>NC_137183.1:50780716-55863216 GCF_951804945.1 Podarcis cretensis | reverse complement strand
CCGTGGGCTTTGTCCTGGAATTGATGATCCGGTAATCAACTATCAGCCTCCGCTGGGGCGTGTCTTTTTTCTTCACGAAAAACACGGGACTGCCTGTGGAGTTTGGAACAGACAGGGTTAAAACTCCGTGGTGCCCTGCATCTGGGAGGGGCCGGAAGCAGGGCTTTACGTCACAGGCTTTGTCTGTGAGAGTTACTTTCAGTTCTACCGAGAGACGCTGAGAGACACAGCTAAACAGACAGGCTGTGTCTGTGTGCTTTTGGAAAGCACAGAGGAATGTCTTTGGAGAATGGCGGAGGTTTCCGATGGAGAGACTGATTTATGGCTTGTAAATAAACGCTTCTAGAGATAAGAACCGATCTGTCTTTTGGACTTGATTTATCCCTTTCTCACATGGACTCAGGACCGCTGCATTATTCTGCTAGGCCAGCTCAGAGCTTCCAGGGATACGGAGCTGAACTGGGAAGCTTGCTGGACCCAATATTCCGGACGGGGAATTTATTTTCATTCTCAAAGGTTATGGGTGTTACGTGTTTCCTGACAAGTGTGAGAAGGGAGGAGAACGCCAGCTTTGAGTTGCTGTGATCTCCTGCCAGGGAAGGCAGTGGGAGATGCTGGGGAGCGGAGCCAAAAGCCAAGAGAGATGGCTGCTTCGGACGTCCAGCTTGCTGGCAGAGTGAGTACGCTGAAAGCCCCGGGGGGAGGAGAATGGCTGCTGCTCAGGCACAGCAGGGCCAAGACAGCTACCCCGGTGAAAGGCTCAATGGGGCCAACTGGAAGGCCTGGAGTGAGCACATGTACCACTGGCTAAAGGGAAAGGAGCTGTGGGAATGCACGCAAGCTGATCCAGGCCAGGCCCAGCCCAAAGCAGACGTGGCTGATGCTCTAGAGAGAGAGCAGAGGGTGCTAGCCAGTTTAAAGGGCGGCATTCATGCATGGCTGTTGCCAGAGCTCCAAGGGAAGAAGCCCTGGGTCGCGTGGCAGGCACTGAAGACTGCATGTCAGAAAGCAGTAGTAGCCAGGCCAGAGGGGGCTAGAAGATGCCCAAAGGGAGCAGCAAGCCCAGGAGGGGCTGAGCAACGCCCAGAAAGCCCAGAGGGAGCTAAGAGAAGCCCAGAAGAAGCTGGGGCTGTTTTGGGGAGCTGTTTTTATGCTTCAACACATCTGTGTCCTGGAGAAAGGCTGGGAGCTGGAAAGAGGAAAGCAGTGGCAAGCTGTTCCTTAGGCGACGTGGCACCCAGGAGTGGGGGTGCAGGCCGATCCAAGAGCTCTGAGAAAGCCAAAGTCTCCAAGAGTTGTTTGTGCTTTGAGGCGAAGTCCAACAGCAAAGGGCATTGTTCTGCTGAGGCTCTGGAATGCAAGGTCAGCCACCTGCAAGGAAGGCAGATAAGCAGCGTTTCGCAGACAACAGAGCCTGGGAACAGCAGTAGCAGCCGTGCAGTAACCATGGCAACCAGGATGGACACTGGCATTGACACTTGCAGAGGCCCCGGTGGGGGTGCGAGCGTTGCCATGGCAGCTTTGGAAGACAGCCAGAGAGACACTTTATCTCTAATTATAGACACGGGAGCCACTCACTGTCTTGTGCCATCTGGTGGGCTCCTGAGGAACTGCAAGACAGTTAAATCTGGACTAAATGTCAAAATGGCAGATGGATCTAAGAGACCACTGACTGAATCTGGGTCTTTATATTGTTCTTTCTTGGATTGTTGGGTGCAAGCTTATGTTGTCCCAGAGCTTGCGCACTCTCTTTTAAGTGTAACAGCCTTAAATGATGCTGGGTTCGATGTTCATTTCTCTAACACTTGTTGTTGCTTCTACAGGGATGGGAAGAAGATCTACAGCGTTGAGAGAACAGACAGGCTCTTTCTGGTGCAGATGCCTGTTGAAAATGGGGCTGGTGGAAAAATGGGACTACGATGCTGCCCCCCCTCTTCCCGAGGCCAACTCCCTCTGGCTTAGGTCCTGGTAGTCCTTCCTTGCCCAAACGTTCCCACCTGTTCTGCAGATCCTGGCAGAGCGCTAGTGCTTCTTCCTCCCTCTTCTTGGATGCTGCTACTTCGGAGTAAAGCGCTGTGACCGCTTCTGTCAGCTCTTTCACCTGGTCCTCCGTAGTCTTCTTAGCCGATCTTCGTGAGCTCGCAAAACACCAAGTTTTGCCCCTCGCTGCGCCAACTCACGCTGCGAAGGTTTCGTGGAGACAGAGCTTACTGTCTGGGCTGCCCTAGGTCCCAGCTCACAAAGGACCAACGCCAGTCCGCTGTTATATACAAAACTCTTTATTGAAAGGCAGTTTGGATTTCAAAGCCGCGGCGTGCAGCCCTACGTCTTAAACCCTAGACCGCTGAAGCTCCGTCTGAATCTCCACCCCCCAGACACCAGTTTAAGACTCTAGCCTTGCTCCACCTCTTCCTTTGCTCTTTCCTCCTCTGGGTCCGCCTGTCCGCTGGGGTGTTGCCCTTTCTGGACTCTTCTGATGCTGAGTCCCCGGATTCTTCCCCCTGCCTCCGGCATGCTTTAGGACCTGGCTCCCAATCCGTGCTTCCTGCTGTCCCGCACGCCTGTACATTTGAACTTGGCGCGCGCGCCCAGCCAGCAACCTTTCTCCTGACCGTTACACTGCTCCTGTCACTGCTTCCCCCCTCGGGGGGGGGGGCTAGCTGGACCTGACTTCCCCTCCGTTCCCTCACTCTGCGATGGAGGCATGGCCAGCTCTGACTCATCTTCTCTCCCTACTGGAGGAGACGCTGGCCCTGATTCATGGGACTCTTCCCCCCCACTCCGCTCTGGTGGAGGAGCTGGTCCTGATCTCCCGCTGCTGCTTTGGGAGTCCCCGCTGGCCCCTTGCTTCTGGTGTGTCCCCCCTAGGACCCCCCTTGCCCTGGCCATCGGCGCCCCCCTCTGGGAATCTTCTGAATCGCTGGAGAAGCTCATGGAATCTCTCGGGCCACTGTCATACTCCCCTACGCTGCCCTCAGATTCTTCCCCTTCGCTCTCCGTTTCCTCTCTCCCCTGTGTCTCTGCTCCTGAACCCCTGACACATACGTTCTTCTATAAATCGGTATAGTGTTATTGTCCTAGTGCTTATGCAATTGTTAATATACATAGCCTACTACATTTTGTTTAAACTCATTCCAAATGTTATCGTATTTATCCATACAGAGTCTGCGCCTGTAAGCAGTCCGCTCATAAATTGCCACTGATGTCATGTCATCAGTCCTTGGATTGAAGGGTATCATACCTTTATTTTTCCGATTCCTCAATGTCAATCTCTTGGCCACCATTCAGGCACAGAAAATCCATTTCCGTTGTCCCGCCAATGGTTTCCATACTGCAAGTATACAGTTCAATAAAATATTCTCCACTGAAAGATTTAACTTTTCCTGCACAGTCCTAGTTACACAGCCCAGGACTTTCTCCCAGAACTTCTTCAGTGCAGAAGGCTGTACAGACATATGTTTCAGAGGTGCATTGTCCTCGCCACATCTCCAGCACTGAGCTGTCTTAGCTAGCCCTTCTTAATACAACCGTAAAGGAGTCCAATAAACTCTCAATTTTCTTTTCTGTTGTATTAGTTTTAATTTTAAATCTAATGACACCTTGGGTATTGAAGCTGAAACATTTCCCCACTGACTGGGCAATGTTGAAAGTTCCCATTCTTTATTCCAATCATCACTTACAGTCTGCATATTGAACTTGTGTATTGTTAATAGATATCTATAAAAAGTAATTGCTTAATTTTTGAATAAGTTGTCCAGTTGTTCCAGTATCTCAGCTGTCTCAGAAGCTGAAAGGCCTGACGGCTCAAACACACTTGTTAGGAGATGTTGCAATTGAAGATATTGCCATTGGGCTGCATCTGATAGATGATATTTTTGTCTTAAAACAGCAAGAGTATGAAATTCATCTTCCTCATCTATCAGTTGGTCTATTGTCAATGCACCTACTTCCATCCAATTTTTCCATATCGCTATTTTGTTTGCAATTCTTAGTGTGGGGTTTCCCCACAAAATAAGTTTAGCATGTGAAAATTGATCAAATTTGTTTTTATTAGTCAATATATTCCATATTCTTCTAAGTGATTTGTTTCCAGAGTCACCTGAGATTTCAAATATTTCAAACCTAATATTGTCCAATCAACCAAAGGTGCTATGTACATATGTCAGGGACTCAGCGGGAGCGCAGGGAGGAGAGGAGATGGAGAGCGAGGGGGAGCAATCCGAGGGCAGCGTAGGAGAGGATGACAGCAGCCCAATAGATTCCGTGAGCCTCTCCAGCGAATCGGAAGATTCACAGAAGGGGGTGCCGATGGGCAGGGCAAGGGGGGACCCAAGGGGGACACCCCAGAAACAAGGGGCCAGCGGGGACTCCCAGAGCAGCAGTTGGAAATCAGGACCAGCTTCCCCACCAGAGCGTAGTGGGGGGGAGGAGTCCCAGGTATCAGAGCCCACATATTCACCACCAGCGAGAGAAGATGAGTCAGGGGTGGCCACGCCTCCATCGGAGAGCGAGGGAACGGTCAAGAGGAAAGTTGCAGGCTGGGCGCGCGCGCCAAGTTCAAATGTACAGGCGAGCGGCACAGAAGGTAGCCCGGATAGGGAACCAGGTCCTAAAGCCCGCCGGAAGGAGGGGGAAGAATCATCAGGGTCAGCGTCAGAGGAGTCCAGAAAGGATGAAACCCTAGGGGGCAGGAGGGCCCAGAGGAGAAAGGAACTTAGGAAGAGGTGGAGCAAGGCGAGAGTCTTAAACTGGTGTGGAAGGGGCGGAGACTCAGACGGGACTTCGCCGGTCTAGGGTTGAGACGTAGAGCTGCGCGCTGCGGCTTTGAAATGGAAACTGAACCTCAATAAAGACTTTTGTACATAACTACAGCCTAGCGTTGGTCCTCTGTGAGCTGGGACCTAGAGGCAGCTCTGACAACATATATTCCACGGTTGCCCACATCGGCCAACAATGGGATTCCAATATTTAATACATGACAGTAAGCAAGCATAATGATATAATTCCAAATTTGGGATTTTGAAACTGCCTTCTTTAATTTGTAGCTGCATTCTCTGGAAGAATATTCTTGGTGTTGCTGAGCCCCAAAGGCATTTCCTGAACAATGAGTTTTATCTTTTGAAAATATGATCCAGATATAAAAACGGGAAGCCCTTTCGGGATATAATCTGGGAATAATATTCATTCTGAGAGCATTCACCCTTCTCCAAAGGATAAGGTTTAATGGCTCCCACCTATCGATATCTGAGGAAACCTCTTTTATTAATTTATTCATATTAACTGTAACTAACTGTGTTATATATCTTGGTATTAACATGCCTACATATTTAATAGATTCAGAACAAACTCCAAATTTATATTCCATGAATGAGTGTGTAAACCAATTTTGACCTATAGGCATCAATTATGGTTTGGACCAAATATCACAATAGCCTGATATTTTACCAAAAGCGTCTATCATTTGCATCAAGATAGGTATACTAGTCTGAGGTTCCAAAATAAATAAAAGTATTGTTAGGCGCGTCCTACACAGGAGTAGGACCTTGGTAAAGACACATGCCCGCCTAGCATGCTCTCTCCCTCCTGGTCGATCATTCGGGAGCTTCAAAAGCTTTCTCCAGCCCAAACATCACAGCGACTGATGCCAAGAAGCATCAGCACACATACGGAACAGCAGAGTTTTAGCGGTTCGCATAACAGAACTCAGTAGCTCAGCATTTTGGCTAATCTACTTTATTTACATATAATACACTCGGAGCATTCTGCCTAGCTCCCTCCTCTTTCTCATCAGACAGCAAAGAGAAAGAACAAAGGACAATAGTCCCACTTCATGGAACACAGTAACACAAGACATCCTGTCTCCGTCACTTCCCACACTGTGGAATGAAAACATACACTGTCATGTGATAGACAACAATCTCATGACTGCAGACACAGCGCAGGAATCCGAACAAGTATATCGTCTGCAAATAAAACTAGCTTATGTTCAACTGAATTATGAACTGCTCTGTGAATCTAGTCAGGTGCTCTTAAATATTTAAATAACAAAGGCAAGTGTAGACATCCATGTCTGGCAGCAGACATACCATTCACTTTGACTCTAGATGTGGGCGTCTCGTACGCTACTTTGATCCATTTCATAAATTCCAAGGGAAATCCAAATTTAATCCAAAGCTAACTCCATATAGTTTTTATAATTGCTATCAAAGGCCTTTTCAGCATCTAATGATATGATTACAAACTGATCTTTATTTTTATTTCAGTCAGCCAAATCTACCACTAATCTAATGTTATCTGCCGCCTGTCTTGTTTCTGGAAAGCCAGTCTGATCCCTCATGATTTTATTGCCACAATTAGCTGTTAGATTCTGTTTCCTGGTGTCTTTGGAGTGGCTGAAGCTGCAGGGGTCCCAAGGGAAGAGACCTATCCCTAGGATCGGGGTGGGGGTTGCAGGAGGGGGGGACCACCTCCCACCTCTGCATTGGGCCACTGCAGCGAGACGAGCTGGATCCCACCATAGGCCATGGCCCCAGTGGAGAGGGCAGCTGCTGATGCAGAAGTCCTTTGGGTCTGGCTCAGACAGCTGCTTCCCCTAGTGGAAGCAGTGCCATCATGGGGGGGGGGGGTGAGCAAGAACATCCAAGCTGTGCCAAGCCAGGACATGGGGGGGTCAACTATGTGGGAGGGGGAGAGCAGAATGGGAAGGAATTACCCCAGCACTGTGGCGACCAGGCATCGAAGGTTCGGTCCAGCTGGTCTGCTTTAGCAAGATGTTTCCTGTAGGACTGAACTCCTGAGCAGCAAGCTCAGGAGAAGGAGGGAAGGAGTTTCTGTGTTCCCCACACCTTCCCAGCAATAGGTAAAGGTCAAGGACCCCTTGGTGGTGAAGTCCAGTCAAAGGCAACCCTGGGATTGCAGCGCTCATCTCGCTTTCAGGCCAAGGGAGCCAGCGTTTGTCTACGGACAGCTTTCTGGGTCATGTGGCCACCATGACTAAACCGCTACTGGCACACAGAGACAGTGACGAGTGCCAGAGTGCATGGAAACACTGTTTACCTACCTGCCACAGCGGTACCTATTTATCTACTTGCACTGGTGTGTTTTCGAACTGCTAGGTTGGCAGGAGCTGGGACAGAGCAATGGGAGCTCACCCCGATGGGGAGATTTGAACCACCGACCTTCCGATCGGCAAGCCCAAGAGGCTCAGTGGTTGAGACCACAGCAATAAAAAAGTTTTAAAAACCTCGAGTTAAACATTGGCTCCATGCCCCAAATAGATTTTGGAGCAGATCTGGGTCCAGTGTTCCCCGGGCGGTAGGCAAACTAGAGCAGTTATTTTAAAAAAAATTGTACTTGGAAAGGAACAGGAGTGTTATAAGAAAAAACTGCTCCTTTTTCCCTTGTGGGGTATCCAAGAGCCCATATGGAGTCCTTATGTACCATAGGTTCCCTATCGGTAGGAGAAAATAACAAAGGCCAACCAGAGAATAAAGGTAAAGGACCCCTGACAGTTAAGTCCAGTCACGAACGACTCTGGGGTTGTGGTGCTCATCTCGCTTTATTGGCCGAGGGAGCCGCCGTTTGTCCGCAGACAGTTCTTCCGGGTCATGTGGCCAGCAGGACTAAGCTGCTTCTGGCAAACCAGAGCAGCGCATGGAAATGCCGTTTACCTTCCCGCTGGAGCGGTATCTATTTATCTACTTGCACTTTGACATGCTTTCGAACTGCTAGGTTGGCAGGAGCAGGGACCGAGCAACAGGAGCTCACCCCGTCACGGGGATTCAAACCATCGACCTTCCGATCGGCAAGCTCAAGAGCCTCAGTGGTTAAGACCACAGCGCCACCCGCATCCCGCCAACCAGAGAATATTGAGAAGCAAAGCAGCTAGTAAGCCTGATCTTTATTAAACTGTTGCAACAGGGTCCTCACTCACCATACGCAGGGAAGGAGGAGAGGAACCCTGAACATTGGTGTGCAAGCTCCTATATAGACTTTGAAACTGCCCCCCCCCTGTAGCCCAAGACCACCCCCAAAACATCATACATGCATCGCAGAATGGGGCATCTGCAGCAGAAATCCTGTTGGCCAGGATACGTGATAATGGTCACTTTTACAAGACATCTGAAGACAGCCCTGTTTAGGGAAGTTTAAAATGCTTTTTTAAATGTTTGATGGTTTATTGTGCTTTTAATTCTGTTGGGAGCCGCCCAGAGTGGGTGGGAAAACCCACCCTGATGGGCGAGGTTTAAATAATAAATATCATCATCATCATCATCATCATCATCATTACTACTACTACTACTATTACTACTACTGATTGCATTACCGGCCATTCTTTCTGGTGGTTAAAACTTTAGTTCTTGAATGCAGGTCACAGGCTCACCCAATTCATACACAAATATGCCCATAAGACAGGATTTGAGCAAAGAGACAATGGGGAGACTTTCCCATTTCCTTCCTCCTTGCAGAGAAATGTTTGAGGTCAATTTGGGAGAGTCAAAATGGCTTCAGGATTGCTCTCCAGTACTATTTCAGACACGTGGATTATATACTTCTGTATGTGTTCGCATTGTACATTTATGAACATTTGATTTATATTTGAGACCTTAGAATTCTGAGAACAGTAGGATGTTCTTGTGGCCTAAAACCCAGGAAATGTCCATTTAAAGAATGCTGCTTTCTTTGATTCATCTCACAGAGGCCTTTCCCAGTATATTATATTAGAATAAATTGATTTTAGAATGTATTTCAATTAATTGATTGTGACTTTATGTCAACTGTGTTATTTTTACTGTTGTTAGCCGCTCTGAGCCCAGCTTCAGCTGGGGAGGGTGGGATATAAATAAAAAAATATTAATAATAATAATAAAATTTATACAAACCCCCACTTCAGCGCTTCTTCCTGACTAATAAGCCCTATGCCCCTTCTTTACCAGCTCTTAATACACGCGTTCATGCAAAATGAAGAAATATTGATATCTACACAGCTGGGATGCAAACAGAAGCCCCTGTGGTTCATTCCCGCCGAGCAGGACATTGTCAGAGTTAAATCTTTTAAGAATAAGATGCTGAACAAATCAGATCCCCATCTGAAAGAGCCGACTGCCACCTCCTGTTGAGGAAGGGAAGGGACAAAACCAGGAAAAACTTTACTCTCCCTCCTGAAACCTCCAAACTGCAAAGAGGGGGGAGGACTGAACAGGTGGCTAATATGCGCCAAATTGCCTTGGTCACAAATAACACATCAAATTATATAGAAGATGGTGTTATAGGAATTCTAAGGTCTTATATATATAAATTAAATGCTCATAAATGTACAAGGCAAACACATACATAAGTACAGAGGTCAGCACTCCCTCAGACCTTGGGGGGGGCGGACTATATTTTTGGGGGGGCATGAACTATGCCCCACAAATAACCCAGAGATGCATTTTAAATAAAAGGACACATTCTACTCATGTAAAAACGCTGATCCCTGGACCGTCTGCGGGCCGGATTGAGAAGGCGATTGGGCCGCATCCGGCCCAGGCTTTAGGTTGCCTATCCATGCATAAGTATTTCTGAAATAGCACAGGAGAGCAATCCTGAAGCCCTTTTGACTCTTTGAGTCTTTCAGTGACCTTAAATATTTCTCTGCAGTAAGGGAGGCAAATGGGGAAAACCTCCCCATTGTCTCTTTGCACACAATTCTGAGTAGGGAAGCTTTTAATGTTTAATAGATTATTGTATTTTAATATTCTGTTGGAAGCCACCCAGAGTGGCTGGGGAAACCCAGCCAGATGAGCGGGATATAAATAATAAATTATTATTATTATTATTATTATTATTATTATTATTATTATTATTACTGCTACTACTACTACTACTACTACTACTACTACTATAACACTTCCATGGGGAGGAGCTCCGCATAAGAACCTCAGGGGAGCACAGCAGGATCAGGCAACGGGGGGGCCCTACTGAATACAGCCTCCTCTTCTCATGGGGGCAGGGGCCACCAGGGGCCTCTTCTGGAACCCAGAGCCCCTCTCCCCACCTGTGATTGGCAGCCACTGGGATTGTTAAGTGGAGCTGACTAGGGAGACAGAGCCTGACCAGGGCAGCCATGAGCCCCCCCCCCCAGCCCTCTCCTCCTGCAGGCATTGGCCTCATCCTCTCCTTAGCGCCATCACTGCTTCCTGTGGGAGGGAGTTCCACAGGCTTAGCTCCGCACTGCGCGGAGAAGCGCTTCTTCCAACAGCCTTTCTTTCCCTTATTGCCAGGGCTGGATTGAGGTTTGATGCGGCCCTCAGCTGCTGAAAGTAATGAGGCCCTTTCTATGTCCAGCTGCCCTTTGTCCACAACAAATTGTTGCTGTTTTTTATGTTGAATATATGCTATATGGTCGTTGATGGACCTGATAGTTATCTAAAGCTATTTGCACATAACAAAATGTGTATTTTATCAAAGAAATTGCTGAAGTGAAATACAATTAAGAAGTATGTTAATACTGAAATACAATTAAAAAGAAGTAAATTAATAACATTACTTACATCATAGGACCCTACACAACACAAAACACTGTTGCTGTACGTAGGTTTTATTTTATTTGTTTTTTATCTTATATTTATCATATATTTATATTTATACATACATATATATTCATATTCTTTAAATTGGGGGAGGCAAGAGAGAGGGGGCCTAAGCTATAGCTTGTTTGGCTTATACATAAATCCAGCACTGCCTAGGTCAGGCTTTGGTTTTGTGTATACAGTATTTTATAGCAAAAGGGCTACAACCTCCGTGAATCTGAAGCGGGTTTCTTTGCGCGCCCCTTTCCCCTCCCCATGTTTGGGGACTACAACTCCCATGATCCCTAGCTAACAGGACCAGGGGTCAGGGATGATGGGAATTGCAGTCCCCAAACATCTGGAGAGCTGAGTTGACCTCTGGATCCATGAGCTGCAGGTCGCTTGCAGAGAAAAAGGGGGAGTCCCTCTGGGTTCTGATTTGGGGCTCCCCCTTCTCCCCTCGGGCACCCGGTTTCCCTGGAAAAGGGAAGTTCCCTTCTTCCGAATAGGATTCCTCGCAGGAAAAGGGGAAGGTGGACAGCTGGGTCCCGGGAGGCGCCGCCCCCCCCGGCAGAAAGGGGCGGGGAGGAGGGCGGGGCTTCGGCTCCGGAGGCCCCGCCCTCCCGGCCAGGCGCGCCCAGTTCAAGCAGCCGGGAAGGTTCATGGGGGGGGGGAACCCCCAAGGGAAGCCCCGCCCTGGATTCCCAGCCGAGGGGCATCCAGTCCGGAGGAGGGCAGGCCGGGAGCCCGGCAGCCGAGAGGCGCGTGCGCGGCGGGGATCGGCGCGCTCCCGACTCGGCCGCGGGCACAGCAGGCGGGGAAGAGATGCTCGCTCGCTCCCCCGGGAAGGGCGCCCCTTCGCCGCCAGGATGTGCCCGAGAGCCGAATTTGAACTCAGCGCCGGATCAGAATTAGAACGCCTTCGCCTCGGCCCGGAATCGGAGGCCCCTCGAGTCCAGCCTCCTGGTCCCACGGGGGTCAGCAGCACCCCCCCCCCCGTCTCACTAGGGGGGGCTGAAAAGAAGGCCCCTCTGTTTCACATCTGGCAAGCCATGCGCCCCTTGGGCTTCACAAATGTTCGCGGTCCTCTAGCGCAGACATGTCCAAAGTCAGTTTGGGGGGCCTAATGCAGCTGTTTCATCCGGTCCCTGGGGCAGTTTCTTTCCTGGGGTAAAATCCTAAAAAAAAAACCCTTAACAACGTCAATCCTCAAAAAGGCTCAACAACTTTGGTCGGCCCCCGTGGCCCTTCGCTTCATCACGTCTGGCCCTCTTTGGACGCCACTGCTCTAGCAGCTCTGGTGGCTCCTTGACCAGAAGGAATGTACTTAGGGATAACCTGGAAGTGTGGACCGGATTCTGGCCACAGCCTCCTGGTGCATATTGTGCTCACAAGGGAGCCTGTTTTGGGCAGGAGCCAGAGAAAGTGCCTGGAGAAGCTGGGTCCGGGTGCAGGGCTTGCGCTGGAGGCTCCACTGGGCGGGGGCGGCCTCTGGCTGTGGGAAGAATCCTAGAATGGTGGCGCTGGAAGGAACCCAAAGGCCATCAAGTCCGACCCCCTTGCAAGCCAGGAAGCTCAGCTCAAGCATCCATGGCCGTAGCTATGAAGAAGTACACACACAATATTCTGGTGTTTCCTTTATTGCGTGCTTATTTGAAAATTTAATTTAAAATATCCTTAAATAGTGCCTAAGAAAAAATTCAACAAAGGCCGTCCTGCATTCAGTCATTAATCCTTGGTCTAAAATGTTGTCTGAAAAGATTAGTTACTTGAAACGGGTGCAATGAAGACAATAAACAGCAGATCCGTCGACCAACATCTTCAGAGCAGGGAGGGAATTTGGATGTTCTGAATTTGGATGTTTGGGGGCGCCTGCGAGGGGCTCATTCCTCCTCCTCCTCCTCTTGCTCTCCCACCTCCAGCTCCCTGGGGGGAACCTGGATGCCCAGGATGGCCTCCACCCGCCAGAGTCTGCTCCGCACTTTCTGCAGCTGCGCTCTCAGCTCCCGGAGGGACCTCAGGCACTCCTGGCATGTCCGAACGTCCCTTTTCCCTGCAGGGGGAAATAACAAAAATTAAGGTCTTAGATATATAAGAAATCTTCATAAATGTACCAAGCAAACATGTACGTAAATATATAAACCACATGTCTGAAGCAGCACAGGAAAACAGCCCTGAAACCATTTTGACTCCTAAACTGACCAAATGTTTTCTGGGCAAGGAGGGAGGGGGTCAGGGAGCCTTCCCATTGTCTCAGGAATTGGGAAATCACCATCTCAAAGGAATGGCCAGACTACCAGGAAAGGCCATCAGATAAGGCATTATCAGATAACCTGGCAGACAGGAAAAACAACGTTCCAATTTCTGTTGTAGACCACCTTTGATGTGATGTAGGTATGATGTTGGGGGGGGGTCTTGGGTTACACCCCTTCTGTGATATATGTATGATGGAAGGAGGGGTGGTCTTGAGCTCCAAGGCAGGGAATTTAAAATGTCCATATAAGAGCAGGCACCCCTTTGTTCTGGGTCCTCCTCCTTTCCTGCGTGTGAGGGGAGCACCCTGTTGCAACAGATCCATAAAGATCAGGCTTACGAGCTGCTTTGCTTCTCAATATTCTCTGCTTGGCCTCTGTTCTTTTCTCCGACCAATGGAGAACCTACAAAGGACTCTATAAGGGCTCTTGTGTCCCCCATAAGGGAATAAGGGCAGGGGTTTTTTTATTACAAGGGGAAGAGAGACGGTGATGGGCTGGTGGATGAGGGCCCCTCCTTGTCCTGGGTGCTCCTAGCCCCTTCCCAGGTTGGGAGGCCAGTTGCTGTGCTTTTGCAACTGCTGTGGGTCGCTGTGATTTCAATGGATTTTAGGGAATCTGTGGGCATTGAACTTTGAATAACAGAACGTCTGGGACGAGATGGGTTTCTGGCGGCTGCACCTCTGGCTGAAGGGTGTCTGCATGCTCGAGGGAGGAAATCAGGCAGTTTGGGGACTGGCTCTAGAAAAGACACAGAGGCTGGACTTGCTCTCTGTGCAAATCCAAAACGGATCGTTTTGGTGATGTACCTGGAACCCTAAAGGGAGGAAGGGGAATCCGTTGGAGCAGGGATAGGCAAACTAAGGCCCGGGGGCCAGATGTGGCCCAATGGCCTTCTCAATCCAGCCCACAGACAGTCCAGGAATCAGCATGTTTTTACATGAGTAGAATGTGTCCTTTTATTTAAAATGCATCTCTGGGTTATTTGTGGGGCATAGGAATTCGTTCTTCTTTTTTTCCAAAATATAGTCTGGCCCCCCAGAAGATCAGAGGGACAGCGGACCGGCCCCCTGCTGAAAACGCTTGCTGACCCCTGCGGAGCATTAATGCTGGGAGCCCCACCATCTTCTTCTCAGCCTGAATATACATGCAAAGTAAGACCTAGACCACAGAACACACTGCCGGTTTCCAGTTTTTCATCCCAAGCAGGGCTGGACTTAGGTTTGACGAGGCCTTAAGCTACTGAAGGTAATGTGGCCCTTTATATGTCCAGCTGTCCTTGGTCAACAACAAATTGTCACTGGTTTTTTGTGTTGAATATATGCTATATGGTAATTTATGGACCTCATAGGTATCTAAAACCATTTTCACATAACAAAATATGTACATCATAGGAGCCTACACAACACAAAACACTGTTGCTGTATGTAGGTTTTACTTTATTTCTTTTTTATCTTATATTTTGGAAATGTACACTTAGGTTTTTTTCCCTTTAAATGTTTTTAGGGCCCCCAAGAGAGTGGGGCCCTAAGCTATAGCTTGTTTATCTTATACATAAATCTGGCACTGATCCCAAAGAAGGCCAAGAAACCAGTGGCGTAGCGTGGGGGGTGCAGGGGGGGCCAGCCGCACCGGGCGCAACATCTGGGGGTTAGGGTTAGGGGTAGGGTTAGGGGGCGCAAATCCACGGGTTAGGGGCCGCAAATTACTTGCCTTGCCCCGGGTGCTGACAACCCATGCTACGCCACTGCAAGAAACACCCTGCTCAGAGCCTGGGGTATTGGCAATGACAGGATAGTTAGAAAAACGAGCTATGACAAAGCTATTAATGATAAATTAACATGTGCCATTAAGGTAAGGTGGGGAATATGCAGGAGAAATTATTTTCAGGCGATATGGAGGGTGTTTGTAGAATTTGTACTGTTAAAATGGAAAGGGGTCAAACCATCGCAAGAGGTGTTGAAATTTTGGGAGGTTAGATATTTACAACAGAATGGTCTTGGCGGGGCAGTGCACATTTTTATTCTTATTTATGTATGATCATTACTTTGTCAAAGTAAAGAAAAAAGAAAAATGTGCTATCGGGACTATGAGTCTAGTGAGATAGCTTGCCAAGGAGGGTGTCAATGATCTGAAAGACCATCTCCATTGCTAGGATCTCCTCGGGAGCGAAGTTCTGCAGGGGTGAGGCCGTCTTCCATGGTAGTTCCACTGGCCCTCAGAAGTATGGGGGACTGTGGCCCGGAGGGCAAGAGAAAGTGGGGAGACAGGGCCTTCTCTGTGGCAGCCCCCACATTGTGGAGCTCCCTCCCTGGCGCCTTCGCTGTGGAAGGTTTAATCTCTTTCACCTTAGCCTTCGCCATTTCTGTGGGACTCCTTTGGCTGAAATGTATGCTGTTCTCCACTGGGAACAGTTTGATCTGCATGGCAGGGGTTGGACTGGATGAGCCTCTGGGTTCCTTTCTGATTCTACACCTGTTTTTTATAACTTTATATTATAGGACTGTCACCGACCCTGGGGCTTATTTATAAAGAATCTTGTAAACAGGATCAAAAGGAAGAGCCACGGGGGGGGGGGGCCTTCTGTCTGGTACTTACGCTCCTGCAGCTGGTGGGCCTCAATTTCCAGCAAGGTCTCCAACGCTTCTTGCAGGACCCTGAGATCTGGCTGGAGGAGGGGCGGGGAGGGGGGAGGCGGGGAAAGCGGGTGGGGCGGGAGGGAAAAGCTGGAGGTGGTGGGGGTGATGGAGACCACCTCCCCAGAGCTGGAGGCTGAAGTCGACTCCAAAGTGGGCTTCGAAGATGACAAGCTTGGGCCTGGGGAGCTTTGGCAGACACCTGCAAGAAACAGGAGGGTGGGGCGGTGGAAAGCATAAATTTGGCAGGCATGGAAGTCCAGCATCCCCAGCATCCACCCGCTTGACCCCCCCTCCCCTGTTTACCATTTTAAGCTGATTTCACGCCACAAGAGGAACTTGGAGGCCAGCAAGACAGAAAAGAATGGGGGCCTTTTGTCAGAGCCTGGCCAAGGATGTGTTAAGTATTATTTAATTGTACATTGAAATGGAAAATGGCTCTGTATGTGTATTGCTAAAGGTTTAACATTGGAAAATTCCATTGAGGTCAACTAGAGCTCTCAGAATGCATAACAGGTTAATGGTTAGCTGCTGATGTATCTCTGCTGCTCTGACATGAGGTGTTTAACAAAGATCACCTGAGAAAGGTATTCAGTTACAAATCTCCATTTCAGGTGTGTGAGTTAGTCTTTGTTCTTAGGCCACCGGAGAAAAAGTGTGTGCATCATCTGTCTCCAGGAACACAGCCTCCTGCTAAAGTAGTCCGTTTTGTTGGAAACACAGAGCATTGTTTTCAGTTCCAGGTGAAGTAATTTCCTATTTCAAAGATGTTGTTCCTATGCTTGGACAAGCACATTATATTATGCAACTATCTGATGTAACATTATTTGCTTTTTTGTCTGTTTTGAACAAGTTCTATTAGTAAAGCTTTGGAACCATATTTTTGGACTGGACAGTTTTTATTTCAATAAGATTGTGTTTTTGTTCATCCTATTTATTTGAGGGGAGGGACATGGGTGGCGTTGTGGGTTAAGCCACAGAGCCTAGGGCTTGCCCATCAGAAAGTCGGCGGTTCGAATCCCCGCGACGGGGTGAGCTCCCGTTGCTCTGTCCCTGCTCCTGCCAACCTAGCAGCTCGAAAGCACATCAAAGTGCAAGTAGATAAATAGGTACCGCTCTGGCAGGAAGGTAAATGGCATTTCTGTGCACTGCTCTGGTTTGCCAGAAGCTGCTTAGTCCTGCTGGCCACATGACCCGGAAGCTGTACGCCGGCTCCAACGGCCAATAAAGTGAGATGAGCGCTGCAACCCCAGAGTCGGCCACAATTGGACCTAATGGTCAGGGGTCCCTTTACCCTTTACCTTTATTTATTTGAGTGTTAAAATGTGTGCACCACTTGGTTTGAAATAAACCTTCTAAGTGATTTCCAAAAATCAAGCTGCAATGTTAACATTGTAAATCAAGAAGGTTAAAATCCATTTGGCAGAATCCCCCTTTGAATCTTGAAGTATGGGTCCCCCCAACAAAATTTAAAATTTGGCTTTGTAATTCGGAATTTATGTGATGTGATTTAATTTGATGTGATTGGCCAGTTAATAAAAATTATTTTTTTTAAAAAAAGAAAAGAAAATTGAAACCCGCAGCAACTTCCGAAGAGGCGCACCAGGGCTGCTGGCTTGACGCTGCAGGCGGACCTCCGTGCGGATGAGCCTCCGCCGGGTGCGGCAGATCTGGAGACTGGCGGCCCGCAGGGAGCGCGGGAACTGATGGCAAGCGCTGCGGATCTTCACTTCTGAAATTGGGAAGCGGGAAGGAGAGGAAAGGGATCAGGTCCCTGGCAAGAGGGTTCCCCGGCTGGGGGCTGGGGGCCAGGAGGTGCCCCTCTCCAAGACTTACCTGCCTGAAGGTACTGGCTCTGCATCTCCTTGAGGACCTGCAGATGCTTCTGCAGAAGCAACAGGGAGCCCCTGGTGGGGTCCAGGAGGGTCTCCGCAGGGGGGCTGGCCAGCAGCGGCTTGACCTCCTGCTGTTGGGGCTCTGGATCTGGGGCAGGAGGAGTCGCAGGAGCAGCAGGGAGGGTTTCTGCAGGAGGAAAGAAAGGTGACTAGCAAGAAAGAGCAGGTGACAGCTGGCCAAGTTGGCTCAGGCCTTGACCTGCCTCCTCTGCAGCAGGGGTCAGGCTAGTGAGGGACAGGGGGCAGGTTTCCTTGGCAGCCCCCCGTGGGGCAAACGTCCCCAAGCAGAGCCCAGCATGTTGGTGGGGTGGGGTATGAATTTGGGTAGTGATCTGGGTTGCTGGACTAGACACCCCCAGATCCCCACTCACCCCCTTCCTGTGACTCCTCTTTCGTCTTCGGCAGCCTGGAAAGAGAGAGAAGCAAGGAATGCTCTTTGCAGCAGGAGGGCACCAGGAATGCCCCCCAAGATGCCAAGGGGAACAAGGCACCCCCTTCCCAGTTTCTTCTGGCTGTGGGACATGCACAGCACCCTCCCCAAACGACCCCAGCGGCCCTGGCTAGCTGTGGGTGCCTGCCAGTCTGCCCTTGACCTTCCAAGCGTGGGCAAGATGAGAAGGTTCTCCCTGCTGAAGAAACATCCACCACTTCCCTCTGGGGTCAAACCCTCCTAAATTGGAAGCTGATACTTTCTTATCAAAGGTACATTCAAGGGCACGAAAGAGCCACTCACTTTGTATTGTTTTCAGATCTGCTCCTGTGGAAGGAGAAAGAGGAGGAAAACATGGAGGCGAATTTCTTGGAAGTAACTGTAGGAAATTTAATGCAGACAGGCTAGCCAAAATAGCCAAACTAACAGCAAAAATTCGACATCAGGGTGACGAAACATATCAAAAGGAATGGGGAAAATTTATGTTATATATAGAGAAGACGATGTGAAATAGGGAAACCAGTAGAACTGAAATAAACCTCATAACGGGAAAACACAAGAAATTGATTGGATAATAATATCAAAATGAATTAAAAATGTATATTAGGACTATTATTGAACAATATCTGTAAATGAATATAGACAGACAATAAGAATTGTATATATAGAAAGATTTGTTTACAGACATTTTATGGAAAAAAATTGAAGAACAATTATATATAAAATGGAAAAAGACAATGCAAAAAGTTAAAGACAACATAAAAAGCTGGAAGAAGGAAGGAGGGAAGTCTGCTCGGGAGAGCAAGAACAAATGTGAAATATAATGTATGTGTATGTAGAGTATGTAACTATAAATTCAATAAAGATCATCTTAAAAAAACAACAACGGAAATTTAATGCAGACAAATGCAACTGTGCATTGGAGTCAGGGCTGGATTTAGGTTTGATGAGGCCCTCAGGTACCAAAGGTAAAGGGGCACTTCATATGTCCAGCTGTCCTTTGTCAGCAACAAATTGTCACTATTTTTTGTGTTGAATATATGCTTAATAATAATAATAATAATTTATTATCTATACCCTGCCCATCTGGCTGGGTTTTCCCAGCCACTCTGGGTGGCTTCCAACAAAAAATTAAAAATACATCAAAACATCAATCATTAAAAACTTCCCTAAACAGGGCTGCCTTCAGATGTCTTCTAAATGACAGATAGTTCATTTCTTTGACATCTGGTGGGAGGCCGTTCCACAGGGCGGGCGCCACTACCGAGAAGGCCCTCTGCCTGGTAATTGATGGACCTAATAGATACCTAAAGCCATTTGCACATCTTGGCATGCAACCAGTCCATGCAGAATGTAGGCACCCTATATATAAAGGAGCAAACCAGTGATATTTTAGGGAGCAGGCTAGTAGGTGGGGCCCATGACTTACATCATAGGTAAGCAAGCTAAGACCCCGGGGCCGAATCTGGCCCAATCACCTTCTAAATCCAGTCTGCAGACGGTCTGGGAATCAGCATGTTTTTACATGAGTAGAATGTGTCCTTTTATTTAAAATGCATCTCCGAGTTATTTGTGAGGCATAGGAATTTGTTCATTTTTTTTTCAAAATATAGTCTGACCCCCCACAAGGACTAAGGGACAGTGGAGCGGCCCCCTGCTGAAAAAGGCTGCTGTCCCCTGACTTACATCAAAGGAGCTACACAACACAAAACACTGTTGCTGTAAGTAGGTTTTATTTTATTTGTTTTTTATCTTGCATTTTGGAAATGCACATCCAGTTGTTGTTTTTCCTTTAATTTTGGGGGGCGCCCCAAGAGAGCGGGGCCCGAAGCTATAGCTAGTTTAGCTTATAGGTAAATCCAGCACTGGAGAACAACCGGAGTCTTTAAATCCTCGAGAAAGCTGCCGGGCTCCGGGGGGTCGTGATCCCGCATCTCTCCAGCAGCAGGAGGAAAAGGGTCTGTTTGCCATTTCTCTCTCGCTGAGCTCTGGAACCGAAGGGATGTCTGGCGGCTGCAGACGCGCGCAAAGGACCTTCCTGCTAACATCTGTATTTTTCCTCCAGGTCGATCTCCTGTGCCTCTGCCTAGATCCATACTGCACTGAAGGGCGCAAGTTCCCTGGAAGTAAGCCTTTCCATTCTTACTCGAAAGGCTGGTCTGATTGTTGGGGAGCAAATCCCAAGCGCCCGGAGAAGATTCCCAAAAGAGGCTTCGCCGCCTGGTCGCTGCTGGATCGCTGGGCAAACGAGGAAACTCCGCCGGGAGAGGCTTTCAGGCTAGAGCCAAGTCCCAGGGGTTGTTGCAAATGCACGTGGGATTTAGGGGAGTGTGAGGGGCTCGGTCCCCACGGGGCGCGGAGCCGGGGAGGGGGCGCTGCGGGGCGCGCCCCAACTCTGCCTTAGAGAAGAAGGCAGCGCCAGAGGTGAAGGTGCTGGAATTGGAGAGCCTGAGATCCGCCGCTGGTAGCAGGGATCACGAGGAAAGCTCTGTAACATCGGTCCATTTGCCACCTTGAGGGGAGAGCGTCTGCTTTGCGTTCAGAAGGTCCCAGGATCAGGCCCCCCTGGGAAAGATGCCTCCTGCCTGAACCCCTGGCTTGAAAGGGCTGAGCCAGGGTCAAGTTTATCCTAGACCTTTCAACAATTTGAAGGTGCATTGGACACTTGGGTTGGGAACGTGATCCGGGCAGAATGCGCAGGTTGCGATTCGGCGCTTCTGTGCATGCGCAAAGCGTGATTTAGTGTTTCTGCACATGCGTGAGCACCAAAACCCAAAAGTAACCCGTTCCGGTACTCCTGGGTTTCGGTGCGTCCGTAACCCGAAAACTCGCAACCTGAAGCGTCTGTAGCCCGAGGTAGGACTGTACATTGTAATATTTATTTATATCTTGGAATACGTAGTTGAGGGTCAATTTATTCCTGTTCTTTGTAAATTTTGAAAATGAAAGAAAGTGAAAGGAAGAAAGAAAGAAAGAAAGAAAGAAAGAAAGAAAGAAAGAAAGAGGAGGCTGAGCTAGAGGAGCCTGACTGCACCAGTAGGGACTGTCCTGTTGTCACCAGCCAGTTCTCAGAGCCATGGAGGGGGTGGGAAAGGAGGGAGGCCCCAACCAAAGAAGAATGGTAACTGAAGTTGACAGAATACCGTATGCACAGTTTGCAGACTCAACGTATAGAATAAGAAAACAAGAAGAAGATATGTTGGGAAACGTTTCTGAAATATATGGGGAATAATTGTGTACAGCTGGAAACACTGGCAGCATTAAGGTAAAGTCAAGGGCATAAATAAGCTTTGATGGATGCAATAATGGAATACGGAATGGTATAGTTTTTGTAAAATAAGCTGGGACTTAGGAAAATGAACCATGGAAAGAGAAGCAGGGAGGGGAGGGCCTTCTCGGTGGTGGTGCCCGCCCTGTGGAACACCCTCCCATCAGATGTCAAAGAAATAAACAACTATCTGACATTTAGAAGACATCTGAAGGCAGCCCTGTTTAGGGAAGTTTTTAATGGCTGATGTTTTATTGTATTTATAAGTGTTTGTTGGAATCTGCCCAGAGTGGCTGGGGAAACCCAGCCAGATGGGCAGGGTAGAAAAATTATTGGTATTGGTATTGGTATCTTAAGGTTGTATAAATGAGCATTTCAAATTGTAAAACAGAAAATTTAATTTCAGAAGTTATATAGAACCATGGAGGGGGAGGGGGGAGCAGAAAATGATTCCAATGTGTCAGAGCTGCCTCCAGGTCCCAGCTCACAGAGGACCAACGCTAGGCTGTAGTTATGTACAAAAGTCTTTATTGAGATTCAGTCTCCATTTTAAAGCCGCAGCGTGCAGCTCTACGTCCCGACCTTAGACCGGCGAAGTCCTGTCTGAGTCTCCTCCCCCTCCACACCAGTTTAAGACTCTCGCTTTGCTCCACCTCTTCCTAAGTTCCTTTCTCCTCTGGGCCCTCCTGCCCGCTAGGGTCTCATCCTTCCTGGACTCCTCTGACGCTGACCCTGACGATTCTTGCCCCTCCTTCCGGCGGGCTTTAGGACCTGGTTCCCTGTCCGGGCTACCTTCTGTGCCGCTCGCCTGTACCTTTGAACTTGGCGCGCGCGCCCAGCCTGCAACTTTCCTCTTGACCGTTCCCTCGCTCTCCGATGGAGGCGTGGTCCACCCTGACTCATCTTCTCTCGCTGGTGGTGCATATGTGGGCTCTGACACCTGGGACTCCTCCCCCCCACTACGCTCTGGTGGGGAAGCTGGTCCTGATTTCCAACTGCTGCTCTGGGAGTCCCCGCTGGCCCCTTGCTTCTGGGGTGTCCCCCTTGGGTCGCCCCTTGCCCTGCCCATCGGCGCCCCCTTCTGTGAATCTTCCGATTCGCTGGAGAGGCTCATGGAATCTATCGGGCTGCTGTCATATTCTCCTACGCTGCCCTCGGATTGCTCCCCCTCGCTTTCCATCTCCTCTCCTCCCTGCGCTCCCGCTGAGTCCCTGACATCCATCCCCCCCTCGAAGCCCCCCCTTCCCCCCTCCCCCTCTTCTGGCGTGGGTTCCGGGTGCTCCAATGCTATGGGGGTGCCTGTCGGATACCGGTCTTCCCCCCTGGCATGCTGCCAGTCCGTGACGGGTACATCGACGTCGCTCTCCTCCGCTTCCATCTCGTTGCCGGCGTGCTCGAAACCAGGATCCTCCCCCAACCCGTCCATGCCCCCTTGTTCCCCCATTTCCTCTGGGTAGTCTGCGTGCCAGGGCCCTCTGAGCAGTCCCCTGCGCCACTCCTCCTCGGGTTGAGTGTCCCACCAATAAGAGCGCTCCGCACCCAAGTCTGAGACCGACCCCTCCGGCGAGGTAGTCTCTGGAACCGTCTCCTCAGCCGAGGAGAACCCCTGAAACGTACTGGCTGAGAGTGTGGGGGTGAAAAGATATTCGTCAAAATAATCCTCCGGCATGGGCTTGTGTGGGAAGAGTGCGTGGAACTCATCTTTGAGGTAGTGCTCCTCCACCGCATAGTACGGCACCCAGCTGTTGGCGCTGGCCGGGGCACCTTCCCTTGCGATGAGATATTCGACGCCCTCTTCCCCCCATCTCGAGTCCAAAATCTCCGTCACCTCGTTGAGTGGCCCCGCCCTCGGCGACCCCCCTGTCATGGGTGCATCTCTAAGCGGACTGGGAGCTGTTCCTGGCTCCTGAAACCTGTGAGGTGCCTTGTAGGGCGTTAGCACCGATCTATGAAAGACCGGGTGCATTCTGGAACCCTCCGGTAGTGTCAAACAGAAAGCCACTGGGTTGATCTGTGCCTCGACTAGGTAAGGGCCCAACTGCTTGTGTCCTAGCTTCTTCTTAGCTAAGGATCTGGCCGGCACTGCCTGGGCCGCTAACCAGACCCAGTCCCCTACCCGTATGTCCTCCCCCACTCTTCTGTGTTTGTCTGCTTGCATCTTGTATACGTGTTTTGCTAGGTCTAACTGTCTACGGAGCTGTTCATGGACCTCCTGTAACTCCTCTGCCAATGCCTCTGCTCCCTGTGGCTCCCCCTCCCCCTCTTTCTCTAAGCCCGGGAAGGTCCTGGGATGTCGCCTGTGGTTGGCAAAAAACGGTGTCACCCCCGTGGACACGTGTTGTGTGTTGTTGTAGGCAAACTCGGCCAGGGGCAGATAGTCCACCCAGGTCGAGGGCTGCTGGTTGGCGTAACATCTCAGGTACTGCTGCATGACGGCGTTGACCCTCTCCGCTTGTCCGTTGGTCTGCGGGTGTCTTGCCGACGCTAGGTTGACCTTGACGTTCAGGATCCCCATCAGCTTCCGCCAGAAACTCGAGATGAACTGGCGCCCCCTGTCGGACAGGATAGACCGTGGCAGGCCGTGTACCTTGAACACGTGGTCTATGAACAGCTTGGCTGTCTGCTCCGCTGTGGCCACCTTCGCGCAAGGAATGAAGTGCGCCATCTTGGTGAACATGTCGACTACCACGAGTACTGCTGTTTTGCCCCTCGAGCTGGGCAGGTCAGTGACAAAGTCCAAGGCTACCCTCTCCCACGGTTCGGACGGGGTCTGTAGCGGTTCTAACAGTCCCGCCGGCGGTCTGTGTACTGGCTTGGCCCTTTGGCAGGTGTCGCACCTCGTGACGTATTCCGCGACTTCTCCCCGCATCTTGGGCCACCAAAAGTCTCTGGCTACTAATTCCACCGTCTTTTCCTTGCCGAAATGTCCGGCGCTGGGTGCGTCGTGTAGCTGTTGCAGTACTGTTGCGCGGAGTTCATCTCCCGGTACGTAGATGGCCCCCTTGCGGAGGAGCAGTCCGTCGCGTATCTGGAACTCGTCGTCCTTTGCCGTGCCGCTGCGCACCTCCTCCATCTTGGAGCGCGCGAAGGAATCTGTTCGCAGCTCGCGCCGTATCGCTTCCAGGTCTACTGTGGCAGAAGCGCATGCCCATGCCTTGGGTGCGAAAATGTGTTTGGCCGCTACCGGTGCTGCTTCCTCCAGATACTGCGGCTTCCTGGATAGCGCATCAGCCATGACGTTGTTGTCTCCGGGGATATATTCTATCCTGAAGTCGAAATCCGCAAAGAACTCCGCCCAGCGGATGTGTCTCTGGTTCAGGAACCGCGCCGTGCGCCAGTACTCCAGGTTCTTATGGTCCGTGCGAACTTGCACCGTGTGTTTGGCTCCGATGAGGAAGTGCCGCCACGCCTTGAATGCTGCATGAATGGCCAGCAACTCTCTGTCCCAGATGGTGTAGTTCTGCTCCGACTTGCTGAGTTTCCTGGAGTAGAAAGCACACGGCCTCCAATCCCCTTGCGGGTCTCGCTGCAACAGGACTGCCCCCACGGCTCTGTCGGAGGCATCCGTCTCCACCCTCATGGGCTTGCTGGGGTTCACATGCAGCAGTTGTTCCTCGGAAGCGAAAAGACGCTTGAGTTTCTGAAAGGACTGCTCCGCCTGCTCCGTCCAGATGAACTTCTTCTTCTTGGAGCTGAGGGTGTCCGTGATGGCCGTCGTCTGCATAGCGAAACCCTTGATGAACTTGCGATAAAAGTTAGCAAAGCCGACAAACCTCTGGACCTCCTTCCGATTGCGCGGGCTCTTCCAGTCCAGTACTGATCGTACCTTGGCGCTGTCCATGGCGATTCCCTTGTCGGACAGCTTGTAGCCCAGGAAATCCACCTCCGTCATGTCGAACTGGCATTTCTCCAGCTTGGCGTAAAGCCTGTGCTCCCGTAGTCTTTGCAGGACTTCCTTGACATCTCTCTCGTGAGCCTCCTGCGATTCCGAGAAGATCAGAATGTCGTCCAGGAAGCAGACGCACTTCTTGTATAGGAGCCCCGCTAACACGTGATGCATGAAGGCTTGGAAGCAGTGGGAGCCATTTTGTAAACCGAAAGGCATAACCCTATACTCATAGGTGCCCAAGGGCGTGAACATGGCCGTCTTCCACTCGTCGCCCTCCCGCATGCGTATAAGATTGTACGCCCCTCGTAGATCCAGCTTGGTGAAGATGCGTCCCTTTCTCACCGTCGCGAGCAAGTCGTCGATCTTGGGCATCGGGAAAGCCGTGGGCTTGGTTTTCGAATTTAAAATTCTGAAATCAACTACAAGCCTCTTCTGGGGCGTCTCTTTTTTCTTCACAAAGAAAACAGGACTGCCCCCCACTGCTTTGGATTCTCGGATGAATCCCCGCTTCAAATTGTGCTCTATGAACTCCCTGAGCTCTTGCAGTTCGTCTTCAGACATGGAGTACAGTTTTCCGGTTGGCAGCGTTGCCCCCGGCAGGAGGTCAATCTTGCAGTCGTAGGGTCTGTGGGGAGGCAGCTTGTCCGCTTCCTTCTCGCAGAAGACCTCCAAAAACGCCTTGTACTTGTTGGGTACCGCTTGCAGCATGCCCAGTTGTAGCTGTGGGTCATCCTCTTGCCCCTCGTCCTCCTGGTTAGTCATGATGCAATGTTCTGCGCAGTAGGAGGAGCAGAAGGTCAATTTACGCTGGTACCATGCCAATGCCGGGCTGTGCCTGTCCAACCAGCTCATGCCCAACACTATGGGCGTGTCTGACAGTTGGGTGACGTTGAAGCTGATGACTTCGCGGTGATTTCCAATGCGCATCACCATTGGCGGCGTTTGCTGTACCACCTGTCCCCCCAGCAATTCTCTTCCATCGACTGTCACTACTTTCAGGGGCATCGTGGCAGGCAGGAGCGCTATGCTATGTTGCTTGATGAAATCCACCCCCATAAAGTCTGCATTGCTACCAGAGTCAATGGTAATAGGCACTTCCATGGTGAGCCCATTGGGAAGCTGGAGTGTTGCGGTGAGCTGCACCACTGGTTTGGGCGGGAGGGGGTCTGTGGGCTGTAAGATTCCTGGGGACTGCTTTACTGATTCGTCTGGCTGGGCCCCAGCGGCTCTGCTTCCAGCCAGACTTCGTCGTTTCCCTGCTGCGGCTCCCTCTGCTGAGCTGCTTCTGTTACTTTTGCTGAGGCTGCATTGTGCTTGTGGAGCCTCTGGGGGCACTCTTTTGCCATATGCTGAGCACTTTCGCAGATGTAACACTTCCTGTTCCCTCTAGGAGGCTTCACCTTGGCTGCTCCTGGTGTGAGGGCTCTGGTCGCTGACTGAGCCTTGGCACCACCTATCTCCATCGGCTCCTCTCCCCCTCCCAGTGGAGGCGTGGATTGAGCGCGCGCTGAGTCTCTGGGGAAGAAAGGAGGTGCCCTTGCTGGCGTGCGTCCCCAACGCCCTTCATCTTTGCTCCAGGGACGTTCTTCCAGCCGCACACCAATCGTCAACGCCTTCTGGACCACTTCTTGAGTGCTCCGTGGCCTCTCCCCCCTTGCGATTTCGTCTTTCACAGCCCCGTTGAGCCCCTCCCAGAACAGGTCCCTGACGGACGCTGAGTCCTTTTCCCATCCCAGCGCGTTGACCAATGCAAAAAAGCGGGAATGATATTGCCTTACAGTGGCTCTGCCTTGTTTCAGACCGTGAATCTCTTTTCTAGCGACATCCACATCTATCTCTGATAAAAAACAAGCGTCCATTGCCTTAATGAAGGCTTTTGCGTTTTGGAGGGCTGGATCATTATCTCTCCACAGATTGCGCAACCACGCTTTAGCTTCTCCATGGAGATGCGTTAGTATGAAGCCTACTTTCTCCTGCTCATCTCTAAAGTCCTTCTCCAGCAACTTTAGCGCAAAAACTACGTCTGCTCTGAAGTTAGGATATTGCTGCAGACTCCCATCGAAATGCGACACCAGGCTCCCCCCTCTCTTCCCGAGCCCGATCCCTTCGGATTTGGCTGCCGGTGGCCCCTGTTTAGTCAACATTTCCAACCTGTTTTGCAGATCCTTGCAGACAGCATCTGATTCCTCTTCTCTCCTCCTTGCCGCTCGTATTTCTGCGTTAAGTTGTACCACTGCTTCTTGCAAAGCTGCCAGTCGTTCTTCTGTAGTCATCTTGTGCTGCTTTTGTGAGCTCGCGAAGCACCAATCTTCGCCCCTCGCTGCGTCCTCTCACGTTGCGAGGTTCTTTGAAATTTGAGACAGGACTTACTGTCAGAGCTGCCTCCAGGTCCCAGCTCACAGAGGACCAACGCTAGGCTGTAGTTATGTACAAAAGTCTTTATTGAGATTCAGTCTCCATTTTAAAGCCGCAGCGTGCAGCTCTACGTCCCGACCTTAGACCGGCGAAGTCCTGTCTGAGTCTCCTCCCCCTCCACACCAGTTTAAGACTCTCGCTTTGCTCCACCTCTTCCTAAATTCCTTTCTCCTCTGGGCCCTCCTGCCCGCTAGGGTCTCATCCTTCCTGGACTCCTCTGACGCTGACCCTGACGATTCTTGCCCCTCCTTCCGGCGGGCTTTAGGACCTGGTTCCCTGTCCGGGCTACCTTCTGTGCCGCTCGCCTGTACCTTTGAACTTGGCGCGCGCGCCCAGCCTGCAACTTTCCTCTTGACCGTTCCCTCGCTCTCCGATGGAGGCGTGGTCCACCCTGACTCATCTTCTCTCGCTGGTGGTGCATATGTGGGCTCTGACACCTGGGACTCCTCCCCCCCACTACGCTCTGGTGGGGAAGCTGGTCCTGATTTCCAACTGCTGCTCTGGGAGTCCCCGCTGGCCCCTTGCTTCTGGGGTGTCCCCCTTGGGTCGCCCCTTGCCCTGCCCATCGGCGCCCCCTTCTGTGAATCTTCCGATTCGCTGGAGAGGCTCATGGAATCTATCGGGCTGCTGTCATATTCTCCTACGCTGCCCTCGGATTGCTCCCCCTCGCTTTCCATCTCCTCTCCTCCCTGCGCTCCCGCTGAGTCCCTGACACAATGCATTTCATGTCTGGCAACCAATGCGCCCCTTTGGTTTCGGATAGTACATGGGCACACGAGGTGAAAAAGCCCAGGGCAAAGATTTTCTGGGGGCTCATTTACCCAAAGTATTTAGCATGAACCCTGGAAGTGTCTACTCGACTCTGACAATATGCACCAGGATGCTTAGCTTGGCCAGAATCAAGTAGACACTTCCAGGGTTTGTGCCAAATCCGTTCCTTCTGGCCAGGGGCGTGGTGCTATTTGCCAGAGCCTGGGAAGGCTGCATGCCCACACATACCAGGCGGGGGCAGAGAGTACTTGCCCAGCCCTCACCACCCACATCTCCAGGTGGGTGCTCATGCGCCAGCGGCAGCAAGGACTGGGGGATGTGGAGCCAGTGAGGGCTGGCCAAGCGCAGAGGGTGAAGATAATGTCCGCACTCACCCAGCCCTCACCACTGGAGCCCGGCAGGGTGGGCACAATGGGGAGCTCTGGAGGGGGTGCCTGGTTCGCGCCCCGATTGTGCACCCAGGGACCCCCACGCTAGGCCACTGCTTCTGGCAAATAAGCCACCCTACCCACGAGAGAGCTGTGAAAATGTGTGTCCTGGGCTTTTGAAGACTCATCTACGGTAGACAAGTGACAGATGTACATATCAGCTAAACAAGGTATAGCTTAGGGCCCCACTCTCTTGGGGGCCCAAAAAAATTTAGAGGGCAAAAAAACTGGATGTACATTTCCAAAATATAAGATAGAAAACAAATAAAATAAAACCGACCTACAGCAACAGTGTTTTGTGTTGTGTAGGCTATGATGTACCTGTCGCCTGCTCCCTAAAATATCCCTGGTTTGCTCCTTTCTATATATAGGGTGCCTACATTCTGCATGGACTGGTTGCAGGGCAACATGGGCAAATGGCCTGAGATACCTATTAGGTCCATAAATTACCGTATAGCATATATTCTCCTCCCATCTTGGATCAAATCTATGCTTCCAGGTGTCATAAGAAAGCTGCAGAGATAGCGCAGTATAGTAACCCAACCCCCCCCCCCCCCCCGGAAATGATCTCTTTTAGCTTCTGCCTTCTGGAAGAAGGTACAGGGTTATAAAGACTAGGACTAGCCGCCTGAGAAACAGCTTTTATCCAAATGCGATTTTGTTTTTAAAAGCAGTGTGAGGAGTCTCTGGGAGTATCTTGTATTTAATTATGGGGTATCAGAGTTTTTAGGGGGTTAACCAGGCTTGTTGGTTTTTGAATGTCTGATGTAGATTTTTTCCAATTTTGTTGTTCTGTATGGGACAATGACAATAAAGATTATCGTATTGTATCATATATTCAACACAAAAACCAGCGACAATTTGTTGTTGACAAAGGACAGCTGGACATAGAAAGGGCCCCATTACCTTCAGTAGCTGAGGGCCTCATCCAACCTAAATGCGGCCCTACGTCTACCCATGTGCTATCTGAAACCAAAGGGGGGCATTGGTTCACAGATGTGAATTCCCCCCCCCCACCTCTCCACCCCACTGCTGAGGTCAGGAATATTTCTTTTTCGGGAAAGACCATGGCTCAGTTCAGAATGGCCCAGGCTGCACCCAAGGCATTGCCAGGTCGACTTGAGAAGGTCCTTCGCCTGACATTCCTGCTGCTCAGAATAATTGACAATACTGAGCTTGGCGGATCTGAAAGGCTTGACTCCCCATCAGGCAACCTCCAGGGAAGCAGTCTGGAGGGGGTGAGCCAGAGAGCAGGCGGATGTCAAGAGCCAAACCAAAACCGCCTGAGCCCCTGAGCCCAGAAAGAGGGGGCGTGGGCGGGGCTGCCCCAGGTGCCATCTTGGAGGGAGGTGACAAATTATCAAGGAACAATTACTGCCCTACCAGGGCAGTTCATAAAAAAACTTTTTTTAAAAAATGCCTGCTCCAAAGGTCTTATCTTACAACACTAGGGATTATATAGCTACATATGAAATTTCACGCATATTAGTTAATATATTGACCCTCCACCACGAAAACAGCTGTTTACTTGGCCGTTTTCCTATGTCGCGAAGGCTGAAATTTCAACAAAGTACGTGCCTTTGCTGGACTCTTTTCAGGCACCTGCTAGAAGCATTCTTCTTTAGGCAAGCATACCTAGATGCTTAGGAAATTGAAGTAATTTTAATCTTAATATTTTAGCTTTTGTATCTTTTAAAGTAGGATTGTTAATTTTTCTTGATTTTACTGCTGTGGTGTTTTTTGTTGTTGTTTTTGTTGTTGTTGTTGTTGTTTTGGTAAACCACTTTGCAGGTTTTTAAAATAAATTTTATTAAATAAATAAGCAGTCAATATAAATAAAATAACATAAGCCAAAACACAATCCATCCTGTAGATTTAAGTATCTGTCCATAGTCGCCTACTTGTTTCAGAGGCTCAGAATCCATGTTCCTTTGTAAGAAAACCATTACGTAAAACCATTTTTGCAGGCAAAAAAAAAAATCATTGTGGGGGGGGGGGCAAGAAATTTTCCACACCGGGTACTACCTGACCTTCCTACGCCTCTGCCAGGGGGTGGCAGGTTCAAGCCATCGATTTGGCTTATTATTATTATTATTATTATTATTATTATTATTATTACCAAAGATTGTCTTTAAAATCTGGCCATGGGGGGGGGGGAGAGAAGGCTTCAGGATGTCTCCCCTCTCCCCCCTGACTTTACCTTCTGTGGCAGCAGGTGAAACAGCCGGCCATGGTGCCACCACAGGGGAGGCAGAAACCCGTTCCCTCGGCTTTCAGTGGATCCAAAGAAGGCAGTTCTCCAGAGGAGACAGGTGCCTGCGATGTCAGCTGATCTAAGGGTCCTTTCAAGGAACCCCCCTGGTCTCCCGGGAAACAGGGTTCCGCAGCCTATTGTAAGGTCAGAGCTTGGACAGGGATTGGCCTCGAGGGACGCTGGGCTCCTGGCCCGGGTCACCACTTGGTACCTTCAGGCAGGTGAACCTGGGCTCCCCCCCCCTTTTTTTTTTAATTCTGTTTATTGAGCTTTTGCAATATACATTAAACAGAAAAAAACAACAACACACACTTTAAAAGACAAAATCAAAGTAAAAGAGAAAAGAAAGAAAAAGAAAAGATGAGTTCAGAAGAAGAGAAGAAAAAAGAGACGGAAAAACAAAATCAAATTACCACGTTTCGCCATTCAGCAAACAAATTTACAGACACTTGACCTCCATCCAACTCGGTTTAGGTTAGGTAGTCTTATAATCTTTCTGCAGTTGTATTATACTAATTCTATACATCGCAGGTGTTAAATTCCGTCTACTGTGACCTTAGTAATTCCCAAATTGACTTCAATATAACTTAAATATTTACTCCAATCGTTTTTTAATTTTACATTATTTTGATGCCTAATTCTTTGTGTCAATCTCGCTAGCTCTATGTATTGAAACAGTCTCATTTGCCATTCTCTGACCGTGGGGGTGTTGGGGGTTTTCCAGTTTTGGGCTAATAAGATCCTGGCCGCCACCATGGCATACTGAAAGAATGTTTGATCCTCACTTTTAATCTCCTCTGCAATCATGCCCAATAGGAACGCCTCCGGTTTTTTAGGGAAGTTGTATTTCAATATTTTCTTTAACTCATCATAAATTTGTCCCCAGAATCTTTTCACCACATCACAAGTCCACCACATATGGAAGAAGTTTCCTACCTTAGTTTTACATCTCCAGCAAGTGTTGTTTCCGGTTTTGTACATCTTCCCCAGTCTTGCCGGGGTGATGTACCAACGATACATCATTTTTTCCAAGTTTTCCCGGAGAGCAGCACATGCTGTGAACTTCATACCCTTCTTCCAAAGTTTCAGCCATCTGTCATATTCCAGGTTATAACCAAGATCTCTGGCCCATTTAACCATAACTCCCCTTTTAGCCACCCCCCCCCCAAATGCCCCCAGCCTTGGGTCCCTCTGGGGCATCAAAGGAAATAAAGCAGACCTCAGCTGTTATCCACTTCCCAGCACCTCCTTCAAACTCACCTGTTCACCCAGGAGTTGCCCAACTCATCATTCTACCCAGACATTGAGGTCCAGCACCGAGGGCCTTCTGGTGGTTCCCTCCCTGCGAGAAGTGAGGTTACAGGGAACCAGGCAGAGGGCCTTCTCGGTGGTGGTGCCCTCCCTGTGGAACGCCCTCCCTTCAGATGTGAAGGAAATAAACAACTATCTGACTTTTAGAAGACATCTGAAGGCAGTCCTGTTTAGGGAAGCTTTTAATGTTTGATGCATTACTGTATATTAATATTTTGTTGGAAGCCGCCCAGAGTGGCTGGGGAAGCCCGGCCAGATGGGCAGGGTATAAAGAATAAATTATTATTATTATTATTATTATTATTATTATTATTATTATTGAGACAAAAACATGCCTCCCTTCATTGAGGGCATCGCACAAAAGGAGCTGCTGCTGAAAATCCTTCCCGTTCCAGTGGCAGAGAGTGGGCTGACTTGTCTTACGGAGCCATCTTCGCTCTCCACCTGCAGTCACCACCTCGATGGGAAAGCTTGTTTTTGCTGGACAGTTTGAGTCCCCAGGTGTTTTCTTTTTCTTTCTTCCCTGCCTGCAAATGGTTAATGCACGGCAGCCTCTTATTGGCCGAGGTTCCAGGAGGGGGACTTGAAAAGGAGAGGATTTGGAGAGAGAGAGTTAGTTGAAGCAGTGGGGGGGGGGTTTGAGGTTGGGAGGATCGGGTAGTCCAGGGCTCAGCAAACCTTTTCAGCAGGGGGCCGGTCCACTCTCCCTGCAACCTTGTGGGGGGCCGGACTGTATTTTGGAAACAAAAATAAATGATCAAATTCCTATGCCCCACAAAGAACCCAGAGATGCATTTCCAATACAGTGGTGCCTCGCAAGACGAAATTAATTCGTTCCGCGAGTTGCTGCGTCTTGCGATTTTTTCGTCTTGCGGAGCGCGGATTCCCCGGGTATTAACGGCTTTAAGAAAAAGGAAGCAAACCCGCAAGACGTCTTCGTCTTGCGAAGCAAGCCCATAGGGAAATTCGTCTTGCGAAGCACCTCCAAAACGGAAAATCCTTTCGTCTAGCGAGTTTTTCGTCTTGCGAGGCATTCGTCTTGCGGGGCACCACTGTAAAAGCACACATTCGACTCGTGTAAAAACATGCTGATTCCCGGACCGTCTGCTGGCCGGATTGAGAAGGCGATTGGGCCGGATCTGGCCCCCAGGCCTTAGTCTGCCTCCCCATGAGCTACAGAAAGGAGTCTCTGAGCTTCATGTAAAGGACAAGTGTGTGGGGTCCTGTGAGAGTAATCGGCCAGGAATGAACTGGGAGGCTGAGGCTGAGCCAGGAGAAGTGGAAGCTGTGAGAATGGAGTCTCTTTAGGTCTCATTCCAGTCAGGAGGGGAGCGATTCTTCTACAAAAAGAGAAGACTCCCCAAAGCAGTGGTTCCTTGGGTCTGTTACTTGGAGTACCTCAGGAGTAGGGTTGTCTAAGGGGCTGTAACTGGCAGGAAGTACCATCTTGTTTAAGAACCAAAGTATTAAGCAGCAACAACTGTGCAACATCTGAGAAAGCACTGAAGTGAAATAACATTATAATCTGAAGTATCCTGTGTTTGACCCACTCGTGTCATAAACTTCCTTTGTTAAATAAAATCTTTATTGTTTATTTGAACAAATCCTGCCTGAGATTCCAAATTACAAAGGTTTCCCTCACGCAAATCTCCCTTGCATTTGCGTGAGGGAAACCTTAGTAATTTGGAGTCTCAGGCAGATATTTTGAGCATATCTTGTGGGAATTCATGGGATTGGTGTTCTTGTGAGGTGAGTGCACAATATATAAGAGAAGTGTTGGCCCAAAGGCACCAGGGGAAAAATAGCCATTGAGCCGTTGGATATTAATTGGTGGTAGCACCGGGATACGTAGTTAAAACCCACACAGAAACGTACCCAGAGATACAGAACAACCAGTTTAACAAAGCATTGAGGATATATTATTAAAAGAAGAAAAGTTTTCTATTCGAAAATGGCCAGCAAGTACCAAGCGAAAGAGACTCGGGATGACCCAGTGGCAGGAGCTGCCACATCTGAGGAGAATCCTCATATTGAATTCGAGATGGTGAGGCTAAGATTGGAACTGGCTAAAGTTGAAGCAGAGAAACAGGGCCGTCTTTAGCAGATGCGGCACTGGGGTGCAAATATCTGCCCAGCGCCCCCAAATTACCATGGATAGTGTTGGGGTGGCCGTAGTGAGGCATCTGATCAAGGCCTGTATTTTAAAATGAGCTTAAAGATATCTTTGCCAATGCTTGTATGTTTCATGCCAGGCAGAAACCAGCTGGCTAAGTACTTTGGCAGTTGTTTATCTTCCTGCTCTCCTGATTTAGAGCAGTAGCAGGAGACAAGTTTCTCAAAGTTGTAAAAGGGAATTACAGGCTGGGAGCAAAGGTTACACTGACCCTACATATTACAGAATACAGTCAAGCTGCAAAAACACTAATTAAGAGTTGGTAAATAGTAAGATTTATTGTTTAACAGAAAATAATACCATGTGCCTCCCACCAGACTCTAGCCATATTTTCCTAAGGTTTAAGGTATACTGAGAGAGTTAAATTAGGCAAAGGATTTAGAAAGTAAGAAATGTTAGATTCTTATGTTAGATTCTTATTTCATTGATGGTGTGTGAGAATGTGAACCCAAGATCTCTGTTTAGATAGAATTTAATACCACGAGCCATTTGTTTTAGCCATTTGTTTTGGAATGCAGGGGCAACAGGGGCAAAAGGTGATCTGGTAATTAAGGTGCCTTGTCGAGGCAAATGTAAGATATATGGCTACTTGTCTGCCATTTATGGATAGAAGAAAATATAGCTCTTTGTCTCCCATAAAAGGTAATAGGAAATGGGCGTATCTTTTATGATTGGTTCTAGCAAACAGCCAATAGGAATTTCAACCAGGCTGATTGGACAGAGGCAGCCAAAGGAGGAGCAAGGGGGCTGGGCTGAGGAAATATAAGTGCTGGCCATCAGGGCTGGAGGGGGCAGAGCTTTGGTAACCATATACCACTGTGCCTATCATTTATTTGTCTGACAAATAAATTATTATTTTAATTTCTCTATTGCTGCGTTGAATATTTCATTCCAGCTAAGCGTTAACCACAAGCAGGGTGCTACAGTAGCTGTGCACTGCCAGCCATCCAGAGAGGTGCAACTCTCCCCCATGCCGCTGCAGGAGAGCGATCCCCACAGAGGCTTGGGAGGGAAGTTGTGCCCCTCCCAAGCCTCCTCAGGAGTAGAGCGATCCCTGCAGAGGCTTGGGAGGGAAGCTTTGCGTCTGCCAGTCTTATGGTTGGCGGGGCGCAGCTGGCGGGCATGCAGGGAAAGGGGAGGCCGCTGGCAAAGCCGCGCAGCTCCCCCCACTTGCTGGGGCGCACCTGAGAGGCCAGCACCTGGTGCAATGCACCACTAAGCCCTATGGGAAAGACGACTCTGCAGAGGAAGAAAAACATACAGTTGAAGCAGAGAAAGAAAGAGAAAAGGCCAAAATCGCAGCTGACATTCAGTTAGCACAGGCAGAGAGAGAGAGAGAGAGAGAGAGAGAGAGAGAGAAGAGTAGCTCATGAGGAAAAAGGAAAAGAAAACACTTGGGGACTCAACCTGCCCAGGAAAAAGAAAACCTTTCTGTCCCAGGAGCCACTGCCGAAAATTCTTCCCATTCCAGTGGCAGAGGATGGGCTGACTTGTCTTACGGAGCCATCTTCTCTCTCCACCTGCAGTCACCGCCTCCAGGCATCTTTCCGAAAGCAGTTTTGTGCTCCCAGGGGCCTTCTGTGGTGCTTTATTTCATTATGGCCTTAGAAACCCACCTTTCCTCCAAGGACTCTTGAGGGTATACAATTGTTTGGTTTTTTTAATAATATTTTATTTCATTTTAACAATAAAAAAAATTATAAGACAATATATAGAAAGAAAAACACAAGAAAAATACAAAACACAGAAATACAAAAATACAAAAATGCAAACATTTAACATAAAACAATAAAGAAAAGGAAAAAAATCCCTCTTTTTTAATTTCTCGTCTTTGATTAACTTATTTTCCTGACTTCCTCACGCCTCCCTTTTTTGTATTCCATTTAAAGATTGGTTCAGCAAATTCATATCCTGTTAGTTTATCCTTAATTATTTTTCCTCACATATTATAACTTCAAATTTTCATCTAATATCAATCCATTCTTACATATTCTTATACCTTATTACTAGAACCCCTTCATTTCATTTCAATGTCATCAACATTCAAAAACTTTACAGTGTTTCTGTAAATAAATTTTAAATTTCTTCCAATCTTCTTCCACCAACTCTTCTCCCTGGTCTCGGACTCTGCCAGTCATTTCCGCCATTTCCATGTAGTCCATTACTTGCATCTGCCATTCTTCCAAGGTGGGTAGGTCTTGTGTCTTCCAATGCTTTGCAATGAGTATTCTTGCTGCTGCTGTAGCGTACATAAAGAAAGTTCTATCCTTCTTTGACACCAATTGGCCGACTATGCCCAGGAGAAAGGCCTCTGGTTTCTTCAGGAAAGTATATTTAAATACCTTTTTCATCTCATTATAGATCATCTCCCAGAAAGCCTTAATCCTTGGGCACGTCCACCAAAGGTGAAAGAATGTACCTTCAGTTTCTTTACATTTCCAGCATTTATTATCGGGCAAATGATAGATTTTTGCAAGCTTGACTGGAGTCATGTACCACCTGTACATCATTTTCATAATATTCTCTCTTAGGGCATTACATGCCGTAAATTTTATTCCTGTGGTCCATAACTTTTCCCAGTCAGCGAACAAAATGTTATGTCCAATATCTTGCGCCCATTTTATCATAGCAGATTTTACCGTTTCATCCTCAGTATTCCATTTCAACAGCAAGTTATACATTCTTGATAGTGTCTTAGCTTTGGGTTCTAACAGTTCTGTTTCTAGTTTTGACTTTTCCACCTGGAAGCCGATTTTTTTGTCCAAATTATAAGCCTCCCTTATTTGAAAATAATGAAGCCAGTTTCGCACCTTATCCTTAAGTTTTTCATAACTCTGCAATTTCAATTTATCACCCTCCTGTTCCAAGATTTCCCAATATTTTGGCCATTTGGCCTCCATGTTAAGTTTTTTCAAAGCCTTCGCTTCCATAGGTGATAGCCACCTTGGGGTTTTGTTTTCAAGTAAGTCTTTGTATTTTATCCAGACATTAAACAGTGCTTTTCTGACAATATGATTTTTGAAAGCCCTGTGCACTTTAACCTTGCCATACCACAAATATGCATGCCACCCAAACGCATTATCATAACCTTCTAAATCTAAAATGTCTGTGTTCTCAAGAAGCAGCCATTCTTTCAACCAGCAAAATGCTGCTGATTCATAGTATAATTTAAGGTCTGGCAGGGCAAATCCCCCTCTTTCTTTAGCATCAGTTAGTATCTTAAATTTTATTCTGGGCTTCTTGCCCTGCCAGACAAATCTAGAAATATCTCTTTGCCACCTCTTGAAACAGTCCATCTTGTCTATAATTTGCAATGATTGAAATAAAAGCAGCATTCTTGGCAATACATTCATCTTTATAAGAGCAATTCGACCAAGCAAGGAAAGCTTCAGGCTTGACCATATTTCAAGATCTTTTTTCACTTCTGACCAGCATTTCTCGTAGTTATCTTTAAACAAATTCACATTCTTAGCAGTCATGTTCACCCCCAAGTATTTTACTTTCTTTACTAATGTTAAACCTGTCTCCTTCTGAAACCTCTCTCTCTCAATCGGTATTAAATTTTTCTCCAAAACCTTGGTTTTTTGCTTATTCAACTTAAAACCTGCCACCTGACCAAATTCCTGGATTAATTCCAAAACCCTTTTAGTACTAGACTCTGGCTCCTGTAATGTCAATACTAGGTCATCTGCAAAAGCTTTAAGTTTATACTGTTTAACTCCGACCTGAATACCTTGGATCAGATGGTCCCTTCTGATCATATTTAGCAGGACCTCCAGGACCGAGATAAACAAGAGAGGGGAAATTGGGCAGCCTTGTCGTGTCCCTTTCTCCATCTTAAATTCTTCTGTCACCACATTATTAACTATCAATTTAGCCTTTTGTTCTGAATAAATTGCACCTATACCATTTTCAAAACCTTGACCAACCCCCATCCCCTGAAGATTTTTCTTCATGAAGCTCCAAGAAATGTTGTCAAAGGCTTTCTCCACATCTACAAATATCAAAACTGCTTTTGTATTGATATTCACTTGTAACTTTTCTAAGATGTTGATTATATTCCTCGTCTTATCAGACAAATGTCTACCAGGGAGGAAGCCAGCTTGGTCTTTATGTATCACCTCTGCTAATACTTTTTTCAGTCTTTTAGCCAAAATGTCAGCAAAAATTTTGTAATCCACATTAAGCAGGGATATGGGGCGGTAATTCTTAAGTTGTGTCTTTTCAGACTCAGTTTTCAGTATAAGTGTGATATAAGCTTCTTTCCACGACTCTGGCGCTTTTTTCCTTGAGGGTATACAATTGACCCAATCGCCCTCTCCAGATTACCTTCATAACTTTATCTGTTGATGGACGGCCATTCTGATTCGGCCCCAGATACACGGACCAGATGCCTGGAAGCTGTGGCCGGATGGTTGCTGGGCAGCTGGTTGAAGCTAAATCCTTCAAAGACAGAGGTCCTCTGGTTGGGTCAAGATGACATGGGGTTGGGGGTAGGGAATTGGAAATTTTGGAAAAATTGAAAAAAAAATCAGTGTGGAGTAGTTTTACAAAATGCGTGAAATGCAGTGTTTATAAAAGTATTATGCTTTCAATAAAACAGGTAACCAAAAATACAACAAAAAAACAAGAAACCATCAACATATATAATAATCAGATTTGCCCCTTAGCACCAACAGCAAATAAAGTTAAGGTCCACCTCAATATTTAAGCTCCACAGGTCTACCCTTTGAGCAGTGCTTTAAAAACAACAGAAGACACAACAAATACATGCAGTTTATTCTGTCTCATTTTCTAAACTACTGCTATCACTTTCCATTTCTTCTTCTTCCTCTCTGTCATTTTTCTCATGGGCTTCTAAAAAACAGCTTTGGGGGAAAACAGGAAAAAACCTGTCCCCACCCCCACCCCAATTTTTCCATATTTTTTTTTCAGGCCTTCCCATCTCTACTTGAGGAGAGCTAGGGCAAAGCGTAAGGCAATTTTTTTTTGCATACCAGGCCCAGAAGGAAGCAACATCCAGTTACTGAACAGTATGTTTTTGAATTCTGGTGCTGGAGGAGACTTGAGAGTCTCATGGACTGCAAGATTAAACCTCTCCATTCTGAAGGAAATCAGCCCTGAGTGCTCAGTGGAAGGACAGATCCTGAAGCTGAGACTCCAAGACTTTGGCCACCTCAGGAGAAGAGAAGACTCCCTGGAAAAGACCCTGAAGTTGGGAAAGATGGAGGGCACAAGGAGAAGGGGACTACAGAGGACGAGATGGTGGGACAGTGTTCTCGAAGCTGCAAACATGACTTTGACCAAACTGCGGGAGGCAGTGGAAGACAGGAGTGCCTGGTGTGCTCTGGTCCAGGGGGTCACGAAGAGTCGGACACGACTAAATGACTAAACAACAACAACAAATGTTGCACTAAGGCTCAAAGGAAAAGGAGTGTGTGTGTTTTTTTAAACTGAAATTTGTTATTACATGTTATAAACCGCATGATGGTAAGAGAGCTTCTAAACAGTTTACAAAAATATACAACAGAGCATTAAAATGATTGATAAAACACAGTTAAAAGCAGGTATCTAAGGTGATTAACCCCTTCATGGATCACTGCCTTGCCGTGGCGAAGGGGCTTGAAGAACTCAGAGAAGCTATGAACTATGCCGAGCAGGGCACCCAAGATGAACAGGTCATAGTGGAGAGTTTTGACCAAACGTGATCCACCTGGAGGAGGAACCGGCAAGCCACTCCAGTATCCCTGCCAAGAAAACTCCATGGACAAAGACAACAGGCATATAAAAGTTATGACGCTGGAAGATGAGCCCCTCAGGTCGGAAGGCGTCCAACATGCTACTGGGGAAGAGCGGAGGGCAAGTACAAGTAGATCCAGAGCTGATGAAGCGGCTGGGCCAAAGCCGAAAGGACGCTCAGTTGCGGATATGCCTGGAAGCGAAAGGAAAGTCCAATGCTGTAAAGAAAAATATTGCATAGGAACCTGGAATGTAAGAACCATGAACATGGGTAAGTTGGAGGTGGTCAAAAATGAGATGGCAAGAATAAATATTGACATCCTGGGCATCAGTGAACTAAAATGGACGGGAATGGGTGAATTCAGTTCGGATGACCATCATATCTACTACTGTGGGCAAGAAACCCGTAAAAGAAATGGAGTGGCCCTCATAGTCAACAAAAGAGTGGCAAAAGCTGTACTGGGATGCAATCTCAAAAATGATAGAATGATCTCGATACGAATCCAAGGCAGACCTTTTAACATCACAGTAATCCAAGTTTATGCACCAACTACTGGTGCTGAAGAAACTGAAATTGACCAATTCTATGAAGACTTACAACACCTTATAGAAGTGACACCAAAGAAGGATGTTCTTCTCATTATAGGGGATTGGAATGCTAAAGTAGGGAGTCAAGAGATAAAAGGAACAACTGGCAAGTTTGGCCTTGGAGATCAAAACGAAGCAGGGCAAAGGCTAATAGAGTTCTGTCAAGAGAACAAGCTGGTCATCACAAACACGCTTTTCCAACAACACAAGAGACGACTCTACACATGGACATCACCAGATGGGCAGCATCGAAATCAGATTGATTATATTCTCTGCAGCCAAAGATGGAGAAGCTCTATACAGTCAGCAAAAACAAGACCTGGAGCTGACTGTGGCTCAGATCATCAGCTTCTTATAGCAAAATTCAAGCTTAAACTGAAGAAAGTAGGAAAAACCACTGGGCCGGTAAGATACAATCTAAGTCAAATCCCTTATGAATACACAGTGGAAGTGAGGAACAGGTTTAAGGATTTAGATTTGGTGGACAGAGTGCCTGAAGAACTATGGATGGAGGCTCGTAACATTATACAGGAGGCAGCAACGAAAACCATCCCAATGAAAAGGAAATGCAAGAAAGCAAAGTGGCTGTCCAATGAGGCCTTACAAATAGCGGGGGAGAGAAGGCAAGCAAAATGCAAGGGAGATCGTGAAACATACAGGAAATTGAATGCAGATTTCCAAAGAATAGCAAGGAGAGACAAGAAGACCTTCTTAAACAAGCAATGCAAAGAAATAGAGGAAAGCAATAGAATGGGAAGAACCAGAGATCTGTTGGAGATATGAAAGGAACATTTCGTACAAAGATTTCCATAATAAAGGACAAAAGTGGAAAGGACCTAACAGAAGCAGAAGACATCAACAAGAGGTGGCAAGAATACACAGAGGAATTATACCAGAAAGAAACGGATGTCTCATATACCCCAGGTAGTGTGGTTGCTGACCTTGAGCCAGACATCCTGGAGAGTGAAGTCAAATGGGCCTTAGAAAGCACTGCAAATAACAAGGCCAGTGGAAGTGATGGTATTCCAGCTGAACTATTTAAAATTTTAAAAGATGATGCTGTTAAGGTGCTACACTCAATATGCCAGCGAATTTGGAAAACTCAGCAGTGGCCAGAAGATTGGAGAAGATCAGTCTACATCCCAATCCCAAAGAAGGGCAGTGCCAAAGAATGCTCCAACTATCGCACAATTGCACTAATTTCTCACGCTAGCAAGGTTATGCTTAAAATTCTACAAGGAAGGCTCAAGCAGTATGTGGACCGAGAACTCCCAGAAGTGCAAGCTGGATTTAGAAGAGGCAGAGGAACCAGAGACCAAATTGCAAACATGCGCTGGATTATGGAGAAAGCTAGAGAGTTCCAGAAAGACATTTACTTCTGCTTCATTGACTATGCAAAAGCCTTTGACTGTGTCGACCATGGCAAACTATGGCAAGTTCTTAAAGAAATGGGAGTGCCTGATCACCTCATCTATCTCCTGAGAAATCTCTATGTGGGACAAGAAGCTACAGTTAGAACTGGATATAGAACAACTGACTGGTTCAAAATTGGGAAAGGAGTACGACAAGGCTGCATTTTGTCTCCCTGCTTATTTAACTTATATGCAGAATTCATCATGCGAAAGGCTGGGCTGGATGAATCCCTAGCCGGAATTAAGATTGCCGGAAGAAATATCAACAACCTCAGATATGCAGATGACACAACCTTGATGGCAGAAAGTGAGGAGGAATTAAAGAACCTTTTATTGAGGGTGAAAGAGGAGAGTGCAAAATATGGTCTGAAGCTCAACATCAAAAAAACGAAGATCATGGCTACTGGGCCCATCACCTCCTGGCAAATAGAAGGGGAAGAAATGGAGGCAGTGAGAGATTTTACTTTCTTGGGCTCCATGATCACTGCAGATGGTGACAGCAGCCACGAAATTAAAAGACGCCTGCTTCTTGGGAGAAGGGCAATAACAGGCCTAGACAGCATCTTGAGAAGTAGAGACATCACCTTGCCAACAAAGGTCCGTATAGTTAAAGCTATGGTTTTCCCAGTAGTGATGTATGGAAGTGAGAGCTGGACCATAAAGAAGGCTGATCGCCGAAGAATTGATGCTTTTGAATTATGGTGCTGGAGGAGACTCTTGAGAGTCCCATGGACTGCAAGAAGATCAAACCTCTCCATTCTGAAGGAAATCAGCCCTGAGTGCTCACTGGAAGGACAGATTGTGAAGCTGAGGCTCCAGTACTTTGGCCACCTCATGAGAAGAGAAGACTCCCTGGAGAAGACCCTGATGTTGGGAAAGATGGAGGGCACAAGGAGAAGGGGGCGACAGAGGACGAGATGGTTGGATAGTGTTTTCGAGGTTACCAGCATGAGTCTGACCAAGCTGCGGGGGGCAGTGGAGGACAGGAGTGCCTGGCGTTCTCTGGTCCATGGGGTCACGAAGAGTCGGACACGACTAAACGACTAAACAACAACAACAACAAGAAGGTGATTAAAGTCAGCAGTGGTAAATCGCATGCAGCTTCTACCTGTTCAGATGGGCTGCCCTAATGAAAATGTTTTGAGCAGATGCCGGAAAGAGTACAATGAGAGCACCTGCCTGGAGCTCCAAAGTGGGGGTGCTAGAAGGCTGAGGGGTGGAAAAATTTGGGGGGGGACAGGATTTTCTCCCCTGTTTTTTTCCAAAGCCATTTTTATCAGGAAAAATTGGGAGGGGGGAGTGTGTGGAATATTCAAACTATATCAAACTTTTTTTTTTCAATTTTTCTGGGGAAAAACGACTGTGGGGGAAAAACCTGGTGTTCCCCCCCCCCCAATTTTTCCGGGTTTTCTCCAGGCCTTCCCATCTCTATTTGGGGGGTAAACTCCCATCCCTTGCGGGGGCTCAATTAGTGCCAGCACCTTCTGTCAAGAGTCTGGGTGTCCCTCTCTATGGAGGCGCAGGTTACAGCCACGGCAAAGGCGGCATTTTTCCATCTGCACCATGCTAAGCAGTTGGTTCCTTATCTTTCTTGCCCTGATTTCGCCACTGTGATCCATGCAATGGTCACCTCCAGGCTCAATTATTGTAATTTGCTCTACGCGGGGCTGCCCTTGAAGCTGACCCAGAAACTCCAGCGGGTGCAGAACGCCACGGCGAGACTCCTTATGGGGTCATCGCTGTGGGATCACATTCATCCAGTGCTATATGAGCTGCACTGGCTCCTGGTGGAGTACAGGGTCAGGTTTAAGGTGCTGGTTCTAACCTTTAAAGCCCTATACCAAGGGTAGGCAAACTAAGGCCCAGGGGCCGGATCCGACCCAATCACCTTCTAAATCTGGCCCGCGAACGGTCCGAGAATCAGCGTGTTTTTACATGAGCAGAATGTGTGCTTTTATTGGAAATGCATCTCTGGGTTATTTGTGGGGCATAGGAATTTGTTCATTTCCCTCCTAAAATAGTCTGGCCCCCACAAGGTCTGAGGGACAGTGGACCAGCCCCCTGCTGAAAAAGTTTGCTGACCCCTGCCCTATACGACCTGGGACCCTCGTACCCACGGGACCACATCTCCTGGTATGCCCTGTGGAGGACCTTATGATCCGCAAACAATAACATATTGGAGGTCTGGGGCCTGGAGGAGGTTAGACTGGCCTTGACCAGTGCCAGGGCCTTTTCGGCAGTGGCCCCAGCCTGGTGGAACGCTCTGTCAAATAGACTAGGGCCCTGCTGGACTTGGCATCTTTCTGCAGGGCCTGCAAGACAGAGCTATTCCGCCAGGTCTTTGGCCAAGGCAGAGTCTGACCCCTCACCTTTTACAAGGCCCTGCATATAAGGGCCTCTCTAACTCTTCTCACCAGCTCATACAAATAGCTGAGCCTGGTGAGTACTTAAGGTTCCCAATAGGGATCAGCAACCTAAGGCCCGTGGGCCAGAAGTGGCCCGCTGAGGTTGTTTGACTGGCCCCCGAGCCGCCCCCAAACTGAGCTGCCCGCTCGCTTGCTGCGCTAAACCAGCACAGCGCAGTGCAGGGACTCGCTTTCGCAGCGCCAAAAATCCCAGGCGTGTATGCACGACCTGGCCCACGGAGGGATCTCCGCGGGACCGATCCAGCCCAGGCAAGATAAACCTTGCTGACCCCTGCCCTATAGTTATAATTTGCGGGTAGCCATCTGATCTTGTTTTGATTTTAATCTGATTTTAATCTGTATTTCAGTTGATTGTGAAATTTTATGTCTTAATGTATTATATATTTTGATGTTAGCCGCCCTGAGCCCGGTTCTGGCAGGGGAGGGCGGGATATAAATAAAATATTATTATTAAACCTCGAGGGTTTGGGGATCTTGGGGAGAGGCCATTCTCTCTGTCCTGACACCTTTAAAGGCACACTTGGTGGGGAGGCAGGAGAAGGCCTTCTTGGTGGTGGCTCCTCCCAGACAACTTTGGAACTCCCTGCCTAGGGAAGCCAGACTGGCTCCCTCCTTGCTGTCCTTGCGATGGCAGACAAAGACCTTCTTGTTCCAACAGGCTTTTGGTATGGGTTTAATAGATTTTAGATGCGTATATAGTTTTAATTCTATCAACGTTTAATTGCTTTATGTCAGTGCTGGCAGGGCTGCTGCACACCCGGTACTTATCTCCACATGCAGTGGGAATGTACAAAAATCCAGCCTTTCTGGAATTTGATATTCCAATAAATTAATAAAATGAGAAAACTACCATTGGAAGTCAACCCAAATTTAGCTTTACGAAGTATATTTCAAGACAACAATCTGGATTTACATAATAAAGCATTAATGAGCTATTCATTGCAGGTGGTGAGAAATAGCATAACTAGACTCTGGAAAGACGTTTCAGGGACAATGATAGACAATTGATACAAAACAACTTGGGAAACAGCCCTTCTTGAGAGATTAGCAAATAGCCTATGATTGACACACGGACAGATAAAGAAATATGGCTTTATTTTATTATTAAATTTCACAACATGCCAATATTCCAGAAAATGAACAATCCCCCTTCAGCCTTTGGTCAATCTAGTGAATCTAAATTTAAATGTCAACATAAATTATTATCTTCCCTTTGAACCCTGCTCCCACATTCATCAATATGCCTTCATATTGATTCACTGGTAGCTTAAGAGGAAAAATGACTATTACTCACACTTAATCTAAGCACAACCGCAAGGGTTCCTGACTAGGCATTTAGCAATGCAATGCTGCATGTTATCTGCTATTTCTCTTCTATCCTGTTTCCCCTTTGGTTTTGTTTAAACCAATTCACAAACCAAGAACTCACACATTGACCGCTAAGAATGAGCCCTGTGTTGCAGATGCTGCTGCAAATTTACTGCACTGTTTTTGTGATACACAAACGACACAAGAAGACTTGGTCTCTTAATTTGTGTCCTTTCTTATCCCTATGATCCTTGTTTATAAAACCCGACAAAAAGTTATTCAAAAAGGGGGGGAAACAAGAGGTCCTCAGGGCAACCCTTTTCCTTGTGGAATTCTCCATGTACCAGTTTGATTTTTTTAATTCCCTGCTTCTCTTGAGGATGATGAGATTTGCTCCTTGTTTGTTCATTACGCTGGAAATATTGCTCTGCAGAGGTCAGAGGGGGCTGGGGGCAGAAAGAGATTGCTGAATGCCCCCAAAATGCTGCGATGAAGTGTGGCTCTTTCCGATGCCCTGTTTTGAAGAAGGGTTTGCAAAGAGAATGTTTGGCTCTTGGAATGTAGTTTATTTCTTATTTACCGTATTTTTCGCTCCATAAGACACACTTTTTCTCCTTGTAAAAAGTAAGGGGAAATGTCTGTGCATCTTATGGAGCGAATGCATGGTCCCTGGAGCCGAATTGCCCAGGGGCAAAAAGCAGATCGTGCTTTTTTTCTTTCTTTCTTTCTTTTTAGAAAGAGGGAAGGGGGTGTTGAAACAAAGCCGCTGAGCAGCTGATCAGCAAGGGATTGGGAGGGAGATGAGGGACTCTAGCGATAAAGGAGGCTGCCTGGGAGGGGGGAGGTAAAGGCAGCGAACTTGCAAGGAGAGGAGACAGGAATACTAAAGCAAGCAATGAAGAGAGAAACTCACAGTCAGATCACATATCATGTCTGTGGCCACAGCATGAACCACAAAAATCATACATCCACTGTTTCGCTCAGAATATTTTTTTTCTTGTTTTCCTCCTCTAAAAACTAGGTGCGTTTTATGGCCAGGTGCGTCTTATGGAGCGGAAAATATGGGATATCCTCTTGTGTTGAAATAAGAAGCAGAAGAGCCTGCCGGACAGTGGAGCAGCTTGCAGGACAGCTGGGGTACTGTGACCAAGAGAGGGGTAGAACTAGTAAGCATAAACGGCAGAGCAGTCAAGGAGTGTGAGGTTAGTGTGAGGTTAGGAGGTCAAGGTCAAGGACCCCTGGACAGTTAAGTCCAGTCAAAGGTGACTATTTATCTACTTGCACTGGTGTGCTTTCGAACTGCTAGGTTGGCAGGTGCTGGGACAGCAAGAGGAGCTCTCCTCGTTGCGGGGATTCGAACAGACCTTTGGATTGGCTGTTATTGGAGGGGGGGCTGAGGGGTTTGGGCTCTACAAATGCACAAACTTTATCCCACCCTTCACCAAGGTCGGGTGAAAATAGCTGGAAGACATACAAAAGACAGTCCATAGCTGAACTAAGTGCCTAAACTATGACAGTTACAGATAGGTAGCCGTGTTGGTCTGCCATAGTCAAAACAAAAAAAATTCCTTCCAGTAGCACCTTAAAGACCAACTAAGTTAGTTCTTGGTATGAGCTTTCGTGTGCATGCACACTTCTTCAGATACACAGATCTGAAGAAGTATCTGAAGAAGTGTGCATGCACACGAAAGCTCATACCAAGAACTAACTTAGTTGGTCTTTAAGGTGCTACTGGAAGGAATTTTTTTTGTTTAAACTATGACAGTCACACACTCCCATAAGAGCCACCAATTTGGATGGTTTTAGAAAAAGTTTTGTCACATTCGTGGAGGATGAGGAAGCTGTCAGAGCTACCAGCCAAAGCCACGTTCTGCTTGGAGGCAGCAATGATTCTGAGTCCCAGTTGTCAGAAACCGAAGGAGGGGAAAATTTGGGTCTCAGGTAGGAACAAAATTGACCAGGAGCTTCTGCAGAACAGCAAGAGCTTCAAACTGCAAATTCAGGTCACTGGCCCAATTCTCCTGCAAGTCTTTGAGCCATTTGCACACAGGGCCATCTTTAGCATATGCGTCACCAGGGTGCAAAGATCCGCCCAGAGCCCCCAAATTTGGAGGGAGTTAACTCAAAGTTGTTGAGCTTTTTGGGGGGGAGGAAAATTGCTCACCTATAACAACGATGCAGCAGAAAAAACTGCTTTTGTTTCCTGACTTGTCGGGAATATTTGATGCTACAGAGTAACAGAGCGACATAGGAGTGGGGACTTTCGCTCCATTGCTTTTCACTGCCGCCGATCAAGAGGGACTGGCATACAGTAGGTATACATTTTGTGCCCCCCCAGAATTCAGCGCCTGGGTGCCCTGCACCCCTTGAACCGCTGGGTAAAGACGGCCCTGTTTGCACAAGGCGCAAGCCCACTGCTTCCCTTTTAAAAAAAAAAACACACCTGCATTTTCTTCTGCCTAGAGCTCACCCCCTTGTCCGGTGACCTTTGGCAGCCCACTGCATCAGAGAGCGTCCCCAGGGGTCCCTGCCTGCCACCTTGCCCAACAAAGTCACGGGGTGGGGGGGGGGCTTGCTGGCTACTTTCTGCTTCCCCTGGGTCCGGTTGTAAACCAAAACAGGTTGTAACCAAAGCTGCACTTTCGCCAATGGGGTCTCCCCCAAAATGGGTTGTAATCCCAAAAAAGGGAGCCTCGCCAACCATAGCTGTCAACTTTCCCCCTTTTTCTAAGGGAAATTCCCTTCCCTTCCCTTCCCGGGAAAAGTTGACAGCTATGCCCCCCGCGGTGTGGCGATGGGGCCGCTGCTCCCTCCAGGCCGCCGCTGCTGCTGCTGCTGCTGCTGCTTCTTGCCGGCGTCTGCCTCCCGCTGCTGCTGCTGCTGCTGCGCCTCTGCTCGCGCCTTTACGGCGGTCGGCGGGGCTGGGGGCGTGTCCTGGCGCGCTGACGCCACCGCGCACGCCCCGCCCCTCCGTCTCTGGAAAAGAGAAGAGAAAAAACTTTTCTCTTTTTTTTTTTAATTGAGGAATCAACAGCCGCCATCTTGTCGCGGAGCCGGAGCGCGTCGCGGGCGGGAGCCGGGCCGGGCCGGGCCGAGAGACGGACAGCCGGGCGGGCGGGAGGGAGGGAGGGCCGAGGGGCAGGCACGTCGACGCGGGAGACGCCGAAGCCGCCGGACCCCGAGGCCGGCCCTCGCCGAGACCCCGCCGGGCTGGGAAGGCGGGCAGAGGAGACGCCGCCGCCGCCGCCGCCGCTGAGGAGACGCCGCCCGCCCGCCCGCCCGTCAGGGGCCTGGTGGGCCGCGCCACCCGCCCGCCCGTGGGGCCGAGGCGAGGCCGCGCCGCCGGGAGGAGGGGCGGGCGAGCGAGGAGCGAGCGAGGAGCGGGGGGTCGGGCGGCGGGCGGGCGGGCGGGCGCCATCCGGGCACCTCCTGGGCCAGGGGGAGGGGCGCCGGGCCTGCCTGCCTGCCTCCTCCTCCTCCTCCCCTCCGCCCTCCCTCCCGCCCGCCCGCCGGCCATGGGGGGGCAGCAGCAGCAGCAGCAGCCGCGGGGTCGGCGGCCGGAGGCCCCTCCGCCCCCCGCGCCCCTCCAGCGCTGACCGCCGCCGCCAAGAGGACGAGGACCAGGAGGACCAGGAGCCGCTGCCTCCGGGCAGCAGCCGCAGCAGCGCCAGCGCTACGGGGACGCCGAGGAGGAGCCGCCGCCGCCGCCGCCGCTGCTACAGCAGGCCATGGCGGAGAACTTGCTGGACGGGCCGCCCAACGCCAAGCGGGCCAAGCTCAACTCGCCCGGCTTCTCCACCGCCGACCCCGCAGGTGAGCCCGGACCCGGACTCTGCCCCTGCTTCTCCCGCCAGCTGCAGCCTCTCCCCGGCTTGCTCCTCCCTCCCTCCCTCCGGAACGCGGGGCCGCCGCTGAGAAGCCCCCGCCGCCCGAGGGTTGGGCCAGGAAGACCCGCGAGGGGCGGAGGGGGTTGCGGGGACACACGCTGCGCCTCCGGGGCCTCTCCCCTCGGGCATCCTGCGCAGGTGCGCCTGGCAGCCGCGCACATGGACTCCTCGGGGTCAGGGATGAAAGGGAGGCGGAGTTTCCACGGGGGTCCGGGATGGATGGCCCTCGCTCTCCGCACACCCCCCCCGGGAAGGGCCGACGGACAGCTCATTTGGTGGGGTTGCAGGTTCCCAGTGCCCCAGGACCACCCATACTGGGATACTGGGGCCCTTGGCTTCTTCTCCAGCATGTTGAGCCTTCTGCTACCCATTGATGGGAAGTAACATTGTGGCCGCGGGAAGATGCTGAACAACACTGTATCCTTTTGCCACAGCCTGATCCCTCCTCCCTTGGAAGTTTTCTCTCTGCACAATGCTGCGCTAATGTCAATTCTGCTGTACAACTTCAAGGGTTGAGCGTTAAGCATTAGGCCTTATGGCATGGGACACAAGGTGGCTTGGTGTTGGGATACATTTTGTGCTTTCAGGCATTTGGATGAAACGCTGGATTGCCTCAGGCCCTCCAAATGTGTCATCAGGGTTAGGGTAGAAGGAGCTTCAGTAGATGGTTTCTCTGATGACATGCAAGGTGCTACAGGTAGCCAGCTCAGGAGATGCCTCTTCTTGCAGTATTTAGCTTTCAAATTATTCAATATTTCCACAATTTGGACCATATTCCAATAGCTATTTAACTCAGTGGAACTCCTCCATCAGAAATGAACTTTGTCTCAATGAAGGAGAGAGCTTGCTTGGCAATGTGCCCCCCCCCCCAGCTATGGAATGCCCTCCCTAGAGAGGTATACACCTGACGCCAGCTTGGTTTTCTTTTAAGTGCTGGGCAAAATATTTTCTATTTATCCAGATGTTTAAAAGCATTTTCACTATTGTGACTATTTTAAACTGTCTCATCAGGTGGTGGCTTTGTATCTTTATTTTTGGTTTGCTTGTTTATTGCTTTTAAACTGTTTGAAATATCGGATAAAATGTTCCATGTTAATATTTTAAACGGATAATTTGGGCTTGAAATTATGTAAAAAGAAATATTTACCTAGTTAACGCCATATTGAAATAATGTGACATTTCTGAGACCCTAGTACTGAAACTATATGCATGCATTGTACACCCCAAACTCAGTTAAGGAGTTGGTTCATATGTACTGCTGCACCATGGTTTGGTCCTGTACTCATATAACAGTAAACGAAACTATGGCTTATTGGGACTATGCAAAGGTGTTCGCTCCCTGAGTGGAGCTTGGACCCTTTTATAGTCCCGTGCAGCATTGGCAGCAAAGCCCAAGGTATGCCTTAGCACGTTGTTTGAAAACAGGATGATAATTAAGCTTTCTCTTCCTTAAACACCTTCTGCAGCAAAGAAAAAACCTCAGCTATAAATCATGGTTAGGGAAGAGAGAGCTTAACTACAGTGCTGGGTCCAGACAACATGCGAAACCCTACCTTGGCACAGTTGCCACTGCCATGCTGAGCTGAGCTGAAAGGACCAGGGAGGAGCAAAGGGACTGGGGTCTCCTCTTTGGGAGCCTTGTGTTTGCGCTAAGCCATGGTCTGCCTTAGTGTTACATGTGAACGTGGCCATTATTTTCAAACTGTGTTTGTGCAATCCTTGGAAACTAGGCTTTGAAGTGGATCTTCAAACCAAAAGTGATGCTGAGCATGGCTTGGTGAGATACTACTAATAGGCTTCTACATGGAAAGGGTGCTGCAGTATCTGTTTCTAACATACTTTCCCATTGGCAATGTACAGTATTGACATAAACATCAGAGTAAAGGTAAAGGTAAAGGTACCCCTGCCCGTATGGGCCAGTCTTGACAGACTCTGGGGTTGTGTGCCCATCTCACTTAAGAGGCCAGGGGCCAGCGCTGTCCGGAGACACTTCTGGGTCACGTGGCCAGCGTGACATCGCTGCTCTGGCGAGCCAGAGCCGCACACGGAAACGCCGTTTACCTTCCCGCTGGTAAGCGGTCCCTATTTATCTACTTGCACCCGGAGGTGCTTTCGAACTGCTAGGTTGGCAGGCGCTGGGACCGAGCAGCGGGAGCGCACCCCGCCGCAGGGATTCGAACCACCGACCTTTCGATCGGCAAGTCCTAGGCGCTGAGGCTTTAACCCACAGCGCCACCTGCGTCCCTCTGATGAGACAGTTTAAAATAGTCACAATAGTGAAAATGCTTTTAAACATCAGATTAGTTTTTCCTAAATTTGTGTGTTCTGCTACATTCTTGATTGCTCTTTGTTTTGTTATGATGTGGAAGGTACATTAGTTCATTCCACGTTTAACTCACCCTTCCTTCTAGACACTAAGGTAGGCATCCCCAAACTTGGCCCTCCAGATGTTTTGGGACTACAGTTCCCATCATCCCTGACCACTGTTCCTGTGAGCTAGGGATGGTGAGAGTTGTAGTTCCAAAACGTCTGGAGGGCTGAGCTTGGGGATGCCTGCACTAAGGTGTTGACAGGTCCTCACTCTCAGTCTCTCTCAAGGCTAACATAAAATATTTGATTTGATTTGAATACTATCTTGAAGCAGTTCTCCTGTGGAAAAAGGTTCATAAACCTCATGCATATGGAAACTAGATTTAAAAAGAGAGGAAAAGGTTTGACAGATTGTTATTTGCTTAAAGACTTTGCTTCCCAGTCATACTTGAGTAGAGATAGTTGAGAGGGCAACATTACATTTCCCCCCTTGTTCCTGCATGCACCTAATTTACTGGTATTTTGCTTCTTGCGTACAAGGTACTTTTGCGTTATGCTAAAGTTAAGTCATATGGTGCCTTATATACAACAATTTAAAACATGTTTGGCTGCTCAGCAAAGTATCAGAATACAGAAGGGCTTCGCTTTTCTTTAGCAACTGCCTCTCAGTTATTTGAACGGGGAAGCTGTAACATGTAGGCATAGTTGAACACAGCAGAACTTGTCTTGAGCAGGGTTGCTGAGCAGCTGCATCAAGAAGCAGATCAACTGGGTGTGAATGTTCTGTCTCTTACATCAACCTCTTCTGTTCACCTTGCAGATTTTGAGCCCCTGTTTGACTTGGAAAATGATCTTCCAGATGAGCTGATCCCTAATGGAGAGTTGAGTCTCTTAAGCAGCAGTGGGAACCTTATTCAAGATGCAGCTTCCAAACACAAGCAACTTTCTGAACTTCTGAGGGGAGGCAGCGGCTCTTCTCTTAACCCGGGAATTGGGGCCGTGAACTCCAGCAGTGCCGCCACGCCAGGAGTGAATAACCAAGTCCAGGGGCAGCCGAGCGGCGTCACCATTAGCAGCCTGGGCGTCCTGGGCAAGAACCCCTTAAGCCAGGCGGACGCTGCTGCATCGAGTCTGGCCAAGCAGGCCGCCAGCACTTCTGGGCCTAGCACCCCAGCTGCTCCGGCCTTGAACTCCCAAGCCCAGAAACAAGTGGGGATGGTGGCCAGCAGCCCAGCAGCCTCCCAGGCAGGAGCTGCGATGTGCATGAACACTGGCTTCAACCAGGCTCACCCGGGTCTTCACAATAGTAACTCTGGCGGCCACACGTTAATGAACCAGGCCCAGCAAGGGCAAGGGCAGGTAATGAATGGATCCCTTGGAGCAGCTGGAAGAGGACGAGGTGCCGGGATGCAGTATTCTACCCCCACCATGCAGGGAAATGCAAGCAGCGTGCTGGCAGAGACCTTGACACAGGTGTCTCCTCAAATGACAGGTCATACGGGCCTGAACACAGCCCAGGCAGGAGCCATGGCAAAAGTACGTGGCACTCACTTCAGTTGTTTTTGTTATAGTGTCTCTTGAACTGATCTTATGGATGCTAAAGTTGAAGATGTTTGCTTCTGGCTTGGGTCTAACTGGTCTCCGTGTGCAGCTATCAGAATTCTTGTAGGAATAAATACGACAGAATTGTCATAAGCAGTCAAGGAATTAGCTGGGCCAGTTAAAGTATTGATTCTTCGTGTTTAGTGAGGAGGATAATGTTAAATCTTGCAAGTGTGCCTCTATAACCTTACTTTTAAATATGTGCCCTTGTGTTACTGTTTCTCAAAGACCGTTTTTCACAAGCAACAGTTGTTGACAGCTGCCAAATAAGTCAGGTGTCACTTTTGTGGTACAGTCAAACCTCGGTTGTCAAACATAATCCATTCCGACCTTTCACAAAAGGAAGTCAAACGTCCAACGTAGCTTCGACTTGAGTGCAGGGTGCTCCTGCAGCCAATCGAAACCGTGCTTCGCTTGTCAAACATTTCAGAAGCCAAATAGGCTCTCGGAATGGATTATGTTTGACACTTCCGGGTTTTCGGCGTTCTGGAGCCGAAACGTACAGTAATGGAGGTGTTTGGGAGCCGAGGATTGGCTGTACCTGGTAAACTTCATTTTTCTTGGAACTGCACACTTTGGGGTTGTATCCAGCTAAGCTCTACTCAGCATAGACCTTTAAAAATTCATGGATTTAAGTTAATCATGTCCATTGTTTTAATGGGTCTTTCTTCTCTGAGTAGTACTAGCCTTGGATACAGCTCTTAATACTTTCAGGTATTACAGGGTTGTAAATATTCAGTGTTAAGGAGCCCTTTATTCTATTGCTGTTCAGGAAAGGATTTTTTTTTTAATTTTTTTGGACTTGAGCATCTCTACTAAATGCTGCCACCAGTTGCAGGGAAGAAGACAATTGAACAGAAAGCAAACTTGTATACCTGGGTGGAATAAAGGGGATTTTGTCAGGTACTCTAGACAAGCAAGAGCACCCCACTCCCAGAAATGTTCTGAGGGTCATATCATCACCTCAGCTTGCTTTAAATTAACGTTCAATGTTAAGGTCTCCTAATGTGGGATTGGGAAGAGTCTGTGCGTATTCGTTGTCATCATCTGGCTGTAGAGCAGGGATGGGGGAATCTTGTTCAACCTGAGGGCTGCAGTCCCCTGTAGAAGATCTGCTGTGGGGGTACATGCCAGTGGTAGATGAGGCCAGAGGCAAAAAAGTTGGCAGAGCAATGGCTATGCAATCTTTTCACAGTAGAGTATATTTCACCCTCACAAAGGGTTTTATACACACAAAGTAAAAGCACTTGAGGTAGATGTGGCTCAGCGCAGGAGAAGGATGGCCTGGGGAGATCCCAAGGGCCAGGCAGAGAAGCATGAAGGTCCCTGCTTCTGCTATGGATCACAGATATTTTACTGTGTTGGATACCTTGTCTTCAGAGGAATTGAAACATCTGCAACACTGATTTGTACTTAAAACCCAGAAGCCAAAATTAATCTCTTCTCCGCCTCAAAACTTCTGAGGGTCAAGTACTGAAAATGTAATAGGTATGAGTTTCTGTATTCTAATTCCAGGTGATCACAGCTCAGAGGCATTAGAATTGGAGGGTCTGCGGTGAATCACTGAAGTCTCACCTACCTTGAGGAGTTCCATGCTCTTCCATCTGTCCATGGCAAAGCAGACTTCACTGCCTTTTGCTTTTCATGCAAAATGTGAAGTTTTGACTTCAGGGGCTAAAATTAGTGGGGCAAAAGTGAGTGTGTGTGTGTGTAGATGAGACCTTTTCTCCCTTTGGACCTGGAAGCTTGTAATAGCTATTGCCCAGTTGTGAAAACCTTGTTTTTGGATGAGGAGCTGTAGAAGGTGGCGGAGATTCACTCCCAAGTGCCATTGGACGTAGTGGATTATCTGGGTCCATTTTCATCCAGGTTCAGTGCTAGGTTTGATCCTGAGACAGTCTTGCCATGTTGAATGACCATTGTTGGGGGAGAAATGGGAGAGGTGTGACCCTGTTTATTCTCTCAGTGGCTTTGACCATGTTATCCTGCTGTGTTGTCTCTGAGATGGAAGTCGGTGACATTTTTTTCCCACTGCTTCGCTGCTTTTAACAAATATGTATTCTGGGGGTGCTTCTGCATCCAACATTGTTACTTACAGATTCAGGTGGCCTTTTTCCATTTTGAGGTGGTTCATTGGCCAGGACTGTCCCTAGGCAAGGATAGTCTGCGGTCACAGTGATCTGTGCTCTAGTATCCTCCTGACTGCATTGCTGTGATGTACTGCAGGGGTCAGCAAACTATGGGCCTCGGGTCAGATCAGGACCAAAGCTGGAACCCGCCGCAAAGCCAAGGCTCCTGGCGATGGTGACAAGAAGAAGAGGCCGAGCAGCGGCAGCTCTGCTAATCAAACGCTGCACCTGGTTTACCTCAGTGGCGCTTGATTGGCAGAGACGTCCGTGCGCCGCACTGAGGTAAACCAGACACGGCATTAGATTGGCAGAGCTGCCGCTGCTCGGCCTCTTCCTCCTGCCGCCGCCGATGTCCTGGTGCTCCTGTGGGCCAGAGAGCGGAGTGGACGAGCTTGCTCTGCCTACCCACGAGAAGGTAAGCGCAGGGGGTGGAAAGGGGGACTACTTGCCCCCCTCGCCTTTTCTTCCAGCTCACCCCCCCCTCCATTCTGCTTCTCTGGCCCGCCACAAGGTCTGAGGGACAATGGACCAGCCCGCTGCTAAGAAAAAATTGCCCACCCCTGATGTACTGTATGTGGGGCTGCCCTTGAAGATTGTCAGAAAACATGAATTACCTGTCCAAATTTTAACTGGTAGCCTCAACCCCAATTCTAAAAGAATTATGTTGACTGCCTATTTGCTTTCAAGCCCAATTAGAAATACTGTTGCTTACCTTTAAGAATCCTACATGTCTTGGGATCCAAATACTTTAAGAATTGCCTCTTCCATATACCAGTCTGCCAGGTTCTTGGGATCATCAAAAGAGGCTCCTCTCTGTATTCCACTGTTCACAGAAGCTTGCTATGTGGTGATTTGGGATAAACCCTCCTCCTTGTTGGTGCCTTGTCTGGAATGACTGGTGCAAACTTTGTTATAATTTAAGTGACATGTTAAGACTGACACATTTTCCCAGGCATTTTAAGTTGGTGTACTTAAAATGTTTTTAAGTTACATTTATTGGTTTTAATGGTTGCATTTTGTATGTGTGTTGTATGTTACATTATTAGCTTTTTTATGTTCTGGTGTCTGTGCAGATGAAGAGTTGGTTATACAGTAAATAGTTTAAATTTAAAGAAGTAGCATTGGTCAGCAGCTAGTTTTGCTGGCAGGCCACTGAAATTGCATGTGATAAAGGACAACAGACTTCCATCGGTATTGAAGAGAACTCCCATGGACTCCAGACTGTGTACTTGAGTCTCACGGACATTATCTATGTGGCAGAAGGCCAAGATATCAGTTGTCCTTTTTACTTGGGTTAAGGTTTTGCAGCTGTTGCCCCACCCAGAAAGGATTTTAGGTAATTTAGCTTGGTGTTCTTGTGAATGGAAGTCATATTGGTTCCAAATCCCTACCAGCAGTTAAGGCAGGCTTCCTCAACCTTGGCCCTCCAGATGTTCTGAGACTACAATTCTCATCATCCCTGACCACTGGTCCTGCTAGCTAAGGATTATAGGAGTTGTAGGCCAAAAAAACATCTGGGGGGGGGGCGAGGTTGAGGAAACCTGAGTTAATGTTTCCGTGAAATCTTTCAATCACTAGTTTGTGGAGCTTGCCCCTTGGTTGCTGTATGTTTTCCTTGTTGGCGAAGAGGTACATCTAGCTTCTTCAGGGAAGGGAAGTGGGAAGGAATCCTGATGGTTCTCTAGTCTACCTCCTGCAATGCAGGAATCTCAGCTAGGTCATAAATGACCAATGGCCACCCATCCTCTTCTCAAAACCCTCCAAGAAAGGAGAGTCCACAACCTTCCGAGGGAGACTGTTCCACTGTCAAACAGCTCTTACCATCAGAAAGGTCTTCCTGATGTTGATTTGGAATCTCCTTTCTTGTCACTTGAGGCCATTTTATTATGTTTTATATTTTGCTGGAAGCTGCCCAGAGTAGCTGGGGAAACCCAGCCACATGGGCGGGGTATAAGCAATAAAATTATCATTATCATTATTGGTTCAAGTCCTACCCTCCAGAGCAGGAGAAAACAAGCTTGCTCCATCTTCTAAGTGACAGCATTTAGATACTTGAAGAAGACCCTCATATCTCCTCTCAGTCTCCTCTTTTCCAGGCTAAACATACCCAGCTCCTTCAACCTTTCCAGGCGCTTTATCATCTTGGTCACTCTCCTCTGCACACATTTCAGCTTGTCAATATCCTCCTTAAATTATGGTGCGCAGAACTGGACACAGTACTCCAGGTGTGGTCTGACCAAGGCACAATGGAGTGGGACTATTGCTTTCCTTGATCGGGACACTAGACTTCTGTTGATGCAGCCTAGAATAGCATGAGCTTTTTTGCTGCTGCATCACACTGTGGACTCATGTTCAGCTTGTGGTCTGCCTAGATCTTTTTCACATGTGCTACTGGCAAGCCAGGTGTCCCCCATCTTCTATTTGTGCAGCTGGTTATTCCTGTCTGTGTAGAATCTTACATTTGTCTTTGCTGAAATTAATTTTCTTAGGTTGGGCCCTGTTCTCCAATCTGTTACGGTCATATTGAATCCCAATTCTGTTTTCTGCTGCATGCTGCATGGTGTCATTTGCAGATTGGATGAGCACCCCCTCAGTATCTTCACCCTGGTTTATAAAGACATTGAACAACAACAGGCCCAGGCCCAGGCCAGAGCCCTGCCGCCCTGCAGTCCCCCACTTGTCCCTTTTCTCCATGATGACAAGGAAGCGCTAGTGAACCCAACTCTTTGGGTTGGGTCAGTCAACCAATTATAAATCCACCTAACAGTTATTGCATCCAGGCCACATTTTACCATCTTGTCCGTAAGTATATCATGGGGGAATTTATCATAGGCTTTATTGAAATCAAGATACACTGTGCACCCACAGCATTCCCCTGATCCACCAAGCTTGTAACTCTATAAAAAATGAATTGAGCCTTACTAACCACAGCTGCAAGGTCAACTGCACTGGTTTTCCAACCTATGTTCTGGTCTTTATAGTCCTGCACTGTTTCTACCTCTTTCTTTGATCCACCTAGAATCCCAGTTATCCTACAACTTTGTTTTGGTCAAACTCATTTAGAAGCTCTTCCTTCACTTTAGGCTGACTTAAGTTTCCGCAAGCAGGTTTAACGTCGATACCTCTTTTCTATCATCCACATTCTGTATTTTTGCAACAGTTTTGTTGTCAGTGTTCTAGTTACAGCCGTCTTGCACCTTTAACTTTCCAAAACTTCAGCCTTCCCCCTTTTCGTTTCTGACCCTACTTTGCAGTCTGTCTTTTTCTATTATTTTCACTTTCTGTATTTCAATGCCAGTAATATGCAATAGCCATGGTTTTCTTAACATGGATGGGGCTTCTTGGAAGCATGATACAGATTTATTTTATTAACTGACAAACTTTGCTTCCAAAAATCTGGACTCTCCTTCTACAAACATGGAATGGAATGGAAAATTCCAGGTCGTCCGTCCCCGTCCCCCCACTTTTCATTACATTGAATGGGAATTATATTAAAGGATGTAATTTTAGACCTTTTCCAGTGTTGCTCCCAAACCGTTACCCACGTAGTTTCAGCACAAGGCCTTGTTACAGGCTGATCTGGTGTTTAATGGCACCAGATAAGCTCCCAGGGACTTCCAGAGAAGTGTGGGTTGAAACTGAGGATGGGGACCAAACATCTAGGCCTCTGCCTGAGATGGTAGTCAACCGCTCTGCTCAGACTGTACCTTCCACTGTCCACCACCACTGAAATTGGGGTCATATCACTGTAAGCCCCTATGACACACACACACCTGGGCAAATCATAACACCATCACCCAACACCGCTAAGCGCAGTGCAGAGACGAGGGCCACAGATGATAAGGTACCCACTAGCAGTAAGCACACCTTACACTGCCATTTGGAAGACTGAAATGCCTTCTCCACATTGCTCCCCTTACCTCCTACTCCTCAGGAGGAACCCATCAAACAAAATCCTAACTGTCCTGCAAATCCCCCAAATGGCAATATCCTTTGGTGTCAGCCCCTTTTTGGATGACCGGACCACAGTCCAGCCCACTGTTGGTCAGAGAGTTCTTACCACTCTTGCTTCGTTCACTCAGCCAGAAGACCCCTCTAACCTGCAGGCAAATACTAAGTGGGACAAGGCAGCCGAGCAACTGATGCCGACAAATACACTTACTCTCTCCCCGCCCTCCTCTTTCTCTGGCCGGGAGAGCAGGCAGGGGCCAGGATAGTGCCAACCAGTCCCTTCTCCTTCATCTTCCTGTGGGTCTGCTTCCAAAGTCTCTTCTTATAGCCAAGGCCAGGTTCTGGACCATGCCCACACTTCAGCTAGGTCCATTCAGCCAGTGATCAAACAGTGCCACAGATAGCATCCTTGCCATTATAAAAACAAGGAAAGCCATTCTAAATGGAGCAGAATGGTACAAATTCAGCAAAGCAACTCTTGAGGGCCAGGGCAAAGAGGTGCGTCTTCCCGGAATGCCATTCCCCACACTTTTGAAGGTGGTGGAACTACCAAGAGACACAAACTGATCCACTCACTCAGAAAGAGATCTAAACACCCATGAAGGTCAGTAGGGATGGAGGTGGTCAGATATTTGGGGCACAAGTCATGTATTTTGTGTTTTAATCTTTTATCTTTATGTTATGAATCGCCCTGAGATTTTCAGATAAAGCGTGCTATACAAATTGAATAAATAAACAATTGAATAGATAAAATTTAGGGCTTTAAGCACTAATGTGAGCACCTTGAATTAGAAAGTATAGGGTGTAGGGGACCACTGGCTCTCCAGATGTTGCTGTACTACAACTCCCATCACTGGCATTGGCTCATGTGTGCTAGGGCTGATGGGAATTGTAGTTTGAAATTGTGGCTTTCCTCAGGGTGTTGAGGGTGGGGTTAGATGGAGGTACCTCTCTGCTCATAATGCATAATTGACTTTGAGAACTCTTTGCAACAAGTAGCTTAGATGGACTATAAGAAAACGATTGGACAAATCTGTGAGTGCTTCAGATGCAGCGCTCCTCTGGTCAGTGCCAGGAACAAACAGCAGGCCTGGGAGTTAGCCTTGTGCCCTCATTGTGAGCTGCTCAGAGGTGTCTGGTCAGCCCCAGAATGGGAAGCAAGGCCGGTGTTGATGGCCTTTGATTAGATGAGATGCTGAGGTAGCTTTTGATGTGGCTCTATCCTCAACACTTACAGGAGGGTGCAGTAAGTCTGATGATGTAAGGGCATTGTAAATAAAATGACAAAAAGGAAGAGAGAACCCCAGAAAGGTATGTCCCTTCTCACACCATATGGGGGTGCACATTCCATGTTGCAGGCACATGCTGTCACACACACACACCCCTTTCAGCAGATTGTAGCAGACAGTGCAATGAGGGCAAGGGCAGAGGCCAGCTTGGCTTTGTGGAACTGTGACCAGCATTTAAAGGCATGTCTTAACCTACACTGAAGCAACCGGAAGCATGTTTTTCATAATCGCTATTTAATTCACGGCAAAAGTGCTGGGCTTTACACTGACCGAGTTAGAGGTTTGTCTAAGTTTGCCCTTTGAATGTTGTCTTAAGGCAACCTTGTTCGAGAATTACACAGGGAAGGCTGCCACTCACTGGCAGAACATGCTCTTTGCATACAGAAGGTATCACAGGCTCAGTTCCCGGCAGCATTTCCAGTTAAAAAAGCAGGTGATGGGAGAGACCCTGGAGGGCTGCTGCGTGCCAGAGTAGACAGCATTGGTCTTAGGTGTAAGGCAACTTCTCATGTAAATCATTGTATTCAGCAACATAAGAATATTGGAGGAGCCTTGCTTGTCCAGACTAGTCACTTGAAGCTCAGTGTGAAGCGCAAGAGTCCCGTTCCACTCCTGTCTCCAGCAGCTGCTTTCCAGAAGCACGCAGCCCCCGAATCCTGAAGATGTGAGGTGTTGGGAGTGGAAAGGGAATCTATAAACTCTAATGCAAGCACACCTGCAGCAGGGCCTGAATACTGAAAAGGTGTAGAAAACTGACCACCTACATTTTCAGATGCACTGACAATTGGTTTCAGGGAACAGGGCTAAAAAAAAGTGGGGCTTCAGAGTTGTTCTTTGGCACTGTCACTTTCCACAGTAGGACGCCTCTTAATGCCTAGCACTTTCTAGTTCTGCATAGCATTGTGCTCCCTCAGGACGCAACTGAATCATGGCTTTCCTTTGCTACCGTTTGCTCCACTGGTGTCACAAATGGCAGAGAGCCTCAACTGGAGGAAAACATCCCATCTGATAATGAAAAAAATTGGTAGCTTGCTTAGAGAGAGCCATAAATCAGGAAATACAAGTTAAAAATACTCCTAAATGTTGTTGTTTGGTCATTTAGTCGTGTCCGACTCTTCATAACCCCCTGGACCAGAGCACGCCAGGCACTTCTGTCTTCCACTGCCTCCCACAGCGGAAATGGCATCACCTTTAGAGGAGAGAGGCAGCCGCTGCAGCCTCCCGGACCCTGGTTGGCTGGTTGACTCAAGGGAGAGCAAAACAGCTGCCATTCTGCCCCTTTGTGCATCATGCTGACAGCCCCGCACTTACCTCTCCCAGCACTGAGGTTTCAGCAGTTGTTCCCCCCCCCCTTTATAAATTTTGCATAATTACATTTTCAGATGAGTAATTAATTGATTAGTAATTGAGGAACAATGTAACTTTCAAGGTTGTTAGTAGAGCATAAAGATGAAATAAGTCACAATGGTAGAAAAAGTTCATATCACTTAAAATGATGAAACTTACAAAGAGCAGTAGTCACTTGAAGCTCTGCTTGTGCCCAAAGTGCTTAGAAACTATGGAGGCCACAAAAGTGAGGTTTGAGGGGCAGGAGGTAGCCTGTCCAGTCTCAGGAGCTTGGGGCTTGCCAGTTCAAGCATCAGAACTGCAAACTCTTAAGCATTGCCTGTCAGAGTAGACAGAGAAGCTGCCATTTGCTCTTCTGCTTTCCACTTCCAATATGTGATTGCAGCCCAAACTATTTGGGCAGAGCTTTTAGCTATCCTTGGGCCGTCACAAAGGATGCAGCCCTTACTATTAAGTGTTCTAAGCAGGAATAAAAAGGTAACGGGCAAACAACTTCCTCTTTGTGGGTTGTGTGCTTATGTTGAGTAGTAAGTCTCATTTCTTCAAAAGAAATATTTGCCGTTTGTGGCTGGGGTAAAGCAAAACCATACCTGTGGTTAGATCGCTAACTCATAAGATAGGGGCAGGTTATTCATTCAGCCAGCTGTACTTTTGTACCTGAGACTCAGAAAAATAGATGGCTTTCCTTACTGTCTGTACCCGCATTTGGTTGACTTCAAGGCACTAATGGTAATCATGTTGCTTTCATTCCAGATGGGAATGGCCAGTAACCCAAATCCCTTTGGGCAGCCATTTAGTCAAGCTGGAGGGCAGCAGATGGGAGAAGCGGCAGGAGTCAACTCTCCATTACCAAATAAGCCAGGCATGGCAAATAGCTTGTCTCCTTTTCCTTCAGACATCAAAAGTGTTTCAGTTACCAGTGTGCCAAATATGGTGAGTTTTCTGCAGCTCACAATTTTTCTCCATAGTTCTTGTATGCCTTCCATTGACACAAACTTTCTAAGCCTGTAAAAATTGCCCTGAAAAAGACAACTTCTTATATTCAGTAGAAATTGGGTTGGATCTGGACATGGTGAAATAGAGGCACCCTGAATAGCTTGGAGTCACAGCAGTCAGTGTGATATTTTGGACCGTTTTACCAGACTACCTGCTAAGATGCACATGCGCAGATACTGTTTCTTAGCTGGATATTTGGCATCCTTGTGCAGCATTCATTTCAGCAGTTTTCAGGAACAGCTCTGATGGGTCGTGCTGCTGGAATTTCATCTGTTAGCAACTTTTGTGATAATAAGGAAGCTAATGAGAAACATTAATTGTTATGCAACTTTCTGCTTCAAAAAAATGGATAGTGGGAAACGTATCTATGAATGAAAGGGGTGTTTTTCAAACATATAGTGCATGTAATCTCTTCAGTCTCTATATCAAGGAAGGAATATACTTCTGTAAATGAGTTGGAGGGTTTTATTTGCTCATGTTTGGCAGCTCAAAACACTTTTTGCTTCTGAAAAAATTGAGGTAGGTGGCAGTGCAAGACCATTCAGGATTTGGAAACCTCAGATTTTTAACCATAAATGTGAGTTGGAGTAAACTCTAGAAACAGTTTGCTATGATCTTTTCATCTTCTAGCTGTCCCTTCTAATCTTTCCTCCTGTCTGCCTTGCTTGATGAATTGACTACCCTGCTGTCCTTCTCTAAACTCTCCAGATGTGCCCACCTCATCCTGTCCTGTTTTCTAGGTTGCCATCTGTCCTTCCATTATTCTCCTTCACACAATCAGACACTTTGCTCCTTTTCCCAGCCCACCCGCCCCCAGCCCCATTTCAAATGTGTCAATACCTCCTCAAGAAACCATCTCTTGGTCCACCTTCCTTGTTTAGAGCATGCTCCATCTGCCATGACTTTTCCTCCTCCAGCTTCACTCTCAACCTCTAAATCTGGTGTCTGTCCCCACCCTCAGCATTCCCCTGCCTTCACAAAGACCACTGGCCCTCCACACTGCAAAATCTAAAACCTTGATACTTCAAACACCTTTGATACTTGATCACTCTTCCCTACTTGATTCCTTTTATGCGTTAGGTTTCCACGATTCTCCTCTTACTTAAGCATTCTTTCAGTTTTTTGGTAGGCATAAGCTCTTCCACTGCTTTTCTCCTCTTTCTATTGGGATCTCTGCACACACTGTCCCTGGGTGACCTTAGTAAACCCCATGGCCTTTACAAAAAAATAATAATAAAAAAATTGTCCAGTAGCGCCTTAGAGACCAACTAAGTTTGTTCTTGGTATTAGTTTTCATGTGCATACACACTTCTTCAGGTGTATTTGGGCACAGTTAGAGACCACAAAACAAACCCTGATAATGCAGCCCTATAAAATTAATTAATTAATTAATTAAATTTGTATACCATCCTATACCTGCCGGTCTCAGGGCTGTTCACAACCTTAGAAAGGAAATGGCTGAGTGGGTTGGGTGGGTCCCTGCTTTAGTTTTATTGAAAGAGAACTGTGTTTAATGACTGCAGGGCTAAATTACATGCTGAATTTAAGCGACATGGAAAATGAAGAATCAGCTGTATTCATTTTAAGATTGATATCTGAATATTTCATCCAGGGATCAATTTTCACATGTACGTATGTGTGTGTTATTGAATGTGAGCAAGTGGGTAAAAGACTTACTGATCGTTTTTAAAAATTTCAATAAATTTATATTTTTGTCAGAAGAAAAACGTGGTGGGGAAGGGACCTTATATTTTTCATTGGTCTTCCGTTATCTAACCTTGGTCTCTTTGTGTCTGTTCAGCACTCTGCTGCCAAAATTATTCCTCACCTCTCTGATCACCTGACACCTGTCCTAAAATCCCATTCCCAGATGCTGCTCGTCACGCTCCTTGTCTTGCATTCAGAGCCTTGCATGCCCTTTCTCCAGCTCTGATCTTTGCTCGCCCTTCTCCCTTGCGGCCACCAGTGCTTGGAGTTCCTCACATGTTGCCACCTCTTGTCATTTAAACGCTTCTTCAAGACACATTTTCACCCCCTAGTTCCCATGCGCTGTGTGTAATCTTAAGCATGCGCAGCTGGAAGAACCACACATTGCCTCCCTCTTTTCTCATGCCTCTCCTTCCCCTTCCTCTGCCTCTTTTTCTCAAATTTTAGAGGGTTTGCTCCTGAACACAGAATGGCCTGTCCTCCTTCTCAACCTTTTTGAGTCAGTGGATCCCTTGACCAACTACGTTCTTTTTGCAGCACCCCTGTGGGGCTTACGATAGGGTTGCCATATTTCAAAAAGTGGAAATCTGGACACAAAAGTTGTTGAGCACTTTTTTGGCAAAGTTGTTGAGCTTTTTTCTCCTTTTTTGGTTTTTGAGCTCCTGTTTTAAAGGAATTTCACCAAAATCTACACTTTCAACATGGGTTACCATACGTCTAGATTTTTCCCGGACATTTCAGCGATTTCCACCCTGACACTGTTTCTGACAGCTGTTTCCCGGCTATGTCTGGGAAATTCCAGGTGAATGGCAACCCTAGCTTGGGAGCCCAGTTATGTCACCCCAGAGCTGGCAGCCTCTTCTCCTCTCCCCTCTCCTTGGGAGTCCTGCAATCAGCTGCTGCTGCTGCTGCTGCCCCTGGTCTCTGAGCTGCCCCCCCCCAAAAGAGAGGGGCCTGGGAAGAGGATGCCCCCAGCCTTACTGGTCCAGAGGAGAACATGAGGCCCTCACCTTATCTGGGGAGGCAGCAGTGGGCGTTGCCAGGCCTACATGGTGGAAAGGCTCCCTTCAGCATTGGGCACTCAGCTCCCAGGCAGGCAGGCCTTGCACACAGCAAACACAAGAAAGGCCAGCGCACTGCCTGCTTGCCTGCCTGACCTCCCACTAGTCTGTCCATTCCCAACCCCAGGGGCTGGTGGACTGGCTGGCTGGGCTCCCTGGCCTGCCTGCTTGCTTGCTTGCTTGCTCGCTCTGAGGCCACCTCAGCTCCTGGCGACCAGCACCCCCTAGCCAGCCCCAGAGGCAGCACTCGCCTGCAGAGCTTGTCACTGGGGCTGCTGCAATAAACAACTGTGCAAGCCTCTGGGAAGCAGAGACGCAAGAGGGCATCAGAGGAAGGAGGGAAGGAAAGAGGGACAGAGGCCAGGGTTGCCCGTGGCACCCTTGACCATCATTCAAGGCACCCCAGGGTGCCACGACACACTAATTGAAAACCACTGCTCTAAAGCATTAGGCACACTGATGGTGCTATAGGTAAAGGTAAAGGGACCCCTGACCATTAGGTTCAGTCATGGCCGACTCTAGGGTTGCGGTGCTCATCTCGCTTTATTGGCCGAGGGAGCCAGCGTACAGCTTCCGGGTCATGTGGTCAGCATGACTAAGCTGCTTCTGGCAAACCAGAGCAGTGCACCGAAACGCCTTTTACCTTCCCACCAGAGCGCTACCTATTTATCTACTTGCACTTTAACATGCTTTCGAACTGCTAGGTTGGCAGGAGCAGGGACCCCGTCGTGGGGATTTGAACCGCCGACCTTCTGATCGGCAAGCCCTAGACCCTGTAGTTTAACCCACAGTGCCACCCGAGTCCCTGATGGTGCTATATATGAACATAAATGATATTTGATGTTAAATCCAGTGCTGCCATCCATGTCACAGAACAGCTTTTGATTCAGCAGAAGAGCCTACTGTCATAAGAGGAGGCAGTGTTCTTCATTTCCCCCTTCCTGATCCAGCCCCGTACGCTTTCTCCTGCTGTTCTGCAGTGGCTCCCCATTTGTGGAATCCTCCCCCCAGGGAGGTTCTCCTGGCACCTTCAGCGTACACCTTCAGGCGCCAGGTGAAAAGCTTCCTCTGTAGCCAGGCCTTGGGTTGATTGATGCCTAATGCCCTTCTAAAATGTGTTGGGAAGGGCACAGGTTATTGGGTTGTGTTTGTTTTTATTATGTATCTTATACTTTTATATTGTGTTTTTACATCGTAACTGCCCTGAGACCTGCAGGCAAAGGGCACTATACAAATTTAATAAATAATTTAGCAAGTAATAATAATAAAATAAAGGCCAAGGCCTGAGGTTTTCTGAGGCCTTAGAAATGGTCCAGATTCTGGCTGCCTGCAGGAGCCACCAATCCTTAAAGCTTTTGAAGTTACTTGTGAGCATTTTCCAAACCAAGGAGGAACCAGGTGCTGCTTTTGTAGAATGAAGGAGAAATGTTGGGGTTCCCTGCCTTTCTGTTCTTCCACTTGCTGAGAAGGCAGGAGCTGGAGGCCTCTAGCAGAGAAGAGCAAGCTGTCTCTCTGCACACTAGAGCCCCAGCATTGGTGGGGCTGCTGGGCTTGGCAGCTTCCCCAGTGGGTCATCCCCACATTGGTCAGGGTTTTGGATGTGTCTTCAGAAGTGAAGCGGATGGGCTCCCTTCAGAAACTGCCTTGTTCAAAAGAAGGCGACGTTGGGCCAGTCAGTACCTGCTGACCTGAAAGTGTACTGCTCTCTTTACCTGCAGAACATACTTAGCAAAGTCTGAGGAACAGTGCCTGCTTCTGTTAGGACACTTCTATGCCAGCTATTGTTGGCCCAGGAAAAGCACTGCAGTTTTTGTTTTATATCTCTAATTCTTTGGGATGGCAGCAACTTTTTCTTTGCTGAATAAGCATGAATGGTTTGCCTGTTTCCCAAACTAAAAATGATAGCTTTTAAAAATACCAGCTTTAAACTGACAAATGTGATCTGGAGAAGTGTGAATTGACTTCCAAGTATGTCTGAGGTGGTCCACATTGAACTGCTTGGAGTGCTAGTTATGATTTGGTGATAATTTAGCAAGAGAACATACTGCCTGCTGAAATATTATTAAAAGGGGAAGCAACAAATGTGGAAGTAGACAACAACAGGTGCTTTCAGATGGAGGCAAAGTAGCTTAAACTGTCAGTCATTCTCATCTAATCTCATGTGGATGACAACTGCATTGAAAGGAGCGAGACTTGCATGCAACATGTTTAGAATCATGCATACACCTGGTTCACAGCACACCTCAGGAGTTCCCATTGAATTTACTGACACTTCTGAGTATTTATGTCCAGGGTAGAGTGCATAGCTATAAGTTCTCCCACAAAGTAAATGCTAAAAATTGCATGGTGGAAGCTTAGTGGCTGTTAGTTGTGGCAAAATAGTTTGAGATGGTGATCAAAGGGATGCTCTTTAATAAGATTGCTTTGCAAGTTGTTCTGCCCTAAGTGAAGCTTCGTAAGGTGATACAAAAATGTTTTGTCTTTCTTTTTAGTCTCAAATGCAAACCCAGGTACAGCAGGTGGGAATTGTCCCAACGCAGGCAATGGCAGCCGGGCCAACAGCTGACCCTGAGAAACGCAAACTTATTCAGCAACAGTTGGTTCTGCTACTTCATGCTCACAAGTGTCAGAGACGAGAGCAAGCCAACGGAGAGGTGCGGCCATGTGCCCTTCCCCACTGCCGAACCATGAAAAATGTCCTCAACCATATGACACATTGTCAAGCTGGAAAGGCCTGTCAAGGTAAGAGCAAGGGTTTAAAACCTTGTCAGGAGGTCTGTGGTATATGGTTCTCCGTTGTTTGTCTTCTGCACGACTGTGTCCCTCTCTCTGGCCAGTGAAACTGGGCCTCCTTAAGTTTGAGCGTCATGGCCCAGTTGGCTTCATTGCAACAGGAGGCACTTCTCCAATTCCAGACCAGCCCATAAAGGGAATAGGTAGCTCTCCAGGGCTTCTGGCATTGGGGGTTAATTCCCTCCCTTGTGGTTTAGTCCTATATTGTTTTTGAAACTCTCACCATGCCTCGGTTCACTTGGAGGCAGATGGGATAATAAGTATTGATTTGGAGATTGCCTCTAGAAGCACACCTGTTGGCCTCATCAGAAGGTTCCAGGCTGCTGCTGCTTTTCTCTGCAGTCCTCAAGGTCTTGCAACAAACCTGCTGCAGGAGACAGACAGGACACTCGGATCCTTTCAGAAGTACTTTGGCAGGCTGAGCAAGTTGGGGTCACAAGTCCCACCCTGACCATGTAGGCATCTAGCTTGACCCCCTGCTAAAGTTGGAGATCCAGAGCTAGACTCCCCCCTCCCTACACATGACAAAGAGATGACTGCCCACCCTCTGCTGGAGGCCCCCTTCCCAGAAAACTGCTTCCATTGCCAAGCTGTTCCTACTCTTCTAAAGTTAAGCTGAAATCTACCCCATTGATCTTAATGCTGTTAAACCTGCGTGTTTCCTCTTTGCTCTCTTCTCTGGGACAACTCTTCATGGGTTGGAAGAGGGCTGCTGTGCCTCCCCTCAGTCTTCAACCTTTCCTCATAAGACTTGTTTCTCATACTGCCAACGAACTTCATTCCCCTTTTGAACCTATCCCAGTTTGCCTGCGTTCTTGGAAGTGTGGCACCCAGAGCTAGACTCAGGACTCCAGATGCAGTCTTACTAATGCAGAATAAAGTGGGCCTGTTAATTCTCACCACTTAGAAACACTGGTTGGCATCTGTTTGTCTCGGGAGACAGTGGAAGAGTGTGCGTACAGGGGTGAAGTCAAACCATTGGAGAGTTACAGCGTCTGCTGTGGCTGTAGAGGACGATACGGGGGGGAATATGTTTTGTTGCAGCTAGGGCAAATGAAGGCATCTGGTTGTGCTGGTACAGGTGTACCATGATGTTTCTTCTTAGAAACGGTGGTTCTGCTGAAGCAGCCTAAACTTGTATTGGCCTGTTTTTGTAGCTGCTGCAGCAGACTACTCATACTGGGAGTAGATTGCAGTCTCTTGGAAGTTGGACATACCTGATCTAAGTCATTGATAAAAATGTAACAAGGCTGCTCCCACGATAGCCTCCAGCACCTGCTTGGAACTTCCCCCCGACTTGATGCAGAGCGTTGATGGGCATGCATCCCTCTGGAGCACTCTTTTTTTACCAGCTGTGAACCCACCTGATGGTTTTTATCATCTACCCTGCCTTTAGCCAGTTAATTAACCCAAATGTCATGGAGATTTTTGTCTAATGCTTTGCTGAAACCAAGGTGAATTTCACTGAGAGCGTTCTCACAATCCTTCAAAGGATATGAGAGCAAAAGGGAGAGCAGGCTGCTTTTCTGTTCCAGGAATGTGACTCTTGACTTCAAAAAGTTTGCCTACCAATAAGATGGCAGTGCAGTGTGAGGCCAGGGTCCCCGTTCGTGTGGTGGGCAGGCATTTCCCCCGCAGCTGGCTAGTAACGAAAGGTTTGTAAGGCCTTCCTGCAGTGGCATGCTGCCCCAGCAGACCAAACCTACCACTGTCCTCCCTCATAGGTTCATGGCAGCCAGAATTAGACCTCCCTCTGAATTCTGCTTTTGCACAGGCTTTAAACCTGTTGTGATTCCTGTTTCAATGTTTGTTTGCAAGATCCAAAGCCGCAGGGAAGAAGTGTGGCACGCAGCAGATGTTTGGAGAGCAGCTAAGATATTTGGCTCCAGGATGGGTTCTCTTAGACCAGGCATTGCTGGTGGTGGTGGGAGTGGTCTTGAAAGGCTTGGAGAATGTCTGTATTAAACTGTTTCTCAAACCTTTGGGGCTTCTCCCTATCCCAGTCCAGCTTGCAGTCCACTGTGGTGGGGGGACGACAACGGAGGAGCCGCTTCCTGGGCACTGCAACCCAAGGCCAACTGTGCAGGCCGTGGCATGGAGGGCTTTGACTTGTCCTGTTATTGTTGCTATTGTTCGTTTGTTTAAATTTGTATACCACCCTCTTAAATACATGTTTGTTAAAAAACCCGAAGCCTTCCTGCTGGGGATAATTGGTAAGGATATCAAAGAAGAAGATAGAACCTTTTTTCAATATGCAACGGTGGCCGCCAGAACCCTCATAGCACAGTACTGGAAAACACCAAAAATCCCAACACTAAAGGAGTGGCAACTTAAATTATCTGATTATTTGGAGCTGGCTAAATTGACACAGAAAATAAGAAATCAAAGAAGTGCAAAATTTAACAATGAATGGGATAAATTTAGGATATATATGGAAATAGAGACAAGGGGAAAATTAAAATGTTGATCAGAAACACATATGTACTTATAGAAATCACAGTAGGCATGAGATAACGCTTACTACGTAAAAAGTTTTATTAAGGAATAGACACAGCAGATAGATAAACAAGATAATAATTTCCGAAATCGAGATAAAGGGAAGTCGATCAATGTCATCAAAGTTGTATGTATTTCATGTTTTGTTTGTTTGTTTTTTTCTCTTTTTCTGTTTTTTCTTTTCCATTTTGTCTTTTGTATGTTTGTGAAATATATTTATGTCAAAATTTAATAAAAAATTAAAAAAAAAAAAATTTGTATACCACCCTTCATCCAAAGATCCCAGGGCAGTTCGTAACGAAACAAAACAAAAATAATTAGAATACATAATAAAACAAAAACTGCCGTCCGCCCAGGCCCTGCCCTCCTAGTCCAGGTGGAAGTATTGCCTGAGCAGAGTGGGGGGTCTGGACTTGAAAACATTGCCTGCTCTCAGTTTCCCTGCTCTGGATCTGTTTGCCCAGGAGAAACAGACTTGGGCCTCCAGTGGAGGAAGGAGAACTCCCTCTACAGTGTCCGTAGCATTTTCCTTCACAATGTCCACCTTTGTTTCATCACATTGCATTTATTCAAGGATTAATGGCTAAAGTGGGGTGTGTTGTTGCTTTGGAAGAACTGTGAGGGGCTGAGGTTGCAGGATGGGGCCTGGTCTTTTGAGACACAATCTCTACTCCCTTTTGGGGGCGCAATTGCAAAAGCCCTATGAGTGGATTTAAGCTCAATTGGCATTCTCTTGCTAAGAATTCTGAGGTTTACTTTTTGTATTTCTGGTGGCGAAGCATCAGTGCTGAGTCCATATCTTTGGGATATCAGCTGTGCAGTGTGTACGAATTGCATTTCTTGTCCTTTCCGTCCATTATAGTTGAGTGGCATGTTGAGGGTTATGTTATTATGGTCATGGAAGGTGGATTTAATGTTTAATAATCTTATTTGAGTTTGCCATTTATGCATATTTAGATATATCCTTTTACCTGCCAAGAACCTCTAAACAGCTTTAAATAGATGAAGCATCTTTCAGATATTTCATTTTTATAAGTTACTGTTACTTACCTTTGGTAGGAGACCATTTAGTCATGACAGCCTTTTTAAAACGATAAAATAGAATAAGGAAATTATTTGTGTCCCCTTATCTTCATTAGTCTAGTAGGTGACACTGTCAGTGTTCCGTTTCTACACCAATGTAGAATGTTCTCCTGCTGCATTGTCTGCTTTGCTTTTTCCAGTAATGCTCCTTGTTCATAGATGTGAACTTTCAAATGCTCCTGCAGCATTTACTGGAGAAAACAGGTGACCTCAGAGTGGAACTGAGATCCTTCAAACTATAAAGATGTTGCATATGGTTTCTCTTCTTGTCCTAGTTGCCCACTGTGCATCGTCACGTCAGATCATATCCCACTGGAAGAATTGCACGCGGCACGATTGTCCTGTGTGTCTCCCATTGAAAAATGCCAGTGACAAGAGAAACCAGCAACGTACGTATTCACCAGTGTTCAGAAAAGTCTGGTTTGGAATACATACTTAGGAGATTCTGCCCTGAAGAAGTCCAGTGTAAATGTAATGCTAGCCTAATTCCCCTTCTGATTATTTTTGTGATTTGCTAGTTCGCAAACCTGCGCTAGCAAGTTGAGATAATCATGCATAAAACTGTAAGGGTGTCTCTCATGCCGTCTCTACATGAGAAGGTGTGATGGGATCTCTCCCCCTGCCTTCAACACCCCCAGCACCCCTTTACAATCTGCTGTGGAGGGTTGAGGGACCCCACCCCTCAGAGATGGTTTTGGCATGCTTGTAAGACTGCAGAACTGAGGAGAAAGGTGGGATCTCGTTGCACAAGTCCAATTCCACTATGTTGGATTCCACTCACAGCATCTAGAAGAATCGAAGCACAAACTGAGCAAGGGTCAGTTAATGCGCCTGCTCCTCAGTCGTGTGTGGCCGTGGGGTGTGGTTCTTATCATTGGCCCAGGTCTCTCCAGTCTGTAAAAGGGCAGAGTTATTTCAAGATCCTTGCCATCTCATCCTCACCTACACCCCAGGGTTGTTGTGAGGATAAGGGGGGGGGGGAGAGAACCATGTACACTGACACAAGCTTCTTCCAGGAAAGGCAGGGCATGAAGGCCATTCAGTCAAGGTTTTAAAAATCCAAGAACATCTTGGCCAGGTTCCTCTGCTCTGTCCAACAGCATTTCATGCTTCTTTTGTCCTCCTCTTTTGCAGCACTCCTGGGATCCCCAGTTGGTGGCATCCAGAATTCTATTGCCTCTGGCACGGGACAGGCAACGACTCCTTCTTTGAGCAACCCAAACCCCATTGACCCCAGTTCCATGCAGCGAGCCTACGCAGCTCTTGGCCTGCCCTATGGCAACCAGTCCCAGCAGGCGCCCCTGCAGGCGCCCCAAGTGCCCCAAGGCCAGCCAGCCGCCCAGCCCCAGGCTCACCCGCAAATGAGAACCATGAATGCACTGGGTAGGTGCGGGCGCATGCAGGACGGGGGGTGGGGGGGTGGGTTTCAAACGAATGTTAACTGCTTTGGGAGGCATGGAGGGGAAGGGGGTACAAATCTTACTAGAAATACAAAAACAAATGTAACTGCAGCCTCATTCACAAACTGCAAAATAGTGGAGCCTCCCCTTTTTGTGTTTGGTCTCTCTCTCTCTCTCTCTCTCTTGTCCTCCTTGACACCCACGCTTGCGCCACAGATTCATCCTTCCTGGTGTAGAACTTGGGGGGGGGGGAGAATAGTGAATCTGTTAACCACAGTTAACAACAACAAGGTAAATATATGAGATGAAATAGGGTGGAAGAAAAGGATCTGCAGCAGAATACTGTTTGAGTAGAATGCCAAGGAGAGATGGACCAGGAAGTCCTGAGAGAGGTGACTTGTAAGGGAAAAGGTGTAATGTATATACTAAAACTTTGGAAATGACCAAACTGCAGGAGGCAGTGGAAGACAGGAGTGCCTGGCATGCTCTGGTCCAGGGGGTCACGAAGAGTCAGAAACGACTAAACAACAACAAACATATATTTAAAATAGTGAATATGGTAGGACCGCTATTTATACAGTTAAGGATCTTGCTTGATCTATCCTACGGTACATATAAAAATGCTAGTGATTTAATGGTGTGAATTGACTGGTATTTCCTCTGAACTAAACGAGGGATAATCTTATTCCAAAGGAACTAATCAAATGAATCTGACTGCTGGAGGAATAACAGACCAGCAACCTAGCATGATCCCAGAAACTGCGCTTCCGACTTCACTTGGGGCAGCAAAGTAAGAAATGTTTTTAAAGGGTTGTTGAGTGTTTACACATGATTCCTATTTTCAGTTGTAGAAATAACTAGTCCTTAGTCACTCTTTTTCTCCCAGTTGTTTCATAGTCCCCTTTTCCAAGTAACTCCTCAGTTCTTTGTTTTCTATTTTCCCTTCAAAAGCAAAATTGCACTTGAATTTCATTACCTGCTCTGTTGTAGTCAGTTACTGGATAATTTCTTAGCCTTAAAAACAAGACTTTTCTGGAATGCAACAGAGAGCTTCAAGAGTTTCCCTCACTGCCTTTTCTTTCTCAGCTCCTTAATGAATGATGGCACAAATTCGATGCCCACAGCTGCACCACCTTCAAGCACCGGAGTGAGGAAAGCCTGGCACGAGCATGTCACTCAGGACCTGCGCAATCACTTAGTGCACAAACTGTAAGTGTGTTGCATGGGTGGACCCGACTTGCTGCGGGACAGGGCAGGGCAAGAGTCTTGCCAGAGCTGCAGCCCTGCTCCTTGGCGTTTGGGGGTTTCATGGGTCTGAAGGCTTCGGGGGGGTTGGAGGGTTACAGTCAGAACTGGTTTAAGAAGATTCTCCATTCTTTCCACTTACATTTTTATTTTCAACAACCCAACCCTAGACCCACATTTTCTCTCAGGGTGTAGCTATCATCAATTTCAATTATGCCATCCTAGGGGAAGACCGAATCTCTCCCAATTACCTGAAAACTGGGCTTTTGAAATCATTTTGCATGGTGTGGGCAGATAGGGGAAAGTAAGGTTTACCCAGGTCTTCCAGCAGCATTCGTGATGGAATTTATGTCTCTTCTTTCTTCAGCGTGCAAGCCATCTTCCCAACTCCTGACCCAGCAGCACTGAAAGATCGCCGGATGGAGAATCTGGTGGCTTACGCTAGGAAAGTAGAAGGGGATATGTATGAATCAGCTAACAGTAGGGTAGGTTCTGTACCAGACAAGAGCTTGGCCTTGTGAAGTCCTGTGTGGCTGAAAGTGGCTCCTTTCGACTGTGTTCCTCCACTGAAACAGCCTGGGATTATTATATAATTCCTGAAATCTTGAGTGCTGCGCCTCCTTTGTTCAGCAAACCAATGAGTGCCTAGAAGTCTTCCTGTCCATAGGCAGGAAGATCAACTGGTTAAAGAAAATACTGTAATCTTACTAGGGATAGCCTTCATAAATTGACAGAAGCGGGACTGGCTCTGGCCTTGTTATTGCCAACTTAGCCATTGTTCCTTTTGTCAAAGAGTCTACTTTTTGGTCAAGTTCCAGGAAGTGTCTTGGTCTTCACAGCATAGCGCTCAGATTCCTAAAACTCAAGTTATGAAGAAGAACTCTTCAGATCACCTTTCATGCAAAATAAAATTTAAGCCAGTGTTAATCAGTCATCCTTGCTGCTTTTTTCTAATATATTCTAAAACCTAATCCTAACATTTTCCCCCTTCTAGGATGAATATTACCATTTATTGGCAGAGAAAATATATAAAATACAAAAGGAGCTAGAAGAGAAGCGGAGGTCTCGTTTACATAAGCAAGGGATCTTGGGTAATCCGCCAGCCTTACAGGCTCCCGGGACTCAGCCTCCTGGCATTCCACAGGTGGCGGCAGCTGTGGGACAAGCCCAGCCTGTGAGACCTCCCAGTAAGTACTCCCAAAAGGCATGGACAAGTGGAGCAAGGAAGTCTGGGTCAGCTTCTATATCTGTGGCGCACCATTCAGCCTTTCACGAGGCACAGAAAGTGGGTTACAATAATAACACACAAAGAAAAAGCAGTATGGAATAAAATCACCCCAGAAAGGAAAGTACTATGTTTATAAAGCCACGTTGAGCAGCAGCAGCGTGCTTGCATCCCCCAGAGCCCAAAGGCCCTCCCAGGCAAAAGTACTTTCCTGCCTTCTAACAGTCTGAAAAGAAGGTGCCACAAATGAAAAGGCCCTGCTCCTTGCAGATGTCCAGGTAGCTTCTGTGAAGGATGATATCTGGAGAAGGTGCTCTTTGAGAGGGCCTGAATTTAGGGTGGTTTGTTGTCAAGATCAAAAGCAGCATGTTGAATTGACCAAGATGCAAACTGTTAGCCGGTGAACTTCTTGCAGGACTGGCATTGTCTTCCATACTTGTAGATTCTCGCAATAGGTTGGTTTTTTTGCCATTCTGAGCTGCCATAAGCTACGCTGCCCCCCCCTCCCCCTGTGCATTACAGCAGTTCAGCTGAGATGCTGTGGAAGGTGTGGCAGTGACAGGCTTCCGTCTGCCAAGGAGAGAATGCCGTTGGTGCACCAGCCAAAACCGTGAGAATTCTATCTAGGTCTCCAGGGGGGCAGCAGACGTCTCCCTTCAGAGGGCAGTGTGAGCAGAAGCAGCTCACTAGCTCAGACTCTGACCATCCCCTCTTACATGGATGGACCTGGTTTAGCATAAACCCCATTACTGTCTTCATTCGGGAAACCCATCACCGAGGAAAAGGAGAATTGAATAGGTGCCATCAACATCCAGAGACTTCCCCCAGCAGTTTCATGTAGGTGTTCAGCAGTGCAGGAGACAAGACTAAACTCTGCAGCACCCCAGAGGTTACTTTCCTTGGAGGGGAGCAACTGTCTTCTCTCACATCCTTCCAGAACCACACACACACACACACACACACACTCCAGCTAGTAAGCCCAGGGCTGCTGTAAAACAGCGGCCCCGCTCCACACCAGGCAGGTAAGGAGGACACCCTGGTTGGTGGCCTCGGAAGACAGTTACAACCCCAAAGCTCACTTGGAGTCCGTTGTAGGGCTGTTTGTTGATTAAAGACCCCTGAGTTGATTGCTCAGTGAGATTCAATCATTTCAATTGGCATATGCGTCTGTTGCACCATCTTGGAAGAGGCATTAGAATGAAAGGGGAAGGCCTGTTCTCAGATGGGGCCTGTCAGCTGCCGTTTTGATAGGCTCTGATATTAAAAATAGTGTTCGTTTTTTAAAACAAACAAACAAACTTGATGCCTAATTAACTAGGGTGGCTTTCTATTTAATTGAGGTTTTAATCTACACATTATTTGAAGTTTGCAGCCCTATCAGTTTGATTTCTAGCATTTTGATTTGTCTGCTAAGTGAAGATTGTGCTGACTGAAGCCGCGAAGGAAGAACTGACGGTGCTGCTTTTGTCCTCTTGCAGATGGGCCTCTGTCCATGCCGAATGTGCCTCTGAGCCGCATGCAGGGGTCTCAAGGTATTCAACTTGCACTCACCTGCTCCTTTCCTTACCCTCACTCTTGCGAGTCTCCTCTTGGGGGGGGGGGTTGTATCCTGCCTCCTCTATGCCACACTTTCACCTGAGCCTTTGTTCCAAGGTAGTAGACTGAGAGCATGCCACGGGCGGGGGGGGGGGGGGGCACAGCCGTTGAGGCGGATACAAAAAGCTTGGCTTTCTTGAGCTCTACTTCCCCCAACCCAGAGCGAACCAGGGGGTCCCTGAGTGCAACTTGGTAGCAGTTCTGGGGAGAATGCACCTATTCCCAGATGCCCCTCACTAATCTGTTGTGTGCATTACCCTCGCCACACAAAGCCCATAGTAAAGCCAGCCAGCTTTCCTGACATAACTGCAGGGTGCTCCAGACGCCACGTAGAGAGGGGGTAAGGCACCTTTTCAGTGACACTGGCTCCCTCTCAGATCCACTTCCTTTTATCCAAAGGGAATGGTGCGTGTACCGTATTTTTCGCTCCATAAGACGCACTTTTTCCCTCCTAAAAAGTAAGGGGAAATGTGTGTGCGTCTTCTGGAGTGAATGCAGGCGGGAGGCTCTGCTCAGTGCTCCCTTTAAAGAGCTGCGTGTGTGCGTTTCTTGGGGGCTTTTCCGCGAGGTGGGGGAAGGGACTGACAGGCTGCCCTCTGTCCCTTCCCATACCTCCCGGAAAAGCCAGCAAGAGCCGCTGCCAGGCTCTGCTCAGCGCTCCCTTGTAAGGGCTCCCTTTCGTCCCTCATCCCGCTTTGCTGGGAAGCCAGCAGAAGAGGCGCTGTGCAGCTATCGCTCTTGCTCTGCTGGCTTCTCAGCGAAGCGGGAGGAGGGACGGAAGGGTTTAAAGCAAGAAAGCCGCTTGCATGCTTTGTGCAGAATATTTTTTTTCTTGCTTTCCCCCTCTAAAAACTAGGTGTGTCTTATGGAGCGAAAGATACAGTATTTTTCACAACCCTTAGCTTTCCATTTTCCTTTCCCCAAACTTCAACATGGTTCCATTCAGTTGCATTTTTTCAACACAGATCCTGTCTCTGCATGGCACTTCTGGATAACCCAGCTTCTGGGAGTGGTAGAGGGGATGGAGGAACAGGAAGCCCTTGGTGCCAGCTGTTGGGGGAGGGATGGCTTGTGCTCTGAGTGCTGAGAATGTCTGTGGCTAGACTTGTGCAGGACAGATCCCATGTGGGGAAGACCACTAAGACTTGCGTGGAGAACAGTGTCTGCTGACAGTAGCAACTCCTCCCCTCGGTGCCCAGGCATCGCTCAATAACAAGACAACGGGACGACAAATGTCCCTGAGCTGCCCTTTAAACAGAATCAGAAAAGGTGTGCTGGAGAATTAGGGGGCAGATGGAAAGAGAGCTCTCCACATTTAGAGCTCCCTGTCTTTAGTCCCTCTGCTAAGTGTCTTCTGTGGGTTTCTTTCGCAGTCACTGCAAAGAGAGAGGGGTTGGGTCTCCTCTGCTCAGCTGCCCTGCAGGCCAGGCTTGACTGTTCCTCAGGCTGGAATGGTGGCAGGAGCATGGTGGGCTGAGCTGTGTGTTGATCTGCGCTTGGGGGACTCGCTCCTAATGAGCTCTTCTGGGGGTGCATTTTGCAGGAGTGAATCAGTTTAACCCCATGTCCATAGGGAATGTCCAAATGTCCCAGGCATCGATAGGACCCCGCACCACCCCTCCAATGAACCATCCTGTCCAGATGAACAACATGGGATCCATTTCCACGGTTTGTAGCTCTCTCTTTCTTCCTTTTCTTCCTGGCTATTTAAAGCTTGGGTTACGTTAAGAGAAATAAACTCATATGCTGGTTACCTCAGGTTCTTTCCCGTATTGCATCATTCAGTTTTGGATTAATTCAGTCACTTTATTTTATTTCATAACATGTATGTACAGTAGACCTGCAGCTTACATGGGGGTTGTGTTCCAGGGCTCTGCACACAAAGTCAGGAAGGCCCCCCCGGAACCAGCTCTCCATGTGAGCCCTCCTTTACGGAGCTCTCAGAAGGCTTTGTGAGGCCTCTGGAAGGCTGTGGGTGGATCCTGCAATATCTTTCGGGGGCCCTTCCAGCTCCCCCCCCCCTTCTCCATTTACTTACTTATTTTCCCACCACCTCTGCAAATCTGTAAGTTGTGGGTCTACTGTACCATTTGATTGTTTTTTTAAAAAGCAACAACCCTCAAAGCAATTCACAAAAAGAATAAAACAATGGTGTGGGGTTTTTTTAGTTAAAAACAACTATTTAGCACGTTTAAAAAATAATTGGGACGCGGGTGGCGCTGTGGGTTAAACCACAGAGCCTAGGACTTGCCAATCAGAAGGTCGGCGGTTCGAATCCCCGCAACAGGGTGAACTCCCGTTGCTCAGTCCCTGCTCCTAGGAGGTCGAAAGCACGTCAAAGTACAAGTAGATAAATAGGTACCGCTCTGGCGGGAAGGTAAACGGCATTGCCGTGCGCTGCTCAGGTTTGCCAGAAGCGGTTTAGTCATGCTGGCCACATGACCCGGACGCTGTACACCGGCTCCCTCGGCCAATAAAGCGAGATGAGCGCCGCAACCCCAGAGTCGGTCACAACTGGACCTAATGTTCAGGGGTCCCTTTACCTTTACCTTAAAAAATAATTAAAATCAATGATAAGCTGAAAACCAGGTTAAAATACATGTCAACTTTCTAAATTAGACATTAGGGCAATTTTCTGTTTCAGTTAGAAATAGAAATCAAATAAATACATTGGATGATTCAGTGTAGTGAAGATGTTAGAGGGCAGCCTGGCGGGAGGGAAGAAGAGACTGCAACTGGCAAGCACATTCAGCTCAGAGAGACGGTGGGGGGAGCCCACTGGTGCCTGGTGCCTGTTTTCCCTCTCTTCTGAAACGGATTCAGTGAGCACCTAACTCTCTTGTGGTCCAGACCCTTAATGCGCAGGGCCTGCTTTGTTTGCAGATGGCTCTGTCTCCCTCCCGGATGCCTCAGTCCCAGAACCTGATAGCAGCTCATTCCAACAGTCTGATGGGTCAGGCCTCCACCCCAAGCCCCTTCCTGCCACAGAACCAGTTTTCTGCTTCCAGTGGAGCTTTGAATGTCAACAGCGTTGCTTTGGGGCCAGCAGCGGCACAGGCAGGAGTGGCACAGGTATGGCTCATGGCTTGCTTCATTTTACTCGCCCTGGCATAATGTGGAATTCCAGGTTTCATCAAAACTGTGAGGACCATTCACTCGCTTCAGATATTTGTGTCCGCACCTTAGTATTTCTGTGGCCTCCACCATTTCCCTGGATGTCAGAGTCAAGGCACTGTGTCGCTGTGGTCCTGCTGTGAACATTTGTATGCAAGAGAACCTCAGCAATGCTGCCTTGTGACGGTGGTGTAGGAGCTCAGCTCTCAAGCCCAGCCATGACTGTGACCTGGGTCACAAGCCACTCACTTCCCAGACCTCATGGTTAAATCTAAGGAGTTGTCTATTGAGCTTACCTAATGCACACCTCTTCCCTCAGCCTCTTCTCCTGGTAGATAGGGAGCCAGCCCCTGTGTGCCATGCCATATCCTCTTCACCCAGCCACTGGCAGAGGAAGGGGGTGCAGTGGGTGCAGTCCCCTCTGGGTGTCATCCCTGAGGGGAGTGACATCGCTGCACCACCAGCACCCCCAGGATGCTTGCTGCAGGCGGCGCACCCCCCCCCCCAACACTTGCCCTGCCCCTGCAGGCAGCTAGCCCCACCCCACGGGTGCAGCTAGCTCCGCCTCTGCACCCAGCCAGCTGGAAACACCTGGCTAATCTGCATATCCACTTGCTCTGTGCCTTTGCAGACCTCTCCTTTCCTCCTCAGTCCTGCTTGTGCCGAGGTGTAGCAGTATCTTTCTTGCTCTCTTCTTTGATTCTTTCCTTGCCTTGTCTTTGTTGCCCTCCCGTCTCCTGGGGGTACACATCACTCTTGCATCCCCCCTCCCACCTTTACTCCTCTCCCCCAAACTCTCCATGGCTCCAAGGTGGAAAAGCAAGGCAGCAGAATCACATGCAGCCTCTTTCATGGCCCCCATGCAGAAGGGGCAGTTGCGGCCACTCAGGCAGCTTCTCATGCAAAGCACACGGGCAACCGGGCTCAGCCTTCAGCTGCAGCATGCAGGGAGCAGATCGCCACGCCTCCCTGGCCCAGCTGGGAAGGGTCTTCAGATTCGATGGCCGAGGCCAGCTCCATGACTTGGGCAGCGATGCCTCCAGCTGCATCTGGATGGGCTGAAAAACTCCTGAGCAAGAAGAGAATGAAAATGTACCAGAAGTGGCCTCAGCACACACAGCCACAAGTTAGACAACTCCTGAGAGGAGCCGCTCTCCTCAGTCCGCCAACCATCCACAGATTTGCAGCAGTGGAGAATACAGCCCTTAAAGCACTAGCAGAGACTCCCTTGAACATCTTAGATCTGTTTCTTTATACTCCAAGGCTGTGCTTCCTGCTGGTCAGCACAGCCAGGCGAGTTTCAGAGTTCAACACCCTCTCCATAAGGAAGGAACTATATTTCTTCCGCAAGCCCAGCATGACATTTGCATAGAGACCTTGCGTTTATCCACAAGGGAAGAGGGAATCCTGCCGTTCCCACCCTTCCCATCCTATAGAGAGGACTAGCAAATCCACTAGACATTAGAAGGGCCTTTAGGAGTTCCATAAAGAGCACTGAAACGAACAGTGGCAGAAGGTGTGTCTTTCTTCAGCCGATGGGTCCCAGCACCTGGACACATCACAAGAGTGGCAGCTGCCTCGTCTGCTTCAGCCACCACCATGGGAGATTTCTAGAGCCACTACCTGGACCTCCACTTCTGCCTTCACCTACCACTATTAATGGGACCTTCTTTCCTTGGCAGAGGCAGCACTGGGCAGGTGTGTTATCCCCACAGGAGCAGCCTCTTGTCACACCTCCACAGCACAAAGAAGCTGGCTGGCTCACTCTCTTACCACAAAGGGGCCTTCTCTGGCAGGCAAGGGACCTGGCCACCACCCAGCCCTGCATAGCAGCTGCTCACCACAAGTCTAGCCAGGCCTCAGGATCCGTCCTTCTGCCACAGCTGTCTGTGTCCGTCCACTGATCCATCTGTCAGCTCAGGAACTGGTCTGACCAAGCTTAGTCACAGGGGGAAACTTGAAGGAGAGGCAGGAGGAGGAAGTCAGTGCCAATTAATTGAGTTTCCCATTTTGGTGAAAAGCATACGATGTAACTCACAGTGGCTGGCTCACCTGCCTACCCAAAAAGCGTACTTTCTGCCACATGAGATATTGGGGAAACGGTGTGGCAGAGGGACGCAGCCAGACTGGCGCTTGGTCTGCTTGTGTTGCCCACTTTTGCCCAGGGGTTTTTGAATGCAGCACTAACAGTGTCTCCTTCCGGCAGGGGCAAGTTCCTGGAGCTGCTCTTCCCAACTCCGTGGATATGCTGGGACCACAAAGCAGCCAGCAGCTCTCGTGTCCTCCCGTGACCCAGCCACCCCTTCACCAGCCTGCGGCTCCTCTCTTGTCCAGCGTGGCGGCTGGCATGCCACCGGTCCAGCACCAGACCCCGCCAGGGATGACGCCTCCACAGCCTGCAGTGCCTGCCCAGCCGTCCACACCGGTCCCCGCGGCAGGACAGGCACCCACTCCAGCAGCCGGCTCTGTCCCCAATGCTACGCAGGTGCAGAGCACGCCTTCGGGGCAAGCCGCAGCCCAGTCGCAGATCCCACCGCAGCCTCAGACCCCAGTGCAACCCCCACCCGTGCCAACCCCGCAGCTTCCGCAGCAGCAGCAGCCAATGTCTGCCCAGGCCCCTGGCACTCCGGTGAGTATTTGGCCTTTTTGCATTACTGGGCCCAGCATTTGCGCCAGGGAGCAAGCACTCTGTCATGAATGGCAGCGGTGCTCTACAGGGCGCAACATTTTCCTCACCTTCGTTGCCTGTCGTCAAGCAGGAGCAGCATAGGAAGCTGCCTTACCCCGAGACAGGCACCTGGTCCACCTCACTCAGTACTGCAACAAGCAGAATCTTTCATAGTCAGGGACGGAACCAGGAGTCTTTTGTCTCTCCCACTGACCTCGGATTTCTCTAGAAGCTCTGCCTTCTCTAGAAGCATTGTGCGTAGTTTCAGAAGCAAAACAAAACAAAACAAAACACCCGAAGGAGATCGGGGCTCCTGTTCCCAAGTTGCTTGCAATCCAAATTCCATCTAAGAGGATCAAGAGAAGAGCAAAAAGAAGAGAAGAGCTAGGATGGGCTGGAGAACCTGTGGCCCTTTAGATGTGGAGGCCAAATGGTCAGGGAGGACAGGGGTTGTAGCATAACAACATCTGGAGAGATGCAGGTTCTCAGCAGGTGCTGGTTCGCAGCCCAAATGTTTCAATAGCACATGGTCTGGCAGCCAGCCAAGCTGCTCCTAATGCTCAGAGTGACCGCTGAAGAGCAGAAGTGTGTCTCCCACCTGGGAAGGTAAGCCTGCCTGCCTGCTCAGGAGACTGCTCAAGTCTTTTAAGCCTTCCGACGTTGAAGATGGGCAGAAGAAGAGCATGTTTACATGTTCCGCTCAGGCTGCTCTTCCTTTGACGCTGGCAGAGTAAGGCTCTTACTGTGACACAATCATTTCCCAGCCTTTCACCAGTTGGTGTGCTCTCAGCAAAGGGCAGCCCCGTATTTTTGTACCTTCAGGAGATGTTGATGTTGGTGTTGATGTAATAATTGTGTTTGTATAAGGGGAAAGGCCACAGCACCTCAGCAGGCAGCACTGGGTGAAGAGGTAAAGCAAGCTCTGAGGAGGAGGCCAAGACTAGTTGTGTTCATGTAGGTCAGCAGTGAGGAACCTCAGGCCTGAGGGCCTCAGGAGGCCCCACAAGGCCATTGTGGCCAAGAAGACATGAGCCCACCCGCCTACAAGGGGGGACAGGTAAAGCTGTGGCTGACTAGAGAGCGGGGTGGGAGGGGGCATTGTAGGCAAAGTATCAGCTGAGCAGGGGCAGCTGCAGAGCCCCGTACTGAGCACTTTGCAAGTTCCATCTTGCCTGATGGGCTTCCCCAGCCAGCCTTAATCTTGGGCCAAAATGGGTCACCCACCGTCATTGTGACATCAGGAGGCCCTTAGGAAACTGAGCCCAAAGACAGCGGAGACAACTCCTGGGAGGAAAAGACTCCATTTAGGAGGAACTGAACGTGTGCGCTTATAGAGCACAATGTTAGGGCTGGCTGGGGAAGCTGCATGCACCAGTGGAGTCCAGCGGAGGGGAGCTGAGAATTGGGACACAGGGGGACCCCTTTCGTTGGGCATTTTCAAGGAAGGGTTGCTTGGGTGGGCTTGAAGAAGGGATGGTGTTCTGTTAGGGCAGGAGCGTTGGCATGGAGGCAGCCGCAGAACTTGCAACGTTCCGCTCTTGCTTCCGTGCTTGTAACTCTGGGAAGCACTTGCCAGAAGGCAAAGATGGCCGAGATTGGCAGAGAAGCCAAATTCTAGTGCTGAAATAGAAATTGCCTGCCAGTTTTGAGTTTATTCATTAAGGACTCAATCAAGCCCAAGGTGCTTTTTCCCACTCCAGGTGTTACATTAGCCCAGGCATCCCCAAACTCGGCCCTCCAGACTACAACTCCCATTATCCCTGACCACTGGTCCTGTTAGCTGGGGATGATGGGAGTTGGGGATGCCTGCATTAGCCTGTCAAAGCTAGGAGGAGGTTATGGAAAGGGTTGCAGCCCTTGAGGAGGGTCCCTGCTGCTCTTGTGTGCAGAGCAGAGGAATGTCAGAATCCCACCTCTGGCCCTGAGCTTCCCTCTCCTGACCGAGGATGCTCTTCATGCCTCTGACAAAGTGGGCTCCAGGCAGTGAAAGCTTTTGCCACAATACATGTTAATATTTAAGAAGTTAATATTTAATACCCATATCCTGTCCTCTGAAAATCTTTCCCAGGGCAGCTCGCAGACTAGTGGGTGTGTTCAGAAGTTGTTTGTTTGCTGTGCATTTGGATCCCTCTTAAGATACCTCAACCAAACTTTGAGGGGCGGTTGCTGAGGTCAAGGAGCAGGTTTTTGATTGTTTGGATGCAGTTGGGTGCCATTCCAAATTAATACAGCAGACTCAGCCCTTTAAAATCACTGGCTTTCTTTGTTTGTTTCTTATGAGGTGGCTATTGGAATATAAAGCAAAGTGGTGAGGGCGGGAAGGAACAATCCAAAATACTACTAAAAATCACCACCGATGATAATATCAGACAGCAAGCAAAGAGCAAATGGAAAACCATGCACTAGAGCAGGCTTCCTCAAACTCAGCCCTCCAGATGTTTTTGGCCTACAACTCCCATGATCCCTAGCTAGTAGGACCAGTGGTCAGGGGTGATGGGGATTGTAGTCTCAAAACATCTCGAGGGCCGAGTTTGAGGAAGCCTGGACTAGAGCATGAAAATAAAAGCCAGGCACCAGAATGATGTTAATGTCAGGGAAGCTATCTTTGTGAGAAGTATTTCATATTTAGAACACCACCACTTAAAATATCATTTTCCTGCTTGCTACTGACTATCCCTGATGAATGGAGTAGCCTCTCCACCTGGCTTTTTAGTCGCAAGAAGGCTCAGGTGGGAAAAGGCAACCAGCAGGCATCCTGATCCTAAGCTGTGCAGGGTTGATCCAGCAAAAGCATTGTGCTCCCAAAATTATCTGCACGGCAGAGGTCCCCGCCCCTGCACCCCACTAAATCTGCTCCAGAGGGCTTGGGATACCTCCAGAGCAGATATGGGGGTGGCAGGGGCAGAGAGAGAGGTAGTTCTGTTCCCTGAGCACAGCAAATGCACAACCCTTTTTGGACTGAGCTTGGAAATGGATCAGGAGCCAGACATTTTGGCAAATGTTCCCAGCTCTTGGTCTCTGCGCTCTCACAGCTTGTTCTATCCGCAGAATATTTTCCAGGGCAGCCTCAGGTATAATGCATTGCAATGCTGCAGCATGGAGGCTTCCAGAACATGCATAATTGATCCTAGGGTATTTTTCAAGGCTTTCTCTGCTTAAGAACTTAATTCGTTCTGGAGGTCCATTCTTAATCTGAAACTGTTCTTAACCTGAGGTACCACTTTAGCTAAAGGGGCCTCCTGCTGCCGCCACGCAATTTCTGTTCACATCCTGAAGCAAAGTTCTTAACCCAAGGTACTATTTCTGGGTTAGCGGAGTCTGTAACCTGAAGCGTCTGTAACCTGAGGTACCACTGTATTTGCAACCGTGCTGTGGGAGATGGTTCTTGAGTATTCCCCATTTTAGACTATTAACAGTTATTTACTGTTTAGATTTCTACACCACCCCTCAAATAAATTATCAGGGCAGCTTACAATAAGAAGCTTAGGAGGTGGATGATTCCCTGATGGTTATGCTGTAACATCCTGTTAGGCCTCTTGTTATCAGATGTGAATTCTAGGCAGGGGTAAACTAAATGGATTACTCATAGAATTATAGACTGGACCCCTGGGGTAATCTAGTCCAACCACCTGCGATACAGGAATCTGCCTCCATGACTGATGGCCATCCAACCTCTGCTTAAGAACCTCCAAGGAAGGTGATCCCACTGTCTGTTCCACTCTCGAATGGCTCTTGCTGTCAGAAAGGTCTTCCTGGTGTTTAGTCAGAATCTCCTTCCTTGTAATTTGAATCAGTCTGTTCGGATCTTGCCCTCTGGAGTAGCAGAAAACAAGCTGGTTCCATCTTCCATGAAAGGATAGTCTTTCAGGTGACATGCTGGGAGCCATTGGTGATGTCCCTGTCACCTGACCTGACCTCTTTTTTTGGAGTTCTGCACTGGGGCACGAGGCTGGTTTCCGTGTGTTCAGTGTCTTTTCCCCCCTCCTCCCCACACCAGCTATCCCAAGCAGCAGCAAGCATCGACAACAGGGTGCCCACGCCAGGCTCTGCCACCAGTACCGACGTGAATGCTCAGCAGCTGGGGCCGGAGACCCAAACGCAAGAGATTAAGCAAGAAGGGAAGGTGGAGAAAGCAGAGTCCGAATGTGGTGAAGCTCAACTAGATCCAAAATTGGAGGTAAGCAAGGGCCCAAGGGATAGTCGTGGTCAGTCTGTGCTGTTCAGGGACACAGGGAGGAGGAGTTTGGTGCCCACCAGATATTGTTGGGCTTCTTACCTCCAGCATAACCTGTAGTTGGGGCTTATGAGAATTCTAGAATCCCATTCCGGGATTAGGCAGCAATTTCTAGCTTTCGGGAGGAAGCGGTAGGGAAATAAAGCCTGCCCTTTGTGGGGTAGAGCAGAGAACACCCACTGCCTGGTAAACTAGGAGGAGAATTCACAGGGAAGGGAAATCATCCAGAATATGGGATGGATGGATGGATGGATGGATATTAACATGTTAAATATTCCATTCTCTCTTGCTTTGCTGGGGAAGCTGACCTGGGTGGCTGTGGAGGTTATGACTCCTCACTGTGCCGTGTGCTTTTCAGGTGGAGGAGGACGTTCCAGGCCCCACACAAACCAAAGAAGACACAAATGGGGTGGAGATCAAGCAGGAGCCCATGGAGATAGAGGGGAAGAAGCCTGGGACAAAAGAGGAGGATGACGGGGGCAGTAACGGTGCCGCCTCCCAGTCCACGTCCCCATCTCAGCCACGGAAAAAGAGTAAGTCTACATCTGTGTAGCCCTCAAGTACGTCTGTCTGCCACTAGCTTGCGCTCCATCTTGTTAAAGTAGGAAGATAAGAAGCATCTTGCTCAGCTGGGCTTCCCCAGGTTGTCTCCTGCAGGGGCCAGGCAGCTTCACAAGCAGGGGGTGACGGGTAGCGACGGCGGCTTGCTGTCCCTCAGCCTCTCCTGAACAAAGGCATTCTGTCTCTGAATAGGGAGAGCCTTCTTTTTTACCTGTCACAGTTAAAGCCACTTCTTTTTTCCCTGTGAAGTGGCCCAAGTCTTCTAGTTCTTGTTGCTGTTCTTTAAATTTGTATACCTCCCTCCGGCCATCGATCCCAGAGCGACTCCCTGCATAAAAACACAGCACCCTGAGCAGCCGTTACCACATCTTATAGACTGAATTCCACCAGCTATTTACGATTTGATGACGAAATACTGCTTATTTCATGAATGAGATGACTGTAGATAGAATTGACCTGTGGTTTTATTTACGTTAACTCATTTGGATATTTTCAACAGTCTTTAAGCCTGAAGAGCTGCGCCAGGCCCTCATGCCCACCCTGGAAGCTTTGTATCGCCAGGACCCAGAGTCCTTGCCCTTCCGACAGCCCGTGGACCCTCAACTCCTGGGGATTCCGGTAAGTGAGAAGGTGGGCCGGGTGTCCCTGGGCCTTCCCAGGAACCAGCGGGTCAGTCTTGGCACCGTAGCTAAGAAACAATCTCTGGCAGATTGGATTGAAGCCAGTTGAGCAGCAGAGTGTTTTGCAAGCAAGTCACAGCTGTCTCTCGCAGGGTGTGGGCTTGTCAGGTAGGCAGTTGTGTGTAATTTTCACCGTTGGGCAGTCCTTTGACTGGTGGCAATTCTTTTGGATTTAGGTTCTAAAGTAGTCCCTGTGGCCTTGCTGCCCAGGAACTCCTGTAGCTCCCAGAGCCAAGTGCATAGTTTATTAGTCTGCCATACAGCCAAAGTTGTCTTCCAGGTCTGTCTCTGAGTAGACAAATATAGGAAATTTGAAGGCAAGACAAGATTTTCCACCGTTAAGCATTTCTTTCAAGTGAGGACTGTTTTCAAGGTTCCCTGTACCTTTCTGTCTAGGTCATTATTTTGTGTAGCACTGCTCAGAGGTTGGGACAGTTGGCTTCAGTATGTGCGACGTCTTGAGCTGCTTAATGGCTGCTGTTGCTAACGAAGCTTTGGGCATCCGTTTATTCAGAGCTGTAGGAATCCAGAGGGTGGTGTTGTCATCCCACCCAGATGGCACTTCAGCCCGATTCTCTCTAAACCCTGACAATGTGTGATTTTTGCAAGCAACATCCACCTGTGATAGCACCCTAATTTCAGGTGCATCAGACTGGTCAAGACGCAGGGTCCCTAAGAGCAAGATCTATCTGGGTGGGGATTTCAACCCAAGTCTCCCAGGCACTCTAACCATTACGCGACACAGTCTCCTGAGGTTGCTGTTATGGTGGGCTGATCTCCCATCAATAAAAATTACTATTTTTGGGAAACTTTGGATTTGAATGCCCAGCTGACACTGTGTTCCTTCTTTTTTCTAATTTGCAGGACTATTTTGACATAGTGAAGAATCCCATGGATCTTTCCACCATTAAGCGCAAGTTGGACACAGGGCAGTATCAAGAGCCCTGGCAGTACGTGGATGATGTCTGGCTAATGTTCAATAATGCCTGGCTTTATAATCGCAAGACGTCACGAGTCTATAAATTTTGCACTAAGCTGGCCGAGGTCTTTGAACAAGAAATCGACCCTGTTATGCAGTCCTTGGGATACTGTTGTGGACGCAAGGTATTCATGGTTTCTTCACAGCTATGGTCTTTGAACATACAAAACCTGTGTGTTTCATATTCACAGTGTGAATATGTGCATTTATCAGAACTTTCTCTTTGAGAAGCTGATTTTATGAGATTTACTTTAAATGTCATTTAAAAGAGGTTGTATCCATTTTTAGGCATAATTACCCCCTGAAATTAGTGGACCCAAGTTAATCCTATTAATTTCAGTGGATCTGCTCTGAGTAGGACCAGCAGGTCTTTATTTTCAAAATATCTGTGTTGAATTTTGACAGGTTCTTATACTTAAAAACGTTGACTCAGATACATGCGCAGGTGTGTGTTCCACTTGCTACAATTTGATGAGAACTAGATTGACTTCATATGCGCAGCACATCATGCTCTACAACTAGTAAAATTGAGCAAGTGAGGGCTTCTTTTGTGGCTCCTCGCAACAGGGGCTGCATGCTTCCCTCAGAATGAGGCAGCAAAAGCTGCTGAGTATCAGTTGGGGCTGAGCAGCAGCAGAAGGGCGGGCTCGTGATCACATGCTCTGCTTGCAGACTTCCCTGCTGTGCCTCGTTGGTCACTGTGAGAAATGGGGTGTGAGACCAGAGGGACCCACTTTGGTCTGATCTAGTGGTAGCCAGGCTTTTTTAATTTTTCCTAAAAAGTGCTCTTGAATTTTTAAAAAGATGAGCCACTGTTATGTTTTTGGCACACATGGATCCTTCTCAGGGAGATCCGTGTGTGAACCTTCCTGCCCTGAGCATTTGGTTATTAAATTTGGGGTGCAAATCTTGAGAACAAATGTTTTAAGGCATTGTGCTCTGCAAATATGATGAAGAATGTTGCAATTGTCTGCTATCTGTAATAAAGTGAGCCAGCAGCTAACACTAAGTATTTTTAATTCATACATAAAGGTCAGAACACAGAACATTCTGCTTAAAATATCTATTACTTTTTAAAAGTGTCTATGGCTTGCATGCTGTTTTACAGTTTCTAAATTCTGCCTGCGCAGCGTTGCAAAGAGCTGCTCTGCAGATGTTGGCTAACTGACTAAATAATCCCAAGATCATTGTGGTACAAAGAAGAATAATGCTCCGTTAGGGCTTGGTTTTTTTAATACTACAGATTTTAGTTAGACATTGCATTATGCTCAATCTCTTACTGTTTTCTGTGAATTTCTAACTTTCTGGATTTATCTCTTTTAATGAGTGTGAGTGCAGCCCAGTGTGTCTGTGTCTCCTTTCTGCTCTTCCCAGATGCAGTCCAGCCGTGCTCTTCAGCCGCCCGTCAGTTCTAGGGGCTCAAACAGGCACACACCCATTTTTATTTTCCAATTGGCACATAATATTCAGTGGTTGCTGGCTATGCTCCAAACAGGACTGTTTTTTTGAGGGGAAGGGGGTTGTCCTCTTGGAAAGAACAACAGTGAACAGTGAATTAAAACAATAAACTGCTGAAGCTAAAAAAAAAGCGCTGCCTCTGCTGTAGAAGAAATTTGTGCCACACAAACGTGTGCCTGTAGTTGTTGCATGTAGTCATCTTTTCTCTCTGGCTTTTCTTCTTTTTCAGTACGAATTTTCTCCCCAGACCTTGTGCTGTTATGGGAAGCAGCTGTGTACTATTCCCCGGGATGCCGCCTACTACAGTTACCAGAACAGGTAAGTCTGGGCCTTCTCAGGACTCAGAGTGAGGCAGTATTTTCTTAGAGCAGGACCTGAGCTTAGAGGTGGCTCCTCGCCCCACAAGAACACGGACAAGGAGTCCCTGGAGAGTTCGCAGCAAGACTGACTAGCCCTCGAGGGGCTACAAGTGGCATATTTTGATGTTTTCAGAAAAGCTCCCCACCCCACTTGGGGCTTGGACTATTGCGGTGATTTAGTGAAGGTATCCCCTGGCAAGCTCCTTGGCTGGTGGGCTGCATGTCGCTTGGAAACTCATGAGTCAAAATAAAAGAGAGAGAGCGAAAATCAAGAGAAGGGGAAGGAAGGAGAGGTGGCAATTTCACATTGGCTTATTTACAACACAGTGGTACCTTTGTTTAAGAACAGCTTAGTTTATGAACAACTTGGATTAAGAACGCTGCAAACCCAGAAGTAGGTGTTTTGGTTTGTGAACTTTGCCTTGGAAGCAGAACACGTTCTGCTCATAGCTGTCAACCTTTTCTTTTTTTGCGGGAAATTCCCTTATTCCAGCGCCGCTTCCCGCTGCTATCCCGGATTGTTACATATCCCATAGACTGTCCCCGGGACAAGTGAGGCTGCTGATCCCTTATTTTCAAAGCTGCTGATCTCTTATTTTCAAATCTGAAAGTTGACAGCTATGGTTCTGCTTCCTGTTCAGTGTGTTCCATTTGTAAATTCTGCTATGGGATAGCATTCCTTGGTTTAAGAACACTTTGGTTTAAGAACGGACTTCCGGAATGGATTAAGTTCATAAACCAAGGTACCACTGTACCATATTGGGACTAGCAGGTTGTTCCAAAAACTTCCTGGAAAGGTGGGTTTTTAGGTTGCAATCCTATAAATGCTTAAAGGTAAAGGTACCCCTGCCTGTACGGGCCAGTCTTGACAGACTCTAGGGTTGTGCGCTCATCTCACTCTATAGGCCGGGAGCCAGCGCTGTCCGGAGACACTTCCGGGTCACGTGGCCAGCGTGACAAGCTGCATCTGGCGAGCCAGTGCAGCACACGGAACGCCGTTTACCTTCCCGCTGGTAAGCGGTCCCTATTTATCTACTTGCACCCCGAGGTGCTTTCGAACTGCTAGGTTGGCATGCGCTGGGACCGAATGACGGGAGCGCACCCCGCCGCGGGGATTCGAACCGCCGACCATGCGATCAGCAAGTCCTAGGCGCTGAGGTTTAACCCACAGCGCCACCCGCTTACCTGGGAGCAAATCAGCTGAACTCAACGTGGATTACCGTATTTTTCGCTCTATAACACGCACCCGACCATAACACGCACGTAGTTTTTAGAGGAGGAAAATCCGTAGGCATGCCACCCGTAGGCATTCCCTCCATAACACTCACAGACATTTCCCCTTACTTTCTAGGAGGAAAAAAAGTGAGTGTTATGGTGCAAAAAATACGGTACTTCTGAGCAGAATGCACTCTTATATTGCCCAGGAATCCTGGAGTTTTAAATTTTTTGTAGTTATTCAGTGATTGCGCACATAGTCATAATTTAAAAATCGTGAACTAGTGAATGGAGGCCTTAGGCAAAGTCCTGGTTTTAATAATTCCTCCCTCTGGTTGCTGTCAGTTGTGCACCCTGCTGTCAAGGCCACCCACCCCCCTCTCTTGCTCACTGGGTCCCCTATGGAGGAGCGGGGGCCCTGTCTGTTGCTGCTTTCTCCCTGGGGAGGCACTTCTGATGCCTGAAAATCATCACCGGCCCCTGGTTTTCTGAATAGCTCTTGGTTGCTAGCTTGTCTTCCGGGAACAGACTTGCTCCGTAGGTTTCGATAAGAGCCTCTCTCCCCTTGAATGAGATAGTCCCAGGAGACTCTCATCCTGTGGACATTTGTGTGTGTGTGTGTATGTAAGGACCTCCCAGGAAACGGCGTTCTCATCTCCCCTTGGTTGGTTCATTGTGGTGGCCAGAGTGGAGAGCTGTGGTGTTCAGACGGCTGACGCTGCCCTGACTGCTCCCACCTGTTTCCTCTGTTTGTCTCAAGGCATCCCGGTGTGTCTCTGTGCCCCACCCCCCACCCCCCATGGATTGCCCTAGCCTGTGTTTCTTACCTTCTTTGGTGTTTCAGTTCATACCCTTTCCAAACATTTAGTCAAGATTGTCTTAGAAGGGATAGTTTTGCTTCCAGTTTACCCAGAGCAAAACAAGAAATATGGACTTGGGCCTTATTCGAACGCAGGTTTGTGTCTGAAAGAGACCTTGGCTTTTAACCTTCTTGGATTACTTAAAAGCAGCAAGGGATGTGGAAGACTGACCAGTTCAGTTTGGTTCACAAAATTTTTCACAAGTTCCTGTTTCAGTTTGCAAAGCCTTGATCTACTTTTTTAATTATATTGTATTTAATTACAATATAAACGATGTAGTTTATAAAGTTTACACACGTGACTGGAAACACTGAGCGATAGAAATGCATTTCTGTTAAATGTTTGTCTGGAGTATGAATTGGGTGTCATTTGTGTTCTACTACATTTTAATTGAGCAGCTGGTCACATTTAACGCAAGGTTTTCAATCTTGAATGCTTTAATGCATTTGGCAATGTTGAAATTGTTCCTGCTTCTGTGGCTTTAATAAAATAATGGCAGTCTCATGATTCTGGCTACTGTGAGACTGCTTGCTTCTTAAAACCTGACCTGAGAATTGGATCCAAATTCTGAAATGGATGCCCTTGGAAGTCTGCTCCAGAGCCTCTCCTGGTCACCAGCGGTGGCCTGTGGCGGCTGAAATGCGACCGAATGCTCCCCTGCGCTCTTGGCCGTGCCTTTCTGCTCTGCCGTGTCCTGGTGTCTGTCTCTTACTACTTCTGTCTGTGCTGTTTGTCCCTTTCCCTCCCCTCTGCTCCTCCTCATTGGCCACACTGACCCATCAATCGACCAACCAACGACGCTCCCCCTCCTCTCGCCTTGGTGATCTCTGCCCTGCTCTGATTGGTGGCTCCCTTGCTTGGGTTGCTCTGTGTTTTGATGGACCAGTTCACCCAAATATGGCCTTCTTGCTGACAGGTATCACTTCTGTGAGAGATGTTTCACTGAAATCCAGGGGGAAAACGTTACCCTTGGTGATGACCCTGCCCAGCCACAAACGTAAGTAATTTCTTTTCTTTAAATGCCGGGTCAGAGTAATGAGAGGACACGTTCCGTCGTGGCCTTGGGTGCAGCAGGAAGAGATGCGCTTCTCATTCAGGGTGCAGCCCCCCAGGTGCAACTTCTGCTTGGCTTTGGAGTCTCGTTCACTCCCAAGAAAGCTGCATCTCCCAGCCTTTGCCGGGAGAACAAAGGAGCATAGCGAGCTGGCATTGCATTGCACTTAGAAGTTCAAGAGTGTTCCCACGGAAGGGCCCCAGTTCACACACTTAGCGGCCTTGGGTAAACCCTTGTGCCTCAGCCTTCAGCCCCGTGTTCTGCAATTTGTGGTTAATAATCTAGGCTGGTTGAAAAGATTTCGAAAAGTGAATTAAGAGCACATTTTCAATGCCCAGGCAAGATGCCCAAAACTTAACTCCTTTGAATGTTGTTCATTCTCCGTAGGTGTGATGCTTGCTTAGGTGACCCTCTGACCTGTAAGCCCCTTCGCTGCCATGTCCCTTGGCAGCTTTCTGTATTGTCATTAACCTACATGATAGCCTAAGTGTTTTCTCAAATTGGCTTCAAGAATAGAGTTGACTTGGGATCTGCTCTTACTAGCTAATAGTTAGCCTGTCATAGCTGGTGTGGATAACTGGGCTGGCAATTATTTAGTTCGAAGGTTTGCTTGTTTAAAAGGTTTATGGCCCTCTCTTCCTTCAAATAATCCCAGAGCAAGGTACAATATAAAATATAGACTCTAAATTATACACAGCAATAAATTGCACAAATTGTGCAATTGACATATTGAATATGTCAATAGCACAAGTCCCGTGGATCCAATGGGAAGGCATGCTGTCTCTACCCATAAAAAATTAGCCAAGTGCAAAAGCTTGAGCGAATAAATGCTGCAAACCCTCCAGGGCCAGCCATCCCTGAGAGAGGAGAGCGCTCTATAATGGGGACACCGGCCCTGAGAATGCCTCTCCCAGGCTGCATCCTAATAGAGGCTGCAAACACAGAGTCATAACAAATGAGCAGGTCCACATGGGAGCAAGTGAATCGTCAAATATCTAGGTCCTGAGCCGTGATGGGCTTTGTGTGTTGGAACAAGCACCTTGAACTTGGTTTGGGAGCCATCCAGCCACCTGTGCAGCTCCTTCGGAATGGGTGTCCTGATTCCTTGGTGGGCTGCTGCTGAGGCTCCTGGACCTGGTTCAAGGGATGCCCCACATGGAGCACATTGCAGTATTCCAGACACGAGGCACCAGGGTGTGGATTGCCATAGCCAATTGCCATAGCCAAGCTATCCCTGCCCAGGAATGTCAGCCAGAGCTGGGAACAGGCACTCCTTGCCTTGGAGGCCCCTTTTACCTTCCTCAGACCCCTTGGATCCAGGGGTACCCTGGCTACGACCCTCTTCCTCCAGGGGGAGTGCGACCCCATCCCAAAGCGGCAAACTGCACCCTTCCCAGACCTGGGAGCTGCCTTCTCCCCACATCCTCCTTATTAGGGTTAAAACTTGCTCTTGGGAGTGTCCTGAAGGAGTCCCTGCCTCTGCAGATGCCTTTTTCGGAAGAGGTGCTCCCTGGCTAGGATGAAGCGGAGCAAAGTGCAAGACTTAACTTACTCTGTGTCTCTTTCTGCAGAACAATATCGAAAGATCAGTTTGAGAAGAAGAAAAATGATACACTAGACCCAGAGCCGTAAGTATCAAGACATCTCAGCATGGAGCCCTTTTTCACACTTTTTAAAAGTCCTTGGCTAGAAGTAGCATGAGCCAGGCTTTGCCTTGTCGAGTCAAAGGAATTGCAGAGGCAGGCAGTTTATTGTACCACATTAGCCTTGATGTCGTAAAGACACATTAGCGCCTGTGACTCCGTGGAGTGAACTATTTAGATTCCAGCAGCAGTTGCTGATCAGCTGCAGATCCTTCGCTTGCGGCTGTTTCTGCTTAAACCAAAACGAACTAATTCAATATAATTTTGCCTTTTGTGCTGCTGTTTCCCTATTGCATCCTCCCTGATTACTAGCCACACACAACTCAGTATTTCCTCTTATGGTCTGAGTTATGTCTCAGGTGTGGATGCTCATTACCCAGTCCAAACAGAGCTGCCGGAGGCCTGATTCTGGTTCATTTGGGAAAGATTAGGACCTCATCATTGTTTGTGGAGATCCCCGCCTGTGTCATGTGTGCTTTTTGCCTGGTTAGCAAGCGCACGGCACCTGCACACAGGCTCTCTTGCCATCTGGCCCTAAGCAGGAGCTGCTTCTGTTTCCGTTTGCCTCGTGGTGGCGCTTTGTTCTGACGTAGCAGAGCTGCTCTGCGCTCTTTGTGCCAAATCTGTTGTCTTGGTACCATCTGCTGATGGGTGCAAGTATTGCAGCTCCACTCCCAATGTTTCTGCAATGTTTCTAATTTGACTGCTCCAGCAGTGTCCCAGGGAGTCAGTAAGACATGATGCTCTTACGTTGCAAACAATGGAAAGATTTAATGGTGTTTCCATGAAATGCCCGTTCCGGCCTTCCATCTTTGAACTTTTTCTTCATGGTTTTACGTATAAATTGCAAAGCATAAGCTGGACATGATAGGACTTTACACCCAGCGCTATAAAAATGCTTTTTATTACTAATGCCAAACATGAGTGTCCCAGAGAATATCTGGTATGTTTAACAAGATTGCCCACTGTCGTTGTATTTCATATTTATTGTCCACTGAGGCTCCTCAACCTTGTAAAAATCCAAATTCCAAGAAAACTATATTTTAAAGAAATATACTGACAATATAAAATATTACACGTTGCTCAAATCGCCCTTTCTTATTCTTGGTTGCAAAGCCAAGTGAAAGATTTTGCAAACTTCAGGGAGGAAGTGAGTTAATAATCTCCTCATAATACTCAGATATTTAAAATATTGTTATTATTTATGTTATTATTTAAAGTTTTGTGACTACGGAAGTATTCTCTGGCTCCTCTTTGTGCTTCCACATTTTCGCTTTAAGAAAACCAAGGCTCGTTCTCTTGCCTGCTTTCCTCCCTCAGCTTTGTGGACTGCAAGGAATGTGGCCGGAAGATGCACCAGATCTGTGTGTTGCATTATGACATTATTTGGCCTTCAGGGTGAGTAGCTTCGAAAGGTGCCGGGGTTTGGGCTGGTGAAGCTTTAGCAAACTTCCTAGGTTCTGTTTCAGTTCAAATGATTTGAGACAACAATGCCTTCAGTCTGGCAAAGATGCAAAGTTTTGATTGGGAGCTCAGCATTTGCCTAAGCGCCTTGGGGTCGAGTCCCCTTGGGGTCTTGAGCCAGAGGACTCCCTCTCTGCTGATGCCCCTGAAAGACCCAGCGAGTGGCATCTTCTGCTTTCCCATGGGATGCCCAGTCCCAGCCCTCTCAGCAGTTTCTCCCTGTCATTCACTCTCTGCCTTGTTTTGGGGCACCTCGCTGCCAACAAGTTTCTCAAAGCATAGGCTTTTGTATGCACTTTGTCCATTGCCAGAAGGGTGATAGATGAATGGGTCAGAGGAAAACAGAAGGAAGGGGGCTCCAGTCCGTGTTGGTGATGCCACACAGGCCCCAGGGCATTCACACGAGATCAGTTCAAGCACAAAGTCTTTTGATACTGCAGTTTCAGCCATGTGACCTCTAAAGGAGTGTAGGGGAGAGAGGGTCTTTGGCCCACCCGGTTTCTCAGCACTCAGGTGCTGTGGCGTCTCCCCTCCAGAAGAACTGCCCTGCCAGGTGTTGGATGTGCCCGTTTGGAGATCCTGCCAAAGCTGCCGCCAGGTTGGGTTGAGGTTTGGTGTTGCCCAGTTGTCAATAGACAACATGGCAATCTTGCCCATGATCTGCCAGGCAGCACCAAAACTAAGCCCAGTCTGGTGGCAGCACAACCTGCTAAAATGCCACCCTGAAAGCCAGAAGGGTTGGAGCTTGAGCCCCCCAAAAATGGGCTGGCGTGGGCTGGAGCCCCACCTTGATGATAGGCCCAGTCCCAGGAAGAAGCGGCTGAAACACCGAGAGGTTTTTGGCTGCCACTGTGTTCACTGTGTTTGCGTCTATATTAACTTTCATAAACTTACTAGCTCTCCGTTGTGGTTTTAGCTTTGTCTGTGACAACTGCTTGAAGAAAACTGGTCGAACACGCAAAGAAAACAAATTCAGTGCCAAAAGTAAGTCTGTGGCCTCCTTAGTTGTATATGAAGATGCTTTTAATACAGTGTCTTAATGCATCCCCTATGCACCTTTCTAAGGTCTCCATTTTTGAAAAGTAACCTTGCGGGGGAAGGGTGCTGTTGGGCCAGATCCTGCAGGGAAGCTTCAGTCGAAATGGAAAATCAAGGGTGCAGTTTTAAAACTAAAGTAAAAGCATGTAATCTGTTACAAATAAACAGAATATGCCCAGCACTGGTACGTGGATAACATCAAATAAGTTGTAGGTTGACTGTTGTGATGTCCAATTAATCATGTTGATACTCTCCAAAGGCTACTGAGCAGATGTAGCAGTCACAGAATCAGAGGGCAGGACCCTCTTCTGAGCAGGGAGCAGGAGAGACAGAAGGGAACAGACTTTCTCGCAAATAAGGGAAATAGGAATTTGAGTCCCCAAGAATCTGTTCTGGGACTGGTGGTATTTCACATGTTCACAAATGATCTTGTCAGGGATGAGCAGTGAAGTGGCAAGTTTGCTGATATCGCCAAAGTATTTCGAATTGAGTTGGGATCTTTTAGGATTTACATTGGGTGTCTAAGTAAGCAAGTTAGTACCAGATTGTTGTGGGATAGTAACTTATTTTGGAGGCTGTGGTAAGGTTAAGGGAAATTGCTGAAATAAGTGGGAAAGTTGGCTAAAAACGGAGAAGGCATAGTTTGTAGAGAGGAGTATAAACATGTTTAGGGTTCAGAGGGAGGTAGACCTTGAAAAGGGAAATGTGAAAAGAATGGCCCTTGATGCTGCCAGGAGTCTCCACACCCGAGAGGGCAAGATTCACTATTTATGCATTGTGCCACTTCAGAAAGTAGGCAGGACTCAACATGCCTTTGCTAGCCAGATAAATGTTCTTGTCCCACGGAGCCTTCAGACACAAACACTTCCCTGCCTTCCCCTTGGCTTCCTGCTCAGTTCTTCTCAGCTCCTTTTTCAAAGCTGGCTTTGAGCCCGACCCAAACTACCTTTCCCCATTGGTTGCAAAGGGAGCACAGCAAAGGGATCAAGCCCTACCTTTTTCTAAGTGTGACCTGGATGCGCTCTCTTTGCCTCCCAAGGATGACTTCCTCCCACAGCTCTTTCCTTGCACTTTCCCCTCTAGGGTTGCAGACCACCCGCCTAGGAAACCATTTGGAAGAGAGAGTCAATAAATTTTTGCGACGGCAGAATCACCCAGAAGCTGGCGAAGTGTTTGTGAGAGTGGTGGCCAGCTCAGATAAAACGGTGGAAGTGAAACCGGGGATGAAATCCAGGTGAGTTCTGGCCTTCCTCAGCAGGCGCACATGGTTACCAAACTATTGAAACAGTTGTCATCTGCACCATTTCATTTATTCTGACTACAGAAATATTAATTCTTAATTATACTATACTATTAGCATTTTCAAGGACACGGGTGGCACTGTGGGTTAAACCACAGAGCTTAGGGCTTGCCGATCAGAAGGTCAGCGGTTCAAATCCCCGCGACGGGGTGAGCTCCCGTTGCTCGGTCCCTGCTAACCTAGCAGTTCAAAAGCATGTCAAAGTTCAAGGAGATAAATAGGTACCGCTCTGGCGGGAAGGTAAACAGCATTTCCATGCCCTGCTCTGGTTTGCCAGAAGCGGCTTAGTCATGCCGGCCACATGACCTGGAAGCTGTACGCTGGCTCCCTCGGCCAATAAAGTGAGATGAGCACCAGAACCCCAGAATCGTCCGCGACTGGACCTAATGGTCAGGGGTCCCTTTACCTTTTTATTAGCATTTTATCTCCATAGAATCTTTTTTTAAATGTGCTTTACAGGCAGGTGAGGAGAAGACCTGGTTGAGTGCATAGCAGCAGCACATAGAGCTGGAATCAGCTTGGGGGAAATTCCCCAAATATGGTCATTTTCAGCTGTTTTCATGCAAGAGCCTAGCCAGTGGGCTGTAGAGTTGGAAGGGACCCTGAGGGTCATTCAGTCCAACCCCCTGCAAAAACTTCCATGAGAGATGGCCGTCCAACCTCTGCTTAAAAACCTCCAAGGACGGAGAATCTGTCTGTTCCACAGTTGAACAGCTCATACGGTCAGAAAGGTCTCCCTGATGTTGAGTCGGCATCTTCTTTCTCGTAACTTGAATCCTTTGGTTTGTGCCCTGCCCTGTGTAGCAGCAGAAAACACGCTACCTCCATCTTCCATGTGACGGCCCTTAAAGATAGTTGAAGATGGCTATTGTACAGTGGGGGGCGGGTATTTGATCCTCTGCTAAATTTGCCCGTTTGCCCTCTGACAAAGAAATGACCAGTCCATAATTTTAATTGTAGTTTTGTTGTAGCTGTGAGTGACAGAATAACAACAGGAAAAACCCCAGAAACCCAGAAGAAAAAAGTCAGAGATTGCTGTGCATTATAATGAGTGAAATAAGTTTTTGATCCCTTTGCAAAAGATGACTTAGTACTTGGTGGCAAAACCCTTGTTGGCAATGACAGAGGTCAGACGTTTCTTGTAGGGGGCCACCTCCTCATTTCCAGGCGAAACATTCCCAGTTCCCTCAGTACAAAGCCTAAGTGGCCTGTTCCAAAGATAGCTGCCTGTTTCCCGTCTAGCTTTCATTCATAACCTAATCGTATAGGAAGGTTTCCTTGAGAATAGCCAGGGCTCTGTTGCCATTGATAATCAGCCCATCCTAGTAGTCCCCGAGGAGTATGTTTGCAATGAAGTGGCTGGTGACGGCATTCTCTTTCCTTCAGATTTGTAGACTCTCGTGAGATGGCCGAGTCCTTCCCCTATCGCACAAAGGCTCTCTTTGCTTTTGAAGAGATAGATGGCGTGGACGTCTGCTTCTTTGGCATGCATGTGCAGGAATACGGTTGGGATTGCCCACCCCCAAACACCAGGTACGTGGGGCATTGCTTCCGTTGGGGCTCCAGGAAAGGAAGGGCCTTGCCAGTGAGACACATTTTCCTGAATTTTGCCTTGCTTCCATTTTTGTCTCTTTCTCCCCTTCTCGTCTGTCTTGTTCCCAGATGCCAAAAATTCTAAATTTCTTTTTATCCCAAGCCACACTTTTTCATAATTATCTTTGTAAATATTTATATTTTTTGCAGTTAACCATATCCCTAAATATTTTACTTTTTTATGGACTTCTATCTCAATGCTTTGCTCCAACTCTTTTTTCTCTTCTTCCTTCAAATCTTTTACTTATAACTTGGTTTTATTTCTATTTAATTTAAATCCTGCCACTTCCCCAAATTTTTGAATCTTTTCTATAACTCTAGGGAGAGAGTTTTTTGGATCTTCTACTGTAATCACTAAATCATCAGCATATGCTTTCAATTTGAACTCACTTTTCCCAGTTTTTATCCCACTGATCTCTTTGTTTGCTCTTATATTTCTAGCAAGTACTTCCAGGACCAGGATGAACAAAAGCGGTGATAATGGACAACCTTGTCTAGTTCCTTTTTGTATCTTACAATCAGCCATTATCACCTGATTTACAATTAATTTAGCTTTTTGTTCTGAATATATTGCTTGTATTCCTTTTAAAAAATTGGGTCCGCAATTAATTTCTTCAAGTAATTTTGTCATAAAATTCCAAGAGACATTGTCAAAAGCTTTTTCGGCATCTATAAACATCATTGCTGCTTTCTTTTCATTTTTGACCTCCAGGTATTCTATTACATTCAGAATATTTCTTATATTCTCTTTCATTTTTCTACCTGGGAGGAATCCTGCCTGATCTTGATGTATATACTCATTTAATATTTTTTTCATTCTAAAATATTTGCAAATAATTTATAATCATTATTTAACAATGAGATAGGCCTATAATTTTTAATTTGCAGTAAATCTGAATCTTGTTTTGGAGTTACTGTAAAATAAGCCTCTTTCCATGTTTCTGGAATTTCACCTGTATTTAAAATCTCGTTCATAACATCTTTCAATGGGTTTACCAATTGTTCACTTAATTTTTTATAGTACTTTGCCGTTAATCCATCTGGACCAAGAGACTTGCCAATTTTTGTCCATTTTATTGCCTCTAACATTTCTTCAACTGTTACTGGAGTGTTTAAGATCACCATTTGTTCCTCTTTTATGTTCGGTAGATTACTGCTTTTAATATATTCCTCTATTTTTTTTAAAAAAAAAATCCTTCCCTTTCCTATATAAATCTGAGAAATATTTTACAAATGCTGCTCTTATTTCCTTCAGCTTATCTGTGATCATTCCATTTATATTAATTTTATTTATGGAGATCCTTTGTTCACTTATCTTCAACTGCCATGCTAGCAGTTTTCCTGATTTATTGGCATGCTCAAAATATTTTTGTTTTATTCTTTTTATTTTCCAGCTAATTTCCTCATTAACTATCATAGAATATTGTGTTTGTAATATTCTAATTGCCTATTTGACTGGCTCTTTATTTGCTTTCTTTTACAATTGTTTCTCCTTATTCACAATTTCATCTAAAATCTCTTTTTCCCTTTTTTCTTTCAATTTCTTTTTAAATGAGTTTTGTTGTATAAACAGTCCCCTCCTTACCGCCTTACTTGCATCCCAGATCGTCTGCAATTTTGTCTGTCCTTGCGTGTTTGTTTCAAAATAATCACTCAAGGCCTTTTTAGCTTTATCCATAAATTTTTGATCATCTAATAAATCTTCATTCAGTCTCCATCTGAATGAAATTTGGCTTTCTTTTTGTATTTCCATTGTCAAGGAATTATGATCTGAAAATGTCCTGCGATTGATCTCAATTTTTTTAACTCGAGGTTCCAACACTTTGGATATCCAGAAAGAGTCTATTCTTGAACTACTGTCATAAACATTGCTATAATAAGTGAACTCTTTGTCAAACAGATGTCTTGTTCTCCATATATCTATCAAATTCAAAGTTTGAGCCAAATCAAAAAAAGTCTTTGGTAATCTGCCTTCTTTTGTTTCTAGCTGATCTATCTTTTTCTAATAATGGGACTCCATTTAAATCTCCCATTAAAATCATCTTTTGATCTGCAAATTCAAGTAATTCTGTTTCCAGTTTTTTGAAAAAGACTGCTTTTTTCTCGTTGGGTGCATAAATTCCTACCAAGATCACCTTCTCTCCCTGAATTTTTATTTGTATTATTAAACTCCTACCTTTTTCATCCTTCTGAATCAATTTGGGTTCTAGTGCAGGATTAACGTAAAAAATCACTCCTCTTTTTTTTGCTTTGTCCACCGAAATGAAGTCCAAGCCTCTATTTGCCTGGACCGTGTCGTCCCTTAAGCGGACGACATGGAGCTCGCCGCCATTAACCTCCACAGCGAACCGGAAGTCTCCTTCTCTTCTCTCTTGTTCCCAGATGTCAAAAATTTTGTTGCTTAGGTCTGCATGCAAATTTTGTTGCTTAGGTCTCCATGCAATTTAGCTCTGTCCACACGTTAAAAACACACATCCTGAAATTGTAGGTCATTTGAATTGTGATGACGATGGGGCCCAGTAGGCAACTCTCCTTCCAACTCTGTCATTTGGGGACAACCACATAGCTGTCAAGCACAACTCCACAAACTCTCTCTTCCCTTTTGTCACAGGCGTGTTTACATCTCCTACTTAGATAGCATTCATTTCTTCCGCCCAAGATGCCTGCGAACTGCAGTCTATCATGAAATCCTTATTGGCTATCTGGAATACGTCAAGAAACTGGGGTGAGTGTTTTGTTGTGGTGTCTTTGCATCGGCACATCGGGGGGGGGGGTTCTGCCTCATTACGTGCTGCTTGCTCCTGCGTTGTGAAGTGGGGTCATCTTGTATCTATGGGACTGCCTCTCCTGGTCTGCCCCGCAGAGGACCTTAAGGTCCATCAATAACCATAGTTTAGAAGAATAGGTCCATGAATAACCATAGTTTAGAAGTCCCGGGCCCTAAGGAAGTCAGGCTATCCTCCACCAGGGCCAGGGCCTTCTCAGTGATGGCTCCAACCTGGTGGAATGCTCTGTCCCATGAGACTAGGGCCCTGCAGGATTGAACTTCCTTCCGCAGGGCCTGTAAGACAGAGCTATTCCGCCTGGCTTTCAATTTGAACTTAGCCTGATCTTTTATTCCCCTTCCTTCCCTCCCCCTCCCCTTTTTATGAAGATTACCCGCTCTGGGATCCCACAGCTAATTCTCCCCTGGTCTCCTCACCGGCCCAAATCGGACTAATTTAGCCAGCTAGCCCTGGTGATCATCTAATGTTTATTGGATGGATTTCCCCCCTAAATTGATTCTTGAATTCTGAATTTATTGTTATTCACGTTTTATACTGTATTTTATGCTGTTTTCTGTTGCATCAATTAAGTGTATTAAATTTGTTGTTAGCCGCCCTGAGCCCGGTTTTTTGAACTGGGAAGGGCGGGGTATAAATACAAAAATATTATTGTTATTATGAAGGCTTTTCAGTAAAAAAAAAGTGTGTTGTCTGGTGCTCTGGCCACAAGGTCCCATGCACTAGTTCTGGAAACATTGCTGGTCTGCTTCAACTCTGAGCCACAGCAGAAACAGCTGCAGAAGCGGCCAGATGTTGAAGCTCCCCCAGGTTGTGGTGGCTGGTGGTGGAGGCTGATGCAGGGGACACTGGGAGAGGGAAGGCTGGGGGCAAATGCGCTTTCCAAGCCTCCCTCTGGTCCTTGGATGTTCCCGTTTGTGGTCGGTAATACCTTCAGGTGTGGGCCCAAGGCATCCCTGGGCAGTAAGTCTCAGAAAGCACAGCCTTGTGACACTGGCCTGCAACTGAGCAGTTTCCCAGCAGAGGCCATCCTGAGATCCTGGGTGGGACAGTCCTTACTGGGATTCTTTTGTGCGGCATCCAGGTACGTGACGGGCCACATCTGGGCCTGCCCCCCAAGTGAGGGGGATGATTACATCTTCCACTGCCACCCTCCTGACCAGAAAATCCCCAAGCCCAAGCGCCTGCAGGAATGGTACAAGAAGATGCTGGACAAGGCCTTTGCGGAGAGGATCATTCATGACTACAAGGTAAGGGGGAAGGGGGGCTGGTTGCTGGTGCAGCTGGGAGACAGGCTGGCCAGGCCTCTCTGAGATTAAGGGTCAGCTCCTTCAGGCTAAGAAGGGGGTTGTTGTTTTTAAGCATCCATATTAGAAATTTAAAAAAACAGCTAATTTGGCATTTTAGTATTTTAGGGAATTCCCTGTTTAGGGAATTTTTAAATGTTTGATCATGCTTTTAAAATTTTGTTGGGAGCCGCCCAGAGTGGGGCTGGGGAAACCCACCCAGATGGGCAGGGTATAAATAAATCACCATCATCTGTTTATTAATATTTTAATTGAAAAGGAGTATTTATTTTATGACCTTCAGCACAGTGGCATGTATTTTTTTCACAAATGCCTGGTGTGCAATAGGCTTTGGCTGCAATCCTAAACCCATCTGCTGGGGAATAAGGCCCATTTAGCAGAGCAGACATTCAAAAGATAGTGAACAAGCTGAAATGAGACATAGGAAAGAAAGTACTAGGAACAAGTACTAGGAACCAGATTGTGCTAAAGGAGCTTGCCCTGTAGGATCCTGGGCCTCTGCTGCATCTGCTGGGGGTGTCATCCTGTCCGCCATCGTAACTAAGCCTCTCGGGGTGTTTTTGCAGGACATCTTCAAGCAAGCGACAGAGGACCGGCTGACAAGTGCCAAGGAACTGCCTTACTTTGAGGGTGACTTTTGGCCCAACGTGCTGGAAGAGAGCATTAAGGAGCTGGAACAAGAGGAGGAGGAGAGGAAGAAGGAGGAAAGCACGGCAGCCTGCGAAACAACGGAGGTGACTGGAGTCCCGAGCGCTGAGGGAGGCTGGGAGGTTTCTGCTGGTCTGCATTGAAATCAGGCCGCCTTGGCTCCTTGGGGCGGGCAGAAATTCCGTGAGTGAGAATGATAACAGGCACATGTCATTCTTCCAGCTCCAGAGCTGATCAGAGAATCCAGGGCAAGTTCTAGACTGAGGCAGCCCTTCCCTGGGAGCAGCCAATGGGGTGTGCGGGGGCGGGACATCCTGAAGCCTGAACAAATCAGACAAAAAGGGTGATTAAGAAATTCTTTGTACCTGGCTTTCCAGGATGTGAGTTCCTCCTAAAATTTGATTAAATGGGAAATGGCATTCTTCAGGCAGTTACTCCTGCCCCCGCCCCTATTCATTCAGATCTCTGTCCCTCTTGATTGCACACCCTCCTGTTTCTCTATGAGCGTGAGATGCGCTGTGTCGTTCTCCCTCCTCCCCACGCGGGAGGAGCTGCTGAGCCCTTTCTGTGTCCGCCTTGCAGGGGAGTCAGGGGGACAGCAAGAACGCCAAGAAGAAGAACAACAAGAAGACCAACAAGAACAAGAGCAGCATCAGCAGAGCCAACAAGAAGAAGCCCACCCTGCCCAGCGTCTCCAATGACCTCTCCCAGAAGCTGTATGCCACCATGGAGAAGCATAAGGAGGTACCTGCAGACACCCTTCCCTCCCTCCCTCTGCACTGGCTTTGGGCATCCATGGGAAGGCAGGCGGGGGGCTGCGAGGGGCAGGGAGCCCCTTCCCCAGGCCCCGCCTTGGAGGTGTCTTGAGGCTCACCTGTCCCTTGGCCTGCGCACCTGCAGGTCTTTTTTGTCATCCACCTGCATGCCGGGCCCGTCGTCAACACCTTGCCCCCCATCGTGGATCCGGACCCGATGCTCAGCTGTGACCTGATGGACGGCCGGGATGCCTTCCTCACCTTGGCCAGAGACAAGCACTGGGAGTTCTCTTCGCTGCGCCGCTCCAAGTGGTCCACGCTCTGCATGCTGGTGGAGCTGCACACGCAGGGCCAGGACCGCTTCGTCTACACCTGCAACGAGTGCAAGCACCATGTGGAGACCAGGTGGCACTGCACAGTCTGCGAGGTGAGCGTCTGCCGGCTGCTGGGGGGCACCTGCTGGCCAGAGGGCTCCGGGCTCCAGGGATGGCATCACATCCTTGCTTGGGGAACGCAGTTGAGGGCATGGACAGGAAGTGTGCTGTGGAGAGACTCTTCTGCAAGGCCAGGCAGCCTCTTTCTCCCAGTCAAGTAAGAAGGGGGCAGAGGCTTCCCAGAGAGCCTCTGGACGTTTTCATTCCTGTTTTCTCAGTAGCATTGCTTCGTATGAAGCACTTTGATCCTTTCTTCTCTCCTGCCCCTTGGGGCATCTCCCTCAGGCCAGACAGCCTTCTGCATTGCGGAGAGGCTCATGGGCCTTCGTTTCCCCTTCCAGTGTCCTTGGCAATTAACTGGGTGGCTCCTATGACCAGGACAGACAACCTGCTTTCTCAAGTAGCATGTGTGGAATGCTCTCTGTTTCAGGGGGACAGATTTTGTTTTCATGTTTTAAAACTGACCACAAGCAACTACATGTCACAGTTGTATTTGGCTCTGAAGTCCACAAAGTTGGCTCCCTTGGGAAGTTGTGGACTCTCCTTCCTGGGAGGTTTTTAAGCAGAGCTTGGATGGCATCAGGGGGTCCTCCGGCAATGGCCCTGAGGGTCCCCTCCAGCTCTACAACGCTAGGATTCTATGAAGCGGCATAATTCCATGATATAAATGTGCCTCCTTGTCTAAAGGATGTGCATCTGGGTTGCTTTCAGTTGCAGGGCTGACTTTGGAAGTCTCTTGGGTGGTTGGGATGCGTGTCAACATGGCTACGAGGCCAAGCCGGGAGTGTAGCCCAGCCTCAGACACCACATTTGTGACGGACGGGGTTTGAGGACCCCCAGGTCCCCTCTGGGGCCTGGTCTCCCTCGTGTGTGTGCCCTGTTTGAGCTCTGACTTTTGCCTCCCTCTCCTCCGCTTCCAGGATTACGACCTCTGCATCAACTGCTACAACACCAAGAGCCACGAGCACAAGATGGTCAAGTGGGGCCTGGGCCTGGACGACGACAGCAACAGCCAGGGGGAGCAGCAGTCCAAGAGCCCCCAGGAGTCTCGCCGCCTCAGCATCCAGCGCTGCATCCAGTCCCTGGTCCACGCCTGCCAGTGCCGCAACGCCAACTGCTCGCTGCCGTCCTGCCAGAAGATGAAGCGGGTGGTGCAGCACACCAAGGGCTGCAAGCGCAAGACCAACGGCGGCTGCCCCGTCTGCAAGCAGCTGATTGCCCTGTGCTGCTACCACGCCAAGCACTGCCAAGAGAACAAGTGCCCCGTGCCCTTCTGCATCAACATCAAACACAAGCTCCGCCAGCAGCAGATCCAGCACCGGCTGCAGCAGGCGCAGCTCATCCGCCGCAGGATGGCCACCATGACCACCCGCAATGTGCCTCAGCAAAGTTTGCCTTCTCCTACCTCAGCCACGCCGGGGACCCCCACGCAGCAGCCAAGCACCCCGCAGACGCCCCAGCCTCCGCCCCAGCCCTCGCCCGTCAACATGTCGCCAGCCGGCTTCCCTCCCGGGGCAAGGACTCAGCCTCCGCCCCCCATCTCCACTGGCAAGGCTGCTCCCCAGGCCCAGGCCCCCCCACCGCCCGCCCAGCCACCCCCCGGAGCCGTGGAAGCGGCACGGCAGATCGAGATCGAGGCGGCCCAGCAGCAGCAGCAGCAACAGCAGCTCTACCGGGTGAGCAGCAACGGCTTGCCTCCTGCCCGCACAGGAATGGGGAGCCCGGCTGTGGGCGCCGTGAACCCCCTGCAGGCGGCTGGCATGAGCGTGCCCCGGCCCAGCTCTGTGAGCGGCCCCCTCATGCCCAGCATGCCAGCCGGGCAGTGGCAGGCGGCCCCCCTGGCCCCGCAGCAGCCCCTGCAGCCCGGCATGCCCCGGCCATCCCTGCCCCTCGCCACGCCACAGGCAGGGCCCGGCCCCCGCATGCCGGGCGTCCAGCAGCCCCCTCGCAGCATCCCCCCCAACGCCGCTCTGCAGGAGCTGCTGCGGACTCTGAAGTCTCCCAGCTCCCCGCAGCAGCAGCAGCAGGTGCTCAACATCCTCAAGTCCAACCCGCAGCTCATGGCGGCTTTCATCAAGCAGAGAACAGCCAAGTACGTAGCAAACCAGCCTGGCATTCAGCCCCAGCCCCAGCCGGCACTGCAGCAGCAGCAGCAGCCGCCCCCACTGCCCCCACCCCCGCCGGCAGGCCTGCACCCTCAGACCGGCTTGCAGAACCTGAGCGCCCTGCAGGCAGGCGTCCAGCGGCCAGGCGTCCCACTGCAGCAGCCGGGAATGGGGGGCTTGAGCCCCCAGGGCCAGCCCATCAGCATCATGAACCCGGCCCACGGCGCTGGCATGGCCAGCATGAGCCCGCAGTACCGGGAGATGATCCGCAGGCAGTTGCTGCAGCAGCAGCAGCAACAACAGCAGCAGCAGCAAGGAGGGGCTGGGCTGGCTGCGCACGGCCAGTTCCCGCAGCCGCAGGGCCCGGGCGGAGGCTACTCACAAGCCATGCAGCAGCAGCGGATGCAGCAGCAGCAGCAGCAGCAGCAGCACCTCTCCATCCAGGCGGGGGGCCTGGGCCAAATGGCCCCGATGGGGCAGCTGAACCAAATGGGGGGGCAGCCCGGCCTTGGCAGCGCCGAGGGCAGCACCAACATCCAGCAGGCCCTGCAGCAGCGGATCCTCCAGCAGCAGCAGCAGATGAAGCAGCAGATGGGCTCCCCGGGGCAGCCCAACCCCATGAGCCCCCAGCAGCAGCAGCAGCAGCAGCAGCACCTGCTCTCAGGACAGACGCAGCCGGCCCCCCACCTCCCTGGGCAGCAGCAGCAGCAGCTCAGCACCTCCCTCAGCAGCCAGGTGCGGTCGCCCGCCCCGGTCCAGTCCCCGCGGCCCCAGTCGCAGCCGCCACATTCCAGCCCGTCCCCCCGGATCCAGCCCTCGCCGCACCACGCCTCCCCGCAGACTGGCTCCCCGCACCCGGGGCTGGGGGCCGTGGCGGCCCTGGCCGGCCCCCTGGACCAGCAGGGGCACCTGGGCACCCCCGAGCAGCAGAGCGCCATGCTGCCCCAGCTCAACCCGCCCAACAGGAACGTGCTGCCCAACGAGCTGTCCCTGGTGGGCGACACTACAGGGGGGGACACGCTGGAGAAGTTTGTGGAGGGCTTGTAGCGGCCGTCCTCCCAGGCCTGGACCTTCTGCTCCCGAAACACGGACCTCTCCGCGCTCGAGGGCAACCGGGATGGGGCTGGTCTGTCCTGGACCCACCGGAGGATGAATTGCTGTTAAAAACACAAACAAAGAATATATAAATATATATATTTTTTGTTAAAGCCAGCCAGGTGTGGTTAAAATATCTGGTCTCTTTGTTGTTCTTGTTGTGGGGGGGGGGGTGTTTGTTTTTTTAGTTGTTAACTGTTTGTTGACTTTGCTTTTTTAAAGGGGGAGAACAAGTCCATTATAGTCATATTTTTATTTGTACTTTCAAGACTAAGCATTTGTGTTTTAACAGAGAAGAACAATAATCTTCAGAAATGGATTCCTCAAATAATGCCACATTCTAATGTATCCTGCTCACTTTCTGGCATTTGGCAGAAAGGGTTTTTTAAAATTCTATACTGAACTCTGCAGGTATTTGAAGTATTATCGCCCCTGGAAAAGATGAGAACGGACTCTCGTGCTCGCACACACACAGACATACCTGTGTTGCAATGTAGAAATCGTTGCTTTGTTTCTCGGATAAAAACTGGTTTTAGATTTACAAAGAAATGAAATAAAATAGGGATGATCACTTCTTAGGCCATGCTAATTTTAATACAGAAGAAGCATATTCTTTTCTTTAATTCATCGATGTGAAACTTGAAATGAGGAAAAGCAATTATAGTGTAAATCATGCAAGTTCTAGAATTACTATAAATATGAAAAATGCAAGAAGATTCAATCACTGTATAGAATGGGAGGGGGGGAACAAAACTCATTTCTTACTTCTATAGCATATTGTTAAATAAACTGCAACAGACAAAAGGGTGGTCCTTCTTGAATTCATGTACATGCTATTAACTTAGTGTTTGGATTTTTTGTTATGAAAAATGCTGTTTTCAACATTGTATTTGGACTATGCATGTCTTTTTCCATTGTATATAAAGTATTGCTTAAAAGTGATATAAATTACTGAAGTTTTTAACATGTATTCTGTTCTTCAAAACCCATGTAAGAATGTTTAAGGTTTTTATTTATTTATATATATATTTTGGATCATGTTCTTTGTAAGACATGGCTAATTATTCACTCATCACATAGACCCAGCCAGCGGTACCTTGCAGACAGCATATCTGGTCTACAGAGCCCATCTGTGTGTGCCTATGAAAGGGATAGGGACGGGCAGCCATAGGTTTCACAGTGGTTTAGTATTTGGAGATGTTCATTCGTAAGTGTTAAGTGGAATAAAAAAATTATCTTTGCTTTTTCTAAAAATCAAAAACATTAATTTTGACAGAGACCACCAATTGGGAGTTAAACATCAATTTTAGGATCCAGGAAATTAACCCAATACAAATTCCTGATTTGAAATCGAGGGCAAAATTCAGGGCTTTCTGTGCAGTAACTGATGCAAGCAGCCCTCTTCCGTCTCCTCTTCGATGATGTTGGACAAGCCAGTATCACTTGGGAGGCTTCTGCTGCGAGCCTCTTGCCTCATCTGTAGAATCCAAATGTTTTGGCCAGGAAATGGTTAAAAACAAGTTGCCTTTTTCATGTGTTGAACATCTGACTTGCTTGGTTTTGAAGGTGAAATACGTGCTTCCTTCTATCTTTGTGTTGGAATAGGAACCCAAACACACAAGTCTTTCCCAATGCTAACTGCAGTCGTGTCGTCTCTGATTTTCTAAACTGGACATCTGCACACCAGACAGCTGGCGCTTTGGGTTCCTCTCCCTTGTAACAATCTTCTTCAGCAAGCAAGATGTCCAGTCTGAGCTGTGGTCGGTGGGTACAACCCAAGACATGTTTAAAAGGATGGAAAGCCCTAATGCTGTGTCATATTGTATACGTAAAAAGAAAAGCAAAAACCTATATTTGTGATCAAAAAGGAAGAAACTTGAAATGTGCTGGTGTTTCTAATAAAGCTGGTAAAAAATGCTTACAGGGTGGTTCCAAGTGGCTCAGTGCCCTATTGGGCCAAGTGGAAATTTGCAGGCAACTCCCTCTTCCGACAGCTATTTCTGCCCGGCTTCTGATGTTGAAGCGGAAAAGATAGAAAGCAGCAGCCACCTATTGCATGCAAGCTACCATTTTCCTCTAAGTAGCACATCTCCAGCCTTTGTAGATGGAAGCAGCCAAAGGATGGACCATCACACAGTTTTAGTCCTATGGAGTTTTTAGTTACTTTTTGGGGTTGCGGCTACAGACACCCAAGCGCATTTGATGCGAGTCAGACCTCTTGCATGCATCAGGGCATGTTTCTGCCTAAAAAGGTTTGCAGTGCTAGTGTGAAAAAGAAAGGGTAGATTCCTCATCAACTCCCGTGCCCCCCCCCAAAAAAAACCTCATACTTACTGGTTAAAAGGCTGCTTGTGTGTTCTATATAGAATCCCTGCTAGAGCTAGTTAAAAGTCCAAGAACCAGTGACAAATTGCAGTGCTCTTGGCTAGAGGGACGTCACAGCTTTACAATAAACTTGCACTGAATGCTAGTCCTGTGAAGGGCATCTTAGACAGCCCACCGAAGTTCTTAAGGACAAGTGGTTCTTGGAAGAGGCAGCCAGTTTTATGCTAGAAAGAGTACAAGGCCAAAATGGCAATCCATTCGATTCTGAGCTTCCCGCACACTTCTCTTTGAGAGATGCCTGTGCAGGCAAAAGGGCCTGTTGCAGAAGCACAGCCACTGGGAACAACGGCATGTGCATCATTTAAAAACAAATCCAGGCTCCAGTACAGACTAAATGGCAGGAACAATATAAAGCCTCTCTCCTGCTCTAGAGTAAGCTTAAGACCGCCAACCCGTTTTTGTGCACAGTACAAACACTTCCTCAACTCTATCCTTATAGAGTCAAACCTTGGTTCTCAAACGGCTCCGTTATCAAATGTTTCGGCTCCTGAACGCTGAAAACCCGGAAGTAAATGCTCCCATTTTCAAACGTTTTTCAGAACCCAAACGTCTGACGCGGCTTCCGTTTTGAGTTTCCCTATTGAATTGAGGCTTCCACTTTCAGTTTTTGAATGTTTCAGAAGTCTTTTGGAACAGATTATGTTCGAAACCTGAGGTTCTACTGTAGATGAGCAGCTAGAAATGCAAGCCCCGATTCTCCCCCCTTGGGACTAGCCCCTAGCACCAGACCACCTTCCAAAAGATGTGGGTTGCACAGCACTTGCTGGAGCTGACAGCAGTTGTCCAGACGACGCAGAAAGCAGCAAGTTGGGGGCAGCCTGAGGAAACCTCTCGCTGTTCATCCCAATCGCTTTTAGTGAAACATTTTTATTACACAGGCATGTTACACCCACATGTTTAATGGTTGGCATAGATCAACGGGTACAGAGGGATGCTCAAGGTGAGCCACATCTAACAACCCATAATCTTGGCCAGCGAACACAGCTGCACCTGCAATGAGGAGGCCCTGAAGCAACTGCAGTGTGTTTCAGCGTCTCTCTTTGCTCCCCCTCAAGCCGCTCCAGGGACCTGCTCTGTACAGATTTGAACTGACGGCCACCAAAGAAGCTGTTTTCCCCCATGGAGGAACACAGTTCAGTCCGAGTGCATCATCTAAGCGGAGGCTTAGTCATGTCTTTGCCACAGCTCTTCCAGTCAAAGAAAAATCACACACGCACGGAAGTGATAAGAGGCAGCTGAGTGGGCAAAGCACCGGCGGTTCCACCATCAAGGCCCATAGAAACTCCTCAGAACCGCCGTCTCCGCTTTTTGGAGTGCCGTTGCTTCTCCCTCCGGGCTTCTGCAGTCGTGAAGGTAATGCAGTGTGCGTCGAGGAAGTCCATCAGCTTGCCCATCGCAATCTTGACACCGCTTTCCTTCAGTTCTGCCTGCAGCCCAGCTAACTCAATGGGCTGGTACAGGAGGATTTGGCGGCAAAGAGCTGGCTTGGAGGTGAGGTGGCGCCGCAAGGCTTCTACTTTGTGTGCCTCGCGGGCTGCAGCCTGAGAAGCCGGGATGTACTCCTCCTCTTCCTCCTCGACCAGCGAGCCAAACTCCATTGAAGAAGAGCTGAGAGAGAGAGAGAGAGAGAGGGTCAAAAGCTCTTCCCTTCACTGGCCCTTTGCGAGGAGTCAGGGACACACCACTGCTCTGGCCAGAGGATCAGGCGCCACACAAGGAGAAAACATAGGAGGCAGATTGTGGGCAAACAAAACAAAACAATAACATTACCAGTAAAACATTCAATAAACTAAAACCAAATTTAAACACACGCCCCTATTCTGCGTGTCCAGACAGGCTCATCTAAAGGGGAACGGTTTTAGCAGGTTCCAAAAAGAGGACCGTGAAGGCTCTTGCCTTGTGTCAGTGGCAGGGAGTTCCAAAGTGTAGGTGGCACCACGCTAAAGGATTAGAGTTCTTAAGAAGACAGAACAAGATGCAAGGGACTGAAGGTGTTCTGCCCTGCCCTTCCCAAACCCTGTTGCAGCAAAAGTAGCGGCCTGCCTGGGCACCATTGAAAAACCACTCCAGCCTGGCTCTGGGCACACAAATCCGCTTCCTAAGTCTCTCTGTTCTCGCTGTGTTTCTAAAGACGCCCTGATTCCACCTGGGACAGCGATGTTAGACAGGCAGTGGGCCAAGGCTGCTATGAAAACTCAAGAGAGGGCAGAAGAGCAGAGGGATGGGGGGGGCTGGTTTCAGCTCCTGAGCAAATTCCCACTGAGCAGATTATGTGGAGACAGAGAGACAGGACCCAGTTTCAAGGGGTGAGAAAGGCTGGGTTTGGGTTTTGGCAGCCTGGCCATTGTCGGGGCAGCTGCGTTCAGTGGCCTTTTCTGGCCAGAGGGAAATGGCAGGAAGGAGCATGCCACCCCCAGCCAGCCCCCTACCTCTGGGATGCTACAGACACATCACTGCCAGTCCCTGAAGACGCAGTCGATTCCTGGGAGGCCGTGGGCGCCGAGTCCTTGGTGCTTCCTCCAGGGGGAAATCCTGTTGGAAGCGAGACTGTCCCCTGAAGCCGCCCTGAAGCGGGGGGCTCAAACACCTGCCCAAGCCCCTCACGGCCTCCGCCAGAAGGATCCCTGAAGCCGCCGACAGCCCGGCTTCCCCCAGCGCCCTGGCAAGGCTCAGCAGATCCAGGCAGCCGCTTGCCAACGGGCCTGGAGGCGCCAGCCAGCCTCGATTTCCTCGGGACCGGCTGGGCTGGGCTGTGGGGCAAGGCCATCTGGGAGGCCACAGCTGCCTGTTCCTGGGGGTTGGCTCTGGCCCCGTGGTGAGTGTACTGAAATATCTCCTTCAGCTTCAAGATCATCTTCCGCTTTGGGAGAGCACGGACTCCAAACCTGAGAAGAAACAAGAGACAAGCGGTCACAGGGGCAAATGCTGCAACCTTCCTCTCCCTGCCGGAGGAGCCTGCCCGCCCCGCCCCCCCGACAGCACCCACCTGTGCAGCTCCTTCTTCAGCTTTGGGGTCTCCATGATGGAGTAAGATGGCATCGGGGTGGGCGGAGCTGCCCTCGGCGTCTCGCTCCCGGCCTCAGAGGCAAGATCTGGAAAAGAGCAAGGTGGGCGCAGCCCTCAGGAGGTCTAGCTGGGCTGCCCAGCGAGGGGAAGGTGACCAGCAGGGCCAAAGGGGCTTTGCCAGGGGGTGGCGGACTGGGCAGCAAGTGGCCAGAGAGCCAATGCCACACAGCACAAGCCCAGAGCCCCATGCCAAGTGCTCCCCACCCTCTGCTCCCCCCGGGCCCAGAACGGCCACTTACCAGGCGTTCTCTGAGTCAGAGGAATAACCTCGCTGCTATCGGAGTCTTCTCCTGTCGAAGCACCCCTCTCTCCGAAGTGGGGGGCAGCTGCTCCCCCAGCCGTGGGACTTCTAGCTGGCGGAGTCCCCAGTGGGGTTGGGGCATTTGCTGTCAGAAAAAGAAGGCTGTCCCCTTCCTCCGAGCGACACAGGGAGTCCTCCCCAGGCACAAGGGGGCTGCTCTGGGGCCAAGGGGCTGCTGAATCGAGCTCCTCTTTGCTGACGCCCACGACCACCACGGGGCTGCTGGCAGGCTTCTTCCGGACAGGCGGGGGTCCCAGCAGAGGCAGCCTGGTAGCGGAGCTGCAGGTGGGTGGGCTCTCTCCAGCCCCTTTAGACCCCTGCTCCTCAGTCCTGGGGGCCAAGGTGAAGCTGCACCCTCCCAGCAGAGGAGTGTCTGGCACTCTCCAACTGGAGGCCTCTTCCCAGCTCTCTTCTCCATTGCTGGCCAGCCTCAGAAGCAGAGGACTTCCTCCACCAGCGTCCCAAAGCTCCCCAGGACCCACCTCATGGGCAGGTGGCAGGGATGGCCTCTGCCCACTGGAAACATCTGCCCCCCCTTGGCTCGACTGACACTGCAAGGCCCCTGTGCGTGGCTCAGAGAGGGCCGCTCCGGCAAGCTCTGCCTCTTCATCAGAATCCAAGAGCACAATGGGGCTGCCCTCCAAGGTCCCACAGCCGCCTGGGCTGCAGCCAGGACCTGGGGTCTTGTTCCGCGCAGGCCGCTCCAACTCGCAGTTCGGAGGGGCAGAGAACAGGCCCCGAGTGCTCAGAGAGAGGAGTGCCAAGGGGCTGGTGGGTGATGCCGGCCTCCGTTTGGGAGAGGAGGATCCCAGGGGCAAGAGGTCCCTCGGTGGCCCCTGGAGGAGGCCGGGAAATCCCTGAGATGCAGGGCCTGGGCTGGCTGCACTGCCCCTCTGCTCCTTGGCACAACGGCTCTGCTGGGAGAGCCCAGAGCGGTCACCCTGGGTGGCAGGAAACAGGACTGCCGAGTGCTCGTGCTGCTCTGAATTCTCCTCCTCCTCCTCCGTCTGGGACACTCTTCTGGAGGCAGCTCTGAGGGGGGCCCCTGGGCCACTGGCAGCAGCAGCAGCTGGCAACTGGGACTGTTCTGGGCAGAGGCTTCCTGTCCACTCTGCCGTGGCTGCCCTGCCCTCTGCAGACTCCCGTGGCACCTTCCTGGGATCGGCGGCTCCCTTGCGGACGGCGAGCCCATCATGGGCAGCTCTGCGCTGGGTGGCAGCAAACTCGTAGATCTGCTCCAGCTCCTGCTCACCCACTTCCTCGCTGTCGGCTTCCTCCAGCTGTCCGCCCTGCAGGAAGGCTTCTTCCTCTTCCTCCAGCCACATGGACTTCAGGAGCCCCTCAAAGGTCTCGGCTCTGTCCTCTCCTGCCTCCTCTTCAGCTCCAGGAGCCCCCAGGCCAGGCTGGCAGCCACGGCAGATGCCAGCCAGTTCCGTCACTCCAAACCTGAAACAAAAGACGTGCATGCAAATGCGCTTCCAAGAGAGGGGGGAAATGTCTCTATCAGGCGTCAAAGTGGAAGTCAGCCTGGGGGGGGGCAGGGGGCAGGGAGCAGGGCCCAATCCAGCAGCAGCCCACCAACCTCCTGGCCATAGCAGCCACTTCCGACAGCACATGGCGAGGGACGGAGACGTCGGCCGTGTAAAGGTAGCTCAGGAACACGCCCAGGGCCTCCTTCGACACATCGCTCAGCAGCACCCGGCGGGTCCCTGTGCCCCCTTCTTCAGCCACGAGGAAACCTTCGCAGCCAGCCTGGCAAGAGACGGAGGACTCTGGAGCAGCCAGCAGACAGGGGCACCTGCTTTGGGCATCATTCCCTCGTGCCAAAGTGCCCCTAAGCAGCCTGGCTTTCTCTTCCTCCTTGGACGACAGGCAAGCTCCAATCCCTCCCCCCCTCTCTTGCCCTTTTCGGCACCCGCTTCCCTTGGTCCTCCTTGCCTCCTCTCACCCCTCAGCCACATGCCCTCCTGCACAAGGAGCTCTTGCCTGCAACAGCACATGGCTGCTGGCTTCTCTGCGGAGCAGGCCCTCCTCTCCTGTGGCTCCTGCGTTGGAGCGGCAAGACCCAAAGGCTGCAGCGGATTCCATCGCCCTCTCCCAGGCAGGCAACACGGCTGGGCTTCCTCCTCAAATCTCAGCCAACATGAAGAGAAAATGGCAAGGGCAAAGTCTCGCTCCTTGTCTGATACCCACAGACCCAGAACCCAGGCCAGGAACAAGGAGACCCCTCGGGGTGATGTGCCCCCCAGCCGCTCGTCCTTACCATTTCCATCAGCTGTGGGCACCGTGCATAAAGCACAAACAGGTGCGCGTAGAGGAGCTCCCCAGTGTCCACCTGAAACTGGACGTCACTCAGGTGAGGGTTGTTCACCATCCCTCTGAAGGCATCAGCCAAGGAGCCCAGCGGGAGCTGAGAGAGAGAGAGAGAGAGAGAGAGAGAGAGAGAGAGAGAGAATGGCCGCACTGCACCTCCTGCTCCTGCTCCAGCTCCTTCCTGGAAAGCAGCAGGGGCCAAACAGACCTTGAGGAAGGACCACAGTGGGGCTCAAACCCCCCTCACCCCCCCCACATGCAGAGACACCCAGCTGTCCCCTGCACATCCACAAGGGGCTCAGGGGGGGCTTCCTCCCAGGGGGTTTCGGGATCCTCTGCTTCCCAGCTAACACAGTGCCCCCCCCTTCCAACCAAACATGGGGGTCTAACCTTACCATTTGAGGACAGCTCCTTTGGGGCAGCTGCTTCTCCAGTGGTTGGAGAAAACTGCTCTGCAGAACATCACCAGAAAGCCAACCTTGACCTGGAGCAAAGGGAGAAAAACACAGGTTCACAATAAGTAACCTGACGACCAGCTCTGGGTCCAGGCAGGTCTCTGCCCCCGTCCGCAGCCCAGACTCCTCTTTGCAGGCTCAGTTCTGTACCGGCCGGCCCCTTTTCCCCAAGGAAGGCCTTGCTCACCCGGCCCCTCCTGCTGCCACTGGGTGAGGGTGAGCCCTTCTCCCGCCAGCTCCACCAGGTCCTGCAGCGCCTCTGCATCGCCCGGTCGGCCAGGCAGCCTCTCCCTCGAATCTCCAGAGGCGCTTCCTGGGAGAAGCACAGCACCAGTCGGCCCCTGCTCCCTCTCGGCCGGTCCGATGGGCCCCGAGGATGGCAAAGCCACGCCCAGCACGGCTCCCTGGAAAGGAAGGTTTGGGGTGCAGACATGAGGTTTAGCCTCAACACACCAGACGCCAGCCCAAATGGCAACACCCACCATCTCTCAACCCATATATATATATATATATATATATATATATATAGTGGACGCTCAGGTTGCAAATGCGTTCAATGCGGGATGCACATTCACAACCCCCAGTGGCGCATCTGCGCACGCGCGGTTTGAGATTCAGTACTTCGGCGCAAGCGCAAAGCACAATTTAGTGCTTCTGCGCATGCGTGACCGCCAAAACCCAGAAGTAACCCGTTCCAGTACTTCCGGGTTTCAGAGGTCCATAAACCGAAAAAACACAACCTGAAGCGGCTGTAACCCCAGGTAGGACTGTATATATACATCTATAAAGGTACACAATTTTTATTAAATTTCCTGTTTTACAATTTAAAGTACTCATTTTTACATTCTTAAGATATCAATGACTTCCCTTCTTCTCTTTCCATGGTTCATTTTACATATCACAAATCCCTGCATATTTTACAGAAACTATACCATTCAGTATTTCATTATTACAACCATAACTTATATACTGTTGAATTTATCTGAATGCTGCCAGTGTTTTCAGCTGTACACAGTTATTTCCCATACATTCAATACATGTTGTCCAATCTCTTTAAACACATGTTCTTCTTGTTCTCTTATTCTATGTGTTGAGTCTGCAAGCTGTGCATATTCCACCAGTTTAAGTTGCTGTTCTCCTTTAGGTGGGACCTCGCTCCTTTTCCATTTCTGGACAGCATCTCTCAACCCTTGTCCAGTCTCCTAGGTGTCTGATCTCAGGCCGAGGAGCGGCGTCTTCCTATCTGCCTGTGGGCAGCCAGCCCCAGAGCACCCAGGGGAAGAGCGAGGCTGGCCCTGAACTGAGGGGGCCATCTCATGTCCAAAACACCCCACCCACCTCCCCTCCCCATTCTGCCTGGAAACTAGAGCCAGCAGAGGAGGGGGCTGGGTGTCACCTGCTTCTCCCCACCTCAGGGCAGAGCATCCTGGGCCCCCCCTCACGCCCCAGAGGCAGCAGCAGGAAGAGACTGGGAACCAGGAGAACAGTCAGAAGGAAAGAGAAACAGAATGAAACACTCCTGTTATACGGAAATCTCCTAATGGGTCCAAACTTCAATGTCTGAAACTCCTGCTAGAGGACAAGGATCTAGAGATTACGCTAAGGGTGGCCAAATTCTGTGCAACTGCCATAAAGCTTAGGGAACAAGCTGTATTACCAAAAGGTTTTAAACGATAATTTTAGGTTATATTTTAGTGACCAAGATTTAATATATATTTTTAACTGCCGCTATATCTGAATTGTCTCTGTTATACCCAATTGCGATTCAATGTATCCCTGTTATATTTTATGATTTTCCTGAAATTGTAAGTGACCCGGAACTGGTCTGTGACCATAATAATAAAATTCTATTCTATTCTAGAATTAAGCAAAGCTGGAGGCCCCGGCGAATGATAGACACAGATCAGAGCATGTTGAAGCCACCCGTGGCACTTTGGGGAAGCTCCTTGGCTGGGCCAGGGTGCCAGAACCCAGAAGTCCTGGGCTCCATTGCTCCCTGGCTAGACTGGGATCCTGTGACTCCCCCTCCCCTCCTCCTCTTGAAAGAGCTGCTGTGCACAAACGGCGCTGTTCCTGGGGGGGGGCGCGGGGGGGCTGGAGAGGCCCTTGCTCTGGGCTCTGCAGGAAGGGCAGCCCCAGGATCAACCGCCCAGAAGGAGATCCCGTTTCAAAAGGGCTCTCCAGGACTGGATCCTGAGCAGGCAGTCCCAGGAACGCCAATGTGCGGATGAGACCCCCTGCACCTTGCCAGCCTGATTACTGAGCACCTAATAAGCAGGCAGGAGCTGGAGCCCCCCCCCCCCCCGCCCCGACACAGACACCCACCTCCTCGGGCGTCTGCAACAAAACAGAGCGGGCGAAGTCCGTGGCCTGAAAGCTGCCCGGGGGACACAGTCCTGCCAAGGAGCTGGCTTCCCACAAAGAGCCGTGGGCCCCACCTGCTCCCCGGAACAGCTCAGCACCCATGAGGCGGCTGGGGGGGAGCTGGGGGGTGTTGGGGAACTCCTCCTCCGCTTCGGAGAGCAGCTGCGCCACACGGGCCTCCATCCGCCGGCGGGCCTCCTGGGGGTCCTGGGCCAGCAGCAGAGGCAGGGGCAGGCCCAGCTTCGCTCGGTTCTTCTTCTCTAGGAAGCAACACACAGGGAACGTGGCTGAGAGCCGCCAGCCTCCCCACAGAGGAAGCCCCTGCCTGCCCCACAGCAAATGCCGCCCAGGCCTCCCAAGGGCGAGGAGGAGAAGCAGGGAGAGGAAGCAGCCCCAGTGCAGCAGGGGCCACAGCCGTTCCCCACATCACCCTCTGGGAACAAGGGCATTTCGTCTGAGAAGCTTCTGTTGAAGGATCCTGGCAGGAGAGGGTCAGAGAGGCAGAAGAGACCCCAGGGGTCATCCAGACTAACCCCCCCCCCCAGTGAAGAAATCACAACCACAGACATAAATGCAGGAAATGGACATGCTAAAGATCTGGCCTGGGATGAAAGGCTCCCAAGAGCTGCAGAAGCCCACTCCCCCCCCCCCATCAGCTTCCTGGCACAGCAGGCCGAAAGCAGCCCATCTCAGCGCTGGGCTCTCCCTGGCGTCTCAACAGGATAAGATGCACCAAGGAAAAGGTTCTCAAGAGAGCTGCAGGATAAGCACATTTCCAGAGGACGTAGAAGGAACCCGTAAGTTGCCTTGAGCCCAGAAGCCAGAAGCAGCCACCAGAGACCTCCCCCGGGGGCCGGTCACCTTCTGCCAGGCCCTGCCTGGAGCTCACCTGCTTTTCGGGGCTTCCTGCTTTGCAAAGCAGTGTCCTGCCTGCTTCCAGCCAGCCGTTTGGTCTTCCCCTCCTCCTCCTCCAAGAGAGAGCGGGACATGGCCATGGCAACCAGCAGATCCTCCGTCGCTCCATCCACCTCAGCCACCGCCTTGCGCTTCTTCGGCAAGCGTTGTGCGGAAGAGGCACCTTTTCGCTTGGAGCCGCTGGACAGGGCAGGTGAGGTCAGTTAACCCAGCTCAGGGGCTGCAGTGGGCAACAGCTGCCCCCCCCCCCAATCTGAGTGGACCACCCTAAGCGTCCTGCAACACTCCTGTCTACGGACCAGGCTGCCTTTCAGAGGGGAGGTGCTCCTATCTCTGAAGACCAGGGCCGCTCCATCTCTCAGCCCAGATCTAGCACCTGAACCACCTCTTCTGATTCAAGCAGAGCTGGGCGGGTGCCAACCACCTACTGGCAAGATCTCACTCCTGACAATGACAGCTCCCAGCTGCTTCAGGCAGACATGAAATAGGGCAAGGAACAAGAGGGCAGCAGGAGGCCACAGGAACTGCCCTCCCCAAGAAGCACTTTCAAAAAATGGTTCTGGATGCAGCGGCAAAACCGCTGGCCTACGATGTCCCCAGTGCCCCCCTCCCCGGGCTGCTCCAGAAGGACAGCAAGGTCCACAGCGCCAAAAGACCAAGGAAAAGGAGAAGAGGGGCCCTTCCAATGACAAGTGTGATGTCACCAGCCAGGGTGACCAAGCCTCTTCAGCACCACTGTAGACCAGTACGAAGTAAGCAGCACATAAGCGTTTTTAACATGTGATATTTTACTGTATTTTTGGTTTCTATGGAAGCCGCCCAGAGTGACTGGGGAGGCCCAGCCAGATGGGCGGGGTATAAATAATAAATTATTATGATTATTATTATAAGCGGCACACAAAACACTACCAAACCATTCTACGTTCTAAATCTTATATTAATACAGTGGTACCTCGGGTTACATAAGCTTCAGGTTACACACTCCGCTAACCCAGAAATAGTGCTTCAGGTTAAGAACTTTGCTTCAGGATGAGAACATAAATTGTGCTCTGGCGGCACGGCAGCAGCAGGAGGCCCCATTAGCAAAAGTGGTACCTCAGGTTAAGAACAGTTTCAGGTTAAGTATGGACCTCCGGAATGAATTACTACTAAGTATTTAACCTGAGGTACCACTGTAATCCAAAAATTGAGAGAAGAAGCTACAAGATCTACAACAAAAGCCACAAATAGAAAACTCATTCAAATTGTGTCCAAAAGGAAGATTCAGTCTTTAAAGTTCCTTTAGCCAGGCTCCTGTAGATATCAACAAAGATAAGTTTGATCAAACGAAGTGTCAGCGATGTTACACTCAAGGGTTAGATACAGGTAGCAAGGAAGATAAGTTTGATCAAACGAAGTGTCAGTGATGTTACGCACCAGAGTTAGAGAGGGTGCCGGCGTTTGTCACCTGTTTCGCCCATGAAGGGTCTCAGGCTTCTTCAGTTTTCTGTTTGTGCCTTTTGTAGGAGATCTTGTACCTTGTTCTCTCAATTTTTGGATTATTAATATAAGATTTAGAACATAGAATGGTTTGGTTTGTGTGCCGCTTATGTGCTGCTTGCTTCATACTGGTCTACAACAAGAATTGGCAGCCTAGGTTTATTTCTTCAGTACTTCAGCACCACTGAGCAATCCTGAAGGCAGGTCAGCGGTTTTCTCCAAATATGCTACCCTCTCAAGTCCCAAGAGGAGGAGGGTTGCTCAGAACTTGGGGGTCTTCTCAAGAAGGGGAATGGGCGCAGCACCCCCTCCTCCCCTCTGCCCAAGTGAGGCATTAATTGCCCCCCAGGCCCACCCCGTGAACCCCCCCCCAGCTCACTCAAGAGGCCAAGAGGAGGAAGAGCTTCACTGAGCAGGACTCCACATCCAAGGGAGCCTGGGCCCTGAAGGGCTCTTGCTGGAGGGGACTCTGGACTCACCTCAGGGCGGCTGGGGGGCCAAGGAGCAAGGTCCGCTGTTGCTGCTGCCGTACCGCCTGAAGGAGCAGCGTGGGCGGGACCTCCATCCTGGCAGCGCAGCGCTTCAGGTGGCTGCCCCGACTCCGGAGGGAGCTGAAGCCCTTTCCGCAGATGGGGCACTCGGGAACAACCGGGCCCCTGGCAGGGGGGGCAGAAAGGGGGCCCTCCAGGTCATCCAGGCACCTGGAGGAAAAGTAGAGTCTCTTCAGGCAGGAAGCCCTCAGAGGAGAAGAGGACTGCCCCCGCCCCAGCAGCTCAGCTGCCAAAGCAGCCTTTATTCATATTTGATTGAACTCTTTACAGTAGATTAAATAGAAAGGGGGGGGGGGGGGAATGAAAATGTAGTCCATTACAAAACATGTAATATATATGTCAACAGGCTTGTTTTTTCCTTCACATATATATCAGTTCATGAGTCACTATGGTTTTGATAAATGCTTTTCAGCCTTTCCCGAAGAAATGAAAACAAGGCATGGAGCCACCGCTGTTTAAGGTGAGGCCCAGGAGAAAATGCAACAGGTGAGGCAGGAGACACGGAGGCAGCCGCTCAAGAGCAACAGGGATCGCCTGTCCAGCTGCCCCCACCCCAGCCGTCTGCTCAAACCAAGGAGCCCCCACCTGTTGACATGCTGCTCCCTCCGGACAGAGTTCATGGCAGAGAGGTCCTTCTGGCAGATCTGGCAGAACAGCCAGCCGGCCTCCTCCAGGCTTCCCGGCTGCAGCTCCGGATGAGCAGCCCCATGGCATCCCCAGGACTGGGCTAGGGGGAAAGAAGAGAGTCAGCCCCAGGCCCCTGGCTCCCTCGGAGCAGCCTCACCCCCCCCCCGACACCCTCTGGGGCGCAGGAGGAAAGCATTTCCCAAGCCTCAGCTGTGACATCTGGACAGCGACCAGCTGTGGGACCCAGACCTTCAATCCAGCAAGCAGGCTTGGGCAAGATCCTGTTTTCCTTGGATGCCAACACTGGGTCTGAAGGATCTGCCCATTGCCAACACACACACACACACACACACACCCCAACACGTCACTCCTGAGCCGGGGCAGGACCCGGGGCAGGCCTGGCACTGACCCTCCTGGCCAGCGGGTGGCCTCCTGGCCTGCTCCTCCTCCTCCTCCTCCTCCTCCTCCTTCCTGGCGGAGGCGGCGGGCAGCACCAGGGGCTCCCGGGTCCCCGGCGCGGATCCCGGCTCCTCCTCCTCCTCCTCCGGCGGCTGCCCCGGCCAGGCGAGGCTGCATCTTCCTCCTCCGCCGCCTCCTCCTTCCTCTGCTGCTGCGTCTCCCGCTCCCGGAGGGGCTCCTGCGGGGGAAACCAGGCCGGCTCCACTTGCTGCTGCCAAGGGAGGAGGAGCTGCCCCCCCCTGTGTGCCCCCCCACAACTCCCAGAAACAGGCTGACACCCCCCCCCCGTTGCGCTTCTTGGTACGACCCGCCTGAGCGAAGCCAAAGGAAGCGGGTCATACCAGTGAGCGATGCGGGGGGGAGTCCGGACGCCCCTTCAGGGGCTCCTCCGCCCCCTTCTCCACCATGCTGGGTCTTCCCGGAGGCCTCCGCCTGGTCCCCGCGGGCAGGGGCAGGGGGAGGCGCCAGGCGGCGGCGGCGGCGACCCCCCTGGGGACCCCCCGCCAATTTGAGGCGCCCGCGGCGGGACGCCCGGAACTCGTCCTCCGAGTCGCCCATGGGCGGCGGAGTGCCTACCGCGCATGCGCCGCTCGCGGCCGGAGGACTCGCCATAGAGACGCAGAGGGGAGAGCGGCCGGGATGGGAAGCGGAAGCGCTTCCCCGCCCCCGGAAGGGGTTCCGGAGGTGCCGGGTGGGGCGGCGCGGAGCATGCCGGGAGCCGATGGGCGGATCTACCTCTGCGCCGGATGATGACGCCACCGAGCCGAGACGCTGAAGTTTTTGGACTACAACTCCCATCATCTTTAGCTAGTAAGACCAGTGGTCAAGGATGGTGGGAATTGTAGTCCGAAAACTGCTGGAGACCGAAGATTGGGCAACACTGGACTTGTTACGGTAAAATCTGGGTGCGAGGCTGCTCTGCCACCCAGCTGGTCGGACTAAGTCCGCGGGTCCCTGCGGAGGAAAATGAGATCAGCCGGAGACAGGAGCAAGCGGCAGAAGATCCAAGTTTATTGCGCAACAGGTTCAAGGCGAGATTGAACAGCGAGAAAGGGGTGACATGAACTTTTGAAACTCCCTCCATGTCCCAGAATACAGTGCAAAATACATCCCAGTTACATCATGAATACATAAGAAGAGGTTGGGTTACACAGATGACATCATGAATACTTTAAGAAGAGGTTGGGTTACACAGGATTAACATATGGAGGAGGGAGGGGGGAATATGCAGAGCTGGAGATATGCGCAGATAAGCACATCCTGAGTACCGGTGATGAGAAGACAATGGTCCATGTACTGGCATTGCCCGGAGGAAAGGCTTGGCAGAGTGATTTGGCAGGATTAGGGTCTTGACACCTTGCTGGAGGGATTATGGAGGACAGGGGAGGTGTCATGGAGTCCTAGAGAAATTGAGCAAATTGGCACGTTGAGTTTCTATGAATTTTATAGATTTTAGTTCCTGTTGACATTGACAATTGGAAATAAATGGATATATTGTAGCGAAGAAGGTGAAGAAGACATCCCCCCCCCTTCCGTATCAACTATATGACCCTGGGACACCCCCACCCCCAGGATTCTGCAGGTGCATCCACCCCATGGACTGGGCCTCGTCTCCCCTTCCAGACTCCCGGCTGCTTCTTGCCCAGGTCCAAGGGCGGCCGAGGCTTCCCTCTGGGCAGACGTCTGACTGCTTGACTTGCCCCTCAACGAGGCAGCTGCCTGGTGTAGCCAAGGGCCAGGCAAGCTTTGCAAAGCCCCCTCTTCACCCGGACTGGGTGGGGCGCTGCCCCTTTTGCAATGCACAGCGACTGAGAAAACTGGAACGAGGAGTGAGAGACTCCCAACACCCCCCCCCACGAGAAGTCTCCCCTGCATGTCACCAAACCATTCACGTACATTTTCCTGCCTTTCACCTGTCAAAGCAAATCCTCCGGCGTCAAGAGAAAATAACAGCGACATCTCTGCAAAGGCATTGATTGCATCTGCAAAGGGAGCTCAGCTCAGGAGCCTGACACTCCAACAAAGGAAAACAGGGAAAGCGTCAATACCAAATCGCTGATAACTGTATCCATATAGTGGCTGAAAAAGAGAATGAATTTCATAGGAAATCACTCGTATCAATCTTCTCAGTTCCAATGGCATTTAGGATCCAGGGAAGTGAGGTATAAGGGTGATATCCTGCCCCAAGAGTGTCAGACAGATCGTCATCTCAATCACAATGCCTACCCCATAGTGGGATGGTGTGATAGGAATTTTATGCTCTATATGATAATGTTCATAAGTGTACCAACCAAGCACATACATAGATCAGCACAGGGAGGCCACCCTGGAACCATTTTGATTCCTAAACTGACCAAATCTTTTCTCTACAAGGTCAAAATGGAAAAGCCTCCCCATTGTCTTTTCCTTCACAAATCCTGTCTTAAGGTTATGTCTGTGTTTGAATACGGTGTGAGCCTGTGACCGGCCCAGGAACTAAGTATTTATCGCTACAAAAGTATGGCCAGGCTCCCCAGGAAATCCAATCAAGTAACCTGCCAGACAGGAGATAAACAAGGACAAGAGATAAACAACATTTAAATTTCTGTTTAGACCGCCTTTTCTGTGATGTATGATGTATCTGAGGGGTGGTCTTAGGTTACACCCCTTCTGTGATGTATGTATGATGCTTCTGGGGGTGGTCTTGATCTACAGGGTGGCAATTTCAAAAGTCTTTATAAGGCTTTGCACACCATTTTTCTGGGTCTTCCTCCTTTCCTGCGGGTGAGGGGAGCACCCTGTTGCAACAGATCAATAAAGATCAAGCTTACTAGCTGCTTTGCTTCTCAATATTCTCTGGTCGGCCTCTGTTATATTCTCCTACCAATAGGGAACCTATGTAAGGACTTTATATGGGCTCTTGGATACCCCATAAGGGAAAAGGGCAATTTTTGTTTACAACAATGACCAAGACAAAGGGGTGTATTTGACTTGACTCCGGGACCTGGAAACTGTAAATGCTTTCCTTTGTACTGTGATGGAGTGAGCGTAAGAGACTATATTTGAGTGACAGAGGCATGCCTGGATCTCAGGTTCTACCCGAGACCACACTTTTTCTGACATATCTATGATGTCTTGATGATGCATTCTGAGATGTATTATGCAAAACTTTGGAAAACTTTGAAATGCAGATGTAACCCATTGATCTGGGCTTCTCTCTGCTTCTATGTTGTAGCTGGGAGCCTTGTTGCAACAATAAAGATCATGCCTCTTGGCCGCTGCTTTGCTTCAATTTCTTGGCTGTACTCTTGTTTGACCTTCCAACCTAAGCCTGCGGAACTCCCTGCTGCAGGAAAAGATCTGCTCCTTGCATCTGCCATGGGGGGGGGGGAGCTCTGAGCATGCTTAGAAGCACTTGGTCCTAATTGCCAGTGCGTTTTGTGAACAGTACGGAGCCACTCTCTTCCCATGTGCATTGTAGAAGGGATCCAAGAACCACCCACTCGAAGACAGGCTCAGAATAAAAGCAGGACGATACATTTCAGAACTGGGGGTTTAAAAGTCTTTACTTAGAGGTACTGCCAACACACGCAGCCTGCAGGCAAGTCCAGAAACACACACCCTGACAGCCGCTGTGCAAACACACGTTTTGAAATAAAGTACCATGGCTCCAGGTGGCTCAACTCTGGCCCCTCTGCTCTTTCCAACGGGCCACGATCCGGATATGGGAGCCCAGGCCAAGAGCTCGCCAAGAGCAGGCAAGCCAGGCCAAGAACCCCTCTGAAGACAGGCAGGACTGCCCCAGCTCAGCTCCAGGCAGGACTCTCAGTGCTTCTCCAGGGCTTTGGCAAGGAGCTCGTTCAGCCGGTTCACCATCGGCCGCGGGTCATCGTTCAGGCCTGCTGCTATCATGGCGTTGTCGTAGATCTGCCAGCGAAGGAAGGAACAATGAAGCGGGTTGGAGTAGAGGGGGGCTACCTTGGCTTACTGTGTCCCAGGGTATGGCAGGAGCACCAATGGACAGAGATGGGATTCTGCTCTGAATGCCAGCCAGGAGTAGGCAAGGAAAACATGACAGGAGGGGAGCATTTCCCTCAGAAACTGCTCTCCTGGTGGCTGGACTACATGATCCGCTTGGCCCCTTCCAACTCTATAATGCTATGATTCTTCTGCCCCCCCCCCAAAGGCTCTCAGAGAGGCCCCAGGGAATCCACGAGGGGTGGCAGGGGGTTACACTGTTCCCTGCTTGTGGAGGCTGCAGGTGCCAGCTGTCTCAGCTCCAGACATTGCAAAGGCACTGGACACCTCCCCCACTCCTTTCCACTGCTCTCCCGAGGGCATGACGAGACGCTGGCAGTCCATGTGCCCCTCTGTGTGGCTCAGCTTCTCCCCTGAGGAGGAAGCAGAATCTAGCTCACCTGGTCAAGCAGCATAAGGGCCAGATCTGGCTGGCTGGAGCGGAGCTGGTTGAGCTTCTTGATCAGAGCGTGCCTAGAAGGGAAGATGGAGGGGCAGTCTGAGTGCTGCAGCAGGCAGAGCGCATGGGCTTCCTTCCCCAAAGCCCCCTCTCCGCCTGTGCCCAGCCCCTCTGTCCTCCCCAAGGAGAGCCCTTGCTGAGGTCCAAAGGGAGGTGCCCGAAAGCAGGATGTGAGGGCGACAATGCAGTCCCCAGTGCATCACGTCCAGGGATTCCTCCTCCCCCAGGTCCAGCTCTGCCTGTTCTCCTGCCCACCCCCAAATCCAATACCCAGTATTGATCTCCAGCGTGGGCTGAAGGATCTGAGCCCGCTCCTCGCTGGTCTTGGCCAGCTGCTGCATCCGGAGGAAGTGGCGGGCAGCACCCATCTCCAGCACGGTGATCATGGCCGGGTGCATCTCCAGGCGGGGAGTCACCTGTAGGGCAGCAGGAAGGAGGGGGGGTGAGGTCAAGGCTAGCAGCCCCTCCTGCCTCCCCACCAGGTCCCAGGAAGCAAGCCAAACCCCCGGCTGCTGAGAGGAAATGGCAGGCCGGTAGATGGGTTTGCCCAGATCCATCACAACTGCCCTTTCCAGTCATTTATGCTCTCAGCCCTTCACACAAACAGTCGTCACCATCCTGACAGGTCACACTGTGGCTGCAGAAACAGCTCCCAGTGACGCCCGTTCCTGGAAAGGCCTCACTGAAGCCCAAAGTCCTGCCAGGCCCAGCCAGGGGGCTTCCCGAGACCTAAGCCCTCAAGGTGGCCAAAGTGTTCTCCCTAGATTGTGTGCAAACGCAGGCCTCCCACTCAGGCCAGAGTGGCGCATGCTCTGGTTAACTCCCACTTCAATTACTGCAATGTGCTCTACATGGGGCTACCTTTGAAGGTGACCCAGAAACTGCAACTAATCCAGAATGCGGCAGCCAGACTGGTGACTGTAAGCGGCCGAGACCACATAACACCGGTCCTGAAAGACCTACATAGGCTCCCAGTATGTTTCCGAGCACAATTCAAAGTGTTGGTGCTGACCTTTAAAGCCCTAAGCGGCCTTGGCCCAGGATACCTGAATGAGCATCTCCACCCCCATCATTCAGCCCGGACACTGAGGTCCAGCTCTGAGGGCCTTCTGGCGGTTCCCTCCCTGCGAGAAGTGAGGTTAGAGGGAACCAGGCAGAGGGCCTTCTCGGTGGTGGCGCCCGCCCTGTGGAACGCCCTCCCACCAGATGACTTTTAGAAAACATCTGAAGGCAGCCCTGTATCGTTTTGTGTCTGATTTTACAATGTTTCATGTGCTGTAAGCCACCCAAAGTGGCTGGGGAAACCGAGCCAGATGGACAGGGTATAAATAATGAAATTATTGTAATTATAACTTGCCCCCCTGCCCCCCTGCCCTGGACCCTCACCTTGATGGCAGCAACCCGTGGGCCAAGTGCATTCCTCATCCAGGCCAGGAGCTCCTCTGCAGCCGAGGCGCTCAGAGACTCTTCTGCTGCCAGAGGAGGAGGAGGAACACAGGGGAGTGGATCAGGGTGGGGGAAGAGGAGACAAACCCCTCAGTCACAGCCACAAAGTCCTTCCTGAGAGGGTGGGGAGTGCTGACAAGAGGACAGCCTCTGGGACGCCTCCTGGGGTATTCCCACCCCTCCAAGATGGGTGATTCCCCACCTCCTCCAAGCTAGGCAACCAACTTTGCTTGAAAAGGGCTCACGCCCTCTTCCCACCGCACAGCAGAAGCCCACCTGGCTGCTTCTCCTCAAACTTCTCCTCCTTGTAGTGGTCGACGACGATATCTGTCTCCACAGACATCAGCTTCTTCTTGTCAAACTCCCGGAGGTGCAGGAGGGTCAGTTCGTCAAACTGCTCGTAGCAGAATAGTACCTGCGGGGGCCAAATGGGGGGGGGGTGTCCTCAGTTCCAAGGAAAGGGAGAATGACCACCACCACCCCGGTCACAGGGCTTCCTCCTCTGCTCCTGGTGCCCAAGCCCAAAGCACTTGCTGGGAAAGGGGCTCCCACAGGCCCCGGCTGAGGCTTTGCTTCCCAGGCCCCCCCCCCCTTGCTCTCCTGCTCACCTCCACATCCTTCTTCTTCATGGCTTCGTAGTAGGGCGAGTGCTCAGCCAGGTGGCGGTTGGGAGAGCACAGGTAGTAGATGTTCCGGCTGCCGGCCTGCATGCGGCCGGCATAGTCTGAGAGGCTGGTCAGCTGGCCAGCGGGCAACGCCGAGGACTCGTAGCGAAGCAGCTTAGCTATGTCTTCCTGCGAAGGAGAGTGCCGTCAGTCAGAGGGCAAAGGAGGCAGACCCCTCCCCCTTCACCAGGGCATCCGCTGCCCAAGTAAACCGCTTTGAGGGTGGGTTTTACAATCAAATTTTATGAAATAAATGAAGTAGGTGGGCATCACACCCAGTTTCCCACCTCCCTCTGGAAACTTGGCAAGAATAAGCCTCGCCCCTCAGCTGTCCCTCAACACACCTTGACATCCTGCTCGGCGATGGTGACAATCCCCTCGCGCATGAAGAGCCCGTAGTCCTCAAAGAACTTGGCGTACTTCTCGGGGTCCTTCTTGCTCTGCTCAATGAAGAACTTGATCAGCCTCTGCTGCAAGACTCCCCGGAGCTTCCTGCAGGACAACACCCAACATCAGGGAGATGGGGGGGGGGATAAGTGCCTGGAAGCCCCAAAGATTAAAAGAGGGGCAGGAGAGGCAGTGGAGGAAAGACTGAAGACAGTGACAGGCTGAAGCACCTCTGGCCGGGAGGGGGGTTTCTATTCTTTCCCCCCTTCACCTGAAGATTTGCCTAGGTGCCATGTGCAATCTAAGTGAAGTCGGCATTGCTCTGAAGAAATTTCGACAAAAGAAGAACGGCAGGCGAAATTAATGGACTATGCAGAACTGGACAAAATGACAGGAAGGATTCAAAACCTGCAGGACCAGAGATTCACAGAAGATTGGAAGAAGTATATGAACTATTTGAAGAGCAATTGTAACCAAAAAATCAGGCTAGGAGGACTACAATAAGTTTTGTAAGGAGAAATATACAAAGTGTTACAAAGCAGAAAAAGATAGAGATATTGGTTATGAGTTTGAAATGTAATAAGGAAAATAAGAAATGCATACTAAGAGATTAGATTGGAAAATTTTCAGACAGGACTGATGGAAGTAAAAAAAAATTGAATAAGATGTACAAGTTTAATTACTGTTGAAAATGACATGTTCCCAAAGGCATTTCGACCAATCGCACCTCTGCCTGCTGGGATCCCAATTCCTGGCATTAGCCACAACAGGTGCCGGGACTGATGGGAGCAGGAGTCGCAGCAACACCGGGAGGGCCCCAATCCCTGCCCCCTGGTGACCAAGAAGGGAGCAGACCTGCAGGAGAAGGAGCCAGGGCCCAGCCCAAAGGAGCAGGCAGGAAAGGGGGACCCAATTTTTCTGGCAAAGGGTGTCTAAGGAGGCAACAGAAATCCCTGGGTTAAAGCTGACCGAAAGTCCAGAGGTAGCCCTGTTATCAATTGACGATGGGGTGGAAGGGTTGCAGGCTAGCAAGGACTTGCTCACAAATTCATTGACAGCTGCACGAATTATGATAGCTAGCAAGTGGAAGGGGCAAGCAGAATATAAAATGGAAAAATGGTATGAAGAGGTGTGGGATATAGCTATTAATGGTACATTAACATGTGCCACTAAGGTAAGACAGGGAACACTCAGGAGAAATGACTCTGAGGAGATATAGAGGGTGTCTGTAGAATTTGTACTGTTAGAATGGAAAGGGGTCAAACCATCGCAAGAGGTGTTGAAATTTTGGGAGGTTGGATAGTTACAATGGAATGATCTCAGTAGTGGGGTGCACATGTTTATTCTTATTTTTTATTATTACTTTGTCAAAATAAAAAAAAGGAAAGGGGGGTCGTGAATTCTCCGTGGCGCATTAGCAGAAATGCTCAGAGTTCCAGGTTCTTCAGTGCAGTATATTTATTGTGAGCTATATAGGAAGACCTTCCTCTCTCTCTCTCTCTCTCTCTCTCTCTCTCTCTCTGACCACACACCCCACCACCTTTACTGCTGGACTGGTTTCCCTTTTAAACCAAGGACAGCCAATCAACTGACAGCACATTACTGCCGAGTCTTTCTGACCCAGCACTTGCATAGAAAGTATTGCAGGACAATTGCATCAGCCAGCTGCATCAGCCAGCAAACTCAAGCCTGCAGACTTACTATCTCACACAGCATTCTGTGAATCCCGACAAGGGGAACCTTGGAGCGCCACTGCCAGTCAAAGCAGCCGACACTGGGCAGGGCTGACCAACAGCCTGCCTTGGGGGAAGGCGGATCAGCGAGCGGAGCTTCACGCGCCCCCTTGGATCACTTCCAGAAAAGCCCCAGGGCTGGAGGGACACACACGGACACGGCCCGCAGGTAGCTCACCTGACGAGTGCGCTCTCCTGGAGCAGCTCCCGGCTGAGGTTCAGAGGGAGATCTTCGCTGTCCACGACTCCTGCACCAAACAGAGGGAGGGGCAGCGTCAGGGACAGGGAGGGCAAGGGGGAGCTGTGGCCCAGAAACAACCCCCCTGCCCGCCCCAGGGCACCTGCAAAGGGGAGGGTGGCTACCTTTCAGGAAACGAAGCCATTTTGGCAAGATGTCTGCGGCTTTGGTCAGGATGAGGACCTTGCGGCTGTAGAGAGAGACGCTGGAGCCCAGCTCCCGGCTGACATCAAACATGGAGGGCTTCTAGAAGCACAGGAAGTCACAATAATGGTGTTATTCTTTCTACCCCACCCATCTGACTGGGTTGCCCAGGTTGAAACCGGATGTTCTGCCAGGTGGGAGGGACCCAGCTCAACCTCCATCCTGGGGTGGGGCTGCCCCCCTCCTCAGACCACCCCTCGGTGCCTCTGGAAGGCAGTGGGGGGACCCCCAGGGCCCTCACCGCCTCCGGGACGTAGAAGATGCTGCGGATGTTGAGAGGCGCGTCTGTCTTGTAATGCAGGATGTAGCGTGGCTCATCATAGGCCTGCGCAATGAAGCGGTAGAACTCCTTGTGCTGCCAGTCCCCAATGTCCTTTGGCTCCAGGGTCCAGAGGGCCTGCGCAGAGGGAGGGGGAACAGGGGGGCAGAGGCTGCTGAGGCATTCAGAGGGCACAAGGGACAGCCAATGCCATTGCTGCCAGAAGGAGTTTGGTCCAGAGGCGAGCCCAAAACACCCCGAGGCTCCGGGCAGAATAGCAAAGAGGAGCCCAAAATAATTCTCCTGCCCCCAAAGCGGACCAAGAGTGGGACTAGGAGGGCATTGGCATCCTTCTCCAAGCCACTACCCCACTCTGAAATTAAAAGGCCGTGGGAAGAGGACCCGGCATTGAGAAGCATCCCCCACTGTCCTTGTGGCAACTCACAGGAGAGAGCAAATGTTGCCCCTGTGCTCCAGAGGGGGGAGCTGCTCCTCAGAGCCACTTGCACAGGACCCCCACAAAGCCCAGGGAGAAGGCAAAATCCCAGGCAGGGCTTCCTGGCCCAGAGCTTTTCCTAAGAGCCGGCTCCTCCTGACCAGCACCTTGTTCTGAGCAGGGCGGAAGAGGACCGTGAGGCTTCATTTTAATGTTGTACTTTAATCTTGTTTTTAAGTTGTATTTCAATCAATTGTTTTTATACCTGGTGTTAGCTGCCCTGAGCCCGGTCTTGGCTGGGGAGGGTGGGATATAAATAACATTATTATTTATTTTTATTTTTATTATTATGCATGTTTGGGGCCCAAGCAGTGCAAATCTGCAGCCACCTTACCTGCATGGCGTTGACACGTCGACCATTGAGGAAGAGAGGGTAGCCAACGAAGTTGCTGTACTTTGTGATGACCTCTAGCGGAAGGAAGGAAGGGGTTTGATGATCAACCTTGGTCAACAGCCCTGCCCGGGACACCCGAACTCCAGAGGTGCCCACTGGCCCACCCACCCAAGGGGAGCCCAGAAACATGGTGGACCAGCCCACAAGGAAAGGAAAGGCAGCGCTGGATGCTGTGGAGATCCTGGAATGCAGAACTGTGAGCACATTGAGGTCCACCACAGGTATGTTGCTCATGGAGGGCCAGAAGGGGTCAGAAAGACCCCCCAGCCCCCACTTCTCAACCTGGCACTTAACAAGCCCAGAAGCCAGTGACAGCGAACCTACACCATGCCAATGGTCCAACTTGAGCCAATAACTGCCCGCTTTTGGTGGCAGCTCTTTGGAGTTCTGGTCTTCACAGGAGATGCTGCCAGAGACCAAAACTGGGAGCTTCTAGGTGCAAAGCCTTTCTCCCCCTCACAGACACACCCTCCCCAAGCCAACCCCCACCAAGCCACCCTGGGGAACCCCAACCAGGTGCAGGGCAATCACCTTTGACGCGCTCCTCGTTGGCGAACTCCTTGCAGTCTTCCTTGAGGTGGAGAATTATTTTCGTCCCTGGTTGAACTCCAGAGGCTTCCAAGATCTCAAATGTCCCAGAACTAGGATTAGAAAACCATTTCCTTAATAACAGTTTGAACAACTTATTTGACTAAAACAATAACGTTACAGTATATATATCCATGTTTGTTAACTGATGTGGTTAAACAATTTTATTTTTTTAAAAAAAACACTAGACTGAGTTTTAGTATGGACTATAATGCAACTTAAATAGAATACTATCTTTAGAAAGATTTTTTCCTCCAAAAGCATTCTATTTTAAAAATCCAATTTAAATTTAAAAAATCTGATTTAAATTTTTAAAAATCCAAGATTTCTGCCCGCAACCTACACCTCCTCCCGCCTGCTGCCCAGGCTTGCCCAGCTCCCTCCGGAGCACCACTTACCCATCCGAGTGCCAGCAGTACCCAGGGCTGCCTGGCTCTGCTGACTGGGAGAAAACTTCCACCCGATCCGCCACCATGAAAGCCGAGTAGAAGCCCACTCCAAACTGGCCAATGATCCTGCTGCCGGCTTCCGCCTGGTTCCGCAAGGTGTCCAGGAAGGCCTGTGAACACAAAGCCCCTTGCTTGCAGCCAGGCTGCCCTGACAGATGTCTAGCCGCTTCCCAACAGCTCAAAGGGGTGTCACCAAGGTGCCAGAGCCCCCTCTCCTTGTAGCCTCAGGGATTGCTCCGCCCTGGAACTGTGGCAAGCCTAGCTGCACCCCAGAGCCTGCACCCGCTGCCCCAAACCCTCCTGCCCCGTTACCTTGGAGCCAGACCTGGCGATGGTCCCAAGATTAGAGATTAGCTCCTCCTGGGTCATCCCGATGCCTGTGTCCTGCAGGGAAGAGAATGGCAAAGAGATCTGTGTCATGTCCTGGCCCCCACTTTGGGACAGGGAGGGCAACGCTCCCCCATCTGCACAGACTCGGGCAAGAGAGACATTCCGCAGCAGCATTGTTTCTAGCTGTTTATGAGAGATCAGCCCTGATCTGAGCAGAGCACCAGAAGGTTGGTCTATGGGGTCCAGTGCCAAGGTCAGAAGTTAAGTCAGAGCCAAATCCCACCAGACACCAAGCTCATTGGGTAGCTGTGGCCAAGGCCACGTCTCAAGCTAGGCAGAATCCCCACACCAGTCTCCCTTGGGCCAGAGGCAGCAAAATCTCTCCAGTCCAGCGACCTTCCTTGGCAGCCCTGGCCAAGGAGTAGGAACAAATAGAGAAGTCTGGGAGTTCTGGCGCAAGTCATCCACTCAGCAGCAGTACCTGGATGGTGATGGTTCCTTGTTTGGAGTCTGTCTCAAGGTGGATTTCCAGTTCTGGCAGGATCTCCCCTTTGGACATCAACTTGTGGCGCAATTTTTCTAAAGCATCACTGCAGTTGGAGATCAGCTCTCGGATAAACACCTGCAGGGAGAGGCCACGCTGATGCAAACGGGCACCACAGAGAGAGCAGGGGAGTGGCTCTCGAGTGTGGAGCAGCGCCCCATCCCAGATGGAAGCGGGTCATGCCTTCCACCCCCACTAGCCAAAGGCAGGGGAGACTCCACACACTGTAGCAGCAGGCATCCCCTAGAGCAGAGCTTTCCAAACTGTGTGTCGTGACATGTTAGTGTGTCAGCTGCAGTAATGTTGGTGGTCAACAAAAAAGGTTTAAAGACTGTCTCAAGGCAAATCTTTAAAAATGTAGTATAAACACCAACAATTGGGAAACCCTTGCCTGCGAGTGCTCCAACTGGAGAACAGCCTTTATCAAAGGTGTCATGGGCTTTGAAGACACTCGAACTCAAGACACAAGGGAGAAATGAGCTAAGAGGAAGGCATGCTTGGCAAATCCACTCCGTGATCAACTCCTGCCCGGAATCCAATGTCCCCACTGTGGAAGGACGTAAGGATCCAGCATTGGCCTCCACAGTCACTTACGGACTCATTGTTAAAACCGTGTTTATGGAAGACAAGCTACGAGGGATCGCCAAAGAAGAAGCAGCAGCAGCATCAGGTATGTCACATGAATGCTCCTTACACTCATCCCAGAGCTGGAAAGGGGTTAGTTTAACCTCCGGTTTGCTAGTAAAACTGCATTGCTCTGTCATGAAAAGCATGTCACCAACATGCAAAGTTTGTTGGAGCTACCCTGGATTCGCAAGCACACTGCACTGCCGCCCCAGTCTGATCTGACTCCTCAAGCCCTTCAACTCACTCCCTTTCCTGGGAGCCTGTTCTGGTCCTTGCAGTTCCCAGGAGTTGGAGGGCTTCAGGGAAGCTCCAAGGACTGTGGAGTGTGCTGCTTTGAGGAAAGACATACTGGGCAAGGCGCTACATCGGCTATATTCCCTAAGAGGTACAAGGACTGCTTCCCAACTGAGGTGAGAGGAGGGCTGAGTCTGTAACGCGGTGCACCTGCTTTCCACTAACCTGGGGAAACTAACCAACCCACTGCAGAAGAGGTGCAGTGAAGCCTCCAAATGTCTGCATTTGGAAAGTTGCTTCAAATTAAGGCAGCAGCCACTACCAGGGCTCAGGATCCCCCAACGAGGAGTTAGGGTCAAGCCAGCGCAGCAGGCATGGGCAGTGGCAGGCGCTGGCTCTGCCCTGCAAAAGGACCCTTGGGATGCACCAGGGCAGGAGCGGCCAGCCTACCTCCTTCTCCGAGTAGAGAGAGCGGGCCACGATATCCAGCAGCTCCTTGGTCTCTGCTTGAAACTCGTGCCTGGAGGCAGAACCTGCAAGATGGAGAGAAGGGAGAGGAAAGGGCTGCTGCTGTTGTTCTTGGCAAAGGGCTGCCCCTTTGCCCCCCACAGCAGGGCCCAGGAAAGAGTGTGGCTTGACTCCAGGGGAGGAGTAGTCGGACCTGGGACTGCCTCGGGGTTGCTGGTCAGTCGATGCAGCGGAGGGGCCTCCTCGTCACTCGGGGCAGCTTGCGAGCTGTAACTCTTCCTGGACGCCCAGCTCAGCCCTGGAGGCAGCAGCGGAGGGGCTGGTCGGGGCAGGAGTACGGCCCTTGGACCTGAAATGGAAGAAGCATTGGGTGGTGGGCCAGGGACCCTTCTGAACGCGGAGCTTTAGTGGATGCTACCTGCTGTTATAAGAATTCTAAGGTCTCCGATATAGAATAAATGTTCACAAATGTACAAGGCAAATGCACATACTTAAGTATATACTCTACATGTCTGAAATGGTACTGGAGAGCAATCCTGAAGCCATTTTGACTCTCCCAAATTGACCTCAAATATTTCTCTGCAAGGAGGAAGGAAATGGGAGCAGCTTTCTAATGGTCTTTGGACTGTAGGGGCTGCTTACACCTCCCTGCACATATAGTCGGGCAAGTATCTGTTAAGCTGAGCCCACTCTCAATACGTGTAGGAGATTCAGGAACTGAGTATTTACCATCACAAAAGAATTGCCAGACTGCCCAGAAAATGCAATGAAGTAAGGCATTATCAGGTATCCTGGCAGACAAGAGAGAAGCAACACTCTCAAATTTCTGCTGCAGACCGCCTCCTTCTGTGATGTATGTATGATGTTTTGGGGGGTGGTCTTGGACTACAGGGTGGGCAATTTCAAAAGTCTTTATAGAGGCCTGTGCACCATTGTTCTGGGTCTCTCTTGTCTCCTTGCAAGGAGGGAGGGAACTCTGTTGCAACAGTTTATTCTCTGTTAATGAAGATCAGGCTTACTAGCTGCTTTGATTCTCAAAATACGCTGGTTGGCCTCTGCTTTCTGTAGATGGGGCTCTAGGTACCCCATAAGAGAATTCGAACTGTGGTTCCCAACATGGGGTACACACCCCACGGCAGAGAATTGATTTTTAAGGGTGGCAATTCAAGAAAGAATTACAGTGGTACCTCGGGTTAAGAACTTAATTCGTTCCGGAGATCCGTTCTTAACCTGAAACTGTTCTTAACCTGAGGTACCACTTTAGCTAATGGGGCCTCCCGCTGCCACTGCGCAATTTCTGTTCTCATCCTGAAGCAAAGTTCTTGACCCAAGATACTATTTCTGGGTTAGCGGAGTCTGTAACCTGAAGCGTCTGTAACCCGAGGTACCACTGTATTAACAGTGAATGGCCTTTTAGGCTTCCTCCGCGTGAACAGGAGTTCACTTTTTGAATAATAAGGAGAAGAAGAATAATTCAACGGGGGTCAGGAATTGAGAGGTGCTTAGGCGGGGCATGAGACGTCTTTTTCCTGTGACGCCGCCCCCGGGGCTTCCCGGGCCAGATCCGCGGCGGGGCCGGGCATGGCGCGGCCTGCGGGCTCAGAGGGGCGGGGGGTCGCCAGGGTCACGCGGCGCCCAGAGAAGCAGCAGCCGCCGCCCCCTCCTCCCGGGGCCTCGCCAGGGCCCGGCCTCCCTCACCTGCTCCCGCCGCCGCGGCTCCCGGGCGGCCCAGGAGGCGGAGGAGGCATCGCCCGCCGCGCAGCACCTCCAGCCTCGCCATCGCCGCTCCCCTCACGCCCGCCCGACTTCCGGCGCGGGAATAGCGTCACGCGAGACGTAGCCGGCGCTCCCGTGACGTCGGTGCGCCGCTGGGCGCATGCGCTCTTCCGCATGCGCTCGCCAGGCCCCGCCCCTCGGCCGGACCGGTCGGAAGGAGCGCCTGCGCCCCTCAAGGTAGGCCGTGACGTCGCCCCTGTGCATGTGCAGAGCGCCGCCAGGAGCGGGGCAGGGGGCGCGGGAGGCGGAGGGAGGGCGGGCTGCCGAGGGGCTCCGGGCCCCGCTCCGCCTGGGCGCCCCTTTCGCCTGCCGGGCTCCGGACTACAACTCCCAGCAGCCCCGGCAGGCCGGCCCCGCAGGGGGATCATGGGAGTCGTAGTCCGAAGGCCTGCAGGGCCCGGGGGGGCGGAGGCGGAAGAATTCCCGGCCCGGGACGCCCCCCCCCCCGGGGAGGAGGATTGGGCCCGTTCCGGGAGGAGAAGGACGCTGCCGGGGGCGGCCAGGCAGGACTCTCAGCCGCCTCGACCAGCACAGACCATGTTATCCTTTTTACCAATGTTGCCGTGATGACTATTATTAACCATTTCAGCCCATATGACGACTATAATTATTAATTATATTATTAATTATATTAAATATAAATAAATTATTTGTAGGCACAGCTCATCCTCTAGAATATAATAGCTTACTAGGGAAATGCCGAAGTTGCCCTTTGGGGTGCCTCAGGGTCAATTTCTATGGTAGCTCGTATGGTTGTACGGGTGTAAGTATTTACCTCAATTTCAACTCAAGAGCTTTTGCTGCAGTCTGCTCTGATTGTATATTTTATCTTTATGAATGCTGTTTTTATTTGTGTTGTGCACGCTGGTCTTTGACCGTAATAAATTATCTATCTATCTAATATAAATATATTAATTATATATTATTATTATTATTGTTATTATCATCATCATTAATTATATTAATTATAACTATTAGTTAATTTAAAAACAACTGTGCACAAATGAATACTGTTCAAACCCCACAAACTGTAGCAATGAAAGCACCGCTCTGAATGCTGTTTGCTGGGCAAGGCTCCCCACAGGCGTTGGGTTGGCTGCTGTGGGTCTGGGCCAGGGCGGCATTTGTTTGGCCTGATCCAGGCTCCCTTCTGTGCGGCAGGATCCGAGCTCCTTCCCCAAAGAGCCAGCTAGGATGGAGAGCAAAGACCTGGAAGCCGAGATCCACCCGCTGAAGAACGAGGAGGGCAGAGGTCCTGAGGGCCTGGCCAACTGCACCCAGAAGGAAGCAGCCCCCAAGAAGCTCAAGCGGCTCTCGCAATGGCGCACAGCGGCCTTCTTCCTCTCCCTCTTTCTGTGCCTCACGGTGGTGTTTGCCTTCTCCTTTATCATCCCGTGCCCAGTGAGGCCCATTTCCCAAAGGATGTGGAGCAGAACTTATGAGGACGCAGGTGAGTGCGTGGGCGCAGGGGCCGCAGCCACTCCTGGGGGCCCCACGGGTGCTTGCGGCCCATCGCTGAAGCCCCCCATTCTGGCCTCTTTGCAGCAACCTACTCGTTCCTGGCCATGCAGGACGTCAACAAGGACCGGGTCCAGGATGTCCTCTTTGCCTTCAAGGCTGCCAGTGCCGGCAGCAACAGCACAAACAGCTCTTGTGCCAGCCAAGGTGAGGGTTCCTGGGGCTTGAGCGGCTCTGCAGAGACTGCTCCTTGGGGGAGAGAGGGGAGGAGGCCGCCGGGGCTGAATGGGCTGCTCCTCTTCCTCCAGGCTTGGCCTCCCCCTGTGCCTTCCTGGCCGCTCATTCGGGCACCAACGGCACCACACTCTGGCAGAGGCCTGTCGCCCAAGAGCTCCTGCTGATGGACTGCTCCGGGGAGCAGGATCACACCCCAGCCTGCTTCATTGTAGGGGAGCCGGACATCCTGGCAGCCATCGACTTGGAGACAGGTAGGCAGGTGTCCAGCAGCCCCTTGCCCAGAGCGTCACGGCAAGAGGCATGCCGGCAATCTTCCTAGTGCGATGAGGGGGTTGGGGGGCTTGTCTTGCCAAAGACAAGGTGGTTCCTTTCAAATGAGATTCATGAGCAATACAAAATACGCAAGCAAGAAGATTAAAAAAATATATTTTAAAACAGCAAGCAATATATACCGTATTTTTTGCTCTAGAAGACTCACTTTTTCCCTCCTAAAAAGTAAGGGGAAATGTGTGTGAGTCTTATGGAGCGAATGCAGGCTGCGCAGCTATCCCAGAAACCAGAACAGCAAGAGGTATTGCTGCTTTCACTGTGCAGCGATCCCTCTTGCTGTTCTGGCTTCTGATATTCAGAATATTTTTTTCCTTGTTTTCCTCCTCCAAAAACTAGGTGCATCTTATGGTCTGGTGTGTCTTATAGAGCAAAAATACGGTACATACCAAGCATGCACTTCAATCTGCCACTTGGAAACCCTCAAGAAGCGGCGAAGCAACTCCCCCCAGGTAGCCTCAGTTTGCAGGGCCCTGCGGCCGATCAGTCCGTGCACGAGCTTCAGTGAAACTCTGCCCAAACTGTCCCATTTTATAGATAGCCACCCCTTCCCAATGCCTCACTTTCTCAAAACAATGTCCAACATCAAAGAAGGTACCCAGTATTATTTTGGGATGCGTCCAAGGGAACAGGGGCAATTGGCAGGCCCCCAGCTGGCTCCAGCCCACCGGCCAGCAGCCGAGCGAACTCTGGTCCTCGGATCAGCATGGAACTGCGACCTGAGCTTCAGAAGCCAGGCATGCAAGCCAGCAGAGATAAGAGCTCTTCACAACGGAAGGGCAGAGAGAGGCTGTGTAAAGCGTATTTACAGGCATTTTATTCAGCATCAGGACAGAGGAAAAACATGTCTGCTCCCCTTCATGCCCAAGCAAACAGCATAAGCAAAAGCTAAACACACAACGGAAGTTCCCAGCAGGCTGTGCTGGAATGTAAACAGGCACGTGACACACAGCAGTCATGCCTGTTCCTCTGAAGGTGGAATGGAATGTCATAACACGTCCTCCACAGCTGATTAAGGGAGCTGCATGTGGGGCTTCTCCCAATGTTCCCAGGACATTAAAGACTGTTCTCACACCATCAAAAAACTGAACAAGAGCGAGGGGGGGAAGGAACAGAGGAGGCAGGAAGGGCTCTGTGTCACTAGCTCCTCAATACCTTTTCTCTTCCGGGTGCATTTCCCCATTCTCATGAAGGAGTGGAACAGGTCTCGGTGTTTCAATTTCTGGGAATGGAGTTGAGAGGTGACCTAACCTGGGGAGAAAACAGCAAAGAACCCTGATGAAGAGAGCACAGCAGAGGTTGTATTTTCTGAGAATCCTCCGGAAAAACAATCTCTCCAAGGACCTGTTGATGGCATTTTATCATTGTACTGTGGAGAATGTACTAACTTATGGTCTGTGTGTGTGGTTTGGGGGGCTGCACAGTCAGGGGAAAAACAATGCTGTCCGGGGTTGTAAAGACTACAGAGAGAATAATTGGGTGCACTCTTCCCACCTTAGATCAAATCTATGCTTCCAGGTGCCATAAGAAAGCTGCAGAGATAGCGCAGGATAGTGCGCACCCCGGAAATGATCTCTTTCAGCTTCTGCCTTCTGGAGGAAGGTACAGGGTTATAAAAACCAGGACTAGCCCCCTGAGAAACAGTTTCTACCCAAATGCAATTCTGGTTTTAAATGCAGTATAAGGAGTCTCTATAGTATATTGTATTTTAAAATGGGGTTTCAGAGTTTTTAGGGGGGTTGAATGTCTTATGTAGATTTTTCAATTTCATTGTTCTGCATGGGACAATGACAATAAAGGTATTGTATCGTATCGAGTGAGGAGCACCCATCCCACTGAAGGGGCACCTCTGCATCCTGCAAGTGGGCTGGCACTAAGTTAACTGGACGCAGCTTTGCTCTGGGCAGCAACAGTGAGATTCCGTTCTGCTCAGACAGACAAGAGAGCTGCCTGCTGGATCAGCCCCAGGAGGGATCAGCGACCAAGTGGCCTCTTGAGTCTAATTCCGTGAGCTCCGCTCTGCGATCGGGTGCCAGAGGCTGCTCCGCTGCCATCCACCTTTATGCCAAAGGAGAGCATTGGCGTTCCTGTCTTCTCCTCCTTGCTGGCCCAAATAGGACTAATTTAGCCAGCTAGCCCTGGTGATCATCTAACGTTTATTGGATGGATTTTCCCCTTAAACTGATTTTTGAATTTCTGAATTTATTGTTTTATACTGTCTTTTATGTTGTTTTTTGTTGCATCAATTAAGTGTTTTAAATTTGTTGTTGGCCGCCCTGAGCCCAGTTTTCTGAACCGGGAAGGGTGGGGCATAAATAAAAATTTATTATTATTATTATTATCATTTCTATTTTAGCCCATATTCTGTGTTCCAAAACAGAAAGTGGGCAAGAGGGAAAGAGAGGCAGAGTTGTGGCCAGGAGTGTGTGTTGGCTTCCATGACCAAGCCGCCCCCAAAATGCTGGGACCTGCTGTCCTTTGTCTCCTTCCTCCCTCCCCTCACCCCATGAGGCCCTTGCTTCCTGCTTATTCCTCAGGCCAGACTCTCTGGAATGAGGCTGCCAACCTCGGGCCTAATTCGACAGTGCTGAGTCCATTGCTGAAGATCCCAGATGTCAACGGAGACAGCACTTCTGACCTTTTGGTCTTTGCTGAGACGGGAGAGGAGGTGAGCTTAAATAACTATAGATAACTATAGCGAGGAAACTTGGCATTTCTTCAGCATTGCCATGCAAGCCTCTTTAAGACTGAGCAGGCAGTGGCGGCAGGATAGCTCAGTTTCCTCCCCAGGCGCGAGAATCCCATGGCCTTCGCTTGTTCTGCAGATTCAAGCCCACTTCTATTCAGGGAAACATGGCACCCAGATTGGATCCGTTGAGACCTTGCATCTCCCGGGAAGAGTCGGCCATCTCATGCAAGTCACTCCGAAGGGCTCCCACTATGTGCTGCTGTACACAGGTGAGTCCTTCCCCCTCTGGAGACAGGCCCCGTCTTGGCCCAGGGGTCCCTGCCGAGGGCGGGGTCCTCTCTGGAGAAGAGACGCTCTTTGGAGTCTGGCAAAGACACTGCTGCTTGGCTCACTGACTCCCTTCCTCCCTCCCTCAGCAAAGGCCCTTTACGCCTACTCTCTGAAAGCGCTGTGCCAGATGGGGTTCAGCTCTCCTGCCCACAGCACCTCTGGTTTGACGGAAGATCCACTCTGGGAGACGGCGATCAACAGCGCCACGCGCCAAATCACCTTGCTCAGGTAGCGCTTGTAGGGCTTCCAGCAGGGGCAGGAGGCGGGGTTGGCCATTGGGGGGCTTGGGGAGAATGCGTAGCTTTCAGAGCAAGCCGGGTGGGAACTTGGGAAGAAGGGCCACGTCCGAGAGCAGCAAGTGGGGTTGAGAGAGGGAGGTAGTGTTGCTGTGAGCCAAAAAGTCGCCAGTTCAGTTGGAGATCTTGTATTAGGAAGTCCCAGTGCTTTTTTTCTTAGAAAATGTTTAGGGGTTCTCTCATTTTGACTCAAGTTCAAACCAAGAAAAATAAATATGGTTAATGGACAAAAGTACAAAGAACATGCATTACAGCGGGAAAGGAAGCCGCCATCAGTGGTGGTAACAACAAAATGGACCAATCACTGTGCTAGATTCCAACTCCTACTTCACACATTAAACACCCGCTTCCGTCTGAGACTCAGGAAACACCGTGACAGAAAATGAGGCTGCCATCGGAGGGAGCAGCGGAACTGACGATTCACCAGGCTAGAGAAGAAACTAATTTTTTTAAATAAAAATTAGTTTCTTCCCCCGTTAGATTCACAAAATATTTAGGGGTATGTGTACCCCCAGAAAAAAAGCACTGGGAAGCCTCCACCTGTCATACTGAAATACTGGCCCACCTCACCTGGTTGTTGTAAGTTCTACAGAGGAGGAGGTGCTTCTTTCCCTTTGTCAGAAGAGCCCGTCTTCTGGGGTCAGGAGGGCAATGTGGTCTCCCCCCGCCAGCCTCCTCTTGCCCTCATTGGTGTCAGCTGGCACAAGTGCCCCCTGCAGGCCCAGCTGAGCAATGACCAACGCTTTCGGTCCCTCCCTGTTTAGCTCTGGAGAAATCCGCTACCTGACAAAGATGCCTGTGTCTTCGAGCGCCGATTTTCTGGTTTCAAGATCGAACATGCTTGAGCTGGTGGACGGGCAGCACTTGGGCTCGATGTGGGTCACAGAGACACCCCACATCCTAAGGTAAGGGGTGCCAGCTTCTGCCAACAACCATGACCTGCAGGGTCCGACTCTGGCTTGTGCCTCGTCCTAAGAGGTGCGGGGAGAGTGGCCTGAGCTGTGACTTTGCACGGGAGGGAGAAGGGAAAAGGAGGGCCAGCCAGTGGTTTTGCCATGCATGAGGCTCTGAGCAATTAATTACAGGTGGGCTTTGCAGCCCAGAGGAATTCGCCAGCGGTGCTCCCGAGTTCAGGCAGAATGCCCAAGGGAAGGGAAGGGCTTGTGCAACTGGGAAGGGAGCGGGGCTTCCCCACAGCTTTCTGGAGATAAATCCCTTTCTCCGCTGCCCTCTTTAACCAACAATCTCATCCCCCTTTTCTGGAATGATGGGGTGGAGGAGGGAGAGGTCCGGTGTGCCAGTCAGGGCTGCTGGGAATGGCTTGTTCAGCCCCTTCTCGTCTCCCTCTTGCAGCGAGCCTGTGCTTGGAGCCTACAGGCCGGACGAGGTCGACGTTATCGTTATGAGCAGAGACTCTTCCAGGAAGAAGGTTTGTTTAAAGGCCCACAGCCACACGGAGTCCCTTGCAGCAAAGGCAGTGTTTTATGATCCATTTCTTTTATCAATTAAATTCAAATGCCGCCTTCATCTGAGGATCATAGGGTGGTTTACAGGGGGAAAAAGAGCAGCCCTGATCAGGAAAGTTTTTAATGTCTGCCATTTTATTATGTTTTATATTTTGCTGGAAGCTTCCTAGAGTGGCTGGGGAAACTAGCCAGGTGGGCAGGGCATAAACAAGAAAATCATCATAAAAATGCACAGCACAATATCAAGCAAGGACAATGCCTTTGACCCCCTGGGACCCTGCCCCCCCCCATTAAAAAGGCCATAGTTTTTGCCTGGTGTCAAAAGACATGTGAAGCAGGCGCCAGGCAAGCCTTTCTGGGGAGAACATCCTACAAACGGGAGACACCGCGAGAAAGGACTGTCCTCGTGTTGCCATCCTCCAGACTTCTTGTGAAGTAGGGGCGTGGGGCAGAGAAAGAAGGGCCTCGGGTGACAGTCGCAGGGTCTCAGTCAGTTCATATGGGGAGAGGCAGTCCTTGGGGTATTGAAGGCTTTTAAACCAGTACTTCGAATTGGGCCCCAAAACTGATTGGCAGCCAGGGCAGTTGGGCCACAGTTGGCAATACATGCTCAGAGCGCCTTGCCCTCCTGAGCATCGTGGCCACTGAATTCGGCACCAGCTGAAGTTTCCAAAGCATCTTCAGAGGCAGTCGCATTGCAGTAACCTAACCTGGAGGTTACAGGAGGACAGGTGACAGAGGTCAGGCTGTTCCAGTGCAGGTGGGGGCGCGGCTGGGCCACCAGCCAAAGCTGAAGGAGGCCCCAAGCGACAGCAGTGCACCCAGGAGGACCCCAAGTTGCGTACCTGCTCCTTCAGAGAGAGTGTCACCCCCTCAAAAGCGCCACCTCCCACCCTCAGGACTTTGGTGGCTGGAAACCCAGCCAGATGGGTGGGGTATAAATAATAAATTATTATATATTATTATTATTATTATTATTATTATTATTATTATTATTATTATTATTATTAAAGATGAGCAAATCTGGTGAAGGAGGGTCCGCTTAATCAGATCCAAAGTTATGCATTTTATAGGTGTGATGGTTAGGCATGGTCCTGGCCTGCCATGGAGCAGCTTCTGGGTGCTGAGAGCCTTTGCCTTGCCCAGCACCCCGTGGCAGAAGCGCCCGGAGCAGGGGCTGCAGAGGGCAGCCTGCTTGGGGGCAGGGGCTGCAGAGAAGAGCGCTAAAGACCTGAGAAGGCAGCAGCCTCTAAGGCAGGCCTCTTCTCCGCAGGTCATGGTAATGGAAGGTACCTCTGGAGACATCGAGTGGGAGGCCGGCCTGCAGCTGCTCTCGGGCGCCGACAGCCCCCCGCCGGCCACCCTGTCCACCCTCGACCACAGATCGGTCTTCCTCTTCTGGGGCCTGTACCAGAGGGACGCAAACGGAACGGTAAGCGGAGGGTGGCATTCTGTAGCAGGAAGGGAATGCAAAGGCCCCCACCCCCAAATGCAAAGAAACTGTTCCTTCTGCCAGCTGGCTTTGGACGGGGGGGGGGGGGTAGCTGAATGGAATTTGCCTTTAGGAATCTCTAGCTCAGTTGGTAGAGCATGAGACTCTTAACCCCATGGTCGTCCGTTTGAGCCCCACGTTGGGCAAAAGAGTGGACTTTGCATGCAGCTGGACTAACGACCTTTGTGCTCCCTCCCAACTCCACTGCAGTTTTCCATGAAAGCCCTCTGAACCCCAAAAGGAGAACACCAGCCTTCCCACATGTCTGGCTTTGTGTGCCCGGGCCGACAGTCACACTGGCACAGAGTTGCCCCGGTGCCCCTGCCCCTCTCCTCTGCCACTGCATAACAGAATCGCCTTCCCTAATTGCCACAACCTCGCCAGTGCACATTTCAAGCAGGGAATGCGCTGCCTCCGTGTGTTATGGGGGGGGGGGTCTTGCTGGCGGGGCCTGCTCTACGCAGTTTGCCCTTGCCTGCAGCTCTCTCTTCTCTCTTGGTGCCAGGGGTCCTGGGACGGCGCCCAGCAGCAACTGTACCTGTTCCACCCCGCCTTGCCCAATGTCCTTCTGGAGACGAGCAACGTCACGGAGCACATCGTGGGCTTTAAGGGTAAGTCGGTGTCATGGTCCGGTTCACGGGCAATCAAAGTCCCGGCAGGGGATGTCAGGACCGGAGGCAAGATGGCGGGGTGGGAGCAGGAACGGGGGTCCAGAAGCCAGGAGTCAGGAAGTCAAGGGTCTGAGGGTCAGGAAGCAAGGAGTCACGAAATCAGGGGTCCGAGGGTCAGGAAGCAAGGAATCAAGAAGCCAAGGTTCAAGTACCAGGAAGCAAGAAGCCAAACGCAGCAAGGCAGGAAACAAGTTGCTGTGGCAAAGAGCCGAAGGGAAATGCTGACCTTATAACCCTTCCCAGCTCTTGCCACCAGGTGCAGTGAGTTACGAATCTGCCTCACCTGTGAGGCCGCGCCTTGCCTCTTCAGAACAAACTTAGGTAGGCCCCAGTCCTGCAAAGTCCTGTTGGTCACAAGGCCTGGCTCCTGCACACACTCCTGACAGTCAGGGCCCTCCCCATGCTGCTGGGCGGCTGCGAGGAGGAGGAGGAGGAGGCTGCTGTTGCTGCTGCTGCTGCTGCTGCTGCCTACCCCCCAATCCTACACCCTCTTCTACTTTCAGGGGTGCTCTTTGAGCGGAGCCGCCACGCCTGCTATGTGCTCCTGACGGGGCCCCAGGTAGGGCAGGCCCCCGGGCAAGTGATGCTGTCGAAGTGGAAGCTGAAGGAGGCCATCGCCGGCAGCCGCGTGATCTGGCTCAACCAGGTGGCGCAGAACAGCGAGCAGAGCGTCCGGGAGCGCTTCCTCAGGATGAGGTACCGCAGCCCCCAGTGAGCGCTGGCAAGGCTGGGCTGCAGGGAGAGGACGACCCCGGAGGACCCGAGGCCGGCAGAGGCTTCCCGCAGCGCCAGAAGGCAGAGAAGAGCCACCGCGAGGCTGACAATGGGCAGGGCTGGCATGGCAGGAGGGGGCAGAGGCGGCCTTCCCAGCGCTGCTCCTCGCCCGCACCCAGGGCCCTTTCCCTGGGGGATTCCTGCTGCAAAGGCTCCCTCTCTCTGTCTTTGTGGAGGCCTGGATTGGGGGGCAAGCAAGCATGTGGCCCCTTGACTGGCACTGGAAGGCTCCCCCACCAATGGACTCTCCTGGGGGGAGGAGAGGGCTCAGCACCCTGCACTTCACTGGGGTTGATGTCTGCAGCCCCCACTCCCTTGGCTGCCCAGCTCCTCCTTCCTCCCTCTCGCTGCTGCCTCCACCAGCTGGGAGCCAGCAGGGAACCAGGGAGTCGTTTGGGGGTGGGGGCCTTGAGAGCTCAGTGGGACCCTGGCCTGCAGCGCTCAGGGGCAGCAGCCTGGGGGGGCGGGGGGGCTCTCCCTTGCTCCCCCTTCCCCAGCCTTGCCACCCTGCTGGCCTTGGCTTCAGGCCCCACTTGGTGCAGGGAGGAGGAAGGGGGTTGGCTGCTTTGCAAGGGGAAGGGCCCGAAACCCGCCCCTCACAGCATCCTTTGCCCAGGCGACCCACCCCCCACCGCTAGGACTGGAGCCGACGGGGCTGCTTTTCCGCCTTCGGGGATTTCTCGAAGGTTTTTCCTTTGGGCTTTGGTGGTGGAGGTTTCGCACACAGGGCCACCTCTTGCACCTCAGGAGGCGGGGACTTGGCCAGTTTGCTGCTGCTGCTGCTGCTACTACTGTGGTTTCAATAAATCCTGGTTCCTTGTCCACAACCTCCGTTTTCGTTCTATCTTGGGGCTCCTGCAATCGGTCGCCAGAATGAGCTGGGCCCCCAGACCTGTGCCATTCACTTGGGAGGGAGGAAGGAGGCGCAATGGGCAGAGGCCCCTCCTCTCGACACCCTCTCCCCCTGCCCATGCTCTCTCTGGGATGAAGAGGCCGTGGCTCGTTTGCACCCCAGGCCCAAATTCAAATCCTCCGGACTGGCAAGGAGAATCCGGTGACCTGGTTATATGCCACTCCTGTTTGGGGGGTGGGGGTTTCAAAGAGAGACCTCTGTGTGACAGGGCAGCCCCCTCCTTCGCTCCAATAAGCCCTTAGGTACCTGGAAGCATCTCTTGACGCAAGAGGGGAGTGTTGGTAGTCTTGCTAAGTCCTGGGTCGGCCATGCCCTTGCCTCCTCCTGGGCTCAGGCAAGCAAGAGGACATCTGTGCTTCGGCAGAGTTTTCCCTGTGCAGGTTTTCAGTGAGGCCGTTGGTCCCTATGGCCTGCTGCTGCCTAAGCTGCCAGGCAGGAGTCGTCCAAGGAGCCAGAGCTTGGCTGGGAGAGGCTGCCAGGAAAGGGCTTCTGCATGCCAAGCAGCCGCTCTGCTCCTGCACCTTCTTCCACGCTGCATCCCCTGGGAGCAGGAGCTGGAGGAGGAGTCCCTCTGTCAAGGCTACTGCAATTAATCCAGAATGCAGCATCCAGACTGGTGACTGGGAGCGGCTGCCAGGACCACATAACACCGGTCCTGAGAGATCTGCATTGCCTCCCAGTACATTTCTGAGCACAATTTAAAGTGTTGGTGCTGGCCTTGAAAGCCCTAAACAGCCTCAGCCCAGTAGACCTAAAGGAGCGTCTCCACCCCCATTGTTCTGCCCAGACACTGAGGTCCAGCGCCGAGGGCCTTCTGGCAGTTCCCTCATTGCGAGAAGCGAAGCTATAGGGAACCAGGCAGAGGGCCTTCTCGGTGGTGGCGCCTGCCCTGTGGTACGCCCTCTCTTCAGATGTGAAGGAAATAAGCAGCTCTCTTATCTTTAAAAGACATCTGAAGGCAGCCCTATTTAGGGAAGTTTTTAAGATTTAGTGCTGTATTGTTTTTAACACTTGATTGGGAGCCGCCCCGGAGTGGCTGGGGAAACTCAGCCAGATGGGCAGGGTATAAATAATAAATTATTATTATTATTATTAGCACAGCGGCACCAGAAAAAGAGCCACAGCAGGAACTGCAGAAGCAGGTCTTGGCCCTGGCACCAGGGGCTCGGCTTGCGCCCTCTCAGCTTTTAATGTGCACACACATATACACAACCCCCCACGTCCCTGTTGTGCAGGCCAGAGGGGGTCCAGGCAGAGCAGCTCCTGGCTGACTTCCAGCACTCGGCCCCCATCTGCTCCGAAAGTGCTTTGCTGGCATCTGTTCAGCAGTGGAGGCAGCATGCCACGCTGGGATTAGCGAGCGGGAAACGGCAGCAGTGCCAGGCTAAGAGGATGCCCTGCCCCAGTTTCCCCCAGGCGTCAGGACTGGTGGGCCAGGCAGAAATGTTGGGGGCAAAGCCGCCCTCTTGCGCCGCAGGCCTGCCAGGGGAATGAGAGGGGGACTTGGCTGCAACCCCCTGCTCAAAGATGGGGGGCCAAGTGGGGTTTTAAGGCTCTCCAGGTTCTGCTGGGGAAATGCAATGGGAGAGCGGAGCTTTGCAGCCCCTACTAATCTCCTTACTGGGCAGATGGCAAATACCTCCCAAGCCCCAGAAATGCAGAAAGATCCTGGCAGGAGATTTGGGGCTGAGGGGGGGTGGCATGGAGCAGATGGACACGGCCGGTCCCTGAGCCCTTTATCTTCCCCAAGGGCTACATGGGTGTGAGAATTGTAGAGTTGGTAAGCTCAAGGTTAGGGTACTGCAGGGCGTTCTACGCAGGTCTGCCTCTGAAGACGGTTCGGAAACTTCAGCTGGCGCAGAATTCAGCAGCCAGGTTGCAGCCACTGGAGCAAGACGGTTTCAGCATCTTACACTGATCCTGGTCTGGCTACCAATTAGTTTCCGGGTCCAATTCCAAGTGCTGGTTTTGACCTATAAAGCCTTAAACGACTCAGGACGGCAATATCTCAAGAACCACCTCTTTCCATATAAACCTACCCGGACCCTGAGATCCTCTTCTGAGGCCCTCCCTGTTTGCCGCCACCTCGAGAAGTCCAGAGGGGGGGTGGCAACACGAGAACGGGGCCTTCTCTGCAGTGGCTCCCCGCCTGTGGAATGCTCTCCCCAGGGAAGTTCACCTGGTGCCTTCACTATACACCTTTAGGCGCCAGGCCTTTGGATGATCCGATTTACATCCTATGCTCTTTTAAAATCTGCTTTTTGTGGGGGGTGGGCTGTTGCGTTGTTTTTGTTTTTGTTAGGTATTTTGTGGTTTTATATCTTGATTTTATTCTGTGAACCACCCTGAGACCCCCGGGTATAGGGCAGTATATAAACTCTATGAAGAAGAAGAGTTGGAAGGGACCCCCCCACAAGGGTCATCCAGCCCAGCCCCCGCAACGCAGAAATGGCACTGTGGGGGTCTCATCCGCTGCCCCCCCCCATTGCAGGCAGTCTAGGCAGGCCACCCCACTCCTTGCAGCTGCCTTGAAGCCAGGCATCTTCCCTGCCCCACACATGGCTGCCCCCTCCCTCTGCTCAAACCCCCACCACCCCCTTTGGGGAAGGAAAGACACCCCGGAGGTTCCAGAATGAGAAGCTTTTGCTCCCCTAGCCCCCACCCCCACCCCTTTCTCCCTGTTGACTGCAAATGCCCCCCCCCCGCCCCCAGTTCTTTGGGTGGAGAAAGGAAGAAAAACTGAGCAGCCCCTAGACAGCTCTGCTGTTCCAACGGGTTTTTATTGTATTCCATCTTTGCAGAACAGAACTTCCAGCAGCTGCAACCTCCTTCACACACCGAACAGGTGCTGGAAGACATCTGGAGGGCTGAGTGGGTGCGGGGGGGGGCGCAGAGCAGAAGAAAGCCCGGCCCTTCTGGCCTTGCACAGCCCCCTCCCCTCAGGCAGCTGCGGGAGCAAAGGACACCCCCACCCTGCTCTGGGACCCATCTGGAGGCCTGGCCAGGGGTGGCATCCCTCACAAACCACTGGAGGACCTGTCGGGGGGGCACACACAAGGCCTTCCACCTCTGGGGTTTTAGGGACAGCCTGAGTCAGTTGTGCATGGGAGGGAGGGGGGCAAGGAACGCTGCTCAGCTGAAGGAGGGGGGCTGGGAGCAGGTGGGCGCTCTAGGCAGGGAGGGGGGCAATTCCTGAGGCAAGAGAGTGTCGGGGGGGGGCAGTGCTCCAAGAAGCAGATAAGGCAGAGGAGGTGATGCGTCTGTGCTGGGCTCCTGCATCATATGGCTTCGTTCCAGTGGGGGGGGGATACAGGAAGGTCAGTTATGAGCATCAGTCGAGGGACGTCCAGGAGAGTCAGCAGGGGGGGAGGCAAAGGGAGGCCTTTCTCCTGCCTGTGTGTGGATGGCAAGGGGAATTGGGGGGGGGTCCTAGGTGCCGCCGTCCTCTTCGCCCCCCTCCTCCACCGGGGCGGGCGGCCCCACTTTGCTCTTGTCTTCGGCCTTTGCCTCATGGTCCCCCGGGGGGGGCAGCAGGGCAGGACTGGGGCTGGAGTGGCGCTGCTTCCGCATGAAAGGAAAGACCCTGCGGGGGGAGAGGAAGGGTCCGGTCTGACACTGCAGAGAGGCAATCTCCCCACAACCCCATGCCAGCACCCTCCCTGAAGTGGGGGGCACTTGCGGGCCCCCTCCCCATCTGCTCACCGCTTCTTCGTCTCCGGGGGAATGACAGCCTCCGCCAGCAGGTTCTTGTAGAGATCGGACTTCAGGAAGCGAGGGTAGGAGTCCTAGCAGGGAAGGGGAAGAGCTCTGGGGTGACTGGGGGGGGGCGACGATGGCCAAGGCAGCCCCAGCCCCGAGCACCCACCCCCAGGATTGCTCCGCACCTTCTTCATCAGCATGTAGATGTGCATTTGGGCGTCATCCATGACGTAGCGGTGGGGGGTCTTAATGCCTTCCAGAGTCCTCTCCATCGTCTTGCTGTCGATGTTCACCCAGCGGGTGGCGCCGGGGGCCAGGAACTGCCTGGAGGGAGCAAGAGCTGCCTTGGCATGGGGAGGGGGCAGAGAGCTCCTGGCATGGGTGGGTGTAGGGGTGCAAATATCCAGAGTGTGGGGGGTCAGGTGAGATTGCTATGAGGAATCATGAAAAATGAAGCAAGCCATTGTGTCCGCGACGAAAGCATGGCGTCGTCTGGGTTTGATTCATTGACAATAGTTTCTGATCAAATCCCACAAGCCTCTCCACCTCTGCCATTTGCTTTCTCTACGCCTGACAGGCACGTATAAGCATTCTGAAACACAGGCCAGTTGCTTCATCAGGCATCCTCAGTACATAAAGTTAATAGGTTACTTTGATGTAGTTTGTTAATCTTTAGATAGATCTTAAGGGCCAGGAAGAGAGTTCACAAGGAGATGGTAAATCCTGCCTCTCCTGTTTATTACCACCGGGGTTTTGCTGAATGCATTCCTCCTTTTATTCTTATTTTATTTACTCTGGACTACTATGCAGGCTCTGGACTACTATGCAGAAATAGTTTCTTTGTAGTTTTAACTTTCAACTTTGTCCCCACGTGGGGGTTTTGAAATGCTCAGAGGAAATCTTATTGGTTCTTATGAACACTGCGTAAAAAGTTCTTTTGTGCATAAAACGACCTGGGCCGAGGGGTGGACAGAGGAGAATTATTATTGGCACCCCTCCCAGAGTCTGGCTGGTCAAGCCTCATGTGTATTTTATTAATCCGAGGCCAATCCTTCCTTGCTTTGGGAACGCTACAGGTGGGCACTGAGCAGAAGTGCCTGTGTGGGGTCTGGGAAACCCAGCTTGGCTTGGAGGTTCAGGTTCCCTTGGGGCTGGGAGGAAGGGAGAGGCGAAGGCTCTGGAGAAGTGCCAAACAGCCCCATTGGAGCCCCCTATGGTGAGAGGCCATCCTGGGCCGGCCCTACCATGAGGCACTTGCTACCTCAGGCGGCCAAGATTGAAGACCAGCAAGCGCAGGGAACTCTGGGTGGGCGAGTGCTTTGCAACCCATCCTGCACCCGCTAAACTCAGCCGCTGCCTTTTGGGGTGCAGCAGAGGAGGCAGAAACAAGATCCGAGGGTCTGCGGAGATTTCGCGCATGGAACGGGACAGGGAGGAGGCTGCTTCTTGCCCTCGGCTTCGGGCAGCAAAACGCCTTGTGCCGGCCATGCAGGCGGGAGCCAGCGAGGGGAGGAGAGCAAGGCGCTTACTGGTAGATGGAGTCCACGATCTCCTCGATCCGGGCCTGCTCCCCATAGCGCAGCTCTTCGCAGGCCTCCCAGAAGCTCAGGTTCTCAGCTGGAGAAGCAGGAGAGGAAGAGGAGAGAGGTAGGAGAAGCTGAAGAGGTGGAGGGCCCCAGGGGAAAGGACGATGGGGGGCAAGTTGGTCTTGCGCTCCCCAGAGGCAAAAGTACATTTCCGAGCAGAAATGAATGTGTTGATGTTGACCTTGAAAGCCCTAAATGGCCTCAGCCCTGTATACCTGAAGGAGCATCTCCACCCCCAGCGTTCTGCCCGGACACTGGGGTCCAGCTCCGGGGGCCTTCTGGCAGTTCCCTCCCTGCGGGAAGCCAAGTTACAGGGAACCAGGCAGAGGGCCTTCTCGGTGGTGGCGCCCGCCCTGTGGAACGCCCTCCCATCAGATGTCAAAGAAATACACAACTATCTGACTTTTAGAATACAGCTGAAGGCAGTCCTGTTTAGGGAAGTTTTTAATGTCTGATGTTTTATTGCATTTTTAATATTTTGTTGGAAGCTGTCCAGAGTGGCTGGGGAAACCCATCCAGATTGGTGGGGTATAAATAAATTGATTATTATTATTATTATTATTATTAAAGCTGGACCTACCACTGAACTCCTTCTTGAGGAACTCCAGGAGCTGCACCCGGCCCAGGCTGTCCCCGATCAGCTCACTGAAGCCAAAGCTCCAGCGCTCCACTCGCAGCTTGGTGGGGGCTGTCACCCTGCAGGCAAGCGGGGGGGGGGGCAGGGTGTAATGCAAGCCCTGAGGGACCCCTGAAAGCCAAGGGGCCTTTCCCCAAAGAGAGAGGTGGGGGGAGGCACAGCACAGACGCTGGCAAGGAGGGGGCCGGGCAGGCATCGGGGGCGCCTCCACCAATTGGGGCAATGCACTTACGTGGGGGCGTTCATGGCCCAGTAGGTGGTGTCGTCTGTGATCCAGGGATTACTGGGGAGGCAGCCGGACATGATGGGATCGTGCGGCACGTATTGCTCGTTGAACTTGAGGTACCTGCAGAGGCAGCATGAGGTGGGGGGTGGGGAGTCAGTGGGGGCCTTCTCTGCTGCCAGGTACAGCAAAGGGGCTAAGCCCACCCTGGGAGCAACAGGCAGAGAGATGCAAGGACCCCCCCCCCCAAAGAAGAAACACGTATGAAATAGGCAACTCACATCACCCAGTAAGGCTGTGGAACCAAGGAATGGGCAGAACCCTGCTCCCCGCCCCCCCACCCCACCTCTCAATCATTATCATAAGCTAAACAAGCTAGAGCCCCACTCTCTTGGGGGCCCCCCAAAAAAATTAAAGAGGAAAAAACTGGATGTACAATTCCAAAATATAAGATAAAAAACAAATAAAACCTACATACAGTGTTTTGTGTTGTGTAGGCTCCTCTGATGTAAGTCACGGGCCAGCCTGCTCCCTAAAATATCACTACTTTGCTCCTTTCTATATATAGGGTGCCTACATTCTGCATGTGCAAATGGCTTTAGATACCTAGGTAAAGGTAAAGGGACCCCTGACTCTGGGGTTGCGGTGCTCATCTTGCTTTATTGGCTGAGGGAGCCAGCATACATCTTCAGGGTCATGTGGCCAGCATGACTAAGCCTATTCTGGCAAACCACAGCAGCGCACGGAAACACCGTTTACCTTCCCACCACAGTGGTACCTATTTATCTACTTGCACTTTGGCGTGCTTTCGGACTGCTAGGTGGGCAGGAGCTGGGAAAGAGCAATGGGAGCTCACCCCGTCGCTGGGATTCGAACCGCCGACCTTCTGATCGGCAAGCCCTAGGCTCTGTGGTTTAACCCACAACGCCACCCGCGTCCCTATTTTAGATACCTATGAGGTCCATAAATTACCATATAGCATTATATTCAACACAAAAGAACAGCGACAAATTGTTGTTGACAAAGGACAGCTGGACATATAAAGGGGCCCATTACTACGGCCTCATCAAACCTCAATCTGGCCCTAGTCACTGTTCTCCCCACCCCCACCCCTTGCCCCCTGCCTTTTAGATTGTAAGCCTGAGGACTGGAAGCGCAACTGCCAAATGTGGCCTGGACGAGGCAACAGTGAGGTGGATTTGTAGCTGGTTCACTGAAGGAACCCAAAGATTGCTCCTTCCTGGTTCCTCGTCCTCCTGGGGGAAAGTGGCCCGTGGGTGCCACCAGCTGGGACCATTGTTGTTCCACCTGCAGAGCCCCAGGTGAGCCCCACCTGCCCCTGGAAGCCCCTGGCCAGCTGGCAGCCGCTGCCACTCACCCTTCCAGGCAGACGGAAGACTTGACCCTTGTCCTGACCATGGCGGCGCGGCAGTAGTGGATCTGCGTCCAAGAGAACGGGGGGGGGGGGGTCAAGGAGCTGCCTGCAACCCCCTCCCACCCACTCACTCCAGCTGGCCCAAGGCATCTCAGCAGCAGCCTCAAGGGCACCTCCTGATCTTGACCTGCGTTGCTCTTGGCCCACCAAGAACTTGGCCCACCTGCCTCCCACATTAACCCTTCAAGAGGTAAGGAGGGTCTCCCCCCCGACCCCCAGAAGGAGCTGCACGCCTGACTGGGCAAACTAGGAAGGAAACAAAACCCTCCCATGTTCCCCAAACTGAGTCTGGAACATGGTTCTCCACCCCCATCATTCAGCCCAGACACTGAGGTCCAGATCCGAGGGTCTTCTGGCGGTTCCCTCCCTGCGAGAAGTGACGTTAGAGGGAACCAGGCAGAGGGCCTTCTTGGTGGTGGCACCTGCCCTGTGGAATGCCTTCCCATCAGATGTCAAGGAAATAAACAACTATCTGACTTTCAGAAGACATCTGAAGACAGCCCTGTTTAGGGATGATTTTAATACTTGATTCTATTTTGAATATTCTGTTGGGAGCCGCCCACAGTGGCTGTGGAAACCCAGCCAGATGTGGGCGGGTTTAAAGAATAATTTTATTATTATTATTATTACTACTACTACTACTACTACTGTCCTCTGGAAGACAGAGCCAGCTTGTTTTCTCCTGCTCTGGAGGGTAGGACCCAAAAGAATGGCTTCAAGTTATAAGGAGATTCTGAAGGTGTTCAACTCCCCTTCCTTGGAGATTTTAAGCAGAGGTTGAATGTCAGGGATGCTTTAGCTGAGATTCCTCCATTTCAGGGGATGGGACAAGGGGGGTCCCTTCCAACTCTACAATTCTGTGATTCCTGTATCCCTTCAGGCCCCCCCCCCCCCCAATAAACTCACCTCCCGTTTGTAATAATCCGTATTCTTTTCCTGGAAAGGGAAGAGGGATAGAAAGAGGTGAGCAAATCTCAGGGGCTGCCTTTGCCTCGCTGCCCCCCTCATCTTCTCAGAGAGGGTCAGACTCCAGGCTTGCTGCTCCCCCCCCCCGGCCTTTCCCTCCCCTTCCCCCCAACTCCCTTTAACTAGAGATGTCCAGAGTTGAAGCAAGAGAGCAAAGCGCCAGGCTCAGACCTCTCCCGATGGGGGCCCCCCCTCCTCCCACCCACTCAAAAGGCAGAATGGGGCTAAGGGACCCTTCCCACCCACCAGCAAGCTGAGCCCCCGCCCCCCCCCCATTCCAGCGGCAAACAGCGAGTTAGTTACATGGCTGTGTTAGTGACTTACGTGGACGGACAGACGGACAAAGCGGCAGACAGAAGAGAAGAAAACAGACCCCAGTGGTCAGTAGGGAGGGGGAGGGAGGGAAGAGGAGCACAGGCAGACAGAGCAATGTGAGACAGAGAGACGGACGCAGCCCGACACCCCCCCCCAGCACAGGGACGAGGGGGGCAGTCCGCACACAAAGGGGGAGACCCTTCCCTCAGTCATCATCGTCCCCCCCCCCTCGTAGCCCTTCTTGGTGGGGATGCAAGGAGGGCCTTCTCGGTGGTGGCTCCTCCCAGGCAACTTTGGAACTCCCTGCCTAGGGAAGCCCAGCTGGCTCCCTCCTCACTGTCCTCCTTGCTCCCTCAGATTTGGGGGAACTGTCTGCTTTTGAGGAAGAGGCTGGTGCTGGCTGCTGCTATTGCCATTATTTGCAGGGTTTTCATAGAATTTATTATATGTACCGTATCGGCCCATATATATATATATAGTTTAATTTTTTTATTTTTTACCAACAACCAAAACACAAACAGTGAAATCCCCCAGGCGGTTGGTGCATTGGGTATACATAATCAATAATAACATATTCAAATCAACCATATGTACAATTTTATATACGTTAACACTCCCCCATACACAAGATTTAACTTTTAACCTTTTAATTGCCCCAGATTGTTCAAACCTACCCAAATAATTCAATATCTTCTCAAACCAATCCTCCTCTTTCTCACTGACCTTAAACCCTTTCATTCTGTGTATCTTCACAGTTAGATATTCTAAAATTATAATATTATTCAGTTTTTTCCTCCATTGGTTCACCCCTAACTCTTCTGCATTTTCCCAATTACTTGCTATAACCTGTCTGGCTGCAGTTACCATCATTTTTACCCATTGACATTCCGCACTTTTTTTTTCCAAATTCCCACTGCAAAGTTAAAAGTGCAGCTTAAATTAATGGCCATACGAAAACTGGCATTTTTTGTGAGATCGCTGCTGAGACAGACAAACGGGAACAGGGGATGGGTGTGAGCACTTGTGGAATTTTAAGGGAGCGGCTTATATTCAAGCATTTTTCTTTTTTCCCCCTTGAATTTTAAAGGTACGGCTTATATTCGAGCCAATACAGTATACTGTTTTACTTCTATCAATGTTTAATTGTTTTTTAACCATCTCCCCATCCCACCACCCCTGGCCAGGTTTATAGCAGTTCTTATTTGTATCTGTGAGCCGCCTTAAGTCCCATTAGGGGAAAAGGTGAAGTATGAATAATCATATTAATATTATAATCTGCAAAGCTGGGGGGGGGGGCTGCCGAGGGGGCGAAGGGAGCCAGGGCGACAGGCACCTTCCAGAAAGAGAAAAGTCAACACAGAGGCACATCCTCACCCAAGAGGAACCCCTAGTGGGGTCAGGCACAGGTGGGGGTTGCCTGCCCCACCCTGGGCTGGCCAACTCACCCACTGCAATGGGGGAGCAGGGAAGCCAGAGACAGGCATTGCTCTACCACCAAGCGAAAGCAGGCGGTAAGGCTGGCACAGAGGGTGCCCCCCACCATTGGTGAACAAGAGGCAGGTGTGCTGGGGGCATTGCTGGGAGCCAGCAAGCCATGCCAGAGGCTCTGATGCAGCTGCAGCAGCTGCCCAGGGAGAGCTGGGGCACAGAGCCCAGGGCAAGGGTGGCCCAGCAGTGTGCCCATCTCTCCCCACTGCCCCCCAGATCCGCCACCACCCCCCTCCTGCACTCACCAGCTGGACTCGGGTGCTCTGGCAGTTCCTCCTCTCCGGCCCTCCCTCCATCACGTTCAGGCTGCCAGGCTGCAAGCAGGAGAGGCTGGATTTTACCCTTCCCTCCCAGAGCGGGATGCCCACCCTGCGCCCGGGCAAGCGGGGCTCCAAGTTCCCGCTCTGCCACTAACCTGGAGGTGCCCTGGGGGTGCAGGATAAACCCTAGGCCTGCCTCCCGGGGCGAGAGGGGTCAAGGAGGGGCCTCAGGGGCCTCCTCTGCTCTGGACCCAGATGCCCCCGGGCAAGGGAGGCCAGCACTTGAGAAGGAGGAGGAGCTCACTGCCCAGGAGATGCCCACGCCATCCCCTCTGCAATGCCACTCTGGCTAGAAGAACAGGGCAGTGGGAGGCGGCAGCTGAGGTGGCTGGGAAAGGGAGCCAGTAAACTGGTGTGATACCTATTAGTAATAACAGCCATATAGGTCAAGGACCCCTGGATGGTTAGGTCCAGTCAAAGGTGACTATGGGGTGCAGGGCTCATCTTGCTTTCAGGCCGAGGGAGCCGGCGTTTGTCCACAGACAGCTTTTCAGGTCATGTGGGCAGCATGACTAAACCGCTTCTGGTGCAACGGGACACCGTGACGGAAACCAGAGCACACAGAAATGCTGTTTACCTTCCCACCACAGCGGTACCTATTTATCTACTTGCACTGGTGTGCTTTCAGACTGTTAGGTTGGCAGGAGCTGGGACAGAGCAATGGGAGCTCGCCCAGTCATGGGGATTCGAACTGCCAACCAGCAAGCCCAAGAGGCTCAGTGGTTTAGACCACTGTGCCACCTGCATCCCAAAAAGCCATACAAACCCTCCCTGTTCATGGGCAGTCTGCCCCTAAACACCAATTGCTAGGGGTCGCGCTGTTCAGCTCATGCCCCACTTGTGCAGGGCCATCTTTAGCAGATGCGCCGCCGGGGTGCAAATATCTGCCCAGCATCCCCAAATTACCATGGATAGCGTTGGGGTGGCCGTAGCTGCGCACTGCCAGCCATTGGGGGGGGCAGAACTCTCCCCCATGCCGCTGCAGGAGAGCAATCCCCGCAGAGGCGTGGGAGGGAAGCTGCGAGCCCGCTGGCCATATGGTTGGTGGGGCGCAGCTGGCGGGCATGCAGGGGAAAGGGAGGCCGCGGGGAAAGCCGCACAGCTGCCCCACTTGCTGGGGTGCCCCTGGGAGGCCAGCGCCCTGGCGTGTCGCACCACTAAGCCCTATGGGAAAGACGGCTCTGCACTTGTGGGCTTCTTGGGGGGCATCTGCCTGGCCTAGAAGGGCCTTTGGTCCCCTGACCCCCATGTGGCCCTGCGAGTTAGGAGAACAGTGGGGCTGGCTGCCTCCTGCAAGGGCAGCAGCTTCTCTCAGGCTGGGCTGCCTCCCCTTCCCCGCCTCACCGGGGGCCTGTTGACGAGCCAGTAGGCCTGTTCCTGGCACTCGATGACGATCCGGTCGCCTTTCCGCCGCTGCTTGGCTGCCCTGGGGGCGTCAAGAGGAGGGAAGGACAGAGTTTCAGGGCCTCTGGCTTCCCAGCCCCATGCCCCACATGGCTGCCACTTCCTCCTGCCCCCCACATACTCACCGGAGCTGCTCTCTAGCCTGCATAACGACAAAGTCCCAGGTGTGGTTGATCCTTTTGTGCAGCTGGTTGTAATCTTCCTGCAGGGGATACCGTCATTCCAGAAGAGGGGAGCCAGGAAGCATGAAGAGGGGGCTGCATTCCCCCCTCCCACCTGCCCCCATCCACCATGCCCCCCCCCTTTACCTTCTCATGCTCAATGAGCTCTCCCTGCTTACGGATGTTCTTCTTGGCCAGGTAGATGGCTGGAAAAGGGAGGGTCTGCCGTTGGTCAGGGAACCTGGTTGGGGGTTCCCCCACTGCCTGGGGTCAAGCTGCCCAGAGGACAGGGACTCCCTGGGCTCCTGGGGGGCCCCAGAAAAGCAGCTCTCACCATAATCCAGGTCTGTCGCTGGCCACTTGGTGCTCATCCAGAAATAGGGGGTCTGCGGAGCACAGAGAGAGAGGCCGGATTAACTATGAACCGAAAGCAGCACCTGCCAAGGGCATCATCGAAAGAGGGCACCACAGACATCTCCCACTGCCGGATTTACCACGGACTTTGCAGTTAGAAAAAGTATGGGATTCCCTCCCCCCCCCAAAAAAAATGTAAATAAAGTATATAAAAATAAATACTTTTTCCCATCTGACTGTAGGTTTTGTTTCATTTCGAAAAACAAAAATCTATTCTGCAGTTTATTATAGTTTATATTTTGAATTAGATATCTGTGGGGGCACCCAAATCTTCCAAGCGCTTAGGGCCTCTAGAGATCTTAACCCGGCCCTGCCTGGTTGGGGGGAGCGGGGCAAGAGCCATCCAAGCCCCTTTGGCCTGCAGAGGCGGCGCTGCTCCACCCCCAAGGTCCTCCTGGCAGGGGGCTGCCCTATGCAGACGGCGACTCTGCGCCCCCAGGCTTCCCGGAGCCTGAGAGAAGGACCGCCCCCCTCCACCTCCTCCGTTCCCAGAGATGCTGGCCGACCCACCTGGAAGCGGTAGGGCGTCTCGTCGACGCGCAGGGCGAGGCTGCGCGGCTCCTTCAGCGGGTAGATGTAGCCGTGCTTCACGATCAGCTTGCCCAGGTGCAGGGACTCTGCGGGAAGGATGAGGGTCGTGAGCAGCCCCCCGCCCAGCCGCCCCCCGGCACATCAGACCGCCCGCAGCCGCGCCCGCGAGCAGCTCCGCGGGGCGCGGCAGAGCTTTGCGCAGCGGCGACTCACCCTCTTCCGAGAGGCCGTATTTCTGGAGGAGCCACTCTACGATGTCGTATCCTGCGGGGAGAGCGAGCCCCCCGGTCAGCAGGGAGCCCGGCGCCGCCCGCCCCCACCGGCCCCGTCATTGCTGGGGCGCCCCGGCGGGGCTCAGACCGGCCCTCCCTCTCCATCCATCCAGAAGCAGCTTGGCGCAGCCGCCGCCGCCGCCGCCGCGCCGAGATCCCCGCGGGAAGCGCGCTGCCGGGAAGGCGGAGGGGCGGCGGGGCGCGCCATCGGGGGAGACTCACTCACCGGTCATGGCGTGCGGGATGACCGTGAGCAGGAGGCGTTGACTGCGCAGCTTGATGCCCATGTCCGGGTCCTGCATGCCCAGCACCACGCGCTCCATCTGCGGGGCGGCAGCCGCTCAGACCCAGACCCGCTGGCTCCCGGAGGGGCAGCGGGGGGACCCGGGGCTCCCCACCCCTCCCCGCCGCCCCCGGGGCTGGCGGAGACCCAAGGCAACCTCCGACGCCCCCCGCCCGCCCGCCCCCACCCACCTTGGCCAGGCAGGGCAGCTGCAGGCGCGGGCTGCCCCCCGGGCGGAGCGCGCTGATGGTCATGGCGGCGGCCCCGGAGCGGCCGGGCTGCTGCAGGCGGGCGGCGGCGGCGCCAAGTGGCCGCTTCTGCGGCGGGGCACCGTCGTCGGGCCGGAGGCCGGGCGGCTCTCGGCTGCCCCCTGCTGGCCTGCGCCGCCAGCCTTCCACCTGGTGCCCGGTGCCTCTGCGCGCGTGCAGAGCGCGGCAGCGGGTTGCGGCCAACCCGGGGAAGCGCCCGGTCCGGCTCCTTCAGGTCTGCGCGGGGCAGGGGCGGGTCGAGAAGCAGCAGCCCGGCGGGGGAGTCCCTTCCCTCCTTTGGCCCAGGCGGGGGCTCCCTCGGCCGGACCGCTGAGTGGACCAGACGGTGCGGACAAGAGCAGAGGGGTTCCAGTCTTGGGTCGCCGCCGCCATCCTTCCCGGCTCCTCATTTGCACTTCGGGGCCGCTTTTGCAGAAAGCTCGTTCCAAGACTCTTCCGTGCGAAGGAGCCTCCGCTCCCTCGCCCACTTCTCCCTGCGGAACCCGGCCCCCGACGCAGCAATCAGGCCCGAGACAGGCGGCTGGCTTCGGCTCTTTATTGGGAGGGATCAAGACAGGGGTTGGGGTCCGCGCGGCTAGCGCAGGGGGCGCCGTCGGGGCCGCGCAGAGCGGCGCGGGGCCGTCTTCAGCGGGCTGCTCCGCGCGGATTTGCGCGAGAAGCCGCGGAGCGGGTAGGACGTGGAGGTGCCCAGGCCGGGGTCTCCCGCGGCGGCGGCGGCGGCGTCTGCCGTTGGCCCTTCCCTCGACGGCCGGTATCTGCAGCCGGGCGACTTGCACAGGCAAGCCCAGCGGCGGCCCTTCGCCTCCCAGAAGCGCTCGCCGTAGTCGAACCTGCGAGGGGCAGAAACGCCGCCGAGTGAAGACGGGGCGCCCGCTCCTCGCCGGGGGCAAACTGGGCCCCTCCCTCCGCCCCCAATCCGGCAGGAGATCAGAGGACGCTCCGGGACCGGCTGTTGCCACCCCAGCTGCTGCTGCAGCCAAAGTGCTGCTCTGTTCAAGAGGGGTGGGATATCAGGAGCGGAGCAGGCAGAGAGTCACGTCTCCTGCGGTTGCCAGGCGCCCATTCGGGAGTGGCTGAAGCCCCCGGGAGGCCACCAGCAGGTGGCGCCAGAGCCAATGACGGGCGAAGCTAAGTGGCTTGGCTCCAAGCAGCGCCTCCTCCCAGCTGAGTCTTGCAAGGGCAAACCTGAGACTGAAGTCCGAGAAGCCCCCCCTCCTCCTGGCTGGTTGCAAGTCCAGGGGGCAGGCATGGAGGTGGGGGCCCCTTCACCCCACGGCAGCCCCCTTTCTCTCCGGCAGCACCACCTACGCCAGCTCTTCGCCCGCCTGGATGGCCCGGGCGCTGAAGAAGGCGATGCCCGGGATCTCGTGCCCCACGACCACCGGCAGAGCCACCAGGTTGGGCTGGCACGAATGGTTCAGGAAGCGGCCCACGCTGCCGTAGAAGCGCCCGTCCAGGCAGCACTCGGGGCCCGCCTGCGGGGAGAGGGGGGCATCGCTGAGCTCCAGTGCCCCACCCCCCGGGAAGGGGGCACAAATCCCTCCCGCCCCCCAAGTGGAGGCAGAGATGTCACCTGCATGTCCACCACGAAGGAATAGGCGGCGTCCTCTCGCTGGGCAGCCTCGGCGCTGGAAATCAGCTCCCCAAAGTACCTGGCGGGGAGGAAAGGGCCATGAGGGGTTGTTTTGGGGGGGGATTGCCTGGACTCAGTCCCTCTCTTCACCCCCCCCCCTCCCCGGGACTTACTGGCAAAGGAAGGCTCCTCGGGGCACCTCCTGCATCGTGCGCACTGCCCAGCCCTTGCCTGGCACCCGGTACAGCTGCAGCTGCGTCCTGCGGATGAGAGGGTGCTGGGGCCCACCTCGGGCAGCGGGAAGCGGGACCCCCACCGGGCACCAGAGGGGCGAGGGGGGTTGTGGGGCGAGAAGAGAAGCAGGCAAGCAAGAGTCCCAAGGGCGGGGTGGCAAGCGGGGTTGTTTTTTTAAGGGGGCGACTTGGGTGGGCTGGCACGGAGGGAGAGCCAAGTGGCGAGGGGGGTGGGCTTCGCCACTTGGCTCTCAAGTATTTCTGCCCCTATGAAAGTGGGAGCGGTTGAGCGCGCAAAGCGCGGTCTCCTTAATGGAAGAGAACAAAGGGTCCCCTCGCGGAAGCAGGAATCTGGAAAGGGGCTGCTCGTAGAATCACAGAATGGCAAGGTTGGGAGGGACACCAGGGGTCATCTAGCCCAACCCCCTGCCATGCGGGAGTCCAAACCAATTCACCCCTGATGGGCGGCCATCCAAGCTCTGCAGAAGAACGTCCTCGGAAGGAGAGGCCGTTGACACCATCATGTGCCATTTGGCCAGGGGGCAAAGGAAGAGGGTGCCAAGGCATCTGATCCAGGCTGGTGGGTGCTCCTGCCCAGTGGTAGAAATTAGCCAGGCACCGGACACATTTTGCGACGGGCGACGGTGCCACTTGCGACCACATGGAGATCTCTAGGCACCAGGTTGGTATCGCTGACCTGCCCACCTGGCTGGCCCCTCCAACTTTCTTAAGCAGTTCAGCAGAAGAGCTTATTCAGGCATAGGCAAACTTCGCCCTCCAGATGTTTTGGGATTACAATTCCCATCATCCCTAGCTAACAGGATCAGTGGTCAGGGATGATGGGAAGTGTAGTTCCAAAACATCTGGAGGGCCAAGTTTGCCTATGCCTGAGTTTATCCATTGCATCTGTCTACCATCTTTTTCTCTAAGGACTCCATGGTTCACCCCCCCTCCTCATTTGATCCCTACAACGACCCTGCGAGGTCGGCTAAGAGGCTGTGACTGACCCAGTGAGCTTCATGACAGAGTGCGGATTCGAACCCTGATCTCCCAGGTCTTCGTCTGACACTCTCACCACTACACCCCACTGCCTTCCTGAAGGCACTCCACTTCTGCTGTGGGGCAGCTCCATATATTAAGTCGGTAAACTGAGGAGGCCGGGGAGCCCGCAGGCCCCTGGCCCAGGGAAAGGGGGCTCACCTGAGGCCCCTCTGCGCCACCCGGTTGGGGCAGGATCTGGCGCAGGAGCAAAGCATGTGGCACTCGTAGATGGGGCCCGCCTCGGCTGCGCTGCCGGCCGCGTCTGGTGCCAGCCGGCCATCCTGGACCACAAGAGGAGAGAAACGGCCGGCTGGCCCTCAGTGGCTCCGGCTGACCTCCCCGCCTGACCCCAGGAAGGGCAGGAGCGGCTCTCACCGGAGTGTACCAGGAGCGCAGGCTGCGCTCGACACACGGGCAGGTGGGCGCAGAGCAGGAACTGGCGCACTCGCAGCGCTGAAAGAAGGCGGCAAGGCGGTCAGGCGACTCGGGGGTCACGCTCAGCCCCCGACCAGGCCCCCAGAGGGCACTCTGCAGCCCCAGCTTAAAGGCAGACGCCTAATTCATTATTATTTCTTTTTATTACTCTTTTGCTTCGGCGGTCCTCTGCAGGGAGCCAGCCCTGGCAGAGTCCCGCCGGATCCTCCCTCTCAAGCCACCTGCGCTGGGTATCCTCAAGGCTCCCGGTGCCGGAAACAACGTCAGCAGGAGCAGCATCACTTCTCTGCAGCATTCGCCAACCTGGCGCCCTCCACGGGGTACTGAGGACAGACCCTGTCAGCCCCGGATCGTCCAAAACATGAGATTTGTTGGGTTTGGGAGGGCGCCAGGTTGGCAGAGGATGCCTTCAAACAGCACAAGGAGGCCTGAAGGGTCAAAAAACAGCCCTGCGTAATGTCCCTGGTTTGGAGGGCGGCTCCGAAGATGCCCCAGAGTTGTAGGGCGTCTGGATGGATGGGGGGGCTTCCCTGCCCAGCCAGCAACTTCAGCCCCTCCGATTCAGCCTGGGGCACAGAAGAGGGGCGGGCGGGCGGACGGACGCTGCCCCTCACCTGACTTCTGCCCCAGCCCGTCGCTGGGAGCGCCGCCGAGTCCGACACAAAGTTCTGCGTGACGTAGAGGAAGGCTCCGGGGGCCGGTTCCTCGTCCACCCCGTTGACGCAAGGGATGGGGACTTGCTCCAAGCCCCGGGAGATGTCTCTGGGGGCGACAGGAGCGGCCGCTGAGCCCCAGCTGCAGCCCGGTCGGAGGGAGGGAGGGAGGGAGGGAGGGAGGGGGTCCCGCCCCAGCCCAGCCGCCCCGGGGGCCGCTCACCTGCAGAGGAGCCTCTCCGTCGGCTGGGGGGGCCGCGCAGAGGCCGCCTCCAGGGCCCGCCAGGAAGGGGAGCTGGCCTTGCAGCACTGCAGAGCCACTCGGCCGGCTCTGTTCTGCAGGGAGACTTGGGCGCCGTGGGCAAGAAGCAGGCTGTGGGACGCAAAGAGGGGCAGCTGAGCACCCTGGGGGGGGGGAGCCCCCAAGTCCCCCAGTCAGATGCTGGAGCACCAAAGAAGGACTAAGAAGGGCCCAGACAGGAGCCCCGGGGAGAACCTCGGGGGGGGGGGTGTTCCTTTGCTCTCTCTCCATACATACCCCCCAGTGGAAGCCTCTTGCTGCCTTCTCCTCTAGCCAGGCTTCCCCCCCCCCAGACCTCCCTCCTCTCCCACTGCAACTCCTGACTCCCTGGGGGGTCGGCTAGGTTGACCCCCACATCCTTCCCACCTGGCTCAGAGTAGCTAGGACCCCGCCTGCCTGCCTGCCTCTGTGCTCCTCCACTGCTCTCTCTTGGGGGGAGTATAGATGCCGCGAGAGGATATACAGTACTGGCCTGAATATAAGCTGCACTTTCTTTTTGCCAAATTCCGACCGTGAAAAGTTAAAAGTGCGGCTTAAATTCGCGACCTTACAAAGATTGACTTTTACGATATCGCTGCTGAAACACACATATGGTCAAAATGTTTTCTTGCCGATTTGCAAGCTTGAGACTGTTGTGCAATCAATTCTAATGCCATTCATAGCTTTCCCCGAATTTTACAGTGCAATATTGGTTTTTTATTTGCATTTACGGTGCTATGGACAGGTGTTTAACCCACTTGCCAGTCCTCCCTAGTACCCACAGGATTTTCTTGTACATCTGCCATTTACAGGTGTGAGTGCGGCTTATATTCAGGTATTGTCTTTTTTTCCCCTCTCCCCCCCTTGAATTTTAGGTGTGCGGCTTATATTCAGGCCAATACGGTATTTGTTATATATTATCCTTCCTTCCTCAGGTTTGTGAGTTCAGCAGGGTGTCATTCCTTTGCGGCTTAAAAGGGAAGCTCAGATAGGCTGCTTTGAGCCTTTTTGATGCAGGAATCCAGGATGCTTCAAGGCGGAAGGTCAGACTCAGCAGATGCTCTCACAGTTCTGGCTAGGTGGAAAGTGAAAAAAGAGAGGAAGAGCCCAGGCAGGTTGGAGGAGATACAGAGCTGGGCCCCCTCCCTCTCCGGGCACAGCGGGAGCACCTCTCACTGCAGAGTCCTCTCTAGCAGGCTAGAGCTTCAGCGCCTCTCATGTGCCAGCCTAGCAAAGCATGAGCGTCTGCTCTGCACTGCTCTTTCAATATCCCACCCTGCACAGCCAGGCTAAGGGAGAGGCGGGTGCTGACCTCTCGTCTCCTCGCCAAGGGCACAAGGGAGCTTCTGGGCGATGGCTGCTTCTCCTCCGCAGCCAAGCTCTGGGCCTGGCTAGGGGCTGTGGGATGTAGCAGTCAAATACAACATTTCCTGTTTGCCCAGAGTGGACACACAAGGGGGTGTTACTCCAGTGCCAGGAGGACTTCCTGCCACACCTGTCTGGAGCATCCTTCCCCTGCGTGTGACCAGGTAGGTGAGTGTGACCCCGGGAGACCCCATAAAAGAGCTGGTCATGCAGCCATCTTTCTCTTGATCTTTCTCTTGATGCTGCTCTCTTGATATCTTTTGCTGTCTGCTGGCTCTCAGCCAGCAGCGCATGGGCTCAATCCCCATATGGGATGAACCCACACTCTCTTCTGTAACTACAAGCTAAAGACTGCCTTCAGGATCATACTGTGAACTGAATGTAAGTAAACTCCTTGTTACTTTTAAGAGAAGACTGTTGTGTCTTTATTCTTTTAAAGAGGGAATTAAAGGGGAATTTAGCAGGAACAAACCCAATCTGGACAAGCCAGACTGGATTGCTTAACTCAAGAGATTCTAATGAATCTACAAACTTCCTGCAATATTCAGGGGAATGTACTCGCATGAGTGAGGAAGGATAATATTTAATCTATATATCCTCTCCTACTGTCCATAACATTCCCACATGGGCAGGGGAGACCCTCACTCACACGAGACACTCGTAGCGCCTCTCCTGGGCCGCCAGGTGCAGGGGGGAGTCGCCTTGGCCATTCAGCGCATCCACATCAGAGCCGGCGTCCAGCAGCATTCTGGCGATGGAGGGGCTGCCGACATACACCGCCCAGTGCAGACAGAGGTTCCCTTCCTAAGGAGGGAAGGGGGGTGGGCAGCAGAGAGAATGGGGTGAGCTGAGCTGGGGGGGCCCTTGGCCAAGCACCTCCCAGGCCACCCTCGAGGGGTTGTGTGACTCTGCAAGGTTTGCTGCCTTTCTCCACAGGGGAGCAGCCTGTGGACCCCAGGGCCCCCACAGCCTGCTGCCCCCAGGATCCTCCAGGCAGGAGGACCTGTGCCTGGCACAAGTGAGCAGCAGCCTTCCCTTGCAGCCTCCCTGCCTGCCTCTGGTTGCAACACACAGTCACACACAGCCTCTCCTTGGTCAGCCCCACAAGGTGCCCCCAGCTTCCTCACTGGCTGGCAGAGCCCACCCCCTCCAGTGCCCAGGGACAGAGCAAGCCGATCAGGCGACTGGGGCAGTGCGCCTGCCATGTGCCCAGGAGCGGGGCCAGCTGGGGCAGCACACTCCATGGGGCCTCCAAGGAGTCTGCCTGCCTCCTCTTAGCCGCCCTACAGCCGAGGAAGAGGCAGTGGGTGGACCATTTGGGTGAGTGCCGCCCGGCCTTTTGTCACCCCCCTCAGTGGTGACACCCGGGGTGCCCCCCCACTCCTTCCTCCACCCCTGCCAGTGCCGTGGCATCGCGTGGCAGTATGCCAGCAGGGAACGTGTGCCTGTGAGAGCCGCTTGTCCACACTGGCAGCCCAGCCCACTTTGGAGATTCCCCGCTCAGCTCTGGCCTCTTCCTACCAACCGGGGCAGATCTACTAAGAAAGGAACAAAGCTTCAGCTTCTGGGCCGGAGGGGCCCCAGAAGCCACTTTAGTCCACATGGCTTAATTTGGGGGACCCCATTTGAGCCACATGATGGAGGCCAATTGCTTTGCCTCAAATTGATTAATTTTTTGTTGTGTATATATCAACCAACACAAAGTCTGAGAGTAAGGAGCACAGTTCTGACGAAAGAAGAATGGCAGACAAAATTAATGGATTATGCAGAATTAGATAAAATGACAGGAAGGATTCGAAACCTGCGGGACCAGAGATTTACAGCAGATTGGAAGAAATATACGTTTTATTTGAAGAGCAACTGTAATCAACAAATTACGCTAGTAGGTCCACAAGAAGTTTTGTAAGGAGAAATGTATGAAGCATTGCAAATTAGAGAAAGAATAGTGATGTTAGTTATGAGTTAAAAGTAATTGCGGAAGTGAGAAATGTATATTTAGTGATTAGATTGGAAAATTTTCAGATGAGATTGATGGAAGTCCAAAAAAATTTAATATATAAGATGTTCAAAATATGTTTAATTATTGTTGAAAATAATATGTTGAAAATTAATAAAAAGATATAAAAAATAGAGTAAGTAGCACAGATGTTGTAAGGGAGGAAGGAAGGGGAAAGTTGGCTGCTCTGCTGTAGCTCATGTAACTCTCTCCTCCCCCCCCCCCTTCTAACAGACCTCCTTCTGGTTGCAAAGGGGCCTCCATAGCAGTTTAACTTCAGGGCCCCCAAATTGTAGGTCCATCACTGCTCCCAACTGGTCTTCTGTCTGGGTGGGCAATAGGGAGTGCATACCCCCACCCCAATTCATTCCTCTCCCCCCCCCAGGGGTCCAGCCTCGCAGCGCAATCGGAGGGCGAATTCCTCACGTGATCCCGCACAGCTGGGTCTGCTCCTTGGGCCAGCAGGAGCTCCACCAGGCTCTCGTGTCTGTACTCCGTGGCCCAGAAAAGGGGCGTCCGGCCACTGGCGTCCTGGAGAGCGAGGGGGAAGCCAAGAGAGCAGCCGTGGGGTGGGCCTTGTGCAGGCGAGGGGCCTTGGAGGGGGGCAAGGAGTCATCTCCCCCCATCACAGGCACATCCCAGCCCTCCCACCAAGGGAAGAGGGTCCACCACAGCCTGTGGGGCAGGGGGGGCCTCCAACCCATCCTCTGCAGCCTCTGGCGGACCTACCTGGCTGTTGAGGGCCTCTGGGTCCTGGGCAAGGAGCTGGCGGGCCGTGTCGCAGTGGCCCTTCCTGGCCTCCATGTGCAAAAGGGGGTCTGTGGCCCCCACCTCATCCTCCTCATCCACCTGCAGGCAGGAAGCAACCGGTCTCCCAGCAGCCTCTGCCCCCCTGCCCTGGCCCTCCCCACAAAGGGGTCGTCCTGGCTGAGAGTGGCCCAGCCCAAGGGAGTCTGCGGGACCCCTTCTCCTCCTCACAGAGGGTCAAGGCCAGAGACCTGGAGAATCTGCTTTGCTGGGCAATGGAGCAGACGGCCCTGGGTCAGGGAGATGGAGGCTCCCCTCTTGCCCAGCAATGTGGGGAGGGAGGGAGGGAGGGAGGGAGGAAGCCCCCCATCAGGGACGTCAGCAAGCACCCCAAGGGGGTCTCTGCCCAGAAGCATTCCTTACCTGTCTTTCAGAGGGGGCTTCGCCAGGCCCCAAACCTCTACTCTCTGTGGGGAAAGGGTTAATACAACATGCAGTTAGCTTGATGCTGGCTGGGGTGCAAAGTTGAATAAAATTTGGGGGGGATAAGCCCCATCCAATATAATCAATCACAAGATGCATTGCATGTGCACCATTTGAATGGCAATGCCCATCAACTTTGGGGAGGGGTCTGGCCCCCTCAAATATGTTATTGGGGAGGCCAAAGGGACCTCAGCCAATAGGAGTTGGCTCCTACATTGGGGGGGCGAGCACTTGAGAAACACACACTTCTTGGAGGCCGCTCACTATGTTCCTCAGTTTCCTTTGCTCTCCCCGCCCAGAGAATAAGCCCCCCACTCTGTGCCAAGATTCCCATTTCCAACCCCTCCCCACCAAGCCTGCCTCACCGCTGAGCCCCATGGCAGTGCCACTCTGCGTGGGCAGCAGCCGTTGGGGTGGAATTCAAACAATGCCTGGAGCAGGGTGGGCATTCCATGGAATGGCGCTGCGTCCGGCCAGGACCAAGTGAGGAAGAGCAAGGGGAAGCTGGGCAGGACCCCACACAAGACCCTCATGTGTGGCCGCTGCTCCTGCTTGGGTCTGGCCAGCACCCCCCCCCGGGAGCCCCTCTCTGGGTTGCTGAGCACAGCCACAGCCCAGGAGGTCTGGCCAAGGAGCTGCCTTCTCTAGATGGCCTGCTATTTCTTATTGTTGTTGTATTATTATTGGGGGGGGGCTTCACTCTAAAGTCCCAAGGATTGCGGGGGGGGGGGGGAATACAGCAATTAAAAAACATCAAGAACAGTGTTGTGATTTGGGTCAGTCTGCAGCCCCTTCTAACACTTGGAGTCCTGAGCCCAGGAAGGGTTAATAGCTGATGGGAGAAGCCATTGCTAACTGGGTAGTTGCAAGTGAATGGCCTGCCATTGAAGCACCTCCATCAGCATCTCTTTGCCCAGCCAATGGGTCAAAATAAATAAATAAAAATTGTCCAGTAGCACCTCAGAGACCAACTAAATAGGTGTTGGCCGAGGGACTAGGGCTGCCAGATTTCAAAAGACGAAAATCCTGAAACAAAAGTTGTTCAGCTTTTCTTTTCTTTTTGCCCAAAGTTGTTGATCTTTTTTGGGCAAAATCATGGCTTGCCACACACCTGGACATTTTGCTAAATGCTGCTTCCCACTGCAGTATTCTGGGTATGTCCGGGAAATTCACACCAAGGACCATCAGCGTCTGAAATTAAGGAGCTGGATTGCCAGGGCAATGACTGACTGCGGGTGCCTGGCCTGGCTGGGATGCGGAAGGATGATGGCCAGCGTGGCTGGGTGAGAGCTGAGCTGAGTGGATGCTGCAGGCTGAGAAGCCAGAGAGACAGCGCCATGCTTGATTGATGGGCGATTCCAAGGCGGTCACAGTGAGAGAAGAAAGGCCTTTTGGGGTGTCGATGCTGTGAGATCCTCCATCTTTGGATCAGGCTGTACCTAGATTTTTCCCTAACAAAACCATAGATCCTAAAAACACCACAGTCTCTGCTGTCCCTCATTCCAAGGGAACCCAGTCCTGGAACCCCTGCAATCTTGCCCTGCTTGGGGATTGGGTGGCAGGCAGGCAGTGCTTTTCTACCAGTTCTGTGTCCCCTTGAATACCCCCAGAAAAAAGCACTGATGCTGTCAAAGTCGGCCAATTAGCTCACATCAAAGCAAGTGAGTGTAAATGCGCTCATTGCTACTATTAATTGTGGGGTTATCTTGATTTCCAAGATGGTGTTTGCAGAGCTTCCAGAGCCGTTTGCCTTGGGTTCAGCACCCCCTCTCCAGCAGCTCTTATCGGGCAGCCAGTGGGGAAGGGCCACGTGGGGCAAACTCTGGCTCCACGTCACGGAAAGGCTTGCCCCGGGAGCTTTATCTGCCCCTTCCCTGCCTGGCATCTCCTGGCTCCGGCACGCTGCCTCTCTCTCTCCTCCAGGCCGCCATGGGCTTCCTCCCGAGACTCCTGCTGGCACTGGGGCTGGCAGTGGGCTTGGTGCAGCGTTTGGGGGCCCAGGAGAGCAGGAACCAGGCAGAGGAAGAGGAGGAAGAGGAGGACCAGGGGGTCTTGGTACTCAACCAGAGCAACTTTGCCCAAGCCCTGCAGAAGCACAAACTGCTCCTGGTGGAGTTCTGTGAGTAGCAGCTGCTGCAGGGGGGAGAGCTTGAACGGGGCACAACCAGGGACTCCCCTGGCCTGCACCCCCAGGCAAAAGGCAGCAGGCGCTGGGAGGGGGCAGGTGGGGCAAACCGGAGCGCCCCCTTTAGGCTGCTTGGTTGCTTAGGGGAGGGGGCACAGTGGACCCTGTTGAGAGACATCCCCTCCGGCAAGGATACCCACTCAACTAGGACCAGGACCTTTTCAGCACTGGCCCCGACTTGATGGAACACTGTCCCAAGAGACCAGGGCCCTGCGGGATCTGACATCTTTCCGCAGGGCCTGCAAGACGGAGCTGTTCCGCCTGGCCTTCGGGCTTAGACTCACTCTGACCCCTCATATGGGATTTGGTATATAAATTTCCCCTTGGCTTTTTTGCTGGCCCATGTAGGACCAGCATCGGTGAATATCTGGTGTTCCCTCCCTTTATGGTCTTGATTTGTGGGCTACTACTAAAATGAGGCTGTATTTTAAGCTGTATTTTAATTAATTATTTTTTCTCTATTATGTTTTGTTGTAATTTACATTTGGTGTTAGCCATCCTGAGCCTGGCCCTGGCCGGGGAGGGCAGGATATAAAAAAAAAATTATAATTATATTATATTATATTATATTATTATTATTACCCTTCTTGTAGCTCCCGCCTCACCTTCCAGCCCCCCACCCCACCCCAGCTGTGTCCTCCTGTGGCACCACAGAGCTGCCTTTGTTGGAGCAAACCTGCTCTATGCTCTGGAAGGCGAGAGGAGAGGAGATTAAGCAAAAGCGGCTCTCAGCAGCCTATGGGGAGAGCAGACATGGCCTGCCAGGCCCACAGAGCCTGGCCCAGGGAACAGGAGGGATGGCAGCCTACAGAACCACGCCCTCCTGCTGTGCCTGTGGCTCCTGAGACCCACTGGTGTGCATGTACCACCACAATGGGGTTGCTCTGGCCCCACACTCAGAGACAGCAAATGCTTCCCAAGGCCAGTTGCTGGAAACTGCAGGAGGGAAGAGTAGCTCTCGCACCCAGGGCTTGCTTGTGGGCTTCCCTGTGGGGCTTCTGGCTGGCCACTGTGAGAACAGGATGCTGGACCCGATCCAGCAGGCTCCTCGGATGTCCTTACACACCTCCGCACTGCCATTTGTTGCCTGTGGGGTTGACGCTTCACCCCTCCTCCTTTTCCCTCCCAGATGCCCCCTGGAGCAGTCACTGCCAGGCCCTGGCCCCGGAGTACGCCAAGGCCGCCGCCCTGCTGAAGGAGGAGGGCTCTGCGCTGCGCCTGGCCAAGGTGGACGGGGAGCAGGAGAAGGAGCTGAGCGCAGAGTTCGGAGTCAGCGGCTTCCCCGTCCTCAAGCTGTTCAGAGACGGCAACCGCACTCACCCGGCGGACTTCACAGGTCAGAAGAGGCAGTGGTTTTGCGGGGCATTCTCAGCCGCCCTGGACCTCCCCTGTCGGAGGCAGGGTAGCTCTAAATACCCATTGGTCCCTTTGGGGGCATCCGGCTGGCCCCTTTGAGAACAAGATGCTGGACTAGATGGGCCTGATCCAGCAGCAGCCGGGGTCTCCCTTGGTTCTTATCCTGTGGCTCTTTGGGCATGAGGTGTCAAGCGAGGGAGTTCTCCTCTTCCTCCTCTTCCTCACAATATAGAATTAATGAGCAGCTGATAGATTTATAGTCCTTTATTACAGCATTGTGTTGCACACACAGACAACCCTCTGCAAGGAGATCAGTTGCCTATTCTGAATCCGACTTCCGACTTCCGACTTCCGCAGCAAGGACTGTGCCAATGGGAAGTTCCTCCCCCTCTCAGTCTCCTTTGTTCTCCGATACTGTCAGGGGCTCAGGAGCAGAGGCACAGGGAAGAGAGGAGATGGAGAGCGAAGGGGAAGAATCCAAGGGGAGCGTAGGAGAAGAGGACAGTGGACCAAGGGATTCCATGAGCCTCTCCATCGAATCGGAAGATTCACAGAAGGGGGCGCCAGTGGCCAGGGGTAGGGGGTTCCCAAGGGGAACGCCCCAGGAGCAAGGGGGCAGCAGGGACTCCCAGAGCAGTAGTTGGAAATCAGGACCAGCTTCCCCACCAGAGCAGAGTGGGGGGGAAAGAGTCCCAAGTATCGGGGCCAGTGCATTCCCCACCAGGGAGAGAAGACGAGGCAGGGCTGACCACGCCTCCATCAGAAAGTCGGACAACGGAGGGGAGGTCAGATCCGGCCAGTATCCCGGAAGAGGGAAGCAGTGACCGAAGTAGTGTAACGGTTAGGAGAAAGGTCACTGGGTTGGCGCGAGAGGCAAGTTCAAATGTACAGGAGCGCGGGACGGCAGAGAATGAGGATTGGGAACCGGGTCCTAAAGCCTGCAGGAGGCAGGGGGAGGAGCTAAGCAACTCAGCGTCGGAAGAGTCCAGAAAGGGCAATGCCCCAGCGGGCAGGAGGACCCAGAGGAGGAGAGAGCAGCGGAAAAGGTGGAGCAGGGCTAGGATCTTAAACTGGTGTCAGAGGGGAGGAGACTCAGACGGGACTTCGCCGATCTAGGGTTTAAGATGTAGGGCTGCGCGCTGCGGCTTTGAAATGGAAATTGAACTTCAATAAAGACTCTTGTACATTACGACAGCCTAGCGTTGGTCCTCTGTGAGCTGGGACCTAGAGGCAGCTCTGACAGATACGTTCAGACCTCTGAGTCCGAGGGAAGAGGGGGGGTCCCCCCACTTTCAATTGATGTATCTTCCAGCTGTCCCCTCCCTTCCGGATCTCTTGTCATTATCTCATAGCTGGGTAACTCCTCCCTAATCTGTTCAGCTTCTATGTTTGTTTCTGCTTCTCTCTCTGCTTCTGGAAATGCTGGAGGTGTGTGTGGGGGGGAAATATTCCCCCTCCACTTCCGAGAGGGGCTTATCCATCTACGACTGCATTCCCCAATCTTCAGATCCAGACCATTCCCTGACATGAGGGCTTCACCTCAGAGGGAGCAACAAGAGCTCTTTGCTTGCAGCTCCTTGCCTAGATTTCCTGGGATTGCATTCGCCCTCTTTGCAGTGGCATCACATCAGGGGCTTATTCTCATCTGAACCTCAGCTGCCATGAGCCCCTGTGAGAGGAGTGGCGCCATTCGCCACTCTCCCTTCTTAACGCAGCGCCTGGTCAAGCAGGTGGTGCTGCCCCACAACTCACACTTTTGCCGCCCGTTTGCCAGGCCAGCGAGACGCAGAGGGAATTGTGAAGTGGCTGAAACGGAAAGCTGGGCCCAGTGCGGTGCTGCTGGAGAATGCCAGCCAGGCGGCTGCTTTCCTGGATGCCAACGTGGTGGCGGTGGTCGGATTCTTCTCTGTGAGTGCCCCGCTTGCACCTCTGCACTCCCTAAGCCAAGCCAAGCTGCTACTCCTGAGCTGGTGCAGCCCTGCTGCCTGTTCCCCGCAGCTGGGAAAGGGAGGAAATGTGAGGGTCAGCCTCTGGCACATTCCAGGGGATATTTGGGCAGGCTGGGGAGTCCCCAGGCTGGGGAGTCCCCAGGGAGTTGCTGTCTTGAGGCGCCTTCCCCACACCCAAGGCCCTGCCGGGGGAAGCAGGTCTCCCAGAACGAGACTCTCTTTCCTCTCCGCAAATGGAGCGCAGGCCTCAGATATCCTTGGCATGCTGCTCCTGGCATCCTGTGCCCGGCTCAGCCGCTGCGCATTCCTTGCAGGACCTGCAGGGTGAAGACGTGCGCCTCTTCTACGATGTGGCCAGCGATGCTCCGGACGTTGCCTTCGCACTCACCAACCACTCGGAGCTCTTTGAGAAGTTCAACGTGACCCACCCTGGCACCGTCTCTCTCTTCCGGAAGGTGAGAGCTGGGCCAGGCGGGCACTTCCAGGAGCTTTGCAGGGTTGGTTAAAAGACCGGGGGGGGGGGGGACATTTAGAGGGGAGGTGTTTCTTTCTGTGGCTGGTGCAGCTGCTGAGATTTATAGATGGTGCCCAGACACACTCTGTCACCTCTTGCAGCCCAGGGACATAACCACTTTTTGAGTGGATTTTTTTGGAAATGTCCCTCAAGTACAGCTGAAGGCAGTATATTCAATCTTGTGAGAGTAAAAGCACATCTATATTTTGGAATTATAAAGTTGTGGTATACAGAGGATAAAGGTAAAAAGTCAATTATATAAAATGCATTTTGGGGGTTTGGGTCAATAGTCAAATACTGGGTCTTATTCTAATTGCCCCAGCTAAAAACCTTGCAACCTTTGCTGTCACCTGCTCATCTTGACCTGTCAAGAGAAAGGACACTGTAGCAGTGGTTGGGCAACCCAGATGAATAATAGAGGGATGATAACCCAGCTACTCACACTGCGTTTTAGAAAAGCAAATAACTTAATTAGGCAGCGCTTAAAATGATATCAAGCGACAGAACAATCTGGCCACAATAAGGAAATTTTGCCTGTGGTATGACTATTTTCCACCCAGTCGTCTTGACTCTCTGGCACCCTGTTTCCATAATTTTGTTTGCTTTACAGTGGTACCTCGGGTTAAGAACTTAATTTGTTCTGGAGGTCCGTTCTTAACCTGAAACTGTTCTTAACCTGAAGCACCACTTTAGCTAATGGGGCCTTCCGCTGCCGCCGCGCCGAGTGATTTCTATTCTCATCCTGAAGCAAAGTTCTTAACCCAAGGTACTATTTCTGGGTTAGCGGAGTCTGTAACCTGAAGCGTCTGTAACCTGAAGAGTCTGTAACCTGAGGTACCACTGTATTGTTATGGCTGGTGGCTGATGCAAAGAAAGATTGATTCATTGATTCATTCATTCATCCTCTTGCAGCACGATGAGTCCCGGGAAGACTTCCTGGTGGATGAAGAGCTGGGCCTGGATGGGGCGGAGCTGGCACAATTCATCCTGGCGCAGAGCCTGGAGCTGGTGATGGAGTATACGAGTCAGGTGAGGGGGGGGCCTGCAATTCCTCATCCCCTTCTTCCTCCTGGCTGCCAGCCAGAGCCCAGCTCCTCCTGGCTCTTTCTTGCCAGGGTTTCTTGTCCCTTTTAGGGATTTTCCAGCATTGCAGGGGTTTGGCCCAGATGACCCTGGGGGGGGGGCCTTCCAACTCGTGACTTCCCCTTCTAGCAAGCAAAGCCCTGCCACAGCTCAGCACCACCAGAGGGAGAGGAGCCACTGCGTGTCAGGCTCCAGGGAATCTGATCCCTCCTACTGTGGCAGTCAAGAAGCAGATAAAAAAAAAAGTTATTACCAAGTCTTTTATTCAATATTTACAGAGAGAGAATGCAGAAATTGTGGGAATGTTCAGGGAGGCAGGAGAGGATATATTGTTTATTAATATCCTTCCTAACTTGCGCTAGCAAGTTCTATAACCTAGCAGAGTTTTAACAGTCCTCTTTAAACGCACAGCGGGTAGCTGGTTGCAAGCGTGTTTAAGCTTCTCGATATAGATTCCTGGTAAGATCCCTTATTTCCCTCTTAAAAGAATAAACACGCCACAATCTTATTTAAGATGTATAAAAGTTGTTTACTCACATCATCAGTTCACAGTTGGATCCCTGAAGGAAGACTTAGTTACAAAGTATATACATGTGAGTCTATCCCATATGGAGATAGTCTCTTTGTCCTCTGTTGGCCAGCAGAGTATCTCTAGCTAAAAGGTTGCTCCAATGAAGAGAGGAAGTCAAAGAGAGAGAGATAGCTACATGCCTTGTGCTTTTGTTACCTGCACAGGTAAGATCACGCCCACCTCTAGTCACAGGCCAGAGGAAGTATGTCCCAGTCAGGAGGAAACAGGAAGTTTTCGACTGGCTGGTCCAAACATCCCCTTGCAAGTCCACTCTAGGAAAACAAGGAATGTTGTACTTGACTGCTACTTATGTATCACATCCCACAGAGATGCCATCTCTCTTAGATAATGGCGTTGCTCCGAGTAAAGTCCCACCCCCTCTGTCTCTCCTCTTCTACGTCATCCCTCCGCCAGTTGAGCTGCGCTTTCTGCCTCTGAGCTTTCTGCTCTACTACTCTCAATGCACGCCTGGTCCTAGGAGAAGGGGGGTCAAGAATACTTTGAATGATAACGTGTCAACCAGCTGCTCCGGCTCTGCTGCTTCCCCCTCCTTTTCCATTATCTCCCAGCTTTTTCCCTCTTCTGTCTCAGAGTCATGACCTTCTGCAAACCACCATTGTAATTCTATACCGCCCTCCTCTTCTTGGGAAGGTTCAGGAGAAGAAGGGGGGCTGTCTCTATCATTCCTTCTCCGATGTCCAGTCCCTGACGCTGTGGGTGGGACCCCTCCGCTCAGTGGAAGGACCCCTGCTGGGTCACAGTCAGCCCTGGGCCTTTGGGTCTGTCTGCCTGGCAGGGAAGGGGGGCCCTGAGAGCCCAGCACAGCCCCCTCGCCATTTCTGCTGCAGAGATGCAGGCCTCCTCCCTGGGGAGAGTGGGCTGTTCTTTTGCTTCTGGGTTTTTGGGGCACCTGTCTTCACTGTCAGAACTAGTGTTCGGCCGAGCTACTCCTTCAGTCGAGCCCTCTGGCGGTGATTCACAACCTGAGCCTTTGATGACGTTGCCTCATTACGCAGAGTATCCAAGCAGCAGAAGGGCGAGAAATATGAGCTACATTGCTAAGAGTTTTATTTCTAACTACGCAGACAGAAAAGAATATACATCCTCTCTCTGTGAAAGCAGAGAGGCAACTGGAACAAATGAACAGGAAACCAGTAATATCAACATCCGTCTCCTGTGAGACTTCCAGCAGTCTGGAATGTCTGGAATGTAAAGAGAGTCTTGTGACTCCAAGCACTGCACAGTGGCAAAACAGAAACCTAACATCCTCCCCCTTTCTGTGAACACCACTGGGCAGTGTGTCAAAACAGAAGCCTAACACTTAGACCCCTCCACCCCTGGGGGGTCCCCGCTCTGGCATTCCCAAACCAAAGGAAGGATTAGACTCTGATTAATAGAAGACACACAGAGGCTTGACCAGCAAGACTCTGGGAGGGGTGCATATAATAATGATGACTGTCTACCCTTCGGCCCAGATCGTTTTATTCACAAAATAACTTTTTACACAGTGTACGTAAGAACCAATCAGATTTCCTCTGAGCATTTCAAAACCCCCACGTGGGACAAAGTTAAACTACAAAAACTAATTAAGCATGCATACTTCTGGGGTAAATAAAACAGAACTAAAAAGGAGGGATGCATTCAGCAACCCCGGAGGTCATAAACAGCAATAAACATGTTAGGAAGGATGGCAAGGACGATAGGGATCTTTATCACCTTCATGTGAAAAAATATTCCTTGGCCCTAAGATGAACAAAATCAAGGAAGGGCACATCAAAGAACTGCCTACTATCTTTCATGGCCTGGCGAAGCAACTGGTAACTGGGCTGTGTACGTGACTTGTCAAGCAGGAGAAATAGGACAGGGATGCGGAGGCATGGATTGATAAAAATCATAACAAAATGGCTTAAGCCCAGTCAGCGCAATGCTTTCACAGATGGCTTGCTCCATATTTGGTATAATTCCTCCTAGCAATCCCACCTGATCACTACACCCGCCTGTGTCTTTCCCCTAGAACTCCTCCAGGATATTTGGGGCAAAGATCCCAAACCACCTGCTGCTCTTCATCAACAAGACGCAGGACTCTCAGCTGGAGCTCCTCAGCAGCTTCCGAGATGCTGCCCCTGCCTTCAGGGGACAGGTGAGCCCCCCTGGCCAAGCGGCACATTTGCCCTGGGGCTTTGGGGTTGGGGGGTCCCATGCAGGGAGGGGCTGGGGTTTGTGTGGGTGCTGTGTTTTCTGCTTCTGGGAGGCGAGTCCCAGGGAGCATATTCCTGCCCTGCCAGGGGTTGGACTAGACGCATCTCTGCCCCTCTATGCAGGTGCTTTTCATGCTGGCGGACGTCAACGGGGAAGGAGCCCAGATCCTGCACTTCTTTGGCCTCAAGAGCCACGAGGCTCCCGCCATCCGCTTCATCAACATTGAGAGCAACAGGAAATACCTCTTGGTCGCAGACGGATCCCTCACGGCTCCTGCCATCCATGCCTTCTGCCAGAAGGTGATGGAGGGCAAAGTCCAGGTGGGCAGCCAGCCGCATGGTCAGGCTGGGGGCGGGGGGAGAAAGGGACAATGACTCTTAAAAAAATATGTACTTCACATACAATTTATCATTCACTTATATGTTTCTTTTTGTCTTCCCACCCACCCCACGCTGATGTTTTTAAATATTTAATTGCTGCATTTATACTTGTTACTAAACCCCCCCAATTCCATCTGATCTTCCTTTTTTTATCCCGCTCATATTTCAAATACACTCCTACCATTCCTGTTCATGGAATATTTATTTGATTCTTATTAGTTTGTGACCCCATGCACATATTGTATGTCTTCTGTTTATGAATTTTTAAACAGTATAGTGTTATAAAAATATTGTCAGTATATTATTAGCCGGCATGTTGCTTGTTGTTGTTCATATTTCAAATCCTGCACGCAATTTCCTATTGCTAAAATATTTTGGCAGGTAGTCCCATTTTCCATAAACAGTTCATCACTGTGTCCTCTGAGTTTTACCGTCAGTTTTGCCATTTCATCATAATCCATTCATTTTATAAGCCATTCTTCTCTGGTTGGAGTCTCTTTGAAGGCTCTTCAGGGATGCCACTGTCAGGAGCTCGTCCTACACTCGAGTAGGACCCTGGTAGAGACACATGCTTGACTGGCATGTTCTCTCCCTCCTGGTCATTCTTTCAGGAGCTTAATAAACTTTCCTCTGCCCGAACATCACAGTGACTGATGCCAACCGACACAGGCACACTTAGGGATCCGCAGAGTCTTCGCAGTTGGTGTAACAGACCTCAGCAACTCAGCATTTTGGCTAATCCACTTTATTTACATCTAAACACCCACGGAGCACTGCAACATGGCTCCCTTTCTCTCTAGCATCAGACAGCAAAGAGAAAAAGAACAAAGGACAATAGTTCCAATTCACGGAACACAGTAACACAAAACATCCTGTCTCCGTCACTTCCCACACTGTGGAATGAAATCTTACACCATCATGTGATAGACAACAATCCCATGACTGCAATCACAGAGCAGGAATTCTAACAGCCACCATCCCTCACCCCAGATGGGAAGGAGCTCTGCCCTACAGGTGAGATGCTGGTGGAGCAGTGGCCACAGCCTCCGCCTGGTCCCCTCTCCCCCCAGCAGTAGGGAAGGGGCCAAAAATGCAGAGTCGAGGAGGCTGCCTCCCTCGCAATGGGGGGAGACCCATAGGCCTGAAGTCTCTCACCACTCCTGGTCTTATAGTAAGGTTAAAGCTTACTGAGAAATGATATATAATGAATTGGAAAAGATGTTTAAAATAACATTTGTAAAACAAAAAACAAAAAACCCAGTAGCTTTCCTTTAGGGAAATATAGGGAGTGAACTACCCAAACTGTGCAGAAATTTATTCATATATGTGATTACAGCGGCAATAATGTTTCTTGGCCCAAAAATGGAAAGAAGAAGAAGTCCCAGCAAAAGAAGAATGGATACAAAAACTTATGGCATATGCAGAAATGGAGAAACTTATAAGAAAAATAAGAAAGATAGCAAACTTTTTATAAAAGAATGGAAGTGGTTTATTGAATATTTACAAACAAACTGTAAACAGATAAGAACATTGGCAGGATTATTGTAATAAGCTGCAGTTTTATAAGAGTATGAATTTAAAGTAGATGGATAAATGAGCAAATTAACTTGGAAGTGCAGAGAATATTAAAAATAAATTTAAGGAACTACAGAAAGAGGGGGGAGGAAGTCAAGTTTTGAAATGTTAAAATGATTGTAAAATTATTGAAATGTATAAAACTGAAAATCATAAATAAAATAACATAAAAATAAAAAAACAAGTCTCACCACTCTACTGACCCACAGCACTAAGCGCTGCTTCATCTTTCCAGCCGTACCTGATGAGCGAGGAGATTCCAGAGGACTGGGATAAGGCGCCAGTCAAGACCCTGGTTGGCAGAAACTTTGATCAAGTGGTGTTTGACGAGAGCAAGAACGTCTTTGTGAAGTTCTGTAAGTGGCTCTTTGGGACTGGGGAGGAGGAATCTCAAAGCTGCCTCTGGGGCTCGTCCACATTCCCTCCTGGCACCCTATGGAAACTTACTGGGAGGGCAGAAGAAGCAGAGGGCAGCCCTCCTTGGGGGTTTTCCCCTCTCATCCCCAGTTGGCAGAAACAGGCTTGGCCCAGATTTTCAGGTACATATACAGAGCTCAATGATATATACATATACAGAACTGCAGGAATCTTTTTGCCCGGTGTGGGACTCAAACCCACAACCCTGAGATTCAAAGTCTCACGCTCTACTGACTGAACTATCTCCAGGAAAATTGCTGCCGAGAGACCTTGCCTCCTCTGCAGACTTTCAGAGCCCAGCCCTTTTCAAGCGGTTCAGAAAACATTTATTACAAAAATTGCATAGAAATAATTTACCAGTGTGATAACAAATGTATATCAGCCAAACAGTCTGGAATTTATAAAGTCTTCAGGATACTTTGAAATAGGGCCAGACTACTCAAAGGGGCCAGAATTGCCTGAGGAGGAAATCCCGAAAGGCAGGGCCCACCACTGAGAAGGTCCTGTTTCCCATTTTTAACAATTGATTGGGAGCTGTCCAGAGTGGCTGGGGAAACTCAGCCAGATGGGCGGGGTATAAATATATTATTATTATTATTATTATTATTATTATTATTATTACCCTGTGGAACACCCTTCCAGCAGATGTCAAAGCGATAAACAACTACCTGACATTCAGAAGACATCTTAAGGCAGCCCTGTTCAGGGAAGTTTTTAACGTGTGATTTTACTGTATTTTTGGTTTTTATGGAAGCCGCCGAGTGGCTGGGAAGGCCCAGCCAGATGGGCGGGATATAAATAATAAATTATTATTATTATTATTACCCGTCAATCCAGTAGGCCATAACAGGCCACAACGGAGCGTGGTCTTTGAAGCTGAACTTAAAAGTCCTGGCAGGCTTACAGTGGGGCAAGGAGTCCCACACTATGTAGGGCTTTAACAGTTAAAACCAGGGCCTGAAAATGGGAGCAGAAAGCAACCAGCGGCCAGTGCAATTGGTACCAGATCAGTGCAAACACCCACAACCATTACATCCTCTGTGCCAGTTGTGGGGTCATTTTTAAAGGCAGCCCCACAGCGAGGTGTTAAGAGGGACACAGGCTGCACAACTGAAACCAGGTCAGCTTTCTCCAGAGAGGGATGCAGCTGGTGAACCGGCCTGACGACAAAACAGACTTGCATCTTCCTAACTCCATCCCTTCTCTTCCGCTTCCACAGATGCCCCCTGGTGCCCCCACTCCAAGGCAATGGCGCCCGCCTGGGCAGAGCTGGGCGAGAAATATAAAGACCGCGAGGACGTCCTCATCGCCGAGATGGACGCCACGGCCAACGAGGTAGCAGGGCTCCCCATCCGAGCCTATCCAACGCTGTACTACTTCCCTGCCGGGCAGGACAAGAAGGTAATGAAGGTGCCCCTTGGCGTGGGGGGGGGGGGTAACTGTGGCCACAGGATGTGCCCAGGTCCTCCGGGACAGTAGAGCAAGGAGGCTGCCCCAGGAGGTAGAAGGGAGGCAGCAGCTGCTTGTGGGGCAAAGCCAGGCCAACACCCCCCGTTTTCCACCCCAGATGATTGAGTACCGGAGCACCAGAGACCTGGAATCCTTCTCGGCGTTCTTGGAGAATGGGGGTGAGATCCCTCCCCAGGACGACACCCAGGTGAGTTTCAGCAGCAACCCCTCGTGCCCACTCCAAACATTGAGTTTGTCCCCGTTCCCACGGTGATGCTGGGCTCTGGCTTTCCAGGCTGCCGAGACCCCCGAGGAACCCCAGGAGAATCGGACGAGCCCACCAGGCTCCCCAGAACCAAGAGACGAGCTGTAGAGCCGGCCGTGGTCTCCAAGGGCCTCGCTTCCTTCGTGGCTCCGCTGCACGTTTGCCGGTGGCCAAAAACCAGAGGATCTGGGACAGCTGCCACGTGAGAGTTGTGCAATGTAGGGGACAACAGCTCCCTTCGTCCCCCCCCCCATCAGGCTCCCCCTCTTGCCTAAATGCTGCCCTGGGAAGAGACCAGCAGCCCTCCTCCCTCCTCGTTTTTATATATTTATTTATATCCCACCTTCTCCCCTGAAAGGGACTCAAAGGTGGCTTACAGACGAAAACACCAGAAGGAAGCAACAACTGAAAAGCAATGAAGCACTAACAGAAATCTATCATCTATCAATCATGATGATCTATTAAAAACATGCAGATAATTGCAGCACCAGCCCTTTCATTAACAGCAGCCCCCCCCCCCCCGTGTCCCTCCCTCCCCAGCGGCAGCCTCCATCCCAGGGAGAAAGCTGCAAATACCTGCAGCTTAGTTAGAAGGTGGCAGCGCTAGTTTAGAAGTCACACGGGACTCTTCCTTGGGGAGAAGGGAAAGGCAGCAAGCACAGACCATTTGTGGATGGCGATGAGGGCTGACCCAAGGCCTATCCTCTAAATCATGGGTAGGCAAACTAAGGCCCGGGGGCCAGATCCGGCCCAATCGCCTTCTAAATCTGGCCCGCAGATGGTTCGGGAATCAGCGTGTTTTTACATGAGTAGAATGTGTGCTTTTATTTAAAATGCATCTCTGGGTTATTTGTGGGGCATAGGAATTCGTTCATTTCCCCCCCCCCAAAAAAAAGAAATATAGTCCGGCGCCCCACAAGGTCTGAGGGAGAGTGAACTAGCCCCCTGCTGAAAAAGTTTGCTGACCCCTACTCTAAATTAAGAACGTGTTTCACCCAAGCGATGTCCCACCGTTTGGCTGAGGTCCTGGCCCCCAAAGCAAGCCAAGGCAGGACCCTGCTATCAGCCCACACAGCCCTGCAGATGGGGCACACAGGGGTCTGAGAGTGAGTGATGGGGAGGGGGGGTTGATACGACATCCTTGTGCCAAGAATCCCCCCCCCCGAGGGTCCGTTGCTGCATCTGCGCAGATTGCAAGAGCAACGTTGCTTCTGCTGCTGTTCCCCACATGAAAAAGGGTTCCAGAGCATGTCCAGAGTCTTCCAGGGCTGCCTGTTGGCCACATCTGAGTGAGCTCAGTTCCTGAGGGGTCTCAGTGAAGGGTGAGCTGATCGGTGCCCCAAACAGTCCATGTCGGAGCAGGCCTCGCCTCCTCCTCCCCCAACGCAAGCAGAGGACGGCAACCCACACAACTCACAAACACGCAGAGCTGCCATCTGAACATGGGCTTTTATTCCATTATTATCCAAGTACCTTTTAAAAGATAAATTGTACAAGTCAACATGTGAAAAAAACGTTCGGGAGATGCCAGCCGCTGGCCCAACCGCTGGTGGCTGATGCCGTCTTTAGAAAATGTACATATTTACAAGGGAACCCTTCAGGAAAAAAGGGAAATGAAAAACCCGCAACGGGTCCGAGGCCTTCGGGGTCCCTGCCGGCACAGTGGGCAAGCGGGACCCGGGGAGGAGGCCGTCCGGGGCAGTGGGTGGCAAACAGAACAGGCGTTTGAAGGCACTCGGTGACGTACGCAAGAAGGTGCAGGGCTCTAGCAAGGGCAGACACCCCCCACAGCCCAGGGGTACCTGGAGAGCAGCAGGGGGGGATCAGGCAACTGGGGAGGAGTGGGGAGACGAAGGCTGCCCCCGGAAGGGAGGCAGAGCAGAGGCAGCCACCATCCAGGGTGGGGGGCACTGAATGCACCCAGATCTATGGGGCGCAAGGAGGAGGCTCAAAGGGGCAGCCCAGAGGTCCCATCCCATCTCCCAGCAAATACCAGGCTGCCCCTTCTCTAGACGATGAAATCTGCTCTCTCCTCAAGACTCCCCCCTCCCCAACCCCTCTGACCTGGCAAGGTGGGCAGCAAGGCGTGGAAAGGCTGCGGGCTGAGATGGAGGGGTCAGCTGCCAGCCATAGAGCAGCAAGGTGCAAAGTATCAAGTGGCAGCTAGTTCCACGGGTGAACAAGCACCCTTTGGAACTTCCCCACCTGTGGGGCTGCTGCTACCCTCCCCGTCCCAGAGGAAGCATGTGCACTTTTGTGGGGGGGGGCTGGACTGCCCCGTTCCTGATGATATCAAAACGGGGGGCTTCAGTGAATGGCCCCCTAATGCGCAAAGCTTCGGTGTTATGTTGAGGGGGCTGGTGACCGCCCCACAGGCAGGCAGGGGGAAGGCAGAGCCATTCTGGGCAGCGGGTGTGGAAGGATGGCAGTGCCACCGGTGCCCCCCCTGCCCCCCTCCCTGGCCGGCGCTTCCGCCCATCTCTGGCTGCTTCCGTCTCGCTCGGCCTCCTCTGGGCTAGTCAATCTTCTCCACCTTCCCAATGATCTTCTCCTCAAAAATGGGCAGGACGGCCTCATCCTCCCGCACCTCTTCGAACACCACGCCGCAGTCAAACTCGTCGCTTACTTTCTTGAAGTAATACCTGCAAGATTGGGAACAGAGAGTGTCTTTTTAAACCAGGGTGGAGAAATCTGTGTCACTCCAGGACTGCAGCTCCCATCATTCCTGACCGCTAGCCATGCTGCGCTGGGAGCTGAAGTCTGGCAACACCAGCAGGGTTCCCACAGCTCCCCCTGCTTTAAAGCAAGTTTCTAGTCCTCATCAGAATTTCAAGAAGGGTCATGTGGTGCATGGCTGCGCTGACAGAGGGCTCCCCTCACAGCTCAGGTGCCCCCGACTCCTGCCACCCCCACCTCTAAAATGGGCCCATTCTGCTCTCTGACAAGAAACTAGATGTTCTGCAAAAAAGTGGAAATTGTCGGTTCAGAAGAAAGCATGCAACTCTGAACATGATGTGCCATTTAGTGTGTTTGGGGTTTCCCTTGGCACAGGCTTCCTCAGCTCTGATGCAAACAAAATTGGGTTTTGACTTGAGTTTCCTTCTCCAAATACCTCTTGGCTTGGTTTTGCGGAGGTGAGATTTGCACATGATCCATCTCCCGGGCGCCCTCCCCCTGCCTCTTTCCTGGTTCTGTGCCAACCGTCAGAGTTGGGGCCCACACATTTGTGGGACTTGCCATCCCCAGGGGCAGAGGCTGGAGGCCACGAGCCAAAGAGGGGAAGCACCAGAGGCAAGGCTTCTTGCCCAGGGACCCGAGGCATCCCTCCTTGCTCACCTGTAGTTCCCTTTCTTGGTGAGCAGCTCCTTGAAGTGGCCCAGGGTGACGACACGGCCTTTGACCAGCGTGCGGTAGGGGATGGGTTCTCCGCAGAAGTAGTAGGCCACCACAATGTTCTCGCAGGGCTGAGCGGAGCTGGCCCCTGGCCTCTTCTGCACCTTCGCCCTGCAAGGCAAACACAACGCAAGCTCATTACATGGTGGGAAGCCGATACACCACCTGCTGAACTTCCTTGGAGGAGGGAGGGAACCGGCTCCCTTGCAAACTGGGGGCAAGAACGGCACAGGCACCCCCGACCGGGACCCAGGAAGCTCTGGGGGAGAACAGCTTCCTCTCCAGTCCCAGAAGCCCAAAGGAGAAGAGCGGCAGGTGACTGGAACTTCCCATAGCCAAAGGGCAGGAACACAGAGAGAGGGAAAAGCCACAGCTCAGAGAGGGGGACGCCCAGGCCGGGGTGGGTGGGTGCTGCAGCCATCCCAGCATTGCTACCTGGGGAAAGGGGGACAGATACCCCCAACGCTTACTAGGCAGGGAGCTGAGCAAAAGACCTTTCCAAAAGAGGGGGGGGGGTGTTGGTTGCCTTCAAAGACCGAAGGATTTGTTCAGACAAAGGGATGCCACCTCTTTCTCTGGGAACGACTCGGCCCCAAGATGTCCCTGCTAAGGGAAAAGCCCTCGCTTGCCAAGAAACCTCCTTCAAGGAGCTTCGCCAAGAGCCCTGGACCAGCACACAGGTCAGCTCCTGCACAATTCAGCTCCCTTCTGTAGGAAAGGGGGCAGGAGGGGCTCAAAGCAAGAAACCGTCCCACTGCTCTGGCACAAGCAATAAAGGGGCCGTTGGTACCCGGCTGCACCCCTCCACTCGCCAGCCTGTCCTTTCCCTTCGCCAGCCCACCCTGGCTCTTTGCACGCCGGACGGGTGCTCAGACCAGACACAAAACCTTCTAGTGCGGCAGGAGAGCTGGAATAAAATTCACATCTGGCAAACAAGGGCCCCTTTGGTTTCAGATAGTGCAGGGGTGAAGGTAAAGGTAAAGGGAACCCTCACCATTAGGTCCAGTCGCAGACGACTCTGGGGTTGCGGCGCTCATCTCGCTTTATTGGCCGAGGGAGCCAGCGTACAGCTTCCAGGTCATGTGGCCAGCATGACTAAGCCACTTCTGGCGAACCAGAGCAGTGCATGGGAACGCCATTTACCTTCCCGCTGGAGCAGTACCTATTTATCTACTTGCACTTTAACGTGCTTTCGAACTGCTAGGTTGGCAGGAGCAGGGACCGAGCAACGGGAGTTCACCCCGTCGTGGGGATTTGAACCGCCAACCTTCTGATCGGCAACCCCTAGGCTCTGTGATTTAATCCACAGCGCCACCCATGTCCCTTAGGGGTAGATGAGACTAAAAAGCCCAGAACACAAATATTCATGGCCCTCTGGTGGCTATGATGGCTCATTTAACAGAAGTAATGTATTTAGGGCTGCCATACGTCTGGATTTTCCCAGATATAACTGGGATTTCAAAGGCGGAATTGACATCCGGGAGGAATTTCTGAAACGCAACGCTTTTTTTTGGCGTTTTTGAAAGCTCAACAACTTTTGGGGCATCCTGGTTTTTACTTTTTGAAATATGGCAACTTGATTCTGACCAAAAGAAGCCTCCTAGGACTAGATCATAATACAGTTGTACCTTGGAAGTCAAACAGAATCCGTTCTGGAAGTCCGTTCAACATCCAAAACGTTTGAAAACCAAATTGTGGCTTGTGATTGGCTGCAGGAAGCTCCTGAAGCCCCATTGGACGTTCCGGTTCCAAAAGAAAGTTCGCAAACCGGAACACTCAATTCCAGATTTACGGCATTTGGGAGCCAACACATCCGAGTTCCAGGGTGTTTGGGATCCAAGGTATGACTGTCTACACCAGGAGGCTTAATTTATTCAGAATCAAGTCTGCACTTCCAGAGTTAACACTAAATGCATTCCTTCTGGAGGATCTGTGAAAATGTGTGTGTCCTGGGTTTTTTGGACTCATGATCTATCCACGAACCATCTGAAACCAAAGGGGCATGTTGGTTGCCAGATGCAAAAAATATTGGCGTTCTTTTCAGCTCTCCAACCCCAAAAGGCAAGCCACAGAACCAGCCTCACGGGCCCCACGGCAACAATAGTTGAGAAGAACCTCGGGGGAGCTCTGCTGCCACCAAGGCCCCCCTGGCCCAGCACCCTCTCCCCGTGGCCAAAAGCAGCTGGAGGCCAGCAGTCTCTCCTGATGCTGCCCCCCAGCGAGAAGCAGGCGGCCTTCCACTGGCACCAGGGGGCATCAGCCCTAGAAGCCACGGACCCTCCTCCTCCTCCTTGTCTAATCCCATTTTAAAGCTGCCCAAGACTACCTGCCGCTAACACCTGAGCTGAACTGGGCACCAGGGGCAGGCGGGAGGCTGAGGCCAGGGAACCAGAGGAGCCAGAAAAACAAGGACTCCCTGAGCAGGGAAGGAGGGAGGGAGGCTCTCCACCTGCCTAGTGGAGGCTGCCTGCCAGATCAAAGGCTTCCCAGCAGCAAGCGAACGGGCACATTGGGGGCAAGGAGGCTCCAGAGGGGTCCCCACAGCCTCCCTGCTTTGCCCTACAGGACCACCTCTCCTGGTCTGCCCCGCGGAGGATCTTAAGGTCCACAAATGACAACACTTTGGAGGTCCCAAGCCGCAAGGTGGTTAGACTGGTCTCAACTAGGGCCAGGGCCTTTTCAGTACTGGCCCCGTTTTGGTGGAACGCTCTGTCCCAAGAGACCAGGGCCCTGCGGGACTTGACATCTTTCTGCAGGGCCTGCAAGACAGAGCTGTTCTGCCTGGCCTTTGGTTTGGACTCGGTCTGACCCTTCTGTTTCCCTCCCCTTATGGTCTTGATTTATCGGCTACTTTTAAAATGAGGCTGCATTTTAAATTGCATTTTCACCTGCGTTTTAAATTGGTTCCCCCACATCTCTTTTTCCCCTATTATGTTTTTACTGTGATTTTATCGGTCTTAGCCGCCCTGGGCTCTGGCCAGGGAGTGCGGGGTATAAATAAAAATTATTATTATTATTATTATTATTATTATTATTATTATTATTATTGTTGTTATTACTACTACTGCTACTACTACTACTACTATTAGGGTTCCCTGGTCCAGCCGTCCCATAGCTGAGGCCGATCCTGGCAAGGCGGCAGAGCGAAGCCCCCCTGGCAGGGCGGGGGGTGGGGAGGGTTCTAGAGAGGCTACGAGACGGGTGGGTGGGAGGGAGGAGACAGGAAGAGCTGGGGCACCTACTCAGACTCGGAGAGATCCAGGTCGGAGACGGCGGGCACCACACTCAGCAGCGGCATGCAAGCCGGCCTGACAGAGGAGCGACCTCGCTGGATCACCTCTTGGGCATACCTGGGGAACAATCTCAGACATTAGACAAGCCTTCCTGCCGCCAGCCGGGGAGCCCCGTGGGGTGCAGGCCCCAAAGGTCGGGGGACTGGGGCCTCCTCTCTCTGCCCCTCTCCCAGGGGCCTGCCCAGGGAGCTCAGAGAACAGGAGGGAAGCTCTGCCACGTGGGGAAGGAGGAAGGGGGCCGGGAGAGGCGCTGGCAAGAGACCCAGGCCAGGGCCCAAAGCACAGCTCTGCTCGGGACCCAGTAACACAACAGGAGCCGACCTTGTGGCCGTTTGGGGCAGGAGGATGGATGGGTTTAAAAAGGGATCCAACAACTTTGCGGAGGAGGAGGAGGAGGAGGAGGAGGAGGCTCTCAATGGCCAACAGCCCCCCTGGCTAGGCTCTGAGGCAGCGATGCTTCTGATCAACAGCAGCTGAGCGTCTTCCTGGGATCAGGCCCCACGTCCAGGTTCCCTTTGGGGCCCTCCTCAGAGAACAGGGTGCCTGATTAGAGGGGCCACGGGCCAGATCCAGCGGGGCTCTCCTGATGAAGGGGGCGCCACACCCCAAAGGCCACCAGCAGCGGAGGCGTCTTCCCCCCCATGACAAAGGGGGTTGAGAGCTAGTCACCTGGGCCCAAAATGCACACACGCACCCCACCCCTCTGGAGCAAACAGGCCCCCTCAGCACCCTCACAGTCGCCTGTGTCTTTGTGGGGGGTGGTTTCCTCACAGAGCTGGCAAGTCTCACACCGCAGCCTCCCAACTGCAGCACAGAGCAGAGCCCCCCCCCCCAAGCATCTCTGTCTGTTCCTCCAGTCGAAGAAGAAATAAGCGCCAAGGGGCAAGAAGCAAAGGGAACTGCTCTACCCGTTGCAGCTGAGATAGCCCCATGAGCCACGACCCCAAAGTCCCAGAGGAGAAGGAGGCGCTTTCTCTTCTCTTCTCCCCCCCCCCCCCCGCAAGTGCTGCTCTGCTTAGCAAGTAGAAGTGCAAAGGGGAGGGCTGTGCAGAACACCCACCAGCCAGCAGCAAGCTCTGGACTGCAGTTTCTCCCAGGAGTGGAGGGGCCAGACCAGCCCCTGGAGGACAGCAGACCCCCTGCAAGGCACACCGCCGCCCCCCCAGGTTTTGCTACAGGCCCTTGAGGGTGGGGAGTGTCTTTTGACCCCCATCTCCAGCTGTTCAAGGCCCCTCCGCCTACCTGCCGGGGAGCCAAACCCAGCAGCCCCCTCCTCATTCTGAAAAGCAGTGCGCCAGGTGCAGGGGCAGGGGGTCTGGGGGGAGACAACCACCCACCCACTCCTGGTCAACCCCGTGGCCAGGACAAGGCCACACCCACTCCCCCCAAGAGCGCCCCCCCGGCCGTACCGCTGCTTGGCTGGCGGCTTCCCCGTCCTCTTCTCCTCCTCTTCCAGGCGCCGCCGGGCTTCCTCCAGCTGCGTCAGCGGGTTGGGGGCCGGGTTGGGGGGCATGGTGGGGTCCTGGATGAAGGGGTGCGAAGGCTGGACGACGTTGCGCAGCTGGGCGCTGACCCACGGGTGGACGGCCATGGGGCGCTCCACGGAGACTGGCCGGGGCAACTCATGGGGCAGCTGCTTCTTGGCCCCGGAAGAGCTGGGGGGGGGGAGAGAAAGCAGAAGAGGTTTTGGGATAGTACAACTAGTGCTGTAGAAGGGAGTGAAAGAGGTGCCCCCCTCCCTGAATTTTAGCATCACGCAGACTGCCACTGGAATTAGAGAGCCCAATGTCCCCCTCCTTGTGGAATTGGAAAAAAAACCTGTCAAAGGTCTGGCCAATTCTCTCCCTCTCCTATGTGCCCCCCACAAGAACCGCCCCCCCCCCGACAGATCAGTGGAGAGCAACAGATAAGGGGCTCTCTGCCCTGCCCCTTCCCTGAGGAACTGGAAAGTTGAGGGGGGGGCATCTTCTTCTGAAGGCCTGGAGGGGGGAAGAGGGGGCAGCCAAACATAATATATACCGTATTTTTCGCTCTATAGGACGCACCGGACAATAGGACGCACCTTGTTTTAGAGGGGGGAGAACAAGAAAAAAAAATCTCCCCCTCTCTGCCCAGCACCCCTTCAGCGAAGCGACAGGAGGCGCTGCGCAGAGAGGGGGAGAATTTTCCCCCTCTAAAACAAGGTGCCGCTTAAGGAGGCAAGCCCCCTTGGGCTCCCCCCTGCAACCAGGCAGCCTTGCTTTCCGGCAGTGGAGCTTTCGCACCCGTGACCGCCTGCTCCCCCTGCCCCTCTTACCCGTGGCCTGTCTTCTTGTGCCTGCTGATCTCCTTCTCGCCTTCGATGATCCACTGCATGATCTTCTGGTTCTTCTCCACGTCCTCCGAGGAGCCCGGAGCGTCATAGCCGCTGCCGTCGCTCTTCCCCAAATCAGCTTTCTTGACGCTCCTCTTGGAGAGCAGGCCAGCTTTCCCGCTGCGAGGAAGGAGGAAGAAAACAACCGCCTCAGTCATGAGTTGCTCCCAAGAGTGGGATGGGGGGGAGGGATCTGCTGCACTGCAGGCAGCAGAAACCCAGGGGATTGGGACCCCAACCCTGCGCTTGTCAGCATGAGCTCTCTCTCTGTGCTGGAACCCCCTCCCTCGCTGCCCCACAGACACTGGACCTCTTCCAGCGCCAGCCCTCCATCCTGCCACTGGCTTGCAACAGAAATCCTCCCTGAGCATTTCTGCCTGCCTGCCCCTGCCCACCTGCGGCTCACAGGGGCCAACGCCCGTCCCAATGGGCCCCCTCCGCCGCCACTCACCCATAAGCCGAGGGCTCCGGGGGGCCCAGGCTCTCCCCATAGGCCCGCGACTTGGCAGCGTAGCTGTGCGCGTCCACGTTCCAGGCGAAGGGTCCCGGCGCACCCTGGCCGGCCTCCGCCTCAGGCGGCTCCTTGGGCTTGAGTGCCCCATGGTGGTGGACCAGGTGGTGGTGGTAGACGTGCTTGTGGTGGTGGAGGCCGGCCGCGTCCGCCTTGAGAGTCGCCTTGGCGCTGTGCTTGCCGTGCCCGAGGGGCACCGTCCCCAGGAAGCCGTGCAGCTTGCCGGCCAGGCCACCCTCGGGGGAGCGGGGCTTGGGCGAGTGGCGCCCGGGGCCCGGGGACTGGCAGCCCGGCGTCTTCATGACCCGCTGCACGTGCTCGTCCAGGATGCTCTCGGGGTTCTCCTCGTGGGCGTCCCGGAGCTGCATCTCGGCAAAGCGGGGGGTGAAGTGGGGCAAGGCCTGCGGCAGGGGGAGCTTGTGGCCCGCCAGGGGGGCCCCCAAGGAGATGTCGGCTTCCTCGCCTTCCTCCTCCTGCTGGGAAACACAAGGCGGGTCAAGGGAGGGGGGGGAGACAGATCTTAGGGAACACCAGCCGGGAAGAGTAAGTGAGGGGGCTGGACGGGGGGGGGGGAGATGTCAGGGGCTAGCTGGACAAAGAGGAGAGGTGGGAGGCGCCAGCCGGGGAACCCCCAAGGGAAGACGGCTCAGAGCCAGGGTGGTGGGACACAAGGGAGACGTCAGAGGGAGAAGACTGGGAGGTGCTGGATGCTGAAGGGGCAACAGGATTTAGGGAGCAGGTGGCAGGGAGCAGTTCAGACTCAGAGGCTGAAGCAGAGGAGGGGAGGCGGTCAAGGGACTGCAGAAGACTCCAGGGAGTCTGCCTCTCCGCCTGTGACAAGCCCCGCTCCCCCCGGTCTCTGAGAACGCGCAGAGTAATGAGGAGAGCAGAACAGAGGTGCACAGACACCACCCGATACTGCTTGGGAAACATCCAGGCAAGGCTGGGGCAGGGATCTCCACGTAAGCCACAGCTGCTCCCGCCGCCCCTACTGACCGCTCGGACACGCTTCAGGCGCTCCTCCAGCTTGGCCTCCGCCTCCCGGTCCCTGAGGACTTCCTCCAGGCGGTTGATCAGCTCGGCAGCAAATTTCTGTGGTTCAACGTGGATATCCTTTGGCATTCGGTAAGTACGCTGTGGGAACGACACGCAGCCCTGGTTGGCAAAGGGGCCGGCCTCACACCCCCAGCCACGCAGCCACAAGGCCCCGGGCAGAGCCCACCCTCGCTTGCCCACCAGCCCTCCCGACTCTGACTGGCAGCTGCAGAGGGAGAAAGGCCTTTCCCAGGGGCTCATCCCATAAGCAGAGCGGATGCTCTCCCTCTGGAAGACAGAAGGGGGCTTGGCGTGACTCACGGGAATGTGAGGTAGTGGCACACGTCCATTTGCTTTGGCACTTTCCTGCATCTCTCGGCGATGCTGCTTCCGGAGTCGGTACGGCGGGATCCCGTCTCTGGCAAGAGGAAACAGTGACAGTTTGCGCAGGGCAAGGCAAGCTCCAGGCAGAAAGGGGTGCAGGGGGGACGGCCAGGGGTCATGGACCGGCTGGAGGCAGAGTAGAGGGGGAGGCAGCAGCCGGGGAAGCCCCAGGGCAAGGAGGCTGGGCGACCAGGGGTGGCCAGAGGGAGAAGAGGGAGCAGACTGCTGGCAGGTGTCGGAAGCAGAAGAAGCAACAGGGTTTAGTGAGCGGGAAGAGAGCAGTGCAGACTCGGAGGCGGAGTGTAGGCAGGCTGTGGAAGAAGACAGGGAGACTCCCATCCTGCTGTGAGCAGCTGCCCTCCCCGCTGGTCTCCCAGAATATGCAGAGAAATTACGACAGCGGAGCCACGAGAGGCAAGAAGACCAAGGCTTGGGCCACTTGGGAAGGAGCCTTAGAGAGCGAAGGGAACTTCTTCAATGGCACCCTTTAAATGGCACCTTTTTGACCTTTAAAGCCCTATGCGGCCTAGGATCCACGCACCTACGGGACCGCCTCTCCTGGTATGCCCCGCGGAGGACCTTAAGGACCACAAATGACAACACTTTGGAGGTCCCAAGTCGCAAGGTGGTTAGATTAGTCTCAACTAGGGCCAGGGCCTTCTCAGTACTGGCCCCGATTTGGTGGAACTCTCTGTCACAAGAGACTAGGGCCCTGCGGGACTTGACATCTTTCCGCAGGGCCTGCAAGACAGAGCTGTTCTGCCTAGCCTTTGGTTTGGACTCAGTCTGACCCTTCTGTTTCCCTCCCCTTATGGTTTTGATTTATAGGCTACTTTTAAAATGAGGCTGCATTTTAAATTGCATTTTAACCTGTATTTTAAATTGGTTTTTTCCCCTATTATGTTTTTATTGTAATTTTACTGGTGTTAGCTGCCCTGAGCTCGGATCTGGCCAGGGAGGGCGGGGTATAAATAAAAATTTATTATTATTATTATTATTAAGGTAAAGGTAAAGGTACCCCTGCCCATACGGGCCAGTCTTGACAGACTCTGGGGTTGTGCGCCCATCTCACTCAAGAGGCCAGGGGCCAGCGCTGTCCAGAGACACTTCCGGGTCACGTGGCCAGCGTGACATCGCTGCTCTGGCGAGCCAGAGCCGCACACGGAAACGCCGTTTACCTTCCCGCTGGTAAGTGGTCCCTATTTATCTACTTGCACCCGGAGGTGCTTTCGAACTGCTAGGTTGGCAGGCGCTGGGACCGAGCAGCGGGAGCGCACCCCGCCGCAGGGATTCGAACCGCCGACCTTTCGATCGGCAAGCCCTAGGCGCTGAGGCTTTAACCTACAGCGCCACCTGCGTCCCTATTATTATTATTAATAATAATGGGGGCAAGACCTCCTGGAAAGAGAGTTCCCGAGAACACTAGATTTTTCAGGGGATACTCAAGGCCACGCAGCACCGTCACCTCTTTTTGTTGTTGTCAAAAAGTGTGGCACATACTGTAGCGGCTTCATGGCGAGAACTGGCATTTATTTTTCTAGGAAAAAACCCCTGCTCACGCCTGACACCGGGCGCTGCTGCTGCTTTTCCCCGCAGAGGCTGATTCCGGAAGGCCTCCCTGGATGCCAGGCCCACGCCTTGAAGCAGGATAGCAAGGTGCACAGGGAAGGGTGTGAGGGCCACATGGCAAGGCATCTCACAAGAAGGGATCTTGCCCCACCCCCCGGTCAGGTCCTGCCAGCATCCTCCTCCTCCGACGCAGGCTGGCTGCCACCACTGCATGCCCACAGCGGCCTCCGTGGTCAACGGCTCAGACTTCTCCCCACCTCTCACTTCCATCGCAGGTGCCCACCTGCCCAGGACAACCTGTAGATGGCTAAATATTCCACAAACACACACACACACCCGCCTTATTTATAAGAAGAGGCTGGCAAATGTGTCCTCTGTGGCAGGCATGCCAGAAGGAGGGTGCCTCAGGCGTGGAGCCGTAATTGCTGCAAAGATTCAGGATTTATTAGGTGTTATTTTTAGAAAGAGGCAGCCTGTGGGGATCATTCTTGAGGGAGCACCACAACCCGCCTTCGACCAGCATCTCTGCAATGGGGAGGGAAGGGGCTTCATCCCCCACTGCAGCTCCAACGGCAGTTTCCCTTGTAAACCCGACATTTGTTCTTCATTAGACCCTTCCCTGGGCTGCTGCTGGCTCTCATTACAGCTTGCGTGGATTTACTCAGGTTAAATAAATCCGGAGTTTCAAAAACGAATTTCTGCAGGAAGAGAAGGTCGAGGCCTGCAGAGACCTTTGTGATGCTGCAAGGGTGGCGACCATGTCTCTGCCCTCAGCGCAACGCAAATGGCTCTGACCGCAAGCAGGTCACGCTTTCCAAACGCACAAGTCCTCTGGGGCCAGGGAAAGTCACACCCGGCCACCACTCCAAAGGAGGCCTGGCATGGAGAGCCCCCGCCCACAGGGCAACGTGAAGCTTCTCCCAGAAGCCAGGGGGCAGGTGTGTGTGTGTGTGTGTGTGGAGCTATTAGCCCCACAGCTGGGAAAGCCCAGGGGGTCTGCAGAAGAAGCCGGAGCAGGCAATGGGAGGCAGGCTCCGAGGACAAGACTCCCGTCAGCCACTTGCTGGGAGCCAGGCCTACCTGCCTGCAGCAATGGGAAGGGCGAGGCAAGCTGCCATTTTGCTAATATTGTTTTACAGATTATAACTGCTTTACTGATGACTTGTTAATCATATAACATGACTCATGCTGTAACTGTGATGCTTAGCTTATTTTTTAGTTGCTGGTTTCTTAACCGAAAAGGTTTTACTGGCTATTTGTTAATTATTACATGTACTATATGTAATCATATTATATTCCAGGCTGTTCGTGCAGTGCTCTGTTCCGCTGTTGCTGTTTATTGTTTGTAAGCCACTTTGGGATTCGCTGGAATGGAAGGCAGTGTAGAAATACAGTAAACCAAATTGAATCAAGGCAGCAATAAGCAGGCTCCCCCTGGCTCTCTGCAGATGTTGCTGGCCTTCGACTCCCCCCTTCCTCCTCCCTGGCTCCCATGGGGCCAAGCTGGCTGCTGGGGTGGCTGGGATTTGGAGTCCAGCAGCGCCCGGAGAGGACTCCTGTGCAGGCCACGCCCCCTCTGCTCCCTGCTCCGCCCCCTTGTCCTGGCAGCCCAATCCCAGGTGTCTCTCTCGGGGCAGGTACTCACACGCTGCTGTCTGTCAGCGACATGGTGTCGGCGTCACTGGACATGCTGTGCTGCTCGCTGTCGTTGGCGCTGGTGGCGGGTGCCAAGGCGTAGCCCGTGTTGACGTAGTAAGGGTTGACTGGCTCTCTCCAAGGCCCATGCCTGCAAAGGAGCAGAAAGAGAGAAGGGGGTCCTGGTCACCCTCCGGACTCCAGTCCCTCGAGGACCCCACCCATCCAGCCTTCGAAATTCCCCGGGCACCAAGTGCATTTCACAACTGGCGTGGGTGCCAACTGTGACCACACAGACATGCCCACCTGGCTGGCCCCTCCAGCTTTCTTAAGCAGGTCAGCAGAAGAGTTTATTTGTTCCATTTGTCTCCCACCTTTTTCTCCAAGGAGTCCATGGTTCATGCCCCTCCTCATTTGATCCCTACAACGACCCTGTGAGGTCGGCTAAGAGGCTGTGACTGACCCAGTGAGCTTCATGACAGAGTGCGGATTCGAACTCTGATCTCCCAGGTCTTCGTCTGACACTCTCACCACTACACCCCACTGCCTTCCTAAAGTACTTCTGCTATGGGGCTGCTCTATATATTAAGTTGGTAAATAAATAGCGGGAAAGCAATATGTCCCTTAGAGAAGGATTGGAAATATTTTCCTGGAAGCCTGAATTTGATTTACTCCGGATGGTTGATTTTGAGGTTTTAATGTGTTGCAAACCACTTTGAGATCTTCTTTCTTTAAAATATAAAGCGGTAGAGACATGAACGGTGGCGATGAAGAATAATCCCCACTGGCGGGAAATGGCGCCTCTGACATTCGGTTGTGGCAGCCATAATAACCAAGGTTTAAGGTGCCATTTGGCAATTGGCTTATATATCCGAGCCACCACAGAAACATGGAGCCAACATGAGTAGACTACGGCACTTAGAGGACGTTTAACTCACCACCGGAGGGTGATAAGACGAATAACAAAGAAAAGTGGGCTTGACTCTGCACGGTCTCAATTTATATCCTTGATGAACAACAGCACAGCCATCTCCCTTCCATCTGAGTCACAGCAGCCGCTATGGAGAAATCATCTTAAGGCTTTAGACTGACGTGTACCCTGAGGATGGCAGCTTAATCTTTAATGTAGGAGATTTTCCAAGTCGGTTTTTTTGCCTTACAACTGTATACAAGACAATAATACAGGTACATGTATTTTGTCCTGGAAAGCAACACTTCATGCTTGGTAACTGTTTGTAAAGCTCCCAATATAGTCCGTATTGGGGGGGGGGGGATGGTACAATTTGCCTTTGGCACCTTCTGGGTCCCACCAATGGGGACTGCAAAGGGGGCAGAAGCAACTTGGAAGCTCCTGCAGAGAAGCAGCCCCACAAGTAGGAAGTGCCAAAGGCGTCTGGTCACACGTACAAAAGCCCCCCAGCACAGACCTCCACCATTTCCCAAACTAGATGGCACTGAGCGGCCAGCAGAGGGAGAACACCAGCCTCACAAGGCACAACCACGTTGCACTGGGTCAAGGACCAAGGAAGCCAAAACTGGGCTCCCAAGAAGGCAGCCAAGGCATGGAAGGGGCTGAGCTCAGGCTTGCTGGCAGAAGTTGTGGCGGAAAGCACTGGGGGAAACCCTTGGAAAGCCGTGGTCAACCAGAGAAGATGGCAGCCAACCAGAGAGGACCCAAGGCTGCTTCACATGTGCCGCTGGAGAGGGTCTTCCATCTGCCCAAAGGCTTCCTGGGCAGAAGTCTCCCAAAGAGAGCAAAGCAGCAAGGCCCCGTATCACCCACCCCCAGGGCTGGGCTCTTGCAGGTGCTATAAGTGGGTAAAGGTAAGGGACCCCTGGACAGTTACGTCCAGTCAAAGGCAACTATGGGGTTGCGGCACTCATCTCGCTTTCAGGCCAAGGGAGCCGGCGTTTGTCCACAGACAGCTTTCCAAGTCATGTGGCCAGCAGGATTAAACCGCTTCTGGCACAACAGGACACTGTGATGTAAGCCAGAGCGAACGAAAACACTGTTTACCTTCTCACCACAGAGGTACCTATTTATCTACTTGCGCTGGTGTGCTTTCGAACTGCTAGGTTGGCAGGAGCTGGGACAGAGCAATGGGAGCTCACCCCGAAGGGGAGATTTGAACCACCGACCTTCTGATCGGCAAGGCCAAGAGGCTCAGTGGTTTGGACCACAGCGCCACCTGCATCCCTGCTATAAATGAAAGTGGGAAGGAGACCTGGGGTTTTTCACTTGAGGCTGGAGTTTAAAAATGCTTCCCTGTGGAAGTGGAATGCCCAAAGAGAGACGCAGCCAGCCATGATCAGGGACAGCACAGTTTAAAACACCACATAAGGCTGATTAATATTTTACAGACTTTTAAATATGCTTGGGGGGTTATTGTGTTTTCCTTGTTTTGCTTTAACTACTTACTTGTGCTTTTACCTTGCATTTTTACCCTGTGACTCACCCCCTGAGATCTTGTAAGAAAGGGCTGAATATGAATCTAATACACAACAACAACAATAACATGACCAGGTGTGGGGCAAACAGAAAGGGATTCTGGAAGAAGCACCTGCGTCCTTCACCCACCCGCATACTGCCCCCCTGGGGTGTGGATCTGGAGATCAGGCTGATCCATGTTTAGGGCCCTCGGAGGTGGCAGCACGAGGCTTCCTCCGACCCAAGGCAGCGGAGCTCTCCCCAAAGGCACCAGCGTTCCTGCCTTGCTGGCTGTGCAAGAAGCAGCCCCTGAGCTTCTCCAGGTGGCCCTTCCCAGAAAGGCCCAGGCTCTCTCCGCATCCAGCAGGCCCAGCTCAGAGCAGGCAGCCATGAACGTTTCCCTTTATTAACAGAAATTCCAGGGAGCTTTTCATCTGGAATGCATTACTATGAGCAGAAGGAAGGAATGAAAGAAACGCCACCGTCCACACACAGACGGGGGCAAACTGTTCCAGATCCCTTCCTGCCCTGTTTACAAGAGCGGCTTCGGCTAGGGAAGCAGGCCTCCTGTTTCGGGAGCGCCAGCCATTGTTCCCGCGGGGTGCAGGCAGCCTCCGGGGTCAGGACCCAGGTCCCAGCATGGGCAAAAGCAAAGGGCCACGCCAGCCAGCCCTTGCCACCTTCACGTGGCTCAGGACACCCAGCTGGGCCAAGAGCAGCCCGCAGTGGCCAAAGCAAGAGGGGCAGCAGGATTGGGGGGGGGGGACACACACACTCCACCAGAACATGCTAGCAGGAGGCCCGACCTGAGGGACTGGTAGAAATGCTCAGCACTGGTGATGGAAGGGAAAGATGGAGCCAGCTAGGCTGCTGAGATGCCAGGAAGAGGAGCTTCAGATGAGGGGAAGGGGAGAAGGAGAGTCAGGGCCTGGGAGGAGCAGGAGGACTGGCAGGGGGTGGCAGGGGGCTGGAAGGAAACAAGGCATGCAGAGGAGGCTGAGCAAAGGGGCAGACGCAGGATCTGGGCAAGAGTCTGAGAGGTGGGCAGACCCAAGGGGGAGTGGGAGGGTCAGGTTGTGGCCATGTTCCCTCCTGGGCAGAAGACCAAAGGAAGGAGACAGGCCCCGACCCAAAGGAAACAGACCCATGTCCCCAAGCTGTGGGTTTCCATATTAAAAGCACAGAGGAGTCGTCCAAGGATGCCCATCCACAGGGCAGGCCACAAACGAGGTGGGCTCAGGGGCCCAGCCTGCATCCAGCAGCATACCAGCCTGGCTTCACCTAGTGGCACAGGCCGGCCTTGAGCGTGAGCAAGTTGGGGGCTTTCAGCTCTGGTGGCTGAAACGTCTCTCTTTGCAGAGCTCAGAAGGAATCTCAACAATTTAAACAACAAGAGCCTCCCCCGCCCCCTCCCAGGCCACCAGATTCGGAGCCACTTTTTCCATTTCAGCCAAATCCCATCTGCAAAGCTTCTGGGTTTGTTTTTTTAAAAAACACCTGTGCTACTTCGGATGTGGTGCAAGAGGGGCAAAATGTCCCCCGAAAAGCGTTTTTACAGAGTCGCATCCATTCCTCACCCTTCCATTCTGCGGTCTATTTTTACCCCAAACATTTGGTGCACAATTGAGGAGGAGCAGCAGCAACAGGTGATGCCGTGATGCCTGCAAGGCGGGACCTGCGTTCGGATCACACTCACCAATCCAATTAGCTGTCGAAAAGGGGATGGAGGCAGGCCCCTCTGCAGAAATAAATTCCCCCAGCTAGCAAAAGCCTGCGTGCTTGCAGCTCCCTTTATTTGTAGGAAGTGCCGCAGGTGCCTACTGCACCCACAAAGGGCATTTCCAGCTTGAGCTTTATGGTCTGGAGGCACCTGGCACAGCTACCCTGCTGAAGACGGGCAGGTCTGGGGGGGGGGAGCCTCCTGGAAAGAACTCAGGTGCTGCCTTGCGTTCCACGACTGTGGAAAGGCAGGCAGGACATCATGGTGGAGATGGTTAAAAATAAAACAGCAAAATCAGCAAGATATTCATGCAGAAATGGGAATTATGTTCCAAGAGGCAGTCAAGATTTTTAAATGGATCCTGTAACGCAGAAGACGTGTGGCAAATTGTGTTTTGATCCAGTCAAAAAGTCTACCTGCCTTCGATAAGATTGTGCAAATGTATAGCAAGGAGGGCTCATTTGGGTGACTCCAAGGGAGAGAAAAACAGCCGCCCAAGTGCGCAGGCAAAACTGCCGAGACCCTTCCTGGGTCGGGAACTCCCACATGGAATTGTGCGAGGAGGAGAATGTGCTTTTTCACATTATGTGCCATGACAAACACTTTCCTGAAGCTGAAAGAGTTCTTCTCTCTTGGAAACACACCAAGGTGCAGTCTGAAGTTGAACTCCAAACTGATTCAGGTGCATCAACTTCAAGCACGAAACAAACACCCAAATAGACTGTGATTTTGGGGGAACTGGGGTTAAAACGGCCTTGAAGCTTGTCACTTCCACTGCCAGTATCGGGGCCCAAAGACGACAATCCCATTGATCCCTTACGCAGGGCAGCAGCAACTTTTAAACCAGTGAAGTAAGAAAACCAGGTGGCTGTGGGCTCTGCTTAATAATAATAATAATAATTTTATTATTTATACCCTGCCCATCTGGCTGGGTTTCCCCAGCCACTCTGGGTGGTTCTGATTGCCCTCTCTTGCTAGCTCTGGAAACTGGGGAGGAGGAGCAGAAGGAGAAGGTTTCTCTTCACACAGACCCTGAAATAGGGTTTCCTTAGGAGTCTGAAAGCAGCCCCTAAGAAACAAGGACCACAGGTGTACTTTGCAAAGAAAACACACCACCACCTGCAGCCATGAACAAAAACAGGATGTTTAGGCAAAGCATCCCCACCTGACCGTCCCATCTCAGCATCAGCAGGTGCCCCATCAGGTCCCAAAGCTTCTCTCCGCCCCCTTGCCTCCCTCCCCCCTGGAAGACCCTTTCAGAGACCAGCATTGCTCTGTCATGGCAGGCAAGGGCTTCACCCCCTCCTCACGTGCAATTCAAGGGCGGCTGGGTGCAAAAGGGGCTTTTAAGGAACAGCCACCTGGAATGTTTTTCGTGAAGGTGGTACTGACAGCTGCCCCCCCCCCATCCACAATTCATCCAGAGGACTCTGTTCCTGGGACTGCTTCCCATCTCCAAGCACACTGGGGACCTTAAAACAGGGAATCCGGGAATCACGTTGCCAGAGGTGGGTGATGGTCAATTAAGTTTTACTCAAGTGCAGACCGCTTGAAATTAATGGACCTGTATGGAGGGTGTTCATTCATTTCAAAGGGATTACTCCGAGTAAAACTTAGCAGACTACCACCCCACACATTTCACTCGGGTGTGACTCTGCCATAGGGACCAGCAAGGGAGGCAGAGAATCCAAATGGCTCCAAGCAGTGCTTTGTGTCGCTGCTGTTTCAGCATCACAGGTGGACCCATATAACACCCCCCCCCCTGCACACCTTCGCAAGTCATAAACAAGGAAGACACACACTCTGTCATTGCAGAACAAGAAGAAACCTCTGTAGGCCTTGCTGTCTAGAGAAACAATGAATGGTTACCAAACTCAGCCAAAGTTACTTCAAAGCTACCATCTTCCCAGCCCCGACAACCAGTGTTCGAAATTCCCCAGGTGCCAGGCGCGTTTTGCAGCTGGTTCGGTTCCAGTCGTGCCCACGTGGAGATCTCTGGGTGCCAAGCTGGCAACACTATCTGGCTGGCCCCTCCAGCTTTCTTAAGCAGAGAAGCAGAAGAGTTTATTTATTGCCTTTCTATCCCATCTTTTTCTCCAAGGAGTCCATGGTTCACACACCCCTTTTCAGTTTGATCTCTACAATGACCCTAAAAGGCTGTGACTGACTTCAAGGTCACACAGTGAGCTTCATGACTGAGTGGGGATTTGAACCGACGGCCGGGGGGGGGGGGGCAGGGAATGGCGCCTAGGCATTCCGTTGTGGTGACCGTAACTGAGGTTTAAGGTGCCATTTGGTGATTTGCTTTCTAACACAGCCTGAACTGTGGCAGCTCGCCTGGATGTAAGCACCACCCTTTAAATACAACTGTGCAGACTTCCAGCAACTCACCTGCCCACGAGAGCCACAGCATAAGTCTCAGGGTCTGACCTGTGTAGTGTCAAATGGTGGCCTTGCTTAAGCTAGGGCTGGCTACTTGCTAGCCTACAAAGTTCCCCATCTCTTATCTAGGAGGGGAAAGTTCTGGGACCTTTTGTATCCGGAAGACCTCCAAGGCCAGGGATGGTCATCTGGAGTTCAGGAGGAGGAATGCCATAGGATACAGAAGAACAAGTCATAAACCTCTCTCTCTCTCTCTCTCTCTCTCTGAAAGGGTCTTTTAGGAGTTCCAAAACTTTGCCCCCAGGAAAATGTTCTCCCAGAAGCACTTGGAGCAGGGGTCAGCAAACTTTTTCAGCAGGGGGCTGCTCCACCATCCCTCAGACTATGTGGTGGGCCAGACTATATTTTGGAGGGGGGGAAAGAACGAATTCCTATGCCCCACAAATAACCCAGAGATGCATTTTAAATAAAAGCACACGCTCTACTCATGCAAAAACACGCTGATTCCCAGACCGTCCGCGGGCCGGATTAAGAAGGTGGTTGGGCCGCATCCAGCCCCCGGACCTTAGGTTGCCTACCCCGGACTTGGAGGTTCAAACTCCACAAGGAAGGCCCAGTAGCTGGGATCATTTCCCAGCCTCCTGAGTAAACTAGCAAGAGATCAGAGGAGCGCCTCCTTCTCTTGCGGTTTCGCATGCAACATTCCTGTCTCAAAACCCAGATGAAAACAGTACTCAAAACGGAAGGCTCCCAGCATCTGCAACAAGGGGCGGAATTTGCTTGGGGGACAATGAGATCCAGCTGTTGCCCTCCAGACTGCTAAGACAGTAAATGCAATAGGCAAAGGGGGTGGAAGAGCTTATCTCCAGAGCCTAGCAAGAGGGAGGGGGGACCTGCAAAAGCACTTCTTGGAGTTCCCCTGCTGTTTCTAGAACCTGCTGGTGCTGGGGTTGGGTGGGGGGCAAAGAGAGGCAAAGAAAATAAAATGCAATTTGAGCCTGGAAGTAGATCGTGGGATATCTGGATTGAGTGGATCTTTTAAAAAAAATCTTACTAGTTTATGCGCTATGTTCTTCTAATAAGTTTAGAACAAAGTTGTTGGGGTGGGGTGGAATAGACGGTGTGAGACTCAGAGGCCAATTCTGGAGAAATTCCCAGCAATGCATCTATCGATAACTTCTCCAAAATTGTTGCAAGAGCAGTTAGGCAGGAGAGCAAAGCTGCCAGGAGCTTCAGGCAGGGGCTGCAGCCAAGCATTGCAGACGGCAGGGGGTGAGCTTCGCTCAAATCTCTGCCGCTGAAAGTAGGAAGTGCTGGGCCTGTAACCCCTTTCAGCTCTTCCCCAGCCGCCAGGGGGCGCCTCCACATCCTGCCCTGCTACCCGGCGGAAGCAGACTTCTGCCCCACGAGGTGGGGGCACGTGGTGGGGCAAGCGAGCGTGGCTCACGCTGAGACAACCTGCAGCTCTCACCTGTACTCTCTCCCCTCGCTGTATCTTCTGGAGGATGTGGCTCGCTGCGTGGCCGTCTCCAGGAGGAGCTTCTGGGTGAGCCGGCTGGAGGGAGCAGACTCCCGGCCGGCCATCTCCTCCTCCACCTCTTTGTCGCACTTCCATTCCTCGTCCTCGTTAAGGGTAGGCAAATAGCCGGGGAGACACTTCCCTGTCCCCGACCCTGAGCTCTGGTCACTGTACACCTTCGGACTCTCCCCACCCGTCCTTGTATACTCCAAATAAATATCCGACTTAAGGAAGAGGGGGTACGTGTTCTCCTCAATCATGGACTGGATCTCCGTCTGGGCCTGGTCAAACATGGCCGGGTCGATCAGCTGCTTCATCACACAATCTTTTATAAAGCTCTTCGTGGCCGGCTTGATCTGCCGCGACACAATCCCGTTATTGTCCAGAATGTACTTTTTGTAAATGGCCTTGGCCAGCTTGAGCCTCTTCTCCTCGTTGGAGTCACACGGCTCCAGCTTCCGGAAGCCGCTGCAGGCAAACCAGAAGTCCAGCAAGTCTGCACAGTCCTCCTGCTTTAAGAAGGTCCGGAAGAGGTTTATCCCATCCTGGTCGTCCAGCAGAGAGTGCAGAGACTCTGCCCATCTCAGGTAGGGAGGGGTGGGTGAAGCGCTCCCCTCTGGCTCGTAGCCCAGGTCCAGGTCGGGGCGCCTAGGAGTGGCCGTGGAAGTCTCGGCTTTGATGGCATCGCACTTCCCGGAGTAGAACCCGTGGCCGCTTAGCCGCAGGTCCGTGGAAACGAGTTCCCCTTCCTCTCCTGGCACTGGGGGCCTTGGAGCATCCTCGGTGAAGCTCCCCCCAAGGTCCAGAGGGAAACCTTGGCCCTGCACACTCATCTTGACGGCATCCGCGGGCGCAGCAGCAGCAGCAGCAGCAGAACGGCGGCCCACGCCTCAGCGGCCCAGCAGCCCCTGCCCCAGGGGGAAGACACACGGCCGGCTGCAAGGTTGGAGAAGGACGGTTAGAAAGCAGCGCAACGCTGGCAGGCTCACCCTTCCCAAGGCCCTGCAGCCCGCTCCTCCGAGGAAAAGGCGGCAAGACTTTGTGGGGCAAAGCTGAGGGAAGAAGCTGAGCATCTTCTCCCCCAAATTAAGAGAGCCAAGGGCCCCGAATGAGCCACGCAAAGGACCTGAACGCAGCACACGCGCCTTAATGGCCCCCCGGAACCCCTAAGAACTTCCTGTCAATTCATGCACTGCAAAGATAAGATGACGAAGTTCCCTTTCTGGTCCTGATCCTGGAAAGGCCCAAAGGGGGGGGGGGGGAATCAAGACCGAGTGAAGCTTTTTTTGACAGCACACCGGGATGCAAAACGATGCAGCGGGGGCTTTTAAGAAGCCTCCCCTTAAGAGGGGAATGGGCAATCCTCTGCAGGCAAGAGCTCTCTCTCCAGCACAGGAGAGCCCTTGGGGGGCCCAGGGAGCCCAGCCCCTCCACTCCCCCCCCGTCCCCCCCCAAGGGGGGCAGGAGAGCTCTCGGGGTCCCCGGCGGGCGGGGTGGGCTGGATGACCCCGGGGGTCCCTTGGCGGGCGCCGGGGGGTGGGCCGCGGAAAGGGGTCCGACGGGGCACTTCCTGAGGGGGGACCCGACCCGCGACAGGCACGTGGGAAGGCGCAGGCCCGTCTCCCTCACCGGGACAAGGAGGCGAGCCCCGGACGCCGCCCCGGACGGGGAGCCGCCGCGCAAGGCCGCCGGCCCCGGGACTCCGCCGCCGCCGCCGCCGCCACCGCCATCATCCGCGCCGCCGCCGCCGCCGCCTCCTCTCCCGGTGGTGGGCCTGGTCGTCGTCGTCGTCCCCCCCGTCCTCCTGGTCTCCGCCTCCTCCCGGCCTGGGCCTCCTCCTCCTCCTCCTCCTCCTCTCCGGCCTCCCTCGCGCTCCCTTCCGCCGCCGCCGCCGGAGACGGACGAGGCTCGCCAGCGCCCCCGCAGGCCGCGCCGGGAAAGCGGAGGCCCAGCCAGCGAGCGAGCGAGGGAGAAGGGAGGGAGGGCCGGGGCTGCGCGCGCAGGCGGGCCGCGGGGGAGGTCGCCTAGCAACGCCAGGGGGGAGGGCCAGGCCCGGCGCCGACCACTAGGCGGCGCTGCTGTTGCTGCCGCCGCCGGCCAGGGACCGGAAGCGAGGAAGGCTTTCTGCGGGGCCCCGCGCGGCGCGGGGTCGGACTAGATGACCCCTGGGGTCCCTCCGGGCCCCGTGGCGCGGGGGCCTGGGGACCATTCATATTCCACAGCTTTTTCAATACTTTTTTTTTGGGGGGGGGTTTACTGTTTTGTTGCTTCTGTCGGGGCTATTTGTTTGCGCATCTTTGATCTGGGTTTTTTTAAACAAAAATCATGGTAAATCTTTATTGATTTAAAACACTAACGTACAGGAAAGATAAGTATAGAAGAGTTAAATACAAAAGAAGAAAACATGAAGACATAAGGGTCAGAATTTTTTTTATAAAGACAAAAAAGGGGGGAAGAACCAACAATTTATACAAAATCATATCCATCAAATAAAAAATTTCTGCATAAATTTCTTTCGGGGTTATTTGTGCATCTTTGATCTAGGTTTTTTTTAAAAAAAATCTTGCAAAGTACCCTGAGATATTTTTTGACGAAGGGCGGTATAAATCAAATAAATAGAAGGCAGCAGCCAAGCGCAGGGAGGCGGGAGGCAGCCGCTTCTGCTTTCTTCTTTCCTTTTCACAGTCTGACTTATTTATGTTAATTGGGGGTTTTTAACAACTTTATTGGTTTTATTTATTAAACAAACCAGCTCGACCACCTTTTAAAAAACTCAATGCTTCCGATTTCAAACTCGGGGGAGCAAATAGGAGAGGAAACAGGCTCCCAGTCTCACTCCCCCCCCCCAAATAGAAGAGGGAAGAGGAGAGACACACACCCCACACACGTTCATATTTATATATATTTACACTCCAAACCTCAGAGCTGCTCCCCCCTCAGATCAAAGAGCCTAGAAAAATAAACGCAGGTGAAACCAAAGGAAATAAACAACTCCTTTTCTGTTTGCCCCTTGGAGTAGGGGTGTTAGACACTTAGTGGGTGTAATTATTATTATTATTATTATTATTATTAATTTATACCCCACCCATCTGGCTGAGTTTCCCCACCCACTCTGGGCAGCTTCCAACAGAACACTAAAATACAATAACCTATTAAACATTAAAAACTTCCCTAAACAGGGCTGCCTTCAGAAGTCTTCTAAAATTCAGATAGTTGTTGATTTCCTTGACATCTGAAGGGAGTGTGTTCCATAGGGCGGGTGCCACCACTGAGAAGGCCCTCTGCCTGGTTCCCTGTAACTTGGCTTCTCGCAGGGAGGGAACCACCAGAAGGCCCTCGGAGCTGGACCTCAGTGTCCAGGCAGAACGATGGGGGTGGAGATGCTCCTTCAGGTCTACTGGACCGAGGCCATTTAGGGCTTTCAAGGTCAGCACCAACACTTTGAATTGTGCTCAGAAACGTACTGGGAGCTAATGCAGGTCTTTCAAGACCGGTCTTATGTGGTCCTGGCAGCCGCTCCCAGTCACCAGTCTAGCTGCCGCGCTCTGGATTAGTTGTAGTTTCCGAGTCGCCTTCAAAGGTAGCCCCACGTACAGCGCATGGCAGTAGTCCAAGCGAGAGATAACTAGAGCATGCACCACTCTGGCGAGACAGTCTGCGGGCAGGGAGGGTCTCATCCTGTGTACCAGATGGAGCTGGTAAACAGCTGCCCTGAACACAGAATTGACCTGCGCCTCCACGGACAGCTGTGAGTCCAAATTGACTCCCAGGCTGCGCACCTGGTCCTTCAGGGGCACAGTTGCCCCATTCAGGACCAGGGAGTACCCGACACCTGCCTGCCCCCTGTCCCCCCCAAAACAGTACTTCTGTCTTGTCAGGATTCAACCTCAATCTGTTAGCCGCCATTCAGCAGAGTTCAAAAACCTGGTGAGCTGAAACTCTGCTTGTTCACACAAGCCAAGGAACAAGCCAGCCCCATCCGCACTGCGGCACGGAGGCCCACGTGGCCAAGCTGACACACACACGCCTTCATCATGGGAGAATCATGGACTTGGGAGGGTCATCTGGCCCAACTCAATCAGCTTCCGCAAGCTTGTCCAGCAAACACAGGAAGCGCCTGAAGACTCTCCCCCTCCATCTCCCCTGCGTCACACAAGTGAAGCGCCCTGAGAATCTCTGGGCGGTATATAAATTCAATAAGTAAACAAAGTGACATCTTGCACTCTGCTCCACCCTCCCGCTGATCCAACGCAAGGATGGAAGACCACCTTGCAGGAAAAGCCAACTGTGGGAACCTTCCGTTTTCGGCTTCCCCTTGCCATCAACCTTTTATGATTTTGCTGTCAGGTTTAAAATTGTTGTAAAAAATTAAAATTAAAATAACATTGTTGTAAACCGCTATGGCATATTTGTATGATACATCAGTACATTACACACACAAACACACACAGCTGCATTCTACACATGATTACAGGCCAGCACAAAAATTGGGAGTGTAAATTTGCTAGTACAGTTCTGTACTAGCACAATCCTCTGCCTGAGAATCCCCCAGCTGTGGGACTGTAGCACCCAGCAAAAGCCCCACTTTCCTATGAAAATGGCAGACAGGCCATGGCTATATATTGATCCATTTATTTACTGCACTTCCCTCCCTTTTTCTCCAAGGAGCTCCGGGTTGCATGCATGGTGCTCTTCCTGTTTCACCCTCACAACAACCCTGTGAGGTTGGCACTGGGCTGAGAGGCAGGCACAGGCCCCCAAGGTCACCCTCTGCGCCCAATGGCTGAGCTTTTCTCTGGCAAAATAGGTGCCAGTACTGGCCAGGAAGTTGTTACAGCGGGTGCCACTCTTATTAACAACAAAGAGGAGCCACTACTGCGTGCTCTTGAGTACCCCCTGGGGGGAAAGCACTGGCCAAGTGGGGAATCTGAACCCGGGTCTCCCAGGTCCGCTGCCTCTCTCGTGGTGGTAGATGCCTGCTGGCAGGAGGCAGCATCTGAAGTGGGTGGGGGGCACCTGCACCCCTCAAGTCCAGCGGGAGGCACTGCCTGCTTCCTTCGAGATCTAAAAACTGTGCTGTTAACACAGACCATCGGAATGTGAGCTTTCTCTGTACAGTGGTACCTTGGTACTCAAACGGCTTGGCTCCCAAACAAATTGGCTCCCAAACGCTGCAAACCCGTAAATGTTCCAGTTTGCAAACATTTTTCGGAAGCCAAACATCCAACACAGCTTCTGCTGAAGCTCCTGCAGCCAATAGGAAGCCACGCCTCGGTTTTCGAATGGTTTCAGGAGTCGAAGGAACTCCCGGAACGGATTAAGTTTGATGAAAGAAGAATGGAAGATGAAACTGATGGACTATGCAGAACTTGATAAATTAACTGGAAGGATTCAAAATCTGGGGGATCAGAGATTCTTAGAAGACTGGAGTAAATATACGAACTATTTGGAAAGTAATTGTAGTGAACAGATTACGCTAGTAGGACTGCAAGAAGTTTTGTAAGGAGGAATATTCGAAATATTGCAAGGAAGACTATGAGGAAAATTATTAGTTAATGACAATTAAGAGTAATAGTGAAATAAAGAAGTGCAGAATAAGTGATAAAGAACGAAAAATCATCAGAGGTGTTGATGGAAGTCTAAAACATTGTATAAGATTAAAAGTTATGTTATATGACTGTTAGAAATGATTTGTTAAAAAAGCCTATAAAAATGTATTTTTTAAAAAAAGTTTGAGAACCAAGGTGCCACTGTACCAATCCGTTCCTTGAAATGCTAGTGACGTTTTTACTGGTTTTATTGCGCTGACCAGGTCACATTCATCATAAAAGAGCAGCTTACAAATACTTAAAACAAAGATTGCTACTACCTTAAGAGAAGCTGTCCTCTTGCATACCTGCAGCGAAGGGTTGGGGGGGGTCATGCCTCTGAAAACAGTCGGCCTTCTTCAGCCGGGGGGGGGGGGAAAGGACCCCATGACCCCAACCTACCAAGGGCTGCAGGTTCTTTTGTGGGCTCCATTCCAGGTGATGAGTTTTGGGCTATACAAGGATACCTGTGCAAGGTCAAAGGAGCAGGGAGACAGAAGGTTCACAGGAACTTCCTCACCAACCCGTGCTGGGGGGAGGGGGCATGCATGGACACAGAGAAATGTGGGAGCAAAACCAAGCAGCGTTCTACAGAATCGGGGTGGGGGCAGCTTCAAAAGAAGGCCAAGATGGCCAGGCCTCATCCTGAGGCGCATTCTCACCTCTTAATTTAGAGATACTTCGCACTCATGCATTTAAAATTGCAGAGATCCTAGTGTAAGCAAAACAAGTCAGACCACTAGCCCAAATCTTGCACACGGGCAGGGGGGCACTTTGCACAGCAGCAGCACCCCCACAGTTAGGGGGTGTCTGTGGGCTGCCCCCCCACCTCCAAATAATGTCTTTGTCACTGGCCCTGAAAGTGCTGCTGGGACAAATTCTAAGTCCTATTCCTAGCATCCAAAGCCCTAAATCAGACATGTCCAAAGTCTGTTTCGGAGGGAAATAGATGGGTTTCAGAAAGAGACAGAGTTAAATGTTGTTAAAAAGGTAAAATACCTAGGGGTAAACTTGTCTGCCAAAAAATTGAATCTATTTAAAGATAATTATGAAAAATGCTGGTCAGAAATTAAGAAAGATTTAGAGATCTGGTCAAGATTGAAACTTTCCTTGTTGGGTCGAATTGCAGCTATAAAGATGAATGTATTGCCGAAGATGTTATTTTTGTTTCAGACCCTACAGATCGTGGACAGAGTGGAGTGTTTTGGGAAGTGGCAGAAAGATATTTCTAGGTTTGTCTGGCAGGGCAAAAAGCCCTGAATAAAATTTAAAATATTAACGGATGCAAAAGAGAGAGGGGGGTTTGCCCTGCCAGATTTAAGGTTATATTATGAAGCTGCGGCTTTCTGCTGGATGAAAGATTGGTTACTCCTTGAGAACACTGACGTCCTAGATCTGGAAGGGTATAATAATGTTTTTGGATGGCATGCATATTTGTGGTACGATAAGGTAAAGGTTCATAAAATATTTAAAAACCATATTGTCAGGAAAGCTATATTTATGGTCTGGACAAAATACAAAGACTTATTGGAAGGTAAGACCCCGAGGTGGTTATCACCAGCGGAGGCCAAGGTTCGAAAAAAACCCAATATGGAGGCCGGATGGCCGAAATACTGGGAAATAATAGAAAAAATTGGAGATAATTGGAGGCTGCAGAGCTTTGAAAAATTAAAGAATAGGGTGCAAGACTGGTTTCATTATGCTCAAATTCAAGAGGTTTTTAAGTCAGACAAAAAAATAGGATTCCAGGTGGAAAAATCGAAATTAGAGACAGAACTGTTAGAACCTAAGACCAAGGCGCTTTCGAGAATGTATAACTTGCTGCTTAAATGGAACACCCAGGATGAGATAGTCAAATCAGCCATGATAAAATGGGCTCAGGATATTGGGTACAACATTATGTTAGAAGACTGGGAAAGGTTATGGACCACTGGAATGAAATTCACGGCATGTAATGCCCTGAAGGAAAATATTATGAAAATGATATATAGGTGGTACATGACCCCAGTCAAACTTGCAAAAATATATCATCGGTCTGATAATAAATGTTGGAAATGTAAGGAGGCTGAAGGGACATTCTTTCATCTCTGGTGGACTTGTCCAAAAGTGAAGGCCTTCTGGGAAATGATCTATAATGAGTTAAAAAAGGTGTTTAGATACACCTTCCCTAAGAAACCAGAGGCCTTCCTCCTGGGCATTGTGGACCAAAAGGTGTTAAAGAAGGATAGAACTTTTTTTATGTATGCAACTACAGCAGCAAGAATTTGTTGTTGTTTAGTCGTTTAGTCGTGTCCGACTCTTCGTGACCCCATGGACCAGAGAACGCCAGGCACTCCTGTCTTCCACTGCCCCCCGCAGCTTGGTCAGACTCATGCTGGTAACCTCGAAAACACTATCCAACCAAGTAAAATCTCTCACTGCCTCCATTTCTTCCCCTTCTATTTGCCAGGAGGTGATGGGACCAGTAGCCATGATCTTCGTTTTTTTGATGTTGAGCTTCAGACCATATTTTGCACTCTCCTCTTTCACCCTCAATAAAAGGTTCTTTAATTCCTCCTCACTTTCTGCCATCAAGGTTGTGTCATCTGCATATCTGAGGTTGTTGATATTTCTTCCGGCAATCTTAATTCCGGCTAGGGATTCATCCAGCCCAGCCTTTCGCATGATGAATTCTGCATATAAGTTAAATAAGCAGGGAGACAAAATGCAGCCTTGTCGTACTCCTTTCCCAATTTTGAACCAGTCAGTTGTTCCATATCCAGTTCTAACTGTAGCTTCTTGTCCCACATAGAGATTTCTCAGGAGACAGATGAGGTGATCAGGCACTCCCATTTCTTTAAGAACTTGCCATAGTTTGCCATGGTCGACACAGTCAAAGGCTTTTGCATAGTCAATGAAGCAGAAGTAAATGTCTTTCTGGAACTCTCTAGCTTTCTCCATAATCCAGCGCATGTTTGCAATTTGGTCTCTGGTTCCTCTGCCTCTTCTAAATCCAGCTTGCACTTCTGGGAGTTCTCGGTCCACATACTGCTTGAGCCTTCCTTGTAGAATTTTAAGCATAACCTTGCTAGCGTGAGAAATTAGTGCAATTGTGCGATAGTTGGAGCATTCTTTGGCACTGCCCTTCTTTGGGATTGGGATGTAGACTGATCTTCTCCAATCTTCTGGCCACTGCTGAGTTTTCCAAACTTGCTGGCATATTGAGTGTAGCACCTTAACAGCATCATCTTTTAAAATTTTAAATAGTTCAGCTGGAATACCATCACTTCCACTGGCCTTGTTATTTGCAGTGCTTTCTAAGGCCCATTTGACTTCACTCTCCAGGATGTCTGGCTCAAGGTCAGCAACCACACTACCTGGGGTATATGAGACATCCGTTTCTTTCTGGTATAATTCCTCTGTGTATTCTTGCCACCTCTTCTTGATGTCTTCTGCTTCTGTTAGGTCCTTTCCACTTTTGTCCTTTATTATGGAAATCTTTGTATGAAATGTTCCTTTCATATCTCCAATTTTCTTGAACAGATCTCTGGTTCTTCCCATTCTATTGCTTTCCTCTATTTCTTTGCATTGCTTGTTTAAGAAGGTCTTCTTGTCTCTCCTTGCTATTCTTTGGAAATCTGCATTCAATTTCCTGTATGTTTCACGATCTCCCTTGCATTTTGCTTGCCTTCTCTCCCCCGCTATTTGTAAGGCCTCATTGGACAGCCACTTTGCTTTCTTGCATTTCCTTTTCATTGGGATGGTTTTCGTTGCTGCCTCCTGTATAATGTTACGAGCCTCCATCCATAGTTCTTCAGGCACTCTGTCCACCAAATCTAAATCCTTAAACCTGTTCCTCACTTCCACTGTGTATTCATAAGGGATTTGACTTAGATTGTATATTACCGGCCCAGTGGTTTTTCCTACTTTCTTCAGTTTAAGCTTGAATTTTGCTATAAGAAGCTGATGATCTGAGCCACAGTCAGCTCCAGGTCTTGTTTTTGCTGACTGTATAGAGCTTCTCCATCTTTGGCTGCAGAGAATATAATCAATCTGATTACGATGCTGCCCATCTGGTGATGTCCACGTGTAGTGTCGTCTCTTGTGTTGTTGGAAAAGCGTGTTTGTGATGACCAGCTTGTTCTCTTGACAGAACTCTATTAGCCTTTGCCCTGCTTCGTTTTGATCTCCAAGGCCAAACTTGCCAGTTGTTCCTTTTATCTCTTGACTCCCTACTTTAGCATTCCAATCCCCTATAATGAGAAGAACATCCTTCTTTGGTGTCACTTCTATAAGGTGTTGTAAGTCTTCATAGAATTGGTCAGTTTCAGTTTCTTCAGCACCAGTAGTTGGTGCATAAACTTGGATTACTGTGATGTTAAAAGGTCTGCCTTGGATTCGTATCGAGATCATTCTATCATTTTTGAGATTGCATCCCAGTACAGCTTTTGCCACTCTTTTGTTGACTATGAGGGCCACTCCATTTCTTTTACGGGTTTCTTGCCCACAGTAGTAGATATGATGGTCATCCGAACTGAATTCACCCATTCCTGTCCATTTTAGTTCACTGATGCCCAGGATGTCAATATTTATTCTTGCCATCTCATTTTTGACCACCTCCAACTTACCCATGTTCATGGTTCTTACATTCCAGGTTCCTATGCAATATTTTTCTTTACAGCATTGGACTTTCCTTTCGCTTCCAGGCATATCCGCAACTGAGCGTCCTTTCGGCTTTGGCCCAGCCGCTTCATCAGCTCTGGATCTACTTGTACTTGCCCTCCGCTCTTCCCCAGTAGCATGTTGGACGCCTTCCGACCTGAGGGGCTCATCTTCCAGCGTCATAACTTTTATATGCCTGTTGTCTTTGTCCATGGAGTTTTCTTGGCAGGGATACTGGAGTGGCTTGCCGGTTCCTCCTCCAGGTGGATCACGTTTGGTCAAAACTCTCCACTATGACCTGTTCATCTTGGGTGCCCTGCTCGGCATAGTTCATAGCTTCTCTGAGTTCTTCAAGCCCCTTCGCCACGGCAAGGCAGTGATCCATGAAGGGGACAGCAGCAAGAATACTCATTGCAAAATATTGGAAGATACAAGACCTTCCCACGCTGGAAGAGTGGCAGACGCAGTTGATGGACTATATGGAACTGGCTGAAATGACTGGCAGAATCCGAGATCTGGGAGAAGAGAAAATGGAAGAGGACTGGAAGAAATTTAAGGACTATTTACAAAAACATTATAAGTTGTATGAATGTTAAGAATCTGCATGACTTGGAAATTTTAGCTCCTGCAATTAGATTAGGAAAATAGAAAGTTAAGTTATAAGTAAGAAAAAGTTGAAATTTAAAGTTATTTTATGTATTATCTTAAGGTATAAATATTTGACAAAAGGTACTTTAAATTTAGAAGTAAAACACTCTGAAAGATATAAATAAGATACGAAACAAGGTAATAATTTGCTGATATGTTTATTGTAAAGAACGCAGGGTGAGGGAGATGTGGGGAAGTCCAGTTAGTAACTTAAAAATGTATTTTGAAAGTTGGATTGTTTTTCTTTCTTTTTTCTGTTTGTCCTTCTTTTTCTTTTCTGTAAACTGAAAATGTAATAAAAATTTTAATAAAAAAAAAAAGTCTGTTTCGGAGGCCTAATCTGGCCCCTAGGGCAGTTTATTTCCTGGGGTAAAATTCTAAAAGAAGTTCTACAACTTCCATCCTAAAAAAAGGATGCGTGGTCGGCCCTCACGCATGTTCAAATCTGGCCCTCTTTGAAAAAAGTTTGGACACCCCTGCCCTAAATCACCTGGCCTCAAGTACCTGGAAAAGCCTCTCTGCCAGTGCCAACCACCTCAGACCCTCCCTGTGAGTGGGTGAGGCCACAGCTGCTGGGGCTGCCCATTTGGCACTGACCCCAGGCAGGGCATTTGCAGTGACTGTTTCCCATTTGTGGAATGACCGCCTGGCCAGGTGCTTCAGCCGCCCTCTTCCAAGACAGATGCGTTTGATGGCTGAGAGATACTGATCCTGGCAACCTTGAAATCATTGGTGGGGAGAAAAGTGAATGTTTTGAAGCCATTTTTAGGAGGTTTCCAGTTCTATGTTGGCTGCCCTGGACTCCTTTGGGAGCAATGGTGGGGTGTGAATTGAATATTGGTATTAATCATATTTACCTGCCATTGAGAGTAACTGTGCCTAAGAACAGAAGGAGAGCCTGCAGCTGGATCAGGCCCATGGCTCACCTCGCCCAGCATCCTGTTCTCAACCAGAAGTGCCAGCGCAGGACCTGAGCCCAACTCCCCTCTCCCTTCCAGCACTTTCCAGCAGCTGCGATTCAGGAGGATTGCAGCTCCCAGCTGTGGAGCCACAGCAGAGCCTTCCTGGCTGGGAGCCATCCACATCTGCATGTATTTTTTCTCTATGTCATTTTAAATTGTTATTGATATTAATGCTGTATTTTTAGTTTTGGATTTTATGATTTATGTGGAAATGTTTTCCATTTGGTTGTGTACCTTTGGATGTGTTTTATTTATTGCTTATGACTTTTGTTATCTTGGTCATTATGTTAACCTCGTCATGTTGTAAGCCGCCTTGAGCATTGTTTTAACTATGAGAAGGCGGCATACAAATAAAATGATGATCATGATATTCCTCTGGTGAAATGGACCTCCCAAAGCCTCTTGCTGCAGCCTTTCTTAGCCTGTGGTCCCCAGATGTTGTTGAACTACAACTCCCATCACCTCTAGCTAGCAAGGCCAGAGCTCAGGGATGGTGGGAGTTGTAGTCCAAGAACATCTGGGGACCCACAGGTTGAGAACAGCTGCATCTGCTGTAATAAAATCTGGTAGCATTTAAGGTACAGCAAACATAGTGAAAGCACCCTTGTTACGAAGAAGCTCCCTCTGCTGCTCAGCTGAGCTCTCCAGCCCTCCTTCTGCCCCTCTTACCTCCTCTCAGCCTCGGGGGGGGTGTGCAGGCTCTCCCTCTTCCCACCCCCTTTTCACATTTCTTCCCAGGACCATCCTCCCTGCCCTCTCCTGAGCCCTTGCCAGGGAAGATGCAGCTGCCCCTTTCCTTTGGACGGACGGACTGTGCCGCCCTATTCCTGCCCACTCTGAAGCCGCACACAGCCCATGGCACTTCCTTGAGGCTTAGGGGGGCAGAGGGACCCAAGTGACCAGGAGGGGCAGGTGGCAGGCTGTGAACACCCCCACCCTGCTTAATCCGTTCAGCAGCCCCCTCAACTATCACCTACCCCCACCCTGCCCAAAATGTGCTTGCTCCGTGTCCTGAATCCTTTTGCTGCTGCCACCTGAAGGCCTGTGGTGCTGCGCTTGGCAGGGAATGGGCAGCCTCCCGCTGCAGTGACGGCGAGGAAGGGGCTGCTGGACTTTTGACGGCACCAGCGGCAAGATCCCAGGGTCCCTTTTGGGCAAAGCCCCCTGGCTCCTCTCCCAGCTGTTGGCGGCTCCTGCAAAAGGCAATGTGGGCCCCCCTCTGCCCACCCTCGAGTGCTCCAGCCAAGCCCAGCGGGAGAGAGGATTCCGCTTTAAGCGAGGTGCCGGTTCCCCCTGCGGCCTTCATTTCCTTGCACACCAAGCAAAGCTCTTTGGAACGAGAGATGAAAACTTGATAAAAGTTTGGCGGCGCCTCTGTCCCAGCCCCAGGGGGCGGTGGAGGCGGGGGGGGGGAGCCTGTCAATCTGCTGCTGCGACAGCAGAGCAGCCGGGTTACAAATGCATTATGTATGCCGGTGTCGACCCTGAAGCACCTTTTGTTGGGGCTGAATGTGTCATGGCCAACAAAAGTAGACTGGATTAGCCACAGTGGATTAAAAGATTTTCTTCTTTGAGTTCACCTAATAATGCAACAATCGCCCTAGAATGTCCCTTTGAAGGGGACGCAACGGCGTTCCCTTTGCCATCTGTGAGATTCCTCCCCATCCAAGATACATGGCGGGCGGCTTTCACATCCGGCAGAAGGAGAGAAATCGCTGGGCACTATTTCCATCAGGTGGGAAAGAGTTTGTGCCCACCTCCTCCTAAGCCCACAGCCACATGGTTTGGGGAGGAAAACTGACAGCCTGTTGTCTCCACCAGACAGGCAAAGAAAGCCTCTGTGAGCTTCAGACAAGGACAGGAGCCGCTGGACAGTTCACAAGGTGCTCAGAGCCTCCTGCTGGGAGAAGCTGACCAACGACAGGCAGATCTCAGATTCCAGCAATTCTGCTTTTCACACACACACACCCCACCACCAGCCTGTGTTAGTTTGGAGAAGTTTGGAGCCCCTCTTCCTCTCCCCACCAGGCTTCGTTCCCTGCCATGTCCATCGTGCAAGGCGGGTCATCTGTTAGTGACAAGACATTCACAAGCGGGGTGGTGGCAGTGGGACAGGGGTGAGCTCCCTCTGCGCCCCCGCCCTCCTGATGCTGTCACCCAGCGCCCCCTCCCCCTCCTCCCCCCACCATCACAATAGCAAACACGCAACCCTGCCACAACCCTTGGGGGCTTTGATCTCCAAGCAGGCATTTGGACATTACCTCCAGGAAAGGGGCTGGGGAGGGCGGCAAATTTGGGCACAGCGCTCCCCCCACCCACCCCTGCCGAGAAAGGCGCCTCCCGAGCCGGAGTGGCTTTGCGGCAAATGGTGGCCCTGCGGGGGGGAGGGGCCAGTGGGTGGCAGCCGTGGGGCATTAACATCGCTCTGCAGGAGCCCAGCTGGGGGCTTCTGATGAGCTGGCTTTGCGAAATGCGATCTGAAAGGCCCACAAAGGCAACCCAGAGAGAGGAGCTCCATATTTCCCCATCCCGGTTTCCTTTGTCCGCCGTTTATTCTTGTTTCGTGGGGCAGGGCGGGGTGGCGGCTTGCGGTGGCCCAGGGCGGGACGGGGCGGCTGAGGGGCGATGGCGAAGGAAGGAGCCATCAATGGCGGCCGAGGAAGGGCCTCCATTGTCTCACCTGCTGTCTGCGCAGCGCCGGCCTCCTGCTGGTTCTTCCGCCGTCCGCCATGACAGGACCCATCCGGAACACTTCCCAGCACTCTGGGAGCCTCTTTGCCTTTCATGGCCATGGACTGGCTGGAAGACGATGGCAATCTTTACTTTATACTGCAGCTTTGGCTCCTCACCCTGATTGGCTGAGGCCAGGACCAAATGATGGTCCTTCAAATCCTATTGTAACTATGGCAACCAGCCCCCGTAGGCACCACTGATGTACTTATAATTGCCGGATAAACAGTCGAGACAGGCCACTTTCATCCTGCCTAGGACCGCTTCCCCGCTCGGCTTTTAGGGCGAGGCCAGAAGAGGCAGCAAACTCCCGCGATACCGTGGGAAGAAGGTGCCACCTCACTTTCCCCATCTGGGCACCTTCCGCTCCTCGCGGCAACTGAGCGCACAGCGTCTCACGGTCATGGGACTCCTCTGTGCCCTACCCTGCGCCAAACCGAGGAATCTTTGGGCAGAAAATGAAGGCTGAAGGCAGAGAGAGAGCTGCGGCCGGGGCAGTGGGGGAGAGGATATTGTGGCAGTACCACTGAATGGAAATTATTCTTGCATCAGCTGCTTTTGCCTTTGACGGGAATTTACTGCAGGCTGAATAGGACCTTCCTTCCCACTGTACCAATGGTGAACCTGGCACCTGTCTAGCGTGGAAGAGCCACATCATCAAATGCCACCTTCTCCAAGGAGTCAGATGAAGACAAGGCCAGTAAAAGGCACCAGACTCCCTCCACTGTCATATGGGCCTCTGCAGCAACCCCTTCGGGGCAGGGGCATATCGTGGGCACCTGCATCGCTCTGGACTCGCCCCAAAGCCCACAGGTGTCTGGTAGCCCCACACCCCTGTAGTCCCAAGGATAGGGATGTTCCAGCCCTGAAGTGCCCTTGGCTGGCAAATGCTATGAGACGAAGGGCAACCTGGAACCCTAACAGCCAACAAGTGACATTGAAGCAAGTTCCTGCAAAGTGAGAGGAGGCAAAGGCCAAAGAATGGAACCTGCTGCACCAAGAAAAGGAGAAAAGGAGGAGGAGGAGGGAGGGAGCCTCCTCCATAGCACTAGTAGCTCGCCAAGGAGGCTTCCCACCCATAGAAGCCACGCCACAGAGAGGTACGTTCCAGAAAGCATCTGGAGAATCTGGAGCAGGCAATGGCAACAGAGATAGAGAGAGTCTCAAAAAGGATAGCCTGGCATTGGAAAAGTCGCAGAAAAGGACCGCTGAGGCCATCAGGGAATTTGAGGATGGTAGAACTAAAGACTGGAGCTGTTATTTCTCAGACAGCCCCCAAAGCACACAAAAACATCCCAGACGTCATCAGAGGCAACAGCAGGCAGCAGGCTCCAAACGAAAAGACAGGATTCCTCTACCTGGTGTCAACTATGTTGTAATGACCATAACAAAAATGACTTCACAAACACTTATATCAAGGTATCTGGTTATTCATTACCAGCTAGACAAGACAGCAAAGTCTGGCCCATGATGAAGGCCCTGTTTCTGTGCCTCCCTGAGGCATCTGGCAGACGCCACTCAGAGGCAGCAAGAAGAAGCTACCATACTCCACAAGCTCTCCTATCCGTCCTGCTCACATCAGCACATCTGAAGAGCCCGGCTGCAAAGGCTCATGTAGTCCAGCATCCTGTACTCACAAGCAGGTGCCTGTGGGACATGATCACAACAGCACTCTTTACTGGTATCCCCAAGCAACTGCTACTCAAGAGCCAGGGTGGGGCAGCGGTTGGAGTGGCCAGGGTTCCATTTCCCTTTCAGACACAAAGCTTGCTCAGTGACCTTGGGCCAGTGACTCTCTCACAGGATAAAGGGGAAAGTGGGGAGAACAAGTGTAACAAACAGGTGAAGAGGCAAACAACCTCCATTACTGGAGGTGGTACAGAGCCATGACTAGCAGCCAATGATCACCTTTTTGTGGCAAGGTATACTGTCCTCACGTGGCCACATATGTGTGTGTGTGTGTTTGTGTGTGAGAGAGAGCACATTCTGCAAAGCAAGATTTGAAGTAGAAACGTTCAGGCCCACGTGCTATTTAAATTCTTCAGATTTTAAGTTGTAACATTTCAAATTTTGCATACTGTGTAGTTTATTGCTGTAAGCGACTCTGCACCCTAAAAAATGGTGAAAAGTGGGATGTATAATTTTAAAATAAATATGAGTCCTTACACTGCAACCAGACCTATCAAGGTGGCTCGTTCATTTAAAACTAAGGAGCCATCGGATACTTGGCAACTGAGGCTTAACTCAGATGACTTCAGGACAGGAACAGATGTTTGCATACAGTAATTCTTGCTGCTCTATGTAAACAAAGCCGCCGTGCCCCCCCCCCAGATGATGCCCAGGCTGGTTCTCCCAGTGGCTGCTGCTGCCACTTTCCTGGTCCATGTCTGGGAGGGTGAATGGGATTGTATTCCTTCTACGCATCAAGGCAGCCACACCATGTCCTGGTAGGCATGTGCCTTAACTGGGTTTGAGGGGCATTCCTGAAAGCAGGGACACAGGGGCTCAGAGGTCTGCCACACAGCAACAGTCCTCCAAGCTGGGGAGACAGCAAGCCAGTTCCTAACACTCCAGTTTTTGTCCCTTTGGTTTCTTACTCCAGCTAAAAAGAACAAGTGACTACACCGTTTCAATAATAATTCACAAGCCATTTATTATTTTCTTTCCTGCTGCGCTTTGGATCTTAATTAAGGTCCAGGATGTGGCTTGTTCCTCAAGAGAGGTCAGCCGACGGCTTTTGTTTTCTGCTGCAAATGTTGCTGTCTGGCCCTGAAGACCTGGGGGTCTCTGAGGACTCCAAGGCGGGATGCCTTCTAGGGTGCTCCAGAGCCTGGTGGCAAAAGGCTCTCATGATGATCAGCCTCAAAGTTGGGGATCACGGACCACATGGTGGCTGCAGGTGTAGAGGCTGAGCAGCAACATGCAGGAGAAGCTGGGAAGCCATGAACTGAAAGCCTCCTCCTTTTCTTTACGGCAAAAGCATCCTGAATGGAACGTGAGGAGGTAGCTCAAGGCAGCTAGTCCCCTCCCAAGTCCAGGGGCAGAGCAGCCTTTACATGACAAGTATCAGACAGCGAGCACATACTTAACCATTCTGGATCCAACTCTCTCAGGGGAAAAGTTCCATCCCTTGTTTAACATAAACCCAAAGAGAAGTTCACAGTGCTTGATTCTCCTGTTAGACCTTCTGCACTTCAGCCGATTCAGAAAGTTTCTGTGCTTCAAACTGCTGCACCAGTTCTTCTGCATAGACTTTGAACAAGGGAACAGGGTCCTGAGAGAAAGATTGGGGGCAGGGAGGAAGACACAGTGAGGAAGAGACCTGATTGCACAAAGGCTAGGTTTGCACATTAAAACAAAGCCATGGTCAATGTTAACCACAGGTTATAACCCAAGAACAAACCCTGATTTACTAACGTGAAGCCTCTGGGCTGGGCTCGGACAATCCAAGTAACACACGCCTTAGTGCTATGTGTGAGCCAATCCAAAGCATCACAGCAGCCCTTGAGAGAAATCAACAGCATTTTGGATACAAGTGATTACAGGAGCCAATCTAGCATCTGCAGAGTCCAGCTAAAATGCCTCCCACTCCTCCATAACTAAGCAAAGGGAGCATATTCCATGTAGTCCCATAGACAGCAAACCTTAGTAATGGAATGTATTGCACCTCGGCATAAAAGCAAAAAGCACAGTTATTTTCCACAGCTTTGAGGGTCATAGGTGGATGTTCCAGAAACAATACTTTACTGGGATTGGGCCACAAACACAAAGGGTGAAAACACACCTTCTTCTCCAGGAGTCGCTGCTTTTCCACAGCTTCTTCCAAACTCAGCCCAACCCATTCTGCCTCTTCCTCTGGGATCACAAACTCCTGCATGCAAAGGTAACACGCGTTAGCTCTCAGCACAGAGACTCACTGGGAGGCAGCAAAGAGAGCAAGATTGAAATCTACCTCGTACCATGTCAGATCACCAGCCCACCATATTGTTCACTGACTGGCAGCTTTTCAGGGGTTCCCAACCCTATCCTGCTGCTAACAGGGCATACAAAGCAAATGTGGGCTCTATCATCCTTGTCACTACAGCCTTTCCCAAGATGCCACTGGATTCTGCATTACCAGGGGTGGAAAGACAGTAACAGCATCCATTATATCTGTAGGCATATCAACAACAGTTATACTGGCCTTTCTATGCCCTCTGACTATGCAACTTCCACCAGTGCCACGTGTCCCTCTAGCCAAGTTCTAGGAAGTGGGAAACATAGAGCACAGCTTTCATAACCAATCTACAGCCCTTAGTGTTGCTACAAGAATGATGACTGGTGTTCACAGCAATTGCAGATTATGATGGATGCTGGCTCAAAAGCAAAAAATTAGCTGCTACAATCACCCAACCAATGTGGGCATCTTGGGGTGGGGAAATAATATTTACTATTATGTATTTAAAGCATTCTACAGACGTTACCCTATTTGTAACCCTTAAAGCAACACTGCAAGATCTGAACTGGGGATTCCTGATTCATAGGTCTCCCTCTTCACCCACTACATTAGCTCCCTGAACCAAACTGAACTGAGAGGGAACTGAAATGGCCCTACAGCATTCCCACAGGAATGCCACCGGACCACTTATGGGCCCCTCCAGGCCCTTGAAGCAAAAGAAAACACCCACCTTGTATTTGTCGTAAATAGCCTCCCTCTTTGCTGGGTCATCTGGATGGAGGGAAGGGTCCCGGCGGGCAAGTCGTAAAAGCATTGTGCGTTTCAGGTCCATGCCCAGTTTAGAACACAGCTCAGCTTTTGGGGTCTGTGAGGTCAGAGAAAGATGCAACGGCTTGTCACCAGTTTCCACCGATATGTGCAGGGCAAAGAGGGGCTTTCAATGGCAAGCGGACTACAGTCCTTATGACTTCTGTCAAATGGTTCAGGGAAGGACCTGCGTTACTCAAAGGAGAGCTCTGGGACGTGGCCCACAAAGGCTGCTTCACACCACACCGTTCAAGGCCATCATGAAGTATTCATCTGATAGCTGTGATATTGGCTTTCCCACGCTTGCAGACAGAACAACAGCCTGTCAAGCTATCACCACAAACCTACCTTTAAGATGTAATAATCAAAGCCGTAGACAGCGTCAATCTGGTCCATCGTCCGCATGGTGACTGTAATCGTCAGCTTCTTATCCAGGATCTCACTGTAGAGATCTCGATAGAAGAGCTGCGGCTTCCAGATTTTCTTCACCCTGGCGGCAAGCTGAGGACACAAGGAAGAGCAGATGCAGCCAAGATCCTGGCTGCTGGGAGGGGAAAGCTCCGACCAAACGGGAGGCCACCTCGCGGGTCCTGGAGCCAGGCGCCGCCGCCTCCTCCTCCACCTTCCCCCGAGCCGGGACCCGCCCGCCCGCCCGCCCGCCCGCTCGGCCCGGCCGCGCACCTTGTCTCCCCGGGCGTAGCGCCAGCCGCGCACCAGGCCCTCTCCGCCCCACAGGCCCTGCTGGCTCTCGGGAGGGAAGTAGACGGGCACGGGCACGTCCTGCACGCGCTCCCGCTCGCCGCTCCGGCGGTTCCGCACGTGCTGGGCGCCGCGGGGCCTCCAGTGGACGGCGAGGGGCGGCGCCGCGGCCTCCTCCTGCAGCGCGCGGAGGTAGTGGGCCGGCAGGCGCGCGTAGATGCCCTGCTGCAGCTTCAGCGCGCCCCACAGCCGCGGGGGGATCTTGTGCAGAGGCATCCCGCTGCCCCCGCCGACGCCGCCGCCGAGGCCTCCGTCCGCCAAAGCCAGGGCAAAGGTCAAGAGGCGGCCTCGCGCAGGCGCAGGGCACCGCCGACCCGGAAGCAAAGCGCGGCCGCCCGACGGGGCGGGAAGAAGGCCGTCCTTCCTGCTTGCTTCTCATTGGAGCAGAGCGCCGCTGAGGGCGTGGCCTAAGGGGAGCGAGAGCGCCGCCCCTACGCCGTTACCATGGCAGCGGGCCGGCGAGGATTCGAGGGGCTTGGCTCGACTAGGCCGCGCGCGGGAGTCGGCGGCCTCCGGGGCTCCTCGTCGCGGGGGCTCGAGGCGGGGGCGGGAGCTGCGCTTCTCTCCCCCTCGTCCTCGCACAACAACCCCGCGAGGCGGGCCGAGAGGGACGAGCGGGAAATGGGGTCACAAACCCTCTTATCATTATGGTGTGTCAATCTGTGGTTATTATTCAATTTATGTGCTGCGTCAGGAAAATTGGGCATCGCATGGCATCTCCCAAGCCCACATTCCCAGCATGTGCCCACCCACTCCTGTCTCGGTCACGTCCGCAGAACAGAAGACAGCAGGATCCCCAAGGATGCGCTCTGCCGGGAGCTGGCTTCAGGCACCAGGCCAACGCTGCCTTACAAAGATGTCTGCAAATGGGACATGAAGGCTGGCACCATGTGGGAATTCCTTGCAGGCAACCACAGTAAAAAGGGTGAAGGACCCCTGGGCGGTTAAGTCCAGTCAAAGGCGACTATGGGGTTGCAGCGCTCATCTCAGTTTTCAGGCCGAGGGAGCCAGCGTTTGTCTACGGACAGCTTTCCGGGTCATGTGGCCACCATGATCAAACCACATCTGGTGCAGTGGAGGACCGTGATGAGTGTCAGAGCACACAGAAATGCCGTTTAGCTTCCCGCCTCAGTGGTACCTATTTATCTACTTGCACTGGTGTGCTTTCAAACTGCTAGGTTGGCAGAAGCTGGGACAGAAGAACGGGAGCTCACCCCCAGATTCAAACCACCGACCTTCTGATTGGGAGCCCAAGCGGCTCAGTGGTTTAGACCACAGCACCACCCGCTCCCTACTACAACCACAGTGCCTGGAGACAGTCAGGTTGTGCATCCATAGCAGTGACCAGAGGAGGAATAACCACTGGGAGGAGCACAGAGAGAAGAAACACTGTGGTGCAGCACAACCTTCATCTGCCCCTGCTGCAGTAAAACATGTCTCTCCTGTATCAGTCTCTACAGCCACAGCAGGCACTGCAACCTTCCAAGAGTTTGCCTTCGCCCCCAAGGGCGCATTCCTCCATTGTCCCTAGAGACAGATGGATCCAACCAACCATACACTGCCCTTAATCAAAAGACCACAGGACAGGTTACAGCATAAAACACAAAATGCATGATATAATAATGGGGAAAGGGAAAGGGGAAAGACAATTCCCCCCCCCCACACACACACTTTAGAAAGCCATAAATTGTCAAATGTCTGGCTGAAGAAGATTTTCACCTGGTGCCTAAATATGTGTAATAAAAGGTGCCATGCGAGGCTCCCCAAGGAGAGCATCCTAAAGCAGGCAGGCCCTGCAGAAAAGGCCCCGTTATCACGTTGCCACCCTCCGGACCTCCTGTGAAGTGAGGGGCACACACAGAAGGGAAGCAAGAAGCCCCCTCATCTCCAAGCAAATTTTGTGTGGCTGGCCAGTGATTACCCCACCCAGCAGAAGGCAGCTTTTCCAAGGTCCAAGGCAGAGGTAAGAGTTCCAAAATGGAGGCTGCCCAGTCTGCTGTGGGGCAGGGTGGGGGTGCCTCCTGCTTCTGCTCAAAGGGTTGTCAGACACCCCCCCCCTGCACTTCTAATTAGATTGCTAGAAATAAGCACCAAAGGCAAAGGAGCACAGTGTGCATAACTTTTAATTTAAATGACAGCTTAAATCAATTTAAACAGCTTCAAAAAGGCAAAGTATAACATAAAGTTAACAAGGTACTAACAGAACTTTCTGAACTGCAGTTGCTGAAGTTCTTCCTGAGGTAATCAACGAAATAACCATTTACCCATTTAAGATTAGTGTCCCTTCCATGCCCTGCAGTGACTGAGGGGAAGAAAAAAAAATAAACACCCCAAATTAAGGACCTTAAAACAGGAGTGTGTGTTATTGCGCTAAAAGAACTCTCTGGAGTCCCTGGCTCTTCTGCCTGTGTCTGCATTTGCAAAAGGGTTTGTCATGGTCTTATCCTGGCCCAGCAGTGCCAGCTGCGAGAGCCAGAAGACAGGTGAGCAAAGAGTGCTGGGCTCTTGCCTGGCCACGAGGACTAAGAGCTCTGGGACTGCAAAGAGCTCAGTCATTTGGCTGAGGGCTTTTACATTCATTGTGGCTCCCCCAAAACAGGGGGAATAGCCCCAAAGTGGCGGAGAGAAAGATGCAAGCACAGGATCTCCTTGCTTGCACCCAAGTCCAAAGCCCACCAGCAGATGAAGAATCTTGAACAACCTGGCTGGTGGATGCACACCGCTGAACGGCAACAGTGCCACGAGGTTTTCATTCAGCAGTATCACGTGACCAAGTCAGTTTCAGGCCTGGCAAAGAGTGGCAGAGCTCTCTTGGCACCCACAGGCAGAGGAACAGAACTGGGCTGCTCCAGCTCAGCTTTTTAGTTCAGGACACAGAAAGTTGGCACCTCCCTGAGCAAGACATGGTTTCTCCAACCATGACCAGCAAGGACGCCTCTCCTCTCCGCCCAGCCCAGGTGTGTTTCCTGCACTCTTATCATTCACACGCCCCTCCCGGGTTTGAGCAGCCCTGTTTCTTCTTCCCACATTAACAGGAGTGAGGGTGCCAATAGCTGCACACCAGCCTCCTGTCTTGTGATCGCCCACCACGCTACAAGCCCCACAAGGAACACTTGACTCTAATTGTCACTCCACTCCCACTCCCAGGATTGCAGAACTGCCTGGTTCCCAGTTCCCAGCCACGCAGATTCAATAAAAGCAGGCTGTGGCGATGCACCGGAAGGCTACAGAAAGCCCTGCTGTTTCCACTGGAGGAGAGACCTGCTTCATGAGTGGGGTACCGCTCAGGCTCGGGTGAAGACTAGTGAGCCGTCTGTCTTGTGGACCCTCACAGCTCCCTGTTCTTCACCCGGCCAGCATGATGGTCTCTCCTGCAGGATGGATGTCCTTCTCCCTGCACGCCCAAGTGGCCCCGGAAAGCGGCTGGCAAGCCGACCCAGAAGCGTAGAGGGAGGCACTTGGGGCCAGAGCCTCACAAGAGTCCACCCCCTCTCAGTCTGTCACGTCACCGCGTAGAGCTCCTCGCGGTCATTCTTGCAAATCTGGTAGCGGCAGAGCAGCTTGCGGGACCAGTCCCACGGATTCTGGAGCTTGTCGTCCCCAGGTGGGAGGAGGAAGGCCACGCTGGAGGCCACCAGGATGTGCCAGATGCTGTGTGTGTAGAAGTAGTTCTCTTTGGTCTGAATGAAGGCATACACCATAATGGCCACCACAGCCAGGGTGATCCCAGGGCAGAGGAAGAAAGCCCAGCGCTTCCAGGAGGGCGGGTAGCAGTCGCGCCGGGTCACGCCACGGTGAACCTGCAGGAGGAAGGCGGGGGTTACAGGCCATCCCAGGTGGGGCAGAGGGCAGCCACAGAGGGTTTCTAGATGTGGGCTCTGCCCAGCCACAGAGACCAGATGCACCCACCCACCCCAAGGCTCTGGGAGAAGTCAGCTGGGTCTTTCTTCAGCTGGCTGCGCTCCAAAAGCGCATGATGGGTGAGGAAGTTAAGGGCAGGGGAAACCCACACCTTAAAGGTAAAATACCTGCTGCAGGTTCTGCCCAGCCCACTACTAAGAGCTGCAACCTGAGCCAGGAGATGCTCAAGTCTTGATCCGTAAGGGGTGAGAGCAGGAGCCACCTACCCAAGCTGCAATCATGATGAGGAGGGCAACGAGGCAGGGCCCCATCATGTTCCAAACCCCTCGGCGGTCCAGCTGCAGTGACATGGCGATGAACAGGGTCCCCAGCACACAGAGGACCTGCAAGGGAAGAGAGGAGAAGTCAGAGCTGCTCTTGGAACCTCCTTGCGAGTCTGTGGCTGGTGGGTGAGGAAGGCAGCCCGGGCCACTCCAGCTCACCTGCTGGCATCACTTCAAGATGCCAAGGGCAAAGACAGGAGCTCTCAGCCACAAAACCCTGCTGGGATAGTTCGTTTCTGAACTCTGCATTCTGCCTTTTGGCCAAATGGGGCCTCAAGTCCCCATGCAGCCCCTGCCGCCTTTGGGACATTTGGCCATACTGCTGGCATCTTTACCTTTTCTAACGCCCAGTGACACCTTTGCTTTTCAGTGAGAAACTGCCGCGGAGGCCCAGGAAGACTGGAAGCCTGCCTGTCCACTTCTCTGGCCCAACTCTGGCTCTCAGTCCACCTGGCAACACCAGGATGGGAAACCCGCAAGATACACAGGGCAAATGCACAGCGTTCATTTTCTTGCATCCGTTTTGTTTATTATTCAGAGCCTCCTGCCCCAAGGGAAGTTGTGCTGGTGAATTCAAGGTGTGAGCTCAGGACGGCCTGCCCTGGCTTTAGAGGGGCTCGCTGCAAACAACAGCCCCCTCCCATGCAGTACCCCGCTTGCTGACTTGCCCCCAACGTACATATTTCAAGGTCTTCTCCAGTCGAGCCATGCACAGGACGGTCACCCAGATGGAGACCACAGAGCCAAAGAAGTCGCAGAACTGCAGCGTGTCGTAATCCATGATGCACATCACTGCAATGCCGGGCTGGTCACAGGCATGGTAGAACTGCAGCCGCAGAGGGGAGAGAAGGTGCCAGTCAGAAGGCGCCACTCCCACTGTGCAGCTCTTTGCCACCTGAGCCCAAAGTCCGGAGGCGCCAGGGCCCCACTGAGCACACAACCACAAGAGCAGCCTGAGGATGCCACAGGGCAGTGCAAGGGGCACTGAACCAGGATCAAGGAGCCCTCTGCTTTTCCCCAGCCGCCCCACTACCAGAAAGAGGCAGGCAGAGAAAGTGGAGGGTTGGGCTGGCTTGCTTGCCCTGCTCCCCAGAGAAGGGCCTGCTTGGGCCTTGCCCCACCCCAACGGGTGGCTGGGATCCCGCTCAGCACCCATCCCGCTGAGGGGGAAGCCTGGACCTACGGTGGAGAAGAACATGTTGAAGGTGTAAACGGAGGCTTCCACCAGGTGGTAGTGGTAAAGTGCAACAGCAATCGCCGGCAGGAAGAAGAGGTTGCTGAGCGTCAGCAGGAGCGTGGCCAGGATCTGCGTGCCGACGGGCTGGGCCTTGGTGTCTTCCGTGCAGCTCCAGCCACTCCAGCCTGCCAGGGGAGGAAGGGGAGGCAGGGTTACCTGTCGGGAGCATCGCATCAAAAGAACAAAGCCCATCGCGCCAATGCAGCATCTGCCAGGTGGGAAGTGGAGTGCCCATCCTTAAGGCTGCCACCTTGCGCAGCATCCCCCCAGAGCCCCCAGGATGGGCCCCCTCCAGCTAGGCTCACTCTAAGGGGATGACTGGTGTGCAGGATACCACACTGTGGCCTTTTCACTCTGGGCTTGGGGCATGTGAGGCATAAGGAGAACAGGTGCTGCTTATGGCTAGCCCAGCCCAGGGAAGGAAGCCAAAGGGGAGGAAAGGAGGGTAGAGGAGGGACAGGCCCTGGTGGCCTCGGCCCCAGGCATTCCAGAGAAGCTCTTACCCGCTTTGCAGCTGCACCCAGCATAAGGGTAACTGCGGCCCAGGAGGCTGCACTGCCCATACGTCCCGCAGTTATCGAAGCAGGGGCTGAGCAGGGTCACAACGGACACCTGGGCTTTGGCTTTGTCACATTCCCTGCAGAGAGAGAGAGAGACATGTGCCACCAAGGACGCTGAGCCCTCCTGGCACCAACACGCAAAGGCAGAGAGGCCCAAGGCAAGGTGGGGACCAGGTGGCAGAAACCCCTGCCTGAGAGGTGCTCAGGAACCCTGGCCCCAGAGGCCTTGCTGCCACCGCTCCTGCAGCAAAGGCCCAGCCCTGGCCGTAAGGCTGGCAGCACCAGAGTGACAGGACTCACCCCACGCCCTCCGGGCAGAGGAGCTGCAGGGACAGGAACCAGTTGGCCGTTTCTGGGTACGGGATGATGAGTGTAGCGTCTGGAGAAGAGGTGGACACGTTCAGCGGATAGCCTTGGGAGAAAGCTGTGGGGCAGGGCAGAGAGACAGGCCTTCCGTTAGTGCCCACACTCCGTCAGCAACCACCGCCCAGCCTGCCAGTTTCAGTGCCCTCCCAGGGTTCGGGTGCGACAAGCAGAGAACCATACCTGTGTGGCAGCCCCTCGTGGCGTTCACAGAGAGCACGGGGGAGCTGGCACTCAAGCAGGCCCACACCGAGGCATTCCCAAGGCTCCAGTCGGTCTGCAAGGACAAAGCAGGAAAGAGACTCAGTTGGCGCCTCTCCCCCAGCAGTCCGGCTTCAGTGCCCCAAGAGGGGCAGTGCCAGGTCAACCCTCTTACCTGGTTAAGGGCCAGATTCAGCACCAGGGTCCCCCCGCTGTCCATGCCTGAGTTCAGGTTGAAGAGGAGCAAAGCCGGGGGCTCGGCCTGCACAGGCACACCAACGTCTCCAAGGACACGAAAATGCAGAGACACCACATCCAGGTCTTCGCGGATGACAGGCTGGTTGCGCAGGCAGCGGCTGCTTTGGCCAAGGGGGTTGTGCGCTGCCCCGGCTCCCGTGAGCAGGGTGGTGTTGGGGCTTCCTCCCGGCAAAGGTGCCTCCTGGCTCCGGTTCAGGCTGTGATAGAAGCTGAGGAAGGAGCTGGCCCTGTCAGGCTTGCACACTGCAAAGGACACGGTGCAAGGTCAGCGAGGGCCTCAGGAGGAGAAGGCTGCAGGGCAGGGCAACCCACCCCCTGACCCACAGCTAGGGCATCCGCACCAGAAACTCAGGCACTGGCAAGCTGACACAGCTTGGCACCCCGCCCTTGCCCCTCCCCTCTCGCAGCTGGCACACACCTGTGAAGGAGGCCTTCAGCTGAAAGGAGACGCTGGTCCCAGGGCCACTGAGGCTTTCCACTGTGATGGGCAGCCACTTCTCCCACGGCGGTGAAGCAAGGACGCCACTGCAGTCCCCGGAGCAGTTGAGCACCTTCTGAGAGCGCAAAGGCAGCGTGGCAGAGCCCAGTGTGACACGGAGGGCGCAGGGGCTTGAAGTGTTCACCTTGCAGCCGCCCAGCTCAAAGTGCAGTGCAGCACTGTAGCCGGGGACAAAGATCCTGCAGGGGGGAAGAGAGGGAGGAGCAGCTGACTGCAGCTGGCCAGGACATGGCAGGCCTTGGTGCCCAGGGAGATGGGGGGCACTCACCGGGCCCACCCTCTCGCCTGCTTTAACTCACTTGGCATGAAGGGGCCTGGCGGGCTGGGCAATGGTCTGCTGTGCAGGAGTGTCAGGCTCAAGAATCAGCGAGTCGATGACGCGCAGCACAAACATGTCCGGCTGGAAGCTGTAGGTGCATGGCGTTGAGATGCCCTGCAGGGAGAGAGGAGGGACGCATCACTGCCAGCCTCCTGGACCACCGTGGCTGGCAGGAGGAAGCCGCATTTGGTACAAGAGGACATTCGGGGGCCTCCGCCTGCAGCCCTGGGCACAGCAGAAGATCCTCCAGAAACTGCCAGGTCGGGCGCAGCCAAGTCCCAATGCAGCAGCTGCAGGATCCTCCCCTGTCCGTCCGTCCGTCCGTCCCACCACAGACTCCAGCCAAGGAGACGGCCTGCTCTCACCTTCACCTCAATCTTCCCTGCGGCCTTGGGCAGGTGGGCCACCATGAACCAGTCGCCTGCGGCAGGTCCTGTGACGTTGACGAAGGTGGCGTTCTGCACCAGAGTGGCCAGAGTCGTGGTCAGATTGTAGGCGAGGCGGACGCTTGTGTTGGCCGGGAACTGCGTGCCCAGGGGGTTGATGACAGGAGGGGCACCATGGCGGAAGTGGCTGGAAGGCAGCAGGAGACACAGGGGTCAGCGGGGCAGAAGGAGGGGAGGCGGCCACCCTCTTTCCAGGAGGAAGCCGGCAGGCTGAGCTCCCAGGGAGAAGGGGGGTAGGTACGCACACAGTGACGTTTGTGCTGCCGCAGTCGGGACCCCTTCCCTGGGACGCCTGAAGGAGCCAGCGCAGCTGGACAGTATCCTCTGGCACGCGGAAGCGGAAGAGCCGGGCGTTGGCATACCAGCTGTAGAAGGAGAGCTTCTGGGCGCCCTGGACGAAATACTCCGCCACAAAGGACCGGTCTGCGGGGGGAGTAGGGGGCGGGGGGAGTAGGGGGCAGGCCGTCAGGAAATGTGCAGGCGAAAGAATTCAGTTCCAGCCGGCCTTGGACAGGTGGTGCTTCTCACCACAGGGGATCAGCAGCCAGCCCCCCCCCCCAAGGCTGTGCCAAGTGCAGCAGCATGAAGGGGCGGGCAGTGCCCCCCCCAATGCCTCTGGCTTCCCAAAAGGAGCTCCCAGGATCCTCTTTGGCCTCCAGGCAATAGAAGCTGGGCTGCTGCCTGCCCCTTCCCACTGAAGACCAGGAAGGTGTTGCCCAGCCTTGCCCTGCAGCAAGGTCAAGGGGAGGTCAGGAGAGGAGGAGGTCATGGGGAGGCAGCTCTGCCAAGAGTGAGCTGTGGACTTTGGCACAGAGCCTGCCACAAGGACTGGCATTTCCTGAAAGGGCTGAGCCGGGATTGGCCTGCGGGGACCAGAGTGCCAGGCACCTGCCTGTTTGCTGAGCGCACAGCGCAGTGACTCACAAAGGTGCGATGGGCAGGGATGGGGAACGGGGCAGGATAATAATAATAATAATAATAATAATTTATTATTTGTACCCCGCCCATCTGGCTGGGTTACCCCAACCACTCTGGGCGGCTTCCACAGAGACCACCAAAAATACACTAAAATGTCACACATTAAAAACTTCCCTGAACAGGGCTGGCTTAAGATGTCTTCTGAATGTCAGGTAGTTGTTTATCGCTTTGACATCTGATGGGAGGATGTGCCATGCCAACCCCCTGCACCCCACGCTCAGCACAGAGGCAGCCAGGAGCTCAGCCCCTCACACAACAAGATCAAGTCTAAGGTGGGCAAGAAGTGGAGGTTCAGCTGACCGACCCTAAAAGGAAAGGAATCCGCGGGGGGGGGGGTCTGGTTCTCCCAGGGGCGCGGAGGGGGCGCCCCAAGGCAGAGGAAGCAGTGGGCGCTGAGTCAAGGCGCACACGCGAGAGAATGCGGACAAGCCGGCTGGCCGCTGGGAGGGAGCCTGCCTGACCGGTCCAGCCACCCGACGCTCCTCCGGCGAGGAGAGAGACCCCCTCCGCCGCTTTTCCACGCGCACAAGCGATGCTGCACCAGCGTCCCGCCCCGCCGCCCGCGCCATGCGCTGGAGAGGCAAAGGCTGCCCGGCGGGTAACTGGGAAGCGGGCCTTGCGCCATCGGCCTCCCCGGGCGAAGCAAGGACTCCGTGGCCCGGGCGCCGCCCCAGCCTGGCAGCGGCGCTTTTCCATCGCGAACCGGGCGAACCTTCCGTTTCCCCAAGTGGGAGGCGAAAACACGGCGGCCCCCCAGGCAAAGCGAGGAACGGGGGCACCTCCAACAGGGGCTGGACGCCAGGGGGCCCTTTTGCCAAATGACTGCTGGGGGCCCCACAAGCGCCTTCTCTCTGGCTCCGGGGCTAAAAGGGACCGGGGTTCAAGGCAAACGCTGGAAGACCTCTCCCCGAGGTCACTCAAGGCCACCTGCGCCCGGGCTGAACGGGACCCCCTCCGTCGCGCCTCCTTGCGCCCCTCTTCGGGCTCAAACTCGAGCGCGCATCCAAAGCTGGGGGGGGGGGCGGCCCCTGTAGAAAGCGGGAACCCCTCTCTCTCTTCCGTGCTGTCGGGTCGGGAAGAGGGAAGCGGTCCACCCCCCCCCCCCAATCCGCCGGGCAGGAGGCGTCGGAGCCGCGGTCCTCTAGGCGTGCGCAGAGTGCCACTCCGCCCGGCTCCTCCGCAGTGCGGCTCCGGGAAGTGGCTCTGCCTCCGTCCGTTACTTACCATCGGGACCTCCGCCTCCGCCGTTGCTGCTCCGCGCCTGGTCGGCGGGGGCCAGGAGCACCAGCAGCGCCAGCACCAGCCGGCCGGGCGCCATGCCAGCCGCGGCGGCGGCCCCCGGGGCCCGGGAGAGCCTCAGCCCGGAGCGCCTGCCTCCGCGCCCTCCCGCGTCGCCATCGCCGGCCGAGGCCCCGGGCTGGCCCTGGCCGGGCGCTGACGTCACGGGGACACCCGAGGGGGGGGAGGGAGGGAGGCGGGGGCGGGCGCGCGCCCCGCCCTCCTCCCGGACACGGGCACGCGCCGCCGGCCGCCGCCGCCGGGCCTGGCACCGGGGACGGGGAGCTCCGCGGCGGAGCGCAGAAGCCGCCGCCCTCGGCGCCGCTTCCCTCCTGGCTCCTGCCGGGAACGAGGGATGCGCCCCGGGCCCCCAGCCGAGGGGCCCATCCCCGGGGCCTCGCCTCTTGCGCGCGGCTCCGGCCTCGACCTGGCCCTTGGGGGGGCAGCCCCCCGCCACAGCGGGGCCTAAGGGGCCTCCCCCGGCTCGCCCCCGACCCGAGCCCCCCCGGGGAGCTTGGCACCCCCCACCCTCCATGGCGAGCGGCAGCGTCTTTCCGGGGCGCGCCTCGCGAGCCGCCCCCCAACCGCCCCCCGCGGCCGTTGCCGGTCGAAAGTTCGGTGGTGGGCGAGCGAGGCCGGGCCCGGCAGAGGCATGGCTTCCCCCGGGCGCTCCGGATCCAGGGCGCCCCCCGAGTGAGTGGGGTGGGGGCGGGGCCAGGCCCGGGAAGGGAGGGAGCCGAACAGGTGGACTGCGCCCGAGCAGGGAGGCTCCACTGAGACGCCTGCCTGGAGCTGCGGAGAGCGCTTCTCCGTGGATCTGACTCATCGCCTTTTAAGCCAAGGGAGCCCGTGCAGATAAATCTCACCAATGGCACATTGTGTAAAGAAGTAATGATGATGATGATGTATTTATACCCCGCCCATGTAGCTGGGTTTCCCCAACCACTCTGGGCAGCTTCCAGCAAAAGATTAAAAATACATTAAAACACCAGTTACAGATAGGTAGCCGTGTTGGTCTGCCATAGTCAAAACAAAAAAAAATTCCTTCCAGTAGCACCTTAAAGACCAACTAAGTTAGTTCTTGGTATGAGCTTTCGTGTGCATGCACACTTCTTCAGATACGATTTCGTGTGCATGCACACTTCTTCAGGTATCTGAAGAAGTGTGCATGCACACGAAAGCTCATACCAAGAACTAACTTAGTTGGTCTTTAAGGTGCTACTGGAAGGAATTTTTTTTTATTAAAACACCAGTCATTAAAAACTTCCCTAAACAGGGAAGAACTTCCCTAAAGAAGAACTTGCCTCTCTTCTGAATTTGCTGCTAATCAGTTTTATTGAGTCGCCCCAAGTTCTTATTTATTACAGAAGAGAGGGGGGGGAACATGTCCATGTCACTCGCCTTCTAAAGAGACTCTATAGTTGCCAACCGGGTGCCATTTTCTACCCAAACAATACATAACAATAACAGAAGTACAGCAATGGAATGGAAATGGAAAATCATCGGTAACATAATTGTAATCTATGAAAGCACCATTATCAAACCAGCAACTAAAAAAATAAGCTAAACATCATAAATGCAGCATAGGTCATGTGATTAACAGATCACCAAGTAGACATTTATAATCTATGAAGCAATATTAACAAAATAAGCTAAACCCTACGAATGTACTATTTTTTAAATCCATGGCATCTCCCACCCACCCTGTGACTCATAACCTTTTGTGCTATTCATTAAAATCCACATGGGTAACAAGCGTCATACAAGAGGACCCTGATCTAACAGAAATACCTGCAGCAGATATACTTTATTAGTAAGTCAAGCCCATGACGAGTGATGTTCAAGGCAGCTGCCAACAATAGCACAACCGCAGCAAGCTACTTTTCCCTCTCAAGCCGTTGGGCCCGGTCTCACTCAGATAGTTTGCCCCCCCCCCTCACTGAACAACCCTTTACCTGAAGGTTTTTTTCTCTCAAAATTCCAACCCAGATTATCCTGTGGGGGACCGTTGTGAAGGGAAACCTGGTAAGTTGGAGTCTCAGGCGGGTTTTCTTTAAATAAACAATAAAGATTTATTTTAGGCAAGATTGTATATAACACAAGTGCAAAAAACTTAGGTTACTTCAGGAATACAATGCTATTTTACTTTAACTCGTCCTCAGTTGTTTTTGGTTGCATTATAAGTTGGTTCCTTTATAAGAGGCATGGCCAAACTCGGCCCTCCAGATGTTTTGGGACCACAACTCCCATCCTCCCTAGCTAACAGGACCAGTGGTCAGGGATGATGGGGATTGTAGTCCCAAAACATCTGGAGGGCCAAGTCTGGCCATGCCTGCTTTATAAGGTGATACTGCCTTTCAGTTACCCACCCCCTTTAACAATCCAGCTCCCGAAGTACTTTAAGTAATAGACCCAAGGGCTCTCTCCTTTCACTGGGTTTGAGAGTTCCTTCTTTTCCTCAGAAGAATCTCTCCCCTCCGGACTGGATTGAGTCCCAAGGAGGCTGTTCCTTTCCAGCTCCTCCTTCTCCTGGCTCAACCTCTGCCTCCCAGTAAAATCCTGGTCTATTCCTCCTACAGGACACCACACTCTGTCCTTCACAATACGCTCAGAGCGGAAGTTCTTTTTTTCTTTTTCTTTCTCCCTTTCCCTCTTTTTACCTCCACCTGTCTCCTCACCTGTCTCCCAACCTCTCCACCCTCAATTCCAACCACACCTCCCTGTCTCTCTTCAGATCCTCTCCTTTTAAACTCTCCCTCCTGGAACCACAGCCAGTCAGAGGCGGCTGTTTGTGAACCATTTGCTGGCAAGGAAAGACAGAAAAAAGAAACGCTTGTTGAACCAACCTGTCCAGCAAAACCAAATTTTTCGTCACACCCACTCCCCACCCCTGGCCTCTGTGACTGTAGCAGTGGTTCCTGTTGAGCTGTCTCAGCCTGATGGCAATCAAATTGTTCCCTTTCCTTTTGAGGAACTTGCTCCTCCAGCAACTGATCATCCCCAGTGCCCTGTCCTGTGCTTTTTCCAGCTCTTGAAATATTTTTTAGGTAACCATAACCATATGCACTACTACATCCTGGAAAGTGGAATAAAAAGAACTTGGTCTTGGCCGTGCCATAGATGAGTACAATACAGCTCATAACACAATTTTAAGTTTTCACAAAGCCCTCTTAAGTGCCATGAATCTGGAAGCACAAATATAAAGCCATCATAGTCCAGCCTCCGGTTCTCACAGTGGCCGACCAGATGCCTCAAAAGGGAAGTCCGGCAGCAGGACCCAAGTGCAAAACTGCTCTTGCCAACAATGAATTCAGAGACAAATGAGCTCCAGTTGTGGAAGTAGAACATAATCAATGGCCACTAGCTGCAATGGCGATCTTCCATTAATTTCCCCATCCCTCTTTTAAAGCTGTCCAAGCTGCTGGCCATTAATACATCTTGTGGGAGCAAATTCTACAGAGCAACCGTGCAGATTGTGTGTGTGTGTGAGTTCTTTTTAAAAGTCCCCACTTTTTAACTAATTTCTATTGAATTATTTCAACATATAAAGACATCATACAGATAGATCATTAAATATCTCAGCCCAACCCTGAAGCTGGGGTTTAGACAGCACATGCAGAATAACAACCAAATAGCATAGTGAGTTCTTATCAAAAAACTTCTGTTTGTATAGCAGGCAAAAAAACTGTTTAAGGTAACCAAAAAATTTTGTAATGTGAAGGGAGTTTATATTTAGCCAGGTGCATAATAAAGCTGAGCCAATCAGCTGCACGAGAATCTTTGTGCCTCGAGCCTTGTGGCAATTTTATTTTATTGCTTTATACGCCCACAAGTTCAGTTTGCCATACTTAGTTGAACCAATTTGTCAGAGAAACCTCCGTGAAGTTCTTCCCGTATCTTGTTCTTAATAGCCTGGCTGCTCGAAAAAGATTTACTAAAGGGTTAAGCTGTAAGTTAATATTCCCTCCTGTAAAAAGATTGCGGAGAGCCAGCTCCAGACATTTAGAGGCATTTGTCTGGTAGTTGCTTTTACAGTGGTACCTCGGGTTAAGTACTTAATTCGTTCCGGAGGTCTGTTCTTAACCTGAAACTGTTCTTAACCTGAAGCACCACTTTAGCTAATGGGGCCTCCTGCTGCCGCCGCACCACTAGAGCACAATTTCTGTTCTCACCCTGAAGCAAAGTTCTTAACCCAAGGTACTATTTCTGGGTTAGCGGAGTCTGTAACCTGAAGCATCTGTAACCCGAGGTCCCACTGTATTTGGACAAATGCTTCCTCCCAGAACTGAGCCACTTTCCTGCACATCCACTGCTTGGTTTGGTTAGAACCTGAGCTACTCCAGCAGTTTGGCCATAGAATTAGAATTGAAAGGTACAGCTCTTACTGTCATGTCTTCCTGATGTTGAGTCCTTCCTTGTAACTCGAAGCCACGGGTTCAAGTTCTGCCCTCCAGAGCAGGAGAAAACAAGTTTGCTTCCTTTTCCATTTGACAGGCCTTCAGATACTTGAAGATGTCTCTAATATCTCCTCTCGGTCTCCTCCAGGCGAGTAGGAGGAGCGAGTAAGGGCTAGCTGTATTGGTGTGCAAGGCCATTTTCTTGTTGAGGCCAAGGCTGATTTAAAAGGAAATTCCCTCCTGCACATTGAGGTCCACACCTCTTTGTTGATAGTCACCTGCCAATCAGCTTCCCACATCTGCCTTAAGCCATCTGCTGTACCCATATCCACTAGGATTAGCATACTTTAGAGTCGAGACTCCCGACCCTGTTCTGCCTTTGTAGACAATCCCAACAATAATGCAAAAGGAGTAGGGGCTCTCAGTGACTGTGCCTTGATGTAGGTTTCGCGTATCAATAATATTTCTACTGCTCTGCACAAACTCTGGATGAACGTAGGATGGAAAAAGCGGGAGAATCTTAGGCACACGATCCCGCTGCCCTCCTTGCCATAAAGGTCCTCCGTCAGCACCACCGAGGCCCACCTGGAATTGCAGAAGGATCCAGGGCCTCTCTCTCCCCAGGGTCCCAGGGGCTGCTGCTGGCTGGCCTCCAAGCCCAGGCTGTCAGGCAGAAAGGTCCGTTTTGGTCTGTGGGTGAATCCAAGGTCCTGAGGCCCAGCTCACCTGCCTCCTCCTTGTCCCCTCCCTAGGCTGCCCATTCCGGAGCCCATGGTGCCTCTGACAGAGCTACAGCAGCTGCACATTCAAACTTGCTGGCTAAAGGCTTTTGACGACGCAGAAGCGAATGGCAGGCTCATTATCATCAGGTCTGGTGCTGCGGTCTGTTGGCCTGGGACAATTTCTCCCAGCCTGGCCTTTCTCTTTTTCATATGTATATAGATATATCCTTTATTAAATTTGCTTATTAGTACCGTTATTTCCATTCATTACTCAAAAAACATTAACATACATCAGGCATCCCCAAACTCAGCCCTCCAGATGTTTTGGGACTACAGTTTCCATCATCCCTGACCACTGGTACTGTTAGCTAGGGATGATTGGAGTTGTAGTCCCAAAACAGCTGGAGGGCCAAGTTTGGGGGTGCCTGACATACATAAAGAAAAATAATAATACTTCAACGTCAAGTAACACTTCTACATTCATACTTCAAAAATTACTTCCCTCCACCTCCCGGCGGGCCCTTAATTCTTTCTTTTTAACTCATTGCTCTTACATGACGTACATTATCTGTCTGTTATCTAATTTGCAAAAGTTAACCAAGGCATGTTAAGGATTTTGTTTGGGAACAATGGTTTTTTTCTAAATATACTCTGAAACACTCCCATTCAGTTTTGAACTTTTGGTTTGTTTGGTTGCCGATTGCCTCTGTCATCTTTTCTAGTTCTGAGTGTTCACATAATTTGATTTGCCGTTCTTCCTTCATTGGAATTTTATCTCCCTTCCAGTTTTTGGCATTCAACATTCTTGCTGCTGTCGTTGCGTGTAAGAAAACCCTCCTCTTGTCAACTGGAATATCAGTTGTCAGAATGCCCGGAGGAAAGGCTTCCGGTTTTTTCGCTAATGTTTGTTTAAAGATTTTTTTTTTAGTTCTTCATATACAATATCCCAAAAGTTCTTAGTTTTTTCAGAGCCCCACCACATTGTTCCCTCCCCCTGTTTGCACCTCCAGCATACATATATTTGAATTTGTTCTGTAGACCAGCCAGGCCTTTGTCATACCTCTTTCACAGTCCATGCAGAAGGCAATAGGACTCAACCTGCTTCACTCCCTCACCAATTTAGGAGACCTGAGCACCTCCTGGAGCCAGATCAGAATGGCTTTTAGAAAGCGTTAGGAGATGGAGGGCACCATCCTCTCCTCCTCTTCCTCCTCTTCCTCTCGCTGAGGGTCCTTTGGGTCTTACTTGGGTGTACATCAAAGACAAAAAGAGGCAGAAGGCAGGGGAAGTCACGGGGGGGGGGGGCGTGCCATTGTCTCCCAGGAGCAGAGAAAGTGACAGGAGGCAGTTTCTCCACCTCTGTTCAGGGAGGAGCCCCCACTAGCAGCTGTGGGGAGGGCTAAGAGGCCTCTTTGATGCTGGGCTCCTCTTCAGAAACCTAGAATGTGCCAGCTGGCTGGGGAAGGGTGGTTTCCAGGTGAGCAGCTCTTGGAGAGAAGCAGGAGACCATTGTTGGGGGAGCCAGGTGAGGGCTGGGGGTCCCGCGGGGACAGAATTTCTGCTGTAGAAGATATGCTTCAGCTCCCCAGGCCTCTTCTGCTTTCTGGAGGTCCCAGATGGGTGTGTGGTTGAAAGTCATCAACAAATTTCTTTCTGGAATTAAGTGGCGGAGGAACAGGGGCAAGGCGAGCAAGATCAGACTTCTGTGAATGCTATTTTGTCAAGGTTTGGAAGCAGAGATTTCTGTCGTCGAGGGGCCTCTTGACTAGTGAAATAAACAGGCCACTGAGCATCACTGCCACCCACCAGACAGAGTTGAATGAGTGCACCATCTGTGCAAACCAAATCCACAGGGGATCAAGTGGGGCGGTCAGGGAGGGAGCAGCCGGCAGCAGACCCTTCCGAGAACAGAGCTCCTGAGCGAAGTAAACTCTGCAGACCGGGAGGCCAGGCTGTCCTCCTCAGCCAGCCCAGAGAAGGGGGGGAGTTAAGAAGGGGGTCCAGTGCTGCTCCCCACACAGCCTTTTGCAGCAATACTCAAAAGGGTCAGTACACAATCCGAGCTCTGCACTCAAAGCGAACCTTTGCTGTTCCGCATGCAGGTTCTTCACAGACTACCCTGACAGCAAGCAGTACTTCAAGAACATCCCGACGGAAGGCGACCTGCTGAGGGACCCTGAGGTGGGCTCCCACGGCCGGAAGGTCATGGTCGCTCTCAACCAGCTGGTTGAAAACCTGGACAACCGGAAGCAGGGCTGCCGGCTGCTGGAGCGCCTGGTGGATAACCACAAGAACATCCACCAAGTGCCGTCAGGGATGTTCCAGGTATGGGGGGGGGGCGAGCAAGCGGGGAGGACACAGGAGCCGCTGGGCTGGCAGCTTGCCCTCAGAGCAACTGGGATCCTTCCAACGGGGGGGGGGATAGGGGGTGTGGGAATGTTGAGGAAAGTAGGAGAGGATACATTGATTAAACATTATCCCTCCTCGCTCACACTAGTGAGCAAGCACATTCCCTTGTGCATTGCCAAGTTGATGGATTCGTTAGAATCATTTAAGTTATGCAATCCAGTCTGGATTGTTGCTGGTAAGTTTCCCCTTTTATTTCGCGCTTAAAATAATAATAATAATAATAACACAAAAGTCTTGTTTAAAAGTAAGGGTAAAGTTTACTTACATTCACTTCACCGTAGAATTCTGAAGGCAGGCTCTATCTTTCGGTTACAGTTACATTTGTAGAGAAAAGAAGTCTGAGCTGGGCCTCAGACTTTCCACCTTGTGGCTTCTGTCCTCTGTAAGGATGAGCCATGTGCTGCTGGCTAAGAGCCAGCAGAGAGCCAAAGAGGAAGATGCCTGCATGGCTAGCCCTTTTGTAGGGTCTGCTAAGGTCACGCCCATCTACCTGGTAGCACAGAGTGAGGAGGCTCCAGAGCAGGTATGACAGGAAGTCCTCCCTGTCTGGAGCCACATTCCCCTGTGTGCCCACCATTCTGGGCAACAGGAAATGTTGCCCTTGACTGCATCATTGATGAGACATCCCACAAGGGGGAACCTGGGTCTGATCCTGGCATCCCCAGCAGGCCACCTCCTGTCACTCTCCTGGCGTTGCCTTGAGGTCAGGAGGCCACATCAGTGGGGCTCACTGCAGAGCCTGTCTGGCTCAGGGTTACTCTGAAGCCAAGCCAAGCAGCTCTCACTGAAGGCACCAGGGGGCTCCAGACAGGCCTCCAGACTCCCTGGCACAGCAGCCACCCCAGCTGACTGGAGCTGCCAGCCAGCTTCCCCTGCAAGGAGGCCCCACGAAGCGTGCAAGCATCCCTTTGCCACCGTGTCCTTCCCTGGCCACACCTGCCGGCACAGGTGGCATCAGGTGTGGGGCAGCTGGGCACGGCATGGGGGGAAATGGCTCAGGGACCAGACAGGGAGCCCAGCCGGGCTTCCTCAGCACCGCCCTTTGCCACAAGAGCAGCCACAGGCTTCTTCCGCTGCCCTTTCCCCCCTTCAGGCTTAATGCCTCTCCTGCAGGCTGAGCCAGGCAGGGAATCCATGGGGAGCTCAAGCAGGGGCTTCTGGAAAGGGAGCCTAGTGGTAAGAGCCTTGGGGGTCACTGAGAATGCATCCCAAGCTGCCCCCTGAATGATGCCCTCCTTGCCCAGCTTCTGTTTCAGACCATTCTCTGCGTCTTCCAAGAACTCCTGGCAGATGAGTTCACCAACGACATGAAGCTCTCTTGGGAAAAGTTCTTTGATGCTGTCTTTGCAGAAGTAGAAGCCGCCTACAGTCGCCCCCTTCCGCCCTAAGAAAGGAGGGGCATCCCCCAGTTACCCTGCTCTCTTCCCCCCTCCCCTTCTTACATTTGTATTGATGGAATAAAGAGGGCAGCATTTACTTTCTGGACCTCTGTCCGGGGTGCCTGGTCAATTCTGTGGTGCCACGAGTTCCTTGCAGGATTGGGGCCACTTCTCCGCAGGTGCAGAAGCGTGCCTAGGGCCATAGCAAGGGGTCAAGCAAGGGAGCAGGGATTTAGCTCAGGGGCTGAGCACCTGCCTTGCGTGCAGAAGGAATCGCCAGGCGCTGCTGTCAGAGAGACCCCCTGCCTGACAACCTGGAGATTCGTTGGTCCGTCAAGGCAGTAATGAGCCAGTCTGGCCTGTCCTTTGAGACTCCTTGGGCCAAGGCAAAAGTCAGCAGAAGCTGGCAGGATGGGAAGAGTCCAGGAAGATGCCTTGCAGAAGCAGGCGAGAGAAGGCAGGATGGTGGGGGACGACTGGCTGGTGGCATCCCAGGGCAGCTTTGGCATGAAAGGGGGAGGCGGCCCAGGCCTGAGCTCCGCCGTGGGCGCTTGGGTGGCTGCCCACATGCCTGCCAGTCAGCAGCCACAGCTCTGCAACAGAGAAGCTGCTTGGCATGCAGAAGTTCCCAGCTTCATTCCCCACGTAGGCCTGACTGAACACCAGGCAGCTTCCCAGCTGCGGTCTTTCCCTTGGACTGGTCTGGGGCAGGAGAGCAGGCAAGTGCTATTCCTTCCTGCTCCCCATTGTCCTTCTGCAGCTCAGAGCAGCCTTCTCTGAAGCATCTCCGGAGCCCCACAACTCACATAGGCGAATGGCCACATGATACCCTAAACACTGCCCTGCCCTGGAGTTCTGTTGGCTCAGGCAGCAGTAGCCCCCCCCTGCACCCCATGCAGCCACCACCTGCCCTCCACGCTGGCAGGAAGCCTCTAGGGAGCCCCCACAGCCCTCCTTTGCCCAAAGGCTTTGGCCCAGCAGTCCGGGGGAGGAGACAGGATGCTTAGGCAGCAGTAAAGGGGCCTTTCCACTTCATTGCGGTATTTTTAGGTAAGGGGGCCAAAAGCCCGGCTGGCCTGAGGACTCTGCAGCCCCTCCGTGGGGCACATGAGCTAATGGGGGGCACCACACCAAGGCCTCACTTCCCAAAGGGCTGCCCTTCCTGCCATTCCCACCCAGGAGCAGCAGGGGGCGCCTGCGCGCAGGAAATCCAGCAGATGCCCCGAGGCCCCACATGGGGTTAACCCCTTGGGGCCCAGAGCCAACTCGGTTCTGCCGCAAAGGTGCGTAAAGTTTGCCTTCCTGACTAGCCAGCCCGGGAGCCGCCTCCTGGCCGAGCGGGACGTGGGGCGCTGAGGAAGGAGCTTGCCGGGGCAGCCCCTGTGATAACAGGATGCGGAGCTAAATGGGCATTTGGCCTGATCCAGCGGGCTCCGCTTAGCTTCTTAGAGCATTATCTCAGAGAGCAGCAGCGCGGAAGGGGAGGGGAGCGGGCAGCTGCCCCCTCTCTCTGCCGGGGCTGTGGGTATTTCTTAGAGGGTCTCTAGTTCCCCAGAGACAGGTAGACAAGTCTGCGTCCAAAGCAACGAGCAGAGGAGGAATAACCTCCGCCGGGAGCCCAGAGAGAAGAATTGCCTTGGTGCGTCTGCAGCAGCACAGCCGGACATATTCAGGTGCACCGGCCCCCAACTGCAGCAAAACACGACCCGCCTCTCCCATATCGGCCTCTGCAGCCACTGCAGGCGCTGCAACCTTCCAACGGTTTGACTTGACCCCCGAAAGTGCACTCTCCGTTGTCTCCCAAGACGCAGGGATGCAAACTCTGGTTCCCCTCTTGCAACCCGGACGGCTTTTGCCGTGCTTTTGGGCGGCGGCGCCATTGCAAAGGGCCTCCTGCCGTTGGGATAGATCTGCCCCATGCGCCCTTCCCCACTGCTCTGGTGGGTCCTCTGATCTCAGGAACTGGCGGTGGTTCCAGAGCCCGAGTCGCCCCCTCCCAGGCAGGGCTCCTGCTTGGGGGCCTCTTCCCGTGCCCTCTCAGTGCGGGTGTGGAGGGGATCCCTAGCACTCCCCCCCCGGCCTTGGCTGTGGGGAGGGGGCTGCCTCTGCCCTTGAGCGCAGGATCCTAGGAAGCTGCCTTCTATTGCATCCAACCCGGGCCCTATTGCCTACACGGGCTGGCAGCTGTGGCTCGCGGGGCTTTCGGGCTGGACGGAGCCGGGCGGGGCCCTTCTGCGAGCACAACCCCGAGACCGGCCCTTCCGAATAGGTCGTCTGCTTCATCCCAGTCAGTCCAGCCAGGGGCGCAAAGGCCTGGGGAGCCCCACCCCACAAGTCCCCCGAAGGGACCTGGAAGGAAGACCCCCAAGGAGACGGAGCCCTTCTGGGGCTGACTCTGCGCCCCCGTCGGGCAAAGGCCACGCGTGCCTGCGCTCTTTCAGGGCCCCCACCTAGCAGGCGACTCGGTCCAAGTGCCCCGGGTTCAAGGAGCGCCAAGTTAGGGACTATCCCGCGGGACGGGGTCTCCCTCGCCAGAGCCTCCCGCCCCCAGGTCAGCCCAAGAAGACGCGAGAGATCAGGGAGAGTCAAGAGCAGGTTTATTGTGGGCTTTGGGCGTCGCAGGGCGGCATCGAGGCGGCTCCTCTGCGGCGGGCTTGGGCTTCGTGGGGCCTAGCGGTACTTGCAGGTCAGCACGGTGCCGACGCGGCCCAGGAACTTGTCCATGGAGACGAGGGTGCTGGCCTTGAGGAGCTCCTGGTGGTGGGCGGCGATGGCCACCAGGAAGCAGTGGCTCAGCAGCTGCGGGAGAGGGGGAGCGTTAGACGGGGCCCCGGACGGAGCGAAGCAGGGATCCCACCCGCCCCGGAGCCCCGACGGGGAGGAGAGAGAGACTCACCGCGAAGTTGACGGGGTCCACGCGCATCTTCTGGGCGTGCAGGTCGCTGAGCTTGTCGAGGGCGCCGGCGATGTTGTCGATGTGCGCCACGGCCTCGCCGATGGCGGCCGCGACCTTCTTGCCGTGCGCCTTGATGTCCGCAGAGCCGGGGCTCACGTCCATGTGCGCGAAGTAGGTCTTAGTGGTGGGGTGCGCCGCGAACATCCTGCGGGAAGAGGAGGAGGAGAGGAGCAGGAAGACGAGGGTCCGAGTCCCACCCGGCCCGCGGCCTCGTCCCCGGGAGAGGGTCCCTGTCCGACGGGGCGGACTTACCTGGTGATGGCCTCGGCGCCGATGTCCCCGGCGTGGGACTGGATCACGCTCCAAACGTGCTTCACGTGGCTCTTGTCGTCGTCGGTCAACACCATCTTGGCAGCTCAAAGTCTCGGGTGCCGTCGGAGCGCGCGCCGCCTTTTTATCGGGGGCGCCTCGCCCCGCCTGGGGCTCTCCGCCCATCAGCGCCGCCTCTGGGCACCTCTGGAGGGGAGGGATAGGGGCCACGCCCGCAGTCTGTTACAGGGAGGGGGCGCCAACTGCCCCCATCAGCTGGCTGGGCTCCAGGCAAGCACGAGAGCGCCGCTCCTATCCCGCCGTACCCCAGCGTGCGGAGGGGGGCGAGGCTAACGCGGCTGCGTCTTTACGACCTGGAGGAGCCGCTTCGAAGCAGCCGGGCTCACTCGCGAAGCTCCCCAGCGGCCTGGGGCCGGCCCCGATCCCCCGATCTCCTCTATCCTAAGGTCTCTCCGTGGCTAAACTGAGCGTCCACGGTGAGGGGCAGTGTACCTCTGCAAACGAATTAAAAAAAATTAAAAAAGCTTTCGTGTGCATGCACACTTCTTCAGATAAGCATATACCTAGAACAAACTTAGTTGGTCTCTAAGGTGCTACTGGATTATTTTTTTTAAAAAAATTATTTCGTTTGTAGAGGTACTGCGTCAGACCAAGACGGCTACCTACCTGACTCTGCAAACGAGTAACAGACGCGCCCCGGGTGGCCCTGCGGGCCCCGCTCTCAAGGCGTCCGCTGGCTTTCAAGAGCCTTTCGACAAAGTACCTCACCAACTACTCCCGAGTAAGCTTAGCAGTGAAGGAATAAGAGGAGCCGCTTTCGCTGCGGTTCCCGCATCGCAGGGGGTTGAATCAATTCCATGATTCTAAGAGCAGAGAGGTCTTCTTCCGGATCAGGAGTTGGCTAAGTTTCTGGAAGCAGGGAGAAATGGATCCGGCCGCCAATGGAGAGATGTAGAAAGTGGAGTCCCCCAAGGATCGGGACCTGTGCTTTCTAAACGACCCCTAGAGTTATAGATGAGCAGCGAAGTGGCCACGTTTGCTGGAGGCGCTAAACTGTTCAGGGTCGTTGTAACCAAAGGGATTGAAAAGCTCTGCGGAAAGCCCTCTCCTAACGGAGCGAATGGGCGGCAAAATGACAAAGGCAATTCATTGTAGACAAGTGTCTACAATACACGGGGGCGAAAAGTCTTAATGTCACATATGTTTATGGAGTCTGAACTGGCAGAGACTGGCCAGGATGCGCCCTCTGCGCGCGGCAGCTGTGGAAAAGGCAACCTCCGCTAAGGATCATTATTGACAATAAAGTAGCTGCCCATATCATAATGCTATTATTCAGCTCTATGGGGCGACCGCAGGATATTGTTTGTAGAGCTGGTAAATGTTCAGGAAAGGGCCACAAAATGATCAAGGCGCTGGAGCGACGGCCCTATGGGGGAAAGTTGCGTGTTTGAGACTGTTTCGTTTAGAGAAAAGGCAAATAAAATGAGACATGGGGAAAGTTTATAATATTACGCACGGCCTGGAGAAAGTTTTTTCCTGCCTCTCTCACGAAACTCGAACGGGAGCCGAATGTTGGAAGATTCGGGACAGAAAGAAAGTCCTTCTTCAAGCTGCGCAAGAGTTGAACTATGGAACTCGCTGCCACAGGAGGCAGGCGAGGGGCACCAGCTAGGGCGGCTTGGAGGAGGAGGAGCGGGCCTGTCGAGGACCACCAGCCACGAAGGCTCGTCTCTGCCCTCGCTCCTGGGCTCGGATCCTGCCTGCTGGTTTCCTAAGGGTACCTGGTTGGCCACTGTTGGCTTTTCTGGTGTAGCCCAGTGTCCCCTAAATATATATTATTTTCACAATAATTCCTTTTGGTACAGCCGCTTTTTTACGGATCTTCTCAATAGGCTCACTGAAAATTACATTACAAAAACTTCATTCATTCATTCTGATTTTGGGAGGGTATTATTGGGTTGTTTTTATTTTGATTATATATATTGTGGTTTGTATGTTGATCTTTTCTGTGAACCGCCCTGAGACCTCTGGGTATAGGGCGGTATATAAAATCAATAAATCATCATCATCATAATCATTTTGCGTCCCCTCGGCTCGGTACCCTGTGCTGCTCTCCGTAGGTGTTTTGCGCCTGAGCTCCAGAGGAGGGGGTCTACGTTGACGTTGCATAACGCCATTAAAGATGACACGTGTGTGAGGGTCCCTGGGACGTGAGAACTTGGCCCCGTCAAAGCACCCTGAAACTCCCCGCCCCACAAGCGTCAGCCCCAAAGGCTTTCCAGGGGAGGGGCGGGCCGTTCGTGCGGGCGGGTCCATGCGGAGCCAAGGCGGGAGTGCCTCTGAGCAGGGGCAGAGTGCCGTCCCCTCGGAGAGGGAGAGTTTTTCTAGAGGGCGGTGGGGCGGGTGCACGTGAGCAGGTGCAGAGTGGTCTGGAGCAGCTCTGGTCTCGCCCATCGAAGGAGTCATGCTGCTCCATGTCAGGGGCCCGGCGGGGGCGGGGAGGGGTACGGGTGTAGTAGGGCGGCTGGCCGTTCCCTCCCCCACTTGGGGGGCGGAGTCCTGGCCCCACGGCTGGGAGGGCGGGCGCCTCCGTCCCGGGACAGGTGTGGGCTTCGGGGCCCCACTTGAGCAGGCGGCGGTCGCCCCAGCGACCTTTCTTAGTTCTTTCCTTATTTTATTCGCATTTTTAAAAACAACTTTTAACAGGCAGCGGCCGGGCACTTCCCCGCACGATCACTTCGTTGTGTTCACTCTGAAAGCATCCGATAACCCCCCCCCCCTGTAAAAGGATGCTTATTCCCAGGTGCCTCAGGGCAGCAAAAAGCAGCTTTAAAGGGAGAAAATGTGCATAGACGACTTCGCTCTTTTAAACAGGGCCAAGGGTTGGCAAGTCTCGCCCTCTGTAGTCTGCAGTATCAGAACCGTAGAAGCCGCAGAGCAAGGAGCCAGGGGTTTCCTTCATGCCAGCCCCATTCCCGCCTTCCTCTTCTCCTGCCCTCCCCAGATGTTGCTCCTCGACGGGATCCCCGGGAGAGCCCTCTCCCCGCCGAGTCAGGCTGCCTCTGAGGGTGAAGGGACCGCAGCCCTCTCCGTCGAGTTTCTGCCCGGGCTCTGCTGCGTTGGTTTAGCGAAGAACGCGGAGGACTTGGTGAGGTGGCGGTGGGGAGAAAGGGGTCTCAGCGGGCACTGGACTCCGTCTTCCCTCCCCTCTCCCCCCCCCCGGAGGTGCCTGCGGGACGGACGGGGCTACGGGGGAGTTGGGGAGGCGGTTGTGGTGTGCGCTCCCTCGGAAGTGGACGGGAGAACTGCTGAGGCGGCGGCGGCTGTCTCTTCTCGGTCTCCCCCCCCCCTTCCCAGCGATGCTCACTTGAGGCTTTCTCGCCCCCTTGGCATATCTGCTCCCCTGAGACCCCTCCCCGCGTCTCCCACGCATGGGACCCCCTCCCCACGCCAGAAAAGTCAAGGACGCCGGAGCGAGGTTCACGCATTTTATTGCTCAGTGGCACAGCGGAAGCGGAGCGCTCTAGATCCAGAGCCAAATGGCAGCTCCGAGGCGGGGGGCGGGCAGCGGGGGGCTCATCTGTACTTCTCGGTCAGCACCTCGCCCACCAGGCAGAAGAACTTGTCAAAGGCCATGTAGACCAGGGCGTTGTAGTCTCCGCGGAGGCTGGTAGCCAGTGTCACGTGGAGGCATCTGGTCAGAAACTGCAAAGGAGAGAGAAAGAGAGGCGGGGGTCAGGTGGGGGCTCGGCCAGGCGGGGGAGGGTCGAGGGAAGACCCAAGGCGCGCCCCTCCTGGCCCTCGTCCGCCCCCTCGGCGCGCTTGCCTTGAAGTTGACGGGGTCCACGCGGAGGTTGTAGGCGTGCAGGTCGCTGAGGTCGGACAGGCAGCCGCGGATGTTGTCAATGCTCTTGATGGCGCAGTCGAGGGCCTTGATGACCTTCTGGCCGTGGCGGTGAATGTCGTTGGAGCCGGGGCACAGGTCGAAGTGCGGGAAGTAGATCTTGCTCTGCACGTAGACCTGGAAGAGCCTGCGGGGAGGGAAGGGGGCCGTCAGGAAAAGGGACGGGGCGGGAGGAACCAGACTGGGCTTCTCTCCCTTGGCCGCCCCGTCGAGCCTACCTGGTCAGCGCTTCGCCGCCCAGATCCTCGTGCTCGGGGGCCAGTTTCATCCAGCAGCTCTTGATCAGCTTGCACTCCTCAGCAGTCAGCCCCATCTTGGCAGCAGGCAGGAGGTCGAGTTGCTCTGTAAGTCCCAGGAGGCGGCGGAGCAGGGAGCCCTGCAGGGGCCGCCGCTTTTATAGCGGCCCGCGCTGCCCTCCTCGGCCCGCCCCCGCTTATCTTATCGCCCCGGGACTGCCGGAGAGGTCGGCTGCGCGGCGGAGCAGCCAAACCCCCTAATGGCGCAAGGAGGGGCCTCGGCGACGGCGGACAGAGCTCAGCTCCCGCCTTGGCGGCCGAAAGAGCCGGTACTACGGGGGAAGAGCCGTCCATGCTGAAGAAACGGCTGGATCCGTGCAGCCTCCTGTTTTCACGGTGGACACCCAGGTGCCTCTTGCAGGAAACGCGCAAGCAGGATTCGAGCACAAGAGCGCCTTCCGCTCCAAACAGCAGCTGCCCTTCAAAAGGCCTTTCTGCCTTTCTGCCTCCAAACTTCTGCGCTGCCAAAGTTCAGACGACCAAAGAACCCGGGAGGATGCCCCGAGTCTTTTCGCGACGCGGGAGAGGCCGGCGGCATATAAATCCGACCGCCCCCCACCCCCAATTTCATGGCCTCGCAGGTCCCCATCCCAAAATCAAACACGCAGGGGATTTACGGTATCCGTCTAAAAAACCTCTCGAGACGCCCCAGTCGGTGGCATGAGGGCCACGCAGGAGACGAATTAGCGTCAGGCTGATGCGTAAAGCGCATATTGCTAAGTTCAGCCGGGCAGGAAAAGGTGTTTTTCCGCTTTAGATCAAGCTGGAGAGAACTGCAGTACAGTGGTACCTCAGGTTACATACGCTTCAGGTTACACACTCCGCTAACCCAGAAATAGTGCTTCAGGTTAAGAACTTTGCTTCAGAATGAGAACAGAAATCGTGCTCCGGCGGCGCAGCGGCAGCAGCAGCAGCAGGAGGCCCTATTAGCTAAAGTGGTGCTTCAGGTTAAGAACAGTTTCAGGTTAAGTACGGACCTCCGGAACGAATTAAGTACTTAACCCGAGGTACCACTGTACGTGGCTTTTCCCTCCAACTCAGAAAAAGGGGTCGAGAAATCCTTGAAAGGCAACCAGGAGACACATGCCGAGGCCGAGGATGTGTTTTCAGTCCCAGAAACGAGCTCCTCTTTCTCACACGCAGAGAGCCGTTCCTGGTTCTCCCCTCCCCACCAAAACCAGCCTTCATTTGTTCCTAGAGCCTTAATTTGAAAGCTCTTGTTAAACAATTCGGGACCACAAAAAGCGCTGGTTTTGTTCTCTACAACCAAGCGGTATATCATTGTTATGAAACAAACAAAGACCTATCGGAGATCTACCGCGAATCACTCAGTAGATCCCGATCTCCCCCTGCTCCCCCCAACACACCACTTCCCCCCTCCCATCCCCCGACGTGGTGCCAGGAGGTTTTCAGCCTAGCCGTCCTCACAGGGTTGTGGTGGGGATTACGGTAAATGGTGGAGAGGAGGAGGACCGCGTAGAGCACCTAGAGATCCTTGGAAGATATTCATGAAATAAATAAATACAATATAGCAAAAAGGAAAAAGAGCATAAAAATCTCTTTGGAATTAAACATTATGAGGACCTAACTGCACAGTACATTAAGTGAGTGGTTCTGGGGTTGTTGTTTTTTAAAGTTGATATGGGGAGGCAGTTCTGCAACAGGACTATAGTGCTTGAGGAAAGGAAGTTTCATCTTTTGTACCACAGTCCTGGAAGGACACAGAGAGCCCAGCAACAGGTGACCTGGGAACGTCAGGCAGCCCTAGCCAGAACCAAAAGGAACTCTGGCACCTCCTGCCCTGCCGTGCTGTGTCTCGAGCCCTTGTCCAACGCCGAGGGCCTTCTGGCGGTTCCCTCCCTGCGAGAAGCCAAGTTACAGGGATCCAGGCAGAGGGCCTTCTCGGTGGTGGCGCCCGCCCTGTGGAATGCCCTCCCAGCAGATGTCAAAGAGAACAACAACTACCAGACTTTTAGAAGACATCTGAAGGCAGCCCTGAAGCTTTTAATGTTTGATGTATTACGGTATTTTAATATTTTGTTGGAAGCCACCCAGAGTGGCTGGAGAAGCCCAGCCAGATGGGAGGGGTATAAATAAATTATTGTTATCATCATCATCATCATCATCATCATCATCATCATCATGTGGGCTCTCTAATAGTAGTAGTAGTAGTAGTAGTAGTAATTTATACCCCACCCATCTGACTGGGTTTCCCCAGCCACTGGGTGGCTCCCAACAGAATATTTAAAACACAATAAAACATCAAACATTAAAAACTTCCTTAAACAGGGCTGCCTTCAGATGTCTTCTAAAAGTCAGATAGTTGTTTATTTCCTTGACATCTGATGGGAGGACGTTCCAAGGGCGGGCATCACCACCGAGAAGGCCCTCTGTCTGGTTCCCTGTAGCTTTGCTTCTCGCAGGGAGGGAACCGCCAGAAGGCCCTCGGAGCTGGACCTCAGCATCCGGGCTGGACGATGGGGGTGGAGATGCTCCTTCAGGTCTACTGGGCCAAGGCCATTTAGGGCTTTGAAGGTCAGCACAAACACTTTGAATTGTGCTCGGAAACGTACTGGGAGCCAATGCAGGTCTTTCAGGACCGGTGTTATGTGGTCTTGGTGGCCGCTCCCAGTCACCAGAAGCGGCACACACATACCATGGACACATGCCAGGCCTGGCAACAGAGCTGCAATGGGGGCAGCAAGAGTGGGGGGAGCTGCTGGGGACCAGGTGAGCATGTTTGCCCAAGCACATTCCCTTTCTGTCTCTGGGAGGAAGAGTGTGAGGGAGGGCCAGGCAGCAGTAGTGTTCTGGGTTCTTTCACACAGGGGCAATGCCAATGGCAATACTCATCAACTGGGGGTGGGTTTTTTAGGGGGTCCAAGAGTCCTCAAACCCTAGGAGTTGGTGCCCATGCACTGTGTGAATAAGACTTTCTCTGTCCTGAATCTCAGGTGAACAGGCAGCCGGGCACTGGCCAGCTCCAGACACTCTTGGCTGAAACTTATTTTCTCCATCCATTCAAGTCTGGGTTCAGGTCTGATTCTGGAACAGTCACCGTCAGGGACAGCCCACCCCATTTCGCCACCTGAGGCAAAAAGGGGAAGGTGTTGCAGGCTTGGTTGTGCAGTGACTTTTGGCGAGATCTCCCTGGAAGCAGCCGCCACAGCCGCAGGACCCTGGCAGTGTGGCAGCAGGCCCCATGGGATTCTTCTGCCTGAGGCAGGCTGCTTCTTCCCTTTGCCTCATAGGCGGCCCAGCCCTGGTCACTGCCTGACTGTCCTGCTGCCTCAGGTCTTTGCTGAGAGAAGGCCAGGGTGAGGGCGACCTCCCTTTGACGCCTCTCCACAGCCTTCCAGGCCATTTTCCCTGACATCCTCTTCCTGAGGAGTCCTCGTGAGTCGCTGTGTCGGAGGTCCTGTGCGGCTCCTCCTGGGTTGGCCAGTGCCGGAAGAGAACTTAATATTTCATGGATTTATTGCCAGATGTTGTTCAGAAAAGCAGGCCTCCTGGGGAAGGGGGAGCTGCAATTCTGAGCAGAGAAGCAGGAGGGGGGGTGCTTAACCCTTTCTACACCATATTCTGTTCCAGAAAGGCCCTCTCCAAAGCTGCCTTTCCAGCTGCGAGGATCCACATGTCTGTGCCCACTCTCAAACAACTGGGCTCATTAAGGGCACCTGGGGAACGGCTTCCGTGCTGCCAATTGCCGAAGAGGCCTGTGAGTGATCACCTTTGTGTGCATCCTCAGAACTCTCCATGCCAAAATGGCAAAATCAAATGGAAAGTTCAGAAATCAAGAATACAATAACTTTAGAAAAGAATGGGAAAAGTTTATAATTTATATACGAGACCACTGCAAGCAGGTTAAAACACTGGAAGGATTTTAATTACACTTGTAAAGTAACACAAACTGTGGATAATTCAGAAGGAAAATATTTGGATAAATATTGATATGCAGATATATTTATTTTTACTAGGACCCGTGGAAGGGATGGGGGGCGGAGTCAAGAGATTCAGAGTAATCTCAATATTTGGATGAATTGATATTCAACAATATTTGTTGAAGGGACGCGGGTGGCGCTGTGGGTAAAAGCCTCAGCGCCTAGGGCTTGCTGATCGAAAGGTCGGCGGTTCGAATCCCTGCGGCGGGGTGCGCACCCGCTGCTTGGTCCCAGCGCCTGCCAACCTAGCAGTTCGAAAGCACCAAATTTAGGGTGGAATAGATAAAGAGGATAAATTTATATTTAATTGGGCAAGATAGGTTGCTGAATAATGGTACTAAATTAAGGATGCAAAAAGGGAAAGGTATGGGGAAGTCCGGGAAAAGAGGGTTATGAAAATAAGGTTATGAAAATATGAGTTTTTTGTTTGTCTGTTTTTTTTTGTTGTTTTTTGTTTCTGTTAAAAAACTGGAAATTAATAAAAATCTTTATTAAAAAAAAAAAAAAAACGAAAGCACCTCTGGGTGCAAGTAGATAAATAGGGACCGCTTACTGGCGGGAAGGTAAACGGCGTTTCCGTGTGCTGCGCTGGCTCGCCAGATGCAGCTTGTCACGCTGGCCACGTGATCCGGAAGTGTCTGCGGACAGCGCTGGCCCTCGGCCTCTTAAGTGAGATGGGCGCACAACCCTAGAGTCTGGCAAGACTGGCCCGTACGGGCAGGGGTACCTTTACCTTTACCTTTTAATATTTGTTGAATTGATGTTTGTTGTGTGTTTATATATTTTTTAAAATCAAATATAAATATTTTTAAAAAAATATATATGTATTTATTTATTCATTCAGAGTCCTAAATCACAAACAACCACCACAACTCCCCTTGGTTTGCCAGTCGCAATGCACACCTAGGGACGGGTGCTGCAAGTGTGCAAGTGATTAAGAGCTCCTTGTTTATTTTTGCGCAGCCGAGAGAAAATCTCGCGAGCCTGAGCTTGAAGCGTAGGTTGGAAAGTCCCCCCAAAGAGCACAGAAATGCCTGGATGTTTTTTGTCCTCCAAACCCCCCTGATCCCCCTCTGCACGACCCCTTTAGACAGCAGGCCTGGGGGCAAGGAAGGGCCCTTCCCTTTCCCCTTCTAGGGCAGCCCCTTTAGGAGTCCTCATCCCCATCCATTCTGCTGCTGATTTCCTTCCCAGGGAAGAATTGGACTCTTTGGCCGGCAGAAAGAGCCAGAGTCGCTGGAGGCCTGAAGGAGGGAGCTGCCCCCAAAGTCCCCTCCCCTCAGCTATCTCCTCAGAGACACAGCCTGCCTTATCCTCCAGCTTGCAGGGGGTGGCCAGGCTGATAGGAGGAGAAGGAGCCTGGGCTCTCAGCTCACCCCCATCTCTCTGTGCAGAAAGCCACCCTGGCCTCATCCTGAGGGATGCTCCTGCCTTCTCACCCAACTGGCAGGCACGGACTCTGCGCTCCCTGCTGCTTCGGGTGCAGAGAGATGTCTTTCGTGGAGGCAGCGGAGCTCTGCTTCAGGGCGGAACCCAGGAGGGCAGGATCTGTTCCTCAATCTGTCCAGTGCTGCTCTGACTGCCTCTTAAGCAGACAGGAGAATACATCGCAGTGAAATAATTAATTAAAAATCCACCAGAGTCCATTTTTGCTGACTGCCTTGCGGTTCCTTGTTTTTCTGACCACACAGGCATTGTCCTCCCAGACATCCCTGAGGATCTCAGATGGGAACTTCTCTTCTGGGGGACTCTGCAGTTGGGGATTCCACCTCCCCATACCATCTCCTGTAATTATTCTAGTTTCTTTAGCCTGGCAGTTGAGGGATAAAGGGTGGGGCTGGTGAGCCCCCCCCCCTCCCTGGGGCCCTCTTGAGCTGCTACTCTTAATGAGAACTTCCCAGACCAGACCTGGTCCTCATTTGACAGGAGCATCAAACTGAACAAAAACAGGATCTGCTTAGGAGTGTCAAGCCCAATGACCGCAGTGACTCATCTCCAGTAGGTCTGGCCCCTCATGGATCACTTGCTGATACTAAAGGCCTCCACCTCCCCACATCTGACTATGTCCCCTCCTCTCCAGAGTTTCCCCCCCCCCAAGCAATCTGAGACTATGCCTGTGTGAAGCTAACTTCTCCTCCGCCCTCTTCATGCCTCTCCTGGTTCTGGGAGACCAGCAGGAGTTGCAGCAGGAGAGGGAGACCCCTGTGCCTCTTCACCAGGTGGACTCATCTCTGCCTCTCGGCCTCCCTCCTCTCCTGTTTCAGCTTCTGCCTCTGATTCTGGACTTCTCCTCTCTGCCACTGACTCTCCCAGCTCGCTAAACCCTGTTACCTCTTCCGCTTCCAACACCTCCTCTTCCAAGCCTCCTCCCTCTTACCAGCCATGTTGTCCCACCACCAGTCCCTGGGCTCTGAGCCTTCTTCCCTTGATGGTTCCCCAGCTGGTTCCTCTAATCATTCTTCTGCATCCAACCAGTTCATGGCATCATTCATGAGCCAGAAGATCACATTTGGGGTTTGTAGGAAACAGGTGGAGCCCAGCGGGTCAGGCAAGTCTCCTGCCAGGGCCAGGCAGGGTGGGCACGGGAGGATGAGTTGTGTCCCCTTCCTCTATTAAGGGGTGGGGGCAAATGCAGCAGGCAGCAAGAATGTCGGGGGGGGGCATGCTTGTCTGCTGCCGAGAAATCACCCAAGTCTTGGGGCACTTCAGGTTCCCACAGATTTAATGTGGCAGAACCTTTTGTGGACTTCCCCGGAAGCATCAAATGCATTTCCAGCTGGCAGGGAATTTAGTACTTAACCCGAGGTACCACTGTATAGGATCCGATCGTTACTATTAATGTTTATTATTATTATTATTATTATTATTATGTGTGTTGGAAGCTGCTCAACCCAGCGAGATGGGCAGGGTATGTACGTACGTATGTAAATAAATAAATAAATAAATAAATAAATAAATGTGGGTGCAAAGCCTCCTCTGCCATGGGGGCCAAAAAATGCCAAAGAGCAGCTCTGGGTGATGATGTCCCTAGCTTTGGGATGCTTTTTTCTTTTCTTTTTTAAAGATCTAATTTGTTGCTTTTTCACATGCAATAAACGTAATTTAAAATGCAATCAACTAAACTATCATTTATTTACCTGCCTTCAGGCGCCAGGCAAAAACTCTTCTCCTGGGACTTTGGCCTTTTAAACTGTGCGTGTCGAGGGAGGGGCTGGTCTTGTGCGTTCTTGCTTTGCGTGATGGTGCTTTGCATTTTGTGTTTCCATACTGCATACCAACCTGCGATCCTCGCCTGAAGGGCTGCATCTAAAATATTATTATTATTATTTAGAAGACATCTGAAGGCAGCCCTGTTTAGGGAAGTTTTTAATGACTGGTGTTTTAATGTATTTTTAATCTTTTGTTGGAAGCCGCCCTGAGTGGTAGAAAATAATAATAATAATAATAATAATAATAATAATAATTTGTGTTGGCAGCTGCCCCAGCCAGATGGGCGGGGTAGAAATCATAAATTATTATTATTATTATTATTATTATTATTATTATTATTATTATTATTATTATTATTGAATAACCATGGGGAATGATTGGGAAATCAGCTTCAAGCTGCCCCGTATGGGACGCTCGCTCAGCCCCAGCTGCTACACTCTCTGGACTACCGCTCCCGGCGTGCCTTGCCGCCAGCTGCGCCGGCCGGGGCCGATGGGAGCCGTAGTCCAGAGAGGCGGGGACCGCGCATGCTCTCCTCCTCCTCCTTCGGCGAGCCACGTGACCCCTCCGGCGCATGCGCGGCGCCCTGTGTCGGCTCGTCGGGGCGCGAGGATGGGCGAGAGCTCGAGCCCCATCAGCGTCATCCTGGTCAGCTCCGGCAGCCGCGGGAACAAGCTGCTCTTCCGCTTCCCCTTCCAGAGGGGGCCCGGCAGCCCCGCCGCCCACACCGGTGAGGAGGAGCCGCTGCCCGGGACCCCCGCGCGCCCGCGTTCACACGTGCACCACAAGTACACGCGACACCCTGACACGCGAGTGGGAAAACGGGGGCGGGGGGCTGGAGGCGACGCGGGAGGGGAGCCTCCTCCTGAGAAGAGGTCTTGGGGGGCACCCAGCATCTGCCAGGGAGGATTTAGCTGGGGTCAGACTAGATGACCCTGGGGGTCCCCTCCGACTCTCCAGGTCGGTGATTCCGTGGAAAGGAGGGACCTTCCCACCCAGGGCAGAATGGTCACTCTGCTCCCACAAGGAGCGGCCGCGGCCACCGCTTTGGGGGCGCTGCAACTAGGATTCAGAATGGGGCACGAGAGGTGGGGGCATTATGTGGGGCACGGCTGAAATTCGAGACCCCCCAGGTCTCCTTTCTGCCCCACCTGCCTGCCTCTCCCCCCCCCCCCCGCAAAGAGGGTGAGCCCGGCTGCCAACACGCTGCTCAGCTCCAGCAGCTCTGCCCTTGGACGCAGCAGGGCAGAGGGGGGCAAACCGAGGAGCTGGCTGTGCCCCCCGGCAGCCTCCTTCCTGCCCCTCTGCACCTCCCAAAGGGCACCAGCTGCCTGAGGCAGCCTCCTTCCCAATCCGGCTGCTGCGCTCGAGGCCTGCTTGCTGGAGGCCGCAATGCCCCTTGCTGGAAGGCTCAGGAAGGGAGAGGCTCTGGGGCCCAAGTCGTGCCCTCGGGGCTCTGCCTTGGGATACCTGCTCCCCCGCAATACACACATGGCTGCTGGCCAGCTGGCCATTATTCTCTCTTCTCTTCCCCTTTGGGAAAAGGATCTTGGGAAGCAGTTCCCCAACTGAGGAGCACCCAGTGATAAGAAGAGCGTGAGAAAAGCCGGGGTTGCTGGATCAGGCCCAAAGGGGCCCCTCAGAGCCTGGCATCCTTTTCTCCCCGCAGCCAACCAAATGTCTCCTTTTGGCCCTCACAAGCCTCCTGACATGCCCTTTCCCTTCCAGCTGAGCTCTGATAGGCATCTCAGTCGATTCTTGAGATCAACCGTAAAGCCTTGGGGAGATGGCAGCCCTCCTAATAGGTTGGGCTCAAGCCATGAGGTCAAAAGCGGCAACTTGAATTGTGCCACCCAGTCTGGATAGTTGGCCTAGGTGAAGATTTGACGTTTTCATCCCCCAAATGTTTTTGATTTGAGTTTCTACTGAAATGAGGCTGCATTTTAATGTTGTATTTTAATCTTGTTTTTAAGATGTATTTTAATCAATTGTTTTTATACCTGGTGTTAGCCGCCCTGAGCCCGGTCTTGGCTGGGGAGGGATATAAATAACATTATTATTATTATTATTATTATTATTATTATTATTATTATTATTATTTGCTAAGAATTAGGTGGAAGAGGTTTCTGCTCTAACCCAAACCTCTCTGGCCTTCTGGACTCCCCCCCTTTTCCTTTCATAGGGAAACCGAGAAGCAGGTATGCCGTGAACAGTCTGGGCGACGGCGTCGAAGACCCAGATGGGGACTCCAGGTACGTAGGGCTCCTGTTCCCTTGAGCGCCAGCCCTCCTGCTGGTTGTCATGGGTTTGTGTAGAGAGCATAAAAGACACCTTTGCACCTGGATCCTCACCAGGTGGGATGTGCTGGGGTCCCAGAGCTCTGGCATGTAAAGCAAAAGGGGCGTTGGCTGGCTGGCTGGCTGGCTGGCTTGGGGCTGCTTGGATCCTGATCAAAGCAGACCCTGATATTCGCAGCTGGGGTGGGGGGTCACCTGTGGCTCTGCAGGTGTGGCAGGGAGGTGTGGCTTTTAATCTACCTTGACTTATGAAAGAGGTCTCTAGCCAACCCACGCATAAGACTCTTGCATGGGAAGTTCCTGCACAAGCCTTGCTTTATTATTTATTCATTTATCCACTCGTATATCGCCCTTCATCCGAGGATCACAGAGTGGTTTACATTATAAAAACACAAAAATGCATAGCGCAGTAACCAACAAAAACTATTACCCCCTCTCTCCGGTTTCAAAGGCCATAGATTGTTCAATTGGCCCTGGGAAAAGAGGAATGTTTTTGCCCAGCACCTAAAGATGCGTTGGTTGTTTGGTCCAAAAGAGAGCTGAGTTTCCTCTTTCCAGAAAACCAGAAACTCATTGCAGTGGGCAGGCCAGAAATGTTCCCCTGAACCCTGATGCTTCCAGATAAAATAACATGAAAAGGCAATAAGGGTCTTCCTCTCTCACTTCCCCTTGAATTGGCAGCCAGGGAGTTTCCAGGTGAGCACCAGGTTGAGCCTCTCGTCTTCGCCTGGCCTGAGTCAGGCCTCTGGGGCTTGTACTTGGTCACGTTTGTGATCGCAGTTCCCCAGTCATGCCGGGGCTGTGCTCACCTTCAGCATGGGCGGGGGGCATTTCTGAAGGAGGCGTCTTGGGGAGAAGAGGAGCATTGGTGGCAGGAAAGGGGCGGGGCGGGGTTGGGGGCTCCTGGGGCCCCTGATGCAGCAGCACCCCTGGCCCCACTGCTGCGGGATAGGGATAGGCTTGTGGGGGTTGCTGAATCCTGCTGCAGACGCTGCCTCTTGCGCAGGAAATAATAATAATAATAATAATAATAATAATAATAATAATAATAATAATTTTTATTTATACCCCACCCTCCCCGGCCAGAGCCGGGCTCAGGGCAGCTAACACCAATAAAATTTCAGTAAAAACATAATAAAGGTAAAGGTACTGCTGCCCGTATGGGCCAGTTTTGCCAGACTCTAGGGTTGTGCGCTCATCTCACTCTAGAGGCCGGGAGCCAGCGCTGTCCGCAGACACTTCCGGGTCACGTGGCCAGCGTGACAAGCTGCATCTGGCAAGCCAGCGCAGCACATGGAACGCCGTTTACCTTCCCGCTAGTAAGCAAAAACCAATTTAAAACCAATTTAAGATACAGGTTAAAATGCAATTTAAAATGCAGCCTCATTTTAAGAGTAGCCCATAAATCAAAACCAAAACCATAAGGGGAGGGAAACATAAGGGTCAGACTGAGTCCAAACCAAAGGCCAGGCGGATCAGCTCCGTCTTGCAGGTCGTGCGGAAAGATAGGCATGAAAGTTGCTGCCACTGTTCTGGGCTAGCACAGCCTGACAGTGTGGGGAGACAGTGCCCCTTGGGGGCCTTCATCTGCTGGGCAGTGATGCCCACCCATGGCATGGGCGGGGTTGCCTCCTGTGGCCCGAGGGTAAGGGATGCCTAATAATAATAATAATAATAATAATAATAATAATAATAATAATAATCTATTCCCAGCCACTCTGGGCGCCTTCCAGCAGAATATTAAAATACAATGATTCATTAAACATTAAAAGCTTCCCTAAACAGGGTTGCTTTCAGATGTCTTTTAAAGATAAGATAGCTGCTTATTTCCTTGACATCTGGTGGGAGGGCGTTCCACAGGGCGGGCGCCACCACCGAGGAGGCCCTCTGCCTGATTCCCTATAACCTCACTTCTCGCAGGGAGGGAATCCCCAGAAGGCCCTCGGTGCTGGACCTCACGGCTTTAAAGGGCTTTAAATGTCAGCAGCAGCACTTTGAATTGTGCCCGGAAACGTACTGGGAGCCAATGCAAGTCTTTCAGGATGGGTGTTGTGGTCTCAGCAGCTGCTCCCAGTCCCCATTCTAACCCCAGCCAGGCTTTCAGTGATAATAATAATAATAATAATAATAATAATAATAATAATAATAATTTATTATTTATACCCCGCCCATCTGGCTGGGCCTCCCCAGCCACTCTGGGCGGCTTCCATAGAAACCAAAAATACACTAAAATATCACAGATTAAAAACTTCCCTGAACAGGGCTGCCTTAAGATGTCTTCTGAATGTCAGGTAGTTGTTTATCGCTTTGACATCTGCTGGAAGGGCGTTCCACAGGGCGGGCACCACTACCGAGAAGGCCCTCTGCCTGGTTCCCTGTAGCTTTTCTTCTCGCAATGAGGGAACCGCCAGAAGGTCCTTGGCGCTGGACCTCAGCCTCCGGGCACCTTCAAAGGTAGCCCCACGTAGAGCGCATTGCAGTAGTCCAAGCGGGAGATAACCAGAGCATGCACCACTCTGGCGAGGCAGTCCGCAGGCAGAAAGGGTGTGTCTCTCCCTTGAGGCGCTAGGCAAGGGCTCGTTCTCCAAGGAGCCTTTATTTATTTCAATATGTGGACAGTCCCCTAACCTCCAGCTGCCCGGTTTTGCAGCGTTGACGTTTTTGTGCCTTGCGTGACTTTGCCTGGTTGATTCTTGTGTTCTGTTTCCGCGTGGTGCTCATAGCCCCTGTTCCTGTTTTCAGAGAGCCCTGTCCGCTCACTGATGAGCAGGTGGTGTCGGGGTAAGACCAAACCTTCTCCGCCAGCAGCGCCTCTCTCTCTCTCTCTCTCGAATGGCTTCCCTGTCTCCACCATCTTCTCTTTCTCCTCGCACTTCGTTGCTCACTTCTCTTTCCCACCAAGCTGCAAATGTCACGGAACCACACGCTGGTGCTCAGGGAGGCCGGCAAAGGGCCTGAGAAACAGGCAGGTCAGCCAGGAAGGAAATTGCTGCTCAGGGGCAGAGCAAAAGGTCCCAGACCCCAAGGGCAGGGCTGGGGGGGGGGAGAGACCCCCTGTGCCTGAGACCCCAGTCAGTGCAGGCACCCCTGGGCTACACGGCCCATCAGTCTGACCCAGGAGAAGGCTGTTGCCTGCGTTTCTGAAGGCCTTTCCGCCCCATAGCTGGAAGAAACAGCTACGCTGTGCTTTGCAGTGAGTGGGGAACTGATTTCTCCTTGGAGACAAAAAGGTCATGTTTTCCCTCTGAAGGCATTTGGGGGACGCACTTGTCTGAAGGCTGGCTGCTCTGCTCCAGTATCCAGGATGCAAGCTGACCAGCCAGTGTGAGGCTCCTGTCGCCCTCCTTTTGCCTCTTTGCTACAAATGGTTCTGGCTCCCCCCCCCCGCCCCGCCCCGCCCCGGGGTCCTCAGTCCCAGCAGACTTGCTTAGGAGGGCTGCACAGGCCCCAGCCCCTGTGAGGGAAGCCCCTACCGAGGGGGAAGCTCAGAGGGACACAGTGCAGGTCTGGCCCAGCCTCCTGTTTCAGAGACTCAGTGAGGGTTGCGGTGTGGACCTCGTCAGGGTAGGGTGGCTAGGAGTTGACCGAGTGATGCTCCTGCGTGTGCCACGCGGCTTTTGACCTGGGCCCCCAGAGGCTGCCCCCGGCCCCGTCTGCATTCCCTCTGCCTCTGGGGGAGGCTGCCTCCCAGTGCTCAGAGCAATGGGGCATCCTTCAGGGCTGTGGGGCTGGAGCAGCCCAGTAGGTTTTGCCCCCTTGCTCCCTGGCCGCCCTGTTCTGAACAGCTTCTCAAGAAGCTGACGGCTTGATGGCTGCTGTCTCAGAGCACTGCCTGCCCTGAAGTTGCTTGTTTTAAAAAAAATACTTTGTGTGCTTTTAAAGCAGGTTTGCCTTTCTGGAGCTGCTCAAAGAGGCCGTCAAGTGGATTAAAACAACGTCTCCAGCTCTGAATAAGCAGATGAGCTCTTAACAATAGTGGGAGGTAGAGAAGGGAGCAATATTCTCCTCTGCAACCCGAGAAACCTTTTTTTTTTTTTTTAGCTCAGTCACTTTGGTTCTCTGCTTTCAGAGAAAGGTTGGGGGGTAGGCGCCCCCAACGCACAATCACTACTCCTCTGAAAAGCCGCTCTAACTCATTTGCAAAGTTTTTGGGTTTCCCGTTGCCAGAACAAAGGAGTGGAAGTAATCTGTGCGCCCCAGATTTCAAGTTTGGCTTCAAGAAACAATTTTCTCAATTTCCAGAGGGGTCGCAGCAGCTGTGTGATATTACGGTTGCAGCCAAAGCGGCAGGGAGTCTTTTCTGGGTGGTAGCATAGGAAGGCCACTGTGGTTCTCCAGCGGTTTGACTTTTCACCCCCAGAGGCACACTCCATTGTCCCTCGAGACAGATGGAGGCCAGCAAGTGTTTGGAAACAGAGGCCAAAGCAGAATTTGCCTGTTTTCCAGATGTAACAAGACTTTGCCGAGCTTCTTACTGTAGACACTTCTCCACTCGCTCCCGGGTCATATTTCCATGCAGTCTTCTTCCCCCCACAGCAGGCCTGCTGTCTTCTCCGATGCCTCTGGTTTTGTGCATGGCCTCCCTCGGCTGCGTTGTGCAGCCTACTTCATCTCTTCTGCCGGGGCCGATAAGCTGGCAATCTCTCCCGGCCACGGCCCCTGCAGCTGCTGCCTGCACCCAGGGCAGGGCAGTCTTTATGGGTGAAGCTGAAGGGCAAAGAGGGCTGTAGGGCACAAATTGTTCCAGGCTTCACTGTCTCCCTGGCGCCCGGAAGTTGGCCTCCTGGCAGCTGTGAGATGGGAGAGCAGCAGGCAAGACCCCTGTTGACCAGGCAGGTTTGCTGCTTCTGCCCGCAAAGCTAGTTTCTGTTTGAGTCATCCAGGCAGATGCTGACGTGCCACCGTTACAGTTTCATGCCTTTTCCCCAAAGCTGAGCAAGCAGCAGCTTTGCAGAATATCCCCTTTGGTGGAGAGATGTTGGAAGGTTCATAGAGTCGTAGAGTGGGAAGGGACCCCAGCGGCCATCTACTCCACCCCCTGCAACGCAGGACTCAAGCATCCCTGACAGATGGCCATCTGGGACAGACAAAAGGAAGTCCTTCCTCGCCCCCCCCTCCAAAAAACCTGCCCTTCTTCAGAGAGGATCCTTCCTTCTGGGGAACTTCAGGACTTTGCAGGCCACACATTCCCCCCCCCCACCCTTTCCTGATGAACTTTGTCCATGCATAGATGCATCTTTTCCTCCACAGAAGGAAATCTGGGACGCCTGCAGTGGGAGGAGAGACACAGGAAGGGCTTCTGAGTTTGGCCCCGGCCTGCGGCTCCCAGCTGCAGACGGGCCCTTCTGGCCACCCCAAGACCTAAGGCTCTGGCGTCTCTGGGAGGGGCCCCTGGGGCTCAGCTGCTCCCCCCGCAGACACGCCTGAGGCAGGGAGCAGAGCTGGGCACACATACCCCTTTGGCCCAGGGAGCTCTTTTTCACAGGGATGGGCAGTTGGTGACCCCCCCCAGGTGGTGCTGGTACCCCTGACCATCGGAAGGCGCACAGCTGCCTCCTGGTCCCCTGCTCTGGAGCAAAGCCCCATTACGCTGCCTGTCCTCAAGCGACCTGCCCGCCACACCTTGCTGCTTAGGGGAACCTCACCTGTCCTTCCAAAGCGGCACCTGCAAACTCTGCCTAATCTTTCCTCCTGAGAGCTTGTCATTAACGAAAGTTGCATGAGCCTCTGACGCTTTCCCTCTCGATATAATTCTGATGATTTGAAAGACGGTGATCTTTGCGGCATCTTAATTTCCCCCACCTGATGGACTCCAAGGTGCCCCAATGTCTCGTGTGTGTGTGTGTGTGTGTGTGTGTGTGTGTGTGTGTGTGTGTTTGTAGACTTAATGGTGACACAATGCATACCAATTCATCCCGCCTCCGGGACGGTGTGGGGCCTGCGCAAGTGCGCTGATGCCCGTTTCTGCTCCCGAAGGTTCTCGGACGTCATCCTGGCAACGATCCTGGCTACCAAATCAGACATGTGCGGCAAGAAGTTTGAGCTGAAGATCGACAACGTCCGTTTCGTGGGACACCCCACCCTGGTGCAGCATGCCTTTGGGCAGGTAGGCCCCGCGGGTGCCAGGGCAGCCTTGGCACAGCCTGTGGGTTGGGCTGGGAAGTCTTGTCCAGTTGGGTCCCTCTTCTGCCCCGGCTACTTTCCTGATGGTTCAGCTGGCCAGTGGTGGGCTGGGAGGGGGAGCTCGGAGCAGGCCTGGAGCAGGCCTGGGGGGCCAGCTGCAGTCGCCCAGTGCCGTCCAGCCAGATTGCCCCACAGGTGCCCCCTCTCACGCTCTGCTTTTGGGCCTGCTGGCCGGCCCCCTGGTGGCTCTTTCTCCCTCCATAACATCATTCAGTCCTTGCCCTGACATCACCTCCTCTCCTCTCTGGAGAGCTGAACCCTTTCAGGCTCTCCTTCCAGGGGCGAGTTGTGTTTCCACGCTTGCTTAGGATGCACTGCACTACCCTGACCCATCTGGGTGCTTTCCTGGGACCTGTGTCTGCCTCGACTTCTGAACTGGCCTGCCAAATTTGGAGGGGTGCTGAGTTCGACCACGAGTCGTCGGACTGGTACCCCACAGTGTGTAATGCGGTTGCTGGGGGTCTCGGAAGCTGAGCCAGAGCACAGGGACAGAGGAAGCTGCCTTGTTCAGACCCTTGGTCCATCTAACCCTATAATGCCTGCACTGACTGGCAGCAGCAGCAGCAGCTCCCCGGGGTTTCAGGCAGGAGTCTCTCCCAGCCTTCCCTGGGGGTCATGCCAAGCAGCTGCTCTGCCACTGACCCTTGGAGTGCTCTAGGAAAGGGCCAGCCAGGTTGTTTCCATATTTACCCCCTAATAACAACAACTCTGCTCTTAGTGGGGGGGAAACTGCACAGTTCAGAGTTGGAGAGCCTCCTGGGCAGGGGTCACCTTGGTCCTTGTCCTGCAGCCTCCCTTGGGGTGGAGACATGGGTGCCAAAGACCTTTGGGGGGGGGGGGTCCTCAGCCTTCAGGCTCTCCTGCACCTCCTTGTGGTGACATGCTGACCCTGCAAAGTCCTTTGGCAGCTGCTGCAAACTTTCCTGGGCTTCTCGCATCTCCCTTCTGTTTGTGAAGCCCAGAGATTCCTTCAAAATGAGATGGGAGGGCTGGTGGCGGCTAGGGCTCTGCATATGCTCAGAGGCACTTGCCCACCCCTGTCCCTAAGCATTGGGAAAAGGTGCCGAGCCTCTGATCGGATCAGGCCCCTAGTAGGCTGATGTTCGTGGGCACAAACCCCATGCAGGTGAGGGGAGCAGCAGCAGCAGCAATAATAATAATAATAAGTACCCCACTCTGGGCACCTTCCAACAGAATATTAAAAACACAATAAAACATCAAACATTAAAAAGCTTCCGTAAATAGGGCTGCCTTCAGATGTCTTCTAAAAGTCAGGTCGTTGTTTATTTCCTTGACATCTAATGGGAGGGCGTTCCACAGGGCTGGTGCCACCACCGAGAAGGCCCTCTGCCTGGTTCCCTGTAGCTTTGCTTCCCGCAATGAGGGAACCGCCAGAAGGCCCTCGGAGGTGGACCTCAGTGTCCGGGTGGAGCGATGGGGGTGGAAATGGGGGGGGGCTCCTCTCTCCCTGGCAACCCCCGTTCCTTTTCTTTGGGTTCTTCCTTGCCTCCAGGCTGCCTCCTCCACACAAGCCCAGGGCGGGGGCCACAGCCAGTGGGAAGGAGGACCAGGCTAGCAAGCTTTGTGGCTTTATTTGAATGATGGATTGACTCCATTTCTGCCTCGCCTTTTCCTCCAAGGAGGGGGCCTGTGTGGTTCTCTCCCCACCTGCTCATTTAAACTCCACAACGACCCTGTGAGGTAGGGGAGGCTGAGAAGCAGGGACTGCTGGGAGGGGGAGCCCACCTGAAGCCCTGCCACCTGGACCAGCCGCCTGATTCCCTAGTGTATGGTAGCTTACACCCCGTGAGGGTGAGGTAGTCCTGCAGCCCCCCCCCACCCTCCCAAGACCTTCCTTCCCAGAGGCTGCCCCCTCCCCTGCTCCCCTCTCTTGGCTGCCCCCTTAAAAGTCCGGCTTGCTTTGCAGATCTCCAAGACAGACCCCTCCCCAAAGCGGGAGATGCCCACCATGATCCTCTTCAATGTCGTCTTCGCCTTGAGGGTAAGGACCTCCCTCCCGCCGGGTTCTAAGAAGCTGAGCAGCCAGGCCAGGGGGCACCTGTCCTTTCCTGGGAGTCAGAGTCCAGGAGTGGGGGGCACCCCACATGTGCTGCAAATTCCAGTGAGAATGTGGGGCTGGCTTGGGGGGTGCAGCAGGCCCCTTGGCTCTTCTGCAGGGATGTGTGCCATTGAGGGTCTCCAGGCTGCTTGGGGGAGCCTGATGGGGGGGCAGGCCCCCCCCCAGGAAAGGCTTCGGAGCCTTCCTTGCTTCTGCCACCCCCCAAGGGCCTGCCTGGGCTTTGGGTGGGGCAGGCGGGTGGGGCAGGCAGAGGCCCCAACCTGGTAATCAGCGGAGGAGCAGCTCTGTGACTCAGCAAGAGCTCCGAAAGCTGAGTCACGGTTTGCGGACCAGGGTGGCAAACATTATCGGCAGCCCGGCCCTCCTTAACTGGGGCTTGGCAGCCGCCTTCCAGCCCCCTCCGGCTTGCCTCTCCGGCCCCACCTTGCCAGCTGCGTGGGGCTGATAGCGGCCTCCCCCTGTGGGTTAGGGGGAGGCCTGAGCAAGCGGCCTTTGTGGTCTCAGGGATGCGAGCTCTCAGGGTGGACAGCGATGGGGAGGCCCTTTGGCTAATAGCCCAGGCAGCGGCCTGTGGGTCAGGGACCCAGATCCAACCTCCCTCAGGCTGAGGGCAGGCAGGGGGGTTGCACAGCTAGTCTGCTCTGGTCTTCCCTCCCTCAGGACCGGGTCTCCTTGGGGGGCTCAGAGAAATGGCTGGCCCACAGCAGGTGGGGCTAAGGGGGCAGCCGCCATGATGGAGCAAAACAGGAGCATCACTGGGAGATTCAGGGCAGATCAAAGAAAGTCCTCCTTAAGGCATGACAGAGTCAACTATGGAACTCACTGCCACAGGCTTTCGAAGAGGATTGGACAAATTCCTGGAAGAGGAGAGGGCTTCTCATGGCCCCTCGCTCTGCTCTGCCATGTTCCTGAATCCTCGTTGCTTAAGAAGAGGGCTCTTGTGCCCTGATCCTGCTTGCTGGTTCCCCACAAGCGCCTGGTGCCACTGTGAGGGTAGGATCCTGGACTAGATGGGCCATGGGCCTGATCCTGCAGTTTTAGTGGTTTTTTGGGTTTTTTACCAAATACAATTAAGCAAGTAAACATGCTTTATTAGATCTCTGTTGTAGGGCATCTGAAAGCTTTTTAAAATTATTTTTACCATCTGTAAATGTATTTATTTGTTATTTCAAATTAAAAATTTACAGGTATATACATCAAACATAAATCATACAAACAAGATCCCAAGGAATCTCCTTGACTTCCATCCCCTCCTTTGTGGGTCCTAATTTAATCATTTCCTCCATCTTTTTTGATGATCCAAATCTTTTACTTCTCCATTGTGTCCAAAATTTGCCCTTAAACTACAAGTGATATTCCAGTCCTACTAAGGATTTTAACTCTTTACAATGGTCTTTCCCCATTCCTTATTAAAAATGTTGTCTTCCTGAGTTCTGATTCTTCTGGTCATTTTGGCCATTGCAGCCTAGTCCATTCTTCTCTCGTATAGACTTCGTCTTCTTCCCATCTCTTGTCTTCTTGAAGAGTACCGGGCAGATGGGTTAATTTGCAGCTAAAAGGACCCAAAGGTTCTGACAGGCTTTTGTGCACGTAAACGTGAAAACCCCAAAACAGAGCCAGTCCCTGGGCTCCGGGCGATGGCTTCCCCCAAGTCCTCTGGCTGAGCTGGTTGGGCCCCTTCTGTCCTGCGGCTGGACTGCCCTGCCTGCCCCCTTCCCAGCCTCCTCTCTCCCCCTGTGCCCCCCCTAGGCCACCGCGGACCCTTCGGTCATCAGCTGCCTGCACAATCTCTCTCGCCGCATCGCCATTGTCCTCCAGCACGAGGAGCGCCGCTGCCAGTACCTCACGCGAGAGGCCAAGCTCATCCTGGCCATTCAGGACGAAGCCTCTGCCATCTCGGAAAGTGAGTCCGGCCGGATCTGGGGGCCGCAGGGAGCCCTTCTCCTGCTTGCCCCCCACCCTCAGGCCAGGCATCTGTCTGGCCCTCGTGGGCTCAGTGGAGCCGGGCGGGGGCTTTATTATTATTGAGTTATTAGATTTGTATTCCGCCCGTCACCCAAAGATCACAGGGCAGTTCACAATACAAAAACGCCCTGCCTGCTGTTCGTGGCACTTCCAGTGGCCGTGGAGGGGGGGTGGCATGTCCATTTGGAGCTGGGGGGGGGCGAGGAGGTTTCCTGGGGAAGCCCTTTGAAGGCCCTGGAAGCCACACCTGGCTGTTGTTCCCCTCCTCCAGCGCCTGAAGGGCCCCAGTCGCCTTTCCTCCACATCCTCCCCAAGTGCAAGCTGGCCAGAGACCTGAAGGAGGCTTACGACAGGTAAGCACAGGCACCTGGGTGGCCGTCTGTCTGTCTGTCTGTTATGATTAGCTGAGAGGGGTCCCTTCCCACTCTACAATTCTACAGTTCTATGATTCGAAGTCAGCCTTTGGGGTCTCAGGTCTGGGTGTGTGTGTGCTGAAGGTTGAAAGCCCAGGAGAGGCCTCCATCCCAGGTGTTGCTCTGGCCCCTGGGTAATAATAATAATAATAATAATAATAATAATAATAATAATAATTTATTTATATCCCGCCCTCCCCAGCCAAAGCCGGGCTCAGAGCGGCTAACAACAATAAAAGTAACACAGCATTCTAAAATCAATTCATTCTAAAATCAATTCAGAATCGAATTAATGGCAACCATTGGCCTAGAGTTCTGTGAAGAATTACCAAAGGAGGGGGTCAGACTGTGCCTTGGCCAAAGGCCTGGTGGAACAGCTCCGTCTTGCAGGCCCTGTGGAAAGATGTCAAGTCCCGCAGGGCCCTGGTCTCTTGTGACAGAGCGTTCCACCAGATTGGGGCCACAGCCGAAAAAGCCCTGGCTCTGGTTGAGGCCAGCCTAACCTCTCTGTGGCCTGCGACCTCCAAGATGTTTTTGTTTGAAGACCGTAAGGTCCTCTGTGGGGCATACCAGGAGAGGCGGTCCCATAGGGACGAGGGTCCTAGGCTGTATAGGACTTTAAAGGTCAAAACCAGCACCTTGAACCTGGTCCTGTACTCTACCGGGAGCCAGTGCAGCTAGTATAGTCTGGGTGAATGTGATCCCGCGGCGAGGACCCCGTAAGGAGTCTTGCTGCGGCATTCTGCCCCCGCTGGAGTTTCTGGGTCAGTCTCAAGGGCTGCCTGCCTGGGTCTTTTTGCAACTTTCCCAGCTCTGCGATACCCTTTTTGCTGTGAGGCAGCTAGAACTGCGCTCAGTGTCCTTAACACAGGTGCATTCCCTCCCTCTCTGCAGTTTTGGCTGCTGCTGTGGGTCTCCCCTGACAATGCCGGGTTCCAGATCCTGCTGATCTTGGACGAATCCTGCTGCTTGCATGGGTCAGGCTCACAGCTGCCCAGCGCCACCTGGCGGCCATCGACGGGGCTGCAGAGGGAGCTGTGGCTGGTGGCTCCTGTTCTTTATTATAATAATTCAGCCAAACCTCAGTTGTTGGATGTAATCTGTTCGACTTCTGAAACGTTCGACAACCGAGTCGCAGCTTCTGATCAGTTGCAAGAGCTTATTGCACTCCAGTGGAAGCTGCGTCGGATGTGTGGGTTCCAAAAAAGGTTCAAAAGCCCAGAGCGTTTATTCCTGGGTTTCCTGCATTTGGGAGCCAAAACGTTCAAAAATGGAGCCTGAGGGCGTTGCCCCAGCTGCCCTTGGCCCAGCCAGCGTGAGAGAGGGGGGCTGTTCCTTTGAGTCGAGGGTCAAGCCTTGCGCTGCGTACCCCCTTGGTCGAGGGGGCCTGTGGCTCCGTCCCTGCCAGGGCTGGGGGCTCTTCCACCTGCTCCTCTTTCCCCGCAGCCTCTGCACGACAGGCGTGGTCCAGCTGCACATCAACAACTGGCTGGAAGTGAGCTTCTGTCTGCCCCACAAAATCCACTACGCTGCCTCTCGCTTCATCCCTCCGGAAGCCATTGAAAGGAGCCTCAAGGCCATTCGGTAAAAACCGGGTCGTAATAAAATGGGGGGGGGGGTTATTGTGCCGCATCCTGGTCCCCGAGTGCGTCTGGATCTGTGCTTTGGGGGGCAGTGGGGTCCCTCTGCGAGACCTTCATTGCAGGAGGGTTGGCCTAGATGACCCTGGGGGGGGCCCTGGGCAGCCCTGCAATGCCACAAGTGTCTGTGTGCTCCCGTCTCCCCCCCCCCCCCCGCTCAGGCCGTACCACGCCTTGCTGCTGCTGAAGGACGAGAAGGCCCTTCTGAGCGAGCTGCCGCTGGACTGCTCCCCCGCCCTGGTGCGCGTGGTCAGGACCACCTCGGCCGTCAAGAACCTCCAGCAGCTGGCCCAGGACGCCGACCTGGCGCTGCTGCAGGTGAGGGGGAAGGGGGGGGCTGGTGTCCTGCCCCAGACAGAAGCGCCGCCCGCTCCTCAATTCTGGGCTGAGTCCAGCAGGGCCTCCAGCCTGCTCCCTGGCCAAAGGGACTCTCCGCCTTGACTGCCATTATTTCTGCATTGCAGAGGGGGTCCTTTCCAAGGTTGTGGTTCTGTGAAGGCCTCCCTCCCTGGATGCCCCAGTGGGAATCCCAGGGGCCTCGGAGGGCATTGAGGCAGCTCTTCCCTACCTTCTGCTCTGTGCCTCACTCAGGACTAGTAGCTCTGATGCTACTGTCGCCCGAAGAGGATGGCACCTCGACTGGGGGGCTTTCCCCCAAAGCCCAGAGCATTAGCTCCTCCTCTGACCCCGGTCGGCACCCACTGCTGCCCCTCCCTCGCTGCTGCTGTTTCTTCTGTGGGGCTGGGGGAGCAACGCCTCTTACCTGGCTATCTGGAAAATGGGGAGGGACGTTGCTCAGCCCCCTCCTCACTCAGGGGGCCTTGGGCCAACTCTCCTCAAAAGCGGAGCCGGTATCCCCAAGTCGACAGGTGAGAAAAGCAGGTGGAGGGCCCTGGAGATTCCCTTGGGGGGGGGAGGCACTTTTGTGGCTGGAGGAGAGGCAAGGATGTTTCTGAGAAAGGGGGACTCCCTAGATGTGACTTCGATCCAGGCCTTTTCTCCCTGGCGAAGCAGCTTCCTCCTGCCGCTTGGGCCCCGGAACCTGGGGAGGTTCTGCTGGTGCCGAGTGCAAGTCTTCCCCTTCCCTCCCTGCGGCAGGTGTTCCAGCTGGCAGCGCACCTGGTCTACTGGGGCAAGGCCATCATCGTTTACCCGCTGTGCGAGAACAACGTCTACATGCTGTCTCCCAATGCCAGCGTCTGCCTGTAAGTCTCTTGGCATCCAGCTCTGCCGAGTGTGAAGCAAGACTCACACCCTGTCCCCCCCCCCCCCCGATGCTGGCCTCTGGGGAGGCTGGGGGGTTCATGCAGAGAGACCTCCCCCCCTGACCTCCTGCCTGCTCTGCCTGTCCCCCCGCAGCTACTCCCCTCTGGCAGACGACTTTGCCTGCCAGTTCCCCGGCCACGACCTGCCTTCCGTCCTCTCCAAGTTCTCCTTGCCGGTGTCCCTGTCGGAGTTCAAGGACCCCCTGGCTCCCCCCGTGCAGGAGGTAAGCTGCCCCTGGCACCCCTCGCCCAGCTGGCCCCTGGGCAGCCCCCGGGGGGGTGGCGTGTGGCACCCCACTGAGTCCCTCTTTGCCTCCCCCCCACCAGACCCAGCTCATCCAAATGGTTGTCTGGATGCTCCAACACCGACTGCTCATCCAGCTGCACACCTACGCCTGCCTAATGGTGCCCCCCAAGGAAGAGGACGTCCGGCCCCGGGCAGAGGAGATGCCCCTGGCGGCCAGAGTCGGGGGGCGCAGCCTCAGCACCCCCAATGCCCTCAGCTTTGGCTCCCCAAGTAGGTTTTGTGTGTGTCATTTGGAGCCCTGCTGCGAAGGGGTCCTGGGTCACTGAGTCTGTCTCCATCTTACCTTTTGCCAGATGCTCCAGATGTTTTCCCCATCATACTTCTGGGCATAATAGGCTTTAGTGTTTTTATTTAGTCTGTTACCTTTATACGCAATATAAAAACGGAAAATGAGAACACAAAATGCATAACCTAATAACAAACACCCCGAAAAGCTGCATAGCCCCCTCTCCACAACATAAGCCGTAGATTTTTTGATCAGTCCAAGGCCTGATTGAAGAGGAACGCTTTTGCCCGGCCCCTAAAGCGATGGAATGAAGGCGCCAGGGGAGCCTCCCAGGGGACAACATCCCACAAGCAGGGAGCCACTCCAGCAAAGGCCCCGCTTAGAGCTGCAGCTGCGGTTGAGTTGCCCCACTTGTAGGAAAGGATCTCCTCTACTCCAGTGAAAGATGGAAAGGGTTGTGGGGGATCCCAGGGCTTTTGCAAACGCCACGCGAGCTTCAGCCCCCGTCCGTCTGCACAACGAATCTTGTATGGCCTCATCCTTCCACACCCTTCACAAAGCAAGGGGTGGCAATGGCTGCTGTGCTGGGGGGGGGCTGAGCATTGCTCTCTCCACACGAGGCGCATGCATGCACACTCTGCCCAGGCTCTCCTCCTTTGCAAAGCTCGCCCTTTGCTTTGGGGGCCTGGGGGCCCTCTCGCAACGGGCCCCGAGTGACAGGACAGGCGCCTGCCTCTGCTGGGTTTGTGTGAGAGGGTGAGCATGAGCCCCGTGGGCAAGGGGGCAGCCGAGGTGGGCGGCCTGCTCCACGCTCCCTTGCGTCTTTGTCTTGTCCCGCCCCCCCCAGCCAGCAGCGACGACATGACGCTCACCAGCCCCAGCATGGACAACTCCAGCGCAGAGCTGCTGCCCGGAGGGGACTCCCCTGTGAACAAGCGCATGACCGAGAACCTGCTGACCAGCCTCCCGGAGCACGAGCGAGAGGCCATCCTCAGCGTCCCAGCCGCCCACAACCCCGAGGACCTGCGCACATTTGCCAGGTAGGCAGGGAGGGGGGCAGCTGCCTTCAAAGAACGAAAGGGTTGGGTGGGGCGATGGCTGATTCTGCGAAGAGGGCAGAAGCTGAACTGCAGGAGTCCCTAGGGTGGCCACAGCCAGGATTTTTGTTAGGGGGGGCAGAACCAGTGTGATTTGTCAGTCAGTTAAGTATTTCTGTTGTTTTACTTAATCTGCCCCCCCCCTTCCTGGCTACACCCATGGCTTCTGTAATTTGAAGACCGTTTCTGAAGGAGACCCTAAAGCTCACAATGAGCAGCTGAGATGAGCAGCCCGTCCTGTTGGCGCAGGTCGGTTCCAGCCCCTTCAGACCCCCCCTTCCATTCTGCCCCCTGCACAGGGTGGGGGGAGCTGCCCTGCTCCCCCTGACTTCTGGCAACTGCAGCCGTTTCTTCCTTTGGGGGGGGGAAGTTGCTGTGGGAGAGATCAAGGGGGGCTTTGGGGGCTGCCCTGCCCGGCCCTTGCAGCTCTCCCGGCTGGGCTGGGGGGTCCTGGGACCAGCGACCGCCCTGTCTCGGGTTTCCTGCTGGGGGCCCCTTGCCCAGGCTGCAGCTGCTGCCCCCCAACCCTGCCCTCCTTCTCGCCCCAGGCTTCTGCACTACTTCCGGGGGCGCCACCACCTGGAGGAGATCATGTACAACGAGAACATGCGCCGCTCGCACGTCCTGATGCTCTTTGACAAGTTCCGGGGCGTGCTGGTGGTGACCAACCACGAGGACCCCATCATCTCCGTCTCCTTCCAGAAGTGAGGCAAAGGACTTCGAAGGAGGATTGCTGGCCCTCGGGATGGGGGAAGGAGGCACCCCCTTCTTGCAGCCACATGGGGGGCAAGGAGGGGACTTGGGGGCCTTGTGCACAGACGCCTGATTTGGTCACGCTCCTGGCACTGCCAGGCCTCAGATGGTGCTTCTGGGCCTCTGATGACGGCTGCAGACATAGCGATCCATCTGCTGGACACTTCTCTTGGCTGGGGGGGGGGTGGAGAGCTGGGGGGGGACCTGTGTCTTGATGGTTGCAGGCAAGCCTCAGACTGTTCACCCACCGTTGCACAATTACAACCACAAGCTGGAAAATGTGAAATCTTTCTCCTCTTAAGTCAGGGAACAAGTCTGTTGTGAAAGTACCTGCTCTCTTCCTCCCTGCCTTGACCCACAGACCTACCTTCCTCACTTCTGAAGGGCAGGTGACCACTGGCTTGGCCTCCTCTCTCAGGCCACCTGAACTGGCCGCATCCTGCTTGCTCAATCAGGTGGCTCCTCTCTCTTCCACAAGGACCAAGGGCAGGAGCAGGTTTAATAAAGGGAATGGGGGGACAATTTGTTGGGGTGATTCTGGTACCTCTTCCTAGCAGTGGAGGAACTCTTATCTCCCCACATCGTGGAGGGGGGGGTCTTCCTCCTTCCAACTCCGCGTTTTGCAGGCAGCTCCTTCCTTCAATATGCTGCAGGCAGGAAGGCTTTCCCACAGCCACAACCACCAGCCTCAAAGCAAAACAATCTATTTTATTTTGGAGAGAAATAAATACACAAGGCTGAAAGAGTCTCGGCCTTCCCTGTCATTCTCCCATCCTGGGAAGCCTCCTGGACATCAGCAGCAGGGAGAGGCCTCCGCTGGCAGCCGGCTGCCTCTGGCCCCCTCGGCCGCCTTGTCCGTCACGCTCACGCAGGGGTTGCCCCAGACGTAGAAGCGCAGGGGCTGCTGTGCCCACTCGCCGCTGATGCCAATGCGGGGAGCAGAGATGACGTCTTCCTCCCTGGGCGCCCCCAGGCCGGGCTCCAGCCACACGGCCGGATGGCAGGCCAGGTCCTGCTGGTCGAAGGTCTTGTCCACAGCCAGGGCCTGGCAGAGCTTGGAAGGCCCGTTGCACAGGTGCCGGTCCTTGAGGGGGCGGGGGGCCCCTTTCCGCTGAGCCAGGCGCAGCTCCCTCATCGCCTCCAGGCCCTGCAGGGGCTCCAAGGAGCGCAGCAGGACGGCCGCCCCCTCCCCTGGCGAGAGAGAGAGAGAAGGGAGCGGGCAAAGGTCAGGGCAGGACAATCCCACCTCAAGGGATCTTTCGGAAGGGGGTCGCAACAAAACCTCCCATACAGTCATACCTCAGGTTTGAAAAAAAGCCAATGCAATTCTGGGCTGCATCAATAGGAGTATAGCATCTAGATCAAGGGAAGTAATAGTGCCACTGTATTCTGCTCTGGTCAGACCTCACCTGGAGTACTGTGTCCAGTTCTGGACACCACAGTTCAAGAAGGACACTGACAAACTGGAACGTGTCCAGAGGAGGGCAACCAAAATGGTCAAAGGCCTGGAAACGATGCCTTATGAGGAACGGCTAAGGGAGCCTGGCATGTTTAGCCTGGAGAAGAGGAGGTTAAGGGGTGATATGATAGCCATGTTCAAATATATAAAAGGATGTCCCATAGAGGAGGGAGAAAGGTTGTTTTCTGCTGCTCCAGAGAAGCGGACACGGAGCAATGGTTCCAAACTACAAGAAAAAAGATTCCACCTAAACATTAGGAAGAACTTCCTGACAGTAAGAGCTGTTTGACAGTGGAATTTGCTGCCAAGGAGTGTGGTGGAGTCTCCTTCTTTGGAGGTCTTTAAGCAGAGGCTTGACAACCATATGTCAGGAGTGCTCTGATGGTGTTTCCTGCTTGGCAGGGGGTTGGACTCGATGGCCCTGGTGGTCTCTTCCAACTCTATGATTCTATGATTCTATGATTCTATGAATGTGCTTCAGGCTGAGCACTTTTGGGTTGCGCTCCGCGGCAACCCGGAAGTAACGGAGTGCGTTACTTCCGGGTTTCACCGCTCGCACATGCGTGGAAGCGGCAAAACGCGATGCGCAGATGCACCATCACGTCTTACGTTCCCTTCAGGATGTGAACGGGGCTCGGGAACAGATCCCGTTCGCATCCCGAGGTACCACTGTATTCTTATGCTCTTCTGCAAATCTGTGGAGAGACCGTGTGCCGTTCCTGTCATCTCAACTCGAAAGGTGAAGAAGGGGCAGAAAGGGGCAACCAAGAGGATCTGAATGTTGCCTGGACCAGCTCCCTGAGGAGGAAGCGCTGGAGCATCTGGGGACTTTGAGTTTAGGAAACAAGTGAGTACGGAGGGGGATGAGAGAGGGGTACAAAATTAGGCCTGGTGGGCAGAAAATGAAGAGAGAGGTGTTTTCCTCCCTCCCGTACTAGGACTTGGCAGAATTATTGATCTTCTGGAAGTGTCAGAGCAGACAAAAGAGGCGACTTCTCACCTCACATAAACAATTGAATTTGATGGCCCCCAACTTGGAGGGCTTTCAAAGGGCATCAAATGCCTCTGAATATGAGATCCCGGGAATCCCAGGTGGGGCCAGTTGCTCCTGCCCTTGGCTTCCACTTGGGGGCTTCCCTTGGGGGGCCCTGGCTGGCTGCTGCGAGGGCCGGAGGCAGGACTGGGATGCGGCCCTGGGGCCTGCACAGTCAGCCCCCTGCCCCTTCTCGGAAGGGATGCCCTTGCTCACTGCCACAGGCCAGGACACGGCAGCCGCACCCCACCTGGGACACTTGTCTGGGGGAGAGGGGCAGAAATGGAGGCCACACCATATTCCCCTGGTTCAAAGAAGCCAGGATCTGGGGTGGGGGGAGCACTTTCAAGCAACAACCATGGCTGGACCTCCCACCTTGAAGAAAGGACTAGGCTGTCTGGGGAGCAGAAAGTTAGCCCAAGTGCTTTGGTCTCAGCCTCGGTCCTGTATACCTGAAGGAGCGTCTCCACCTCCGTCGTTCTGCCTGGACGCTCCAAGGACCTTCTGGCAGTTTCCTCCCTGCGAGAAGCGAGGTTACAGGGAACCAGGCAGAGGGCCTTCTCGGTGTTGGCACCTGCCCTGTGGAACGCCATCCCACCAGATGTCAAGGGAATAAACAACTATTTTACTTTTAAAAGACACCTGAAGGCAGCCCTGTTTAGGGAAGTTTTTAATGTTTAATAGATTATTGTATTTTAATATTCTGTTGAAAGCCACCCAGAGTGGCTGGGGAAACCCAGCCAGATGGGCGGGGTATAAATAAATTATTACTATTATTATTCCCTTGAGTTTCTGGATGGACACAGAGAATGTTGGCTTTGATGGGCCCTTTGGCCGGATCCATCAATTTGGCTCTCTTCTGATGATCCTCAGAACAAAGCACAGCCCCCTCACTCCCCCCCCCCCACAGGGCCTGTGTGCCTGCCAGATGAGGGTTGGGGGCAGGAGAGGGGCCCCCAACTCCCCCGAAGGGCTCAGAGCTTTCCTGCAGGACGGCCACCTGCTTACCTTGGCTGGAGATGTTCATGCAGAAGTAGATCCCGTAGATCTGGTACACATACAAAGTGCCCGGCGCCATGAACATAGCCGTGTTCCTGGCAGTCTGCCGCCCGCCCCTGGAGTGGGACGCGGTGTCCTCTCCTCCCAGGTAGGCCTCCGTTTCCACAATGCGCCCCCGGAGCACTCTCCCATCTGGAAGCCTCCGGACCAGGATCTGGGAAGCAGAGCGAAGGCTGAGCCCCACAAGCCCACAGACCAGAGCCACCTGGGGGGCTGCAGGAGAGAGGGCATGCCAGCACCTCTTCCACATTTCAGAAAGCCAACTCTTGGAGCCACTGCCAGGCAGCACACAGACACTCCCCATGTGTTTGCAAAGATGAAGGTACAGCTCTGGGGGCAAGCGATGGGTTCGGAAGAGGTGGCAGCAGCTGAGCCCTGGCAGGGCAGCCCTGGCAGCAGAGGTCCCACCACCAGGGAGGCTCTCACCCTGACCTCCAAGATCTGACAGAGTCCTGGCCGCACAGCAAGAAGACGCTCCGTAGAGGAAGCCGGAAGCTGTGCAAAAGAAAAGCAGGAGGAGTCCAACCCTGGCATTGCCCCAACAGCTGCAGGGCCTCTGGCACCCTAGATAGGTAGAGGAGCACCTGCCTGGCATGCAGAAGGTCTCAGGTGCCCCCCCCATTGGAAGCAGCATCACCAGGTGGGAGGAGTGGGCAGGAGCACTGAGGCAAAAGGGGGCTGCATGGCTAAATATTTAATAATAATAATAATAATAATAATAATAATATTTTACTTATATCCCGCCCTCCCCAGCCGAAGCCGGACTCAGAGCGGCTAACAACAATAAAAGTAACACAGCATTCTAAAATCAATTCATTCTAAAATCAATTCAATATCAAATTAATGGCAACCATTGGGTTAGAGTTCTATGAGGATTACAGAAGGAGAGAGGGGGTTAGACTGAGCCTTGGCCAAAGGCCTGGTGGAACAGCTCCGTCTTGCAGGCCATGTGGAAAGATGTCAAGTCCTGCAGGGCCCTGGTCTCTTGTAACAGAGTGTTCCACCAGATTGGAGCCATCACTGAGAAGGCCCTGGCCCTGGTTGAGGCCAGCCTAACCTCCCGGTGGCCTGGGGCCTCCAAGATGTTTTTATTTGAAGACCATAAGGTCCTCTGTGGGGCATACCAGGAGAGGCGGTCCCGCAGGTCTGAGGGTCCTAGGCTGTATAGGGCTTTAAAGGTCAAAACCAGCACCTTAAACCTGATCTTGTACTCCACGGGGAGCCAGTGCAGCTGGTGTAGCACTGGGTGAATGTGATTGCGCAGCGAGGATCCCGTATTAATTATTATTATTACCATCATCATCATTAAATTTATATACTGCCTTTTCTCCACACGGGGAGCCAAGGCTTCTCACAGATGAAACAGAAGCAGCTAATATCATGGGGGTGGGGGGGGGGGGGGACACAATAGCGAAAGAATGAAACATGAGTAGAATTGAGGCATGCGCTTCTCTGCCTGCGCCATTGCGCTTTAGCTACTGCCCTGGCCCGGCCCCGCTCGGAGCCGGAGGGTCTCCGCTCTGCCCCGCCGTCGGGGGCGCCTCCCCGGCGAAGGAAGCCGTGCCCACCCGGCCCGGGCGCCGCCTCCCAGGAGCGGGGGGTCCCCGTCCCTCACCTGTCCGAGCAGCGCCCTGGCCAGGCGGACGCACGGCTGCTGGAAGAAGGCGGCGCCCAGGCGGGGCGGGGAGGGCGCCTTGGCCAGGGTCCCCTCCGCCGCCGCCGCCGCCGCCTCCTGCTCGCGAGGAAGCCGCTTCCGCGGCCCCGGCATGGCTGCGCCAGAGGGAGGGCCGTCCCGCCCCCTCGAGGTCTCCGCCCCCTCGAGTCCGTCGGGGCGCCCCCTGCCGGGGGGAACCCCGAAGGCTGCGCGGAATCCCGGCCTCTCTCGGCATCCGCGCATCCGGGCACAGACCTCGGCTTTACTGACCCTGGTTTTGTTTCGTGTCTGCATTTGCTCAACAGTGAACCGTAATTGTATCATCAGATCCTGTTTGAGAAAATGAATTCTTTCCGAAAATTAATAAAAAGCATTAAACATAAACACCCAATATCTGCTCCGTCAAATGAGAAATGTTATCCCTTTGCCCTGACTTGAGCACACAAGTACCCAGTGACTGAAACGCCGCCTTTACTGCCTCAGTTCCTCCTTCAGATGCTTCCTGGATTTCCTTCTTCATCTTTAGATCACCTTGAGCAGTTTGATCAGGGCGACAATGGCACAACCCAGGACCATATTATTATTATTATTATTATTATTATTATTATGCCATTCAAAGATCTCAGGGCAGTTCACAACATAAAATTACAATATAGGAGAGGCAGTCCCTGAGGTATTGGCATCAGCTAGGGTTGCCATGCTCCCTGAAAGGACAGATCCTGAAGCTGAGGCTCCAAGACTTTGGCCACCTCATGAGAAGAGAAGACTCCCTGGAAAAGACCCTGATGTTGGGAAAGATGGAGGGTGCAAGGAGAAGGAGACGACAGAGGACGAGATGGTGGGACAGTGTTCTCGAAGCTACAAACATGAGTCTGACCCAACTGCGGGAGGCAGTGGAAGACAGGAGGGCCTGGCGTGCTCTGGTCCAGGGCGTCACAAAGAGTCGGACACAACTAAACAACAACAACAACAGGGTTGCCATAGTTCAAAAAGCAAAAAGTTGCTGAGCTTTTTCGGCAAAATTACATTAACATTTTGGGGGTTTCTGGCTATGCAGCAGTAATCTGGATATGTCCGGGAAATTTCGGGTGTATGACGAACTCCAATATCAACATCATTTCTGGGAAGGGCTCCTCCATTTGGAGTTCCTAGCTTGCTGGATTTGATGCCGCCTTTGACATTCAGAGCAGCCCCACCTCTGTTACATCCTTCCCTGTCCTCCTTATGGGCTCTTCTCCAGAGATAAGTCTGTCCCACTGGCTCTCTTTGTTCCGCCAGGTTCTGTTCTGCCTACAATTATCAGTGCTGTTCACTAAAACTAGATTGCCCATCTTGACTCGGAGGCTCCCAGCATTAGTGCATGAACACTTATAGTCAGATGTTCCGTCTCTCTCTTCATGTGTCTTTGGGACGGACTCTGGCCTCTCGATTGCTTTCCTGTGTCCTGGCACCCACCACGCCCAGTTCAACAACAACAACAACAACAACAACAACAACAACAACACCCCGCCTATCTGGCTGGGTTTCCTCAGCCACTCTGGGCGGCTCCCAATCGAATGTTAAAAACAGCTCCCCTGTTTGAATTTCCACCGGTTTTACCATCCTCATCCCAGGAAGGAAATCATTCATTCTTGGACTACTGCCATGCGCTCTACGTGGGGCTGCCTTTGAAGGTGACCCGGAAACTACAATTAATCCACAATGTGGCAGCTAGACTGGTAACTGGGAGCGGCCGCCGGGACCACATAACACCAGTCCTGAAAGACCTACATTGTCTCTCAGTACGTTTCTGAGCACAATTAAAAGTGTTTGTGCTGACCTTGAAAGCCCTAAGTGGCCTCGGCCCAGTAGACCTGAAGGAGCGTGTCCAGCCCCATCGTTCTCCCCGGACACTGAGGTCCAGATCTGAGGGCCTTCTGGCGGTTCCCTCCCTGTGGAATGCTCTCCCACCAGATGTCAAAGAGAAGAACAACTAGAACAACTACCAGACATTTTGAAGACATCTGAAGGCAGCTCTGTTTAGGGAAGCGTTTAATGTTTAACAATTGGTTGGAAGCCGCGACATCAATAATTCTTCCTCCTCCTCTTCTTCTTCTTCTTCTTCTTCTTCTTCTTCTTCTTCTTCTTCTTCTTCCCCTCCTCAGCGCCTGTCGGTTTCCCTGGCCCTATCAAGAATGCTTTACCCAAGAAATGCATCCATTTGGTAGAAGCAGTGTTCTGCCTGAGCCCAGGAGACTGCAGATACAAAGCCCACTGCCCAGCCCCCCCTTCCCCAGCAGAGCCCCCTTATTTCTGGAGTAGGACAAAAGCAATGGAGTCCTATGGGCCGCTTCTGTCTCTTGGCCAGCAAGCAAGGCCTTCCAGAGAGGAAGATGAGCTCCTCTGCAAGGCAGGGGGTGTCAGGGAGGCTGGGCAAGTGCCCCTGCTCCGTAGGGCAAGCCCTTCCATGGGGCAGGGGCTGCTGGGGTTTGCTGAAGCAGGGCCTGGGGCTGAGGGGCTCCGCTGAGTCTGGGCATGCAGCCCAGCCGGCCAAGCCCACCGCCATGGCGGATACTGTTGCCTGACAAATGCCCAAAGATAAAAATGTCCCCCTAGCCAGCTGCGGATGCAGAGTCTCCCACTGCAGTTAATAGCACGGGATGCCAGCCAGCCAGCCCCTCCCTCCTCCCGGGCAGCCAGAGAATTCGGGCAGAGCAGGAGGATGGGCTTTGCAGCCTGCCTTGGGTGACTGGCAGGCAGCTGGCTGGCACTCCCTCACCCTGCAGAAGCTGGCGCTGCCCAGAGGAATCCCTGAGAACTGGAATTTTGGTGTAACCACTGTTTCACCCTTGTTTTTCTATCTTCTCGGAGCTGGGGTGGGGAAGGCTGTTCTCTGCCAGAGGAGACCCCAGAGGGCTGCTGCCAGTCAGAGTAGGCCACACTGGAGGGGTTGAGGGGCACAACCCACAACCCATCTCTAGAGGGAAGCAGCGGCTTCCTGTTCCTCCAGGCATTCTGTGGCTCACATTGTTCTGGAAAGGATGAAAAATATTTACCACGTAGCAGTTGGGAGGCACATAAGAAGGAAAGGCACATTGTGGGGCAGCAATTCATCTCTTTTTGTTGCAGAGCCAACCAGCCAAGTCTCAGGGGGGTACTGGCCTGGAGGCAGAGTCCATTTACAAGGTCCAGTCCTAAGGTCAAGACTATCTCAGTTCACGTAGTCAGACGGTCCAGGGGTCAAGGAAGCCGGGGGTCCAAGGCATGGGTAGGCAAACTAAGGCCCGGGGGCCGGATCTGGCCCAATCGCCTTCTCAGTCCGGCCTGCAGACGGTATGGGAATCAGCATGTTTTTACATTAGTAGATTGTGTCCTTTTATTTAAAATGCATCTCTGGGTTATTTGTGGGGCATAGGAATCCATTCATTTTCCCCCAAAAAATATAGTCCGGCCCCCCACAAGGTCTGAGGGACAGTGGACCAGCCCCCTGCTGAAAAAGTTTGCTGACCTCTGGTCCAAGGTCACAAGGAGCAAGAAGCAGCAAGGTTTGGCCAGGAACGACGAACGTTGTTTCCAGCAGCTGACTGAGGCTGCTAAACCTGCTGAAGAAGCTGGAGCCAGCAGATTCACATCAGGAGCAAGAAGGCTAATCAGTAGCAAGCAGAGTCACTTTGCCTTCTGCTCCTTCAGGCTGCTGCTCAGCAGGTGAAGCCGTCTCCTGGCCCATGACAGTTTCTGGTGTTACTTGGGCCGCCAGGACCTGATCTGCAGGCCAGCTTGGGGGGGAGGTCCCCTGGATGTTCCAAGCCAGCTAATCTGACCTTGCTCTGGGCTGCTCTTCTGGGACCCCCCCCCCAGGGAAGCTGGAGCACCAGTAAACAACTGGGGGGGGGGGACCCTGGTGAATAAATTGATCTCCCAGTGATCATTCTTTGCACTCATTTATTGATGGCTGAATAGCTTTGACAACAATATAATTCCCCATGTGGTTGCCTTTGGTCTTTGGCATGGAAGTTCAGTATCTCAAATGGTCTCTATGCTACCGTGGGATCAACTGGCTTTTGAGGGTTCATCAAGTAGATACTAAAACAATTGCAGAATACCTGGGAGGCTGAAATTCCAGGTTGAACCAGCTGCGGCCATTGCTCCCTGGCACCGTTTGCCCACTTCCTGTCGACTGCGGGCACCTGAGAGCAACAGGCACAGACTTCCTCTCTGCCACGTCCTTCAATTCTGAGCTGGCCTGGCTTAGAGCTGCCTTGCTGCCTCTGTTACCAGCAGAAAGGCCCCATCCTGCTTGCCCCCTTGTTCCTCCTCCTCCTGTTGCTCCATTTCTGTGCTCCATCAAAGCTTTTGTGCTCAACGGACACACTAGACTTCTCCTGGTCTGCCCCGCAGAGGACCTTAAGGTCCATGAATAACCATAGTTTAGAGGTCCCGGGCCCTAAGGAAGTCAGACTATCCTCCACCAGGGCCAGGGCCTTCTCAGTGGTGGCTCCAACCTGGTGGAATGCTCTGTCCCATGAGACCAGGGCCCTGCAGGATTTAACCTCCTTCCATCGGGCCTGTAAGACAGAGCTACTCTGCCTGGCCTTAATTTGAATTCAGCCTGATCTTTTATTTCCCGTCCCTTCCCTCCCCCTTCCCCTTTTATGAAGATCACCCCACTGAGACCCCACAGCCAATTCTCCCCTGGCCTCCTCGCTGGCCCAAATAGGACCAATTCAGCCAGCTAGCCCTGGGGATTATCTAATGCTTATTTCCCCTAAATTGATTTTTGAATTTTATTGTTATTCATGTTTTTATACTGTATTTTATGCTGCTTTTATAATTAAGTGTTTTAAATTTGTTTTTAGACGCCCTGAGCCTGGTTTTTGAACCGGGAAGGGTGGGGTATAAATAAAAATTTATTATTATTATTAGCAAAAAAAGCAGGGGAGCCGCAGCTAGATTTGGGGATCCTAGGACAGAGGAGGGGTGGGCACAAGACTTGAGGGCTTGCAGTACATCTAATGAAAGTTCAAATAACCTGACAGTCTCCCCCCTCCCTCCCTCCCCTGTTGCCCACCCCCCTCAGTTTCACTGCTGAAATGGAGAAAGCCCAGGAGTGGATTTTTGTGTTCTGGAAGGCCTGTGGTTCTTGCTCATCGCAATGCCTGATTGGGCTCCAGAACCTTCAGGCTCCTGTGGGTGGATCTTGGGACTCAAAATCAGATCCCAAGCCAGCGCTGCCCTTGGGCTGGGTCAGGGAGAGCTATTTGCAGAGAGATGGAAATCTCATGCTTAGTCTCATCCTCTGGAAAGCCCCAGAAATGAGCAGGCAGGGAGAGAGGGAAGGAAGGGCTCCGACTGCTACAGCTGTGAGCTCTTTCGGGGGCGGCAGAAGAGGAGGCCAACATTCCTCTGCGCTGCCCCACCCTCCTCCCCGGAGCCTCCGCTGGACCGAAAGAGAGACTGAGGCACAGCAGAGGATGAAGGAAGCGCAACAGCACATTTCAAATTCAAAATGCTGGCTCATCTCCAGGGGCTTCAGTTTCCAAGCAAGCAGCCTCCAGTCCCATCTGACGGTTTGCAGAGGGGAAGCTAAGCACTGGGACATCCACTACCCCGCCCCCGGAGATGGCTGAAGGGACTGTCCTCTTCTTAGCTTGGCTCCTCTGTGGGTGGATGAATGAGGGGCGACGTTCCCTGTAGACATGGGGAAATCTGCTGGGAAGTTGCACAAACCCAGCAAATGCACAGCTGCTCCCCATTTTAAAATAGCCCCTCATGAATGAGTGTCTGGAGGCGGTTGGAGGATGGATGGTGGCTAACAGATTGAGGTTGAATCTTGACAAGACAGAAGTACTGTTTCTGGGGGGACAGGAGGCAGGCAGGTGTGGGGGACTCCCAGGTCCTGAATGGGGCAACTGTGCCCCTGAAGGACCAGGTGTGCAGCCTTGGAGTCATTTGGACTCACAGCTGTCCATGGAGGCGCAGGTCAATTCTGTGTTCAGGGCAGCTGTTCATCAGCTCCATCTGGTATGCAGGATGAGACCCTCCCTGCCCGCAGACTGTCTCATCAGAGTGGTGCATGCTCTGGTTATCTCCCGCTTGGACTACTGCCATGTGCTCTATGTGGGGCTACCTTTGAAGGTGACCCGGAAACTACAACTAATTCAGAATGCGGCAGCTAGACTGGTGACTGGGAGCGGCCACCGAGACCATGGAACACTGATCCTGAGAGACCTGCATTGGCTCCCAGTATGTTTCCGAGCACAATTCAAAGTGTTGGTGCTGACCTTTAAAGCCCCAAACAGCCTCAAAGCCCAGTATACCTGAAGGAGCATCTCCACCCCCATTGTTCAGCCCGGACACTGTGATCTAGCTCCGAGGGCCTTCTGGCGGTTCCCTCCCTGCAAGAAGTGAGGTTGCAGGGAACCAGGCAGAGGGCCTTTTCGGTGGTGGCGCCCACTCTGTGGAACGCCCTCTTGTCAGATGTCAAGGAAACAAACAACTATCTGACTTAGAAGACATCTGAAGGCAGCCCTTTTAATGCCTGAAGTTTTATTCTGTTTTTAGTCCTCTGTTGGGAGCTGCCAAGAGTGGCTGGGGATAAATAATAAATAAGGAATTATGATGATGAGGATGAACATGGGTCTGCCCCAAAGGGAAGTGCCTTACCCACCAGGTGACCCTCCTCTTGCCAACTGCCCTGGTCAACCCAGGAAGGAGGGGGCAAAGTCTGCCTGGAACCACCTGGGTCATTCCCCCAAAGGCAGGGGTGGGAGCTGCTCCACTGAATGCTCCAGGGGTCTTTTGCTGGCCCCCCACTGTTGCGAAGGGCCTGAAAGGAGGAGCGGCCCTGATCCGGATGCTCAGAGACCAGGTGCCTCTGCTGGGAGACCCTTGACCCACTCTCCGGCTGGCGCTCCCTTATCACCCAGGTAGGCTACAACTCAAAATGGGGAAAGCAAATTGCAGCCACACTTTGGGCCCTGAGAACACACCTCTCAGGTGCCAAAGGCCAAGGTAAGGAGGTGGGTCTTCAGCCTGTGTTGGGGGCCAGATTCACCTCTGTGGGGAGGGAATGCCCATTTAGGGGGCTGACCCAGAGAAGGCCACCTGAGAGGGTCTTTAGCATGGGTAAGCAAACTAAGGCCTGGGGGCTGGATCCGGCCCAATCGCCTTCTTCTTCTTCTTCTTCTTCGTCTTCGTCTTCGTCTTCGTCTTCATCTTTTTCTTCATCATACTTTATTTACAACATAGTCCACAACAACTCATACATACAAACAAACCTACCACCATTGGCAATTTAATTATCAAAATTAAACTCCTATCCCCTTACACAAAGAAAACATAACATAAAAATAAAAGACTTCTTTTATCCTGTAAATGGCCTCCTTATTTACTTATTGTATTTGTTGTTGTTTCTTTTATATGTGATTATTACAATTTTTTCTAATTATTACTGCAAAGTTTTTAAAGTCATAATCCAGCACAATCTCCTTCTAAATCTGGCCTGCGGACAGTCCGGGAATCAGCGTGTTTTTACACGAGTAGAATGTGTCCTTTTATTTCAAATGCATCTCTGGGTTATTTGTGGGGCATAGGAATTCGTTCATCCCCCCCAAAAAACAACATAGTCCGGCCCCCCCACAAGGTCTGAGGGACAGTAGACCAGCCCCCTGCTGAAAAAGTTTGCTGACCCCTGGTAGGGACCCAAGCAGTCTAAGTTGCTTAGGACTTTAAACACTTATGTGGGCACTTCAGATTGTCTTGTCGGTGGGATCTGACCCCGATTGCTGTGGGGAATTCTGCAACCTACTGACTACAGCTTTGGTTTCCTTCCTTGTTCCGTCATCCATGATGCTCCACTTGGACCTACTTCTTACCTGGCACCAGATATCCGCTGCCGGCCCCCAACTGCACTTCTGGCCTCTTGACCCCAGGAGATTCCCGGGGAGCAGGGGAATTGTCTGCCCTTGCTCTAGCATGGCACTGCAGCCCAGAAGCTGCTCACATGCCGGGTGGCACCTTTGCCCAGGACAGAACCGCTGCCCTGATCCCGATGCCCCTTGTTGGGCAGCAAGGCAGCCTGGCTCTCCTGTGAAACAGGTGCAGCTGCAGCCCTGGTGCCTTAGGAAGGAGGGAGGGAGGGAGGGAGGGAGGGAGGGAGGGAGGGCCTCACCCTGCTGCCTCGCTGGGAAAGTCCTTTGCTGAAAGGACAGCTGACGCCACTCTCAATGGGGACATTCTTGTGCTTCCCGTGGGGCCTCTGCCAGGGCCAGCCTTGGTCACAAAGGGGCATTCACTCTCCTTTCCTTCCTCGCCATTCATGGTCAGAGGAGACCAACCTCGGGCAAAGGCCCACCCTCTCCGGCCCCCTCCCTGATGGTTTCAGCAGCAGCCGCTTCCAGCTTCCTGTGGACAAAGCGGCCCAAGAGCCTTGGCCTGTCCCTGGGGAGAGGCGGGTGGGGGTCAGGGTGCTGCCGCCCTCTTGGCCTGCTCAGGAACAGGGAGAGCAAGCTGTGCGGGAGGGTGGAGGCTGCGGGGACCACCGTGGCGGGAGCAGGGGGGCAGCCCAGGGAGGCTGACATGGAGGGAGAAAACAGCCGAGGGGGGGCTACTAATCATCAATAGGAACTTGTCTAATCCTCTTTGAAAGCCATCCAAGTTCGTGGTTATCAGGAGCAAGTTCCATATTTTGACTATGCTAGGGTTGCCAGACTTCTGGAATTTCCCGGAAACAGCCAGGAAATGGTTGTCGGAAGTAGCTTCAATGTCCAGAAAACGTCTGGCAACCCACGTCGGAACTGTGGATTTTGGCGAATTTCCTTAAAAATACCCTCAAAAACTTCACTTTTTTCTCGGATTTTGCAAAGAGAAGCTCAACAACTTTGGGCAAAGCAACAACTTTTTGAAATATGGCGAACCTGGAGTCTGCGTGGTGTGAAGCATCTGCTTCCTTTTCTCCGCCCTGAATCTTCCAACGCTCAGCTTCACTGATGCCCCCAAGTTCTAGACATGAGCAAGAGATAAGAGCTTTCCCCATCCGCCCTTCCCAGGCCAGGCCGAGTTTCACACAGCTCCTCCACCACATTTCCTCTTCCTTGCCTTTTCTCTCCACTAAAAATCCCCCAGTGCTGCAACCTTTCTTTGTTGCTTCTTCCCTGGACCACTTTGGCCGCCCTTTTCTGACCCCTTTCCAGCTCTGCAATAATATATCCTGTTGGAGGTGAGGCAGCCAGAGCAGAACGTGGCCAAGGGGGGTGAATGCCATTTCCATTCCATTCCTAATGATCTGCTGCAGACGAGGTCGATGTTTTCCGCAGGCTCTCTGCTGGGACCCCGAGGTCTCACTCCCGGTCCGTCTCCTCCAGGAGCGTAGACGTGAAATTAAGTTTTCCAGCTCCAACATGCATCACTTTAGAGTTGCCCACATTAGGTGCAATACCTCAAGGAAGGACTGCCTCTGTCCATGTGAACCTACCCGGACCCTGAGATCATCTGTTTGCCCTCCCTGTTTGCCACCACCTCGAGAAGTCCAGAGGGTGGCAACATGAGAACGGGGCCTTCTCTGCAATGGCTCCCCGTCTGTGGAATGCTCTCTTCAGGGAAGTTTGCCTGGCACCTTCATTATACACCTTTAGGCACCAGGCAAAAATGTTCCTCTTTAACCAGGCCTTTGGTTGATCTGATTTACATTCTATGCCCTTAAAAAAATGTATTTGTGGGTGGGGGCTATTGGGTTGTTGTTTTAATTTTTATTAGGTATTTTGTGGTTTTATATATTGATTTTATTCTGTGAACTGCCCTGAGACCCCCGGGTATAGGGTGGTATATAGATTCTAGCAACAACAATTTTGCTGCCCATTCACCCAGTTTGAAGAGGACCTTTTGGAGCTCTTTGCAATCTCTGTTTGTTTTAACAACCTTGAACGATTTAGCATCGTCCGCATTCATGGCCCCCTCCCTGCTCATGTCTAACTCTGGGTCATTTGTGAACAAGTTAAAAGCAGAGGCTTTAATACTGATCCCTGGGAGACTCCTCTTCCGATTTTCCTCCACTGGGAGGACAGTCCACTTCTTCCTCCTTTCTGTTTCCTGTTTCTTCACTGGATCTCCCCTCTTACTCCATGACTGCAAAGCTTAGTCAGGAATCTTTGGTGACATACATTGCGGAAAGCTTTTTGAAAGTGCCCCAAGCCAACCAGATCATGTTGACATGCTTGTTGAAGCTCTCAAAGAACTCTGATGGGGGGCAGCCAGTGGGTCTGAATTGGCGGTTCCTCCCAAGCCATGCTCACCAGCCCCACGGTTTCATCACAATGCGATCCCATGATGCCACGGCTGTCAGGTGGGCATCCCAGCCACCTGTGAGCTTGCCCACAGCTCTGGTGGTGATGGGGCTCTTGGCCTGCTGGACCCCACACGTCATCGTCCCCCATCAGTGAGACAGGATTATTTTGTCAATAAGGCCTGGAATGTTGTCTCTGGCCACCAGTTGCCTCCGTTCCTCAGACTCCATTCCTGCAGAACGTATTTTGGGCCCAGGGATCAGTCTTCCATCTTCTGCTGCAAATGCAGATGTGAATACAGTAATTAATCCCTTTTTTCCGCAATCTCCTTCTCTTTTTGCCCACCTTCGACCCCTTTGCCATCCAAGGGCCCAACTGCCCCTGGACACTCTCCTGATACTCATGCAGTTAAGATTTTTTGTTTTTCGTGGGTCTTTGTTTTCGGCATCCTTCTCTCTCCCCCCCCCATTTTTTGCACCCCTTAATATGCTTGCATTTCTTTCCCCAAAAGGCACATGCCCTTTTTTCATTTTCCACACTTGCATTGTTTGAAGGAAGGCTTCTTGGCCTCTCCCGGCGTCTTTGACTCCGCTGGTTAACCACGCTGGCATCCTCGGGGCCCTCCCGGTTCCTCTCTGGACGCGTCTCTGCATTTTATCTGCGCTTCTCACGGGGTGGTTTTGAGCGCCTCCCGATCATTGCGGAGAGACTGGATCCCCTCGACTCTGCCTCTCGGATCCCTTTCTGAACCCAAACCCTCGTGGGGGTTCAGCTTCCTCTTCCGAAGTCCGACGTGACTCTTCCCCATCTTCACGTGTATGGAAGGTGAGAGCCGGAGGCTCCCTGTTCCCACGGCTTCAGCGACAGTCCGGGGTTCCCGTTCCGATCCAACCCTGCCCGTTCGACGGCCAACCGTCCCGGGGTCCCGTCGGTTAGGGCCGATCATGGTCAGGTTCCCTCCGGGGGGCGACTGGAGCGCAGCGGCTCCCGGGCGGCCAGGTGAGCGCACGGGCAGCCTCCCCGGGTCCCTCGAGGCGCAGGATCCCCGTCCCGCCCCGGCGCCGGAGCAGCCCGTCGGGGAGCCGCCTCCCGTCCCTGCCGGGCTGCGGGCCTTCCGCGCGGAGGCTCCCCGGTCGGCGGAGGCGGCCTCCTGGCTCGGCGCGGCCGTCCCGGCGAGGGCTCCGTCCTCCGCCTGCGCGGCGCTGGCCGGCCAGGGCGCATTCCTGAGGCCTGAGTCACGCCCGGCCCGCCTCCGTCGCCCGGCGGGCGGGCCGCCCTTCGCGCTCCAGGCCGGGCCGCGCCGACGCCGGCCCCCTCGCTGCATGGCCGCCCGGCCAGCGCCACTCGCTCCCCGGAGCCACGGTGAGCGGCCGCCGCGGGGATCGGGGGGGCGGGGGGATCTCCGCGGGATCGCCCTGCGCGGGCGGGCGGGCTGCTCCGGCTTGGCCCGGGGGGCCCTCGGCCCGGAGCCCCCGAAGGAGGCGGCGTCGGGAGGCGGCGGGAAGCGGGCCAAGCCGGCTGGCGCGCCCCCCGAGGCCGAGGCCCCCCCTAGACGCCGAGCCGGCTGCCTGCGGGCCAGTGCCCCTCTTGGGCCCGATCCCAAGCGGGCCAGGGTCTCCTTTAGCAAGGGGGGGGGGCAAGCCAGCGGGTCAGGAACACCCCCCTCCGTCTAGCCAGGGGGATCTTTGATATCCCGTTTGTTTGGGCACGTCCTGAACCCCCGAGCTGAAAGCGGGGGTCCGGGCGGGGTCTTCCCTCCCCAGCCTGCAGCTTCTGCATCCGCCGGGAGAGTTGGGAGACTTTTCCTGTAATGCGCCCCCCCCCCCCCCGCTCCATGGCTGGTCTGCATCCTGAGCGTTTTTGCGCGGAGTTTCTCTCCTTCGCCCGCGTGTTGTGCAGCGCCGGCGTGACTCTCGCCTGTTCCCTCCGGAGTGAGTCCCTCTGGGTTTGGCTGGGCTTTTTGCTCCCCAGTTTTGGGGTGGGGACTCTTGCTGAACCCTTTTCGCCTCTGCCTTGCGCGCTCGCTCCTAACATTTCCCCCTTGGGTGTCTGCGGGGATGTGATTTTCCCCAGTGAAGGTCTGCGCTTTGGCAGGTTGGCCTTCAAAGTATGCTTTTGTCCTCAGCAGGATTTGCAGCCCTTCCTGCTTGTGGGGGGGGGGGTGTCCCCTTCAGATTCCTGTCCTCCAGGGCCTCATCCATGCCACCCGTGTTCCTGGATTCCTGGACTGGAGGATTGGAGGATCACTTGGGGAATTCCTCCTCCCAGCCTGACCCTGAGCCCTTCCTGAGCCTTTCGGAGGTGTGGTTTTTCCAGACTGTCATGGGACTGGCATCAAATGCCACATGCAGATCATGAGCTGCCCTATCTGAAACCTCAGAAGAAGCTCTTTCCTCCTCTGAGCTCTGGGGCAGGTGCAGCTGGGTGGGCATCTCTGGGCAGCTTGGTCCTTGGAGTCAGGAGCGTTCCTCCCTCGTCCCCCTCCCACGCTTTCCTGCTTCCTTCTCCTCTGGGCCTTCGTCTTCCCATAGGCGCTAGGGGTGCAGGGCACCCAGGCACCAGGCTCTCAGGGACGCCAGGCTGAGAATCCGGGTCCTGAGAGTTGAGTCCAGGGAAGAGCTCGCCCATTGATGACAGCGCTGTGGCGGGCTCTTCTGCTGCGAGTGCCACGAGTTCGGGGGCGACCAAGCCAGCAAAAAGCTGAGGTGGCCGGCCGACTCTGCCTTCCTGCGCGCCTGGGACTGGGCAACTGGCGGGGGCACCGGGCAGATCTTTGCACCCCGGCGCCGCATATGCTTAAGACAGCCCTGGGCGAAGGAAAGAGTCCCCTGGTGCCTCTCCTCCCATGATGTTCCGGGTCTCGAGGTGCAGAAGGGACTCCCTTGCCAGGGACTCTGAGCGGCCTGGCGTGGCACCATGTGGCAAAGGCTGCTCTGGAGCAACCCGGCTGCCAGTTTGGGGCAGGTTGCGTCCTCAGCAGGGCCAAAGCAAGGCAAGCGAGCCAGGCCTCTTCTGCGCAGCTCTGACCAGGTGCAGGATTTGGCCCAGGGCAGCCCAGCAGGTGGGGCAGAATTCTGCAAGGGATGACCAGGGTAAAGAGAAAGAGGCTTTTTTGCAGGATGGGAAGAAGGAATTCTAAAGACCTGGCAGTTCTTTTTAGCATATAATATTTTTTATTAACTTTCAAAAATATAAACGTACAACATAAAAGAGTACAAAATCCAAATACTGAGATTACTCTAAATCTCTTGACTCCGCCCCCCATCCCTTCCAAGGGTCCTTTTAATTCTATTTTCAACTGCATATCAGTACTTCTTCCAATTTTTCATCTTCCCAAGTTTTCTATACGTTCTGCTACATTACAAGTGTATTTAAAATCCTGCTAATGTTCTGACCTGTTTGCAATGATTTTGTATATACATTGTAACCATATCCCATTCTTTTTAAAAATCCTTGTCTTCTGGATTCCTGAGCTTCCCAGTTAATTTTGCCATTTTGGCATAGTGTGTCAACTTGATTTGCCATTCAAGATGCGGCAGTTCTCTCCCTGTCCCTGTTCAGACACAGTCTTCATCTGCATGCCAGCGGAAGGGGGCATTGCGCTCATGCCCCTCCTTCCTATGGGGCACCCGGTTGGGCACTGTGGGAAGCAGGATACTGGGCGAGGTGGACTCTCCCCTTGCTCCCAGCCAGAAATCAGGCTCTCCTTCTGCCTTGCTCTTCCTTCCAGACCCAACTTTTGCCTCCTTTCCTATGTGCCGCAAAAGAAAACTGGCTGCAGAGGTTCAGATTCTGGAATTGCGTTGGTTCTGTCGACGCACCTTTTGACGGTTTCTGCCACCACCAGTGGAGCCTGGCCCCCAAGTGGATCTCTTCCAGGCCGGGGCCCTTGGGTGCTCGAGAGGCGGGAGAGAGTCAGTGAGGAAGGGGCTGGGATGCTTTTGCTCACATCCGCCATTCCCCCCCCCCCTGGAATGGCTTCTGTGGGGCTGCCAGCTTTGGTGCTGTGATGACTGGGCCAGGCCTGGAGCTGGGTGGCCCAGGGGGGCTGCGTGCACAAGCAGAGCTGGGGGGGGGTCCCCTTCGCTTCGCCCTTTGTGGCTGCGGCAGAACCAGTGGGGGACGCCTGCCTCCCGAGTCGGATGGCGTGGCCAGCAGGAAGCCTGCTCCTTCCCTCCTTCCTTCCTTCCTGTTGTTGTCTTGTATTTGTGGTCTTCCTCTGGCAGGAAAGCGTCCAGATTCTCCAGCAGGGATGCAAAATGTCCCAGGCCAGCAGTCGGAGGCTGAAACGGAGCGGGCATTTTTCTTGGGTGTGTTGCGCTTGAGGTTGCTGCGTGGGGTGAGTCCTGCCCTATCTCCTGGCGTGGTGGGTGAGCCATGGTGGCCTTGTGGCCCTGGCGGCCTAGTGCCCCCTGCTGCGACCTGGGCTGCGTGGTGGGGTGGGGAGGACGACATTTCACTGTCCTCCCCAGCTGTGACCTTAGCTGACTCTGCCGCAGTTCCCTTTCTGCAGGGGTGCTGGCATGGGGGGGGGGGCTCTGTGGGCCTGGGGCCTGCTGGGGTCACCTGCTTCCCAAGGGGTCTTACAGCACCTTCTGAGGGGAGGCAGTGGGATGGGGGCCAGGATGAGGCCTGGCTTGACCCCCCCCCACCGGCACCTGCTGGAAATGTTGCTTTGTGTGTGTATTCTCAGTGGTGGAGGCAAGTTTGGGGACTGGGGGGCATGGTGGGCTCGGCTGTGCTTTGCCTTCCCTCTGCATCTGCACCAGAGGCCCTGCTGGGCTTGGGGGGGGGGCAGGCTGGTTGTGCCATCTCCCTGTGTGGGAGGCGGGGGCAGTGCCTCGCTCTTCCCTGCTCATGAGAATGGCGCCTTTGTGAGCAGAGAGATGCCCACTGGAAAATGTGCATCGCCCTTTGTGTCAGGGCTTTGTGGTCATGGCAGAGCTGCTGCCTAGGGAGGAGGGGAGAGGGGGCTGGCGGGGGGGGGGCAGGCGGTGAATGGTGCTTGGCTGCCCCTTGCAGGCTCAGGTGTGCACAGGTGGGTCCCTGGCCACCTGCATCTCTGTGTGTTGATCAACTGGAGGGGGGGAGACAGGTAGAATTTGCAGCCTCTCAGGCCAGGAAGGGGGAAAGATTTGGGGTCTGGTGGATGTCTGGTGTGGTTCTTGTGACGCTCTGGCCATCCTGGGGTGTCCCCAGAGAAGAACTCAGAAAGGCCTGTGGGAAAGATCTGAGCCCTAAACTGGCTTTTCTGGTTCCTGGAGGGAGGCGAGAGCTGAGCTGCCGGTTCTTAGGAATGTCCTCCTCTCTCTCTCTCTCTCTCTCTCTCTCTCTCTCTGGCTCTTCCCGCCCAGGGCTTGTGGGCATCTGCTCTGAGAGGAAGACGGAGGTGGCTTCCCTTAAAGGTCATAGAATCATAGAGGTGGAAGGGACCCAAAGGTCATCCAGCCCAGCCCCCGGCAATGCAGGACATGCCCCCCCCGACCTCTCCCTAAAAGCCCCTTCCCCTGTCAAACTGCTCTCACCACCAGAAAGGCCTTCCTAATGTTTTGTGGGAATCTCCTTTCTTGTTTCCTTATATTTTATTGAGAGTATTACAGTGAGTTAAATTGGCGGGGGGGCGGCGGCGGGAGGGGGGGGGAAGAAAAAGGTTACGTGCATTAAAAATAAATAGAAGCAGATGAAAACAGCAATAACAAAATAGCAATGGAATATAATTAAGGCTACAGAGCTATATATGCAAATGTATCTACTTATTCTTTCCCTTGAAGATACATTGATTCGTTTGTTACTGTGGTTTCAATCAATACTTTCCAAAGATCTTTACATTTGTCCATGCATGATCTTTGTCTGAGAGCGACCCGCTCATGGCTTGCAGGAGCTGTCCTAGGAGGTTACCTATATTTTTGTCCTTCCAACTGTTATGGAAATTACGGGGGGGGGGGCACGTCTTTAAAGTTGTTAAATGTTACAAAGATTATGCCTGAATATATCCTTTCAACTTGACAGCTCAGGGAAGTTACCTAGCTTTAAAAATAATATAAAATCCTGTAAGACAACGTATCAGCCTTAATCCTTTTGCAGATGTTAAGGGGGGGACCAGAGCCTGCAGCCACCATCCGTTTCCGGTGGGGAGGGGGTAGAGGAAAGACAGGAAGCTTTTCCCTGCAGAGTTAGACCCCTTGCCTGCCATTCCTGTGTTGCAGGAGTTGGGCTGCATGGCGTTTTGCTGGTGGGGGGCTGCGTGGGGGCCTGGGCGATGTCGGAAGAGGAAGCTTGCAGGCCCGGTTGTCTGTTGGGGGCAGCAGGAAGAGGCGGAGGGCAGGGATGTGCAGCCCTTGCCTGGCTTTCCTGTGGGACCAAGGAAGCGGCTTGGAGGGGGAACTTGGCCGCTGGCCTTGTTACGGAGGCGGCAGTGTGGGAACGCCAGTCCCCAGGGCAGCCTCTGGGGTCTGGGTGCTGCTGCCTGTCTCCTGCGATGGACTTGGTGGGGGAGGCCTGCGCTATTGGGCTGCCAGAGGCTAATGGGGGGCTGCCTCTCCCAGCCAAAGCTGACCCACAAAATTGCAACCCAGTGTGTGTGTTTGTGTGGGGAACCTTGCAAGTCGAAAGGTAGGGGCTCAGCACCAGCCTGCGCAGGGTAAGCCCCGAAGGGGCTCCTGGGCTCCTTCTGTTGTATGAAAATTGGAAGTTGGCCTTTACATCTCAACTCCCCAAGGGGCTCAAAGCCTCCCAAGTCCATTATTAGTCAGAGACGAATGAGTGGAAGCTGGAAGAAAGGGGGAATCTTTATTTTTCTGTTGAAACAGAGCCCTCCTTCCCACTGCCATTTGCAAGGAGGGGAGGGCCCCAAACCAAGGTGTGCAGCAGCTTTGAAAGACTTTTCCGACTCAACTTCAGGAAGAGCTTTCTGACAATAAGAGCTGTTCAGACAGTGGAAGGGTCTCCCTCGGGAGGTGGTGGTCTCTCCTTCCTGGGAGAGGCTGGGTGGCCATCTGTCAGGGATGCTTGAGCTGAGATTCCTGCCTTGCAGGGGGTTGGACTAGATGACCGTAGGGTCCCTTCTGTCTCTAGGATTCTATGATTAGCCGCAGGCCACCTGAAAGCATAATACAAGCATCTCGGGAAGAGGCATCTACAACAGAAATCTGAGAGTGTGGCTTCTCTCCTGTCTGTCAAGGGACCTGAAGATGCTGATTGCCTCACTTGGCCAGTTCCTTAGGACTGGTACATACAGTCATACCTCGGGTTACAGACGCTTCAGGTTAAGCATTTTCAGGTTACGGACACGCCGAAACCCGGAACTACCAGAATGGGTTACTTCCAGGTTTCGGCACTTGTGCATGGGCAGAAGCGGTAAATCGTGACCTGTGCATGCGCAGACGCAGCAATGCAGGTTGCGAACGTGCCTCCTGCACGGATCACGTACACAACCCGAGCATCCACTGTACCTTGGTTCTCGAATAGAATGCGTTCCAGGAGCCCATTTGACTCCCAGAACCATTCAAAAACCAGAGTGCGGCTTCTGATTGGCTTCAGGAGCCCCCTGCAGCCAATCGGAAGCTGCACCGGATGTTTGCCCTCCGAAAATCATTTGAAAACCAGAACACTCACTTCCGGGTTTCGATTGAAGCCGATTTGTTTGGGAGCCAAGGTGCTCGGCTTCGCATGTACAACTGCACCTGAGTCCTTGACTCCGTTTCCCAGACTTACCTACACCTATTCATGCTCTTCTGACAGGCCTGCTTTGCTTTGGACAAATACTTGCCAGGCTAGTTTTGCAGAGGGGTCGCCTGTTCCTGCCAGGAACTTCATCTATTCACAGGGTTTGGAGGATTTGCATGTGAAAAGAACTATTGGGAAAGGTTTCCCCAGATGAGCCAGGATGGCTTTGGGACGGTTGCGTGGCCTCAAATGAAGTGTATTATCCTCAGGGAATATTTCCTAATTTCTGAAGGGTGATGGATCGGTTTTTCTGTGTGACTGCTATCTGTGTGCACCTTTAAAAAAATTTTTTTACACTTATTTCTGCCTGGAAGGGCTTGGATGGTGGGCACTGCCAAAGGTGCTGCCAGGATGTGGCCAGTGTGTGTGGGGGTCTTCCTTGCCTTGTTGGGCTCCAGGGCTGTTTTTAGAATATCCCCCCAGCGCTCCCAAATTACCACGGATAGTGTTGGGGTGGCCATAGCTGCGCACGGTCCCTTAGCTGCAATTCCTGAGTTGCAGGGGGTTGGAATAGATGATACTAGGAGGCAAGGACAATAGAGACTTAATTTTTTTAAAATTCATTTTTATTCAATTTTCCACTTTAACAATCCAATCAAAAGGACAATAGAGACTTTAAAAAAGACTGAGAACCATTTATGTTGCATTTACTGAAACACTGTAAACAAGTGGACTCACTAGCAGAGTTTGAGTAAACACTTACAATCTACAAAACAAACACAGAAATGAAGATAACAAGCGTAAGATACAATCTGAAGAGAATGATGGTACAAAAATGACAAGTGTAACAATATTTAATTTAAAGATTACAATATTCAAGTATAACAATTAAGCAGGAGAAGCAAATACTTAAAGAACCAGAAGAGGAAGTAACGGGGGGGGGGGGAGATTGGGAATTAAAGTTTTTTCTTTTTATGTGATAATGGTGATTGTGATGAATAGATAACTGTCAAATTTAATAAAAACTTTTTTTTTATAAGACCCTAGGGCTCCCTTCCAAGGCTGCTGCAATGCTGGGATTCTAGATCATGTTTGGGGGGCCGTGTGAAGCCCCCTTGGCCGGCCCTCTTGCTGCTGCCAGCCAGGCCTTTGGAGACCCCCAGCTGACCCCTCCTCTGCCCTCCCCCAGGCTGGACAGGACCATGTCGGAGGTGCGCAGGGCCAGCACCAGCAGTCTGCAGCGCAAGAAGCCCCCAGGGCTGACGCTGGACATTCCCGCCCCAACGGTCTTGGCTGAGGAACCAGCCATGGCACAGGTAGTCAGTTTTATCATCCGTTACATTTTTTAAATTTTTATTTATATTTTTTAGATATATACATTTCACCGATTTTACAATCACTTTGACATTTTAAAACTTGACTTCCTTCCCCCTTTCTCTGCGGTTCCTTTATTTTCAATATCTTCTGCACAGCCAAATTAACTTAACTCACTCATTCATTTATATTCTTTGAATATATACTCTTATGCAACTGCAGGTTATTACAGTAATCCTGCCAGTGTTGTTATTTGTTTACAAATTATCTGTAAATACCCAATAAACTGTTTCCATTCTTTTATAAAAAGTTTGTTATCTTGATTTCTTCTTATTCCAGTAAGTTTTGCCATTTCTGCCTATTCCGTAAGTTTTTGTGTCCATTCTTCCTTTGCTGGGACTTCTGCTTCTTTCCTTTTTGGGCCAAGAAACATTCTTGCCGCTGTAGATGCACACATGAATAAGTTTCTATACAATTTATGTAGTTCTGTCCCTATAATTCTCAAGAGAAAAGCTTCTGGGTTTTTTTTAACAAACATTATTTTAAACATCCTTTTCATTTAGTTGTATATCATTTCCCAGCAAGCCTTAACCTTACCACAAGACCACCACATATGATAAAAAGAACCTATTTTATTGCATTTTAAATTGGCTCCCCCCACCCATTATGTTTTTACTGTGATTTTATTGGTGTTAGCTGCCATGAGACTGGCTCTGGTTGGGAAGGGCGGGGTATAAATAAAATTTATTATTATTATTATTTACATTTACATACCACTATTTCCTCCCCCCATTTTATCCTCACAACAACCCTGAGAGGTAGTTACAGATAGGTAGCCGTGTTGGTCTGCCATAGTCAAAACAAAATAAAAAAATTCCTTCCAGTAGCACCTTAAAGACCAACTAAGTTAGTACTTGGTATGAGCTTTCGTGTGCTTGCACGAATACACTATCTGAAGAAGTGTGCATGCACACGAAAGCTCATACCAAGTACTAACTTAGTTGGTCTTTAAGGTGCTACTGGAAGGAATTTTTTTATTTTGTCCTGAGAGGTAGGTTAGGCTGAGAGACAGTCGTATGCTGTGAGCTTTGTGACCAAGTGGGGGACCCCTGAGCCCAGTCTCTCTGGCCATAGTCTGGTGCTCTAACCACTAGACCACGCTCCCCAGTGAGGCGGGGAGAGGGCCAGATGATTGGGCGCCCCACCAGTTGGGGGATTCCCATGCCTGAGACCTCCGGCAGCCAGCAGTCTTGCAGCCAGTGCCTTGCCCCCCCCCCCAGTTTTGCTCCAACCCCTTTTGTTTTCCCTCGGCAGCCCCCCAAGCACCGGGCCTTCCTCCGCAGCGTCAGCATGCCCACCGAACACACCCGCTTCCCCTCCCCCTTCGGCGACCTGCGGCGCCCCGTCCTCCAGCGACACACCTCCATCACCCAGACCATCCGAAGGTAAGATCGCAGAATCAGAGCGTGATGGGGGGGAGGGACCCTGGGGGTCATCCAGACCAGCCCCCTGCAGTGCAGGAACCTCAACGATGGAATCCATGGCAAATGGCCGCCCAACCTCTGCTCAAAACCCTCCAAGGAAGGAGAGGGAAGAAGGTCTCTTCCACTGTCGGCAGAAAGTTCTTCCTGATGTTGAGTCGGAATCTCCTTTCTTGTCACTTGAAGCCATGGGTTCGAATCCTGGCCCTCTGGAGCAGGAGAAAACAATCTCCATCTTCCGTGCGGCGGCCCTTCAGAGACCCAAAGGTGCTCTCAGGCCTCCTCTCCTCCAGGCTAAACTCTTCTGGGTTACATCCTCCTCACCAGCTCCTTTCTCTTCCGCATCTGGGTCTTTTACCTTTGCCAACTTGGTGCCCTGCAGATGTTTGGGATGCCAACTCCCACCAGCCCCCTGGGCCAGCACAGCTGTGGGGCACTGGGCTAATGGGGTCAGAGCTCTCCCCCAAACCCCAGGAGGGCAGCAGGTTGGCAAAGGCTCTTGGAAGGAGCCAAGGTCCTTCTCTCCTGCCCCACCTCTCCAGCCTTGGAAGGGTCTTGGGTAGAAAGCCTCTGCCAGGGTCCCTGGGTGCCACTAGGCCTCCTCCTCTGCCCCCCACTGCCAGCACCCCCTCAGCTCTCTCTCCTTTGCAACAGGCAGGTCCGCTTTGAGATGACTCAGACTTTGCCCGTTCAGGGGCGCCAGGTGGGCAGGAGGCCCCCCAGGAGACACCAGTCTCTGCCCAAAACGGTCTTCAGGTACCTGCAGTGCTGGTGTGACCCCCCCGCCCCCCCCCCCCGCCCCAGTGCATGTGTGTGACGTGCATGTGGGTCCCCAGGAGCAAGGCCTGCTCCTCCTGCCCCATCCCTCTCCCCATCTCACAGCCAACAGGTGGCCATTTGCTATCCCCCCCCCCACATGCACGCACCTGCCCACCCCAAACCTGGCATGGCCCCACTGCTTGCCTATAGGAGAACAGCTTGCCACCCACTTGCCTTGGCGCAACTGGGCCGGCCTGGTTTCCAACCGGGTCTTGGATTGTCCGGCTTGGACCGAGTGCGAGTCCACAAACAGGCTTGGCTCTCCGTCCTGGCCCTGTGTTGGGACCCTCGTGGCTCTCCCTTTCTCTCTGTGCCCCCTGACCCTGCAAGGATGGGCACCGGGAGAGGGAAGGCTGCCCGGGCGCAGCTACCACAGCACCGCATCGAGCTCAGAAGTGCAGCGCTGTGGCAGCTGTCTGCAGCCAAAACTCTGTCCCTGCCTGCCTGTTGTGAATAACCTCTACTAATGTGGGGTCCCCCCCCCCCCCAGGAGGCCATTCTGTGACAGACGCACTAATAGCAGCAGCAAAATGGCTAACCTCAGCGGCCAGCTTGCCAGCGGTTCCCCCCGGGGTGTGACTCTGCTGCTGGTCCGGCCTGAGGGAGCGCGAGGGTTCGGTCCAATCTTGCTACAGTTGTGGGGGGACTGGCGAAAGTGTCGCAGGGGCCCGGGAGGGGCCCATCTGTTTGGGCCACCTGAGTTTGGCTGCTTCCTCCTCTGCTCCTTCCCCTCTCAGGGGCACAGCCGACTGGTTTGGCGTCAGCAAGGAGAGCGATGCCACGCAGAAGTGGCAGCGGAAGAGCCTTCGCCACTGCAGCCTCCGCTACGGGAAGCTGAAGCCCCAGGTCATCCGAGAAATGGATCTCCCCAGCCAGGACAACATCTCCCTGGCCAGCGCCGAGACACCACCTCCGCTCTATGTGCCACCCTGCCAGCTGGGCATGCAGAGGGTGAGCCGGTTCAGGGCCCTGTTGTGGGGCGAGGGGGCTGCTGGGCGGGGGACAGGAGATGCGCTGGGAAAAGGGTGTATTGGGCCGGGGGCAGACCTTTCCTACCATCCCAGGGCAACCCTGGTCTTGTGCCAGAGGCATGGGGGGGGGCAAACGAGTGAGGGGGGGCTTTCACAACCCACTTTCAGGAAACTGGGAGGCCACACCTGCACACACCTGGCCCGTTGTCCCAGGCCAGGTGAGCAGGAGGTCTCCTTTCTACTGACATCATTTCACCCTTGATGTTGCCATAAATAATGCTGTGACCTCATTTCTCTGGGGGCTTGGGGGCCACTAGCAATGCTAGTGTATTTTAATTAATTGCTGTCTGTTTTTATGCATATTGTGTTGTTTTTATGATGTTAGCTGCCCTGAGCCCGGCCTCCGCTGGGGAGGGCGGGATACAGATGATGATGATGATTACCTGGGATGGACCCCCTCCTTTGGGTGCCCTCTGGCATAGCAGCCGCCCGTGGTCTCTGTGGCTGCAGGGCGGGCTGTGGCGAGGGCTCTCCCTGGCTAACGGGCCCCTCTCTCCTTGGCGCCGCCAGATCATCGACCCCCTGGCGCGGGGACGGGCCTTCCGGATGGCCGAGGACAGCGAGGGCTGCAGCATGCCCCACACGCCGGCCACGCCGGGGGCCATGTCGCTCTGCTCCTTCACCAGCTCCCGGTCAGGATTCAACCGCTGGCCGCGGCGGAGGAAAAGGGAGTCGGTGGCCAAGATGAGCTTCCGAGCCGCAGCAGCCCTGGTGAAGGTAAGGCAGGGGGGTTGGCGGAGGGGGGGCCTTCAGTGGGTGAGGAAAACCCGCTTGCTTTGGTTGGTAGGGGGCCTGGCGGAGCGTCCAGGGGGAGGGAGGAAGGAAGTGGGACATTTGGAGTACTGTGAGCAGTCGTTTCTTTAAAAAAACTCTTTTTTTGAAATCATTTGTATTTGATTTTACTAATATAATTTTGTAACAGTCCAAATACATATCCCCATCTATCTATATCTATATCTATATATCTATCCCCCTTCATGGATCACTGCCTTGCCGTGGCGAAGGGGCTTGAAGAACTCAGAGAAGCTATGAACTATGCCGAGCAGGGCACCCAAGATGAACAGGTCATAGTGGAGAGTTTTGACCAAACGTGATCCACCTGGAGGAGGAACCGGCAAGCCACTCCAGTATCCCTGCCAAGAAAACTCCATGGACAAAGACAACAGGCATATAAAAGTTATGACACTGGAAGATGAGCCCCTCAGGTCGGAAGGCGTCCAACATGCTACTGGGGAAGAGCGGAGGGCAAGTACAAGTAGATCCAGAGCTGATGAAGCGGCTGGGCCAAAGCCGAAAGGACGCTCAGTTGCGGATATGCCTGGAAGCGAAAGGAAAGTCCAATGCTGTAAAGAAAAATATTGCATCGGAACCTGGAATGTAAGAACCATGAACATGGGTAAGTTGGAGGTGGTCAAAAATGAGATGGCAAGAATAAATATTGACATCCTGGGCATCAGTGAACTAAAATGGACGGGAATGGGTGAATTCAGTTCGGATGACCATCATATCTACTACTGTGGGCAAGAAACCCGTAAAAGAAATGGAGTGGCCCTCATAGTCAACAAAAGAGTGGCAAAAGCTGTACTGGGATGCAATCTCAAAAATGATAGAATGATCTCGATACGAATCCAAGGCAGACCTTTTAACATCACAGTAATCCAAGTTTATGCACCAACTACTGGTGCTGAAGAAACTGAAATTGACCAATTCTATGAAGACTTACAACACCTTATAGAAGTGACACCAAAGAAGGATGTTCTTCTCATTATAGGGGATTGGAATGCTAAAGTAGGGAGTCAAGAGATAAAAGGAACAACTGGCAAGTTTGGCCTTGGAGATCAAAACGAAGCAGGGCAAAGGCTAATAGAGTTCTGTCAAGAGAACAAGCTGGTCATCACAAACACGCTTTTCCAACAACACAAGAGACGACTCTACACATGGACATCACCAGATGGGCAGCATCGAAATCAGATTGATTATATTCTCTGCAGCCAAAGATGGAGAAGCTCTATACAGTCAGCAAAAACAAGACCTGGAGCTGACTGTGGCTCAGATCATCAGCTTCTTATAGCAAAATTCAAGCTTAAACTGAAGAAAGTAGGAAAAACCACTGGGCCGGTAAGATACAATCTAAGTCAAATCCCTTATGAATACACAGTGGAAGTGAGGAACAGGTTTAAGGATTTAGATTTGGTGGACAGAGTGCCTGAAGAACTATGGATGGAGGCTCGTAACATTATACAGGAGGCAGCAACGAAAACCATCCCAATGAAAAGGAAATGCAAGAAAGCAAAGTGGCTGTCCAATGAGGCCTTACAAATAGCGGGGGAGAGAAGGCAAGCAAAATGCAAGGGAGATCGTGAAACATACAGGAAATTGAATGCAGATTTCCAAAGAATAGCAAGGAGAGACAAGAAGACCTTCTTAAACAAGCAATGCAAAGAAATAGAGGAAAGCATTAGAATGGGAAGAACCAGAGATCTGTTCAAGAAAATTGGAGATATGAAAGGAACATTTCGTACAAAGATTTCCATAATAAAGGACAAAAGTGGAAAGGACCTAACAGAAGCAGAAGACATCAAGAAGAGGTGGCAAGAATACACAGAGGAATTATACCAGAAAGAAACGGATGTCTCATATACCCCAGGTAGTGTGGTTGCTGACCTTGAGCCAGACATCCTGGAGAGTGAAGTCAAATGGGCCTTAGAAAGCACTGCAAATAACAAGGCCAGTGGAAGTGATGGTATTCCAGCTGAACTATTTAAAATTTTAAAAGATGATGCTGTTAAGGTGCTACACTCAATATGCCAGCAAGTTTGGAAAACTCAGCAGTGGCCAGAAGATTGGAGAAGATCAGTCTACATCCCAATCCCAAAGAAGGGCAGTGCCAAAGAATGCTCCAACTATCGCACAATTGCACTAATTTCTCACGCTAGCAAGGTTATGCTTAAAATTCTACAAGGAAGGCTCAAGCAGTATGTGGACCGAGAACTCCCAGAAGTGCAAGCTGGATTTAGAAGAGGCAGAGGAACCAGAGACCAAATTGCAAACATGCGCTGGATTATGGAGAAAGCTAGAGAGTTCCAGAAAGACGTTTACTTCTGCTTCATTGACTATGCAAAAGCCTTTGACTGTGTCGACCATGGCAAACTATGGCAAGTTCTTAAAGAAATGGGAGTGCCTGATCACCTCATCTGTCTCCTGAGAAATCTCTATGTGGGACAAGAAGCTACAGTTAGAACTGGATATGGAACAACTGACTGGTTCAAAATTGGGAAAGGAGTACGACAAGGCTGCATTTTGTCTCCCTGCTTATTTAACTTATATGCAGAATTCATCATGCGAAAGGCTGGGCTGGATGAATCCCTAGCCGGAATTAAGATTGCCGGAAGAAATATCAACAACCTCAGATATGCAGATGACACAACCTTGATGGCAGAAAGTGAGGAGGAATTAAAGAACCTTTTATTGAGGGTGAAAGAGGAGAGTGCAAAATATGGTCTGAAGCTCAACATCAAAAAAACGAAGATCATGGCTACTGGTCCCATCACCTCCTGGCAAATAGAAGGGGAAGAAATGGAGGCAGTGAGAGATTTTACTTTCTTGGGCTCCATGATCACTGCAGATGGTGACAGCAGCCACGAAATTAAAAGACGCCTGCTTCTTGGGAGAAGGGCAATGACAGGCCTAGACAGCATCTTGAGAAGTAGAGACATCACCTTGCCAACAAAGGTCCGTATAGTTAAAGCTATGGTCTTCCCAGTAGTGATGTATGGAAGTGAGAGCTGGACCATAAAGACGGCTGATCGCCGAAGAATTGATGCTTTTGAATTATGGTGCTGGAGGAGACTCTTGAGAGTCCCATGGACTGCAAGAAGATCAAACGTATCCATTCTGAAGGAAATCAGCCCTGAGTGCTCACTGGAAGGACAGATTGTGAAGCTGAGGCTCCAGTACTTTGGCCACCTCATGAGAAGAGAAGACTCCCTGGAGAAGACCCTGATGTTTGGAAAGATGGAGGGCACAAGGAGAAGGGGGCGACAGAGGACGAGATGGTTGGATAGTGTTTTCGAGGTTACCAGCATGAGTCTGACCAAGCTGCGGGGGGCAGTGGAGGACAGGAGTGCCTGGCGTTCTCTGGTCCATGGGGTCACGAAGAGTCGGACACGACTAAACGACTAAACAACAAAATATATCTATCTGAATCTTCAAACTCCTCCCCTCTTTGCCTTCATGGGTCCTATTGTTAACATTTAAAACTGCATATTATTCTGTAATCTATATCAATCTGTAATCTATATCAATCCATATTATCCATAGCATTTGTTACATTACAAGTGAGATTAAAATCCTGCTAATGTTTTCATCTGTTTGAAGTGGTCTCCTAAATAAATTCTATTTTTCCCATTCTTTTTAAAAGTTTTAGTCCTCTTGGTTCCTGAGCTCAGGAACCTGAAAAAAATATTTTTTATTAACTTTAAAAAAAAGATCATAAGAGATTTTGCAGAATACTACGTTGTCAGATAGAGTCTGGTGACAATATGCCTAGTCGCTAGTTGCAGGCATGGCCAAACTTGGCCCTCCAGATGTTTTGGGACAACAATTCCCATCATCCCTGACCACTGGTCCTGCTAGCTAGGGATGATGGGAGTTGTAGTCCCAAAACAGCTGGAGGGCCAAGTTTGGCCATGCCTGCAACCCCACCAGAGGGCGAACTAGGATCCCATTTCTGAACATCCCTTCCAGCACTTTGTTGATGTTGAAGAGTCCTGGGCCACTTAGCAATCAACTTTATTGACCCTTCTTTATATTTAGCAGCTATATTATGAAAAGGAATTTCTGCCCCACATTGCTATCCAAGTGTCTTCAGTTCTGTCAGGTTCTAAATCTGTTCCAGGACATCCTTGAACCTGTTTGGTGTCCGGCTTCATGTTTCAGTGAAATTTTTATAGATATTAGAAATCATGCCTTTTGAATAGCATGGAGAAATAAGAATTACATTTTCAAAATTGGAAAGCTCACATATGGCGGAGGTTTGAACAATTTCGTTGTGTAGGAAAGCACTAACTTGTCACCATGTCAACCGAGGGAAGTGGACGTTTCCCAATTTCTCCTTCGATTCCATTTCTTTGATCGATTTCCCGTTTAAATAGAAATCTCCTGCTTTGTGAATTGACCTAATCCTCTTTTAAAGCCATTCAAGTTGGTGGCCATCCCTGTGGCAGGGAGTTCCACAGTTTACTTCTGCGCTGCGTGAAAGAGGGCTTTATTTTATCTGTCCCAAATCTTCCAATGTTCAGCTCCGCTGAATGCCCACAAGTTTGGATGCTGAGAGGGAGAAAAGCTTTTCGCTGTCCACTTTCTCCATGCCAGGCATAATTTTATAAACTTCTACCACGTCTGCTCTTTCTTTTCTCTAAACTAAAAAGTCCCAAACGCTGCCAGCTTTCCTCCTGGGGGACCCTCTCCACCCCCTGGATGATTCCGGTCACCCTTTTCCGAACCTTTTCCAACTCTGCAATGTCCTTTCTGTGGGATGTAATCCACTGGGAGCAGTCAAGTGCAACATTCCTTGTTTTCCTAGAGTGGACATGCAAGGGGATGTTGGTCCAGCCACTCGAAACTTCCTGTTTCCTCCTGGGCTGGAGCATCCTTCCTTGCATGTGACCAGATGTGGGCGTGACCTTACCTCTCCAGGTAACAAAAGGACGAGTCACACAGCACCCTTTCCTTCTTCGTTCGACCAGCTTTTTAGCTAGGAATGCTCTGCTAGGTCTCAGCTAGCAGAAGCACTGGGATTATTCCCCCATATGGGGTAGATCCACAAATTTGTAACTAAGTCTGCCTTCAGGAATCCAGCTGTGAACTGATGTGAGTTCTTTTATTGACTTTAAATAAGATTGTTGTGTCTTCATCCTTTTAAGAGGGATTCAAGGGAACTTACCAGGAGTGTACAGTTCAATCTTAGACAGATTCAATTGTAGAATAGTGAGAGGCTCCCACGAGCCTGCAACCAGCTATCTGCTGTGCATGTAAAAAGGGGGAATGTAAACTCTGCTACATAAAGGAACTTGCTAGCAGTGGCGTAGCGTGGGGGGTGCAGGGGGGGCCGGCCGCACCGGGCGCAACATCTGGGGGTTAGGGAAATCCACGGGTTAGGGGGCGCAAATCCACGGGTTAGGGGGCGCAAATTACTTGCCTTGCCCCGGGTGCTGATAACCCACGCTACGCCACTGCTTGCTAGCACAAGTTAGGAAGGATGTTAATAAACAATATATCCTCTCCTGCCACCCTGAACATTCCCACACTTTCTGTTTTTTTTATTGTTTTTTAAAAATAATATTTATTCCAGTTTTAAAGGTTACAGAAAGAAAACACTAAGTTAAGCAAAAAAAAAACAAAGCAATACATCGCAATAGATACAAACAGACAAAAAAAGGAAAAAGAAAAAGAAAAAAAAAGCACAGAAAAATACAAACAAAAAACAAATCAAACCTTTCCATAACTTATTTTTCATCTGCTTGTTTCCTTGACCTCCTCACACCTCCCTTTTTTGTATTCTAGTTCAATTAGATATTTCAGCAAATTCTTTCCATCTTTGTTTTTATCCTAATAATTTATCTTAACATACTGTAATTTTACATTCTCTTCTTTCACCAATTAACAATCCATTTTTACTTAATCCTTTATATCATTTCTGCTAAAACCACATAACTTCATTCCAACATCCTTCTAACATTCCTTAATTTTACATTCCCACACTTTCTGAGCTGAGGCAACCAGAACTGGGCACGGTATATATTCCTAATGCTCTTTCACCCTGGATTTGCACAACAGCTTCTGCCATCTCTCCTCCCTGGCAGGGCCGGTCTGTGCGGGACAGCAACTTGCATCAGGCTCAGCAGCGCAGCTTCACGCCGGCCAGCTTCCTGGAGGGAGACACGGGGGATTTCCCAGAGGAGCTGGACACCTCCTTCTTTGCTCGGGTAAGGAAGGGCCGCGCTGGCACTGGGGGTGGCAGAGGGGCAGAGCCCGGCCGGCGTTGGCCTGGCTTCTGCGGCTGAGCGCCCCCTCTCCTCCCCAGGAAGGAGTCCTACACGAAGAGCTCTCCACGTACCCCGATGATGTCTTTGAGTCACCCTCCGAAAGCGCCATCAAGGATGCCGAAGCGAAGCTGCTGCAGCCGCAGCCGCAGCCGCAGCCGGAACCTGGCCTCACTGGGGGGGCGCTGGACAGAACTGAGCTGGAGAGGAGTCACCTCATGCTGTGAGTCCTCTGGGGGGCTGGGGCTGCTCCCTGGGGGGCCAGAGAGGGAATGGGGATGGGGGTGTGCTGCTTGCTGGCCAGACGCCCCAGCTGCATGCTACCCAATACTTTGTCTGCTCTCTGCAGCTGGCAAGGCTGACAAGCCTCTCTGGGCCAGCGGGCACCATAAAGCGAGGCTTACAGTGCCTGCAGCTTTGCCCACCTTTTGCAAGACCCCGTGTGGGGCTGCCCCACAGCGAGCTTCCCTGCCTGCTGCCTCCCCTTGCTTGCACTTGAAGGGGGCTCCCTGGGACAGCCGCTGGCTGCCACGGGACAGCCGCAGGGGACAAGCTCAGGGGCTTCCTCTCTCAAGGCAGCGGGGCTGCCTGCGAATCGGCCCCAGCAGAGGTTTTTGTGCAGCTGCGTCAGGGACACGGTCTGCCTGGCTTCCAGTTGCAAAAGGGGGCTCCTCCGCTCGTTCGATCAGCCACGAAATCCCTTAAGGGTTTAATCTCTAGAATTACGTAAGAGAACAAGAGGAACATACGTTTAGAGAAGACTAGAAAACATTTATTGAATATATGCGGGGAAATGGTGTACACCTGAAAACGCTGGCAGCATTCAGATAAATTCAACAGTGTAAATACCATATTTTTCGCCCTATAGGACGCACTTTTTCCCCTCCAAAAATGAAGGGGAAATGTGTGTGCGTCCTATGGGGCGAATGCAGGCTTTCGCTGAAGCCTGGAGAGCGAGAGGGGTCGGTGCGCACTGACCCCTCTCGCTCTCCAGGCTTCAGGAGAGCCCCGCCACCAGCCCCACAAACTCGGGGGACAGTGGGAGAGGCGCAGCGCGCCTTTCCCACTGTTCCCCGACTTGGTTAGAAGGCTGGCGGGGGGGGGGGGGGGGAGAGAAGCCTGCTCCTCCCCGTCGCCAGCCCCGCAAACTCGGGGGACAGTGGGAGAGGCGCAGCGCGCCTTTCCCCCTGTCCCCCGACTTGCTCTGGGTCCCGTTCTGGGGGCTGGGGGGAAGGGGGAGCTCAGGCTTCCCCAACCCCAGCCCCGCGCCTGGGGGGGAAATAATTTTTTTCCTTTATTTCCCCCCAAAAAATCTAGGTGCGTCCTATGGGCCGGTGCGTCCTATAGGGCGAAAAATACGGTAAATTTAGATGGCTGTAATACAGTCGTACCTCATGTTACGCCCGCTTCATGTTACGTTCTTTCAGGTTACGTCCCACGGCGACCTGGAAGTACCGGAAAGGGTTACTTCTGGGTTTCGCCGCTCGTGCATGCGCAGAAGCACAAAATGACGTCACGTGCATGCGCAGCAGCGGCGAGTAGCAACCACGTGTGCGCAGATGCGCTGCTGCGCTCTTTTCATGTTGCGAATGGGCTCCGGAACGGATCCCGTTCGCTACCAGAGGGATCACTGTAATGGAATACTGAATGGTTTAGTTTTTGTAAAATATGCTGGGATTTATGACATGTCAAATGAAGCACGGAAAGAGAAGGGAAGTCTTTGCTATCTTAAGGATGTTAAAATGAGTATTTTAAATTGCTAAACAGAAAAATGAATAAAAACTTTGTAAAATCATCATCATCATCATCTCTAGAATTAGGCCTCTTAGATGATTGCAAAGGTCACCCACAAAACCAAGGGTCATCTTTTCGAAAGAGTGTCAAGAATCACCGTTCTGAGCAGGAAGCGAGCTCTGTGGCAGCTTCAGTTGCCCTGCAGGGGCTGGAGGGGTTTGGGCCCTGCAAGCAGAAGACACCTCCCTGCCCCACGGGTGATGGCTCCTTCCCTGCCCCTGCCCAGCTGGGGGGCACATTCCGTGGCCTTTCCTGAGTGCCCCTCTCTCTCCCCTCCTGTCCTGCAGCCCCCTGGAGCGCGGCTGGCGGAAGCAGAAGGAGGGGGCGCAGGTGGGGCAGCCCAAGGTCCGCCTGCGGCAGGAGGTGGTGAGCCTGGGCCTCCAGCGGAGGGGGCAGCGCATCCGGGTCCCTGTCCGGAAGCTCTTTGCCAAGGAGAAGCGCCCCTACGGGCTGGGCATGGTGGGCCGGCTGACCAACCGGACGTATCGCAGGCGGATCGACAGCTTCGTCAAGCAGCAGATCGAGGACATGGATGACCACAGGTGGGTGACAAAGCGGGTGGGGGCTTGGTTCTGCAGGTGGGGCTGCAGCGGCTGAAGGGGCCAGAGCTCCTAGGGGCTGCCCTGCTCCTCATAGAATTGTAGAGTGGGCAGGGGCCCCCAGAGGCCATCTAGTCCAACCCAGAGCAATGCAATGTCCTACCTCCAAGGAGATTCCTTCCCGCAGAGGGAGCTTGTTCTGCTGCCGAGCAGCTTTTACTCTCGGGAAGTTCTTCCTGATCTCGAGTCGGGGCCTTCCCCCTGCCAATCCTGACCCCTCTCCCCACTGCAGGCCGTTCTTCACCTACTGGCTCACCTTTGTCCACTCGCTCATCACCATCCTGGCCGTCTCCATCTACGGAATTGCCCCCGTGGGGTTTTCACAGCACGAGACAGTGGATTCGGTGAGTGGCAGAAAACACGTCCATTGCAGAGCCGGTGGCAGCTGCAGCCCACCCGCACTCCCCATTGCCTCTGTGGCCCCTTCCCCTTCCTTGACCACAGACCCAGGAATATCTCCTCCCCCCCCCCAAGCAAAGAGGCACCTGCCTCCCAGGCTTCTGCTCCTTTGCCTGGTGGGGTGAAGGGGGGGATTGTGTGTCTGCAGGGGCCCTTTGCCCCCCCCCCAACCTCCCTTGCAAGGAGCCATGGATTCCTTTTCGGCAGGTCTTGAGAAACCGTGGGGTCTACGAGAACGTGAAGTATGTGCAGCAGGAGAACTTCTGGATCGGCCCCAGTTCGGTGAGTGGCCCAGGCTGGTGTGGCTCTGTGGCAGCAACAAGGGGTTGGCTGCCGTGGCTCTGAGGCCGGTGGCCTTCTCAGTGGTGGCTCCCTGGCTTGTGCGGTGCTCTCCCCACGGGTGCTCACCTGGTGCCATCCTTGCACCCCATCAGGTGCCAGGCAAAAACGTTCCACCTCTCCCAGGCCTTTGCCTGTTGCTGTTTTTAACAAATATTTTTTATTTCATTTTACAAATATCGTTTTAAAACAAAACAAATTACATATCCATTATAATATTTTCTGCTCCTTTGGAATCTCAGTGCCTATAATTCCTAACAGAAAAGCTTCTGTGTTTTTTAACAAAGGTTATTTTAAACTTTTTATCATTTCGTTAGATATCCTCTCCATGTCAGATCCATTAAGGCCTTTTAAAGCAGGTTGTGTGTTATTGTCTTTCCCCCTCTTTTACTCTTACTTACAGAATTTCATGGAATTGTAGAGTCGGACGGGACCCCCCCGGGTCCTGTAGTCCCCCCCCCCTCTGCCAGGCAGAGACCTTTTGCTCAGCCTGGGGCTCAAACCCAAAGGGTCTCTCTCTTTTTTTATTAGGAATTTCAACAAAACATTTTATCAGTAAAAAACATATCATCCTTAATTCCCCCCTATTTTTCCTCCTCCCCCCACCCCATAGCGTAACCCCCCCCCTCCCGGACTTGCCTCAGCTCCTCTCTCTGGTTTATCAACAAATATTATTCTCTGCATGTTACAAAACTGTATAGATCCTTAATTGATCTAACTAGCTATTAGCAATAAAAAGTTTGTGGGTGTTTATTCAAAACCTGCCAAGGAGTCCAGTTCATTTTGTTGTTTCTTTAGGTACTTTGTAAAGGGTTCCCATTCTTCCTTAAAGTCACAGTTGTCCTTATCTTGGAGTTTATATGTCATTTTTGCCGATTCCGCATAGCCTATCCGTTTCTCTTGCCACAGTTCTTTGGTTGGGAGCTGCCCTGGGGTCTCTTGATGAAGGGCGGCCTGTAAGCTTGATAGGCAACGATCTGTAGTAACAATTCCGCTGCCCCCCCCCCAGGAAGCCCTCATCCACCTGGGCGCAAAGTTTGCCCCTTGCATGCGGCAGGACCAGCAGGTGCACAGCTTCATCCGCGCTGCCCGCCAGAAGGAGAAGCACTCCGCCTGCTGTGTGCGCAACGACAAGTCCGGCTGCGTGCAGACGCCTGCGGAGGAGTGCTCGGTGAGACACCGCTGGCCTGGGCCCCCACACTGGGCGGGGGCCCCCCCTCTCTCTGACCCACCACCCACAGCCTGGCACCTGCTCCTGGGTGCCAGGGCTCCTCCACTCCCTGCAAAGGGAGACCCTCCTCCTCCTCTCACCCCCCTCGCTCTCCCTTGCAGTCCACCCTGGCCGTGTGGGTGAAATGGCCGCGGCACCCCAGTGCCCCCCTGCTGGCAGGAGACAAGCGGCAGTTTGGCTCGGTCTGTCACCAAGACCCCAGGTAGGTCGGTAGGTGGGTGCTGGAGGCCCAGTCTGTGGCCCAGTCACTCTCCCGCTGATGGCCTGAACCTCCCCAGGAACAGCAGAGAGGAGGTGAGGGAATCGGGGTTCACCCCCCTGCTCCCCCCCCCAGCACTGCTGATCTCTTTCCTGTGCAGGGTCTGTGAACAGCCAGCCTCCATGGACCCCCACGAGTGGCCAGATGACATCACCAAGTGGCCGGTAAGGCTGCTGACGATTTGGGGGCTACTGTGGGGGGGGGCAGGGAGGGCATTGAACCTGCGACAGAGTGGGGGAGGCCAAAGGAGCAATTGCAGCACAACAGCCCTGTGGAGCTAGCCGTGGGTCTTGATCTCTGCAAGATTGCTGCCCCCCACTTACTTCTGCAGTCCCAGAAGGGAACAATTTCTTTTTTAAAGTTCCTCAGCCAGGGCCCCAGCCAGCGCTCCTCAGCTCCACCTACAGCCTTGGGGTTTTCTTGGAGTGCAGAGGCAGCCCACTATAACAACAACAGTAATAATAATAATAATTTATTATTTCTACCCTGCCCATCTGGCTGGGTTTCCCCAGCCACTCTGGGTGGCTTTCAACAGAACATTCAAAATGGAATAAACATCAAGCATTCAAAACTTCCCTAAATAGGGCTACCCTCAGATGTCTTCAAAACGTCAGGTAGTTGTTTATTTCCTTGACATCTGAAGGGAGAGTGTTCCACAGGGCAGGCGCCACCACCAAGAAGGCCCTCTGCCTGGTTCCCTGTAACCTGGCTTCTCGCAGGGAGGGAACCGCTAGAAGGCCCTCGGAGCTGGACCTCAGTGTCTGGGCAGAACGATGGGGGTGGAGACGCTCCTTCAGGTATACACTCTGTCTCTGAGTCTATCCTGGACGTTGGAAAAGTGCGCTGGACCCCAGAAACTTTGATCCTAAACTCCCAGGAGCCTGAAGGCCAAGCCTCTGGGGACCCTAAAGCCCTGGGGTTGGAAACCGCAAACATGACAGCAGCCAAACGAAGAAATTTCATTAGGAAGAAAAGGGAGGGGGAAATCAGGCAGAAAGTCAGAGCAGAATGCAAAGGAAACCCAAGCCCCAGGGCTCCACAGCGGAATGAAACTTCGCCAGGTTTGCTCACAAGGAATCTGGATTTGGATTAAAGCAACCAAATTTTTAAAATAATAATAATACGATGACTGGGGAATGGTGGACAGCTCTGGCCTTCCTTGGCTCTTGCTGGAAGCCCCTTAGGCGAGGGACAGACTTTCCTGCCCCTCCAACTGCCCAGCAGCTGGTCTTTTTCTGTGGACTCCGGCAGAGGGGTGTGTGCGTTGGGGCTGTGTGTGTGCCTTTCCCTTCACCTCTGGGACCTGCAGAGATGGGGGATGGCAGGAAGCCCCTCCAGCTGGGAAGTGCTCCAAGGAGGGAGGCCCCCACCCACTGCCCCCCTCTCCTTCCAGATCTGCACCAAGAACAGCGCTGGCAACTACACGAACCACCCGCACATGGACTGCGTCATCACGGGCCGCCCCTGCTGCATTGGCACCAAGGGAAGGTAGGGGGAGGCCTGGGGGAGGCGGGGCAGCGCTAGGTTGCAGGCTGCCCATTGGCCACTCCGGGGAGGAGGGGGGGAGATTGACAGCCACCCCCAAGGGATCAGCTTGGACCGCGTGTGTTCCCCATCCCTGCCCTTCTGCTTCCCCCCTTAACTTCCCAGCTCTCTGCCCTCTTTCCTCCCAGGTGTGAGATCACATCTCGAGAATACTGCACCTTCATGCACGGCTACTTCCACGAAGAGGCCACTCTCTGCTCCCAGGTAACGCCCTCTCCCCGACTGCCAAATCCCGTGCGTTCCTTTCAGAGCGGGACGAGGCCCTGGCAGTGCTAAGCCCAGGTGTGCTCTCTCCCCCAGGTGCACTGCATGGATGATGTCTGTGGGCTCCTGCCCTTCCTCAACCCAGAGGTCCCAGACCAGGTGTACCGCCTGTGGCTGTCGCTGTTCCTCCACGCAGGGTAAGGCTGGCACTGGGCCCCCACCAGGACACACCAGCAAGGTGTGTGGGGAGGGAGGAAGGGTTGTTTTCTCCCCCCCCCCCAGTCCAACTGGCCTCCCTCTCCCCTGCCCAGCAGGATCCTGCACTGCTTGGTGTCAGTGTGCTTCCAGATGACCATCCTGCGAGACCTGGAGAAGCTGGCTGGCTGGCACCGCATCTCCATCATCTACCTGCTGAGCGGCATCACGGGCAACCTGGCCAGTGCCATCTTCCTGCCCTACAGAGCTGAGGTGGGTGAGGGGCTGCCCTTTCCTTTGGGCCCAGGGCTAGGGCACCTCCTGGGCAGGGACGTGGCCCCAGGCAAGGCCTCTCCAGGAACAACTTGGGGGAGCCTTCCTGGCGGAGACCCTGGCAGAGCAGAGCAACTGTTGCTGCTTGTCTGTGTAAGCAGAACTGAGCCTGATGGGCCCATGGCCTGGCTCTGGCCAAGGCAGCTCCCCGGTCCACCCACAACCCCAGGCCGCTCCTTCCTCTTACAGCTCCCTTTGCTGGGCTTTTGCTTCCTGCTCCCGGCTGTGAAGGCCCCCTTTTCTGGCCTGGAGGAGAGGCCCCTCCTTGCTCTACTCGTAGGGAAGCAGCTTCTCAGCTGCCTCCCCTCCACCCCCCCAAAAGCAGGCCTCACAGGGACCGCTGCCTGCCTTCATCCCTCTCCTCAGGTGGGCCCTGCGGGCTCCCAGTTTGGCATCCTGGCCTGCCTCTTTGTGGAGCTCTTCCAGAGCTGGCAGATCCTGGCGCGTCCCTGGAGAGCCTTCTTCAAGCTGCTGGCCGTGGTCCTCTTCCTCTTCGCCTTTGGCCTCCTGCCCTGGATCGACAACTTCGCCCACGTGGGCGGCTTCGTCAGCGGCCTCTTCCTCTCCTTCGCCTTCCTGCCCTACATCAGCTTCGGCAAGTTTGACCTGTACCGCAAGCGCTGCCAGATCATCGTCTTCCAGCTGGTCTTTGTGGGGCTGCTGTCGGGCCTGGTGGTCCTCTTCTATTTCTACCCCATCCGCTGCGAGTGGTGTGAGTTCCTCACCTGCATCCCTTTCACGGACAAGTTCTGTGAGAAGTACGACCTGGACGCGCAGCTCCACTGAGCGGGGGGGACCCCTCCCCAACTCCCCAGCGCACTTAATTTAAACTCTTGCTTCTTCTTGCACCCGAGCTGCCTTAGCCCAGAGGAACGGAGACTCGTTTGCTGCAACCGGAACCTCTCGCCGTGCCTTGTTTTACGGAACTCTTTCCCCCCCGCTGCCCTGTTTTTATGACGCTCCCTTTCAAAATGGCCTTTTTAACGGGATTTGTTACTTGTTGCCCAGGTGGTGATTAAAACACACAGGTAGCGTTTTAGCTACATTTCCAAAAGGGCCTTGGGCATTTCGTTTGCGCTCGATGGCGAAAGGTGGGGCCGCGGGGGAATGCGTCCTTTGTGCAGTGCCAGAAACCCAGATTCTAACACCAGAAAGGCAAGAAGCTACCCCTGGATCAGGAAGGCAAGACCCTCAAAATGAAGGAGCCCCCTGATGCTGAGAGAGACCCTAGATGCCCTCTGCTGGGATGAATCATTCTGTGATGGGAGGGAGAATGGGGGTTCAAGTTGGGGGCTTGGGGTCCCTTCAAACCCTACACTTCTATGATTCCATGCCCCCAAATCACCTGGGCTGCGCTTTCTGCAAGCTGCTCCTGGGTTTGGTGACGTTACCCCCATTCTGCAAGAGCCGCTTCTCCAAATCACAACACAGCCGACTCCGTTTGCTCATACATTTTATTGAAAGTCCAGTTAAGGGTGACGCCTCCAGCGGGTGAGAGTCTTTGGCTGGGCACTGGCCACCCCCTGATAAGGTGCTGCTGTGTAGCTGTTGCTCCCAAATCCTCCCAGTTCGCAGGCAGCCCACTCTCTTCTAACCTGGACTCATAGCTGCCTTTGCCAGCCTCAGAGGAAACACCTTTGCCCTCCTGGGTCCAAAACGACGGCCCCCTTCCGGCAGCAGTGGTCCCTCGGGTGACTCAGTTGCTGAGCAGATGGAAGCAAAGCAAGTCTGAAGTGCTCCTGGGTCACAGTTGTCGCGTTCAAAGAGTGGCCTCTCCCCATTTCAGAAACGCCAAGCGGAGCTCAGAAAGCCTCCCCAAAGGGCACCTGTAGGGGAAGACAAGGGCCGAAGGCTCCTTTAGGCCTGAGAAGCAGCTGCTGGGCTCTCCAGGTATTTGAGTGCAGCTGAATGTAGCTCAGAGCCTCTGCCTTGAGCACTGCAAAACCTCACTGCATTCAGGTCCAGAGCGAGAAAACCTGCCCGCCCCCAATCCTGGTGAGGTCATGTTGGTTGTGGGGACCTTGTGGCTTCAGCATCTGCTCACAGCCAAGGCTGATGGATCTAACAAAACTGCCCCCCCCCGCCTGACAAAGCCAATACCACCTTTCTCCAAAAGGCAGGCACAGCTGGTGGAGGGGACACTTTCTGCCTGCCAGCTACAGAATAAAACAATTTCCCAAACTGACCCCCAGATGCTCAGCTTAAAAGCACAACAATTCCCCCCCAAGAGCTTTTCACCATGTTGTAAACCAGGGGTCAGCAAACTTTTCCAGCAGGGGGCTGGTCCACTCTCCCTCAGACCTTGTGGGGGGGGGCGGACTATATTTCTTTTTTTTGGGGGGGGGGAATGAACAAATTCCTATGTCCCACAAATAACCCAGAGATGCATTTTAAATAAAAGGACAAATTCTGCTCATGTAAAAACACACTGATTCCCGGACCATCTGTGGGCTAGATGGAGAAGGCGATAGGGCCGAATCTGGCCCCCGGGCCTTAGTTTGCCTACCCATGTTGTAAATGATCACTTCTGATACTGCATTAAGCACATTACTGAACACATTTCAGTTCAGCAGTGCTGGTTTCATTCTCAGCAAAGGGAATCTGTTCCTTGCCTGTCCAGGACATTCAACAGACCCAAAGAGTGAAGACTCCCCGCTCCCCCCAAGCTTTCTCCTGCCCCCAGCAGAGCTGCTAAGAGGCAGCCAAGCACGAGACGTGGGGCAGCAGTGGGGAACAGAAGACCCAGCAAAGAGGTCAGGGGTATTTTGGGACTTGCCTGGCAGCTCATTTCCGGAGCTTTTTCACGAAGCTGACTTCATCTCGGTTTCGGATGCCGTACCTAAAAATAGCGTTGCTCACGTTACACGTCTGCCAAAATACACACATTGCCTTCGTGACAGACCCACCCACCCTTCTCCCCAAGGGCCAAGGAACATCAGGGGAGAGCTGGACCAGGCCACTGTCCCGTCTAGTCCAGCATCCTGTTCCCCACAGGAGCTCAGAACAACACCCCCCGCTTCCCACTGCTCATCCACAGGGACCACAACCTTTGTCCACAGGGCCACTAGTCTTTTATTATTATTATTATTTCAAAACCAAAAAAATTTACAAACATCAAATTCAAAATCCATATTCATTTTCTACCACAAACCTATTACCTAGATTACCTAAATTAAAATATAATCTAATTGCTCTACGCTTCCCTTTGCTATATGTAAATACAACACAATTAACAAATTAAATTATAAATGATATTATAGGTTCCCATATACCCTGCACTCCCCATGTGTAATCTTAATATTTTTACTTCTTCCATCTTGTTGTGTTGTTATAATTTAATAATTATTCAACTGATTCTATTATTATTTTCTTGCTTACCCCTGCACGTTTTACACATTCTCTATTAATATTTCAATTCCGGAACCATATTTTTTCACTCCATCCCACTCTCTAATTATTCTCTGATTTGAGTGGCCTCTAATAATTGCCGTCAATTTCTACACAGAGTTTGTTTTGCCATTGTAATAGTGATGGGATTTTCTCCCCCTTCCACTAATCTTATCTGCCAAGAACTGGCCCCCTCTCGTCTTGAAGCCACCCGAGTGGGTGGCCAGCCCTGCGCCGCATGATGCTGAATTCAACAGCTGAGTTCTGCGCTGAATACTGCTGTACCCCCAGCCTGCTCCTTTTCTCCACCCTGAGCCTGTCCAGAGCCACAGTTTTTCAAATGCAAGGTTTTATTTCTGGAGAAGAGAACAGTAGCCACACATCCTTTTTTGGCTCTCCCAAGTCCCAGGGCAGCTGGTTTCCTGCCCTCGCCTGACTGCTGGGGCTCCTCTCCTTTCCCCGCACAAATCTGTAATGAACACCAGCTGTGTTCCCCCCACCTTCCCTGGGACTCGGCCCCAAAATGATGCAAGTTGGGTGAGACCCACCAAGGCCGTGACTCACTCTCTCAGCTTTTTCCTGTCGTCTGTCAGCTTCTCTGCGCCAAACGTTAAGCAGTATGTTCGCCACACGTACTTCCTGCAAGGGGAGGTTTGCTTATTTATAAAAATACTTTCTATGCCGCTTTATCGTAGTAATACAACACAGCGGCTCACAGCAATATAAAACCACGCGGTAAAACTTTTACGGCAAAATCTAGGTGCGAGGCTGCTCAGTCCCCCAGCTGGTCGGGCAGAGCCCGCGGGTCCCTGCGGAATAAAGGAAGGAGTCCAGCCACCAACCGGAGCAAACAGCTGTAGACCAAAGTTTATTGCGCAACAGGTTCAAAGAGGAATTTTGAACCCCAAGGATGGGGTGACAAGGACTTTTAAAACTTTCTATCTTATCCCAGCTTACAGTTCATTAAGCATCATCACTACATTATTGCTTCACCAGAAAAGGGGAGGTTTATACATGATTAACACAGGAGGAATGTGTTGGGGCAACAGGCGGATACAGGACATGTATTGGGAAGAACATTCTAAGCACCTACTTACTACAAAGGGACCATAGAACTTGGGTTTGCCTAGCCTGCCACCTGGGCAAGTCCGGAGGAGTGCCTTTGCCCAGCGATTGACACCTAGGAGTACCTTCCTGTGAGTATGTGACCTCCCGCTTGAGGGATTATAGAAGGGACCCAGTGGTTTCCAAATCCTTGGCCAATGAAGCAAATTGGCGGTGGAATGAAGGAAACTGGCAAAGGAGTTGATTTTATACGATTTTTAAAGCTAGGCAACTTCCCTGAGCTGTCAATTCAAAATACGTTTTTTGCATAATATTTGTAACATTTAAAAGCTTTAAAGATGTGTCCCACCCCGTAATTTACGTAACAGAAATCATTTAACTTTTTATTGATTTTACTGTATGGTTTTATATTGCTGCATACCATGGTGATTTACTTTTTTTGATCCGTCGGTATATAAATATATTTAACAAGCAAGTTAAAAGGAAAAGAATTAAAAACAGGCGCTAGTAGACCGTTGTGGTGGGGTGTGCTTGTCGCCGCCTGCAAAGGCCTGGTGGAACAAAGCCTTTCGGCAGGCATTTAAAAGTTGGCACAGAAGGTGCCCGTTGAAAGTGTGAGGGCGGAGGGCCGGCAGGTGGGAGCAGTCGATCCGAGGAGACTAAAGGCTGGCCCACCCGCCTGGGAGGGTCACACAGGAGGACCCCCACCCGTCCTGGGCAGGGGGAAGGGCTCAACTAACCAGCTGATGTGCTGGATGCCCCCTGCCCGCTCCTGCTTCAGCTGCACAAACCGCTGGATGGCTTTCTTCAGGTCCAGGACGCTGGCATTCTGCACCACCACCACGGCTGCGGAGGAGAAGAAAGCGTCGTCATCACCCTGCCAGGACCCAGGAGGTGCTCAGGACACTCTCTCTTCTAATCCCCCCCCCACTGGGAACACCTTCAGCACCACCTGAGGGAGGGTGGCAAAGGGGGGGGCTCTCCCAAAGTGGGCTCTGTGCGGGGAAAAGGGCTGGAAGGGCAATCAGGGCTTTGCTTGCTTGCATTATTATATTTTAATATTTTGCTGGAAGCCGCCCAGAGTGGCTGGGGAAACCCAGCCAGATGGGTGGGGTAAGAATAAGAAGAAGAATAAGAATATTTATACCCCGCCCATGTGACTGGGTCTCCCAGGCCACTCTGGGCTGCTTCCATCCAAATATTAAAAAAAATACAGTGTCAGACATGAAAAACTTCCCTAAACAGGTATAAATAATATAAATAAATATATATATATATAAATAATAAATTAATTAATAAATTAATTAATAATAATTGCTCCCTGCAGCTCCAGCGCATAAAGCCGCGGGGGGAGGCGGCTGCTGGGCGTTTGCTAGACTGGGAAGGGCCCTCGGGGGTCATCCAGCCCACCCCCCCCGGGCCAGGCAGGAACGTGGGCGGGGCCAGGTCCGAAGGGGCGGGGCGACGCCGACTCACGCATGGGGGCCTCGGGGGCGTCGGCTCTGCGCACGCGCACCGTCATGGCCTGGCCGTACTCGAGCGCCACCTGCGAGCCGATCTCCTCGGGGGTCACCTGACAGGGAGAGGGGCGGAGTCAGCGCCGGGGAGCGACAGGCCAGGCCGGCCCCGCCCCCGCCCCCGCCCCCTCCGGGCGGCCTACCTGCGCGGGGAGGTCGCAGAGCAGCGGGTCCCGGACCAGGCGCGCCAGGCCGGCCTGCCACAGCTCCAGCACCTCGGCGTGGGCCGCCTCCACCGCGCCCTCCTCCAACTCCTCCGCCTCAGGCGCCGCCGCCGCCGCCATCTTGGGGAGGGGCGTGGCCTCCGGGGCCGGCCGGAAGCGGAAGTGCCTGGGCGAGGGGCGTGGCTTGGGCGCCATGCTGCTCTTCTGCCCGGCCTGCGGGAACGTCCTGGTGGCCGAGGAGGGCGCGCGCTGCCACCGCTTCGCCTGCACCACGTGCCCCTACGTGCGCAACGTCACGCGCAAGGTAGGGAGGGGGTTCCCCGAGGGAGGGGGGTCTCCCCGCTCTCCCCCCCCCCTTCTCTCTTTGGTTAAGGGAGAAATCGGAGGGACAAGAAACAAGGACGCCAGCCAGGAAGACCAGAGCAAAAGAGCAGCCAGGAGGCGGCTTGGTCTTGATGGAAGACTCCCACCTGCCACCAGGTGGAACAAGATGGAAGCCCCCAACAAAAGAGAACCCAAACTTTTATTAGCTGCTAATCCCCATGTCGGAGGGACGCAGGTGGCGCTGTGGGTTAAAGCCTCAGCGCCTAGGGCTTGCCGATCGAAAGGTCGGTGGTTCGAATCCCTGCGGCGGGGTGCGCTCCCGCTGCTCGGTCCCAGCGCCTGCCAACCTAGCAGTTCGAAAGCACCTCCGGGTGCAAGTAGATAAATAGGGACCGCTTACCAGCGGGAAGGTAAACGGCGTTTCCGTGTGCGGCTCTGGCTCGCCAGAGCAGCGATGTCACGCTGGCCACGTGACCCGGAAGTGTCTCCGGACAGCGCTGGCCCCTGGCCTCTTAAGTGAGATGGGCGCACAACCCCAGAGTCTGTCAAGACTGGCCCGTACGGGCAGGGGTACCTTTACCTTTACCTTTACCTTTACCTAATCCCCATGTTACACCCCCCCCCAAACTACATCACTCATACATCACGGTTACGTCATGAAAGGGGAGGTCTGGTGGCAGTAATCTGAGCATCCCGGACCCTGCCCCATGGTTCCCCTTGCCCTCCACCAAACACCCATCAAGTGGAACAAAAGAGATCTTTGCATTTCCCTGTTTCCCAGCCAAGTTAATCACACCCTTTTGTCTTCATCTGGGTTGGTTATTTCTGGAATGGCTACCTGTCTGGCACTCAGGTGTCAGGATGCCAGGGATTATCCCTCAGGCAGAGGGGCTGCTGAGGAGCTGAGCTCACATGTCTAGATGAATTTCTGAAGTTTTCCCAGTGAGCCAGTACATAGATCCATTGATCAGTAAATTACATTTGGTATTGTGCAGCAAAGGCCCTTTGAATAGATAGGAAGAAACTGTGATGAAGTGTTTTGTGGGGACAAATCACAAAAGTGATTGTGCTGATTTTGGTCGTGGGCTGCATGTACATGATATCTGCTGGAGGGGCAACCCCCCCAACCTATACATAAATTTCTGCAACACTTTCAGGTGACAAGCAGGCGCTACCCGAAGCTCAAGGAGGTGGACGATGTGCTCGGAGGGGCCGCCGCCTGGGAGAATGTAGACTCCACTGCAGGTACCAAGGGGGGGGGGTGAGAAAGGGGGCCGGGGTCTCCCAGAGGGGAGTCGGGAGGGACCCCCAGGGGTCATCCAGGCCAACCCCCTCGCAGGCATCGGGGGATCGAGCTCTTATCCCGGGTTTGCCCCGCTCTCCCCCTGCCCCACCTGCAGTTGCTGACGGTCGGGACAGAACCTTGGAGACCCCTTTGGAAGGTGGAACCCATTTCTACCCCACCCATCTGGCTGGGTTTCCCCAGCCACTCTGAGCAGCTCCCAAAAGAATATTAAAAACATGATAAAACATCAAACATTGAATACTTCCCTGTACAGGGCTGCCTTCAGATGTTTTCTAAAAGTCCGATAGTTGTTTATTTCCTTGACATCTGGTGGGAGGGCATTCCACAGGGCGGGTGCCACCACTGAGAAGGCCCTCTGCCTGGTTCCCTGTAGCTTGTTCCCTCACGCTGAGAAGGTTCTGGCCCCCATGACTCTGATTTAAGAGAGCTCAGGAAGCTGCCTTCCGCAGAGTCAGGCCCACCTGGCTCAGCATGATCAGTACTGGCTGGCAGCCACAGATCCGCAGGGTTCCAAGCAGGGCAACTTTCTCCTAGGCCCTTGGGGAGATGCAAAACAAGCGCCCCACTTGTCAGGTTGAGGGTCCTCATCATCTCCGGCCATGGCCAGCCTGGGTGCTTGAGGCTCCAGGAGCCGCCCTCTGGCCCGGAGGGGGAGATGCTCCACCACCCACCGGGTCCTGACACCCTCTTCTTTGTCTCCCTCCCCCCCCCCAGAGCCGTGCCCCAAGTGTGAGCACCCGCGGGCCTACTTCATGCAGCTGCAGACGCGCTCGGCTGACGAGCCCATGACCACCTTCTACAAGTGCTGCAGCGCCCAGTGTGGACACCGCTGGAGGGACTGAGGCCGCAGTAGAGCTGACTGGGCAACTGGGGTGCGGGTGTCTGCTACTTTGTACATAATAAACAGTATATATGAGAAAGAGCTGCAAACATGTTCTCTCATTCTCTATGTGGAAGAAGGGCAGGGAGGGTTGGCATCCTACACATTCCGGAGCCAAAATGCACACCAGCTCAAAGGGACAAGAGGAATAGTTGGAGAGCTTGGTGTTTAGGGGAGTATCCTAATTTTTTGCAGCCATTTCTGCTACGTTTTAAAAAGCTGGCTTGAGCTGAGGTTCCACAGATGAAAGTAGCTTCCCCCAAACTGAGAGGAGCCACTGCCTTGCCCACAGTGGGAGCCGTCCAGGTGTTTCACCTGCTTCCCCTGTGCTGCCACAGACTCTGCCACCGTCATCAGTATCCTCCCAGTTGTGTGTTATAGGGTCAAGCAAGAAGCTGAGAGTCAGGAGGAGGTACAGAAACGATCTCTTTATTAACAAAAGCACGCCACAACATTCACTGTCCTACTGTACAAAAGAGGCCTCATCACAGGGGAGCCATCTGCACCCACTTGTTCCAGTTGAGTTCATAGGGAAAGACCCTGCCCATTTTCAGGGTGCAGTCAACGGTGGGCTCATAGAAGACGGCTGGCGTGCTGCTCAGTTTGGGGCTGCCAACCACCTCCTCAAGGGTCGGCTTCGAGAAGAGTGAGGCTGCTCTCTGCTGCTTCAAGTGGAATTTCCTGATGCAGCCAAGAGATTCAAGGCCCTGTAAAGCAAAACAGAGTTACTGAATGCTAACCTTTTTAAAAGTGTTGGGCGTAGGCTGTATTGAAAGCAGTGGTTTCATTGCGGGGAGCAAATTGGACCGTCTGCATGTTGCTGGAATCCCAATTGGCCACGCTGGCTGAAGCTATTGAGAGATGTACAAGCCGTTCTGTCCATTTAGCATTTCCAACATGTAAGAAAATAGCAGCTGCTGATGGGCACATGCTAAGGTGGAGTGTGCCTCCTAAATGCCTTCCCTATGCAGGAAGAGAACCGTGGCCTTTCCTGAGGTGGCTCCCTCCTTGCCCTGTGCCACCACAGCCAGGCTCTGCTCCCTAACAATGATAGGAGTTTGGGTGGGCAGGTCCTGCTCTGCATCCATCAAGGGTGCAGAAAACCAAAGCTATTGTGCAGCTCCATCTCCAAATCTCCTGAATAGGAGTTGCCAGAAAATGCCTAAGTGCTTTACTCTGGCCTTGGAAGTCGGGTGGGAAACAAATGCGGCTAAATATATAAACTTCTATTTTAAGACAGAGGCTGGGACTAGCTGACTACCTGCCTCTGCCCTGGGCCTGCACAGATATGGCCGTTCCCTTCTTTGCCACCAACGGTCGCTGTTCTTGCATGCTGAGCACCGGGAAGGGACCCAGGCAGCAACATGCAGGTAAGCTGGAAACACCTGGACAGAGGGGATCCGCCTTGACCCCAGGAGACCAAACATACCTGCAGAATCTCCCGAAGAGCCACCGGCTGCAGGACGCCCAAATAGTGGTGGCACAGAGCTGCTTCTGTTATGCCAGGCTTGGTCATGATGTGGCAGAGAACCCCCTCCATGATGCCCTTGCAGACTGGCTTGTTCAGGCTGCCGTCCACGATGCGCCACGGACGGCCGACAAAGCTGATGTTCCCACCAGCGCTGTTTTGAGAGGAGTGGTGCAAGGAGAGAGAGAGTGAGAGGAGCAGAACCACTGCTGGTATTGGCAAAGGGGACAGCCTCTCCCCCCATGAAGCAACCTGGATCCTGCGACCATCATCTTATTTGTGTGCCTCTTGTGTGGGAAATACGAAAGGCAGTAGCATGAGAATGGGCCTTCTTTGGGGTGGCTTCCTGCTTGACTGGCACATTCCTGATCTTTAGGCACCAGTCAAAAACTTCCCTCTATAATCAGGCCTTTGATTATCTTTGGCCTTTTAGAAGTGGGTGGGATGTTTCTGATTTTATTTTTCTTCTTGGTTCTAATTATATGGGCTTTTGTTTTGTTATTTGGTTGGCTGGTTGTAAGTTGCTTTGGGCAAGGTTAAACAACTAACAAATTTAACAAATAATGCACTTGTACGCACAGGCAAAGGCCAGGTCCCGCTGAAGGCTGCAGCACAGTGAGTGAGCAGATCCCAGCAGCTGTTGGTGGTCTGTCCCAGCCAGGCCTACTCGCGTCTCAACTTAAGAGCCAGAGGCATCTTTAAGACTGGTGCCAACCTCCTGGAGAACAACCCCCAGGGGCAGGTTGGGTCTCCAAAGCACAATACAGCTGACTAGAGGTCCCAGAAGTACTGGAATCAGCAGGAAGTCCCTCTCTGAAAACCCCTCAAATCCACAAATGGAGCCTCGTTCCCTTTTGAGATCCTGCCACAGCAGCAGCAGGAACATCTCAAGGGGTTTGGTGGGGAAAACCTGAATACCTTGTTGTTTGCTTCTGAATACCAGTTTCCGCTTCTGAATGCCAGGAGCTGGAAACAGCAGGAGGGTGGGGTAGTGCCCCTGTGGTCGGATCCTGCTTGCAGGTTTTCGCAGGATCACAGAGCTGTAGAGTTGGGAGGGAGTACGCAGCTGTCCCATACAGGGACTGAGGCTGCGACCTTGGTGTGGTCAGCATCAGGCTCTGACCAACTGTGTTCCGTTAGAATATCTGGTGAGAACACAATGTTGGAGCAGATGGGCCATTGGTCGGATCCAGCAAGATTTTCTTAAACTAACCAATGGGGGAGTTGGGAGTCCCTAAAACTTCCTGAGGTGGGTGCACGTCCTGGGAATCAAGTGAATGTGGCTGCTAATGTCTTAACTGCCTCCGACTACAAAGTGGGTGTGTTGAAGCAACACCGAAGCTCCTCTAATCTATGTTGTGACTCTTTGGATGCAGCTCTGCTCCGGCAAAGGGAATTCTCTCGTTTCATCTGATCTGCACACTCACCTTTCGTATTCTGCCTGCCATACTTTCCCCGCAGAACATCCTAGGGAAAAGAGCAGAAAGCACAACTGGCACCAGGAGCACAACAGGGGTCCATCCCACCTCCTCAAATTGCTGGGCTGCGTGACAACTGCATGGATAGTTTGGATGAGCAGCACAACCAGGAAGAGGAAGGCCCCGTGCAGGTGGAAGGGGCTTGGGGAACAAAAAGCAGCCACCAGGAAGGAGCAGGTCTTTTTTTAACAATTTTTTTAATGGAACCCCTTATATAGGATTTTGTATATAAATTTCCCCTCGGCTCTTTATGCTGGCCCATGCAGAACCAGCATGGATAGTTGGCCCCGGGGAATATTTGACGTTTTCTCCCCTTAAGGCTTTGATCTATAGGCTACCACTAAAACGAGGCTGTATTTTAAACTGTATTCTAACCTATATTTTAATCAACATGTTTTTACTGTATTTTATATTTGGTGTTAGCCGCCCTTGGTCTTGGCCGGGGAGGGCGGGGTATAAATAAAATATTATTATTATTCTCGTAGAGAGAGCGACAGAGAGAGAGAAAATACTGACAAGGTAACAAGAAGACGGCAGGCCCTGTGGACTGACTGGTGGTCTTGCCCCACCATGGCTCTGCAGGAGCCCCAGGACAGCAGGCACGCCAAAGGCACGGCATGGGCCTTGCAGGCCTTTCCCCACCTGGTCTGGGGGGGGGGGAGGCCCTGACTGACATGACTGACGGACTACAAAAGCTGTGGGGTTTTTTGGGGGGCGGGAGAGATGTCTTGTTGGCGTTGGTGCTGTTAAGTCTTTGTACCTTTATTTTGGATCTTATGGTTCACATGGAAATTGTGCAATTTGGTTGTGTACTTTTTAATGTTCAATGTATTTTTATGACTACTTTTCTAATGTTTGCAATTATTCAATTATTTAAATGGTGCAAGCCCTTCCTTCCCTCCCCCTCCCCTTTTTATGAAGATTACCTGCTCTGGGATCCCACAGCTAACTCTCCCCTGGTCTCCTTGCTAGCCCAAGTGGGACTAATTTAGCCAGCTAGCCCTGGTGATCATCTAATGTTTATTGAATGGATTTCCTCCCTAAATTGATTTTTGAATTCTGAATTTATTGTTATTCCCGTTTTATACTGTATTTTATGCTGTTTTCTGTTGCATCAATTAAGTGTTTTAAATTTGTTGTTAGCTGCCCTGGGCCTGGTTTTCTGAACCGGGAAGGGCCGGGTATAAATAAATAAAAATTATTTATTAAAACTGTGGAAAGGCGGAACAAGTGATTGATACAAATAAAATGGCTGATGGATGGATTGCCTCTGCACAAAGGGCCTCCCTATTACTCCAACCCCAGTTGCTGGAGGGACGGGGGGTTGTGCTCAGGTCCTGCTTGGGGGCTTCACCGTGACTTGCCTGGCTGGCCGCTAGGAGAAGAGGAGGTGGGCCTGGATGGGGCCCCCTTTGGCCTGATCCTGCTGCAGGCTCCCACCAACCCATTCCTGAAGTTTCTCCTGCCTGCCAAGTGTGGAGAGGGAGCCCAGTGGGGCTCCTCACACCTACCGCTGGAGTCACCAAGGGCTGCTTCCGGCTGCGGGACGGGATCCTTGCGTGGCTCCCTGGTGCGATCACCGCAGTCTTCGGCTTCCTGGCTGCTCAGACCAGAGGCCTCTTTCCCACTGCCCTTCCCCACAGCGTCCATCCTGCAGCCTCGTATGGAGCCTGGCTCTGGTGTGGTCGTTCCTTCTTGCACCTCTGGAGTCCTTGCGCCACCAGGGCTGGCATTCAGGACCACAGGGCTGTTGGCTCCTTCTCCCAGCATGCTCTGGGTGCCTTGGGCAGCAGCTTCTCCATCCAGACTCTCCTCTTCCGTCTTCTGCCTTTTCCTCGCTGGTTCTTCCTCTGACAGAGCAGAAGGAGAAGCCCTGCTGAGCTCCGTCTCTCCTGCCTCAGCTGGGTCCTTCGGGAGAGCAGAGTCTTTGCCTTGCAGGACTTCGCCACCATCCTCCTTGAGGCGTGCAGAGTGCAGCAGCCAGGGGCCGGCAAATCTCCTTGCCACCAGCCGGGTGGTGTGGCCGCCGACTTCTAACACATGCTCCAGGTCAATGAGGTCCTAAGGGGGAGAAGGAAAACCAGGACCACCCTCAAAGAGAATCAGAGCAAAAGCCTACAGAACTAGATCTCTTAAGGTCCATGAATAACCATAGTTTAGAGGTCCCGGGCCCTAAGGAAGTCAGACTATCCTCCACCAGGGCCAGGGCCTTCTCAGTGATGGCTCCGACCTGGTGGAATGCTCTGTCCCATGAGACCAGGGCCCTGCAGGATTTAACCTCCTTCTGTCGGGCCTGTAAGACAGAGCTATTCTGCCTGGCTTTCAATTTGAATTCGGCCTGATCTTTTATTTCCCTTCTCTTCCCTCTCCCTCCCCTTTTATGAAGATTCCCTGCTCTGAGACCCCACAGCTAATTCTCCCCTGGTCTCCTCGCTGGCCCAAGTAGGACCAGTTCAGCCAGCTAGCCCTGGGGATTATCTAATGCTTATTAGATGGATTTCCCCTAAATTGATTTCTGAACTTTGAATTTTATTGTTATTCATGTTTTTATACTGTATTTTATGCTGCTTTTACAATTAAGTGTTTTAAATTTGTTGTTAGCCGCCCTGAGCCCAGTTTTTGAACTGGGAAGGGCGGGATATTAATTATTATTAGTATTATTATTATTCTCTCTCTCCATCATCATGTGAGAATCTCTGCAGTCCAAATGACAATTTGTGCTTGCCATATATGAAGGGGTTAAGACCCACAAAGTTGCAGAATTCCCAGACAGGACAATTTTTGAGGCCATATCCCCTACGTACTGTGGTGGGAAAAAGAGTCAAAAGATCTTAATACTGTCTCCTTTCTGCTTGGCTCAGTCTCTTTCTTCTTCTTGCCAAACCTTTGATGGAACAGGATGTCTGTCCATTCTCCTCTGAGAGAAGATTCCGTCTGGATTTTTAGAATGCAACTTAAAAAGTAGATTTGCCTGCCTTGTATTTGTTGCTGTTACTGCTGAAATCAAGGACAAGGCTATCTAAAGCACATAAACATTGTTTTTACGCTTACCATACAGTTAATTGCCTGATTCTTTATTGAGAGGGAAGGGAAATTCCAGCCCGCTATCACTGTCTGGACAAAACAAAATTAAACTAATTTAACCTTAGTCTCTAGTTTCTGTTTTAAATGTCGCAAGGGATGGTGACTTTTTAACTCTGCTAACCCAGCGTTTAAAATCCTACGTGCACGTGAGACAGGAAGGAGAACTGTCGTTAATAAGCCCTTCCCACCTGACGAAATCCACCCGAGACATCGCACCCACCTGGAGGTACTGGGGCAAGAGCCGCTTACGCTCCCCGCCGGCCACTTCGTAGGGCTGGAACTGCCTGGCAAGGTCCACCGTGGCCACCCCAAAGTGGGAAGCCTCTCCGATGGCTCTGTAGACTTCCAGGGTGGCGGCAGCATCTGCAGGGCTGTAAGAGAGGCGCTCCAGGGACTGAAGAAGGTGGCCTGCCGGGCAGTCTTCTTCCTGGACACCCAGGAGCCTGGTGAAGGCGATGGGGAGGCAGGAGGCTCCGACGGGGAGGTGCTCCAGATCTGGTGGACCTACAAGCGCAAAATGGGGCGGGTCAGGACAGAGGAAGCCCGGCAGGCCACCCTAGCTAGCCGCTCTGCCACATATGTGGGGGGCAGGTGGGATTGCTATGAGGAATTATGAAAAATGCAACACACCACTGTGTCAGCGATGGAAGCATGGCTTTGACTGGGCTTGCGTCATTTGGCACGATTTCTGGTCGAATCCCACAAGCCTCTGCACCTCTGCCATTTTCCTTCTCTACCCCTGACAGGCACATATAAGCATTCTAAAACAGACTGGTTGCTTCACCAGGCATCCTCAGTACATAAAGATAGAAGGTAGCTTTGATGTAGCTTTTGTTAATCTTTAGATAGATCTTAAGGGCCAGGAAGAGAGTTCACAAGGAGATGGTAAATACTCTTTCCTTGCCTGTCCCTCCTTTCCTGCCTGTTTATGACCTTTGGGGTTTTCTAAAAGCATTCCTCCTTGATTCCTGTTTTATTTACTCTGAAACATGTATGCATGCTCAAAGTAGTCTTTGTAGTTAAAAGGATTTCTCTGATCTAACTTTGTCCCACATGGGGATTTTTTGAAATGCTCAGAGGAAATCTGATTGGTTCTTACAAATGCTGTGTTAAGAGTTTTTTTGTTAATAACAGGGACCCGGGCCAGGGTGTGGCGGATTATTATTTGCACTTCCTCCCAGAGTCTTGCTGGCCAAGCCTCATGCGTATTTTATTTATCAGGGTCCAAACCCTTCCTTGCTTTCAGAACGCAACACACACACAGGCAGCCCACGTCCTTCGCTGGCAGACGAAGCCGTCGCCCTGCCAGGGGGAAGGTGAGGAAGAGCTCCTCTGCCTACAGACTGACCTTGGGCCCAGAGGCTGTCCTGGGCAGGGGTCTTCCTCATCTTCACCTTCACTTGGCAGGAATTGACGACGATGTTGTCGGTGGGGCTCAGGTTGCGAGTGCTGACGATGCCGGGGGCATAGTAGCCTCTCATGAGGAGGTAGTTTGTGTGCGACGCCTGGTGGGCCTTCACTTCAATCTGCCGCTTGCTGCTCGCGTTCTCCTCCAAGTCCTCCTCGTCATCGTCCTCCTCCTCGTCCTCCTCCAGCCCCTCTTTCCCCAGGCTGCAAGGAGCAGACAGGATCCCCCCCACCCATTTCAAGGTCTGCTACATCAAAGGAGCAGCTCCCGCCACCAGTCCAACCAACCCCCCTCGCCAGCAGCATTTCCTGTGGGTTGCCACGGGCCAGACACTATCTCTCAGCCTAACTTGCCCAGGTGGTTGTGCAACTCAAATGGGAGGAAAGAAGAGCCACATATTCTTCCTGGACTGACATGTAAGATCTGTTAATCCCCACCAATCTAAAACCAAAAGCGGCTCTGGCACATTTGATTTGGGGTGGTATTCCATTTGCCATTTGTGTGTGGCCAATTCTGCTGTGGAATCTATAGCTGCTCTGCCAAGGTCCCCTGGTGCCAGTTTCCCTCTGGCCAGAAAGGATTCTGAAGCAGAGGTCGGCTCTCCACCCGGAGGACACCGCTGCTTTGCAAACATTGTTTAAACAGTCCTGTGAACATCTTTCTGTGGGGCGCGTAGGACTTGTCTAAAACGTTCACCCAATGACATAATGGCCTTTTGCATTAACCACCATTATACATTTTCTGTTTCAGTTGTTTCCATCTGTTCTAGTTTATCTAGTTAATAATAATAATAATAATAATAATAATAATAATAAATTTATTTATTTATACCCTGTCCATTTGGCTGGGTTTCCCCAGCTACTCTGGGCAGCTCCCAATAGAATATTATTATTATTATTATTATTATTATTATTATTATTATTAAACAAAAGAGATACCTCAAACATTAAAAACTTCCCTAAACAGGGATGCCTTGAGATGTCTTGTTTATTTCCTCGCCATCTGATGGGAGGGTGTTCCAAAAGGCAGGCACCACTACCGAGAAGGCCATCTGCTTGGTTCCCTGTAACCTCACTTCTTGCAGGGAGCAAACGCCAGAAGGCCCTTGTTGCTGGACCTTGGTGTCTGGGCTGAACAATGTGGGTGGAGACGCTCCTTCAGGTGCAATGGGCTGAGGCCATTTAGTTGTTTTTGATCTTTTTGCAAGCTGCAACCAACAAACATCACAACAACAACACAAGACAAAGGCAGCTCACTGATCTCGCTGCTGCTGCTGCTGCCTGAAGTGTGGAAGAGCAGCTATGAGCCTCTGCTTGCTGTTCTCTCTCCACGTTCCCCACGTGTACCAAACCCCAGTCAATGGCCTCAGCAGGATTGCAAAGCCACCAGAAAAACCTCTTCCCCCTGGCTTAGCAGCTCACGCAGAGGCCTCAGGGAAAGGGGTTGAGGAAGAGCCCCAGGGCTGCTGCTGCTGCTGCTGTGCACCCCAAATGGGTGGGCGGGCTTCAGTTTACCTCCCCTCACTGCCACCCCCTTCCAAACCAAGTGCCAAGGCAGCCCCACCTTTTAATGACTTCGTTCTCCACCAGGGTGCTGTCCACCACCACAATCTGCTCTGGGATCATCACATCCACAGACACCAAGCCCAGGGAGGAGAGGGCCAGGATGGCGGCACAGTAGCCCCCAGGGCCGTCCAGAGGGAAGGTGACCATCTCCTCGGAGGCAAAGGAGTCGTCCTGGTCCTTGAAAGAGAAGCGAGTGGCCTGGTCCTGCGCTCCGGCCTCCTGGAGCTTCGAGAGGAACTGGTACGATTCGCTGCACAGCATTGTGGGAAACCGCCAGGTGAACACCCTGGAGAGAGAATCCGAGAATTGTTGAGTTGGAGGGGGACGGGGGACCCCAGGGGTCCTGCAATGCAGGAATCGCAGATAATCCCCAGCAGAGGTTTTCAGCTGACGTCACGATTTATGGCGGTCGATCTCCACTGCCCTCCAGGGAATTTAACAATGTTTTATTATGCTCTCCCCCTCGACTGAAGATGACTGGACTTCATTTGAAATTATCTCTGGACTGGACCAGGAGTGTAAGGGAGCAATTTCGAGTGAGAAGAGGAACAGCTACTAATTAAATCTGTCAAGAGGCTGCATTTGTGAAAAAGGATTTGTTTTTAGCTGTGTGCCGAGGAAGAACCCCAGAGTGGAATTTCAATGGCGGAGAGTGGAGATGTTATCTGGGAGTTATTTATAGCCGCAGCCTGTATGCAAGTTGGTGGACAGCAGAGGGAATGGAATGCACAAAGAAAGATAGCGATTAACTCTCCCAGCGGATGAGGTCTGAGTACAACGTTTATGAAGGACTACACACATGAAATGGATCATGCATTTATGAGAAACAAGAAAGGTGCAGTATGTAAGGAAACAATAAAGGTCAGCTGTGAGAATGGACTAACACATGGGTAGGCAAACTAAGGCACAGGGGCCGGATCAGCCCAATCGCCTTCTAAATCCAGCCAGAGGACGGTCCGGGAATCAGCATGTTTTTACATGAGTAGAATGTGTGCTTTTATTTAAAATGCATCTCTGGGTTATTTGTGGGGCATAGGAATTCATTTCCCCAAAAAAATATAATTCGGCCCCCTACAAGGTCTGAGGGACAGTGGACCAGCCCCTGCTCAAAAGGTTTGCTGGCCCCTGGACTAACATCAAGAGAAGAATTAAAGAGGAGGTGACAGAAGGATGAATTGGCTACATGAGGAAGTAATGGATGCATGTTTGCAATAGGAGGGAGAACCTATTGTATTATATCAAAAGTAATTTGGACTAATTTGTAATAATCTGGAAAACCAAGAAAAAGAGGAAGAGGAAGAAGAATCATCATCATCCCTGGCAGATAGCCGTCCAAAGAATTTCCAAGAAAGGAGAGTTCACAACCTCCAAAGGGAGTCTGTTGAACAGCTCTTACCGTCAGAAAGTTCTTCCTACTGTTCAGCTGGAATGCCCTTTCTTGCAATTGGACTCCCTTGGGTGGGGTCCTGCCCTCTGAAGCAGCAGGAAGCACAAGCTTCCTCCATGTGACGGCCCTTTATAGATACCTGAAGACGTCTCTCATAAAGGGCAGCCGCATGGAAGATGGCGCAAGAGCTAAGCTACCTTCTGTTCCCCTGGTTGGACAAAGGGGCGAGGGGCTCCCCTGTGCTCCAGCATGCCAGGCAGAAAGGGGCGAGGGAAGCCCCCAGGAAGGGCCGCCTGGGCTCCCCTGGGAGGGTGTGTTCCCCCCAACACAGCCTTGGTTCTCCTGGCTGCCCACAGCCTCTGCTTTGCACTGGCAGCCTCAGGCAGGGCACTGACCTGTAGTAGCTCTGAGAGAGCTGGTAAGACATGGGCACAAAGGGCAGTGCCCGGCTCTTCTTGGGGCCCAGGCTGTGGTTGCCCCTCCGGCGGTTCACAAGGCTCCTCTTCTGGCAGTCCAAGAAGGCCTTGACCAGGAGGTCGTCCCCGTACTCCCGGTAGAGGCGGAAGGTCTGCGGACACAAACACACACGCAGGCAGCTAAGAGCTGGGAACTTCAGCTCCCCATTATAACATCTCTCAATGTTTGTTTGCTTTTGGGGAGGGTAACATTTCCGTGGTATTTTCAAGCATCTTTTCCGCCCCCTTTTGCCATTTCCAACATGCCCAAATCATTTCGCCAGCATTTTGAAGTGCCTCCTAGACCTTTTCCTCGCCACGCTTACAACTACCTTCCTTTCCTGTTTACTGCCTGTTTATGACCTCCGGGGTTTGCTAAAAGCATTCCTCCTTCATTCCTGTTTTATTTACTCTGAAACATGTATGCATGCTCAAAGTCGTCTTTGTAGTTAAACGGATTCCCCTGATCTGACTTTGTCTTGTCCCACGTGGGGATTTTTTGAAACGCTCAGAGGAAATCTGATTAGTTCTTACAAATGCTGTGTAAGAGTTCTTTTGTTAATAAAAGGGTCCTGGGCCAGGGTGTGGCAGATTATTATGCGCACTTCCTCCCAGAGTCTTGCTGGCCAAGCCTCGCGTGTATTTTATTAATCAGGGTCCAGTCCTTCCTTTACCTTCAGAACGCAACAGACTAGAGGGGCCACTGGCCTCATCCAGAAGTCCCTTTATTTATACGTTCTCAGGCGCATAGGCCAGCTGTCTTCCCACCTACGCCCCCAGGCATCAGTCTCCTCAGCAGATGCTCAAGCCCCAGTATGTTTCCTTGAGCCCCCAAGATAGGTGAGGGGCCGCACACACCTCAGCAGACCAAGGTTCTCTCTACCTGAAATGACTGGCAGGACTTCATCTGGTTGTCGGAGAGGGCCAGCGTGCTCTGGATCAAGTTCTGCAGCACCAGAAAGTGGATGTCGGCGATGCTGGAAGGAAAGAGCCTGTGTCAATCTGAAATCGACCTTCGCAGCACAGATCCTTCTTTCTTAAAGATAAAGCCTAACTTCAGTGATGAATAAACCGCTCCACATCTTAGCAATGTGATCCCAGCTTGGGAAGCTGGAATGGGGGTGGGGTGGGGGGTGTCTTGGCACTTGGGGATACTGGATTTCAGTTTCAAATGGTTTCCAACAGGAGAAGGAAGCATTTTATGCTTCTCCCCAGCCCACTTTGCCTCACCTGCTGAGCACATCCTCTTTCTTGCTTTGGGTCGTTTCATCTCCGATGGCCAGAACTCGGAACCTGGAAAAGGGCAAGGAAGGAGCCACGGGGAGATCTCACCAAGGTGGCACACACAGGCGCATCTCCCTTTATCCCGGCACGCAGGTGGCCCAAAAGGACCCCTGGGCCCCAAACCCCAGAAAGCCCCTGCCAGACTGAGCTGGCTGAAGGCAGCTTCCTACAGACCCGCCAGGGACCGGGGCAGATTCTGATGGGCCAGAGCCAGGCCTGCAATTCCCCCGGCCACAGCAGGCTGGTTTCTCGGCAGACGGGCAGCTCAGCTCCTGCAGGCAGGGCCACCCTCTCAGAGATCCAGAGAGGCCCCGGCCACTGCCGGCTCCTGACCCAGCTCTGCCTTCGGGGTTTGGCCAAGGAGATACCTGCGGAAAAGCTCCTCCAGGGTGTCTGGAATAGCAGGTCTGGGATTCCCCAGCGTGGAGCTGAACTTCTCCTTCAGCCTCTCCACAAATTCCTTGAACTCTTCTGCGCAAACCTTTGAGAAGAGGAGGGAGGGAGGGAGGTCGGTCAGTTCTGAGCAAAGCCTGGTCCTGGGAACCAGCGAAGCAGGGCCCACGCCCGGTTCCGTCTCTCAGGGTCACCTGCATGAATGGCACCTGCGCACTCGTCTCTGTTTCAAGGGCTCCTCTGGCAGGGCAGGGGCGGAAGGAGGGGCTGGGAGGAGGCTGGAGGTCTCCTGCCCCGCCTTCCAAACCCCAAGAGGGGCAGGAGGCGGCAGAAGAAGAACCAGTGGCTCTGGCACCAGCCCACTCCTTGTTTGGGTCCACTGCTGAGAGGCTGGCAAGGGTTGCCCATTTGCTACAGGGCCATGTTCAAGGTGTCACTGTTTGCATATGAAGCCCTTAACGACTTGGGACCAGATTCCCCACGAGATCGCCTTTCCCCACTCCACCGCATCCCTCAGTGGAACTGGCCCTGTGACAGGTGACACATAATTCCCTTTCCACACCTGTAATAACTGGATCGTTTAGTGTGGCATCTGCACTTTGGAACTCCCTGCCTGTTGATATCACTGTACTCATTTTGGCACCTGCTCAAAGCATTCTTAGCTAGGCATGCCTACCCAGAGGCTTAGAAGCTGATATATTCTTACTCTATTTTAACTTTTGCACGTTTTAAAGCAGGGTTGTGGTTTTTTCTTGAGTTTATTGTTTTATCTTCTTGTAAATCTGACTCGCCTGTTGCCTTTGTTGCATATCCTTAGGTGCCAGGCAAAAACGTTCCTCTTCTCCCAGGCCTTTGGCTAATTAAACTATGGCCTTTTAAACTGGGTGTGTCTTGTTTTTGTTTGTTATTATGATATGTCTTGTTGTGTTTTTATATTGTAACCTGCCCTGTGATCTTTGGATGAAGGGTGGTATAGAAATTAATGATGATGATGATGATGATGAACTGCTTTGAAGTTTTTTACAATCAAGTGTTAAATGCAACTAAAGAAAATAATTCAAGGTTGAAGGGGCACAGAGAAACCATCCCTGGAGTTGTGCTCAGCATCTCTGCCCATGCAGGGCAGGGCCACTTCAGGTCCATCCTGGGGTGCATGCATGGACCCAGAGCCCCACACCTGCCCCTGCTCACCTTGGGGTCCTGGTAGTTGCTCTTCCTGTTCATGAAGTCATCAATCAGAATCCGATCTTGGTAGACTTCAGCCAGGCAAACCCTGCGGAAGACACCCCTCAGTTTAGCCCTGAAGCTGAGCCTCCCTCCGAGAAGGCTGGCTTCTGTAGAAAACACTTCAAGAGCCACAGAGGCAGCCAAAAGGGGGCATCCCCCGGCACCAGCCTCTTCTCCCCAAGGAGGGATGGCTGGCTCCGTTCGATGGTGATAGGGAAAATATTGGCTCTCAGACCATCGCCTCATGGGGAGAGCCCTTGGCCACAGCATTCCTGTGTTCTTAGCAAATTCACATCCCCCGTTCACAGCTGGGGAAGAGGAACCCCAGGAGGGAGGGAGCCCTGAAGGACGCCCTGGGAGCAGGGGAGGCAGCGGAGGACAGAACACCCCCCCCGACACTGGGACACGGAGAGGGCCTTCTTGGTGGTGGCTGCTCTCAGGCAACTTGGGAACTCCCTGCCCAGAGAAGCCAGACTGGCTCCCTCCCTGCTCTCCATCCGTTGGCAGGTGAATCCCTTTTTGTTCCCACAGACATTCGGAAATTGACCAAAGGGCTGGTGCTGTGATCTTTTCATTGCAAAGATCTGTACATTTTAATAAACCACTACACACACACACACACACACACACACACACACATATCTGTATCTTGTATAGATGTTTTATTGTTTTCTTATATCTGTTGGAAGCTGCCCAGAGTGGCTGGGGCAACCAAGTCAGAGGGGAAGGATACAAATATTAAAATTACTATTATTATTAGGTTGTTATTATTATTATTATTATTATTATTATTATTATTATTATTATTAGGTTATTATTATTAGTAGTAGTAGTAATAATAGTTTTTAAATGATTGCTTCCTCACCCCCTGGTGATTTTAGCTGTTTCTATTTTAGCTGTAAGCTACCTTGGGACGCAGGTGGCGCTGTGGGTTAAAGCCTCAGCGCCTAGGACTTGCCAATTGAAAGGTCGGCGGTTCGAATCCCTGCGGCGGGGTGCGCTCCCGCTGCTCGGTCCCAGCGCCTGCCAACCTAGCAGTTCGAAAGCACCTCCGGGTGCAAGTAGATAAATAGGGACCGCTTACCAGCGGGAAGGTAAACGGCGTTTCCGTGTGCGGCTCTGGCTCGCCAGAGCAGCGATGTCACGCTGGCCACGTGACCCGGAAGTGTCTCTGGACAGCGCTGGCCCCTGGCCTCTTAAGTGAGATGGGCGCACAACCCCAGAGTCTGTCAAGACTGGCCCGTACGGGCAGGGGTACCTTTACCTTTACCTACCTTGAGTCCCTTTGTCAGGGAAAAAGGTGGGATAGATATAGATAAATATATAATAATAATTTCAAAGCCGCAGCAGCCTCAAAAGCTCAGAAAGAGCACTTCTTAAATGCTTAACTCACCACCAGAGGGTGATAAGAGGATTAACAATGGAAGGTGGGTGTGACTCCATTTGGTCTCGGTCTATATTGTTTATTAACAATAAATGGCACAGCCATCTGCCCTCTGTCTCAGCCCTAGCAGCCACCGTGGAGAAATCACCTTCACGCTTTAGACTGAAGTGCACCCCGAGGACAGCTGCTGAATTTGTAATGTAAAAAGGTTTTCCAAGTTTGTGGACACTGCATGCAAGACTTAACATCTACACGTTACAGTGGTACCTCGCAAGACGAATGCCTCGTAAGACGAAAAACTCGCAAAACGAAAGAGTTTTTCGTTTTTTGAGTTGCTTCGCAAGACGGATTTCCCTATGGGCTTGCTTCGCAAGACGAAGACGTCTTGCAAGTTTGTTTCCTTTGTCTTGCAAGTTTGTTTCCTTTTTCTTAAAACCGTGCATTCACTTCGAGGAGCAACTCATAGCACGCGGTGTGGTAGCCTTTTTTGAGGTTTTTGAAGACTTTGGTGATTTTTGAAGCTTTTCCAAAGTCTGTGCTTCACAAGACGAAAAAATTGCAAGACGAAAAAACTCGCGGAACGAATTAATTTCGTCTTGCGAGGCACCACTGTATTTGTCTTGGGAGACAACACTCTGCATTTGGTCACTGCTCCCCTAAAATTTCCAATAGAGCTTATGAAACGAGGAAAGTGTCTCACTTGTAGTTGAGGTAGGTCTGGGGGTTCTTGACGATGTAGCGCGCCCTCCGCCCCACCGAGTGGCACGTCTTGTCCAGCGACTCCTCGAAGTTGCTGTGCATGATGTCTCGCACCACCTGCCAGGGGACAAACGGTCCCTTCACCTGCGTAGGAGAAGAGAAAGGAGCCCCCGCTCAGCCAGGACCAGGATCCCTGGACCCTTTGCACACAAGGGAAGCCCAAAGAGGACGCCCCCCCCCCGTTCTCCCCACTTGCTGGCTGCCAATTCGCCCCCTCCCAGCCTCGCTGCTGAGATCAGCTTCCCCGCCCACCTTGGCATTGAGGACGTTGCTGGCGATCCGGCACAGCATGAGCAGGCTGTCCTCCTGCACGGTCCACATCACGCGCAGGCGGGTCATCCTCTGCAAGGCGCTCTGGTCCGCTTCGTCGTGGTAGCATGGCTTTTTTCTCTTCACCCCGGTGCCCCCCTCTTAGAAAGGAAGGAGGCAACATGTGGTGAGCAAGCAGCTCGTGGCTCTGCCTCTCCCATGTGTGTGCGTGCGGGGGGGGGGGAGGTGGGCATCCAAGGCCCACTGCTGTGGAAGACGAGGCACAGCCACTCTGGCCCCCCTGTGCCCAGCAGACCCCAAAGGCAGACAGGAGGATTTGCCCCAAGCCATTAGGAGGACATTTGAGATCTCAAAGGAAGAGGAAAATCCAGGCTACAACTCCCATGATCCCTAGCTAGCAGGACCAGTGGTCAGGGATGATGGGAATTGTATTCTCAAAACATCTGGAGGGCCAAGGCTGGGGAAGCCTGATCCAGACCAAAATGGCGCTCAGAGCCCTAAGTGGTTTTTGGCCAGCGAGTGCCATGCACAGCCTGCCCCCCCCAGCCCCCCAGTGAGGTTGGCCACCTCTTTTCTTCCTCTTTTTCCTTGTCTTCTTCACCGGGTCCTTCTTAAGCCGCTTCCTCTTCTGGCTCTTTCCGCCCCTCACTCTCTGGCTTCTGTTCAGCGTGGCTTCGCTTTCGACCTCCAGGTCCTCCTTCTGGACCGCAGGATCCGCACCCAGCAGCCCGTCTCCCCAAAGAGAGCTGCTGCCGCCGCCACCTGGGAACCAACAAGGAAATCCTGCACCAGCAAGGAATGCACAGCAAAAACACACACAGGCACCGCCTGTCTGGCCAGCAGCAAATTGGGGAGCAGCAGGGAGGGAGGGAGGGAGGGGCTTTTATGGGCCCCAAAAGCATGGAAGAGGGAGGCAGCAACTGGAAATGGCAACTGCCGGTCTAAAGAGACTCTCCCAGGCACATGCGCGAGAATTGCGACTCTGTCTTGCACACACACACATATACAGAGCTGTTAAAAAGTCTGAGCTTTTGAGCTGTTGAGCTATTTGAGCTGCTACTATTTACTTATGTATTACCTGCCCTACACTCGAAGGTCCCAGGGCAGGTTACAACATTAAAACAAGTGTTAAAAACACTTTACAACAACTTGCGATCACCAAAGTAAGGTGGGTGCCAAAAAATATGCGCCTCAGGTGTAAAAAGCCAGGGTACAGAGATGCGTCCTCAATATCCTCCGAAAGCAGCACAGTGAAGGTACCGGGCGCACCTCCCTGGGGAGGGAGTTTGCCATCTCAGCACCCGGGGAGGTCTGTAGGGAAGGAAGCGGCCTATGGGTATTTAGGGCCTGAGTTGTTTAGGGCTTAATTTGATCTGGCTTCTCCTGAGAGGGGCAGTGGCAAACCACAGAAATCACCCACTGGAGATCTTCAAAAGGAGCACCAGGTGCCGCCAAAATGTCTTGGTGCAATTTAGGAAGAAGGTCAACCTGCGTCTAGTCTCCACTGCCCAGCTCCGTAAAGCATTTTTCCACAGCAAGGGCAGCCCAGCATGTCAGCCTCTTTGGACCTGTACCAGCTTCACAGCTCCCACAACGGCCACATGAAAGCTGGGCCGTCCCTCCTATTCCCCTGGAGGAGTAGGAGCAATGCACAACCATCTCTGTGCCCCCCACCCTGGACACACACAGGGGAGCCCCCAGTCCCATTACCTCTTGTGCTCAGCGGCAGGGAGCGCTTGGTCAGAAAGGTCTGCAGTCTGACTGTGTGCCCAGCTTCAGCAGCAGCAGCGTTCTCCTAGCGGCAAAGCACACAGGTTACCAGCCATGCCAAGGCCGCAGGTGGTTCTAGCTCAGACTAGAGAGAGGATTTTGCTTCCTAGCCAAGCTTGGCTGCACCTGGCAGTCACCTGCAAAGCCTGAGCGCCGCCACATCTGTGTCCAGTTGACCAAAAAGGAGCCTTTCCTAACAACCGCGGAAGAGCCCTGGGAGCAGGCTTGATAAAAATAAATGATGATAATAAAAAAAAATCGGATTTTTAAAATTTTAAATTGTATTTTTAAAATAGAATGGTTTTGGAGGAAAAATCTTTCAAAAGATAGTTTTCTGTTTAAGTTACATTATAGTCCAAAGGCTATTCATCAGGAAATAAGGATTTGTTTTCAATTTTTCATGTGTGCTCAGTCTAAGTTTTTTTAAAACAAACAAACCCGTTTAACCCCATCAGTTAACAAACGTGGATACATATGCTATAATGTTACTGTTTTAGTTAAATAAATTGTTTAAATTTTTATTATGGAAATGATTATTTTTCTCCTTCCAATAAAGTACAGCAGAAAAGTTGTCCAAATATAAACAATAATTTCATAATTATCTGTCTACGTATTTCTAATAGTATAACCGTATCAGTAATTTTTGATATAACTGTAAACTACTCTGAATATTAAGATTATACCAGCAAGAATGAGTCTTTCTGTAAAAAAAATGATTTAAATCAAGTCTTACTGACTAGTGACTTGACTTAAATTGTGATTTAAATTGTGATTTAAATCGATTTGATTTAAATAAAATCCACCCTGCCTGGGAGTGAGCAGGAGGGACGAATCCAGGGGGCAGCACCGGAGGAAATGTGTGGGTTTGGCATTGCATGTGGGCTGCAGAGTGAACTGAGGGCTTCCTGCACAAAGCAGGTTCTTAGAGAAGCTTTTGCCCACCAAGGACACAACAGTCTCCGTGCTGAGAAAGCGCATGGCTTCTCTTGCCCCCTGTGCTCATGCTACTGCGGAGTCAAGAGAGGGGGGTGATGCTGTGCCCACCTGTCCAAAACAGGCTGGGGGGATGCAGAATGTCCTTTTAACTTCACAGGGACGACAGGTAGTTTAGCCTCCGAAAGCCACACATAACATTCAGAATCCTTTGATTTCAGTGCTTAGCGGACACCGGCACCACTCAGAAATAAATTTCAGCTATAGCCACTGATAATACGGGCAGCTGAAAAGGTGATATATGAGAGCAGTCTCTCTCTCCTTCTCAAAAATAAAATGCATGTCAAAGCAAAATTTAGCACAGAGCGGCTTGTGCTAAAAATCCAGTTTATTTCTTCAACTGTCTGCATTGTTTTAAAAGATATCAATTTTGGGGTGGGGGGGGAGAGGCAGTTTTTAAAAAGAATTGTTTGGGAAGAAAAACTCACCCTCCTGGTCTTCTTCATAATGTAGCTGGTCCAAATCCAATTGCGTTTCAAATGGCCGTAAAAGCTGGAATCCAAGCCCCCAGCACCGAGCCCATCGCCAGGAATGGTGCCGTTGTCCTCCACCTCTCGGCGTCCTCTTAAGGGGGGGGGGAGGCACGGTGAAGGGAACAGCTTAGCCCAGGAATCCTCAAAGGCCAGCTCTGCTCAGGACCAGGGCCTGTGGGCAGAGACTTGGTCTTGCCACGCAACTGTTCCAGCGATTTCTGACTAAACCTTACGAAGAACTTTCTCAGAGGGTGGTGGACGACGCCCCTTCCTTGGAGGTTTATAAGCAGAGGTTGGATGGCCATCTGCCATGGCTGCTTGAGCTGGGGGTTGGACTAGATGTCCCTTGGGGGTCCCTTCCAACTCCACCGTTCTATGATTCCAAGTGACTCCCTACTCCTCTCACTTCCTGATGCTGCTAACCCAACTTCAGGAAAGGGTGCCTGATTCTTCCAGACAGCAGTAGCTGGAGCACAGCTTAGTTTTGCTGTGCTGGGCCTTTTCTGTATTAACTCTGAAAAGGCAAATAAAGAGATGCCTTTAAAATGAGAGGGGTAGGAAACCCCAATGGGCCTTCCAGAGTCTTTTACATCGTTTTTGATCCTATCTGCTGCACTCCTATTGCAGTCATACCTTGGGTTACGAACGCTGTGGGTTGTGTGTTTTCGGGTTGCGGACCGCGCCGAACCCAGAAGTACTGGAACGGGTTACTTCTGGGTTTCGGTGCTCACACATGCGCAGAAGCGCAAAATGACACCACGCGCATGCGCAGAAACGCCGATTCATGTCACACGCATGTGCAGATGCGGTGCTTCAGAACGCTGTGGGTTGCTAACGTGCCTCCCACACGGATCATGTTAGCAACCCGAGATATAACTGTGCAAGGAGCGTGAATCCGCACAGAAAGGGCTCAACGGTGCATCTCTTCTAGGACACATAGATGTCCATTTCAGTGCAACCAAGGAGCATTTAAGCCCCTGCATCTCAGATCTGATCAGCTAAGACCTGGAGAAAGCCTGGGGGGCTCCTCTTTTCCTCCCTACTGGAGCCCTTTGCCAGCCCTGCCTCTGCTGGCGGATGGGAGTCACCCTCCACCCCTGGGTGCGTTCTGCCCTGCCAAAGCAACACCCCAATTCTGCAACACGCCCCATTCCTAGCAAGCAACTAGAGGAAAGGAGACGTACGTGGTGTATTCCAGCATGGCGCACTTGCGCTCAAGGTTGTGCCTGTGGGCTGCCGACTCTTGCTCCAGCGCCACGTCCAGGGTGGTGCCAGCCTCGCTGGCTTGCGCTCCGCCCCTCCTGGCACGGGGGTGGCGGACAATTCCTGAAAGGAGGAAGAGGAGGAGCTGGTCAGCAACAGCAGCAGCAACCCTGCCATGGGCCAGAGAATGCAGAGGCAGGTGGCCAGAGGCTAGGAGCTGAGAGCTGCAGGATATGGCAGGAGAGGGTGGAACGAGAGGAGGCAGGAAGGGGCCATCAGCGCAGGAAGGCAGTGGCTAGTGAGTCTGGCTCTGTACCTAGTGGCGTATTGAGGCAGACGCACTGCAGATCAAACCAGAAGTTCTCCACGTCTTGCAGAGTGTTCAGAACGTACAAGCGCCTGTCAAAGGGGCGGCTGCTCTGAGCCAGGTTGTAGTGGGGCTCACAGACAGTGGTGTCCACAATCACAGCGTTCTTCTTCAGGTAGACAAAGACCTGCAAGACACCCACAAAAGCTCAGAGGCAAAGCAACCGAGCAAGGACGGACTCGAGGGATTTAGGGCGTTAAGTCAAAGCTAGGGTACCCCTTCCTTGCGTGTTTGGATAGCAGCCAAGTGCTCTCCTTCCGGAGGCATCCTTTGACACACACACAAAAACACTGCTGAAGAAGCAGGGGCATCTTCCCAAGCCTCGTGAAGCCATCCTGTGAAGAGAGTGGCCGGGGTGGGCCACCCTGGGCCAGGCTCAGTTGTTCGGCCAGAAATATGATGCAGCCGCTCAAGGCCATTCCAGCTGCAACCCAGTGTTTTGGGAAGGAACAATCCCAGCTCTGGAGACAGATGGGGACAAGAACGGCCTGCCCAGCAAATGCCTGGACCCAGAGAGGCGCAGCTTGGCTCAAGATGGGTATCACAGCTTTGCAACCACTCCCCTTTTCCAAAAGTGGCAAATCAATTGTCGCAAAGTCTGCACTAGAGGAGGACACTGGGATATTCACACGCCGCGATTACTTTTATAGGCTGTTCTGCCTCCTTGAGGTGTTAACTGCTTAGCAATGTGTAATGGTTCTAGGGGGGTTGCTCATGCGTAAGTTGCCGCCACTCTTGGCTTGGTTGTCTGGTTGAACCCTTTTTGTCTGGACAACCCTTCACTTCGTGGCTGTCTCAGTCGCTGGCAGAATCCGTCAGTGGTCGTTTCTTAAACTTCTTCCAGCAAAAAAGTTCTTTGACGCCAAGTCTCCTCCTACTCTCCCTGCGCGGAAGTCTTCTGCGCAGAGAGGGTGTAGGCAGCGGAGTACCCATGCTCTCCCCACTAGTTTCCGTTGAAGAGTCCTGGAGCCTTTTCTCCGATTCCCCCATCTGCCCCCCTTCTCTCCTGGTGTTACGTTGATTTCCTTCCCCAGCAGCTGGGCTGCCTCTCCCCCTGCTGGGACCCTCTCCGGCATCGCTCTGGAGCCTTCCCTCCACCTCTGGCTCTGATGGCAGTTCCCTGACACAATGTTAGGGCACTTTGGCTGCCGTCAAATGCTGCTGTTGCAAATAGGCACTCTGCTTCTTTTGCAAACCTCTAAGCGGCCACAGACTGCATTCCTTGCAATTCATTCCTATCCAGCATCAAGGGTTGGCATTTTTCTCCCTCTCCACCCAGGTTGAGAGGGTAACACAGGGCAAAGCAGACTCCAGCCCACAAAACTTTCTGCAACAACAGGTCACTCTTTAGAGTGCTCCCTTCTTTGCTGCTGCAGACTAAAACACTTTTCTTCTGGAAAGGGTTTCTCTTGTTACTCAACAAGAAGGACAAATGTTTAACAGAAGACTAGATGAGAAACACAGGGAGGCAAGCACAGCTCCTGGGAACTGGCCAATGCAGGGAAGGGATGGGGCTGGAGCCTCTTCTACCTGTCCAGATACATCTGGTGACCCTGCAAGTCTGGAGGGAGAGGAGGCAGGCAGAACCCACACCTGGGGATCTCCTTCCCCACTGGGGACAGGGGAAGTTTCCCTCATTACTCCTGTAGGCATTGTTTTTTTTTAAAAAAAGTAAGCTGCTTTGACCGTCAAGTGGCAGAGGTGTAAATATGTAGCAGTAACCTTACCTGAGCTTTTTCTTGAAATTTCTCTGTGGGTCCAAACTGAACCAGCCCCATGTAACACAGCCGCTGAAGGCTTTCCACTACTGAGAAGATGTATCTCCTGTAGCAAAGAGATTAAGGACTTGAGACTCATCAACTTATTTCTGTCAGTTAGCTTCCAGGCACTCCACCAGTCACCCCCCCTCTCCTCCCGCAAAAAGAAGAAGAGAAAGACCGGGCAGGTTTTCCAATATGCAAAATTCTCTGACATATCCCATATTCAAACAGCTTGAACCATCCTGTGGAATATTTATAGCCCTCCCCGGGTCCCAGTTCAAGACATTCTGACCTAGGCCCAAGGAGCGGGGTGGGGAGTGTCTACAGGGCACCAGTTTTAGTTCAGAGCTGCTTCAAGCAGACCCCCAAGGCAACCTCTGAAAGTCAGAGACATCCCCCTGCCCACAAGATGATGTTCTGGGTCAATAGGGGCTAACGCAGTGAATCCGTTCCCTCTCCTTTCTCTAAGGAAGGCTTTGGCCCACCGGTGGATGGCTGTTTAGTGAACAGACTATATTGCAAGCTGAGGTTTTTTATGCTGCTGACTTGAACTCTGTGATCACGAAGCCCTATGTGGGGGGGGGGGCGGTGGCAGAAGAGAAGAGAAAGAGGCAGGACCAACATAACTTGCTGAATGTTTTACACGAGACACAAAGTGAAATCTTCTTTCACAATGCCTGATACTTGTGCCTTTGACTCCCTGATCCTTTCTGAACCCTTCATCTTACTGCACCTCTTTCTTAGTAGTTTTCTCTCTGCTCTCAGTTGCATTCATAAATGTTACCTTATGAAGAGGATGGGAGTGGTGTTGGTTTGACACGGACAGCTCTTATAAACTCACACATCCGTTCTACCTTTTCAGAGAATGATTCGCACTGCTCTAATATTGCCCAGGTTTGGATTCCGAGCTCGTGGAGCTGGACCTTTGAAAAGTTTGGTATTCTCCGCTACTCTGAAATCGCACCTGTCAGGGCTGCCCGAGGTCCCAGCTCACAAAGGACCAACGCCAGTCCGTTGTTATATACAAAAGTCTTTATTGAAATGCAGTTTCGATTTCAAAGCCACAGCGTGCAGCCCTACGTCTTAAACCCTAGACCGCTGAAGCTCCGTCTGAATCTCCACCCCCCAGACACCAGTTTAAGACTCTAGCCTTGCTCCACCTCTTCCTTTGCTCTTTCCTCCTCTGGGTCCGCCTGTCCGCTGGGGTCTTGCCCTTTCTAGACTCTTCTGACGCTGAGTCCCCTGAGTCTTCCCCCTCCCTCCGGCGGGCTTTAGGACCTGGTTCCCAATCCGGGTTTCCTGCTGTGCCGCGCGCCTGTACATTCGAACTTGGCGTGCGCGCCCAGCCGACAACCTTCCTCCTAAGGAGGTTACACTGCTCCTGTCACTGCTTCCCCCTTCGGAGAGGCTAGCTGGACCTGACCTCCCCTCCGTTCCCTCACTCTGCGATGGAGGCGTGGCCAGCCCTGATTCATCTTCTCTCCCTGCTGGAGGAGAAGCTGGTCCTGATACATGAGATTCTTCCCCCCCGCTACGCTCTGGTGGAGGAGCCGGTCCTGATCTCTTGCTGCTGCTTCGGGAGTCCCCGCTGGCCCCTTGCTTCTGGTGTGTCCCCCCTGGGACCCCCCTTGCCCTGGCCGTCGGCGCCCCCCTCTGGGAATCTTCTGATTCACTGGAGAAGCTTATGGAATCTCTCGGGCCACTCTCATACTCCCCTACGCTGCCCTCAGATTCTTCCCCTTCGCTCTCCATTTCCTCTCTCCCCTGTGCCTCTGCTCCTGAGCCCCTGACAGCACCCTTTGCCCAAATCTACCCCTGCTGAAGAGGCTTACCTCTTGTAAAGGAGCTGCTGGCGGATCGACCTTGGAAGGTATCGGATCAACGTGTGTTTCTTCAGGGGATCATTTAAATAATCTTCCAGGTTATCTACCTAAAAATTATGAATTAAATTTCAATGTAACTTAAGTCTGGCTAACTTTCTGCTTTTCCTAAGTGAAGCCCAGGGAAATTTTGTTAAGAAACAGAACAACTGCAAGGAAGGCTGTGGCAGCAGCAGGGAAGCTGAAAAGGCCCCCCAAGGAGGCTGGCCAGGACCTCCGCCCGTGGCCTTGGCTAGCGGTGCCCCTGGGTGTGGCAAGCAGCTTTTGCCCCACCACCAAAGGATTTAACTGCCACCCCTCCAAAGGATCGGGCGGCAACTTGTAGCCACAGCAGAACTGACGGGAAATTGGGAGCAGAGGCCCCGAGGGGCAGCTGCCTTTCGGCCGAGAGAAACCCCTGAAGCCCAGCACCTTGTAGCTGACTTGCACTATCTGGGTAAAGATGGAGAGTGGCAGGCAGAGGAGGATGTTGCTGACGAGCGCCCACCCTTGGCCAAACTCCCGGTGGAGCGGGAGAGGAGGGACGTGCCGCTTCCACGAGGCCTCGTCCACGTAGACTGCAAGGGAAAGAGAGAAAACGGTTCTCACAGCCGCAAGAGACCCATCTCCTTTCACCGGGGGGGGGGGGGGGGGTGTCAAGGGAGAGTCACACCAACACATGGATCTCTGGTGTGGACTACTGTGGGGAGCTCTGGGCGCCTCACCTGAAGGAGGATACTGCAGAGCTGGGGGGGAACTGGAAAAGAGCCACCAAAAAGATGAAAGGGGTGGAGTGACTCCCCCAGGAGGAAAGATGAGGAAGAAGCAACAATAAAGATGTACGGTACTTTTCCGTGTATGAGGTTTCTCTAAAATAATTTTTTTTAAAACAGGGATCGTCTTATACAGGGATAGTGCATGGGGGAGGGGGGAGGTAACTGGGTGGGGGGGTGATTGGCTGCTGCGACAAGGTCTCCTTGTAATGGCTGCCGCTGCAGCGATTAGGTGTGTGATTGCTGGCGAGTGGGCAGATGCCCATCAGCTTCTGCAATGTGAGCGTTAGTCATCCGGGTTAGTGATTTTCAGCATCCCCCCCAAAAGCTCAAGAACCTTGGGCAATCCTCCCCCCAAAAAGCTCAACAACTTTGGGCCATCTCCCCCCATTTTCTAAAATTTGTCCCCCAAAATAGGGGGTGTCTTATACATAGGGGGATGTTATACACGGAAAAATACGGTATAAAGTTATGCAAAGTGTGAAGAAAGTGGACAGAGAAAAGCTTTTCTCCCTCTAACTTTACAACGTGGCCACTGTGCAGACAGGATGGGGGAAGAAATGGACCACCGGGTTGTTCTTATGTTCATGAACAACTTGTGTTCACCACCATTCATGCTGAAATGCATATACTGGGGTCACGTCTCATTTATTTTGCACTGTGTGCTACAGTGACACAGGAATGTCAGAATTTACTCCAGCTCCCAGGTGACACTAGCCGAGAAGGGCCCTTGTTTAGTTAAGGGGGGGTGGAACCCTCTGACTTGTGGTTGGTGCTAGAGGGAAGAGGCGGAAAAAGAAGACAGCAAGCTCCACGAGGGCTTCCTGAATCCTTCCCCCGCCCCTCAAGATCTCACAACCCAGGCTGGTTCCACAGCTGGGCAGAGGTCACAGGTGGCTCCCTGAGGCTGATCCCAACCAAGGCACTGGGGCTGCCCAGAGTCCACAGTGTTGTTGCTGCTGCTACTGCATCACCTGGAGGCCTCCCTTGCTGAGCCAAACCCAGCCATCAGGAGCTCAAAGGATGCTTCCCAGGAGCATGCACACAACACTCAGCCCCTCATGCATGCATCTTCCCAAGGAAGCACAGCAGTGACAAACACTGCGAAAGCCCTTTGCTGCCCCTGCAGAGCCCTAGGAGAGCGCTTAGATGCCCTGGGACTGTTTTCCTGGTGGTCCTGCACCCTCCTGGGCACCGCAGGGCAGTGACCCAAAAACGGGCCCTTCCCGCCATTACCCCTGTGCTATGGAAATGATGCCCATCCCTTTGCCCTATCAGCTGCTTCAGGCATCCCGTAAACAGGAACCTTTTTGCCCAGGCTTCCCCCAACTGATTGCTGACATCCTGTTTGTAGCATGCTGTTATGAGTATTTACACCAGAGGTCGTCAAACTAAGGCCCACGGGCCGGATACGGCTCACCGGGCTCTTTAATTCGGCCTGTACAGAGGCCTTGCCAGGCGGAGACTGACTTCCGCGAAGCAGCACACCTTCTGATTGGCTGCAGGATCAAAAGCCGCAGATATCTCTGAGTGCCGCCCCTTCCTTCCCGCTGAGGTGGCCGAGCAGGAGGAGGCGGCCGAGCGGGAATGAAGCGGGAGCAGCGCAGAGGCTGCCTCCACCGCCCAGGCCAGTGGCACGGGCTCTGTGCCCTGCCAAGAGAGAGGGCGCCGACGCTGCCGAAGACGAGGCAGCATCAGCGGCTGCGGCATGAGTGACATAGGCGGGGGGGGGGCTGTTTTCGGGAGGTGGTGGGTCCGACCCCCCACAAGGTCCGAGGGACAGTGGACCGGCCCTCTCCTGAAAAAGTTTGCTGACCCCTGATTTACCCTCTCTTTTTATTATACGGTTTCATTGCTTTTATTCAAAATACTTTCAGATATGAACCAACAGAGAAATGCTTTCAGACCAAGCATCGAGCCGTCCTCCAGACTCCCTGCTTGCTCCCGATTCCTCACCTGCCTGGTCCCCAAGCGCCTCACAGCCTTCCTGGCTCCCGGCTGCTGCTCCCGGCTCCTTCTCTTCCGTCCCGCCAGGCAGGCTGGAGTCAAGGCCTTGCAGGCCGTCCGCTGCCTCCTGGCTGCAGCTCCATCTCCTCTGCTGGGCGCTGAGAGGATGCCCATAAACCAAGTACCAGAGGAAGAGGTGGGTTACCTTTAAGCGTGGCATTTTGGGGAGGAAGCCCAGGGAGCGCCCAAGGCCTGGCACTGAAGAGAAGCAGAGGGTTTGCGTTGGAGAGACACAGGCAGGAGCGACACAGGAGCTCCCTACACAGAAACACGCACCCCCCCCCCCGGAATTCAGGAAGCCGGAAACAGCAGAAGCAGGAAAGGCCTTTACCTGTGACTGGGTGGTAGCTTAACTTGGCAGCGCGCACCTTTCTGCCAGCCGCCTCCACTTTGCAAGGAGAGAAGCAGCCCTCCATCTCCCTCAGGGCAGCCCCAATTCCAGACTCCTGGCTTCCTTCGTCCAGACTCTCCTGAGACATTGGCGTCTGTGGGACTTTAATCCTGCAGTTATGAAGGGAAAGTGAAGCTAGGCACCAGTGTTAGGAAACTGCAAAGCAGGCTCCAATGCTCAGTCCCCAGAACACCACAATATTCACTGAACAACTAGCTAGGAACATGGCTCTTCTGCAGCCATCTGCCTCCTGCCATTTCCTTGAGCCACAAGCGGGACAACTGGTGTCTGTTGAGGACTGGAAAGCGTTTCAGAAACCCCACAAGTTTGGGGCTCCCCCCACCAGGAAGTAGGCAGGAGGAAAGCACCTCCTCTAGATAAGTGTCATGGGAATGGGTGCCAGAGGGAAGAGAAACCAAGCCTTTCGTGTCATTAGCCCAGTCCTGTGGAACACCCTGCCACTAGATTCAGTGGGCACCTTCTGTTCCACTTTTCTGTTCCCCCAGGCCTAGGCAGGCCATTAAGAGAACACACACGCACCAATGGTCTACTGCTGTTTGTTTTTAATTCTTTTGATTTCAACTTTTTATGATTTTACTGCATGGTTTTATGATTTTATATTGTTGTGAACCACTGCAATGTACTTCTATGACACAGCAGTACGTACATTACATATAAAATAAATAAAGAGATCTCAGTCCACCAGCCCAAATCACCAGGGGGTGGAGGAGGGAGGGAGGGAGCTGCCCACTTCTGAACGCCCTCCTGTTGCTTGGAAGTCATGCCAGTCAGAGCCTGCCCAGCTCATGCTGGCAGCCCCTGCCACCCTCTTTCCCTCCTGCCACCTACCTGTTCACGGTGCTTGAGTTGGAGATTCGGAAGCGAACTTGCTCAATCGCGCTCTTCACCAGTGGGTCGCTGGGATTCACCGAGGGGTCGACTACAAACTCCACCTGCCAAGCAGAGGCAGAGAGAGACACAGAAGAAGGCTTGGTGAGGAGAGGCCGAGCAAAAGAGGCAGGGTGCTGAGGGCAGCCCTTTGCCCTTCCTGTCTGTGAAGCTCCTTGGGAGACACCTTGCTTCTGCCCAAGGCCCCAGGCAGCCTTCTGAGCTCCAGCCCAAGGCCACTTAGGAGGAACGGCAACTCTGGCTGGGAGGCGCTGGCGGGTGGCAATGCCAGGACTGAGAGCAGAGATGGAGAAGCCGTGGGCCGAGTCTTCAGAGAGGAGGCTGTCAGGAGTTCAGACTCGAGCAAGACCCTGGCAGAGACACATGCCCGACTGGCATGTTCCCTCCCTCCTGGTCGGTCGTTCGGGAGTTTCAAAAGCTTTCTTCAGCCCGAACATCACAGCGACCGATGCCTACAGACACCGGTACACTTAAGGATCCTCAGAGTTTGCACATCATGCGCGTGACAGACTTCAGCAACTCAGCGTTTTGGCTAAACTACTTTATTTACATCTAAACACACATGGAGCACTGCAACATGGCTCCTTCTCTCTCTAGCATCAGACAGCAAAGAGCAAAAGAACAAAGGACAATAGTCCCACTTCACGGAACACAGGAACACAAACATCTTTCTTATCGCTGGGTACCTTGAGACCCTTTAGGACACAGCCTTTCTTAGCCTGTGGGTCCCCAGATGTTGTTAGACTACAACTCCCATCATGTCTGAGCTCTGGCCTTGCTACCTAGGGGTGATGGGAGTTGTAGTTCAACAACATCTGGGGACCCACAGGTTGAGAACCACTGAGCTTCAACCCATCTCCGTCACCCTTCCCCAAATTCACTAGCTGGAAAAGATTTGCACCTCCAAGATCACGTGGATGGGCAAGGCTAACATGCCAGGGGGAGCCTTGGCAGGTGGCGTACCTTTCTGCTGATGCCATCCTGGATGACTGTGGTGCGGAAGAGGCGCAGCAGGCCTTCCTGGGAGAGCTTCTGCACTAGGCGGACAATGGACTTCTTGCAGCACCTGGTGGAAACCCCTTCCTGCTTCTCCTGGTCCATTATCATCTTCTGAAGGCTGCAACAAGGCATACACACACTTATTTATTATAGCGTTCAAGCCCACGTTTCCTCCAAGGAGCCCAGCTCACTCCCTGTGGAATGTGCCCTGGTGGAGCAGGCAGCAGGCAAGGGGGAAAAGCTGGCGCTCGCTTCCAATCCCCTGACTTACGCAAACAAGCTGTCGATCAAGCGGAGGTTGCGCACGGCCTCTATGATGAGGTTGCGGCGCTTCAGCAGGCGGTAGGTCTCGTGGGACCGCTCCACGCCCGAGGCTCGCCAGCCCTTCTCTTTCTTCTTGACATCACAGCTTTTCTGGCACGGGGCAGAAAACCAGAGTTTATAGAGGCCAGATGAAATCCTGCTACCCAGACGCTCATTACGCCACACTCGGGACAAGGAAACCAAAAGAAAAGCCCCCGGCAGTGAGAGAGAAAGGCGGAGTTGGGCAAACTGGCCGCCACCCCACCCTCCTCTGCACACCCACTTCCTTTCCACACACAGCAACCTACACCAAGGTTATCGTCCAGGTTCCTGCACAAAGCTGCAATCGCGAAAGTAAACCACGTGTAAGTTGTGGGTCCCCTGTAGCTGAAACTGGGTGGAACTTGTAGAGGCTGAAGCAAGAGCCGCCAAGTTTGATTGTTACAGCTGGGGCTCCGATTGGCAGCCCCGGCAGCCCTAAAAGCAGACTTGCTAGTGGACTAAGCCTGTGGCATCAACCCCAAAGGGAATCCACCCTTTGGGACTGTGGCTTTGGGGCTGGACTGAAGTTTGTGAGTTTGGGAAGAAGTGCACAGGTTCTTGACCATGCACGAGACTTTCAGTGCACCCAGACTGAGAGAGTGTTGGGGCCCTAGGAGTTAGTGCCCCCTGGGTATGAGACAGGTTTCAATGCCCAGGTGAGACGTGGTGTGCAAGGCCTGCGATGCACTCCCGGCTCTTTGTGGCTGGAACCTTTGGCATGTGAAACAAGTGCCCTGCTGCTGAAGTAGAGGTTCAGGACAGATTGATACACTTCCTGGACCAGCGCAGAAGCACTGCCACCTTCTCTTTTGTCTTTTATTTATTTTGACAAAGTAATAATCATAAAGAAATAAGAATAAAAATGTGCACCCCACCCCTGAGACCATTCCATTGTAACTACCCAACTTCCCAAAATTTCAACACCTCTTGCAGTGTTTTGACCCCTTTCCATTTCAACGGTGCAAATTCTACAAACACCATGCATAACTCCTCAGATTAATATTTGAGGATATATTCCCCATCTTACCTTAATGGCACATGTTAATTTATCTTTAACAGCTACATCCCACACCTCTTTATACCATTCTTCCACTTTTGGAATCTGCTTGCCCCTTCCACTTCCTAGCCATCATAATTCGTGCAGCTGTCAATAAATTTGTGAGCGAGTCCTTCATAGCCTGCGAACCATCCGCACCTGTTGTCTCCTTTCCCCACACCTCTTTTAATTATCTTCTTGATCCTCCATTGCTACTTTTATAAATTTCACTGGTTTCCCCTTTTATAAATGTATTGCTGTGCTACCTTCTGATGCCCACTGTGTTGTGGAAATGCCAGCTCAAAAGCCCCCAGGAACATCCCCTCTCACTCCCTGAGACTGAACTGCCTGACGTTGGCTCCTCCATCAGCCAGCCCACAGCAAAAGTGGCCCTCCCAGGCATGTCCAAGCTGCCCATAGCAGGCTTGGCAAGGGAGGTGACCCCCCCTCCAGTGACTCTGGCCCCCCGTCCCAGCTCACACCTTGCGAAAGACTTTCCACCCCAAGTGTGCCAAAACATGCGCACTAACAGCAAATGTTCAGGCTTTAAGGCCTCTTACTTTGGGAGTCTCCAGCTTGACTTCCTCAACCAGAGCCATACCATCAGCATGATCTATAAACTGGGCACAATTTGAGAGGCCACTTTCCTGCTTTAGTGTGTCCAAAGCAGAATCATCATTTGCCGTGTGTTCAGGAAGCTCTTCTGGGTATTCAGAAGGGCGCAATGGAGACAGCTTCCTTCCCAGGGTCCTTGGAGCTAGCAATTTCTTGGCTAGTTTTAAGAAAAGACAAAGAGGGAGAGGAAACACATAGCTGGTCAGCAACACAACCAAGCAACTGCTGCAAGCTTTGCTGCATCACAGACAATGGATCAGATGCTTACAGGGATCATGGATTTCTGGCGATCTTGAGCAATCCTAACCCCCCCTAATTAAGCACAACCAGTTGTGAGGGGAGCCCACACACCTGCCCTCTTTATACAGAGAAAGAGCTCAGCACTCAGACCTTATCAAAAACTCTGTTCCAGAGTCATGCAATTTCTGCAGCATCACAAACCACTTTGCTGTTCTTAAGGCTGCAAGCAGACGGACAGACACAGAAGAAGGAAGTGGCCCTCTTGGCCAAAGCTCACCCCTTGTGCCTTTCACTGGCGTCGACTGGCACGGGCTGCCTCCTCCTCGGAAACTGAGCCTGAGCAGTGACGCTGAGCTGGCGCTCCTTGGCTTCCCGCCTTCTCTCGCCTCCTCCTCATTCTCCGATTCAGAGAGCAGAGGCATCTCCTCCTCCTCCTCGGCTGCAGAGAGCTGCTCTTCCCCAGGCAAGGAGTCATTGGGGGCCACTGACACGCTGGCCATGGCCAGCTGCTCGCTTCGGGCCTTCTCCCGCTCAAACTGCCGGCTGAGGTCGCTCTCTTCCGCAAACGTGCAGGTGATGTATTTGGTGGTCCGCTGCCTGCCTTCGTCTTCCATGAATCCCTAAGCAAGAATCAAGACCGTTCTCAGCCTTTACCTGGCATTTCCTGCACGCTGGGTAAGGGGGCCGTGCGCAAGGCCAGAGAGCGGAGGCCAGGACAAGCGTTACCTTGATCACTTTGTATCTCTCCAAGAGGCGGCAGAGCATCCTGGCTTCCAGCTTCCCCACATTCATGGCGGCTCGGAGTTCAGCTTGAGAAATGCCTTTGGTCCCCCAGCTTTCAACTGCAGAGGGGGAGGAGGGGAAAGCATAACACTAGGTCCGTATAGTAAAAGCTATGGTTTTCCCAGTAGTGATGTATGGAAGTGAGAGCTGGACCATAAAGAAGGCTGATGGCCAAAGAATTGATGCTTTTGAATTATGGTGCTGGAGGAGACTCTTGAGAGTCCCATGGACTGCAAGAAGATCAAACCTCTCCATTCTGAAGGAAATCAGCCCTGAGTGCTCACTGGAAGGACAGATTGTGAAGCTGGCGCTCCAAGACTTTGGCCACCTCATGAGAAGAGAAGACTCCCTGGAAAAGACCCTGATGTTGGGAAAGATGGAGGGCACAAGGAGAAGGGGACGACGTAGGACAAGATGGTGGAACAGTGTTCTCGAAGCTACCAGCATGAGTTTGACCAAACTGCAGGAGGCAGTGGAAGACAGGAAGGCCTGGCGTGCTCTGGTCCAGGGGGGCACAAAGAGTCGGACACGACTAAACAACTAAACAACAACAGGTGCCCCCAAAGATGCTGAATGGTAGGAGCTTTCAGATGGGCAGAAGGGTAAGGCGGATCCTAAAAACATACACCTTAAGTGTCAAAGGCCAGGGTAAAGAGTGTGCCTTCAGCATTCGCTGAAAGCTGTCTAATGAAGGTGGCAGGCACACTTCTGTGGGGAGTTCCACAGATCAGGGGCCACCACAGGTAAGGCTCTCTCTCGGGCCACCGCCCCCAAACTTCTGAGGGTGAAGGAACTGCCAAGATGCCACCTCTACTGACCCCAGCACCTGAGATGTTTGGGGCCAGAGCCATTTACCTACTTAGCTCATACGCTTGAGTCAGCATATCCTTCTCGTAGACAATGTCCACAGGCTGCACGGCTTTGGTGATCATTTCTTCGTCGTCGTCGTCATGGTAATCATCCACCTTCTTCCGAAACTCCTTCACTAGCTTCAGGCAGCGAACCATCACGTCAGTTCCTGGGAGCAAATGAACAAGCATTACCCCCCACCACCAGTTTGTCAAAACACAAAAGGAGACTTAGTAAGGCAGAAAACTGGCAGCTCCAGGCAAGCACAAACAAATCAAACAGAACTAGCATGAAATGCAGATGCAGCTGTCAGGATACACAACTGTTTTCAAGTATTTTATTTTTAATTGTATCCTTTTGCTAATCTTACTTTCTTTTACTTATTACCTTTCTTTTCCCCCAAATTTTTCTCCTTTGGGAGGAAAGATGAGATAGAAATTAAGCAAATAAATAAAATTAACAAATAAACAGTACATAAAAAGAATCTCAAGAAATTGTGCATCTGGGGGTGATATGCCTAAAAAAGGCCTCATTCCACCCCCAGTTTTAACACGGAGTGTTCAGGCCCCTGCATACAGAGCAGGGACTGGAAACATCTGTTCTTGGTCTACAACTCCCATATCCATTGGCCCTGGAGGGTTGAAAGTTCCCCCTCCCTGATCTAGAGAGAAGTACTGTGGGGGCAAGAGCTTTCACAGGGCCCTCCCTCTTCGCTTGGAATCAGGAGAACAACAGCAGAAATAATAATAAAAAAATTAAATTTGTTAATCGCTTTATCTTGTCCCAAGCTCCCCAAAGTGACTTACAAGGCTACTCTTCTGCGCTAGGGTGGCAGTGCCAAGGCAGCCTGACCCCCTTCCAGAAGCTGTGAAGTGCCCTCTTACCCTTCTTGGTCTTGAAGGGACCTCCATCAGGGTGAACGTCTTGTAACGGCACGGTCACAATCTTTCCAAAGCCGGCATTCAGCATATACTGGTAGAGACGCTTAAATGTTTTCTCACAGAGACCCTGTCGTTGTGCAATGAGAGAGAATCAGTTTTAGGGCTGACCACAACTGACTTCAGGACAGAATGGCAGGCAAGCCTGTTTCCCCCATAAGCCTCATGCCAAGCCCCCAACCCTCCTCGGAGGCTCAAGAAGCGAGAGAAAACAAGGGCTGCTCCAAAGGCCCACAGAGAGAATAGACACATTTCTGCTTGGCTCTCACTGGAGGCGAAACACAGCAGGGCAGATGGGGCCTTCATGGGTCGGCACCCCCAAATGCCCCTGTGGCTCTGGGGAAGAAACACCACCTGAGAAGCTCCTCTCCATCAGAAAGACTCCGGCAAAACAGGCACCATCCGCTCAGATGCACGCAGACGGGTTTCAAGCGCATGGAAGAAGAGCCAGGTGCTCACCAATTCCTCCCTTATGCTCGCCAGCGTCTCCATATGACCAGGTCGCTTGCTCAGCATAGTGGACAGCTTCTCCATGAGGATATCGTATTTGCTCCTCCTAAAACCCCAAGAGAGGCAACCGTAAGCAGGCGGCACCAATGCCTCCTCACGCCTGTAGCCAGAGGACGCCCGCCCCTTGGGTTGGGGCGCCAGCTGTGAGTGGCACAAGGAAAGCTCTGACCACCCCTAGGAAGAAGCAGACCAGGGTGGATAAAAATCAATGGTTTTAAAAAATATATATTGGATTTTCGGATGGGTAAGTGGTGCTCCGGTGGGACGTGGGCAAGACTAGGGGGCAGGCAGGAGGAAGTGCAGGTTGGGGGCAGAAATCTTGCTTGACATATGGAAGAGCATAGAGCAGGGTGGGGTTTTTTGATTTAAATCGTATTTTTATAATTAAATGCTTTTGGAGGAAAAATCTTTCTAAAGATCGTTTTCTGTTTAAGTTACATTATAGTCCAAAGGCTATTCAACAGGAAATAAGGATTTGTTTTCAGTTTTTCATTTGTGCTAAAACTCAGTCTAAGTTTTTTTAAAAAAAACAAACAAACCCGTTTAACCAGTTAACAAACATGGATACGTATGCTATAACGTTATAGTTTTAGTTAAATTAATTGTTTAAATTATTATTAAGGAAACAATTATTTTTCTCCTTCCAATAAAGTACAGCAGAAAAGTTGTCCAAATATAAACAGTTAACTTATATAACCTCACAATAATTTCATATTTATCTGTCTATGTATTTCTAATAGTATAGCCAAATCAGTAATTTTTGATAGAACTGTAAAAACTACTCTGAAAATTTATTATTCCAAAAATGAAACCTTTATCTGGTTGTAAATATTAAGATTAAGATTATACCAGCAAGAATGAGTCTTTCTGTAAAAAAAAAAAGATTTAAATCAAGTCTTACTGACTAGTGATTTAAATAGATTTGATTTAAATCAAATCCACCCTGAAGAAGACAGAGTCACCATTGCTGCTGCCCTCACAAGATGAAAGAGGCCTCATCTTGTGGGCTCAGCTAGATTGGATACCAAGGCCAGACTCTCTCCTTCCTCTGGCCTACAACAAAACTGCCCCAGCCAGGGAGGAGACAAGCTCCAGTACTCGCTGGAAGATGTTTATTTTCCTTTATGCAAGAGTCAAATCTCTTTTGACAGGAACTGTGAACACTTGCAATTTTGGGGAAAATGTAAAATGGCTTCAGAGAAAGTATCACGTTTCCCTTCCTGTGCCTCCGCAATGAATAATGTTCTCCAGATGATACCAAAAACAAGCAAAGTGGCCTATGACTGGGGTGCCTGAGGGTGTCTTGGGGCCACACTAGGGAGTTCCGGATATAGGTTATCACATGCTGTTATTTAAAACTAGATGGGATATTCTGCTGGTATCCTGGCTTGAATGTTATTGGGGTGGATTTTAATTGGTTAACCCGTTCTGCTGTTGGATTTTATGGGTTTCTATTTGCACATGGCTATAAATGGCTTTAGGAGGCCACTCTGTCCCAAAAATAGCCTAAAAACTTTTTAAATAAAGTAATAATTTGATCAGGAGAGCAGCAATGAAGGGTGTTCAGTCATTTCCTCCTCCCCCACCTAAGTCACTCTCCCAAGCTGTGATTAGCCAGGGTAGTGGTGGGGACTCAGGTACTGATTTGTCTTTCCTGTGAAGGTGGAGGGGTGCATATAGATCAGGGGAAGAGCGTAGGGGGAAGCAATTAAAATACGCCCCCCAGCACTGCTTCCTTGACCTCCCTGCAACACACACCTGTCAATATGAAAGTGGGTCAGGAGCAGGAGGATGGAGTGCTGCTGGGCCCCCGTTGGCAGCCTGATCACGTGGGACTGCATGGTGATGAGCCCATTTCTGTCCAGGACTCGTCGGTGGTAATGAAGCTTCCCGGAATCCACCCTAGGATGAGAAAGGATTTTATGAAAATTAAGCACGCCACAGAAGGTGAAAGGAGACAAAAGCTAACCCTGTAGGCCAGGCATAGGCAAGCTCTGGCCCTCCAAATGTTTGGGACTACGATTCCCATCATCCCTGACCATTGGTTAGCTAGGGATGATGGGAATTGTAGTCCCAAACATCTGGAGGGCCAGAGTTTGCAGTAGATTGTAGACCAACAATAACAGAGCCAGAACCTGCATCTTCCAGGGAACCATGCAAGTGCCTTACACTACGTTTGTTGTTTAGTCGTTTAGTCATGTCCGACTCTTCGTGACCCCATGGACCAGAGCATGCCAGGCACTACGTTACACTACGTTAAGCCTGCTTAAAATTTAAGTTGGGATAAGATGGGCTAAAGAATGCATCCCCCAAGCAATCAGCTAGCATTTGCCAGGCCTGTGATGTTTTGAAAGGGCGGGCTCTGGATACAGCTCAGGGTTGTGGCGTGTCCACAGTGATTTGGGGGTGAGGCTTGTCTATCATCATAGCAGCTCCACAAGAGACAGGCTCTAGCCTAACTTAAGACATTCCAGAATACCGCTGCAAAACAAACCAAGGCAATCCTATCCTCTTATGCCAGCCCACGGGACAAGGTATCTTCTCCAAACCAGAGGCGGACGTCTGACCACATGCTATCACTTCTGCCAGTGAAGCGCCACAGCTGGAGCCAGGATGAGTTACTGCAACAGGTCACAACCCGGGCACTTACTTGAAAGCTGCGCTGAGGTCTCTTTGCAGTTCTCCCTGCCATCGGGCACGCCCCAAGCGCTCCAAAATGCAGTAGGAGAAGTCGGGAAGTTTTAAGTCTGGATCCCCTTCCCATCCTATGAGCGTTCTGTGGCGCAGCATCTGAGAGGCAACGATCACCAGCTTCTCTCCCCACCTGCAAAGCAGTAAGACATGAAAAGGAAGGTAATTTCCCCCATTCCCCAATGAATCACCCACTTTCTGTGCCACAGCAGCATTGCCACCAAGCTATGCAGCATTTTCTTTCTTGGGATCATTTTGTGTCTAGTAGTGGCTGCTCAGACTGCATACGTAGGGCTGGCTGGAATACGCAAAGCAACGTGGGCACATTTCAACTCACGACCCCACCCAAACAATAGGCTTTCTTGTCCAGATCCTCCCTATTCCCGAAAAGACACTGCAAAGCTGACCAAAGCTCCCATGAATCTGGAGTGCTGGTGGGCTCAAGAGCCACTTTAAGCAAGCACCACGTAGCAAAACCAATCACCTCTCAGTAGCAAGAGGCTGAAGGAACTTCCACTTACACCTTCACTAATTACTTCCAAGCAAGCAGAGGAAAAGCTGACAATTACTAGATTCCCACATTTCCTTCTTCCCAAGATGAGTATCGCAGTTAGTAACAGAACCACAGAAGTGACAAGCAGGCAAAGGTATTTCCTCTCTTGCAGCTTTTTTTTAACAGGATAAACTTGGAAGGAGCAGGCTTGTTGGTTATTAGCCCAAAGCACAGGCGGCTAACCTGTGCCCCTGCTGTGATGTTGCTGGACTGGAATGATGATTCCTAACCATGATGACTGGGGCTGACAGGTGTTGGAGACCAACAGCATCTGGAAGGCCACAGGTTAACCACCTCATTTGGTGGCCCTTGTTTTAGCACATTCCCACAAAGGCACCCTTCTTCCCATCTCCACTTAGCTAGCCTAAATTTAGGTGCAGACATGTGGTATTCCACCCTTCTTTTGTCCTCCAGGAATAAGCTTTCACACTGATGTGTCAATTGAGAATGACCCACCCACCTGCCCACCCACATCCACCAAGTCTTAATGACAGTGACATTGTCACACTCCTTCATCTTGTTCCAGGTATGCTTGACATCGGCATGCAAACTTTTACTGGAAAATACACTTTTCTTTCTACCTTATGACAAAGCTATACAATTCTCCTTTTGACTCCATGGGCAGTTCTGCAACAGAATAAATTCAACAGTCCTGCTCCACTTGCCCACTCTGCAGACCTCTGCCCCACCAACAGAGAGCCTGGAGCAAAAGCAATGAGCAAACGCTTACTCACTTCTCATAAGCCTCTGTATATGTGCAAAGGGGCCGTAGGTCTTTTGTTCTGACCAGGTCAGTAATATCCAGCCTCTCTTTAAAATACTGGCACGAACCCTGAATGCCTTCAGGGTGATCCAAAATCATGTGGACAGGATAAATGTCATCTAAAGGAACAGGATCTCTCTTGGTCTCCAGTATTCCTGTTTCAAGATCAATTTCTTCATACCTAAAATGAGAAGAAGAGAATTAGCTCTTCTCAACCCCAGCCTGTCTGCCCAAGATTTGCAGCGAGTGTTTTTTGTTTTAAAGAAGCTCCCCTCATTTCCTCTAAACAAAGATGTTGAAACCTTTCCTCGCAGGGGAGCCGCTCCATCATGTCCTTGTCTCATTTTCATTGCCCTTTCCTGAAGTTCCTATAATATCCTTTTTGAGGGGAGGTGACCAGAACTGTACACAGCACATCCCAAGCCTGATCGCAGGGCCGGATTTAGGTTTGATGCAGCCCTGAAGGTAATGGGGCCCTTGATATGTCCAACTGTCCGTTGTCAACAACAAATTGTCGCTTTTTTCTGTTGAAGATATGCTATATGATAATTGATGGACCTAATAGATATCTAAAGCCATTTGCACATGCAGAATGTAGGCACCCTATACATCGAAAGGAGCAAACCAGTGATATTTTAGGGAGCAGGCTAGCAGGCGGGGCCCAAGACTTACATCATAGGAGCCTACACAACACAAAACACTGTTGCTGTATGTAGGTTTTATTTTTTATTTTTAAATCTTATATTTTGGAAATGTACATCCAGTTTTTTCCCCTGGAGGAACTCAATGGTACACAGTAGTACTGGAAGCTTTTTTTCTTCGAGGACTGGAGCATTGGGGGCCAGTCTTATCTCAAACTCCTTCTCCCATATCTTGGCGGAGCCAGCCACGGGGCCTCCCCAGGACTAGAAACCTGAATGACATCCGAGCCCTTGGGAAGAGCTTCCTGACCGGGGGGCGGGGGGAGAGATATCCGCTCGGCGGAGCAGGCTCTCCTTCCCGGGAGGCTCGGGGTCGCCCCCCCCCGTCCGAGGCGCCGCTGCTCCTGCAGGGGGCTGGACTAGATGACCCCTGGGGGCCCCTCCCGGCTCACCGGTCGTAGAGGTGCAGCGGCGGCCGGGGCTGAGGGAGCAGGTAGAAGCGGAGCTGCGCGTGCGCGGCGAGGGAGGCCCAGAGGAGCTGCCGGGCGTCGGGCTCGAGCGGCAGCGGGAAGGGCGGCACGCGGCCGGCCAGGCGCTCCCAGAGGGCCCCGGGGGTCACGCCGTCCAGGCCCTCCAGCGCCACCTCGCCCAGCGCGCCCCACAGCGCCTCCATGGCGCCTCCGCCGGGGCCCTCCTTCCGGCGCGCCGGAAATGACGCGCCCGCCCCGCCCCGCGCCGCTTCCCGCGGGGTCTCCATGGCAACGGCCCAACAGCGGCGCCTGGCAGCCGGGCGAGGAAGAGGAGGAAGAGGAGGAGGAAGATGGCGTGAGCCCCGCCGCGCCTGCCAGGGCCGCGGCGCCCCCGGGAGGGTCCGGCGAGTGCGGGGCGACGGGGTAGGGGGCGAGCGGGGAAAGGGCGCGGGGAATTCATCAGCATCACCATCAGAATCATCATCAGAATAATTGATTTATACTCTGGGCGATAAAAAAGATTTGTAAGATGAAATTACTACCTATTCAGGATGGGTAATGTAATAACTTTAGGTAATGATATATCAAGAATAGGAAAAGGTGAAAGGCAGTGATGCAAAATTTAAGTTTGTAAACCATTAGGCGGGCGGGAGGGGAGTCCTTAGGCTCAGCTGCACCAAAGAGATTTAATAAGAGGATATGATGTTACGCAATGTGATTATTTGTAAAACTAATAAAAATTATTTTTTAAAAAACACACGATAAAACTTCAGACATTAAAAACTCCCCTAAACAGGGCTGCCTTCAGATGTCTTCTAAAAGTCTGATAGTTGTTTATTTCCTTGACATCTGACGGGAGGGCGTTCCACAGGGCAGGCGCCATCACCGAGAAGGCCCTCTGTCTGGTTCCCTGTAACCTCACTTCTCACAGTAAAGGAACCACCAGAAGGCCCTTGGATCTGGACCTCAGGGTCCAGACTGAACAATGGGGGGTGGAGATGCTCTTTTAGTTATATGATTTTCATTATCATTATTATGTTGACTTATTATTAGTTCAACCTCACCCACAATGGTGCACTCCCTTTTTGTCTCCCGAGACAGACAGATGCCAAACCAAACTATTGTCTATATATATATGTGTGTGTGTGTGTGTGTGTGTGCACCCCCCCTGCTTTTTTCCTCAAGGCTGTTTACACATAAATTAACAGCTACAAACGTAGAAGAAGCCCTTCCTCGATGGTTCCTTCCAACTCTGCAGTTCTATGATTCTTTGAAGAAAAACTCCCTCTCAAAAGCCATCAAGCATTAATAGAATTAAAACCATGCAAATAATTACCATGACAACAGTCTGTTCCCAAAAGCCTGTTTGAAAAAGAAGGCCTTTGCCTGTCGGCGGAAGGACAGCAAGGAGGGAGCAGCCTGGCTGATGGGAGTTGGAGTCCAACAGCATCTGGAGGGCAGCACCAGGATGGGGAAAGATGGCCTGGCCCCCCAGGAGGCAGCGCCACAGCTGCCCCCACTCAGCTGGTGCAAGGTCTCTGTTAGGAGAGGTGCCACTTTGGGCACGAGAAATTCACCAGTAGCTTGAAGGAGCCCCACCATGGGCACCCCCAAACCCAGGCATCCCCCCTGCAGCAGACTCCCTGCTTCCCCCCAAACAAGAACACAACCAGCATGTGGGCACCAGGTACTTAAGCAGCCGAGGCAGAATGTCAGGCATTGGATTTGCAGGGCAACATGTGCCAGCCAGTGAAGCTGAATGTTGGGTTATTATTCAGGACAGTTGGAAGGAATTGCTTTATCTGGAGCCAAATTAAACTGGAATTTACTCCAAAGGGGATAGAGTGGTGGCCTCCAATGTGGACAGCTTTATAAACACCGCCCAGGGCACCTGCAAAAATGTTGCTTTGTTTCTGTGTTTCAGGCTTAACCAAAGGACATGGTGACTGACTTTGATGAGAAACATGATCAACATATAGTATTTCTTCAGCATAGAAACAGGTAGGCTGAAGAATGACTGGCAGGCCAGGAGAACAGATTTTGGGGGCCCTGGCTAGGTCTGCAGCCTGCTGCCCCCTCAGATATGGCAGGAGGCTGGGCAAGGGCCAATGAATCCTGGCAAGTCAGAGGCTTTGTGGGTGATGGGCCAGTTGCCTGCTCTGAATGGGCTTGCGCTTGAGCCATCTTTGCTGCTAGAGGCTTGGGGGCCTCTCTGGCTTTTAGCAGCTTTGATATGACAGCCGTGGTCATTCCTGGACGAAGACATCCTAGTCATCCTGTTCTAGGTATTGACTCCAAGAGAATTTGCACTAATGGCCAATATGCTACCAGCCCAAATTTAAGGTGTTACTGCAAGGGTACGAAGCCCTGAATAACATGGGAGCAGCCTGTCTGAAGACCTTCTTTCTTCATATATTCACACCTATTCTTTGAGATCTGCTGGAGAAGCATTGCTTGACTGCCTCTTGTGAATGGGACATTCATTCATTCATTCATTCATTCAATTCTTATATAACCCTTTATCCAAAGATCCCAGGGCAGTGTGCAACATTAAAAGCCTACGTAACATGGCATAATGAAAAACAAGAAAACGAAAACCATAGTAATAGTCTCCACACTTTTAAAGGGCTGTAGATTGTTTAATGGCCAAAGGCCTGGGTGGAGAGCAGCACCTTAGGCAGGCAACCTCCTGGCAGGATTTATTTATTCAAACATTCTTGATGTCAGCTTAAGACAAGTAGTTTAGAAATGTATGAATGGATAAATAAATAAATCCTGTCAGGAAAGAATCTGGCTCAGACCATAAAGGTCTTCCTTCTTAGATCTTCCTGCAAGAATCCTCTGCACAAACAGACTGCAGACAAGGATGTGAACTTGGAGGTGGCTCTTGGATAGCATTTTTTAAGGCAGAAAACCAGCTTATTGATTTAAAATATCAATAAACAACAGGTTTGTAGAAAAGCAAGCAGTAGCTTAGTAAACTCAACAGTCCATCTTGGGGATTCCCAGGAACTCCTCCTTCCAGGGCAAGATGATTCTATATTGTCCTTCAGTCTAGCAGACCCTGCACTCTGAGCAGAGGCAGAGGCAGGTTTCAGCAGACTACTTCTCTCACTCAGCGCTCCCCCAAATTTGGATGAATTTTGATGGTATTCCTCAGCTATTTGTAGGAGGATCTCCATCATGGCTTTGTGGAGACTTCTGCCTCACCACAGAAGTCGTCACGGTAGCATTTTCTGTGGAGAGAATGTGATCCTTGGAGAACCCTCAAATCAGAAAATTGGTGTGCTGCATATTTTAGGATATTGAAAGAGCTCAGAAGAAAGGACCCTATGCAGATTAAGCTGGAGCAGCTGGAACAAGGGTTTATTCTGTATGTGAACGGAGCGAACTCAGAACTAACCAACCACCGCAAGAAAGTCAACCCTCAGAACTTTTTCAGAAGTGGCACACGAACAGCAAGGGGAAACTGTGAGTTCCTTCGTGACATAACTATATTGAAACACCATTGAACCAGGAGTAGGCAGAAAGTAAGCTGGTGGTCATTTTCCAGTGTGCCACCTCGTATCTTCTGGCCTTGAGAATCCTTAAATGAAGAAAACTTGGGGCAAGAGTGAAGGGTCTATAGCAAGAGTGAAGGCTCAACACAGAAGTCATCCCCCAGCTCTTAAGAGGTTCTCCTGATCATACCACCTTATTTGTGAATTTGACACACATTGGTGGACTTTAGGGAATCTCTAGCTTTTTAGTAAATCACCCAGTCAAAAGCGGATTCCATCTGCCTTGCATCGTGCCACATAAGGGTTGATTTCTCTGTTTGGGCACACAGGCTTTCTGCCATGTGCAGAGCCTAGAATAGAAACCAGCTCAGGAAAGGCATTTTGTTCTAGTTGACCCCACCCTCCCATTTCATCTACAATAACTCAAGTGACTTTAACGCCTCCAATATGCTACAGCATCATCTCTGCCCCTTTTAGTCCCCATTCTCAGGTCCTTCTACAGCTAATGAAAGCTGTGATGTGTGTGTGTGGTGAAGCATATAGTGAGAAAGGGGCATAAGCTGCCAGGCTCACTGCCTGGTGTCCCATACCTGCCATTACCAGCGCTGCTCCCTAGTCAGCCGACACAGAAGGCATTTTGGGAGAGGAAGGAAGCAGCCAGAGCACTGCTGCTGCATGCAAGATGGGCAGCCCTTGCCTGGTGGGCCCCTCCCCCCTACAGTTTCTAAGTTCTAGGACCCTTCAGTGCAGCTGAGGATACACCTGTCCTGCAGCTCAAGAGCTGACAGAGCAGCTAGTCCCAGTAACCTCATGGTGTGAGTCTTTCCCACATTGGGAACTGTGTTCCTCTCTGTCCTTAGGGCACACGATAATCTGTAGGAGAGTTTGTGTGTTGAAAGCCTTGCCTCAGGGCAAGGAATGGCACCTGACGGCCTTTGAACCCTCCTTGTTCCAAGACTCTGCTCCAAATTTCCTTTCAGGTTCCAGTTCAAGAGCCCTGTTACAAGACGACGACAACGACAACCTACAAGGGAGGAGCACGCAAAGTGCACCAAGTAAAATCCAGCGCCGAGGGTGGCTCCAGGTAGGGAGGAGGAGGGTGCGCACACTTTGCCCCTCGATGGCCCCAGAGTCTGGTTGGGAAAAGTGGCAGAGCAGCTTTTAAACTGATCACTGGGGTGAGGGGAGAAGCCAGCAGGAGCCAAGGAGTGTCCCATTTGGAACAAATGTCGCTGGAGGATGAAGATGAAAAATGACAGTTTAACTTGGCAAGTGTAGAGCTGGGCACTGAGTTTGTAGCCTAGTCCAATACTGACGCTCAACCTAACCATTGCACCACATTAGCCCTACATTGCAGGTTCACATTGAGAGCCAGTGTGGTGTAGTAGTTAAGAGCAGTGGACTCATAATCTGGTGAACCGTGTTCGCGTCTCCGCTCCTCCACATGCAGCTGCTGGGTGACCTTGGGCCAGTCACACTTCTCTGAAGTCTCTCAGCCTCACTCACCTCACAGAGTGTTTGTTGTGGGGGAGGAAGGGAAAGGAGAATGTTAGCTGCTTTGAGACTCCTTAGGGTAGTGATAAAGTGGGATATCATATCCTCTTCTTCTTCTTCTACACATCAAGCCTTCTAGCCTGTTGGTTTGATCCCGCTTAGGGGATTCCTCTTGTTACTGTAGGGCCGAAAGCATGCAAGAGAAAGTGTGAAAACATCGGTGGCCATTAGACTGGATTAAGGCCATTCCAGAGCCCAGAGGATGCGAGGGCAGGCACAGAACATCAGCCAAATAATAGCTGGTGGGATTACAATGGATACTTGCCAGCGTGAAGGCAGTAGCAGATTCCTGTTTATTCCTGAAAAGAGTCAAACTTAACACACACAATGGGGTTTTCCATTTTCTAGAAAGCAGTGCAGATCAAAACAGAAAGTGGATCCAGACTCCATGTCTCTCCTCCTTCAGAGTACTCTGAGGATTTTGAACCTTATGAAAGCCTAAGCTCACATTCAAGTGACTGTGAACAGGATGACGCTCGCCAGGTATGTGCCTCCACCATTTTGCGAAAAGCATCTTTTATTATCGAAGGTGAAACTCTAGCACTAACACCAGGAAACAATTCTCCCTTCCAAGAAGGGTCTTACATTGATTTTTGTGCCTTGTTTCTTCTTAAGTTCATGACACACACAGAAACACACACATTTGCAGTAGTGTGTACTTATGCACAGACTCAAACTAGCCACCCAGCCAAGGAATTTTAGCGTTTTCAAATATTTCTTCTTGGGTCTTTCACAGGAAGGTGATGTCTCCAGCAAAACTTATGAATCCATTGTGGGTCTTGCATTCATGAGCAGCAACACCAGCTGTTGCATGTGTCATGAAGATCCACTGTTTTACCTTTGTGCTGATTTGTTTTTAATTTGTGCTAAACTGTGGTCTGCAACTTTAAGCAATATTTAAGGTAACTGTAAAAAATCCATATTAGGGCAGTAGCTGCATTAGGCTCACCAGAATGTCAAAATAGTGTGCAAGCTTAAAAGTTCTCCTCTTTGTCAGATTTGATGGCAAACAAAGCAAGAGTGGTGGAGGAGGAAAAAAGCTGGATGATCGGTGTCTCTCGGTGGAATGTGGAAAGAAGCAGGAGACATTCCAAGGAGGCCTGTCAGATGCTGTACAGGTTTCAGGTTGCAGCTATGGGAGAAGGAACATGTCGCAGGGAACCTGTATCATTTGCTGGTGCTCTGTGAAGAACACCAAGCTTGCACAAGATGTTGTACCTCTAACTTTCTCCCCTCTCCTCAGTTTTTGCAAGTGTGGTGTTTTTTCTCCCTGACAGAAACTGCCTCCAAGATGCTTACCTTGCCCTGCAGAGTGTCGGAAATGAAATCTGGCGGATGTTGGCAGCATCCCCAGGGTTTGCTCTTGGCAATTTGCCTCTCCTAAGCAGAGAAGCATCAGGAAGTTTATTTACTGCTACTTCTCTGTCTGTTTCCAGAGTCTCAAATCTCCAGAAAGCACAATCCCCAGTGGCTATATCCTCTCCGTTCCAAGGGCAGAACAAAGTATGAGCAATTATGCTGAAAAGGAACAGTTGCTTCTCAGCATGGAGGACATGAAGGTAGCCTTGGGTTTGCCTGGTGGGCAGCATCTCCAGAACCCTGACGAGATGAATCAAAAGCTCTGCTGGACTTGGGCAGGAGCTCTTCATAGGTGCCCCCGCCCTGACAATGACAGCCCCTCCTTGATCCCCTGTTGGAAAAGAGAGAGGGGTCTTTCTCCCTCAATAGCCTTTGGTTTTTCTCTTACTGCACAACCTAGGTCTGTTTACTGCAAGTGTTCCATCAGGCTTATGGCTTGGTAAACGTGTTTAGGGTTGCAGTCATGGTCTCCCTCATCTGCATGCTCTCCTATTTATTGACAGCCTTTACCTGTGTCATTCTACAAAGGATACCCTCAATGGCTGGGGCAGGGTGGCGTCCCAGGTATAGAAACCTTCATCAAAGTACTCTCCAAGAAGGAAAGGATTGCTCATGCAGCACAGTCCATTCAAACCAAGGCAAAGCGCAGAGCATCAGTCTAGGTCCAGACCTGATCCGGAGTCAAGGTCCAGAAAGAGTCCAAGGTCAATAATACCCCAGGGAGGCCAGGCAAGGCACAGCAAGGCAGACTAGACTCAAGCTGTAAGCAACAAGGGGTCAGCACTCTGCATTGTTTCTTAAGAGGAAGGCCTTATGTACCTTGACCACACATTGAGCGCAGCTGCTGGTTGTGAAGGAATATTGGGGATTGCTTAATCATGAGTAGACACCCACCTCACAAGGAGACAAATGACCCTGCATCCATAAGCGCACACATGCCAGTGCTCTTTGAACTGGACCTGAAGCTTTTGGCCCTGATGCACTCAAGGCCTGTGGGGTGGCTCCACCTCCTCTGGTGGTTCTAGGTTTTTTTTGGTTAGATGTCAATCTGAAGAGCCTCTCAGGGCGATCCTCAGGTCCAGGGGGCCCTGCCTGCTGCTCAGGATCCTCGACCTGTAGGGTGCTTGGATCGTCCTCTGAGGACTCTGTGTCGGGTCACAGGCCAGGGTTTGGCAAGACTCATCTCTCTTGTTCAGTCAAAAAGTCTCCCAGAGTGACTTTGCAATGATCACTGGTAAGACAATCCTCTAAGGCTGAGTCTAAACAACAAAATACACAAGGAAAAAGGGGTGAGGAAGAAATAAACAAGCTCTGGTAGAACAAGGGTTGCAGAGAACTGAGGATTTGAGCTTCATTCTGCAAACTGTGCTTTCTTTTGGCTGGGTGACTCACCTGAGTTCTCCTAGCTGTGATTCTGGGTGTTCCTGGGACCTGCATAGAGCTAACAACTCCCAGCAACAGCCGCTGCCTCCTGATGGCCAGACTTTGATTCACCCTGCACCTCTTCATTGTCGCAGCATGTTGGATACGCAAGGGGATTTATAGCAGAATCTTACATACGTCAACCCAGAGCAGAGTCACATTGAGTTTACTGAGGTTTTCTGCAAGGTAAATGGATGCCAGGTAGCAGCCTTGATTTGGATCCTTTTTTTATTGTGAGATTTTCAACCTGTCTCTCTGGAATTTTGTGGCAGGAACTCCGGCAGAACTTGGAGTTCAGCGTGAATCAGAAGAGGATGGAGGAAGATTGCTCGGAAGGGGAGACCTCTGACTCTGTGGAGGAGGACGTGCCTGCGGGGGCCTCGGAGGCAGAGGAGCCCCTTGAGTCTTCTGGAGAGGGCACTGGGCTTCTCCTCAGCGACGCAGGAGACTCCCCAGCAGCAGCTGCGCCCGCCTCTCTCCTTGTGCTGGAATTCAAGCCCAACTGCCAAAGTAAGTCCAGAGGGGGTGGACTGCCTGCCTTGGACCAGAGAGGAAAGAGAGAGTGTGTTTTGTGTTGCTTGTAGAGAATTCTGCCAATCTCCCTTTCCCTTTTTGTGTCTTGTCTTGTTTGACTGTGGATGTGCTGGTGGAAGGTGAGGGGCTGGCATTAGCCTTGTTTTCCACCACTCCCACGCAGTGTCTGAGAAGCAGTGGCCTCCCCTGTACCTTGGGGGGTGCCTGATTGCCTTTGCCTCTTCCACTCCCCATGAGCACGTGCTGCCTTTCCTCAAGGAAGCCAGCCTGGGCATCACTTCTGTTTGTCTTTCCATAGACATGAAGAAGGAGCGGAGCCTCTCTGCAAAAAGGAAGGGCAGCGCTGAGACCTACGTCCCCACCAAGCCTGGTAGCCAAGTGGCTCGGCCGCTCTCCGCTGGGTGCCTGCACCAGGAGGATCAGGAACAGATCCCCTCCAGTAAGGGAGATGGCGATTGTTTCATTGCAACGCCTAAAAGTTTGAGGAGATGCAGAGGCTCCAGGAGGGGCCTGCCGTGAGGATGAAAAGGGACCACAGGCAGGTCCTGTTGCCTTGCAAGGGCCCAGCTGGGTGTGCTGCTTGCTTGCATTCATGCTCTCGTTGTCATGTATCACCATCTCGCTGGGGAGCCCGTTGGGATCTCATTAGTGAGGCACACAAAGCCTTCCTTGCAGAGAGATGAGAGGAAAGGGAGTGTGACTTGGGCATGCCTCTTGGCAGTCGACTGACGTCTTTCTCTTGTGGCGTAGCATTTTTAAGCATTGCACGGCACGGATGTAGAACCCCCAAGAGCACACCAGTGTTTGGGAAGACTGGCTTGCAAAGCAGCCACCAGCCCTTAGAAGTCGCCATCAAATCGGACTTCAGATTGTTCTCCACAAATAGCCCTTTACAGGTTTCTTGGCTGCACGTGTTTCTCCGTCTCTTTCTGCCTTTCTCTTTCTCAAAGAGCTCAGCTTTCAAATATGCCCCAGCAGCCCTGTCATCTGAGAAATGCCTCTTGACTCCACCTCCCTCTACAGCTTGCAAGCTCCTCAAAAGGCTACTCTGTTTACTTTCTTCCCTCTTTACTGTGTCCCTCCTTTTCGGCTGAATCCTTTCCTTCTCAAGCGGCTGCCCTGCTTTCCTCCTCCTCCCCCTCCTCCATGCTGGTTTTTCTGCTTCCCCTGAGCTGCTGTCTCTTCCTTCATGGCTCCTCTGCCTCTTCCTTGGCAGGTTTTCCTCCCCACTTGGCGGAAATGGCACAGGGCCCTGACTGTCCTTTTCTCCCTCTGCTGCTCAGACCTGAGTGGAGCCCACCTCAGCTCTTTGCTCTATGTCTGGAGTCACATCCTTGCACCCAGCAGATTGTTAGTTTAGGGGAAATGGCAGGAGCTGGGTGGTAGCTGCTTTGACCTCTCTGGCATCCTTGTGGGGCTGGAGGCTTGTGCCAGGGAGAAGGGTTCGTATCCTGCCCTGGGTGGTGCATAGGAGAGCCCTGGGTTTCTTTGCTGTGCATCACATACAAGACATGCCCCCTCTTCCTCCTCTGGGCATTTCCTATCCTGTGGCACAGGAGCCCTTTCAGCCTTAGCCTGGGGCAGGACTCACTTGCGCTTTGAGAAAATGGTCAGAAAGTCTTTTCTGCTTCTTTTGGGCACCAGGGCCAATCAGCCGATCCGAAAGGCCTCTCTCAGCCACCCGGAAGAACGTGTGTGAGAAAAAAGACCCTGTGCTCTCGGCTTCTGTGGTCCTGAAGGCGGTGCAGGCAGAAAACGAGACCCTCCAGAAGGAGCTTCTCTGCAGGCAGCTGCAGGCTGGGCCCCTGAGGGCTGAGCTGGAGCCAGCCGCTTCTGCTGAGGTCAGTAGCAGAAGCCGTCTCTCTCCCCACCAAGCGAGTTGGCGCTCCCTGCGTACACCCACCCCACCCTCGCCCTGCCCATTGCAAGCTTTCTCTGCTGGCAGATAAACTGCCAGTGCCATGCTGAGGACTGCAAACCCCTTCCCAGCTGCTGAGGGCAGCCCTGGAAGAGTTTGTACGACTGGCGCTTTCGTGGCAATGGAGAGCGGGCTCCTCCTGCTGCCTGATCCCAAATGTAGTCAGCTGGGGGGGGGGCGCCAATGGTTCCCTCTGTGACTTAGCAAAAGGAAGGGGTTGTTTGGAAAACAAGAGGGGCAGTTCCTTGGGTTGGGGGACAGGAGAGGCAAAATGGTTTATCAAAAGCGAAAGTTTGAACAGTCAAAAGTGGCTTCATCCACTGCATGGGAATAGGAGGGTGCAGAGGTAAATTTAGAGCAATGCCGCTGGGCATGAAATGCATTTGCTTCTACCAGCAGATGTGCTAAAGTGGCGGTGATTTGGGAAGCCTCCTGCTTCCTTGCACTGTCTCTGCCTTCCTGTTGCCAGCCGCTGCCACGGAGTCACACTTGATTTCAAAAGAGGAACCCCCCCCCCCCCGAAATGAGGAGGCTGCTAAAAAGGCAGAGTCAAGAGGGCCAAATCACTGGACTTGCTCGGGAGTTGTCTAAAAGCTCAACTGGAGCGTGTAGTGCAGATCAGGAAAGGCAGCTCTAGGGCCAAGCATAGGCCAGCATGGTTAACAGGCAGAGGCAAAAAAGCCCTCAGAGATGGAAGTCTTGTCCAAATGAGAAGAACCAAAAGGAACACAAACTTTGCTCCCCCCCAAAAGCGCAAGCAGAGAGGGCGGGATCATAGAATCGTAGAATTGTAGAGGAGGAAAAGACCCCAAGGGTCTAACTCCCTGCCAGGCAGGACTCTCAGCCAAAGCATCCCTGACTTGTGGCCACCCAACCTCTGCTCAAAAGCCTCCACAGAAGGAGAGGCCACCACCTCCCAAGGGAGACTCTTCCACAGTCAAACAGCTCTCACTGCCAGGAAGTTTTTCTGATGTTTAGTCGGAATCTCCTTTCTTGCAACTTGAAGCCATTGCCTCAAGTCCTGCCCACAAAAGCAGGAGACAACAAGCATGTTCCCTCTTCCATGTGATAGCCCTTACAATATTTGAAGATGGCTATCATATCTCCTCTCAGCCTCCTCTTTTCCAGGCTAAACCTACACAGCTCCTTCACCTGTTCCTCATCAGGCTTGGTTCCCAGACCCTTGGCCATTTTAGTTGCCCTCCTCTGCACACCTTCCAGCTTGTCAACTTCCTTCTTAAATTATGGTGCCCAAAATTGGACACAGTATTCCAGGTGTGGTCTGACCAAGGCAGAATAGAGTGGGACTATGACTTCCCTTGATCTAGCCTTCTATTGATGCAGCCTAGAATTGCATCAGCTTCTCTTGCTGCTGCATTACGCTGTGGACTCATGTTAAGCTTTTGATCCACCAAGACCCCTAGATCCTTTTCACACGTACTGCTAGTAATCCAGGTGTCCCCATCTTTTATTTGCGCATCTGCTTCTTCCTGCCTAAGTGTAGAACCTTACCTTTGTCCCTATTGAAATTCATTTTGTTGACTTGCGCCCAGTTCTCCAATCTGTTAAGGTCATTTTGAGTTCAGATTCTGTCTTCTGTGGCATTGTCTGTTTGGTAACATCTGCAGACATTTGATGAGCATCCCCTCTTGCAAGCCTGAGCTCATTCCTGGCTGCTTGTGTACACTCCTTGTTTGTGATTTCCCCTTTCTTCCATTTCTTGTACATCCCCTTCTTACATCTCAACTCCTCTGTAAAACGTGCCTCTCACTTTTCTTTGTGGCTGTGATTGTCTGCCTTTGTGCCTTCAGTATTTTATCTTTGAGAAACTCCCATCCATCTTGGACTCTCTTCTCTTTGAGTATTTCTTCTTCTTTCTCTTTTTTTTAAAAAAGATTTTATTAAAGTTTTTTCATAATACAGTAAGATAAAATAAACTAAATAAAAACAAAAACAGAGAAAGAGAAAAGGAAACAAACAAAAAAAAGAAAAAAGAGAACAGAAAAAAGAAGAAAAAGAAATGTCCAGGAAAATCTGGACGTATGGCAACCCTAGTGTAGAGACAACTGAAATCAAGATATAGGGCAGATCCCATGGTGGTGGAGGAGGAACCACCTGGCAGCCAGGTGTCCTTTAACCACCTGGAGTTCTCTTCAGGGCCAGCCCTACCAGCAAGTGCAGTGAAGCAGTTGCCTGAGGTTGCAGTTGCTGGGTGGCAGAGAGCAGTGTTGCAGGAGGGAGTTTGCCCCTCTATCCTTGAGCTAGTCTCTGCCCTCCAGTGTGGTGGAGAGCGGCTGCCCTGTTGCCATTGTTGAAGAAGGGTTCAGCGCCCATTCAGCTGGCTCCTGTCTGCTATCTTGGGAGGGAGGGAGGGCCACATTGTCCTTAACCTCAGGCAGCCCACAAGAGGGAGGAAGCGCCACATTTCGACTGCCAGGCTCCTGGGTGATCCGTACATGAAGGGAGTGTCCCCCTGAGCCCTCTAAAGATGAACAGCGGGGCACATGTGACTGCCAAGTGACTGCCTTACCTTTGGTTACCAAAGTGCCCTGGAAATGCATGGCCAGGTTGTCGTCCTAGATGCTTCGGCCTAAGCTTGTTCTGGAGCTCCCAGAGGGGGTGTTGGCAACCCCGTGACCTGTTGTGTTTGCGTTTCCCCCTCTCGCAGCTGCCGTCGCCTTTGCCACCTGCGTCCACAACAAATGAGCCTCCTCAAAAGCTGCAGGAGGGAAGCGTCGTCTCCACGGCCATGGAGAGGATTGGACACCTAGGAAACAGGTGGCTGTGTGGGTTTATTTTGAATCCTTTTCCAGGGGCAATTCGGAGCCAAGCGGGAGGAGGGGGTTTGGTATGTGCAAGTAAGCAACCAGGTCCAAGTGGATTCCGAGCACAATTCAAAGTGTTGGTGCTGACCTTTAAAGCCCTAAACGGCCTCGGTCCAGTATACCTGAAGGAGCGTCTCCACCCCCATCATTCTGCCCGGACGCTGAGGTCCAGCTCCGAGGGCCTTCTGGCGGTTCCCTCATTGCGAGAAGCAAAGCTACAGGGAACCAGGCAGAGGGCCTTCTCGGTAGTGGCGCCCACCCTGTGGAACGCCCTTCCAGCAGATGTCAAAGCGATAAACAACTACCTGACATTCAGAAGACATCTTAAGGCAGCCCTGTTCAGGGAAGTTTTTAACGTGTGATTTTACTGTATTTTTGGTTTTTATGGAAGCCGCCCAGAGTGGCTGGGAAGGCCCAGCCAGATGGGCGGGATATAAATAATAAATACGAAATACGAAATCCCCATGCCTTCCCCTGTCTCTGCTGGGTTCCCTTATCATCCTGTCCATGTTGAAGAAGCCCTGGCTCACGAGGTGATGGCATTGGTGCCATTGTGAGGGCCTCATCCAGGATGTGTAGACCGGTGGGGCGGGCAGAGGTTGCAGTCCATTGTGGGGCCAATTCTGAGGTTGGAGGTGAGGTGCTGGGGCCATTGGCTCTCCTCCCCCAATGCCTGGCAAGAGAGGGGTGTCTGGGGACTGGGCTCAGCACACTGGCGATGGTTGCACATGGAAGTGTCTGGGCCAGAATGCCTGCAAGTGGGGAACACGGTGTCATACCCGAGGGGGACACATTCCTATCTGCTCCTAAACAAAAATTATCCTGGAACAGACCTGGAGTTTCAGGCCAGTTTGCTAACTCTTGAGAGCATTTCCAATCTTTGGCAAGGTAGCCCAGATCTTGCCCACCCTCAGCCCAGTCAGCAGAGCTGCAGCTCATTCTCCAGGTGGTCCAGGTCTTTGCCAGAAGGGTCAGGCTGTGCAGCGATCAGGGCAGGAGCTGAGTTGGGCCTTCAGTTGTCCATCTCGGGACTTCCTGCCAGAGTCCGGCCTGTGACTGTTCTGCTCCCTATTTCAGGCAACAGAAGAAGCTTCTGAAAGTGCTGCAAGAGATTGAGAGCCAGTCTTCCTGCCGCAGCTCCCCAGTGCTGGTAGGGAAGGAGGCTTTTATGAGTGGCAGAAGCCACAGCTGTGGAACTGAGTCATCCTCTTCCCCAGGCCCTGTAGAAATCAGTAGTGGAAGTGAAATGACCTCAGGTGGGATGAAGGCCCCAGAAGCTCTAGGCAGATGGGCCATGCCAGGGTTGGGATGACAGGCTCAATAACAGATCCCTTGGCATGGCTGCGAGATTTGCTCTGTGCATGGCATAGGGCAGAGGAGCCATGTGGCAGGGCCCTTTGCCCTCGCCTTCCTGCTGCTCCCCTTGGGGCATCAGCGTCTGTGGTGGCGGCCGCTCAGTTTTCACCCTCCTAGGGCCAGCTGGAATTGGAGAGGGAGGTCCGGGATGCCATCTACATCACTGTGGAGATCCTCTCCAACTGGGGCAACGCCACCAGGGTGGGCCTGACGGAAGTGGAGTTCTTTGATCTGCACCACGCCAAAGTGTTTGTGTCTCCTCACGACGTGGACATCCGGCACGCCGACATGCCAGGAGAGCTGGGCTGCCTGGTCAACAGGAACTCCAAGGTAGGCTCTGCCTGCAGGATCCAGGGCTCACCTGCCTTTCCAGGGTGGTGCACTGCCCCTCTTCCATTTCAGCAAGTGCCCTGTGGGGGGTTTCAAACAGCACCTGCCTCCGGGGGTTCTCCTGGTTCAACTCCTCAGGACAGAGAGTGTGCCATGCAGCCTATCTCAGCCCCCTCCTCAGAAACACCAGACTTGTTCTGATCTCATGCACAGCTTCCTTGCTTTTGCCCCTGGGTGGCCTGTGATCCACGCGATGGTCACCTCCAGGCTTGATTATTGTAACTCACTCTACGTGGGGCTACCCTTGAGACTGACCCAGAAACTCCAGCATGTGCAGAATGCCGCGGTGAGACTCCTTAGAGGATCCTTGCCGCAAGATCACATTCACCCGGTTCTATACCAACTATACTGGCTCCCGGTGGAGTACAGAGTTGGGTTTAAGTGCTGGTTTTAACCTTTAAAGCCCTATACGGCCTAGGACCCTCGTACATACGGGACTGCCTCTCCTAGTATGTCCCACAGAGAACCATACGGTCTTCAAATAAAAAAATCTTGGAGATCCTGGGCCACAGGGAGGTGAGGCTGGCCTCGGCCAGAGCCAGGGCTTTTTCGGCCATGGCCCCGATCTGGTGGAACGCTCTGTCACAAGAGACCAGGGCCCTGCGGGACTTGACATCTTTCTGCAGGGCCTGCAAGACAGAGCTGTTCCACCAGGCCTTTGGCCAGGGCACAGCCTGACCCCCTCCCTCCTTCTGTAATCCTCATAGAACTCTAACCCAATGGTTGCCATTAATTTGATTCTGAATTGCTCAGCTTGTTGCAAGGAGTGGCTAGGATGAGCCTCCATAGGTGAGGCTGTGGCTGCTCTTTGAGGCCTGGCCGGGGGGGGGGCGAGTAGCACCAGCTTTGCTGCATTCCATGCCAGGGCCCTCTTACCCATGAAGGTCAAAGTGCGCAGGTGGGGGGAGCAGGATCTAAAGGAGCTGGCAGGCAAGGACAAGCAAGTTGAAGAGGCCTCTGTTTGTTTGAGAAACAGGCAGGCGTCTTTCATCACTTGAAGCACGGATATTTCTTTAAGGCTTTAAAAACATTTAAATCTGTACTGTTCTGTGCCCGACAACTCAGTCTGCTTGAGAAAAGTTTGCCGTCTAGAAGAGAGGTGATCAGAAATGCTCGTCGCTCTTGAAGGTCCCGCCTGCTAATCTGCAAGTCGGTGTCCTGTTGGGATCCTGGCAAGCTGCAAAGCTGATTTACTTTGATTAGAACAAGCCCCCCCCCCCCCCCGCGCGGGTTTGACCCAGGCAGCGGCTCTCTGGAGCTGCTGGGAGGCTGCCGCTCGCTCTCCCCGAGGCAAGCCTGGCTTCCCCCAGGAGCAGGTGGGCATGCGGCCCTTGCCCTCCTCTGGCCTCCCCTTCTGCTCTCCAAGCTGCAGCAGCAGCAACAGCTGGGCTCCTTCCTTCCCAGCCATCTGCTGCGAGGGTTTGCTTCCGTGTCTCCTAGGTCAGCAGAGAGCGCTTCCCCTGGACGTGCCTCTTCCAGCCTCCAGTGCAGCTGTACTTCGTGGTCCGAAATCCCAGCTTGTCTGATGACTTTGGTCTATCCCGGATCAGGATTTGGAATTACAGCAGCCCTGTGCCCAGTGTAAGTGATGACCGTGGTCGTGGGCACCTCGGGGTGCGGCATGTGCTGTTCTCAGCTGTCATTAGCCTTGGAGAGAGGGGAGGGGAGGGGTGCTGTTTTTGACACTGCTTCCATTCTAAGCTGCAGAAATGCTTGGATGACGCCTTCAAAACAGGACTTGCCCTTGAGGCTGTATCGTGAGAATTTCCAAACAACAAAAAGAGCCTGCAGAGTTTTGGACAGTCCTTTCCCATTTTGAATTGGCTTTTGGGCATGATCAGAAAGAAAGAGAGAAGTTACTGGGATATCATGCAGTAGAAAAAAACCCTTGGGAGCTGCTGCTGCTGTTGTTGTTGTTGCTGCTGCCGCCGCCAAGTGGGGCCTGCAACAGACAGTTGCGGTATGGAGTGCTCCTGGTCAGGGTTCTAGCCTACCTGCCCTGCCTCCTCTCAGGACACTCCATTTCTTAGGCACATGGTTTTTCTTTCCCTCCTCGAATAGGCAGACATTGTTCTGTGATCTCTCCACAGGCTGAGTCCTCAATGGGCCGCTTTTTCAGCCTTTTTGCCCCATTCAGTTTCTTCTCGTACTCAATATTTTTTTCCTAAACCTTGACGATCCTGCTGGTCTTTGGTTGTACACTAAGCCTCCGTTTGCAACGCTGCTGGCAAATGTGGTGCACAGCCAAAACCACCCCCCACAGCAGATGGCAACCGCTTCATGGTTCTGGAAATTCGCTGTGAGAATTGTTCAGAGAGCCTGCTGGGATGATTTGTTCAGAATGGCTCCAGGTACTGAGCGAAAGAGGATTTTCTATTCTGGATTATAGATGAGCTAAGCCTTATCCTCCATGACTCATTCTCATCTGTGCTGTCAGAGAGGCAGTACTCATATGGCAGCACAAATAGAAGGGAAATGGGGAAGCCGAGAGCAAAGAGGGAGGCCTCATACGGCTTCTAAAGCAGATCAGAAGCAACCCCCCTTTCCCCTGGGAAATAGGCGGCAGGGGGGAACTTTGCTTGCTGGTCTTCTTGGGGCTCAGGTGCTTGCCTGCCTGCCTCTGTCGGCCACGCCAGCTGGGGCTGATGACATTTGGAATGCAGCAACCTCAAGAGGGCAGCGGGTGCCCCATCATCCCTGCACCGAATTGTGTTTTAGCACCACAAGAACAAGCCGCAGCAACTTTGTGCTCTCATTCTCCCTCTGCACTTCTGACGTGGCACATGGAGAAGTTCAGAGCTTTTGCTTGCCTTTTACATTAACAGCCGTTTAGTGTGTTATCTGAACCCAGACACTGGGGCTGACTTTGATGTATTAAAGCAAACCAACTTCTATCCATAAGCTTTAGTTTATGGCTTGGGCAACACGCTAAACTGCAGCTAATCTAGAGTGGAAGGGGAACTCCCTCTTCCTTCCCCACAGCCCCATCTGGAGGCCGGTGGGAGCACATGACTCTGAGGCTGGCACAGGCTCGCTCTTGTAACACGAAACCGGGGTCAGCAAACTTTTTCAGCAGGGGGCTGCTCCACTGTCCCTCAGACCTTGTGAGGGGGCCAAACTATGTTTGGGGGGTGGGGAATAAACGAATTCCTATGCCCCACAAATAACCCAGAGGTGCATTTTAAATTAAAGGACACATTCTACTCATGTAAAAACACGCTGATTCCCGGACCGTCTGCGGGCCAGATTTAGAAGGCAATTGGGCTGGATCCGGCCCTGGGCCTTTGTTTGCCTACCCATGCACTAAACCATGGTTTAGTGTTACGCCTGAACACAACCAATTCCTCAACGCCTACAGGTTTAATTGTGAGGAAGATACCGGCACCCCTTCACATGTGTCAGAGCTGAAGTGCGTCGCATATGTTTTTAGCTTGCTGCTGACTGTCTCTCTTCACATCTTATGAATTGGGCTCCTTTGGGAAGGCATGAAATGAAAACCACTGACTTTTGCTTGGCTCCCAGACCCAGGTCCTCCTTTTGTTTTTCTGTGTGTTTTCAGGATCTTGACATTGGAGCAAGAAGTATCATTGTCTATGTGGATGGAAACCTTGTATTTGCTGGTGAACTGCAAAAGGGCTGTGGAAACGAGGGTGCCGATGGCAGCAGCTGCACCACCATTGAGCTCCCAGAAAGTTGCTCCGTTCCTGGGAAGGGGAGGGAAGGAAGGGGCTGGGCAGACTGGAGCCACGAGCCAGGCAGGGGGCTATTGAATCTGAAGCCTCCCTTGGGGGGAAATTGCTCCGAGGAAAAGGACAGCTCTCTTGGCCTGGTTAAGTTGAAGCAAGATCTCCAAGAAGCGCCTGGCTCACTTTCCAGGGGGAATGTCCATAGCCCCCTCTCGCCAGAGACCATGGAGCCCGCTCATTCCGACGACGATCTTTCTCTGAGTGAACAAATGGAAAAACTCTCTGGAAGGAAACTGTCTCAGCTGCCTGGCGTAGAACCCCCCTGCATCTTGCCTGCTTCCCAGGCCAAAGAAAAGAGCCGGGTCTGCTCACCTAAGCAAAACCCATTCCCCTGGCTTGAATCGCAGCGAGCTCAGCTGCCCGCCGAGACCATCGGGAGGGGCTGCCTAGGAACAAGCGACAGGAGCCCCCACCCCTGCCCAGATGATCTAGAGAGATCCCACCTTGAATCTGTGGAGGGGAAGCTGCTGGTAGGCACCAGGAAAGAGTCGGCCACCGGCTTGGACTTCCTGAGTCCCCTGCCCAGCAAGTGCAACTATGCGGCCGACCTGCTGCTTCCTGGGCGAAGCCTGGGAGGCCACGGAAGGGAAGAGTTTGGCCATGCCATCTTCAAGGAGGAAGCTCCACCGGACACAGGTAAGAACTGATCCCCAGCCACCTTCCCTTAGGTGTCCGCTCGGGTCATCTGGTTTTCTGGGGGACCTTCTTAGACAGCGAGCACTTGCCTGCTGGCCACAGAGGGGAAGTGTGGGGTGGTGCCCCCATCCACAACTTCTTCCTTGGGCACAACTGACCCGCACAGTCTCCTTGGGATGCCTTGAAGGAGAGGCTGTTTATAATCACACAGTGAGCAGTGGAGGTGGAAGTGGCAGTTGTGGGAAGTGACTCCCTTGGCAGCTGAAGGAAATCCCCCTCCCCTCGCAATTTCCCCACCCTTCAGCTGCACTCGCTAACTGCCGGGCCTAGAGAGCCTGCACATTGTCTTCCTGGTGGAGGTGGGGACTATTCAGACCCTTGCAGCTTGGCAACTGCGGTGGATGGAGAAGTTGCCGCAGGAGTGCTGCTTCTCGGAGGTGCTCTGCCAGGCATGGAATGCCGCCATGGATCCTGGGGCTGGGGGTGGATGGGCCTCCCTCCCTCCCTCCCTCCCTTGCCTGGGTGGTTCTGGGCTCTGGTTGGCCATGCTGTGATGCTTGAAGCTCTGTCTACTCTTGCAGTCTGGTTCTCAGTGGGCAGCCCCACCTGGCTGTTCTGGGCTGCCCTTAGGTGGGTCTCATTGGGAGCTGGTGCCTTTGTTGCTAGACTAAATAGCACTTCTTTGGGGGGGGGCAAGAGGGCGGTAGAAAGATGCTCAGCCACTAAAGCTGCAGTATATACTGTACACGTTTACTTGGGAGTAAGATCTACTGAGCACGGAGGGGGGGACTTGCCTCTGAGAAAACATACGGTATATGCAATTGTTCATTGCTAGAGCTCTGGAGCAGCGCAGAAGAAAAGAGCTCAGGTGCAGGGAGAGATTCATCTCTTTGCTGCCTGTGTTTTTTCAGGGCCAGGTTGGTTTCCCCAGGCCAGGTGCTCAAACTGCCTGCCTTCCTTCTTTTCCTAACTTCAGGAGTTTGTCTCCTGCCATGGGCTGTCCTTTCATCTTCTAAGAAGCAGCCCTTTCTATATCCTGCTTGGGGCTGTGCTGGGGAGCTTGCAGGATGGGGCTCAGCTCTGAGTCACATGGCATTTCTCAGGAGGGAGCAGCAGTCTGTGAAGTATGTAAGAGCAATTTGTAACCGGAGGTCTTAAACCCGCCCCCACCGCTTGATTTTCTCTGCTTAAATCCTAATTGTTTTGTTCAGGGATGTATTTTATCTGAAACAGATCTTTTAATAAGATTCTGTTCTCTTGTAAGGAATTGAGACCCACAGGTCCTGGGCACATCCCGTCAGCAGATGTGGGGATGTGGCCATACGAGAACAAATTGACGTCTCTGCCTGGCTTGTATCAGTGGCATGTAAAGCTTACATTATTGGATTTCCTGCCTTTTTGCTACATCTCTTAAAACCTCATTTCACAACAAAGCCGTGTGCCAACTGTGTCATGCGTCAGGGACGTCTTGGCTTGAGCCGAGTCACGCGCGGACTCTTCTTCCCAGGGATGGTGTGGGTCCAGCACTCAGAAATGTTGTAAAAAGTGACAGCTCTGAGCATCCTCTAAACTGGGATAGAGAGCCTGTCGCCCTCCAGGTGTGACTGGAGCCCATCTCCCAGCAGCCAGCATGCACAGTGGTCAGGGAGGGATTGTAGTTGGTGAAAGAACACACATCATGTGCAGAAACACTCCAGCAGCACCTTGAGGCCAGAATGGGAGAAAACTCCCACCTGACATTCTGCAGAGCCCCAGCCAGTCCAAGGGGCCAGTTTTCAGGTGGATGGGCCTGGCTCAGCGTAAGGCAGGTTCCTGCGTTCCTTCCAGCTCCATCTAGAGGACGATAGGTTCCCCTGATTTAAGCTGTACAGCTTACTTGCCATGAAGCTCAAGCTTGAGAACCGTTACTCCATTTTGATATCTGGTTTCCAAACGCTTTGGAGAGTCTTAGTTGTAGGAGTCCAGCTCCGTCTGGCTCAGAGCCACCCTCTCCTTTGGGGTCTCCCTCATCTAAGGGTGTGTGAGCACAGAGGCAGACCTTTCCACGGGGCTCTTCCGCAGCAGGACTGTGTTGCTAGACCCTCTTGCTGGGCTTTGGGGGCACCCCCCTCGCTGCCTCTGCAGGAGGGTTCAGCCAAGCCAAGCAGGCACCAGAGGCGCTCTCTGTTTCTCCCTCCTTCCAGGTGAGGCTCTGCTGGCGAAGGGCAACGCCACACGGCCTTCCCGGGGAAAGTGGGGCAGTTCCCAGGAGCAAGTTCTGCAGGAGTCCTGGAACTCTCTGCTGAAGTTCAACCACTTGCACCACGGTCGAATCTCCAACATGGACTTCCAAGGGGACATTTTTGACGAGTTTCTCCACCAGCAGAAAATCAGCCGGCAAGGAGAGCAGAAGCTGCGGGCGAAGGAGAGCGGGCAGGGGCTGCCCAGGCGCCAGGAAGGGGAGGGCTGCTTGGACCTGGAGGAGGGGGGCGACTTCAAAATCCCAGTCCTGCCTTTTGGGCAGCGCTTGAGAATCGACATCCGCTCCACCTGGGGGGACAGGCACTACGTGGGCCTTAACGGGCTGGAGCTCTTCAGCTCCAAAGGGGAGCCCATCCAGATTGCCAAAATCACAGCCAACCCCCCCGATATCAACATCTTGCCCTCCTACGGCCAAGATCCGCGAGTGGCCAGCAATTTGCTGGACGGGGTGAACCGGACTCAGGACGACATGCACCTCTGGCTGGCTCCCTTCACCCCTGGGAAATCCCACTGCATCTTCCTGGACTTTGCCAAGGCGTGCCAGGTGGCCATGATCCGCATCTGGAATTACAACAAGTCTCGCATCCACTCCTTCCGGGGCGCAAAGGACGTCACCATGCTGCTGGACGAGCAGTGCATCTTCAGAGGGGAGATTGCCAAGGCTTCTGGGACCCTGGCTGGAGGTGCGGGGGGGGGGGGAGGCTTTTAAGTTTCTGCTTCTAATGATGCCTTGCAGAGAAAGCAAGAGGAGCTGGCTCCCAGTCCTGCTCACCCGCCCAGCCCCTTCCCTCAGCTGATACTTGCCTTGGACCAGGAAGTGCTTAGTTCTGGGAAGAGAGAGGGCCAGGGGAAGGGAGGGCCAGGCTGCATGCCCTTCTCCCGAATGCTGGGCTTGGCCTTAGCTGCAAGGCAAAGAAGAGAGGAGAGGGGGGAAGGCCAGAGTTTCCCCTGCCCCACCCCCCTTTTTGAAACTGATTTATTTTGGTCTGATTTTAACTTTATTTTGTGCTTTTATCCTGAATTTCATGTTGTGAACCACCATGAGATCTTTGGATGAAGGAGCGGTATATAAATCTAATAAATACTAGCAATAACTTGAAAGCAGGCTGTTCCTGCCTGTGCTCAGCCCTTCTGCCCTTCTGGAGAGGTGCCCCAGCCAGATCTCACCTCTCATATCCTTTTGTCCCTTTGCTTTTGTTTCTTGCTGAGGGTTTAAACAGCCCCAAACCCATCACCAGCCTCAGAAGCAGCACTTCTTTTCAGGGGGTGCCCCAGGGTGCGCAGTCCCGGCACAGGAACCATTATGAAGCGCCACTACAGCCTCTCCTGGGCTGGATGTTGTGGGGCTGGAGGGGCAGGGAGCAGTGTCTGTGACCTTCCTGTTGGCTTGCAGAAGGAGGGGGCGGTTTTAGCGCTTGGGCTGCTGACCTGAGTTGTGTCGTCACCTTAGAGTTGACAATGTTTCAGCTCCAGAGCAGTTTGGAGACACCATCCTGTTCACCACGGATGACGACATCCTGGAGGCCATCTTCTGTTACGACGAGTCCTACGACGAGGAGGCAGAAGGCACCTGCAGCCTGAGGTACGAGGAAGAGCTGAAGAGGCCGAGAACTGCGGATGGGGAGGGGGACGAGAGACCCTTCACGCAGGCGGGCTCACGGACGGAAGACAGACAGGTAAAGTTGCCTGTCATGAAAAGGCTGGTGATTTTTATCTAGAAGATAAAATTCAGGCGATAAACTGATCTCTAACCCAAGCAGGGAACTTGGGCTGGGAAGGAGCTTTCTGCTATGGTTCTTGGCACCCCTCCTGGGGAGGGGGCTGGAAAAACTGGCCTCCTGCTGCAGAGAAAGAGGGGACATGGGCCGGGATGTGGTGGGTCTGTGCCCTGCAAGTTCCTCCCCAAAGAGCTCCTGCCATAGGGGAACAGGCGGCCTTTGCTTCTCTTGAACACTAGAGAACAATAAGCATTGCTCTAACCTGTTTCCGTTTTAGGGCTGGATGCAGACGGCTGTGCCAGATTCTGTCCCCGAGATGGTGACCAAGGAACCAGGTGTCTATACTGGGAAGTGTAAGTCTGACTCTCCACACATGGCTCCTGCTACCTTCTCTCAAGGGTTCCAACGTTTTTGCTGCCATGCTCCGCAGAATGGTGTCCCTTTGTCCCCAGCCTCGCCTCTGGCTTATCCCCCTCCTCACTCTGGGGGGGGGGGCTTTTAGTGCCCTCTGTCCTCAGCTTTCCTTCTTCCAGGAGGCACCTCAAGCAGACCATCAATGCCCCTGGACCCTTTATTTAGGGCTGTGCATATGTGGCCTTGGCAGTTGCTGCAGCTGCAGCAGCTCCAACTCCGGGCCTCTTCTTTACAGACCTTTCTCCTGGTGGCTCACTGCCTGTCTGCCTTTGTTTAGGCCTTCTGCTGAATTTCACCGCTTCTTGGGGAGACGCTCACTACCTTGGACTGACAGGGCTGGAAGTGGTAGGAAAGGAGGGCCAAGCCACCCCCCTTTCTCTGGATCAGCTCTCTGCCTCTCCACAGGACCTGAACGAACTTGCAGAGTACACAGATGACTGCAGGACCTTAGATAAGTGAGTATCTCTGCAGGCTGCCAGGACAGGAGAGAAAACGGGTGTGGGTCACTGTCTCTTCCTCTGTGGGGTGCTTCTGGGAGGGGCTCCTGGGGTCCAAGAGAAGTGTCATGGACACATGGCTTTCCCTAAGGAAGCCTCTCGGGCAAGGCTGGAGGCGGGGAGCATGCTGCAGAAGACTGCACTGTGCCTTGGGCACATTATTTAAAACATTCCTGCCCTGGCCCATCTAATTGTCACACAAATGGTTCAGGCTGAGCAACAGAGCTGGTGGGTCTTGAGACTGGGGCAGGGCTGCAAAGTGTAACCATGGAAGGGACTCCCCAAGTAAATTCTGGGTTGATGGTGAGGGGCTGGTTCTGATCTTTGTGCGGTAAGGAAGGCCTTTTTGTGGCGGCGGCTGGACACTTGTGGTCTTCCTGGAGACAGGAGAGATGCCGTGGGCCTCCTCCGTGGCCCAGGAATAGCAAACACCCTTTTCAAAGGCTGAAAAGCTCAGCCAACTCTTGTGAGTTTGCAAATTGGGGAAAAACAAACCACCACAGGGAGGAGGAGGTGGTGTGGTGTGTTTTCAATTGTAATTATAGCATGCTTAGGAGCCAACAGATGGCAAGTGAAGCTGGCCAAATTGAAATTGAAATTTGGGCAAAAACCAGACTCGAGAGATTTGCCAAAAATAAGAAGAACCCTCTGGAGCGAGCTTCTCTCTGCCATCGCCATTTTGGGTTCCTCCCCCCCCCCTTAACATTTTTATGCAGAGCAGTCCTCTGTCTTCCTCGTAAATAAAGTAAGAAAAGTGATGACTTCTTCTTATATTATTAGTATTATTTGTACCTGTCCCAGCCACTCTCAGCGATTTGACACTTACTCAAAATATTGTACCAATTTCTCTCAACTTTCCCCCCTTCTCCCAGATTAATTGATGGGATTAACATTACTATGGAAGATGAGCACATGTGGCTCATTCCGTTCAGCCCCGGAGAAGCTCACGTGGTCACCATCCATTTCACGCGGGCGGAGAGCGTTGCTGGGCTTCGCATCTGGAACTATAATAAATCTCCCGAGGACACCTACAGAGGGGTGAGTGGAAGTCCTGGGCAAGCTCCCAGAATGCACCACGCTTCCCCTGGATGTGGCCACATGCAGCAGAAGGAGGTCCTCTGTGGGCCAGTGGTCACCCTGGGCACCTTGAGAGCATCCTGTGGGCAAAGGGGCGCCTTCCCACCCCCCTCCTCGCACTCCTTGCCCTGGCCAGGCAGCCTCCTCCGCAGGAGCCTGACTGCTTTCCCTGCTTTTTCTTTTCCACAGGCAAAGGTGGTCCACGTCTCCCTGGACGGCTGCTGCATCTCCCCTCCAGGAGGCTTCCTCATTCGCAAAGGACCCGGCAACTGCCACTTTGACTTTGCTCAAGAAATCCTCTTTGTGGACTACCTGAAGGGTCCCCCAGTCATGCCAGCCTGTGAACGGTGAGAGAGGGGTGCCCTCTGGGGCTCTGCGCCTACTGGCCTGTGCATTTAGGAAGTCTCTCTGCCCTCCGGTCCCTGACTTATGTGCTTATCTTTGGGCAGAACGGAAGCGGTGAAGGCAGAACAAGCCAGCATGGACTACGAGGCTCCCCTGATGCCCTGCGGCTGTATCCTTCTCTGTCCGGCCTGCCTGGCCCCCAGGCCCTGCCTGGCCCTCTGCCTCCAGGCCCTGTGAACTGGTTTGACTGCTGTGGGAGGGGGAGGAGACCCTGGCATGGCATAAACGGCCTTGGGATTTCTTTTGAAACGAAACCAGGCGTGTTTGCATTCCTTTAATCATCATCACCATCTGTACTGTTTTGTGGTGTATCGTTTTGTATTTTGCCGTTTGAACTGTGTTTTCTTTGTCCCCTGCTGTGGGAGGCGAAGGCCCAAGAGATGGGAGGCAAACATTTACAATATTTCCTCAACGTCCTCCGCCAGTCATTTTCCAGTTCCAGCTTCTTACAAGTTGGGGTGATCCGTATTACATCGGTTTGAATGGGCTGGAGCTGTATAATGAACGCGGAGAGAAGATTATCCTCAGTGAGAACAGTATCCTTTTCAAGGAACAGCTGGAATCTGGCAAAAGCTGCACTCTAGAGGAGCCCCCACAAATGAAACACCTTCTGGGGGGGGGGATGGAGGCGGGCATTCAGCTGGAATTAGAGTCATGGGGAGCTGAGCATGTGCAAATGGGAGTTTTGTGCAAGCAGCTCTCCCCCTACTCCCCTGCCTGATGTGCCCCAATTCTTCAACTCCACCAATATTGGCCAGAGGTGCAATATGTCCTAATTTAATTCCAGTTGAGAGTGGGCGGGGGGGGCAAGTTTCTCAAATGACCAGCGATGGCCCTCTGGCCAGGATTTGGCTGGCCTCCTTCTGGGTGGCAACAGCTGGCAGTCCCCATTTTGGCCACTAGCTATTTGCCACGTTTGCTCCCTTGTGGAAAGAAGCTTTCCTGAGGTTGCAGCCTGGCATTAAATCTCCCTTGCACTGGGTGGGGCTCTCATCCAAGGGAGCAAGGTTAAGATCTGGTGGGCAGCCTGTGCCTTTTCCTGGGGAGGCCGGCTTGTAACACGTTTGCGCAGCAGACAGCTCGGACGTTGTGCTTGACAAAGCGCCCTTCAGACATTGCGGCTTTCCCAGACAGCGTCAACATATTGGAAGGCGTCTGTGGAGACGTCCGAACGCCAGACAAGCTCATCGATGGCGTGAACGACACGACCGACGGGAGGCACACGTGGCTTGCGCCCATTCTGCCTGGCTTGGTAGGCCTCCTTTGCATATTCTGCCCGGGCTCCTTTCGCATCAGTGCCGTGTGATGCCTCGTGCAGCCAGGCACATACCTCCGCAAGCCCTTTCTAAAGTAATCAGCAGCTGTCTTTGTAGCTCTGGGCATGTCAAAGCCCTGGAGTGGGAGCTCAGCCCCAGGCTGTCCCCTGCATCCTGAGTTTAGCAGCAAAGGATCTCTGTCGCTGCCTGCAAAGCTGATTCGCCAGAAGTCAGAATAGGGGATCGGGCTTCCCACCGGTGCTAAGAAGCAGGCAGGGGTGCCAGGAAAGAGCCTGCAGAGAGTGACCCGCTAAAGGACCCCACCCTCCGAAGAGGAGGAGCTGGCCAGGGAGTTGCTGTTGTGATTAGGGCTGGGCAATTTCTGGTTTTCAACATTGTGAAAACCAGCTAAACATTGCGATTATACTGATATATCACAGAATGTCTGAAAAATAAGGAGGGGGCTATGTAGAGGCCTTGGCTGTCTTCACAGTTTTTCCTGCGTTGTGATTTTTGGCAGCACCTGCTCTTGGGATTCGCTGCCCCCTGAAGGAGGAGGCAAGAGCAAAGTTACCAGGGGCTGCAGGACTCAAGAGAAGCCTGGGCTGGCTTCACAGTTTCCCCTACATGGTGATTTTTGCATAGTACACACACACATGCCAAGATTCACAATATATTGCCAGGTCAAAAATTATGAAACCGATATCATGATATGGACTTAAAACCCGTTTTGGATTATCTATTGCCCAGCCCTAGTTGTGATGGAGCCGCGAGCTTTGGGCTTGGCAACCCTTTCTGTCTCTCATAACAGGATGCTAAGAAGAGGTTATGCAGGCATCTCACAACTCCTTTTATTCTTTACAAATTATCCGGAATTTGGTTTCCTGGATGAGCAAGAAATATATTGGCTCTGTGTCTTTCTTCATGTTGGTTACATGAATTCTGTCTAATTTGCGCCTCTGTGTTGTTGCTTCCTATGGCGGCAGGTGAATCGGGTCTATGTCATCTTTGACTCGCCTACGACAGTCTCCATGATTAAGCTGTGGAATTATGCAAAAACTCCCCAGAGAGGAGTCAAAGAATTTGGAGTAAGTGATGGCGCCCCAGAGCAGCTTATGAATCCTCTTCTTGTCTCTTTGAGGGCCTTGTGTCCCATTACCACCATATATTTACAGGACCGTCTCTCCTGGTCTGCCCCACAGAGGACCTTGAGGTCCATGAATAACCATAGTTTAGAGGTCCCGGGCCCTAAGGAAGTCAGACTATCCTCCACCAGGGCCAGGGCCTTCTCAGTGATGGCTCCGACCTGGTGGAATGCTCTGTCCCATGAGACCAGGGCCCTGCAGGATTTAACTTCCTTCTGCAGGGCCTGTAAGACAGAGCTATTCCACCTGGCCTTTAATTTGAATTCAGCCTGATCTTTTATTTCCCTTCTCTTCCCTCTCCCTCCCCTTTTATGAAGATTACCCGCTCTGGGACCCCACAGCTAATTCTCCCCTGACCTCCTCGCTGGCCCAAGTAGGACTAATTCCACCAGCTAGCCCTCGGGATTATCTAATGCTTATTGGATGGATTTCCCCCAAATTGATTTTTGAACTTTGAATTTTATTGTTTTTCATGTTTTTATACTGTATTTTATGCTGCTTCTATACTGTATTACAATTAAGTGTTTTAAATTTGTTGTTAGCTGCCCTGAGCCCGGTTTTCTGAACCGGGAAGGGCGGGGTGTGAATAAAAATTTATTATTTATTATGCCCCCCAACTGGATCAAACTGGCCCTCTCAGGCCAGCCTTGGCATTGCTGGGCAGAAGGGTCTCCCATGGCAGAACCTCCTTGCAGAATGAGCTGCTTTTGTTTTTAGACTGTTTTCATTTATCTTATGAGATTATGGCTTGTCGTTTTTTAACAAGTTGTTGGACGGATGGGACATAATTAATGTCTTTATTTTTGGGGAGGGGAGGCTCTCCTCCTGTGAGCTGGTGGAGCTGTCCTTCCGCAGAGATTCAGACTTTTGGTCTTGCCGCTCACAGACACGGACTGCTGCAGCCCATCCCCAACTTGGTGCCCTCCCACAGTTCATAGACTCATAGATTTGTAGGATTGGGAGGGAGCCTGAGGGTCATCTAGCCCCACCCCCTGCAATGCAAAGCGCTCGTGACAGGTGCTTCTTCAAAGCACCCAAGGAAGGAGAGTCCTGGACTGCAGCTCCCTTTCCCCCTTGCTGGTTGGGATGATGGGAGTTGAAGCCCCACAGCTTTGGGAGAATTTAGCAAGTGGAGGAAGCCTGGTCTCCTGTGCTTGGTCGCAGCTCTTCAGGACCCTCAGGCAGGCGAGGGGCTCTCTCCTCACCAGAGAGGGACTGAACTCCAGGCCTGTCTGCTCAGGGGCTCCTGAGCAAAAAGCTCGGCCTTCTCTGAGACTAGGATTACTTGGAAACTGCCCTGTAAGAGGCAGCGGAGACCATGAGAGTTCAGAGCTGGGTTTGAGGCTCAGCCTGTTGCTGGCTGGCTGGCAGGCCAGGCCTTGGGGCTGGGTGCTCAGCTACCTGCTCATCTCCCTGCCCTGGAAGCCCCTCCTTCAGGCCACCTGGGACCTTGACCCTCAGGTGGTGATGTGGGAGCAGATAGGGGGGACCCTTCAGTCTTTCCCACTTGTCAGACTGGGCTCTTCCCTTCTCCTACTCCTCCTCTTCCTGCCCAGCTCCTTGTTGATGACCTGCTTGTCTATAACGGGATTCTGGACATGGTGAGCCACCTGGTCCACGGCATCCTCCCGACCTGTGACCCCGTCGTCCCCCATCACACTGTTCTCTTCACGGACAACGAGAAGATCTGCTGCCAGGAGAAGAACTCCGTCATCAGGTAAGCCAGCCTGCCTGCCTGCGTAGCGCCTGGCATGGAAAGCTCTTGGCCAGCTTTGCGCCCAAGTCAGACACCTTCGCTTGGGCACCTTGAAACAGCTCCCCTTGGATCTGAGGGCACCTTTCTCAGGGGCGGCAGCATCCCCATCATCTCTCTTCACGGGTCCCACACATGGACCCCTGAGAAAGGACCTGTCTCTCCATCTTTGAGCAACAGCTGTCATCGCCTTTGTTTTCAACTAGTTCCACACCCCAAAGGCTTGAAAGGACCCACAATCAGTGGCTTCTTGCCTGTAAAAGAGTCAGCGCTTTGTGTCCAGGGAACTGTCCCGTCCCCCCTGCCGCCTTTGCCACCCTCTGGTTGATTCACTGTTCTGACCCACTTCCTTCCTGCCTGTGGGCAGCCTAAAAGCTCAGCAGGGCTGCAGTCGAGGGATTTCTCTCTGGGCGGATATAATAAGAAAGCAAAACCCTCTGACATAAAGGCCAGATGAAAGCAAACAACAAGGAATAATCTAATTTGACAAGCATGTTCTGGAGAGGGTTTCTCACTGAGCATCTCTGGGGCCAGATAATCCTCTGATGCAGGAGCGGAAAGGCTGTCGAAAGCCATGGCCAGCGGCAGCAAGAGGGAGGGGCCCCAAAGCCATCTGTCTCTGGAAGCAGGCTTGTGCCCGACCACAGTGGCGCCACTTCCACCAGCCCCAAATCATGTTCCGGTTCCTCGGTCAGAATTACCCAAGGCCGGTGTCTGTGCACGTGCGGAGGCACAAGGGGAGAAGGGGGGGCTGCTGGCAAACAGAGGGGCATCTCTGCATGTGATCTCTAGGGCAGGGCAGGGCAGGGGGGACCTGGGGGACTAAGAGCAAAGCCCGCACATCATCCCTCCCAGAACTGGCTGGGAAAGAGAGGTCTTGCCTTCCCTTGCTGGCAGCTTCCACTCTTTCCCTTTCTCCACCCCCACCAGCTTTGCGCTTGCTGGGATGATCAGGGTGGGGTGGGGTAGGGAGGGCAGAGGACAGAGAAGGGCCTCTCCTCTTCTCTGGCCAACAGCGGCAAAAGAGAGATCAGGAAGCTCCCCACATACTTCTTAGAGCAGGGGCCAAATGAGGCGTGTGCTTGCTTTTTCTTTACTACATAGCAAGTTGCTGGGGTCTCTCTCTCTCTCTCCCTCTCCCTCTCCCTCTCTCTCTCTCTGGTTCCTTCTGCAGCTACCCTTTAGTAAAGAAGAAGGCCCGTCCCCTGATCCACGGCTGAAAGGTGGCCAACGGGCAGATTCACTACACCTGCCCCCCACTCAGCTGCTGGACTTCTAGGGGAGCCCCTTGAACTTCAGAACTTCAGAAGAGCCTGCTAGATCAGGCCGGGGGGGGGGGACACAGCTAGTCCAGCACCCCATTCTGTCTCCCCGTGCCAACTAGAAGCCCACAAGCACAAGAGCAACTCTCTCCTCCTGCGGTTTCTGGGAGCTGACCTCCAGAAGCCTTGCTCCTGAGGGCCGTTGCAAGCCCACTCCTCTCTTTCTCCTCCTTTTTCTTTCGGTCTGACAGCAATTACATAGAAGACCAGGACGTGCGGATGATGAATGAAAACCAGATCATTTCCTATTCGAAGAAGAAGCAGGTGCCTGCAGACCCAGGTGGGCTCCTCTTCTGGGGCTCCTCGGACGAGGGAGGGCGGCCCGGGGGGGGGGGGGTCTTTCCAGGGAGCCAGAGGCCACGCTCCCCAGGCGCTCAGGGGGTTGGACTCGATGGCCCTTGTGGTCTCTTCCAACTCTATGATTCTATGATTCCCCTGGCCTCGGGAGAGGGCCCTCTGCAGGCTCTCAGCCCAGATCTCTGGGGAAAGGCAGGTGCTGCTTCTCGATGGGGGGGGGGGCTCTTAAGCCCCACGCAGCAACAGCAGCACATGGGCCCCAACAAAGCAGCCCCCTGAGGGCTCTTTCTGCAGAAAAAAGGTTGCTGGCTGGCTGACCCCTCTGGTCCAGATTGGTCGGCCTCTGGGGCTGAGGCCCTTGAGGTCTCCTTGCCTGCAGAGGCAGTGTCGCATCTGAAAGCCCTCTCTCTCCCCTTCTCCCTCTCCCAGCACTTCGCCCTAAAACGTGCATCCAGGACAAAGGATTGCTGCGGAGGATGAGGCAGTGACGCGAGGAAGACATGGAGCTAGCCTTGGGCTGCTACTCCCCCCACCGCCCCACAGAGAGGGGGCACCGCCTAACCCCCAGGACTGCTTTTCTCAGCTGCAGCTGCATTAAATCTATTCCCTGAAGCCCCTGTGTGCTTCAGCCAGGAGAGGCTTTGGCAGGGTGACTGCTGCAGAGAGAGGCCTGGCCAAGGCTCCCGGTGGCTCCCAGGCAGAGGAGCTGCCACAGGCCCCAATTCAGGTGCCGGGGGGGGGGGGGAGTGAATGACCAATGTGAAGGAGGGGACAGCTGGCAGCCAAGGGGACCCCTCTGCCCCCACCCAGATCCTCTGCACTGCTTCTGACACCTGCAGTCCGTCTTGCCACAGGTAGGACACAGGGGGCAAAGTGGTCAGAGCAATGCCTTCTGCCCCCAACTCCCAGGCTTCCAGGCTTCCCAAGCTCTCTGGAAAAGGAGGCGAAGCGGGGGCCCCCCAAAGAGGGCCCAGGAGGAGAGAGTGCCAATCCATAGCGGCAAGAAGCTCAAGAGGTCAAAAAGCTGCTATGCAGCCCCCCTGTTTCTAACGCTGGGCTGGCCAGGAGCTGCAGCCACCTTGGCCCCCTCCCCAGCCAGACGGGAGGGGGGGTGTCCCTGGAGCTGAAGGGGGCTCAGCAGCACAATTCACCATGTCACAGATCAGGTTGCCTCCATCTGTTCCTCTTTGGGGCCACGGATCCTCTCCCCTCCCCTCCCCTCGCCCCCCTTCCTGCGATGCTGTTTTGTTATTACATGGTTGCCTTATGAGCCTGGCTTTCTGGTGGAGTCTGTGGGGTTGTTTTTAGCAAGCTGGGCGGTGGGCTTGGATGGTCAAAGGGGGCAGAGGTGGGGGGCTGGCTCTGTCCACTCACATGGCAACAAACAGAAGCCGTTCCCCCTCCTGTTTTGTGAGGACAGGTCCTAGGGGTCTATTATGGGCTGGGGAGAGACTGTGGGGGAGCTGGAAAGCAAAGATAACTGGTGCAGCCTCCTGAGGGCACCCAACCCTCCATCGTGGGGCCGTGGCAACTTTTTGCAGCCGGTTGGTTCTTCAAGTAGCTCCCTCTGCCTCCTGCAGTGCCAATGGGAGGGGGCACAGAGCCTGGCCAAGGTGGGAGGGCAGCCTTCCTGGAGGCTCAGCTGCCCTGGTGGCCATTTTTGCCCAGGGGGGGGGGGTCTAGGCTAGATGAAAAGGAGCCTCGTTTCCTAGTAAGTCCTCCTTGTGGGGATCTGCCCCACTTCCCATCCTTCCAGCCCCTTCCCACAAAAGGAAGAAAAGCAGGGCTGCCTTCCCCTCATCTCCCTTGGGGGGGGGAGCACAAGACCCCTCTCAGCAGCGGAGGCAAGCATGGAGCAGCGCTGGCCCCCCGCCTCCCCCCCCCCGCAGGCAGCATTGGGGGAAATGAATCAGGCTGACATTTCTATTAGCAACCAGCGAGGAGGATGTGTGAAGGAGGAGGCTGGCTCTGGCCAGGATTATTTATCCCAGTTAGGGCTGTCAGGAAAGCGAAATGGTAGTCAGTCAGCCATGGGCCAGAGGACGGGCATTGCCCCCCCCCCCCAAGCACTGGCTCTCTCTCTCACACACATCCCCCCCCCAAGTCGGTGGCCTTTGCAGAAGAAGAAGTTGAGGTTCTCTTGGTTCTTTGAGCCATCCCACCTTTCCTGAGGGCACACAAACCCAGCCAGGTCATGTTTGGCTGCCCCTTAATCCCCTCCCAAGTGCCTGTTGTGTAAGACTTGGAGGCCGAGTTTGCGGCGCAGGCAGTGATCTGTAAGTGCTGACAGCCAGCTATGGCAGGAAAGACCAGAGAGAGAGAAGGGGGCCAGATGCATGGCTGGCCAAGGCCGTGGCCCCCTCTTATGGCCCCCCACAGGAGAGCCTTGCCCCAAAGAAGGGGTCAGCATCTGCCAAAGCTTCCCCCACAGCAGGACATGCCATCGCCTTGAAGCAGCTGCACAGACTGCAGCATCCGAGGATGGAATCCCTAAGACTGCAACACAAAAACCTTGACCAAATATCAGCCGCACAGATAAAAAACAAAACCAGCAATATTTAATACATATCTGTCGTCTTCTTTTTTAAAAAAGCTATGAATGAATATATGCTCTGTTCTGCAGACTCAGGGTTGTCCCAAGCCAGGTCCACCTGCTTCTCCCCAGGCCTCTAGCGGTGGCAGGGACCGTGGGCGGGAAAGGGCCGAGGATGGGGCCAGAGTCACCCCCCGGCCTGCTGGCCCTTGGCTGGGCGCCCTCTGTCCCCAGGGGGCTTTGGCCTTCCTACACGCCCAGCTGTGTCCTCTCCCGCAGGGCCCGGCTGCTCATCCCAGGGAAGATGCTCTGCAGGATGTCGCAGTAGACCGAGTAGAGCTCCGGGTCCATTTGGGGTCTGGGGAGGGTCCTGGAGTTGCAGGCCTGGTCAGCCGCCGCCAAGTGCTGCAGCAGGTAGACGTCGCTGAAGAGCAGCGCCAGGATCTTGTGGGCGGCCTTGCAGGGGTCCTTTTCAGACTGCACCAGGGCCTTCAGCTCCGTCAGGGTGTAGCCGTTGTAGCGCTTGCTCTCCTCGGCCAGCGGCTGCACTGTCTCCCCGATGTGCCGGACCTTCCAGCGCAGGCACTTCAGCTCTTCCCGCACCTCCTGCAGCTCTTGCTCCACCGCCAGCAGCTCCTGACGGGTCACCAGGCCTCTGCTGGGAAGAGAGAGAGGGAAGGGTGGGCATCATGCGCTGAGCAGCCCCTCCCTCTGCCACGCCCCTTTCATGCCACCTGCTGGGAGAGGGATGGGAAGTGCCTTTGTGCCAGCCAGAGGCAGTGCACACGGCAGGAAAACATTCCTTGCACACCATGGGCATTTCATGCGCCACACATCCCAGGGGAGGGGGCACCCCATTCAACTCTCTTTTAGCTCTGCAGGACAACCGCGTCACAGACACACAACACTTCCCCTTGCTGCATTTTTCTAAAGCGGTGCCTGGGACCATATAGAGAGCCTCTTGCTGTTGCCATGGCTGAACTCTGACACTGCAGCCCAGTAGGAAGAGGCAGGTGTTGTCACCCACAAGACCCGCCAAGCACCCAGCCAGAGCCAGAACCCCAAGATGGAACCTCGGCCGCTTCCTGGATGCTTGAGGCGGAACAGCTCCCTCCTGGACACTACCATGGGACTCATTCCTACAGAGCTGAGCGGAGAGGTTGCAGCAGGCCCCTCATGCAACCCACAAACCTCTTCAAGTCCTCCTCTTCCTGAGCTGCTCTCATGTCCTCTTCTGCCAGCTTCACATGCCCAAGAGGCTGGGCACGCATCTGCCTTGCCAGCTGGTTTCCTGATGCCGCGGCCAGGAACTCTCGGCTCACGGGAGGATTGCCATGCCGAGGCAGCAGGGCTCTGCGCATCATGTTCTCTGGCACCAGGTTGGGCCTCGGGGGGGCTGGGTGGGATGCCAGCCGTGAGGGTTGGCCAGGGCCCAGGGGCCCAGGTCCTGCTGCTGACACCTCCGCCTGCGCACTTGGATTCAGGCGGCCGTGCTCAGCAGTCCCTCGAGCGGCGGCTGGGGCCGCATCCAGATGCCTGGCTTCAGGGGAGGCGAGGCGGCTGCTGGGCTCCGACGAAAGCGAGGAAGAATTGGTGGTGCTGGTGGGAGAGCTGGACGGGGCTTGTGAGACGCTCCTCTGCCCGTCGTGGCTCCTGGCGTTTCGCTGCGGCTTCACAGCTGAGTGTTCTGCAGCCCTGCAAGAGACCGAGTGTTCACTCCCCTCCTGGCCGGCACATTTCACGTCCCGTGAGCAAAGGCCGCAGCTGCTCCAAATGCATGCATCTCTGCCCACTCAAAGGCAGGGGGGGGTTGCAATGAGAATTTTGGGGGCAGCTGGAGGCAAAGGGCTTGCATGCCTTTTCTCCTCTCACCAAAAAAAGGGGTCTTTTGCACAGTAGTTCCCTCCTGAACCTACCAGGGGCTGAATCCCCAGAACTGGAAGGGCACCAGAGGGTGCTTGCAGTGGGAGGCAGAAATTCCCCCTGGGATCCTGGCCACAGTAAGCAGGCCAACCAAGACAGACTTGGGTGCCCACAGGCTTGGGGGGGGGGAGGGCTCCTGCTGTCTGCTTCCTCTATGACCATTGGGCAAAGGGCTGAAGCTGGCAGGGTGGCGTTGCCCATCCCACCTGCTATGGCTCAGCCAAGGGCTGCTGGCTGTCCCAGGTGCAAGTTCTGCTTAGGGGCTCCTTCAGGGAGCGGGGAGCCCAGCCGGCCTGGGCAGACTGCAGGGAGCCAGCCCCTCTTCCAGTTGCGCCTTCAGCAGAAGACTTTGCTTGGCCCTCTCTTGCCAACAGCAGGGCAGGTGTGCCCTTCTGCCCAAAACGCAGCCAGCCTCCCTTGCAGCCAGAGATTCCTTCAAGCCGGAGGTGCGCCTTCTCCCATCTTACGCCCCCAAGGCGACTCAGTGAAGCACTGCGGCAATCAAAGCGTCCATGCACAAGCAGAGGTAGAAAAGGAGGATCCAGTCTACACTGGGGGGGAAAGGATGGCAGGGCTGCAGCAAACAGCCTCAATTGCCCAGAGGAAGCTGCCTGTGCCTGGGCAACCTAGCTCATTGTGGTCCACACTGACAGGCAGCAGCGATCCAGGGTTTCAGGCAGGGCTCTGCCCCAGGCATAAAGAGATGCTGCCAGGGATCACGGCTGGGACTTCCTGGGTGTACAGCAGCTGCTGTCCCCCCTGGGCTACAGCCCTGGCCGAGGCAAAGCCCAGATGCAGCAGGAGGTGGGAGAGGGAGAGAGAGGGGACTCCTGGAAAACCAGCCACATCGGCTCCTCTCCTTGAAATCTCTCCGTTCCAGCTGGTCCTTTACAAAAGCTCTGTTGCCAAGAAGCAGCATGCAGGTTTCCTTTCCCCCTCCTCCCTCCCAATCCCTTTTCCTCTACTGTTGTGTCTTTTAGACTGTGAGCTCAAATGCAGGGGCTGCCTTATCACTGGCCTTTGTAAGCTGCTCTGGGAAAGCGAGAAAGAGGCTGTAAAGGAACAAGGAACAAGTCCCTGTCACACAGACATGGTCAATGTGGCAGAAAGTACTGTCCTGGCTGGATCCCTTTTGTCCAGGAAGGTTATAGGAGGGCAGCTTGATTCCACATGAGTCAGGCGTGCACAGTCCCCCCCCCCAACACACAGCTCAAAGAGCAGCCACAGAATCAAAGTGCCAAGTCAAAGGGGCAACACAGCCATCACAGAGCCACGGACCTCCAAGGATCATCTAATCAGCTAGGGAATCCCTGAGCGATGGCCATCCAACATGGTCACTCAGGTGAAGAACTTTGGGTCTCTGGGTGTGGTTTTTTTTGGGGGGGGGGGCAGCTACATACTGATAAATTCAGTTTGGGCAACTGAAGCTGATTGGGAGTTGTTGTGCAAGAACCCCACATCCCCAAAAGATCAGAAAAGGTAAGTGACTGGAAAACTGGGCTAACTCTGGAAAGTGTGGTGTGAATAATAAGCAATCAGTAAATAAGAACTGGGAGCCCCCTTCTCTGTCTTTGCCCACAGGGACACCACCTGGTCCCTGGAGATCAGTGAAACAGACAAAGCAGAACCCAAACGGTACAGAGAAGAAGATGCCCACCCCGTCCACGTGGAGGTGCCAGCATTTAGGGTGGGGGGCGTGTGCCTGGTCACACCAGGCCTGGGCTGAGCATCTCCCCGTGGCACTGGAGGGCAGCAGAGGAAAGGGCAGGGCGGCATCGGCTCCTCCAGTGCTGGGCCCTGGCTCAGGCAGCTTCCATGGCCGGGCAGAGCTGGCACCTGCCTCTTGGCCCAGCAGTGAGGTTCTACCAGAAGCAGGAAACCTTTGAGTGCCAGGTGCCCTCGGGGAATGGAAGAGGCACCAGGGAGAGTTCCAGATTTAGACAGCCCTTTGGCCCAAGGGGCTCTTCTGACATCCACAAAACATTACTCTGAAACGCAACTCACACTCCTTTACTAAATCACCCAGCAAGACACACGGCGGTGAAGTCAACACAGAAGCATCAAGCAATCAGGCACCTCTGCCACTGGTTCAGAAATGAGCCCAGCTCATTTTGCTATTGGTAGGAGTCCAGTTGGGGAGGTGAGAGGGGCAGGCCTGGTTGGAAGCCCTCCAGTCATCTCTCTCAAGCCCCTTACAGGATTAATGCAAGGGCAAAGGGGTCAGGGAGGGGTGCCAATGACATGAGGAGAGTCACCTGGTCAAAAAACAGGAGTGGCCACCGGTGCAACCCTTTCGGCCATGAGAACCACCTTCCACCATCCAAAATTGCTCTCCATTCACAAGGCGAGTTATTGGTGGACTGAGCCAAAGAAGCTTTGCAAAACCTGAGCCATGAGATCCTTTGCAAATTAAGGCGCACTTTGCTCAACCTCAGCTGCGTGAGAGAGCCATGCTGGGCAATTCCTTGTTCCCCATGCAAGCTAAGCAGGTGGAGCCCGAACCACAAATGCAGCAGGACAAGACAGATGCAGCTATTGGAACGCAGCCCCTCCACTTTGGCTTTCAGTGACATGAAGACAAACACAGATGGTTTCCCCACCACACACACAACACTGAGGTTTGGGCCACATTGCTTGCCCCTTGAAGCAAGGCTGACATCACAGAAGGCGAGGATTCAATGCCCAGAGAGACAGGGTGAAGTCAGGAACTGGGGGTGGGGGCGCCCCTCCAAAAGAGCCAAGAGGAAGGGGGTTGTGTGGCCTCGGACACTCTGTGTGCACCCCACATCCTGCCCCCCTGCGCCAGGCCTGCTGCCCCGGAGAGCCGCCATGCAAGACAGACAGCGAGTCAGAGACAGGCGGCACTTACTATTGGAGGAGTAGCCATGGAGGCATGCTAGCCTCACGTCCCCAGTCTCACCTCTTTCCTCCTCCAGCCTGGAAAAGAGAACATACAAGTCGCGCCTTGAGCAGGAGCTGACTCCCCCGCCGGATCGGGGCCCGGGAGGAGACCAGTCGCCTCCTAAGCCAAAGCCGCAGCGAACACAGCGACACAGTCAGGCGACACAGTGCCCACACGGACTGGTAGCAGCGCCTCTCCAGGGTTGCAGAGCTACAGCCAGACGCCTCTTCCTCCTTCCTCACACTCAAAGCAAAGGCTGGGGGGGTCAGGAAAAGGGGGGCACTGTTTCCACCTCTCTGCTTTCAAAAGAGTGTGGTCCGGGGTGTGCAGCCATTCCAGAACGGAACCCCCACAGCCCTGCCCTGCCCACGGCTGCAGGATCCCAGAAGATTAGATGAGATCACCTTACCCATATCCCCCCCAATGTGGAATTGACCCTGCTACAAGGGACACACAACCCTTTGCTCTGCATTTGTAAGAACTCGGACCACACTCTGCCTAGTGAGGTCCAGCAGGCTGCCTGTAGGACACTGCTGCAAGAGGAAGAATGCAGGAAGGACTTTTGCAGGGAAATGTCACCAGAATTGGTGATGCTCTCCTGCAATTCCTTGCTGGCTTCGTTCCCAGGGACAGGCCCCGATCCTCTGCACCCCACCAGCCCAGGCTGGTCAACCAGGAAGAGCCACAGGAAAGGCAAGGAGCAGGAAATGCCGCTTCCAACACTTGCCACGGTTCCCTTAATCACCTCCATTTTGTTATAAGAATTCTAAGGTCTCCAATAGAGAATAAATGCTCATAAATGCACAAGGCAAACACACATACAGAAGTATATACTCCACGTGTCTGAAATAGTACAGGAGAACAATCCTGAAGCCATTTTGACTCTCTCAAATTGACCTCAAATATTTCTCTGCAAGGAGGAAGAAAATGGGGAAAGCTTTCCAATGGTCTTTGAACTGTAGGGACTGTAAATACAGTCTGGCAAGTATCTGTTAAGCTGAGCAAACTATATGTGCAAGAGATTCAGGAACTAAAGTATTGACCATCTCCAAGGAATGGCCAAGAATGGCCAGGCAATCATTATCAGGTATCCTGGCAGACTGGAGAGAAGCAACACTCTCAAATTTCTACTGGAGACAGTCTCCTTCTGTGATGTATGTATGATGTCTGGAAGGTGGTTTTGGGCTACTGGGTGGGCAATTTCAAAAGGCTTTATAGAGGCTTGAACACCATTGTTCTGGGTCTCTCTTGCCTCCTTGCAAGGAGGGAGGGAACTCTATTGCAACAGAGAAATAAAGACCTGCCTTGCTTTCGCTGCATCCTAACTTCATCCATTCATCTCATCTCAGTCCCTTGGGGAGCTGGGCAGCAAAAGCCAAACACCCCTAATTTCCTATATCTGTTTGCAAGCCCCATCCATCCTCACAAGGCAGGCCAAGCCCTTGAGTTACCAGCAAGAAAGGGAGGGGGGAAGCAGGGAAATATCCCGTTGTGCAACCAGCTGTCACTGTTGCAAAGCCCCTGCGCTTGACCATCAACATGCCCAGAACAAGGCGAGAGAAGGAAAGGTTCTCTCTTCCAAACATCAGCATTGCTGTCACTTAAATGGGGGGAAAACAGAACTGCGGGGCTTTCAGACAGCAAACATTAAAATACAGGACTCTTCCCTTCCTGTCGTTGCTTCCTGGCTGGGGTGTAGGTCAGCAGGGAAAATATTCTGCTTGTATCTTTGCAAGAGATTTTGAGAAGCTGGAATCTGCCAGGCGACTCCAAGGCTCTCCCAGCCGGAGGAACCCCAGGTAACGCTTTGCCCACCTTCTTCCAGGAACAGAAGCTGCCTCTTGACTGCTCCCTGCCCCAGTCAAAAGGGGGGAAGCCCCAGGGCACCTTCAGGAGGTTCATGATCACTCCGACTTGGTGCATCAGGGATGGTTTTGATGGCTGCTGCCTCCCCACCCACCTGCTGCCTTCTAAGCCAACACAAGCCGGGCCTGGAGAGATCTCCTTCCCAAGGTGAGCAGAAAAGAGTCATCGCAGTGGCCCCTCTTCTCTCCCTGCCTCCCTTTGCGAGCTTCGAATCACAGCGTCACAGAGCTAAGTTCGTTCCCAACAGATCTTGCACCAAACCCCTTCCGCTCCAGCCAGTCATTACCTTCAGATGAGCTTCAGACAGCCAAATTCATTCATTCCACCAAATGTCACTTTCAGTAACCCAGGTCATCTTCTCCAGCTAGATTACAAACCCAGAAATTATTGGGGGGCCTGGGTAAAGATTTGGGGGCCCCCGCCATGCTGGCCAACCAATGGCAACATCCTTGTGGGTGAAGGTGAGCAAGAGTCAAGAAAGAGACAGAGAGCGCCCTAATCTGCAGGTTGCCATCTGATTGGATTTGACCCTGATCTCATTTTAGGAGGTATTTTAATTGATTGCCTGATTTTATGTTGATGTGTTATACATTTGATGTTAGCTGCTCTGAGCCCGGTTTTGGACAGGGAGGGCAGGGTATAAATATTATTATTATTATTATTATTATTATTATTATTATTATTATTTGGGGCGTTTCCTCTCCCATCGAAAGGAAGCTGCGCCTTGCTCAGAGGAAAGGGGCACCCCCCCACCCAGAGGGATCCTTGCCCTCTGCATGCCCACCCTGCCTCCCCAAGGAGGAGCAGGCGTGATGCTTGCCAGGCTCCTCCTCCCTGCCCCACAGCCCCCTTCCCACCCTGCCCTCCCAGGCCAGCCCCACTGACCTTCCGTGGAAGTAGGTGATGGGCTCGTGGTCCGCGTAGGCAGCCTCTTCGGGGAAGCCCTGCTCAAAGACTTTGCGCTTGTGGCGGAACTCAATGACCGTCTTGGTGTAGGAGTTCAAGGTGGTGACGGAGGCAGCCATGCAGCAGGTGAAGGAGCCCCAGGCCAGGCTGCAGAGAGAGAGGGGGGAGAAGGGAGAAAGGGGGCTGGGTGGCAGACCCAGGACCAGGACCCCCCACCCCCAGCAATGCCTCTCTCTGGTACTGGGTCCCAAGGCGGCACAGGGCCCATCCTGGACATTCACTCATTCATATTTATATATTTATGTCAGGTTCCTACTGGAAGACCAGACAAATGCTAGAACATGAGCAGTGGCAAAGTTTTTATCGCTGGTTGCAAGAACCAATGATCTCTTTAAGTCTGAACGAAATGCTTGTTTAACCTGGAGGTAGGCTGTCTGAATTGTGCATTGCGTTGTAACAATTTGTTGGGTCTCTGGACTGTAATAAAGATTGACTGATTGATTGATTGATATATTTAATTTGCATTTCACCTTTCCACCAAACGGTGCTCAAGGTGGCTCATAGCAATCAAACAAATATAATAAAGGGTCAGTCGAGTCAAAGGTATAAAAAGGAAGGGGATTGTTTTGAAATATATCTATTCAAGCAACAGTGTCGGGGGAGGGGGATTAAGAGGTGCTGAAAATAAACTTCACAAAGAGGGAGAAATTAGTCAGGGGAGAACTATTCTTTTTAACGACAATAAATAAAGTGGAAAACAACATAGTATGGAGAAAAGGAACCATGAAGAAGCCGTAAGGAGGTACGGGGTGTGTGTGTGTGTGTGTGTGTGTGTGTGTGTGTAAAGTCAACCTGGAGAAAAAGAAATTTATGGTGGGAAATGTTTTTTTTTTTTTGGTGACTGGTATAGTATTTTGAAAAGCAAAATGCAATGTATGTAAGAATGTATATAGTATATATAACTAATGGGAATGGAAGAAGATATTTGCATATGTATATGTAATTGTGAAATGCAATAATAATAATAAAAATAATAATAATAATAATAAATACAATTAAAACAGCCATAGGACATCAAGGAAAGAATATTAAAACAGGAAAGTAAAATCTTAATTATATGACCTTTGGGGGCACAGCCCCCCCCCAGCTCAAGGCGAGGCACAACAAAGCACCGCCCAGGCACATTTCCCCCTCCCGGCAGCGGGTGTCCAGGACTGAGCTCCGTCCTTAGACCCAGACTCTTGGCTCAGGAGAAGCAGCCTCTCTTCTTCACACTTGCCCTGTCCTTCCACCCTGGGGGATGCAAAAGAGGAAGGCATGCCCACGGACCCCTCCCCTGGAATTCCAGAGGTGCCAGGAGGCCTGTGGGACTCCAGGAGACTGACAGGAGCCCAGACAAGGCAGCCTGATCCTTGGCCATGGCTGAATAATGGAGTTGGGGTGGGGGAGAGAAAGGTCTCTGCCTGCAGAAGCCTCCTGTGCTTTGCTCTCCTGATAACCCATCGCTGGGCCAGCCGAGTCCTCAGTTTCCAAGAGGGCCCTCCATGAGGGGCCCCCCCCACAAGCCACGCAGAGCCTTCAGCTGCTCAGTCTCACCAGAAGGACCAGCCGTAGTCCCACGAGTGCGGCCTCCAGTCTTCCGGGCCGAGGCTGACCGTCACCTGGAACACCTGGGTGTACATCATGTGAGCCACCATCCCCAAGAGCCCTGCCAGGAGACACAGGTGGGGTGCGAAACACAAGAGCAGTCAAGCACAACATTCCTAGAGTGAACATGTTTACACCTGGGGAGGAATGTTTGTCCAGCCAGCAGAAAACTTCCTGTTTCCTTCTGGGCTGGGACAGACTTCCTCTGCATGTGACTAGAGGTGGGTGTGGCCTCACCTGTGCAGGTAAGGACAAAAGCACAGGGCAGGGCAGCCATCTCTCTCTCTTTGACTACATGCATCGAAGAAGCAACATCTGCTTAGCCAAAGATGCTCTCTTGGCCTCCAGCCAAGAGAGGACAGAGGGACTGTCTCCTTATGAGATAGTTTCCAAGTGTATGTTACTTTTCTAAGCTAAGTCTGCCTTCTGGGATCCGATTGTGAACAGAATGTGAGTGAGTAAACTCTTTTTATACTTTTATAGAAGACTGTGTCGTGTCTTATCTTTTATGGGGGAAATTTTATAAGGGGAAAATACCAGAACAGTTATTATGGAGTCTTTAGCGAGCCTGAGCAAACACATCCGCTGTGAGTTTAAAAAGGGGGATGTTACTCTGCTAAATTGTGAACTTGTTAACACAAGTTGGAAAGGCTATAATCAGACAATATATCCTCTCCTGCATCCCTGAACATTCCCACAACACAGACCCAAAGGTTTCCATCGCTGGGACAGGGGAGACCCTGAGGCTGTCTTGGAGCCAGGCCACCATCGAGCCCAGCAACTGTGGGACAAGCTCCCCATCACCGGAGACCCACCTCCCTCTGGAGCTGGAGATACTGCCAGGGACCAGCCCTGGGACCTTCTGCAGGCCAAGCAGGTGTCCTGTCGCTTGGAGGGGAGGGGACTGTAGCTCAGCAGTACAGGGAACCAGGCAGAGGGCCTTCTCGGTAGTGGCCTCCACCCTGTGGAATTCCCTCCCATCGGATGTCAAGGAGACAAGCAACTATCTGGCTTTTAGAAGACATCTGAAGGCAGCCCTGTTTAGGGAAGCTTTGTACGGCTTAAGGTTTTATGCTTTTATATATGTTGGGAGCAGCCCAGAGTGGCTGGGGCAACCCAGTCAGATGGACAGGGTACAAATAATAAATTATTATCATCATTATTCTTTGTGAGCGAGAAGTTCTGGGTTCAGCGCCCTGTGTGGCCAGGCAGTGAAAGTGCCCTCTGCCGAAGGTCGGCATGGAATTGCAGTGGCCCAAGGTGGGTCCAGCTCAGAGCAAGGCAGCCTCATATCTGGGAGAGGAAAGAAATGGTCTTCCCTGATGACCCCAGCCTCAAAAACAAACCATTCCAGCTCAACCAAGTAGCTGTTTTCTTTTTTCTTTTTTAATTTAATTTTCTTTTTTTGTCATTGTGTGTCAATTTTATTAGTATTTTCCACATAACAACAACACAAAAGATATCAAAAAATAACAAAACACAAAAACCAACATTCAAAAAACAAAAAAATCATATCTTACAAGTTAATAATATAAACACTAAAAAGAAAAACAAACATTGACTTCCACCAATCCCACAGCACCTCCTTTATCTCTCATTGTGTTTTCCTGTTTTCCTTATAATCTCTATCCTAACATCTAGATATAAATCCCTCTTTCTTATCCTTTCACTTCACAAGGTTATTCCAGACTCAGACAGATTTCTGTCCTCGAACCTTGACTTTTAAGGTATTCATTTAGGCACTCCCATTCTTTTTTTACTTCACTTTTTGGTTTTTGTCTTATTATGTCTGTCAATTTGGCTAATTCTAAGTATTCTGAAAGCTTGCATAACCATTCTCCCCTAGTGGGTAACAGATTCCCTTTCCAATACTTAGCCACCAGGATTCTTGCCGCAGATGTCGCGTATAAGAAAATTTTAGTTTTGTCTTTTGGAATATCATCATTTCCTAAAAGGAATGCCTCTGGCCTTTTACTATATGATATTCTTAGTATTTTCTTTATTTCTTCCACCACCAAGTAGCTGTTTTCACCTTGCTGCAGTGCAAGGAGTGCAGCTACTTCCCGGAATATTTCCTGGGCTTGCGCAGGGACCTACCTGAGAGCACCGTGAAGACGGCGGCGAAAGCGTTGAGTTTGAGCCCGTCAATCACGTTGTTGGAGTGGATGAGCTCAAGGCACATGAGGCTGAAACCGATGACCAGCAAAGCGATGTAGAGCACTTCTGACACCACCGACAGCCACAAGACTCCTGCAAGCACACAAGGGGCACCGTCAGAACCGGGAGGGAGCTCTCTCAGATCAGAGAGGCTGGGGCAGGGCAAACTTCAGCTGCGACTCCCGCACTGCAAGGGGTTGGGCTAGATGACCTTCGGGGGTTCCTTCCGACTTGACAATGCTATGATCCTAAGCTGAGCAAAGGAGTTTCCAGCTGAGCTGCTGCTGGGTTGATTCCAAGCTCAATTGGAAAACAGCCCTGCTCCCAGAACCATGGATTTGCCCTTAGCCGCCTTTCGAGGCAACGAGAAGCAAGCATTTTCTGGGAAGGGGCCACCAGGATGGGGTGGGGGTTCATTTCATAGCCCACTGGCGGCTAGTAGCAATCATCTTCCTTCATTTGGCCCCATCCCTCCCTCCCTCCCTCCCTCCCTCCGTGGCCATGACAAGCCCACTAGTCCTCAGAGTTCACTGCCTGCCTTGGGAAAGGAAGAGAACAGAACGTGCAAAGCATTATTTGTTTAGGAAATTTATGTCCTGCCTTCCCCCTGAATAGTCCTCATGCGGACTTACCAAAAAAAGAAAAAAGCAACAAAAGAAATACCCTCTAAAATCAGCATCCAAAAAATAAATACAAAGAAAGCAGCGTGATTAAAAACCACAGCACGAGCGGAGAGGGCAGATTTCACCAAGCGCCTAAAATCACCATTTTTATTTAGAGAGCACCATCAGTGTTGGTGATGCTGAAACGAGGACAAGGTCTCAGCCCCGGGAAGCTTACAATCCAAAATTCAGCCCAAGGGCAGTGGAAACGGAAGGAGATGGGCAGGGAAGCAACGTGCAGCCGGTGGTCTCCCCAAGAGGTGCTGAGGCTTGAGCAATGCCAACTGGAAGTCAGCAGTAAGGATCCACTGCACACCTTTGCCAGGGGAGAAAACCCCACAAGCTGGTGGGGGGTGTTGCCACCTGCAGTCACCCATCTAAACCTGGGAGGGGGGGCACAAAGAGGAGGGGGGGCACAAAGACAGGTTCACAGGAGAAAAGGCAGCAGCAGCCCTTCAGGGACTCAGGCCAGCCCCAAACCTCCTGGTCCCCTCGATGTTTACCCAGTGCCAGCAGCTGCCCTGTGCCACCCCCAATCTCTGGGGAGATCTGGAAGAGCAATGGAGAGGGCCAATCAAGTAGGCTCTTTGCCACAAAGGAGGTGGGCTAGGAAGCCCCCAGCCCCTTGTGCAGCGCTGGAGGAACGCAAGAGGCGCCAAACGTGGGGCCTGGCAGGTGGAGTGGCAGCCAGGTGGCATCCCTGCAGGATCCGGGAGGAAGGAAGGGGGCCCCAAAGCAGAAGGAGCTATCAGGGCAAAGCCCAGGTGGAGCAAGACACCCCCCCCCCCAGCATGGGACCCTGAGTTGACGGGTCAACCCTCGTGGCTTTTAGAGGTCTGCAAAGCAGGGCTCTCGCGTTGCTCTGACCTTTCCACTTCCAGCACAGGCACAAAAGGGGCAAAAGAGTCGCCAGGGAACAGCTGTTCTGCCCCCCCCCCCAGTTATGAACAGGCTCCCTCCCAGCGAAGGAAGCAAGGATACGCCTGTTGCTTACAGGCAAACTGAGGCAGCACAAGGGCCTTGGCTCTCCTCTGCAAAAGGACAGGATTTCTCGGTTCAGCGGTGCTGATCTCACCATCAAAACACGGGGGGGGGGGGGCGGGATAAGAGACAGAGGCAGACAGACACTCTCCCTCCCTCCCTCCCTCCCTCCCTCCCTCCCTCCCTCTCCTGGCGCTGCCACTGTCACCTGCGCAAAGGTGACCCCGTCTGATGCGCATCTCTTACCTTTCTCGGAAGCTGGAGCAAGGTCAATGAAACTCCGGCATTTCTCACCTTGAAGAGAAGAGGAAAGGTTGGACAGGCAGACAGAGGCTGAGTGGGCATCGCCACACCCCCAGCTAGGCTCCTCTCGCTCCTGCCCTCTCTCACAGCCCCCCAGACTGTTGCTCCTGGAAGGCCCCGTTCAGGCAGGAAGAGAGGCAGCTGGCCTTGGAAGCAGAGTCAGGCCCCTGGGCCCCCTCTGGCTCTGCCCTGTCTACACCGGTGGGCAGCGGGGGCACCCCAGGCTTCCAGGCAGCCCGACCTGGAGATGCGGTTGGGGACTGAGCCTGGGGGCTTCTGCATGCAGGGCAACTGCTCTGCCCCAGAGCCACACAGCCCTTTCTCCAAGCAGAGACCATTCTCCCAGGAGGGGGCAGACGGGCCTGTCCTACCCATTCCGCCTGCCCACAGGGCCTCTGTCAGTGCTGCCCCACCTGAGAAATGGGTGGGTCGCCTGTTTTGCATGCAGAAGGTCCCCAGTCCAGTCGCCACCTCTGCTTACAGGACAAGGGAAGAAGAGAGAGGGGTGGCTGGGAAGGAATTCATCCTGCACACAGGTGGTCTTGAGCTTCAGCTAAGAGGCTGCAGGGGGCTGGGGGGGGGCTTTTCATGCCTGGGGCTCTGGCAAGTCCCTGGCTGCTCATCTTCAGCAAGATGGACCCCTGGTCTGACTCAGAAGCCCAGGAGGGGCAGTTCCGAGGCTCTGTGCCAGCCTTTCTCAAGCTAGGGCTCTCCAGATTTGTTTGTTTGTTCATTTATACAGTTGCACACAGTGCCGGATTCACATATAAGCTAAACAAGCTACAGCTTAGGGGCCCCCACTCTCTTGGGGGCCCCAAAAAAAATTAAAGAAAAAAACTGGATGTACATTTCCAAAATAAAAAAGATAAAACCCAAATCAAATAAAACCTACATACAGCAACGGTGTTTTGTGTTGTGTAAGCTCCTGTGATGTAAGTCATGGGCCCCCCTGCTAGCCTGCTCCCTCAAATATCCCTGCTTTGCTCCTTTCTATATATAGGGTGCCTACATTCTGCGTGGACTGGCTGCATGGCAAGATGTGCAAATGGCTTTAGATACCTATTAGGTCCATAAATTACCATATAGCATATATTCAACACAAAAAAACAGCAACAATTTGTTGTTGACAAAGGACAGCTGGACATATAAAGGGCCCCATTATCTAAATCTGGCCCTGGTTGCACACCCCACCTATCATTAAACAAACAAACAAACAAAGAACAACACAGTCTTAAAATACGACAAAGCAAGAGAATAATAAGCTCAAGATCAATGGCACGGGATTGGGTCCTATCTCAGTGAAAGCCTGTTTAGGGGCTTTGAAAGCTCTGCACTGTTTTGGATGACAACTCCCTTTTTTCCTTTCCAACAGGGCCCTGTAGGATGACAGGAAGAGCCGCTTAACAATGGAACTCTTCTTCCTTGGAGGGTTTTAGGCAGAGTTTGTATGGCCCTCCGTCAGGGATGCTTTAGCTGAGATTCCTGCCGTGCAGGGGGTGGAATGGATGACCCCCGGGGTGCCTTCCAGTCCTATGACTCATCACAGAATCACATTCTATGATGCTGAGGCTTCTGGGAGTCCAAAACACCTGGAGGAAGCAGGTTGGGCAAAGCTGGCCAATGCCCTCGCCCCCTTCCAAACCCTGGAAGCAGCATCCCTGAGGATTACAAGGGTGGTGGCATGGCAGAGGGGGAGGGGACTCCCGAGGGTAATGGAGGCCAACCTCCTGCAAAGAAGGGTGTAGTGATCAGATGGGATTACTATGAGGAATTATAAAATATGCATCAAGCCATTGTGTCCGCGATGAAAGCATTGCATTGAATGGGTTTGATTCATTGACAATAGTTTCTGATCGAATCCCACATTTGCTTTCTCTATGCCTGACAGGCACGTATAAGCATTCTGAAACACAGGCCAGTTGCTTCATCAGGCATCCTGGGTCACAGAGATAGTAGGTAGCTTCTTTGATGTAGCTATTGTTAGTTTTGTTAATCTTAGGGCCAGGAAGAGAGTTCACTCTCAGATATGTATGTATGTATGCATGCTCAGAGTAGTCTTTGTAGTTCACAGGATTTCTTCTGGTTTTTGAAATGCTCAGAGGAAATCTGATTGGTTCTTACGAACACTGTGTAAAAGTTCTTTTGTGAATAAAACGACCTGGGCCAAGACAGGACAGGAATTATTATTGGCACCTCCTCCCAGAGTCTTGCTGGCCAAGCCTTGTGTGTATTCTATTAATCAGAGTCCAATCCTCCCTTGTTTTGGGAACACTACAATGTTGGGAAGCCAGAGCCCTCCCCTTCATGCCAGGCTGCCCCACCTGAGCTAGCAAGAGAGCCCTGGTGCCCAAGGTTCCAGCGGGCAGGCAGGCCTTGCCGCTCTCGCTCTCCTCCTGGCAGCCCCTCACCAAGGGGGTCTTTCTGCTCCAGCCCAAAACACTCCCCCCCCCCCCCGGATTCAGCTTCTTAACCACCAACATGGCACACAATGCAAGATTGCATAACCATGAATAATTTTACATTGCTGAGTTATGTAACAATGGTATTTATGCAGCTATTAATAGCTTATACTATTCATAGCATGCTAATAACAGTAATGTGTAGTGGATCTCTCTCTCTCTCCATCTCCTTCCCCTAAAAATAAAAATGAAACCCTGGGAGGGGCATCATGTGTGCACATGAAAGGGTAGGAAAGAGCAGCCTATCCCCAAGTCCGAATCCTGTTGTGTTTTGCTGCTATAGCCCTATCCATCAGCTGGCAGAGAGGCAGGCAAAAGCTGAACCGCTAATGAAGGGTATCTATGCCGGTAATTAAGATCCATCCACCCCCCTCGCCTGAGCCACATCGCCCACATCCCCACCCCACACACAACTGCTTCAACCATCTGGCAGAGGAAAGGCCAGGGGAGTTTTGAGAGGCCTTGGCAATACAGTCATGCCTTGGATCCTGAACTCCTTGCAAGTCAAACGTTTTGGCTCCCGAACGCAGCAAACCCGGAAGTGAGTGTTCCAGTTTGCGAATGTTCTTTGGAATCCAAACGTCCAACACGGCTTATGTGGATTCCAATTGGTGGCAGGAACTTCCTGCAGCCAATTGGAAGCCACGCCTTGGTTTCTGAACGTTTTGGAGGTCAAACGGACTTCTGGAACAGATTCCGTTTGACTCCGATGTACTACAAATGGTTAAATAGCAGTCTCATTACAGCCTACGGAATCAGCTTCAGTTGCTGAAACAGCTGGAGGACACAGCTGGGCACCTGCAGGAAGGTGGGAGGCCAAGTGCCCTCTCCATCCCTGCCCATCACAGCTGGCACAACCTGGGAGGCAGAGGCCAGCCAGGTGGGTCCAGAGAGTAGTTAACGCATGTGGGAGTTAAGCCCGCTGCCTTGATCAAAGGGGGAAATGGTGTGGCCTCTTTTGAAGAGCCCCTCTCTGCTTCCAGAGGATTTAGAAAACTGTCACCTGGTCTCGAATACTCCTTTCTGGAGCAAAGTGACAGAGAGGGTGGTGGCTCGACAGCTCCAAAGGCGCCCAGACTCAGATATGTCTAGACCCATGGCTTGCTGGCCAGCATGACTAAACCACTTCTGGTGCAACTGGATCCTGTGACGGAAGCCAGAGCGCACGGAAACGGCACTTACTTTCCTGCCGCAGCGGTACCTATTTATCTGCTTGCACTGGTGTGCTTTCGAACTGCTAGGTTGGCAGAAGCTGGCACAGAGCAATGGGAGCTCACCCCGTCGCAAGGATTCGAACTGCCAACCTTCTGATCAGCAAGCCCAAGAGGCTCAGTGGTTTAGACCACAGCGCCACCTGCACCCCCAACCAGAAAGTAGTCCTAGGGGACTAAGCACAGCCTACCGGATCAGGCCAAGGGACATTTGGTCCGGCATCCTGTTTTCACAGTGGGCAACCAACTGCCCATTAAGGGAAGCCTGCAAGTTGAACATCAGCACAGGAACATTCTCCCCTCCTGCGGTTTCCATGCTGTCCCGACCATAGCTGTCAACTTTTCCCTTTTCTTGCGAGGAATCCTATTTCCCTTTTAAAAAGGGAAACGTTGACAGCTATGCTCCCAACTGAGCTACTCTCACTCACAAGGAACCTGAAAGCAAGCAGCTGGAACTGAACTTGGACTCAGCCCCCAAGTCTCATCAACCCAGCAAGCCTCCAGCTCCTTCGTTCAAAGCTGCAGTGCTAATTCCCAGCTCAGTGGCCGCAGCAAAGGGAAACGAATCACCCTGGGATGCCACGGGCCCTGATTTTCCTTGGCACCTTTTAAAGTGCCCCTTTGCCAAAAGGAAGCCCACAGACTCCCAATAGCACAAGAGACACACAGGGGGGGGGGAGTCCAGGGCTGGGAATGAGCAGGGAAGGGATGGAGAGCAAGAACTCCCTGCCTTTTTCTAACAGCAAAAGCGTCAAGTTATTTCTGGACTTTCTTCACATCTGCTACAGATGCTACAGTCGTGAAGGCCGCTCCCTGCAAGGCCCTTTCCTCCTGGCCTAGGGGGTGAGACCCCCATGCACCAGCCCCACTGAAGAGGCTCCAGGGAGACCAGAGGGACATCGCTATGCCTGGCAACAAATCCTAATTATTGGATTATTCTGCCTCATCTTTTTGTGCCTGCCAAACAGCCGTGCCGTGCTTGTAATATTTTATTCTCTTGTTAATTATGCTGTTTAAAATATGCATTTTATATTTGACTTCACTTGGCAATGTTTTCTTTTGAAATGTTGAAGATTTTGTTTTTTTGTTAGCTTTTTTTGTGTTAAATATGTATTCTGTAGCTGACCTCCTTTGTAATGTTTTATTTTGAAATCTTTGAGATGGTATTTTGCTTTCCTGTTAACTGTGTTGCTTTGACTGTGTGCTTTATATTTGACTTTCTTCAGAAACATTTGATTCTGCATTGTTTTGTTGATGTTTGATATGCTGTAAACTGCTTTGAGGTTTTTCTTAAAAATATAAAGCGGTATAGAAATGAAATATTAATAATTAATAATAATAAAGATGCAAATGAGAGCATTCTGCAGCAGGCATGGTGCCCGTTCCAAAGCACTTCTCTCAAAAACCTTTCATTTCCACGGCTCTTTGAATGTGTCCCCCCCCCTTGTAGCCTTGCCCCATTGTTGTTGCATTAATCTGAAAGCAGCTGAGCCCCCCCCCAGCCCCCATGATTTTTAAAAGTTAAGTGTGTCAACAGAAACAGCCCACCATGTTGATTTATTTGGGACCTTTGCAGGAGAACCTGGCTCCTTTCCCTCTGACTGGGCCCGCCCCCCCCCCCAAATGCCTGCTGGCTCCCTGCTGGGTCCCCAGACATGACCAATTTAAGAGCCTTTCTTGGATCTTCATCAAATGCAGGTTTTCTGAAGGGCACTTGAGAAGCAGATCATCTTCCATCTCCCCCCCCCCTGCCATGACCTCAGGCACATCCTAGCAGGAATCTGTTCCAGTGGCTCCTGCACCCCCAACCAGGCTTCCTCACCAAAAACTGTCCCACCGCGGCAGATGGGGGGGTGAGACTTGACCTTTGACTTTAATCAGCAGCCCGGGAAGGTGACTTCCATGCCCCCCCCCCACACAACAAAGTGCCATCACTCCCTCTTTGCTGCTGAGGATTTATTCCTGCTATTTTTGAGCATATTGTATAACTGATCTTCTTCTAAGCTTTTTAGATTTAATTTCAGACTTGGCAGGGAAGCTGGGCGGACGCACTGCCTTTTCCCAGTCACCAGAATTTGGAAGCAGTCGGTACTCCCCACCCTGGCAGGACTTCATGCTCTGCGTCCCCCTCCCCTCCCAACAGCCACCACTGCTCCTCTTGGCCCACGGTTGCAAGGGGGGGAGGAGTGGAGGGGGGGGGAGTTGTGAGGTCCAGGGGGGCTGCAGCTCTTCTTCTGCTTACTTCCAGCACCTGCTTCTGGCTATGGCAGTGAAAGCATCTTTGCAAAACAGACACAGATGGAGCTTGCAGGGCTGTTTTGGCACAAACAACGGGCACAGGCAAAACCAAGCCCTTTCCCCACCAGGAGCCCACACACCCAGGGAGAAGCAGCACAGCTGATGCGCTGAGCAGCAGGCCTCCCTCAAAGGTCTCCTCCGAGTCAAATTTAGACAAATGCATGGAGGAGAGGGCTATCAAGGGCGACTGAGGCAGCGATGCTTCTGAATGCCTGATGCTAGAAGCCATGGGAGGGGGGGGGGAGAGTTGCTCCTGTGTTCGAATCCTGCCTGCTGGTTTTCCACAGGCACCTGGTTAGCCACTGTGAGAAGAGGATGCCGGACTAGAAGGGCCATGGGCCTGATCCAGCAGGCACTTCTTACAAGTGCATTTATGACCAACACTCCAGACTGCGGCAGGGAAAGCTCATAGCAACTCTGAGACTTACGGTGGCTTTTAGAGTTTCAGAAATTTAAGTGGCTCAAATAAAGAGACTACCTGAGAGCCGCTGCTCAGAGTAGGCTCAAGCATCTGCAGGAGGCCCTAGGTCCCAATCCTTATGTTATAAGAACTCTAAGGTTCCCAAACATAAAATAAACGCTCGTAAATGTACAAGGCAAACACATACATAAGTACCGGTATATAAACCACATATCTGAAATAGTATAGGAGAGTAATCCTGAAGCCATCTTTCAGTGACCTCAAATGTTCCTCTGCAGGAAGGGAGGCTACTCCTGTCTTAGGAGCATATATGTGTGTGGATATGGTGAGCCTGGATTCAGGAATTAAAATATTGACCATCACAAAAGAATGGCCAGGCTGCCCAGGTGAAGCAATTAGTGACCATTAACAGATATTCTGGCAAACAGGATTTCTGCTGCAGGTGCCCCCTTCTGTGTTGTATGAATGATGTTTTGGGGGGTGGTCTTGGGCTACAAGGTGGGCAATTTAAAAAGTCTATATAAAGGCTTGCACACCATTGTTCCGGGTTCCTCCTCCCTCCTGCGTGGGGTGAGTGAGGACCCTGTTGCAACAGTTTAATAAAGATCAGACTTACTAGCTGCTTTGCTTCTCAATATTATCCCTACTGATAGTGAACCCTCTTAAGGACTCTATTCAGGCTCTTGGATACCCCATAAGGGAAAAGGAGCAGGTTTTTTCTATAACACTTAGTACCCTGCTGGAGACCCCAGAGAGCTGTTGCTACTCTGAGGAGACAAGGCTGGGCTGGCTGGACCAAGGATCCTTCTCAGACATCCAGCCTTACAAGCTGCCTTGGAAGAACCTGCTTCTAGCTAGGCAAGCCATCCCCCTGCAGCCCAGTTGCCCAGGGGATGATGGAGGGAGCTAGGGAGCTTTGCCCTGCTCAGGAACTGGAGGAATTATTCCCTCCCTGATGGCTGATGAATCAAAGCATTAACGCTGCTTATCTCAGGACAGGACAAGGTTTCCCCAGACACACACAGCTGATTATAAGAGAGCCACAGTTTAACACAGAGCTCAGCGCTCCATGAAGCGAAAGCCAAGATGCCTGGGTCGCTTGGCAGCCCCACACCGCCTGAGTCTGCAGGGAGAGGCTTCAGTCCCCTCAAGCTGAGCAACTTCCAGACCTCAGAGAAGCTGCGCAGCTGCCTGCAAGCTCAGCCCCGGTTGCTCCCTTGCTGGAAGGCTTGCACAGCCCAGGGGAAGGGTCCTGGCAGCTCAGTGGCAGAGCCAGTGCCTTGCAGGCAGAAGGTCCCAGGTCCATCTGCCAGAATCCCTGGAGAGCAGCTGCCGGTCAGGGCGGACAGTGCAGAGCTGTGTGGGCCAATGGTCTGGCTTCATAAGGCAGCTTCATATGTTCCATGTATGTTCTCTATAAAAGGGGGGTGCACGGCACGCACCCATGGATTGCCCTGATGAAGCTGTGGGGTGGTTTGAAGGAGGGGGGGGGAGAGCAGATCAAGAGCTTTGCTTGAGATGCAAAGAGCAGCTGGCGGGGGTGTCGATTACTGTCTCCACCATGGCAGGCTTAAACTCTCCCACCTTCCCACTCCCACCCCCCTCCCAAGCTGCCCAGGCTGCTATTTAACTTCTTTTTTTAAAAAAACTACCATGCTGGTTTATGTCACCCACACAACTAGTTTGGCACTGATGTAACTTGCAGGTTTGGGGGAATGTTTCTCGTGTAGAATCAGAAACAAAGTTGGGACTCCAGGACTTAATTGCCCAGCGTGTTTTAAAGGTGGGGGGGCCCTCAGACACACTTCTAAGTGAGCAGGGGAACTGCGCCGTGCTTTGCTAGGAGACAGGAGGGCAGCCGCAGCTGGTTTGCGGGGGTGGCCCTGAAGCCTGGATGTCCCAGGGGACCAGGAGAGCCTCCGGCTGCTCCATCCATGGCTCGCAGCAAAGGCGGGGGCACAGCCCCCGGCAGGACTCAACGTGGAGGGGGACAAGCCCCACGAGGAGGCAGAGGGCTCACCCGTACTGTCATCTCATATGGACAAGAAACTCCCCGGACCTCCGTTGATTCTCTGCTGTCCATATTGCCGTCTTTCGGCTCCTTCAACCTGGGTTTTCTCATACCAGGGATATTCTGAGGCCACGAGAAAATCCGGGCCGCGGCAGAGGAAAGTGTGCGAAGGCAGGGATTTGGAGGAGAGCAGCCTGGGAGTCCGCGGAGAATAGATGGAGGCCCCCCGGGATGCCTCTTCCCGGGCAGGGTGAGCCCAGAGCCTCGGAGCACTTTGCCCTCGACCAAGAGCGCTGGAACGACCCTCCTGCGCGGCGCAAGGAAGAGGGAGCCAAGGAAGGGGAAGGGGCGGAAGAGAACCCGCCGCCCTCGAGGGGGCATCGGGCTGGGCTCCTCGGGAGCCCCCATCCCTGCGCTGTGCTTGAGGCCGGTCCCCCTCCTCGCAGGAGCGAGCAGAGGCCACCTTGCCTGCTGCCTGCGACGCTGCCCGCGCCAACGCGCCATCCGCCGTCGCCACAGCAACGCCAGCAGATGCTGCAAGGCCAGGCAGACTTACCTGCGCGTAAGCGCCACTCAGCTACGGTGGGATTACTTCCGAGGAGGCCTCTGCTGCAGCCGCCCAAGCCTCCCTCCGGGTCCCAAGCAGACGGGCAGGGGGACAGGCGCCCTCCCGCCCGGCCAGAAGTCCAACAGAGCCGGGCCCTGGCGCGCGCCCCGTCCCCACCGCGAACGGCGTCCCCTGCCGGCGGGGCGCGAAGCCTCTCGGGCGGCGGATGAGCCCGGGGCCTTGGGGAGGTTGCTGCGTGCGGTGCCGCCCGGCAGGGGCGAGGCGGTGCCCCCGGCCCCCCGGCCCGCAGGTACTCACCGGGCGTGTTGATGTTCTCCTCGCACGAGTACCAAATGCCGGCGTGGAAGTACCTGAAGAGGAAGCGGTCGTCGCCCGTCTCCCAGCTGTAGTGCACCACGTTGGAGGCGGGCGGCGAGGAGCCGTTGCGCGCCGTCTCGTTGGCGGAGGCTTCGTAGCCGTAGTCGAGGCAGTTGGTGCGCTTGTGGGGCCCGCAGGTGGGCTTGGGCACCCGCTGCGTCCCTTCGCACCAGTGCGTCGTGCCGAAGGCCGTGGCCGAAAAAAGCAGCGCCAGCAGGTTGAGCCCCACGGCCAGCAGCGCCCGCGCCCGACGGCCCCCGACGGCCCCGCCGCGCCCCGACGGGGCCCCGCTCCCGCCCGCCGCCGCTGCCTTCATGCTCGCCCGCGCCACGCACCAGGCAGGCGGCGCCGGCGGCGGAGGAGGCCTGCCATGGCTAGGAGGGGGGGCGCGCGCCTCGGGCTCAGCCGGCGCGCCACTGGCCAGCCAACGCCGCCGCCGCCGCCGCCAGGGCCAGGGAGGCCGGCCCGCCCGCCGGCCGAGAAGGAGCCGCCCCGGAGGGAGGGCCTGGCGCCGCCTCTCCCGCGCCGGGGGCGGCCCCTCCATCGCCAGCGAGGGACGGACGGAGCGGGCTCCGCGGGGAAGGGAGGCCGGAGAGGAGGCGGCGAGAGCGGGGCGCACGGGAGGCGGCGCGCGGCTCACTTAGGGAACTCGCTGCCGCAGGAGAGGCCAGCGATTTGAGTGGCTTTAGGAGAGGATGGCGTGGGACCAAGTCATGGAGGAGGACAGGGCGATTGATGGCTAATAGCCAGTCTGGCTCGGCTCTGCCTTCGGGGCTGGAGACAGCAAATCGGCCAGGATCCCGCTCATCTTTGGTTCGCGCAGCTGGTTCTTCCTGCCTAAGTGCGGGACCTGACATTTGTCCCTATGGAAACTCATTGTGTTCGTGGGGGCCCAGTTCTTCTGTGAAGGTCGGTTTTCCCGCAGCATTAGGTGCCCCTCCCAGTTTGGTGTCATCTGCACATTGCACCCTCTCAATTCCTTCGTCCAAGTCATTTATAGAGATGCTGAACAAGGGGCCAGGACAGAACCCTACGCCCCCCCCCCTTCTCACTTTCCCCCAGGATGATGAGGAACCATTAGCGAGCAGTCTTTGGATTCCAGCTACAAATAAATCCACCTAACAGTTGCCTCATTCGGCCCACATTAATATTACTTGTTAACAACAAGTGGGTTGTTTTTTTTAAGTATGCATTTTTACAGCATTAGGAGATATAAGGTATAGCACCTTATAGCATTATAATTTTAAAGCTGGTATCACTGGATCAAGTTAATCAATTTTATTGAATGAATTAAATTGTTTTAATTGGGTCCCAAATGAATGTGCAATTAATTGTTGCTGTTTTGAATTTTATTTCCTTGTGTATTATTTCCTTGTGTCCTATTTTCTTTAGTAGGTCGTACAAACCGCCGTTCTGAGTCATGCTTTTTATAGGGTTTGGTATGGGGCGCTGGGGAGGAGTTTATGGAACCGAGCAGGGGTGGCCTGAAACAAAACCGGGGTCCCGTGGGGCAGGGCCACAGCAAAAGGGAAACTGAGGCATCTCCCTCATACTTGGCTTGACCTCCTGCATCTCCCTTCCACAGCTTAGGGACTCCTGAGCGAGACACCCCCACGCCGATGCTCTGGAGGGAGCCTGGAGGGGGCTTCGCTGCGCAACTGAGAGCAGGTTCGACTGAGGCGCCGCTGAGAAAACCCTCAGCAGGGGAGCCACTGCCAGGAGGGATTGGGGGCTTCAGGGGAGGGGGCCTGGGAAAGAGAGGAGGGGGCGATGGAGAAGCCCAGGCAGTCAAACGATTGAGGGGCTAAGAGCCTCAGTGGCGCCCTCTGGAGGCTTCGCTCCGGACAAAATTCCTGGCTAAGCGCCCTTCGTTTCACCACTGCAGGCAGAAGCTCCGAGGTGGCCCCTGCCAAGCTCAGTGGGCCCCCTCTTTTCCGTGCTGGGCAGCCAGGCTCCTGCCCGGGGGTGCGGGGTGGGCTTGCAACGGGGTGAGGGCAGGGCGGGGTTGGGAGAAAACCCAGATGGCAAAGCGAAGTGACCACTTTGGGCAGCAAGATCCACCGGGGCAGTAGATCCAGCCTCCGTGGGCTGCATCTCCCCCCGCCCACTGCTGTTGCCATGGTGGCAGCAATTACAGTGGCACAGCTTCGTGGAGGCCAGATCCTGCACCGCCCCTGCATCACACGCCCCACGTCGCCTCTACAGCTGTCTCTCGATGAAGAGTGTTGATGGATTTAAGATGCGTAGGAGCGTATATTTTATTCATTAATTATCCTTCTCCCCCTCCCCTCCCGTTGTGTGAGAAAGCAAATGCCTTTTTCAGCGGAGTCATATTGCCATCCGCGTGCAGCTCATCTGGAGACGCTTTTAAGACTAGATAGCATAACCTTCCAGAACAATAATGATATCCCAAGATGCTCAGGCAGACTCGGGTCACTTTTCTCCTTTATATGTTTCTCTCTTAACAAATAAATCATGCAAGGGGGTTGAGGTATTTTAATTAGTGTTCATGTGTGAAGACTGTGTGTCAGATTTTGAGAATATAACCAAGATCCGTGTGTGTTGGAATGTGTGTACCTGCTTCTGAGCATCAGCAATTAGCATGCGAAGAGTTAATTAAGCCTATGTAAATGTCCTGGTTAAGTGTTGATGAAGTCAGGGGAACTCCTTTGTTAGGTGACTCCTGGGGGGGGGGGGTGTTAATTATCAGTACTTCAAAGCATCGAAAGAACTAGCCGTGAGGATGCAACCGAATAACGGAGGCTCAGAATTAGGAGAGGTGCCTTGGACTCGCCGGCTGCACTGCTGCTGCGAGGAACAAACCCCGCTTGAGATGACCGCGCTGTAAGATCTGGACCCCCTTCATGCAGACTGAAAGTGTGAAGAAGTGGATAGACCGCTAATCTGAAACCTGCGACGGTCGGTCTCCACCTCGCGCCATTTCCCCAGAGGAGCGCAAGCCCTGGACCCCGCTGGACACTTGCCCCAGCTCGGCAGAGAGAAGAGGAGACCCCCGGCCTTTGCAACAATATTGGCACACAGATGACGCCAGGAAGGTGACTCATTCCTCCTCTGCCGCCCCCCCCGGCCGCCCACCTCAATCCCACCCTTTGCTGCTTGCTTGCACCCTCACGAGGCAGTATTTATTGCTTCTTTTTGGTGCTAGAGGAGTTCTGCAAAATAAAGGAACGCGGCAATCACAATTACTACTAGGTTTGGGCCGATTAGAGCAAAATGGATGCTACAGGCGCCCCCGCGCAAAACACCTCCCTCGGTGGGTCTCCAGGCCCTGCCAGAGAGAGGAGTCTGGCCGGGGCAGCCTTGGAAGCGGCTAAAGAAGGGGTCCCGCCTCTGCTCCCACAGCCAGATTCCTCTCCAGGGAAAAAGGATCCGCTTGCAGGATCTGGAAGCCAGAGCAGTGCTCTCCCCAGGGGGGCTCCGCAGCAACTGCTCTTCAGAGGCGTCCTGCCCCGGACACCTGCATGCCACGGGGTTGGACTAGATGACCCCTGGGGGCTCTTTATGGTTCTATGACACCGGAGGTTGGAAACAGCAGCTGCTGCTGCTAGTGGCTTTGGATAGTCTTCTTAGCCTCCGTGAAGGTGTCTACTCTTTCAACGCCCCCCCCCCGGTGTCCGCCGCTACCTCTGGTGGAAAATGCGTGGAAAATCCCGCGGCTCCCTTAGGTAGGAGGCCGCACTACATGGAGCGAGGGGGGCGTCACAGCCAAGGTAGAGATAGCAGAGGCCTAACCGCCCCCCCCCCCGCAGGCCTCCTGGAGTTGGGGTAGATGTTGGCACCCTGTGTGTCTGCTTATCTGCTCCCCAGACCTCCCGACCCGCCCTGGGGTGCCTCCTTCTCCTGGCTGCTGTGAGCAGATAGCGGGGGAGGGAGGGCGCCCCCCCTTGCCATGCGCCCTTCCCATCGCTCTGGTGGGTCCTCTGATCTCAGGAACTGGCGGTGGTTCCAGAGCCCGAGTCGCCCCCTCCCAGGCAGGGCTCCTGCTTGGGGGCCTCTTCCCGTGCCCTCTCAGTGCGGGTGTGGAGGGGACCCTGGCACTGCCCCCCCGGCCTTGGCTGTGGGGAGGGGGCTGCCTCTGCCCTTGAGCGCAGGATCCTAGGAAGCTGCCTTCTATTGCATCCAACCCGGGCCCTATTGCCTACACGGGCTGGCAGCTGTGGCTCGCGGGGCTTTCGGGCTGGACGGAGCCGGGCGGGGCCCTTCTGCGAGCACAACCCCGAGACCGGCCCTTCCGAATAGGTCGTCTGCTTCATCCCAGTCAGTCCAGCCAGGGGCGCAAAGGCCTGGGGAGCCCCACTCCACAAGTCCCCCGAAGGGACCTGGAAGGAAGACCCCCAAGGAGACGGAGCCCTTCTGGGGCTGACTCTGCGCCCCACGCGTGCCTGCGCTCTTTCAGGGCCCCCACCTAGCAGGCGACTCGGTCCAACTGCCCCGGGTTCAAGGAGCGCCAAGTTAGGGGCTATCCCGCGGGACGGGGTCTCCCTCGCCAGAGCCGTCCAGGCCCCCGGGGTCCCCCTCGACCTTCTTCCCTCCCGCCCCCAGTTCAGCCCAAGAAGACGCGAGAGATCAGGGAGAGTCAAGAGCAGGTTTATTGTGGGCTTTGGGGGTCGCAGGGCGGCGTCGAGGCGGCTCCTCTGCGGCGGGCTTGGGCTTCGTGGGGCCTAGCGGTACTTGCAGGTCAGCACGGTGCCGACGCGGCCCAGGAACTTGTCCATGGAGACGAGGGTGCTGGCCTTGAGGAGCCCCTGGTGGTGGGCGGCGATGGCCACCAGGAAGCAGTGGCTCAGCAGCTGCGGGAGAGGGGGAGCGTTAGACGGGGCCCCGGACGGAGCGAAGCAGGGATCCCACCCGCCCCGGAGCCCCGACGGGGAGGAGAGAGAGACTCACCGCGAAGTTGACGGGGTCCACGCGCATCTTCTGGGCGTGCAGGTCGCTGAGCTTGTCGAGGGCGCCGGCGATGTTGTCGATGTGCGCCACGGCCTCGCCGATGGCGGCCGCGACCTTCTTGCCGTGCGCCTTGATGTCCGCAGAGCCGGGGCTCACGTCCATGTGCGCGAAGTAGGTCTTAGTGGTGGGGTGCGCTGCGAACATCCTGCGGGAAGAGGAGGAGGAGAGGAGCAGGAAGACGAGGGTCCGAGTCCCACCCGGCCCGCGGCCTCGTCCCCGGGAGAGGGTCCCTGCCCGACGGGGCGGACTTACCTGGTGATGGCCTCGGCGCCGATGTCCCCGGCGTGGGACTGGATCTCGCTCCAAACATGCTTCACGTGGCTCTTGTCGTCGTCGGTCAACACCATCTTGGCAGCTCAAAGTCTCGGGTGCCGTCGGAGCGCGCGCGGCCCTTTTATTGAGGGCGCCCCGCCCCGCCTGGGGCCTCTCCCTCGGCCTCCGCCCGTCGGCGCTGCGGCTTCTCCCCGCGTTATCGCCTCTTACGGCTAATGCTAGAATGCGAGAGGGAGCGCACGAACAGCCTCCGCGCAATTCCCGCTGCCTCCCCCCAGACAGGCCTTGCCGGGCATCTACGTCGGGCTCTCCCTGGGCGATGACATGCCTCATTTGCTAGTCGTGACACCCCCTTTTCGGCCATTGTTCTTTCCCTAGAACCGCGCGTGGCGGAGGCGCACGAGGAAAGGGGAGGGATGGTGCCTTCCAAAAAGCCAGGATGAGGTCCTCGTCCGCCCCCGCGGGGCTCCGGCCCGAACCAAACCAAGTCAAATGGGTCTTTCCTTTGCGCAGCAAACCAGCCGGCGGCGGGGGCGGCAGAGAAGGGTAGCAGTCAGTCTAGCTGAATGCGGACATTTTGTCCTTGGCCTCCCCGCGAGGTAGCTCTCCGAGGACTCCCGAGCAAACTTAGGAAAGGCATTGGAATTTAAAACTGTGGCTATCATCAAAATGCCATTCCACAAATCTCTGGTACGACCACACTTGGAATACTGTAGACCAGGGGTTCCCAGTTGGTGGTCCACGTCACCCACCCAGACGGTCCCTGACGCATACCTATCAACTGTCTGGGACATCCCTTTGTGGGGGGGGGGCACTCTCACTTTGTTGGAAGTTTGGCAAGATGGGTATTAAACAGATGTCCTTCGTTGTGCAGTATTTGGTATCCGGCACAGCAAAGTACTGGGACCAGATTTCTTCGGGTGGGTCTCAAGGAACACAAACAGCAGCACAGCAACCAACACGAAGCCTCTAACATATTTGGCTAAATAATCTTTAAATTTATTCTATTCCTCTTGGTAGTCCTCCTCCTTTTGGCCGCCGGACTCTTCCGGTCAGGTCAGCTAGCCCCCAAAAGTCCATCATCTTCATCTGCCATTCCTCCACTGTTGGTACTTCTTGTGCTTTCCAATTTTTGGCCAGTAAAATTCTGGCTGCGGTTGTGGCATACAAAAACAATCTGACTTCTTTCTTGGGCAATTCTAGACCTAGTTACAGATAGGTAGCCGTGTTGGTCTGCCATAGTCAAAACAAAATAAAAGAAAAAAAATTCCTTCCAGTAGCACCTTAAAGACCAACTAAGTTAGTTCTAGGTATGAGCTTTCGTGTGCATGCACACTTCTTCAGATACACAGACCTATTCTAGACCTATTATTCCAAGTAGAAAGGCTTCTGGTTTCTTAATAAATGTATATTTCAATTTAAATAAAATTACTTGTGAATATAAGATAGGCCTAGGATTTAAATATGTGATGTTATAGAATAATATGTTTAAAGTTTAAATGAAAAGGAAGATAGATGTTAATTTGACTAAGTAAATTTTATGTGCAAATAGTTTTGGAAAACTGCTACAATAATTTATATGGAAACTCAGCCAGAGGGATTTGAGGAAGTCACCTAACAAGGTTAACAAAAGTGGAATTATTACAGTTAAGATAAATGTTTCTTTGTTTGTATATTTGATGTTCTTTTTCTATTTGTTATAAATTTGGAAAATCAATAAAAAAATTGAAAAAAAAAAACAAAAACAAAACACGAAGCCTCTAATCATTCCAGTTTTATACTTGAAATAAAAAGCTGGTTTAAGGAAGGGGGGCGGGGTTTCCCGGAAATAATCTACGGAGCAAGGCGGGCAAGGAAGAGCTCAAATGAAGAGTCACCACGTGCCGAGGAGCCGAGGCCTCAAGACTTTCCTGGAAGTTGAGGCCTTTGCCGCGGACTTAAACCAACGTGTGTCCCCCACGCCCTTCACCAACACAGCAGCGGTTATGACAGGCGTCCAGGGTGGGTTGCATGCCCCTGCATTCCTATCCACACGCACACTCTTTCCGTGCATGCCTATGGGCAACACAGTGGGTGCAAAAAGCGTCCGTGAGAATGCAGAACAGTGAGTGGCAGCAGAATTCCTGGGTTAAACTAACGCAGCATTTAAAAGAAGGGGACCCCTTGCAGGATATTTGTCCCCTTCTCCACGGAAGAGTGATCCAAGGTGCTTGGTCGTGGGAGCCTGGCTGAAGGCACCTGCGGAAGAGACTCGGAGAGGGCGGCGGTAACTCGGGGATGGCGCCCTGCGAAGCTTTACGGTATCAGTGGAGGGAAGCAGCGGGGGGGGGGCAGGGGCGGGAGCGTGCATTTGGGGCGCTGTGCTCTTGCGGGAGACCACGACCCCCCAAAAACGGGACGTGCTGAACAGTTGTTCCACGGACCCTCTGGGTGGGTTACGCTGGGGTCTGGGGACCCCTCTTTACAGGAAATACGAGGGAGAGGTGACATGATAGAAGTCTATAAAATTACGCATGGCATGAAGAAAACGGGTAGAGAATCGTTTCTCTCTCTGTGTTATCACACTAATCTAGAACTTGTGGACACCAAACGAAGCTGAATGCAGGAAGATTCAGGACACAGAAAAGGAAGTCCTTCATGCAGCACATGGAACTCTCTCCCACAAGAGGCAGTGACGACCACCAACTTGGAAGGCTTTCAAAGCGGATTGGGTGGACTGTGACTGGCCCGGGTCACCCGGAGAGTTTCTAGGCTGACGGGGGCGGCAGAGGCATACCCAAGAGCCCCCGTAAGCGACTACCCTCCGGAGAAGGTCCCCAAAACCCATTGGAGAGAAGCAGGCGCCCGCGGGCTCCAAGTGGCCTCGACGGTGGTCTGTGAGTCCACCTGAGTTGGCCGTCTGATGCATCTCCCTTTGAGCCTTAGCCGCCTGGAGCGCCACCGACCTGGGGGTGGAGGGGGGGGGGCTGAGTTCTAAGCGCTCGAAAACAGGGAAAGAAACTGAGCCAGGCGCCACGCACGTCCCCACCGGGCCTCTTGCGCGTTGCTGGCCTTCAGCCAGCTAGTGGTGCCCACGCAAGGCCTCTCCTTGCGGCGCCCAGACGCAGCTGTGAAGGGCGGGACCTCCGGGTCGGAGGCCCCCTGCGCAGCGCCGATTAAAGGCTGCCTGGCTGCCCGCGCGGCGCCCAGGACGCCCCACTGCCAAGATGGGGCTGACCGAGGAAGACAAGCAGCGCGTGAGGGCCATCTGGGTCCCCGTGAGCAGACACGCCGAAGCCGTGGGCGTCGAGGTGCTCACCAGGTAAGTCCTCCCCGCCGGCTCCGGGACCCTCCCCAGGTCTGCCGTCCGTGGGTGGAGGCTGGAACCCCGAGGGCGAGGCCGCTGGCCTGATCCTGTCCTGGTCCCGCAGGCTGATGGCGGCGCACCCCACCACCAAGACCTACTTCCATCACCTCGACCTCTCTCCGGACTCGGCCCAGCTGAAGGCGCTGGGCAAGAAGGTGGTGGACGCGCTCAGCTGCGCCGTCGAGAACCTGGACGACCTGCCCGGCGCCCTCGGCCATCTCAGCGAGCTGCACGCCTTCCAGCTGCGGGTGTCGCCCAGCAGCTTCGAGGTGAGTCGCGCTCCCCGAGGCTGCCCCGGCCTCCCGCTGCCCTCCCCGTCGGGCGGCCCAGGGTCCTGCTCTCTCTCTCTAACGCTGGCGCTCTCCTCTCTCCCACAGTGCCTTAACCACTGCATCCTGGTGACCGTCGGTGCCCACAGCCGCGGCTCCCTCGACCCGGCGCTCCTCCTTTCCGTGGACAAATTCCTGGGCAGCGTCGCCCGCGTCCTGACCTCCCGCCACCGCTAGGCAGGGCAGGACGGCCTCGCCCGGGCGCCCTCCCCGTCTTCTCCCTCCTAATAAAGCTTTGGGCTATTTAAACTGCAGCGCTGAGCCCTCACCTCTCTCTGGGGGGCGGCTGGGGGGGGGGGCTGGACGGGCTTCGGAGGAGCCCTCGACGGCGCTCCCCTCGAGGTTGTCCGTAGGGAATGTCACATTGTCCCGGGACCGGATGGTTAAGTCTGGGTAATAAATGAGTTTATTCACCATCAAGCCTTTTCGTACCTCGGGGAAGTGGAGGGACCGGCAAGTCTGCGGCTTTCCCCTCTGCACTCCTGTGCTGAGAGAGAACAGCATAGAATCGCAGAACTGGAGGGCCCTCCAAAGGTCATAAAGCCCAGCCCGCTGCAATGCCGGAACTGCAGTAAAGGGGGAATGGCATTTTTGTTGGGGGGGGGGTAGGCCTTTTGTTAAGGGGGGCAGAACCTACGTTAGCTATGCATTTATGTCGATTTCTATTGATTTAGGGGAGCTGCCCCCTCTTGGCTACGCCCATGAAAGGGAGGCTGCTCAAACCACCCCCGTCCTAGGTGTTCTTTGCTTCCACTCAATGATGGGGAGGCCAGCCCCCCCCCCAAACATCCGCAGGCCGCGAAGGGCGCAGGGAGAGGTCTCCGCGCAGGCAGGGGGGCGCCTCAGGCTCGTCCCCCGAGATCACGATGACCAGAGCAATGGGGAAAGGCACGTGGCAAGGGGGGGCCGCTGCCTCCTTCCCTATCTGCACCCAACAGCAGGCAGAAGGACCCCACCCAGGCAGCAACAGGCACAACCGCTCAGGGAGGAGCAGCAGCAGCAGGCCTTGGGGGGGGGGCGGGACGGGGACGACACAGATAAGGAGGCCGACCCTGGGTGTCAACTACTTCTCCAATTCCAGGGCAGGGGGGGGGACTTTGTGCGTGGGTTGCAGGACCCCCCCCCCTAGGAAGCAGCAGCTCAAGGAGGATGATGGGGACCAAATGCCAGTTGTGGCCGAATGCTGATGCCGCCGCCTTTCCCATTGCCCCAAGAAGGTGCAAAGGCCAGTTTGAGCTTTGGCGCAAGAGGAGAGGGGCCCCGCTCCCCTTTCCCCACCTCCATGGGGTGGGGGCAGGGGCGACCATCCAAACCCCACCCCGAAGGGAAAAGCAAGGGGGGGTGAGGTAAACACGTTTGGTTTTTAAAGCATTTTATTCATTTTCAAGAAAAGAATATAAACACAAATATTATCAAAAGGGTTTCTCCCCACCCACCCCCTCCCCCAGAGCAGAAGACTATTATAGTGTCAAATTCTCCCATAAATCCATACACGTAGTTTGTGGGCGCCAGTCGTCAGAGAAGCTCAATTGAATGTTTTATAAAAAATGTGCCATATTTCAACAAAACCACCCATATCCGAAGCATCGATTCAGGGCATGTATTCTCTTAGCTTCTCAGATAAAGCAGTTGTCTCTACATTCTGCTTCCACTGTGTGATCTACAGGTGAGATTCCTTTCTAGTCTCATGCTACAGGCAATCTTGCCACTACCAGAAGAAAAGTGGCAGGTTCCTCTTGTGATAATTTGAGTATATTTAAATATTATTAATAAACCTAGACATGGGTTGCAATGTACATCCTGGTTTGTAATTTTGCTTATTTCTGCCAATGCAGGTCCCCCAAATGGTGGCACCAATTCACATATCCATAGCTGTCAACTTTCAGATTTGAAAATAAGGGATCAGCAGCCTCACCTGTCCCAGGGACAGTCTACGGGATATCTAACAATCCGGGATAGCAGCGCTGGAATAACGGGATTTCCCGCAAAAAAAAGGAAGGTTGACAGCTATGCACATATCTATGACATATGGAACAATTTCCACGCCCAGGTCCTTTCCCCAATTTTGCTTACTAGTCAAGCATTGTTCAATGGCCAGGTCAGTGAGTATTTTGCATAAAACCAATATTATTTTTTGAGTGGGGGTGTTCAGTGATATTCAGAATCAGTTTTTCAAATTGCGTGAAAGGTCTAATTGCTTGAGATTCAGCTGTTGGACTTGAGATAATACGTATCACCTGATAGCCAATTCACATTACAACCCTCAATTCTTTCCATAATTTGCCGGGAGAAAAACATCATTTTTATAAAAGTGAATCAATCTGCACAAGCATTTTTCTTTCCATTTCATATGCATCAGTTTTCGATCAGACGTGTCAAAGGAGGGGTGCAATGCAAAGGAAATACGTAGAGGTGGTGCTGATTTTTAAATCCAGGATCACCAGATCTCGAATTCTGCTTTTGCAAATGGCTTTGTCATTACAAAAGTTTTGTTGTTATTCAAAAATGGGATGCCTGATATTCTGTGTTGCACAGGTTCATCTAATTTCAGTTGCATCCAAATCTTCTCTTTTACACTGAATATCATACTAATGGCATTCTGTATACAGGCCACATTATGGTATGGTAGACCCATTTACCCTTCTCTGAGAAGGCTGATATAATAGTTACCGTATTTTTCGCCCCATAGGACGCACTGGCCCATAGGACGCACCTAGGTTTTTTTTTTTGGGGGGGGGGAATAAAGAAAAAAAAAATTATTTCCCCCCCAGGTACAGGGCTGGGGCAGGGGAAGCCCGAGCTTCCCTCGACCCCAGAACAGGCTGCTATCCGCAAGCCGTGGGAGAGCTGTGCGAAGTCACGCAGCTCTCCCACAGCTAGGGTAGAGCTGCGTGAAGCCCAAAGCCTGGGGCGTGCTGAGCTCAGCGCGCCCCAAACTTCTGGGTGCAGGCAAGCTCTCCGCTAGCCGTGGGAGAGCTGCGCGACTTCGCGCAACTCTCCCATGGCTAGCTTCCTGAAGCCTGGAGAGCAAGAGGGGTCAGTGCACACCGACCCCCCTCGCTCTCCAGGCTTCAGCAAAAGCCTGCATTCACCCCATAGGACGCGCACACATTTCCCCTTCATTTTTGGAGGGGGAAAAGTGTGTCCTATAGGGCAAAAAATACGGTAGGCACAGACCAGGTCTCTTGCTGTGATGACTCAAGCTTACATTCATTTTTTTGGCCATATCCTTAGAGTATTTGTTGAAATAGATAGGGTTTGAAACATATATATATATATATATATATATATATATATATATATATATAATTTTAACCAATCCAACCTACCCTTTCAAGAGATTCAAGGTCCCTTGTATGGTTTAAGTTTCTTAATTACTTTAGTTGCATCTTCCAGCATTATTGGTGCTACCAAAGAGAGTTGGTTCTATTTCGGAGATTTCACCGTTTTAATTTATATGGAATTTAATACACCTGTGCAACAGGGCATCACATTTAAGAGTCCACAGGCATGGCATATGAACAGGGGGCGAGACAGCTCACACCCCCTGCCCCAACTTCAAACAGTTCAATATGTTAAAGGTATTGAATTTTCTCTTGCAAAGATAAAAGAAATGCCAGTTTCAGCTTTCCTTCACTCCCTCCTTGCCATTTTCTTCACTTAGCGTAATATATGAGATATAGTTATAAAAGTTAGAAGTCAAACCAGTCAGTTTGCAGAAGAATGATGTTTCTAATTTCTTTAAGAAACTCTTGGGTTTCTTATTTCTCTTTGACCTCCCTTGCCATCCATCTTGTCTGTTTCTCTCCTCCACCTGTTCTGTGTATTGGAACTCCCAATTGTTCCCAATGCTAGTTTGGCTTCAGCCAGAGTGGTGACGATGGCTGGATCTAGAGATGTCAAAGAAGCGATTCAGTTAAATGCCTTGTAAACTCATACAGGGAAATCAGGCAGGGAAAGACGGGACTCCACATCGCCATCTGGTGTCACAGTCTTATATCGCATATACAACACTTTTCCTTTAGTTGAGCCCTGTCAGTATTGCTATCTGCAAAATAAGTTTAAATGGGAAGAAGCCCCATCTGTATTTCACTCCAGCAGCATGTAGGGTAGTATTTTTTGAGGTTTCTTTTTTGTAGTGGACTTTCTTCCCTTCCATGTTAAATTCCGTTCCTTCTCTTGCTACTTTCTCAATTGCTTCTTTGAAGGAGGAATGTGCCATTTTCTTCATGTGCCTCCTCCATATGAAGTCTGGAGGGGAGCAACACGAGAGCGGGGCCTTCTCTGCGGTGGTTCCCCGCTTGTGGAATGCTCTCCCCAGGAACGTTCTCCTGGCGCTTTCATTATACACCTTTAGGCACCAGACAAAAACGTTCCTCTTTAACCAAGCCTTTGCCCTTTTAAAATGTGTTGGGTAATGCTTTGAAGGAAAATGTAATGAAAATGATATATAGATGGTACATGACCCCAGTTAAACTTGCCAAAATATACCATTTGTCTGATAATAAATGTTGGAAATGTAAAGAACATGAAGGAACATTCTTTCACCTCTGGTGGACTTGCCCTAGAGTGAAGGCCTTCTGGGAAATGATATATAATGAGTTGAAAAAGGTATTTAAATATACCTTCACTAAGAAACCAGAGGCCTTCCTTCTGGGCATTGTCGGCCAGAAGGTGTTAAAGAAGGACCGAACATTTTTTATGTATGCAACAACGGCAGCAAGGATATTTATCGCTAAGAGCTGGAAAACTCAAGATCTACCCACACTGGAAGAGTGGCAGATGCAGCTGATGGACTATATGCAACTGGCCGAGATGACTGGTAGAATTCGAGACCTGGGAGAAGAGAGGGTTGAAGAAGACTGGAAGAAATTCAAGATTTATTTACAAAAGTATTGTAATTTGGTCGAATGCTAAGAAGGATGCTAGATCATAAATAATTGCCTACCATTGAATTAGATTTGAATTTGACGATAAGTGAGACTGAGGAAAACATAAAACTTTTGGAGATTAGATTAAATTAATTGAACAAGATTTAAGAATATAAATAAGATGATAAATTGCTGGAAAAAATTTACAATGATGTAAGTGGGAGTGGGAGACGTGAGGGAGTCCAAAGAAGTTTTGAAAAATGTGTTATGATACATGTTATATTGTTTATCATTTTTGCATTTTGTATTTAAAAAAATCTCAATAAATATTTATATAAAAAAAAATAAAAAAAAATGTGTTGGGGGGGTGTTATTGGGTTGGTTTTGGTTTTACTTTATGTATTTTGTGTTTTTATATTGCAATTTTATCCTGTGAACTGCCCTGAAATAATAAAAATTGTTGCTATTTTATCACAGGGTTGCTGTCTTGGGGGGGGGGGGCGTTGCCAAAGCCTCATGCATTCTTTGTATGCAGTTTGCATTCACGCTTAAAAGTTAACGAAAAGGGCTTTCATACCCGTTTTCCGGAGCTCCTTTCAGTCATAAATTATCCATTCTACTCCTATCCTCCCAGGACTCCATATGAAGTTGCAAGTCTGATGCACTTTTAGTGAGTCTTTTAATGGTGGATTTGTGGCATATTCCTAAAACCAAAGCTTCATTAGCTGAAGCAGGCAGTTCAGTAAATTTCGTAGGCAAGTCTTTCAATTCCATTTTTATTTCATCTCTAAAAACTTTGAAGGCTGCATTCCTTTTTCCACTGCTAGCTAAATCTTTCTGCAATTGTTTTAGAAGGTCATAGAAGGGTTCAAAGTCCTCTTTAGAAAGATGTGCAACTTTCAGAGCCATTTCTGATCTCATTTCTTCCTGACCCATATCTGATCTTCTGCTGCCAAAGTATCTAAAGAAAAATTGCTCGGAAGGTATTTGGGGCAAGGTGGGCATAGCCTTTTAGCATCCTGTTCTTTCCTGGGTACCCTTTAGCTTTCAGAAGTTTGTAACAGCTGAGCAGTGCAGGCAAAGGGTTGAAACTAGAAGATTTAACAATCTTGAATGATGACATCACCACCCTCCCCAGAAAAGAAAAATGGAATAGAACTGTCCAGAACAGCTCCTCTTTGAAATGACATGTATTTCCTAGCAACTGGTGGAAAAGGCCACGTTTGTGTTACTGTGAAAAGTGTGCCTGCATTTACACAAGTAGCAGCATTGTGCAGTTCTAAGGGGAACACCTTCAGAAGCTGAAATTGGCTACAAGATACATTCACAGTGCCCAAGCAGAGCAGGCAAGGTTAGGGCAACTGACTGAAAAATTATCATTCCAACTTCTCCATCATATATATGACTTGCTCCCAAGCCACTTTGCTACCTTGAGTTGACAGATACATACCATCCTATGAGTCTGTTGCGAGGGCAGTGCCAAGTGATCACAAGCTCTTGGGAAACACATGCAAGTAAATCCAGCCCACTTATCCCTCGGAAGAACGAGCGTTTCCACAAAGTGGCATGTGAATCGCGAGAATCGCTTCTCCAGATCTACCAAATTTAAGATGGCGCAAAGGAATCTCCAGTACAGGAAAACCGTTTAATATACAATTGATTACAGATCTGCAGTAACAAGTCAAAGTGAATGTGTATATTTACCTTCTATATACATATAGTATTTCACACATACTTTTGTGTGTGTGTCTTTAGAGCCAGACATATGCAGGCTATTTACAGTTAAGCTACTGTAGTGAAGGACGGCCTTTGGCACTCCCAGCAAGCAAAACTCTGTGAAGCCACTGCCTCCTCCTCCCCCCCCCCCCGCCTGGTGTGGGGAGGGGCCTGCTCTTCCTTTCTGCAGGGAGGGCAAGACAGTGTCAACCAGAGTAGTGGACGCAGAAAAGGAGGAGAAAGCTGAATGGTTTTCTGCTCACACCTGTGCCCGCAAGTACAGAATTTGGGGCATTTCCCCATTGACACCAATACTGCATGGAGGCAATATTCCAGGAAAGCCCTTCTTCAAGGCAGACCAGGAGCTGATAGGCACCTGAAGGACAATACTGTGGTGTGTGTTTTTTCACAAAATGAAAGGATTTTCAAGTTGCTTTCATCTTTTGCCTCTCCCAAGTTTCTCAGCAAACCAGGCTAAAATGATGAAAAATAGGGGAGGCTCGTTTGTGCATATCAAATACTGAAATAGTGTTGCATAGGCTGCCTAAAGGCTGGCACCCTTCTCCCCCCCACCCCACCCCAGTAACTAGTAGTTTATTCAACACAAAGCCTCAGGGCCAGTAACAGCATTATCTCAAAACCAAATAAAAATATAAATACACATTAAAATACAACCGTACATGTCTAAAACAACCCTGTAGAAACTGTTGGTGAAGAACACCAGTTTGAACCGTCTTGGATGGTTTGCAGAGGACTCTCGTTCTCCACCAGGAGAGCCAGGCCCCAAAGGAGGCCTCTCTCTCCAGCCTCCCCACCAAGGGCTCATGAAACAAAAGGGTTGCTTTGCGCCAGCCAGGAAGAGAGAGTCAGAGGTGGCTTCCAGCATTTCCTGCTCAGTCACACCTGACCCAGGCCCAGGACTTGCCCTGTCCTACTTTCCAGCGGCTCTTTGCAAGTATGCAAAGCCCAAGCCAGTTAAGAGTTTCTGAAGGGTATTGCCATCAAAATAAGGAGTTGGCTTTAAATCATCAGGTCCTGAGAAGTGAAGAGCCAGGCTCCCTCTCCATGGCAGCAACCGGAGGGTGGGAAGAGGGGAGCATGCAGCCTCCGTGGCCCTAGAAGGGGACCAAAGCCTTCAGCACCTCAAGGAACGGGCACCCTGGACAGAGGCAGAGGGAGGCATCCCGCGGAGACAACGCCACAGGCCTGCCACTCTGCTTGTTTAGGTGGAGTTCCCCTCCCCCATCTCGTTAAGGCTTTGGGCTTTTTATTACTTCTGTTTGTCCTCGTGACGTTGAGGCAACAACCTTAAAGCTGCTGCCCCAAAGGGATGCTTTGGAGCCCTTGGTTTACATTGCTGCAATACTCCCAGGAAGTCATGTTTGGCTATGGCTACTGCAGAAGCAGGAGGCTGGCCTGGCCAGGCGGGAGAACAGCTAAAGTCAGAGAGAGGAAGGCAGGAGTGCAGTTGCGGTGCATAAACCAACCAGTATTTAAACACGAGATACACTAGCCTTAGGCTCGTTTCTAAGAGGAGAAGCTAATGCCTCAGAGACCCAGGAAGTGCCTAGAAGAAATGCTTTCTGCTTTGTGATGCGTCTCCCCAGGTAAGTGGGGGGACGGGGCATATTGCAGGTACAGGCATGAGGAGAGGATGGGGGGAGGAGAGAACGGAGAAGAGGCAGTAAAGAGCTCTGTGGGACACTCTCAGCAGGACACCAACAGCTCCTCCTCCTACCAACTGGACCTGAGTGGGAATAAGTGCCCAGAATGCTGCCTCTATGTGGGGGAGATGGAGGAGGAGGGGCTGGTGGCCCCTGCCTTTCAGCTCACAGGAGGGGCAAGGAGAGGGTGGGGTCCCCAAGAGCGGCCAAGGTCACGCAGGCGCATTTTCCTCCACCTTGCACACCCAGCCCTCAGATACCCCTCCAGCTCCTGTGGAAGAAAAAGGGAAGCCACTCATCTCATCGTGTAGCTCTGCTAGGAAGCCAAATGGCAACAAGCCTCCAGTGACAAGTTAAAAGAGCCTTTGGAGAAGAAGCCAAGTGCATTGTTTCTATTTATACATAGTCAGCGTATGAGGGAAAGTAAGTTCTAAATAATTAAGTAGTTATTTAGTCCTTAAAAGGTGCTTTGTCTCATTGATTTCTGTAGGACTGAAGCAGGCCTCAATGAGTGCGGTTGAATAAAAAGCCTCATTTACTGCTTCCAGAGACCTTGGAGCACGGCAGGAGAACAGAACTTGCTCTCTTTGGGGCACTTCCTCGTGCATCCCAAAACTTTGTTGCCAAGGAGTTGGCAGCAGAAGACCTAGGCTTCTGCAGACCTCGCCTCCCCCTGCCTTCGCCCTCCGATATTTCCTTCTGCCACCCGACTTCCCAGCCCAACTCTAGCTAAAATATCTGTTTGTGGTGGGAGCCTTTCAGTGCCAGGTCAGTTAGCATCATTAGTTCCAGAGCCCTGGAAATAAGGCTTCTGCTGAAAAAACCCAAAATGACATCCCTGGCTCATGTCCAGCCCGATCTTCAAAGGAACAACTGCCTCCTTTGCATGCCACTGCTTGCTCCCTCACCAGGCGTGTGTATTTACCGCTAGGTAAATCATCTTGCATTATTGCTACCAACGTAGCGCTCCAGTTTTATTGCTATAATTTTAGGCATGGTGTGACGAACCGGTGGCCCTCCAGCTGCTGCTGGGATTCCCATCCGCCCCAGCAACGAGCCTGGCCGATGCGCAGGGGTGCTGGGAAGTGGAGCCTTGCAACATCTGGAGGGCTCCTTCAGGTTCCCCACCCTGCACCCACCAAGGCCTAAAGTACAGGCAACAAGCCTTCGGGGACCGTTCCACAGGCAGGCGGCAGAAGAGCTCCCTACTACCTCTGTGTAAGTATTTTGCCTGGCAAATAAAATGCTTTTGGGGAGGTATGTGAAAAAGCAACGATATGCAAGGTGCTTTGCAGGCAACGACCCACTGCAGGAAACCCTGTTGTTGAGAGCAGCCCATGAATTCACACAAAGAGCAGCTGAGATGCTGCTATTTCAGCCTCCAGGATGAAGCAGACACCAATCAGAGCCTTTAAAATTCAAGCTGAACATACCTTTCATGTGCCTGGCCAGAGAAAGAGCAAGCCAACCCCTGGCCTATGACTAAAGACATCACCTGCCTGGCAGAGAGCAAGAAACATTTGCCAAGGGCCTGAAGCACCTACACAAATTAAAGAAATGAAATACTTCAACCATTTGAGCATTTTTTACACTGCAAAGAGCTGGTCTTAGGAACATTCCCCCAAGCCGGGGTAATTGAAGTCTTTTTACAAAAGGAAATAGCCAAATTCCTTGTGGCTAGAAATCTGCAAGTTTCCAACAATTCTCACAACTGAGAGAAGCAGGTCACACATTAAGACAGTTGGCCCCAAAGCCTCTCATTCTCACAGGGCCAGATCCGCCACAAGCCACCATCCTTGCTGGCTATTATCAGTGTCCTTAAACTTCCCTCTTCTGACTTTTAGCTCTTGTTGAACCCCAGCTCTGTTCTGTATGCTGCAGATGGCCTGGAAACACCTTGGGACTAAATCAGCTCAGCAGTGGGGAAAACAGCAGTTCAGTCGAGAAACCAGAAGCTAGAATCCTGGCGATTACCTTCGAAAGTTTCTTTGATTTGACTGAGGCAAGAGAAGTTTACAAAATGATACTAATCTTCTGGAAAGCCCAACTCAGGGAACAGCCTCCTCCTAGACATTTTATTCACAATTAAGTCCACTGCATACGCTGGAGTTACTACCTAGTAAATGTGCTTGGGATTGCAGCCACAGTGGAGGCTAGTACTGTACAGTACTTGGGGCTGAAGAAAATAAGATTGTTTTTAACTACATATTGAGAACCGTGCAGCATTGTCCTCCTAGACCCAGCCTGCACTGGAAATTCACTACCCCTGTGTTGGTTCAGCCCCAAAGGCTTTTATCGAAAGATGCACGTATTACAGTGCTGCTCAGTATGGGTGTCGGAATGTGAGACATACAGAAGAGAGAGTGGCCCACAGAAAAGGTATTCTATGTGCTATCAAGCAAAAGCCCCTTTATGATCATAAATTCCAGGGATGCTCTTAACAACTGAGCCAAAAGAGAGAGAGACTAGCTTTAGTTTTAAAGAAGATTAACATGTCAACAAAATAACAGAAGTGACCAGCTGATGAGAATGGTCATAGTTGTCCATTTCACTCCAAAGGTCAGAACACAGGAGATGCTAGCTTTTTACTGGACCAATTTAGGTTGCAGGATAAGAAAGTGCAAGAGGAAGTATTCTATGAAAAAACAAACTTCCTAACCCTAAAGTACTTTAACCCTTTTCACGTGTTCTAAACTTGCAAAAACGTAGAACAGCCCCTACTTTATTCTGCATGTGTATTTGCGGGGCAGATTTATGCTTTGCTACATCACCTTTAGGTGAATCACAAAATTTGGCTGCATTAAGAGTCAAACACGTTTGACTCTTTATTCAGTAATACAACAGGAGTGAAAATGCAAAAAAAAAAAAAAAAAAAAAGATTGTCAAAGGGAATTCATTCTGACTGAATCCACACAATAAAGCGCCGAAGGCTTATGATCTCCCTACTCTTGTGCTTTTCAGCTCTGAACAGACTTCTCATTCCAACTCCCACAAAGGGCATACACAATAAGGGCAAAATATGTGCCCCAACCCTGCTAAGTCAGCCACGTCTGACAGCTTGAGTGCTGTTGGCACCAACTGTGCCTAAAGAAAGGCTGGACTGAGAACGCAGACACGCTTAATGGGCACCTGGCTTACAATTGGCACCACTGCTTACAATCCCTACTGTCCCCACAAATACAGAATTAAGGGGGAAGGGAGGAATAAAAAGGAAGGGAGAAAATCCCCTATCATTTATTATCTTTCTCTTAGGCCTGACCAGATTTAGAGAAAACCGTTTCATCCAAATGCTCAGAAGTCAGAGGTCAGAAGCGAAACACCCGAGGCTGAGACTGGCACGCTTCTGCCGCTGGAGCACTGTGCAGCCAGCGCCAATCCCCACACGGCAGAGGCCTGTGGGGTGAATGGCAAGAGGCCACACGTCCCAGAACACACAAGGGCACTTGAGTCTGATTATGGCAAACAGAGCAGCCCACAGATCACTTCCGGTAAGTGCTGGACTGCCAAGGCAAGCTCCCTGCTGCTCCTCCTCCAGCTGCCCAGGGGGCAACTTGGGCAACTCCTCTCTCGCCTCACGTCATCTTCCCTTAGAGGCTGCTTGTGTCAGTCAGGTAAACATGCATTTGTCTGTGTTTACATACAAAAGGCTTAACATAATAGGCAAAACAAAAACAAAATAGTAGTGCCAGTGAGAAACAATAAAAATGATATAACCACGGCTTATCCATCGAACATATGGTCAACTTTGTGCCTCTGTTCCTAGACAAGGAGTCCAGCAGAGTCTATCTGAAGGCACTTGATGTCTCATCTCAGCTGAAAGACTGTTCCAAGGGGACCTGGGGGGTGAGAGAGGCACAAAAGCCCTGGCCCACCAGTGACCCCCTCGGATCCCGTTGCCAAAGTCAGATGACAGAGCCGTCCAGCCACTCCCTCTCCTGCCCCCTCCTCCAGGAGTACACAGCCCGCCGAGAGACCTGCGCTCTTGTAGACAGAGTAGACCACTCCAGCGCATCATAAGCTCCGCGAGTTATTCAGCTTAGTCAGCTCACTGGTCTCACCGGGACCTGCTTCTTTGCAGTCGTTTTTCTCAACAGACTTACCAAACCTACGCCCATCCTCTGGCTTCCCTGTCTCTTTTGGGAGATTCTTGAAAGAGGGGAGCCCGCCCTTGAGCTCCAAATTATGGTCCGAGACGTGGGGCGTCTTGTCCAAATTCTGTACAGAAGGCACCAGGTTGGTGATCTCGTCCGTCGGAGACCGCCCAATGCTGCCATCCACTTGAACACGGATGTCTGGAGATATAGATAACTGGTGGTGGGGGACGATGCCGTTGTCCATGCACTTGGGGTACAGGAAGGTCTTCATCTGCCCTTTGCCCTTCACATTCACCGTCCCCCTGTAATCAAAGTCATACCCCATTTTGTTCAGGATGCGGTAGCTCTCTTCACTCACCTGGATGCGACACTCCACTCCGGTCGTGTCCATCCTGCTGGCGATGTTCACAGTGTCACCCCAAATGTCATAGAGGAGCTTGGTGGTGCCAATGACCCCGGCAGTCAAGGGGCCGTGGTTGAAGCCAATCCGTAGTTTGAAATTGAACCACAGCATGTTGTTGTTAAAGTCATCAACCACTCGCATCATTTCTTTGGCAAATTCGAAGAGGGTTTGCAAGTGGCCGTGCGGGCTGTTGCTGTCTTGGCACTGGGACGTGTTCAGGCCAGAGGCGGCCATATACGTGGCCCCGATGGTTTTGATCTTCTCGATGTTGCTGTAGTCAGGCTTGCTCAGCAGCTCGTCAAAGTCCCCAATCAGCTCGTTCAGGACTCGGTAGCACTCCTTGCCTCCTTCGTAGTTCTCCTCGTAGAACTCACTGAAGTTCACGATGCTGGCAAAGATCACGCCACCACTGTCATGATTTTTGGAGTAGCTCTGTGAGACTTTCAGCTGCTCCGCCACGTGGTATGGAATGATATTCCGCAGCAGCCAGTCCGCCTGGTCCCTCATGCTCTGGATCTTGGTGCGGTGAAGGTCGGCTTCCACGTCTCCATGGTAATGCAGACGGTAGCTCACTTCAAACTCACGGTTTAAGAACCAAACCAGGAGGAGAAGAAGGAAGAAGCCCAGAATCACTTCATGGCCAATAAGGTCTGCTGGCCGCCTGAAGTCTTCCAAGGTTGATTGGTAGCATGGATTCCTTATGGAACTGGAGTTAATTTTTTAAAGAAAATATAGACACACGCACATACACAGAGTAAATGTAAAAAAGAAAAGAAAAAAGCATTTGTATGTTTTCTCTATTCTTATATTCCTATATTCTAATCACAAGCACACAACGTTACTCTATTTTAAAATGTTATTCTATTTTAAAATACGATTTTCTAGTCCCCCATGGCAACAGAGACAATTATGACAACTTCATATGCGCAGGACCAAACTAGACATTGTGTCATTCACACAATGGGACTCTCTTTATTTTGGAGTGGGGGGAGTGGAGATTCAGATCAGGATGGCTGTGGTGAGCAAAGATCCAGACCACCCACCCACCCACACTGCCTAGTTTCTTTTTCAAAAATGTTTTATTGTTTTATTCATTTCAATGGGTATATTTCAAGTAAAACATAGTTGAATAAAACCTAAAACTCTTTTGAAGTTTTATCACTCAGATACAAATCATTTAACTAAATATATGCAAATAAAATACAAAATGAGCAAACCAAATAAAATTCTGTGCTGCCATCAAAAGGCAAACAATCGAATCCTTATTCTTCAAATATTTATTTTAGCTGGTACAGTGGTACCTTAGTTTTCGAACGTAATCCATTCTGGAAGACCGTTCGAGTTCCAAAACGGTAAACTCAATACAGAAGCCTCAAAATGGAAAACTTAATACAGAAGCCGCATTTCATGTTTGACTTCCAAGGCGGGTTCAAAAATGAAGCATTTACTTCCGGGTTTACGGCGTTCGAAAACTGAAACTTTTGTCAACAGAGACGTTCGAAAACTGAGGTACCACTGTATACAGATTTAAGAGGGCCAATTGGGTCCTGATAGTATATTATGTTTCACAATTTTCTGAACCCTCTAAAAATCCCAAAATTCATTTGCAGGTTCACCACTTATGTCATGATGTACCAGTTTTGTTCCAATCCAGATTTTGTTCAACTGCTATTTACTTTCCCTCTCCCTACCACCTCCCCCCCCTACTCTCTCACACACATACATGGATAGTGTCACAATTAGTCACTACTTGGGTAAATCACATCATGTCCAGTTTGGTCCTCAGATGTCAAATAAAGTATTCTGTCAGACTTAAGAGACTCATCCCAAGTTTTTATGTGAGAGTCTGTTTAACCTTCATCTGTCACAGTTATCTGCAGATTAATATGTCTATGACTGACTAATCTAACTGCACCACTCTCTACATTTCAGAAATATGAACGATCAAGCAAGCAAAGGAAAAACATAAAAAACTGAGAACTAGGTATCAATTCTTACCTATAGTTCTGTTCTAACGGAAGATGGGAGATTTCTGTGGAGCTGAAATCCAAATATAGCAAAACATCAACAGAAATGAATAGGAGAGGTAATAATTGCAGGATTTAGTGAGCTTAATCTACATTTAGAATTTCCATTTCTTAGTCCCAGGGATTCCACTGGAGTTTTACCTATATATAGCTTGGTGGCTTCAGACATTCATCATGAGGTGATGAAAATAATGAAGTTTGATGTTGATCAAGCCCTTAAATGAAAAACCATTTGCTTAAGTCTGAAAACAGCTACTTCTGTTCCTGCCATTATTTAGGGTACAGACACATGGTGAGCGTTTCTTCTCCTCACTTTCGCTTCTGTGACACCACATATACCAGGCTTCAAAACTAGCACCGATGTAGGCACACACTGCATTTTTCCTTTTTTTAAAATCCAGGCAACTGTTATATTTCTCTAGTTTATTTGGTATTTTTTTACAGTCAATTTGGTTGTTCCTGAGCTAAATTCTGAAGCAGGCTGCTGATGTCTAACTCTTTGGACATGGAGTTCAGTGTACAGTTGACCTTTTTTAGTGTTTCTAATCAATACACAAGCAAGGTTTTATAGCATACAGTGGTACCTTGGTTCTCAAACGCCTTGGTACCTAAATGCCTTGGTTCTCAAACGCTGAAAACCCGGAAGTGTTCTGGTTCTCGAACATTTTTCAGAAGCCGAACGTCTGATGCGGCTGTCGGCTACTGTTCCCGGGGCACCTGCACCAATCAGAAGCTGTGCCTTGGTTTCTGAACATTTTGAAAGTTAAATGGACTTCCGAAATGGATTAAGTTTGGCGCTTTTGTTTTTGCTATTTATTTTACATTTTTTGTCTTTGAGGCTTTTTTGGTTAATTTGTTTTTATGACTGTATGGACCCCAGTTCAGCTACTGATTGATTGACTGATTGTGTGACTGTGGAAATGGATAAAAAAAACCCCATCCAAACAATGACTATCATCAGTGCAGGGATGCTTTGGTTTTGGAAAGGACTTCCAGAACGGATTAAGTTTGAGAACCAAGGTACCACTGTAATAGTTTTAAATAACAGTTCTTTTAAAGCTTTCTTTTTTAAAAAATAAAATAAAATGTTATAGCACTTCATTTAAGCCTTTGAGGAGAAAGCAGAAAGTGCAAGGAAGACTGCTAGATGTTAATGATTACCTGATGTTCTGTGTAGAGTTGAAGATTTCCATGGAGCTGAAACTGAAATGCAAGAAGCACTGGATCAGCAAGAAAATTCACAGGCCACTATTCCCACTGCAGCAACAGCTGCTTGACAAAATGTGACTCTGCCCTGATGCATCAGTTATTGCATTAAGCATTTCTTCAGAAATGGGCAATGAGCCTCATGTATCTCTGCTGTCTCCAAGGTTGACATGTTACAGCTTCTTAGTCCGTGTCGGATAACCAGGTCTACAAGATGGTCCTTAATGTGTTTAGTTCAATTCACATGAAAAGGCCATTTTAACACCTGCATAGTGCATGTTTTATGAGCATGGTGGTTGTGTAGAACCAAACGGGGAAAATGTTCTGGAAGGCCTGTAAACACCACCTTGGTAGCCAAGATAAATTCAGGACGAATTGGCAGTCGCTGCCAGAATCAGCTCACATTATGTTTATGCTACAGTACCCTAGCTAACAGGACCAGTGGTCAGGGATAATGAGAACTGTAGTCTGAAAAACATTTGGAGGGCCGAGTTTGCCTATGCCTGGCATAAAGGCTCTGCAGGCTGCGCTGTAGGCTAGTGCAGTCTAAAAATGCACTGGAATTGGCCGTTCTGGCATTTTTTACATTCTTTTTTGGTATCCCTACATCAAACCACTCACACAGGCTCTCTTTTAGGCCTGTGGATCAGGACAGTGGTAGGGCAAGCTCAGGCTGGAGGCTCCAAGTGCCCACTGACCCAAAATACAAACTGGTCACCTTACAAATGATCTAAGTAAAAACTGGAGATAATTATCCTCCATTTGGCCGTTTCCATTTTCCTTACACCAAACAATAATGGGCAGGACGCAAGGAACCTCAAATCCAAGCTTAAACCAAAAAGGAAAAGGCATAGCAATCCACCTGGTGGCTATCGTGCAGTAAAGCACGATGACTTCAGATACAGAGTACCAGAGCTTCTCAAAACCACGTGAATATAAGCTGGGGGTGGGGTAGAAGGAGAAGGCAATTGTTCAAGGTCTAAAAATGCTGCTGGTTGATATAAAGACTTAGGGAAAAGGCTGCCAGGCTCAGTAAGAGCCAGAAACGAAAGGAAATCCAATGAATGCTTACCTAAAGTTCTTTACTGATTCAATATATGATTCCTCCACAGAGCTGAAACAAAAACGCAAGAGACAGACAACAACAAATCAAAAGCATGGAGGAGAAAGAAAAAAAAAGAACAGCTGCAAAAAACACCCCTCAAAAAGAGAAAAACGAAACACCCCTCCTGGCTGCCACTCTCCAAATCTCATTCTGGGCTGCTAGATACCCATTCTGACACGGAGTTCTACACCAGCCTCAATCCTCCTTCCCCCCAGGGGTTAACCACATTACTTCACAAAACGTCAAAGTATACATCTGGTGGCTAAAGTGGCGGCACTTCTAACCAACAAAGACACCTGGTGAATCTGCTTGCAGGTGGATGAGCCAGAAGAACACCTGTTTCACTCCAGCTTCCTGACGATGCTCTCCAAGACTCCTCACTGTGGAAAGGACCCTGTCGCAACTCACAGGCAACAGGCAAAGGCTCACCTGTCAGGGCACAGAGGCACCCACAGCAAAACTAGCAAGACTCCTCCAACAAGAGTGGCTAGAGATGATCTCATCCAGGAGCTGAGCTGGCAGAAGTTACAGTACTGGACAATAGTGATGAGAATTGCAGAACACATAAACATGGTATACTGCAACAAACAGAAACAGCAGCTATTAGTCATATATGATCTATTGGAATGGGATGTCTAAGTAAATGCACAGGAATCCACTTTTTTTCTTTTTTTAATGGCTGTGGTCACGAAACCAAAATTTCACTAGTCATTATGTCTCCCCTCAGGGCTGGATTTAGGTTTGATGAGGCCCTCAGCTACTGAAGGTAATGGGGCCCTTTCTATGTCCAGCTGTCCTTTGTCAACAACAAACTGTTGCTGTTTTTTGTGTTGAATATATGCTATATTTATGGACCTACACTGTTGCTATATGTAGGTTTTATTTTATTTGTTTTTTATCTTATATTTTGGAAATGTACATCCAGGTTTTTTTCCTTTAAATTTTTTTGGGGGGCTCCAAGAGAGTGGGGCCCTAAGCTATAGCTTGTTTAGCTGACATGCAGATCTGGCACTGCCGCCCGTCTTCAGGCTCACAACACCGCTCACTCCATTTAACATATGTTGGCTTCACATGCAGCCAGCCTCTCCAATGCTGCCTGCTCTCTCTCCTTTGAAGAATGAAGCACCCCATAGCCAGCTCACTGGAATTGGCGGACCCTAGCCTGCTAGGCACTTCCTTTCCCATCTCCCTCAGCACTGCTTCCAACTCCTCTCGGGAAGAAAGCAACCTGCATACTTTTGGGCACCCAGGGAAGATCTACCCACCAACGTTTCTGGTAACTGAATTTTGAAAGAAAGAAAGAAAGCGAGAGAGCCAACTTGTGGTTCTCAATCTCGATCCTCTACCTGCTTCCTCCTAGGATATAGCGGGAGCACAGAAAAACCAATCCAGTTATGGGATTCAGCAATGTATGACTTACATAAATGTTTGTTTCAAATTCCAAGCTGAAGTGTGAGAAGACTGCGACAGCGGGGAGGGAGATCCAAACGGCACCAATGAAGTGTCGCGGCAACCAGCCGGCAATCCCCTCCAACAACCGTTTTGTGCAAGCCATTACGTCCTCCAGAAAGAACACCATTCTGAAAACAACACACATCCAAGTCAGGCAGTGTAGCCGCTTCTATCTATGACAGAACTGAGCCTAGAAAGGCAAAGGAGCGGAGGGGAATGGTTTTGCAAGTCTCTCTGTATAGCTGCCGCTTCACTCAGAGCGGGCCTCTACGCAAGGAAATGGCATGCTTGATTTCCTCACTTAATCAGACTAGAAGCAGCAGCCCCGCCATTTTGCTGGATCCTGCTCTCTTCCCTTTCCTGTCATGTTCTCACCTTTAGGGTGCCTTACACGTTTAATTATGTCCAAAGTGACTCAAGTGGGTTTTGCCTGGCCTAGGGTGGACCACTAGTACAAATCTGAGAGTCCTGGCTCACCTCTAAGTGGTGAAAGGAGGAGTCTGTTTTCCATACAACAGAGCTACGAAGGCCCTCACAGAACTCTCTGTCCCATTCTTAGCTATTCCCATTTCAAATCCAAGAAGCAGGCCCTGCCTCTGCTGCTATCCTACGCGCCCTGTGAGAGTGATCCAGAGTCTGCCTCATTTACCTAATGGAGACGATAAGGGACAGCACCTCTAGCAGGATGGCAATGACCACCACAACCACTGCTGCAGGTGGGGGAGGAGTTGCAGCCATCCCATGCTTCAGGAAGCAGGTGACAGAGAGGATGAGGAAGACTGTTGTGGACAGCAAAACATCCAGAAGTGAACTAAAGGTAGCACTGGCGAAGGTCTTCACGGGGGTGTTCCTCATAACCTGTTTCAGATAAAGGCAAAAAGAACAGAATGAGACAGTGCACCAATATGTGGGTGCCCCCTTTACGGTATAAGGTGGTGTCTATGCGCCCATCCTGTATTTTTATAGTAGTGTCCAAAAAATGTATTTCTTGCATAGATTGATTCATTGTTAGGTTGATTGTAGGAAACGTTGTTCTAAATCTGCCATGAAGATGTTGGCATACTGTGGGGCCATGCGGGTGCCCATTGTTGTGCCGCTGATCTGTGCCTAAACTCCTACCCACTCAAACCTCTCTTGTACCTGTGATACATTGACGATATTTTTATCATCTGGACACATGGTCAACAGACCCTGGACACCTTCCACCAGAAATTCAATGATTTTCACCCCACAATCAACCTAACAATGAATCAATCTATGCAAGAAATACATTTTTTGGACACTACTATAAAAATACAGGATGGGCGCATAGACACCACCTTATACCGTAAACCAACTGACCGACAAACATATCTACATGCCTCTAGCTACCATCCCAAACATACCAAACAGTCCATTGTATATAGCCAGGCACTACGTTACAGCCGCATCTGTTCCAATTCTACAGACAGAGACTCTCACCTAAGAGATCTACAGCAAACCTTTTTAGAACTAAAATACCCAGCAGATGAAGTTAGACAACAGATCAACAGAGCCAGACTGATACCCAGAGAGAACTTGCTGCAAGACAGACCCAAAAAAGAAAATAACAGAACACCTCTAGTCATCACATACAGCTCCCAAGTTAAAACAGTACAACGCATCATCAGAGATCTACAACCTCTCCTGGACAATGACAGTTCTCTTTCTCAAGCTCTGGGAGGAAGACCTTTCATTGCCTACAGACAGCCACCCAATCTTAAACAACTCCTAACCCACAATAATACTACTACCAGACTTAACACGGACACTGGCACCAGAGCCTGCAATAAACCCAGATGCCAACTTTGCTGCCACATACACCCGGACAACACCATTACTGGCCCCAACAACATCACACATACCATCTCGGGACTATTTAATTGCTCATCGTCTAACATTGTGTATGCCATCAAATGCCAACAGTGTCCTTCAGCTCTCTATATTGGACAAACAGGCCAAACCTTACGCCAAAGGATAAACGGACATAAATCTGACATCAGGAATCACAAGACAGAGAAACCAGTAGGAGAACACTTCAATCTCCCAGGACATTCTATACAAGATCTCAAAGTAGCTGTTGTATTACAAAGGAATTTCAGAAATAGACTGGAAAGAGAAGCTGCTGAATTGCAACTTATTACCAAACTTAAAACCATGGAGAGACCTGGTCTTAACAAAGACATTGGATTCTTATCTCATTATACATGACAAAGCCATTTTTCACCTTCTCACCCCTTGCTTTTTCCTGTAAGACCTATTGCAGTCGTTAAGAGTCGTCAACAGGCTCATCACAGCTATCTGCCAATCACCCATTCCCACCACCCTTCTGAGTAATACCCCTCCCCACCTTCCCACTATTTAGAAGGGTCTGGTGACTTCTGTTTCAGTGTATCTGAAGAAGTGTGCATGCACATGAAAGCTCATACCTAGAACTAACTTAGTTGGTCTTTAAGGTCCTACTGGAAGGAATTTTTTTATTTTGTTTTGACTATATACCACCTGTTCAACTGAAGACCTCCAAGCCATTTACAAAGAGCAATATAATATTTTTTAAAAAACACAGATATAAAACAAACAGTACAATTTTTTTTACATATAAATAACTCATCACTGATTCCGTCCATTTGTATGCTTTATTTCCTTGGGTTAAAAAAATCTCTTTTTTACCCTCCTTTGGCCTTTCTTCAGTATAATAGGGTAAAAAGGATGTTTTTTTAACCCAAGGAAATAAAGCGTACTATTTCTGTTCCTCCCGCTCTGGAGTGAAGCTTCCCAGCAAGCTTCCCCTCTGTCCCTGTCCTCAACCTTCTTGCTTTCCTTCCTTCCTTTCCTCCCATCCTCTTACTGCACCTCCACACTCCATCCTCTAGGCTCCGCTTTGCCCCAAACTGTCACCCTTACCTGCTTTCTTGTTCTCAGCTTGGAAAATGCAGCCAGCTGCCTTTTTATTCTTCAGCTGTGTGCATTCCTCAGCTCTGACTGCATTGCTAGGAGCTCTCCTTCCGGGAGGCCACTCTAAGTTGCCTTCGGACAGTATCTTATATCCCACACTCTCAACAGCAACTTATTGCAGTGCTGAATGCAGGGGGCAGCTGCAGCTTTGGGGTCTTCAAAAGGCCCTGTGAGGGGACTATTCACCAGAACCAGTGATAGTGTAACAAAACACGAGGGATTTCAGCAACGCAAATTTAGACTGGATATTAGGAACTACCTTACAAACAATTTAAGAAGAGGCAAAGCTCCCATGACTGTTGAGAAACTCCCCCAGGGTAACAGTGCATGTTCAGGATGGTTTAAGGATGGAGAACCTTTACAGTGTGATGGACCTTTGTCCTATCTTTTGCCTACATAAAGGATGTTCAGGTGCTGTCACACAAAAGATGGAGCAGGCTCATTTTCTCCTGCTCCAGGGTAGGACTCGAACCCATGGCTTCAAGTTACAAGGAAGGAGATTCCGACTCAACATCAGGAAGAACTTTCTGACAGTAAAGAGCTGTTCAGCGGTGGAATGGATTCCCTTGGACTCACTGGAGGTTTTTAAGCAGAGGTTGGATAGCCATCTGTCATGGATTCTTTAGTTGAGATTCTTGCATTGCAGGGGGGTGGCCAAAGGATCCTTGGGATCCGTTACAACTCTACAACTCTATGATTCTATGGTTCCTGCAACAGCGTATGGTTCTCTATCCTTAAACCATCCTGGCATCAAGTTCAGTAACTGCCCAAAAAGGAACCGAGTACAAACCATCACATCCTCCAAAACAACTCATAAAAGCCACAGACATGAAGGAGTTAAAGCATCTCTCTCCCCTCCTACAAAGCTCCAAATGTATGTTCAGAAGTATGAATTCAGAACCTTGGGAAAAAAGTAACCAGGCTGGGTGAGATTAAGAGCAGAGGACAACGATAAAGCACCCCTCCCACTACAAAACGCAACACTCCAGGACTACTTTTCAGTGAAAAATGAAAAATTAGCACTTCATTAGTTTGCTTCTCAGAGACAACCAGAACATACACAATACACAACACACAACACACACAAACACACCTCTTCTTGATAGCTGCTCCTATAGTTCATCTCCAATTCCTGATCCAGGAAGTTCAGGCTCAGTCTGTTAATGGGCGGCTTAAAAAAATAGTCTTTCATCAAGCTAGAGGAAGAATGGAAAAGAGTTTACTTCTGCACAGTTATCATTTGAAGAAACAATTCCTAATGTTCCATTTCCAGGTTACTTCTTGGTTGAGCAACTGCTCTTAGTCTCTCACTATTCGGTATCTGTGTCCACACAAGGAAGAAAGGCAGTGCTCAGAATATTTCCATCAGGTAAACAGAGCCAATTCTAATTTTGTCCCTATCCTCCCCCCTACTGGATTGTGTAACAGCAACACTGAGACAGAGGAAGAGGAGGAGGAGGAGGAGGAAGAAGCTGACAGTGTGTGCTACCTGCTGGACTGTGAAGAAAGCAGGCAGGCAGGGACTGGCTGAGGGAAGAAGAAGAAGAGTTTGGATTTGATATCCCGCCTTTCACTCCCTTTAAGGAGTCTCAAAGCGGCTAACATTCTCCTTTCCCTTCCTCCCCCACAACAAACACTCTGTGAGGTGAGTGGGGCTGAGAGACTTCAAAGGAGTGTGACTGGCCCAAGGTCACCCAGCAGCTGCAGGTGGAGGAGCGGAGATGCGAACCCGGTTCCCCAGATTACGAGACTCCCGCTCTTAACCACTACACCATACTGGCTCCCTCTCAGATTCTTGCATTGCAGGGGGGTGGCCAAAGGACCCTTGGGATCCGTTACAACTCTACAACTCTATGATTCTATGGTTCCTGCAACAGCGTATGGTTCTCTATCCTTAAAGCATCCTGGCATCAAGTTCAGTAACTGCCCAAAAAGGAACCGAGATTTTGGCATTGCAGGTGGTTGGACTACCAGCCTCCAGCGGAGATACAATTACGGTGAAGCATGACAGCAGAATGATCCACCTATGTCTTGCAGGTAACTCGACTTCTGAGACAACCCCCCTTCTATATGGGAAATGTTGTCCCATGTTGTCCCCAAGGACTGCACACACGACTTGGACAATTTACAGATTTAAAGTCTCACCACGGATGGCACTAACGTCCTGCAAGTTATGAGGTGGCATGTTACTTCCTTCATGCATAGACCTATTGTGTTTTAATTTGTTGGAAGCTGCCCAGAGGGCCTGGGGCAACCCAGTCAGATGGGCGGCAGAATAATAATTTCCATTTACACTAAGATGGGGAGCAAGCCTGTGCGGCAAAATGTAAACCCAATTTGCACAAACTGTTGGGGTATGCACAAACGGCAGAACTTACTGGAAGATTAAGATGTTGCATACCATCTTTGCAAAACCCATGTAAGGTAGCCCAGTATTATTATCCACACATGCAGATGGAGGACAAAGGCTGAGAGATGAGTAACCTAGCAAGTTAATGCAGAACATGAATTTAGAACTGGGAACTACTTTGCTCCCAACTCATGCTCACAGCCGCTCTATCACACCAGGTCTCAGGGATGCTGCTGTGCCCACTAGGGTGCCCTCGTCAAAGCAGGGGAGAAACACCAAAACCCCTGGAGAGACCAGCTGCTTTGCGGGGGCTTGAATGCTCATGGCCAACTGCCCACCTAACAAGGCGCTGCTTAGACAAAGCTCACAGTCACCTCCTGAAAATACTTATTTAAAAACTGTGACTAGTTATTTAAGAACATGTGAAGAACCCTGATGGATCAGACCAAGCAGCGATTTAATCCAACATCCCATTTCCCACAGGGGCCAAAAGGAGAACACGAGGGCCCTCTCCCCAGTGTTGTTTCACAGCAACTGGTATTCAAAGCCTGTTTCCCCAAAGGTAGTACATTTTCTTGCCTCATCCCATTTTAAAGACAGCTAAGTGGATTTCTGCCACAATATCACGTGGTAGTGAAATCCAGTTTAACTGCGTGCTGTGTGATGACTCTGCTGGGTTTTCGTACGGGAGGTTGGGGAAAACTTAAGTCTACCCAGTTTCTCTACACAATGCATAATCTTATGTACCTGCGTAATGGTAAACTAAAAAGCACCATATGTTGCAAACTTTCCCTTGATCATTCCGATTGCCCTTTTCTGACTCTTTTCCAGCTCTACAGTCATTGTTTCTGAGGTGAGGTGGCAAGAACGACAAACAGCACTCCGAGTGTGGTTGCACTACAGATTTGTATGACAGCAGTAACATATCAGCAGTTTAATTTTCAGTCCCATTCCTAACAATCCCCAACATGGATTTTGCTTTTTTCACAACTACCATGCACTACACTGGGTCCATATTTCCACTGAGCTATCCACCACGAGATCAATACCCCTTTCCTATTCAGTTGCTGCTAGTTTAGACCCCACCAGTGTGTATGTGAAGCTGGGATTCCCCCCCACCCCATCCATCTTTCTCACCTGTCTTCTTTTATCACGTCAACAAAGTGAGCGTCCGTTTTCTCCCTGATGTTTTTGAAGCGCAGTGGCAGAAGTGGTGACTGGTCCAAGCTCACGCCAACCCATCTTCCTTTCTCCTGCAACATTTCATAAAGGGATGTTTGGCTGTTGCTCAGCTTCTCCTCTTGTGGAGGACTTAGAAGACCATTCTGGGACTTGGGACTGCATCCTCCAGGGCCCTGATTCAGATCAAAGGAGGGGCAAAAGCACAAAGAGACAGAGTGATCGTGCCATTCTATTGTTCATCCTCAAGAAATTTTGACAGAAAAACTGCCTCAGCTCAAACAGTTTATAATTTGGAGTGAGAAAGCCTGCAAGCTTCTTTTTTCAACAATTTTCAGGTTTGTAAACAGAACCAAACAATTAAGACAGAAGAAAATTTCAGGATATTTTTACAGTGCAAATTATTTTTATGCACATTATTTGTTGTTTTGCAAGTCAAAACACCCCTTGTCTGAAACAGAAGGGATGGTATTCAACTAAATTTTATGCAGTGTAGAACTACTGAAATTTATGGACCTAACTTAGCCATATTCATTAATTTCAATGTATCTCTATGCAAAACTTATGTAATACTATCAAAGATTTTCACAGCACTGTGCAACCTACACTTTTTGCCCCAAACTAGCTAGTGATGTTCACGGGGATTTGAGTACAGGATTTATTGGTCTCTTATCCAATTAAGGCACACTGGCTCCACACAAAATCAGTGGCATGATCAAACATTATTTTACAATTTATTATTTACTTATTAAATTCCTATGCCACCCTTTATCTGATACCTGGGCCAGCACTGGGTTCTTAAAATTTTTTTTACTCTTCTACAAACATGGATTGGAGGAAGCTAGATAAGGCTAGTCATGGAACTTTGTTGCTGGCTCTAATGTGTTACACCACATCAGGTTGAAGCACCCAAGTGCAACTTCTGGAAGTATACAGATCAGTTCTGAGAATGGAATTCTGTATGTCAGTGGTTAAGTCAGTTTTTTCTTGAGACTACCCTAAGTGAGTTTCCAAATCTTGGACTTACCACATGAATGGGGCAGGGGAGCTAGAGAAGAATGCAACCTGATAAATTAGTGTTACCTTTGTGCTGTTTTTATGTTCATCCTGGCCCCCATTTTGGATAGCTCCTTCCTCTATACTTGCAGCAGAAGCAGATGCCAATGTAGTATTACATGAAGGGCATGTCTGGAAGCCAAAAGAGAAAAACACTGCAAGATTAATGTGTCTCTTTTAAATAGCACTGACATTGCAAATCTTAGCATGTCCAATCTGTATAAATTTCAGGATTCTTGGCAAAAGGTTTCTCAAATGCAGTCCACAGGATGTTGCCAACAGGTTGCACATCACACTTAGTTGTCCTTTTTCCTTCCTTGAATATTTGGGAATAGAATTAAAATCACTTGAGTGTAAAGGAAAGTAGTATCACATATGAGAAAAGCTATAACAACTTAATGGAAGCCTAACTATAATTAAACAAAAATACAGTGAATGCACTTGTACTTAGATAATCTGTTTGGAATAATGGAAATGCCAGCTTAAAAAAAAAAGAAAAACAGATTCTAGTTCTCACGGCCACAGATACAGAATGTTAAAGCTGAAAACATGCTCCATAAAAGATAGAGAAGCAGCTCTAATTCATCATTTATCTTATTTTTATATCCCGCCTTCCAGCTCACCAGAAGGGACCAGGAGGAAGATCTCAGTTGACACACAGTATCAAGAGCCCCTTCCTCACAAGGTGTACTTGTTCAGAAAAGCACCACACACACACACACACACACGGCTGCAATGGTTTATAGCAGGGGCAGGACACCAGTGGCCCTCCAGATATGGCTGGACTACAGCTCCCATCACCCCTAAACATTAGCCATGTGGGCAGGGACTGAAGGGAGTTGGAGTCCAACAACATTTGATGGGAAGGGGGGTGTCATAGGTTACACCATCCGTGGTTTATAGAAACCAGCCCAGTCAGGCAACCATTACAGAAGCTCCAGGCTATTCAAGTGATTTATTGTGTAAGCAAGGTTTGGATATAAAATACTAGAGAAGCATAAAACCTCAAAACCAGTAAAGGAATGGACTCTCAAGTGATGAAGTTATTTCACATTTTATAATATAAAACCTCAATCAACCCGAGTGTCAAATTGGTTCTGGTGTATCAACAAGTTGATTTGGAAAGGCCCCAAATGTTTGTTGCATGGCATACTTTCCTACTTCCTTGAAACCCTTAAAGCAGCAGTTATTATACAGCTTCTTAAAAAAAATTGCTGGACCCAAACATTATGGCCAATTATTGCCCAGTCTCCAATATTTCATTTCTGGGTAAGGCAACTGAGTTTATCACAGAGTTTAAGAAATGCATTTGACACATCTAATGCCTGCCTGCACACTGATGTACTCTGAAAATGGTAACATAATAATTCATTGATTTAACCTTGACTTTGGCCACTTTTATGTTAAATGTTAATTTCTCTGCCAGGGCAAAGTTCCAGAGTCTGCAGAACTATACTTCAAATGCTAGTTCATCTGTCATTTTGCTGCACTTTTGATCTGTGCAGCTATTAACATAAATGAAAGTAAAAATTTGTGCATTACAACTTCATTCCCCACCCCCACAAATATTTAAATGTGTCAGCTGTCAGGAGTGCTACATTTTGCTTTGCGCCAACACCACTTCTTTGAAAACCATGGTCTAATAAGGGACAACCTTCAGAAACTCCCAACAGACTGGTATGAATGAGCCTCTTAGTTCTCAACCCGTCCAACAATTCAAACCCACCCCTGGTACCTCCTACAGTGGTGATCTATTTCAATGAGGACACAAACTATTGCAGAAGTTGACTTTAGAGGCTGCTATCCCTGTATAGATTGCCCTATGCCATTCTCCCTGTTAGTCCTTCAATGAGCTAAATGAATTTTTCATTTAATAACAACAACATCAACAACAACAACAACATTTATACCCTGATCTCCCCAGCCGAGACCGGGCTCAGGGCCAAATACATTAAATACATACATCAAATAAATACATTAAAAACACAAAATCAAACAATTAGTTTAAAATCCAATTAAAGTCACATTTAAAATCAAAATAAAATAAAGTGGGAACCCACTAATCATAACCATAGGGGTGAGGAATTAAAAGTTCACCAGGCCCGGCCACCCGTGCTGGTCCCATAGATAGAAAGAGCCAAGGAGGTCACTTACAATAAAGTACACATTTCGGAGACAAAGCCTTGTGTTGAATGCTCATTCTCCAAAATCAGATGCTTCAAATGAGTGAGGTCCCTTATACCAGTTTCTCTAGTAACTTGGTTTGCTATAAAATAATGCAGTTGGTGCAAATGGACCCAGTGAATGTGGAGTGGCAATCAATCCTCTCTACTGACGCAGGTTTTCTATTTGTGTAGACAAGTCCTTATTTGTATGATCTTGAACTTCTGTTTCTTCCAGACATTCATCAATGCTGCCTTTGTGGAAGGGTTATCAACCCACTCCAAATTCCTGACAGGTGACTGTCCCAAAATCATTATTAGATTTCTCTTTTTCAGTCCCTTCCACTGCTACCCACAGCCTGCCCTCTGGCTCATGTATACACAGGCTGCAGCATTCAAACCTGAAAAGCCTCGTAGTAATGCAACAAGCATGGCTCCCCCACCCCACCCGTTGTGCACGCTCATGGGGTTTTCCTTTACCAAGTCAGGGCTTGGCACTTAAAAGTGATGTATTTTGTTGCAACCCTTTGCCACACAGAAATAATTTGTGTTTGAATTTCAAGACATAAGATTTGGAAGTAAAAGCTGATTTCTGAGAGATCAACCATTAAAAACACTTTCCCTGTGTTGATAAATTTGACTTCCATTGGTTGAAACCATTTTTTAGCCCAATCCAACCTCTGGAAATAAGTTTAATGGTAGTAATGTATATATTGAGATTCCTGCATTGCAGGGGGTTGGAATAGATGACCTTTGGGATCCCTTCCAACACTACAATTCTATGAATGTTTTAAATTCCTGAGGATTATGACCCCCAGGAAGAAATCCATTAATGTGACATAGATATAGGGTGAAGCTCTATGTGGTGTGCAGCTGTCTCTGACACTGCAGGGCTATACTGAAACACCTTATTCAAGATTCATTATAAATTTGAAGGACAGCCACGCTGCCATAATCCTTAATATTTGATCTGCAATTGCAGATGAAAATAATCATATCCTTTTTTTACTGAAAACACACAATCACATAAAGAACCATAGCCTAAAGGGATGAGGAAAATATTTAACAGACTTGCTATGAATTACAAACTACAAATGCATCAGCTGATACAGAAAGCATGTCCCATCCTGCCTACATCTCAAACTCAAGGCTGATAACAACCTTGCATCTCATTTATTCACCCCTCCCACCACCCTGTGAAGGCTCATACAGGCCAAGATGAACCAAGTATCTAGAGCAAAGAATATGGGATTTGTACCTAAGCCTCTCAGGGCTACTGACTGCACTTGAAATGGCTCTGGAACACCCTTAACCAGCAAGGTGCACCCCAGATGTTTTTATTACAGCTCCCATTAGCTCCTGCCAACACACAATTGTTTTTAGTCAACAAATAAAAAAACTTATATCCCACCCTTTCTCTCCAAAGGGTGCCAGGGTGGTTAACAGCACAGGGGTGGGGAACCCAGTCTCCAGTATTTTTTATATTAAAAATGTTAATATATATTGCAAATTATTAATAATATATACCGTATTTTTTGCACCATAACACTCACTTTTTTCCTCCTAGAAAGTAAGGGGAAATGTCTGTGCGTGTTATGGAGGGAATGCCTACGGGTGGCATGCCTATGGATTTTCCTCCTCTAAAAACTGCGTGCGTGTTATGGTCGGGTGCGTGTTATAGAGCGAAAAATACGGTAGTTTGTTCCTTACACAATGTTTCAGTTCAGTTTGCATGTGCTTTGGCTTAATGGAACAGACATCCCCTCCTCCTCCTTACGAGCTCCTTGAGGCAGAGTCCTCCCTTTTTTTTCAAGCTTTTGATACATTTATTGACAATTTTATGAGGAAGTTTAAGTGGTATGATTAAGGCAGGCATTAGAATCAATGGACTCTTGTTTCTCTACCATCACAGCACTTAAGCTAAAGAACGCTTTTATGTTAAAACAAAACCAAAAGGTTTCTGCTCTGTCACCTGCTTTACTTTGTAAGCAACACACACACAAAAATTTCAATCAGTTATTTTTCCCTTGCAGATATCAGAAAAGCAACCCTGAAAAGTGACTGGTTAGCTGGAACAAATATTGCGCTAGGAACAAATGCTTGGAAGAGCACACCAAATTGCGCACAGCAAAGAAGTGTCTCTTCCCACATACATTTGGGGATCTGAAGCCGCAAATCATACTTAAGGATCAGGACCCGAGAACAAGAGTTCCTGCCACCCCCTTGTTTCATTTGCCACCTGCTCCAAGGAACTCCAAGCAGCATTTCCGCACTAACACTGCTGCGGTGAGGGGGGTTGCACTGAGACTGTCCACCTGGGGAGCTTCATGGCAGAATGGGAGTTTGAACCAGGTCCCTCGCAGCCAACCCTCCACTTTAGCTATTATCACGCCGTATGCTTCCTCTCTCATTTTAGGGCTTCATAAGCAATAAAATGAGGAATGAAATCTTTCTGTTTCTCCTTCTTCAAGGATTCAGTGTTCCTAGTTCTACTCCAACCACCCAAGTGACTATTTAATGTCCCCAACGAAAGCTTCTCAAACAAGTTTCTGATTAAAAACCCTTAGAAGTTTGAAGAATACATTTGACAAACCTTGTTTTTTTCCAACTGTCTGAAACCTTTTGCTAAGTTGCCAACATTCTCTGCTGATGAGGTTCCCTGTAACTTGCTTCTGTCTCCTGCTTCTAGACCTGGAAGCAGCATCTGTGAGCAGCTGCAGGGGGGCTCCTTCACTTTCAAACCAGAAATCAGGTATGTTTTCAAACCTACAGGAAAATTACAGTTAACAGAGCTGAAACCATTCTTCCACTACTACCCCTCCTCCCCACTTGTTTGCAGAACCCCTCTCTCAAATGTGCACTCCACTATGACTAGGCAAACCACAGCAGCCAGCTACTACTGCCAGCGAGCCAGATATTCCCATGGCTCACTTCTCCTCTTGGGAACAGTCAGGCCCACCCTCTGGCAACAAAAAGACATTTCATAAACTGCTCTTAACAGACTTTTGCTTCCCTTTTCCTGCCTTCCCAATCCCTCACAATAAAAAGAAAGGCAAGAATAGGCTTATACAATACAGGGCCGCAGTATTTGACAATTTTTGAATACTGAAGGCATTGCTGTCCCACGCAGTAGCACTTGATTTCATTGGCAAGTGTGAATGTTTGCTTAAAAACAACAACAACACACACACACACACTTTACATGTTATGAAGAGTGGGAATCCTGCACCAAGGACTACTGCACTGCAGCATCTGAATAATTGTAAGACTTTTCTCGACTAGCGGAATGCTAGCAGGACTCTGCCCCCCTCCCCACCAGTTTAGCAATGAGGTACAGCCTAATGGCCTGCAGATTATCTTCCTACAGCAAACATGGTGTCAAAAACATTTAGCAGTAAGCAGAATGGCTTGTGTACACACAGAAGTCCTTCAGGACACAAAGCTGACCCACCACCACTCAAGGTAAGACCCCTTCAACGTTTCCAAGGCTGCAACCCTATGCACATCTTAAACAGAAGTCCCGTTGAATTCATTTTCTAGAGGGGAACCTATGATAGTTAACAGCAGCAACAAAGACTCCTGCATCTAGTACATCTAGTATACTAACAGTATTCAAAGCTCATTCCTGCATACTTTAATCCCTCTTTCACTAAACTGAGCTGTATCTAAATAAAAGCCATGAGAGTGGCATAACCACATTAATTACCTGCATATGTTTATTATATTTTCAATATAACACTATACAAAGCTTAACCCAATTTAGAACTACCCATAAAATCAGGTTTTTAACTGAATTTATCCAGTGTATGCAAGTTAAACATCCATTCAGTTAAGTGTGTTGCTGCAGGAAACAAAGGCTTCTCTTTACACAGCACAATGCTCCTCTGCAGGATAGACATAAGAAAATCTTCTAATTATGTCTTATCTTTGTTAAATGCTTAAGTGTACTGCTAGAACAGCAAGTAGGCGCTTTGTGGTAGTCTTTCCCATCAAAGGCTTTCTACCACATCGGGAAGAGCCAGAAACCCTTTTTCTTTAAAAAAGAGAGAGAGAGAGCGATTTCACTACAATACTGTATTTGCAACTACTGATCTAGGAGTATTCTGTACTGGAAACACAGACTATAAATGTTATAAAGAAGTAGCTATATAATAAACAAATATAAATTAGCCTTGGTGTCCTAGGGTGCAGCATATCTTGTACACTTCTGGGAGCTACAGAATAAACAGCACAGACTTTCTTCAAAAATCAGGCTGCCCTAAGAGCAGCTGACTTGGTCGAGGTCAAATGACAGTTAGAAATTCAAAACAATTTATACAGATAACAATTACTGGTACCCTTCATCTGCTGTCAAGGAAGGAAGGCTGAGTCCATTACTACATTTAAACTTTCTGCCTTTTAAATTTCACCATGCTAAGAAAACTCAAGAGGAGGAAAGATGGAGACATTTTCCAAGCTGTCTTGAGGAAGCTTTAGCTTTGCATATTTTATGTCATTTTATGCTCCATGCCCCATCTGTTACTCACACTTAGCTGTCTCCCTTCCAGTGCACTCTGCTCTTGCCTACGGTTTCTAAAACTGACTATTAATTAAAACAGTATCAAATACTTCATTTTGGATCACATTCAGCTCTTTCATCTGTTCTTCAGACTGATAAACACAGTACAAAGTACCTGAAACAAAACATTATTAGACTGTTTTTGGAGGAGCATCTAACACATATTCTTTTAAGTTCTGACTTCTATTTGAAATTCATTAAAGTATATGCCTTTTCCCTAAAGTATTTGTCAAACTGCCACAAGTTCTCTAAAGAACAGATTTGTAACTGGGTGCCTCAAATCTATTTGTAGCTTCAACAAAATAGGTTTGTACTTTATAAGTCAAGTTCTAACCATTACAACTCACCAAATAGCGGTACTTTTCTGGAGAAACCAAAAAGCAAATCTGCCTTAATACGAGGTGTCTGCAGTCTGCTTTTCAGCATGAAGACAAAGTTCTTTTCTGAACGTCGTATTTTTTTCTAGAAGCCTATGAATCACTTGAAACCCAAAGTACAGACTATATGAAAGTATATGAACTATAAAATATCTGGCAGACGATTAAAATACAACATTAAAACTGCTCTTTAAAATAATCAGTTTTAAAATCAGAAAGCGTTGCAAGCGCCAAGCATATGACATCAAATACCTTATCTTTCATTCCTTGAAGAATCAGCAAGGACAACCTCAAAACTAAAACTCTGAATCTCAGATGTTGTACTTGATGTGTCCAGACTTGCCCATGTCAGCACAACAAGCATAAGAAGCTATGGGAGGAAAGTATTGAAGTATACCAGTTCATTTTAGACACACACACGTATATATATATATATGTATACCTTTAAGCTGGTCTACAACCACACTCTGACCAACACGCTCAGTCACCTTTCCATCCTCCATTTCATAGCGGTCATCTAAGTATTTTGCAGTAGCTTCTGAAATATGGACCTTTCCTGCCACGCCCAGTTGCTCCATAAGGTTGGCCAAGTTGACGTCATTGGACCACACATCGAACTTGAACCTTCTCATCCCCAGAATGCCACACAGGACCGTCCCAGTGTGAACACCAACCCTCATGTTCACCATCTCTTTCTTTTCCTGACAAAACTGCTCAATGGCTTTAATCATGCCCAGCCCCATCTCGATGCAGCAATAAGCATGGTCCTCTCGGGGCTCAGGGCACCCTGCCACACAGTAGTAACAGTCCCCCAAAGTGCTTATCTTCTCACATTTTGTGTCCTCGCACAGGCGATCAAAGCGACCAAAGAGATCGTTCAAGAGTCCCACCAGAGCATGCGCAGATTTGTTGGCACTCATTTTTGTGAAGCCCACAATATCCGCAAACAAAATACTGACTTGTTCTATCTGCTGCATTTTAAAAGGACGGAATATGATGGGGTTTTTCTGTATAGAAGGCTTTTTCTTTTTGTTTTTGGGGCTGGAGGTGGAGTGGCGCTTCACGGAGTTCTCGCTTTCGTCGTCCCCCTGCTTCATCAGGTCGTCGGCAATAATCCTGGGCATGACGGAATGGATCATCCTCTCCTTGAGGGCCTTTTCCACCTCCAGGTCTTTGCCGTGCATGATGGACTGCCCCACTTTCAGGAAGGTGCTTCTGGACCGGACTTCGGACATGATGAAGAGGTGGATGCCGGTGGCGTGGATGCACACGTGCAGCAGGGCTTTGCTGAGCAGGTCCCAGGCCAGGAGGCGCTCCCCAAAGGGCGAGAAGCAGCTCTCCTGGCGGAAGTAGTAGCCGAAAGTCTCGAAGAGGACCGAGTAGGAGAGGCCCAGCAAGAAGCTCAGGTAGAGGGGCAGGTGCATGACGGTGTAGAGCAGCAGCAGCACCTCGATGCACATGGAGAAGCTACCCACCTGCGACAGGCAGGGCCCCGACGGCGGACCCCCCCACTCGTCCGGGCCCGCCGCCGGGGGTCCCAGCGCCTGCAGCTGCGGCGCCAGCGTGATGGCGAAGACGAGCAGCACGAGGGCCAGCGAGGTGCGCGCCGGGTGGCGCCCGTAGGCGCGCGTGAAGGTGAAGGCGAAGAAGGCGAGGCAGGCGGCCAGGAAGGCCAGCGCGGGCGCCACGAAGGGGGCCTGCCGCCACCGCCCCCGCCGCCGCCCTCCTTCGGCGGGGGGCCCCAGCCGCAGCGCGAAGTAGGCGCCCCACAGCAGCCCCGCCGCGCCCAGGTAGGAGAGCGCGTAGCGGAAGCGGCGCCGCGTCTGCGGGAAGCAGCGCTCCCGGCAGGCCTCCTCCAGGTTGCTCGAGTCGAACGTGGGGTTCCACCACTGCGCCGAGGCGCGCTCGAAGAGCTGCGGGAGCCGCGTCGAGCGCCGCCGGGAGCCCAGGCCCAGGCCCAGGCCCAGGCCCAGCCCGAAGGCGCCCCCGCCCCCGCCGCCGCCCTTCTCTCTCCGCTTCTTGCCCCGGACGCCTCTCCCGACGCCCGACGCCGCCGCCGCCTGGGCCTTCCTGGCCGCCGCCGCTGCCGCCGCGTCTCCCGAGCTGCTGCTGCCGCTGGAGGAGGAGATGCTGGCCTTGGCCTTGGCCGCCCCCCCCGGGGGGCTCCGGGCGCAGATCCTCACCGTGACGCTGCCGCCGCCGCCGCTGCCGCTCGAGTCGCAGCTCACCTCGGTGCTCCGCCGGCGCCGCTGAGGCTGAGGCTGAGGCTGCTGCTGCTGCAGGAGCTGCTGGTGCGCCGAGGAGCCCGAGGGCGGCGAGGCCGACGAGGAGGCCATGGCCGCGGCCCTCCGAGCGCTCCCTTCTCCCTAGGCAGCGGCTCTCAGCGCGGGCCGCCTCCGTCTCCTCCTCCTCCTCCTCCGCCGCCCGCGCCGCCTCCGCTGCCGGGCGTCTGGGTGCCGCCGAGGACCGCGCTGCTGGGGCTCCCGCCAGGCCGCTCCGGGCCCCGCCGCATGGCGCTGCGCCAGGGCCGCGCCTCCCTCACGGCGGGCCGCTCGGACGCATCGCCCGCCTCCCTGCAGGCGCCTCACAGGAGGCCGCGGCGCCGGCTCGGCCGCCCTCAAGGGGAAGGGGAAGCAGAAGAAGAAGAAGAAGAAGCAGCAGGGCGAGGGCGGAGGCGGCTGTCACTGAGGGGCTCGGCGCAGGCGCGCTCGGGAGGGAGGGAGGCGGGGAAGCCGTGGCCGAGGGGGGCGGGGACTCGCGGGCGCGCGCACAGGAGAGACCCCAGCGGGGCGCGCGGCGGCGGCGGCGGCGGCGAAGAATCCGTGACCAGAAGCCGCGCTGCCCACCGCGCAAGCGCCCGCGACATGGCGCGCAGGCGCACGCTTGTCTTGTGCGGCCAAGTTTCCCGCCTTTGGTCTCCTCCCTCCCTCGCCTCAGCGCCCCTCCCCCCCGCGGCTTCTCGTGAGGGAAAATTAGATGGCGGGAGAAAGGCAAGGGGGGCCACCCTCAGGAAGACCCCGTCTCTCCCTGACGTATCATGAACTTTATTGTTTTGAAAAAGCATTTGTTAGCTTGTCATTTCCACCAAAACTTCTCCAAGGAATTTCTATATAGCTTGATTGATCAAGGAGTAGTCAGAGAGTTATTTACACCCAGGGTGACTTTAGCAAAGGGTTCCCACACAGATCTGCACCCGTAATGCTCCCAATTTACCTTTTTGCGAAATGGAACGCCTCGCTCTTTGACTCCCAAGAGCACCATCCGAAGACGTTGGAAAGAAAACCCAGCTAAGCTGCAGCACTGAAGAGTGTCAGGGCAGATCACATCCGCAGCGGGAGAAACTCGAGCGCAGCTGGCGAGTCGGGAAGAGTTGGGCCAAAAACAAAATGGCCGCTGGGCAGAGACCAAGTGCCCCAGGTGATAAAGACACCTAGCGGCTTCTTCCCATCTTGCTTCAGAGTTTCTGAATGGTTAGATGGCTGAATCAATATTCTCCAGTAAAAGGTTTTTAAAGCCAATTCATTGTTTCTTTTTCAAGAAACAGCTGATTCCTTCCAATCGCCATTTTGGGAAACTGCTGAGGGAAGACTGAGAAGTGACATGTGAGGGAAGAACTGGTGAAAGTCTCTCAGTGACTTTTGGGGAATGCCGCTCTCCGTTTTAGGGAGCTGGTCCCCCCAGAGTAGCTCCCAGCTTCTCTTCTCCATGTTCCCACCGCATTTATTGTCTCCAGAATTGCAGCCATTGAATTCTGCAGCACCAGGCAGGTTACCAAGGCCAGCCCTGCGGCAAAGTGAAGCAACGTGGCGGCTGGTTTTTCACGAGGCAGGAAAAGGTGCTAATCGTTAGTTATTCCGTCGAAAGGACTCCTGAGGTTCATCTAGTCCAACCTCCTGCCAATGCCATGCAGGGATCGCAGCAAAATCATCCCTGCCAGGTGGGCACCCAACCTTTGCTGAAAAACCTCCAATAAAGGAGACTCCATCACCTTTAGCTTAATAATGCATTGTTACTGTGGTTTTATTTCCACTTGCAGGATTTTCTGCCTTGAGGGCCGCCATAATGGGCAGCCTCGCTCTGGAAGGGAGCTCTTTTGTTGTTGCGCCTCAGGCAGCAAAGGTCTCGGCCTCATCCTGCAGGACCACCTGGCTCTGGTTCGCCCCGCAAAACTTGGGTTCTTCGCATAGCTGCCAACGTTTCCCTTTTTGAAAGGGAAATTCCCTTATTCTGGATAGGATTCCTCACAAGAAAAGGGAAAAGTTGACAGCTATGGTTCTTCGTTGCTGAGAAGACGGGAGGATGAGCCCCAAAGCCACCGCCACAACTCCAAATGCCACCGCGCATAAGCGAAGAGATCGGCTTTGCACCGTCGTTTCCCCAAGGGGGCTCCTGGGCCACAGGTCTGTGGTCCTCCATGGCACCCACCACTTTGGATGCGTTTCGCTTCCCCTGGGGGCTGGCCTTTGGCAGCCACAAGTGTGTGCTGCCTGCTCAGCCCAGATCCCCACACCAGGCTGCACAAAATACCTTGCTGCTCTTAATATCTTTTCCCTGGACCTGCTCCTCTCTCATTAGAGCTAATTAATTGCTGCCGTAGAAAGGGTAAATTATTCAGCAGGGAAGAAGTCAGCCGGTGGTTCCATTGTGGCACCGTTATGATGCGCGGCCTGAGTCAGAGAGCAATTAAAGGCTTGGCGCGCAGCAGCCACAGCTGCGGGGGGGGGGGGGGGTTTCGCCTGATCTGGCTGCCGCCCTCTCTCCCCTTCCGCGCCCTCATTAGCTGCAGCTGACACAGTTGCCTTTGCATGTTTCTGCCCGCTGTTCTGTTATCTCTTCCTGCCTCCCGCTTGCCATCTTTGGCTCCCACACAGAGTCCTCTGATGCTGTCACAGAGTGTTCTTCTCATTTCTCCTCCTTTCCCTCACATCCTCACATCCCGATCCTATGTAGAGTGGAAAATCAACAGGCAGCACGCCTATCCTTGCCGAGGCCTACATCCTATGCAGGGGGGTTTATTCATTAGGACTTTCTCTGAAGCAAACATGCATATGGTGATGGAGAAAGTCTTGGGTTTTGGTCCTGGCAATTAAAAAAAATCAATCTGCTGCAGCCAGCAAGCTATTTACTATATTTATTTATTTATTTATTTATAAACTGCTTCCCTACCAGGCTTCAGTACATCCTCTCATTGGTGCTACTCTGCAGTCTTACCTCAGCATTGAAACTGCATTTTTATATCAGAAAGTGGGGGGAGAAAACAAACCTCGAGAATTTCTAAAATGTGATCATAAATTTGGGGGCTTCCCTGACAAACTCCACTGATAATTTCATCTTTTTTTACAAAGTGACTCTTCAGGTTGCATTCTTACGTGGGGAGAAGAATTACCTTTGAAATTAGAACACTTATTGACACCGTTGCCCTCAATATGCTTCCATATCACTATAAACTCTACACATGCCCAGATACTCATTAATACATGCATATATAACCAAAGAATGTATTGGATATTCAATATTATTATTTCATCACCAGTTTCTCAATAAACACTTTTCAGGGGCAAAATATATATGCAATAGATCTAGATTATGTGAAGACTGAAGTCAGGAGTGCCTGGCGTGCTCTGGTCCATGGGGTCACAAAGAGTCGGACACGACTAAACGACTAAACAACAAAATGTGAGGACTGAAAACAAGTATTCAATCTCCAGTTGTTCTAGAATAAAATGTTGTGTGTGACAATTTGCAAGCAGGCTTTCTTGGTGATAGCACCCATCCTTTGGAATGTTCTCTGTCAGGTATTAGTGTGGTAGAGAGAATAATGACCTTTAAATGCATCTTAAAAGTTTATGCAAGCTTTCATTAACCCTGGCTCTTAACTTTCTATTTTTGTTTTGTTTTGTATACAGGTGTCTCCCCGCTTACTTGCATTCAGCTTGCAGGACTGTGTATACGTGTGACGCCGGGAAATAAATCAATTTAAATTGCAAAAAGACGTGAAAACGGCCCCAAAAGATACCAGCAACAGCAAGTGAATCTGACACACAGCCAGCCTCTTCGGGGCACTAATCTCCCTGCCCTTGTTGTTGATTCCACATCACCCTCCAGTGATGAGGAAGACTAAGAGCCATCATTGCCACAATTCATGCCAGTCTGGTAAGTGCTTCTGGTTTTTTAAAGGATTTTGGAAAGGTTTCCAGAGGTTTAGAAGGCTTTTTAGATGGTGTTCCCTACTATATGTGATATCACGTATACGTGCGGAAACCGGAAACGTAACCCTCGCATAAGTGGGGAAACATCTGTACTGTTCACTTTTATCAGTGTGTAATATACAAAGGGTATATTTTCGAAAACTGCAAATTTGCATTTGCATTTTGGTTTTATCTGATTTTTATAAAACTGTACTGAATGTTGTATTTTTATTGTTTTTATATAAGCTGCTTGGATTTGTATAAGAGGTATAAAATGTAAAAAATGAACATGTTATGTAATTTCTAATTATCTGGAAACATTTTCATGCAGTTCACAGTATACCAGGATCCTGGTGGTTTTGCACATACACTCATGAGGGGCTGAGCTAGTTTTGTTGGTAGCGAGTCTGATCCTGCAAGGGTTCAGGGAATGGAATTACTTGTGAGGATGAAGCATGATGGAGATGTGAGTAACAATCCAAACCGACACTTCTGCAGATATCCTTCCATTTCCTAAAGCACACTAAATCCAGGCCTTCAAAATATTAGGAAGCAGAGTGATGGCCACTTTGGGAATCCCCATCATTGACAGCAACAGAGAATCAGCATTTAAGCTGAGCATGTGAGCCATTCAGAGTGAAAGGAAAGAATCTCTGCAGCACCCTATTGTGGTTTAGCCACTTCCTGATTGCAGCTTGAAGTCTCTCCCCTAATGACTTCCTCCTTCCTCACTGTAGAGGGGAAACCCTTTTAGTAACCTCACCAAAACTCAGACCACAATCATAATCTAATGAAACAAAATACAGTTAATAAGAGATTTGTGCTTCTAAGAGATTATTTTCCCAATTTATGACAACTATCACCCATTACTATGGGTGGAACTATAGTGGAAATAGGTGGATGCAGCACACTTAATGGAGTCAAAAGATTAATTCAGATCCTCTGGTAGACCTGATAGGATAATACTGAAATGAACAAAAAGGAGGGGAGAGCAGTATAACAGGAAAGCACTTTCCTTGGGTTTTTAAAGTTCAGGCCTGCAAGTTTGATGAGAAGAGTGCTTACAATGTCATCATTAAGTAAAGAGTTGCCTCAAAGCCAGGTCTTGGCTCATCTTTTGTAAATAAAGCAACTAACCATGTTTGTGCATCTGAGAGCATCCTTTCACCAATTTGCTGGACCCCAAATTATTTTATCTACCAGCTCAAAGATGTCTTCTCTACAACAGAAACAAAGCATCAAGGAATGTGATTGGAAAAGATCAGAATTTATTAGAACAGCTGATGTACATGGTCTCTCCAAATACAGATTATTATTGTGAACCACTAACTGGAAATATATTACAGCTATGTAATTCCTTTAAATGTATCTGTCCAAATTCCTGTTCAAAAGAAGCACACAACAGTGGATTTGATTTGGTTTTGGTAATTTAACCAAATGGAGAAGTCCACAGGCTCCCCCGCCCCCGATCAGTGGCCCACAAAGTTGCATATTCTCAAGACTGAGAAGAGACAGACTGGTAATGCTTGGAACCATCTTTTCTGGCTGATCCTCAGACAGTGCCAGTTTAGGTGGATGCCAAACTATTTCAGCCATACTGTCAATGGCTAAAATCCCCCTAGAGAAATCACCTACTTAGTTTTCGGTGCTGGAGTTTCCACTGTTCTTGAAATACCACGTGATTGTCAGGTGCCAACAGAACATGTTGTTGTGAAGTGGGCACTACTCAAAAGAGACCCTGAGTGTAGATTTGAGGGTGGGGGAAGGGAAGGAGGGCAAGGCGGGACCTGGGGAACCCTGGGATGTTTCAGTCCCAAGGGACCAGGGGGTTTTATTCAGTGCATTGGGCTGAATCGCCACCTTTCAGCACAGGTCAACAAGATTGTCGCTCAGCATTTCTCCCCACCTCCCAGCATCTCATTCCAGCAAGCAGCAGGCAGCTGCACACCTTGATTCCCTTTTCTTTCAGTGCTACCACCAAATTGCAATTTCTGCTGTGTTGGGTGTCTGGTGTCATCCCAGATCCTACTGCCCCTCAGCAGCCCTCAAAGTCATGCCAGCGGACAAGACACATGTGCCTGTGGCTTATAGACCATGGGAGTGGCCATTGCATCCAATTTGTCACTTCAGACTTTCACCCCACACTGAACAAGTTGCTAAGCTAAGCGCATCTTGCAGAAAACAACCTTGTCTCATTGGACATGACCTGTAATATATTGATGCATAAGAAGAAAGGAGGCAAGAAAGATGAATGAAAACAAGAAAGTCAAGTGGCAGAAGAGGAGAAGAGGGGAAACTCAACACGTGAGGATGAGAAAGGTAATGGAAGCCATGGGGCCCATCTGTTGGGGTCACTGCTTCCTCAGAGAACAAGGCAGTTTCAGCACACTTCTTTTTTTCTCTTCCACCAGTTGTAGAGTCAGATGCAGGACCATTTACAAGAACAGAGCATCTGATTGGGAAAAAGCACTGCAGGGTGGGAAGCAGTTGGTGATATGAGAAGGGTAGGGAGCTAACATACAAGAGAAGAATGGAGGAGGAGGTTGCAGCAGCAGCAGCAACTCCAAGATATTGTGGGGTGGGGGGCTTTGCTCTGCGCTGACTCTTCCCCTAGCTGTTATCTGGTGCTGAGCTGCATTTTCACCTGCTGTCCATTTCCTCAAAACTTTCAATTTTCAAATACTTTATTTGGTGGGAAAGCAAGTAAACCAATCCATCATGCTACCTTCATCTGCTTCACCGTTTCTTCTTCACCTCTGTCTTTCTCAGGTTGCTTAATTATACCTTTCTTGAACCTCCCTTGCAAGATTAATAAGGCATGCCAGCATGTTATCTCAATGCTGATAACTGGCTGGATGTCATAATTGCTGCAGGCCCCCTTCACACTCAGAGAATATTATTATCAGGGTGTAAGGCCTGGACATCTCTGCTTACCACTCACTAACCTCATGTCTCCAGTTTGCGCTCAGCACTGCCATCAACTGTGCTACCTAAAGGACTGCTTCTCCTATTTCACATACAAGAAAGCTGAGCTTTGTTCTAACTTAAGAAATAACCATTTGCAGCTAACCACAAAAATTTGATGTTGTGCAGGGAGGCAAATGAACAACTGGGAAGCTATAAAAGAGAAAAGATAGGCAAAGTCTAGCCAGTTTTTAACCCACAGTGAGAAACCTGGAAGGGTAAGGGCAGCGGCGGCAGCAGCAGCAAGAGGACGCTAAAGGGCCATGAGATGCCTGGCAATCCTGGGTCTCAGATACCAGCCCCATCACCATGCCAAGTCCTAGCAAGTGAAGTGCTAAGACTCACAAGTTTAAGCTTGTAGCAGCAGGTTTCTGTGTCCATGTACACACATACAAAGTAGCCTCCACTGCAAATGAGACTCCCCAAAGGCCCGGCTTCAAATGGCCTCTGCAGGAGCCGCTTGGATTCTGATGTGTGCTGGAGGATTTCTGTTTCTGAACCAGGTTTCCAAGAGAGTAGGAAGCTGCCTTCTTTTGGACCAGGCAGAATCCAGAGGAACAGCAGTCTGTAATCTTTCAGTTATGGGGCAGTAGGGGCACTGAACGCATTACAGGGGGAATGCTCAGATGCAGCTGGTGGGGCTTGCTGATGAAGAGTTAGAGATGGCAGCCTGCTGTGAGTCTCAAGCAGAATGCTGGTTATACATGTGGCGATGAATTCTGTGGTCCTCAATCCCAAGTGCAGCAGAGGGAGCTGGAAAAACTACATACAGATTGCGTGCAAGGGAGGGCCATGCCTGTGATTCTCCTAATGTCAGGAGACCAGCCTCTTTTCGCCCTCAGTACTCTCATCCTTCCTTCCTCCTCCCTGCTTGCTCAGTACATGCAAGGGCCTATGACTGCCTCAGAAGAAATGGCCCCTCCATTGGACTTTCAGCTCGATACATGGCCTCCTACTTAGAATAACAGGTTAGATAATAAAAATCAGGAATTCACAGTGTTTTATTCTCTTCTGTAGGCTCACCCAACTTCCCTGCCACTGATGCCAGTGACTCCAAGTCCTCATTGCATATTAGCTCTTGCCAGTGTGGCACTCAAAGGGTTAACAGACCTTGGCTTCTTGGACAGATAAGACATAAGCTCATTCACCAACAGGAACACAGGAGTGGTTACACTGAACAGATTACTAATGTTTCTTGTAACGGTTCTTTGGAGTCTCGCCACAGCCAGTTGTGTCGCAGGAGAGGACGCTGGGTTTCTTCCCCAGGCCAATACTCCCCAAGAGCTCTGGCAGCTCATGGGTTATAGCCCTCTCAATCTTCTCCAGGAAACAGCCTCCCATGTAGGAACACTGCTGAGCAAGAAGCTTAAAGGAGTTGATAGGGTTGATCCCAAAGAAGTCCTTGTAAGCTTCACGATTAGGGAGGTCGAACTTGCTGACATTGGTCTTGGCCAGGATTGTTTTAAAGATGTAAAACTTGTCTGGATCCTCCACAATGTCCTTGAACACGAGCTCTCCATCGCTGAAGAAGGTCATTTTGTCCTTGTAGGTCTGCAAGTAGCGATCAACTAAGAGTGCATGGATGCGGACACGGATGGCATGTTGGCGGATAAAAGCAATCTTGTTCTCCAGCCTGTTTTCAATCACTTGGTTCAGGTCTTCTAGGAGTGAAATCTCCTCTTTCAAGAAGAGTTCTCTGTGGGTGTCGGGCTCATAATCCAGGGGCCAGAAGGAGCTGACATAGACTCTGGGGGGCTCAGTGACGTTGATCAGTGGAGCCAGGCTCCAGAACAAGGCTCCGTAGACTCGCATGAGCTCTTGTGTAGCCAGGCTGTCAGCTTTGTTCAGAATTATCCTAATCTGAGATTCCCGTCCCTTTAGCTGGCGGAAAAGCATCTCCAGCTCTAGCCCCACATCCAGCTTTGTGGGGTCAAAAACTACAAAGATGAGGTCAGCTCTGTCAATGAACCACTGGCAGACGTCATTGAAAGGGTAGCCTGTAAGGGGAAGAGGAACATCAAATTAGAGTCCAAGAACTTTCTGACATCTGGCACATGACAATGATTGCCCAGAACCTTTAGTGATACATCTTTGGAAACCCATGCTTCACTAAGGCAGGGATGTTCCTGGGCCCCAGCTCCCACCAACCGCAGCACCTGGGGTGACCAGTGGTCAGGGATGATGGGAGCTGTAGTTTAGAAACATCTGGAAGACTGCAGGTATAGCTGCCCTGCATGAAGAACCCCATCCTATTTGCTGTTATCCCTTGAGTGGATAGTTAGAGTGGAATGGAGAAAGCAAAGTTCAAAAGGGGAGGGATGCAATTCAAAAGCTTGGCCAAATTGTGAAGTCGAACTGATGTACAGTACATACTGCAGTAAATGCTAATAACGTGAAAAATATTGATATCTCATTTGACTATTGACAATGCTATATGAATTTTGTGGTTGACCAAAAGCTCAAATCGAAACACCTAAAGACCCTCTGAACATTAAGGCATAATAGGGCTTTACCTCGTTCCTGCTGCTTCCGGTTTTCAATGATCCCCGGCGTATCCACAAAGGTAACCCTTTCCAAGAGCTTATGAGGGACCTCGATCCCTATCAGCTTCTCCAGAAAGTTCTGACCAAATTTCTCAAGAGGTGAGAAAGAGCGTGTGCTGTCCGCAGCCATCACAATGCCTTCTATGGTCTTGAGCTTGGGGCCATGCATGATGACGGTGAACTCTGAGGTGGTGGGTTCAGCTCCTGTTCAAGGAGAAAGCAAAACAAAGGCCACACTCACACATCTGGCAAAAAAACAGTTAAAATCTCAGCTCCCTCAAAGCCCAACAAGTTCACAGCAGAGGAAAACTACCCTATTGTCCCTTCCAAAACTCTCTTATCAGTGCTTATGCTAAGCAGACAAATGCTTTCATTCCTTGCTCCTGGCTGATGACTCTGACTTCAGAATACATCCCGATGGCTTAAAATAAATAGCTTCTTGAAGATGTTAAATGATTATCAAATCAGTATTCATTGTCCCAACTTCTGCCACACGCAAGGAAGAGGGCAATTCCCTGCTCTGTTTGGCAGAAACCTGGGTAGCTATAACACTACCACTCATTCTGCTGACACAAAGGAAGATAGTATAGCTCAGGCAACCTACTCCACTCTGGAGACCACATTTTTGCTGCAGTTTCTAGAGCTGTGCTTAGAAGCATTTTGCCACCAGGTCCAAGCTGTTCAGCATCGTATGCAGAAAAGGAACCCCCAAACTGCTGAGCTTGTTTCATCTTGCTTAGAAATTTCATTTGAATAGAAAGCTTTGCTCATTGGGAATCAGAGAGAAAGGAAGCCAGCCCCAGAGGGTGGTAGGAGGTGGGGAGGAGAGAACACTGAAAAGGTCACTCTTGCTCAAACTAATTGGCTCCATGCAGGGAAGGCAGAAAATTGCAAGTTCCCTTGTGCTTGCCAACTGTGGTTCTTGCAGTCAGGCAACCACCTGAGGAGGGAAGCCAGCCCGATGGGGAGTCTCCTGGCCTAGCCTGGCCTGCTAAGCAGGGTGCACTCCAGAGAGGCAATGGGGCTGAGCTGGAAAAGCTGGAGCTTGAAGCACAGCTGGCACAAACTGTTGCTGCTGCTGCTGCTGCTGCTGCTGCTGCTTCCTCCTCTTCTTCTTCTTCTTCTTCTTCTTCTTCTTCTTCTTCTTCTTCTTCTTCTTCTTCTTCTTCTTCTCCCTCCCTCCCTCCCTCCCTCCCTCCCTCCCTCCCTCCCTCCCTCTCATACCTGGCTTGGCCAAGGCAGAGACTTTTTTCTGCATATGAGGCCTGGGCACACCAGGGAGCTCATTTTGCTGGACCCTGACCACGAAGAGGTCCGTTCTGACACTAGCTACAGAGATTTTAACAACCCCTATGCCGTAGGGTGGAGGAGAAATTCAATTCAGTAGATGTTTAAAGCCAAATCTATCAAATTCACACTTTACGAAACAATATGATAACAAACACAGCTATCCTCTGAAATGTGCACTTATCCAAGTTTTGTGATTCACCTCTACAACCAAATCATGTCTATAAGAACCTGTTATATATGAGAAAGTGCCTAACAAAGACAACTTTAGTGAAAATGACATACAAAAATGCATTAGAGCAGGGGAAATTGCTTGTAAAAATGTGAACATTTGTCAAAACTGCATATAAAATGTGTTGATTAGGAGAAATTTGCACTAAAATGCTGATGAATTTTCAAGAATAAATTCCCATATTGCTGCAAAATGTGGAGAACTGGATTCGAGATTGAGAAAATTAGAAATTGAGAGAACAGAATTGGACAGCTCCTTCCATCCCTAGCAGAAAGGGACAGGTTATACAGGTGCCTAAGACTGCAGAGGTGCTACCTGTGTAGAGCTGGTAGGGAGTGTTATCCAGCCCCAGGAGGTAGTTTATCATGGTGGATTTGCCAACACTCCATGGTCCCAGGAATAGCACCATCGGCTTGGAAGTGATCTCTCCATCTGCAAGGGGAAAGCAATAATACCACAGGGTGATTTTTTGTTTCTCCTTAAGCAGGAAAAGCTCAGGTGTGTCCTTGAAAAGTTTCCAGTCCCCTCTTAAATAACTACCTGGACCCATGCCCCCAAGCTCACAGGAACATTGCCCAGCCTAAACAGCCATTCCTTGGGGCAATCAGTGCAAGCCAGGGATGAAGGCATCACAACCTACACAGAGTGCGTAGGGTGAGGCATCACAGTGCACACACAAGCTGCTCACCTGCCATCACCCTCCACAGTCTCCAAAAGCAGGAGCAGTCCAAGCAGATGGGAACTCTTAGCCATGCCAGTCCTCTCCAGGGTTGCCCAAGCCCCTGCTGTGGCCATGGCAGGGCCCTTCAGTTACATTAAGATTTTTTTAATGAACATTTTCAGTTGGTATCTTACTCTGGATAGATTAAATCAGGTCTACATGTGCTGGAAATGTAAAGCTGCACATGCTGCTCTTACGCACATATTTTGGCCATGCTGGAGGATAAAATCCTTCTGGGCAGTTGTATTAAGTAGCATTGAGAGCATTACAGGAGGCTTCTGGGATATAAAAGAGATCATGTAATAGAGAAATAGTAACATATTTCTGATCTGACAATTAGTTATCATCGGAGAAAAATAAACACACACACCCCACAGACACTTAATGATTGGATTACAAAAGAATGTTTTAATTGTAAAGTTGATGGACCTTGTAAGAGGGAAGGCAGGCAAGTGGATATATATAGAGAGAGAGAGAGAGAGCCCTTTCATTATGCATTGGTGCAACAAAATATAGGAGGATGCTGAGCCACAAATATCACTAGAAACACTGTGATAACACTGTGTACTCCTTTCCATCTCCCCTTGTATCTCTCTCTCCCTTTTCTGTCTAAACAAAAGTATGTATATTTCATATTAAGTTTGCATTGGTATTTACTTGGTTTGTTTCTGTACGTGCAGATTTAATGATAGTAATAAGTTGCTGCTGTTGTTGTTTGTTATTTAACAATAGCCTGTTTAGCTCAGCCAGGCATGTAGGTGGTCTACTGGTGATGGTGCAGAAGCCAACTTAGGCAACCAAAGAGGCACAAGGGGTGCGTTTTCCTTCTGGTCCAGCAAGAGGGGCTGCTAGGCGCAGCAAGGAGGTGGGGGAGATGTCTTGTGACACTTCCTTGCTCAGCAGAGAGAGGCTGCCTGAGAGGAGCCGTGCTCACATGCAAGTGACAGGAAGCCATACCCACCTGTGGCTGAGGAGCCCAAGGTGCGTCCAGGGTAAGCTGTTAGGCAGGAGAGGACAGGGCCAGGGGGAGAGAAAAGGCAACGTGAGTAGGGAAAGGCTCAAGGAAAAGGGATGCTTGGTTAGGCTGGTATCAATCAAGAATTGAAGATGGGCATTGGCATTCTCCGAGGAAGGATGCAGCGCCAACGGATCTTTCCCCCCGCCCTATGAAAGAGGCTGGAATCATGATTCATGATCCACACAGTAACACAAGAAGGAGCTCATGCATCAAAGACCTCTTTTCCACAGGGATTAACATGCAAATCCTATCCCAATTTTGTTGGGAGGATCATCAGCTAGGGGCTTCTTTGCATACTCAGCCCCTCTGCAGTCTGATGGATTTCACAGAATCCTAGAGGTTGGGTTCCCCCAACCTCTAATCCAACCTCTCACAATGCAAGAATCACAACTAAAGTATCACTGGCAGATGGTCACCCAACCTCTGCTTAAAAGCCTTCAAGGAAAGAGATCACACCTTCCCAGGGAGTCTGTTCTACTGTTGAACAGCTCTTACTACCAGAAAGTTCAGAAAGTTCTTCCTAGTGTTTAGCTGAAATCTCCGTTCTTGTAACTTGAATCCGTTGGTCCGGGTTACAAGAAAGGAGATTTTGAAAGGGCATCTGCTCTCCTTAGCCTTTTTCACATGGGCTTAAAGTACATTGAGAATGGAAAGACCAGCACAGTCCACAGACCAGAGATGTATCGGCTGTCCTGGAGAAACCCGAGGCTGGCAAAAGGAGAAAGGAATTTTAGGGGGAACGGACACTAAATGGTGGGGGGAACACCCTACTGAGAAAGTGCTCAGTGGTTACAGAATGCTGTGGAAGGGGGAATAGAATGAAGTATCCAGAAGGGGGGCATGTCCAGAACAGGAGCATTCCACACTGCAACATTTTGTTGTAGGTCCTGCTAGTAAGTTTCTACTTCTGATTCCAGCAGCACCACGGCCTTCTAAAATGCTGCAGTGCAAGATGAGACCCCTTTGGGCTGAATGTTCTGCCTCTCCACTTCCCTCCTACCTCACAAGATTGGCCATGAAACATGGCAGCCCATCAAAACATAAAAGTGGTGCCCTGAGCACAACCCTCACCTGTGATTTCATGCTGCCGTAGTTCGTTATACTTGTAAGACTGCTCCAAGGGCTTGATAGAAGTGTGGTAGATCTTCCTCAGCCGCTGCAGTGTGCCTGCAATGAGAGAAGAGGCCAAGAGGAACATATCAAAGCAGAAACCAGACCGGCCTGTCCACCACCACAACCCCTTGCACCCAGTGCCGGGTCAGTGAAGTGGCCAGTGGCAGTCGGAAGCTAAATGTGCAGGCGTATGAGGCAGGCGGCTCTCCCAGTTGGCCTTTCCCCTGTTACACACGCATGTTTTACCAACAACATTGCAAAGAAGGTGTGAGAGGATTTTACGTTTTCTTGAAATAGGAAGAGGCTGCTCCTTTTGGTGTGCAGGGCTGTTGGGGTGGTTCTTCTGGCAGGAGGAATAAGTGATGCCACTTGGCAACACCTTTGCTCTTCTTCCCCCATCTCCACCTCCTTTGCTTTCCCTCCAGGGGCTTCCCAGATCCTATGGGGCAGTTTCCTCACTCTGCAGAGGAGCACCTGGCATTCATCTTCAGAGAAACAAGAGAACACACGGACGCCTCTGCAGCTCACCAGTTTTGGGTTCCCCTTTGGCAGGCTGGGTACATGCCTCCAAGGAATCTGACCTCTGCAGTCCGTGTTTGCAAGATGCTCCAGCCTCAGAAAGAAAAGCTGACCCACATCATGCGGTGGGGTTTAAAGGGGAGCCTCCAGCCCAGGGCTTCTTCCCCTGCTCTCCTCTGATGGGGATGGCACTGCTGATCCAGCCAGGAGGGCTCTGAAAATGGGGTTTCCCTTGCAGAGTAGGACACCCAGTGGTGAGGAGTAGCAAGGGCAGGAGAGCCAGAGAAACCATGAATGGAGGGCCACCAGCTCCCACTCTCCTGCACCTGCCAGAAGGAGGCAAATCAATCAGTTTATTCCATGTGTGTGTGTGTGTGTGTGTGTGTGTTTCTGTGTTTGTGCACTTGGAGAAGGGTTGTTGTGGAAGACTGCGAAGGTTCAGTCCCTGCTATATCCAGGTTAGGAATGGAAGATAAATTTGTTTCAGTTTGCATTTAAAAGCAGGTCTATTAGATAAACACTTTCCGAAACCATGTGCAAACCAAAACACAGCTGTCCTTCAAAATTTGCACATACCCGAATTTTTTTGATAAGGTTCTCCAATCAAGCAATGTTTACAAAAATGCATTATATACGGGGAAAGTGTGTATGAAGATTAAGATATTAATGAAAAAGGACACACACAAAAGCATATATTAGGAGAGGCTGCTTGCAAAAAGGTGCACGGTAGTCAAAACTGCACAAAAATGGGTTCATTGGGATAAATTCGTACTAAAAATCTGACAAATTCTAATTCAAACATTTAATTCAAAAATTGCTGCAAAGTGCAGAGAACCAAAATAATGACTGGAAAAATGAAAAAGAGAACCTAAAGTGATCCTTCTGTCCCCTCATCGGAAAACCTTGAGAGCTGCTGCCAGTCAGAGATGACATTATGGAGCCTGATGGACCACAGTGCCTGACTCAGTAGAAGGCAGCCTCCTAAGTGCATCTGTATCATCATTCCTTGCTATGGCCTGCTAGTCCTTCTTCCAGAGGACACTAGAAGAGGTCTCAGGCCCCTTCAAGAAGCTGGAAGAGGGAACGTTTGAGAGCTGGTGATGCTACAAAAGCTTCTGAGTGGGGAGCAAGCCCAGGAATAAGGCTCAGGGGAAGCAGATGCCTGATGGTCAGTGGTGAGATCCTGGAGGCACAGATATGTGGTCCTATGCAATATGAGAGGGTGCTGTAGGAAAACAGAATGGACTGGGCCTCAGGGCCCTCTCTGGAGAAAGAGCTTGGGGCCCTGTCAGGCAGCATGGGCTACTTTGCAGATGTGCCACACAGGGTGTGCGCCCATCTCTCCCAGCACATCTTTGCATCCTCCCCCTCCCCACCACCAACTTGTCCCCTTCCACTGCTACCTGAATAGTCATCTGCAGGCTTCTCTTCCTTCAGCTTCAAGGTGCTTTCAATGTGGGTGCGGTCCCTCCTGGCAGACTCCCCGGCATCCTCCGCCTCTTCTGCAGAAAGAGCAGAGACAGAATCACGGCCTGCAGGGAAGGTATCCAGGAGGAGGAGGGCTCAGTCCCAGCTCCCAAAGGGGAAAGGAAGAGGCTTTCCATGGTGCTCATCCAGGCCTTTGGCATGCAGTGAGGTTTCCCTTGTGCAGGCATTCCTTCCCCGTCCCCAACCCTGCCTCCCAAGTGGGGCTAAGGGGCTGGCAGCTGCCGGAGGGCAATCTTCTAAATTTAGATGCTGCTGCATCCTGACTTCACAATGATGGGCAAGGCGAGGGGGTCTCTCATGACAGGAATAACCTCTGACAGTATGCCATGCAACATTTTCAGGGCCTTTCCAAATGAACTTGTTGATACACTGGAACAGAGACCATTTTAAAACCAAGTTGACACTCCCGTCGATTGAGGTTTTATATTATAAAATGCAAAATAACTTCATCACTTGAGAGCCTAACAGGGAATTTCAGAAGACGGCATAGCAGGCCTCCCACCTAACACTTAGCATCTGGGCCGTGCTTCTAAGCATGCCCCTTGTTTTCTCAATGAAAGTGCTGACTTCAAATTAAAAATAAATTTTCTATGCCACTGTGGGAAAAGAATGTGGCTCAATAAGGAATGCTGTGAAGATTGGAGACTGAAGCCCTTAAGGTAGAGACAGTGAAGATCTTACGGTGAAGACTGAGCTATTAAGAAGACCAAGAATATTCAGGATGGCGATGCATTAACTCTGTTGACTGTTGGCATCTTACAACAATTACTGGATGAACAATTAAAAGAGATCAGAGCTGAGTTTGTTGAAATGGTAAATGAAAATGGACCAGAGAAGGATGACATAGAAAATGGAATTAAAGAAAACACAGAAGCTTTGGACAATGATTTCGATTAAGGATTGCCAGAACAGGAGAGGGAAATGGTAAAGTTGGAGGCAGCAGATTATGAAATGGATAAATCCTTCACACAGGTGTCTAGAGGAATGAAACAGCCAAATGGCAAAGTTATGATGTTGGAGGAGTGGAATGAAGCCATGGATGAAGAGATCAAGAGACATCCTGAGCTGGCAGAGATAGAATTGAGAGAGAAATGATTCTGTGCACAATTTGGAGTGAATTCAGAGTAAAAAGCTTCCAAGCCTCTGGCACTTCTCTTGGAAAAAGAATGAAAGAAGTGGAAATGGAAGGTTTTTGTTTTTGTTTTGGGATGGAAAATAGCAAATAGAATTAGAAGATACGGAACTGGGTGTAAATTAATGAATATACAATAAGTAAATAACCAAAAAAATTTATTTTAACATATGACCACAGTGGAGAGACTCTTGGGTAAACAAAGACAACTAATTAGAGATCTACTTTTAGACTTTTTGTGTGGAAAGGAAAATGAATGAATTTGAGACATTTGGGTCTGAAGTCTGGAAAAACATTGCTTAGCTGCAGAAGGAAGAACAGCTGGATATCCTTTTTAGTCCTTTCTTCTTTTTATTATTATGATTTTAATCTATTATTATTTTCTATTATTATTTTATTTCCCTTCTCTCTCTCTCTCTCTCTCTCTCTCTCTCTCTCTCTCTCTGTGTGTGTGTGTCCTCTACTCTGGGCCACGATTGGGATTATACACACATGAAGGTGATAGTAATCAGAGAAGGGAAGATCTCCCAGGGTGGGAGACTGGAGAAGAAAGGGATGCTCCCAGGTAAGAACTGGGAGGGTCCACCCCTTTCTGTGAAAGCCAACAGTTAAGCCAGGGCTTTTTCCCGGCTGGAACTCACTGGAACTCAATTCTAGCACCTCTCAGTTGGGCACCATTAACATTATAAGAGAACAAAGGAGGAGTTCATGGTGAGTTTTGGCACCTCTTTTTCTAGAAAAATAGCACTGAGTTAAGCTCTACTTTTGGGGAAGACCTTTGTACTTTCTTTTTCTTTTTATGCTTTGTTTTCATTTAGATTGGCTTATTTTTTATTGTAATGTATTATGAAAAAGCTATACATATGAAGAAAAATACAGCTACATGGCAGGAAGCCCATGCACTTTCTTTGATGCAATTCACACTCCACCTCAACAGGGGCAGGGGGTCCAGCTGCTCCCCTAGACAGTGAGAGGCTTCTTGAAGGGGTCCTTCCTGGTGCCACCCTGACAAAGTGTGTTTGGCCACATGGTCAGACAACTGGCAGCATCCATAATTTTCAGATGCTGGGTGGAATATAACTTTCATGAAGTATAATAATGCAGCCAGTCACATGTTAATAAACAGCCCACAAAGTTTGCCACCCAGTTGTGTGACTGCAGACTAGATTCCCTTTTGTCTCATCCTCCCATCATGCCTCTGTGGTCCAAAATGCCTGTCCCAGTTCCTCCTCCGCTCCTGAACCAATTCCTTCCCATGTCACTGGGAGTCACTGGAGCCCTGCCTCGTTGCTGGGCCTGACTGAATAGGCCCCGCGGCGCAGGTCTGTGGTGCCAGCTGGGAGCTGAGCCCAGCCTACCCCACAAGGCAGCCGATAGCTGCAGAGAAGACTTTTCTGGTCCCCAAATAGCCACTGGATACAGCTCTGGTTACACTTTGGCATCAGCTGTGTGTTCAAGAGCAGCATTAACAAAGGGAAGCTCCTTCTCGCTTCCTGCCCCCTCCCTCAATGGCAGGTGATCAGATGAACATTCCTGGCATGGAATTTATTCCAAGGAACACCCCCTCCTGACAGTTATGCCAGCAATTAATTGCCTCTAGAGGGTTTTTCAAACCTTACTGGTCGAAGCTGCGGGGGGCGGGGGGGGGGGCTTTCTTTGTGCAGTTTGGGGGGAAAACATTGTGTGGATTTAAAATCGACGTGGTGAATTTATTTAGCTTATTTGTCAATACAGTATGCTGGAGAAAATCCCTTTGAGTTCAGGAACCCCCTCCCTCCAAGTGACAGGCCTTCAGGCAACATGCCAGAGAATTAAAATTATCCTTAGACTTCAAGACTTCAAGTCTGTCAACCATTATTGTACAGCATCTTGTTTGCATGTTTCATTCTATTATTATTGTTATATAAAAATTATTATTCAGGTTGCTGCTTTGCTGAATTAAAAAAACCCACAGACCATTTGACATAATAGAGATCTTGGATTTTTGCATCATTATAGCAAACTTGAACTGGTTTTGTATTACCGTATTTTTCCAAAATTAAGAAATTAATATTCTAAACATTCCATGTATAAGAAGACCCCCAATTTTAAACATTAAAAATTTGGGGGGAAATATTGTTTTATATACGGAAAAATACAGTATTTTCTGCAGAAATGCTGAACTGGTTGCCTCTAGACCACAACCCATACAGGACCACTTGGTAACCTACCCCATACAGCTGAGGCTTTAAACTAGCAAAAAAGGCACTGTAGATTTTGCATCCAACAGAAGGGGAGAAAATGTAGAAGCACATAGCAAAACAGTGAGAACACCTAGAGGGACAGAGGCCCACCACCCTTGCTTTCTTTAGATCTGCTCTTAAAAATGCAAAATGCCTTTCGACCCAAACCCTTCTCTGAAGCTTCTTGGGCAGCTGCTTCTCTCCTCACTCCCACCCCTTCACTGTCCTGCGCTGGTGAGCAAAGGCACTGGGGTAGGGGGCAAAGGGGGTAGCTTGACAGCCAGGGTAGGTCTGTTGGGAATATTGTGTATGGGAGCTGTTTTATTTAGCCCTACAATATGGCACAAAGAGGGCTGGAGCCTCTCCAGGTGAACTGACCAGCGGTAGAAGTAACTGGAGGGTGGCTGTGAGGTGCTGGGCTAGTGGCAGGCGGGGCTGGGTGGGCTTGCTCAGAGGATGCCTCCTGGTGACCACCAAGGGTGTCTTCATTGCTGGGAGGAGTGGGCATTGCTTCTGCTTCACTGGGGCCTCCCTCTTGATGCTGGAGGTGGGTGTCAACCTCAGGGTCAGATGTCAGGCTGGGATCTCCTGGCTCCACTTCACCCATGCCTTTCCCTGGGGAAGTCCCCTCTTCCCCCTCCTCTGCTCTCCCCTCTCTCTCTGATGGGGCAGGACCCTCTTCCCCTCCTCCTCCTATTCCATGGGCCATGGCTTCTTCTCCTGCCAAGGCAGTAGCACCCTCTTCTGTCGCTTCCACTGTGCTGTCATCTTCCTGTGACTGAGGGCCTTCTTCCTCAGCCGCTTCTTTCTGAGAATTGTCTCCTTCCTCAGCTGCATCTTTCTGAGAATTGTCTTCTTCCTCAGCCTCATCTTCCTCAGAGCTGTCTTCTTCCTCAGCCGCCTCTTCCTCAGAATTGTCTTCTTCCTCAGCCTCATCTTCCTCAGAATCTTCTCTTTCCTCAGACTCATCTTCATCAGAACCTTCTCCTTCTTGTAGGCTGGTATCCCCCTCCCTGGCTACTGTAGCCCCTTCTTCTCCCTCCTCCTCCTCCTCTGCATCAAGCTGCCCAGGACCATCCGCTGTCTCCTCCTCTGCTTCTTCCTCACGGGGGCTGGTGTCCTCTTCTTCCTCAGACTCTTCTTGCCCCTCTAACATGTGGGGCTCCTGTGGTGCCCTGCCTGGTGCCCCCAAGGTGCTCACTGCAGGGGAGCCATCACTAAAGTGTCTTTCCACAGAGGTAGCTCCATCTTCACTGCCCAAGTCAGCAGTGATGTTGTCCTCCTGAGCAGAGGACGGCTCCTCTCTGGTCTTGACAGGGGGCTGAAGGAGGCTCTGGGAGGGGGCCCCACTTCCGCCTGGGGCAGCATCTTTGGCAACTCCCTCTGACTGGGCCTGCTCACTCTCTTCAGCCTCCTCTCCAGCCAAAACATCCTCCTTGTTGACGGCGAGATATTGCTCAGGTGCTTCCCTTTGCCCATCCGTGTCATGCCCTTTGTCGGGGGCATTCTGTGGTTCAGCAACAGGGGCTTCCTTTTCTTTCAGACCCTCATCTTCCAAGGAGCTGGTGTCCAGTTCAGCAGCTGCCTCAGTGGAGCCATCAGCACGAGGGCTTCCTTCCACACCTGTGCTGGCTTCCTCCTGGCTGTCTAAGGGCCGGAAAGGAATTCCTGTCCCAGGTGGGATGGCAGCGGTGGCAGCAGCAGCAGCAGAGTCTCCATAGAGCAGCTTCTCCTTCTCTGCCAGGCTTGGGTCTCCGGGCAACAAGCCTCCTTCGGCAAAGGTGGCAGAGTCTTCTGTGCCATCCGGGGCAGAGACTTGCAGTTCTAAATAGTCAGAACATGGTCAGTCAGTTTGATCTGTGCTCAGCCTGCCTCCCTCCTCAAAACGGCCTGCGTGGTTCACTCGGGGCACACGATTTGCACACGTGGCTCTGCATAAAGGTGCAGGCAGAGCCAGGCTGTTCCCTTTCCTATTAAAGGGATGTTGAAACTGATGCGCATTTTGAGGAGGCTTTTATAAATACATTCTTAACCCTGTCCCAACTACCAGGCTTGGAATCCAGCTTGCTTTTCTTGCTCCTATCAATAAACTGGGTGCAAACTGATGCTGGTTGGAGGGAATATAGCTTGGGTTACACACAGGCAAACCCTGAGCAAGCCTAAGCCCCGGCCGGCTGGCCCTCTCTCTCTGCTGGGCTTCCTGCCTTCCTAGGCTACAAGTACAGAAGGAGAAAAGCCAAGGAAGGAGAGGAACAGCTTGGGAGGGAGAAAGCAGCTGCCTTTAAATACTTTTTGAAGGTTTTAGCATATCCCAAAGTACCATGTAAGGCTAGGAATCACCAAACACTTTGTGTTTCCTCTCAAAAGTTCATCTTCTGTGCTCCAGAGGTTTCCTGCTTCCCTTTTCCTTCTGTTGGGGGCTAAGGAAAGCTGGACAGAAAAGGAGACAGAGGCCATGGGGGTCGGTTGCCTCCTTTGCCAGCCTCACGTTTGCGTTGATGTGATGGCACGGATCCTTCCAAAGTAGCTAGTTTACAGTTAAGGAGTCCAAACCCACCTGCCTCTCTGTGTGTGAACCCAGATCAGTCTCTATGGTTTGAACATGCTGGCAGGGGTACATCAGAGAGAGGCAGGGCTCTCTCCAAACAGCGCAGGCAGAGCTGAAAACGGGAACTGACTCACAAAATCTCCCGAGCCTTGTGGGATGTTTCACATGTCTGGATGCAAATGCTGGCAATGAAAGTTCTTCTTTACTGGTATTGCATCTTCCTTCTCACTCCCACTCCACAGAGCACAGCCCAAATACTGAAGAGCCCTATTATTATTATTATTATTATTATTATTATTATTATTATTATTCCTTTCCCCCAAATCCGGGACTCAAGGCAGCTTACACCAATTAAAACAGCACCAACAAAATACAAAAGGCTAAAAACATGTAAAAGATAATTGTTAAAAGTAATTAAACTCAAATAGAATTAAAATAATATAGAAAGGAAATCTTCTAAAATGCAGATAGGAAAATGCAGCACTATTAAAAGCCCTTTCTTCTAAAAACCTTAGTCAGTTCCCAAAAACCTGTTGAAATAAAACAGTCTTCACCTGCCAACAGAAGGACATGAGGGAGCCAGCCTGGAACAAGGGAGCCACCTGCTCCGGTTTCTATCCCCGGCATCTCTAGCTGGGCTGGTGGACATCCTGGTGAGCCACAGCCAGGGAATCAGTGTGGACCAAAGTGGGTCAGTACAGGGCAGTTTCCTATGCTCCTAATGGCAGTTGCCCCCAGACACTGGGGCGGCCTCCCTAGTAAGCAGTGTGAACCAGTAGTTCAGGTTAGCCAATCATTTCCTTGTGTCTCGGTTGCCATTGCAGGAAAACATGAGCTGAATTCGGAACACAGCCCTTATGCCATCCATAACAGGTCTCAACTGTCCAGCTGCTTTGACTGAGTCTACTTCCCTCTTCTCCAAGTCAGGGTCCCTGCGCCAGGGTAAGTGGTGAGTGAATCTGGCCAGTATCCCAGGAGTTGTGTGAGGGAGAGAGAAGGGGTCACTTGTGCTCTCCATGAGCCTCCCACCCACCACCATTTCTTATTGACCTGAAATGGATGCCTGAAATTCAGCAGACCTCCATTGAAAACAGCAGCAAGTTAGAGGGATAATTCTCCCTCCGCACCGGATGGCAGGGGGCAGGTCCCATTTGCCCATGCAAAGCTTTTGCCTTTGTGCAGGGCATGTAGCTGAAGGCCATCCACCCCTGTCAACTGGGGGAAGGCCCCAGGCCCCAAGCATTGGCCAGCCTCTTTGAAAGGCTTTGGAATCATCGAATGGAAAAGTTGGAAGGAACCCCAAGTCCAACCCCCTGCAGTGCAGGAATCTCAACTCAAGCATCCAGGGCAGATGGCCATCCAACCTCTGCTCAAAAACCTCCAAGGCAGAAGGCTGCCTCCCTGCCTGCCTTGGAGAGGCCTGGCTCTCTTATATTAGAATATAAAAGGCACAACACCACGGTGTAAGCATAATGACAATGCTTTGCTTTTGCTTATTAGAAAGAGAGACCTTGGCTGCTTCAGTGTGTGCCCAAATGCGAAAGGGATGCCCTCTGACCATCATAGGTCCATGGTTCTTCCCAGGAAGTGTCGCTTGGCCTGGGGTTCCTCCTCTTTCTGCTCCTCCCCCCCCCCCGCCCACCAAAGCTTTGCCCAGGAAGAGGTTGTGGGGATGATTGCAAGGGAAGCCATGGGGCTCAGACCTGTACATGAAGAGACATGGGGCATTTGCCCAGAGACAGGTGGGCTGGGGTGTTTTGGAACTAAACAAAGGGCAGAACCTCAGTGGTTGGTTCCCTGTGGAGACCTCAATGGTGAAAGACCTGAGGAGTTCCCTTGGGGGGCTGGACTCAGGTGGGAGCTCCTGGCCCCTCACTTCCTGTGACCTTCACAGCCTTATATAAAGAACCCTCCTTGCCCTCACTGGCCCCAAACTGGAGGCCTCCAACTATATCGAGCACTGAATTCTGCTGACCTGCAGATAGTTAAGGGGTGTTTGCTCTGCAGCAAAACGGGCTGAAGGTTATGGGCTTAACACCCAAGCAGCCTCCCTCATCGGCTAAAAATACCACCGGCAACTGGGTGGGGGGTGCTGCCGCTGCTGCTACAAACCACAGAAACTCCCTTCATGGCTTCTGCCCCTGCCTCCCCGTCGCCCCCACAACACAGAGAAAGGTGTTGGAAGTGTCTCCATGGAGAGGAGCCCAGCAGGACTTTGGATGTAGGAGAGAGGCCTCATTCCTTTCCCTGTGGGTGAGGGGCAGAGGTGGCAGGCTGGGTGGGTGGGTGGCAGGTGGGGGCAGGAGCCCCTCCAACGCATCGCACAAGCCTGTTGTAAGCTGACACCCTGGGATGCCTCTTGGACATGCCATACAGTACTGTATGCGTGCCGCACTAAGGGAGCCGAGGACGCCGAGAGCCACTGAGAGCACGTCAAGAATGCCGAGTCTGCTGTGGCAGGGCAGATTCCAGCCCAGGACCCTGCAGGAGGAAGTGGTGACGGAGCCTTCTGGGTGGCGAAGTCGCAAGCAACAAAATGTCTCTGTGGCCTAGGAAGCAAAGGATGTCCAGGGTCAAGCCTCAGACACACGTACCAGTCCCACCAAACGGCAGCAGGCAGAGCAGCAGCCAGGTGAACCAGAGAGTGACGTCCTGTCAGCCGGCAGGCAGCTACCTAGACACCTCATGCAAAGATTTCGGCTGCAAGCACATGACTCCAGGGTTTGCCCAAACAGAACCCCCCAAGAGCAAGCCACAGCCTTCCACAGGTTCTCTCTGACATGATGGCATTAATCTGGCCCTCTTTATCAGCATACATCTAAAAACAAACGAAACAGTGGCTCAGCCTAGAGAGCAAACTTTTTCCAGGCATTGTAACCAACTATCCCCAACAGAGCTGTGATGGGAGAGGAAGAGGGGTGCCCACCTAATGCCCACACAAGGCAGGGCTACGATGAACGAAGAGGGCAGAGAAGAGGATGCCAGCCCTCCACAGCAAGCTAGAAATAATGTGTGACGTTTGCCCCATAGTAGAGCAGGATGGCCATAGCTCTTGTCCCACCAGCAACTTCCCCTCCAGGAGGTCCTCTGCTCCCCCAACCACCAGCTGCCCTCTGTGGTGCTTCTGGATAACTCTGCTCTGGCCACTGCCCCCCTCCTGTCAGGACCAGCAGCCAACCTGGCCCCTGGGAGGGTCCTTGGGGGTCCTTCATCTGAGCACAGTGCTCCCTCTGCACTCAGCCCATCACCCTCACAAGGTCAAAGGCCCACCTGTGATGGGGAAGCAAAAGGGAGTTTCCCACCTGTCCTTGTTGCTGTTTTGACAGCCCCGCAAAGTGGTGTCTGCTCTTCCCTGTGTGATTCCTGCCTGCTGGGCCTGGCTGTTACCCTTCCTCCTCGTCCTCCATTTTCTCAGAGAACCCGCACTCCCTCCATGCCTGCGGAGGTGGAAATCCCTTGCCTTCTGGGCACTCCCAGCACCTGACAGGCTCTGAGCCAAACCTCTGGCCCTCTTCCCACCCTGCCTCTGGCAAGAGGCCCTGCTTGCTGTCTGCAGCCCTGGGAATGCTGGAAGCCCCATCCCTCCAGAGAAGTGGTGAGGCCGCTGGGCACGTGGAGCATGGTTGGCTGGCAGAGAGCTCCGCTTTGCTCTGCAATAGTCACCATGCAAGTCTGGCAAGTTTTAGGCTGACTTGAAATGTGTGCTGGAACCCAGAGCTTGGGGCCACTTTGGGCAGTGTCATCCACCCTGATGAGAAGCCAGCTGCCACGCCAGAAGAGGGACACTAGCCGCCACCCCAGGAGCAACCAGGACCCCCAGGGGTCCTTCCCCTGGAGTTGCTGGCTGGTTGGGGGCCCCAACATGGCAAGGCCTGCAGCTACTCAGCCTCTGGGTCAGGACTCCTACCCTTCTGTTTTGGTTTGGACAACAGAACAGAGCAACCCCAGAGGCACTTGCAGAGAACTGAAGAGACAGGACTCTGCTCTGCACTTGGTGCCCACCAGCCAGCCATTGCAAGCCCCCCTTTTTCCCTCTCCAAGATAATAGAACCATAGACTTGTAGAGTCAGAAGGGACCCCAAGGGTCATCTAGTCCAACCCCCTTCAATTTAGGAAACTCAGCTTAAGCATGGCCATCCAACCTCTGAGGGAATCTACTCCATTGTCCAACACTTCTTCCCCTGATAAAGCTCTTCCTAATATTTACTCGGAATGCCCTTCCTTGCAAGTTGAATTCATCCATTTGGGTCCTCCTCTCTGGAGCAGCAGGAAGCAAGCTTGCTCCATCTTCCACGGGACAAGATATTTGAAGATGGCTCTCAGCACCTCATGGTCCTTTACTGCCAGGCGAAGGGAGTGGGAATAGCTGGTCTTGTTCAGAACAATAGTGAACCAGTGAGTGTAAACCTGCCTGGGATGCACGTGCTTTTGCTTTCCCTTTCAGCATTCACACGTAGCACACGGGCATTCAGCAATGTCCCAGGTTAAAAAGAAGACCCTGGTCCTGCCGACCTCTGCGAAACTGCAGCAGCCAAGATGCACCCTCTAGTGGCCAAATGCAGAGTGGCGGGAGGCCAAGGAATGTAACGCTGGATTCCGCAAGTCCCGAATCAAAGGTGCAAACTTTTGAGCAGCATAGATCTGCACTGTTGCCTGGCAAAGAGAAAAGATTCCTGGCTCCCACCCTGGTTCCTCCTAGCCTCTGAAAATAGCCCAGCTCTAAACCTGCTATCGCTCCTGTTTTCTTCAGTCCTTCAGAATGGCTGCCGCTTTGAAGAGTGGATGGACTGCAGACCTGGTTAAATGCCCAGCTGGCTGCCCAAGCAAGAAAGGCGTTTTCCTTGCCTGGAGAAAGTTACCAGGAGAGAACACATGCAATACACACCCCTTCTCTGTGCTGCGGCTGCTGCACTGCTGGCACATCCTTTGGTGAGCAGCTAGGCCTCCAAAGGGGCAGGCAGGTCGCCAAGACTTACCCCTGGGCACAGGCAAAATGTGAGGTTGTTTTGAAATCCAAGATATTTGATCCCCACTTGGGACAGCCGCATATTCCTGCGTTGTGGGAGGGTGGACTACACGATCCTCAGGGTCCCCTCCAACTCTACAATTCTGTGATTTAATTCTTTTAAGAGGTACCACACCTTTTTAATAACTGTTTGATGGCCTTGCTGCTGTAGGCGGCTAAATACTGTAGATTTTGGGTGAAATATTTAAGAGAAGGTGCAGAGAGAGGAGGAGAAAGAGAGACACATACAGAGAGAGAGAAAGAGGAGTGGACATTGGGGATATATCTGTAGAATAGGGCACAGTCGGCCCTATTAGTGCAATGAAGGACTCCTTTCATGAAGTTCCCACAGTGGTCTCATATTCCAAAAGTAAATGAAGTCGCATAGCTCCTCCACTAAACAGAGAGGTTTGCGCTGCAGATGGTGTGTGCAAATTTAGGGACCTTGTGAAAGCATGCAAACCCCCCCCCCCAAAAAAAAGCCTATTAGTGATTACTTCTATGATGCTCACTTTTCTGTGCTAACTGTGGGCAATCTTAAAATGAAAATATGCAGGGAAAGGGCCCGCTGGGTGATTTGTAAGCCAATGCAAGAAGGAAGTGCCACATGACTATCTCAGCTGGAGTATTGCTGCAGGAAAGGAATGAATGTCCCCATCATATGCACGTCTACAGCTATTGTAAGGGGGGCAGAGAAGAGGCAATGGCCCCTAAAAAAAGCAGACTCTTTCATGCTGTAGAAGAGAAAAGTTGAAAGTACCACTTAATGCATTGGCACATACGTCTCCTTGGCTTATAATATTTGAAACCTTTTCTTGTTTTCTAAAGAACAAATTAAAAAGAAGTGTTCTCAGGTTCCAGTGAAGCTGGTGGTGACCTTGGGTTGTGTGATTCTGCCCTGTAGCTGTTGCTGGGGATGGAAGAGACACAAGGCAAACCTGATCCTTGCGTGAGGAAAGGGCAAAGTTCAGTTCCTCCAGGAGGCTGAGCCTTTGTCTCCCTGACTCTGGAATAGAGGGAAATGGGCCAAATGTCTGGAAGAATGACCTCACCCTCCCAAAAGCACTCTTGGTGGCCGCCACAAGCTGAACCTCCAAATCCAGCAACTTCCCTTGCTTGGGAGCAGTGTAAAATACTCATAAGTTAGAAGGAAATAAAGGGGGATACTGTATTTCAGTGCAAGTTGCAGTTTGGGGGGTGGCATTTTCCTCTCTGGAAAGCCAGCTCAGCTCTGCCAGATGCAGCCTGCTGGCTGATGGGCAGTGGCAGAACCATTGCTTGAAGTGAAACTCTGGGGGATCCTGTTTAGTTTTCCTTGTAGATAAGAACACTGGGAGCACACTGGTTGGCCAGGAGGCCACCGGCCAGTAGCTTCCTCATGCAAAAGAGATGCATGCAGAATGGGGAAGCAGGAGGCGCCTGGCGGAAATCCTGCCTCCTGTTCTCCTGGGACTTTGGGATCACAGCTGCTGGCTTTGATCACTGGCTGATGTTCACACATTCTCATTGCCAGCTACCCAGAACCCTGTTAGTATGTGTTGCACTAGTAGGTCCAGCTCTCTTGATTTTTGCCTTACAGGCCTCACCCTCCAAAAGTACTCTGGTTGCTAGACAAAGGTAGTACCAGAAAGTGCCCCAATTCTTGCACACAGACCCCACCTTCCTTGCTTGGGTACATCAATGGCAAAGGGGGGGGGGCTTTGTTTGTTCCATGAACACACCCAAAAAGCAGTTCTTACCAACCCCAAATCCTGCAACGATCAAGTCTATTTACATTCACTCATTCCCTGTGGTTCAGAATATGAAGAGGAAGGGCATGGAGAAGCACCCAAGTTAGAAACTTGCTTCTGTTTCATACAAGAGGACCTGCAATCCACACCGAGGCGCTCATGATGAAGTCACACAGCTCCTGTTTCTCCTAAGTGGAAACTGTTGGACCATCCCAGCAAGGGGAGGGAGGGAGGGAACGACAGATGCTGTGGAAAAGAGCTCCTGCACAAGCAGCAGCAGAGAGCCGACAAGGGTCCAGGCTCCCCACTGCCCAGTCTCTCTCTAGGGCCCTGCCTGGCTGCCACCCCCCTTACAGGCTCTCCCTCCCGCAGACTCGGCAGGCTTGACTGAGCACCTGCAGTGCGGCCTCTAAACCTCAGTAAAAGAAACCTGGGAGCCCTGGATTTCTTCGCAGCCATGCCAAGGCCCCAGTGCTTATTACTGGCTGTGGCTGGGTAACCCCAGGCGGGATAAATATAGCTCCCTTGCGCCTGCTGGGCTGCTCAGGTTCCATTGACTGGTCTCTGCAGACATCCTCTCTGCAGCTTGAGGCTGAGGGGGGCAGCCAGCTGCAAACTTGTCTGCAACACAGGAGGTTCCTGGACTTGGGCTGCATCACAAATGCACCTCCCACTTCAATTTCCAACTGCCTTCCAGTCAAGCCCCCTCAGCCCTTTCCTTTTCAGACCTCATTGGGCTTCCGAGTTACTATGCAAGGAAATCCATGGTCAGAAGTGCAAGTTGGTATTAGGCCTCGAAAGTTCTCCAAAGAGAAGGCAGAAGGGAAGGGAGGGTCACTTCCATTGCAAGAGGCATTTGGAATTAGGGGTGCAACAGCCAAGACCTTCCCAGATATAAGCAGCTCCATGACTGTTATGGGGGAGGGCTCTGCCTTTGCAGCCCAGAGGCATCGTGGCTTTCTCAAAAGGCAGAAAGAGAGCCCCATCTTTCCTGGGCCGTGGCTGAGCCTAGTGACGCAGCAAACATCCCAGCTCTTACTAACTTGTGCATTGCTACAGGATCTGAGATTATTCCATAAAGGTAAATCCAGCTGTTTCTGTTTTAAGCAAGAGGTGGGAATAAAATGAAGGGAAGGGCTTCAGATCTCAGCTGGATGAGTCAGCCAACACCTGGGCTTGGGCCTAGCCGAGGGGCGGGGGGGCAGCTACCCCCCTAGATCAAGGAAACAATAGAAATACTAAACCAACTGACCAATCACTTCGGTTCTGCCCCCCCCCCGAACAAAAATCCTGGCTATGCCCATGCACCTGGGTGAAGGTAAAACCCAATTGAGCAGCTGAAAAGGGCAGAGAAGTTGGCAGGTGATGGAAGAAGCCATCTTCTTCTGCAAGAAGGTGGGAAAGAACAAGCTCAGAGGCAGAGGTGAGTGAGCAATCCCTCCAGACACTGCTGGGCTTCCATCATCTTCTCTGGCCAGGACTGGTGGGAGTCTCAGCCCAACAACTGCCACCACAGGTGGGCTGCATTTGGCCAGGAATGTGACCTCCCAGCAGAAAATGAAGTCAAACAAGACCAGAAAGGACCTTGAGTCAACAGGGAGAGCGGATACAGCGAGGCGGAGGAGGATGGAACTGCTGACAAAGACCCTCCAAGAACCTGAAAGTCACAGCAGCCTCTGAAATACAGGCAGGGAGCGTTTTGCCAGAACCAAGGGAGAGAGCAAAGTCTTCGCTGCCCTTCCTGCCTCAGCACCAGAGGAACTGGGAAGCGGCAGAGCCAAGCGGCACCTCAGGCCCATCTCCTCTCAATACTCCACAAACGATGCACAACACTTCCTCAGAAGGGAAACTCGAAACACAACAACTAGGAACAGAGAACGGTGCAAACCTGGGACTCCGCTCCATCAGACTCAAGCTAAAGGCATGGCTGGCTGGCTTGCCAGGGGGGTCAGGCACGGAGCAGGACCACCTGGGTACTCACTGGGGAAAGCGAGGCTGCTGTTGGCTGGAGGAGGAAGCCCAGGAGCCCACCCCCAATTGCACCAGGAGAGAAGGCAGCTTTGGCCCTTCATCTCCATTTCATCCCCTCTCACCTCCCCACTGTCTGCAGAAGCACCAGGCCAGGTAATGCAGGTAGCTCAGGTAGGGCAGCCCCCCCCTGCATCCCTGCAGCTGGAGGGCCACAGGCGTTTATTCCTTGAAAACATTCCTTAAGTGCCTCTCATCAAACAATTCTAGGGCTCTGAACAAAGTGTGAATAAAATCAATTCACACAGCATATAAATACAATTTCAAGCTAACAATAAAGCATAACGAAATACAGCAAGACAAAAACCAACCCTGAAAGCTAAAGACAGGATAAGCACGGTTCTGAAAACACCCGTCTACTATCCAAAACACCAAGCAAACAGGGAGGTCTTCGTGGGGCACCCAAAAAAATGGCACTCCTGTGCAGGGCAAGCCAGTTCCATACAGAAGGGCATTCTAAAGCCAGGATGCCAACCCAGAAGGCCATCTCCGCCCCCCAAGGGTATTCCTGGGAGCAAGACAGGGCATCTCAAGAGCATTTCACTGGCCTGGGAAGAGGCCCTGCCAGCCTTCCTGCCAGCCCCCAGCCCCTCAACAGGCCCCCAAGCCAGGGACACTCACCCTGAAAGCTGTTTTCAATATACAGACAAGGGCAAAATGGGCTCAGCCAGTGTGACCTGATGGCACACCCCAAGATACCGAGGGGAGAATCATCTGGGATACAGAAAGTCCAGAGGGAGACTGAAAGAGCTGGTCCTCATGGGTGCCTGGCCTTGCTTCTCTGCTCCACCCGGGCTCCAGCTGCAGGTGAGCATCAGCTCAGGTCTTGGCTCAGATGCAGACACCAGGGTCACCAGGAAGCTCTGTGTGCCCTTTGCCCACTTCCAGAGCCCTCAAGATAGCAGGAACCTTTGCCAGGGGGCAAAGAGAGGGTCACCATCAAGCTCCAGAGCAGATTCCAAACCAGGTGCAATTTGGGGGCTCAACATGTTTGTGTGTGTGTGTGTTCTACAAGGTCCAGCAGAGCCATAGCAAGGGCACCCCGCGCCCCACAGAAAGTGGGAGGGGAGGGGGATCCCCAGCCCCCCACTAGTCCCTTTTGTTCTTGAGAATGACAAAGGATGTCCTTAAAAGGAGGCAAATCCGCAGCCCTGGCTCCTCCGTGACAGTGCGAGGAGGCAGCAGCTGAGCTGGCCATGGCAGGGAGGGGGCTTGGGGGGGTCCAGTTACACGCCTGTTTCCATACTTAGCCATCCTGTGGCAGCTGGGCATATAGCGTCCAGCCTGAGAGACCAAATTAACTCAAGGGCAACCAAGGGGAACGCTGGCAGGCAGGCACACACTCTCTCCACCGACAGGTCCCCAAAAGAGGGGGGAAGCTGAAAGCACCACGAGGGCACAGCACAGCAGTGGCAGGATGCCCGCCCCAGAGCCAACCTTCTACTCTGGTGCGGAGAGGAGCCAGCCAGTCACCTTCTCTTTCCACCAGTGCAGGCCAGGTGGTCCAGCAGCAAGTCCACACTGCAACTGTCCTCAGGTGGCTCCTTGGGCACTGGCAGGGGGTGGTGAAGGAGGCCTGCCAGCTCTGCCCCCCCTCCAACCCTCCCTCTCCAGAGACAGCATGCCTGGCTGGCTCCCAGGGGGACAGGCTGAAAGGCACCCACATCCTCCTGCACACCCACCCGGCCCCTGCCTAACGCTGCCAGGGCCACCCACAGCCCAGAGATTCTGTGCCACCAAGCTGTGGCCCATTACAAAGGGGGGAGGGCAGAGCAGAGGCCAGGGGTGCAGGAGGGAGACCCGGGAGGGGGTAGGACAAGCCTCTTACCTGCCCGCACCCCAAGGAGCAGGATCGGGGCCACGCAGCAGCAGAAGAGCCTCAATCCATGCATGGTGGTGGCCTGGAACTGCCTCTCCTTCCACCCCTCTGTCTCTGCCGCGGAGGCTGTGGAGCAGGCAGCTGGCCGGCTGGGCTGCAGAGGGGCCTGCACAGATGGTGCCTGGAGCTGGACTGCCCGAGGCCCCTCCCTGCCCGGCCACTTCAGGCCCCCGTGTCAGTCACCCAGGAGGCGCAGCCAGGCCCAAGTAGGGAGAGGGGAGGAGCAGCAAGCAAGCAGACGGATCCTTACAGCTGAAGCAGGCCATTGCCATTCTGGCCAGCACCAGTGGGGCACAGTGGCTAGGAGTCCTGGGCTATGGGTTGGGAGAGACCAAGGTTTGAACCACCCACTTAGCCAAGAAGCTCACAGGGTGTGAAGTGGAGTGGAAGCAGCAGCAGTCACCATTTCCCTCTCTGCCTCGCAGGGTTGTTGTGGGAACTCAGTGAGGACCCCGGAGAGACCAGGGTTCCAACCTCAACATGAAACTCCTTTGGTGACTTGAGGCCAGTCACTGTCTCTCAGCCTCTCCTACCTTGCAGGGCTGTTGTGAGGATTAAATGCAGAAGGGGAGAACCCTGGACATGACCTTGAGCTCCGTGGAGAGAGAAAGGCAGTCTATTCATGCAATTAAGAAATAAACAAGTGGCCAGTTCTCCTCATGCCTACTACGCAAAGGAGACAGGGGAAGGGGCTGTTTGAGCAAACCGGGGGTGGCCACTGAGAGAGCCAAGGAGGCTCCTCAGCCTGGTGTGCTCAAGACAAGGAGCAGCAAGCCTGTACCCGCCTCCCCAGCAGATGCACCTGCCGGTTGTCCCACTCTATAGATTTTTGTTGGCATCCGTCTTTCTCAAGAAACAAGGGAGTGCGCCTCCGGAGGTGAAGCCAAACTTCTGCATTGGGGCAGCACCAAAGTGACCTATCCGGGGTGCAAGCATATGGGGGGGGGTCTTGGGTTGCCCAGACAACAAGACCCCCTCTTGGCTGCACTGATGGGATCCAAAGGAAAACAGAGCAAGATGTTTGGCACCTGCTTGGCTGCTGGAGTTGCCAGAAGGAGGAGTACAAGGCACCATGCAACTCTGGATTTATGTGGGTTTTCCTCCTGAGTCTTTTCTTCTCCCAAAGATATCCTGCAAGGCAGCAGAGGGTTAGGATTAGAGTTTTCCTTCTCAGGTGGGTGAGTCCCATCTGCTCCTCACTTCCCTCTACAGCAGACGCTGCCTTCCTGGCCACAGGACCCACTCTTGGTCTTATCCGCGCAATCGGGCAGAGCCTGTCTTCACATGCAAGGGAATACATACATACATACATACATACATACATACATACATACATACATGCATGTGTGCTGATATACCCTGGGACCCAAGAGCAGAAGAGGCCAGGCAGCTAGAGACAGTCCTGGAGAAGGTGGGGCACTTCAAGCGAGTGACTCTGGCCGCCTTCCTTAGTCCTGGGCACACGCTGGGCAACCTTCAGGAAGCAAGCAGCTGCTCCCCATCAGCCCCAGCTGGATGCCTGCCTCTTCCTTGGCTCATCTGTGTGGCTTTTCCAGTGCAACACCCCACTACCACTGCCACCCCCATTTCCCTCCTGCCTTTCTGGGTGGTGGGCCTGTTTGTGTCCTCTCCACACAGAAATCCATTTCCACACAGAGCATGAGCTGCACAGCCCCTCGAACATCGTTCAGGGAGTCCTCTCTGGGCTCTCTTCCCAGGATTTAAGTAACAGCATGTGGGAAAACTGGGGTGGAGGTGGGGAGAGAAGCAGGTGCCCCCCTCCACCCACCCCCCATGCCAAAAGAAAAAGAAAACAGTACCAGCTGGCAGGCTTGGCTCATCACTGCATGATGCACACTTGAACATTTGCACGATGCTCCTTACCTTTGTTTCTCACACTATGAAGACCTCTGGAACTGTGGGCCAAAGGATTTCTGCCCAGCCGCTGGCAAGTCCCTCCTGTGCCACCCTTGAGCTAGTGAGCAGCCTTCAAGGGAGTGGCCCCAGCAGAAGAGGCACCCCAGGGCTCCCCATGCAAGTCACGTGTGATCGAAAGATTCCATCAACTGTGTCGCCAAAAAAATTTACACATCCCTTGGGCAGACAGGCCAACTAATATCAGTGTACTGGCAGAAGCAAAGATCACCCGTGTTGAAGCAATGATTCTTCAACATCAACTTCGTTGGACTGGTCATGTGCAGATGCCTGATGATTGTCTTCCAAAGCAACTACTAAATTCCGAACTTAAAAATGGAAAGCGCAATGCTGATGGTCAACAAAAGAGGTTTGAAGACTGTCTCAAGGCAAATCTAAAAAAATGTAGTATAAACACTGACAACTGGGAAACACTGGCTTGTGAGTGCTTCAGTTGGAGAACAGCCTTTCCCAAAGGTGTCCTGGGCTTTGAAGACGCTCAAACTCAGGACAAAGGGGAGAAACGTGCTAAGAGGAAGGCACACTTGGCAAATCCACACCGTGACCAACTCCCGCCCGGAAACCAATGTCCCCACTGTGGAAGGACATGTGGATCCATAATTGGCCTCCACAGTCACTTACGGACTCATTGTTAAAACCGTGTTTATGGAAGCCAATCTTACTCGGCTAGGAGGGATCGCAGAAGAAGATGTGCACTTGAGACAAGGAAACCTCCTGGCCTCTCCTGGCATACACTAGACCCAAAGGCAGTCACAGGTCCCCAGGAGGAGACAGAGGGTATTCCTTTGCCCTATAGTTTCATGAAAGAACTTAAAAATCTTTTAAACTTGCTGGGCTGTCACCTAGACATCTTTCAATGCCTGTGTCCTACACAGGGTTGGCGTTTTGGAATGTCTCCCTCTGGTGGGAAACCCAGAAACTGCAGACAAATTAACTCAATTCCAAGCACAACCAAATTAGAGCCAAGTATGTAGGGGTGTCTGCCTGTGCGTGCATTTTTTGCTTCTCGGCTGTTCTCACAACTTGCCTTGCACCCTCCTTCCAGGACTGTGAGGTGACCTCTTGTAGCAAACAGATACGGGGCAAGTGAGCTGCTTTGAACAGCGGGAGCCCAAGGGGGACCAGCACCAGTGCAGGCGAGAGCCCCCTTCCCTCCCAAGCACAGGTGCTGCCATTGTTTGTTTTCAGACCCAATTCAAGGTGCTCACATTTGTGTTCAAAGCCCCAAATGACTCAGGCCCCAAATACCTGCAAGGCTGCCTGCTTCCCTATACTCTCTCAGATGCCGAGACTGGTAAAGGGGGCCCTCTTGGTTGTTCCTCCACCCTCTGGGGCTTGGGGGTGGCTGTCCAGGAGGAGAGGCCTTCTCTGTGGTGGCCATTGAGCTGTGGGACTCCCTCCCCACGGTGCCATGCCTGGCACCTTCATTGCACAACTTTTTGCCTTTGACCCTTGAGTTGTCATGTTTTTACAGCTCACCTTATTTTTGGGTGATTATTAGTTGCTTTGCACTGTTTTTAATATTGTACTTTCATATCAATGTTTCTTAATTTAGGGGTGTATGGGATGTTGGTGGGGGGGGACACTGTGCTCCTTCTGGGGTAGTTTGTACACCTTTGGTCCCCACCCTGCCCTCCCTCACCTGCGGCTCCTAGAAGCCGTCAGCATGTGACAGCGGCCGCAATCCCGCCATGGCTTCAACTAGCTGGCTCAACCAGGTAAGGGGAGCTGCTGGGTCTCAAAACCTAGGACTTTTCCTGCATGCAAAGACAAACTATGGCAGATGGAGCAGAGACCAAGAGTGGGTCAAACGGTCAAGAAAGCAGGTTCTGCATGTGCTGTGCAGCGCTCCGTCTCCCTCAGTCTCCCTGTTCTGGCTTTGGGCTTAGCTGCGCAGCCTGCATTCGCTCCATAAGATGCACACACATTTTCCCTTACTTTTTAGAAGGGAAAAAGTGCATCCTATAGGGTGAAAAATGCGGTACATCCCACAGAAATACAGAGTGGAGTCCCTAAGATGGCTGGGTGGCGCTTTGTGTGCCTCCTTCCAGCAACTCCTGCAGCTGGTGCCCAACATCCTGCTCTGCTTTCCTTTGGACCCCATCAGCGAGGCCGAGGGGGGCGGGCCTTGTCGTCTGGGCAGCCCAGGACCTCCATGCACACTGCCCAGGCTTGTGCCCGGAGGGTCACTTCAGCGCTGCTAACGCAGCAAAAATAATGCAGAGGGCAGCAGATATGAATTACTGATATGAGTACCAGCCACAGCAGGCACTGTGATCCTCCAGCAGTTTGACTTCACTCCCAGAGGCACACTCCACTGTCTCTCGTGACAGATGGATACCAGAAATATACAGTGGTACTTTGGTTTTTGAACGTCTTGGAAGTCAAACATTTCAGTTTTCGAATGCTGAAAAGCCGGAAGTACCTGCTTCGGTTTTCAAAAGCGCCACGGAAGTTGAACAGGAAACGCGGCTTCCGTTTTGAGTTTCCGCAAGTAAATGCTTCCGGAAGTAACTGCTTCAGTTTTCAAACGTTTCAGAAGTCAAATGGTCTTCCGGAATGGATTACGTTTGAAAACCGGGAGGAAGAAGAAGAGGAGGAGGAGGAGGAGGAGTCTGGATTTGATATCCTGCTTTATGACTACCCAAAGGAGTCTCAAAGCGGCTAACATTCTCCTTTCCCTTCCTCCCCCACAACAAACTCTGTGAGGTGAGTGGGGCTGAGAGACTTCAGAGAAGTGTGACTGGCCCAAGGTCACCCAGCAGCTGCATGTGGAGGAGCGGAGACGCGAACCCAATTCACCAGATCACGAGTCCACCGCTCTTAACCACTACACCACGCTGGCGAGGTACCACTTCATATAATTCTATCTTTTTATTTTATTTTATTGTTTTTTTTTCTATGTTGTAGACGTTTTTATTTTTATCTGTAAGCACCTTGAATCCCTATCAGGGCAAAAGTAGTACTGTAGTAGTAGTAGTATTAATTTGCTGTAAGCCTGCCCTGAGGCCTTAGGGAGAAAGGTGGGTAATAAATTCTAATACAGTGGTACCTCTGGATGTGAACGGGATCCGTTCCAGAGCCCCGTTCGCATCCAGAGCAGAACGCAACCCGCATCTGCGGGTCGCAATTTGCCGCTTCTGCGCATAACGTCATTTTGAGCGTCTGCACACGCGCAAGCGGTGAAACCTGGAAGTAACACATTCCATTACTTCTGGGTCACAGCTGAGCGTAACCTGAAAACGCTCAACCTGAAGCGACTTTAACCCGAGGTATGACTGTAATAATTAGAGGAGAAGATGCAGCCCCCAAGTCCGCACCCCAAAGACCAACACCCCAGACAAAGGCATCTAAAAAACAAAGTACAAACTTTATTTTGTTTCTTTACAAAGGCACAAGCCTCATTTTTCCCACTTTCTTAACAAAATATAATAGCATCTCAATGAACACGAAGACCCGAAAACTGTAAAAAAAGAGAAAAAAAGAACAAAAACAAAACAGAAAAACCATATAAAAAAATGAAAGAACTGAGGAACAGCTGCGGCTGGGGAGGAACCTACCAAATACCAACAGCCCTAAACAACACTGGCCTAGGCCTCTAGCCAAATTGGGGGAAGCTGGGTGGGGGGGGAACGGGGAAGGACGCAACAAAAAGCAACGATCACAGAACACGCACGCCCTCATGACCCAGTCGGACCCACGGAACAGATTAAGTGCTTCGAAAAAAAGGAGGAAAGAAGCCACGGGGGGGGGGGCCAAAAGTGGCCAACGTGGCAGGCTGAGGCCCACCCCAGAAACGGCGCCATCTTTGAAAAGGGACACCCCCCACCCAGACTGCAGCTAAGGCCAAAAACCTGAACTGGCCCCCTGAGAACAGAGGGAAGCCTGCCGTCCCGTGATGCAGGAGGGGACTGCAGGCAGGGGCCCCCGGGGTGGCAGCGTGGGCATCGGCCCTGCTATGGGCAGACCTTCCGTCGCCCCCTGGGTCCTTTTGCCTCCCCTGGGGGTGATGCCGGGGAACCAAGCCCCAGGCAGAGCTCGTGAGGAGGCAGTCCTTGAGGGGCCCTTGCAAGGCCAACTAGCAGGGAGGAAACAGGAGGCCCAGAGAAGTCTATCGCAGAGATTGGGGGGGGGGACACACGACTGGGGAGGCAAGGCAACCCAGCAGGGCCTAGGAGGGTGCCAGGAGATGGGGGCACCTGCCACTCTGCGTGGCCGCAGGCAATTTATATGAACGTTCCCCCCTGAGTATTTGGGGCTCCAATCTGGCCCACACGGTCGCACGCAGGCCAGGCACTCTGAAAACCCCCGTGCTGCTGCCCCCTCCCCTCTGCCCCCCTCCCCGTTGGCTTTGAAGAGGGCAAGGATTCGGCCCCTGCAGGTTCTAACGCTCCCGTTTACAGTATCGAAAGGTCATAAAAGAGACCCGAATTCCATGGTATTTTGTAAAAAAATTCAGCGCAAGTTTCTCTGAAGTCCCCTCACCCACACCCTGCCCGCCTGCCCGCCCCCCCGCGGCCAGGTGGGGGTCAGGGCATCTCGGCCTTGCTGTGCTCCATGGAGTCGCTGTCGTCCGCCTCGGAGTCGGAGGCCGTGTCCGAGTTGGAGGGCTCCAGGCTGGTCTGCGCAGGGGTCACGATGACGGCACGACGGCGCTCCTCCTCCTCTTCCTCCTCCTCCTCCAGCAGCCGCTTCTCCTGTGTCCCCTCGATGTGCTGGATTGCCTGGGTTTTTTTGGGGGGGAGACACCAGTGTGAGACAGCAAGCTGGCCCCCCTGAATCCCCCCAAGACTCTGTCTGCGGAAAAGAAGCTCCCAGGAGCTGTCTAAGAGAGTGCCCGGCAGATGGCATCTAACGCGGGTAAAGCTAGCAAGGATGTATAGAACAAAAAATAAGACATGTTGGAAGTGTGGAGAGGTGGAGGGTGACCTCTACCATATGTGGTGGACCTGTAGTAAAGTGAAGGGCTTTGGGGAATTAGTCTATAACGAACATAAAAAAATCTTTAAATACACTTTCCCAAAAAGACCTGAAGCTTTTCTACTGGGAGTGATTGGAAAGGAAATTGAAAAAAAAAAAAAGATAAAAACCTCTTTCTATATGCCACGACAGCAGCCAGAAATATGTTAGCTCAGAATTGGAAAACAGACATAATACCAAATATAATGGACTGGCAGGTTAAAATGATGGACTACGCAGAACTGGCCAGACTATCAGGAAAATTAAGAGATCAGGACGAGCAGAAGTTTCAAGAAAATTGGAGTAAATATTTGATGTATATAAGAAACAATTGTAAATCTTTGAAGACATTGGTAGGGTTGGAACAACTCTTACAGCGTGTAGCTGATAATATGATATATAAAGTATGTGACATTAGAACTTTATTTGATACTTACCAAAGAAATGGAGGGAACTCAGAGGCATGATAGAGCCTAAGTTAAATATGTGACCTATATATATATATTTATGAATGTATGTATGTTTACTGAAAATCCATAAAAATTTAATTTGCAAAGATCAGAGAGCGCCTGGGAAGAGTCCTTGGCTATGTCCACCGGCAGCCGGAGGGCCCCGCGGGGTCTAACCAGATCAGGGGCCCTGCAAGGTCTCAGACCCAGGTGGGGGGGGGGGTTGCAGAAGGGCCTTCCCCAACCCCTTCGTACCCCAGAGCCTTTGAGCTGCCTGGGACTGGTCAGAATCAGGTCCGCGTCTGCCAACAGCAGCCGGCCACAAATCCTTTCCGCTCAGGGGCTGAGGATCGAAGCTGAGACTGAACGGCACCAAGCAGCATCAAGGAAGGCTCAGTGGTTAGAGCACCTGATTTGCATGCAGAAGGTCCTGGATTCAGTTTCTGGGGATTCAGCCCCAGGGAAAGGGCACTTCCCCCCTCCTCTCTCTTCCCCTGACCCCAAAGGGATCGCCAGGAGAGCCTGTTGAGCAGCAAAACCTCAAAAGCACTGCGGAGTCTAAGATTTTGCGGACCTCAGACCACTTCCACAGAAGCTTTCTGCTATGAAAAAGGAGCCACAAGACGCTGCATCATTTTCTAACAGGAGTGCGTCTCAAAAATAGCAGACAAACCACACCCAAAATTGCACACGGATGAGAGACCTCCATCTCCCACCAGGCTTAGAGGTTCTCTATGGAGGGCTGCCCCCCTGCACCCCCCACAACTGCTCTAGAAGGATCCAGCATCTCTTTCCTCGCCTGGAGCTGAGAAAAAGGTGGGTGGGCGGGGTAGAAATAATGAATTATTATTATAAATTATTTTTATGGGGGCTTGTCACACAGCAACTAACAACACTCGTCCAGGGAAACAGGACACAGGTGCAAAATTTGGTGCATTTCTGGGGGCTTCTGTCTTCCAGGGCAGGTGCAGGACACCTCAAAGTCAGAGTGAACCCTCAGCACCTGGAGTGATTGGCTGTTGTCTCCAGGATATGGCTTGGCTCACTCACTTGAGCCATGCAGCGCTTCTGCAGCCCAATGCCCAGCTAGGCATTGGCCCATCCCCTCGTACCCAGGGGATCCCTCCCTGCCCTCCCTCGGGATGCTGCTGGGGATCTGAACCTGGGACCTCCTGCGTCCAAATCCAACGCTCCCCTGCCCCCCCCCACGGACGCGAGTCTCCCCGTCTCACCTGAACGATGGTATCCAGATTCTGCCTGGATGTGGAGATAGTGTTGATCACGGAGGACGGGCCCATGGTTACCACGGTGACGTGGTGAGAGGGTGGCAGCGGCGCAGGCACGATCACAGTCGGGTGGTGGGTGGGGGCTGGGGGGCCGTGTGCCGACAAGAGCTGTGGGGGGGAGAGAAAAAGAGACCGGGGCCACCTCTAAGAAGGTCCTGCAATCAGAGGCAGAATGGCTGAGCCTGGAGCAGATAAGACCTTGGGGCAGGGAGTTGGCTCTGGCCTAGAGAGGCAGCCACGAGCCACTCCTGGCTCCTGATGGGGGGCGGTGGGGGGTCTCCCTTTGTCCAAGGGGATTCAGGCCCCACATGGCCACGTCTGGAGGGGAGAGCAGGGGCTGCAGCCTTGGCCTCCCAGACCCCCCCCCCCCAAGAACAAAGGCAGTTGGAAGGTGCTGGGGTTTGTTGCAGGCAGGTGACCTGCGCTGTGCCCCCCCCACCCCGACCCACAGGGCTCCCCCTGCTGCTTGAACTCGTGGAGCAAGGGCTTGGAAGAGGCAGACCCCGGGGTGGAAGTGACTACATAGCTTCAGGCCTCTCCCTGCAGGGGGAGCCCAGAATCAGTACAGGGTGCGCCACCCCCTCCATCCTCCAGGAGGGACCTGGGGACAGCAAGGCACCTCCAGGAAGATGTGGGCAACCCAGGTAGGCAGGCAACAGGGCATGAGAAGGTAAGAAGGGCATATTGCATCAGGCCATTGGCCCATCTAGGGTCCATCATTCTGTTTTGACAGCAGCCGCCCAGGCACCCATATGGGGAAGCTCATGAGCAGAATATGAGCACCCTTCTCCCGCTCTGTGGTTTCGCCCCACCGTCAAGAGCTGCAAAAGGCAGCTGAGATTTCCTAGCACCACAGAAGCACTGCAGAAGCAGCAGCCAGGCCTGCAGGGGCTGGGGCTGTGCCACGGAGGGGAGGGCAGTTCCCACAAGACCCCTGCCCCCCAATTCCAGCCGGAGCTGCAAGGGAAAGCCTCTTGCCAAACACTCCACAGTTACGGATGCGTGGAACCTGGCCGAGTGGCAGTGGCTTGCCGGGGATGGAGCCCCCGAGCCTCCTGCCTGCCCAGGTGTGCAAGGACCCTCCCCGGGGGGAAGGAAGCATTGCTGCAGCAGCCAGGCCCCCAGGTGAATGCTGAGCCCTCCTTCGGGAGGCACCGTCCAACTCCCTTGGATTTTAGCCCCCACGAGTCTCCCGGGGGACTCTGGGGGGCTGAGGCAAGAGCGCTGGCACCCCCAGCTGCATCCCAAGGGGGCCGAGTGGGAGGCAAGCCGCGCACTCACCTGGGGGCGGCCCTGCTGCTGGTGCTCAGGTGTCTCCTGGCGCAGGAGCCTCACCTGTTCCTGCTGCTGCTGCTGGAGCTGAACCTGCTGCGCAATCACCTTCAGCTTCTCGGGGTACATGTGGGCCTCTAAGGAGCGCACCTGCCGGGGGACCAGGAGAAGAAGGCCCTGTCATGGGCTGGGAGGGCACGGCAACACCCCACAAAGGTCACAGAGAGGCCCAGGCACTCAGTGTGCCAGTCGGGTGCACAATGGGCATACCCTGTTCTGCACCCCATTCGCAAGGGAAACCAAATTCCTTGGCCAAACCTGCTACTCTTTGCTCTCTCTGTCCCCCCAGAAACATTCTGGGGCCTTCACTGGTTTGACAGCACCCTGAAGGATGCGGCCCCGGGAGGTTGCTCCTCAACTGTGGGGCCAGGGAAGTGGTCCAAGCAATCTCCCCTCCCAGCCAAGCCCACGGAGACCCCACGGCCCAGGCAATGCCCCCATCCTCTCACCTGCTCCTCCAGCATCAGGCGGACGGAGCGCTCCTTGTCCAGCTGTTGGCGCAGCTCAATCATCTCCCGGCGGAGGTCCTCAGCCTTCTCGTCCTCCCAGATGTCTGGGGACCCGATGCCCTCGTCTTTGTCCTCCGCCCTCCGCCGCTTCGGGGAGGAGCCGCTGAACTCCTGGCCAAGCAGATGCAGCGTGAGCATCAGGGATGGGGAGGCCGGGGAGAGAGAGAAGGCCCGCCCTCCACTTCCTCCTCTAATGCAGCCAAGTGGGGACCAAGAGGGCACGGCTCAGCCACGCAAAGCAAGCCACAGGCTTGTGGCAGCTCCAGGGAGAAAAGGAGCACATGCAGAGCCTCCCCACCCTCTATGCATAGAGGAGACCACCCCCACCCCAGTCTGGAATATTATATGTGCGCATGCTCAATCTCTCTCTCTCTCTCTCTCTCTCTCTCTCTCTCTCTCTCTCTCACACACACACACACACACACACGAGGGAGCAGCCTTAGCAGATACCTGGATGAACCTCTTGAGCTGGGCGTTCTGCTGCAGCAAACGTGTCTTCTCCTGTTCCAAAGAGAAGATGTACTCTGCTGTCTGCTGGAGAATTGCTGCCTGGGGAGGGGCAATTGGAAGGTGGGGGGGGGTGCAGTGTCAAACATAAAATCCAGCATGTATCATCATCATCACCATCAAAATGCAAAATAGAAGTGCAAAATAAATAGTTAAAACATTTATACCCTCCTCCCACAAACACACTGGTCTGGCAGCTAAAGGCATATGATGAAGGCACCAGGCGAACCTCTCTGAGGAAAGCATTCCACAAATGTGGAGCCACCACAGAAAAGGCCCTCTTCTCATGTTGCCACCCTACGGACCTCCTGTGAAGGAGACACGCCAAGAAGGGCCTCAGAAGATGATCTCGGGGTCTAGGTAGGTTCACATGGAAAGAGGCAGTTCTTGAGGTATTGCAGTCCTGAGCCGCTGAAGGATTTCTAGGTCAAAACCAGCACTTGGAATTGGACGCCGAAATTAATTGGCAATCAATGCAGTTGGGCCAGGATTGGTGTAAGATGCTCAAACCGCTGTGCTCCAGTGAGTAACCTGGCCGCCGGATTCTGCACCAGCTGAAGCTTACAATCAATCTCCAGAGGCAGCCCCATGTAGAACACCTGGCAGTAACCCAACCTAGAGCCTTGGTCCCATAGAAGCCCTTTTCCAGCTCAAGGGTCCCCACAGAGAAGACGAAGATGCAGCTCTTCCACAAGCAGGCAGACCACCTAAGAATGGGGGGTTGGGGGGGCACAGGCAGAGACATGGTGCCCCTTGTGCCCTCCTTCAGGTCAGCTGGATCTGGAGCAGGAGGAGAGGACAGAGGGTGAAGAAAGAGCTGTGAGTGGAGTGGGGCCCTTTCCCCGGCCCCTGGACCCCCTGGGAAGCTCAACCGACCTGCTGGACCCAGGTGAACGGGACGCAGCCTGAGGAAGGACCAGCCACCTTGAGCTGCCCATAAAAGGGCAAAGCTCGCTGTTTCCAGGAACTCTTCTCACTGTGAGACTTTTGTGGGTGAGCTGAGAGTTGGTTTGGACCCTGGGTGAGCACCCTGAGGGCGCGCCAGAAGGAGAATGAACTGATATTGATTTATCCATGTTAATAACAGTATTAAGAGAACATGTAGCTGTGTGCTTTTTGTAATATTGTAAGTTGTCTGCTGCTGCTGCTTCAGTTTTTGGTATGCTGCTTAGATATGATTTTAATATATTAAGCGGTACAGCGAGTTCCACAGTTTCACTGCGCTGTGTGTGGAAAAGTCCTCCTTCCTTTAGCCTGTGCTGAGCCTCCCTGCCTTGGGCTTCCTGGGAAGACTATATGGGGCTGTTGGTTCTCCTCCTGCCTTTGCTCCAAGGAGCAGAAAATGAAGCACAGAGGGTCTCTTCTCCCTCCACCCAAATTTTATCCTCATAACAGCTCCGTGAGGAAGCTCAGGCTGAGAGCTGGGGACTGGCTGACCTGGAGGTGGGCTTTAAAAAGACAGTGTTTGGACCTTTCCGCACAGGGGACTCTCGCCATCCCCTTGATGATATTGGCGGCCCTTTTTTGAACCTTTTCCAACTCTGCAATATCCCCTTTGAGGAGAGTTGGCCTGAACTGTACACAGTATTCCAAATGCAGCCCCATCATTTGAACGATGGCATTATGGTAGTGGCAGTTTTGTTTTCTATTCCTTTCCTAAAGATCCCTAGCATGGAATTTGCCTTTTTACAGCTGCAGATCACTGGGTCCACATCATCTTTGAGCCAGCTAACACAACCATCAGTTCAGACTCCAGGAGCATCTATGTGAAATTAAGATTATTATTTTTTGCCCAAACGTGCATCCCTTTACCTTTGTTTATACAGTCATACCTCGGGTTACATCCGCTTCAGGTTGCGTTTTTTCAGGTTGCTGACAGCCAAAACCTGGAAGTACTGGAACGGGTTACTTCCGGGTTTCGGCAGTCACGCATGCGCAGAAGTGCTAAATTGCGCTTTGCGCATAAGCGCCGAATCGCAACCCGCGCGTGCACAGACGTGGGTTGCAAACGCTGTGAGTTGCAAACGTGCATCCCACACGGATCGCGTTCGCAACCCAAGTGTCCATTGTACACTGAACTGCATTTGTGATTTTACCACCCATTTGCTCCTTTCAAAGCTCTTCTCTTCCTGGTTCAACCACCCTCAACAATTTAGTGCCACTGGCAGACTTGGCCACCTCAGTGCTCACACTGAGCACAAGATTGTTTATGAACAAATTAAAAAGCCCCCATACCAATCCTTGGGGGACTCCACTTTCTACCTCTCTCCATTGGGAGAACTGCCCATTGATTCCTCCTGTTTCCAGTTTCTAACCAAATCCTGCTCCCTAAGAGGACCTCTCCTCTTATCGCGCAGCAGCTAGACTTAGTACTAAGGTTAAACTCAAGTGGAATCCTAGGAGTCAGGAGCCTCCAAGCCAAGCTCCTTGCATCTGGTACACAGAAAATGCCAAGCTCAGCTGCTCCCCATCCCAACCTCTGTCCGCTGCCACAATCACCAGCAATTTTTTTTTGGGGGGGCGGGGTCATACATGGCACAGCACAGAAGTCTCCAGAAAGGACTAGCAGGCAGCCCCCCCCGGTGAGGAAAGGGCTTTGTAAAGCGCCTGACCCTTACCTTGCTGAGCTTCTCCCCATCCGTGTGTGGGATGAGGGTCTTCAGCGACTGGAACCCTGCGTTGATGCTTTGCATGCGGCGCCGCTCATTGCTGTTGGCGATCTCCCTGCGTATCCGCCGCTCCTGGTCCCTTTGCGTCTCTGGGGTCAGCGGGATGTTGGCCAGGCTGCGGGGGAGACGAGCAGCTTTAAGGGAGGCTCAGTCCCTCTGCGGCCCTGAAGAACGGCTGCCCGCCAGCGGGCCCCAGGGCTGGGGGGTGCCGTGGCTGCCCAGAGGGTGTAGGGCTAAAGCTCTTGCCTGCTCTGGTCAGCACAGCCAACAGCCAGGGATGGGGGAAGTCAGGAGACACCATTGCAAAGAGGACAAAGGGTCTGATTTGGCACAGAGTGAGATCCCGCCTGCCTGCCCAAATAACACACAATTTGACTGAAATGCCCGGTTGGGTCCTGTCCTGAGAAATGAGCAGGGGCTCGTTTTCTTTTAATGCCTTTAAATGAAACGTCAACACCGCGTTGGCCTCTAAAGCAGATCCCTGCAGCCTGGGAACTCGAGTGCTCCTATGGAGAGATGGGGACCCATCTGGTCCCAGGCAGGTTCACGCCTTAGAGGGCTCAGGCTGGCAGGCTAACTCCACCCTGAATGGCACAAGCTGCCCCAAAGCCTCAGAACCTTTGCCTAGAGGGACCCGCAGGTAGCTGGGAGGAGGAAAAGGATGCGAGCAACAAGCGATGCATTATCCCCCCCTGAATGGAGAGCTGATCCAGGGGTGTGCTGGGCCTCAGGCCAACTAATATGCAGCAATGACTTTTTTAAATAAACAAAAAATCACTTTGGGGCATACCAAAGAGTTAAGACAGAAAAGTTTTTTTAATATGCCCAACTATTCAACACAAAGTCAACTCACAGCTGCAGGACTGTCTCCCAGCACAGGACCCTCACCAGGCGGGGGTGGGGGGTGAGCTCCAGGTTTGGCAGGCAGCAAGATCCGACCAAGGAGGAGAGATAGGCTAGAGACAAACTGGGGGTGCTTTTTACACAATTGCTTTATTCCTTTCTTTGTGCATTGTGTGTAGACTGCAGAGATCAATTGGAGGAGCCAACCTTCAAGGGGCCTTTGGTCAAGCAGGTTCCCAGCACAGGGCCAAGAGCCTGAACATCTGTTTGACTTAAGTCCACCCCACGAGGCGCTGGTCTTTTAGACCTCCTCCAACTCTTGAGAAAAACTCTCCTCTGTCTCCGGGCTGAGATCTTGGACCAGGCAGAAGTGCTCTCTGCTGGCGCTAAGAGAACCCACAGGAGGAATGTGCAACTGGCCGCTACCTGGGAGCAAGAGGGAGGGGTCGTGGGAGGCCACTTGGACGCGCAGGGGAATCCCACCACCACCATTTGTGATGGGTTCAAATCCCGCGGTCCCTGGGCTCCAGCTGGCACCTGAAAGCCACCGTTTGCCAATGCATAAAAGGCGGGGGGGGGCAGGTAAGCCAGGTGTATGTGGCGGGAAAAGAGTCGGGGGGGGGGGGCCCGGCCAGCGACCAGGGCCAAAATTTGGAGCGGAATTACACCCGCCCCCCAGCAGCGCTGGACCCTCTGCCCCGACCAGCCCGCCCTGCCCGCGCTCTGGCCGCAGGAGCTCAGCCGAGGTACCAGCGGGAAGCGGGGCTGCCCCACTGAGCAGAGCGGCAGGAGCGCGGCCAAGGGTCCCGGGCTCCCTTTGTCTGGCGGCAGCCCCGGGCGGCGTCCGGGCTCCGTCGGGCACAAAGGCGGCCCGAGGGCGAGGAGCGCGGCGGCCCCGCGCGGAAGACGCGGCCCTGCAAAGCAGCAGCAGGCCAGGCCTGCCCCGCGCGGCCTCCGCAGCCCCAGCCACGTGCGCGGCTGGCCCGGAGCGCCCGGGCGCCTTTGTGCCGAGCGGCGGCGGCGGCGGCGGCGGCGTGGCCCGGCCGAGCGCAGCACTACATGTCCCGGCAGCCCGCGGCGGAAAGGCCCGCCCCTTCGGAGGCTGCACAGTCACCGCCAGGCTAGGCCCGGCCGCCGCCGCACCAGTCCCCACGCGGCCGGGCGGCGGCCCCGGCGCCCCGGGGAGCCCCGACGGGGCGGCTGCTCAGCCCCGAAAGCCCCTCGCCCCAGGGGGAGCCCGGCCGGGCAGCCGGGGCGGGCGGCGCGCCGAGGGGCAGGCCAGGGAGCCGCGGCGGCGGCGGCGGCGGCATGGCTGCCTTGTGCCCTCCTCCCTCCCTCGCCCGCCCGCCCAGCTGCACGCCTTCGCCTTCGCCCTCGCCGCGCCCGCCCGCTCGCCCTCCCGGCCGGCCGGCCGGCAGCCCCTCGCCGCCGCCGCCGCCGCCGCCGCGCTCCCTCGTCGGGGCTCGGGCCGGGCGCGCAGCCAGGCAGGCGCAGCGAGCGCAGCAGGTCGGCGGCGGCGGCGGCGGCAGCATGGCCGGGGCGCCCGCTCTGCCTGCAAACAGACCCACGTGCTCCCGCCAGCGGCCCTCCCGCCGCTCCGGGGGGCGACCGAGGGAGAGGGAGACCCCGCCGCCCTCCCCGCGCAGCCCCGGCCCGAAGCGCACGAGGGGGAGTCCGGGCAGCGGAGGCTCGGCCGGCCCGGCGCTCGGTGCCGCTCTCTTTCCCCCCGCCCGGCCCGGCCCGGCCCGGCCCGGCTGCCCGTCTCCCGGGCTCGGCGGGGCGCACACCCACCTGCACAGCCCGCCGATCACCTCCTTCTCGGATTTCCTGAAGTGCTGCAGCGACGGCACCTTCGGCGCGGGCACCATGAAGTACTCCATGCCCGGCCGGGGAGGGAGGGAGCGGCGCCCGCGGGGATCGGGGCCGGGCAGGCGGCGAGGGGGCTGCGGGGGCGCGCGCGGCGGCGGCGGCGGCGTGTGCGTGTCCGTCCCCCGCCCGGCGGCGCCGCTGCTGCTCCTCCTCGGCTGGCTCGCTGGCTCGCTCGCTCCTCGGTGCGGCTCCGGCTCCTCTGTGCGCGTCTCCTCAAGGCGGGAAACAGCTGGTGCGAGCGCAGCGCTCCCTCCCCGCCGGCGCCGCCTCCGCCAGCCACCGGCCCATGTAAACAAAGGACTATTTGCCGCGGCCCCCGCGCCCCGCCGGCGCCCCCCCGCCCGCCCCCCGCCCCGCGCGCGCCCGCCCGCGCCCCCCGCCGCCCCCGCGCCTCGCCTGGCCCCGCGCCCGCCCGCCCCGCCGCCCGCCCGCCCCGCGGCTGCCTGCGCCACGCCGGGGTGATGCGGCCCATCAGCTGACGGCTTGGCACCGAGCAGCCCAGCAGGAGCGCACGGGCGGGCGGGCGGGCGGGCGGGCGGGCCAGGCAACCTCCGAGGGGAAGCCACCCGCGTGGCCTTGGGGCGGCAGTCGCCGCGGGCTCGGACCCCCCCCCCCCCCGCCAAGCGCGGGCTCTGCCCCGAGGAGCTTCCCATCTGCGCGCTGGTTGCAAAGGGAAGGGAGCCAGCGGGAGAGGCGCGCCGCGAGGCTCCGGCGCAGCAGCCTTTCCTGGAGAAAAACGGCTCCGTTGCTCGCCAGTAAACACCCGCAGGAGCCCAGCCTTGCCCAGAGGAAGATCCTGGCACTGTCGGAGGCTCTTCTGGGGAACCTCTGGCCTGGCCCTTCTGGACCAGGATCTGCACAGCGCACACGGCAGGCAAATCCTCCTGATCGGGGCCAGCAGGGACAGGCACCCTCTGCCCAGCCAGGACCTGGGGCATTTAATTGTGGCTTTCGTGTCAGCTGCAGTTGGAATGCAGGGATATTTATTTATTACTGATATTAACATCATGCCCACTCTGAGGCTGCCTAAATTTACAAAGGCCCTACATCCATGCTGGCAATAAAAGCCTTAAAATGAGGCAAGGAAGATAAATTTCTCCTGTGGGTGACACGGGGTGACTCAAGGTTAACTAGTGGTGCAGCAAAAAGACTGCTAGCACATTTGCAAAATTAAGCTGAGTCCAGTATGGTTTCTGAAGAGCCATGGGGCAGAAAATCCCACAAGCGGGGTAAAAATACAATAATAATACATTAGGAGTCCCCAGCAACTTGCAGCCCCTCCAGGACTCGCAAAGCCCACATCCTGAGATGGACTTTCCCCTCTCCCTAACGGTTGGGCCGGCCCTTTCCTCGCCAGCTCTTCTCCAGCTGCCTCCTCAGTTAGCTGACTGGTTCCCTGCCCCTTTGCAGCTGGTGCCCCTTCTACTTTCAAGAGGTTGGGGAGGAGCCTGTGCTGTGCAGGTGTATGTGCCATTTCTCCCCTCCCCCCCCAGGCAGCAGGTCAAGGCCCCTCTCCCCACTGAGGCCCTTGGGGGGCACCGGAAGGGCAGGCCAGAATGGGCTAGGCAGGCCAGAGGCCTGGTTCAAGTTCGTCTGTGCAGGGCCTGAGCAGAAGAGTGTTGGTGGCACCCTGCAGCCAGGCTGGGTCTGCAAGACGGAGTTGTTCTTGGGGAGCGGGTCGGCTCCTGTGCACTTAGAGCCCAGCCCAACTATTGTCCTTTAGCGCCTGGCCGCCAGAGCATCCTTTATCTGACCAACAACTTGTCTTCTGGGAGAACAGCCGTTTCTAACTCAGCCTCCCCCAGCTTGGTCTCTTAGGATGTTCTGGCCCAGAATTCCCATCCGCACCAGGTGTGGGGGGGAAGTGGTTCTGAGCAGTGACCCTCTCCTCCCTGCCACCATAAATGCACAGGCACACACTATCCTGCCTGGGGGAGAGGCAGGCAGGAACTCGCCCGCTGGAGGGGCAGTGCCAGGGACCCCTGGTTCTGAGCAGCAGATTTTGGAGAAGTGGTATTTTCTGCCCTACATCCTCTTGCGTTTTGTGGGGGGAGGGTTTCAACAGAGCAGCAGCAGCAGCCACCCAGAGCAGGATAGGACCTTTGGGGCCTTTTGGGGTGGGGTGACAAATGTCTGCTCCCCGGACAACAAGCACATCATTTGCCTCTGGCTGGTCTGGTCTAGAGCTCCTTCCAGCACCCTTTTAACCCTACTGGGGAGAGAACTCAGCAGTGGTGGTGGCCGTGAGCTACTCCCGCCCCCCTATCCCAGCTGGCAGGCAGCCACGCTCCACTCCGCCCTGGCCACTCACTCACCTTGGCAAGGGACTTCCCCAACCAGCTCTGAGGGTCTAACTGAGCTTGTCTGCCAACGCCCCGTCCCCAAAACAGGCCAGTACCCAGGAGGAGCCAGCTTCCGCCAAGCCTGGAGACTGGTTCACTTCTCCTGCTGCAGCTGCTCTCTGCTGAGAACTCTCCTGCATAGCTGGGGCTGGGGGCCGTGGCCCTGAGACAGCTGACCCCAGGGCAGCAGGAGCACTTGGGGTCCCCCCTTCTTCTGTTCCACAACGGATGTGGCTCCAACTGCCAGGGAACTCTCAAGGCCCGGCATTCCGCCCCCCCTCTTGGTCCAGGCCCAGGCCTCTGCTGCAGGGTGAAGGGAGAGAGACTCCCTACACTCTGGCCAGTGACCAGAGGCAGAAGCCACACCTCAAAAGCCTCTGCACCAAGGCTGCAGCTGCCCCTCTTGCCACCTCTCGGCTGCTGTGCCCGGCATCTCTCTTCATTTTGCCCCTCTCCCTTTCAGCCCGCAGGAGAGAAGGGTGGCAGAGGGGAGGTGCCCGTTGGTTCCTTTTCCCAGTGTGGCCTGGTGTGCCAGCTGCCAGCTCCCCCCCCCCAGGAGGAAGGAGGCCTGCCCTCAGCCATGCATGCATTGGTTCTACCCAGGCTAGACAGCTGCAACGCATTCTGTGTGGGGCTGCCTTTGAAAATCGCTCAGGATCATTATACCTCAAGAACCACCTCTCCCCACATAAGCCAATCCGGACCCTGAGATCATCCTCTGAGGCCCTTTATGTGTCTCCTCCACAAGAGAGCCAGAAGGTGGCAACACGAGAGCGGGGCCTTTTCTGTAGTGGCTCCCTGTCTGTGGAATGCTCTCCCCAGGAAGGCTTGCCTGGCCTCTTCATTTAGGTGACAGGCAAAAACATTCCTCTTTAACCAGGCCTCTGGCTGATTGATATTCTACAGGCTTTTAAATGTGTTTGTGGAAGGGGGGGGTATTGCTTTGTTGCTTTTGTTTTAACTTTTTATTTGTGCTTTTACTTTGTATTTTTATCTTGTGACCTGCCTTTAGATCTTAGGATGAAGGGTGGTATGTCAGTCTAATAAATAAAATAGAAATGATCTGGAAATGCCAGTGGTGTGGAATGTTGCTGTTTCTGCGCTGACTGAGGGTCAGATGATCAGAGCAGATAACACCAGTGCTGAACCAGTTCTGTGCTGGGGATGTATGCGTTTCCAGTTCAATGTGCTGGTTTTGTCCTTTAACCAGCTTGTGACCACGTCACTTGAAGGACCAATTGAAGGTTGCTCACTGGCTGCCTTTAAGGTTAGTTTGGTTGATGGGCAGGAGGCGGTGCCTTCTCACTAGTGGCACCTCCCTTACAGAACTCCTTCCTTAGAGAAGCCCACTGAGCTCCAGTATTCAAAGCAGCCTCCAAAACTTGCCAGTTTTGAATGGATTTTATTGGTTCTAGTTAGTCATGCTGCAATTTTGTCGATTTCACTGGTTGAATTATTGCATTTGAATGTGCTGCTGCTTTTGCATATCTTTTGAATGTGAGCATTCCATCATCATCATCATTGTTTATTATTTCTACCCCGCCCATCTGACTGGGTTTCCCCAGCTACTCCGGACAGCTTCCAACAGAACATTAAAACACAATAAAATTAAACATTAAAAGCTTCCCTAAACAGGGCTGCCTTCAGAAGTCTTCTAAAATTCAGATAGTTGTTGATTTCCTTGACATCTGATGGAAGGGCATTCCACAGGGCAGGTGCCAACACCGAGAAGGCCCTCTGCCTGGTTCCCTGTAACTTGGCTTCTCGCAGGGAGAGAACCATGAGAAGGCCCTCGGAGCTGGACCTCAGTGTCCGGGCAGAACGATGGGGGTGGAGATGCTCCTTCAGGTATCCTGGGCTGAGGCCATTTAGGGCTTTCAAGGCCAGCACCAACACTTTGAATTGTGCTCGGAAACATACTGGGAGCCAATGTAGGTCTTTCAGGACAGGTGTTATGTGGTCTCAGCGGCTGCTCCCAGTCACCAGTCTAGCTGCCCCACATAGAACGCATTGCAGTAGTCCAAGCAGGAGATAACCAGAGCATGCGCCACTCTGGCGAGACAGTCTGCAGGCAGATAGGGTCTCATCCTGCGTACCAGATGGAGCTGGTAAACAGCTGCCCTGGACACAGAACTGACCTGTGCCTCCATGGACAGCTGTGAGTCCAAAATGACCCCCAGGCTGCGCACCTGGTCCTTCAGGTGTACAGTTACCCCATTCAGGACCAGGGAGTACCCGACACCAGCGTGCCCCCTGTCCCCCCAAAACAGTACTTCTGTCTTGTCACAATACTGTATTGCAGTGTGTCTTGTGTGTGTCTTTTCAACAGTTCACCCCCTTGGGTGGGCCTGGTCTAGAGAGGCAGCGTCCAAATATTTAAGAGAAGAAAGCTGGGCAGCCTAGAGAGACAGGGGTCCGTTCCTGCTGCTCCTTGCTGTGACATGACTTGCTTAGCTTCTCGAGGGCCCCCCCTTCCGTTTCTTGTCTTGCCGTCCCCCAGAGCCGTTGGAGGAGGAGGCGGTTTCCAAAAGCCACCGAAGAAATCGGATGTGGATGACAGTCTGTGTCGCAAGAAGGGCACGGGAGGCTGCTGGAGGGGAGGGGAGGAGGTGCGCGCAGGCCGAGCAGAGCCCCAGGAACGGCCCTTCTGAGCTCCAGCTGCGGCTCTTTCTGCGCAGAGTTTTGTGGCACCTGAAAGCTCACCCCTTTTGTGGCCTCGAAGGTGCCACGGGGCGCTGCCCCTTCTGCGGCTGCAGCCTCGAGGCTCCTGCCCAAACTCTCCCAGCCAGGCGGGCAGAAGGCGGCTGCCACGCCAGGCGCTGCCTTTGCGCTCTCGTCTTGTTGGTTTCAGTTTCCTGCTCTGCAGCTGACGCGCAGGAGCTGCCTGACCCCAGCTGCAAGGAAGAGAGAGAGAGCCGAGGGGAATTGTCTAGTCAGGCTTGCTTGCCTCCGCCCTGCAGCCCCGCTTTACGCAAAGAAGCAGCGGCAGCAGCACCCTCGAAGCAGCGCCCTCCATCCACCAGGCGCCAGGACCTGGTGCCCAATAAAATAATAACTCCTTGGGCAGGATTGATTGTTCTTTCCCCCCGACCCCAGTCTCTGCGCTCTGAGTCTTTCCGACTTCGCAGTGGTTCAGTTTACTTGGGAGGAGGTGATCCCAGCGGCTCCCGACTATTTCTCTTGCTACCATCAACAAAATCCTGCTTGGCTGCCTGATTAAGAGTTCCCTGCGTGGAGAGCCACCGCCACGGACCGCCTGACCTCTCGGCTGCTCCGCTCGCCGCCAGGGATGCTTTTGTGCAGGGGTCAGCTGCACCGAGAGGGGAAGAAGGAAGGGACAGGCCCGCAGGGCTCCTGCTGCTCTCTGCCAAGGCTGGGCCAGCCAGCCCAACTCTCGCGGAGGCGCTGGTGCAACTGCCACGAGGGGGCCGGTCCCTCGGCTGCCCTTGCGGAGCTCGCAGCTGCTGCAGTGAGGGCGCAAGGTGCTGGAGGAAGTTGCACGCCTGCCGAGAGGGGCTGGATCAGTGCAAAAGGCTGCTCAGTTGCCCACAAAGCGGAAACAGAAAGGAGACTGCACTTGCCCCTTTAGCCTCCCGCTGCAAGGCGAGAGCCACCTTCAAACATCCGAAAGGCTGCTTGTCACATGCAAGAGGGAGCAAGCTTGTTTTCTTCTCCTCTGGAGGGCAGGACTCGAACCCATGGCTTCAAGAGGTGGGGGACTCTCCTACCTTGGAGGTTTTTAAGCAGAGGTTGGATGGTCACCTGCCATGGATGCTTTAGTGGAGATTGCTGCATTGCAGGGGGTGGGACTAGATGACCCTCAGGGTCCCTTCCGGCTTTACAATCCTATGATCCTAAGATGGCCAGGTGTTCTCCCCATCTTGGTTCCTAACTGGGACAATGCTGTCTCTGCCGTTGGGACAACAAGCCCAGCCCACTTCCGAAAAGTTCTCAAGGTGCCTGGCACTGAACACAGGTGGAAGGGTCCGTTCCCCAAACATCCCTTTAAAAAAAAACAAAAAACTTTTATTGATAAATGCAATACTTACAAACACAAACCAGAACACTAAACAAACTGATTATACATAGATACATGTACTGGAATCTAATTGGCCAAAATATTGGGAAATTTTGGAGCAGGAGGGAGACAAATTGAAATTGCAGAGCTATGAGAAACTTAAAGATAAGGTGCGAGACTGGTTATATTACTTTCAAGTAAGAGAGGCCTATAATTTGGACAGGAAAAATGGCTTCCAGGTGGAAAAATCAAAGTTGGAAACAGAACTACTAGAACCCAATGCTAAGATATTGTCGAGAATGTATAATCTGCTGTTGAAATGGAATACTGAGGATGAAACGGTAAAATCTGCTATGATAAAATGGGCACAGGATGTTGGTCATAACATTATGTTTGCTGACTGGGAACAGTTGTGGACCACCGGCATGAAATTTACGGCATGTAATGCCTTAAGAGAGAATATTATGAAAATTATATATAGGTGGTACATGACCCCGGTCAAGCTTGCAAAAATCTACCATTTGCCCGATAATAAATGTTGGAAATGTAAAGAAACTGAAGGAACATTCTTTCACCTTTGGTGGACGTGCCCAAGGATTAAGGCGTACTGGGAAATGATTTATAATGAACTGAAAAAGGTATTTAAGTATACCTTCTTGAAGAAACCAGAAGCCTTTCTCCTGGGCATGGTTGGCCAATTGGTGCCAAAGAAGGATAGAACTTTTTTTATGTATGCCACTGCAGCAGCAAGAATACTCATCGCAAAGCACTGGAAGACACAAGATTTACCCACCTTGGAAGAATGGCAGATGCAAGTAATAGACTATATGGAACTGGCCGAGATGACCGGCAGAATCTGAGATCAAGGAGATGAGCAGGTGGAAGAGGATTGGAAGAAGTTTAAAGTTTACTTACAAAAATATTGTAAAATATATGAATGCTGAGGACATTGAAAATGAAACGAAGGGGTTCTAGTGATTAAGATAAGTAAAAGTATAAAGGGAGGGATAAAGGATGAAAAGGAACAATGAACGATCTTGCTGAATTAATTTTTAATTGGAATACAAGAAAGGAAGGCGGGTGGAAGTAAGGGAAATAAGGTTTTGAAGGTTATAAATTTGAAAGAGAGCTTTTTTATGTTAAAATTTTCTTTTTTATGTTTTCTCTTTTTTGTATTTTTGTGATTTTTGTTGATTATTGTTGGTTTGTTAAAGTTTTTTTTCTTTTTCTTCTGTAAAACCTAATAAAATATTATTTAAAAAAAATACATAGATACATGTACACCTCTCAACTTAGATTACAAAAAAAGAAAACAAACATACAAACTAGACATACAAATTGGACTTGCCTCCACCTATATGTGGCTTCCTTCGTTTCTTTTGGCTGTGTTGTCAATATTATTTTTGACTATCTTATACCCATTTCTTCTTCGTCCCCCCAACATTCCGTCGCACTCCAAGGGGACCAAGGAACGGCGTGGGCGGGGCTATGCAGATGAAGGGGCGGGGCGGGGCGGCTTGGTGGGGCGTCCGCGCCGTGGAAAGGCGTGGCTCTTGCCCGACCCGCAGAGCGAGGGCCCCTTCTCGTGGGGCTCTCCGTTTCTTGCCTTTTCACGACCAGAGCGACTGCCTGCAGGTGGGATTGTGGCCAAAGGATGGAGGGCTGCCCTTTCGGCCGGGCTGAGAGAGAGGGGGGCGCAGCGAAAAGCCCCGGCTGAGGGGGCAGCACAGGCGAACCCTCCAGTTGGGGGGAGCCAACTGCCTGGCCCCATGCAACCCCCTGGGGGGGGGGGAGAAGAGCGAGCAGCCCGCCCTCCTCTCTCGCCCGGAGGCACGTTCTCCTCCTGCCCCTTTCCGGCTCGCTCTTGGGCGAGGCCCTCTGCCTTTCCATCTCCCCCATCGGCCAGGATGCGTGCAAAAGAAATAGAACTACTTAACTGACCAATTGCGAAAAAATTGCCAAGGGAGGCGAGCAGGAGCCTTGGTTTCCCCCTAGTGGCCTGAAATGTGCACTGCAGCCTCACAAAGCAGGCAAGGGAAAGCATCTGGTAATTCCAGGTGTAAGGAAGTTTTGTTTTTTAAGGGTTGGTGTTTTATTATGTTTTTATATCTGTTGGAAGCCGCCCAGAGTGGCAGGGCCACCGAGTCAGATGGGCGGGGTACAAATAACAGTATCATCATCATCATGCACAGAGGATGAGGACGGCCACACACCTCCGTCCTTCCGGACTCAAGCATGAAGCTCACTGGGCGATTCTGGGCCAGCCTGGCCGACCTCACAGGGTTGTCGCAGGGATTAAGTGGGATAGCCAGAGTTTGCATGGCAGAAAGGCCCAAGTATATTTTGGCGATGTTTTGCCAAAATTTATAAATTAAAATCCAACCTTTGTTGGAAATGTAACAAAGAACCTGGAACGATAATTCATATGTGGTGGGATTGCAAGGAAATAAAGAAGTTTTGGGGAGTTTAAGAAAATGCTTAAAAAAAAACCTTGATAAAAAATCCCGAGGGTTGGTGGGCAAAGACATACCACATATGAAAAAAACAATCTTTTTATATGCAACAGCAGCTGCCAGGGTAGTGATTGCCACTAAATGGAAATCTCAAGACACACCAACAAAGGAAGAGTGGATTTGTAAATTGAGTATATAGAATTGACAAAATTAACTTCAATTATAAGATATCAATCAAATCAAAAATTAAGAATGGAGAGGAAGTATTTCAAAGATTATATGCCAAAATATTGTTCTAGAAATGACATGCTAATAGGCTTAGAATAAAAAATGTAAGCAATAACAAAACCAGTAAAGAAAGAAGGAAAAATCAGAATTTAACAAAAATAATTTATTATAGAATGTAAGGGGGGAAAGGTAGAAAGAAATATAAAGAAGTCGAATTGCTGTGGAGGGAAGTAGAGGGTGGGGGTGGGTTTTATAATTAAGTGTATAATTATGCAGCTGTTGTAATTTAGATATTATATTTTATGTGAGGGAATCATTGGGAATTTTGGTTATTATGTATATATGTTAAGTTTCAGTAAAGATCTTTGGGGGGAAAGAAAAGAAAAAGAAAGGCCCAAGTACACATGAGATGAGGCAGGCAGCTTAGGAAGCCGTTGGTTCCATGTCCTATTTTTTGCTGCTGTCAGATTCTACCCAAATGGTGCTGCAGGCAGCTGATGATGATGGCAGAAATATACTGTAATAACGAAATGCAATAGAGCAAGGGTGTCAGGACTGCACAGAATAAATGAGAATACTCTTGCAAAAAAGGAGCAAGCAGAGAGGGAAGCCCGCTGAGAAGAGAGTGGACCGTTTTATTATTTGTTTGTTTTTTAAACGCTAATGAACTCTGTTTTCTTAAAGCAGATGTAAAATGGCCCGTGGAATCCAGCCACCCTTTCTTCTGCCTGGGCGATTGTTTGTTGAAGGGCTTGTTCCTGAGCGAGAGACTGGAGAAGGGGTCAGTTGGCCCCCTGGCTCTCTGCCCGGGGAAGGCTGGGGAACTGCATGGATCGATTGGAGGGTATTTTGGGACTTTTGCTTTGATTGATTCATTGCACTTTATTTTTCATTGATACACCATTTGCCATCCCAGAGGTCTTTGGACCAAAAAGCCAAACATAAATAAACCTGGACAGAACACTTCCTCTGCCTAAAAGCCAGGCAAGGGGCCGGGAGCGCTCAATCTCTGGAGGGAGATCAGAGGAGCTTCATGCTGAACAATCTCCCCATACAGCTGCTGGGGTGAGGCAGCTGTACTCAGGCCTCATCTTTTAAGGGCCACCAATGAAGTCCCTTGCAGATGGAGGGGTCCTTCTTCAATCCCTCGCGATGGCACAGAGGCAGTTGCCGCGGGCAGTTTTTAGCAGCATTATTATTATCCTCATCAACTCCTCCTGAGCATCTTCTGCCAGGGATCCTTTTTGGCCATGGGGGTGGGGGGGTTGCCTAGTTCCCGTGCCCACACACAGAGGAGGACCTCCAGGGGGCATATTTGGAGGGTCTTTTCAATGTGCAGAGGGCATTGTCCTGGGAGGCAAGGGAGATAAGACTCCTTGCCCTGAAGATGGTGGGTTGGCACATTCATTTTTATCACAGCAATTCGGCCTAACAATGATAACTTCAAATTTGTCCATATTTCTAAATCCCTTTTCACTTCAATCCAACATTTTTCATAATTATCCTTAAATAAATTCACATTTTTGGCAGTCATATTAACCCCTAAATATTTCACTTTCTTAACCAATGTTAATCCTGTCTCCTCCTGAAACTTCTCTCTCTCATTCACAGTTAAATTTTTCTCTAAAACCTTAGTTCTCATCTTGTTCAACTTAAAACCTGCTACCTGTCCAAATTCTCAAATCAGTTCCAATACCCTTTTAGTACTAGATTCTGGCTCCTGTAAAGTCAACACTAAGTCATCAGCAAATGCTTTCAGTTTGTACTGTTTAGCTCCCACTTGTATACCTTTAACCTCTTGATCCTTTCTAATCATGTTTAACAAAACCTCCAGGACCGATATAAAGAGCAATGGAGAAATTGGGCAGCCTTGTCGTGTCCCTTTTTCAGTCTTAAACTCTTCTGTCACTACATTGTTCACAATTAATTTTGCCTTTTGTTCTGAGTAAATTGCACCTATACCATTTTCAAAACCTTGGCCTACCCCCATCCCCTATAGATTCTTCTTCATGAAACGCCAAGAGATGTTGTCAAAGGCTAAGGAGCGCTGAAACATCAGGGAGAAAGCTGGCAGGAAAGCACAAACCTGTTTTCTCTTTAGCTTCCAAGGAGCTGTGGAAAGCCTAGGTGGGTGGTTTGCCCCCAGCAGCCTCTCCTATACACAGTGGCATAGCATGGGTTGCCAGGGCCCAGGGCACCACCCACTGATGGGCTGGAACAAAGGGGCAGTAGCTCAGCCATCAACCCAAGTGGCAGCCATGGTGCCCTGTGAGCTTCAAGCATGGCAGAGAGCAGGTCGGGGAATTGGTCCGGAGTGAGACTCTTTCTAAAGCCCACGCAGAGGGTGCCCTAGCAACAAGGCATCACCCAAATCTGCCCCTTAGTCCACCCAAACAAACATTGGAAGATTGGTTTGTGAGGGGGAGGACGCACTACTACTGTCTTTTATGTTTTCTTTTGAAATTTTGCACCCCTGAATTTTGCTCCCGGGGCAACTGCCCCATGGCCCTGCCCAAGTTATGCCACTGCCCATAGAGGTGGTTCTGGCTATGGCATAAGAAGCCCTAAACAATAAATGCTTCTGGGCTTCATTTATTATAATACAATCCATTGTTGTTGTTGTTCATTCAGATGGGATTCAAGGCAGGAACTCCCACGTGTAGATGGAAGGTGGCGGGTGAAGGGGTGGCGGGTGAAGGGATGTCCCTCCTTTGAGGACCGAGGAGGTGCTGGAGGCAACTGGAGAGATTCAACGTTTTAAATAAGAAAGGAAGGAGAATAAGAGAGGGAAGCAGCTGGAGGAGGAAGAGGATGTCGCTGCAAAGGGAGGAGGGGTGGGAAAGAGGGGCAGCTGCAGGGCGGGGAGAAGAGAAAGTTTGAATGACTCGTGACAGGAGAAGAAATTATGGAAGATAAGGAAACATAAAAAACTGGTGGAAGAGAAGAGATGGGAAGGGCAACTATAAAATTAGCCTTTCCCATCTGGAGCTTCTGCATCCGCAAGTTCTGCCGAAAAGGCCACCTAGCTTGAGAGAAACTGAACTGCGGGACTCCCTGCCACAAGGGAAAAGGCTGCAGCAAAGCACTTAGCAATTGTCAGATTTGTATCAATAGAAAAAGGTATCTGAAACTGCCTGCTGACAATGTTAAATTCCACCTCTGTTTTGGCCAGGCCCCGTTCCTGAACGGCCTTTTTTGTGACGCGCGGGGTGGGGGTGGGGGTGGGGCTCCATAATTTCCATTCTCTCCAGGCGGGTAGAAAGCTGGAGGTTTTAAGCTCTTTGGGGGAGGCCCTTCTCTTGGTCGCCCCACCCTCACTGACACGCTTGATGGGGACGCAGGAGACGGCTTTCTGGGCGGCAGCTGCTCCTAGACAACTTTGGAACTCCCTGGCTGAAGAAGCCAGACTGGCTCCCTCCTTTTTGTCCTTCTGTCAGCAGGTGAAGACCTTGATCTGAAGGGCTTTAGGGAAGTGGCTGCTTTTAATGAAAGGGCAGGGTATAAATACAGGATACAACCACCACCACTTTGCTCTATTAGTTATGCACTTGCCATGTGCTGGCAGAGATAGCACTGATAGCATTTTGATGGGGTGGCACTCTTCTGCAAGGCAGGGGGTGGGGGCCAAGCACCGGCCTCCTGTCCCTTCCCCCACTTTTAATTAGTATAAAACCCACAGGGAGCCCTGTAGCAGAGACGAGCCCCTTGCAGAAAGCAGAGCTTGGAGTCGGCTGATGAGGCAGCTGGGCGTGTTGCACGGCACTGTGCTGGCACAACCTCAGCCACTGCCCACCACTTAAATTTCCCAGGGAAATCTGAGTTTGCTGTGGCATGGCCTGTGCCCAAAGTGCTTCCAAGTACCTAGCAGCAAAGAGACGGGTGCCAGGCAAGGGACCTGGAGGCCCTAGGGGCCACCCGGCTGGTGCTGCCAAGGCCCTGGCATGGGACCAGTTCTGCTCAAGCCTGGAAAGCCCAGAGCAGCCACCTGGCTGGGGCTAAGGAGGTCTGGTCAGCTGCCCAGTGGGAGATGCCATGGTGAAGGCAGGCAAGCGACACAGCACAGGGAGTCAGCAAGCTGGCTGTGTCCTCCAGCCCTTGGCCAGCCTGCAACCCACTGGGGGCAGCCCAGGTGGCAGCTTGGAGGTCAGAGTCAGCTGCTGCTCTGGGCGTCTTCCTCCGCAGACAGGTGGCTGGGGAGAGGGGGTGCGCCTCCCTCCCACACAGATCAGCTGGGCTTTGCCCAGTGATGAGGAAAGCCCCTTCCCTGGGTGATGCTGCCATCCTTCCCACTTGAGACGGTGCCAGGCCATCCTGGATTTGGGCAAGGTGCCCAGTCAACCCCAGAAGGTCCTCCTGCCTCCCTATGGTAAGGGGGTGGGGGGGGTCATCACTGGGAGAGAAAGAGCCCTTTGTTTCAGCTTTCCCCAAAGTGGGGAGCGGTGGAGGACACTCAGGGGCACCAAAGGACCCAGGGAGCTTTTTGCTTCATGTGCCCGCTCCCATTTCCTGAAGGAGAAGCCCACCCAGAGATTCCTGGCCCTGGATCTCCCCAAATCGGCAGTCTCCTGGGGAGAGGGGGTGGGCCCCCACAGCAAGGACCAGAACTGGGCAAGAGCAACCATTGGTACTTCCTCGAGAAAGGGACTCGGGTAGCTGGCCGTTGCCCCTTCCTGCACGGGCCGTTTGTGCCTTTCTCAAAAGCTTTGATCCTGCTCTCCTAGCTGCATGAAGAGCCCTGCAGGAACAGTGGGCCAGTGGCCTTTCTAGGCCTATGTTCTGTTTTCATGGTGGCAAAGTGGCAGCTGCCCCAAAGGGACTCCCAGCGACTTGGCATTCAGGGGGCATGATGGGCAGGGCAGCTAGGAGATTTCGAAAGCCCCCTTGCCTGTGAGTTTGGCTAGACGTCTTTTCAGGCCACCCCAGTTGGTGGCCATCATGGCTGCTTGTGGAACAGAATCCCAGAGTTATGCGTAAAAATAGTACTTTCTCTTATCTGCTGCGCATCTTCCAATGCTCAGAGTTCTAGTATGATGAGGAAGAAGAAATTCTCACTCTCCATTCCATGCACAATTGGTTACACCCCCCGCCATGCCTCTTACTTGCTTTTTCTCTAAAAAGCCCCAAAGGTTGAGACCTTTCTTTATCAGGGAGTTGATCACTTTTGTTTCTCTTTCTGAGCCTTTTCCAACTCTACAACATCCCTTTCAAGGGACGCATCCAGAACTGCGCACAGAGCTCCGACTGCGGCCCCACCAGAGGTTTGTTTAACCGCACGGTGATTCCTGAGGTTTTATTTTCAGTTCCTTTCCTAATGATCCCTAGCATGGAATTTGCCTTTTCCCGCAGGAGTTAAAATCTTTATCAAGCCATCCGCCGTGGCCCCAAATTCTCTCATTCCTGGTTAATCACTGCCAGTTCAGACTCAAGAAGCATATATGTGAAATTAAGACATTTTTGGTGTTTCCTGCTTGGCAGGGGGTTGGACTCGATGGCCCTGGTGGTCTCTTCCAACTCTAGGATTCTAAGATTTAGTTATCTTTCTCTTGGCATTTGCCATTTCACCTCCATTCACTCAGATAGGAGAGGTCCTTTAGCAGCTCATCACTGTCACTTTTTCATTTCACCACCCTGAACAATTTAGTATCATCGGCAAAATTGGGCCCTTCGCTGCTCACCCCAAAGTCCAGATCATCTGCCAACAAGTCGAAAAGCACAGAGGCAGTGTGGCCCAGGAGTTAAAGCCTTGGGTTGTGACCTGGGAGAGATCAGGTCTACTGATCCTTTTGCTGAATGGAGAGACCCGCGGGGAGAGGCGACCCAAGGAGCTGGACAGGGGAGTAAATCTGCACCCCAGAATTTTTTCCTTATCCCCCGGGTTCAGATCCTTGGCTCAGCTATGAAGCTCCCTGGGTGACCCTGGGGTCCAGTCGCTGCCTCTCAGCCTAGCCCGCCTCACAGGGTTGTTGTGAGGATAATCAAGGAGGCCAGAAGAGAGGGGCGTATTAATGTAGTCAGCATTACAAGGTCCCCAAACAGATCCCCTCGCGACATCTCTCCACCCACAGAACTGTCCCTTTCTCTCTCTCCTCTGCTTCCGTTTCTTAACCAGCTCCCCCTCCCCAAGAGGACATTTTTCTGGATTGCCAAATAAATCTCCGTCCCAGGCCTGCTGCTCAGCTGCTCTTGGAGGGGGTGTCCCTGGCTCAGCCCCCCCCCCCGCCAAAGGGGAGAAACAAGCCGCTGGGCAACAGCAGCTGCCGCCTCCGCCGCACCGATTGCCCTTGGGTTGCCATGGGGAAGCTCCGCGGCAGATCAGACTAAGCCCCCCCCCCCCCGCGGCCAAGAGGCCTTGGGAAGAACGGGACCTCCTCGGCTCCCCTCCCGGCCGGGCGTTTCCTCTTGGTCACATTTCAAGAATGCGCCCCCCCCCCCCCGTCCCTGCGCTTCCTCGCTCTGGGCGGGGCGTGCGCTCCCTTCCCCGGCCCCGCTCCCCAGCATCCTGCCTCCGGAAGGAGCTGCTGCTGCCCCCGCAAGGCCGGCCACATGTGCCAAGGAGGGCTGCTGCCAGCGCCGCGCAGTGCCCCCTCCCTGCGGCGGCGGGGGGGGGGGGAAGGCTGAGCAGCGCCAGCCTGACAGCCTCCCTCGAAGACAGAGAAGCAGGCGGCGGCGAGAGTCTTCCAAGGTTCAAGCCCCCGTGCGCCCCGGCAGCCTCTGGGGTGCCGGCGCCCCCAAGCACTGGCCCTATCTATGGGGCGGAGATTGCGCGCAGGGGACACCCGGCTTCTAAAAGCCAGGGGTCAAGCAGCTGAAAGGCTGGCTCGCCTCCGGGCCCCCGAGAGTCGCCTCTCTGACCCAGCTCCGTCGGGTTTCCCCTTCGCCCAGGGAAGGCAGAGTGCCTCTGGCCAAGGGAGGCTTCTCTGCGGAGCCCTCGTGGGAATAGCGGAGGGCGGCGAGGGGAGACGGGTCAGCGCCGCCTCTCCCTCCCTAGCAATCGGCCGCACGACGGGGCCGGGGAGGGTCCGCCTTGCTTTTGCGCATCCCACTGCGGCCGCGATCCCATCTCGGAAGCTCCTCTCTTCCCTCCTGCTCGCCTCCGGCGCTGCGAGCCGCTCTTCCTCCGGGCCGGGAGGACCCAGGCGTCCGGCGAGAGCCCCTCCCCCCAAGCTAGAAACGCAGCTGCGCATCCCTGGATTTGAGGAGGGGGCGGGCTGCAGAGAGAAGTGGCTCCACCCGGGCCCCGTATTGCGTGGTGGGGGGCGCTTGGATTCCTGGGGAGGGGGGAGGGACTGCGTCTCCCTCTCTGCTCTCCCCCCTCCCCCTCGGCGGGGAAGTGGGCGGAGCCGGGAGGGGGCGGGCATGCGCCCCGTCCCTCTCCGCCCCCTCCGCGCGGTGAGAGGGAGGGAGGGGCGCCTCCTCTCCAGCCTTCGCAATGGAGACGTTGTCGGAGGCCGCCCCAAGCGGGTCCCTCTCCGCAGCCGCGCGCTCGTAAATCACGCGCGCCGGGAAGGGAAACACCCTCCGCGCGCCTGGCCTCCCCCCTCCCTCCCTCCCTCCGCGCAAGCAGGCGACCCCCTCGCTCCGCAGCCTCCGCCTCCCTCCCCTTCCCCGCCTCCCCAGGCGCAGATGTGGCGCTGCCGCGGCCCGCCCCGTCGGTGCCGGTGGGGGTGGCCGAGGCAGACGCCGGGCAGATCGCCTCCCGGAGGAGGAGGAGGAGGAGGAGGTCGCTGCTCCCGCCGGTGAGATCCCGCGCAGGGGAGCCGGGCGCGGACAAGACCAGGCCGGGGACCCCCAACCCGACCTGCGCCCGCCGCGCAGCGCCGCCGAGGGCGCGCACAAAGCCGCCTCCAGACGCCCCCGGCCCGGCCGAGGTAAGAAGGCGGCGCGCGGGTGGGGAGCGGGAGGCAGAATCCGGTCCCTGCAGAGGGTTTGGCAGCTGAGGGGCCTCCACCACCCCGTGACCCTTCCGAAGACAGGGCGACGGGGGTCCCTGGCGCTGGCAAAGGGACGGGGCGGGGGAGAGATGCGCGCCTGGCGGAGCGCTTGCTTCTCCCTTGGCGCTATTGTCCTTCTCGGCCACCTCCCCCCCCCCCCCGGGTGTATTTGATCCGCAACCGAGAGAGCTGCAGGGCGGCGGCGGCGGCGGCGTCCTCTGTCTTCTGCTCCCCCACCCTACATCCTCCGCCCTCCCCCGACGTCGCTGGGGGTCTCTGCACCATCCGGCGGGGGTGGGAGGAAGATATGCGAGGAATGCCAAGCGAGCTGGCGGGGGCACCTTCCTGCGCAGAGCGAACAGGCACCGAGCCCAGGGAGGGAGGGAGGGAGGGAAGCGGCGGGGGGGGGGAGAGCTGCCTCGCGTGAACCTGCCCTTCGACCCCCCCCTCCAGTCAAATATTAAAGGGAGGCAGAGTTAAGGAACGAGGACCTGCGGAAAGAGAGCAGAGCCGGATGGCAAAGCCACCAGGGGGCCTCTGAGAATGTGCAGAGCGCGCTCCTCCGTCGGCAGAGACCTGGGGCAGGACTAGCGGGCCAGAGGATGCCTCGGACAGGTAGCCCCCCGCCAGCACCTCTTTGTTTAGACAGGAGCCAGCGCCTCCGAGCTGCCAGGACGAGGCCCCCAGCTGGCAGGCTGTAGTGGAGATTCCGGCATTGCAGGGGGGGGGCCCTTCCAACTCGGATTCCAAGCCTCTTTTGTCAAGGGATGGTGCAGTCTGGCGGCTGCAGTGGGGGTTTGGGCCTGTGTCACCGGTGGGACTCCCACCACAAGGTCAGACAGGTCTGGATCTGGGGCAGACTTGAGACAGGGCCCTGGGGACTCACTCCCCATGTTTCTCCCCCCACATCACAGGGGCTTTCCAGAAGCATAACAAAGACGGGTCAGCGGCTTGGCATGCAGAAGGTCTCTGGCTCCCTCCCCACTGGCACCCCAGACAGGCTTGGAAATGACCCTTCCCAGGGAGCCCGCTGCTGCCAATCAGAGCCTGCATGACTGAGGTTGATGTGCTTGCCATGGAGGCCACGTTTGTCTGGGGCGGTGCAGGAAGTGGCTCTGTAGTGTGGAACCCCCTGCTCTGACCTTGCTGACAGTAAGGAGCACAGAGGAGTTGGGGCCTTCTCCCCGGATCATGCCCCTCCCTGCCTGGTCTTGGAGACGCTTCGCTCCTTGCTCAGCAGCAAAGGGGTCTTCCTCGACCTTGCAAGATCTCGGTGCATGTTTGGTTTTGAAGTCTTGCTTGACGGAACTGCAGTTTTGCATAGATTTTTTTAAAAAGGGGGTACACTTCAAAAAATGGAAAATGGCAAAGGGCACTTGGGAGTCCCTGCCCCCCCCAAACAACCTTTGGGCACAGCCTGGCAGACAAATAGCCTGGGTTAAGAATGATGCCACTGCCCAGGTTGGCAGCCAGGGGGCGCTGTGGCCTCAGAGGTGCCCTCCGTGTCTAGAGGACTTATCTCAAGCTGGGGATCTGCCCTCCTGCTTGACCTCCCCACTGGGATGGGGGGGGCACTTCTCCTGTTGGCAGGTACCTCTTCTCTGCCCTCCTTTGCCTGAGGAGCAGCAGCAGCAGCAGCAGAAAGTGATGCTCCCCAGGGGGCTCCCTTTGCCTAGCCTAATACTTGGGTCTATTTTCCTTCCGGCCTCCTTGCCTTCATCTCTCTCGGATCCAGGCCAAGAGTTTCATACTCCCCTCCCCAGAAGGGACCCCCTTCCCCTTCCTCTCCATCATCGCTGTCAGTTTGTTGCTTGCAGAGTCTGACTCGTGGGATCTGAATATTAGGATTCCCCTCCGGAAACCTCGGATTTTGCTTTGAACTTTGAACTCCACGCTGTTTCGATTCAGCCCACCTTCCCCAGAACTGGCTCTGCCCACTCGTCTACGCTGCCTGCCTGCTGCTGGTCTTTCAGCCCCTCAGCCCTGCGAGAGAAGCCCCCTGCCCCACAGATCTGGCTCCCTGCTTGCCAGTCCCATCCTTCCTGAAGGCCAAAACTGGCCAGAGTCGGCCACAAGGCAGAGCGGAGCCAGGAGGGGGGCATGTGAAGAAGGCGGCCATGCGCTGGCATGCGCTGGGTTGGCCAGAGGGGAGATGGGGGGAAGAAGAAGAGGAGGAGGAGGGTCCCAGCTGGCCATTATTGGGGCTGGAGTGAAGAAGAAGAAGAGGAGTTTGGATTTGATATCCCGCCTTTCACTCCCTTTAAGGAGTCTCAAAGCGGCTAACAATCTCCTTTCCCTTCCTCCCTTCCCTTCCCAAACACTCTGTGAGGTGAGTGGGGCTGAGAGACTTCAGAGAAGTGTGACTGGCCCAAGGTCACCCAGCAGCTGCATGTGGAGGAGCGGGGAAGCGAACCCGGTTCCCCAGATTACGTGACTACCACTCTGAACCACCACACCGCACTGGCTCTCAAGTGGTCTATTTAGCTTCAGCTTGCCACCCTGGGCAATATAATAAATGAGTTAAATTTGTAAAAACGCTGAAAACATTTTTGTTTAGACAAGCCCCCCCCCCCCCGAATGCGGATGTGTTTTTAGTTTATTCCTGGTTTTAATGTTCTGAATGTTCTAATTGTTTTCCCCCTGATGATCTTATTGTTCCGTTCTTTTCGTAAACTCCTTTGAAAATTTTATTTTTTTAACAATCAAGCGGTATATACATTTTCTTAAATAAAATAAATATCCTCCCTTGTGAACGTTTCGAAAGAGGAAGAGGTGCTGTTTAAAGCCAGCGGCAGTCGCCGCATCCCACTGCGGCCAGCCCTGGAAGCGAGTGAAGCCAGGGCACAGATCCATTTCCCCAGCGATCCCAAGCCCCAGCCTTATTGGACCTGGAGGCTGAGAAATCCTTGCCTTCTGAGATCTCTTCTCAGCCAGAGCTCATACTCCTAGATGCCTCGATCACCTTGCGACCAACTTTTCCCTCCCTAAACGCAAGAGCTGCTCCCCGTGGCTTTGGCCTCAGCGGTCGTCTCTGGGCCTTTCCTGTGGCTCTTCCTGGCCCCCGTTCAGGAACACCCAGCGGACATGTGCTCCCTCCTCCAAACATGGCTGCACCAACGGGCTGTCCTGTGTTATGGGCAGGACCTACCCAGATGGGGTCCCTTTCCAGCTGCAGGGAAACTGGAGCTGAGCTCTCCTGGGGGGCTCCCCCAGCGGGTGGGTGGGGGTGAGGTGACCATAGAGCACCATTTGCGTCTGATAGGCGATGTGTCCTGTTTGCATTTGTGCCAAAGGGCTGGCATTTCTGTGCAAGAGGGGGATTTCATGAGCAGGGACTTCCCAAGCTGTGGCACTGGGTCTTTTTGAGCATTAGAATTCTCTGGGTGTGCATATTAAATTTTAAAGAGCATGCTTGTAGTCCTCATGGCGTAGAAAGACTTGCAAATGTAGAAACTGTATCTGAAGAAGTGTGCATGCGCACGAAAGCTTATACCCAGAAAAAACTTAGTTGGTCTCTAAGGTGCTACTGGACAATTTTTTAAATTTATTTCAAATGTAGAAACAGTTGCTTGCAGACTAGAAAAGAACCATGGAGGCAGAGGCAGGACTTGCGTGTCCAGTTGCTAAAGACCTTGGCGCACACAGGCGCCAGGCCAGGCGAGTGGACAGATTTGGATCGCAGTCCCTGCAGTCTTTCCCCGTCCGGAGAAATGCGTTGCCCTCTCTAGGCTGGCAGATGCCCTGGGAAGCAGAAGACCTTGCTCAGCCACCAAGGCTTAAGGAGAACCTGGCTGCAGCTGGATCAGGCCAAAGGGGACCCACCTGGAGAGCTCAGCCAGTTGAGCATGTGCCTCTCAGTCTTGGGGTCCTGGGTTTGAGCCCCATGTTGGGTGAAAGATTCCTGCATAGCAGGGGGTTGGACTAGATGACCCTGGGGGGTCCCTGGCAACGCAACAAGTCTGTGATTCTCATAGCGGTCAATCGACTGTGGAGGCAGAGTCCAACCATCCTGGCTGGTAGCCCTCAGTAGCCCTTTCCCCGTCCTCTTTCAAAGCCACCCAAGTTGGGGGCCTTTGCTGTGTCCTGTGGGAGAGAGTTCCACCGTTTCACTCTGTGCTGCGTGAAAAAGTCCTCCTTCCCTTTTGCCTGTGCTGAGCCTCTCAGCCTGGGCTTCCTGGGATGAGCCCCCAAGTGTCTTTGTTTTGGGGGTGTCTGCTGTTTCCCCAAGGAGCAGAAAAGGCATCATAGAGGGTTTCTTCCCCCTCCGCTCCATTTTATCCTCACAACAGCTCTTGAGGAAGCTCAGGCTGAGAGTTGGTGACCGTCCGAACCTTTGCGCTTGGTGACCAAGTAGAGATTTGAACCCAGCACGCTCTGCTCTGAGCCTCCACCACTCACCCAGCGCTATATTTGCCTCTGCTCTTCCTCCAGGAAGCAGATCAGAGCTGTGTCTTTTATCCGAGGTGGCCCTTGGCTCCTGATGGGGAAGGAAAGCCAAAGGGTGCCCTTGGGGAAGACGGTGGAAAAGGAGGAAGCTGGTGCCCTTTCATGGGGCATCTGCTGCATCCTGCTTCATGGCAACGCCCCTCCCCACCCTTCTTGGAATATGCCCTGGCTCCTGTATTTGAGCTCTGGCACAAATGGATGCCCTGTGCTTCCGCAGGGATCCCTGGAGAGATATTTGCAGGGCGGCTGGGCTCCCTGGACCACCTTCCTCTCCCCTTCCCCATCTTCTTCTTCCTCCTCCTGTTTCTGTAGCCATCCCTTTATGCAGACCAGTCCTTCCTGCTGGCAGTTTCTCCCAGCGCACCAGGGCAAAAGTTCCCTCCTTTTCCCCATGACTGTGGCCCCTTGACCTCCTCCTCCTGCGCCACCCCCTCTCCCTCCCTCTCCCTCCCCCCCCCCAATTCCTGGCTGGCTTTGCATCACAGCTGCGGCTCTGCAGACAGCCTGGGGCCTGGCAGCCTCGCCTTGGCAGCTGCCCAGGTGGAATGCTCGGGATACCACTGGCTCCTTCTCAGCACGTCTTGCATCCAGCAAGGAGCCCAGCCTCCTGCGCTCTCTCTGTCTCTCTGGCTGTGTGCTGAGGTGGCAGAGGTGGCTGCTGCTCGGCTAAAGCAGAGGATGATCAGGGCAGAGGTGCCCGGGCAAGGCAGGCAGGAGCAGCAGCCTCCAAGATGGGCCCTGACCTGACCAGAGCCGGCCTCCAGCCATGGTCCTAGGCTGCTCTTTGAAGCTCAGGACGCGGGAGCCCACCCCACGTCCCCAACATCTGTCCGACACCAATGTCTCCTTGGGAACAGCTGGGCTGCCTTGTGGGCGGTGCCCTCTTCCTTTCTCTTTGTGAACTTTGGCTCCTCTCCCAAGGGCCCCAGCTGCAGGGAGAGAGAGAGGCCGGGCCGCCAAGGAGGATCTGCTTTCAGCCAGGCAAAAGTTCCTTGTCACTCACAATGCTCCCCCCTCCTCGGCCCTGGGGAGCAGCCCAGCCTCTGGTTCCGGAGAGAGGAGGGTCCAGTTTGGTTTGGAGCCCTGCTTGACCTGTCAGGAATGGATCAACTTACTTAATAAAAATCATAATAATTGTATTATTTAAATGCCGCCCATCTGAATGGGATGCCCCAGCCACTCTGGGAGGTTTCCAGCAAAATATCAAAATGCCACAAAACATTATTATTATTATTATTATTATTATTATTATTATTATTATCATTATTATTATTATTTAATACCCCGCCCATCTGGCTGGGCTTCCCCAGCCACTCTGGGTGGCTTCCAACAAAATATTAAAATACAGTAATGCATTAAACATTAAAAGACTTCCTTAGAAAAGGCTCCCTTCAGATGTCTTCTGAAAGTGGTATAGTTTATCTTCTTGACTTCTGGTGTGGCCTTTATAACCCGCCTTTTAGGACAGCTCCTTGCACCTGTCCTGGCCCCTGTCCTGGGTCCTTTAGCTGGGATTTCAGCAGTGCTGGGGGGTTGGACTGGATTACCCCAGGAGTCATTTCTGACTCGCCAGTCCTTTGATCTTATGCAAAGCCCTTAAATGTGACCTCAAGGGAGTTGCAAGCACCTTGGCCAAAACCACAGGTTGCTGGGGTGGGGGACATGCCTTCTTCTGGCCCTTAGCTTGGTCTGGATGAGAGCTGTGCTGGGAGAGATTGTCATTTCTGGCATCCCTCCCCTCCCCCTCCCCCCCCCCGGCCAGCTGCACAGCCATCAAGGCTGGAGTTCTGTGTTAGAAATTAGCCAGGCGCATCTTGCTACTAATGGTGCTGACCTTTAAAGACCTAAATAGCCTCGGTCCTCTATACCTGAAGGAGCATCTCTACCTCCATCATTCAGCCTGGACACTTAGATCCAGCGCCGAGGGTCTTCTGGTGGTCCCCCCCCCCCCGTGAGAAGTGAAGTTACAGGGAACCAGACAGAGGGCCTTCTCAGTAGCGGCGCCTGCCCTGTGGAACGCCCTCCCAGGAGATGTCAAGGCAATAAACAACTATTTTACTTTTAAAAGACAACTGAAGGCGGCCCTGTTTAGGGAAGTTTTTAATGTCTGATGCTGTATTGTTTTTAATATTCGGTTGGAAGCCGCCCAGAGTGGCTGGGGAAACCCAGCCAAATGGGCGGGGTATAAATAATAAATTGTTGTTGTTGTTGTTGTTTATTATGGTCCAAATGCAACCACCTAGAGTGGTACTTAGGTTGGCAACCACAGTTTAAATCCTCTGCTTTAGTCCATACTTAGTATTTTTTTCCATTTCCATTTCCAGTGTGGTGTAGTAGTTTAAAGCGGTAGCCTCGTAATCTGGGGAACCGGGTTCGCGTCTCCGCTCCTCCACCTGCAGCTGCTGGGTGACCTTGGGCCAGTCACACTTCTCTGAAGTCTCTCAGCCCCACTCACCTCACAGAGTGTTTGTTGTGGGGGAGGAAGGGAAAGGAGAATGTTAGCCGCTTTGAGACTCCTTAAAGGGAGTGATAAAGCGGGATATCAAATCCAAACTCCAACTCCTCCTCCTCCTCTTCTTTTCTTCTACCCCTTCTTCTTCTTCTCCTTATTCTTCTCCTTCTCCTTCTTGCACCCTGAGACAAGTGTGTTGTTCTAAGAGCAAACTACAGTCAAGCAACATAGCTGGAATCATACAGTCATGAAATTGCAGCATTGGAAGGGGCCCCGAGGGTCATCCAGTCCACCCCCGGTGAATAGACCGCTTTGGCAACCACAACTTAGCTTTAAGGGGCCGTTTGGTGCCTAGCACTGATGGAGGGTTCTTGAGCTGCGTGGATGTGGTGTTGCTTGTTTGTCCCTTGTCCCTGCGAGGGGCACACAGTCTCAAGGGTGTGTGCTGGTGCCAGGAGAACAGCACTTGTCTGGTCAGCCACAGCAGGTGGCAAGGGGCCAGCTGGGGTCAGCATGCCAGGCCAGGGAGGGGGAGGCAGTGTGTGTGGCCAGGCAGCTGTGGGCTGGCTCTGCCCTGCCTTCGGAGGTCTGTTGGATGAAGGGTAGAGGGCGGGAAGCCTCAGGGAGGGGCAGAGCCCAAATGGACCAGGGCAGGATCCAAGAGGCATAGCCTGGCCAGGACAGAGCGGAGGAGGAGGAGGAGGAATAGGCGGCACTTTGAAGAACTGGCTGCAAAGAGACACAGATATAAATAGAGTCCACCTCCAGCCCATCATGCGCAGCCTGGGCCTCGCTGGCTCTCCAGAATCTGCAACCACCTACAGAATCCCAAATAACAGCAGATGCTACCAACCAGAATTCCTTTTGCCCAAAGGGATGAGAGAATCAGTCAACAACTTGGGAAAGACTTTGTTGCAGTGCTGCTTGTTGTTTCGTATACGGCTGCAAATTTGTATGAGTTTAATACGGATAATAGTTGGGTCTGTTTTGTATCTTGTTGCCATGTTATGTAGTTTGTGTTTTTATGTTGTAAAGCACCTTGCAGGGCAGGATATGATTTTTAATAAATAACAATAACCACCTCTATTTATGGTATAGTTGTCCTGCGTTTTGGGCAGGGCCTCTTCCTGGTGCTACCTAGAAATGCCATTGGCTGCTGGCCCTGAGACCTTTGCATGCAAACAGGTGCTCAGCAGCTGAGCCCAACCCTTCCCACCTATGTTCCTGGCTACAGACTCAAGAAGGTTGCCTCAGTCCCCTGGAGGTCCCATTATAGCTGTGGTCAGAAGATGGATTTCCTCTGCCAGCTTCTCTGATCAACGTGAAAGGCCAGGGTCCAGGTCCTGCTGGGTCTTGCAGGATAGTAGTAGTAATAATAGTAATAATAATAATAATAATAATAATAATAATAATAATAATAAAAAATTATTTATACCCCACCTATCTGGCTGGGCTTCCCCAGCCACTCTGGGCGGCTTCCAACAAAGATTAAAAATACATTAAAATGTCACACATTAAAAACTTCCCTGAACAGCCTTCAAATGTCTTCTAAAAGTCTGGTAGTTGTTTTTCTCTTTGACGTCTGATGGGAGGGCGTTCCACAGGGCGGGTGCCACCACCGAGAAGGCCCTCTGCCTGGTTCCCTGTAACCTCACTTCTTGCAGGGAGGGAAACGCCAGAAGGCCCTTGGCGCTGGACCTCAGTGTCCAGGTAGAACGATGGGGGTGGAGATGCTCCTTCAGGTATACTAGTCGCCTGTTCTGCTTGGGTCTGGTCTGCCCACAGCAAGGCCCCGTCTTGAGGTCTGGAATTCAGGAGGCCGGTGCAGAGGGGCCTCTGGGGATCGAGAAGGAGAAGGAGGCCAGTCCTTTGCTCTTCCCTGTTGTGAGAAGACATTCAAATGTACAAAAGTCAGAAGAGGCTGGCTGCTGCTGCATCAAGCTCCGGGGACCCAGCTGGACCAGTGTCCTGTTCGCTGGGAAGCCAACAAGCAGGTTAGAAACTCAGATATATAAGCTAGGCCCCAAATGGCTCCTTAAAACAGGCTTACAGTCACCAAAATAGAATGCCTAGTTGCCATTTTGGGGCCAGGCTGCTCGATGCTCGTATTTTTCAATACAACTTTTTGGTTCCTGAAATTTGTTCTGAATGTGGACATAAAATACCATGGATAGAATTCCATAGGACGTTCTGCTGGTGTGTGAAAACGGTCAAGATCCAGGGATCCCCAGACATGCTGCTCCAGGTGGGGGAGACATCAGGCACCAACCTGCCGCCTGGGCATCTTCTCTCGATTGCAAGAGGCCGAGAGCCAGGTGCAAAATGTGCCTGGCGAATTTTGAACGCTGGCAACGAGACACCGCAAAGCGAAGCCCCCCCAAGCAGGGACTGGGCCTCACAGCTGTGATTCAGAAGCCTTGTTGCCAGGGTTCAAAATTCGCCAGGTGCCAGAGGTGCATTTTGCACCTGGCTATTGGCCACTTGCGACCAAGTGAAGATGCCCAGATGCCACCTGATGTCTCCACCTTCTGGAGGTGCCTGCCTGGGGATCCTTGGATCGGGACTGTTTTTACACATCAACAGCGCATTTTATCTGCATGATCAGAAAAAAATTCGGGAACCAAGCCATTTGGTTCCCAAATGGCAACTAGACATTCCGTTTTGGCGGCCATAACCCTGGTTTAAGGAGCCTTTTGGCGCCTAGCTTATGCATCCGAGTTTCTGACACTGCTTGCTGCCAACAGCTGCAGAGAGAGCCCTTGTGGCTCGTTGTCCCCGATAGTGTTACCCTCCCCGGAGCCGAGAAGCAATCAGGATGGCAGAGCAATCTCTCTCCCCTGCTCCGCGCTTGCAGCTCCCAGCAAACAGCATTCGGAAGCCGACTTTTTGCTCTGCTGGGCGAAGGTGGCTGCCCATCTGCCACAAAGGAAGATGACGGGGGTGGCTGAACTTTCAGCATGGCCTCACGCTGCGTGTGTCACAGGTCGGTGCCCCAGGTAGATGCTACCCCAAGGAAGACCAGCTGATGGGAGGGCCAGAAAGTGTCTTCTCGGAATGGGCACCAATAGTAGTAGTAATAATAATAATAATAATAATAATAATAATAATAAAAAAATTTATACCTCGCCCTTCTGGCTGGGTTTCCCCAGCCACTCTGGGCGGTTTCCAACAAAATATTAAAATACTGTGGTCTGTTAAACATTAAAAGCTTCCCTAAACAGGGTTGCCTTCAGATGTCTTCTACAAATCAGATAGTTGTTTCCTTGACATCTGATGGGAAGGCATTCCACAGGGCGGGTGCCACCACTGAGAAGGCCCTCTGCCTGGTTCCCTGTAGCTTCACTTCTCGCAGGGAGGGGACCGCCAGAAGGCCCTCGGAGGTGGACCTCAGTGTCTGGGCTGAATGATGGGGGTGGAATACTGGGCCAAGGCTGTTTAGGGCTTTCAAGGTCAGCACCAACACTTTGAATTGTGCTCAGAAACATACTGAGAGCCAATGTAGGTCTCTCAGGACCGGTGTTATGTAGTCTCAGCTGGAGGTCAGGCACCAGGTCTGAGAACCACGAGGCCCAGAGAGCATCCAGGAGGTTGCACCAGTGGTCTTCCTAGTGTGTGTGTGGGGGGGAGGGAAGCTCCTCTGCCTGCTCACTTGGAAGAGATTCGCACTCGCCACAGGCGAGGGAGAAAGAAAGAAAGGATTGTGTTCTTTGGCGGAGCAGAAGCTCCTGGCAGCTCCCTGACCACATCCAGCTCTTGCCTGGCTGCGATTGATATGAGTCAGGACAGGATGGAAGTGGCTTGAAGGGGGGGGCGGGATGGAGAGAAGGGTGTGTTGGGTCTGTTCATCAGGCACATTTCCTGTTCCTGTCTGGGGGGGGCTGCAGGAGGAGGGGCAGCCCTGAGCCTCAAAGTTTCCCACCCAGAGCCCCCAGCTGTCTCCCAGGCAGGCCCTGAACCGGCAACCCAATCCCTGGAGCAATGGGGGGGGGGAGGCCCAGAGGAGCCCGTGTCTGGGAGGCTGTGGGTCCTTCTGGGTCAAGGAGAGCATTCCAGCCTCTGTCTGGAGAAGGAGGGGCAGCTGCCGGCCAGCACTGGAGGGGCATCGTCACACAAGCTGCAGAGATGGAGGCAGCCTCCCCTTTTTCCCCAGGCCAGGAACCTCTCCTCCTCCTCCTCCTCCCCACGCCTTTGGCCCCAGGGTGGGGGCTGCCTGCACGCCCCCCCTGGAAATCGATAGAGGTGGCCCTCACCCATCCAGTTCCTCTGGATTCCAGGCTGGGAGGTTTGTTCCCAGGAATGTTGTGCTGGGGGCCAGTTTGGTTTGGCAGCCTCTGCTTCCAAGAGCAGCGTTGCCTCCAAAGCGCCCCACCCCAGCTGGCTCCCTGGAGCAGCTCAGGAATCCACTGGCTTTTGTGGGGGGGGGGCTGGGAGACTCGGGGCTTGCTTCGCACCTCGGTGGCAGCTGCACCCTGCCTCATTCCTGAGACTCCCTGCAAGGCTCTGCCAGGGTGGGCCAGACGTCCCCCCTCCGCCCAGCTCCTGCCTGGCCCCAGAATCAGAGGCAGATGTGGGTTCCTCTTGCAAACCTGCCTATATTTATTTGCTGCCCTGAACCCTCCCTCTCTGTCCTGCCCCTTGCAATGGGGGAACGCCAGCTTTCCTTCCCCAGCAAACGGCCTTGTGGAAATGGGGGGCATTCGCAGACCCCCTGGTGACCTGCCAGCTGTGGGAGTCTCTCCCCCCTCTCTTGGCTCTTCTGGCGAGAGGGAAGTGAGGGGATTGGGCTTGATCCCCAGCTGAACTTTGTTTCCCCTCCTGTGTGGGGCACAGGCCACAATCCCTTTGAACTGCGGTGGGGGGAGATATTGGGGAGTAAGTGGAGGGGGCTGGGTGGGCCTGGTTGTCAAGCAGGACTGGCTCCTGAGCTAAGGAGTGAGTGCAGGGACAGGTCCAGGGGGCCGCCTGAGCAAAGCCTCCTGGAGGGGCTTCTGCTATAATAATAATAATAATAATAATAATAATAATAATTTATTATTTATTCCCCGCCCAGCTGTCTAGGTTTCCCCAGCCACTCTGGGCAGTTTCAACATAATATTAAAATGCAATAATCTATTAAACATTAAAAGCTTCCCTAAACAGGGCTGCCTTCAGATGTCTTCTAAGAGTCAGATAGTTGTTGATTTCCTTGACATCTGATGGGAGGGTGTTCCACAGGGTGGGCGCCACTACCGAAAAGGCCCTCTGCCTGGTTCCCTGTAGCTTCACTTCTCGCAGGGAGGGAACTGCCAGAAGGCCCTCCGAGCTGGACCTCAGTGTCCGGGGGGTGGAGACGCTCCTTCAGGTCTACCCGGACCGAGGCCATTTAGGGCTTTCAAGGTCAACACCAACACTTTGAATTGTGCTCGGAAACGTACTGGGAGCCAATGTAGGTCTTTCAATACTGGTGTTATGAGGTCTCGGCGGCCGCCCCCAGTCACCAGTCTAGCTGCCGCATTCTGGATTAGTTGTAGTTCCTGCTGTCGGGTGGAGTGGGGTTTGTGATGGGGAAGGGCAGGGCTAGGCAAGGGGAGTGTGGTGTAGTGGTTGGAGTGTTGGACTAGGACCTGGGAGAGACTAGGGTTTGAATCTCCCCACTCAGTCATGAAGCTCACCGGGGGTGACCTTGTGGGGGGGGGGCAAGTCACTGCCTCTCTCAGACTAACCTGCCTCCCAGGGGCTTTGTGGAGATTAGGTGAGGAGGGGAATATTTGAGCTCCTGGGTAGCTCAGGTGGTTAAAGCATGGTGCTCATGAGGCCAAGGTTGTAGGTTTTCTGAATCCTCGAATGTTAGTGTTAGAAGGAACCCCAGGGGCCATCTAGTCCAACCCCCTGTGATGCATGGAACTCAACACTCCGTCTCCCATCCAGTCTGAAACCATACCTGACCCTGCTTAGCTTTGCAAAGGTGCTGCCAGTTTTATTGCTGCTATCCCCATACGGGACAGCTGCATATCCCTGCACTGCAGCGGGTTGGACTAGATGATCCTTGGGGTCCCTTCAGACAATTCTTTGATTGTATCCTTGGAGGTGGGCTATAAATGCAACATATAAATAAATGATTCAGTGGGCTCTTTCAGCAAAGGTGGCTGCTTCTCCCAGCGCCTGAGGCCAAGGGACCGGGCCAACGTGGCGTCACCCATTTCACTGCATCTCCTCTGAGTAGGACCTGGTGGGACACAGACCCAGGTGAGGGAGAATTAGGTGGCTGGTGGGATGCCTCTACATCTGCTTTGCTGCTTTATGTAACAAGGGAAACTGAGCTGCACAGGCTTCTCCCTCTCTCCCTCTGTGTAGAGGAATTGTTTTCACTCCGGCTTGTTTTTTCTGGCCCGAGCTGCCCTGGGGCGTTTTCGAGAGAGAGGCTGAGGAGGAGAAATGTCCCCGTATCAAATAAATAAGTAACTCTGGCCGAAGGAGAGGGTCCCAGAGGCTTCCTGTGGCCAGCGGAGCTCTGACCTGTCTTTGGAAGAGGCCAGGCTCCAATTCTCCGCTCTTGGCGAAAAGCCAAGGAGCCAGACAGGGTCCTCCTTGCCCTCGAGACCCCTTCTTATTTCAGGCACAGCCTTGCTGCCCCCCAGCCTGCTTCCAGGAGGGGTCAGCGAGGGGCACCCTGGGGGGGTGTCTTCCTATAGGGCCTGCAGCCGCCTGGGCCTTTGCCAAGGACAGCCTGCAGGATCCTGCCTCCCTTGTCTGCATGCAATTAAGCAGGGAAGTGGAGCAGCCTTTGGGGAGGGAGGGAGGGGGCCCCCTCTCCCCTCTCCCCTCTCCTTGCTGCAGCAGCAGCAGCAGCAGCTCCCCACCCACTTCCGCCCTCGCCTCCTTTCTAATGGATTCCTCTTGCAGCTGTGCGACCCCTCCAGCTGACACATGGCGGTGAGGGAGAGGAAAGGCCTCTTCCGCCACCACGCTTGGCCCCAGCCTGCCAGAGCTGCCTCCTGCCAGCTGCTCCTTCCAGGCAGAGTCCCCAGCAGGCCCCTCTCTCGGGTGGGGAGCAGGGGGAGGGAGGGCCCTCCACACCTCCCCTTGCACTGCTCTAACAGTTGGGGAGAATCCTGGGAACAGTAGTTTGCTAAGGGGACAAATCGCATGGAGATACAGTTTACACCATGGGTAGGCAAACTAAGGCCTGGGGGCCGAATCCGGCCCAAACACCTTCTCAATCCGGCCCGCAGGCAATCCGGGAATCAGCATGTTTTTACATGAGTAGAATGTGTCCTTTTATTTAAAATGCATCTCTGGGTTCTTTGTGGGGCATAGGAATTCATTCATTTCCCCCCTAAAACATAGTCTGGCCCCTGACAAGGTCTGAGGGATATTGGACTGGCCCCTGCTGAAAAAGTTTGCTGACCCCTGGTTTACATCACCCCTTTAGTTCCCAGCACTCTTCCTTATTGTCAAAGTGGTGTAGCACTGCTTTAAGCTTACAGACTAGAATAATAGAATCAAGTTGGAAGGGCCCCCCAAGGTCATCCATCCCAACCCCCTGCAATGCCGGAATCTCAGCTAAAGCGTCCATGACAGGTGGCCATTCCACCTCTGCTTAGAAACCTCCAAGGAAGGAGAGTCCACCATCTCCTAAGGGCAGGCATAGGCAAACTTGGCCCTCCAGATGTTCCCATCATCCTTGACCACTGGTCCTGTTAGCTAGGGATGATGGGAGTTGTAGTCCCAAAACATCTGGAGGGCCGAGTTTGCCTAAGGGAGTCTGCTTCCCTGCTCTCGCTTTTCAGAAACTTCTTCCTGATGCTTAGTCGGAACCTCGTCCCTTGCCACTTGAAGCCACTGGTTCGAGCCCTACCCTCCGGAGCGGGAGAAAACAAGCTTGCTCCATCTTCGGATATTTGAAAGAGGCTCTCCTGTCTCCCCTTTTCTTTAGCCTGGAATTTTAGGCGGATTTAGGGGAGCATGACGGGTGCAGAGCCTCCGGTGTGCTGTAGGGGGCGCCACAACTGTGGTTTAGAATGGAACATGAGCAGAGGAGAGCGCCTAATTTTGGCGTTGTGCAAGGCGCTGCTGACCCCAAGGTCCCCTACGGCTGTGGATGTGACCAGTCTTGCTGCCTGGGTTTGCGGCCTTCCTCTGCTGCCCCGGATGAGCCCCACCACAAGAGGCTGGAGGGCCTCCCCCCCCCCCGCTCTCTTGGTTGGTATCCCCCGCCTTTTGGCCCCAAGCCCTGGTTGGGGGCTGGGGGCACCAGGCCCCTCCTATTGTTATTTCAAATCATGAATTTGCCTCTGGCCTTAACCTTCGACACAGTCTTCTTCAAGGACACAAACACCATGGGAAAGGAGCATGAGACAAGAAAATTAAAATGTAAGACCAGTACAGGGAAAATAGTGTGTTTGTTTTTTTGAAATCATTTTTATTTGATTTTACAAACATAAATTTATAAATACATATCCGTGTATAGAGAATTCTCTGAATCTCGAGACTCCATGGGTCCTTTTGTCAACATCTTCAGCTGCATATTGTTGCATACTGTATATTTTATATCCATCCATATTATCCATAATGTTTGTTACATTACAAGTGAAATTAAAATCCTGCTAATGTTTTCATCTGGTTACAGTGGGGTCTCCTAAGTAAATTATAAACTTCTCCCATTCTTTTTTAAAGTTTTTGTCCTCTTGGTTCCTGAAATGGGGAAACTAGTTTGCTACGTTTTATTTATTTATTTCATAAAGTTTACATAAAACAATAAAGTTGTGGGTTGTTGTTTTTTTAAAAAAATACTTCAAAATCTACTAAAAATCAGATTAAAATTCACACTAGCATTTCTAAACACCCGGGCTTATCTAAACAATGTTTTTAGCTGGTGCTGAAAATGGTACAGCATATCAGTCAGCAGGGAGTTCCAACGTTCAGGTACCTCCACACCAAGTGAAGGGGTTGTTACCATTGTGAAACTGGTACGTGGCACCTGTAGCCAATTCTGCCAATCAAAACAGTCTACTGGCCATCTATTGGTTAAGGTGATCTAGCAGGGTAGACTGGTCCCCAGCTGTTAAGAGCTTTATATACTTGAACCTGGCCCATACTGACCTGGCAGCTCCTGGGCGCTGGCGGGGTGAGCCCAGAGGGAGGGTCCCTGCCCCAAGGTGCAGAACCCCATCTGCAGAACCCCATGGAGGGTGTGGGGAGGGCACCTTGCACTCCTTCAGTTCAGCTGGGTTGGTGGTAGCTGGCAGGAGAGCTCAGCCTCAGAGCAAGGGTCCATCTCCTCCCTGGGAGGTTTTGACGCAGAGACTGGATGGCCATCTGTCATGGATGCTTTAGTTTAAATTCCCGCATTTCAGGGGGTGGACTAGATGACTCTTGGAGAACCCTTCCAGCTACCATTCTAGGATTGTGGGATTCTCTCATGTCAGAAGGTGATGACTATTCCTTCCTTGGTGGTTTGTAAAATGAGGCTGCATTTTAAATTGCATTTTAACCTGTATTTTAAATTGCCCCCCCCCCATTATGTTTTTACTGTGATTTTATTGGTGTTAGCCTCCCTGAGCCCGGCTCTGGCCGGGGAGGGCGGGGTATAAATAAAATTTTATTATTATTATTAAGCAGAGGTTGGACAGCCACCTGTCAGGGACCTTTGAGCTGAGATTCCTTCACAGCAGGGAGTTCATAGAATCATATAATAGTGGAGTTTGACTAAATTACCCTCTACTGCCCTTTCCATCATAATTCTAAGATTCTGTGCCATTTTAAAGTGTGGTGTCTTGTGGGGGGGGGGTTATTCTGTTGCTTTAATTTTGATTATGTCTTTTGTGGTTCTATGTTTTGATTTTATTTTGTGAACCGCTCTTAAACGCCCAGGGAATAGGGCGGTATATAAAATAATAATAATAATAATAATAATAATAATAATAATAATAATAACAACAACAACAACAACGATGTCTTAGCCCAGAAATGTGCTGACTCCACCGCCGACGGCGCTTTTGTTTCGAGGGTGGACAGTCCGGGAGGGGGGGGGCAGGATGCGCTTTCATGCAGCCGCCTCTGACCTCCCAGCGCGCGGGTGGGCCGCCCCGCACACCGAGGCCGTCGGGGCCCCTCTGCCTCGCAGGCGTCGGCCCGGCGGGGGCTCCTGCCTGGGCCTGCCCCCCCCCCCCGTGCTCCGGCTCCGCGGGAGGCGCTGCCGCATTCCTGCGCGTCTGAGCCGCTGCCGCCTGCCGTGGCGCGGTGCCAGCCAGGCAGGGAGGGCAGGAGGCGGCCTCCGCCAGCCGGGAGGGGGGTGGGCGAGGGAGCAGGTGCCACCTGGAGGTTGCCGGAGAGGGGAAGGCTCCGGCTCCCGGCTCCCGGCCCCACAACCCCCAGCGACCCTCCGCTGGCCGCTTTGGCTTCCTTGCGCTCGCTGCCCGCGCGCCCCGTCGCGTCCTGCGCCTCCATTCATGCGCTCTTGGCAGCGGCAGTAGCCGGGCGTTCCCGGGCTGCCTGGGGAGGCAGGCGGGGCCGGAGCCGAAGGAAAACAGACCGAGCCGCAGCCCTGCCCAGCCCGTCGCTGGGCACTTGGCAGCCGGGCCAGCGAGCTTGGCGGGAGTCCCCGTCGAGGCAGAGGCAGCTCGGGGTCACGCAGGGCGTGGGGACCTCGCCGCCCGGTGCTCCGGGAGGGAAAAGACGAGGCAGGCGGGCGCCCCTGAGCATACGCAGAGTGCCTTGACCCAACTCTCCGCAGGGCGGGGCTTCTGGACGAGGGCTCACTTTGTTCCCGGAGCTGCGTGGAAGATGCGGCGCGCCGGGTCTTGAGCAAGTCGCCCGAGCTGAGTCTTCCCTCTCCTCCGGTTGTGCCGTCGGGCAAGGAAGGGGCAGGGCGGGGCCCGACAAATCTTGGAGGTCTGGGGGGAGGCTTCCTTCTTGCCGCCGCCCGCTACTTCCCTCCCTTTCCCCTCTGGGTGGATGTCCCCAAAAAGCGCATCCCTCTCTCCAAGCTGCTGGAGAAGGCAGGAGGGCTGGTGACTTCTGTGGAATTGGGGCCCCTATGCCTAAGGAGGTGCTGGAGGTGACTCTTGAGAGTCCCACGGACTGCAAGAAGATCAAACCTCTCCATTCTGAAGGAAATCAGCCCTGAGTGCTCACCGGAAGGACAGATCCTGAAGCTGAGGCTCCAAGACTTTGGCCACCTGGTGATGAGAAGACTCCCTAGAAAAGACCCTGATGTTGGGAAAGATGGAGGGCACAAGGAGAAGGGGACGACACAGGACAAGATGGTTGGAAGCTACCAGAATGAGTCTGACCAAGCTGCAGGAGGCAGTGGAAGACAGGAGTGCCTGGCGTGCTCTGGTCCAGGGGGTCACGAAGAGGCGGACACGACTAAACAACAACAATGCCTAAGGAGGCACAGGGGAACTGGCAGGTAGACACCCCCCCTTGACTGCCAGGACTCATAAATCCCACCCCGAAGCCCCCCTTTTCATCCATGTTCTCGGCGATTCTGCTCCTGGGACCTTCAGAGCAGCCTCCATCCTTGTGAAAAGAGGAGGCGGCAGCAACGGAAAGGGGGGTGCGCTGCCCCCCATCAGCATCCCAGATGGGTTTTAGCCCTGTGTCCCCCGTGAGGAAGGTCTCCTGGACAAGTGTCAGTAGAAGCATCTGGACTAAGCCAGGGATGGAGCCACGTGTGGACCTCCCGGTGTTTGGACTCCCAGGGTGTCAGATGGTGATGAAGATGATGGGCGCTGGTGTCTAACAACATCCGGGCCTTAGGCAGCCCCCTCCCCTTCAAAGCAGGGAGAGACAACATGACTCCCACTCCCAGGTGTGGGGCATAACCTCTGGCCCTTAGCAGAGCTGATGGGAGCTGCCGTCCAACCACACCTGGAGAGCCAGCGCAGGTGAAGGACATGGGGAGAACCTGCATGAGGGATGAGGCCAGTGGCCAGTGGGGTGCCTCAATAGGAGACCCACAAGCAGGGACCGGCACAGATTTAGGGGGTGCAAGAAGGAGGGGGATCACCCTAACCCCACAGAGCATTCACGTGAGCGCCATGTTGAAGGCAACACCCGTTATTTCTAACTCAGATTATTTGTCCTTCATTAATTGATAAATAGCATGAATGTGATTTTGTGGAATTGGGGTGTTTATTGGAGCCTCAATGGAATGGAAATAACTTGCCTTTATGAACCAATAGTCTTCCACCAGGGCTACTGGGGCACATTCCTCTAGATAAGAATGTCAAGCATTTTTTTTAAAAAAAGACCCCCCCTTCCCAAATTTCCACACCCTTTCCTGCCCCACATACAATTTACACTCCCATGAATTTACAGAGGGGGTATTTCTGTCAATTTCCTTTGCAACACCGAGCCCAAAAGCATAACTGCGGCTACAGAGGTGAAGGCCTGTTGGGGGGCGGGGAACCACATAAAAATTGGGCTGGAAAATGTGTTTCCCAATTTTTCAAAACCCCCCCCCCCAATTTTTCAGAAAAGAATTGATTCCCCCCCCCCGCCCCGGTGAGGAGATAGTGGCACTCTGCACATGTGTAATGATACGCTTTCCTAAATAAGTGCTATACAAGTCCTACTGCGATGAAAACGGCGAGGTTAAAAATTGCCGCCCTCCCAAATCACACATTGCCTGTCACCCATGAGAGTAGCATTTCTTATTTAATTTGAAACCTGTGGTGCTAATTGAAATGGATATTGATGGCAAGAGACGGCAAGTGTGAGTGGATAAACCGTTAGAGGAAAATTGGACGAGAGAGGCTGAAAGACTCCCCCCCCCCCCCGCCAGCCTTGCCTCACCAGTAAACAATTTGTGTGGCTGGTTACCAGTGGGGTGGGCTCTAGCTGTGTCTGCTGAAAGTCCCAGGCAGGATCTGGAGCGAAAGCCCCCCCCCCCTTGCCCTGCCCAGGTGAGCAGCTGGCAGGAGGTCTGCAGACCAGCAGGATGCACCCATCACATCTCCCGGTGCCCGCATGGGGCAGAAACACTCCAGTTGTGCCAAGGTCTTTGTGCAGTCATTTTTTTAAGACCCGGGAGGGAAGGAAGAAGCGAAGTTTGGGGCCCAGAGCAAGACAAGGGAGGCAGGCTCCCTTGTGACTCTTTGATCTGCCAGCCTCGAGGGGAGGGGCAGAGCGACTTTGTTCTCTGCTGCTGCTGGTGGTGGTGGGGAGCCCTGTGACCAATGCCCTCTGCCAGCCTTTCCTGGAGCAGCTGCTGCCCCCTGCTGGCCAGTTCTGGGGAGCTACAAACCCACATTGTTGTTGTTGAGTCGTTTAGTCGTGTCCGCCTCTTCGCGACCCCCTGGACCAGAGCACGCCAGGCCCTCCTGTCTTCCACTGCCTCCCGCAGTTTGGTCAAACGCATGCTGGTAGTTTCAAGAACACTGTCCCACCATCTCGTCCTCCCTTCAGTCGTCCCCTTCTCCTTGTGCCCTCCATCTTTCCCAACATCGGGGTCTTTTCCAGGGAGTCTTCTCTTCTCATGAGGTGGCCAAAGTACTGGAGCCTCAGCTTCACAATCTGTCCTTCCAGGGAGCACTCAGGGCTGATTCCCTTCAGAATGGAGAGGTTTGATCTTCTTGCAGTCCATGGGACTCTCAAGAGTCTCCTCCAGCACCACAATTCAAAAGCATCCATTCTTCGGCGATCAGCCTTCTTTATGGTCCAGCTCTCACTTCCATACATCACTACTGGGAAAACCATAGCTTTAACTATACGGACCTTTGTTGGCAAGGTGATGTCTCTGCTTTTTAAGATGCTGTCTAGGTTTGTCATTGCTTTTCTCCCACATAATGGGTTTTAAAAACCTCCACTGAGAGTCCAATCAGCATATTTCCTTTCCTGATGCCCAGCGGGAGCATGTGGGACCTGGGGCCTGATCCAGAGTGGTGCAGCTGCTCCAGCTTCTCCCTCTCTCTCTCTCTCTCTCTCTCTCTCTCTCTCTCTCTCTCTTAATATTTTTATTAGGAATTTAAATACAACATATTAGCTTACAACATATCATCCTTAGTTCCCCCCCCATTCACCCCCCCATAAAACATCCCCCCCCCCCGAATTCCCTCAGTTCAAATCTCTGGTTTCTCTATAGATGCTATTCTCTGCATGTTACAAAATTGTATAAATCCTTAATTTATCTGACTAGTTATTATCAATAAAAAGTTTGTGAGTGTTTATTCAAAGCCTGCCAAGGAGTCCAGTTCACTTTGTTGCTTCTTCAAATACTTTGTAAAAGGTTCCCATTCATCTTTAAAGTCACAGTTATCCTTGTCCCGTAATTTGTGTGTCGATTTTGCCAGTTCTGCATAGTCCATCAGTTTCTCTTGCCATAGTTCTTTAGTCGGGGTTTCCTTGTTCTTCCATCCTTTGCTATTAAGACTCTCGCTGCCATTGTCGCATACATGAAGGTATTTCTCAATTTCCTTGGCAGGTCTTTTCCTACAATCTCTAACAGAAATGCTTCAGGTTTCTTAGCAAATGTTAGATGGAACATTTTCTTCAATTCATTGTATATCATTTCCCAATTTTTTAAAATTTCATTACAATCCCACCACATATGGTAAAATGTCCCCTCCTTTTCCTTACCCCCCCCCTCTCTCTCTCTCTCTGTCATATACCAGGTTGAGGAGCCCCTCGAAGCATCATCCTCCTCCCCCCTCCCCAACTGACAAGAGTGGCCTTCTCCCTGGCCACTCGCCATGCATTCCCTCGACGAGCCGCTGGACCTCAAGCTGAGCATCTCCAAGCTCCAGGCGGCACAAGCCAAGGGCAACCAGACCCTGGGTGGCTCCAGGCCCCGATCCTTCCGCCAGGACTTCCGGATCTGGGAGGAGAGCAGCCCCGACTCGCCTCATTCCCCACTCGACGGTGAGTGGCCAATGGGTGGGGGGCAGATGCGAAGGGAGGCTCTGCTGGAGTCGTGGAACTCGGGCGGGGCCGGGGAGTGCAGGGAGGAGCTTCTTCATTGCATCTCTCCCCCTCCTTTGCAGGCCTCCAGTTGCACCCCAAATGCCATGACAAGAGGGACACCCGCTTCTCCTCCACCCCCACCATCGACCTGAGCCTCTCTCCTCCTCCTCCTCCCGGCCTGGACTCCCCCGGCGGGGGCCGCGCCTCGCTCTCCCCCGACAGGCAAAGCGGCGGGGAGTTGGTGAGCTCCTCCGCCCTGCGGGTGAGTTGCTGGGGGCAGAGGAGGTTGCTGTGCCCCAGGGTCCTGCGCTAGGGATGTGTCCCCTATTCTGGCCCATGTAGGACCACTCTGGATAGTTAGCCTTGGTGAAGACTTGACGTTTTCATCTCCAGAAAAGTTTTTGATTTGAGTTTCCATTAATGTTGTATTTTAATCTTGTTTTTAAGTTGTATGTCAATCAATCTGTTTTTATATTGGGTGTTAGCTGCCCTGAGCCTGGTCTAGGCTGGGGAGGGCGGGGTATAAATAAAATTTATTATTATTATTTATTATTATTATTACTACGTGGGTGGCAGCCGAGTGGCAAAAATGCTCTGGCACCTTCCCTGGCAGCAACCCAGTGAGGCAGCTGAATGGGAGACAAGGGAACTCTCAAGGACCAGACCATGTGGAACTCCAGGCCACTGAGAGGAAGCCAGACTCTGGCTGAGCTGGGAGGGCAGGGGTTGGGCTAGATGACCCATGGGGTCCCGTCCAACTCTGCAGTTCTATGGGTCTCCTGCAGGGGTGGGTGGGCATCCTCTCAAGTGGCAGATGGGGGGATAGATGGGGAGGGGGAGCCTCCTGACTTGCCCACCTTTGCCATTCCTCGCCAAAATAGGAACCTGCAACCTGTCACATAAAGTAATTGTTGTTATATTTAAATATTTATATGCCACCCATCTGACTGGGTTTCCCCAGCCACTCTGGGCAGCTTCCAACCAATTAAAACATCAAGCACAGTAAAACATCAAACATTAAAAACTGCCCTAAACACGGCTGCCTTCAGAAGTCTTCTAAAATTCAGATAGTTGTTTATTTCCTTGACATCTGATGGGAGGGCAGTCGCCAACACCGAGAAGGCGCTCTGCCTGGTTCCCTGTAACCTCACTTCTCACAGGGAGGGAACCGCCAGAAGGCATTCAGAGCTGGACCTCAGTGTCCGGGCAGAACGATGGGGGTGGAGATGCTCCTTCAGGTATACTGGGCCGAGGCCATTTAGGGCTTTCAAGGTCAGCACCAATACTTTGAATTGTGCTCAGAAACGTACTAGGAGCCAATGTAGGTCTTTAAAGGACCAGTGTTCTATGGTCTTGGCAGCCTCTCCCAGTCACCAGTCAAACTGCTGCATTCTGGATTAGTTGTAGTTTCCGGGTCACCTTCAAAGGTATCTCCACGCAGAGCGCATGGCAGTAGTCCAAGCGGGAGATAACTAGAGCATGCACCACTCTGGTGAGACAGTCTGTGGACAGGTAGGGTCTCATCCTGCGTACCAAATGGAGCTGGTACACAGCTGCCCTGGACACATAATTGACCTGCACATCAATGGACAGCTGTGAGTCCAAAATGATTCCCAGGCTGCACCCCTGGTCCTTCAGGGGCACAGTTATCCAATTCAGGACCAGGGAGTCCTCCATACCTGCCCGCCCCCTGTCCCCCAAACAGTACTTCTGTCTTGTCAAGATTCCTCCTCAATCCATTGACTGCCATCCCAGCATTCCCAGGCTTTGTGAGCCAGACCATCAAGCCCTCTGCATTGCCAGAAAAATGCAGGGGACCATTCTGTTCCTTTCCAACCGCCCCTCCTCGTCCCCCCAGGACCTCCAGTCCCTGCGCTACATCGATGGCCTCCGCAGCTCCTTCCAGTTCTTCCTGCCCCTCAACTCGGGGGGTGCCTTGCACCTGCCTGCCTCAGCCTTCCTGGGGGGCCCCAAAGAGAAGCGCCTCTCTGCAGAGATGCCCCTGCAGAAGCAGCTGGTGTGCCGGTGGTCAAAGGTGAGCCGTGCCTTTGGGGTGGGGGCGCCTCTCCCTCCAGGGCCCTGCTGGTCTCTGTTGAGGCTGAAGCCCACCCCTCCTCTGCTTCTTCCTTCTCCAGTGCAACCAGCCCTTTGACCTGCTGCAAGACCTCGTGGACCACGTCAACGACTTCCACGTGAAGCCGGAGAAGGACGCCGGCTACTGCTGCCACTGGGAGGGCTGCGCTCGCCACGGAAGGGGCTTCAATGCCAGGTAAGCAAACTGCTCACTGCCTAGGCATCTGGTGAATGGGAGAGAGCCCTGGTCCTCCCTCAAGGGGCCTGCAGGCTTCCTTCCCAGGGACCATGCGCAGCAGGCGGAGGAGCGAGACGGAGAGCAGCATCTCCTGTAGAGCTGTGCTGAGCAGACATCCAGGCAGCTTCTGGCATTGCTGGACGCGGGTGCCAGCTGCAGGCTGACAGCACCTCGGGTGGGCACCACATTGGCTACCCGTGGCTCAGAAGAGGGGGGGCAGCAAAACCCCTCATGTTTGAGCTCCCCAAATTTGCTTGGCTTGCGCAGAGCACAAGGCTCCCCTTTAAGACTTTGGGAGAATTTTCAAGTCAGGCTGCCCATTTTGGTTAGCATGGGGCTGGGGGTGGAAAGCCCTTCATTAACCCCGTGGTTCTTGGATGGTGGATCCCCAGGGCGAGGCTGCTGCCGGCGGTGCCCCTTCCCTCCAGGACAGCCTTTGGGAACTTTCCAAAGAATGGAGGAAGCCGCCTTGGTTTAGGGCCTCCTGCTTAGAGGACGCTGTCTCTCTCTTCCCCCCTGGCAGCCCCCTGGCTGTGGGGAGGGAGACAGAGCCTCAGGAGTGGCCAAGCAGGGGGGGGGGAGCCTGGGGCACCTCCCTGCTTTGTTTGGCTCTGGACTCGCCCCAGCAGTCTGCAGCGCCAACAGTCGGGGTGACCATGGCAGCCGCAGATTCTTTGCCCCTGTTGAAAGCACTCTGGGAAGAAGTCTCTGCTCTCCTCCTCCTTCCCCCCCCCCCGCCATCTTGACGGGCTCCTTCCTTCCCTCCCCAGGTACAAGATGCTGATCCACATCCGCACGCACACCAATGAAAAGCCCCACCGCTGCCCCACCTGCAACAAGAGCTTCTCTCGGCTGGAAAACCTGAAGATCCACAACCGCTCCCACACAGGTGAGTCTTGAGGCCAGGGAGGTGGGCGCACTTTTGCAAGCCCCTCGGGCAGAGTCCAGGTGTCCCTTCTGAGCAGAGCAGCTGCCTTGCAGGGGACAGACGGACGACAAAGCTTTCCAGGAAGATTGGGAAAGTTCACGGGGGAGGAGAGGGCTATGGAAGACTATTAGCTGCAGCAACTATGCTTCTGAATATCAGTTGCTGGAAACCACAGAAGGGGAGAGTTGCTCTCGTGCTCCAATCCCGATTGCTGGCTTCCCACAGGCACCTGGGTGGCCACTGGGAGAAAAGCCCTACTCTCATGTTCCTATAGAATCCTAGAAGTGAGGCAGGGGGCGGGACCCCCATCTAGCCCAACCTCCTGCAATGCAGAATTACGTTCCTAAACCTCTGACTTCCAAGTCTCGCTGCCCTCTCTCCTTGGGAGAATCTGAGATGCTGGTGGCTGTCAACTAGAGTCTGCCATCTATAGTTTGGAGTGTGCCACAGTTTGGAGAAGAACTTTCCAGACGTTTAATGTTGGTGACACGCTTTGTAGACGTGCATCATTTTGTGACACAGAAATTCAGTTTTACAGTCAAACCTTGGTTCTCGAACAGCTCCGTTTTGGAATGTTTCGGCTCCCGAACGCCGAAAACCTGGAAGTAAATGCTTTTTTTGGAACCCAAATAGATGAGTACAATAAGTTGCATCTCGGAAGTTGAACGTGCTTCTGGAACAGATTATGTTTGACATCTGAGGTTTGACTGTACTAGAAAACTGGAGGTTAAACCCCTTTCCAGCCCTGGGAGGAGTGTGAGGAGCGTTAGTGTGACACACTTAAACACTGCAACCAACACACTAACATGTCACGACACACAGTTTGGAAAGCTCTAGTTTAGAGTGCCTTCTGGGCCAGCTCTTTGCGATCTATTGAAGGATGAAGGGAGCACAAAACGATGGCCTCGCCAGGCTCCATCCTGGCACCTTCAGTTGTTCTCAAGAGGCCGACAGCAGGTGCAAATTTCGATTGCTGGTTTCAAGGAAGCCTTTCCCTTACTATTCCGTGTGTCCCTTCCTCCCCCCGCAGGCGAGAAGCCCTACATCTGCCCCTACGAAGGCTGCAGCAAGCGCTACTCCAACTCGAGCGACCGCTTCAAGCACACTCGCACACACTACGTGGACAAGCCCTACTACTGCAAGATGCCCGGCTGCCACAAGCGCTACACAGACCCCAGCTCCCTCCGCAAGCACATCAAGGCGCACGGCCACTTCATCTCGCACGAGCAGCAGGAGCTGCTGCAGCTGCAGCCGGCCCCCAAGCCCTCCCTGGCGGCCCCCGCGGACGTGCCTTACCTCAACGGGGCGCAGATCATCATCCCCAACCCCGCCGCCCTCTTCGGCAGCCACGGCCTGCCCCTCCCGCTGGCCCCCGCCCCACTGGACCTCAGCGCCCTGGCCTGCGGGGGGCTGGCCGGCCTCCACAGCCCCGTCCTGGCGCCCCTCAACCTGGCCAAGAACCCCCTGCTCGCCTCGCCCTTCGCTGCCAGCAGCCTGGGGCTGCCCGTCGTCTCCTTGCTGGCGGGGGCCGCCTCCGCCAAGGCCCTGCCCGAGAGGAGCGCGGCACGGCCTGGCAAAGGCGGCGGGGGTGGGCAGGGGCCGCCGCAGAGCTGCAAGGAAGCCAGCGGGAGGACTGAGCGGGGCCGGGGGGGCACAGAGGGCCTCTCGCTGCTGCCTGCGGGGGGCGCCCTAGACCTCTCCACCGGCATGAACTCGGCGGGCAGCTCGGAGGGCCTGCCGCCCGGTTGGGTGGTCATCCCCACAGGCTCCGTGTTGCTGAAGCAGGCTGTGGTGAACTGAAAGGAGGTGGCGACCCACACCATGGATGGGGGACGGGGTGGGGGGGAATCTGGGACCGGCTGTGGCCAGCGGAGGACCCCAGGCAGCCTTGGAAGAGCTTCTGGCCTGCGCCGAAAGGTGCCCCCCACTCTTCCCCCACCACCCACCACCCACCCCATCTCCCACCCCCACCCCGCTATGGCTGCTGGGGCTGGCCAATCCCCTTGGCTTCCTGGAAACCCACGACGGAGGAGCCTAGCTCTCCTGAACAAAGCAATAAGCAGCATTTCCCTGAGCAGCAGCCGTGACTCCCCCTTCTGCCCTCCAGCTACCTCCACACAGGCATCGTGGGGTTGGTCTAGAGGACCCTTTGGGGTCCCTGCAGCGGGTCCAGGGCCTTTGTTGTGTAGTGGTTAAGAGCAGTGGACTCGTAATCTGGGGAACCGGGTTTGCGTCTCCGCTCCTCCACATGCAGCTGCTGGCTGACCTTGGGCCAGTCACACTTCTCTGAAGTCTCTCAGCCCCACTCACCTCACAGAGTGTTTGTTGTGGGGGAGGAAGGGAAAGGAGAATGTGAGCCGCTTTGAGACTCCTTAAAGGGAGTAAAAGGCGGGATATCAAATCCAAACTCTTCTTTGCCCTGCATACAGAAAAGGAGGGTGCTGGCTCTTTCTCTCTCCACCTCACACCAGAGCGCCTCTTAGCGCCCCCTACATGACGGCTTCTCTGCTGCCACCCCCTCCGCACTCCCGGTCTATTGGCCTCCCCTCTGTGCCTGTTGGCTCGGGGGTCTTCCGCTTCCAGCACTTGGCTGCTGTTCAGGGAAGGAGAGCCCCCCTCAGCTGAGATTAGAGGTGCTGCCCATCCCGTCCCCCCCCCCCCCAGGGTTGAGCTGCCTCCATCTCTCTTACTGAACAAAAGCAGCCAGGCTTTTTCCTGGCTCAGCCCCCCAACTGACAAGGCACACCCAACGGCTGTGCCGCTCACCAGCCCTTCTTCTGCCTCCCCCCCCCCAATGACGTGGAGGAACTGAAATATTCACTTCCCCCTATTAGCCGTTCCGGATGTTTCAAAGCTGACCTGCAAATCTCTCGGCCTGAGATGGCCCTGCGTGGGGACAGCAGCTGACAAGCCTTCCTTGGTTCCTCTCCCACCCAGGACCCCCCCCCCCCCGCCCAGCAGGCAAGGACACCTCTCCCAACAGTTTCCTCTGGCCAAGATCCGTGTCAATAGATGGGGCCCAGAAGGAGCAGGGAGGTTGGCTGGTCTGTGCTGCTTCTTCCAGGAAAAGCCCTCTGGAGCCCCCTCCCTCCCTTGGAGACAGGAGGGGTTGGGAAGGCCCCAGGATCTGAGGAACAGGACCCCCACGTCCAGGCACCAATGCAGGGGAGAGGAGCAGAGGCCAGGAGGGATGGAGACTGCATCTCACCTCTAGCAAAGACTGCCCAGTCCTTTAATGCCTCTGTCTCCACCTGCAGAAATGGGTCTGTCGTCAAACTGTCCCACCCAACAGGGCTGTTGTAAGGATTGCTCAGACAATATACCTGCTTTGGGGGGGGGGGCAGGAGGCCAAGCAGTCCCCAGTTGGGTCTGGCAGTAGGATGGGGCCAATATTAGCAGCACAAACCCGTCCTATTGGCAAAAGAGCCAATAGGAGCAAGACCTGAGGGTCGCCAGTCACACCCATTGGCTGAGGCTGGGGCAGGGGCCTGACTCACAGGGCCAGAAGGGGGTCTTCTGTAGAGGCTGGAGGGACCCACTGCAAATGGGGCGCTGCTCCAGCCCCAACTGGGGCAGCTGTGAAAGCCACACTTATTCTCGTTTGTGCATCTTGGTTTCTGATGGGGGGGACCCTTGCCGCCCGTCCCAGCAGCAGCAGGAAGGCCCCCTGCTTCTCCCCCCAAGCGCCCATTTCTTTGCTGAAGGAGCCCGCTTCTCCTCGACTGCCCTCCCCAATTTGGAGGGGTCCCTCTGCTTTTCGCTCCAGTCTCCCCGTACAAGGGGGTCCCCACATACCTCTCTCCACGCCGCTGTTTCAGCGGGACCCCTGCTCTGGGCTTCCACACAGGCAGGTTCCCTGGGCCTGCCGCTGCCCCTTCTTCTGACGCACCCCCCCTGCAGGTGCTGGCAGGGGGGAGGCCCTGCACCAAGCCCCCCCCAGCGCTGCCCGGGGCGCCTGGGACCACGCACTGCCGCTCAGCCGAGGGGAGCTGGCCTCCCAGCCACGCAGTGGAAGAAGGCTGAGCCCAGGGCCGGACATGCACAGAGCCCCATGCGCCCCGGGGCCTGATCCTGACCCAGCACGCCTTGCTGACTGACCAGGCCTGCGAGCCGGTGAACGTGTCCGTTTCCTTCCCCGTCGTCTGTTGTCGCTCACTCCAGGCCGCCAGTATTTTAAGCCGTTTCTAAGTGCCTTTCGATTGTAGTTTCTGTTGGATTTCCCCCGCCCCTCTTGCCTCCATCACTGTTAGCGTAGTTGACGACAGGAAGAGATAAGCTACGACCCAGGCCTCTGCGACAAGAGGATGGCTACTATGACGGAAATAATAAAAGTGGATCTTGACACTTTGCCCGGCGCTGCCTGCTGTCTGTCTCCTGGGGAGGGCGGGGCAGGAGGACGGGAACCACACCAAAATATACGTCTGTACACCCACCAAACGTGGTTCTCCGGCAGTTGTGGGACTACAATTCCCATCATCCGTGGCTAGCAACACAAGTGGTCAGGAATGATGGGAACTGTGGTCCAAAAGCAGCCAGAGACCCACGTTTGGGAAACCCTGGTCTGCACACAGTCTCACAAACACGCTCCAACATTAAACGCACACTTCATGCACACCAACACACACACACACAGCTGGGCTCTGCATGCTCACCCAAACCAAAACTGGCACTGAAGGTACAGCAGATCCTGCCTCCTGGAGCAGCGCATGGCTTCCTGCATCCTGCCTCTGCCGACCTCAGGGAAGGCCAGAAGCGCATGGGAAGCTGCTTCCTGACACAGAAGCCAGGCCCTGGCCACATCTAGCTGGGAACTGTCTGCATCAGGGACCAGGAACCTGTGCTTCCCCCGCAAAAGCTCCCGGACTCCCACCCCCCACCTGTTCCAGGCAGCACCCTTAGCGGCCAGGTGTGGTTGGGACTGGAGCTCGCCTTCCGCAGTCAACCCTAGCTGCCCAAGGTTTCAGGAGGAGGCCCTTGCCCAGTTCTGCCTGGTTAGGCCAGGGGCGGAGCCTGGGGCCTTCGTCCTGCAGGGAGTTGCGGGAGTGAAGGGGGGCGTTGGGATGAGCTGGCTAGGAATTGCCTTCAGGCTCCCACAGGCTGTTCAGCAAGCCGCGAGTGCAGAACTTAGTACAGGGGTCAGCAAACTTACCGCGCCTCGGGCCGGTGTCTTCAGCGCCGATTGAGCAGCGGGCCGGAGGGCAAGGGAGCGCGTGCCCATATGCTATTTCCAGTGCACTTCCGGGTCGGAGGAGCACTGGAAATAGCTTGTGTGCATGTGCACGGGCCTCCTCCAACCTGGATGTGCACTGGAAATAACGCGCATGTGCACCAGCTATTTCCAGTGCTCCTCTGACCCAGAAGTGGGCAGCCGCGCAGTGAAGTGCCGGTAAGAGCAGGCGGTGGGGGTTGCCATGGGCCGGATAAGAGTCCCTCGGGCTTTAGTTTGGGGGCCCCTGACTTAGCAGCAGGGTGACGACTGCACTCAGTCCACAGGCTGGGCTGCTCCTCACAGAGCAACAAGCTGTCTGGGCAAATGCCTCTCTGAAAGCTTTGGGAAGCAGATTGCAGGTTTGTAGCTTGGCCAGAGAAGACCCTCCTGGGAGGAGGGAGGCTCCAGTCCCTGCCATGGGTCCCATCCTGGTACTGCATTCTGCACTCCCCCCCCGTCCCCCCCTGGCAACAGACTGCGAGGCCAAGAGCAGCAAGCTACACAAGGGCAATTTATTGGCTAGCTATACTTTAGACGAGGAGGCCGGTGGGAATGGGCTCTGCTACGTGTCTGGCTTGCGCTCTGCGTCTTGTTCTCGCCGTTGCTGCGACTGGATCCGCAGCTCTTCGTCCAGGCGCTCCTTGGCTCTCACCACCTGCAGGGCACAGACTTGGCACTCAGTAGCTGCTGCTGCTGCTCCAAAAAGACGGCAGGAGGCCAACACACACAGTGGGCGAGGGCATAGGCTGTGCCAAGGGCATCCGCCAGAGGGCTTTGAAAACAGCTCAGGAGCAAGCAAGGAAAGGGGGGGCAGGGGTGGAGGAGGAAATCCTGGCTTTGGGGCCTCTTTGATCACTGGGAACCCCAAGGAAATGAGGGGGCTTGGCTAGAAGGAAGTGGGCACAGGGCAGAGGTCATTCAGGTTGACACTTGGGACACATTGCATTTTAATTTAATTTGGGTAAGTTTGGATCTCTGAAAAGGATGCTCAGCTTGCCAATAAGCTACAAGAAAGGGAGGAAAGCCTCTTAATTGCATCCCTTCCACCTAAGGGACTGCCAGCCCTGAAAGCACAATTTTATTGTATTATTAAAGATGATAATAATCCCTGACAGGGACTCATGGCAGCTTACAGATAAAACAAGAACAGCTAAAAACATTGGGGGAATTCACAATCATTAAAAACAATAAACGTTAATAGAAATATATGGATATGATCTATTAAAAAAATACAAATGTCTAAGTGTGAGGGGAACGAGCAGTTTCCCGTGGCTTCATAGGGGGAGGGGGCACAAGCACAGTTCCACCTCCCCAACTCACCTTGGACTGCAGGTAGAAAGAACCCCCCACGGATTTGTCGTTCACCTTGAATAAATGCTCGTAGTTCTGCCAAGGAAAAGCAAACAATACCCGCATGACCAAACTGCCCAGCGGCACGATTAATTGCCCCGTCCCTGCCACGCTCCGGGAAAACCAGTGGACCAAGGGAAGTAGGAGAGCAGCCCGGCTGGATCAGAAGGAAAGGGCCAGCATTCAGCTTCCCTCGCTGGTTGGCCAGAGCCCTCCGGGGAGCCCACAAACAAGGCCCCCCGCCCCCGCCATGCAGGTACCATTTAACTGTCATGGCTAATAAGCACAGGTGGTCATTTCCTCCTCTGTGAGTTTTAATTAATACCTTTTGAAGCTACCTAAGCCATGGGGGTGACTTGTGGCAGGGAGTTCCACTGATCCACAGCCCTTCTTAATGTTGCTGGACTACGGCTCTCATCAGTTGCAGCCATCCTGGCCAGGAGCTGAGTAGGACTTAAGAGTGTCAGGCAGGGACATGGGAGACCAGGGTTCGAATCCCCGTTTGGGCCACGGAAGCCCCCTGGGTGACTTTGGGCCAAGCTACTGCCTCTCAGCCCAACCCACCTCACAGGGCTGATGCGAGGATTAAATGGGGGGGGGGGGAGAGAACCGTGCATGACCCTCCAGCTCCTTGGAATAAAAATGCTGGGATATAAATCCAAGGAATAAACAAGCAACATCTGCAGGAAGGCTGCATGGCTCAGTTGTGAAGAGACTCAGCTTTGGGATCAGCCACTAAGTTCTAGCCCAATGAGAAATACTGCTTCCTGGGGAACCCAAAGGAACAAGAATGCCCACCATAACCCTGAGATTAAAATCAGTCTCATGCTCTACCGACTCTGAGTTCAGTGGACCAATGATCTGACTTGGTATAAATTATTATTATTATTATTATTATTATTATTATTATTATTATTAGCCAACCTGAGCCCGGTCTTAGCTGGGGAGGGTGGGGCATAAATAAAATTTATTTATTTATTTATTTATTTTTATTCATACCCTGCCCATCTGGATGGGTTTCCAGAGGCACTCAGGGCGGCTCCGAACAGAATATTATTATTAATAATAAAGCAGGCGCCACCACCAAGAAGGCCCTCTGCCTGGTTCCCTGTAGCTTGGCTTCTCGCAGGGAGGCCAGAAGGCCCTTGTCGCTGGACCTCAGTGTCCGGGCAGAACGATGGGGGCGGAGACGCTCCTTCAGGTATCCTGGGCTGAGGCCATTTAGGGATTTCAAGGTCAGCACAAACACTTTGAATTGTGCTCGGAAACATATTGGGAGCCAATGTAGGTCTTTCAGGACCGGTGTTATATGGTCCTGGTGGCCACTCCCAGTCACCAGTCTTGCTGCCACATTGTGGATTAATTGTAGTTCCCGGGTCCCCTTCAAAGGCAGCCCCACGTAGAGCGCATTGCAGTAGAACAGTTTCCTGTATCCCTATACAAAAGCTCTGAAAGCAGAATTGTGGGTCTCAATCACCCAGGAATGCGACTTGTACTCTCCCCAGCAAGCCTGAAAAGTTGGTATTTACCTTCTGAATGTCCTCTGGGTTGAGCTTGCAGACGTTGAGGATCTGCTGGGCCTCCTGCAGGCTGAGGCCAGAGACGCTGGAGGCTGCTTCCGACTGAGGCCCTGAGCGCCCTCGCGCGTCTGCAGCTGCTTGGCTGGCTGCTTGGAAAAAGGGCCTCGGTTACCCCTCTCGGTTCCCCCACTCTGGAGACATCAGTGACAGGTACCTGGCCCACCCCCACCCCCGAGAAAGCCACGGGCCACATTGCAACAGGTCAACGAAGCACGGGAAGGCCCTGGGAGAAAAAGAGGCAGCCCACAGCGTCTCCCCCCCCCCCCCCGAAGCATGGCAGAGGAGAAGGGGCAACCACATGACACTTGTTGCAGGAATTTATGTATAGGTTGGGGGGGGGGGTTGCCCCTCCAGCAGATCTCATGCACATGCAGCCCACTACCAAAATCAGCACAATCACTTTTGTGACTTTTGTGATTTGTCCCCACAAAACACTTCATCACAGTTTCTTCCTATCTATTCAAAGGGCCTTTGCTGCACGATACCAAATGTAAGAATTCACTGATCAATGTATCTATGTACTGGCTCACTGGGAAAACTTTAGAAATTCATATAGACCTGTGAGCTCAGCTCCTCAGCAGCCCCTCTGCCTGAGTGATAATCCCTGGCATCCTGATACCTGAGTGCCAGACAGGTAGCCATTCCAGAAAGAACAAACCCAGATGAAGACAAAAGGGTGGGATGAAATTGGCTGTTAAACAGGGAAATGTAAAGATCTCTTTTGTTCCACTTGATGGGTGTTTGGTGGAGGGCAAGGGGAACCATGGGGCAGGGTCCGGGATGCTCAGATTCCGGCCACCAGACCTCCCCTTTCATGACGTAACCGTGATGTATGAGTGATGTAGTTTGGGGGGGCTGTAACATGGGGATTAGCAACTAATAAAAGTTTGGGTTCTCTTTTGTTGGGGGCTTCCATCTTGTTCCACCTGGTGGCAGGTGGGGGTCCTGTCGCCACAGTCTTCAATAAAGACCAAGCCTCCTGGCTGCTGTTTTGCTCTGGTCTTCCTGGCTGGCGTCCTTGTTTTTTTGTCCAAGGGAGCCCTCAGATTTCTCCGTTAACACACTCACCTGCGAACTCCTGCCGCAGCGCCCGGGCAAAGGCTCTGCCCACCACCTGCACCCCCACGAGGACGATCTGTGCCAGGTACTTGGCCTGCCAAGGGAAAGGTCACCAGGGTCAGGGCATTCGCCAGGCAGTTGCCACCCCCCCTTCACACTCTGTTGCTGTGCTGCTCACTGGAGCAGGTTGCTCCTGCCCTTGGGAACTAGCCCCCTTCAGTGCTCGGATGGCAACGGCCACTGAGCCCCCCCCCCCAAAGCCTCTCTGCTGGGTCTTCGTTTGGGGGGCAGCGCAAGGCCCACCCCAACCCCGAATGGGGATGCCACTAAGCCGGGGGAAGGGGGGCACTTAATTGGGACCTGAAGCTCTCTCTCTCTTGGGGGGGGGGTCCTTAGGGTGGGGGTGGGCTCCAGAGGAAGAAGCCCTAGGCACGGGGCGGGGGGGGGGGAGAGAGGAGGCCCCGGATGCTGGAGACTTGGCTCAGCCCTTGCTAGGGAGGCGAGGAAGGAAGGAAGGGGCGACTGAGGGCGAAGGAGGCAGGTGGGCTGACGCTGCACGCACATCACACAACCTCAGGACCGTGGAGCTGGAAGGGACCCCGGGGGTCATCTAGTCCAGCCCCCTGCCACATTTCCGCCCCACGACCCCGGGGTCCAGAGACTCGAGAGGCGCCAACGGGAAGCAAAAGGGAGGCGGCGTGGTGGGTGGGGAGGGCAAGGGGAGCCTCGGACGCCTGGGTCCCTTCCTGGGGCTCCGAGGGAGAGGGCGGGGGCCAGGGAGGGATCTGAGCGGGGGGGGGCGCACTGCTCGGACGCCTGGGTCCCTTTCCCGAGGGGGGCGGGCGAGGGGCTCCCGGACCCCCTCCCCCCTCCGCCCCCCCCGACTCACCATGCCTCTCCCTCCCTCCTTCCCTCCTCCCCCCTCGGCGGCCCAAGGGCGAGATGATCCGGCGGCTCCGGGGAAGGAGGGCACCATAGAGACGAGCCGGGCCGGATGGAGAAGCCTCTTCCGCCTTCGCGACCGGAAGCGGACCCCGTAGCGGCCTTGGGGCCTAGAGCGCCTCCTCGGGGTCGAGGGCGGCCCCTGGCGGCCGGGAGGCGCGCGCAATGCCGGGATCGCTGCCGAGCTGGAAGGAAGGGGCCACCCAGTGGCCATCTAGTCCAGCCCCTCGACGCAGGAACCGCGGCTAAAGCATCCCTGGCAGGCGGCCTCTTTCTGAAAGCCTCCCGCGAAGGAGAGTCCACTCCCCCCCCCCGTATGAGGAGCTGGAGCCCTGGAAGTGCGGACTTGGGAGGGGCACCCAGAGGCCATCTAGTCCAGCCCCGGGCAATGCAGGCAGCGGGGACGGGGTGAAGCGGCGCCTGCACGCCCGGCTGTTAAAAGCACAGGAGCAGAGAGTGGGGATGTAAAAAAGCGGGAAAGTTCTGGGAAATGATATATAATGAGATGAAAAAGATGTTGAAATATACATTTATTAAGAAACCAGAAGCAGTTTTACTTGGCACTGTAGGAGATGATATTAATAGACAGGACTGTAAGTTGTTTTTATATGCAACAACGGCAGCAAGAATATTATTGGCACAAAAATGGAAGCAAGAAGAATTACCGACGAAAGAAGAATGGCGGATGAAATTAATGGACTATGCAGAATTAGATAAAATTAACAGAAAGGATTCGAAACCTGCAGGACCAGAGATTCTTAGAAGACTGGAGTAAATATACGAACTGTTTGAAAAGTAATTGTAATGAACAGATTATGCTAGTAGGAATGCAAGAAGTTTTGTAAGGAGGAATATTCGAAATATTGCAAGAAACTCTATGAGGAGAATTATTAGTTAATGATAACTAAGAGTAATAGAGAAATTAAGAAATGTAGAATAAGTGATAAAGAACAGAAAATCATCAGAGGTTGTTGACGGAAGTCTAAAACATTTTATAAGATAAGAAGTTATGTTGAATGATTGTTGAAAATGATATGTAAAAAAACCAATAAAAATGTATAATAAAAAAGAAGAAATAATAATAATGATAATATTAAGGTGGCAACTCCGCCAGTGGCACCGGACTAGCAGGCACAGCAAAAGGTGGCATTTTCTTCAGGGAACAACGTCCGAGTCTCTGAGGGGCCAGCGCCCAGTTTCCCACTGAGGCCAGCCAGTCCTTCCTGGGACCTTTTTCTGTCCTCCGTGGGTGGTGCTGGCTGGGTTGCACTGGTGCCTTTTGGGCGGTCATCCCCTCCTCTTGAATGGCACTTTCCCACCCTCCCCAAGTTCTGGACACCTGGGGCCTTTGCAGGTATTTGCTTACCTTTAAGAAAACATACCGTATTTTTTGCACCACAACACTCACTTTTTTCCTCCTAGAAAGTAAGGGGAAATGTCAGTGCGTGTTATGGAGGAAATGCCTACAGGTGGCGGGGGGGGGGATCTGCTGCAGTTGTGAGCAGAGGATCCATGGTTCCCCTTCCTTCCCTCCTCCGTGGCTCGCTTTGGGAGAAGAGCTTCTGAGTAGGGAGGAGAGAGGGATAGAGAGCCTGCTTGCTTTAAAGGAGCAAAGCGGGAGAGGAGAGGAGCCGCTTACACGAGTGTAAGCGGCTCCTGTCCGGTTGGCTCCTTTAAAGCAAGCAGGCTCTCTGTCCCTCTCTCCTCCCCACTCAGCTCGCTAAATAGCATTATTAGCAGCATCCTTCTCCACACCCCCCATGCGTGCTCCTTGTCCCTTGAGTGCTTTTCCTTCCCTCCCCACTTAAAATGTGGTTACAAAGCACGGATCCACATGGATCCTCAGGATTTTTGCACTGGGTCACCCCAAATTCACCATCAGATCACATAGCATGTCCAAAAAAATCATGCACCCACTGTTGCCTGGGGTCGCAGTGGTGCAAAAACGTGGTTACAAAGCATGGATCCTCAGGATTTTTTCATTGGGCTACAAACTCACATGTCTGTGGCCACAGCATGAACCACAAAAATCATACATCCACTGTTTTGTTTAGAACATTTTTTTTCTTGTTTTCCTCCTCTAAAAACTACGTGCGTGTTATGGTCTGGTGCATGTTATAGAGCAAAAAATACGGTAATTGTACGTGGAACAGTGCAACCAGTCTCAACCGTGTTTCACAGTTTTGGGATCTGTGCAAAAGAGCAGGTTGGAAATGTGTGTGTTGCAGCTGGACCCACCAGCAACGCCCCCACCCCCAAAGGAGCACATACCCACAAGGTCAAGCGAGGACACAGCTAAAGTAAAAGGTTTTGGGGTGGAATATAGGGGGAAGCTGCCCTGTCCACTTCCGAAAGGGAGAACAAAGGAGGCTCTGCTTTGTCGTGGGAAAACCTTTTCTTTTATTATGGTTTTTCCTTTCCTGAGTCCTCTAACCACAAGGGCAAATTTTATGTTTAATACGGCTGCTTTGTACCAAAGCAAAAGCAGAAAAAGAGCTGTTTTGATGCAAACGCTGCACCCTTTGGAACAGGGGTCAGCAAACTTTTTCAGCAGGGGGCCAGTCCACTGTCCCTCAGATCTTGTGGGGGACCAGACTATATTTTGAAAAAAAAATATGAACTAATTCCTATGCTCCACAAATAAGCCAGAGATGCATTTTAAATAAAAGGACACATTCTACTCATGTAAAAACACGCTGATTCCCAGACCATCTGCAGGCTGGATTGAGAAGGCGATTGGGCCAGATCCGGCCCCCGGGCCTTTGCCTACCCATGTTTTGGAAGGACAGCAGCAAAATGAAAGTATAGAAAGTACAGACAGGTGAGGACGGTCCCCAGGTGGAAAAAAACCCATGCTCACAATGTGCGAAGTCCTCTTACATGCACATTTATAGTGGATTTAAATCTCTTGTCTGATTATTCCTGGATTGGGATAAATCTGAATTTAATGGGGGCCAAGAGCAGCTGCCAGTTGTTGGAGGAGATGATCATGGGGCAACCCCAAAAGGTATTGAGGCACGAGGGGCTTCAAACCCACAGAAATCTCCTGCGTGGACGAGCCCAGGATTTGTCACCGGAAAAACCCAGGATTCCCAAGCCCAACTTCTTTCTTGACCTGACCCAGCTGCTTCTGGACTTGGATCATAAGCAAAGCCCTGCTGGATCAGGCCCAAGCGCAGCAGCGCACAGGAACTAAGGAAGGCAGGCATTTGCTGTCATGGAGGAGGAAGTGAGAAGTTTCCCTCTGGGAGAGTGGCGCCCCTTTTCGCAGGCACAGAAGCCACAGCCCACCGGCCCAAAAGTCTGCAAGGCAGAACCAGGGTCCGTAAGGCATGTGGGGGCCGCAGGGGGCCTCCAGGGGCCAGTGTGACACCAGCACCCGTCCTGGGGCGCAGAAAGGTCTACCAGGCTGGGCCGGGTGCTCTCCATCCCTCTAGGGGGGGAGAAGAGTCGCTTTGGGGAGAAGGCTGGTGTTTTGAATAACAGACACAAGAGGCAAAAGAGCTGAAATTGACATTCTTTCAAGTTACACTGGCAGGGCAGACACAGAAGGCGAGCTTTGCCCCGAGGAAAAGCCTGGCGAGACAATTTGGGGCGCGGTTGTGACGGAAAGACACGCACACCCTCGTAAAGGCAACCCTAGAGCTGCAGGGAGCAGAAGGAGCCCCCCAAACAGCCTTCCTCCGCTCCCAAACGAGTTTGGAGACCCCCAAAGCCACAGGTCCCTCGTGGATGGGCCCTCCAGAGGGGCTGGGGGCCTGGCAGGCACACGGCAGGTCCAAAAGTCGACCTGGGCTCAGCAGCCAGAAGTGCCGGTCGATCTGTCAACGTGGAAGCCGAGGCAAACTTCTGCCTGGGGGGCAGGAAGCGGGGCAGCAGCCCAGACGAAGGAGGGTCCAGGGGGAGGAAGGAAGATTCGGCGGGCAGGATCTTCTTGGCATCTTCAATGAGGTGTAGGCAGGCGGCGGCCCAACCCAGGGTGGCAGTGTTGGCGCAGAGTGGGGGAAGAGGAGCCTGGAAGTCAGCCTGCTCCTCCCAGGGGGGGCCTGAGGTCTGGGCACCCTCCAGTCCACGGAGGAGAGGGTGGCTGCAGGGGGTCATCCGGGCAGTAAGGCCACTGCGTGCGGTCCCTGCTTGAAGCGTCCGCCGTTAGTCCTACGGAGTAGAAGAGGGAGAGAGAGGAGGGATGGATGGATGGATGGGAGAAGCCAGACTGGCCACTGTTCTGGGGTGTCTCTTGCGCTGGGGGTGCTGGGAAGACCACCCTTGCCAACTTGGGAGGGGAAGGGACACGGGATATACCCCAGAGACCACCAGCCCCCCGGCCTAGCCCTGGGATGGGGAGGGGGACATAGCTGTCAACGTTTCCCTTTTTTAAAGGAAATTCCCTTATACCGAATAAGATTCCTCACAAGAAAAGGGAAAAGTTGACAGCTATGGAGGGGGAACGTGGGCAAAGCAGCAGAAGATCAGATCAGAACAGAGTGCCCCCCTCCCCCACAGCACTCCTAGCGGGTGCCTTTTGGGCCACAACTCCCACCAGCAGAGCCCCCTGGAGGGTTACAGCGAAGAGCTGGGGGCAGAATCACACCCAAGGCACCCGGATGGGCACAGGCGGACAGGCACGGCTCTCTTCCCCCGGGCATGGCGCTTCTGGGGGGCTCCTGCCCAGCTCTTACCCACTCCTCTTCATCCACTCCTTCGAAGGCGTCCTGAGGCAGGGGGTCGTCTCGGTTGCCCAGCTTGGCCACCATGGCATTCAGGAGCTGCAGGGGAGCCAACCATTGCCAGGATGTGGGCACGAGAAAGGGCTGACGCGTCTGCCACCCCCAAGACCTTCCCCCTCCTCATGGTGCCCCCTCAACACTTCTCTGTGGGGTGTATTTCTATCCCTCCTTTTTCTCCCTGAGGAGCTCAAGAGGGCGGCCGTGGGTCTCCTTCTCCCCCTCTGATCCGCCCAACAACCCTGTGAGGAAGTCTCGGCTGAGAGGTCACCTTGCAAGCTTCACCACCAAGTGGGGATTTGAGCCCTTGTCTCTCCTAGCCGGACACTAACCACTATGCCACACTGCCTCTCTGTGGTCTTTTGGACGGAAGATGCAGCTGCTGCTGCTGCTGCTGAGTCTGAGGTGCCTCCCCAGGGTGCATTTGCCTCCCCCCCCCCAGTGACAAGGCCGTGGGCATCAGGGGGAGCTTGCCAGCCCCCTCCCCTCCTTCCCCTGCCCCCCAAGCCAGAGCTGCCAGCCCCGCAGGGTCCTCACCTCCTCCTTCTTCTGCTCGTCCGACTTCTCCTCCAGGTAGACGGAGGACGGGACGTATTTCCGGCTGGGAGCCTCCTTTGGGGCTTCGCTCACTGCGGAAGGAGGTGGCATGGCAGGTCAGCGGCTGAAGGGGCCTGGAGCCAGATCACCAGGGGGCCCTTTCCTCAGCCGCAAACCCACCTGGGGTCTCTCCAACACAGGAAAGGCCTTTCCCTGGCCAGAGGGGAAGCCCAGCGGGGGGGGGGGGGCTTTCTGTGTGCTGAGGTGCTGTGCCCCCAGCAAAGGTTCTCTGTTCCTACCGCTGTGATTTCCTCAATGCCACCCCTTCACACAACAAGCCAAGGGGCAGCCAAAAGGGATTCCTGAACCCTTTCTTTTTTATATATAGATATGTGTGTGTGTCTGTGTGTGTGTGTGTGTGTGTGTGTGTGTGTGTGTTTTAACATATCATTTTCAACAGCAATTACGGTAAACATAATTTTACATCTTATACAGTTTTTTTGACTTCCATCAAAATTTTCCAGTCTAATCACTTAGTATACATTTCTTACTTTCACTATTACATTTAAATCTCATAACTAATATCTGTCTTCTTTTCCTATTTTGCAGTGCTTCATATCTTTCTCCTTACAAAACTTCTTGTAGTCCTACTAGTGTAATTTGTTGATTACAGTTGCTCTTCAAATAATTCGTATATTTCTTCCAATCTTCTGTGAATCTCTGGTCCCGCAGGTTTCGAATCCTTCCTGTCATTTTGTCCAATTCTGCGGATTCCTGCACCCTTTCGCTGAGCTCCCTTGGAGGTCTTTAAGGAGAGCTCAGGTGGCCAACTGCCAGCGATGCTTTGGCTGTGATTCCTGCACTGGGGGGGGGCGGGGGCGGGTGGACTAGATGATTCTAGGGGTCCCTTTCCAACTCTACAACACTATGATTCTATAAACCCTGAACTCTCTGCAACAACAACAACACACACACTGATGCACTCCCCCTTGCCCCCTGCCACATACCTGGGGTCATGTCTTTCGGCCGGAGGCTGACCTTGCGGTGCTGACCGTCAGAGCCGCCCAGCCAGGCAGCGGCCGACAGGGCTGGTTCCCACCGCACCTCCGTGGGAGGATAGAGGTCGTCCTGGAAGAACTCTTTCTGTGGGGAGAAGGGGGCAGGACAGAAGCACGGAGGGCATCAGTCCGTGGGTCACTCAGCCTGCACACCCCACATGGTGGGAAAGTTCGGGAGAGAGAAAGGATTCATTCGTGCAGAGCCTAACCTGTGGAACTCCCTCCCACCGGAGGTGGCGATGATGACCCCTGACTTTAAAAGAGGACGAGACAAAATAATGGAGGAGAGGGCTGCTTAAAGCCATCCAGGTTGGGGGGGGGCACCAATGCCTCCTGAGGCAGCTGCTTCCATAGTTTCCCTGTGTGTAGGAATGATCGCTGGGTGCGGAGCACACTCCCTGCCCACGGGCAGCCTTAACTGCCTGCATGCGTGACCTTGGGGTGCGGGGCACACTGCCCCCACAGATAAAGCCACAGCTGTCTGAACATCTTGCCCTCTGTCTAAACTTTTGCCATCTCAATAGTCTGCGGTGTCCTGTCTGTGACCTTTGTCTCCTCCGTCATACATTGTGCAAGGGGAAAATGATGCGGTGGAAACAGGTGCCAAAATAACTTTGTACCACCCCACGATCTCGGGACTGGAAGATGTGTAAAGGTCACAGCCCAAAATGTATCTGCCTGGGTTTGCATATTGTGTCAATAAAAGGAGCCTCCACAGAGCTGGCTGGCAGCTTGCTTGCAGCTCACCTGCATTATCAGCTCCTGCCTCATTTCCTTCACTTCACCTGTGTGCCAGGTGATGCAGTCCTTCCTTTTATCTGCCCTGAATCTGTGGAACTCTCTCCCACAAGAGGCAGGGATGCCCACCAAGCTAGATGGCTGTAAAAGAGGATTTTGCAAATTCCTGGAGGAGGAGAGAGGGCTCTGGGTGGCTCCTAGCTGGGATGGCTAGGAGTGGAGTAATTTGTCTCTCTTCCTTTTGGTCCCTGCCCAGTGATGGACGCTGAGACACTCAGGTCCGACTGTGAATCCTCGCCCGGCTGGGCCTGTTCCGAAAAGGAGCGGGGTCACTCTGGGAAACTTGCCGAGATGCCAGCTTGGGGTGGCGTTGTGGCTGGAGGTGGACAGGACAAAGGAGCATGGCATTGTTCGGAGAGGGTGACGAGACCTCTATACTCCGAGCCTTCCCTCCTCCTCCCCTGCCAGAGACCAAGGGCCCAGAGGCCCAGTACCCTACCTTCACCCGGGGCACCCGGAAGGCCACAGGCTCAATGGAGGTCTGGCGGAGGCGCAGGGCTCGGGCAATCTCCACCTCCCGAACGTCACACTCCGTCTTGGGCAGAAACTGGTAGCCCTGCGGAAGTCAAGAGGTCAGGACCTTGCGGGGACACCCTTCCCAGAGCGCAGCTCCAGGGGCACAGTAATGCCCTCTGTGCCTCCCAGGGTCTTTGGAAGTGAAGCAGGGGGCACATCTGGGCACCCGCCACCCGCCAATTCGCACTCAACCCTTGGGGTTGTTACTCTAGTAACTCCACAAGTGCTCTGCCCAGAACAACCACAAGAGGGCAGGCCAGAAGCAGGTTTTGCAGACCAGATAAGGGGGCAGAGAGGAGTCGTCAGCCCCCTGGAACTTCACTGCCCCAAAGGATGCAGTTCTGGTTGGTCACAGGGACTGATGCCCGTTCCCCTTGGCATTCCCAGTAACAGCTCAAGAGGCTGCTGGATTCAGGCTCATTCTGTCTCCCACCCCTGCATTTTCCTGGCCCCCACTCCAAATTCAGGGGTCCTCCCCACTTGAGCCAGGAGATTTTGCTGGCAGCTGCTCTGTGGGCATTTCCTCCTCACCTCCAAATCTTGCAAATCCACATTCTTTCCCTTTTTAAAGGAACCAAGCCGCAGCCCTCATGGCTGCAGAGAAAAGCCCAGAGAGGTGGACTGAATCAAACAAAGACTCCCCCGGGGCAAAGGGGGGTGACGTGGCTCCATCTCTCCCAGGGACATAATTGCTGCCCAGACCCCCCCCCCCACCGCTGCCACCTTACCTTATGGGGGTCAGAGGACGGGAAGCTGTTGCACTCCAGGAAGAAGGGTGCCTCTGGGACCACCTCGTAGATGTACACCCTGGTGTCACCCTAAACATGTGGCAGAGAGAAGAGGCTTTGAAGGGCGGGGGCGGCCTGCCTTCCCTGAGCAAGGGGGGAGAGCGGTCTGGGATCCAAGTCAGAAGGAATGGGGGCAGGGAAGGTACTGAGAAAAGGGGTGCCTGGGCTGGCCTCAGGGCCAGAAGGGGCTGCTCACCCAGCCAGGCTCACGGTGGCCAAGCCCCCCCGGGGCTCAGCGCCAGGAGACTGGCATGACTCTTCCCACCCCCAGAGATGGAGTGTGGCTTTAATGGGAAAGTTAACAAAACAGACCCTGCGCTACCCAAAAAACAAAGCACGGGTTTTCTAAAGTTTGGCATCTATTTAAGCAAATGCGTTGAAGACACCCTTCCGCCGAGGCTCCTATGGAAAAAGCTCCTTGGCTCATGTGCTTTTCAAGGACCACCGTCTGGAAATATAATGCTGTTTTGGGAAATTCCACCCACTCCCTCCTCTCTCCTCAAGGCCGCCCTTCCTTCCTTCCTTCCTTCCTTCCTTCCCCCTTCTTGCTTTCATCTTTTCCCTTTGTTGTTCTTATTGCTTGTTGCATATTAAAAAGCTAAAGGGGACCCCTGACCATTAGGTCTAGTTGTGGCTGACTCTGGAGTTGCAGTGCTCATCTCACTTTATTGGCCGAGGGAGCCGGCGTACAGCTTCTGGGTCATGTGGCCAGCAGGACTAAGCTGCTTCTGACAAACCAGAACAGCCCACGGAAATGCCGTTTACCTTCCCGCTGGAGCGGTACCTATTGATCTACTTGCACTTTTGACGTGCTTTTGAACTGCTAGGTTGGCAGGAGCAGGGACCGAGCAACAGGAGCTCACCCCGTCGAGGGGATTTGAACCGCCAACCTTCCGATCGGCAAGTCCTAGGCTCTGTGGTTTAACCCACAGCACCACCCACGTCCCATTTGTTGCATATTAGAAAACAATTGCAAGGAAAGGAAAGAGAAAAAGGAAAGAGCAAGGCCGCTCGCCCAGCCCAACCCCTGGTGGGGGGCAGCAACTGCTGACTTCAGCAACAAACAACACCCCCCCACACACACACTTCCTTGCTTTCCCCCCTTTCCTGTTGGCCAGAGAGATGCTCTAGGTCTGCTCTGTTGCAGACTGGCCCCCTATTCCCCTGCGCTGGAAGTGGAGCGCAGCACCTCTGCTCTGCTGCTATGGGGTTCAGCATCTTCTCCCCGCCGCCCCGGCCTGACCCTGCAGGCCATTTTTGCTGCTGCCGCTCCTGGAGGATCAGGCCCAGGGCCTCTCACTCACCTTGCCCGTGAGGAAGACCACGCTGGTGTCTGCGTCGTAGAAGGGGATGAGGGTGGATGGCGAGACATCAAGTCCGACCGTGGCCACTGCTGGCCCCAGAGACTCCGCCTTGTGGAGGGAGAGCTGTCGCTCGCTGCGGCTGCAGGAGGAGGAGGAGATACTGCTGGGATCGGGGCCGGCTGGGGCTCCTGGGAGGCAGCATTAGAAGGAGGGGGAAGCCAGCATTTTTTCATCTCCGCCAAGCTAAGCAGTTGGCTCCTGACCTCTCTCGCCCTGACCTAGCCACTGTGATCCACGCGACGGTCACCTCCAGACTGGATTATTGTAACTCACTCTACATGAGGCTGCCCTTGAGACTGACCCAGAAACTCCAGCGGGTGCAGAGTGCTGTGGCGAGACTCCTTACGGGGTCCTTGCCACGGGATCATATTCACCCAGTGCTATACCAGCTGCACTGGCTCTCGGTGGAGTACAGGATCAGGTTTAAGGTGCTGGTTTTAACCTCTAAAGCCCTATATGGCCTAGGACCCTGGTACCTACAGGACCGCCTCTCCTGGTATGTCCCACGGAGGACCTTATAGTCTTCAAACAAAAACATCTTGGAGGTCCCAGGCCACAGGGAGGTTAGGCTGGCCTCAACCGGAGCCAGGGCCTTTTCAGTACTGGCCCCGAATTGGTGGAACGCTCTGTCACAAGAGACCAGGGCCCTGCGGGACTTGACATCTTTCCGCAGGGCCTGCAAGACAGAACTGTTCCGCCTGGACTTTGGCCAGGGCACAGTCTGACCCCCTCCCTCCTCCTGTAATCCTCATAGAACTCTAGCCCAATGGTTGCCATTAATTTGATTTTTAATTGATTTTAGAATGAATTGATTTTAGAATGCTGTGTTACTTTTATTGTTGTTAGCCGCTCTGAGTCCGGCTTTGGCTGGGGAGGGCAGGATATAAATAAAATATTATTATTATTATTATTATTATTATTATTATTATTATTACCTGTCAAAGCCCGACACTAGCAGGTATTTGCCTCCGCAAACCCAGACGATGCGAGCGCCCCGTCCACCTTCGGGCCCCGGGCCCTCCTGTGAAGAAAGACGGATGCCTCAAAGAGCAGGGGCCATGGCTTCTCTCTAGGTGCCCCCCCCCCAAGACAGGAAACAGGGGCTGCCAACACGGCCCTCCAGGGCTGACCCTTGGGACTCTCCCCGGGGTGAGGCTACCTGCTTCTCCGCCAAGCCCTCCCTCCCTGGGAAATCTTCACCTCTGCACATCTCTTCCTGCCAAGCATCCCCTCGACTCACCTGCAGGGGCTGGGAAGCTCTTCGGGGCTCATAGACCCTCACTCGGCCGTCCTTGCAGACGGTAGCCAGGCGGCGTCCGTCGGGGCTCCAGGCCAAGCTGAAGATCTGAAAGGCCCCCAAGAGGTCAGTCTCCTCACTCTGGAGGGCTGGGCCAGTCCCAATCCTTGGGCACCAGGGGGCTCCCTCCAGGTCCAGCATCCTCTGAAGGGCACTTCTGGCGCCTCTCCACACAACTCCCAGTCTCGGCTGCCTTTCATTTTTATATGGCAGGCTGTGCCCTGTGGAACTCCCTGCCACTAGAGGGTGAGGCAGGAACCCTCCCTCCCTCCCTCTGTGCAGATGCCTTTTGAAAAATTTACATCATTTTAGACAGGCCTTTGTAACACAGTGGAACCTCGGCTGTCGAATGCAATCCGTTCTGGAAGACCGTTTGACTTCTGAAACATTCGACGACCAAGGTGCAACGGACGGACAGCAAATTCCACTGAGAAAATGGAGAAACGCAACTCGGAAGACGTTTGACTTCAGAGGTGCGTTTGAAAATGGAAGCATTCACTTCCGGGTTTTTGGCGTTCGGGTTCTGAATCGTCCGGCTTCCAAGACGCTCAAAAACCGAGGTTCCGCTGTATTAACTTTCCTTTCTAGCCACTTGGAATTCTTATTTTTACAGACTCCTTTGTTGATTTTATTCTCATACACTGCAACACCACCTGGAAATGCTTTTTAAATATAAAATTGTGGATTGTAAGTATGCAAATGGGGGTAAAGTCACCAAGGGGGGGGGGCTGTCTGGCATGAACTGGTGGCGCATGGAGGGGGCTGAGACCCCCCTCTGCTGGATCTGCTGCCCCCCCCTTGCAGAAAGGGAGAGAGCCAAGCTGCTTGCTGGCCTTCCTACCTGGTCCCTGTGTCCCTCCAGCCTCAGCACCTGCCCGCCAGAACGCAGATCCCAGATCCGGACGCTCATATCATAGGATGAGGAAGCCAGGATGTCCGCAGCCAGGGGGTGGAACTGGATGGAGTAGATCTTCTCCGTGTGGCCTGGGGGGGGGGGAGAGAGAAGACGCCTGCTAGCTGGGCTCTAAGCTGGCCAAACCCCCTCAAGCCAGAGGAGCAGGGGACAGAAAAGCCGGGCAGGGAAATGATATACAATGAATTGAAGAAAATGTTGAAAATAACTTTTGTAAAAAAATCAGAAGCCTTTTTATTAGGTATTTTAGGTCAAGACATACCAAAAGAAATGAGGACTTTATTTATGTATGCCACTACAGCCGCAAGAATGTTGATTGCACAAAATTGGAAGACTGGAGAAATACCAACTAAAGAACAGTGGCAAAAGAAGTTGATGAACTATGCAGAACTGGCAAAAATGACAGAAAAAGACAACAGAGACTTTGAAAAAGTTTGGGAACCATTCCTATTATATTTGCAGAAACAAAGAAAGGCGATAGACTTGATGGCAGGATTTATATAAACATCCACATTCTTAGCATCAGGAAATGTTTGGAAGATAGTGGAATAAGATGATGTATTTAATTTTATTTTTATGTTTTTAAGGTTTGATGTTATTAATAAACTTTTCAGCTGAGAGATAGGAAAGCGGGTGTGAAGAGAAACAAACCAGAAACGCAAGTTGGGGGAAGTCTTGGAGGGGAGGGAGGGAGGAATATACAGTAAACGTTAAGAATTTGAGATGTATGTAATGAATCAAAATGAAAAATGAATAGAAAATTAAAAAAGGAAACAGAAAAGTGGGGCAGGGGGAGTTTCACCTTGTAGAACCAATTCAGGCTCCAGGATTGTCTTCTGCAGACCTCCCTCCTCAACCCTCCACAGTCGGATCCTGGCGTCTTCTCCAGCTGCACCAGAGGAAACAAGGGGGCAAGTGTGAGAGCCCATTGTGCCATGCTGAGGGCGACCCTGGCTGCAGAGAACCCCCCCCCCCACCCTGATGCCCGGCCCGGGGCCTGAGCCCAGACGATGCAGGATGGCAAGATGAGAGAACAGGGCTCTGGAGCAGTCTCGCTTCTGGAATTCCCTCAGGAAGTCCGGAGGCCAGTGGTGGCTTCTTGGTGGGCCCAGTAGCTGCTCCGGGGTGGGTGGCTCACATACCAATCGCCAGGCGCTGCAGGTCAAAGGGGTCCCAGCACAGGTCGGAGACGGGCGTCCCGTTCTGGATGGTGGGGAGCGATGTGTCCGGGAGGCGGCCTGGCTTGGAGAGCTGGGGAGGAGGGCAGGGTGAGTCTCTGAGAAAGGCAGGTGGGGGGCGCTCTTCTCTGCCCTCCCCCCAAGACGGGGGCCTTCATGGGCACCCCACTTCTGCTGCTCCAGTGGGTATGTGATGTACTCCATTGGAGCAGTCAAATACAACATTCCTTGTATGCCTAGAGTGGACGCAGAGAGGGGGATGTTGATCCAGCCAGCTGGACTTCCTGTTACACCTGGTCTGGAACATCCTCCCCCTGCATGTGACCAGGTAGGTGGGCAGGACCCTTGCAGACCCCACAAAAAGTCCAGTCACACAGCCCTCTTCCTCTCTTGATGCCCCTCTCTTCCATTTTGGCCACTGGTCCTGATGCTGTCTGCTGGTTCTCGGCCAGCAGCACATGGGCCCATCCTTACAAGGATGTCAGCCACACTGTATCTGTAACTACAGGCTAAAGCCTGCCTTCAGGGATCCAACTGTGAACTGAATGTGAGTAAACTTATCATTACTTATAAGGAAGACTCTTGTGTCTTTATTTCTTTTAGGAGGGAATCAAAAGGGTCTTGCCGGGAACATACTCCAATCTGGGCATGCCGGATTGGATCGCTTAACTAAAGAGATTCAAACGAATCTGCAACTAGCTGCTTGCTGTGTAAAAGGGGGAACGAGCTCTGCTATATGGAACTCACTAGCGTGAGTGAGGGAGGATAATATTTAATCAATATTGTTGAAACCTGCCCAAATAATTCAATATCTTCTCAAACCAATCCTCCTCCTTCTCACTGACCTTAAACGCTTTCATTTTAACTGTGAAGATACATAAAATGAAAGGGTTTAAGGTCAGTGAGGAGGAGGAGGATTGGTTTGAGAAGATATTGAATTATTTGGGCAGGTTTGAACAAATTGGGGCAATTAAAATGTTACAAGTTAACTAAACCTTGTGAAGGGAGGAGTGTTAAGGTATATAGAATTGTACATATGGTTGATTTGAATATGTTATTATTGATTATGTATACCCAATGTATCAGCCGCCTGGGGGGTTTCACTGTTTGTGTTTTGGTTGTTGGTAATAAAAAATTTAAAATTAATACCCTCTCCTACTACCAACAACATTCCCACAGAGGGCAAGCTGGCGGGTGCTGGTGCTCTCAGGAACCAAGGGGCCCAGGTCCAAAGATGGAAGACATTGGAATCTGCCTGCCACCCAGCCAGGAGCAGTGGGGCATCTAGCCCAGTGTTGCCCACCCTGACTGGCAGCGGCTCCCCTGGGTCCTTCACAGCCACTCCTGGAGGCTGAGCCTCACGCATGCGAGGCTGGCGATTGGCAGTGAGGCCTGGGGGTCTTCCCCTATGAGGTCTGCCAACACAGGCGGGCATCCGGCTGGGCAGCAGCCCCTGAAAGGCGCCCCTTCCGCCATGGTCCCCTTACCTCCAAGACAGCCACCTGCCCTCCGGCAGAGAGCAGTGGGATAGCCACACGCTGTCGGTTGGCGCAGAAGCCGTCGCACTCCCCCGGCGTGGTCAGGTTCAGCCCCCGGAGGTTGGTGATGTGGGTGCTGCGGTGAAGCACAGCGCCCTGGACGTGGCGGAACCCCGAGCTGGGTCCTGGGGGCAAAGAGGCGGGTGAGGGGGGGGACAGGAGATGGGGAGGGACACCCTCTCCCCCCTCCCTGCTGGAAAACGCAGAACCACCTCTGTGCGCCGGCAACGCGGTGGGGAGAGGGGGTCTGCCAGGCGCCCCCCAAACTCCCTCCGAGCGGCACAGGTTGTGGGGCCCACCTGGGAGGGGGGTGGCAGGAAGCTTACCCAGAATGCTCTGCAGGGACCGCTGGCTGGGGCTGGAGGCAAAGCCGCTGGTGGCCGAGAGGGAGGGCGTTGTGGCGCCAGAGAGGGAGGTCAGGGAGCTGGTGGGGGACGAGAGGGGGCTGCCGGCCTGGGAGAGGGAGAGAAGGAGCCTCAGAGCATTGCAGGGGGCTGTCCCTTTCAGTCATATAAGATCCATGGTGCTCCTGGACTAGCAAACGCCCAGGGCTCTGGAGATGCTGGGAATGGCTATCGATGGCTCGTGGCCACAATGGCTACCCTCTGCTCCTCCCACCTGTCAGAGGAGGAAGCGGTGCTTCTGAACCCCAGTTTCTGGAAACCCCAAGACGGGAGAAGGCTCTTGTGCTCAGATCCTACTTGCTCGTTTGGTTTCCCACAGGAAATCTGGCTGGCCACTGTGAGAACAGGATACTGGACTAGATAATAATAATAATAATAATAATAATAATAATAATAATAATAATAATTTATTTATACCCCGCCCTTCCAGGTTCAAAAACCAGGCTCAGGGTGGCTAAATTTAAAACACTTTAAAACACTTAACTATAAAAGCTTGTTTGGAGGTTCTAGCATAAAATACAGTATAAAAACACGAATAACAATAAAATTCAAAAATAAAAAATCAATTAGATAATCTAATTAGATGGGGCACCGGCTTGACTCTTCTTAAGTTCTTAGGGGAGAAGGAGCCGGGCAGAGGAAGTGGGGTGTGGGCAGACCGCCCCGGGTGTCACCACTGAGGGGGGTGGCAAAATGCCAGGCGACACTCACCGTGGGGCCTGCAGCGCGCCCGAACCACACGTCTCTCCTGGGAGTGATGCGCCCACAGGCTCTGCGCTGCCCCAAACGGTGGCTGAGTGGGAGGAGGCAAACATCCTGCCCTGGCTGGCCCCGCCCCTGGGCACAGGACACGCATGCCGCCCCAGGTGCCCGATCGGCTTGCTCAGCCGCTGGTCGAGAGAGCTCTGGAGAGGCCCAAAAGCCAGAGGATCCCCTCTGGAAAGGACTCTGCAGGGCCTTGGTCTTTGCCTGGGGCTCAATCCCATCCCTCAGTCTCGGTCCAGTATACCTGAAGGAGCATCTCCACCCCCATCGTTCTGCCCGGACACTGAGGTCCAGCGCCGAGGGCCTTCTGGGAGAAGCTAATTTACAGGGAACTGGGCAGAGGGCCTTCTCGGTGGTGGCTCCTGCCCTGTGGAACACCCTCCTACCAGATGTCAAAGCGAAAAACAGCCCTGTTTAGAGAATAGTATTTTAATAGGTTATAGTATTTTAATAGGTTATAGTATTTTAATATTAATAGGTTATTATATTAATAGGTTATAGTATTTTAATATTCCGTTGGAAGCCGCCCAGAGTGGCTAGAGAAACCCAGCCAGATGGGCAGGGTATAAATAATAAATTATTATTATTATTATTATTATTATTATTATTATTATTCCCACCCTGGCTTCCAAGCCTGCAGCTGGCATGAGCCCAAGTGCCAGGAGGCTGGGGAGCCAGAGGCGGCACCTTCCAAAATGCCCCAGGCCTGTCTTCCCGGGAGCATCTTTGCATCTGCATTGCCCAGCCTTCCAGAGCAGGGAAGAACCATCTAGCCGTAGAACCTCCGAACTGTGGAGCTGCAGGAAACCCATAGAGTCATCTAGCTCAACCCCTTGCAGAGGAGAAACCACAACTTCCTGCACAAGTAACTCTGGATGGAGATGTTGGGGGGGAAGCAGCAGGACTATCTTGCCAGGGGTTTGGGGGCTCTTGAACTGGCACCACTCCCTCTCACCTCTGGGTCCTCGGTCTGGTCCCCTGGCGCTGGCTGGGCGGAGAGGTTGGGGGTTTGGTGCTCCTGGAGGCAGGGAGAGATGAAAGCCTTGCTGGTCCTTTGGGCAGGATGGAGGCTGATCTTCTCCATCTGAGAACAGAAGGAGGAGGAAGAGGGAGCCGTCAGCAGCTGGGAGAGAGAACCAAAGGCAGAAGGTCTCCTGTCTCCTAGATGGGGCCACAGAGAGCCTGGCTGCCCTGCTGTGGGGCAACGGGAACCGCCTAGCAAGGCTTCAGAAGGGGCTCCTGAATGGTAGAATTTTATTACAGTGGTGCCCCGCAAGACAAACGCCTCGCAAGACGGAAAACCCGCTAGACAAAAGGGTTTTCCGTTTTGGAGGCGCTTCGCAAAACGAATTTCCTATGGGCTTGCTTCGCAAGACGAAAATGTCTTGCGAGTTCCTGCGGGTTTTTCCCCCCCTTCCCCCCCCCCCTTTTTCTAAGCCGCTAAGCCGCTTATCCGCTAAGCCGCTAAAAGCCGCTAAGCCGCTAATAGCGCTAATCCGCTAATCCGCTAATGGGCTTGCTTCGCAAGACGAAAAAACCGCTAGACGAAGAGACTCACGGAACGGATTCTTTTCGTCTTGCGAGGCACCACTGTATTACGGTAACAGACCAGTTCTGGCTCACTTACAATATCAGGAAAATCATAAAACACAACAGGAATACATTGAATTGCAATTGAGTATAACAGAGACAATTCAGATATATCGGCAGTTAAAGAAATAAATATACTAAATCTTGATCACTAAAATATAACCTAATATTATCATTTAAAACCTTAATCATTTTGAGGAGCAGCTCCTCAAAGCCCCTCTCCCTCCCCAACAGCGTTCAAAATTAGCCGGGCCCCAGGTGCATATTGTGACGGGGAACTGTATGATGGAGAAGGCTTGGAGCCGCATCCAGCAACTGAGGTCAACCTGGTCGCTGCTGGCGCTGAGGGAGAAATGCCACCCCAAACACGTGAGTTCAAATCTAGCACAATACTTTATATAACATATGCAATAACATGGGGCTCGGCCCCTGCAGTTGTGGCCAAAACCATAAGTCATTTGAGTAATTAATATTTACAGATACCGGCATCCATGTATATACATACACAAACACACAGGCCAGCATTTGTAAATATTAATTACTCAAATGACTTATGGTTTTGGCCACAATTGCAGGGGCTGAGCCCATTTATGCTTGCGGTGTCCAATTAAGAACTCCTATTAAAAACGATGGATCAACAATGTGTTACTGATGTGAATTGTTTATTAGTTCATGGGTTTCGGCAAAATAATTAGAAACTGCAGCTGCCGGGGGGTGGGGTGGAAAAGGCAACCCGTGTTCCAGGAGCCAGGTGGCAAATAGCTTTTCTACCCCCCCTTCTAACACTGCCCCCCAAGTCTCAGGCACAGCTGAAGGGGAACCTGGCAGAAGAGCCCCCTGTGCACAGAAGCAGAGACCTCTCAGGGCCTGGCAGGGGGGCACGGAGGGCACTGCCCGCCCTCTGAAGCCTCCTGAGACGCCACATGGAAGACTTCCCCGGGTCCAGAGGAGCTGGAGAGGCTTGCAGGGTTGTTGTTGTGGGGCAGGGGGCCTTTTCTTCCAGCCCAGAGCAGCCATCGCCAGTCACCTGGTGGGCAAGGGGTGGGCGGGCAGACGAGGGCTCTCACCTGGCTGTTGTCTCCGGACCACCAGGCCTGCGCGGAGGCCGCGGGGATGTTTCCTGCACAGTCGGGGAACAAGTCTTTGTGGAACTCCTGTGTGGACTGAAAGACAGGTTGTAAGTGAGCCCCGTGGGACCGGCCACCTCCAGGCCCGGCCACCCGGCCCTTCTTATTCTGCCCACCCGTGCCCCAACGCCACCTGTTTACCTTCCGGGGCACCACATAGCTGATGGGGGCGATGCCAGCTTCGCTCAGCTGCAGGACCCGCATCACCTCGCAGCCCATGACGTCCAGGGCGAGTTTGGGCACCTGGGCAACGCCCTGGGACTTGGTCTCTGTCAGGCACTGGTTGACTGGGCAAAAGGGAGAGAGAGAGAGAGTGGCGACAGGTGCCCAAGGGCGGCTCCTGAGAAGGCAGCCCAGAGACAGCCGTCTCTCCAAAGTGGGGCTTGTCATCATACTACCGGCCAGCAAGGGGGAGTGGAGAGGAAGAGACTTTCAGGACCCTAAACTGGCAGGCCCTGGCACAATGCTCACGCATGGGATGCCCGGCAGCTGGCTACTCACCCAAGAAGTGGAAGCCAAAGGCAGAGCAGGGGTTGAGTCCCTGGAGGTGCCACGTCTGCAAACAGCAGAGCCCTTTTTTTGCCCAGGAGGTGGCCCCTCTGCCAGTGCCAACTTGCCCCTTTTCTCCCAACCCCTCCCTCGGCAGCTATGGGGAAGGATGTGAGCAAGGCACCACCGGGAACCTGCAGAGTCAGGCCCGGGCAGGAGGAAGATTGGGATCTGCTTTCTGCTGACAGTCACGGAAGGCCCACCCAGCCTGGCACTGCCTGCACTGACAGGCAGCAACCCTGACTCTCTAGGGTTATGGGCTCAGCCCTGCTGGAGATGCTGCCATTGGGGGTGGAGCCAGGGATGTTCTCATGCCACGGTTTTCCTTGCCCATGGCGTTCCCCCCTCTCTCAGGCAGTGCCAGGCTGGGCAGGGCCAGGGAGGGCACACAAGGGGCCAGGCTGGATGCCCAACTCTCTCCAGGGCCAGGAAGAGCAGCGCCTGAGCCAGGAGCCCAAACATCTGGAGAGGGTCTCAGATACTCACCTTCTGCCAGGGCTGGCTGGCTGGGCAGCACCTCATAGCAGAAGAGGACATTTTCCCCCTGGAAGAAAAGGGCCAGACTGAGCAAATCCTGGCTCCTTCCCCCGCGAACTGCCTTCCTTTTCCCCCCAATATATTTTTATTATTTTCCTCCTTAAACAACATTTTCAACATTACAACGCTACAATATCAAACACAAAACCTCTCTGCTCTGCTGAGCATACGACTTCCAGGTTTTCCATTTCAGATCCAATCGCCCAATTTACATCTTCAACCTATTGTCCACATTGTAGGATTTATTTCAATCCTGCTAGTGTCTTCAAGTTTTTACAGTTGTTATTCAAATATGCAGTAAATTTACTCCAGTCCCTTTGGAATTCCTGATCGTCCTGGGCTCGGATCCTGCAAGTCAGTCTGGCCAGTTCTGCAAAGTCCATCATCTTCACCTGCCACTCAGCAATGGTAGGTACCTCCTGTAACTTCCACTTTGGGGCCAGTAAAGTTCTCGCTGCCACTGTGGCGTACATAAACAGTCTTTGGTCTATCTTTGCAATTTCCTCTCCCATCAAACCTAGCAAAAATGCTTCCGGTTTTGGGGGGAAGGTGTATCTAAACATCTTTTTTAATTCATTATAGATCATTTCCCAGAATGTTTTTACTTTGTCACAGGTCCACCACATATGATAAAAGTTACCGTCTGATTCTTTGCATTTCCAGCATGTTTTATCTCTTGTTCTATACATTTTAGCTAAATTTACTGGTGTCAAATACCATCTGTACATCATCTTCATTACCTTTTCTTTAGATGCCATACATGCTGTAAATTTTAAATTTTCATTCCACAATCTTATGCATGAATCATACTCAATGTTATACCCAAAATCGAATGCCCATTTTATCATGACTTCTTTCACTTCCTCATCTTTAGTAAACCATTCTAACAACAAATTGTACATCTTGGATAATAATTTACTTCTGCCACCTTCCAACAGTTCGATTTGGAATCTTGATTTTTTATTTTCAAAAGCAACCTTCCTCTTATCTCCATTAAATATATCGTTCACGTGATGATATTGCCACCAACCTGTAAGTAAACCTTCAATTTGATCATATGGCTTAAGTTTTAGACCTTGCTTGGTTTCCATCAATATCTCTTCATATGTAGCCCACCTTCCCTCCATATTTAATTTTTTAACCGTCAATACCTCAGTGGGTGAAATCCACCATGGTGTTTTCTTTTCCAATAAATTTTTATTTCTTTCCCATACTTCATAAATTGACCTTCTAATCACATGATTCAGGAAACCTTTATGTACTTTCACTTTATCAAACCAAAGGTCAGAATGCCACCCAAATCTATTATCATGACCTTCCAAGTCCAGAAGGTCTGTATTTTCCAACATTATCCATTCCTTTAACCAACAGAAACAGGACACTTCATAATAGAGTTTCAAATCTGGCATGGAGAATCCATCTCTTTCTTTTTTTATCTATTAACAATTTGAATTTTATCCTAGGTCCCCCCCCCCGATGAATCTAGATTATTCTTGATAATACTTTTTGTCACTCTTTAAATTGTTTTGTTCCTTTGATCACTGGAATAGTTTGAAATAGAAATAACATTCTGGGTAGTACATTCATTTTTACCGCTGATATTCTGCCAGAAAATGATAACTTTAATCTGTTCCATATTTCCAAATCCTTCTTGATTTTCTTCCATGTGGTTTCATAATTATCCTTAAACAAATTAATATTTTTTAATGTCAACCAGATTCCTAAATATTTCACTTTTTTTACCACTATGATGCAAACTGCCTTCCTTGGCCTCCCCAGGGAGGGAGGGAAGAGGCAGCAGACCCAGAAGGGCAAGGGGCAAGCGCTTACCTTCCCTGCCAGGACGAGTAGGCCGGTGCTGGGGTCAAAGAGCGGGATCAGGGCCCTGCAACACAGAAACACAAAGGGTCACCTCTGAGAGGAGAGGACAAACAAAGAGCAGTGGCAGGGGTTTGGGCACAAGCGCTATTATTGTTGTTGTTATTATTATTATTATTAGTGGTAGTAGTAGTAGTAAAGGTAAAGGTAAAGGTAAAGGGACCCCTGACTGTTTGGTCCAGTGGCGGACGACTCTGGGGTTGCAGTGCTCATCTCGCTTTACTGGCCGAGGGAGCCCGCGTTTGTCCCCAGTTTTTCTGGGTCATGTGGCCAGCAGGACTAAGCTGCTTCTAGCGAACCAGAACAGCACACAGAAATGCCATTTACCTTCCCACTGGAGCTGTACCTATTTATCTACTTGCGCTGGTGTGCTTTCATACTTCTAGGTTGACAGGAGCAGGGACCGAGCAATGGGAACTCACCCCATTGCAGGGATTCGAACTGCTGACCTTCTGATCAGCAAGCCCTAGGCTCAGTGGTTTAACCCACAGAGCCACCTGCGTCCCTTAGTAGTATACCACCTTTCATTCATGGATTTCAGGGCAGTCCTTTTCTTCTTGTGGCTTCCTGCTTGTGGAATGCTCTTCCCAGGGAGGCTCACCTGACACCATCATTATATATCTTTAGGCGACAGGCGAAAACATTCCTCTTCAAGGAGCCCTTGGGCTGATCAATATTCTACAGCCTTTTAGATGTGTCTATGGGAAGGCGGGGTATTGTTTTGTTTTGGTTTTAACTATTTATTTGTGCTTTTATCTCATGTTTTTATCTTGTGAAGCACCCTGGGATCTTTGGATGAAGGGTGATTCTATTTTTTTAAATTTTTTTTGAATTTTATAACAATTAATGATACAAATCTCATTCAGCATGTTATTTACAATTATTCTCCCTCCCCACCTCTGGACTTCCCTCAACTCCCCCTCTGCTGAGTTATTATCGTATCCTGCTTTTCCCACACAAAAATAAAACCCCTTATCATTCCTCTGAAATATCTGTTACTCAAATGAAATTGTGAAAGTTTATTCGAATCCTGCAAGTGAATCCAGTCCATTCTGGGCTAGATGATTCTGCACAGTTGGCTCTCTGGCTCCATGAGAACCTTTCGCCAATGCAAGCATCGCCCAGCGCAATTTATCTCCTGTTTCAGTAGCGCGGCAACGACTCTCCAAAAGAATTTGGCAATGGGGATGTTTGGGGAGAGGAAGAGCAGAGGATATTGGAGGGCTGGGGAAGATTCCAAAAAGGGAGGCCGAAAGGATATGGGGTGGGGGAAGAGGCAACACGACAGGAGCAGTTCATAAAACAACGTGTGGCCGGAGTGCCAGGAGGAAAGTGGACAGAGAGCTTTCTTCTTCCTATTGTGATAAGAATTTTAAGGGCTTAGATATATATTAAATGTTCATAAATGTACCAACCAAGCATGTACATAGATCAGTACAGGAGGACCAACCTGAAACCATTTTTTATTCCCAAACTGACCAAATGTGTTCTCAGCAAGGTCAAAGGAAAATGGAAAAGCCTCCCCATTGTCTTTTCCTTCACAAATCCTCTCTTAAGGGTATGTCTGTGTTTGAATAGGGTGAGCCTGTGACCTGGCTCAGGAACTAAGTATTTATCATTACAAAAGACTGGCCAGGCTCTCCAGGGTATCTAATCAAGTAAGCATTAACAGGTAACCTGGCAGACAGGAGGTAAACAAAGCCATAGCTGTCAAGTGTCCCTTATTTGAAGGGACAGTCCCTTATTCCAGCGCCATGTCCCGCTGCTGTCCCTTATTGATGGATGTCACTTAAATATCCCTTAAATGATGTCCCTTAAATTTCAAAGGAAGCAGCTCCTCTCCCTCCCTCCCTGCCGGCCAGGGAGGAGGGAGGCTCCAACTGTGTTGCTTGGCTGTGTTGCTCACCCACTAAGAAGTCTAAGAACGACTGGGGGTGGAGCTTGCATGCCTTGTGTGTGGCTAGTTAATACAAGCTGAGGAGGTTTTTGAATGCTGGACGCCATTTTGTTGTACGTGCTGCTGCAAACTTTGCAGTGCAAAGCCAGGCCGGGGAGCCATCTTAAGTTGAGGCTGCATAGGCCTTGTGGTGCATGTGATTCAGATTCTATTCAGTTGAACCTCTGGTTACAAAGTTGGTTGGACAGTGTTCTCGAAGCTACCAACATGAGTTTGACCAGACTGCAGGAGGACAGGAAGACTGGAGTGCCTGGAACAGGTGAGGCTGCAGGTCCCTTATTTTGGTTGCTGGTCCCTTATTTTCAAGGCTGCTGGTCCCTTATTTTCAAATCTGTAAGTTGACAGCTATGAACAAAGCACTCAGATTTCTGTTGTAGACCACCCCTTCTGTGATGTAGGTATGATGTATCTGGGGGTGGTCTTGGACTCCAAGGCGGGCAATTTAAAATGTCTATATAAGGGCGGACACACCTTTGTTCTGTGTCCTCCTCCTTTCCTGCGTGTGAGGGCAGCACCCTGTTGCAACAGATCAATAAAGATCAGGCTTACTAGCTGCTTTGCTTCTCGATATTCTCTGGTTGGCCTCTGTTATTTTCTCCTACCAATAGGGAACCCACGTAAGGACTCTATACGGGCTCTTGGATACCCCATAAGGGGGAAAGGGCAGATTTTTATTGTTTACAACACTAACATCCAAGGAGGCTGAACATTAGGAGATTCAGGACTGGCAGGAGGGTGGACTTTTGCTGCAAGCTGCATCCTCATTTCCCAGTGGGACTTGCTCCCTCCAGAACCAGCAGCAGTCGCAAATGAGGCTTTTTTACTTGGTATTCTGTCACAAGAAATTTAAAAAAACTGCCCGACCTATATTTATGCATACGCGACCACCGCCGCTAGGATTCTAATAGTCAAAAACTGGAAAAGTAAGAACATTCCCACGAAAACTGACTGGTTAGAAAAAGTGATTGAGTACTCCCATCTTGCAAAATTATCTGGGAGACAAAGAGGAAACGCCACTCAAAGAGTCAACAAAGATTGATCAATATTCAATGCTTATCTCAAAATTTATATAGAAAACACAAACCTCCTGACAGATGTATAAATAAATCTAATAAACAGAGAGGTTAGGCAAGAGGAAAGACATTAATTATTACAAAAGATAAACAAAATACTGTAAGCAATATTCTCTCCTGTCTGTCCAGGTACCTGATAAATGTTTTGCTGATTGCATTACAGTCATACTTTGGGTTCCATATGCTTCGGGGTGCCCATTTTCGTGCTGCGCACTGTGCCAAACCCAGAAGTACCAGAAGAGGCTACTTCCAGGTTTCGGCGCTCGCGCATGCACAGAAACACTAAATCACGCTTTGTGCATGCGCAGAAGCGCCGAATCGCAACCCACGCGTCCGCAGACGCAATGCTGCGGGTTGCGAATGCTGTGGGTTGTGAACGTGCCTCCTGCACGGATCACGTTCGGTACCCGAATGTCCACTGTACTGGGCAGTCTGGCCATTCTTTTGAGATGGTCAGTGCCTTAGTTCTTGGACCCAGGTCACAGGCCCACCCTATTCACACACAAATAAGCCCGTAAGACAGGAACTGTAGGATTTGAAAGTGAAAAGAACCATTGGGAGAAGTTTTTCCAAGGTATTTCCTTCTGCAGAGGAATATTTGGGGTCATGAAGAGTCAAGATGGCTCCTGTGGTTTATGTATGAGCCAATGTGGTGTAGTGGTTAAGAGCGGTAGACTCGTAATCTGGGGAACCGGGTTCGAGTCTCCGCTCCTCCACATGCAGCTGCTGGGTGACCTTGGGCTAGTCACACTTCTCTGAAGTCTCTCAGCCCCACTCGCCTCACAGAGTGTTTGTTGTGGGGGAGGAAGGGAAAGGAGAATGTGAGCCGCTTTGAGACTCCTTCGGGTAGTGATAAAGCGGGATATCAAATCCAAACTCCAAACTCTTCTTATGAGACCTTAGAATTCTTATAACAGAGTCCAGATGGCTACCTTCACTGTTGGAGGCTACAGACCTCCAAACACTAGTTTGCTGAGAATTAGGATTCACAGCATTCGATTGCAGAATTCTAAGGGACCCCGAGGGTAATCTAGTCCAACCCCTTGCCGTGCAGGAATCTTTTTGTGCAGCGAGGGACTCAAACCCACAACCCCAAGATTAATAGTCCCATGCTCTACTGAGCTATCCCCTATCTGTACTGATCGATGGTGCCCTCCCTGCCCTGGCTGCTCCGCGGGACTGTGAGAACAGCTCTGAGCAGCTCCCCCTCCCTGCCTCCGGTTTATGGCTTCCCATGTCAGCCTCCTGTAATATACAACCCCAAGGCTGACAGAGGCTGCGGCCCAACGCTGCCTTGGCACTGCCAGCCTCTCCTTTCTGCAGGTAGCTGGCCTTCCCACGCTCGCGAGGGCGCTGGAGGAGGAAGTGGAGCCCAGGCCCTCACCCGGGGTGGCAAAATTCCCAGGAGGCCAGCCTTCGCCCAAAGAGAGCAGCTATTGTGGTCTGACCGAGGAAGGCTATTTTTGTCTCTCGTTTTGGGATGCAAGGGAGTCTCCCTTGCTCACCACCTGCACCCCTTTTCCAGCTGCCTGGGGCATGACCTTCTCCAAATCATAAGGGCCCATGGCTGCCTGGCTGGGCTCAGGAGACCCAGAGGCTGCTCTGAAGAGTGACTAGTGGGGTGCCACAGGGTTCTGTCTTGGGCCCGGTCTTATTCAACATCTTTATCAACGACTTGGATGATGGACTCAAGGGCATCCTGATCAAATTTGCAGATGACACCAAACTGGGAGGGGTGGCTAACACCCCAGAGGACAGGATCACACTTCAAAACGACCTTGACAGATTAGAGAACTGGGCCAAAACAAACAAGATGAATTTTAACAGGGAGAAATGTAAAGTATTGCACTTGGGCAAAAAAAATGAGAGGCACAAATACAAGATGGGGGACACCTGGCTTGAGAGCAGTACATGTGAAAAGGATCTAGGAGTCTTGGTTGACCACAAACTTGACATGAGCCAACAGTGTGACGCGGCAGCTAAAAAAGCCAATGCAATTCTGGGCTGCATCAATAGGAGTATTGCATCTAGATCAAGGGAAGTAATAGTGCCACTGTATTCTGCTCTGGTCAGACCTCACCTGGAGTACTGTGTCCAGTTCTGGGCACCACAGTTCAAGAAGGACACTGACAAACTGGAACGTGTCCAGAGGAGGGCAACCAAAATGGTCAAAGGCCTGGAAACGATGCCTTATGAGGAACGGCTAAGGGAGCTGGGCATGTTTAGCCTGGAGAAGAGGAGGTTAAGGGGTGATATGATAGCCATGTTCAAATATATAAAAGGATGTCACATAGAGGAGGGAGAAAGGCTGTTTTCTGCTGCTCCAGAGAAGCGGACACGGAGCAATGGATCCAAACTACAAGAAAGAAGATTCCACCTAAACATTAGGAAGAACTTCCTGACAGTAAGAGCTGTTCAACAGTGGAATTTGCTGCCAAGGAGTGTGGTGGAGTCTCCTTCTTTGGAGGTCTTTAAGCAGAGGCTTGACAACCACATGTCAGGAGTGCTCTGATGGTGTTTCCTGCTTGGCAGGGGGTTGGACTCGATGGCCCTTGTGGTCTCTTCCAACTCTATGATTCTATGATTCTATGATTCTATGATTCATCTCACTCCCAGAAGCAGCTAAATGGGGAAACCCATCAAAGATGGAGAATCCCCCAAAGGGAGACAAGTCGAGGGAGACCCAGTTAATGAGCCAAGGGCTTGTGATAAGAATTTTAAGGTCTTAGATATATAATAAATGTTCATAAATGTACCAAGCAAGCACATACATAAATCAGCACAGGAAGACTGACCTGAAACCATTTTTGGCTCCCAAACTGTTTTCTCTGCAAGGTCAAAGGACAACGGAAAAGCCTCCCCATCCCTGTGTATGAATAGGGTGAGCCTGTGACCTGGCTCAGGAACTAAGTATTTATCCTTACAAAAGACTGGCCAGGCTCCCCAGGGTATCCAATCAAGTGAGCATTAACAGGTAACCTGGCAGACAGGAGGTAAACAAAGCACTCAGATTTCTGCTGTAGACCGCCCTTTCTGTGATGTATGTATGATGTTTCTGGGGGGGTGGTCTTGATGTACAGGGTGGCAGTTTCAAAAGTCTGTATAAGGGCTTGCACACCATTGTTCTGGGTTCCTCCTCCCTCCTGCGTGGGGTGAGGGGAGCACCCTGTTGCAACAGATCAGTAAAGTTCAGGCTTACTAGCTGCTTTGCTTCTCAGTATTCTCTGGTTGTCCTCTGTTGTTTTCTCCTACTGATATGGAACCCACATAAGGACTCTATATGGGCTCTTGGATACCCCATAAGGGGGAACTGGCAGATTTTGTTTACAACAGACTCAGGGCATGGGAAGGGTCCTGCGACAGGCAGGCAGAGGCTTGGGGGGGGTCTCTGCTGGCAGAGAGCAGTCAGTATTCCAGCAGGCTGGCAGAGCCAGGGGTGCCTGAATCCCTCCCAGGAAGCTCCTGGCAGCCACAAGGAGACCCCCCCCCCTCTCCTGCCAGGGGAACCTTTGCAGCAAAAGCAGAAGAAGCCCTGAAGTCTCTGCCGCAAGTGGGAGACCCAAAGGTGAGGCAGAGAGGAGAAGAAAGACGGGCTGTGGAGCGTTGCTGTGTGTCCTCTCCCTGCATGACTCAGGATCATGGCCAGAGCCCTGGAGTCGGCTCAACCGGTCCCAGCTGGGCCTCCTCCCCACAAACAGGCTCAGCTGGTCTTCCCACCTGGCGGCAGAAGCGCCTCTGAGAGGCAGCACGCCTGGCTGGCTGTGGGACCATCCCGGCACGAGGCCTGGGTGTGGCACTGGCACCAGGGCGCATCCAGGGACGCTTAAGGAGCCTGGGTGTCTCGGAGGGTGACTGAGCTGGGCGGTGGAAGCCAGGCAGCACCCACAGGTTTCAAACCGCCGTGGGCGATTGCAGGATGCAAGCTTCGCGTTGGTCGATGGAACCGCTGGGCTAAGCTGGCTGGAAGGGCTGCTTCTTTATTTGGAGGGAGGGGTCAGGAAATACGTCTTCCCTCAAAGGGGGGAGGCGTGTAGACCAGGCCAGAAGTGAGAGAGATGGGCTGCCAATGGGGCAAAGGCCCAGCACTGCCTCACGTGGAGCAGCACCCAAGAAATGGTCCTCTTCTACTGCGCCTGCCTTCTCCATAGAGCCATAGAATGGTGGACCTGGAAGGGACCTGGTGGGTCATCCATCCCAGCCCCCTGCCTTGCAGAAATTGCCACTAAAGCATCACGACAGATGGCCATCGCAACTCTGCTTAGAAACCTCCAAGGAAGGAGTCTGCCACCTTCCTCTTGCCATCAGAAAGTTGTGGGGTGTCTCAGGGTTCTGTCCTCTCCCCCATGCTTTTTAACATCTATATGAAGCCGCTGGGAGAGATCATCAGGGGGTTTGGACTGGGTGTCCATCAATATGCCGATGATACCCAGCTCTACCTCTCTTTCAAATCAGAACCATTGAAGGCGGCGAACGTTCTGTGTGAGTGTTTGGAGGCGGTTGGAGGATGGATGGCGGCTAATGGATTGAGGTTGAATCCTGACAAGACAAAAGTACTGTTTTGGGGGACAGGAGGCAGGCAGGGGGGGGGGCTCCCTGGTCCTGAATGGGGTAACTGTGCCCCTGAAGGACCAGGGGCATAGCCTGGGAGTCATTTTGGACTCACAGCTGTCCATGGAGGCGCAGGTCAATTCTGTGTCCAGGGCAAATGTCTACCAGCTCCATCTGGTACGCAGGCTGAGACCCTACCTGCCAGTTGACTGTCTCGCCAGAGTGGTGCATGCTCTGGTTATCTCCCACTTGGACTACTGCAATGCGCTCTATGTGGGGCTACCTTTGAAGGTGACCCGGAAACTACAACTAATCCAGAATGCAGCAGTTAGACTGGTGACTGGGAGCGGCCGCTGGGACCACATAACACCGGTCTTGAAAGATCTGCTTGGCTCCCAGTATGTTTCCAAGCACAATTCAAAGTGTTGGTGCTGACCTTGAAAGCCCTAAACGGCCTCGGCCCAGTATACCCTGATACGGAAGGAGGGGGGGGGGACCTTTCCTCACCCCTCCTCCGTGTGACTACGGGGCCCGGGGCGATGACCTCGGTGGCACCCAGCTCTGCCGTGACTCCTGAACCCCCACACTGTTGCACAAGCACCACACTATACCCCCACTTTATAGATAATATCTTTTCCTTATATATCTCTCCTTCTATATACAGCCTCCGCTTGAGCCTTGTTTCCCCTATTTCTAATGAGTAGACCGTATCATACTGTTTCCCCATTGACCATAATGGCCGCGTTTTAGCCAATCAGGAACGTGCATTCCCCTGCAGGAGCTAGCTCAGGGAGCTCTTGCACGCCTCATTTAACCTCCTGACAAGGTGTTGACGGCCCCCCACTGCTACAACAATGGATCCGAAACTAGCGACCTCGTAAAACTGTCAAACTCCTGTTACATTGTATCCATTTGTTTCCGCTCTCAATTTACAATATACACTTGACCGGCAAGAAGCCGAAAACTTCGGAAAATCATATAAAATCAGCCAAAGCTTCGATCTTCTCCATTTTAATGTTATTCTACTCAATTCCCTCCGGACTCCATGATGCTACCCTCGGCGCCATAATCCTCGAACCGACAGGTCACGTACTCAGGGAAACCTAATCCTGTCGGATGGTCCAGCCAAGCCCTTCCTCCGGACAATACCAGATAATGGGCGATGCATGGCTATGCCATTGTCTTGCCATCACCTGTACTCAGGAAACGTTTATGCATATCTCTACCACTCCAGGCAATCCCTGCTCTGCCTACCTTATTATACTGCTGATCTCTGCTCTGCCTACCTTATTATACTGCTGATCTCTGCTCTGCCTACCTTATTATACTGCTGATCTCTGTTCTGCCTACCTTATTATACTGCTGATCTCTGTAGCCCCCACCTTGATTTGTGTAAACCACCACCCAATTTCTTGTACTGCTGATCCGTGTAACCCCACCTCTTTATGATGTATATGTGACGTTTTCTGCACTGTATTCTGGGACCTGGAGGGAACCTTTAAAAGTTTATGTCGCCCCACTCTCGGGGTTCAATGCCATTTATTGAACCTGTTGCGCAATAAACTTGGGATCTCCGTTCATTGCTCCTGTCTCCGGCTGAACTCATTTTCCGCTAGGACCCGCGGACATTGTCCGACGAGCCGGGTGGCAAGGAAACTCAGCACCCGGAATTTTTCCGTAACATTTGGCGCCCAACGTGGGGCTGGGCGGTTCTCCCGTGTTGCTGACCGGGGGCCCCGAAATCTTCAGCCGGCACCAGGCCATTTTGCCTGGGAAGATCCTTAGGACCCCCGGCCATCTTCCGGGCGGTAATCGAACGTCCCAGGGTTCAGCCCAGGAGCAAGGGGAATCCGGCCGGCATACTCATCGATCCCGGGATCAACGTTGAAGACGCGTGAGTATAGTAGAGAAACCCAGTGCACTGGTGGTAAGGGGGTGGAATCTCCTGGCAACTGAATTCTCTGCCCTCCTCTCTATCGATCCTTCTTACCTTTTCCCTTGGTCCGTCGCGAGAGAGAACGGGGACCACTGCTCAACCCAAAAGGGGGTTCTGAGCTCTATCTCTTTCTCCTCTCAAACCCTCCAGTCAGCTGCACCAATTGGGGGTCCGAAAATAAGACGGAGAGACCCGGCTTGAAAGGATAGCCGACTCCCCGCAACGGACTCTCTCAGTTGAAGCAAGGGTCTGGAATTCTTCTTCCGAACTTCCCGAGCGCCCTTACGGAGGGGGCAGGAAGGGGTCTGACTTTCTGTATCAATCCCAGCCGCACCGGTCGGGCCACGTAACACGTGAATCGTGCGTGAGCCCGCTTCCGAAAGCAAGGGGGATTTTCCGTTCAAAACTCTATAAAGGGACCACCCGATCTGGCACCGCACGGCGCGGGCGTTCAGTAGGGCCCCTTTTCCCAAGTTTGTGACGATAGGTATGAGGTTGCCAGGAGGGATAGTCCAGGGAGGACTGGCAGAGTGGAAAGGAAACCCCAGGAAATTGAAGAAGAAGTAGGAAAGGAAGAGAATAGGAAATAAGTAGAAAGAGCTCTCAAACCCCGTTAGGAAACTGTTGATAATCCCCAAGACCCAAATAAACCCTAACGACCCCCTCTCCCTCTCTTTACCCAGACACGCGTGAATAAAATGGGTACCCAAGCTTCTAAACATGAGCGGACTCACTCCGGGAAGAAGGCTTCAAGGAAGCCATCTGAATCCCAGAGGGACCCCGACTCCCCTCTTGAATTCGTCATCTCTTATTGGAAGTCTATCCCCGGGCACAACTTGCTGTCGAAGCAGAAATTAGAAGATCTATGTAAAGAAACCTGGCCGGCCGGGACTGCCTCTGCAAAGCCCGAGTTACGGTGGCCAACAGGGGGCTCCTTTAATGAAGACCGCCTGAGGCATCTAAGAAACTACTTGATGGAAGAAAAACCCCGTCAACTAGGGTATTTAGCCGCTTTTGAAGCCGTCCGAGGACTGCTCCACGTTGCAAAGGGAGGAGCGACCTACCAACTGCCTATCCTAAATCATGGGAGGTCTCCTCTGCCCCCCCCTTACGAAGGACACCCTATAGACGACTCCGTGGAACAAACGCTTATCCCCTTTTACTACAGACAAACTGTTCCACCCGCCCCAAGTGATGACCAGGATAATGATAACAGCGAAGAGGCAGAGGAACAAGGGGCACGGGGGGGGGGAGTCAAATCATAACTAGGCAACGAGCCAAAGGAATGCAAAATGCTACCTCGGAAAACCTTAGCTCCCTCCCACCGGCTAGAGAAGTTCAGGGTATGACCTCAGAGAACATCAGCCCTTTGACACGAGCAAGGGAGATACAGAATGCTATCACGGAAAACATCAACTCCTTAGCCAGGGAGGTACAAAATGCTACCCTAGGAACCTCACTCCCTTTAGAAAGACCCGAAGAGACCCCAGGGACGTCCAGGCAATTGGACTCTACGGCCGTCCAGATGCCCTTAAGGGCTCTGCCAATCCCACCGTTGCAGCCGGACGGAGCCCCCCGAATGATATATACCCACCAACCATTCTATACGGCAGACCTGGTAACTTGGTCGAACCAAATGCCATCATTGAGGGACGACCCAGATAAATGTCACCGTCAGGTCAGCGCAATATTTTCAACCCATAAGCCGACCTGGCCAGACGTTCACGTTCTCCTGAACGCACTTTTCAACGAGGCTGAGAAGGCAGATATTTTAGCCAAAGCCGGAGAAATGATTGAACTCCCGGATTATCAGACAGGACGCCCGGTAGGGTTAGCGGCGCTCACAGCCCAATGCTTGCGCACCGAACCGACATGGGATTATAATACCACAAACGGAATCTGGTGCTTAAATTTGTTTAAAAAGGCAATCTTAGACGGCATCAAGGCCGCCGGACAACGCACCGTTAACTGGACGAAAGTCCAGACTGTGCTACAAGGAGCAAATGAACACCCGTCCGACTACTATACGAGACTTGTATCCGCCATTAAGACCTGGGGAGGAATTGATCCAGAGAACTCTCAGCACGAAGTCATAGTGAAAGGCTTCTTTAAAGATCAAGCCTGTCCCGATATTAGAAAAGCCTTAAATTTGCAGATAGGATACGATGGGAAAAGTATCAGCGAAATCCTCTCCATCGCTAAATCAGTCTATAACTCACGAGATGAGAGGAAGAAAAGGGACCCCAAACCCGAAACCGAACAAGTCCTAGCCCTTAGTATGGAGTTAAACCCTAGTAGGGGCAGGGGCTTCAACCGAGGGAGGGGAATCCGAGGAGGAGGAAACCCCAATCCCCATAGGCCTTGGGGACCTACCACCACCGGATGCTTTTATTGCCAAGAAGAAGGACATATTAGACGATTTTGCCCCTACCTCAATAACACGATCTACGGGACACCACATCCAAACGCAACCTATGGATATGGAAAACCACCGCCCATCACTTACAACCCTCAGCCAGCCTCTGTCCCCCACAAACCACCGCCACCTCCAACTATACCTGCTCAAACCCAAAGACCCTTACCAGGACCAAAGGCTCAAATGCCCGCGATCACTCCATCCGCCCGCCCGTGGGCCAACGCTACAGCACCTCCCTTACACCCCCCTAACCAACCCCCTCCGGACGATCAAGGGAGTTATTGACAATTAGAAGGGGATCCCAACCAAACCCAAACTATCTGCCCAATCTTAACGTTATCCTCCGAAGAACCATTCTGTACCATTGAGATAGATGGCCATCCATATCAATGTTTATTGGACACAGGAGCCACTTACTCCACCTTAACGGATAGCCACCTGGAACCAAGTCCGGAGACCAGAAAAGTCATGGGTCTGGATGGGATACCCCGCACTTGCCCGCTATCGCGTCCGACTAAAGTTACCCTCGGACCCCTACTAGCGGAACATACCTTCCTTTTAACCAACAGCCCGGTGAACCTCTTAGGAAGGGACCTACTTTGCAAATTAAATGCCACCATTAAATGTTCTGAGGAAGGCATCTACTTACATATGCCAGAGGAATCCATCCCCGCCTTCCAGGGAATAATTGAAGAGGCCAAAACAGACAGGCAGTTCCCGGAACTCCCTCCAGAACTGGAAAATGAATTGCCCTCTTCTCTATGGGGCACTGAGTCAACTTCAGTAGGTCTTTTGTTGTCGGCAGCCCCAGTCAAAATCGTCTATAGAACAGACCTACCCTTTCCATGCACAAAGCAATATCCCCTACCTAAAGAAGCCATAGAGGGACTAACTCCTATGATAGAGGACTTCCTCGAGAAGGGCATCCTAATCCCTTGCGCATCCCCTTGTAATACCCCAGTACTCCCAGTAAAGAAACCATCGACAGAAGGGGCCCCAGTCCGGTACCGTTTTGTCCAGGATCTGAGACTGGTGAATCAATTTGTAATACCCCGCCATCCAGTAGTCGGCAATCCCAATTCCCTCTTGAACGCCATTCCAGCAGAAACCAAATGGTACACTGCCGCAGACTTGTGCTCCGCCTTCTTTAGTATCCCCCTGGACCCAGCCAGCCAATTTCTTTTCGCCTTTACCTGGGGACCCAGTCAATTAACCTGGACGAGGTTACCTCAGGGATACGTGGAATCACCTGCAATATTTTCGGCCATCTTGCACCAAGATTTACAGGATGTCCAGCTCCCTGCAAACTCCGCCCTCTTGCTTTACGTGGATGACCTCCTTCTCTGTTCCACCAGTGAGGAAGCATGTAAGATAGACACCAAACATCTCCTTGCAGAACTAGCCAGAAAAGGACATAAGGTGTCACCAAAAAAGTTGCAATACTGCAAGCAAGAAGTAAAGTACCTCGGGCATATCCTAGGAGTAGGCACCCGAAGCTTAGCGACCGATAGAATAGAAGCAGTCACTAAGATTCCCCTTCCAAAAACTAAACGACAACTTCGGGGATTTTTAGGTATGGCTGGCTTCTGCAGAGCCTGGATCGCGGGATACAGCGAAATAACAAAACCCCTCTCCGCTATGACCCGCCAAGATCATCCAGACACCCTAGTTTGGGAGGAAGACGCATACAAATCTTTTGAACGTTTAAAGCGAGAACTAAGATCTGCCCCTGCGCTAGGCTTACCCGACTACAGGATCCCATTTAACTTGTTTATCCATGAGCAAATGGGAGTAGCTTCCGGGGTATTGACACAGTCTTTCCGAGACCAAGAGAGACCTATAGCATATTACAGTCTTCAATTAGACACCACCGCGAAAGGCGCAGTAAGCTGCCTAAGAGCCATAGCTGCCGCAGCGGTCCTCCTCGAAAAGGCTCAGGAAACGGTTCTGGGACATGAAATCATCATCCATGTGCCCCATTCCGTCTCCACCCTATTAACCCTCAGAGGCAGCCATCACTTTTCAAACTCTCGATTAAACAAGTATGAGGCCCTTCTATTGACCCCATCAAATGTCACTATAAAGAGGGTTAACTCCCTCAACCCAGCCACCCTCCTCCCTCTCCCTGATGATGGAACCCCACACCATGACTGCGCCACCATAGTCCGTCAAGCCGAGAAACCCAGAGAAGACCTAGACCACCTACCATTAGAAAACCCAGATTTAATACTTTATACAGACGGCAGTTCAAAGGTTGTGGACGGGGAAAGGAAAACAGGATATGCTGTAGTCACCGACTTCGAAGTAATAGAATCAAATCCGATAAACCCACAATATAGCGCCCAAGCTGCAGAACTAATAGCGCTCATACGGGCCTGCGAGATCAGTGAAGGCAAGCGAACTACAATCTACACGGACAGTAAGTACTGTTTCGGACTAGTCCATACAACTGGCCAGATTTGGTTACAAAGAGGCTTCTTAACCGCTGCAGGCTCCAAAATTTCACATTCCGCTTTAGTAGAGAGACTACTGACCGCTATCCATCTACCTACCGCAATCGCAGTAGTCCATTGCAAAGCGCATACCCGGGGTAGAGACCCCGTCTCAAGGGGTAACAGGCGAGCTGATAAGGCAGCCCAATCAGCCGCGCTCCGCCTCCCAAACAATGAATCGGAATTTCAAGCCTTGCAAATCCCACTTCATATTGATCCCACACAAATTTACAAAGAAGCCCCCGAGGAGGAAAAGACTCTCTGGCGTTCTGTGGGTGCGATCGAACAAAATGACGTTTGGACTCTCCCCGACGGAAGGACTGTCCTTCCAAAAGCTTGGGTTCCAAAATTGGTGAGGGTCCTCCATCAACGTACACACTGGGGAAAAGGGAGACTGATAGAGCACGTTAAAAGATCCTGGTACGCTCCTGGACTTGCGGTAGCGGCCACAGCAGCGTCAAAGAACTGTGTTACCTGTAGCTCCTTTAATCCCAAACGACAACCTAGAGCACCACCAGGAGCCAGACTGTGGGCATTCGTTCCCTTTGAAAGTCTACAGCTGGATTTTATTGACTTACCGCACTGTCAGGGTTTCAAACACGCTCTGATCATAGTGGATAAACTCTCCTCCTGGGTAGAGGGATTCCCCTGTAGAAAACCTACCGCCTCTGTAGTGGCCAGAGCCCTCCTACACGACATTATTCCCCGATTTGGGGTTCCCCGTCGACTAGACAGTGACAGAGGAACTCATTTCACCGCTCAAATAGTACAATTAGTGGCCAAGGCCTTACAAATAAAATGGGACCTTCATACGCCCTATCACCCACAATCTTCCGGCCAAGTAGAGCGCATGAACCAAGAAATCAAAACACAACTAGGAAAGCTCTGCAAACTCACTGGACTAAAATGGGTAAATGCCCTTCCACTAGTTCTCCATAACATACGAAGTGCCCCAACTGGACCATTGAAACTATCCCCATACGAACTCCTATTTGGGAGACCCCCTCCCATTTACAACACTCTGTTTCCCCTCTCAGAACTTGAACTGGGGGAAGCAGAACTCACTAATTATGTCATTCAGCTCCAGACACAGCTTCAACGTCTCCACCACTACGCGGCCATCGAAGGACAAAATCTACCCACCGACGTCCAGGCACACTCCTTCAAACCAGGCGATTGGATCCTTGTCAAAGTCTATCAGAGGGCACTCCTTCAGCCAGCGTGGGAAGGTCCCTACCAAATTCTCCTCACATCGCCAACCGCCGTGAAAATAGGTGAGAAGCACTCATGGTTACACCATACCAGGTGTAAGTCGACGCCCCCCCCTCAAGAGACGGAGGGAGACCTCGGCGAGGACTTCACTTTTTCGACCCCTCCTACTCCACCAACCTCATATATCGACGACAACGACGACCAACAGACCGGACCAGCAGATCGGGGCCAGAATCGGGCCCAACAGACCGGACCAGCAGATCGGGGCCAGAATCGGGCCCAACAGACCGGACCAGCAGATCGGGGCCAAAATCGGGCCCAACAGACCGGACCAGCAGACCGGGGCCAGAATCGGGCCCAACAGACCGGATCGAGCACAGATCCACCCATCTGGACGTCTGAGATCATCCCAGATCCCAGGGCCATCAAACTACGCTTAAAGCGCGCCTTTGACAGCGCGCCTTTGACAGCTCCTTTGACAGCGCGCCTTTGACAGCGCGCCTTTGACAGCTCTTTGACAGCTCCTTTGACAGCGCGCCTTTGACAGCGCGCCTTTGACAGCTAGCTTTGACAGCTCCTCTGACAGCGCGCCTCTGACAGCGCGCCTTTGACAGCGCGCCTTTGACAGCGCGCCTTGACAGCTAGCTTTGACGGCTCCTCTGACAGCGCGCCTTTGACAGCTCTTTTGACAGCTCCTCTGACAGCTGCTTGGACACCGCCTTTGACAGCTCCTTTGACAGCACGCCTTTGACAGCGCGCCTTTGACAGCGCGCCTTTGACAGCGCGCCTTGACAGCGCGCCTTGACAGCTAGCTTTGACGGCTCCTCTGACAGAGCGCCTTTGACAGTACACCTCTGACAGCGCGCTTGACAGCTCGCTTTGACAGCGTCTTTGACAGCGTACCTTCGATAACCCTATTAACGGCACACCTTAGACAGCTTCTTTGACGGCACGCCCTGACGACTCCGTGATTAGCACACTTTATAATTTCTTCTCTTCGATCATGCCTTGCTGTCCCCAGACTCTGATCATGTATTTCTTCTTCCTCTTCCTTGATTACGGGACTTTGACTCAATCCTCAGTCACACCAACGGACCATTGCACCGGATTAACTACGGATTACCACCTTTTAGGCTATCATCGAGTCGAAACCGGCGGGAAGTCAAACCCGGACCGAATGGGGGACTTTGATTTCTGCCTCCCTGAGTCTCGGACATTGCTACGCCATTCCCTTGTGCCCCGATTAACTGGCAACGAGTACTGGGAACTTTTCATCAGAGATGGACGCCTACACCGGATTGGGTCGGCAACAGTCACCCTTGACCGCTCCTACTACCGCCTTAGTTGTAAGAACGGGACCCATTTTCTTTATAGCAACGGAGAAGTCTCAAGGAACCCAAATTGGACTGAAGTCACAAAAGGGGGGGCCACATCGTCCTACACCGACACAACAGACCCCTCTGACAACCTAATTTTCGGGTTCCAATGTCTCTCCATGACTCCAGAACCCCAGAAACCCCAACTACAAGGACTTTGCTTGAGAGGGTTCTGTTGCCTCTGGAATCTTGGAGTCGTCCACGACTGGAGAGGGGCAGAATATTTAGAAGGATGGTATCATCCGGTACATCCCTCACGCTCTCCCACTTGGGATCACGTTGGACCTTTGAGATGCGGGGGCGTAGCCAAGGATAGGCGACTCCTTAATACCACGGACCCTCTTCATCCACTCGGCACGGCACCCCGTCAGCTCGGCAACGATCCCTCCCTCCCAGGGGAAGACCTCCTCTCCTCTTGGGAACAGAACTCTTACATCAAACTCTTGGGCCAGGTGGCTAAAGAGGCACCCTATCCTGAATGCTGGATATGCGCACATGCACCCAGCCACCTCCAACAAAGTCTCCCCCTTGTTCCTGTACCCGTGACCACTGAACAGTTCCGATCCGGAGATGTCACCTCTTGGAATTTAACGGCCTTGAACTTGACCCACCAATACCTCTACCTCACTGGCTCTACAAAAGGGCCCCTTTGCCGCATTTTCACAGGAGAGGGAACTTTCATTGGGTCCAGTACCTGCCCCTCCAACTTGGAACTTTTGCCCACTGGTCACGTCACTCTTACCGATGTGACTGGGTCCCACACCTTCCAAAATCTCACCCTTGCTTGGGCCACTGTCATCGGACACCCACCTACCTGGCTACCTCAGCCCACCGACTCCATGTTGCTCCGAGCTTTTGCCTCCGGGAGGATGGAGTCTTACCTCAGCGGCCTGTTTTGGGTATGTGGCCATCGCGCATATACCTGGGTAAGCCCTCATATGTCAGGATCTTGCTTCGTAGGATACATTGTCCCCGGCATTAGAGTAGTCCCACACCTACCCCCTGGGAGGCAGAGAAATAAAAGAGAACAAAAGGGACTGTCGGACTTATCCGATGTCGCCGCCAACGGAGAGACTGTCGGTCGGGCACTCTTCCCTGCCTATGGGGCCGGCTCTAATCATGTGGACATCCTCCGGCTTACCGACATCCTTCTGAAATTCATGCAAGAGGCAACCCAAATCACCGACTCTCTGATGTCGGAGCTGTCAGAGGTGAGACAACTTAGTTTGCAGACCAGGATTGCGACGGACTTTCTCCTGTCCAGTCAAGGAGGGACCTGTGCCCTAATAGGCACTGAGTGTTGTACATATGTGACTGATCAGACTTTGAATATTACCGGACATTTGAACAATATCCACGAGCTGGCAGGAAAACTAAATGAGATACGACATGAGGGTCTATCCGACATAGACTTGTGGGGATGGTTGCCTAAGCTCGGATGGCTCCGACAGTTACTCAAGGTGATACTGCTCACTGCCCTTATTATTATCCTTTGTGCCTCAATGCTCTGCTGTACTATACACTGTGTCTCTCCTTGTTGCTCTCTCCTCCGCTGTCCTACTCAATCCACCCCTCTTCCTATCCGAGCTTATTCCCGCTCCCACAGTGCCTCTATATTCCCTGAATATGTACGAATGAGACACCTAGGGGAAGGGGAGTACGAAATCACGGGGGTATAGGGTGCGGAGAAAGGATTTGCAAGTTCTTACAGAACTTTAATGCAAATCTATCTCCGAATGGGGGACTGATACGGAAGGAGGGGGGGGGGACCTTTCCTCACCCCTCCTCCGTGTGACTACGGGGCCCGGGGCGATGACCTCGGTGGCACCCAGCTCTGCCGTGACTCCTGAACCCCCACACTGTTGCACAAGCACCACACTATACCCCCACTTTATAGATAATATCTTTTCCTTATATATCTCTCCTTCTATATACAGCCTCCGCTTGAGCCTTGTTTCCCCTATTTCTAATGAGTAGACCGTATCATACTGTTTCCCCATTGACCATAATGGCCGCGTTTTAGCCAATCAGGAACGTGCATTCCCCTGCAGGAGCTAGCTCAGGGAGCTCTTGCACGCCTCATTTAACCTCCTGACAAGGTGTTGACGGCCCCCCACTGCTACAACAATGGATCCGAAACTAGCGACCTCGTAAAACTGTCAAACTCCTGTTACATTGTATCCATTTGTTTCCGCTCTCAATTTACAATATACACTTGACCGGCAAGAAGCCGAAAACTTCGGAAAATCATATAAAATCAGCCAAAGCTTCGATCTTCTCCATTTTAATGTTATTCTACTCAATTCCCTCCGGACTCCATGATGCTACCCTCGGCGCCATAATCCTCGAACCGACAGGTCACGTACTCAGGGAAACCTAATCCTGTCGGATGGTCCAGCCAAGCCCTTCCTCCGGACAATACCAGATAATGGGCGATGCATGGCTATGCCATTGTCTTGCCATCACCTGTACTCAGGAAACGTTTATGCATATCTCTACCACTCCAGGCAATCCCTGCTCTGCCTACCTTATTATACTGCTGATCTCTGCTCTGCCTACCTTATTATACTGCTGATCTCTGCTCTGCCTACCTTATTATACTGCTGATCTCTGTTCTGCCTACCTTATTATACTGCTGATCTCTGTAGCCCCCACCTTGATTTGTGTAAACCACCACCCAATTTCTTGTACTGCTGATCCGTGTAACCCCACCTCTTTATGATGTATATGTGACGTTTTCTGCACTGTATTCTGGGACCTGGAGGGAACCTTTAAAAGTTTATGTCGCCCCACTCTCGGGGTTCAATGCCATTTATTGAACCTGTTGCGCAATAAACTTGGGATCTCCGTTCATTGCTCCTGTCTCCGGCTGAACTCATTTTCCGCTAGGACCCGCGGACATTGTCCGACGAGCCGGGTGGCAAGGAAACTCAGCACCCGGAATTTTTCCGTAACAACCCGAAGGAGCGTCTCCACCCCCATCGTTCAGCCCAGACACTGAGGTCCAGCGCCGAGGGCCTTCTGGTGGTTCCCTCACTGCGATAAGCCAAGTTACAGGGAACCAGGCAGAGGGCCTTATTGGTAGTGGCGCCTTCCCTGTGGAACACCCTCCCACCAGATGTCAAAGAGAAGAACAACTACCAGACTTTTAGAAGACACCTGAAGGCAATTCCTGATGTTTAGCCCAAAGTCCCCCAAATAACCACTGGTCTGGGACCAACAGCAGAGAACCCAACCAGACTGGAGGGCAGAGGGGGCAGGATCTCCCCAGCCTCATGGTTGTGGTCTCAGCTGCCAGGTCCATGCAGGGGCTTCGATTTCCAGCAGGTGGGGGGGGGGAGGCAGAGAAGGTGCAAAAGACCAGAAGGGAAGCATACACCCCAGTTTAGTGCTCAGCCCCACCAGAAAGCAAGCTGGGAAGCGGCTATGCCAGGCTTCGCTGGTAGAGGGGCTGTGCCCGGAGGGAGGGCCTGGAGCAAGAGGGAGGGTCCGGCCCCACAGTGCCCTGCTCCCTGGATGCAGCACGAAGCAAGAAGGTGGCGGATTATCACCTGCCCTGGGAAGAGCAGAACCTATTGGCAGGGGAGACATAGCAGGGCCCCCCTAACACACACAAACAAACACACAAGGTCAAAACTAGCTGGGTGAGTGAAGGAAGGAGCGATTATTTCTGTGCCAGCCAGTTGCCTGACACCTTTTGTCTAAAATCCAGTTCCTTGTTCCGTCTGTGACTCAAGCACCTCTTTTGCCTATTCTTCTTTACCGCAGTACGTGGCAGAGAAGAGCTATAGGGAGAAGCTACCTGGGCACCCCACCTGCAGATACAACTGCCAAGAAGCCGCAGTAGGACGTGCCAGCCAGAAGCCCTCTGGGCACGTGCAAAGAGCTAGCACGGGCCAACCAGAACTGTGTGTGTTTTTTTGTGTGTGTGCATGTTCTCATGGGGTTCGGTTGAGGCTCACAGACCCTGCCAGGCTGGGAGGACAGATCTGTCACTCTCAAAGCGGACACTTGGGCTCTGCCACGTTGGGAGCTGTGCCAGCAGGCGTCTTGCCAAGTGTGTGCCCAACAGTTTAACTGAGGAGCAGGCCCCCAGGCACTCGCAGCCTTGCGCAGCCCTTGAAAGAGCCTTCCATCTGGGGAGGAGCTCCCTCCAGAGCCTACCCCCCAGGACAACAATGGGATGTGGGGCTTTGGCCACCTGCTTCAGCTCCTCAAGGTTCTCAAGGCTGCCTCTTCTGAGCCAAGCGCATGGAAAAAGGAGAGGGAAGGGGGCTTGCCTTTCTGGGGGGGGGGGCACTCTCCCATCTCCTCTGGGGCTCCTGCAAAGATCAGCGGCCGGAGGGAGGGGACTGCTGCCCATCATCTCGGGGCCATGGCTTTGAGCCCCGCGTTGGGCATTGTAGGGGGTTCAAGAAGATGATCCAACTCTGTGATTCTGCGATCTCCATAACCCCCCCCCCCAGGAATGGAAGAATGATTTGAGCAGTGATGGGGTTCCTGCCATCTGATGGGGGGGGGGCAGTCCAGTTTCTCCAGGGTGGCAGCAGCTGGCGGCTGTTTTGCAGGGCAACAGAAAGAGAAAAGCACTTGAGGAACCAGAGAGGGAGGCGTAGCCCTCAGCCCCTCTGTTGACCTAAGATAAAGGCAGCAGGGAAAGCCAAATACTAGGGCTCTCTCACTGGGGAGAGAACAAAGGCCGGCATATTAGGTTCCAGAGGACATTTTTGTGGTTGCCCAGGTGGGGGAGGGGGTGACCCGCTGGCTCCCTTTGCCGAGGGAGGGAGAGGAGGCATTGCTGCCAAGGGGCCTCTGGGGGTCACACATAGGCTGAAGCTTGGAGGGGCAACGCTGGGCTGTTTGAGGCAAGCAACGCGGCTGCTGAACCCTTGTGAGTGTTGCCATGCCTTCTGAAGCAAGTCCTTGGCTGGTTCTGGGCATTCAGGCAGTGCCCTCCCGGTCTGGAATATCCTCTGCGTTGATTAATGGACTACGCAGAATTAGACAAAATGATTGGAAGGATTAGAAACCGGCGGGGCCAGAGATTCACAGAAGATTGGAAGAAATGTATGAACTATTTGAAGAGCAACTGTAATCAACATATTATGCTAGCAGGATTACAAGAAGTTTTGTAAGGAGAAATATATGAAATATTGCAAAATAGAGAAAGAAAAGAGATTAGTTATGAGATTTTAAAGGTAATAGTGATAGTAAGAAATGTATATTAAGTGAATAAATTGGAAAATTTTCAGATGTGATTGATGGAAGTCCAAAAAAATTGTGTAAGAGGGGAAAATATGCTTAATTATTTGAAAATGGTATGTTAAAAATGTGTGTGTGTGTGTGTGTGTGTGTGTGTGTGTGTGTATATATATATATATATATATATATATATATATATGGAATATCCTCTGCATTGAACGGGGACAGGACAGCTTCTGGACAGCTTCTGGACAAATTTGCCCCCCCCCCTCGGGGAACGAAGGAACACACCTCCCCCTTCTCTCATAGAATGGTAGAGTTGGGAGGGACCGTAAGGATCATCTAGTCCAACCCCCACAAGGCAGGAATATGAAGCTGCCTCATATGAGAATCAAACCCGCAACCTTGGCATTATCAGCACCACGTTCTCAACAACTGAGCTGTCCACATTTCACACATGTGACATATTACAGGGCCATTTATTTTATTGCAAGATGAAGGGACATAATAGAAGGTTCTTCTTCCCCATCCGACATCCACTGGAGTCTACGGGAGAGGAGCCCACCACTTCCCTCTGGGCCCTGGATTCAAACCTCCTACAGGCACCCCCAGAATCTGCCCCCTGAGAGTGGCTGGGGCTTTTCCCAAGCAGGGGGGCCTGGAATTGCCCTGGCTGTGGTCACTGTGTCTGGCTGGAACCTTTCAGTGCTGCCCCAGAGGGGAGCCAGGAGGGGGTGGCTAAGAAGACTCCCCTCCTGGTGCCAAGCCCTGGGCAGGGGGGCAGCCTGCTCCCAGGCAGGGAGAATTCTCTTGGGCACATGGGGCTCTCAAGGGCCAGGGGGGCCTTGCTGGGCTCCTCAGCCCCAAGAGTCTCATAAGGCGAGTCTGCTGCATCAGGCCCTTGGTCCATCTAGGCCAGAATCTTAGAATCCTAGAATTGTAGATTTGGAAGGGACACCTAGAGTCATCTAGTCCAACCCTCTGCGATACACAGCTGGGGCACCTGGATCCCCCTTAACTCCCCCCCCCCAAGAGAAACCTGCCAGCAGGATCTGAGCACATGAGCTCTCTCCTCCTGCAATATTCAGAAGCATTGCTGCCTCCAAGCTTGGAGGGTGGCCATTGTGGCAGCCAGCCCTCTTCTCCTGCCCTCGCTGAGCCCCTGGAGAGACCAACCCAGCAGGCAGCCAGGCCACCCCCCCCCCCGGCCAACTCCCTTCACCAGAGGCAGAATCCCAAGGACGACCTGGAGGAGGATGAGCGTTCCTCGACCTCCAGGCGATAAGGCCTCTGCACCTGAATTGCAGAAAGTGAGGAGGAATGAAAGAACCTTTTAACGAGGGTGAAAGAGGAGAGCGCAAAATATGGTCTGAAGCTCAACATCAAAAAAACGAAGATCATGGCCACTGGTCCCATCACCTCCTGGCAAATAGAAGGAGAAGAAATGGAGGCAGTGAGAGATTTTACTTTCTTGGGCTCCATGATCACTGCAGATGGTGACAGCAGTCACGAAATTAAAAGACGCCTGCTCCTTGGGAGAAAAGCAATGACAAACCAAGACAGCATCTTAAAAAGCAGAGACATCACCTTGCCAACAAAGGTCCGTATAGTTAAAGCCATGGTTTTCCCAGTAGTAATGCATGGAAGTGAGAGCTGGACCATAAAGAAGGCTGATCACCGAAGAATGAATGCTTTTGAATTCTGGTGCTGGAGGAGACTCTTGAGGGTCCCATGGTCTGCAAGAAGATCAAACCTCTCCATTCTGAAGGAAATCAGCCCTGAGTGCTCACTGGAAGGACAGATCCTGAAGCTGAGGCTCCAAGACTTTGGCCACCTCATGAGAAGAGAAGACTCCCTGGAAAAGACCCTGATGTTGGGAAAGATGGGGGGCACAAGGAGAAGGGGACGACAGAGGACAAGATGGGTGGACAGTGTTCTCAAAGCTTGACCAAACTGCGGGAAGCAGTGGGAGACAGGAGTGCCTGGCGTGCTCTGGTCCAGGGGGTCACGAAGAGGCGGACACGACTAAACAACAACCTGAACTGCCCAGGCCTTCCAGGGAAGGTCAGGGAGCAGCAGTTGGAAAGCTGGCCCAAAGAGAACAGGACACAAGGGCTCAGAGCCAAGAAGGCCCAGCCAAGTGGACCAGGCAGAAGCACAGGAGCCGAGTCACAGAGCTGCCAGCTCCAAAAAGGGGCTCACTCTAGATGAAATCACCTGTAGACTTGCTGCCCTCAGCTGACACCCCCAGAAAAGACTCTCTAACCCCAACTTGTCCTATTCTCTTGGGCGGTGAACAAAAGAGCAGCAGTAGAGCCCTGGATCAGGCCACAGGGCCACTGCCTTGTCCGGGCTCCTTCATCCTTGCCACCTGGCTAGCCAGATGCCCCCCAGGCAGGGGGCTAGGAAGACCCCCGCCCCTGCAACACCTCCCGGGGCTCAAAGGCAGCCTATGGCGGGGGGCCGTGTCGGCACGGGGCTGCCGGACAGAGGCCACTGCGGGGATGGGCAAAGTGGCCCTCTCTCCGCCGTCTCCAGTCGGGGCCCGTCGAGGAGGCGTCGCATCTGCCCCCGGCCAGCCAGCCGGTCTCTCGCAGGAGCAAACCTGTGCCGGGGTGGCGGCGGGAGAGGAGAGGAGCCAGTGGCGTAGCGTGGGGGGTGTCGGCCGCACCGGGCGCAACATCTGGGGGTTAGGGTTAGGGGGCGCAAATCCACGGGTTAGGGGGCCGCAAATTACTTGCCTTGCCCCGGGTGCTAACAACCCACGCTACGCCACTGAGAGGAGCAGCCCGCCCGGGGGCTGGCAAGGGGGCAGCCCGCTCCGCTGGCCCCTCCGCCGCCGGCTGCCCCTCGGAGCAGCTCCCCGGCTCCACCTCCGCGGCCCTGCAGCCAATCCGGCGCGGCCGCCCGTCGGAGGAGCCTCCCGCCGCCTCCCGCCTCCCGCCCCGTCTCGCCTTCGCTCGGGCGCCGCGCAAAGGAGGCAGCAGCAGCGCACGGCCAGGACGCGCAGGAGGAGCAGCCGGCGATGGAGCGCGCCCCCCGGCAGTCTCCCCTCCGCCGCTCCGCGCTCTAGACCCAGACGCCCCGCTCCTGAGTCGCCGCCCGGCCCAGTCGGTAAGTCCCTCGACGGCTCGCTCGCTCGCTCGCTTCTCCGGCTCCGCGTTCGCGCTTGCAGCCCGAGTGTCTCCGGAGAAGTTGGCGGGGCAGCGAGCGGGGAGACTCTGCCAAGCGCGCCGCACTCGTAGGGTTGGCCACTTGCGCGGGCCAGCCAGGAGTCGCCCGTCCGCGCTTCCTTCCTGCACGTCCCGCGCGCTTTAGTCGCGCATCAGCCTCGCCTACCTCGCAGGGTTGCTGTGCAAGGCGAAGCCCTCCTCTAGCGGTAGGGCCTGACTCGCTGGCCCGATGCCCAGCAGCGAGGGGCAGCTCGAAAGCCTATTCCGTGGCGCCTCCCCACGGACAGAGTCTGCGCTTGGCATGGACAAAGTCCCCGGTCGAGTCCCCAAGTCGGGCTGAGAGAGCGAGCCATGCCGGAGACGCGGGAGACGGACTCCGGAGCTCGGTGGGAGCCAACTCCTAGGGCTCGAGGGGTCTTTGACCCCCCCCATAAAATATTTGAAGGCCCTGGGCTCCCCCAAAGTTAATGGGCATTGCCATTCAAGTGGTGCGTGATCGATTATGCAGTGCCCCCAATATTTTATTCAAGTTGGCACCCCGGCAGCAGCTCCCCTTGGTAAGTTGGCAACCCAGGCAGGGCCCAGGCTCCCTCTCCTTGGACCAAGACAAGCTGCTCCCCCCCCCCTTTGCCTCCAGCTGCAGGGAAGCAGGAGTCCTCTACAGTGATCTGGGTTCAGCTCTGGGACAGAGCATGTGCAGAGTGCTTTTCCTCCCTTGCCACTACCAAATTATCTCACTGTCATTATAATAATAATAATAATAATAATAATAATAATAATAATAATTTATTATTTATACCCCGCCCATCTGGCTGGGCCTCCGCAGCCACTCTGGGCGGCTTCCATAAAAACCAAAAATACAATAAAATATCACACGTTAAAAACTTCCCTGAACAGGGCTGTCTTAAGATGTCTTCTGAATGTCAGGTAGTTGTTTATCGCTTTGACATCTGCTGGAAGGGCGTTCCACAGGGTGGGCGCCACTACCGAGAAGGCCCTCTGCCTGGTTCCCTGTAGCTTTGCTTCTCGCAATGAGGGAACCGCCAGAAGGCCCTCGGCGCTGGACCTCAGCGTCCGGGCAGAGTGATAGGGGTGGAGACGCTCCTTCTGGTATACTGGACCGAGGCCGTTTAGGGCTTTAAAGGTCAGCACCAACACTTTGAATTGTGCTTGGAAACATACTGGGAGCCAATGTAGGTCTTTCAAGACCGGTGTTATATGGTCTCGGCGGCCGCTCCCAGTCACCAGTCTAGCTGCCGCATTCTGGATTAGTTGTAGTTTCCGAGTCACCTTCAAAGGTAGCCCCACGTAGAGTGCATTGCAGTAGTCCAAGCGGGAGATAACCAGAGCATGCACCACTCTGGCAAGACAGTCCGCAGGCAGATAGGGTCTCAGCCTACGTACCAGATGGAGCTGGTAAACAGCTGCCCTGGTCACAGATTTGACCTGTGCCTCCATGGACAGCTGTGAGTCCAAAATGACTCCCAGGCTGCGCACCTGGTCCTTCAGGGGCACAGTTACCCCATTCAGGACCAGGGAATCCTCCACACCTGCCCGCCTCCTGTCCCCCAAAAACAGTACTTCTGTCTTGTCAGGATTCAACCTCAATCTGTTAGCCGCCATCCATCCTCCAACCGCCTCCAGACACTCACACAGGACCTTCACCGCCTTCACTGGTTCTGATTTAAAAGAGAGGTAGAGCTGGGTATCATCCGCATATTGATGAACACCCAGCCCAAACCTCCTGATGATCTCTCCCAGCGGCTTCATATAGATGTTGAAAAGCATGGGGGAGAGGACAGAACCCTGAGGCACCCCACAAGTGAGAGCCCAGGGGTCTGAACACTCATCCCCCACCACCACTTTCTGAACACGGCCCAGGAGGAAGGAGCGGAACCACTGTAGGACAGTGCCCCCAGCTCCCAGCCCCTCAAGACGGTCCAGAAGGATGTTCTGGTCGATGGTATCAAACACCGCTGAGAGATCCAGCAGAACTAGGAAAGAGCTCTCACCTTTGTCCCTAGCCTGCCGGAGATCATCAACCAGTGCGACCAAGGCAGTTTCAGTCCCATGTTGAGGCCTGAATCCCGACTGGAAGGGATCCAAATGGTCCGCTCCCTGGTCATTCCCAGGGAGTATTCCTCCGAAAGCAAAGGGCACATCATTTCTATGGGCCTCCGTCAGGACAGCTCCCAGCTGGCTGGGGGCCTAGCGGTCCTCTATTCTGCTGAGCTTAATGGCACCCCAAATCTCACTCCTGGGGGGGCAGCTGCACGTCCCCCCAGATGGGCTCAGTACCACTTGCCTTTTCCCTTCCCGCTTCCCAAGCAAAGCAGGTCTGGGAGAGGAACTCTGAGCAAAGATTCAGGAGGAGGGGGTTTGGGGGTGTCTTGGCTGAAGCTGGAGAAGGAGGCTTGGGAGAGCCAGCAAGGGCTGGCAGCTCCCTCACTGCTGGCGTCAGGCATGGACCCCGGGGGCCCCTATGCTGAGCTGGGATGAGAGATGTGGGTTGCCTCGTGGAACAAACATGTAGGAAAAGAGTCTGGCGGTCTTCCCTTCTTCTTGCGTTGGAACACCCTTTCCCGCTCAACGTTTGGGGGCTGGGTGGGCATTTTTGCCCGCCCCCTGAACTGCTTCCTCTCTCTTCTCCCCCCCCCCGCCTTTTCCAGCCCCTGTGTTTATTTTCTTTCGTACTTTATGAGTGGGATTCTGGGAGGTTCTGTAAACAGAGTGTCAGAGGCAGGAAGGAGCTGTGTGAATGAATGACAAGCCTGGAAGTCATCCAAGCGAACCCTCACCCCGACCCGACCTGGGGTGGCTCTGTCACTTCCGGCCTACTGCAGGACTGCCCCCCACGGGGGCCGAGGGAGAGGGGTGCAGGGCCCAGGGCCACTGTGCCAGGTGCCAGCTCCTCTCTCTCTGTGTGGTGCCAGTCAGGAGAGATTGCAGGGCCAGGTCTCTTCTTCCATTCCACTGGCTCTCCTGGTGTTGCCGGGGGCCAGGCTGGGGCTGTGACCACTTGGGGGTCTGGTGCAGGGCATCAGGCAGAGGTGCGGCAGGGAGCCTCCTGCTCATTATACACGCATGTGTCCCTTGGGTGCTTGTGGGAAAGGCAGGGCGGAACAGACTTTTCCCTACTTTATGGAGACAGAGAATTCCTTATCCCTTCTTGAGGGTGGCAGGGAAACAGTAGCCTGAGACTTGGCTTGCCTGGGGGGGCTAGACTGCAAATGTTAACCTGGCCCAGCAGCCGGTCTCTCTCTAGGAGCTGTCGTTTTGTGGGGCGCTGCGGGGGGGGGGCAGGAGTGGCTCTAGAGGTAGAATTCTCAGGACTCAGAGCAAACTAAGATTCTCAGGATTCCTTGGGTAAATCTGCAGTATAGAGATACAGATACAGTAATGAATCTAAGGAAGAAATGTGTTTGTAAAAAATTATACCGCCTTAATAGAATTAAAAAAAAATCTCTTAAGTGGTTTAGATAAAAAATGCAACAATATTCAACAAATTATGTCTTGGAATTAATCTTTGGACACGAAATCCCTGCTGCATCTCCCCTTCCACCGCTCATAACCCAGTTGCCCCCTGGACCAGTCAATAAAGGCCTTGGCATACTTTTCTGTAAGTTGGCACAGAATGTGCGATTGCTTCAAGGAACAAACTGCTTTTTCAAATGCTACAGGGCTCCACGGAGCCACAGGTTCTGAACGTATTTCCGAGGGATCCAGGGCTTGAACTGGATTGTGCTTGAGACAGGGCTGGTGGCAGCGAATGGGTTGTGTGCTCAACAGATGTGCAGCTGCCGCCCTGGCGCTTAGGGGCCCTGCATATGTTGCTGTTGTAGCTGCTCAGGTTAGATACTGCAGGGTGGGGGCCGGGGGTCTGCAGGCCACGCATGTGCCATGGCTGGGAGCACAGGGGAACAATGCCCAGGGAGGAGGGGAAGGAGCAGGCAGGGTGGCACAGAGGGTACCTGAGGCTTGGTAAGCTAACATCCAATAATTTAGCAAGCCCAGCCCAACTGCTACAACAGCCTACAGCAGTTGCATTTGGGTGGTTTAAAAGAGGTAAAGATGATGGTTTGTGCCCCCTGTTAAGACAGACGTAAAGCTGGAGAGCAACAGAATTGTAGAGTAGAATGGTGCACCCAAAGTTCATCTAGCCCAACCCCTTGCAATGCAGCCATCTCAACTAAAGCATCCCTGACAGGTGGCCACCAACCTATTTTCAAAAAGCTCCACTGAAGGATTGTCCATCACTTCTCAAGTCATTCTCCTTGCTCTTTATGATTACAGAATAAGAGCCCTGATGAATCACACTGACAGCCCACTTAGACCAGCACCCTGTTTCCAAGAGGGGACAGGCAGGTGCTTCTACCAAACTCACAGCCAGGCTTGAAGGCAACAGTCCTTGCTTCCTCTGCTGCCCAAGCGGCTGGTGTTCAGAGGACTGCCCCCTCCAAGACTGGCAGGTCCTCTGCACTAAATCATGGGAATCTCGAGGAAGCAGAGCCGTCACCTTGCCAAATAAACCTTATAACTATCACTTTGGGGCCATGGCTCAGCGGCAGAGAGCTCTTCCTTTGCACCTGTAGGCACCCCTGCTCCTAAATCCCCGGTCAGGGCTGCGATAGAGCCACACCTGCTCTTCCAGGGGGGGCCACCAAGTGAGATGGACCACAACTCTGAATCGGCAGAAGGCAAGAACTTCTGACTTAAGAGATAAATATGCAGTTCTGAAGTGAAGAGTTTTAATAGTACAGTCATACCTCGGGTTGAAGTAGCTTTGGGATGAATATTTTCGGGTTGCGCTCCACGGTGACCTGGAAGTAATGGAGTGTGTTACTTCCGGGTTTCGCCGCTCACGCATGCGCAGACGCTCAAAATGACATCATGCGCATGCACGGAAGCGCCAAATCGCAACCCGCAGACGTCCAGACGCGGATTGCGTTCACTTCTGGATGCGAACGGGGCTCCGGAATAGATCCCGTTCGCATCCAGAGGTACCACTGTAACACTCTAAAATCTGCTGCCTGCTTAATGAGAAATTTTTTTTTGATGAAGAGTTGTTTTTAATCAAAGAGAACACCAAGAAAAGAGAGAGAGAGAGAGAGAGAGAGAGAGAGAGAGAGAGAGAGAGAGAGACTGACTGCTGGATCAGGCCCGTGGCCCATCTAATCCTGACCCTGTTCTCATAGTAGGTGACCAGCTGCCCCAGTGGGAAGCCAGGGAGCAGAACATGAGCACATGGGCAACACTCATTCAGAAACATTGCTGCCTCTGTAGTCACTGTGGCGAATGCCACCAATAACCATCTCCTCCTCCATGAATTTGTCTGATCCTCTTTTAAAGCCGCCCAAGTTGGCGGCCATCCCTGGTCTCTTACAACAGGGAGTTCCACACATTAACTACGTGCTGCATGAAAAGGACTTCCCTTTTACCTGTCCTGAATCTTCCAATGCCCAGCTTCATTGGAAGCCTGTGAGTTACACCAAGCATAATTTTACACAGTGGTGTAGCGTGGGTTGTCAGCACCCGGGGCAAGGCAAGTAATTTGCGCCCCCTAACCCTATCCCTAAACCTAACCCCCAGATGTTGCGCCCGGTGCGGCCGGCCCCCCCTGCACCCCCCACGCTACGCCACTGATTTTACACATTTCTCTCGCGCTGCCTCTGAACTCCCTGCCATGGGAACATATTCACCCAGTGCTTTTCCAGCTGCACTGGCTCCCAGTGGAGTACAGCGTCAGATTTAAGGTGCTGGTTTTGACCTTTAAAGCCCTTCACGGCCTAGGACCCTCATACCTACGGGACCGCCTCTCCCGGTATGCCCCGCGGAGGACCTTAAGGACCATAAATAGCAACACCCTAGAGGTCCCGGGCCCTAAGGAAGTCAGACTAGCCTCAACCAGAGCCAGGGCCTTTTCAGCACTGGCTCTGGCCTGGTGGAACGCTCTGCCTCATGAGACCAGGGCCCTGCGGGATCTGATTTCTTTCCGCAGGGCCTGTAAGACAGAGTTGTTCCACCTGGCCTTTGGCTAGGAGCCAATTTGATTCCCTCCCCCTCTATCCTTTCTCCTTCTGCGATGGAACTCCTATTTGGGGACTTCCCTGGCTTTTTTCTGGCCCACGTAGGACCAGTCTGGATAGTTGGCCTTGGTGAAGATTTGACGTTTTCATCCCCAAAAAGTTTTTGATTTGAATTTCTACTGAAATGAGGCTGCATTTTAATGTTGTGCTTAATTTTGTTTTTAAGTTGTATTTTAATCAATTGTTTTTATACTTGGCGTTAGCTGCCCTGAGCCTGGTCTTGGCTGGGGAGGGCAGGGTATAAATAAAAATTATTATTATTATAAAAAGTCCCAGACTTTCCCACCTTTCTTCACCGCAGCTCCTCACAGTGCCTCCTGAGCCGCCAAGTGACCCAGTCCAAAGTCAAAACAGGTCACCCTTCCACCTGGCAGCAGCCAGCTGGCTCACCTGGGGGGTGCCCCTTCCTTCCCTCCCTCCCTCCCTGATGCGCAGCCCGGCCTCTTCCTTAGAAGCATCCCAAACCAGAAAGGCAGCAGCTGCCTCACAACATTGGAATTCTCATTAGTTGGTCCTTGGGGAGCAGCATTCCTGGCGGTGTGTGCAAGGCAGGAGAGTGCGCAAGGCAGGAGGGTGCGCAAGAGGTGCACCAGGCCTCCTCCTCCTCCCACGCAACTGGCTCTGGCTGTGCGGAGAGGCTGGAATCAGTTTCTTTTTGGAAGGCTGGGCTTCCTGGCTTGCCTCCTCCGGAACACCTGAGGGGAGCCCCAACCATCCCCCCCATGCCTGCCAGAGAGGAACGAGGAGGCTGGGCTGCTGGAAAGACTGCAAAACCCGTTCCAAGCAGACAGGAGAGGGGAGAAGAGGAGGGGAAGCAAAGGCCAAGGGGTTGGGTCGGGGGGGGGCTTTCTGAGCTGCGGCGTGGCTCTGCGTTGCCCAGGGATTGCCAGAGAGCAATGCCAACCTTGGCTGCCCAACTGATGCCCAGAAACGAACCCGGCAGAGGAGAAACAAAGGCAATGGGAGCATCTAGCCAACTCTGCAAGGGGACCGATGGGATCCTTGCAGATTTTTAAGCAGAGGCCAGGGGGCCAGCTGTCGAGGGTGATCAAGATTCCTGCATCGCAGAGGGTTGGACTAGATGACACTCAGGGACCCTTCCAGCTCTACAGTTCTATGATCGTGTCAGAGAACATGAGCACAGTCAGAAGTCCAACAGTCTGTCCCTTGGTGCAGGGATTGGAAACAGTTTGACTGGAGAAGTCAGCTGAGCATCGACTTGCTCCATGGCAAACGAGTGCCTGTATTTGCCAGGCGAGAGGCCCAGCGCAGAGAAGCCGGGAGGGAGCCCTGTGAGTGGGTAGCTGCCCAAGGAAGCCTCTGGCGCTGTTCCCAGAGGGCACTGGCACTTGCCCTCCACCTCAGGGTGCATCCTGCTACTGCCGCCAGCTCCCTTTCTTCCTGGTCTGGTGGCTGCTCGCACCAAACTCCAGCAGAGACGGCTCAGAGGCCAGCCGGCCTGAGCCGGACAATGGCTGCCTTGTTTGTCGTGCTGGTGAGAGGAACTTGCCAGGAAGGTGAGCTGGCAGGAAGCGTGTCCAACAGGCACCTAAGAGGCAGCTCTGTGGCAGACTGTGGGGGGCCCAGTGTGTGGCAGAGGCAGGGGAAAAGGAGCCCCAGCCTGCCAGGAATGGGTTTGCACATGTGGCCCCCGCTCTTCTTCATGTTCCCCCCAGCAAAAAGCCCAGGAGATTCCTTTGATGTGGCCTCCCCTGCCCTGTGCCAAGGGGCTGAGACACCTGGCACGTGGCAAGTCTCTGTGCTTGTGTGGAGAGCCATTTGTGGCAAACAGATAAACGGATGGTGCCAACATGGTCAGGGAGCCCCCGTGCCCCCAAAGGGGGAACCTCGCACAGTTCTCTTCTCTCGCAGGAAAGGCAGTTTTGGAGGAAAAGTGAGTAAGAGGCAACGTGGTTGTAGTTTATAAAATTATGCAGGGTGTGGAGAATGTGGACAGAGGAAAGTTTTCCTCCCTCTCATAACAACTCAAATTCATGGGCATTCAGTGAAGATGAGTGCTGGACAATTCAGGATGGATTAAAGAAAGTCCTTTTTCAGACAGCAGATATATATAGAGAGGGGGGGGCAGGGGTCAGCAAACCTTTTCAGCAGGGGGCCAGTCCACTGTCCCTCAGACTATGCGGTGGGCCAGACTATATTTTGAAGGGGGAAAAATGAACGGATTCCTATGCCCCACAAATAACCCAGAGATGCATTTTAAATAAAAGCACACATTCTACTCATGTAAAAACACGCTGATTCCTGGACTGTCCGTGGGCCGGATTTAGAAGGCGATTGGGCCACATGTGGCCCACGGGCCTTAGTTTGCCTACCCCTGCAATAGACTATGGAACTCCCTCCCACAATTTGGAGAGCTTTAAAAGAGGGTGTTGAGACAAATTCAAGGAGGGCGGGGCTATTGATGGCTCTGCTCTGCCCCAAAAGGCTTCCAAATGCTGGTTGCTGGAAACCTCAGGAGCAGGGATCCTGCTTGTGGTCTTCTTCCCATGGGCGCATCTGGTTGGCCCCAGGGAGAGCAGGAGGCTGGAGTGGGTGGGCCATGGGCCTCATCCGGGAGGCTCTGCTTATGCTCCCTGCCAGCAAGGATCTCTCTCCTGTGCAGCACAGTGGAGGGGCCTCCTAGCCGGGCACAGGTGCCATCAGTGATGCCAAGGCTCTCTGGTAGCAGAGGTGGTGCTGCAGTCCTGCCAACCCAGCTGACTCGCTGCCAACCCAGCCGGCCGCAGGAATGCAAGTCGGCCAGCGCCACCCTGAGCTAATGACGGGGTACCTCTGTGTGCCTGGCTAAGGATAGCCTGGTGTCCTTGTGGCAGCTGCGGTCAAGGCCAGGAGGGAAGGGGAGAGGGGCAGGCACCACTGGTCCCCTTTTGTGCCCCACAGAGGAGTGACAAAGCAGGCTGCAAAAGGGGGCCCTGAGCCATTGATACCCAAATGACCCTGAGCCATTGTGGGCGCTGTGCTCTGTCCCGGGGGCAGCAGAGGAGAGCCTAGAGGCTGAAGAGAATTCAGCAGAATTGAGCCCCAGGAGGATGGCCAGAGTGCGAAAGATGGGGCAGCTCTTGCAAAGGAGAGACAGAAAGGCAGAGGCGGCTCGCCGAACCTGTCCCTGCCAAGCCCCGAGGAGGAGGAGGGTGGAGATCCGCCCTGCAATTAATCCTGCGGCAGGTTTAATCCTGGCACTGCGGTGTCCCACTCCTGACCTGGGTTGAGGCTGCGCTTGGAGGAGCCGTAATTAAAGGGGCAGCAGCGACAGCAGACGTTACTCAGCAGCCTGGATGTGGCAGACACGTCAGCGAAACCCGAGCCCGGACGTTTCCGAGCAACATTCCAGCGGGCAAAGGCTGGTGCTGGGCACTCCTCCCAGTGCCCTCCCAAAGCCCTCCTCGTCTGCTGCTGCTGCTGCTGCTGCCCTGGTTATGTGGCATGGCTCTTCCTCCCTCCCCCCCCATCCAATTCCCCAACTGGGGCCAAAGCCAGTCTCAGAGGCTCTTTTCTGGCTCTCCCTGGACCAGCGCAGACCAACTATGGTTGCCACAAGCCCCAGGCTGAGCAGGGATGCCCAGCAGCCTTTTCAGCACTAAGCAACTTAAGCTGGAGCATGCTCACAGAAAAAGGGGGAGTTTGGTCCAAGCCGTGTAGTAGATGAAGGACATACAGAGAAAGCCAACCCTACTCTTAAGACAGCAGCAGCCGCCCCCTTGGTGGGAGGGCAGAGCCCTCCCAAACTAGCCTGTGGCCTCATGTCTTTGTGTGTGTGAGGATGCACCAGCATGGGGTTCGAGTGCTGGTCCCGTGAGCGTCTGTTTGCAGAATCGGGCAGAGGTACCACCCCCCTCCCCGGGCCCAAATGTCTCAGGCCAGGCCTGCATGCAAACAGTGCCTGCTCCACTAAGTTCCCCTGAAATTGGAGAGGTTTTCATGCCTCCCCAGTTTTGCAGAGTGAGGTGCAAGCCTCTCTCTACAGAGCTCTGGGGAACCCCAGAAGCAAGGGCAGATCTACTGTGAAACAAATGAAATTGTTGGCGAACCAGAGCAGTGCACAGAAATGCCGTTTACCTTCCCGTTGGAGCGGTACCTATTTATCTACTTGCACTTTGACGTGCTTTCGAACTGCTAGGTTGGCAGGAGCAGGGACCGAGCAATGGGAGCTCACCGCGTCGCGGGGATTCAAAGCGCTGATCTTCTGATCGGCAAGCCATAGGCTCTATGGTTTAACCCACAGTGCCACCCGCATCCCAATCGGGCCCCATAAGCAGGCATGCAAACCCTGAAATTCCTTTGTCCTTCTTGCCTGCTGCTCATGCATCATGTGCAAGTGAGATTGCCCCGGCTGAAAGCATCGAGGGCCCCAGAACACACTGCTCACTCTGCCGAAAGGGAGAGTGAACTGGGAGAAAGGCAGCATTGAACATGGTCCCCCCCCCCCTTCCCCGTCTCTCTCGCACGTGCAGATGAGACCCCCACTTGGCAGCTCTCTGCAGAGCCCAGGTGTTTCCAATGCTGCCTGGGCTACTGACAGCCCAAGAACGCCGCCTGCACTGGGGGGGGGGGGCATTGACGGTGTCAAGGAGGGGCCTGGCTTTAAGGAAAGAATGTGGGGGGGGGGAGCCCAGCATATGCAAGCAGAGCCTCTGATGTGCTGCCAACCGCAGAGGCAGCCCCCCCTCCCAGCCTGGGATGGTGGGGGTTTTTTTTAGCAGGCGCAGGAGGGAAGCGTTAGGAGACGCCTCTGGTTCGGGTCCGTGCATCTTGGGAGCAGATGCATCTATCGCAGCCACTACAGAGGAGCTGCGCATTCCTGCGGGGCCCAAGTGCCCCCCCCCCAGCCAGGATTGGGGGCGGCGGGAGGCAGCGCGCTTTGCCCCGGAGGCCACAAACCCCACAGAGTTCATAAGGCAACTTTCTCGCTGCCAAGGGAGGAATGGCCTCGGAAGTCTCCCTTCTCAACACGACCAAAGGCAGAAGCGATCGCAGCTGCCCTGCGGATGTGAATACTCACATGGGGGGGGGCGCAGAGGAAGAGGATGCTTTGGCCAGGATCTGGGGAGCGGAAGCTGCCTTCTTCCACCAGCCTGTGACCAGGAGGGGTCCCGCCAGGGCAGGATAGGGCCCTTCCACGCAAGCCCCAGTCCTCAACATCTCCCCTTGCAGACCTGCTCCTGTTGCAACAGCCAGCGCGCCTCTCACTCAAGGCGCCCCAATCAACCACTTCCTTGTTTTTCCAATGACTTTTCCTAATCAATCCAAGCCGTGGCGATTAGGAGCAAAGCTGGCTTTGCAAGCGTTTGGGAAACTCTATTTTTTTTTTGGTCGTTCGCTCGCAACGCGAACACAAAAACGGCACAAACGCACACACGCAACCTGCACAGACAGAAGACCTGCGGGAGAGTAGAGCCCAGCAAGGGTCCTCTGTGGGGTGGGGTGCAGAGAGCAAGGCTGTCTGTCCCTGGGCCAGCTGGAAGGAACGGCTGAGAGCTTTTTGGACCCGGCTCCAGGATCCAGTCGACTGAGCGCTGAGCTCATCGGGCAAGAATGAGCCTCAAAGCCACAGCGGTGTGCAATTGTGTGTGTGTGTGTGTGTGTGTGTGTGTGTGTTCACCTCTGCTAATCTGGCTCCAGCCTGGGCAGTGCACTGACCCTTCCAGGCCTGGCAGAGCCCCCCCCCCCCGCGCCCTGCCGCCAATTAAGAGGACTTTCCTGTCTCAGATCCCGGACAACAAGCTCTCCTAATTAGTAATGAGCCCATTTCGAGGCTCTGATGGAGCCTCTGAGTTGCAGCAGCGCCTTTGCCTTGGCGCATGCCCAGTGGCTGCAGGGGGGGGGTCAAGGGGGAGAAGGGCTGCTCCCCCACCAGTGAGGAGAATGGAGAGAAAGTTGAGCCAGCAGCTCTGGGGTGATATGGGGGAGAGACAGCATCTTAGTTTACACTAGATTCAAGGTGGATTGGAAGCACATATAGTATTTGAAGGGGGGGGGCAAAAAGCTAGGCAAGGGCCAGACCATTTTACTTTGGGGGGAAAGCCAAGTTTTTTGAGGTGGGGGCAGAGGAGTATAGAATTGTGCACAGCATGGAGAAAGTGGAAAAGAGAGACGGCTTTTCCACTCTGTGAAAGTGAAGGCTGGGAGGAGATTCAAAAGGAAGGACTTATTGACACAGAAACGCAGAACTGGAGAGCTGGAAGGGACCCCGGGGGTCATCCAGTTCAACCCCCTGTAATGCAGGAATCTCAGCGAAAGCATCACAATACAGAAGCAGCATTTCTAGTGAAGGTGGTGGGTGTGTTTCTGTGCCAATGTTGGGAAGCCTAGCTAGAGAATGCTTTGCAGTACGACCCACATCCTTGTGGAACTCACTGCCACAAGATGTGTCGATGGGGACTGGCTCATGGGGCTTTAACTGGGGATGAGACCAATTCCTGGAGGGTAAGGCTGTCTCTGACTACTAATCATGATGAAGACAGATAAAGAGATATAACCTCTGGCATCAGAGTCCGTCTTCCTCCAAGTACCAAATTCTCGGAAGGGGAAGCAAGGGGAGGCTGTTGCGCCCCAGTTCTGGTGCTGTGGACATCTCAGGGACATCTGCCTGGGCACAGCTGCAAATATGTGTCTTTGATCCCACCCCGCAGGGCTGGTTTTGTGTTGCCTTCCTCTGGGGCTCAGCAGAGGGCAGGAGTTCAGGAACAGTGCCGCGGGCAGCTTGCAGAACCCTCTGTACTTTTTGCTCGCGAATTCTCCCCTCACACCTTCTCTCTGCCAGACACACATTGACCCTATTGTTTGCTCCCTTTTGCACTGACTCCCGGTGGAGTACAGGATCAGGTTTAAGGTGCTGGTTTTAACCTTTAAAGCCCTATACGGCCTAGAACCCTCATACCTATGGTACCACCTTTCCTCGTATGCCCCACGGAGGACCTTACGATCTGCAAATAATAACATTCTGGAGATCCCAGGCCTCTGGCCTTTTCGGCTGTGGCCCCAACCTGGTGGAATGCTCTGCCACAAGAGATCAGGGCCCTGTGGGATTTGACATCTTTCCTCAGGGCCTGTAAGACAGAGTTGTTCTGCCAGGGCTTTGGTCAGGGCTCAGCCTGACTCCCCTTCCCTTTTTGTATAAGAACTAGGATGAAAGAGCCTCCCAGCATTCTCACACGCCCATATAAGATCAGCGTACACAGTTGGGCCTGATGAGTATTTAATGTTCCCAACCCAAATCCTGCGGAAAGCCATCTAATTCTGATTATAATTTTATCCTGACTTGTTTTTAAGAGGTGATTTAATTATTGTTTGATTTTATATCACTGTTTATATTTGATGTTAGCCGCCCTGAGCCCGGTCTCGGCTGGGGAGGGTGGGATACAAATAAAAGTTGCTGCTTCTTCTTCTTCTTCTTCTTCTTCTTCTTCTTCTTCTTCTTCTTATTATTATTATTATTATTATTATTGCCAGGCCCAAGACAGCCCTCCTGGGAGCAAGAGGTTGCCAGCAGCTGCCCCCATGGCATATCTGGGTCACCATGAAAGGGCAGCAAAATTCCTATTATTCAATTTATTCTTGCGTTTTGACTGGGGCTGGGAAGACGGCAGTGGACAGGAAGAAGGGAGGTTCTGCCGCAGGAGCCAGAATTCCTCCTTGCCGATTGGTTTATTGCTCAAGTTGCCACAGAACAGGTTCAAGGGGGTTTGGGGTTCATTTTGGATGAGGTCCAGCAGCCGCGATAGGGGATGTACAGGGCTGGGGGTAATCAGGGATGTTCTTTGACCCTTCTTGCTTATCCGTAGGTAAATGAGGAATTCCTGACAGTGGCCAGGAGGCTGCCTGGCAGCTCCCAGGAAGGGCGGGGGGCATTTGCTGGCTCTCCCACCCCCATCCTCACCCCTAATCCTGACCGCGAACAGAATGCCCGGGAGAAACTGGAGAGCCCTGACCCTGCAATCAGGCTGGGGTCAACCCCACTTATCTCCTTGCCAGCAAAACACAGCAGCCCCTTCAGGAGGCCAGGGCTGGCCTGTCAGCACCCCCCCCCCCAGCACAGCTGGCTCCCATTACCCACAATGCTCCAGGCCAACCTTCGCCCCAGTAGAGGGGCCCCCGGTCTGCCTTCACCTGACAGGTTAAGAGATTGCAGAAGGAACAAGAGGGCGGATCAAGGGGGTGGGGGAGATGGGGGGAGGCAGCAGCAGAAGAGAGGGAGGCTATGGGGCACCCAAAGCGGGCAGGGGGAGGGAGGAGGGCTGCCAGGAGAGGACCCTGCAACAGCTGCCTGCTCCACCCTGTGTAGTAAAGGGAGAGGAAACCCGCCCCCCAGCCCCCACCATGCACAAACACACACCGGCTGTGGCTGCAGCTACCCAGGGATACAAAATCTGGCATCAAGCATCAAGGACCAAGAGCTTGTCAGTTGGGTGAACCCATTAGAAAGACATTTCAATTAACTAAAAGCCAATTAACTAGGCAGCGGACTTAAAACTCTCTGGGGAAGCGGTGGGCTTCCTTGGAGGATTTTAAGCAGAGGTTGGGTAGTCATCTGGTCAGGGATGTGTTGGGATTTCTGCATTGCAGGGGTTGGACTAGATGACCCCTGGGGTCCCTTCCGAGTCTACAATTCTTTGAAGCTTTCGTATATTTATGTGTTGCCTTTAGAAGAGGTGATGACGCCTGTACTGAGAGGATACCCTGACGCAGGTAACACACACGTGGGCATCGTTTAAATATGTAGAAATATTCCCACCTGAACGCAAATGTACTTGATTAATCTACGAACGAAAACTCGTACGCCCAGTCAGTTTGGCATTTCTTGAGCCGGGTCACACAGCCAAAGTACCTGCAGAGGAGGGCAGCAGGGCAGGCCGGCCGACCAGGCACAGCTCCCAGCTTGAAAGGGCAGGATCGAGCCCAAGTCCCAGCTAGCCTCAAGAGCAGCCAGGCAGGTGCCTCGGATAAGTTCAAAAGCAGGGAACAAACGCCAAGGTGCTTCGTTGTTAAATATTTGATTTTTTCTCCCAACCTCAAAACAAATAACCGTATACAATACCAGTGCAAGACTGGCTTATTACGTAAAGCATTTCAACCCAGGAAATCCTGCCCAAAGCCTTTAATGGAGGACGGGCACACCTGTCCCTACAAAAAACAAAGCTGCTTCTCATCCAGATCTTTCCCCAAGCCCTTTGTCTCTCTCCGATGACTTCTAGGCTTCTCCAAAGGAGCGATTTGGCAGGCCAGATCCAGTACCACCTAGCTAAAGGGAGCCCAGTCCAAGATTCCCACCGCCGGCTCCCTCGCTGCCTAGCAGCAACTGAAAGAAGCTGGCACAGAAGCTGTGCCCCTGCTGTTTGCCCCCCACCCCAGTGCCCTGGTATTCTGAAATCCAGCCTTCTTCTCAGCATCCATATGCACAGAGCCTCATGGCTGCTGAGGGACCCACACACTGCAAATGCCTCTAACCCAGCGCCCAGCCCCCCAGACATTGGGGACGACAACTCCCACCCCCCACCCCACCCCCAGCTAGAGGTGAAGAGAGCTTCAGCCCAAACTTCAGAGTGGGCACCATGTTGGCTTCCCCATCAAAGCCTTCCCTCTCCGCCTGTGGCCGGCCCCTGCCATTAGGCAAGAGAGGGAGGTAGTTGCCCCAGGCGGCGGCTGGTGAATGTCAAAAAAGGGCAGCAAATGGTTATTTAATTTAGTAGCCAGGTATTTTTTGCCTGCAGGGAGACGCACTTCTGGGACTTTGTGTCTCGGGTGCCAAAGTAACTTGGCCAGCCTTGGAAGGTAGAGAGCTGCCTTGCATTGGGAGGGGCAGGATCCTGGGTTTGGAAAGCAAGCCTGGGTGGGGAGGAACTGTGGATGGAGTTGGGGGGGGGTGTAGCCTGGAGAAGAGGAGACAGAGAGGGGATGCAAGAACCAGCTTCAAGGATCTTAGTACATTGCATGGAAGAGGGAGCAAGCTTGGACCCAATGGATTTAGGTTACAAGAAAAAGATTCTGACTAAACATCAGGAAAACGTTTCTGACAGTCTTCTTCTTTCTTCTTCTTCGGCGATCCCTCGTAGCTGAGTAAGGCTGTCTTCCATGAACACGGTCTTAGCAGTGAGTCCATAAGTGACTGTGGAGGCCAATTCTGGATCCACACGTCCTTCCACAGTGGGGACGTTGGTTTCCAGGCGGGAGTTGACCCCAGTGAGGGTTTGCCAAGTGTGCCTTCCTCTCAGCACATTTCTCCCTTGCGTCCTGAGTTCGAGTGTCTTCAAAGCCTCATGACACCTTTGGTCAAGGCTGTTCTCCAACTGGAGCGCTCGCAGGCCAGGGTTTCCCAGTTGTTGGTGTTTATGCTACTTTTTTTAGATTAATCTTTAAACCTCTTTTGTTGACCACCAGCATTACGCTTTCCATTTTTAAGTTCGGAATAGAGTAGTTGCTTTGGAAGACGGTCATCAGGCATCCGCACAACATGGCCAGTCCAACAAAGTTGATGTTGACAGTAAAAGCTGTTTGCCAGTAGAACAGACTCCCAAAAGAGATTGTGGACTCTCCTTCCTGAGAGGTTTTTAAGGAGAGGCTGGGTGGTCACCTGTCGTGGATGCTTTAGCTGAGATTCCGGCATTGCAGGGGGTTGGACTAATGGCCGTCGTGAGTCCCTTCCGACACTATGATTCTATGAACCACACACTCTCCACAACAGCCTGGCAGGGGGCTGGACTGGATGACCTTTGGGGTCCCCTCCCACTCCACAATTGTCAGAATTGTCGACACTGACTGGCAGTAGCAAGGAGTGCCCTTTGCCTCTGAGCCTGCCTGGTTCTGTGGCCCTGAGCACCATCGCTGAATCCTGCCTTATGGAAAGCATGTGCTGTTCCTCTTTCTTTCTCTCTCTCGCTCCCCCGCCAGCCAACTTTCAGGGGGTGCCCCCAAATTCTATCATTGCAAGAGGGGGTGAAAATGCCCCTCCCCACCGATTCCCTTCAGGAGATTTCTTCCCTGCGAGACCATCGGTCAACCTGCCAGGGAGGGGGCCCATCCCAGGCCTGCCCCCTCCCCTCCCCTCCTCCATCCAGCTGCACATTCCAGCCTTTGTTACCTGTTGGTGTGGTGCCAGCTTTGGGGGGACCATTCCAGAGCCCTCCTTTGCCGAAGTTCATTAGCTCACTTATTAAAAGGGCTGACAGACATGCTGAGAAAGCAGCAGGCCCCCCTCCCATGACCCCATCATGCCTTGGGGGCATTCCTGGGCGGCACAGGACCCACTCCAGCCTCACTCCCACTTCAGGGAACAAGAAGGGGAGTCCTCCTCTTCCTCTGCTCTCCCCCCCCCCCCACTAAAAAATAACCATGCCTGGCTAAATGGCTCTGCTAAGAACACAGAGAGGAGCAGAGCCGGAATCTCAAAGATTTCGAGGGGACAGGCCCTGCCCTACATCATGGGGTCTGGGGGATCCCACTGCTCCCTCCTCCTGGGGTGGCCAAGAGTGGCAGCCCTGGGGGGGGGGTCCCAGTCCAGGAAAGAGCAACTGCTGGTCTCCAGAGCGAGCGGAGGAGCAGAACCACGACTCTCCCACTTGGGCAAAAGCAGCGTTTCCTGCCCTGGGTGCCCGTCTGCACTTTTTCCAGTGGGAGAATTCACTTGGAAAGTATTGCATCCAAACACAAAGCTCATGCCAAGTGTTTTTTTGGGGGGTGGGGTGGGGAGGAATCCAAATGTGGGAGGCTAGATGCCTTCCCTGTTCAAACCCAAACCCTGCACGGCTTGCAAGTTTTGGAATCGCCTCTTCGAGACACTAAAGCACTTCCATGTGTGGCTGCTGAAAACAAATAAATCTGCCCTTTTCCCCTTATGGGGTATCCAAGAGCCCATAAAGAGTCCTTACGTAGGTTCCCTATTGGTAGGAGAGAATAACAGAAGCCAACAAAGAATATTGAGAAGCAAAGCAGCTAGTAAGCTTGATCTTTATTGAACTGTTGCAACAGGGTGCTCCCCTCACTTGCAGGAAAAGAGGAGGACCCACAAAAATGCTGTGCAAGGGCTTATAAAGACTTTTGAAATTCCCATCCTGTAGATCAAGACCACATACATCACAGAAGGGGTGTAGCTCAAGACCCCCCCCCCCAGATACATCATACCTACATCATAGAAAGGGCGGTCTACAGCAGAAATCTGAGTGCTTTGTTTACCTCCTGTCTGCCAGATTACCTGTTTAATGGTCACTTGACTGGATTGCCTGAGGAGCCTGGCCAGTCTTTTGTAATGATAAATACTTAGTTCCTGAGCCAGGTCAGGATCACACCCTATTCATATCTTAAATGTGCCCTTAAGACAGGATTTTTGAGGAAAGAGACAATGGGGAGGTTTCCCACTCTGACCTTGCAGAGAAGTAATTGAGGTCAGTTTGGGAATCAAAAATGGTTTCAGGTTGGTCTTCCTGTGCTGATCTATGTACGTGCTTGGTTGGTACGCTTATGAACATTTAACATATATCTAAGACCTCAAAATTCCTGTCACAGGGTCCACTTGCAGGACTGAGCCCCACCCACGATGCAACTCTGTGTTGGACTAGATGACCCTCGGGGTCCCTTCCAACTCTACAGTTCTATGGTTCTCTGAATCTCCAATCCACCAGGGGGGCTCTTGATTCAGTCCCTTCCAGGGCACTCTGCAAGCAGGCCTGGTATTCAGCACCTTTAAACCCGGCACTCAGCGCCAGCCCTGCTGGGATTGGCCCTGCAGTGGGAGCGAGGGGCGTGAAGCACCTCTACAGTCCAGCTGCTGGCTCTGACCTCACCTGGCCTCGGGTGATTGGCAGGTGCCCACCATGATCCACCTGTCCAGATCTAGATATGTCCAGCAAACCAGATCCAGCTCCTGGCTCTTGGTCTACTTGCCGGAGAGGGAATCGCATGGTGGGCAGGGGCACAGAGAGAGGCATCTGCTGCAACTCTTTGGGAGTCTGTGGGATTCAGGAGCCTAGGAAACTCTTAACTCAAGACAAGGGCTGCTCTTGAGATACAGGAAGAAGGCAAACAGGAGTTTCTTTCCCCCCTTTTTCCTTCTGTGATGGAACTCCTACTTGGGGACTTCACTGGCTTTTTTCTGGCCCACATAGGACCAGTTTGGATAGTTAGCCTTGGTGAAGACTTGACGTTTTCATCCCCAAAAAAGTTTTTGAGTTTCTGCTGAAATGAGGCTGCATTTTAATGTTGTATTTTAATCTTGTTTTTAAGCTGTATTTCAATCAATTGTTTTCTATCTGGGGTTAGCCGCCCTGAGCCCAGTCTTGGCTGGGGAGGGCGGGGTATAAATAAAATTTATTTTTATTATTATTATTTCACCACGCCTCTGGAGAGGGCAGGGTTCCTCCTGGGCTTTTGACAGTTTTGCGGGAGGAGCCAGATCCTCATGGAAAGAGGGGAGTGCGTGTTTTCCTTCCAGACCTCCCCCCCCCTTTCTCTGCCCCCCACCCATGGGTGTCCATCAGCAGCACCCAAAGGCCAGGGGTTTCCAAAAGTTTGCTCTGTTTCCCTTTGTTTCCATGCTGGGGGGCTCCCGTGCACAAGTCTGTTCCTCTGCTCTTTTCCGGTGACCTTTGGAGACATGAACTGATGACAGGCTGGGCCGACCCCCCTCCCTCTGAGACATTGCTAATATATACAAGGAGGAGAGACCGGTTACGCAGAATGAAATCATCAACTGGAGTGAGAGGGGCGGAATGACACTGGAGTGTTTTGACCCACGGCTGCCCGCCTTACAATGCGCAGAAAAACGCTCTGTGACTTCCCAGGGGCTTGGCAGCAAAGAAGCAAGATGGGTTTTCCCGGCTAGTCACAAGACGCCTCTGTGCGACCAGGGAGACGTGGCTGCAGTGAGACATGCGCCACTCCCTTTGGAGGGGGGGGAGCGCATGGAGCTGCTCTTCTCCCCCCCGCCCCAGGTGGGAGCCATTTCTGCCCATCACAGGGAGCAATAAATGTAAGTCGTAGAATTGTAGTGTTGGAAGGGACCCCGGGGTCATCTAGTCCAACCCCTGGGGGTGCAAGAATCGCAACAGAATAATCCCTGGCACGTGGCCATCCAACCTCTGCTTGAAAACCTCAAACGAAGGAGAGTCCATCATCTTTGGAGGTTAAGTGCATTGCATTGCGCATACCACCAGAAAGCCCTTCCCAATACTGAGTCAGAGTAGTAGTAGTAGTAGTAGTAATAAATGAGGAAGTGGGTGGCGCTGTGGGTTAAACCACAGAGCCTAGGGCTTGCTAATCAGAAGGTTGGCGGTTCGAATCCCCGTGACGGGGTGAGCTCCTGTTGCTTGGTCCCTGCTCCTGCCAACCTAGCAGTTCAGAAGCAAGTGCAAGTAGATAAATAGGTACCGCTCCGGCGTAAAGGTAAACGGCGTTTCCGTGTGCTGCTCTGGTTTGCCAGAAGCGGCTTAGTCATGCTGGCCACATGACCTGGAAGCTGTACGCCGGCTCCCTCGGCCAATAAAGCAAGATAAGCACCGCAACCCCAGAGTCGGCCACGGCTGGACCTAATGGTCAGGGGTCCCTTTACCTTTACCTAATAATAATAATAGTAGTAGTAATATTAATAATAATTTATTATTTATACCCTGCCCATCTCGCAACAAAATATTAAAAATACAATAAAGTATCAGCATTAAAAACTTCCTTAAACAGGGCTGCCTTCAGATGTCTTCTAAAAGTCAGAGAGTTGTTTATTTCCTTGAAATCTGAAGGGAAAGTGTGGGCGCCACCACCGAGAAGGCCCTCTGCCTGGTTCCCTGCAACTTCGCTTCTCGCAGTGAGGGAACCTGCCAGAAGGCCCTCCGAGCTGGACCTCCATGTCTGGGCTGAATGATGGGGGTGGAGATGCTCCTTGCCATTTGGATTCATGGGATTGGGTCCTCCCCTCTGGAGCAGCAGAAAACAAGCTTCCTTCTTGCAGGGGGCAGCCCTTCAGACGTCTCTCCCACCCCCTCTTCCCTTTCCCAGCCTTGGATGCAGTTTGGGTAGTAAGAACTCGCCGTATGCAGAGCCCTGAAGATGCCTCTGCCGGATTGAGGCCAGGAGGGCTTCCTCCTGAATGCTCCTGCCCAGAGCCAAACGCAGCTGGGGGGCTGGCCGGGCAAGGGCTCCCCCCTCCCCGGGCTGCAGGACGTCCAGTTTGCTGCAGCTGGTGGGGAGCAGTCCTGGGTGGTAGGAGACGCAGCGCAGAAGTAGGTTGGGTGGGGCTCCCTTGACTCGGCCAGATGGCTCTACCTCACTTGCCTGACTCAAGCGATAGACATTTGGGGGCAGGGGCAGCCAAGGTTCGGTGCAGGGGCGGCAATCTGGGGCAGGCACCCACCCCCCTCAGCAGCTTCAGAGAGAGCAGCTCTGCGACGACAGCATGGGGCTGCGTGCCTTTATCCGTAGCTCCGAGGAAGGACGCCTGCTTGGCATGTAGAATGTCCCAGGCAGGGCTGAGAAAGGCTGCCCCCTATTCCCTCCTTGGTGAGCCTGGCAGAGGCGCCACATGCCAGGGGTGGGCGGAAGTGGGGAAGAGAAACAGATGCGAGTCTTTGAGCTGTTGGTCTGTTTTCATTTTCCTCCCTCTTCATTTCACAAGTTGCCTCCCTGGTGCAACAGCCTCCAGAGCTGTGGCAAGAGCTGGAACGATGGCCTGTCCTTTCCAACAGGGGGTTAAAAAATATAGTTTGCAAATCCACCTCGTGCCAGAGTTTCTGATTCTGGTTTTGCCCAATTATCGCAAAATATAAGCTTTGTCGTTTCTGGCATGCCCAAACCACAGACTTCATTCAAACCATAATTAAGCTTTCGATTAGGTTTGCCCCAGTAATGGCTTTTGACTTCCAAAAAAACCCCCTCTCTAAACAATCTCCACTACTGGATATCAACAAACAACTGGGAAGGAGAATCCATAAAAAATCTCTTAAGAATTGTTTAACTAGTGGTGTCAGCACCGATTCATGTTAATCTCAGGATTGTGGGTTCGAGTCCCACGTTTGGCCAAAGATTCCTGCCTTGCAGGGGTTGGACTAGAGAACCTTCGTGGTCCCTTCCGGCTCTGCAGTCCTGTGATCCTCTGATTCCCATGTGACCCCTGGGTGTCCAAAAAGCAGGAAGGTAGGCAGCACCAGGTGTCACCTGAGGACGAAGCTCGGGGGGGGGACTGGCCAAGGACAGGTGGGACCCCCCCTTGCCCAGGTGTAGTTTTTATGATGAAACCCCCACGTTGCGCCCATAGACAAATAGTGTGTCTTATAGAGTGAAAAATACGGTAACCTCCCAGTTCCTTAGGAACAGTAAAGGCAGGGGGGTAAGAATTGTACACTATTGCTTGGAATGGGGGGGGGGGTGTCTCACCAGAAACATGCCCCTGCCCCTGCCTTGCAGGAGCTACCACAATCCTCTCCGGCGCTAAACCCTCGCCATGCCTCCTTCCCCGGGAACAAACCCAGTCGGGCTCTGCCAGCAGAATCCAGCTGAGCTGCGAACCAGATTTCCGGAAGGGCAGGAACTTGGGGGGGGGGGGCTTGCAGCAGAACGGTCAGAAGTGCCACCGTCCAACCCGTCTCTCTCTTTCCCCCGCAGGAGCCACGCCATGAGGCAGCTGGCGCTCTGGGCACTGCTGGTCCTTCCCGCCGGGATCCTGTCCCGGGCCTGCCCCTCCGAATGTCAGTGCAGCCAGCCCCAGACGGTCTTCTGCATTTCCCGAAGGAGCCACGCCGTCCCACAGGGCCTCCCCCCGGACACGGCCAACCTGTACGTCTTTGAGAACGGCATCCGATCCCTGGGCGAAGACAGCTTTGCGGGGCTGCCGGCCCTCCAGCTGCTAGACCTGTCCCAGAACCTCATTGCCAGCCTCCCAAAGAACGTCTTCCGCCCGCTGGCCGGCCTCCGCAACCTGGACCTCTCCTCCAACCAGCTGTGGGAGGTCACCAACGAGAGCTTCCACGGCCTGCGCCTTCTTGAGCGGCTCTACCTGGAGCACAACCACCTGCAGCACATCCACCCGGCCGCCTTCGACTCGCTGGAAAACCTTCTGGAGCTGAAGCTGCAAGACAACCAGCTGCGGACACTGCCGCCCCTCCAGCTGCCCGCCCTGCTCCTCCTGGACGTCAGCCGGAACAAGGTGACCACCCTCGAACCGGGCGCCTTCCGCGTCCCCAACCTCGAGTCGCTGAAGATCGCCGGGCTGGGCCTGGGCGAGGTGGAGGAGGAGCTGCTGCGGAGCGTGGCCGCCCTGCACGAGCTGGACATCTCCGACAACCTGCTGCCCGCGGTGCCCTCAGCTCTGCAGCTCCTGCGGGGCCTCACCAAGCTCAGCCTAGCCGGCAACGCGCAGATCTCGCACCTGCGCCCCGAGGACTTCCGCGAACTGCGCAACCTGCAGGAGCTGGACATCAGCAACCTGAACCTCAGCAGCCTCCCGGGGGGGTTCCTTGCCTCCTTCCCCCGACTGCGGGCCGTGGCGGCTGCTGCCAACCCCTTCAACTGCGTCTGCCCGATGAGCTGGTTCGTCAGCTGGGCCGCTAGCGGCAAAGCTCTGCTGCGGAGGCCCGAGGAGACTCGCTGCCACTTCCCGCCCAGGAATGCCGGCCGGCTGCTCCAGAGCCTGGAATACGCAGACTTCGGCTGCCCGGCCACCACCACCACCACCAGCGTGGGCACGCAGAAGACTGCCGGCCCAGATGTGGCCAAACCTGCGCCCAGCCGCCCGGGTGCACCCAGCACGGCCGGCCCCACGGAGCTGACATCAGCCACCTCGCCCATGACGCCAGAAGGCCTGCCCAGCGCGGAGCCTCGCCTATGCCCACCGGGCACCTGCCTCAACGGAGGCATGTGCCAGCTGGATGCCCAGAACCACCTGGAGTGCGACTGCCCTGTGGGCTTCACCGGCCCCTACTGCGAGACTAGGGCCCGGGCGACAGCCGTGCCCACTGCCGCCCGGGTACCCGCCCCTCCCGAGCGGCTGGCCATCAAGCACGTGGGGGGCACCTCGCTGAAGGTGGACCTGCAGAACGAGGCCTGGTCGTCTTTGGAACTGAAAGGGATTCGCCTGACCTATTGGAGTCTCTCCGGGCCGGACAAGCGCCCTGTCACCCTCCGCCTGCCGGCCTCTCTGCCAGAGTACACCGTGCGAGGCCTGGCGCCCAACTCCTCCTACCACATCTGCGTGGGGCCTCTGGGGGCCAAGGCGCACGAGGACGACCTGTGTGTGGAGGCCCGCACGTTGCACCTGACTCACCAGCAGCATGCGCCCGTCACCCAGGGCAAGGGCACCAGCCTGGCACTCGTGGTGGTGCCCGCCGTGGCTTCTGCGGTGCTGCTTGCTGCTGCCGTGGCCGCTGCTTCCTACTATGTGCGCCGGAGGAGGAGGAGGAGACAGGCGCACGCCGCCTCTGGAGCTGCCGGCCCGCTGGAGCTGGAGGGGGTGAAGGAGAACGGGGACCTGGCGGGCCATGGCCAGAAAGTGGCCCCCAACGGCCTGGAGTACGAGGTGCCGCTCATGCAGCCGCAGACGGCCAGCCGCCCTGCACCCAGGACCCTGCAGCCTTCCTACTTCTAGAGCCAAAGAAGGAGCCAAGAGAAGCTGGCATCCGGGGGTGAAAAATCGGGTCCCAGCCTGCCTAGGGGGGTTGCCTCGTAGCAACACGGAAGTCCCCTAAGGCGTTCCGAGCACAGAATCTCCAGGGGTGGACCCGATGCCGTCGGACTAGGCGGCCGCTTAGCCATGGCTGCCCCAGGGATGCCCGGAGCGTGGCCAGGGGCCGCGGAGCAAGGCAAGAGGGCTCCATGTTCTGGCAACGAAGGATCCTTTTGCCAAGCCGGGGGCAAGCAGATGAAGGAAAGACCAGCAGCCCCTTCTGCTGGGGGGGGGGGGCCTTGAAGTCAGGGGAGGGGGAGGGGGGCACGAGACGGAGCTCTCTGGGGGAGCTTATCGGGAAACAAAGCTTTATGGACGCTTAGAGAATATTTATAAGACAGGATTACGTCCCATTTCTTCTGGGAACAACTCTCTTTTCTAACACGGACGGAGCCTTTTTTGTAAAAACTGGGCTGTGTAAGCGTTTTTGTACAAAAAATAAAAATTTCAAAAGGAAAGAGGTGTTTCTGAAGTGTGATGAGTGGGTAGAGGGGGGGCTCGAGGGTTGCGTGAAGCTGGGGTGGGGTCCTCGCCCCCTGCTGTAAGGGACGGTGGCAGTAAGGGGGAGGTGGGGGTCTTGGACAGGAGGGGAAGTCGAGGCACAGTCTTGCTGTGCTTGGGGAGGGTGGGCTGGAGGCTGAGGACCCCCCCCTTCACTCAGGGACAGGGCAGAAGACCACTCACACATGAACTTCCCGCACAGACCCCCACCCTCCAAGATGGGGAGACTTATACCATGTCCAAGGTGCTTTAGTTGAGATTCCTGCATTGCGGGGAGGGGGGCACGGCTAAATGACTCTTGGGGGTCCCTTCCATGGTTTCACTTTTTTCCTTTCCTCCACATCTCAGAGAACAATTAAAAGTGGAGAGGGAGAGAGAGAGAGGAGAGTCCTGTTTCTGCTGAAAATAAAATCCCTGCACCAAATGAAGGAAATGCTGAAGCTTCCATATGGAGCCCTTCCTGTAATTTTGAAGAAAAAGGCCACCAAACCACTTGAAATTCTTTCATTGCAATGCTTCCGCAGCCAGCCATTTCTTGGGAAAAGCAGCGAGTGCTGATTCCTTTATTGTAAATAGAGAGTCACCACAGTCTACTCAGAAGCAAATCCCACTGTAGTCCATGGAGCTTACTCCCAGGTAACTGGGTCAAGACTGGGCAGCCTGCAGTCTGAAGCATTTTTGCTCAGAACGAAGTCCCACTGACTTCAATAGGATTTGCTCTCTGGTATGTTCCTGATCAATCTCACAGTTTCCATTCAGTATTTATTATTATTATTATTATTATTACTGTTATTATTATTCTCCGCCTTTTTCCCTGATGGGACTCACGGCAGCTTACAGCTAAAATTCTATTTCCATTTATTTGTGGAAGGTGCACACGATTCCTTTCCCTGCACATTTTTCCTTTACAACAATCCTGTGAGGCAGAGAGGTTGCCATTGGCTCGAGGTGACCGATGTCGATGAGCAGATGACGTCTGTCTGTGCCGCAAGATCAAACTCTGGGGAAGCTTCCTGATGGGGGAACAGGACGTCCCTATTTTATCAGAGAAATGTTGGCGGGTATGGATTCTATCTAGTTCAATACTGTCTACACGGGCTGGCAGCAATGGCTCTGGTGTCAGACAGGGCACATTCCCAGCAGCCAATGCCTGGAGACTGAACTTGAGGCCTTCTGCTCTGCCATGGAGCCACAATGGCCGTTCCCCTCCGGACGCTGCAAGGACCAATCCGCTGAAGGGGAGCCAGCGGTTTCTGCCGGTCCCTTCCAGAAATCCTTGAGAATGCTCAGAAGGAGATGCTGAGCTCAAGAGGGAGTTTCAACACCTGTTTCAACACCTTGCCAGAGTCTCTAGGGCAGGGGTCAGCAAACCTTTTCAGCAGGGGGCCGGTCCACTGTCCCTCAGACCTTGTGGGGGGCCAGACTACATTAAAAAAATGAACGAACTCCTATGCCCCACAAATAACCCAGAGATGCATTTTAAATAAAAGGACACATTCAACTCATGTAAAAACACCCAGACCGTCCGTGGGCCAGATTTAGAGGGTGATTGGGCCGGATTTGGCCCCCGGGCCTTAGCTTGCCTACCCATGCTCTAAGGCAGTGGTTCTCAATCTGTGGGTCCCCAGAAGTTGTTGGACTACAACTTCCATCATCCCTGAGCTCTGGCCTTGCTACCTAGGGGTGATGGGAGTTGTAGTTCAACAACATCTGGGGACCCACAGGTTGAGAAAGGCTGTGTAGGGCAAGGCGGGGAAGGACCCACGCCCCAGAGACTCGGGGCAGCTGCTTCCAGTCAGAGCAGGCGCTACTGGGGAGCCAACCTCTCAGGCCTGATACAGCAACTGGAGTGGGCACTGCTGCCTGCCTGTGCCCACACAGGGAGAGGGGGGGCACCCTTGGGCAGAGCAAGGTGCGCCAAAACGCCTCGGCTTCTTTTCCGCCAGAGCCAAGCCCAGGTCCTGTTGACACAGCTGCCTCCCATTCCAGACTCCTCTCGCCGGCCAAGAGTCCAGGGCGGCTTCTCTCTCTCCACCCGCGGACGGCTGTGCATGGACCGGGCGAGCGCCACATGGATCTGATTAGACGGAGGGGCTTTCCGAGGCTGGATTGCACGGCTGCGGCCCCACCTAGAAGGAACGCAGCTCTTTCCCTGTGGCTGGGGGGGGCAGGGAAGGGGGCACAGCGATGCTCAAGGTGGGGGGGGACTTTCCTTCCCTCCTGGGGGTGCTGAGCACTGGGCAGGGGCATCTTAATGTGCAAATTATGCCTCTGCCACGCTCTTCTTAAGAGGACCGGCTGTGCCACAGGAGCATCGGTTCAAGGTATTTTGCTGCCTGAGGCAGAGCAGAAAACAACATCCCCAGCCCTGTCAAGCAGCAGAGTTGTGAATTATGGGCCCTGTTCTGGTCGCCCCACCTCCAAACGGATAGGAAAGAGCCGGGAAAGGTTCACAATACAATCAAGGGGATGATGGGAGGAAAGGATGCAGCATTTGGGGGGTTTTTGGTTTAGAGAAAAGGGGAGCAAAAGGCAACAGGAAAGGGGTTTGTAAAATCATGCCTGGCGCAGTAGACAGAGGAAAGTTTTTCTCCCTCTCTCATATCACTCAAACTCGTGGACATCCAATGTTGGACAGATAAAAGCATGGGTAGACAAACTAAGGCTCGGGGCCGGATCCTGCCCAGTTGCCTTCTCAATCCGGCCCGTGGACGGTACGAGAATCAGCGTGTTTTTACATGAGTAGAATGTGTCCTTTTATTTAAAATGCATCTCTGGGTTATTTGTGGGGCATAGGAATTAATTCATTCCCAAAAAAATATAAATATAGCCCCCCACAAGATCTGAGGGACTGTGGACTGACCACCTGCTGGAAAAGTTTGCTGACCGCTGGATAAAAGGAAATCCTTCCTGCAGCACCAACTAAGCAACTCCCTGCCCCAGGAGACGGTGGTGACCACCACGTTGGCTGGTTTTAAAAGAGGATCGGTCAAATTCCTGGCGGATGCGAAGAGGCCTATTGATGGCTCCCAGCCAGGGTGGCTCTGCTCTGCCTCCACCGTCGGGAGGCAGCGATGCCCCTGAATCCCAGTCGCTGGAAACCCCAGGAGATGGGGCTTTTGTGTTCGAATCCTGCTTGTGTGTTTCCCAATAGAGGCCTCTAGTTAACCACTGTGAGAACAGAATGCCATTAAGGATGGGCTCCACCCAGCAGAGGAGGAAGCTTCTCGGGCACCTGGGGCAGAGTGCCCAGGGGTGGGGCGAACCGCCCATAAGGCTCCACACTGCCTGCCCGCTGCCTCGCCCCCCCCCCAGTTGTAGGGCAGCTGAGGCCCCGCTGCATTCCCTATCCCTATGGGCGCTGCATGCCCCGTGCCGTGCTGCCACCTGATGCCCATAGGGATGAGACGCACAGCAGGGCCTCAGTCGTCCTACAGCTGCGGGGGGAGGGCAGCAGGCAGACAATGCGGAGCCTGTGGGTGCCAAGATGCGTGGCTCGTGCACGTTGCCAGCTCCATGGTGACGTGTGCAGCCTGCCATTTTGTCACCCCCCCCCCATCAGGGTGGCACCTGGGGCGGTCCACACCCCCCGCACCCCCCTTCCTACGCCCCTGGCTCCACCTAGCCTGATCCAGCCAGCTCTTATGCTCTTCCTTATTATCAATATTATTACTATTATGACTCATCAGTTGTTGCCTAAGGCGGCCTCCAAGCAGCTTACATTCAAAAACATAAACATGTCATTAAAAAAGAGAGAAAAGCCATGTACAACACTGACATTTTTACAATACACGCAACAGCTAACAGTAAAACATAATTGTCTCAGTCGCTCTAAGGCAAGCTTTCCCCTGGTACCAAAAAGACGTCAGTGGAAGCGCCCAGCAGCCCTCACTCTGAGAGCGTTTGACAGGTGGGGAGCTACCAGCGAAAAGGCCCTGCTCTCTGCTGCCATCAGCCTCAGAGGAAGGGCTCCGAGGAGGGTCTTGGGTGTACCCAAAGCCAGCCTGGCTATTGCAGTGCCTGAGGCAGAAAACCTCACAAGCACCTCTCCTTGGGAGGAAGAAATTGCAAGAAGAAAGGAAGAACTTTCTGGCAGTAAGAGCTGTGGGAAGTTGTGGACTCTCCTTCCTTGGAGGTTTTCAAGCAGAGATTGAATGGCCGTCTCTCAGGGGCGCTTTAGCTGAGATGCCTGCATTGCAGGGGCTGGACTGGATGACCCTCGGATCCCTCCCAACTATGACTCTAACACGAGAGGCGTTGCAAGCCCAGCTCCTGTTTCCCCAAAGCCACCGGCTGCTTTCCAGTGTGGGCCCTTTGCCCTGCCCCTCCTTGCAGGACCAAAGCCTAGCAGGGTGCCCTCTCTGCCCCCAAAGGCAGCCCCCACCCTGCCTGCCCTCACCTCTGGGCCTGGCACAAGGCGAAGGTTTCCTCGGTTGGGGGGAGCCAGGAAGGGGTGGGGCTCGGCGGGCAGGCAGGCAGGCAGGCAGGCAGGCACTGCTCCCCGCGGGGTCTCGGTGACACGCTGAAAGGGCCCATTGTCAGCTTCCCAGCAGATTTTTCAAATTAGCTTCCCAAATTCCTGCAAAAAGTGCTGCTGAGCAAATATTTTCCTTAAGAGCCATGTGGATTTTCCAACCGCAACAGGGAGGGAGATAAAAGCGCTGCTGCTGTTACCCAGTGAAGGGCGGTGGACAAGGAAGGAGGTGGAGGAAGAAAAGAAGAAGAAGAAGAAGAAGAAGAAGAAGAAGAAGAAGAAGAAGAAGAAGAAGAAGAAGGGGAAGAAGAAGAAGAAGAAGAAGAAGAAGAAGAAGAAGAAGAAGAAGGGGAAGAAGAAGAGGAGGAGGAGGAAGAAGAAGAAGAGGAAGAAGAGGAAGAGGAGGAAGAAGAAGAAGAAGAAGAAGAAGAAGAAGAAGAAGAAGAAGAAGAAGAAGAAGAAGGGGAAGAAGAAGAAGAGGAGGAGGAGGAAGAAGAAGAGGAAGAAGAGGAAGAGGAAGAAGAGGAGGAGGAGGAAGAAGAAGAGGAAGAAGAGGAAGAGGAAGAAGAAGAGGAAGCATAAGAAGAGGAAGAGGAAGAGGAAGAGGAAGAAGAAGAAGAGGAGGAGGAGGAGGAGAAGGAGGTGGTGGTGGAGGAGATTTCTGGACAGACCTGCACCCTCACATTGCCAGGAGACTTTTCCAGCCAACTTGAGGCTGAATAACAGCCCTGAAGTGTTGACAAGGACTCCAGCCAATGGTCAGGGAGGAGGGTCAGATTTGGGAGTCCACCCACAACATCTGGAGAGACTGCTTATCAAAATGCAATTTATATACTGCTCCCAAGAAGTCTGAGTGGTTTACATCATAACAAATCACAACTCTATATATATTAAAATAATGCAATTAAAATAAACCCACATTTTAAAACAGGGCGACACTTCTTATGCCCTCTTGCACGAGAAAATCCGGCAGGGAAAGTGCTGGGGGGACGGGGGGCTCGATCTGCAGCCCCCCCAAAGGACGAGACTTGGCAACTTAGAATGACCCACAAAGCTCAGAGGCATTGGGGGGCGATAAACCAGCCAGGCTCTCACATGAGAGGGAGGGAGGGAGCCTCCACACACACCCCAACACACACATACACATGCTCCCCTGAGAGAGACCCACAGAGCGAAAGACAGGGCAAAAACGGAAGTGGCGGCTACTGGTTCCAGGAGCCTGACTCTGCGCCAGGAAAAGGCTTCCTCAACCCCAAATGAAACCCAAATCCCACTTGATGTCAGAGCCAAAGGGGTGGGGGGGGGGCGACTGCCGGGGCCTCCGAGCGCAGAGGCAACGGAGGAGATGGAGGCTGGGCTTCCGGAGGCGCCTGCCAAGCCCCACACGACCGAGGAGCTCTGCACTCAGGGCAAGGAGCTGCCAGGCTCAGCCCCAAACGCCTGGCCTGAGACGCTGAGCAGCCCCAGCAGTAAAGCAGCGGGTGCCAGGGTCCACCGAGCAAAGGGCACGGACAGGCAGCCACTCTCTGGGGTTCAGCCAGGATCCCTGTCCCAGGAAACACTGGGGATCGAACCCAAGACCTTCTGCATGCGGGAAAGGTGGCTGCTGCAGAACTAGAAGGGTCCTCCCTGGTTTATTCCGCACTGCATCCTAACCCCCTTTTGACACCGGCTGCCATCTATGCTGGGTAATCTTAGCAGCCACCAGGAGGACCAGTCCTGGTGAAACGTAGAACTATCGCTGTTAGGGACCCTGGGGTCATCTAGTCCAACCCCCTTGCAGTTCAGAAATATTCAGGTGTCCCACACAGGGACCAAACCTGCAACCTTAGCGTTATCGGCACTGTGCCCTCGCCAACTGAGCTAAATGATTCTCTTTTGCTGCCACAAACACATTTCCTCTCAATCAGGGCCCGTCTGCGCAACCCAGGGAGTGGGGCTAGCAAAATGTATGGATATTTGTCCCTTTTAAAAAAAGATATCTATTACATTTATATACCACCTTTTCTTCCAAAGCGCTGAAAGTGATTATCCTCCCTGCTTTTCACTCTCACAACAACCCTTCTTGGTCCTAGTTCAGCACTCTAGCCACTAGGCTACACTCCTTCTATGGAGCCCACACATGCGGGCAGGGAAAGTGAGTTTCCCGAGCACGAAAGCTGCAACTGCACAGGGACCCCCCAGGATATTATGGGGTGGCTGGTTGTGATGGTGACCCTCTTCTTCTTCTTCTTCTTCTTCTTCTTCTTCTTCTTCTTCTTCTTCTTCTTCTTCTTCTTCAACACAGCACCCCTCTCACACACCCCTAGATGCCTGCCTGAACCACCTTTTGAACTTTTAACATTTCTTTTTAAAGTAAAACCAAGTGTTTTCTTTCCAGTGGCCTTGGTGATCGTGCACCCCCCTCTCCTGAAACGCGTTGCCATGGTGCAGTTGAATCCGGCCAGCACCGGTTGTTAAAAAGCAACATCTCTGAAGGACGGAGGTTCTGCAAACCTCTTATTTGCCTTTATTTTATTTTTTGCAAGTCCTTCTGAACACACCCAGTCTCTGGTCTGTGGCAGACAGCCACCTCCCTTCTCTGTCCATTGCAAAGGAAGCACTTAGCCCTCAAGAAGCAGACTTTGAGCAAAACTTGCTGCAACCTCCTCAACTCCACTTGCCCTCCTCTGCTTTTGGGGCAGGGCAGGCAAGAGCCAGAAGTGGCTTTTCCAGCTTAGCCTAAATCAGATCCTTATCACCAGCCGGTCTGGCATCTGCACTAATAGCCTGCAGATGATTAACAGCACTTGCAATCAAAGGGGGTAAGGGGGGGGGCGCAAGGAAACTCAAGGGTTTAGTCCCACTGGCCAGGACTGCAGGCACTCTGGGCACAAGGGCTGAGTGAGATCTGCTTTTCACCAGCTAAACATTGCAATTTACTGATATAGCACCATGTCTGAAATAATAAGGATGGAGCTATAGAGAGGAACTCGCTGGCTCCATGGTTTTTCCTGCATCGTGATTTTGACATAGCATGCACCCACACACCCATGATTCGCAATATATTGCCCGGTCAGTAATAAAAATAAAATTATTTTTATTATTAATACCCCACCCACCTGGCTAGGTTTCCCCAGCCACTTCCGGCGGCTTACAGCATATGTAAAACATAGCAAAATATCAAAGATTAAAAACTACCCGATCCAGGGCTGCCTTCAGATGTCTTCTAAAAGTTATGTAGTTTTTAATCTTGACATCTGAAGGAGGGCATTCCAAGGGAGAGCATTGTGAAACAGTTATCACAATATGCACTTCAAACCGATTTTGGACGATATATCATCCAACTCTAACACACTTCATGATATATCGTTCAGTCAAAAACTATGGAACCAATATCACAATACAGTGGTACCTTGGTACTTGAATGGCTTGGCTCCCAAACAAATCGGCTTCCGAATGCCACAAACCCAGAAGTAAGTGTTTTGGTTTGCGAACGTTTTTTGTAATGTCCAATGCTGGCTTCCACAGCTTCTGATTGAGTGCAGGAAGCTCCTGCAGCCAATCAGAAGCTGCACCTTGGTTTTTAAATGGTTTCGGGAGTCAAGTGGACTTCCGGAACGGATTAAATTCGAGAACCAAGGTACGACTGTATGGACTTCAAACCGGTTTTGGATGATACATCACCCAACTCGAACACACATCATGATTCGCAATATATTGTCAGGTCAAAAACTATGGAACCAATATCACAATACCGGTTTGGGACAATATATCGCCCAGGCCCAAAAAAGGCTCCGTTGGGGCTACAGAACTTTATGCAAGAAGAGGTGCCCTTCTCAGGCAGGCCTCATCGTGAAACAACACAAAGCAGTTGCTTCTGTCCACGGGGCCACGTTACGGCTTCCCCTCTGCCATCGCCATGTGCTGGGAAAGCAAGCAGAGCCCCAAGGGGGGCAACTGATGGCATTTCACCATTGTACTGTTGAGAGTGTGTTAACTTGTGGTTTGGGAGCTGCACGGTCAGGGAAAAGACAATGCTGTCCAGGGTTGTAAAGACTGCGGAGAGAAGAATTGGGTGCACTCTTCCCACCTTGGATCAAATCTATGCTTCCAGGTGCCATAAGAAAGCTGCAGAGATAGCGCAGGACGGTGCGCACCCCGGAAATGATCTCTTTCAGCTTCTGCCTTCTGGAAGAAGGTCCAGGGTTATAAAGACCAAGACTAGCCGCCTGAGAAACAGTTTCTATCCAAATGTGATTTTGGTTTAAAACGCAGTATAAGGTAGTTTCTATGGGAGTATATTGTATTTAATTATGGGGTATCAGAGTTTTTAGGGGGCTTAACCAGGCTGGGTTTTTGAATGTCTGATGTAGTTTTTTTTAATTTCGTTGTTCTGTGTGGGACAATGACAATAAAGATTATCATATCGTAACTGGGATTGTTGGCTTTTGGCACAAAAGCATCTGAGGCTGGTGGTGTTAGACCTCCTCCCGGCAACTCTCCTCAGCACCCCAAATCCCAACCCCAGAATGTTGCTGGAGAGCTTGAGGGCACCAGCCGTTTCCCTTCCTGTGGCGATGTGCGCCCCTCCCCAGACCACGTCCTGGAAGGATTTGTGCTGCTTCCTGCGCTGCCTGGGGCTCAGTGGGGTGGGCCTGACCTCCCCACTGCTTGGCTAAGAAGCAGCCGCCAACCAGCTGGAAGCACTTAGCTGCCGAAGCCGCCACCTGATGCCGTGCTGATGCCCGTTAATTGCAGCAGGCCCCTCAAGGGCGAGGCCAATTCGAGGAGGACAAGGTGCCAGAGGACGCCCAGGGGGTGCGGCAGCCGGAAATGGGAACCTCTGCGTTCAGAGCGCCGGATGAGACCCAGCGAGGGCCCAGCTTGTGGGCGCCAAGGAGGCAGCTGGCTGGCCCTTGTGGAAAACAGCCGGGCACCTTTCCCCAACCCAGGCTGGCTCCTCAGGCATTGTGGACTGCAAGTCCCACCAGCCCCAAATAACAGCCTGGTGGGAGTTGTAGCATGACAGCTCCGGAAGGACTCAGGGAAGGGCTGTGGGGTCCCATGGAGAATCTCCCTCATCTCTAGGTAGGCCTGGGGAAAACTCCTCTCTGAGTCCCTCCTTCAAATACAGGACAGGGACCAGTTGTAATCTATCCCCCTGATGCACTGATTTCCTCCATTTTCTTTGCATCTGCAGGCGGGAGCCATCAAAATATGAACCTCCACACACACTCCCTGCAAAGAGGGTTTCTTCCCCACGGACACCTCAAATAGGACACCAACTTCATGTTATTTATTTTTTTGTTTGGGCTGGTGGTAAACTACAAAAAAAAAAAAAAAAAGGAATTGAGAATGGGGGAAGCAATGGAGTTTGAAAAGAGTATTTTTAAAAGCAATGGTTCAGAACAATATTGGCCAAGGGGACTCAGGCTGCTGTAACAAGGCTAGAGGCAGCCAAGGCAGCGTTGCTAAGAGAAGTCTGTCTGGATTGCAGCTGGGTTTGTGATAGCCAGCCTGGCTCAATAAAAGCACAAAGGCGGGAAGTAAATATTCGGAATGAAGTGTTTCAATTCCCCCACCCACAAAATTCCCATCCATGCACACACTGGAAACCCCCCAGAAATTTTAGATTTCCAGGTGAGCCCAAAGTCTCCAAGCCCCTTCACTGGAAGTTTATAAATGTGGCTGTTCCCTTCTTGCTATTACCAAGGCCCTTCCCCACTGCCAAACCCCACCACACTGCCCCCCTGCTCCTGCCATCCACTCTCCCCGAGGAACGCAGCACAGCACTCTGCACATTGGCAAGATGGAGGGTGGGCAGAGGAAGGAGACCGAGATGGTCCAGGGTCTGGGAGCCCAGCCTTGTGAGGAACAATGGGAGAAAGTTGGGTATGTTCAGCCTGGAGAAGAGGAGATGGAGAGGAGAGAGGGGAGCCACCTTCACATCCTGAAAGGGTTGTCACATGGAGAATGGAGCGAGCTGGTTTTCCCTCTGCTCCAGCGGTGAGGACCCCAAACCGATGGAAAGGCGGTTCTGACTAAGCATCAGAAATAACTTTCTGGTGATCATGTGACAGCACAGGGAGTGTGGTGGGTGGGTAGGCGGATTGCGAGCACGTGATCTGGAAGGGGGAATGTTGGCTTTTCCTGAACGCCTGTGCGTGTGTGCGTTTCCTAAGAGGTTGTCAAGATGGCGGCGAAGGCACTGGGACTTATGCGAGATGATACAATGTATGAAGATGTGAAAGAAGTGATAAGGAGACTTCCTGAAGATGCACGTAATGAGAGATTATTTCGCATCAAGAGAGCGTTGGACTTGTCCATGAGGCAACAAACACTTCCCAAAGAACAGTGGGTAAAATATGAAGAGGACAAACATTATCTTGAGCCATATTTGAAAGAGAAGAGTGGGGAAAGAAATTGCTGCTGCTGCAATGCACTTCAGAAAAATGTTTTCTTTTAAGTTTTAAATTATTTTGTTCAGGTAGGGGTCTACTGAGAAAATATGGGTGTGGAGAAATCTCATGTAAATCTTTCCTCACTTAATATTCATCCACCTAAAATGTTGTTGTTGTTTAGTCGTTTAGTCGTGTCCGACTCTTCGTGACCCCCTGGACCAGAGCACGCCAGGAACTCCTGTCTTCCACTGCCTCCCGCAGTTGGGTCAAACTCATGCTGGTAGCTTCGAGAACACTGTCCAACCATCTTGTCCTCGGTCGTCCCCTTCCCCTTGTGCCCTCCATCTTTCCCAACATCAGGGTCTTTTCCAGGGAGTCTTTTCTTCTCATGAGGTGGCCAAAGTATTGGAGCCTCAGCTTCACGATCTGTCCTTCCAGTGAGCACTCAGGGCTGATTTCCTTCAGAATGGATCGGTTTGATCTTCTTGCAGTCCATGGGACTCTCAAGAGTCTCCTCCAGCACCAGAATTCAAAAGCATCAATTCTTCGGCGATCAGCCTTCTTGATGGTCCAGCTCTCACTTCCACGAAATTAAAAGACGCCTGCTCCTTGGGAGAAAGGCGATGGCAAACCACCTAAAATAAACATTACCAAATCTAAAAAAAAGAAGAAAAAAAGAAATAACTTTCTGATGGAAAGAGCTGTTGGACAGCGGTCTGGACTTCCACAGGAGGTGATGGTCTCTCCCTCATGCCATTTCAGATGAGACAGGGATTCTCTGGTTGCCATTCCTGCATTTCCGGGGGTTGGGGTCCCTTCCAGCTCTACGAAGAGTCAAGGCCAGACCAGTGCTGTGCCCTGTTGTAAACAAAAATCTGCCCTCTTTCCCTTATGGGGTATCCAAGATCCATGTGTGGCTGCTGAAAACAAATAAATCTGCCCTTTTCCCCTTATGGGGTATCCAAGAGCCCATAAAGAGTCCTTACATAGGTTCCCTATCAGTAGGAGAAAACAACAGAGGCCAACCAGGGAATATTGAGAAGCAAAGCAGCTAGTAAGTCTGATCTTTATTGATCTGTTGCAACAGGGTGCTCCCATCACGCAGGAGGGAGGAGGAACCCAGAACAATGGTGTGCAAGCCCTCATACAGACTTTTGAAACTGCCACCCTGTACATCAAGACCACCCCCAGAAACATCATACATACATCACAGAAAGGGCGGTCTACAGCAGAAATCTGAGTGCTTTATTTACCTCCTGTCTGCCAGGTTACCTGTTTAATGGTCACTTGATTGGATTGCCTGGGGAGCCTGGCCAGTCTTTTGTAGTGACAAATACTTCGTTCCTGAGCCAGGTCAGGCTCACACCCTATGCATATCTTAAACGGGCCCTTAAGACAGGTGTCAGGGGCTCAGGAGCAGAGGCACAGGGGAGAGAGGAAATGGAGAGCGAAGGGGAAGAATCTGAGGGCAGCGTAGGGGAGTATGAAAGTGGCCCGAGAGATTCCATGAGCTTCTCCAGAGAATCAGAAGATTCCCAGAGGGGGGCACTGATGGCCAGGGCAAGGGGGGTCCCAGGGGGGACACACCAGAAGCAAGGGGCCAGCGGGGACTCCCAAAGCAGCAGCAAGAGATCAGGACCAGCTCCTCCACCGGAGCGTAGTGGGGTGGAAGAGTCCCATGTATCAGGGCCAGCTTCTCCTCCAGCAGGGAGAGAAGATGAATCAGGGCTGGCCACGCCTCCATCGCAGAGTGAGGGAACGGAGGGGAAGTCAGGTCCAGCTAGCCTCCCCGAAGGGGGAAGCAGTGACAGGAGCAGTGTAACGGTCAGGAGAAAGGTTGCTGGCTGGGCGCGCGCGCCAAGTTCAAATGTACAGGCGTGCGGGACAGCAGGAAGCACGGATTGGGAGCCAGGTCCTAAAGCACGCCGGAGGCAGGGGGAAGAATCCGGGGACTCAGCATCAGAAGAGTCCAGAAAGGGCAACACCCCAGCGGACAGGCGGACCCAGAGGAGGAAAGAGCAGAGGAGGAGGTGGAGCAAGGCTAGAGTCTTAAACTGGTGTCTGGGGGGAGGAGATTCAGACGGAGCTTCAGCGGTCTAGAGTTTGAGACGTAGAGCTGCGCGCCGCGGCTTTGAAATCGAAACTGCACTTCAATAAAGACTTTTATATATAACAACGGACTGGCGTTGGTCCTTTGTGAGCTGGGACCTCGGGCAGCTCTGACAGTAAGCTCCGTCTCTTTAAAAATTGAACCCTCGCAGCGTGAGTTGACGCAGCGAGGGGCAAAACTTGGTGTTTTGCGAGCTCACGAAGATAGGCAAAGATGACTACAGAGGACAAGGTGAAAGAGCTGCAAGAAGCAGTCTCAACGCTTTACGCAGAAGTAGCAGCATCCAGAAAGAGAGAGAAAGAAGCACTGGCGCTCTGCCAGGATCTGCAAAACAGGTGGGAACGTTTGGGCAAAGAGGGACTGCCGGGACCCAAGCCGGAGGGAGTTGGCCTCGGGAAGAGGGGGGGCAGCATCGTAGCCCACTTCGACGGGAACCTGCAGCAGTATCCTAACTTCAGAGCAGACATAGTTTTCGTGCTCAATTTGCTTCGGAAAGACTTTAGAGATGAGGAGGAGAAAGTAGGCTTCATAATAACTCATCTGCATGGGGAAGCTAAATCGTGCCTGCGCAATTTATGGCGCGAAAATGACCCCGCCCTCCAAGATTCAAAAGCCTTTATCAAGGCTATGGACGATTGTTTTAAATCAACGGTAGATGTGGATGTGGCCAGGAGGGAAATGCATGGGCTGAAGCAGGGCAAAGCCACTGTGAGACAATATCACTCCCGCTTTTTTGCGTTAGTAAATGTGCTGGGCTGGGAGAAGGACTCCGCTGCCGTCAGGGATCTGTTCTGGGAGGGGCTGAATGGGGCCGTGAAAGATGAGCTGGCGAGGGGGGAAAGGCCCAACAGCACCACAGAAGTCATCCAAAGAGCGCTGGCGATAGGGGTGCGCCTGGAAGAACGCCCTTGGAGCAGGGATGAGGGACGTATGGGACGCACACCAGCCAGAACAACTCCTTTCCTACCCAGAGAGACAGCGCGCACGCAGTCCACGCCTCCACTGGGGGGGGGGGAGAAGAGCCGATGGAGATAGGTGGTGCCAGGGCTCAGACAGCAACCAGAGCCCAAACACCAGGAGCAGTCAAGGCGAAGACTCCTAGAGGGAACAGGAAGTGTTATATCTGCGACAGTGCACAGCACATGGCCAAAGAGTGTCCCCAGAGGCTCCAGAGGCAAACTGCAGCCTCAGCAACAGTAAGGGGAGCAGTTCAGCAGGGGGAACAGCTGCAGGGAAACAACGAAGCCTGGTTGGAGGCAGAGGCACTGGGGCCTAGCCAGGCGAGTCAGTGAAGCAGTCCCCAGAGATTTTACAGCTCACAGACCCCCTCCTGCCCAAACCAGTGGTGCAACTCACCGCATCGCTCCAGCTGCCCAATGGACTCACCCTGGAAGTCCCTATTACCATTGACTGTGGTAGTAATGCAGACTTTGTAGGAGTGGATTTCATCAAGCAACATCGCATAGCGCTCCTACCAGCCACGATGCCCCTAAATGTCGTCACGGTCGATGGCAGAGAGCTACTGGGAGGACAGGTGGTACAGCAAACACCGCCAATGGTGATGCAAATTGGAAATCACCACGAAGTCATCAGCTTCAACGTCACCCACCTGTCGGACACGCCCATAGTGTTGGGCATGAGTTGGCTGGATAGGCACAGCCCGGCATTAGCGTGGTACCAGCGTCAATTGACCTTCTGCTCTTCCTACTGTGCAGAACACTGCATCCTGACCAGCCAGGAAGATGATGGGCAAGAGAATGAACTACGGCTACACTTAGGCATGGTGCAAGCGGTACCCAACAAGTACAAGGCGTTTTTGGAAGTCTTCTGCGAGAAGGAAGCGAACAAGCTGCCTCCCCACAGGCCCTACGACTGCAAGATTGACCTCCTGCCAGGGGCGACGCTGCCAACTGGAAAACTGTATTCCATGTCTGAAGACGAACTGCAAGAACTCAGGGAGTTCATAGATCACAACTTGAAGCGGGGATTCATCCAAGAATCCAAAGCAGTGGGGGGCAGTCCCGTGTTTTTCGTGAAGAAGAAAGACACGCCCCAACGGAGGTTGGTAGTTGATTACAGAATCATCAATTCCAGGACAAAGCCCACAGCATTCCCCATGCCCAAGATCGACGACCTGCTAGCGACGGTGAGGAAGGGACGCATCTTCACCAAGTTGGATCTTCGAGGGGCGTACAACCTTATACGCATGCGGGAGGGCGATGAGTGGAAGACGGCCATGTTTACACCTTTAGGCACCTATGAATATCGAGTTACGCCGTTTGGTTTGCAAAATGGCTCCCATTGTTTCCAAGCCTTCATGCACCACGTGTTAGCGAGACTCCTCTACAAGAAGTGCGTCTGCTTCCTAGACGACATCCTGATCTTCTCGGAATCGCAGGAGGCTCACGAGAGAGATGTCAAGGAGGTCCTGCAGAGACTGCGGGAGCACAGACTTTACGCCAAACTGGAGAAGTGCCAGTTCGACATGACGGAGGTGGATTTCCTGGGCTACAAGCTGTCCGACAAGGGCCTCGCCATGGACAGCACCAAGGTCCGCTCGGTGTTGGACTGGAAGAGCCCACGCAATCGGAAGGAGGTCCAGAAGTTCGTTGGCTTCGCCAACTTTTATTGCAAGTTCATCAAGGGGTTCGCGATGGAGACGGCAGCCATCACGGACACCCTCAGCTCCAAGAAGAAAAGGTTCACCTGGACGGACCAGGCGGAGCAGTCCTTTCAGAGACTCAAGCGTCTCTTCGCGTCCGAAGAACAGCTGCTACACGTAAACCCCAGCAAACCAATGAGGGTGGAAACGGACGCCTCGGACAGAGCGGTGGGGGCGGTCCTGTTGCAGCAAGATCCGCAAGGGGACTGGAGGCCATGCACATTCTACTCCAGGAAACTCAGCAAGTCGGAACAGAACTACACCATCTGGGACAGGGAGTTGCTGGCCATTCACGCAGCCTTCAAGGCGTGGCGGCACCTCCTCATCGGAGCCAAACACACAGTGCAGGTCCGCACGGACCATAAGAACCTGGAGTACTGGCGCACGGCGCGGTTCCTGAACCAGAGACACATCCGCTGGGTGGAGTTCTTTGCGGATTTCGACTTCCGGATAGAATACATCCCAGGAGACAACAACGTCATGGCGGATGCACTGTCCAGGAAGCCGCAGTATCTCGAGGAAGCGGCACCGGTGGCAGCCAAACACATTTTCGCACCGAAAGCGTGGGTGTGTGCTTCAGCCACCGTGGACCTGGACGCCGTACGTCGCGCGCTGCAGACAGATTCGTTCGCTCAATCCAAGATGGAGGAGGTGCGAAGAGGCACAGCGAAGGACGACGAGTTCCAGATACGCGACGGACTGCTCATCCGCAAAGGGGCCCTCTACGTTCCGGGAGACGACCTCCGCGCGAAAGTACTGCAGCAGTTACACGACGCGCCCAGCGCCGGGCACTTCGGCAAGGACAAGACGGCGGAATTAGTAGCCAGAGACTTTTGGTGGCCCAAGATGAGGGGAGAAGTCACGGATTACGTCACTAGGTGTGACACATGCCAAAGGGCCAAACCAGTACACAGGCCGCCAGCGGGACTGCTGGAACCGCTACAGACGCCGCTCGAGCCGTGGGAGAAAGTGGCCCTGGACTTTGTCACAGATTTGCCCAGCTCGCGAGGCAAAACAGCGGTACTCGTGGTCGTAGACCTGTTCACCAAGATGGCGCACTTCATTCCTTGCGCGAAGGTGGCCACAGCAGAACAGACTGCCAAGCTGTTCATAGACCACGTGTTCAGGGTTCACGGCTTACCGCGGTCCATCCTGTCCGACCGGGGTCGCCAATTCATCTCGAACTTCTGGCAGAGGCTGCTGGGCATCCTGAACGTCAAGATCAACTTAGCGTCGGCACGACACCCGCAGACCAACGGACAAGCGGAGAGGGTCAACGCCATCATGCAGCAGTACCTGCGATGCTACGCGAATCAACAGCCCTCGACCTGGGTAGACTACCTACCGCTGGCCGAGGTTGCCTACAACAACACGAAGCACGTGTCCACGGGGGTGACACCGTTCTTCGCCAACAATGGGCGGCATCCCAGAACCTTCTCGGGATTAGAGAAAGTGGGGGAGGGGGAGCCACAGGGAGCAGAGGCCTTGGCAGCGGAATTACAGGAGGTCCACGAGCAACTCCGAAGGCACTTGGAACTAGCAAAACACGCCTACAAAGTGCAGGCAGACAGGCACAGGAGAGTCGGGGAAGACATCCAAGTGGGGGACTGGGTCTGGTTAGCAGCCCAGGCAGTACCGGCCAGAACGTTAGCTAAGAAGAAGCTCAGACACAAGCAGCTAGGGCCTTACCGAGTCGAGGCACAAATCAATCCGGTAGCCTTCCGGTTGACACTCCCGGAGGACTCCAGAATGCACCCGGTCTTTCATAGATCAGTGCTCACACCCTACAAGGAACCCCACAGGTTTCAGGCGCCAGGGAACGCACCAGACCCACCCCGCAAATCGCCAACAAGGGGGGGTCACCGAGGGCGGCACCACTCAACGAGGTCACGGAGATTTTAGACTCGAGATGGGGGGAAGAGGGGGTTGAATATCTCCTCGCCAGGGAAGGTACCACGGCCAGCGCCAACAGGTGGGTACCGTACTATGCCGTGGAGGAGCACTACCTCAAAGATGAGTTCCATGCACTCTTCCCACACAGACCTATGCCAGCAGATTATTTCGACAACTATCTTTTCACACCCACACTTTCAGCCAGCACGTTCCAGGGGTTCTCATCAGCTGAGGAAACGGCGCCAGAAACAAGCTCCCCAGAGGGATCACTCTCGGGGTTTGCCACAGACCGCTCTTACTGGTGGGACAATCAACCAGAGGTGGGGTGGAGCAGGGAACTACTGAGGGGGCCCTTACCCACAGCATTACCCGAGGCAACAGGGGGAGAGAGGGACATGGACGTGTTGGGGGAGGATCCGGGGTTCGAGCACAGCTGCAGAGAGATGGAAGCAGAGGAGATCGACGTCGACGAGCCCATTACGGACTGGCCAGATCCAGCTGGCGGGCTGCACACCAGGGGGGAAGAACTGTATCCCGCACTCACCCCCACAGCACTGGAGCACCCAGAACCCACACCAGAAGAGGGGGAAGGGGGGAAGGGGGGGCTTCGAGGGGGGGGATGGATGTCAGGGGCTCAGGAGCAGAGGCACAGGGGAGAGAGGAAATGGAGAGCGAAGGGGAAGAATCTGAGGGCAGCGTAGGGGAGTATGAAAGTGGCCCGAGAGATTCCATGAGCTTCTCCAGAGAATCAGAAGATTTCCAGAGGGGGGCACCGATGGCCAGGGCAAGGGGGGTCCCAGGGGGGACACACCAGAAGCAAGGGGCCAGCGGGGACTCCCAAAGCAGCAGCGGGAGATCAGGACCAGCTCCTCCACCAGAGCGTAGTGGGGGGGAAGAGTCCCATGTATCAGGGCCAGCGTCTCCTCCAGCAGGGAGAGAAGATGAATCAGGGCTGGCCACGCCTCCATCGCAGAGTGAGGGAACGGAGGGGAAGTCAGGTCCAGCTAGCCTCTCCGAAGGGGGAAGCAGTGACAGGAGCAGTGTAACGGTCAGGAGGAAGGTTGCCGGCTGGGCACGAGCGCCAAGTTCAAATGTACAGGCGCGCGGCACAGCAGAAAACCCGGATGGGGAACCAGGTCCTAAAGCCCGCCGGAGGCAGGGGGAGGAGTCAGGGGACTCAGCGTCAGAAGAGTCTAGAAAGGGCAAGACCCCAGCGGACAGGCGGACCCAGAGGAGGAAAGAGCAAAGGAAGAGGTGGAGCAAGGCTAGAGTCTTAAACTGGTGTCTGGGGGGAGGAGATTCAGACGGAGCTTCAGCGGTCTAGAGTTTAAGCCGTAGAGCTGCGCGCCGCGGCTTTGTAATCGAAACTGCACTTCAATAAAGACTTTTATATATAACAACGGACTGGCGTTGGTCCTTTGTGAGCTGGGACCTCGGGCAGCTCTGACAACAGGATTTGTGAGGCAAGAGACAATGGGAAGGTTTCCCACTCTGACCTTGCAGAGAAGTAATTGAGGTCAGTTTGGGAATCAAAAATGGTTTCAGGTCGGTCTTCCTGTGCTGATCTATGTACTTGCTTGGTTGGTACGCTTATGAACATTTAACATATATCTAAGACCTCAAAATTCCTATCACAGCCCTCCTTCCTCTCAACCCCGCTCCAACCTATTCCTTGCAAACAGTCCCCTCTGTGTGCTGAGGCACCTCCAGAGTCCAGGGCCTGCCAGGAGGAAGGGGGCCAGCAAAGCACTGCTGGGGAAGGACGCTTCCCAAAGCGAATGGCTCAGCCCTTCTTGCACAACTTGGCCGTTTGCACCAGCTGTGGGCTGCTGCAACACACACACACACACACACACACGCACACACACACACACACACACACACACACGTGGCCCTTCATGAGCAGCCTCCCCACCTACCCTTGGTCCCTCTTGCAACCACAGCCAGCCCCCCCCCCCACAGCATCTGCTACTAATTAACCAAGAAGAAGGGAAACTGGCTCCCTGTTAGCTTCGGTCCAGGAGGCAGGGGTCTCTGCTCTCTGCTTGCCCACCAGGCTTTCAAAATCCATGTCAGATGAGATCAGGAGAAAAGCTTGCGGGGGCTTCCAGAGTGGACGCCCGCCCTTGCCGGGAAACAGTGATGCAGCCCAGGACGTGCCCCCTGCGCTCTCCCTCCCCCAGCCCTGAGAGAGGCTCCTGTGTGTCTGGAGGACAAAGCATGTTTGCGCTGGGACCCCTCAGCCAGGTCCTGGTCGCCACACAGGCCAGGACCCTCTGCTGCTGCCCCACACGGGCCGATGAGCACGAAGGGACGGGGCACTGCGCACTCCTGCACCACACCAGCTGCTTCAGCAGTTTCGCTGACCCCCGGCGGCCGCGGAGCACGGAAGCACAGAATGAAAGGCTTTCAGCCCCACAGTTTGCTCTGCAAACAGCCCCCCAGAGGACTCAAGGGCCATTCATGCGGTGTGCTTGGCAAGACGGAGGATGGGAGGGGGGCTTTGGAACAGGGCTTGGCAACAAGGGGGGGGGCGAGGCAGAGAGAGAAAGAGGCGGCAGAGAGAGAGAGAGAGAGAGAGAGAGAGAGAGAGAGAGAGAGGCATTTGTCTTCAGAGCCAGGGCAACCATTCTGCACACATCCCCAAGCCTCATGTAAGAACCTAGTAAAAGCCTACTGGATCAGGCCCAGGGCCCATCTGGTCTGGCATCCTGTTCTCACAGGCGCTAACCAGATGCTGCAAGGAGGATCTCAGCACAAGGTCCCTCTTCACCACTCCTGCAGTTTCCAGAAACTGGGATTCAGAAGCACTGCTGACTCCGACAATTGGAAGCAGAGCCGAGCCATCGATAGCTTTCTCCTCCTCCTCCTCCTCCTCCTCCATGTTGGTCTAATCATCTTCTACAACAGGCACAAGGCAAACTCGGCCCTCCAGATGTTTTGGGACTACAACTCCCATCATCCCTGACCAATGGCCCTGTTAGCTAGGGATGATGGGAGTTGTAGTCCCAAAACAGCTAGAGGGCCGAGTTTGCCTTGTGCCTATTCTAAAATCATCCAGGTTGGTGGACATCCTTGCCTCCTGGGGGGGCGTGTTTGAGTTCCACAGTTTAACCCTGCCCTGTGTGAAGAAGGACTTTCTTCCGCCTGCCCTGAATCTTCCCACATTCAGCTTCTTCAAATATCCACAACTTCCAGAGTTAGGAGAAAAATCATTCTCCATCTACTTTCTCCATGTCACAAATAATTTCACAACATTCCATCATGTCACCTCTTACTTTCTTTTCTTCCGCCCCCCCCCCCCCAGCACAGCAGGAGGAGGGCAAAGGAGACCCTTCCTGGGCACAAGGAGCTCCAGGTTGGGAGGGAGGGGGCACCCCAGTAATTGTCTGGGGAGACAGCAGAGCTCAGCCCACCTTCCAGCAATGCAGGCAGGCTGCTAGCTGCTCTGGCACCCGGGGAGGTGGGGTTGGGGCGAGCCACCCAGGGGGGCAGCGCAGCGAACGGCCCACGTAGTCCGCCTGGCGGACGTAAGCCCCAGGCTGCCGTTTTGGGCAGCGCTGGGCCCTGAGCCACCACATCACTCTCAGGAGAGACTAACAACAACAACAACAATTTATTATTTGTACCCCACCCATCTGGCTGGGTTTCCCCAGCCACTCTGGGCAGCTTCCAACAAAAATTAAAAATAAATCAAAGTGTCACACATTAAAAACTTCCCTTAAACAGGGCTGCCTTCAGATGTCTTCTAACTGTTAGGTACTTGTTTATTGCCCTGACATCTGGCCCTTGGAGCTGGACCTCAGTGTCCGGGCAGAACGATGGGGGTGGAGACTCAGGGAAGCTGCAGGCCAGGACCCAGGGTAAGTGCCACCCCCCGCAGTGTGCCATTTTGTCACCCCCTCGAGGATGACACCTGGGGCAACCCCCACCCCCCACACTGCCCTTCCTACGCCCCAGGACTGCAGGAACAGTAGCAGCAGCTAATCCAGGGCCTGCGGTTGCCCAGAAATGGGGCAAATTGGTCCCGCCCCCCTTAGGGGCTCGCTTCTGCTCACACAGAAAGTGTGTGTGTGTGTGTGTGTGTGTGTGTGTTGATCCATATTTTGCATATCACAAGTCCAACCAAGCAGCCCAAAGCCCTCTGAGCGACTCATCTCATTTCCAAGAGCTTGAAGGAATGGAATCTGGACGCGGAACAATACGCCTGCTGGATCGTGTTGCTTGCTCAGGAAAAGCCCCCCTTGAGCAGAGGAGGCGGAAAGCTGCGCAGGAGCTACAGGGCTCCTCGTCGCTCCCCTCGCCCCCCCCCCAGTCCTTCAGATCCTCTCCCGCTCCCCTCCTTATCAGGCTGGGTCCCAATGATACACGGGGGTCACCTTCTAACCCCGACGCAAGGCAGGCTGATAAGAGAGGCTCACAGCACCGCCAACCACATTCCTCCCCCAGCGGCGGCGGTGGAGATAGAGTCCCCCAGCCAAAACAAGCCAGCCGCCTGGAATCAATTTACTCCCTCGCTCGGGGCTGCTTGTGAGGAGGAAGAAAGGAACAGCAGCCGCCCACCTTGGCAAGAGCCTCGCAGGCCCTGCTGCAGCCAGGAAGGGGTGGTCTGTGCGGAGGGGGGGCTCTCTCTGCCTCTCTCGCTAATGGAGGCATCCTGCAGCACCCCCAAGAAGCTGCAAGTCCACATGGACTGACTCATTTGCCCAGAGAGAGTGGGAGAAAAGAGGCCGGAGGCGATTCTGACTCTCCGCAGGCGACCAGCCACCCCAGAGACGCGTGGAAAGATCGCGGAAGGCCGGAGCGTTATTCAAAGTGGGGAGGGGGAGACACCCCACCTCCTGACTTCCTGCCGGGCATCGTGCACAGACAGCACTCATTCATTCGTTTGTTTGTTTGTTCGTTCTTTCCCAATATTTATACACCACCTAATGGCAAAAGTAGGGACGCGGGTGGCGCTGTGGGTAAAACCTCAGTGCCTAGGACTTGCCGATCGCATGGTCGGCGGTTCGAATCCCCACGGCGGGGTGCGCTCCCCTCGTTCGGTCCCAGCGCCTGCCAACCTAGCAGTTCGAAAGCATCCCCGGGTGCAAGTAGATAAATAGGGACCGCTTACCAGCGGGAAGGTAAACGGCGTTCCGTGTGCTGCGCTGGCTCGCCAGATGCAGCTTGTCACGCTGGCCACGTGACCCGGAAGTGTCTGCGGACAGCGCTGGCTCCAGGCCTCTAGAGTGAGATGAGCGCACAACCCTAGAGTCTGGTAAGACTGGCCCGTACGGGCAGGGGTACCTTTACCTTTACCTTTAATGGCAAAAGTCCTGCGGGTGGTTCGCAAGTAAAAGATTGAAAGCCATAAAATACTCGAGGAAACTAAAATCTTGCACACAATAAAACCCACAAGCAGAAGAGGATGTCAGTACAACAAACGCAAAAAGCAGTGGGGGGAAATTCTGACGAAAAATGCCTTCATCCGGCACCTAAAAGAGGTCATCGCGCAGACATCCCTGGGGGTGCCAACACTGGAAAGGCCCTTCTCTGGAGTAGCCAGCCTCATGCGTTTCATATCCGAAGGAAACATGCCTGGCCTGGCCTGGGGTCAGTGGCAAGGGCTGAAACTGGAGAGACCCGCAGGGTTGGCCCCCTTGTATCCCAGGAAAAGGTCCTCACCTTCTGCCTTCCAGGCAGCCAACAGATGCATTCACCCAACATGCAGGGACAAAGCAACCTCAAAGAGTCCCATGGGTTGTTGCATTCAAAGCCTAGGAAGCTCCGACGGGTTAAAGCCAGAGGTTCCCAAATTCTTTTGGGCCGCCGCCCCCTTGGCTCCTCTGCCCCATAAAAAGCCTTATTCAGAACGGCAGTTTGCACAACCCACAAAGGAAGATAGCAGCACAAATTCGGAATGGTAACAGCTGGTTGCACGTTTATTCCAAATCATGTTGAGACGATTTAGTTTGATGAGTTCAATAAAATGGGTGGATTGAGGGGCACCAGCTATTGGAAATCTGATGAGCATTTACCGTATTTTTAACTCTATGAGACGCACTTTTTCCCTCCTAAAAAGTAAGGGGAAATGTGTGTGCGTCTTGTGGAGCGAATGCAGGCTGCGCAGCTTTCGCTTCACTGGAGAGAACATGTTTTCCCTTGTTCTCTTCCTCTAAAACTAGGTGCGTCTTATGGTCGGGTGCGTCTTATAGAGTGAAAAATACGGTATTTGCACTGCCAGTGTGCCCCCCCCAAATCCGTTGCCTCTTGTCATCCCCAAGTCACCCCACTTCCTCCCTGGGGGGGGGTGTTATACTGACACTTAGGGTTAGCACTGGCTTAAGCGCACCCCTGTTCTGCCTCCAAGTCTAAACAACCACCCCCCTCACCCCCACAGTGGCAACTCCAGCCGAACAGCACCCCAAAGGCCACGCCCGCTCCCAGTCCCCCGCCTTCCCCCTCTGCCTCACTGGTTTTACCTGGGAGATGCATCTAGGGTGATGGAGGCCAGAGAGTTGTCGAATCTCCGTGTGTCCCAAAGCCTGACTTCGCGCTCCCGCACCTGGAAAACAAGCAGGATGATGGTCTCTGGCAACCAAAACCTCCCCAATTGGCTCCTTGCTAAGTGGTGATTCCTGCATTGCGGGGGGTCAGGCTGGATGACCCTCGGGTCCCTTTACAGTTCTATGAAAGCTAACAAGAAAGAGGCAGCTCCTCCACCCAGGGGTTGGTTCCCTCCAGATGTTCTGGCCCACAACGCCCAGCCAGCACCGCCCTGTAGACTGAAACATCTGGAGGGTACAAGTTTGGGGAGGTTGGCCTTTGGCTTCATTTCAATTGGCTGTGCTGACCAAGAGGCTAGTCCTCAGGCCCTGTGTGTCAGCTCTGCGCCAGAACCGCCAGGTAGAGCACGCATCTCAGTTCCTGTCTGCTCCAAAGCCAAAAAGTATTTTCTCCCACCTCAGCTCATAGGCCAGCACTAATTTTCCTCTTCGTGATTTCCTAAAGGTGGGAGAGCACAGTTGGTAGAGCAGGAGATGATAATAATAATAATAATAATAATAATAATAATAATAATAATAATAATAATATATTATTATTATTATTATTATTATTATTATTATTATTATTATTTATACCCCACACATCTGGCTGGGTTTGCCCAGCCACTCTGGGTGACTTCCAAAAAAATATTAAAACTCTAGTGGGGGGAATGATGGAAAGCTAAGCCCGGAAACGCGAAGCTGAAAATTACCCATGGAAAAATAAAGGGAAATCAGCAATGAAAAATATTGGGGAGGGGGTCAGCCATTAAATGCTTTTGATCAAAAATAAAAATATCAAAAGAGCTATGTTCTGTGTTTTAACAACAACAACAACAACAAAATAATTTATTATTTGTTTCCCCAGCCACTCTGGGCAGCTTCCAAGAAAGATTAAAAATACATTAAAATATCAATTCTTTTGGGTTGCCAATGCATTGCTGATCAATTAAGGAGGCTCAAAGGGGCCCCGAGATGCACCAAAATCTCAGAGTCGCGGGTTTGAGCCCCACCTTGGGCCAAAGATTCCTTCACTGCAAGGGGTTGGACTAGATGACCCCTGGGACCCTTCCAACTCTTTGGCTCTATTATAAAGGGGATGGAGGCAGGTACCGTACCTGGTTGAATCCGACGGACAGGAGGCAGCCTTCAGCGTCCACCCAGATCAGCCGTGAGTCCTTGCCGTTTGCGTGCGCCAGGATGCTCTGAAAGGAAGGAGGGCGAAAGGCCGTCAAGAGGCGGGGTGGAAGAAGAAGTCGCCCATTTCACAGGTGCCTTGCCTAGAAAACTGACTCCCACGGGCTGTCTCTGCCCCGTCTCCCTCTCTCTCAGCTGTGGGTTTGGCACGGGTCCCTTGGGCCTGTATCTGAGTGATGGTAGCATGCGCAGAGGAGAAACGAACGCAAGAAGCCCCCGGGTTTAAAAACAGGAGAACAGCTGAGAGAGGATGACGCAGGGTCCCTCTAAGCCAGCCTTTCTCAACCCGTGGGTCCCCAGATGTTGTTGAACTACAACTCCCATCAGCCCTAGCTAGCAAGGCCAGAGCTCAGGGATGATGGGAGTTGTAGTCCAACAACATCTGGGGACCCACAGGTTGAGAACCGCTGCGGCTAAGCTAAGGGGGGGAAAGTGGGGCAAAGAGACCCCAAAGGGTGAAAACATCATGGAATCCAATCTCAGAATCACAAGGTTGGAAGGGAACCCCAAGTCCAACCCGCTGCTATGCAGGAATCCCTGACAACCTCTGTTTAAAAACCTCCAAAGTGTTGGTCATGTTGCTGGTTTTGTTCTTTGTGGTTTTATGGCGCTGTGGGTTAAACCACAGAGCCTAGGACTTGCTGATCAGAAGGTCGGCGGTTCGAATCCCTGCAACGGGGTGAGCTCCCGTTGCTCGGTCCCTGCTCCTGCCAACCTAGCAGTTTGAAAGCACGCCAGTGCAAGTAGATAAATAGGTATCGCTGCGGTGGGAAGGTAAACGGCGTTTCCATGCGCTGCTCTGGTTCGCCAGAAGCAGCTTAGTCATGCTGGCCACATGACCCGGAAGCTGTACGCCAGCTCCCTCGGCCAAAAAAGCGAGATGAGCGCCGCAAGCCCAGAGTTGGTCACAATTGGACCTAATGGTCAGGGGTCCCTTTACATCTACCTTTAACTGCTGTAAATGACCTCAGGAGCAAGGGGGACACCCCACCCCACCCCCAGAGTCTCACGTCCCACTGCTCCCAGCCCCATGTTCAGGTTGGAGGGAAAGACACCCCCCAAATTAGCCCTTGGCCTCAGAGAGCATTGTTTTTTTGCAGTCCTACTGCAATCAATGCACCCCAGTCTAGAGGGCAGAAGTTATTCTGTGGGGTGGGGGTGGGGGGCAGAAGAGGCACCTTCCTTTGGGCAGGTTTGGCCACTTCTCATTCATCGGTTCTGCAGCGAGACTTTGAGTCGGAGATCAGCACAGACATTAAAAAAGGCTTCTCCCAAGAGACTCAGACACCATAAAACAGCAGCTGATACATGGCACAAAAAAGAATTACCAATGAAAGAAGAATGGAGGATGAAAATGATGGACTATGCAGAATTAGATAAACTAACAGGAAGAATTCGAAACCTGTGGGACCAGAGATTCTCAGAAGACTGGAGTAAATTTTCGGATTATTTGAAAAGAAATTGTGATGAACAGATTACGCTAGTATGCTTGCAAGAAGTTTTGTAAGGTGAATTATTTGAAATATTGCAAAAAAAGACAATGAGGGGAATTATTAGTTCAAGATAATTAAAGGTAATATGAAATTAAGAAATGCATAATAAGTGATAAGAATGGAAAATCATCAGAGTTGTTGACGAAAGTCCAAAAATTATTGTATAAGATGAGAAGTTTTGTTGTATGAATGATAATTAATATGTTAAAAACTAATAAAAATGTATATATATAAAAAAGCAGCTGATACGACAGCAAGGAAATGGTCTTTTTTTGAACTTGGCAGATTGCAATTTCTTAGGTGGCGAGTTTAATTCCTTTTTAAAATTTTACTCCTCCCAAAAGTAAAACAGCTGGCCTAATTCAAACATGTAGTGAGGAGCCCCTCCCTCCCTCCCTCCCTCCCTCCCTCCCTCTCATCTCCTGCGTCACTGACTTTCAGGCCCATAAACCGGCCTGCTGCTGGCCCCCCACCCCCCTTGAGAGAAGGGCAGGCGCTGGAGGGACCCCTCCCCCCAAACTCACTCTCCCCCACCCTTCTGAAAGGGGGCATTGATGGGGGCCATGGGTGGGGGGCACACTGACCATAGGTGTCAACTTTCAGATTTGAAAATAAGGGATCAGCAGCCTCAAAAATAAGGGATCAGCAGCCTCACCTGTCCCAGGGACAGTCTACAGGATATCTAACAATCCGGGATAGCAGCGGGAAGCAGCGGGAAACGGCACTGGAATAAGGGAATTCCGCAAAAAAAGGGGAAGGTTGACAGCTATGACACTGACATTTAGCCAAGCTCCTCTTTTAAAGCTCAGATCAAGAGCCCGGCGGTTCGGAAGACAAAGAAGCATCAGTCTGCGGAACTCTGAGCCTACCTCTACTTTGCTTGCAGTGGCAGTGGGAGACGTTGAGAAGGGCAAGAAGATCACAGCATTGTAGAGTTGGAAGGGACCCCCAGGGGTAATCTAGTCCAACCCCTGCAACGCAGGAATCTCAATCTCATTGCCCCACAGTTGAAAAGCGAGGCAATCAGAAGGCTGGCCTTAATGTGCATGGTCTTTTTGGATGAAAGACTGGTCAAGCCGAAGGTTTCTCTTACACTGTTGTTGTTTAGTCGTTTAGTCGTGTCCGACTCTTCGCGACCCCATGGACCAGAGCACGCCAGGCCCTCCTGTCTTCCACTGCCTCCCGCAGTTTGGTCAGACTCATGCTGGTAGCTTCGAGAACACTGTCCCACCATCTCGTCCTCTGCCGTCCCCTTCTCCTTGGGCCCTCCATCTTTCCCAACATCAGGGTCTTTTCCAGGGAGTCTTCTCTTCTCCTGAGGTGGCCAAAGTCTTGGAGCTTCAGCTTCAGGATCTGTCCTTCCAGTGAGCACTCAGGGCTGATTTCCTTAAGAATGGATACGTTTGATCTTCTTGCAGTCCATGGGACTCTCAAGAGTCTCCTCCAGCACCAGAATTCAAAAGCATCAATTCTTCGGCGATCAGCCTTCTTGATGGTCCAGCTCTCACTTCCATACATCACTACTGGGAAAACCATAGCTTTAACTATACGGACCTTTGTTGGCAAGGTGATGTCTCTACTTCTCAAGATGCTGTCTAGGCCTGTCATTGCCCTTCTCCCAAGAAGCAGGCGTCTTTTAATTTCGTGGCTGCTGTCACCATCTGCAGTGATCATGGAGCCCAAGAAAGTAAAATCTCTCACTGCCTCCATTTCTTCCCCTTCTATTTGCCAGGAGGTGATGGGCCCAGTGGCCATGATCTTCGTTTTTTTGATGTTGAGCTTCAGACCATATTTTGCGCTCTCCTCTTTCACCCTCATTAAAAGGTTCTTTAATTCCTCCTCACTTTCTGCCATCAAGGTTGTGTCATCTGCATATCTGAGGTTGTTGATATTTCTTCCGGCAATCTTAATTCCGGCTTGGGATTCATCCAGCTCAGCTTTTCGCATGATGAATTCTGCATATAAGTTAAATAAGCAGGGAGACAATATACAGCCTTGCCGTTCTCCTTTCCCAATTTTGAACCAATCAGTTGTTCCATATCCAGTTCTAACTGTAGCTTCTTGTCCCACATAGAGATTTCTCAGGAGACAGATGAGGTGATCAGGCACTCCCATTTCTTTAAGAACTTGCCATAGTTTGCTGTGGTCGACACAGTCAAAGGCTTTTGCATAGTCAATGAAGCAGAAGTAGATGTCTTTCTGGAATTCTCTAGCTTTCTCCATAATCCAGCGCATGTTTGCAATTTGATCTCTGGTTCCTCTGCCCCTTCGAAATCCAGCTTGCACTTCTGGGAGTTCTCGGTCCACATACTGCTTAAGCCTGCCTTGCAGAATTTTAAGCATAACCTTGCTAGCATGTGAAATGAGTGCAATTGTGCGGTAGTTGGAGCATTCTTTGGCACTGCCCTTCTTTGGGATTGGGATGTAGACTGATCTTCTCCAATCCTCTGGCCACTGCTGAGTTTTCCAAATTTGCTGGCATATTGAGTGTAGCACCTTAACAGCATCATCTTTTAAAATTTTAAATAGTTCAGCTGGAATATCATCACTTCCACTGGCCTTGTTATTTGCAGTGCTTTCTAAGGCCCATTTGACTTCACTCTCCAGGATGTCTGGCTCAAGGTCAGCAACCACACTACCTGGGGTGTACGAGACATCCATATCTTTCTGGTATAATTCCTCTGTGTATTCTTGCCACCTCTTCTTGATGTCTTCTGCTTCTGTTAGGTCCTTACCACTTTTGTCCTTTATTATGGTAATCTTTGTACGAAATGTTCCTTTCATATCTCCAATTTTCTTGAACAGATCTCTGGTTCTTCCCATTCGGTTGTTTTCCTCTATTTCTTTGCATTGCTTGTTTAAGAAGGTCTTCTTGTCTCTCCTTGCTATTTTTTTTTCACTATCTCCCTTGCATTTTGCTTGCCTTCTCTCCCCTGCTATTTGTAAGGCCTCATTGGACAGCCACTTTGCTTTCTTGCATTTCCTTTTCATTGGGATGTTTTTCGTTGCTGCCTCCTGTATAATGTTGCGAGCCTCCACCCATAGTTCTTCAGGCACTCTGTCCAGCAAATCTAAATCCTTAAACCTGTTCCTCACTTCCACTATGTATTCATAAGGGATTTGATTCAGATTGTATTTTACCGGCCCAGTGGTTTTTCCTACTTTCTTCAGTTTAAGCTGGAATTTTGCTATAAGAAGCTGATGATCTGAGCCACAGTCAGCTCCAGGTCTTGTTTTTGCTGACTGTATAGAGCTTCTCCATCTTTGGCTGCAGAGAATATAATCAATCTGATTACGATGCTTCCCCTCTGGTGATGTCCACGTGTAGTGTCGTCTCTTGTGTTGTTGGAAAAGCGTGTTTGTGATGACCAGCTTGTTCTCTTGACAGAACTCTATTAGCCTTTGCCCTGCTTCGTTTTGATCTCCAAGGCCAAACTTGCCAGTTGTTCCTTTTATCTCTTGATTTCCTACTTTAGCATTCCAATCCCCTATAATGAGAAGAACATCCTTCTTTGGTGTCACTTCTATAAGGTCTTGTAAGTCTTCATAGAATTTGTCAATTTCAGTTTCTTCAGCACCAGTAGTTGGTGCATAAACTTGGATTACTGTGATGTTAAAAGGTCTGCCTTGGATTCGTATTGAGATCATTCTATCATTTTTGGGATTGCATCCCAGTACAGCTTTTGCCACTCTTTTGTTGACTATGAGGGCCACTCCATTTCTTTTACAGGTTTCTTGCCCACAGTAGTAGATATGATGGTCATCCGAACTGAATTCGCTCATTCCCGTCCATTTTAGTTCACTGATGCCCAGGATGTCAATATTTATTCTTGCCATCTCATTTTTGACCACATCCAACTTACCCAGGTTCATGGTTCTTACATTCCAGATTCCTATGCAATATTTTTCTTTACAACATTGGACTTTCCTTTCGCTTCCAGGCATATCCGCAACTGAGCATCCTTTCGGCTTTGGCCCAGCCGCTTCATCAGCTCTGGATCTACTTGTACTTGTCCTCCGCTCTTCCTCAGTAGCATGTTGGACGCCTTCCGACCTGAGGGGCTCATCTTCCAGCGTCATAACTTTTATATGCCTATTGTCTTTGTCCATGGAGTTTTCTTGGCAGGGATACTGGAGTGGCTTGCCGGTTCCTCCTCCAGGTGGATCACATTTGGTCAAAACTCTCCACTATGACCTGTTCATCTTGGGTGGCCCTGCACGGCATAGCTCATAGTTTCTCTGAGTTCTTCAAGCCCCTTCGCCACGGCAAGGCAGTGATCCATGAAGGGGTTCTCTTACACAGAAGCCCACAAAAGCAAAGGTATAGCCTTATTTATTTCACCCAACAGATGGAAAGGACTCTCTGATGAGATTGGGTTTCAAACTTTCTATTTTCACATGTCCTTTGTTGCAACACCTTCAAGAACCCTCCTCGTCAGCCAGAGAACTTTGATATCATGGATGGTTCTTAACATATCTACTGGTTCTTGTACAGCGGAACCTCGGTTGTCAGAAGTAATCGATTCTGGAAGACCGTTCGACTTCTGAAACATTCAACAACAGGGGCACAATGGGCGGTCGGCAATTTCAATGGAGAAAATGGAGAAACGCCACCTTGGAGAAACACTGTTTGACTTCCGAGGCACATTCAAAAATGGAAGCATTCACTTCTGGGTTTTCGGCGTTTGGGTTCCGAATCGTTCGGCTTCCGAGACGCTCGAAAACCGAGGTTCCACTGTATTGTAATTTAAAGAATTGTGCCATTGGGCTGGAATGAATAAAGTCAGGGTGACCGTACAGTCTCCTGATCGTGTAATTTAAAAGAACTACAACCCTATCCAAAAGAAAAGTCTCTGCCCATGGAGGGTCACACAAGGGAGGCCTCTGGGTCTACTTGGGCCCCCAACTCATTTCTTTGCAGGCCCAGGAAACCATAGCCCAGCAAGAACGCTGAGCATGCGGGAAACCAAGACCGGGGGGTTGGCACATGTTGCATGTTCAGGCCCTTCTAGGTGCCAGAGTGGTACCCAGACCAGAGTGGAACTGGCCTTGGCACAAGAGCTCCAGATGCAGATGTTGTGGGGCTCCATCTGGCCAGTTCCCCTCAACATGGTGTTATGGAATTTACAGTGGTACCTCGCAAGACGAATGCCTCGAAAGACGAAAAACTCGCAAAACGAAAGAGTTTTTCGTTTTTTGAGTTGCTTCGCAAGACGGATTTCCCTATGGGCTTGCTTCGCAAGACGGAAACGTCTTGCAAGTTTGTTTCCTTTTTCTTAAAACCGTGCATTCACTTCGAGGAGCAACTCATAGCACGCGGTATGGTAGCCTTTTTTGAGGTTTTTGAAGACTTTGGTGATTTTTGAAGCTTTTCCAAAGTCCGTGCTTCGCAAGACGAAAAAATCGCAAGACGAAAAAACTCGCGGAACGAATTAATTTCGTCTTGCGAGGCACCACATGATTGTTAAAGCTAGGAAACTTCCCTGAACTGTCAAGTCGAAAGGATACATTTATGCATAATATTTGTAACATTTAACAACTTTAAAGATGTGCTCCACCCCCGTAATTTCCGTAACATATTCGTCACTCATATTCGGAAGGAGGTAGACTCCACCGTGGGAGCAGGGCTGGGGCGGGAGAGTGCTAGAGCTCTGTCTGGTCAAGTTGCATGGAATCAATTTCAATCCGTTACCCCCGAGGATGTGGACAGGCTGCTTGGACGCGTGAAACCAACCACCTGTCTCCTGGATCCTTGCCCATCCTGGCTTATAAAAGCTAGCCGGGAAGGACTGGGCGATGGGCTTCGTGGGGTGGTGAATGCTTCCCTCCGTGAGGGAACATTCCCAGATCCGCTGAAAGAGGCGGTCATTAAACCGCTTCTTAAAAAACCATCTTTAGACCCGGCCAGTATGGCCAACTATCGCCCAGTCTCAAATCTTCCATTCTTGGGCAAGGTGGTTGAGCGAGTGGTTGCTGAACAACTCCAGGCACGCCTGGAGGATGCGGACCATTTGGATCCCTTCCAGTCGGGATTCAGGCCTCATCATGGGACTGAAACTGCCTTGGTCGTGCTGGTTGATGATCTCTGGTGAGCTAGGGACAAAGGTGAGAGCTGTTTCCTAGTTCTGCTGGATCTCTCAGCGGCCTTTGATACAATCGACCATAACATCCTTCTGGACCGTCTAGAGGGGCTGGGAGCTGGGAGCACTGTTATATAGTGGTTTCGCTCCTTCCTCCTGGGCCGTGTTCAGAAAGTGGTGGTGGGGGATGAGTGTTCAGACCCCTGGGCCCTCACTTGTGGGGTGCCTCAGGGTTCCATCCTCTCCCCCATGCTTTTTAACATCTATATGAAGCCGCTGGGAGAGATCATCAGGGGGTTTGGACTGGGTGTTAATCAGTATGCAGATGATACCCAGCTCTACCTCTCTTTTAAATCAGAACTAGTGAAGGCGGTGAAGGTCCTGTGTGAGTGCCTGGAGGCGGTTGGAGGATGGATGGCGGCTAATGGATTGAAGTTGAATCCTGACAAGACAGAAGTACTGTTTTGGGGGGTCAGGGGGCGGACTGGTGTGGAGGACTCCCTGGTCCTGAATGGGGTAACGGTGCCCCTGAAGGACCAGGTGCGCAGCCTGGGAGTCATTTTGGACTCACAGCTGTCCATGGAGGCGCAGGTCAATTCTGTATCCAGGGCAGCTGTCTACCAACTCCACCTGGTACGCAGGCTGAGACCCTACCTGCCTGCGGACTGTCTTGCCAGAGTGGTGCATGCTCTAGTTATCTCCCGCTTGGACTACTGCAATGCACTCTACGTGGGGCTACCTTTGAAGGTGACTCGGAAACTACAACTAATCCAGAATGTGGCAGCTAGACTGGTGACTGGGGGCGGCCACCGAGACCACATAACACCGGTCTTGAAAGACCTAGAATCATAGAATCATAGAATCATAGAGTTGGAAGAGACCACAAGGGCCATCGAGTCCAACCCCCTGCCAAGCAGGAAACACCATCAGAGCACTCCTGACATATGGTTGTCAAGCCTCTGCTTAAAGACCTCCAAAGAAGGAGACTCCACCACACTCCTTGGCAGCAAATTCCACTGTCAAACAGCTCTTACTGTCAGGAAGTTCTTCCTAATGTTTAGGTGGAATCTTCTTTCTTGTAGTTTGGATCCATTGCTCCGTGTCCGCTTCTCTGGAGCAGCAGAAAACAGCCTTTCTCCCTCCTCTATGTGACATCCTTTTATATATTTGAACATGGCTATCATATCACCCCTTATTTTTCATAAATCCATGCTGACTATTGGTGATCACAGTATTCCTTTCTAGGTGCTCACAGACTGTTTGCTTAATTATCTGCTCCAGAATCTTCCCTGGTATTGATGTCAGACTGACTGGGCGGTAATTATTTGGGTCCTCTCTTTTCCCCTTTTTGAAAATTGAGACAACATTTGCCCTCCTCCAGTCTGCCGGGACTTCGCCTGTTCTCCAGGAATTCTCAAAGATGACTGCCAGTGGTTCTGAGATCACATCTGCCAGTTCTTTTAATACTCTTGGATGCAGTTCATCTGGCCCTGGAGACTTGAATACATCTAAACTAGCCAAGTATTCTTGTACTATCTCCTTAGTTATTCTGGGCTGTGTTTCCTCTGCTGAATCATTTGCTCCAAATTCTTCAGGTCGGGCATTGTTTTCTTTATTGGAGAAGACTGAGGCAAAGAAGGCATTGAGGAGTTCAGCCCTTTCTGTGTCCCCTGTTTGCATTTCACCATCTTCTCCTCTGAGTGACCCCACTGTTTCTTTGTTCTTCCTTTTGCTACGAACATACCCATAAAAGCCTTTTTTGTTGCTTTTAACCTCTCTAGCAAGCCTGAGTTCATTCTGTGCTTTAGCTTTTCTGACTTTGTGTCTACACGTGCGGGCTATTTGTTTGAATTCCTCTTTGGTGCTTTCCCCCCTTTTCCATTTTTTGTACACATCCTTTTTTAATCTTAACTCAGTTAAAAGTTCTTTAGATAGCCACCCTGGCTTCTTTAGGCACCTTCCATGTTTCTGTCTCATTGGTATTGCCTGAAGTTGTGCTTTTACTATCTCCCTCTTAACAAACTCCCAGCCATCATGAACTCCCTTTCCTTTTAGTATTACTGTCCATGGGATCTCACCCAGCACTTCCCTAAGTTTTATGAAGTCGGCTTTCTTAAAGTCAAAAAATTGAGTCCTAGTATGCTTGGCTGCTCCTTTCCGCTGTATAGTAAACTTCAGAAGAGCATGATCACTCGCGCCTAATGATCCTTCCACTTCTACCCCACTAACCAGGTCATCAACATTGGTTAGGACCAGATCTAAAATGGCTGTTCCTCTTGTTGCTTCTCCCACTTTCTGGACAATGAAGTTGTCTGCAAGGCCAGTGAGGAATCTGTTTGACCTTATGCTCTTGGCTGAGTTTGACATCCAACAAATATCCGGGTAATTGAAGTCCCCCATTGCTACTATCTCCCTTCCTTTTGCATGCTTGGCCATCTGTTCCAGGAAGGCATCATCTATGTCCTCCGTTTGGCTTGGGGATCTATAGTAAACTCCCACAATGAGATCCCTGTTATTCTTCTCGCCCTTAATTTTGACCCAAATGCTCTCACTTTGGCTTTGAGGTTCTAAATCTTGGATCTCTTCACAGGTATACACATCCCTGACATATAACGCCACTCCTCCTCCTTTCTTGTCTGGTCTGTTTCTCTGAAATAGATTGTATCCCTCCATTATTACATTCCAGTCGTGGGAGTTATCCCACCAGGTTTCAGTGATGCCTATTATGTCATATTTAGTTTGCTGTACCAAGAGCTCAAGCTCATCTTGTTTATTTCCCATGCTTTGCGCATTAGTGTACAGACATTGAAGTCCATTAATCATTCCCCCGTGTCTCTTATTTAAGGATTTTTTCCGCCCACCACTAGGTCTGCGTGCTGTTTGCTCCATTCGGTCTATGACATTTGGATGATCATCTTCATCAATTGATAGACTCCTACCTTCAGGAGCACTGTCTCCCTCCCCCACATTAGTCAGTTTAAAGCCCTCCTGATGAGGTTTCTGAGATTTTTGGCAAAAACATTCCTCCCAGCCGTTGTGAGGTGCAGCCCATCGCTTGCCAGAAGTCCATCTTCAAGAAACTGCAGTCCGTGATCTAAGAATCCAAACCGTTCCTGTTTACACCATTTGCGAAGCCAGCTGTTCACTTCCACTATTTTTCCCTCTCTCCCTGGGCCACGTCGTTCAACTTGGAGGACAGATGAGATGACAATTTGTGCATTTAATTGCTTCAATTTCCTGCCCAGAGCCTCATAGTCTCTTTTGATCTTCTGGAGGCTATTGCTTGCAGTGTCATTGGTTGCCACATGAACCAAGAGGAAGGGGTATTTGTCAGTGGGTTTTATGATTCCTTGCAGTCGTTCAGTTACATCTTGGATCTTAGCCCCGGGGAGACAGCACACTTCCCGAGACATCTTGTCAGGCCCACAGATCACTGCTTCTGTTCCCCTCAGTAGGGAATCCCCTATCACCACTACACGCCTCTTCTTAGGTTTGGTCGGGGTTCTTCCGTGAGCTGTCCGTTCCAAGGTCGCCTGCACATTCCCTGAGGACTGACTTTGCTGCTTGTCTTCATATACCTGATCGACTGTAATGAGGGAGAGATCCTCAAATGGAGTCTGCTCTTCGTCTTCCATGCTAGGGGAGAGGACCTCAAAGCGATTGTGTATTTCTAAACAATCAGAGCGAACCCTGGGCCTCCTACTTCGTTGAGTCACGTTTCTCCATATATCTGGCTCCTGTACCTACATTGGCACCCAGTACGTTTCCGAGCACAATTCAAAGTGTTGGTGCTGACCTTTAAAGCCCTAAACGGCCTTGGCCCAGTATACCTGAAGGAGCGTCTCCACCCCCATCGTTCTGCCCGGACACTGAGGTCCAGCGCCGAGGGCCTTCTGGCGGTTACCTCATCGCGAGAAGCAAAGCTTCAGGGAACCAGGCAGAGGGCCTTCTCGGTAGTGGCGCCTGCCCTGTGGAACGCCCTTCCATCAGATGTCAAAGCGATAAATAACTACCTGACGTTCAGAAGACATCTTAAGGCAGCCCTGTTCAGGGAAGTTTTTAATCTGTGATATTTTAGTGTATTTTTGGTTTCTATGGAAGCCGCCCAGAGTGGCTGGGGAAACCCAGCCAGATGGGCGGGGTACAAATAATAAATTATTATTATTATTATTATTATTATTATTATTATTATTATTATTATTATTACAGTTGCGAGTTGATAGGGTTACTGGGAGTCATGGTTCAGCAAATGTCTGGGTTGCACCAGGCAGAGCGAAATCCCTGCAAAGCCCAGTTCACACATCTCAGCAGCCGGAAGCCCTGGCGCCTGAGGCCAAATAACGCCCCCCCCCAGCCCCCTTCAGATTTCCAAGGAAACTGCCCGAGAGCTGGAAGAGAAGGAAGAGGGTGCAGCCGTTCAAAGGCAGCTGCAGAAAGTCTAGGGAGGGAGCATTCAGCCACATCAGCATTGGCAAGAGGGGGAAACAATTGCCTTACGCACACAAAGACACCAAAGCCGCAGCCTGCAGCTCTGGGTCACAGCCTCCCGGAGAACTTCAAAAGCTGCCCTATAAGCAAGACATTGTGCCAGAATCTCCTTCCCAGACTTTTGCTCACTTCCTCCGCCTCCTTCCAGACACAGATTCCTCCACCTCCACAAGTAACAACCCAGAGTGTGCGTCACCTTCTTTCTCTCTCTCTCTCTCTTTTTCTCTCTCACACACAAACACACAACACAGCCTCTTGAACCCCGTGGGCAGCCCAGATGGCCAAGTGCAAGACTCACAGGGCAGAGGAACTGGGATCAGTTTCTCTCCTTCCACAGCTGGGCCAGGGGCCCCACTGGGCTCCCAAGGGCCCCAGAAACAAAGGCTGGGCCCCTGCTGCTCTCTGTGGCTCTTCCAGGACTGGCTCCCCCCCCCCAAAGTCAACAGTGGGCTCTGCAACCCCACAGGTGCCACTTCCACAACCGCGCGTTTCTGCAGAGTGGGGCCATCCCAGCAGAGATGCAATACAAAGGCCCCAATCCTTGCTGCCAGCAGCTGCACAAACATTGCTGTTGGGGCACCCTGACACTGTCCCCCACAGGGGGCTAAGGAGCTCCTGCAGGGACCCTCTGCCTTGGGCCCCCATCCTTCTCCCTGCTCAGCCTCCCCGCGGCTTCCTCATATCGGGACGGAGGAGCAGCGATTCGGAGGGGGTGGGGAGGGTGAGAAGAGAAGCGGAAGCCCTGAGGCCGCCCCCCCCCCCCGCTCCACTGGGGAGCAGGAGCCTGAGAGCGCCGGCCGCATGCTGCTATAAATAGGCCTTCCCAAAACCTAGGCCAGCTCCCTTCCAAAGCTTCCCACGGCCTTCTTGGGAAGAGGGAAGGCTGAGGACGTCCCCCCAAGTGGGAAGGACACTTGGCTGCCGAGGGTGGGAGCCAGGTACCCCCGGGGTGACCTCTGCGGGAGGGAAGTGGGGGGTTGGGAGAGGGAGAATGAACGCCCCCCCCGAGCCTCCCACCCCCCCAAACAATCCCACAGCTGGATCTGGAGCATGAGAGGTGTGCACAGCTGGCTCCCACGCGGTGGGGAAGGGGTGGGCAAAGGGGAGCTATTCCTCTTCCTTTTCCTCCTCCTCTATCTTCCCAGGAGCCACGCCAGGTAAGAGAGATGCAGAGCGGAGCAGACATGGCTTGCTCTGGGGGCAGCCCCCCAAGGTGCGGGTGGGGGGGTTGGCACGGTCAGAGGAGAAGGGGGCACAGAAGCAAAACACCACCAGCAGCCGCCAGCGCAAGTCAAGCCAGGAGGACCCATTGAGGCGCATGGGAAAATCAGGCGGAGGACAAAGTCTGCACCAAGACAGCCCCTTTCCAGGATGACAAAGAGCCGCAAAGGGCAGCAGATTGTTTTGAAAGGAAAAGTTTGGTGAATGCGGAAGATCAGCAGGGCAGGGCACAGGCCAAGCCCCTCTTGCTAAGATGCTGCTTTCCTACATAATAATAATAAATAATAATAAATTTTATTTATACCCTGCCCTCCCCAGCCAAGACCGGGCTCAGGGTGGCTAACACCCGATATAAAAACAAAATGAGATTAAAATACAACATTAAAACATTAAAATACAGCCTCATTTCAATGGAAACTCAAATAAAAAACTTTCTGGGGGATGAAAACGTCAAGTCTTCACCAAGGCCAACTATCCAGACTGGTCCTACATGGGCCAGAAAAAAGCCAGGGAAGTCCCCAAATTATATGAACTAAAATAAATTTAAAAATGTGTTTTGTTTTTGACGTGGGCATCCAGACATGAACTCCGGCCCTCCAACTGGAGGCTGACATGGTGCAGGAGAGGAAGTGTTTTGCCACTTGACTCTGAGGAACTGGCCCAGGCTGGCAGCCACAGGGAACACGAGCCCTTCCTGTGGCTGGCCGGGCACCAGCCTTGCTGTCTGCCCTTTGGGCGGTCCCGCGCCTGTGAAATTAGGGCCCCTCCAATGGAAAGAGAGGGTCCATGAATTTGTGTAGTGATTTTTTAAAGCCAAGTTGGTGGACATCCTTGCCTCCTGCCGGGGTGAGTTCCCAGTTTAACTCTGCGCTGTATCAAGGACTTCCCTCCCAGAGCTTTGTCAAAGCAATAAGGGGCATTTGAGGGCTCAGTGTGGGTGCCTCCACACATGAATCAATGCCGATGGAGCGGGGGTCCAAAACATTTGGAGGGCACCTGGTTGGCAAAGGCTGGGCTAGCCACACTGCCACTGTGGCTCTCACTAGCCCAACGCCAGATAACAGACCAGCCGCCTGGCATTTTCTCAAGTTGACACTGTGAGCTGTTAAGAGGGGCAGGAATCCTGGGGTCCTGGCACCCAAGGAAGTTGCTCTGGAGGAAGAACAACCAGCTTTAGACAGGGTGTCTCCGCACAACCCAGCCCTGGCAGTGCCCTCTCCCCAACCCCACCCTGCCCCCAAACCAAAGAGGCCCAGATACCTGGCAAGCTGTAGGTTTGGCACGTGGGTCAAAGATCCGCAGCTTTTTATCCTGAGGACAGAGAAGAAAGGGAGGTCATGAGGGACTCTGTGTTTGCCACAAACGAGCAGCCCATTCTCAATTTAGTCAGGCGCTATATGTAGAACTATGATGCTTAAGTGTCCACAGTATCCTTGCAGGAAAGGATGGAGAGGAAGGCAGAACTTAGCCATGATCCAGTGACCTCCTGGCACCCCAACCTGGTACAGTGGGTACCAGCCAAAGCATAAATAAAAGGTATAATCAACAGTAGCCTGGCTCGCACACTTTGCTAAACCATGGTTTGTTAAGCTCAACAAACTCTGGTTTGTTTGTCCAAACACACAACGGCCATCAGCTATAGGCTTGCCATACGTCAGGAAAATTCCTGACATGGCCTGGTTTTGAGGTGCAAAAATGGCGTTGGGGGGATTTTGCTGAATCGGCAAAATGTCAGGGAAAACCTGGATGTATGGCAATACGATGGAAAAAGCAGCAGAAACAGCTCAAAAAGCTTAAAATCACTTTTGGGGGGTTAGGTTTCTCCTAAAAAGCTGGACAATTTGGGTTTGTTTAAAAAAAAAATGCTCAACAATTTTGGTGATCTCCTTAAAAAAGCTCACCAATTTTGCAGGTGTCAGGAATATGGCAAGCCTAATCAACTCTGGTCAGCTGACTATCAGCAGACCAGAATGTGAAACCATAGTTGGAAGCTGACTTAGGAATCTCTGCTTGCATGAATGCTCTGAAACACATTCTCTGGCTTAATTCTGGTTTGCTTCAGTGCCCAGCCCTCGATGCTTGCCGGTCTACAGAGGCTAAAGCCCCCGAAACGCCAGAAAAACCAGAACCTTAAGTGAAACTACACATGGTCCCTTTGCTCATCTGTAAGACTGGTTCTGGTTAGGCATTCCTAAACACACCTGGAAAAAGTTGCAGAGCTTCCTAGGCAATGGTTTCTATGCTAGCAGATACCACAATGCTTGCCGCAGTGGTTCATGCAGGTTACTATTAGTAGATAAAGCCTTTAACAACTTGGGACCAGTTTATCTACATTATTCCCTTAGTCCACATGCGCCCCCTCCAGGTGGTGGAATGGGCATGGGTCTACTACACGTGCCACCTTTGTAAGAACCGAGTCGTTCCATGTGGCAGCACCTACACTTTGGAACTCCCTGCCTATTGATACCAAGCCCGGGCCTTCACTGTACTCTTTTCGGTGCGTGCTGAAAACAGGAGGGCCTGCAAGCCGACCCGGATCACAGAGCAGCCCTACGCCCTGCAATGCTGGGTGCTCAGAAAGTTGAGGCGAATTTTAATTCGCTTTCGTCTTTTTAACTTTTCATATGTTCTAAAGTACGGCCGCAGATTTTTCTCGATTTCATCATTTCATCTCACTGCAAACCGCTTTGGGTTTCTTTTGTTTTGTTTTGCACTCAAGCGCCGCATAGATTTTATGAAATAAAGACATTTGAGGAGGTGCTCTTCGTTTTGTTTCCAAGCTGAGAGAAGCCAGCGGCCAGATCGCAGCCACAGGCTTTTCAATGCGCCTTTCTGCACCAAGCGTGAGTCCTTGGGAGGTGCATTATGTGCGCGTGTTGCGCCACCCAGTGGTCCCTTGTGGTGTAGGCCATTTAAAGCGGTATCACCTTAAGCAGTTCTGGCTTCTTCCCCCAAAGAATCCTGGGAACGGTAGTCTCTTAAAGGGTGCTGAGAGGTGTTAGGAGATCCGTTCCCTTTGCAGAGCTACGATTCTCAGACTGGTTTAACAACCAATCCCTCTTCCCAGGCAACTCTGGGAACTGTAGCTCTGTGAGGGGAACAGGCGTTTCCTAACAACTCTCAGATCCTTTAAAAAACTACAGTTCCCAGGATTCTGGGGGTGGGGGGAGAGCCATGGTTGCCTAAAGTGGCATGATAAGGTAAAGGTAAAGGGACCATTAGGTCCAGTCGCGGACAACTCTGGGGTTGCGGCGCTCATCTCGCTTTATTGGCCGAGGGAGCCGGCGTGCAACTTCTGGGTCATGTGGCCAGCAGGACTAAGCTGCTTCTGGAGAACCAGAGCAGTGCATGGAAACGCCGTTTACCTTCCCGCTGGAGCGGTACCTATTTATCTACTTGCACTTTGACGTGCTTTCGAACTGCTAGGTTGGCAGGAGCAGGGACCAAGAAATGGGAGCTCACCCCGTCGCAGGGATTTGAACCGCCGACCTTCTGATCGGCAAGCCCAAGGCTCTGTGGTTTAACCCACAGCGCCGTGTTACTGCTTGTTTATTTACTAAATTTATAGCCCTCCCCAGGTCATCCTCACGACAGCCCTGCAAGGTAGGCTCAGCGGAGAGATGGTGACTTGGCCCAGAGCCACCCAGGGAGTGGGCTCTCCCACTGTGCCACACTCTATAGGGCAGGAGCAAAGAGGGCGCAAAACAGCACAGAGATCTGTGGAAGCAGCGGAGTCCCTTTTGCTGGCTCCCCTTATTTCTTCCAGCTGCTCCTTCCGGCCACAGACCTTTCTTGGTCAGAAGCAGCAGCAACAAGATGCCTGGCATCGCAGCAGGAGCAAAGTGGGTCACGGCGCAGCGGTTGGAGCCCGAGGAGGATCACTTGACCGCCACCCGCTGACCTGAAGGGCAGCTTCACACACATACACACACACACTGGCCCCTTGAGCCCCAGCACCTGGTCTACTACACACCTTGCAGGACGTGCCCAGCAGACAGCCATCAGGTTTCCAAGCCAAACTCTGGACCTGGTCATCGTGAGGCTCCAGCTCTGCAGGGAAAGATAAGAGATGAGATAAAGTTCCTGGCAGGCGCCACTCGTGGAGCAATCTGATCGCCTGGCCTGAGAGCGGGCAGAATAACAGGGCAGCAAAGTGCAATGCGACCGGCACCTGTAGATGATGCTTCCAGGAGGCTGAGGAAGAGGCAGGCCATCACTGCCCTCCCCGATATCTGCCTTTGCTGCTGTCAGCTTCCTCTGGAGTAATAATAAATAATAATACGTTTTTATTTATACCCCGCCCTTCCCGGTTCAGAAAACCAGGCTCAGGGTGGCTAACAACAAATTTAAAACACTTAATTGATGCAACAAAAAACAGCATAAAATGCTATTTTGCAATAAAGAATTGTTTTAATAAAAATTATTATTATTATTAGCATGTTTCAGTTAGTCAGACAGAGGGCCTTCTCAGTAGTGGCGCCCACCCTGTGGAACGCCCTTCCTTCAGATGTGAAGGAAATAAGCAGCTTTCTTAACTTTAAAAGACATCTGAAGGCAGCCCTGTTTAGGGAAGTTTTTAATATTTAGTGCTGTATTGTTTTTACCACTCGATTGGGGGAAACGCAGCCAGATGGGTGGGGTATAAATAATAAATTATTATTATTATTATTATTATTATTATTATTATTATTATTATTATCCAGTCAGAGGCCATCTCCTCCTCTGGGATCCTTTTCTGTCCTGAAGGAAATCATCTGGCTCCCAGGGCTGCAAGGAGAGGAGGACAAGGCTTTGCATTGTGCTGAGAAGGAGGAATTGCTACTCGGGAACAGTAATTCCATCCCAGAGTCGGGCTGCCTCCGCTTGGAGCTTGCAGACCTTGTGGCCGGTTGCTAGGCAACAGGGCCTCCTTGCGGTTCCCGTTTCCTGTTCACACAACATTCCTGGCCTGGGGGGGGGGGGGCGACAAACACCGCCTGCCCTTCTTCCCAGCATCTCACCGGAAATGCAAATCTGGTTCCTGCCAGCTGTTTTGGAACTACAACTCCCACCAGCCCCAACCAGGGCTTGCTGAGGCTGATGGGAGTTGTAGTTCCAAACAGCTGGAAGGCAACCATTGGGAAAGGAATGTCCTTGACCTCTTCCCCCAACATCTGTTTGCTCAGAGAAACAGAGGGGAAAGGGTGGGGGCACAATGGGCTTTTAACCCCACCCCAGAGCTCCCTGTGACACCCCACATCACCCCCTTTTGCCAGGGGTGCAAAGGGCAGTGCTCAGCTAGCCTGCCACAATGCACCTGTAGCTCCCTTTACCTTTATTCTGCTTCCAAGCAGAGTTGGAGGGGACCTCCAGAGGTCATCAGGCCCAACCCCCCGGCAATCCCTGACAGAATATTCGGAATGAATTCAGAATATTTAGCAGAAGACTCGTTGGGAAGCGCAGAGTGCCCCTCTTCAGCTGAAAGAGACCAGTGGGAGCGGGTGCGAAAGGCGGCCTGAGGCAACCCCTGAGAGCCACCAGCTTGGGTGGGCGTCTTGGGCTACAGGGGCAAACAGTCCAAGTTGGCGCAAAGCAGCCGATGGAGACAAGCCGTCCCAGGCAGAGGGGGGAACTCTGGCCATTTCCCCTCCTGCCCTTCCCAGTCCCGTTATAGGAATTCTAAGGTTATATATATATCTAAGGATATATATATATCTAGAATGTTCATAAATGTACAAGGCAAACACATACGTAAGAATATAAACCATGTGTCTGAAATAGTACAGGAGAGCAATCCTGAAGCCATTTTGACTCTCCCAAACTGATCTCAGATATTTCTCTGCAAGGAGGAAGGAAATGGGGAAAGCTTTCCAATGGTCTTTGAAGGGCTTACACCTGTAAATACAGTCTAGGAAGTATCTGTTAAGCTGAGCAAAGTTATCAATATGCACAAGAGGTTCAGGAACTAAGTATCTTTCAAATCAGAACCAGTGAAGATCCTGTGTGAGTGTCTGGAGGCGGTTGGAGGATGGATGGCAGCTAACAGATTGAGGTTGAATCCTGACAAGGCAAAAGTACTGTTTTGGGCAGACAGGGAGTGGGCAGGTGTGGGGGACACCCTGGTCCTGAATGGGGCAACTGGAAGTCATTTTGGACTCACAGCCGTCCATGGAGGCGCAGGTCAATTCGGTGTCCAGGGCAGCTGTCTCCCAGCTCCACCTAGTATGCAGGATGAGACCCCACCTGCCCTTAGACTGCCCCGCCAGAATGGTGCATGCTCTGGTTATCTCCCGCTTGGACTACTGCAATGTGCTCTGCATGGGGCTACCTTTGAAGGTGACCCGGAAGCTACAACTAATCCAGAATGCAGCTCCTGGGTACCCCATAAGGAAAGAAGGAGCAGGTTTTTCTTATAATACCCCCAAGCTGAAAGTGCCCCCCCACCGCGGAGCTCACCTGCCAGAGTCTGCCGATGCCCCACATCCCAAACCTTCACTGCCTTCTGGGCCCCACTGGCCAGGATGCTGTCTGCCGTGGGGTGGAAGAGGACCACATCCACCGGCCGGCCCTCCGGCCCCAGGGCAATGTGGGGGGAAGACGAGAGGTCCTGGCCGGAGTCCAGGAGACGCCACACCTTCACCTGCAGAGAAAAAGGCCGGGAGCAAAGGTCTGTCCGTCATCCTGGGAGAAGATGAACCCTGACCCACGGGGGGGGGGCAGCAAAGTGGGGGAAGCACAGCAAAGCCAAGCAGAGACCTCCAGTCAAGGGATGGAGAAAAGAAATGCCCCATCTTCACTTATAAAGTGGTATTAATACTCATCTAAATGGTCGCATGGCTTGAATCAGTGCCGGATTTACGTATAAGCTGAACAAGCTATAGCTTCGGGCCCCACTCTCTTGGGGGCCCCCCAAAAAATTAAAGGAAAACTGGATGTACATTTCCAAAATATAAGATAAAAAAGAAATAAAATAAAACCTACATATAGCAACAGTGTTTTGTGTTGTGTAGGCTCCTGTGAATTACCATCTAGCATATATTCAACACAAAAAACAGCGGCAATTCGTTGTTGACAAAGGACAGCTGGACATAAAAAGGGCCCATTACTTTCAGCAGCTTAGGGCCGCATCAAACCTAAATCCGGCCCTGACTTGAATCCTGGGGACTTTAGTATGTTATGGTTTCTGGGCATTTTTAGGAGGCTCCCATCATGGTGCTACAATTCCCAGAGTGGTTTAACAGTCAATCGTATGTCCCAATGAACTTTATATTTAATAAAACGGTAATAATACCACCTCGAGATGTTTTTACGGGCACCTGACTCCATGCATTCCTTTTCTGGGGAAGGGGAGGGGTCCTAGTGTGGGAATTGCACCAAGGTCACCTTAATCCAGACTTCTGTGCCCCCCCCTCCAGGCCCACAGCCCTCTCCAGAAGCAGCAGCAATGGGGCAAAGGTCTTGGGGGCTATTTCCTCTCTCAGCCCCCCACTCACAGATGGAGCCTGGAAGGGTCTCCTCTACAACCTCCCAGGGTCTTGGGGGGGTCTGCCAAAGGAGGACCCCTTCACTGAGCACTCACCACTTCATCGGCCGAACACGTGGCCAAGAGCTGCTCGTCAAAGGGAGAGAAGTCAAAATCTGTCACCACATCTGGGCAAGAGAGAGAGAGAGAGAGAGATCGATCATGTTTCTTCTTTGCATATTGTTAACTATTTTCAGAATAGTATCTAGGTACAGAATAAGTAAAAGGTCTTCAGTAGTACAGATGTTGGTCAGCAACCTTGCAAAGGTTGATGAATGCAATACATCAAGTAACAACACACAACAAAATGTATTTGGGGGGGCTATTGGGCTGTTGGGTCGCGGGTGGCACTGTGGTTTAAACCACAGAGCCTAGGACTTGCCCATCAGAAGGTTGGTGGTTCAAATCCCTGCGACAGAGTGAGCTCCCGTTGCTCTGTCCCTGCTCCTGCCAACCTAGCAGTTCGAAAGCACGTCCAAGTGCAAGTAGATAAATAGGTACCACTCTGGCGGGAAGGTAAACGGCGTTTCCGTGCGCTGCTCTGGTTCGCCAGAAGTGGCTTAGTCATGCTGGCCACATAACCCGGAAGCTGTACCCTGACCATTAGGTCCAGTCGCGGATGACTCTGGGGTTGCGGCACTCATCTCGCTTTATTGGCCAAGGGAGATTTACAGATAAACATATGTGGCACATATTTGGGAAAACAAAAGGCTCAGGATTAAACCCTACACAAATCTGGAGTCCCTAAAACAGCTGGATGATGCCCTTTTCATCTCCTTCTGGCAACTCCTGCAGCCAAGAGTCTTGCTCTGCTTTCCTTTGGACCACAGCAGTGCAGCCGGGAGCAGGGCCTTGTCATCTGAGCAGCCCAGGATCTCCAGGCACACGGCCCAGGCTCACACCCCAGAAATGCAAGCATAATTTTACTTCTCTCAGTATTTAATTTTTAAAAAACATTTTATTCCGATGTTTTGAGCTGTTCTCATTTTTACCTGTAAGCCAACTGTCAGGGGGAAAGGTGGGGTATAAAATAATAATAATAATAATAATAATAATAATAATAATAATAATAATAATAACCACCTCCATCTCGAGGGCAAGTGGTGTTGGGGGGGTGGATCTGGCACAGAAATCGGCTGCCTGGCTGAGGCATCTGGCCTGCCCTGGAAAAGTAGGTCGCTGCGTCATTTTCCGTTTCCACAGGCCTGCAGCAGATGCAAGCCGGCAGCGGGAGACTCGTGCCAGCTGCCTCGGGACAGCAGGGCTCATCCTGCGCCCAGGCAGGCAGGCAGGCAGGGACCAAGAGTCTCTTCCCTGCTTGTGCCCCTCTCTCAACTGGGCTTAACTGGGACTGAACAGTCTCAAAACAACAGCCAGGCTTAAAAGAGGGAATTGGAGAAGCCGGGAACAAGGGGAAGCTGGAGACACACGAGCCAGGAGGAGGTGGGGATTTCAGGGCAGGAAATATGAATCTCAGGTGCCTATAAACTGGCAGAATTTACTATATCATTGCAGGGGGCTATGACTCTATGACTTTTGCTGTATTTGTGACGTTCAGCCTGTTCTTTTAGTTGCTGGTTTCCTGATAGCAGATCGTAATTGTTTCACCAATGTTTTGTTATTTATATTATATGATTTACGCTCATAATGTTTTGTTGCTGTTATTTATTAAGCCGCTTTGGGATTCGCGTGAAACGGAAGCGGTGCAGAAATACAGTTAAATCCATTGTATATTTATCATCACAAGCGTAACGTTTGGTAAACTCTATACATTTGCTGTAAATCTCCGACGGGACCTTGACGTTTCCGTTCTGTAATGGTGGCGTGAATTTAACGAAGTTTCTGAAAAGGAAGCTGGTGCCTCGCCTACGCCAACCCCACTCCAGCGTCCCACCTAGGCAGGCTCCAGCCCTGCCTAGGTGCCAAGCTCACCTGAGTGGCAGCCCAGCTGTGAAACGACCCTCTGGGATCTCTTCTGGCTCTCCAAGGGCACAAGGCCCAGCACACCTGGAAGGGGAAGGAAAGAGACAAGTCACAGGGAGACCAGATACATGCATTGGGGGGGGGGCAGATGGGTGCAATACATGAGGGGTGGGGTGGAATTTTCAAACAGGGAACTCTCCCAGTCCTAATGGGAGACGTTGAGGCAACAAACATTGCTAGTTTTTTCTATGCAGGGTAAGACTACAGTAAACTGGGTTTTAACGCATCCCCAATAAACAGAATTTCACTTTTGTTGGCTATTTGCAGATTAGTTGCGCTGCAGAAGGCATGCTGGGGAGACCACACATTACAAGGAACGCTAAAATAACTTTTGCTAGGTTTGCATAACAAAAACAAAAACTCCTTTTACAAAAAATCAGTAAGCATGACCCATCCACCAGGGTACTGAGACAGCTATACTATGCCCAACAGCTTAATTAACATAACTTAACAGCACCTGCTATACTGCTTCACAGCTGTAAAACTAGGTCATGTTATTTGCTCTGGCCTTTAAAGAAATACACATCTTGTGGAACAGTAATGAACCTTCAGATTTAAAGAGAACATTCAACACCTTTTAGTTCTTTTTCAGTTTCACTAATAACCTTTGCCGTGATACTAGAACAGGCTTCCTCAACCTCGGCCCTCCAGATGTTTTGAGACTACAATTCCCATCATCCCTGACCACTGGCCCTGCTAGCTAGGAATCATGGGAGTTGTAGGCCAAAAACATCTGGAGGGCCGAGGTTGAGGAAGCCTGTGCTAGAAGCTGCACAAATGTCCTGCAGGAAACAGCCCCCGTCACCAGAAACAAAGTCATTGTATGGGACAGAACCGGGAAGATACAAGGCATTTCCATAGGCAAGTTCTCCAACCCAGTGTTCTAGAAATACACACACATGCTCTGTGTTGGCACATTGCAACTTACAGGCAACTTAGCTAGACTCCCGTCTTGTTCATCTTGGTAAGGCATGTATCAACACAACAGTATTAACAGTGTAAAGCAGGGGCCAGCAAACTTTTTCAGCAGGGGGCCAGTCCACTGGCCCTCAGACCTTGTGGGGGGCCGGACTATATTTGGGGGTGGAATATGAACAAATGCCTATGCCCCACAAATAACCCAGAGATGCATTTTAAATAAAAGGACACATTCTACTCATGTAAATACATGTTGATTCCCGGACCGTCCGTGGGCTGGATTTCGAAGGCGATTGGCATCTGGCCCCCGGGCCTTAGTTTGCCTCCCCATGTTCTAAAGCTATGTATTGTGTTTACACTTAATTTTCTTTCTCGCACATATTCTGCGAACCGCCCTGAGACCCCCAGGTATAGGGCAATACAGTGGTACCTCGGTTTACAGACTTAATCAGTTCCAGAAGTCTGTTCTTAAACCGAAACTGTTCTTAAACTGAGGCTTGCTTTCCCTAATGAGTCCTCCCGCCACCGGTGCCCTTCCACTGTTCAGCTTCCGTTCTTAGACTGAGATAAAGTTTGCAAACTGGGACACTACTTCCGGTTTTGCGGAGTTCGTAAAGCGAATTGTTTGTAAACAGGGCTGTTCTTAAACCAGGGTACCACTGTATATAAACAACAACAACAACAACAACAACAACAACAACAACAACAACAACAACAACAACAACAACAACAACAACAACAACACAATCTCAAGATATATAATCTAATCGCCAATTGGCACCTTAGGCCCAGGTGTTAGTAGTTGCTTCTTTACTTCTTTGTATTTTAAAGAACAAATCTCAAAGTGGTTTACAACACATTAAAACATCAAATCAAACAACCCAGAATAAAACAAGGTAAATGTTCAGATCCTTCTCTAAGTGCCATTTTGCTTTCCCCAGCTGCCAACCTGGCATGCAGAGATCTCCACGTGGTCGCAGTGGGACCCACAGCAGTCGCAAAACGCGCCCGGCTCATTTCTAACTCCGCAGGCAGCCCCTCGCGGGCATCTGCCAGTGACTGAAGGAGCCCACAAAGGGCACTGCGGACCCTGTCCCAGAAGGGACCTTTGGATTCTGCACAGCCAGTGCCTAGAAGGGGCATCCAGCCCCAGGTAACAGGGTGACAGGTGGTGCTAGGGAGAGCCTTTCTTCAGCAAGAGGGCTGCATTCCCTTAAGGACAGACTTCTGAGGGCCACACGCCAAGGGCAGGTGAGGCCGGAGGCCAAAGAGGGCAGAGCCAGTGCATTTTTTCTAAAAAAAACGTTTAGGGGTACTCTCATTTTCCTACTCATACAGTGGTACCTCGGGTTACATTCGCTTCAGGTTACATACGCTTCAGGTTACAGACTCCGCTAACCCAGAAATATTACCTTGGGTTAAGAACTTTGCTTCAGGATGAGAACAGAAATTGTGCTCCAGCGGCACGGCAGCAGCAGGAGGTCCCCTTAGCTAAAGTGGTGCTTCAGGTTAAGAACAGTTTCAGGTTAAGTACGGACCTCCGGAACGAATTAAGTACTTAACCTGAGGTACCACTGTATTGAAATACTGCCCCTCAATGAGGCCAAACTTAGATTCACAAAATGTTTAGGGGTATGCATACCCCTAGGGGAAAAAGCACTGGGCAAAGCAACTGGTGTAAATCAGACCTGTGTGTAACTTCTGGCTGCAGAGAAAGCCAGAGGTTTCTACACACCTGCTGCACCCAGGCAAGGAAGAGGAACTTTCTCAATTCAGGGATGTGTTCTTGGGGGTTGGGGTACAGCAGGTGCCGTGAGCTCCAGAATGAGAGGCCAGCAAGGCTGCATTCAGCGCCCCAGGAATGAGGTTCCGCACCCCCGCCTGTGCCCAGCCCAGGTGAGTCCCCTTGGGACATGTTCTCCAACCCCTGCCCCTCAGGTAAAGGGGGCAGGTATCTCCCCTGCTCTTCCCAAGAGTTTCTAAGGCCTGGAGACGCCAGGAGGTGCAGGCTGGAACCTTTGGGAGAGGGTAGGGCACAAAGGGAAGCCCAAGCCCACCAGCAGCGGCGGGAAGCAGGAATGGCAAGGTGGCACACCCATCCCTTCCTCCTCTTCTTCCTCCTTTTCACGAGCCTCCTGGGGATGCCTCTTCCCCTGGCAACTGGACCTCCCAAGGAGTTTCCCATCCTCGTGCAACTGGGACTCTCCCTGCTGCCAGGTGCCAGTTCCCAACAGTTCCCACATGCCTGCACAGGTTGGCGCAACCTCTCTGCCCGGTCGAAGTGCACCGTGCAAGCGTGCCCCATGGAGAGTAGCGGAGCCACCACCTGCAGGGCAGGGCAGGGCCTGGCCTCGCCCACAGCTTACCTGCCGAGTCTGTGTGGAAGGCGATCCAGCGGCTGCCAGCCTTGATGTGGTTTGCCGAAGCAGCCGGGAAGCCGGCTCGGAGGTCTCCAATCCAGGCCTGCAACACAGGAGAGACAGAAGGCACAAGTGAAGGGAGGGGGAGAGCCATTCCCTGCCCCACAGCTCAGCGAAGAAAGGGAACCACCTGCAGCTTTGCCACATCCTTCTCCCCCAAACCAAAGCTGGGAGAAAGAGAGGGAAAGAGACACTGCAGCTCTTTCTCTCGTTCCTGCAGAGCAGCAGGGATCTTCTTGCAGAGTCAGAGGAGGAGAAGCATCTGCACCCCAAGCCCAGGGGACAGAGGGGGGTCCTGCCCAGACACTGAGGTCCAGCTCCGAGGGCCTTCTGGCAGTTCCCTCCCCGAGAGTAGTGAGGCTACAGGGAACCAGGCAGAGGGTCTTCTCGGTGGTAGCACCCGCCCTGTGGAAAGCCCTCCCATCAGATGTCATGGAAATGAACAACTGAAGGCAACCCTGTATAGATAGGGAAGCTTTTAATGTTTGATGTTTTATCATGTTTTTAATATTCTGTTGGGGGCCGCCCAGAGTGGCTGGGGAAACACAGCCAGATGGGCATGGTATAAATAAATTATTATTATTATTATTATTATTATTATTATTATTATTATTATTATTATTATTATTACAAAGCAGAGGGCCGCCCCCCACAGGGGTTTTGCAGAGGGGTTGCCAACTATTACCGGGCACCCAAAAGTGGAAAGGACATGCCCAACGGAGCAAGGCACCTCCCCATGCGCTTAGCGCAATCCGTGACTCCTTCTGTCCTTATCCCAGCTGGGAAGAGAGCCAGTGTGTACATTCCAACATATGTGTGCACTGTGTGGCCCATTTTTGGAGGATGGATGGGGGCTAACAGGTTGAGGTTGAATCCTGACAAGATAGAAGTACTGTTTTGGGGGGACAGAGGGTGGGCAGGTGTGGAGGACTCCCTGGTTCTGAATAGGGCAACGGTGCCCCTGAAGGACCAGGTGCGCAGCCTGGGAGTCATTCTGGACTCACAGCTGTCCATGGAGGCGCAGGTCAATTCTGTGTCCAGGGCAGCTGTCTACCAACTCCACCTGGTACGCAGGCTGAGACCCTACCTGCCTGCACAGTGTCTTGCCAGAGTTGTGCATGCTCTGGTTATCTCCTGCTTAGACTACTGCCATGCACTCTCCGTGGAGATACCTTTGAAGGTGACTCGGAAACTACAACTAATCCAGAATGCAGCAACTAGACTGGTGACTGGGAGCGGCCGCCAAGACCATAGAACACTGGTCCTGAGAGACCTGTATTGGCTCCCAGTATGTTTCCGTGCACAATTCAAATTGTTGCTGCTAACCTTGAAAGCCCTAAAGGGCCTCGACGCAGTATACCTGAAGGAGTGTCTCCACCCCCATCGTTCTGCCGGGACACTGAGGTCCAGCTCGAAGGGCCTTCTGGCAGTTCCCTCCCTAAGAGAAGTGAAGCTACAGGGAACCAGGGAGAGGACATTTTCGGTGGTGGCACCCACCCTGTAGAACAGCCTCCCATCAGATGTCAAGGAAATAAACAACTATTTGACTTTTAGAAGACATCTGAAGGTAGCCCTCCCTCCCTCCCTCCCCTTTGCCTGCGGTCTCCTCCACCCCAAACCGCACGGGAGGAAGACAAACTGCCAGACAACGGAGCTCCCAGCACTTCTTCTTCCTCCATCCACATCCCTCCCTGCAGCTCCCTGGTGGATGGTGCTCCAGGCAGATGCTCAACAGGGAGGACTAAAGCCTTACATTATATGTTCCTAGAGCAGAGGGGAACCAAGTCAAGGCTGACATGTGCGCAGCTTCTGTGGCCAAATTCCAAAGCCTCAAACTTTGACGTGGAAGAATTGTAGCAAACGCAGCTTCTCACATCACTGGATCTGAGTGGTGGGAGAAGCTGCAGCTCCCAGAATTCTCCCTTCCTATGAAGAAAGGACCAGGAAGACCTGCGGGAAGCTGTTTGAGAAGGCGGGGGGGGGGGCTGGCTTCTTCAAGACAAAAAGTAGGTTTAAAAAATGACCCTGAGATTATGCGCGGGAATTCTCCGCATGCCCCAGCTCTGCCCACCTGCCCTTTGGTGCTCAGTCTCCAGCAGCAGCCCTCAAAAACTGCACAGCGGCAACACAAAGGGAGGCTTGTTGGCTGCCTGGTTTTATTCCGCTTAAAAATAGGCTCTTTCATGCAACTTCTGCTACACACACCAGCAAAGCAGTTCTCACACTTCCAGCAGGCAGAGGAGGTTGCCCAGGCAACAGAAAGCCTGACATTTCCCTGGTTCTGCAATATTCTATTATATTATATTAATAATAATAATTCCTGCAATCATTGAAATTTCAGGGCATTCATCCGATTCTGGCCTTTAGGCCTGAGAAGTCATCCATGCTGCATTGGTGGTGCCACCACACAGGGGGCCCTGCTGAGAGCTCACAGTCCGAACAGCATGAGGCGGCACATGCAAGAGGGGCGCCGCTCAGACTCGCAAGAGGGGGCAAAGGGAAGGGGGCAGGGGGCTCAGGCTGCCCCCAAGGCTGTCAGGGGGCTCCCTCCCAAGGCCTGTGTTCTTCACAGCCATCCACTTTGCTCTGCGCAAACTAAAAAGTGACACAATTTTGGGGGCCTCCTGGGCACCCAAACATCTGTCTGGTTTGTGGGCGGTGCCCTGGAGGCCACCCCAAAATGCTTCCCCTTAAGGAAGGGGCGCAGCCCAGTGGGAGGACACCTGCTCTGCATGCAGAAGATCCTGGGCTCAGCACCCTGTTGCAGGAACACCACTTCCTATTAAAATAAGCACAGGATTTCAAAGCTGTTTGAGCCTTTTCACGTCCACTTTTCCAGCCTCTAAGCTCCTGTCTAAGAGCAGCAGGGGATGGGGAAAGAAGCCCCAAGACGACCGCCTGTCTTAGAGACAACCCTGGACTAGGTGGGCCAAGGCCTGAGGCTCAGGATCCAGACCCCCCCCCTCCACTCAGGATGAGGGCAAATGGAAACGGGTTGCCCAGGGTTGCCCAAAGCAGATGAGAGAGGGCGCAAGGCTGCGGCACTCCCCAGATCGCAGGCAAAGTAGCAGCTCCTGAGGGGGTTTTCTGCCCCCCCCCCCGCATTGCAAGGAGTTGGACTAGATCAGTGTTCCCCACCCTTGGGCCTCCAGCTGTTTTTGGACTACAACTCCCCAACTGTACAATTCCATGATTTATGGGACTCTCCGTCCTGGGAGGTTTTGAAGCTGAGGTTGCTGGCCATCTGCCACGGATGCTTCCGCTGAGATTCCTGCTTTGCCACGGGTCGGACTAGATGACCCCGGGAGGTCCCTCCCAACTCTACAATTCTATGATGATGATGATGATGATCATTCCATAGGAGGGAAAGGAGGCGGGGCTTCAGCCCAAGGCAAGCTCCTCCCCCTGCCCCCCGATTCTGCAGGCGCCACCTTCCCCCCTTGGCCCCCCGAGGAGGAAGCCGGCTGCAAGCCCGGAGAGCAGCTGCGCCGTGCACAGGATGGGGAAGGGAGAGCGGAAGCCGCGGAAGCCGCAAGGCGCGTCTTGTGACCCACGCCCAGAGCGCGGCTGCCGACGCCCCGAAGGCGCCCCACCTCTTCGGCGGCCGCGGCTCCGAAGGGGTTAACCCCGAGGGCGCCCCCGCTGCTGCTGCTGCTCCTGCTCCTGCTGCTCCTGCTCCTGCTGCCGCCGCCGCCCGGGCAGGGAAAGGAAGGAGTGGCCGGGCGCCCGGGCGCGCGCCGGCTGGTGGGCAGCGGGAGTCCCCGGGGGCGCCCCCGGGCAGAGGGTGCCAATCGGGAGCAGGGCATCCCGGGGGTGGGTGGGGAGATCGGGGGCAGCGGAGCCAAGACCCCGGAGGCAGGTGCGGGCGGAGGGCAGGGAGGGCGCCTGGGGTTGCTCTCCGGGAGGGGATCGGGGCCCTTCCCGTCGGGGCGCCGGCTGCACCCACCTCCTTGCGGGCCACCCTGGCCTCCGCGTGGCGGAATTTGGACACCTTGAAGCGATTCATGCTCAGCCTCCCGCCGCCGCCGCCGCCGCCGCCCGGGCTCCGATCCGAATCGCCGCCAAGCCCCGCCCGGCCGTCCCCGCCTCCTCCGCCTCCGCCTCCTCTGCCGCTGCTCCGGGGACTGAGCACCATCCGGCGCCCAGGAGGAAGGAGGAGCCGGGCGGAGGGGCGCTTTCGCCCGGGAGGCGCCGCGCAGGTACGACGGTGGCGCTTCCACCTGGAAGGTTTGGGGAGAAAGTCCTGCCGCCCAGTCCAGCACAGGGGGCTCTCGCCCTCCCCACGCGCCCCAGTTTGATCCTGACAACAACCTTGCCAGGTAGGCGAGGCAAAAGAAGCCAACCCACCCGCGAGAGGATGCCCTGGCGAGCTTTACAGCTGAGAAGGGATTTGTTTGTGAACGAAAAGATTAGGCACCGCCTTTGTGTCCTAGAACCTGACGCACAATTTTAAAGCCATCATTTAAACAATCATTTTATTTACTTATTAAATTTTATATACCGCTCTCCCTCTGTGGAACACAGGGTGTCTTGCAGCAAGAGCAGGGGTCAGCAAGCTTTTTCAGCAGGGGGCTGGTCCACTGTCCCTCAGACTGTCCCTTGTGGGGGGCTGGACTATATTTTTTGGGGGGGGGATGAACGAATTCCTATGCCCCACAAATAACCCAGAGATGCATTTTAAAATCCACTCATGTAAAAACACGCTGATTCCCAGACCATATGCAGGCCAGATTTAGAAGGCGATTGGGCCGGATCCAGCCCCTGGGCCTTAGTTTGCCTACCCATGAGCAAGAGTTTCTTAAGGATCTGAGGTGGGTGGACTGGAATGTCCTCCATTCAAGTAGAGGCTGAGCCCTGAGGGTGGTGGTCTCCCAGGCTGGCGTGTTGAGCAGGGTGCTTTACGGAAGCGGGTTGTGGGCCATCAGCAGCGACTGGCTGAACACTTTCCACATGTGGTGCATCGGGAATATTTTGGGCATCACGTGTGGCAAGACAGAGTCTCAAAGAAAGATGTGCTCTCTCAAGCCTCAGCAACGTCCTACTCTGGCTTGGTCATGTCCACAGAATGGAAGATGGCAGGGGATGGCAGTGTCTGGAGACAGGCGGTCAGGTCCTGCACCCACAGCAGTGACCAGAGGAGGAATGACCGCTGGGAGACCAAGCAGAATAGAGGGCGCAGACAGCATCTTAAAAAGCAGAGACATCACCTTGCCAACAAAGGTCTGTATAGTTAAAGCCATGGTTTTCCCAGTAGTGATGTATGGAAGTGAGAGCTGGACCATAAAGAAGGCTGGTCACCAAAGAATTGATGCTTTTGAATTCTGGTGCTGGAGGAGACTCTTGAGAGTCCCATGGACTGCAAGAAGATCAAACCTCTCCATTCTGAAGGAAATCAGCCCTGAGTGCTCACTGGGAGGACAGATCCTGAAGCTGAAGCTCCAAGACTTTGGCCACCTCATGAGAAGAGAAGACTCCCTGGAAAAGACCCTGATGTTGGGAAAGATGGAGGGCACAAGGAGAAGGGGACGGCACAGGACGAGATGGCGGGACAGTGTTCTCCAAGCTACAAACATGAGTCTGACCAAACTGCAGGAGGCAGTGGAAGACAGGAGTGCCTGGCGTGCTCTGGTCCAGGGGGTCACGAAGAGTCGGACACGACTAAACGACTAAACAACAACAACAAAGGTGGCTTGCACTGCAGGGGTCATGTGTAGTCCAGCTGTATGGGTGTTCCACAACCCTGGGGCCAGTACTAAGAAGGTACCCTCTCTTGCGCTTGCCAACCTGCTTGAACTGACCAGGAGAGAGCAGGTGCGCAGAGTGTCTGGAGCTGATCAGGATCATATGGGTGCAAGACAGCCTAGCCGCATCTCTTCCTTTATTTCCAACAGTTGACATGAGCCAACAGTGTGACGCGGCAGCTAAAAAAACCAATGCAATTCTGGGCTGCATCAATAGGAGTATAGCATCTAGATCAAGGGAAGTAATAGTGCCACTGCATTCTGCTCTGGTCAGACCTCACCTGGAGTACTGTGTCCAGTTCTGGGCACCACAGTTCAAGAAGGACACAGACAAACTGGAACGTGTCCAGAGGAGGGCAACCAAAATGTTCAAAGGCCTGGAAACGATGCCTTATGAGGAACGGCTAAGGGAGCTGGGCATGTTTAGCCTGGAGAAGAGGAGGTTAAGGGGTGATATGATAGCCATGTTCAAATATATAAAAGGATGTCACATAGAGGAGGGAGAAAGGGTGTTTTCTGCTGCTCCAGAGAAGCGGACACGGAGCAATGGTTCCAAACTACAAGAAAGAAGATTCCACCTAAACATTAGGAAGAACTTCCTGACAGTAAGAGCTGTTTGACAGTGGAATTTGCTGCCAAGGAGTGTGGTGGAGTCTCCTTCTTTGGAGGTCTTTAAGCAGAGGCTTGACAACCATATGTCAGGAGTGCTCTGATGGTGTTTCCTGCTTGGCAGGGGGTTGGACTCGATGGCCCTTGTGGTCTCTTCCAACTCTAGGATTCTATGATTCTATGACTCCTGACCACTTGGTTTGTTATGGTTTCGTCTGTTGTCTATTCAAGGTGCTCTGTATTTTGTGGAAGGTGAACATGGAGATTAGTTGGGTTTAAAAACCACTCATCATCGTGCCGTTGGGCAGGGCAATCCCGTGGTCGTCATAACACAGTTCAGAGAGTCAGAATTGTAGAGTTGGAAGGGATTTCCAGTGGTCATCTAGCCCAACCCCCTGCAATGCAGGAAACTCAGTTCACACAGTTGGGTTTCCGGGAGGGAGGAAACGAAATTGAAATATACTCAGAGTCGCAAAGTGATTTCATGCTCTTTGTTCAGCTCATAGTGGTGAGGAGGAATGAATGAAAGTCCCTTCAAAGTATCTGCTTTATATACATTATTTACACAATGGGCTGCACATGATTGGCTAATTCTGGAATTCTGCTGTAAGCCAATCAGGTTGTGGATTCACTTATATCTGGAGCATGATTGGGTGGTTCCTGCCAACCAATCATACTGCTGCATTTGGATCCTATTGTTCTAGGACCAATCAGACTGCTGCAGTTTGGATCCTATTCAACTCAGTACATAACACCCCTCCCCTCTAAGTTCCAGTCCTGCCCAGGAGGTCGCATTCATAGTCCTCGAGGTACACCGGGGCCTAGTGTGCGTTGCGGCCTGTGGTGTTCCCTGGTCTGGGGTTCAGGTTCTGGCTTGTGTTCATTGTTCAGGTTGCTCAGGCGGTTACGCTGCTGCTGCCTTTTCTCAGGGAACAAGCCTGGTAGCAAGCCAGGAGGCATTTGTTCAGGTGGAGTGTTATAAGAAAAACTGCTCCTATATCCCATATGGGTTATCCATGAGCCCATATAGAGTCCTGAAGTGGGTTTTCCATCGGTCGGAGAAAATAACAGAGGCCAAGCAGAGAATATTGAGAAGCAAAGCAGCTAGTAAGCCTGATCTTTATTAAACTGTTGCAACAGGGTCCCCCGCTCACCCCACGCAGGGAGGGAGGAGAGGAACCCAGAACATTGGTGTGCAATCTCTTATATAGATTTTTGAAATTGCCCACCCTGCAGCCCAAGACCACCCCCCAAAACATCGTACATACATTACAGAAAGAGGTGGTCCCAGCAGAAATACATGGGGGGGGGGTGTCTACAGCAGAAAACCTGTCTGCCAGGATACCTGATCATGGTCACTGATTGCTTTACCAGGGCAGCCTGGCCATTCCTTTTGAGATGCTAAATACACAGTTCCTGAATCCAGGTCACCCTGTTCACACACAAATACGCCCTTAAGACAGGAGTTGTGAGCAAAGAGACAATGGGGAGGTTTCCCCATTTCCTTCCTCATTGCAGAGAATATTTGAGGTCACTGAAAGAGTCAAAATAGCTTCAGGGTTGCTTTCCTGTACTATTTCAGAAACATGGTTTATATACTTATGCATATGTTTGCCTTGTAAATTTATGAGCATAGGATTTATATATATGAGACGTTAGAATTCCTATTAAGATGGTGCATAGCAAAAACAAGCCATTAACTGACTGGAAGCTTTTGTGCAGTGGTTTTGTCCCCACGCTTGCAACATTTTATTAAGGAAGGCCCGAGGACTGTGGAGGCTGCGCCCTACGATCCTCGCCTCTGACTTGCACTTTGTAACGAGCAGCTGTGGTGCAAGTCTCTGCAACACCCCGGCGTGACCTCACCTCTCCTGTGCACTTCAGGGAGGAAAAATATTTGTTGGTATTGGCACAGTTCCAAGGAGAGCGTTATGCCCAGGGACTGAACAGCTGTGACAGCGCCGTGCAACGCAGGGTTCAGCAACATCTCCTGACCACTTTGGACTCCCATGTCACAAAAACAAGGCCGCTGGCGCAAGGATTTCCGCTTGCACAACAGAACTTCCTCTCCCTGCACCGTCCAGTGGAGGAAGCGGGGAAGGGAAGTTCCACTGCGCTGGCAAAAGTCCTAGGGCTGGCAGAACTGCTTCGTTGGAGAACGCCCCAGGTTTCTAGATCTCAGCTGCAGAGGTGAAGCCTGACTCTGTGTTGGCTGATCTCCCTAGAGGCCAAAAAGCAGGCAAACAGGCATAATGTGACACCCACAAAATCAATTGGGCACAATGTGATGAATGGAAAAGTTTGAGTTTTAGTACAGAATGTCAGAGCCACTCCTCAATTCAATTATTCCATCCAGGCACTAGATTGTGAACCAAACCTTCCAAAGTTCTCCTTTGAGCTATCTGAAAATGATTTTTCAAGTGCTGGAGATGTAATGAGTTAGAAGGCACGTTTTATCATATGTGGTAGACTTGTAATAGGGTAAAAGGGTATTGGGAAATGATATATAATGAATTGAAAAAAAATGTTTTAAAGTACCTTTCCCCCCCAAAAAACAGAGTTCTTTTTGTTGGGGATAATTTTGTTGGGGATAAACAGTGTAAATAAACTCTGATGGTGTAACAATGGATTACTGAATGGTTTAGTTCATGCAAAATATGCAGGGATGTATGGTATGCAAAATGAACAACTGAAAGAGAAGAAGGGAAGTCATTGATTTAAGGTTGTCTGTATCTTGAAATGCAAATTAGAAAAATTTAATAAAAACTATATAATCCATGTATGGAATGATGGTTACGCTATCAATGATTTCTTGTGAAACTGAAAGGGTAAGGCTGGATGTAAACTTTTGAAACTATTCGCCCTTTATGGGCAGAGAGCATGAAACTCTTAATCTCAGAGTTGTGGGTTCAAGCCCCATGTTGGGCAAAGGTGTCCTGAACTGCAGGTTGTGGGACTAAATGTTCCTTGTGGTCCCTTCGAACTCTGCAGTTCTGTGATTCTGTGTATAAAAGCTGCAGCAGTTTCTTGGTGCTGGAACTTCTTTCTGCCCCCCCCCCAGTAAAAGTTTGGTTTGGTTTTGCTGCTGCAAGTGTTGCCATGGTGCATCTGTCTCCATGGCACCCCAGCCCATACCTAGCAGTAAAACTACACACGCACAAATTAAAGCTATATTGGGGAAAGGGATCAATCCTGAAAATATAACTAAGGAAGAGTACTTTTAAGGTTAATTGATTTATTGTGAGAGGGACTTTCCTAGATTAAAAACCACTGTGGTGGACGCAATTGACAGATTGCATGCACACGCATGTGGAATAAAATGGTAAACTGCAGTTTCTATTATTTACAGTAATTAGACACCATGTCATCATCATACATAGAACATTTTAAAGCGGCACGCAAGAAGATACAGGCAGTGCCGGATTTATGTATAAGCTAAACAAGCTATAACTTAGGGCCCCACTCTCTTGGGGGCCCCCAAAAAATTAAAGGAAAAAACTGGATGTACATTTCCAAAATATAAGATAAAAAAACAAATAAAATAAAACCTCCATACAGCAACCATGTTTTGTGTTGTGTAGTGTCACAAGAGAAGCCATGATCAGAGAGGGGACTTAATAAATTAACCTCTCAGTGTTACGTATTTCTTTGCTAACAAAAGAATGTATATTTTACTTGTATCTTTTACTTCTGTATCGCTGTAATACCCCTAAAGAATGTAGCTGAGGAATGCAACTGTTGACTTATCAAATGTATCGCCTTTTTTCTCTTTCTAAAAAGTGTTTTCTTACACTAGAAAATGTAACTGGAATAGAAAAATGTAACTGGAAGAATGTAGCCAAAAGATTTTATATTCTGTGTGACTTTCCATTGGCGTATACTTGATCTGTCAATATTCTGCCCTTCACAAACTGGAAGGAAGAACAGCGAAAGAGGCTTGGGCAATGGAGTCAGCCTCTTTTCCTTTGGCCTTAGGCCCACCCCGGGCCGAGGGCGGGTCAAAGGCCAGCCCAAGCAGGTGGGTGGCACCTGCCCAGGTGAGCCCTGCTCGGTGCCGCAAACCCTGCCCACCTGTGGGGAAGGGAGGGCGGATACTGTCAAAATACCTTCAAGCACCACAGCGCCACCTACTGGGTCCACAAATGACATCGTGAATACACACAAAATGCAACATAAAATCAGTTTAATTAATAAAAGTATGCACACTTCTTCAGATAAGAAGCTGCATGCACACGAAAGCTCATACCAAGAACAAACTTAGTTGGTCTCTAAGGTGCTACTGGACAATTTTTTATTTTTTAAAAAATATATTTCTACTGTGTCAAACCAACATGGCTACCTACCTGAATTTTAAAAACTGTGTTTTAGATTCCTTCCCCCTCCCCCCCATTCATGCAGGTTTCACTGTAAGTGTTCGTTCATATATTGGAAGTAACTTGGTTTAAAAAGGGGGGGAGGAAGCATGACATTTAATTAATAATGATGTTGGTGTTGTTTAGTCATTTAGTCGTGTCCGCCTCTTCGTAACCCCCTGGACCAGAGCACGCCAGGCCCTCCTGTCTTCCACTGCCTCCCGCAGTTGGGTCAAACTCATGCTGGTAGCTTCGAGAACACTGTCCAACCATCTCGTCCTCTGTCGTCCCCTTATCCTCGTGCCCTCCACCTTTCCCAACATCAGGGTCTTTTCCAGGGAGTCTTCTCTTCTCATGAGGCGGCCAAAGTATTGGAGCCTCAGCTTCAGGATCTGTCCTTCCAGTGAGCACTCAGGACTGATTTCCTTCAGAATGGAGAGGTTTGATCTTCTTGCAGTCCATGGGACTCTCAAGAGTCTCCTCCAGCACCAGAATTCAAAAGCATCTATTCTTCGGCGATCAGCGTTCTTTATGGTCCAGCTCTCACTTCCATACATCACTACTGGGAAAATTAATAATGATAATTATTCCAGTTGCTGAGAATCACAAGAGCAGAGAGTCTGGCATTCAGGTTGTGCTTGTAAGCTTCCCCCTGAAGTCTTTGATTGCCTCTTTGAGAACAGGACACTGGAAGAGGCGGGGTCCCTCTTGATGCCTGCAGTGTTTGTCTCCACTCTGGACAGAGGGACACCTCATATATTCCCCTGCTCCACCTCCTGGCCCTGGCAGGGGACTCACTCAGCCCCTGGGCTCTGCCTGCTTGCTCTGAACCCCAAATGTCATCATCTGGCTCAGGAATAAGAGCCCCATCAGCAGGCCAGGTCTGGGAAGTTATCCTTGAAAGTATCAGCTCAAGAGGTCCCAAGGAGGGTGCGGGGGGACGGCCCAAGCTCAGCTCCCCAGGCTAAAGAAACTGGAATATTGTAATGAAGGGAGAAGTCAGTTTGCAGGAGGGAGCAGTGATTCTTATGCAAGTGCTAAGGGATGGGAGGGAGGGAGGGAGGGAGGGAGGGAATCCCCAACTGCAGACCCCCCCCCAGAAGAGAAATTCCCATCTGAGATCCTCAGAGAGGTCTGGGACTCGTTCTGCCCAGACACTGAGGTCCAGATCCGAGGTCCTTCTGGCAGTTCCCTCGCTGCGAGAGGCCAAGTTACAGGGAACCAGGCAGAGGGCCTTATTGGTGCTGGCACCCGCCCTGTGGAACACCCTCCCACCAGATGCCAAAGAGAAAAACAACTACAGTGGTATCTAAGGTTAAGAACTTAATTCGTTCCGGAGGTCTGTTCTTAACCTGAAGCACCACTTTAGCTAATTGGGCCTCCCGCTGCCGCTGTGCCACCGGCATGCGGTTTCTGTTCTCATCCTGAAGCAAAGTTATTAACCTGAGGTAATATTTCTGGGTTAGCGGAATCTGTAACCTGAAGATTATGTAACCCGAGGTACCACTGTACCAGACTTTTAGAAGACATCTGAAGGCAACCCTGTTTAGGGAAGCTTTTAATGTTTAATAAGTTATTGTATTTTAATATTCTGTTGGAAGCTGCCCAGAATAAATAAATAAATAAATAAATAAATAAATAAATAAAATTATTAATAATAATAATAGTGTGGTCAGAAAAACAAGGAACCTCAATGCAGTCAGCAAAAATGGACTCTGGTGGATTTTTAATTAATTCTTTCACTGCGATGTATTCTCCTGTCTGCTTAAGAGGCAGTCAGAGCAGCACTGGACAGATTGAGGAACAGATCCTGCCCTCCTGGGTTCTGCCCCGAAGCAGAGCTCCGCTGCCTCCACGAAAGACATCTCTCTGCACCCGAAGCAGCAGGGAGCGCAGAGTCCGTGCCTGCCAGTTGGGTGAGAAGGCAGGAGCATCCCTCAGGATGAGGCCAGGGTGGCTTTCTGCACAGAGAGATGGGGGTGAGCTGAGAGCCCAGGCTCCTTCTCCTCCTATCAGCCTGGCCACCCCCTGCAAGCTGGAGGATAAGGCAGGCTGTGTCTGTGAGGAGATAGCTGAGGGGAGGGGACTTTGGGGGCAGCTCCCTCCTTCAGGCCTCCAGCTACTCTGGCTCTTTCTGCCGGCCAAAGAGTCCAATTCTTCCCTGGGAAGGAAATCAGCAGCAGAATGGATGGGGATGAGGACTCCTAAAGGGGCTGCCCTAGAAGGGGAAAGGGAAGGGCCCTTCCTTGCCCCCAGGCCTGCTGTCTAAAGGGGTCGTGCAGAGGGGGATCAGGGGGGTTTGGAGGACAAAAAACATCCAGGCATTTCTGTGCTCTTTGGGGGGACTTTCCAACCTACGCTTCAAGCTCAGGCTCGCGAGATTTTCTCTCGGCTGCGCAAAAATAAACAAGGAGCTCTTAATCACTTGCACACTTGCAGCACCCGTCCCTAGGTGTGCATTGCGACTGGCAAACCAAGGGGAGTTGTGGTGGTTGTTTGTGACTTAGGATGGATAGATGGATAGAGTGAGGGAAGGGAAGTCAAGGTTGAAGGAGACTGGGGAGGGGGCCCCAGTGGGGTCAGGGAAGCCAGTCACTCTCCCTCTAGATCAGGCTTCCTCAACCTCGGCCCTCCAGATGTTTTTGGCCTACAACTCTCATGATCCCTAGCTAGCAGGACCAGTGGTCAGGGATGATGGAAATTGTAGTCTCAAAACATCTGGAGGGCCGAGGTTGAGGAAGCCTGCTCTAGACCAGGCTGTGTGAGGTCGAGTCTGGAGGTTTGAAGTCAGTTTTTGAGGTTTAATTAAATTATTTCATTTACAGCTTGATTGTTAAAACACACCCACACCAGACACTTGGCATCTATCCCTCACATGAGATGGGACCATCAGCTGAGACAAGTTCCCCAGACCGACCAAAACATCTGGAGAGACGCACCGGACGAGAGACTTAGACAGGCATTAGAAACTGGTTCTAAGCAATGCTTCCAACTTTAAGCTGCTGTTATACAGTGGAATTTGCTGCCAAGGAGTGTGGTGGAGTCTCCTTCTTTGGAGGTCTTTAAGCAGAGGCTTGACAACCATATGTCAGGAGTGCTCTGATGGTGTTTCCTGCTTGGCAGGGGGTTGGACTCGATGGCCCTTGTGGTCTCTTCCAACTCTATGATTCTATGATACCTTTTCCCTAGAAATGACAGACTAGCTTGTGCTGCCTATTGTATGCTTAAAATTATGTCCACTATATGTGGGTGGGGGGAACGATAAAATACATTCTTTTACAAAAATAAGCCATCACATGTGTCATTGCATGTCCCAGATGGTTTCGGAAGGGGGAGTGTAGGGGGCAGCCTGGAGGGAGGGGGCTCTTTGGAACGGGGTGTCGCGGTAAAAGGGTAAGCACCCCTCCCTCCCGGAGCAGCCAGAGCCCGGAGCCCCTCCAGGAGCGCATGGGGAGAGTTTAGCTCTCCGCCCGAGCGCAGGCGACCTCTCCCGCAACCCGGCTCTGCGCGATAAGAGGGCGGCGGCTGGAGCCTCGGCTCGAAGGGGCGGGCGGAGGCTATAAAAGCTGGCGGCCCCTGAAGGACTCCCTGCTCCGCCACCTCCTGGGACTTACAGAGCAACTCGACCTCCTGCCTGCTGCCAAGATGGGGCTGACTGCTGAGGAGTGCAAGCTGATCAAGAGCTGCTGGGCCAAACTGGCCCCCGAGCACGAGGATCTGGGCGGCGAAGCGCTGACCAGGTAGGCTCGACGGGGCGGCCAAGGGAGAGAAGCCCAGTCTGGTTCCTCCCGCCCCGTCCCTTTTCCTGACGGCCCCCTTCCCTCCCCGCAGGCTCTTCCAGGTCTACATGCAGAGCAAGATCTACTTCCCGCACTTCGACCTGTGCCCCGGCTCCAACGACATTCAACACCACGGCCAGAAGGTCATCAAGGCCCTCGACAGCGCCATCAAGAGCATTGACAACATCCGCGGCTGCCTGTCCGACCTCAGCGACCTGCACGCCTACAACCTCCGCGTGGACCCCGTCAACTTCAAGGCAAGCGCGCCGAGGGGGCGGACGAGGGCCAGGAGGGGCGCGCCTTGGGTCTTCCCTCGACCCTCCCCCGCCTGGCCGAGCCCCCACCTGACCCCCGCCTCTCTTTCTCTCTCCTTTGCAGTTTCTGACCAGATGCCTCCACGTGACACTGGCTACCAGCCTCCGCGGAGACTACAACGCCCTGGTCTACATGGCCTTTGACAAGTTCTTCTGCCTGGTGGGCGAGGTGCTGACCGAGAAGTACAGATGAGCCCCCCGCTGCCCGCCCCCCGCCTCGGAGCTGCCATTTGGCTCTGGATCTAGAGCGCTCCGCTTCCGCTGTGCCACTGAGCAATAAAATGCGTGAACCACTCTCTGCTGCGCCTCATTTTTGGGGGGGAGGGCAGGGTTGGGGGGGGGGCTCCGGACTCAGCACTGTGAACTTGTATTCTGGAGAAGAGCTCAAAGGTGCTGAGGGAGTCCAAAGAAGGGATGAAAGCCCTCTTGCTGTCCATCTTCAGGGCGCGAGCCTCAGGCTCCTTCCTAATAAGCCTTGGAGCAGCCTCTTCGCTGTATTATCTTGGAGATCGGGAAGGGGGCGCGCAGGAGCCTTCAGACCTTCTCTTCAAATGGGGCAGCGAGCGTTGTTCCTCGAGCGAGGGGGGCTTTAGTGAGGGGCGGCCAGGCCTTCAGTAAGACCCTTTTTTCTCCCCTGGGTATAAGGCTCCCACCAACGACTCTCCTGACCGTAGGAAGGGAGGGAGGGTGACGGGAGACCTGGCCTGCCTGCGTCGTCGTCTCTCCCCACCCCATAGGACTGTTGCCCCAGAGGAAAGTGAACCCAGGTGGGGTGGGAATGATGACCACTGAGGGATCCCTGGAACTGGGCAACATATGGGAATACAGCCGCTGACAGAAGGGCGGGGCCCTTCCACTAAGCGAATATACACCCCCGCCCCCCGCCAGGGCATGGAGTGGGGCTCCTTGGGGCGCAGAACTTCTTCCCCGAAATCAGTTGGAGGGGGGAAGAGTCCCCCTCTGCCCCCCACCCCACGAGAGGGCGCTGGGCGGGACAGGAGGGTCTCGTGTGGGATGCTGCTGGGTCCGGAGGTCAGAGCTTGGAGATGGAAGCAAGGAGGGCGTCGTCCAAGAAGCCCATAGAAAGCCGAGGGGCAGCTCCTCTCGCCCCACAGCAGCAACCCGCGATCGCCTCCGTCTGAAGGCCAAATCGTCCGTCAAACTGGGGTTTCCAGCTCTACAATTCCCATCATCCCTGACCTCTGGTCCTGCTAGCTTGGGTCGATGGGATTTGTAGTCCTGCTTCTTTGGCGATCCCTCGTAGGCGAGTAAGATGGTCTTCCTGGAAGACTCTTCCATCAACACGGTCTTAACAACGAGTTTGTAAGTGGCTGTGGAGGCCAATTCTGGACCCACACGTCCTTCCACAGTGGGGGCATTGGGAGTTAATCACAGTGTGGATTTGCCAAGCCTGCCTTCCTCTTAGCATCTTTCTCCCTTGCGTCCTGAGTTCGAATGTCTTCAACACCTTTGGTAAAGGCTGTTCTCCAACTGGAGCGCTGCAGGCTAGTGTTTCCCAGCTGTCGGTATTTATGCTATTTTTGTTTTAGATTTGCCTTGAGACAGTCTTTAAACCTCTTTTGCAGACCACCAGCATTACGCTTTCCATTCGGAATAGCTAGTGGGGACTCAATTTTGAGAAACATCAGTAGGGGAACGGGGCGATTCTGAAGCCGTAGCCAGTAACCTTTGACGGGGCGGGAGGGACACAGCCTAGCGCAGCTGCCTGCTCCCTCCTGCCAGGTACCCTCTTCCTCGCACCTCCGTTCCCTCCCCAAATGCCTCCAGTTCCGTCCCCATCGCTGACCCAGCAGGGCGGCCTCCGCTGGAGCCACGGCACGCCCCCCACCCCTTCCCTCGCCTTCAGAGAGCCTCCGCCCGGGCAGGCGTCCCCTCCAGCCGGCGCTCATCGCGCGCAAAAGTCAGCCGCCCCGACTCCCTTCCGACGTGTCCGCCGGGCACCCGGCCCTCCCGATTGGTAGCTCCAAGGGGGACGAGGCGAGATCCAGACCCAGTGGAGACACACGCGCCTGATCTCGCCGGTTCCTCTTCCTGCAGCTTCCCTCGGCCAGATAGATGCTTGTATGCATGCATGCATCTTAAAAAGCAGAGACATCACCTTGCCAACAAAGGTCCGTATAGTTCAAGCTCTGGTTTTCCCAGTAGTGATGTATGGAAGTGAGAGCTGGACCATAAAAAAGGCTGATTGCCGAAGAACTGACGCTTTTGAATTATGGTGCTGGAGGAGACTCTTGAGAGTCCCATGGACTGCAAGAAGATCAAACCTCTCCATTCTGAAGGAAATCAGCCCTGAGTGCTCACTGAAAGGACAGATCCTGAAGCTGAGGCTCCAAGACTTTGGCCACCTCATGAGAAGAGAAGACTCCCTGGAAAATACCCTGATGTTGGGAAAGATGGAGGGCCCAAGGAGAAGGGGACGACAGAGGACGAGATGGTTGGACAGTGTTCTCGAAGCTACCAGCATGAGTCTGACCAAACTGCGGGAGGCAGTGGAAGACAGGAGTGCCTGGCGTGCTCTGGTCCAGGGGGTCACAAAGAGGCGGACATGACTAAAGGACTAAACAGCAACAACAACAATAACAACAACATGTATGTATGTTACAGACCCATTCCCACCACCCTTCTGAGTAATACCCCTCCCCACCTTCTCACTATATAGAAGGGTCTGGTGACTTCTGTTTCAGTGTATCTGAAGAAGTGTGCGTGCACACGAAAGCTCATACCAATAACTAACTTAGTTGGTCTTCAAGGTGCTACTGGAAGGAATTTTTTTATTTTGTCTTGATGTACGTATGTGTCCCCGTAGCCGCTGGCTCTTTCTCCTAAGCTGCAAATGAAAGAACCACCCGCCAAAGCTCTTCCCGCCGACACCAACGCGCTCGTCTTCCCGACGCCACAGAGCTCTTCGTGCCCTTTGCGCTTGCAACGCGAAACCTGGAGCGCGGCGGGCGCTAGGACCCGGGAGCAACCCGGAGGCGAGGGTGACCGCTAAGGAAGGTCTCGGGGCGGCGGACGAGCGGCGGAGCGCAGGCGCGGTAGGGCCGCCCCGCCTCCCGCCCCCCTGCGCCTGCGCAAACGGCGCTCTCGTGCCCGGCGGCCTCTGCCGCGCCTGCGCGGTGTCTCCCGGCGGCCCAAGATGGCGGCGGCGGTGCGCGCCTCGCTGCGGCTGTCGGCGGCCGTTGGTGGGGGAAGCCGGCTGGGCAGCGCCGAGGCCCGGCGGAGGCTGCTGGCGCTGCGCGTGGCGCGCTGGCTGAGCGCGGGCCCCGCCTGGCCCCCCGCCCCCCGGCGGCCCGGAGGAGGCTCCGGTGAGGGCGCGCGTGACGTCACGGGGCGCCGCCGGTGGAACTCCCTGCCACGGGAGAGAAGCGGCAGCATGGGGGGGGGCTTTAGAAGGGGGGAGAGATTCGCGGAGGAGGCATTCGGTGCTTCCGCGTGGGGGTTGCCGGAGCTCTTGGGCTCCCGCTTCTTGGCTCCCCACAAGGGGCAGCTGGTCGGCCGCGGTGAGAGCAGGACGAGATCGGGCCCCCTTTGGCCTAATCCTGAAAGCTCCTGGCCAGCAACCCTTTCCCTCTAGGACAGTGATGGCCAAAATTGGCTCTCCAGCTGTTTTTGGACTACAATTCCCATCTTCCCTAGTTAACAGGACCAGTGGTCAGGGATGATGGGAATTGTGGTCCCCAAACAGCTGGAGGGCCAAGTTTGGCCATCACTGCTCTAGGACACCCTTCTGCAACCCCTGGGTCTTCCAGGTGTTGTGGGAATGCAGCTCTCCTAGAGAAATCAGACCTTTATCTCCAAGGACACAGCCAACTGTGTGACTTGTGGCAGCCAGTGCCTTACAGGTCCTAGGATCCTTGGCATGTAATTATTGCCGTCCAGTTTTGAACGGACATGAGGCCGGTATCCTTGCTTGTTGGGTTGTCTGAAGGAGAAAAGGCAGGTTTAAAACACATCCGTTACTCATTTACCTATGGACTTTGGTTAGGCAGGTACGGTGCCCAGGTTCTGGCTGACTAGGATAGGGGGATTGTTCCGACTGGTGTCCTGAATTCCAAAGGACTCGTGGCGCTTTTTGCACAGACCACATGGCTAAGAACGAGACAGTCTGTTGTCCTAAAACCCCATTTTGTTCTTTTGCAGGAGTGATACATCGTCCTCTTGCCTGCGCTGCCTCGTTTCATACCAGCCCCGCAAGCTGTGCCAAAGAGGACTATTACCAGATCCTGGGGGTGCCTCGAAATGCCAGCCAGAAGGAGATCAAGAAGGCCTATTACCAGGCATGTTTGCTGAAAAGAAATGCCTTTGAGGAAATATGTTTCTCAAAACAGGAAGGTAGCATTGGAGTTACAGGGTCCCGGCATGTTCCATTTGTCCTCTTCCGCAGGGCATCAGCGTACAAATGTTTAACTGCAGTGCCTAATGTTTTCTGAGCCCCCTCAGGGCAAAAGGTGGGGTACAAATAAGCATATAATAATCATGATAATTTTTGAGTAGCCTTTAGGATGGGTTGGGCTAGTGGAGAGGAGGAGGTTTTTTAAAGTATTAGTAAATGGTGGAGAAGGACATTTTAATGTGGTTGACCAGTTTGAGAGAAGCAAACTGGTCCATAGTGGTTGAAAGAGCAACCAGGTTTGTTGCTTTGAAGCAAAGGGTCCCAGATTTTTCTATTTTTTTTAAATCAAGGGTGCCTTCTTATTAGAAGTCCACATGCAGGTATGTATTTCTCGGAATGGAAATGGTAGAGCTTTGCCTACACAGCACTCTGTGTCACACTCTTGTCAGGATATTTCCAGCCATTTGTCTTCAGCATCTGTTCCCCAATTACCGTATTTTTTGCTCTATAAGACTCACTTTTTCCCTCCTAAAAAGTAAGGGGAAATGTGTGTGCATCTTATGGAGCAAATGCAGGCTGTGCAGCTATCCCAGAAGCCACAACAGCAAGAGGGATTGCTGCTTTCACTGCGCAGCGATCCCTCTTGCTATTCTGGCTTCTGAGATTCAGAATATTTTTTTCTTGTTTTCCTCCTCCAAAAACTAGGTGCGTCTTGTGGTCTGGTGCGTCTTATAGAGTGAAAAATACGGTACTTTTTCAGCTTGTCTGCCACAGGCATCTCCTTTCTTAACTGCTGCTTTTGGTTTTCCTCTTGATTAGAATAGACAAAGAAAGTCCACTTTCGAAGGCGAAAAAAGAAAGAGAATGATTAGTGTCTGAAGAACTGGCTGAGGATAGCTTTGTGTTTTGATGCCTAGGAAACAGACTCTTCCTAGTAGGGGGTACATCTTTTATGAACAGCTCTTTCTCAGCTTTTGTTTAAAAGAAATTCTGTGGGCATATCCATTCCCTGGGGGGGGGGACAGAACCTCTGCACACTTGAGATTGGTGGAATCCTGACATCTCAAGGTTAGAGAAAGGCTTCATATACACTTCAGCTGTGGACCATGTGTCTCAGCCTGTGGACAGGTGGGAAGTCAGGCTGATGTCCTCTTTTAAATGTACCAATAACACTGAAAAGCGAAAAGAGCAGATAAAACTGCAACAAGAGCATCAGTAGCAACAGACCTGCAGGCAAAACCTAAACCATAAAGACCTGCTGGAATAGGGTTTTTCTTTTTCATTTGGTACTGAAAGCTCACTGATCAGTACCAATTGTATCTCAAGAGGGAGCGCATCACCTTTCATTAATTGATAATGATTTTGGGTAGTAATTCTTTGCTTCCAGTGAAATTGTAAATATTTTTTCTAATGCAGCTGGAGTCCTATTTATCCTATGTATGCTTTTGAGACTTAAGCCATAGTGCTAATAGACCTATAAGCTCCCATTTTCACAGATATTTCATCAGATTGCATCATCTGACCATAGCTAGAAATAGTGATTATTTTTGAAAGGCCACTGTGTTTCCATGTTACAATAGAAGCCAAAAAAATTCTTTTCCTTTACACCAACCAGCTTATTTTGAAAGTTTTCACCTTTAACACGATATGTGTTACTATATTACAGTGGTACCTCGGGTTAAGTACTTAATTCGTTCCGGAGGTCTGTACTTAACCTGAAACTGTTCTTAACCTGAAGCACCACCTTAGCTAATGGGGCCTCCTGCTGCCGCCACGCCGCCGGAGCACGATTTCTGTTCTCATTCTGAAGCAAAGTTCTTAACCTGAAGCACTATTTCTGGGTTAGTGGAGTCTGTAACCTGAAGCGTATGTAACCTGAGGTACCACTGTATTTTGGGAATTACTTTAGTTTGGATTTATGATGCTCTTGTTATTTGTTACGCTTATTGCTCTTGTTACTCTGGTACAGAAACCCTCCTTGTCGCATGGTATAAAATTTGAGTGACGCCATACTCTTCTAACTTGAGCATAATGCAGTTGATTTGAAATACAATCTTGTAATCAGTAACAAAAAGAAGCAGCGATGAGAGTGATTCTCTTGTGCCTCATCTTCACATTTGGGTCTTTTTGCTTAGCTTGCCAAGAAATACCACCCGGACACGAACAAAGATGACCCTAAAGCGAAGGAGAAGTTCTCGCAACTGGCTGAAGCCTACGAGGTAACGTGGGGGCTGTTTTTTCAAGGGGGGGTGACGACGGTGGGCTCCTTCTGGAGTGGTCCCATTGCTCAGAATGGCATCACGACTTCACAATCTAGCCATGTTAGCTCTGCGAGGCAAAAATAAAGCCCTCATCTTCCTTTCTTGTAGGTTTTAGGTGATGAAGTGAAACGGAAACAGTTTGATACTTACGGGACAGCCAGTTTCGATGCAAGCTCAGCAGGATCCGGGCAACAATATTGGCGTGGCGGCCCGTCTGTGGATCCAGAGGAGCTGTTCAGGAAGATCTTTGGGGAGTTTTCAGGGTCCGCTTTTGGAGACTTCCACACTGCCTTTGACCAGCCTCAGGAAGTGAGCATAACAATCTGTCTGCATGTGTAGCTTTTAAGGGAAAGTTACTTGGAAAAAGCTCATTATGACTGGGATTCTAGTTTTGACTACCCGGTTGTCCAATTTGATTTCTAAGTAGTAACTCATTAAATGCCTGATTTAATATTTACAATTGCACTATTTATAAGACAGGGCCATTCCTAAAACAGGGAAATGTTTCGCCCCACATCACTGTCTTCTGCCGTGTGCAAAATGGTGGGTCAAAATATCTGGCCCTGATCTTTGCCTGGGCATCGAGTGATGGCTGCCTTTGCTCCCTCTCTCTTTAGTATATCATGGAACTGACATTCAACCAGGCCGCCAAGGGCGTCAACAAGGAGATTCAAGTGAACATCAATGACACCTGCCAGCGCTGTGATGGCAAAGGGCACGAGCCGGGCACCAAAGTGCAACACTGCCACTACTGCAATGGCACTGGCATGGTAAGTGTATTGATGGGTCACAATGCAGAGGAAAGCAGGCTTTGCTCACCTCGCTGCTGTGCAGAGCCTTCTGCCTGTGCCAACTGGACAACTTTGCTTTTCGGAGGAGGGCAGAGAGCTTTCCCCCCTCACTTGCTTGATTTAGATTCATTGGGAATCATCAGCCACTGGAGACTCCCACACCTAGAAAATGCCGAAGAAATAATCCCCGCTTGCAAAAATGCCCAGAAAGGCATCACCTCTCTCTGCATCTTCTCTCCCCTCCCCTCCCCCCCCCAGGAGACGATCAACACAGGTCCCTTTGTCATGCGTTCTACGTGCCGGCGATGTGGCGGGCGTGGCTCAGTTATGGTGACCCCCTGTGCGATGTGTCGCGGCTCTGGGCAGACCAAGCAGAAGAAGGTGGTGATGGTCCCAGTTCCCGCAGGTCTGCATGCTCTGCCTTGTTTGGATTCTTCAGTAGATGGGGTGCCTGCTGCCATGCTTTCCTGAAGCTTGGTTGGGTCAGAGCAGAGGAACAACAGCTGCTTCCTGCAGAATGGATCAAGGGAGGGCTGGGGTGGAGTGGGCCTTTGCAGAGGTGGGCTGCCGAGGACTTAAGAATCCCGTAGCTTATGAGAGACAAGCAGGAAGTACCAGGGGAATGCCCTTGTTTACTACGCCCTTGCTCTGGCTTCAGGTGTGGAGGATGGACAGACAGTTCGGATGCCTGTAGGAAAGAGGGAAATCTTCATTACCTTCCGGGTGCGTATTTGTCTGGGCTCCCTTGATTCTCTGCCCTGTTTGAAGACAGCACCTCCTCCATGAACTGTACCCTCTTTCTGGATTCAGGTTCAGAAGAGCTCTACGTTCCGGAGGGACGGTGCAGACATCCACTCGGACCTCTATGTCTCCATAGCACAAGCTGTCCTCGGCGGCACAGCCAGGTCTCCTGGTCTGTACGAGACAATCAGCATTGCGGTATGTAGCAGCAGGTCCCTTGATGACAGGGAGCATGCGGGTGGTCTGTATGGCTGCGCCTTCTGGTCCTTGCCAGTTGGTGATACGGCTCAGGTGTCCCCCTCCAGAGAGCTCAGCCTGGGTAGCCAAGATCTCCCAGCCTATGGAGTAGGGCACCCTGGTCATCTCATATGTTTACTGTGTCCAAATGGAAATGGACACAGTATGCTCTCAATGCCCTCGTCTTCTGCTGCAGGACTCTGCATGTGGTGCTCATGTTGCCACAGTGTCCTTCCCCTTCCTAGGCCCCTCTGACTCTTACAGCACAATCCTGCACATGTTACTCTGTAAATCCCACTGTGATCACTTGCTCCCTAGTAAGCGTATTTAGAATTGCTTCCTGGATCTGTGTCTGCTGTTATCCTTTCCCTTTACCTCTCCTGTGCGACTGGCTGCTTACACACTCCTGTGGGAGCCGTGCTTATTTTAAATTGAATTCTCTTTGTCTGGTTGGAGAAATAAATAGAACCGGATACATATGGTTGTACGCAAAATGCTGAATAAACCCTGTTCCTCCATCTCTCTGCCAGATCCCCCCAGGCATTCAAGCTGACCAGAAGATTCGGATGAGTGGGAAAGGCATTCCCAGAGTTAACAGTTACGGTTACGGCGACCACTATATTCACATAAAAATCAAAGTTCCCAAGTAAGTGGGGGGGGGCTTTGGGGGCCGAGGGGGGGTGGCGTTCAGCAGGAGCATGTTAGACATGCAATGGTGCAAAATGCAAAGTGGCCTTTGTTTTGGGAGATGTAGCGGGGAATGATGGATACAGGGGAGGAAGCCCACTTCTCCTCAGGCCACACCCCTTTTTGTATTGAGCAGTATATAATGGGTTATTAGCGCGCCCTCATTGGGAAGAGGCACCTGGGTTTCAAAGAGAGGATCCAGCGCTGCAGGACGGTGGCTTTGGGGAGCCTGGCAGACACCAGGGGAAGAGGCTGCCTTTAGCTTGTAGGCGTGTTCATTAGGCGGTTCAGGTTTTCCCCAGGATCGCGAGCCTTCCTGCCGAGTGGATGCCTCCAAGGTAGCCCTTCCCCCCCCCCTTTGTGCTGCAGGAGGCTGACAGACCGCCAGCGAGCCTTGATGCTGAGCTATGCAGAAGACGAAACCGAAGTGGAAGGGACCGTGAATGGCGTCACCAATACAGCCACTGGTAAGTGGAGTCCTGCAAGGTGTCTTTGGGTGCTTGGAGGTGCCAGGGGACCCTCCCGCCACCTCATTAAATGGCCCGCTCTGCAGTGTGGTGCTTACGATGTTACTGAGCTGGGCAACGTGGGACTTACGTGGCCTAGTTGCAACGGCAGCGGTGTGACCTGAGCCCCTGCTGGAATGGAGGTCTCTTTGCATCAGTAGATGCCACAAGGAACGAGTCTGGTTGTGTTGTGGTCCTCACTTGGGGGAGGGATCTGGAGGCATCTCTTTGTCTCGCCTTACCCGTCACCTATCATCTTAAGCTAAAAGATTGCGATTCTCCCTTAAAAAGGAAGAGGGAGGTATTGATTTTGGGACCAGAGGACATAGGATGTAGTAAGAGGCATTTCAGACAGCCAGGATTTTTTTTTTAAAGTAGTTATCTGCACATTCTTGGTCTCCTTGTGACAGTTTCCCTAACTGGGTACAGTGTGATTTGGATTTGAAGGCCTGGGCTATAAAGGAAAGGGGTGGGGCCCTTGGAGAGGCTGTTTATGCCCTTCCTTGCACAACTGCCTTGTAAAGATCTGGCATCCATCAGGCCAGCATAGCCAGCGGTCAGGGCTGATAGAAGCCATAGTCCAACAAGATTTAGGGGACCACGAATTCCTCGTGTCTGGGTTCAAAGGAGCTGGGCTGTCTTTCCTGACACAACTGAGTGACAGAAAGGAGACCAAAGAGCCAGGCAGCCGTTACCAAGCAGGTGGCCCCCAGATGCTTTGGTCTGTATTGTCCATCGGCCCCTGGGAGCACAGCCACAGGACCCTGGAGTTCATGGGGTTGGCAGTCCAGAATGGCTGGAGGGGCACCAGGTTGGCAGAGTTGCCATCTAGGAGATAGAATTGGAATTGCAAACAGATGCTGTGAGAAGCAGCAAAGATACTGCCTGGAGATGAGAGCTTGGCATGAGAAAAATAAGAAGCCAAGAAGCATCACTTGGCAAAGCAGTATAATGGGAAGGTCCCTCTCGGTTGATCCCAGGGCACTTCCAATACATGGAACACAGGCTGAAGCGAAATGAGATTGTTAGGCCTTCCAGCATGAGCATGGCCTCCCCCACACCCCCGCCCTGCCTCTCCTTGGGCAAGTGGCCAGGAAATGTTTCCAGGTGTGGTGAGCCAATGGGTGGCAGCAGCAGCAGCACCGCCATCTCACAATTGCATATCCTGACGCAGCTCTCTGCTGTTTGTGTCTAGGTGGCAGGGGGACGACTAGATCGGGGGCAGGCGAGGAGAGGCCTGAGGCCCAGGGGGACGACAAGGAGGGATTCCTAGCTAAACTTAAGAAAATGTTTAGCTCCTGATTTGCCCCGCCAGAGGTAGGAGGCCTCTTGTGTTCTTCTGTGCTCACTGCTGCTGAGCAGACACAGAATTGTTTGCCGCTGGGTGGGGCAGCCTTTCTGGCTGAGGGGGACAAGGTAGCGGAGACCCTTCCCTTAGGGTGGGAGACCCTTCTTCCTTCCTAGAATCCTGTAAAGAGCAGCAGCTGGTCTGGTGCCAGCTCTGCCTGTTGCGCTGCTTCCTTCCTTGACCCACTGGGCCTTCCTCTCCTCTCTGCTGTCCCACCCCACCAGCTTTTGGTTGCAACGGCGACCCAACAGCCACACAAATAAATGGTGGGGGCACAAGAGACTGGATGCTGCATCTACTGCAAGCCACATGTGACGGTGCTGCGCGAGGGTATAAGGCTTTGGGTGTCGGTAGAATGCATCAGATCCATTTGTGAATTGCATAGGTGCAATCCTTCTGGAAAGGTTTGCCACTTGAGGCCCCGAACCCTTGGAACTGCCTGCCACTGGATGCTGGCAAAGCGTCTCAAAAGACTGGAGGCCACACTTAAACTGCGACCAGGCAGAGGCCCACTCTGCACCCAGGGTTGGAGGGGTTGACCTGCAGGCCCACAGCTGCCAGTAGTCGCAGGGGCGATGAGGCTTCTCTGTGGCTACGGCTGGTTGTCTGTTGACTTCCATGGGGGAGAGGGCAGCCCTTGCCAGCAGGCTGCTCTTTGCAGTCAAAGTGCATGGCAGGGGAAGCTTCACAAGGCTTCCCTTTTCCTTTTGGCTCCAGGGAAACGGTCTACTGGAAACTAGGGTGATGTGTGGCAGTGGTCGAGCGGCTGTGTCGTCCTCCTTGGAGGTGAAGCGACTGCAGAAGCCTGGCAAGAAGAATCCTAGACAGACACACTGGAACTTGCTTGGCAGGATGTCTGCGCAGGTGGAAGGCTTTCGCCTCTGGAAGCAGGACTTGGGAGGGGCGGCCTCTGCCATGTCGCCTACGGGAGCTGCAAAAGGTTCCGGGTTCCCTGGAGAGACCCTCCTCCTTTTCCAGACAGATGCAGACCACCGACAAAAATCAGGCACCCGTCTAGTTTAGCAAACAGTCCTGCTCTCCCGAGGTTTTGAAAAGCCCCGCAGAGAGCTCCTGAGATCACCAGCCCGCTCCAAAAAGCAGAGAGGCAGTGGAGAGCCCACGAGTTCCCTGCACCCCAAGTTCTTTTGGCTGCCAGGGGAATTTGGCTTCGGAGTTTTGTGGCACAGCCTGGCCTCAGGAGAGCGGCTTCTCTCGACTGCAGCAGCTGTAAGTAAACAGCCAGGGATTCTTCCATTGCATGTGGGCAGGCAGGGAGATCTGTTGCGTTTCTCGTGTAGGTCTGAAACGCATCTGAATTAGTTGCCCCTTTGCTCTGCTGCTAGCTCGTGAGGTTGCAGTGTGGGTTGCTGGGAGAAGCTGCTTCGTGCAGCAACATTTTTTTGTAGGACAGCAGCAGTCAAATACAACAACGTTCCTCTTCCCATTTACCTGCACCCAGAAGGCGTGTCCCATAGAATTTGCTGTGTGTGAAGCATCCCTCTGCACTTTTGGCCCAAGAGGACAGATGGTGGGGGAAGCGAGAGCAGACTGCACCCCGTTGGCCTCTGAAAGAGCTGGCCATGAGGCTGGGCACAGCTGAGCCACAAAGCAATCAGGACTGCTGGGGGTGTGAAGGTGGCTGCTGCATCCAGTCGCTGTGACTTATTTGGCCGCTTTAAGATTCCTACCCCACCCTGCAATTAAATCCACCCGGACTGGAGCTCTCTCCCTTCACTTGCTAGCAGACGGCACGTGCAGCCTCCTGAGCCATTTGGCCTGCAAGGTGATTCTGTATCAATGTAAAATACACTCTGTAAAAAAGATCTTTAGATTCCATCCATTTGTTGTTCTCTCTTTCAAATGTCACAGCAACCTGGAACTTTTTTGTGGGTGAGGGAGGGGAGGGGAAATTGTATCCTTGAACCCTGCTGCCAGGGGCTGATTCAGAAAGGAAAGCCGTCCTATTGAACTAGCACCTTTCCCTAGTTTGCCTGCTTGACCCTACATATTAGGACGTGGCTTCCTACATCCAGCTGTTAGATCCAAAGCAACAAGGCAAGACTCTGCTTCCTGGTCCTGTAGTCATACACCGGGCTGTCTACTCTATGACCTTTTATCTGGCAAGAGAGCCTGAGGCTTTGCTGCTACGCTGCTCCCCTCCCATTCTTCTGGCTTCCTGAAGGGGTGGGGCAGAGCTGGCCAGCAGCCCCTGGAGTGGTGGCAGGCTGCCTTGCTACAGGTTCCACCAGGACACAGGCTCAAAAGCACTTCCTGGCCCAGGCCAATTCCCAAGTATGACTTCTCCCCTTCTTTGGGTCATGCAAGGTGTTATGCTTGGATGACTGACAGCCTTGGGCTTTGTAGCTTTGTCCAAAGCAAATAGCTACCCAAGACTTGTGTGATCTGTGGTTGGAGCTGCCAGGCCTCCCGCCCACCCCCCCTTTGTGGTTTGACTTGAAGCAAGTGAGCCTCAAAACCGCCACCCCTCCCATGAACTCAACCTTGCAAGGAGAATGGAATAACGGTCCAAGCCATCTTTTTTTATTTAAGAGGGGAGAACAAAGCAGGTGATCCCAGGGCGGCCCCTCCCCTGCTACAGGTCCTTGAAAGCAGCTTTTTCCTGTGCCACCCACTCCTCAAACTTCCTGGCCTTTGGGTTGAGCTTCAGGGTCAAGACAGGATCTCGGACTGGGCCCAGGATGTTGAAGCGGAACATGTTAGCTAACCCTTGGGCACCAGGAAAGTCCATCTTCTCATAGGATTCAAGCGACACCTGCAGAAAGAGCAGGAGAAACTGCATTGGTCTAACTTGCAGATAATGCTGACCTGGAAACAAACAGGGGCCTGGGAGCTTTCCGCAGCATCTGGTGCTCTCGCTGTGGCATTTAGGTACAGATGGGTGTGGCCTGTTCCTTCCAGCGAGTGCCAGCTTGGTGGTCGTCCCCACCCCCCTCCCTGGAGGGCTGTCCATGCACCTGCTTTACCTTGGCATCTCTCACAGGCTTCCCGGTGTACTTTTCTATCAGGGCTGCGTACTCTGCCACGGTGTGCTTGCAGCTGCTCAGCCCGATGTCCTGGCCTATGTATTTCTCTGGCTCTTTCATCAGCTGAACCACAACTGGCCCAAGATCAGCCACGGCCATCCCATCTAAGGGCACTTCTCCCATGGGAATGACTGCAAAAGAGAGAAGAGGAGGGAGGTTTGATCAGGAGCCAAGGCCTCTCAGGGGAAGGAGAAAACAGCACAGGCAGAGCAAGTGCAGGTGACCATCAGTTGCAACCCGGATGCACAAAGGGGGATGATATTATTTTTTTAGGGAGGGGGCATATTTTTATTGAATATTATCGATGCATCCCAAACCACAAAATAGAACCTCATGAGGGAAACACCTAAAAACCAAACCAAGGCTGTCATGGGATGTTACATTCACAAGAAGAAATTATAAAGCTGGTTATCTGGATATTTGCAATAAGCAATGTAGACAAGTAAGGGGAAGGTACCGCTTTAAGAAATGAGAGAGCAAAAGGTGTGGCACGCGGGACTTGCAAGATAGACAGACCCACAAACCTATGACTGAAACCATCAGAAGCACAAGGGGCACCAAGAATACAAAGCTCTATAGTAAATAATAATAATAATAATAATAATAATAATAATAATAATTCAATCAGTTCCCCAAATTTATTGGGAGGCTTGTGGAAGGAGATCTGTGCTACTTATCCTGCAGACACTTCCCTCTGCTGTGCATGTGCATCACCAAGGGGACACATGCGCCCCCCCTCGACCACGTAAATCAATAAGAAAACTTAACTGAAGCCTGCCCCTCCTAACTATGGGCTATGCCCATGCTGCTGCCCTGAGATCTATGGATAAAGGTCAGTATACACATTTAATATATGAAAATAAAATATGAAAGTGTGTTCAATGAACCCTTTGGAATGGGGTGGGGAGGGCAGTGGCAGAGTAAGGAAAGCACCTGCCCATCTTTTTTGCTGCCCAAGGTGAGGCTCGAGGCCCCCCTGCCCTTCCCTCCTCCGCAAGAGAGAGGCACGCCAGTGGCATCAGACTCCCTGCCAATCTGGGCAGCAGGTGAGGCATCTCTTAAGGGCAGAAGGAGGGATGCTGTTACCTAGCTCATAGCTGTCTCCATCTGGGGCTTTCTGGGGTCGGAACATGGTGATGAAGTTCTCAAAGTACCAGGGCAGCCGAAGGCTGGTCATGGGCACCCCAACAGCCCGAAAATATTCCTCCACTTCGCCTTTGCCGTCAAAGTGCGGCACCTCCAGCTGCCCCTCCGTTAGCTTCTTCACATTCTCCAGGCCGCTGTAAACCACGTAGCCCAAGGCCAGTCGCTTGGCTAAGTCTGCCATATTCTTCCCCTGGGTGCAAAACCGGACACGGAATGAGAGGCAGGAAGCACTGGTCTTGCCCAAATTTATCCCTCAAGGAAAGAAGATGGCTCCCTCCCAGGCAGGGGATTGTCCTTGCCTGCGCTCCCGGCAGCAGTGAAAGAACTTTGGCAAAGGGGTGGCTTGTGGGGCTGTGGGTTGCGGAGGACCCTGTGGGCCACGGGAGTTGCCCTTCTGCCTTCAGCAGCAGCTTAATATACAGCTGTCACCCCAGTGGCCTTGGGGCGAGGAGTAGCTCTGGCCAACTTTGGCTGGTGCAACAGCTGTGACCATTCCGAGAGCAGGATAGTTTAGCCGCCAGAGTTCGTGTGTTAGTTACTTCAAGACTGGATTTGCTGCAATCCATGCCATGTGAGGATATCTTTGCGGCTGATCTGGAAAGTCTGGTTTCAATAGATTTTTCAAATGCTTAACTCAGTCTTTTAGATAAGTTCATGAAGATACCAACGAAAGGGAAGTTCGGTGATATTCACAATACCGAGAGATGCTAGTAGAGCTGTAGATAGATGTTAAATAAAGTTGTAGACAATGAAGTTAAGCATTTGAAAAATCTATTGAAACCAGACATTATAAGTTCATTTTAGGCTGGGCAGTTTGCAAGTCTTTGTGGCTTTGTTTAATGTTTTGTATTTTTCTCAGAAGGTTGATAAAGTATGTCTAATTATTGTTCTGTGTATATTAATCACCAACGTGTTGCATGAGTCCCAGTACTTCTATCAGCAACACGGGGTGCATTTTTCTACCAAGATCAGACTTAGCAGCTGATTGGTTGCCAGGCTTATTATTGGCACGTGATGCTCTTAATAGCATATCAAACAGCTGCAGATGCAGCCTCAGCAGCCAGTTCTGAAAGAGAATTCCCCCCCCCCCATGCCTGTTGGGCACCCCTCACACTGCACTGCGGGTTGCCCCGTCTTTGGGCTTAGCTCCACCTGGGCAACCTCCCGCTCTTTGCTGAGATGTCCCCAGAAATCGGTCACGAGGAAGACTCCGTACGCCCCTCGCAGGACTTGCTCCAGGCTTTGCACGTCCTCCAGGTCTGCCTTCACCACTTCAGCACCCTTCTTCTCCAGCTCCTGGGCAGCCTTCTGCTGCGGGTTGCGGGTGATAGCACACACCTGGAAGGTGCCATCGTCCAGCAGGGCCCTGGCCACCGAGCCTCCCTGGAGCCCTGCGGGAACGCAAGGGGAGGGGGAGAATCGGAAGCAGGTCAGCGAGAAAGGAAGGAAATATCCGATGCCGGTGACGTGAATTCTTTATTCAAGGGAATGGAATCCTTCTTGGCCTAGTGGTCTCAGCAACCCTTCCCAGCAGGTCTTGCCCCTATGGAGCAGTTGCCTAGGCTGAAGGTCCCTGCCTTCCACCCCTCCTAAGATGCTCCTCTCCCAAGCCGTCTCAAACTGCGTCTGCGTACCTCTGGCCTCTGTTCTGCTCCCCTCATTAATCTCCACGTTCTTGGGAGACCAGGAGAGAGGGGAGACTCCCTGGATTCTTCAGCTGTCTCTGCAGTCGGCAGCATGCACCACAGATGCATCGCAAAGGACAAGGCCCTGCCTTAGGCAAGGCCAGTTCCTCAGGTCATCTAGTTGGACACTGTCTAAACCACCCTTCCCAAACATGGTGTCCTCCAGAGGGGACGAGGGCAGAAGCTGATGAGAATTGTAGTCAAGGGCATGGTGGGCTTGTGAACTTCACTCAGGTTGCCTGCAATGCCTCTGTGGATCACAGAACCACGGAATGGTAGAGTTGGAAGGGACCCCGAGGGTCATCTAGTCCCACCCCCTGTAATGCAGGAGTCGCAACTCAGGCATCCCTGACAGGTGCCCCCCCACCCTCTGCCTATAAAAGCCTCCCAGGAAGGAGAGCCCGCCACCTTCCGATGTGTGGAGACAGCCCATTCGTCACACACATTTTAACTGCGTTGCTGCTTTTATTTCTCACGCTGCATTTCATTGCACAGTACTGTAATTTGAAGGAATTAAAAATAGTACAATTAAAATCAACGCAGCATCTAGAACAGTGTGTTAAAGTTGCTACAGCAGGCGGCGGAATGTCATTAAACGGCCCACCAGGACCCTAATTTTCAAGGGACGGGGAATTGGTGAGGAACCACACTAGCTAGGGGACAGCAAGTTTAGGAGAGCTAACTTCTCTTGACTGGCAGCAGCTCTTCTGGGGTTTCAGGCAGGAGAGCTGGATATGGCCAGAGGCTGAAGGGGGAGCAAAACTAAAGAATCTCAGGGTTACGGGTTCGAGCCCCAGGTTGGGCAAAAGCTTCCTGCATTGTAGCGGGTGGGACTAGGTGACTCTTGGGGTCCCTTCCAGCTGTAAGTTCTATGATTCAATGCCCTGCCACTGGGCTATGCTCCCTAAAAGGGGGGGGGGGTACTGCCTAAGCACGTTTTGAAGCAGGCAAAGCAAGGAACATTAAGGCCATCTATAGCCCCCGAGGTCCAGAGCCTGACATTCCCGAATTGCCCCCGGGGACGCAGATCAGACCCTCTCCGTGCAAGATAAATCTCCCGCCTCCCCGCTGCGCCCACAGGCAACCTACCTGAGAGATGCGCCCACTTCCCGCCGAGATGCAAGAATGCGCGACATGTTTCCTAGTCTCCATTTTGGAAGGTTACCTACCTGTAGCTCCAAAAACCACCACGCGTTTCTTCTCTGCCATTCTCGGAGGAGCTGAGGGTACTTTGGCTGCCTTGGAGAAAGGAAGAAAGAACTTTTGCAAAGGTCTCGAGGGAGAGATTGCTCCCGCCTTGCCGCTGCTTTCCTGATGTTACCGGAAAAATCCGAGGGCTCCCTTGGACAAAAAGTAAAGACACCAACCAGAGTAAATTGGAGCAAATCAGCAGCCTGTAGGCTTGGCCTTTATTGAACTGTTGCAACAGGGTACTCCCCTCACTTGCAGGTGAGAGAAAAGACCCAGAAAAATGGTGTGCAAGACCTTATAAAAACTTTTGAAATTCCCCTCCTCTAGGTCAAGCCCACCCCCAGAAACATCATGCATACATTACAGAAAGGAGGGGTTCAGGGAGGAGTTGCAGTGGTAACCTGAGTGTCCTGTCACCTGGCTGGTTCCCTTCTCTCCCCCTCCCCATGAGTCACTTCCAGGAGACAAAGGGTTTGCAGTTTCCTGCCCCCTGAGGGAAGATCTGATCAGTGTCCTTTGTTTCAGTCCATGCTGAATCCACTCCCATATGCAAGTTCTTTGTGATCTTGATTGTCTTCTGTCTAGGACCATCAGGGTTGGCATAGCCATAACTGGGCAGGGCTCCTGTAGATGTGCTGGGATGGTGAAGGGATTATGGCTGCCCTGTATCAAACCTTCCCCATTTTGTAGTCCTTCCTTCATGGAGTGAAATAAAAGTGGAACAGTGCAAATCCGATGTATGGTTGATTTTCTTATGAATTTATAACAGAAGTGTGGCGTATGTAGTGTGTGAGTGTGAGTGTGTGTGAAGTTTGTACAAACAGAATGATTGGGGTGGGGGGGGGTTCCTGCTACACTGACACCAGGCAGGACTTGGAGGGGGATCCCCAAAGGTCATCCAGCCCAATCCCCCTACAATGCAGGAATTGCAATGGAAGGATCACTGATCGGGTGCCCGTTTCACTCTGGCTGAGCCACCAGTAAGTCCCTGGAACTGATTGGAGACCCCACTTGGCACAATCTGGAATGACGGGGGTGGGATTTCTTCATCCCCTGGTCAATACACGTGTTAAGGGTAACGCCCTGAATGCACATGGCCAGAGACTCACGACTCTCGGTGATCACGATGATCCGCAGGAAAAAGGCGTCCTGGTGCGAGGGAGCCTCGTGAGCAGCGCGTGACTCCGAAAGGCACGGCGATGTCGTCACGCAGTGCAGCCCGCGGGAGGGAAAGGGAAGGGGAAAGGAACTCTGCACATGCTCGGAGGCACTCTCTCCCCCGAAGGGGCTTCACTGCAGCAGCGGCATTGCTGGGTTATTTTTTATTTTTATTTTTACTGGGTTTGTGGCAAGAAAGATAACACTGTACAACCAAGTCTTCATCCGCCTCCCTCCCCTCCCTGCAGTGGCAAGCAGGCGCCGCGCGGGGGCGGAGGAGAGGCGCGCCTCCCGCCCTCCCTTCCCGCCGCCCTCCTCTCTCTGGCCGAGCCGGGGAGGGGGCGGGGCGCAGTGGGGTTCATTCCCCGCCTATTTCCGGGCCAGCCTCGGCCCCTCCTCCGAGGGGGCGGGCCCCGCTGCCGTCACAAACGCGCTGCTCGCCCGCCGATAGGCCGCCCGCCGCGCCTCGGAAGCGGCCCTTTGTGCGCGTGACAAGCGCGAGGGGGCGGAGCTCCGTCCGGCGGAGGCGCTGGACCGGAAGTGCCTCTAGACCGCGAGGAGACCCGGAGGAAGCGGCAGGAGCGGCGGCCGGCGGAGGTAACGGTTCCGCGGCGGCCGTTGGCCGGGCTTCCCCTGGGCATGCGCAGAGGGCCGCCTCCGAACCCCTTTCCCCAGGAGAGCCAGGCCGGGCCTAGCGGGTTCCTAGTGAGGACTAGGAACTTGGGGGATCAGGGCTATTTTAATCTCTCTTGCACCCCCCCCCCATCTTGGAAGCGCCTCCCTCAGGCCGGGCCTGCCTCGCAGGGGGGTTGTTGGGGAGGGGGGGTCCTAGTGAGGACTAGGAACTTGGGGGCTCAGGGCTATTTTAATCTCTCTTGCACCCCCCCCCATCTTGGAAGCGCCTCCCTCAGGCCGGGCCTGCCTCGCAGGGGGGTTGTTGGGGAGGGGGGGTCCTAGTGAGGACTAGGAACTTGGGGGCTCAGGGCTATTTTAATCTCTCTTGCACCCCCCCCATCTTGGAAGCGCCTCCCTCAGGCCGGGCCTGCCTCGCAGGGGGGTTGTTGGGGAGGGGGGGTCCTAGTGAGGACTAGGAACTTGGGGGCTCAGGGCTATTTTAATCTCTCTTGCACCCCCCCCCATCTTGGAAGCGCCTCCCTCAGGCCGGGCCTGCCTCGCAGGGGGGTTGTTGGGGAGGGGGGGTCCTAGTGAGGACTAGGAACTTGGGGGCTCAGGGCTATTTTAATCTCTCTTGCACCCCCCCCATCTTGGAAGCGCCTCCCTCAGGCCGGGCCTGCCTCGCAGGGGGGTTGTTGGGGAGGGGGGGTCCTAGTGAGGACTAGGAACTTGGGGGCTCAGGGCTATTTTAATCTCTCTTGCACCCCCCCCATCTTGGAAGCGCCTCCCTCAGGCCGGGCCTGCCTCGCAGGGGGGTTGTTGGGGAGGGGGGCTTCCTAGTGAGGACTAGGAACTTGGGGGATCAGGGCTATTTTAATCTCTCTTGCACCCCCCCCTCTTGGAAGCGCCTCCCTCAGGCCGGGCCTGCCTTGCAGGGGGGGTTGTTGGGGATTCAGAAAGGAGGAGGAGGAGGAGGGAGAAGAACCACTCACCCCCCCCTTGAGGTGCCTGGAGAGAGAGAGAGAGTGAGAGAGAGAGAGAGAGAGGTCGGGGTGCAATGACAGTACATAACTAAGTCAGACTTCCCCCACCACAACAACCCTGTGAGGTAGGTTGGGATGAGAGAGATGGCGAGTGGCTCAAGGTCATGCCCAGTGAGGGGAATTCGAAGCCTGGTCTCTGCTGGGCCCTGGTCCTCCTCTGATCCCCACAATAACCCTGCAAGGGAGGCTCAGGGAGGCGGTGCTTGGCTCCCAATGTCACACCCAATGAGCTCCGTGGCCAAGGAGGGGATCGGAAACCACCTTCTAGTCTGACACTCGCTTAATTCCAGTCGCTTAGCTGCATGGAGGGGGATTTTCCTTCTGCCCACCCCCAATTTCCACTATTCACCCTCACTGGATTAGGAGAAAAGGAAGGAATTTCTTCACAATTGTGAATAATTTTTTACCCCTGCATCACTTTACTCACTACCCCCACCCAACTAAAAAGCCCCACGTTTACTTATTTATTGGTTAAAAAGCAGGAGGCTGAGAGTAGGAAGAAGCGGACAGACTCCATCATGGAGGGATGCAAGAACTATATCTGGACTTAGTTCTTCCCTCCCTCCCTTGTGAAGAGGGTCCATTTAAACTACCTGATTTATGAACAAGTTTCCTGGGAGACCCCACTTCTTGCACCCCTCCATTCTGGGGGGGGGGTGTCTTATCTATTCCTACTCTCAGCTTCCTGTTCTTTAACTATGGGTCTGGGATTTACCCAGAGGCAAGCTGCCTTTGGATGTGAGCCTGTAGTTTAGCTACCACAGCTAATACCGTGGAAGAGCCCTAGTGGGTCAGACGAGGCGGCCCAGCTGTTCTGGCATTCTGTTTCCAACAGCAACTAGCAGGATGCTGCCCGGAAGCATCCATGTGGCGCATGAAGATTGCAGCCCTCCGTCATTTTACCACCGCCTCTCCTGGCCCAAACAGTTGATAATCTGCAGCCTGCTGCTTCTGGACTTGGAGGTTCCACTACCTGCCATGGCTTCTTCCATGTGGTGAAGTGGAGGATGCTTAGTTGTCCTGCCTGAGCATCTGAAGGTCGTGCTGTTGCTGCTCCCTCTTAAATGGGGCCTGGCACTGTCCTGAGCATCCCACTCCTGTATCAGAGGAAGGATTGGCACAGACTCAATCAGCTTGGAAAATGAGTGTCAAAAGTGCTGGAAATATAGTTAAGCTGCTAACTATGTTAACTTATTAACATTTCATTGTCCTGTATACGTCAGCTGCGTTTTTTTGAGTAGGCAACTTGTGATTTTCCTTTGGAACTGTACTGGTCCAGCTGAAAATATTAGAAGCAATGTTAGAGGGAATTCGTTTTGGGGGGGAGTGGGGCATTCATATAAGTTCCTAACAGATTCTTTCTCAAGTTCCTTTGGAACTGTTGGCCTCTGAGAAAGACAGAATAAATTCCCAGTCTCTGGAAGTGAGCTGTGCCTGAGCAGCTTGTAAGTGGATCATTCTGCCAGCCCTCTGGTGGTATGATGCATAGGTTTTCCTGAAACGAAGGCAAAGGCAGTGGGAGGTTTCCTGGTATCAACAGCCTCCTGACGTCAAGTCCTTGCCTAGTTGGCATGGTGGCGACTGGAATCCTGTGGCAGGGAGGTGCCTGGGGTGCGGCCTTCTCCTGGGACATTTTAGAGAAGGAAGTTTTGTCTCTCGAACTGTAATTTGGCTGATGGATTGCCTGGAAGTGTACACATCTGTAGCAGCACTCAGCTGGTTCCTGTGCTCTGGGATGGGAATAACTTTTGCCCCTATCCATCACTGGCTTATAATAAGGTGCCTTTGTGACTGGTATGTGGTGTCCTTTTGGGCACTGGCCACTCGGAAAGGAACTGAAGAGCTAACTAGCAGTGATTTGCAAAACGTCTCCATGTTCCCTGTGGTCTAGGAAAGGAACTGGCAGCAGAGTGCATGATTTGGAGCAGGTTTCTGAGCAACCAGTGTCCTCTGATGGCATTTCGATGGAGGGCATGTCTGTGGCTGGTACCTGATGCATCACCAGGCTTGTGTAGCCAAATTGAAATAGGGTTATAATGTATTGCAAAATCTCTAGGCCCAGACCTGATTAGGTGTTGAGGGCTGACTCTTTTAAATCCTGCTTGAGTTGCTCATGTGCAGTTTTCCACCAAGGCACCAAATCAGAAATGCATTAGTTAAGCCCAGGATTTCCTGGGGGGGGGGGCTGGGTGAGGTGACGCAAGGCAGGGGCTGCTGCAGCTCGACAGGGTGTAATGGTGCTGATGGGTAGCTTGTGGCATCCTTTTTAAAGCACTGGCACCGTACCTGCTGTTACTTTGTCCCCACTAACTTGAGGAGATGCAGTTCGCATATCGCCTCTCTCTCATTCTGTGTGTCTCCCTGTGTCTTGCTGTATTTGTCTGTCTGTCTCTCTATCTCTCTCTCTTTCCCATATCTGCCTGCAAGCCCTGCAGTGTTTCTGACTATCTTGTTGTTCTTGGCCATAGGTATCATCTGTCTCGTCCCCTGCATGTCCTTCATGGCATGGCTGGCAGAGCTGGCTCGCATTCAGCTTTGGCTGCTCCCTCCCTTTGTTCCTCTGGAGCAGTTTCAATGGCTCACCAAGTAGAGGCTGCTGCTGCTGCTGCTGCTGCTGCAGCCCAAATCCTAGAAATGAAAGGCAGGCATTGAAGGACTTCTTTGCTACTCTTTCTGCTGCCGGGGCAGCTGCAGCCCAAACAATGGTTTGCTCAGCAGTTGCACATCAAACTGGGCTCTTTGCTCTCCTCAGTTCTCAGGCTGACCATGGAGCTTAGTCGGAGGCTGTTCTTACTGAAGAGTGGGCAGTTTATTGGACCGCACAGTGAAAGTTGCTGGTGACAAGGACTTACATTTGGGGTGGAAGGCTTAAAATCCTGCACTTCTAAGTTGGCTTGGTCACAAACAGGTCAGGTTAATGCTTCGCACCACCACGTTGTTAGCCTTTGATCTGCAAAGCTTGGTTTTCAGCTCCAGCTGCGTGAATCTTATTTGACTGTTAAGGATGCTGCAGACTTGAGGCTGTGTAACTGACTCTTGCTCTTTCTGAACAGGTAATTGAGGATTGAGCAAAGGGTCCTGCAGCCCAGCCAAGATCCACTGGTTGCAGAATGTCGTCTGATGTAACAGAGGCACTGGAGGAGCCTGAAAATCTCTCCTATGAGGAGTTGGAGGAGGATGACGACAATGTGAGGTGAGGAGGAGAAGGAAGTATTGGCAGAGGCCGCAATGGCAGGCTGGGAGATCTTGTCCTTGTGGTTTGATGGAGTGTTACTGCATGAATGTGGTTCTAGATTCAGGTAGGTAGCCGTGTTGGTCTGACGCACTTGAAATAAATAAATAAATTTTAAAATTGTCCAGTAGCACCTTAGAGATCAACTAAGATTGTTCTGGGTATAAGCTTTCATGTGCATGCACACAAAAGCTTATACCCAGAACAAACTTAGTTGGTGCTACCGGACAAATTTCTTTCTTTATTTCGACTGCATGAATGTGAGTAGGCCTGGAGCAAGAAAATGAAGTGAAAATGCCCCCAAAGGAGACTTATTTTATGACCTACATAAAATAGTGGTTATCAACTGAAAAAAAGCAGCACACTTTAACAACAAGTAGACAATAAAGTGATCAAAAATACAGCTTCGACACAATTAACTTTCTGCATATTGATGTTCCTGCTGCTGCCTCAGATGTGGGAACTTGAAGAAGGAACGCTGGTGTTTCAGCCTCGGCTGTTTGTCATGCTGGGTGAAACCCCTTCCCTGCTAAGCCAGGTGCTGAATGAAGGGAAGTTTGTTTGGTAATGAAACCCACTCCTCCCTGAGAGATTCTTAGTTGGGGGTCTTCAGAGTCCTCAGCTTGCCATATCCAAAGAACGCTTTCAGAGTTCGGTATCTGTGCTTCCAAGAAGCCCCTCTGGGAAAATGGCACCTAGCTCAGCTCTCTCTGAAGGTGTTATGGGGCTCATTGACGGAACCAAATGGAAGCAGGTGGGCTGGGGGGAGTCTCCCAGATTAGAGGACTCATCCAGGTAAGGCCAATAACTCTGGCCAAGGTGGGGCACAGCAAGGGCACAGGTAGCCTGTAGGCAGCAGGAGGTGTCCTGGGCTGTTTTCCAGGCAAGTACAAGGCTCTCGGAGGACAGGTTGGTGAGGCTTGGGGTGCTGACAGCACATTGCATGGAGTGGGTGAGTGTAATGCCTTCTCTTGCCCTGGAGTGCAGAAAGGCACAGCAGTGTTTGTGGTGGTTTCATGGGGCCTGAGAGTTCTGGGCTGGTTGTTTTTGGGTGCTGGGAGGCTGAATCAAGCTCGTGCCAGCTGCTTCCGATCTCGGGCTGCGCATGTAAGACCTCTTCCCCTTAGGCACTTCTGCCTCTCCACAGCGCCACAGACTTGTCTGAGCTGCTCAAGGAAGGGACCAAGGAATCACATGATCGGGCTGAAAACACTCAGTTTGTCAAGGATTTCCTGAAAGGGCGCATCAAGAGGGAGCTCTTCAAGGTGCGTCTTGCAGTGTGCTGGCTATGATCCCTCTTTAGAACAGGTGTTGGCAACCTTTAGCCTTCCAGGTGTTGCTGAACTGTACCTCCCATCAGCCCTGGGCATTGACCATGCTTGCAGGGGCTGATGGGAGTTGTAGTTGAGCATCAGCTGGCGGGGGCGGGGCGGCAGCAGAGGTTGCCCCACCCTGTTTTAGCAGATGGGGGATGCGATTCATATGTGCTGTGTGGCCTGTAGGGAGCTCTCTCCCCCAGCAAAGAACTTAGCCCAGCTGCTGGGCGCAGATGCTTCTGGCTCTGTTGAATAGTCCCCTTGTGACTGGTCAAAAGTGGGCTTAGTGGCAGCTGCTCAGCCTTCCCTGTTCACTAGTCAGGGGCTGGAGATCTTTATTTCATAACACTTATATACCACTTGCTTATTTTTTAAAAAAACCTCCAGTGTTTATAAAAGATACCGTATTGGCCTGAATATAAGCCATACCACCACCATCAACAACAACAATTTTATTATTTATACCCCTCCCATCTGGCATGGTTTCCCCAGCCACTCTGGGCAGCTTTCAACAGAACATTAGACATTAAAAAACTTCCCTAAACAGGGCTGCCTTCAGATGTCTTCTAAAAGTCGGATAGTTGTTTATTTCCTTGACATCTGATGGGACAGAGTTCCACATGGCAGGCGCCACTACCAGGAAGGCCCTCTGCCTGGTTTCCTGTAGCCTCACTTCTCACAGTGAGGGAACTGCCAGAAGGCCCTCCGAGCTGGACCTCAGTGTCCGGGGGGTGGAGATGCTCCATCAGGTATACTAGGCCGAGGCCATTTAGGGCTTTCAAGGTCAGCACCAACACTTTGAATTGTGCTTGGAAACGTACTGGGAGCCAATGTAGGTCTTTCAGGACCGGTGTTACATGGTCTTGACGGCCACTCCCAGTCACCAGTCTAGGTGCCACATTCTGGATTAATTGTAGTTCCTGAGTCACCTTCAAAGGTAACCCCACGTAGAGCACATTGCAGTAGTCTGAGGCTGTGTGAGCCCCAAGAACAGCACTGGATCCAGAAGCAACTCCTTCGGGGGGACCATCCAGGGGGGCAACGTTTTAGCCCACAGCTCCCAGGACTGTTCCAGTCTCTAGTCTTTTGCCTCAAACCTGCTGCCCTCCATAGTCCACCTTGAACTCTTCAGATCGTGGGGGCAGATCAGTGAAATTCCAGCAGCCACCCGATAGGCTCCAAACCCCTCATTTGAAAGGAGTTGTTGACATGTTGCCCAGCCAGTTAGGTGCCCACCGGAGGGTTCCCAAGTAGCATGGCCTGGGGCAAAGGAGGCCAGCCTGAGAGTGCAGCTGAGTGCCCTAGCAGAGCCCCTGCTTCCATGCCCTCCGCATCTCGGCTTAAAAATGGTTCGGGCAACAGCGCCTGGGAAGACTCTTCTCTGCCTGGGACCCAGGAGAGCTTCTGCCAGTCAGGCATTGTGGGCTAGAGGTGGGCAAGCTGTGCCCCCCACCTATGCCAGGCCCCATAATTCCTGACCAGGTGAGGGAGGGGAAGCTGGGGTCCCGTGCTGCCTCCTTTCCCCACATGGCTCCTCTTCTCTCTTGCAGCTGGGCACCGTGGCCCTGTACTTCACGTACTCTGCTCTGGAGGAGGAGATGGAGCGGAACAAGGACCAGCCGGCCTTCACCCCTCTCTACTTCCCCCTGGAGCTGCACCGGAAGGAGGCCCTGATGAAAGACCTGGAGTATTTCTACGGGGAAGGCTGGCGGGAGAAGGTCCAGTGCTCAGAGGCCACCCAGCGCTACATCGACCGCATCCGGCATGTGGGGCAGCAGGAGCCGGAGCTGCTGGTGGCTCATGCCTACACCCGCTACATGGGGGACCTGTCAGGGGGGCAGGTGCTGAAGAAGGTGGCCCAGCGGGCGCTGAAGCTGCCCAGCACCGGCGAGGGGGTCCAGTTCTACATCTTCGACAACATTTCCAACCCCCAGCAGTTCAAGCAGTTCTACAGAGCCCGGCTCAACGCCCTGGACTTGGACAAGGGGACCAAGGAGAGGATCGTCGAAGAGGCCAACAAGGCCTTCGAATTCAACATGCAGGTACGGAGCTGGGGTGGGGGCAGGGGGAGGCTGTTTTGGCTGCAAAGAAGACCCCACCTGGAGCTGAGGAGCAGGAAGCAGCTTCTGCTGACAGGAGGGGCTACAAACCCAGCTGGGTGCTTGCGGGAATCCCCCTGTCATTTAGCCAGCCTTTGCCCTCCCTATAGTTCTCAGCTTGGCTTTGAGGCTGGCCCCTTGGTGCTCTCTCCTGGGCAGGGTTGTGCCCCCGGCCTCTGCTCTGGACCGGGTTGTGTGACACCTCCCTCCCCCTACCTTTTGCCCTCCTTGGCCCACATCCTCGAGGGAGCAGTCAGCAGCGCTGGCTCCCGGGCTGTGTGCAAAGGTCACAAATCTGTGGCTTCCGTTGCCAGGGTTGCGACTGAACAGCCACCTGGCGCAGGAGGTTGAGTGTTGTGAAACAAGTTTCTAGCCCCCTGTCAGCAGCATGTGCACCCACACACAAAGTCTCACTTCCCCATTGCCAGTAAGGCGTTGCCCAAAGGGGCAGACCCAGGGGCAAAATGTGTCTTCCTGCTGAAGAGGTCCCACCCACTAAGGGATGAGCAGGTCTTGCTGAAATCTCTGCACTGCCCAGGCAACTGCGGCCTGCGAGGCTGCCAAGGCCTTGGCTTGGTTGGTGCCAGGCTCTGGGCTGGGATTTGCCTGCTGCCAGCCACGATGGGACCTCCTTTGACTAGAACCCCAGGCTTGGCGCAGGTGGCACTTCAGGGCCAGTCCTTGACCGGCATGTGTCTCCACCTCCATCGTTCTGCCCAGAAACTGAGGTCCAGGGCCGAGGGGCTTCTGGCGGTTGCCTCTCTGCGAGAAGCCAAGTTACAGGGAACCAGGCAGAGGGCCTTCTCGGTGGTGGCACCCGCCCTGTGGAATGCCCTCCCATCAGATGTCAAAGAGAACAACAACTACCAGACTTTTAGAAGACATCTGAAGGCAGCCCTTTTTAGGGAAGCTTTTAATGTTTGATGTATTACAGTATTTTAATATTTTGTGGAAGCCGCCCAAAGAGGCTGGGGAAGCCCAGCCAGATGGGCGGGGTATAAATAATAAATTATTATTATTATTATTATTATTATTATTATTATTATTATTATTATTATTATTATTATTATTATAGTGCACCAGGACTCCGGGGGGGTGGTTGCTCTGGCTCATGGCTTCTCTTTGCCCCTTCTCTGCAGGTGTTTGAGGAACTGGACAAGATCGGGGCTTTGTTAGCGGAAGAAACCCAAGAGGGGGGGCTCCCCGTGCACGATGGGAAAGGAGACCTGCGCAAGTGCCCCTACTACGCCACCAAGCTAGGTGGGTCTCCTTCTTACACCTCCCCCTCCCTCTTTGGGTGCCTGGCCTGCGCCCCTGCCGGACTCTGATTCCACCCTTCTCTCCCCCCTCCTTCTCCCCAGGCGCTGCCGAAGTCTCCAGCTGCCCCTGCCACGTGGCCTTGGCTCTGCTGAAATTGCCCACCGTCCAGCTGGTCCTGGCGGCCTGCGTTGCTGTCGCCGCAGGAGTTGTGGCCTGGTACGTGATGTGAGGAGGCAGCACACTCTGCTGCTGCTTCCTGGTGACAGTGGCACTTACTTGGCAGGACTCTGACTGTTTTCCACCGACTCAGGTGGAACGATTTAATTAAGAAACCATTAAACCCAAATGCACAAGGAATGAGCGAACGGGGGAGATGCCCTCCTGCCTGTCTGTACATGAGCGGTGTTTCGGTGGGTTAGCTAGCAAGTTGGCACTAGAGACACACACACCCCCCGTGCTGCTTGCTTGGCACTGCGCTTTGTTGAATACCAAAGCCCTGGGTGGAGCCTGGCAGCTCATTCCCAGACCCACAACTCCCTGCCCGCCTTTGCCTGCTGGAGAGGGAGGTCTGGGCACTAACATGGGTGGGACCAGTTTGCCTCCTTGCAAGGGGAGGCAGGGAGGGGGCAGGAAGCGCCCTGCCCCTTCTGCTTCCGCTCATGGTGGGCTCCGACTTTGTGGCATTCCAGGTACGTAGTAGACGAACTGCAGACTTTGAGTTACCCTCTTGTACATAAGAGAAACGCTAACGGTTTAGTTTCCATGTAACTTATGGACTGTGTTAACGACTCGGAAATAATAAAATTTATATTTCGGTGTCTTAAAACTGGTGTGTGACTTGGGGTTGAAGAGGAAGCAGCCTGACTGCAGGCATCTCTCCTTGCCGGATTTGTGAGAGTGAGGCCCAGCTGAGTGTGCCCTGCAAAGCCTGCCAGAGGGTCAACTGCTCCCAGAGCCAGGAAGCCTGGTGTTGCCCTATTCCTCTCTCCCCCACCTTTCTCTCTCCCTCTTGTGCTGCATCAGCTGCCTCCACTCACCACTTGGCAGTTGCCCCAAAGCCCTGCATGGGTGACTTCCTGGTGAGGCTTTTAGTGTCTGGCAGACAACTCCCACTTGGTTTTTCAAGTCCTCTTTTTGGCTAACTCCTTGGCAAGTGGCTGGCTTTCACTGCTGTGGAAACGGAGACTTTTAAAGTCAACATTTGGGCCAACTTGCCAGCTCAGATTTGTCCTAGCCCATTCAAGGTTTGGTGGCTCATTTACATTGGGGCTTGGAGTAGCAGCTTTCTCAAGATTTCGAGGTCTGCCGAGGGCAGTCTTTCTGGCCATTTCCCTCCCCCTCCCTCCCCCCCCCGCCTCCTTGAGGAGGCAGCAGAGCACTGAACTCTTCTATCCAGCGGAGGATTAAGGACAGCTCTATTAAGTCAGCCCACTTAATCTAACTTGCTGCTTTCCAAGCAGATGCTGAGGAAGATCACAAGCAGGGCCCCTCCCCTCCTACGATGGCTGCCTGGAAACTATCACCATTTAGCCATTGCCAGATTTCCCTCCCCCTCTCCAAATGCTCACCATTAGTTTAATTCCCCTGAATTCATAGCTGTCCCACAGCAGCAGCATTTCAGCAGCTGAGTCGTCCTTTTCCTTTTGGGAGGGGGCCCCTGGGTCAAAGGGCAGTGCTCCTTGGGTGACTGAGATGTCCCTTCCACAAGGTTTCCCCTTCCTACCAGCATCTAGCAGTTCCAGCCAAAAGCCTCCCAAGTAGATGGAGGTGGGAAGATGGGGGCTGTCGTGCTAAAATGCATCATAATTGGAGGGATGCATTGATGAAACTGGCCTTGGCTGTGGAGACGCCTGCTAGAGAATTTCAACAGGGCAGAGTAAAACCGATGAGCAGACACCAGCCTTCCCAAAGTTCAGGGAAGTCGGAGTAAGGGGGCAAGCGTGCAGGGAAGGGTCGATGGCCTGTTGCCTCGATGCAAGTGGTCTCAGGTCCAGTCCTCAGCGTCTCCAAGCAGGGCTGGGAGAGCAGCTGCCAATTGGTGTCAACACTCCTGAGCTAGATGGACCAGTGGTCTTGGTCTAAGGCAGTTACAGGTCATGTTGGTCTGCCGTAGTCAAAACAAACAAACAAAAAAATTCCTTCCAGTAGCACCTTAGAGACCAACAAAGTTTGTTACTAGTATGAGCTTTCTGAAGAAGTGTGCATGCACACGAAAGCTCATACCAATAACAAACTTTGTTGGTCTCTAAGGTGCTACTGGAAGGAATTCTTTTTATTTAGTCTAAGGCAGTTTCCTGTCTTCCAAAAGCAGACAGAACCTTCTCCAGCATGTATGCAAGCACATTCGTGTCTGGTTGCAGGTACACTGAGAAGTGCGATCTCATGCTTGTGCACGCACATTGGCACATACAGGGGAGAAGAGGGAGCCTCCCTCTCTCTGCGTTTCTTGGGAATGGTCAGTGTGGCCCAGGGAAGGCCCAAGGGGGTTCCAGCTTGCCTTCCTTTCCCTCCCCACCTCCGCCAAATACATCTCGTGTCTCGTTCTTCCTGCTAAAACCAGGAAGTATACCCACCCAATGACCTCTGCCTGGTGCCCCACCTGTAATCACAACCGTTCTCTCTCACACAAAAACACAGAGAGTCTTGTGGGTCTGTATTTTAATTATATAGAAACATGGAAAAGCATCAACAGGTTGCCTCTGAGAAAGAGCATGAAACTCCCTGCTGGGTCAAAATACTTCACAGATGCATCCGGAGTGTTCAGAGCCAAGAGCCTTTTTGCATTCCTCATGTCTTCCTATGCAGCAGCCCTTGGGACGGACGGGGCACCCAGGGCAGGGCGCCAGAGGGCGTGGACTTGTGTCTTAAGGGGGTGGGAGGCCACAGCATCAGGAAGGGGGGGGCACATGCCAAACTAAGGTGATACCCGCCATCGAAACGGAGCATTTGGCAATGGACGAGCCCCCTCTCTGTGGAATCTCGGGACAAGCCCTCTTGGCCCTGCTTTGTCCTGTTGCTCATCCATGCAATGTCGTGGCTTTTCTGGAGGAATTAGTGCAAAACCAAGGGGGTGGGGGGGACGGAGGTGTGCACAGGGCCTTCACATTTCTGTTAAGTCACAGTTAAGAGCTTTAATACAAACGGGGGAAAACAAACCACATCACAGAACAGAACTGGGACAAGCAGACTCCCAATTACACAAGGTATTTACATTTGGGGAGAGGGGTCTGGATACAGGGGCTTCCCGGGCCGCCTCATGGCCTCGATATGCCAAGGAGAGGCAAAGAAGACTGGCATAAGGACATGGCCCAGGGCACAGCCCCCCACCACCAATAATGGGGAAGGGAGCTGGGCAAGGGGTGCAGAAGAGCCTTGCGGAGGCAGCGAAGCTCACGGGGGAATGAGGAGAGGAAGGGACTACTTCCTCAGGGGCCCAAGCTGCCAGCTGCCCTTCCCCCAGCTGCCCCTGAGCCTGGCACGGGTCACGCAGCAGCAGCAGCAGGCAGGAGACACCCTGGCTCCTGTTGCCCTCTCCTCTGCCGCCCCAGACCAAAGTAGAAGAGCAGCTTTTGGCAGGGTGCAAAAGGAAAAGTGGGGGGCAGCAGCAGCCCCCCAAACACAATGGCCAAGGTTTTGCTTTAAAAGAAAACCACCCAACATGCCCCATGATTCATGCCGTGCCTGTGGGGACAATGGAGGTCTGCGGCACCTTGCCTGCCACTCCAAGGAGAGGTCAAGAAAGCAACCATGCCAGGTCTTGGCCCCCTTCCTCACCCTCCCCGGGAGGTGCCCCACAGGGATGAGGTTTCCTCGCACATAAGGACAGCCCGTGGCCCCTCTAATCCAGCATCCTGGTCTCACTGGCCAACAAGATGCCCGTGGGAATCACGTGGCCAGATCCTAACTGAGAGGTGCTGGAGGCAGGGAGCCCCCACATGCACATGAGAGAGAGAGGGGAGGGGGGCAAAAGAGGCCGGCCATAGCTTGTCTGCTTGGCGGTTGTGGCGCCCGCCCTGCAGCTTCCCCAGGGACCCCGCGGTCCTGAGGACTTCAAAGCTCTCTGCGCAGGAGGGAGGAGGGAAGACACAAGCGGGGGGAGCGTTGGGCACAGGTGAGTCGGGCCAGTGGCGCCAGGAGGGGAGTGGACATCTCCTGGCCCAGCGGGCACTGCTAGCACATGCGCTTGTACGTGTAGATGTAGGCCTTGCAGTTGGGGCAGGTGTGCGTCACGTCCTTGAACTCATCTATCAGGCAGGGGATCAGGCAGCAGCCCAAGTCGCACCTGGAAGGGGGGAGAGGAGGCGCCCGCCGTGAGGCCAACAGGCAGACTGAAAAGCCCCAAGCAGCGCCAAGGGCACACCCACCTCCTCGCCCAGTCCAAACGCCCCATTTTCATGCTCCTGCAGGGAGCAGGAGCTAGCCAGACCACAGCAGGAAAACTCATTTATAAAAATATATCTATACCGCTGTGTCGGAGAAATACATCACAGCGGTTGACAACAATGCAAGAGCCATAATAGGTAAAGGTAAAGGTAAAGGTACCCCTGCCCGTACGGGCCAGTCTTGACAGACTCTGGGGTTGTGCGCCCATCTCACTTAAGAGGCCAGGGGCCAGCGCTGTCCGGAGACACTTCCAGGTCACGTGGCCAACGTGACATCGCTGCTCTGGAGAGCCAGAGCCGCACACGGAAACGCCGTTTACCTTCCCGCTGGTAAGCGGTCCCTATTTATCTACTTGCACCCGGAGGTGCTTTCGAACTGCTAGGTTGGCAGGCGCTGGGACCGAGCAGCGGGAGCGCACCCCGCCGCAGGGATTCGAACCGCCGACCTTTCGATCGGCAAGTCCTAGGCGCTGAGGCTTTAACCCACAGCACCACAATATCATACAGTAAAATCCTAAAAAATAGAAGCACGTTAAAAGCAAAAGAAAAACCAGGCAGCAGTAGAACATTGTGGGAGGGTGTGTTCTTAATGGCCTGCCCAGGCCTGGAGGAATATATAAGATTTCAGCAGGCATTTAAAAGCTGGCACAGAAGGCAGATGCTGAGCTTACTGCAAGCTCTCACAGCCTTCTCCCATTTCAGCCAGATCAAACACCTACAAGCACTGGCTTCCTCCCTTTCCCCCTATTCCTTATTTGCAAATTTATTGGGGGGCGGGGAGAGAAAACAAAAACATGGTCAGCTGATGTTAACAATAATTATCCTAATATATTCCTTTTATTATTAATTGAATTGATTCGCCCAGGGCAGGTGACAAGAATTGAAGATCACAATTAGAACGGTGTAAAACAAACTGCAGTTGCAAGAATAGGGTGGCTCCTGAAATATATGGGTATCGCGTGTCAGAGGGCGAAAAGAGGAGCGACCAGCATGTACGAATACGTGTACCTTGAATGCACCAGGTGCGCCTCTGCAGGGAGAAAGTCCCACAGCTCAGTGGGGGCCACGGAGGGTGGAGGAACTACCAAGAGAGCCCCCTCTGCCCATCTAGCGCCTGAGAGGGTCTGTGAGGAAGCAGCTGGCTCCAGGTATTTGGGGCCTGAGTCATTTAGGGCTTTAAACACTAATATGACCACCTTGTTCATACACCTTGTTCTGCAATACTTAGCTAATTGGGAACCGCTAGATAAAGTGGATGAGTCATGGAGGTGGGTGGGCGAACTTCATAGCGCCTAACTTATTTTTTAGTTGCTGGTTTTGCTAATAGTGTCATACACATGATAACTGTGTGGCTGAGGATTTGTTTATACTGTATGATTTATGTGGTACTTGCGATGTTCTACTGGGAGCTGGGGGCACTGTTATACAGGGGTTTCGCTCCTTCCTCCTGGGCCGTGTTCAGAAAGTGGGGGGGGGATGAGTGTTCATATCCCTGGGCTCTCACTTGTGGGGTGCCTCAGGGTTCGGTCCTCTCCCCCATGCTTTTTAACATCTATATGAAGCCGCTGGGAGAGATCATCAGGGGGTTTGGACTGGGTGTTCATCAATATGCAGATGATACCCAGCTCTACCTCTCTTTCAAATCAGAACCAGTGAAGGCGGTGAAGGTCCTGTGTGAGTGCCTGGAGGCGGTTGGAGGATGGATGGCGGCTAATGGATTGAGGTTGAATCCTGACAAGACAGAAGTACTGTTTTTGGGGGACAGGGGGCGGGCAGGTGTGGAGGACTCCCTGGTCCTGAATAGGGTAACTGTTCCCCTGAAGGACCAGGTGCACAGCCTGGGAGTCATTTTGGACTCACAGCTGTCCATGGAGGCACAGGTCAATTCTGTATCCAGGGCAGCTGTCTACCAACTCCACCTGGTACGCAGGCTGAGACCCTACCTGCCTGCGGACTGTCTTGCAGAGTGGTGCATGCTCTAGTTATCCCCCGCTTGGACTACTGCCATGCGCTTTACGTGGGGCTACCTTTGAGGGTGACTCGGAAACTACAACTAATCCAGAATGTGGCAGCTAGACTGGGAACTGGGACCACATAACACCGGTCTTGAAAGACCTACATTGGCTCCCAGTACGTTTCCGAGCACAATTCAAAGTGTTGGTGCTGACCTTTAAAGCCCTAAACGGCCTTGGCCCAGTATACCTGAAGGAGCGTCTCCACCCCCATCGTTCTGCCCGGACACTGAGGTCCAGCTCCGAGGGCCTTCTGGCGGTTCCCTCACTGCGAGAAGCAAAGCTACAGGCAACCAGGCAGAGGGCCTTCTCGGTAGTGGCGCCCGCCCTGTGGAACGCCCTTCTATCAGATGTCAAAGCGATAAATAACTACCTGACATTCAGAAGACATCTTAAGGCAGCCCTGTTCAGGGAAGTTTTTAATCTGTGATATTTTAGTGTATTTTTCTATGGCTTCTATGGAAGCCGCCCAGAGTGGCTGGGGAAACCCAGCCAGATGGGCGGGGTACAAATAATAAATTATTATTATTATTATTATTATTATTATTATTATTATTATTATTACTCCGTTGCTGTTATTTGCTGTTTGTAAGCCACTCTGGAAAGTGACGTAGAACTGAAAGTGAGTAAGAAGAAGCCGCAGGATGAGACCCAGCCCCTGCCTGCCTCCCTCCCTCCCTCACTTACCCCACAAAGCAGCAGAAGAACCCCAGCAGGAAGTTCATGAGGCCGATCTCGTGCGTGATCTTGGTGGTGATGGCCTGCTGGCAGTGCGGGCAGACGGTCGGGACGGGGGCAGCCTGGAAGATCTCGCCCTGCAGGACTGTCACGGTGGCCGCGGCCCCCGAGGGCACCAGCACCGTGGCCGTCTGGCCCCCCGCAGGGGCATAGGGGCCGGCCGGAGGGTAGTAGCCCATAGGGGGATGTGGTCCTGGGGGCATGTAGTAGCCTCCTGGAAGGAAAGCACACAAAAGGGGGGCACTTAAAAAAAGAGAGACCCTCTTGCTTCCTGCTTCCCCCCGGGCATGGGCACCCCTTGCTCCCAGATGGGCATGGGACCAGTGCCAGCATAGCTGCCCCCTCCCTGCAACTCCAAACAGGGAATGGTCAGCAATACTTAACGCTTTATTCAAGGAAACCAAAGCAGCGCAAGCCTAGTGGTCACAGCAACTCTTCCCAGTAGGCCTTGCTCGTATGAGGCAGTGGCAAAGACTGAAGGTCTCCGCCTTCCCACAGCTGCCCAACTCCCCTCCTCTCCAGGTCCCCCCCCCCCCCAGTAATCGGAGACTGCGCCTGCACACAACCAATCTCTGCTCTTCCCTTTTCATTTCTCTGTGTGTTCTTGGAGACCAGCAGGGAGGGGAGCTGGTCGTAGCAGGAGGGGCTCACTGGATTCTGCAGTAGCCTGATTCCTCTCTGCCCCTTGGCCGCTCTTCTCCCGCCTCCACTGTTGCCTCTGCGTCTGGACTGCTCTCTGCCCCAGCCTCTTCCCGCTCACTAAACCCTGTTGCCTTTTCTGTTTCCCACACTTCTTGCTTCCTCTTCTCCCTCTGGCCACTCACTCTCATCCTGCCACCAATCCCCGGCCTCTGAGCCTTCTGCTTTTCTAGGTCCCCCACTTCTCGGCAACCCGCCAGCCCATGATGCTCACCCTCCTGGCCACCAGGCAGCTCCTGAGATGCTGCTGCCTTATGGCAGGACACACACACCCTCACACACACACCCCTGCCCTGCCCAAGGGAGGTGTATCCATCAAGGGGTCGTTCTCCTGCATGCCCCCTCCTCTGCCCACCCACCCCCAACTCACCAGGTGGCATGTAGGGCACTGAGCCATCGGTGCCCATGTGCGGGGGGATGAACCCCGGCTGTGGTGGAGGTTCGTATGGCGGGGGTCCAATGTCCATCGGGGGCTGCGGGGCTGCTTGCGGCTGCACCATTGCAGGCGAGACTCCGCCTGCAGGAGGACAAGGGCGTCAAAAGAGGGGCAGGCTGCTCAACCTGTATTTTCGGCTTGTTAAGCCATGTAATCATGACCATATCCCCTCGAGAACCAGCTTAAAATTTTGTTTTTATGTTGATACGCTTATATGAAGCAAAATGTTTTGCAACTGTTATTTCGACACAAGGGAAAATCAACCCAAAATTAATTAAAAGAAAGGGGACTGTCTGCATCTGCGGAGCTTAAGGCAAACCCTTTCCCAGGACTGTGGGGAGTGCAAGGAACAGCCCCCCCCCCCCGGCTCAATCTCAGCTGGACAAGACCATCCAAAACTCTCCGGAGGATGTCCAAGAAAGTCTCCAGGAAGCCCCTCTCTGGACGCAGAAGGGGAGGTGATTCTTGGCCTAAGCAGCGCTCCCCACTCTTCTCCCTCCCCATGCCCTTACCTGCTGGGAAAGGGTAGCCATCCTTCTCTTCTATGAGTGGGGCAGAGGGTCCCCCCGGGTAGGGTGGAGGTGGGTCACTCGACATGCTTTACGGCTGGCCTGGAAGAGAGAGAGAGAGAGGGAGGACATAAGAAGAATGGCTCATTCTGACCACAGATCCTGTCCTCGCAGTGCCCAAACAGAGGCCCCAAAGGGAAGCCCAAAAGCACCAGAGGCACTCTCCACACCTGCAATGCCCAGCTGCTGCCACCATTCAGAAGCACCGCTGCCAGCAAAGCCATTGGGGCTGTTAGACACCTCCGACAGGCCTGTTTCCCATGAATTTGCCTTATCCTCCTCTTTTACAGCCATCCAAGTTGGTGGCTGTCACTGCCTCTTGTGGCAGCGAGTTCCATAGGTTAACCATGTGTTGCAAGGAGGAGGACTTAATTTTGTTTCTCATGAATCTCCCAACCATCAGCTTCACTGGGTGTCCCCAAGTTCTGGGGTTTTAGATGAAGATGATGGACTATATGGAATTTGCCGAACTGACCGGGAGACTCCGAGACCGGAGAGAAGAGACGGTGGAAGAAGACTGGAAGAAGTTTAAAGAATATTTGAAAAAAATATGTTAATATTTAAATCTTAGACTAGCTTTGGAAGTGGATATAGCCTGTAGGGTTAGAAGTAGAAGATAGTGTATTTTAAAATAGTATTATTTGTAAGTGATAAAATGTGAAGATTTTTATGGTAAAAGTAAGTGTGATTAAAAAAATGGTTAAAAATTATGATATATGAAACTGCTAAAGATGAGGTAAAATGAAAATCAGATAGGGGGGACTTGGGGAAGCACACCTAACAATGTTTAGAAAAAAATAAGGATAAGACAAGAATTTGTTTGTGTTGTTTGTATTTCTGTTTGTATTGTTTATTTGTGTTATAAAATGAATAAAAAATTTTTTGGGGGAAAACAAACACAAGTTCTGGGTTTTTGAGAGAAGGAGAAAAACTTTTCTCTATCCACATTGTCCATCATTTTTTAAACTTCTGCCCTGTTGCCGGTGACTCGCCTTTTCTCTAAACTAAAAGGTCCCAAACCTCGCAACCTTTTTTCACTGGGAAGTCACTCCACGCCTGTCGGTCCTCTTGGATGCCCGTCTCTGAACCTTTTCAAGTTCTACCAATACCCATTTTGGGGGTGAGGTGGCCAGAACTGTACCGTGATGGAGAGGGAGGACAGGGGTCGGCGGGTGGGTTGCTGCAACCATGCCATGGGGGGGGGGGGGCGGTGAGCGAGGAAAATCAATCCCACAGGCAGAACCAGGCGGATTGTGTGTCCTGGGAATCAAGGGGCCCGATTCCCTGTCCTGGCTCAGCCTCAGAGAAGAGCAGAGAAGGCTGCAGGGAGGGAGGAAGGGCCAAGAGCAATTGATCTGCCTTCCCTGTGACTATGAAGCCTGCCCCCGCCCCCTGCCCCACATATTTATTTATTTTATAACATTTATACACCGCTTGGCTGCAAACAAACAAACCTCAACGTGGTTTACAAAAGGGGGGGGGGAGGACAAATAAAAAGGGAACAGATTAAAGCATACAAAAAGCTAAAATAGTAAAACAGATGGAAATTTGCATCAACTTTCTTGGCATCCAGGTCAGCCTGTTCAAACAAGCCTTGCCTTTAAAAGTACAGTGCAGGCTCCTGATTGATATCAGTAGGCAGGGGGGTCCCATATGCCTATCCCCCCACCATCCTGAACACCCCCCCCCCAAATTAACCCTGCTTTAAAAAACAAAACAAGACTCAGGCTTTTTGCTAGAGTTCCCATTGACACATTTTACAGTGGGATCTACTGTCCACACATCTCAGTTTAGAAGTTATAATAAAACAGAGGCTGGGGGGTGGGGGAGACTGGCCCAGGGTGGTGGTATAAGGAGACCCCCCCTCCCTTGGTAAGAGGCAGTTGCCACCCAATGACCTGCGCAATCTGGTTTCGTTTCCCAGGCTCATGTGCCAGGATCCAGTTGCGGCTGCCTCCTGCGCTGCGCTGCGCCCAGGACAGAGAGCGGCAGCCGGATAGAGAAACCCACAAACACAGCAAAACAAAATACCCTCCAGCCACAGATTGCAGAGGGCGGCCTTTCTTGACCAGTAGCCATGACCATAGCTATCAACGTTTCCCTTTTTTAAAGGGAAATTCCCTTATTCCGAATAGGATTCCTCGCAAGAAATGGGAAAAGTTGACTGCTATGGCCACAACTCGGGTAGCCCAAGCATCATCCTCAAAGCTTCCTGTGCACACATCTGGACCACGCTGAAAACCCAGCGGTGCCGCAAAAAGGGCTCCTTCCAAGGCGACAGGATCCCAGAAATTATTATTATTATTAATAATAATAATAATAATTTATACCCTGCCCATCTGGCTGAGTTTCCCCAGCCACTCTGGGCGGCTTCCAACAAAATATTAAATTACAATAATCTCTTAAACATTAAAAGCTTCCCTAAACAGGGCTGCCTTCAGACGCCTTCTAAAAGTCCAGTAACCACCCCATCTGCAGCATCTCACCTTTGCAGAGGAGCAAGGCTGCCGTGAGACAAACCTGCTGGAATCTTGCCCTCTGCCGCATCCGGGGCTCAGCTCCACGTCCCCGGCCACAAGTTGGCCTGAAGAGGCGCCTCCTGAAGGCACTGGGATGCTCCCCCCCCCCCCCAGCTGCAGATGCAGGGCTGGCGCACACAGGGAGGATGCGCTGGCCGATCCGGAGATGGAGAGGAGGAGGCCAGGCTCTCTCCCGGCCTGGTCAGCCGGAGTCAGAGAAGGGCCCCCTGCCCCCCCCCCCCCCGCTGCACAAGGCCCGGCAGCCGCAGAAGGGCAGCCAGAGGGTCACTGGCCACAAGCGCGGCTCCTTCCACTGCGTGATCTCAGCGGCGCCACGTGATGCAGCCAGGAAAGCAGGCCAACCTCGCTGGGAACCAACCAGGCAGGGGAGAGCCAGGGCTTCGCGGCTCCAGTTCCTCCGCCTGCTTTTCTGCTGGATCCCTGGAAAAAGAACCAAAGTCGCCCTCTTTCCTTGCACTCCTTTCTCCAGCAAGGGAAGGCTTTGGGGAGCTGACGGCTGTTAAGGAAAGGGCTGGCACCGTGCCGTTGCTATTGTAATTAGTTTTAATAGATCCTCTATATCGACCTACGGGTTTAATTCTAACTATGTTTAATTATTTTTTAATGACACCCCCCCCCCATGCTTTGAGCTGTTCCTATTTGTATCTGTAAGCCGCCTTACAACATACAGTGGTACCTCGGGTTACATACGCTTCAGGTTACATACGCTTCAGGTTACAGCCTCCGCTAACCCAGAAATAGTGCTTCTGGTTAAGAACTTTGCTTCAGGATGAGAACAGAAATCGTGCTCTGGCGGTGCGGCAGCAGCAGGAGGCCCCATTAGCTAAAGTGGTGCTTCAGGTTAAGAACAGTTTCAGGTTAAGAACGGACCTCCAGAACGAATTAAGTACTTAACCCGAGGTACCATTGTACTGTACAGTCATACCTCGGGTTACAGATGCTTCAAGTTGCATTTCTTCAGGTTACGGACCGTCGAAACCGGGAAGTACTGGAACGGATTACTTCCAGGTTTCGGCAGTCACACATGTGCAGAAGCGGTAAATTGCGCTTTGCGCATGCGCAGAAGCACTGAATCGCAACACACACATGTGCAGATTCACTGCTGCAGGTTGTGAACGCTGCGGGTTGCAAACGTGCATCCCGCACGGATCATGTTCGCAACCCGAGCGTCCACTGTATTAGGGTAGAGCAGGAGACTTCTTAATCCCATGTTGGGCAGAATACTTTTGCATTGCAGGGGTTGGACTAGATCCAGAACTGTCTTTCCCATACGGCTTAGTGGTGCGTCACGCCAGGGCACCAGGCTCTCAGGGGCACCCCAGCGAGTGGGGGAGCTGCATGGCTTTGCTGATGGCCTCCCCTTTCCCTGTACGCCCGCCAGCTGCGCCCAGTCAACCCACATGGCTGGCGGGTGTGCAGCCTGTCTCCCAAGCCTCCTCAGGAGGAGAGTGATCCCTGCAGAGGCTTGGGAGGGAAGCTGCATGCCCGCCGGCCATATGGTTGGCGGGCACGCAGCTTCCCTCCCAAGCCTCTGCGGGGATTGCTCTCCTGCAGCAACATGGGGGAGAGTTGCACCCCCCCCCAATGGCTGGCAGTGCGCAGCTTCGCCCCCCATCCGTGGTAATTTGGGGGCGCTGAGCGGATATTTGCACCCCAGCGCCGCATCTGCTGAAGACGGCCCTGTAGATGACCCTCGCAGTGCCTTCCAACTCTGATTCTACCAACAACAAATACCTCAACTTCCTTGTTGCAGCTTCCATTAAGGAAACGATTCAGGGCAGTGGAGGGAGGTTCTCCTCCAGCACTGCCTGTAGCCCGAGATGGGCTGTTTTTTTAAAAACTGCTGGACCTAAACACACTGACACACACCAAGAGCCGCCTTGGACTGCGGTGCCGTTTTCAGTGCCCCGGAACAAAGCCCCTCTTTGTGCAGAGAGGCTCCCAGGATTTCTGCTGCCAGATGGGAGCCAAAAACCTCGCCAAACTCCAGGAGCCTTTGGGCTCCTCTGCCAGCAGCTGAGCACCATGGAGACCATCCTGCAGCAAGCAGGCCCTGAATCCCAAGTTATTTCCTGCATCGCACAGCACTTGCCAGGCTCCTCGCAAGCAGCTGGAGCGGAGCCAGGGGAGCCTTGCAAGCGATCCAGCCCAGGTCTTCTAGGCGGCCTTAGCAAAAACTGGCCGCTGGTCCAGGGGCAAGGAGGAGGGAGGGGGCCCTTTGGGGCAGGCCGCCCCATCAGCCAGGAGGCCCCCCCCCAGCAGTTCCATGGTTTTCACTCTGCATGCTGACATCTTGTGATACGAGAAAGTGCAGCTTATACATAGTTTAAATGCAAACAAACAGGTTTCCACAGTGCTAGGAAGAACCTGGCACATGTCTGGAGGAAAATTCCAAGGGTATCGTGTGAATAAGTAAATAAATGAAAGTATTCCGCCCTGCGCCCTCCACATGAAACAGTTTTGACAAGCGGACTGGGCAAATTCACCTGTTCATCTTGTGACATCATTATGTCACATGATTTACATGATCCCTGCCCACCTGCCAAATTCAGAAACGGGGAAACACTTGGGAAAACATCTGACACGCTCTTTGAGGCAGCACAGCACCCTCTCCTTTCAAAATCGTCAGAAACAAACTTAAAAAGCAGGCGGGCTGCTTCAAACAGAGCTGCAAAATAAGGCCTCCGCCCCCAGCAGTCTTTTCAGCCTAAGCCCTCCCAAAGATCTTTCTTGAGGGAGATTCTTGTCCTCATGGAAGCCCCACATTCGCCCACCTGCCAGAGGCTCCGAGGCTGAACGGGCTCTGCATGGAGACAATCCCTGCCAAGGCTGCCTTCTGCCCGTTCCCACATCGGCCGTGGGCGCCTCAAGGAATACGAAGAGAGCTTGCCAGAGTAAACAGTCAACTCCTCTGGGCCTGGCAGGTGGCAGTGGAAGAGGCCCAGAGGCAGCCGCCGAGTGGCATGGCCTCCGCTGCCACCGACAGCATCTCACTGGGGTAGGAGGAAGAAAGGTGCAAAGCCACAACACTTCCGCACGTTCCGTGTGCCCCCTCAGGCCGGGAGTGGGCCGGAATCTGGCGCAACCGGGTCCTTTGCAGCAGATCTGGAAGCATTTCCGACTCTCAGTTACTGAACAAAAGCAGCTCCACCCCTGTACTGCGGGGATGAAGTATGTGTGGGGTAACCAAAAGCGAGCCCCTTTCATTTGTGGCACTCAAAATATATATGCCCAGAATAGTGTACGAGGTCTCCGACCGCCAGGCTGCAGTTGGTGGCTCTTGCTGGTTATAGCCTGAGGTCTGCCTTAAGACACACAACTGCCACCAGCTTCTTCCACATAAGACAGGAAAGATCGAGATAGTGCCCCAGAAGCAAGAGCCCCTGGCGCCGACCCAACACTCGGTAAAAGCAGCAAACATGGGGCGAATGGAAAGTGAAATTACAGGGGCTTTGGCTATGAAAGGGCAGACAGGAAAGAGTTCACTCGGACTGGCCAGGAGCGAAAATGCTGCTTGCAGCTGCAAAGTTATATCTGTTACCATCCGCCAGGTTCCAGGAGAAACATTCAAGAAGAGAAATATGAGCCTGAAACGGACTCCAAGGTGCCTGCAAGCTGAGGAACCTGAGATTGGTGACACTTGAGTTGTGGGAACAGGGCGGCTCTTTCACACACCCATCCCAAAGATCAGCTGCAAGAGGGAGAAGGCGGGGGCAGCTGGTTTCTGACTAAAGGACCTTCTGGGGGTGTCCCTATAAGTGGGGGGAGAAGGCACACCTGGTTTGCCAGAAGCATGTGAAAAGGAACCAGGGGTCTTAGCAAACCCCAAGCTAATGTCCAGATCAAGGGAAGTGATAGTCCCACTTGATTCTGCCTTGGCCAGAGCCCACCTGGAGTCCGGGGTCTAGTTCTGGGCTCCCCAGTTGAAGAAGGATATTGACAAGCTGGAAGGGGTGCAGAGGAGGGCAACCAAGATGTTACAAGTTCTGGGAACCCAAGCCTGATGAGGAACGGTTGAGGGAGCCGGGGATGTTTAGCCTTGAGAAGAGGGGATGAGAGCCATCTTCTGAAGGGCTGTCCCATGGAAGAAAGAGATGGAAAGACACAGCCCTGCACACAATAGAAGAATGGCTGATAAAATTATGGGACTTAATTGAGACGGCTAAGCTGACATGTTTAATTGCAGAAAAAAACATTACTAACATTTGTTAAGGATTTGAAATTTTTTATGGCCCTTTTGCAAGAAAGAAAACAAAGTTGTAATATCTGGGTTTGAAGACCTAAAAAGTACTGGCTTATAGAAGATAGAATGGTTGGATTTTAAAGAATGAATATAACTTGTAGCTGCAGAGAGAAGACAGTCCTTTTATTCTAGTTTTAGTTTTTTCATTTCTTTTCCTTCTCTCTTGTTTTCTCCTTCCTTAGATTTCTCCTTTTCTTGTATTTTCTTCCTTCTGAGTTTGCTCTTTTTTAGCTGAAGTACCTGTTTTATCTAAGTATATTATAAAAATATTTTTAATGGGTATTGTCAGAGCTGCCCGAGGTCCCAGCTCACAAAGGACCAACGCCAGTCTATTGTTGTATACAAAAGTCTTTATTGAAGTGCAGTTTCGATTACAAAGCCGCGGCGCGCAGCTCTACGTCTTAAACCCTAGACCGCTGAAGCTCCGTCTGAATCTCCACCCCCCAGACACCAGTTTAAGACTCTAGCCTTGCTCCACCTCTTCCTTTGCTCTTTCCTCCTCTGGGTCCGCCTGTCCGCTGGGGTCTTGCCCTTTCTGGACTCTTCTGACGCTGAGTCCCCTGAGTCTTCCCCCTCCCTCCGGCGGGCTTTAGGACCTGGTTCCCAATCCGGGTTACCTGCTGTGCCGCGCGCCTGTACTTGAACTTGGCGCGCGCGCCCAGCCGACAACCTTCCTCCTGACCGTTACACTGCTCCTGTCACTGCTTCCCCCTTCGGAGAGGCTAGCTGGACCTGACCTCCCCTCCGTTCCCTCACTCTGCGATGGAGGCGTGGCCAGCCCTGATTCATCTTCTCTCCCTGCTGGAGGAGAAGCTGGTCCTGATACATGGGACTCTTCCCCCCCACTACGCTCTGGTGGAGGAGCTGGTCCTGATCTCTCGCTGCTGCTTTGGGAGTCCCCGCTGGCCCCTTGCTTCTGGTGTGTCCCCCCTGGGACCCCCCTTGCCCTGGCCATCGGCGCCCCCCTCTGGGAATCTTCTGATTCGCTGGAGAAGCTCATGGAATCTCTCGTGCCACTTTCATACTCCCCTACGCTGCCCTCAGATTCTTCCCCTTCGCTCTCCATTTCCTCTCTCCCCTGTGCCTCTGCTCCTGAGCCCCTGACAGGTATATATATCTCTATTACTTTGAATAAGTTTCAACATATATATATATATTTAAAAAGATGGAGCCAGCTTGTATTCTCCCGCTTCAGGGGGCTGGGGGGGTAAGACTCGAACCCATGGCTTTAAGTTACAAGGGAGGAGATTCTGACTCAACATCAGGAAGAACTTTCTGACAGTAAGAGCAGTTTGACAGTGGAAGGGTCTCCCTTGGGAGGTTGTGGTCTCTCCTTCCTGGGAGAGGCTGGGTGTCCATCTGTCAGGGATGCTTGAGCTGAGATTCCTGCCTTGCAAGGGGTTGGACTAGATGACCGTAGGGTCCCTTTTGTCTCTATGATTCCATGATAAACAAGTGAGGCTTGGGTAGGGGGCAAGAGGGAGAACAGCCCCTTCCCTTCAAGCCTTCTCTTCCCCAACATGTTTTTCTCCATCGCAGGCTGGTTGCCAGCTCTCCCCTCTTCCCCCTCCAGCAGGGCAGATGGCCTCACCCCACAGACTTGCACCTTCAGATGGGGCAGAATCAGCACCAGGCAATGTGCACACAGACTCGCATCCTGAACGCTTTCCCATCTCCAGCTGTGCCCCTTTGAGTCATTTGCCAGTCCATGCAGCAGGGCATACTCCTCGCATGCTCAGGGGCCACCACAACTCAGCCCCCGTCCCTGGCAGAACCAGTGCGATAGGCCAGGGGTCAGCAAACTTTTTCAGCAGGGGGCCGGTACACTGTCCCTCAGACCTTGTGGGGGGCCGGACTATATTTTGGAAGAAGAAAAAATGAACAAATTCCTATGCCCCACAAATAATCCAGAGATGCCTTTTAAATAAAAGGACACATTCTACTAATGCAAAAACATGCTGATTCCTGGACCATTCGCAGGCCGGATTTAGAAGGCGATTGGGCCGGATCTGGCCCCTGGGCCTTACTTTGCCTATCCATGCAATAGGCCTTCCTTTCCTTTTCTCCCCTCTAGCCTCTATTCACAAAGACCAGCGGATAGTGCTCTCTGAAGCACATCCTTTGCTTTCATAACAACAGCCGCCCAGTAGCGATTTCTGCAACAACCCAGGCAAGCCTGCCTTAAGTGCCTTGTTCCGGAAGCAGGCAGCGCCCGGGCAAAGCAGCGAACGGGCAACACCTGTGCCAAACGCCAAGAAGTCAGCCATGGGATTACCTAGTGGAAATGCTGGAAAGGCACTCTGCCCATGCTCTGCGACATTCCCTTTATTCCTACACACTCCAGAGCTGAGAAGTGATTTGACACACTAAAGATCATTGGCTATTTGCTTCTGTTTGTCCCATGAGTGCCCTTCCCTTCCTTCCTCCAAGGACCTTGTGGCCGGGGAGATCAAATTTCAAAAAGTCAGAAGAAAAGGAAAAGAGTCTTTGAGAGGGTTTTTGGGGGGGTGGGAGGAGAGAAAGACCATTAAGGAGAGAGGCTTAAATAATTAAATGTTGTGTGGGGTCTTCTTCTTTGGCGATCCCTCGTCAGTGGCGTAGCGTGGGTTATCAGCACCCGGGGCAAGGCAAGTAATTTGCGCCCCCTAACCCGTGGATTTGCGCCCCCTAACCCGTGGATTTCCCTAACCCCCAGATGTTGCGCCCGGTGCGGCCGGCCCCCCCTGCACCCCCCACGCTACGCCACTGTCCCTCGTAGCCGAGTTAGATTGTTTTCCATAAACACGGTTTTAACAATGAGTCTGTAAGTGACTGTGGAGGCCAATTCTGAATCCACACATCCTTCCACAGTGGGGACATAGGTTTCCAGGGGGAGTTGATCCTTTGCGTCCTGTGTTCGAGTGTCTTTAAAGCCCAGGACACCTTTGGTCAAGGCTGCTCTCCAATCGGAGCACTCACAGGCAAGGGTTTCCCAAATAGTGGTGTTTATACTTCATTTTTTAAGATTTGCCTTGAGACAGTCTTTAAATCTCTTTTGTTGACCACCAGCATTACGCTTTCCATTTTTAAAGTTCAGAATAGAGTTGTTGCTTAGGAAGACAATAATCTGGCATCCACACAACATGACCAGTCCAACTAAGTTGATGTTGAAGAATAATTGCTTCAACACTGGTGATCTTTGCTTCTTCCAGGAAACTGGCATTAGTTTAACTGTCTTCCCAAGTGATGTGTAAAAATTATATATATCGGGGGGGGGGCGGTATGCAGAGACCAACATTTCCCCTTCTCATAAACAATTAAAAACAGGTTTTGCTAAGCAATTAGGTGCAGGGCTAACAAGCGCAAGATTAATTTACGCTGGGGTCTTTACGCAGGCTTCCTCAACCTTGGCCCTCCAGATGTTTTTGGCCTACAACTCCCATGATCCCTAGCTAGCAGGGCCAGTGGTCAGGGATGATGGGAATTGTAGTCTCAAAACATATGGAGGGCCAAGGTTGAGGAAGCCTGCTCTAATGCCTCAGGAGGTGATGCCACTGGCTTGCATAGCTTTAAAAAATGTAGAAAGGATAAGCAGCCCATTAAGCTGTGCTAGCCAGATAGAGCCTCCTCATTCCAAGGCAGTCTACCTGCCAGTGGGCGCTGATGGGGCCCAAACGGTGGCAAGGCTGCTGCCTTCGCAAGCTGCTTCTGGGCTTTCCCTTAGGTTCCACCACACAGAAGCACCCAGAGCAGTGTTTCTCAGCCTCAGGTCCCCAGAGGTTTTTGGACTACAACTCCCATCATCCCTGAGCTCTGGCCTTGCTAGATAGGGATGATGGGAGTTGTAGTCCCAAAAAATCTGGGGACCCAAGGTTGAGAAAGGCTGACCTAGAGAAATTTATGACAGGCAAGCACCTGTCATGCATGCCAAAGGCCTCAGCTGGCAGAAGACGAAGCTCCATCTGGTACGCAGGATGAGACCCTACCTGCCCGCAGACTGTCTCACCAGAGTGGTGCATGCTCTGGTTATCTCCCGCTTGGACTACTGCCATGCACTCTACGTGGGGCTACCTTTGAAGGTGACTCGGAAACTACAACTAATCCAGAACGCGGCAGCTAGACTGGTGACTGGGGGCGGCCGCCGAGACCACATAACACCGGTCCTGAAAGACCTACATTGGCTCCCAGTACATTTCTGAGCACAATTCAGTAGACCTGAAGGAGCGTCTCCACCTCCATCATTCTGCCCGGACCCTGAGGTCCAGCTCCGAGGGCCTTCTGGAGGTTCCCTCCCTGCGAGAAGCCAAGTTACAGGGAACCAGGCAGAGGGCCTTCTCGGTGGTGGCACCTGCCCTGTGAAATACCCTCCCATCAGATGTCAAGGAAATCAACAACTATCTGACTCTTAGAAGACATCTGAAGGCAGCCCTGTTTAGGGAAGCTTTTAATGTTTAATATGTTATTGCATTTTGGTGTTTTGTTGGAAGCCGCCCAGAGTGGCTGGGGAAACCCAGCTGGATGGGCAGGGTATAAATAATAAATTATTATTACAGTGGTACCTCAGGTTAAGTACTTAATGCGTTTTGGAGGTCCGTACTTAACCTGAAACTGTTCTTAACCTGAAGCACCACTTTAGCTAATGGGGCCTCCCATTACTGCCACATGATTTCTGTTCTCATCCTGAAGCAAAGTTCTTAACCCAAGGTACTATTTCTGGGTTAGTGGAGGCTGTAACCTGAAGTGTATGTAACCCGAGGTACCACTTTATTATTATTATTAGACTCTCACCCGAAATCCGGGCAGGGCGGAGCGAGGTGGGCTCAGCCTGAGGCACAGTCCTTGCAGAAGAGAGGGCAGAGCCTCCCCGCGCAGGAGCAGTCTACCTCCCAGCCGCCAAGGAAGGCCGCCAGCACCTTGGTGCCCCCCTCTGGCACCAGGCTGGCCCCCCTGGGCAACGAGGCGCGGGAGCCCCCCTCCCAGGGCCAGCCGGGTCGCCCCCCGCCCCTGCCTCCCCCTCCGGGGCTGCTCAGCCACGCTGGCATCCTCACCTGGCTCTCTGCGCTCGCCTGCTGCCCTCCGACTCACGGAGCTGCTGTCGTCGCTGCCGTTGCACCAGCTGTTTCCTCTCCGCAAGGGCGGCGCGGGGGCCGATGGGAGGTGTAGTTCTCCGGCGGGAGGCGCAAACCACACCCCCCAGCATGCACCGCGCGCCGAGAGGAGACCTCCGCGGTGGGGGGCGTGGCCGGCGGGCAGGGGGCGTGGCCAGCCGGTGCGGCGAGCCAAAAGCCGGGGAATCCCGGAGGCAGATGCAGAAGACGCGCCTCTCGCGTGCTGGTGCAAAACCTGTTCACCCCCCCCAAAAAAAATGATGCAATGCTCTGCTGTTAAAATAAAATAAAGAGTTCTTCAAACCTATTCAATTTGGGGCAATTAAAATGTTAAAAGTTGAAGAAAGCTTGTGGAAGGAGGAGCGTTAAGGGATATAGAAGTGTACATCTGGTTAATTTGAATATGTTGTTATTGAATATTATTGAAAATGTATATTATTGAATAATGTATACCTAATGTATCAGCCGCCTGGGGTGTTTCACTGTTTGTATTTTGGTGATTGGTAAAAATTTATATATATATAGAATAGAATCATAGAATGATAGAGTTGGAAGAGACCACAAGGGCCATCGAGTCCAACCCCCTGCCAAGCAGGAAACACCATCAGAGCACTCCTGACATATGGTTGTCAAGCCTCTGCTTAAAGACCTCCAAAGAAGGAGACTCCACCACACTCCTCGGCAGCAAATTCCACTGTCAAACAGCTCTTACTGTCAGGAAGTTCTTCCTAATGTTTAGGTGGAATCTTCTTTCTTGTAGTTTGGATCCATTGCTCCGTGTCCGCTTCTCTGGAGCAGCAGAAAACAACCTTTCTCCCTCCTCTATGTGACATCCTTTTATATATTTGAACATGGCTATCATATCTCCCCTTAACCTCCTCTTCTCCAGGCTAAACATGCCCAGCTCCCTTAGCCGTTCCGCATAAGGCATCGTTTCCAGACCTTTGACCATTTTGGTTGCCCTCCTCTGGACACGTTCCAGTTTGTCCGTGTCCTTCTTGAACTGTGGTGCCCAGAACTGGACACAGTACTCCAGGTGAGGTCTGACCAGAGCAGAATACAGTGGCACTATTACTTCCCTTGATCTAGATGCTATACTCCTATTGATGCAGCCCAGAATTGCATTGGCTTTTTTAGCTGCCGCGTCACACTGTTGGCTCATGTCAAGTTTGTGGTCAACCAAGACTCCTAGATCCTTTTCACATGTACTGCTCTCAAGCCAGGTGTCACCCATCTTGTATCTGTGCCTCTCAGTTTTTTTGCCCAAGTGCAATACTTTACATTTCTCCCTATTAAAATTCATCTTGTTTGTGTGTGTGTATATATATATATATTACTATATACAGTGTATATATATGTGTATATATATATATATATATATATATTATACACACACACACACACACACCGTATTTTTCATCCCATAGGACGCACTTTTCCCCCTCCAAAAATGAAGGGGAAATGTGTGTGCGTCCTATGGGGCGAATGCAGGCTTTCGCTGAAGCCTGGAGAGCGAGAGGCGTCGGTGCGCACCGACCCCCCCCCCCCCCCGCTCTTCAGGCTTCAGGAAGCTCTCCGCGAGCCATGGGAGAGATTGAAAAGTCTCTCTAAAGTCTGTGGCAGGATTTGAATGGCTTCCGTGTTACGATGGATATTTATAAGAGAATATATTATTGACGATTAAAAAGAAGATGGAGATTAATAGTGTACTAGATAAAATAAGCGGTAGTGCATGATGGGGTGGTGGGAAGCCGCAGGGAACTCAAGAAGAATGTACAGTGAACAAATAATGTGATTTTCTTTTTGCATTTCTGTTTTGATCCTATATATGTTTCTTATAGCCTTTTAGTATTAAAAAGCATTTAAATTAAAAAATAAATAAATATATAGATTGAAACTCACGTCCTTGTTCTAGATGCATACGGGCAAGTTCTTTCTTGTGGTGTTAACTCGTGCTGAGACTGCCTTGCCTGCTCACAGAACTGTAGGATTTGGGAGGGATCCCAAGGACGTGGTCCATTTCCACCCCCTGCAATGCAGAATTGCAGCAAAAACTGGGATGGCTCCGTCGGGAGAGACTCTTAATTCCAGGGAGCCCCATCTCAGGCAAAAGATTCCTGCACTGTGCGGGATTGGACGAGATGATCACCAGGATCCCTTCCAACTCTCCGATCCTGTGATTCCCTCCCCACCTGGAATAGCAACTGAGAGGGAGCAACTGTTTGTTTCTTTAACAACCTAGGAGAATCAGAGTAGCCTGCTGTTGGGTGAGGCGAATGGCCCTTCTATGCAGGACCAGCATCCTGTGTTGTCCTAGGGTCCGGCCAGGCAGCGCCTCTGCATCCTGGTTAGTAGCCATCCTGGTTAGTTGCCCAATCGTCTTTTAAAGGCTGCTTCCTGTGGCAGGGAGTTCCGTAGTTTTAACTCTGCGCTGCATGAAGAAGGACTTTCTTTATCTCTCCTGAATCTCTGGAACTCTCTGCCACAGGAGGTGGCGATGACCAACTTGGATGGCTTTTTAAAAGGTAAAGGGACCCCTGACCGTTAGGTCCAGTCGCGGACGACTGGGGTTGCGGCGCTCATCTCGCTCTATAGGCGGAGGGAGGCTGTTTTTCCACAGACAGCATGACTAAGCCACTTTTGGCGAACCAGAGCAGCGCATGGAAACACCCTTTACCTTCCCGCCAGAGCAATACCTATTGATCTACTTGCACTGGCATGCATTCGAACGGCTAGGTTGGCAGGAGCAGGGACCAAGCAACGGGAGCTCACACCGACCTTCTGATCGGCAAGCCCTAGGCTCTGTGGTTTAACCCACAGTGCCACCCGCGTCCTTTTTTTAAAGGACTGGGCAAATTAATGGAGGAGAGGGCTGTCAATGGCTGCTACTAGTCACAATGCCTCTGTCGCCTCCACAGTTAGAGGCAGCAGCGCTGGAGACCACAGGCTTGGGGAGGGGTGTTGTGTTCAGATCCTGCCATTGTCCGCATCCAGCAGCTTCTTAAATTCTTACTTTGGGTAGATATTTTAATTTTATTTCTGGTTTTCTGGTCTGATCAATTGCAAGGTAAGTAGTTCATCAACCAAACAGTTCTGAAGACATTAAGGAAAATGATATATAATGGAATTGAAAAGGATGTTTAAAATAACCTTTGTTAAAAAAAACAAAAAACAGAAGCTTTTCTCTTGAGAATTATAGGGACAGAACTACCTAAATTGTATATGATACGGAAAGGGGGGGGGCATGTCTTCTTCACCTTCTTCTTCGCTACAATATATCAATTTATTTCCAATTGTCAATGTCAAAAGGGACTAAAATCTATAAAATTCATAGAAAATCAATGTGCCAGTTTGCTCAATTTCTCTAGGACTCCATCACCCCTCCCCTGTCCAGCATAATCCCTCAAGCAAGGTGTTAAGACCCTAATCCTGTCAAATCGCTCTGATCAGCCTTTCCTCCAGGCAATGTCAGGTGACAGACTATGCATATTTGGAACCATTGTTTTCTCATCCCCAGGAAGTGTTTATCTGTGCATATCTCCAGCTCTGCATATTCCCCCTCCCTCCTCCATATGTTAATCTGTGTAACCCAACCTCCCTTTAATATATTCATGATGTAATCTGTGTAACCAAACCTCTCTTTAATGTATTCATGATGTGTTTTGCACTGTATTCTGGGACATGGAGGGAGTTTCAAAAACTCATGTCACCCCTTTCTCACTGTTCAATCTCGCCTTGAACCTGTTGCGCAATAAACTTGGATCTTCTGCTGCTTGCTCCTGTCTCCGGCTGAGCTCATTTTCCTCCGCAGGGACCCACGGACTTAGTCCGATGAGCTGGGTGGCAGAGCAGCCTCGCACCCAGATTTTGCCGTAACAGTTGGCGCCCAACGTGGGGCATGCGGTTCTCCCGCGTTGCTGACCAGGGGCCCCGAAATCTTCAGCCGGCACCAGGCCATTTTGCCTGGGAAGATCCTTTGGACCCCCGGCCATCTTCCGGGCGGTAATCGAAAGCCCCAGGAGTTCAGCCGGGGAGCAAAGAGGGATCCAGCCGGCTTATTCATCGATCCCGGGATCATCATAGAAGACGCGTGAGTATAAGGAAAAGGAAAATCCAGTGCACTGGTGGGAAAGGGGTGGAAATCTCCTGGCAACTGAATTCTCTGCCCTCCTCTCTATCGCTCCTTCTCGCCTGTCTCTTGGTCCAATAGGTGAGAGAGACCGTGGACTGCTGCTCGACCCAAAAGGGGGGTTCTGAGCTCTATCTCTTTCTCTATAATTCTCCAGCCAGCCGCACCAATTGGGAGCCTGAAAGTAAGACGGAGAGACCCGACTTGAAAGATAGCCGACTCTCCGCAACGGGTATCCCAGTTGAAAGCAAGGGATTGGAGTTCTTTTTCCGAACTTCCCGAGCGTCCTTGCTAGGGGGCAGGAAGTGGTCTTGCTTTCTATCAATTAATCCCAGCCGCACTGGTCGGTGCCACGTAACACGTTTATCGTGCGTGAGCCCGCTTCCAAAAGCAAGGGGGATTTTTGGTTCAAAACTCTATCCAGGGATCACCCAATCTGGCACCGCATGGCGCGGGCGTTCAGTAGGGCCCCTTTTCCTGAGATTGTGACGATAGGTAGGAGGTTGCCAGGAGGGATAGCCCATGAGGAATTGGGCAGGATCGGCAGAGTGGAAAAGGACCCCAGGTTATTAAATAGGAAAAAGGAAAGGAATAGAAAAGAAACCGAGTGGGTAGAGCTCGTTAAACTGTTAGGAAGTTGCCAAGCAACAAGGAAAAGGAAAAACCCTAAATAGCCCCCTGTACAAGTTACCCAAATCCTAATCAACCCCTCTCTTTCTCCCTTCTCTATCCCCCCCCAAAAGAAAACAACAACAAAAAGCAACAACAACAACGCATGCATATATAAAGGGGTACCCAGTCAACTAAGCATTGTGAGCCCTGCCAGTTTGGTTAACTGGTGGTGTTTGAAGAGGCAAGGAGGCTCTTAAAACCATGTGGGACCTTCCTACTAATTTCACTTAATGAAGCTAAAGGAAGTGCCCAACTCCTTGCAATAACCAACTAAAGGATGAGAATATATATGTTTACATGTTGTCTGTTATGTGTGTTGTGTGTTAATACATATATGAGAATATGTATGTTTACATGTTGTCTGTTATGTGTGTTGTCTGTTCCTTCTGTCTCTGACAGACTGCCTTTCTTAAGCGCGCATAGTTTAAACTGCAAGCTTGCTTCAAAATTTAAATCTAAGGAAGCCATGCTGGACCTTATCAGTCCTAAATAAGACAAAATGAGAATGAAGGGTGCAAATGTTTACCCCACCTCTTGCTTTATTTGAGTGGTTATATCAACTGAAATAACCCTATGCTTATAAAATATTCTCTCCCAGATTCTCTTCCTATCTTATCTTAGGAAAACTGTTCTTCCTTTAGAGGGTTCTGTATAAAGCTGGGTACTTTTATTTTCCTCTTCCCTAGTACATGATAGGAGCATTGATTGTGCTCTCTTCCCCAGTAGTGCCTGTGTACATAAGTATGTGTGTGTAGTACAAATCTTGCTGTGAAATCTTGCTATGAACACTGTATTTTAGGGTTGGACTAGATGACCCCAGAGTCCCTTTCAGTTCTCCCAATTTGTGGCTGTGTGGAGGGTAATTCTTAAATTCTGGTATAGTGATGGAGTTGAAATTCAGCCTAGCTTTGCTCTTTAGTTTTAAAAGGTGAGAGGTGAAGCTGTGATGTTTTGAAGCACAACTGGTAATATCAAGCATTTGAGTGATTACAGTGTTTATCATTTTGTCTACTATTTAAAAATCAGACTTCAAAGTCAATTCAAAGTTTAAACACATACAAATACATATGGGCCTTGACCAATCCTGTAAATAAAGGGGCAGGAAAAATTTTGTCTGCAAATGGTAAGGCCGAAATGACTTAGAATGTTAAAAAATCCTATGAATTCTGACTCTCTGGCCATTTTTTCCCATATATAAGGGTGTGGCATTGTTCCGCAAATGGCCAGAGGGATATTAGCCCTTTCCTGTACATAAAGGAAGCAGTCACTTTGCTTGGGCTGAAATTGCTAGCTTTTGTTGGTGAATACTTCAATTGCTGAGTTTCTCTTTTTTGTTTTAAATCTAACCCTCTTTTAAAATCTACTCCTTACCCTTCCCTTATTCAAATTCTAATTTTGCCAAAAGATGCAACATTTCGATAGTATAAAAGATTTGCTGAGACATGAACTCCACACATGCACAGAGACTAGATCAGCTAAAAAAAAAAAAAAAAAGATAGGAAAAGGAGAGAGAGAGAGGAAGGAGGGGGAACTGTAGTGGGGGGGAGAGGAGGTTTATGTAAAAACTTGGAACCATTGAGAGAAATCACCCTTAATGTGTCCCAAGTTTGAAATCTTAACATGCCAAATTCTTTTCACAGGTAAATATCAAAGCATTCCACCCCTCAATGGGATTTAAGTCACAGACTTTGTTTGTGTGCATTTTAGGAACAGCATTTCCTGACAGGCTTCTCACATGAAATAATTTTCCCTTTTAACAGGATATGTGAACCCCGATAACAAAGTGTTTGTCCCTTTTTCCTCCCACAACAACTTTCTTTCTGTTCTGTGAAATCCCTGCTGTAGTAGTGACTTCCATCTCTTTGTGGCTTTGACACTTTTAAAGTTACAAATAATCTGTTTCCATTTATTTAATCCGTTTTCCATGATGTCTATGAAATTAATCGAAGCATAACCAAACATTGTTTGTGGAATGGTATTTGTTTACCTTTTGCCTGAGCATTTCTTATTAATTCTGTCATTTTGGCTAGTTCAAGGTACTTGCACAACTTTAAATTGCCATTAAGTCATTTTCCAGTATTTTGCTATTAACATTCTAGCCGATGTTATCACATCAAGAAACACTCTTTTATTTTCATTGTTACTTCAGATTTCTTAAAATTCTGTGTCTTAGCATTTATTTATTTTGGTTCCTCATAGGTCATTGTGTGTGTGTGTGTTTGTGTGTGTGTTTTATTATTATTTTAACTGTGTCTTTTAAGTCCACCCTGCCCTTACAGGATATCACTTCTACAAGTGTGTTACTACAGATCCAATGAAAAGCTTCGCCACCACAACAGAAGACACCAAAGTTTTCAAAGTGGCCACAGCTATCTCTTTCAAAGGATATAGACTGCCGGGGGAGTGGGGCTGACAAAGGGGGGTGGAGTTGAATTACAAGGACATTTTCTGACTTTTGAACCTCAAGATACATACATAAAATATCCCAATTGTCTCAAGATATGCAACTGATATTTAATTAGTTTGTTTTGTATTATGTGTTATTACGTAGGAATGTTGAAATGTGTCTGACAGTGTGTCATTTCCACAAATGGGGGGGCTATTTTTGTGGCTATTTTTGTGTGTAAGTGTTTTATGTCTAATGTCTTGTTCCTTACACCCCAGTGGAGGATCCTCATACATTTTATGCCTTTTAACAGATCAGGCTATTATGTAGTCCAATGTTTAGACTTAGATAAATTTATAACCATATTTTGTTGTTTCACCTGGCACTCTGCCAACTTCCCTACCCATTTTAAAAATGTGCTAAAACTCACTTTACCAAGGAGAAGCTTCTAAGATACATGAAGGTGGATATGCTTTGGTTTAGCAGGAATGATCCCTTATACAGTTAAATTGACTTATTTCGACAAGTGCCCTTTTTAAGAATGGTTTTCTTTTAACAGATTGGTTTGAAGAGCTGAGAACCATGGGGAAAGATAAATTCAAATTGGACTCAGTTTGAATTGGGCAAGTGTATCCAGGCTGCAATTAGCTTTTGGTCCTTAAAGTGCAAGTGAGCAACTTCCCATGACTGCAAGACCTGAGCCTACAATAATAAAACCCCATAGGAAGGCCAAGGCAAGGACATTTCCCTCAGGACGTGTCCAAACCTGTGGCAGCTGTGGTGAGTGCCAGGCAACATGGTTAATATGAAAGCCCTAAGTGGATTCACCAGGGATTGCCACTACTGTGACACGTGAGACCACAGAAGAGCTACCTTGACACCTGAGAACACAAAATGGCGGGGGGCAAAGCAAACTGCATTTTTTCCCCTCAGTCAGTAGTGGACCTTCCTGCTAAATGTAAAGCATAGACCACTATTGAACAAAATACAACAGGTGTCCTTTTATGCGATATCCTATATCCAGCTATCTGCACTACTATACTTGCAAATGGCCTTGAGAGGCATGATTTGCAAGTCCCTTTCAGGTTTGCATAAACCCACACATCTGGTACGGTAGATACCAAGTTATTCGTTAGCGCATATCTATAACACGCATGTACATTGTATTGGTCAGTGTTGCTCCCTCCTTTGCTGCCCTGCTCAACCCACCTCCTTTTCCATTAGGGCCTATTCCCACTCACACGGCACCCCTACCTTCACCGAGATTTAGGGTGCGGAGAAAAGATTTGCAAGTTCTTACAGAACTTTAATGCAAATCTATCTCCGAATGGGGGACTGATACGGAAGGGGGGGGGCATGTCTTCTTCACCTTCTTCTTCGCTACAATATATCAATTTATTTCCAATTGTCAGTGTCAAAAGGGACTAAAATCTATAAAATTCATAGAAAATCAACGTGCCAGTTTGCTCAATTTCTCTAGGACTCCATCACCCCTCCCCTGTCCAGCATAATCCCTCAAGCAAGGTGTTAAGACCCTAATCCTGTCAAATCGCTCTGATCAGCCTTTCCTCCAGGCAATGTCAGGTGACAGACTATGCATATTTGGGACCATTGTTTTCTCATCCCCAGGAAGTGTTTATCTGTGCATATCTCCAGCTCTGCAAATTCCCCCCTCCCTCCTCCATATGTTAATCTGTGTAACCCAACCTCCCTTTAATATATTCATGATGTAATCTGTGTAACCAAACCTCTCTTTAATGTATTCATGATGTGTTTTGCACTGTATTCTGGGACATGGAGGGAGTTTCAAAAACTCATGTCACCCCTTTCTCACTGTTCAATCTCGCCTTGAACCTGTTGCGCAATAAACTTGGATCTTCTGCTGCTTGCTCCTATCTCCGGCTGAGCTCATTTTCCTCCGCAGGGACCCACGGACTTAGTCCGACCAGCTGGGTGGCAGAGCAGCCTCGCACCCAGATTTTGCCGTAACAGTATAGAAACTTATTCATGTGTGCGACTACAGCAGCAAGAATGCTACTCGCCCCAAAATGGAAAGAAGCAGAAGTTCAGCAAAGGAAGAATGGATACAAAAACTTATGCAATATGCAGAAATGGCAAAACTTACCAGAAGAATAAGAAATCAAGATAACAAACTTTTAATAAAAGAATGGAAATTGTTTATTTAATATTTACATATAAATTGCAAACAGATAAACAGGATTGGCAGGATTATTGTAACAACCTGAAGTTTCATATGAGTATATATTTTAAGTAGATAATTAAATGAGCAAATTAAATGAATTTGGATATGCAGAAGATATTCAAAAATAAATTTAAGGAACCGCAGGAAGAGGGGGAAGTCAAGCTTTGAAATGTTAAAATGATTATAAAATTAATGAAATGTATAAACCTGAAAAGTATAATAATAATAATAAAAAAGACGTTAAGGAAAAGGTTTCCTGCCTCTGCCAGGAGCAGAGCTGGGTTGGAACTTGCCAGTGGCTCTAGTTTGGTGGGCACCAGGGGAAGGAGTGCGACTTGCCAGCCTCCGCCCAGCTCCCAGGGTGCCAAGGCACAACCCCCCCATCTTCCAGCCCCGTCCCTCCCTCATTTCCAAGAGCAGCTTCCCTTGGCACCAAATGCTGTTTGAGTATGCGGCTAATCTGGCTCCTATCCAAGTACCGCCGTGATTCACGACAGGCTCGGCTGGTTCCCTGCCTGCGCTGCCCATCTTCCAGATCTCCCCGTGTTCCGGCATCTCCTAGCAACCGGCAGAAACTTTCCGCACTGAGCAGAACTCCGAGCAGCAAGCCTGACGGTGTTTTCCCCAGACAAATCCCATGCGCACATTGTCAGTGACTGATTAACTCAGAACCTACTGGGCTGTGTTGCTGTCCGTCCCCAAGACAACTAGCTAACCTCAGGGTGGAAATCTCGATACCCGGCTCTTTGGAGGCCGGCTGCCGGAAGAATCATGACCCATAGCATCTCCTTTGCAGAGCTAATCAACCTGGCCATTGGGACGCCAGAACTGGGCAATGTCAACTTCAACGCCCTCCATTTATTCCTGCACAGCCTCTTGGATCACCTCCACTTGAAAGACATGAAGAAGGAAATCACCGACGACGAGCTGGACTTCATCAAGCCCCCGAAAGACCTGGCCACAAGCGTGGCCACCTCCGAAGTGGTCCAGCCGGCCAAGAAATCCAGCTCTATCTTCCACCAGTTGCATGACAGGGTTGTGGCGCTCGAGAAGCAGCTGAATTTCCTGAACGAGGCTCCCACCACCGCCGAGCTGCTGGCCCGCAGCCAAGGAGCTGCCCAGCCGGCCCAGGACATGTGGCAGATTATGCAGCTGAAGAAGAAGATGGAAATGAATGAGGCCGGGATGACCAAGGTGAGTCTCCCCAAAAGATGAAAGGCGCCTTCTTTCCTTCCTCTTTTTCCTGGGCAGCTGGCACAGCACACCTGGATGTGGCCCGCTGCCCCACTACCTGCAAAAGAGAAGGGACCATGATGTTTGCAATGGGCCACCATTCATGATCAGATGGTGGTCTGGAAATGGCCCTGCCCCTGTGGAAGGTGTAGCCAAGGCCTTGAGGGCAGGGATGGGTGAGGCCTCCTGAGGTTGCTGGACTCTGGTTCCCATCAGCGCCAGCCAGCATAGGCCACATTCCAGGGACATTGTGGCCCAAGAACATCTGGAGGGTCCTAGGCTCCCCATTCCTGGTCCATATCTGACTTCTGAACTCAGAGGTCTGCATGCAGACGAGGACCAAGAGCAGAAATGTGTGGCCTGAACAGCAGAGGGCCTGAGCTTTGCAGAAAAGGTGTGTGTGTGTGTGTGTGTGTGTGTGTGTAGACTGAGCACACTTTGCATAGTTCCTAACAATGGCCAGCTCTGCCCAGGTTTCCTGTTGATGATCTCCCCAGCTGTCTTCTTCTGGTTCCAGCCATCACTAACTCCCTCTCTGTCCTGTCCAGGCCATGACCACCTTGCAGGAGCTGCTGAACAACATCTGCACCCTGCAAACAGCCACAGAGGGCTTTCAAGGAGAGCTGGGGCAGCTGAAGGAGCACTTCACCAAAGTGAGTATCCCCAGAAGATGGAGACGACACCAGGGGGTCCTGTGAATGAAGCCTGCCTGCGCTAGGCCCCCAGAGGTGCCTCCCAGAGATATACAGCCCAACTGTGGTTACTCAGCTGGCATGGGGAGGCACTCTGGACATGCTCAGAGCCCTTCTTTCTACTGTGTTAAATGCAAGGCACAGTGAGCCATTGGCACAGCTGCACTCTCCAGCCCTCCAGAGCTGGGGCAGCCCCCTGGTTGATGAGGTCGTGATCAGGCCCAAAGATGGCTGGGGCACAAGTCTTGCAAGGGCCACCAGACATGCCTAAGAGCACGTAGTTCTTGGCAGGGGAGGCCACAAACGTGGCCTTCTTTGTCACCTTCTTCCAAGCAATGCAATGGTTGCTTTCATCTACCTTGGAGAGCCCAACTCTGGAACCCCCAGAGCCAATTTTGCAAGGTACTATAAGGGCAAAATCGCCCACCTCTGTGCAGCTCCAAGTGCCGCCCGGATCACCAATACGCTTTTTAGGGGGTGAGGCAATGAAGTGGCAGCAGTTCAGCTGCAGATGCTGTTGGAGGAAGCTCATTCCCTGCCTGGACCCATTTCAGCCAAGTTCTGGTTTTGGGGCTTCAGTCCTCCTAACCCACAATGCCCTTCCGGAGCGTCACGGTGGGAGAGTGTGGATGTGGAATTCTCAGTGCCATTGTTTGGCTCGCAGCTTTTGTGTAAGATGCTTAGAGACCAAAGTTGATACCACTTACTATTATTACATAATAACCATGTGATAAATAAACAGCTCAATGTTGACGAAATGAGGGAGCAGCTCACCCGATTAGATGAGCAGGCCAGGAAGATGGACGGGATCAGGGAGCAATTGGTGAGTGAAACTTCCCTGACTCCCACCCGCCCTGACCTACATCACGAAAGCGGATGAAATATACTCGGAGTCGAGTGTGGATTTCATGCTCTTTATTCGGCTCATAGTAGTGAGGAATGGAAGTTCCCCCAGAATGTCTGCTTTATATACATTATTTACACAATGGGCCCACGTGATTGGCTAATTCCGGGATTCTCCTGTAGGCCAATCAGGTTGTGGATTCACTTCCACCTGGAGCTGGATTGGGTGGCTCCTGTGGACCAACCAGACTGCTGCATTCTGAATCCTATTGTTCTAGGACCAATCAGACTGCAGCATTTTGGATCCTATTCAACTCAGTACATAACAGTGGAGAAGATGCTCTTGCTCTGTGCTGAGGCTGGACAGGAGCCTTAAATGTTGCTTGTGTGTTTGGAGCCGAGAAGAAGAAACGCAGGACAAGAGCGATGTCTTCCTTCCAGCCTCCTGACCTACCTTCCTGGGACCAGGCGGCTCTTCTCAAAGCTGGCTCTGAGCCTAAGAGCGTAAAAAGGACCTGCTGAATGAAGCCAGTGGCCCATCTCGTCCAGCGTCCTGTTCTCACAGGGGCCGGCCAGGTGCCTCTTCTGGGAAAGCCACAAGCTCCTGCGGTTTCCAGGCAGACCCACTTCCTTCCCCAGAGGCAGGATTTGTCCCTCTTTTAGATGGGGGACCAGCCAGCCTTGCATATGAGCCCAGGACACCCACAGCTTGCTATGAGCACAACACCTCTCTCTCTCTCTCTCTCTCTCTCTCTCTCTCTCTCTCTCTCTCTCTCTCTTCTTAAAATTTTTATTAACAATTTCAACATAACACTATATCAAAACATATCATATTCATTACCCCCCCCTTTTTCCCATTCCCCATCAAACCCTCCCTCCCCCCCCCAGACTTCCCTCAGCTCCTCTCTCTGATTTCTCAGCATGTGTTATTCTCTGCATATTATAAAATTATTTCAGTTCTTACATTATCTATCCACCATGTTATCAATCACTAAATTTGTGTATGTTTATTCAAAACCTGCCAAGGAGTCCAATTCATTTTGTTGTCTCTTTAAATACTTTGGGGGGAAAGCTCCCATTCTTCCTTGAAGTCACAGTTGTCCTTATCTGGCAGTTTGTATGTCAGTTTAGCCAGTTCTGCGTAGTTCATCAATTTCTCTTGCCACTGTTCTTTTGCCGGGGTTTCCTCATTCTTCCATCCTTGTGCTATCCTTGCCTCTCTCTTGACCCGCCCCCCCCCGCCTCTTGTTGCCGCTGCCCTGCTTCTTCCTGGCCCAGCTCTCTGCAGGGGCATCAATGGAGGCAAGGGGAATGTCAGGCGTCCACCCTGGTCCACTTGGAGAGGGTGGGAGGGATATAAATTTAATAATAAGCACCTGTACCAAATCATAGCAGTCAAGGGGGGGGGGCCTTCCAGCAGCGCAATGAAGCTGAGGAATGCAGGAGGTGGCCGTTGTCCCAGGCTTTGACCTTTAAAGCCCTATGCGATCTAGGACCCTCATACCTACCCACGGAGGACCTTAAGGTCCACAAATGACAACACTTTGGAGGTCCCGAGCCGCAAGGCGGTTAGATTGGTCTCAGCTAGGGCCAGGGCCTTTTCAGTACTGGCCCCAACTTGGTGGAACGCTCTGTCCCAAGAGACCAGGGCCCTGCGGGACTTGACATCTTTCTGAAGGGCCTGCAAGACAGAGCTGTTCCACCTGGCCTTTGGTTTGGACTCAGTCTGACCCTTATGTTTCCCTCCTCTTATGGTTTTGATCTATGGGCTACTTTTAAAATGAGGCTGCATTTTAAATTGCATTCTAACCTGCATTTTAAATTGTTTCTGCCCCCCCCATTATGTTTTTATTGTAATTTGACCGGTATTAGCTACCCTGAGCCCGGCTCTGGCCGGGAAGGGTGGGGTATAAATAAAAATTATTATTATTATTATTATTATTATTATTATTATTATTAATCAGGGACCCTTCCACAAAGCGGCTCAGCAGGACAGACAGCAGTAGGGGGCGGAGAGGCGAGCGTTGCTGCCCCTAACTGGCCCCAGTCTCCCTACCGACAAGTGGCTCAGTGTGGCTCATGCACAGAGGCTGGCGATATGGGAGGACCGCTTAGCCAAGCTGAGCCCGTCTGCGTGGGGTGGGGTGGGGCGGGGGGAGTCCCCTGGTTTCTTTATTGCTCCCAGGCTGGGCCGTGAGCGATGGCCTTCCCCACGCAGGTCCTCACCTGCTCCTTTCCCAACGCAGGGGAGGTTGGGCTCCTTGGCGGACGCTTCGGACCTGGTGCGCTGGAGCTCCCTCTGCGAGATGCTCACGGGAAAGGTGAGTGTGGGGGACAGGGGGGGGCAGGAAGGCAGGTTCCCAGCCCCCACGACCTGGCGGCCCTCGCATGAGATCCTGCAGCCCTGCAGAACAGGGAGTGGGGAGGAGAACCTTAGTGCAGAGGCAGCAGGATCCCTGTTGGGCATGCAGATGGTTCAATCCTTCAATCCTTGGCACAGCTCCACTAGAAAGGAGTGGCAGGGAAGACCCCTCCCTGCCCACCAGCCCTGAGAGCTCCTGCCAGTCCAGGGTTGCTACACGTCCCGAATTTCCCAGACATAGCTGGAATATTTTTTTATTCTTTCATTTATATACCGTCCTATACCCGGACGTCTCGGGGCGGTTCACAGAAAAGACCACCATATAAGACCAAAATCAAAACAATGACCTAGTAACACCCCCTCCCAAAAAAGAGCCACATTTTAAAATATAGGCTGTCTCTAGGAGTTTCCAGGCGGGGGGTGTGGGAAGCTCAACAACTTTTCTCTCTGGGTTTTCACTGTTTGAAATATGCCAACTCTATGCCACTTGAGTCTACGTTTGCCATGGGAGGTCAAGAAACTCTGCCAGCTCATGTAGCTGCCTCCGGGGGCAGGGGGCCTTTCCTTCGGTCCCTCCCCCTGGTCAGTCCATGGAAGGCTGGTCAAGCCTCTTCCCATTGCCACTGCCACCCATGGCATCATGGAGGCAGCCATGTCTGTGGTCTTCATGCAAAGGCCATGCTATTCCGCAAAAGCCTGCTTCTCCTTGACCACCACGTCTGGCCCTTAAGCCAGAACTTTCTGACAGAGCCCTTGGACAGTAGAACGGTCTCCCTTGGGAGACGGTGGGCTCCCCTTCCTGAGATGTTTTTAAGCAGAGGTTGGGTGGCCATCTGCCATGGATGCTTGGGCTGAGATTCCTGCATTACAGAGGGTTGGACTGGATGACCTCCGGGGTCCCTTCCAACTCTATGATTCCATGAGTTTGGCTCACTGTCGAATGGCTCTCACCAAGGCTCAAACAGTCAGACCCTCGCTCCACCCAGCCTAGTTTTGTCTGCCCTGGCGGGCAGTAGTGGCTCTCTGGGTCTCTCCCAGCCTAGGGATTGAACTCGGGACGTTCTGCATGCAAAGCAGGCGTTCTCGTCTCACCCACCCCGGTTTCCCCTCCACGGTCTCTCCCACACATGTGCTTGTGTTGCAGAGCTACACCGACCCAGAGGGCTTGGAGAAGTCGTCCCGGGAAGTGCTGGCTACCCTGGGACAGCTGCCCGAGAAGCACAAAGTGCTCCTGGCCCAAATCACTCAGCTGGAGGAGCAGATGAAGCAAGCCGGCCTTCGGGGTGAGTCCTTGGGCGACCCCACACCCACCCCAAGCGTGGCAGGGGGAAGGAAGAGCCATACACTGGGGGTGGGGCTGACACCTTCTGACCCAGAGGCCCCACCAACACATCCGGGGCAGAATTGCAAGGCACACCCACCCACCCCAGAGAGCCAGTGTGGTGTAGTGGTTAAGAGCGGTGGACTCATAATCTGGGGAACCGGGTTCGCATCTCCGCTCCTCCACATGCAGCTGCTGGCTGACCTTGGGCCAGTCACACTTCTCTGAAGTCTCTCAGCCCCACTCACCCCACAGAGTGTTTGTTGTGGGGGAGGAAGGGAAAGGAGAATGTTAGCCGCTTTGAGACTCCTTTGGGTATCAATAAAGTGGGATATCAAATCCAAACTCCTCCTCCTCTTCTTCTTCTTCTTCTTCTCATCAGCTGGTGGGCTGGTCTGGAGCCGAGCTCAGGGGCCAAGTACAGAGGTGCGCTCTCTGCATGCCCAGAGACACCCTCTGTTACAGTTACCTTGGCTCTTCCAGAGTCAGAGCAATGGCCCATCCAGCCCAGCCTCCTGTTCTCCCAGTTGCCAACCAGGTGCCCCAAAGGGAAACCAGTAAGCAGGGCTTGAGCAGTGTGGGATGTTCAGGGAGGCAGGAGAGGATATATTGTTCATTAATATCCTTCCTAACTTGTGCTAGCAAGTTCTATAACTTAGCAGAGTTTTACATTCCCCTGTTAAACACACAGCAGATAGCTGGTTGCAGGTTTGTTTAAGCCTCTCACTGTTAGGTTCCTGGTAAGTCCCCTTATATCCCTCTTAAAAGAATGAACACGCCATAATCTTGGTTAAAGTATATGAAAAAAGCTTACTCACTTCAGTTCACAGTTGGATCCCTGAAGGCAGACTTAGTTACAAAGTATATACATGTGGATCTATCCCATGTGGAGATAATCCTAGTGTCCTCTGTTGGCTGGAAGCCAAGAGAGCATCTCTAGCTAAAAAGCTGCTCCAACGACGGAGGAAGTCAAAGAGAGAGAGGGTGCTGTGTGCCTTTTCCTTTTGTTACCTGGACAGGTAAGGTCACACCCACCTCTAGTCACATGCAAAGGAAGTATGTCCCAGTCAGGAGGAAACAGGAAGTTTTCAACTGGCTGGACCAAACACTCCCCTGCATGTCCACTCTAGGAAAACAAGGAATGTTGTACTTGACTGCTACTTATGTATCACACCCCACATAGAAGAGCAACTTTTCATTCCTGCAGTTTCCAGCCCCTGGGATTCAGAAGTGTGGCTGCCTCTGACTGTGGAGGGCAGGGTCACTAGAGGCCTTAACTTGCTCTCTCCTCCAGAAATTTGGAGGATGAGGCAGCCCAGCTGTGAGCCTTCTTTCTGCTTGCAGGCCTTTCTGGAGAACCACCTGAAATGGAGTCTCTGCTAGAGCGAATAAATCAGATCCAAAGTCAGGCTGAGAAGGTGACTTTTGGAGCACGGGGCAGGAGGGGAAGGGGGCGCTCAAGAAGGTCCTCCACACCACCCAGCTGTTGCCTGCCAGGTGGGTGTGCACCCGGTAGCACCCAAGGGTGCACCTGCTGAGTCTCCCAGCTCCTTTGCTTGCTTTCCCCAGGGCAAGGAATCGCTGAAGGGCACCATGGATCAGATGCAGAGACTGAAGGACCAGTGCGAGAAGCTGCAGACGGGCATGGAGAGGCTGATGAAGAGCACGTCAGACATCCAGGTGAGCAGCATCACTCACCTGGGAAACTCTGTAAGAAAATCAGAAGGGGGTTCGTCTAGCTAGTAGCTGTCGATAGCCGTCACTGCTGATGGCAAGGGGAATATAGGGTATAAAAGGAGAATTCCTGGATGCCAGGATCAAATTTGGGGAAAGTACTCTTTGGTAAGAGAGCCCCAGCAGAGTTTTAAAACCACAAAATATACAGCAAAGTTTGGAGATACAGTATTGTATAGGCTGTTACTATAAGCCCTTCTAAGTCTCTTCTGAAGTTCCCCTCTTCGCCTTGTGTAGAAAAAGACCACACATTGGGTGAGTTGAAAATGGTTTACTTACATACTCTCCAAAGGTCTATTTCATGCACCTTTCCATACATCAGCCGGAAAACACAGGCAGTACAACTTGGTTTAGTCCAGTAGTGAAAGTTCCTATATTATTTATATAGCAACACAAGAATGGCTTGTAAAAGCCATGCGGTCTGAGCTGGAATTTGCCTTTTTCACGGCCAAACATACACTGGATCAACTACCCTGCTGCCAGCCAATGCCTGTGTGAGAGGCAGGGAAGATCTCCCAGGGTGGGAAGCTGGGAGAATAAAGGGAAGAGCTGAGAGGGTCCACCCCTTTTGGGTGAGGCAAAGGTTAAGATTTACCCCTGAGAGAGGGCTTTGCATTTTTTTTTTACCTCCTCTTCTCTCTTTTTGTTTTACTCTTGCTTAGATTGGGTTTTTTATTATATTGTATAATGAAAAATATCATTGTGTGCCTGGACACACACGTGTGTGTTCCGAATAATCTCGGGGCATAAATGCTGGTTTCAAGTGCTGCTTCTGTTCCTGTGCACAGACCATGCGCATCATGTTGGAGCAGCTGGATGTCACAAAGGCAGACAAAGCCCTGATCCAGGAAGAGATGAACGTGGTAAGTGGACCACATGGAGCTTGCCTCCAGGGGAGGCGCATGGTCTGAGTGACGGGGCCCTTCCCACTCTGAGAGCTTAGCCTCTAGGGGAGGGTTGTCTTCCTTGGCCCCCCTGCTGCTGGAGGGCACTGGGCAGGGCCTTGCTGCTTCTCCCCGCAGAAAGCCGACAAGAGCCAGCTGGAGGCCAAGGTGAACCACGTGGAGCTGCAGTCGGCCACTGCCCAGCTGAGCGAGATGATGCAGGACTTGCTGCAAAAGATGTCCCTGCAGGACAAGGACTGGCAGAAGGCCCTGGAGAAGCTCTTCACCGACATGGACTGCAAGGTGACGCCCTCCCGGCAGAGCCACCAAGCGCAGGCGGGCATCAGGGGCAGCCCGGCTGAAGCCTCGCTTACTGGGATCATGTGGTTTCCGGGTTCCAGCAAGACCTTGCGAGAGCGGAGGCCTCCGTGTGATTTTGCACCCGGAAACCACCACAGTTGCTTCTCTGGCAGCGGAGGGGCACCCATGGAAGTGCTCCTTGGAATCCACCACCTGAGGCAAATGTCTCCATCTGCCTCCTGGGTGACCCAGCCCTGGCAGACATCCTTAGCAGTGGGCAAAGTTCCCAGCCTGCATTCCCAAGGCTCAAAATCTCCTGGCGTTCCTTGCCTGGTGTCATGGGCTGGTTGGACACAGAGGAATGGTGGGAAGAAGTAGCTGGGGAACCCCAAGGGAAGAAGGCTCAGAGCCCAGGGAGTGGCAGTGGGATGATGATGAGGGGCCAGAGGCAGAAGACTGGGTGGAGGTGTCAGAAGAAGGAACAGGGCTGTGTGAGCTGGGAGAGTCAGTGGCAGAGAGAAGTCCAGAATCAGAGGCAGAAGCTGAAACAGGAGAGGAGGGAGGCCAAGAGGCAGAGATGAGTCCGGCTGGTGAAGAGGCACAGGGGTCTCCCTCTCCTGCTGCAACTCCTGCTGGTCTCCCAGAACCAGGAGAGGCATGAAGAGGAGGGAGGAGAAGTTAACTTCACATAGGCATAGTCTCAGATTGCTTGGGGAAAACCCTGGAGAGGAGGAGACATAGTCAGATACAGCGGCGTAGCGTGGGTTGTCAGCACCCGGGGCAAGGCAAGTAATTTGCGCCCCCTAACCCGGGGCAAGGCAAGTAATTTGCACCCCCTAACCCAGGGCAAGGCAAGTAATTTGCGCCCCTAACCCCTAACCTGCCGCCGCTGCCAGCTTCTTCTTGCTGCTGCCTGGGCTGGTCGGGTGTGGTTCTCTCCCGCGCTCAGCGCTGCGCTGGGCGGCCGCTGCACTGTCCCTCCCCCAGATAGTCCCTCCCTCGCTCTCTCTCCCCTCCGCAACGCAACGCACGCCTGGCACCCTCCCCCTCCACAGTGGGCGGCGACCCGGCAGCTCGGATCGGATTCGCACAGCCAGCACTGCAGTGAGAGAGAGTGAGTGAGCCAGGTAGGGGCAGAGAGCTGCAAGTGCGAGCGCCCCCCCCCCCCAAATGTTGTGCCCGGTGCGGCTGGCCCCCCTGCACCCCCCACGCTACGCCACTGGTCAGATATGGGGACGTTGTTATTAAAATGTGTCTATCATCTCGACCTTTAGTCTCGGCCACTGATCCGTGGGGAGGGGCAAGACCTACTGTGGATGAGCTGCTGTGCTCATTTGGCCAGACACTCCGGCAAGTCTGTGCGGATCCTGGCCTTGCTAATAAAGCGTTAACTCCAGCGTGCACAGTGTGACTGATCACTGGCTCACTCTTGACATCTCCCCACAGCTGGACCGCATGGCCCTGGACCCTCTGAGCCGGCAGCTGGAGCAGGTGTGGCAGGTCGTCAAGAAGTACCTGAGCGAGGGCCCCCGCTTTGATGCAGACAGTGCCGCTGGCTTTAAGAAGTGAGTGGGGGGGGTTGCGGGGAAGCTGGGGCTGAGCATCTTCTCTCCATCGTCGTGAGAGGCAGGGCAAATTTGCCTCAAGGCTTGCAGGGTGTCAGGATTTATGATCTCCCCCTGACACCAAGACACAGCAGGCTGGCAGTTTCATAACTTTCATTTTTAATAAATAAATAAATTTTATTTAACATAATTATTACAAAATACAAGCAAAATATTGCAAATGCATACATACATATATGTTTCAGATAAGCACACATACATAAAAAAAGAACAAAAAAGGAAGAAAAGAAAAAAGAAAACAAAAAAATAAGGAGAAAAAGAAGAAAAATTTGAAGAATTTCTTTCAAATTTATTCTACAAATAGCTCAATAATAAAATTTCATTGATTGACTTCCATTGTTTACACTGCACCTTCTATATACATTTTAAGCAAAATTGTATCTGTTATTCCGTATTTTCCCCATACAATCTCATACAAATATTCTAATCAATAAGTTTTCTAAATCTTTCATAAATCTATTCTAAACACAAACAATACCTTACACTTAATCTTTGTCTACATAAATAATCATTTAAACATCATTTAATCATTTAATCATTTTGTCTTATCAAATCAGTCAGCTTTGCTAATTTCAAGTATTCACATAATTTATTCAGTAATTCTTCTTTGATTGGAACGTAATTCCCTTTCCAATTATTGGCTATTAACATTCTCGCTGCTGTTGTCGCGTGCAAGAAAATATTAATTTTGTCATTCAGGATGTCACCATTCAAAATTCCTAATAAATATGATTCTGCTCTTTTATTATGTGATGTTTTTATTAGCTTTTTAATTTCCTCATGTATCATATTCCAATATTTCTTAATTTCCAGACATGACCACCACATATGGTATAATGTTCCAATCATTCTACTACACCTCCAACACTTATTATCACCCGATTTTTTCATTTTTGCCAACCTCTCTGGCGACATATACCATCTATGATGCATCTTCATGAAATTTTCTTTCAATTGATAAGAAGCCGTAAAATTTATATTTTTTGTCCCAAATTTAACCCAATCTTTGTATTCAATTTCATAACCTAAATCTTATTCCCACCTTAACATACAGTGGTGCCCCGCAAGACGAACGCCTCGCAAGACGGAAAACCCGCTAGACGAAAGGGTTTTCCGTTTTGGAGGCGCTTCGCAAAATGAATTTCCCTATGGGCTTGCTTCGCAAGACGAAAATGTCTTGTGAATTCCTGCGGGTTTTTTCCCCTCCCCCCCCCCTTTTCCTAAGCCGCTAAGCCGCTTCTCAGCTGATCGCTAAAAGCCGCTAAGCCGCTAATAGCGCTAATCCGCTAAGCTGTCAATGGGCTTGCTTCGCAAGACGAAAAAACCGCTATACGAAGAGCCTCACGGAACGGATTAATTTCGTCTTGCGAGGCACCACTGTATTCTTACTTTTAATTCCTTGATCTATTTGTATATTATTTAATAATTTATACATTTGTGTAAGTATTTTTTGTTTATTATTGCAGCACCGCTGCAAATCTGCCTCAAGGCTTGCAGGGTGTCAGGATTTATGATCTCCCTCTCACACCAAGAGACAGCAGGCTGGCGGTTTTATAACTTTCAGATTTATTGGTATTTACACAGTAGTTCAGTCCGAGCACACAGCTCAATCTTCCTCACTCGGTGGGTGAGTTGAGCCCACTGGAAGGTAGACTCTTTTCCAGCAGGATATACGCCATCTGCTCTGCCTTCTGTTGGCCTGACGCCAAGCCCTAATTCTGCTCCTCCTCCAACTCTGAGGAGACTCATGAGCAGATTCTCCAGTTTGCCTCTCCTCCCCTGAGAGTGTGTCTGAAAGCTGCTGCCCTTCTGTCTGCCTTTCGCTGTCCTGGGAATTTACAACTTGCATTCCAGGACGAGAGGGGCTCGCCTCACTCTCTGCATATGAAGAAAGCAAGCCTTTGTCACTTTCTGCCTGCCACCCCCTTGGTCCTCGGAGCCCTCGCTGTCACTCTGGGAAGGGACTTTCCTGAAACAGGGCTTGGCACAGATGCCCGAGTGGCAGAGCGCAGGCTGGCAAGGGGGCTGGCTTGTTCTTTTTAAAAAAATCATTTTTATTAAGTTTTCCATTTTAACAATCCAATAAAATCACATTAAATATTCTAAATTATACATATACATATCAAATAATCCAAATATTCTGCCGAATTATAATTTTTTTATTGGGACTTCCCATGCTTCAAGTTTGGGGGGGGGCTCTGATCGTCTCATATCTCCTGCTTTTGATAGTCATTTCCAATAGTTCCTTTAAATCTTCCTGTTGTTCACATTCCTTCTTTCACAGCCTCTGAGTTGTTCCCACAAGCGAGATGACGTAAACAATGATACATTTCTGTGTGAATTTTATGTGTATGATTCCCCGTCCGTTTGCAGTATCTCCTCACACGCTGGTATTTCTGCCGAATCAACCCAAAAGTCTTTTCGCTGCTGGCAGCTGCCATCTTTCTTCAGTTCCGATGAAATAAATTCTAGTCGTCTGCTCATTAATTTTCCCAGACCGGTTGCATCAAACATTAGCCTTTCCAGGGGAGATTTACCAAATTGAACTTGAAGTACAAATATAATGACATATTAAAGGCTCACCTCCAAGGGGGCTGGCTTGTTCTGCTGGCCGTGCGGGTGCTGACCCCCACCCAACCTGCCATGTGAGACATCTTCAGGGTTATTCCATGGAAGATGGATGGTAAAAGGACATCCTTCGTCAGGTGGTCAACTTGGGTCTCTTTGTGCTTTTCAGACAGCTCTTTGAGAGAGTGAAGTGCATCTCCTGCGACCGGCCAGTGACCATGATGACCGGGCCGTGAGTCCAGACCCCCTTGGTACCTTGCAGGGTGGGAGGAGGGTGACTGCTTTGTGGGGGAGGCAGCCCTGGGCCTGTCAGGAGTTCAGCCTACACTCGAGTAGGACCCTGGTAGGGACACATGCCCGACTGGCATGTTCCCTGCATCCTGGTCGATAGTTCGGGAGCTTCAAAAGTTTTCTTCAACCCAAACATCACAGCGACCGATGCCAACAGACACCGGCACATTTAGGGATCCACAGAGTTTGCGCAACTTGCGTAACAGACCTCAGCAACTCAGCATTTTGGCTAATCTACTTTATTTACATCTAAACACACATGGAGCACTGCAACATGGCTCCCCCTCTCTCTAGCATCAGACAGCAAAGAGAAAAAGAACAAAGGACAATAGTCCCACTTCATGGAACACAATAACACAAACATCCTGTCTCCATCACTTCCCGCTCTGTGGAGTTAAAATGTACACCGTCATGTGATAGACAACAATCCCATGACTGCAGACACGGAGCAGGAATTCTAACAGCCCCCCCGTCTCACCCCCCTCTCTTTTCTTCTTTGCAGACACATGGTGACCATGCGGAAGGGCAGCGCACGCCGTCGTCCGGCTAGTGCCAGTGGCTACGAACACCTGACACGGCTGCAGAGGAAGTGAGGAGGGGGCACTGCGATGGGGGGTGGGAGTTGCAGTTGGGGAGCCCTGCTGATCACCCCACTCAGAGAGATGCTAAGCGGGGAGGGACAGGAGCCCTGGGCCCTTTCTGCATCTGAAATCAGGGGCAGGCAGAATCGGGGCTCAACCAAACTTAAGGGTAATCTTTCACGATACGGCTCCCTGTGCAAGGCCAAGATTTGGCTCCCTCAAATGGATCTTCTCAATTAAGGATGTTCTCAATTTTGCACCCCCTCGGCTTGGCGCCCTGTGCAGGGGAACCCCACCCCCATCCCAGATCTAGAGCTGCAGACACCCACTTCTCCCAGGTCATACGTCCAGTTTCCCCGGGACATATCCAGGACTCCAATGGCAAAATTACCATTTGGGGGGAATTTCTAAAAATTGGCAAAATGTCTCCCCCCCCCAAAAAAATAGCTCATCAATTTTTTGTATCTGGGTACTTCTTGAAAAGGGATGCGGGTGGCACTGTGGGTAAAACCTCAGCGCCTAGGACTTGCCGATCGTATAGTCGGCGGTTCGAATCCCCGCGGCGGGGTGCGCTCCCGTCGTTCGGTCCCAGCGCCTGCCAACCTAGCAGTTCGAAAGCACCCTTAAGTGCAAGTAGATGAATAGGGACCGCTTACCAGCGGGAAGGTAAACGGCGTTCAGTGTGCTGCGCTGGCTCGCCAGATGCAGCTTGTCACGCTGGCCACGTGACCCGGAAGTGTCTGCGGACAGCGCTGGCTCCCGGCCTATAGAGTGAGATGAGCGCACAACCCTAGAGTCTGTCAAGACTGGCCCGTACGGCAACCCTCGTCTGGGCAGTTTTCCGCTTCATCTGTGATTTCTAGACATGGGTCGGAGCAGCTTCCCCCTCGTCCCACTCCTCTCCCTTTAAACCAGGACAAACAGCAACCTTCGGATAACCCAGCTGCCATGTGCTCCGTCCGATTGAGCCCTAAAGAGCAGTTTTCTCTGGAGGAAAGGCAGTGAGACAAGAGGAAGTTTGGAGAAGCCTCATTCTCTCTGGTTCAATGTATTTTACCTTCCTGTTTCTGGTGGCCAGCCTCTCTCCAACGTCCCTTTTGTCCCCAGGATCAGGGCTTTTTTTCTCTCAGGGGGAACTCACAGGAACTCAGTTCCGGCACCTCTCTGGTGAGTGCCATTGTCCAGGGGGCTAGTAGAAAAAAGACAGTCACGTAACCGAGAAATTGCACAAAACAAATGAAATACCGTGAAAATCCCTGAAACGAGAAGTAATCGACAGGAAATATTATCTTATGAAAATAAACTAATACAAATCAAAGAGTTTATGGAAAAAGTTAGAAAAACCTAAAATTTGCTACAAATCTCGTTTCACTGAACTATTCATTTTCCTGAGAAGGAAATAGTAAGGTAAAGGTAAAGGGGCCCCTGACCATTAGCTCCAGTCGTGACTGACTCTGGGGTTGCGGTGCTCATCTCGCTTTATTGGCCGAGGGAGCCGGAGTACAGCTTCCGAGTCATGTGACCAGCATGACTAAGCCGCTTCTGGAGAACCAGAGCAGCGCACGAAAACGCCGTTTACCTTCCTGCCAGAGTGGTACCTATTTATCTACTTGCACTTTGATGTGCTTTCGAATTGCTAGGTGGGCAGGAGCAGGGACCGAGCAACGGGAGCTCACCCCGTCGCAGGGATTCGAACCACCGACCTTCTGATTGGCAAGTCCTAGGCTCTGTGGTTTAACCCACAGCGCTACCCGCATCCCTTTAGAAGGAAATAGAAAAATCATAAACCTTAAATGACTATTTAACACCAACAATAACATCTAGACCATGGGAACGTTTCAGCCCTGTTCTTGAGTTTGTTTAAAATCTAAAACAGCTTATCTTGTATTCATTTGTTTGTGCCATTTAGGTTTTTTAAACCTTTTTGTAAAGGCAACACTAGAATTTTAATAGCTGAGTCCTCAACTCTTTATTACTGTGCTTTGCTTCCTCTAAGTTGGGCTTTGTCTAAAACTTGCCATTTAGGTTTTCAAACCTTTTTTGTAAATTCAGTATTATAATTTGAGTCCTTAATCCTTTATTGCTGCCTTTTGCTTCACCTAGGTTGAGCTAGGATTATAATACTTCAGAATTTTGGGGAGTTTTACCCCCTTCCTGTGAATTTTGGTCATTTAAGGTTTATGATTTTTCTATTTCCTTCTGAGGAAACTGAATAGTTCAGTGAAACGAGGTTTGTAGCCGGCATCGTCTAGAGGACTGGCAGTCTCCAGCCCTTGATGCTGAGCCCCCTGGCCTGGTCTTCTTTCCTCAGGGACGGGGAGGTGAGCGAGGCCAGTGGCGCCCAGCCCCCGCAGACCTGCTGGCAGTGCCAGGCCCACCACCAAGCATGCAGCATCAAACGCCTGACCCGATCCCAGGACCTCACCACCATCTACCCCTACGGAGACCCGACAGCCATCACTTACGACAACGTGAGCGGCCGCTGGGCCACCTGGAGCCACCTGCCGGGGGGAGGGTGCTGGGTGCCGGGTGGGAGATCTGCCTGAAGGACCACAGCAGCTAAGAGTGGCCCCGCTGGATCTGGGGCACCAAAAGCCCATCTAGTCCAGCCTTCTGCTGGTGGCCAGGCAGGGCTGGCCAAGAAGCTGGCAAGCCCAGCTGAAAAGCCAAAGCCCCCAAAACTGCCGGGAGGTAGACTGTCTCTGAACGTGGAGGTTTGACTGCGGATCCTTCTCTCCTCCTCTGTGAAGGCATTTGGTGGTAATGCTTTCTTCTTCTTCTTCTTCTTTTTAAGATATTTATTAAAGTTTAACAATTACAAAAAAAATAGTAATAAAAAAGATTACAATACTTCAAAAATAAAGGAAAATACAATACTAAAAAAAAGAGGAGGAAAAAAAAAGAAAAAAAAGAGAAAACCCAAAAACAATACAGCTAAACAATAACATTTAAAAACAATACCATCCACTATTTTCATATATTTATCTTTCATTTACTTATTTCCATGACTTCCTCGCGCCTCCCTTTTTGTATTCTTAATTCATAATTGTTTCAGCAAGTCCTTTTCCTATTTCTCAGATTTTGTTCTGTAATTTATCTTAACGCAGTTTAACCTTAAATTTTACACGCTTTCTTCAAGATATCTGAGCTGGTAGTGGGCCTGGGCTGGGTATGTTTGTTTCGTGATTCCCAATATTCATATGCCACCAAGTGATAAATGCCCTGTTGGTGGCTTACGAGTAATAACTAAACGAAATATAAAATGCAACTTGAAACTAAAAACCTAAACCAGCAAAAAGCAGTGGAAAGAAATATTTATGACTGCCATTGTCTTCACCTGGCGCCTGAAAAGGTCATTGTGTAGGCCGACCTCTCTGGAGGGGCCAACGCTGGAAAGGCCCTGCCTCCATTTGTTTCATTTTGCCCACACTCCACTCTGTCCTTACTGGGCCTTGGCTCAGCTCATCTCTCACAGCCTTTGTCCCCCTTTCAGACCGAGGTGGACATCCTTGGCGTCAACGGCGTCCTCTACAAAGGCCGGGTGGACTCCCAAGCAGTCGAGCGCTCCCTCGCCCTCCAGAGGGAATTCACAGGTGCGGCACTTTGAGGGCAGTGGGCACATCTATGGCCGTCCTCTTTGGGGTCCAGTTGCTCTTCTGCCTGGGGCTTCACCCGCACAAAGACCTGGCCTCTAGCTCTCTCTCTCTCCCTCTCTCTTGATGGGTTTTTTCCATGACTGGCTTGAAGCAGAATTAAAACAGGGGCTATGAGCAGCATATCTCATCTCTCCCCCTGGTCTCCCCGGTCTAGTGTGCCAACTCTACCCACTACACCACACTGCCTCTCCTGCTGGAGCAAGAGTGAGCAAGCAGGCAGCCATTGGGGAAGGGGAGGAGGAGGAGCAGGTTCAGGGGCTTGCGGTGGTGGGCTGACCGGCCTTCTCGCTTCCCTCCCCTGCCAGTCCTGAAGTGTCCCCGGCCCCCGCTGGGGAACAGGATGGAAAGAGTCCGCTCTGCCTATGCCGACGTCAGCGCCTCGCCCTATGCATGTGAGTCTTCTAAGCCCACCTGGGCTGGGGGAAACACTGGCAACTGGGCACCAGGGAAGAGGGGCTGGAATCGGACTCGGGGGCCGTGATTGGACTCGGGGGCCGTGATCCGTGGGGGGCGGTGCTAGCCGGGAGCTGCGGAATGGACCAAATAAGAGAATCCTTCCTCCGCAGAGGTGCTTTGAGCTTGGATCCAGCAAAGGCTGTATTGCAATTGCTAAATCGTATGGCAGCAGAAAGCACAAGCGGCTGTTGCTTCTTTCTCTCTCTTTTTAATAATTTTTTGAAAAATTGTATGCATATAAAACAAAACCATTTCAAACATTAAAATACAGAGTTCTTTCAAACCCTCAGACCTCCTTCCCTCCCTCCATGGGTTCCATCTTTAAGATTAAATTAATATTACTGCATCTTTTACCGTTTTCTATCTATTATATAACCATAATTACCATTAAAAAATGCCACATTACAAGTGTCATTACATCCCTGTCAAAGATTTTAACTGTTTACAGTGGTCTTTTAAATAAATTACAAATTTACTCCAGTCTTTAGAAAAGACTTGATCTTCCTGGTTTTGGATTTTCCCCATCAATTTCGCCATCTCCACATACTCCCGTAAGTTTTACCTGCCATTCTTCTTTTGTTGATACTCCTCCATCCTTACATTTCTGGGCTACTATCATTCTTGCTGCCGTCATTGCATACATAAAAAGTCTTCTCTTGGGACCTCTTCACTTATTATACCTAGTAAAAAGGCTTCTGGTTTTTGGACAAATCTATTTTTAAACATTTTCTTTAACTCATTATAAATCATTTCCCAGAAAGCCTTTACCAATGTACCAGTACATGCCCACCACATATGACAGAAAGTGCCCTTTTTTCTCTTTGCATTTCCAACGCATTTCAGAATTTGTTTTGTACACTTTAGCCATTTTCCTCGGGGTTAGATACATCATTTTCATATGATTTCTCTCTCTTTCTCAGTGCCTTCTGTCCGAAGGATAGCGCCAGGACGCCAGCAGCAGCTGCAGATGCAGCAGGAGATCACCTTTGAGACGGTGGATGGGACGGTGGCCTCCACCTTCAGCCAGAGCAACTTCAAGAGCGGTGGAAGGTTGGCGGGCATGTGAGCTGCGCCAGTGGCTTGCCCCTTGGGTGGCTCTGCCAGGCAGCACCCGCCCCTCCCTTGTGTTAATTGCGGGTGCCCCCCTCCCCCGGCAGATGGGGCTGCGACTCAGGAGTAGCTCCAGGGCTGCCCTGCTGGGCCTCCCCCCTTCCCTTTCGCCGCCCAACTGAGAGGGGCACTTCAGGCAAAACCAACCCTGGCACCACCTGCCACCAGCTGCTGCCTATAGAGGCCCAGTTGCCCCTGGGAGATTGGGGGGGGGGCCTTAGCAGCAGCAGTTGGTGAGCAGCTGGGTGCTGGCAGGGGAGGGGCAGAGTTTGCCCCCAGCCAGGAGCGGGAGGGGGTCCAGCCAGGTGCCCCCGGGCCTCTCCCCACCCAGTTGCCAGAATGCCCCTTTTGGAAGACCCTGTCCCCTGCCCGGGGGCCGCAGTCAACGCAGCTCGTCCCTCTCCCCACAGGTCCACTCATGCCCACATACAAAGTGGAAGCTGGAGGTTGTCTGAATGAGTCTTACTTTAATGGGAAAGGTGAGCTTTAGATGCCAGAGAGAGAAAGATTATGGGGGCATTTCCTGGAGTTTGCAAGGAGGTGAGCTGTGCATGCAATGACCCCCCTCCCCACTTTATCTGTGGGCATGTGAATTATACCCCGGGGCAAAAGCTGGCACCAACTCTTCTCCAGCTCTTGCCGCCTGCCAGTCTCCCCCCCCCCAGTTCTTCCCAGGGAGGGCCACAAACCCCCAAATGCCCCCCTATGAGACCCCTGGAGCTACTCCCGATTCTGTCCTTGGGTGGATGTGACTTAAGAGTTTGTTGAGCGAGAAAGAAACAGAACCCATAAAGTTTTTGTCTGTTTTCTTAATTTGCTGCCAGCCATTCCTCCTGTCGCATTTGGCAAGGGTCACAGAAGTTGGAGCATGGGGGGGTTAGAACCACTGGGCCTTCTTTGCGGGTATTTTGGGATGGGTGGGAAGGCTGGGACAACCTTTGAAGGGCCCTCTTAGCCGCGAGCCAGCCCCAAGCACACAGCAGATACACGCAGGCCCTTCTCTTTTTCTTTGCTGGGGGGGGGGATCTCTAACACGGCCCCTTTTCCTTCTGGACGCGTTGGGCAGAGCAGCGAAGCCTCCGTCCACATCACGGAAGGCGCATGACGGCCTCCCTGTCCCCATGTGACTAAGGAGATGTGGCTGGATCCTGACCTAGGAGGAAACTCTGGAGTGGAGGTTGCCTGGAGCAGAGTTCGGGCCACAGCCGGCCCATCCATGAGGCAACTGAGGTGGCTGCCTTAGGTGGCAGACTCCAATAGGGTGGCTTCCAGGGAAATCTCACAAGAGCCCTGCAAGATCTCGCTGGGAGCCGCAGGTACAAAACCCCGCTAAGCATGGCTTTGGCAACACCTTCCACACCCTCCCATTTCACCTCAGGCAGCAGAAGAGGATGAGCAGCCCGGGGGGGGGGGCAGAGCTGAACTCAGCCCTCCCTGCCTGCAGAGAGCATGGGGACCTGGCTTGGGGCACAAGGGGGCAGCCCCCCAGGCATTCTGCCCAGCCTTGCTCCAAGCAGTGGCGGAAGAACCCTCTCCAGCACCCGGGGCAGAGCATCCCGTACAAACTGTGCATGTGCGGCGTCCCTTATGGTTGCTGTGCGAGAGGCAGCCCATGCAGACGCCTGTATGGATGGCATGTGCCCTCGGCCGCTCTACAGCTGGGGGGAGGCAGGGGCCATTTTGTCACCCCCCCCCCAAGTGGCACCCAGGTTGGACCGCCCCTTTTGCCCCACCCCCGCCCCAAGGCTCCTTTGCAGTGAGTTGAAGGTTGGAGTGGGGCAGCATCCAGTCTCCACCCCCACCCATCGCTCCTCCCAAGCCATGACACAAACAACACATCCAGAAAAAAAAATTTATCCTTTTAAAAAAATGGCAAATTATTAAACCAGAACAAAACCAAAACCAAAACCCCCACCACCACTTTTCCATGGGGGGCAGTTGAAATCTGAGCATGCGGTTTGGTCTATGGGTGGCAACGCCCACCTTGGGCAGAGCTGAGGTGCCAGAGACAGCAGAGAAGTGAATCGCTGGGAGCCCAACAGGGGTGGGTTTCCTCCAGGAAAAGCCTGCAGCAGCCCCCCCCCCCCCCCCGCATACAGGAAAGGCACTGGAGTGGGGAAGCAGAACTCTCTCATGCCCACCTAGCTCTGAGTGCATCCCAAACACAACACCCACACAGAGACCTTGGCACCAGCCTCCCCCTTGCAGCTAGGCAGTGGGGTAGCATGGGGGTGCAGGGGGGGCCAGCCGCACCGGGCGCAACATCTGGGGGTTAGGGTTATGGGGCGCAAATCCACGGGTTATGGGGCGCAAATTGCTTGCCTTGCCCCGGGTGCTGACAACCCACGCTACGCCACTGCAGCTTGGCCTGGTGCCACCCACCTCCTCAAGCAACGCCCCTGGTGCCTGCCAACCACCCACCTCAAGCAACGCCCCTAGGGCTGCCAGGGGCTTCTCTGTCTGTGTCTCTGAAGCGTTGTGGGTCTCACCACGTATGTCTCCTCATCTCTCGGCCTCCAGCGTGACACTGGTCTTTGGCTCGGAGCTGCCTTGCTGGGAGAGGCTGCCAGGCCAGCCTGCCGGTTGCAGAGGGTGGCTGGCAGTCCATGCACCCAGCTGCCCAGGTAGGGAGCAGGCCGGCCAGGGAAAGGCTCCGGGCTGGGGCAGTGGGGGTGGCGGAAGGGGAGGAGAGGCGGCTGGCTCCGAGGCCTTGAGGCGGGAGAACATGGCGAGGGCTTCGGGAAAGCTGGGCGGGGTGGCGGGCGTGTTGGCAGGCGTGCACATCTGCAGGGAAAGAAGACAAGAGGGGGAGGTCAGAGGGGGTGCCTCCCAGCATTACCACAGAGCCGTCCTTCCCGTGCGGCAGAGTCACAATCGTGACAAAATTCCAGTCTCTGCATCCCTTTGGCTCATCTTGTTTGTCACCAGAGAAAAACAAGGCAGAGGATGTTGGGCAAAGCCTGTCGCGAAGGAGGCCGAGCATCTGCTAGGCATGCAGAAGGAAGAAGGTCCTCAGTCCTGTCCCCAATTGCAGCAGCCCCGGGGGGTTGGGAGGGGGGATTGAGAGAGGGAAACCCAGCGAGGCTGAAAGTTGGGAGAATCAGGACAGAGAAAAGAAGGTCCTTCACACAAGACATAATTAAACTCCTGAAGGCCAACTTAGATGGCTTTAGAACATGGGGAGGCAACCTAAGGCCCGGGGGCCAGATGCGGCCCAATCGCCTTCTAAATCTGGCCTGCAGACGGTCCGAGAATCAGCGTGTTTTTACATGAGAAGAATGTGTCCTTTTATTTAAAATGCATCTCTGGCTTATTTGTGGGGCATAGGAATTCGTTCATTTCCCCCCCCAAAAAATATAGTCCGGCCCCCCACAAGGTCTCAGGGACAGTGGACCGGCCCTCTGCTGAAAATGTTTGCTGACCCCTGCTTTAGAAGAAGATGAGCCCAATTCACAGAAAAGAGGGCAATTGATGGCTCCTAGCCAGGACGGCCATGCTGGGCCTCCATGGTCAGCCATGCTTCTGAAGGTCCGTTGCTGGAAACTACGGATGGCAAAAGTTGCTCTGTGCCCAGGTCTCTTGTTTGTGGGTGGCTTCCCCCGGGGGAGTCCAGCTGGCCACTGGGAGAACAGGATGCTGGCTTTGGGCTTTCAAATTTCACCAGGGCCCTGCATGTTGCCAGAAGGCAGCCCCCATCCCACCTCTTGCCTTCTAAGTCCTTGTTGTGGCGCCCCTTGTTGCCCAGTGCGGACGAACCGGTCGTGTTCCCCTCAATCCTGCCTCTTCTTAGGTTCTCTGCAGACCTCTGCACTCCTCTCTCCTGCCTGCCCCCCCCCCCCAGGTTCTGGAAGCCCTGTTCATGCCATAAGCATCTCAAGGAGGAAACGTTTTGCAGGCCACTTACCATCTGATGATGGAGATGGCTGTAGGGGATGCCGGATTCTTGGAAGAACGAGCTGAGGGCTGTCTGTAGAAAGGGGGGAAATGGGGAGAAGAGGTAAGCAGAGTGTTGCTGGCTGGCCTGCAGTCCTATGCCTAAGATGCTGTTAAGATTGATGCACAGATGCGCACATGCACACAATTAAAGGGCCAAAGGCAATTCCAGTCAGGGTTTAGATTAGAGTTGCCAAAACTTGGGTCTCTAGCTGTTTTTGAACTACAGCTCGCATCATCCCTAGCTAGCAGTATCAATGGTCAGGGATGATGGGAATTGTAGTCCAGAAACAGCTGGAGACCCAGGTTTGGGAAACCCTGCTCTAGAGGCAGCTAGGCAGCTTGGGAAAGAGCTGGCGTGGCGTAGTGGTTAGAGCAGGAGGACCAGGACCCGACAGAGACCAGGGTTCAAATCCCCACAGGCTGGGAAGCTCTCGCGTCTTGAGCCAGCCACTGCCTCTCTCAGCCTAGGCAACCTCACAGGGCTGTTGTGGGGATTAAAGGAGGAAGGGGAGAGTCACGTACGCCGTCTTGAGCTCCTTGGAAGTAAAAGGTGGGACATAAATGAAAGAATGAATGAAGGTACTCTGGGGCAGGAGGATGGAGGGTCGTTCCCCCCTGTGGACAGTAGGGAGGTGGTGGTGGAACACAAGGGAGCCCCCACCCCGCAAGGTGGGGAGGGGGATAATAGTCCTGGTTAGAGCAGGATTTTAATGGGAGGATAAACCTCTAATAGGATCACCAGGTGCTAGAATGTGTCCTTTGCTCTTTGACTGAGCAAACCGAAGACTCAATATTTGAATTCCCTTCCTTCCTTCCCTCCCCGCAAACAAACACACTTCTTCCAAAAGCAAGTAGCTTCTAGCAGAAGCCAGGAAAAAGTTCATGAGCTTTGGAAGGTCTGTTGGTGGGGTTTGCAAGGCATTTTTTTTCAGGGGGAGGGAGATGTGCAGGTGCATTTATTTTACCTATCTTGCATTTATATCCCATCTTTCTCCCATCACAGAATCCGAGGCAGCAGCTACATTTGAGGTCTCCAGCAGGTCCCCCATCCAGGCACTGGTCAGTGCTGGTCTTCCTCGAACCCGGGTCCCCAGCTGTTGTTGGACTACAACTCCCATCGTCCCCAGCTACCAGGACCAGCGGTCAGGGAGGATGGGAGTTGTAGTCCATCAGGGTTGCTGGGTCCAGATGCCTGGAATTATGCAGGGCGTTGCTGGAATGTGACCTGCATTTTATGACACGTTATTGTGCATTCGTCGGAAACACCGGGCTTTTCTGGTGGGAACTTTCCTCCTTTCTCTTGCATCTCCCCCATCCCGGACCGGCCTCGGACACCTGTTACTCCACGAGGCCACGGGAACCGGTTGGGGCATGGATCAGGCCCGGCTGGCTGGGGAGGAGGACGGACCCCACTCTCTCCCCGGCTAGGCGCAACCATTTAGCCCAGCTCTGAGATGCGCCAAGTGGCCCACGCAAGAGCGCGATAGGCGGGCACTCTGCACATGCCCCGAGGGCGGAATCCCGCTCCGATCCTATCAACCCCAGACGCCTCTTGCTTTCTCTTCCCCCCACCCCCCAATATTAGACCTTTCCCAAGCCGAGAGGGGGCTCAGCCCCCCGTGGGTGCGCCTTTTCCTCGGGCGCCTCCGCGGCCCGCCTCGTACTGCCAGGGGGCGGCCTGCGGGAGCTGCCGGGCTTGGTCGACGGCGCAGCCGGCCGCCACCACGAACTGGCCGATCAGCAGCTGCTGCTTCAGCTCCTCCGAGGCGCCGCTGCCCCCCGACGCCGAGGCCAGGGCGCGCCTTCGCCTTCGGGGACACTGCCAGCTGTGGTCCGCCTTCGCCTCCGCCTGCTCGGCGAAGCGGCTGCGCGCGGCGCTGCCGTCCAGGGAGTCCCGAGAAGAAGCCTCTCTGGGCACGACGGGCCGCCCTCTGAGCATGTACAGAATACCTCGAGGGGGGTTTGCAGCGGAGATGCCATAGGGAAGAGGACGGGGGCTCTGCTTCTCCTGCGCCTCGGGAGGCGCGCACTCCGCGCTGGCACCCGAAAGCCGCGCACTGGACGGCTCTGCCCTGCTTTACTTAGGCAGGGGTCAGCAAACTTTTTCAGCAGGGGGCCGGTCCACTGCCCCTCAGACCTTGTGGGGGGCCGGATAATATTTTGGAAGAAGAAAAAATGAACGAATTCCTATGCTCCACAAATAACCCAGAGATGCATTTGAAATAAAAGGACACATTCAACTCATGTAAAAACACGCTGATTCCCGGACCATCCGAGGGCCGGATTGAGAAGGCGATTGAGCCGCATCTGGCCCCCGGGCCTTAGTTTGCCTACCCATGGCTTAGGGACAAGGCTCAGCCCCCAGGGCCGCTTGGGATGCTGACGTTTCCTCCAGTGGCGTGTTCCTGAACCTACGCAGAGTGCGACCACGCACAACATCCGGTGTCATAGGAATTCTAAGGTCTTTTTTATCTATAGAATAAAAGTTCATAAATGTACAAGGCAAACGCACATCCATAAGTATATAAACCACGTTTCTGAAATAGTACAGGAGAGCAATCCTGAAGCCATTTTGACTCTCCCAAATTGACCTCATATATTTCTCTGCAAGGAGGAAGGAAATGGGAAAAGCTTTCCAGCGGTCTTTGGACTGTAGGGACTTACACACCTCCCTGTAAATACAGTCTGGCAAGTACCTGTTAAATTGAGCACACTATCAATTTGTGTAAAACAGGCGTGTCCAAAGTCTGTTTGAGGGGCCTAATCCAGACCGCTGGTCTGTTTAATCCGGCCCCTGCAGGGTAAAATTGTAAAAAAAAGCTTAACAACTTCAATCCTAAAAAAAAGCTCTACAAGTTTGGTTGGCTCTGACGCATGTTCACTTCATCAAATCTGGCCCTCTTTGAAAAAAGTTTGGGCACCCTGGACATAAGAGATTCAGGAAGTATTTACCATCCCAAAGGAATTGCCAGTCTATCCAGAAAAGGCAATCATGTACCACCTATACATCATTTTCATAATATTCTCTCTTAGGGCATTACATGCCGTAAATTTCAAACCGGTGGTCCATAACTGTTCCCAGTCAGCAAGCATAATATGTCCAACATCCTGTGCCCATTTAATCATAACAGACTTCACCGTTTCATCCTGCATATTCCATTTCAGCAGCAAGTTATACATCTGCATTTCTGGACTCCTGCGCAGGACTTTCACAGAAGTATAGAACTGTTGACTTGGAAGGGGCACCCAGGGGCCATCTAGCCCAACCCCTCGCAGTGCAGGAATCACGTGTCCTGCTCTTTGTCAGCTGTTATCAAGCCTGGTGATACGAACCGAGGACAAGCGTCTGGAGCCCCTTGGTGGAGACTGGGGTGGCCTGTAACAATATATATTGTATGGAAAAGTTTTAAGTTCTGTTTAACTGTTTTTAATTATTGAGTTGAGTTATCAGGTTGTGTTATGTACTGAGTTGAATAGGATCCAAAATGCAGCAGTCTGATTGGTCCTAGAATAATAGGATCCTGAATGCAGCAGTCTGATTGGTCCTAGAATAATAGGATCCAGAATGCAGCAGTCTGATTGGTCCTAGAATAGGATCCAGAATGCAGCAGTCTGATTACTGCATTCTGGATCCTATTGTTCTAGGACCAGTCTGATTGGTCCACAGGAGCCACCCAATCCAGCTCCTGGTGGAAGTGAATCCGCAACCTGATTGGCCTACAGGAGAATCCCAGAATTAGCCAATCACATGGGGGCCATTGTGTAAATAATGTATATAAAGCAGACATTCTGGGGGAACTTCCATTCCTCACTACTATGAGCTGAATAAAGAGCATGAAATCCACACTTGACTCCGAGTATATTTCAGGTTGGCTTTAAAAACAGGACAGAAATGGTTGTTGTTTAGTCGTGTCTGCCTCTTCGTGACCCCCTGGACCAGAGCACTCCAGGCACTCCTGTCTTCCACTGCCTCCAGCAGTTTGGTCAGACTCATGCTGGTAGCTTCGAGAACACTGTCCAACCATCTCGTCCTCTGTCGTCCCCTTATCCTCGTGCCCTCCACCTTTCCCAACATCAGGGTGATAGATAATTTATTACGGTCAAAGACCAGTTCACATAACACAATAAAAACAGCGTTCCTAAAGATAAAATATACAATCAGAGCAGATTGCATCAATAGCTCATGAGTTAAAATTGAGATATATACATACACCCGTACAACTGATAAAACCCATAAAAATTGGCCCTGATTTCCTTCAGAATGGATAGGTTTGATCTTTTTGCAGTCCATGGGACTCTCCAGAGTAATTAATACCAGGCTGTCTCCCCCTCAATTCAGGGTGGAAACTCTACATTCCTCCATAAACAGCTGAATTGTCACTTTAAACTACATTTTAAAAAAGCAAATACATTTTAGGTTGACCTAAAAACCAAGCGCGAGGAATCTGAGCTAAATAAACTCATTTCACCTCCCCGCCCCCCCGCCACGTACGGAGTGGAAGCTCTACCTTTTCCTATCTCTACCGTCCCGCGCTGCCATTGGCTGAGGGTCAGGCCCCGCCCCGCGCCTCCCACGCCCTCCCATTGTTGTGTTTTCCTCTTCTCCCCGCGCGGCGCGGCGCCTTCTGGGGGTTGTAGTCGGCGGCCTGTCTCCCCTTCCGCGGCGAACCACGCGCAGGGCCTGGGCGCGGGGACTCTCTTTCCCGTGGTGCCCCGCGCGGGAGCGGCCTGCAGGCCTCGCCGCCTTGACGGAGTGTCTGAGGGGGCTTCGCTGAGGGAGAAGAAGAGGCTTCGCCGACGAGACCCGCCGACCGCCATGGGCTCCCTGCTCAGCCGCCGCATCGCCGGCGTGGAGGACATCGACATCCAGGCCAACTCGGCCTACCGGTACCCGCCCAAGTCCGGTAAGGCCCAGCCCGCCGCCCCCGCACCTGGTGGAAAGGAATAATAATAATAATAATAATAATAATAATAATAATAATAATAATAATAATAATAATTAATAATAATTAAAATAATAAAAATTCTCCTCAGCTTCCCCTCCCCAATTTTTGTGGGGGGTTCTCCTCCCCCTCCCCCAACCCACAGGGCGGGTGGTCCCTATTATTCCCGGCAGCCTGAGAGGAAAAGCGGCTTCGTTTCTCGGAGCGGCCGGCGGGGCTCTTCCTGGGTGGCGGGGGGTTGGGCTAGATGACCCCTGGGGGCCCCTCTGGCCGCCATTCCTGCATTGCAGGGCCTCGGGCTGCCGCTCTTCATCCCCCCCCCCCCCGAGGATCGCACGGGCATCGCAAAGCAACAGCGCCGTTGAATTTTTTGATAACAATTTATTGGTTTTCCAGAAATAACAGTAACAATAACAATACCAAAACCAATTGACTTCCCTCTAGTCCCATAGCTGTCAACTTTCCCCTTTTCTTGCGAGGAATCCTATTCGGAATGAGGGAATTTCCCTTTAAAAAAAGGGAAACGTTGACAGCTATGCTCCAGCTCATGGGGAGGCAACCTACCGTGTTTTTCGCTCTATAGCACGCACCAGACCATAACACGCACATAGTTTTTAGAGGAGGGAAACAAGAAAAAAATATATTCAAAATGAAATAGTGGATATATGATTTTTGTGGTTCATGCTGTGGCCACAGACATGTGATCTGACAGTGAGTTTGGAGTAGCCCAATGCAAAAATCCTGAGGATCCTTGTGGATCCATGCTTTGTAACCACGGAGGAGGGAAGGAAGGGGAACCATGGATCCTCTGCTCACGACTGCAGCAGATCCCCCCCGCCATCCACAGGCATTCGCTCCATAACACACACAGACATTTCCCCTTACTTTCTAGGAGGAAAAAAGTGAGTGTTATGGTGCAAAAAATACGGTAAGCCCCGGGGGCCGGATTGGGCCCAATCACCTTCTCAATCCAGCCCACAGACAGTCCGGGAATCAGCGTGTTTTTACATGAGTAGAATGTGTCCTTTTATTTAAAATGCATCTCTGGGTTCTTTGTGGGGCATAGGAATTCGTTCATTCCCCCCCCAAAAAAAATATAGTCTGGCCCCCCACAAGGTCTGAGAGACAGTGGACCGGCCCCCGGCTGAAAAAGGTTGCTGACCCCTGCAGTCTAGTCCCTTCCTTGGTTCCATTATTTTTCAGTATATTGCATGTCCATTGTGCGACAGCGCAGTTTAAAAGGCCCACGATAAAAAGAGCCTTTTTGCCTGGCACCTGAAGATGCAAGCGAGGACGGCACCAGCTGAGCCTTCCTGGGGGAAGCACTTCAGGAAAGGGGAGCCACCACCAAACAGGTCCCCCCCTCCTCCTCCTCCTCCTGCTGCTGTCTCCCTATGGGCCCATTCACCTGGAGGGATTGGGGTCCTGGGCTCTTGAAGGGTCCACAGCAGCACTTTGAATGGGGCCTGGAAACAGAGCGGCATCCAGGACGAGAGGACCCTTGGCTTTCCCTCCCAACTCTGACATCCTGATCCCCCACCCCAAAACGTGACCAGAAGCACCCCCCATCAAGAGCCTGGTGGCTAGTGCCTCTTCTGAGAAGCTAGGAGACCACCTGAGCATAGCCCCCCTTTCCCTCCTGGGGGACCCAGGCGCTGAAAGAGGTCAGTCAAATGGGCAGAGAGGAAAGGAAACACCTGCAAATATCATTGCTGGTTTTTAATCGTTTGAACATTTCAAAGAGTAGCTTTCCCCGGATGATTGTAATGTATTATTATTTTCCATGTGAGCCACGTACACTTTTTGGAGTTCTTTTATAATCAAGCGGCGTATGAATTTTGCGAAATAAAATAAATAAATAGCCACTGGTCCCAAGGGCTCCTCAGTGCCCCTTGGTCCTGGAGGCAAAGAGAGGGCTGTCGATTTCATGTCTCGCTTGTCCACTTTCTGGCTGAACAGGGATGTTTGCAGAATTTTGTTCCAATGTGCTTGTGATGCAACCCCCCCCCCCCCAGCTGCTATGAACCAGAACAGCTGAGAATGGAGCCTCTGTGCTCAGTGGCAGCCTACCTCTGAGTCTCTGGTGAGGGGGACACCTTCATGCCCAGCTTGTGAGCTTCCCAGAACTGCTCACTGATGGAAGCTGGGTTACATGGGTGTCTCCTCCTCCATGTACAGCTGTAGTGGGCGCCCTGAGAGCTGTTGCCCTCGGATCCTGCTTGCAGGCTTCCCTTTGGTTGGCCACTCGGAGAGCAGGATTCTGGAACAGATCCAACTGCAGCCAGGCTCTTCTAAAGTTCTTATCATGGTGTGCCCCTCCCTCCTCTGAGCCATTGCTAGGCAGCAGCAGTAGCCTGCCCCCTCCTCTTCTCTCCCTCCCCACATATCACCTGCCTGCCAGCTCTCTTCTTCCAGGCGCTTGCCAAACGGCAAGGTGGGTGGTTGTAAGCCTGCATTGCCCAGCCCACGAAAGGGGCTCCCTCCACAAATCTTGGGGTGGGGGCAAGTGAGGCCTCAGTCCAGTATATCTGAAGGAGCGTCTCCACCCCCATTGTTCTACCTGGACACTGAGGTCCAGCTCTGATGGCCTTCTGGTGGTTCCCTCGCTGCAAGAAGTCAAGTTACAGGGAACCAGGCAGAGGGCCTTCTCGGTGGTGGCGCCCTCCCTGCGGAACGCCCTCCCACCAGATGTCAAAAAGAACAACAACTACCAGACTTTTAGGAGACATCTGAAGGCAGCCCTTTAGGGAAGCTTTTAATGTTTGATGTATTACGGTATTTTAATATTTTGTTGGAAGCCGCCCAGAGTGGCTGGGGAAGCCCAGCCAGATGGGCGGGGTATAAATAATATATTATTATTATTATTATTATTATTATTATTATTATTATTATTATTATATTTGGCTGCCAGCTGGTGTGGATGTCTTCCCCCTCCCACTCCAGAGAGAGGTTGCTGAGCCCTGCCTTGTGCCAAAGTCCTGCCAGTGCCCTTTGCATCTGTGCCCGATCTGAGGTGCAGGTCCTTTCTCGATTGTGGGGTTCACTGTGTGACTTTGGGCTGCCCTACCCTACAGGGTTGTTGTGAAGATAAAATGGGTGTGTGTGGTGGGGTAAAGAACTCTATACAATGACCTTGATATGATTGTGCGGACGACGGTGGTTAAAAATGTAATAAATACACATGTAAACCCAGGTCTTTGCCTTCTCTTCAGGGAGCTACTTTGCCAGTCATTTTTTCATGGGAGGTGAAAAGTTTGACACGCCACACCCTGAGGGCTACCTTTTCGGGGAGAACATGGACTTGAACTTCCTTGGCAACAGGCCTGTCCAGGCAAGTACTCATGATTTTGGTGCACCAAAATGAGCCTGGCGGGGGGGGGGGGAGCACCAGCCAGCCAGCTGTTTCAGAGCACAGCCCCCATCACAGCCATTGGATGGGGGTTGCTGTTGTTCCAAACAGCTGGAGCCTGCCAGGCTGCCCTCACAGGATCTCACCTGAATTATGACCTCTCAATTCGAAGGGTTGCAGGTGTGTGTTTTTAAACAACTTTCCCCTGAGGTTGAATGGGGTTCAGAAAAACAAAGTGAGAAATACTGATGGATTTCAATTGGGGGACAGACGGACCCCTGATTGCTGAATATGTACAGCTCTCCCTTTTTTGTTCTGGCTCAAACGCTTCCAGGGATAGCAGATGACCCTAAGTGGAGTTTTCCTCCTGTGTGTGCAGCTAGAGAGAGCCAGCTTCTGCCAGTGTTGTGGGTGGAGAGTGGCCTGCCCGCCTCACGTCCTCCTCTAGACCTTCCCCCTTGCTTCGTGTGTGCTTTCTCAAGAGGCTCCTGGTTTTTCATTCCAGTTTCCCTATGTAACCCCAGCACCTCATGAGCCAGTGAAGACTTTGCGCAGCTTGGTGAATATCCGCAAAGATTCCCTTCGCCTGGTCAGGTACTGCAGACCCAAACCCCTATGGGGTGAGACTTTTCAGGGGGCCAGGGTGGAATCACAGCTGCCTTAGCCTATGCTCTGCTGAGGCCAAGGAGCTTAAAATGCAGACTCTGTGATGAGTTGGCACAGGGGGGTTGAAATTGTGTATTTTTGCAAAGAAGGCCCTTAACTTGCCTTCTTTCCGTCTGAGCAGGTTGCTTGATTTTCTGACATTCAGAGGCTTCCTTTTTTATTTTTGATTGTGAGCTGAAGAGGGAGGCTTCCTTTGTCTGTCCTGGTCTTCGTGTGCTGCTGAACAGAGCATTTTAAGTGGGGGGTGTTTTGAGTTACAACAAAGGTTGCTCTTAGTATCACATTCCACACTTGCAGTGAATTGTGAAAATCTGGAGATACGCAAGATCTAGGAAGCAGGTGGTTTGAAACCTTCTTTTGCTTGTTTCTAATTCTGGCCAAAATGGAGGGATTGAGAGGGGTGGGTTGAGGGGCTTGAGGAATCTGGGCAGGGGAACATGAATAGAGGCAAGAAGGCAGAGGAGTCTGACTCCTGAAGATCAGTTGTTTATTATGTATAATCTTATTGTGATAATAGTGTTTCATGGCATACGTGGCTTCAGAGACCATTTAATAATAATTATGGTAACCATTAATATAATAAAACCATTAATGTAATAAATATTGTGTGTATCTTAGAAAGCATTTTAGACAGTCCCATCAGGAGAGCTGGAAATGTGATAGTTGTGAAGATAGTTCGAGTGGGTGGGTGGTAATAAAGAAACAGAGACGGCTCAAGGATTGAGTTTCTGCGCCAGGTGAGAGATTGCAGCAAGCTTAATGTCTGAGCTCACCTGCCGTGACTCAGCCTCCCTTTACACCAGGTACAAAGAGGACGCTGACAGCCCCACTGAGGAGAACGGGAAGCAGAAGGCCTTGTACAGCCTGGAATTCACCTTTGATGCCGACGCACGCGTTGCAATAACCATCTACTGCCAAGCGACGGAGGAGTTCATTAGCGGCATGGCTGTGTGAGTGTTGGGACTCTGGCAGCGAGGGGCCTTGTGGGGAGTCCGTCAAATGGATCTTGTGGCTTTTGGAGACATCATCTTCACCCACCCATAGTTCTGTATTATTTTATTTATAGAAGTATTTACAAACAGCTGTTTGTTTTTTAAAGCAGTTTACAACAGTAGCACATAAAGCCGTACAATAAAAGCCATATAGAAAAGTTAAAATCAGACATCAGATAACTTTTGTGGAAAGATGTACTTTTAATTGCCCGCATCAGCCTGGCAGAATAGAAGAGTATTCAGCAGGCATTTAAAGGTTGAAACAGAAGGTGCCTGCTTGATCTCCAGTGGCAGAGAGTTTCACAGAACTGGGCTGATGACACTGAAGGCTCAGTTTCGTGTTGTTGTCACATGAGCCTTGCCAGCTTGGAGAATGACCAGTGACACTCCTGCACATAATCTCCTCGATTGAGCTGGGCTATAAGGGATTAGGTGATCCCTGAGGTGCGAATACAAGGACCTTGAACCTGGCGCAGTAGTAGACGGGCTTTAGCAATGGAGCCCCATGTTGTTGACTAGACATTCTGCATCAGCTGGAGCTTCTGAAGCAGGTCCAAGGGCAGCCCCACAAAGAGCACATTGCAGTAGTCCAACCTTGAGTTACCAGTGCATGGACTACATTGGTCAGGCTATCCCTGTTCTGGAACGGTTGTTGCTGGTGAACCAGGTGAAGGCATGGGGACCTTAGCTCTTAAATTCACCAGCTTGGCTCAGCAGAAAAATATATTGCCATCCCCAAGGTCTGGCATCCCTGCACCACTGGGGTAGTTTGGAGACGCCCTTCTTTTCTTTATGTCCAGAAATGTACTAGCTTAGCTTGGGGTGCCAGCAGGTGGCTGCATGAGGCAGGTCCACATGCACATGACCTGGTTTGCTGCAGCTTCTGTTGCTTTTGGCCTGTGCTTCACCATGACACGGAAGTGTGCTGGATGTGGCCTGTGGGAGCCCAGGAGCTGCCTCTGGGTGTGATGCTGAGCCTCTCCTCTTCTCCCTGCATGCAGCTACAGCACAAAGAACCCATCTCTGCAGTCGGAAACGGTGCATTACAAGCGAGGAGTCAGCCAGCAGTTCTCGCTGCCGTCCTTCAAGATAGACTTTTCGGACTGGAAAGACGACGAGGTGACGTTCCTGGCCTCTTAGTGCCTCCCAGATTTGGGTCTTTTAGCTTAGCAGAGTCACATAGGCTTGTGTTTCTCCCTCCTGCCTCCTCCGTCTTAATGATTTTCCTTCTGGGGGTTTGGGGGGGTTGAAAGCAAAGCAGTTGTGGTGTCATCAGAACAAGGAACAAATTTATAAAGGTGCTGGGAAATGAACTAAAGCTCTTCCAAGGGGAGGGGCTGGAAGCAGAGAAGGAAGCTGAGTGGCTGCTTGTCCTTTCTTCCCATCCTGTATCTCCTCCCCCCACCCACACACAAAAGGAGGGTCTTTTGACACCTTTTCCTTGGAGGAGTTCCATATGGAAAGCCACAGGACTCCCTACCAGCCAGACTAATCCCTCTGTTTGCTCCTTCCTTCCAGCTGAACTTTGATCTGGACCGCGGCATCTTCCCCGTCGTCATCCAGGCTGTGGTGGATGAAGGCGACGGTAAGACACCCGCTTCCCCTCTTTGCCTTGGTGTCCCTGGGAAGCAGTCAGGCTGGCTGAGGGGCACAGCAGGGTTTGGCCCAGAGGCTGGAGTGGCCTTCCCAAGGGGCCAGGCTGCGCTGGAATCAGACAGTCCTGGGAAAGGTCTCCACCATGCTAGGTTTTCTGTGCTGGGGCTGAGCAGGGAGCAGGAGGGGAACTGGTTTGCTGGCTCTTGGGCAGGATTTGGCTCATGCCACCTCCACCTTCTGTTCCTATCTGGGACGGTCTCCTTGTTCATATGCGTCTTCTGGGACGCAGGAGAGGCTCTGCTAAAGAAGGCGTGTTCTTTAAGCCAAGCAAAAGACCCGCGTTGCCCAAGAGATTTGGATCGCCAGCAGTGTTAGCAGATTAACTTCAGTATTTCCTGTTCTTAGAATAATTGCGTATCCCTTTTTGAGAATATAGTCTTACTGATGTGCCCTTTCTCAGGAGAAGTATTTTTTACATTTTGCTGGAAGCCGCCCAGAGTGGCTGGGCAACCCAGTCAGATGAACAGCATATAAATAATAAAATTAAAGTTTTTTTTATATAAAAGAATTATAAAGCTATTTTTAAAAAACAAACATATACTGTAAAGCTATTTATAAAGAATTATTAAAGCTACCCCCTTATTATTACCATTATTATTATTAATAAAAATTGGGTAGTTGTAATAATACAGTTGAACCTTGGTTTTCGAGCAGCTTAGTTCTCAAATGTTTTGGCTCCCGGACACTGCAAATCCAGAAGTGACTGTTCTGGTTTGTGAACTATTTTTGGAAGCCAAATGTCTGACGGGCTTCTGTGGTTTCTGATTGGCTGCAGGAGCTTCCTCAGCTGATTTATCTAGCTGAGAGCAAATTCTGCTGTGAATCCTTTGAAACCCTTTTGTGTGCCCCTGCGGATACACAGACCACACTTTGGGAAACACTGCTCTGATTTCATCTGTGACACTTCAGAGAGATATCCCTGGGAGGGAAGCAACAACTGGAGCCTTCTCTCCTTCGCCTCCATAGTGGGATCTCTGTGCTGGAAGTCTTCAACCAAGGACTGTGTGTCAATAATGCTGGAGACAATGGCGATGTTGTTTGAAGGAGCTCTTGCCTCTCCTTCTTAGCTTTTCCCATCATGCCGTGGGAGAGAAAACGAAAATATTATCTTCTGTTTGTGTAACTGGTAGCCTGGGTCAAGAAAGCCCCCCCCCCAAGCCTATGGTCACATGACAGTTTGATGAAGAGGTCAGCCCAGCGGGCAGCAGCTGTGAGAAAGGAGTCGGAACAAAAACGGTCTATAGCGCGATGCCATGTTTGGAATCCTGGGTACAGTTCTGGTTGCCTCACCTCAAAAAGGAAATTACCAGGAGGGAAAAGGGTTCAGAAAAGGGCTTGGTTCAGAACTGCCTGTTGACCTCCATCGTATACTTTGATTGCGCACAACTTCTTCCTTGGTCACCTTGAAAGCTCTGCTGCCCATGTGACCATTTGGGTAGCCTGTGCAGCTGGGCCGGTGGGAAATCCCGACTCTTGAGAGTCCTACCGCTGGAGGACTCAGGCCCCGATCCTCCTCCCTTGGAGCCTGGCCTGATGGGGTGTTTGGGCTGCCTGTTGCCTTGCCCCTGATCTCATGGGCCTTCTGCTTTCCCCGCAGTTGTCGTGGAAGTTACTGGCCATGCCCACATCCTCCTGGCTGCCTTTGAAAAGGTAAGAAGCCCCCCCTTTGTCCCATCTGAGCAGGAGATGGCTTTGGGTGGTTGCTGGACTAACAGCGCTGGCAGAGGGGCGAGACATTGCCTTGCCTTCTCTGTGGCTCCAGTCTGTGCATGGAAGGAGGGTTTGCTTAGCAAGCAGTTGAAGACTTTTCATATTAAATGTGCCAACCTATCTCTCCCGTGTCTTTTCCCCTCATCAGCATGTGGATGGCAGTTTCTCGGTGAAGCCTTTGAAGCAGAAGCAGATCGTAAGTCTTTGTCTGTCTGCAAGGATGTGGCTTAATCTTGTTTTTTAAGCTGTATTTCAATCAATTGTTTTTATATTTGGTGTAAGCCGCCCTGAGCCCGGTCTTGGCTGGGGAGGGCAGGGTATAATTATTATTATTATTATTATTATTATTATTATTATTATTATTATTATTATTGGCAGAGGTGCTGGCTGACATCCCAGAGAGGCCTGACCCCTTTCCCACTACCCAACTTAGCAGGGCCCATTGGATTTCCTGCCCTGAGAACATGTAATACAAATATTTAAACAGATTTTTTTAAAAGGAGGTTTAGGCAGGTTCACAGATGATAAAGTTCTCTGTGGGTACTAGGCATGATGTCCACAGGATTGAAGGCAGTGTGCCTCTGAATCAACACCATTTGTTGCGAGTCCCAAATAAGATCAGAAGAGCCTGTGTGCTGCATCAGGCCAATGGCCCATCTAGTCCAGCACCCTGTTCTCACAGTGGCCGACCAGATGCCTGTTCTGGAAGCCCAAAAGCAGGACTTGAGCTCTCCCCCTCCCCTTTCAAGCAACCAGTGTTCAGGTTCATGGTGCTTCTGACAGTGGGGGTGCAACATGGCCATTGTGGCAAGTAGCCATTTGTGTTGTTCCTCCCCTGCACTGCCTATGGGGTTCCCAGAGTCGCCTGATTGGCCACTCCGAGGACAGAATGTGGGGCCACATGCGCTTCCTTTGGCTCAGCCAGCAGCTGCCAGGTTCTTCTGACTTGTGATTATGCTCAATGAAGAACACATTGCTGCCCTTTTATTATTCTGGTTTTGGTTTCCAACCTGTTTCCATCCTTTTTTCTCATTTGCCTTAGATGGTTGTTTCTTCGTGTTTATTTTTCAGCTGTGTATTTGTATCGTGTTGTGTTTAACTTCTATTTCAAACTGCCTAGAATATCCTAGTGGAAATAGTAATAGTAGTAGTAGTAGTAGTAATAGTAGTAGTAGCAGTAGTAGTTAAGAGAAACGATTAAAAAAAGAAGCAAGCAGCATTTCCTGCTTCCTCACAGGTGGACCGGGTCAGTTACCTGCTTCAGGAGATCTATGGCATTGAGAACAAGAACAACCAGGAGACTAAGGTGAGGAGAGAGTGAGGGAGGGGAGGCCATCAACTCTCCCAGGGCTGCAAGGCAGTCAAAGACCATGAGAGGAGCGCATCCCTCTGTCTAAAAGGGGAGTAAGCAGAGGTTCTCCCTTGAACGTTCCCTTTCGAGGCTTTTGCTCTCCAGAGGGAAAGAAGTTGTCTATTGACCCACAGCAACAACTCAGAGCTGTGGCTTTCATCTGGCATCTGCTGAAGCCGAATCCTGCTAAGGCACCTTGTGAGTTTGTGCCTCCCAAGTCTGAAATTTGGGGGCTTTGCCTGTTCTGGGTGGGGTTGATCTTGCCACCTGCTGCCAGTAGTGTTGGGTTGGGTGGTTCTGTCCGTCAGAGTCCAGAAAGGGGCCCCTGGATTTCTGCGGTGCAGGGAGGGTTCTGGATGCTGAGCTGGGCCACAGGAGCACCCAGTGAGTTCTCTGTCTCCCTCTCCCCCCGCTGCAGCCCTGTGACGATGAGAACAGCGACAACAGCAACGAGTGTGTGGTGTGCCTCTCCGACCTGCGGGACACCCTCATCCTGCCCTGCAGGCACCTTTGCCTCTGCAACTCGTGTGCCGACACCCTGCGCTACCAGGCCAACAACTGCCCCATCTGCCGCTTGCGTGAGTAGCAGGGGGGCGGGGCAGGGCAGAGGCGAGGGAAGAAGCCCTTTGCAGGTCAGGAAGAGGCCAGCAAACCCGGGGCTTGAAGCACAGAGACCCTTCTCCACCTTTGATCGCACTGGGCAGCTTTTCCTCTGGGGGCTGCCATTCTCATTGCATGGAGCAGGCTTGTTTTCTGCTGCCAGTGGATTCTGCAGCCAGCGGATTCAGGTCTCAAGAAAAGAGATTCCAACTAAGCATTAGGAATAATTTCTGGAGGGAAGAGGCGTTCAACAATGGGAAGGACTCACAGAACCCACAAGTCCCCTGGAAGGTGGCCGTCTCCTCCATTGGAGGTTTCTAAGTGGAGGTCCGATGGCCATTTGTCAGGGATTCTTCAACTGCGATTCCTGCATTGCAGGGGGTAGATAACCTCAGGGTCCCTTCCCACTCTACAGTCCTGTGATGCCTGGGGGTGGGGGCATGTTTGTGCCCCCTGTTCAGTGAAACTCTCATGGGAAGTCCTTTGCTGATGGGCAGGGATGGAGCAGGGAAACATGAGCTCCGTGGATTCAGTTTGGTATAGCAAAGTGCACATGCCTTGCCACACGAGTTAAGGAGCATTGCAGGATTCCAGGTTCGGTGCCCATGCCCGTTTCTGAGGCCCGTCCCTTTAAGGGGCAGCAGCTGATCTGCCCTGGCACCTGGAAAGGTTGCGTAAGTCAAAGCCGCCTGCCTCCCTTTGCAAAAGCAGTTGCTGTGTTCCCCATTCAGTGTGGCTAGCAGGTGGCTTTGGGGTCCCAACTCCCAGAGGACTCTGCCCACAGCCCAGCCCGTAGGAGGCAAAGATGATGGGCCTTGCCCCTGGCCGATTTTGGGCGCAAGAGATGAGACTGGGCTCCTCTCGCCTTCCCCCCTCAGCCTTCCGAGCCCTGCTGCAGATCCGAGCCGTGAGGAAGAAGCCCGGGGCCCTGTCTCCGCTCTCCTTCAGCCCCGTCCTGGCACAGACCCTGGACCACGACGAGCATTCGGTGAGAAGCAGCCTCAGGCGCCCGGGAGGGGTCAGCAGAAGGGGTGGTTTCACTCCCAAAGCACACTTGTAGCGCTGGGGGTGGGGAGGATGCATCTCTCTGTGTGGGGTGGAGGGGAGTTGGTTTGGGTTCTGGGCAGACACGGGCTCATCCCCACCTTTTCTGGGGGCTCCAGGTGACCTTTTCTGTTGAGCCTTGGCTGTCCCCCTCAGGTAATGGGGGGATGGGGTCAGCCTGCCTCGTAGAAGGACAGGAGGCCATAAAAATAGCAAAGGAGAGACAGGGAAGGAGGAAGAGAAGGTGTGTTGCTATCCCGGTTGATTGGAATAGCTGGTGCTTTTTGTTTTCTTACTACTACTACCACTACTACTACTACTACTACCCATCCAACTGAGTTGCCCCAGCCACTCTGGGCAGCTTCCAAACATTTAAAACACAGTATTCCCCCTTCCCTCCATCCGGGTGCCCGTGGCAGTGGCTTAGAGGCAGCTTCCCACCTGGGCTCCGATCAGCCCCAGGCCTGCTGGGCTTTAGCCTGGGGTGGTGGAGCTTTAGCCTGTGCCTCCAGACTCTTCCCCTGGGACTGTTGCACAACCCTGAGAGCCCCCAGCTCAATTGGCCAGAGAAACAGAACGTGAGATGCCCTTCTGAAGACAAAGAACAGCAACAAGAACGATCATTCCTCACAAAAGTGACTTGAAGCAACTTACGGAGATCAACACATTGCTAAACATAAGGCCATAACAAGAGCCTGCTGGATCAGGCCAGAGGGGGCCCATCCAGTCCTGCCTCCTGTTCTCACAGTGGCCAACCAGCTGCCCCTTGTGGGAAAGCTGCAAGCAGAACACCAGCTCCAGAGCCCTCGGCCTCCTGTGGTTTCCAGCAGAAGTCTTGCTGCCTCCGACTTTTGAGGAATTGCCCAGCCATGCTAGCTAGCAGCTACTGAGAGCCCTCTCTTCCTCCATGAATTTGTCCAGCCCTCTTTTAAAGCCACCCAAGTTGGTGGCCATAAGATGTTTCTCTCTTATCCCAATAAGGAGTGTGAGATTTTGGGAAGATTTCAAACTACTTATTGTGGTTCTTGTTATTTTTCTCTGGTGTTTTTGTCGTCCTTAAATGTTGTAAGCTGCCTTGTAAAGCGTTAATCTTAAAAGGTGGCGTATAAATGTCTCCATGGGTGTCTTCTAGTGCCAGGCAGTGTGTTTAGCTGCAATTCCTGCAGTGGGGGTTGGACTGGGTCACCCTGTGACTCCCTTCCAGTCCTGCAGTTCTGTGAGGGCAGAGCTAAAGAGGCTTCAGTGCTGTAGGGGTCAAACTGCAACGACGGATGGCAGTGGCTGAGCTTTTGTCTTCCTCTCCTTCTCCCTCCGCAGTGTTCGGACAACATCCCTCCAGGCTATGAGCCCATTTCTTTGCTGGAAGCCCTGAATGGCCTGCGCTCCATCTCCCCCTCCATCCCCTCGGCTCCCCTCTATGACGAGATCACCTACACGGGGGTCCTGGACGGGCTTCCCCTCTCTGGAAGACCCCTGGTGGGGCTGGACCGAGCTGTGGAGAGCAGCCATCAGAAAAGCAAGCGCAGCAAGTCTCCAGACAGGTGAAATCTTGTGGAGAAGCCTCTTTGGATCGCTCCCTCTCGCCCTCCCCTACACCAAGTCCATCCTCGCTCTGTTTCCCAGTCCAAACCTTCCTCTGCTTCTCCTCTGCCTAACGCCTGAAGCTCAGGGCTCCTAGTGCCTTTGTCTCTTGCCCCAGAGTCACCCCCCTGCCCTGCAAGCTGCTGCCAATCCAGCTGTGTCTCTTGTTCTCTGCAGCACCCTCCGGTCTCCCTCGTCACCCATCCACGAAGAGGATGAGGAGAAGCTTTCGGAGGACTCAGACTTGCCACTCAGCGGGACGGAGCTCGTGCTGCAGGAGGGCAGCTCCCCAGAAGTGAATCTCTCTCTCTCACTCTCTGTCTGTCTGTCTGTCTCCTGCCTCTTTGCTAAGCCTGGAGTGGCCTGCTGATGGGTCAGGCTTGGCACTGCCATGAGCCTTGCTGAGTTGTCAGCCTCAGAAAGCTGCCTGCCTGCTGCCTGTTCCTGCCTGACAGCTGAGCAACCGCAAGAGCTCCTTGGCCAAGTTGGACTGTGTGTGTGTGAGAGAGAGAGAGAGAGAGAGAGAGAGTGCATGTGCAAGCTGACAAGTGGAGGTGTCTGGTTCTGTGTCATCTTGCAGAAAGTTGTAGTTTTTACTGGCACTGGGAGGTGGCCAGTAAACAGCAGGCGGGCTGTTTGGGCCGCCCACCATGAGCTGCTAGAGCTGGACGCTCCCATGGGTGGTTCTGATCACCCGTCTCCTTCCCCTCCCACACGCCACCCTCATGGGCTCCTGGGGTCCCATCCGCACACCAGGGGAGAGATGAGCTGCTCTTGCCCTCTGCTTGCAGCAGTGCTGATGGCTAGGGAAGGGGGCAAGCCCTCTTGATGTTGGGCTGCAGACCACTCTCCCCAAGGGCTCTGGCAGGGGCCTCCCTCCCCACCAAATGTGACGATTGAGGAGGAAGGACCCCCTTCGGACTTCCTCACCATCACACTGGGAAGAAGCCTCCCCTCCATTGCTGGCTTCTGCTCTGCTCCTCCCCATAACAGCCTTGCTTAACACACCAGTCCCTTCCCACAGAGCCTCTCCCCAGACTGAGGGAAACAGTAGCTCTTTTTCCTTCTCCATTGACTTGTCAGCCTAGGAAGCTGAGCGCAGCCTGGCTACCAGATCAGGGGATTTTCCACCAGGTGGGGAGGGGCAGTATTGCCTCTCTATCTCCCCGCTGGCCTTTGGTGCCCGGGCTCCCACTTCCACACAGCTGCCGCTTGGGCCTAGCTCTGGAATGGTGCTGGTTTCTGCCCATTTGGAAAGCAAAGCAGGGGGCTGGATAGCCACCCTCCTCCTTTGCAGAAATGAGACCCTTTTCTTTTTCTCCTTCTCCTCCCGTCTTTCAAGAGCCTGACAGCGGAAGAAGCAGAGGCAGCCAGCCCCCTGCAGCAAGGTGAGCTCTGGCTGGGCCTGTGGTGGGTGAGAACTGGCAGGGGGGGGAGTATCCTTACCCTCTGGGCTGATCCCCTCCTGGGTATATGTTGTGTCTGTGCTCTTGAACATGGGCCTGGAAAGAACCCCACTGCTAGGACTGGCCCCCTGGAGGGGCAGCTTGGGCAAAGTGGAGCAGCCACGAGAGCAACGTCTAGTGGTTAGAGTGCTGTACTAGGACCTGGGAGAGACCACGCTCCACGAAGCTCACTGGCTGTGACCTTGGGTTGGTCGCCGTCTCTTTCGGCTTTACCTGCCTTTCAGGGTTGTGAGGATTAAACGAGAAGGGCAGGAGAACTAATAGATAAGGATGTTGGCTATTTCGCAGATGAGTTGGGCTGCAGAAGGCGTGCTGGGGAGACCACACATTCAAGAAACGCAAAAGTAACTTTTGCTAGGTTTTAATAACAAAAACAAAAACTCCTTTTACACTAAATTACAATATATCAATATGCATGACCCATCCACCAGGGTACTGAGAGAGCTACATACTGCTCATTATATAAACAGCTTAATTACCACAACTTAACAACACCTGCTATACTGCTTCACAGCTGTAGGTCACGTTATTTGCTCTGGCCTTTAAAGAAATACACATCTTGTGGAACAATAATGAACCTTCAAATTTAAAGAGACCATTCAACAAAGAAATGCAGAAATGTGAAGGCCTTTGGTAAACCCTTGATCTGGGGGCCCCCGACCAAGGCGAGGGAGTGGCAGCATGCCAAGGCGCTGAGGCCTCCCCTTCTTTCTCCCCCTCGCAGGTGCCCAGCCTCCCTCTGTGGAGGCCCTTGTCCAGGAGAGCAGCAGCAGCAGCACCTGTGACCCCAGCAGCCTCCCCATCCTGGAGAACGACCTGCCAGCGGACATCTACCTGCCAGGTAACGTCGAAAGGAGCCCTCGGTGGTGACTGGCGCTTCCTTTCCCTCCGCTGAGAGGGGGATGATGCCCTCGCTTGGCCAAGAAGGAAGGGCCCTGACCCACCTGTCCCCCGTCCCCCCAGCTTCACGCGCCGTCCTGGCTTTTCCTGCTCCTGCACCCATGGCCTGGCTGCCTTTGCATCGCTGCTGCTCTCTGTGTGGCAGCCATGGCCCTGTTCCGTACGTCCATGCCAGGCAGGCCCCGTCCGTGTGGCACATGGAGGAGGGCAATTGGGAACAGGGGGGCGGGAAGCACATGCAGAGGGGGCCAGAAGAGGCTCAGAGGCAGAGGGTGAGGCTCGTGGTGGGTTGCAGAAGAGGCCTCCGCCCCGCTCTCAGGCACCACCCGATGCCCACAGCAAGGGGGGCATCTGCCCATCCATCTTTTCTGACCGCTTTTTCTAACGTCTCCCCCCTTTCTGTCTGCCCTGCCTGGGCAGCCCTCGGCCTGGACTCCTGCTCTGTTGGGATAGAGGAGTAAGCTGGTACGTCTCGTCTTTCCTCCCTATGCGCTGGCGGGGGCCTCTTGGGAGGGCGGGTGGGGAAGGGCAGCCAGAAGTGGGGCAAGGGGGCGGAGGAGAGAGGGGGGCTGCAGTGGGGAGGGGGCTGAGATGCGCAGGGCAGCTTCCGCCCTGCTGTTGGCGGTCTCGTTCAGTGGCCAGGCACCCACCTCGGGGTGCCGGAGTCGGGCACCCTGCCTTGCTTCTTGCTCCCACCATATGCCTGGGGGGCAGGAGGTGCTGAGAGGGTCAGCACCACCAGGGTTCCTGAGCCGGCCTCTTTCTCTCCCCCCCCCCCAACAAACTGCAGGATCTTCTGACTTCGCTGGCACCCTCCCTGGCCGTGGGACCAGCCAATCCGGGCAGCCCTTCCTGTTCAACAATCCCCGCCTCTGCGTGGAAAGCGGGCAGAGCCCGTCCTGAGCGCCTGGCTCGGGGTTCGAAAGCCGCCGCCACCGAGGTGCTCACAATGCCAAACGCCCGGGCGCATCTTCTGGGGCGGCTCCTCTTCCTGCCTGCCTGTGGGGAAGCAGCCCCTCTGCCTCCCTTCCTCTTGCACCAGCGAAGGATCCTTTACGGGACACGGGTTCCGATGCTGTGGCACGAGACAGACATTCCCCCTCTGCGGGGCTCAGCCTCGGACCAGGACTCTCCCCCCCCCCCAGGGACTCTTCTGTGTCTTTGTACAGAAATGCATGATATTCAGTGCCCCCCCCTGCATTGGCCGTGAGGGTGGTGTGATGGAAAAGATTTCCTCCCGCCTTGCTGTGCTCTCTTCCTGCCCCCCAACCCTCTTTGGACATATCTGTTGGCGCCTTGGCCTTTTTAACCCCTGCCTCTGATTTTCCCCCTCCTGCTTCCCAGCCTGCCTGCTCTGCTCCTGGCCGGCACTTGGGGCTCCTGGCAGAACCCCCCATCTAGGCACATGGGGTGGGAGGGGGGTTCTTCCTGCTCCTGGGTCAGGCGCAAGGCCCTTTCTGCCCTCCTCCTCCTCCATGGACTTCCTGCCAGGGGGATGGCTGGACTCCAGAGAGGAAGCCAGCGAGGGGCGGGAGGGACGCAGCTGGAAGTGGCTTGAGGCTCCCCACTGGGACCTGCGTCTTCTGCCCCATAGATACCCCTCCTCCACCACCACGACCTGCTACTTTGCTGCAGGATTTGGGGGCAGAGCAGCAGAGCCAACCTGGGGGGCACTTTTGCTGGAGGGTGACGCAGAACCTGCAGCTTCCTCTCTTGCCCTGAGGCCGGGGCATCGGGTGGGTGCCCCCTTGTGCTGCCTGTGCCACCGAGCAGGAGCCTGTTCACCCCCCACCTTGAGCTCCACGGTTTGGGGCTGTGCCCAGGTGTGCCTTCTCCTCCTCCTCCTCCTCCTCTTCCTCCCTCCCAACTGCTTCACCCAGAAGGCGGTGGGGTGAGGGGTGTCCTTGTGGACTAGCTGCCTGAGGGGCTGCCAGCTGCTTCCTTGCCCCCCCCCAACTGCCGCCTTTGAGGGGGCCACTCTCTTTCCAGGCCCAGAGGGCAGAGCTGGGCCAATGTGTTTCTATATTTATAGTAATAAACCCCTCCTGTGTCAGTCTGGTTGATGCTGGTGACTGGCTTTTTCTTGTTGGTTTCTTCCTTCCTGGTGTTTGGTGGGCCACACTGACCATGTGGACGGGGCCACACGCAGTTCCAGTCTCTTCACTGACCTGAGGAAGCCTCCCGCCTTTATGGGCCTTGTGCCAAGGCAGACTGCTGGCACCTTGAGAGGCATGACATAAATGTTGGGAGTGGCAGTGCTCTGGGTTTGCCTTCTGCCCCTTCCTTGCCTGCCAACAAGCCACCGCCCCCCTGGCCCTTCTTTCCTGCCAGTCAGGAGTGGGTCTGCAGCAGCCTTGGCACGTGGCCCATTTCTGCCACTCACCCTTGGGCACTGCAGCCAAATCCATTGGCTTTTGACCCAGACGCCAGTGCCCTCTCAAGCCAGGCCAGTGGTCCATTCAGTGGGGCTGGTGGAGGAGAGATCCGCCTTTCACACTTCAGGGGCGGCAGCTGCCTTGGGTGGGGTGCCCCAGGGATGGGAGAGGGTGGTTCTGCACTCTCAGCCAGGCCTCGCTGGCCCCTGCCCTCGCAGATCTCTCTCCCACCCTGGCAGGTGAGCAGGACAGTTTGTTCCTCTGAGGAGGCTGGCCGTTCAGAGGAACAATGGGCCAGCCAATGCGCCCGTCCGTCTTGACTCAGGCTGCCACTCTTTGTCTCCAGAGCGCTTGCCCAACTGCCCGAGGCAGGTCCAGGCCTGTCTGCTGCCCGGTGTCCATCTCCTCAGCAAAGGACAGGAAGGAGAGTCTGTTTGCCTTCTTCCCTGCCCAGGCACAGAGCAGCAGCTGGCACATGCCTTAGCACATGCGTGGCATGGGAATGCCCACCTCCCCCGGCACCTTCAGGGAGTTTGCCAAGGGTGCTCCAGTGCTCTTCCTGGCCTGCCTTTTAGCTGCCAGCCTTAGCTGAACCCCTTTCCTCCCGTGGGCTGTCACGGCTGCTCAAGGAAGCAGAAACCAGACTCTGCTCTCAGACAAAATTATTTGCATGTATTTACTTACAAACATTGTGCTGCCAAAGTTGATTTGGAAAAAGGATATTGGTTTTGCGTGCACAGGAAGGGAAGGAGGGGGAGGCCTTGAAGTCTTCTGAATAGTTAGAGGACGAGAAGTGCCCCCTTTCCCCTGGTTTCTTGGCCCCCAGCCCTTTGGCAGACCCGCTTTGCCCATCCTTGCACCTCTGAGAGAGTGCTCACCGGTTTCAGAAAAAGCTGTACATCCCGAGCTAATGGAGCTCTGTTGTGCCTTTTGACATTTGGGAATACAGGCGCTCTGCAACCTGCTGCCATACACAACCACAGCATGACTTGCATCAAGCAAGGCTACGACTAGGGCGGACACCCCCAGCCTCTCTGCTCTGGGGCAGGGCTGCCCCCCCCTGGGCAGAGGTCAGCTGCAAACCAAGGCCACTTCTGCTTCTGCTGCATCTTCTCATTGCCTCTTGGGTGCCTGCAGAGCTCATGCTTCCCACGGCTGCATCTCGGCTAGGAAGCCCTCGACAAAGCAGGTGCCGCCCTCCTCCTCGAAGGCCCAGGGGGGTCCCAGCGGCAGCTCCGTGGCTGCTTCCTCCTCCCCCCACGGTTGGCCCAGGGGCTCGGCATACAGCGTCAAGTCTTCCACCAGGGCTGGGACAGGGTGAGGGGGACCCTCTTGGCTCAGAGGACTGACTGGCTGGTCAGAGGAGGCCAGGACCACCACCTCTGCGGCCAGGGAGCCGAGGGCTGCCGTCAGCTCCAGGTCCTCAATGCTGCTCCCGCTGCCAACGAAGGTGTCCTCCAACACAGACGCCCAGCTGAGGTCCCTGGGCAGAGCCACCCCCTCTCTGCCCACAGAGGCCAGAGGCGAGCGGGCACCGGTCCAAGCAGCCTTGCTGGTGCCCTGGCCTGGCTGCTGCTTGCACTTACCGGGGTGGCGCTGCCCCCCAGGAAGCCGGGGCGCCTGTTCCTCTTGCAGGGGGCCTCGTCTCCTCCCTCGGAAGCAGCCCAGCTCTGCACCGGAGGTAGGCAAGGGGGGTGTTGCCTGAGCGGCCGAAATGCAGGGAAAGGTTGGCACCCGCTTCCGCCGGAATATCCCGTCGACGAACCTGTCTGCGTGCTGGGGGTTGATCCGCCAGAAGCCCCCCTTGCCAGGCTCGTCTTTCTGCCGCGCCACCTTCTGAAAGCACTTGTTCAAGGACAGGTTGTGGCGAATGGAGTTCTGCGGAGGGAACAAAAGGCCCATGGGGTGGAGGGGAAGAGAGGGAGGGGTGAGCAGAAGGGTATGCAGAGAGCCCTACGGGATCAGGCCAGGGGGATCCCACTGGCCCCTCATCCTGCTCTCACAGGAGCTAGCCAGATCCCTATTGTGAGAAACTTGCAAGCAGGACATTCTGCGCACCAGAGCCAGTGACTGGCCTTGTGCCTTGTAGCCACCAGTTGCCCTCCATGAATTTGCCCAACCTCTTTTAAAGCCATCCAAGTTGGTGGCCATCACTGCCTCTTGTGGCAGGGAGTTCCATAGTAACTTTGTACCCCATGGATAATTGCTTTCTCTTCTCTTTGTCCTAAACCTCCCCGTCTTCAGTTTTGTTGCATGTGCACAATTTCTAGCGTTTGCAGGAGAGGGGGAAAAACTTTTCTCAATACAGTGCTACCTCGGGTTAAGTGCTTAATTCGTTACGGAGGTCTGTACTTAACCTGAAACTGTTCTTAACCTGAAGCACCACTTTAGCTAATGGGGCCTCCTACTGCTGCTGCACCGTTGGAGCACGATTTCTGTTCTCATCCTGAAGCAAAGTTCTTAACGTGAAGCACTTTCTGGGTTAGTGGAGTCTGTAACCTGAAGCGTCTGTAACCCGAGGTACCACTGTACATTCACTTTCTCCAGGCCATGCCTAACGTTCTCAACAGCTGCTTCTTCCTTGCATTTTCCCCAAACTTAAAAGTCCCAAACGCTGCAACCTTTCTTCCCGAGGGAGCCCCCCGGATCATTTGAGGTGCCCTTTGTTTCTTGCCCTGCAAGAGAGCTCCCTGGCAGAAGTTATTAGTGCCCATCTGAGGAATGTTCCGCCTCCACCTGCCCCTGGTTGCAGCAGCCCCTCCTGCCCACCAGAATGGTGAAGGGCACCTCTGGGGCAGGGGGAGAAACTCGCTTCCCATTTTTGCAACTCCACAATATTGATGGGAGGCCAGCTCCGTCTCTCCCTTCCCACTGGGCCTGACTCTTCCTGCCTTTTGTCATAGGAACACAACATTCTGCCTTGTGTGTGTCCTTGGTCCATTTAGCTCAGTATTGTCTACCAGCAGCAGTGGCTCTGCGGGGTTTCAGGCCAGAGCCTCTGCCCTACTCTGCCCCTGGGGATTGAAGCTGCTGGCAAGGCATCTGCTTGCAAGACCACCTGCTGCTCCGGCCCCGCCTCACCTGCCAGCTGGGCTCTGCCTGGCGGTAGTAGCAGAAGTTCTCGGTGATCCAGGCGTAGATGGCCGAGAGCGTCAGCTTGGCTTCTGGGCTGGCCCGCATAGCCATGCTTATGAGGGTGGCGTAGGAGTAGGGGGGCTTCACCTGCCCGTTGGTCCGGTAGTCGACCGCCTCTGGGATGGGGGCGAGGGGCTGCAGGGAGGAGCTGGAGCTGGTGGGTTTGCCCGTCCCCGTGTGCACCCCCATGGCCGCCGTGTCGCCCGCGGGCGGGCTGGCTGGCGCGTAGGAGCCCTGCTGCAGGAGGCTGGCCGAGGAAGGCTTCTCCGGGCTGGCGGGGAGGAAGCAGAAGCCCTGCAGCCACTGCAGGTTGGTGAGGCTGTCGTCCACGGCGCAGCCAGACCCGCAGGAAGCGCCCCAGGGCTCTGTGCCCAGCTGCTGCTGCTGCTGCTGCTGCCCAGTCTTCGGCCTTACCAGGGACATTCTCCCCGGCCAGGGATAGGCAAGGCGACGGGGGCGTCGGAGGGGAAATTCTCCTGCAGAGACAAAGGACAAGCTGTTGCTCCGCCAGGTCCCCCGCAGGCGCATTTGGTTACACGGGCTCCATTCGCCGGGGCCTCGCCAGCGCGCCTGTGGCTTGGGGATGCGGCTCCCTGGGGACGAGCGATCCGGTTTCGGAGGGTGCGCAGGTGGCAGCCGCCGAGGCTTCGTCTTTACACTCATTAGGGGAGTGCACAGCTCGGCTGTAACCCGACACGGCCTCTCCTCCTCCGCCCCCCTGCGCTAGGAGACCCCAGGCGGCTGGCCAGCCCGGCCCGCCAAGGCTGCCGCCTCTGCCCTCCTTGCGCCCACCTGCGGGACACAAACTCGGGCGCGGCGGCTCGCAGGAAGCTGGGTTTTCAATCCGCCGGTGCCACCTGCGTGGGGCAGTGCCCCCCTTGCTCCTTCCTCCACCAGGCTCTCTGCTTCTGAGCGGCGAGCACCCTTGCGCGGGAGCACCACCCACGCGCGAGAAACCAGGGAGCAGCCAGCAGTTGGGGCGGGGGAGCAAGGTCAGGAAGGGGGGCTCTTGCCAAGGAGGGGTCCCGGGATGAATGGAAGGAGCATCGGGCTGGCCGGAAAATCAGAAGAGAGGTGGAGGGGGGCAGCCGATGGGAGGATGGAGGGGGGCATCCTTATCAGCCATGAGGTTTCTACCTTCCTCTCTAGCCCGCCCACCCCCAATTTCGGGGTGCATCCCCTGTGCAAGGGTCTCGTGCAAAACTCTGAAAAGAAACAAAGCCCCCCCTCCAGTTCCAGGTGCCCCCTTCCCCTCCAAGCGCCTACCTGCTGCCCCGCAGCAACAGGCGAGGTGCGGGCCGCCTTCTGCGAGTGCCAGGGGAGAGTGGCGCGTCCGGCTGGCTCTTTGCAGGCGATGGAGAGAAGCAACCTGTTCAGGCTGCCACCCGCCCCCCCCCCCGCCAGCCCCACATTTCATTGGCTGTCGAGGCCACCTTTTGTCTCAGCCGCTGCCACACGCCGCCACCTTGTGAAAGTTGCTGCGCTGCGGGAAGAAAAGGAGGCAGTTACGCGCAATGTCACCAAGTGCTGGGAAGTTTTTGGGGTTCCAAAAGTGGCTCCCGGGAGGCTTAAGAAGCAGCTGCTGGCAGCCCGTCTGCCTTGTAACGCCGCCTCTTGGCTGCCTGGCCCGAGTCCTGCCCCAGAGGGCCCTTCGTGGCACCTCTGGGGCCCAGGGGAGGTCGGAACATCGGGAGGGCAGCAGCTCCGGGGGTGGGGCAGAGGTGCCCATGGGGCATGGCGCGCGCACAGCAGAGGCAGCCTTTTTGCCTTCACGGGTATCCCCCGCGGGGCCTCCATGGCATCTGTCCTGGGTACATAAAAGCAGATTGCACATATAAACCACAACACACGGCTCAACTATGGAACTCACTGCCACAGGAGGCCAACACGGATGGCTTTAAAAGAGGATGGGGCAAACTCGCGGAGGATAGGGCTGTTGGTGGCTCCTGAATCCCAGTTGCTAGAAACTACAGGAGGAAAGAGGGCTCGTGTGCTGCGATCCTGCTTGCAGGTTTCCCATTGTACACCATAGCATCTCCCTGGCCATTGTGAGAGCAGACGCCACTGCGCCGGAAGGGCCACTGGCCTGATCCAGGACTTTTCTGATGTTCTTAAAGGTAAATTTTCCAGCCGGGACCCGGTGGGCCTTAAACCAGGTCTCCTGCGCACAGTCAACACATTCCTCTTTCCTCTCTGCGAGTTCATTCCATTAATTAATTCAACTTGTCACCCAATTATAATATTGATATGGCAACGTGTGGATGACTTTGGAAAGGAGATTTAAAATTTATAGCATGCTGCGCATTAAAAGAAAACTACATGAAGATGTTGTATAGATGCTATTTGACGCCTAGCAAGCTGACAAATTTAAAGCCAATATATGCTGGGAGTGTAAAGAGAAAGAGGGTACTTTTTTCACATGTGGTGATTCTGTAAGGTTGAAAAGGCCTTCTGGAGATTTGTTTATACTGTAATGAATTGAAAAAAGGTTTAAAATAACTTGTTAAAAAACCAGCAGCTTTCCTTTTAGGTATACTTGGAGAAGGGGTGCCAAATATCAGGAAAAAAACTATGTATGCTATCAGGGCTGCCCGAATGATATACGCACAAAACTGGAAAGAGACGATTGGCAACTAAAACTGATGAAATACGCGGAGATGGAGAAACTTACTGGAAGACTAAGATATAAGGATGATAAACTCTTTGTAGCAGAATGGGGGAAATGTATTGGACATATGAAAACAAACTGTAAACAACTAAAAACATTAGCAGGATTGATATAAACAGGAGCCATGAGGATTATAACAGAATTAAAAAGGATAAATGGGCAAAATGGTTAAATTAAGATATGCAGTAAGAATTTGCTAGAAAAATAAGAAACCGCAAAAGGGAGGGAAGTAGCAGAAAACATCACTGGGTTTGTGTGTGATTTATATTTATTGTTTAATATTGTAAAATGAAAAAAATAAATTAAAAGGGGGAAAACTTGTCACCCAAAGGGTCCCTAAGCAGCATAATCACACACTTTATTCACAGTCTTGTGTCCCTTAAAAATAATGTTTAGATGCTTTATTAAAAATACCCCAAACTGGTCCGGAGCGAAGCTGCTCCCTCCGCTCAGCCCGGGAGGGGAAGGCAGCCCTCTGCGCATGCCCAGAGCATCCTCGCCCGCTCCCCGCCGCCCAACGGACCACATTTCCCAAGACGCGCAGCGGCAGGGCGGAGTCTCGAGGCGGAGCCGCTGTGAGGCGAGCAGCCTCTCCATTGGGCCGGGCGGCTGCCAGTCCGCCAGGCGGCGCCCCCATTGGACGCCGCCCCCTCTCCCCGCGCGCTCCGGGGGTCGTCGTGTCCGCGGCGAGGGCGTCGCCGGAGCTGAGGGGACCAACGGCTCCTCCCGTCGTCGGGCAGCCGCGTCTCGCCGCCTCCGCCTCGGGCCGGGAGCCGCCGGGCGTGGCCGAGCTGAGGCCCCTGAGGCGCGGCGAGGCGCTCCGCCTGGGCCCCGGATGGAGCCCCGCCCCGCATCCCGGCATGCTCTTCGCCCGCATCTCGCTGCGCTACGCCCTCCTGGCGAGGGGCGTGGCTTGAGGGGATGGGGCGTGGCATGTGGGAGCGATGGCTCCGCCCACGCAGGGACGCCACGTGCTCAGCAGCCCACGTGGGAGGTCGGCCGAGCGCTGTTATTATTATTATTAATTATTATTATTTATTTATTCCAAGGGCTTTTTTCCTTTGGGGACGTGTGCCACTAAACATGCTGTGTATCTAAGTTTGGCCTCATTGAGGGCCAGTATTTCAATATGAGTAGGAAAATAAGCTCTGGTTTCCCCAGTAGTGATGTATGGAAGCGAGAGCTGGACCATAAAGAAGGCTGATCGCCGAAGAATGGATGCTTTTGAATTCTGGTGCTGGAGGAGACTCTTGAGAGTCCCATGGACTGCAAGAAGATCAAACCTCTCCATTCTGAAGGAAATCAGCCCTGAGTGCTCACTGGAAGGACAGATCCTGAAGCTGAGGCTCCAAGACTTTGGCCACCTCATGAGAAGAGAAGACTCCCTGGAAAAGACCCTGATGTTGGGAAAGATGGAGGGCACAAGGAGAAGGGGGCGACAGAGGACGAGATGGTTACCAGCATGAGTCTGACCAAGCTGCGGGGGGCAGTGGAGGACAGGAGTGCCTGGCGTTCTCTGGTCCATGGGGTCACAAAGAGTTGGACACGACTAAACGACTAAACAACAACAACAACAGGAAAATAAGAACATTTTTTTAGAAAGAAAAGAAGCACTGGTTATTCCCTTCATCAAGAGACCACAAGGCGGATTATTTTTATTATTAGATATTTATTATTATCTAATAATATTTATTTATCATTAGATATTTATTATTATATTTATTATTATATATTTACACTCCGCCAACAGGAGGCAGAGTGAGGCCTCTCGGCCAACGCCTCCGCAACCCTCGCCAGGCTGGGCTGGGCTGGGCAAGAGGGGCGGAGACGGAGGCCGGCAGCTCCAGCCCCGCCGGGGGAGAGCCAGAGAGGACTGGCCTCTTGGAGAGGAGCCACGTGGGGAACAGGAACTCAAGGCAGCCTACAGATAAAAGCATAGAACACAAAAATACATAATTAAATGATAGTAAATGAGGGCGGAAAGACAAATCACAGACACACATCACTGTGTGCAGAACTGGGGTGAGACAGTCTGAGCATAATGTTGGCCCATCTGCACGGAGCCCAATTCAAAGTGCAGCTCTTGAGCTATAAAGCCTATTAAGCAGCTCAGGACCACAATACCCAAAGAACCGCCTCTCCCTATATAAACCAACGCTGTGATTTCCATCTGAGGCCCTTCTTCATGTTCCTCTGTGTGAGGTCTGGAGGGTGGCAGTGGCTCACCAGTTGTGGGACACTCTCCCCAGGGAGGTTCACCTGGCGCCGTCATTGCCAATTTTTAGGCGCCAGGCAAACACGTTTTTCTTCGGCCAGGACTTGGGCTGCTTGTGTTTCTGTGCGCTCTGGCACTCATCATGGTCCTCTGTGCACCAGAAGCAGTTTCATCATGCTAGCCATGTGACCTGGAAAAGCTGTGGACAAATGCCAGCTCCCTTGGCCTGAAAAGCAAGATGAGCACCACACCCCATAGTTACCTTTGACTGGACTTAACTGTCCAGGAGTCCTTTATTAGCTGATTAATATTCTACAGCCTTGTAAATGTTTCCGTGGGAAGGAGATTTTTTGTTCTGTTGCTTCTTGACTTGACTATTTGTGCTTTTATCTTATTTTTTCCTTGTGAACTGCCCCGAGTTCTTTTGAGGAAGGTTGGTATATAAACCTAATAAGTAAATAACCAACCAACCAACCAATCAAAGGCCATGGATTGATTAGAAACCGAAGACCTGCTTGAAGAGGTACATTTTTGCCTGGCACTTACCAAGATAAGCAACAAAGGTGTCAGGCAAGCCTCCAAGGGAAAAGACTTCCACAAAAAAGGGAGTCGCTGCAGAAAATGGATGCAACTATTAACATGCTCCTCCATTTCCTCCTCTTGTGTTGCAGATGCAGATGTGGTTCAGTGGCCAGCTGGGCTTCCCTGGAGGGTTCGTGGACTGGCGGTTCTGGTCGCTGGAGGATGGCCTGCACCAGGTGCTGGGCTTGGGTGGTGTGCGTCTGACGGAAGCTTCACACACCACCGAGGGCCCCCAGCACATGGGGGCCCACTTGTATGCCAAGCAGTTGACCTTGCTGGAGCTGCATGCTGTGGAGATCAGCGCCGTGCACTCACAGGACCATGGACTGGAGGTGGGGCTCCAGGGGCTGACAGCAGCACAGAGAGCAGATGGAAGTTCTGCGGAAAGGCTGCTTAGGAGGGCTGTGGCCAAGAATATTGGAGGGGACAAAGGGTTAATGGGGTGGGAGAGCTTGATAGGGCTTCCCATGGGTGGGGGCTTTCATTTGGTGGCCTTAACCTCAGGGCAAAGGGCATTCCTTAATCTTCCAAGCAGTGAGGCTCTAGACTGCAGTGCAATATACAGGTTTTCCTAGGTAAAGGAACCCCTGACCATTAGGTCCAGTCGTGACCAACTCTGGGGTTGCGGCGCCCATCTCGCTTTACTGGCCGAGGGAGCCGGCGTACAGCTTCCAGGTCATGTGGCCAGCATGACTAAGCTGCGTCTGGCGAACCAGAGCAGCGCACGGAAACGCCGTTTACCTTCCCGCCGGAGCGGTACCTTATTTATTTCCTTGCACTTTGATGTGCTTTCGAACTGCTAGGTTGGCAGGAGCTTGGACCGAGCAACGGGAGCTCACCCCGAGGGGATTCGAACTGCCGACCTTCTGATCGGCAAGTCCTAGGCTCTGTGGTTTAACCCACAGCGCCACCAGAGTCCCATACAGGTTTTCCTAGTGCAGAGGAAAAAGAGCCCTTTGACTTTGGGTGATGGTGGGCTGCAGCATGGTGGTATTTTGTGGTCACAGAGCATTTGCCCGTGCTGTTGCAGGTGATGGGAATGGTTTGAGTGCCCCTGTACACCCAGAAGATCGCATGGGCGGGCTGCCTTCCTTCCTGGGGAATTCCTTTGTCAGCACAGCCAAATTCCAGCTCCTTTATGCCTTGAAATTGTGGAGAAGCTGGCAGAAGCTGTGGCTGCCACGCAGAAACCGCAAAGGCCTTCCTCAGAAGCAGCCTCAACCACTCCCACAACCGCTTCAGCATCGTCTCCTGCCGCCTTCTGGACCAACAGTCAGGCGGGTGCCAAGGTGCAGCCTCTGCAGGAGAAGGAGCTGCTCTGAGTTGTTTAGGAACTGAGTGAGGAGGACCGAAGATGGAGAAGGCTTTTGCCACAAGCCTGCACTGTGCCGCTACCTTCTTGCCACCAGTGGCTCAGGCCACCCAAAGCCCTCTGGAAGGCTCTGTCCTGAGGAGATGTTCCACTTGGTGCCCTGTGGACTGCTGGTGCTGGCCACTGGATTTATTTATTTAAATAGCCTGTTTGTGGAAAGGCCTCAAAGGTCAGGATGGGGTTTTCGGTTCCTACTTTTAACACTGCACTTCAGGATATTTATTTTTTAATGTGATAGCTTTGAGAACCAGAGGAGTCAATTTTGCTGCTGTGCTGAAAGTGGAGACCAGAAGAATAAAAAACCTTTTTGTTGCACCTGCAGAAGACTAGGCTTGTGTTTCTACCCAGCTGTTAAAACTACATAGCTGACCTTTTGTTTGAACTTATATAACTTAACACAGGGATGCTCCAGAATGCTGTTTCTCTCCCACAGGGGTATACAGTGGTACCTCAGGTTACATACGCTTCAGGTTACATATGCCTCAGGTTACAGACTCCACTAACCCAGAAATAGTACCTCGGGTTAAGAACTTTGCTTCAGGATGAGAACAGAAATCGTGCTCCGGCAGCACGGCAGCAGCAGGAGGCCCCATTAGCTAAAGTGGTGCTTCAGGTTAAGAACATTTTCAGGTTAAGAACGGACCTCCGGAACAAATTAAGTACGTAACCAGAGGTACCACTATACAGCTAACTCTTACTATCTCCAAATGGCACAGTCAGGCTTTCCATAAATTTCCAAGATTAGTCCAAGCTGCCCATTTAATTTGGAAGCTTCTACCTCTCATGTGATTTATTTCAGGTATCTCTACAAGCGAAAGGGCAAAACAGCAAAAATCTGAAATGCATTAAGAGTTCTCATAAACCTAGCCCACCCCTTACGGAAGATTTGCTCAAAAGCGACACAAATGGCAGCATAGGAGTCAAGAGCACAAACTAGGAGCAAAGCTCAGTGGGTGGGCTAAGCCTTAGTCACACAGCCATCCGTAGGGCAGCAACAGCACTGCCCTACCATGAAAGGAGCTTTGCAGTAAGGATTGCTCAGGGTCAGTTTACACGTGGGGTAGAATCCACCAGCAAAACTTTTCCTAGACTGTATTAGCTCAAAGGTATGGAACCCCTTTCCCCTGCACCAGCCCTCATCTGGAAAACCAGAGCATCATCCGGAAAAGCCCAAGTATTAACATTTGCTTCAGAAGGAAATGACTTAAGCTCATTCCAAAAGGGTTCCCTTTCATACAAAGCTGTTTGACTTTGTTAGCCCACCAGTCAGTCAGTCTACTTCACAGCTGCTTACTGTGACAGCAGTGGCTCAGAGTCTTGGCTGGGGCTGGATCTGTGATCTTAGCTGTGCAAAGCACTAAGGCTACGGGGGGATCCTTCTCCACCCTAAGCACAGACCAGCTCCAGCAACAGACTCTTGCTGTTAATTTCCCCCCTTTCTGCTGCTGTGTTGCCTGGTCTTCCCTGTGCATAGGGAGACAATAGGCAAATGCCACAGGGTGCCGGGGGTGACAGTAGCACAGAGTAGCACAAGTCTTGGCAGGGGCAGCTGCCTTTGGTGTGTGCTTCTGAAAAAGCTCTTCCGCCCCAACAGTCGGGCTTCATGGGCCAGAGCCCTGAGGAACAAAGGCAGGAGACCACACTGTTGTGCAATGGTTAAAAACAAGACAGGAGAGTCACAAACAAAACAAACTCTTTTAATCAAAGACATTTAAAGTGACTGGCTGGCCTTTGCTGTTCAATAAATAAGGGTTGTGGCGAACACCACCGTCTTCTCAAAGGGGGCAGGCCCACAGCTGAGGCCTTTTGTTTCCTTTTCCTGAAGCCATCTGTTTAGGAGTAGTGTGTGCACAGACAACAGGCAAGCAGGCAGGCAGGCATACAAGAGCCACAAAGAGCTCAGACAAGGAGTATACAAAAGCATGAAAAGAAAACCAAAATACACATGGAAACAATAACAGCTCAGGACATTCTCAGGCAAAAGGAAAGTTTCAAAACGAAACAAAAACCCACCACAACACACACTTAAAAGAAAATCACACACAATGATTGTTATTTAAATGGACTTTCCTAAATCCAAGCTTGGGGCCCTTGGAGGACATGACACCCTCCCTGCCTTTTACGCAAAGGGCAGCATTGCCAGTGCAATCAACCCGTGGGGCAAGGAAGCACCCCAAGTGTCAGCTCAGCCTGCCAGGGATGTGCCTCTTAATTTGAGAGCCAAAGCTCTGGAAGATTTCTGCCCTCTGCAGCATAATGGGGGTTCTTGATCGTTAATGGAAGGCAGGTAACATTTTATCAAGCCCTAAATGGCAGGAAGTACCACTGAAGCCTTGCCAAAGCCAGCACCACTATGGCTAAACCTGTTGAGTTTGGGAAACTGGACCATCACAGTTCCTCGTGAGCCAGGTGACCAAGACACAGTGGAGGGGTTCTGTGTCTACCCTTCCTCTTAAAGAGGCAGCTCTTTTCCCCGAAGCCATACATAGATAGGGAGCACCTGCCTGGGCTTCTGAATCCTCCTTCCAATTAGACAAACAGCAACATGATGGAAGAGGAAACCTAAGAGCTGTTTTACTCCTTAAAATCGAAAAGTGCAAGTCTCAGAACAGAGCTGAGCATGCAGTCAGATTAAGCCAGTATTGGGGGAAGGGACCCCTTTGGGGCAGGGGAGACCGTGGGCCCTTCATGGTCTGATAGACACTGCAATATCCCAGCACCTTCCTGCTGCAAATGCGGTGAGATCTATATTGCTTTCTAATTCCAACTGGAAATTCAGACCTGCTGCTTCATCAAGCTTTGTATAATCTCAACTGGGTGGCAAACAAAAGGGCATTCTGGAAGGGAGGGAAGAGGCATTTCGTCAGGCAGGGGCCTCCTAGCTCAGAGTTCTGGGCTCACAGAGCAGCATAGTTAAGAAGACGAGCTCGCTGGCACTCTTCCAAGGGTCCACCCGGATGCTGGCAACTCTTCCCAGAAGACGACAGCAGAGGGACAGGCTGTTTGCCCTGCATCCAGCACACCTTGACTTCATTGCAGTCATATAGTGGGGAGATGCCTCCTGAGAATCAGAGAAGTCACAACCCTGTCGGTGCTACTCTCTGCAAAGCACTCCTTCTCCGGAGAGGTGCTGTGCACAAGAGCCAAGCACCTTATCCTACTGGCCTTTAGGGCAGCCATAGCAGATAGCTGTGGCGCAAAGCCCAGATGGGGCAGGGCAGTGCAATTGTGCCCCACCCCACGCTTGAGGGACCAGAGGGCTACACCATGCACCTTTGGACAGCAGAGCCAGGGGTTAATAGCTAAATGGGGAATGGGTGTTGTGTGCAAAACGTGGCAAACAAAAAGCATCCATTGAAGGCCCCGAAGGTGCCTCAACAGACAGCAGGAACCAAAGGTGAGACTTCTGCCTTGCAGCAAAGCAAGTGTCTCCTCTGTACGTCCTCAACCCTGGCTGCAACCTCGTTGGGAGACCCATTTCCACAATTATACCTTGGGACACTGGGAAAACTGACAGGCAAGCACTTCAGGCTCCCACCAGAAGATTCAGCAAAGGAGGAAGTGAAGGGCCCCTGAGTTTCCACAGCAAGGTGAATTCTTCAAGTCAGATCTTCCCACACCTTCACAGCATCCACAGGTCTTGAGTTCTAGCTGAGACTACAGGCAGAATGCTATATACACAGTGTATGTTGAGAAATACACACCCACTCACCCATTTCACTATGAAACAGCCAATCCAAGATGCTTCATTTAAAACCACCCCCAGGCAAAGGAAGCCCGTGTGAGAGGGGAGGCGCTGGAGCTCTGGGCTTCCCAGCAGCCGACAAAAATAGAAGTGCAGCTTATGAAGCCACAACTTTTACACCAAAGGAGTGAAAAACCGCATCAGCCTTCTCTGCTCCTAGTCACAGCATCATGAAAAAAATCAGCACAGTCTTCCTCTCTTTTGTGCAAGGTCCTTCCTCACCCCAAGCAGAGGGCTTGGAGCACACCTGGTGCCCCTCGGGCAGCTGCTGAAAGACTGGCTGGAGGATGAACAGCTGCTCACCTACAGTGCAGGAGGAGGAACATCTACGGGAGAAGCATGACTTTCAACCTGCAAACTCTTCCTTAAGCCCTGGGGCAACACGGGAAACGAGAGCCCAGCAAGATGAGAAGATCTGCCAAGTCTTGGCTAGTTCACAGAGGGGCACCCAGGTTCACGGGATGGATCAGCGAGCAAAACCGTTGTCTGTTTCATCACGTAGAGAAGGACCTGCCTACAAGAGAAGCACTGTTCAGAACCATCAAAGAAAAAGTATCGTGCCACATTCAAGGTGGAGCCTGCACTAGTTCTAATGCACTTGCATCTTAAATTTAAATTTTACTAAACAGAGCATACAACAGTGGGTGCCAGGGTGGCCTCCACTTCGTGCTCCCAGCACAAAGAGCACCCACAGGACAGGAAAATGGCATGACCAGGCTGCAACTTACCTTAGAATCACATTGTCCGGCTATATTCGATGCCACTCTTTGCTGAAATGCCCGACCATGGCAAGAGACTGCAGAGGAGGCTCTGGGCTTGGCGGTAGATCCGCTGGGGAATTGTGCAGGGGCTCAGACTGGCCAAGGTCGATCCGATGTGCTGAAGATAGTCAGTGCACTGCCGTTAAGGAGCCCCAACAATGAAGACTGAGACAGCTGAATTGGCCAAGCCAAAGAAGAAGTGGCGGCAGCAGCTGCAAGTGCCATCGCTGTTGCTCCCTCTGGGAGGAGTCTCAGCATTCCATTTTACGAAGAGGGAAGCGGCTGGACAGCGCTGCAGGTGGCAGACTCAGGCCCACAGAGCACCAGTATGAACAAGCTCTAACTTGCATGTTAGAGCAAGACACTTTGGCGGCAGGGCAAGTTCTTTGGGAAATATTGCTTCCCATGGAAAGAGGGTCCATCACCTGCAAACTCTAATGTGCTCTAGGTCCCCACCCCAGGACACTGGGGTTGCTCAGGGTGCCTCAGGGGAGCAGCATAAATATTTCCATGTAATGTGCATAATGATTATAATTTGGACTTTGTGTCTCTCAAGGCCAAGACACTTGGGCCCTACTAAAGAGGCAATCCACAACCACAGTCTTAAAGTCAAACATGAGCACACCTGGCAATTATTACTTTTGTGCACCAGGAGGAAGCACTAGACACAGAAAGGTGGCAGCTCCACAAGGGTAGGAATTCTTTCCCCTGCAGATTATCAAAATATGAGAATGAAGTCTATTCTGGAAGGGGTGCAAGGCCCAGGAGAGTAAGCAAATATGCAGTAATTTAACTTATTTCAATATATTGCATCTTGCATTGCACTGGACATTTTGGCTCAGGTACAATGTCTATACTAGGAGAGTCCTATCTGGTTGCAGCAGTGGCCAGACCTGCCTCCCCAGCAGGGCCAGCCTGGGTCTTAGCAGGATGAAGGGGCTCTCGCCCTGCCCTGAGCTGCCAAGCACCAGTCCCTGACCTCTGCTCATGCAACGCGGTGCATGGCTTCTCAAAACACCACAGACCAGATCATGAGCAGCATCCCACAGCTTGCCAGACCACCAACAAAGGATATAAGATTGTCCATGGAGGGTGCCCACCATTGATGTACAAAACGTAAGTGAAGCCATCTTTGAGGACGCCTCTTATGGAATAATAGTAGGGCAGGTAATGGTGCTGCTTAAAGTCTCTGTTTTCATAGAAGTTTATAGCAGTGTTGTTAGTGGTGAGGACATGCAGGTAGATGGCTTTGCAGTGATCCTGGGCAGTTGTTGATATGTGATCTTTCAAGCTTTCAAGTAAGAGAGAACCTACCACAGGAGAGAAAGCGTTAGAAGCAACAAAGGCGGCCAACCCACTATCCACGCAGTTTTCACTGCTGCTTTGCTGTGGCTGAGTTTTAGCTGCAGTAACATGCCCTTACTCTGAAGCAAGGGTTCCCCCTACCTTGTACCCCCCCTCCCCGCTAGTACTGGAACAAGAATGCTTCCATCTCTTAATTTTTGGACTACTTAGCAGAAGCAACACATTGCACAATGTTGCCAAGTGTGACCCTGGCCAGTGGACACGGGTAGCCTGGCAAGGGGCTTGTCAGGTTAATTACAGCTTGAGACATATACTCTGGGGTGAGGATGAATGACCACTTATGTCCATTAAGGGGCAGGCTTTCTGCAGTTTTAAAACACAGGCTTGGAGCTGTGCTGCAGTGAAGACCACGACAAGGGCTCTGCCCCCTCTGCCTGACAAGGCTTCCACACCACATTTCCTGGCATCTTCAGCTAAGGCTGGGGGGATTTTTTGTTTGCAGTATGAAAGTGTCACAAGCACTTCAGTTTTTAGTTTAGAGGAAAGGCACATTTCCAGCTCCCATGATTGTGAGGATAGGCTTGAAAGCATGGAGGCAAAGAATGACAAGCTCTCAGAAGCCACAGGGAGGCAGGTAGTAGCTGGGGGTCCTGCCTCAGAGGGGACACATGGAATTCCTTGCCCCTAGACATGGAGAGCACAAAGTAGCACCACTCTTCTAGTCCAGAAATGTGAATTCCCTTCTTTTTCAAGTGCAGAGGAGTATACACAGATGTGCCATCAGCTCTTGTGCTTGTGATGCAATTACACAGCCTTTTTTGGGGTGTTGTTTGACTGACTACAGCAGTGCAAAGTATTTAAAGTGCAATCCTATCCTATGTATGTCTACTCAGAATCAGGTCCCACTGTGTTCAATAGGGCTTACTTCCAAGGCAACTATGCATATGAGATTGCAAGCTAAGATACTCTTACCTATGCCATGCTTTCGAAATTCTTTTACCACTCCTAAGCTTAAAATGTAAGCAACCTGAGTATCCACCGGGAAACTGGAAGCTAAAATGTCACCATCCTAAAGGGGAGAAAAAAACCACAACAGAAAGGCATTTACTCAACACACAAAGATACAGAACCCATTTTTCTGGCATGCTTCGTGCTTTTTGCCAAGCAGCCTCTTTGCCAATCCAGCCTCCTTCACTTGGCAACTTTCTGTTTGGAAGTTGGATGGAGGCAAGGAAGATTTGGAGCACACACACACACACACACACACACACACACACACACACGTGTCCAGGGGAGGGGAGCCAAATGGAAATTGGCAGATGGTAAATAAGAACATGGGAGTTGAAACTGGAGTCTATGGAGAGGGGCAGAGAACAGTCAAAATTGAGAAAGTCCCTACCCAAAACTACTGGAAATCCCTTTCAAGCCCCAGGATCTCTAGCACACGGTTGAGGAGCCTGTGGCCCTCCAGATGTTAATGGACTGCAACTGCAATCAGCCCCCCAAGCATGGCCAATGGCTGGGGATGACGGAAACGACAGTCAGACATTTGGAGAGCCATAGGTTCCCCACCCATCCTTTAGCAGATGCTGCCTTCACAAGCAAACAACTGAAACCATGAAAGGCAGCTAGCTTGCTGTCCCATTATAAAGGGACTCCATGATGCAAGCCTCAATTGCTCAATGGCTGGTGGGTAGGCAAGGGTTGTGCACCTTTTCCTGGAGCGGGGCCCTCTCTCATACCTCTTTGTGCACTTTTGTTCGACTCTTGATCTCAGCTACTATCATTCCCACAATAGAGCCTCGGTAAGTGGCTGCCAGGGAAAAAAACTTCTTGTTGGAGGTGATGTCCCGATACCATGAGTCAGGGTACCTGGGAAGAAAGGTACAGACAGAGGTGAGGGAAGAACCCAACACATCTCATACGAGCTGCAGCACATGTGCAGTGGAAAGATTTCCCCTGCTGTTTCTTCACATGGAAAATTTCCCCTTTCTAAACATAGAATTGTACAGTTTGAAGGGACCCCAAATTTCATTAAAAAGCAACAACTGTAACATACAGATAGATGGATATAATACCAGTCAAGCTGGGTAGCTGCAAAGTTGTATTTAACTTGTTTTCTAGTGACTTTTCCTAGAAAGCATGCATTAATATAAATAGGATGTTAATAGCATTCAGAGTTTGTTTATAATTTAAAGGGGGGCAGTGATGTGAGGAAGTGTCTGCTATTAACAGTCATTTCTGGGGAAAGCCTTGTGGGCAAGATAGTGAAGCCTGGAGGATCAACATCCAGGCCCAAAGCCCGAGGTTCCCTACCCCTGGTCTAGATGGCCTTTGGTTGACAGTTCTCTCATTTTATGATCAACTGCCCCAGCATAACAACAGGATCTCTGAGTCAGCTCTGGCTGTGGTTACACCTGCCAGTTCACGAAATTCAAGGAGGCAGATTCCATTCCTCTTCCTCCCTCCCCCCCACCACAAGCAAATCAGTTGCAAGAGTCCAGGCTGCAACATACTCTATTGGGAACCAATCACCGCAGAGCTGCTTGACTGTGTCTATGTCATCATGGCACAGAAGACGGAGGTATATCTCACTAAGTGCAGTTGGAGGCACCTCCTCTGTCATTCACACCTGGAAAAGAAAAGGAAGAAAAGGTTTTTAAGCAAAGGTTGGATGACCAGCTGCCATGGGTGCTTTAGCTGAGGTTCCTGCATAGCAGAGGGTTGGACTGCTTGACCCTTGGGAGTCCCTTCCACCTCAACAATTCTACAATTATATGATCACATCCTATAAAAATACAGTGGACCCTCGGGTTATGTTACCTTTGGGTAACGTAACTTTCGGGTTGTGAATTCGGCAAACCTGGAAGTGTATACTTCTGGGTTTCGCCCCGCGCACATGCACAGAAGCGCTTTATCATGCTGCGTGCGTGCGTGCGCAGAAGCAGCGCCTCTTATGGAATTTTCGGGGCCCGTACAGACCCCCGGAACAAATTACATTCGTATCCAGAGAGTCCACTGCAATATAAAATAATCATCAAAATGACTGGCTCGCCTTGAAAATATTCAAACTGTCAGCATAAAAAGATATTCAATAAGCATCTGAAAATTTATCCTACCTCTGCAAGCCCCTCCTACATCCTGATGCTATTGATCTAAGCTCACCTTGCAATGTCCGCCTCTACCCCCCCACCGGAAGGAGGCCTGCAACTGGTCCTGAGCTGTCTGCTTCCTATTCACTTCCTATGAGCTGCTTTGCCAAACTCTGCACTCCAGGAAATTAAACTGAAAAGCAAACATGTTTGCTTGGTTTGAATACAGCAGGTGCAGGGAACCTTTGACCTTCCAGATGTTGCTGAACTACAACTTCCATTAGCCCCAGAAAGCATGGCAAATGGCCAGGAAGGATGGGAGTTCCCCAAACCTGGAGAGGAACATGATTAGATAACTAAAAGAACAAAGAGTCTGCCTGAGCAACAGGCAGAGATTTTCCCTCGGCGACCAAGGTACAAAGGACAGGTCTGTGTGTATGCATTCTTCACATGATAAAATGAAAGCTTCTGTTGGGACTAAATTGGGGGTGGGTGGGTATCTTGCTGCTGCATTAAGCACTGTAATGCACTCTGTACACCAAAGGCAACCTAGATGTTCCCAACACCAAACAGGAAGAGCAAAGCATTCTCTCTTTGCCATGTGTATGTTGCAGACAAGCCAAATCCAATGACCCCGACTGTGGGAAATTGCCTTGGCAAATGCTGCTACTGCCAGCTCTACATAGACATAAGAAGGGAAATGTCAGTGCTGCTAATCTTTATTCAGTTCCAGGAACATCTTTGATATTAACTCAACTGCTGGACCATCTGTTACCTATTTATTTTAATCTAAAGCCCTCTACTGGGGACGTGGGTGGTGCTGTGGTTTAAACCACTGAGCCTCTTGGGCTTCCCGATCAAAAGGTCGGCGGTTTGAATCCCCATGACGAGGTGAGCTCCCATTGCTCGGTCCCCGCTCCTGCCAACCTAGCAGTTCAAAAGCACGCCCAAAAAAGTGCAAGTAGATAAATAGGTACTGCTCCGGCAGGAAGGTAAACGGTATTTCCATGTGCTGCTCTGGTTTCGGTGTTCCATTGCACCAGAAGCGACTTAGTCATGCTACCCACGTGACCTGGAAAAACTGTCTGCGGAGCAATGCCGGCTCCCTTGGCCTGAAAGCGAGATGAGTGCCGCAACCCCAGAGTCGTCTACAACTGGACTTAACTGTCAGGGGTCCTTTACCTTTACCTTTTTTAAGCCCTCTACTAGTGTAAATGTAATACAAACAACAATTTTGTGTACTGAATTCAGCAGAACTTACTTCCAAGTAAACATGTGTAGGGTCAGAAAATATAGTTCTCATATGACTTTAGTGGGGCTACTTTCATGCACAGGATCACACTCCATGGCAGAGGTAAATCAGACTGACAGGCATCCATAATGTGGTTTGAGAGGAACATCTGGCTCAAACCCTCCTCCTATCCAATTAGTAAGTGGGTAGGGGAGTTGATGAGTGGAAGATCTAGCCTTGGGATGGATAGCCCAACTTGATAACATTTGCCTTTTTAAAAGTGCCAAAGGACTTTTTATTATTATCATCATCATCATCCAGATTTATAAATTGCCTAACAATTCCAAAATGTAGTGCACAGATTAAAAACAAAGACAGTCCCAGCCTAAAGACTTACAACCTGAGAAACACAACACAGAAGGAAAAAGAGATGAGGAGGGAAAGGCAAATGCAAAACCCAGTCACCAGCTGTTAAAGTTAGAGTTCTTCAGCTGAGCTGAAGGAGATGGCCCTGGTACCCACCTCTCCCTCTCGCCTGTCAGATTACTTCCTCTGCTGCAGCAAGAATTCTGGCTAAAACCTTTGTCTGGGAAGTAGGAAGACTACCCAGACTCAAAGCAGCAGGAAGCAAAGAGGCACAAACTGCCAGCTTACCTTCCAGAAGAGGCCAAAAGCCAGAGGGGACAGAACTAGTGCAATGTCAAGCAGACTCTCTCTTCCTTGACCAAATGGCCTCCTAGCAGCAGGACCACAGCAGCCCTATGGTTGCACCCCCTACTCATGCACACCTTTCTTAAGAATCCTCAGAGATGACCCCTGCAGAAGTGGAATCCAGCACTCCCGATTAAGCCAGCTACCACCCCAAACCTCCTTTCAGTAGCTTCTAGGTCCTCTTAATAACACAACGGAGGCAGGCTCACGACAGTTTATTATTAGTGTTGCTCTAAAACTGGGTCAAAACACCATGTGCTTTGCATTTTGCAAAGAAAACGCTTTAACACAGCAGATGGAAAATATCACCATGGGGACTTTGCTTCCTGCAAGACGGCTGAGTCTTTAGGGGTCTCGTCACAGCAGCTCTGATGGCTACCAGACACAAAGGGAAGAAAATCACCACCAGTATGAGAAGACATTTTGATAACACTGAATATTTTTGGACCATACACAGTACTTCAGAATTACAGATAAGGATTATGTGGTAACTCCTCCCTGAGCAGATGCACTCTTCAACCATCCAAAGTAAGTCCTGCTGATTCGTGCTGCACTTGCAAATGCCCTCTTCCCATGTTCAGAACAACTTCTACTGTCATCCTGTCTTCACTTCCCAGAAAAAAACAACCATTCCTTTAATCTCACATTTTGCAGCTTTCCAGTCTTGGAAGAGGTCAAGCTTTAAACTGACTTCCTAAAAAGCTTTTGAAGAGCTTCCTTCAGAATTTCCAGTGGGCTGTTTGAAAATGACGAATATTTCTTATCGTTTGTCTGTTTTAAACTCTTATGGCTCATTCAGACTCGTGCTTCTCCCTTGCCTAGAAAGCATTGGTCCCAGTGGTTTTGCCCTTGCTCTGCTTTCTCCTTGAAACCTGCTCCTTAGAAAATGTCAATCTGGAGAAAACCCAGTAGATATCAGGTTTCCCTGGGGGGAAACAGTGGGGCAAAGGCAAGTCTCCAGCACATGGAAAAACACTCACCCAACAGGCTTCACTCTCAGCATTTCAGGTAAAGCGCCTGTTGCTATTTCCATTCAGAGTGGTATGTTTGCATCCTCCCTGTGAGGCTCATTCCATTGTTGCTTGCTACTACATCTCATGACCACGAACTGTAAAGGTTAACTATGTACAAAAACAAAGTCTTTGATATACAGTGGAACCTTGGGTTGCAGACGTAATCCGTGACACAGGCATGTCTGCAACCCACAGCGTTTGCATCCTGAAGCGCCGCGCCTGCGCGATTTGGTGCTTCTGCACATGCGCGAGTGGCGAAACCCGGAAGTAACCCATTCCGGTACTTCCGGGTTTCCCGCGGTCCACAAACTGAAAACACATAACCTGAAGCGTCCGTAACATGGGGTATAACTGTATACGCATTTTATATTTCCTTCTACCCATAGAAAGCTCTCTCCCCAGCAGCATTGGGTCCTTTCAACCAGCAACCAAGGCAGAGGTTTGGAAACTCTCTTGCTATCAACATGCACAACCCAGTTATTTTTAAAAAAATAATAATACCTATAAGAGATGCAAAATAGCTTTTTAGTGACAGGCATACAAATTATTCAAGGTCCAAAGTTCAAGTTAGAAATAAGAACCAGGTTTTTAATTATTTAAAATGGAGATGGCAATTAATCACAAGGATAGAATACCAGCAGGTACAGCAAAACTATTATCACATTAGCATCTCCCTGTCAAAACCTAATGGCTTCCATGGGAGAGGAATAACACAAATCAGTGAACCTAGACAGAAGCAGCATAAATCCAATGAAATACAGCGGAACCTTGGTTCTCGAACTTAATCCATTCCGGGAGTCTGTTTGACTCCCGGAACAGTTAGAAAACCAAGGGATGGCTTCCGACTGGCTGCAGGAGCTGCACTCAATTGGAAGCCGCATCGGACGTTCGGTTTCTGAAAAACATTTGCAAACCAGAACACACACTTCTGGGTTTGCAGCGTTCAGGAGCCAAGCCATTCCGGAACTAAGGTACCACTGTACCGAAAAACAGCTTCATTGTTGTGAGCAGTACCAGCTAGAGGCCTGTGTGGGGACTCAGACTAGATCAAGGGCCTCTCCCCTCCCACTAAAAGGGAGACTTATAGGTTATCACCTCCGCCATACCAACAGCCCATTGTTCTAGCAATGTCACTAAATAACTCCTGCTGCTACCCATTCCTCTGGTGCCTTCAGTGGACAGCAGGAGTCTAGTTTCCCCCTTATTAGTAAAAACGTAACTGATCAAACAGAGCAATGGAGAAAAATACACCTATTTTTAAAAAGACCAATGGAAGAACAAGGTGGTCTCATTTAGAGAACACACATCCTCTTTACGCAAGGACCTTCCCACTTCCTGCCACTCAACCATGTTCTTACAAATTTCAGATCCATCCAAGCGTTTGTTCATCTAATATTAAATTTTTAAAAAGTTATCTCAACATGAACCAACAAAATGACAAAGAGTTTGCCGTCAAGACAAGCTCCGACGTCAGAAATGGCTATTTCAGAGTATACACAGAGCTTAAACTGATTTTAAGAATTTCCCAGTAAAAACAACAACAACCAATAAAAGCAATTCTGGGAAACTGTTACATTTCAGGGCTCCAATGCAGAATTATCAGCTCCATCAAAGACTTCAGTTCTTGCGATTCTTTGGAAGATGCTACAACCATTCAACAGGCTTAAATGCAGACATGCCCTTGGTAGCTTTCATCTTCAGCATCTTGCTCATCTAGGCTCTTGAAAGGGTTCAAGCAGCATTAATGGGGTGGACAATTCCCCACCATTAAAGGGGAGGAGGCAATCACTGCAATCCTGTGGACCTTCATTCTGTGTGTGAGCAACAGAGCCCAAGGTCAGGGGGTGACTTCAGTATAGCCCTGGAGGATTAATGCTGCACCTCAGACTCTAAAAAGGAAATGGGAGCATCAGCTCAACCCCAGTGTGTGCCATGTTGATACAAGTGCCACCAATCTTAGGAGGACGCAGAAAACTTTGCTAGCAATCACCCACTTGCAATTCAAGCTCTTCAAGGACACTTTCAAAAGCCAGAGAAGACTTGGCATCCTGCTTCACCTTCTGAGCCAAGTGCAGCCATGACCCTTAGCACCCCCAGCATAGTCACAGTTATGCTCCCCATCACACTTTATGCTACTCTCACATAAAGTCCTTTGTTTCCTCTCTGCCTGCTTGTTGTCATCCCAAATGGCAAATGTTCCCATTTTTCTCTTCTGGTGCACTTCACAGGAGGCCTGCCTGTTTCAGGCTCCCTTGTAATGAAAAATGTAAAGATTGAAGATGATGTCTTCACCCAAAGACATCTGCCTGTGAAACAAAACACTCATGGTTCCTATACCCATCCTTTTAAAGAAGGGGAGGGCCTATCGGAACTGTGACTTGGATCTTTCATTGGAATGCAAAACATCCGATGCATTCTGTCTCTCTCTCACACACAAACAAAAGCAAACCTAAATGCTATTTTCAGCTTTAAAATATCAACATATTCCAAAGAGGCAATCAGGAGCAACCCAGGATAGATACAGCCCCTGCCTTGGCTCACCTGCAGCAATATTAGGACTAGTCTTGACTTGATCTTACTTTTGGGCTGCTGTAAAGTCCAACTGCTAAGAATCCAGGGTCAAGAAATCCTGTAAAAAGTGGTGAAGACACTATTACACACATCTCACCTCCCTCTTCTCCTTACTACTTTGAAAGAATCAAAACCATTACCTTTATTCAAATATGGATTCCAGAGCAGTAAACAGAAAAAATCTAAATATCAATAAAGTATTAAAACCAACAATAAAAAGAATATATTCTAAAAAATCCTGTGAGTTAACAGACCAAAACTACTCAACAAGCTAAAACAATAAGTACAGCCCTGTGATGTGATGGTTAAGAGCAATGGACAAGGACCTGGGAGATCAGAGTTCACAGGAAACACACAATTAGGTCTTATGGCAGAATCAAATGGAAGCAACAAGCTTCCCCAGGAGCCACAAGTAAATTATGTTTACTCCATCCCCAAGTAAATTATGTTTTCAGGATGGTTAGTTTTTTATGGTGACTGTTGTGGCTCACTGAATGTTTGTTGCATTGCCTTGGCTGCTGTGAATGTTTGAAAAAGCGGCATGGAACTCTTTCAAACAAATAAATTAAACTTCTTATCTCATGGTGACTTTTGGGAGGGGGCAAAGTCAAGAGAGAGGGAAGTGAGATGCCTCCTCAGGAATGCCAGACCAGTGTTAACCTGAGAGGATGTGGCTGGCACTGGACCCGCCAGGGGGAGGGAGGGTTTCCTTTGCAATCCTGGCAACTGCTTGCTCTGTACTGACAGGGGGGGGCCTGGGCAGTATCTTCCGCATTAATGCCTCCCACTAAGCAGGTTGCATATTCTTCTTAGAATGGGTGTGCTTTTATTTTTATTTTTATGTACTTTTATTAAAGATTTCTTGGTTTACAAAAGCACGTGCAACGCCTCTTTTTTCAAGTTACATTTTCTACAGATCAGTTTCATTTGTTGAGACATTAAGTGTCACATTAGGAAGAAAAGCGGGGAAGAGGTGGAGTGGTGTCGGGTGGCGATGTTTCTATTTTACTTAATGTGTGGGCTTTTGTGTCAGCGAGAACGGGCGTGCATTTAATGTATTATTTTAACGGGTTTCTAAGATGCATTAATTTACGTGGGGTTTTGTTTATTTGGGGTTTTTCACTTGGTTGCAAGTTGCTCTGAGTTGCCTTTGGCTTGAAAGGGAATAACAGCAACAATACTAATACTGTGTGTGTCGGGAGCGCGCGAGCGCGCGCTGCTTACGATACTTCGCTTCGATGCTGCGACCTTTGGGCGAAGGGCGGCTAATCGAGAACCTCCTCGGGCGCCCTGCTGCTCTGCTGCCAACCCCCCAGGGCCCAATCCCGGGGCGGGAGAGGCCTTGCTCTCAGGGAGGCGGAGGCGGAGGCGGCTCCCACGAAGGGAAAGGCCGGGCTGCCGCCGCCGCCGCCGCCGCCGCCTCCTCCTGGCCGGGGCCTCCGCCTCCGCCTCCGCCTCCGCCGCCGCTTCTCCCCCGGCCCCAGTCCCGCCCCGCAGTCGGGCCCCGAGGCGGCCCGGCGTACCTGAGGAGGGGCGGCGGCTGCCCCAGCTCCAGGCCGGAGGCGGCGTCGGCGTCGGCCCGCGGCTCGCTTACTTCATCCCGGGGAGGGAGTCCGGAGGAGGGCGAGGGCGGCGGAGACCGAGCGGGGCCGGGAGCGGATACCTCAGCGGCGGCGGCGGCGGCGGCGTCAGGCCTACCTCGCAAGAAGGCGGCGCCCCATTGGCCGAGCGGCAGGAGGACGGCGTCACGTGGCGGCCCGTCACCATCGAGGGCAGGCGCTGCGGCCGCGCACGCGCAGACCGAGGCAGCGGAGTCGGGCTGCCTGTAAACAACGCCGGAAAGGAAGCTCCGCCGGCCGGCGGCTCCGCGCATGCCCAGTTGCGCTCCTCCCTCCCCACCCGCTCCTCGTCCTTGGCTGCCTACTAGCCAGATGGAGCCTCCCTGGTCAGGCGCAGTCTACCCCTAGATTGCCCTCTTGGAAGCACAGAGAGACCCCCCCCCCGAGGGTCACCTGGTCCAACCCCCCTGCAATGCAAGAATCCTCTCCTGTTTTATGTGCTTTCCATAAAAGGTGTCAGGTTGGCCTTGGGGGTAGGGGGACTATAGTAATAATAAATAAATAAATTTTATTTATACCCCGCCCTCCCCAGCCAAGACCGGGCTCAGGGCGGATAACAACCAATAATAAAAACAAGTTGATTAAAATGCAACTTAAAAAACAAGATTAAAATGCAACATTAAAACATTAAGATTCAGCCTCTTCACAGGAGGAGAAAGGGAAAAAGAAAGAGGTGGAGGGAGTTCTCATATAGATGACTTCCCATACCGCAGGCAGCGTCACCATCATAATATATTTATTTAAACCCCGCCTTTTCCCCTGAAGGGACTAAGGGAGGGTTTACAGATAAAATGGAGGCAGATAAACACGTGTCCCCCCCCCCACAGGGAATAATTAAAAAGACAATTAAAGAACACTGATTGAATTCAAACTATATATACAAACATATCAAATCTATTTAAGACCATACAAATAATTGCCCCCCAAATCTAGCATGGCACCAGCCCTTTGAGTAAAAGTAGTCCACGACCAAGAACCTGTTGGAACCGCAACTGGCGGAAGGACAGCAAGGAGAGAGCCAGTCTAACTTCCATAGGGAGGGAGTTTCTGAATTGTGTGGGAGCAGCCACCACCAAGGAGGCCCTCTCTCACACCCTCAACAAGTGTGCCCCTGAAAGCCAGTTGCAGCAAAGGGCAACTGACCTGCCTTGTTTGCCAGGAAGGGGAGGGGGGCAGAAGCAGAATTCTGGGTTGAAAGGGGCCTCAAGGCAGATCCAGCAGAGCTCTCCCTTACAGTGAACCTGCAAAAACTTGTCCTGACAGATTCTTAAAGAGCTTCTTTCGATTATAAGAGAATGTTAAGAAAAGCCATAAAGGTCCAGTTGTGGACGACTCTGGGGTTTTGGCGCTCATCTTGCTTTACTGGCCAAGGGAGCCGGCGTACAGCTTCTAGGTCATGTGGCCAGCATGACTAAGCCGCTTCTGGTGAACCAGAGCAGCGCACGGAAACGCCGTTTACCTTCCCGCTGGAGCGGTACCTATTTATCTACTTGCAGTTTGATGTGTTTTTGAACTGCTAGGTTGGCAGGAGCAGGGACTGAGCAACGGGAGCTCACCCCGTTGCGGGGATTCGAACCGCCGACCTTCTGATCAGCAAGCCCTAGGCTCTGTGGTTTAACCCATACCGGGGGATAAATGGACCCCTCTAAATGTTAACTGAATGTTAAGTAAAGCTAAAACAAAATAAAAAAATTCCTTCCAGTAGCACCTTAAAGACCAACTAAGTAAGGTGCTACTGGAAGGAATTTTTTTATTTTGTTTTGACTATGGCAGACCAACACGGCTACCTATCTGTAACTGGAATTAAGTAAAGCTATGAGACTAATTTGAGGTTTTGGAAAAGTCAGCCTGTGCCTGTTTCTCTAGACCTATGCATAGAGTCATAGAATCATAGAGTTGGAAGAGACCACAAGGGCCATCGAGTCCAACCCCCTGCCAAGCAGGAAACACCATCAGAGCACTCCTGACATATGGTTGTCAAGCCTCTGCTTAAAGACCTCCAAAGAAGGAGACTCCACCACACTCCTTGGCAGCAAATTCCACTGTCGAACAGCTCTTACTGTCAGGAAGTTCTTCCTAATGTTTAGGTGGAATCTTCTTTCTTGTAGTTTGGAACCATTGCTCCATGTCCGCTTCTCTGGAGCAGCAGAAAACAACCTTTCTCCCTCCTCTATGTGACATCCTTTTATATATTTGAACATGGCTATCATATCGCCCAGAGTCGCCCAGCATGGAGGGCACGCTTGGGTCTGGGCGGGTGCTTGGTTGTGAGTAGACACACACATGCCCCCACCTATATTTGTAATTCTTACAACCCCTTCCCATGCAGAATTAAGCATGGCTAAGTCTCCTGAAATTCCCTACTTCTGCACAGGATTAGGCTGCTTATCTACACAAAAAGATGGCAGGATTCAGGGCAGCCACCAATCTAGTTGTTCAGTTTAGAAGTCCACACCCCTTTGTGCATATTCAGCAGCCCTTTATCACTGCTGTCCACAAAAATGAAGAGAAGATTGTCAATAGTACAGCTGCGCTTCAGCTCGGGGGAACTTTCAGCTTTCTAGAGCCAGTTTGGCATTTGTAGCCAGAGATGGGTCTCAGCTGCAGAAATCAAGGCCTGCTGTTTTCCCGAGGGGCAAATATTGGAAAATATCTGTAACTAGAGAAGACATTTTGCATTTCAGAGTAATCAGTTCCTTCCCTTTCAAAATGCAAGGAAGACTTAGCAAGGCCAGTCTGAATCATTCATGTGTCTTGAAATTAAGACAGAGATTATTTCTCATTAGAGGGCTTGACAAGAGACTTTCTGCCCTCTGCCGCAGGCAATATGGAGGCGGACACAAACACCAGGATCCTTCATTGTTAATTTAAGAGAGTTACAAGCCACATTACAAGCCTTTTGGCTTGAAGTCTGTGGACGAGGCACTGTGGAACATGTGGCGTTATAGCTCTCCATTACCAAACGGGCCAATGGCAACATTTTGAAGATTGTCAAAGCATCAGGCCTCTCTACATCATCCTCTGAAAGTTAGAAGGGCTTGAAAGAGAAAGAAATAGACCTTGTTTGAGCCAAGACCATTCAGCTCCTGAAATACATCCTCATTAACATATTGGCACTTGTGTGTAGTTCCTAGGGTCCAAAGCAGGTCTGTGTATGTCTTCTGTAAACCCCAGGAGACAATTCCCATCCCCACCCCCATTTCATAGTGGACTAGACCCCCCCATCAGCAGCTTTGAGGGAGGGAGGGAAACAGGGCTGCAGAGCCTCTTCATCAGCTCTGCTGAAAGACCAGCAACTTTGGGCTCCTCTCTTTAATGTATTTCTATTCCAGCTTGTCATTACAAGAAATCTATAACAAAGAATTAGCCCCTGAGTTTTCTTTTTTCTCCACCCAACCAATACCTTTTCCTTTTGTGCCATGTGTTTTAGATTGCAAGCCTGAGGCCAGGGACTGTCTCGTCACTGACATTTGTAAGTTGCTCTGAGTCTTTTTCTGCTGAAGAGCAGGATAAAAATGCTTTAAATAAAAATGCATTCCTACCTGCCTTGATTTGAACATCCCCTTAACAGCAACGTCTGAAGTTAATTTAAGATTAAATATCACACAGTTTTAAGATGTGATTTAGTTTCTGCTTTAAAACATGTGAAATTTGTTAGATGGACATATTTCTGAAAAAAATATTTCACCCAAATTCACCCTGTGACAGATACCAACCAGAGCAACAAAGCAATGAAGGTTCAAGTTTCACCTAACCAGCTGCAGACATGTTGAATAATGTAAGAGAAAGAAATTGAAGGCCAGTTATCATTGCTTTTTTGTTGTTGCTTTTACAGAAAATGCCACAGACTGCTAACTTTGAAGCAAAAAAATCTGCAATTCTTTTTTTTTTTTTTTAGAAAAATGTACTTGCACTGAAATCATACATATTCACATAAAAAGGACCCCAAGAAAACAGCTTACAAAACACAGTGGGGCTGTTCTCTCCAGGCTCTCTTGCGTAAGAACCAGTCAAACTTCGTCACTTGAGGGGGGTGGGTGGGAGGAAGGAGTTGCAAACAGATGTTCCGAGTGGAATACCAGATCATGACATTTACCCTCCTGCGTAAAACCGTCATACTGGGTTGACAGTAAAAAAGAAAGATCCCATTTGTTCCAGTCAAGATTGGCGTCTCCTCCTCATTCATACAAGATTATTTCTTAAAAAACAACAACTACCAGCCCCCTGTGCATCTTAATGCCCAGGGCCTTCAAGGTCTCTCTTGGAGGAGGAATTGCACAGCCCTCCCCTGCCCACCCCCAGCAAAAAGTAACGGTTGGTTCTCTCTGTAATGGGTGGAAAACACTCTTTCCCTGAAGAGAGGAGAAGTCCAGTTTCTTTAGCGGATCGGCCGATAAGGAAACGCCATGCCTGGAATGAATGTCTGTACGGGGTGAGCTGGGAGAGCTGGATGAGCTGGCATTGCTGGGTGGGCTGCATGGGTGGGATACCCCAGAGGAGGTGTGTGGATGGGGGGGTAAAACCCAGGGGGCAAAGCAGCGTGGGTGGGCTGCTGGACTGGACCCGAGATCACCAGCTGGAGCAGGCTGCAGGAAGAAGGAGAGAGACAACTGTGGGTGAAGGCAGCTGGCCTGCTGAGGAACAGGATTTTACAGCGACATGAAGCAGCACCTACTGGATCAGGCCCATGGCCCCTGTAGTCCAGCTTCCTGATCTCACTGTGGCCAACCAGATGGGAAACCCGGTAAAGCAGGATTTGTGCACAAGAACCCTCTCCAGCAACTGGCGGGCAGGTGTGGGGGACTCCCTGGTCCTGAATGGGGTAACTGTGTCCCTGAAGGACCAGGTGCGCAGCCTGGGAGTCATTCTGGACTCACAGCTGTCCATGGAGGCACAGGCCAACTCTGTGTCCAGGGCAGCTGTTCACCAGCTTCATCTGGTACCCAGGCTGAGACCCTCCCTGCCCACAGACTGTCTTGCCAGAGTGGTGCATGCTCTGGTTATCTCCCGCTTGGACTACTGCAATGTGCTCTATGTGGGGCTACCTCTGAAGGTGCTGGGAAAATACAACTAATACAGAATGCAGCAGCTAGACTGGTGACTGGGAGTGGCCGCCGAGACCACATAACACCGTCTTGAAAGACCTACATTGGCTCCCAGTACGTTTCCAAGCACAAATTCAAAGTGTTGGTGCTGACCTTTAAAGCCCTAAACAGCCTCAAAGGCCCAGTATACCTGAAGGAGCATCTCCACCCCCATTGTTCTACCCGGACACTGAGGTCCAGCTCTGAGGGCCTTCTGGTGGTTCCCTCCCTGCGAGAAGCCAAGTTACAGGGAACCAGGCAAAGGGCCTTCTCGGTGGTGGCACCCACCCTGTGGAACGCCCTCCCACCAGATGTCAAAGAGAACAACAACTACCAGACTTTTAGACGACATCTGAAGGCAGCCCTGTTTAGGGTAGCTTTTAATGTTTGATGCATTACTGTATTTTAATATTGTGTTGGAAGCCGACCAGAGTGGCTGGGGAAACCCAGCCAGATGGGCGAGGTATAAATAATAAATTATTATTATTATTATTATTATTATTATTATTATTATTATTATTTAGAAACCCTGCTGTCTCCAACTGCGGAGGCAGAGTGAAGCCAACGAGAGCCCTGTTCTCTAGTAGCCAACGAGAGCCCTGTTCTCTAGGAATTTGCCTAATCCTCTTTTAAAGCCAGCAAGGTTGGCGGCCATCACTGCCTCCTATCGGAGGGAGTTCCACAGTTTAAATCTGTGCTGCGTGAAGGAGGACTCTCCTTTTATCTGCCCTGAACATTCCAACATTCAGCTTCACTGGATGTCCCTGGGTTCCAGTGTTAATTTAGGAGAGAGGGAGAAAAACCTTTGACTCTCCTGGCAACCATAACACTGGGCACAACGGAAGGACTTCCACCTAGTCCACGGCTATGTAAGCAGCTAAAAATGGCCTGGTTTTCATGTACAGAGATAAGACTCAAGCACCCACAGGGGTGTCCTTGAACCATTAGAATGAAGCAAGCCATTTGCAAAGCAGGGGTTGATATGGACTGCCAGCCGGGCAGCACGGAGTCCTGGCTGTCCTTGTCACAGATGGGGGGGGGGGGGAGGGAGAAAGAGTTGGCTCCACCGCACTTTTGTCATTTTCACTTTCCTGTGGAAGCACAGCTTGCCAATCTACACCTTTCTGCTTTTGTGGGTGTCTCTTGGACAATACTTCTAGGATGGGTGCAGCGGTTTCGGTTCCATTGTAAACACAGAGAACGGACTTACTTGTTGTGTGGCAGTCTGGCGCACACCGTCCGCAGATCCTCTGGAAGGAGAGAACAGAAAAAAATGGAAGTGGAAACAGGAAGACAAAGGGGAAAGCTCTCTCCGGGGGGGGGGGGGGGGCTGAACTCTTGCTCAACTTCTCCATCCCAGACCCATGTGGAGAGCTGCTCTTCAGTAACACAGCAACCCTGGAGAAGCGCTTTGTTGTGGCAGAATCATAGGGTTGAGAGGGACCCAAAAGATCACTTCTTCCAACCCTATGCAAAGCAGAATCACAACTAAAGAATCCCCGGTAGGTCCGACCTCTGTTTAAAAACCTCCAAGAAAGAAATCTTTCCATGGGAGTCTGATTCCACTGTCAGGAGAGGCGTGTCTGGAAATTCACATTCCTGTCCTGAGCGAGGAGGTGGAGAGATTAGGAGAACTGGGGAGCAAGAGCACTAGGGAGAGCCACAGAGGCCGGTAAGCTGTCAAACAGTGAGCAGAACCCCCTGATGTTTGGTCCCAATCCTGATAAATCAGCAGAAGAGGAAGCAGGTGTGTTGCTGGCTGGGACCCACTTTCACAGTACAGTGGACCCTCGGATTATGCTACCTTTGCGTAACGTAACTTTCGGGGTTGCGAATGCGGCAAACCTGGAAGTGTATACTTCCGGGTTTTGTTCCGCGCATGTGCACAGAAGCAGTGCCTCTAGATGCAGACTTTTCGGGGTACGGATGGACCGCCGGAAAGAATTAAGTTCATATCCAGAGGTTCCACTGTATTTCTTTACTATCAAAATGTGTAGCCTGCCCTTCCTCCCCAAATGGTGTCCAGGGCAGCTAACAACATAAAACCCAACAAAAGCACACACAGGATACAATTGTTAAAATGACAGCTGTAAAAATGACAGTGCTCACACGTTCCTACCCACTTCTGAGCACCCAGGCAATTAAAAACCTCTTCAAAGGCTGAGGGGAGGGGATGATTCTTCCTTTCCTCTGGCAGGAGTGAGTCCCAGCCAGATGGCATTCTGCTCCCTGGGCACTAGGGAGGGACTGGGGCAGGGAGCTGAGAGATGGCCAAGTGGGCCCCGAATGTTACCCACCATCACACAGAGAGAACCAGGGCTGATGTAAACGGGGGAGGCAGCCCAGCTCAGTGGTTTATCTGCACAGGTCCCAGACTGCAGACAGTGTGACCTCTGGACAACAGTCTCTCCACCTTAGCTGGATTCATGCTACACTGGGCAACAGCCAGAGAGCAGGGGCTTAGCCGCTGAACAAGTGCCAGGGTCAATCCCCGCCGTCTGCAGTTGAAAGGATCAAGTAGCAGGCAGTATTGGGGAAGATCCTGAAAATTGGAGCAGGCTTCCCCACCATGTGCTGCTTCCCCTCTGGATATTTAGATTCCCAGCCACCTTGGGATGGTGGCAGAGGAAGAAGTTGGAGCCCAGCAATATCTGGAAGGAACCACGCTGGGAAAATCTGGAGTAGGCAATTCTGGCCCAGATGGACAAACACTCTGACCCGGCCTAGATGGCTTCTGTTATCTCTCTGTGCAGCTCCTCTCATGCCCAAAGTCTCCTCTCCACCTCCCTGCTACTTCCCCGCACCCCCCACCTTGCCTCAGTACAGTCTTCTGCCAGCTTGCATGGGCTCACTGGTGGTTGCCCCCAGCGCCTACCTCTCGTGCACAGCAGCGCTCCAGACGCCATGGCCACTTGCAAGGCCTGGGCCAGCCGGTCGAGAGCCAGCTCAGTCTCCTTGGTGGCGTTGAGGGGGTTGAGTTCATCGGAGAGCCTGCTCATTTCCTCCACGAGAGCCACCACGTGGTCGAAGGGCACCAGCCCCAGGCGCCCGTACAGGTTCTTCTCCGTCAGGTGCCCCTGCAGCATTATCAGGACCTGGAGGACGCTGAGGTGCAGCTTGGAGTACAAGGGCTGGCAGCCCTTGTCCAAGACGGCAGCCGGGTCCTTGGCAAGCTTTCCTCCCGGGTGGCCATTGGAGACGGGGAGCTTCCTCCGTTTGTAAGCCAGCGGAGCTTTCACGCACCAGCGGATCAGGCCGCTAAGCGGCGTGAGCTCCAAGAACCCAATGGGCAGGCTGGCTGCGATCGGCGTGTTTAGGAAGGTGATGAGGATCAAGCGGGGGTCCTCGAAGATCCAAGACACGACCATTTCCAGCAGGTCCGGAGGCGGGATGAGGTCATCTGGAAAAGAAGGGGAAGCCAGCTTTGGAGACCATAGAAATGGCGGGACTGGAAATTGCAGCTGGGGCTTGCCAATGCTTGGCCCTGGAACCAGAGCCTCCCACACCCAAGTGTGGGCTGCAGGCTGCTTGGAGAGGGGGGTGCAGCAGATCAAGGGCAGTGGGGCCAGGCAGCCGGGAGCTCCTGTCTCCATCTCTTCCCAACATAGTTGCTCAAGTGTTTCCATGTTTATTTTAGAACCAGCAGCCTCCCATCATGGGCTGGGAATTCAAAGGAACTCAAAAGATCAGTGCATCTTTCAAAGGTTCAGTCTGCCATCTGGATTCAAAATGATGTCTCCCTGTATCCAAACAGACACAAAAACCTGCCCCTTGGTCTCATGTAAAATTCGGTTCCGATATCTAAAGAAACATCCAAATGCACTGCGAACAAACAAACAGCTTTCCAAAATATATAGTAGATTATTTAAAACATCTGTATCCCACCTTTCGACAAAAGTGCCAAGGCAGCTCACAACATTTAGAACCCATAAACACAGCAACTGCACTACCAAGAACAAAACTCAAGGAGATAAAATCTAAATGGCAGAGAGCTTAAAAACGAGAGCTATCACAAGAATCCATCAAACATACCAAGCAAAGGGGAAGAGGAAGCTGATCACAAAGCAACAATGAAAATACCTGGAGAGTCAATCATCCACATCGTAGTCTCCGACTCTGGCCCTGCCCTGGAGTAAAGTTGCACACACACCGATTCAGGCCACCACAATCTGTTGCAACCATAACATCAGGATGTGTGGAACATGCCACATCTTTGTGTAGCGTGTCTTGTGCCTTTCCAAATGGCATTGGGCAGCTTCAGGAGCTTCACTTGGAGGAACTTACCAGATGACATGTCGTACAGCATGGTGACCGATGTGATGAACTGGCAGCAGAAGCGAGGGCTGGCACTGAAGATCTGCTTCAGGGTCTGGACGGAGCCTGGCACTAGACTGCAGTAGTCATCAACCAGGGCTTGGGCCAGACGCACGCAGTAGATTGCTGGCGTCCGCTGCCAAAGAAATGCACGATTAGCCACCACGAGAAACTGGGGGGGGGGGGGGGGAGAGCAGCGCCGACGAAGCCACACACAGCCTGGCTCCAGCAACACGTAGGGTGCTGCATGAAGGCGCCAGTGGGAGTGATGCTGGCTGCGACCCGAGCTTGTTGATCGCCTTGACGATGAAGAGCTAAAGGATCTGCAGCCCCCAAAGGCTCCTGAATGAGCCTACCTATCACGGAATAAGAGCACTGGTCCTTCAAAGAGGATTTGTAGCTTTACAAGAGCAATACAGTGGTACCTCGGGTTACATACGCTTCAGGTTACAGACTCCGCTAACCCAGAAATAGTACCTCGGCTTAAGAACTTTGCTTCAGGATGAGAACAGAAATTGTGCTCCAGCGGCGCAGCAGCAACAGGAGGCCCCATTAGCTAAAGTGGTGCTTCAGGTTAAGAACGGACCTCCGGAACGAATTAAGTACTTAACCCGAGGTACCACTGTATCAGGAATGCTGAGCAAGATGTGACCTGGACAAACAGGCCATTCTATCTCCTGTTTCTGCATATACACCAGCAGGGTGGTGTCAAATTCAGCCCTGCCCAATCTGATGCCGCCACCCCCCTAAGAGGCACAGCAGCCCCCTTGCTGAAGTGAAGCAGGTCTAGGTCTGGTCACTGCCTGGATGGGAGGCTGCCTGGAAGCTCCTCTGGGAGGGAAGACAAGGTCCCTGCACCTGGGATAAACTCTCACCTGCAGCCATGAAGCTGCACATTCCAGGACAGGCACTCTGCATACAGCTACCGCCATCGAGACAAGTTTCCCCAGCAAGGCCATTCTGCTGTCATCTGTCTTATTCCCTTGCGGGCTGAAAAGGGAGGAGAAAAGGATCTGCCGGACAGAGTCCTTGCTTTGCTCCTGGAAATAATTGCACATGATCTCCAGTAACTGAAGCTCCTGCAGTGAGTTCAGCCTCTGAAAGAAAGAGAAAGAAAAGAGGGGCAATCTATGAGCCAAGGCCAAAGCATTCCCCCCCCCCCACAGGAGGGTCCTTTCCAACCACATCCCAATCATCACCCAGGCTGGCATTATAGCATCAAAGAAAACAAGAGGACTGTTTTCATATGTGTGTCTTGACCAAAGACATTTGTTTGGCTATTTCATGTTTTTAAAATACTACCTACCAATTTTCCTGGGACAAATGTTAAGATAGCTGGCCGGTAATTCCAGGATCTCTCTGGATGGCCAGAGATTATGGGAGATGTCATCCAAAATACCTGGAGGGCCACAGCTTGAAATCCATCTCAATGAGGCCTTCCTCAGCAATGGCACTGGCTATCTTTTTATGATATAGCAATTATTTTAAATTTTAAAGAAACAGGATCCAGCCAGCAGGACAGATGTTGATCTCCCTCATCAACATCCCCTGCAAGGCACTTTGACAGATGAGCAGGTTGCACACCTGTCAATCACCTGATTTCACCTTTGTGACCCTGCTTGACCTCACGCTGAGTTTGCAGGCCTAGATGTTCCCCACCACTTTTCTAATCAGACTCCAGCCCCACGTGGGAGGGCAGAGAGATTTCCTCAAGGGTGGCTCCCAAAGGCAAATAGGAGGCCCCAGATGGAGAGGAGCAATGTTGGCTACGTGGCCCTTGATGGGGCTTGATGTCTGACGACCTACTTTAGGTGGGGAGTTGCGCTCCTTGGGAACCTGGAAGATGAACTCCTCCAGAAGCTCAATGGGGCCTTTGTCCACAATGGGGAGCGGCACGTTCTGCAGCTGGCTGCTGAAGTAGATGTCCAAGTGGTAGAGCACTTCCTTGGCGGCGCTCAGGGCATCCCGGCGGAGCAGCGAGTGGCGGATGTCACTCATGGTTTTCCTGCAAGAGGAGGTCCACACGTTAAGCTTTGCAACTTCTAGAAAGAGAGCTAGAGACTTCCTTTTTTGAAATGAACGCTCAGAGTCTGGGGCCTTTCGTTGGTGCAATTGCTCCAACTACTCCTTTACAAATACAGCCCTGTTGGAATCCCAGCAATTCCTATTATGTAGTGTCCAAACAACTCACTTATCAATCACAGCTCTGACTTCACTCATTGGCTAAAATCACTGACAGGAACAGCCAGGCTGGTCATTTAACATAACCTGCTTTAAAAAGTGCACATTATGCTTCATAACTTTCTTTCTAGAAGGGCTAGAGACTTGTTTTATATTTTTAATGAGGGCTCAGAGTCTGCTACTGCTTTTTGAGGGTGCCAATTAAGGTCTTCAGAGGTTGATGGCCCCCTCTCTAATGGGCCAGGCCTCCATTGACTTTAACTGGGGAGCAGGAGAAAGGAAGAGTGGAAATAACACCACAGACCTATACGAGAATTCAACACCACCAATTCATTGTTTGTAAGCATGTTCAAAAGTACCCTTCTCAGTTAACAATGTAGGGGAACCCTATAAATCCACCAGCTCAGAGGATTACAGGAAGGGACCTTATTTATTATCATTATATTTATTTATGCATTTTCCCCTGACAGGGATTCAAGGCAGCTTGCAGATAAAATAAGAACATCTAAAACATAGAGGTTGGGGAATAAAATAATAATAATTAAGCATTAATAAAATTAAAGCCATATATATAGAATGAAAGATCTACGAAGCACATCCAGGAAACTGCAATAAATGCAGCTCCGTCGTCGCCCCTATTTATCCCTCACTGCCCCGCTTCGATCTTCTCCCACCGGGCAACTGCCAGACGTTGCTGGACCACGAGCCCCGCCAGCAGGACGCTAAACTGGGGAGTCTGGCCTACACGGCCCGACTGGTTTCCCTCCTGACAGCCCTGACCGGAGATGCTCGGGAACCGGGACGCGGGACTTTCTGCCCCGACTCGACCCCGCCCAACACGGGTGTTCTGTTCACACGTGCACAGGGCCCGCCCTGACACGCCACCCCCAACGGCTAGGGCGGCGGGAATGCTCGCGCCCTCCCGGGCGGCAGCGGCCTCACCTCTTCGCCCGCCTCCCGCCCCAGGAGCAGCTCCTCCGCAGGCGCCTCAGGCCGCCATGTCCGGGCCGCCGCTGCTGCCGCCGCCGCCGCCGAGGCAGGACAGGGACGGCGGCCGGTGAGGGCCAAGAAGGACGGCCTAACGCGGCGGCGGCGGCGGCCGCAGCGGCCATTGGCAGGCTCGGCTCGGAAACTGACCAATCCGAGCGCAGCGCTGCCTACTGGCTGCCCGGGGCGGTGCAGGAGGGGGCGTGGCAGGTTACTTCGGCCACGCCTCCATCAGGAGGTTCGGGGCGGGGCGACGGTCGCCATTCGCCGGGGCGGCTCAGAAGCTGCCCAATCCGAGCGCAGCGCCGCGTTCTGGTGTCGGAGCCACGCCCCTCAGGAGCAGCTGCTTCAGGCAGGTTTCCGACCCGCGTCCCCTGTCCACGTCTCGTCGGAATGCCTTAAGATGCGTGAAGCTGAATGGTCGCTCATCTAGGATGGGCAGGGGACTAATTCCCGCAGCAGTACATCGTGAAGCGGTGGGATTCGCTGCCGGAAGACGTGGCATTGGCGGGCACCGACCTCGATGGCTTTAAAAGGCGGACTGAGAGGATGAAACGGTAAAATCTGCTATGTTAAAATGGGCACAAGATATCGGACATGACATTATGTTTGCTGACTGGGAACAGTTGTGGACCACAGGTATGAAATTTACGGCATGTAATGCCTTAAGAGAAAATATTATGAAAATGATATACAGGTGGTACATGACTCCGGTCAAGCTTGCAAAAATCTATCATTTGCCCGATAATAAATATTGGAAATGTAAAGAGACTGAAGGTACATTCTTTCACCTTTGATGGACGTGCCCAAGGATTAAGGCGTACTGGGAGATGATCTATAATGAAATGAAAAAGGTATTTAAATATACTTTTCTGAAGAAACCAGAGGCCTTTCTCCTGGGCATGGTCGGCCAATTGGTGCCAAAGAAGGATAGAACTTTTTTTATGTATGCTACAGCAGCAGCAAGAATACTCATTGCAAAACATTGGAAGACACAAGACCTACCCACCTTGGAAGAATGGCAGATGCAAGTAATGGACTACATGGAACTGGCGGAAATGACCAGCAGAATCTGAGACCAGGGAGAAGAGTTGGTGGAAGAAGATTTGAAGAAATTTAAAATTTATCTACAGAAACACTGTAAAATGTTAATGACGTTGGAATGAAACGAAGTGGTTCTAGTAATAAGGCAAAACAAGAATACGCAAGAATGGGATGATATTAGATGAAAATTTGAAGTTATAATATGTGAGGATAAACAATTAAGGGTAAACTAAGAGGGTATGGATTTGCTGAACAAATTTTTAAATGGAATACAAAAAAGGGAGGTGTGAGGAAGTCATGAAAATAAGTTAATGAGTGGTAAGATACTAGAAAGAGGGATTTTTATTTTTTATTTTTTCTTCTTATGTTTAATTTTGGATTTTGGATTTTCCTGTGTTTTTCTTTACTGTTTTGTAACCCTTTTTTTGTTAAAATTTAATAAATATTATTTTTTAAAAATAAAAAAATAAAAGGCGGTCCCGAGTTGCTGTTTCTCTGCTCGCGAAACTGTCCACGTGGCTACTTGTACATTCTTCCTCCAGGAGAAGGGGCAATATATGCCCGGGTCCCATTTTGTGGGGAGTGGGGGCAATTGTTTCCCTTTGGCACTGCGAGGAAGGGGATTCTGGGCTCATCCAGCAATGTCATCCAGGCCCTTCCGGTGTTCTTTGGCGCAGACCCCAATAGCTACCGATGCACAGCTTTTGAAATTACAGTTTTCCCCTACCATTTCCTGCAAACAGTTAAACTTTGGAACTCCCTCCCACAAGTGGCCGAGATGGCCACTTCTGTAACTTGGAAGGCTTTAAAAGAGGATTGGGCAAATTCATGCCAGATGCCTTTGCTCTGCCTCCATGGTTAGCCAGAGGAATGTTTCTGAATACCAGTTGCTGGAAAGCACAGGAGGGAAGAATTGTTCTTGGGCTCAGATTCTGCTTGTGGGCTTCCCATTGTGGCGTCTGCCTGGCTACCAGAGCCATAGCTAGGTGATCTTGCACCAACTTTGACCTGTTGCAGGACGTTAGCAGAGCATACGCAGAGTTCCAGAAAGCAATCAGTTGCAGGCAGGATGGACGAAGTAGGAACAAAACGCTGCTACCAGTAACTTGGTTACTTAGAGGTGTTTATTATTTACAGCAGACTTCCTCAAGTTACTATATACAAGAACAGAAAAGGATCTTAACTAGCTCTCTCTTAACAAACTCCAAGCAACTCTCAGTATGATACGATATGATACGATATGATATCTTTATTGTCATTGTCCCATACAGAACAATGAAATTGAAAAATCTACATAAGACATTCAAAAACCCCTAAAAACTCTGAAACCCCATTTTAAAATACAATATACTATAGAGACTCCTTATACTGCATTTAAAACCAGAATTGCATTTGGGTAGAAACTGTTTCTCAGGTGGCTAGTCCTGGTCTTTATACCCCTATACCTTCTTCCAGAAGACAGAAGCTGAAAGAGATCATTTCCGGGGTGCATACTATCCTGCACTATATCTGCAGCTTTCTTACGCACCTGGAAGCATAGATTTGATCCAAGGTGGGAAGAGTGCACCCAATTATTCTCTCTGCAGTCTTTACAACCCTGGACAGCATTGTTTTTTCCCTGGCCGTGCAGTTCCTAAACCACACACACAGACCATAAGTTAATACACTCTCCACAGTACAACACCACACTGACCAACACACACTCCGTTCAGTAAGGTCATAAGTCATCATGCCTGTGTGAGACCTCAACCACAATGGTAGAGCTGTATCCAAGGTCTCATATCTCCAGGCAGAATAACTCCTCTCTGCTCAGTCATCTTAGCTTTTGGCCAACGCTTAATTGACTCTTCGTGAAGCTGCACAGAATGGCAGTTAGTCAAAAAACCCAACGGCCTCTGGAGGGTGCCAAGTTGGCAGCCCCTGGGTCCTGGATGCAGCAGGCCATGTTGGAGGGACTCGAGCTCTGCATACAGCATGGCAAAGCCTGTGCATTTAGCCTGCTTGCACATTACAATGCGTGGCGTGAGAATCCTGCTGCTTGCTCAAGCTCCACACAGGTAAGGGTCACTTTGCTGCGTTTGATACAGCTGTGCAGGTGGGCTTCAAGCCCAGACCTGTCCAGTGGCAGACCTTCATCTGGGGCGCCCTGAAGCTTGAACTGATATCGAACCCTGACTTTATCTGTTGGGGGAGGGGGCCACCCATTTGCGGTCTTGCACCGAGCCCCCTTGATCCTTTGTTCTTCTAATGGCCCATCTCCCAGGCAATCACCCCAATGCAGGAAGAAGAAATAATATTTATTTATTTGTTTGTTTCTTTGTACCCTGCCCATCTGACTGGGTTGTCCCAGCCACTCTTGACCGGGCTTCCAACATATATGAAACATAATGAAACATTAACCCTGAGAAAGCTTCCTTATACAGGGCTGCCTTCAGATGTCTTCCAAGGTTCCTTGGTTTTCGAAGAGAATGTGTTCCGGAAGTTCGTTCAACTTCTGAAACATTCGGAAACCAAGATTCTGCTTGTGGGCTTCCCATTGTGGCGTCTGCCTGGCTACCAGAGCCATAGCTAGGTGATCTTGCGCCCCTGGCAGAACTGTCTAGATCACGCCCCCTAGCCATGGACAAATTACGTAGCTCTTCTTTCTGCCTCTCCTCCATTCAATTCACCCTCTATTAAAAACCTTTTCATATGAGGCAACTATCAATATTTTTATTTATAGACATATTTATGAGCCGATTTTGCGCACCCCTCACCTACGCCCATTGGTGGGGCCCCACCTCACCACCCCCTAGCTATGACCCTGCTGGCCACTGAGGCTAACCAGGATGCTGAATAGATGGGCCATTGGCCTGATACAGTAAGGCTCTTAGGCGTTTCAAGCCAGGTTCATAGAGGTGAGGGGGGAGTTGTCCTCATTTTTGACAATCACAACGGCCCTGTAAGGTATGAAGCAACCAGCTCCAGGCTACCTAGCCAGTGCTGGGATTGAAATATGAGCTACACTGCAGGATGAATGTGGTGTGTGGGGGTTAAGCAAAGGAAGTCCATTCCCCATCCCAGAGCAGAACCTACAAGTTTAAGATTACCAGATTTTTTTCAATGAATCTGGGGACACTTTTCAATGGATTTTGTATGGGGACTGATTTGTAAATCCGGGAACTGTCCCCGGGAAACAGGGACATCTGGTAACCTTATACAAGTTGCCTTTATGTAGGGCCACATAAAGGCAACATCTCTGATTTGTTTCTTTAATTATTTTATTTTAAGCCTCCCTGTTCACCTCCCATCTGTTTCAGCAGTGTTTTATATTCTCCAGAAAGGCAACACTCATTTGTAGTCTTTGCTTCACCCGTTCAGTGTCATGCAAAATGAGCTTTCGGTGAGCAGGCTCAGAGAGCTTTATCTTCTATCTGGCCCCTAAAAGTTTCATGCCTACTGTTTATGCTCCAGAAATCCACAATTGGGCAATACAGTACTGCCCCTTTATTTGGACCAACCCACGATATCTCAAAATAATGGCAAGGGTTTTTCTCCAGGCCAGATATTACTTAAGGCAGGAGCTGTAACATTTTGCCCTGATGAGGAGATCTAGATAACCTGAAAGTCACTCTTTTGTGGCATTTGGGTTGGGATTTTATGACAGCCGAGTTGCCCAATTGTGGATTTTGGAATATTTTCCCCCTTCTTCATATGGACTAACATGATCGTCTTTACTTTTTATTTGCGCTCTCTCTTATTATCACGTTGGTAAAATAATCCAGTGTGATAAGAAGGGAGGAAAGATGAAGGAGTAAGTCTCTCACAAATCCAGGGTCCCTAAGACAGTTGGATGGTGCCCGGTAAGCCTCCTTCCATCAACTCTTGCAGCCCAGCAGGTGCCAGGCGTCTTGCTCTGCTTTCCTTTGGACCACATCAGCGAGGCCGAGGGGGGCGGGGTCTTGTCATCTGGGCAGCCCAGGATCTCTAGACACACTGTCCAGGTCTGCACCCCCAAGAAATCACTGGTGCTGCTAACACAGCAGTTTGAGGCGCCCTCCGTTGCCTCTCAAACGGAAGCCAAAAAAATAATAATAATCCAATGGAGATCACTGGTACCTTGTTTGAACCCTGATGTTGGAGGACACAAGATTGAGGAAAGAGGATAGCACTGACCAGGGCAGTAGGAACGAGGGGGACGCAGATCTGACTCAAGGGGGTACAGTCCATCAAAGGATCCCTTTGTGGCTGTTTGGCCTTTCAGCCTTGCCAAAATAACAGGCCAGGGCTGCATGCAGGGGCACAGAGACACGTTCAGGTCCACCCTTCCTGTTTTGCAGCGCCAGCTCAAAAGCCGCACAGGTGCCTTTCAAGGCCAGAATAAATCCTTGGCGATAAAGGGATGCAAATAAAATGCTGCAGCCAACAGCCCAGCTGGGCCTGGGAAGAAGCCTTCTGCACGGGTCCTAGGTCACAGAGGTGGCCAATGCGGTGCTCTCCAGCTGTTGCTGAACTAAAACTCTCCTCATCCCTGACTGTTGGCCATGCCACCTTGGGCTGATGGGAGTCCCAACAGCCTCTGAAGGGTGCCAGGTTGGCAGCCCCTGGGCCCTGGATGCAGCAGGGGTGGATGGATCAGATGCAAACCCAGGCGCACTTCTGGGGCAGCTCTGTGCTCCTTGCAAACAGGCCACGTTGGAGGGACTCGAGCTATTGGTGTTGCACCAACTTTGACCTGTTGCAGGACGTTAGCAGAGCATACGCAGAGTTCCAGAAAGCAATCAGTTGCAGGCAGGATGGACGAAGTAGGAACAAAACGCTGCTACCAGTAACTTGGTTACTTAGAGGTGTTTATTATTTACAGCAGACTTCCTCAAGTTACTATATACAAGAACAGAAAAGGATCTTAACTAGCTCTCTCTTAACAAACTCCAAGCAACTCTCAGTATGATACGATATGATACGATATGATATCTTTATTGTCATTGTCCCATACAGAACAATGAAATTGAAAAATCTACATAAGACATTCAAAAACCCCTAAAAACTCTGAAACCCCATTTTAAAATACAATATACTATAGAGACTCCTTATACTGCATTTAAAACCAGAATTGCATTTGGGTAGAAACTGTTTCTCAGGTGGCTAGTCCTGGTCTTTATACCCCTATACCTTCTTCCAGAAGGCAGAAGCTGAAAGAGATCATTTCCGGGGTGCGTACTATCCTGCACTATATCTGCAGCTTTCTTACACACCTGGAATCATAGATTTGATCCAAGGTGGGAAGAGTGCACCCAATTATTCTCTCTGCAGTCTTTACAACCCTGGACAGCATTGTTTTTTCCCTGGCCATGCAGTTCCTAAACCACACACACAGACCATAAGTTAATACACTCTCCACAGTACAACACCATACTGACCAACACACACTCCGTTCAGTAAGGTCATAAGTCATCATGCCTGTGTGAGACCTCAACCACAATGGTAGAGCTGTATCCAAGGTCTCATATCTCCAGGCAGAATAACTCCTCTCTGCTCAGTCATCTTAGCTTTTGGCCAACGCTTAATTGACTCTTCGTGAAGCTGCACAGAATGGCAGGTAGTCAAAAAACCCAACGGCTTCTGGAGGGTGCCAAGTTGGCAGCCCCTGGGTCCTGGATGCAGCAGGCCATGTTGGAGGGACTCGAGCTCTGCATACAGCATGTCAAAGCCTGTGCATTTAGCCTGCTTGCACATTACAATGCGTGGCGTGAGAATCCTGCTGCTTGCTCAAGCTCCACACAGGTAAGGGTCACTTTGCTGCGTTTGATACAGCTGTGCAGCTAGGCTTCAAGCCCAGACCTGTCCAGTGGCAGACCTTCATCTGGGGCGCCCTGAAGCTTGAACTGATATCGAACCCTGACTTTATCTGTTGGGGGAGGGGGCCACCCATTTGCGGTCTTGCACCGAGCCCCCTTGATACCTTGTTCTCCTAATGGCCCATCTCCCAGGCAATCACCCCAATGCAGGAAGAAGAAATAATATTTATTTGTTTGTTTGTTTCTTTGTACCCTGCCCATCTGACTGGGTTGTCCCAGCCACTCTTGACCGGGCTTCCAACATATATGAAACATAATGAAACATTAACCCTGAGAAAGCTTCCTTATACAGGGCTGCCTTCAGATGTCTTCCAAGGTTATACAGTCGTACCTTGGTTTTCGAAGAGAATGTGTTCCGGAAGTTCGTTCAACTTCTGAAACATTCGGAAACCAAGGCGCAGCTTCCGACTGGCTCCCAATTCTGCAGGCGCACCGGAAACAATAGCGGAAGCCGCATCGGACGTTCAGATTCCAAAAGAATGTTCAAAAACCAGAACACTCACTTCTGGGTTTTGATCGTTCGGGAGCTGAAACGTATGAGTACCAAGGCATTCGACAACCAAGGTATGACTGTATAGTTACTCATCACCTTGATATCTGATGGGAGGGCATTCCACAGTGTGGGCATCACTACTGAGAAGGCCCTCAGCCTGGTTCCCTGGCTTTATTAGCTTTAATTAGATTTTAAAACTTGCTAGATCCAGGGATTAGAGGAGTCTGGCACTCCCAAATTCATAACAGTATTATCTCCCGAATAAAGGGTAAGTAATGCCAACTTTGGACATTTGATCACATTTTGCCCCATTATTGCTTTTATTTCCCTGAACACACCCTTCCAGGGGCGTTCACCTTTGTGCAGGTCTACTTGAATGCTAGTTTTTGAAGTGCAAACCAATTTATTTGGGCTATTCTTGGAGTCCAGTATCAGCTGGGTGATGTTTCTGCAGCCAGACAGAATGCTGGCTGTGTTTGTGGAAACTTCCATTGTGACTCTGATCTGCTTCAAGAGGAGCGATTTTGAGAAACAACAACAATAAAAGCCCCACAATGTACCCATCTACTACTTTTCCTCCTTGGAAAGTGGCCATATGTCTCCCATACACCTGTACAAATATAATACTAAGTAAACAGCTGGCAAGGTCACGGCTGTGAAGTGTTTTAAGAAAGCGGGGGTGCATGGACCATCTCCAAACGATCGGGAACGGCGAAGGTAAAGAGTCCCAATGCAATCTGTCATCCACTTGGATTTCAGTTTTCTTTGAGGGCAAGACTTCCTTAATGCAGATAATATACAGCAACAGACGGACACACCATGGCTGTGGATGAGAGCCGGCCATTCCCAGCATCAGGGACATGGCTAAGTCCTTTGGGGGCAAAGCTCTGGGCATATGGCGCACACCTGCTTACAGTTTGTGCAAATTTAGCTTTCTGAGAAAATTAAGACAGTGGGCGGCTGGGTGGGGTAGCTCACTGGCACAGTGCTTCATAGCCCAACTGCCCTGTGAGAAAAGTACAAGGGTGTGTGTGTGTGTTGTAAGGTGACAAGTAAATTGGGGGCAGAAGATGTGGGGTCCAGCACAAAAGACAAGCAAAGCCCTTGATTTTTTGGGCATCGTCTTGACCTTCCTGCCTTGACCACGTCTGCCTCTCCCTACTCTGTCTGACCAGGCCAAATCCCACACAGGGGTTTACGACCCCTTTATTAGGAGGGGACAAAGAAGGAAGGAAAGAAGAAAGGTTCTGTGCATGGGTGCCCCCCCCCCACCTCACAATTTATGGCCCTGGCCCAGGAGCGGCTCTGGTGCCCTGGAAAACACAAGGGACCCAAAGGGAGAAAGAGGAATCAGCCGAAGCCTTCCCCCGCCTCCACCCAAGAAACAATAATGTCTTTCACCAGGAAAAGGTGACCTTCGCTGAAGTGTGCCTGGAGGAAGAACGCAGCGACCCAAGTCAGCTCTAGCAGGTTGGAAGCGGGGCCACAACCTTCAGGAAACATGTAAGAGCTTCCAGCTTGGAGGGGTCTGGGTGGCGGAGAGCAGGGTCTGGTCGGAGGGTCAGGGCACCGAGAGGGCTCCCTCCTTTTGCACCTGCCCAGGTTCCTCTCTCAAGTTTTTTTGGGGGACACAATTTGTAGCAACTCTCCTGCCTCTTGAAGCTCTTTCGCCGGCCTTTGGGGGCCAGTTGACACAGAAACTGGACCTTGCGGTTTCTGCTTCTGTTGGATTTTGGCAGTTTCCCTTCCATTTCCACAGATGCTCTGTGATAAAGAAACAGGTACAGATTAGTGGCGTAGTGCAATGTGAATGTGTTCATTCTAGGATCTACGGGGATATGTCTATTTATAAGCTTAGTGTTTCAGACATGCTTGGGGGGTTGGGGGGCTGGATGACCTGCCTGTGATCGCCATGAAAATGGCTCACGCTGCTTATTGCCTTTGTTTCTGTGCCTCACTCCAAGCAAGCACAACTGTTTTCCTCTGACAGATATCTGGGTTTGTGTGTGCTCTGTGTATGTGTCTAAGGAAGGATGCATTCAAACTTATCACCTGCCTTTCTCTCTAGATTTTGGCATTCCCAATTCCCCAGTCTGTCTCATTTCCTTTTAAAAATAAAAACAAAAATATTTTTTATTAAATTTTACATTACAAATTTCAATTTAAACATATCAATTACCTTTACATTTAGGATTCTCAGAATCCCTTGATTCCTCCCTCCCCCTTTCTGGTTTCCCTTGTCCATCCCTTTTTATTCAACTTATCCCTTTTCTTCCAATTTATTGTATCTATTATTAACTTTTCCGTTATATTTTGTCTTTTACAAGTATTACTCTAATCCTGCCAAAGTTTTTAACTGTTTACAATGTTCTTTTAAATGAACTATACATCCCCCCCCCAATTTTCTCCTAATCTTCTTCTCATACTGGTCTCTGATTCTCCCGGTCAATTTCGCCATTTTGGCATAGTCCATCATCTTCATCAGTCTGTCTCATTCCCAAACCAGTGCCAACACAGCGGGAGCCCTCCATTTAATTCCCCACCTCCCCAGTTTTTCATTATTGAGTGCTCAGGCTGTGCAGTTTGGCACCAGCTGTTCATCTCTGCCTTTTCCTTTCCTCAGTGCACACACACCATGCGATTTAGCAAAGCACTGCAGAAGCAACAGCAGTGCAAATGTATGGCCAGGTATATCGATATTCTGTTTGCGTTCTGCTGGTGCGCAAGAGCACCTGCTCTGGAGTTGTGAAGGCTCCACGGTGAAAGACCCAAGGTGTCACCAGAATGTACAATCACACCCAGATTTCTTTTTTAGTAGGGCGTACAGAATATCAGGAATATGGGGTGTTGGGGGAGAGGGAAGACTTCAGTGAGCTGTGAAGGCACTGGCAGCTGTGGATAACTGCATACACTCCGGTTCCAGAATTAATTTAGAATTTTGAGGCACAGCAAAGTTCTGGCAGAAGGCAGGAGTTGAAGGAAGGGAGATCTGCTTCTCCTCCTCCTACCAAGGGTTCTAACCAGCAGGATTGCATCTCTCTCTGCGCAGGAGAAGGACCATGACATCACTGCCTCTGCTGGTCTTCTTTAGCATGGCAGCCCACCTCCTGCAGCCCACCCTCTGTTTGAGGGTCGGTGCTTTCAACATCAGAACCTTTGGAGACAGCAAGCTGTCCAATCAGACCGTCACAGACTTCATCGTCAGCGTGAGTCCATCTGACCGCCAAGGAGAGACACTTATTCCAGGGGTTTTCGTTCAAACGCTTTAGGCTGGGCTCCTCCAAAGAAGCAATCTTTACGGCTTAACGTTGTGCAGACTTGCTCCATGGATATTTGAAAACTTTCCGCACTCACTGTTAGCAATCAGGCTGGGGTTTATGGTCCCCAACGATCTCATTTTCTATGTTCATAGAAGATAGCTGTCACTTGCCACCCCAATCTCTCGGCAGTGAAAAAATCCAGGGGCTCCAGGCATTTATTCAGGGTTCCCTTTCCTTGGAACGAAAGTCAGCGGAGACGGTGGTGTCTTTAGGACATACTGTATGGTTTTATTTACACATTTATGCAGCCTGAGCATAGGGGATTGCAGCATTAACACCCCAGCAGATCTTGCTTCTCCATTAATCACAGCTTTGGGTCCAGCACAGAGCAAACGGGTCTGTGTGTCTCAAGCTTCCAGCCTGCTTTCTGCTCACACATCACTGGCTATTGTTCCTCTATCTACGACCCGGAAAGCTGTCTGTTGACAAACGCCAGCTTCCTCAGCCTGAAAGGGGCGTGGGTGGCGCTGTGGTCTAAACCACTGAGCCTCTTGGGCTTGCTGATCGGAAGGTCGGCAGTTCGAATCCCCAAGATGGAGTGAGCTCCCATTGCTCAGTCCCAAGCTAGCAGTTTGAAAGCACACTAGTGCAAGTAGATAAATAGGTACTGCTGTGGTGAGAAGGTAAACGGCGTTTCTGTGCGCTCTGGTTTCCATCACGGTGTCCCTTTGCAACAGAAGCGGTTTAGTCATGCTGACCACATGACCCGGAAAGCTGTCTGTGGACAAACGCCGGCTCCCTCGGCCTGAAAGCGAGATGAGCTCCGCAACCCCACAGTCGCCTTTGACTGGACTTAACCATCCAGGGGTCCTTCACCTTTTACCTTGTATCTACCATTTAGGTGAGGGAGGGGGAAGCCTCCTGGAGGGCACCATCACTTAGTGGTAGCTCTTGCAATCCAGCTCACTCCTTTTGGGATGCTAAGGCCACTGTCTTACAAAGCAACTGGTCTAACTAGTTCATCAAACTCCTCTTGTCAGCTTTTAACCTCACTGGGTAGAGAACTAGAAGGGACTCAGGGCATCATCTAGACTGACCCGCCACAAACCCACAACATACCAGAACATTCCCACCTTTCCTCGCTGCTCACCTTCTCTTTTTCCACATCCAGCTCCTTGCATTCATCCAAGCTGGTGAAATTCTCTCTGCTCTGCCTCCTTACAGATTTTGTTCTTGTATGACATCACCCTCATCCAGGAGGTTCGAGATGCCGACCTGAGCGCAGTGAAAAAGCTGATGAACCAACTGAACCAGTGAGGTTTTTTTGACAAAAGGGTATCTAGAGATTGGGTGGCTTTTAGGTGCAATCAAAACTTATTTGATCAAAGCACTCCAGGATTGGGGGAGACAGGGAGGGTGGTAAGGATGACAAGGTCTGGCAAAGTCCCTTTTTCTCTGGGAAGAGAAAAATCCTTGGAATTTTGCCCTGGGTTCGGCCCCAGCAACCGCACACCCTAAAAGGGGGAACATTGCAGCAGCTGTTGAGATGAGTGAGGTAGCAGCTCTTGAAGCAAGAGGCAACACCGCAGATTACCAACCCACTTTCTCCGTTCTTCCTGTATTTGCCTAGAGTCAGGCAAATTGAATATGTTTCATTGCCAATCTTCCCTTTTAGGGCATCACCGTATCCATACAGCTATGTGGTCAGCAAGCCTTTGGGTCGCAACAGCTATAAGGAGCAATACCTCTTTGTTTACAGGTGAGAGCCTCAAGCAGAGCCCAGGATGTAACGGGAGGGGGGCAGCTTCACTGTAGGGAAGATTTCCAGAGGGGCAGCAGCAATTGTTATGTACTGAAGTTCCCACCCTGGGCCAGCAGGGGGATACTGTGCATTGTTTTCACTCAGGTCCACATATGCAAATAAGGGATTGAAAGTGACGTTCAGTGATTGGATAGTTACAGAAAGTGGTTACTGTTGCGTGGTAGTGGAGCTCTATATAAGCAGGCTGGCTAAACCCTTCAGTTCAGTTCTATTCTGGCCTGTGAATAAACAAAAGCTGTTTGAAGAATTGCTGTGTTGTCTGATATATTCGCCCACAACTTAACAGCAACCATGTGACTCTTCAGCAGCAAAACAGTCCTGTGCAGCACGTTAACAACAACAAGTGTTATGGCAGAAACTTTCATCAGATGCAGGACGTGGGGTCCTGAGTTGTAGGTAGATAGCATTACATTGCTGGTGGTGAGGAACTGTAAAGATAAGGAAAGGCAGTGCAGGAAAATACAGGCAGTTACAAAGCACAATGGCTATTAATGTGCATTTCAACCATACACGGTTGAAGGCCGTCTGGTTTAAATCCCACACATTAAATGCAAGCAAGGAAGAGAGCTCAAAAGTTATTTTCGTACCGGGCTTTCTCTGTGGAAAAATAACTTTTTAGCTCTCTGCCTCGCTGAGTGGGGTGAGAAACTCTCACCTGCCGCCTCCTGAAGCCACAAGGCGCTCGCATGAGGATGCTTCCAAGTGTTTGAATATGCAAACTTTTGCATATATGCGGAACCCATAGAACCAAATCCCCACATAAGGTGTGATTGCACTGTAATTACATATTTCGTGTTTGCCTCCCAAAACACTTTGCAACTGGCTGGTACCCACCTGGGAGCAAAGGAACTTAAAAGGCTGCAACATAAAGTTTTAAACTGTTTTCTAATATTGTGGTGTGATGTTGCCTTGTATTGTTGTAACCCACCCTGGGACCTTAGGGTGAACGGAGGGAACAAATTAATAATAAAAATAACCCCCACCTCCAACCCCAACTGTGTGTGTAGCAGGAACCCAGGATAACTAGGACTCTGGTGCAGTGGACTATAATCTGTGAAATCTTTTTTTTTTTTTGCCCATTAATTTTTATTGCTTTTCAGTTTTTTAAACGAATTCATCATCACTTTAATTCTAATTAGAAAATGACTTCCCAGCCCACCATTGAGATGTTTCACTTCCCACCCTCGTTAGCTGCTGTAATGCGTGAACTCTCGTGCCATGATGTATTTGTTCGCCCTCAAGGTGGCACAAGTCTCCCAGGACGTGGAGATGCCCTGGGTGCCTCTCCCAGACTTCGTTGCAAACGGTCACCTTCTCCCTTTGGTGGCCACAGTCTCTGACCCATCACTTGCAAGGGACCCAAGCAAGGCCCTGCCTCTCTCCTCCTCCTTCTCTCCACACAGGGAGGACAACGTCGTTCTCCTGGACAGCTACTATTATGACGACGGCTGTGAGCCCTGCGGGAACGACACCTTCAGTCGGGAGCCCTTCATTGTGAAATTTGCGGCACCTCAGACGCGTAAGCAGCCCCCGCCTCCCCCTCTCAGCTGATGCAGCCGACAGGGCAGCCCAGGGAGAGCAGAAACTGGCCCTGCCACATAACGCTCGTTCCGCATCTGCAAGAAATGAGTCTTTCCGTCTTTCTACCCTTTGGAACTCCCTGCCTCTTGATACCAGGTTCACTGCACTCTTTTCAGAACCTGCTGAAAACTTTTTTTTGTTTTTTAAAAATTTATTTATTTGGTTTTTCAAATTACAGTTTTACAATCACATATCCCACATACAACATATAGACAAGATTCCATAGAATCTCCTGGACTTCCCTCCTTCCTTTTGTGGGTCCTATTATTAATCATTCTCTCCTGCATCTTTTATAATAATCCAAATCTTTCACATCTCCATTATATCCAAAATTCACCATTAAACTACAAGTGTTATTCCAATCCTACTAACAATTTTAACTGTTTACAATGGTTTTTAAGATAAATTATAAAATTTCCCCATTCTTTGTTAAAATTTTGGTCTTCCTGATTTTTTATTGTTCTGGTCATTTTTGCCATTTCAGCATAATCCATCAACTTGATCTGCCATTCTTCTCTGGTCGGGACTTTATGTTCTTGGCTAATAATTTTTTCCCCCTGCTAATAATTTTATGGCTTGTCCAAAAGCAATAAAGAAGCAATAAGAAGAAAGTTTGCTCGCGATCAGCAGAGCACAGTGTGATCCCTGCAGGCAGGATTAAGGTTTAAAGTTACAAACGTATAAAAACAGGTTTATCCCGTAATGGAGATGACCTGGGGGGACTGCTTGGCTGGCAGCCAGCAGTTCATTCCAGGAAGTTTGCAGGACGAAAAGATGGAAAAGAGAGAGAGTGGCAGCTTGCCTTGGCCTTTTCCCAGGTCTGGAAAGGTGATGCCCATTCACTAGTTGCAGGCAAGGAAGGGTGCTTCAGGCCAGGTGGAACAGGAGGTTTTGACTGGCTGGACCAAACATCCCCTTGCATGTCCACTCTAGGAAAACAAGGAATGTTGCATTGGACTGCTCTCAGTGGATTACATCCCACGCTAGCATTGTGGCTTTGGGGTGCTGTAAACAATAAAAATCTGCCCTTTTCCCCTTATGGGGTATCCAAGAGCCCATATAGAGCCCATATAGAGTTCCCTATTGGTAGGAGAAAAGAACAGAGGCCAACCAGAGAATACTGAGAAGCAAAGCAGCTCGTTAGCCTGATCTTTATTGATCTGTTGCAACAGGGTCCTCACTCACCCCATGCAGGAGGGAGGAGGAACCCAGAACAATGGTGTGAAAGCTTCTATATAGACTTTTGAAGTTGCCACCCTGTAGATCAAGACCACCCCCAGAAACATCATACATACATCCCAGAAGGGATGTAACCCAAGACCACCCTCCACAAACATCATACCTACATCAAAGAAAAGGTGGTCTACCACAGAAATTTGAATGTTGATGTTTTTCCTGCCTGCCAGGTTCTCTGATAATGCCTTATCTGATGGCCTTTCCTGGTAGTCTGGCCATGCCTTTGAGATGGTGATTTCCCAATTCCTGAGACAATGGGAAGGCTCCCTGACCCCCTCCCTCCTTGCCCAGAAAACATTTGGTCAGTTTAGGAGTCAAAATGGTTTCAGGTTGGTCTTCCTGTGCTGATCTATGTACCTGCTTGCTTGGTACATTTATGAACATTTATTATATATCTAAGACCTTAAAATTTCTTACAACAGGGGCAAGAGGTCTGGCACAGCCAGCGGAAGGGAGGAGAAGGTGGGGGGGGGAGAGGCCATACTTTGTGTCCCCAGGTGGAGGCAGCAATGCTTATGAATCCATGGGACAGGGTTTTGGCGCTCGAATCCTGCTTGCTGGTTTCCCGGATGTGGGTGTGGTTGGCCTCCGGGAGAGTGGGATGCTGGGGGGGGGGCCGTGGGTCTGACCCAACAGATGCTCTTTGGATATTCTTAACTGCGACTTCTCCCTCAGAGGTGGGGGAACTGATCCTGGTGTCTCTGCATGCCGCCCCCGAAGAAGCAGTGGCCGAGATAGACGCCCTCTACGACGTCTTCCTGGATGTGAGAGATAAGTGGGGGACAGATGTAAGTGCCCCCCCCACAAAGTGGTGACTTTTGCTTGCCACCGGTGGTTGCTTGAGAAATATCGGGGGCATTGTGGAGATTAGACTCCAGTCCCATTTATATGTACCGTATTTTTCGCTCCATAAGACACACTTTTTTCCTCCTAAAAAGTAAGGGGAAACGTCTGTGCGTCTTATGGAGCAAATGTGTGGTCCCTGGAGCCAAATCGCCTGAGTGTGGTTTCGCGCCATGGCCCTGCCCTCCTGGGGTGCCAGCGGCTTCCCCTTTCCCCTGAAGCCCCGGGAAGGTCTGGGAGCAGCGGGCTCTGGGGATGTTGGCTGGAGGATGGCGAGAAGAGGCAGCTGCCAAGAGAGGGGCGGAAGAGGATGGAGAGGAGGGGAACCAAGCAGTGGGGCGAAGGGAGAAGAGGTAGGTTGCCGTGAGTGGAGAGTCATGGGAGAGGGCAAAGGAGAGGCAGCAGCGAAAAGGAGAAATTGCAGGCGTTGCCTGAGGAGTTTGGGCGAAAGGGACGGAGATGATTTGCTCATCTTTAAGGAGCCACCAATGTCCTGAGGGTGGGAGGTGGTCCACAAAATCACATACCGCATTGTTTGCTCCATAAGACGCACCTACTCTTTAGAGGAGGAAAACAAGAAAAAAATATATTCTGAATCACAGCCTCCTTGGGAGGAGAGCTCTAAAAACTAGGTGCGTCTTATGGAGCGAAAAATGTGGTATAAGATTTTGTGGGTAGCAGACAGGGGTGCCAACTTGAATAAAATATTGGGGGGGGGAGCAAGTCCTGCCCCACATAAATGATCACAAGACATGGCACACGCATACCATTTGAATAGCAGTGCCCATCAACTTTGCCCCTCCCACCTGAAGCTTGTATGGTTTGAACAAGGATTAAAAAAGAGAAAAGAAACCAATTTTTTTTAACTGCCCTGAAAAACGCTCTCATTTCATTGCCTTGATTCTAGCTGTTGTGTCTGGAGATACAAAATTCGCCAGTGGCTTTTTAACTGTTTACAAATAGAATGTGACTGTAAAATGTGCAGTTTGGGTTGTGTTCTAATTATAAAGTTTCTCCAGATATTAATAAATAATGACATTTTTGGGCTGCTTACAAAAACAACAACCAACTTGGCCCCCACTTGGCCCCCTCAAATATTGTATGGGGGGGTCATAGGTACCTCAGCCCCTAGGAGTTGGCCCCCATGGTACCAGACTCCCCTAAATTCCTCAGTCCAGTAGGAGTTAGAATTTAATCAAGGGAAATGTTAAAACCTAAGCCTGGGAGAGGAAAAGGAAGGCAATGGCCCCTTAAGAGAGCTCTGGGCAGGTGGGTGGGCCCCTTCCTCCAGCAATTACGTAGATAGTGAAAAGAACAAAAGCCGGGGTTTAGAGTTTTAGAATTGGCTGGGATGTGACCTGGAGGAAAAAAGTTGCAGTCTGGTAAAGGCGGCAGGCTGGAGAGAGGGTCAGAGCACAGTGGCTGATGTCTGTGGGCAGCTATCGGAGAAACAAGACCCTCTTCAGATGTTAATGCTGTGAACCCCTCCGTCGTTGGCTCAGGTGTGGTTTATATGTGTAAATAAGCCATATATTATAAAGAAACCACAGGCTGCACTGTGCTTAATTCCCATGGACCCTGGGTGAGCGCCTGGAACCCCTGGGATCTCGCACCACTCAGAGATTGGGGTGGCAGGCAATTAATTATGTGTGTGTGAGTGTATCAAGGAATAATAGAATCATAGAACTGTACAGTTGGAAGGATCCCTGAGCGTCATGTAGCCCAGCCCCCTGCAATGCAGAAATCTCAACTAAGGCATCCATGACAGACGGACATGGATATGTGTGTGTGTGTGATAATAATATTTATTTTTTGTGTTGGCAGCACACAAACACATAAGAGTAATGAACTGTCCATCGTAAATGGTTTAATTAGCCAAAGGCTTGGGAGTAGAGGAATGTTTTTGCCCAGTGCCTAAAGACATTTCAGGCAAGCCTCCCTGGGGAGAGCATTTAAAAAATATATATTTTTTTTAATTTTTTTTTTTTACCAACCACCAAAACACACCAGGTGGCTGATACATTGGGTATACAATATTGTATTCAATAATATACATATTCAATAATATACATATTCAATAATATTCAATAATATACATATTCAATAATATTCAATAATAACATATTCAAATCAAACATATGTACAATTTTATATACGTTAACACTCCTCCTTCCACAAGGTTTATTTAACTTTTAATTGCCCCAAATTGTTCAAACCTACTCAAATAATTCAATATCTTCTCAAACCAATCCTCCTCTTTCTCACTGACCTTAAACCCTTTCATTCTATGTATCTTCACAGTTAGGTATTCTAAAATTATAATATTATTCAGTTTTTACCTCCATTGGTTCACCCCTAGCTCTTCTGCATTTTTCCAATTACTCGCTATAACCTGTCTGGCTGCAATTACCATCCATTTTACCCATTTGCATTCCTCTTTTGTTTTTAACTCGGTACTACTCAGGGTAATAAGAACCATTAATTTAGTTATTTCCATGTTCCTTCCCACAATTCCCAATATTTCTATACCAATCTGTTTCCAAAATTCATTAACTAACGGACAGTCCCAGCACATATGACTGTACGTTCCCATCACTCCCCATTTCCTCTAGCAATTCCTACTTCCAGATTTTGTAAGATGATATAACTTTATTGGTGTATAATACCCTGGGGAGAGCATTGCACCAACAAGGAGCCACCACAGAGAAGGCCTGCTCTTACGTTGCCAACCCTCCAGACCTTTCGTAGAGAGGGGCGCATGGAGAAGGGCCTCAGATGACAATTGCAGGGTCTGGGCCAGTTCATATTGGGCATGCGTGTGTGTGTTTGCCCAAGAGTCAGCTTCAACTCTGAGCCGTGTCTTTCCTGGGGTCCATAACCGCCTCCTGAGCTTGTTTCTTCCTCCTGGCAGGACATGCTGTTCCTGGGAGACTTCAATGCTGGCTGCTCCTACGTCCGGCCTGAGGACTGGCCCCGCATCCGCCTGCGCACCAACAGCGCCTTCCAGTGGCTCATCCCAGACACAGCAGACACCACTGTGACCAGCACCCACTGTGCCTACGACAGGTGAGTGGCGGGAGGCAAGGGCCCGGAGGCTCTTTCTCTCTCCCCCCCCCGCCCCCCAGAGCCACTTTGGGACTGCAAAAACAATGCAGCAGTATTGAGTGACTGGTCTCTGCAGCCACAGCAGGCACTGCGATTCTCATAGAATCATAGAGATGGAAGGGACCACCACGGTCATCTGTTCCAACCCCCTGCAATGCAGGAATCTTTTGCCCAGTTTGGGCCTTGAACCCACGACCCTAATATTAACCATCTCATACTCTACCGACTTCACCCCCGGAGGCATACTCCATTGTCTCTCGAGACAGGAGGACACCAACAACAATCAGATTCATCCCATTGTTCTTTTTTATTATTTGCTGATATTTAACTGAAATTTAATGCAGGTGGCGCTGTGGGTTACCACAGAGCCTAGGACTTGCCGATCGGAAGGTCGGCGGTTCGAATCCCGGCGACGGGGTGAGCTCCCGTTGCTCGGTCCCTGCTCCTGCCAACCCAGCAGTTCGAAAGCACGTCAAAGTGCAAGTAGATAAATAGGTACCACTCCAGCGGGAAGGTAAACGGCGTTTCCGTGCGCTGCTCTGGTTTGCCAGAAATGGCTTAGTCCTGCTGGCCACATGACCCAGAAGCTGTACGCCGGCTCCCTTGGCCAATAAAGCGAGATGAGCATCGCAACCCCAGAGTCGGCCACGACTGGACCTAATGGTCAGGGGTCCCTTTACCTTTAAGGGTGGGGTGGGGGCAGGGGCACCCCTCGCATCCTGTGGAGCAGTTTCCCAAATGTAACTGTGCCCTTGTGGTGCCTTGCAGGATTGTGGCGGTGGGCCCCAGACTCGGAAGCGGCATCCTGCCCGGCTCAGCCAAAGTCAACAACTTCCAGCAGACCTTCAAACTGCAACAGAAGGACGTGAGCAGCTGTTTCAAAAGTCTCATGGGTTTCCCGAGGGGGGGGGGAGGCAGGGATGGTGACTGCCGACCAGGCTGGGCATGGGGAGCTCTGGTCTTAGAATAATGTAATCTTCGAGTTGGAAGAGACCCCCAAGGATCCTCTAGTCTAACCCGCTGCAGTGCAGGAATCTCAGCTAAACCAGCGATGACAGATGGGACTCTTTTCCACCGTCATGAGACCCCCCAAATGAGCAACTTTCCTTCCAGTGCTTGGGCACAACTCGACTGACACTCGCCAGAGTGCCAGACTGAAAAAAGGAGTGTTGCTGGCCCAGTGCTCTGGGACAAGAACTTTTGTTGGACCAAAAAACCAGGACATTCCAGGATCCAACCAGAAGCCAGGTTTGGCTTCTGTTCTTCTAGGGATGTCCCATTTGAAACAGGGCAGTTGAGAGGTGTGTGTGCATTAGAAGAAACGAATTCACCCCAAACAGCGGGGAATGTTCAGGGAGTTGGGGATGTTTAGCCTGGAGCAGAAGAGACAGAGAAGTGACCTGGCAGCCACGCTGAGCCTGGAAAAGAGGAGGCTGAGAGGAGATGTGCCATCTTCAAATAACTCAAGGGCTGTCACGTGGAGGATGGAGCAAGCTTGTTTTCTCCTGCCCTGGAAGGTAGGACTCGAACCCATGGCTTCAAGTTACCAGAAAGGAGATTCTGACTCAACATCAGGAGAAACTTTCTGATAGCAAGAGCATTCAGCAGTGGAATGGACTCCCTTGGACGGTGACAAACTCTCCTTCCTTGGAGGTTTTTAAGCAGAGGTTAGATGGCCCTTTCTCAGGAATGCTTTGACCGTGACTCCTGCGTCGCAGCGGGTTGGACTAGATGACCGCTGGGGTTCCTTCCAACTCTCTGATTCTGCGTGCCCCCCCCCCAAGACAGCCTCCTCTTCCCCCTAACTCCGCTGTTTCTTCCTTTCTCTTCCAGGCATTGGCTGTTAGTGACCATTTCCCCGTGGAAGTGACACTGAAATCTCTTGGCATTTCCTCCACCGCCGTGTAGCGTCACCCCCAACGTAGACCCCCCAGGGGGCTGCAGAGCTCTGCCCTCCGGCTGCAGGGGTAGAAAATGGGCAGATTCAAAGGCCACGCTTTAGTTTTGGGAGAAGCCCCCAGGTCCCTCTGGCTTTTGGATGACCAGGACGCCAGGCTCCAAGCGGTCCTTCCTGGTGCACGTGAAATCCAAGCACTCTTCAAAACAAAAGAGAATTAATTCCACCCAAATGTTTTCCCAGCTGCTGTGAATGATGATGCTGAAGACGAACTGCCAAATTGCCAAAAATCATGGATTATGCAAGGGCTGATGGATCTGACAAATGGAAACTCAGCAAGATAATAATAATAAAAAAAAATAATAAATTTTTATTTGTATCCCGCCCTCCCTGGTCAAAGCCAGACTCAGAGCAGCTAACATCATATAAATCAGACAATATGCATAATACAATATACACTATGAAAATAAAATAACATTCAACATTCATTAAAATAATATAAAATATTAAATATGGCAAATCAAAATGGAGGATTTTGCAACACTGAACAAGATATCTTTGATTTTATGGGTAAAGCAAGAAGAAAAACATTTTAAAGGATTCGAAAAAGAATGAGCTTTTTAAAAAAAAATGAATGAAAAATAATGGGAAATAATTTATAATGTTAACCATTTTCGGGGTCTCTAAGAATAGTAATTAAGAAAATTAGCAAAAATTAATAAAATCATTCTGTCCAATGACAGTTCTCATCTTGTGAGTTCTTTTCTCACAAAGATGTCAGACCTTTGCAAGCTGAGTCCATTTTGTCCATGCTGGTCCTGTCAAGCCCTCGCTCAGCCTTTCGCAACCTGCTGCCCTCCAGTTTCTCTTGGGACTACAACTCCCATCAGCCCCCTGCCAGCACAGCCATATTAGGAGGGCTGTTGGGAGTTGTAGTTCCAAGCGCCTGGAAGACTGCCGCTATTTGCAAAGGCTGAGGAAGACCACAAGGAGCTGGGGTGCACAGTTGTAGCAACTGCACTGGACGGCTGCCGGCTGAGCGTTCCTTCTGCACCAGGGCTGGATGGGCATCTGAGAGACCCCCAAGCACTGAAAGGAGAAGGCTGCTCCCCATTCCCATATGTAATTCAAAATAAAAAGAGTACTGAACCGTAAAACAAAACTGCATTGGTCATGTTTCATCCTGCCTCTTCTCTCAGTTATCCGAACGTTAAAACAATAAATTACACAACGTACAACTTATTTCTCTCTCTGTGTGAAAAAACTATATCTCTGGAGAATGCATCAATAATAAAATCATAGAATCGTAGAGATCTGTTAACAGAGAAATCTGAGGGCTCCCTTGGACAAAAAACAAGGACGCCAGCCAGGAAGACCAGAGCAAAACAGCAGCCAGGAGGCTTGGTCTTGATTGAAGACTGTCGCGATAGGACTCCCACCTGCCACAAGGTGGAACAAGATGGAAGTCTCCAACAAAAGAGAACCCAAACTTTTATTAGCTGCTAATCCCCATGTTACACCCCCCCAACTACATCACTCATACATCACGGTTACATCATGAAAGGGGAGGTCTGGTGGCAGGAATCTGAGCATCCCGGACCCTGCCCCATGGTTCCCCTTGCCCTCCACCAAACACCCATCAAGTGGAACAAAAGAGATCTTTACATTTCCCTGTTTCCCAGCCAATTTCATCCCACCCTTTTGTCTTCATCTGGGTTTGTTCTTTCTGGAATGGCTACCTGTCTGGCACTCAGGTATCAGGATGCCAGGGATTATCACTCAGGCAGAGGGGCTGCTGAGTAGGTGAGCTCACATGTCTATATGAATTTCTGAAGTTTTCCCAGTGAGCCAGTACATAGATACATTGATCAGTAAATTCTTACATTTGGTATCGTGCAGCAAAGGCCCTTTGAATAGATAGGAAGAAACTGTGATGAAGTGTTTTGTGGGGACAAATCACAAAAGTCACAAAAGTGATTGTGCTGATTTTGGTCGTGGGCTGCATGTGCATGATATCTGCTGGAGGGGCAACCCCCCCCCCCAATACATAAATTCCTGCAACAGTTGGAAGGGATCCAAAGGGTCATGTTGAGGCATCTAATCATAAGCTTGCATTTTTATTAAAGCTTTTTTTTAATAATAATTTTTATTTGTTTTTCAGACAGATAATAAAAACAATATAGAACAATATAGCTTCAAAATCATCATTTCATACCCTTCTTTCTTTTGACTTCCCCATACCTCCCCATCCCTGCCTCCTTGTTTAATGGTTCTTTAGCAACCCTTAGGTCCATTGTCTTAATTCCCTTTCATAAAGTTTCCTTTAGTTTTTTTAATTACTGCTGCAATTCTTTACCTCTTACCCCCTGACATCTTAACATTCCTCAATTTTACAATTGTTTTAAAGATATATTTTAAATTTCTTCCAGTCCTCTTCCACTGTCTCTTTCCCCTGGTCATTTATTAAAGCTTATATGTTTAATCAGGGCTTGTATTTTAAGAATGAGCTTAAAAATGTTCTGTTTCATGCCAGGCAGAAGACCAGTTGCCTAAAAACCTTGGCAAGATGTTTTTACTCCTAGACAAGGGGCCCCCCTGATTTATAGCAGAAAACAATTCTCAAAGTCGTAAAAAGGGAATTACAGGCTGACAGCCAAGGTTACACTGACCCTACAAATTAAGGGTTGATAAATAGTAAAATGAGCCATATCTTCTTCCTAAGGTTAAGAAGGTCAAGAGCAGTGAAAAAGACAACTGACTTGGCTGGAGAAAATAGGTTTTCTTTCTTTCTATTTTTGAGGCTGAGAAACAAGAGAAGAAGAGCTGGCAGAAAGGGAGCATTTTTGGGAAGCCTTTTCTAAAGCTGTTTCTTTCTTAAACTAAGATCCTTTTAAGATTTCTTTTCCTTTTAAAAGGTTGTTTATGTATTAAATATATTAGTTTAAATATAATTATGCAAAGGATTTAAGAAATGCTAGATTCTTATTTCATATAGTTGGAAGAGATCACAGGGGCCATCAGCCATCAGCCCCCCCCCCCTTGCCAGACAGAAGACGCCAATCGAGCGCTCCTGATATATGGTTGTCAGGCCTTTTGTTTAGAAACCTTCAAATGAAGGAGATCTCTCAATGTTGATGTGAACTCAATCCTTGACATATGCATAAGATAAAAATTCAAGATTAATTATCTGTTTTGGAAGGCAATAGGGCAAGGAGGGCAAGAGGTGAGCTGGTAATTAAGATTCCTTGTTGAGACACATGTAAGATATATTACTACTTATTTGTCATTTATAGATAGAATATATAGCTTTTTGATTTCCATAAAAGGGCAAGAAGGAAATGGGTGTATCTTTTGTGATTGGTTCTAGCAAACAGCCAATAGGAATTTCAACCAGGCTGATTGGACAGAGGCAGCCACAGGAGGAGCAAGGGGGCTGGATTAAGGAAATATAAGTGCTGGCCAGAATGGCAAGAGGCCAGGCCAGAGCTTGGTAACCATATACCACTGTGCCTCATATTTATTTGTCTGACAAATAAATTACTATTTTAATTTCTCTATTGCTGCGTTGAATATTTCATTCCAGCTAAGCGTTAACCACAAGCAGGGTGCTACAATGTAGCCCAGGAGTAGGCAACCTAAGGCCTGGGGGCCGGATCCAGCCCAATCACCTTCTAAATCCGGTCCATGGATGGTCCAGGAATCAGTGTGTTTTTACATCAGTAGAATGTATCCTTTTATTTAAAATGCATCTCTGGGTTATTTGTGAGGCATAGGAATTCATCCATCCCCCCCCCCCCAAATATAGTCCGCTGCCCCCCAAGCTCTGAGGGACAGTGGACCGGCCCACGGCTGAAAAAGGTTGCTGACCCCTGGTGTAGTTCAACTCCCTGTGATTTATAAATCTATTGCAACACATGGCAGGATCTGATCTAGTCGCATTATTTCTTTTTTCTTTCTTTTTTTTTTGCATATAAATTTTTATTAATTAACATCAAAAAACAAAACAAAATATATTAATTTCACATCGTTTTTCACAACTTATTTCTTTTTTTGGACTTCCCTCAGCTGTTCCGTAAATCATCCATAGTTATAATTTTAATTACGCATTTCTCAGATTTATATTGACATTATTTATCTCTTTTTTCCTATTCCCTTTAGACAATACTTCTTACTTTTTCACAGTGCTTCTTTAAATCCCTTTAGCGTCATCTGTCCCTCACTTATATGTTCCAGATATTCCACAAATTTCCCCCAGTCCTCGATGAACTTTTGGTCTCTTAAATATCTAATCTTCCCTGTCAGTTTATCTAGCTCTGTGTAGTCTAACAGTTTCATTCTCCATTCTTCCACTGTCAGTATTTCTTGTTGTTTCCATTTCTGGGCCAGTAACACTCTTGCTGCTGTTACTGCATATTGAAAAAATTTACAGTCTTTTCTTTTTGTCTCATTTCCTACTATTCCTAACAGAAAGACTTCTGGTTTCTTTATGAATGTATATTTTAAAATCTTCTTCAGTTCATTGTATATCTTTTCCCAGAAGTCTTTCACTTTCAGATTTAGTCACATTATTTCAGCCTGCTTCCGTAGGATGCCCTCTGCTTCTACACTTTCTGAATGTGCTGCTACAGGTAAAAGTCCCAGTTCCAAAGATCATGCACCGTTTTAAAGCTTCAGAGCGGCAGAAAGGTGTCTTGCCTGCTTAGTGCGGCTTCTGCAACAGTTTGTGGTGTGGAAGTAATTAGAAGGTGTGAAGCGTTGTTGTAAATAAAAATATGCCCTTTTCCCTTATGGGGTATCCAAGAGCCCATACAGAATCCTTACAGGAATGGCCAGGCTCCACAGGCAATCCAGTCAAGTAACCTGCCAGACAGGAAATAAACAAGCGACAGGAGAAAAACAACATGCAAATGTTCTGTTTTAGACCGCCTTTTCTGTGATGTATCTGAGGGGTGGTCTTAGGTTACACCCCTTCTGTGATGTATGTATAATGTTTCTGGGGGTGGTCTTGATCTACAGGATGGGAATTTCAAAAGTCTTTATAAACCCTTGCACACCATTTTTCTGGGTTCCCCCTCCTCTCCTGCATGTGAGGGGAGCACCCTGTTGCAACAGATCAATAAAGATCAAGCTTACTAGCTGCTTTGCTTCTCAATATTCTCTGGTTGGCCTCTGTTATTCTCTCCTACCAATAGGGAACCTATGTAAGGACTCTATATGGGTTCTTGGATACCCCATAAGGGAAAAGGGCATATTTTTATTTACAACAGCGTCATCGCTGTCTCATGTGTTGCTCCTTAGTTCTGCTAGGTTTTTGCAAGTTGGGAGTAGCAGACCAGGAGTAGCTGCTTTTAGGATTCTGTTCCTTGCCTGCACAGAACAGATGTGTGTATGGGGGGGGGGATACTTAACCGGGGCGTGTTAAACGCCATTCGCCCCATGTGGTTTACAATGTGTCAGGCAGAAAGACACAACAAACCCGCCAACATTTATCCGATGAAAACAGGGACATCCCATTCCATAACCATAACGATAATTTTAAGAACAACAATTTTATTATTTATACCCCACCCATCTGGTTGGGTTTTCCCAGCCACTCTGGGCAGCTCAGAGCATATATCAGAGCATGCTGTTGTTGTTTAGTCGTTTAGTCGTGTCCGACTCTTCGTGACCCCATGGACCAGAGCATGCCAGGCACTTCTGTCTTCCACTGCCTCCCCCAGTTTGGTCAAATATCAGAGCATACTAACATTAAAAACTTCCCAATACAGGGCTGCCTTCAGCTGTCATCTAAAAATCAGATAATTTTTTATTTCCTAATAGTAAACAACCCACCTTTGTGGGTTGCCCCAGCCATTCTGGGTAGCTTCCTACATATATAAAAACATAATAAAGCATTAAACATTAAAAAAAACACAACCTTCCCTATACAGGATTGCCTTCAGATGGCTCAGGGATGGACAACTCCACTCTCCAACATTTCTCCAATGAAAATAGGGATATCATAAGGAAAAGCAGTACATTCTGGGATCAAATCAGAAACTGTCCTTGAAGGCTACTCAAAAGTTTTGGTGAGTGGAGGACAGGGCAGGCCAAACTTGCACAGCCAGATGAAATCCTACGAGCACCCAAAGGTCCTTCAAATCCAGTGCCCTGTTACCAGCCAGGCACCCCAGGAAGCTCTCAGGCAGGACCAGGGAAAACAGCACTTTCCTCCTCTCCCCCCCCCCTTGATTCCCAAGTCGTCTCGATTCAGGATGCAGGAGATATAAATGAACTTCTAGGTCAGGCATAGGCAAATTCCTGCCCTCCAGATGTTTGGGACTACAATTCCCATCATCCCTTACCACTGGTCCTGTTAGCTAGGGATGATGGGAACTGTAGTCCCAAACATTTGGAGGGCAGGAGTTTGCCTATGCCTGTTGTAGATCTAACTGAGCACTTCTGTGCCGGGGTTTCCCTGTGAATCCTCTAAATCGAGACAGAATTCCAAATGACCAGCAATCAAATGTTTCAACGCTGCTCCATCGTAAAACACAAACATTCCAAGAACTATTTCAAGTGAGAAGCAGCAGCCGGGCACCGACTTGCGTCCTTGTCGTGTCTCCCTGCATTCTTCAGTGTGAGCACTAGAAGGCAGAAGGAGGCTGCCTGCTTGCTTATTTGATTTTAAATCTGGCTCTGCAGCCTGGATTCAGAGCAGCTTTTAATATCTCTGTCCCCTTGGGGCTCACAGCCTCAGGAAATCCAGTGGCTGGGGGTGGGAGGCAATAAGGAGGGGGGGCCAAAAGGAAAGAAATTATTGCAGACATATTTTTTTAATGTAGAAACAAGGGAACTGAAATGAATCTCAATCTCTCTCTGTGTCTGCATAGACAGACAGACAGATATCACACACACTCACACACATATATTGATTCAACCCAACAAAGGAATTAGAATGTGGGTCTTCCCTAACCCGGTGACTTCCAGACCAGGTGTGGCTGGTGCATATGGGGACTCATGACTGCCCTGATAGCATCACGAACACACACACACACACACACACACAAAAGTCATGAAAAGGATGTCTGAAGTGCCCTTAAAATGTTTGAAACCATCGGTATTGAAATTGATGTTTTCTAGCATTGTAGATCAGACCTCCCCTCCTCCCCAGATCCACCTTTACCGTCTGCTAGAGCTAACCAAGCGTGCGTGAATCTCTCTCTCTCACCCCCCATGCCATCTGTAGTTTCCCCGGTTTTTATTAAAGCCATTTCCCCTCCTCTCCCTGCTAGAACTGTCTTCACCAGAACCAGCTGATCTTATGATACATTTCATGAAGATGTCTCTTGGCAAGCAGATGTCTGAAGCTTTTGCAGCTCGAGTTGGCAATATGGAAGATGAAAACAAACTAGAATGAGAAAATGTGGCGTGTTGGGAAACAAGGCATGGCACAATCAGTGCGCTAGGCTGTCCTGCAGCTCTGGCAGACCAAACCCTCGAGGCCTGGGAGCCTCTCTTAGACCCTTCTCCAGGCCCAGGAATAGGAGAGGCTCTGTCCAGTCCCAGCACATCCAGGTCACTTGGGATAGTTTGAGCCATTTGTCATTGCAATGGCCTCAGGTCGAAGATCAACCACAGTCAAGTCAAAGTCTGAGAAACAAAGCATGGCAATAATTCAACTGGGATACCACTGTAGCCAGAGTCTTGCTGTCCAGGAATAGCCACAGCCGATGAACCAGCCAACACCGGGAAAAGGTGGCACTCTATGCCCATGTAATATAATAATAATACAGTGGTACCTCATGTTACAAATGCTTCAGGTTACATACGCTTCAGCTTACAGACTCCGTTAACCCAGAAATAGTACCTCGGGTTAAGAACTTTGCTTCAGGATGAGAACAGAAATCGTGCTCCGGTGGCACGGCAGCAGCGGGAGGCCCCATTAGCTAAAGTGGTGCTTCAGGTTAAGAACAGTTTCAGGTTAAGTATGGACCTTCGGAACGAATTAAGTACTTAACTTGAGGTACCACTGTATAATAATAAATTTTTATTTATACCCCACCCTCCCCGGCTAGAGCCGGGCTCAGGGCGGCTAACACCAGTAAAATTACAATAAAAATAAAAAATAAAATACAGGTTAAAATATAATTTAAAATGCAGCCTCATTTTAATAGTAGCCCATAGATCAAAACCATAATGGAAGGGAAACATAAGGGTCAGACTGAGTCCAAGCCAAAGGCGAGGCGGAACAGCTCTGTCTTGCAGGCCCTGAGGAAAGATCTCAAGTCCCACAGGGCCCTGGTCTCTTGTGACAGAGCGTTCCACCAAGTTGGGGCCAGTACTGAAATGGCCCTGGCCCTAGTTGAGACCAATCTAACCACCTTGCGACTTGGGACCTCCAAAGTGTTGTCATTTGTGGACCTTAAGGTCCTCCTTGGGACATACCAGGAGAGGCGGTCCTGTAGGTACGTGGGTCCTAGGGCTTTAAATGTCAAAACCAGTACCTTAAACCTGATCCTGTACTCCACTGGGAGCCAGTGCAGTTGGTAAAGCACTGGATGAATGTGATCCCGTGGCAAGGACCCCGTAAGCAGTCTCGCCGCAGCATTCTGCACCCGCTGGAGTTTCTGGGTCAGTCTCAAGGGCAGCCCCACGTAGAGTGAGTTACAATAATCAAGTCTGGAGGTGACCGTCGCATGGATCACTGTGGCCAGATCGGGGCGGGAAAGGTAAGGGACCAACTGCTTGATACGGCGGAGATGGAAAAATGCCACCTTTGCTGTGGCTGCAACCTGCGCCTGCATGGAAAGGGAGGCGTCGAAGGTTATACCCAAGTTCTTGGGTGTAGCTCCCTGACTCTTGACAAAGGTAGATCTAGGAGCTCCTCCAGGCTCAAGGCCAGCTCTTTCATGGGGAGGGCAACCCCACCCCAAACCAGTGGAACACCCCTTCTCCAGATCATAGAATCATAGGGTTGGAAGGAACCCCAAGGGTCATCTAGACCAACCCCCTGCAAGGCAGGACTCTCAGCTAAAGCATCTCTGACAGATGGCCATCCAACCTCTGCTTGGAAACCTCCAGGGAAGGAGAGTCCACCACCTCCCTAGGGAGTCCAATTCTCTTTTGAACAGCTCTTACCATCAGAAAGATCTTCCTGATATTCAGTTGGAATCTCCTTTCTTATAACTTGAAGACATTGTTTTGAGTCCTACCCTCCAGAGCCGTCTTTGTGATGGCCTGGGAATCCGATTCAGAGGCTGAACCGGAGGAATCCCAGCCTGCACAGGAGTCCAGGGCCTTGATGCTGAAGCGCCTGCACCTGTGCCGGATCCTCAGGAGCAGGAACCAGGTGATCCCACTCTGGCTCCAGAGGTGGTTGAGGACTCAGTGCCTACAGGTGAGTCTCCCCCTGGGTCCAGTAACCCTTCAGCCTCTCCTGAACTGCAGAGGCTCAGGGCAGAGAGGCGAAGGGAACTGGTTTCTCCCAGGAGGAGTGCTCGCCTTAAGGCCAGGAGAGGCGGGTCTCCTGGGGGCCGGGACCGCCCCTGGCCTCAGAGAAGATAAAGGCCAGTCAGCCTGGTCCCAGGTTGCGGGAGCAACGTCGTTGATGAGCTGTTTCGGCCAGCATCCAGTCCTGTTTCCCCCAGAGTTCCTGTCCTTGCCCGGCTTCCCTCTGTGGACCCCGCTTCGCCCGAGGAGGACTGTCTGCCGACCCTCAACTCAGGTCCTGGACCTTGACCCACGGTAACCTCCCCCCCCCCAGACCAGCACAAGGGGAATATTTGAGATATTTGAGATATTTGAAGAGGGCTATCATATCTGGGGGCACTGTTATACAGTGGTTCCGCTCCTTCCTCCTGGGCCGTGTTCAGAAAGTGGTGGAGAGGGATGAGTGTTCAGACCCCTGGGCTCTCACTTGTGGGGTGCCTCAGGGTTCGGTCCTCTCCCCCATGCTTTTCAACATTTACATGCAGCCGCTGGGAGAGATCATCAGGGGGTTTGGGCTGAGTGTCCATCAATATGCAGATGATACCCAGCTCTACCTCTCTTTCAAATCAGAACCAGTGAAGGCAGTGAAGGTCCTGTGTGAGTGTCTGGAGGCGGTTGGAGGATGGATAGTGGCTGAAAGATTGAGGTTGAATCCTGACAAGACAGAAGTACTGTTTTGGGGGGACATGAGGCAGGCAGGTGTGGGGGACTCTCTGGTCCTGAATGGGGTAACTGTGCCCCTGAAGGACCAGGTGCACAGCCTGGGAGTCATTCTGGACTCACAGCTGTCCATGGAGGCGCAGGTCAATTCTGTGTCCAGGGCGGCTGTTTACCAGCTCAATCTGGTATGCAGGCTGAGACCCTTTCTGCCTGTAGACTGTCTCGCCAGAGTGGTGCATGCTCTGGTTATCTCCCGCTTGGACTACTGCAATGCACTCTATGTGGGGCCATCTTTGAAGGTGACCTAGAAACTACAACTAATCCAGAATGCAGCAGCTAGACTGGGGACTGGGAGCAGCTGCAGAGATCGTATAACACCAGTCCTGAAAGAGGTACAATGGCTCCCAATACGTTTCCAAGTGTTGGTACTGACCTTGAAAGCCTGAAACGGCCTCAGTCCAGTATACCTGAAGGAGCATCTCCACCCCCATCGTTCTGCCCGGACACGGAGGTTCAGCGCTGAAGGCCCTCTGGGGGTTCCCTTCCTGCGAGAAGTGAGGTTACAGGGAACCAGGCAGAGGACCTTCTTGGTAGTGGCACCCACCCTGTGGAACGCCCTCCCACTAAATGTCAAAGAGAGAAACAACTACCAGACTTTTAGAAGACATTTGAAGGCAGCCTTGTTTAGGGAAGCTTTCAATGTTTAATAGACTATTGTATTTTAATATTTTCTTGAAAGCCGCCCAGAGTGGCTGGGGAAACCCAGCCAGATGGGTGGGGTATAAATAATAAATTATTAGTATTATTATATCTCCTCTCAGACTCTCCTTTTCCAGGCTAAACATACCCAGCTCCTTCAACTTTTCCTCATAAGGCTTAGTTTCCAGACCCATGACCATCTTGGTTGCCCCTCCTCTGCACACGTTCTAGATTGCCAACGTCCTTCTTAAACTGCAGCACCCAGAACTGGACACAGTACTCCAGGTGGGGTCTGACCAAGGCAGAGTTGTACTTGATCTAGAGACTAGACTTCTGTTGATGCAGCCTAGACTAGCATTAGCCTTTTTTGCTGCCACATCACACTGTGGACTCATGTTAAGCTTGTGGTCTACTTAGACCTAAGATCCTTTTCTCATGTACTACTGGCAAGCCAGGTCCCCATCTCCTCTTCGTACAGCTGGTTCTTCCTGCTTAAGTGCAGAACCTGACGTTTGTCCCTGCTGAAGTTCATTCTGCTAGTTAGGGCCCAATTCCCCAACCTATTAAGATCATCTTTAATAGCGAATTTGCTTTCTGCGGCATTTGCTACCCCTCTCGGTGTCATCTGCAAATTGAATGAATGTCCCCTCAGTTCCTTCATATGAAGGCATTGAACAACAGCATTTTCCCTGCCCTGAGAATTGGAACAAACAGCAATAAGATTTTCTGTGGACTGCTGTTTGTTCCGATTCAGCACTAAAGAGTGGGAAGGTGGTAGGGCAAAGGCAAAACTACTCAGACCTGTGCCTAGAAAGCAAGAGACGAGGAGGAAACTGCTTGGACGCCTGATTTCTAGGCACGGGGAAGCCAGGAGTGTGAATGAGCCCTGAGTTCGGTTGCAGGGGCCGGCTCCTGAACGATTCTGCACATGACCGCTGCCCAAGCCTTCTGTGCTCTCAAATAACAAAATACTCACTATTCAAATAATAAAACCAGACTGTTCTGACCCTTTTTCAAAGCCTTTATAATGAGCAGGCTGTCCACAGGAGAAATTGCTATGACCCAGATATGAGGTCACAATGCTGAAAATGTTGCACACTGTGTGATCTGCCACTGAGCCAAAGACACAACAGATGTGTCAATTTCTCTCTCCTCTCTCTCTCTTACACACACACACACACACGACTTTGCTTGAAATGCAAGTTTTGTAAAAACAAAAAAAAGGCTATTGTCTTCTGAAGCCTTTAGGAGGAGGCGACCCCACTGGTTTAATCTGAAATCTGTAGCTAATGGCATGAACTGAAGTGCTCTCCAGAGCAGCGCATAATCCAACTGCACATCATCTTGATTCCGGCTTCCAGTTCGATAAATCAACGGGATCGGGGAACTAGGTCAATTCCGCGCCTGTAGAAAAATTGCCATGCTATTTGCTACATGCTGCCATGTTCTCCCTCTCTCTGGGTGCTCATAGCCTCAGCTGGCCTCCTCTCTCTCTCTCTCTCTCTCTCTGCCTCCCTGTGAATGGCAAGACCACACGACACTGACCCTGCAGGTCAGTTGTGTGTGATTCATAGAACCACAGAACAAGAGGGTTGCAAGGGACCCCAAGTGTCATCCAGCCAAACCTCCTGAAAGGCAGGAAGTGTTTGGATTTGATATCCCGCCTTTCACTCCCTTTAAGGAGTCTCAAAGCGGCTCACATTCTCCTTTCCCTTCCTCCCCCACAACAAACACTCTGTGAGGTGAGTGGGGCTGAGAGACTTCAGAGAAGTGTGACTGGCCCAAGGTCAGTCAGCAGCTGCATGTGGAGGAGCGGGGAAGCGAACCCGGTTCCCCAGATTACGAGGCTACCGCTTTTAACCACTACACCACGCTGGCTCTCTCAGGAATCGCTGCTAAGGAATCCCTGACAGCTAACCGTCTGACCGCTGCTTAAAAACCTCCAAGGAAGGAGATTCTATTGGAAGGCAGTGGAGTTCCACTGTTCCATTGCCAAACAGCTCTGCTGTTTCCTTCACACTTTCTTATTTACCGTATAATCTCTGTCTCCTTTCCTCCAAAGAGCTCAGGGTGGTGTCTCTGGAAGGGGTTGTTGGGGCCTTACAACAACCCTGTGAGGAGGTCCGCAAGGATTTAAAGCCATGTTTCTCGATTCCCTCTCCTCCCTCCAAATTGAGCGTACACTGCATCGCGGTTGTTATGTAGTGAAGTTTCACCCTGGGCCAGCAGGGGGATACTGTATATAGTTTTCACTCAGGTCTGTAGATAGTTTTCACTCAGGTCCACGTCAGTTATTTTAGGCGGGAAACGCTGGGCTGTTGTTGCTACAATGTTGACAGCTGGCTGCCTATAAAAGCAGGCCGGCTGAGCTGCTTGCAGTCAGTTCTATTCCAGCTTACAAAATAAAGAGCTACTTGGAGAAATCGCTGTGTCGTCTGCTATGTCAACCCACAACTTAACAGCGGTCCTCTGTCAGGCCCTTGCAGGACCCAATCTTATTCATCCACACCACACATTTAAAGCGCATGGGTTTCCCCAGAGGATCCCGGAACTGTAATTTCCCAAGTGGGCTGGGAATTGTAGCTCCCTGAGGAGTAAACTACAGTTTACAGGATCCTTGGGGGCGTGGTCAGGGTGGTGCTGATAATGCCAAGGTTGCAGGTTTGATCCCCGTAAGGGACGGCTGCATATTCCTGCAATTTAGGGGGTTCGATTAGATCAGGGGTTTATCTTGCCTGGGCTGGATCAGTCCTGTGGAGATCCCTCTGTGGGCTGGATTGCGCACGTGAGCGCGTGCACCTGCAATTTCCAGATGCAATTTCTGGCACCACAGAAGTGAATCCCCGTGCTGTGCCGGTTTAGCGCAGCGAGTGGGCAGCTCAGTTCGGGGGCAGGTCGTGGGCCGGTCAAACGACCTCTACGGACCACATGCCTTATGTTGCTGACCCCTGGATTAAATGGTCCTCAAGATGCCTCCAAGTTTATGATTCTATGAAATGGACGCTGTGGATGTAACAATATTACATTTTATTTGTTTTCATTTATACCTTTTCCACCAGGCGGCTCAAGGTGACAATGACAGTCTTTCTCTCTTTTCTCCCAAGAGTCCTGCGAGGTAGGAGATTGTGTTGAGGGTTGGTGACTGGCTGAAACTTAACGGCCACGCGAGGATGGGAAACCAGGTCTCTACAGGCCTCTTCTGACGCTCTAACCAGTACACCACACTGTGCAGTGACACTAGTGGGTCACTAAGAGTTCGCTTTGATGGATGGTAAAGTGAGGCTCCCCAGGCTTACTGTTTAACTTAATGGGTCTTACGTCTGTGTAGACCTCCGTTGGCTTTGGCACTGCAAGCCATGCTCGCTTGCCTGTGGCCAAACACTTAGAATTCTCCATCTTTTTCTCCTGGCAGGGATCTTGTGGGGGGCATTATCTCTCTGTGTGATTTATAGCATTTGGGCTTAAAAAACAACACACATCCCCCAACCGGCTTTAAAAGGATGCTATTTTGGGCAAGTGTCTTACGGGATCTCGTCTGAGTTCCTTCCACCGCGCTGTCACACTGAGCGACTTGTCTTGGGACGTCCTCGTGATCAAAGCCATCTCAGGATTCAAAGCGCGGACGGACATTCGGTGCGACAAGAATGTCGAGGGTGGTGACAGTAAGCGTTGATAGGAGAGATGAGCCTGGAACATGTAGAAAAGCACGTTTCACGGACAAAAAGCCCCCAACGTGGTTGCTCTGTGGAGTAGCGGGGGCGAGATATGCCTTTGTCTGCAAAAAGTCTCCCTCGCTCCACCAGAAAGCTTCATAATGCACCACTGATAAATCCCTCACCCTCAGTGGTCAGCAACATATGACTATGGGTACAATTAATGCTTATTATTTATTTCATCTTTTCAATACTGCACTCCGCAGCTGGGCCAGCCCAGCTGTTAGTCAGAGTGAGGTCAATGCCTCAGGCAGCGCAAGTTTGGTGTCATGAAAAGGCAGCATATTGTTAGTTGTTTAATTGTTAAAAATAGCTCATTCGGGCTTTAGCTTTTTTACTTTTTAAACGATGCAGTGGTAAATTCACCGCAGGGCGAATTGCTGGCCAGGTACGAAGGTTGAAGATGCTGTTCATTGTCTACATAGCCTGGCAATTCGTAAGTCAGTGGCACCAATGACATGGGGAAATGTCATAATGAGGTCCTGGAAGCCAAATTTTAGGGAGCTGGTTAGGATGCTAAAAGCTAGGGCCTCTCAAAGGTATCTATCTATCTGTTGGTGAAACTGCTACCAGTTCCATGCAGAGGGCTAGTCAGACAGAAACAGCTCTGCAGTTTCAGTGCCCAGATGTGGTGATGGTGTCTGGAGGAGAGATCTGTTAGGTGCTGGGGACCATTCTGGGGCAAGCTGGGTTTGTGCAAAAGGGACGGTCCAATCCCCTTGGACTGGGATTGAACCAGAATGTTGGCGCTTAAAATCAGAAAAGCGGCAGAAGACCTTTTAGATGGATTGCAGTGGGCACAAGGAAACTGTCAGGAGCTGAGGAGGGTCTAGTAAAGGTAAAGGGACCCCTGACCATTAGATTGAGTCGTGGCCGACTCTGGGGTTGCGGCACTCATCTTGCTTTTTTGGCTGAGGGAGCCGGCGTACAGCTTCCGGGTCATGTGGCAAGCATGACTAAACCACTTATGGTGAACCAGAGCAGTGCACGGAAATACCGTTTACCTTCCCGCCGGAGCGGTACCTATTTATCTACTTGCACTTTGATGTGCTTTCGAACTGCTAGGTTGGCAGGAGCAGGGACCAAACAATGGGAGCTCACCCCGTCGCGGGGATTCGAACCGCCGATCTTCTGATCAGCAAGTTCTAGGCTCTGTGGTTTAACCCACAGCTAGTTTGGCCCAAATCTCCCTGCCGGGATGAAGATGAAAAAAATGGCGAGCATTTTAAATGGGGGTGGTAGTATAGAACTAAGGCCTGTGAATGCATGGGCACAGGGTGGCAATTAAGGGAGGCCACAGCAACACAGGCCAAAACACTGTTTATAATCAAATGCTACCGGAGGCATACCTAGGCTTCCTTGCACACTTGGCAGGGTCTGGGAAGGTCTTGCAAGGGGCAAGGGCTCCTGCAAGATCTCAGGTGGCCCTCTGTCTTCTGTACAGGGGCAAGGCCCACTCAGTGCCACCTTCAGACAGGTACAGATGGTCAGGCGGGCTGTTCCAGGGGTCATCCTGGCTTTATACGATTTTGCTTATGCACAAGAACATAACCCCTGTGTACCTACCTGCAGTGGGTGTAACAGAAACCTGGGGGCTGTCTCTGGGTCTAACCTCCCTGATCTCTTCCTGATCCTCCTCCCTCTCTGACCACTCCCACCAAAACACTGGGAAGCCCTGACTTCAAAGTGCACTTGGCGCCAGGTGGGCAGTGGTACGCACCTGTCCAATTTGGCCCACCGGGGAGTGAGGAGATAACGGTCTGGCTCCACAGCTTGATCAGGTTTACCACCCCTTTTCCGAAGGAAGCCTTCTTGCCTGTAGAACTAGGCATCGAGATGCGTGGGCGCAGAATAGACATTCAAAGAGGCCAAAGGAGCAGAGACTGAAATAAGAGAGAAGCTCTGTCCGCAAGTGTTTATCTGCTAATGTCAGAAGCCTCCAAGACAAGATGGGAGACCTGGAGTACTTGTTCTTAGAGGATGGCATTGCTATTGTAAACACAACAGAAACCTGATGGAACAGAAAGTACTGGTAGTGTCACTCTGTACAGTGTTACCTCGGGTTAAGAACTTAATTCGTTCCGGAGGTCCGTTCTTAACCTGAAACTGTTCTTAACCTGAGGTACCACTTTAGCTAATAATAATAATAATAATAATAATTTATTATTTGTACCCCGCCCATCTGGCTGGGTTTCCCCAGCCACTCTGGGCGGCTTCCAACAGAGATGAAAAATACACTAAAATATCACATATTAAAAACTTCCCTGAACAGGGCTGCCTTCAGATGTTTTCTGAATGTCAGGTAGTTGTCCATCGCCTTGACATCCGATGGGAGGGCATTCCACAGGGCGGGCGCCACCACCGAGAAGGCCCTCTGCCTGGTTCCCTGTAGCTTTGCTTCTCGCAGGGAGGGAACCGCCAGAAGGCCCTCGGAGCTGGACCTCAGTGTCCGGGCAGACCGATGGGGGAGGAGACGCTCCTTCAGATATACTGGACCGAGGCCATTTAGGGCTTTAAAGGTCAGCACCAACACTTTGAATTGTGCTCGGAAACGTACTGGGAGCCAATGTAGGTCTTTCAAGACCGGTGTTATATGGTCTCGGCGGCCGCTCCCAGTCACCAGTCTAGCTGCCGCATTCTGGATTAGTTGTAGTTTCCGGGTCACCTTCAAAGGTAGCCCCACGTAGAGCGCATTGCAGTAGTCCAAGCGGGAGATAACCAGAGCATGTACCACTCTGGCGAGACAGTCTGCAGGCAGATAGGGTCTCAGCCTACGTACCAGATGGAGCTGGTAAACAGCTGCCCTGGATACAGATTTGACCTGTGCCTCCATGGACAGCTGTGAGTCCAAAATGACTCCCAGGCTGCGCACCTGGTCCTTCAGGGGCACAGTTACCCCATTCAGGACCAGGGAATCCTCCACACCTGCCCGCCTCCTGTCCCCCAAAAACAGTACTTCTGTCTTGTCAGGATTCAACCTCAATCTGTTAGCCGCCATCCATCCTCCAACCGCCTCCAGGCACTCACACAGGACCTTCACCGCCTTCACTGGTTCTGATTTAAAAGAGAGGTAGAGCTGGGTATCATCTGCATACTGATGAACACCCAGCCCAAACCTCCTGATGATCCCTCCCAGCGGCTGCATGTAGATGTTGAAAAGCATGGGGGAGAGGACAGAACCCTGAGGCACCCCACAAGTGAGAGCCCAGGGGTCTGAACACTCATCCCCCACCACCACTTTCTGAACACGGCCCAGGAGGAAGGAGCGGAACCACTGTATGACAGTGCCCCCAGCTCCCAGCCCCTCAAGACGGTCCAGAAGGATGTCATGGTCGATGGTATCAAACGCCGCTGAGAGATCCAGCAGAACTAGGAAACAGCTCTCACCTTTGTCCCTAGCCCGCCGGAGGTCATCAACCAGTGCGACCAAGGCAGTTTCAGTCCCATGATGAGGCCTGAATCCCGACTGGAAGGGATCCAAATGGTCCGCTTCTTCCAGGCGTGCCTGGAGTTGTTCAGCAACCACTTGCTCAATCACCTTGCCCAAGAATGGAAGGTTTGAGACTGGGCGATAATTGGCCATCGTGGCCGCATCTAGAGATGGTTTTTTAAGAAGCGGTTTAATAACCGCCTCTTTCAGCGGGTCTGGGAAGGCTCCCTCACGGAGGGAAGCATTCACCACCCCACGAAGCCCATCGCCCAGTCCTTCCCGGCTAGCTTTTATAAGCCAGGATGGGCAAGGATCCAGGAGACAGGTGGTTGACTTCACTCGTCCGAGCAGCCTGTCCACATCCTCGGAGGTAACAGCTTGGAATTGATCCCACACAACTTGACCAGACAGGACTCTAGCACTCTCCCGCCCCGGCCCTGCTCCCACGGTGGAGTCTACTTCTTCCCGAATCTGAGCGATTTTATCTGCAAAAAAATTTGCAAAATCATTGCAGGAGAACATGTGGCCCGTACTGGGCCCCGATGTTACAGGTGGTTCCGCTAAATTGTGAACCACCTGAAAGAGTCTCCTGCTGCTGTTTTCTGCAGATGCAATAGAGGCGGTGAAGAAAGTCTTCTTCGCCGTCGCTATCGCCACTTGGTAGGCTCGACGTTGAGCTCTAACCTGTGTCCGGTCAGATTCAGAATGGGTTATCCGCCACCGGCGCTCTAGCCGTCTCAACGATTGTTTCATTGCCCTCAGATCCGTGGAAAACCACGGGGCTCTCCGGGCTCCATGCAATCGGAGAGGGCGCTTCGGAGCCAAACAGTCAATAGCCCTGGTTAATTCCGCATTCCAGCGGGCCACCAGGGAATCGGCTGAAAGGCCATCAACATGGGATAAAGCATCCCCTACCACTCTCTGGAAACCATTTGGATCCATTAAGTGGCGGGGGCGGACCATCCGAATCGGTCCCACCTCCCTGCAGAGGGGATGGGTCGCAGAGAAGTCCAGTTGCACCAGGAAGTGATCTGACCATGGCACTTCTTTCGTTTCACTTTTACTTAGTGTCAGATCACCAACATCCGTAGAGGTAAACACCAGGTCCAAGGCATGTCCGCGGCTATGGGTTGGGCCAGACTTATTCAGGGACAGCCCCATGGAGGCCATGCTTTCCACGAAGTCCCGAGCGGCCCCTTGTAAGGTCGTGTCGGCATGGATGTTAAAATCCCCTAGGACGACCAAGCTAGGTGTCTCCAGGAGAACATCCGCCACGACCTGAAGCAGCTCGGGCAGGGAATCCTTGGTGCAGCGGGGAGGTCGGTACACCAAAAGGAATCCTGTACTGCCCCTATTGCCCAACTTCCAGAACATGCACTCAGAAAACTGGGTCTTCCCAATAGGACGCCTGGTGCAAACTAATGACTTCCTAAAAATCACTGCAACCCCCCCTCCCCGCCCACATGACCTGGGTTGCTGTGCGTAAGAGAAACCTGGTGGACAAGCAGCGGCAAGGACAGGCCCATCTGCTTCATCCAACCAAGTCTCTGTTACACATGCCAGGTCAAGTCCTCCATCCATGATCAAGTCATGGATGGCAGTGGTCTTATGAATCATTGACCTGGCATTGCACAGCAACACTTTCAGGTCATGTGGGTATCCCTTGCTGATTCTAGTATTCATCCGGTCAGGACCAGACCCGGAGGCAGGGATAGTCCTCAGACAACGACTAAACCTGCCTCCTCTGTAATGACATGGTCTGGTCTTAGCGTAACTCCTCCTCCTACCCGTGATCACTGAGATCGGTTGTCCCAGTGCATCCCCCCCTGTGGAACATGCCCCAGCCATTTTGTGGGCTGGGGCCCACTCCCCGGCAGCCCTGACCCCTCCCCTTAAGAACAAAATAACCCCTTTAAAAAACAACAACAAAAAAGCAACAACACAAATAAAACAATACAAACAAAAAACAATAAAAATTATAAAAATTACAAAAACATAAAATCAAACAATTTCCCAGGCCCAATAAACATCCACCCCACCCCACCCCACATACAAAAAATTCAAAATAAAATTTTTAAAACATTTTAAAAGCACTCTGCACCCCTCCAGCAGTAACAGCAACTGTCCTAGTGAGGCCCGTCAGGCCCTGCTCTGGGCCAGGTGGTAAGTGGCAGGAAGGAGCAGGGCCCTCAGACACTCACATACAGGAGAGTCCTCCTGGGCAGCAGAGTCCAGCAGTCCCTGTGAGGCTTCAGGCCCCACCCCAGGCCAGATGGTGAGTGGCAAGAAGGAGCAGGGCCCTCAGACACTCACATACAGGAGAGTCCTCCTGGGCAGCAGAGTCCAGCAGTCCCTGTGAGGCTTCAGGCCCCACCCCAGGCCAGATGGTGAGTGGCAAGAAGGAGCAGGGCCCTCAGACACTCACACAGGAGAGTCCTCCTGGGCAGCAGAGTCCAGCAGTCCCTGTGAGGCTTCAGGCCCCACCCCAGGCCAGATGGTGAGTGGCAGGAAGGAGCAGGGCCCTCAGACACTCACACATGGGGCCTCTCGCTGCTGCCACGCCATTGCTGCGCAATTTCTGTTCTCATCCTGAAGCAAAGTTCTTAACCCAAGGTACTATTTCTGGGTTAGCAGAGTCTGTAACCTGAAGCGTCTGTAACCTGAGGTACCACTGTATGTCAAAGGGCAAGTTAAGAACAACAACAACAACAACAATTTATTACCCTATTTATACCCCAACCATCTGGCTGGGTTTCCCCAGCCACTCTGGGTGGCTCCCAACAGAATTAAAAGCACAATAGAACATCAAACATTAAAAACTTCCCTAAACAGGTCTGCCTTCAGGTGTCTTCTAAAAGTCAGATAGTTGTTTATTTCCTTGATGGTAGGGCGTTCTACAGGGCGGGCGCCACTACCGAAAAGGCCCTCTGCCTGGTTCCCTGTAACCTCCCTTCTTGCAGGGAGGGTACTGCCAGAAGGCCCTCAGAGCTGGACCTCAGTGTCTGGGCTGAACGATGTGGGTGGAGATGCTCCTTCAGGTCTACTGGGCCGAGGCTGTTTTGGGCTTTCAAGGTCAGCCACAACACTTTGAATTGTGCTCGGAAACGTATTGGGAGCCAATGTAGGTCTTTTAGGACCAGTGTTATATGGTCTCGGCGGCCGCTCCCAGTCACCAGTCTAGCTGCCACATTCTGGATTAGTTGTAGTTTCCGGGTCACCTTCAAAGGTAGCCCCACATAGAGTGCATGGTGGTAGTCCAAGTGGGAGATAACCAGAGCATGCACCACTCTGGCGAGGCAGTCCGCGGGCAGGTAGGGTCTCATCCTGCATACCAGATGGAGCTGGTAAACAGCTGCCCTGGACACAGAATTGACCTGCACCAGTCCATGGACAGCTGTGAGAAATCCCCAGAGTTAGAGATTCCCAAAGGAGCAGACTCCTCCACAGAATTGTTGGAGGTGATTAAAGTACGGAACTCGCTCCCACAACTCGCTCCCACAAGAGGCAGTGACGGTCAAACAATGTGGGTGGCTTTAAAAGAGGGCTGGCCAAATTCATGGAGGAGGAGAGGGCTATTGAGGGTTTCCAGCCAGGATGGCTCTTCTCTGCCTCCACAGTCAGAGGCAACCATGCTTCTGAGTGGCAGTTGCTGGAGACCAGCAGAGGAGAGAGGGCTCTTGTGCTCGGATCCTGCTTGTGGGTTTCCCAAAGGCATCTGGTTGGCTCCTCTCAAAACAGGGTGCTGAAAGAGCTTGGCCCCAAATCCTCTTCCTGATATCATCAGTCTCACCTGGTTGGCCGGCCCTGTGCATGGAACTGGTGGCATTTCCGGGAAAGCCACCTTGAAACGATTGAACACAGTTTCCCCAGGGTTTCGTTTTCTTCCTTTTTTCGGCATATTTTGTTTGTTTATGTTTTCATTTTCTGCATTTTGTTTTCCTAATGGTGTACACATTTTGCAATTTCGTTTCAAAGCCTTTGGAGTTAAGTTGCTCAGTGCGCCAGAGCTGGCATATGGTTCTGCTTCAATTCTTTTCACGGTTTGGAAAAGGCGGTAGGGAAGAGGGCGGAAATATCCGAAGTGCAGGTTTATGATAAAGGAAGCCAAGCAGTTTCAGCGGAGAATGAAGACAGTCCTCTAGCAGTGGCAGTAGCAGGGGGAGGGCAAAGAAAAGAATCATTTCTCCCTTTTGTACCCCGTCCCCCCACCATTGCTTGTGGGGTAAACTTATCCCAGTGGTAAATAGTAGAGGAATGAGCCAAGAATGATTTCTCTGCTTTATTTTGCAAAGGATTTTGACAGGTGGCTGCCCACTTAGAAATCACAGGATGTCATAATGATGTCATGTCAAATGATGACCTGTCAAATTGATCCCGAGAAGCAGGCTGAGTGATCGAGGGGATGCAGGGACTCCTGTATGAGGAAAGGTTGAAGCGTTTAGGCCTTTTTAGTTTAGAGAAGCAATGATAAACCTAGACAGCATCTTAAAAAGCAGAGACATCACCTTGCCAACAAAGGTCCGTATAGTTCAAGCTCTGGTTTTCCCAGTAGTGATGTATGGAAGTGAGAGCTGGACCATAAAAAAGGCTGATTGCCGAAGAACTGACGCTTTTGAATTCTGGTGCTGGAGGAGACTCTTGAGAGTCCCATGGACTGCAAGAAGATCAAACCTATCCATTCTGAAGGAAATCAGCCCTGAGTGCTCACTGGAAGGACAGATCCTGAAGCTGAGGCTCCAAGACTTTGGCCACCTCAGGAGAAGAGAAGACTCCCTGGAAAAGACCCTGATGTTGGGAAAGATGGAGGGCACAAGGAGAAGGGGACGACAGAGGACGAGATGGTGGGACAGTGTTCTCCAAGCTACAAACTTGAGTCTGACCAAACTGCGGGAGGCAGTGGAAGACAGGAGTGCCTGGCGTGCTCTGGTCCAGGGGGTCACGAAGAGGCGGACACGACTAAATGACTCAACAACAACAACAACAAAGTTGAGAGAAATGGTGAGTCAGATAGAAGTTTTGAAAGTTATACATGCTATGAAGAAAGTGGATGGAGACAAGTTTTCCTCCCTCTCTCCAGACTCATTAACCTCCAATGAAGCTGAATGTTGGAAGCTTCAGGACTGGCAAAACGAAGGCCTTCTTCACGCAGCGCAAACGGTGGAACTCCCTCCCACCACAGGAGGCAGTGGTTGTCATTCACGGAGTGAGCTATCCATGGCTCCACAGTCAGAGACAGCAATGCTTCTGAATCCTAGTTGCTGGAAACAGGGGAGCGGGCTTGTGTTCAAATCCTGCTTGGGGGCTTTTTCACAGGCTAATGTAAAAAACAGGATGCCGGTCTAGCTGATCCAGCAGGCTCTGCTTATGTTCTTATCTCCACAAAGATCTGGCCAATGGAGCCACAAAAGTTCTTCAACCCTGACTTGCGGGCTCAGTTGGAGCTTGTTCATTGATGGAGCAACTTCAGAGCTCTGCCTTCCCTCAGGGTGCTGACTTGTGTCTTGCCCTGCCCTGCCCTGCCCTGCGTATATTTTAATATTCATTTGCCCCACTTTTCAGGCCATGCTGCCCTCAGAGGGCCATTTAAAAGGTAAAGGTACCCCTGCCCGTACGGGCCAGTCTTGACAGACTCTGGGGTTGTGCGCCCATCTCACTTAAGAGGCCAGGGGCCAGTGCTGTCCGGAGACACTTCCGGGTCACGTGGCCAGCGTGACATCGCTGCTCTGGCGAGCCAGAGCCACACACGGAAACGCCGTTTAGCAGGGATTCGAACCGCCGACCTTTCGATCGGCAAGTCCTAGGCGCTGAGGCTTTAACCCACAGCGCCACCTGCGTCCCTCAGAGGGCCATTTACAAGACTTTAAAGCCCAGGAGCTGAAGAGATGCACACATTGCCCTCTGCCAAGTGACCCTGGGCCATGGGGGCAAGCTGCCCATCCTTTGCCTCCCGGGCAGAACATTGTGATATGGGGGAGGTCTGCCTGGTCCCTTCTGCTGAACAGTGAAAGACAATGTTTGTTCCCCCCTCTTCCCTCCCCAACCCGTTTTCCTTTTATATCGTGTCTTTTAGATTGGAAGCCTATGGGCAGCGGCTGTCAGACAGAACTTAGAACATTTTAGGTGCTTTGTAAGTCTTTAGCAACAACACAAACTACACAGGGCCCCTCCAGACTGGTGTGGGTGTATTCTGCAACATGTAGCGACGGGTTTAGCCAGTTCGTTCGTTCTGCTATCCAACTGATTGCTGTCCAAAGGGACTGTAGCAGAATGGGAGAAAAATAAAAGCGGAATATTTGTGGTATAAAAACTTGTGGGATTCCAGCAGAAAGTTGCATGGTGGAAATGAAGCACTGTGACCTCTCAAAAGCATAATAATAATAATAATAATAATAATAATAAATGCAGCTGCAAACAAGTGTTGAAAGTGGGATCAGGTATGACTGCCCCAATAACATAATGAGGACAAATCATTGCAAGTGCAATTTGAAAAGGGCGCCTTGGGGGGCCACCAAGTCACCCACAGAAGCTTCCAGTGAAGATATGGGAGTTGCTGCAACGCCCCTTCCATCGGAAAGGGGGGGTCCTGCTGCTTCCTCGGGGTCTGTACTGAGAGCCTGTGGTGGCGCAGGGGTTAGAGTGCTGGACTCGGCCGTCGGAGAGTTCAGGGTTCAAATCCTGATTAACTATCAACCTTCCCGGGAGACCTTGGGCCACTCACTGTCTCTCAGCCTAGCCTACCTCGCAGGGCTGTTGTGAAATGGAGAGCTGCAGGGGAACCGTTTGCGGCACCCTGAGCTGCTTGGAGCAAAGGTGGAATAGACAGGTAACTAACAGCAACCACGACGACATAGAAAGAATACTGTGTGTATGTGTGTGTATATATATATATATGGTATATCTGTTCGAAGCGTGGCATTCCGCTGCCCGAACCTGGACGCCCCAGACCTCCCCAAGATGGCCGCGGGAGGCGAACCGTCGCGCACGTCACGCCAAGCGGCGCGGCGTCTGTTTCCCTCCCGACGCACGACGGGAAAAGGAGCCGCGAGCTGGTTGGCCCGGGGACCAGGCAGGCAGGGAGGCAGGCCGGCCCAGTGCGGGCGCGTGTGCGCAGGCGCGCTAAAAGAAGCTGCTAGGGAGGGGAGGGGGGGGCCCGGGGCTGGGGAGCGCGCCTGCGCAGCAGCAGCAGCAGCAGCAGCAGCCGCCTCAGCCGCCTCAGCCGGAGCCTCATCCGCCGCTCTGAGGCGGCGCGAGCTCGCGCAGTCGCCGTTCGCGTCGGGCGGCGGGAGGGGGGGGGGGCGGCGGGCGTCGAGCTCGGTGAGGCGCCGCCGCCGCCGCCTGAGGAGAAGCACGGAGGGGAGGCCGCCGGCGAGACCCGCGAGGGCGAGGGGAGGGCGGCGATGGCGGCGGCGGCGGCGGCGTCCGTCGGCTGACCCGGCCTCTCGCCTTTGGGCCGGTGGGCCCGGCGCCCGCCTGAGGGGAGCCATGTCGAACGCGGGGAGCCGGAGGGCCGGGTCCAGCATCAAAGTTCGCCTCACAGGTAAGGAGGGAAGGCGGAGGGAGGCGCTCCTCCTGGTCCTCCTCCTCCTCCGGCCTGGGAGACGCCGAGGGCGGGCGCCGCCGCCGCCGCCATCCGGCCCCGCTGCGGGTCAGCCCCCGGCCCCGGCCCGCCGCTGCTTCTCCTCTCGGGCGGGCAAGGGGAGAAGCCCTGCAATGCGAGGCCGGAGGAAGAAGGCGGGGAGCCTCGGGGCCTTTTCTCTCGCTTTTTTGTGGCAGCTCAGGGCTGCTCTGCCACCACCTGAAAATCCTCTCCCGAACTTGCTTTGCCCTGGGATTGAGAAGAGCCGTAGCCCATTGCCCCAACCCCCCCCCCCCCAGCGCTTAAATACACTAATGGTATCCCATATGTCATGGGAAAATAGTTTTGGATTGAATGTTCACATGGCAGTGATGGCCATTATCTCCCCCCCCCACCCCCAATCTTTCACTTTCTCATTTTTCACTTCAATCCCCTTTTAATTCCTATACGTCCCCTCTACTGGACACAAGGCGGCTTACAGCAACAAAACAGAAGCGACAAAGAACACACACACACACACCTTATAATAGTAAGCAGGTTAGGGATTGCTCCGTCCTTCTCTTGTTTCTCTCCCATCGCCCCTAATTTTCTTTTGGGAAGAAGAAAAGGTGTGTGCACACACAGGGGGACTCTTGATTCTTCTCCATTCCTCTCTCCCCCCCCCCCCCTTTTTGGGTATGGATGCTGAATGCCCCTTGCTGGGAATGACAAGTGGGGGAAGGAGTGCTGTTATGCACAGGTCCTGCTTCTGAGCTGCCCACCGGTGTCTGCTTGCCCACTGTGAGTACAGGATATGGGACTGTACACTGCAGATGGGCATTCCAGCCCTGCAAGAAAGCTCAACTAAGCTGGGATTGCTGTACTTCCTTCCCTCTTCTCCACTTCATTCCTTCACGGTTCTCCCCATTGGAGCTTTGCAGGATGACTCTTAGGGGGAAAGGCAGAATTCTAGCCTAAACCTCTTGCAGTTTATAGGAAGCAGGTAAACTTGTTTTGGTTTCTGTTGAGTCAATAAGGCGTATTAAGGATTAGGTGCTTTTTTCTTGGGATTCTGTAGAACTGGAGCGCTTTGGAAGCCATTCCTCTTTCGAAAGGGCATTGCATCGCAGTGTTGGATGTAGCTGCAGTTCCTTATTTCAGAATGCTTCTGTTTTCTTAATGTCTGACAGGATCAATTTATACCCAGCTATTGCGTGCAGACACCAAAGAGAGTCTCATTTTGAAAATTGGATTTGGCCAGCCAGACTTTTGGGGGGCCTGAAGGGAAGGTTGGGTTTCATTAAAGACTTGTTGGGATGGGCACCTCAAGAATTGTGTTGGTTAAAATAGTTAAAGTGATTCTTAATGTGGATTTGCAAGCTGTATTTGCAAGGGATTGCAGCTTTGGGTTTTCCTACTGAGAGCTGCTTCTCATATCGTGAGGAGGCAACAGGGTTCAAAATTAGCAGGTCGCCAAGTGCATTTCGCACCTAAAGTTTCTCCATTTGTGAGCACCTCAAAAAGTCTGGGTGCCATTTTTTGCACCTGGTTGACACTCAAGGATTCAGGAAATGTATGTGCTTTGAAGTCTAGAAGTATATGTTAAGGATAGACAATATGTTAAGGAGTGTAACAGTAAAGAGTAGAGTATTTTGAAAATCCAAGTATGGTACCAATATTTTTATTGCAAACACCAAATTAAACATGTATTAACAATTTCTGTTAAAATGTGATATTAACAATGTCACTTATGTGAATTGCGTATTAGTCATGCTTATAAATAAAATGTGTTACTGACCCCTCCAAATGGCAACTAGACATTCTGTTTTGGCACCCACAACCCAGGGCTTTTCTATCCCAGTTTCTAACACTGGGAGGCAAGTATGTATTTCAAAATAGAAATATCTGGTGGAGAAAAAGGTCTAAATATTAAGAAGTTATTTACTGAAACAGAAATTCCATGGTTTGAATAAGATACAGGTGAAAGTTAGAAATTCCTTCCCTTTCATTTGTTTCCTTGTTGTTAATCTTGTGAACTGTCCTGAAACCTGCGAGGTATAATTTTTTTTAAAAAAAAACCTATCCTGTCTTAACAGCAACTCTTGTTCCGTTTTTTGTTTCACACTTGTTGCATTGCATAATTTGATTTTTTTACTATAGTGTTCCTCAAAGACAGCCTTTGTGTCGAGCTCTGAGTTCTAACCATTAGAGCCACTATGCCCACACCTTTTCTATAAGGCTACTGTATCTGTGTTGAACTTGTGTATTTTCTTCAACATGTTGTAATCTCCAGTTGAAACTTTGTCTGCTGTGGCTATTTTGAGAGCTGGTATACAGTGACTAAGAACTGTGAACCAGGTCTCTGGTTAATATATTTATTCATTTATGAATTTCCTATGTGGCATTAGGTCAGGCATGGGAACCTGTTGATCTCACAGAGTGTACTATAACTCCTACAATTCCTAACCATTGCTCGTTCTTGCTGGGGCTGATGGGGTGGAATATCGTCTGGAGGATAGATGGGATGTAAGAAGGCATTGTTTTCCATTCTTCGCTGCATTTGGTGCTTGTACCACTGCTTCTGTTTCGCTGCAGCTCATCTGAGTCTCCCAAAACCCAGTGTCTGTTGTGATGAAATTATGTAGCTTATTTAATTTATGTAGTTAATCTCATTGTTATTTGGTTCTTTCAATGCAAAAGAAACAATGCAAATTGGGGAGGGGGAGAGGAAGTAATCAATTATGTTGCATTTGCAGACTCAGCCCAGCAACAGCAGTGAATGCTGATCGTATTCGCTGGTTTGATTTCTGTTCCAGACATGGGATGAATAAGTGGCCATTGGCAATTTCCGCTCCTGCTTCCATTTTTTGACATCCCTATTGGAGGACCTCAAATTCTTCATCTTTGCTCACTGTAGGCAAACTGCTCTCTTTCAGTTGTTCTGTTTGTTTCTGCAGTATAGAAATGATAACACTGACATACCTTAAAGAATTATTGCAAGGATTACTGACAACGTAAAATGAACGTAAAAAGTGAAATGCTTTTGTGTAATTACATATTAATAAATAAATGCTGCATGTAACCATGGCAGGGTGTGTGTGTGTGTGTGTGTGTGTGTGTGTGTGTGTGTGTGTCCTCTGTAGTTTTCAGAGTTCATGCAGTTTTCTGCACAGATGTAATACACATATGTGAAATGCGTGAACTAGCCATTGGAATCCAGACAGTGTTCAACTTCCTGTCTGTCACCTCCCCCCCCTTTCCAACAAAACTTAAAATTCCCCAAGAGAGTGTCTACTGATCCTATCAAAAGATGACTGGCAATGGCCTTGATAGATTGTTCCTGTGGGGAATTGCCTGCCTCCAAGCCCTGTATCCTAGAGAGTCTTGCCAAATGTAGTTCAGAAATCAGCTTCTCCTTATTTGTGTGTTCTGCCTAGTAGTGAATCCACTTCTGTCAGAAAATTAATCTTCCCGTTTGCCAATGTACATTGTAATAATAATAATAGTAGTAGTAGTAATCATCCAGTAGGGGAGGTCCTGCGCTGCGTTTGTTTTTTCTGGAGTGGTCTCTGGTGCATGGTTCCCCCCAGGCCCCGGGGGCCTGCTCTTTTCATGCTAGCCAGGGCCCGGTAGGCTCGGGGTGTGATTTCTTGTGGCCTCCCTAGCCCTCCCAGTACCCTACTACCTCTCTCCCATGGTGGCAGCAGCAGTGGTAGCGGCAACGGTAACAGCAGTGTACATTTTGAAGAAAATTGTTCAGTATCTGGCAGTGATTTATTGTATTTTTTGCCTGTTTTGCTTTCTTTTAGTGAACTACATGCTAAATTTTTTATTCATTTTAATAGCTCAGATAATAATTGCGCAAATATATGTGGCATACTATTTGCTTTGTGACTTTTCTTTGTCTCGGTTATCTAATAATCTTTTAACACATTCTTTTTCAAAAGTAAAACCATATTGCAAATGCAAATTGCTGGTCCGAAGGGAGAAAAAATGATAAAAACTTTCAAAATACGTAGAAGTCGTTATGTTCTCATGTATCCTTTTGCTTTTCTCTACTTCCTGTCCTGCTGTTATATGGCTTTTCTCTGTTGTACAGTCTCTTAGATATCGTATTTAGGATTGCATTCTGAAGTCAAATTAGAGTTTTGATTATACAAAACACTTTGGGTGAGAGCCAATGTAATGTTAGTGTATGAAGTGAGAGAAGTAGCATTGTTGCAGAAGTAGCAGAACAGGGCAAAAAAGTATATGATTCATCATTTCTGCATCACTTCTGCTGGCCCAGGCTACCCATTGAATTTGACTGTTGCACTGTGTTAAGAATGGGGTTCTAAGCAGCAGAATGGCTATTTTTGCTACTTGGCTGCAACAATTGGATCTTGCCCATAATGTACACAAACAGTAAAGCTGAAGTTTTTTTAAAAAATAGAATTTTGGGTATTATAAATATTGGGTACTGTATGCATACTCACGTAGACAGAGAGGGTTGTGCCATAAGGAGCTTACAGTCGAAGTGAATCTAGCAAGGGAAAGCAGGAGTCAAGGGTCACAATATGAGTATTTACATGTGCTTAGGCTTGAAATTGGTGATATCACTCACATGAAAATTTGACGTTGCCAAAACATTTGGACCATTGGACTACTTACTGAGTACTACATACTTTAACAAGCCATGGCTTTCTAGGATCTCAGCCAGAATGCAAGGAAGTGTGTCTCATAGCCTGGCAGGGTAGGTTAGAAGGCGGCTTTCCACCACAAGAGACCCCTTTAGCCAAGGGGTGAAGAATCTCAGACCCTTTGGCTTTCTGGCCCTCAGCATTCTTTCTGAGCCAGGTCCCCTCTCCAGGCCTCATCCCTCCTAAGCACTCCTCAGGTGCTTTTGCCAGGCTGGAGTGTATCCTAGAACTGTGATGTACAGAGGAAAGAGGCACATCCATTGCTTTCACCCACTTTTGTCTTCAGACGTGGACACCACTGATATGTGGTCCCGTGAAGGTTCCCCATGAGAGACTGAGACCCTTGGGCTGAAAATAGTTTCTCACCCCTCGTCAACTGGAGGTGCCAGAGACTGAACTTGGGATCTTCGTGCAAAGCATATGCTCCACCTGAGCTGTTGCTGCTCCTAATTCCACTTAAGGGCCCAACTAGTTGCTTATAAATTAATATGACTACAGTGGGGTTGACGCCTGGATTTTCAAATATTTTCAAAGCATTTCCTTATTGAAGTATGTTAATGAATGAATCTTTACAAGCACTGCCTTTCACGTTGGGTTTTGCTCATTGAGATCAAGGACACTTTTCTTTTGAAAGGTGCTTAAGTTGTTTATGAAACCAGTTGTGTGCTGATACTTGTTTCTTTGCTTTCAGTGGTAGTCTTCTCTGTCACCATGATTATGCAGACGTGATTGGAGAGACTGGTTAATAGAATTCTATGGCTTGTGTAAACACGGCAGCAATAAATTATTGAGACCTTCAGGCTTCTCAGTCTTGGTAAAGCAAATCCAACACTTTAAACTTTTATAAAACAAAACATTGTCATGGTATAATATGCTACAACTTAAGTGTTTAGCATGCTGCAGAATGGTTTAAAATAGCTGTTGCTCCCTTTTGATTACAGTAGAAGCAAATTTCCAACATTTATTCAAATACTCATGGTTGATGTCTTCTGTGGAATTCTGTGATCTGACTGTTAAAGCAAAGTGTTAAATATAGTATTGCCCCTATGACTAATTTCATAGCTTAACTGGAGATGAACCATCTGGATATGCATTAAACTAAACCAATGTGCAGATTTTTTTTTATGATGAAGATACAGAGATTGAAATATCACATTGCAAATTAAAGGTGATTCTCTCCTTGCCACCCCGGTTTTTTGTTCCTATTATGCATGCCAAGAAATCGTTGGCTTATATATCTTTTCCCCTGCTTACATATTTTCTCTTTCAGTAGATAAGATTTAAGCATTATTAGGGTGTATGTATGTGTGTTTGTGTTCCTCTCAGTAATGTATACTGTGTTGACATGAGAAGATAGAGTCATGAAGGGTAAACTATGTAGATCTGCCCTAAGTAATCAAATGAAAAAGAGGAATAAAAATAACTAGATTGGCGATTAAGGCTGTGTTTCTCAAACATTATAACCTGTATTGAGAGAGAGGGTGGGGGGTTTGGATAATTAGAAGCATCTGAAGTATTCATTAATTATCCAAACAAACAAAAACACAATTCCTTCCTAGTATGTTTGAACTTGTAGGAATTGTCTGCTTTTCTTGTGCAGAAAAATAGCTCTTATCGTTTTTTAAAAAGGTAATCAAGGGCAGCTTTTTTATTTTAAAAAAGGGCTGTGACCTGTGTGCTATCCCCTGTTTACTTTTGATGAGTAAAGCCAATGCTGAAAAGTTAATTCACTGATCAATGACACTAACACTGATTGGCCCAGACAACTTTGTGTGTCTTTTTCAGTAACAACACAGTGACAACAGGCTATTCATCTTATCTAAAAAGTTACATGCATAATAAATTTGTTTCTTTTAAAAATATACTTGTTCTTTTATAAATATACAAACAGTAAACATAACAGATCACTCTGATAGAAAGTAGCAAGAAATCAGTATCATTGATGTATGGACAAGGTCATTACAATAAGGTGGTACAAGGAAATAGCTCTGGGAGATATATTTGTTTTTTGCCTTTTCATTATGTGTAGACACACTGTAGTCAGTGTATTTTGCTAAAACTGAAAAACAGATAAGTTTTGACTTCTGAACAGATAAGTTTTGACTTCAGCAAATCATTCTATTTCTTAATTACATATGCACAGTGGAAATAGCTTTGCTTAAACTTGCAGAATTCCCTTCTCTTTCCTCAGGTGGCTTATTGACTGGTCTGGGTAAGAGGGCACAGCCTTGCTGTGTATCTTACTAGTATTTGGATGGAGGTCTCTTTAGTCACTAATTGCCTAAAATGTTACTTTATTCCTTTGATAGGAAATGTGGAAGTGTACTATTTTTATGATGATGAAATGTCTAAAAACAAATTATTATATACAGTAATTGATAAATGCTATCTACTATGTTCATTAACTTTGTTTCCAAAGAAATGGTGTGTCTTAGCTTTGAATAACAAAACACTTGATAGTATTATATGGAAACAAGGAAGAAAGTACGGTAATTTCCCACATGCGGAACTAATAAGGAAATGTTTTAAATACCACATGCTGTATTTGTGTTCTCTGTATAAAAGAATGCCGATAGGAGTAATAAAGGAGTAATACTTGAATCAGATGGTTAGTGACTTTGTTTGAGAATCTGTTAAACTCTAGAGTAGAATAGTTCTGTGTTACCTTTGCCCACTAATGTTTAATCGCGTTAGAGGCCAGAACTTACGGTATGTTGGCTTATGTCAAGGGCAAAACAAATCCTTCAGGCTGTTTGATTCATAGCTGACCGAGTGGCATTAAGAGAAAGCTTTCCGTTTTGTAAGATTCTGGTTGGGATCCAAAATGCTATGGCACAAGTTCATGTGTTCTGATGGGGCATTAACTAAGGGTTTATGTTTCTCAAACAGCAGCCGCTTTCCCCAGGTCACATAGGAAACCACTTTTGAAAGTGTAGTTTGTGATAAGGCATAGGAATCTATTGTTCAGAACCCACTGCACATAAAAATAACCATGTTGGATCCCAACTGCTAGATTAACTAATGCAGATTGATTTATGCACTTATTTGTAATGTGCATAAACAAATCCATTATTGTTACAGATACTGAAATAATACACAAAGGGTGTGGTGGTAACAGCTGTGTTCACCTCAGTTGCAGCTGAAAGGAATTCTCTCTGGATCAGGCGTGCCTGTAGCATCTTGTGCCATGAACTAGAAATACCTTTTTCTGGCTGTTGTCTTGCGGTTCAGATGGAGAACTTGTTGTACTAAAGCTATGAAGGTTCATGTAACTCTGATGTGATAATCTTTCACTATTCTTGGTGTCAAATTTGCTGCAAAATGCCATGATGAATGATCTTCCGGGACTATATTATTCTAGAACCTGATCTGAGAATTCTCAGGACTAGTGTGATGTTGCTTGTGTTTTTGTATTCTCTGGTAATGATGCCATTCAAATTAGATAATATCAAATAGAAGTAAAACCTATATTAAGTGACAAAGAGAACTGGTAATACTCCTGCAATAAGTGGAATTATTTAAGGGGAAATTGTTTAGTGTATAGACTATAGCAGAGAGATGCCGGCACCCATGTACACTAGAACAACTGCATACAGGAACAGTGTAATTTGTTTTATTAAATGGACTACCTCTTAAGTTTCAGAGAACTCATAGCAAAATGTTAGGATGGGGGAGAAATGACTGGTGAAAAGTATTATAAAACACGGGTAGGGAACCTCAGACCTGAGGGCCAAATGTAGCTCCCTGGGACTCTGTCCCGAGGCCCCACCCTTCACCAGCCCTGCTCCATGCCTTCTCTGAGTGTTTTTCCCTGACTGGAATGTAGGATATTGCTTGCCTGGGTGAAGAAGGGTGTGTGTACAAACTCTGGCTTTTGAATGACTGCAGGTCAGGTAAGAGTTTCATCTATTGCTCTGCCCACTTTCTTCTCTGGCCTTGCCTACCACTGGCATTTGTCTCCCAGAAAGTTGCCCTTGGAGGAATATGGACTTCGGGCTGAAAAGTGTTGACAACAAGTGGGAAACCTGCCTGATAGTCCTTAATTTGGTAATTCAGGAAGTTTTTTGCAGACTGACTGACAATGCAGCTAAGTCCCAGCACATTCAGTGGGACTTATTCCCAAATGAGTGTGTGTATGTTTGCAATGTAACTTATCCCGAATTGCCTCAAAGCCCAATGACAAATAAGCTGTGCCCATTCTCTCTCTGGGAATGTAAATCTCAGCAGTTTTCTGAATGTACCTATAGCACTGACTCATGCATTCATCCTTTGAAAGATAAAGAGCAGAAGTAAAGAAAAATATGATAGTTCTTACATTAGCCAAGATAGAGATTAACTTTAGATGACTGATTAGTATGTATACTTCTTTTCTTTTAGTGGTCAATGAAAGTATCTACCCAAGAGTGATTTGCAAAGTTTTAAGAGAGACAGTTTCTCAGTCCAGAAATTGGGAAGCCCATGAGACAGATATGTATGGGCTTTACCAAAGGGTCTATGTGAGTTTTTTGATGGTACATCAATATGCACCTTCATCTGAGGCCATGAGCTATTTGTCCCTTTCTCTAGTTCTAGATAGGTTCAAGTGATGCCTGTGGCTTTATAGCTGTCAAAATGAGAATGCGGCTCTGGTCTTTCATATGTGTTCATGGAAGGATGGAGTCCAGGAAGATCTGTGAAAAAGCATAAACTGTATGTGCCTAGGTAGTGCTTGGTGATGACCACAAATAGCCATCTGTTCAGTGCGCTATAATAATATCCCCGATTCATAACAATTTGTGACTGAAATATTTAAGGAAATTTATGTCGCACCTAGGCTTTAATTATAATTTAGTCTTCAACCCACATGTTACAGCATAAATGTATATGCTTTATTATAGTTAGGGAGATGCATATATGTACACCTCTGATTTATGGCAGGTGTGGAGACCAATCTTGCGTAGACATCTGTGACAGTAAAACTTAAATGAATTCTACCTGGTCTTCTCAATACTGTAGTTGTGCAAGGTGGCTACTTGTCTAGTCTGATACAATGTCTGATACAGTGTGAGCAGTCAAACCAGGAAGGCATTTAACCAATTTCCTATGTCATTAGAGCCAGTAAACTATAGTTTATCAGCTTCAGAACAAGCCAGAATCCTAATTCACTGTTTGAAGGAGATTTTGGATTGTTTTGAAGCTGGTAACAATGGCTATCAATTTGGATGAAAACTGATGCAAAAGATTGTTGATGGAAACCTGAACTACTTAATTTTAAAAAATTATTGCAGTCCTAAGTGCATTTACTGAGCTCAGTGAGACATACTCTAGTTAGCATAAATGGCCAGGAATTTAAGACCTAAATTTGTTGCTCAACTCAGAATGTTTTTTCTGCTTTTTGTTCTGTTATGGCTAATAACTAAACAAAATTATTATTACCCACTTTAGCAGAGGCATGCTTAAGATAGTATCAAATGTGTCTCTTTTCAGTCTCTTGGGTTGTTGAACTTTTGCTGTCAACAGAAGATTTTTGTTCGTTTGTTTCTCTTGTCAAGCCATCATGTTTATATATTTAATTGAGATAAACCATAGAGAATTACTCCTCTGTTTGTCCTGCTCTGTGGTGCAGCAATTCTTGACTGAAATGTAAGAAAAGGTGAGATTCAGGCTGTACTCTGGGAAACACAGAACTCTGAGGTTGCTGCAGCAATGAACAGGCTGAAACTGAGCCCTTGTATAGTAATAGCAGCTGGTGCAGCATGACTGTTAGCAACCCCTATGTTGCAAGTTGCTGCTTGATGTAAAGGGGTCCAGCCTCCTCCAGTAGTTTCTAACTGTGATACAGAAGTGGTGGCACAAGTTGTCATGGGTCTTCTATAGTGAAGTCCTTAGAGCCAGAGGATGCCAGTGCCACATCCTCTGTCTAGAGGCAGGGGGTGCTGGTTCTGCAGCTTCCTTGCGTAGAAGCACTTCTACATGCCCTTCTCCTTCAGGTTTGGAGTCCTTGCCACCACCACCTGATTAAGAAGAATCAGACTCCTGGTCAGAGGCGGAGTTAGCGGCTCTGGCACCCAGAGCGGCGCACATGCTGTGCCTGCAGGACGGGGTTAATCGCCTACGGTGAGCAGCGAGTGTCCTGGGGGGTGGTGGTGCCCGTGGTGAGTATCCCGGGGGGCGATGTCACCCCCCCTCAGGGATGACACCTAGGGCAGACCGCACCCACCTTCCTCTGCCAGTGCTCCTGGTCCCTGACACGTGTGTGTGTGTGTGTGTGTGTGTGTGTGTGTGTGTGTATGCCACTGGAGAAACCATGATATGCACCAAACAGCCTGGAATCCGAAGCATTTCCTGAGTAGAAGTCTGATCAAATTGGAGCACTTCACTTCCAAACAAAACCAGAGCAGATCTGAAAACTATTCCAAGATGATTGCGAAAGAAGAGACGAGGGAGAATGAATTAAAAAACAAATGACAGAGAAAGCAACATTTTGATTTTTATCTAAATGAGAATGAATTTAGAAGTTCTCAGATGATTGCAAGTTCATCAATACCAGTCTTTTTGTCATAGTACGGGCTTGCAAAACCCATTCATATTGTCCCTTAGTTAGATTGGGAATAAAATTCCAAAGGAATTTCCTCTCCAAATTTTAGATTTTTCTGTACAGTCACAGTAATTGTTTCCATTACCCTCTCCCCCAAAATTACCAATGTCGGACATTGTATGAACATGTGTTTTAAAGAAGCATTGTTTGTCCCTATTACATCTCCATCAGCTAGATGTCTTAAATAGCCCTTTCCTAAGCATAGTGGAGTCCAGAAAATTCTAAGTACAGTCGTACCTCAGAAGTCAAACGGAATCTGTTCCGGAAGTCTGTTTGACTTAAAAAACGTTCGGGAATCAAGGTGCGGCTTCCAAAAGGCTGCAGGAAGCTCCTGCAGCCAATCAGAAGCTATGTCAGACGTTCGGGTTCCAAAGAACGTTCGTAAACCGGAACACTCACTTCTGGGTTTGCGGTGTTTGGGAACCAAAATGTTCCAAGTTGCAAGGCGTTTATCAACCAAGGTAGGGCTGTTTTTTTTTTGTCGTTACACATTGCTTTTCCCTCCTAAAATGATTACTCTATAGCCTTTCCAGATTTCATTATAGAATGTAGCCTAATAGCCTTAAATGGCCTCTTTCAGTTGTCTCCTCTGTGAGTAAAATGACAACCTGCAGCTTAAGGTTGCACTCCAAGCCAGGGAATTGTCAAGTCTCATAATAAATGAACTGAGAAGGCATTAAATATTTTAACATTTCATGGTGATACAAGATAAAGCTTGGGATTTTATCAGTGCTATTGTGTTATGCCTGAGTGTCCTAAATCTTCAGTTTGGTTGTGAGCAAGAAGAATGGGCACAAATATTATAGATCAAATAGTTCAAAACCAGCAAGTGAATATTGGCAGACTATAATCCTAGTGGATAACTATCTATGGTAGTAGCCAAAAATCTTTTCCACTGGGAATGTTCCAAACACAGTCCAACACTTTTGTATGCTTTCTTATACTAGAGCTTGGATAATATGCCTGCATATATATGTCTGTGTGTTTTGTCAGTCAGCTCTGGTGTCTGTCAGTGTAGGCCTGTGTAAACAGAGTATTAATTCAAATTTGAAGTCATTAACTTGGCTGTTGAAATAATGCTGTCATATTTGAGGAACAAAAGTACAACACATAGACTGACACAGCTTCAGTTTGAATAAAAGCCCTCTTTCATAATAGTGTGTGCTGTTAACTCTGCTACCTTATAATCTGTGTAGTTGATTTTGCCTGAGATTCAAAACTCCTTGGTATAGTGTTTCTTTAGGTGTAAAGTTGTAAAATATAGTTGAAATGCAGACTGTAAAGAACAATTGTTTAAGGACAGAAATATTCCGTTTGTTCTAGCATAGAACTTGTAGAATATATTTTGAATGGGCAGGATAACCCTGTTACAGGTTGTATTGGTAGAACCATTTGCCACCCACTGACTTGGACATTCACTCTTTCCAATTAGCTAAGTACTCCATACCCCCCTGTTTTTCAAAAGCCAAGCCATAGACCCCCTATTTTGAAATTTTCTTTGTGGTAGTTTTTGTTATGTTAATGGTGCCACAGACCCTCTGTGTTCACGGACCACCAGTTGGGAACCACTGTTCAAGATGAAGAACAAAGCCACTTCCGGCCTGCCCAGGAGGTGGGGTTGCAGGATTCACGCCCACCCCCACGTGAGTGGGGGCTGGTTTCAGCCCCTGCGAGAACAGGGGAATCCCGGCCGCACCCCCCCAGCCAGCCAATTAGCTGGCCGGGGTGCGTGGCCTGCCCTATTTAGGGCCGGCGCAGAGGGGGCTCAGTTGTGCTATATCTTTGTGGAGCAACTGTTGGGAATTGTTTTTGATCAATCAGTTTAATAGCATAACAGTTTGGAAGGCTTTTCTTTCACAATGTTTCTCCCAGTGTAGAGAGGTAGAAAGTGGAGTCCCCCAAGGATCCATATTGGGACTGGGGTTTTTTAAACTTGTCCCGAATTAGGGGTGCCGAGTAAAATGCAAGGAAGTGTAATTTCACATTGCTGCTGCTGCTGCGGGCATCGGTCTGTCTTGGGAGACAATGGAGGAATGCACTGGTGTGTGTGTGTGTGTGTGTGTGTGTGTGTGTGTGTGTGTGTGGTCAAGCTGTTGGATGGTTGCAGCTACCCTCATTCTGACCATAGGGTCATATTGGACAGCTCAATGAAGCTATTAGCCCAGCTGCTGCAGTTTGTGGAATCTGATATGAAGTATATCTGAAATTGATATAGGGGGAAAATTGGAAGGTTAAAGAGTTTCTTGAACTGCATAGCTGTTGATTATTCAATGTGTAGACCTCAGAAGGCATTTTCACTTCAGTCGTTTTCATATAGTAGAAAGTGCTTGTTACTAAAGATGTTGGTGTCAGGCTTAAAATGCTGACCAAAGTTAATGATGTGGTAATAGTGTAGAACTAGGACTAGGGAAGCAATCAGATTTCAACTCTGTCCCAGATTTTGTCTGTGACCTTGGGCAGTGCATGCCGATCCTTAATTTCATTGGCCTGTATGGGTGGTTGTGCAGCATTGCATTGAATTACAGCTTTCAGTAAGCTGGAAGCGTTAGACATGCAAAAACATTTTTGGCAGGTGAAATTCAGCATGGAATCTCAGTTATGCGTGCTCGTGGGAGGAAGGACACAATTCTCCATACTTGGAGTTTGCTTCTTTGTTGTGCAAGCATTTAAAGCAGCTTGCTCTTAAAAAATGATTCCATGGATCTTTCCCTAAACTCTAACATGGTTTATTGAATAACAAAGGGGTTGCTCTCAGGCAGTTGAAGAAAGTGAATAATTAACAAGTATATCCCTAGCTGCATGTGAAATAAACTGTTCTGCAGGGCAGGTCTTCTCAGTAGTGCTCTGAGGAAGCCCAGGAGGAGTGCATTTTAGAAGTCTGGGTTCAGTTTGTATTTCTGATGCATTTCTTTGCATTTCTTTGCTGCCTAACTTCATTGCACTCTAAAGATCGCTTCATTTCATTAAAAGGGACAATAGATTAGGTTATAAAAATTGGAAAAATATATCTGCCCTTATTTCATGGTCTAGGTTTTGTTTTTTAAAAAAATGACATAGGCAGTTCAATCAGACACTGTTAAGGGACAAAGATCAAATAGGAATGGTGCAAATGACCAGTGGGGGTTGGGGGATGGGACACTGTAGACTTGGTCATCCAAGCATCTCATGAAACCACAGAGGTTTTGCTACTTTATTGGGTTGTCGTCATTTTTGTTTTTATTATGTATTTTCTGTTTTTTATATTGTGATCTTATGTTGTGAATCACCCTGAGGACTATGGGTATAGGGCGTAGTAGTAGAAGTAGTAATTATTATTATTATTTTATTTTATTTTATCCAGCCCAGCCACTCTGGGCGGCTTCCAACAAAAGATTAAAAATACACTAAAATGTCAAACTTCCCTAAGCAGGGCTGTCTTCAGATGTCTTCTAAACGTCAGATAGTTTATCTCTTTGACATCTGATGTCACCATCATCAAGTGGTATATAAATTTTGTTAAATTAAAAAAACAACAACCTGAACTTAAGGCTGTTGTAGTTTTTCCTATTTATTCACCTTTGTATCCTGGCTTTTATTCTGTTGCAGATCCCCATATAGCATACATGTGGCTCCCAGGCACCACCCATTTAGGCACAAACAACTTAGTAGACATCTTTTTAGCTTCAGCCTTATGTAACTTCAGACTGTACTCAGGGACTCATGGGTATCTGTTGACTGATTTTTTCCCCCCTGGCTGTTTGAAATTTGAAAGTGAAACATTTATTCTAGTCCCACCGATGAGAGGCATGGGGGTAGTGAGAAAGAAAAGCAGCATCTTTTAGGTTAGCAGGATACTTTCAATGGCTTAGGACTTAGGTTGATAGTTGGAGAGGTAAAGATGTAGCCGAAAGACTGCCGGCCTTGAAGAAACCAAATCTAGGTATAATGTGACAAACTGCCTTTGGGCTACAGCCTAGCAACTGTCTGGCATTACATAGACAGTAAGGTCATATCTAGGGCAACATTTGGTTTTCAACATCGTGATATATCACCATATAAACATTGTACTATACCTATAGGTAAAGGTAAAGGACCCCTGGACGGTTAAGTGCAGGCCTCATCTCGCTTTTCAGGCCAAGGGAGCTGGTGTTTGTCCACAGACGGCTTTCCAGGTCATGTGGCCAGCATGACTGAATCGCTACTGGCACACAGAGGACTGTGATGAGTGCCAGAGCGCACGGAAATGCTGTTTACCTTCCCGCAGCAGCAGTACCTATTTATCTACTGGTGTGCTTTCAAACTGCTAGGTTTTCAGAAGCTGGGACAGAGCAACAGGAGCTCACCCCGTTGAGTGGATTTGAACTGCCAATCTTCCAACTGGCAGGTGCAAGAGGCTCAGTGGTTTAGACCACAGCGCCACCCGTGTCCCCTTTACCTATGCTGACATATGACAATTTCCCCACATTGCAATTTTTGCATAGCAGACATACATCATGATTCACAATATATTACCAGGTCAAAAATTATGAAACTGATATCACAATATTGACTTCAAACCAGTTTTGGGTGATATATTGTTATATCTCCCATCCCTAGTCATATCCGTGTGGTTTTGTATTAATTTCTTGCAGAAAAAAAGGCAGAAAAATAGGATTTAATAGGTGCATTCCTGACAAAGATACTCTACCGGGTGGGTTTTGTGGCAAAACATTGACATTGGTTTGCAAGTGAGCTGATGGGAAATGCAGTTAGGATGAAATAATTTTATGTAGCAACTGCTGCTGCTGGTTTTATTTGGAGAAGGGGAGCTGTTAAAAATAAATTAATCCTGTGTTGCGAACATATGAGTATTTTACCTGTAGTGGAATGTTGTATAGACAGTCATATGTGTTCATGACTGAAATAGTTGCTGTTGTTGCAATGGTGCTAGGGCATTCAGAGTACATATATATCACACAAAATCATGTAACTGAGAAGTGACTGTTTATCAGATTTCTGCTAAAGCTTGAACTTGGGGCAGTGTGCCATGGGATTTAATGCAGCATATGGCATGCAGCTTCAGTCTCCGGGTTTTCTCTAAATAATATTCAACTGTTTTGGAGAAGTAGCTCAGTTGTATTCATAGTACTTGCTATTTAAGCAAGTGTTTGTGACCACCACTTTGAGCTGTACAGTGCTACTGTACCGATTTTTGACTCAGAACACAGAAATAGCTTTGGGAATATAGGTTTTTGTTGTGTGTAGCACTGCTAGAAAAGATTTTTCCTCCTAAATAGGTCACTGATGATCCCTGAGTTGGGGGAATTGTATGTTATGCAGATTTGAAAGCCATTAAAGGAAGTTTTGATGTACTGAGATAGTTTCAACTGAGATTAAGGAGCAAGAGACTTAGGGGAAACTAAAAATAAATATTTCTTGGAATGTAATGAGGAAGTGCAACAAATAAAACATCTTTAGGTGAAAGATTGCATTGAGGATAAAAAATAATGCTGAAGTATTTTCAGTATATTCCTTAGTTTTCTCTTTTGAAAGTAAGAATAGGTGATGCTTTGAGTTTCCCATATATTAATTTTTTCTTGAGGAAATTTAATGTTAACTTCCAAATTTTCCCCTATCGAACTTCCACCTAGTAAATATAAATGAAGCATGGTAAGCACACCTAATGCTGTGGCAACTTTCAAATATCTCTTTGAATTTGGAGTTGTAAGCATATACTAGGTAGTGAAATTTCAGTGGCTAAGAAGGTGGGGGAGAGTAATTTGAGATAGAGTCTATCATCTGCTTGATATATTCATGGTACCACAGCTATTTCCATGCATCTAAGGATTTTCCCCACAATACAATGACCCCCCCACCCAAAGAAGGCACATGGCAAACAAGTAGCTTATGACTTGACACAAAATAGATGCTGGTGGAATCTACATACATATAAAAAACTGTTCTGAAAATGCTTTTTTTAAAGGCGTTTTTTTAAAATGCGTTGAATTTTCTATAAGGCTCACCATCGCTATCTAGTGTCACGTTGTATATTGCACCTAAAATACTCTTAAAATGTTTTATTTGCAGCTGTATAGCTGAGTCCTTAGAGAAGCATATGAAGCTGCTACTGAATTCTCAAACAGAATGCTTTAAGGCTCTATTTTGTGGAAATAGTATTACTTTCACATGTGATCTCTAAATAGTAGTTCTTGAAAAAACATTTATCAAACTTGGATATTAAGTGTGTATGTAGGACGTACTATTGAAGAGGTATTTAGCTGACCTTAAGGCTGCTGCAAAAGGGGAATGGCTCCATTTTTGAACGTTTTGGCTCCTGAACTCCGAAAACCTGGAAGTAAATGCTCCAGTTTTTGAACATTTTTTGGAACCTGAACATCTGATGCAGCTTCCACTTGAGTGCAAGAAGCTCTTGCAACCAGTTGGAAGCTGCGCCTCGGTTGTCAAACGTTTTGGAAGTCAAATGGTCTTCTGGAACGGATTACATTCGGCAACTGAGGCTTGACTGTACTAGTAACTTGAGAAAGCCAGTGCAGTTTCACCAAGATGGAAGATGCTGCAGGAGAAATATTCAGAAATGTATGAATCTATCAACAAAATTAATGAAGAGAATAGGATTTAATTTGCATCTTGAAATACTCCACCCACGGTTTTATATTTCCTGTAAACTTTAAGAACTGGGGTGGGGGTGGTGAGTGGCTGGCCAGCGTAAACCCAGGAATATTGACATCGTCTAGAAAAGCTCTTGCTTCTCTCCTCTCATTGCTGTTTACTTCCAAAGCAGTGGGACAAATAAAATTACCCTTATGTGCTCACTGTTAAAAAAACACATTTAAGTCTGTTTACTAGATTTCCTGTGTCACGAAGTGCTACAAATTCTGATAATTTCTTCTCATTGATTTAATAATCTTGTCGGTGATGGCTGTGCCACTCCAGTTCCAGAACAAAACTCTTAATTGTCCTTTCCAAAAATTCTCTCTTCCTATTCTTCCATTGACCACAGGACCTTTCCAGCTTTTGTTTATTTAAAAAAATCTAGCGCCTTTTATCTTTTATTGCCTCAGCAATGCAAATAAGCAAATAAATCCACAACATGTGTTGGATCACACAACTGCACTACTTATTTGGTGCTTGGATGGTTAAAAAGGAAGAAGTGTTCTCCCATCTTATAAAAGCTTCTCTGCATAGTGGCTGTAGTGGCCATTACTTCCTTTAAACATTTTAAAGTCACTTTCAGAGGCCACCTGTTTTGACTTGGGTCTTCTCCTACTCCCCATAGCTCCAGGCAGCCACTTCCCTCTGTTGCATTCAACTATCAGTGATTTTCAAACTTCCCTTTCTAATTGCCTGTCAGAGATGCACTGTGCATTGCAGAGATTTCTTGTGTCATGGTGTTTCATCAGCACTTTATGCTGAGTAGACAGTACACCCTGGATGAATCTTTACCTTCAACTGGTGGGTCAGGTGTAGTCACCCTAATTTGTGCCGCAACAGCATCACTATCGCCAGACAAATGGGTCCACAAATGCATGTTTGTGTTAAAGGTGAGTCTGGTTCTGGTTCTGAACAGACTACTGCCCCAGAAAATGCTCCAGTGGCTGCACTTTAGTGTTGGGGAAGGCATTGCAGAGAAGATGGCTTTCCATTACTAGTCTTGTTGGGAAAATCCTTTAAGCTGTTGAGCAACCTCAGAACATTTTGCAAACCACTATATCAGGGAAGGTACCACCAGAGCCAAGAGAATGCCAGCATGGTTAACGAGCAGAGTCAAAGAAGCCATTATAGGCAAGAAGGCCTCTTTTAGAAAATGGAAGGTTGTCCATATGAGGAGAGTGAAAAGGAGCACAAATTTTGGCAAAAGAAATGCAAGCAGGCATGAAAGCTACTTGAGAGGGCCATGGCAGTGTAGCTGCAGACATTCTTACATGAAGCTGATTATGGCTGATTCCAGTGGGGTTGCAGACCTGAGATTGAGCAGAAGTGACCAAGACAGAGTCAGTCCCAATCTCTCACTTGTGTTCTTCAAGTGACTTTCTCATTCAGGTTCATAGAATATCAGAGACCTTCTCCATGGCAAATTGGATCAGGGCATTCAGTGTGATTAGGGAATGGCGTCCCTGTTGAAATGCAACAGGAAGCCACTATTTGTAGTTCCTGGAGAAAATTGGAAACATTTCTGTTTCAACAAGCTTTTCTAGCCGTATGGGGGTGGGTAGGAGGTGGAAGTGTAAATTTGTGACTTGGGTTTGTATCCCATTTAAAACTATTTTGTTTTTGTTGTATGCTTGTAAATCACCTTGAAATTTATATGAAAGTAAATTCATAAAACCAATAAATAAAATTGGCTAACTCTTGGTCAGTTGTTGAGAATCTGAACAAAATAATTGACAGTACAGTGGTACCTCTGGTTATGAATTTAATTCGTTCCAGAATCCCATTATCAACTTGAAACCGCTTGTAACATGAGACGCGGTTTTGCTAATGGCACCTCCTGCTGCTGCTGCGCGACTTATGCTCGCATCCCGGGGCAAACGTTGCAACCAGGAGCATTTACTTCCAGGTTAGTGGAGCTCGGAACCCTAAGTGTTCGCAAGGGAGATGGTATATAACACGAGGTTCCACTGTACAATTATCATTGTGCAGTACCACAATTGAACCTGAAAGTATCCAAATATTATAATATATTGCCATTTCTTCCAAAAATGCTATTTTCTGTAAAACTAAGAGAAGACCCCAGATTTTGCTTTAAAAGACAGTTTTGTAGTACTTGAATATGTTCTGATAACTAGGGCAAAAGCTTTGGTTTGTGACCAGCTGAGAGCAAAGTAAGATGATGGCAGCAGTCTTATTTGTTTAAAGATCTGTCCTAAGTATGTATAATGCTGTGTGCATGCTAAATGCTTCCCTGCCCACAATTTGGCTCTCTGCAGTTTGCTAGTCTTGCTGTTTGTCATTTTAGCCAAGCTGTGGTGAACTCCGTTGAAGATAACTATTTTGTGGGAATCTATGAGGAAGTAAGTGACAAGCAGGGAGGAATTTCAGTTCCCCTCAACCCTGCATCCCATTTCTTTAAAATGCTCTCCTCTACACACAAAGAGGTAGGACCAGACAGCAGAAATGTGTCATCACTTTTAATAAGGAGAAGAGGCAGTAGATACTTAAAGGCCCTTGCCCATTCTGGACCTTTCCCCATCAAGCAAGTCCGCCTTGGTTGTTTAATGCCAGATCAACCCACAATAAAACAATACTGACCCACAACTTGATTGTGGATGAGAGTGCTGACATGGTGTGCATTACCCGAGACCCAGTAATGTTGATAAAACATCAGCAACTTTATTTGTCTGACTAGTCTAATCTGGAGAAAATTGCTTGTGTATGAAACCTTCATGTTCAGGCTTCTGTGTACATGCACCCCCCTAAAGTCATTTAATTGAAGGCTCACTGAGGACTGAGATTATATCTAATTCTAAACTATCAAGGAAAGGAAAATGTAAAAGTTCATAATACACTTCATAGATCAGAGAATTAATAATACTGTGTTTTGTACAATGTCTTACTAACGTATCTTTTTAAATGTGAAGAGAGAATTCTTAAGTGGAAGCTATTTTAGATTCTCTCAAGTTGTGTCCAGTTATGCAAGTTTCACTATTAAGACTAACAGTGTACAAGTTATTGGGTCAGGAGACAGGGTGTGTGTGTGTGTACTGCAGGGATTGGTGTATGTTTTGCATTTGCATTTTTAAAAATCCGGCCAAGCATTGTAAGGAGAAATTCTGTTCACACTGCCTTCTGCTTGACTACTACTAAATTGCTGTCTTGTTGTTTTAATACAGTATTGTTAACTGAAAGTAGTCTCAGAAGCTAAGTGCTGCATGCAAGCTCTTTGTTTCTTGGTACTTCATTTGTAATTGGATGCAAATCTTTTTCTGGATTAAAGTCTTGCCACTTTCCTCTCTCTGAGCATTATCCTCCACTTCTACTTCATCCTTACTCTTTCTTTTAACCACAACACACGTGTGCAATATATAAGTAAAATAATGCATTGAAAGGAGACTGTGCGTGGCACCAACCATTGTACCAATTCATGAGGCATCATAGAGGGCACGTACAAGTGGCATCATATAGTTTTGTATATTGCCCAGTTAGCACACATTTTTGCTGGTTGCTGTGCGAAAATGATTGTGTCCCTCCAATAACTGGAAGTTAAATGTGTTGGACAATGTACAGTGGTGCCTCGCAAGACGAAATTAATCCGTTCCGCGATTCTCTTCATCTAGCGGTTTTTTCGTCTTGCGAAGCAAGCCCATTGACGGCTTAGCGGATTAGCGCTATTAGTGGTCTAGCGGCTTTTAAAAGCGAAAAAAACCCGCGGGAACTCGCAAGATTTTTTCGTCTTGCAAAGCAACCCCATAGAGAAATTTGTTTAGCGAAGCGCCTCCAAAACGGAAAACCCTTTCGTCTAGCGGGTTTTCCGTCTTGCGAGGCATTCGTCTTGCGGGGCACCACTGTATACAGTTTTCTGTTCATCATGCTAATATGTTCAAATTTTCCATTATATTCATATTAATCTCAAACTTGCACTTTCCCATTTGCACATGCACACTCTTTTTTATATACACATTAATTAATGCAAGAAGTTGTGTTTTGAAATTGTGTTCCTGACCTTCCATAACCATCTAGTTAACTATTCCAACAAAAATCCTGTACTCCCTTTTATTGTATTTTCATACAAAAATATTTTTAGCTGACTTTTGTGCAAATGTCTGTATGTTGGTTCATGGCTGTTTCATGAAGGTGATTGTGCATGGCCAGGGTTTTTTTTAGAGATGAGGGAAAACAACCCAGAGCCATCAAAGAAAAACTGTATTTGGAGAAGCCATGAGGATGAGCGCTAAGATCATGATCAACAGGATGGAAATATAATGTACAGATTTTCTGCATTTTTAACCAATGCTGCCGACTACTGAATGCTCATATCCCCTTTTCGTTTCTCAGTAATTCTATATCAAACTACTATCAATGGGGAATGGCATTAGGAGTGAATTGATGCTTCAGAATTTTATAATGGGATTTGTTATTGACATGTTTGTATTATTTTTGTTTAGAATTTTAAAATACTAGTGGAATTCATTAATAATAATAATAATAATAATGGTAGTAGTAGTAGTTGTTGTTGTAGTAGTATAATATATCATTTATACCCTGTCCATCTGGCTGGGCTTCCCCAGCCACTCTGGGTGGCTTCCAACAAAATATTAAAATACAATAGTCTGTCAAACATTAAAAGCTTCCCTAAACAAGGCTGCCTTCAGATGTCTCCTAAAAGTCTGGTAGTTGTTTTTCTCTTTGACATCTTGTCGGAGGGTGTTCCACAGGGCAGGTGCCACCACCGAGAAGGCCCTCTGCCTGGTTCCCTGTAACTTGGCTTCTCGCAGTGAAGGAACCGCCAGAAAGCCCTTGGCACTGGACCTTTGAAAAGCATATGAAAATTGTAGAAATAAATATTACAATGTAATTTTGCTCAATGTAGTCCGGAATTCTGGAATCCATATTGCATGTAACAATATTCAAGGATACTTGTTTTAGAACTCTTGTGCACTGTTTTCTGAATTTGTTTCTTTTATGTATCTTGCATTGCTTCTCGGACACTTAACTCAGTGGTCTATGCTAGGATTACTTGTTTAGTACTAGTAGAATGGCTGTGCCTGTGTATTACACAGAAAGTACTCTACTCTTAAGTTCAGCTTGCTGACATAGAGGTTCCATTTCCAGCAGCAGCTGTTGAGGTTGTGGAAATCTAATTAAATCAGTCAAGCAGAAACAGTGGAAATATGAATATTAAGATATGTCAGCACACAGAGGGAAAATAATAGCATTATAAGAGAAGTTTCTTTCAGTGTATATATACAAGGAGCCTCTGAATGAATGCAGTCCTAGGGCAACTTTACATGTGATTAACATGTTCTGATCTAAAAGGAGAGGTGTTGTGCCATGCTAAAAACCAATTTACACTTTTGGGGAAAGCACATCATGTGACTCTTCTGGAACAGTTCTGAAAGAATGTCCCCCGTGTTAAATTCCTTGTTTGTTGAAACTAGGTAAACCTTCCTGACATTCTAGCTTTGTATGGGCAGAATGTCTTCCACCTGTGGTCATAGATTTAAAGAGCTGGAAGTAAGCCTAACTCCCTGCAATGCAGGTATCTCAAATAGATCATACATGACAGACGACCATCCAACCTCTGCTTAAAAACCTCCAAGGAAGGAGAATCCACCACCTCTCGTGAGAGTCTGTTCCACTGTTGAACAGCTCTTACTTGTCAGAAAGTTCTTACTGAGGTTTATTCAGAATCTCATTATTTGTAACTTGGACACATTGGTTTGGATCCCAGCCTCTGGAGCAGAGGAAAACAAAGCTGCTCCATCCTCCATATGACAACCTTTAGATATTTGAAGATGGCTGTCTTATCTCCTCTCAGCCTCTCTACCAGGCCAAACATACCCAATTCCCTCAACAGTTCTTCATAAGGCTTGGTTTTCAGATCTTTGATTGTCTTGGCCGCCCTCCCATGCATATGTTCCCAACTTGTCAATATCCTTTTTAAATGGTGGTGTCCAGAACCTGATACGGTACTCCAGGTGTGGTCTGACCAAAGCGGAATAGAGTGGTACTATGACTTCCCTTGATCACTAGACTTCTGTTGATGCAGCCTAGAAGAGCATTAGCTGGTGTTTTTTTTCTTTCCTGCTGCTGCATCAAATGGTTCACTTTTCACATGCACTACTGACAAGACTAGTGTCCCTCATCTTAGATTTGTGGAGCTGGCTCTTCCTGCCTAAGCGTAGAACCTTACATTTAATAATAATAATAATAATAATAATATTCTTAATACCTTGCCCTCCCCGGCTGAAACCAGGTTCAGGGTGACTAACACCAAATACATAATACATTAAAAACACAAAATCAAACAATTAGTTTAAAATACAATTCAAATCACATTTAAAATCAAAATAAAATTAAGTGGGAAGCCACAAATCATAACCGTAGGGGTAAGGAATTAAAAGTTCACCAGGCCGCTCTTGCTGGTCGCATATGGGCCAATAGAAAGAACCAAGGAGACCACTTACTAACAGGGTCCCATAGAAATAAGGGGGTCAGACTGGGCGTTCTCTGGTCCATGGGGTCACGAAGAGTCGGACACGACTAAACGACTAAACAACAACAACACTGGGCCCAGACCAAAGGCCTGGCAGAACAGCTCTGTCTTGCAGGCCCTGCGAAAAAATGTCAAATCCCACGTTGGCTTCCCCTCCCTATGTAGTGGACAGTGCTGGACTAGGAGCTGGGAGACCCGGGTTCAAATCACCACTCGGCCATGAAGCCCTCTGGGTGACATTGGGTCAGTTGCGCTCTCTTGGCCTAACCTACTTCACAGAGTTGTGAGGATAAAATGGAGAGACGGAGAAGTGGGTACACCACCTTGCTTTCTTCGGAGAAAAGGTGTCTTATAAATGTGATAGTAAAAGAGTAGTGGTAATGCTACTGCTAATGAATTTGCAGTAATCACATTGTGTTCCTGGTGAAAGCAGCAGATGTTGAGCTTTCTGTATGCTGGACTTAGTGCAGCTTAAAGCCAAATCTTTTGTGTGTGCTTCTTTTACTTGTAAGAAATATCCCTCCCAAAGTGCATCTGTGCTTAGGAAGAAAATAGTCGGCACCAAATCTTAAGGAAGGTCCTTTCATCAGTTTCCTTTTAAGTGGCATTGTAATGCGTCTGTATACATTATTTATTGCCTTTGTTGACAAACACCTCACCATAATGAGAAATCATGAAGACGCCGATAAAGCTGACTTTAAAAGATATCAACTCAATTTCCTAGAGTTGGATGGTGGGGCACAGATTCCTCATGTCCCAGAAGTAGCCAACTAAGAAAAATAACCCTAACACAAAAGACAAGCTATCCTGGTATCTTCATAGTAATAAATTAGATAAGGTTTGGGGGAATGGGGACCCAAGCTATGCATTGTGAGAGTCCATGAAAAATAATCTTCATGTTTGATCCTGCTAGTTGCTAATCACATTGTATATGTTCCTCAGTTGTACACTACAGTGGTACCTCGGGTTAAGAACTTCATTCGTTCTGGAGGTCTGTTCTTAACCTGAGGTACCACTTTAGCTAATTGGGCCTCCCACTGCTGCCACACAATTTCTGTTCTCATCCTGAAGCAAAGTTTTTAACCCAAGGTACTATTTCTGGGTTAGCAGAGTCTGTAACCTGAAGCGTCTATAACCTGAGGGGTACCATTGTATACACTTTTCCCCTGCTTAAGTGGTTTGTAGTAAGATATGGGTAGAATTTGATAAGTTTTCCTCTTCTTTTTTTTGTAGTGCTTTGTGCCAAGAACCTTGCAAAAAAAGATTTCTTCAGTAAGTAGTTCTTATACAATTTTCCATTTTTTTGTATGCACCTTAAGCTATTATATTGATGGTAGGCCCTTTTTTTACTCTTTGGGTGTCATTTAAGGATAGTTTCTCAGGAGCCAGAGCCATAACTGTCTGAAAGTTATTTTGTACAGACCATGTAGCAGTGTGCTATGTGCTGCTCCTTCTCCGGTGAGCTAGTTTCCTAAAATTGGATCTTGACCCCGACAACCATGGACAAATAATTTAATTTCCGTCCACTCTTCCCTTCTTATTCCTCTAACTCAGGAATGGCAGTGTAAGGCCTGGTAAATATCTGCTCTTGTGACATGGCAGTATCAAGTCACAGTGAATTAACATGAGAATTGGCTTGCTGTTTCAAATGCCCATGGTCAAACAGCCTCTTTCCTTGAAGGAGCTTGGTGTGACAGATGGAAACTCATACAATGAGGACTTGGGAATGTTGCCTTAGCTGTAACAATCCCTCACATTTCATGGAACAGAGATGGGGAGCTTAACAGCCCTCCAACTTCTATCAGTCCCAGCCAGAATAGTCAATGATCAGAAATGATGAGAGTTGTAGTCCACAGACTCTGTGCTCCTGTCTCGAAATTTCAGTTTACTAATGAAGTGCTATTCTATGGAACTGTTTACACATCATGCTTTGGGGAGATTCTTTCCCCCTACTTCAAAGTGGACAAAATCTTTTGCGGGGGAAAGCTTGTGTTCCAAACACTGCTGCCAGTGCCAGCTGGTGAAACTGGTGCTATAGTTTCATTCCCCCACCGCCCAGTGAAAGCAGTCTAGCTGTTGGGTAGCATTGTTCCTCCTGAATGGGTCTTCATGGTGATTATTTTCTTTCGATTCTTTCCAGGGCATCCTGACCCATTTGCAAAGGTGGTGGTGGACGGTTCTGGTCAGTGCCACTCAACTGACACTGTGAAGAACACGCTAGATCCCAAGTGGAATCAACACTATGATCTGTGAGTTATCTGTTCTGTGAAGGGTAAATCACAGAATGGGTGTCCAGTCTGAAAAAAAGAGAGACTATGTTCATCTGTTTATTAATTTTGAAATTTTATATCTCACCTTTCTGCCTTATGGCTGGGCTTCAAGGTAATTTTCTTTGTCGTTAGCCATCTTGCCGTAAATAAGAGGTTTCTGAAATAGCAAGTAAGAAGGCAGTGGTGACTGAAACAGGTATGGTGCTCCAACTGCTGCTCTTACAAGGTTCTGCAGTGACTGCATGAGAAAGTATCCCCTCCCACATAAGATTTTGTTCCTGGTGCTGGAGCACTTCCTCTTGGGAACCAGCAGGATATAGTCTATATGACTCCTGGCTTTTCCAACAGCTGTTGCAGGGGAAGAGTGCATGTCTGCTCCCCAGGCATGAGTGCTATGGAGTCATGGCTCTGTTGATAACTTGCAAGTCTTCACTCTCCCAGGCATGCATTGAAATCTAAATACTCCAGCCAGGGCCCAAAGGACTGTTTTAAGTGTGCCTAAGGGCTTGCACATGCCTGGTGCATTTTTGTTTTGTTTTTGTTTTTACTCTTCTTGAAGGAAAGGAGCCATATGTCATTTTGGAATATATTATTGAAAGTCCCTTCTGTTTCAGAAACGGCTTGCCACAAGGGTTTTTTACTTTTATTTTTAGAAACCCAATTGCTCTTGGGTGCACAGAGTGAGTGACTCTTTGGAGCCTATCTATATACTGATAGCTTCACTTGTCCTGTCTAGTAAGATTTAAACCCACAGTGCATTGATGGAGTCACTCTGCCTCCCTCCTTGAATTCTGTCTCCATACCCTAATGAGATCGGCGCTCCTCAGTTTGTAATAAGGTTGTCTGTAATTAACAAGAGCTGCTGCATTATCACTTTAGCACACTGTGTAAAATTATAGCCATCTAATGAATAATTACGTTTCTATATTTGATAAAGTTGCGACGTGACCAATGAATTATTAAAATGAGCTCGGTTTTCATGGACATAAATGCTATGCCATAGCAAAGAATAAACCTCAACCAAGTATCTTTCTCAAACTGATTATCCTAGATATGTTGGGAAATCGGATTCTATCACCATCAGTGTCTGGAACCACAAGAAAATACACAAAAAGCAGGGAGCTGGCTTCCTGGGGTGTGTTCGACTCCTTTCCAATGCCATCAGTAGGCTAAAAGATACTGGATGTAAGCATGTAATACTTACTCAGTGTTTGCTGTGATTGACAGTGACTTGTGTCTGAGTACTGAATGTCGATTGCCAGCTGAGTACACTCTTGGGTCAAGTTTTTTTTTCCAATTGTTCATTTGCAGACCAGCGTTTGGATCTATGCAAACTAAACCCCACAGATACCGATGCAGTACGAGGCCAGATAGTGGGTAAGAGGAAAACATTCCTGTCTGCATAGATAACAAAAATAGTATCTCTTTCCTTCAGAGCCTTGGATATAGAGAGGTTCTCAAGTTCAAAAGTACTTTATGTGATGCTCTCTTCAGGATTGGCAGCTTCACCCAGTTCTAACTGTGTCTGCCTGGTGCTGATGGGGTTAGCCCCTTGGCATGTGCAAAACCTAAGAGTTGCTGGTTTCTAGGTTCTGAGCAAGCTTCAAGGTGTAGGCGTTACTCTAAGCTCAAGTGCTAGGGACTTTAAAAGTGTCTTCCCCACAGAACCTTCCCATCTTAAGATCTTTTTGTTGGAATGTCTCCTATGTTGGAGACTCAAACCTAATCAAATATATGGAGAGTGCACTTGCTCATGAATTCACTCCCATAGGAGACTTGCATAGCCCATTCACTTTCAGTTTTTAGAAAACAAAACTTTTAAAGTCACCTTGGGGCTTTTTAACATATGAAATGTTGTAGTATTGTGAGAATGTTCCGCGGCAGCTATAAAGCAGTAGACTTTATAATTGATAGTCTACTGCAGGCTTCTTCAACCTCGGCCCTCCAGATATTTTGAGACTACAATTCCCATCATCCCTGACCACTGGTCCTGCTAGCTAGGGATCATGGGAGTTGTAGGCCAAAAACATCTGGAGGGCCAAGGTTGAAGAAGCCTACAGTAGACTATGAATTATTCCAGGGTGAGTAGCTTGTCAGATCTCTCACTCCAGCTGCTCTGAGACAGGAAACTTCTTTCAGTGAGAAGCATGTAAATTTTGGGGGGCAGTGGGTGGGATTTGTTTTGTCCAATGTTAGTATGGTGTTTAACTTGCAAGTGAAGTTGCTGCATTCTGACTTCGATTGCATGCTCAGCATTCTGTAGGCTGTTGCTCTGTCTTGCTGTTTGGAAAGCATGTTTGGAAAACCATGGGTTTGAGAAACTGTCTTTTTCTGAAAGAAGAAATGCATAACAGGCAAAAAAAAAAAAAGATGCTCCATTTTAGAATGCCGCCTAGTGGCAAATGTTCTGCTTTCCAACAGTTTTGAGAGGCAAATATCTGTTTATGCAGAATCCTTCACATTTTTATCCAAAGTAGAGTATTTCTTACTAGAAAAATATCAAAGCCTAGGTTATGTGTTATTTTTAATTTGTAGAAGTAGAAATAATTATTTGCACATTTAGCACATTTTGAATAGCAGAATTAGAGCACAATCCTATGTATGTATACTCAGTAGTAAACCACAATGAATCCAGTGAGACTTAGTCTCATTTAAGGATTGTAGCCTTAAACGGCTATTTTCTTAAGGAGTGTCATATTATGATTTATAAATGACATTGTATCATCACAATATAAAAGTATAAGGCAATAGCCAACTAAGTCATACCCTGGGTGGACTCACTGAAGTCAACTGACGTAATTTAAGTCTACTGATTTCAGTGGGTCTGCTCTGAGTCTGTGTATTATCCATAATAACTCTAAAAACATCAGTCAAAATATTTGGGGTGTTTACTGTTGTAAGGAGAGGTGAAATCTTGAACATGCACGTGGGTTATTAAAAGGTGTAGGAATGCTTGCCAAATTGAATGAAGCCTCTCCATTGTGTTCCTTGCATTTTAACGGGGGTTGAATAGGTTTTTGCATCTATGGATTTTAATCATGGCTTTCATTTCTTTTTCTCATTCCAGTCAGCTTACAGACACGGGACAGGATAGGCACAGGAGGGTCTGTTGTAGATTGCAGGGGGCTGCTGGAGAATGAAGGGTAGGTATTTCATTTCCTAGTGGAATCCCCTGGATCTCCTGATTCATAGTCATCTTACTCAGTTAAATGAATGAATAAGATCTGTATTTTTGTTCTGGAGCATGTTAATTGTTAAGTAAACTTTTTTTTAAAAAAATGGAAGGAGTCAAAATCTCATTGATTTTGTTAGCTAGGAGTTCATTCTTAAGGTCTGCAAGTGAAACACAAAATGGGGACTAGCAATCATGCCAACCTAATTAACCTTGGTCAACTGTAAAAAGCAGGGAAGGTTCACTCTGGAAGGGCTGCATCTTTGCCTTCATCCTGCTCTGCTCACAAGTGACTGTCTCCCCTTGTCACAATATTGAATCCAGAACAGAGGTTTCATGGCTGACTCCTGACAGAAGAGTATTGTGGCACAGAAAGCTGGAAGACAAGTGTAGGAACTTCCTCCAGCCCCTTGTTAGAGGAGATCTGCTTAGTGCCTTCAAGACACTCTTACCTTGACATAAGCCGTCGGAGACTGTCTTTTTCAGTGATGATCTATGCTTGAAGTCCAGTTATTTCCCTGAATGAAATTCCCCTAACATTCTCTTAGGCTTGTGTGAAATTTTCTAACTTTATGAGCCTCCCTTATTTCAGAACGGTTTATGAAGACTCAGGACCTGGAAGGCCACTGAGCTGTTACATGGAGGAGCCAGCACCATACACAGACAGCACTGGAGCTGCTGGAGGAGGGAATTGTAGATTTGTGGAATCCCCCAGTCAGGACCAGACACTCCAGGTGCAGCGTTTACGGACTCCTGATGTGAGAGGCCATGTACAAACCCCCCAAAATAGGCCACATGGTCATCAGTCCCCATCGCCTGACCTGCCTGAAGGCTATGGTAAGAGGAGCAATCTCTGATACGTGTCCTAAGAAATTCTCTTTGCGTGCATTTGCATGCTCTTCAGGCCAGAGGAGACATTTTCATCCAGTGCAGGAAAGCAAAGTTAAGATTGGGTTTTCAGAAAACTCATCTGGTCTGCAGAGAGGGTAGCTCTGAAATGTTGTTGATTGCATTTAAATCTTTGGTATGCAGTGGAGAGTTCAAGTGGTTGTGGAGTTGGGGTGTTCAGTATCTGTAGAGCTCCATCTCCCAGTCCTCCCCCCCCCATCTAATTTCCCTTCTTGCCCTTAGTCTGCATAACTTATTTGCAGCAAGGAGTTTCTGCGCAACACTTTGGATCTCATCTGCTGCCATTATATTCCAAATTAAGTCATTTGAGAGAACATAGATTTCTTGCACGATTCTACCTTGATTGTGCAATGTAACTAACCCCCACCCTCAAACACAAGTACATATACACACAGTAAAGGAAGTTATGAGAGAAAGTAGGGTCTGGTGAACTCTTAACCATCACTCTTTATTTTTGTACCTCTTTCATTCCATGTGAAATTGGGACACTTGTCCAAGTGACACAGTTTAGCCTAAATACATTACAATATTATGTCTAGGTTACTAAAGTGCATACAGCTTTTAATTGACCAGCTTGGGCAGCTGTATTATTAGTAATATATCTTGCCTGCTTCAAGCGTCTGTGGGCAATCTGCCATGTGGTTGCCCAAGTAGGAAAGGCCAAAGCAGTTTTACACTGGACAAGTGCAGAAGGTCCCAAGGGCATAGCAACCTGAACTCCTGCCTGTCTCCTGTGCAGTGCTGCTTTCTGCTCCCCAGCTTAGCCAGCCAGACCAAGGGGTTCAGGGAGTATGTATTGCTGAAGTGGCACAGCCTCATGCCTCCCAAACCTGCCCAAGGTTTGAAACTACCCTGTCAACTATACAGTGGTGCCTCGCAAGACAAAAAGAATCCGTTCCGCGATTCTCTTCGTCTAGCAGTTTTTTTGTCTTGCGAAGCAAGCCCACTGACGGATTAGCGGCTTTTAGCGGCTTTTAGCGGCTTATCAGCTTAGCGGATCAGCTGATAAGCGGCTTAGCGGCTTAGAAAAAGGGGGGGGAGGGGGAAAAAACCCGCAGGAACTCGCAAGACATTTTCGTCTTGCGAAGCAAGCCCATAGGGAAATTCGTTTTGCGAAGCGCCTCCAAAACGGAAAACCCTTTCGTCTAGCGGGTTTTCCGTCTTGCGAGGCGTTCGTCTTGCGGGGCACCACTGTATTCAGTTTTTTTCTTGGAACTCCCCAGGTCTGTCTTGCTAGTTGTAAGTTTCCCTTTTAAGCACATTTTCTGATTTCTTCATGAAGGTGTAGTTTGTTTTCCTTGGTTTTTCTTTTTGAGGACTTTTTGAGGTGGCGGGGTGAGTGAGTGGGTTTCATTATATACTGGTCTGTAGTCAACAGGTATTATGACAGCACTGTTGGTGTTATATTCTGTCATTTACTGCCTGCTGGCAAGTATATATATATTTGGATCAAGGGGCTGGGATAACTAGTGGGAAGCAGAAAGGGAGTGTGGATGCTTTGCATGTTCCAAGACAAATGAAATCATTTTAGTAGATGTGCAGTTTTTTCCCCAGCCTGGTGCCCCCCAGTTGTTGCTCCATTGGCCATACTGGCTGGGGTTGCTGGGAGTGGTAGTCCAGCAACATTTGGAGGGCACCAGGTTGTACAAAACAGATGTAGCAGTTGCTCCCCAGAGTGTCAGATGCTTACACAGGGCATACACACATTCACTGGTAACTATTAGCTGCCTTCCAAAGGTTCATGTCTCTTCACCCCCTTCCCGTCGCCCAGTAGATCTGTGTGAAAAAGCAAATGGCCTTGCAGAATGGAGATGGTTCCTTGAGAACCTTCTACAAAGCGAACTGTTCATAGGGAGCCACAACATCCCATGTTCATGATAATTCTTAAAGCCTATGGAAATAATCGCAAACAAAGAAGTGTCTTTCTGGATCGATATGGGATGGTATAGGTGAGGTGAACTGGAATTGGGTGGGTGACAAAAATGGTAAGCTCTTTTTGTGAACATGTAAGCTGTATCAAGTATCTGATGCAGTTCTTGGTATTGCTGTTTCTTTTTACTCATAACTAGGGCAAATACATTTTAGTATATTTTAAGTAATGCTATATACAGCTGCTTTTAAGCATTAGCTGAGCTTTCGCAGATACTTTGTTGATGTGCAGTTTTTCCTTTGGACTGCTCACTGTAGCATCTTTTCCCTATCTTTGTAGAACAAAGGACAACAGTACAGGGACAAGTTTACTTTTTACATACACAAACTGGTGTTAGCACATGGCATGACCCCAGGATACCAAGGTATGTATGGCAGTCTTGAGTTCATCTGGGTTTGGGCAGGTAGCTGTACCTGTGTTTGGGGAAAAAAATACACTTCAGGTAGTTCCTTATAAAGCCTCATACTTAGGGGGAAAATGTTCTTTCTATAAATGTTAGTTAGGGTTTGTTAACCAAAAATTGCTGCCCTTTATCGTTCCCCCCCCCCAGCACCTCAGAGTTCCTCATGTTTTTTCTAAGATAAATGTTTTAGCGTTAAGCTTAAATATGTATGTTTTAATTGTTCTTTTGCTTTTCATAGAGACCTTAACAGTGTGAATTGTGATGAACTTGGACCTCTACCACCAGGTTGGGAAGTTAGAAGTACAGTGTCGGGAAGAATATATTTTGTAGATCATAATAACAGAACCACACAGTTCACAGACCCAAGACTGCATCACATCATGAAGTAAGAAACCAATGTGTTGCCATGTGCTTCTGTGGCTCAGAATCATAGCAGCTGACCCAGCAGCACAAGCAGAGCAAGCGCAGTGGGGCTGCATGGGCAAAGAAAATGTCAGTACTAAAAGAATTTGTTTTTCCCCAGAGAGGGATGTTGCAAGCTGATTCCTTCCAGCAAGGCCAAATGCTTGATGAATGTAGAGTAGAATCCAAAGAACAACGCAACATGCAAATGAGTTTCACTGTGCCCCTCCCCTACTGCACTACATTCCAATTTACTTTTGAAACCGAGAGGGCTTTGATATGTGCTGATATGTAATAATATAGCCGCCTGCTGCCTGCTCTTGACTGGCAGTGGCTGTTTGGGTCTCTTTCCCATCCTGTTTAATTTGAAGGTTCCAGGCTTTGCTAGCAACCCCGCCCAGGCCTTTATTTCATAAAATTTATATACTGCTCAATTGTAAAAAAACAACAACCCTTCAAACCTTATACATCCCTTTGCCAGTGAGGTGCCCCCGCTTCTATTAAACAGTTCTCCGGGGCCGCCTTCCACCCATGCTTATTGCTTGCTCACTCACCTGCCTGCCAGACGTGCCTCAAACTGGATCGGTGTGGCTGCCTGTTGGTGGTCACGTGAACTGCTACATGACAACAGCCTTACACACACACAAACAAACACACCCTTACCTGTATCTTCCTATATACATAAAAATGTGCTCTGCAACTGAACTCGTATCGGTGGGTGGGGGGCTCATTTGATCTACATTTTGAACACCTATGATGAAGGGAAAGTTTGTTTAATGCAAACGCTTGCTTCCATGGTCTCAAACATATATTGGTCTGATGAAAACCATTGCTTCATTTTCGTTTTAGTTTTTGATTTCTGAATAGCTGATCTGAAGTTTAATTTAACTGCCTGCTTCTGTGTTCCACAGTGGACATAGGAGTATTTGTGCTTTTGAAATAAGTACAAAACTGCATGTCACATAATGAAGTAAGATTTGTTGAGTTTGTTGGCTCCAGTTGTTCATCATGTTACATGAGGGTTTTTGTAGGGTAACTATAGCTCTAAAAATGGGCCTGGAGAAGCAGAGTACCACTACTACAAGTAAAGAAGTACGAATGCTAGTATTATGGACGTATAAAAATATTTGTTGCATGTTGCTATTGTCTTGAAAGCCAATATATGGTAGCATAAATGAGTTAAAGCTACCACAGGGGACACTGTTTTATTTGCTGCAACAGACTATACCTTTGTGTAATCAATTTCCTTATCTAGTTCTTTATAAGCTATGAAAAGTTTTTCTAATCTTGTTTCCTGATACTGATTTCTTTTATTTCATAAAATTTATACATCGCTTATTGTAAAAAAAAACAAAAAACCAACCTTCAAAATGGTTTACAAAAAGAATAAAACAGTCAGTAAAAAAAGTTAATAATCAAAAATTCAAAGAATTAAAGCCAGCAGTAACTAAAAACAGATCAAAACACGCACCAACGCTCTAGATACTGATGTCAAGAGACTATGTGGCTTCCCACTGTAGTGGCAATCCTTCCTTCTTCATTCCCTTTTGAGAGTAATCTTCTCATCTTTCCCTTCAGTCACCAATGCCAACTAAAAGAACCCAACCAGCCTTTGCCAGTGCCGAGTGAGGGATCATTGGAAGACAGCGAGGAGTTGCCTGCCCAGAGATACGAGCGAGACTTGGTACAGAAGCTAAAGATCCTCAGGCATGAGCTCTCCCTCCAGCAACCCCAAGCTGGCCACTGCCGCATCGAAGTATCGAGGGAAGAAATATTTGAGGTATGTTGATCTGTGTCTAAGATAGTGGGAGGTTTAGCCTTTCCAGTGCATCTAGGTAATGGCTATGGATTTCTGCAGATGCAGCTTATCAAAAATGCTGCCCCTGTGAGGCCTAAAGATATAATGAAAGCCATTAGAATGAATCACAAAATGAACCTAATGTCAAATGATGTTAAATTTGAGATAAAAAATCACTGTTCAGCAGCTATAAGGAAGGTTTGCCATTCTAAACACAGCTAAAATTTCCTGAGGGCTATGACTTGAGCAGTGGTGCAAGAAGGGCACCTCTAGATATTCCCTCGATATGTGAAGAGTAGCTACTGTTGAAAAAGTGTTCATTTCCTGAGAGTATACTTCTGTCTCTTACTACAGGAATCATACCGGCAGATAATGAAGATGAGGCCAAAAGATCTAAAGAAGAGACTGATGGTGAAATTTCGAGGAGAAGAAGGCTTGGATTATGGTGGAGTGGCAAGGTGAAAGACAAGTTCTTAAAATGACATGTACTGGGCAAAGGAAGCCCTTTGCAGAGACCTCCAAATATTGCAGATAAAAATTCAAAGGAACATTTTATCAAACCCACGAATGATGGCAACCTTAGCATGTAATGCTACAATTTACCAAGGTTTGGCATTACAAGGGCAAGCCTTTACAGGCCTTGGGCTTGATCCAGCAGCATGGTCCTATTTGCCCCCTTTCCCCAAGTTGGGTAGGGAGCTGTGCCTCCACCTTGTCCCCTCAACAGGCTGAAACAGCAAGTGACCCCTTCTGCCCCCTGCCCTGCTTAAAATAATGGTGGCCTCGTTCCACCCAGGAGAGATGGCCTCTTAGTAGCTAATGTGCAATGTCTGGCAGAAGAGGAAGCCTACTGAGACAGAAAGGTGGGGTGTTAATAAATGTAAGCATTGTTTTAAAAAATATTGAAATAGTAACAAATCAAGTTTTTGAATTTCCAGGGATTCAGAAAGATTAAAAGCTATGGAGATGTGAACATTGACAGCTTCTGCCTTTAAGACAGGTTCTGTGGTGTTTGAAAGCTTGTACGTTCTTGCTCTCCTCCATATGTCATATTTTAATGCCATTGCTCTTCAGATCAACACAGAATTAAAGGTTTTAAAGTTTAGTACTTCTTGATTTTGCCCTTGCATTTGGAAGTTGTGCTTTTTGATGGTATTTTTTTTTATGAAATACCCAATGGCTCTAGAATCCAGTGCTTTATGAAACTGTCTTCTGAATAACTAGACACACAACAATCATTTCCTTCCTTCTAAATTAAAAATAATTTTCGGAAAGATGCCAGAAATCAAGAGTCCTATGTGTTCCTATAAAAGTATATGCCACAATGTTAGCCTTTAAGGGAGACTTTCTCAATCTCTGGCCCCAGATGTTGAATTACAACTCCTATCATCCATAGCCAGCAGGGGCAGCAGTTAGGGATGAGGGGAGTGGTAGCCCAACAACATCTGGGAACCCCAAGTTGAGAAAGGACAACATAATATATCTACTTCTCTAAATTGCTATAATAGTTTTTGAAGATGTTTTGCATTCTCTTTATCTAACTTGGATATAACCCTCTGGCACCTGAGGGTTGCAGTCAATGTTAGTTTTACTTAGAGTAGACCCAGTGAAATGGACATAATTAATGTAGGTCCATTAATTTCAATGGGGCTACTGTGAGTAGAGCTTGGACACGATCCTTTGCATTGCGCTGCTCCTGGTGATAGGTCTGTGTCTAATCCAGGGATCTGATTGTAATGCTGATTCCTCTCTTGCAACTGAGTTGGGAAGCTCTTTGAAGGGCTGAGTGTGCCAGTGACTAAAATTGCCCTGAGTAAGACTTTTCTTTTGTCTAACTCCAGTGATACATTCTCTGATCTTAAATTCTCTAGACAAAATTCTTGTTGTCTGGAGCGCTTCCCGTTTGACCTCTCCCTTGTCATCACTGGCATGTTGCAAGAGTTTATCTTGTCTGTGCTTTATATCTGTCTAGACAGCTGCTGAATGCTCTAGCACAGCCTATTCAAATGCCTCCATTTAGCTTCAGGGGGACCCATGTTGTGCAATAAAACCACATGCAGTGTTACCCCAGGTAGAAACTCTCAACATATCATCACAGAAATCAGGCAGTCACCAAAGTATTTCCAGAAACTAAGTTCCTGTAGAATTCCCTTTGTTTAGCAGCTTCCTCTTCACCAGTCACATGATCAAAACTATCCGGAGTGTCCTTTTGTATCCTTTTAGTTGTGTTTACAAGAACAAATATGCACCCCTGTATAAAAGTCATATTGAAGAAAATTGTAGATGTGCCTTATTGGGAATAAGATTTTATTTTGTGTGTGGAGAGAGACAGGGATACAATGATTTGATAATATTTACATTGTAAAGTTTTGATAACTTGCATTTCTGAAAATTACATTTAAATAGAACTTACATTTGGATTATCTTGGAGGTGTTGTTTGCGAGTTGCTTTGTAGCGGTCGCTGGCTACAGACAATTAAAAAATCTCTAGAGACAGACACACAAAGTACAAAAAGATATGCACTGCCATTACATTGCGGTCTTCAGCTCTAATCAAGATTATTTTGCTTAATCATATTAGGCAACCATCCTTCTATTGATTTTTAGGAGCTTGCTCTTGCTGCCAAAACAATATTTTAGAAACATGTTAATTTACAGAATAGAAAACAAACTCTTACCTGATTTCCTATATAAACTTATGTGAGGTTTTAGAGTTGGAAGGGATCTCGAGGGTCATGTAGTCCAGCCCCCCGCAATGCAGGAATCTCAACTCAAGCATCCTTGACAGTCTTACGTCCAAACCGGCACTTGTGGTTTCATTCCAAAACAAATCACTGTCATTATCTGGAGCCAAGGTTTGTTCTTGGCTTTCCGGTCATGACTCATTTGGAAAGAACCATGAGTGCTGCTTTGAGCATAACACTGAGCTAGCTGGTCCATGGTTGTTTCCCCACAGACTAGCAGAAGTACACAGCAAGGTCTCTCAAGCTGTCTGCACCAGCATGCAGCTCACGGTCATTACGGTTTAAGCAAACGACACAGCTTGACAGAGCCAATGAAGCCAGCTTTAAAAGAATGCCTGGTTGTGTCTAATGGTGCATTAATAAAAGAATACTTGGTTATGGAAAGTGACCCAGTTTTCTGTCCGCTGTATTCGCATTGAGTGTTAACCAAAGAGTTCTGTGAAACAAATGAGTGCTTGTACTCTTTTCTTTCCCAGTAGAAGCTGATCAAAGGAACAGGCTTGTCCTAATTTGCCTCCTTACATTGCACCGAGTCTAGATTCTCTCCCACCCCCGACCCTCTTTTTTGTAGAAGTCACAATCTGTATCAAAAGAGTAATGGATCCACACGTTACTGGGTGGGGTAAGCTTTAACTCCACCGTCCAGCCTCTTCCCTAACATATGTCTCTTGTCTGGCAGGGAGTGGTTGTACCTTCTGTGCCATGAAATGCTGAACCCTTATTATGGACTCTTCCAGTACTCCACGGATAACATTTATATGCTGCAAATAAATCCAGACTCCTCTATCAATCCTGTAAGTATTCTAGAAGCAAAGCAGGTGTGTGTATGCGGCTTAAATACAGGCTAATTCTCTGAAACCCTGGTAGTGGTATAGGGGTCCAAACAGCAGCCAATCTTGTTCCATGGGACCAGTGTGGCTTTAGATTCAAACAGCCACTCCCATGCCATGTGGCAAATCACTTTTGTAATGCGGGAGTTTCAGAAGTATTTTGATGTGGCGTCGACTCTCCCATTCAGGAAGGGAGATGAAAATGTTCACCACTGCGGCATGCAGACTCTTGGGTATATTCAAGTAGCTCTTTGGATCCCAACCGTAAGCCCTTTGCAGATGTTCACTATATATTCACAGAGGGATCCAGCCTCTCACTATCCCTCACACCCTCACCTGCTGTTTGCACTTTCGATTTCATGTTTAGAGCACATGGGTCCAACCTTTGCATGCTGCATGCTTGGTTTTGTGGTATACAAAATGCACTTTGCTCAGTGTTTAAATAGGAGCCTTTATGCATCAAGTTGAATGTGCAAACAGTAGGGTGGGCTGGCTTGATTCTATTTTCCCAGTGCACATGCAGTTTGAACCACCCTTGCACAGTCCTGAGATTTCCCTTACTTGTGGTATTATGTGAGTCTACCTATCTCTGTTACTTTTTCAGTTAACACCAAATAGACAAGTGAAGGTAAGTGTGCCTATCATAACCGAGGAGAAGCACCGGTGGCTTGTAATGGACTAATTTTGTAGAACCTCAACTTACCCATTAAAGGAATAATTAAAACTTTGTTTGTTAATTACCTTGTCAGTTCCACACTAAACCCTCATTGCATAGTTTTGCCCCTTAGAAGATCCACTGCATGTTAACAACTTCAAACACACATACCCACACGCGCCTTGCAGAACTGATTACATCTCCATTCTGTCCAAAACCCATATTATTTTTCAGCCTCACAAAGTTCAGGGTGGTATTTGGTGCAGATTGGTTGCCCAGGTAAACAGTTGGTTGCCTGGAAAGAATTTGGCAAATTGCAACAGTTTTACCCATATTTGATTTCAAACTAAAGGAGGGGAGTTGTCGCTTGAGTATTATTATTATTATTAATTTAATTTAATTTAATTTAATTTTTTTAAAATTATTATTATTATTATTATTCCCTTGTACACCCTAAGGTCCCAGGGTAGGTTGCAACAATTTAAAATACAACATTGTGCATTATGAATGCATCATGTGTTAATGGGACTGATAGAAATGACCTCGTATATACTCATGACAAACAGCCTGTCTTCCTCTAGCCCAAGCAGCACACGTGTATTGAAAACCTTGGGGTTAGCAAGATTAGCATATGTACAAAAACTTTAAGAAAACCTTCGAAGGGGGATGAGAATCTCGGCCCATACAGAGAAGTGAGTCATCTCAGTGGCTGCAGAAGGCTCCATATCTGTTGTAGGGAGAATGGAAAGCTTGGGAAGGAGAGTGACATGGAGCATCTTAGAAAAGGGCCTAGTTGGTTTTGTTGAACCTTGAATGGCACAAGCATATGCTATGCTGCAACATTTTGTTTCAGGTCTCTGTTGTTTTGCATGGAGAGAGATTGTACAATAGCCTTCTCAAGCAAACGTTGATTGGGCCTAAGTGCCTGCTTTTAACTGCATTGGCTCAAGTAGATTGGCTTTTAACATGAATCGCCATGTTTGTGGCTAATGATCTGATGGTCACAAGCCTGTGTAGTGCAGTATGGTAGGACTGTGGTCTCGAGACTGAATGCATTTAGTCAGCTGTGTTAAGTATATGTAACATTGAATTCTGTGCAAATTGATTAATTTCTCATCCAGAGGGCTTGAGATCATTAAGCGAAACTTTCATTGAACTAGGAAATGGCTGAAGGCATAAGTCTAGCCACAAGATGTCAGCATTGGGCTTCTCTTCCAGATAATGAGTCTCTTTGATGTTTCTCGTAGGATCATCTGTCTTACTTCCACTTTGTTGGTCGGATAATGGGTCTGGCTGTGTTCCATGGACACTACATCAACGGAGGTTTCACTGTTCCTTTCTACAAACAGCTGCTGGGCAAACCCATCCAGTTATCTGATCTGGAATCAGTCGACCCAGAACTACACAAGAGTTTAGTTTGGATTCTGTAAGTATTGCATACGCAGTTGAAAGCTTTTTAAAAAGACTAGGGTGAGCGGAAGCAGCTCCACATAGTAGGACTTTGCAGCCCCTCAAAGTCACTGTTCGTCTGCATAGTCCTCTACCATCGCTTGGGTGTGTAGATCCATCAGAATCTCTAGTGCTGTCCAGCAAAACAAAGGTAGAGTTTGATTGTAAAAGACGCTAGATCAACTCCTAATAAATAGTTTGGATTCTTCCTGCCATAATGTTTACTTAAGAAGAATGTTTTGTGCGCCTTGGAGAGTACAGAAATGACTTGCAGTCTTTGCCTTGTTGACAGAGAGAATGACATCACTCCGGTTCTGGACCATACTTTCTGCGTGGAGCACAACGCTTTTGGCAGGATTCTACAACATGAGCTCAAACCAAATGGAAGAAATGTTTCTGTTACAGAGGAGAACAAGAAAGAATATGTGAGGTACCACCAGAGGAGGTTAAATGTTATCCTCTCATAATGCAGAGGTGGTGGTGGTCAGTCTCAGTTTCTCTGTCTCTCTCCCCACTCCTTGACTTGCACCAGTTTGTGTGTTCAGAACATTTCAGTTCTGTAGTGCAACTGTGGGTCAAAGTTATCCAGTGATCTCTGTAATATGTGTGCTTGTGCGCTTCTAGTTGCTGGAGACACCTTAATTTTTGCCACCTAGTGTCTTCTATTTGGCTTCAGAATCTCATTCTTACGATAGCATTGACTAATGCCACACAGTTGCTGCTGAAGCTGTAGGCCAGAGGTGGTCTTGATGGGTCTGGCAGTGTATTTTGCAGAATACATTTCTCATCTTGTACCACTCGGTGTTCTTCTTTGTGGCTGTGACTTTCATCTGCTCTGCCTCTTTCTCCCTATATTTGTATGCAGCTTGTTGCTATGATCAACACAGAATTTGTAACTGGTCACGGATGTCCAAATTGGATGATGACTTTACTCAGATCTGCCTCCTTTAGGTGGTGGGAATTGGCAGCATAATTGGGGCCTGCAGTGCCATGCATCTTCCCCATTTACATGTTTTAAGAAAGCTGCACTGACACATGGACCCCAGTGGTGCTGGAGATTGGGCAGGCATGCTGCCCACCATGCACAGGGATGAGATCCCTGCAAAAAATATTGTTTGCTCCTCCCAAAGTATTCCTCGTTTGGGAGTTCCTAGGGGGGGAAAAGCAAAATCTTGAGTGTACCTATTTTGCTGCAAGTTATATTTCACTTGAAGGCTTCTGCATTCAGTTCTCACTTTTGATTCGCTCCCTGTCCCCAGGTTGTACGTTAACTGGCGGTTCATGAGAGGAATTGAGGCCCAGTTCCTGGCTCTTCAGAAAGGCTTTAATGAACTTATTCCTCAACACCTACTGAAGCCTTTTGACCAGAAGGAGCTTGAGGTATTGCATCCTTTTCTCCATTCAAATTACGGTGTGGTTCCTGTGTTCTGTTAAGTGCCCTGGGGGAGGGGGGAGGAATCCTCCTTTTCATATTGAATGGGACAGTTTTGCCTGAAGCTACTAGGCATGCTAAGCCTGCTCTTTGCTCCTCACTACTGCTTAAAGAACACTGATGTTCTACGTACACCCATAAGAAAAGATAGTTGAGTGGCTGCTTTTGCACATCAACAAAATGCAGGAAAAGGATATGCAAACTCCAACCTCCAAAGCTAGACAAAAATACTGAGCTGGGTGAGGACAAAACTATCTCCCCAGGATAATAAAATGCCCCCAAAACCAGACGTTTGGGCACCATTAGGAAAGTGGAACCTTTTTGTATTGGCTGACATACCTTCATGATCTCCAGGTGTGCATAGCAATTTGATGGCTTTGAGTGGTCGACTCACCTCATTGTCAATACAGATTAACCAAACAGCTATTTTTTGTGATCAAATCTTTGTTAAAAAATTCTCGATCACTTAGGAAGATCCACTGGGTCAAAACGCTTCTGATCTCAAGGCAGTATCTATTTTTCATTTCTCACAGCAGTTTGATGTTCAGTTATTATCGTAGATTGGTGGTATTACTTGTATTTTAGTAATAGTTGGATGGTGCCTTGTACGCCTCCTTCCAGCAACTCCTGCAGCCAAGCTGGTGCCAGGATCCCCAGACATGCTGCCCAAGCTTGTGCCCTGGGAAAGTTGCTTAGGTGCTGCTAATACAGTGGTTTGACTTCAACCCCCTAAGCGCCCCTATTCTCTCACGAGACAAATGGATGTCAACAACAATACAACAACAAGTAATCAGCACATAAAAGGTTTGGCCAGTCCAATATCCAGGAGGAAATGAAATTCAAAAACCTAGGAAAGACACTTAACTGTGGAATTAAATGGTGTGCATAGTGGATACAGAGAGTTCTGTTTGTGTGTAAAAGGTAAGGGTACCCCTGACCGTTAGGTCCAGTCGCAAACAACTCTGGGGTTGCGGCGCTCATCTCGCTCTACAAGCCGAGGAGCCGCCGTTTGTCTGCAGACAGTTTTTTCGGGTCATGTGGTCAGCATGACTCAGCCGCTTCTGGCAAACCAGAGCAGCGCACAGAAATGGCATTTACCCTCTCTCTGGAGCTGTTCCTATTTATCTACTTGCACTTTGACGTGCTTTTGAACTGCTAGGTTGGCAGGAGCAGGGACCGAGCAACGGTAGCTCACCCCGTCTTGGGGATTCGAACCGCCAACCTTCTGATCGGCAAGTCCTAGGCTCTATGGTTTAACCAACAGCACCACCCGCGTCCAAGTTGTAAATACTTGTGCACTCTGCGGCAGAAGGTGTGAATGTGTGGCTCCTGATTTGTACAGCGTCTTTCCACACACAGAGAAAACAGTATATCACAAAATCAACAGTCGCATGACAGTTTCACAATAACAGAAATAATAAAAGAGCAACACAGCAGCCAGTAAAACAGCATACAACTCACCCACCCACCCATATTTCAAATCTATAAACGTTCTGCCCCTTACATTGTGTATTTCTGATCCATCAGCTCATCATAGGTGGCTTGGATAAGATCGACTTGAATGACTGGAAGTCCAACACACGCCTGAAGCACTGCATGGGAGACAGCAATATTGTCAAGTGGTTCTGGCAAGCGGTGGAAGCCTTTGATGAGGAGAGGAGGGCCAGGCTGCTGCAGTTTGTGACGGGCTCCACGCGGGTTCCCCTCCAGGGTTTCAAGGCTTTGCAAGGTGACTGATAGGGGTGCTGAGTTAGCACGCTTGTGCAGAGGGCTACCCAGTTAACCTGCCACCAGTTCCTCCTTGATGATTCTGCCCTTTGTTAGCTATACCATGAATTGTTCCATCTGTACCACATGGAATTGCCTTATATTGGAGCCAGTCCGTTGGTACCTCTAGTCCAATACTGTCTGCTCATAACAGGCAGCAACCTTCCAGGGTCTTGGCCAAAGGGTGTGTGTGCTCACTCCCATTTTGTTTCTCTCTAGACTCGTTGGCCTGTGTGTATGTGTGCACATGCACACCTCTGTGCTTAGGATCTGTAACTTCCCAATCTCTGCCTCGCTGCTGTCAGGGTTTATACGTGTCAGGAATGACTAGTGTGTTCATAGTTGTGTTTTTGAAGGGCCTTAACTAGAATGTCTGTTTGCAAGGTTCTACAGGCGCCGCAGGACCCAGGCTCTTCACTATCCACCTGATAGATGCAAATACAGACAACCTTCCAAAAGCTCATACTTGGTAAGGCTGCTTTTCTGCCCACCCAGCTGTGGTGAAGTGTGCCTGTGCGAATGTGCCCTCAGGTCTGCCCAGATGAAGCAGCAAAGCTTTACCAAAAGTAAATTGTGTTGTAGTGATGTTTGGTGTACATCTAGAAACCTAAAGGAAAACCTTCCCTTATTATTAGATGGTTGGAATGAAAGTTAAAGAGTGATTAGAGCTATTTTGGTCAAAGTTTAATCATACTCAAATACAGCAAAGTACTGTTAAAACATTCATGAATGGTGGAGGCAGCAGTCTATGGATTCTAAATGTTTTTAATTCCATGTTTTATATGACACAGTAGAAAAAGAATCAATTAATGTTGGAAGCTGTATGAGCAAAGAGCCCATTCAGCTAATTACACCCATGTTTTGAATAACAGTTTGCAGATGTAAGGGCCTAAGTAAATGATGCATGTTAATGCTTGTGGCAGCTAATCTTTAATAAAAATAGGTTGCTTTGAACGAGCCCAATTCAGAATGGAGAAGCAGCCAGGTGCTAGAAAGGGGGCCTCGCTTTCGCCTCACTGTCCACCTTTCTGCTCCAAAGCCACCTCTCCTCTCCCCCCCCCACTGCTTTGCACCCGTGGGACTTGTAGTCCCAAACTTCCCATTGGCACCAGGTTGGGGGAGGCAGCCACGCTGTAGAGAAAACAGCAAGCTCCCATTGGAAGCATCCTGCCCTGTTTACTGCTGGCTGGCTTCTCATTGGGCCATCAGCTGTTTCAATTTCTGTGATCCCGGAAAGCCTTTGAAATAATGTATTAGTGAAGGTTGGCATCTTTCCTAGCAAACAATTAACAGCTAAACATTAGGAAAAGCCAGAATTCTGTTACAATTCCTCATAGCGATACAGCAGATACAAATGGCCAAACCAAAACACCAGCCTTTTCCAAGGGCCGGGTGAAGAGTTGTATTTTGAGTTGGTGTCAGCAGGGCCCTAACGCCAATCTCTTGCCTTCTGCAGCTTTAACCGAATTGACATTCCGCCTTATGAGTCCTATGAGAAGCTTTATGAGAAGCTGCTGACAGCTGTGGAAGAGACATGTGGGTTTGCAGTGGAGTGATTGGGCAACCAAAGGAAACAGATACTACTAGCTCATGGACCACCAAATCAAAAAGCTGTAAGAAGAAGCTTGCTGTGAACTTCTTTTGTCCAAAGCATTGCGACGCTTGACAACTGGGGGAGGGGAGGCTGCTTCCTCTCCTTACTTCCTGTGGTGGTGTTGGGGGGGGGGCTTTTGTTGGGGGTTCCCCACCATACTTTTCTCCCCTTTGTTACAAAAAATTCCCCCTCCCCATTTTTTCCCCATGTCCCATGAAACAAAAGGCAGCCAGGTTCAGCATTTGGTTTTGGTTACCCAAGATATTCTGCTAGACTCGTAACACATATTGTGATAAGGTCAATGACCTGTGGTCTTTTTTTATAGGAGTATCAAACTGTAGTTGAGTATCTTGAGATTAGTTTGCTGAGGACTTTTCAACTGGTAGGTGTATCTGGATGTTTTGTCTTAATGCAGTCCTGAGCCCTTGTAGCATCCAGAAGCATCCTATGGAAATGAGACTGGCACCGGGATTCCAAATTGCACATTTCAGAATACCCATTAAAGAACAGTTAGCAGGAAACGGCTCCGTAGGTGCAGACAGCTGAAGGTTATTCCTTGAGAGGGAGCTTTTTGTCCAAGTGTGGTGGCTTGGCTCTTAAGAGAGAGGAATCCAGAGGAGTCCAAGCCATCTTGAATTGGGAGGTAAGTTTTCATTCTGGATGCTTTGTACATGAGACAGATTTGTTCTGTGGACTTGCTTCCCCTTCTGTGTGTGATTGAAGGCTTGTGTTAGAGAATGTGGCAGTGGGGAATGGGCCACATTGTCAGCAGCCTGAAAAAGTTTTCTCCTGACATTGTTTTTTCAGATTCTTTTTTTTTTTTACTTGAAACTGCAGAAATTCTTTTAAGAGGAAATAGCTAAAAGCAAAACTAATGGAACCAAGTTCCGTCGTTGAGCCACTGGGAGTGGAAAATGGCTCTGTTGAAAGATGAATATATAATAAAGATCTAACACAGGGGTTTTAAGCCTACAGATACTGAGTAACCCAGAGTACTGCTTTCAAACTCTTCTCCACCCTGACTTTCATATATCTGAAGCTAATGTTCAAGGTTGGTGTCAAGTCATTGGTTTCACACAGGAGAATCAACCCTGTCGGGTTAACCAAATCAAACAGGTTTTCAGTTTCCACAACAAGAAACAAGGCAGTGTTTTTAACAACATAACATTTTCTTGGCAAAAAGGTCAACTAGTAATCAATTGTGATTCAGTTCATAAGACTCCCCCCCCCCAATATATATATTAAAATTGTTTTAAGCAAAGATGCATATTAACCATTACTTTGGACAAGTAAGGACATTGGGGTTCAGCCATGGGTCAAATGGTTCTTTTACCTACAAGGATATTTCTGTTGTTCATTTTTATTTTTAAAACATTGAATTTGATAATAGCTTTAAACTGTGATATGACAGATTTAAGGTAGATATCTGTCAGAGTCCTAAAATCTTTCTTTCCTGTTGTTAACCGTATTTTTTTTGTGATGGACACATGAGGATTATATTTGAGAAAGGAATTCTTTTTATTTTGTGTTTTTTGCACCATGTGGCTAAGTGTTGGATTTTTTTAGGTGAGCTAAGGTTTAACTTGAAATTGCCTTTTGAATCCAGGCGCACTTAAGGGACCAGTTAGCTACAGCTAAGTTATTTAGGAAGGGAAGTGTATCAAGGAGGTTTGAGGGATTTTGGATTCACATATTTGGTTAAGCATCTTTGTAGTACTCTGGATAATAGAAATCTCATGATCTTGCCAAATGTCTGTGGAGATCAGATGTTGTTATTGGACCCATTAGCCCTGTCAGTGGAATTTGAATGCACAAGGTTTCGTAGAGATAGGAACGTCACACAAAAAGGTTTTCACAAGTCATTTCCATGCAAATCTGAGGTGGTGGAAGTGAAAGGTCTTCCTTGAGCACAGAGGCTGAACAGGTTGCCCATGTGAGATTAGCAACAGTTAGCAATGGCGACTGTTCACCTGGAGGTGAATCTTAATGTGACTCTTGCCATGTGGTTTCAGCTTCTGTACAGTTGGAGCCCACACCATGCCAACGACATTTGAGATGGAGAAGTAAGCGAGCAGGTGGCCACAGATGTGGCAGGCATGCTCCAAGGGCAGCATGAGCATTGGCCCCGAGTCCGTGTTCAGGCCCTGAGCACATGGCGCCTCTGTGATAATAGTGCAGAAGATTGGGGGACTTCTATCTCCAGGATATTCTTTACATTTTGTGTCACTGTTCCAACACCCAAGAGCCCAAACAGACTGTTTGCTGCATCTTAGCTTGAGGCAGCAGCAGCAGCAGCAGGGATCAAAGGAAAAAAGTAGACCAAAGGTTTTTTTCCCCAGGGTGCTGGCTAGAGCGGCACAGACCACTTGCTTCTGCTCAGGCTGAAACTTCCACATCTCCTCCCTGAACAAGAGAGGGTATAAAATATAAGTGGGATTCTTGCTGCTACAATCTGCTGAGCTTCAGCACAGTCTTTGCTGAAAGCTTTTTAGCAGTCAAACCATCCAAAGGACACACAACAGACTTGATGGTTTTATATTTTCCCTGCAGTGGTCTCTTGGTAGATTCAGGCCCTCCGGGCTTGCAGCAAGTCCATGGAAGTCTACCCTAAGGCAGATGGAGGTGGTGAAGGGAAGAGGAAGTTTCCTACTCTTACACAACTGACTTGCCGGCAGTACACCTTTCCCCTCTCCCCCCTGCAGGAGGTGGTGAAAGGGCTATTTCAGTTGAGACAGAGGAACAAGAGCCGGGCTACGTGCTTCCTCTTCCCCCAAGCAGCTTATCACATCCAAAGTCTCCTTTAATCTAAAATCTCCAGTATGTCTAGCAGTGTAGGTCAGTGACGCACATCTGTTTTTGTGTTTGTTTGTTTGCTCTTTTGTTTAGTTGCCCTGAAATGCATCATCCTTCATTTATGCACTCAGGGATGTAGGAAATTGCCACTCCTTTTGTGTTACGAATTGGAAAGGTATGAGTGAGTAGCCCAAGGTCTAACCTTGACATATTGGAGCAACCTTTTGTTTCTGAAGAGGCTGCTTGTTCAGCATGGGGTGTGGTTTATGAAACCTCAACTATCATTCAGACGCCTCTTTCCCCCACTTCCTTAGTCCATTGCCCAGTATACTACACTGTAGAGCACAGAAAGTTTTCCAGAAATGCAGTACATATTTGTTCTTACTCAGTTAACTTTTTTTTTGTTCCTCAACCACTTTATAATGTATTTTTTAACTTATTATTTTGTAACGTCTTGTTTTTAAGTATTGCTGCTACTCCTTGTTACTCTTCTCACCATTTTTATTGCAAATTTTATTTTGTGAAAAAGTTGTACACTAATGTTCTTCATTTTATGTCTAAATCAAAGTATTTAAAGAAATACTAGTTCTATTTAACGTGGTTATGGAGCCAGCTGGAATAAACCGTGATTGTATAGCAGGCTGGGCCCAGGAGGTCATGTTCATTTTTGTTACATATGCAATAAACTCTCACAACTTTAAATTTGTGTAAAATCTTTTAAAATGTTTCCACTAGTGTGTTAGATGCACCAGAAATGTAATACTAATCCTTTTAGCTTTCATTGTGAATAGGAAGCTACCTTAGGCCAGGTAAGATTATTTGTTCCTTTTGACCAGGGCAACTCACGTAGAGCTCTCCAGCTCTCACCCGCATCGTCCTTTGTCATTGGGTGTGGTGACTGGGGCTGGTGGGAACTGGATCCCCACAACATCTGGAAGGTACCATGATGGCTTTCCCTGATCTAGGATAGTATTGTCCGCTCTTTCCCACCACCTGCCCTGCAGATCCTTTTTAACCAGAGGTGCCTGGCCCTGAATATGGGACCTCTAGTATGCAAAGCATTTTTCTTTGTCGTTTAAGTCTGGCCCCTTTTTATATAGCATCTTGCCTGCTCACCTGTGAGAAGGAACATCCTCGTAAAATGATGGTGTTGAGCCACAATAAGAAGTGTGTGGGGTCAGGAAAGCCAGTTTTGTTTCGTTTTTTTAAAAAAGAAACTGTGGATAGATTTGCAATCTGGCTCCCATGCTCTCCTTCCCAAAAGCACCCTGCCACATGATGGCTGCCCTGAACATTTCCTCCCTGCTTGGAAGCAAAGGGGTATGTGGACTTATAATCGAGATGCACCAGAGCCACGTGCTCTTCCAAAACCTGACCTATTATGGGCACACGCAGAGTAATGATGGTGCTCCTTCCTGGACGGCAGAGTCATTAATACTCCTGATGGATGTTCTCTTTTTCTTTTGGGCTTGGAGGAACAGAAGGTCTTGGCCTGCCTTCTCGCTGGTTCTCCTCCTTCCTTGGATATAGAACAAAGGGTGTCATTGTGCCCAGGTTGAGACTGCAGGCCCTGGCAAAGCTTGTCCTGAGCAGAAGCACTTGCATGACAGTGGCGTGCTGATGGATCGACTTGGACAAAGCTCGCCTGTCCGGCTGCTTGCCTGTAACCATTACTTTCCCTTCCCCGACTCCACATGTGCTCTCCTGGAAGGTTTGTGCTTGCACACTGGACACGTGAGCTAGATGGGTTGCACGTGTCTTTTCCTAAGAGCACAGTCTCCGACCTGCCAGCTCCGGCAAGTTCCCTCACGTTGACTTGCCTTTGTGTTGGTCCCATAACCCCTGTGAACTGCAGAGGATCTTGGGGAGATTACAAAAATGCTTGCTCAGGGCATCAGCTCAGCTTGTTGGCAGGGCTGGCTCAAGGCGGGTGGGGAGCTTAGCAAGGGACCTTAGCAGGGACCCCTCTTGCTGTGATGGTGCCCAGTCACAGGTTTAACTAGTCATACACTCCAACATATCTCCGATGAAAACAGGGGTGCCCTAAGGAAAAGTGGGACTTTCCAAGATCAAATCAGAAATTGGCTTCTGTAAATCTGGGACTGTCCCTGGAAAACAGGGACCCTTGGTGGGTCTGTAGTGGATTGTGGCTGTTTTTAATTTCTTACAGTGGCCTGTTGCAATGTGATATTGGGGCCATTGCAGGACAGTAGAACGGCCACACGCTCCTCCCATCACCAGGGAAGTCACTGCATGCATCAGTGTTGGTGGGCCTTACTGGGACCCCAGCAGCTAATTCCTTTTGGTTACTGACACCAGGCCTGGAGGTTGGGCTTCACTAGCAATCTCCTTGCTTTCCTCCTGCCGGCAGGTGAAGATTTTTCTATTCCAACAGGCCTTTGGGAACTGACTGCTTTTGAGGAAAGGGCTGGTGCTGTGTTTTAATTCTATTAGCGCTTTAATTACACTTTAATGATTGTCTTCTCTTACGTTTTTAGCTTGCTGTATTTTATCTGTGTTAGCTTCCATGTGTTGGAGGAAAGGTGGGATATTATTAATATTCAGTTCTTCTTTTTGGGGGTACTCAAGGGTAAAGGTAAAGGTAAAGGTAAACCCTGCCCGTACGGGCCAGTCTTGACAGACTCTGGGGTTGTGCGCCCATCTCACTTAAGAGGCCAGGGGCCAGCGCTGTCCGGAGACACTTCCGGGTCACGTGGCCAGCGTGACATCGCTGCTCTGGCGAGCCAGAGCCACACACGGAAACGCCGTTTACCTTCCCGCTGGTAAGCGGTCCCTATTTATCTACTTGCACCCGGAGGTGCTTTCGAACTGCTAGGTTGGTAGGCGCTGGGACCGAGCAGCGGGAGCGCACCCCGCCACAGGGATTCGAACCGCGACCTTTCGATCGGCAAGTCCTAGGCGCTGAGGCTTTAACCCACAGCGCCACCTGCGTCCCTACGTACTCAAGGGTACGTAGTATCAAAACCTCCCCCCCCCCATGTTAAAAGTGTGGCACTTACTGTTACAACTTCATGCTAGGTACATGCACCTTTTTTTCTTTAAAAAACCTCCCAGTGATAATAATAATTTAATTTTAAAAAGTTTTATTGGAGTTTTCAGCAGAAAGAGAAGAACAGAAATAAATAGGAACAACAAAACAATAAATTATTAAATCCATGTGCGCAGTGGGCATCTGCGTCACCCGGCTGAGCTGATTCAGAAAAACACTTGACTCTGCAGGAGACCACAGCAGGTGAAGACTTGGGAAATTCTTCTTTTCTCAGATAAGGAATTGGTGCATGCAAAGAATAAGAACCGGTCATTCTTTCTAGGAAAGAGGAAAGTGGGCTCCCCTGCATGCTGGCCATGCAAACCCAAAACACAGAAGCTGGATTCCATTTTCTTTCATTTCATTTGTACCCCCACCTTCCTCCAAGGAGCTCAAGGCAGCAGATCTGATTCTATTCCCCACCCTGGGCCTGTCTTGTCTCTATCTACTCTCTCCATGGCATGTATAATTTTTTGAACTTAGGATCATAGAATTGTACAGTTGGAAGGGACCACGGGGTCATCTAGTCCAACCCCCTGCAGTGCAGGAATCTTTTTGCACAGCAAGGGACTTGAATCCACAACCCTGACATTAAAAGTCTTTACTGCCTCTTGCCTTTTCTCTAAGCGAGAAAATCCCAAACGCTGCAACCTTTCTTTATAGCGGGGGAATGGAAGCAGGAAAGAATAGGCCGAGGCTTTGCACTGCACGTTCTCAGGCAAGCGGAGTTCCCCCAGGGCATGTAAACACAGTGTGATTGTTTCAGTTACACGTGCTTAGACTCTGCCTGTATAGCCAAGGCACAATAGGCCATGGGAACTTGGGCACTGAGCCAGAGACTTCACTGAACTACATGGTTTTGAAGGAACTGCGTGGTGGCATCTCGGGGACTGGGAGGGAGACAGTACCAGACAGCGAAGGAGAAAGAGCAGCAGCTTCTGATCGTATTCTGCCACGTGTCACCAAACCTGTCTGGGATCCCTTTCCACCAAACAGTGCACATTGCTGCTGAACGTGCATCGTTTCCCTGATTGAACTGATCGCCCGCCTGAAGCCTCGGAGATGAGGGGACACTGGGCCCCCGCTCCAGCTGCTGTTGGACTACAGCTCCCATCAGCCCTGATCATTGGCTGGTGCTGATGGGAGTTTGTAGCCTGACAGCAGCTGGTGGAGGAGCAGCACAGACTCCCCATCCCTGTCTTCAAACAGTTATAATGCGCTCCCGTAGCCCCATGCAGTGTGTGGGTCATAGAGGAATGCATGTTCCTCCCTTTGTGATCTTCCAATTCAACAGCTCCTGATAAGTTTCCAAGGGACCCACAGGGCCCCCAGAGTGGACTGGCTGCAGTGTGGCGCCAGTTCCTATTTCTGAGCCTGGCCTACCTCACAGGGTGGTTGCAAAGCTTAAATGGGCAAGGGGGGGCCATGACGACACTGCTTCTTGGATGAAGTATGGGATGAAAATCTGACACACCAATGAAAACACAATTCAGCAACTTCAGATCATGGAAACTTGCATGTATTTGGGCTTGCACACAGGTGCTCAATTTGCTTCTGCCTATAAAGGATGTAGGGACGCGGGTGGCGCTGTGGTAAAAACCTCAGCGCCTAGGACTTGCCGATCGTATGGTCGGCGGTTCGAATCCCCGTGGCGGGGTGAGCTCCCGTCGTTGGGTCCCAGCTCCTGCCCACCTAGCAGTTCGAAAGCAGCCTTAAGTGCAAGTAGATAAATAGGTACCGCTTTATAGCGGGAAGGTAAAAGGCGTTTCCGTGTGCTGCGCTGGTGCAGGCTTGCCAGAGCAGCTTCGTCACGCTGGCCACGTGACCCGGAAGTGTCTTCGGACAGCGCCGGCCCCTGGTCTCTTAAGCGAGATGGGCGCACAACCCCAGAGTCGGTCACGACTGGCCCGTACGGGCAGGGGTACTTTTACCTTTACCTTTATAAAGGATGTGGCCTTGTGCAATCTTATTTGGAGGTATAGTAAATCCCATAATAGACCATGGTGGGGCTGAGGTTTTGACCCATGATTATTCAGACACACACACACACTCACACAGACACACACCATTCTCCTCTTGGATTTTCCTAGGCACATTTTCAAAACTATTGTCAAATTCCATGAGTATGAAGGCCTTTTGCACAAACAACTGTCCACACATCACTGTACAAATGTTCCAGAAGTGGGGGTTGCCTGATCTGGACAGGTATTTTGTGTGGGTTTCTGTAGCTCCCAGCAGCCAATCAAGTAGGGAAATTTGGCACAGGACAGGGCTTCTTCCCTCAAGGCTGGTCGAGTGGCTGAACGCTTGTCCCCCTGCCTGGCCTGTCTACTGCTCACTTTTTCACAAGAAGACTTCCTTGTTGCCAATTCCCTGCATCTGAGCCACAGCCAAGCTCTCTGTGTACGTGTGGCTTCCGGACCACACTGATTCCCCCGAGGAACCCCTCTTGGGCTTGACCTTGATGAGGACAAGGGCGTTCCTCTGCCGACCCCTTAAGTACTCCTTGTACTTCTTGGAGAGCAGAGTGTAGAGGAAAGGGTTGATGCAGCTGTTGCTGTAAGCTAGGCAGGTCACAAAAAAATTGATGCAGGCCACTGTGGTGTTTGCAAGGCTGCTCGGCTGGCGGCGATAGACGCTGAGCAGCTGCCAGAGCCAAAAGGGAATGAAGCAAGCCCAGTAGGCAAGGATGATGCTAAATATCATGTACAGGACCTTCTGCCGAGAGCACCTCTTCATCGCCTTGGCACTGAAGACTGCTGCCTGAGACCTCCAGTAGGTCCTGGCCAACTTGATGTACAGGTAGCAGATGACTAGGCCAGGGGCCAAGATGCTGGTGATGAAGAGGACAGTGAGGTAGACTTTGTAGGCCCCCATCTGCCAAGTAGGGTGGCACATGCGCTTGGTCACTCCTCCCTGGCTGCTCGTCCGGAGGTCGATGAGAACCATGGTGGGCAAGGCAAGGAGGAAGGAGAGGAGCCAGACCGAGCAGGTGATGGTTCTCCGGTAGTCTCCAGGCCTCCGGAGCGAGTCCAAGGGCTTGACAACCGCCAGGTACCTCTCTGTGCTCATGATGGTGAGAGTGAAGATGCTGGCATGCATGGTGAGCAGGTCCAGGCCGAAGAGGACCCTGCAGCCCACGTCGCCAAAGTACCAGTCCTTCACGAAGTAGGTGCAGACGACGAAGGGGATGGTGGCCAGGTATAGGAGATCGGCCAAGGCCAAGTTGACCACGTAAACGTACATGGAGGCAGACAGCCGTACGGAGAGGTTGACAACCACCAACGTGTAGATGTTTCCAACCACCCCGATGACGCACATGACGGACAGAGCGCATCCCAGGAAGGAGGTGGCCAAGACGTCGCTGGCGCTGCCAGTGGTGTTGGAGGGACCGCTGCCATTCTCAAGCAGGCAGGACAGGTTGGCACATGGGCCCAGGTCCATTATATCTGACCCTTGCACTGGGTCAACATGTTCCACCCAAATGGCATGCCGGATTCTTGCCCAATGCACAGTGCAAATAATCCCCCTCCTCGAGCACAGCGGCTCTGCTCTAATATATTTGCCAACCAGCTGCCGCCGCTCCGCTTTTGCTGCTGACTCGACAGCCTTTAAAACAGTTTGGTATGATCAGATTCCGCGCATAATTTTGCTGAGCAGGAAAGCCCCCCCCCCCTGATGAGGCAGCTGCAAGAGGACAGGAAGGAAAGGCTGCAGGTTAAAGTTTCAGGGCTCCCAGGTCCAAATCTTACCAGGTTCCAGCAGGCAAGTGAAGGGAGACGAGAGTGGCTTGGTTCAAAGCAACCTCCTTGTGACTGCCTGTCTTCCTGCCTTTAATCCCTCTGGGCAAACATCCAGCGAGCCATCCTTTGAGAGTGCAGGGCTGGCTCTCCACATCAACTTTATCAGGTGTCCAGGTGTTTTCTTTGAAGGTTTTGCGCGGCCAGCGGTGGCCCTGCCTGTGCAGATCTCCCAGAAGTCGCTTTCCAGGCACGATGTTTGGCCACAGGTGAGCTGGGCAAAGGACGCTGCTTCGTTCGGAGGGAGAGAACAAGCTGCTTGCCTTGTCGACGCAAGAATGCAAATGGCAAAGAATCGCTGAGCAGGACATGGTTTTGTGGGCGGATTCTGTGCCGGCTGCCAGGGCCGGACCTTGCAAATAATTGGATCTATTGTGACAGATGCTTACGCTTTCTCTATCTCTGGGCTGGGAAGTCTATTCACTGCTGCAAGAGGTGGGAAGGGCCTGGGATTCTTTCTGATGGTCCCCTAGAGGTGGGGTTTCATCCTGTGCTGCTCAGGAAGGAGGAGGCACAGTCAGCAGCAGACTTTTGTATCTTGGAGCAACAGGGTGGATTTTCTTTCCAGCTGCCTCCTTCCCTGCCTGCAGGGCTGTGCAAAAGCGCTGAGGTTGCCCTGCAACCCACAAACAGGATGACTCTCAGCCACCTTTCGAAGGTGAGGCTGGAAAGTGTGCTTCCGCATCCACACGGATGTGCGCTAACAAAACCCTAAACCTGTGAGGGAAGCTGCACATACTGGTGCTTGTGTAGCTGGTTTTACTTCAATTAATGTTTAATTTTTTTTAATGGTTTCTTTTTTTTTTGCATTCTTATATTACATTGGCAAACATTGTCATATTACATTACAGAGCTTATCATATTTTCCAACATGTATACCAAGATTATCTACACACTTCATATACCTAAAAAGAAAGAAAAACAAAGAGAAAAAACAAAAACATATACGTACCAACACATTCAACTTCCTGTCTATCCCATTGTATATTCCTTTTTTTAACAAATGAATGTACTCATATTATCGTATATTTCTTTTACATTTTATCTAATACATTCCTATAACAATATGTGCTCTTGTTCTTATTTCTCAACTCAGTCGCTCTCGAACATCAATCAAATGCTAGCATAGATAACAAACCTTTACTGTATTTTTGAACGTATGTTTTATATCTATCCCATTTTTCCTCTCAGGCTATTTGTCAGCTGCACCATCTCAGCAAATTCTTGTAGCTTAATATTGCCAGTTCCTTATTGTTGGGACTTCTTCTTCCTTCCACCCCTTTGCCACCAAAGTCTGGGCTGCAGCTGTTGCATAAAAGAACCCCTCCCTAAAGGCCTTCGGGATGTCCCTGCCAACAATGCTTAACAGAAATGTGTCTGGTCTTTTTTAAAAGGTTATTCCAATTTTAATGGTTTCTTTTAGCTGTTTTTTGTTTTAGCTCCAAGGTGCCTTGAGTCCGTGTCAGCAGCAAAGTTACTATTATTACTAATAATCCTATAGGTGAAACCATCAGTGCATTTAAAGCGTTTTTCACAGCTCTCCAGTGAAAGGATCGCTGCTTCTGCGACCCAACATCCAACGCAAAGCAAATGCGGTTGGTTTGATCTCGTAGCCCCACCTGGTGGCCACGCAGAGCTGGTGCCTAATTATTAGAAGGGGGAAAGTACGACAGGCAGACGACAGTCCGGGCGCTTGCACGCGATCCTGGCCCGCCCCGGCTGCTGATCCTAAGCTCGTTTACTTGGAAGCCAGCCAGCTCTGCTTGGATTCCGTGGGATCCGCTTCTCCGGAGAGCTGGTGTGATCCTGCGGGTGGGGTGGGGGTTGCGCGGCTGCTTCAGTCCAGCGGGCAGGATCGGGTCCCCGCGGAGGGATGGGCGCACAATGCGGTGGAAAGAGGCAGTCCGGGGAAAGTGCGGGCCACTTGGAGCTCTTTTCTGCGGGCCGGGGGCAGAAAAGGGTAATGGCGCCAGGCAGAAATCCGTCGGGTGGAGGGCGGTATCTAAAGGTAATTAACGGGAATAAGAAGAACCAAAACTGGAGGAGGAGAAGCGCCACCGTTTTCCTTGCCTGCCGCCTTTCCACGGTTAGAGCCTCGAGGCGGATTAAGAGCCTGGAAACACATTGGACAAATATCTTTTTCTTATTTAATATTTGGCAAATATCTTTTTATTTTCATTTTCATTTTCATATTTTCTTTTTAGGTCCCCTATTTCTTTTTCAGTATATGCTGGTGTAAGGATTAATTTATTTTCTTCTTCCTTTTTGTAAATTTTAAAAATGCAATAAGGATTAATAATAATAATAATAATAATAATAATAATAATAATAAATAAGAGCCTGGAAACAGAGCCGAAGTCGCCGTGAGCAACAAATGACCCCCTTCCCCGGCCAAAGGCTCTTCCTCCTCCCATAAACCACGCGCATCTCTCGAGATCCCCAGCAAACACGCGGCTTCCGCGTCTTTCGCCCCCTTTTCGCAAACGCGCATGCGCACTCTCGGGCACTGGAACCTCCTCTCCGCCCCCTCCCGCTCGAAGAGCCGGCCGTCACGTGACCTGAAGGCAGTTGGTTGGCAGTTGCGGGATTTCGGCCCCCCCCTTTCGAGAAACTCGCTGATCCGCGCCTGGAGCGGAGAGTCGCGCGCCGCTCTGCCCCGAGCCCTCCCCTCGTCTCCATGGTCTCTTCGCCCCCGGCCCGCCCCTCGCGGTCACGTGGCGCCCTCGCGCAGGCCGGAAGGAGGCCTGACAGGCCGGCCCCCCCCCCCCGCCCTTGGCGGCCGCGAGGAAGAGGAGGCGGAGGCGGACGAGCGGGAGACGGAGCGAGGTGAGTGAGTGAGGGAGCCAGCGAGCGAGTGGCCGGCCGGGGGTCCTCCGGGGTCTCCCCGCCCGCTCCCCCAGGGGCAGCCCCGCCCGCACCAGCCTCGGTTGCCTGGCAACCGCCCCCCCCGAGACACCTGCCGGGCCCCCCGGACTCCCCGCCGAGGCAGGCCCCGCTCCCCCCTGTGCAGGGCGGCGGCTGCTGCTGCTGCCAGCCCGTGTGGGCGTCCCCGAGGCAGCCCCTCCAGCCCCAGCTGCTGCGGCTGCTGCTGCTCGTCCTCCTTCCCCGGCTGCCTTCGTTTCGCTCTCCCCTTCTCCTCCTCCCCACCAGCCCAAACTTCTGCCAGCTTGGAAGTTTTGCTTCTCGCTGCGGGGCGACTCCGCCTCGGATCGGCGGCTTCCCTTCCCCGCCCCGGGGCTCCCTCCCGCTCTCCCCTCTCGCAGCAGCAGCAGCTGCCTTCTTCCTCCTCCACCTGCTCTCCTCCTCCTCCTCCTTCGCTCGGGCCATCTGCTCCCCCGGCCTCGCCCGGCTCCCGGTCCCTCTTCGCGTTCTCCCCTCTCCTGGGGAAGCAGCTCCTCCTGATGTGGGCCTGGATGGCGTCCCCTCCCTGCTTTCCAAAGTCCATCCACCTGCAAGGGTTAATCAAGGAAAAGCAAAGGCAGCAGCACCCCCCCCCGCACCTGAACTTTTGGGGGGAGAGGGGGTGGGGATGCCATTGCGGATTTGGAGCTCTTCCGTGGTCCAGGGAGGGGGGAGAGTTGCTGCTGCTGCTGCTGCTGCCGCCCTCTGCTCCTGCTTGGGGGCACCTGGTTGGCCGCTGTGAAAACAGGATGCTGGACTAGATGAGTCCTTGGCCTAATCCAGCAGACTCTCCTTATGTCCTGCTCTATGTTGCGTGGGGGAGCCTCTTATTGCCAGCTTTGAACATTTGGATTTGGCGGAACGTTTATTTCCAGGCACATGTGTGGTGGTGCCGGGTCACACTCCCCCCCCCTCCAAGTGCACAAATCTGAGAGGAGAGGTTGGGTTGTGTGCCTAAGCCCAGGGGTCAGCAAACCATTTCAGCAGGGGGCCAGTCCACTGTCCCTCAGACCTTGTGGGGGGCCGGATTATATTTTGAAGAGGGAAAAAAAGAACGAATTCCTATGCTCCACAAATAACCCAGGGATGCATTTGAAATATAAGCACACATTCGACTCATGTAAAAACACGTTGATTCCTGGACCGTCCATGGGCCAGATTTAGAAGGCGATTGGCTGGATCTGGCCCCCGGGCCTTAGTTTGCCTACCCATGACCTAAACCAGGGGTCAGCAACCTTTTTCAGCTGTGGGCCAGTCCACCGTCCCTCAGACCATGCGGTGGGCCAAACTGTATTGGGGGGGGGGGAGAGAGAAAAGAACGAATTTCTATGCCCGCAAATAACCCAGAGATGCATTTTTAAATAAAAGCACACATTCGACTCATGTAAAAACACCCGGCAGGCCCCACAATGCATTTTAAATAAAAGGACACATTCTACTCATGTAAAAACACACTGATTCCCGGACTGTCCACAGGCCAGATTGAGAAGGCGATTGGGCTGCATCCGGCCCCCGGGCCTTAGTTTGCCTACCCCGGCCTAAACCCACCTGACTTCCGGTTAAACTCAGTGTAAACTCAATTGTGCTTGTCCTGAGTAGACATGCATAGGATCATGCTGTTGTATTGATTTGGTACTGTGTGTTTGATGTTGCTTAATCGTGTTGCAATGTGTACTGAGTTTTAAAAGAGGCGTGGTTGCTGAGCAGCCCAACACCCTTCTTTACCCTACATTTCAGCAATTGCTTCTCCCCCATTTGAGATGTACAGATAAGATTCGAACTGCCATGCCCAGCATGCAGAGAGCATTGTAAGTGTCATGGCGGACAGCTTCTGAGTCTTAGGGCTGTTCCGTGCATGACATTGCTCCCCAGAGCCACAATATCGGAACGGGGCCTTCATGTTTAGGGGCAGCAATCTGGTGAATGCAGTGGGACAAGGAGGAAGGGCTGCTGGCCTTTTTCATGCTCGGTTTTTACCACGGCATGTTTTCATCCTGTGGGTTGACTGGAGCTGTGTGAATGGCCACAGTGGGAATTGGGACCCCTTATGAGATGTTCTGGGTTCTGATTCAGCAGCCAGGCTCTTCTTAGACTGTTGGAGCCTTTTCTTATACTATATTGAGATCCCCCCTTGCTGCAGGAGGAAAAAGCACATGTGGAATCCTCCCTGGAATGTAACGTGAGGGTTTGTTTCATGAGGAGTGCTGGGTAGTTGAGAGCTCTTTGCACAGGGTAAGAGTTGCACCAGAATGACTAGTATGATGTGCTTTGAACACTTGGGTGCTGTGTTATTCACAGCCACCTCTTCCAGTTTTTGTTTTTGTTTTAAAACTATTTTAACACTTTTGCAGCAGGGATAGGAAACGTATGGTCCTCTTGCTGTTGCAGTTTCCCCAAGCCAAATCTTTGGAATGAGGGCATGCAAGAAGGAAGAGGTGGTCTATAAAGCTGCAGAAATCGCTTTCATAAAGGAGATGGTTGTGGAAGTTTAGTACGTGCAGCTGTGGAGATCTGTTTCTGAAGGGGGTGTGTCTGTTTACCAGCTTGTAAAAAGTATTTCCCTTATGGAATTTGTGTTTGCCAACTCAGTGCCCTCCAGATATTTGTTGTAAGACAGTGGTGGGGAACTGCTGGTCCACGAACCAAACTTCTCCCGCCAACCCTCCCCATCTAGCCTGCAAGGCCATTTTGGGCAAGCCAGACACTCTTCCATTGTTACACCTGATGTCATACATTGGTAGGGCTTCAAAGGAAGAATCAGGAGATTAGAGTGAGCTCCCAATATTCCTTTTGCTGGAGCCAGGCATGCTCCCACTGCCCTTCTGCTGACGGACAATGAGAAACTGCTTCTGCCACCCAGTGCTGCTCCTTGAACTTCTGAAAACTGGGTGCACAAAGAACAGTGTGAGGCTGCTTGTAAAAGGGCTTTCAAACAGCCCCGTGCTGTGCTTTGGAGTCCCGTCATTCGGGGCTTCTAAGCACAGCATCACCTGGTATCATAGTGGTGTCAGGTGATTGACAGAGCCTTGCTGATAAATGCAGTCCATCAGGGATTGGAAGGCCAGAAGAGGTCTCCTCCCTGCCCCGCTGTAGACATTTCCTTGCTGCATCAGAGAGAGGACTTTCGAAACTGTAATTCAGCATCGATTGGAGGCAGTTGGTGGTGTCCTCAACTGTATAACCTGGAGATTTTCCCCCTTTGTACCGTATTAGAGAGATTTCTCTTTCGTTCTGAAATTGCCAGGAAATGGTTTAGTTGTAGGAAGCATTTAGAAAGACAAGAGGCTTAATAAAATCCAATGCTTCAACATTCTTGGACTGGGAGGGCGGGGGGGGGGGCGGAATCCAAATTCCTACATGCAGTCGTCAGATTGTTAGACACATGGACAACCGAGTGCTAGCCAGTAGCGCTTGCCCAGTCCTGTGTGTTGCTGATAAAGAAGAAATGGTTCGGGTGCTCAGTTCTTCCCTTGCTTTCATTGGTCCTTAACTCTTGCAGCAGCAGCACTTTCCCTTCATCATCTTCAGCATCTTCTGGTTGCAAAAGGCTTTTTTGAAAAAAAGATTTGTGGTTTTCAGTTACATACATTTCAAGAGTTTTACAGTAACTTAAACATACCAAAACTTGACCTCCTCCTCTTTCTGCGGTTCCTTACATTAATTTTTTTCCCATTTCCTGCTTATTCTAAATAAACTTATTTTTTCATTCATCTACTTTAATTGTTTACTCTTATGAAACTGCAGGTTATTACAATAACCCTGCCAATTTGTTTACAATTTGTTTGTAAATATTCAATAAGCCATTTCCATTTTTTAATGTTATCTTGATTTCTCTCTTCCCCCGCCCCGCAGTAAGTTTTGCCATTTCTCCGTAGTCCATAAGTTTTTGTATCCATTCTTCTTTCATCATCGGGACTTTTTCTTTCTATTTTTGGGCAAATAACATTCTTGCCGCTGTAGTAGCATACAGTGGTGCCCCGCAAGACAAATGCCTCGCAAGACGAAAAACTTGCTAGACGAAAGGGTTTTCCGTTTTTCGAGGCGCTTCGCAAGACGAATTTCCCTATGGGCTTGCTTCGCAAGATGAAAACGTCTTGCGAGTCTTGCGAGTTTTCCCCCTCCCCCCCTTTTTCTAAGCCGCTAAGCCGCTAATAGCTGCTAAGCCACTAAGGCGCTAATAGCCGCTAAGCCGCTAATAGCGCTAATCCGCTAAGCCGCTAATAGGGGTGCTTCGCAAGACGAAAAAACCGCAAGACGAAGAGACTCGCGGAACGAATTAATTTCGTCTTGCGAGGCACCACTGTACATGAATAAATTCATATACTGTTTAGGTAATTCTGCCCCTGTAATTCCCAAAAGAAAATTTGATTAAAAATGCTGATTTTTTAAACAAATGTTATTTTAAACATCTTTCTCAATTCATTATGTATCAGTAAGCTTTAAACATACTGCGAGACCACATATGATAGAAAGTACCTTTTTTCTCTTCGCATTTCCAACACTTATTCGATTTTGAATTATACATTTTTTGCCAGTTTACTCAGTGTTAGATACCATGTATATAACATTTTCGTATAGTTTTCTCTTAAACCATAGCATGCTGTAAATTTTATATCCGTATTCCACAATCGTTCCCACACTTCCATAACTATATTATAACCAATATCTATTGCCCAGCGTATCATATGAGAGCCAGTGTGGTGTAGTGGTTAAGAGCGGTAGTCTCATAATCTGGGGAACCGGGTTCGCGTCTCCGCTCCTCCGCATGCAGCTGCTGGGTGACCTTGGGCCAGTCACATTTCTTTGAAGTCTCTCAGCCCCACTCACCCCACAGAATGTTTGTTGTGGGGGAGGAAGGGAAAGGAGAATGTTAGCCGCTTTGAGACTCCTGAAGGGGAGTGAAAGGCGGGATATCAAATCCAAACTCTTCTTCTTCCTCTACTCTTCATTGAAGACTTTACCTGCTCATCCTTTGTCTCCCAATCCAATAATATCTTATACATTTTTGGCAGTGCTTTTACGTTCCAACAGATCTCTCTCCAGTTGTGATATTTGTTCCCCAAACCCCTGGGGCTTGTCTAGGTGGGCCTGGGTTGGAGAAAAGGCAGCAGCATCAGAGCAGGCTGCTTGGGACTTTATGGAGCATATTCAGCCTTTCCTGAACCTTTGGCAGGAGACAGAAAGCTGGGAGGCAGAGGAGGCTTTCGTGCTACATTCTCCCCTTTTTGCAAACAGCCTCTTTTGGGGGTCGCTAATTCTGTTGCATCTTTGTGTCAGGGGTGTGATAGCATCATTTGACTGTATCTCAATATAGAATTGTCCTTGGTGGCTGCTGCACAGCGCCTCTTTGGATGAGATCCCAGGAGAGATGCTCGGAACAGTAATTTGCTCAGGGCCACGTGGAGGAGGGGTATCGTTACTCCTTCACGCCGTTAAAACGGACTCTTTCAGGTAGCAGAGTGAAGTCACACCTTCAGTTTTAATTAAGAGAAGAAGCATTCCTCAGTTATTGAAAACTTGTCACAACAGCGTTTTCCTGTTTTCCATTTTCTGGAAGTAGCGAGGGGTAACGGTGAGCCAATTAATTAGGGTGTTGTGGAAGATATGGCTTCTGGCTCCCATTAGATTATTAGTTTCGCTTTTTTAAAAACTTGACCACTTTCGCTTTTTGAAAAACTTGACTCCTCATTTTTACCTCCAGGCATTTGGCTTTAGCATTATCTGGCCATTTTGGCACCCAGGACAGTGCTGAGACTCCTAAGGGTTGTCCGTTAAGGAGATAATTTACAGTCCTACCTTTGATCCTTGGGATTTGGACTCCCGAATGCCGCAAACCTGGAAGTGAGTGTTCTGGTTTGCGAATGTTCTTTGGAACCCTAAACATCCGACGGAGCTTCCGCGGCTTCTGATTGGCTACAGGAGCTTCTTGCAGCCAATCAGAAGCTGCGCTTTGGTTTCTGAACGTTTTGGAAGTCGAACGGACTTCAGGAATGGATTCCGTTTGACTTCCAAGCTATGACTGTAGTGGATTTAGACCAGGAGTGGGTAACCTGGGGGGCGGGGAGAGATGCTGCTGGCCCCAGCTCTCCTTGAGGTGTGGGTGGGTGGAAGAGACGTAATGCAGAACATCTGGCGAGGTGAGCCAGCCTGGCTTTAGGCCCTTCAAGGTCATACTAGCAAATGAAGCTGTAGGCTGCATTAAAAAGCCCTTAGTCTATTTAATCATTTGAGTCGTAGCCTATTGTGATTGATTATGCTTGCATATGAATAAGAACCATGTTTCTGAAACATGCGAAAAGAGAGAGGCTTCTGTTAAGATGAATGTGTCCTGTGACATTCCTCATCTCAGAGACGTTCCTTCCAGCCTGTGAGAAAATGAAGGAAATAAAAATTAACTTAGTTTACTACAACTGTTATTATTAAATGTTATTAAATAGGAAGGGAGGCCTTTTCATTTGGATGTTAATCCCCATTTAACTCCCCATGGAATCAACACTTATTGTTCGCTTCCCATTTCCAGGGAGCTGAGGTGACTCTCCCACTTTTCAGATTCCTGCTTTTGAGCTCTCCATGGGCATCTGGTGGTGGTTGTTGTTGTTAAGTTTCTATGCTGCCCTTCATCCTAGGATCATAGGGCTGTTGGCAATATAAAAGCACAAAAATATATAACCTAGTAACAGACAAGAACAATACCCCACACCCAGTTTAAAAGGCCATAGGCATAGATTATTTAATTAACCAAAGGCCTGGGAGAAGAGGAATGTTTTTGCCTGGTGCCTAAAGAGATGCAACAAAAGTGCCAAGCGAGCTTCCCGGGGGGGGGGGGGGAGCATTCCACTGCAGAAAAGCCCCGTTCTGGTGTTGCCAACCTCCGGACTCCTCACAGACACATCTTATGTTCTTGTTCTTTTAATACGGTGCTTCTAGGGGGAGGATAATCCAAAGGCATTTAATCAATAACTCAGGGGGAGCAGACCTGCTGCCCGCCAGGTGTTGCTGGACTTCCAACTTCTGCCAGTCCCAACCAGCATGCTGTTACCGGAAAAATCCGAGGGCTCCCTTGGACAAAACAAAGACACCAACCAGGATAACTTGGAGCAAAACAGCAGCCTGTAGGCTTGGCCTTTATTGGACTGTTGCAACAGGGTATTCCCCTCACGTGCAGGAGAGAGGAAAGACCCAGAAGAATAGTGTGCAAGGTCTTATAAAAACTTTTGAAATTCCCCTCCTCTAGGTCTAGCCCACCCCCAGAAACATCATGCATACATTACAGAAAGGAGGAGTTGAGGGAGGAGTTGGTGGTAACTTGAGTGTCTTGTCACCTGGCTGGTTCCTCCTTTCCCCCCTCCCCCTGGGTCACTTCCAGGAACTTCCAGGAGACAAAGGGGAGTTTGCAGTTTCCTGCCCCCTGAGGGAAGATCTGATCAGTGTCCTTTGTTTCAGTCCATGTTGAATCCACTCCCATATGCAAGTTCTTTGTGATCTTGATTGTCTTCTGTCTGGGATCATCAGGGTTGGCATGGGCAGGGCTCCTGTGTATGTGCTGAGACAGTGAAGGGATTATGGCTGACCAGGACTAAGTCACCCCCCTTTGTTAGTTCTTGTCATATGGAGTAAAAATAAAATGAAACAGTGCAAATCCGATGTATGATTGATTTTCTATTTTTCTATGAATTTATAACAGAAATGTGGCGTGTGTGTGTGTGTGTGAAGTTTATACAAACAGAATGATTGGGGTGGGGGGGTTCCTGCAACAATGCCAGGGGTCAGGGATGATGGGATTGCCACCCCCACCCCCCGTTGGCTGCCCTTGCCATAGCTGGTTAAATGTTTCTGCTGTTGTAAACAAAAATTGCCCTTTTCCCTTATGGGGTATCCAAGAGCCCATATAGAGTCCTTACATAGGTTCCCTATTGGTAGGAGAGAATTAACAGAGGCCAACCAGAGAAGCGGCCAACCAGAAGCGGCTTAGTCATACTGGCCACATGACCCGGAAGCTGTACGCCGGCTCCCTCGGCCAATAAAGCGAGATGAGCGCCGCAACCCCAGAGTCGGTCACGGCTGGACCTAATGGTCAGGGGTCCCTTTATCTTTACCTTTAACCAGAGAATATTGAGAAGCAAAGTAGCTAGTAAACTTGATCTTTATTGATCTGTTGCAACAGGGTGCTCTCCTCCCCTGCAGGAGAGAGGAGGAACCCAGAAAAATGGCGTGCAAAGCCTTATAAAGACTTTTGAAATTGCCGCCCTGTAGATCACAACCACCCCCAGAAACATCAAACACCACCCCTCAGATAGGTAAAGGTACCCCTGCCCGTTCGACAGGATTTGTGAAGGAAAAGACAATGGGGAGGCTTTTCCATTTTCCTTTGACCTTGCAGAGAAAACATTTGGTCAGTTTGGGACAGTTTGGGAATCAAATGGTTCCAGGTCGGTCTTCCTGTGCTGATCTATGTACATGCTTGGTTGGTACGCTTATGAACATTACTATATATCTAAGACCTCAAAATTCCTATCACACTGCGGCCTTTCTGGTGAAGAGCAGGTTGTTCTTGTTCCTGGCTGCCGCTGATCCCAGGCCCCCACGTCCATTGGGAAAGCTAATGAACCTGTTTGGCTGTTCAGGCTTGTGTTCCTGGCTGCTGCTCAGAACAATTTCTTCCTTGCTCTGAGGAGGCAGCAGAACTTCCGCAACCCAGTGCTTTGCCCGGTCTGGGATTTGGCTTGCCAGCCATTCCAAGGTGGAGCTGGATTTGCAAGGAGGGAGATTTTGACAATTGCTGGTCATAGAATCACAGAAGTTGTAGAGTTTGAAGGGACCCCCAGGGGCATCTAGTCCAGCCCCACCTGCAATGCACAAATCTCAGCTAAAGCATCCATGGCAGATTGCCACCCAACCTCAAGCCCAGGGGTTGGCAAAGCTTTTGTGGCTTGGGCTCGTTCATGGTCCCGCAGACACTGCGGTGGGCTGGAGTGCACATGCGCACATGCATGCGCAAATGCTATTTCCGGTGCTCCTTCCAGTGCAGAGGAGGCGTGCGCAGCTTCCCACTGGCTGCAGGAGCTTCCAGCGTCATGGAAGGCGGTCCCTGCTCTGCTCTGTGCTGGTTTAGTGTGGCGCACGGGAGCTGAGCGGGTGGTGGAGGTCCCCAAGCCGGTGGCGGGGGTCCACGGGCCGGTTAAACAACCCCTTGGGCTGCTTGTGGCCCATGGGCCTTAGGTTGCCAACCCCTGCTCTATCCTAACTGGAGGGTTATATTTATATTCCGCTTCTCAGGTGGAGCTCAAAAAGCAGTTGCATATTATTAGTATAACACCAAGCATCCAATTTTCTAAAAGTTATAAAAGGATGGTCCTTCAGATGCTCCTGTTTTAAAATTTTAGGGTACACACACATAGCAGACACACACTCCACAGAAAACCTATCCTTCATCCTTCAAAATTTAGGAAATATTCCCGGAGAAAAATACACATTATTTTAGCACACAGAACAGTCCCCCCAACGCCCCCTTGGCTCTCTTAATTACTCTGAATATTTCTTCTACAAAAGGAGATATCTTGGAGAAACCTTTCCCAGCAGTTACTTACAAATCCTGCCTTAAGGGCCTATTTGGGTATGAATAGGGGGTGGGCCTGTGACCTGGATCCAGGATAAAGTATTTACCATCTCAGTGGCCAGACTGCCCAGGTAATGCAATCAGTAAAGCACTATCAGGTACCTTGGCAGACAGGAGAGAAGCCAGAATCAACATTTCTATAGGAGACTGCCCTTCTGTGAAGTATGTATGATGCTTTTTGGGTGGTCTTTGGTTAAGGGGTTGAAACATGCAATCTGGCCAAATGTTTTCTCTGGAATTTTTGTTACAATCAATCATAATTTGATTTTGGACCATTAATTAGCACTTTTGTCGCTCTAACCCTGAGCTTTTCTAACTTAGCCGCTGCCAGGTGGAAAACAGGAGATAATCATACTTGGCGTTCCTGGTATGCCTGTGTGGGGGAGGCTGGCAGCAGGCAGCTCTCCTAGGTTTGCAAATGTGATTATAAGATGGGCTTTCAGTTTGTGTTTTCTGCAGCATGAGGACTAGAAATTTGTTTCTAATTTACAGCCAGAGCTGCGTTTAACAGCCTAGTCCTGCACATGCTTACTTGGCAGTCAGCCTTCCATCACTTAGCGCTGGGCAAATTCTGTAGCCAGTAATAGATTCTGTGCTTGCCTGGTGGATCTTCAGGTAAACGGAAGTCCTGTTTGTGGATGGATTAACAACTGCAGATGGGATTTCTGCATATTTGTACAAGGATTTCCTGGATTTCTCCCAGCAGTTGCCTACCTCTCAATTAAAACCCAGCTGCTCAGATTAATAAGAAAATGAACCTTGTGTAAACTCTGTCTGGAGCAACCTCTAAAAGGTAAAGGTACCCCTGCCCATACGGGCCAGTCTTGACAGACTCTGGGGTTGTGCGCCCATCTCACTCAAGAGGCCGGGGGCCAGCGCTGTCCGGAGACACTTCCAGGTCACGTGGCCAGCGTGACAAAGCTGCATCTGGCGAGCCAGCGCAGCACACGGAAACGCCATTTACCTTCCCGCCAGTAAGCGGTCCCTATTTATCTACTTGCACCTGGGGGTGCTTTCGAACTGCTAGGTTGGCAGGCGCTGGGACCGAGCAGCGGGAGCACACCCGCCGCAGGGATTCGAACCGCCGACCTTTCGATCGGCAAGCCCTAGGCACTGAGGCTTTTACCCACAGCGCCACCCGCGTCCCTTTGGAGCAACCTCTACCACGTGATAAAACCAGAAGTGTGATCCAACTGCTCACCTTGTCCTTTGCAGGTGCTGTTGGCAGAGTGAGTGCCATGCTCTGGAGCTCTTAGCTTCTAACATGGCAGAGGGAGGTGGAAACGAAGAAGTGATTGACTTGAACAGTTTCCGGAGCCACCGAGGGAAAGGTAAGGAAAATATTCCTGGTTCTCTCAGGTGCAGCATATGAGGCTGGTGCAGGGGTCAGCAAACTTACTGCGCCTCGGGCCGGTGTCTCCAGCGCCGATCACGCGGGGGAGCTCGTGCCCATACGCATGCGCACATGCTATTTCCGGCGCACCAGAAATAGCTTGTGCGCATGTGCACGGGCCTCCTCCGACCCGGATGTGCACCGGAAATAATGCGCATGCGCACAAGCTATTTCCGGTGCTCCTCTGACCCAGAAGTGGGCAGCAGCGCAGTGCCGGTAAGAGCAGACGGCGGCAGTGGGCAGCAGGGGTCGCCGCGGGCCGGATAAACGAGTCCCTCGGGCCTTATCCGGCTTGCGGGCCTTAGTTTGGAGACCTCTGGGCTGGTGGAACTATTGAAGGGTGCTGTCGCAGCCTTCTCCAAGCTGGTATCTTGTCGTTTTGAACAAGTCAGCTCTAGTCCCCGTTGCAGGCGTGGGGGATGAGCAGCATTGCTCCGAGGTGGAGCCTTCAACTGTGGCAAGAGCTACAGGGCACAGGGTTCCCTCTCCACTTCTTTCTCCTGCAGCGTGGAATGCCAGTTGCAACCACTTTGATCTGAAAGGAGTCTTTTTCTCAATTGCATTCCCTTCAGCCTCTGGGCCTGAGAGATTCCCCATCCCTTCTCTAAAGCGATACTGCTTCAGGAACCAGTTGCATCTCACCTTCTCCCTCCCATTCCTAGGAGAGTATTTAATTCAGTAGTTACCTTATCCCTGGGCTATCTTCTGCCACCTGCAGCAGTCCTCTGTTGGCATCCTGCCCTGGTTTGGGTCAGCGGCATCTTCACAGCACTCAAGGTTTGTTTGAGACTGTGGCATGCCTCTGGCCTGGCCAAGACTGTTCCAGTGGCGAGCGGCCTTAGTCAGAGCCCATGAATTCTTCTTCCATTTTATTATAAGGCAAACTCGGGTAACATATTTCAGATTGAAGTTATAACAACTAGAAATAACTAGTCGTACCTTGGTATTCAAATGCCTTAGTTGTCGAACAAATCGGCTCCTGAACGTCGCAAACCCAGCAGCGAGTGTTCTGGTCTGTGAACGATTTTTGGAAGCCAAACATCCGACGCAGCTTCCGCGGCTTCTGATTGGCTGCAGGAAGTTCCTGCAGCCAATCGGAAGCTGTGCCTTGGTTTTCGAACCATTTTGGGAGTCAAATGGACTCCCGGAACGGATTAAATTTGAGAACCAAGGTACGGCTGTATTAGTGTTCTGTTGTGAACCTTCAGCTGATAGGTAAGTTCTCTCTCCTTTCTCTCCTTCCTTCTTTCAGATAGAATAAACCACAGAGACGAGGGGCTTATCACCATATCCGACTCCTCGGATGAAGAATTGCCTGTGATGCTGGACATTCCTGTTCGCCGGCAGTGGGAGGATGAGGAAGACGATGATGTAGTCATACTGATGGAGGTAACTCTTTGGCCCTGACCATCCTCCAGTATAGCAAAAATTGAAATTTGTTTAGGCTTAGTATACACCCAGTATGGTCTCCCCATCCCGGATGTATGTTTAAAACAGAATAGTTATATGTTCTTTATTATTTGAAACCTTTTAAAACCTGGCATTGATTTAGTTAGCTTGACTCTCATTGTAACAAATACATGAATCCTCCCCCGCTGTAAGACACAAATCGAGCCCCCATCTCATATTCTGGAGTTGTTCTCACTTGGCTTCCAAAACTTTGCCCAAGTGAGCTTTGCAGGGCATCTTAAAATGTGAGAATGGTGGGCTGCCTCCTGACAGCTCATCCTAGAATATTTCAGCTATTTCAGGTAGCAGCTTCATTCTGCTACTACCTTGAGGAAACACAACATTTTTTGAACAGCAAAATATGCTTTTAAATACCCTTAACACCAGCTGCCAAATGCCTCCCTGAAAGGGAGAAAATCCACTTCTTAGAATCCTGCTTGTTATTTTTCTTTTAATGTGAACCCACCTTAGCAGTAGCAAAAGCAGGAAATGCTTACTCTAAATCCTATATAGCAGCGATGGCCAAACGTGGCCCTTCAGCTGTTTTGGGACTACAACTCCCATCATGCCTAGCTAACAGGACCAGTGGTCAGGGATGATGGGAATTGTAGTCCCAAAACAGCTGAAGGGCCATGTTTGGCCATCGCTGCTATATACAGTGGTACCTCGGTTTAAGAACATCCCTGTTTACGAACGATTCAGTTTACGAACTCCACAAAACCAGAAGTAATGTTCTGGTTGTGAACTTTACCTCGGTCCAAGAACAGAAGTCAAATGGTGGAAGGGCACCGCCGGCAGGAGGCCTCATTAGGGAAAGCGCGCCTCAGCTTAAGAACAGACTTCTGGAATGGATTAAGTTTGTAAACCGAGGTACCACTGTACTTGCAACCTGAATCAACCTTCCAAAGAAACGGCTAGCCTAACTACGGCTTAATATCCTTTTAAAGACAGGAGCGAAGAAGCTTCTGCGCTCCAACGTGATCAGACCAGCGGCTCCCTGGCAGAGTGCGAGCAAGTCGGGGGAAGGAGGATCCAAGGGCGACGTGTTGCCAGGGCCCCATGATGGACAGAAGGCGAGGACCCCTCCTTCCCCGAGGCCGCCTGGCGCTTGGCGGAACTGCGCGAAGGCCGCTGGCGTGGCGCTGGGACGACAGGAAAGCGAGAACGAGGTCTTGGAACTGCCAGAAACCCCGGAGCCTGTTGGGCCGAGGGGGGACGGCGATGGGGCTGTTCCGGAGCCTGGTCCCAGCGTGTCTCGGACGAGAGAGGCGAGACCCGGTGGCGAGAAGGAGGTCATCAACTTGGAGGAGGTCTTGCCCGCTGACGAGGAAGGGAAGGAGCAGAAGGAGCGAGAGCTGCAACCGAGGCTAGCATCGCCGCTCGGAGGGACTGTCCGCTGCATCCAGGAGAACATGCGGCTGGACCACCCGTATTTCCAGCCCACTGAGAAGGACGCAGGCCCCGTGGTCAACCTCATTTCTCCTCAGCAAGGGCAGCGGGACATGGACCTGGGCCCGCTGCCCAGGGCGTACCAGGAGGAGATCCCTGGGCCTGCCTTTCCCAGGCCAGAGCCGCCGCAGGACGGGATCCCAGGCCCCGCCTCCCCCCAGCTGGCTCACCCACCGGAAGAAGAGGGAGGTGGGCAGCAGGCAACGGTCAATGAGCAGGCGGGCCCCTCTTCGCCAGCCCGAGGCCCCCCAGATCCTGGTTCCAGCGACGTTCCCAAGCAAGGCACTGCTCCTCAGCTCGACAAAGACCTCTTTGCTCTTCTCATCAGGGAAACGGTGAGTGTCGTTGTCGGGTATCCTTCGTAAGTATGGCACTCATCAAGAAGAGGTAATGACAGTGCACTTGTTTCCCCCCACTGTGATCACTTTGGCTTCACTGAATGGGATGCACATCATGTGGAAAGCTCTCTTTTTTTTAATTGGTTTTTACACATATTTTCCAGCATAACAACTCCCCAAAAAAGAAAAAAACATGACAAATCTTTGGCTGTCACAGCCTTTGACTTCCCTCAGCCCCTTCTAATGGTTTTCTAAATCCTTTTCTGATATTGCATTTTGTTACTATACTTACTACTTACTATATACTTACTACTTATACTTACTATAAATCAAATCGTACATCAATGAAGCTTAATCCTTTTCACAACAATTTATAAAGTCTTCCTGCAAAAGTTCTTGTAACCCTACAAGCAATATTAAATAATTACAATTGTCTTCAAATACAACATAAATTTGTTCTAGCCCTTTAGGAAAATCTGGTCCTGCTGGTTTCGAATTTTCCCTGTTAGTTTCGCCAGCTCGGCATAGTCCATCACTTTCATTCGCCCCTCTTCTTTTGTTGGCATTGCCTCCTGATTCCATCGTTGGGCTAATAGTATTCTTGCTGCAGTGGTCGTGTATAAAAACAATTTTTTTATCATTCTTATGAATTTCTGTACCTACCATTCCAAGTAAAAACGCTTCTGGTTTTTTTGAAAATGTATATTTCAACATTTTTTTACTCTCATTATAAACCATTTCCCATAAGTCTTTTACTTTTTTACATTCCCACCACATACGGTAAAACGTGCCCTCCTTTTCTTTACATTTCCAACATTTGTTATTTGTTTTATACATTTTGGCTAGTTCTACCGGTGTTATATACCATCTGTACATCATTTTCATTATATTTTCTTTTAAAGCACTGCAGGCAGTAAAATTTATTCCTTCTTTCCATAGTCTCCCCCAATCATCTATTGGTATATTGTGTCCTATATCTTTAGCCCAATGTATCATAACTGATTCTACTTCTTCGTCTTTCATGTGGAAAGCTCTTGCCCATGTCAGCTTTCCATGTGCTGCCCTTGTCTGTGTGCCAGGGATTGGTGCGCTGAGCAGATGGGCAACAGATGTGAGCAAATGCGCGTGACCAGGTGCACCTGGAAAGCCCTTGTGGGCCACATCTTGTATAAATCTTGCCTCAATTGGGCAGCGTTCAAGCTTCCTTCCTTCAGCGAATCCTTTGAGTTTTTGCCACAAGATCCGTGTTTGTGGTGCAGAGGGTTTTGCATCCTCTGGCTTACAGAATCCTAGCGTCACACAGTGGTAGACTGGGGTGTCCCATGGGCAGGCACACTAATTAATAAAAAAGTTTAAAAGTCTGGATTAATAACTCTTGTGTGTTGCAACACATTTTGCCAGAGTGTAGGCCAGGAGTTGGGGGCCTGTAGCCCCTCCAGATGTTGTTGGAGAGCATCTCTGATCTCTGGGAGGTGTTGGGAACGAACCCAGCGCCGCAGGGCGGCCACTCCTAAAGCCACTCCTTGAGAAGGATGCTTCCTTGAGACACACTTCTTTTTTTTACTTAAAAGCATCAGTTTTGTGAAGTGAAACTGGTGCTGCTTCTTCGTTCTGGTTGATTGGTACTTTCTTCTTTTTTGGCTAATTGATGACGTAGCTTCCTAATTGGGCCTTTAATGCATTAAACTAACGGATCAACTAAAATTTGTAGCTTCATGCACAACATTTATGGCGTATCTTTAGGCGCCAGGCAAAAAGGTTTCTCTTCAACGAGGCATTTGGCCAATTTTCTATGGATTTTTAAATACATCTGTGGGAGGAGGGTTATAGGTTTGTTTTGCTTTTGTTTTATCATGTATTTTGTGTTTTTGTTTTGTACTTCTATGTTGTGAACCACCCTGTGATCTTTGAGTGAAGGGTGGTATACAGATTTAATAAATAATAATAAATTGCTCAGCATTTCATTGCATCTAGTCTAAAGGTTTCTGATAAATTACATTTTTACAGTAATGCTGCTTTCTTGGCATATTCACACAACTGAGTGTCCTTTGCTGGTGTATAGGTAACACAGTGGGAACATTTCACTCTGTTTGCATGGAAATATTATTTCCAGCTCTCGTCACCATAAAGGTGAAGCTTTTCTTGAACTGCTTACCAACCAAAATGTGTGTGTTTTGCCTCTCCCCCCCCACCCCAAATCCAGGAAGCAAGGTTCCCAGATGCAACCAGAGAGTACATTGAGGATCTAATACAGAATAAAAACTGCTGTGACTTAAACATGTAAGTATGGAAGCTTTTGCGGCACACTTACAAACCAGTTAGTAGCGATACCCAAAAACTTGTGGGTGTGTCCTGCTCTCATTAACTGGTCACGATCTGGAGCAACCATTATGGCTCAGCCTACCCAGGCTCTATGGGTCAGCATGGCACATGGCCGCTTGCCATTCCCGTCCTTATTCGGCTATCTTTTGCAAAAATAGCAGCAAAACAGGTCCTGCTTCTTGATAGCCTCCTCTGTATTCCAGGCTTATTTTGCTTCTTGGTTACCACGGGGCAAAGTTAGACATGGCAGCAGAGGAAGCTAGGATTGGCTCTTTTGTGTTTTACATTTGTGAGAATGGGTTTAAACTTGTTGTTCTGGTGTACACCTGGGTACTCCTTCCCCGTTTGGAAAAACTCTTGAGTACATAAAAATGCTTGCCTCCTTTGGCGTTCCTTTCCCTCTGCTGCTGCTGCTGCTGCTGCTGCTGCTGGATCTTTCTTGCCCGTGGTCTGACTCTTGCCTGCACCCTGTTGCATCCAGCTCTCTGTTTCCATCATTTGCTGCTGCTTCTGTACTGAGGGCGGGTGGAGAGGGCTATATCCGCCTGCCAAGCCCTCTAGGCCAGCTTTCCCCATCCTGGTGCCATCTAGATGTTGTTGGATTCTAACTCCCTCCAACCCCCTGAGCCAGCACAGCCAGGAATGGTGGCAGCTGCAGCCCAAAGCATCTGGAGGGTGTCAGGCTGGGGAAGGAAGCACGAGTGTGTTGGGAAAAGCTGAGTCAAGTAAGTTGACAGCCCTGGCCAAGCAATGGTCTCCTCTTGCTTTTGCAGACTTTGTAATTTTCTTCTGGAAAATCCAGATTATCCAAAGAAGGAAGGCAGAGTGGTTTTAAATCCAAATAGCAGCCTCCTCTCCAGCCCAGATGAGACAAAGGTAAGTGGCAAGCTGTAAGGTTAATCAGAAATTATGAAGTCCCTGCAAGGAGGCTATTTGATGTATGTTAGGCAGGGTTCAAGGGACTTCAGGGAAGGGGCAGAGGTTAAAAGGTTGAACTCGTAGCACACACATTCTTGCCAGCTGCTGTGAGGCTCAATCCATCTCTTGCCAGAAGTCCTTCCTCAAGGGAGCGGAGACCATGGTCCAAGAGGCCTAACCCCTCCTGACGGCACCACCTGTGCAGCCAGTGCTGTACTTCCAATTCTTTCCTCTCTCTTCCGAGCCGCGGCTGACAACAGGAAGGAGGGATGAAAAAACCACCTGTGCCCCAAGCCTCTTCAGCTTCCTGCCCAGAGTCTCATAGTCCCTTTCTATATGTCGAAGGCTGTGTGTGGCCGTATCATGTGTACCCACGTGAATCAGAAGGAGGGGACTGTGGTCAGTGGGCTTTATAAGGCTTGGCATCTTCTTTGTCACATCGTGAATCTTTGCACCTGGAAGACAGCACACTTCCTGTTACCTCCTCACACTGCTGCCTCTGTCCTCCTCAGTAGGGAGTCCCCTACCAGCCCCACACATCTCACCCTCCTCTGGGGAGTGGCAGGAATCGTTCTGTACGCCGTCCCTTCCAAAGCCACCTTGGGAGTGTTCTAAGGTCTGCAACTGCTGCTCTTGCTCCTCTGGCCCAGAGGAGGAGTCTTGCTGGCCGGGCAGGAGTTTGGGGCCTCTAACCTGGACATTTGGGCCAGTATAATGAATCTTCCCTTCTAGCCTGTTGGAGCTTATCTGGATATATATTATGAGAATAGGTTACAGGGGCAGGAGTCTTATGGCTCAAGAGCTTCCTGCTCCTTCCTCTCAAGTTGCCTTTTCTAGACTACAATTCCCTTTCTCTGAGATCATTTCATTGGAAGGTAGCAAGTGCAGATTATCGGCATACTCATCCACTGTCAGCCTTGGATCTGAAGGGCTTATAGGTCAAGAATAGAAAATGCCCAGTTCACTACCTTTTAACCTCACCTCCATTGCAAGGTTGTTTTGAGAATCAATGTGGGTAGGGGAGAATCTTGAGCTTGCTGGAGGAAAAGTGGAGTGAAGCTTGAGTAATAATCACGGTAAACTTCCAAGGCCAGCCGAGTGTGCGCTGACTCTTTCCCCTTGCCTCCCTCCCCGTTTCCCTTTTCCTTCTTTCTTAGGTGCCTAAAGTGGACTACTTTGACTTCTCCAAACTTGAACCACTTGATCAGCGCTGCTTTATCCAAGCGGCTGATCTCCTCATGGCCGACTTCAAAATGTTGAGTAGCCAGGACATCAAGTGGGCGCTGCATGAGCTCAAGGGACACTATGCAATCACACGAAAGGTTCCTTCCCTTCGTTTCTTCTCTCTCTTTCCCCCCACCCCAAACTGCTACAACAATTTACTTGACTCAGTGTTGGAAGGGAGATGTACAGCCTGAGCGTGTAAGAAGTCAAGCCCGCTGAGGCACCAAGGCATTATTATTATTATTATTATTATTATTATTATTATTAGTAACAACCGCCACCACCACCATCATTCTCCCTGCATATTTGTGTTTCCATCTTGACTCGCTGCCTTTTCCTTCAGGCCTTTTCGGATGCCATCAAAAAATGGCAAGAACTGTCTCCTGAAACCAGCGGGAAGCGGAAAAGGAGGAAAGAAATGAACCAGTATTCCTACATAGACTTCAAATTTGAGCAAGGTTGGTAGCTGGTGTTTGAGCAGGGTCTGCGCTGGCTCTCAGTGGCCGCCCAGGCTCCATTCAAGGTGCTTCTTGCTGAAATCACTGTGTGTCAAAAGTCAAGGTGTGTGGGAAGAAATGAGCAGCAGCACCAAGATGGCTGGGAGAGGAATGGGGTTGTGCTCATGCACACCCACTCTGGGGACAAGAAGTGGGAAGGAGGGAGGGAGGAGCAGGAGACCAGCAGGCAGCTCTGTCTACTGTGTTCAGGTTGGCTCCATTTGACTACTATTTCTCCTTGCTGCTGCTGCTGCCTCTTCTTGCTCCTTCACCCAGGGAGCCTCCTGTCTTGGCAGGCCTGTCAGCCCCCTGCTCCTTTCTGCAGCCCGCCAGCTCCCATGAAACAGGAGCACTGAGTGCCCGGAATGTGTCTCTGTTCTTTCGCAAAGGGGTGGCTTTTACCCCTCCGCCTCGGCTGATGCTCAAGCCATCTCACAAAAGGGAAAACCTCACGGCAGACGTAATGAGCACACTTATGTAATTTGGTTGGGTTTATTTCATTTGCTATAACAAAGGAACATGGCTTTTGCCTGCCAGGCGCAATGTTGAAAAGAACTTTCAGAGGACTAAATCATTTTTGTATCTGAAGAAGTGTGCATGCACACGAAAGCTCATACCAAGAACTGACTTAGTTGGTCTTTAAGGTGCTACTGGAAGGAATTTTTTTCATTTTTCTTTGTGGAGATGATCATGTTGTTGGGGAAGGAAGGAAGGGAGGGAGGGATTCATCATTGCAGATATGATTGTTGGGGGATTTTTGTTTTCTGCGTTGTATTCCCTGTGAAACAAAAAAAAAAGGCACGTGAATAGACAAGACTTAAAGAAAGACATACAAACATCAGCAGTAGAGCACCCAGAAGCTGTCAACTCAGCAAAAGCTTTGCTATGTAAAATAGTCCTTACCTGATGCTTTAGAGATAGTGCCAGGTATATGTGCTTGGGAGAGCATTCCACAGTCCGGGTGCCACAACAGAGAAGGCCCTGTCCCTGGTAGCCAGCCACTGACGTTCCAGGGATGAGGGCCTCTGGTACATGATATCTGCCCATGTCTCTGATGATTGCCTCCATTCAGAGGACACCAGTCCTTCAGGTAGGCTGGGCTCTGTGAATTGTGCCTGGAGGCAGATTTTAAGCTGCACATGGAGGATTGGGAGGGGCCGGTGCACCCAGAATTCAGGGACAGGTCCTTTCCATGAAAAGACGCATCTGAAATCCCTTGTAAGTCAGAAAAGGCAAAGTGTGCCCCGTCCCTGTGAACTTCCCCTGAGTGGGTTGCAGAATTAAGCCCCCAGGAGCTTAATTCCTTCTTTTCACATAATTGGTTTCAGTGATCACACCAATCAACTGCCTGAAAAGAGCATGGCTGGCAGCCTAGTCCATGGCTCCGTTGGTGTCATGGAAACCTCTTAACTGCAGCTGTTAATCTTGAGGGTGGCTGGATTGTGACGTGGTAATTGCAAGAGTGGGGTGCTGCTTCCACGGTGCCTCTCCTCCTGCTCCTCTCTGTGATCCTGTGCCTTTGCTCCTCTGCCTGGGGGGGGGGGGCAGCCCCATTTTCCTCAGTCACGGGGAGGGAAGGGGGTTGGGAATGAGCCACAGTTGCATCCTCGTTGGCTGAGGCAAAGTTGTTGGGGTGGTTGTTGTTTTTTTTACCAAAAAATATTTTTATGGTGCTGGGGCACAGTTGCTGGAAGAGGCAGATTCCTGGGCAACTGGGAATTCTGGCAATGTCAGCAGCATGTTGCAACCCTATGTTGTCAGGCCATGACCATTTCCCACACTCTGCTGGAGTTTAGTCGGAGGGGATGAGATAAGAAACAGATGAGGGATGGTGCATTGCAGAGGGCCCTGTTTTTGTGGGTGGGCCCCTTGCTCTCCTGTTTCCTCCTCATTAAGGGCCATTTGTTTCTTTGCTCGGCTTTTCCAATGGCACTTCAGGCGACATGAAAATAGAGAAGCGCATGTTCTTCTTGGAGAACAAGAGGAGGCACTACAGGAGCTACGACCCATGCGCTCTCCTGCCGGCCGTGCAGCTGGAGCAGGAGTTCTACGAGCAGAAGATCAAGGAAATGGCAGAGGTGAGCAGAGTGTCCCGTGCAAGGGACTCGGGGCTCTTTTGGCGGCCAAGACACCAAACAGTGTTTCTCAAATTTGGACCCCCAGCTGTTTGTTAGACTACAACTCCCGTCATCCCTGACCACTGGTCCTGCTAGCTAGGGATGATGGGAGTTGTAGTCTGACAAAAGCTGGGGACCCAGGTTTGAGAAACAATGCGAAGACGAGTTCTTCCTTCTTGGGCACCAACCACGAATATTTAGCCTGGGGATTTGGGCATGGCGATGGCCTGGATGGGGCTCAGTCTAGACAAGACAGAGGTGCTGTGGGTGGGCTGTTCATCCACATGGGTGAATGGCATTCAGTCTGTCCTGGAGAGGGCTTCTCTCCCTATGAAGGATTAGGTTTGAAGTATACTAAGTGCCTTCAGGTCCAACATTTTCATTCGAAGCTATATAGCTTCTGTAATTTAAAGCAGGCACCCCCAAACTCAGTCCTCCAGATGATTTGGGACTACAATTCCCATCATTTCTGACCACCGGTCCTGTTAACTAGGGATGATGGGAGTTGTAGTCCCAAAACATCTGGAGGGCCAAGTTTGAGGATGCCTGATTTAAAGCATCTTTTATCAGTTTCTGTTAATAATATCTGCTGCAGCCTTACTTGTATGGAAATAGTACAGCCACAGTTAACCATGCTCTGGCAATTTCCCATTAGACTGCTGCAATGTGTTGTATGTAGGGCTGCCTTTAAAACTAACCCGGACACTGTAGTAGGTTTGAAACAGAGCTGCAAGTTATTGAGTTATGCCCTGGTTGTGCTTCCAAACTGGACCTGGGCCCAATTTTTTAAAGTGGTGGATTTAACCTACAAAGCCCTCAATAGCTTGGGCTGCCTGAAATATCTCCACCTTTTGCATATGCCTCCCTGAACCTTAAGGAGGCCCTGTTCCAGGTGCCCCTACCAAGTTGGGTGGGTGGCTGCCATGGAGAGAGGGCCTTTTTGGTAGTGGCACCTCAGCTAAGGAATCTCCTCCCCAGAGGGGCTTCTTTAGGAGCTTTCCAGTGCCAGGGGAATACCTTCCTGTTCACTTAAGCTTTTTGGAATCCAAGCTACAAAACTATTTTATGCTGCCTGTATGCAAAGAAGCTTCTCCTTGTTGTCTTATTTTTTAAAATTATTGAGTTGCTTCTTAAATATTTTGTTGTAAGCTGCCCAGGAGGAATTTATTGGTGGACAGCTTTGTAAATCTAACAAAGAACATGTTGTGGTGGCCCCATGCTTCATCTAGCAAGCAAGCTTACTTACTGAATGTGCTCCACGGGTGCCAGGAGGGTCACCTAACACAAAAGCCACAAGGTGTGGCCAACCCTCTTTAAATGCTCATGAGAATACACCTGGGAATTACCTTGGCTGTGTCTGACATGGAGCCATCCTTAAGAGTCTCATCACATTGCTTGAAAACTGAGAGTAGCCTGAGAGTCCTCTGAAACTTTATCAGGGATTTCCCAGTGAGAAGGTTCAGTAGTGGTGATTGTCCCATCACATTAGAAAATGGTGAGCGGCTCATCCATTCTGGAGGTTCTGTGTTCATAGCCCTGAGTGTGTTTCCTTTTCTCTTGCCAGCATGCAGATTTTCTGCTCGCCCTGCAGGTAAACGAGGAGCAGTATCAAAAAGTAAGTAGCTCCATTACACACAGAGACACAGAGAGAAATGTCATGCCAAACCTGTACTGTTAATTTTAGTCCTATTTATTTATTTTATTTCATAGAATTTATTCACGGCTTGATTGCAAAAAAAACAACAACAAAAAAAACACCCCAAAAAGCAACAACCCAACAACCTCAAAGCGATTTTCAAATACAAAACAGCAAGATGAAGAAAAAATTGCAGCTCTATTTTAAAACATACAAAAGTTAAAACACTAAAACAGAATAAAATTGCCTCAACTTTCTAAGCATCTGGGTAGGCTTGTCTAAAAAGAATGTTTTTATTAGGCACCCAAAGGAATGTGGGGAAGGGGCCTGCTTGATCTCAAAAGGCAGGGAGTTCCAAAGTGTAGGCACTGCCACTCTTAAGTGACTGACCTCTTACAAAGGCAGAATGGGGATTACATGACCGCTGTAGAAGTGCCACTCCTACCGATCAAGGCAGCTGAGTTGGGCACATGCTAATAGAAGCCGCTCACGCAATCAGATATGCCTTAGAGGGGCTTTCCCAGTGAGATGCTCTCCAGATCTTCTAGATCACGTGGAAACTGTAGTTCCACACATGGAAGGTGCCAGGCTGAGGAGGGCTGTCTTAAGAGTGTGGGGCCCCCAGGTGGTACAGATGTTTGTGTGAAACTGATGTTTGGCATCTGGAATACACGTCAGTCGGCTTTCTGTGTAACGATATAGTGCTATGTGCTACAATTTGATTTTCAGTGGAGGAAATCTGCTGAATCTGACTGCTTGAGTTTTACACTGTGAGAACAGGATACTGGACTGTATAAGCCACTGGTGTGACCCAGCAAGCTATTCTTACGTCGATCAGCTGTGAGGTTGTAATTTTCTTAGCCTTGTTTTGCTGCGCAGAGCTCCTTGACCTGATCAAATTTCATACCTCGTGTAGTATAAAGCCTGTGTGCGGCTTTCTCCTAGAAGCATCTGAGGTGCAAAATAGTGCCTGAGCTATTGGTTTGAAGCCACTGGTATGTTTCTCATACCACCAAGTGCAAAGTGCTTTTCTGTGATGCACTTCCATGCAGGGGCCGAGCGAGCAGTGCAGCCCGGAGGTGGGTCCCGCTTGCGTGGCTTCCCTCCCTTCTTCACATCAAGACCCAAGCCATTTGCCTGGCCTGCAGGGTTTTCCATGCAGGATCGTATTATGGAAAAGTGGCCTTCGTGTGCAGGACGCCATCATTGATGGCTTGGAAGTGGCAATTAACCTTCAGGCTTTGACTTGCAGAATGGCCAGATGATCGTGTGTTGCTGTTGCTACGGGGACTTTGCGTTTGAGGAACTGACACAGTGCGCAGATGGACATTTGTTTTGCAAGGAGTGCCTAATCAAGTATGCTCAGGAAGCAGTCTTTGGCTCTGGCAAGGTAAGGAAAGAGATCTCCTGGTTCCATGAAACGGTTGAGATTTTCAGGCCTTCTGATTTTGTCTTCCTTCACGTCATCCACTGCCGGTTTACTCTTGTCTCATCCCACTCCTGGTTTTCAGCTCTGTCCACATGGCATCGTTCATTGCGAGCTGTTTCAACTGCTGCTACTTTTTTTGGTCAAGTGTCTTGTGTTGGTGTGAGTTGAACAGTCCTGGCTGGGTGACATCCTCCGGACGATGATGACGCTTGGAGGATGAAAACATTTTGTTGTAGCTTAGCAGAAAGTTCCACCGTCATGCATGTGCAGCCTCCCATAAGAAAATGATTGCAAAATAACCGCCTGTCCCAGTTCTATATGCTAAATGTTGCAAAACAGCTCTGCATGTTGGAATGGTGCTGTACAAACGACTGACAATTAAACAGCGCTGAACTTGCTGTAATCTTAGCCTTTCTCTGTCTTTCTCCGGTGTCTAGTCGGAGCTCAGCTGCATGGAAGGGAGTTGTACGTGCTCATTTCCAACCAGTGAACTGGAGAAAGTCCTTCCCGAAAACATCCTGTGTAAATACTATGAGCGGAAAGCAGAGGAGGAGGTGGCTGCTGCCTGTGCAGATGAGTTAGTCAGGTGAGTCTAGCTCCTTTGGTCTGAGCCTCGTGGGGCATTCTGAGGTTCCCAGCCACCTTTGGCCAATTCACACATTACTCACCAGCAGCAGATGCTAGCTTAAGGTCACATGCATACACAGTCCTGGCTCCCTGCTGCAGCCCTGTGGAAAACCAGGTTGATCCCATGTCTGCCTTGCTGTAAAAGGTGTGTGTGGTCTACTCTCCTTCAAAGTTCTGCAGGAAAGGAAACAGAAGATCAGGAGAGTGAGGGAGACTGGCAGCAGACCTTTGAGGACTATTCAGCGAGAAGTTAGTACAAAACCCTCAACTCCACTCTTCCTTGGCCCACAGGTGTCCCTTCTGCAGCTTCCCAGCTCTGCTGGACAAGGATGTGAAGCGGTTCAGCTGCCCCAACCCTCGATGCCGGAAGGTAAGAGGTGGATTTCTAATTTTGCGATTGGCTGGTGATGCAACAAGGCAGGCAGTAGCAACTGACAGCATTGAAGAAACAAGGCTCTGTCCTCTGCTGCCTGGTTCAGCGGTGTATTGAGCGGGAAGGAGAGCTTGGGATGGAGTTCCTTGCAGGGGCCTTGTTTCAGGCTGGAAAGTCTCTTGCGAGGGGTCTTGGCCAAGAAGGGTGCGTGCCAAGCTGAACTTTTGAGGTGGCAACAGCTGCCCAAGGAAGCAAACTGTTGGAAGAGGGATTGGGGGTTCTTGGCGTGGCAGAAGTCACAAGAACCCAAGGGGCAGCTTCGTGTGCAGGGTCTTCTGTCTATTTTGCAGAAATAGCCCTTCAGGTGCTCTTAACTGGTGGGTGCAGTCCATGTGCTACGCAGTGCACCTTGGCCGGTTCCCACCAGGCTAGATTTTGAGCCAGCCTGCTGCTGCTCTTGTTTTCTGGCTGAACGCTGCTTCTCTGCAGAGGCACAGAGTGCCGAGCAGGCAGCATACTGGACAATGTGGGTCTGCGTGTGCGGACATAACTGATAGCTGCAGCCACTGGCATAGGAGGAGCCCGCCTCAATGAACAGCAACAGAGATTTGCTTGAAACCGAGAAAATATGAGAATTGGAATATTGGAGGGTGAGAACCAGTAGGTGGTGCCATTGGTCTGTGCAAGGCCAGAGTTAATCCTATGTAAGTCTCTCATTTCCAGTAGCTGGGATACTCTCCCTAAAAGCGAGACAGAATCCATGGGGCTCTGCTGAGCCTGACACCTTCAGAGCCTTTTGTTTAGTTGCCTGTCACGTTCAGGCATTACTCCTGCAAGCCTTCATCCAAGGAGTTCCCCTTGCAGCCCTGGAGAGAGCGCACTGTGCAAGAGATCATCCGTTGAACTCCTAAATGTATGGGTGTCTGCTGAGGTCTCTCAGTTCCTGGAATGCCCCAAGGCTCATGATCTTGGGCATACCTGTTGCCACATGAGGAACTGTATTTTCACCAATGTGGAGTTTCACGCGCAGAGTGGGCTTGGCGGCCTTGCTAGAAATTCGTTGTGATGACCATCTTTTTCTTTGGCTTACCTGTCTCTTGCATAGTGTCTGTGTTCTTTAATTTCTTTGGCCAAAAAGGTGAGGAAATGGCTGTGAACTATTGCAATTGCTTTCTTATTTGGTGTGGAAAATTCAGTTTCTAAAAATGTATTGTGTTACAGAATTAGTAACCGCGGTTTGCTTTTACATCCAAAGCTACTGAAATGAGCGAGGATTGAAACATGATTTTTGGCATAGTTTGGACATAGCAAAATCGGATTAAACCGGGAAGTAAATGTTTCCAATATCCTCCTGCTCTGGCAGAGCGGGAGGAAGCATTGCCTTCTACCAGTTGATATTTAGGGCATCTGAAAATTAAGTAGGGGGAAGAAATCCCATTCAGAATTCTCCAGAAAACCCACGTGGCTGCTGTGTAGCATGACCCATGACAAGAGGACATGCAGTTGGGGGGGGTAGTGGGCAGCTGGAAAGCCCTGAGGCAGCAGCAGTGCAAGGCAAGCAAGTCTTTGCAGGAGAAGCTTCCTTTGCAGGGGACTTCCTGGAAGAAGGTGGAGCCAGAGGCTGTCTGCCACTCACTCCCCTCTTTTTTTTTTTTTTAAATAATATTTATTAAAGTTTTAAATGTTACAAAAAGAGAAAAAGATAACTCCAAGTTAAACAAAAACTTGACAACACATCACAATAATGAAAGAAGAGAATTTTTTTTTAATAAAAAACAGAAAAGCAGAAAAATAGAAACAATTAAAAAACACAACGAACCTTCCCATAACTTATCTTTCATTTGCTTGTTTCCTTGACCTCCTCGCACCTCCCTTTTTTGTATTCTAGTTCGGTTAGCTATTTCAGCAAATCCTTTCCATCTTTCCCAATTTTTATCCTATAATTTATCTTAATATAATGTAACTTTACCTTTCCTCCTTTCATCCATTAACAATCTATTTTTACTTAATCCTTTATAATATTTCTGCTAAAGCCACATAACTTCATTCCAGCCTCCTTCTAACATTCCTTAATTTTACAATGTTTCTGTAGATAAACTTTAAATTTCTTCCAATCTTCTTCCACCGACTCTTCTCCCTGATCTCGGATTCTGCCAGTCATTTCCGCCAGTTCCATGAAGTCCATCACCTTCATCTGCCATTCTTCCCGGGTGGGTAGATTTTGTGTCTTCCAGTACTTTGCAATAAGTATTCTTGCTGCTGTTGTAGCATACATAAAGAAAGTTCTATCCTTCTTTGACACCAATTGGCTGACCATGCCCAGGAGAAAGGCCTCTGGTTTCTTCAGAAAAGTATATTTAAATACCTTTTTCATTTCATTGTAGATCATTTCCCAGAAAGTCTTAATCCTTGGGCATGTCCACCAAAGGTGAAAGAATGTGCCTTCAGTCTCTTTACATTTCCAACATTTATTATCGGGCAAATGATAAATTTTTGCAAGCTTGACTGGTGTCATGTACCACCTGTATATAATTTTCATTATATTCTCTCTTAAGGCGTTACATGCCATAAATTTCATACCTGTGGCCCATAACTGTTCCCAGTCAGTCATCATAATATTATGTCCAACATCTTGTGCCCATTTAATCATAGCAGATTTCACCATTTCATCCTGAGTGTTCCACACTCACTCCCCTCTTAGCAAGCGGCAAAAGCAGTGTTGCGGTTACATCCCGGGTTGTCTACCTGGGGCTCCTGTTGTGAGGTCAGAATGGACCCCTAGATATTCAGCCGGGACTTCCATCATAATCCTGTTGGTAGCTGGAGTAGGTGAATGGGGGGAGTGGTGGTTAAAAGCTTCATTCATCAAACACCAACAGTCATGCACATGCTACTTAATGTCTCGTGCTGTACGTGGACGTCTTTAGATTCCAAGAGAATTGCCTCCTGCCGGCTTGCATTCTTCAAATGCATTTACCATATTGCATTAATAATAACAGATCTAATGGCTGGTAGCTGAATATTGGAACTCCCCCTCCCCGCTCCTTGGGTAGTAGATGCTTGCTTGTTTAATTTTGTCCCTCTCTTCTGCCAAAGAAGAATCCTGCAGCAGTTTACAGGTCCCAAAGAGAGAGATAGAGAGAGGAGAGACAATCCCTGCCATTAGGCATGTCACAAAAGGAAAACAGATTGGGAGGGAGAAGGAAAATAGAGTACAAGTTCTAATGACCAGGTGGAGTGGAAAAGTTCAAGGCAAGGTGGCACCAAAATGTGGTTGGTCTCCTCTCCTCCCCTGCTGCTTGATGCTGTGCATGGCTGTTGCCAGGAGGGAGGAGCCTGGCTGCTCATCAGAGCTGGTGGTTGCCAGCCCCACAAAAGGCAAAAATGCTGTGGCCGCGGGCAGGAGTTGCAATTGTACCAGTGGTTACAGCCATGTCAGAACTTTCCAGGCGGTGTTTTGATTTGCGACATGTTCAAATCAAATTCCACCAAGTCCTATTGTAAATGGAGGAATCCGAGGGTCCCTTGGGCAAAAACAAAGACACCAACCAGGACAATTTCGAGCAAAACAGCAGCCTGTAGGCTTGGCCTTTATTGGAAACTGTCACGATCGGACTCCTACCCACAACAAGATGAAGCAAAATGGAAGTCCAGAACAGAAGAAGACCCCAACTTTTATTAGTTACTAATCCCCCAAACTACACTCCTAAGACTACATCACAACTACATCACAAAAAGGAGGGGTTGAGGGAGGAGTTGTGGAGGTAACCTGAGTATCTTGTCACCTGGCTGGTTCCTCCTTTCCCCCCTCCCCATGAGTACTTTCCAAGTGACAAAGGGGAGTTTGCAGTTTCCTGCCCCCAGAGGGAAGAGCTGATCATTGCCCTTTGTTCCAATCTGTGCTGAATCCACTCCCATATGCAAGTTCTTTGTGATCTTGATGGTCTTCTGTCCAGGACCATCAGGGTTGGCATAGCAACTGGGCAGGGCTCCTGTGGATGTGCTGGTATGGTCAAGGGATTATGGCTGCCCTGTATCAAATTTTCCCCATTTTGTAGTCCTTCCTTCATGGAGTGAAATAAAAGTGGAACGATGCAGATCCGATGTATGGTTGATTTTCTATGAATTTATCACAGAAGCGTAGCGTATGTAGTGTGTGAGTGTGAGTGTGTGTGTGTGTGTGTGTGTGTGTGTTTTGTACAGACTGAATGATTGGGGGGTGGGGTGGGATCCTGCAACACTATCAGCCACGGTAGTTAAATAGAACCTTCTCTGAGGTTTTGATAACCCTGAGGACTGGAAAGTGGACAATGCAACACCAATTTTTTGAAATGGGATCAAGAGAGGATCCTGGAAATCGCAGGCCTGTAGGCTTAAATGCCTGTTTCAGGAAAACAGGAAGGCTCCAACATCTGGGATTTCTTAGATTAGCGAAGAGTTGGCATTATAAAACGATGCCTGGTGTGGAGAAAGGGGATAGAGAAAAGTTTTTCTCCCTCTCTGCTAACACTGGAACTCGTGGACGTCCTGGGAAGCTGAATGTTGGAAGAATCAGGACAGACAAAAGGAAGGACTTATTCATGCGGCACTTTGTTAAACTGTGGAACTCTCTCCCACAGGAGACAGGGATGGCCACCAACTTGGATGGCTTTAAATTCATGGAAGAGGAGACCGCTATCGATGGCTACTAGCCACAATGGCTTTTCTTCCTCCATGGGAGAAGGCAGTTTTACTTTTGAGTACCACTTGCTGGAAAGTGCACGAAGGGCTCCTGCTTGGCTCCTGCTTTGCAAAATGCCAGACTAGAAGGGCCATGGGCCTGATCCAGCAGGGATCGCCTTATGTTCTTACTCTCTTAAGTCAGTTGCCTTCGTGCCTTACGTATTTGCCAAAAAGAAAGACCGCCTTCTGGTTGTCCACTCTTCAAAGCTGAAGTCAGAACTTGGCTTTCAAGGGAATTTCTAGATACTGTTTTTCTCCCCCCCCCCCCCACTTCCTTGCTTGACAGCTGCAACCCTCTTCCAACCCCCTGGTAAATTTAGAAGCCGTTTAACCTCTTAGTTCTCACCCCCTATGGATGCTGGCGGTTAAGCAGCTTGGCTACCGCCCCCTCCCCCCGCCATTTGCTGCCCCAGATGATTGGCTTGGACACAGGGCACACACACGCCTGCTTGTTTCTTAAGCAGACGGCGTAACTTGCTGACGGTGGCGGTTTCTTTGCCAGGATTGTCTATCCCCTTGCATATTATGGGCAGAGGCAGCTGTCTACTCTCCTTTGCAGTCTCAGCACAGGACGCTGCAGCGATTCCAGCGAGCTGGATGGTCGGGAGGTGAAAGATCCTGTTGCCATGGTAACAACCCATCCTTGAAGGAGTGCACAGCATCCCTTTGGGTGCATGGGGAACAGAGGCAGGTCAGAAGGGTGAGAGGCTTGGCTGCCTGCTTCTGCCAGCTCCCTTTTAGGCAGCCGAGCGCAATGAGCTCTCCTTTCCTGTTGGCCCCTTAACCAGAACAGAGATCCTCAGAGATTAATACTTTCCCTGTTTTCATCTCTGAAATCTTGATGCTATTTCCACCTACCTGCACAATCTCTCTCCCACTCTCAATTCTGCCTTCTTGCATTCCCTCTATATAAACCAAAAAATAAAATAAAAAATATGGGCACGGGACAGACATTCTGCATACAATCACCTAGGTGGGTGGTAGATGCTTCCTAAGAGATGGATAAATGCTTCTCTGCTCCTCCACTGTGTCATCATGCCAGCCTCGTGTTGGAAGGGACCTCTAGCCCAATCCCTTGTCATTGCAAGAAATCAGCAGCGCTAGGCACCCCGGCGGGTGACCGCCCAGCTTCTGTTGAGAAACCTCTGGACGAAAGGTCCTTCCACCCGCTGCTTCTTAGGCACGCCTTCCCAAGGCTGATTAGCTCATGCCATCGGGAAGCTCTTCCTAAAATTTCTCAAAACCCTGTTATTGCCATTTGAACCAGTTCTTTTCGGGCCCTTCCCGTCCATTCGGAGCAACAAGGAACAAGTGCCATGTTTGTGCCTCTTCTGCTCCCTCTGCTTTCTAATGCTTGTGATGCTGCAGTTGTGTCCTGCCAGGAAGGGAGTCTGAATGTCCTCCTTGCTTAGAATATAGGCAGGCTGGACACATGTTGGGGATGATGGGAGTTGGGGTGCCCAGCAGCACCCCCAGTTCTCCATTTCAATAAAAGAAAAGATGGTTGGTATCATCCATGATTGATTTGCTTGAGAGGTTTCTGTGTTACTTGTCATGGACTGGTTGGATGCAGAAGCGTGATGGGAGGCACCAGCTGGGGAACCCCCAAGAGAAGTTCTAAGGGAAGAAAGCTCAGAGCCTGGGGGTGTTGGTGGGGGGATGAACGGGGCCTTCTCTGCAGTGACTCCCTGTCTGTGGAATACTCTCCCCAGGGAAGTTTGCCTGGCACCTTCATTATACACCTTTAGGCGCCAGGTGAAGAAGTTCCTTTTTAAACAGGCCTTTGCTTAACCGATCAACATCCTATACCCTTTTAAAGTTGGCTCTTTTTTTGGGGGGGGGTGTATTGGATTACTTTTATTTTTGATTACAGATAGGTAGCCGTGTTGGTCTGCCATAGTCAAAACAAAATAAAACAATTCCTTCCAGTAGCACCTTAAAGACCAACTAAGTTAGTTCTTGGTGTGAGCTTTCGTGTGCATGCACACTTCTTCAGATACCAAAGAATATCTGATATCTGAAGATATCTGAAGAAGATATCTGAAGATATCTGAAGAATATCAGATATCTGAAGAAGTGTGCATGCACACGAAAGCTCATACCAAGAACTAACTTAGTTGGTCTTTAAGGTGCTACTGGAAGGAATTGTTTTATTTTGTTTTTATTTTTAATGTTATATATATGTGACTTTTACTGTGAACCTCCCTGAGACCTCCGGGTATAGGGCAGTACAGTGGTACTTCTGGTTATGAACACTTCTGGTTACGAACGCTTTGGCTTACAAACTCTGCTAACCTGGAAGTAGCTGCTCTTGGTTTCAAACTTAGCCCCTGGATGCGAATGGAAATTGCGCACCAGAGGCCCCATTAGCGAAAGCGTGCCTCAGGATAAGAATGGTTTCAGCTTAAGAACGGACCTCTGGAATGAATTCAGTTCGTAATCAGAGGTACCACTGTATATAAATGAAATGAAATGAAATGATGGTGTTGAGTGGCCAGAGGGAGAAGAGGGAGCAGACTGGGAGAAGGCGGTGTTGGAAGCTGAAGAGGCAGCAGGGCTTAGTGAGCTGGGAGAGGCTGGGGCAGAGAGAAGTCCAGAATCAAAGACGGAAGCAGAGGGGCTGAGGCAGAGATGAGGCAGGCTGCTGAAGAAGCCAGGGAGATCTCCCTACTGCTACTACCTGCTCCCTCCCTCCCCCAGTCTCCCAGAACCAGAAGAGGTGTGAAAAGGGAGAAGCAATGAGAGACGAGAGACAGAGCCTTAGGCTGCTGGGGGAGAAGTCTTAGGGAGCAGTGGGGAGGGGGGCCTTTAGTCCTCGCATTGGTTGCTATGATCACTAAAGGGTTAACGTCACTGGCACTGGGTGCTTTGTTTTATTGCTGACCTAGGCTTGACTCCAGCGCCTGACCAGGGCTCAAGGTGGCCACAGCACTGAAAGCAGAAAGCAGCTGCCCTCCCAGCTGTAAATGTCTGAATTGCCTCTCTAAATGATAACGTTACTGAAACAGGCAGAGAGCCTGGGAGGAGGAACTCGCAGCCAGAACTCTCAGATTAACGGCTCACAAAGGGAAAAGCTTGGCAGGACAGTGTGACCTTCGCTTGCTGCCCGGAAGCATGAGCGCATGAAGCTGCCTCTTGCTGAGTCGGGCTGGGGGTCCGTCTCCCTCGGGGTCTCCGGCAGGCCTTTCAGCAAGATCCTCCTGCCCCATGTTCCTTGTAGCTGGGAAGATGCCAGGGAACTGAACCCGGGGCCATCTCTGGGCAAATCGCCCTCTCTGCCCCTGACCTGGGGCTGCTGCCCAGCTCCCTCAGATAGACACCTACATACCGCAGCAGATAACTGGCATGGAGCAAAGGGCAAAGCAAAACATCCACTTTGGAGATGTCCTCAGGTGTGAATATTTCTCTCTTATTCCTCAGATAAGGGCAGGCCAGCCAGTGTGACAGCCTCTGCTACCCTTCAGAGGTTTTGTCCTGCAGTTCCCACGAGTTGGCGTTGATGGGAGCTGTATTCCAGAACAGCGAGAGATTGGTGAAGGCAGCAGTGGAGTCTCAAACAGGGCTGGACTGTACCTTCCTGTCAGCAGTCTTTTTTAAAAATATATTTTTATTAATTTTTGCATAACATATTTAAATTAAAAGACGTCATTCACCTCCTCATTTAGGATTCTATGAATCCCTTGACTTCCCTCCGCCCTTCCATGGTTACCGTTGTCATTCTTTTTTTTTCATCTGCTTATCTTATTTTCTCTTAATTCGTTAAAAATAATAGTCCATTTTCCCGTAGTTTTCCGTACATTACAAGCATTACTCAGCAGTCTTCCTTGGCCAGATCATCCCCTCCCAGTTCTGAGCACAGGGACCATTGCTCAATACCCGTTTTGCAATTCCCCTCCTCCTCCCATGGCCTTAGAGGCATCTGCCCATTCTTGCTCTCCACTTCCCCTCTTACTTTCTGGTGACACATTTTTGAACATCCCCCCCCCCCCGGTCCGGCTTGCCCTCTTCCCCGAAAGCTTTGCTGATGGGGCAAGAATGGACATGCTCTGTCGCCAGCTGATTCCCAATAAGAGCCTGTGTGTTGATCAAGGGGCTTGGCTGCTGCTTGTATCCTGGCCACCCTCTGGGTGGTGATGAGTCTGGTAGACCCTTGACGTTGCCTTCATTTCTTCCTTCATGGCTCTGTGCAGCTTTGCATGCAGGCCTGGCCCATGACATTTCCCCCGTCTCTGGCTTTTCGGAGGAAAGTGAACATCCTGAGGTTGGGAGGGGGAAAGTTATTCTGATAAGCCGGTGGACTTATCTTCAGTGGCACCTAGCAGGGACCCCCATGAGAGTCTCTTGTGCTGTCCGCAGACCCATTCTCTGGGGGGAGGAGGGCAAGTTCTCCCTGCAGTGCATCAGGGTCCCTGGGTGCCCTGCCTTGTTTTCCCTTCTTGCGTGGGGCATGTAGGCAGCCATTTGGGTTGTGTGTCTGCATGTGTGTGTGTGTGTGCTGATGCTGCCCCCAACCTAACAAACGGGGTGAAGTCGGAGGCTGTAATGCTTCTGAACGCCAGGAGGGGAGAGTTCTCTTGCGCTCTGGTCCTCCTTGTGGGTTTTCCCATTGAGGCATCTGCTTGGCCGGGAGGGACACTGAGCCGATCCAGCAGGGGCAGGCTCTTCTCCCCCCCTTTTCTGCGTCCCTTACGGAAGCCCATTCATCTTGTTCCATAGAGCTCAATGGAAACCATTTGCAGGTAGCTGCTCCCTCGATTCTCTCCCTTGGTCACACGAGAGTGTGACACAGCCTTGGGGCGGGGGCAGGGCTGTAGGCATCACGCTGGCAGCATTGGAAATAGGCTTCAATCCATGTGCTGCTTGCGGTGTTTATTCAGCTCCCGCCAGTAGCTTACTAGGCGTTTTCAGATGCAAGCCAAGGGTGTCCAGCGTGCGATGCCTCCGCTCTCTTCTGCCCCCTCCGACTTCCTTCCTCTTTCAACGCCTAAGTGGTGGTTGCCCTTCTGAATCGGGTAGCGAGGAACATGCTCCATTGACTCCTTGCCAAAACCACAACAAATGGCAAGTTTCCGCTGCCGCGTCTCTCTGCCCTTGCTGCTGCTGTGTAGGCAGTTTTCATTTTTCTACCATAAAAGGGCAGTGAAAACTCAGCTGCTGCTGCTGCTGCTGCTGCTGCTGCCTCTGTATTTTTCAGCACGGTGGGTGAAGAAACGAAGGCAGAGAGGAGAGCGGGCAGAGGGTGGCAACTGTGCCGCTGGGGCTGGTGCAGGCCTGTGCCCCTCTGCACGCGGCTTGCCAAGGATGGCATGAGAGGAGTGCTGAGCTTCTCCAGAGAGACGCTGCGTTGAAATCTGTGGGTTTCCTGAAACAGGGAAAGTCCCAGGCCTGCCCCAAGGAAATGGGTTCTGCAGGCAGGATAACCCTGGCAAATGAGGTGCATTTCCTGTTTTGGGTGGCAGAGCTTGTTCTGCTTCCAAGATCCGGGTTTCAAAGAGTATGGAGGAGGAAAGGGTGGGAAGAGGCAGATGGGCACCAGGGACTGTGCAGTTGTTGAGGCCTCGGTGTTAAGCCCCTGGGAGACCTGTGGAGCTCCCCTCCGAATTCTGAAGGCATCTTAACGTTTCCTACACATGCAGAGTTGGTGAGCGTAGCGCCCAGGTCTACAGGAAGGCCCAAGTTTGCTTCTAGCCTTTGCTATGAGCCACATTCTCCCTGTCTGCTTCAGGGCCACCCCCATAAGCAGTGATGATACTTCTCTGCCTTGCAGAGTCGGGCAGTGAGCAGTGGTTGTTTGCTGTGCCTGAGCAAAACGCGGTCCCCTAAAACCGGGTTTCCTCTCTGAAATGTGCCTCTTGGGTTCATCTTGTGGCTCCTGTCAGCTGCTGGGGAACCAGATCAATCCCGTCCGCAGGGAATTGGAGGTGCTGAATCAGCACAAAGGAGTCCATGGAGTGGTGGGAGGGGAAGTGTTTGTAGAGGGAGACCAGTGGAGACCTGCTCAGTGCAATTACCTGGTGCCACCTTCCTTGGAATCCACTGCTTTCTAGCCCAAACGCAGTGACTGAACGCTTCACTTAAAGGAGCGTTTAATGATGCTCTTTCCTCCTTTCCCCCCTGCATCCCATTCCGCTTCCTTCTGATATGGTACAGTCTCTGCAGGCTGCACCACGCCATTCTCCTCTTCCGACTCACTTCAAAGGACAAGGGGAAAGTCTATTTGGATTCTTCCACAATGGAGCTGCTTTTGAATCCAGGTTGCATTGGAAGCCCAGAAATGTTTGATAAATGGGTTTTCTCCAAAATGTGCATTAACAAAGTAAAACAGATTTGGGAACTGGCTTCTCTGCAAAAAGGCAGATGTCTCCTTTGACTCTTGCCTTTTTTCCTCTCTCCTCACCCCCCACCCGCCCCCAATTATCTGTGGGTCTTTGTTTACCCACAGCTTCCAAAAGCAGGAATTCTCAAATCACTGGTGTAAAAATAGACGATGCAAGTTTGGGAATCCAGCTCCCTGTTCTCCCCCCCCCTTCCTGGCCTTGTGCCCCTGCCATATATAGCCATACCCTTCAGTCAGAAGATGCTGCTGCGTTATGCCTGTCAGCTTGGAAATATATCCATAAGAGGCCATGTCTGTCTTTCCAGCTTGAACCCCCCCCCCAGGCAAGTTAGAACAGAAATCGGGCGGAAATTCTTTTGTTGCAGGCTAATCAGTCTGAGGCTGTGAATGGGGTGGGGGTGGGGGGTGGATGTGGGTGAGTGGGAGGGGAGGGTAATGCTTTGGCCCCACCTATGGCCCGTCTAGGCTGCCCTTGACGTAAAGGTCCCCCACCCCTGGTCACAAGGCCTCTGTTGATCATGAGGCTTTGGGTTTACATAAAACCAGATTCCCAGATAAGGGGGGGGGATGGATGTTGGAAGGAGGTGGGCATCTGACCCTTTCCAACCTCTCTAGCCTTTTTATTGGCTGGGCAATGGGTTAAGTGTTGGGGTCTGGCTTTTGAGACTACCTTCTGCAATGCCCCAGATTGCTGTTGGCTGGAACTTGCGCTCAGTCTGTCGGATGCAGGGAAAGCTGCTTAGTTCCATCTCTTCTATAGCGGCTGGAACGTGTCTTTTCGGTTGAGATTCCTGCATTACAGGGGGCTGGACTAGATGACTCTTGGGGTCCCTTCCCACTCTACAGCTTCTTATTCTATGATCCAGCTCGTTGACAGGTGCACCATTTCCTCATGGCCTGCCATGCTAGTCTGTACAATCTTTGTTTGAGCAGAGCAGCAGGCATGTTGAGCCCGACCTGCGGCCTAGAGATTGTTTCCGGAGCAGAGTGGGAGCATCTGCAGAGTCTCCAGCAACCGCTCTGCTCTGGGCAGAGGCATGGCGTCCGCATGGCCCTCCAGGTGTCTCTGGACAACAACTCCCACCTTCCCTCTCTTTGGCCAGGGCGGTTGGGGTCCAGCGTCTGGTGGCCCAGGCTAGACCTAGAGCAGAGCCATTTCCGTTGGGGGCAGGAAGTTAGCAGACCTTGTCCACAGACTTCGTGGAATGGGCAGCATAGGTTGGGGCTGTTTGATGGCTTGATAGCCAGACAGCAGTCCTTCTGGTCCACGATCCTGCTTCCCTCTGTGGCCCTCCACATGCTTCTGGGAAACCCACAAGAAAGACGCGAGGATCAGGGCCACACCACATGCACATCACGCAGAGGCAGAGCAAGTTCACCACAATATGCTCGGCAAGGAGCTCCAAGCTATTTGCCGCGCCCTCAACGAACCCATCTTGCATGGCACGAGTGTTTTGGCGCACCCTTGGTCTACACCTAGAAACGCAACGTGTGAAGCCGCTGGGAGAGTGCCTCTGTGTCTGCCTTTGGGACGCCTGGCCTTGTACGTGCAGCCTCAAAGCAGCGCTGGTCAGAGGCTAAGTCCAGGCCACCGTGCCTGATGTCCATCTTGGAGCCTTTTGGAGTTTGTTTCCTAATTTGGTCACATCATGAGCCAGGCGATCTTGCCTAACCTCTTCCTTTAGGGCAGCGGCTGGGTGTGTTTGTGCAGGGAGGAGAAAGCCTCCCTTTAACATTGGGGAGGACAAGAGGAAATGTTACTCATGGGAGAGGACCTCAAGGTTCGGTCTTGCTCCGAGTGGAATTAACTCTTAGGAGGTCTTTTTGCAACTCAAAGCCATCTTCATGCTCAGCACCTCACAACCCCCCCCCCCAGTTTTGCAAAAAACACAGAAGTTGCCTGGGGATGGGGGGGGGGGAGGCAGCTGGACCAATTCTGGAGGTCAGAGGAGCTTTTCAGCAGCCAGAGTGTAGTGGGTAATACTCACAGTAGGTAGGTAAATTGGTTAAGATTTACTAGTAGGAAGACATTCAGTGTTCATTTGAAGAGCATTTGGAACTCTAAAATTGGATGGTTGACTGGAGCTTGCCCCACAAAGCACACAGCACATCAGTTGAACTGCACCTGCCTCCATTTCATTTCCAGGAACCAGGTAAAAGCATTGACTTTGACCTTTTAAAAGTCTGAATAGTTGAGTCAGGGCCTTGGCTTATTAGGGAGCAAGATGGTTTCAGGCAAGTCACTCCCCTGCTCTTTAATAAATCATTCGACCATTTCTACATAGGCAGCAGGAAGATTTAGTTGCCTAGACTATGACTTCAGAATACAGGCTGGGGACCCTATTAGTAATAACTTTTCAAATTATTTATTTTTTAAACACTAAACTGCAAGTAGAAAGCTAGCACAACAGAGAAAGGGATGGGCTAGAGACATCCTCCAAACTCTGCTAATTTTCAGCATGTGCCTTCCTTCAGATTGTCCCTCCCAGGGAAGCACCAAAATCCGTGCCCCCCCCCCCCCCGCAGCAGTCTGCCCATGGCAGCTTTTAACCTTGAAGCCCCTCCGCCCCCCAACCTTGCTAGTCATTCAAGCCAAGGCAGCTACTGCATTATTAATGGAGTTGTAGCCGTCTGGCTGTAATGCTGACTTTTCAGATTTGCTGTTTGTAATGGAGGACAGATCAGCCAAGCAATGCTGCTGGAGTCAGCTGCTGAGCCCGGATGAAAGCACAGTGGGAATGTGGAACTAGAGCACCCAAAGGGACTTCTGGGAGCAGCTTATACTTGCTGTTTGAAATCAATGCTGCCTCGGCTCATGCGTCTACTTTTAATGTGTGTTTGCAGTATTTATTATTATTTATTAAAAATTATATACGGCTCTATACCCACAGGTCTCAGGGCGGTTCACAAAATAAAATTACAAGATAAAAACACAGAATACATAATCAAACTATAAACAGAAACACCCCTCAAAAACAAAAAACAAACAAATAAAAAACACAATTAAAAACAATTTTTTTAATTGAATGTAAACAGGACTCTCTGCTGGGCAGCAGCAGTCCCTTTGAGGTCTATCTGACCTCCACCCTAGGCCTGGTGGAGAGAGGCAGGAGCAGGACCCTCAGACTCTCAGCAGGTATTCCTTCCTTGCAGGGCAGCAGCCGCCCTTTGGTAGTCTGCCAAGCCCTCCCGCAGACCTGGTGGACTAGGGCTGGGACTCCTATTTCCTTGGCCGAGCGCTTGCCTTCCTACGCAGAAGTTCCCAGGTTCGATCCCTGGCAGCTCTTGCTTAAAAGGGATCAGGACCTGGGACCCTGGAGTCAGAGCAGGCAGAACTGGTCTAAATGGCCAGAGAGTCAGGCCTTTTAGGAGACGGCGTCCTCCACATGCCCTGTGGCACCAGCCCTTTGGGGACAAGCGTGCTCAAAGCCGTTCAGCGTGTGAGCATGGCCATTCTTGTGCGCTGTGCAGCCCGCTCTTCTTGCTCTCCCTCTCTTTCCCCCCCCCCCTTGGGGAGGGCCATGTTAGCATTTTGGGAGGGTGAGCTGGCTTCAGGGTTCTGCAATGCAAACGTCTGCTTATGCCCTCTCATAAGATGTTGTCAGAGCTGCCTCTAGGTCCCAGCTCACAGAGGACCAACGCTAGGCTGTAGTAATGTACAAAAGTCTTTATTGAAGTTCAGTTTCCATTTCAAAGCCACAGCGTGCAGCCCTACGTCTTAAACCCTAGATCGGCGAAGTCCCGTCTGAGTCTCCTCCCCCAAGACACCAGTTTAAGATCCTAGCCCTGCTCCACCTTTTACGCTGCTCTCTCCTCCTCTGGGTCCTCCTGCCCGCTGGGGCATTACCCTTTCTGGACTCTTCCGACGCTGAGTCGCTTAGCTCCTCCCCCTCCCTCCGGCGGGCTTTAGGACCCGGTTCCCAATCCTCATTCTCTGCTGTCCCGCGCTCCTGTACATTTGAACTTGCCTCTCGCGCCAGCCCAGTGACCTTTCTCCTAACCGTTACACTACTTCGGTCACTGCTTCCCTCTTCCGGGACACTGGCTGGATCTGACCTCTCCTCCGTTGTCCGACTTTCTGATGGAGGCGTGGTCAGCCCTGCCTTATCTTCTCTCCCTGGTGGGGAATGCACTGGCCCCGATCCTTGGGACTCTTCCCCCCCACTCTGCTCTGGTGGGGAAGCTGGTCCTGATTTCCAGCTACTGCTCTGGGAGTCCCTGCTGCCCCCTTGCTCCTGGGGCGTTCCCCTTGGGAACCCCCTACCCCTGGCCACTGGCGCCCCCTTCTGTGAATCTTCCGATTCGCTGGATAGGCTCATGGAATCCCTCGGTCCACTGTCCTCTTCTCCTACGCTCCCCTCGGATTCTTCCCCTTCGCTCTCCATCTCCTCTCTTCCCTGTGCCTCTGCTCCTGAGCCCCTGACAGATGTGAAAAGGAGATTCTGACTAAACATCAGGAAGAGCTTTCTGACAGTAAGAGCTGTTTGACTCTCGTGAGAGGTGGCAAACTCTCCTTCCTTGGAGGTTTCTAAGCAGAGTTTGGCTGTCTGTCAGCGATGAGTACGTCTTCCGTATGTTCAAATTGTCCTTGGAGAGGAATATTTGGTCTCTTGATCTGAGACTTTGGAGTGGATGACAATTGCCTTATACAAACAGGAGTATGGATAGTTCAATTGGGTGAACACGGGGCTGATAACGCCAAGATTGCAGGTTCAATCCCTGCATGGGGCAGCTGCACACTCCTGCCTTGCAGGGGGCCGGACTGCATGATCCTCAGGGTCCCTCCCAACTCTGTAATTCTACGATTCCATGAAAACGTCAAAATTGGAATACTTACGGAAGCTGCTCAGTGGTGGTTCATGTGTTTTCGTGTGCAGAAGGTGCTATGTTCACTTCCTGGCGTCTCCTGAGTACAGCTGGGAAGTTCTCCTGCTTGAGGCAGTGTTGCAGAGTTGCAGGAGACAGGATTGGCCCTACTGCGCCGGAGGGAGCCCCCTTGGGCATCTGAGTGGGAAGTGGAGGAGTCTGGGCTGGGGGTGTGCATTGCACCAGAGGAACATTGAGAACTCTGAATAAAATTGGTTGTTTCTAGGGCAGCCTGATCAAAAGAATTAAAATCACGGAAATATATTGCGCAGCAGGTGGCAGTATGCTTTCGGCGCTGCCTGAGAGGGCCCGGAAGACCCCTGTACAGTGGACGCTCAGGTTGCAAACATGATCCGTGCAGGATGTACGCTTGCAACCCACAGCAGTGGCGCGTCTGCGCTCACGCTGGTTGCGATTCGGACCTTCTGCGCATGCGTGACCGCCGAAACCTGGAAGTAGCCCATTCTGGTACTTCCGGGTTACGGTGGTCCGTAACCCAAAAAAACACAACCTGAAGCGTCTGTAGCCCGAGGTATGACAGTATTACCTTCAGCTCCCGGAATGGGAGTGGAACTGAGGGACTTTTTCCATGTTTGAAAAGGGCCTCGCAGCTCTGCGGATCCCTTTCTACTCCTGAACCGCCAGAGGGCAGCTGCAGCTGGGAACATTCATCTCAATGCAGCTGTGTTAAAACTACCTCTGGGAGGGATATCTTCCAAGTTTAAGAGAGCTTTGAAGACTTTATGTTCTTAATTAAATGTATGCTTGGATAATGCACTAGTTGCTCCGTGGCATAATGCAAGAATTGTAAATTATTTTAAAGATCCCTTTAGCTTTTGGTGTTTAGAGTGCACTGGATTTTAATTTAAGAAATCTGAAACAATTGCTCTGTAGCTTCATGGGGGGGGGGGCAACCACAGTCACTTATTTGTGTGTGTTCCTCTTAGCAGTGTGTGTCAGTTTTTGCGGTATTGAGGTTCTTCGTTCCTGCCTGGCTCTTGTGCGGGGAGAATCTTTAATGTGGAAGCGAAGCAACCACAGCTGAAAGGCAGACAGCTGTCTGACACAATGAGGGTTGGGGTATTGGGTTGTTGTTTGAGTTAAGCCTTTGCATGGAGGCAGGAACCTTCCGTGCTGCTGTTGGTTGCCCATCCTTCACGCTAAGTTCCCAGGGTGGGTTACAACAGTTAAAACTCAACATTAATGTTAAAACACAGCATTTCACTATATTCAAAACAGTTTAGCAAAATTAAGGTGAGTTCTAAAAATGGAAAGGAGAGGCCTGGATGGGGGCAGCACAGGAACGAGGCCTTTTCTGTGGTGGCTCCCTGCTTGTGCAGTGCTCTCCCCAGGGAGGCTGGCCTGGCGTATTCCTCAGGTATCTTTAGGCGCTAGAGGAAAATGTTCCTCTTCTCTTGGGTCTTTGGCTAATTAAGCAATCAGTGACCTTTTAAACTGTGTAGGGATTATTGTTCTGTTTGTTATTATGTGATGTCTTTGTGTGTTTTAATACTGTGAACTGCCCTGTGATCCTTGGATGAAGGGCAGTGTATAAATTAGATAGATAGATAGATAGATAGATAGATAGATAGATAGATAGAGAGACGGACAGACAGACAGACAGACAGACATATTAAATGTCGAAAGCCAGGGTGAACAGGTGTCTCTAGAGTGTTCTGCCACTCAGCCTCCAGCAAGAGAATAGACAGTACAGTTAAGGACATTTTTTAAAAGAAGATGTCATTGTTTCCCAATAAGTTAAGTACTTTGATGCCTATGCTAAACCACAAAACCAAAGTGTCTTCTATTTTAGTACCTATTTCCCTAACCCTGGCTGTTTTGACCCTGTAGAAGTCCAAGGTAGCTACTAGTCCACACACGAAAAGTTGCGTGCCTCTCTGCTCATATATGGCCCTAGGTTGTGACACATCGATGGCTTCAGAGGAAACCCAGCTCTCGCTAAGCAGACTGTTGTTGCTCCCTGACAACGGGCATGAAGAGGCTGGGGCCTCTGAACCTGGAACACCATCGTGCCCAGTAAGTAGCCTTGGATCAATGTTGCCCCCATGCATTTGTCACACCCCCTTTTAAAGCCAACCAACGCTTAGTGGCCGAGTCCTAAGAAGAGCTTGGCTGGTGGAGGAGGAGACCAAAGGCCTTTCTGTCCAACGAGCCCTTTCCTCCTCCTCCTCCTCCTCCTCCTGCTGCTGCTGCTGCTGCTATTCCCAGCATGCTCCTTCTGCTCCAAAAGGGAGCATGTAGCCATAACGACTAGCAGCCACTGACAGCCCCCTCTCCAATGAATTTCCCCGATGGTTCTTTAGAAGCTTCCTGTGGCCCCCAGCAGGCCCTTGTCTGAGTCCACAGCTCCTTCTGCAAGGAAGAGACTCCCAGGGAGAGTGGAGATGTTTTGCATGCAGAGAATCTCTGGTTCAGTTTGTTCACTCACTGCTGGGACTCTGCACAGTAGCACCTCCAGCTACATAACCCCTCGTAAACTCCGGGATGCGAAAACGGCAAACCCAGAAGCATTTTACTGGGTTTTGCTGCGCTTGCATGAGCAGAAGCGGTCCTCAGGTTGCGGAAACCGGACCTCCAGAACACATCCTGTCTGCAAGTGGATAACATGCCTATGTACATCCCTCCCCCTGAATATTTGTTATCTTTTGTGTTATGTTTCAGTTGTTGCAAGTGGCTTGTTGAGTCGCTGTTAACCAAGAAGTCCTTGCTCAGATAGGAAGTTGCTTGTATTGCCCCTGCGCGCCCCCCCCCCCAGCTGCATAGTCCTACAGCGATGTCTGGGCCCCACCGCGTGGCCTTTCTAGCAACGTGCATGGCTGAGATGGCTGCCAACCCCTGCGATGCGTGCGGGAGCCAAGGGTGGCGCTGAGGCCCGTAGCTGTTTCTCCACCCCACCCACCCCCCGCTTGGTGACCCAGGGTAAACAGAGCAGACGTTTCCAAGAGGGGAGCATTAATGGAATGCGTCTGCCTGGCCAAGCGCAAGCATGGCTGCAGTTTTTCAGAATGAAGTCAGACGCACTCGAAAGCGCATGGGAGTTTAATACTGGACGTGCCTTTTGAATGCCAAAAAGTCAGCTGAGAAGACGGCACTGAATGGGGAGCGCAGGCGTGCTGGCTCTGAGCCAGAGCCAAAGCACTAAAGGGGCGAGCCGTGGGGCTGCACATCCACCATTTGTTTCACGATGTATTTTTCGCTCTATATTTGTTTCACGATGTATTTTTTGCTCTATAGGACGCACCGGACCATAGGAGGGGGAGAACAGAAAAAAAATTTTTTTCTTGTTCTCCCCCTCTAAAACAAGGTGCGTTCAAGAGCAGGTCGGGGAACAGCGCAAAGGCTGCGTGCAACCTTGCCGCTGCCCCCTGAGCTTGTGGGGCTGGCGGTGGGGGGAAGCGCTGCTTTCCCCCACCGCCAGCCTCAAATATCCCTGAAGCCTTTGGAGCACAGCTGCACTCCAAAGGCTTGAGGCTTCAGGGACATCCTTTGTAGCCTCCACAGGGCAGCAGGGTGAAGGTACCCCGCTGCTCTGCGGAGGCTTTGCGCAGCCATCCCGAAGCTAGAACAGCGAGACCGAGGGAACTCCCGCCGGGCTCCGAAGGCTTGCGGATAGCTTCCTGAAGCCTGGAGAGCAAGAGGGGTCGGTGCGCACCTACCCCTCTTGCTCTCCAGGCTTCAGTGAAAGCCTGCATTCGCTCTATAGGACGCACACACATTTCCCCTTCATTTTTGGAGGGGGAAAAGTGCGTCCTATAGAGTGAAAAATACGGTATTTGCTGAGGCAAGAGTGAGAGCAGAATAGCCTCTTCACGTGTGTGCCCCATTAATTTCCAGGCCATCTAGATATAGCCAAGCAGATTCAATGTTCTTTGTGTTTGTTTTAACCTTGTAAGTACATGACACTCTTCCTACGATTACCCCCCCTTTCTTCCTCCATGGGGCAGCATTCCTAATTATGTTCTCAAACCCCTTTCATTTTATCCTCCCAACAACCCCGCGAGGTAGCTTAGGCCAAGGGAGCAGGAGCCAGCGCACAGCTGACCTGCACAGATGGCAAGCACTTAAGTCCTTGTTAGGGAAGAAGGCAGGATATATATATTCGCCCTAATATACTTGTTCTCCAGGGGAGAAGACTCTGAACAAAACATCTCAGGTGCTGTTCTCAGGGTTTGGGCAGGTTTATTCAGGAAAAGGCAGCCCTTGAGGTACTGAGATCCCGATCCATGCAAGGTACCGGAAGGTCAAAAATCAACCCTTTGAATTGGGCTTAGAGACAAATGTGCAGCCAGTGCAAAACTGTAGTCAGATGTTCAGACCTCCTGGTCCCAGGCAGTACACCAACCACTGCATTCTGGGCCAGCTGGGTTTTCCAAACAGTTGTCAAAGGCAGCCCAGGGTACATTGCATGGCAGTAGTCAAACCTCGAGATCTCCAGCGCAGGATTGAGGAACCACCCACCGCCAGGCTGTCTGTCGTATCTGGACTGAGCTTCAGTTTGTTGGCCCTCCTCCAGTTGGTTGCTAAGGCCAGGCGCCTGGTTTTGCGCATCCCCCACATTCAAACCATGTGCCCTCCCCGTGACTTGGCTATGGCCAGCGTGTGGGTGACTGTGAACCCAGCAGAGTCTTCCTTCTTGCATGTGTTAGCATTTTCCAAGCACAAATGGTTCACACACTTCCCCTGTGATCCCTCAATGGGGCCACACACAGCTGGTTCATGCGCATGTTCGAAGAGGCAATTCCACCCTGGGGAGCTCCCTTTCAGTTCCCTACGCAACTGCAAGGCACCATAATGCTGGGCCGTGTGTAGGAAGTGTTTGCTAATGGGCACTTTGTCCGAAAGGAGAAGGGGCTGAGAGAGATCTCTGTTGAGGTGATGACTGCCTGTTTTTGCGCCCATTTGCCAGGATGCCAGCGATTATCTCTTATGCAAGAGGCTGATCCCAGGTTTCGGATTACGGCTGTCTTTTGCCAGTTTCCCAAGCCCCCCCCCCCCTTCAGTAGCCTTCTTTTCCCTGAGCAGAACAATGTTGGGAGTTGTGTGTTATGTGGTGCTTTGAGGAGACATTGTGTGAACAACTGCGTGCTGGAGGGGCACCCCCCCCCCATCATTATAAAAATTCCTGTAACAATAATATGTTCGTCGGGCACATGGAAAATATAAAACATTCAGCAACACTACACTACAATGAACTCTGTAAATGTTTCTTTGGTTGTCCTTGAATCTTCCTCTCCTGCCACACCCTTTGAGAGTTACCTCTCTAGGTCCTCAGTGGGAGATGGAGCTATTATTCTTTCCTTCCAGAAGGTGAGCTGCTACGCACTAAAACTAGCACAGACTTACTGTAAATCCAGTCTCTTAAATATTGGATCACAGTAGGGCTTCCAGTCCCTATTTATTTTAGCTGTGTTTCCTGGTCAGCCCAAGGTCTTCCTGCAGGATCTGGGAGGGTTTGTAAAAGCTGTCCTGCAGCTGTAAAGGCCTTGAAACAGACTGTCATAAGGGGGCAGCCTAAGCTTGAATTTAGAGTTTATGTGTGTGTGTGTGTGTATCCTCATTTGTCACTTACACACTTCCCGAAGTGTGGGGCTACAGAAAAGGGTTTCAACGAGTATTCAGCAGAAGCTTTTATCTTATTTCATCATAGGTTTTTAGTTGCAGAAAAGAATTCAATGATAAAACGATGCTATCAAAATTACCCCCCAAATTATCTTTGCCAGAGAAAGGGCACGCTGGTAAGACTGAACTCTCAAAAGAGGCGTGCAATTGTGTTAAGTTTTGGGGAAAGCTGCTCTCTGCTTTTGTAAACTGCACTGAGGGTTTTTTCCCTTCCCAATCAAGCAGTGTATAAATTTATTAAATAAATAAAGTAATAAATCAGTCCCACCAGCAGCTCTCTTTAAACTGGCAGCAAGCAGAGTGGGGCCCAAGGAAAGGTGAGTTGTGCAAGTTCTACGCGATTGCCGCCTTCCAGGCTGGTGGTACAAAAATAAGGTCACAAAAGCTGCTTTTACGTTGTTTGATTTCCTGCACCTGCCTCGCCTTTAAACACTCTTGTGCTCTTAAATTCCCTGCTAGGAGCCCCAACTCCCATGTTCCACCCAGAGTCAGTTGGGTGGGGTACTTCTTCTTCTTCTTCTTCTTCTTCTTCTTCTTCTTCTTCTTCTTCTTCTTCTTATTACTGCCGCTGGTTATGCAGAGTTGTGGGGTGGCTCCCCACTCCCCACCTCTAAGTCAATGCCACCTGTGACTAGAGAGGCCATAGTCCAGGTGGAAAGTGAAGGTGCCTTCCTTCTCTGCAGCAGACATGACGCTCCATAAATATCTTCTTTGGCGATCCCTCATAGCCGAGTAAGATTGTCTTCCATAAACACTGTTTTAACAATGAGTCCGTAAGTGACTGTGGAGGCCAATTCTGGATCCACACGTCCTTCCACAGTGGGGAAATTCATTTCCAGGCGGGAGCTGATCATGGTGCGGATTCGCCTAGCGTGCCTTCCTCCATAAATATACACACAAACACATATTGTGAGTGAAGCTGCCTTTTATATTGAACCAGTCCTCTGGCTCTATGGCACTCTTATTAGATGATTCTCACAAGGGGAGAGCTTTTTAGCCAGAGGGTCCAGGGATTGAAACTGGGGTCTTCTTTGCATTAAGTGTGTGCCCTGCTGCTGAATCGTGGCTTCTTCCCTCCCATAGTTCTTGAGATTGCCAGTCATTCTCCATGTTTGGGGGAAACGCAGGCCCAGTTGTTCATACTTTAAATGGCTGCACACCTTGAAGCTGCTGTTCAACTGCTTTCCCTTTGCTTTCCCATTGGCTGCAATCAGGTTTTAAAATGACATTACCATTCCTTCCATTTTTATAAAACACATCCAGTAAAACATCCTGATGAATCCTAATTGCTTCCATCCCATCCTAATTGTTTCAAGGTTGACTCTTCTCTCATAATTCTGTGTTCATGTCTGTAAAAGACATTACATATATACATAGGCAAGCAAAAATGTCCACGTTTGCAATGTAACGGTAAGCCATGGTCTACAACAAATCCCACCAGCCTGCTGGTAAGAATATGAGAAGATAAGAAAAGTCTGGTTGGATTAGGCCAGTGGTCCACCTAGCCTAGCACCCTGTTCTCGGGCTTTGAGGGGTTTCCTCCCAGCCTGAGTTGAGGTCTGTGTGGGTGAAGCAAGGGCCATTCTCTCATGCACAGGAAAAGGTAAAGGTACCCCTGCCCGTTCGGGCCAGTCTTGCTAGACTCTAGGGTTGTGCGCTCATCTCATTCTATAGGTCGGGAGCCAGCGCTGTCCGCAGACACTTCCGGGTCACGTGGCCAGCGTGACAAGCTGCATCTGGCGAGCCAGCGCAGCACACAGAACGCCGTTTACCTTCCCACTATAAAGCGGTACCTATTTATCTACTTGCACTTAAGGGTGCTTTTGAACTGCTAGGTGGGCAGGAGCTGGGACCGAATGACAGGAGCTCACCCCGCCGCGGGGATTCGAACCGCCGACCATGCGATCGGCAAGTCCTAGGCACTGAGGTTTTACCCACAGCGCCACCCCGCGTCCCTCATGCACAGGAAGCCACGATTTAAATGCTGTGCCTTAAAGCGGCTTGCAAACATGGCTGATGTGAGGATACCTAATTATGATCAGTGTATCTGGATATTACTTTTCATTTGAGAAGTATTTATCCCAGACTCGAAACTGCCAAGGCTTCTCTCTCCTGCTCCTGGGATTGTGCAAAACACAACTGCCACCTTTTCCAGTGTCAAGGGCAAATGGGGACAGCGCAGGGCTCGGAGTTATTGTGCATCTTGCCCTTTCAAGGTACAGACGGAAAGTGCTTTGCTCTCTGCCCTCTTTTCTCCTTTTTTGGAAAAGTGGTGTCTGTTAACACCTGGCCATTTCTCTTATTATAAAAGCCTTATAGCAAGTTCGATAGGACATTGAAACTATCTAAGTTAATTTATCAATATAAATGAATTTATTGGAATTTAAAGTGTCTAAAGACGAGCCTGATCTATTATAAGTATAGAGTTGACTTTCATACATTCCTTCTGAATGATTAAAGGAGTGTTCGTGAATCCGCTGCTCGATAATTAATTAGACAGAATTCAGAGTGTGCGCCCCCTAGGGGAGAGTGTCTAAGAGAGTGTTTTTGAACTCATTGCTCGATAATTAATTAGATAGAGCTTAGAGTGTGTGCCCTTTAGGGGAGAGACTAAGTATTGTAGGAGATTTAATTTAAAACCAGTGAAAGAGAAAATGGCAGGGAAAGAAGGAAAAAAGGCAGGAGGAACACCATTGGAAAGGAAAACATCCCAACAAGAAGAGATAAAGGACTTAGACATCTTATGGTTAAAAATAAAAGAGGAGTTCAAACAGAGTGAAATACATATGGAAAAAAAACTAGGAGAGATGCATGAGTTAATAGATAAGAGAATAGAGGGTGCAGTTGGAGAACTGTCAAGCAAAATCAAAGACTTGGCAAGTCGGTCAAAGGCTATGGAGGAAACAAATAAAAAAATACAGAAAGAAATGAAAGAACAAAGAAAGGAGACAGACAGGATAAGGGATGAGATAGGAGAACTAAATAAAAACCAGGACCAAATCTTAGACAATCTGGCGATGATCGATATGAAACAAAAACAATTAAATTTGAAATTTAGGGGAGTAGGTGAAGAGATAAATGAAAATATTAAGGAAAAAATGATCAAAGAGCTAGCGAAATGGTTAGAATTGAAAGAAGAAGAGGTTGCATATACGATGGAAAACGCTTTCAGAATTAAAATAAAGACAAAACAAGTGAAATTAAGGAAAATTGCAGGAGACTGCTTGGTTATCTTTAACTCGATAGAGATGAAAAATTTGATATTAAAAAGAAGCTATCAAAAAAAATTAGTCATTGACGGCAGACCAATCATCATCTTTAAAGAGATACCAACCAGACTCCTGCGCAAAAGGGAAGGTTATAAACAATTGGCAAATGTCCTAAAAAAGAACAATATACAATATAGATGGGAGTTCCCTGAAGGAATCTCCTTTTTTTACAAAGACAAAAGATTCAGGATCGCCGAGATGCAAGAAGTGAAGAAATTTCTGCGTAGATATGAGAAAGAGCTAGGAAGAATAGAAGAGAGATATGAAGGAAGAAACGAGGATACAGAGGAGAGAAGAAGGAAAAAAGAAAGAGGAAAGGACCAAGAAGAGAGAGGTAGAGGAGAGGAAGCAGACGAAGAAGAAGAAGAAGAAGAGGTAGTAGCAGAAGAGGTAGAAGAAGAGGAGGAGGAGAACAGAGAAAACAAAACCACTCGAATTTAAAACACTAATTATTTGTAGACCGAAAAGTAGTCATTATAATGAACTTAAAATTTCTGTCGTGGAATGTGAATGGTCTGAATGAAAAAACCAAAAGGAATAAAATTGTAAATGTGTTGAAAAGAAAGAAATTAGATGTAATCTGTTTACAGGAGACACACGTGTGTAAAAAACATAAACATATCCTGGTACATAAAAAGTTGGGAGTTGGGTTTATAAATTGCACAACGGAAAAGAAAAGAGGGGTGGCGATATATGTGAAAGAAAAATGGGACCCCAAAGTGATCTGTAGAGATAATGAAGGAAGGATCTTGGGAGTACAAATTAACTTCCAAGGTGAAAAGCTTAATGTGATAAACATATACGCCCCAAATTCGAACAAGCCAGAATTCTTTAAGAAACTGGAACAAATGCTATTGGAGTTGGAATCTAATAAGACGATCCTAATGGGAGACTTTAATGGAGTGCCGGAACCGGAATTAGATAAACAATTAGGAAAGGGGAAAAATAAACAAGGGAAGCTGCCAAAATCCTTTAAGAACTTGGAAGAAAACTTAGATTTAATAGACATTTGGAGACACAAACATGCAATAGAGAAGCAATTCACCTTCTTCTCAGAACCGCATAAGAGTTGGAGTAGAATTGATCAAATCTGGGTCTCTAGAGAGCTTGCATTAAGAACTACAAATTGCGAAATTCAACCGAGAACTCTCTCGGACCATAACTCGGTTATATTGGAAATAAAAGGTAAATCACAGGGCGGTTTCAGATGGAAAATAAATGAATACCTATTAGAAAACGAGGAGGTTGTGGAAAAAGCCAAAACCACCTTAAAAGAATACTTTACCCTGAATCTCAATACTGGGACAAGTCTGGACATAGTCTGGGACGCTAGTAAAGCGGTTTTAAGAGGGTTTTTTATACAGCAAAACAGCTACAGGAGGAAAGTAAGAGAACAAAAGAAGGAGGAAATTCTCAATCAGATAAGAGAGTGTGAGAAAAAGTAATAACAAACCCCAACGATGATCAAAACAGGCAAACAACAAAAATGTTACAATCTCAATATTCAATGTTAACAAGTCAAGAAATAGAATGGAAAATCAAAGTAATGAAACAAAAATATTTCGAATCAGCAAACAAAACGGGCAAATTATTAGCATGGCAATTGAGAAGAAGGCAAGAACAAAGTGTAATAAATAAGATAAAAGTAGAAGAGCACTTGATTGAAGATCCAAAAGAAATAAAAGAGAATTTCCTCAAATTCTATGAGAAGCTGTATAAAAAAGAAGAGAAAGGAATAGCCCAAATAGAAAAATATTTAGAAGACTATAGTGGGAAGACCATAACAGATGAAGAAAGATACCAATTAAATAATCCCATAAAAATAGAAGAGATCCAGGAGGCAATAAAGAAGATGAAACCAGGAAAAGCCCCAGGACCGGACGGATTATCAGCCAAATACTATAAAGTATTAGAACACCAATTAACACCAGTGCTATGTGACACCATGAATAAGATATTGAAAGGAGGAAAGATTCCAGAGTCCTGGAAAGAGGCTTATATAACGATGATCCCTAAACCAGATATGGACAAACTGAATATTAAGAACTATAGACCGATATCACTATTAAATAATTATTATAAAATCTTCGCAGAGGTGTTGGCAAGCAGACTTAAGAAATGTCTAATAAATTTAATACATAAAGATCAGGCAGGATTTCTTCCAAATAGGCAACTTAGAGATAACGTAAGGCACGCTATAAACATTATTGAGTACTTGGAATGTAAGAATGAGATACCCGCGGCGCTGATTTTTATCGATGCTGAAAAGGCATTTGATAACGTCTCTTGGCAGTTCCTATTGAAGAGCATGGAAAAAGCGGGGCTAGAGGGCGAGTTCATGAACAGAATAAAAGCAGTATACTCGAAACAATCTGCAAAACTGATTATAAATAATAACTTAACAAACTCATTTAAAATTGAAAAAGGAACAAGACAGGGTTGCCCTCTATCCCCGCTTCTATTTATTATGGCACTAGAGGTAATCACAAATAAAATAAGAGTAACATCAGAGATCCGTGGGATCAAAATAGGAACAAAGGAGTATAAGTTAAAAGCGTATGCCGACGACTTGATGCTATCCCTGGAAAACCCACAAGAAAGTGTTGGTAAGGCCTTGGAGATGTTAGAAGAATTTGGTAAGGTATCTGGTTTCAAATTGAATAAATTAAAGACCAAAATTTTAACGAAGAATTTGCAAAAGGATGAAAATGAAAAGCTAGAATTACAGTATGGAATTAAAGTGGCAAAAGAAATAAAGTATCTGGGAATTTGGTTAACTACTAAAAATATAAACTTGATTCAAGACAACTACCTTACGACATGGAAGCAGATTAAGAAAGACCTGGACACCTGGAGCAGAGTGAAACTCTCGTGGATGGGAAGGATGGCGGCAATAAAAATGAACTTACTTCCAAGAATGCTGTTTTTGTTTCAAAACATCCCCGTGATCAGAGGCTCTAAAATGTTTACAGATTGGCAAAAAACTCTTTCGAAATTCATATGGCAAGGAAAAAGGCCAAGAATTAGATTCAAACTTACAGACCGGAAAGAAAGAGGGGGATTCTCGGTACCCAACCTAAAATTATATTTTGAGGCAGCCTGCCTTTGCTGGATCAAAGATTGGATCAATTTGGAAAATACTGACTTATTGGACCTCAAGGGGTTCGACAATAGGTTCGGCTGGCATGCCTACCTATGGCAAAACAAAGAAAAAGTACATAGAGGGTTTTCTAGTCATATTATTAGGGGGCCTCTATATGAAGTGTGGGAGAAGAATAAAAAACTCCTTGAATGGAAAACACCCTGGTGGCTATCACCAATCGATATTTCAGTGATCAAAAAAACCAATATGGAAGGGAAAAGGTTTACTTATGAGGACCTACTAATAAGATCAGAAAGTGGATGGAGGATGAGAACATATGAGGAGCTGAAAGAGAAATTAACAAGCTGGTTACAATTCCACCAAATAAACACAATATGGACGGAACATAAAAAAGTAGGGATGAATGAGAAGAAATCCAAATTTCAGATAGAAATAATAGAGGGTAAATCCAAATTATTATCTAAAATGTATGATATACTATTAGAATGGGACACCAAAGATGAGGAAATAAAGGAGGTCATGACAAGATGGGCAATGGATCTGGGATATAATATAGAGTATGATAAGTGGCTGAATTTATGGACTAGCGGAATGAAATTCACGGCATGTGTAACACTGAGGGAAAATTTAGAAAAGATGATGTACAGGTGGTACATTACCCCAGCAAAGCTAGGGAAAATGTACAAGACAGGGAATAAGTTTTGCTGGAAGTGTAAAACTAAAGAAGGTAATTTTTTCCACATGTGGTGGACATGCGACGAAATGAAGAAATACTAGGAATATATTTACAATGAGTTTAAAAAAAATATTTAAATATACATTTCCCAAAAGACCAGAGGCTTTTCTTCTGGGAATAATTGGGGACGAAATTAAAAAAGAAGATAAGACATTATTCCAGTATGCTACAGCTGTCGCTAGATTATTAATTGCCCAAAATTGGAAAAGCCAAAGTATCCCACCAATTAGTGATTGGCAAACAAAGTTATTCGAATTTGTAGAACTTGCAAAAATGACACAAAAAATTAGAAACCAAAAGAATACAAAGTTTATTAATGACTGGAATAAATTTATGATTTATATTGAAGGGAATTACAAGAACCTAAAAACTATAGCAGGACTGATATAGATCTTACGATGTGCAAATCATTATAACTATCAACTGCAGGAGAAACAAACTATTCATACTAAGAAGCCTGAAACCGGGAGGGATGGAAGTCAATAGGTGTGTAGAAGAATGATTAAAATACTTAAAGATATAAAGATATAAATGAGAAGACAAAGAAGCGTAATGGAAATCGACATTGTTTATACGTTATGTATTAATATTTATTTAGTTTTCTTTTTTGTGTGTGTTGGGGTTTTTTACAACTGTTGTAACCGTTGATTTGTTTTTCTTTTTGGTGATCTAATGTGAAAATTAATAAAAAGAATTTAAAAAAACAACAACACCTGGCCATGTATTTCAGGCAACGCAGCTGGTAGCATGCTCAAGGCCACTCTTAGAATAACCTCTCAGCACAATGCACAATGGGCGATTCTTGTATTTTTATGAGCAGCGGTGTGTTTCCTCCATTGTTTTTGTAATGGTCCTCTGAGGAGAATTGAGTCTCCAAGAAAAGCACGTGGAGGGGCTCTTCCACTGCAGAAGACAGGCAGTGGGATGCCCTGGCTGGCTGGGTCTTCACTTCCTCTCTCCTTGCACCCACCCCCAATAGGAACCTGGAAGCTGCCATACACCAGGCCAGACCATTGGTCCTTTTAGCTCAGAACACCGACTGGCAGCTGTGCTCCAGGATTTTGGAGAGGGGCCCTTCGCAGCCCTGTCTGGAGATGCTGGGACTGCAACAGAGACGTTTTTGCACTCAAAGCATGCGCTCCGCTGCTGAGCGGATCCTGCATGGCCAGCCATGTTTGAAAGGGGTGGGGAGTTTGTCCTGTGGGGCAAGTCAGCAGCTCCATGTGGGCCAGGCATTCCCCTAGGCCAGAGCAAGCTGCTGCAGGAGCCTGTTGCTGGCTCCTGGCTATGCCCTCTCCTTGGCCGCCTCTGCATTGTGAGTTGCTGCAATCCTGGCCGGGCTCTGCCACGTACAAACCCCACCACCACCTCAGAAGCATATGGGATGGGCTTTGTGCCGTTAGGTAAGGGGCTCTCAAAATAAGGACTGACGGTTCAAGCTTCATTGTGGGTGTTGACTCTTGCAAAACACGCTGCAGGCTCTTGAGATGAACAGCAATCCTAAAATCATTTGTAAAATTCCCTGTCATGCAGCAGAAATTTTTGTTCTTGAGGGAGGCCCCAGATCCTTTCTCAGCCGTGAAGTTCACTGATGTTTAGCTCAGTCATGCTCTCATCCTGACACGCCCCACAAAGATAACCTGAAATTGCCACCTCCAGCCTCTGTAACGGAGGACTGGAAGGAGTCCCAAGTAGCACCATTTTTAAGCAAGGAATCCCACATGGGAGTGGCGGACGTGGCACAAGGCCTCGTGGGCTAGAGTGGGCAGCTCAATGGCGACACCATAAAATTATGCGCTGCGTGGAGAAAAGAGACAGAGAAAAGCTTTTCTCCCCCTCTCATAACTCTAGAATTTGTGGGCCTCGAATGAAGCTGAATGTTGGAAGTGTCCTGTCAGAGAAAATGAAGTATTTCTTCAGCAGTGCAATTAAACTACAGGACCCCCTCTCACAAGGCAGTGATGGGCACCATCTTGGGTGCTGTAAAAGAGAGTTGGACCAATGATAGAGGAGAGGGCGATTGATCACTACCACCCAGGATGGCTGTGTTCTGCCCCCACAGTGAATCTCAGTTGCTGGAGGGGGGCGGGGGGGGGCTTCTGGGCTCGTGTCCTGCATTTGGGCTTTCCCCATGGGACTTCTGGTTGGCTGCAGTGGGAACAGAACCATGCTCTTGGGCCTGATCCAGCAGGTCTCTTGCAATGGCCTTGTCCTCCTGAGCGCCTTGCCGAAAGGGAAACAGTACAAAAGTGGTTGCTGTTTTGCCCTCATATTAGCAAAGATGAGACGACCTGCACCCTTTTTATATATATATATAAAGAAAACACATTGGATTTGGTGCAAGTTGTCTCCCCCCCCCCCACAAGCATCCCGAAATGGAAGTGAGAATGAGGACGGAAACGAAGGAGTTTGCGGAAGTCCTGTAGTTCCTACTTGTAGGGAGGGCTTTTGCCTTGACTTCTCCTTTCCAGTGAAAGTGGGGGCCATGCATAGGACAGAGTGAGCTCAAGGTGTGGAGATCTCTCTCTCTCTTTCGTGTGTGTGCATGTGTGTTGAACACCCAGAAAGGTTGGGGGAAAGTGGCTTGCAATCCCAGCTGCAAGACCTTGTTTCAGTGTCTCACCAGGACCCGTGGTATTCCAGGTTCATTCATGGCACCGAGACTGCCTTGGCTGATGGCATTTGCCAGGAGAGAGATGGGGAGAGGTGTGAACCTGTCCCTTCTCCGTGACTTCTTGGCACCTTTGGCCACATAGCATCCTCCTGGAGCAGCTCTGTGAGGAGGGGGGATTCTCTGTGGCAGCCCCTCAGCTGCGAAATTCCCTCTCCTGCATGCCTGCAATGGCTCACTGAACCATTTGCCTGCAGCAGGAAGTGCAGCAGAACCGCCCGCAAGGAGCTTTGCCTCTTAGGGCAGGGGTTGGCATGGCCCTGGTGAACCAGGCTTCCGCCTTTGCCTTGCTTGGGCAGCCCTGGGCCTCCCTGATCACTTTCAGGTGTACCAGAAATCCTGATGGTGCTGGTGCCCCGTTGGCTGGCTGCCAACCAAGCGGCAAAGGGCTGGACAGAAGCATGAAGAGCCCATGGAGCCCTCGCCATGCGTCACGCGATGGGAATGATCTTGGTGGTTTTCTGCCCATTTGTGGTGGGGCAGCGCTGCTGGTTTTGGGTGATGGGCCAGGTTTACGCACAGGCCAGTGACCCCCATCTCTCTAAATAGCTCTTATGGGAACCCGTGGCCCTGCAAGTCTTCAAAATGCCTTTGACCACAACAACACACGGCAGCTTGTGGGACAATAGCTTTGGTTAAAAATCAAAATTACTTTAATGTGTAACGTAACTAGGTTTGGTGCTCAGTGCTTCTGCTGCAGGAGGGTGGGATTGTTCAAAGTGGAATGCTGCTCTTCTGTGTAAAGGAGTGGAAAAATGTCTGTCTTTGACTGTAGGGGGTGACAGCCCCCCCCCCCAATTCAGGTTGTATCTTGTGGATTCATAGGAAATTGCATGTTGGGGTGAGTTGCTTTGGGGCTGGGTTAAATAAACAAGCCGTTAATTTTCTCTCCATGGAAGCTTTGGCTGAAACTTGATTGGAATTGTTGGAATTCAGCTTATCTAGTGCTGTTGGCTTGTAAATTGGGCAAATTGCTGCGTTGCTTACTCAGCCCATCTCCTGTTTTGTTCGGTCTTTAATCTTGACTTTTCTGACCCTGAAACCTGAAGAAGTGTCAGCTCTCCGGTTTCAGCTGAGCGTCAACTTGCTGTAAAGCACTTTGGGCTCTTGAAAAACACTGCATAAGTTGTTATTGCAAATAATTATTATCATTATTACATTTCCTTTCCACACTTCATTGATTCACAATCACACAGCAAGTTAGATATGAAAATCCTAAAAACAGAAAACGCTTAAAGCATATTCATGAAAGGAATGGGAACAGACAGTAACGTAATTAAGGCAACCATACCATTCAAAAATTAAAAGCTGTGTTAATACGCTTATCCTATTTAACTCCCACAAACGCTCAGGTGCAGAGATGTGTTTTCAGTTGGTGCCAAAAGGCAAACAGAGTTTGTGCCACCCACCCTGCAGAGGATGGCGCATTCCACAAACCAGGTGCCACCACTGAGAAGGCCCAGATGCTAAGGAGGGAGGGAGTGTCATTGGCCATCTGAATCTGGCTGCTTCAAGGAGGGTGGGTATTTTTAGCTGTAAAATACTTGCATACCGCAGTTTCATTTTTTAAAAAAATCAATGCAGTTTTAACTATTACATTCCTTAATTGTCTGCATAAGCCTGGCAGCAGAGAAGAGTTTTCAGCAAACATTTAAAAGTTCATATAGAAGACTCCTGCTGGATCTCTGCTGGAAGAGCATTGCATCTGGAGTGGGCCAGAGACACTCAGCTGTGTCGAATGAGCCTCACCAGTTCAGGAGTCAAAACCAGGGATGCTCTTACAGATGATTTCGGCGACTGACCTGGGGATTGTAAGGGTCTAGTTGGTTCCTAAGGTACCCTAGACCCAAGTTTTTCAGGGCCTTGTAGATGAATGCAAAGAACCTTGCTTCCTAGTCCATGGGCAGCCAGTGTGGTTGTGCTGGAAGCAGAGGCAAGGCAGCCAGGCCTCTCCATCTGCTTGGAAGTGACCAGCTGCTGTCTACTTATTTAGCAAATGCACTGCCTGCTTTTCAGCAATGAGACAAGCTGCCAAAGCAGGTCACAGTCCAATTTGGAGCAAGGATATAAGAAAGCATTGGAAATGTAGATGAAATCATTAAAATCAGCTGGCTTGAAACAACAGGAAAACCACAAACGGAGGCAAAATAAAATCAATACTGGGGGAAAAAAGCAGTGGTGTTAAAGTGAGACCATGTCTCTGGCTATTGGTTCTGGCTGCCTGCTAAAATCCCCCAGGGCCTGTTCTCTCACCAGGAATCTCTGACCACCAGGAGCCTGGAATAAGATTGTAAGCTTGGGGTGGGGGGCAAGTTTCAAATACAGTGGTACCTCGGGTTACATACGCCTCAGGTTACATATGCTTCAGGTTGCAGACTCCGCTAACCCAGAAATAGTGCTTCACGTTAAGAACTTTGCTTCAGGATGAGAACAGAAATCGTGCTCCGGTGGCGCGGGAGCAGCAGGAGGCCCCATTAGCTAAAGTAGCTTCAGGTTAAGAACAGTTTCAGGTTAAGAATGGACCTCCGGAACGAATTAAATACTTAACCCGAGGCACCACTGTACGCTTTTCACATATTGTGGTGGTGCCCTCAAAATCAGGATATACAGAGAATGAGTATTGTCAGAAAAAGCAGAAATCATTGGTTATGAATTTATAATATTGTTTGGTGATATCAAAGAGGTGTCGCCCCTAGAGGACCCTTGAGATGATCGTTTTATCTTACTACAGTGGGCTTGTATATCAAACTTGGAAAACTTTCTGTGGACAAACTTTCTGTGGACAAACAAAAGTGACCTGAAAACGGCCTGAAAAGCGAGATGAGCGCCACACCCCATAGTTTCCTTTGAGTGGACATAGCCATCCAGGGGTCCTTTACCTTTACCAAGCTTGGAAAAAGCTGCATACACAGATTGAAAACTGAAGGATGGATTTTAGATGGGTGTGTGTGTACCAATTATAGATACTGGTTATATATTTACAGATGTTAACTGCATACCGTTCTCAACCTGTCACTTCATATTGATTGATCTTGCAAATAAAACTGTGTTCAAGGGGAGTTGGGCAGGTGAAGCCTTGGGGTCTGAACCAGGAAGGAATGTGGGTGGGGGCAAATGAGGCCCCCCTGGGTGCTGGGCGGGTTTCCGGTTGCACCAGGACTGCTGGGATGAATAACTCACCATGGCTGATCTCCCAGTTTTAAAATGTAAAATCCAGCTGTTAGCCAGATATGTCTTCTTTCTTAGGTGAAACACACAGGTTTCTTGGTAGGTAGAATCAGGAGCACAGAGAAAACCGGGAAATTTTTATATTATGAAAGCTATAGATTAGTTTCCGGCCGTGTGCTAGGTAAAAAGTCGTCTTGTGGCACCTTGAAGACTAACTCATTTTATACCGGAGGCTGCTTATTGTTCTCATTCTGAGAAAGTGAACATCGATTTTTAGTCCTGGGGCACTTCAGGATTTTGCTGTCACTGCCCTCCTCTTTATTAATTGGCTCCGTGGGCAACTGAACCGCCCATGGTTCACCTTCATGCTGTGGTGCCCTGACCAACCTGACGCCGGGGATCCAACAGGCTGCACCCAGCTCATGATTCTGCCAGAACGGCCTGTGGAGGCAGCTTCAGAGCCATCCATAAATGATTCGATTCGCATCTTCTGTTCTCTGTCAGCTGATTCATGGGGCTTGAAGTATAGCCTGATTTGGTGCTTTCTGGCCACCTCCTCTGTCTTCTCCTTCCCCTCTGCCCCAGCACAGCAGAGCAACCAGAACCACATCCTCTGGGCAGGTGGAGCAAAGGGTTGAGGGTCAATGGAGAGGGCCAGGATCAAGCGCTCTCTGGCTCCAAAGCTGAGACTTGTTTCTCACATTTTGTTGCCTCCTGATCTCTTCAGCATGGCTGAAAGAATGGACACAAGATGCAGGATTTTGCATTTCAAACATCACTCAGGATTCACAGAACTGTAGAGGTGGAAGGGACCTTGAGGGTCAACTTACGCAACCCCTTGCAGTGGGACAGAGGCGATTATAAATCTAAGCACATAAACAAGGTACTCAGTCCCCATCACCGTGGCAGACAGCATGCTTCACGAAACAGTATAGCAGATAGTAGATTTATTTAGACTTCATCTACACCATCTCCAAGGCTCAGGGTCAATTGCGGAAGCAAACAAGAGAATAAGATTTCGTCTAGTTCCGTGAAATTTCCCCACTCTTCCTGTCTTAGCCTTGAGCCAAACCAAGGACAAGCGTGGAAAGATAAGATTTGGCAGCTCAGCTGAAATGTTCCTTCAGCTTAGACTTCAGCAAGTCTTTGGCAGACTATCTACTGCCCTTTAGGGGCACAGCAGTGGTAGAAAACCCCCCACTGCAGTGAAGCAAGCCTGGCTTTTTGCTGGGGAATCTGAACCGTCCTTTCCCCTTTCAGTCCACGCAGAAAGGGAGGCCGGGGGCTGCGAGACTCAGAGCAGGGTTGGACATAAACCAAATAGGATCCTAAGTGAGAGGCATAATAATAATAATAATCAATTTATTGTTTGCACCCCACCCATCTGACTAGGTGGCATCTTTGGACCAGCCACGTTCTGATGGTTCATCTTTTGAGTGCTTCATATTTCATTGCCTCTGTAGCCCATTTCACAATGCTGATATATGATTTCCATGCACGACTTCCCTCTCTCATATCGGACAGCAAGTTTGTAGGCACAGATTCAATCTTGCTGCACCCACAGTTTGTTGACTAAGCTCTGGTGTTGTCATTTCTTTTGTGGATGATAGCAGTTTACTGCCAGGTTGATTTGCCTACTGCAGCACTGCCAGGTTGATTTGCCAGGTGTACAAATCAAGACCAACTCTTCTGTTCTCTTGGTGGTTGAGTGGATGGTTAAGGGGCCCCACCGAGCCCCCTGCCTTTAAATCTGACTCTGAGGGCAGAGTCTGCTGCCCAGGTCACTTGTGAGCAGTATCCGCAGAGGGGTTGATTGTCAGGAGGCAACTTCTTCTGTTGCACCAGTCAGCTGTGGAAACCGAAAGTTCAAGCCACGTATGGGGCAGGAGGCAGAGGCCTCCTTGCACAACCTGCTTTCCCACAACAGGGCCATAAAAGTGAGCTGCGGATAAACATGGAACTTTTATTGCAGCGTTTGAACAATGGTGTGTATGTGCGATCTTTCCCTCCGCCCCGTGAAAGGGGGGTGGGGAGCAAAAGCAAATACGGGTTCATAGGTCTTTGTCTGCCAGTCATACCAGCTTTCTGGTCCCTGGAAAGATCCCCTTATATGGTGAAGTGTAGAAGTGGGCTTCTGGGGTGGCAACAAAGTTGGGGAAATGAAGGGTAGCAGGGCATGCACCCTAGAAGAACAAAAAACTCCTGCCTTGGAGGTTCTGAAGCGGACTTTGGATGGCCACCTGTCATGGATGTCTCAGTTGAGATTCCTGCATTGCGCGGGGGGGGGGGGAGACTAGATGACCCCAGGGGGTAAGTTTCAACTGCTGTTCTAGGTGGTAGTTTTCACAGAGCATGCTGGAAAGGTTGAGGCTGCTGTCTTGCTTCCTCCACCCGCATGTTTCCTGTCGGAGGTCGGGGGGGGGCTGAAGAGTTCATAGCTGGTCATCTGGTGAGTTTGTGGCGAGAGTGACATTTGCAGTGGGAAGCTTCCTGCTTTGCAGCCCAGCCCTTGAGCCTTGCTGTGCTCTCTCTCTCCACAGAAGGCCCTTGAGTGCTGGATGAGATGATGCCCGCTGTTGCCTCGGGTCCCCGCCATGAGCTCAGTGTTAGAAACTGAGATATGAAAGCTAGGAGCTAAATGGCACCTTAATCGTGGGTTATGGGAGCAACATTGGAATGTCTCTGTGCACTTTTTTATCACAAGAATACAAAGCTGAAAATGAATGAACTGCAGCTAAAATATTGTGTTCATTTTTCACATGGTCTAGCCCTCCCCCTGCCTGCCCCCCTAACATTCTGAAGAGGGTCTCTTCTCCAGTCTTTAGAGAGTGGGGAGGCAGAAAACGGTCCTCCTTCCACTCTGAAGTTTGGGTATGAAATCTTAGGTGCAGCACTGCGCCCAGAGCTCAGAAACTGCTTGTGCTAATGAAATTCCCTGTCGCGAAATGCGCCTGGAACAATGGGAGTGTCAAGCACTGCATGAGCTTGTGACTTTGTGGATCCTCCTGCCCATCTCAAAATTAAAAATGGTTTGTGAACCACTGTATCCTTGCCAGCCTCTCCTGAGGCTTAAACACTTAAAACGCACACAACATTTTCCAAGCACTTTTCATATACAGTTCATAGAATCATAGAATAATAGAATCATAGAGTTGGAAGAGACCACAAGTGCCATCGAGTCCAACCCCCTGCCAAGCAGGAAACACCATCAGAGCACTCCTGACATATGGTTGTCAAGCCTCTGCTTAAAGACCTCCAAAGAAGGAGACTCCACCACACTCCTGGGCAGCAAATTCCACTGTCAAACAGCTCTTACTGTCAGGAAGTTCTTCCTAATGTTTAGGTGGAATCTTCTTTCTTGTAGTTTGGAACCATTGCTCCGTGTCCGCTTCTCTGGAGCAGCAGAAAACAACCTTTCTCCCTCCTCTATGTGACATCCTTTTATATATTTGAACATGGCTATCATATCACCCCTTAACCTCCTCTTCTCCAGGCTAAACATGCCCAGCTCCCTTAGCCGTTCCTCATAAGGCATCGTTTCCAGGCCTTTGACCATTTTGGTTGCCCTCCTCTGGACACGTTCCAGTTTGTCCGTGTCCTTCTTGAACTGTGGTGCCCAGAACTGGACACAGTACTCCAGGTGAGGTCTGACCAGAGCAGAATACAGTGGCACTATTACTTCCCTTGATCTAGATGCAATACTCCTATTGATGCAGCCCAGAATTGCATTGGCTTTTTTAGCTGCCGCGTCACACTGTTGTCTCATGTCAAGTTTGTGCTCAACCAAGACTCCTAGATCCTTTTCACATGTACTGCTCTCAAGCCAGGTGTCACCCATCTTGTAATTGTGCCTCTCATTTTTTTTGCCCAAGTGCAATACTTTACATTTCTCCAAGTTGTACCTTGGATCCTGAACGCCTTGGTTCTTGGACGTTTTGGCTCCCGAACGCCGCAAACCCGGAAGTGAGCGTTCCGATTTGCAAACATTCTTTGGAACCCGAACGTCCGACGGGACTTCATGCAGCCCATCAGAAGCTGCACTTTTGTTTCTGAACATTTTGGAAGTTGAACAGACTTCTGGATCGGATTCTGTTTGACTTCCAAGGTTTGTTGTTTGTTGTTGTTTAGTCGTTTAGTCGTGTCCGACTCTTCGTGACCCCATGGACCAGAGAACGCCAGGCACTCCTGTCCTCCACTGCCCCCCGCAGCTTGGTCAGACTCATGCTGGTAACCTCGAAAACACTATCCAACCATCTCGTCCTCTGTCGCCCCCTTCTCCTTGTGCCCTCCATCTTTCCCAACATCAGGGTCTTCTCCAGGGAGTCTTCTCTTCTCATGAGGTGGCCAAAGTACTGGAGCCTCAGCTTCACAATCTGTCCTTCCAGTGAGCACTCAGGGCTGATTTCCTTCAGAATGGAGAGGTTTGATCTTCTTGCAGTCCATGGGACTCTCAAGAGTCTCCTCCAGCACCATAATTCAAAAGCATCAATTCTTCGGCGATCAGCCTTCTTTATGGTCCAGCTCTCACTTCCATACATCACTACTGGGAAAACCATAGCTTTAACTATACGGACCTTTGTTGGCAAGGTGATGTCTCTACTTCTCAAGATGCTGTCTAGGCCTGTCATTGCCCTTCTCCCAAGAAGCAGGCGTCTTTTAATTTCGTGGCTGCTGTCACCATCTACAGTGATCATGGAACCCAAGAAAGTAAAATCTCTCACTGCCTCCATTTCTTCCCCTTCTATTTGCCAGGAGGTGATGGGACCGGTAGCCATGATCTTCGTTTTTTTGATGTTGAGCTTCAGACCATATTTTGCACTCTCTTCTTTCACCCTCAATAAAAGGTTCTTTAATTCCTCCTCACTTTCTGCCATCAAGACTTCCAAGGTACAACTGTATTAAAAGACAAGCCAGCTCATGGCTGCCGGCTCACAGTCAAACAGGCACAGCGGAGAAGGAAAAAGGAATGGGGAGGGAAGAGGAAGGCAAGCATTGGAGCAGCTTTTTCTTGCACTGGCTGATGGATGGAGCCAGGATGTGGACTCCAGTGCTGTGATGGTTGTGTGTGTGTGTGTGTCGTGGCCCCTTGGCCTTCTGGTCAGTGGAAGAGACCACTTTATCTCTGCTGGTTCAGTTCTGAGGAGATTCACTTAGTCACATGTGCTGCAGTATGAAACATAGTAGGGGCAGATAGAGAGGAGACCTTCCACATGGAGTAGATCAGCCTTCCCCAACTTGGTTTTCTCTGCATGTTTTGGACCACACTTCCCATCAGACCCTGTTGGATTTCCTGAAATCTATCTGGGAGTTTATGCAAGAGGGACACTGCTTCCTTCCCTGCAAGTCCCCAGCATCTGCTGGGTGCCAGTTTCCCAGAACTCTCTGCTGTGGCTCTTAGCCTTGCGCAGTTGGCATAGCTGCAGGAGGTCTAGACTTCGGAGACTTTGCATGAGCCAACATTTGTGTCTGATTAACGTTATTTACTTTGGCTGAGGGAGGCTCTGAGCTGCTGCAAGCTTGAGATGTCCTCTGGCGATAGTCGCAGCAGCATCCGTGTGCTCCCAGTATCAAGTGACTGGAATCGCAACTCGGGCTTCCTGCCCTGTGTATGCTAATTTAGCAGTGTGAGGTCACAGCTATATTTATCTCGGCTATATAAGTCTAACCAAATAACCTGAAGTGCCTGAAGAGTCACAAACCGAGCCCCGGGTATATACCGAGCAAAACCAAGCAAGCTGCGACCTTTTGTGGCTTGTTGACTAAAATAATATTGTCATAGTTCTCTGTATCTGGGTGACATCCAGGTTAGGTTACTGCATTGTATGCTGCTCTCTGAGCCTGCTTGGAAACTTGTAGCTTGTCCAGAATATGGCCCAGCAATTGTGATCCTATCGCACCGGTTGAATTGGCAGCCTGGCTTTATTCCAAAGCTGTTAACCATGGTTTCCTGGTTTGGATAAAGCAGGGAACCGTAGTTTATGCAAAAACCTTGCAAAATGTGCCTTTGTTTGTGCAGCCAAAAGGCTCGTCTGCATCTCCACTGAGCCAAGAGATGATAATTGAAACTTGTCTGTTGTGTTGCATGTTACTGGCATAAACTGCTTGAAGATCACAGGTGTTTGGTGTGCTCACCAGTGCCAGGGAGGGCACTATTCTCACAAGGGCTTGTGCCAGCGTAGGCCTGGTGGCAGGAACAATGGTCAGCCTGGATGGGTCACCTGGTGAGAGCCTGGTGCTGATGACGCCAAGGTTGCAGGTTCGATCTCTGTATGGGACAGCTGCATATTCCTGCCTTGCAGGGGGTTCGACTAGGCGCAGCGGTTCTCAACCTGTGGGTCCCCAGATGTTGTTGGACTACAACTCCCATCATCTCCAGCTCTGGCCTTGCTAGCTAGGGGTGATGGGAGTTGTAGTTCAACAACAACTGGGGACCCACAGGTTGAGAAAGGCTGGATTAGAGGATCCTCAGGGTCCCTCCCAACTTCAATTCTATAATTCTAAGAATTGCCAACCCAGGGAGATGCCAAAGAGATCTCCTGGGTGCCCCGGGAGCGAAACTCAAATGCAGTTTTTCAAATATTTGGCAGTAAACCTTTTAAAGGCAGCTGTAGTGGAAAATACCTGTACATTTAAAACAAGGAGGAGGAGGCCAGCTACTAATAAAGCGAGCAGCTCACCCAAAATTACTGAAATATTATCAAAGCCGACCTCCAGAGCAGACTGCCAGGTGGGGAAAGCCTTCCAGGAGTGCTGCCTGCCTTGCCCTTCATGAGCCAGTTTGGGTAGAAAGGTGGCGGCAACAACAAGGTGTGTTTGGGGTGGGGATTGCCAGTGGCTAAGCAAAAGCCAACCGTTATGGGATGGCAGTCGCTGCAGTCACCGCTTGCAAGGGCCCCCAACAAGATCAGCTCTAGGAACTCTTACTAGCTTGGTGAGATATTCCTTTTGTGTTAACTTACTTCAGCCTAATCCTGACCATGTCTGCTCAGAAGTTGAGTTCCGTGGGGTTTCCTGCCAGGTGAGTGGGATTAGGGTTGCAGTGCCCGTGGGGGCCCTGAGTTCTGGGACTGGATTATACCTGGTTTTCTTTCCCTGATATTTCTAGTACTCCCTTATCTGTTCAGCAGCTTGCCTTTCAAAGACAGATTTGCATAAGCAGTAGCACAGTCCCACCCCCCATACGGAAATGAGTAGGTTCCATAGAGATTTCTTTCCATGTGCTTCGCCTGCCTTCCCTTTTCAGGGTTTGTGACAGTTCCAGAAAGCCTTGCCTTATTCTTGTGCAAGGAGAGCAGAGATACAGGACTTGAAGCAACGCAAATCTTGCCAGCAGCTTCACTTTTCAGAGAGCAAGGCTGACAGCCATGTGTGATTCTGTCACTCTAGCACTGCTGTTTCAGCCTCCTTTCTTCTCGGCCCAGGTGACATTTTCCTTTGCAGGCCGAATACCTACCTACCTACCTTGAGATCTCACTGTGTTTTAAGTGACTAGCTGGCCCAATAAAAGCTCTTGTCTCTCTTCCAAATGCTGTGAGATTTGCAATAATCTCCCAGTATCCTTGGCTTGCTCTGAGCTGCGTTTTGCATAATCCCCGTGGATTACCAGGAGGTGGAAGAAGCCAGGCCGCTTCCTGATTCCTATCAACTAGCTACAGTTTCCCAAAGCACTTAGCAGTGCTAAGGAGGCCTGGCTGCCATGTTCCTTGGCTCAGCAGCTGTTGACAGCAGGTCTCCTCCTCTTTAGAGTCTGAGCACCTCAATGGCTGTGGCAGCCTTGCTGCTGCGCCTGGCGGGCGCTGCTTCCAACCACTGGGCGGCACTGTCTGCTGCTGGATGAGCTCCTGCTTGGAACAGCTGCACTTTATTAAAAAGGAGGAGGCAGCTTTGCATTTTTGCAAGGAACTTTGAATGCAAATAGCTCCCCTCCGCCTTTAGAGAAAATTGGAAAATTAGGGAGAATGATGTGTGAGGGCTCCCTCTCCCTTCCTCCGACAGTGAGGGGCTCAAAATGCATTTTTAAAGGAAGGCTTAGCTGGCATTCTGCTTCTGCACCATAGCTGTGGAAGCCATATTAGATATCCAGCATGCCAGGAAGAAGTCCGTTTACGGGGATGGGCTGGAAGCTGAACAGAGGAATGAGAAGAAGAAGACGTTGTGTGCTTCCTGTAAAAATCTCAGAACAGAATCATGTTCAGTTTCATAAAACTGCACACACAATCCAAGTTATCCCCTTCCAGACACAGGTCAAACATGGGGTTCCCAAAGCAATTTCATCTGCCCTGCAACCCTACCAAGTCCTTATCTGTGTGGAGTTGTTGTTGTTGTTGTTGTTGTTGTTGTTGTTGTTGTTGTTGTTGTTCTTCTTCTTCTTCTTCTTCTTCTTCTTCTTCTTCTTCTTCTTCTTCTTCTTCTTCCTCCTCCTCCTCCTCCTCCTCCTCCTCCTCCTCCTCCTCCTCCTCCAAAAATTGATGTTGGCTTTCCTCGTGAGGGAAAGCATGATGTTTTCAAAAGTTACAAAAAATTAGGGCATGCTGTGCTTGATGCCCTACAGCTGTTCCCATGTTTTGAAGCCCCTCACAGCTCAGTGGTGCTGACTGATAAAGAGTCCCCCACCTGGGGCTCATCACATGTTTCATTGCTATCCTACTCTTTCCTGCAAAGAGCTCAGGGTTCTCCCCTCCCCATCCTCACAACAACCCTTTGAGGGAAAGAACGACTAGCCTGGCTTCATGGCTGAGTGGAGATTTGAACCCTGGCTGCTCAGGTCCAGGCCCAACCCTCTAACCGCTGCACCACACTACCCCTTGCACTACTGCTGTCCGTCTCCACAAGGTTTTGCGGGCAAGTTCTTCAGCACCACGCTGAGCTCAGCCACCCAGGCTCTGGGGCATTGAGTCCTAGAGCAGCAAGTGCCGGCAGCCCCCGAAACCCCACAGCATGGCTCTCGCAGGGCCCTCCGTCACAAATCCCGATACTGTCTTGTGGTGCTGAGTCCGGCCATTGTCTCTCTCCTGCAGCTGCCTGGGGAGGCCTGGTGGTTCAAGTTAGCGCGTTGGCTGGGAAACCAGCCTCTCGTTTCCATGTGGGTTTGCTCATTAAGGCTGCCCCCCCGCCTGCCCCCCCCCCCGCTCTGGAACAGCAAGCAGCCCTTTCCCATCGCCCACCAAACCGATGCAAACCTCTGGGTGGGCGGACTTAATTCTGCAGGAGGAGCCCACAGGTGGCAAAGGAGGGGCCCACTGGGCTGGCTGTGTGTGGCAGGATCCCCCACCCCAGTCCACAGACACACACCAGGGATGGGGGGCGGGAGCTTTTTTGGCTCAGCAGGCCAGATCTTTCTCTTCCCCTACCTGACCTGCCGTGGGGGCAAGGCAGGCAGGGACTAAGCACCACCAGCTGCTGTTGGGGAGCTCAGCCATGCTTTCTGCAGGAATCGGATGCACGAGAAAGGGGGGCCTGGCTGTAGATTTGGGGAAACTGCCTGGATGGCCAAATTCACCTTATGGGCTGGAGGTTTTCCGTCCCTGCTGTACAGGCAAAACCTTTCCAAGGCACGGGGTGGCGGAGAAATACATGGGTGGAGCTTAAATGAAGATTGAGCGCCTTCATGCTTTCTCCAATTGTGGCTGATGCCCAGCATCTAAAGGGCTGCCCTGTGAACCGATTCTGTCTTCATATGTCCTTGCTGGTGCCCCTACCTTTGGAAGGAACGTGGGTCGTGACCAAGGATTGAGCCTTCTCGGTGGTGGCACCCTCTTTGTGCAATTATTTCCCTAGAGAGGCCCCTATGGCATTGAGTCTAGTGTCACCCTAGTACCCAGGGGAAGACTGGTGTGTTTATCAGTGTTTTCGATCCGTTTCATGCTGCCGGCCTCTGTACCCAGTGCCATTCCCCCTCCCCAGGTGTTCCTTTTGTGTTTTGTATATCTGTCTTGCCTGCAAAATGCCTGCAGCGCTGCTTATTTGTCTGGTATCACTGGTGTCTTCCTGCTGCTTAATGTGGTGATCTCACTCTCCAGGAAACCTGCAGGAAATGCCAGGGCCTCTGGAAGGAGCATATGAACCTCACCTGTGAGCAGCTGGCCGAGAAGGATGACATAAAATACCGAACATCTATGTGAGTAACTTTGTGAAGGGGGGCAGGGAGAACCAGGAAGCCTTTTTTCCTAGTTTCTTATTTAAGCCAGCCGAGAAAGTACCTGCTACTGAGCCTCCTCAGCAAGAGGGCTTTTGTGCTTCAGGATATATCCCAGAATCATAGAATGGTGGAGTTGGAAGGGACCCCCCGGGGTCATCTAGTCCAACCCCTGCAAGGCAGGAATCTCAGCTCAAGCATCCAGGACAGATGGCCAGCCAAGCTCTGCTTAAGAACCTCCAAGCAAGGAGAGGCCACAACTTCCTGGGGGAGACCGTTCCACTGTGGAGCAGCTCTTACTGTCAAAATGTTCTTCGTGATATTGAGCTGAAATCTCCTCTCTTGTAACTTGAAGCCATGCGTTCGAGTCCTGCACTCCAGAGCAGGAGAAAACAAGCTTGCTCCATCTTCCATGTGATAGCCCTTGAGATATTTGAAGATGGCTCTCACATCTCCTCTTTTCCAGGCTAAACCTGCCCAACTCCCTCGAGGTACCTGCTTTTATGCGCTCTGGGTGCAGGACAGCCAGGGGAGAGCTGCTTTGCATATATAGTTTTAATATGGTTTCTTATCCTTGAGCAGCTGAAATTCTACTCTTGTTTCAGACAATAAAAGGTCCCGTTTGAGTCTTGGGAAGGGGAAGCGCAGCTGGAGTTCAGGCCCAGCTTCCTGCTCTGCTTGGCGCTTCCTGCTGGGAGGATGAGAGGGAGCAGCCCAGAAAACGGGGAGCAGGCTCTGCCCTAAGGGCAAGCACCGTTCCCAAAGAGGAATTTGCAGTGGGGAAACTGGGAAATAAAAGAGGCGATGGAAATATAGTGTTACATCCTGCAGCATCTAGCACAGCGCATTACGGTTGCAAGAACTGGCAGGAAAATCATTAAGAGAGCTGCCAAGAGCCTCAGTGATTTTCAAGCGGTCTGGGGATGTGGGAGTTTGGAGCCACCAAACTCAGACACGGGTGTAAGGGGCTCTTGGCAGAGATCTAGGAATAGCAGGATGGGTTTCACCTCCTTCAGTCACAGAGCCATGGTCCAAAAGGCACATGATGCAGACATAGACTCATCTTCCTGGAGTGAAGGTCAGTCTGGTCAGTGCCTGGACAGGACCGCAAAGCCTCCCTGTGCTGTCTTGAGTCGTCGTCTTCTTCTTTGGCGATCCCTCCTAGCCGAGTAAGATTGTCTTCCATAAACACGGTTTTAACAATGAGTCCGTAAGTGACTGTGGAGGCCAATTCTGGATCCACACGTCCTTCCACAGTGGGGACATTGGTTTCTGGGCGGGGATTGATCACATTGTGGATTTGCCAGGCATGCCTTCCTCTTAGCATGTTTCTCCCTTGTGTCCTGAGTTCGAGTGTCTTCAAGGCCCCAGGAAAGGCTGTTCTCCAACTGGAGTGCTCACAGGCCAGTGTTTCCCAGTTGTTGGTGTTTATACTACATTTTTAAAGATTTGCCTTGAGGGAGTCTTTAAACCTCTTTGGTTGACCACCAGCACTACGCTTTCCATTTTTTAAAGTTCAGAATAGAGCAGTTGCTGTCTTGAGCACCATTTTGAGAGAGGCGCCGAGGTATAAAATGTAATATTTGTCTGGTGGGAGGGAGAAGTCTGCAGTTGAAACCAAGGATCTTCAGAAAGCATCCTTGGATACTGGGCTGTGTTGTGGGAAGGAAAACAAAGTGTAGGTGCTCTGTTATATAACTTGCAAACATCAGCAGAAGCACAGAGTGATTAAAATGTTGGTGCAATGCTTTAACTTGCGTGGGGAAAGCTTAAAACTATTGTCAGGCCCTAAACATCTCCTGTTTGCAGAACAGAATAGTTAGCAATCCTTTTGCAGCATCTCTGTAACCAAAGCAACAGGCTCTGATTTATAAAAGGCCTCAAGCAACAGTGCAGAGTTTGCATTTCCTGCTTCTTTCATTGCCTCAGCCATATATTTTCTGCTTGTCAGAGGTGAGGGTCTGTGTGTGCTTTGACTCCTGGGTTAAATTATTTCTGCATTAACGTTTAGCTCCCCCACCTCTTTGACGCTCTGGGAAACCAGATTTAACCCTGCAGAATGCCAGCCTGCAATGAACCTCCTTTCACTTAATTTGTCTCCAACTCATCATAAGGTAATTCTAAATAGACAGCCACAAAGACCTCCTTGGAAACAGCATGGGAGGGGTGGGCTTCATACCCCCCCTTCCTGGGAAAGAGCCTGTTCGAGATGGCAGGGTTGCTATTGACATGGTTGCTAAAGAATTGGGGGGGGGGGGTTCATCTATGTGGAGACTCTGAAGGCAAGAGTGTGACACCCAGGCCCATAGATCTCTCATCAGCCAAGGAACAAGAGCACTCACTAACACACATCTAAACAAATACATGAATAATTATATTATTGTGATTTGATAATACTTTGGGCTCTCACCATTTGAAGAAATGTTAGCTGATGAAGTCTGGATCAATGAAAGATGCAATTCTCTACATACCTGCTCAGGATTCATTGGGATTTAGTTTGCATATGACCAAACATCATAGCTTTGAAGGGAGGGGTGTTTTCTTCTTAGAGGAGTGTGTGTGTGTGTGTGTGTGTGTGTGTGTGTCTCTATCTCAGCAGCCACCTGCATGACGGTGATGGGAAACACCTCATCTGAAATGACACCTGCCACCTTCTGTAAGAAAATCCTTATTTAAAAATAGTGTGTAGTGGATGAAGTGTTCTCCAGCCCACCAAACACAAAAGCTGATGCCATAATTCGTTAAGGATATTGGCAGGCTGGACGGTGCGCAAAGGAGGGTCTCCAAGATGATCCAGGGTCTGGAAAGCGAGCCTTATGAGGAACAGTTGAAGGAGCCTGGGAAAGAGGAGGTTGAGAGGGGATACGCTAGCCATCTTCAAATATCTAAGGGGCTGCCGCATTGTTTTCACCTGGTTTTTGTTTAACCCTTTCCCAATTGCCTCACTGCAGAGAAGAGAAGATGACGGCGGCCCGCATCAGAAAGTGCCACAAGTGCGCCACCGGCCTGATCAAATCTGAAGGCTGCAACCGCATGTCGTGCCGCTGTGGCGCCCAGATGTGCTACCTCTGCCGAGCCGCCATTAATGGGTACGACCACTTCTGCCAACACCCCCGATCCCCAGGGGCCCCTTGCCAAGACTGTGCCAAGTGTTCCCTCTGGACAGACCCCACGGTAAGTGACTCCGTTTCCCCCGACTGCTCTCCTGCGCAGATCTGGGAGCCGAACATTGGTAAAGTCACAAGTGACCTCTGGCCCTGTCCTTTGGATGTGCCGTGCCTTCACCTCCAAGGCGGAGCTTCCTGTGGCAATATATGCATAAAAGTCAAGAGTGGCAGCTTGGTTATATTATCCAGCTTATAGCTTAATAACCAGTGAACATTTAAATGCACCTGCATGCTGCCAGCTCTCAGTACTGGCGCCCTCTCTGAGATTGCGTTGCAAATGTGAGAGAAGTTACAATTTAGGAAACGTATCATAGGATTGTTGTTGGAAGGAGAGGCCCTTTTAACACCTTCCTTTTCCTGCTGCAGTGATGTGTTGGAACCAAAGTAGCCTCTGAGAACAAGCAGAGTCCACCTTCTGGCTCAGCATCCCAGCATATCGCCCATTCGTTGACTAAGGTGGCGAGTTTTCTAACTCTTCATAGAGCTCTTTAGTTTTTTTGCCATAGAACCCCAGTGGGCGATTAAGGATTCTGGAGAGAGTTGTCTGGGCCACACTCTGTTTGCAGAGAGCGCTGTCCCACACCTGCTGGAACTCCCAGTCCTGAATCCAGTGTTATCCATCTGCCTGGTCTCAGGGTGGTTCACAAAAAAAGATTATATATATATACACAATAATCCAATAGGGGCCCCCACAAAAAGAGCCACATTTTAAAAGGGCATAGGATGTAAATTGGATCAACCAAAGACCTGGTTAAAAAGGAATGTTTTTGCCTGGCGCCTAAAGGTGTGTAATGAAGGCGCCAGGCAAACTTCCCTAGGGAGAGCATTCCACAGGCGGGGAGCCACTGCAGAGAAGGCCCCGTTCTCGTGTTGCCACCCTCTCAACCTCTCTTCTACAAGCGCCTTCCTTATTCCTTGTTTCACTCACTGTGGCACAATGTCTCAGGCACAGCAAGAAGGCTTCCGCTGCCCTGCACAAGAGTCCACAGAGCCACGTACTAATGTGTTTCCACACGCCACTTAAGCCAGCTCCTTTCCCAAAGAGGCTTGCCTTGCCTTCAGCTCCATAGGCTGCAGTCCATCTCCCTGCCAGTGTGGTATGAGAGCCAGCGTGGTGTAGTGGTTAAGAGCGGTGGACTCGTAATCTGGGGAACCGGGTTCGCGTCTCCGCTCCACCACATGCAGCTGCTGGGTGACCTTGGGCCAGTCACACTTCTCTGAAGTCTCTCAGCCCCACTCACCTCACTGAGGGTTTGTTGTGGGGGAGGAAGGGAAAGGAGAATGTTAGCCGCTTTGAGACTCCTTCGGGTAGTGATAAAGCGGGATATCAAATCCAAACTCTTCTTCCTGCTGGTTCTCAGCCATGAGCAGGCTGCCTGTGCCTCCGGGTAGGAGCTCTCCCTACCCCGGGGGGCTTCTCCCCCCCCCCCGCCCTGCTTGCTGACTCCATTCCAGCCTTGTACTCTCTCCCTCCTCCTGCCTTGCCTCTTGTTACTCAGGCACTCCCTGACTAAGCTGGGAATGATTTGAAAGGAGCTCTTCTCCCTCCCTTCCCCCTCCTGGAAGTGTCTGCCTCATGAAATCATTTCAGAGCTTATTGGGAACGGCTGTGCCTGCACATGCATGAAAAAGGAAGCCCTTTTATTAATATTTCTTCAAAAACGGAGGGGGGAATGCATTTCAAATGGAGAAACCAGCTCCCAGTAACTCTTTTTAAAGTGCCAAAAAAATATTTCTCCACCCTGAAATAATTAGCCAGTCTCTCCCTCCTCCCTCCCATCTTTTGGTGATGTTGCTGCACTGGACAAAAATCTCCTATTTTTTATTTTATTTTTTGAACTCTGTGCTGGTTGATAATGTCTCCTTCCTGTCTGGCCCTTTTCCCCTTTCCCAACACTCCACGTTTTCTTTCGCTTAGCTGTGCTCTTGCTGTGTATAGAGACACACGCCTGGAACTACTGAAGCAGGGAAACAAAAATAGATGCGTTTTGTTTCCCTTCCGCTCCAGCAGAAAGGAGTGCAGTGATCCAGCAGCATGCACCCAGTTTCCTGCAAGGGGGGAGCACATCCCATGCTTTGCGGGGGACAGGGTAGCATCCCAGTTCCAGATGCAGCTCTGAGAAGAGGCCAGCCCTCCCGACACCACCAAGACGCCAACCACGTCCCTCACTCCCGTAGCTTCCGCTGCCAAGTTGGTTAAAAGGGGATAATCTGTAGAATGGTGGTAATGCATTTCGGTGAACAGATTATTTAACCGATTTAAAGGGATCTTTAAGTAGCATAAAGCCATCGAAGCGGTGAAGAAGGTAAAAGCAGAATAACGCACAAGTTCTAAAACCAATAAAATGGTTCCCGTAAGCTCTAAAAACAATACAACCATATTTACAAATTCTAAAAACGATAAAACATTTCCATCAGCTGTGCTGTTGTTCCGTAAATGGCGGGAGGGGAGGCTGACTCAGCATTCAGGATTCCTTCCATTTTCATTGTAGGCAACACTTAATGACATCTCAGCAGACAGACAGTTGCTAAATGAAATTCCTGTTGCTTGGGAGCAGGGCTGTTGTGCTCTGTGCAGCAGCCTGCATTACCTCTAGCTAGCAACACCAGGCTAAACTACGCAACATTAGCACACACATGCACATTTGCTTGATTTGCGTGCTTTATGCAAGGTGCAGAGTCCCTCCTTTTCTCTCCGCAAGGGCTGGGTTTGGTTTAACTCTGTGCAGAATGTTAATCGTTGGTGCAGCTTCTCTGCATGCTCCCCGTTGCAGTGCATAAAGAACAGGAAGACCCAAAGAACAGAGAGAGGAAATGAAGACACAGTTAAGCCCCAAAGTGTAATGCATTTGTGTGTGTGATATCAGAAGATCGAACACGGGTTGAAAATCTCTTTATTGACCTTTTCCAATCCCGCCCACTGAATTCAGCGTTCTTGGGAAAAGCAATTGCAGCCCCCACCCCCTGGAAATTTACTCACAACCTTCATGTGCATAACTGGCCGGTAGAAGTTATGTCACCTATTTTTGCTGGCAGAGTGTTAGCTGTAAGCACAACCTGTTTTTTATGCCGTAAATTATACAAAATGTCCAAACAGTGTGCAATAAATGTACACTTAACAAGGGTGAGAATGGAATATTTTGCTCCAATTCCCAGGGCAAAGCAGAATAAACACCACTTGAGTATGGTAAACATGAGCTTTTGCTAGCCATGTTCTTTGAATACAATACAGTACTATTTTCATATTTTTGAGTCTTGTTTATGCAGTGCTATCTTGGGACCCAATTATATTTTGGCATGCTCAGGCAGAGGCAATTTACAGGGGGAAGAAAACTTGTGTGAATTCTTAAGTTGCAGTTTCTGGGCTGGGATAAAGCTCTGCCAGGAATGCTGCCGTCCTTCATTCTGCACCCTCAGCAGGCAGAAACACTGGCATTTTCACTGTGCCCCTTATACATGTGTCAGGCGTTAATACCGCCATGTGTGCAGCTGCTTTGCTCCTTTGTCCCCTTCCCAGGCTTCCCCCAATTTCTCTTTAAAGTATGCAAATCCATATTGTACATTAATCACGTGCCAAAAGAACGAATAGCTGAGCAGGAAAGTGCAATGTGAAGTGAAAATATGCACTGAAAACTGGCGCGTTTCAGCAGCATTTGGGCAGAGGTGTAGCAGTTTGCAGAATTAAGAAACGAGGTGGGGAGGTGCAGTCTTGGCCTCCGTGCTGCTGCTCAAGCAAACTGACGGCCTGGTCACTTTTTCTCACCCCTTGGAGATCCTCTCAGGCAGAACGTGGCAAGATCACATTGCTGGCCAAACCTCTCTTGCTGTTTGGGGGGAACCTACGGGACCGCCTCTCCGGTATGCCCCACGGAGGACCTTAAGGTCCACAAATGACAACACTTTGGAGGTCACAAGTCGCAAGGTGGTTAGATTGGTCTCCATTAGGGCCAGGGCCTTTTCAACACTGGCCCCGACTTGGTGGAACGCTCTGTCCCAAGAGACTAGGGCTCTGTGGGACTTGACATCTTTCCGCAGGGCCTGCAAGACGGAGCTGTTCCGCCTGGCCTTTGGTTTGGACTCAGTCTGACCCTTATGTTTCCCTCCCCTTATGGTCTTGATCTATCAGCTACCTTTAAAATGAGGCTACATTTTAAATTGCATTTTAACTGTATTTTAAATTGTTTCCCCCCCCTATTATGTTTTTACTGTAATTTTACTGGTGTTAGCCAGCCGGAGCCCAGCTCTGGCCAGGGAGGGCAGGGTATAAATAATTTTTTTAATTTATTATTATTATTATTAGCAAATCCACAAGCTTCCAGGAAAACCATACAGTGTGGCTGCAGCTGGGGATTCTCCCCATGGTGGCTTCAGTGGGGAGCTGACAGAGTCCGTCCCCCCCGCCCACTCTGAGCCTGCAGCTGGCTCCCCGTCACACCTGCGCAATCCCAGGTGACTTGCTCTGCGTTGCTCCAGCAGAACCTGACAAGATTCAGGCCTCCTACCTGTCACCACTGCATCACACCGTTTCTCTCAGGAATTCAAAGTGGCAGGTCAGGGGCAGGAGGGAGCCACACGGTTTATCCTCACAAAAATCTTTCTAGGGCTTGCAGTCAGTCAGATCCAGCAGGGCTTATCCTACTCTGATTTGGGGGGAAAGGGAATTTGAGGAAAGCAGCTGCCTGGCTCTGCTCTGCTCTGCTCTGCGCGCGCGCGCGTGTGTGTGTGTGTGTGTGTATGAGAGAGAAATGTCCTGTGTTGTTGTGCTTCCAGTGGTACTGATGGGATTAATTCCTGACTAGCACCAACATTAGGCTGTTGAAACAGCAACAACAAAAATAACACAGTTTTCTGTGGCACCTCTGCCATAGCAGCACAGCCAAAGGCCGTGAAGAGTTCTGGTCTGTGATATTTCACAAGCACAGTAATTGGCGATTTTGCTGCCCTCTTGTTCTCAGCTTTTGCTGTGTTAGCTTGTAGTGGGAGAAAAAATCTCTGCCCTTTAAATACCAAACTTGATTACGGTTCTCAGCTGGGATTAGTGCCTCAGGGGCACCTTCTCACATCCAGGATCAGGCCACGTGGCCCAAAGCGGGAAGTTCGCCACCTACCCACTTGTAAAGCAGATGCACGATACGACTGGGTCAGAGTCGTGACTGCAAAGGCTTTCCTTGAGTGGCTGTCTGCTAACAACGATCCATAGGGTCTCTGTTTTGGAAAGCCTTTTGGAGGCAGCCTGCTGACTCAGGAAAGAAATTGGAGTGAGGGACCAGCCTTGCTGGACAGAAAGAGTTCTCCTCGCTGGTGGGATGCTGAGCTCCTCCCTCCAGAAAGCAGAACGGGGAAACTTGGCAGAGTTTTGAGATGTGCTGGTCTTCACCAGATTCGAATCTGGAAGCTGGCAAGCCTCCTGCATTCATCCATGTGTTATGCAAAGACAGCACATTTTGCAGGAGTGTCCCAGGGCGCTCTCCAAATCCAGAGCGTTTTCCACATTGGACGGGGGTTGGTGGTGGAATACAGGAAGAGATTAAAAGGGGGAAATGAAAACAAGCTGTGCTGAAGTTCTTTGCATCTCGCAAGGCAGCCAGACTCTCCCTCCAACTAGTCCTGCAGTCTACATCTCTCTCTCACTTTCTGTCCCCCTGATCCTATGCTCTGCATAAATTTTTAAGATGTAACTTTGGGCATGCTTCCAAAATTGAGGTTTTTTGAGAACTTTGGAATGTGGGGACATGCAGAGGGGTGAGGTAGAGGAATGGAAAGAAAGGAGGACGGAGTAAGGATGGCCCCGTTTTGGAGAGAGCGTGCGGTCTAGGCTGGCAAGCAGTGTTGGCGATTGCGGCCGGTCCTATCGTTGGACAGAGTGAGGGTGGGGACTCTTTGTTTCCTGCCTGTCTTGGTTAATCCCCTTCTCCCAGCATATGTCGTAGGCATTGCGGATGGGAGACGCCCCCTGCCCAGCCAGCTGAGCAAGCAGGCACAGAAATTCTGTGTGGCAGGATCAGGATCAGCAAACGACGCCATAGTGAATCGTTGTCGCTTGTCTTCCCTTCCCCCACTGCCCTGCTCACAGTTGTGAAGAATATTCCTCCGTTACGAATGGTCCATGTCGCCATTAAAAAAAAGAGGATGGAAGAGGCCAATATAGCTGTGGAATGCCCCTAGATCAAGTGACTTTTCTTCTTTTAATTTCTTAACCTAGCACAAGGTTGCCATCTGCACTGGCCAGATGTTGTAACTGAGAATCCATCACTGTCGGTCCATCATTTGAAAAATGAGGCTTTCAAGCTGTCTTGTCCCAAAATGGCAACCAGACATTCCATTTTGGCGACCGCAACCTTGGATTCAGGAGCCATTTGGCGCCTAGTTTATAGACCTGAGTTTCTAGCTCTGCTCCTATTGAGCCTCTTAATCTGATTATTCAAGGCCTGCCTCCTCCTCCATGGCAGGCAGCCTCTCCCAGGCAGCCCGGCTGTGGGGCTCTCTGGAGCTGGAGCTGCCCCCTGAACATTTCACGCTTGGATGCCATTTAAAGGATTAGCATCGCTCCAGCTGCTCCTTGGCAGGGCTGGGGGGAGGCGCCGCTTGTTGCCATCTGCTTCGTCAGTCTTGCAAGCTTTGCGGCAGGATCAGTGTTCTGCCTGTAAGCGGCTTAGTCACGCTCCACGGTGTGGGTGAGGATTCGTGCAAGCGCACAGCAAGTTGTCAGCAGTGTGGCCGTGCACCTGCTGCTTGCCCCCCCCCCCCATTTCAAATGCAGTGCAAGATGTTGCTGAAGATATTCCGCTGCACAGCCGGCCGTCTGCACCCGCAGCGCTGGAGAGACGTCCCCCCAGAACCTCTTTTTCATGGCAGCAGGGGCTTAGAGCGACCTGGCTGGCTGAAATGGTGTTCAGTTTCCACAGGAAGTGGTTATTCACTGCTTACCAAATTCAGATTCCTGCAAACCTCCTCCTCCGTCTCCTTTTCTTCTAATAATGCCCTGGCCCTCAGACCTCAAAGTGTCCGGGGTGATCTCGAGAACCAGATGCGGTCGCCGAGCAAGATTTCTAATAATAGCTGGGGGAAATAATATAAACAGCAACACACTGTTGCAGAATAAATGCATGCAAAACTGGCAGAAGTCTCTTGGGTTTGCATATTTCTGCACAATTTGCAGAATTCAGATTTTCTCTCCGCAGATTTCGGCACAGAAATTCAATTTTCCTTCTTCGTCTGTTTGGGCGTTGAGAGAAAACAGCCTGGCTGACGCTTTTGTTTGTTTCTGTCCTTTCTAGGAGGATGACGAGAAGATAATCCAGGAGATTCAGAAGGAAGCTGAAGAGGAGCAAAAGAGGAAAAACGGAGGTGGGTGGTGTCTCCCCCTCCCCCCTTAACAGGCAGAGGTCGATGGGGGTCCCTGGAGAACAGAGCAGCCCCAATTCCAAAAAGCACTTTCTGCCAATGCCCCATGATTACCCACACAAGATACACTTGGCTGGTCGGTTGTCTGCCTGTTGGGTGATCTTGCAAACTTTAAATGAAAATGAGCTGGTAGTGTCTGCACAATTCAGCTTCCTAGGGATATTCTGTAGCCTCAAGGGGTGTGTAGTCATCATCATCATCATCATCATCACCACTTATTTAACTTCTATACTGCCCTTCATCTGAGGATTGCAGAGCAGTTTAAAGTATAGAAACACAAGAATACATAACATAATAACCCTGGATAACCTCAGCTGCACTGCCTGAGTTTTGGCAGGGAGGTTTCAGCCAGGCCTGTGTACGGGGCATGCAGGTCTTCTGCAGAAAAAGCAGAGTATTACAACCACCGTGGGGTTTTAGCCGAAGGTTACGTTTGGAGAAAAGGAGTGAGAAGGGGGAATTCCAGTGGCAAGTACAGTGCTGCCTTGGTTTACAACCATAATCTATTCCGGTTGTAACCCAAGGCGTGCTTTCGCCAATGGGGCCTCCAAAAATTTTTTGTTCGTAATCGAAAAAAAAGGTTGCAAACCAGGACACGCACTTCTGGGTTTGACGTGTTTGTAATCCAAAACGTATGCAAACCAAGACATATGCAAACCAAGGTACCACTGTAATACGTTTGAGTATGTTTGCTGTTCACCGAAATTACTTTTTTAAAAATTATATATGTGACATAGGGGAAAACTGGTTTTTGTTTTTTTTAAAGTTGGCTCATTGCATGAGTTGATGGACTAAAATGCATCATGAGCAAAAGCTGTAGACCTAAAGCAGGAAGCATGGGAGTTGCCTGTATCTCTTATAGCAGCGGTATTAGAAAATGGAGAATATCTTATGTGGTGTTCTTAAAAGGTTCTGTAGGATTTATACAGTTTTAAATCTGCTGCTCGCTTAATCATTGCACTTTTTAGATAACTCAAAAGGTTTTTCCAAACAGATTTCAATCCGAGCCAGCCTGGTTCTCCTCTAGCTGCTGCCGGACCCCTCAATTCTTCTGACCGCCATTGGTCCAAGGGTCCATAAACATCTGGGGGAGTCAGGCTGGCCCTCCCCTGCCCTCATTGCTTTAAAGGTTGAAGCTGATCTGCTGCTTCTGCTGTTTACCTGCCCTCCACATTGTTGTCTTTCTTTCCTCCTCTAGAAAACAGTTTCAAGCGGATTGGGCCCCCGGCAGAGAAGCCTGCGGAGAAAATCCCGCGAATCGAAGCCATCCCCAGGCCGGTCCCGCAGAACCTCCACCACCAAATGCCCCCTTACCCGTTTGTGCACCCTGCCTACCCGCTGAACATGCCCCCCGTCCGCCCGCTCTACAACAACATTGGCCACATCAACATGGGGCCCATCCCTGCCCCTTACGTGCCCCCCCTGCCCAACATGCGGGTGAACTACGACTTCCCACAGGTGAACCTGCCGCTGGAGCACAACCTCCCGATGCACTTTGGCCCACAGCCGCGGCACCGGTTCTGACCCAGCTCAGGGCAGCGCCAGGACTTTGGGAAGTCTCTGCAGGGAAAGTCCACACACTGGCTGACGCAGCCCGCCCCTTCCTCTCTTCTCCACTTTCCCAGTAAACTGCAAGCGCTGAACACGCTCCTGGGCGACCCTCCGGTCTTCTCGTCCCCCAAGGCAAGATCAGCACCTTTGCTGCCCAGTCTCTGTTGCGGGAAGCGGAAGGGACAGGAGGCTCGCCCTGGCACCCTTTTGCTTCCTCCGCTCGTCTAGGAAGGAAGTTCTCTGCTCAGTGAGGTAGGCAGGGGGTGCAGGGTGCTTGTCTGGCAAGAGGCAGCGACGACTCGGACCCACGTGCCAAAACCACAGTTTCTCTTGCCTGCCCAAACGGCGCCGAGAGTGGGAAAGAATCAGGTAGGAGGTTCAGCTCTGGCCAGCTACAGATTTTGAGCGGTGTGGCTGACGGGCAAATTAAACCATTGATGGGAAACCACCGAGGCAAGCAGAAGTTGGCAGAGGCTGTTGCAAACACCAGATTGGCAGCTTCTGTGGCCCTCAGGTCAGGAAGAAACGCCAGCAGAGCTCTTCCCACCACAACCATCTTGTGCCTTTGGCACAGGAGTCAAGCGGCGGGTTGCAGCCAACTAAGTCCTGCTCAAGAGTAGACTCGTTGAAACCAGTGAGCCTAAGTTGGCCGTGTCCATGAAGTTCAATGGCTCCCCTCTGAGCAGGACTCGCATTGGCTGCAACCCAGCCTTCCCAGACTCAGTGTGTTGGTGGGTCTGGCTTTTCAAAGAGATATCAGAGGCCTCTGATTCTTCCAAGGTGCCAAACTGAAGGCTTGCTGTCACTCAGCTCAATGTAACGTGAGACCGCATCTGTTTAAAATAAATGCAGCTTCCGTGGCTGGAACAGTTCTCAAGTGTGTGAGCCAAACCTCTGGTGCTGGGCCTCTGACTTAGCAGTGCTACAGCTTTGGGGTGCGTTGCCCCTGCGACTGCTGGGCTTTGCATTGCACATAGAAAGCCTTGTGGGTTGAATCCTGGTACAGCTGCAGGGAGGGCGGTGTGGGTGGTGATGTGTCTGGAATCCTTGGAAGGAACCGGGTGAGCGTCGGCTGGCTTCACAGGCGAGCCTCTGCCTCCTCTGGTGTTGTGGTCGGTGTGCTTTGCTGTTCGGGGTCTTCAGCATGTTGGGAGTGCCTCTCGTTGACTTGTCTAGTTGTGGTCTGAAGCACTCTGGGGCATCTTGCAGGCTTGGAGGGCAAGAAATTCCGCCCTGCGCACTTGAAAGGAATTTCCAGCTCCCAGAAGATTGCAGAGTTGCTCCTGCATACATGGGAGCTCCACGAGGCCAGTGGAGCCCTCATTAATTGGGACAGGGCAATCATGACCCAAGCGCTCCTGGGCGCTCTGCGTATGTGCAAAGGCTTCCTTGGACTCTTGAGCCGCTGACCCACCGCACTCGGCTGTGGAAACCTTCAGCCTGAAGCTTTCCACTTGGATTATTCCAGGCAGGGCTGGAAGAGGGTTTGTTGGTCTCCAGCTCCCATGCCCAGAGGGATGATGGGAGTTGTAGTCCAGCAGCCTCCGGAGGACCACCATGGATTCCCCACCCTTGGCTTAAGGGCTGTTTTGTACCAACGCCGGCAAATGCACAGCCGGTTGCAGCCTGCCCTTCAAAGGCTCCCATGTGCCTGAGCACTGACCTTCTGCATGACTTGCGGAACTCCAGAGCTCTGGAGTCCTGCCTCTGCTTCAAGGAGGGGTCTCTGGTGCCAGATACGGACCAATTCTCGCACAACGACACGTCAGGTCCGTCCACACTTTAAGGCTTCTGTGCGGCGAGTGCGGCAGGAATGAGCACTGGATCACAGATGACTTAACGCCAGCCATTTGAAACAGTTTTTTTCCGCAAAGCTATGAACACGGATGCTCTCATTTGCTAGGATTATGAGCAACTCACAGAAAATAACTCCAATGGAGAAGAATTTCCAACCACCCTTTTGCTTAATAATAAATACATTTCGCACTTACTCTTTGAAATTCTGGGTCTCTTTTCCTTTTAGAAGTATTACCATAAAGCATCTTTGGGGTGGAGTGGGGGCGTGGAATCAGTTCTGAGTTGGGCTCTTCTCTTCCCCCGACCTTCCCCTTTGACCTTCGTAGTCCTGGGACTATGGGCCACAGACAAAGCCAGATATGGCAGCTCCCCCCTTTCCCCTCTCTTCCGATGTTGGCCCCCCTCCCCCTTGAATGGAAGGGTGCTCATGGTTTTGGGAGCTCCCTGCATGAGCTCCACCAGGGCACTGAAAACGGGCAAACCTTAAACCCTGAGAGGCAACCAAAACAATTCTCCCAATAGCCGTGGGGATGCTGTTGCCTCCTGCCCTCCCCACTTCCCTTGCAATACCACCTATTTATTTGGAAACCGATCTGTTTCAATCCCTCCCACTTATTTTATTTGGTGCTCTCCTGGACTGCAACTCCAGTCTCACCTGATCATTGGCCAGGCTGGCTGGGGGCCTGAGTCTATAACATCTGGAGGGCACCAGGTTGGGAATAGCTGAGGGAGTGTGTAACAAAAGTGAAACAGTTACTCCTTTGCTGCAGAGGGAGAAGAACTGCCTGTGTGTGTGTGTGTGTGTGTGTGTGTGTGTGTGTGTGCGCCTACGCTGTGGATGAATCTGGCAATACCGGCATTCCAAGTTCGTTCTGTGTAACCTGTTGGCTTAAAAGTTCCATTGCGTTGACTGTTCCATGTTTGCCGTAGTTTAAAATCATGCTGTTTGTCGACACTGCTGCTCCTGTTCAGTGATTCTTAAAAGGGGTCACAATACAGCTGGCCAAGTGCTCTTTGGTTGATTTCTCTTCAGGTTTTGACATTAGCACCTTAACTTTAAAACAAAAGATTATTTGATGTAGCAATTGCCGGACATGCAGGTGGTGCTGTGTTTGGAGAAAAGCGACATCAACAGGGCTAGCTGTCAGGAAACAAAGGATGGGAGGGCCGCTGGCGATATTTTTTGAAAGTGTTGGGCGTGTGTGAGTGCATGCAGCAACCAGCTATGTATGAAATAAACCCCTCTTGTATCACAGCTGTAGACAAAGAGGTGGCTTGTGGGTGCCATCCTGCGGTTTAATTGATAAGAGAAGCTGCTTCTGAAAGCACTTGGTGTTGGTGCATCGCTCCCAGTTTGTCCGTTGGTACTGCCTTTCCAGGATTGCTTCTGCAGCGTGCATGCAGACTAAAGCCCAGCGGCATTGAATCTTCCCCCAGTCACTTTGGCTACCCTTCCGTGGGTCTCGCTGGGAGGGGAACCCCCTGCGCGCTCGGAGCTCTGGGCCAGGTCCACATTCTATGCAGCAGGCACAATTTCCCTGGGGAGGCAGCGTTCCCCAGGTTGCAGATGAAGCGCGGGTGGCCTTCCTGCCTACCGGCCCATTCATGTGCACATGGACAGTTGTGCCGGGACATCCTGATGCTGTGTCCATGTGTCTTGAAAGATGCGGGTGAGGACCTTGCATCCCTTTTTGTCTTGGGGAATTCTGATGCGCTCACAGTGTTTGTGTTGGCTGTGCGGAGTGGGGGGCTCCCCAGAGTGGCCAGTGCTCAGAGGCAAAGCTCAACTTCTGGCAAGGAGCTTGACGTTTTTGCCAACAGGCTGCAGAATCGCCCTGGCATGTGCAGGGGCCCTGGGTGCCTTTACCAAGATGTTTAGAGCCTTCCTAACGCCAACCGAACAGATCCTTGCACACCAAAAGCAGGTCCTAAGAATGGCGTTTCCCTATTGTTAGGCTACTGTGCTCTCTTCCCCTTTGCTTTGACCAGCTCACATGAAGTTTACCGTTTGTTATCTCTAAACCGTAGTATTTTGGAAGGTCTTTGTGGATGTTTGTACTTGAGTGAAGGTAGTTGGGAGCAGGCAGAGGTGCAGTTAAAGCTGGCTGCTGTTGCCTTAGTACGACTGGAGACCTTTCATTGCAGTTTGCTGGACCCTTGGCCCTTGGCCCTTGACCCCCTCCCCATTTTCTGTGCTGACTCTACTTCATAGCCTCCATTCACTTCAGGCTGCTTCCTGTAGAGATGGAGACTTGGGTGGCGGCAGCTCCTGTTAGCCAGAGATTGGAAGCTCAGCTGTTGCTGTTCTTCATATCCAGTGGATTTCAAAAGCCATTTAGCATGGATGGGATGGCCTATTCCTCCACCCCCCCCCCGGGTGCCCCTTTCAATGAGGTTTTTTATTTGGCCAGGGGTCCTCCTCTTTGCATAGACAAAATACTGACGAAAGATACCCACCCAAGCAGAATGGCTCCTTGGCCTCGGCCTCCCATCATTCTGATGCTCTGAGTAAAATAATTCTTTAAGCAGGGATAATCCACCTCTTGGGAAATCGAGGCATTTTAACTGAAAGGATGGTGCCTTTTTTACTGCATCTGAAACTAAAACACTCTTTCCTCATTCTTTGCCTGCCCACGAACAATGGAGAAACCCTCTTGGGGTCCATACTGACTTAAAACATGGTCTTTGGCCTTGCTCATTTTGATGTGTCAGCCTGAAGCAAAGACCTCCTTAGCTTGTGATTGTGAACAGAGATGCCAAGGTCCAGCTCCTGACACTTCTTGAACAGCCTTGTTCAGTTGCCTCCCCCCCACCCCCCAGTGGACGCGTCCCCTTGAGCATTTCGCCCTTCTCTTTGCAACTTCTTGTTTGGGGTTGCGCGACTTCGTCCTAAACAATGAGCGCCCCCATCCCTTGAAGCGGATTTTGGTCCTCGGTCCCTTCCTGTGTTAAGAACACCACGTTGGGGAGAAAGGGCAGCCATCTGCAGGGAAGAGGCCCGTAGGTGGCGGCCAGGATTTCCTTTCTTGCAGGTATCCCAGGATGAATCTTAACTTCGGTAATATGTTGGTTGCCTTTTCCAAGTTTCGCACGGGGAGAGCATTGCCTCTTTGCAAGGGGTTTTCTGAACTTCGGCCAGGGAAACTTTACCAGACCTGAGCGTCTGACATGGGAGAGCGTTGCCCCCGTGCTGTGACGTAGCGTGAAGTCTGGCTGCTCACTGCAGTGGCGTGCTTCTGTCCAGGCCGCACCACCTGGATCCATGCAGGTGAGGCCTCTCATGACAGAACGCTTCTCTGATCAATTTTTTTTTTAAAAATCCTTGCACGCATAAAGCTAGCAAGCTCAAGGATTCTGGTCTGGCCACTTCCCCCTGCCATGTTATTTTCCTGCATAGGGGGATTTTTAAAAAATAGCCTGACAAGGTCCAGCTCGGAAACAATTGCTTCACTGCGAACCAGGACGGTTTAGCATGGGTAACATTGAAGTCCCTTGAACTTGAGCGGGGCTTCCTGGACAGGGTGCCCTCCAGTTGTTCAGCACTACAACTCCCATCAGCCCAGCTAGTACAGCTGTGATGAGTATACAATATGGCCTCCTGGCTGTGCATTGTAGTGCAAAACATTTGGCTGGGCAGCAGTTAGCAAAGGCTGCTGTCAACATGCCCCTGTGGACTCCAGGTTCTTACGACCTCCTCTCTTCTTCTGTATTTGCATTTTCCTTTGTGGCTTTTTTTTTTTTTAATTAAAAAAAAAGTTCATCTCTCTTTACGGGTAGACACAGGGAAGTGTGTATTTTGTACACCCCAAGCTTGACATTTTAACAGGTACTTTCTATTATCAAATTTGCAGTGTCGCATTTAACTTGCCTTAAAAGGTGGAGAGAGAAATCTTGTATTTGCACTTCGCAAAAAAAGAAAAGAAATGGAAAAATAAGAGCAAACCCTCTTGAGGGAAAATTGTGCATGTCCTGCAACTTTGTATAACAATAGCTTAAAAACGAATAAGTGGTTTATTAATAAAGAAAGGAAAAAAGAATATTTTTTCTTTACCTTCTGGTAGGAAACTGTTCTAATATTCTGTGTGTAAAAAGTCTCTGTATTATATTGTAATTTGAATTTTTTGTAATTAAAACAACAACCTTGTGCACTCTCATTGGGTGGCTGTTTCTCCCCCCCCCCCCAACCTGGCTTCTGGTTTCCTCCACACCTTTTGTTGTTTGTGGTTATAGGTGGCAAAACATCTGAACAGCCGCTGCAACAGCAAGACGCTGGACAAGGGGTGGGCCATTGGTCTGATCCAAGAGACTCTTCCCCTCTGAAATCCTGTAGCTTCTTATACGGGAAATGTTCTGGGTTATTTTCGTCCTGATTTCCTCTTGCCGTGACTCCTCTGGAGAGCAACAATGCCATAGTGGAACAAGCTAAAGCAGGATAAATCTGCCATGGATGCACTGTCATTGTGCCAATGTGTTGAAGAAGATACCCATAATATAACCATAATAACCAGGGTGTTTACAGAGTAGAGTTCTTCTGTTTCCACCCCTAAATGCCAGTCCTATATCCCCAACTCCCAGCACTGAAATCTCTCCATGTGGATGCAATTCATGTCATTTGGAGGGTTAGATTATTCATTTTTAAAGGCAAATCTCTTTCTTCCACCCCTCCCCCCCACCTCACCAGGTGGGGAATTTTGATGCACCCTCCTTTGCAAGAATCGGAGAGGGCCGGGGATCTGCTCACTCGCCTTGGTTTGCCAGTGTAGGGTAAAGAGCAGTAGTTTGTAACATGGCCTTTCCTTCCCCACGAGGAAAGAGATCTGCCCCCATTAAATGGATGTGCAGCTGTGTGTGTGGATGAGTGACAGGCACATCCAGCAAGATTAGCTCAAAGGGCAGGAGCATCCTGCATCCCTCCCCCCCCCCATCAGCCACCCCACCCCCAACCCCACCTTGCCTTCAACTCTTTGACAGCCTGATCCTCTGCATAATACAACTGGAGAGAGCTTATTTCAGGGTCTCTCCTCCATCAGCCCTGTTTTGATTTCCTCGAGCGTCTCTCCGAACTAGGAAGCAATAGCCCAGCTTCACCAGGTTTGTACAAATAAGCAAAAATGACTGTTGCAAACAGATCTGCGTATCATGAGAAACTTGAATTTTCACGGAGACTTGTGTGTTTTATTTAATTTGCAAATAGATTTGAAAATGGACAAATGGACAGCTCTGTTTCTCTTTCCTCTTAACAGGGGTGGCACACATCCCCCCCCCACATGTCAGTTTTAGCCTGATCTGTGGATTGCTGGAGCCTCCACTGCTGCAGAAAGCGTTTCCTTTGTGTGGAGGAGAAAGGCCTGTCTGGGCCCAAGCAGGGCAGGGGGTTGGGGGCTGTTGTCTTTCTTCCTGCCTTTCTCTCCCTGACCTCTTCAAATAAAGGAGGTGGGGGTGGGGGAGGTGAAGGGAAAAGAGGAGGGAGGACAAGCCAAGCCCCCCCCCCAAGCTGCTATTCAGAGCCAAGGTGTCCCCCTCCCTCCTTCCTTGCAGCATCAAAGCGTCAGGCGGCCCCTCTCCATGGTCAGAGACCCTTCCCCTCTTCAAGAGAAGAGGAGCAGAGTTCAGCTTGGCTGCCTTGGAAAAGGGGGCGAGGGGGGGGGCGAGATGCAAACTCCATGAACTGAGTGCTGGGGACAGAGGAGAGGTGAAGAGGGCAGGTTAGGTAGATGTGAAAGGAACCACACTTCATTTTGAACATTCTTTTCCTCACCTTATTTCTGTTATCGACACAACCCAGTTCCTTAGAAACTCCACATGCCCAACTGCAAAAAAAAAAAAAAACTTGCTTCACGCTGCACTTTTCTGACACTGCACAAAACATTTGTCCAGCTGCACATTTAGAACATATACGCAGTATCTGGGAAGGCTGCCTCAGCCCAGTGGAAGAGCCGTCAATGAATGAATGTTCGCGCAACAGCTGAGATGGCTAGAATTCCTTATGGAACCAGTTAGTTAGTCTCCAACGGGAGACTCACGGGGCAAGCCTGTCTACTCTCAAGCAAGCCCTGTTGAGCTCAGCTGGGTTTGAGCAGAGTTTGTTTTAAGGCTACCCCTGAAACAAGGTTTCCTTGCATTCCATGCATTTGCAGGTAACACTGAACTGCTTTGGATCTCACAGTCCTGCCAGCAAAAGGGGACCAAATGCTTTGCTTAGCAACACTGGAGCATAACAGGGCCTGCAGGATCAGCCCCATTACTTAGCCAGCCTCCTGTCCTCATGGTGGCCAACCAGATTCAACAGCATTACTGTCCAAAGCAGGCTGACCAAATGCCTGTTAGCCAGGAGGCCTGCAAGGAGGGCGGCTTTCCCCTCCCAAAGGCGAGCCCCCCCCCCCCGTTTCTCTCAGACAACAAATCAGAGCAAGGCTGCCCCTTCTTTCCCAAAGGGTGCTGGAGAGGCGATCCCACTCCCCTTGCCCTCAAGCCTTGCTGTGCAGGGAGAAGCAGAGCCTGGCTGCAGAACGGATTCTGCCACAAATAAAAGAACCTCCAGCAAGTTGCTACTGGCAACGAGGACTGGAGCACCCGCTTGCAGCTTCTTATTTTCAGAAACCTCTGGACCAACCGTTTTCACACACCGGCTACAGTCTGGAAAGCTGCTGCAGAACAGCATTGTAGGAGACCCCCCGCCCTGGGGGATCTGCCCCCCCCCTTTCACAAGCTGCTGCACACATAACTCCTGACAGGCTGCTCTGATCATACTCACTCTGCACTGGGCAAGTGTAGGGATTCCTCAGGATTCCTGCAGTGTTGGAACTGCCCCCTGGTCCACCTAGCTCAGTATTGCTGAAACTGACCAGCAGCTCTCTGGTGTTTTCCTGAGGCTTCCCTCCTAGGCAGATGTTCTCAGTAGAGGCTGGATGGCCGTCCATCAGGGATCCTTTAGTTAGGTTTCCCCAAAGGCAGGGGGCTGGACTTGATGACCCCCGGGTACCTCCCAACTCTGCAATGCTATGGTTCTGTGGTGCTAAGCATTGCTTTCTGCATGAGGAGCTATTAAATGACCCACCACATTCCATTGCTGAGACTAGGGCTTCTCACCACCACCTGCTGGAAGGAGGCAAATCAAGAACAGTAAATCATGCAGAGATGCAGCGGCCAACCTCCTCTCTGCGTGTGGATGCTGTGGTCTTACAAAAGACTTTAATCTGAATATTGTTATTTGCTGCACCATAGTACAAGATTGTGAGTGCACTGAGACCTGCTGCACCATAGTACAAGGTGAGCCTTCTAGTCCTCCAGAGTAACTGACCAGACGCTCCAATGGGAAACCCACAAGCAGGATCACAGCACAAAAGCAACTCTCCCCTCCTGCAGTTTCCAGCAACCTGGGATTCAGAAAAATCGCTGCCTCCGACTGTGGAAGCCGAGCAGAGCCGTGGTAGCTAGTCATCTGTGTGAATTTGTCCAATCCTCTTCTAAAGCCAGACCCTGTGATCCTCCTCTTCTGAGGCCCTTCTTCATGTGCCTCCTCCATGAGAGGGCCAGAGGGTGGCAATAAGAGAACGGGGCCTTTTCTGTGGTGGCCCTAGGGAGTTTCGGCTGGCACCTTCACTATGTATGTTTTTAGGCACTAGATGAAAGCGTTCCTCTTCTCCCAGGCCTTTGGGTGATTGGCAGCTGATGCCCTTTTAAATGTGGGGGTTTTTTTGAGGGGGACGGACAAGTATTGGTTTGTTGTTTTTATTTTTGCTATGGATTTTGTGGTTTTAATCCTGCAATTTTATGTTGTAGACCACCCTCAGATTTGTGGATGAAGAGCAGTATACCAATTTACTCAATGATGAGGGTAATATCTGTTGCTGGAAACCGCAGTAGGGGAGTGGGCTATTGAGCTGTGGTCCTGCTTCAAGATTTTCCAAAATTGGCACCTTTAAGAGCAGGATGATGGACTGGGGGGGGGGGGGGCTTTGGCTTGACCCAGCATGCAATTATGTTCTTCCTCCTGAGAGAGACTGGGGGCAGGGGATGTTGATATTTCCACCCCCTCCCACTGCAAGCATCTCCTGATGTTTTGAGAAAGGAGGCGGCAGAAACTGCTCTTCTATTCTTCCACTCCTGCCTGAGTCTTATCTATATAGTGACTAGATGGCTGAGTGGGAGGTGTAACACACTTGAGCAAGCCAGTAGTTCTTTAGTTTGCAGTAGCTATTAGAAATAAAAGAAGTTCTTCTTCACAGCTATCTTCTGCGTTATTTATACTCTGCTGAGTCTGGTGCTCACAATGCACAGTTGTGAGTCCAGGGCACTGAGACCTGCTTTCCAGGATTGGAAGGTCTCTGAAAGTGCTCCAGTCGTCTAGCCCAGTCGGGAAAGAACCAGATATTGAGCCCAGCCCCTGGCATCGGTTAAAAGGCATACTGACAGGGGATGCTTATGGGCTGGAGGAGTCCTGGCAGCAGCCGGCAGGAGTGGCTCTTGCATTCTGGGATGGGGATCCTTGGTGTCCATCTTTTAACATGCAGGTGTGCTTAGTCAAACCACAAACAGGTTGGGTCTGCAATGCCCCTGAGTGTTCTGCCTCGGGTGTTTAGGAGTTCACATCTATGCTTACGGGGTCAAAATAGCACGAGTCGTGCATGAGGGAAGTGATCCGCAGGCTTTGAGGAACTCTGGATTTGGCATTTTTATTTTAAGGGACCTGAAGGGAGAAAGGCAATGGGAACTGAGCATGCTCAGCGCTCACCAACCAAAACGGAAAGCCAGGGCAGTGGAGCGCTTGGACTTGCGCTTCAATTGCAGCAAGACCTGTCCCATGGAAAAAGGTGTCTCAAACAGAGCCAGGCTGTGGATCCATCTCGCTCAGTACTGTCTAACCCAGCAGTTGTTGGACTACAACTCCCATCATCCCTAGCTAGCAAGACCAGTCTGGGTCAGGGATGATGGGAATTCTAGTCCAAAAGCCGTTGAAGACCCAAGTTCGGAAACCCTGGTCTGTACTGACCAGCATTAGTTTTGCAGCATTTCTGAAGTGTGCTTAGTCAAACCAGAAACACTTATGGTGTGTGGGTGTGGGTGTGGGTGTGTGTGTACATATAGGAGGGTTTTTTGGGGGTGGGGAAAAGAAGAGAAATTACACATTTTTGTTCCTTATTTGAATGCAGGTTTTTAATTTTGTCACTTCTCCATTTGAAGCTTGTTATACAAATGGCACTTACAAAAAAAAAAAAATATCAAGGGAAAAAAAACTTGAACCAAATATACCAGAACGTGAGTAGTTGGTTTTTTTTTCAGAGCCACAACAGCCAAGGAAGAAGGGCAAGGAGGATTCTTGGCTTTTAAAAAATCGTTACATGGGAGAAGCCAGCTGGGGTTACAAGTTTCAAACAGCCATCCATGAAATAAGGGGTTTTGGGGTGGGGGGTGCAGCATGAAGTATGAAGGCCAGCAAGTATTGAAGGATTGGGGGGGGTGGCAGACACTCAGCCCCCCCGGCAGCCGCCCCCTTTCCCAAAGCTCTGTGTGTTTCCCTTGAGAATTCCCTGGACTTCACCACTCCCAAAATGTCCAGATAAATTCACGCAGAGCTCCTGGGCCACCCCAGAAGTGACCCTCCTTTCCTCGTAAGGCAAATCATTCCAGTTGCTTCAGAATTTAGCACCAAGTGCGGAAAAGGCCCCTGAAGCTGGCAAAGGGTGCGTGGCACGTTTAAGGCTTGTTGCCTCCTCCCGCCTTGAGCAAAAGGAGGGCTGGTGCTTTGAATTTTGGCAACAGGAAAACCCAGGCGGGCTCCAGCCGTGGCTGCAGGGGTGCTGATGGTCAGGTGGAGTTCAGTCACAAAGGGAGTCTTTTCCTCCCTCTGCATTGCATGGGAAATCGGGGTGCTGGAACATGCAGAGGCTGCCCAAGCAAAGAGCCACAGCTGGCGCCATCCAGATGTTTTTGGACCACTTGCCCCAGCCAACGTGGTTGAATGACGTTGCGGCAGATGGGAGCTGGGGTGCCAAACCTCTGGAGGGCCCCGGGTTGGCCGAGGGAAAGGAGGGGACCCCCAAAAAGGCAGCCCAGAAGAAGAAACCAAGGTACACAGGACTTTTTCCAAACTCCCGAACAGTTAAGCAACACGCTACAAATTATACAATACTGCAAATCTAGTACAGACAGTGGAGGTGGGCTCTTCGGAGAGAGCATATATAAATAGACAAGAAACACGCTGTTTGGTCACCTTGGGTCACCCCAGGAACCCCACAAGCAGAGCAATCAGCTGGGGGGCAAGAGGGGGTTCAGAGCAGCCTTGGGGGGGGGAACCCTGGAAGAAGCACGTGAGGGGCTGCGGGGGCCAGAGGAGAGGTAGTCCCCCAAGATGGGAGAGCGATGCCTCAATTCCGAAAAACCACTTGGTGAAGAACGCTTAAGGGGTAGGGCAGAGATTCCAGTTATATTGAGGGGGGGGGAGGGAAATGTGCTGTGCTATTACTGTGCAAAGGCTGCTAATTTTAAAAAAGGCTGTCAATTCTTGTGAACTGAGTGCGGCAACTCGCTTCCCCCACAGAGTCCAGGAAGCGGTTGAAAAGCGTAGAGAGCCCCCTTCTCAAAGACCTCTGCAACGTGGGTGTCACCCCCCCTTTCACCACCTTCCCTGGCCTCTTCCTCAGCCCAGAGCTCTGCTTCTGCACCCACAAACACGACTGAGATAAGACTCTCCTTGAGACACAAAGTTCCAGCCAGGAGAGGGTCACTTAGGAAGAGGGAAACGACACCGTCCGTGGCTCTGGGGCCAACCACTCCTTGTTGGGAGGCACGGAGGAGTAAAATAAAGGTCTTTCACGGCCCCCACCCCCTATCGGAGGCAAGGAAGAGGGACTGGTGCAGATCAGGTGTGCAGTTTGGCATCTATCAGATGCCGTCATGGACAGGCAGTAATTTCGCAGGTAGCTGTGATCCCTTCTATTATTTCGAGATATCAAAGACAGTAATATAAAAGAGGGGAGGAAAGGGGCTCTAAGAACAACTTGCAGCACCCAAGGGACACAGAGAGGGAGACTAAGGCAGTGGCACAGCTTTGTCAGTGCGGTTGTTTCAAGCCTTTTTACTCAAGAGATGCTCCCTGGGCACTTAAGAGCAACGGAGGGCGAGCTCTTCCTCAAGCTCAGCCCCCGACGAGATGAATGACTTAGCAGTGGTCCACCAAAAGCAGCTCGCTGATTTTTAAAAATGTGGGCAAAGCTCCTAGTCCTCAGTAACTGTACTTAACTCGCTGGCCAAAGTCAGTCTCTAAACTGACTCTCGGACTTCACCCACACACTGTCCATCTGGCTGTCCCCCCTGACACTTCATGGAGGGAGAAGGTGTGGCAGGAAAAGACTTCTCTGCCTGAGTAAGGAAAAGGAAGTGTTTATGAAAAAGCCAAGGAGGAAAGAGAGACGGACAGATCCTACAGAAGAAGGGAGAAGCCCTTTTCAGGCTTATCCACATGGCCAGCATTGAACCAAGAAAGCGGAAACAGCAGAGGCTTCGCTAAACTAGCTTCTTGGCTTAGGTCAATACTAGATTCGCCCCACATAAATGGCATCAGGGGAGATGCCAATAAAGGGGGCGAAAGAGGCTGCTCTACTTTAGCAGGATTTATTCCCTTTCAAATTCAGAGGACCGAGTTTGGTATTCCAACAAAGCAACACACACACACACACACCCCGCAAGAAGTGCACCGTTTTCTGCAGGTTAATTACATTTTTCCAGTTTCAAAGAGACAAGATCAACCCAAAACTTCTACGGTGAGAGAGAAGCAGCAGGACAGCTGGGGAAGGGAGCCTCTCTGTTTTAGGAAGGGAGGCAACCGAAGAGGGAAAACAAGAGAAATTGGCAACTGAAAGTGAAGAGGGGAGACACAGAGAGAGGGGAGGGGAAAGGGAGGGGTGGGTGGATGGATGGATGGAGGGAGGGCTTGGAACCGAGAGAGGGAAGTGCTAAAGTGCATTTAATACTCCCAGAGGGTGGAGGGGTCGATTGTGTCGGCAGAGGCTTTGAGGACGCCGGCGTGGTCGCCCTTCAAGTATTTCCCGTTCACTCGGATGGCCACCTTGTTGTAGTCGCAGAACTCGAAAAAGAAGTCCACCGGCGTGTCGCTGCTGCTGGAGACGGAGGCCTCGTTGCCCACCGTCCAGTACTTCCCAGTGGAATCTGGAAGCGGAGAAGAGAAAGGTTGTTCAGGCTGCTCCGCGGAGGAAGAATCTCCCTGAAACATGGAGCGCCAGGGGTTGCTAACATGGCAGAGGGGGCTGAGAGGAACTCCAGCGCCCAGCGGAGCCAAGGGTCAGGTTGCTGGGAGTTGTAGTCCAGCAACATGGTACCAGAGCAGGCATGGCCAAACTCGGCCCTCCAGCTGTTTTTGGACTACAACTCCCATCATCCCTAGCTAACAGGACCAATGGTCATGGATGATGGGAACTGTAGTCCCAAAACAGCTGGAGGGCCAAGTTTGGCCATGCCTGTAGCAGAGGTACCTTGGGGGACACGGAGGGCTAGAAACGTGGCTCCTCTTTTCAGAAGGAAAGCAGACATTCTTGTGGAACGTCAATGCAGCCCTGCCTAGAGCCCAGAGTTTCCCAAACATGGGTCTCTAGCTTTTTTTTGGACTACAACTCCCATCATCCCTAACTAGCAGGACCAGTGGACATGGATGATGGGAATTGTAGTCCACAAGCAGCTGGAGGCCCACGTTTGGGAAACCCTGGGCTAGCAGAACCAAAGCCAAGCCCCTCACCCCAAGGAGGAGTTCCCTACCTTTGATGTTGTAGGCCCCGTCGTTGAACTCCAGCTGGAAGACGTCGTAGGAGGAGCGGTTGGAATCCAGGGTTCCTGTCACTTTCCGGCAGCCGATGAAGCCATGCTCCCCCCGCAGAACGATGATGGGCCGGTTGATCAGCTTCATGAGGAAGTGTTCCGTCTCACCTGTCCGTCAGGGAAGAGACAGAAGGAGGGTCATGGGCCGGGAGACGGGTTCGAATTGCAGGCCAATGAGATTCCAATTAAACAGCAGGAAGGACTTCCTGGCGGCAAAAGATCTTGGACAGTGGCGAACTCTCCTTTGTTGGAGGTTCTTAAGCAGAGGCTGGATGCTCCTCTTTCAGGAATGCTTTAGTTGCGATTTCTACACTGCAGGGCGGGTTGGGCTAGATGACCCGCAGGGTCCCTTACGACTCTATAGAGACTGTTGGGAAACTTCAGCTGGTGCAGAATTCAGAGGCCCAGCTCCTGGCAGGAATGAGACTTGACGGAGGGCATTGCACTGCTTTTGAGCGCTCGGTTTTCACCTCCAAGGCCTTGCATAGCTTGGGGCCTCAATATACCTTTTCCCATGAGATCCTACCCAGACGCTTTGACCCTCAGAGGCTCTCTTTCGAGGGAAGTCCAGAGGGTGGTTACCTTCCTTCTAAGCAGCAGCCCCCTCCTTAACAGCCATGATGGGGAGCAGGGCTATGCTGGCAGGCGCTGATGGGATCTGTAGTCCCCAAACAGCTGCAGAGTACCAGTTGGGGAAGGCCAACTCTTGCAGAGGCCAGAGCAGTCCTAGACCAGGCGGACGCTCTTGGCTGGGCTCAGTCAGACTCTGGTACTGTCTCAAAGGAAGGAAGAAGACTCAGGAAAACGGGATTCAGTTATGCCAAGGAAGCACTTCCCCTCTTAAGTTTTGCAAGCGATTAAAAAGAAGAAGGCATTCTTCTTTCTCGGGGCATTTCCTGGCCTTTGATTCTGCTGCTCAGAAATTCCCCGCTTACTGTACGACACCATTTTTACTCTGGCTTTTTAATCACCACACACAGCCTCGATACTTTTGCGGATAGAAATACAGTCATACCTTGGTTTACAGCCGCTTCAGGTTGCATTTTTTCAGGTTATGGACTGCCAAAACCCGGAAGTACTGGAACGGGTTACTTCTGGGTTTCAGCGGTTGCGTATGTGCAGAAGCGCTAAATCACACTTTGCACATGTGCAGATGCGCTGAATCGCAACCCGTGCGTGCGCATACATGGGTTGCGAACGCTACGGGTTGCAAACGTGTATCCCACATGGTTCACGTTCGCAACTGGAGCGTCCACTGTATACAAGCTTTTCATATTCGTATTAGCCTCATCTCCCCACGACTCTTAGTACCCAGGGCGCACAGGACAATTTTATATCTCCCTGCTTGCTGTCAGATACCAATCCTGCTACAACATAGGTTTCTGGATTCTGCACAGCAGCGCTCAAGATCCGACAGATGATGACCTGTGCCACAAATTAGATTTAATGAACACTCACATCAGAGTGCTCTCTAAATTGATAGTTTTCGTCTTTTATATACTAGCCTTTTGTCCTCTTTCATATCCGTTTAATGTTCCTAACCCTTCTTTTAGATTCTTATAGTCTTTTAGATATACCTTCTATTTTAATACTTTTGAGCTTTCCAAAATGTTTTACAGTTTCTAAATGATTGTACCACCCCCCTCTATGTATGCAGGTCTATGACTGTATTAAAGATTTGATTAATACAAAATAAAAATAATTCCTTCCTGCAGCACCTTAGAGACCAACTAAGTTTGTTCTTGGTATGAACTTTTGTGTGCATGCACACTTCAGATACACTGAAACAGAAGTCACCGGACCCTTCTATATAGTGAGAGGGTGGGGAGGGGGATTACTCAGAAGCGTGGTGGGAGATGGGTGATTGGCTGATAGGTGTGGTAAACCCGTTGACGACTGCAATTGGTCTTACAGGAAAAAGCAAGGGATGAGATGGCCAAAAATAGCTTAATCATGTATAATGAGATAAGAATCCAGTGTCTCTATTCAGACCAGGTCTCTCCATGGTTTTAAGTTTGGTAATAAGTTGCAATTCAGCAATTTCTCTTTTTCTCTATTTCTGAAATTCTTTTGTAATAAGACAGCTGCTTTGAGATCTTGTATAGAATGTCCTGGGAGATTGAAGTCTTCTCCTACTGGTTTCTCTGTCTTGTGATTCCTAATGTCAGATTTATGTCCATTTATCCTTTGGCGTAGGGTTGGGCCTGTTTGTCCAATAGAGAGAGCTGAAGGGCACTGTTGGCATTTGATGGCATACACAATGTTAGAAGATAAGCAATTAAATAGTCCTGAGATGGCATGTTTGATGTTGTTGGGGCCAGTAATGGTGTTGTCCGGGTGTAAAGGTAAAGGGACCCCTGACTGTTAGGTCCAGTTGCAGATGACTCTGAGGTTGCGACGCTCATCTCGCTTTACTGGCCAAGGGAGCTGGCGTACAGCTTCCGGGTCATGTGGCCAGCATGACTAAGCCGCTTCTGGCGAAACCAGAGCAGCGCATGGAAACTCCGTTTACCTTCCCGCCGGAGCGGTACCTGTTTATCTACTTGCACTTGTTTTTGAACTGCTAGGTGGGCAGGAGCAGGGACCGAGCAATAGGAGCTCACCCCATCGCGGGGATTAGAACCGCCGACCTTCTGATTGGCAAGCCCTAGGCTCTGTGGTTTAACCCACAGTGCCACCCGCATCCGGGTGTATGTGGCAGTAAAGTTGGCATCTGGGTTTATTGCAGGCTTGATTTGATACAAGCTTTTTAAAAATAGTAATACTCAGCCAGAAGATGGCAGAGGTTGTAGCTTTTCAGGGAGAGCATGCATGGTGAACCTCATCTGTTTCAAAGGACTGTGGTTTGAGGCAGGGGAGGGGCACCTGTAGGTGGGGGCTCTTACTGCTGGGCCCCCAACCTCCTCGGCTCCAGGTATTGCAACTTATTACCAAACTTAAAACCATGAAGAGACCTGGTCTGAATAGAGACATTGGATTCTTATATAGGAATTGGGAATGGGTGAATGGTCAGGGATGATGGGGTGGTGGGGATCCAGCCTCAGTTGGAGGAGTCCTGCAGGCTCCCCATCTCTGGTATAGGGCAATAAGGTCTTGTCTGTCTGGGCATCCCATGGACCTAAGCCCCCCCCCAGCTCCCCCCACTTCCATAGCCAAAGAATCCTTACTGGCTATCTCCACCGTGGCGGCCAGCTGCCCGTTCTTCTTCGCTGTGACATATTTGCCGTTTGCCGCTTTCAGGGTGATGCGCCGATCGCACCACTCGATGTCGAAGTAACAGTTGGCATTCCTGCTGTGGCAGAGAGAGCGCATGAGCGTGAGAAGCAACAGCCCGGCCACTAAGGTTTTATTCTTTTGGGGTGGGGAAGGGTATGCACACAGCTTGGAGCCCCTGACTCAGCTGCTCTGGGGTTCGCTTTCCATACAGGGAGTGTGGGGTGTCATACGTAAGTAGCATATTCCTAGTTTTCCTAGAGTGGAGATGCGGGGGAATGTTTGGTCCAGCCAGTCGAAAACTTCCTGTTTCCTCCTGGCCTGGAGCATCCTTCCTCTTGCATGTGACCAGAGGTGGGCGTGACCTTACCTGTGCAGGTAACAAAAGGGACAAGGCAAGCAGAACTATCTCTCTCTTTGACTTCCTAGTCGTTGGAGCAGCTTTTTAGCTAGAGATGCACTGGGATAATCCCCACATGGGACAGATCCACATGGATATACTTTTACAGATAGGTAGCCGTGTTGGTCTGTCATAGTCAAAACAAAATAAAAGAAAAAAAATTCCTTCCAGTAGCACCTTAAAGACCAACTAAGTTAGTTCTAGGTATGAGCTTTCGTGTGCATGCACACTGTGTATCTGAAGAAGTGTGCATGCACACGAAAGCTCATACCTAGAACTAACTTAGTTGGTCTTTAAGGTGCTACTGGAAGGAATTTTTTTTTCTTTTATTTTGTTATGGATATACTTTGTAACTAAGTCTGCCTTCAGGGATCCAACTATGATCTGATGTGAGTAAAATCTTTTATATACTTTACACAAGATTGTGGCGTGTTTATTTTAAGAGAGATATCAGGGAACTTACTAGGAACCTAACAGTGAGAAGCTTACACGAGCCTGCAACCAGCTACCCGCCGTGCGTTGAAAAGGGCAAAGTAAAACTCTAAGTAAAGGAACTTGCTAGCGCAAGTTAGGAAGGATATTAATAAACAATATATCCTCTCCCTGAACATTCCCACAGGGAGAAGTGGGGCCCCCTGCGCTTTGTGCAGCAATATGCAGCCGGCCTTGATCCACACAGAGGAAAGCAAGTGGTTGGCCGGCACACGGGCATGACAGCATTGTATGGCAGCAGCTGGAATTTTACAAGCCACCTGGATCTTCCCTGGTGATCAGGTTTTCAGACTCAGGTGAAAATTTTAAGGAAGCTTAGATTTCTCTTTCCAGAGAGGTATCCCTCATTAGTCTCTCGCAGCGACACCAGCAAGAGAGTTTTGTGGCATCTTCAAATACTAACTTATTATGGCATAAGCTTTCATGGACTTTGCTTTTGTTTACTTGCATTTGATTAAGTAGACTGTAATCAAGAAAAGATTATGCCATAAGGATGATAATTTTCTAAGGTGCCACAAGACTGTGTGTGTGTGTGTGTGTGTGTGTGTGTGTGAGAGAGAGAGAGAGAGAGAGAGAGAGAGAGAGAGAGAGAGAGAGAGAGACCCCCACATTCCCTATTCATAAACTGGGAAAGGGATTGAATTCAAAGGCCCTCCTTGTCCCGTGGTTTGTCTTATGCTCATTGAGACCAGGGCTTTTAGTGTGGTGGCACCCGCCTCCTTCGAATGCGCTTCCAGCAAACACCAGACAGGAACCTACCGTATTGCTTGAAATTCACCTGCTCAGTCAGTCTTTCCTGGAAGAGTGATCCAGTTCTGTTGATGCCCTACTCTCCTCTATGGATTTATGATGCATTCCATATTTGTTTTATTGACATAATGTTGTGGTTGATTTTGTGTTGTTCACCACTACAATTTATTTTCTTTTTTAAAAAGAAATGGGGTATAGAAATTATGGCACTCGATAAGTTAAATAAAAAAACCAGCAACCTTTAAAACCCCCGAAAAATCTCTTATTCTAAACTATTCACAGGATGACAAGGATGCCCCAAAAGCTCATTCAGACACATTTGCCTAAAAGAGGACTCACTTAGTGGAGGCAGTGGATTGCACCCCCCCATTGGAGGTCAGGGTCCAGTATTTCCCAGTATAGGTCCGGAAGGTGCATTTCTTAGTATCTTTGTTGATTTCCAGTTGGAAGGTTTCCTGATCGCTCTCCTCATCCTGATTGGCAGAAAGGTCCATTCCTAAGAAAGGAGGGAAGGGAGTAAGACAGAAAGAGAGAGAGAAATGGCCTCCGTCAACCGTGAAACATATTGGGAGGCCCAGATCCCTGTACTCTGCTTCATGTACTAAGTAGAACTGTGCACACTTGCTTCCGAATTGTGGCACACTCAGGCGCAACTATAGCTTGCTGTAAAGAGGATTTCAGAGGAGCCTGGAGCCGCCTTAAGGATGCCTTGCAAAACGAAACCTCAGCCGTTATTTTCAACGTTCCCTCACCACCCACTTTGGGCTGTGTTTGCAGCCAAGCTGACTCAGAGAAGACCTGGTCTGGGAGCTCCAGGGGCCTCGAAATCAAAAGAGACATAAAAATGAAGACCCCGGCCTAGAGGGGCCCCCATCCCAGAGCGTGGGACTTCAGGCAGCAGCTACCTCTGGCTTTCCAAAAATTCAAGTCCTTGGCACAGTCAGGAGTAGTAGCCCTGGAGGTTCTTGTTTGCTGCGAGAGCTAGACATAACAAGGAGGGCTCCCAGGAGAGAGGAAGCCAAGGCAAAATTTGCTTCGTCAGCAGATGCAGGCTCCAAAAAAAGCAAAAGAGAGAGAGAGAAATAAAACAGCTTTCCAGAGCTGGGCAAGTCTCCACCTCCAGAGTTGCAATGCAAACACCCCGTTCTGGAGCACATGCAGTGAAGACGAGCGTTGGAAAATTCAGCACATGGTTAAAACTGCGGAACTCCCTCCCACAGGAACCAGCCTTCTTGGGGCCCCTGGGATTTCTGAGTGAGGAAAAAGGCAAACCCCCCACCTGGCCAAGGGGTGGGGGTTGTTCAAGGGTCAGGGGTAGCAGTGTGCCCCTGGGCGCCATGCTGGCAGCCCCTGCTGTAGAGCCTTCTCGGATTCCACTGGCCCTGGAGCTTTCAAGCGCAGGATCCAGTTCTCTCGCATTCCTTGCTGTTAGTCACTGGTGACACAGATTCCCATCAGGCCAAACGCCACATTGGTTCTTTGCATCATTCCCACACTGAACCACCGCACCTCCACAAACACATGCCTGGAATTAATTTGGGAGCCATCCTGATGCTTTGGCATTTTTCAACATGGAAGTCAGCAAAACCACAAAGTTTCACACAAGACACTGAAAGTCCCGAGCCTCATTTTGAAAGCAACGGAACAGGACAGCAACTGTGAAAATCCGTTTTGTGGCTGAGAATGCAATCCTGAAAGAAATGGCGTCTACGGTGTAGGGTTGCTAGGGCATTCTAGCCCCTGAGATTTTCGGGCCCAAACCTGATACCTAGGAGTGGCCCCAAGTGATGTCACAGGACAGACCCTGGAGACGGAGGTTAATTGGGAGAAGGAAGCAGAGGAGCGCAGATCTTGCTGAGTGCTGCGATTCCTGCATTGCAAGGGGTTAGAACAAGCACCCCCAACCCTGGCCCTCCAGATGTTTTGGCCTACAACTCCCATAATCCCGAGCTAACAGGACCAGTGGTCAGGGATGATGGGAATTGCAGTCCAAAACATCTGGAGGGCTGAAGGTTGGGGGTGCCTGGGTTAGACTAGGTGATAAAGGGGCCCTTCCAACTCTGAATCTATGACTCTGCGCTAGAATTTGCAGCCAGCTCCTGTTCTGAAGGCTTGCAAGCTGCAATGCAGTCTTCTTGGCGATTTTTAAATTCTTATTAAGGGCTTTCTCACACACCTGCAGACTTCAGGTCAGAGCTGGAGGTCTGGCAACCCTAAAGAACGTAGGAACCTTTTCATCTGCCATATGGGAGAATCCACTCTCAACCAGAACAGCTGGAGGCCCCCCAAATCTGCTCTCCCTGGGGCTGCACAGACCGCAGTCCCCCCCTCTGTGTCTGCATGTGGCCCCCCATCCTGTGGACCTGAGCTCCTCTCCCATCCCCCAAGGCAGCCCCAAGCTGCCTTTCAAGTTCCTCTCCACAGCTGGGGCTCATTCACATCTGGGAGCTGGAATTTCCAAGCTGAATAGGCCAGTCAAAGAATGCAAAAGTCATGTAGAAGGGAGGGGGGGAGGCCGGTTCTGCCGGGTGTCTCATGTAAATGGGATGTGGGGGTCGAGGAGACTGCGCTGTCAGGGGCTCCATGCAACCCGGACCAACCCGGACCGGGGGGGGGGGGGGGAGCTTTTTCCAAAAGGGCTTCCAAAAAAGCATCACTGCTGAAAACGATGCCCATTGCAGAGATGGGGAAGGAAACAAAAGCCTCCCTTTGGACACCACCTGGGCAAAGCTGGTCATCTGCTCTGCATCTCTCTGCCAGCAAAGCCAGGAGAATTATGTCCCTAGATTTCACTGGGTGGCCACTTAGACAAAAAGAGCAAACAGATTCGCATCTTCTAATTTGCACATAAGAGGTGCAAATTTGGGAATAATTACTATCAATTCAGAAAAGAAACATGTTTCGCCCTAGCAGGGTGCCTATCCCGCCCCTCCCAGCCCCCCTCACGCTTGCAGCTAGTTCTTATTTGCAAGGCTCGCTCAGGGAGGTCTGCGGTTGAGGCCACGGCAAAGTTCTTCTGAGATGGGGACCCCCGGCCCCTTAAGGCAGATGCGCCTGAGCTTGCCTTCTCAAGCGAGGGGGCAGCAAAGGGGCTTGTCTTTCTAAAAGGCACATGCTAGAAGCCTGGGGCACAGCAGAGAGATTTCTCAAAACTGAAAATGCCGTCATGGCCAGGAGGGGCCCATTTTTTGCAAATCATATTAAAAACCATGGCCAGATTCCAATCATTTTGCTTCACCAATCAGGTGAATGGCTGAATATTTCCTAAGTGCCCCTGCTGGCAAATTCCCCGTGAAATTTGAAGCATTTTATAATTTAGAGAAAAGGCAAGAATGAGGTGACATGGAAGAACTTTATACAGTGGGCACTCGGGTTGTGAACGTGATCCGTGCAGGACGCACGTTTGCAACCCGTGGGTTGCGATTCAGCACTTCTGCACATGTGCAAAGCGTGATTTTAGTGCTTCTGCGCATGCGTGGCCACCGAAACCCAGAAGTAACCCGTTCCGGTACTTCCAGGTTTCGGCGGTCTGTAACCCGAAAAAACCCAACCTGAAGTGTCTGTGACCCAAGGTATGAGTGTACATTGATGCACGGCACCGAGAAAGTGATATTTTCCTCCCTCCCTCCTAACACTCTAACTCGGGGACACCCAACAAAGCTTCAGGGCTGATAAAGCCCTTCTTCATGCAGTGCAGAGTTAGACTGTGGAACTCCCTCCCACATGATGGACACCAACTTGGATGGCTTTAGAAGAAGATTAGACAAATGCATGGAGGATGAGAGGGCTATTGGTGGCTACTGGCCAGGATATCTCTGCCCTGGCTCCACAGGTGGAGGAAGCGATGCTTCTGAATCTCAGTTGTGGAAACCCCAGGAGGAGAGTGCGCTGCTCATGCGCTCAAAACCTGCCTTGTGGGTTTCCTAAATAGCATCTGGTTGGCCCCTGAGAGAAGGGGAGGCTGGATTAGATGGGCCCCTGGCAGGCTCATCTAAGGGGGAAGGAGAGGGGAGTAAGGAGATCTCCCTTCTGGGGATAATCTGGGATGCAGGAGAGAGGCGGCCAAGAACAGCTTTGGGAAAGGGAAGACAGCTGCAATGGGGGGGGGGGGAGAAGAAGAAGACCTGAGCCGTTTCCACAGCACAAAGGCAGCTGCTGGGTTGCGTTGGGAATAAAAGGCAGCTTTAAGGAATGGGAAGGTTGCTCCTCTCTGTTCCAGCAAGAGAAGAGGAGGACAATATCACTGACTCAACAAGTCTCCATCCTTGACTATTGGTTTGTATGAAGCGGCAAAGCTGCTATGGCTGGGCTGAGCTGTTAGCAGCACCCACCGGATAGAAAGGGCCGCAGCTGAGCGTCTGCCCTGCAAGCAGCCCTGGTGTCTCCAGGTAGGGCTGCGGAAGACTCTCTTCCCCAAACCAGCCCACCATGGGAGACCAGGGCTGGGGACCCGGTGGCCATCCATATGGACTGCAACTCCTATCATCACCCCTGACCGTTGGTCATGCTGGCAGCTAGGCCTGATGGGAGTTGTAGTGCAACATAATCCAGAAGCCCCTCTGCTGCACCTCCTTGGCGGAGAAAACATGGAGCTAGGCAGAGCAGCTTCCGATGTTCACCCACATGCAAGAAGATCGTTTATTTTTCTGCTCCTTTCAAGGTTTGTATTTACTGCCTGTCATACTGGCCATCCCATAGACCAATTTGGCATATGGCCATTTATCCACCAAGCCGGTACCACCCAGAGATGCCAGATTCTCAGACAACTGGCATTGTGTTGTTCCACACACACACACACACACACACACACACACACTTTACTCTAGGACGGTCACATAACCTCTGAGAAAACGAAAGCGCAAGGGAACCTTCTTTTTTTTTTTTTGCAAATATATCTGCAGAGAGCTCAGCAGACCACAGGTCTGGCAGCTCCCTTCAATGACCAAGGGTTCACAGAATTGCTAAGTGCTTTGAGGATATATTTCTGCCTCGTTTTATATCTGCCAGAGCAGAGACCCAAAGACTTTCAGAGGGAGCCTCGCCCAGGCAAAGGGCCCTGAAAACTCCCTCTTCACTCTCCCTACAGAAAAACAGACTGCAATTCCTTGCTCCCAACTCCATAGTCAAGGCAGACACCCCTGAGGCCTTGGTGGGGGCTGGCTGGCTGGCCAGGGGGAAGGCCCTGGGCCACTCACAAATCCTCCAGCCTAAACCTTTGGCTCGCCTCCTTATGAACTGCTTTGCAACCCTGCCAGGTACGGTGGAACCTCCTTTTTCGAGCATCTTGGAAGCCGAACATTTCGGGACCCGAATGCCAAAAACCCAGAATCAATTGTTTCCATTTTCGAATGGCTTCCCATTTTCACCATTGAAAATGACATTCTCCTCTTTATACTGCCTATAGCTCTTTGGGGAGAAAAAGGAGGGATATGAATGCCATGAATATCATTATTGGTAAAAACAATTTCCCTAGCAATAGATAGGACGGAAAAAGGTACTAAAGATTTTTCCGTTTAGTGCTGTTTAGGGAAGAAGTTTTTGCAACCAAGATTTTAAGGGATGTGCCACTTTAGCGAGTAGCTGAGAAATAGGACTCGGGAGTGGGGCGGCAGAGAGAAAGTCTTCGGGACTCGCCAAGAATTTCCCGAGCCCCTGCCCCAAAAGCCAGCTGGGGAGTTGGGTTACATGGATTCATTGGAAAGGAATGCTGCCAGAACTGCAGCGAGCCTTCTTTCGAAGGAGGCTGAAACTTGAAACTGTGCAGGAGGGTCAAAAAATCAGGCAAAACCCTGACTCTGCTGGCTTGCCGGCCTTCCATGGACCAGCAAGTCTGCACTGCCGGCTTCCCCCACCCCACTTTGGCCTGATCGAGCTGCTGCAGGGCTTCTCTAAATTCCTTATGATTCTTATGCAGAACCTCCATGGACAGGGCAGGTCTACCTTAGAATAGCAGAGAGAGCAAGTTTGCTTCCCTTTGGGGGCATCTGGCTGGCCAATGGGAGGACATGAGGCTGGACTAGATGGACCTCATCCTGCAGGGTTCTTTGAAGGCTTAGCTTCATGGCTAATGCAGCCCAGCTGCCTCAAACCCCAGCATTTTGCCAGCAGGCAAACCTAAGCCTGGTGGTGTTTTTGTTCTAATTTTTATTATGTACAAGGTATGACCGGAAAGTTCGGTGAATGGTCATAGAAATCGGACAGTGAGAAATATTCTAACATACACGCCTTAGGTAAAGGTAAAGGGACCCCTGACCATTAGGTCCAGTCACGGACTACTCTGGAGTTGTGGCGCTTGTCTCGCTTTACAGGCCAAGGGAACCGGCGTTTGTCCACTTCCGCAGTTTTTCTGGGTCATGTGGCCAGCATGACTAAGCCACTTCTGGCGAACCAGAGTAGTGCATGGAAACGCCGTTTTACCTTCCCGCCGGAACGGTACCTATTTATCTACTTGCACTTTGGCGTGCTTTCGAACTGCTAGGTTGGCAGGAGCAGGGACTGAGCAATGGGAGCTCACCCTGTCGCGGGGATTTGAACTACCGACCTTCTGATCAGCAATCCCTAGGCTCAGTGGTTTAGACCACAGCGCCCCCCGGGTCCCTTACAGGCCTTCAAAGCAGGCTCCCTCTGATACAATGCACCGTTGACAACGTTCGTAGAACTGTTGGAACCTCTTTTCATACTGCTTTCAGTTCCTTCGTCATAGCAGCTTGGATGTGTGAAATGTTGGAAAAATCTGTGCCCTTTCAGTGCTGATTTCAGTTTTGGAAAAGAAATCCGGTGGGGCCAGATTGGGAGAATATGGAGGGTAGGACAACTCAGTAACCTCAGTAATGATTTCACGTGGAATATGCATTTCTTCCGCTATCATTCAGACGGACAAACGCCGATCCCGCGTCAATAACTCAGAAACTCTGTCGACATTTGCTGCTGTTCTGCTCGTTGACGTTCTGCCAGATTGAGAGTCGTCTTTGATGGTTTGCTGCCCTTCACAGAAACGCTTATACCACTGACACACGCACGGCCTTTCGAGTTACAGCTTCATTTCCCTACACAACTGTGAGCATTTTGTGGGTTTCCGATGCCAATTGTATGTCCGAACATTTCTCACTGTCTGACTTCTGGTCACACCTTGTACTTTGTCTTTTTCAAATTGTAATTTTACATTGCGAATTGCCCCAAAATTTAGGGGTACAGGGTGGTATACAAATTTAATAACGATATAAAACACAATTAAGAAGAAACACTCGCTCCCAAGTTTCTCCTCCATTTCCCTTACACAACAGCATCCCAATTGTCCATACAGCTTCACTCCCTCCCTTCCTTCCTTCCTTGCCCTGGCAAACCAATTTTGCACATCAGACATTTCGCAGCACCTCCAGCCTGTGTTTGCACCATCCACCTTTCCATGAGGACGGGAGACGCATTTCCTGTCGCTGCCTTTGGAGCACCAGAAAACCAGCAGGAAGACAGACAGAAAACCTTGACACGCCAACTCCCTGCCACCCTGTGTGCCTCAGACACTTCAAGAAATTCATACCGAGAAGCATCGGATTCTGAGGCTCTTATACATTTAGGAACATCTGCAAATTATTTCTTATTTCACTTGTCACAGAAGGGCAGAGGCACCACATCCCAAGTCCCAAATATCTGACTGTTCCAGCTTCCAATGTAGGTGCTGCTCAATGCCTTTCAGAAATACCATGATGACTAGCAGCTTGGTTTTAACAAAAGCAGAAATACTATCTCATGTTAGTGAGGGGAGGGCAACACTAGCTTACGCTTCATACAGAAAGGCCCCTGGTACAGTTCCTGGCACCTGTGAGCAAAAATGGCCGGGGAGCGGGTGATGGAAAGCGCAGGCAAAAGGCCTTCTTGGTGGTGGCACCCGCCCTGTGGAACGCCCTCCCACCAGATGTCAAGGAAATAAACAACTATCTGACTTTTAGAAGACATTTGAAAGCAGCCCTGTTTAGGGAAGTTTTTAATGACTGATGTTTTAATGCAATTTTAATCTTTTGTTGGAAGCCACCCAAAGTGGCTGGGGAAACCCAGCCAGATGGGCGGGGTATAAATAATAAAATTAATAATAATAATGATAATAATAATTGGCATAAAGCTACTTGTGAGATGGGAAAATTAAAGTTGCATTGGCACAGCCAGAGTCACATTCTGTGCTGCTGCAGCAGATGAGGCTCCAGCCTGCAATGAAGGGCTGGCTATTCTATTTGCCATGTCCGTTTCTTTCTCTCCTTTCCCAACTAGCCATTCTTCCTCAATGGAGTCTGAAAAGCGAGAGGTTCCTCGGGGGTCTCTCCAGCTGCCAGCCAGAGCGGCTTCAATGCTTCTGCCCCCCAGACAAAGGGAGATTCATGCCCAAGCAGCTGTTTCAGCCGTGATCTGCCAAAGTTTCCTAACAACTTCCAAAAGGCTGTGCTCCCTTCTAGCACGCCACAGGAGCACATCTGCAAAACACGTTCCTCTTAAGTGATTCACTAGTTAGTATAAATGTGTCGGGGTTTTCTTGGGGTGGGGGTGGGGTTCCTCCAAGGAAATTAAAAGATTTTTTTAATGCACACAGGGAGGTGTCAGACCTTTGCCCTATCTAGCAGTGTGGTGTAGTGGTTAGAGTGTTGGATTAGGCCCTGCGAGAGACCAGGGTTCGAATTCCTGCTCAGTCACGAAGCTCACCGGGTGTGACCTTGGTGGCTGGGTTGCTGCCTCTCAGCCTAACCTACCTCGCAGGGTTGTTGTGGAAATAAAATGAGGGGGAGAAGGAGGTACTCCACCATGAGCTCCTTAGAAGGAAAGGTGGGATAGAATAATGCAACAAATAAAAATAATACCGTATTTTTCGCCCTATAGGACGCACTTTTCCCCTCCAAAAATGAAGGGGAAATGCGGGTGCGTCCTATGGGGCGAATACAGGCTTTCACTGAAGCCCGGGGAGCGAGAGGCTCTCGCTCTCCAGGCTTCAGGAAGCTCTGTGCAACCCTCCAGAGCCCGGTGCCAAGCCGCGCCGGCCTCCGAAGGGTCGCGCAGAGCTGCCTGCGCTCCCGGGCTCCACGCAGCTCTGCGCGACGCTCCGGAGCCCAGCGCCAAGCCGCGCCGGCCTCTGAAGGGTGGCGGAGAGCTGCCTGCCCTCCCGGGGTCCGCACAGCTTTGCGCGACCCTCCAGAGCCCGGCGCCAAGCCGCGCCGGCCTCCGAAGGGTCGCGCAGAGCTGCCTGTCCTCCCGGGGTCTGCGCAGCTTTGCGCGACCCTCCGGAGCCCGGCGCCAAGCCGCGCTGGCCTCCGGAGGGTTGCGCAGAGCTGCCTGCGCTCCCGGGCTCCGCGTAGCTCTGCGCGACGCTCCGGAGCCCGGCGCCAAGCCGCGCCGGCCTCTGGAGGGTTGCGCAGAGCTGCCTGCCCTCCCGGGTCCGTGCAGCTGTGCGCATCACTCCGGAGCCCAGCGCCAAGCAGCGCCGGCCTCCGTCGGGTCGCGCAGAGCTGCCTGCATTGGGAAGCCTCAGCGCGCCCGGGCTTCGCACAGCTGTCCGCAATCCTGGGGAGACCGGCGCGGCTCCCTAGGCTTGCGGATAGCAGGCTCTTCTGGGGGCTGGGGTCGGGGGAAGCTCGGGCTTCCCCTGCGCCAGCCCCGTGCCTGGGGGGGAAATAAATTTTTTTCTTTATTTCCCCCCCCCCCAAAAAAAACTAGGTGCGTCCTATAGGGCGGTGCATCCTATGGGGCGAAAAATACGGTAATTGATAAATAGTATTGTCTAGAGACTGGCAGCGGCTCTCTCCACTGTTTGGGGGGGGGCTGGGGACACCCCTCCCCCTTGCCTGCAGTTTCTGGGGACTCAGCCTGCAGCCCTCTTCCCCTACAGACCTCCTCCAGAGCCAGAAGAGCATTGTTTTTATTTCCCTGTGATGCCTCTCCAAGTTGGAGCGCATCTGCCGATAACGGCAGAGTCAGACTTTTAATTACCCGTCTTGCCAAGGTCAAGCGGAGCCTCAAGAGAAGTCGGGTGATTTCCCGTCTGGTATCCACGCAAGAGCGGCAATTAAGAAAAGGGAGAGATAAGACACTTAACTTGTCTTTACCAGTTCCTGAAAGGGCTGGAGGAAGCTGTGGGAAGGGAGACTTGCAGAGAAGGGGCAGACTGGAGCCTTGAACGGCCACAGGATCCTCTGGTCTCCCCCCGCAGCGCAGGATGTTTGTCGGCCGTATTCACAGCGACACAGGAATTCCAAACCAGAAACCGTATTGGGTCGGATCTTGGAGGGAAGGGCTGAGGATCCAGCTGCTCTGCCCCAAATATCTGTTAAGAGCATCCCTGCCGGATGAGACCACAGCAGCTGGATTGCCCTCCTGTGCAAATGGCACACATTGCAGGGGTTGGACTAGATGGACAATTCTGTACAATTCTGTAACAAAAACTGTAGTGATGTTTGTTGGAGATGCAACAACGGGGCAGGAACCTTTCTACATATGTGGTGGGAGTGCAAAGAGATAGTGGGATTCTGGGAAAATATCTATAATGAACTGAAAAAGATGTTTAGGTTTTCATTTGAAAAAAACCCAGAATCCTTTCTCCTAGGTATCATGTCAGAGGAGATAAACAGAACGGTCAGAGCAATATTTATGTATGCAATTACGACGGCAAGGTTATTGATTGCCAGAAATTGGAAAAGCAGCAGCGTCCCAAGTAAAACAGACTGGTTATCTAAAATGATGGAATACTTCCATATTGCCAAACTAACAGGGAGGATAAGAGGAGATATGGTACAAAAAGTGAATAAGGAGTGGGCTAACTTTAAGGAATACATCAAAATTTATGTGGGAAAAGTAGAATTTCTGACAGATATTGAGTGAATCCAGAAAATGATTAGAGTGAAAGGAGAGTAAGGTTAAGATAAAAGAAGAGATTAAAGAAATAATAAAATGTGTTTAAGCTAGTTGGAAAAATAAAGTAGCGTAACAAGAACCGCTCGAACTCAAGTCACTTGGTGGGTGTCCGTGTGGGGTAGGTGTGTAGGTATGTTGATATGTACAGTATAGGTAGGTATTATATAATGTAGGTATCTTTTATGTTATGAAAATTACGTAGTGTGTTGTGTACGTGTATTGTGTAAATGTATATGTATGTGTTTTATATGTTAATAAAATAAATAAATAAAACCAATTCTGATTCTAGGACTAGGCTTGCTCAGTGACTGCACTCCCTCTCTTGGGGATGGCTCCTCAAGCACCTGCCCCCGAGGGCACCAGGTTGGAGGAGGCTGGAAGAAAGGTCGAGCGTCAACACAAGAAATGGGAACTGCAGAAGGAAGAAGCTTCAAGGCCCAAACTGGGGCTTCTTCTGGCAGTCGGGCGCAGCACCTTCCAAGCTGGGCTCCGGGAGCAACAGGAGACCGTCCCTAGTTTTTCAACAAGGTGAGGGATTGGAAGACAAGCTCCCTGGACCAGCTGGTTGGACATCTCCAACGAAGACCAAGCCACATGCACAGCAAGTGGCACCTGGGGACGGTGTCCTTTGTTCAAATGGGAGCAGCAGCAAGATCTCATTGGTCTGGTGTGGAGAAGCAGGCATAATAATGTTATTATTTCTACCCCGCCCATCTGGCTGGGTTTCCCCAGCCACTCTGGGCAGCTTCCAACAAAATATTAAAATACAGCAATGCACCAAACATTAAAAGCTTCCCTAAACAGGGCTGCTTTCAGATGTCTTCTAAAAGTCTGGTAGTTGTTGTTCTCTTTGGCATCTGGTGGGAGGGCATTCCACAGGGCAGGTGCCACCACCAAGAAGGCCCTCTGCCTGGTTCCCTGTAACTTGGCTTCTCACAGGGAGGGAACTGCCAGAAGGTCCTCGGAGCTGGAACTCAGTGTCTGAGCAGAACAATGGGGGTGGAGACGCTCCTTCAGGTATACTGGACCAACACAGTTTAGGGCTTTAAAGGTCAGCACCAACAGGCATCTCAAAGATCTTCCTGACATGCAATGCCAGAAACATGCAGAGGGTTTTCAGCAGACCCGGAAAGAGCTCATGGATACTTTGGGAAGCTGGCCTGGCCTGGCCACCGTTCTAAGATTTCCCCAGTGTGGGCTAGAAAACAAACCCCGCAGGGGCGAGATCAGAACTGTGCGGAAATGGAACGAGTCTCACAAGAGCAACAAGCCCTCAGGGCTCAGAGCTCTCCGCTTTGCTCCTAGGTCCGAATCGGCGCCCCAGATTTCCTCCTGAGTACAATTCTCTGGGGCAAGTCGGGGCAAGTCTCTGGCAGCCAGGAATGGCTCCGTGGGGCCATATAATCATATCCTGGAGGGAGCACGAGGACGCAATCGTGCATTTGCATTCCACGGGGAACAGGACAATTACAAGCCCAGCTGAGGAAGCCCTGCTGGTTACTCCTTGAAGCAAGCACGACATATGAGAGAAAACAAGCTCAGCTGCCTCTCCAGAGTCAGACCTGCTCAAAGTTCCCAAAAGTCGATTAAGCAAGAACTTAAACCTCACGCATTTTTATATACAGCGAGAAGAGACCCCCCTTGTGTGGCTACTCCAGAAGAAACCAGCTCTGGACCCAGCTCTTGGACTGGAGCAACAGTCTTGCAGGTGCAAATGGGGAAAGATTATTGTGGCACAGATTATTTAGATACAGTGTTAAAAATATGCAAAAATGTAATAGAAAAAGGGTGAAAGGTAAAAGTTATATTATGTCAAAAGCAAATAATATGTTAAGGGTGTTTAAATATAAGGAGGAAAGATCGGAGACATAATAGAAGGGATCTCAATAATTTGAAATGAGACTTGAAAGAGGGTAAGGATTTGCTGTACCTGATTGGATAAAGAGGAAAACAAAAAAGGGAGGCGTGAGGAAGTCAAGAAAGAAGGTTAATTAAGTATGAATTTAAAAGTTGGTGTTTTTATTTTTTGGTAATCTGTTTTTTTTGTACTTTTTTGTCTTTTATCTTTTCTTTTTTAAGTGTATTGTTGACTATGTTTGTTTTTCTTTATGATTGTTGTTGTTATATGTTCTCTTTTTTCTGAAAACTTAATAAATATTTTTTTTTTTTAAAAAAAAAGATCCATCCTAATCTGGGTTCAGGCCTGGCTGTGCGACCGAGTTGCTATTGGCCGCCCCTAACAGACGACCTCTGCAGATAGCAGGGCCGCCGGAGTGCAACCGGGCTCCTGCTTCTCTGTAGCTTTCAATACCATTGACGATGGTGTCCTCCTGGGCCAGTTCTGTGGATTGGGAGTTGGGGGCTCTGCGGTTCTGGTCCTACCTATGCAGCATTCGAAATCTGCCAGGTGCATTTTGCACCTGGCTATCAGCCACTTGCGACCAAGTGAGGAAGCCCAGGTGCCATGATGATGCCTGACATCTCCACCATCTGTATCTTGCCTGTTTCCATGCACTAACAGCACATCCTGCAGAACTCTGTCTGTGAAATTTCATCTGCCCAATCAGAACGAATTTCAGGAACCAAAAAGCTGTATGGGAAAATACGACTGGCCCCAAAATGGCAACTAGGCATTCTGTTTTGGCAACTGTAACCTTGGTTTAAGAAGCCATTTGATGCCTAGCTTATATATCTAAGTTTGTAACACTGTGCCCATAGTACCAAGTCTAGAACAACATTGGCAGAGGGCTTTCTGGCCTTCCCTGGAGACAGGGGCGCCCACTCCCATCACAAGCACAAATCCTGCAGTCAAGTTTCCGGGATTTGGGGAAAATGCAGAGATCACCACACCTGGAGTGCACTGGGTGAGCCTCACCTGGGAAAGCACATCTCCACAAGAAGTCCTTCCTCGTGAACCTATTAAGATTTATTTGAGAGTGTCAACAACCTACACCAGGCTTCCTCAACCTCGGCCCTCCAGATGTTTTTGGCCTACAACTCCCATGATCCCTAGTTAGCAGGGCCAGTGGTCAGGGATGCAGGGAATTGTAGTCTCAAAACATCTGGAGGGCCGAGGTTGAGGAAGCCTGACCTACACAAAGAGGTGATCCAGCTGGCATTGAAAACTTGCACTTTCAGAAATCATTTGTTTCACCAAAGGCTCCCAAGACAGACTACTCTGATGCCCTGGATCAGCTTGCAGGATTTTAAGGATTTTCAACAGTTTGCTGGTAACTATGTAGAAGCAACTGCAATTCTGAGAAAATTCTGAGCGATTCTCGTGGGCCTGCCAGCCCCCAGGTCCTCAAGCGAAGCCGGCTGCTTCCCCCTTTTCCCAAGGCCTCGCATTCCAGCTAAGTTCACCCTCATCAAGAGTGTTGGCGGCTCCCGCAGGGCTGGCATCTCCACCAATGCCAGCATGAGCCAGCTGTGCGATCAGGTGGATAATATGATATTTCACGAGGCTCATTCCCAGATTTGCAGCTCAGCCGAAATTAACCGGACAACAGCTTGTGGCCTGCTTGCCACCTGCTGCACCCCAGGAGCTGGGAGAACAGCCGTGGCGGGAAATGGGGTTCTAGTCCAAGTTGGGCACATTGTGATTTTCAAAACACACACACACACACACACACACACACACACACCGCTTTCCCCATCCCACACTTTTAAGAGGCAAAGCTTTTTAAGACACACAGCTCACACAGCCACCCTTCATAGGTCAAGGATGAGGAACATGTGCCCTCTAGATATCCACAACATCATAAGTACCTGCAGGATCAGGCCCATGGCCCACCTAGTCCAGCATCTTGATCTCTAAGTGGCTGAACAATGGCAAAGTAGCAAGTAGGATTCGGACACAACAGTTCTCTCCCTACCTGTGGTTTCTAGCAAACCAAACTACAACGCCCATCACCCTTGACCACACAAGCTAGGGATGATGGGCTCTCGAGTCCAACAGCCTCTGGAGGCCTCTGTTCCCGCCTTCCTCGTCCAAGCCACAGTCCTGGCATCTTGCTCAAGCAAGGTCCCCAGAGCAAGCAAGTGGTCTGTGCCTGCTTGCCTCTTGGAGTAGCCAAATGGAGGAGTTTGGGGTCATCCAGCTGACAGGCAGACAAAAAAACAATAATTAAGCAAACTCACTGCCACATGAGATGGAAGACGGGTGTTCGCTCAGGTGGCTTCCAATGCAGAGCTAAGTCATGGAAGAGAAAGATGGTTGCCAACGTCACCCTAGGCTAAAAGGAACCTCCCCTGTTCAGAGCTAGCTTGCTCCTGAATGCCACCCCCTTCAGGGAACATAGGAACCTGGCTACAGGATCAGGCCAATGACCCACCTAGCCAGGTGCCTATTATGGGAAACCCAGAGGCAGGATTCTAGGAAGAGTTCTTGCTGCCTTGCCTTGGGGCACCCAGCTGGCCATGGCAGGGGTGGGTACAGGATGCTGCCTTAGTGATCTGATCCTGCTCAGGGCTGTTCTTGTTCCCTTCCATCTGCTCAGCATAGAATCACGGTCTTGGGCAACCTGACAGACTCCAGACAAATGTAAGGCAGGAAGAAGCAGCTGTATAAATACAAGATGGGGGACACCTGGCTTACTAGTGAAAAGGATCTGGGGGTCTGGGGGGACCACAAACTGAACACGAGTCCACAGTGTGATGCAACAGCAAAAAAGGCTAATGATATTCTAGGCGATGAGGCTACATTTTAATATTTTAATGTTTCAATATTTTAATGTTGTATTTTAATTTTGTTTTTAAGTTGTAATCATTCAACTTGTTTTTATTATTGCTTGTAAGTCACTCTGAGCCCGGCCTTGGCTGGGGAGGGCGGGGTATAAATAAATATTATTATTATTATTATTATTATTATTATTATTATTAGGCTGCATCAAGAGAAGTCTAGTGTCCAGATCAAGGGAGTCAGGGCACCACTCTACTCTGCCCTGGTCAAATCACACCTGGGATACTGTGTCCACTTCTGGGCACCACAATTTAAGAAGGATGTTGATGAGCTGGAAGGTGTGCAGAGGAGGGCGAACAAGATGGTTACACGTCTGGAAACCATGCCTGATGAGGAATGGTTGAAGGAGCTAGATATGTTTTGTGTGTGTAGCCTGGAGAAGAGAAGATGGAGAGATGATACGAGAGCCATCTTCAAAGATCTTAAGGGCTGTCACAGATGGAATAAACTTGTTTTCTCCTGCTCTGGAGAGTAGGGACTCAAACCAAAAGCTTCTAATGACAAGATAGGAGATTTTGGCTCAATATCACAAAGAGCTTTCTGACAATAGAGCAGACTCCCTTTGGGAGGTTGTGGCTCCCCTTCCGTGGAGGTTTTTAAGCAGAGGTTAGATGGCCATCTGTCATGGACGCTTGAGCTGAGATTCTTGGAGGTCCCTTCTAACTCTGCAATTCTGATTCTAAGACTCACCTCCCACATTTTGCAAAGGGACTGAGGTGTATTCCTGGATGTGCTCCCCTGTAGCTTCAGGGAAAGGGGCTGGGCGGTTGCAGAGTCACGCTTAGCTGCGCTGGGTGGAAACCGGCTGGTGCGGAAAGAGGGAGAAGCGTGCAACACCCTCTGCGTCATGGGGACCCGAGGAGCAGAGGAAGGCTGGATGGGAAGGGGGGAGAGGAAAGGAGCCGCTTTGGGGAGAGCCCTGCTTCACACAGGAAGCGCTGGGGAGGGAAGGGCGGGGGCAGAGGAAGGTGAACATCTGGCAAACGGACTCAGACAGGAACGGCAGCCAAGGCTTTCCGCCTGAGGGGCTCACACAGGAGAAGGTGCCTTGCTGGAGCAACCCCCAACAGCCAGCCAGGAAGCAGAGCCAAACTTCCAGTTAACACTTTCCTCTCAACCAGAAACTGCAAGCAGCGCCCACAAACTCCCATAAACCCAGAGATATGGAATTGTGGTGCAAGTTTGAATCTGTTTCTAGTCTCCTGCTGCTTTTTTTTTTTTTTAATGTTTTAAATAGTTGCTCTGAACTATATTTACTGATAATTTTATTGTTTCATTCTCTTTGTGAATCACTGAGATTGCTGGGGTTGTTGTTGTTTGTTTACAATCGAGTAGTGTACAGTGGTACCTCGGGTTACATACGCTTCAGGTTACAGACTCCACTAACCCAGAAATATTACCTTGGGTTAAGAACTTTGCTTCAGGATGAGAACAGAAATCGTGCTTCGGCAGCGCAGCAGCAGCAGGAGACCCCATTAGCCAAAGTGGTGCTTCAGGTTAAGAACAGTTTCAGGTTAAGAATGGACCTCCAGAACGAATTAAGTACGTAACCAGAGGTACCACTGTATATGTTTTACGAAATAAATATATGGAAAGCACGATGTCACTTAAAGGATCTGAGCGATTTCCCTTGAAGCTTGAATCTGTTTTGGTCTGGGTTATTTTATTTGATGTGTTGTGCCAGTAGGGTGCCTAGATGATCACAACCTGGGTTGAAGGTGCCATTTGGTGATTCTCTTATATATCTGAGTTTCTGACACTGCTCAGGAGGAGCTTCAAAGTTTTCAGAAGTACCTGTGCTATTTCTTTCTTTAAAAATCCCAGGGAGAAGAAGAACTCCCCAAACAGCCCATTGAGAACAGAGCGTCCTCAGTGGCCACAAAAATCTCCTCCAGACTGTTCTAGGGGATAATTCTGAATGGTAGCTCTCCATCCTGCAACCCTGTTGCAGAACCCACTTCATCTTCCTTTGTTGCTGAAAGCTAGGAGGCTGTTCTGGGCCCCAAAGAGAGCCATTTTAGAGGGCACCCACCCCACACGCCCTCCTGCTGAGTCAGCCCTTGCTTCACACAGCCATTGACACCAGCATCGTTCCCAGAGCCACCAGCCTTGAATGGCAGCCAGCTGTTGCCACAAGCTCATCCCAGCATGCTGAACAGCCTCCCCACTTCCTGTGGGGAGGAGCAGCCCACCCCAGAGCCGCTCCCCCCCCCCCCCCGGAACCTGTTTCTGTTTTTTCCCCAAAGTCCATCCTTCTTCCATTCTAAGTGGTGTCCCATTAAAGGGGAGGGGGCTCGGCCGTAATGAGGGGCAGATGCTCCAAGGACCTTCGCCATCTGTCAGGCTCCGCTACTAATTAGGAGAGATGATGGGCAAGTATCTCATCCCCTTTTCTGCTCCAGACAAAGGCCACCCACCAACAGTGTCCTTTGGAACTGCGCTGGGGAACCGAGGGTGAAGAAATTGCATGCATGCTCAGGCGATGTTTGGGTGTGCGCATCGGAGACACAATTGCATGTGTGTCCTGGCGCCCGTGTGTGTGTGTGTGTCTTGTGTTCTTCCTGGCCAGTCCCTCCAAATGGTCCACCGCTGCCCCCACAATCCTGGATCATATTAGAGCTTTGATCTGTTGAAAAGGCATGGTATCCACACACACACACTTCCGAAATTCTTTTTGCAATGCTTGATATTTCTGAAAGGCGATGAAGAACCTCAGGGTAATCCAACACAGCTGAAAGCAGGATCCCACCACAAATCCATGTCATTCCTATTACGGTGTGCCACCAACAATTGAATAAAGGGTCCATACATTACATGACATGGAATTAATTTGCAGGGGGGGGGGGGTGGCAAGGGAAGTGAAGTGAAGCCTTGCCTGTGCTAGCAACTATCCAACTGCACATGAATGGAAAATCTGTAAGGAAACCAGAGGGTCCTTAATCATTCCCAAGTTCATGTTCCAATATGCATCCCACTCCCCAGGCAGGCACAGGCACACACACACACACACACACACACACACACACACACAGTCTAAAGAAAGCCCACCAATATGGCAACAGACCAGCCTTTCTGGATTAAGATCAGGAGCCCATCATCTCATTCCCAGCAGCAGCCAATCGGAGGTTTAAGGCTCTCCCAAACCCCTTTGTCCCAACTGTGTGAAAGACAAAGAGAACGCCGTTGTTTTAGTACAAAAATGCAAAAGAGAGAGAGAGAGAGACAAAGAGAAAGAGAGAGAGAGAGGCCAGTGCACTGCTGAACTGCAGGCTATTGAAAACTTCCAGCTTCAAAATGCAATTGCATCCTGAAAACTACATATCTGCAATAGCAAGATGCAGGGATCGCAAGACTGCCCCTCTGTACACGTTTCTTCTGCCAACTTTCCATCACCTGCCAGGACATCTGATCTACCTCAAGAGGATGCAAAGATCCATCCTTTTTTCACCAGCTGAGACCTCACCTGCACGGAATTCCCTCTCACCTGGGGAACTTTCCTGCCACAAAGAATCCCAAGGCATGCTTATCTCCCAGCTCCCAGTCCAAGGAACCACAACCACTACAGGGGCATGTTGTGCAATCCAAATGGTTATGATACGTCTACACTAGCCAGAGAGCTGGAATGAGGTGGCCGTATATAATTCGGTTTTGGCATGGCCACACCCACTCTGGCCTTTTGGCGAAAAGAGGTCCTGTCGTCACCCCTGATCACAGAGTTCATCTCACATTGAGAAGAGGGACCAGCATGCACAGAATGGAAGAACATTCACCTCTTATGCATGCAGAACGAAATCCCGATTTTCCAGTATTCAGAGTGTAACCATTTGAATATTAGTCATTCCATCACCAATGAATTGGCCACTGCTTCCCATAGGCACAAAAGGCTTTTCATGGATGAAAGCAGGGGGTCTCAAAGTGGGCAGGATCACACCCCAGGGGGGTTACATAGGGGGTGCTAAGTGGCAACGTGCGAGATGATGCATTGATCGCTTATTTAAAATTGACCAAACTAAAACCTAGAGCAAAACACCTCTAGCCTCATATTTAATTTTTTTTACTGCTTTCAAGGCCATTTTCTTTGGGATCTCATTTGTTCATATTTACAATGCTGCGTTGTCACAAGATAGTGATTTTTAAAACTTTTTCTTTCCTGTTTTCATACAGCAGTATACAAATATTTTTAAAACAAATATTGGCAATAGCTGGCGTCATGGATCGAGTTCCTTCAATTTCATTAAACTAAATACTTTCAATTGGATTTTGAACAAGTGTGCAATTAACTATCACTGCCTTGAATTTTATTGTGCTATCACCTTCCTGCAAACCATGATATTGAAGAATGCTTTATTTTACAGAGTTGGGGGCACTGGGGATAAATTCATGGATCCAAGGGGGGCAATGCTCCCCCCCCAAGTTCAGGAACAGCTGGATTCGAGTGAACCACAATGCACAACCCTACTAGCGACAAGAGAGGTGAGCGGGGATGGTTTGGGCAGGAGAGTTTTCAGGTTTGCCTTCAATCAAAGTGCGGAACAAAATTATTTCCCCCCCTGCTTGTGGGAGGGGAGAAGGGGAAACCCAGTCAGAAAAACAAATGGGTCCCAGCTGCAAGCTCAGAGCACAAGCCGCCACTGTTGATTCACTGCTGGGTAAGATGAGCTGGAGGGAAACAAACTCTCTGGTTTCTGAGAGAGAGAGAGGGGGGGGGGAGCAGAGATTGCATTGCAAGGAATTGCTAACTGCTATTTACTGGCCATGGTGGAGCTGTGGTTTATTGCTTTTCTCTTGCCGTTTCTTCTGCCTACCTTTGGGAGGAAAGGGGAGGGGGGAGGACAAAGGAATCAATCCTCAAATCACAACAGGAAAAGGGGGGAAGAGAGGGGGGGTGAAGGCAGCAGTCAGGATCGGCAACCCTCCATCTTCCCATCACAGGGCTTCCAAACTGAGGTGCAGCATTGCCAGGCAAGTGGCTTAAAGAAGGCAACTCCTTTTTAAGGTGGGATGCTTGCTCCAGAGAGCAAAGGTTCACCCAAGTTGAGTTTTGGGGTGGGATGGGGGAGAGGAAAGGCCACACTTTATGGGCCTCAGGTATTTACAACATTACAACAGGGAGAGGGACAAGGGTTTGTCTTATCTGCCCTGGCAGCTCAGGACAAACAGCCAGACCTCCTTTTGCCTCCTCCTCTTGCGTAGAGCAGGGGTCAGCAAACTTTTTCAGCAGGGGGCCAGTCCACTGTCCCTCAGACCTTGTGGGGGGGGCGGACTATGCTTGGGGGGTGGGGAATGAACGAATTCCTATGCCCCACAAATAACCCAGAGATGCATTTTAAATAAAAGCACACATTCTACTCATGTGAAAACACACTGATTCCCGGACTGTCCACGGGCCAGAGTGAGAAGGCGATTGGGCCGGATCTGGCCCCTGGGCCTTAGTTTGCCTACCTGTGGCATAGAGGGTTTATTTTAATAAAGGAGATGGAAGATATGATGGAATAGGGAGGGTGTCAGGGAAATTCAACCAACTGCAGCCATCACAGTCCGAGTCAGATTCTCACACACATACACAGCCTAGTATGTCTCTCATTCATGCCTATTGGGGTCCGTGAGACAGCAGCCAAATATTTGACATTCCCACCCCAAATCTTCTTCCCATCAGGGATGCTTCGGTTGTGGCTCCTGAATCGCAGGGAATTGGACTAGATGACTCTTGGTATCCCCTCCAACTCTACAGTCCTATGGTCCCATTATTCTCCCATCAGCCTCACACACCGCTCAGCTGGAGAACAACCCCCTCCCATGCGAGGAGAGGCCCACTGCCATCATAGGCTGGCACTGATAGCTTCCTAGCCATTAAGTTAATTAACTCCCAGCAAGCTGCTTAGGAAGAAGCCAAACAGCACAAGCTCCTACCCAACACCAGTGGTCCAGGAGGAGGTGGAGGGGGAACCCCCCCCGGCCATTCTAAGCCATTGCCCGCGCTGGCAGGGGCTGATGGGAGTTGTAGTCCAACAGACCTGCAGGGGCGTCGCAGCTTCTGTATGGCTGTACTGCACAATCTACTGGAATCGTTCCCCGTTTGCTCCCAAAAGCAAACACCCACCCAGCCCCCGCAGCCTTCTGAAGCAGCTAATCACCCAACGAAGCTGAATGTTGGAAGATTCAGGGCAGATAAAAACAACAGACTTCTTCACAAAGGGCAGAGTGAAACTGCAGAACTCCTTCCAACAGGAGTAATAATAATAATAATAATTTATTATTTATACCTCGCCCATCTGGCTGGGTTTCCCCAGCCACTCTGGGTGGCTCCCAACAGAATTAAAAGCACAACAGAACATCAAACGTTAAAAACTTCCCTAAACAGGGCTGCCTTCAGATGTCTTCTAAAAGTCACATAGTTGTTTATTTCCTTCACATCTGATGGGAGGGCGTTCCACAGGGCAGGAGCCACCACTGAGAAGGCCCTCTGCCTGGTTCCCTGTAACTTGGCTTCTTGCAGTGAGGGAACTGCCAGAAGGCCCTCGGAGCTGGACCTCAGTGTCCGGGCAGAACAATGGGGGTGGAGACACTCCTTCAGGTAAACTGGGCCAAGGCCTTTTAAGGCTTTGAAGGTCAGCACCAACACTTTGAATTGTGCTTGGAAACATACTGGGAGCCAATGCAGATCTCTCAGGACCAGTGTTATGTGGTCCCAGCGGCCACTCCCAGTCACCAGTCTAGCTGCCACATTCTGGAGGCTGCGATGGTGACCAACTTGGATGTCTTTAAAAGGAGATGAGACAAATTCAAGGAGGAGAAGCTACCAGCCATGATGTTTGTGCTCTGAAGTCCAGCTGAGTCCTCCTTGAGGGTTTCTCATTGGGGCACCTGGTGGCATAGCTGACAACTTTTCCCTTTTAAGCGAAATTCCCTTATTCCAAATAGGATTCCTCGCAAGAAAAGAGAAAAGTTGACAGCTATGCCTGGTGGACCACTGTGAGAACAGGGCACTGAACTAGGTGGGCCTGTGGCCTGATCCAGCAATGGGCTCTTCCGATGTTCACATGCCGAAGTGCAACTCAATTCTCACCCCTTTGGAACACATCTCCCAAACTGGGTATGTCCTCTGTGCCACAGTGGTGAGAGCCAACAAGGTGCCCCTCAACATCTCCCATCAGCCCTAGCCAGATGAGCAAATGGCCAGAGAAGTAGAAGTTGGGAGCCCAACACATTGGCTGCCACAGACAGGGAGGAGGAAAATTCCAGAGCTCCAACAAGTCTTAGATCAAGTACCTTCTTCAGACCCAAAACCCACTTTTAACCCAAACGTGTATTTTTGGAGACACGTTTCTTCATCTTTTGCCACATCCTTGCACGGCAGTGCTCCTGTTGTGACCCATCTTGGCTCAGGCCACACTCCCAAAGTCTTGAACCCCCAGCTGAAGACCAGTGGCTCAGATTATGCCTTGGAACCACATGAGATAGATGGAGAAAGAGGGACGGTTCCCTTCATCACAGGCCAAACATGATGTCTGAGGTCTGTGCTATCTCTTCTAGATAGCTGGTATGCTGCTTTATCTGCCTTGGGAAAGATGACGCGCCCAGGCCTGTTTTTAAGAGATGATTTCAAAACCCTTAGATTCAAGCCAAATTTCCCTAAAATTCACAATACAATTTTGTATTCAACATTGCTTCATCTGTGCATCTCTCTCTCTCTCTCTCTCTCTCTCCACACACACACACACACACACACACACACACACACACACACACAGAGTGAGAGGGAGGGAGAGCAGTAGTGTAGTGTAGTGGTTGGTGCTAGACTGGGACCCAGGAGACCAAGGGTCCCAATCTCCTACTCTGCCATGAAGGTCACTGGAGGACCTTGGAAGACAGAGTAGTTTGAGGAGTTTGAAGCCAGTGTAGTTCCAGTGTAGTTTGAGGAGTTTAGTGATCTGACATGGTCATCTCCTTCCTGCCTCTGTTTACTGCCCCTCTTTATCTCTTGTTAAAGTTCTTTGATGGCTGAGAGCAGCCGTTAATGTATAATCTGGTGGAAGGAAGAAGCAGATAGTGATGGGTACCTTCTTTTTTTAAAAATAATAATATTTATTAAGAGTTTAAAGATTACAAAAAGAAAGAAAAAAAATTAAAACAAATCAATATAATACAATACAAAAACAAAAACACTACGTAAAACATTGAATTAGCAAAACAAAACAAAAACAATTAAAAACACTTCCAATATTTTCAATCTTAGCTTTCATTCACTTGTTTCATTGACTTCCTGACGCCTCCCTTTTTGTATTGCACTTCAATTAACTGTTTCAGCAATTCCTTTCCATCTTCCTTTGTTTTCTGTCCTGTAATCTTAACATATTCTAACCTTGTTTTTTCCCCTTTAATACATTAACAATCTATCTGTACCTAGTTCCTTATAACATTTCTGCCAAAGCCATATAACTTCATTCCACCATTTTTCTAAAGCTCATTAAGGTACCTTCTGACCTTCTTTGATGTTAGACATTGTTTGGAGGAACGTGCTGTATTGGAAGAGGGGCTAGCTAATTAATAATCTGCACTAGCTAGTCGGGCAAGGCATGTAGGCTAACAAGTTAGTATCTATAAATCCAATGGTTTGGGGGCATAGTTCTGAGAAACAAGTGCATGGACTGATCGAAGGGCCGTGCAAACGAAGGCTACCTAGGGGTCACTTGGCCACTTCTTGAGGGCTTCCCAGTGGCTGATCGAAGTGCATGCTTGGTAATGTATATAATGATTGCTGTTTAGAAAACAAAATCTTTAACCTTCTCACTCACTTGTGTTTGTATTGCTTCTGAATCTCATGAAAAGAACTGCCTTGCATTTGGCAAGACAGCCAGCCAGACACGCTTAGCCTAGCCTACTTCACAGGGTTGTTTGTGAGGACAAATGGGGAGGACGAGAACTATGGACACCACCTTGAGCTCCTTGGGAGAAAAAGGGGAAGATAAATGCAATAAACAGAGAGAGACCAATGCTTTCACAAGGGACGCGGGTGGCTCTGTGGGTTAAACCACAGAGCCTAGGACTTGCCGATCAGAAGGTCGGCGGTTCGAATCCCCGCGATGGGGTGAGCTCCCGTTGCTCGGTCCCAGCTCCTGCCAACCTAGCAGTTCGAAAGCACGTCAAAGTGCAAGTAGATAAATCGGTACCGCTCTGGCGGGAAGGTAAACGGTGTTTTTGTGTGCTGCTCTGGTTCGCCGGAAGCAGCTTAGTCATGCTGGCCACATGACCCGGAAGCTGTACGCCGGCTCCCTCAGCCAATAAAGCGAGATGAGCACCGCAACCCCAGAGTCGGCCACGACTGGGCCTAATGGTCAGGGGTCCCTTTACCTTTACTGCTTTCACACCTTGCATCCAAAGCTAACCATTGCCAGTACCTGCCTAACTGGGAGATGGCTACCTTATTAAGAGGACTGGTAGCCCAGATTTGGTACAACTTAAAAGGCCTCCCTCCCTGGGAGAGAACCAATGGCCCATGTAGTCCAACATCCAATTCTCATAGTGACTGCGAAAGTCCTCTCCCCTCCTTTGGTTTCCAGACACTTGAATGCAAAGGCATGGCTGTCTCCAACTGGGGGGGTACAGCACAGTCATTATGGTTAGCAGCTGCTGACAGCCCTCCTCCTCCTCCTCCAACGGAATGGGGGGTGGAAGAATGCTGCCCCCCTTTTGCATCTGCAAAGAGGTTTGCCAAGCAGCTCACAAGAAGGCAGAGCTGAGAACAGCCACATTTCTCCACCCAGTCAAACCCACCAACCTCTCCCTCCCTCTCTCCCCATCCTCCATCACATCTGGCTTTCCAAAGTGACAAAGGACTGAAACAGGAGCCTCGTCTCCCGCCCCACCAAGCCCCCTCTGCAACTAAGCTCCGAAATCGCCTCTCTTCCCACCATCACAATCCAGCCCTTGTTCTCCCAACCTCCCTCCTCCCCCTCCCGTCAGACAAATATTTAACATCTGCCAGAATCTGAGAACCCAACAGCTCATGTCAAGAGGGTGGAGGGCAAATGGGTGGCGTCGAGGCAGCTGCCTGCCATGGCCTCTGGTTGGCAAAAGCCCTGCAAGAAAAAACGTAACCGGAGGGAAACTGCATCAGCAATTTTTTAATTAAAAAAATAAAACCACACCCCAATTCTGCCAATCGCTTTGCTAGCCCAGAAAGCTTGTAAGCCAGGCCACTGCTTAAAAAATGACTTTCACCTGTGTGCTTGTCCACAAAGGCCATCCCTATTGCGCAATGCAGCTTAAATCTGCGCCACTGAAGAATCACAGCAAACAAAGATGGCTGCCAAGGGCCCCTTTCTCTAAAGGCCTGTGGCCCTCCAGATGTTCCTCACAGTGGAATCCCAGGTGTGGAACAGAATCAAAGCTACTCTTGCAGAAAGTAGCTGGCGATGCTTGGAAATTTTATGAAACCTTTAAAGAAATATTTCGGTCCGCCATTTTGTTTCAAAATGGCACCTGAAGGTATTCAAAGGTTCAATAAAACCTGCTCTCCAATCCTGGGAGCTGCCACACAAAATCGGGTGGCAATATCTTCAAAGGCATTCTTGTGCAGTTTGGAAGGGTTCGGTCTGCCATCTTGTTTCAAAATGGCAACTCATGGTGTCCAAACATGCACACCGGCACCTGCTCTTCCAGCCAATGGCATCCAAATACAGACAAAAAACTGGCTCCTCCATCTTGAGAACCTTTGTGCTAAATTTGGCGGTGGCATCTCAAGAAGCACCCAGACGCATAGAGAACAAGAGGCAAACCATTCTCCAAAACAGAGGTCAGCAACCTAAGGCCCATGGGGAGGGTCGCTTAACCAGCCCATGAGCCACCCCCGAACCAAGCCACCTGCTTGGCGAGTCCCCGCGCACTGCGCTAAACCAGCACAGCACAGCACGGGGACTCTCTTCCGTGGCTCCAGCAATCACTTCTGTGCATACCCAGATGCCGGAAATCACTTCTGTGCATGTCCGTGGCACCGGAAATCGCTTCTGTGCATGCCCAGACGCAAAAATTGCTTCTGTGCAGGCACGATTTCCGGCGTCTGGGCATGCGCAGGCGCAATTTCCGGCATCGTGCTGCGCTGGCCCGGCCTAAAGAGTATCTCTGCAGGAGTGATCTGGCCCATGCCCGGTAAGCCTTGCTCCAAAATATGTAGTAGACAATAAACATCTCAAACCACATTGCCAGTTTAAATCACAGCTGCTAAAAACCCCCAGTAATACCTAGCGTGAATTACACATCCCAAGCAAAGGAATGCTGCAAGACAAATGCAAACAACTCAGTCTTGGTGCTGAAATTCTAAGTGCCAACACCACACATGCTTCCAAGGAGAGGGTGTTCTGCAGGCAGGATACCACCACTAGGAGGGCCCTTTGCCCTCCCCTGGCTGCTTATTGGCTACCGGTCCCACCGCTATACAGAGCCCTAAACAGCTTAGGATTCGGCATCCCATCATAGCGCCTCTTGCTGCCCTATCCTGCCTTTGTCCTAGAAAAGGGCCATTGCACAAAGGCTGAGCAACTGCTTGGCCTGCAGAATGTTCTGCGTTCAGTCTCCAGGTAAGACCCCTGTCTGGAACCCTGGACTCAGGGGTGGCAAGGCTGATCTCGCAGAATCACAAAACTGCAGTGGGAAGGGTCCCAAGGGTCATCTAGTCCAGTGTTTCCCAACCTTGTGCCGCCAGCTGTTTTTGAACTACAACTCCCATCATCCCTGACTAGCAAGACCAGTGGCAAGGGATGATGGGAATTGTAGTCCAAAAACAGCTGGAGGCACAAGGTTGGGAAACACTGATCTAGTCCAACCCCAGTGCAAGGCAGCTTTCTCTGAGATTTGAGGATGCCAGGAGGGCCCTTTGGGCTACACCAAACAAAGCCTGGGCTGTATCAGGACTCTTAATAAGGTAAGTCTTCCTGGTGGATAGAGTGGTGTTGAATACAAAACTGGACTGTGAATTTGAGAGGAAGTGATTTAGCTCAGTAGCAAAGCAACCGCCTTGCATGCAGAACGTCGCAGGTTCAATCCTGCTGGCATCTCCAGGGAGGGAGCGACTCCCTGCCTGAAATTCTGGAGAGCTGCTGCTGCCAGTCAGTGCAGACACAACTCAGCTAGGTGAATGCAATGGCCCGACTCAGTCTAAAGCAGCTTCCTGTGGCCCTAGGTGCTTTCAATATTTCTGTGGTTGTTTTTGTGTGGCTTTACATTTTGCATCTCACCCGGTGATCCCTGCGTGACAAAGGACACACGGTGTGCATTTTACAATCCTTGGCTCACCCACCGACTGGTCTCATCTCCTGGCACAGGCAGGGCAGGACACAGAGAGACCTGCCTACAGATATTTGGCTCCTGCTTTTAAGGCTTTCTGGCCCTATGCCAACACTTGGCATTTGGCCTGGCACTGAACAGGCAGCAAACAGGCAACCAATGGACCTCCTTTAGCCTCTCTGTGTTAAACACACAATTCTATCCAGCTTTGCAACAGTTAATGATCCGGCAGCTGTAATTTGCACTAATTGCAGCTTCTGGGTAATTTTCAAGGGCAGCTCCATTGGCAGTTACCAACGCCTGAGTCACCAGGCTATCCTTGCCAAAAGGACTCCACTCCCAATAGCCCCAGTCCACGTGGCCAGTGGTCAAGAGGGGCCAGGATTACTGGTGAATCTTCTGTGCCCTGGCAAGTGAGGAGATAAGGAGGCTTTCAAGTTTGTTTGTGGCAGTTTAGCATGGAGGAAGCCGGAAAAATAAATCAGGGAAAGGCTGGATACCGCTTGCTTTTTCTTTGATAGGGTTCCTACTCCATCCTAACACTTTAAAAGCTAACACTTATTTGCAAGACAGTTTGCATATCTAATTGAAAGCTAACAGTTGCATTTCATCTCCTAAAGCTCATTGTGTCTTACAGCTTGAAGCTATGCAGTCAGAAGCAAAGACCAGGAAGCTGCTCACAGGATAGCAGTCATGGTGAGCCTAGTAAGTTGAGAACTATGCTTTGGCCTGCTGCTCTTTGCTGTGTGCCTGCATGGGAGAGCCAGCGTAGTGCAGCAGTTAAGAGCCTTGGGCTAGGACCTGGGAGACCAGAGTGCGAATCCCCATCAACTGGCCACGAAGCTCACTCAGGAGCCAGTCTCTGTCCCTCCCAGCACAACCTACCTTACAGGGTTGTTGTGAGGGGTTAAATGAGCTGGGGAAGAACCATGTGGGCCAACTTGCAGAAAAAGGTGGGATATTGATGCAATCAAATAAATATGCAGGCACTTCAAGCTTTGCTGCCACCCCAACAGGGGAAAGGGATGTAATGAAGGGAGCCCAAGTCACCTTCTATCTAACTTTCGCTTGAGAAGACCCTGGCATTTTCCAAAATGGGAGGAGCAACTGGAAGAGGGTGTGCAGCAAAGAGACAGGGCGCCAGAGTTCACCCCATTATGGGATGGCAGACACCCCTCCTTTGGGATTCTCAGGAGAAACTCAGAAGCCCCACAGAACTCAGCACCTTCCACCTTGTCAAGCATTTAGAGCAGCGGTTCTCAACCTGCGAGTCCCCAAATGTTGTTGGACTACAACTCCCATCATCCCTGAGCTCTGGCCTTGCTAGCTAGGGGTGATGGGAGTTGTAGTTCAACAACATCTGGGGACCCACAGGTTGAGAAAGGCTGATTTAGAGCATGTCTTGTGCACTGGTGGCCCTTACAGGAACCATGCAAAGTAGGCCAGTGTCACCTCTGGATTGCAGGGTGGGGTTTGAGACTGAAGAAGTGGTTTGCCAGCAGTCGCCTCCTGAACCCGAGGCCAGTGCTTGATCTGAGAGATCCCTGCTGCAGCCTGCTCTGGAAAGGGGCTCTGACCACACATCTCTCTTCACGGCCACTCAACAAACTGGGATAATCCGATAGCTCGCTAGCACTGATGCATCAAGGCAAACATCTGTCACGCACAGCATTGTGCATTCTTCTCTTCTCCCCTTACTCTGAGTAGTTTCTAGAGTCCCTTACAAAGCACTCCCCCTTTTATCCTCCCAAGAGCCCTGTGAGGTAGGCTGAAAGACAGGGGTGCTTTGTGGCTAAGCGAGGATTTGAACCTGCGAGAATAGATGCTTTTGAATTCTGGTGCTGGAGGAGACTCTTGAGAGTCCCATGGACTGCCAGAAGATCAAACCTCTCCATTCTGAAGGAAATCAGCCCTGAGTGCTCACTGGAAGGACAGATCCTGAAGCTGAGGCTCCAAGACTTTGGCCACCTCATGAGAAGAGAAGACTCCCTGGAAAAGACCCTGATGTTGGGAAAGATGGAGGGCCCAAGGAGAAGGGGACGACAGAGGACGAGATGGTTGGACAGTGTTCTCCAAGCTACAAACGTGAGTCTGACCAAACTGCGGGAGGCAGTGGAAGACAGGAGTGCCTGGCGTGCTCTGGTCCAGGGGGTCACGAAGAGGCAGACACAACTAAACGACTAAACAACAACTCCCGAGTCCTAGCCTTAACCTCCGAACCCTCCCTGGCCCAGCCAAGGTTATCTGTAATTTTTAAGAACTCTCCAGCAAAATGCTTTCTTTTTTGTTAAAATGGTACCCAGGGCTGTTCCTAAGCAGCAGGCCATCACCATCAATCTTGCATGTGCCTGCACACATACTTTCTGCAGCCAGCCAGGCTGTGCCCCCATAAATCCTCAGGGGCTCTGTTCTCCCCCCCCCCCCCTTGTGCAAGGACTCTGAGACGGTCACCCGGCTACAGGCATGCAAGCCCAGAGATGGGGGGGGGCGCGGAGGACAGGCTTGGCATGCAGCTGACTCAGCCGAAGGGCCGGCCAGCAGGCGCAAAGCTCCCTTTGTGCTACTTCAATGTAGGTCAGCTAAGAAGTCGGCCACTCAGCTCAGATTTTCAGCTAAAACCCATTCACGGAACTGTGTCAGTTTCAGGCTCCAGCAAAGCCCAGCTAGGCTGGGGAATTGCGGAGAGGCGAAAGGATTCACAGCACACACGGGGCAGATCGACCCAATGCCTCTGAAGCACATTCAATGTGTGTGGCTTTGCTCCCGAGGAATCCTGGGAACTGCAGTTCCAGCCGCATGGAGCTACCCTTTGCAACTACAACTCCCAGGATTCTTTGGAGCAAAGTTGTGCGCTTTAAGCAGGCATTGACTATGGCTTGCATATACACTGCGTTCTGCACTACACTCTGCCTACCCCTCTGCACCCCCCAAAAATCAGCTATGGATCCATGCCACAATTCTTCAGGTGGTTATGGGGTGGGGGCAGGGGGGGGAAATGATGCTGCTGTTTGGGCTACAGAATTCAGCTTCCTTTGCCCTTTTAAAAATCAAGTTCCTAGGCCTCATGATTCATACATGTTGCAGAATTCAGACTGCCTAGGCACAGAATTTTAAGGGTTTGCTTCACTTTTCAGTGGCCAAAATAAAAACCAAACAAAACGGAACTGCTAAGACCCTCTCATGGCTCCTTCCACCACAAAGAGAGGCTGTTTAATGAGATTCTGTAATTTTTTTTAAGGGGGTGGGGAGGAGTGAATTGCTTCCAGAACTTAATCACTGGCTTTCTAAAAAAGAAAGAAAAGGGAGGCGGGTCCGAGCTCTGATGGAAGGTTTTCTTGGTGGAATTAGCCGCCTTTGATCTCCTGTTGAGTCAGCTTTTTAAAGGGAAAATGAGCCAGAGATTTCTAGGTTTAGGAAAGCCCAGACAGCAGCCCCAAGTCAGACCATCAATAGCCACAACTGCCTACCCCAAATTTAGAACTAAGCAGGAGGCAGAGTTTGCTCTCTTCTTCAGAGAAGCCTAGGGGCTTGGGGGGGCGATTTTTGACCTTATGGTGCCTCTGTACCCACCCCAGAACAGAAATCAGACACAGCATGAATTTGAAGGGGGGGGGGCTATCAGAGTAGAGGTCAGTGAAAGACCCCCTCCTCCATTCCGCTCCTTGTGAAAAATAGATGCTACAAACCCAGCAGGCAGCGGGGGGGGGGGGGCTGGGGGGGGAAGGACACACACTTTGAGGGATAAATAAAAAAGCTAGGATACAGCTGCACAAATCGTGGTGCTGGGAAGGAGAAGAGAGAGGGAGGGAAAGAACACATTTGGAAAAGGAGATCAGAAGGACTAGTGGCTTGCGTTGCAATCAAACTCAATTCCCACCCCCCATAAAAAAATCACCTCTGTCCCATGAGGCTGTCTGCTGAGGTTTTCTCCACCCAAAAAGTCATGCCCAGAAGAGGGTGCCCATGCTTTGTGCACAATGCACCCCAGAACCAACCTAGCACCACCAACAGATTTAGGGATGATTCGGGGAATTTGATCTGGCAGTGCTATGCGGGTAGGAGGAGCACCCCCCCCCCATTTAGGCAATTGAGCAGCAGGTGGAACAGGACAGCTGAGGAAGAGGCAGAAGGCAGGCCTGGGGTGGGGGGTGGGTAGAGAGAGGGGGGAGGGGGTGGTAAAAGCATGAGGGGAGGGGGCAGCATGCAGGGAGGAAAGGCAGGAACAGTGATGCTGCTGGCTGAGGACCACGTGCCTGGGGAGGATGTGGGTGGGGCAGGGGCCTGTGACCAAGTGCGCATGTGCACAGACTTGCTTGCTCACTCCAGCTGCTCACAGTCCAGATGATGCTCTGCTTCCCTGCATTGCACAAGATTAAGACGGGCAGTTGGGGAGGGGGGACACAGTCGGACGAGGGTCTGGGAGAGACCAGGGTGCCAATCCCCCCATTCATATATGTGTGTGTGTGTGTGTGTGTGTGTGTGTGACCTTGGGAATCTGCCACTGCCTCTCAGCCTAACCTACCTTACAGGATCGTTGTGAGGATTCAACAAAAAGCAGGGAAGAACTATGAGCTAACTGAAGGAGCGTCTCCAGCCCATCGTTCTGCCCGGACACTGAGGTCCAGCGCCGAGGGCCTTCTAGCGGTTCCCTCATTGCGAGAAGCCAAGTTACAGAGAACCAGGCAGAGGGCCTTCTCGGTGGTGGCACCCGCCCTGTGGAACGCCCTCCCTTCAGATGTGAAGGAAATAAGCAGCTATCTTCTCTTTAAAAGGCATCTGAAGGCAGCCCTGTTTAGGGAAGGTTTTAATATTTAATGCTGTATTTTTAACACTCGATTGGGATCTGCCCAGAGTGGCTGGGGAAACTCAGCCAGATGGGCGGGTATAACTAATAAACTATAAACTATTACTATTACAAACAAAGAAATTAACTAATAGTATTAACTGGATTATTAGGTTTTTCATGCCGTTGTCAACTTGAAAGGATGCCCCCCCCTTAATGTGCACAGAGATGCTTTCGCGCCAGCTGGCATATCTGCTCTTTTTTGTGTTCTGATTCTGCAAATACTACCCCCCCTTAAATTGATGAGACACGGAAGTGGGGGAGAGAATCCTAAGACTTCTACAAGGGGAGGCAAGAAAGGGAAGAGAGGGGGCTGCTGCAGGCCTAGCTGAAGAATGAGAGCCCTGTGCTTCCCCTCCCCTCCTAGTTGCTAGCCCAGGGGGGCCCCAGTGGCAGCCAATCTCCATTGGGAAAGGGGGGGGGTCTTCAAGACCAGTCCATCTGGAGGAGGACCCTAACCAGCAATGGCCTTCTATTTTCCCAGCCTATGTTCTTCCAGGGCTACAGACTGGCCCCCAGGGCTCTGCTCTGGAAGCCAGGGGGAGGAGAGAGGGGCGTCTGGCTTGGGGCCTTGTTGGGCTTCCCAGTTGAGGCACCTGGCCGGCCACTGAGAGAGCAGGATGCTGAGCTGGATGAGCCCCCTTTGACCTGATTTGGCAGGACTCTTCAGGTGTTCTCACAGAACTTCCAGGTCCAGCAGCAGTCTATCTAGATTCCTATACTCTGTGGGGTATTTTTGGCCACTGTGATTTGGGACTAGGTGGGCCTGATCCACCAGGCTCCTCCTCTTTGAATGAGACAAAGCAATTCTGTATCTGGGGGCGGGGGGGGGGGGCAGAGTGCCCATCTTGCAAAGCCAGGATCTCTGCCACTCACTGTTCCCTTCCGCTCCCTGTTTCCCATTCACAAAGGGCTTGGTTTGGATCAAAGACATTTCGGAAGGGCAGGAAGGCGGCCCCCTCCCACTTCGTGGAGTGCCACGTTTTGGGGGAAAGGATTTCCCGCCCATCCCGTCGCACAGGGGGGAAATCCTGCAACAAGATCCCCTTTGCTGCTCCCCCCCCCCCCGCGGCAGGAAAACGCCCCCTCCGCCTGGGGAACAAAGTTCCATTTCCCTTGCCGCTCCCCAAGGGTCCATGCGCTCACCATTCGAGTTCACCTGCAACTTCCACATCTGAATCGCCCCCCTCCAGCAAAAAAAAAGGGGGGGGCGAAGCTCCTTAGAAACAACTTCTTGCAAAAGAGAGGCGCTCAGGCCGCGAGGCATTAAGTGTACCGACATCGGGAGAGCGCAAAGTTATGCACGCGTGGAGTTAGGCACGTGTGAATCAGCATAAACAGAGTGGGGAAAGGGAGACAATGAGGCCTAAGGGAACACGTTTCCCACTTCCAGCCGCGAGCGAAAGAACGAACTTGGAGCCTGCCCCCTCCCGGCACGTGTGAATCAGCATCTACGCGGGGGAAACAAAGGAGGAGAGCCCAAGCCGCCCATGAGAACGTGTTCTGCTCTTGCCTTCCCGCGAGGGAAAGCGCATCTCGGGGCAAGCCACCTACACGTGCGACGTAACGCACGTGTGAATCCGCATATGAGCGGGGAAACAGGAGGAGGGTAGCCAACCCGGCTGGCCGAGGGAAGGCGCGCGCCCGCCCGCCGCCCGTGTGAACGGCCTCCTCGGCTGCCTCACCTTGCCGGATGGAGACGTTCCTGTCGTTGGCGGCGCGCAGCACGACCTGGGGGCTGCTCTGCTCCAGCACGAAGAGCTCGTCCTTGCCCACCTTGGCGCTCTTGCCGGCCTTGAGGGTGCCGCTGGGGCCCGAGGGCGCCAGGTACTTGCCGTCGGCGTCGCGGAAGGCCACCTTGCCGGCGCGGAACTCCAGCGTGAAGCCGGCGTCGGGCTCGGGCCGCGCCACCAGCTGCCCGTCGCGGCGCAGGAAGCGGTGGTCGGCCGTCTGCAGGCTGTAGCGCTGCTCCTGGAAGACCAGCGTGACCAGCGCGTCCAGGCCCCACGGCACGTCGCGGTCCACGGCGATCTCGTCGCGGGCGGCCGCCAGGTGCGCGTAGCGCTTGCGCGTGACGCTGAAGATGTTCACCTGCGGGTGCAGCGCCAGGTGCACGCTCCACTTCTCGGCCGCCGAGATGCTCTGCGCGAAGCACGACAGGCGGTCCTCCGTGCCGCCGAAGAAGCGACGGTGCGGCTCCGACTGCAGCGACCAGCGCCCGTCGTCGTGCGCCAGGATGACGAAGCGGCAGTCGGCCGAGGCGGGCGCCTCGCTGTCGCAGCTGACGTGCCCGTCCTTGTCGGCCGCCAGGTAGCGGCCCAGGTGGCTGCGCAGGTACACGGCCGTCGAGTCCTCGGCCGCCTGCTCCAGCGTCCAGATCTGCTTCTTCTTCAGGCTGGGCGCCGACGCGTTGAGCTTGAAGCCGAACGCCTCGGCCGTCAGGTACTTGTTGCCGCAGTTGATGAGGCCGAATTGGATCTGGAGCGACTCCGAAGTGCCGTTGGCCGTCATGGCGGGGCGCGCAAAAGCCGGGCGAGAGGGGGAAACGGCGTCGGGCTGGCTGGCTGGCTGGCTGGCGGGGCCCCTTCCTCGGCGTGCCTTTGTCTGGCTGGCTGGCGGACCAGCTGCTGCTGCTGCTGCTGCCCCCCCCTTCTCCTCGCCTGGCCTCGCCCTCCCCCTGCCCGATTCACAAAGGCCGATTCACAAAGCCCAGCTGCTGCTGCTGTTGCCACCCTGGCCGCCTCTCTCTAGCGCGCGGGTGATGTCAGGTCCCCTCTTTAATAAGAGACGGAGAGAAAAGGCGACCCCGCCTCCGAGGCGCCTCAGACGAGAGGGGGTGGAGTCCGCGCACGGAGGGGGCCTCATCCGGAGCTGCCGGGCCCTTTTCCACCCACAATGCAAAAGGCTGACCCACCCCCACCCCCCCCAGCAAAGAGGAAAGCAGCCGCACACGCGCGCACCCCCCTCCGCTTTCCTTCCGCGCGCGCCCATCCCCAAGCGCATCTGAGCGCCTCTCCTTTGGGGCGCGGGGCGCGCCGAGGGGAGCTGCGTTTGCTTGCAGACCCGATGCTGCGCAAAGGGCGATGGTGGGAGCTGCTTTCCCGGGAGTAAGTCCCTCTTGGAGGCACCGAGGCTTGCTTCTGAGTAGGAGCGTGCCGCTGGCGAGGCACGCTGTTACCTGGGAGTAAGCCGCGTGGGAAACAATGGGGCTTTTTAGAGAGGGAGATGGCTAGGGCGAGACCATTTCGAAGCGCATCAGAATGAAGCCCGCGTCTGCTTTCCCCGGGGGAGAGAGCACATCCACAGCGTTTTTTAGGCTTAGGCTACCGAAGCGCGCGCTGGCTTGCTGCAGCCTTGGTTACAGTATATGTATTAAATGACTGCAGTTGCGCGGTGCAATCCTACGCAGATTAGTCAGAGGCAGAGCCCACCATTTGCAGGCAGAAGGGTTCTTCTCCAGGACCTCCCAAAAACCCTGGAGAGGGTGCCCATGGTCTCCCAACTCCCATCACCCTCCACCCATCTTCCCACCCCAGGAGATGCAGACCAAGGATGGAGACCCTTTGGTTCTCCAGATGTTGCTGCCCTACAACTCCCATTGGCACCAGCAAGCATGGGCTAGTGGCCAAGGGTACTGGGAGTTGTAGTCCGACAACATCTGGAGGGCCAGAGGGCCCCCCCTACCTGGTGTAGCTCATACTACATACTACTCATATCATACTTTGCCGATCAGAAGGTTGGCGGTTTGAAACCCTGCGATGTGCTGAGCATTGCTCTGTCCCAGCTCCTGCCACCTAGCAGTTCAAAAGCACACCAGGGCAAGTAGATAAATAGGTACTGCTGTGGCGGCAAGGTAAATGGCATTTCTGTGTGCTCTGGCTTCCATCACGGTTTCCCGTTGCGCCAGAAGTAGTTTAGTCATGCTGGCCAGGGGCATAGGAAAGGGGGCGGTGGGCAGGTCGCCACAGGTGCCATCATGAAGGGGTGTGTGTGACAAATTATCAAGGAACAATTACTGTGCTACTAGGGCAGTTCATAAAAAACATTTTTTTAAAAAAATGCCTGCTCCAAAGGTCTTATCTTACTACACTAGGGATTATATAGCTATATATGAAATTTCATGCATATCAGTTAATATCTTCACTCTCCTCTACAAAAATAGCTGTTTAATTGGCTGTTTCCCTATGTTGTGAAGGCTGAAATTTCAATTCAATGGAGCAGGCATTTTCAAAAAAAAGGTTCACTTTTCACGTTTTTAAAAAATAAATTTTATTAAATAAATAAACAATAAATATAAATAAAACAACACAAGTCAAAACACAATCCATCCTGTAGATTTAAGTATCTGTCCACAGTCACCTACTTGTTATTAGAGGCCTAGAATCCACATTCCTTTGTAAGAAAATATGAAATAATGTAAAACCATTTTTGCAGGGGGGGGGGAATCAATGGGGGAGGTGACACAAGAAATTCTCCGCACCGGGTACCACCTGACCTTCCTACACCTCTGAGGCTGGCTACATGACCCAGAAAGCTGTATGTGGACAAACGCCGGCTCCCCCATAGTCGCTTTTGACTGGGCTTAACCGTCCAGGGGTCCTTGACCAGTGGCGTGAGGTCTCTTCCTGAGCTCTTGGGTCTCCTTGTTTTCAGTGGAACTGGCTAGAATTTGTGGGGGGCGGGGAAGCCTGTCAGGGCCCTCTGGGGGTGGCAGGACTCCAGCTCCCATGAGCTCAGTCGTTTGAGGAGTAGTCGCTTAATCCAAATGTCGTGGGTTACAGCCCCACATTGGGCAAAAAAAATTCCCGCATTGCAGGGGGTTGGACTAGAGAACCTTCAGGGTTCCTTCTAGCAGTACAATTCTATGATCCCTGACTGTTAGTCATCATCCTTGGTCCGCTCCTCCTTTAACCTCAGCCTATCAGCTCTCATCCCGTCCTCTGGGGCAGCATTGAACAAGTAAGTAGATAAGATAAGATAAGAACAGCCTGCTAGATCAAGCCAGTGACCCATCTAGTCCAGTGTCCTGTTCTCAAAGTGGCCACAGGATTGAGCATGTGGGCAACTATTTCCCCACCTGCAGTTTCCAGCAACTGGGATGCAGGAACATTGCTGCCTCCAATATGCCGAAACCATATAACACCAGTCCTGAAAGACCTACATTGGCTCCCAGTACATTTCCAAGCACAATTCAAAGTGTTGGTGCTGACCTTGAAAGCCCTAAGCAGCCTCAGTCCAGTATACCTGAAGGAGCGTCTCCACCCCCATCGTTCAGCCCGGACACTGAGGTCCAGCTCCGAGGGCCTTCTGGCGGTTCCCTCCCTGTGAGAATTGAAGTTACAGGAAACTAGGCAGAGGGCCTTTTCAGTGGTGGCACCCACCCTGTGGAACGCCCTCCCATCAGATGTCAAGGAAATAAACAACTGTTGTTGTTGTTTAGTTGTTTAGTCGTGTCCGACTCTTCGTGACCCATGGACCAGAGAACGCCAGGCACTCCTGTCTTCCACTGCCTCCTGCAGTTTGGTCAAACTCATGCTGGTAGCTTGGAGAACACTGTCCAACCATCTCGTCCTCTGTCGTCCCCTTCTCCTTGTGCCCCCCATCTTTCCCAAGATCTGACTTTTAGAAGACACCTGAAGGCAGACCTGTTTAAGGAAGTTTTTAATGTTTGATGTTTTATCGTGTTTTTAATATTCTGTTGGGAGCCGCCCAGAGTAGCTGGGGAAACCCAGCCAGATGGGTGAAGTATAAATATTATTATTATTATTATGAAGCATAGTCACCGTGTTCAGTAGCCACCAATAGCCTCCTTCTAGGTGACTCCTTCAGGAATTTGGAGAGGGCTATCACCCCCCCTTTTCTTCTTTAGACTAAACATACCCATTTAGGAAAACAGAAGCTGCCTTATAGAAGTGCAAGCACTGCGCCATCCAGCTCACTGTCGCCCACACTGACGCAGCTCTCCAGAGTTTCAGACTCAGCCATTCCTGAAGATGCCCAAGAAAGTATATGGCGCCTTTAAGCCCCATCCCTTCTCCTAAGACTCATTTTCTGGACCCCTGCGCACCTTTGTGGCCCTCCCCTGGGCCCATCTCAGTTTGCCTACACCTTTGTGAACCTGGACTGTCCCGAACCTGGCACAGTCCTGTCTCCAGATGCTGGAAAGACACCCCCAGCATCGATGCCCAAACCAGACTCCTGGCCTTGATTCCTGGCTCTTTGAGAGGGAGAGCCAGAAATGTGTTGCTTTTTAGCACATATTGCTTTCTTATCTGCAGTTATCTGAATGTTGTGTTCTGCCTGAGCACTTAAAACAAACGCATCACCCCACACACAGCTGCTTGAGTTTTCAACACCATAACAAGCATCAGCTGGTTGTGCTTCTTGCAGATTAAGGTGCTGTTAAAGGCACAGGAGCAGTTGGCAACTCTGGCAAGGGACTCTTCCGTTGTAAAGATGCAGGAACGAGAGAGTTTTGATTCTCCAGGCTCACTCTGGGCCTCTCTCTGACTCCACATGGCCGCGTTCACAGGACATCCTTTGTTTTAGTTTTGTTTATCCTCCCTCTCAACCCCTCTTTTGCAAATAAAATCTTAATTGGACTAGGATGGCTGCCAGGAGTGGATGGAATAAATCCAACAGATTTGGAGAACAGACATTTGAAATTTGACTGCATTTTTTTTGTTAGTAGAAGGCTAGCAAGTCACCCTCCAGCTCTCCTCATGAGTAAGGAGACTAGGCGGCTTTGTGATGTCTTGGAGCTGCTCCTCAGACACCCTCCAAGGCCTGCGAGTGGTCAAGCATCTATGGGGGGAGCAAAAGAGTCATTGGCCACGTAATATACAAACATAAAGTTGTGGACTTGGAAAGGGGCCTCCATCCCCCTGTAATGCAGGAATCACAAGCATCCATCCCTCTTTGTGAGAAATCAATACTTTAGTGTAGCAGCATTTACACTTTGGAACTCCCTGCCTGTTGATGCCGTCACTGTATCCTTTTTAGCATATGCGGAAAACATTTTTGTTCAGACAAACCCACCCAGATGCTTAGAAATTCGATGCAGGTTTTACTCTGTTCTTAGTCTTCTGTTAAAAGGGACGCGGGTGGTGCTGTGGGTTAAACCACAGAGCCTAGGACTTGCTGATCAGAAGGTCGGCGGTTTGAATCCCTGCGACGGGTTGAGCTCCCGTTGCTTGGTCCCTTCGCCTGCCAACCTAGCAGTTCAAAAGCGCATCAGTGCAGGTAGATAAATAGGTACCGCTCCAGCGGGAAGGTAAATGGCATTTCCGTGCGCTGCTCTGGTTCGCCAGAAGCGGCTTAGTCCTGCTGGCCACATGACCCGGAAGCTGTACGCTGGCTCCCTCAGCCAATAAAGCGAGATGAGCGCCACAACCCCAGAGTCGGCCACAACTGGACCTAATGGTCAGGGGTCCCTTTACCTTTACCTTTAGTCTTCCATTACTTAAACCTTTCAAATGTCTTAAATTCTTCCAAATTTTTTTCTTGCTAATTTTATTGTTTTATCTTTTCATGTAAACTGCTGTGATGGTTTTTTTTTCCTTTACAGTCAAACAATGTTTACATTTTATGAAATAAAATGAGGCAAATAATTTTGCTTTGAGATCTATATTATTTTTTTATTTTTTGGGGGGAGTGAGGAATCATGGCATATTCAGCACCCTCTTTTGTCAAAATGCCTGGGAGCTGCTGCTGGAGTGAATGGGAAAGGTTCAATTTGCTTCTCATGTACAAATTAATATATGTGCAGGGACTACTCAGGGAAGGGGGTTGACAGCTGAACAATCCTCAGCCTACCTTTCTGGCGTGCTAATTGGCTGCATGCATTAATTGGCAGAGGGGGGTCTGAATGAACATGGGCGCTGCGAGTTTGCTACGTCCCATTCTGGACGTGTCAATGGTAAATTGGAAATATGTCAATCTATATCAAAGTAGCATTGGGAGGGCTGAATGAGGTCAGGATATATTTTGAGTAGAATGATCACTGAAATGAAATCCATGTTTATTATTATTAGTAGTCATATTTATCAAATTTGTATATCGCCCTTCATCTGAAGCTCCCAGGTCGGTACACAACAGAAAAATACAAAATGAGAACACAAAATACTGTACTTTTCCGTCTATAGGAAACCCCCATGTATAAGACGCCCCCTATTTTTGGGGACTCAAATTTAAGAAAATGGGGAGAGATGGCACAGAATTGGGCACCCACCCAGTTGCCAGAGCGTCAGCCAATCAACACCACCCATTGATGCAAAAACCAATAACACGCACAATAGCTGCTGACAGCCGCGGCAGCAACCAATCAAACGTCCACCCTATGCACTATCCATGTATAAGACGCGACCCCAACTTTATAGCATGATTTTTAAAGGAAAAAACATAGTCTTATACATGGAAAGGTATGGTTATAATAATAAAGACAGGAACACGTACAAAGCAGCTCCTCCTCCCACAGACATATTTAAAATGCCATAGAATGTTAATCAGCCGAACTCCTGGTTGGAGAGAAATGTTTCTCCCTGGTGCCTAAAGATGTGCAAGGAAGGCGCCAGGAGACCCTCCTGAAAGTTTGTTTCCTTTATCTGAAGGAAAATGATGAATCAGACAAGGGTTTCCCCCAGTGGTTGGGTCCAGAGGTGTCCTTGATTAGCGACTGGAGTGTGACTGGTCTGAATCATGGGGGGGGATCCTAGGATCCGGACGTGGGTCGCAAGCATATCTAGGTGTGCACATAAATGGCTGAATGTCCACTCCCACCTCCGGCGCACCATCTTCTGAGGAGTGGCCAACCTTCAACATTGCCCAGGGCCGTCTTACCCATAGGTGCTAGGGGGGCGGGGCACCCGGGCACAGGGCTCTCAGGGGCGCCAGGCTAAGAGTCCGGGTCCTGAGAGTTGAGTCCAGGGAAGAGCTTGCCCGTTGATCAGAGCGCCGCGGTGGGCTCTTCTGCTGTGGGCAGCTCTTTGCCGCCAGTTCGGGGGCGACAGAGCCAGCGAGACACAGAGGCAGCTGGCCAGCTCCACCCTCCTTCGCACCTGGGACTGGGCAACCTGGGGGGGGGGCGCCAGGTGGATCTTTGCACCCCGGTGCCGCATATGCTTAAGACAGCCCTGACATTGTCCTTGAGCTGAAAAAAGTGGGCCGCTTCTAACCTGGGATTCCTGTGTTGCAAGGGTTGGGCTAGATGACCCTGTGGACTCATTCCAACTTTACTATTCTAGGATTTTACAAGATACAGGATGCCGTCTTGCTTGAGGAAGGAAGGTTTCAAAAATACACCCACCTGCAAGTCGAATTCCACCACCTCAGTCTAGAAGCCCATTTTGCTGTTTGTTTGTTCGTTTGTTTCATAAAATACAGCTTGAGTGCAGGAAAAAACCCCTCAAAGTGGTTTACCAAAAACTAAAGCAATAAAACGATCACTAAAAAATAATTACAGTCACAGTGTAAAACGTACAGAAAGTTAAAGCCACGATAGAATATACTGAAACTCATAGAAACTTTCAAAGCATCTGGATAATAATAATAATAATAATAATAATAATAATAATAATAATAATAATTTATTACTTATACCCCGCTCATCTGGTCAGGTTTCCCTAGCCACTCTGGGCGGCTCCCAACAGAATATTAAAAACACAGTAAAACATCAAACATTAAAAACTTCCCTAAACAGCACTGCCCTGTCTTCAGCAAGTGCTGAAAAGAAAAAAGTGAAGGCGTCTGCTTGATATCAACAGGCAGGGAGTTCCAAAGTGTTGGTGCTGCTGCCACACTAATTTTAATTGCATTGATTTCCCTTTTTTCCTCCAAGGAGCTCAAGGTGACGTACAGTGTTCTACTTCCCATTTAATCCTCAGAACAACCCTGTGAGGCAGATTAGGCTGAGAGACTGCAACTGGCCAAGGCGAGCTTCCTGGCTGAGTGGAGATCTGAATCCTGGTTTCTACCAGGTCCTAGACCAACGCAAACTAATTCCCCAAATGAACTAAATGTGGATTTCTTAACAAATCCCTAATCATGTATATATTTGGTATGGCATGCCCTATGCCTGCCTGCTCAGAAGTCAACTCCATTGAATTCTGGAACTGTTATTCCTAGGTAAGTGTGCATTAGATTGCAACCTTACTGTATACTTGTGAAACGTGGACCACTTGTAAATGCCATCTCCAACTCCACGAAAGATTCCATCAATGGTGTCTCCGAAAACATTTACACATCACTTGGGAAGACAGGCGAACTAATACCAGTGTACTGGAAGAAGCAAAGATCACCAGTGTTGAAGCAATGATTCTTTAACATTGTAGTGGTTATAAGGGGTTGCTCGTGCGTAAGTTACCGCCACTCCTGGCTAGGTAGCCTGGTTAAACCTGTTCTGGCTGGACAGCCCTTCACTTCGTGGCTGTTCAGTCGCTAGCAGAATCCGTCAGTGGGTGTTTCTTGAACTTCTTCCAGCAAAGAAGTTCTTTGACGCCAAGTCTACGCTTACTTTCCCTGCGCAGGGTGGGTGTGGGTAGCGGAGGACCCATGCTCTCCCCGCTGGTCTCCAGCGAAGTGTCTTGGAGCCCCCTTGCCGATTCTCCCATCTGCCCTCCTCTATCCCTGGTGTTACACTGATTTCCTTCCCCAGCCAATGAGCTCCCTCTCTCCCTGCTGGGCCCCTCTCCAGCATCGCTTGAGAGCCTTGCCTCCACCTCTGGCTCCGATGTCCGTTCCCTGACAAACATCAGCTTCATTGGACTGGTCCTGTTGTGCGGATGCCTGATGATCGTCTTCCAAAGCAACTACTGTATTCCGAACTTAAAAATGGAAAGCACAATGCTGGTGGTCAACAAAAGAGGATTAAAGACTGTCTCAAGGCAAATCTTTTAAAATGTAGTATAAATGTGGCATAAACACTGACAACTGGGAAACACTGGCCTGCGAGTGCTCCAGTTGGAGAACAGCCTTGACCAAAGGTGTCATGGGCTTTGAAGACCCTCGAACTCAAGACGCAAGGAAGAAACATGCTAAGAGGAAGGCACGCTTGGCAAACCCTCACCGTGATCAACTCCCGCCCAGAAACCAATGTCCCCACTGTGGAAGGACGTGTGGATCCAGAATTGGCCTCCACAGTCACTTACGGACTCATTGTTAAAACCGTGTTTATGGAAGACAATCTTACTCAGCTACGAGGGATCGCAGAAGAAGCAGCCTTTTAACAGATTTTGATAGCTGTCCCTTGTCCTTGCCCATCAACAGGACAGGGAAAGATACAGTAGATAACTCTATCGGCAGCTGACAGATAATTCCCAGCAGTCTCATCAGATGAAAATTCTTGGGATCTTTTAGAGGGAACCACAACAATGGAGGTGGTATAAAAACAGACAGATGCATGTTTGCGCTGAGACAGGCACTGGGCAACCCAAATATTTGCTCTTGTTCCCTCCGTTTATCTCCCTTGTTTACTTATTCTTAAAACATTTCATGCTCACCCTTAATTTCAAAGCAATTCCAGAGTGGATTGCAATTTTCTAAAAAACAAAAAACCCCAAATCCACAAATCCACAAATCCACAAATCCACAAACATACTTCGCTTGCCAGGGGAGAGCCTGTCAAAGCTGCCATGCTCTCTAATCCATATATCCCACATTCCACCAATTTCACACACAAGAAAGACTACCTCTCTGTCGTCAGATCTGGATTACCCAATAAGGATAATTTAGCATGAGCACATGGACCAAATTGTAGCCTTCAAGCCAATCTATACCGTGCCTCTCCAGTAGCTAAAATTGAAGGTGGTAGATGTATTTTCTTTTTATTATATTTAGATTTCAACACTAGACAGGCAAAGAGAGGTCTTAAATAAACCATCTCAAAAATTACCCCAACTGGGGTACTAATATATGGAGAAACTCACCAATAATTTGTAAAAAGGTAAAGGTAAAGGGACCCCTGACCATTAGGTCCAGTAGTGGATGACTCTGGGGTTACAGCGCTCATCTCACTTTATTGGCCGAGGGAGCCGGCATACAGCTTCCGGGTCATGTGGCCAGCAGGACTAAGCCGCTTCTGGCGAACCAGAGCAGCACACGGAAACTCCGTTTACCTTCCCACCGGAGCGGTACCTATTTATCTACTTGCACTTTGAGGTGCTTTCGAACTGCTAGGTTGGCAGGAGCTGGGACAGAGCAATGGCAGCTCACCCTGTCGTGGGGATATGAACCACCGACCTTCTGATTGGCAAGCCCTAGGCTCTGTGGTTTAACCCACAGCGCCACCCGCATCCCACACATATCTGAGTAAAAGGTAAAGGTAAAGGTACCCCTGCCCGTACGGGCCAGTCTTGACAGACTCTGGGGTTGTGCGCCCATCTCACTTAAGAGGCCAGGGGCCAGCGCTGTCCGGAGACACTTCCGGGTCACGTGGCCAGCGTGACATCGCTGCTCTGGCGAGCCAGAGCCGCACACGGAAACGCCGTTTACCTTCCCGCTGGTAAGCGGTCCCTATTTATCTACTTGCACCCGGAGGTGCTTTCGAACTGCTAGGTTGGCAGGCGCTGGGACCCTGAGTAGGCTTCCCTAAACAAATATGTTTTTAGCAGAGTACATTGAAAGCACCTGCCTGATGTCAATAGGCAGGAAGTTTCAAAGTGTAGATGCCGCCACATGAAAAAATTGAATTCTTACAAATGTGGAACAGAGATTATGTGGCACCCATAACAATGTTCCTTCCAGTATAATAGTGTTGTAGGTCTTGTGTTGAGCAAGAGGGTGGTTTGGGTGACTCTCCAGTGTGACGCTTTTATGACACATTTCAGCTTTTCCTCACACAGAAAGTACTCCAAATTTCCTGAGATTAATACAGTGGTACCTTGGTTCCCAAACACCAAAAATCCTGAAGTAAGTGTTCCGGTTTTCAAACGTTTTTCGGAAGCCGAATGATGCAACTGTCAGCTATTGTTTCCAGGGCGCCTGCACCAATGAGAAGTTGGAAGTTAAACGGACTTCTGGAACGGATTAAGTTCGAGAACCAAGGTACCACTGTATATGGCACTTTTGGTTTTGCTATTTATTTTGCTATTTATTTTTGTGTGGGGGGGGAGGGAGGAAAATGGGGGGGAAGAATTAAGGATGATATGTTTTTGGATAATATGTTTTGTTTAAAGCTTTAATAAAATTATTTAAAAACAAAAAAACCCCCAAAGCTGCTCCTGAGGCAGCTGCTGCCTCCATCTTGTCCTCTCTCACTGCCTCTGCATATCACAAAATCTAGCCAAGGCCACTTGGTGTGATCTATAGAGGTGGCCTTGTCCAAACTCCAGCTGCTGGCTGAAAGGAAGCCTTCCTCCCCTCCGTTGTCTCTCCCCTCCCCACAACCCCACTTTTTTTTTATCTCAGGTTCCACCTGGATGGCCCTTTGTCGTCTCTGGTGAAAGGAGACCGTTTGTCAGTTCCGCAGCCAGCCTTCTCCTCTTCGTCCTCTTCCTCGCCTGCAGCAAACGGTCTCTCCTCCCACCAGCTCCAGCCGTTCCAGAAAATGCAAAAGTTGGAAAGGGCTTGAGGAAGGGACGCACCTGGGACCCTTCTCTGCAGTGAGGTGGTATCGGACTCATAGGGTAGCCAGACCTCCAGGTAGACAGGGGGAAGGTGTGGGTCTCCAGGTGGGCAAGAGGGCTGATGATGCTGATGGTTTGGGGGCATGTTGGTCCTCATAATTCCTGTCTGAGTCCCTTCTAATTCCTGGGGTCCTGGGTCCAGCAAGGGTTCAAATCCAATGGAACCGGGTTTCATTGTGCAGGAACAGCTGTAGCAACCATGTAAGTTGTTGTTGCTGTTTAGTTGTTTAGTCGTGTTCAACTCTTCATGGCACCCTGGACCAGAGCACACCAGGCCCTCCTGTCTTCCACTGCCTCCCGCAGTTGGGTGAGACTCATGCTGGTATCTTCGAGAACACTGTCCAACCATCTCGTCCTCTGTCATCCCCTTCTCCTTGTGCCCTCCATCTTTCCCAACATCAGGGTCTTTTCCAGGGAGTCTTCTCTTCTCCTGAGGTGGCCAAAGTCTTGGAGCCTCAGCTTCAGGATCTGTCCTTCCAGTGAGCACTCAGGGCTGATTTCCTTCAGAATGGAGAGGTTTGATCTTCTTGCAGTCCATGGGACTCTCAAGAGTCTCCTCCAGCACCATAATTCATAAGCATCCATTCTTCGGCCTTCTTGATGGTCCAGCTCTCACTTCCATACATCACTACTGGGAAAACCAGAGCTTGAACTATACGGACCTTTGTTGGCAAGGTGATGTCTCTGCTTTTTAAGATGCTGTCTAGGTTTGTCATTGCTTTTCTCCCAAGAAGCAGGCATCTTTTAATTTTGTGACTGCTGTCACCATCTGCAGTGATCATGGAGCCCAAGAAAGTAAAATCTCTCACTGCCTCCATTTCTTCCCATTTTATTTGCCAGGAGGTGATGGGACCAGTGGCCATGATCTTAGTTAAGTACCACCATTAATTTCACTAAATAAGTTGCTGTGTGCCAGAGGGCAAATGGGTGGCCCTCATTGGGCTGTTACGCTAGAGAGAAACAACAGCCAGGGCAGTTGTGCGAGAGCTGAGCTGGAAACAGGCTGCAGGCAGATAAGCATCTGAAGGCAGCCCTGATTAGGGAAGTTTTTAATGTTTGATGTTTTATTGTGCTTTTAATATCCTGTTGGAAGCCGCCCAGAGTGGCCGGGGATGCCCGGCCAGATGGGCAGGATATAAGTAATGAATTATTATTATTATTATTAAGCAGAAGTGAAAGCCATGTTTGGTTCATGCTTGATGCCAAGGCTAGAACTATGGGAGAAGCAATACCTTTTGGGGTGAAAATCCTCTGAGCCCCTCCATCTTGGGCTCAGGTTGCATCTAGGTGTAAATAAAACCATAGATCATAAAGACACCACAGTCTCCGCTGTCCCTTATTCTGTGGAAACCGAACCCTTGGTAGGCTCCTGGAACCCCTGGACTCCCTGCTTGGAGATTGGGATGGAGTACTTCTGACTTGTCAGGATTCAACCTCAATCTGTTAGCCACCATTCGTCCTCCAACCGCCTCCAGACACTCACACAGGACCTTCACCGCCTTCACTGGTTCTGATTTGAAAGAGAGGTAGAGCTGGGTAGAGAAGCAACACCTTTTGGGGTGTTAATGCTGCCCGCCCCTCCATCTTATGCTCAGGCTGTATCTATGTGAAAATAAGCCATATATCCGGAAGACACTACAGTCTCCGCCAGCCTTCATTCCAAGGAAATCAAACCCTGAATAGAAGTGCTGGATTCTCTCACCGCTCGGAGATTGTGATGGCGGGTAACAATAATAAACAATTAAGACGGCTGCGTGTACAGCTTGCAAGCTTCAGCCCTCCAGCAGCTGGTTGCAAATTATAGCACAGGCATTCTGGGGGGGGGGGGGACTGCCCTTCCCCAGGGCCTGCCCCGAGGTCTCATATCACCTTTGGGCTCTGAAATCTCAGGGTCTGGGATGCTCCTGACCCGGCAACCCTTCTTGCCCAGGAACAAAGGATGCTTGTGTTTGACTTCACCTCCCGCCAAACGTATCAGCCATTCATGGGATAAAGCTTCCCTACCCTTTGCAGTAAGGCACTCTGCACATGCTCCAAAGCACTGTTGTTCTCAAAAGCGCTCTGTCAGGGGATTCCAGTATCTGAGTGCTGCGGTAACTTGGGGGTCTCACGATGATCTGCCACACTGTCTTCTTTTTCAACTCTCGTATTTGGGTTGTGGCAGGAACCCTTTTTAGGCTGCCATCCTTACCTGGGACCTGCTTTAAAAATAATAATAATAACAATTTCAACATAACAAAATATCAAAACATCTCATATTCATCATTTCCCCCCACCTCCCCATCATACCCTCCCCCCTCCCCCCCAGACTTCCCTCAGCTCCTCTCTCTGATTTCTCAACTCATATTGTTCTCTGCATACTGTAAAATTGTATAAATCCTTATAATGTCTATCTACTACATTAACAATCAATAAATTTATTATTTTTATTCAAAACCTGCCAAGGAGTCCAATTCATTTTGTTGTCTTTTTAAGTAATATGTAAAAAGTTCCCGTTCTTCTTTAAAGTCTCAGTTGTCCTTATCTCTCAGTTTGTATGTCAGTTTCGCCAGTTCTGCATAGTTCATCAATTTTTCTTGCCATTGTTCTTTCATTGGTTTTTCCTCATTCTTCCATCCTTGTGCTATCAAGACTCTTGCCGCTGTTGTCACATACATAAATAAATTCTTCATTTTTCTTGGCAGGTCTGGTCCTACAATCCCTAACAAAAATGCTTCTGGTTTTTTTACAGATGTCATTTTAAACATTTTTTTCAATTCATTATATATCATTTCCCAAAATTTTTTAATTCTCTACATTCCCACCACATATGATAAAAGGTCCCCTCCTTTTCTTTACATTTCCAACATATGTTTGGCCCGGTTTTGTACATTTTTGCTATCTGTACTGGTGTTATATACCATCTACTCATCATTTTCATATAGTTTTCTTTCAAAAGAGAACAGTCTGTAAATTTTAAATCTGTTTTCCACAGTTTCCCCCGATCCTCCAATTGTATGTTATGCCCTATAGCTTGTGCCAACGGGGCCTGCTTTTGAGTAGGCACAAATCAGCGAATCCTTTTCTCTCCTTTTCTATAGTTGTTGGGATGCAGATATATTGCAGGGGAATTTCTTGTTTTTTCCCCCAGTGACAAAAACAGTCTCAAACAGGGAACCAATCCAGCCAGGGCTGCAGAACAAAAAGGCTTTTATGGGCCACTCTGCACGTGTGATGACCTGAAGTGACTTGATATCCCCGGAGGAATTTCAGGCTATTAAGGTTCCCCTGCATTTGCTCATAAGCCTCTGAACTGACTTGCAGCTTTTTCCAGGACAGACCAGAGCACCCTCTGCCTGCTGCTGTAGCCTGATGGGACCCTCCGAAGGGGTGGGGTTTTCCAGGGGGGAGGGCAGAGGCAACAAGAACGCGCTTTAGCAGTGGGTTTATCCTGCTAATTCTCCGATGCATCTCCAATGTTATGGGTTTCTTGTGCCTGGAGGGGACGTCTGGTGCTATGGCGCAGCAAAAGCAGGTTGAAAAGACCCCCGGGACATTTGCGCGGTGGAAAATTGCAGGATTTCAACAGGGGGCTAGGGAGGTGTGCCAAATAGAAAGTGAAATATACTCGGAGTCGAGGGTGGATTTCATGCTCTTTATTCAGCTCATAATAGTGAGGAGGAATGGAAGTTCCCCCAGAATTTCTGCTTTATAGAGGTTATTTACACAATGGGCCCCACGTGATTGGCTAATTCTGGGATTCTCCTGTAGGCCAATCAGGTTGCGGATTCACTTCCACCTGGAGTTGGATTGGGTGGCTGCTGCGGACCAATCAGACTGCTGCATTCTGGATCCTATTGTTCTAGGACGAATCAGACTGCTGCATTCTGGATCCTATTATTCTAGGACCAATCAGACTGCTGCATTCTGGATCCTATTGTTCTAGGACGAATCAGACTGCTGCATTCTGGATCCTATTATTCTAGGACCAATCAGACTGCTGCATTCTGGATCCTATTGTTCTAGGACCAATCAGACTGCTGCATTCTGGATCCTATTGTTCTAGGACCAATCAGACTGCTGCATTCTGGATCCTATTGTTCTAGGACCAATCAGACTGCTGCATTCTGGATCCTATTGTTCTAGGACCAATCAGACTGCTGCATTCTGGATCCTATTGTTCTAGGACCAATCAGACTGCTGCATTCTGGATCCTATTGTTCTAGGACCAATCAGACTGCTGCATTCTGGATCCTATTCAACTCAGTACATAACAGCAAGGAAGCGCCGCTTCCTCCCCAAAGACTTTTGCAGGTGCAAATGACTTTAAGAATAGCTCTCCTGGATCAGGCCAAAGGGGGGGGGGGACACCTAACACAGCATCCTGTCCCCACTGTGGCCAAACAGATGTCCCATAGGGAAACCCACCAGCTGGTTTGGGGGGGGGATGCACCCAGTGGCAGTAATTGTCAAGAAAGGATAGGATCGAGAGGGATTGTTGTGTGAACATGGCTTCAAAATTTAGCAGTGGATGGATGCGGCTGAAATGGTCATGGGAACACGCCCAGTATCGAAAGATGCTGACAAAAGGAGAGTTTTTTTGGTTTTGTTTTGTTATGTTTAAAGCCCAATGCATTTCTGCCTGTTGCTGAGCGGGCCTTCCTCAGGGACTGAAAAAAAGGACGATACATCCCAGAGACAGTCAACATTTAAATCAATTCCAGTGGTACCTCAGGTTACAGACGCTTCAGGTTACACACTCCGCTAACCCAGAAATAGTGCTTCAGGTTAAGAACTTTGCTTCAGGATGAGAACAGAAATTGCACAGCGGTGGCGGGAGCCCCCATTAGCTAAAGTGGTGCTTCAGGTTAAGAACAGTTTCAGGTTAAGTACAGACCTCCGGAACGAATTAAGTCCTTAACCTGAGGTACCACTGTATATGTACGAATTGTATATAAGTCCACATATACTGGCTCAAAATCTGCAGAGATCTCTGTTAATTGTTATCACTCTTTCACTTAAAGGGGCAACTGGAATGACTATCTGAAAGCAACAAGTTATACACAAATCATAAGCAGGTGGTGTTAATTTGTGTTAAGAAATCAAGGACTTTCCTTTGCCAACACGCTTGCAAGGACGTCCGAGTGAGCATCTCCAAATTCTGTCCCTTCCCTTCCCATCAAGCCCACTGTGTGTGTGTGGGGGGGGGGGTTTCCAGAGCTTCCCACTATTTTTATTCTCCCTGTTTCTTTCCTCAACAAAACCTTATTATCACCTGCATGTAGCTTTTCCAGAGCCTCAAACTTTTAAATGTGGTACAGAATTATTTTGGAAGGTTCTCCACACACCCACCCCGCAAAATATTTCATTTCTCCTTCTGCACCCCCCCCCCCCCCCGCTTCCCTTCAGCCTGCTCTCACTCCCTCTCTCTCCTGCATGGAGATGTTGGGAGACCTGGGCATCCTGATTCCTGCAACATCTGTGGAATGAGGTTGTGCAAAACAGGAACGAGCTGAGAGGCCCAGATGGTTTCCCCCCAGGAAGTGCTTCTGTCAAAGGGAAACAACATTTCTGTTGCACTCCAAAGGATATATATATATATATATATTCTCCCATTTGTTTTACGGGACGGTTTTACGACCATGAGCTTCCATCCTGCTTCCATCTCAATTTCCTTGTGGGATATTTATACAGCTTCACATTCTTAGCTCATCCCATGCTTCCCAACGGAATTCCCCATCGCTTTCCTAACTGCAAAAAGCGTGCTGTTGCTGCTTTTAAGTGGGTTCATTGTGCTGGGGGGGGGGGGCAGAGAGCTTTAAAGAAATTGTTTCCTTTATTTTTATTTCATGCTGCTTGGTTTTAGAAAAACAAAACAAAAACCCCACCCTCAAAGCAGTTTGCGAAAAGAATAAAACAATAAAATGGTTGGTAAAAAAAATGAAAACAACTATAAAATTTTATATGAGGCCCTTCTTTGTGTTCCCCCTCCATGAGAGATCTGAAGAGAGGCAACATGAGAAAGGGCCTTTTCTGTGGTGGCTCCCCATTTGTGGAACACTCTCCCCAGGGAGGCTTGCCTGGTGCCTTCATTGCTTTTGGAACCAGGTGAAAACATCCCTCTTCTCCCAGGCCTTTGACTGAAAACAATCTTCGTGTTGGGAGGCTATTATTTTGTTTGTTATTACGGTATGTTACATATCTTTGTGTTTTTATACTGTCAATTGCCCTGTCATCCTCGGATGAAGGGTGGTATAAAAATGTAATAAATAAAAATATTAATAGTAGTTCCCAAAATTTTCAGGCCTCTGCCTCCTTGGTTCCATAAACTCATCCCCAGTGCTCCCCACTCTACGCTATAAAAAACATCATTCAGAATTGCAGTTTGCACGACCCCATTTTATTAGACAATAAAATGCAAAACAGTGACAGTCAATTGCACTTTTACAGTCTTCAAAACCAAGTAAAGCTATTCAGTTTCATTAATTTGACAACACTGACGAACATGATCCAGCCATGTTAGCTCTTCAAATTCTGATAGTAATTAATAATAGTAATAATTTATTATTTATACCATGCCTATCTGGCTGGGTTTCCCCAGCCACTCTGGGTGGCTCGCAACAGAATATTAAAAGCAGGATAAAACTTCCAGCATAAAAAACTTCCCTGAACAGGGAATTTACACCTAATTTACACCTTCAGTTGCCCCTTGCCTTGTAGCAACCCCATGTCCGCCTCCCTGGGAGGGGTGCAACCACCTGCTTTGAGAACCATTGATTTAAAACATTCGAAAAATTGAAACCAGCAATAAACTTAAGCTTTCTAGGGATCTGGGTGGGCTTGCTTAGAACAAAAGTGTTTTTAGTATGTTATCCATTGTACTTGCACAAACCTACAGTTCCGGCTTGAATCTCCCCACTTCACCAGCACTGACTGGCTAGTGCCAGTGACGTCATGATTTATTGAAGTGTACATCAGCTTCCTCTTCTTCTTCTTCTTCTTCTTCTTCTTTATTGAATTTATATACCGCCCTATACCCGGATGCGGGTGGCGCTGTGGATTAAACCACAGAGCCTAGGACTTGCCGATCAGAAGGTCGGCGGTTCAAATCCCCGCAACGGGGTGAGCTCCCGTTGTTTGGTCCCTGCTCCTGCCAACCTATCAGTTCAAAAGCACGTCAAAAAAGTGCAAGTAGGTAAATAGGTTACCGCTCTGGCAGAAGGGTAAATGGCGTTTCCTTGTGCTGCTCTGGTTCGCCAGAAGCGGCTTAGTCATGCTGGCCACACGACCCGGAAAAACTGTCTGCGGACAAACGTCGGCTCCCTCGGCCAGTAAAGCGAGATGAGCGCCGCAACCCCAGAGTCGGTCACGACTGGGCCTAATGGCCAGGGGTCCCTTTACCCTTTACCTTTTATACCCGGAGGTCTCAGGGCGGTTCACATAAAAAGATCACAGTATATAAAATAAAAACAAAATAAAAAACCCAATAATAACCCGCCCCCAAGAGCCACAATTTAAAAGCGCATGGGGTTATATTATGTGCATGGCCCAGTGTCAACATGGCAACTCATCTTATTTCTGTGTCACGGCTGGAGTTTGCTTCTTAGGCCTCAGTTTAAAATACAGGAATATACTAGCAAGCGTTGCATATGTAGCTATAACGTAATTTCTTCTGCCTGTCGTGGTCAAGAAAAGAGGTTGAAAGACTCTCTCAAGGCAAATCTAAAAAAATGTAGTATAAACACCGACAACTGGGAAACACTGGCCTGCGAGCGCTCCAGTTGGAGAACAGCCTTTACCAAAGGTGTCCTGGGCTTTGAAGAAAGGAAGCGGGGAGGGGGAGCAGAGGGGGGGTGCGCACATGCAATTTTAATTGAGAAAATGCTGCAGCAGGAGAACAGGATGATCCCCTCCGCCTGCTGCAGGACCAGGCTCTGAGTTCAAATCCTGTCACACCACACACAGGACCCTGGCTATGGGGGAAGAAGGGTCTGCAGCTTAATGGGTAGAGCACCTGCTTTGCATGCAGGTTTCCTAGGTTCAATCCTCAACGGCATCTGCAGGTCAGGCTCTTGCCAAAAACCCTGGAGAGTTGTGACCCCCGCATTGCAGATGGGGGGGGGTTGGACTAGATGACCCTTGGGGTCCCTTCCAATTCTATGATTCTATGAAAGCCGCTGCTGCCAGTCAGTGCAGGCAATACTGAGCTAGATGGACCACATGGTCTGACTCAATGTAACACAGCTTCTGTAGAGCACGAGGCTTTTAATCTCAGGTCAACGGTTTGAGCCTCACGCGGGGCAAAAAAATCCCTGCATTGCAGGGGTTTGGACTAGATGACCCTTGGGACCCCTCTAAAAACAATAATTTGTACATAATTTTCTATTTTACAATTTTCAGTTTTCCATTTTACAATTTAAAATATTTATTTAAACAACCTTAAAATGTCAATGACTTCCCTTCTTCTCTTTCCATAGTTCAGTTTGCATATCATAAATCCCTGCCTATTTTACATAAACCAAACCATTCTGTATTCCATTAATACATGCATCAAAACTTGTTTACACTGTTGAATATATCTGAATGCTGTCCACGTTTTCAAGTATGCACAGTTTCCCCCCATATATTCAATAAACATCTTCCAATCTTCTCTAAACGTATGTTCTTCTTGTTCTCTTATTCTATATGTTTGGTCCGCAAGCTGTGCGTATTCCATCAGTTTAAGTTGCCATTCATCTTTAGTCAAGACCTCACTCGTTTTCAATTTTGGGGCTAACAAAACACAGGCCACAGTAGCGGCATACATAAATAACCTTTTTTGACACCTGGGCATTTCCGTCTGTATTATCCCCAACAAAAAGGACTCTGTGTTGACTTTATGGGACTGGCCGAGATGACGGGCAGAATCCGTGACCAGGGGAAAGAGACAGTGGAAGAGGACTGGAAGAAATTTAAAATATATCTCAAGAACAATTGTAAAATTGACGAATGTTAAGATGTCAGGGGGTAAGAGGTAAAGAAATTGCAGCAGTAATCAAAAAAAAACTAAAGGAACTTTTATGAAAGGGAATTAAGATAATGGACCTAAGGGTTGCTAAAGAATCACTAAACAAGAATGCAGGGATGGGGAGGTATGGGGAAGTCAAAAGAAAGAAGGGTATGAAACGATCAGTTGGAAATTATGTTGTTTTGTGGTACTTTTGTTATCTGTTTGAAAAACGAATAAAAATTATTATAAAAAAAAAAAAAAAAAAAAGGACTCTGTGTTGTTGTTTTTGCGAAAAGTAATTTTAGACATCCCCCCCCCCAATTCATTATAAATCATTTCCCAATGCTCTTTTACCCTTTTACAGGTCCAACACCACATATGTGGTCAACTCTACAGTTCTACGATGCTATGATTCTCTGTCCCCTGGAGTCACCCCTGGACCAGCTAAGCTCCATATGCCCCACACTGATTGGCAGCGACTCTTCCCAAGTCTCGGGTAGAAAGAAGGCCCTTCCCAGCCCTGCTTGGAGATGCTGCTGGGACTGAACTTTCTGCATCCGAAGCAGGTGTCCTAGGGGAGATTCCATACATGCCCCCCCCCCCAGCATAGCTTGGCTCCAGGAGAGAAATCCTTTGTTTGCCTCCGCACTGCCCGGAGGGCGCATTCGCCTTTGTGGGTGCCTTTGTGCCTCAAAGCTGCCATCTAGTGGCGCGAGAAAAGAAATATCAACAACCTCAGATATGCAGAAGACACAACTTTGATGGCAGAAAGTGAGGAGGAATTAAAGAAACTCTTAATGAGGGTGAAAGAGGAGAGGGCAAAATATGGTCTGAAGCTCAACATCAAAAAAACAGAGATCACGGCCACTGGTCCCATCACCTCCTGGAAAATAGAAGGGGAAGAAATGGAGGCAGTGAGAGATTTTACTTTCTTGGGCTCCGTGATCACTGCAGATGGTGACAGCAGTAACAAAATTAAAAGACGCCTGCTCCTTGGGAGAAAGGCAATGGCAAACCTAGACAGCATCTTAAAAAGCAGAGACAGCACCTTGCCAACAAAGGTCCGTATAGTTAAAGTTATGGTTTTCCCAGTAGTGATGTATGGAAGTGAGAGCTGGACCATAAAGAAGGCTGATCGCCGAAGAATTGATGCTTTTGAATTATGGTGCTGGAGGAGACTCTTGAGAGTCCCATGGACTGCAAGAAGATCAAACCTCTCCATTCTGAAGGAAATCAGCCCTGAGTGCTCACTGGAAGGACAGATCCTGAAGCTGAGGCTCCAAGACTTTGGCCACCTCATGAGAAGAGAAGACTCCCTGGAAAAGACCCTGATGTTGGGAAAGATGGAGGGCACAAGGAGAAGGGGACGACAGAGGATGAGATGGTTGGACAGTGTTCTCGAAGCTACCAGCATGAGTCTGACCAAACTGCAGGAGGCAGTGGAAGACAGCAGTGCCTGGCGTGCTCTGGTCCAGGGGGTCACGAAGAGTCGGACGCAACTCAACAACAACAACCTGTGTGGCTTGCCTGACTGCCTGCATGCTACTAGCTACGTACAGATTATTCATTAGCTACCTCTCCCAGTGCCTCACTTTCTTAGAACAATGTCCCACATCAAAAGGTGCCAAGTATTATCACTTCCTTCCAACAGATTAGGACTAGGAAACTAAAGGCTGTTCTTCAGCCATCAAACAGCTTAGAGAGGGGGAAGCAAACAGAGGCAGGAAAGGAAACCACATTAGAGCACTGTCTCCTCAAAATACAAATATCTTCCGAATAAATTGCCCATACAGTGGGACCTTGGGAAAGAGGTGGTGAAGGAGCTTGGGGTGACAGTGAGCCATGATGGAAGAGGGAATGAAGGAGGAGAAAGATAATAATAATAATAATAATAATAATAATAATAATAATAATAATAATAATTTTTATTTATACCCCGCCCTTCCCGATTCAGAAAACCGGGCTCAGGGCAGCTAACAACAAATTTAAAACACTTAATTGATGCAACAAAAAACAGCATAAAATACAGTATAAAACATGAATAACAATAAATTCAGAATTCAAAAATCATTTTAGGGGGGAAATCCATCCAATAAACTTTAGATGATCACCAGGGCTAGCTGGCTGAATTAGTCCGATTTGGGCCGGTGAGGAGACCAGGGGAGAACCAGCTGTGGGATCCCAGAGTGGGTAATCTTCATAAAAAGGGGAGGGAGAGGGAAGGAAGGGGAATAAAAGATCAGGCTAAGTTGAAATTGAAAGCCAGGCAGAATAGCTCTGTCTTACAGGCCCTGCGGAAGGAGGTTAAATCCTGCAGGGCCCTAGTCTTATGGGACAGAGCGTTCTACCAGGTCGGAGCCATCACCGAGAAGGCCCTGGCCCTGGCGAAGGATAATCTTACTTCCTTAGGGCCCGGGACCTGTAAGCTATGGATATTCATGGACCTTAAGGTCCTCTGCGGGGCAGACCAGGAGAGGTGGCATTTTACAGGAAATACGAGGGCCCTAAGCCACAAAGGGCTTTAAAGGTCAAAAAGAAGACCTGAAGAGCACACATGGCTTGGAAGTCACCAGCCCCTTGGGCTATTATGACCTCCTGTCTTTTATTGGAGAGGTCTATGCAAGATCTCTGTGCCAGATCCAGTGCAGAGCCCCCATCCGAGGGCTCAGCCAGATGTATGTCTGCTGGACTGCTGCTCAGCTCGCTTCCTGGGCCCAAGAGAGAGGTCCTGGCGGCTGCCCCATTTGCTACCCCCCTCCCTCCTCGCATGCTGGCTGTGACACTCAGCTGCCGTTGATGGGAAAGTGCCACCGGAGCCAGCTCTCTCCTTACCAGGCTGGTGGGAGAAAATGAGCGCTCTGAATGCGTTCCAGAAACATTTTGTTCTGGATGAGCAAAGGGAGGCTCCCCGGGAAAGTCCTGACATGCTCCTTAAGTCGGGAAAATTAAAATATACAACCAGCCAAGTAGATTTCACTGCAGTATAGGTCCATGGGAAAGTGGATCTCTTTCTGTTTCGGAAGCCATTCCAGAGCCTGGCATGTGGATTCTGGAACCAAATGCCCCAGGATTACTGGTGCTGAGCCCTGTCTGTTAGGAGGACAAAGTTCTGCCTTTTCCGAGCCGAGACAAAAATCCCAGATTTGAACATCGCCTCTGCTGCAAAACCACTAGGTGGCCTCTTGGCCTCAATGCAGCCAACTAGCCTTGTTTAGGCACCCACCGAAACACAAGGTCCCAAAAAAGTGAGAAAATGCCCGTGAAGTTAATGACAACACTTTGACACAGCAATATTCCCATGGGTAGACCCCATGGATGTGTGAGCAGGGGATTAACTATAGATGTGTGGGGAGAGACTGGATGTGGTTCAGTAAACAAGAAAGAGCGAAAGCAGGAAGATTCAGGATGCAGCTATTAAAATTTGGGATAAATGTAATGAAATGGTATTGCCAGGCATATTCCATTTGGCTCTGATAATTAATAGTCATGTATTCAGAGGGGCAAAAGCACTCGGCTGATGGCAGTAAAGGCTCGGTGTCTCATCGCTGCCAAATGAGCCTCACCAGTTTGGGGAACAACCAGCAATGCTCCTGCAGATGATCCAGCTGGGATAGAAGGGATCAAGTGATCTCTGAGGAACCCTGGACCAAAGTTGTTCGGGGATTTGTAAATGAATACGAGGATCTTGAACCCGGCTCAGTAGAATGAGGCATCGGGCTGCAATTGCCCCCCCATGCTCTCGACCAGCCGCTCCCGTCAGCCACGTGGCTGCCACATTCTGCACCATCTGGAACGTCTGAACCAGGCCCCAGGCCAGCCCCACATGGAGCGCATTGCAGTAATCCAGCGCATGGACAATAAATTTGATCAGAGATGTCCTAAAACACACTTGTCCTACAGACTGTCTCAAGGCAAATCTTAAAAAAATGTAGCATAAACACTGACAACTGGGAAACCCTGTCCTGCGAGCGCTCCAGTTGGAGAACAGCCTTGACCAAAGGTGTCCTGGGCTTTGAAGACACTCGAACTCAGGACGCAAGGGAGAAATGTGCTAATTGGAAGGCACGCTTGGCAAACCCTCACTGGGATCAACTCCCGCCCGGAAACCAATGTCCCCACTGTGGAAGGACGTGTGGATCCAGAATTGGCCTCCACAGTCACTTACGGACTCATTGTTAAGACTGTGTTTATGGAAGACAATCTTACTCAGCTACGAGGGATCGCAGAAGAAGAAGAAGAAGAAGAAGAAGAAGAAGAAGAAGAAGAAGAAGAAGAAGATAACAGTTGAAGAATAAAGCACATCAGCTGCCAATAATGCAGGGGTCTCGGGTGCCTTGAAGATCTGATGCATCCAATTCCTTTCAGAATTCCTTTTTTTATTTTTTTGTGGGGGGAGGAGGAAGCTGCACTCTATTGCTGGACAAATGCGGCCAGAACAGCCGTTTGATTTTACTCTGCTGTTTTTAATGGCCCGCAGAATGGCTGTTGAAGTCAGGAAACAGGAGTCCGGAACGATGCCAGGAGTCTGTGCAGCTGTGCCAGGAAAGACCAATGCCTGAGTCGGAACAGGAAGCCCTTTATAGGACTTCCTGGCTAGGAAGGGACCAATGGGCAACTTGGGTGGGTGGAGCCCAGCCAAAGCCTGAACATAAATACTTTGGTACCCAGGGAGATGCTCCTTTCCGAAGCTCGGGTAGCCAACCAGCGGGCTGCATTTTCCAGCACACCTTCACACTGGGCATCTGGATTGGCAGTGATGGCAAACTGCGGGATCGTGTGAGGACCTCTCACGCTTGTGTGACCAGCCAGAGGCAGGCGGCAGGACAAAAAGTCCTTCTTCATGCGGCACATAGTTAGACTGTGGAACTCCCTGCCACAGGAGGCATTGACGGACACCGACTTGGATGGCTTTAGAAGAGATTCAGACAAATTCATGAAGGTGGAGATGGCTGCTAGCCTAGCCAGGATGGCTTTGGTCTGTCTCCGGCGCTGGAGAAAGCAAAGCTTCTGAATACGAGTTTCTGGAAGCCACAGGGATGGGAAATGCCTTGTGCTCAGATTCTGCATGCAGGCTTCTCCTCCTGGGTATCCTAAGAGAACAGGATGCTGGACTTGCTGGGCCCTGATCCAGCAGGGCTCTTGCTACAGTCTTACGAAGTGCAGAACCCGGTTATGAAGTGCAGACGGGTTATAGCGAGTAATTGGAAAAATGCGGAAGAGCTAGGGAGGAAAAAATAGAAAAAATAGTAGAATCTTAGAATATCTAAGTGTGAAGATACATAAAATGAAAGGGTTTAAGGTCAGTGAGAAGGAGGAGGATTGGTTTGAGAAGATACTGAATTATTTGGGCAGGTTTGAACAATTTGGGGCAATTAAAATGTCAAAAGTTAAATAAATCTTGTGGAGGGAGGAGCGTTAAGCTATATAGAATTGTACATATGGTTGATTTGAATATGGTATCATTGATTATGTATACCCAATGTATCAGCCGCCTGGGGGGTTTCACTGTTTTCATTGTTTGTGTTTTGGTTGTTGGTAAAAATAAAATTAAATTAAAAATTAAAAATGAAGTGCAGAGCCATCTTTTCCCCTCCTCTCTCTTCCCCCAACTGCCTTCCCATATGGAAACCTGACTAATGAGCTGTGATGCCGTCAGCCAGGCTGGGCAACCCCCCCCCCCCCCCCGGACAGACGTCATGCTCCATGAGAGCTCACTGTTTTGTTTTGGGTGGTTGGCTTGTTGTTTTTTTGACAGGGCGTGGCCGCCATCCCTCTCCCAGCGTTGGCAAGGAACCTGGGCTTGACCTGCTAAATTTCAGCTGTCTTCCTCCCCTCCAGGGCTTGGCAACGCAGCACCCTGGGATCCTCTCCTGACTCACTCTGGTTGCTATGTGCGTCATGAGTTATTAGCTGGCAGGTTCCTGGAGGCTGGTTTTTTGCCTTGTGGCGGCTGAGCTGCCGGCGCAGTGTTTTCACAGCTGCGTTCAAAGGGCAGGACAGGGCCTTGGCGCAGTGACTGGCACCCGTCCTTCTACAAATCCCTTCTTGAGGCAGCTGGCACCATTGCGCCAGAACAGGCTTCTCTCTGCTTAGCTTCATTTGGGCACCTCTGTTTTAGTGCGCTCTCTCTCTCTCTCTCTCTCTCTCTCTCTCTCTCTCATGTGCTTATTAAGTTTTCAAAAGCAGCAACGCAAAAAATATTGCTGGCAGTGGTGGAGTGCAACTTTGGGGTGAGGTCACACTGCTGGATGGTCGCAGCGCCTGCTGTGGCTGTAGAGGCCGATATGGGAGAGACATGGCCACCAGCGATGCTCTCAGCCCAAAGATGGAAGGACAACACAGTACCTACAAGAGAAGAGTGAACAGTAAAACTGATGGACTGTGCTGAGATGGCCAAAATGACCAGAAAAATCAGGATGATAAAAACTTCAACAAAGACGGGGGGAGGGGGATTTGTAATATATTTGACAGAACACTGTAAACAGATAAAAGCGTTAGCAGGATTGAAATAACGCTCACAATGTGAAAAGAACTATAGGAGAAAATAGAGATTCATGGATATATGGTGGATAATATGGTATGCAGTGAAAATGATTACTAGTAGACCCCACAAAAGGAAGGATGGAAGTGTGAGAATTCAGAGGATTGTATATTTCTGGATTTTTGGAGGCGGTTGGAGCAGTGGCGTAGCGTGGGTTGTCAGCACCCGGGGCAAGGCAAGTAATCTCCGCCCCCTAACCCGTGGATTTGCGCCCCCTAACCCGTGGATTTGCACCCCCTAACCCGTGGATTTGCACTCCCTAACCCTAACCCCCAGATGTTGTGCCCGGTGCGGCCGGCCCCCCCCTGCACCCCCCACGCTACGCCACAGGGTTGGAGGTTGGATGGCGGCTAACAGATTGAGGCTGAATCCTGACAAGACAGAAGTACTGTTTTTGGGGGACAGAAGGCGGGCAGGTGTGGAGGATTCCCTGGTCCTGAATGGGGTTACTGTGCCCCTGAAGGACCAGGTGTGCAGCCTGGGAGTCATTTTGGACTCACAGCTGTCTATGGAGGCACAGGTCAATTCTGTATCCAGGGCAGCTGTTTACCAGCTCCATCTGGTACGCAGGATGAGACCTTCCCTGCCCGCAGACTGTCTCGCCAGAGTGGTGCATGCTCTGGTTATCTCCCGCTTGGACTACTGCAATGCGCTCTACGTGGGGCTACCTTTGAAGGTGACCCGGAAACTACAACTAATCCAGAACGCGGCAGCTAGACTGGTGACTGGGGGCGGCCGCCGAGACCATATAACACCGGTCTTGAAAGACCTACATTGGCTCCCAGTATGTTTCCGAGCACAATTCAAAGTGTTGGTGCTGACCTTTAAAGCCCTAAACGGCCTCGGTCCAGTATATCTGAAGGAACGTCTCCACCCCCATCATTCTACCCGGACACTGAGGTCCAGCGCTAAGGGCCTTCTGGCAGTTCCCTCACTGCGAGAAGCCAAGTTACAGGGAACCAGGCAGAGGGCCTTCTCGGTAGTGGCGCCTTCCCTGTGGAATGCCCTCCCACCAGATGTCAAAGAGAATAACAACTACCAGACTTTTAGAAGACATCTGAAGGCAGCCCTTTTTAGGGAAGTTTTTAATGTTTGATGTATTATAGTATTTTAATATTTTTTTGGAAGCCGCCCAGAGTGGCTGGGGAAGCCCAGCCAGATGGGCGGGGTATAAATAAAAAATTGTTGTTGTTGTTATATTTTTCTTTTTTGTGAATGCAAAACTAAATTGTAATACCAATAAAATTATTATATATACAGTCATACCTTGGGTTACAGATGCTTCAGGTGCACGTTTTCGGGTTATGGACGCACCGAAACCCGGAAGTACCGGAATGGGTTACTTCTGGGTTGTTTCAGCACTCGCCCATGTGCAGAAGCACCAAATCGCAACCCGTGTGTGCGCAGATGCGGTGCTGTGGGTTGCAAACATGCCTCCCGCACGGATCACGTTCACAACCCGCGCGTCCACTTTATAGATATATATATAGCGATAGATAGATATGGGAGAGACATGTTTTGTTGCAGCTGGGGCAGATGGATGCGTCCGGTTGTGCTGCTGCAGATGCGCCTGGGCGTTTCTTCTCTCTGTGCTCCTCCCAGTGGTCATTCCTCCTCTGGCCACTGCTCTGGATGCACAACCTGACTGTCTGGTATTCAGGCGCTGCGGTTGTCTGCAAGGGAATCCCACACAGCAGGGTTGATGTCGCCGGCCTTCATGTCATGTTTGTAGACATCTTTGTAACACAGAGTTGGTCTGCCAACAGGCCTGGTCCCTGAAGCCAGCGCCCCACAGAGCACATCTTTGGGGATCCTGCCATCTTCCATTCTGTGGACATGACCAAGCCAGCGTAGACGTCGCTGAGACAGGAGTGGGAGCATGCTGGGAATATGTGGCCTTGGGAGAGCACATCTTCCCTTGAAATTCTGTCCTGTCGTGTGACACCCAAAATCCTCCTGATGCAGCGCATGTGGAAGACAAAACACAAAGCATGCAAAACAAGGCAAGCAATAAAAAAACAAAGGACAGCAACTGTGTGGAGCGCATTATTGCAGCAGGAATAAAACATCCAAGTTGTTGGCTCTTCAGTGAGAAAGATAGATAGATAGATAGATAGATAGATAGATAGATAGATAGATAGATATAGATGATAGATAGATAGATGATAGATAGATAGATAGATAGATAGATAGATAGATAGATAGATAGATAGATGATAGATAGATGATGGATGATTGATAGATTGTGTGTGTGTGTGTGTGTGTGTGTGTGTGTGTATGAATGGAAGCCATACCACATCAAAACCGGTCCTGTTTCTATCCCTCTTTAAACCCTCCTGCGATGGGTCGAATGCTCAGGTCCGGCTGTGGTGGGGACTGAATGGGGAGGGGTCCGAGAACTTCGAATGCCGCCTCAAGCTCCTTGGAGAATGAGTGAGGACAGAAACACAACAAATAAAGAAATGGAAGGAAGAATCTGCCTTCCGCTGCCTTGTTAAGGCAGATGGGCTGGCCAGAGGCGACAGCAGCTCTGCCACACTCAAAATTGTGACTTCAAAGGGAAACATCCCAGGGGGAAAAACAGTACCTCTGTCCCCTTCCTCCACCCCGGAATGAATTACAGCCCCCTGACCCCAGTTCATCTGGCGGTTAATTGCCAAGCAGCCATCAAGTAAATGTCTGGTGTTTTCTAGGGCAGATGGCTGGAATTTGCCACCCTCCATCTGCTGCTTCCAGGGGATTGTTGCAGTCGCAATCCAGAGTTCTGCGTCCCAGCCTTCAACCTAAAAGGGAAGCTTTTCAGACTGATGGATCAACGGTTTGCTTTGCTTCGATTGAAGGTATTAAAGGTAAAGGTAAAGGTACCCCTGCCCGTACGGGCCAGTCTTGACAGACTCTGGGGTTGTGCGCCCATCTCACTCAAGAGGCCAGGGGCCAGCGCTGTCCGGAGACACTTCCGGGTCACGTGGCCAGCGTGACAAAGCTGCATCTGGCGAGCCAGAGCCGCACACGGAAACGCCGTTTACCTTCCCGCTGGTAAGCGGTCCCTATTTATCTACTTGCACCCGGAGGTGCTTTCGAACTGCTAGGTTGGCAGGCGCTGGGACCGAGCAGCGGGAGCACACCCCGCCGCAGGGATTCGAACCGCCGACCTTTCGATCGGCAAGTCCTAGGCGCTGAGGCTTTAACCCACAGCGCCACCTGCGTCCCTTGAAGGTATTAGGACACTGTTTAATTTTCTTTATAAAACGTTTGCAATGTGCTGTAGGTTTCCCTCCTGCTCCCCTTACCTTGAAAGTGGGGAAAGGACTATAAAGGCCACCACTTTGAAAGTCCCACCACTTTGAAAGTAATTTCATCCTTCGTTTTATTTATTGCGTTTGTCGAATGATAGAATTGGAGAGTTGGGAGGGAGTCCAGCTTTTCACTCAAGGAGCTCAAAGTGGCACACGTGGTTCTTCTTCCTTTAGTTTAATCCCCACAACAACCCTGTGAGGTAGGCTAGACTGAGAGGCAGCAACTGGCTGCAGGTCACCCAGTGAGCTTCAGGGACAAGTGGGGATTCGAATCCTGGTCTCTCAGCTCCTAGCCTAACACTCTAACAACCGTACCTCACTGGTAATCACAAGGACAGGAGTGCAGCCACCCCCCCAAAAAAAAGTTTGCATCAAGTTTTTTAAAACATAGTTTGGAAGCGACACACTAGCCCGAGTGTGGCTCCTCCTGCAGAGAAATATTTCAGTGCGGCAGAAAACTGTCCTTCCACAGCCAGCTAGTCAGGGGAGGCCAGACGTAGCTGCTTCGTCTCCCCATAGGAGGGTATTGTTCTTTGTTTTCCTTTCCTTTCTTTCCTTTTGTTATCGTGCAGTTTGTGTTTATACTGTAAATCGCAATAGAGGAGGGCGCCTTTGGGGGTGATGTCAAACTGTCGGGCGGTTGCAATGCCTGCTGTGGCCGTAAAGAAGGGGTCAGCAAGGTTTATCTTGCCTGGGCCGGATCGGTCCCGTGGAGATCCCCCCGTGGGCGATTTGCAGCATCTGTGCTTGTGCAGACGCAATTTCCGGTGCCGCAGAAGCGAGTCCCCACGCTGCGCTGCACCGGTTTAGCGCAGCATGTGAGTGGGCTGCTTGGTTCGGGGGTGGCTCATGGGGCCGGTCAAACAACCTCTGCGGGCCGCTTCTGGCCCATGGGCTTTAGGTTGCTGACCCCTGCTGTAAAGACCGATAAGGGAGAGACATATTTTGTTGCAGCCAGGGCAGATGGAGGGGTCCAGTTGTGCTGCTTCAGGTGCACCAAGGAGTTTCTTGTCTCTGTGCTCCTCTCTCCTCTGGTCACTGCTATGGATGCGCAACCTGAGTGTCTCCAGGCACTGCGGTCATCTGCAAGGGAGTCCCAGAAGGCGGGGTTGAAGTTGCCAGCCTTCATGTCGTGTTTGTAGACATCTTTGGTCTGCCAATGGGCCTGGTAAGAATAAGAATAAGAATAAGAATAAGAATAAGAATAAGAATAAGAATAAGAATAGGAATAAGAATAAGAATAGGAATAGGAATAGGAATAAGAGTAAGAATTCTGAGCCTGCCCTCTGGAATCACAGACGTCTCCAAGCATCAGAGCTGCTCCCTGCGGGTCTGCCAGCCGCTCTCCGCTCTGACTGTCACCTAACCTGGATTTCTGAGTCTGAAGAGCTAATTGCTGGAAGAGGATGTTGGTGTGATGTCTTCCTCTTGCCATAATCCGGGTCAAGGAGTCAGGAGCGGGAGGCAAAAATAAGAATGAATGATGCTTGCCAAGAGCACTTGGCGCGTTTCCATTACTCGGGATTTTACTCCCCCAAAGTAGGTAACTAGGTTTTGCAGCTGAGGAGATGGAAACACAGGAGACTTGGAGCCACGTTGTCCGACAGCAGAAGCAGCCTAGGAAGCAGGAGGTTTGTGCCAGGCGGAGATTTGGCATCTGGGCGCAGAGATGCATCGTGGGTCCCTCTGATCCGGGGATGTGAGCAGGTGCCACCTTGACCTCATAAGCCTCTGAACGCTTCCCCTGAATATTAGAGAGAATAAGAGGACTATTCCTTTGGACCCAAAACTCTACCTCACAGGGTTGTTGTGGGGGCTAACTGAGGACGGGGAGGAGGAGCACATGCTCCATCTTGAGATGCTTGGAGAACAAGGTGGCAGATGAATGCAATGAATGAATGAATGAATGAATGAATGAATAAGCTGCCTCAAATCCCAGCTTTGAAGCAAAGTAAACACATTTAATACTTGGAACACGGGTGGTGCTGTGGTCTAAACCACAGAGCCTCTTGGACTTGCCGATCAGAAGGTCAGCAGCTCGAATCCTGGTGACGGGGTGAGCTCCCATTGCTCTGTCCCATTGCTCTGTCCCAGCTCCTGCCCACCTAGCAGTTCGAAAGCACATCAAAGTGCAAGTAGATAAATAGGTACCACTCCGGCAGGAAGGTAAACGGCATTTCCGTGCGCTGCTCTGGTCCGCCAGAAGCGGCTTAGTCATGCTGGACACATGACCCGGAAGCTGTACGCCGGCTCACCCCAGAGTTGGTCACGACTGGACCTAATAGTCAGGGGTCCCTTTACCTTTTAAACACATTTAATGACTGTGGTGCCACTGGCAGCTAGACTGTTGACTGGGAGTGGCTGCCGAGACCATATAACACCAGTCCTGAAAGACCTACATTGGCTCCCAGTATGTTTCCGAGCACAATTCAAAGTGTTGGGGCTGAGCTTGAAAGCCCTAAACGGCCTTGGCCCAGTATTCCTGAAGGAGCGTCTCCACCCCCATCGTTCAGCCCGGACACTGAGGTCCAGCTCCGAGGGCCTTCTGGTGGTTGCTGCGAGAAGTGAGGTTACAGGGAACCAGGCAGAGGGCCTTCTCAGTCGTGGTGCCCACTCAGTGGAATGCCCTCCCATCAGATGTCAAGGAAATCAACAACTATCTGACTTTTAGAAGACATCTGACAGCAGCCCTGTTTAGGGATGTTTTCAATGTTTGATTGTGTTTTTAATATTCTGTTGGGAGCTGCCCAGAGTGGCTGGGGAAACCCAGCCAGATGGGCAGGGTATAAAAAAAAATATTGCAGTGGTACCTCGGGTTACAGGCACTTTAGGTTACAGAAATATTATCTTGGGTTAAGAACTTTGCTTCAGGATGAGAACAGAAATCATGCAGTGGCAGCGGGAGGCCCCATTAGCTAAAGGGGTACCTCAGGTTAAGAACAGTTTCAGGTTAAGAACGAACCTCCAGAACAAATCAAGTTCTTAACCTGAGGTACTGCTGTATTATAATTTTTATTGTTAAGGAGCTGCTCTGGCGATGACCTCACGAGTGGGAATGTGGCACATCGGAGTCTCTGGCAGAGAGACGAGTTCAGTGACGCAACCCCTTCCTTGGAAACAGACCCATGCCAGCCACACATCGCCCTGGAGGCCCCACATCCCAGGCTTCCTGGATGACACCCCCTAGAGAAGGTGCCCAGGGTTATCCCGCACTGTTGCGTCACCAGCCAAGGCTGCCTCTTGCCGGTGAATCACACCTTATCTGTTGCGCCGCAGGAGAGTTTCAACTTCTTAAGGGATAGGCGGGCGTTTCTAGGATGCCACAGGAGGGTATCTGCACGTCAGCAGAGCGGCGCCAAGGCTAAGCTGTTCCGGGATACAAATAAGGAGATCAGTCTCCGCAGGGAGCCGGTCCCTGCCCCCTGCCCACTCCCCCACGGCCTGACCTTGGCGAAGGGAACATGGTCATCGCCTCAGGCACTGCCAGCCACACTGTAGCAGCTTCAGAGAAAGGCTCCCAGACATTTTTGCTTTTTATCTCTGGCAGCAAAAAAGAGCAAGGAGTCTTGTTGTGCCTTGAAGACCAGCACATTTTTTAACGACTTTTGCGGACTACAGCCTTGCATCAGAAGAAGTGAGCCGTCACTCACAGAATCTGATGTTCTAATAAAAGGGCTAGTCTTTAAGGTGCCGCAAGACATTATTCTATTTATACCCCACCCATCTGACTGGGTTTCCCCAGCCACTCTGGGCGGCTCCCAGCAGAATTAAAAGCACAAGAAAACATCAAAGATTAAAAACTTCCCTAAATAGCTTTCATGCCCTCCAGCATTTCTCCAATGAAAATAAGGACGTCCTAAGGATAAGCACGACATTCCGGGATCAAGTCAGAAACCAGGACAGCTTCTGAAAATCCGGGACTGTCCCTGGAAAATAGGGACACTTGGAGGGTCTGATATTGATTATGAGGTTCAGAAAAGGGCCGACAAACTGATTCAGGGGGTGGGCGGACTCCGCTGTGAAGAAAGGCGGCAACATTTGGGACTTCTTGGTTTAGGGAAAAGCCAAGCAAGGGGCGAAGTGACAGAAGTTTATAACCTAATGTATGGCATGGGGAAAGCAGGCCGGGAAAAAGTTTTTCTCCCTCTCTGATAACACTTGACTTCGTGGGCTTCCAAGGAAGCGGGATGCTGGAGGAAAAGCAAGTCCTTCTTCATGCAGCACGGAGTTAAACTGTGGAACTCCTTGCCACAGCAATGGCCGCCAACTTGACTGGCTTTAAAAGAGGATTAGACAAATTCACGGGGGAGAGGGCAGTCGACGGCTACTTGCCACAATGCCTCCGCGCTCCGAGCTAGCACTGCTTCCACATGCTGGTTGCCAGAGACCACAGGAAGGCAGAGAACATAATATGGTTATAGAAGATATGTTCAAAAATACAATAATAGTTTTGACTCTGTGCTAGCATTCGAGTGACCAAGGAAGTAAAAGGAGGTGGATAACAATTAAGGATTTATTATGTTTTCAGAATGTATTGGAAAATTTATATAGAAAGGTTTATTGTTTTGTGTACATTCGATTGTAAGATAAAACATATGTGAAGGGACTTGACAGGAAGTCAAAACTGAAGAAAAGATTTTGTAAGATAAATGGGGAAAAATATTTACTTTCATTATTATCATTTTTTTGGGGGGGTGTCTGTGCATATGTGTGTTTTGTATGGAATGTTTGGGAGGAAATAAGACAGTAAATAACAAATAACAAACTAAATATTGACGTATGTAATTTTTATTTCTCAATTATATTTAGTGGTAGTATGGTTGTAATTTTTTTGTAACATAAAATCATTCAATAAAAATTACTTTTTAAAAAAAAAGGAAGGGAGAGAACAAGATGCTGGGTTAACAGGCCCCCTTTAGCCTGACCCAGCAGCCAGGCTCCTCCTTACAGATTCTGATGGAACCTCCAGCTCCAGAGCCAGTCTACCCCGATCCCCAAGCTCTTAGGGCTATCCAGCCACTGCCAAAAGAGGACGCTGTATTGATTTATTCTCATGTTCTGGGGCGTGCGCCTTGCCACTTCGGAGGCCTAGCCAAGGTGCAGAGCTGGATAAATGCTTGGCTTGGCTGGAGAAGGAAGAGAGGAATGCAGATATCCAGCCCCCTCTTCTCCTCCTGCTCTCGAAAGGGGAAGCGCTGGGAGGAAGTGACTGAGCTGGGCGCCCTGGCCGGCTCCGAAATGACTAAGTTTGGCAGTGCTACCTGCTGCTGGTTTTCCTTTTATGGTGGATTTGCGCGGCCCAAGTGGAAGGAGGATCTGCAGGGATCCACCCTGACCCGGCCATGTGCTATGCAAGAGAAGCAGGCCTGGGGTGGAGCTGCTGCTCTCCCTTGCGCTCACAAAGCTTTCCATGCGGCGAGGAGCATGTTCCGGCTGTGGGCGTGTGTGTCTCCCCGGCTGTACAAGCAGCCATAAGTTTGCCTTTCATTGCACACTGCTTTGGGGTGCTTCCGAGGGACACAGCACACATTTTATGCTTCAGGCTGATTTGCCAATCGGCGATCAGGGATGTGTATGAATGGGTGCATGAGGAAGGAAGCGGGAGAATGAATTAATTAGTGTTGTTATTATTTCCATTTATTACCTGCCTGCCACCCGAAGGGCCACAGGGCAGGTTGCAACAGTTAAAGCACAACACGAACATTTAAGATGCAATATTAACAATAGCTTTTGCCTCTTTCCCCCTTCCTCCTTCACAATTCTTTTTTTAAAAATAATTTTTATTGAATGTTTTCACATAACAAATTATTCCAACAAATCGCCTTCTTTATATTTCCCCCCATTTTTCCCTCCCACTCCCCTCCGTCCCTCCCTCCTCCCTACGACTTCCCTCAGCTCGTCTCTCTGATTTTTTTTAACACATATTATTCTCTGCATGCTGTAAAAATGTAAAGATCCTCAACTTATCTATTATATTAGTAACAATAAGTTTGTGTATGTTTATTCAAAACCTGCCAAGGAGTCCAGTTCATTTTGTTGTTGTTTTTCAAATAATTTGTAAAAGGTTCAATTTCTTCTTTGCAGTCACAGTTGTCATTACCTCGCAATTTACAGTATATGTCAATTTCGCCTGTTCTGCATAATCCATCAATTTCTCTTGCCATTGTTCTTTTTCTTCATTCTTCCATTCTTGCCACCGTTGTTGCATACATAAATATATTCTTCAGTTTCCTTGGCAGGTCTTTTCCTACAATCCCTAACAGAAATGCTTCTGGCTTTTCTACAAATGTTAATTTCAACATTTTCTTCAACTCGTTATATATCATTTCCCTTTTTTAAAAAAATTTCTCTACAATCCCACCACATATGGTACAAAGTCCCTTCTTTTTCCTTACATTTCCAACAAATGTTTGACCCAGTTTTAGACATTCTTGCAATCTGTACTGGTGTTATATACCATCTATACATCACCTCCTTCACAATTCAAGTTAGCACACTGGGGGTGTCTTAATTTATTCTCACAAGAAACCTGTCAGGAAGATGAGCGACTGGCCAAGTATCATATAGAGAGCCTGGCTTCAAATTCCCTTCTGGGTTTCCTTTCTAGATGTTCCAGTCTCACTCATTAACCTACTTCGCAGGGTTGTTGTGAGGATAAAAAAGCGAATTTGCCCAGAATGAGCCTCTGAGCCAAACCATTGGCTGTGGCTACATGGTCTGAAACAGGGCAGTGTCTCATTTTGGCACTGACATTATTCTCTTTTCTGTTTGAGCTTTAGGTGGCCATCATTGAGCTAGCATATTTGCATTATCCAATACAGTGGTACCTCGGGTTACATATGCTTCAAGTTACATACACTTCAGGTTACAGACTCCGCTAACCCAGAAATAGTGCTTCAGGTTAAGAATTTTGCTTCAGGATGAGAACAGAAATCAGGCTCTGGTGGCGCGGCAGCAGCAGGAGGCCCCATTAGCTAAAGTGGTGCTTCAGGTTAAGAACAGTTTCAGGTTAAGAATGGACCTCCGGAACGAATTAAGTACTTAACCCGAGGTACCACTGTACAATGTTTTGTTTAAGCTTGTTGAAATATGTCAGTATATGTGTGGGTTTTTTTAAATGCAAATAGGGATTGGTTCTTTTTGCATCTATTGATATCGTAATCACTTCTCATACTTTTGTTTGGATTACATAAATCTTTGCAAGCATTTCGTGTGTTGTGAGCCACGTTGGAAACAGCGTCTGGGGAAAGTGGCGTCGAAATAAACGCAGGATGGCGATGAAGTCAGTCCCATGGAGTTCAATTGTGCTTATGTGCCCGTAGGGTTTTCCAGGCTAAAGCTGGCTGAGTGCCAGGGGTTGTATGCAGCTGATTAACGGTGTGTGGGAATTGCTGAATGAAGGAAAGTGAAAGCTTTCCTATGGGGGGGGGGCGGGGAGGCAGAGGCTGGTTTGGCCTCAGCCGCCCCCAGCTGGCCACAGGGTGGCGGCACCGCTTTCTGCCCTTGCTAGAAGTCTAGCCCTGATGGGCAGAGATGCCCCTTTCAACGGCCTCTTCCTCCTCTGCTTTCGCCGTCCACTCTCCTTCCCTTCCCAGTCGATGCTTCTCTGAAAAGTCAAATAAAAGCATAACAAACAAAAACGCACTTAGTTTATTTATGAATCTCTACCTAGGACGCAGGTGGCGCTGTGGGTTAAAGCCTCAGCGCCTAGGACTTGCCGATCGAAAGGTCGGCGGTTCGAATCCCTGCGGCGGGGTGCGCTCCCGCTGCTCGGTCCCAGCGCCTGCCAACCTAGCAGTTCGAAAGCACCTCCGGGTGCAAGTAGATAAATAGGGACCGCTTAGCAGCGGGAAGGTAAACGGCATTTCCGTGTGCGGCTCTGGCTCACCAGATGCAGCTTTGTCACGCTGGCCACGTGACCCGGAAGTGACTCCGGACAGCGCTGGCCCCTGGCCTCTTAAGTGAGATGGGCGCACAACCCCAGAGTCTGGCAAGACTGGCCTGTACGGGCAGGGGTACCTTTACCTTTACCTAGGAAGCATCTTGGTTTCACAATGCCATGAGGCGGACATAGAATCGTAGAATTGTAGAGTGGGAAGGGCCCCCCCAAAGCTCATCTACTCCAAGCCGCTGCAGTGCAGGAACCAATTAAAGAATCAATGACAGACGGCTGTTCGACCTGTGCTTAAAAGCCTCCAATGAATGACAGTCCATCACCTTCTGAGGGAGTTTGTTCCCCTGTCTTAACAGCTTCTGCCATCAGAAACCTCTTCCAAACGTTTCTTGTCATTTGAATCCCTTGGTTTAGGTGCAAGCTTGCTGCCTCTTCCCTTTGATAGCCCTTGAGATAGTTGTAGAGGGCTACCAGATCTCTTCTCGGTCTCCTCTTTGCCAGGGTAAGGTAAAGGGACCCCTGACTATTAGGTCCAGTCGTGACCGACTCTGGGGTTGTGGCGCTCATCTCGCTTTATTGGCCGAGGGAGCCGGCGTACAGCTTCTGGGTCATGTGGCCAGCTTGACTAAGCCACTTCTGGCGAACCAGAGCAGCGCACGGAAACGCCATTTACCTTCTCGCTGGAGCGGTACCTATTTATCTACTTGCACTTTGACGCGCTTTCGAACTGCTGGGTTGGCAGGAGCAGGGACCGAGCAATGGGAGCTCACCCCATCACGGGGATTCGAACCGCCGACCTTCTGATCAGCAAGTCCTAGGCTCTGTGGTTTAACCCACAACGCCACCTGCGTCCCTCTTTGCCAGGGTAAACATACCCAAATCCCTCGACCGTTCCTCATCAGGCCTGGTTTCCAGACCCTTGGTCATTTCGCTCACCCTCCTCGCACACTTTCCAGCTTGTCCATATAAAACAGGGGTCAGCAAGGTTTACCTCGCCTGGGCCGGTTCACTCCAGCAGAGATCCCTCCATGGGCTGGATCATGCCCGCGTGTGAGCGCATGTGGCCATGATTTCTGGCATCTGCACAGACGCGATTTCCGGCATCTGAGCATGCGCGGGTGCGATTTCCCTCACCGTGGAAGCGAGTCCCCGCGCTGCGCTGTGCCAGTTAATGCAGCGTATGGGGACTCTCCTCGAGGGCGGCTCGGTTCAGGGGCAGCTCATGGGCCGGTTAAACGACCCCCGTGGGCTGCTTGTGGCCCATGGGCCTTAGGTTGCCTACCCCTGATATAAAACAATTGCATCTATAAAAAATGGTTTTTAAATTGTACATTGTATTCCGTTGTTCTGAGGGTCACTTTGCATAGTTGTTGTTGTTGTTGTTGTTGTTGTTGTTGTTGTTGTTGTTGTTGTTAATTATTTATACCCCGCCCATCTGGCTGGGTTTCCCCAGCCACTCTGGGCGGTTTCCAACAGAATATTAAAATACAATAGTCTATTAAACAGGGGAGTGTCGAGCGAGTTATGGGCTGCCTGGTGCAGAAACCCACCTTTTAACAACAGGATGTGCATTTTCAAAACATGCACTTGTGTCTCTGAGACGCCACAGCTGCAGTGTGTGCCGCTGATATACACACTTTATCCGCAACAGGGGAAGCTCCTGATATGCCACCTCAAAATGCAGAGCCCTGAGCGTCTCAGCTTCCCTTCATTTTAAAAGCTAAGTTTCTAGCCTTCATGGCCACGGACTGCAGAGACGAAGAGTCAAAAGCTCGGAAAAATACTGTGATCAGGGAAGATGCGGTCTAATGGCCTCGCTCAGCCTCGGTGAGTCATACGTGTGTTAAAAATTGTAGCTGGTTTGCAGAAACTGAGAGAGATTTCTGGAAATGGGCAGCTGAGATGTAGAGTGAGGCAAACTGAGATCCACCCAGTGTTGAACAGTTCATTTTGAGGAGGAACTGGTCCCAGCTGCTGTTTGTGCTTTTGCAAAACAAACTCCTTCAGAATCCTGTACGCCGCCTGGAGCTCGTTGGGGGAAAGGTGGAGTATAAGTGTAAAAAATAAAGAGTTGGAAAGTACAGTTCCCGTGATTCTTTGGGGGAAGAAGCCGTGTGCTTAAAATAGATGGTATTTTGCCTGGAGGACAAACAGAAGGGGAAAACTATATAGTGAAGCAGCCAAAGGATGATTAAATGGAGAAACTACAGCTGGTGACTTTTTTTTGCAGTGCGTATGAATGAGATATCCTTTCTTTCTATCTATCTGTTTCTCTGTCTCCCTATTTATCACATAAATATGGTAAATACTAGAAAAACCACAGTCGCTTGCAGTAACAGAATCTTCCGCCGCTTGTTGTTTTGCAGATTTAGCACCTCTGGCCGACAGAGATAAAACCTGAGATCCCAGTTGCCTCCCCCTTTTCTCCAAAAATGGATGGAATCGCACCTTCGCCATCCCGGTAGAAGGTCAATGAGGAATAATCATCATTCCAGAGAGAGGGAGTGTTCAGAAAGTGGGTGGGAACATGTGCCCTTTTGCACTAGTGAGAGGCTGCCTGCCTGGGCAGGAGAGGGGAAGGGGTGGGGGGCTTATGAAGCGGAAAAGGAGAGCAGCTCAGCTGGAAAGTCCCTGGGAGAAGAGAAAGAGAGGAGTCCCTTTGGGCACCGAGAAAAACCAGCCTCAGTTACGCTTCCCCTGCTGGCCTTTGCCCCGACTTCTTCCTCTTCCTCTTCCTCCCAGATTGGGGAAGAGTCATAAGAACATAAGAGGAGCCTGTTGGATCAGACCAATGCCCCCCCCCCCAGTCCAGCACCCTAGGAACCTAGGAATGGAGATAGACTGCCCCTGAACCTGGAGGTTCCATAGGAATGTAAGAAGATTCTTCTGGATCAAGCCATGTGGTCCAGGCTGGCATTCTGTTCTTACGGACGCCAACCAGGTGTCTGTTTTGGGATTTCTGCAAGCAGGACACCAGTGGCTTCCAGCATCTGGTGAAATGAAAAAAAAATAAGGTCTTATATACGGTATATATAATAAATGTTCATAAATGTACTAAACAAGCGCGTACTTAAATATATAAACCACATGTCTGAAGCAGCACAGGAAAACAGCCCTGGAACCATTTTGGCTCCCAAACTGACCAAATGTTCTCTGCAAGGTCAAAGGAAAACGGAAAAGCCTCCCCACTGTCTTTTCATTCACAAATGCTGGCTTAAGGGTATGTCTGTGTATAAATGGGGCGAGCCTGTGACCTGGCTCAGGAACTAAATATTTGTCACTACAAAAGACTGGCCAGGCTCCCCAGGGTATCCGATCAAGTAAGCATTAACAGGTAACCTGCCAGACAGGAGGTTAACAACGCACTCAGATTTCTGCTGTAGATGACCCTTTCTGTGATGTAGGTATGATGTTTCTGGGGGTGGTCTTGGACTCCAGGGCGGGCAATTTAAAATGTTTATATAAGGGTGGGCACACCTGGGTTCTGGGTCCTCCTCCTTTCCTGCGTGTGAAGGGAGCACCCTGTTGCAACAGTTCAATAAAGATCAGGCTTACAAGCTGCTTTGCTTCTCAATATTCTCTGGCTGGCCTCTGTTCTTTTCTCCGACCGATGGAGAACCTGCAAAGGACTCTATAAGGGCTCTTGTGTCCCCCATAAGGAAATAAGGGCAGATTTTCGTTTATTACACTGGCATTCAGAAGCATCTCTGCCTCCGACTGCAGAGGGCTGGGTATAGCCCATGTGGCTAGGAGCTCTCTCTCTCTCTCTCTCTCTCTCTCTCTCTCTCTCTCTCTCTCTCTCTCTCTCTCAGTGGCGTAGCGTGGGGGGTGCAGGGGGGGCCGGCCGCACCGGGCACAACATCTCTCTCTCATGTCCTTTGCTGTCTTCTGCTCTCCCCACCCCCAGAACACGAGCTGGGAATGCAAGGCCTGTGCGCTGTGTGTGCCTGACATTCTTTGCATTCCCGTCTCCTCCTCCTTCTCCTCCTCCTGCTCCTTCCCCACTTGTTTTTCCGCCCTGGGGGAAGATGCTCAGGATTGCCTCCATGTATGGAGAGGAGGATCAGAGGGGGCAAGCAAGCCTGGGGGAGCCAGGAGGAGTAAGACTGACAGAGACTCAGCAGGACGGATCCTGTCCAAGCAGGCAGGCACCCTGGGTTGTGGCGGAGGAGGGAGGTGACATCTGACTAGGGGGGCTCAGTGGACACATGGAAGGCAGGCAAAGGTGGGCAAAGGGGACCTGAATTGCAGAGCGTTGAACTAGATGTCCCTTGGGGTTCCTTAAAGGTAAAGGGACCCCCCTGACCATTAGGTCCAGTCGTGACTGACTCTGGGGTTGCGGCGCTCATTTCGCTTTACTGGCCGAGGGAGCCGGCGTACAGCTTCCAGGTCATGTGGCCAGCATGACTAAGCCGCTTCTGGAGAACCAGAGCAGCGCACGGAAACGCCGTTTACCTTCCCGCCGGAGAAGTACCTGTTTATCTACTTGCACTTTGACATGCTTTCGAACTGCTAGGTGAGCAGGAGCAGGGACCGAGCAATGGGAGCTCACCCCGTCGTGGGGATTCGAACCACCAACCTTCTGATCGGCAAGTCCTAGGCTCTGTGGTTTAACCCACAGCACCACCCGGGGTTCCTTACAACCCTATTATTATTATTATTATTATTATTATTAGCTGGACAGTGATGGTTGGACAGATGGTTGGATAGTGTTCTCGAAGCTACCAATATGAGTTTGATCCAACTGTGGGGGCAGTGGAAGACAGAAGTGCCTGGCGTGCTCTGGTCCATGGGGTCACGAAGAGTCGGACACGACTAAACGACTAAACAACAACATTATTATTATTATTATTATTATTATTATTATTATTATTATTTTAATTTCTTTGCCCCTTTACTATTAGTACAGTGGAATTTCAGTTGTCAAACGTAAGACTGTTCAACTTCCGAAACATTCAACAACTGAGGTGCAAAGGGAGAATGTCAATTTCAATGGTGAAGATTGAAAAACGCACCTTGGAAGCCGTTCGACTTCCAAGGCGCGTTCGAAAACGGAAGCCTTCACTTCCGGGTTTTCGGCGTTTGGGTGCCAAAACGTTCATCAGTGGAGATGGTCGAGAACTGAGGTTCCACTGTAATAATATTCTTTTAAAGCTCGAAGTCGTTTACAACCCACATTAAAAAATCAAAATCACATAAGACATTCCAAAATAAAACATTCCTGAAGAAGATCAAACATGCAATATGCATTCAAAGCAACAGAATTAGCAGGAAACTAAAACGTTATCTCAAAGATTTCCAAATAAGACATTTTGCACAGTAAGGTCAAGTATAAAATACACATTTAAGGCAGCAAAGTTAACCTGCCCCCCCAATATTATTACAACAGTTGAAAATAAAACATCACTAAAGAAGGTCCGATACAGAATACACATTTAAAAGACAATTCTATTATTGTATGGAATCATCATACAGGACAGGGGTTTGGCTCAGACACAAGCCCAGGATACAGAGTTGCACAAAGTTTTATCTACAGTGGTACCTTGGTTCTCAAATTTAATCCGTTGCAGAAGTCCATTCCAAAACCAAAGCGTTCCAAAACCAAGGCATGCTTTCCCATAGAAAGTAGTTCAAAATGGATAAATCCATTCCAGACTTTTAAAAACAACCCCTAAAACAGCAACTTGACATGAATTTTACTATCTAACGAGACCACTGATTCATAAAGTGAAAGCAATAAACAATGTATTGCAGTCACGCAATCAATCAGTAGCTGAACCGGGTTCCACACAGTCACAAAAACAAAAAAAAGCCACAAAAACAAAAACCCAAAATAAATAGCAAAAACCTCAGCGTAACACTCAAATCGGAAGCCTAACACTCAAAACAGAGCATGTTTGGCTTCCGAAAAAAGTTCGCAAACGGGAACACTTATTTCTGGGTTTGCAGTGTTTGGGTTCCAAGTTGTTTGAGTACCAAGGCATTTGCAAACCAAAGTACCACTGTATAAACAGAAAGTCACACTGTGCTTGAACTTTAGAAAGAGCTCACATCCTTCCAGAAGGCTGAGCGAGGCAAAGTCGTGCGAGCAAATGCAGGCATCCCTCTTTCTGGTTTGCATCATCTGGGGCAATTGCAAAATTTGGGCTTAAATGGACTCTCTTGGCACTGAAACAATCCTGCCGTAAGCTTTATTTCCGCCTGTTTCCCGTGGCAGATGGATGTTGCTAACACAATTTCACCAACCCTTGTCCTTCCCCTATTCTTCCCCCCCACCCTGTGCCCTGCTGCCTTCACAGAGATGGTGCTGATCTGATAATAAGGGGTTTTTAAAAGGGTTTTCTCATGGTGAAATGCTGTGATTTGTCATCCCAGAAACTCTTCAACACTCAGTTTTATTGGATGTCCATATGTTCTTTTAAATGAGAGAGGGGTGAGGTGGGGAAATTATCTCTATCTACCGGTACTTTCTTCATGGCAGTGCATCCTAGTATAAACTTCTACAATGTTGCCTCTTAGTTGCCTTTTCTGCAACCTAAAAAGTCCCAAACTTTTGGCAAAGAGAACAAGGTGTACCAGTCTCCCCCTTTTTAGACATTTGCTTTTCTCCTCTGTTGAAATTTAAACTATAAACCTCCCTGAAAAGTGCTGTGTCCGTTCTGGGAGGGCCTGGGGGTTGCAAATTAATTAAATTGTGAATGCTTCAGCTCTCCAGCAACCCCGATGGTGCAGATTGCCTCAGCGTCTCCCTGGAATCATCTTTAACCAAGCGACCGTCCTGGATCAATCTGCCAACAGTATCCACATGTCTTTCTTTTGGAGAAATTTGCTAGGGGGAGGAGAAGCAGGCCCCAGAAAACAACACTGAGGCGGTGGTTCATCTTGTGATGCTTAGCAATTTAAGTACAGTGGTACCTTGGTTCTCAGGGACGCGGGTGGCGCTGTGGGTTAAAGCCTCAGCGCCTAGGACTTGCCGATCGAAAGGTCGGCGGTTCGAATCCCTGCGGCGGGGTGCGCTCCCGCTGCTCGGTCCCAGCGCCTGCCAACCTAGCAGTTCGAAAGCACCTTCGGGTGCAAGTAGATAAATAGGGACCGCTTACCAGCGGGAAGGTAAACGGCGTTTCCATGTGCGGCTCTGGCTCTGGCCAGAGCAGCGATGTCACGCTGGCCACGTGACCCGGAAGTGTCTCCGGACAGCGCTGGCCCCCGGCCTCTTGAGTGAGATGGGCGCACAACCCCAGAGTCTGTCAAGACTGGCCCGTACGGGCAGGGGTACCTTTACCTTTACCTTACCTTGGTTCTCAAACGCCTTGGTACTCAAACAACTTGGAACCCAAACACTGCAAACCCGGAAGTAAGTGTTCCGGTTTGAGAACTTTTTTTGGAAGCCGAACGTGCTCCATTTTGAGTGTTACGCTTCCGATTTGAGTGCCACACTTCTGTTTTGAGTGTTACGATCTGACTCTTATGTTGAGTGTTACGCTTCCGGTCTGAGTGTTATGCTGAGGTTTTTGCTATTTATTTTGGGTTTTTGTTTTTGTGACTGTGTGGAACCAAGTTTAGCTACTGATAGATAGACAGATAGATGATAGTGTGACTGCCGTACATTGTTTATTGCTTTCATTTTATGGATCATTAGATAGTAAAATTCATGTCAAATTCATGATTTAGGGGTTTTTTTAAAAGCCTGGAACGGATCAATCTATTTTGCATTACTTTCTATGGGAAAGCGCGCCTTGGTTTTGGAATGCTTTGGTTTTGGAAAGGACTTCCGGAACGGATTAAGTTTGAGAACCAAGGGACCACTGTATGGTCTTTTTAAAGGCAGCAGCCCAGCAGATGGTTTAAAAAGCGTTTCAGAAACGAGCCAGGTGGCTACCTGCCAGGACGGACATGTGAAACCTTAGCTCAGCGCTAATAGGGCCATTTGAAACTGTGAAACTGACATCTGAAGCCTCACCTCAGTCAGAAACTGATTGCATTTTGCAGGGACTGAAGCCAGACACTTCATCCCTTCCTAGAGGGGATCAGGACTGCTCTTGCCTGCCAGATTCTGCCAACTCTTCTTCCTTGGAGCATGAATAAAGGATCAGGAAAAGCACCAAATCCTGAGAAAAACGGTAGCTTCTTATACCCACTATTCCTCCCTCCCTCTCTCCCTTTTTTTAAAAAATAAATAAAATATATTTATAATTTTCAATTTTATACATTTCAATAACTTTACAATCATTTTAAAATTTCAAAACTCATCTTCCTTTCCCCTCTTTCTGCGGTTCCTTAAATTTATTTATTTTTATATTTTCCGCATATTCCAAATTAACTTAAGCATTTATTCATCTACTTTAAATGCATACTCTTATAAAACTGCAGGTTATTACAATAATCCTGTCAATGTTCTTATCTGTCTACAGTTTGTTTGTAAATATTCCATAAACCATTTCCATTCTTTTATAAAAAAAAGTTTATCTTTTAAAAATTATTTTCCCGGCAAGTTTCACCATTTCTGCATATAATAATAATAATAATAATAATAATAATAATAATAATAATAATAATAATTTATTATTTGTACCCCGCCCATTTGGCTGGGTCTCCCCAGCCACTCTGGGCGGCTTCCATAAAAACCAAAAATACACTAAAATATCACAGATTAAAAACTTCCCTGAACAGGGCTGCCTTAAGATGTCTTCTGAATGTCAGGTAGTTATTTATCGCTTTGACATCTGATGGGAGGGCGTTCCACAGGGCAGGCGCCACAACCGAGAAGGCCCTCTGCCTGGTTCCCTGTAGCTTTGCTTCTCGCAATGAGGGAACCGCCAGAAGGCCCTCGGTGCTGGACCTCAGCGTCCGGGCAGAACGATGGAGGTGGAGACGCTCCTTCAGGTATACTGGGCCGAGGCCATTTAGGGCTTTAAAGGTCAACACCAGCACTTTGAATTGTGCTCGGAAACGTACTGGGAGCCAATGTAGGTCTTTCAAGACCGGTGTTATGTGGTCTCGGCGGCTGCCCCCAGTCACCAGTCTAGCTGCCGCATTCTGGATTAGTTGTAGTTTCCGAGTCACCTTCAAAGGTAGCCCCACATACAGCGCATTGCAGTAGTCCAAGCGGGAAATAACTAGAGCATGCACCACTCTGGCGAGACAGTCCGCAGGCAGGTAGGGTCTCAGCCTGCGTACCAGGTGGAGTTGGTAGACAGCTGCCCTGGATACAGAATTGACCTGCGCCTCCATGGACAGCTGTGAGTCCAAAATGGCTCCCAGGCTGCGCACCTGGTCCTTCAGGGGCACAGTTACCCTATTCAGGACCAGGGAGTCCTCCACACCAGCCCACCCCCTGTCCCCCCAAAACAGTACTTCTGTCTTGTCAGGATTCAACTTCAATCCATTAGCCGCCATCCATCCTCCAACCGCCTCCAGGCACTCACACAGGACCTTCACCGCCTTCACTGGTTCTGATTTGAAAGAGAGGTAGAGCTGGGTATCATCTGCATATTGATGAACACCCAGTCCAAACCCCCTGATGATCTCTCCCAGCGGCTTCATATAGATGTTAAAAAGCATGGGGGAGAGGACGGAACCTTGAGGCACCCCACAAATGAGGGCCCAGGGGTCTGAACACTCATCCCCCACCACCACTTTCTGAACACGGCCCAGGAGGAAGGAGCGAAACCACTGTATAACAGTGCCCCCAGCTCCCAGCCCCTCTAGACGGTCCAGAAGGATGTTATGGTCGATTGTATCAAAGGCCGCTGAGAGATCCAGCAGAACTAGGAAACAGCTCTCACCTTTGTCCCTAGCCCGCCGGAGATCATCAACCAACGCGACCAAGGCAGTTTCAGTCCCATGATGAGGCCTGAATCCCGATTGGAAGGGATCCAAATGGTCCGCATCCTCCAGGCATGCCTGGAGTTGTTCAGCAACCACGCGCTCAATCACCTTGCCCAAGAAAGGAAGATTTGAGACTGGGCGATAGTTGGCCATACTGGCCGGGTCTAAAGATGGTTTTTTAAGAAGCGGTTTAATGACCGCCTCTTTCAGCGGATCTGGGAATGTTCCCTCACAGAGGGAAGCATTCACCACCCCGCAGAGCCCATCGCCCAGCCCTTCCCGGCTAGCTTTTATTAGCCAGGATGGGCAAGGATCCAGGAGACAGGTGGTTGGTTTCCACAAGTTTTTGTATCCATTCTTCTTTTGTCGGGACTTCTTTCCATTTTTGGGCAAATAACATTCTTGCCGCTCTACTTGCATACATGAATAAATTTCTATATGGTTTGGGTAGTTCTGTCCCTAGAATTCCCAAAAGGAAAGCTTCTGGGTGTTTGTGTGTGTGGTTTTTTTTTTTTACAAATGTTATTTTAAACATCTTTTTCATAGAATCATAGAATCATAGAGCTGGAAGAGACCACAAGGGCCATCGAGTCCAACCCCCTGCCAAGCATGAAACACCATCAGAGCACTCCTGACATATGGTTGTCAAGCCTCTGCTTAAAGACCTCCAAAGAAGGAGACTCCACCACACTCCTTGGCAGAAAATTCCACTGTCAAACAGCTCTTACTGTCAGGAAGTTCTTCCTAATGTTTAGGTGGAATCTTCTTTCTTGTAGTTTGGAACCATTGCTCCGCGTCCTCTTCTCTGGAGCAGCAGAAAACAACCTTTCTCCCTCCTCTATGTGACATCCTTTTATATATTTGAACATGGCTATCATATCACCCCTTAACCTCCTCTTCTCCAGGCTACACATGCCCAGCTCCCTTAGCCGTTCCTCATAAGGCATCGTTTCCAGGCCTTTGACCATTTTGGTTGCCCTCCTCTGGACACGTTCCAGTTTGTCCGTGTCCTTCTTGAACTGTGGTGCCCAGAACTGGACACAGTACTCCAGGTGAGGTCTGACCAGAGCAGAATACAGTGGCACTATTACTTCCCTTGAAGTAATGCATTATATATCACTCCCCAGTAAGCTTTAACCTAACTACAAGACCACCACATATGATAAAAAGAACCTTCTTTCTCTTTACATTTCCTACACTTATTTGATTTTGATTTATACATCTTTGCCAATGTACTTGGTGTTAGATACCATCAGTATAATATTTTCATATAGACTACACCTTACTTCCTGAGCACCTTCTGCAGAGTGCTGGATGGTGACCTTGCAAAACGCTTGCATCCAGGGCCGGATTTAGGTTTGATGAGGCCCTCAGCTAAAGGGTAATGGGGCCCTTTATATGTCCAGCTGTCCTTTGTCAACAACAATTGTCGCTGTTTTTTGGTCAGGGGTCCCTTTACATATAAAGCATATAAAGGTAAAGGTAAAGGATCCATAACAGTTAAGTCCAGTCATGGATGACTCTGGGGTTGCGGCGCTCCTCTCGCTTTATTGGCCGAGGGAGCCGGCGTACAGCATCTGGGTCATGTGGCCAGCATGACTAAGCTGCTTCTGGAGAACCAGAGCAGCGCACGGAAACACCGTTTACCTTCCCGCCAGAGTGGTACCTATTTATCTACTTGCACTTTGTGACTCTCCCTTGCTGGAAACCACTGAAGGGGAGAGCTCCTTTTGTGCCCAGATCCTGTTTCCTAATTTCCCACGGGCATCTGGCTGGCTGCTGTGAGAAGAGGGTGCTGGACTAGATGGGCCATGGGCCTGATTCAGCGGGCTTTCCTAATGGCCCGTCTTTAAAAAAATGCAAATTCGGCAGGTTTCCCTCACATCCCATTTTTGTGATTGATGACAAACTCGGAACAGGATGCACCCCGAGCAAGCCAGCGTCACTGTTAGGCAGAAGGAGGTCTGGCCGCCACAGGCAGCTAGTTCTAGGTGTTATATGAAAGGGCAGCGCCATGTTTCATTTATACTGGTTGCGTTTTTACTGCTGGGAGCGCTGTGTGCATGTGTGGAGAGAGAGAGAGAGAGAGAGAGAGAGAGAGAGAGAGAGAGAGAGAGAGAGAGAGGTGCTTGTGGGATTCTCTGCCAAAATGAGTTGGCCCAAGCTGGGTACTCTTGCATTCTGATTTCTTTCCGCAGGGCCTGTAAGACAGAGTTGTTCCGCCTGGCCTTTGGCTTGGAATCAACTTGATCCCCTCCCCCTCTTTCCTTTTTCCTTCTGTGATGGAACTCCTATTTGGGGACTTCCCTGGCTTTTTTTCTGGCCCACGTAGGACCAGTCTGGATAGTTAGCCTTGGTGAAGACTTGACGTTTTCATCCCCAAAAACATTTTTGAGTTTCTACTGAAATGAGGCTGCATTTTAATGTTGTATTTTAATTTTGTTTTTTAAGTTGTATTTCAATCAATTGTTTTATATCTGGTGTTTGCTGCCCTGAGCCCGGTCTTGGCTGGGGAGGGCGGGGTATAAATAAAAATTATTATTATTATTATTATTATTATTATTATTATTATTATTATTCGCCTTGGCTTGGTTGTGCTAGGAGCACCCTCTTGGCCTGGTTATGCTGGGAACTGCAGGATGTGGAGGAGGACGAAAATGCTCGCTTTATCTGCTCTACCCAGCAAATGAGAGTAGCATTGTATGAGCGGCTGAGCATGCAATCTGGAAAGTCCCTGTGCCCAATTTCCCCAGCGACTACTAACCCCCCTGCCTTCGCTCTCAGGAGCAGAGAGCCTTTAATTCTCAGCAGCAAACACACCTCGTTCATATCTACAAGACTTTTGCAAGTGCTGTAGGTCATTTATTTAATTTGATACAATTTACATCCCGCTTGATTGCAGTACCAAACAAAGCTCAAAGCGGTTTACGAAAAGAGAGAGAGAGAGATACAGGTGAAAACATTCCATCAAAAATAAATCAGCAATAAGGTAAGTGCAGATTGGAAAACGTGTTGACGTTCTACACCTTCTGGGTAAACTTGCCGAAACAGAAGTGTTTCTAGCAGGTGCCAAAAAGAGTATGGCCCAGGCGCTTGGCTGATGTCAGTAGGCAGGGAGTTCCATAGGCTCTGCCACACGAAAAGACTGAATTCCTACAAATGTGTCATTTGGAGCAGTTCCAGTTCTGCAGTGTTTGACCAGTTCATCGACCTCATCTTCTCCCAAAGCAGCCTTCCCTAACCTGGCTACCCCTCCAGATGTTCCTGTATCCCAAGTCCCATCACCTCGCTGACCATTGGCTATGCTGGTTTGTTATGTACTGAGCTGAATAGGATCCAAATTGCAGCAGACTGATTGATCCTAGAACAATAGGATTCAGAATGCAGCAGTCTGATTGGTCCTAGAAAAATAGGATCCAGAATGCAGCAGTCTGATTGGTCCTAGAACAATAGGATCCAGAATGCAGTACTCTGATTGGTCCGCAGGAGCCACCCAATCCAACTCCAGGTGGAAATGAATCCGCAACCTGATTGGCCTACAGGAGAATCCTGGAATTAGCCAATCACGTGGGGTCCATTGTGTAAATAATGTATATAAAGCAGACATTTCGGGGGAACTTCCATTCCTCACTACTATGACCTGAATAAAGAGCATGAAAGCCACACGAGACTCTGAGTATATTTCATGGTTGACGGGAGATGTAGTCTCCCCCCCCCCCAGGTCCTGCCAGGCTCCCCATGCCCTCCCCTTTAAACCAGCTCCCTAGGGCAGGTCCGGCCTCAGAATTGCAGAATTGACGGCAACTGACCGGAGGCCGAGGGATCAAGACTGTTGATCCGTGGTTACCCCATTGCCAAATATGTTCGCAGGCCAACAACATGTTGGGGAAGGGGGCCGAATGGCAGCTCTGAGCGCAGCCCATTTCCCCTTTCATCCGGGAAGTGAGCCTTAAATGGCAACAAAACAGCCGTCGGGGAGATTGGCCAATGAAGGTCTGCTCTTGCAGAGAGTGAGAAAAAAGGAAACAGGAAACCGCGGGGCAGAGAGAGAGGTCTGTGGCAAGCGGAGGGGAGCCTTGCCTGGAATCTGCATCAGGCCCCCAGCGCACCCCACCCCTTGGCTTCCCCCTCTCAGAAACTGATGGTGATGGTGAGAGTTCCCTTTTGGGCCTTCGTCGCCCAAGATGATGTCTCTGCAACCCTGCGGCTATTCTGCAGTTTGGGTTCAATCGCGGGCAGAATTTGCGCTGCGCGATGCGCTACTAACAGGCCGTGCAATCGGCAGGTTGTGCCGTTTTGACTTTCGAACTGCTTTCTCAACAAGAAAAGTTGGTGAGAAAAAGGCTCGGTGCGTGTCACTGTCAGGTTCTGGGGATTTTGGTCCTGACAGAAATGGTAAATGTTGCTAAAGAAGGTGGAGGCCGCTGTCCCAAAAATCAATTCGATGATGCCAGTGTGGATATATTGTCAAAAAAAATTGGTCTTGTGTATGACTGGCAGCCTGGGGGGTCATTGCAAACTCAGTGGGAAACAGCCCAAAATCTGGACTCTTTGTACTAGGTAAAGGTAAAGGGACCCCTGACCATTAGGTCCAGTCGTGGCCGACTCTGGGGTTGCGGCACTCATCTCGCTTTATTGGCCGAGGGAGCCGGAGTACAGCTTCTGGGTCGTGTGGCCAGCATGACTAAGCTGCTTCTGGCGAACCAGAGCAGCGCACGGAAACACTGTTTACCTTCCCGCCGGAGCGGTACCTATTTATCTACTTGCACTTTGACGTGTTTTCGAACTGCTAGGTTGGCAGGAGCAGGGATAGAGCAACGGGAGCTCACCCCATCGCAGGGATTCGAACTGCTGACCTTCTGATCGGCAAGTCCTAGGCTCTGTGGTTTAACCCACAGCGCCACCCGTTTTGTTCTGCTCACTGGCGAATATAGCTACAATGGATACAATTATGAAAAACATGGGGAGTTTGACAAGGTCTAAAAGACACTTTTAATATCATTTGGCATTCCTTTATTACATACACAGTGGAACCAACATTTTCAATACAATTCAGGTCACAAGTCTGGCAAATCTGGAACTGTTCTTAATCAGATAGTGCAAATTTTATTTATGTGAAGACAACATTTATTCTCACCTTTTTCTTTCATGACTTGGTTGTTTCAACTCATGTGCAACTGTAGTTATTCTACGTGCCAATTTTTCCTTCTGTTTCTCATCTTTTTGTTTTCATCTATTGTTATAAGTCGTCTCTCTCTTTTATATGCATTACAAATGAAGCGAAACGAAATATTTCAAAAAACCAAAACAGAAAACCCAACAAACCAATTGCTTGACGTGATGTAATATAGGCTCCCCAAAGACAAATCCAAATGGTGGCATTCAACTTAGCTTCACACAGCACAGATCTGCTTAAATTAATGGACCTGACTTAGGCACCCTTTTAATTTCATTGGGTCTACTCTGAGTAAATCACAGTTGACCCCTCAGTAAAGAGTGGGCATCATATAACCTCCTTGTAAACGCCATGCAAACAACTCAAGGAACAGGATCTCTGGGACCTGGGACTACAAGTGGGGTCTGCAACAAATTGTTGCGGCGCGTAAGGAGCCAGCTACACTTTGCTCTGGGATACTCAGGCAGCCTGTCCAACGAACAGTAATCATGATTTCAGTTTTTGTTCCTAAATATTTTTAAATGCTTTTATGAAATTTTATCTCTCTAACCCAAATGACAAAGCAGAACTTCATGAGACAAGACACACGTAAACTAGACCAGGCCAGGCCTGCGATATCACATTCATAAGAAGAAATTGCTCTCAGTGTTATCATTCTCTGGATTTCTATCCTGCTTCATATTTTTAAAGAAATCTCTCTCTCTCTCTCTCTTTTTATAAATTTTTATTCATTTTCACTTTTGATGTTTATCATCGTACACAAATCTTAATCATTTTACAAGTAGGATTCTCGGCATTTTCATTTTTGCTTTTTTTAAAGTTTTATTCATTTTCACTTTTGACGTTTATCATCGTACACAAATCATTTTACAAGTAGGATTCTCAGAATCCTCGCACATCCTTCCCCCCCTCCGTGGTCTCCCCAGATATTATTTTCAAACTGCATCCTATCATTTCCCCATATTTTCTGAAATCTCAATATTTATCATACTTCTCGCTTCACTGCAAGTGTTTCTAAAACCCTGTCAATGTTTTCAGTCGTTTGCAATGTTTTTTCAAGTAACTTATAAAATTTCCCCATTCTTTATTAATTCCATTGTCCTCTCGATCCCTGATTTTCCCAGTCATTTTCGCCAATTCGGCTTAGTCCATCGTCTTTATCAGCCATTCTTCTTTTGTAGGTAAATTGTCCTCCTTCCATCTTTGGGCAAGTAGCATCTGTTTAAAGAGAATAATCTCAAAGAGGTTTACAACAGTGAGCGCAAGATTGTTGTTGTGCAAGAGCACAGTGGCCCTGTGTACATAGCAAGCGTTGCACAGATTTCATCAAATAAATGATGAAGCTGGTTATCCGGGTGTTTGAGATAAGATACAGATAGGTGTCGCCAGAAGTGAGAGAGCGAGAGGCCCATGTGACTCAAGATAGACAGAATCACAAGCCTATAACTGAAGCCATCGGAGACACAAGGAGACCAAGAATAAAAAGCTCTATATTAAATCAGCAAATGCACTTCTGAAAACCTCAGAGGTTCCCCTGAACCTGCTCTTTGTGCATGGACCAGGCCATTTTGGCTCCAAGAGGATCAACACCTGAATAATTAGTTTGATGATGATGATGATAATTAATAATAATTTGCTATTATTTATACCCTGCCCATCTGGCTGGGTTTCCCCAGCCACTCTGGGTGGCTTCCAACAAAAGATTAAAAATACATTAAAACATCAGTCATTAAAAACTTCCCTAAACAGGGCTGCCTTCAGATGTCTTCTAAAAGTAGATAGTTGTTTATTTCCTTGACATCTGGTGGGAGGGCGTTCCACAGGGCAGGCGCCACTACCGAGAAGGCCCTCTGTCTGGTTCCCTGTAACTTAGCTTCTCGCAGTGAGGGAACCACCAGAAGGCCCGCGGCGCTGGACCTGAATGTCCAGGCAGAATGATGGAGGTGGAGACGCTCCTTCAGGGATACTGGGCCAAGGCCATTTAAAGGGCTTTAAAGGTCAACACCAACACTTTGAATTGTGCTCGGAAACGTACTGGGAGCCATTGTACCTCTTTCAGGACTGGTGTTATATGGTCTCTGCAGCTGCTCCCAGTCCCCAGTTTAGCTGCCGCATTCTTGATTAGTTGTAGTTTCTGAGTCACCTTCAAAGGTAGCCCCACATACAGCGCATTGCAGTAGTCCAAGCGGGAGATAACCAGAGCATGCACCACTCTGGCGAGACAGTCCGTGAACAGGGAGGGTCTCAGCCTACGTACCAGATGGAGCTGGTAAACAGCTGCCCTGGACACAGAACTGACCTGCGCCTCCATGGACAGCAGTAAGTTCAAAATGACTCCCAGGCTATGCACCTGGTCCTTTGGGGGCACAGTTGCCCCATTCAGGACCAGGGAATCCTCCACACCTGCCCGCCTCCTGTCCCCCAAAAACAGTACTTCTGACTTGTCAGGATTCAACCTCAATCTGTTAGCTGCCATCCATCCTCCAACTGCCTCCAGGCACTCACACAGGACCTTCACCGCCTTCACTGGTTCTGAGTCAGAGATACCAAGAGGGGTGGCTGGCTACCCAGAGGGCAGAGATATTACACCCTTAAATAATCTCAAAGTAAACTTTTTGGGGGAGACCGTTTGCCTTCAAGCCTGATTCAGAAGGAGCACTAAATCTGAAGAAAGGCTTATTTAGGACAGGCTTGTAGAAGGAAACATGAAACATGGAAATTTCTCTGCTACCCGCCCCCCCCTGAACCCAGCATACAAGGAAAAAGGAACCGCAGGAGGGTCTGAAATCTCCTTCCCCTTCTTTTCCCCACCCACTTTTTTTTTTTTTTTTTTTTGCAGGCTAGTAACTTTCATGGCCTTATTTACAAGGGTGATTTAAGAGCTCCCGATGCACTGGGTTTTCCCTGCATTGATTCGCACCTGCCTTGCCCAACCTGGTGCCCTCTAGGCCACGGGTTCCCAAAGTGGGTAGTACCCCCCCCCCCCGGTGTTGGGTTACCTAGGGGAGCACCAAGAGGCAAGAGGATGTCAAGGAGAGCGGGAATTGGAAATGACTATCAGGCATTGAGAAGCTGGCCTCACGGGATCAGGTTCATGCATTCATTCTAATTAATTAAACGACAGAGTTTTAATTGGATTTGGAATGCATGCGCAATTAAGTGTTACTATTCTGAATTCTGTTGTGTCACTATCTTCCTTAGTGGGTCGTGCAAAACACTATTCTGGATCATGCTTTTTAAAGGGTAGAGGGCACTGGGGATGAGTTTGTGGAATCGAGGAGCCCCAAAAAAGTTTGGGAACCACTGATCCAAGCTATATATCCCAATAGTCCCAGCCGGCATGGACAGCAGTCAGGACTGATGGGAGTTGATTCCTACGATTCATTTCCTTCTTGTCCGTTTATGCCGTTTCCTCTGCCCTCTGCCCGGCCCGGGAGCTGCTGACGGCAGCGATCTGCCCTCCGGTTGAAGCAGAACAAGGGAAGGGCTTTTGAGAGTCTGTCGTAAGGCGGCAGGGGTGGGGGTTATGTGAGGGGTTGAGGAAGTGCCATCAGGAATTGAGAGGCGCAACCTTCACTATGCATCAGTTGGGGAACTGGCTGCGTGGAATGTACAAATGATGTACATTCCTATATGGGCTTGCCCACTCACAGGGTTCAGACTGAAGTTTCAACGCTGGGCAAAAGACTTTGGATATAATATCCAGCTTAAAGAATGGGAAAGGTTGTGGAATGGAAGGATAAAATTTACAGCCTGAAATGCTTTGAAAGAGAATATGATGAAAATGATGTCTAGATCAGTGTTTCCCAACCTTGGGCCTCCAGCTGTTTTTGGACTACAACTCCCATCATCCCTAGCTAGCAAGACCAGTGGACAGGAATGATGGGAATTGTAGTTCAAAAACAGCTGGAGGCCCAAGGTTGGGAAACATTGGTCTAGATGGTATATTACACCAGTGAAATTAGCTAAAATGTATAAGAACAAATAATAAATTTTGGAAATGTAAAGAAAAAGAAGGAACATTTTATTATATGCGGTGGGAATGTAAGAAAGTAAAGAACTTCTGGGAAATGATATATAATGGGATGAAAAAGATCTTGAAATATACATTCTTTAAAAAACCAGAAGCACTTTTTACTTGGTATTATAGGCCAAGACATTAATAGGCAAGATGTTAAATTGTTCTTGTAAGCAACAACAGTGGCAAGAGTGGTGTTAGCCCAGAAATGGAAGCAAGAAGAATGGCAGACAAAATTAATGGACTAAGCAGAATTGGGCAAAATGACAGGAAGGATTCAAAACCTGCGGGAACAGAGATTTACAGAAGATTGGAAGAAGTATAAGAATTATTTGAAGAGCAACTGTAATCAACAAATTACGCTAGCAGGACTACAAGAAGTTTTGGAGAAATATACAAAGTGTTACAAAGTAGAAAAAGATAGAGATATTGGTTATGAGTTTGAAATGTAACAGGGAAAATAAATGCATACTAAGAGATAAGATTGGAAAATGTTCAGACAGGACTGATGGAAGTCAAAAAAAATTGAATAAGATGTAAAAGTATGTTTAATTATTGTTGAAAATGGTATGTTAAAAAACTAATATATATATATATATAATAGACTGAAGTTTCAAGGGTTCGGCCAGGCCGTGGCAGAGGAAGGGGTGTGGGGTGTGTGTGTGTGGTCCGCCCCGGGTTTCATCACTGGGGGGGGGGGTGTCCCGTACACCACCTCGAAGCCCTTGGAGGAAAAGTCAGAATATGAATGGGATCAATCAATCAATAAGAAACTGATAAATAACAACGCACACCAACTCTGCACTGGAGTTTCTGGAAACCAACTATCAAACGTGCCGGGATTAAGGATGATTTCCACCCCAATAGAAATAGCGCTTATTTATAAAGCCACCCTTATCTGATCGCGAAGGGATGCGCGCTACTTTGGCTGTGATAATAGAGGCAGATGCATCATGGGTAAACAGTAGGACATGAAAGGTTAATGGCGTCAAGGAGCTGGCAACTAGTCCCATACAGTAACTGGTATTGTTTAATTTTTCTGCTGAGATCTTATCGGTGTGTGTGTGGGGGGGGGGGTGAGGCATAAACTGAGCATCCCAAATAGTGCTAGAGGTCAGTCATGGCGCTTTGGTCAGCTCCCAGATCTTGATGTCTAGCCACAGAGGTTTATTTTATTCCCCAATTATCTTTTGGACTTTGGACAAATATCTTTCAGACCTTATTAAACTTAAGCTCCGGATTCAAGGGAGGTTTCGCCTTAGATTATTGGAGGGGTGGGGTGGGGAGAGGGGATGCAAAAAATACGATTGCAATGAAAATGGCGCTGCGTTTATTTAATGCCTTCTGAGGTGCCCAAGGCAATTCGCAGAGATTCTCTCGAGTAATTCTTCCACCCTAAATGGTAGTCCATATTATTACCCCCACACACACACACTGTGGCAGGAATGGAAGGCCAAGCCCCCGCCCTGTGGCTTCATGGCTCAGGTGAGATTCATACTGGGTATTGCCAGGCTAAGCCACCTTTCATCTCTGCAATCCTATGGTCTCACCAGAAATGCATGATGGGAGCCAAAAGGTAAGTTGGGGCACCTTGAGGTGCCACAATAAACAGTTTCTTTAAAAAAAAAAATTATTCGTTTTTTTAACATATCATTTTCAACAATTATTAAACATACTTTTATATCTTATACAATTTTTTTTACTTCCATCAATCACATCTGAAAATTTTCCAATCTTTTCCACTTAATTTACATTTCTTACTTTCACTATTACATTTAAATATCATAACTAACATCTCTCTTCTTTGCAATATTGCATATATTCCTCCTTACAAAACTTCTTGCAGTCCCACTAGCGTAATTTGCTGATTACAGTTGCTCTTCAAATAATTCTTATATTTCTTCCAATCTTCTGTAAATCTCGGGTCCTGCAGATTTCGAATCCTTCCAGTCATTTTGTCCAATTCTGCGTAGTCCATTAATTTCGCCTGCCATTCTTCTTTCGTCGGTATTTCTTCTTGCTTCCATCTCTGGGCCAACAATTCTCTTGCCGCTGTTGTTGCGTATGAGCAATAAACAGTGTCTTGGGGGGGGGGGCGTTGAGAGGTTTTCCACAACCTGATTCCATTCAGCTTCCCTGCGTGGTAATCCAAACATCTGTTCGCAGGAAGTAGCACCAAGCCGTGCCGTTTCGAAGGTGGCGCGAGCACTGTTTTCCTGGGACTTAAAAAATCCATGGGATTTCTTTCTCGAGAGCCGTGCGCATGCGATATATTCCCAATGCTCTGCAAGAACCTGCCATGTGGGTGTGGAACATGTGGCCCTCCATTTACTTATTTTTAAACTAATATTATTCACACCGCACCTTGCAGGATACAAGCTTATAAGAAACACATTATGCAACTTTTTTTCTTTTGCAAACTATGCCTGCCTTGGCTTATAAGGAACAATGAGGACCCTTAACATAGGTAATAATAATAATAATTTTTATTTATACCCCGCCCTCCCCAGCCAAGACCAGGCTCAGGGCGGCTAACAAGCAATAATAAAAACAAGTTGAATGAATACAACTTAAAAACAAGATTAAAATACAACAATTAAAATACTGAAATATTAAAATGCAGCCTCATCACAGGAGGAGAAAGAAAAAAGAAAGAGGGGGAGGGAATCAAATTGGATCCAAGCCAAAGGCCAGGCGGAACAACTCTGTCTTACAGGCCCTGCGGAAATAAATCAGATCCTGCAGGGTCCTGGTCTCATGAGGCAGAGCGTTCCACCAGGACGGAACCAGTGTTGAAAAGGCCCTGGCTCTGGTTGAGGCTTCCTTAGGGCCCAGGACCTCTAGGGTGTTGCTATACGTGGACCTTGAGGCTCTCCGTGGGGCATAGCGGGAGAGGCGGTCCCGTAGGTTCGAGGTTCCTAGGCCATGAAGGGCTTTAAAGGTCAAAACCAGCACCTTGAATCTGATCCTGTACTCCACCGGGTGCCAGTGCAGCTGGTAAAGCACTGGGTGAATATGCTCCCATGGCAGAGACCCCGTGAGGAGCCTCGCTGCAGCATTCTGCACCCGCTGGAGTTTCTGGGACAGCTTCAAGGGCAGCCCTGCGTGGAGCGAATTACAGTAGTCAAGCCTGGAGGTGGCCGTCGCATGGATCACTGTGGCCAGTGATCTGACCTTCCATAAGAAAGGTCGGTTGGATCAGGCCAATGGCCCCTGTTCTCATCATGGCCAAACAGATGCTCTTCATTCATTCATTCATTCATTCATTCATTCATTTCCTAGCTTTTCCCCAACAGGAACTCAAGGCAGCTTACAAATAAAAATAAGAACAGCTAAAACCATGGGAAACCAGCGAGTGGAACCAAGCACAAGCTCCCTCTCTGCACCTGCAGTTTCCAGCACCTGGGATTCAGAAACATTGCTAGCTCCAGCCGCAGAGTCCGACCACGGCCATCCTAGCTAGCAGCCAATGATAGCCCCCTCTCCTCCCCCGTGGATTTGTCTAGCCCTCTTTTAAAACCATCTGATTGGCCACCCCTCCCTCCTGTGGCAGCGAGTTCCGCAGTTGAACTCTGCACTGCTGGAAGAAGCGCTTTCTTTCTTCTTCTTTTTTATACATTTTAATTAATTTTTTAACATATCATTTCCAACAATCATTTAACATACATTCTTATCTTATATCATATTTTAGACTTCCGTCAACTACCTCTGAAGATTTTTCCATTCTTTATCACTTAATCTGCATTTCTTAATTTCTCTATTACTTTTAATTGTCCTTAACAAATAATTCTCTTCATAGTCTTCCTTGCAATAATTTGCATAATCCTCCTTACAAAACTTCTTGCAGTCCTACTAGCGTAATCTGTTTATTACAATTGCTTTCTAAATAGTTCAAATATTTACTCCAGTCCTCTAAGAATCTCTGGTCCCGGAGGTTTCGAATCCTTCCTGTCAGTTTGTCTAATTCTGCATAGCCCATTAATTTCATTTGCCACTCTTCTTTCGTCGGTAATTCTTCTTGTTTCCATTTTTGTCCCAATAATATTCTTGCTGCTGTTGTTGCATATAAAAACAATCTACAATCCTGTCTATTAATATCCTCCCCTACAATGCCAAGTAAAAATGCTTCTGGTTTTTTTAAATAAATGTATATTTCAACATCTTTTTCATCTCATTATATATCATTTCCCGTAAGTTTTTTACTTTCTTACATTCCCACCACATGTGATAAAAAGTTCCTTCTTTTTCTTTACATTTCCAACATTTTATTACTTATTTTGTACATTTTAGCTAATTTCACTGGTGTGATGTACCATCTATAGAAGAAACGCTTTCTTTCAACTGGCCACAAATCTTCCAGCATTCAGCTCCGTTACCCTTGCCATGGGGCAGCTGCTCAGAAGGAAAGGGGGGGCAAGGGGACCAGCCTCGCCCTCCAGTGGCATAGCGTGGGGGGTGCAGGGAGGGCCGGCCGCACCGGGCGCAACATCGGGGGGGGCGCTCGCCACCTCCGGAGTCGCCGAAGAGCCTCAGGTGCAGGCTGTAGCAGAGCCCCATGTCTCGCGGAACCAATGAGCTGTGCGTGCGTCCGGGCTGAAGGCGTCCGGCAGGCAGCGGCTCTCAGCGCTGGCCGCGGAGGACGCACCAGGCAGCCCCTCCTCACAGCCCCGCCGCCGCCGCTGCAGCTGCTGGGCCATGTTGCATTTTCCTCGCCTCTCTGCCCTCCTCCTCCGGGCAGGCGTCGTCGTTTGGGCGGCAGCGCCAGTGGCAACTCGCCTCAGATCACCTGACACGGACCCGCCGCCGCCACCGTGGCTACCTTACCATAAATACCCCAGCCCAGGCAGCAACAAGAAGAAGCTGGCAGCGGCGGCAGGTTAGGGGTTAGGGGCGCAAATTACTTGCCTTGCCCCGGGTTAAGGTAAAGGTAAAGGTACCCCTGCCCGTACGGGCCAGTCTTGACAGACTCTGGGGTTGTGCGCCCATCTCACTTAAGAGGCCAGGGGCCAGCGCTGTCAGGAGACACTTCCGGGTCACGTGGCCAGCGTGACATCGCTGCTCTGGCGAGCCAGAGCCGCACACGGAAATGCCGTTTACCTTCCCGCTGGTAAGCGGTCCCTATTTATCTACTTGCACCCGGAGGTGCTTTCGAACTGCTAGGTTGGCAGGCGCTGGGACCGAGCAGCGGGAGCGCACCCCGCCGCAGGGATTCGAACCGCCGACCTTTCGATCGGCAAGCCCTAGGCGCTGAGGCTTTAACCCACAGCGCCACCTGCGTCCCCTTGCCCCGGGTTAGGGGGCGCAAATTACTTGCCTTGCCCCGGGTGCTGACAACCCACGCTACACCGCTGTCGCCCTCTCTCTCTGGGAATCCTTCCCATGGGACCGTGGCCGGTGCATGACTCTTGAGGGGGCAGCATGTGTGTATGTGGGGGGGGGGTCCTGTTGTCACACCCCATCTCCCATCAGCTCCAGGCTGTCTGCAATAAAATGTCAAAATCCCACATAACTGGACCCTGTGTGCTCTGTTGCTTACCTTGCGGCTAACCCCGGAGGAACAGAAAAAGGTGCTACAAGTAAGAATTAGGATCAGAGTTGTCCACAAGGGCCCTTCTCTCTCTCTCTGGCTGAAGTGCTGTTCTGTGGGCGCCATTCTTCCTTGCAAATCGTCCATGACAAGTAATGCGCTGGCCGTTGAGAGGTGGTGTTGACAGCTGCTTTCCTGCTGCGTGCAAGGATTCCACCCTGGCTCGCTCCGCTGTTGTCGACGTTGCCACTTCTGGCAGAGCCACTGGTGCTGCCCAACTCCACTTCCGACAGGCCGTATGAGAGATGGAGTGGGTGGCGGCAGCAGGAATATCAGGCTTCTTGCTCAGAGCGAAGCCTCTCCCTTCCTCCCCTAATTAGCAGAATCCTTTATCATGACTTTCCAAACAAGGACACCTGAAAAACTGCTATTTACGCTTAGTTTACGCGCACAGCAGGTGCGCCTCTCCCTTGGGGCGGTTTCCTTGAAAACGGGGTGGAAGCATTCCTTTGAAACAGGTGTCATGGTGGGGGTCTCTTTCACCAAGGCAAGGCGACTGATGCTGGGTGTGTTCCTCCAAGGTGGCAGAGGAACGAGGCCAGGGAAAGATATCACCAGAAGCAAGCCAGGGTTTCATTTGCTCTCAATTAGCCAGATACCTGGGACGCGGGGGGCACTGTGGGTTAAACCACAGAGCCTAGGACTTGACCACCAGAAGGTTGGTGGTTCAAATCCCCGCGACAGAGTGAGCTCCCGTTGCTCTGTCCCTGCTCCTGCCAACCTAGCAGTTCGAAAGCACTTCAAAGTGCAATTAGATAAATAGGTACCACTCCAGCAGGAAGGTAAACGGCGTTTCCATGCGCTGCTCTGGTTCGCCAGAGGCGGCTTAGTCATGCTGGCCACATGACCCGGAAGCTGTACGCCGGCTCCCTCGGCCAATAAAGCGAGATGAGTGCCGCAACCCCAGAGTTGGCCACGACTGGACCTAATGGTCAGGGGTCCCTTTACCTTTAGCCGGCTACCTGGTTCCCTGTCCATGACATCATCATGGAAGGTTACAAGGAAGGAGATTCTGACTCAACATCAGGAAGACCTTTATGATGGTAAGAAGAGGTGTTAGACAGTGGGACGGTCTCCCTCGGGAGACGATGGACTCTCCTTCCTGAGAAGTTTTTAAGCAGAGGTTAGATGACAGCCTGCCAGGGGTTCTCTACCTGAGATTCCTGCATGGGAAACCTGCTGCTGCTGCTAATATTTAGAAGACTGTGCATGCACTTCCAAACTTCAGCGTGTTGTAAATTATAGCATAGACACTGAGGTAGGGGTCTTCCCTCCTGCGCTCCCCCCTCCCAGTTGACATCCATCACCAGGGCCTGCCCCCAGGTCTCAGGTTTGGGCCCTGAAATGGCAGGATCTGGGATACTCCTTAACTGGCTCCACTGGGGAGCAGGCGATGAGGCCGACAGGGAGTGGCTTGCTTTAAGGCTGCCTGGCGAGTTCTCTGCAGAGTTGAAATTCCTAGTCATGGTGCGTGATGGAGTAGAGAGTCAATCTCTTAACTGCTTTTCACCCCCCCCCCCTCATTCTAGGAGAACAACTTCCATCAGCCTGCATCTCTCAAACGTCGTCTTCCCTCTTGTTTCTGCAGAGCTCTCAGCGCTTGGGTTTGCGACGAGAGGGAGGGGTGATGTCTTGGGATCTGCCTTGCAGAAAAGCATCCTGTGTAAAACTACCTGTCATTATTGCCTTGACAGGGAGATATCGCCTAATGCTTGTTCTCAAATGAATGCTGCTGCTGCTGTTTTGCGTAGTGCAGGGGGACCAGCCTCTGCCCGAAGGAGGCTACAATCTAAGATTCCACCCAGGGAAAGCAACAAGAAGGGAGGGACACAGATACAGGTGAAAGTAAACAGCTGGCAGATACGCTGGCGGATTTACAGGTATTTTGGCTCAGGACTGAGCATACCTTGGTGCTGATTTGTTTAAATGCAAATTGCATCAGCTGATGGGTGGGGCAGGCTTGGTAAACATGGAGATGGGGGCGTAACCTTTCCCCTATCTGAGAAAGATCCTTCCTCTGAACCTGCTGTTTGCACTGGGAGGAAATCCCCCGCTGGTGCCTGATCCTGTTAATTATCGGAGCGGAGCTGATGCAATTTGCATTTAAACAAATGTGCAGGTTTGATGCAAAGATGCCTTGGAAAGTCAGGCCAAGTCTAATTTGGCCCCAAACGTCCCTAGAGGATGAGGATTAACGAGTTGTGCCAAAGACTTCCTGAAAACCGCCTGATCTGTAAGCATGCTTTTACTTCCAGCACCCCGGGTTTACAGGAAGTACCGAACTGCCCTGTTGAGAAAAGGGCCTCAGAAATCAGCAATGAGATCTAGCGACTCCCCTGTGAAGGAAGGCTGCAACATTTGGGATATCCCCCTTCCTGGTGTCATAACACTGGAACTTGTAGGCCTCCAATGGAGTTGCATGTTGGATGGACACAAGGAAGTATTTATTCACAGTGTAAACGATGCAATTCACTTCCAGAAGAGGTAGCAATGCTCAAGTTGGATGGCTTTGAAAGGGGATTGGTCCCTTACCTTTCCTGCCCCAACCTGGCCACTGTGATCCACGCGACGGTCACCTCCAGGCTTGATTACTGTAATTTGCTCTATGCGGAGCTGCCCTTGAAGCTGTCCCAGGAACTCCAGCGGGTGCAAAATGCTGCAGTGAGGTTCCTTACGGGGTTCCTGCCATGGGAGCATATTCACCCAGTGCTTTTCCAGCTGCACTGGCACATGGTGGAGTACAGGATCAGGTGCTGGTTTTGACCTTTAAAGCCCTTCATGGCCTAGGACCCTTGTACCTACGGGACCGCCTCACCCAGTATGCCCCACGGAGAGCCTCAAGGTCCAGAAATAGCAACACCCTAGAGGTCCCGGGCCCTAAGGAAGTCAGATAAGCCTCAGCCAGAGCCAGGGCCTTTTCAACACTGGCTCCGGCCTGGTGGAACGCTCTGTCTCATGAGACCAGGGCCCTGAGGGATCTGATTTATTTCCGCAGGGCCTGTAAGACAGAGTTGTTCCGCCTGGCCTTTGGCTTGGAATCAACTTGATTCCCTTCCCCTTTCCTTTCTCCTGCTGTGATGGAACTCCTATTTGGGGACTTCCCTGGCTTTTTTTCTGGCCCACGCAGGACCAGTCTGGATAGTTGGCCTTGGAGAAGATTTGATGTTTTCATCCCCAAAAAGTTTTTTGATTTGAGTTTCTACTGAAATGAGGCTGCATTTTAATGTTTTATTTTAATTTTAAGTTGCATTTTAATCAATTGTTGTTATACTTGGTTTTAGCCGCCCTGAGCCCGGTCTTGGCTGAGGAGGGCGGGGTATAAATAAATTTATTTATTTATTATTCTTCTTCTTCCTCCATCATCTGAGGCAGAAGACCAGGGGCTGGAAGTCGCAGGAGGCGGGCAGGATCCTGCCTGCAGGTTTCCCACAGGTGTCTGCAAACCCCCGACCATGAGCCTCAAATCCTATGCCAGCTGAGTTTGGCACATCTAAGCAACTCTGAATGGGAGAAGGGAAAACGTACTGGAAAATATTTTCAGAATTCATTCATTTTAGGCTTCGTAATGTATGTCCCCTAGCTGAATTTAGGAATCTAGGAAAGGCCCTGCGTAGGTCAACCCAAAGGACCATCTATCTCGAACCTAGTTTCTCGAGTTGGGATGGGGTAGATTCAGTTCCTGTTTATAGCCAAATGCATCAAATCCACACATTCCCAAACAAGAACCAAGATACAGTCGCCCTTCGAGATTTCGCAATGCAAAATTGTGTATGTCGGGGGGGGGGATGCACATGAAATATATTGTCGAAAGTAACATACCAAACCGCATTGTCTTACGGAAACCTGCTTGCAGAAATGTGGGCCTTCGTCAAAACTGCATGCAGAAATGTGTTTATTAGGTGCACAAGGTCTGACGAATCTTCACGAGGATGTTAAAAAAATAATACCCACATTCTGCTTCAAAAATGTGGAGAACTGAATTTTAAGATTGGAAAAACTAGAAACTGGGAGCAGTGAAACTGGCTCCCTACTCACGAGCAGCCTTTGGCCGCATGCCAGAGGTGGGTGGGACCAGCGTCAGAAGCAGGTGGAGCAAGGGATGGAGGAAGCTTCCCTTTCTTTAGCCGGCCCATGCAAAAATGCCAGAGGGTCATGCCATGCACAGAGCCCTTCATGCAGGCAAGAGGGATCATAATATTATCAGAGTTCACATCCTGGGCAGGCCAGGGCGAAGGAGGGTCGTAACCACCTAAGAAAGGAGCCTGCTGGATCAGGCCAGTGGCTGGATCTCGTCCACATCCTGTTCTCACAGGGGCTGAAGGAGCCCACATGCAGGGCTGGCGTCTCCTCCCCTCCTGCGCTTCCCAGACCCTGGCATTCAGAAGCCGGGCAGAGCAAGGCCATCATCGTAGCTGGTAGCCACCAATAGCATCACCTTCCCAGCCTCTTCCATCCCTACATCTTGTGGCAGCCAGTTCCGTAGGTTAACTTTGTGCTGTGTGATTTGGGCAGGGGGTCCAGGTGCCCTGTACAGAACAAAGGAGCGTCTTTAAGGCGGCCCCTGCCTACAACCTAGCCGCTGTGTGTATGTGTGGTTTCCATTAAATTTAGCAGTTGCTTCTGCCCCAGCATGCATAGATACAGTACTTCTTGCACCGTCCTTAAAATGTGGACCCTGCTGTGGGTCCAGTATGGGTCCAGGGCCTTCCTTGCAAAGTTTTGACCCATTGGCCTGATCTCTGAGTGGGCACCTGAGACGTTTGTGGGTCAGTTTGATGGGTTTTTACTGGGAAGTCAATCCTATTCTGTGTGTATGTGAATATGTGAGGAGCAGGGTGGTGTACAGGTCAGAGTGCCAAACTGGGGCCTGGGAGAGACCAGAGTTCAAATCCGGTCTTGAAAGACCTACATTGGCTCCCAGTATGTTTCCGAGCACAATTCAAAATGTTGGTGCTGACCTTTAAAGCCCTAAACGGCCTCGGTCCAGTATATCTGAAGGAGCGTCTCCACCCCCATCATTCTGCCCGGACGCTGAGGTCCAGCGCCGAGGGCCTTCTGGCGGTTCCCTCATTGCGAGAAGCAAAGCTACAGGGAACCAGGCAGAGGGCCTTCTCGGTAGTGGCGCCCGCCCTGTGGAACGCCCTTCCAGCAGATGTCAAAGCGATAAACAACTACCTGACATTCAGAAGACATCTTAAGGCAGCCCTGTTCAGGGAAGTTTTTAACGTGTGATATTTTAGTGTATTTTTGGTTTCTGTGGAAGCCGCCCAGAGTGGCTGGGGAAACCCAGCCAGATGGGCGGGGTACAAATAATAAATTATTAATTAATTATTATTATTATTATTATTATTATTATTATTATTATTATCCCCCGCTGGGTCCAGAAGCTGGTAGCAATGACAGGCATCACCTCTCAACCTAACCTACGTGGCCCCGTTGTTGTGGGGGTTAAATGAAGCTTAGGACCTTGGAAAGGCCCAGGGTTCAAATGCTGCTCAGCCATAAAACTCACCGGGTGACCTTATTAGCTGCCTCTCCCGGCCTAGCCTACCTCACAGGGCTGTTGTGGGGATGGAGTAGCAGGGGGAGATGAACCACGCCGGCCACCTTGAGCCCCTTGGGAGACAAAAACGTGGGATCTATTAAGGCAACAAATACAAAGACTCAGCCAGGCATCCCTCCACGCCACGCAGGCTTTGCACCCAAAGGAGGCGCACAGGGTCCCCGGTTCAGGTTCTGCAACCTCCCAGTGCCAAGCTGGGGTCCCCAATAACCCGCGCGTCCCTTTGGGGTGGGGGGGGTGGGGGTCCGCTTCTCCGGAGGCCGGCAGACCCGGGCAAAGGGTGTGCAGGCGCGCCGCTTGCTCTTTCCGAAGCCCGAGGCCCCCCCGTGCCGCCATCCCGTTGCAAGACCCATTGCCCCAAGGGGCGCGCTTGCAAAGGGAGGCTCGGCGGTGCAATGCTGCGCGGGAGCCCCTGCGCGAGGGAAGCAGGCGTGCAAGCGGCCCGCGCAGAAGCCGCGCATCTCTGCCCCCTCCCGGGCTTGCATTCTCCCCCCCCCCCCTTCTCCTTTTCGCTTTGCAAGAGAGAGAGAGAGAGAGAGAGAGAGAATTGCTGCAATGTGCACCGAGGAGCCTCGTGAGTGAGGGAGGGCGGCGCAGCCAATCCCAGGCGCCCGCTCCGAAAGTTGCCTTTTATGGCGAGAGCGCCGCCGCGCTGCCCGTATAAAACCCGGCGAGGCGGCGCGGGCCGGGCAGCCGTTAAGCTCTCTCTCCGCCGCGCGGGTCTCTCTTGCGTGCTGGGTGCTCCGCCGCCGCCAAGCTCCCCTTTTTGCCGCCCCCGCCGCTCCTTTTGAAAAAGCCATCTGCCCCCCTCTTCTCCAGCAAGCAACCTTGCCACTAGCAAAAAGGTAAGCGACTCTGGTTGATTTTATTTTAATTTTTTTGCATTTGCAAAAAAAAAAAAAAAATTGAAATCTAAAGAAGCAAGGGGGTTGGGTGGGATCTTGGCATTTGCAAAGAGTAAGTGAACGTGCATGGGTTAAAACGCTTCGGGGGGGGGCGCTTCGGGGGGCTTTGGCACTCGGTTGCGTAAAGTTGCGCGTTGTTGGTGGCTCTTGGTGGCTCGCCCGAGAAAGGCGCGCGCCGGGTTTGGGTTGCTTTTCTTGGGAAGGAAGCCCTTTTTGGGGGGGGGGTCTGAGATGGAGGCTTGCTCTGCAAAAGGGGAGCCGGGTTGCATCTCTAGGAGTTGCAAAGGGCTTGGATTAATCGCATGCGCGTCAGCCTCTTTGCACGGAGTTCGGGATGGGTGGGGGTGGGGGCTGGAGGTTTCCGGGTAGGATCGCGCGCCCCCTTTCCGGAGCCCTTGGCGCCGGTGCCTTTGGACTCGGCGTTCCGGGCTGCGCAATGGGCTGCGCGCCTAAGCCGCGGCGCGCCCGGGATTTGCAACTCCGGAGTAAAGCGGGGTGTGTGTGTGTGTGTGCCGAGAAACGGGAGGTCTTTTGCCCAGCTTTTGTTAACGAAGGAAAGAGAAGGATCTCCTCTCCCCGGAGCTAAAAAGAAGGCAGCTGGGTTTGCGCGGGGTTTTTCCTGTTCGTCGGAACGCGTTGACGCGAGTCTCGCCTTGCGCCAGCCAACGGCCTGGCCCGAGTCGGGGGAGACCCGGTCGGAGCTTGGCGACTCTTCTTCCCAGGCATTCCCGGGCCTGGTAGGCTCAGTTTCCGGGCTGGGAGTCGGTTTTTCGTGGGGCCTTTTTCTCCCCCGCCCCCCCCCCCCAAAAGGGGGGGATTTATTGCAAAGTGCAAAGATGGTGGGCTTGACTTGCTTGGGTAAGATTGGCCATGCTGGCAGGCAGTTGGCTTTAAGGGAGGGGGGTTGTGGGAGTGCTGTCCCCCCCCCCTTTTTCCTGAGCCGCCCCCCAAGAGGGAGGTGGGGGCAGCCCCCAAACGGGCCAGGGTGTGCCTCGAGAAGGAGGGGGGTTGTTTCCGGGGGTTGGAGCCGGCATGTCTATTGTATTGGTGGAGCACATGGGGGGGGGAGGGAGGTGCCTTTTGGGGAGGGGAAGCCGATCAATCATTCACGGAGGGGCTGCCCCACCCATGTGGGTGATGGGCGCTCTTTTGTCTCCTTGGAGCAGCTCTAGATCCTTCGGTGGGGGAAGGAGGAGCAGGAAGACTTGTCTGTGTGTTATTTCTTGGGGGGGGGGGACACTGGCTGCCCTAGAGGGCTGCCCTCCCCCCCCCCCCCCAATAAAGAACATTTACTTCTTTGCTCAAGTATCCAAAAGTCCCCCCTCTCTTCTTTCAGCTCTTTGGCCTTTTTCTTTTAAGCTTCCTGGCGCAGAGTGGCATGGCGCTAGTCCACATGGAGAACCTTCCATTGTGTTTTATCTTTATAATAAAAGACTTCAGCGGCCGGCTGCTCTGGAGAGGGGTGGGGTCCTGCTAGGGCCAACTGGGGAAGTAGTACAGGGCTTGCAGCTCCTGAGTGGAAATTCCCCATTTTTTAAAGCACTGCTGAATTATTTGCGCCTTACTCCGACAGAAGTGGGGAGTTGAGGAGCTGCTGAATTATTTGTGGGTGGGAAAGCAGAAATAGCATCTTAATCTTCGGCCGGGGACAAAGGGCCCTGGTCATGCCTGCCTCCCCTTGCAGGATGGCGAGGCAGACGGTGCCCCCCTTCTCTTAAAAATCACTGGGAGGAATATTGTTGCTCCTTCCTCGCTTTTTAGCCGCATCTTGGCTTGCGAGACTAGCAGGGCGAACAGGTTGGCGAGCCTCTGTTCTGAGCTGGGTGCGGATGCGAGAGCCCTTGCGTTTTTTGAAAAATAACCTATAGGGTGTAACTTGCCCTAGTTTCAGGGCAAGACCGTTAAGGTCTTATCTTGCCTGAAAGGGGTGTTGAGATGAGCTGCCTGCGCCACTCCTGGGAGTGGCCCTCAGACATACGCTCCGCTCTGGGGACGGTGGGGGGGGAAGGCGTGGCCTCCCTCCCCATCCAGCCCTCCGAAATCTGGCTGCACAGCTCGCCTTTCTCCCAACCATTGCCTTTTATGGTAATAATGCGAGACGGGGAGCAGAGGACTTCCTTTGTCCCAAATCTGCACAGAGGAGGCGGGGTGGGGCCCCCTGGCGGCAGCGGGCGGCAAGCGCCGCGCGATGACAAAACAGGAAGCTGGGTAGGAAGTAGGGGTGGGCGGGTGCCTGCCCGCGCCATTAAATCCCCAGAAGGAGAAGTGGGTGGGGTGGTTGCGCAGGTGGCGCCGAGTGCGAAACCAGCACCCTGCGGAAGAGACGGTCCTCGGATCCAGCTGCCTCCTTGCCAACTCTTCCTTTTTGTTTCCTCCTTTTAAAGATCGCCATGGATGATGATATCGCTGCCCTCGTGGTTGACAACGGCTCCGGAATGTGCAAAGCCGGTTTTGCCGGGGACGACGCCCCTCGCGCAGTGTTCCCCTCCATCGTTGGTCGCCCCAGACACCAGGTATGTCGCTTGCCAGGGCCTCCTAGGCTCAAAAGTGAGTTTAAACGCATTGCAGGTCTCTAACAAAGTATAGTTGGTAGGTCTCTAAATCGGATGCTGCTGCTGCAGCTGCCAACTTGTGCCTGGCGCAGATAGTTTTAAGTGCCCTTTCACTACCAACACCAAGTCCACTTCGATCCAAGTCATCTGCTAATTTCTCTTTCTCCCCCCCCCCCCCAGCCTTGCAGCTGGAGGTACAAGGAGGGGTTGAACCCAGGGGCCAAGTGTGTACAAAAGCAAACCAGGGCCCTTCCTCACAATGATCTCTGCCCCCTTTTGAAAAAGCTTGGAATAAATTAGTAGCCTCGAAATAAATTTCAGCAGTGGACGGCTCTCTAGGTGGGCAAGCACTTTTAGCTGGGAGTTTTTCTCCTCTGTGCCAGCAAGTGAAATTTAATACTCCCTTCCTCGCTTGGTGTTTTCCAAAGCCTTTATACAGAAAAGAGGCAATGATGAAGGGGCCGCCCCAGGCGTGGAAATGGCACCCCACCCTGGGCTCCTTCACAATCGAGTCTCCTTGAGCACCAGAAACTTTAAAGACAAGCCACGCCTGCTGCTTTTTGTGCCCGGTGCTGGGCTTCTGCTAAAGGCTGGCTCTGGTGCCTGCTTGTGTTCTGATGCCTCTCTTCTCTCCTCCCAGGGTGTGATGGTTGGCATGGGCCAGAAGGACAGCTATGTTGGTGACGAGGCACAGAGTAAAAGAGGCATTCTGACCCTGAAGTACCCCATTGAACACGGCATTGTCACCAACTGGGATGACATGGAGAAGATCTGGCACCACACCTTCTACAATGAGCTGAGAGTCGCCCCAGAAGAGCACCCTGTGTTGCTGACAGAAGCTCCCCTCAACCCCAAAGCCAACAGAGAAAAGATGACGCAGGTACGTGCCGGCAGAGCCCCGCTTCCGCGCACCTTTCTTCCCCCTCCCCTGCCAACGTGCAAGAAGGCTACCTGTCAACATTCCCATTTTCTTTTTGCTCATCTTTCTCCTCTTTTGCCCATCTCTGCAGGGGTTTCCTTTCCGGCTCTGAATTTCTCTTGCTGGATCTTGAAAGGTTTTTATCTCTCCTGAATTGGCTTTTCTTTTCTCCTCCCGACTTGCTCGCACCACTTAAAAGCCACTGCTCTTTTCCACTAACCCTTTTGACTTTGTTTTTGAGTGACTTCTGTAACATTTCCTGTGTTGTGAAATCGGGGTGGCGCGGGCAGAGTTTGCCACTATGCAAGCTGGTTGCATCAATTGTGTGGGGGCCCATGGCTGCCTAAGCGTGGGCTGACCATCTGGGTGGTACAGGCTGTGACCCGTTGAGCATGAGTTTTGGGTGCCCCTTGGGCTTCCAGGTTTTGACAGTCTCCCCTGTGCTCTTCCAGATCATGTTCGAGACTTTCAACACCCCAGCCATGTACGTAGCCATCCAGGCCGTGCTGTCCCTGTACGCCTCCGGCCGCACGACAGGCATCGTGATGGACTCTGGCGACGGCGTCACCCACACTGTGCCCATCTATGAAGGCTACGCCCTGCCCCACGCCATCCTCCGTCTGGACCTGGCGGGCCGCGACTTGACCGACTACCTCATGAAGATCTTGACCGAGAGAGGCTACAGCTTCACCACCACGGCCGAGAGGGAAATCGTGCGCGACATCAAAGAGAAGCTCTGCTACGTTGCGCTGGACTTCGAGCAGGAGATGGCGACCGCAGCGTCCAGTTCCTCCCTGGAGAAGAGCTATGAGCTTCCTGACGGCCAAGTGATCACCATCGGCAACGAGAGATTCAGATGCCCAGAAGCCCTCTTCCAGCCCTCTTTCCTGGGTAATTTTTTTTTTGCAAAGCTGTTCTCTCAAAACATAGCCTCCAAGAGTGGTAGCTGTAGTCTAGCAGAACGTGGAGGCTGTGGGTAAAATCAAGGTTTCGGTTGTGTGGTGGGGGAACTTTGTCCTGGGTCCGAGGCATTAAAAGCTTTTTTTCCACCTTCCGGCAGGTATGGAATCCTGCGGCATCCACGAAACCACCTTCAATTCCATCATGAAGTGCGACGTGGACATCCGTAAAGACCTGTATGCCAACACCGTCCTGTCTGGCGGCACCACCATGTACCCAGGCATCGCTGACAGAATGCAGAAGGAGATCACAGCCCTGGCACCCAGCACAATGAAAATCAAGGTGAGCTTTCTGTTTTCAGCTGACACTCTCTTCAGCCAGTGGAGCCACAGGAGACTTGGCGTTGCTTTTAAGCAGGTCCTTCTGTAGCTAACTCTGCTGCCTGGAGGACTCTGGTTTAAAAGTGTGCATGGCAGCCACTGAAAGATTGTGTTTGGCCCATCTCGTCGTGAAGCTTGTGTGCATAAATCACATCCTTGGGATTTGGGGCCTGCGAAGAATCCTAGCAACTCTACAAAGAGCTGCCATGATCTCTGGCAGGGGTTGGGAGGAATGGCCAGTGGTTGGGAGTTTTAGTTCAGCAACTGCTTGTTTTATACCAGGGTATAGTCAGTGTTAGATTTTGTGAATGGGCAGCACCTGAGCACTCAGCTGAGCTTCTGTAGCCTTTTTCATGGCTGAAACCTTTTCACCCCCTGCCTGTGGAGTCTTAACAAGTTCTGCAACGCTTTCTCCCAACAGATCATTGCTCCACCAGAGCGCAAATACTCTGTCTGGATTGGTGGTTCCATCCTTGCCTCCCTGTCGACCTTCCAGCAGATGTGGATCAGCAAGCAGGAGTATGACGAATCTGGGCCCTCCATCGTCCACCGCAAATGCTTCTAAAACAGGACTTAGTTACCATGATAACAATTACCCCCCTTTTTTCACAAAAAAACCCATTACTGCGCGTTTAAAAAAAGTGAGAGTTGAGATTGGCATGGCTTTCTTTGTTTTGGCGCTTGACTCAGGATATAAAACTGGAACGATGAAAAGTTGACGGCAACAGTCTTTTAGAAAAATAATAATTGTGTTGGAGTGAACATCCCCCCCAAAGTTCTGCAATGCATCTGAGGACTTTGATTGTACATTTGTGTTCTTCCTCTTCCTTCCTTTTTTTTAAATAGTCATTCCAAATATTGTACCATGCATTGAGAGGAAGTTAAACCGGCCTCTGCGGAGGCAGCAGCCCAGCTTTTGAAGGAGCAGGAGTACTTTCTGGTGTTGCAGGAAAGTATTGCTTGTACTTAGAAACCTCCCCCCTCCCAAATGTAATCCAACAAGTGTCTTTTCTGTATCTTGCGCCTTAAAACGAAAAAAACACTTGGTCCTCTTCCAATTTTTGTTTACCTTTGGCCATGCAAAAAACCAATAATGAAATAGAAATGGGCTGTGTAGGTTTATCTTCTTCCCAATCTCTAGATGTGAAGGTTTACAGTGTACCCCCCTTCCCCCTCCCAGAGCTGGGGGAGCCCTTACCCAAATTTGGTGCCAGTATGTATACGGGGATAACGGTGGGGGTGAAAACTGTACACTGACTTTAAAATAAACAGTTCCAATAAAGATGCACATGATAGACTTTTGCCTCTTTGTGTCAAGTCTCTGGTTGGCGCAGCCTGGGTTTGGTTGGGGCAAAGAAGAGGGTCATACAAACAGAACTGCAGAGGTGGAAGGAACCCCAAGAGAATGTGGGGAGGGTGGGGGGAGTTTGTCCCCAGGGCTGGTTCTGATACCGGCAAGATCAATTGCCAATCTGGGAAGTGTTGCCAAACCAAGCTGCTAGTCTAGTTGGAGTAATGCATGGCCCAAGTCAGCCACAGGCTTCCATACATGAACTTCCTTCCCTTGCCGAGGTAGAAAGCTGTCTGACTACAACTTGGAACAAGCATGAAACTAGTACAAGAATGGGAAACCTGGGGCCGTCCCAATTCCTTTCAGCCGTAGCCTGTAGGATCTGTGGTTGGGGATGAGCAGCCTGGCACCATTTGGAAAGACCTGGCCTTGTGGCTCAAAAGTGCTCCTGGGGTGCAAGTTCTGCCTGCTTATAGGCCTGGGCTTTTTGAACCACTGCTGCAGAAACAACTCATGAAGCCTAAGGGCTGAGCAGAGTTGGAGGCAGGCAAGGCAGCCTTCTTACCCCTAACCTTTAAGCAAAAGCTCTTGGCATAGTTTCATTCATGCAGGCAGACTATGGTGCTGAATACTAATAACGTGCAGGGGCAGGATTAACTGGACAATGCCCTTTTTCCTTTTGACTTCATTTTCTGTATGGGCTTGAGGGCAGGTATATAAAGTATATGAACATGGTTCCACTTCAGGGTGAGTTCTGCCTTTTGATCTACTAAGATCTGCTGTTTCTAGGTGCATTCAAGGACAATTGGGTTGGCAATTCAAAGCAGCCAGAAGCCTTGGGAGCATGACCCAGGCGCTTTGCTCTGGTTTGTGCTGAAATGGTCCTCTTGGTACTGGAGGTTCCACTGAGCTGAGGGGCTGGGATGATGCACAGGATGGTAGAAACCAAAGAAAAGTAGCTTCTTCAGTTTGGCACCTTGAGTATAGAATTTAGAAGCATTTCTAATTATAAAAAGCCATTCAGCTCTCAGATGGCAGCCTGCAACCCCTGATACTGTACTGAGTTAGAACTGGTGAAAATGTCTAGAACTGACCAAAGCTCTTAATATTACTGTCTCCTTATGCAGAACCTTTTTAGTTGCAAACACAAGCAAATATGTATTAATCCCCTAGCACAGAGATTTCTCTTCTGAGACTTTTGGATTCCATCTGCTTGCCCAAGTTGGCCTTGCAACAGGAACAGGGGTCTGCAACCCTATCCAGTTTGGTCAGGAGGAGAATTTGCTGGTTCCTTCAGATGTTGGTCGTATGTGTGACCACTTAAAGGTAAAGGGACCCCTGATGATTTGGGTTGCGGCGCACATCTCGCCTTATTGGCCAAGGGAGCTTCTGGGTCATGTGGCCAGCATGACTAAGCTGCTTCTGGCGAACCAGAGCAGCGTACGGAAATGCCATTTGTTGTTGTTGTTTAGTCGTGTCCGACTCTTCGTGACCCCATGGACCAGAGAACGCCAGGCACTCCTGTCCTCCACTGCCCCCCGCAGCTTGGTCAGACTCATGCTGGTAACCTCGAAAACACTATCCAACCATCTCGTCCTCTGTCGCCCCCTTCTCCTTGTGCCCTCCATCTTTCCCAACATCAGGGTCTTCTCCAGGGAGTCTTCTCTTCTCATGAGGTGGCCAAAGTACTGGAGCCTCAGCTTCACAATCTGTCCTTCCAGTGAGCACTCAGGGCTGATTTCCTTCAGAATGGAGAGGTTTGATCTTCTTGCAGTCCATGGGACTCTCAAGAGTCTCCTCCAGCACCAGAATTCAAAAGCATCAATTCTTCGGCGATCAGCCTTCTTTATGGTCCAGCTCTCACTTCCATACATCACTACTGGGAAAACCATAGCTTTAACTATACGGACCTTTGTTGGCAAGGTGATGTCTCTACTTCTCAAGATGCTGTCTAGGCCTGTCATTGCCCTTCTCCCAAGAAGCAGGCGTCTTTTAATTTAGTGGCTGCTGTCACCATCTGCAGTGATCATGGAGCCCAAGAAAGTAAAATCTCTCACTGCCTCCATTTCTTCCCCTTCTATTTGCCAGGAGGTGATGGGACCAGTAGCCATGATCTTCGTTTTTTTGATGTTGAGCTTCAGACCATATTTTGCGCTCTCCTCTTTCACCCTCAATAAAAGGTTCTTTAATTCCTCCTCACTTTCTGCCATCAAGGTTGTGTCATCTGCATACCTATTTATCTACTTGCACTTTGACGTGCTTTCAAACTGCTAGGTTGGCAGGAGATGGGACCGAGCAACGGGAGCTCACCCCGTCAAATAGCCAAACTTCTGATTGGCAAGCCCAAGGCTCTGTGGTTTAACCCACAGCTCCACCCGTGTCCCTTAGTCCTTCCCTTAAAGATAGGCCCTCCTTGAGTGACGTCAACTGCCAATGGACATTTTGAGATGCAGCTGAGCAACCTTAGGGAAGCTTGGCAAACGGTGCCAGCCTGGCAATATGGGCCCCTCTGCAATGCCTGGAATCCAGGGTGCACTGCTTCTAACGGGAGTTGAAGAAATTAGTTAATGGAAAGCCATTGATCCGATTCCTTTCTAGCTGTCTTGAAGGAGCCTTTCCCACTTTACGTGTACCTTTTGCTGGAATCCTGTTCCTCCTTCCTTAGAGATGTGGGGCTGTTTTCAGTCAAGGTGTTTTGAATAGCAGGTGCTATTTAGAAGGGATCCAGTGGATTCATGGAGGAGAGGAGGTCTGTTGATGGTTACTAGTGAGGATGGCGCTCTAGAGATCTCCAGGTTCAGAAGCAGTGGATCTCTGGGCAAGGTCCCTGATACAGTAATGGGTTTTGCAGACAAGCTCCTGTGAGCGATGGGGTGCTGGAAGAGGAGACGGACCTTTGTTCTAGCAGGGCTGATCTTGCTCTCCTGAAAACTTCCAGTAGCGTTTACCTGAATGAATTGAACCGAGGAAATGGGGTGTGTGTCTTTCTCACTAGCAGTTCTGCGAAAAGGATTTACAGTACAGATGGTTCTTTAAAGCGAGCAGAGTGTTTCTCCCTTAATAATAATGTAACGCTAGAACTGATGGGCACCCAAAGAAGATGAATATTAGAAGGTTCAGGGCAGAGAAAAGGAAGTCATTTTTTACCTAGAGCAGAGTTAAAACTTTGGAACTCCCTCCCTCAGGAGACAGGGATGGCCACCAACTTAGAATCATAGAATCGTACCACTGGAAGCGACTCCCAGGATCCTCTAGTCCGATGCAGGAATTTCAACTAAAGCATCCATGACAGATGACTGTTTAAGGTAAAGGTAAAGGTACCCCTGCCCGTACGGGCCAGTCTTGACAGACTCTGGGGTTGTGCGCCCATCTCACTTAAGAGGCCAGGGGCCAGCGCTGTCCGGAGACACTTCCGGGTCACGTGGCCAGCGTGACATCGCTGCTCTGGCCAGAGCCAGAGCCGCACACGGAAACGCCGTTTACCTTCCCGCTGGTAAGCGGTCCCTATTTATCTACTTGCACCCGGAGGTGCTTTCGAACTGCTAGGTTGGCAGGCGCTGGGACCGAGCAGCGGGAGCGCACCCCGCCGCAGGGATTCGAACCGCCGACCTTTCGATCGGCAAGTCCTAGGCGCTGAGGCTTTAACCCACAGCGCCACCTGCTAAGGCTTGGCTGAGGCTTTAACCCACAGCGCCACCTCCTAAGGCTTGGCTTCCAGACCCTTGATCAACCTGGATGGCTTGAAGAGAGGTTTAGACAAAATCATGGAGGAGAGGGCTATGATGCCTATGTCCTGTGTCCACCGTCAAAGGCCGATATGCCTCTGAATACAGACAGCTCAGTTAATAATAATAATAATAATAATAATAAATTTTATTTATATCCCGCCCTCCCCAGCCGAAGCCGGGCTCAGGGCGGCTAACAACAATTTTGCGGGTTCAAAGTTGCGGGTTCGATTCCTATATGGAAGAGCTGCCTATTCCTGCATTGCAGGGGTTTGGGCTACATGATCCTGAGGGTCCCTTCAAACTCTAGGATCCTATGACCATATAAGCCTAGAGGAGGGATGCACTTGGCCGCCACACTACAGTTCCCATCCCTCTGGGAGAGGCAGGAAGCGCAGCCCTAGCCATGTCTGCTCAGAAGTCAACCCTGCTGAATTCTGAGCGGAGTTGGGATTTCAGCCTCTGCTGCTGTCCTTAATAATCCATATTTGCTGCAAGGAATTTAAGAGCCCTGCTGGAACAGGTGAAAGGTGTGCAATGCAGTGACCAACCAGAGTCCACAAGCACAATTGCACTCTTGCTGTTGCCCCACAGCAGCTGGTGTTTGGAGGCCCACAGTCTCTCATCTGGAGGTAGCAAACACAGCCATCATGACTTGCAGCCTTCCCAAAGAATCTGCCAAGTCCTCCTTTTAAAGCCACTGAGGTCCGGCACAGGCTCTTTCTTTCCTTGGAAGTTTTTAAGCAGATCTCCATCTGCCAGGGGATTCCTAGATTAGTAGAGGTGGAAGGGCTCTCGAGGGTCATCTAGTCCGACCCCCTGCAATGCAGGAATCTCAGCTAAAACGTCCAGGACAGATGGCCCCTCCAAGCTCTGCTTAAAAACCTCCCAGGAAGGAGAGGGAATCCATTCCGCTGTCAATCAGCTGCAATTCTTGAGCTGCAATTCCCGCATTGCAGAGGGTTGGGCTAGATGACCCCGCGGGGTCCCTCCCAACTCTACAGTTAGGAAGTCAGGCCTACCTCGCAGGGTTGTTGTGAGGACAAACGGGGAGAGGGAGAGCTATGGACGCCGCCTCGGGAGGAAGGTGGGACAAGTATGCCCTCAAATAAAAATAAATGCAAATAAAAGCAGGCATGTTTTGGATAGCAGCCTAAAATCAAGAAATCTGAGGGCCGGCTCTTTTTGGCCTGCCAATGCCACTCCCAAGATGGCGTCCGGGACACGATGGTCCCCCCACGAAAGACAGGGAGGCAGAGAGAGAGAAATAGACGGAGACATCACGAGGAACACAGAGGCAGAAACTCTATTCCCGCGCCAGCGCCGGACGGAGGCGGAGAAGCTGGAGAAGAGACGGCTCTGAGGGGGGGGGCGGACCTTCTCAAGATGGCGCTTCCGCTTTCTTCCGCCTCTCCCCAAATGGCGCCTCTGAGGCGGCCGGAGAGCGGAAGTGAGGTCAGGAGCGCGCCGGAAGCTGCTCCGTCCTGGTCTCCGCCGGCTGGGAGGCTGCGCGTGAGGAAGGGCCGGCGGCCGGGGCAGAGGCGGAGGCGGAGGCGCTTTCGGAGGCCGAGGCCCGCCGACCATGGCCTCCCCGGGAGAGGTAACCCCGCGGAACGAGGCGCGGCAGCATCAGCCAGGCCTGGGTCTCCATGGCAACCCCGGCTCCCTCGCGTGTCCATGGCAACCGCTCCCAGCAGCTCCTCCCGGGGGCGAACGTCTGAAGCGGCCCGGTCGCGTGTCAGGGGGGGAAGCGGCCCAGTCAGTGCCGCCTGCTGCTTGGCAGGGAGGGAAGGGGAGGGTTCGGCTCCTCGGCGCTTGCTAACTGCCCCCCCCCAGCCGGAGAGGCTGCACTTATTTCTGTATTTCATCTGTTTCATAAAAATCCAGAAAACATCGCAGGATCCCAAAGGGGAAGCTTCTATATGCGGGTGGTTGACCTTTATTAGCACGTTTGCAGCTCTCCCCGGCGTCCGATGTGGTGCCAGGCTGGGCTGATCCCCCGCCCCGAGGTGCCTGCTCGTCACTGCTGGCTTTTCCCTGCCTTGCTGCCTTTCGGGTCTGATTTGTATCACTTATTAGCATTTCCATGAATTAAAGTGAGAGCAGGTAGGACAGAGGTTTCAGCCTCTTGAATCTCAAAGTGCAGGCAGCAGCTGCTATAAGGTAAGGCTGCAGAGTTCATACCCCCCCCCCCAAGACAATTGCATGGGCCTTAACCTGGTGTCGAAAGTTGGGGGCAGCTGGGCCTGAGCACCTCTGTTTCGCTCTGACAGGCAGCTACTTTCCAGCAGGAGTGGGTGATCTCCAGATGTTATTGGGACTCCCATCAGCCCCAGCTGCGCATGGGAGGGGTGGGAGAGTTGCAATTCAGCAATATCTTGGGGGGGGGGGTCCCCCACAAATGTTCCCCTACCCCTGTTCCAAGGCTGAGGCTTCTGCAGCTCTGCTTCCTGAGGCAATTCTAATGGTCATTCAAAATGGGGCCTCTTCTATGCAGAGCAGCTGCACCACCCTCTCAGCTGTGCCCCCCCTCCCCGGTCTCTCCCAGCATTGTAACTTGAGATCTTGGAACTAGAGGTGCAGCCTGCACAGCCATCCATCATCCCCTGCTCAAATTTGTGGTAGTTGACCAATTCCCACCTCTCCTCCCCCCACCACTTATATTTCATTCTACTTTCTCTTCATCCACAGCTGTGGTCTTGCCCTAACTTCCTTCCTCACCACTCTTCTTCACCCCTCTACTTCAATTTCGAGCCTTTCCCCCTCTTCCCCAGCTTCTGGTCTCCATCCATCTCCTTCCTATGGGGCCTTTCCTTCTATCCACTGTCACCCTCCACACAGCAGACCCTCACCACTTTTGGTTCATAGCCCACCATTCTCTCACAGACCAGTTTTTAAGTGCCTTGAGTCAGGTGTGGTTTTGCACCCGGGAGGAACTGGAGGACACAATCCCCAAGGGCCCTAATTCAGGCCTGGTTCAAGCATACCTATGTGTCATTTGGCATCTCGAGGCCTGCTGGCTCACAGTGGGCCTGTGATCTTCACTCCCTTGGGAACTGTTGTATTCCATTCACATGTACAAGATGTTAACTTGACGACCTTTCATTCATATTTATCCACTCAACCGTAAGTCACCAAATATTGCAGCAGAGAAAACTTAAAAGATAACGTTCACACATTGTAGTCATCAGGTTATAAACATGCATGTGTGAACAAGTTTCCAGCATTTCCAAGTTGATTCCTGTATTGCTCTTTTCTCGATTTTGTTCTTTACTCTCCTGCTCTCTCCAAAATCCCTGCTTTTCTTTTTTAACTGGCTTGCAGGTTTCTTCACCAGAAAACCCGTCATTCCATATGCTCTCCTTCAGACACATTCTCGTCCCCAAAGGAATCTGATTTCTGTGTCCTGAGCTCTTTTGCTTTCTCTCTGTGTCTCTCTCTTCAGGAAGTGACGAGCGATGAGAGTGGAGAGGAGAGCAACGCTATGAACTTAATGGAGTTCTCGGATGAGATCCTTTTGCACATCCTGAGTTACACTCCGGTTTCAGACCTTGTCCTGAATGTCCGAAGAGTCTGCCGGAAGCTTTCTATTCTTAGTCTCGACAAAAGCCTTACCCACGCTGTGACCCTGCATAAGGACTATCAGGTGAGGAAGAGCCTTGAGGGAATCGCAGGATGTGGATGGAGGTGGGAGGGATACTTGTTCTCAGGGATACTGGGTTTCAGTGAAGGGATTCAGTCCCTAGTGTACATCAGGGTGGAGAAGGTGATTAGTATTTTAAGTGAAAAGGCACCATGGAGAAGGTGCTTCCTGGGTTTAGTGTAAGAAAATGCTTTCACTTGTCTTTATTCTGGCCTCAAACAGGGTAGGGGGTTTGCTATATGGCTCTCTCTAGCAGAGAGAGTGAGAGAACAGGCTCAGTCTGACACTTTTCAGGACTGCCCTTAACTTCACCATCAGTCTCTCTCCCAACCTTTCTTTCCCTCTGGCTGTTTCTTCAGTCTGAAGGTTAGCCTAGCTCTCTGAACACAGTGCAGGGTGATCTGGCCTTCCATGCTGAAAACACTGGAAGCTAACCCTAACCCTCAGCTGCTTTCAAAGAGAGCCCTGTAAAGAAAGAGGTCTCTGGAGTGTCTCTTCCTTCACATCGAAAGTGGTGCTGGCTCCTTTTACAGATCGCTAACGTATATTTTTGTTTCTGCCTGTTGCACACAGGTGGACAAGGACAAGGTGAAGCAGCTCATGCGGGAGATTGGCAAGGAGATTCAGGAGCTGAACATGAGCGGCTGCTATTGGCTGCCCGGCTCCACCATCGACCAGGTGACCCGCTGCAGGAACCTGGTGAAGCTGAACCTGTCCGGCTGCAACCTCACCTCCCTCCGCCTCTCCAAGATGCTGTCTGCCCTGCAGCACCTGCGCTCCCTGGCCATCGACGTGAACCCGGGCTTTGACGCCTCCCAGTTGAGCAGCGAGTGCAAAGCCACGCTGAGTCACGTGCTGGAGCTCAAGCAGACCCTGTACACGCCCTCCTACGGGGTGGTTCCTTGCTGCACCAGCCTCGAGAAGCTGCTCCTGTACTTTGAGATCCTGGATCGGTCGCGGGAGGGCTTGATTATCTCTGGCCAGCTCATGGTTGGCGAGAGCAACGTGCCTCACTACCAGAACCTTCGGGTCTTCTACGCTAGGCTGGCGCCCGGGCCGGTCAACCAGGAGGTGGTGAGGCTGTACTTGGCGGTGCTGAGCGACCGCACACCCGAGAAACTCCACGCCTTCCTCATTTCTGCCCCCGGCGGCTTCCCCCAGAGCTGCGCTGTGAAAAACCTCTTGGACTCCATGGCCCGGAACGTGACGCTGGATGCCTTGCAGCTGCCCGGGTCTTGGATGAATGGCTCCAGCCTCCTCCAGCACTTGAAGTTCAGCAACCCTGTCTACTTCAGCTTCAGCCGCTGCAGCTTGTCCGGCAGCCAGCTGGTCCAGAGGGTCCTCAATGGCAGCAAAGACCTCCGCAGCTTAGTCAGTCTGAACCTGAGCGGCTGCGTCCACTGCCTGTCTCCCGACTCCACGCTGCGGAAAGCGGAAGACGAAATTGACAGCAGCATCGCTGAGACCCTCGTCGCCTCCTGCTGCCACCTGAGGCACCTGAACTTGTCGTGCGCCCACCACCACAGCTCCGAAGACTTGGGCAGGCACCTGTGCCAGCTCCTTGCTCACCTGAAGTGCCTCCTCTCGCTGGCCTTGCCTGTCTGTTCCATCGCCGACGTGAGCCCTGTGCCCACCGACAAGCCGTCTGTGCAGCCGGCGACCAACGCCACCTCCCCGGGTTTTGGGAAGAAAGTCCGGATCGGGGTGCAGACGTATCCGCGGAACTGCTTGGAGCAGGGGAATTCCAGACCCCAGCCCTCCGTGTTTTGGACCCTGCTAGAAAGCCTTCCCTTTCTGCAGCAGCTGGAGCTGATTGGGTCCAGCTTTTCCTCCGCCATGCCGCGGAACGAGCCGGCCATTCGGAACTCGCTGCCTCCCTGTGGGCGGGCCCAGCACGTGGGGGATGCCGAAGTGGCCGCCATTGGCCAGCTGGCCTTCCTGCAGAGCCTCACGCTGGCCCAGCTGCCCAATATCCTCACAGGCTCTGGGCTCGTTCACATTGGGGCCCAGTGCCAGCACCTGCGGACTCTTTCCCTGGCCAACCTGGGCATGATGGGCAAAGTGATGTACATGCCAGCCCTCGTGGACACGTTGAAGCACTGCAGGTGTTTGCGAGATCTCAGGTGAGGGCCTCAGGTGAAGCAGAGGTGGGCCAGCTCCTGAATTAGCCCAGCACTGTTGCCTTCCCATCCCATCGCTGCAGGGAGAGATCTCTGGCACCTGGGGTTTCTTTTCTTCCTGGCAAATGAGGTTGTGTGCTGGGTCATTTTGGTTTTTAGCTAGGCGGAATTCCTAAAGAGGCAGAGGGCCTACGACTCAGGCAGCGTTAGAAACTCAGATACACAGTCATGGGAAAAAGAAAGCCTTTGAATTCTGTGGTTTTACATATCAGGCATCGTAACAATCCTCTGTTCCTTTGTTGTTGTTGTTGTTTAGTCGTTTAGTCGTGTCCGACTCTTCGTGACCCCCCTGGACCAGAGCATGCCAGGCACTTCTGTCTTCCACTGCCTCTGTTGGAAGGAAGTGATAATACTTGGCCCCTTTTGATGTGGGACATTGTTTTAAGAAAGTGAGGCACTGGGAGAGGTAGCTAATGAATAATCTGTACGTAGCTAGTAGCAGGCAGGCAGTCAGGCAAGCCACACAGGTTGTTGTTGTTGAGTTGCGTCCGACTCTTCGTGACCCCCTGGACCAGAGCACGCCAGGCACTCCTGTCTTCCACTGCCTGCCACAGTTTGGTCAAACTCATATTGGTAGCTTCGAGAACACTGTCCAACCATCTCGTCCTCCGTCGTCCCCTTCTCCTTGTGCCCTCCATCTTTCCCAACATCAGGGTCTTTTCCAGGGAGTCTTCTCTTCTCATGAGGTGGCCAAAATCTTGGAGCCTCAGCTTCAGGATCTGTCCTTCCAGTGAGCACTCGGGGCTGATTTCCTTCAGAATGGAGAGGTTTGATCTTCTCTTGTTGCAGTCCATGGGACTCTCAAGAGTCTCCTCCAGCACCATAGTTCAAAAGCATCAACTCTTTAGCAATCAGCCTTCTTTATGGTCCAGCTCTCACTTCCATACATTACTACTGGGAAACCCATGGCTTGAACTATACGGACCTTCTCTGTTCCTTAGCAGGTCTTAAAATTTGGTAAATACAACCTCAGAGGAACAACAACACATGACATATTACACCATGTCATGATTTATTTAACAGCAATAAAGCCAAATGTATGTATTTACCTACTTAATTTATACAGCAGAAGTATTCTAGGAAGCCAGCGTGGTGTAGAGTGTTGGACTAGGACCTGGGAGATCAGGTTTCAAATCCCAACTCGGTCAGGAAGCTAACTGGGTGACTTTGGAGTCAGTCACAGCCTTTTAGCCTACCTCACTGGGTCGTCGTAAGGATTAACTGATGAGTGGGGTGAACTGTGTACTACTTGGAGATAAAGGTGGGCTTCAAAGGCAGTGAATAAGCCCTTCTGCTTACCTGCTTAAGAAAGCTGGAGACCTCCGTGTGGTTGCAGTTGGACACAAAACATGCCTGGCACCTGGGGAATTTATAGCACTGGACTCGGGTAGAAGCTGCAGGTTCCCTCCCTGGTACATTGACTCTAAAGGCTCTTGGTCATTAGTCCTGGAGATTACCTTTGCCTGACGCCCTAGGAAATCGCGGCCAGGCAGAGTCGTTCGTTTGGGCTAGATTGGTATGCGCTAGATCAGGCATATCATATCCAACTCTATAGAGACTACGATCTACTCCCAGTGTAATAAAACTGGCAGTGATCTACCCATTGTCATTGCCCATAGTTGTTGAGCTTTTTTTGGGAAGGGTTGCATTAATTCGCTCACCAGTCCGTAGCCCTCCCTCTTTCCCCCACTCAGACGCCGGCAGCAGCAGCGATTGGGGTGGGTAGCGATCGCTCATGAACAGGGGTCAGCAACCTTTTTCAGCCATGGGCCAGTTCACTGTTCCTCAGACCATGTGCTGGGCCAGACTATATTTTGAAAAAACACACGAATGAATTTCTATGCCCCACAAATAACCTAGAGATGCATTTTAAATAAAAGGACACATTCTACTCAAGTAAAAACATGCTGATTCCCGGACCGTCCGCCGGCCAGATTGAAAAGGCGTTTGGTCCACATCCAGCCCCCGGGCCTTAGGTTGCCTACCCCTGCTCATGAAGAACCGGGCGAGCTCTTCTTTAACTCCCACGATCGACATGGAGAACCCTCGCGATCTACCTGTTGATCGCGGTCGATCGGTTGGACATTGCTGCGCTAGATCATGGGTGAAGGATGCAGTGGCCCTCCAGATGTTGTTGCCCAACTCAACACAGCTAGTCGTTGGACATTGCGATGGGATATGCAGCCTGTGAACATCTGGAGGAGGGAAGAGGCCAACAGGCTCACTTGGTATAAGTAGAAAGCCGCTTCGTGTGTTTGCAATATCAAGGGGGAAGGCTAGAGAAGGAAGCAATGGACGTTCACTATTCAATTTACAGTTAACATAAAAGGCTGTCAGCTCATTGATGAATTTGTAGTTGGTTGACCAACTGATTAAAATGCTGGTGAGTTTGCTTATCACCCAAATTGCAAGGTGGGTGCCTTCCGGAGACATGGAAAGGAGTTTAATGATCAAAGCATCCCTGCATTGTTTGTAGCAAAGGCCATTCCTTGTTTTATTCCCCTCCCCCTGCTTTCCCCCCCAACCTAATGAAACAGAAAGAAAAACCGAATGAACTCCCAGGCCCATTGATAATAGTTGGCCTTCGCTGATTAATACACCACAGAGCCAATGGACTCAGTGTTCTAAACAGAAAAAAAATATTTTGATACAAAAGAGGATAGTTTCAAAGCAACTCCCTGGGGGTGGTGTCTGTCTGTGATTCACCCTGATTCTCAACCCGTTTCTAACTCTGAACATTTAAACAGTGATATTGTCAGGGCTTGAAAACAAAAAAGCATATTCTGATGACAATAATATGGCAACAGTGTCACCTGGTGGACGGGATGCTGTACTGCAAAAATATTTTCTGACCATTTACTGTTGTGAGTAACTTAATGTCATGGAATGGTTGAGTTGGAAGGGGACCCTGAAGATCTTCTAGTCTAACCCCCTGAGGTGCAGGAATATGCAGCTGTCCCATATAGGGATTGAATCTGTCACCTTGCTGTTATCAGCACTATGTTCTAACCAGCTGAGCTTTGCTTGCTCACATGTTGCTTTGATCACGGAGCAACAGCGAAAACTGTTTATTTGCCCCTCCCCTACATTTCCATGGTACTTATCACACGAGGAGTCCTTCCTTTGCTTCCCTTTTATTTATTTGATTTACAGTGGTACCTCGCAAGACGAAATTAATTCGTTCTGCGAGCTTTTTCGTCTTGCGATTTTTTTCGTCTTGCGAAGCACGGATTTTGGAAAAGCTTCAAAAATCACCAAAGTCTTCAAAAACCTCAAAAAAGGCTACCACACCGCGTGCTATGAGTTGCTCCTCGAAGTCAAGTCGCAACTGCACCCCCTGAATGCACGGTTTCAAGAAAAAGGAAGCAAACTTGCAAGACGTTATTGTCTTGCGAAGCAAGCCCATAGGGAAATCCGTCTTGCGAAGCAACTCAAAAAATGAAAAACTCTTTCGTCTTGCGAGCTTTTCGTCTTACGAGGCATTCGTCTTGCGAGGTACCACTGTCTTTCATAAAACTTGTTTGCCGCTTGTTTGTAGGAAACCTCAAAGCGGGTTTCCTTACTTTGGATCTCAGTGGAGAAAACGGAAGATCAGCGTTTGACACCTGAGACACTATGCTGAGTATCAAATAAGTGAATTCTTATCCCTGTGGCAGAGAGATGTCCTGAGAGGAGGGTGGAGGAAGACACCCCCCCACCCCCACCCCACACCCTGCCAGCAGATCATTTTCAATAGTGTTTTCCTCCTTTGGATTCCTGGAGCTGATCCCACTCACTCCAGGCAACTGGGAAAACAGCAGTTTACAAGCTATGGCAATGATGAGACCATCTCAGGTTGCCCTGTAAATAGATAAAAGCTCAGAAGTCAGAGCGTTGCCACAGGTTTCACCTGTCCAAGAGTCACAAAAGGGAGAGGAGTGAGGCAGGAGCAGATGCAGCCCCGTTTACAATACGCCCAGCCTCTTAACTGGAGCTTTTTGTTGGGGAATTGTCTTTCTCCTTTAAAACCCACCGATGAGTTAACTCTCCAGCTAGTTCCTTCATAGAGGTTACATCAGAGGTTTCAACTAAAATCAAATGGATTCTGCCTTCCCAAAAGCTCTGCGCTGAGCTCCACTCTGCTAAAAGCAGGGGTGTTCTTTCCTCGTCCCCTCTGGCTTTGCAAACCCTTCCCCTCCTGGAATAATAATAATAATATAATAATTTATACCTCACCCATCTGGCTGGGTTTCCCCAGCCGCTCTGGGTGGCTCCCAATGGAATATTAAAAGCACAACAAAATGTCAATAATAATAATAATAATAATTTATTATTTATACCCTGCCCATCTGGCTGGGCCTCCTCAGCCACTCTGGGCAGCTTCCAACAAAATATTAAAATACAGTAATGCATCAAACATTAAAAACTTCCCCTAAACAGGGCTGCCTTCAGGTGTAGAGCCCCCCCCCCTTGCAAGAGTTGTCCCTCCAAGGCGTGTCATTTGGCTGACCCTTGTTTTGCCTCCGCAGGCTTGAGCAGCCCTACTTCAACGCCAACGCCCAGTTCTTCCAGGCCCTGAGCCACTGCTCGTCCCTCCAGCGCCTCTGCATCATCTCCCGGAGCGGATCTCTGCAGCCGGACGCCGTGATGGCCTTCATGACCGCTTGCCTCGAGGTCATCATGTGCCACATGTTTACGGGGGAGTCTCTCACAGTTTGCAAAACCTTGCAGCAGTCCTTGATAAAGAGGTGAGTTCAGGCAGGTGATACGTTCAGACCATACCGTTACTCTGGGCAGTCCTATGTTTTTGAGGCTTAAACAGGGAACTCCAGGCTCTCCCTCCTTGGCTCAGAATGCAAAGTAAAGACATGTGAGGCTGGAAGTGCACTGAGTGACGGCATAAGTGCAACCTCATTGCCTTTGCCCGAGCTGCTCACAAAAGGTGCCAAGAGTTATGTGCTGTGACACGTCTGCCATCAAGGGCTCCCCTGTCTTCCAAGCTTGGCAGGGCAACTGAGAACCTCCCGCAAGTTTGCAGGAGCGTGAGCAGAAGAGTGTTTTTTTGTTTTATTTTTAAACTTTATTCCAAAACTGAAAAAGAATTACAAACATCAAATTCAAAATCCATATTCGTTTTGTAACATAAGCCAATTACATAGTTGACTAGATTAAAATATATCTAATTGCTATAGACTTCCCTTTGCTATATATAAATGCAACGCAATTAGAAATACTACGGTGGTACCTCAGGTTACATACGCTTCAGGTTGCAGACTCCGCTAACCCAGAAATAGTACCTCAGGTTAAGAACTTTGCTTCAGGATGAGAACAGAAATCGTGCTCCGGCGGCGCAGCGGCAGCAGGAGGCCCCATTAGCTAAAGTGGTGCTTCAGGTTAAGAACAGTTTCAGGTTAAGAACGGACCTCCGGAACAAATTAAGTACTTAACCCGAGGTACCACAGTATATTAGAAATTTTTATAAGTTCCACTATACCCCCCACTCCCCTTCACCCATGTGTGATCTCAATATTTTTTTAACTTCTTCCATCTTGTTGTGTTGTTGTAGTTTAATAATTATTCAATTCATTCTTTTATTATTTGCTTGCTTACCCCTGCACATTTTACACATTATCTATTAATATTCCAGTTCCGGAACCATATTTTTTCATGTATTCCTTCTCTCCATCCCACTCTTTAATTATTCTCTGATTTGAATGGCCTCTAATGATTGCCGTCAATTTTGCCATTTCCACAAACTCACAGGGCTTGCTTTGCCATTCTAATAATGATGGTCTTTTCTCCCCCTTCCAATTCTTTGCGATCAATATTCTGGCCGCTGCTGTTGCATAAAAGAATAATTTTTTCTTATCTCTGGGTATGTCATTAGATATTGGGCCTAACAGAAGAGCCTCTGGCTTTTTGATAAACGAAATCTTAAATAGTTTTTTCAGCGGGTGAGCAGAACCGTGTTGTGGACCTGCTTCCGCCCTCAGGCTGCTAGTTGACCATCACTTGCAGCCTCTCCCAAGCTGCCTTCCTCCAGATCGGCCTCATCCTGACCAGAGCTCCTGGGGGTTGTGGAATGGGCTCTGATTTGGGCCAGGCCGATGTCTCGGCTAAGTGGTTAGGAGATTAACTCAAGCATTTTTCTGTGTTATTTTCCAGTATAGCTATGCATGCACATCATTATAGCTGGAAATGTCTGAATTTTACTTGGTTTTTCTTTGAAGTGACAACTTTCCAGCCCTGATGACAAAGAGAGAAATTTGAAAATGTGCCTGGGTGTATAGCATCAGCTTAAGGCTCAGGTACCAGCACAGGAAATAATAACAGTGCTGGGCTTCCTACGTCAGGGAGAGTTGACATCTTGTAGCTCTTCTCAGTTTCCTGATCTATATTCTTGATCCTTCAATAGCTGAGTTCTGAATGCATTTACATGTATGTTAGTCAAACTCGTGTGCTTTTTTGCTCGCTTCACCCTCCCCTCTTTATAGTTTTATAAGGAAACCACCATATTTCCCCAGTACATATCGCAACACTTTGGATTTAATCCCTGCTCATCCCAGTGGCAGGATAGAAACGGCGTCGGCTATGAGAAGAAGGTGAAGTTTGCAGCCTTGACAGAGGGAATAGGGCTATGGCTTGATTTAAAATATATCTTAGTTGAGTGAGTTTCATCATTTAATTGACTGATTAAAAGCATTCGCAAAGTTTTGCATATAAAATCCACAGTATTTTTATAGGGGAAAATAGGCCATGAAGGCCACACGGTCGAATTATGTGGGACCCACTTCTCAGTAGGCATGCAGAAGACTGTGCTGTTGCCCCTTAAATCAGAACTGGCTTGGATGATGCAGGCATGTTGTACAGGAGAAACTGTCCCCATTCTCTTCCAAGATTGTGCTCACCTTCTGTTTTTGCAAGTGCTTGGTTTTATTTAAAAACTTTCCCAGGTAACTGAAAGTGGCATTTTAATCTATTCACAGATTCACTGTTGAAAAGTTGCCGCCCTAGCAAGCTGTCATTGTAGGCTGCAATTCTTGGGGCCGCAATAACTCCTGTAGCATAGCTAGTAGACTGACCACCCCATACCCAACTTCTTTGAAGTACTGTAAGCCCTATTGAGTTCAGTACGACTTACTCCAAGGTAAGTGTGTCGAAGACGGCAGCCAGAGCTGGGGACCAAGAAGGCTTTTCCTCTGCTGTGAATTCTGTCAGTGGCTAGAGGGTGAGAGGCTCAGCTCCACAGTGGCGGCAATATTGGGGTGGTGAGATCATTCATGTAGTTGGTAGTCTTTTGGCTTTCCCAAACCCACAATCTTGTAACATGAAAAGCAGACGATGCAATAGCTGCTCAGCAAGTGTCTCCCGTGGCCGGTCTTGGCCACTTTTTCAGCCTTACCTTGCCAAATTCACATGCAGAGTTGTTGTAGGTTGAGGTGCAGCTCCAGATGTTGACATACTCCAGCCCCCCCCAGCATCGCCAGTCATCCCTAGTGATTCTCCAACAACACCTGGAATTGCCTAACCGCATATGTAGCCTTGGTAACACCTGGAGGGCCACAGATTCCCCATCCCTGCCGTTGAAGAATAGCTTCAGCCTTGAATTCACAGCGCTTTGAACCGTCAGGAAAAGTGCTGCACAACTTTGGAACTTTTCTATTACACCCAGAAAGAACTGTGGGGTGTCTTAAATCAGCTTCAGAGGAGACTTTTCTCTGTAGAGCTGCTGCCTTCACAACCATTCTGCTTTTGGCAGTGCGGCTTTTGGGAAGCCAGCCAAGACGTGGGCTGTTAAACTCCCCGTGGTGTCAGGGGTTTCTTTTCAACAGAACCTTCTCCTGTGTCATAATTGAATTCATCTATGGGGATTTTTTCTCTCTCCCTGTAAGAACCAGAAATTCTTTCTCCAGTCTTATCGTTCTTTGCCTGTCCTATAGCTCATAGCAGAGCTGATCTAAACTTTAATATCCTTTTTCCTGTGTTGGCTTATACTGCCCAGCAACCAGATTGCAGCTGTTTTCTTCCATTTCATACAGACTTCTTCTTTTTTTAAATTTTTATTATTTACAGCACCAATACAAACAACACAACAATTTCCCTGTTGGCCTTACTTTATTCCCCTTCACTTTTTGCCATTCTGTTCTCAAAGAGGGAGAGAGAGCCCTGCTAGATCAAACCGATCCACTTGCCCTGTATTCTGTCTCCCAAATGCAGCCACCCAGATCTCTCGATGAGCTTTCAAAACTTTCAGTGTTGGTGACACACTTTTTAGACATGCATCATTTCGCGACACAGTAATTCAGTTTTACTAGCAAACCGAAGGTTAAATGAACGCCTTTCCAGCCTGCGGAGCACGGGGAGAATTTGTGCGACACACCTACACACTGCAGCCGACACACTAACGTGTCGTCACACACAGTTTGGAAAGCCCTCCTCTAGGGAGCTCACGGACAGGGTGTGATGGTGATGCTAGCTGCCCTTGTGTGTGTTTGGTCTTCTGAGGCTTTGCTGACATCCTCCTTTTCATCATCAGTACTAATTACAACACCAATTCTCCCTTGCTTGTGTTTCCAAAATGGCACCACCTATTCACAAGAGGCAGGTATCCGCAGCCTTCGGGGAACCCTCAGGTTTGCCGAAGCGTCAGAAATATTCAGGGGGCAAAGCCCTAAAGAGAGGGAAACGGCTCACTCGCCCCCTTCCAAAGGTTCCTTCTTCTGTATTCTGATCATCACCATGAGACACAACTGGCAGCTCCCAGGGGCGGGGCCTTTTCTGCGGTGGCCTCCCCCTTGGCCAACGCCCTTCTTCGTGAGATCTGCCAGGCTTTGGCACTGTGCTGTTAGGCAACTGGATAGAACAAGGAAGGTGTTTGGCTGAGTCTTTGTTATGTCAGTGCTGCTCTAGGTAGTTGTTTTAGGAATTAATTTCATTTGTTGGTTTTTGCGTGGGTCAGTTTTCTGTAGTGCATGATGTGGGAATCAGGATACTGGAGGAGGAAGGCCTTATGGTCTGAGCTGTAAGGACTCCTGCTGACTTGGTGCCCTGACTGAGTCCTCGGAAGAGAGACCCCACAGGTCCTCAAGGACCTTGAGATGCAGGTGGTTGTCTTCCAGAACCTGGGCTGAGGGTCCTCTGGCATGAGACCTTCTGAAGACCCTTGGAGCTGTCAGAGGAGAAGGTGGAGCCTCCGCTCCTCAATAACCCTGCTGGCTCCAAGAGGGCCCAGGCCAAAGAGCAAAGGCATGGCAAATGTCCAGAGACCCAGAGTCCTTGCGCTGCTTGTGCGTAAGGGATCTACTCCCGAGTAAGCGATCCCTGGAATTCCTTTCCTACCAGCAGCTGGGCTTAGGGTGTGGCATAGAGGGCTCTTGAGCCTTTTAGTTGCTGGAAATAGCACCGGCCTCCGGCTCCTTCTCCTTGCAGAACTCCCTGTGATACAGACCCTGGACAGTTTCCTGACCTTGCTTCTGCATCCCGTTGTTGTGAGCAGTGTTAGAAACTCGGATATATAAGCTAGGTGCCAAACCCTCCTTAAACCAGGGTTACAGTGGCCACAATGGAATGCCTAGCTGCAATTTTGGGGCCGGATGGCTCGAAAGTAGCATTTTCCAATGCAATTTCTGGTTCTTGAATTTCATTCTGATTGTGCAGATACAATAGAGCGGATAGAATTCTACAGGATGCGTTGTTATATTGTGAAAACAGGCAAGACCCACAGATCCCCAGGCATCTTCACTTGGTTGCAAGTGGCCGATAACCAGGTGCAGAATGGTTCACTGGGGCTCTGCTACACCTTGGGTCCCACTCTCCTGGATAAACGCTTTTACCTCCTTGGACAGAGGCCCTGGCTCTGCAGGGAACCTCCTGCAGACGCAGCCACGAAGCGAGCCTGAGAGCGCAGCCCTGCACACCTTCCTACTAGAGGCTTGAGGGGCTCTCCATTAATTTCCCCCTAGATGGAGCTGTGGCTTCGTGTTAAAAACTCCAGAACGCCTCTCCGCCCCCCCCACCCGCTAATTCTGCAGGGTATGTATTTTTCTCCACCAGCATCAGCAGCCCCTGTCGCCGCCGCTCGTTCTCCACTGCAGAAGTCACGCCAAGCAAAGAATCCCAATGACTTGCGATAACGGCACTTGCTGCACGGTGCGTTGAGCACAAGTGTTTGCAGAGGCGGCCCTCTCCCCGCCCCTCCTGCCAAACTGCTGGGAGCTGGAGGGCGGCGTTAAAAGAAACGTTTGTGTTGCAGCAAGTGTCCTTTAGGACCCCCTGCCCCCCCCACCCCCCGCCCCCAGGTACCTGTTTTATTCAGCAGAAGCACTGCAGAGACTTGTCTTTTCAAGGGCAGGGTGTTTGTGGGAGAAAGAGAGCGTGCAAGCTAGTTACACCCATGAACAATTAGCAACCGCAGCAGGCATGCCTTTAAGAAGCAGCTGACGCAGGAGAAGCTGCGGGGGGGGGGCGGCGGCTCTGACATGCCAAACGCTGGCCGTGTGAGTGTCGACTCGTGGCAAGTCATACGTGTGCATTCTGCAGAGAAGGGAAGGCAGGAGCGCTGAGAGGGCGAGCGGGATCAGCAGTCCAAATAGCGTGCCCGGTTCAATTTAACAACCTGATCTCATTATTGGGACTTGCGCTTCATTCCGCATCAGCCGAAAGGGGGGCAGCCAGCGTGGACGGCGAGGTTTTCTGTTGTAAATGGCTGGAGACCTGGGGGTGGGGTGGGGGGCTGGCTGGCTGGCTGGCTGGGACTGGATGTGGACAAGCAGGGAGGTCTAGGAAGTGGGGGGTGCTGTGGGGCTTGGAGAAAGGATAGGGAATTGGGAAGAGTGGGGTGTCAGAAGGATGTCATCAGAGCCCCTGTTGGAGCAGAGGAAAATATTTGTTTTTATTTCTTTTTGTTGTTATTTGTCTGGAAAAGATTTATAGGCTGCCTTTAAGAGCACGCTCTCTCAAGATGGTTTCCATCATGAAATATTAAAAGCGCAATATGACACAATCTAAATTATCATGCACAAGCGAAACCTTCAGTAGCAAAACACATTCCTGCTTCTCCCGCCGGAAAAAGCCCCACCTAAAATAAAGTCGCTATCCATGACCCCAGACCCTCGGCAGAGAGGGGAGGCAACCTGTAGGTAGGGCAGGATGATTGCCAATCCTGGAGAATTTGCCTGGAATGCTGGAGGACCGCTGCCAGACAGTGTAGATAAGACTGACGTAAATGGGGACTCTGTACCAGGCAGCTTCCCATTCCTAAGGGAGGGAGGGAATGTATTCATCTCCATGCATTATTCTCCTGCACCTCTGTCGGATCCCTCTGTCACCTCTCTCCAAGCCCCTAAACATCTTGGCTTTCCCTCGCAGGAGAGATTATGAGAGAGGAAGAAAAACTTTCTCCATGCCTTGAATTTCCTTCATATTCCTACCACATGGTGCAAAAGGTTTCCTCCAGTCGTGTTTTCAGGAATATTTATCCTCAGCTGGTGGGTTGAGGCCAGTCTTTCACATACTTAAAGGTGGAGTCACACAAGCACACTCACAAACACCTCCGCCTTTTTCCCCTTCATGACTTTTGTTTTAAGAGAAGGCAGAAGCTGAGACAGAAGGAATTAAATGTGGGCCTTAGAAACCTGGAGTATCCCTAAGTACCCCAAAAGCAGCAGGCGCCGCCTTTGTTTTTCAAGCTTCTCCCTGAAACCAAGAGAGCGGAGAACTTGGCCGTTTTCAAAATGAAATCTTTGCCAGGGAACTGCTGGATGTGCCATTTTAACCTTGTTGGAAATCAGATTCCACAACTTGCACTGGGATTTTAACCAGAGAGTAAACGATTCCTTTCCTTGGCATGATGGAAGCAAGAGAATCTGAGCCTAACCCCAGAGGATTGCAGCCCAGCCCTGTGATTCCAATAAACAAGGGCTGAAATCTCGCCAAGCCAGATCCAGTGTGCTTGTTCCAGGAACATATAACACTCACAGGGCATCCCCTCCAGGCTTTTGTGGCCTGCCCATCATTTCCCTATTGCTGCCTGCCATCATTCCTTGCATTTGCTGGCCTGGCAACACATAGCTGGTGTGTGTGCATGTGTGTAAGAGAGAGAGAGAGAGAGAGAGAGAGAGACTTTGGGCTGTCTTGGGGCCTGTTTTGTACAGATTTGAGGAAACGTCAGCCAGCATAAACAGATCACTAAAGGAAGTTGGTCTTGGTACGCTCCCAGGAGGTTGAAGGGCTCCTTGCTTTGCTCTGTTGTGATTGGTCCCTTGTCCTGTGGAACTCACTGCCACCGGAGGCTGTGACAGCCACCAACTTGGGTGGCCTTAAAGAGAATTAGACAACGGAGGAGAGACCTATTGATGGCTATTAGCCAGGATGGCTGTGTTCTGTCTCCATATTTGGTGGAAGTGATGCTTCTGAAGACCAGTTGCTGGAAACTGCAGAGGGGAGAGCAATACTCTTGTGCTCAAAGGCTGCTTGCAGGTTCCCCACAGGCATCTGGTCAGCTGCTGGGAGGACAGGATGCTAATCCACCTCTTTGTGGCTTACATCAGGTCAGCCTATTTCTCTGCCTTGCCCACTCTGACCGGCAGAGGCTTTCCTGGGCTTCAGGAAGAGAAGAACCTTTCTCATCGCCTGCCAAACTGGAGATGCCGGACACCAGACCTGGAAACTCCTGACTGCAAAACCAGGCGCTCAGCCATGGAGCCAAGTTCTCCCCGCTTGTGCTTGGCTCGCCTGCTGCTCTCCCGGGGTTGGCCTGAGCCTTCCTCTCTGAGCAATTATTCTGCCTTGCCCTTTGGTTGGATGCCTTGGGCAAGCCGCCGGGCCCTTCAGACTGCACGGTCATGTGGCTTTCCTTGCTCAAGGGCGGCCGAGGGAGCTGCTGGGTAAGAGCAGAGTGGAATTGCCTTCGGGTCTTTTTGCTTTCCCCTGACATGGCTGCCCTTCGTGTGCCCAGTAGTGCCATCTTTGGGGCTTCCCTGGTCTGAGTCCCAGCATGCTTGGCGAGCTCATTCTGCAGTTCCCCTGCATGCACACTGGAGAGAGAGAGAGAGAGAGAGATTATTTTTGCCATGGCATCTGAGAACCCAAGGTGGAAAGCTGTCTGCTCTTGCCTCAGCACAAGAACCAAGATCTTCCGGTTTCCAGGCCCATCCCTGTCACCGATGAGCTCTAGGATGGTCACACACCTGCTGCTTCCTGGTCTCTGTCAGAGTTGAGATACGGGAACCTGCCAAAGGAGAGCCAAGAGCCTAGACCAGGGCTAGGCAACCTGAGGCCCGGGGGCCAGATGTGGCCCAATCACCTTCTCAATCCGGCCCTCAGACGGTCCGGGAATCAGTTTGTTTTTACATGAGTTGAATGTGTGCTTTTATATAAAATGCATCTCTGGGTTATTTGTGGGGCACAGGAATTTGTTCATTTCCCCCCCCCCCCCAAAAAAAAATATAGTTCAGCCCACAGCATGGTCTGAGGGACGGTGGACCGGCCCACGGCTGAAAAAGGTTGCTGACCCTTGCTTTAGGCCATGGGTAGGCAACCTGAGGCCCGGGGGCCGGATGCGGCCCAATCGCCTTCTCAATGCGGCCCGCGGACGGTCCAGGAATCAGTGTCTTTTTACAAGAGTACAATGTGTCCGTTTATTTAAAATGCATCTCTGGGTTATTTGTGGGGCCTGCCTGATGTTTTACATGAGTAGAATGTGTGCTTTTATTTAAAATGCATCTCTGGGTTATTTGTGGGGCTTGCCTGATGTTTTACATGAGTAGAATGTGTGCTTTCATTTAAAATGCATTTGTGGGTTATTTGTGGGGCATAGGAATCCGTTCATTTTTTTTCTTTTCCAAAATATAGTCCGGGTCACCACATGGTCTGAGGGACAGTGGACCGGCCCATGACTGAAAAAGGTTGCTGAACCCTGGCCTAGACGGTCAAACCAAGAATTGGAGGTGCTCAGAGAGCATAAGAAGGGCTGCTGGATCAGGCCAATGGCCCATCTTTAGTCGAGCAGCCTGTTCTCCCAGTGGCCAACCAGGTGCCGTGGGAAACCTGCAAGCAGGATGGATCCAAGCACCAGAGCCGCTCTCCCCTCCTATGGTTTCTAGCCACTGGCATTCAGAAGCATGGCTGCCTTCAGTTGGGGAGACAGGACATAGTCATCATGGCCAGTAGCCATCCATAGCCCCCTTCTCCTCCATGAATTTGTCCAATCCTCTTTTAAAGCCATCTAAGTTGGTGACCTGTTGTTATTGTCCATGGAGTTTTTGAGTCGGCAGCTCAAAAAGCAGAGACATCACCTTGCCAACAAAGGTCCGTATAGTTAAAGCTATGGTTTTCCCAGTAGTGATGTATGGAAGTGGGAGCTGGACCATAAAGAAGGCTGATCGCCGAAGAATTGATGCTTTTGAATTCTGGTGCTGGAGGAGACTCTTGAGAGTCCCATGGACTGCAAGAAGATCAAACCTCTCCATTCTGAAGGAAATCAGCCCTGAGTGCTCACTGGAAGGACAGATCCTGAAGCTGAGGCTCCAAGACTTTAGCCACCTCAGGAGAAGAGAAGACTCCCTGGAAAAGACCCTGATGTTGGGAAAGATGGAGGGCACAAGGAGAAGGGGACGACAGAGGACGAGATGGTTGGACAGCGTTCTTGAAGCTACCAACATGAGTCTGACCAAACTGCGGGAGGCAGCGGAAGACAGGAGTGACTGGCGTGCTCTGGTCCAGGGGGTCACGAAGAGTCGGACATGACTAATCTACTAAACAACAACAAGTTGATGACCATCACTGTCTCCATCTCTGTGGAGGGAGTTCCACAGTTTACATGCTGCATGAAGAGCCTGGAGGTGAAGCTCAAGCTAGAGGAAGGTCTATTTTCCCACCGGCCAAGTCCTGACGTGGCCATGGGAGGCTACTTTACACTGAGCCAGACCACTGGTCCACCTCACTTATTGACCGCACCAGCCTTCTAGAAGTTTTGGACTACAACTCCCATCAGCCCCAGCCAGAAGGTTGACACCTCCAGGGTGGGATCTTTCTCAGCCCGACTGGGAAACACCAGAGATTGGACCTGGGATATCATGCATACAAAGTGGTGTGTTCTACCATGGAGTAACGGTCCCTCTCCAAAGGAAGGGGGAACTCTTTGCAGCCCAGGGAGATGAGTGCAGCATGGAGTTTGCCCACTCCAGCCATGGCAGTCTCTTTTGAGAGAGCTCTAGAAGCAGGGCGGACTTTGGGTCCGGACTCTGTCCCAAAGAATAGATGGAAAGTGCCTCTGGGGCAGGTGCAGAGTGCAGTTCCTCCATTGCTAGGTCAGTCATGAGAACTGCCCACGTAGCAGGGATGATGAGGCGTAGTTTTCAAATCTGGTGAAGGATATTTCCTAGGACCCTCGTACCTATGGGACCGCCTAACCCAGTATGCCCCACGGAGAGCCTCAAGGTCCAGAAATAGCAACACCCTAGAGGTCCCGGGCCCTAAGGAAGTCAGATTACCCTCAACCAGAGCCAGGGCCTTTTCAACACTGGCCCCGGCCTGGTGGAACGCTCTGCCTCATGAGACCAGGGCCCTGCAGGATCTGATTTCTTTCTGCGGGGCCTGTAAGACAAGAGTTGTTCCGCCTGGCCTTTGGCTTGGAATCAATTTTATTCCCTTCACCTCTTTCCTTTTTCCTTTCTCCTGTGATGGAACTCCTATTTGGGGACTTCCCTGGCTTTTTTCTGGCCCATGTAGGACCAGTCTGGAAAGTTAGCCTTGGTGAAGACTTGACGTTTTCATCGCCCCAAAAGCTTTTGATTTGTGTTTCCATTGAAATGAGGCTGTATTTTAATGTTTTAATGTTGTATTTTAATCTTGTTTTTAAGTTGTATTTCATTCAATTTGTTTTATATCAGGTATTAGCCGCCCTGAGCCTGGTCTTGGCTGGGGAGGGTGGGGTATGAGTAAAATTTATCATCATCATCATCATCATCATCATCATGGAAATACCAGTTTCTGGAAGCCACAGGGAGGGAGAGGGCTCTTGCGCACGGATCCTGATTGGGGCACCTGGTTGGTCACAGTGAGAACAGTGGACTAGATGGGCGTGATCCAGAAGGCTCTGCTTATGTGCTTACGTTTTCTAGACGTGCAGGCTCTGCCCATTAGCCTTTGCAATGTGGGCGCACTGGCCTGCAGAGTGAAGGGGGGCGGGCTCCCTCCTGCCTCCCCAGGTTCTCTCCTAGCTCCATCTCCTTCGCTTGCCCTCGGCAGCTCTTCCCTCCCCTCCCTGCTCCGGTGATCGCACCCTTAAAATATTTATCTTCTCTCTTCTGTCCCCCACTCCCTTTAATTGTCGTTTAGTCAAGCTGTAAATATTTAATTCTCATCTCTCTCCCCCCACCCCCAGACGGGCCTGCAGCTCATTAAGCATCGCCATCCTCTCCTCCTCCTCTTCTCTGAAATGCCCCCTCTTGTCCTGCAGCTTGTATGTAAGTCGGCCTTTTATTCCGTGGCATTTGGCCTTGGACGCCAAAGCACAGGTGTGAGAGTCTCTGGATTTGGCGTGATTTCCAATCTGAGCAGGCAGGTGGGGACTTCTGCCTCTTCTCTGCAGATCCTGGAGAAAACTGGATAGTGGTTTTGCGCTCACGCAAAACATGTCCCGGGACTTGTGCATTCCTCGCTGCTTGCTCCTGAGTAGGTCCAAGTGTGGCTGCAGCTGAAGTCAGCGGGCATCTGGGCCGCTGGAAGCATTTGCTGGAGTTGGCGGGTGGTTGAGTGGGGGAAGCAAGAGGTCCATGCTCACTTCCTGGGAGTCTTGTTAGTTCTGTGCTTTTTGCTGACCATTCTTGGGGCACCAGAGGATTTGCCAGAAGTCATGCCCGCAGCCAGAGAAGGATCCAGGGCTGGCCAAGGTCACAGTCTAAGCCGGCTGGGTGAGGAGAGAGGCAAGTCAGAGCAGTCCAGGGTCAAGGTTGGCAGAGGAAGTGCCCAGAGCCTAGGCTTCGCTCCAGCCGCTCTTTGGGGGGATTTTGAGTGGGAATTGATGGAGCCACACCCCAGCTGACCCCCACCCCTGGAGGTCTCCTTGAGAGGAGGGTCTTACTCCTGAGGCATCCTTGCAGTGGTGAAAGCAGCTCGGGCTTCTGGGGCAGCGTGGATCTGGGCCCATGACCTTATTGTTATGATGTGTCCGGGGAGACGGGGGCAATTGGCAGGCCCCCAGCTGGCTCCAGCCCACCGGCCGGCAGCCGGGCGAACTCCTGTTCTCGGAACAGCATCTAAACTGCGACTCAAGCCTCAGAGACCTTTAGGGACTGAGCACGCAAGCCAGCAGAGATAAGAACGCTTTGCAACAGAAGTAGCGGACAGAGGCATATGTAAGCGTATTTACAAGCATTTGGAGCCTCTGGAGTCTGCTTGCCTCCCCCCGCTCTGCCGCCCTACAGCTGGGGGGGGGAGGCAGCGAGTGGACCATTTGGGCAGCACGGAGCCTGCGCGCACACAATCCACCACGTCTCTCCCAGGAGAGACGCATGGCTTGGGTGCAGTGCAGGTGCCACGGTGAGTGGTGGATTGTGCAGTGGCACGCGGGGCGGACTGCACCTATCACACCCGCCTTCCTCTGGCCCCTGCAGCCTGGCCTGGAGAGCCCTTCTCTAGATGGGCTGGCTTCCCAGCTGGCATTGACAGCACCAGCCTGGGCAGCCTCGATGCCAGGGGCTTGCCCTGGGTGTGGGAAGCCCCTCCTCAGCCTTTTTGCAGGATCCGGGCTCCTCAGTCCTGGACAGAGCCAGACAAGGCTTGGTGTGAGTCCCATGCCTGAAATGTGCCTGACACTGTGCCTGTGGTCTTAGGGATGTTGTCAGACTCCTTCTCCCATCACCCCTTTTCCCTGTCCACTTTGACTTTTTATATATATAAATTTTTATTAGTTTCTTTAACATAACATTTTCAGCAGTAATTAAACATATTTTTACATCTTATTCCATTTTTTTTACTTCCATCAGTCCTGTCTGAAAATTTTCCAATCTAATCTCTTAGTATGCATTTCTTATTTTCCCTGTTACATTTAAAACTCATAACCAATATCTCTATCTTTTTCTACTTTGTAGCACTTCATATTTCCTCCTTACAAAACTTCTTGTAGTCCCACTAGCGTAATTTGTTGGTTACAGTTGCTCTTCAAATAATTCATATACTTCTTCCAGTCTTCTGTGAATCTCTGGTCCCGCAGGTTTCGAATCCTTCCTGTCATTTTGTCCAATTCCGCATAGTCCATTATTTTCGTCTGCCATTCTTCTTTCATTGGAATTTCTTCTTGCTTCCATTTCTGGGCTACCAATACTCTTGCCGCTGTTGTTGCATATAAAAACAATTTAACATCTTGCCAGGAGGCAGGTTTCCAATCCCTTTTCTATCCAGTGGCAGACCTTGTGCTGGTTCTGTTTGAAACATGCGTGCCTTGTGTTAGGTGAAATAAGTGTTATGTGTATGTTTTTTAAAGGGCGGTGGTGGGGAGATGAAAGGGCTGCCTTCCTGGCGCTCGGGGGAGGTTGGCAGTTTGGGGGTGCAGCATCAGCCTTGGCGGCCCCCCTCCACAACCAGCTTCCCAGACGGAGAGAAGAAGAAGAAGAAGAGTTTGGATTTGATATCCCGCCTTTCACTCCCTTTAAGGAGTCTCAAAGCAGCTAACATTCTCCTTTCCCTTCCTCCCCCACAACAAACACTCTGTGAGGTGAGTGGGGCTGAGAGACTTCAAAGAAGTGTGACTGTCCCAAGGTCACCCAGCAGCTGCATGTGGAGGAGCAGGGAAGCGAATCCGGTTCCCCAGATCACGAGGCTACCGCTCTTAACCACTACACCACGCTGGCAGGAACTGTAGCACACCCTTCAGCGTCAGAGCAGGCAGCTGCTCTCTGGACTCAGCTGATTCCCAGGGCCAAGAGGATTCTGGGATGCAGCGCAGCCTTCCCAGGGCAGCCGGCTGTTCTGTTTTCACCCGGGGAGCAGGGAAAGGATCCTGGTCCGCCAGGCTTGCGGCTGCATCACTGCGAGGCCTGAGAGCAGCCGTAGCTCAGCTGCAGAGCATCGGCCTTGCAAGCAGAAGGTCCCGGGTTCCAAACCCGACCAGTTAGGGCCGGGACAGACACTCTCCCTGAAGCCCCAGAAGTTTAGGCAGGGCTGCACTAGGTGGACCAAAGGGTTGTGTAACGCAGGAGCATCTTGTGTTCTTCCAGGGTAAACAATGGTCCTTGAACAGTATTTCATTTAAAACTTACTTCTCTGCTGTGCCCCCCTTTCCCTTGCCTGCCTCCACCCTCCTTTCCCCCCCCCTTCCTGACCTTGAGAAGGCTCCTGCCCTCCTCCTCCTCCTCCTCCTCCTCGGTCGCTGCTTGCTTGCCGTGTGCCAGCGGCTGATGCGGCTGCCAAACCCCTCTTTGCTAGCCTAAGCATGTCTGCTGGCTGGGTCCCCGCCTCCGATTGCGGAAGGCTTAATGTATCGCTGGTGTAGTGAATCATTTAAGATCTCGTTCCAGCTTTCATTGTCTGTTTGGCTTCCTGCTCTCTTGGAACCCTCGAGTAAGGCTGTCACTTTGAATTAATAATAAAGGCTGGCGGGGGGGGGGAGAGGGCTCCTCCTTGGCTTGCGTTACTCGAGAGCGCAGACGGGCACTTGTTGAACTGCGGCTGTTGGGGGTGCGGTGGGGGCCGGTACTTGCTAACTTCCACTTTCAGTAGTGGGGAGGGCGACACACACACACACACACACACACACACAGCAGGTTGTTAGGTAATCAAAGGGTCCTGCAGAGGGAGTCACCTGCCTTATTTAATTTGCTTGGCTCATTTATTTATTTGATTTTTACCCTGCCGCTCATCTCCAGAGAGCTCCAGGGTGGTGCAAGGGGTTCACTGCTCCAGAATATAGCCGCAATGGGGGGCGGAAACTGCGCATAATTTGAGATTTCGACAAGGGCGGGAGCCTCCAGACACTTTTTATATCATTTTGGCATTCCTTTATTACATACACAACGGAACAGTCATGTTCATGACATGCCGTGCCACAAGCCTGGCAGATCTGGAACGATGCCTGATAACCAGATAGCGCTAATATCCTTCACTTGGACTTTTGTTATTTTAACCCACGTGTGACGGCACTCGTTCTGTGTGCCTATTTTAGGGTTGTTGTCATTATTATTATCTTATTATGTATTAAATTTGCATGCTGCCCTTCATCCGTAGGTCTCAGGGCAGTTCACAACATAAAAATACAGGATAAAAATTTTAAAATTCCTTCCAGTAGCACCTTTGAGACCAGCTAAGTTTGTTACTGGTATGAGCTTTTGTGTGCATGCACACTTCTTCAGATACACTGAAACAGAAGTCACCGGACCCTTATATATAGAGAGAGGGTGGGGAGGGGTATTACTCAGAAGGGTGGTGGGAGATGGGTGATTGGCTGATAGGTGTGGTAAACTTGTTCACGACTGTTAACAACTGCAATTGGTCTTACAGGAAAAAGCAAGGGGTGAGATGGCTAAAAATGTCTCTATTCAGACCAGTTCTCTTCATGGTTTTAAGTTTGGTAATAAGTTGCAATTCAGCAACTTTTCTTTCCCGTCTATTTCTGAAATTCTTTTGTAGTAAGACAGCTACTTTGAGATCTTGTATAGAATGTCCTGGGAGATTGAAGTGTTCTCCTGCTGGTTTCTCTGTCTTGTGATTCCTGATGTCAGATTTATGTCCATTTATCCTTTGGCATGGGGTTGGGCCTGTTTGTCCAATATAGAGAGCTGAAGGGCACTGTTGGCATGTAACTAGGATAAAAAAAGAAACAAATGCATAATAAAAACAGGAGCAGGCCCAATTTCATATTTTTGTTTTCATTTGTTGTTATAACTGTTCTCTCTGTTTTATATAAATTGAAACTGAAACATTTTACAAGGAAAAAAAACGAGAGGCAGTGAGTGGCCCAAGGTCGCCCCAGCGCATTTCATGGCCAAGTTGGGATCTGAATCCTCGTCTCTCCCAGGTCCTAGGCTGGCACTCAAACCACTTCACCACCGAGGGCTTATCTATTCAGGTGTGTTTCTAAAGCAGGCATAGGCAAACTCCAGCCCTCCAGATGTTTTGGGACTACAACGCCCATCATCCCTAGCTAACAGGACCAGTGGTCAGGGATGATGGGAGTTGTAGTCCCAAAACAGCTGGAGGGCCGAGTTTGCCTATGCCTGGTCTAAAGCTTCTGTATTCATCATGCTCTCGTGTATGGCCCTTGTCTAATAATAATAATAATAATAATAATAATAATAATAATAATAATACTTTATTATTTATACTCCACCCATGTAGCTGGGTTTCCCCAGCCACTCTGGTCGGCTTCCAGCACAATATTAAAGTACAGTAATGCATCAAACATTAAAAGTTTCCCTAAACAGGGCTGCCTTCAGATGTCTTGTAAAAGTCAGATAGTTGTTTATTTCCTTGACATCTGATGGGAGGGTGTTCCACAGGGCGGGTGCCACCACCGAGAAGGCCCTCTGCCTGGTTCCCTGTAGCCTCACTTCTCGCAGGGAAGGAACTGCCAGAAGGCCCTTGGCGCTGGACCTTAATGTCTGGGCTGAACGATGGGGGTGGAGATGCTCCTTCGGGTATACTGGGCCGAGGCCATTTAGGGCTTTAAATGTCAGCACCAACACTTTGAATTGTGGTCCGAAAGGGGGCACAAGGTGCCTGCCTCTAGCAGGGCAAAACATTTGCTGGAGCAGGTGAGTGTGAATGGTTAAAGAGCCACCCCTGGCTCCATCCCTCATCCACAGCTCCAGTTTTAAGGACTGCTGAAGAGAGCAGCTGCTGCAGCTCCCCTGACTGGAAGACGTCTCCAAAAGGTCTAGCACCCCCTTGCTCTGCGCATATGCCTGCGCTGTGTCGTGGCCGAGGGTTGCCATGATATGCGTTCCAATCCCAGTTTGGCCATGAAGCGCAGCAGCTCACTGGGGGCCAGTCTTGTGTCCACTACCCAGTGGGGCGGCTTTGAGGATAAACTGCAAAGTTGCAGGGGGAAAGCCGTGTGCATCTCTTGCAAGAAGGGCAGGCGGGTAGCTTTTTTTAAGGAAAACCCTCAAATTTCACACTGGTGTACAGAAACCCAGATTCTGCAACCGATGCCTTGAAGCTGCATTTCAGGTTTTTGCAAATACTTCTGATCGAGACTGTGGCGGACGACAGGAAGTGTTTTAGAGAGTGACCTCTGCCATTTGTACTGGATCGGTTTCGGTTGTTGTGATCCAAGGGCGCAGACAAGCTGCGTGAAGAAGCGCAGTGTTTGTTTTTAAATGCGTGTCATCCATCTTGAAGAGGTGGCGCTGCACCCCCTCCTTAAGAGGACCTCCCTGGACCCAGAAGCATCAAACAGCTTCCACGCAGTGGCAGATATCCCCCTCTTGGGGCAAGGGGCTTGAGAGGATGGGGCAGTCTGGCTTCAGGCATACTTTGAAGAAACTGAATGTCTGGCTCCATTGCAATCTGACTTCAGGCAATGAAACTGCCTTAGTTGCCCTGGTTCATGGCTTTTGTCAGAAGTGAGATAGTTAGAGAGTGGCCCTGCCCTTTCTGCTTGGCCTTTCAATGGCTTTTGATACCATTGACTATGGCGTCCTCTTGGAGCAGCTCAAGGAGTTTGGTGTTTGTGCTTCTGTGGTCTTTCCCCCACCTTCAGGGCTCTTCCCTTGCAGTAGATGTGGGAAGCCACTACTTGGCGCCGTGGGAGCTTCTCCATGGTGTCCCACAGAATTCCTTCTTGCTCCCCACGCTATTTAACATCTACAAGAAGCCTCCGGGAGCTGTCACCAAGAGATTTGGAGGTAGGTGTCACCCATATGCAGATGACATCCAGCTCTGTGTGATGGCCTGGGACTGGGGCTCAGACTCGGAACCAGAGGAGACTCATTCTGCACCGGATCCTTTGCCTCAGGCATCATCTGAACCAAGTCTAGGCCCTGATCCTGAGGAGTCCCAGTCTGCACAGGTTCCCCTGCAGCAAACCCCAGCTGGGCCGAGTCAGGGGCCTGAGCCTGCCCTGGCTCCAGATGCGGGGATTCCTTCGTTGCCTCCAGCTGGGCCATCACTTACAGCTGCTTCACTACCGGTTGGGTCAGGGGAGGCTGAGGCGGCCTCTGGGTCTAGTAACCCACCGACGTCTCCCAAGCTGCAGAGACTCAGGTCTGAGAGAAGGAGAGACTTGAGTTCTCGCAGGAGGAGTGCTCGCCTTTGGGTGAGACAGGGAGGTGAGTCACCGGGGGATCAGGACCGGCCGCTACCCCGACAAAGATAAAAGGCTTTCGGACCCTGCCCCAGGTTGCGGGAGCAACGTTGCTGTTTATAATAATAATAATAATAATAATAATAATAATAATAATAATAATAATAATTTATTATTTATACCCCGCCCATCTGGCTGGGCCTCCCCAGCCACTCTGGGCGGCTTCCATAAAAACCAAAAATACAGTAAAATATCACACGTTAAAAACTTCCCTGAACAGGGCTGCCTTAAGATGTCTTCTGAATGTCAGGTAGTTGTTTATCGCTTTGACATCTGCTGGAAGAGCATTCCACAGGGCGGGCGCCACTACCGAGAAGGCCCTCTGCCTGGTTCCCTGTAGCTTTACTTCTCACAATGAGGGAACCGCCAGAAGGCCCTCGGCGCTGGACCTCAGTGTCCGGGCAGAATGATGGGGGTGGAGACGCTCCTTCAGGTCTACTGGACCGAGGCCGTTTAGGGCTTTAAAGGTCAGCACCAACACTTTGAATTGTGCTCGGAAACGTACTGGGAGCCAATGTAGGTCTTTCAAGACCGGTGTTATATGGTCTCGGCGGCTGCCCCCAGTCACCAGTCTAGCTGCCGCATTCTGGATTAATTGTAGTTTCAATTGTAGTTTGCTAGATCCTGCCTGAGACCCTGTCCTTGTCCTTGCCTGGTTTCCTGCCTCGTGTCCGGCCTTGGCCCTGTCAGACTGACTCCTTTGGGGCACAGATGGCTTGGCTATGGTTCGCCCACACTGCTGACTTCCAGACTGGATTATTGCAACATGCTCTGTGTGGGGCTGCCCTTGAAGACAACTGCCTCCTCCTTCCCTGTAGACCTTCTTGGATGTTAAGATTAGCAGAGGGGAGGCCGTCTTGGTAATTCAGAAATTGGGGGGGGGGGAATCTGGGATGCTTAGTTAAGTGTGCAGCCTTGCCAGGCCTCTAGTCTGCTCCTGGGTGTTTCTGAGCCCTCTGCACATGACACCCACCTGTTAGCAAGCTTTTCTCCACAACCGTAGCATAGAGAGTGTTTCGAAAGTGATGCAGATGCCTTTGACAATCCCCAACAGGAACGAGAGATCAAAACTTGATGCAGTTCTCAAAGCACTGCATCTGTGCTGTCCTCAGAAACATGCCAAGGGCACTTCCAAACCCCCACCTTCCTCCCCTTAGCTTCTCTGTGGCCAGCCCAAAGCTCCCATCCCCTGCCATATGCTCGGGGGGTGATACTTTGGGTGGTGCCAGTTGCAGGGCACAGCGGGCATTTGCTAGTTCCTCTCCTCTCCCCCTCTCTTTCTGAAGTCTGGTTCAGGGCAGCCCCTCTGCGCCCGGGAGCTTTGCCACGGCACCCTGTTTTTGTTAACGTTCCCCACTATGTATGCAGGAGGGGGAAGGCAGAACAAGAGGCATCAACCGTCGCCGTAATGTGTTTCCCAAGTAGAAATTAAGCTTAATTGGCCAATTATTGAAATAACTTCTTAATTTGCGGAAGATGTTGGAAAACAACTTCCCAGTCTGTTTGAGCTTGTTGTGGCAGCGCCTGGCCTTGAGATTTGATAAGGTTGCTCTGGCTGCTTCCCTTTGATCCTTGCCACCCCCAGCTGCCCGCTCCCATTTTCCTTTTTTAGGAAGTGGCTTTTTGGGTATCATTCTTGGCGCACGTCCAACGCCATCTATTCTGAGACCACAAAGCTTTCTGATTGTAAGAATTCACCTCGACAGCATAGCTCACTGTCAGAGGAGAGTTGTGGGAGGAGAGAGAGAGAGAGAGAGAGAGAGAGAGAGAAAGAAAGAGAACAATGCACTTCTGCATCCACAGAGGCCGCCTTGCAGCTGTGGGCATTCATGTGTGCCCAGGTGGCAGCTCCCCATGCTTGGAGGCTTGGCACCTATGCGCCAAACAGGTGCCATATCTAGTCATCTCTGCACCCAGGGACGGCTCCCATTTCTCTGCTCCCTGATGCCCAGAAGCAGCACTGGGGTGAGTTGAGTGTGGTTGTCGTGCTCCAAAGATCCTGCTGCTGCCACTTCAATTTCTTGACCAGCCGGGCTGATCTTGTTGGTTTGGGCAATGTGCACGTTTACGTTTGTCCTCGTATCTTTTAGTGGTGTCTGTTCTTCTTTCTGCTGTCGATAAATCACTTGATAGAGAGAATCCTTGGAAAGGGTTTTAACCGGTGCTGTCACCTGGCTGGGGAAATCGGTCAATTTGATTGCATGAGCTTTTAAGTTGACTCTGGAGGATTACAATAATGTGCTAGAGTAATAAGATTCGGGAGAACCCGCTTGTGCTGCTTGGAACTCTTGTGATATTAATTTATTGTATTTGATTTGGGTATGGAAATCCGTTCTTATATGTTTAGTTCTAGATATATATTTATATGGAAGATTAGACAAATTTGTGGTGGATAAGGCTACTTGCTATGATGGCTCTGCTTTGCCTCCAATGCTTCTGAGTACCAGTCGCTGGGAACCACAGGAGGGGAGAGTTGCTCTTGTGCCCAGGACCTCTTTGATCCCCGGCATCTTCAGGTAGGTTTGGAAAACCTTCTCTCTCTTTGGTGATCCCTCGTAGCCGAGTAAGATTGTCTTCCATGAACATGGTCTTAACAGTGAGTCCGTAAGTGACTGTGGAGGCCAATTCTGGATCCACGTGTCCTTCCACAGTGGGGACATTGGTTTCTGGGCAGGAGTTGATCACGGTGTGGATGTGCCAAGCGTGCCTTCCTCTTAGCACATTTCTCTCTTGCGTCCTGAGTTTGAGCGTCTTCAAAGCCCATGACACCTTTGGGAAAGGCTGTTCTCCAACTGGAGCGCTCGCAGGCCAATGTTTCCCAGTTGTCAGTGTTTATACTACATTTTTTTAGATTTGCCTTGAGTTAGTCTTTAAACCTCTTTTGTTGACCACCAGCACTACGCTTTCCATTTTTAAGTTTGGAATAGAGTAGTTGCTTTGGAAGACGATCATCAGGCATCCGCACAACAGGACCAGTCCAACGAAGTTGATGTTGAAGAATCATTGCTTCAACACTGGCGATCTTTGCTTCTTCCAGGAAACTGGCATTAGTTTACCTGCCTTCCCAAGTGATGCGTAAAACTTTTCGGAGACACCGATGATGGAATATTTCGATAAGTTGGAGATGGCGTTTTTAAGTGGTCCATGTTTCACAAGCAGACAGTAAGGTTTGGAAAATACTCCCTGCCTGGCAAAATGGTGCTTTTCCACGTGGGAAGGTAGCCCAACTAGGAGGAAGAAAACTCTGATCCTAAACCTCCACTGCCTTGCAGGACATATTTGGGAGAAGAAAAGGCTAAGGAGTAAGCCCTACAGAAATATGGAGTCCCTAAGGCAGTTGGATGGCATTTTGTATGCCTCCCTCTGACAACTCCAAGCTGGTGTTAAACAAATGGCTGTGCTTTCCTTTGGAGGCCGGGGGGGGGGCCCTCTTGTCGTCTGGGCAGCTCAGGACCTCCAGACACACGGCCCAGGCTTGCGCCCCAAGGAGGCCACTTTGTGGGTGCTGCAAGCACAGCTCTTTAACTTCACCTCCGGAGGTGCACTCCATTGTCTCTCGAGACAGACGGGTGCCAAACAAAGCTGGGTACTTCTGTGGACATATTTGCAAGTCTTGATTAGGACATACCTTCAGTTTTAGGGCTTGTACTTGCTGGAGGTGATATGATCGCGTTTTCCTCCTTACCCAGTAAAGACAAATAGTCCCTGCGTATAGAAAACTACTGTATTAAGGGAGAAGGCAGGGCTAGACGTTTTGTCCCTGACATGCTACATGTCTCTATGCAGCAGACATTTTGGTACAAAGAACCTTACCCCTGATACTCATAAGCATGAGTTTGTTGAATATGTTTAATGAATCTGGCATATTTATCAATGTATGTGGCCATCTGTCAAGGATTCTTTTGTTGTGATTCCTGCATTGTGGGGGGCTGGACTAGAGGACCCCCAGGGTCCCTTCCAACTCTACAACTCTGTGATTCTATTGATTTTTGTCCTTTACTCTCCCCGTGAGCTGCTTTGAGAGCGATTATGCATATAAGTAAAAGAACAACAGTGAAAATGAAATGCAAGCGACCCCTTGAAAGCATGCTATAGAAGAAGGACCAGGCCTTTCCTGGCCCCTGTCATCTCTGTATTTCCCAGCAAGCTTATGGTGTCTTTTGGCCATTGTTATTCTGTGTGCATTAATCCCGAGTAACGGCACAGCTGGGTTCTGTCCTTGCAGTCACCGAGTCGGATTTGAGAGAGTCCTCATTCCACACCCTGCCAGGTGCCGCGACAGAGTAGAAATAAACCACCTCCTTGCCTTGTGCTAAAGTGGGCATGGAATTTAAAGAGTGACGAGCGTACCTGTTGAACAGAACTGCTGCGACCATCCCACCGGTGGCTGGGGGGGCGGGCAAGGACAGCTCCCCACATAACAGGGCAAGGACCAGTATGGGCGGCAATAATTCCAGTTAAGGTGTGGACATCCTGCACTTGCAGCCCTGTGGTCAAATATCCACCTCCACACCTCTGGGGGCTCACCTTTTTTTTTGAGCCAAGGGGCAGCCGTGCCTCCCAGTTGCCCGCAAACTGGGGGTGGAAAATGTCATCTCCCCCAGAACCCGACCTTTTGATGGCTCCTGCTCTCAGAGGAGGAGGCTGCCCGCCGTGTCCCTGCATGAGCAGCTCCTCTGAACGTGCCTCTTTTCTGAGCAGGCAGTTTCCCCTTTCTGCTGCGTTCCCCGAGAGCCCCCCTTTTGTAGAGCTGCCCACATTCCTGGGATTGATTTTGGGGGGAGAAGGACTGTGCAGCCAACTCTCCCGGGGTTTGAAAAGTGCACAGTTCAAGGATCAAACCCTGGGCAAGGGCAAAAGGGTCCTGGGCCCCCTCAATTGATTCCGTGGCCTCGGCTTAAGGCTCCGGTTGCCCCCCACTTCGCGGAGATAGCCAATCAATGCCAAATATTTTGTTCTGTGCGTGCGTGGGCTTCCTTCCTCCCTCCCCGGTTTCCCAGCATGCCTTATCTTTTCCCTCCTGCTGTGTGTCCTATTGCCTCCCTATGTGGCTATCATCATATAGGGCTTTCTGCCTAAGCCAGCTTTAAATGATTTCTCCCTCCACCCCTTTTGGTAAACATTGTGTACGGGGCTTAACTGCAGCAGCCCTTTTCTCTGCAATTACAGCCCTGCTGGCGCAGTCCTTTCTCTCCGTGCATTAATTCCACTTCCAAAGTCCAGGGGAGGGGAGATTTATGGTGGTCTACTTTTTCCCCCTTTTTCCAATGCAGCAAAATTAGCGGCATGGCAGAAAATCAAGGACAGGAGGTATTAGAGTTGTGGAAGTGAGCCAGAGTTGAGGGGCAGTGAATGAAGTGTCCGGGGGGGCGGGGGGCGGGAGCCACAAACCAAGGCCAGGATCCAAGCAGAGAGGCATAGGCTGAGAGGTAGAGCATCTGGTTTGACCCCTAACTTTCTATGCTTAGGAGTGGAAGTATTCTCTGTACAGTGGTACCTCGGGTTACATATGCTTCAGGTTACATACGCTTTAGGTTACAGACTCCACTAACCCAGAAATAGTGCTTCAGGTTAAGAACTTTGCTTCAGGATGAGAACAGAAATCGTGCTCCAGCGGCGCGGCAGCAGCAGGAGGCCCCATTAGCTAAAGTGGTGCTTCAGGTTAAGAATAGTTTCTGGTTAAGAACGGACCTCCGGAACGAATTAAGTACGTAACCCGAGGTACCACTGTATATGGGCCTGACTGTAGTCGCACTTGGAACCGCGGCTCTTGCAATAAAGCCACAGGGAGGCCTCCTCTGAGAGAGGCCACTTCTTATTTCACAGGTTCTAGGAGGGGGTTGGGGAACCTGTGGCCCTCCAGATGTTGCTGGACTCCAGCTGTTACCATCCCCGACCTCTGCGCTGGGTGGGAATTTGGAGCTGTTAGGTTACAGGTTCCTTGTCCCTGTTACAAAAGCTGAGAAGTCCGCCTAGCATATTGGAAGCGCTTCTTACATGTTGAGGGTCCCATTCCCTCCGGGGTGATAATGTCAAGGGTTCCAGGATGGGCACTGCCAGCGCTCTCACTTAGACCCGCCCTGCTTCTGTTTCCACTATGCCTGTCTCAGATCGGAATTCCAAATCCTAGGCAGGTTTAATTGTAAGCAAGATTCTTTGGACTTGATGGACAAACTCTGAAATAAATACAGTGGTACCTCGGGTTAAGAACTTAACTCGTTCCGGAGGTCTGTTCTTAACCTGAAACTGTTCTTAACCTGAAGCACCACTTTAGCTAATGGGGCCGCCTCCTGCTGCTGCTGCGCCACCGCTGCATGATTTCTGTTCTCATCCTGAAGCAAAGTTCTTAACCCGAGGTACTATTTCTGGGTTAGCAGAGTCTGTAACCTGAAGCGTCTGTAACCCGAGGTACCGCTGTACCCAGGGGATGATTTCTTAGCATGAAAGACCAACGCTCTTCTGGAAAGCAAGTGAAAGGCTTTTCTTCTTTGGCGATCCCTCCTAGCCGAGTAAGATGGTCTTCCACGAACACGGCCTTAACAGTGAGTCCGTAAGTGACTGTGGAGGCCAATTCTGGATCCACGTGTCCTTCCACAGTGGGGACATAGGTTTCCGGGCAGGAGTTGACCACGGTGTGGATTTGCATGGGAAAGTGGTTCCTTTCTGACTAAGGAAGGGAGATGGGGGTGGCTTTGGGGAGCATTGGGGGCCCCACGTCACGTAAGGCGGCTGCTCTCCCATGCTGTGGACTCTGACACCCACCCCAGCTCCCCTTCCTTCCGCCCTGACCCCCTAACCTCTTCTGTGTCTGGTTTAGCTTTCAGGCCAGCCGACCCGCCTTGAACGTTGTCATTTTCCCTCTCCTGCATGAGGACTTGACGGAGGTCATCCGGGACGTTCCCATGATGCACTTGGACGAAATCACCTTGTTCAAAAGCCGGGTGGCCGAGGAGCCGCCCAACCTGTGGGGGTGATGGCGGCGCAGCGGAGTGGGAGGCTCGGCATGAGCGCGAAACAGCTGCTGCTTCTCCTTTGCCAGGCGGTCCGGCCCCTGAGCCTCGCGGGGCCACCGTATTCCAGTGTTCTGCAACTCAGATGCCGCTTCGAGGGCAAGCTTGCCAGGGTGCCAGGCAGGCCTTGTGTATCCCGTTTGGGCAAAATTTGCCCCCAAAGAAAAATCTTAATATTTATTGGTTTTAATTAGCAGCCCGCCCCACCCCTGAGGGACTCAGGCTGGGCCACAATGAGCTGGTGATTCCTTGCTATTTAATACATGAATTCTCATGCCGCTTTAAATGTAGTTAAAGGGGAGAGGAATTTAACTTGAAAGAATGTGCTCCCTTTTCTTCCTCCTCCCGTTACTTATTCTCGGAGATGGTTGGCTCTTGTGCTTTTTTTGGGGGGGGGTCTTCACTCGAATGTCTTAAGGGACTTTGTAGGTTGACGCAGAGAGTGGACGTTCCTGAGCTTTTATTTATTGGGGGGGGGGTTGGTGTGCATATGTCGTACAGCTGATCCTGCCCCCTTATCTTGAGGGGGAGGGATAGTTTGTGCCGCTAGGACCTGCTGTGCTGGATACAATTCCATTTTCCATCTTTTTAGCCAGAGAGACCTGGGATGTTTGTACACGTGCCTGCTGGGGTGCAGCCAGTTGCCAGGCCAGAGTATCCTCCAAGTTTCATATACATCTAAATAAAAATATCCCACACAAAATTTACAGGCTGCCAAGTGCCAGGAAGTTCTCCTGCACAAGCCCCAATGAAATGAATGGATGCTGTGCAGGAACACTCCCGGGTCACTGCACAGGTCACCCTCATTGAGCTGGGAGCTGCTCTGAAAGGCCCACAGCACAAAGTCTTGTGTCCTTTAGCTTTTACAACCTTGTAGCCGTTTATGGCGCTAAAGAAAAGCAAGCACACCTTGTAAGCAGTGGCTGGCATTGAGCTCCAATCCCAAATTGCTGTTGTGAGCATAAACACACACACACACACACACACACACACACACACACACACACACACACCTCTCTCTTTAAAGCTCCCCAAATAACCAACCCTTCCTAACAGCTTTTTTGAAAGCAGGCTTTGCCTTTATCAGGCTAGTTCTGCTGGAGGTGCTAGCTTTGACTGACAGAATTTTATCGAAACTGTGCCAAAACGCTCCTTTGCCAAGGCCCTCTTCTTGGGGGGGGCTGCAGCTGTTTTGCCATGGGGCGTAACCTGGCCCTGGCCCTTCCCTCCATCGTACCGCAGGGCCCTTCCCACTCCCATTTTTGCATTCTCCTAAAACACGAGTGGGGAGCCCGGTGCCCCCTCCAGACATCGTTGGGACCCCCAGCTCCCCGAGAGCCAGCTTGGTCGCATTGGTCGGGGGGCGATGGGAGCTGCAAGGCCACAAACATCTTGGAGGGGGGCACAGAGGGTTCCCCACTCCTTTATTAAAAGGCCCTTCGCTTTCCACTTGGGGGGACGACAGTGGCAACGCTGCAGCTTCTTCTGGGTGCAGATTTAGGTGTTCCGGAAGCAACGCTGCATTGTTTGCAATGGGGGGGGGGCATGGAAGGAGGGAGTAGAACCGTCTCCCTCAGTTGCTGTTTCTCAGCTTCTGCTGCTCTTCGCTTGAAGTTGTGGGCCAGCTTGAGTATCCGTAGCAATGTGTCTGTTCCAATGTGATGCTGGTATCTGTGTTAATTGGATCAACAGTGGATTTACCTGTCAAATATGGCATATAAACACTTCTGTACTCACCTTTGCTATCTTAGTATGCTCTTTTTGTGTGTGCAGGGGGGGATGATGACAAAAAAACTGCCTTCTATCAGATCAGACTCTCTCTCTCTCTTTTGTCCAGCTTCAAAGGTTTTTGACTGCAACTTCCATCAGCCTCAGCCAGCTTAAACCAATCTCCTCTTCTCTGGCACTGGGTCTCCACGGTATGTTTAGCCTGGAGGAAGAGGGGATCAAGAGGTGGTGTGAGAGCCATCTTCAAATATCTAAAAAGTTGTCATGCGGAAGAGGGAGCAAGCTCGTTTTCTCCCGATCTGGAAGGTGGGACCCGAACCCAGGGCTTCCCATTAACAGGAAGGAGATTCCGACTCAACATCAGGAAGAAATTTCTGACCATTAAGAGCTGTTCGACAGTGGAATGGACCCCTTCAGAAGGTGGTGGGCTTTTCTTTTTTGTATTTAGAATTTTACTGAGATTATTAGAGTAAGTTTAAGTGAATTGGAAGGAAGAAAAAAATTAGAAAAAGAGGGTGAGGAGAGTACATTAGAAAGCAGTTTAAAAAGCAAAGGGAAACAGCAATAACAAAATAACCATAAAATATAATTAAGGATACAAAACTATATAGTATGTTAGTAGATGGATAAACTTGTCTCCCTCAAGCGTATGCTAATCCATGTGTCACTATGGTTTAGACCAGTGTTTCCCAACCTTGGGCCTCCAGCTGTTTTTGGACTACAACTCCCATCATCCCTAGATAGCAAGACCAGTGGTCAGGGATGATGGGAATTGTAGTTCAAAAACAGCTGGAGGCCCAAGGTTGGGAAACACTGGTTTAGACAAATACATTCCAAATATCATTAAATTCATTGGAGGCTGTTAAAGAAAGGTGGGGGGGGGGGGGGCAATCTGTCAGGGATGCTTCAGCTGTGATTCCTGCATCGCAGGGGGTTGGACTAGAGGACCTCTGGGGTTCCCTCCCAAATATATGATTCTCTAGGACCTACTCCTCCACCTCTCTCTATCTGGAGCTGCTTCCAGGGATTGAACCAGGAATCCTCTGCAGGCAAAGCAGAGACTCCGCACCCCGGAACGATGGAAAGGTGGGGAGAGAAGCGCAGTTGGCTTTGCCTAGGTTCTCGTTTGCAACCTTCTCTGAGGACTGGGGCAGATCTTTGCTGTCCCCTGGTGCTGAGGAGCTACAAAGGCCATATCCGCCCCATACAGCGAGAACCCTGTGATACCGCATTGAAGAGCCAAGCCTTCCCACAGAGAAGCTGCCGCTTGTTAAAGGCGCTGCCAGTGGTTACGAGCCGCCGCCGCCTCTTCCTCTCCCAGAGCTACAATTCCCAGAGCGGTTTAATCACCAGTCCCTCTTCACGGCGGGTGGAATCTGGAACTGCAGCCCTATGCAGGGAAGAAAGGTTTCTCTGCGGTTAAGTGGGGATTCGAACCCTGATCTCCTCCCAGGCCTGAGTCCGAAGCTCTGGCCATTACGCCACACTGCTCTCTGGCTCCACAACCCAAGTCCCGGCCACAAATCCTCCTAACTCGAAGCTGGATTTGAGTTGTTGTTGCTGCTGCCGCCGCTGCTCCAGGCAGGATGCAGCAGATGTTAATAATGTGCTTATTTTCTCTCTAAGTGCCATTTTGGCATTGGTGTTAATTACAATTTATATTCGGCAGCGTTTATGTTGGGAAAAGAAACCCACCTTAATGGTCCCCAACTGACGGGGGTGGGGGGTGGGCAAAGGGCTGTTAAACGGAGCTCCATATGTTTGATGGGGTGCCAGGCAGAGAGGCAGGGAGGTGTGTCCCTGGACCCTCTCTCTCCTTTCCTTCCAGGTTTCATTTCAGCCCAGAGCAACTCTGGAGGTTTCTATACAGAGGTTGGGTGGCCATCTGTCAGAGACGCATTTGTTGCAATTCCTGCATTGCAGGGGCCTGGACTAGATGACCGCTGGGGGTCCCGCTCGACTTTACAATTCTGTGACCTCCTCCCCTTCATCTGCCGATGTTCAGCGGCTTCATATGCTCCCTGCGGACGGCTTGAATGAGTTCATATTTAATACATGGAACTGCTTTTAGCATCACCTTTTGGAAGAGAAAGGAATGGCTCAGGGGTGGGGACCTAAGAGTCTCCCCCCCCAACAAAACCTCAGTCTAATGAGCGTTGAGTGCATTCTCATTGAATTCTCCATCCACCTCTCCCACAATCCCTTTGAACATCCACCCCCAGAGCACGGGGCAGCCCCAGGCTACCTTTTGCCTGTTTGGTTTGTTTGAAAGGGTTTCTGAACAACTCAGCATCTGAAATCTAAGCGGCGTTCTTGCATGTGGAGTGCCCAGCCCTTGCAAGAGAGGTCAGGCCCAGGACCGCCTTGCTCCACCCAGGGCCTGATCCCTTCTACACACAAAGCCAGGGAGCTCTTCACTGCTTCTGGCAGTTCTAAGGGCCTGAACCCCCAGCCCAGCCCAGCCCAGCAGGAGCAAACCCAGGGTGACCAGAACAGCCTTATCACAGGACCTGGGAGCAGGAAGGAGCTGTTTCCATGAGGTCCCTGAGGATGTTCCAGGTCGTTTGGGTGGGAGGCCATAGCCTTCCAGAGGTGGAATGGAGGACCAGTGACCCTCTCGCCCCAGATAATAATAATCCGTTCCAGAAGTTCGTTCGACTTCCAAAATGTTCGGAAACCAAAGTGTGACTTCTGATTGGCTGCGGGAAGCTCCTGCAGCCAATCGGAAGGCGCGCTGGACGTTCGGCTTCCGGAAACCGGAACAGCCACTTCCGGGTTATGATCGTTTGGCAGCTGATTTGTTCGGGAGCCAAAGTGTTTGAGATCTAAGGTACGACACTAACACAAAGCTCTTCCTGATGTTTAATCCGAATCTCCTCACTGGATCCCTCTGGATCAAGCCAGCAGCCCAGGATCCTGTTCTCATAGATGTCCAGACAGATGCCCACGATGGGAAACTCGCGAGCAGGATTCACGCGCAAGACCCCTTTCCCCCTTCTGTGGTTCCCAGTGTCTGCTACTCAGAAGCACTGCAGCCATGGCCGGGACAGTGACCGGTAGCCTTGCCTCTGCTTCAGAGCCACTGGCCCCCCTTCTGCCTCTGGCCTGTTTCCAGGGCTCTTCTCGGCCCTGAGGAGGTCTTGTCATAGAAGTCGTGGGCTCATTGGTGCTGAGCTCTGGAGGGAGGGCAGGGGTTCGCTTTGCCAACCCTCACCGATCCATATTCATCGCGCACCGTCCACAGGTCGGGGCAGCTGCCCACCGACACCTTTCCACCCCTCCCTGAAGCCTGTCAAAGGAGCAATATTCTCTGCGCCTACTGGGGAAGCTGCCCTCCATCGCGAGGTCCACGAGATGCTCAATTGGATGTCGTAGGCGCACCCCACCGGCTCTCCGGCAAAAGCCTCATTTCCATAGAAACCGGACAGGATGTGGGAGAAGGGGCTGTGATTAATAGCCAAGGGAGGCTGCCTTGGGCCCTCTTCAATTTTTTAGGGGGCAGAGAGGGCCAGAGGCAGACATGGGGGGGGGGAGGGGAGAGGCAGGTGCCCATAAAGCTAATGAAAACCATTTTGCCTGCGAATTCCGCAGGCAGCCTATTCCCTAGCACGTTTTCCATCCTGCTTCACCCTCCTCTTTTTAGCAAAGCAACTAGCTCTCTTCCGAAGGTTTCCTTGCCCTCCCTCCCAGCAGCGACCCCCATGGCTCAAATTAATAAGGGTTTCTAAAAGGACAAGCAAAGTCCTCGCCGCTGTCGCTGGTTAGTAGTGGGGGGTGGAGTAGGATAGGCTGGTCGTCTAGCAATAAGGCGAGACCCCGACATTTGCCGTTTGAGCTAAAAGAGCGTTAAAAAGGTAAAGTGACCCCCCTGACCATTAGGTCCAGTCGTCGCCGACTCTGGGGTTGCGGCGCTCATCTCGCTTTACTGGCCGAGGGAGCCGGCGTACAGCTTCCAGGTCATGTGGCCAGCATGACTAGGCCGCTTCTGGAGAACCAGAGCAGCGCACAGAAACGCCGTTTACCTTCCCGCCAGAGTGGTACCTATTTATCTACTTGCACTTTGACGTGCTTTCAAACTGCTAGGTTGGAAGGAGCAGGGACCGAGCAACGGGAGCTCACCCCGTCATGGGGATTTGAACCGCCGACCTTCTGATCAGCAAGCCCTAGCCTCTGTGGTTTAACCCACAGTGCCACCCACGTCCCAAAAAAGAGGGTTAGGGATGGGTATTTTCCCCCAGCAGCCTTGACCCAGGGGTAGAAACTCAAATCTCTCAGCTAACCACCAAAAGGTACCTTAAACCAAGGTTATGGTTGCTGAAACAAAATGTCTAGATGCCCATTTGTTTCCCGTGAATTTATTACTATCCTCGTCATTTTCAATATCACTTTATATTTTAAAGGAAAGAATCTCCAATATTTAGCTGGCCGAGCCAGCTTCCTCCTCCTGCCTAACGGCAGAGCTGGCCTTGAAGAGATAGAGCAGAGGTGTCCGCGTTTGCTTCTGATGTTCCCTAACCAAAGAGAGAGAGAAAGATTTGCAGTGCGTCTCCTTCCAAAGTCACATTTAAGCCCCATGAAAATATTCCGTATGGCTAGATCTGAAGGCAGGCAGAGGGATTTCAGTTTAATTGCTGTGCGTCCTCCCTCCTCCCGCTTTTCTCTTTTAGCTTTCAAAATGCTCACGAGTGTAGCGTTTTTATGCTAATTCTGCGGAAGCCGGCATGCCTTTGTCTTAAATTATTTATTTTAGTTAATCCCCTTTTTTTGCCTTAAAAAGGGAGGGGAAGGGGGGGCTCCTGAACTCCCATCTCTACACACTGAGAATGTTAAATTGGGCATTGCTAATTAGCCATTTGACAATTAAGGAACATAGAGCAAAAAAACACACCATTAGGACATTGGGGTTTGGGGTTTTTTTTTGCTTTCTTTATGTATTTGTGAAGTTCTCCTCCACCCCATGTGCTCCCTTTGAAGTAAAAGCTGCGCTCAGTTCTTGCCCGTGGCTGTGGGATAAATGTGTCCTTAAAAAAAAAAATTTCCTTGTGAAAACTTTAAAAACTGCTGTGAGAGATTTAAAAACTGTGTGTGAGTGTGTAGGAAGCAATTTTATTAAATTTGTAAGCCATAATGCTCATAAATGGGAGTATTTGAAAAAAACAGTGGATTTTTACAAAAGTAGTGAAAGGGATAGCTGGTCTGCGCAGGGAGGGCTTCCTTTCCCCCCTTTCAGTTTTTAGTAGCTAAAATTCGTTATATATGTATGGAACACTGTCCAGGCAGCTTGCAAGCTACAGCCCTGGCTGCAAATTATAGCATATACAACCAGCAGAGGGTCTGCCCTCCTCTGCTCCCTTCTTCCTTCGCCAGAGTGGTGCATGCTCTGGTTATCTCCCACTTGGACTACTGCCATGCACTCTACGTGGGGCTACCTTTGAGGGTGACCCGGAAACTACAACTAATCCAGAATGCGGCAGCTAGACTGGTGACTGGGAACGGCCGCTGAGACCACATAACACCGGTCTTGAAAGACCTACACTGGCTCCCAATACGTTTCCGAGCAAAATTCAAAGTGTTGGTGCTGAGCTTTAAAGCCCTAAATGGCCTTGGTCCTGTATACCTGAAGGAGCGTCTCCACCCCCATCGTTCTTCCCTGACCTTGAGGTCCAGCTCTGAGGGCCTTCTGGCAGTTCCCTCCCTGCAAGAAGCCAAGTTACAGGCAGAGGGCCTTCTCGGTGGTGGCGCCCACCCTGTGGAACGCCCTCTTATCCGTCAAAGGAAAAAACAACTACCAGACTTTTAGAAGACATCTGAAGTCAGCCCTGTTTAGGGAAGCTTTTAATATCTGAAGGACTATTGTAGTTTAATCTTTTGTTGGAAGCCACCCAGAGTGGCTGGGGAAACCCAGCCAGATGGGCAGGGTATAAATAAATTCTTCTTTTTCTTCTTCTTCTTCTTCTTCTTCTTCTTCTTCTTCTTCTTCTTCTTCTTCTTCTTCTTCTTCTTCTTCTCCTCCTCCTCCTCCTCCTCCTCCTCCTCCTCCTCCTCCTCCTCCTCCTCCCAATTAACCTCCATCTCCAAGGCCTGCTCTTGTGTAGGGTTGCCATAAGTCCGGAATTTCCCTGACAAAGCCAGTATTCGACCCTCGTGAACAGCATCCAGGTGGAAAACTGGACGTATGGCAGCCCACGTCGAAAATGTAGGATATGATGAAAATCATTAGCTCAAAAACTCATTTTTTGTTGTTGAGATTTAGCAAAAAAAAAAAAAAGCTTACCAACTTTGGGCAAAACTTTAAAAAGCTGAAAAACTTTGCCCAAAAAGCTCAACAACTTTTGTTTCTGTGTTTTCACTTTTTGAAATTTGGCATCACCAGGGCCCTCCCCTAGGTTGAGGGTCTCCTGACCTGGCAACCCCATGTCCTTCTGATGTTTTGGCCTCTGGTGCCCATCAGCTGCAGCTAGCAGGTTCATTGGTCAGGCATGATGGTGTTAAATTGTTATAAGAAAAAAAACTGCTCCTTTTCCCCTTATGGGGTACCCAGGAGCCCGTTTAGAGTCCTTATGTAGGTTCTCTTATCGGTAGGAGAAAATAACAGAGACCAAGCAGAGAATATTGAGAAGCAAAGCAGCTAGTAAGCCTGATCTTTATTGATCTGTTGCAACAGGGTCCTCACTCACCCCACGCAGGAGGGAGGAGGAACTCAGAACAATGGCGCGCAAGGCCTTATATAGACTTTTGAAATTGCCCACCCTGTAGTCCAAGACCACCCCCCAAAACATCATACATACATCACAGAAGGAGGCGGTCTACAGCAGAAATCCTGTCTGCCAAGAAACCTGTTGATGGTTTACCTGGCTATTAATGGGTTTATCTGGAGAGCCTGGCCATTCTTTTGAGATGATAAATACTTAATTCCTGAGTCAGGGTCACAGGCTCACCCTGTTCATACCCAAATGTGCCCTTAAGGCAGGATTTGGGAGCACAGAGACAATGGGGAGGCTTTTCCCATTTGCATCCAAACTGCAGAGGAATATTTGAGGTCACTGAAAGAGTCAAAATGGCTTTAGGACTTTTCCTGTACTGTTTCAGACATGTGGTTTATATATTTGTGTATGTGTATGTTTGATTTTAATTAATTTTTATAACGAAAGGTTTTTAGAATGTTGGATTATTTTGATTGTTGTTAGCCGCTGGGGAGGGCGGGGTATAAATAAAATTTATTATTATTATTATTATTATTATTATTATTATTATTATTATTATTGTGTTTGCCTGGTACATTTATGAACATTTATTTTATATCTTAGACCGTATAATTCTCATAACAATGGGAATTGTAGCCCAACGGATCTGGAAGGCACTAGGATTGGGGAAGGGGCTCACTTCTGAGTAGACCTGCCTAGGTTTGTGGTTGTGAATCAAGTCTCGCCCAAGTATTCCAGCAATTGCTGTGTGACGCAGAAAGTGCCCCCCGTTCAAGTCTCGCTGGTGTAGATCAATGATGTCAGAGCTGCCTCCAGGTCCCAGCTCACAGAGGACCAACGCTAGGCTGTAGTTATGTACAAAAGTCTTTATTGAGGTTCAGTTTACATTTTAAAGCCGCAGCACGCAGCTCTACGTCTCAACCCTAGACCGGCGAAGTCCCGTCTGAGTCTCCACCCCTTCCACACCAGTTTAAGACTCTCGCCTTGCTCCACCTCTTCCTAAGTTGCTTTCTCCTCTGGGCCCTCCTGCCCGCTAGGGTTTCATCCTTCCTGGACTCCTCTGACGCTGACCCTGATGATTCTTCCCCCTCCTTCCGGCGGGCTTTAGGACCTGGTTCCCTATCCGGGCTACCTTCTGTGCCGCTCGCCTGTACATTTGAACTTGGCGCGCGCGCCCAGCCTGCAACTTTCCTCTTGACCGTTCCCTCGCTCTCTGATGGAGGCGTGGCCACCCCTGACTCCTCTTCTCTCGCTGGTGGTGCATATGTGGGCTCTGATACCTGGGACTCCTCCCCCCCCCACTACGCTCTGGTGGGGAAGCTGGTCCTGATTTCCAACTGCTGCTCTGGGAGTCCCCGCTGGCCCCTTGTTTCTGGGGTGTCCCCCTTGGGTCCCCCCTTGCCCTGCCCATCGGCGCCCCCTTCTGTGAATCTTCCGATTCGCTGGAGAGGCTCACGGAATCTATTGGGCTGCTGTCATCCTCTCCTACGCTGCCCTCGGATTGCTCCCCCTCGCTCTCCATCTCCTCTCCTCCCTGCGCTCCCGCTGAGTCCCTGACAAATGAAGATGGTTCAGAACTGTTTGAGATCTGGATCTTACCACTCTGGATCTTACCACTCAATATCCATGGTCAAAGTGACAAGCTGGGTCTGAGATTCGAACAAAACAAGCAACCCCTCCTTTTCAACCAACCCGGCATAGTTTAATTTGTTACCCAGCGGAACATGGCTCTAGGCCTGCGTGGCAACTTTGGAATTATAGCTTTGTTTAAAAACCAAAATGACTTAAAAGTTAAATGTCATCAAATTGACATTTACTGCTTGTGTGAGCAAAGGAGAGGGAGCTGGTAGATGGTTTAATAATGAAATATTTGGGAGAAAACGGAGGAGGTTGGACGAGGAGATGCATGGGCAAAGAGCATGGGCACTTGTATCCTGTTATCGCTCGCTCATCACTCACCTCTGAGCAAATCTATGCAAGCTTCAAAGTATCTCTGTCATCGCCATCGTCCCTTAACATTGCCTTCACACCTTCATAAAACCATAGCGTAGTGTGTGCATGCTCAGAGGATGACCTCCAAACCATCCTAAATATCTTTGCAGAAGCTTACAAAAAGCTTGGCCTGTCACTCACCATCTAAAAAAACCAAATTGCTTCACCAACAAGTACAAAATAACCCCTCTGCAGCGCCACAAATCCAACTCAATGGGGTAACGTTGGAAAATGTTGATCACTTCTCCTAACTGGGCAGTTATTTTTCCACAAGGGCCGACACTTATGCTGAAATCTAGCATCACCTGAGCTCTGCGAGTGTGGCTTTCTTCCGATTGAAGTGCAGAGTGTTTGAGGACCGGGACATTCGCAGGGAAACCAAAATGCTTGCTTACAAAGCTATTGTACTACCAACCTTACTGTCTGATGGTGAAACATGGACCCCTTAAAAACGCCATCTCCAACTTCTCGAAAGATTCCATCAACAGTGTCTCTGAAAAATCTTACATATCACTTGGGAAGACAGGTGAACTAGTATCAGTGTACTGGCAGAAGCAAAGATCACCAGTGTCAAGGCAATGATTCTTCAACATCAACTTTGTCGGACTGGTCATGTGCTGATGCCGGATTATCATCTTCCAAAGCAACTACTCTATTCCCAACTTGAAAATGGAAAGCATAATGCTGGTGGTCAACAAAAGAGGTTTAAAGACTGTCTCAGGGCAAATTTTAAAAAATGTAGTATAAACACCGACAACTGGGAAACACTTGCCTGCGAGCGCCCCAGTTGGAGAACAGCCTTGACCAAAGGTGTCCTGGGCTTTGATGACACTCAAACTCAGGACGCAAGGGAGAAACGTGCGAAGAGGAAGGCACGCTTGGCAAATCCACACTGTGATCAACTCCCACCCGAAAACCAATGTCCCGACTGTGGAAGGACGTGTGGATCCAGAATTGGCCTCCACAGTCACTTATGGACTCATTGTTAAAACCGTGTTTAGGGAAGACAATCTTACTCGGCTACGAGCGATCGCCAAAGAAGAAGAAGAAGAAGAGGAGGAGGAGGAAGAAGAAGAAGAAGAAGAAGAAGAAGAAGAAGAAGTTACCCCCTGGGGTAATCTAGTCCAACCCCCTGCAACGCAAGAATCTCAACTAGATCATCCTTGACAGATGGCCATCCACCCTCTGCTTAAAACGAAGGAGAGTCCACCACCGTTCCCACCGTCAAATGGCCTTTTACTGTCAGATAAAATAAATAAAGAAAAGCTATCCTTAAAAAAATCCTTTAAAAACAGAACAAAACAAAACCAAACCACCTGCAGAACAAATGCTTTGAAAAGAGGACATGCAGGGCATTTATGAAAAAAGGACCTGGGTGCTTGTTATTACTGTGGGGCGGGGCGGGGGGGGGCACATTATTTCACAGTGCAGATAAAAGGAAGTACTGAAAGCTCTGCATTTATAGGCATGGAGACCGGGTTTCTTGCTAAGCCGCTATTATCAAATTAATGTCAAAATGCATCAAACAGGCCTGAGTGTTCTGGAGGCTTCTGCAAAAGTGCTTTGCAAATTGGCGACAAAAACAGTTTTTTGTTTACAGGGTACCAAGCAAGAAACCGACTAATTAGCCATTGTAATAAAAGGGGGTGGGGGAAGGAAATGGGCAATTATACAAACAAGCTGTTTTGAAGTATAAATACATGCTATTCTATGGGCCCTGCTTTAAATGTACACAGGCATATATATGTGTGTGTATAAAATCTATTGCGGCAGCGCCTCGGATGCCAACTTCCCAGGGAATGTGAAATTTGCAGAAAGGCGGAGCGCTTTGAATGGGAAAAGCAGGGTTTTGTTCTGAAGGGATGTTGAAACAAAATGAAGCAGGCCAGCTGAGAATCTGATGATGAGTTTTTAATGAGGATTGAAGCCTCGTTCCAGTGCTGCAGGCAGCTTGCCGGAACTCGCATTTGTGGAACCGCGGGCGCACTTTTTGTATGCGGGAGCTCTCTTGGCTCATTCTGGACAGGTGCGGCCACGGGGTGCCCCCAAATCCTGAGCATTTTTGGTTTCGAAAGCAGTGCGATTGCGAGCTCCCTTCTGCTGCCTTTCCTTCTACCGGGTGGCTGCATTGGCAATAGGTACAGGATTGACCAGACCCTCCAAGCGCCCCCGTTTTCCTTTTATATTTATACACACGCACACACACATTTTTATTGGTTTTTTAAATATATCATTTCCAACAATCATATAACATAACTTCTTATCTTCTACAATGTTTGAGACTTCTGTCGACATCTCTGATGATTTTTCGTACTTTATCACTTAATCTGCATTTCTTAATTTCTCTATTACTCTTAATTATCATTAACTAATAATTCTCCTCATAGTCTTTCCTGCAATATTTCAGATAGTCCTTCTTACAAAACGTCTTGCAGTCCTACTGGCGTAATCTGTTCATCACAGTTGCTTTTCAAATAGTTCGTATATTTTCTCCAGTCTTCTAAGAATCTCTGGTCCCGCAGGTTTCGAATCCTTCCTGTTAATTTATCCAGTTCTGCCTAGTCCATCAATTTCATCCACCATTCTTCTTTCATCAGTAATTCTTCTTGCTTCCATTTTTGTGCCAATAATATTCTTGCTGCTGTCATTGCATATAAAAACAACGTTTTCCAGGGACCATCTTGGATTTGCAGAAGCAGTACCTGTTTCTGATTTGATCCCAGAGTGTCCCTCTCTTCCTTAGGACGTCCCTATTTTCATCGGAGAAATGTTGATGGGTATGTGTGTCTTACTTTAGGGAGGACAGTCCTATATCCAGTGGCATAGCTTGGGGGCGACATAGGGGGTCACGAAGAGTCGGACACGACTAAAAGACTAAAGAACAACAACAAATTAGCAGATTTGCACCCATGCATATACCTAAATCAGCAAATGCAAAATTGGCAAGAGGCTGGTGGACAAGCAGGTTGGAAGTGTAAAAGGGAGTCCTTGGAGCACCCCACGATTGCCTACCTGGGCCCCAAAGGGTCATTTGGTCCGGCCCGCTACAAGACTGGTGTCATCACCAAGGAACCCCCAACTGTTGGTGCCGGTCCAAGGACTGAAGGATGATGGATCTGCACTAGTGACATTTCCAGCAAAACATTTTCCAGAAGGCAAAAGAAGAGGAAACGATATCCAAAGGAAAAGGGCCCTTGGAGAGGCAGGCAATGGAATGGAGCAGACTTTAAAACCCCAGAGAGGAGGAGGGGGGGGGGCAGAGGAAGCGACTGGGCTGCCTGCTTCTTTCACAAACGAAAGCTTGGGGAATTGTGAGAAGGAATTTTGATAGCTCTGTGGTACGGTTTTCCATTTGCAAAACGCAAACAAAAACACGTATTAAATTGTCCTTTGGGCTGCGGTGCCCTTCCTGGCACTGCTGAGCAGACTGGGAGACCCCAGGACCAGGCCAGGGGGAATCTCTGTCCCCTCAAAGGGCTGGGAACACTTTGGTTTGATCGTTCACCACCACAACAGCAAAAGATCCTGTCCTTGTTTGTGCAGCCTGGAGGGGTGGGCGAAGATAACAGCTTGCAGTTGAGCGTTTCTTGGAGAATTGGTGGGGCTCACACAGTGCGGAATGTCCCTGGTATCAAAATGTCCCTGTTAAATTTTGAACTGGCCTTCCTGTGCAAAAACCTAGCAATTAAAAAACCAACACCCTGTTGCTAGTGACCTGTTTGCAATGGGCTCCCTTGGAAGGTGGTGGACCTTCTTGGAGGGTTTTAATCTAGGGTTACCAGACGTCCCCGGTTCCCGGGGACAGTCCCCGGATTTGCAAATCTGTCCCCGGACAAATTCCGTCCCCGGAATGTCCCCAGATTTGCAAATCTATTCCCGGGAAACGTGGCAGCGGCAGCCTCAGCAGCCCGGAGCCAGCCTGGTAGCGCAATTGGCTCTGGCTGGCTTCAGGAGCTGCTCGATGCCGCAGCGCCCGCCATTTTTCCTCTCCAGAAATCCACATATGATGTGTCTTCTGTGCTCTGTCTGACCCGTTTGTGAAAATGAAGCCCTCATCTGTGATATGAGGTCCTGCCTAAGCCTCTGAACAAGCCCCACACCTGTTTGCACATTTGGATGACAGAAGAATTTCTGGTTAGTTGAAAAGCAGAAATAGATGCTTCCGGTCTCTTCCTCACAGCCATGCTGGGGGAGAGGGGAAGGGAGAGCACCCAAAACTGAGGCTTGCCGCTACTCATGCATGCAACAGTCAACTGTGGTTTGACATTGCACGTGAAAAGCACCTGACTTTTCATTTGCTGGTCTTGAAAACAGGGTGAATTATTCCGTACGAGAAAAAATGGACATATAGTACCTTGGTTCTCAAACTTAATCCGTTCTGGAAGTCCGCTCCAAAACCAAAGCATTCCAAAACCAAGGCCCGCTTTCCCATAGAAAGTAATGCAAAACGGATTAATCCGTGCCAGACTTTTAAAAACAAGCCCTGAAACAAAAATTGAACATGAATTTTACTATCCAGCGAGACCACTGATCCATAAACTGAAAGCAATAAACAATGTACTGCAGTCACACAATCAATCAGTAGCTGAACCGGGTTCCACACAGTCACAAAAACAAAACGAAAAAAGTTGCAAAACAAAAACGCAAAATAAATAGCAAAAACAGACAAACCTCAGCGTAACGCTCAAATTGGAAGTGTGGCACTGAAAAAGGTTTGCAAACCGGAACACTTACTTCTGGGTTTGCAGTGTTCAGGTTCCAAGTTGTTTGAGTGCCAAGGTACCACTGTACAGTAATTCGAAAACTGTTGCCATACAAAGGTATATTTGATACCTCGATTCCGCCTTGATCCAAGCTGAGCTCTTTCCTACACTGCTAATAGAGGTAGCCTAGTGAAGCAAGGACTTGGGAAACCCTGGTTCAAACTCACTGATGAACCTTGGGCTAGTCTCTCTCTCTCTCTCTCTCTCTCTCTCCCTCTCCCTCTCCCTCTCCTACCTCACAGGGTTGTTGGGAAGATAAAGAGTGCCAGTGTGGGGCAGTGCTCAGAGTGTCAGACTAGGACCTGGAAGGCCAGGGTTCAGATACCCACGAAGCTGACGGGGTGACCCGCGGGGGGGGGCAGTCACTGCCTCTCAGCCTGACAAGGCTGTTGTGAGTACAAAATGGGAAGGAAGAGGACTAGGCAAGCCGCTTTTGAGTTCCTTGGACGAGAGCTGGGAGACAGATTTAAATAATGATAATAATTTAGAATACTTAAAAATAAATAAATAAACAGCAATAACCTTTCTGTCATGGATGCTTTACTTGCAGGGGTCAGCAAACTTTTTCAGCAGGGGGCCGGTCCACTTTCCCTCAGACCTTGTGGGGGGCCGGACTATATTTTGAAAAGAAAAGAAAAATTAACAAATTCCTATGCCCCACAAAGAACCCAGAGATGCATTTTTAAATAAAAGGACACATTCTGCTCGTGTAAAAACACGCTGATTCCCGGACCATCTGTGGGCCAGACTGAGAAGGCGATTGGGCTGGATCTGTCCCCTGGGCCTTAGTTTGCCTCCCCATGCTTTAGTTGTGATCCCTGCACTACAGGACAGAGGCTTAATTAATTAATTAACAAGGCCTCCGGTTTTCATTGAGCATTCTAGAAGCCTCCTGCGGAAGCTGAGCAAAGTTGCATCCCATTACAAGCTCGATTAAGACATCAATTACCAAAAGTGTTATCCGAATGTCACAAGGTGGTGCTGAGCGGAGAGCCACACCGGGTGCCGATCTGATAAGGATGTTTCCTGGCACGTTACCAGGAAGGAGCCGGGCTGCTGCTGGCTCTGCAAGGAGAGGCCCCTTGCGGAGGATTCACACTCAGCCCCCGGAAGAGCCACTGACCCAAAGGAACTGCCCGGCCCTCTCGCACAGAGGTGACTGTTCCACCGCTGGGAGAACAGGATGCTGGACTAGGTGGGCCATGGGCCTGATCCTGCAGGCTCTCTTTATGTTCCTAACAGCCAGTCCCTTTGGCGCGAGAGCCACATTCTTCATGTCGTAAAATGGCAGCCCCACACAGCATACCATGGAGTAGTCTAACACTGACTTTTGTATAGGTATAAAAATGTCATCTTTTTTTAACAAGAGGGGATTTCCTTAGGAAGTAGGGAACATCTACCTGTCTAGGTTTTCTAGTTTCCAAGATAATGATGATGATCATGATCATCATCAACAACAACAGTTGTCTACTGCCCTGCAGGTGAAACTCAAAAAAATAGAATATCAGCTGTACACCATAATCATCACAATTATAACAAATAATGGCTTGATGTATCTCGCTTTGCATGTCACGAGTCTATCTCATATATTAGTCTCACCTTTTAAGTTGAATTACTGAAATAAATGAACTTTTCCACAATATTCTAATTGTTTGAGTTTCACCTCTATACCCACAGGTTTCAGGGTGATTCACAACATAAAATTGCTATATAAAAATACTAAATATATAATAAAAACGAAAGCAACCCCTCCCCAACACATTTTAAAAGGGCATGAGATGTCAAACAGCCAAAGGCCTGGAAAAGAGGAACGTTTTTGCCTGGTGCCTAAAGGTGTATAATGAAAGTGCCAGGTGAACTCTCTGGGGAGAGTATTCCACAAGCGGGGACCCACTGCACAAAAGAAGATGATCTCAGGATCCAGGTAGGTTCATATGGAAAGAGGCGGTCCTTGAGGTCTTGTGGTCCTGAGCCATTTAAGGCTTCATAGGTCAAAACCAGCACTTTGAATTGGGCCCGGAAACTGATTGGCAGCCAGTGCGGTCAGGCCAGGATTGGTGTAATATTAGGTTCGCTATCTTTCAGAAAGTGAAAACCCAGACTCAAAAGAGATGTTGAGCTTTTGGTGGGGGGGGGGGGGGTTAAGCTTTTTTAAACTTTTGCCCAAAGTTTTTGAGCCATATTTAAGCAAAATTACCCAAATCTAGACTTTGCATCTGGATTTTCCCGGACATTTCAGTGATTTCTGCTCGGACACTGCTTCTGACTAGTATTCCAGCTACATCCTGGAAATTCCAGACATATGGCAGCCCTATAATATGTTCAGACAGTCTAGCCCTGGTGAGGAACCTGGTCGCTGAATTCTGCACTGTATCTCTTCCAACTCCACAATATTCTCTGATTCTCATATTCGACACTTCCAGTATTCAAATGTTGAAGCTGGGGAGGGCAGACCAATGTGTGGGTGGCGTGGGCCTTTACAGCAACCTCAGTCCCTGAAATGTGTTCCTGCGGCCGCTGGCCCTACCAAAGCTACACCTTGCCAGCCAGCTGCAGAATCGGGGCCTCTGTGTTCTCTGCTGGCTACATGCTGTGATAAGAATTCTGAGGTCTTAGATATATGTTAAATGTTCATAAGCGTACCAACCAAGCACGTACATAGATCAGCACAGGAAGATCGACCTGAAACCACTTTTGGCTCCCAAACTGACCTCAATTACTTCTCTGCAAGGTCAAAGTGGGAAACCTCCCCACTGTTGTTTAGTCGTGTCCGACTCTTCGTGATCCCCTGGACCAGAGCACGCCAGGCACTCCTGTCTTCCACTGCCTCCCGCAGTTTGGTCAGACACATGCTGGTAGCTTCGAGAACACTGTCCCACCATCTCGTCCTCTGTTGTCCCCTTCTCCTTGCACCCTCCATCTTTCCCAGCATCAGGGTCTTTTCCAGGGAGTCTTCAGGATCTGTCCTTCCAGTGAGCACTCAGGGCTGATTTCCTTAAGAATGGAGAGGTTTGATCATAGAACCATAGAATTGTAGGGCTGGAAGGGACTGCAAGGGTTTTCTAGTCTACTGGCAGTTTTATTTCAAGCCTAGGGAGAAAGTAAGTGCTCCGCTTTGGCTGGGTTCGGTGAACCACATCCCACCGCACACCAGGTCTGATATTGCAACGGAGCAGACGATGAACTCTTTGCTGCGCCCGTTTTCCAGACCAATAAAACTGGCTCCTCTCAGCATCTCGCTTAGCATGGGGCTAGTTATGCCCCTAATTGTGACGGTTGAGCAAGGCGGCGGTGCAGTTTAGAATCTTAATTTCCCATCCAGATTCCTCATCTCTGTCAGGGTGGCATCCATATTCATCAACCCCATTACACCAGCAGGCGGCTTGTGATTATCTTGCTACCTTTGCTCTTCTTTCCCTGTGCATTTCAAACACACACACACACACACACACCACACGCATGAAGGCACCCCAAGCATGCAAATGATGTCTCTCCCCCCCCCCCATTTTTGATCTCTCTCCAGGGCCCCCTTTTAACACAACCATAGATCGGTTATTCATCCAAGATCTGCCATGCCAAGCAAACTTTGCTGCCTGTAAGAAGGAGTCGGCGGAGGGTCTTTACTCGGCCTCCGAGAGTCGTTAACTTGGCGCATTTGCATTTTGTGAGGCGTAGGACTCGCCATGCAAAAAAAAAAAAAAATCAAATCTGCAAAACCGGCCACAGCGTTCTCACGCAGGGATAAAGAAGGATCGGAGACCTTAGATCTCAGAGCAGCACAAACCCCCAAGTGCTATGCCATGAAAGAAAGCCCAGTAAACCTCTGTTGCTGAGAATCTGGCCTTGGAAATAGCAAGGGAGCATCAGGAAGAGGCAGCAGCCCGAGTCTTGCGGCATTGAAGGCACCACTTCAAAAGCACTGGAAGAGCAGAAGGCTCTCAATTTCAGGGTTGTGGTTTTGAGACCCACATTGGGCAAAAGATTCCAGCATTGCAGGGAATTGTACTAGAGGAGTTTTGTGGTCCCTTCAAACTCTACAATTCTATGAAAAAGGGAAGGAGAAGCAGGAGGCTCCAATATCTGTGCCCACCGACTCCTATTTCTTTCCCATGCACTCTTGAAGGTGCCAGTTATTAGAAACTAAAAGGTAAAGGTAAAGGACCCCTGCATAGTTAAGTCTAGCGAAACATGACTCTGGGGTTGTGGTGCTCATCTTGCTTTCAGGCCAAGGGAGCCGGCGTTTGTCCACTGACAGCTTTCCAGGTCATGTGGCCAGCAGGACTAAGCTGCTTCTGGTGCAACAGGACACTGTGATGGAAGCCAGAGTGCACAGAAATGCTGTTTATCTTCTCACCACAGCGGTACCTATTTATCTACTTGCACTGGTGTGTTTTCAAACTGCTAGGTGGGCAGGAGCTGGGACTGAGCAACTGGACCTCACCCTGTTGTGCAGGTTTTGAACTGCCAACCTTTTGATCAGCAAGCCCAAGAGGCTCAGTGGTTTAGACCACAGCACCACCTGCATCCCAGCGCCTTGTACGCCTCCTTCCAGCCACTCCTGCGGCCAAGCTGGTGCCAAACATCTTGCTCTGCTTTCCTTTGGACCACATCAGCGAGGCTTGGGGTGTGTGTCCTGTTGTATGCGCAGACCAGGACATCCAGACACACTGCCCAGGCTTGCGCCCCTGAATATCACTTCAGTGCTGCTAACACAGTGGTTTGACTTCACCCCAGGAGGGGAACTCCATTGCCTCTCTGCGCAATTTCAACTATACACCGTTGAAGGCTGCCTGGTTGAAATTCTGCAGGTTAAATGCAAGTAAAGCAGAGACCCTAGAACATGGGTAGGCAAACTAAGGCCCGGGGGCCAGATCCTGCCCAATCGCCTTCTCAATCTGGCCCGCGGACTGTCCGGGAGTCAGCGTGTTTTTACATTAGTAGAATGTGTGCTTTTATTTAAAATGCATCTCCAGGTTATTTGTGGGGCATAGGCATTTGTAGATTCCCCCCCTTCAAAATATAGTCCGGCCCCCCACAAGGTCTGAGGTACAGTGGACCGGCCCCCTGCTGAAAAGGTTTGCTGACCCCTGCCCTAGAACCTCTTTTCATACTGGGAAAACCCAGTGCAAATAGAGCTTTTAAGGGCCCCACCTCCAGAAGGCTAGGGCTGCCCTCACAGGGGGCATTTCCTAGGGACGGTTTGAATACACAGTACACATTTTTGCATATATGAGGAACTTTTGGGACTGAGCTCCAGGGTGAGTTGCGATCGTACTGCAGTTTTTAAAAAAACGCATATATAAGAAACAGATGGAACCTCTCCGAAGAATGCAAATCACAGGAGAAGGGCGATTATGGCTCTGTCCAGTCCTGCGTGTCTGTTAACAGTTGTCAAAAATTGTTTCTGGGAAGGGCCAGGAAGCAAAGGAGGCCCCCAGTCTGCCAGGCCCAAACCAGACAGAACTGTGTCTGCGTGTGCCAATAGCACAAAACACCAGAGCTGTGAGTGCGAAGGGTTTTCTGGGGCTGCTTTGGGGGGGCGGTCCCCACATTACAATTGCACCCAGAACCAAGAACCAAGATCTGCTAGCAAACACACCCAGACAATAGCTAAGAGTTTGACTTGCCTGCAGCTCCAATTCCCACCGGTCTCCTCTTCAATGGTGGGGGCGAGTAGAGATCCCCAAATCTCAATCTGGGTTTTTTTTTTTGCTTTTTGAACAGAGTACAAGGAAATGCAGGAAGCCAGAAATACATGGAGTCGTTGCCACAGAGCTACATGGAGTCGTTGCCACAGAGCTGCATGGAGAGAGGCTAAACCTGGCAATTTTGATGCAGATTGGTTTTCCCTTTCTTTGAATATATTATCAACAGATCCCTCCAGCTTCTCATTCTTCATTATGGTTTGGGTATTTAAATACCATATGATGTTCAGTGAAGTATGATTGTGATTTGGCATCCTGCTTTGCTGTTTTCATTCCGTTCTTCAACTCGGTTTTACTTTTCCCTCTTTTCCCTCGGCTGCTTACCTGCTTTTTCGGTACCTACATATTTTCGTATGCAAAAATTGGGGATGTAAACATCACCCCCAGTTTGGGTTGTAATATACAGTTTTCTTCATGGGAAAAGTTATGGGAAGAGGATTTGATGTTTACGGCTTGCTGTTCGTTGGAAGAAAACGATATGAAAATGATGTGCCGTTGGTATTTGACACCTAGTAAAATCGCGAAAGAGAGACATCACCTTGCCAACAAAGGTCCATATAGTTAAAGCAGTGGTTTTCCCAGTAGTGATGTATGGAAGTGAGAGCTGGACCATAAAGAAGGCTGATGGCCAAAGAATTGATGCTTTTGAATTATGGTGCTAGAGGAGACTCTTGAGAGTCCCATGGACTGCAAGAAGATCAAACCTCTCCATTCTGAAGGAAATCAGCCCTGAGTGCTCACTGGAAGGACAGATCCTGAAGCTGAGGCTCCAATACTTTGGCCACCTCATGAGAAGAGAAGACTCCCTGGAAAAGACCCTGATGTTGGGAAAGATGGAGGGCACAAGGAGAAGGGGACGACAGAGGACAAGATGGTTGGACAGTGTTCTCGAAGCTACCAGCATGAGTTTGACCAAACTGCAGGAGGCAGTGGAAGACAGGAGTGCCTGACGTGCTCTGGTCCAGGGGTCACGAAGAGTCGGACACGACTAAACGACTAAACAACAACAACAAAATCACGAAAATGTATAGAACCAGTTCAAATGTGTGCTGGAAATGTAAAGGAAAGAGGGTATGTTTTATCATATGTGGTGGTCCTGTAAAAGCTTTCTGGGAAATGATATACAATGAGCTGAAAAAAATGTTTAAGATCACTTTGGTCAAAAAACCAGAGGCTTTTTTGTTAGGCGTAATAGGTGTGGAACTACCAAAAGAAAATAAAAGACTGTTTATGTATGCAACGATGGCAGCAAGGATGCTTCTTCCCCAGAGATGGAAAGAAGAAGTACTGACCAGAGAAGAATGACAGACCAAACTGATGGAATATGCAGAAATGGCGAGACTGATGGGAAAGATCAGAAACCAGGAAGACCAAGTATTCTTAAGAGACTGGAACAACTTTCTAACATATTTGAGACACGACTGTAAACAGTTGAAATCATTGGCAGGAATACAATGACACTTGGAATGTAACATGGATTTTGGATACTATGATTATATAACAGATAGATTACAGTCAAAGATGCAGGAATAAAATTTAGAATTGGAACCCATGAAGGGAAGGGAGGAGGCTCAAGGTTCGAAAGAACCCCCCCTTTTTAATGTTATGTTTATGTTATGTTATGTTTATGGTGTACAACTTTTATGTAAAACTACTAAAATTATATATAGAACACCACCCCCAGAGGACAGTATATAGTTATACCGCAGCTTTCAATTTCCTAGCGCTGGGAGATTGTAGACGTCCCCCCCAGGGCCCTTAACCAGCTACAACAGGGTGGCCATAAAAGAGAGAGCAAAGGATAACACAGATTTGCATATGCTCATCTGTATGCCTAGATCATACAATCAAAGAATTGTAGAGTTAGAAGAGACCCCAAGGATCATCTAGTCTAACTCCCAGCAGTGTAGGAATCACGGCTAAAAATAAACAGATAGGCTTTCTGATCTTTCCATTGCACTAATTTGAGGCTGAGCAGCATATTGGAGAATGCTAAATTCTCCCTCCCCCTTCAGAGTTTTGGAGGTGTCTCCCACTCCCCGCAACCATTAAATGACAGTGGTGATGGTGGTATGATTATGGGATGTGGTATGATTTAGGTAAGTTCATGAAGATACCAACAAAAGGTAAGTTCAGTGTTGTTCACAATACCCAGAGATGCTAGTGAAGCTGTAGATGGATGTTAATGAAATTGTACTTGTGCAAAGCCACAGAAACTTGTGAACTACCCAGTCTAAGATGAACTTAGAAGGTCTGATTTCAATAGATTTTTCAAATGCTTAACTTAGTCTTTTGTTTTCTTTATCTTCACTTGCATGTCTTGGTATTGTGAACAACACCGAACTTACGGTACCTTTTGTTGGTATCTTCATGAACTTACCTAAAAAGATAAAGAAAACAAAAGACTGAGTTAAGCATTTGAAAAATCTATTGAAACCAGACATTATAAGTTCATCTTAGACTGGGTAGTTTACAAGTTTCTGTGGCTTTGCACAAGACTTTGTATTTTTCTCAGAAGATTGATAATTGTATAATTATTTTGGTAATTATTGTGTGTATATTAGTCGCCACCGTGTTGCATGACCCATCTAGCAGGTATGGCTAGAATAAAGTATTGAGTTTTCTGTGCTCAGCCTATCGCTGTCCAAGGATGGGCGTAGCTTGCAATGCAGCCACAGTTGGTAAAAGGCCATCTTAGTCAAGAGGCTACTGGAGACTCAGGTGTGCGAGAGGCGAGGACCAGAAGACCCCCAGAGCTTGTTTTGGCTTGCAATTTATTGCTCTACGTTTTGCTTCTCTGAGCTGCTGTCAATCCAAGCAACCATTGGAAAGATGGGATTAAAAGTGTTAAATTAAACACTCAGGTGTATACAGAGGACGTCAAATGTGAAAACACAACTGAGCAGATAAAACGGCCGAGACGAGACTCAGAGAGCCTCCCCGGGGCACTAGAAATTCTGTGGCCTTTGCCCTTGCCAGATTGTCTCAGCCCACCAAGAGAAAATCTGTCAGGGGGTTGGATTAGATGACCCTTGGGGTTGTTTGTCTATGATTCCAAAACTTCCCCTGTAGGAAAAGTACCCTGCCTAAAGGGCTCTCCACCCAGGCAGAAAGTCCTCGCAGGAGACGAAGCCGCATTGAGAAGCATTTGGCGAGGAAAGAGGCAGGGATGTTTAACGCCATCACACCATAAATTTAATAGGCTCGGGAGATTAATTGGAAATGTCAGGCAGAGCTTCCCTGGTCCCTGCATTTAAAAGGATGCTAAGCTCAAGAAAATAGCAGCTGAATTGACAATTTGGAGGAGAGGAGATGGCGAAGGCTGTTCCAGCAGCTGACCCGAAGTTAAAGCGGTTTTCTCCCCACTGACTTTCTGCAATCATGAAGGATTATGCAGGACGGGAGGGATGTCTGAAACCCACAGCAGATAGACCCGCTGGAGGATTAAGGCATGTAGCCGAGGCGAGGACATGGCCCAGGAAGAGAGCTTTCGTGGGCTCCCTCTGTCGCGCCTGCGTTTCAACGCTTCCTCTGAGGAACAGGCTTCTCCTATTTAAGAAACCGAATGTTCAAAACAAACTGAGCCCATGTTACTGGAGCTTATAGGATTTCACAAACCAAGTGGAAAATGAACATATCAGTAGCAGAGGAACAGATCTCCAGAGCAGCCGGCCCAACGCAGCAGGAATCCTCTCTAACCATTTCTCGGGGGAGAGAAACCTTTTCCAGGCTCCCGGCGCATTCCTGACGGAGGACTCCGGAAAGAGCTGGAAGTTGTCCTTCTGCATGTGGTCAAGGCTTTGTATTTTTGGGAGCTTAGCCCTAGCACAGAACAGATTGTTCCGCAAGAGGGAAGGGAAAGAGGGTCAAAGGAGGCGGCTGGGCTGGAGCCGGCTGGACATTGAGACATCAGCTGGCTAAGAGGGTGCACAGAGGACCTGTGGCTTGCGGCTGCCTTCTCCCAGGGCTCTCAAAAGGCCTCATGTTTTGTCTGTGAACACTCCAGACTGTTTACCCGGGAAGGCAAGTGGAACCCTGAAGGAGCGGTTGCAGCTGTTACCGTCACAGCAGGGCAAGCGCACACACTCGTCCCTGCTGTGCAATTTGCACAAATCGCATGTGCAAAATTGCACGCAATATTGTCGAGATTCCGTAGAAAACAAAAGATGCTCTTGAGGATGAAGAGTGGCTCAGGACGGAAGGCAAAATAGCTCTTTCCCCACCAGACACAGCGATTAGGTGTTAGCCCTTGTGACTCACCAAATGCAAAACATGCCTATTATTTTCCTAATCAGCCCTCAGGGAGGCAGCAAGACTATTCGCAGCAGCACAGCTATTAGGGACTCATTGGGCTCTTAAGGGACCGATGCTCCAACGATTTGGATTTCAAATCTCAAATCTGCGCTGGAAATGTAAAGGGAAAGAGGGTACCTTTTATCATATGTGGTGGTCCTGTGGGATAGTAAAGGCTTTCTGGGAAATGATATATAATGAGTTAAAGAAAATGTTTAAGAAAACTTTTGTTAAAAAACCAGAGGCTTTTCTGTTAGGCATAATAGGTGAGGAACTGCCAAAATAAAATAAAAGACTGTTTATGTATGCAACGATGGCAGCAAGGATGCCTGTAGGCCAGAGATGGAAAGAAGGAAAAGTACTGACCAGAGAAGAATGGCAGACCAAACTGATGGCATACGCAGAAATGGCAAGATGGACTGGAAAGATCAGAAACCAGGCAGACCAACTATTTATTTTTTAATGGAATGACTTTTTAATATATTTAAAAGTCCACCGTAGACAGTCAAAAATTTCAGGCATAGGCAAACTTGGCCCTCCAGATGTTTTGGGACTACAACTCCCATCATCTCTAGCTAACAGGACCAGTGGTCAGGGATGATGGGAGTTGTAGTCCCAAAACATCTGGAGGGCCGAGTTTGCCTATCCCTGGTTGAAATCATTGGCAGGAATACAATGACACTTGTAAAGTGAAATGAACTTTGGTTACTATGATTACGTAATAGATGGATAATGGTAAAAGATACAAGGGTTGGGGGAGAATAAATCTTTAGAAATGGAACCCATGGAGGGAGGGGAAAAGGTCTGAAGGTTCAAAAGAACATTTTTTATTTTTATGTTTTGGAATGGTAATGGTTATTGCGCATGTTGTTGTTGTTCAGTCGTTTAGTCGTGTCCGACTCTTTGTGACCCCCTGGACCAGACCACGCCAGGCCCTCCTGCCTTCCACTGCCTCCCGCAGTTTGGTCAAACTCATGCTGGTAGCTTCGAGAACACTGTCCAACCATCTCGTCCTCTGTCGTCCCCTTCTCCTTGTGCCCTCCATCTTTCCCAACATCAGGGTCTTTTCCAGGGAGTCTTCTCTTCTCATGAGGTGGCCAAAGTACTGGAGCCTCAGCTTCAGGATCTGTCCTTCCAGTGAGCACTCAGGGCTGATTTCCTTCAGAATGGAGAGGTTTGATCTTCTTGCAGTCCATGGACTCTCAAGAGTCTCCTCCAGCACCATAATTCAAAAGCACCAATTCTTCGGCACTCAGCCTTCATTTATTGTGTATAACTTTATGTAAAACTAATAAAAATCTATTTAAAAAAAGAAAAAACTGAGGATGCCTTGCCTCCCGCTTGCCTCGGCAAGCCTTTAGAAAGGTGGCAGAAATGTTTGTGCTCAGACAAGTATTCCAAGAGGCAGTGGAGGGAGGCTGGCATCTCGAACACTCCTGGATATGCTGGCTGCAATAAAAGGTTTTTAGGTGGCATCTGAAGCAGTGTCCGTGAGGGGCCTGGCTCATGGCAGCGAGCAGGGGATTTTCTGGTGGCCAGCAGAGTGGACGTCCTGCGGCATTTGTGGCAGGGCCACTTCCAGCATCTCAGACTGGTTGAATGGGGTGGTGCTGGCAAGACAGTCCACAGCCATTAGGGCTTTCGTTTACTAAAAAGTAAAGCCCTGAGCAGGAACAAGCTGGCAGCCTGCACAGATTTCTGAGCACAGCGTGTAGAACCTCCTTCGCTTCGAAAAATTAACAAGCCACTTAATTGAAACCAAAGAGACTTCAAAGTGTTTTTTTTGCTGGTTCTTTATCTTTAAGCTGAACTTGGGCCAGGCACTCTTTCAGCAAAAAAGGGAAAAAGAAGAAGTCTGTCTTCTTTGAAAGGACACGCAGGTGCCCGAGTTTGGGGCAAGCTCAGGTGAAATGTTCCTTAGAACTAGCTGAGCAACTTGCACCCATTTTTGCAAAAGCATCCTTTGGCTTCTGCGCTCAGTTATGCACGTCCCTGGTCAAAGGCGGTCCATTTGTAACCAGTGTTTGCTAGTGTTTTTGGATACATCTCCAACTCCTCAAAGATTCCATCAATGGTGTCTGCGAAATTTTTTACACATCACTTGGGAAGACAGGCAAACTAAGACCAGTGTACTGGAAGAAGCAAAGATCACCAGTGTTGAAGCAATGATTCTTCAACATCAACTTTGTTGGACTGGTCATGTTGTGCGGATGCCTGATTATTGTCTTCCAAAGCAACTACTCTATTCTGAACTTAAAAATGGAAAGCGTAATGCTGGTGGTCAACAAAAGAGGTTTAAAGACTGTCTCAAGGCAATTTTTTAAAAAATGTAATATAAACACCGACAACTGGGTAACACTGGCCTGTGAGCACTCCAGTTGGAGAATAGCCTTGACCAAAGGCGTCATGGACTTTGAAGACACTCGAACTCAGGATGCAAGGGAGAAACATGCTAAGAGGAAGGCATGCTTGGCAAATCCACACCGTGATCAACTCCTGCCCAGAAACCTATGTCTCCACTGTGAAAGGACGTGTGGGTCCAGAATTGGCCTCCATAGTCACTTATGGACTCATTGTTAAGACTGTGTTTATGGAAGACTCAGCTACGAAGGATCGCCAAATAAGAAGAATAAATAAGAATAATACATTTTATTTATACCCCACCCTCCCCGGCCAGAGCTGGGCTCAGGGTAGCTAACACCAGCAAAATTACAGTAAAAACATAATAGGAAAAAACCCCCACCAATTTAAAATACAGGTTAAAATGCAGCCTCATTTTAAAAGTAGCCCATAGATTAAAACCATAAGGGGAGGGAAACATAAGGGTCAGACTGAGTCCAAACCAAAGGCCAGGCGGAACAGAAGAAGAAAGAAAATATGGAAAACCAATAAAAATATTATTATTATCATTTTTTTAAAAAATCTGCTCGGTTGATTAATAATGCTATGTCTTATTGTTTCCTGAAAACCAAGGAGCTTTTGTGATCCTTGATGGAAGACCCTGGAAAGAGGCCCTTTCTGCCGCCACCTGAGGCTGGGCAGGGGGGTGCTGGGGATGAGAGAGGAATCAGGTGGCGTTTGCCCCCCTTCATTCTCTCCGGGGTGAAGAAGAAGAAGAATCCTGCAAAACTTGTTTGGGCCAGTCAGCATTCCAAGAAGGCCGCCTGGTCAGAAAGGCCTCTTGAAAAACTTGTCTGCGCAGAAAAGGGACAATTGTGGAGGGGAAATAAGTGTGCTGGGCTGAGTTTTCGGCCCTTTCTCCTTCCTGCCTCGAGAAGCTGGAAGGGGGAGGCGTTAAATGTTGGCGGGGGCCAGGAAGGGACATGAAGGATGCAGGCGAACGGGTGATGGGCTTATTTATTTATTTATAATTTTTATTGCATTTTGTGTCTTACATAAATCCAAAAGAAGAAAACAGCCCAACGTTCGAACCAAAAATAAAGATAAACAAAAACATAACATAACATTCTTCCTCCACCATTTACCTATAATTAATATTCTGAATTATCAATCATTAACATTCTAATCTTTTGAGATGACTTCAGTCCACCTCAATGCGAGTCATCCTTTAATCAACTGCCTTCTTTAGATGTTTCTTATTTCTTGGCATTATATGGTTTATTTAGCAGGCACCCCCAAACTCGACCCTCCAGATGTTTTGGGACTACAGTTCCCATCATCCCCTGACCACTGGCCCTGTTAGCTAGGGATGGTGGGAGTTGTAGTCCCAAAACAGCTGGAGGGCCGAGTTTGGGGGTTCCTGATTTATAGTAACTGTTTTGTATTTTGCAAAAATTAGTCATAACATAATAAAGGTTTTACTTGAGAACAATGTTTTTTTTCAAAATAGATTTTATAACAGACGGTTTGAGCATCTTACACCAATCCTGGTCCGAATGACTACTAATTAGTTTCCGGGTCCAATTAAAAGTGCTGCTTTTGACCTATAAAGCCTTAAATGGCTCAGGACCGCAATACCTCAAGGACTGCCTCTTTCCATGTAAGTATAGGGTGGAATAATAATAATAATAATAATAATAATAATAATAATAATAATAATACTCGTAGAATGATGAACCAGTGTGTCAGCAAACTGGGGAGAGGGAAGCATGCATTGCAAGGAGATTCAAAGCCATGGACACAAGTTTTCTACAGGGTCCATAAGACGGTTCCTGTCAAAATGGCAGCCTATAATTTTTTATTTTTTATTTTTTTACATTTAATTGGGATTTTTCCATACCTTTCAAAGCATCTGCCCCTTTTATGCATTTGCACTCGTCACTGGTGTGGAAGCTCAAAATCTGTGGGGGGAAAGTGTGTGTTGGTGCGAAGTGTGTGTGTGTGTGTGTGTGTGTGTGTGTGTGTGTGAGAGAGAGAGAGAGAGAGAGAGAGAGAACCCAAAGTTTTAAGATTCCTTCCTTCCCTTCAAGAGATCAATACTAGGCTCTGCAGAGCCAGTCAATTCCAGATTCTCCCTGGCATCATCCTCAAGGTGCCAGACACTAAGCTAAGCCCTGACCTCATGGCCTAGTGGCTACAGTGTCTGGCTGGGTCTGGGTTCGAATCCCCACTCAGCCATGAAACTTGCCAGGCAGCCTGAAGCCAGTGGAAGGAAGGAGATGGGGCAGCCATCGTCTTAAAAATTCATCTTGATTTTTATTCCTTTTATATTGGTATTTCTGATAGATAGATAGATGGATGATAGATAGATAGATAGATAGATAGATAGATAGATAGATAGATAGATGATAGATATAGATACAGCGGTACCTTGGTTCTCATACGCCTTGGTTCTCAAACATTTTGGTTCTCAAATTCCAAAAACCCGGAAGTACCGTAAGTGTTCCAGTTTCCAAATGTTTTTCAGAAGCCAAACATCCAATGTGGCTGTCGGCTATTGTTTCTGGGGTGCCTGCCCCAATCAGAAGCTGCGCCTTGGTTTTTGAACATTTCCGAAGTCAAACGGACTTCCGGAACAGATTAAGTTTGGCACTTCTGTTTTTGTTATTTATTTTGCATTTTTGTTTTTGAGGCTTTTTCGGTTCATTTGTTTTTGTGACTGTGTGGAACCCAGTTCAGCTACTGATTGATTGATTGATTGATTGATTGATTGTGTAACTGTGGAAATGGATAAAAGCCCCCCCCTCCCATCCAAACAATGACTGTCATCAGTGCAGGTATGAAAAAAATTAATTTTAAGTTTTATCATCTACAATACTGTCTTATTTATTTTATTGTACAGCACATTGCCTATTGTAGTTCAGCTACTGATTGTTGTAGTTCAGCTACTGATTGATTGAGTGACTGCAGTACATTGTTTATTGCTTTCATTTTATGGATCAATGGTCTCGTTAGATAGTAAAATTCATGCTAAATTGCTGTTTTAGGGCTTGCTTTTAAAAGTTTGGAGCAGATTAATTCGTTTTGCATTGCTTTCCATGGGAAAGCGTGCCTTGGGTTTGGAACGCTTTGGTTTTGGAACGGACTTCCAGAACGGATTAAGTTTGAGAACCAAGGGAACACTGTAGATGATAGATAGATAGATAGATAGATAGATGATAGATAGATAGATACAGTAGATAGATAGATGATAGATAGATAATTACAACTCTGTGAAACTCAAGCTCTGTGGCACAGCTTGCCTTGAATCCATTCCAAGTTGTATATATGATTTCTGTTAAAAAATCACAATGTAGCCCCCACCTCCAAAGTTTGAGAGCCAGTGTGGTTTAGTGGTTAGAGCGCTAGTCTATGACCTGGGAAACCAAATCCCTTTTCCCCCCATGAAGCTCTCTGGGTGAGCCCGTCGCTGCCTCTCAGCCTGGCCTCCCTCACAGGGTTCTTGTGAGGAGAAAATGGGCAAAGCGAGAAGAACGTATGCCCCTCTGAGCTCCTCGGAGGACAGGTGGAACATAAATGCTGTAAAGAAAGAAAGAACAAATGCAATTTATGTGAAGAATGATGCAGCATCTAGCACAGTGCATTACGGCAGCTATAGGCAGAAAAACCATTAAATGGTCCGCAAAGGTTCTTGGCAATTTTCTGGAGGTCTGAGGGAGGGAGGGGGAGTTTGGGACCCCCCCCCCCAGATGGAGACAGTCCGGGGGCAGGTGGACAACCAGTGGTTGGTCTCAGTCCAAGGTACCTCCCTGCCTCCCTGCTTTGGTTTCTGCATGCTTCTCCCTTGGTAAATGATGAAACAAAATACCACAGATGACCTTTGCCTTCAGCTCTGAGTGATGGCTCTGTTTATTAAATTGCAAGCGATCTCACACTTCTTGGAGAGGCACCCATAGGCGGGCCTGGGCGATATGCAAAATGTCTTTAAAAAAAAAAAAAAAAAAATTATTAACATTTTAAAGACTGCAAAAGAAAGACAAAGAATTAAACAAAACAATACAAAAACAAAAACAAAAACACCACACAACACCAACCCCCAAACATTAAATTAACAAAACCAAACAAACACAATTTAAAACACATCTAATAAGTTCAGTATCTTAAATTTCATTTACTTGTTTCAACGACCTCCTCACACCTCCCTTTTTGTATTCCACTTTAATTAACTGTTTCAGCAATTGCTTTCCATCTTCCTCTGTTTTCTGTCCTATAATTTATCTTAACATAGTCTAACATTATTTTTCCCTTTAATATATAATTGTCTTAACATATTTTAACTTTATTTTCCCTTTAATACTCTAATAATCTATTTGTACTTAATTCCTTGTAACATTTCTATTAAAGCCATATAGCTCCTTTCCAACATTTTTCTAACACTCATTAATTTTACAATATTTTTATAAATAGTATTTAAACTTTTTCCAATCTTCTTCCACCGACTCTTCTCCCTGGTCCCGGATTCTGCCAGTCATATCTGCCAATTCCTATAGTCCATCAACCTGGTGATCTTCTGTCCGATGCTCTTAACTCTTTTCCAAGTCCCTTCTGTGAGTCTTCTTCATATTTATACATGAACTTTACTTAGTCTTCCACTGATCTTATTTTCATTTTCCTTCCTTTGAGACTAAAGAGTAGATCTCGGGGAAACTCCCACCTAAAGATGATTTTATTCCTTCTCGACAGGGCAACCAAATCTCCGTAGTTAAATCTAAGATCCGAAAGGTATTTCAGGACGTCTTTCAAAATTTCCAGTCTTGACTGTTGTTCTTCTAAGTTCCTCTGGTATTTCCAACAGTCTCTTATTTTGTTCTTCTCTTTTTCCCCTCCTCTTCCAAGTCCGAGAGCCCTCACAGTTTTAATCTCTTCTTGACCCAAGTCCCGGTCCCAAAAGTCATCAAATTCCTGTGTAAGGAAATCTATCAAACTTTCCTTCTCCAGTTCAGGTAGGGCTCTGATCCTCAAAATCTGATTTTCTTTAAATTCAATCATAGCAGGCATCAACTTATGGTCATCAAATTGCATCTGTAAGACTGGGACTCTCTCTCTCTCTCCAATTGTGTTACTTTAGGTTCAACGGCAATAACTTTCTCCCTAGCCTTCTCCGCAGTTTGCCATGTTAAAGTAGATTCCTGTGTCAGTTTCTGAATAGTTTCTATATTGGTGTTCACTTACCTGGCAGGGGAGACACCTTGATCATATGCAAAATGTCTTTCAGTTTAATTGATCAGCTGAAAGGCAGGCGATTAATCCACTGGAGGGGGAAAAGCGATAATCAGTTGACAGCCCTGCTTTCCATTGGCTTTGCTGCCTGGGGCCCCAACCATTGAGGGAGTGGAGCCCAGCTACAGTTTAAAAAGATCTGGTCCAGCATTCTGTTCTCACAGGAGCCAGCCAGATGCCTGTGGGAAATCAGGAAGCAGGATGTGAGCACAATAGCAACTCTCCCCTCTTGCGCTTTCCAGGAACTGTGTGCTGGTCCAGGGGGGGGGAAGGTTACTGTGGGGCGAGGTCCAGGACCTGAGTTGAGGGTCGGCAGACAGTCCTCCTCGGGCGAAGCGGGGTCCACAGCAAGAAGCCGGGCAAGGACAGGAACTCTGGGGGAACAGGACTGGATGCTGGCCGAAACAGCTCATCAACGACGTTGCTCCCGCAACCTGGGACCGGGCTGACTGGCCTTTATCTTCTCTGAGGCCGGGGCGGTCCCGGCCCCCAGGAGACCCGCCTCTCCTGGCCTTAAGGCGAGCACTCCTCCTGGGAGAAACCAGTTCCCTTCGCCTCTCTGCCCTGAGCCTCTGCAGTTCAGGAGAGGCTGAAGGGTTACTGGGCCCAGGGGGAGACTCACCTGCAGGCACTGAGTCCTCAACCACCTCCGGAGCCAGAGTGGATTCACCTGGTGCTTGCTCCTGAGGATCTGGCACAGGTGCAGGCACTTCAGAATCAAGGCCCTGCCCCAGCTCAGCCGGCCCTGGAGGCGGGGACTCCTGTGTAGGCTGGGATTCCTCCGGTTCAGCCTCTGAATCGGATTCCCAGGCCATCACAAACTGGGATCCAGGAACATTGCTGCCTCGAACGGTGGAGGCAAATGATGATGACGACAACAACAACAACAACAACAACAACAACAATTTATTATTTATACCCCGCTCATCTGGCTGGGCTTCCCCAGCCACTCTGGGCGGCTTCCAACAAAATATTAAAATACCATAATACATCAAACATTAAAAGCTTCCCTAAACAGGGCTGCCTTCAGATGTCTTCTAAAACTCTGGTTGTTATTGTTCTTTTTGACATCTGATGGGAGGGCGTTCCACAGGGAGGGTGCCACTACCAAGAAGGCCCTCTTCCTGGTTCCCTGTAACTTGGCTCCTCACAGGGAGGGAACAACCAGGAGGCCCTCGGAGCTGGACCTCAGTGTCCGGGTAGAACAATGGGGGTGGAGACGCTCCTTCAGATATACTGTTTAGGGCTTTCAAGGTCAGCACCAACACTTTGAATTGTGCTTGGAAACAAACTGGGAGCCAATGTAGGTCTTTCAGGACCGGTGTTATGTGGTCTTGGCGGCCACTCCCAGTTACCAGTCTACCTGCCACATTCTGGATTAGTTGCAGTTTCTGGGTCACCTTTAAAGGGAGCCCCACATAGAGCGCATGGCAGTAGTCCAAGCGGGAGATAACCAGAGCATGCACCACGCTGGTGAGACAGACAGCGGGCAGGGAGGGTCTCATCCTGCGTACCAGATGGAGCTGGTAGACAGCTGCCCTGGACACAGAATTGACCTGTGCCTCCATGGAGAGCTGTGAGTCCAAAATGCAAAGCATAGCCACCATGTCTAGTAGCCCTCCATAGCCCTCTCCCCCTCCATGCATTTGCCAATCCTCTTGTAAAGCCATCCAAGTTGGCCATCCCTGCCTCCTGTGGGAGGGAGTTCCGAAGTTTACCGTATTTTTTGCTCCATAAGATGCACTTTTCCCCTCCTAAAAAGTAAGGGGAAATCAAGCTTCCGGGTCGGCGCCATCGCCGAATGGCGGACTCCCTCCGGGCTCCGGAGGGAGTCGGCTGGGTAGGGGTCGGGTCCTGCCGTGCCGGCGACGCGGGGACCCTCAAAAACCATGGGCGGAGATGCCCATGGACTTGGTGACTCGGCAGGCACCGTTTGCGCCCCCCCGACCCGCGAAGGAGCCTTTTTAAAGGCTGCGGAGCGGGTGACAGGGGGTGTGGTGTGGTGCTGTGAGTCCAATGCTTCCCCTGCCCAGCGAAGCCGCATGCCATTCGGCGGAGAGCAACGACTTCTTCTTTGAAAATTTCGGATTTGGACTAAAAGGAACAACCCGTGAATAAATTGATTGGACTTAAAAGGGAAATTTGATCTTTGAATTTGGAGCGAGCGGGGGGAGTGCAAAAAGGAAGTCCGCCCCCCCCCTGTTGTAGATGGCTCAATGCAAGGATTTGACAACTAAGATCGAGAGATGAACTTGTTTACCTGAAAAAATTTTTTTAACTTCATGAAGGGAAATTACAATAATTGTGCTGGAGGAGAAGACTGATTTGTGGGAACTAAAATGCAACCCCCCCGGGAACCGGGAACGATCCGCTATGAGAGACTGATGAAGAGACACAGAAACTTTGACAGCTGTCAAAGTAGCTGTCAAAGCAGGAAAATAAAAGAGAACTTTGTTACGATGGCTTTGCTGGTTAGATTTGTTACAATTTGGACATAAATTATTGGAAATAAAGGCAACAAGTTATTTGACTTTTGGGTCTGATTTTGAAAGAAATTAAGTTACCATATTCCCTCTAGAGGGAGGCTGGGACATTGCAACAGTAGCAGCAAGTGGAAAAATACTATGAATTTGAGCAGGATCTGTTATCTCTTGGGAAAGCTGCAAAAACGAAGCATTATTTTGTCTACAGAGGTTTCTATACTAAAGGAGACAATGGATTTATCTATTGAAGAAAGGAAGGGACTTGACGCAAGTTATGTTCCTGAATAACAAAAGCCTCTGTGGAGAACAAGAAGTTTCTGAATTAGAAGGTTTCTGCAGCAGAACAGGAAAAAGCAACCTGAGGAATAAGAGCTGGACCAAATTTGAAGCCGGAGTATTTGGAACATCCAGACTTTAAAAGGACCAAGAAATAGAATTCAAGTTAGACTCTTAAATATAGAGGTCTGGATGGAAGAACAATGACTTTTTCTGAGAGTTTTTCCGAGATTGGACTTTCTGAAATTAAAAGCTATCAAAAGACGGCAAAGTGGAGTTGAGATATAGACGTGGATACACCAGGCTGGCAGTAGACAATGGATGAACTTTGGGGATTGGAACCGGGGAATGGGGGGGGGGGGGAGATTTGGAATCCAAAGGCTGTAAAATTATATATTATTTCTTTCTTTACTTTTTTCATGTTTGTTGTTTGAAAATAGGGGAATTCGTGGAAGGGAAATGGGGTGGATCTTAGGGAATTATATAAAATATAAGGAGAAATGGTTCATTAAGATAAATAAGATAAATTAATTTGGAATAAATGGGTTATTTAAAATTACAAATAAGGTTTTAAAATTTGGGGCAAGAATCTGTGGAATCAATTTAAGGGAAATGGAATACAAGAGGGGGAGGGGGGGGGGAAGTCCGGGAAAGATGCCACTGAAACCAAGTGTAAATCATATTTGTTTGTTCTTTCTTTCTTGCTAACTTTCCTTTTTATTCTGGAAAATTTTTAATAAATATTATAAAAAAAAAAGTAAGGGGAAATGTCTGTGCGTCTTATGGAGCGAATGAGTGGTCTGTCTCTGGCTCCCTTTCCGCCCCCCCCCCTTGCCCAGGCTTCCATTGTTGAATGTTCTGCAGATGGAGGCTGTTTGTTCCCCCAGCGACATGTGACTGGTTGATTACATTATCTGTCTGGAAACTGTAGAAACAGGTCCCTTTCCTTTCCCAAAGAAGCTGCAGGTAACTGTGAGTTGAACCCCATAAAAACAGGATTTCCCCCCTTTGCAAAGTAAGCTCAACAACTTTGAGCTGATCCTCAAAAAACCGGGGCTTTCCCCCTTTGCAAAAGAAGCTGCACAACTGTGAACTGATCCCCCCAAAAACGGGTCTTTCCCCCTTTCCTCTTCTAAAAAACTAGATGCGTTTTATGGAGCGAAAAATACGGTAATTCTGCGCTGCGTGAAGCAGTCCTTCCTTTGTCCTGAATCTTCTGGCATTCTGGCTTTGTTGGCTGTTCAGGACTTAGGAGAGAGGGAGGAAACGTTCCGTCTATCCGCTTTCTCCATGCCGTGCATGGAAACCAAACCAGATTATTGTGCTTGTCCACCACTCAAACCATCAAACCAATATTGTGCTTGTCCATATAATCCTGCTTTGTTGCTTACTGCAACCACTACCATGCTATAAGATCCACTATCCTGTAACATTACATATGGTATGTACAGTAGTTGAAGGCTTTTTATATTATTTTTGCTGGAAAATGTGTGAGATTACCATATTGTATTTGTTTGCATTACCTAGAGCCTGTACTTCTGATGAAACCTAGGATGGCAAAACAAGGCCAATAGTCCGGAAATCATAGAATCATAGAATCATAGAGTTGGAAGAGACCACAAGGGCCATCGAGTCCAACCCCCTGCCAAGCAGGAAACACCATCAGAGCACTCCTGACATATGGTTGTCAAGCCTCTGCTTAAAGACCTCCAAAGAAGGAGACTCCACCACACTCCTTGGCAGCAAATTCCACTGTCAAACAGCTCTTACTGTCAGGAAGTTCTTCCTAATGTTTAGGTGGAATCTTTTTTCTTGTAGTTTGGAACCATTGCTCCGTGTCCGCTTCTCTGGAGCAGCAGAAAACAACCTTTCTCCCTCCTCTATGTGACATCCTTTTATATATTTGAACATGGCTATCATATCACCCCTTAACCTCCTCTTCTCCAGGCTAAACATGTCCAGCTCCCTTAGCCGTTCCTCATAAGGCATCGTTTCCAGGCCTTTGACCATTTTGGTTGCCCTCCTCTGGACCCGTTCCAGTTTGTCAGTGTCCTTCTTGAACTGTGGTGCCCAGAACTGGACACAGTACTCCAGGTGAGGTCTGACCAGAGCAGAATACAGTGGCACTATTACTTCCCTTGATCTAGATGCTATACTCCTATTGATGCAGCCCAGAATTGCATTGGCTTTTTTAGCTGCCGCGTCACACTGTCTTAGACTCTGTGAAAGGATTCTGTGGAACTGTAACAACCCTTCATGTGGATTATTGGACTCTATGAACAGACACTTATACATGTATGGACCTTATGCATGAATGGAATATAGAATGAACTGATCGACTGGGTCTTCTGCTTTTTTCATTGAACTTTATGAGACTTCCGTTGAAATCTACAATTTGATACAATGAATGGTATACCTTATTTATTAAAAAATACAGCCGGTTACGTCTTGTGTGTTTATTGAGTATGTTTCACGTAACCAGGGGTTTGTTGTTGTTTTGCTATTGCATGGAAACCAAGCTAGATGAGGAACGGTTGAAGGAGTTGAGTATGTTTAGTCCGGGAAAGAGGAGAATGACAGGAGATATGATAGTATCTGTTTTTTCTGTGTGTTTTTTAAAATAATTATTACAAAATATAAGCAAAATATTGCAAATACATACATACATATATATTTCAGATAAGTACACATATATTAAAAAAAAGATTAAAAGAGAACAAAAGAACAAAAGAACAAAAAAATAGAGAGAGAAAAGAGGAAGAAAAGTTGGAAGAATTTCTTCCAAATTTATTCTACAAATATCTCAATATTAATAAAATTTCATTGATTGACTTCCATCACTTACACTGCACTTCCTATATACATTTTAAGCAAGATTGTATCTGTTATTCCGTATTTTCCCCATACAATCTCACACGAATATTCTAATCAATAGGTTTTCTAAATCTTTCATAAATCTATTCTAAACACAACCAATACTTCCTTTGCATTTAAACTTTGTCTACATAGTAGACATAGGATAGCATCTGAAGGCCTGTCAAGTGGAAGAGGTAAAAGGGAACAAGCTTCTTTTCTCCTGCTCTGGAGGGCAGGACTCGAACCCGTGGATCCAAGTTACAAGAAAGGAGATTCTGACTGAACCTCAGGAAGAACTTTCTGACAATAAGAGATGCTCGACATTGGAATGGTCTCCTTCAGGAGATGGTGGACTCTCCTTCCTTGGAGGTCTTTAAGCAGAGCTTGGCTGGCCATCTGTCCTGGATGCTTGAGCTGAGATTCCTGCATTCCAGGGGGTTGGACTAGATGACCCTGGGGGTCCCTTCCAACTCCACCATTCTATGATTTTACACACTTTGGTCGTGTTGCTTCTTCCTCACCTTTTCTCTCTTTATCATTTCAATGGCCCTTTCCTGAACATACCTGCAGCTTCTCCTCTCAACCTTTTCCATCTCCGCTTACAAGGTATTTCAGACTGGGCTGGGTTCTGGTGCCAGGTTCCCCGAGCACCGCTGGGACCAGTAGAACCAGTGAGGCCCACTGGAATCCCAACACTGGCTTCCAGCACGAGCTCAGGGTGGCAACTTCCTGGGAAGGGGCAATGTAGCTCAGTGGTTGGAGCACCTCCTTGGCAGGCAGAGGTTCCCAGGTTCCATTGTCCTCTGGCAGCATCTGGGGGGGGGCTGGCAAGGTCCTGTGCCTGAACCCCTGGAGATTTGCAGCTGCCAGCCAGTGCTTGTTGTTGTTTAGTCGTGTCCGACTCTTCGTGACCCCCTGGACCAGAGCATGCCAGGCCCTCCTGTCTTCCACTGCCTCCCGCAGTTGGGTCAGACTCATGCTGGTATCTTCGAGAACACTGTCCAACCATCTCATCCTCTGTCGTCCCCTTCTCCTTGTGCCCTCCATCTTTCCCAATGTCAGGGTCTTTTCCAGGGAGTCTTCTCTTCTCATGAGGTGGCCAAAGTCTTGGAGCCTCAGCTTCAGGATCTGTCCTTCCAGTGAGCACTCAGGGCTGATTTCCTTCAGAATGGAGAGGTTTGATCTTCTTGCAGTCCATGGGACTCTCCAGAGTCTCCTCCAGCACCAGAATTCAAAAGCATCAATTCTTTGGCGATCAGCCTTCTTTATAGTCCAGCTCTCACTTCCATAGCTTTAACTATACGGAACTTTGTCGGCAAGGTGATGTCTCTGCTTTTTAAGATGCTGTCTAGGTTTGTCGCCAGTCAGTGCAGATTATGCTAATTTGGCCCCTGGGGTTCAGGATGAGGGCAAAATCTGACCCCACCCAAAAGTCACTGAAGGACGGTGACCGCCCACTCGCGTTTTCTTTACACCCAAGCAGTGGCGTAGCGTGGGTTGTCAGCACCCGGGGCAAGGCAAGTAATTTGCGCCCCCTAACCTGTGGATTTGCGCCCCCTACCCCTACCCCTAACCCCCAGATGCTGCGCCTGGTGCGGCCGGCCCCCCCTGCAACCCCCACACTACGCCACTGCACCCAAGAGAAGTGGGTGGGGTTTTTTTGGGTCCCCTTTTTGGTGGGGGCGTCTGGGTTCAGAGAGGCGTGAGAAGGGGGCAACTGGGGGCAAACTTTCTTCGACGGGCTGTGTGTAGATCTACTCAGAAAGAAGAAAAAGGCATTCTGAAACACCAAATTTTGCTATCGATATATATATATATATATATATATATATATATATATATATATATATTTGTTCCAGTGCAAAGCATCCCCCCCCCCGACTGAATGCAATCAATCTTGCCTATTAAAAAAGGAGGTTTCTTAAGGGTTCTCCTTAGAAAAACAAGAGTGGCTGCATCTCTCCCTCCCTTTCTTTCAATCAATCCATTGCCAACATATTTAGGGGACTTAAAATTCATTTTTTGAGCGCAGGGGGGCGGGGGAAATAAACCCCCTGTTGCTTTTGCTTCATTGCACCTTTTCCTATTTGCATGGAGGATAAAGCTTCTTGCATACTTTTGCATTCCTAATTTCTTAGGGGTTAGAGGTCTCTTACCCTCCCTCTTTTGTTGCAGCTTTTAAAACACACACACACACATTTAAGCTTCTCCCCTCCCTCCAGCAAAAGCAATCTCTTCCCCGCCCCCACCTGCAGAGCAGCAGGTCGCTTTATAAAGTATTACGAACCCCGTTTAATTGAAATGCGCCACACGCCACCAGCAGCTCCATTAGCAGAATTAATTTGAATAGATGGCACTGTACGCAAAATGCGAGGGGGAGGGAGAGGGGGGGCAGGTAACGTCGGACAGGCACCCCCAGGACGCCATAGGGAGCCCCCTAAAATGTTGGGGGGCTGTGTTTATAAATGTTAATTTGTCATATATAAAATCCTAATCTGCACGCTGCAGCTACCATGCAAAGGGTGGGGGGGGGAATAATTATTTCCCCCCAAATGAAATTTTAAAGGGGAGATGGAGAGAAGGCGTTGCTTTGAAAGGACAACTGTTGCAGAGGAGAAAGGAAGGAAGGAAGGAAAGGGAAAGAGGAGCGAGGGGAGGGATGTAACATTCAGGGTGTTTTAAAACGCCCTTGGATTAGCTGGAATCACACCCTAATCCCAGCTGGATTTCAGCAAAGCTGCAATCTTGGTGGGTTTGTTTGGGGGGGGGGGGGAGAGAAATGTTTCTGCCCAGATGGTGCCCAATACAGCCGTCAGGATTAATGTTGCAGCGCAACTCCCCACTCCACAAACACACATCTACTGTATTTCACCCATAAATTAGTAGCCTTTATCGTGGGTGCATTTGCGCCTCTGGGCGTTGTCTCTCCTCTTTCTGCATGTTGACAAGTTGCATTTATTTCTGTTTCCAAATGCTCACATTCCTTGGCCGTTTTGTTTCGGGTGCTACCATTTGCACCCACAATTCCCCCACCCTTCGATGCAAAGAACTGGGGTGCCAGTTCCGCATTCCTAAAACCGCTTTGCATTTCCCCCCGCCCCCGTCTCCTCCCTCAGATTCCATCTCTGCATCCTGCAGGCTAAAACAGGTCTGGGGGGAAAAACGAGAGGCGTTTCAGAAGCAGCTTGTGAGATGGGATGGAAGAATGCCTAGGAAAAAAAGCATCCAAAAACGTAAGAATGCGAAAAGATCCTTTCTGGATCAGGCCCGTGGCCCATTTTGTGCCAACCAAATGCGCGCAGGATCCTTTGCACAAGAGCAACTCTCCAGCAACTGGCATTCAGAGGCATTGCTGCCCTCCAACTGTGGAGGCAAGAACCCTCTCCTCCTCCATGAATTGCTCAGATCTTCTTTTAAAGCCATCCAAGTTTGTGGCCTCATGTGGGAGGGAGTTCCAGAGTTTAACTCTGCGCTGCATGAAGAAGTAATTTCTTTTATCTGTCTTCAATCTTCCGTTTCATCTTCCTTGGATGTCCATGGGTTCCCGCGTAGGAGAGAGGGAGAAAAAGTTTTCTCTGGCCCCTTTCTCAATACCAGGTGTAGTTTCACGAACTTCCGTCACATTGCCTCTTCCTTGTCTTTTCTCTAATCTTTGTTGTTGTTTAGTCGTTTAGTTGTGTCCGCCACTTCGTGACCTCCTGGACTAGAGCACTTCCACTGCCTCCTGCAGTTTGGTCAAACTCATGTTGGTAGCTTCAAGAACACTGTTCCACCATCTGTCGTCCCCTTCTCCTTGTGCCCTCCATCTTTCCCAACATCAGGGTCTTTTCCAGGGAGTCTTCTCTTCTCATGAGGTGGCCAAAGTCTTGGAGCCTCAGCTTCAGGATCTGTCCTTCCATTGAGCACTCAGGGCTGATTTCCTTCAGAATGGAGAGGTTTGATCTTCTCTAATCTAAGAAGTCCCAAATGCTGCAACTGTTCTTCATAGGAGAGTTGCTTCCTTTCCCTTGATCATTTTGGCCACCCTTTTCTGAACCTTTCCCGGGTGAGGCGACCAGGAAACACACCGCCTTGCGGGTGTAGCTAAAAGTGTCCCCTGGGATCTGCGGCAGAAGGTCATCTCTGCCCCTTGTTCAGTCTTCGTTTAGATCATAGCCACAGATTATAATTGTTCTTGAAGGCTGAAATATTATATATACCCAGGATCAAGTGCCTTTGAATCCAAGAGGGGCTTCCTTCTGAGTCAAGGTTTGCGTTATGAGGCTGTAATCCTAAAACACCTGGAAGTTGGTCCCCTCCAAACTATCGCCTGGGACCGCCCTGTTTGACCTGTGAGAGACCTGTGAGAAGAATAATGAAAAATCTCCCCACTGCCACGTTCCTTTCTTGCTTACCTGTCAGGGTAGAAATAAATCAGATGTTGGCAGCGGCCTCTGGAGCAAATGTCATTTGATTATTTTTACATAGCTCAATTTTTGCTAGCCAGGAAACACCCAAGTATCATAAAGTCGTCAACCGACATTTGCAATTAGCCTCCAGGGGCTTGTTTTGTGTGTGTGGTACACTGGGTGCAAGTTCAACTCCTCTTTCAGGCAACTGCTATGCCTGACTCACAGACATGTCTGGACAGGTGAGCTGGCAAAAGGTTTAAAAAGTTTGTGTGCAACTTTGGTGGAATTATTTGCAAGGCTGATGTATCCGAAAAGCTGGATAAGATCCTGGTGTTTTCAGCGAAGGAGGCAGGTCGATTTGCTGCTCAGCAAGTTCTCCTCCGGCTGGGGCTGAGGTGAACTGTAATCCAAAAATCCTAAACTGGCCACAATTAAATGAAATCGGTCTACACCACAGACCTAAGCCGGTTGAATGAGCACCATTCTGTCTCCTGGGGTGCCCTGGGAGTTGTAGTTCTGCAAAGAGGGATATTCTCAGAGCCTTCATCAAACTGCAACTCCCAGGATGTTTTGTGGGGGGAACTGGAGCAAAACTTTACAGCGCAGAAGGCCCTGAGTGAGCGTAAGTCGAAAATGTTTGACAGTGAACATCAAAGCTTTCTGGCAGCTTCGCATGTCAGGAGCCTGAGAAATTTTGCACCTACATCAGCAGCTCTGGTGAGTATTTAATCTGAGGAATATGCAAGCCAGGTCTTGCCCGACTTGGCTGAAGGATGCTGAAATGTGCCAATCCCTTTCAGCGTGAAACCTGTCGAGAGAATCAATAATTTTCTCAGATGGAATTGCTCCCATTATGTTTTAAGACGGAAGCTTGTTGCCTTTTTCTTGGCTGTTGCCAGAACGGAACTGGTGAGGCATATGTGGAAATAGCCGTTTAAATTCTCATCAGCAATGTTTGCATTTTCAGGGGAACAAACAGAAAACTTTCTGCCGTGTGCTTGGGCGCAATGGAACTGCTATTTCATAGCTGTGCTTTCATTTCCAAAATGTTTAAATCTTATTCAGTATTGAGAAAATGAAACTTAAATGCTTGTCAGCTATCCTAGAACATTCCTAAAAGCTGAAATGTTTGAAGCCGGGAACAAGTTTGTTTCTTAGGGAGCCTTTAGCAACTGGGTCTGCCCACATTTTTTTTTCTTTTTACCATATAGCACTACCACTAAAATTCAGAGGCTCTTTGTAAAGTGGAAGCTGAAAATGCAAGGTCTCCCCCTGGAATATTCCTGAGAAATTGAGCTCCCCGCAGCCCTGGCTGGCTCAAGATATTTTGCGGTCAGAAGCAGCAGTGAACAGCACTAACACTGTACTTGCCCAAGGTATGTGTAACCCTGAGCTCTAACTCCATTGCCATATGTTAAAAAAATAAAGATTTGCTTTTCTGTTTTCTTCACTTACAGTTTGCATTATTTGCCAAACCCTTTCGAATGCTTAGTTTCCCCCCACTGGACATACAGTGGACGCTCGGGTTGCGAACGTGATCCATGAGGGAAGCACGTTTGTAATCCGCAGCGTTTGAAACCCGCATCGCCGTGTGTGCGCATACGCGGATTGTGATTCAGCGCTTCTGCGCATGCGCAAAGCACAATTTAGCACTTCTGCACATGCGCGACTGCCAAAACCTGGAAGTAACCAATTCCAGTACTTCTGGGTTTCGGTGCATCCGTAACCCAAAAAACCCCCGCAACCTGCAGCATCTGTAACCCGAGGTATGACTGTACTTGGAAAAGGCTGGGAATGGTGGTCCAGATTCCTTGAGAAGACACCTCACCCGCCACTGCTGATTTTTCCCTATAGCGAAAAGCCACGGGGAATTCCTGGCATGCTCTACCAGATAACGTGGGGCAGAGTCACAACCCAGCAGGGGTCTGGATACTGCCGAGGAGTGTGCCACCAATGGCCACATACAGTGGCACCTTGCTTCTCAAACTTAATCCGTTCCGGAAGTCCGTTCCAAAACCAAAGCGTTCCAAAACCAAGGTGCGCTTTCCCATAGAAAGGAATGCAAAATAGATTAATCCGTTCCAGACTTTTAAAAACAACCCCTAAAACAGCAATTGAACATGAATTTTACTATCTAACGAGACCATTGATCCATAAAATGAAAGCAATAAACAATGTGCTGTACTATAAAATAAATAAGACAGTATTGTAGATGATAAAACTTAAAATTAATTTTTTTCATACCTGCACTGATGACAGTCATTGTTTGGATGGGGGCTTTTATCCATTTCCACAGTCACACAATCAATCAATCAGTAGCTGAACTGGGTTCCGCACAGTCACAAAAACAAATGAACCGAAAAAGCCTCAAAAACAAAAATGCAAAATAAACAGAAAAAACAAAAGTGCCAAACTTAATCCATTCCGGAAGTCCGTTTCACTTCGGGAAATGTTCAAAAACCAAGGCACAGCTTCTGATTGGTGCAGGCGCCCCGGAAACAATAGCTGACAGCCGCATCGGATGTTCGGCTTCCGAAAAATGTTTGAAAACCGGAACACTTACTTCCAGGTTTTTGGCGTTTGAGAACCAGGGTACCACTTTATCCCAGAATCCCCTGCAATTGCCCTGGGCATCGGTGACAAGACAACCTGTGCGGGCAGGCAAGCGGATGTGGAAAACTTTGAAAACCTCTGACCACATCACAGTATGTTGTGGACCAATGTCTTTTTTTTTTTAACACCAGCCCTGCAGGGAGGACCTGGGCCTGAGAGAGAGGCAGGCGTCAAAAGCAGCTCCTGGCTTTGACAAATGACATTCCAGTCCTGCTCCTCCCATGCTCCTTTCCCGTGTAGGTTTGCTGCAGCGGAAGGTGGGCGTTGCAGTTTTGATTTGTTCTGGAAATGTCCGTTTCAAAAGAGAAGCTTTGCGTTGGAAGAATCTCCAGCTTCTTTCCCTCCCAGATCTAGTAAACAAAGGGGGATTTCTTTTTGCAAGCAGTCGGGGAAGGCAGTGGCGTAGCGTGGGGTTGCGGGGGGGGGGGGGGCGGCCGCACCGGGCGCAACACCTGGGGGTTAGAGTTAGGGTGCGCAAATCCATGGGTTAGGGAGCGCAAATCCACGGGTTAGGGGGCACAAATTACTTGCCTTGCCCTGGGTGCTGACAACCCACGCTATGCCACTGGGGGAAGGGATCAGACCTTCCAGAGAAAGAAGAAAAACTTGCACACTCAGTTGTTTGAGCTGGAGTAAGACAATTAAAAAGAGTCATACCCCCATTAAACAAAATAAACCAAAGATACAGGGAATAAAGAAATAGAGACACAGCAGGTTGAAAGCAGCATCAGGTTGGATATTATTACTGAAGTTGTTGTTCTAAAACATTACAGAAAATACCCATTCCCCCCATAAACCTGTAGATTGGTTTATATGTATTCCTTTGTAATAAGCTAGCTTAATCATCATTTACTATAGACCAAATTTTCTCAGTCCATTCAGATATAGTAGAAGTTAAACTCCCCAACCCCCCGCATTTTTGGCTATTATAATCTTATTTCTTGATCATTTTCCAGAATAACATCTTTTAGATAACCGAGCAGAAATACTTTAGGTTCCATATCGGAGATATTAGCCTGATGGCAGTGCTTCTATTTGAGGACAATTCCAGGAGATGTGTATGGAATCTGCCTTGTTTAATTCACTTTGCCAACATTTATCAAACCCTAACTTAGATATCAAGTTCAAGGCATTAAATACCATTCATGGAAGGTTTTCAAACAGTTCTGCTTTAGGTCTGCTGAAATTATATCAAATTCTCATGCACGTATGATCCAAGATTACAAAATCTTGTGATAATGCCTTTATCTAAATGGGAAATAAATAGAATTCCCCATTTGTTCTCTTTCCTGACTTCCTCACATATATTTGAATCAGAGAGGAGGTTGCAGTGCTGATTTGAAAATACTGGAAGAGCAGAGATCTCCTTTTTTCCATGTGCTTGTTGTGGGGTGTGATATATAAGTAGCAGTCAAGTACAACATTCCTTGTTTTCCTAGAGTGGACATGCGGGGGAATGTTTGGTCCAGCCAGTCAAAAACTTCCTGTTTCCTCCTGGCCTGGAGCATCCTTCCTCTTGCATGTGACCAGAGGTGGGCGTGACCTTACCTGTCCAGGTAACAAAAGGATAAGTCACGCAGCACACACCCTCTCTTTTGACTTCCTCCATCGTTGGAGCAGCTTTTTAGCTAGAGATGCTCTGTTGGCTTCCAGCCAACAGAGGACACTGGGATTAACCCCATATGGGATAGATCCACATGTATATCCTTTGTAACTAAGTCTGCCTTCTGGGATCCAACTGTGAACTTAAGTTGTTGTTTAGTTGTTTAGTCCTGTCTGACTCTTCGTGACCCCCTGGACCAGAGCACGCCAGGCACTCCTGTCTTCCACTGCCTCCCACAGTTTGGTCAAACTCATGCTGGTAGCTTCGAGAACACTGTCCCACCATCTCGTCCTCTGTCGTCCCCTTCTCCTTGTGCCCTCCATCTTTCCCAATGTCAGGGTCTTTTCCAGGGAGTCTTCTCTTCTCATGAGGTGGCCAAAGTCTTGGAGCCTCAGCTTCAGGATCTGTCCTTCCAGTGAGCACTCAGGGCTGATTTCCTTAAGAATGGATACGTTTGATCTTCTTGCAGTCCATGGGACTCTCAAGAGTCTTCTCCAGCACCAGAATTCAAAAGCAAATAGTGCAAATAGAGAGAGGATATAGTGGAGTAGGAGAACGTTCAGAAAAGGGCAGCCAAAATGATCAGTGGGGTACTCCCATTGAGATACTCCCTTGTGGAGGAAGGTTGTAGCATTCGGGATGTAGAGAAAAGCCTAGGAAGAGGTGGCATGATAGAAATTCATGAAATCATGCCTGGCTTGGGAAAAGTGGACAGAGAAATGTTTTTCTCCCTCTCTGACGACACGAGGACTTTGGGATGAAGCCGAATGTCAGTCCTTGCGGCTAGTAGCCATAGACAGCCTCCGTGAATTTCTCTCGTCCTCTTTTAAAACATCCAGGTTGGTGGGTATCACTGCCTCCTGTGGAAGTGAGTTCCATAGATTAACTGTGTGCTGCCTGGAGAAGGATTTCCATCTGTCCTGAATCTTCCATTCATTGGCTGTCCACTAGTTCTAGTGTTTGTAGAGAGGAAGAAACAGTTCCCTATATGCATTTTCTCCCCGTCACAAATCATTTTATACACTGCTTTCATGCCGCCTCTTATTCGCCTGTTCTCTAAGATAAAAAGTCCCTTTCCTCATAGGAAAGGCAGAGAGAGAGAGAGATCCAGAGGCATAGATTCCTTGAGATCCCAGGGTTGCAGCTGGGTGCCCCCTCAATCCCTTTTTCTACTGCAGTCACACTATTTGTGGTGGAGAGAGGCTTTGAACCCAGGTCTCCCAGTTTGTAGACCAGCACTCTAACCACTGCACCACCACCGACCGCATTTGACATGACATGTTTGAGCAGCAAGGAGAGCTTACCAGTATCTCACAAAGATGGTATAAGGCAGAGTTGTCTTACACCACAGATCAACTTGCTTCATTTATAAGAAGAAAAGGCTCAGGAGGAAACCCTACACAAATCCACAGTGAATTCCCTAAGAAGGTTGGGTGGAGCCTTGTACACTTCCTTCCAGCAACTCCTGCAGCTAAGCTGGTGCCCAACATCTGGAGCAGATCATTAAGCAAACAGTCTGTGAGCACCTAGAAAGGAATACTGTGATCACAAATAGTCAGCATGGATTTCTGAAAAAATAAGTCATGTCAGACTAACCTGATCTCGTTTTTTGACAGAATTACAAGCCTGGTAGATGAAGGGAACGCAGTGGATGTAGCCTACCTTGATTTCAGCAAGGCATTTGACAAGGTACCCCATGATATTCTTGTAAAGAAGCTGGTAAAATGCGGTCTTGACTATGCTACCACTCAGTGGATTTGTAACTGGCTGATAACCGAACCCAAAGGGTGCTCATCAATGGTTCCTCTTCATCCTGGAGAAGAGTGACTAGTGGGGTGCCACAGGGTTCTGTCTTGGGCCCGGTCTTATTCAACATCTTTATCAACGACTTGGATGATGGACTCAAGGGCATCCTGATCAAATTTGCAGATGACACCAAACTGGGAGGGGTGGCTAACACCCCAGGGGACAGGATCACACTTCAAAACAACCTTGACAGATTAGAGAACTGGGCCAAAACAAACAAGATGAATTTTAACAGGGAGAAATGTAAAGTATTGCACTTGGGCAAAAAAAATGAGAGGCACAAATACAAGATGGGTGACACCTGGCTTGAGAGCAGTACATGTGAAAAGGATCTAGGAGTCTTGGTTGACCACAAACTTGACATGAGCCAACAGTGTGACGCGGCAGCTAAAAAAGCCAATGCAATTCTGGGCTGCATCAATAGGAATATTGCATCTAGATCAAGGGAAGTAATAGTGCCACTGTATTCTGCTCTGGTCAGACCTCACCTGGAGTACTGTGTCCAGTTCTGGGCACCACAGTTCAAGAAGGACACTGACAAACTGGAACGTGTCCAGAGGAGGGCAACCAAAATGGTCAAAGGCCTGGAAACGATGCCTTATGAGGAACGGCTAAGGGAGCTGGGCATGTTTAGCCTGGAGAAGAGGAGGTTAAGGGATGATATGATAGCCATGTTCAAATATATAAAAGGATGTCACATAGAGGAGGGAGAAAGGTTGTTTTCTGCTGCTCCAGAGAAGCGGACACGGAGCAATGGATCCAAACTACAAGAAAGAAGATTCCACCTAAACATTAGGAAGAACTTCCTGACAGTAAGAGCTGTTTGACAGTGGAATTTGCTGCCAAGGAGTGTGGTGGAGTCTCCTTCTTTGGAGGTCTTTAAGCAGAGGCTTGACAACCATATGTCAGGAGTGCTCTGATGGTGTTTCCTGCTTGGCAGGGGGTTGGACTCGATGGCCCTTGTGGTCTCTTCCAGCTCTAGGATTCTATGATTCCATTCTATGATTCTGTGATCTTGCCCTGCTTTCCTTTGGACCCCAATGGCGAGGCCGAGAGTGGGGTCTTGTGTTCTGGGCAGCCCAGGACCTGCAGAAAAAATGGCCCAGGTCTGTGCTCCAGGGAGGTTGTGGGTGGCGCTGTGGTCTAAACCACTGAGCCTCTTGGGCTTGCCGATCAGAAGCTCGGTGGTTCGAATCCCCGCGACAGGGTGAGCTCCCATTACTCTGTCTCAGCTTCTGCCAACCCAGCAGTTCGAAAGCACATCAAATTGCAAGTAGATAAATAGGTACCACTTAAAGATACAATCTTGCTTAAAATGTATATAGCAAGTGCAGTGTAAGTGATGGAAGTCAATCAATGAAATTTTATTATTATTTTCATATAGAGATATTTGTAGAATAAACTTGGAAGAAGTTCTTCCAACTTTTCTTCTTCTTTTTTTCTCTTTTCTCTTTTCTTGTTCTTTCTCGTTCCCTTTTTCATATATATGTGCTTATTTGAAATATATATGTATGTATGTATTTGCAATATATTGCTTATATTTTGTAACAATTATGTTAAATATATATTTTTTAAAAAGGTACCACTGTGGCAGGAAGGTAAATGGTGTTTCCGTGCCCTCTGGTTTCCGTCACAGTGTTCCATTGCACCGGAAGTGGTTTAGTCCTGCTGGCCACATGACCCGGACAGCTGTCTGTGCACAAATGGCGGCTCCCTTGGCCTGAAAGTGAGATGTGTGCCACAACCCCATAGTTGCCTGTGGCTGGACTTAACCGTCCAGGGGTTCTTTACCTTTACCTTTTACTCCATTGTCTCTTGAGACAGGCAGATGCCGACAACAATGCAATTCAACAGTCAAGGTGTAGTTAACTGGTGTAGCCTTGGCATGATGATTTTTACCAGTGGCACTCCAGTGGCAACCAGAAGGATGTTTGGAGGCGGGGAGCGGTGGTGATCAACAATGTTGGAAGCTGCCTTATGCCCGTTTGAGGCCACCGGTCCCTTTCTAGCTTAGCACTGTGCAGTCGGCTCAGAAGCATCTCTCCAGGAGCTGCGGCAGTCAGAGACATCTTCACAGCTGTGGGACCTCAGATCTGTAGATGGCAGGACTGAACCGGGGGCCTTTTTCACTCCCAGAAGGTGTCCTGACCCCGAGCTTTGGAGAATTTAGTTGAAAGTAAAAGAAACGAACTCTACATTTCTGTTTGGGACTCTCCCCCCGCCCCCGCCCTGCTTTTGGCACAAATTTAAGCCTTGCTTGTTTACCCCTCCAGATATGTTAATTAAAGTGTGTGATCTCGTGCCATATCAGAAGATACAAAAACGAGTGTTTTAGCCTTATTGCAGCATTAATTAAAAAATGTGAGATTGAAATCATCGTTTCGAAGCGTGCTCTTCAACCCCCCACTACCTTGATTCTCAGAATCAAAGAGGGTCACGGGCATTTTCTGTGTGGGCGTTGCGGTCGTTTTTCTTTAATGCTTTTTTCTCGAAGCCGGCGGAAACCTGCCAAGAAAGACAGGCAGGTGTAAAGAGGGAAGGCCAGCCATTGTGGAGTCTGGGGTCCCAAGTGGAGGCGCAGGAAAGAATTGTGGAGCCCAAGAGTTCTTCTCGTTCACTGGAGGAGTTTGGGAAAGGACTAAGTCGGTCCCAAGAAGAGAAAATTGCAAGAAGCCTGGAAGGGCCAGGATGAGGATGGCTCTGAAATTAGGCAGGAAGAACCAGGTGAAGAAATATTAAGATGGGGGACCCCTGGCTTACTAGCAGTACATGTGAAAAGGATCTAGGGGGTCTCTGTGGACCACAAGCTGAACATGAGTCAACAGTGTGATGCAGCAGCAGGAAAAGCTAATGCAATTCTAGGCTGCACACAGGAGTCAAGTGTCCAGATCAAGGGAATTATTAGTACTGCTCTCTTCTGCCTTGGTCAGACCCGACCTGGAGCCCTGTGTCCAGTCCTGGGCTCCACAATTTAAGAACGATGTTGGCAATCTGGAACGTGTGCAGAGGAGGGGCAACCAAGATGATCAAGTGTCTGGATACCGAGCCGTATGAGGAACGGTTGAAGGAGCTGGGTGTGTTTAGTGAGGAAAAGAAGAGACTGAGAGGAGATCTGATTGTTAGGATATAGTTCTGTTCCACCTTTAGAACAGGCATGTGGAATTGTTGTATGTCACATGTCTGTTTCCTTCCAGCACAGTCTGCTGGGGACTTCCGTTGTGTACAGCTTTTGCCTATGCTGCTGTTTGCTTGGACATGAAGGGAAGCAGACATGTTTTTCCTTTGTCCTGCTGCTGAATAAATGCCTGTAAATATGCTTATATATGCCTCTGTCCGCTACTTCTGTTGCAAAGAGTTCTTATCTCTGCTGGCTTGCGTGCTCAGTCCCTAAAGGTCTCTGAGGCTTGAGCCGCAGTTTTGATGCTGTTCTGAGAATTGGAGTTCGCCCGGCTGCCGGCCGGTGGGCTGGAGCCAGCTGGGGGCCTGCCAATTGCCCCTGTCTCCCCGGACGCATGCCAACACTGATGGCCATCCTCTCTGTTACATGGAAGAGGGAACAAGCTTCTTTTCTCCTGCTCTGGAGGGCAGGATTCGAACCCATGGCTTCAAGCTACAAGAAAGGAGTTTCCGAATCAACACCATGAAGAACTTTCTGAGAGTAGGAGCTGTTTGACAGTGGAATGGTCTCCCCCGGGAGGTTGTGGACTCTCCTTCCTTGGAGGTTCTTAAGCAGAGACTGGATGGCCATCTGTCTTGCATGCTTTAGTTGAGATTCCTGCAGGGGGGTTGGACTAGATGACCCTGGGGGACCCTTCCCACTCTAACGTTTTATGATTCTATGAAGACACCAGTTGCTTTAAAACCCCAGGAGGAGAGGGGGCTCTTGCTCCCAAGTCCTCCTTGTGGGCTCCCCATAAGAGCATCCCACTGGATCAGGCCAGTGGCTCCCCTAGTCCAGCATCCCCTTATCGCAGAGGTGGACCAGATGCCTGTGCGAAACGTGCAAGCAGGATCTGGGTGCGAGACCCCTTTTCCCTCCTGTGGTTTCCACCCACTGGGATTCAGAAGCCCTGCTGCCTCCAACTGTGGAGGCAAAGCGTAACCACCATGTCTAGTCGCCATCGATAGCCCTCTCCTCCTCCACCAATTTGTCTAATCTTCTTTGAAAGCCACCCAGGTCAGTGACCATCCCTGTGGCAGGGAGTTCCACAGTTTAACTCTGTGCTGCATGAAAAAGGACTTCCTTGTCTCTGTCCTGAACTCTTCCAACATGCAGCTTTGTTGGGTTTCCATGAATTAGGAGATGACCCACTTTCTCCTTGCCATGCGTGATTCCACACGCTTCCATCACGCCAACTTTTGCTCTCCTTTCCTCTGCGCCAAAGAGTCTTTTCCACCTCGGGGAGTCTCTCTCCTGCCGCTTCTTTTCCAGGCTGGTTGGAGAGGCCGCCTGCTTCGCATGTGGCTTATAAACTAGCAGGGAGCAGAGTTCCTTTGCGTCCATCTGTTGCCAGCCTTGCTTAGTAACAGCGAGAAGGTGCCGCGATGCACGTCCCACTGCAGAGGCGAGCGGCCTCAGTGCAGCTGCCGGTCAGATTTCGGTGGCCCATTTCCCCTCCTCCTCCTCCCTGAAATGGCTGTCCATGGTGTGTGGATGATTGTGGCAAGAGTGCCTTTATTAAGCTCCTTTATTTTTGCTTTGCAAGGGACCGGTTCTCACATGCTGGCTTGCTTGGAAGTAAACAGCTCTCCATGGTCCAAGAAGAGGGAGGGAGGGAGGGAGGGAGAGAGAGAGAGACTCCTCACCTCTTTCCCCTCCTCCTTTTACCTGGGGATCCCCTGAGGGAATGGACCTGCTACCTTCTGCATGCAAATACTACTACTACTAATTTATTATTTATACCCCACCCATTTGGCTGGGCTTCCCCAGCCACTCTGGATGGCTTCCAACAAAATATTAAAATATTAAAAGCTTCCCTAAACAGGGCTGCCTTTAGATGTCTTCTAAAAGTCTGGTAGTAGTTGTTCTCTTTGACATCGGATAGGAGGGCGTTCCACAGGGCGGGCGCCACTACCAAGAAGGCCCTTTGCCTGGTTCCCTGTAACTTCGCTTCTTGCAGTGAAGAAACCGCCAAAAGGCCCTTGGAGCTGGACCTCAGTGTCCGGGCAGAACGATGGGGGTGGAGATGCTCCTTCAGGTATACTGGGCTGAGGCTGTTTAGGGCTTTCAAGGTCACCACCAACACTTTGAATTGAAACGTCCTGGGAGCCAATGTAGGTCTTTCAGGACTGGTGTTATATGGTCTCGGCAGCCGCTCCCATTCACCAGTCTAGCTGCCGCATTCTGGATTAGTTGTAGCTTCCGAGTCACCTTCAAAGGTAGCCCCATGTAGAGCGCATGGCAGTAGTCCAAGCGGGAGATAACCAGAGCATGCACCACTCTGGCGAGACAGTCCGCGGGCAGTCCTCATGCACCACTCTGGCGAGACAGTCCGCGGGCAGGGAGGGTCTCATCCTGCATACCAGATGGAGCTGGTAGACAGCTGCCCTGGACACAGAACTGACCTGCGCCTCCATGGCAAAGCAGGCTTTGAGCCACACCTGAGGCTGGTTCGCAGATGATGTTCTTCATGCAGTGCACCGCTAACCCGTGGAACTCCCTCCCACAGCAGGCAGTGAGGGCCACCAAGTTGGATGGCTTCAGAAGAGGGCCGGGCAGATGTATGGAGGAGGCTATGAGTTTGCTACCAACCGCGATTTCTATGGTCTGCCTCTGCAGCTAGAATGCCAGTGGCTGGAAGCCAGAGGAGGGGAGAACATTCTTGTGTTCAAATCCTGCTTGTGGGTCTCCCGCTGGGGCATCTGGTTTGCCACTGTGAGAACAGGATTCTGGACAAGAAGGGCCGCTGGCCTGATCCTGCAAGCATATCTTGTGTTCTTGTGTCAGGCCTGCAGTACGGAGTGAAAATGTCCACGCGCTATCAAGTCCTCACAACCTCACAGAGAGAACGTCTTCTACCTCACCCCCAACCCTGTCTAGGTGGAGATAATAATAATAATAATAATAATAATAATAATAATAATAATAAAAAAAAATTTATTTATATCCTGCGCTCACCAGCTGAAGCCGGGCTTAGAGCGGCTGACAACAATAAAAGTACCGTAATGCAGCATTCTAAAATCAATTCATTCTAAAATCAATTCAAAATCAAATTAATGGCAACCATTGGGCTAGAGTTCTATGAGTATTACAGAAGGAGAGAGGGGGTCAGGCTGTGCCCTGGCCAAAGGCCTGGCGGAACAGCTCTGTCTTGCAGGCCCTGCAGAAAGATGTCAAGTCCCGCAGGGCCCTAGTCTCTTGTGACAGAGCGTTCCACCAGATTGGGGCCACGGCCGAAAAAGCCCTGGCTCTGGTTGAGGCCAGCCTAACCTCCCTGTGGCCTGGGACCTTCAGGATGTTTTTGTTTGAAGACCGTAAGGTCCTCCGTGGGACATACCAGGAGAGGCGGTCCCGTAGGTACGAGGGTCCTGGGCCGCAAAGGGCTTTAAAGGTATAAAGGTGGGTTCTCCACTGTTGTATCTTTGAATCCTGCCCTTCCCTCCAAGGCGTGGGAATACTTTGCCCAACATGGGACTCGAACCCACGGCTCTGAGTCTTCTGCTGAGCCTTGAGCCAGTCGTAACGGGCTGCAAAGGCGGAAGCCAGAGAGCCACGCTTCCCCCTGGGGCTGGCTGCTAGGCGGAGCTGCCTTGGACTGGGTTGGAATATCATAGAATCACAGGAAGGGTCCCCCAGAGCTCATCCAGCTCAACCCCTTGCGCTGCAGGAATCGCATCCATGACCCTCTGGCCAGCTCAGAGCGCTGCTTTCCCTAGAGAGCGACAGTCTCTCAAGCAGGGCCACCAGACTGTATTGTACTGGAGATGCAGGTGGGTTTTTTAACTTGGGAACACCTGCATTTTCTCAGTGTGCTCTCCCACTGAGAGACACCGTCCCCTACAACTGACTGCAATGCATGCTGACCAGACTATCAATTTTCCTTCTGCAGTTGTCAATAGAGGCACTGCGATGATGGAGGGAGCAGCCGCCGCTCAGAGTGGTTTGTATATGTGCGTTGCATGGATGCGAGCAGAAATCAAACACTGGAATCGGGGCCTCCCAGGGCATGTGGCCCTCCCTGTGAGGCCACCCTGAACCCCAGCCCCCTAGGACCACCCAGAACTTCTGGGCAGCTTCCACCTCCTCTGCCTACCTATCTTTCAAATCAGAACCAGTGAAGGCGGTGAGTGTCTGGAAGCAGTTGGAGGACGAATGGTGGCTAACAGATTGAGGATGAATCCTGACAAGACAGAAATACTGTTTTGGGGGGACAGGGGGCGGGCGGGTGTGGAGGACTCCCTGGTCCTGAATGGGGTAACGGTGCCCCTGAAGGACCAGGTGCACAGCCTGGGAGTCATTTTGGATTCACAGCTCTCCATGGAGGCGCAGGTTAATTCTGTGTCCAGGGCAGCTGTCTACCAGCTCCATCTGATACGCAGGATGAGACCCTCCCTGTCCGTAGACTGTCTCACCAGAGTGGTGCATGCTCTGGTTATCTCCCTCATGGACTACTGCAATGCGCTGTATGTGGGGCTACTTTTGAAGGTGACCCGGAAACTACAACTAATCCAGAATGCGGCAGCTAGACTGGTGACTGGGAATGGCTGCCGAGACCACATAACACCAGTCCTTAAAGACCTATGTTGGCTCCCAGTATGTTTCCGAGCACGATTCAAAGTGTTGGTGCTGACCTTGAAAGTCCTAAATGGCCTCAGTCCAGTATACCTGAAGGAGCATCTCCACCCGCATTGTTCTGCCCAGACACTGAGGTCCAGCTCTGAGGGCCTTCTGGTGGTTCCCTCCCTGTGAGAAGCCACGTTACAGGGAATCAGGCAGAGGGCCTTCTTGGTAGTGGCACCTGCCCTGTGGAATACCCTCCCACCAGATGTCAAAGAGAAAAATAGCTACTAAACTTTTAGAAGACATCTGAGGGCAGCCCTGTTTAGGGAAGCTTTTAATGTTTAATAGGTCATTGTATTTTAGTGTTCTGTTGGAAGTCGCCCAGAGTGGCTGGGGAAACCCAGGCAGATGGATGGGGTATAAATATGTTGTTGTTGTTGTTGTTGTTGTTGTTGTTGTTGTTGTTGTTGTTGTTGTTGTTGAGAACTTCATGTGCCAGAGAGAGAGAGAGGAAGGGAGGAAGGGGATAAGGGGGAAAAGATTTCAGGAGGGAAAAGATGGGGTGGAAACCGCACAAACAAACCCATCCAGGTTTATGAATGCTTTTAAATCTCTTCCTCTCAGTTAATACCCATTTTTCACGCACAGGAGTCTTCAAAAGCAGCCGCCTCCGTCCAAAGAGCAGCAGTTGTGCTTGTTGCAACAAGCCTCGAGACAACCTCACAATCAATAGTGCAAATATTAAAAACCATAAATCCGGTCAACCTTTGACATGAGGACAGGGGCAGCTTGCAGCTTTGCGTGGGCCAACGGCGGTGGGGCAATTTTCCATCCAGGGAGTGACAGGCAAGGGGGTTCGCCGTCACCTCTGATTAAAGGGGAAATAATATGTTAGTGGCTGAGCTGACAAAATGGTGGCTTTTTATTTAATATGAAAATGTATTTATATTTCCTTAACAGGAAAGCTCGAAGCGGGTAACAACATAGAATAGAAATAATAATAGAAATACTAAAATAATAATAATAATAATAATAATAATAATACTATTAACATTTAATAATTCAGCCAGCTAGCCCTGGGGATTATCTAATGCTTATTTCCCCTAAATTGATTTTTGAATTTTATTGTTATTCATGTTTTTATACTGTAATTTATGCTGCTTTTATAATTAAGTGTTTTAAATTTGTTGTTAGCCGCCCTGAGCCCGGTTTTTGAACCGGGAAGGGCAAGGTATAAATAAAAATATATTATTATTATTAGTAATGCAAAACTATAGGAACAGAAGTCCATTGGGACTTTAAAAAAAGCATAGCCATTCTGACCAGTAGCCATCAATAGCCCTCTCTTTCTTCATGAATATGTCAGATCCCCCCGCTTCATGTGGGATGGAGTTCCGCAGTTTAACTCTGCGTTGCATAAAGAAGGCCTTCCGTTTCTCTGTCCTGAGTCTTCCAAAGGGGCGTCTGGCTGGTGGAAGCTGGAGTCTAAAGCTTCTAGATTCTCCCCAGGCTGGGAAAGGCGGATGTAAACGGACTACTGGCTGGATACAAGAAAGGACCTCTTCATGCGGCGCATTGTTAGACTATGGAACTCCCTCCCACAGGAAGCAGGGATGGTCTAAAAGTTGGATGGTTTTAAAAGAGGATGAAATATACTCGGAGTCGAGAGTGGATTTCATGCTCTTTATTCAGCTCATAGTAGTGAGGAATAGAAGTTCCCCCAGAATGTCTGCTTTATATACATTATTTACACAATGGCCCCCATGTGGTTGGCTAATTCTGGGATTCTCCTGTAGGCCAATCAGGTTGCAGATTCACTTCCACCTGGAGCTGGATTGGGTGGCTCCTGTGAACCAATCAGACTGCTGCAATCTGGATCCTATTGTTCTAGGACAAATCAGACTGCTGCATTTTGGATCGTATTCAACTCAGTACATAACAGAGGATCTCTCTCTCTCTCTCTCTCTCTCTCTCTCTCTCTCTCTCGTCCTCCTTTGCCTTCCTCCAGGAACAGAAGCATGTTTTCTTTATCTGCTCCTGAAGCAAGATTTATGGTCCCCAGCCTTTCCTCTGCTTTTCTTTCAGCATTCTCTAATTCTTCTCGAGAACAGTAAATCAAACAGTTCCCTTTTAATTCTGGCTTGTTCTTTTTTTTTGCTGCCTCCCCCTCTCAGAGCAGGGACTGTCTTCGTGGGGTGGACCCAGGGGAGAACTGAGCTTGCTTGCCACGGAGGGGTGAGATGGAGGCAATGCTGTTTTTCGCGGGGGCGGGGGGGGGGGAGTGCCGGAACTCACCGCGAACGCCTCCCTTGTTCTCTTATAATGGCAATGGCGCCCACCTGAGAGGAACTGCATTGCTGAAAAAAATGCCCTGGTTGGAGATATGGAGCCTGTCACTTCCCTGGGGGACCTTTTCAAATTCTGATGTCTGAGGACAGAAAAAAGATAGCTGAACTGTGGAACTCCCTGCCACAGGAGGCGGTGATGGCCACCAAATCAGATTGTTTTAAAAGAGGACAAATTCATGGAGGCGGCTGGAGGATGGATGGATGGTGGCTAACAGATTGAGGTTGAATCCTGATAAGACAGAAGTATTGTTTTTGGGGGACAGGGGGCGGACAGGTTTGGAGGACTCCCTGGTCCTGAATGGGGCAACTGTGCCCCTGAAGGACCAGGGGCGCAGCCTGGGAGTCATTTTGGACTCACAGCTGTCCATGGAGGCGCAGGTCCATTCTGTGTCCAGGGCAGCTGTCTACCAGCTTCATCTGGTACGCAGGATGAGACCCTCCCTGCCTGCAGACTGTCTCACCAGAGTGGTGCATGCTCTAGTTATCTCCTGCTTGGACTACTGCAATGCGCTCTACGTGGGGCTACCTTGGAAGGTGACCTGGAAACTGCAACTAATCCAGAACGCGGCAGCTAGACTGGTGACTGGGAGCGGCCGCCGAGACCATATAACACCGGTCTTGAAAGACTTACATTGGCTCCCAGTACGTTTTCGAGCACAATTCAAAGTGTTGGCGCTGACCTTTAAAGCCCTAAATGGCCTCGGTCCGGGTAGACCTGAAGGAGCGTCTCCACCCCCATCGTTCTGCCCGGACACTGAGGTCCAGCTCCGAGGGCCTTCTGGTGGTTCCCTCCCTGCAAGAAGCCAAGTTACAGGGAACCAGGCAGAGGGTCTTCTTGGTAGTGGCACCTGTTCTGTGGAACACCCTCCCATCAGATGTGAAGGAAATAAGCAGCTATCTTATCTTTAAAAGTCATCTGAAGGCAGCCCTGTTTAGGGAAGTTTTTCATATTTAATGCTGTATTGTTTTTAACACTCGATTGGGAGCTGCCCAGAGTGGCTGGGGAAACTCAGCCAGATGGGTGGGGTATAAATAATAAATTATTATTATTATTTTGGAGGAGAGGGCTTTTGGTGGCTATTAGCCAGGATATGTCTGCTCTGTCTCCACAACTGAAGACAGCAATGCTTTCGAATACCAGTGGCTGGAAACCGCAGGAGCGGAGAGTTGCTCTTGGGGTCGGATCCTGCTCCCTCGTTTCCCAGAGGCACCTGGTTGGCCACTGTGAGAACAGGATGCTGGACAAGAAGATTCCACCTAAACATTAGGAAGAACTTCCTGACAGTAAGAGCTGTTTGACAGTGGAATTTGCTGCCCAGGAGTGTGGTGGAGTCTCCTTCTTTGGAGGTCTTTAAGCAGAGGCTTGACAACCATATGTCAGGAGTGCTCTGATGGTGTTTCCTGCTTGGCAGGGGGTTGGACTCGATGGCCCTTGTGGTCTCTTCCAACTCTATCATTCTATGATTCTATGACAAGACGGACCACTGGCTTGATCTAGCAAGCTGTTCTTATGTTCTTATCATGCAAACTTGCCATAGTCCCTGATTAAGATACCTACAGCCTCTCCCATGTTCCTCAGCCTCCTAGAAAATGATGGCAACGGTGGCTGCCTAGAGCTACTGTTCATGTGCAAAGTGGCATGGCTCAATGGCAGAGCATCTTCAGGACACGGTGGTTGTCTCAGATTCAGTTCTCAGCATCTCCAGGTAGGGCTAGGATCAGGCGTCAGCAAACTTTTTCAGCAGGGGGCCGGTCCACTGTCCCTCAGACCTTGTGGGGGGCCGGACTATATTTTGGAAAGAAAAAGAAAATGAATGAATTCCTATGCCCCACAAATAACCCAGAGATACATTTTAAATAAAAGCACACATTCTACTCATGTAAAAATACCAGGCAGGCCCCACAAATAACCCAGAGATGCATTTTAAATAAAAGGACACATTCTACTCATATAAAAACACACTGATTCCCGGACCGTCCGCAGGCCGGATTTAGAAGGCGATTGGGCCGGATCCAGCCCTGCGCCTTAGTTTGCCTACCCATGGCTAGGTGAGAGCCTTGCTTGAAACCCTGCAGTGCCATTGCTAACTGTCAGGGTAAGTGAGGTTCCTTCAAGCTGGTCCCCTTCAGATCCCTCCCCCCCCATTAATTTTTAAAAACTATTTTATTATACAGAACCATACAGATGTTTGAGGGATACAGAAACGAACCACGGCTTGCCGGCTTGCCATCGAATGGCCCGCAGCTTAAGAAAGAAACTGATGCAGAGCAGAGGAAGGGTTATTGCAGAGATCTAAAAGCAATCTTGCAAATAAAAAGATTTCGATCCCATGGAAGCACGACGGAGACGTCAATAATAATTCCTAGAATACTATTGACTCCAGATAAAATCATACTTTGCAGGAACCTGCCAGCCACGAGTCTGTCTTTTGTCCTAAGCCACGAGTGACCACCATGTAGCTGCTAGACCCTAGGTTTCGCTTTACCCCTGGAAATTTGTGAAGAACGGGTGAGTTTTTTAAAAAGAAATTGCAGTAAATAAGACCTTCTGAAACCAAGTATCAAGGGGAAAGGCTGTGTTAGTCCTCCATCCCTGGGTAGGGACAAGCAAATAATAATAATAATAATAATAATAATAATAATAATAATAATAATATAATATAATAATAATAATAATAATAATAATAATAATAATAATAATAATAATTTATTATTTATACCCCGCCCATCTGGCTGGGCCTCCCCAGCCACTCTGGGCGGATTCCATAAAAACCAAAAATACAGTAAAATATCACACGTTAAAAACTTCCCTGAACAGGGCCGCCTTAAGATGTCTTCTGAATGTCAGGTAGTTGTTTATCGCTTTGACATCTGCTGGAAGGGCGTTCCACAGGGCGGGCGCCACTACCGAGAAGGCCCTCTGCCTGGTTCCCTGTAGCTTTGCTTCTCGCAATGAGGGAACCGCCAGAAGGCCCTTGGCGCTGGACCTCAGCGTCCGGGCAGAATGATGGGGGTGGAGACGCTCCTTCAGGTCTACTGGACCGAGGCCGTTTAGGGCTTTCAAGGTCAGCACCAACACTTTGAATTGTGCTCGGAAACGTACTGGGAGCCAATGTAGGTCTTTCAAGACCGGTGTTATATGGTCTCGGCGGCCGCCCCCAGTCACCAGTCTAGCTGCTGCATTCTGGATTAGTTGTAGTTTCCGAGTCACCTTCAAAGGTAGCCCCACGTAGAGTGCATTGCAGTAGTCCAAGCGGTTATATTATAAGGGGTTCACATGTAACATCAGCATTATTGTTGGTGAAGATGCTTTTGACTACAACTCCCATCACCCTGGACCATTGGCCGGGCTGGCTGGGGCTGATGGGATTTGGAGTCTGGCAACATCTGGAGACACCAGGCTGGTTGCAGAGATGGCAAGAATGACTGGGGAAATGAGATACCAGGAGGATCAAAACTTCAACAAAGAATGGGAGAAATCTATATTATATATTTGACTGACCCCTGTAAACACTTGAACTCTTGGGCAGGTTTTCAATAACTCCTGTAATGTTACAGAGACTATGGATATGATGGAGGACTGGAAAAATTAGGAGGATTTATATGACGCAGTTGAAAAGGTTAACCAAAGAACCCAGGGAGGGGAGGAGGGAAGTCTAAAGATTTTTTTTTTGGGGGGGGAAATGGGTAATGTTTATTATTTGTGATTTTGTGTGTGAATGAATTTGTAAAACTGAATAAAAATCTTTTTTTTAAAAAAGGGGGAAAAGAGAGACACGAGGCTGCAGAGGCCCAGCTTCCTACAATCTGTATAAGGTCCTCTGGCACACTTTCTGACCCATGGGGCAAGAGGGTCTCCTTCTCACCCACCCTCCCGGAATAGCATTTCTCTCCCTTCCCTGATCTCTGGAGTCTGGAGAGGGATGCTTGTACAGGGAGATATTGGGGAAGTGGTCCAGTGTTTTCCCACACGACCTGCTTTGTTTCTGTTCTTCGACTCCTATACATACTGCAGACCTCACATATACTTGTGTGGGCAGTAAGTGCCAGATTTACGTATAAGCTAAACAAGCTATAGCTTAGAGCCCCACTCTCTTGCGGGCCCCAAAAAAATTTAAAGGAAAAATACAACTGGATGTACATTTCCAAAATATAAGATAGAAAACAAATAAAATAAAACCTACCTACAGCAACAGTGTTTTACGTTGTGTAGGCTCCTCTGATGTAAGACATGGGCCCCCCTGCTAGCCTGCTCCCTCAAATATCCCTGGTTTGCTCCTTTCTATATATAGGGTGCCTACATTCTGCATGGACTGGTTGCATGGCAACGTGTGCAAATGGTTTGAGATACCTATGAGGTCCATAAATGACTAATAATAATAATAATAATAATAATAATAATTTATTATTTATACCCTGCCCATCTGGCTGGGTTTCCCCAGCCCCACTCTGGGCTGCTTCCAACAAAAGACTAAAATACAATGACCTATTAAACATTAAAAGCTTCCCTGAACAGGGCTGCCTTCAGATGTCTTCTAAAAGTTTGGTAGTTATTTTTTTCTTTGACATCTGGTGGGAGGGCATTCCACAGGGTGGGTACCACTAGCAAGAAGGCCCTCTGCCTGGTTCCCTGTAACTTGGCTTCTCCCAGGGAGGGAACCACCAGAAGGCCCTCAGAGCTGGACCTCAGTGTCCGGGCAGAACGATGGAGGTGGAGACACTCCTTCAGGAATAGCATATACCGGTATTCAACACAAAAACCAGCAACAATTTGTTGTTGGCAAAGGACAGCTGGACATAGAAAGGGCCCCATTAACTTCAGGAGCTTAGGGCCTCATCCAACCTAAATCCGGCCATCTGTGTGTGTGTGTGTGTGTGTGTGTGTGTGTGTGTGTGTTATCTGCCTCCCCCCCCCCCCAAGATATAGGTACATCTGCTTTGCTTTTCATTTGTGCTCTTCTAGTGGACAAAGATGGTTCACGAGATGGTGAATCAACAGCTTTTGCAATCGAATCAGCGTGCTTGAGGGCCGCCTTTCCCAACCTGGTGCCCGTGAGTCCTTTTGGGGGCTTTGATGGTGCCCCTTGCCTTGGGGGCACCATTTGCTGCTCTGGCTCCTTGGCCAAATAAATATCCTTGGCTGACCCTGGCCCAACAAGGGGCATATCTTCCTTTTGGGAGGCTCTGCAATAATCCAAGGCGAGGAGGCCCATCTCACCTGCTCAGGGCTTTAGGGCAACTTTGGGATCGTAAAGAGTTGCTCCCCCTTTGAAGTGGTTTTAATTGCCGCTGCCCGTAAATTATTTTTGATGGCTCCTGCATTATTTAAACAACAACAACCCTCTGCTGTTTTAGTGTTTTATGGTTGCTATAGCCCTACCTAATGCTGCTGGCATTGCTTTTGAAACAGCTACGTATTGTCCTCCTCGTTTGCTGTGTGTGGGTCTCTTGGAGGGAGGGAAGGGCAGGGATGGAATGAATGAATGAATGAATGAATGAATGAATGAATGGAAGGTGGAGGACTCTCTTTCACTTTTTAAGCAGAGCCTGGCTGGCCATCTGTCATGGATGCTTTAGCTGAGATTCCTGCATTGGATGTCCTCTCCAACTCTCCAATTCTATGATTCTATGACCTCGGAAACCAGTCGCTGCCTCTCAGTGTAACCGACCTCGCAGGGTTGTTGTGGGGTGGGGGTTGGAATGAGGAGGGGGAGAACCAGGAGCCCCTGCTTGATCTCCTTGGAGGAAAAGGTGAGATAAAAACACAATCAATTAATAACTTGGCCTTTTCTTCTGCTAAGGCTGGGCTGGAGCACGTGGCCCTCAAATCCATTGGAGGCAGTTGGAGGATGGATGGCGGCTAATGGATTGAGGTTGAATCCTGACAAGTCAGAAGTACTCTTTTTAAGGGACAGGGGGCGGGTGTGTGGGGGGGACTCCCTGGTCCTGAATGGGGCAACTGTGCCCCTGAAGGACCAGGGGCACAGCCTGGGAGTCATTCTGGACTCAAAGCTGTCCATGGAGGCACAGGTCAATTCTGTATCCCAGGCAGCTCCACCTGGTACGCAGGTGAGACCCTCTGTGCCCGCGGACTGTCTTGCCAGAGTGGTGCATGCTCTGGTTATCTCCCGCTTGGACTACTGCAATGCACTCTACGTGGGGCTACCTTTGAAGGTGACCTGGAAGCTACAACTAATCCAGAATGCGGCAGCTAGACTGGTGACTGGGAGTGGCGGCTGAGACCACATAACACCAGTCCTGAGAGATCTGCATTGGCTCCCAGTACGTTTCCGAGCACAATTCAAAGTGTTGGTGCTGACCTTCAAAGCCCTAAACGCCATCAGCCCAGTAGACCTGAAGGAGCGTCTCCATCCCCATCGTTCTGCCTGGACACTGAGGTCCAGCTCCAAGGGCCTTCTGGCGGTTTCTTCACTGCGAGATGTGAGGTTATAGGGAACCCAGCAGAGGGCCTTCTCGGTAGTGGTGCCTGCCCTGTGGAACGCCCTCCCACCAGATGTCAAAGAAATAAACAACTAGCTGATGTTTAGAAGACATCTGCCCTGTTCAGGGAAGTTTTTAATGTTTGACATTTTAATGTATTTTTAATCTTTGTTGGAAGCTGCCTAGAGTGGCTGGGGAAAAACAGCCAGATGGGTGGGGTACAAATAATAATATTAATAAAAAATTCTCTCTGGCCCCTGGAACATGAGAACGGACCCCATTTGTGGGCTGCTCCCCCCAGGGAGGTTTGCTTGGCACCTTCATTGCACACCTTTAGGCACCAGGTATAAACTCTCCTCTTCAACCAGTGGTTAATTAATTAATTAAATTTAATTTCTATACTGCCCTATACCTAAAGGTCACATAAAATATCAAATACTGTACATAAAATCAAAACAAAACCAGCTCACCGATAAGCCCACCAAAATCCTGCACCAAGGAAAAATGAATTCTGCAGTGTGCACCGCATGTATGTACCGATAAACCCCTGTATATTGGGGTAGGGTGACTTTCTGATCCATGGGCCAGATTCCAACCTTGCAGGAAAAATTCAAATCCCTGGCAGGCCAAGTTGGGCCCACAGCCTTTGCAGGGCTGATTGACATCCAACGGCCTTTTAAAATGTGTTGGGGATGGTGGAGCGGGGAATTATTGTTCTTTTTCATTATGTATTTTGTGCTTTTATATTGTGCTTTTATGTTGGGAACTGCCTTGAGACTTGCAGACATAGGCTGGTATACAGTTTTTATGAATTATTATTATTATTATTGATAATAATCATCTCTCCTCAGCACTCCCCGGGCCTCATCTCAGGTGCTTTTACCTAGCTGCAAAATGTCCTTTGATCTGTAATGATGCCCAGATGGAGGATATGAATGCCAGTGTGTTTAGCAACCTTTGACTTTTGCAGCATTGAGCATCACCTGCTCTTTCCAGGTAAACTTTTCCTCTAGGGACCTTTTGCCTCTAGCCCCGCCCACCACCGACACACCACCCCTGCAAGGTAGTCCAAAAGGGCTTGCCAACCTCATGCCAAGAAAGCTTCCCCGCCCTTGTGCGAAGGACTAGCAACTTGACTTTTATTAAACTGCAAATTGCACCACCCTTTCCTCAATGCCGGAAATGAAGACCGCCGCGAGGTTTTTTTGGCAATGTGCAAAACGTGGGCATTCTGCCGATTAATTCATTTGGTTAAGAGGCAAGACAGTTCATCACCCATCTCTTCCTTGGGTTAGTTGACAGCCGCCATCCTTTCACCTGCTTCCACCTTCCTCCCGGCCACCTGCAGGGCGCAGATAACGCTCACCTGCCTGCGAGGAGCGATGGGGCCACTCCTGCCTCCGAAGGACAAGAGATGGCGAAGATGATGAAGATGAGTTTTGATTGGGCCCCGAAGCCTTAATGCTGGTTTTTTTGACATCGATCTGATAGCAGGAGATTAACTCCACTGCTAGACAAGATGAAAGATGTCAGGCTGTGAGGGAAAGATCAGTTATTGATCTGAACTCTATGATGCTGAGAGATGGCGGATGCCAAGATATTCTCTCTCTCTCTCTCTCTCTCTCTCTCTCTCTCTCTCTCTCTCTCAACTTAAGAAGAGCCTTTTGGACCACGCCATAGCTGTCAATTTTTCCTTTTTCTTGCGAGGAATCCTATTCGGAATAAGGGAGTTTCCCTTAAAAAAAAAGGGAAACGTTGACAGCTATGGACCAGGCCAGTGGCCCATCTTGTCCAGCATTCTGTTCTCACAGTGGCCAACCAGGTGCCCCCCTGGGAAACCCGCAAGCATGTTCTGGGTGTGAGAGCCCTCTTTCCTGTGGCTTCCAGCAACTGGTATTCAGAACCATTGCTGCCTTCAGCTGTGGCCAGTAGCCAGTGACAACCCTCTGCTCCATGAATTTGCCTTATCCTCTTTTAAAGCCACCCAGAATTCTGGCACCTAAATTTTTCAGCAGGTGAAGTTTCTGCTTGCGGGGAGTGCCTAGGGCAGGCGTCAGCAAACTTTTTCAGCAGGGGGCCGGTCTACTGTCCCTCAGACCTTGTGGGGGGCCAGACTATATATTTTTTTTGGGGGGGGGGAATGAACAAATTCCTATGCCCCACAAATAACCCAGAGATGCATTTTAAATAAAAGGGCACATTCTACTCATGTAAAAACACGCTGATTCCCGAACTGTCCACGGGCCGGATTTAGAAGGTGATTGGGCCAGATCCAGCCCCCAGGCCTTAGTTTGCCTACCCATGGCCTGGGGGTTGCACTTATTTCATAAAATTTGCACACCGCTTGGCTGTAAACAACAACAACAACCCATCAGAGCGGTTTACAAAAAGATGAAACAATAAAACAAAAAAAGACCACAATACTTTAAAAGTTAAAATACTAAAACAGATTAAAACAGCCTTTCTCCAACTGGGGTCCCCAGATGTGGTTGGACTAAAATTGCCATCATCCCTGGCCACTGGTCCTGCTAGCTGGAGATGATGGGAATTACAGTCCAACCACATCTGGGGAACCAGGTTTGAGAAAGGCTGGATGAAAGATACCTCCACTTTCTACACATCTGGACAGGTTTGTCTAAGCAAGGATGTTTTCAGCAGGCTGGGAAAAGGGTGCAGCGAAGGTGCCTGCTTGATATCAAGAGGCGGGGAGTTCCAAAGTGCCACAGTATAACTGATCGAGTTCTTAACAAATGTGGAAGGGGGATTATGTGGCACCTGTAGAAGTGCCAGTCCCGCTGATCAAAAACCATCTGTCCTACCTGCACCCCAGGGTGCCCTGTCCATACCTGTTTGGAAGGACCTTTTGTTTGAAGAGCTATCTGGTGGTAACTGTGCCCCTGAAGGACCAGGGGCGCAACCTGGGAGTCATTTTGGACTCACAGCTGTCCATGGAGGCACAGGTCAGTTCTGTGTCCAGGGCGGCTGTCTACTAGCTCCACCTGATACGCAGGCTGAGAACCTCCCTGCCCGCAGACTGTCTCGCCAGAGTGGTGCATGCTCTGTTTATCTCCCGCTTGGACTACTGCAACGCGCTCTACGTGGGGCTACCTTTGAAGGTGACCTGGAAACTACAACTAATCCAGAATGCAGCAGTTAGACTGGTGACTGGGAGCGGCCGCCAAGACCACATAACACCGGTCCTGAAAGATCTGCATTGGCTCCCAGTACATTTCTGAGCACAATTCAAAGTGTTGGTGCTGACCTTGAAAGCCCTAAACAGCCTCGGTCCTGTATACCTGAAAGAGCGTCTCCACCCCCATCGTTCTGCCTGGACACTGAGGTCCAGCTCCAATGGTCTTCTGGCAGTTCCCTCCCTGCGAGAAGAGAAATTACAGGGAACCAGGCAGAGGGCCTTCTCGGTGGTAGCGCCCGCCCTTTGGAATGCCCTCCCAGCTGATGTCAAGGAAATAAGCAACTATCTTACTTTGAAAAGACATCTGAAGGCAGCCCTGTTTAGGGAAGTTTTTCATGTTTAATGCTGTATTGTGTTTTTAATATTTGGTTGGGAGCCACCCAGAGTGGCTGGAGAAACCTAGCCAGATGGGCGGGGTATAAATAATAAATTATTGCTATTATTATTGTAAGAAAAAGCAGCAGAGAAAGGCTGAGCAGAAACCGTCTCATCCATCCTCAGCTGAGCACCTGGACAGCACCTGAGCAGGCACAGAGCACACCTTCCCCAGTGTACTGTGTTTCCAATTGTTCCTAAATTGCACCAATACTTAAGTAAAGGTAAAGGGACCCCTGACCATTAGGTCCAGTCGTGGCCGACTCTGGGGTTGCAGCACTTATCTCTCTTTATTGGCCGAGGGAGCCGGCGTACAGCTTCTGGGTCATGTGGCCAGCATGACTAAGCCGCTTCTGGCGAACCAGAGCAGCGCACAGAAATGCCGTTTGCCTTCCTGCCGGAGCGGTACCTATTTATCTACTTGTACTTTGACATGCTTTCAAACTGCTAGGTTGGCAGGAGCAGGGACCGAGCACCAGGAGCTCACAGCATCACGGGGATTCGAACCGCCAACCTTCTGATCAGCAAGTCCTAGGCTCTGTGGTTTAACCAACAGCGCCACCCACATCCTGCACCAATACTTAAGAATTAGCAAATTGCATAAACCTGCAATGTTATGCAAATCTTTCCTCCTGCTGCACTTCCTCTTTCTTGTGATGTGTCTCTGTGGCTCCCCAACCAGCCCATCACTTGCTCTACCAGCAAACAGAAGCCAAGTTTTTATTTTAAGGTTTTATTATTCCCTTCGCCCAAAGTTGCTATCCTCTTCCCCTCTCCAGATCCTGGGTGCTGTTTTCCTTTCGACGGCTCAGATGTCCTTTTTAATGAGCAAGAAAGTGTCGACAGGAAATTATTTTCCTTGGGGTTTCGCCAGCTTGATACTGGGGTATCAGCCTGACACCCCCTAGACAAAAGTCATATTTAAAATTGGGAGTCGTAAGATAGGGTCTGTTCTTCAGGATTATTAAATAGCTTTAAGGGCAGGGGGGAAATAATAATGCGAATGATAAAATGAGTTAATGGTGGCACGTGCTAATTTGTGAAATATTTAGCTCAGCGTGGGAGGGTGTTTGCTGGAACGCAGACTGAGTGTGCAGGATCCAGCCAAGATTAAACACTGGGCAACCCCCTCCCATTCCATGCACTCAGATTTCAGCAGGAGGGTTCAGTTTCAGAGCCCGGTTTTAGCAGAGTTTTGATGGGGTCAAACATCATATTCTGGGTACACTAAAGTGTGGGATGTTGCCTTGCTGGGGGGAAAGAACCCACCTAACTAATAAGCTAAGAGTCCTTATGAGGGGCCAAAGAAGAAAGGGTGATTTGGGACCAGTTTGGTCTGAATTTATTTCATTTGCAGGCAAGGAGAAACAACTTCCCACAGCCTACAAACAAATATGGCTGATGCAAGGACTTGGGGCGTTTGAACGCTTTATTTACTTTCCCTTGGCACAATAGCGCTTGTGTTTTGTTACCATGTCTTGTTTAACCGTTATGCCTACGCTATGAATAGTTCCAGCCTCCACCTACCAGGCATTCACATATCTGAGGTTTATTTACTTTGGTTTTATTTCATGCCCGCTTTTGTTCAGCAGCGATCTATAATTGTATGTGGACTGCGTATATCACCACCAGATCCTGTTTGATAACACTGCGTAGAACATTCTTCCTGAAAATGAACAAACATTATGTGAAAAATGAAAACATGCTCTTTGTACTGTTGATGGCATTCCTCGCCACCCCAATCACTGAGCGGCAAGAGAATACAGGGGTTCTGGAATGTATTCAGGGTTTGGTTTCCTTGGAAGGGACGTGGGTGGCACTGCGGTCTAAACCACTGAGCCTCTTGGGCTTCCGATCAGAAGGTCGGCGGTTCGAATCCACGCAAAAGAGTGAGTTCCCTTTGCTCTGTCCCAGCTCCTGCCTACCTAGCAGTTTGAAAGCACACCAGTGCAAGTAGATAAATAGGCACCACTGTGGCGGGAAGGTAAACAGCGTTTCCATGCATTCTGGCTTCTGTCACGGTGTTCCGTTGCGCCAGAAGCGGTTTAGTCCTGCTGGCCACATGACCTGGAAAGCTGTCTATGGACAAACGCCAGCTCCCTCGGCCTGAAAGCGAGATGAGCGCCGCAAACCCATAGTCGCCTTTGAGTGGACATAACCATCCAGGGGTCCTTTACCTTTTTTACCTTCCTTGGAAGCAGGTTCGAAAGCACTTACCTAGCAGCTAGGTGAGAGGAGGAAGGAAAAGCCCACCCCTTAGCTTTGAGGGTCCCATTGCTCAACTGCAGCTCTTGCAACCTGGATCATTCTTTGGTGAGGACACTCACACGGCCAGTTAAGGTCCTACAAAGAAACTTGTTCAGCAATAGGCTCATCTGTTAGATTCTAAGCCTCATTGGGTACAGGACCCGAGGGAATGGCTCCTATGGGCAGGGCCCTTCCTCTTCCATCCATCATATTCCCTGTGTGTATCTTCATAAACCCAAGATAGGCAACTTCACAAAACATAAATATAAATGGAATTACATAAAGAAAACAAGAATTGGGGGTCACAGATAGATAAGATAAGAAGGCACAATAATAATATAATAATGATTTATTATTTATACCCCACCCATCTGGCTGGGTTTCCCCAGCCACTCTGGGCTGCTTCCAGCAGAATATTAAAATACAATAGTCTATTAAACATTAAAAGCTTCCCTAAACAGGGCTGCCTTCAGATGTCTTCTAAAAGTCTGTTAGTTGTTTTTCTCTTTGACATCTGGTGGGAGGGCGTTCCACAGGACAGGTGCCACTACCAATAAGGCCCTCTGCCTGGTTCCCTGTAGCTTGGCTTCTCGCAGGGAGGGAACCGCCAGAAGGCCCTCGGCGCTGGACCTCAGCGTCCGGGCAGAATGATGGGGGTGGAGACGCTCCTTCAGGTCTACTGGACCGAGGCCATTTAGGGCTTTCAAGGTCAGCACCAACACTTTGAATTGTGCTCGGAAACGTACTGGGAGCCAGTGTAGGTCTTTCAGGACCGGTGTTATGTGGTCTCGGCGGCCGCTCCCAATCACCAGCCTAGCTGCCGCATTCTGGATTAGTTGTAGTTTCTGGGTCACCTTCAAAGGTAGCCCCACATAGAGTCTAAGTATGTCTCTGGTTGGAAGGGACCCCCTGAGGGTCATCTAGTCCAACCCCCTTGCAATGCAGGCATCTCAGCTCAAGCATCCACGACAGATGGCTACCCAACCTCTGCTTTAAAACCTCCAAGGAGGGAGAGTCTACAATCACTTGAGGGGGTCCGTTCCACGGTTGAACAGCTCTTACCTTCAAGGATAACAATAATAATAACAATAAGAGTTTTTTATTTACGTATGACTGGGTTGCCCCAGCCACTCTTATTTATTTATTATTTATTGAATTTATATACCCCCCTATTCTCGGGGGTCTCAGGGCAGTTCACAGAATAAAATCAAAGGTATAAAACCACAAAATACATAATAAAAATAAAAACAACAACCCATTAACAGCCCCCCTCCTAATGTTGAGCTGGAATCTCCTTCCTTGTCATTTGAATCAAGTCTTCTCTTCCAGACCTGCAGAAAAGAAGCCTGCTCCATCTTCCACGTGACGCCCCTTCCTATGTTGACACTTCATATTGCGTGATGTTGTAATATTGTGATATTGATAGGCGGAATTGACGCGGAACTACTCCGGCACAGGCCGCCCTGTGATATCGTTCCTTGGACACACATTTAGCAAAAGCTAAGCGACTTGCGGGCTGTGCCAAGTTGACTTTTGCAAGAAGAATCCCTTCCATTTATCCCCCAGCCTGTCTCCACCCCAGCCGCGAAGCCACAGACCTGCCTCTCAAAGGCTGCTGTGTTTAGCCTTGGAAACACAACATGCCCGGGCCTGCCGGGTTTAACACAGAAGAAGAAAACTCTGTTAGCTGAGAAGATTCATCTGCCTCCCCTCCCCTCCCCTCCCCTCCCCTCCCCTCCCTCAATGGCGAATTCATGCATTTTTCGCCTTGTGGCGCTGGCTCCCTCTTTTGGCATTCCAACCATGCGCTTTAGCCCCCATGCGCCGCATCAAATGATATTTTGAACCTGCCACTCTGCAAAGAGAAGAAGAAGAAGAAGAAGAAGAAGAAGAAGAAGAAGAAGAAGAAGGGGTTGTGGGGAGAGGAATGGCTGCCAGCTGAGCTGGCTTTAAGAGAGTTGCACAGATCCATGGACGAGAGGGCTGCCTTGGCTACTCCCCAGGGCAGCTATGCTTTGCCCTCCACAAATGAAAGCAGTGATGCTTCTGTCTCACCAAAGTGGTGCATGCTCTGGTTATCTCTCTCTTGGACTACTGCAATGCGCTCTACGTGGGGCTACCTTTGAAGGTGACCCGGAAACTGCAACTAATCCAGAATGCTGCAGCCAGACTGGTGACTGGGAACGGCCACCGAGACCACATAACACTGGTCCTGAAAGACCTACATTGGTTTCCAGTACATTTCCGAGCACAATTCAAAGTGTTGGTGCTGACCTTGAAAGCCCTAAATGGCCTCGGCCCAGTATACCTGAAGGAGCATCTCCACCCCCATCATTCTGCCCGGACACTGAGGTCCAGCACCGAGGGCCTTCTGGCAGTTCCTTCACTGCAAGAAGTCAAGTTACAGGGAACCAGGCAGAGGGCCTTCTCGGTGGTGGCGCCCTCCCTGTGGAACGCCCTCTCACCAGATATCAAAGAGAACAACTACCAGACTTTCAGAAGACATCTGAAGGCAGCCCTGTTTAGGGAAGCTTTTAATGTTTGATGTATTACAGTATTTTAATATTTTGTTGGAAGCCGCCCAGAGTGGCTGGGGTATAAATAAATTATTATTATTATTATTATTATTATTATTATTATTAATCCCAGTTGCTGATAGCCACAGGAGGAGGCAGGGCCGTCATTACCTGGGGGTGCAAGAGGTGCAGGGCACCTGGGCGCCAAATTCTGGGGGGCACCAAATGTATACCTACTGTATACCGGTCCCTCTAGATCGGCGGCAGTGAAAAGCAATGGAGCAAAAGTCCCCGCCCCTCGCCTCCATCGTTCTGTTACTCCATAGGGTCAAATATTCCCAACGAGTCAGGAAACAAAAGCAGTTTTCCCCCGCAGCGTTGTTGTTACAGGTGAGCGATTTCCCCTCTTAAAAAAACCCAACAACTTTGGCTCCCTCCCTCCCTCCCCAAAAAAGCTCAATAAAAGTTAATTTGGGGGTGCTGGGTGGAACTTTGTGCCCCACTGGCACATATGCTAAAGACAGCCCTGACAGGAGGAGAGAGTTGAATTCGAATCCTGCTTGCAAGTTTCCTACAACAGACAACTGCTCAACCACTGTCAGAATACGATGCTGGACTAGATGGGCCGACGACTCTGGGGTTGCGGCACTCATCTTGCTTTACTGGCCAAAGAAGCCAGCATTTGTCCACAGACAGTTTTTCTGGGTCATGTGTCCAGCATGACTAAGCCACTTCTGGCGAACCAGAGCAGCGCACGGAAATACCGTTTACCTTCCCGCCGGAGCGGTACCTATTCATCTACTTGCACTTTGATATGCTTTTGAACTGCTAGGTTGGCAGGAGCAGGGACTGAGCAACGGGAGCTCACCCCATCGCGGGGATTCGAACCGCCGACCTTCTGATCAGCAAGTCCTAGGCTCAGTGGTTTAGACCACAGCACCACCCGCGTCCCCTACAGGTGGCAAGGAAAGAAACGTATAAAACCCGGTTGTCAAGATTCAGGTTTGGGGCAAGCATTCTTTGGTGAGAGAAGCTCAGCAAGGCCGAACAGGAATTCAAACCCTGGTCTCTCCCAGAAAGCTGTGAGTGTTACCCACGAGTAGAAAGCCTGAGTAGGTCAAACGGTTCAATTGCAGGAAAAGGTGTTCTCTTCAAAGTGATTTGTTACCGCTCCTTTTTTTAGACATCTCATCGCTGCCACAGCAATGCTGTCAACATGGGACAAGAAGCCCCTCGTCCCGTTTTAAAAACAATACAAAGATGGTGATTGGGAGCGGCCGCCGAGACCACATAACACCGGTCCTGAAAGACCTACACTGGCTCCCAGTACGTTTCCGAGCACAATTCAAAGTGTTGGTGCTGACCTTGAAAGCCCTAAATGGCCTCGGTCCAGTAGACCTGAAGGAGCATCTCCACCCCCATCATTCTGCCCGGACGCTGAGGTCCAGCACCGAGGGCCTTCTGGCAGTTCCTTCACTGCAAGAAGTCAAGTTACAGGGAACCAGGCAGAGGGCCTTCTCGGTGGTGGCGCCCTCCCTGTGGAACGCCCTCTCACCAGATATCAAAGAGAACAACTACCAGACTTTCAGAAGACATCTGAAGGCAGCCCTGTTTAGGGAAGCTTTTAATGTTTGATGTATTACAGTATTTTAATATTTTGTTGGAAGCCGCCCAGAGTGGCTGGGGTATAAATAAATTATTATTATTATTATTATTATTATTATTATTATTATTATTAATCCCAGTTGCTGATAGCCACAGGAGGAGGCAGGGCCGTCATTACCTGGGGGTGCAAGAGGTGCAGGGCACCTGGGCGCCAAATTCTGGGGGGCACCAAATGTATACCTACTGTATACCGGTCCCTCTAGATCGGCGGCAGTGAAAAGCAATGGAGCAAAAGTCCCCGCCCCTCGCCTCCATCGTTCTGTTACTCCATAGGGTCAAATATTCCCAACGAGTCAGGAAACAAAAGCAGTTTTCCCCCGCAGCGTTGTTGTTACAGGTGAGCGATTTCCCCTCTTAAAAAAACCCAACAACTTTGGCTCCCTCCCTCCCTCCCCAAAAAAGCTCAATAAAAGTTAATTTGGGGGTGCTGGGTGGAACTTTGTGCCCCACTGGCACATATGCTAAAGACAGCCCTGACAGGAGGAGAGAGTTGAATTCGAATCCTGCTTGCAAGTTTCCTACAACAGACAACTGCTCAACCACTGTCAGAATACGATGCTGGACTAGATGGGCCGACGACTCTGGGGTTGCGGCACTCATCTTGCTTTACTGGCCAAAGAAGCCAGCATTTGTCCACAGACAGTTTTTCTGGGTCATGTGTCCAGCATGACTAAGCCGCTTCTGGCGAACCAGAGCAGCGCACGGAAATACCGTTTACCTTCCCGCCGGAGCGGTACCTATTCATCTACTTGCACTTTGATATGCTTTTGAACTGCTAGGTTGGCAGGAGCAGGGACTGAGCAACGGGAGCTCACCCCATCGCGGGGATTCGAACCGCCGACCTTCTGATCAGCAAGTCCTAGGCTCAGTGGTTTAGACCACAGCACCACCCGCGTCCCCTACAGGTGGCAAGGAAAGAAACGTATAAAACCCGGTTGTCAAGATTCAGGTTTGGGGCAAGCATTCTTTGGTGAGAGAAGCTCAGCAAGGCCGAACAGGAATTCAAACCCTGGTCTCTCCCAGAAAGCTGTGAGTGTTACCCACGAGTAGAAAGCCTGAGTAGGTCAAACGGTTCAATTGCAGGAAAAGGTGTTCTCTTCAAAGTGATTTGTTACCGCTCCTTTTTTTAGACATCTCATCGCTGCCACAGCAATGCTGTCAACATGGGACAAGAAGCCCCTCGTCCCGTTTTAAAAACAATACAAAGGTTGCTGTTTGAAAGATATTATTAGATGCAGATTATGTTAGGATATTTCCGTTCCACCTCTCTGCCTAGCCTACCTCGCAGGACTGTTGTGAGGCTAAAATGGGCGAGGGAGAAAGAGTTGCCTGTATCTCAGCCACCTGGGGTGAAGGAAGGGGGCTTAAAAATGTGGCAAATAAATAAATGTGCTTTTTTGACCTGCATTCAGACCTTTGCTCTTAAAGTTAATCCATTTAAAGGTAAAGGTAAAGGGACCCCTGACCATTAGGTCCAGTCGTGGCCGACTCTGGGGTTGCGGCGCTCATTTTGCTTTATTGGCCGAATGAGCCGGCTACAGCTTCCGGGTCGTGTGGCCAGCATGATTAAGCTGCTTCTGGCAAACCAGCACACGGAAACGCCGTTTACCTTCCCGCTGGAGCGGTACCTATTTATCTACTTGCACTTTGACGTGCTTTCGAACTGCTAGGTTGGCAGAAGCTGGGACCGAACAACAGGAGCTCACCTCATCACGGGGATTTGAACCGCTGACCTTCTGATCGGCAAGTCCTATGCTCTGTGGTTTAACCCACAGCGCCCCCCGTGCCCCCCATTAATCCATTTACATATATGCCATATAGTTCTGTAATCACATTTTATTGCCATATTGTTATTGTTTTTTCCCCGTGCCTTTTAAATGCTTTAATGTATTCTTTTCCTCCCCATTTCTATTTCACCTTTCCTCTAAGAAGCCCTAGGAGGCCTGTATAGTTCTCTGCCTCCCCATTGAATCCTCACGACGACCCTGCGAGGTAGGTTAAGCTGAGAGGCAGAGACTGGATCTGAAGGTCACCCAGTGAGAGCTTCGTGGCTGAGTGGGGATTCGAACCCAGGTCCCCAGGGTCCTAGATTGACACTCTGACCACTGCATTACACTGGCCCACTGCAAACAAAAACCCTGTGAAGTAGGTTACACTGGGAGAGAGACTGCGACTGAGCCCAAGGCACCCCAGCAAATTTTGTAGCTGAGCAGGGATTCAAATTCAGGTCTCTCTCTCTCTCTCTCTCTCTCTCTCTCTCTCTCTCTCTCTCTCCATTCCCAGCTAGCATGGCCATGTGATGGGTAGGGTTGATGGGAGTTGTAGTCCGAAACATCTGGCTGGCCCCAAGACAGGTTGCTCTAAACACTAGGCCACACTGCCTGCTTTGTGGGTGCCCTTGAGGAACTGTGGCAGCATATTGCAGCCTTTGAGAGCCGAGTGGGGGCTTGAACCTGGACTCAGCTTGGCAGAAGCACCCATTTGGAGGTGGCGGCCGGTCGGGGGTGTGATTTATAGGGAAGGACGGAGGCATAACCTGATACCACCCCAAATGTCAAACGTGTAAATATGGACACCCACTGAGCCCCCGCCGTGAGGCACCTCTGGCCTCCGAAGCTGGCAGGGTCAAGGCAGCTGTGCTGTCTCCAAGGCGAGGCTTAGAGGCCGGATCCTGTTTCATGCTTGCACCGGCCTGGTCCCCCCCCTACATTGAAGCTGGGAGATTACAATATGATACAATACAATAATCTTTACTGTCACTGTCCCATACAGAACAACAAAATTGAAAAAATCTATATCAGACATTCAAAAACCCACAAGCCTGCTGTCCCAGCTATCCCAGCCTGATTGACCCCCTAAAAACTCTGATACCCCATAATTAAATACAATATACTCCCACAGAGACTACCTTACACTGCATTTAAAACCAAAATCGCATTTGGATAGAAACTGTTTCTCAGGCGGCTAGTCCTAGTTTTTATAAACCTGTACCTTCTTCCAGAAGGGATGCAGGTGGCGCTGTGGGTTAAAGCCTCAGCGCCTAGGGCTTGCCGATCGAAAGGTCGGCGGTTCGAATCCCTGCGGCGGGGTGCGCTCCCGCTGCTCGGTCCCAGCGCCTGCCAACCTAGCAGTTCGAAAGCACCTCCGGGTGCAAGTAGATAAATAGGGACCGCTTACCAGCGGGAAGGTAAACGGCGTTTCCGTGTGCGGCTCTGGCTCGCCAGAGCAGCGATGTCACGCTGGCCACGTGACCCGGAAGTGTCTCCGGACAGCGCTGGCCCCTGGCCTCTTAAGTGAGATGGGCGCACAACCCCAGAGTCTGTCAAGACTGGCCCGTACGGGCAGGGGTACCTTTACCTTTACCTTTACCTTCTTCCAGAAGGCAGAAGCTGAAAGAGATCATTTCCGGGGTGCGCACTATCCTGCACTATATCTGCCACTTTCTTATGATACCTGGAAGAGTAGATTTGATCCAAGGTGGGAAGAGTGCGCCCAATTATTCTCTCTGCAGTCTTTACAATCTTGGACAGCATTGTTTTTTCCTGACCATGCAGCTCCCAAACCACACACACAGACCGTAAGTTAACATACTCTCAACAGTACAATGGTAAAATGCCATCAACAGGTCCTTGGAGATATTATTTGAGAGATTCGTGACAGATAAGAGAAAGCCCTTCTTTGCTCAGCAAAAGAGTTAAACTGAGGTACTTGCTGCTGCAGGGGCAGCGATGGCCGCCACTTGGGTTGGCTTTAAAAGAGAATTAGGCTAATTCCTGGAGGGGGAGAGCGCTGTGGATGGGCTCCTAGCCACGTGGCTACGCTCTGTCTCTGGTTGGAGGGAACGATGTTTCTGAATACCAGTTGCTGGAAAACACAGAAGGAGAGAGTTGCTCTTGTGCAAAGGATCCTGCTTATAGGCGATAAGGAAAAATTCTGGGGTGAGAGACTACTCAACAGGCCAGCTTTCAGGGTGCAAGTCCCCCCACGGGTCCATGCGGTCAGTTAAAGAAGGAAGTTCCAGCCAAGTCATTTGGAGCAAAACAGCGGTCAGTAGACCATGAGCTTTATTGTTGCGCAACAGGTCCCCACAGGAGTAAGAACCCCAAACATGGGGTGACGTCCTCTTTAGAAACTTCCCTCTTTCCCCTAAAATACACTTTGAGCAGCATCATTGAGACATCTTCACTACATAACTAGCACGTCACAAATGGGGAGGGGTCTACAAGGGTTACACAAGTTCAACATGAGGTCACTTTATCAGACCCCTTTCCCAACACCTCTTAAGTCCCCACCACCGGAAGAACAATAAAACTCTTGACATCTCTTTTTATAAAAATAATATTTATTAAAGTTTCAAAAATGTTACGAAAAAGAAAAAGAATAAGAAAAATACAGAATACAGAAAAATAAAAACAATTAAAAACATTTCAATCTTTCCATGTCTTGTCTTTCATTTACTTGTTTCCCTGACCTCCTCACACCTCCCTTTTTTGTATTCTAGTTCAATTAGCAATTTCAGCAAATCCTTTCCATTTTTGCTTTTATCTTAATAATTTATCTTAATATATTGTAAATTTACATTCTCACCTGTTCATAGTCCAATTTTACCTTATTCTATAACTTTACTACTAAGAATTGGCGTTACTTTGTTTAACCTTGTCTTGCCGTAAAACACCTTGAGACTTAAAACTTAATGCTTATTTATACATAACTCCTTATATCATTTCTACTAAAGCCAGACAGTTTCATTCCAACATTTTCCTAATATTCATTAATTTTACACTAATTCCCCAAATTAGAAATTTTTCTTTATAGACTTTCCGATTTTCATCCAACGTCCCTTTTTCCTGGTCTCGGGTTATGTCAGTCCTTACTGTCCATTCCATTTAGTCCATCAACCTGGTAATCTTATGCCCAAGGCTCTTAAATCTCTTCCATGCCCCATGGGGCATGGAAAACTCTTGACATCTCCTTGCCCTCAGGACTTGTCTGGAGATGGGCTTCCAGAACACCGGACTTGCTCAACTGCCTCTGTGGATGTCTAGTGTTGCCCCCTTGGTCGCTCCCTGGGTGGGGGGCTGTGGATGTGCTCTCATGCTTGGGGAATTATGGCGGGATGCCTGGTTCCTGCTGCCTATGGGACTTCCTGCTTCTTGGTTCATAGAGGGAGGTGGAGTCCAAATTCACTTTTCTGGTTTTGACCTTTAAAGCCCTATGCGGCCAAGGACCCTCGTACCTACGGGACCGCCTCTCCTGGTATGTCCCACAGAGGACCTTAAGGCCCACAAATGACAACACTTTGGAGGTCCCAGGTCACAAGGTGGTTAGATTGGTCTCAACTAGGGCCAGGGCCTTTTCAGTACTGGCCCCGACTTTGTGGAACACTTTGTCACAAGAGACCAGGGCCCTGCGGGGCTTGACATGTTTCCGCAGGGCCTGCAAGACAGAGCTGTTCCGCCTGGCCTTTGGCTTGGACTCACTCTGACCCTTATGTTTCCCTCCCCTTATGGTCTTGGTTTATTGGCTACTTTTAAAATGAGGCTGCATTTTAAATTGCATTTTAACCTGTATTTTAAACTGGTTTTTCTTTCTTTCCCCCCTTTTTTCTTTTCCCCCTATTATGTTTTTTACTGTGATTTTATTGGTGTTAGCCACCCTGAGCCCAGCTCTAACTGGGGACGGTGGGGTATAAATAAAATTTATTATTATTATTATTTAAGGGTTAAATGGCATTGGAATGAGGAGAGTCGGTTAAAGTATGGATTTTCTACCAATTTATAAAGCTAGGTATCTTCCCTGAGCTGTCAAATCGAAAGGATACATTGAGGCATAATATTTGTAACACTGCAACAACTTTGAAGATGTGGCCCCCACCCTTGTCATTCCGTAACATAGGTTTCCCACAGGCATCTGGTTGGCCACTGTGAGAACAGGACGATGGCCCATTGGCCTGATCCCACAGGCTCTCTTTATGTTCTAAAATTAGCATAGCAGGTCCCTCCACCACCTAGAGAGCCACTTTGGAAAGCTGGTATCTTAGTCTGGAGAAGATGAGAGCGGATGTGACAATGGCCTTCAAGAAAACGGAACAATCTTGCACTCCGTGGCTCCAGGGGACAGGATGAGAACCGACGGGTGGCGATTGCCAGGAAGTAGTTTTTAGCCAAGTGATAGTGGGAGAAAATTCCTAACAGTGTTGGGGTCACCACTGCAGAGGCCCTGCTTCTGGTGGCCAAAGCTGCAGCTCCAAGCAGATACAAAAGGAGCAGTGCCTTATAAATGGAGCTGGCAGAGGAGTAGCTAGTGCAGAAGCCAAGTCCACAACTTCTCCAAAGCCCTGACATTCAAGGTGGTTGTCTGTGGGGCTCTAGTTTTGCCACTGGGGAGGTGGTGGGTGGAGGCACTTTGGAACAGCAGCTGGGTCGTCCAAGTTCCAAAAGTGGCAGGTGGGGTCTTCAGGGCGGGACCTGGCAGCCTTCAAAACCTACTTTGATCTTTCTGATGGGCAAGGCTTTGAGCAAGGTCCACAATGATGTCACCTGGTGATAATATTCACCTGGTGATGTCACCCTCCAAATGAGCAGTGGTTTCAGTTCTTTCTGGACACAGCAAGGACTTTGAGAGCCAAAGTTCACAGGTGTCAACATTTGCTTTCTCTTACTTAAACAAATTGGGCCTCTGGAAGGCTAGTTGGCCGATCAATTCCACCATTCCAGGCAGAATTCACAGGACAATCTCTCCCCACCCCCCACATTTATTTATTTGATTTTCCATATTAAAATTTACATTCACACCACAACATACTACATAAAAGCAAGATTCCCAAGAATCTCCTGGACTTCCCTGTTCCCCTTTGTGGGTCTTAGATTTAGTCCTTTTACTTCTGCATCTTTTATAATAATCCAAATGTTTATATCTCCATTATGTCCATAGTTCTGCATTACATTACAGTGGTACCTCGGGTTACATACGCTTCAGGTTACAGACACTTCAGGTTGCAGACACCGCTAACCCAGAAATAGTGCCTCGGGTTAAGAACTTTGCTTCAGGATGAGAACAGAAATCGCACGACAGCAGCAGGAGGCCCCATTAGCTAAAGTGGTGCTTCAGGTTAAGAACAGTTTCAGGTTAAGAACGGACCTCCAGAACGAATTAAGTACTTAACCCGAGGTGCCACTGTACAAGTCTTATTGCAATTGTTATCCCACTGTTATTGTTATCCCACTAACAGTTTTAACTGCTTACAATGGTTTTTAAGATAAATTACAGCTTTTCTACATTCCTTCTTAAAATGTTGGTCCTCCAAAACCAAAATTTCACAGGACAATTTTTTTCACCTCTCTCTCTCTCTCTCTCTCTCTCTCTCTCTCTCTCTCCGCCCCTCTCTTTTGAGAGAGAGGTTTGTTGGCTGGTCAATTCTACCATTTCGGGCACAAGACAATTTTCCTCTGTATTTTCACTTCCATTTGGCTGGACTCAACAAACTCAAAGCCATAGCTGTCAACTTCTCCCTTTTCTTGCGAGGAATCCTATTTGGAATAAGGGAATTTCCTTTAAAAAAGGGAAAAGTTGACAGCTATGCTCAAAGCCTAAAAGTGACTGCACTGAGCACTTGTTACAAATTCATGTAGGAAAGGGCTGCTGATGGCTAGGAGCCAGGATAGCTCTGCTGCTCTGCCTCCAGCTGTGCTTCTGAATCCCGGTTGCTAGAAAGCTCAGGAGGGAAAGGTTTCTTGTGCTCGGATCCTGCTTGTGGGCTTCTTCCCATGATGGGCATCTTGTTGGCCACTGGTTGCTGGACAAGATGCTGGACAAGATGGACCATTGACCTGATCCAACAGCCTCTTCTTATGTTATGATCTTAGGCGGGGATAGCCAACCTTGTGACTGCCAGATGTTCTTGCCAGCGGTGATGGAGCGGCAGTCCAAGAACACCTGGAGGGCAGCACCCACGTTACTCTCAGGCCAACTTACAATGTAAATCAGGATGTGTGGTATACCTCTAGCAATACAGTGGTCCCTTGGTTCTCAAACATAATCCATTCCGGAAGTCTGTTCCAAAACCAAAGCGTTCCAAAACCAAGGCGTGCTTTCCCATAGAAAGTAATGCAAAATGGATTAATCCGTTCCAGACTTTTAAAAATAAGCCCTGAAACAGCAGTATAACATGAATTTTACTATCTGACGAGACCATTGATCCAGAAAATGAAAGCAAGAAACAATGTACTGGAGTCACACAATCAGTAGCTGAACTGGGTTCCACACAGCCACACACCAAAAAAGAGAGCCACAAAAACACAAAATAATTTGCAAAAACAGATAGACCTCAGCATAACTGAAATATACTCGGAGTTGAGTGTGAGTTCAGCTCATAGTAGTGAGGAATGGAAGTTTCCCCGAAATGTCTGCTTTATATAAATTATTTACACAATGGGCCCCACATGATTGGCTAATTCCGGGATTCTCCTGTAGGCCAATCAGGTTATGGATTCACTTCCACCTGGAGTTGGATTGGGTGGCTCCTGTGGACCAATCAGACTGCTGCATTCTGGATCCTACTGTTCTAGGACCAATCAGACTGCTGCATTTTGGATCCTATTCAACTCAGTACATAACAATAACACTCCAAATGAAAGTGTGAGACTCAAATTGTCAGAGTAACACTCAAAATGGAGCACTTCCAAAAAAAAGTTCACAAACCGGAGCACTTACTTCCGGGTTTGAGGTGTTTGGGTTCCAAGTTGTATGAGAATCAAGGCGTTTGAGAAACAAAGTACCAATGTACGACTATAGCCATAAACTTAAATAATTTTAATTGATTTGCCTTCCTAAAGGAACCCTGGGAATACAATTGCTCTCCACCAGTAAGCCTGAACTATCTCCTCAAAGACCCCTGCCTCTTCTCTGGGTTCCTTGAGGAGAGGCTGGGAGAAGGACAGCCTGCTTTGTTTGGTCCATTTTGTTGTTTAGTCGTTTAGTCGTGTCCGACTCTTTGTGACCCCCTGGACCAGAGCATGCCAGGCACTTCTGTCTTCCACTGCCTCCCGCAGTTTGGTCAAACTCATGTTCGTAGCTTCGAGGACACTGTCCCACCATCTCGTCCTCTGTCGCCCCCTTCTCCTTGTGCCCTCCATCTTTCCCAACATCAGGGCTGATTTCCTTCAGAATGGACAGGTTTGATCTTCTTGCAGTCCATGGGACCTTCAAGAGTCTCCTCCAGCACCATAATTCAAAAGCATCAATTCTTCGGCAATCGGCCTTCTTTATGGTCCAGCTCTCGCTTCCATACATCACTACTGGGAAAACCATGGCTTTAACTATACGGACCTTTGTTGGCAAGGTGATGTCTCTACTTTTTAAGATGCTGTCTAGGTTGGTCATTGCTTTTCTCCCAAGAAGCAGGAGTCTTTTAATTTCATGGCTGCTGTCATCATCTGCAGTGATCATGGAGCCCAAGAAAGTAAAATCCATATGCATGGTCCATATGTATGGTCAATTCCGGCAGACACGGTCCTGCCATTTGGCAGAGTGAAGGCTCTTCCTCAGACAGCAGATTTCGGTGTCACGAAAAGGCAGCAAATTGTTAGTTAATTAATTTGATGGGATTGTTTTCCCACTGCCTCAGAAGGGAAGAGGAGCTTGCTGGGTTTTCTGCCTCAGATCCCAACATAACTTGGCTTGCTTTGGGGGCTCTGATGCACCTCGACTTGGGGAGGGACAACATCTGCTTCTCTGCCTCAGGCAGCAAAATGTCTTGAAGGACCTGGAGATGTTGTAGGACTCCAATTCCCAGAATCCCTGGCTGGGGCTGATAAAACCCATCCGCATGTGGAGGGCTGGATTAGATTCCCCCCTCCTAGACTGGGAGTAGCAGGAGTGTGATCCTATGCATGTTTACTCAGAAGTAAGTCACACCATACTCGGTTGGACTTACTCCCAGGTCAGTGTGTACAGGACTGCAAGTTAAAGCCCACCTTATTCTGAATAAAGGGATGCGGGTGGCACTGTGGGTTAAACCACAGAGCCTAGGACTTGCCGATCAGAAGGCCGTGGTTCATATCCCTGCAACGGGGTGAGCTCCCGTTGATTGGTCCCTGCTCCTGCAAACCTAGCAGTTTGAAAGCACATCAAAGTGCAAGTAGATAAATAGGTACCGCTGCAGCAGGAAGGTAAACGGCGTTTCTGTGCGCTGCTCTGGTTCGCCAGAAGTGGCTTAGTCATGCTGGCCACATGACCCAGAAGCTGTACGCTGGCTCCCTCGGCCAGTAAAGCGAGATGAGCGCCGCAACCCCAGAGTCGGCCATGACTGGACCTAATGGTCAGGGGTCCCTTTACCTTCCTTTATTCTGAATAAATATAATTCATTCAAGGGCAGCAATCCAGATAACCAATGCCACCTTTTCAAAATACATTCATTTCCCCCCTGTACTGTTTTTGGATAAATGCAAAAATGAGTGGACCTGTAACTTTTGCTGAGGGACGCAACACCATGTCCCCAGGACTCCTGCATTCTGAGCACTGTTTATATTTCTTTCAGATAATTAGGACTGCCAACAACATTTTTTTTAAAAAAAGAATCGATCAACTATCTTACTTTAAATCTTATTCCCCTAATTAACAGCTTAAAAATAAATGCCACAGTGTCACCGACTGGGCAGTGTTTTCTAGTTAACCTTAACATTAATGCGCAGCATCATAACACATTGAGGGACTGTTCTTTCCTCAGTTAACTCCCCCCCCCCCCGAAATACACAGTGCCTTGGTCAAGAGAGGAGAACAGCATCTTGATCTGTCAAGAGAGGCCCGTTCACACTCCTTAACTCTTAACACACACATACAAATTGTTGTTGTTTAGTCATTTAGTCGTGTCTGCCTCTTCGTGACCCCCTGGACCAGAGCACGCCAGGCCCTCCTGTCTTCCACTGCCTCCCGCAGTTTGGTCAAACTCATGCTGGTAGCTTCGAGAACACTGTCCCACCATCTCGTCCTCTGTCGTCCCCTTCTTCTTGTGCCCTCCATCTTTCCCAACATCAGGGTCTTTTCCAGGGAGTCTTCTCTTCTCATGATGTGGCCAAAGTCTTGGAGCCTCAGCTTCAGGATCTGTCCTTCCAGTGAGCACTCAGGGCTGATTTCCTTCAGAATGGACAGGTTTGATCTTCTTGCCGTCCACGGGACTCTCAAGAGTCTCCTCCAGCACCAGAATTCAAAAGCATCAATTCTTCGGCGATCAGCCTTCTTTATGGTCCAGCTCTCACTTCCATAGCTTTTACTATATGGACCTTTGTTGGCAAGGTGATGTCTCTGCTTTTTAAGATGCTGTCTAGGTTTCCTCCCAAAACATACGAATTAAGTAAGCACATTTTTGGTTCATCAGCAGCGGAATCTTACACCTGCACCCATTCACCTGGGAGCGAGCCCCATTTAACGGCACTTCTGAGTAAGGGTGCATCATTAATCTGACTTTGCTAAACAAGGAGAAGCGCAGGGAACTGAAGCCCCAACCCTAACCCCAACTTCTGTGGCATTTGAGATTTCATCCAGGTATTTCCCATGTGCTTTCAAACCTCTCCAACAGGACTAGAAACTTGGTGGGGGTTTTTTAAAAAAGGAAATGAAACCTGAGATTTCAAAACAGCAGGATTTGGCACACCGCAGCACATCTTCTGTGACTTTTTAGTGCAATTGCGTGCCAGAGCATCTGGAGACGTAGGTGTGCAGAGTCAGATCCCCATTAGATTTGAAATCCTGCTGTGGATGCACTTCAGCACTTATTATCTCTGAGTGCGGTGTGCACATTTGAAGACTGGGCCAATGAAATTTTATAGAGACCCAGGATGTCCCAAAATCCCACCTGGAAACCCACATTCCTTCTCTGCAAAGCGACCGGACGGTCCAGCGCATCTCTTTTTTCAGAGCCAGTGGTAATGCACCCCTTCAGATAACCCTCCCTCTCCCCGCCCTGCCGGTTCCTCCCCGATAATCCTGCTCGCTGTGTGGTCCTCCCTGTACTACCCAAGATTATGGGAAAGCAATAATGTAAGTTATGTTAATGCTCTGCTTACACATAACTCATCCATCACTGTCTTCCAGCGGGCTTTCTGTTACATAACATAACTACGCATTTCCATTAGCATCAATCTGCCAAACAATATAAGGCACATGTGCGCAGGGAGATTGCCTTAAAGGGGCATCAGCTTGTCCTTGAGGTCCTCAAGTCCCACTTCCTGATGGAAACCTGGCAGCCGGCAATCATGGCCAAGGGGGGTCCCTATCCTGGGGTGGGGTGAGGGGACAGGATAGATGGAGAAACCCAAAGGGGGAGAGCAACTCTTCGCTCCTGCTAGCTATGAAGAAGAAGAAGAAGAAGAAGAAGAAGAAGAAGAAGAAGAAGAAGAAGAAGAAGAAGAAGAATTTATTATTTATACCACTCCCATCTGGCTGAGTTTCCCCAGCCACTCTGGGCGGCTCCCAATCGAGTGTTAAAAATACAGCATTAAATATTAAAAACTTCCCTAAACAGGGCTGCCTTCAGATGTCTTCTCAAAGTCAGATAGTTGTTTATTTCCTTGACATCTGCTGGGAGGGCGTTCCACAGGGCGGGTGCCACCACCAAGAAGGCCCTCTGTCTGGTTCCCTGTAACCTCACTTCTCGCAATAAGGGAACCACCAGAAGGCCCTTGGAGCTGGATCTCAGTGTCCGGGCTGAATGATGGGGGTGGAGACACTCCTTCAGGTATACTGGGCCTTTGAGGCCATTTCGGGCTTTCAAGGTCAGCACCAACACTTTGAATGGTGCTTGGAAATGTACTGGGAGCCAATGTAGGTCTTTCAGGACCGGCGTTATGTGGTCTTGGTGGCCATTCCCAGTCACCAGTCTAGCTGCTGCAGTCTGGTTGTAGTTAGTTGTAGTTTCCGAGTCACCTTCAAAGGTAGCCCCACGTAGAGCGCATTGCAGAAGTCTAAGAGGGAGATAACCAGAGCATGCACCACTCTGGCGAGACAGTCCGTGGGCAGGGAGCTTCTCATCCTGCGTACCAGATGGAGCTGGTAAACAGCTGCCCTGGACATAGAACTGACCTGTACCTCCATGGACTGCTGTGAGTCCAAAATGACTCCCAGGCTGCGCACCTGATCCTTCAGGGGCACAGTTGCCCCATTCAGGACCAGGGAGTCCTCCACACCTGCCCGCCTCCTGTCCCCCCAAAACAGTACTTCTGTCTTGTCAGGATTCAACCTCAATCTGTTAGCTGCCATCCATCCTCCAACTGCCTCCAGGCACTCACACAGGACCTTCACCGCCTTCACTGATTCTGTGTATCATCTGCAAGCAGCCCCAGCCAGCAATCTGGCCACTGTAATTTGGACCAGCTGACATTTCCGAGCCGTCTTCAAGAGCAGCCCCACAGAGAGCGCATTGCAATAATCCAATCTGGAAGTTAGCAGAGCATGGAGCATTATTCCCCATGCTGTCAGCTAGCTGCTGCTGCTGCTGCTGCTGGCAGATCCCAAGAGAACAGACAGGGTGATCATGTAATGCCAGAGGACAACTGGGCTATTAATAGCTCTTTTCCCCAAACTGTCAGCTCACGTTGATTTATCAACTCATTCTGCAAACACACCCACACAGACTGCCACTCTCCCCTCCTGGCACAAAACCCTTTCGGTATTTGCTTTTTCCAAGGACTCTGCACATCATTTCCTTGTTTACCTTTACCTGGCCAAAAATAGGACACCTTTCTGGCTGGCGTGCCTTTGAGGAGAGGCCCAGCCCAGCTCAGAGAGGGAAAACTAAGGAAGCAGAATGCTGGATGATTCGGGACGGATAAAAGAAGGTACATCTTTGTGCGGTGCGTAGTTAAACTATGGAACTCACTGCCACAGGAAGCAGGGATGGCTTATAACCCGGATGGCTTTCAAAGGGGATGGGGCAAATTCACGGAGAAGGATTTCAGTGGCTATGAGCCAGGATGGATGTGTTCTGCCTCCACATTTTTCATCTCCGCCAAGCTAAGCAGTTGGCTCTTTACCTGACCTAGCCACTGTGATCCACGCGACGGTCACCTCCAGGCTTGATTGTAACTCGCACTATGTGGGGCTGCCCTTGAGACTGACCCAGAAACTCCAGCGGGTGCAGAATGCTGCACTGAGACTCCTGACGGGGTCTTCGCCCCGGGATCACATTCACCCAGTGCTATACCAGCTGCACTGGCTCACAGTGGAGTACAGGGTCAGGTTTAAGGTGCTGGTTTTGACATTTAAAGCCCTATACGGCCTAGGACCCTTGTACCTACAGGACCGCCTCTCCTGGTATGCCCTGTGGAGGACTGTACAATCTGCAAATAATAACACTTTGGAGGTCGCAGGCCACAAGGTGGTTAGATTGGTCTCCACTAGGGCCAGGGCCTTTTCAGTACTGGCCCCAACTTGGTGGAACGCTCTGTCACAAGAGACTAGGGCCCTGCAGGACTTGACATCTTTCTGCAGGGCCTGCAAGACGGAGCTGTTCCACCAGGCCTTTGGCCAAGGCACAGTCTGACCCCCTCCTTTGGTAATCCTCACAGAACTCTAGCCCAATGGTTGCCATTAATTTGATTCTGAATTGATTTTGGAATGTATTTCAATTAATTGATTGTGATTTTAAATGTTTCATGTTTTATCGTGTTTTTAATATTCTGTTGGGAGCCTGCCAGAGTGGATGGGGGAGTCAGCCAGATGGGCAGTGTATTAATAATAATAATAATAATAATAATAATAATAATAATAATAATAATAATAATCTCCCACAACCTCCGTTTTAAAACTGTTTGCCTTGGTTGCCAGTTCATTTCGGGGCCCGATTCAAGCTGTTCACATTAGTGCTCAAAGCCCCAAATGAGTTCTAAGCCTGCTGGATAAGGCCAATATCCCACCTAGTACTAAATCCTGTTCTCACAGTGGCCAGCCAGATACCCCAATGGCAGACCTGCAAGCAGTTTAACCATGTGCTGTGTGGAGAGGCATATTTGTGTGGCTGCATCTCCTTGCTTAACTAGGGTAGCTCAGTCGGTAGAGCGCGAGCCTCTTAATCTTCAGGTCGTGGGTTCGAGTCTCACGGTGGGCAAAAGATTCCTGCATCGCAGGGGGTTGGACTAGATGGCCCTCGCGGTCCCTTCCATCTCTACAATTCTGTGATTCGACGAAGCACTGGTTATGACATGATAAAGAAAGGTTGTGTTTGAAGGCTCGACTTAGGCTTATCCACATCTCTGTTTCCCTCGCCACTTTCCCCCAGGTAAGTGCAATCTCTAGCACTGAACAGGAAACAAAGGGCAATTGGGTTTGGACTGCTGTTTGTTCCAATTTAGCACTAAAGAGCAGGTTTTCTGGGGGAAAGTGGCGAAGCAAAGGCAGAACCTCTCGGAGCCATGCTTACTAGTTACAGGACAAGCAGGAGTGTGGAAAACCCCCATGTCTTGTTTTCTTCTTGAACTCCATGCCAGGAAATGTAGCAGCGGTGTTTAACTTGTGGTTAGGGAATGCAAAGCTACAAAGGTAACTATCCCCCCCCCTCCGTTTCTGCTTTCTGGCTAGGATACGGATTTAGAGCTGCCCTCCTCAGCTATCTCATTTTATGTTCACCCCTTACTCCCGAGCAAATTTAATTAAGAGTCGCCCAAATTATTTCCATGAAAGAATTTCATTTGTCAATGCCATGGCGCGCCTTAACGCTTGCAAGCTGTGAAGTTTTCAGCGGGTGCAGGAATCTGCTTAGTTTTAAGTAAAACCATTCATTCCCATTCTTGTGCCCCAGTGACAGGATGTTACCCCTTAGGGGGAATAATCCCGCTGTATGAAATGTCACAAAAATAGAATTTGCATTGGCCACAGCAGGTCTCTAAATGAATACAATGTGGATGGGAAATAAGCGTTCATATCTATGGCTTCCTCTCTCCCTTCTTGAGGACTGGCCTCATGATAAGTTACTGTGCAAGAAGCAGAGGCTATTACTTTCATTTTACCCACACATGGAATCACTGACTAGGTCCCTCATGCCATTTACAGTGGTACCTCGGGTTACAGACGCTTCAGGTTACAGACTCTGCTAACCTGGAAATAGTACCTCGGGTTAAGAACTTTGCTTCAGGATGAGAACAGAAATCGTGCTCCGGTGGCACAGCGGCAGCAGGAGGCCCCATTAGCTAAAGTGGTGCTCCAGGTTAAGAACAGTTTCAGGTTAAGAACGGATCTCCGGAATGAATTAAGTTCTTAGCCCAAGGTACCACTGTATTTTAAAATATTTATAAGCTGTCTTGCTGAGCAAAACTCAAAGCAGCTTACACGACGGCCATTTAAAATTACAGTTTCAATGATAATTAAAAGATTCGAAAAACAATTTCTACAAGACACCCACAGCATTAATAAACCAGTTTAAAACCCCCCGTCCCCACAAACCCTCAAAATTTAAAGGGCAATTTCAGTGGAGTCACTGGCTACAAGAAGCACCATAACAAAAGTTGGATTCTACTTCCTATCATTTTAAACCAACCACCGTTTGTCAGGTCTCCTGAAGCTGTAACCATTGGCCATGCTGGCTGGGACACCCAGAGATCACCGTATTGGCTACTTGTGATCTAGACAGGATAAGGAACTGAAATTCTTCTATGGGCTTCTATGGCTGGAGACAGGCAGTGGGAGGTTTCAAATGTCATGCTCAACCCATAGTTTATTGTTACATCCAAACGCTTCAGGTTCTGCCCTCCCCAAACCCCTCTTTGCCAGCACAGTAGTCAGGAGGTTGGAAGCATCTATTTTAAATGCATCTGTTTGTACCAATGAACTGTGGTTTGTTGTTTCCTTCACACATGCTGAGATCAAATGGTTTTTAGCCTGGCATAGTCAGGTAAATCATAGTTAGAATTAACCACAGTGACCGGATCAGGAGAACCAACAAACTGTGGTTGGTTTAAACCAGTGCTTTTTTCTGGGGGGACGCAAAGGTACGCATACCCCTAAACATTTTGTGAATCTTGGTGCTTTAGTCCATTTACTGTATTTATTTTTCCCAATTTGAACTATAAAATGGTGATATTCTTGAGTCAAAATGAGAGTACCCCCAAACATTTTAAAGGGGGAAAAGCACTGGTTTAAACTGGAAGCTGATGTGGTGAAGAAGAGGGAGGGGAGAGCAGGCTCACGCAAACATCCGAACCAGGTCAATACTTCCACACACACACACCTGAGAAAGACTAGAAAGTCTCCCCACACTGGGCAGCTACAAGCTGTCATTCAAATTTCCCAAAACACCCCAGAATGGCACTATGCTGGGCACACTGGAGCATTGTGGGAAAATCTTAAATGATGTCTGAGTGCTGTTGGCCATTGCAATCAGGCAGGTCCATAGCCAGGGAGCAGGACTTATCTCTTCACATCTGGAGCAATCTCTGCTGGGGCAGTTAACCAGAAAATGTGGACCTCCATGATACAACTCCTGCCAGCTTCACTGCTGCCGATTGGGTGTTGTGTCCTACCGAGGCTGCTGGGAGTGGGAGTCTAACAACATCTCGAGAGCCAAAGAGTCCCTGTCTGTGGTATCCCTGGCACATCCCTGGTTTAAAGAAAACACAGGTAAGAGATGACATAATAAAAGTTGATAAACGTATGCAGGGCCATCTTAAACATATCCGGCGCCATGGTGCAAAGATCCCTCTGGCGCCCCCCCCCTTTCTTAGAGTTGACCCTTTTTTAGGGCTGGAGGAGGTGGGCAGCGGCTGGAGGGCAGCCCCTCTGGCGGGGAAGAGGCACAGGCTGGCCACTTTGTGCTGTGGTGGCCACGGCAGGTAGCACACCACGCGAGCGTCAGCTCGGTTTCCCCCCTTTTAGCCTTCTGGCCCCACAGAATTCGGCACCTGCAGGCTAAAAGGGAAAAAAACTGAGCCGATGATTGGCGGGAGCAATGCACACACCCTCGTTCGCTCAGCTTGCTCGTTTGGTGTTCCCCGGACTCTCGCCTGGCGCCCTCCAGAACTTGGTGCCCGGGTGCCCTGTGCTACTAGCCTCCATGGGTAAGACAGGCCCGAACATATGCATGACCAAGAGAAAGTGGACAGAAGGGGGGAAATCCCCCTCTCTCCTAACAGTAGAACTCACAGGCATACAATGGAGCTGAATGTTGGAAGATTCAGGACAGAGAAGAGAAAGTCTTTCGGAAGCAAGAAGAAATTCCGACGAAAGAAGAATGGCAGACGAAATTAATGGACTATGCAGAATTGGACAAAATGACAGGAAGGATTCAAAACCTGCGGGACCGGAGATTCACAGAAGATTGGAAGAAATATACGAATTATTTGAAGAGCAACTGTAATCAACAAATTACGCTAGTAAAACTACAAGAAGTTTTGTAAGGAGGAATATATGAAACACTGCAAAGTAGAGAAAGAATAAAGATATTAGTTATGAGATTTAAATGTAATAGTGAAAGTAAGAAATGTATATTAAGGGAATAGGTCGGAAAAATTTCAGGTGTGATTGATGGAAGTAAAAAAAACTGTATACGATGTAAAAGTATGTTTAATTACTGTTGAAAATGATATGTTAAAAACTAATAAAATTTATTTTTTTAAAAAAAGAGAATAGAAAGTCTTTCTTCATGCAGTGCATAGTTAATCTATGGAACTCCTTCCTGCTGGAGACAGAGGTGGGCACCAAACTGGATGGTTTTAGAAGAGGATTAGACAAATTCACGGAGGGGGAGAGGGGCTATCGATGGCTACTAGTCTGGATGGCTATATTCTGACTCTGCAGCTGTAGACAGTGATGCTTCTGAAACCACAGGAGATGAGAGTGCCCTTGCGCTCGGGTCATGCTTGCTGGTTTCCGCCAGGTGTCGGGTCGGCCGCCGCTTTCTCGTAACCTGATTTGCAGAAATCCAAATAAGAGCTTGTCCTTGGAGCACCCAGACTGAGGTAAGTCGGGTGCCTCTGCCATTACACCCATGGATTTCCTTTGTGTGCGTGGCCCCATCAGCCACGATGCACTTGTAGCCAAATCATAATAGCGGGAGATGCACATGTACAAAAACCCATGTGCAAAGAGAGAGAGAGAGAGAGAGAGAGAGAGAGAGAGAGAGAGAGAGAAGAGGGATCTCACAATGCAGCTCTATAATTAAATCTCTCCCGTTTCCCCTCCTGGAGAGCCCTTTCCTTTTTGACACACACAGTAGAAAAACAGTTGTTATGACATCAAATTCCAGGTTGCTCTAAGGAGGACTTTAGAGCAGCTGTCTGTTGCTGCCTCTCCGTGTTGTCAAGGAAATTGCCGCGGAAGCGGGTGCTGAGGTCTCAAGAGCTTTGCTTAATGAAAAATGGTGGGGAGGCGAATTGGGGCTGGAGTGGGGGAATGGGGCTTTTGGCCGCCAAGGGAGGGGGGTGGGGGAACCAAGCAAACAAACCAATCCCAATTCTTTTTCTTCTTCTGATTCTCCGGTTGCCAGAATTTATCTTTGGTAAAGTGCAAAGTTTGCCTTGCTTGTCCAAATATTTGTGCCTGTCTCATTTTCCAGCATTTATGTGCTGGGTTTCTTTTGTCGTGGAACATGAGGTATCAGGCCAAGGATTGGGGCCCAACCAGTCTCCCATCCCGGCCAAAGACCTGTTCAGTATCCACCAAGGTGGGGGACCCTCATATACACACATATCAAATCAAATCTTTATTACGGTCATAGACCAGCATTAAGGGGGGTACAGTCATTTAAAATCTGAAAAATGATTTGAAAAACTAAAAAGAATTAAAAGTCTATAAAAATCTAAAGGAAGCTTGTTGTTGTTGTTTAGTCGTTTAGTTGTGTCCGACTCTTCGTGACCCCCTGGACCAGAGCACGCCAGTCACTCTTGTCTTCCACTGCCTCCCGCAGTTTGGTCAAACTCATGCTGGTAGCTTCGAGAACACTATCCAACCATCTCGTCCTCTGTCGTCCCCTTCTCCTTGTGCCCTCCATCTTTCCCAACATCAGGGTATTTTCCAGGGAGTCTGCTCTTCTCATGAGGTGGCCAAAGTATTGGAGCCTCAGCTTCAGGATCTGTCCTTCCAGTGAGCACTCAGGGCTGATTTCCTTCAGAATGGAGAGGTTTGATCTTCTTGCAGTCCGTGGGACTCTCAAGAGTCTCCTCCAGCACCAGAATTCAAAAGCATCAATTCTTTGGCGATCAGCCTTCTTGATGGTCCAGCTTTCACTTGAAGGAAGCTAGGATAGTCTAAAAGAAGGGTTAGGAACATTAGACGGGAGTGGCAGATCATAAGAGGTTAGTACATATAAGACTATAGCTATCAATCTACAGAGCACTCTGATATGAGTGCTCATTAAATCTAGTTTGTGGCACAAGTCATCGTCTGACGAATTTTGAGTGCTGCTGTGCAGAATCTGGCAACATTGTATGTTGTAGCAGCGTTGGTAGATATGTACACATACATACAACACGAGCATAAGATAGAGGGGGCTCAGAGCATCTTTAACAGATCTTGTTTCTCTATCATCAACCTTAACATGAACCAACAGCAGCAAAGAAAGGCTAATGCTAATCTAGGCTGCATAAACAGAAGTCTAGTGTCCAGATCAAGGGAAGTAATAGTCCCACTCTATTCTACCTTGGCCAGACCACACCTGGAGTACTGTGTCCAGTTCTGGGTGCCACAATTTAAGAAGGATATTGACCAGCTAGAACGTGTGCAGAGGATGAGCAACCAAGATGGTCACGGGTCTGGAAACTAAGTCTTGTGAGGAAAAGTTGAAGGAGCTGGGTATGTTTAGCCTGGAAAAGAGGAGACTGAGAGGAGATATGATAGCCATCTTCAAATATCTAAAAGACTCTCAGGAGTGCATGCAGGAGCTGGGCCCTGAGACCAGTAGGGCTTCGCAGGACTGGGGCCTTCCTAAGTTTGTTCTGAAGAGGCAAGGCACGGCCGCACAGGTGAGGCCGCTTGGTAACTCACAGCACCTGGTGGCAAGAGCCGGGAAGGGATATAAGGTCAGCATTTTCCCTTTGGCTCTTTGCCACAGTAACACGTTCCCTGCCTTGCTGCGTTTGACTCCTTGCTTCCTGATCTTTGGACCTTGGCTCTTTGACTCCTTGCTTCTCGACCCTCGGACCCTTGATTTCACAACTCCTTGCTTCCTGATCCTCGGACCCCTGGCTTCTGGACTCTTGTTCCTGCTCCCACCCAGTCATCTTGCCCCTGGTCCCGAAATCCTCAGCCGGGACTTTGATCGCCCGTAGACAGGACCGTGACAAAGACTCTCACATGGAAGATGGAGAAAGCTTGTTTTCTCTCGCTCTGAAGGGAGGAGTCAAACCAATGGCTTCAAGTGACAAGGAAGGCGATTCCGACTCAACTTGAGGAAGAACTTTCTGTTTGAAAATGGAACGGTCTCCCTCAGGAGGTGGTGGACTCTCCGTCCTTGGAGGTTTTTAAGCAGAGGTTGTGGGTGCTCGAGTTGAGATACCTGAATTGCAGGGGGTTGTGGTGACCTTGGTAATCCCTTCCAACTCTACAATTCAGTGAGAGAGAGATAAAACTTTATTCGCATTAAATGAAGTTATGTGGCTTTAGCAGAAGTATTATAAAGGACTAAGTAAAAATAGATTGTTAATGGATGAAAGGAGGGAAGGTAAAGTAACATTGTATCAGGATAAAAATTGGGAAGGATGGAAAGGATTTGTTGAAATAGCTAATTGAACTAGAATACAAAAAAGGGAGGTGTGAGGAGGTCACTGAAACAAGTAAATGAAAGTTAATAACATTGAAAGTATTGGATGTGTTTTTTAAATTGTTTTTGTTTTGTTTTTGTTATGTATATGTAGCATTCTTGTTTTTTGTATTGTATTGTATTGTTATGTTATGTTTAATTCTTTTTCTTTTCTTTCTGTAACTTTTAAAACTTTAATAAATATTATTATTTTTTTAAAAAAACTTTATTTGCATTAGCCAATGGTCATAGCAACAATAAAACATTACAGTATATGCAGAAAAGGAAATTTGATATAAAAGCACAATTTAAAGTCCTGAATCGCCAGTGACCCTTCTTCTGATTGCCCCAGCTATGAACCTAGCAACCTTTGCTGTTATCTGCTCATTTTGATCTGATGGAAGAAAGGACATTGTGGCAGTGGTTGAGTGCCCTGGGATGGTTAGTACGAGTGGGGTGAGGATCTTGTTCCTCAGGTCTTTGTAGAGAGTACAGGACAGGAGGACGTGTGCCGCTGTTTTGGTGCTACCATCTCCACAGGGGCAAAGACGTTTCTCAGGCGGGATCTTTTGGAATCGACCCTCAAGTACCGCAGATGGCAAAACATCCAGTCTTGCAAGTGTAAAAATACATCTGTATTTTGGGGGGAAATGTGTCACAGTTTGGTATCCAGCACAGATCTAGCAGTTCACCGTATCCCTAGTTTCCACCCTGATTCCAGCTTCCTCTCACACTCCTCTCCAGCTGTTGGTCTCTACCTGGCAGCTAGGTGAGACCATTCATCCTACGGCACAGATAAATTCTTCGGTTATTTGAATCATGGTGCTTAAATAGACATCCACAGCCATTGCCTGGGCAAAAGGACTGGTTGGGCAAGCTTGCTCTCATACCTTCTGTCTTTACAGATTCAGGGCATTATCTAGACTGGCACCCCAAACCCACAACAGTATATATGGATATCTTTATACAGGGGTACCTCAGGTTACAGACGCTTCAGGTTACAGATTCCGCTAACCCAGAAATAGTGCTTCAGGTTAAGAACTTTGCTTCAGGATGAGAACAGAAATCGTGCGGCGGCAGCGGGAGGCCCCATTAGCTAAAGTGGCACCTCAGGTTAAGAACAGTTTCAGGTTAAGAACAGACCTCCAGAAGGAATTAAGTACTTAACCCGAGGTACCACTGTAACTGCATATGCATGGTTCTCCCTGCTTACAACAACCCTGTGAGGTAGGTTCATCAGAGAGTGACTAGGTCTGTTCACATTTTTGTTTGAATAACAATTTGGGGTGTTTGCATTGCCCTTAAGCGATGTTGGGAATCCTAATTAGGTTAAATGTGGGGTATAAATCTTTCAGTTAACCAAATGTGAGAACTTTGAATCACTAGGTTTATATTTTTTATCTTGTAGCATGGTAAAAATGTTTCCCGGCTTTGCCTTCCTTCCTTCCTTCCTTCCTTCCTTCCTTCCTTCCTTCCTTCCTTCCTTCCTTCCTTCCTTATCAAGGTTTATCTTTTTATTACTGCTATGAAACTGCGACCAGAGCAGCTCATCATCTTCTAAACAGGCATTTTTGTTTAAACAAGTGTCCTTCTCAGACAAACAGGTGCTCATTGCCTTTGGAAAGAAAGCCATCTACCTTCCCATCCCCCTCCAATGTTATGTTTGATTTCATGTTATTTCGAGGTGCCTTCTGGAATCTAACCTTGGGCAGAAATTGCCTGTATTTTCCAGAGCATTCAAGAAGGCCTCTTTCTCAGATACAGCAAATCTGCCGATAATGCAGATCTGGATTTTCCAGTTCAGGGAGAGAGAGAGGGATGGGGGGGGGGGGGGGAGAGAAAGAGATTTCTGCTTGTTTAAAAGGGCAGTGAATGGAGGAGGCGAATTTTAAGAAGGACGCAGCAAAGGCACAGCGCGAAGAGGAGGAGGAGGCAGGTAACTTTTCAACTTTCTCTCTGTCTCCTGCCGCGTTAATGCTCTGTGATCTTCCAAACACAGCACTTGCGTATCACCTTGAAATGTCCCTGGCAACGGATCCTTCAAATGGCAAAGGCAGTTGCAAATATTTTCCATGTGGGAGACGGGGGGGGGGGGCGGGGGGGCGGGACACACACTTTTACATGCATATTAAGATACATTCAGCTGCCTTGGGATGAAATGTCTTGGAACCTAGATAACGCCGGCATTCACACACACACACACACACACACACACACACTTTCCTTCAATCCCAGAATTATCTTCTTGACTTTCACATGGGATGCATCTCAGGAAATGGACCGGTCTCTGCCACCATCAGTGGTGCAGAAAAGCTCATCTGCGTTCCAAGAAAGAACCCCAACTTCAGACCCTCTGAGTTGTCCCTGTTTTCCAGGGACAGTCCTGGATTTACAGAAGCTGACCTGGTTTCTGATTTAATCCTGGAAGCACAGAACCGTAGAGTTGGAAAAGGGCCCCCATCTAGTCCAACCCTTCACAAAGCATCCATGACAGGTGACCGACCAACCTCTGCTTGAAGACCTCCAAGGAAGGAGAGGCCACAACCTTCCAAGTGCATCTGTTCCACTGTCCAACACTTCTTGCCATCATAAAGTTCTTCCTGATGATGTTCAGTCAGAATCTCCTTCCTTGTAACTTGAAGCCATCAGTTCGAGTCCTACCCTCCAGAGCAGGAGAAAACAAGCTTGCTCCATCTTGTCCCACTTTTCATTAGGACATCCCTATTTTCATTGGAGACATGTTGGAAGGTATGGTAGGATGTTCCCATTTTCGTTGGAGAAACAAGATGGGGGTATCAGCATGCTCAGCAGAACCACAATTTCACTCCCACCCCCAGGGATGCAGATGTGCTGGGCCTGGGGGTAACCCATGAAACGTGGTCCAGGACCGGTCTAGAATCCAAAGGTTCCATGAGGAGTCTGTCCAGAAGGGCCAAGGCAGGAAACCAGGCAAGGACGGGTACAGGATCTAGCATACAGCAATGTTGCCCCCGCAACCTGGGGCGAGGTTCGACAGCCTTTTATCTTTGTCAGGGTAGTGGCCAGCCCTGATCCCCCGGCGACTCACCTCCCTGTTTCACCCGAAGGTGAGTACTCCTCCTGCGAGTACTCTCAGACCCGAGTCTCTGCAGCTCGGGAGACGTCGGTGGGTTACTAGACCCAGAGGCCACCTCAGCCTCCCCTGACCCAACCGGTAGTGGAGCAGCTGTAAGTGATGGCCCAGCTGGAGGCAAGGAGGTCATCCCTGCATCTGGAGCCAGGGCAGGCTCAGGCCCCTGACTCGGCCCAGCTGGTGTTCATTGCAGGGGAAACTGTGCAGACTGGGACTCTTCAGGATCAGGCCCCAGACTTGGTTCAAATGATGCCTGAGGCAAAGGATCTGGTGCGGACTGAGACTCCTCTGGTTCAGAGTCCTAGCCTGAGTCCCAGGCCATCACAGTATGGTAGGATGTTCCTATTTTTATTGGAGAAACAAGCAGAAACAAGACGGGGGTATCAGCACTTTCAGCAGAACCGCAATTTCACTCCCACCCCCAGGGATGCAGAAGTCCAACACATCCTGGAAAGAAAAGGTCCATGTCCTCTGTCCAATGAGGACTGAGCATGCCCCATAGGCTAAGCATGTTTGGTGCCACCTGGAAAAGAAAACTGAAAGTGCTTGGGGGTGGGTGGGTATGATCTTGGCAATGCAGATGGCAGAAATGGGATCTCCTTCCTGTGTTTATTATAATAATTTTTTATTTATACCCACCCTTCCTGGTTCAGAAAACCGGGCTCAGGGCGGCTAACAACAAATTTAAAACACTTAATTGATTCAACAAAAAACAGCATAAAATACAGTATAAAACATGAATAATTCAGAATTCAAAAATCAGTTTAGGGGGAAAATCCATCCAATAAACATCAGATGATCACCAGGGCTAGCTGGCTAAATTAGTCCCACTTGGGCCAGCGAGGAGACCAGGGGAGAATTAGCTGTGGGATTCCAGAGTGGGGAATCTTCACAAAAAGGAGAGGGGGGGGGGAAGGAAGGAAGGGGAACGAAAGATCAGGCCAGGTTCAAATTGAAAGCCAGGCGGAATAGCTCTGTCTTACAGGCCCTGAGGAAGGAAATTAAACCCTGGTCTTCTCTGGGTGGCAGAGGGTTCTCCAAGGTGTACCAGACGGTTTATTCACTGAGATCCCAGCAGTGAAACCTTGGAGCTTGTGCATGTCCTCTTTGCACTCTTCTGAGGCCCTGCCTCCCCAATTCAGACTCTTGTTTTTCCTGTTGGGAGCACCCCCAGGCCAAAGGTTTCATTTCATTTCTTGAAAGCAACTTGTGCCATTGCATGGGGGAATGGTCAGTGGCTCATATCCAAGCTCTTTCCTAGGTGAACGAAAGCTCCTTGCGGGGTGCTGGTATGTTTTGGTTTTGTTTATTGTTTTTAATCAGATTTTGCAGATTCGCAATGGCCGTGAAAGTCCCCTTTTTAAGTGCACAGCAGATTGATAAGATATGCAAAAGGCATCCGGCTTTCAGATTTGTATGCATATCTCTCGCTGTTTTTCGTGCTTCGGCTTCCATATAATCAGAAATACATTTGATACGAGTGAGCAGAGGACACCAGGCTGCCCTTGATCCAAAATCCCACCATCAAAGCATTCTCTGCCTCCCCCCTTCTCCCCTCCCAAAGCAGGCACTGCAGCAAAAACCCACCTAGCAAGGCTTTGAGACAATGTTGTGCCACAAACTTCAGCCTTGGGGGTCCCTGGGGGAAATTTTAAGCATAACACAAGTCTCTTCTCATTCCTGCAGTTTCCTGCTGTCCTTTTATCGATCCATTTTGGCCAAAAAGGTCAGGCAGAAAGGATAACTAATTGTGATGCATTATGGAGCTGCCATGGTCTTTAAACAGTTTTCTCTGTGCCTAGTTCTTTATTTAATGTTGTCTTTAGAAAAAAGGTTCTTCCTTTATTTTTTATTCTTTTTTAAAAACACACACACCAGTAGCTATATACCAGTGCCAACTTTTCAGACTAATTGGAACATAAGTAGAGCCTTCTGTATCAGGCCAGTGGCCTGATTCCCCTGCATGTCCACTCTAGGAAAACAAGGAATGTTGTACTTGACTGCTACTTATGTCCAGCATTGTGCTCTCACAAGGGACAACCAGATGCATGAACATGTTGCTTCAATTTCCTTTGAGCGCCTCAGCGGGGGGGGGGGGGGAGGTTCTTGTTGTCTGGACATCCCAGGACAGTGCCTGGGCTTGTGCCCCAGGGAGGTCGCTTCAGTGCTGTTTATGCAGCGGTTTGACTTCACCCCCAGAAGCGCACTCCATTGTCTCTCAAGACAGACAGATGCCAACAACTGTGGGGTGTGATACATAAGTAGCAGTCAAATACAACATTCCTTGTTTTCCTAGAGTGGACATGCAGGGGAGTGTTTGGTCCAGCCAGTCAAAAACTTCCTATTTTCTCCTGGCCTGGAGCATCCTTCCTCTTGCATGTGACTAAAGGTGGGTGTGACCTTACCTGTGCAGGTAACAAAAGGACAAGGCATGCTGCACACACTCTCTCTTTGACTTCCTCCATCGTTGGAGCAGCTTTTTAGCTAGAGATGCTCTGTTGGCTTCCAGCCAACAGAGGACACTAGGATTATCTCCACATGGGATAGATCCACATGTATATACTTTGTAACTAAGTCTGCCTTCTGGGATCCAACTGTGAACTGATGATGATGTGAGTAAACCTCTTTTATATACTTTGCACAAGATTGTGGTGTGTTCATTCTTTTAAGAGGGATATAAGGGAACTTACCAGGAACCTAATAGTGAGAGGCTTAAACAAGCCTGCAACCAGCTATCTGCTGTGCGTTTCACAGGGGAATGTAAATCTCGGCTAAGTGAAGGAACTTGCTAGTGCAGGTTAGGAAGGATATTAATGAACAATATATCCTTTCCTGCCTCCCTGAACAACCAGGTGCACATTATAGGAAACCAGCAAGCCAGATTTTTGCACAAGAGTCCTCTCCCCTCCTGTGGTTTTCAGTAACTAGTATTCGAAAGCGTGGCTGCCTCCAACTTTTTGTTTTGAAAATGCCTGCTCCAAAGGTCTTATCTTTCTACACTAGGGATTATTTGGCTATATCTGAAATTTCATGCATATTAGTTAATATCTTGACCCTCCTCCACGAAAAAAACTGTTTACTTGGCTTTTCATATGTTGTGAAGGCTGAAATTTCAATTCAGTGGAGCCAAAACACAATCCATCCTGTAGATTCAAGTATCTGTCCACAGTCACCTGCTTGTTATCAGGGGCCCAGAATCCACATTCCTTTGTAAGAAAATATGAAATAACATAAAACCATTTTTGCAGGCAAAAAATAATAAAATAAAAATCAATGTGTGTGTGTGTGGGGGGGGAGACAAGAAATTCCCCACACCAGGTACCACCTGTCCTTTCTATGCCTCGGCCTGAAGGACTGTCATTATTTATATATTGCGCTTTTTGCTTGGGTCAGGCCTGGCCCTGCCATTAGGCAAGAGAGACCAAGTGGCACACACAGCTCTCCCCTCCAACAGAAGGTTGCAAGCCTCTGCGCTCAGGAGGAGGGACAGCCAGGGTGCTGCTGCTGCTGCTGCTGCCCTGCCAGCCTCACACTGCCCAGTGATAGGGCCGGCCCCAAGTCTTGCATCCTGGCTTCTGACCCACACATAGTCTGAGGCACACCAACTGCATGGCAGAAAGCGGGCCATTTGCACCCTCCACGGTCAAAGCACAGGCTGTGAAGAGTGCCTTGCAAGAGAGGCCAGGAGCCCAGCCCTGTTGGGTTGGAATAAACGACAGACGAATGACAAGTGTCATATGGGAGGCATCTCTCGAGCATGTCCCGGGGAGTCCCTTTTATTGAATATTACAGCATTGCCACATATGTGCTTGTTGCTGATTGGTTAACACAAATACAATGCAAGGGTTGCATATAGGCATTAATCATCAATAGATTAAAGGTTGGGAAAGGGAACACAGAATTGGACAGGTATGAAAACCTCCTCATTAAACTATTACTAATGATTGATATAGCAAGAATTAAAAGAACATAACTATCGCATTCCGTAAATGTGGTTAACCATGCATTGAGAACAGGTCAGGGTACGATGTTTCATGAACTCAATGTGAACTAAACATTCTAGGGTGGGTGAGGAAGGAACGCTTCAGCTTAGAGCGGTTTGCCAGAGTCATGTGCAGAAGCAAAACTTCCCATCACAGCCCAAAGCGACCATCCCTGCTTCTGCGATAGACCCCTGGAGCTCTGCTGCCCCATCACACACTTGAACAGAAATGCACATGTCTGAGTGAAGGAGTGCATCCCAGCACAGCAAAACATTAGGCGCTCAGATTGTAACTTTTGCTCGTCTGTATGTGTGGGACAAACATTAGCTTTCGTATGCTTTGCAACTCAGGACATTATTCATTCTCCCTCCCTCTCTCTCAAGCTAGTTTCTTCTGTTCAATTAAATAAAAACCAAGGCCTTTGGGCCTCTCTGCAGAATGGACACGTCTTCAGAATCACACCTGCGATTACATTTCCTGGACAGCTTTTTTCGCTTCCATCTCCAAAGCGGCGTCAGAGCTTATAACTTCGTTTCTGTTCTCAAATGATTTGTCAGGCACCAGAGGAGGTGGAAGACTTTGCGAGAGGCACGCGCAACCTCGAGGTTGTGGGTGTCTGTGTGCATATATGTGTGCCCACACCCAGGGCCAGATTTAGGTTTGATGAGGCCCTAAGCTACTGAAGGTAATGGGGCCCTTTCTATGTCCAGCTGTCCTTTGTCAACAACAAATTGCCACTGTTTTTTGTGTTGAATATATGCTATATGGGGATTTATGGACCCAATAGGTATCTCAAGCCATTTGCACATCTTGCCATGCAACCAGTCCATGCAGAATGTAGGCACCCTATATATAGAAATGAGCAAAGCAGTGATATTTGAGTGAGCAGGCTAGCAGGCAGCACCCATGACTTACATCATAGGAGCCGAAACAATGCAATACACTGCTGCTGTATGTAGGCCTTATTATATTTGTTTTTTATCTTATGTTTTGGAAATGTACATCCAGTTGGTTTTTTCCTTTAATTTTTTGGGGGGCCCAAGAGAGTGGGGCCTGAAGCTATAGCTTGTTTAGCTGATACGTAAATCTGGCACTGGCCACACCCGTAACTTTTAAAACAGACAATGCTATTCTTTTAAAAATGACAATTTTCGCATGCGAATATTGCAGCCAGATGTTACTTACTTTAAAGGATCAATGCATTTGCTCACATTCACCCTTCCCCCCTTTATTAGGGCAACATTTCCTTACCTATCAGACTGAAAGTTCCTCAGGGCAGATCTCCCTCCCGCTCCCTCTCTGAGTATTTATCACATTCGTATCCTGCTTTTCATCCAAATTGCTCAGAGCTGTCCTTACACCACTCCTGTGAGGTACGCACACTGAGGGCTAGCTGCTTGCTCAAACCCACCCAGAGGCTCTTTCAGCTCAATGGAACCTTAATGCAGATATCTGTACTTAAAATTTTGTCTTTTTAAAACAGATAAAACATAAATATTGTATGGAGGACATGCCGCCCACTTGCAGCCTTTTACAAATGGCTGTATCTCAGTGCATCTTGTATATTCAGACCATTGTTGGTTTTAGAAATTTGTCCTTTTCCAGCTAAAAGCCCGAGCAAACTTCAGCTGGTATGAATTTTCCAGGGCGCTCTGATCTCGATTTCTCTAATCAACTGGTGCCTTGGGGAGGGAATAGGTTAAACACTCCCCCCCCATACATTCTCTTTCTCTCTCTCTCTCTCTCTCTCTCTCTCTCTCTCTCTCTCTCTCTCTCTCTCTCTCTTAATAGTACCCTTTTCTTTTGAAACTGGCTTTCCTTTCAAAGGATTCATCATCAAGGGGGGCAAATCAATGCTCTCCCCGCCAGCACAAACATGGCTTTAAACAATGCAGATTTCTAAGTTAGAAATCTGTGCCTTCCCCTTAACAGTATATCTCTCACCGTGCCTTGAAAAATGGCACATTAACGATGCAACAACAAGAAAATGTGCACACCCAGCACTCTCTTGAATTCTGGAAGTGTGACTGCATATTCTCTCATCCTCTTGCTTTTCCCAGCCCTCCCCAGGGATTTATAGCTCAAAGCAAATTCTGTATCAAATGCACAGCAGGCAGGAGGGATGTTTGTGGAAATAAGAGCATAGCTGTACTCTCCCCAGCCTAGCTTGGGAAGAAATCTGGGTTGATTTTTTGGGCAGGCATTTAAGAGATGGAAGGAGTGAGTGAGAATCTCTCTCTCTCTCTCTCTCTCTCTCTCTCTCTCTCTCTCTCTCTCTCTCTCTGTGTGTGTGTGTGTGTGTGTGTGTTACAAATAGGAAACAAGCAGGAGTGATATTCAGGATGGGCTGGTTTCTAAGGTCTTCCCAGTTTTGTGGCTCACCTCACCTGGGAGACTACAGAGTAATCTCAGACGTAAAGCTCCTGTCCTTTCCCCACTAAGCCGGCTCTCTGGGAAGCTGGACATTTTGAGCTGATGAGAAATCGCTGGAAAATTCTGTTTGCCCACACGCTGCAACGTGATGTGATCCTATCAGCTTGCCAGGCAAACGCAAATCGCTAAACCCTGAACGAGGGAGAGCGGAGCGTGTTGAACAGCACAACGGCTGCTGCTGTATTAGGTTGTGCAGATGCAGAAACAGGTGTGTGTAGAGAGGGAGACACACTACCGCCAGGCCATCCTGGGATTGAAATTGCAGGTTGCTTCAGGAAGCGTTGGCTCTTCGCAGCAATCCGTGGTTCATTTTATTGGGGTTTCTCGAGGACACTGCTCAGTCCTCTGGGCTCAGTGACAGAGCCCCCACTGGCCCAGAGCTTGATCTGGGGCCCTCACTCATTACAATACGTAAAAATCGGAAGGAAATCAGGAGCCCCATCAAATGAGGTTCAGATTGCTTGAAAGAGCATGGCATTACAATGACGTTTAAGGAAATCATTTCATAAAGAAGGAAACTGAGCTGGTTCAAGTCCATTTCATAAGACCTTGGGCATCAGTCTCGTACGACTCTCAGGGACCCTTCCAGCTCTGAAATTTTATGTTATTTTATGTGGGCATAATTGCCACTGTTCTGAGTAGAACTTCCTTCAGAGTAAACAGCTTTAGGATTAGCCTCAGAGTCACTGGAGCACTCTCAACAGCTGTGAGTAGTCTTAGTCACATTTTCAAAAACTATGAAGCAGTTTGCAGATTTCAGAAATGATCCCACCTTGTCTGAGAGTCCATTGCATTCCTAACTACTTGTAATAATTTTGGGTGGCTTTTTGGGGGGGAACAAAAAACAAACCAAAAGGAAAAAAATTCCTTCCAGTAGCACCTTAAAGACCAACTAAGTTAGTTCTAGGTCAAACTTTGAACCCTTGTAAAGGCTGCTTTATTAAATGGTTACGTTTTCTGAAATAATTTATTAAATTTACACCTCACCCTTCCTCCAGGAGTGCAGGGATAAGAGCAGGCTTCCTCAAACTTGGCCCTCCAGATGTTTTTGGCCTACAACTCCCATGACCCCCAGCTAGCAGGACCAGTGGTCAGGGATGAAGGGAATTGTAGTCTCAAAACATCTGGAGGGCCGAGGTTGAGGAAGCCTGGATAAGGGCACAGTGGATGTTTTGTCACCTTCGCTCATAAACGAACTGTAAAATGCTGAGCAGTTTATCATTTTCAACTTATCCTAGCTGATGTCATGTGAATAGTTTCCTTTGCACCTTCATACTGATGTTTTACAATGCATGGAGAAACTTAGGGGGTTTGAGCCCAGGTGTTGTTACCTGCATGACTTAACTGTCTGTCTGGAATACTTTGTGCATTTTTCATATATATGGTTGCATCTGTTATTTTAAAAATAAAAACATATACAAAAAATTAAGTCTGCAAACAGAAACCATTCTGCAGAAATGATTAATAGCAGCAATAATGTTTGGTGGAAATGTGACTTTCTGGAAGAAGAGATAACTAACTGCCCACACTGTTGCAGGCACCGCAACCGTGACTCTTCATATCAACGCAAAGTGTTGGGAGGTGTAATCATTTAAATGTAACCACCGAACGGGAGGCAACTGAGCTGGGCCTTCTCCCCTATGCACCAAGGAACTTGGTGGTCAAAGTTTGCAAATTCTGCAGCTCCACCCTTTTCACAATGTGGATGAGAAACTCTGCTCGAATAGTAGCAGCTTCTGTTACCAGCTCTGCTGGGCAATCACCTTCAGAAAAAAGGCTTTGGGGGGTGTTGAGAAATTATAATGGGCCTCTCTGTGTGAAGAAGCCTTGACCTTGACCAAGGATTCCCATTCAGTGTTGTGTGTTTGCTTCAACCTGTTGGACGAAGCCACTCTTCCCTGTTGCTGGTGGGTCCTGTGGGTGTATTTGTGGTTAACAGAATAGCAACCTGCATAAGATGCCTTACAAAGGGAAGGAAGGAAGGAAGGAAGGGAGGGAGGGAGGGAGGGAGGGAAAAGTCCTTTTTCAGAGGTCAGATGGCCACCTGCCAGGGACTCTGGACTAGATGACCCTTGGCAGTCCATTTTACTGTTCTAAGATTTTTTAAATCTCCAATTGTTGGGGCAGCAAATTAAAATAAGTGCTTCCCACTTGCAGTGTTATAAATGAAATGGAATTGACATTGCTTCCTAGAGATAGTTTCTGTGTGTTTTAACTGCTGCTGGCCAGGAATAAAATCGAAATGCTTTTGTGAACACACCCGACGTCTTTGCAAACCCAGCTTTCGTACAGAGTATACTGCAGGAACACACTGCAATGTGGGAAGACTGCAAATGGCTCTCTTTTCCTAACGAAAGGTGTAACAGATATGAATACCCCCTCCCTTTTCTTACCCCCCCCCCATGTTAAGCCAAAGACAGCATGTGAAAAGGTGTTCAAAGCCAACAGCAGCATGCAGGACTTGCCCCCGAACCCTGGAGGGTGGTGCAATGGCCAGTATGTAAGGCTGAGACTGGAAATGCCTGGGTTCAAAAGCCAAACCCCGGCAAGCAGCTCACTGCGACCTTGAGCCAAATTTGCCACCTCTCAGCCTCACCTGCATACGCAGTTGCTGATGTGATATAATGGGCTGGGGGGCAATTCAGTTCTTCTGTTCAGTTCCTTGCAGGAAATGCGATGCGTCTCTCAGGAGGCAGCTGACGGACTGTGTCTTCTCCTGGCTCACCAGGGAGATGCCATGGCTGCCCATCGATCCAGCGCTCCATGAGGCCACAAGGGAAATAAGGCACATGCACAAATACACCCTCCCTTACCCTGCTCTCCAGCCAAAAATCTTGGGGTCCAGGATTTCCAGTTGGGAAATTTAAAGTTTTACATCATTGGTGGTTGGGGGAGGGAGCGCGAGGATCCCCTTTAAGGCCAGATTCCTCCTTGCCCAGAACTGGGCTTTTAAATCAGGCGGTTACAACAGCGCAGCATTGCCAAAAGGAAACTCTGTAAGATCATATTGCCATTTATGCCAGCTTGTGCAAATGCATATATCAGTATCTGGCTATCGACCCACTGAGGCCTGTGACCCAGCAGACGCACAGCCAAATATTCAGATTGGACTCCCCCCTTTCTTAGGCAAGCTATATTTGGGTTTCAGCAGCTGAACACCCAAATGGGTGAAGGGTCAACACCCCCTTGCTGCACCCGAGTCCTAAAACATGGGAACAGAGACCAGAAAACCTGTAGCTCATCCACCGAGCCCTTACAGAAAACCCCCAAACCCTAAAAGATTCCCCAATTGTTGCTGAAGGAAGACGCCCCACACCTTTGCCACAACACCTATTTAAATAAATCAAGTTGTCTGTTGGAAGGATGGGGGGAGAAGACATAAAATACAGCCAGAGCCAAAATAGTTTATGGTCATTTCCATAAACTGGGACAAAATCGGCAGCCTACAGTTGAGAATTTGTCTTTTTTAGGGAGGGGGTCAAAATCGAAAAAGCTTTGTAATCCACAGGTTTAAAACTAGCAAGCTTTATAAAGCAAGGGGGACACATGGGAAAAGACTTTGATCTTATACATGAAAGCTTTAATACAAAGAAAAAATAAGCGCGGGGGGGGGGGGGAGACCTTGACTGTTTCTAACCCCTTTCCTACCCTGTTAAGGCAGGCAAGTCTAATAAATAAATATTTCAACGTTCCTCTCTAAGGACGGAGTTCTAGTACACACACTTGCAATGGTCCGACTCCTGAGTAAACACGATCAAGACTGCGCTATTGATCTTCTAGAAATAATTTGTGAAACCGGCCTCCCCTCTCTTTCCCTCTTCTTTGCTAGCACAAGGGTGGTGCCTGCAAAAAGAAAATAACGGTTCCCAAAAGCTTTCCATATAACCACCAACAGCTTAAAAAAACACACCAAGCAAAAGGTTTTATTTTTGTAACAAGCAGCATTGCTAATCTAATCACACACACACACAAACTGCAAACTATAACACTGAGATTTGGCGTGTGATTTTTTTTATTTAACAGAAAAAACAAGAAATGAAGACTTGTAAATTTAATAGGAATGTAGTGTAAACTGGTGATAGACGCCATAGTGAAAGTACTACCCACAGTGAAAATAGTGTAACACCACTACTACAAACTCACTAATGTGTTTCTGTAAGCAATTATGTTTGTGAAGTTAAGCATTCTTTAATAATAATAATAGTATTATGTATTATTATTTAAAGGGAAAATGTGATTTCAATAGGGTTTACTCGCAGGAAAGTAGATGTAGGGTTGCAGCCCCAAAGCTTGCATCAGGGGTGAGAATCTGGAAGCTGGAGGAGGGCTGTGTGTGTGTGTGTGTGTGTGTATAAAGCTTGCTTCAAGGTTAGAACGACCTTTGGTAAGTGGTGGGAGAAAAAGAATTTTTTTACTATTCTGTGGTTCAGGCAGCTTCCTAAATTAATGCATTTACGATTCCTCAGGATATATTAGCCCTGGACATCTACTGAATTAAATCTGGGGGTTTTTTTGGGGGGGCGAGAGAGAGAGAAATCCTTAGGACTACAATCCTCTGCACTTACCTGAGAGTACACAGAGCCACAATAGGGCCTACTCCCGAGTAAACATCCACAGGGTGTGCTGTTAAATAGGCTTTTTTGGGGTTGGGGGGTTGGGGATATAACTGCAACTCTTAAGCTCCAGTTTCAGGATGGACAAACCGAATTGGGAGGAGAATCGATCGATCGATCTATTCAGGAGGGGGAAAAATATATATACATTTTGGGCTCGACAGTTTGTTGCAAAAACCACCAGCAACATTCCTGGCTGCTAAAAATAAACACAACGTTTCACAGATCTCGGCGGGATGGGAAAAGGAATTATGTGCTATTTTTTTGCGGGGTTGCGGGGGGGGGGGGAGAGAGATGGTGAAAATGAAGAACAGCCCCCTCCCTCCATCTAAAGTCAGACGAATTGGTCTAAATACTTACGGCAAAGCATGCTTCCCCCCCGGATAAAAATTAAAGGGGGGGGCAAATGCAATAATTTCTGGTTAAGGGCACCCCAACACTCCCCCCCCCCGGGAGTGGAACTGCAAGCCTTGCCGGACAGCTCTTTCCATGCACTAACCTGGAAGGCGGCGCGTTGCAAACAGGTTTTTAAAAATATATAAAAATACTGAAATAAGGGGAAAGAGGCAAGGAAAGGAAGAAAAGCGCAGAGCGATCTTCAATAAGGCTCTTTCTAGACGTCTCGTCGTCCTCCTCTGCCCCCCCCCCCATACTCCACCCTGCTGCCAAGATGGCTCCCAGCTGTTGTTTACCGGGCTGGGAAAAAGCGAATTTTTAAAAAATGGGTGGTTTGTTGGTTTTGGGTTTTTTTTTTAAGAGAGAGATGCAAAAGGTGGAGAGGGTGGGGGGAAAATCCGCCAGCAGCCTTGCAGTGACAAGCGGTTCTGTGCGAGTAGCAACCTCTTTTTTGCAGCCGCGGAGGCGACTGGACCCAACTGAAGATTTCCTGCAATTTTTTAAAATTGCAAAATCTCCTCCCGCAGCTGGGGAGGGATCGGGCGGGTTGGGGACCCTATCTCCCACTCCCCCCCCCCCCGTGCATTTTTTTTTTTTTTTTGCAGCGGGAAATGGCCACGATGTGCGGGGGAGGGAGAGGATCGGGCCCTTCCCTGCCCCCCCCCGCGAGAGCTGTATTTTTCTTGGCGCAATCCTCAAGCGCTTTCTTGCCTTCGAGTAAACCCCTCCGGGAGGGAAGGCGGGCGGGCCTTACTCCCGAGGAGGAAGCACGCGCCAGGATCCGGCCGGGGAGGAAAATCTGGAGACGCGGGGGAGGGACTGGGTGGGTCACTAACCCGGAGAGGGCGCTGTAATGAAATGCAGATTTGCGCCCCGGCCTGATGGGAACCGCTTATATATTTTAACGGGGGGGGGGGTGTTGCAAAAAGGACGCGCTTTTGCAAAAAGGAAAATAAACAGGCAGCGCTTTCGTTTTACTGACGAAGCAGGGATTTATGGCACAGCTTCTCTCCCCCCCCCCCAATATCAAAACTCGCAGCTTCTGGCGAGCATCCGGGTGTGAAAACATTAAATATTATTAGGGGGGTGCTTTAAAAAAAAAATCCATCGGCTGGATCCAGGCTTGTACGCTTGCTCTGCTCCAGAAAGAGATGAGGCTAAATGAATACAGTACACCCCCCCCCAAAAAAAACCCGACCAGGCACCCCCCCCCCTTGCATGGAAAACCGGGCATCTGATGCAACCTTCGCTCCACGTCTCTTGAGAGGGGGCTCCGTCCAGCAAAATAATTTTTTTTGGGGGGGGAGGAGGGGAATACCTAATTTATTTTTAAAAGATCTGCAAGGCTTAAAAAAACAGCACACAATTCCATGCAAACCCGTTACCGTTGTAAAATAAAACCGGAGTGGTGGGAAAAGAGGCGGGGGGGCCCTCCCCCTTTTCTGCATTCTGCCCAGGCGGTGGGGCTCTCGCCCCTCCTCTTTTTCCCTCCCCCCCCCCTTAAAAAGAAAAAAAACAATTCTCTTGTTGCTCCTTCGCTAATTTGGATCCCAGCCATTCAATCCCGAGGCGAAGTCGTCACTCCTTCACTAGCTCGGGGGGGGGGGAGAGAGAGAGACCAAGCTTGGCTATTTGTTGCTATCTCCTTTTAACGCCCCCCCCCGCCAAAAAAAAAAAACCCATTAAAAGAAGTTTGCATTTTTCTTCTTCGGCTTCTATTTTCGGTCGCTTTCTCCCCCCCCCCCCGCTCTCTCCTTCCCAAAGAGGGCGGCCTAGAAACTGCCTCGCTGGAGCTTCGGGGGCAGTTTGAAACTGCTAGGTGGTTTTTTTTTGTTTTTTGTTTTTTACGTTTACACTGGAATTAAGTAAGGTTTCTCCCCTCCCCCCTTCCAATTTTTCTCCCTTCCCTCTATCCATTCAGGGGCAAATAAGAGTGTCCAAAAGCGATTTTTGTTTTGTTCAATGTTTTATTATTGTTGCAAATACACTCTTAATTCACACAAGCAAAATAATTATCCGGTCCAAGCAAATGCAGCTTCCAGATCTCTTTCCTTCGGGTAAGTTTGCGGGGTGGGCGAGTTTAATCCGCTACAGCAAAAAAATATTCTAGAATTGTACCGGTTCACAGGGATCTCCAGGGATCAACTAGCTCAATCTCCTTAGCACAGCTAAATCACCATATTGACTCAAAACAAGCTCGAAAACAGGAACTAGGATATTTTTTTGCTTTTCGTTTATGTATATATACATACATTTAAAAAGTATGTCTAAATCTGAAACATTACCTGCCAATTCGGTTTATAAAGGCAACCAGTTTGTCCCTCCGGTCGCCCTGGTTCAACTGCTTTGCAAAGCGAAATGAGGTTGTTGGGGCGGGGGGCGGGGAGGAAGAGTCCAAACTGGACTCCGGACAGCCGGCTCCGTTTACTCCGAAGTGAGACCCAAAGTCCACCGGCCATTACTCCCACGCCAAAGGGCACAGGCTCGCAGCCAAGTTTCCAGACCTAAACTGCAAATATCCTCGCCAGCACCGCGCTCCCAAGACCAGGCCTGGGATGTTTGTTGGCCGGAGAGCTCGTGTAGACACAACCAAGCGGCGTGAAAGCGGATCAAGCTAGAGAAGCCCAGTGTTCAGGGTTCTCCCGTCTCTCTCGGGGGTGAGGATAAATCCGAAGTCCCTGAAAAGTGTAGTTGGGGCCTGGGGGGGGGGGAGAATAGGATGGAGGGCTGAGCAACTCCGGGGCGGAGGGACGACCCCTCCCCAAGGCATTAATTCGGATTGCAAGGGGGGGGGGGGAAACCACCCTGGCAAAACGGGAGGGGTTTGGGATCAGGCCCCGAGACCCCCGGCTGCCCCAATGTCTGGGGGGGGGTGCAGCTTTCCCTGGCTCTGCCCCACAGGAACTCCCAGAAAGGATAGATCTGGTGCGCTCCCCCCACGAACCCCCCAATAAAGCCTCTAAGCTGAGATCCTCTGCGGCCCCGATCCCCGCACCTTCACTCGGAAGTAAGCTGCACCTCCATACCGAGCGCCCTTGCCCCACCCCCGGTCGCTTTGCTCCCAAGCCTGGGCAAGCAGCAGCAGCAGCGCGCTGCCTTACTCTCAAGTAAACCGCCGTCGCTGCAGAGCTGCTGCGTGGTTTCCATCCCGCCCACCTACCCAACCCCCGTCCCCGGTTGTCTTACCTGCGGAGGAGGGGTTGGGGGGTTACATGGCGGAAGCTTACACCTGAGTAAACATGCCTAGGCTTGGGCCGCCGATGCTGCGCTTGCTTTCCTCCCCGGGAGTTTAAGGCCGGCTTACTTCCGAGTAAGCATGCAGAGCGGAACAGACACCCCTCCCTCCCCCCCTCCTTCCTTCCTAGGCGCTGCAACCCGCCTGGGCCGCCAGTCTCCCCACCCCCCCTCCCCCAAAGAAATGTGGGGCAGGCGAGGCGGTGGCCGGCTTGCAACCCCCCCTCAGGGTTGGGGGGAAGGGCTGGAGATGGCAGCTCCCCCCCCCCCGCCCCGATTTTCTGTTTATGATCAGCCAGAGCAGACCAGAGGCGGAGGAGATGGCAAAAAAACACAAAAACCTGGGGTTGGGGGGACACCTTGAAACCGCCTCTCTGAATTCCCACCGCCCGCTTCGCCCATTCAGCCCTCCCCGCCGGGGAGCCTTGAAACTTCCCCTCCCCACTCTCGCCCCGCTCGGTCCATAATTGGCTTTATAAGGATGGCGGCGGGCCAAAGTGTTTACATGAGGCTGAGTGGCGGGCGGGGCAGCCAATGGGGAGGCCTACTATGAAATTTTGGCTGGCTGGCCCGGAGGGGGGGCGGGATGCAAGGAACAATGCTTGTTTCATTGCTAAAGAGGCTTCCCCCCCTTCCTCCCCTCCCCCTCTTTTTTTTTTTTTTTTAAGAGATCCACGGAGAGGAACTTGAAAGGGGTTTTTTTTTTGGTGGTTTGCACCTATTCCAAGCCCGGGCTGTATATGTGTGGATCTTGAAGTCTCCCGACCGACAAGGCGCCGACCTGGAGCTTACGAGGAAGCCGGACCCGTTCACACGACGAGGGAACCCGAGTTTGTGAAAGCCGCGAGCCGAGGAACCCGCCTGTCCGGCCGCTTTCCAGGGTGGAGAGGGGAGCCCCGGAGAAGCAGGCGAGGACCTTTTTGGATGCTCAGAGTGGAAGAGGAAGAGGAAGAAGGGGGGAGGAAGGCCGCTGCAGCCCCCACCCTGGAAAAAAACCAAAACACCCCGGTTGTGGATCTAATTTTTTGAAACACGGGAGGGGAGGGTTGGGGTCCAGGTGCGAGAAAACCCGGCCGAAGAATGCCAAAGAAGAGGACTAGATAAAAATTAAAAATACAACTCCTTCCGAAAGGTAAGCTTCGCAACTCTTGCTGACTTGGGAAGTTGTCTCTGGGGAGGGGAAAAAAAGCTTTCTCAGTAGTGTGTGTGTGTGGGGGGGGGAACCCCAGGGCAATTTCAGGACCGGGTCCTCCCCCTCCTCCATCTCCCCTCTCCACTTTCCCTCTCCAAATTTTTCAAAATTCCTCTTCTGCGGACCAGGGCGCCCCAGATTTGGTCTCTCCTCCCCGCCCCCTTCTCCGTGGCAAAGAGAACCCAAGAACCAGGCATTTTCGGTTAGGCTGCTTTTAATTAAAATCAGGAGTCCAGCCATGTTTTTTTTTTGGGTGGGGGTTAAGAACTGAGATCAAGGAAAGTAAAAGGCATTAAATGAAATTCTGTACACGCACAGCCGGCCCCTCCGCATCCCAAATATATATATATGTTTGGGATGCGGTGGTCTGGTTTTCATTCCCATCTGATCTTAAAAGTGTGCCCATATCTCTCACACAGGAATCCGAAGTGTGTGTTTCTGTATATTAAGGCCAAATAGGAATTAAAACAAGAACCTTCCCTCTCCAAAGAATAAAAATTGAAGCTTAGAGAAAGAAGTTATGGGGAAGGGCTCCCCCCCCCCAAAAAAAAACCCCCAATACGTGCAATTGAAATGGACAAACGGACCATTTGCCCTTTATATCCTTAAAATGCAAAGCCGCCGATTTATTTATCTCGTGGCTTATAAGAAAATGGGAACAAATGTTTCAATCTTGTGTCTATTTCAGCGGCGTGTATTGGATTGGGGTGGGTGTTGTCTAATAAACACGGAGGTAGTTTTAACTAAACCCAGATTAAAGTAAGAAACTCTTAATTAAACCTAGTAAGGGACCAAACGGGGATTTTTGAACACTGCGTTCTCTTCAACCAGTCTGAGGAAATTCCAAGGCGATATTTTCCCCTGGGAACAGAGAGCTAAAACATCGACTAAATTCATTTTTTTGCGTGATTTTAAGGCAGCTGGTGAATGACTTCAGGGTTGGAGAGAGGGAGAATAGCTTTTCTTTGAAAAAGAAAGTCATTTTCCAACAAGTCCCTCTTCCACTCCCTCCATTTTTTCAGTGAGCTGAATTCTAAATATTTTGGAATATTTTATGGCGGCGGGGGAGAGGGAAACAACCAAAAATACTTTGGAAACTTCTCTCTGCATTCGTCCTCATTTAAAAGAAGGCATGGTTGATTTTTTTTTTAATGGCAGACATTGGAGCCTCATTTTTTGGAGAGAGAAATATTCTGTCCCCTGATTTGGAAGCGACCCCCGCTGAGTAACCAGACGGAGGATACAAATGGTTATTCTTGCCAGTGTTATTAGGGACTAAGCCCCATTGAACCCGGAGAGACACTGAAGACAGTGGGGTTTACTCCTGGGTAAATGGGGCGAGGATTGCAGCCTTGCTTCTTAAAGACAGTCAGCTCGGCTTCCTAGGAAGGAAACTAGCACGATTTCTCGCAGAGAAGGAGAGCGCAAGAAACCTTTATTTTAAATTCCAACCAGTGTAGGGAGGTCGTCGCTGGAAACCGAACCGGGTTGGTGGCTTCCTCAATAATAATCATAATAAACCCCCATTTTCCTTCCGAGCCATTCTGCCCAAGTGGCATGAAGAAATCTCGGGCTCCTTATCAGGGCCAGCTTGCAGCGTGTGCGTAAAAGGTTAAACATTAAATACTTTTCCAGGGCTAAGAAGATAAAATATGTAATGGGTTATTTTCGCCTCCGGGCGAGTAGGAGCTCCCAGCCCCCCACCCGCCGCCCTTTCTACATTTTTGTCGACCCACATCTGATAAGATGGAGGGGAAGGAATGAATATTTGTCAAAATCGATACTGGGGAGGGAGAGGGTGTTCAGGCAAAACGTGAGAGGAGAGGGAGAGGGCAAAAAACAACAGACGAATCCGGATTTTAAAAGACAGTCCATTTTAGATAACAGCTAGAAGCCAAGGAAGGTGGGTCTGGTTAAATTCCTCATATCTTCCCCCACCCCGTGACCGAGGTTGCAAGAGAGGCAGGAAAGTGTCTCGGTTAAGGGCGCGATCCTAAAGAGCCCTTTCCACCCCTGGGGAGCAAGTCCTTTTCAGCCGAGGCGTTTCGGATCGGGCCGCGCAGCTGCCGTTCCAAAGGCGCTGAACGTGAGCCTGATTCTGTCTCTTTCCGAAGCAAGCCCTGTCGACTTTAAACAGGGCTCTCTCACGCTCGCTCTCTGCTTCCGAAAGGGCGGCTGGGGCACGATCCTGCGCCTATTTACTCGAGAGTAAGCCTCCGCCCATCGGAGCTGGCTGCCCGGGAACACGGGCGCGTACCGGCGGCGGCGGCAGCTTTCGATTGCAGGCCGAAGGAGCTTACTCGCGAGTAAACAGCCTCTTGGGAGAAACCTCCCTAACTTCTTAAGTGTCTTTATTTTGTACACACACACATTTCTCCCCCTGCAAACAAAATACAACGTATATATTCTAATTTTTTTTTAAGTCTTCAAAATGTGAACTCGGGTTCCAGGGACGAATCTTTGTTTTTTTTCTTTTAAATTTGGGGAGCGCTGGACGCCCACTTCCTTGGGAGTAAGCCCCATTGCACCTCGTGAGCTTTACTTGTGAGTAAAGAAGTCTGAGTCTTGTTTCCTTGCTTTTCTCCTCTCGCCTTTTTCGAAGGCGCAAAAAAGGCAGCTCTGTGTGTGTGTATAGACAGTATATATATATATATGCCGGGCTCTCCTTTCCCGCTGCAAATTGGAGACCCCTCGGTGGGGCTGGGTGGGGGTCTGGGAGGGAAACTCGAGCTGCTGCTGCTGCTGCTGCCGCCGCCTTTTCTGCGAGACTCAAGCGGCGCCTTTCGCCTTCTTTTGCAGGCTCCCGTCCGGGGCCGCCTGGGCAGCCGGAGCCCCGCGCGCGCGGAGAATGGTTGCGCGTCCGGGCGCGCGGCGCGGGCAGCGGCGCTTGTTGTCCTCGCTGCGCCTTCGCTGAGTCCGGCGGCGGCGGCGGCGGGAGCGCAGCATGGATGGGCGAGACCTCGGCGGGCCCCCGCGCGCCGTCCACCTCCCGCCGCCGCCGCTCCTCTCGGGCCTGGCCGTGGACGGGCACCACCGCGCCGCCGCCGCCGCCGCCGCCCGCCTCGCCCCCTTGGCGGCCGGACTGCCGCCCGCGCCCCTCGGCCCCGCCAAGTACCTCGCCGCCGGACTCAACCTCCATTCCCACGCGGGTAAGTCGACACGCAGGCGTGGAGAGGGGGTGGGGGGTGGGAAAGAGGAAGGTTTATTGGGGGGGAGAGGAAAATGGGGTGTGTGTGTGTGTGTGTGTGTATGGAAGGAAGGCCGGTGCAAGGGGGAGGGTGTCCGCCTTCGCCCCTTCCTCTGCAAATTTACCTTCAAAATGCCCCCCACCCTTTAGGGGGTCCCAAGCTTGGGAAATTGGGTTGGTTTCCTTCCCCACCAGCCTCCAAAAATATACTGTTTAATCCCGCTTTCCAAAAAACAGACAATCTCTTAGCAGGCTGCCCCCCCCCAATTGCATTTAAATAGCAGTAAAAATAGCTGGATAAATACTCTACAGTCTGTTTGCCACCCCACCCTAAGAACAGACTGAGCCCCCTGCCAAACAGATCTGCCCTTTCCCCATATGACTGAAGGCCCCATAAGACAGAAAACCTGGGCATTCCGTAGAGCACCCTTCCCCCCAAAATGAATTCAACAAAATAAAACCTTGGGCTCCCTTGGGAGCAGCCCTCTGCCCAATAATTCGAGATGGGGCTTTATAGAAGTGCCTGGCAGCCTTAAGTCCACATCAACCCCCCCCTCTTTTTAATAAAGATGACACATTAATTCTGCTTCCTAAAAACAGACAAATCCCTCTCTGGTAGGCTGGCTTTCTTACCACCCCTACCCCCAAAAGCGATTCTACTTAAATAGTCTGTATGGCTTTGGGAATACTCTGTTGTGCCCCCTCCCTGCAAAACAGACCACCCCTTTCTCTACATGGCTGTAGGTCCCTTGAGCCAGAAAACCTGGGGGTCCCATAGGAACAGCCCTCCAACCGATAATAAAATAAATGCAATAGAATGAAGCTTGGGAACTGATAGGAACCCGCCCTATAATGCCAGACAGGCTGCTTCGGATAAGGGCACAGCCCCCCCCCCCCCAATCCCTGTCTTTTAAGGCTATGCCCTACATAGAGCAGTTGGCTTGGGGTGCCCTTGGCCCGTCCAGCCAGCCTGTTCTCCCAGAGGAGTCGGCCCATCAGGATTTCTTGAAATCACCTCCTCCCAAGCATACACAAAGCATCACACACATTTTCAAGAGCAGCCGAGAAGCATAAATCTTGGCCGGCCTGGCAGAAGCCGGCATTCCAGACCTGTGGAATTCTAGACCCGCAGGATCCCACCCTTTTCTGGCAGCGGGAAACAGGCCTTCCTTGGCTGTGCAGCTGAACTTGAACCCTTGAACAAAATGCCTGTGTTTTAAATAAATATGGGCAAGGAAAGCTTTCCCTTTACAATCTGGGGAGCGATTGTACCACACCGGTCTCTCTCTCCCACACCAAGATACTTGTACAAACTGGGCTGTGTTGGGAGAATGGGTCCCTCTGATGGTCGACTCTAGCGGTGGCGGCTGTTGCCTTAAATAAGTCTGGAAGTTGTTCTCTTATTGCCAGTTTTATTCTTGCGGCTGATGACTGCCGGACTCTTTCTCCAGTGTGGATTCTGTGACTTTGCATAGCACTGAATGTTCCAATCGCTATGGGTTTGTTTGTTTTTTGCCCTCTGCCCAACATAAAGCGTAAAGTGGGGTTGAGGGGAGAAGATTTCTCCCTTCCTACTCAGGGGAGGGGCAGATTTTGCCCGCTTAGCAAAGCCATTTGGCAGCCCCTCCAAAGTTTCACGGATACTTTGGGTTTGCAGGCATTGCTGACAGATAGCTGGGGACATATTTTTTTAGAATCTCTTCTCTCCCCTTCCCAAACTTTTCTTCTTTTCACCTTGCAAGATTTGAATGGCATCTGTTGTGGATCAAGTTTTTTGCATCTCAGTTGCAAAATAATATGTTTTTACTAGAGATTCGGATTTATTTATTTTTTGTTGTCATAGCTTATAATTTTAATGCATAGAGAATAATACAAGAAACCTTTTCAAATGTTGTGGTTTGAATTTGTAGAGGTGGAGAATAATATGGAAGAATGTTGTGGGGGAGGGACACTGCCCCCTCTCCCCCCTCCCTGTTTCTGGGCACCTTTTAAAATATCCAAAGATTCTTTTGTCTTGCTAAAGTCTGTTTATCTTACTGGGCCTGCCGTCTTCAAATATATACATTGCGCAGAACTTAGCTGGCTGTGTTTGGTTAGTTACCAGTGTTTGCCTGTGTTGATTTTAACTTTTTTTTATAAAAGTGAAAGTGTTGAAAAGAATTGTTGCCAGGATTGAAAAAGAAAAGAATTATTTATCATGTGCCCAAAGCAAACCTGGGTTTCTCTTAAATGCACTAATGGCGGGTAAAAACCTGTGCTTATTTATTCATTTCTTGGCTCTCAGGTAGAATAAACTTGCATAGTAGGATCCATCTTTTTTTCTTTTCTTTTCTGAAAAAATGCCCCCATCTCCTGCAATCTTCTCTTGGAATTCTTTTGTGTGCGAGAAATGGATTGTTCTGCAATGAAGTTAAAGTGCCATCATTGGGTGCGAGGGCAAGTGTGTGCATGCTATTTGAAACAGATGAAAAGTTCTAGTGTTTACAGAAATTCCTTGTTCCTGGACTTCTTTCTAGCCCTCTGGAGGTGAAGGAGGGAGGGCACAGTGGGCTATGTCTGTGCATGTGTGTGATACGACATCCAGGAGAGCATTAATCCATGCCCAGTACCTTTTAAAAAGTGCCTCTGCAGGCATGTGCTCATTTTAGCTTGGGATGGATTTTTGCGGTTGGGTATCTGTGCAAGAGCCAAGCGGTAGCTGGTCTTCTGAAAAAATATTTTAAAAGCCATAGACAGAAAACTGCTGTGTGGAGAGGAATCTAAGCCTCCCCAAACCCCTTTAAAACAACAGCACTCGTTCCCAACTTGATGGGGTTTTTTCCTTGCAGTTTTCCCCGAGTGCTTTAGGCGTTTTTCCTTCCCTGTTAAGGTCTAAGACTTTGAAGCTGCCTGGTGTTTCTTCCCCCCTTCCCTTCCTCTTCTTCCCAAATTAGATTCCCACCCCCTTTTGTTTTTAAATACTTGGATCAGACAATCCACCCAGAGCATGGGCTAGGTTTAAAAACAGCTGGCAGCCTTCTGCAGATGTGCGGCATCCCATTGCAAAACTGGAGGGAAATGGTGGTGGCTTCAGAGATGAGGACCTCAAATTCTGCCATCTCTCTGGCCCTTTTAAAACATGTGCTGAGGCTTACTGGGAGCCAGCAAAAGGCAAATGTGTGTGTATGTATGTGTACACGCACACGCACACACACACACACACACAGAGAGAGAGAGAGAGAGAGAGAGAGAGAGAGAGTTGTACTACAGTGCACTGCTGTGTGTTTGCCTTCTCCCCCCCCCCCCATAGAAAAAAAGAGAGAAGAAAGCGTTAGGCGTGCATAGGTGACTTGGAGTTTACCAGGAGGGGTTGGTAGGGTGACAAGTTTTGCAATAATGAAACCTCACCCACATGGAATGAATGACTTTGAAATTTTGCAAACCTGATTGCCAACATCTGCAAAGAAGGAAGTCTGGTCGAGTTGAGAGGGAAGATTTATTGGCTTTCTGAATAGGTGGCACCGCCAATTTTCCAGGTGCTAAAACAAGGGGTGTAGAATGAAGAGCAATAAAACTAAGCACATGAGCAAACACCCTTTTATTTAACACCTCCCGCCCCCCCCCCACTCCTAGGGCAATCTCTAATCTTTGAAAAATGAACTCATTGTCCAGACAAACGCAAGCTGAGAATAACACTCAGGGTTGTTGTTTTCACATGGAAGGGGGGGGGGGTTAGCATTTAATTATTTCTTGAAGCCTCATAGCTGCTGGAGAGGTTCTTAGAATCTGTTGAAGAAAACCGCTGACGTTCACTGTGTATGTGTCTGTATATTCTATGTTGAGGTTGTTTTCTGATAGGATACGGAACCATTTTAGCCTACTTTCGGTTTAGTCTGATCTCTGCCTGCCCACTTTTCCAGTTATGATCTGACAGTTCTAAACCAGAGTTGTGAAGAGCCACTTTTCTGATCGCCACTGGTGAACAGGCGTGAGCTTCCAGGCGAGCAGCTGGGAAGTTTTTACAAAAAGTTTGTGTGTGTATTTTATATAGATTTATAAAATGTACAAACATATATGTGAGTGTATACGCACAGATTTGGTAGCAGTTGTCTAAGCACCCCCCCCCCCGCCCCAAGCTATGATTTTGAAGATACACATGATACAGTAAGTTTGCTGAATTGAAACAAAACCAGATTGCTGGATGGAAAATGGTGTTTCTGCTGTCTGGAGTTCAAAATTAGAAAGTTGTGGGCCAGTAACTTCTGCTCACTTACCTGCAAAGTTGTTCTCAGTTCCTGCACACCTGGAGCTCAGCCGCAGGAGAAGGACTGTGAGGTATTTAAAGGATTTATAAACCCAGTTGTCTTGTAAGGTTATACCTGGTGTCTCTGCTGTGGGTGCCCCCACCTTCAGAGGGCAGGCAGGTAGCAAGCAAGCAAGCAGAGAAGGGCCTTTTCTGTGGTGGCGCCCCAGTTTGGGAATTTCGTCCCTGGAGATGTTCACCTTTACACTATTCACGTTACTGCACGATGGGTGCCAGAGCCACACAATTTTATTTGCTTTTAACGTGTGTGTGTGTGGGGGGGACCACAAAGTCCTTACTGCTTTTGATGGTGTCTTGTTGTTGCAAGTTTTCTTTGCTGCGACTGAAATTCTGGTGGTGTTTATCCAATGTTTTTAATTGTGTTCTTGGAAGCTGCTGCCTTGGAAACTAATAAATTTTGAAAAGGGAGGGTGGAAACAGAACAAACTTTTTTAAAAAACCAAACTCTCTGGCTTTGGGGCAAGCCCTAAACGGCTTACCTCTGGAAATGGATCTGGTATAATTGGTGCCCTTTTATCCCTTTCTTTGTAAGAATAGGCACATTTCTTTTGGGTCGTGAGTAGGGAAGATTTTCCAGATGGAAAGGCCAAAATGGAGCAACCTTGCGATGGGTGGGGTGGCCGAGGCTGGGTGGTTTGTGCATTCCTGGGGTGGCTGAGGGGTGCAGAGTGTCTCCTCTGTGCTGTCCTGAGAGATTTTCCTGCGGGATCTGTGTCCATGAAGGCTTCACCATTTTGATGGAGGAAACAAAATGTGACCATGGAAGGGGGTTGGACTAGATGACCCTTGGAGATCCCTTTCAATTCTACAATTCTATGCTTCTGCAACAAATCGAATGGGGTGCAGCATCTGCTGTCCCAGTGGCCAGACAGATGCCCCACTGAAAAACCCACAAGCAGGATTTTTTAAAATTCATTATTCATTTTCATTCATTACATACATCTCAAATTATTAACGTTTACTACATATTCGTCCTTCCCTCCCCTCCAAGACTTCCCCCAACTTGCATTTCTGGTTTGTTTCTATTTTCACCCGCTTTGCTATCTCTTAACAGAAAAGGTTATTAATAACATAACTTCAAACCTAAAAATAAAATTAAATGCATCATCTTATTTCACTATCTTCTAAACATTTTCTGATGCTAATAATGTGGATGTTTATTTAAATCCTGCCATCAAGTCTATCGCCTTTCTTTGTTTCTGCAAATATAATAGGAATGGTTCCCAATCTTTTTCAAAGTCTCTGTTGTCTTCTTCTCTTGGCCTTTCTGTCATTTTTGCCAGTTCTGCATAGTTCATCAACTTCTCTTGCCAGTGTTCTTTAGTTGGTATTTCTCCAGTCTTCCAATTGGAAAGTCTTCAGTCTTCCAATTCTCCAGTCTTCTCCAGTCTTCCAATTGGAAATTGGAAGACTGGAGAAAGCTACAAGCAGGATTCAAGCACGCAGAGCCCTTTCCCCTTCAGTGGCTACTGCGATTCAGAAGCATCACTGCCTTGGACAATATAGCAGCCATTGATGTTCTTCTCCCCAGAGGACCTTCCTCCCTCTCAGTCCACAACTGCTAAGTTTCTTCAGTAGCCCTTGGTGAGGAACGGTTGAGGGAGCTGGAGCCTGAAAAAGAGGAGGCTGAGAGGGAGATGTGCCATCTTCAAATGGCACAAGGAAGATGGAGCAAGCTTCTTTTCTCCTGCTTTGGAGGGTGGGACTCGAACCCGTGGCTTCAGGTTAGGAGATTCCAATTCAACATCAGATTCCGACAGTAAGAGCTGCTTGACTCCCTTGGGAGGTGGTGAACTTTTCCTTCCTTGGAGGCTTTTAAGCAGAGTTTGGTGCTTTAGTTGAGATTCCTGCTTTGTGGCGGGGCTGGACTAGATGATGCTCTGGGGTCCCTTCCAACGAGACAGTTCCTAGGCACCCTGCTGGAAGTCTTTTGAAAGTCCAGCTGACATAGTGGGTGTGGATCACATCCAGTGTGGGATGCGGATTAAATGTGCGTCTGTTACTCTTAAGGAGCAGTTGCCATCATCCTGGCTTCTATTGCTGGGCCGCTCTGGAGCATGACAGCCTCTTGGGCCAATGATGCTCACAGCATCAGGGCGGATAAAAGCAAGTACCGTATTTTTTGCTCTATAAGACTCACTTTTTCCCTCTTAAAAAGTAAGGGGAAATGTGTGTGTGTGTTTTATGGAGCGAAAGCAGGCTGCGCGGCTATCCCAGAAGCCAGAACAGCAAGAGGGATCGCTGCTTTCGCTGCGCAGCGATCCCTCTTGATGTTCTGGCTTCTGAGATTCAGAATATTTTTCTTCTTCTTGTTTTCCTCCTCCAAAAACTAGGTGCGTCTTGTGGTCTGGTGCGTCTTATAGAGCGAAAAATATGGTACTTTTTCACATGACCTGTAGTTAAACTGTGGAACTTCTTCCTGGATGACTTTAAAGGAGGATTAGACAAATTCCTGTAGGAGGAGAAGGCGATTGATGGATCCTAGCCGGTTGGAGCAGCGCTGCATCTGAACCTCAGCTGCAGGAGAGGAGACTTGCTCTTCTGCTTGAATCCTGCTTGCTGTTTTCCCACTGATGCATCTGGTTGGTCATTGCGGGAACATGATCCTGCACTAGATGGGCTATCTGTTCTTCTGTCCTTATGCTCTTACTAGTGGAGAAAGCAATAGTCCCCTGCCCCAAGCAGCTTGCAATATAAATTGCAACAGAGGAAGGGTTCAGGAGCTCAGCCTCTTTTGGGAGAGCTGGATCAGCCCGCCGAATAAATTTTGGAGATCCCAACTACACACTCTGAATTGGCTGCCTTCCTCCTCCTCTGAAGCCACATATTTAGATGTGCACCTGTTTGATTTCCACCCGCCCTGTCTTAATCCCAAATAGCTCCTAGTACCATACATCATTTCCAAATCGCCAAAACCTGCTGATGCAAATTCATTGGGTTCCATTCCAAGCGAAGATAACCGGCATCTGGGGGCCTCTCCAGATGTTTTGGAGCACAACTGCCGTCCGGCCCAGCCTAGCTTTGGTTCCCACCCCAAACATCTGCCTAGCCTCAGGTTGGTGAAGGTTGCAGCTGGAGGGGTTGTTTGAGTTTTAAGTGTGGCAGCAATCTGCACCTGAGGCACAAGGGAACGGGTGGAGGAATAGAAATACAGTGGTACCTCGGGTTACATACGCTTCAGGTTACAGACTCTTCTAACCCAGAAATAGTACCTTGGGTTAAGAACTTTGTTTCAGGATGAGAACAGAAATTGTGCTCCGGTGGCATGACAGCAGCAGGAGGCCCCATTAGCTAAAGTGGTGCTTCAGGTTAAGAACAGTTTCAGGTTAAGAACTGACCTCCGGAACGAATCAAGTACTTAACCCGAGGTACCACTGTATACAATACAATACGATAGTCTTTATTGTCATTGTCCCATACAGAACAACAAAATTGGGGGAAAAAAATCTACATAAGACATTCAAAACCAACAAGCCTGTTATCCCAGCTATCCCAACCTGGTTAGCCCCTAAAAACTCTGATACCCCATTTTTAAAACACAATATCCTCCCATAGAGACTCCTTACACTGCATTTAAAACCAAAATCGCATTTGGATAAAAGCTGTTTCTCAGGCTGCTAGTCCTAGTCTTTATAACCCTGTACCAGAAGGCAAAAGCTGAAAGAGATCATTTCCTGGGTGTGTACGATCCTGTGCACTATACCCTTTTAGTGTAGTTGGTCCACGGCTCCCTTGGCCAACTACATTCTTTCTGCGGCACCCCTGAGGGGGGGGGCTCAGGGGCCCAGTTATGTCACCCTTTGCTTGTAGAGCAGGCAGCCTCTCCCCCTTTTTTGAACATGCTCCCTTGTAGGGTGTTCCCCGAGCCTCCTCTCCTCTCACCTCTCCTTAGGCATCCTCCGGGCAGCCGCCCCTGGTCTCTGAGCTGCCCCAAGGAGAGATGCCTCCTCACACTGCCCCACAGGGACTTGGGACTTGTCTGTCCATTCCCAACAGCAAGGGCTGGTGGACTGGCTGGCTGGGCTCCCTCGCCCGCTGGCTTGCTTGCTCGCTCCTGGCAACCAGCACCCCCTGACCAGCCCCAGAGGCACCATTCGCTTGAGGAGCTTGGAGCCGGGGCTGCTGCACCAAACAGCTGTGTAAGCCTTTGGGAGGCAGAGATGCAAAAGGGCATCAGAGGAGGGAGAGAAGGGAAGAGAGACAGACAGAGGCCCCTGTTATCCGCAGCACCCCTGACCAGCATTCAAGGCACCCCAGGGTGCCACAGCACACTGGTTGAAAACTACTGCTTTAGCAGTTATAGTCAGCCAGCACCATGTGCAGATTTTGTTCAAGGACGTAGTAAAAACATGTAGGGTATTGATTTCTTCCTTCCTGTCTGGCTGGCCATTCCCCACCCCCTCTCCCTGCTTCCTATCCCAAGCGAGGGTTGATTCAAATGTACAGAATGCCTGCTCTTTTTTTAAAAAAGAAGACGACCAAGCTTCAAGTCCTCATGGTGCAGGAAAAATAGTCAGCTGCCATTTCTGAAGGGGGCACAGCTTTACCTTTCGGACATTCTTTTTCTCTCCTCAGCCGTTGCATGTGCAGTGGGGTACGTTCTGGAGATCTCTGGCTAAACCTTTGGGTGTTGTCCTTAGCAAAGCGTTTTCAGCCGCTCTTCAAAGCACCTTCCCTTGCTCTCTTTTCAAAAAAATCACCATTAGCAATTTAAACTTGAGTTGTCGCTGGTGGGGAAGGGATTTCTCACTCTGCTGGCTTTGACACTTTTCCATTTGAGATGACTGCAGCTGCTTTCTATTCCTAAATCGTCTCCCCACCCCGCAGTCACACTTCCCCTGCCCTGGCAAAAAAAAATTAAATAACAGCCCCCCCCCCTTTTAGTTTTTGCATTAAAGTTATGGGAAGTGGAAAATCATGGGGAGAAAGTGTGTGTGTGTGTGTGTGTGTGTGTGTGTGTGTTTAGTAGCCCCGTCCAAATGCAAGGTCCAGCTGGAGACAAGGACTGTCGTGTCTTGGTCTCCCAGTCCTAATAAATGTCTCCTTTTAAAAATAGCAGAGTGCTGTGCAGCTTTTCTGGTTATTTTAAACCCTGCCTTTGGAAGAGATTTGCCAGGCAAGCCTTGTCTCTAGGTACAGTCCTTTGGTTCGCTCCCCTCTGGTGAACAGGTTGTGTTTGTGTGTGTTGCGAGGGGGTGGGGTGGGGGGTTGGGAGTGGAAGATGGCCTTGCTGGCAGGAGACTCCCCACCAGCTGCCTCGCATTTCCCCGAATTTATTTTTAATGCTAACTTACCCAAGAACAGCAGCCTGTAAAGAGACTGGGTTGGGGAACAGGCTGGCCTTTGTGCTGCCGGGGCTGCAAATAATGTGGGGGGGGGGGGAGAGAGAGCAGAGGCGACGTTTACCTTCTCTGACTGGGACCTGGCAGAAGGACGTTGCAGTTTGCAACAGCGTCTTACTCTCTTGAGTAGACTTATTGCCTGCTTTGGCCACAGCGACACACGCCTTCGTTCCCCCTGCTTGGATTTCAGCAGCATGCCTTTTGAAAAGTTGCTTGGAAATGTCCACATGTCGAAAGAGCCAGACTGTTGGCAAGGGACGGTTACAGGGAGCAGGCAGCTTCCTCGATGTAGCAGATTCAGGGCAGATACAAGATAGTCCTTGGACCTGGCTTGCGACCAGATGGGCGGCCAGTGCGTATTTTTTTTTAAACAATGGTGTGACACATTGTCTGCCTGATGCTCTCATCAGCAACCCAGAGGCTGCATTCTCCACCAAATGGAGATTCTGAACCAGGCCCAAGGGCAGCCCCACATAGAACGCATTGCAGCAGTCCAGGTTCCTATCATGTGCACTGCGGTGGGCAGCCTATCCCCGTCTGGGAATGGCCATAGCTGGCAAACCAGACAAGGCTGATGAAAGGCACTCCTAGCCATAGAGGAACCTTGGACAACCGCCATACCTCATGTTACGTTTGCTTCACGTTACGTTCTTTCAGGTTACGTCCCGCGGTGACTCGGAAGTACTGGAAAGGGTTACTTCTGGATTTCGCCGCTCGTGCATGCAAAAAAAGCGCTAAATCATGCTTCGCGCATGCGCACAATCACCAAATCATGCCACACACCTGTGCAGATACGGTGCTTCACGTTGCGCTCTTTTCATGTTGTGAAGGGGCCTCCAGAATGGATCCCATTCGCAACCAGAGGTACCACTGTATTTCTTGTGCATGTAGGTGTTTGAAAACAGTCACAGTTGTTGATGTTTCTAAACAGAGGCTTTTCTATCGCAGGGTAAGCAATTGCCACCCAGCAAGACATTTCGCCTCAAATGATGGGCAGGTCCTCTTAAGCCTGCCTCTCCTCTCAGGAACAGTTTAGGGAGCAGAGGGGTTTGTGTGTTGTGGATCTGAAGTTGAGTTAGGTAATGGTAAAGGACCCCTGGATGGTTAAGTCCAGTCAAAGGCGACTATGGGGTTGTGGCGCTCATCTCACTTTCAGGCCGAGGGAGCCGCCGTTTGTCCACAGACAGCTTTTCGGGTCATGTGGCCAGCAAGACTAAACTGCTTCTGGCGCACCGAGGACCGTGACAAGTGCCAGAGCGCATGGAAACACCGTTTACCTTCTTGCCGCAGCGGTACCTATTTATCTACTTGCACTGGTGTGCTTTCAAACAGCTAGGTTGGCAGGAGCTGGGACAGAGCAATGGGAGCTCACCCTGTCGCTGGGATTCGAACTGCCAACCTTCTGATCAGCAAGCCCAAGAGGCTCAGTGGTTTAGACCACTGAAGTTGAGTATAGGGCTGCCAATTCCTTAAACTGACCCCTGGCCTTCTCCCTTGAGCGACAGCTGACAAGTGGAGGGAGGGGGGTAGTGTGTTGCAGCACTTGAACTCGGCTCCTGCTGGCTTCTGGGCTTCCCTTGGGGCACCTAGACCAGAAGGCCGGGCTAGACAGGCCTTTGGTCTGATCCGGCAGGCGGTAAGAGCAGGCTAGCCCAGTAAGTTGGCAATTCCAGTTGAGCACGCTGATCTTGAAATATCTCCGGCAAGGGAGTTGCTGGCAGGAAGGCCTGGTGGGGCAGCTATAATGAGATTGTTGTTACAGTCGCTCAGTCCAGGCTTTAGCAACATGTTTCTTTTCCACCGCTGTTATTGTTCTGATATTATTGCTTTAGTAGGTTTTGTTGCATTGTAAGTCGCACGGAAACTTTGAAAATACGAAGCGATAAAAAGTCTCGCAAGTCCAATGATCTGAGCACGTAACACCAATCCTGCCCTCGCCACGCTGGCTCCCAGTTAGTTTCCCGGTTCAAAGTGATGGTTTGTCCGATAATGTTTATGCAACACCTCAAAGACCGCCTCTCCCCATAGCAACTGACCCAGACCCTGAGATCATCATCCCAGGCCCCTCTGAGGGTCAGCAGAGCCATTCTGGCAAATAATAATAATAATAATAATAATAATAATAATAATAATAATAATAATTTATTATTTATACCCCGCCCATCTGGCTGAGTCTCCCAGCCACTCTGGGCGGCTCCCAATCAAATGTTAAAAACAACTCAGCATTAGATATTAAAAACTTCCCAAAACAGAGCTGCCTAAAGATAGGATAACTGCTTATTTCCTTCACATCTGAAGGGAGGGTGTTCCACAGGGCGGGCGCCACTACCGAGAAGGCCCTCGGAGCTGGACCTTAGTGTCTGGGCTGAACGATGGGGGTGGAGTAGCCCTCAATAGCCCTCTCCTCTTCCTTGCATTTGTCTAATCCTCTTTTAAAGCCATCCAAGTTGGCCAGCCCTGGCTCCTGTGGCAGGGAGTTCCACAGTTAAACTCTGTGCTGCGTGAAGAAGGATTTCCTTTTGTCGGTCCTGTATCCTCTCAATGTTCAGCTTCAAGGGATGCCCAGCAGTTCTAGTCCTATGAGAGAGGGCTAATTTCCCTCCCTCTATCCACTTTCTCCAAGCTGTCCATAACTTCATAAATGTTTATCATGTCTCCCCTTCTCTTATCTAAAACGTCCCAACTCCCAAACGCTGCAACCTTTATTCATAGGGGAGTTGCAAAGTGTTTGGACCAGTGTTAGAAACTCAAATGCATAAGCTAATCGCCAAATGGCACCTTAAACCTAGGTTATGGTGGCCACAATGGTTGTCTAGGTGCCTTTTAAAAAAAGAAAGAAAAAGCAGTGGGATTATTACTATTTTATTCATTTCAATTCTATGCCACTTTATATTTTAAAGAAAATATCTCAAAGCAGTTCACAACGTGTTGAAACAGCACATGAAACAATCCAGAATAAAGCAAAAGGAAGCTTCAAGGGAAATATTTCGGATCCTTCTCTAAATGACATTTTGCTTTCCCCTTATTTATCTGCCTATTTAATTTATACAGCTGCCCCATAGCAGAAGGACTCTAGGATAGGGTTGCCATATTTCAAACAGTGAAAATCTGGACGAAAAAGTTGAGCTTATATATCCAGGTTTTCCAATTTCCGCCCAGACACTGCTGCCGACTGCAGTATTCCAGATATGTCCGGCAAACCTATTCTAGGAAGGCAGAGTGGTGTAGTGGTTAGAGCAGGCACCCCCCAAACTCGGCCCTCCAGATGTTTTGGGACTACAACTCCCATCATCCTTAGCTAACAGGAGCAGTGGTCAGGGATGATGGGAATTGTAGTCCCAAAACAGCTGGAGGGCTGAGTTTGGGGGGTACCTGGATTAGAGGGTCATTGAAGGGATTAACGGGATTTTCTTGGAGAAAAAGGTGGGTTTTAAATGCAATAAGAACCCCTGACCGCGGTGGAATAACCCCTGATCCAGACTTACATGCCTGTTTTTAATCTGATGGTCTCAAAAGCTTGTTTCAATGTGATACCTATGGGACCACCTCTCTTGGTATGCCCCGCGGAGGACCTTAAGGTTCACAAATGACAACATTTTGGAGGTCCCAAGTCGTAAGCTGGTTAGACTGGTCTCAACTAGAGCCAGGGCCTTTTCAGTACTGGCCCCGACTTGGTGGAACGCTCTGTCACAAGAGACTAGGGCCCTGTGGGACTTGACATCTTTCCGCAGGGCCTGCAAGACAGAGCTGTTCCACCTGGCCTTTGGTTTGGACTCAGTCTGACCCTTATGTTTCCCTCCCCTTATGGTTTTGATCTATGGGCTACTTTTAAAATGAGGCCGCATTTTAAATTGCATTTTCACCTGTATTTTAAATTGGTGTCCCCCCCCCCCATTATGTTTTTACTGTAATTTTACTGGTGTTAGCCACCCTGAGCCCAGCTCTGGCCGGAGAAGGTGGGGTATAAATAAATTTTATTATTATTATTATTATTATTATTATCCAGATATAACCAAAGAGTGGATTTTCCCCTCTCACTCCCATAAGGAAAAAGGGGTTTGTGTGTTGTGCTGTGGATGAGAAAGATCAGTATTTTTCTCTGGGTTCTGTTGTATAGTGATACAGTTCTGGTAGATCATCAATATATGTATGTTGAAAGACGCAAAGCAAAGTTCCGATCAATATTGATTGTTGCTTCTTGTAGAAATACGTGAAAACGATAAGATTTGTTTCCGTGTGCTTAGATTTACGTACAGTGAGCAGGTATGGGGAAACTGGGGCAACACTTGGCAGTGTGGAAACCCCTTTCCAGCCATAACTGCAGAATCAGGCTTCCAAACAGTACTGGCGCATTGCACAACCTTCCAAAGATCAAAGGATGCCTTATTCTGGCCTTTGGACAAACCTTTGGGCGCTCTCCTGTGGCGAGTCTGACTGGCTTCCGGGTGACCAGGGAGGAAGGTTCTGCAAGGTGGAACCACGACTGCGAGCGAATGACTCTTCGTTCGGCAGCCATTGGGCCACAAACAATTGCAGCTGGAATGTTGCAGGGAGAGCTGTGGAAAACGCAGCTTTATTGGCTAGTAAACGTTACAGCCTTGTTTGCAAAATGTAATTCCTGGATGGATGGATTTGTTGTTGTTGTTTCTCTATAAAAACCACACACTCTCACACACAAAAGGCTGAACAAGGCAGTCTGTCCTCTAGGGAGTAAGGACTACTCAGATTTTCCTTTCATTTTTTTGAATGGCCTTGCATAACAGAGGTGAAAGCAGCAGTGGGTGTGGAAGTGCGTACGGCAGAGAGATGCGGTTTGTCTGCATTATGAATTCATGTCTGCGTCGCGCCCAGTTCTTTATTAATGTACACAGATGCATAAATCGGTGCACATAACTCACTCTCTCTGTGTACACACCTGCTATCTGGGCCAAGGCAGGGAGGGTTAGTTCAGACCCACTGTTTGTGTCCTACAAACCAGGGGTCCCGAGGTCAGCAGCCGGATCTGGGGCTTCCAGCTCAGCAGCCGGAAGGAGCTGATCCATTGCGCAGGTGCGCTTGGCTGCCAGAAAGCCAGGCTTTTAGCCTTACGCCATGCATGGCCCATCCAGGGTCTTCTTGGTACCTCCAGTCATGAGGGGCTGATGTGGGTCCAGTTGTGCCCACATGGAGATCTCTAGATGCCACGTTGGTGCCCGACATCTCAACCTGGCAGAAGAGCTTATTTATTCGTTGCAATTTTCTCCCACCTTTTTCTCCATGGTTCACCTCCCTCCTCAGTTAATCTCTACAACAACCATGTGAGGTAGGCTAAGAGACTGTGACTGACTCCAAGTCACCCAGTGAGTGGGGATTCGAACCCTTATCTCCCAGGTCCTCCTCCGACCCTCTAACCACTACACTCTTCTGCCTTCCTAGAGTCCTTCTGCTATGGGACAGCTGTATAAATTAAGCAGGCAAATAAATATGAGTGCAAAATGTCATTTAGAAAAGGATCTGCAATATATTCCTTGGAGCTTGGATTTGTTTTATTCTGGATTGTTTTATTTGGTGATGTTTTCTCTTTAAACTGTAAAGGATTTTTTCTCTTTAAACTGTAAAGGGGTAAGAAAAAAGCAGAATATATTAAGAAACATCTTAAAGAGGATGACATTAGATGAGACGGAATCTTAAAATGCAATTGTATGTAATTTGGGTTCTAAACATTGATGGCGGGTTGAGAGGGAAGTGGCTTGTTTTATTGAATTGGAATATAACTCAGTAACAAATGTAACTTTCAAACTGGAAAAGGAATAAAATATAATGTATATGTGTGTGTGTGTGTGTGTGTGTGTGTGTGCGTAAAAGTATAGAAATGAAATGAGTAAGAATAGCAATAATAATAATTCTTGGTAAAAAATTATGCCTAGCCGTTCTGTTGTGGCGACCACAACCCAGGTTTAAGGTTCCATTTGGTGGATAGCTTAGAGATATCTGAGTTTCTAACACTGCCTGCTAGGCTGCTGTCACGGTAAACTGTATTTTAGTGCCAGTTTTAAATGCAGTTAATGCACTGCAACTAGTTTGTTTCTATTATTTCGTAGTGATGTTTTTAAATTGAGGTTCTTGTATTTTATATATATATAATTTTTTTAACATATCATTTCCAACAATCATTTAACATAACTTCTTATCTTATACAATATTTTAGACTTCCGTCAACAATCTCTGAAGATTTTCCATTCTTTATCACTTATTCTGCGTTTCTTAATTTCTCTATTACTTTTAATTGTCATTAACCAATAATTCTTTTCAAAGTCTTCCTTGCAATATTCCACAAAATCCTCCTTACAGAACTTCTTGCAATCCTACTAGCGTTAATCTGTTTCTTACAATTGCTTTTCAAATAATTCAAATATTTACTCCAGTCCTCTAAGAATCTCAGATCCCGCAGGTTTCGAATCCTTCCTGTTAATTTATCTAATTCTGCATAGTCCATTACTTTCATTTGCCGTTCTTCTTTTGTTGGTAGTTCTTCTTGTTTGAGATTCTTGTATTCTTGGGGGTTGGCTGGATGATCCTTGGTATCCCCTTCCACTCTACAATTCTGTGGTTCTAAAGCTGCCTCGAAGCCCAGCTTGGGAGAAAGGCATGATATAAATACGTCAAATAAATTAAATAAACTCCCATAAACTCCCCTGGATCTAGACTGCCGAGATGTATGATTTTAGGACCCACTCTATTTTCATGGTTGTCGGTTGTTTTAAATTGTTTTTAACATTATCATCCATTTCACTTCTATTCTGCTTTCTGTTTTTAAGGAGGGGAGGGAAAAAAACCTCAAACCGGTTTACAGCCGACATCAAAACACTAGATAAAGCATCGCTAAACAAACATTGCAGGAGGAGATCAAACACAAAATATACGTTCGAGGCAACGTAATGAACAGGAAACTAAAATATTATCTTAAAGATTTCAGAATAAGACAACACGCGCGAAGGTCAAGTACAGAGAATTCAACGCAGCGAAATTAAAATGAATTTATCTTAAAGATTTCAAAATCAAACGTTACTAAGGATGTCAAATATGCAGTACACATTTAAAACCGCTCAATTAGCAAGGAAATAGAATTATTGTTTTTAATGCTGTAACCCGCCCTGGGACCTTAGGGGGAAGGTTGGGTAATAAATAAACCAATACATGATAATTATAATGATTATAATAATAAGGTTTGGTGATGGGCTGTCTGGGGCTGATGGGAGCCATAGCTCAAAACCGCGGGGGGGCGGGGGGGGGGGGCGCCAGGTTGAGAAAGATAACAACTCTCTTCTAAAATCCCTTGGCTCCCCTCTCTGTGGTTGGGGGCTCCCTGCCTCCCAAAGCATTTCTTATTTATTTATTTATTGAAAAATGCCACGCTTCCAGACTCAAAGACCCTTGAGTCCCTTCCAGCTCTAAGGTTCTATGATTCTGTTGTTGGTTGCAAAATCACAAAGCAGTGTTCAACGCAATGTTTTTTTTAAAAGGTCCAATAAAACCGACACGTGTATGATAACAATTGCAAACGCAGAAAATCACAAACGTGACAGGTTAGGAGCAGGCCAGCATTATTTGCCATCAAAGGCAGGGGTCAGCAAAGTTTTTGTGGCTTGGGTCGGTTCACGGTCCCGCAGACGCCGCGGTGGACCGGAGCACGCATTCATGCACACAGGCGCAAACGCTATATCCTTCCGGCACGGAGGTGGCGTGCGCAACTTCCTGCAGCCAATGGGAAGCCGGCCATCGTCGCAGAAGGCGGTCCCTGCTCTGCTCTGCTCTGCGCTGGTTTAGCGCGGCGCATGAGAGCCAACCGAGCGGGCAACAGGGGTCCATGGGCTGGTTAAACATCCCCCATGGGCCACCTATGGCCCAGGGGCCTTAGGTTGCCGACCCCTGCTCTGGAGTCTGTGTGTGTTCGGCAAGCGCTGGAATTTCACCAGCGGCGAGATTGTTCCTTAGAGAGGAGGCCACTGCAGAAAAGGCCCTGTCTCTGGTTGCCTTTTGATGGACCTCTGCAGCCAATGGCGTAGCTGGTTGCTCCTTCCAAGCTGACCGCAGGCATAGGGGCAGGATGATATGGGGAAAGGGTTTCCTTGAGGCAGCCCGGTCCTAGATGGTTTGGGGTTTTGTAAGTTGGTGGAAGAACCATAAGCCTGGTCCAGGATTATGTTGACGGCACCAGAGGACAGCTCTTTTAAGATTGTCCAAGTCTGTTTTTATGCTGTGCGGATGAGTGCACATGAGACTTAACATATGGTACATGTATTTGTCCTGGAAGATAACAATTTATGCTTGGTAATTGTTTTAAAGATTTTCAGTGAAGTTTGTAATGTTAAAGGGGTGGTGGTTATGCAAGCACGGTTAGGAGTTCTGGTCCACAGCTGAGGAGCAACATTGCCACATTAGTTGCAGCTTCCTCAGGACAGCCCCACAGAAGCGTGCATTATATAATTGTACAGTTGGATCATCTAGTCCATGGGTAGGCAAACTAAGGCCCGGGGGCTGGATCCGGCCCAATCGCTTTCTCAATCCGGCCCGCAGACGGTCCGGGAATCAGTTTGTTTTTACATGAGTAGAATGTGTCCTTTTATTTAAAATGCACCTCTGGATTATTTGTGGGGCATAGGAATTCGTACATTATTATTTTTCCCTTCAAAATATAGTCTGGCCCCCCACAAGGTCTGAGGGACGGTGGATCGGCCCCCTGCTGAAAAAGTTTGCTGTTCTTGATCATCTCAGTTGCCCTCCTCTGCACATGTTCCAGCTTGTCAATAAATAATCTTAAATTGTGGTGCCCAGAACTGGACACAGTACAGTGGTGCCTCGCAAGACGAAAATAATCCGTTCCACGAGTCTCTTTGTCTAGCGGTTTTTTCGTCTTGCGAAGCATCCCTATTAGCGGATTAGCGCTATTAGCGGCTTAGCGGCTTAGAAAAAGGGGAAAAAAGGGGGAAAACTTGGAAGACTCGCAAGACGTTTTCATCTTGCGAAGCAAGCCCATAGGGAAATTTGTCTTGCGAAGCGCCTCGAAAAACGGAAAACCCTTTCGTCTAGCGGGTTTTTCGTCTTGCGAGGCATTCGTCTTGCGGGACACCACTGTACTGTGTCCAGTTCTGGGCACCACAATTTAAGATTATTACTCCAGGTGTGGTCGGACTAAGGCAGAATAGAGTGGTTCTCTTACTTCCCTTGAGCTGGACACTAATAAATAATAATAATAATAATAAATTTTATTTATATCCCGCCCTCCCCAGCCGAAGCCGGGCTCAGGGCGGCTAACAACATTAAAACAGTATGACATTATAAAACATTATAAAAATGAATTAAAATCAAAATTGATGGCAACCATAAACTAAAGCTTTGTAAAGATTGCCAGAGGAGGGGGTCAGGCTGCGCCCTGACCAAATGCCAGGTGGAACAGCTCTGTCTTGCAGGCCCTGCAGAAAGATGTCAAGTCCTGCAGGGCCCTTGTCTCTTGTGACAGAGCGTTCCACCAGGTTGGAGCCGCAGCCGAAAAAGCCCTGGCTCTAGTTGAGGCCAGCCTAACCTCTCTGAGGCCTGGGACCCTCAAGGTGTTTTTATTTGAAGATCGTAAGTTCCTCTGTGGGGCATACCAGGAGAGGCGGTCCCGTAGGTACGAGGGCCCTAGGCCGTATAGGGCTTTGAAGGTTAAAACCAGCACCTTAAACCTGATCCTGTACTCCACCGGGAGCCAGTGCAGATGGTATAGCACCGGATGAATGTGATCTCTAAGCGAAGACCCCGTAAGGAGTCTCGCTGCGGCATTCTGCACCCGCTGGAGTTTCTGGGTCAGTCTCAAGGGCAGCCCCACGTAGAGCGAGTTACAATAATCCAGTCTGGAGGTGACCGTCGCGTGGATCACAGTGGCTAGGTCAGGGCGAGAGAGGTAAGGAGCCAACGGCTTAGCTTGGCGGAGATGAAAAAATGCCGCCTTTGTTGTAGCTGCAATCTGCGCCTCCATGGAGAGGGAGGTATCGAAGATTACACCCAAACTCTTAACGGACGGTGCTGGCACTAATTGCACCCCCGCAAGAGATGGGAGTTGCCCCCTCAGTCCCATGTCGTCCCGTCCCAGCCAGAGGACCTCTGTCTTCGAAGGATTTAACTTCAGCCGGCTCCCACGTAACCATCCAGCCACAGCCTCCAAGCATCTGATCAGTGTGTCTGGGGCCGAGTCCGGGTGGCCGTCCATCAACAAATAGAGTTGGGTGTCATCAGCATACTGATGGCAGCCCAGCCCAAAACTCCGGACAAGCTGGGCGAGGGGGCGCATAAAGATGTTAAAAAGCATCGGGGAGAGTATTGCACCCTGAGGCACACCACACACCAAGGAGTGGCGGGATGACAATTCCCCCCCAAGCGCCACCCTCTGTCCCCGACCAGAGAGAAACGAGCGCAGCCATTGAAGGACTGCATGAGCTTTTTTTTGCTGCTGCATCACACTGTGGACTCATGTTAAGCTTGTGGTCCACTCAGACCCCTAGATCCTTGTTTCACGTAATACTGGCAAGCCTGGTCCATGTCTTTCACCTTCTGTTTGTGCATCTAGTTCAGGGGTCAGCAAACTTTTTTGGGAGGAGGCCAGTTCACTGTCCCCCAGACCTAGTGGTGGGCCAGAGATACACGTGGCAGAGGGGGCTTCTCTCTCCCCTCTCTCCCCCCCAGCCCCTCCCCTCCCCCTGCCTACCTCTGCCGCCTCTCTGCCTGAGGTTGGGAGCATGCGGCAGTAGTGGCGCCTCTCCTTTTCAGGCCAACTTTCCCAGGCGCAGGGCAAGCAGGCGCACCAATCACCAGCCCACAGCGCAGCCATGGGGAGAGGCCGGCGGGTGGCTGGCGAGGCTTCCTATCAAAGTCCAGCCCCCTTCCTCCACAGGGCAGGGAGAAGTCAGGAAGAGGGAGGGAAGGCGGGGAAATTGCAAAAAAAATGGCACCCGATTTATTTATTTTTTAAATTGCAATCGTGCCAATCCAATTGGTGATTGCAGAACAGTTTGTGGGCTGCATCCAGAGGGCAATTGGGCCAGATCCGGCCCACGGACATAGTTTGCGAACCCCTGATCTAGTTATTCCTGCAGAAACTGACATTCTGGAGGTTACAAACGGGTTGCAGTGGTGAGGCATTGCATGTGGTTGTCGCATAAGCAAGATCGTCAGCCCTGGGTTGGGTTTTTTCCTCACTTGCCTTCCCTCCTGCCTGCCCCAGCCAGCCAGGCCAACGGCTTAAAGACTTTTTTAGCCGATTAACTCTCCTGGCTTTAAAATGATTAAGCAATTAAGCAATTAATGTTTATTATGTTTGCACCCCGCCCTGGGAATGCAGGGCGGCAACTCATGTGGGGGTTATTCTCTCTTTACTGCTGCAACAACCCTGTGAGGTAGGGAAGGTGGGGGGTGGGCAGGGGCTACAACTGATCACCAGTCTACCTTGCTGGTTGCGGTAATTGTAACCTCACTGGGGCAGGGGCCTATTCCTGTGGCTTATGATGATCCTGCAAAAAGCCATGTGCATTGACGGTGCTAGAGTTAGTGTGATGTAGCGGGGAGTGTGTCAGGTTGGGACTTGGGAAACCAGGGTTCACATGCTCACCAGGTTATGAAGCTCACCTTGGGAGCCAATCAGATGCCTCTCTGCCTAACCTACCTCACAGGGTTGTTGTGAGAATGAAATCGGGGGTGGGGGAGAGAATGCTAGCTTGAGCTCCTTGGAGGAAAATGCTATATAATATAAATGCAATAACTAAATAGAGTACTAAATAATAATGTATGAGGCCTTCGCCCTTCTTTAGTAAGCTGCTTTAAATCTTTTTATTATTATTATTGTTTGCTGCTGCTCCATCTCCCCTTACCTTTGGTTCGCCTCCTTTTTGCACCTGGTGGAATATCTGGGCCTTTACCTGGCTAAGGTGAGAAGCTCTGAGGAGACTCAAACACCCAGTTTGTGCCATTCTGGAATGAGCGGCACGGATTCTCCTAGTCCCTGGTGTAAGGCTGGGCGATATTTGGTTTTCAACATTGCCCTATATCACCATCCAAACATCTAAACATATATCACGATGTATGGATGGAGCTATGTAGAGGTGTTGGCTGGCTTCACGGTTTTTCCTGCATCGTGATTTCTGCCAGCGCCTACTCTTGCGATTTGCTGCTCCCTGCAGGTCAGGGGAGAGCTGAGCCGACAGAGTTTACAGGAGTTGCAGGAATCGAGAAAAACATAGGCTGACTTCACATTTCCCCCCACATTGTGATTTTTGCTTAACACACACACATCCTGATTTGCGATACAGTGGTACCTCGGGTTACAGACGCTTCAGGTTACAGATGCTTCAGGTTACAGACTCTGCTAACCCAGGAATAGTACCTCGCGTTAAGAACTTTGCTTCAGGATGAGAACAGAAATGGTGCTCTGGCGGCACAGCAGCAGCAGGAGGCCCCATTAGCTAAAGTGGTGCTTCAGGTTAAGAACAGTTTCATGTTAATTCGTTACGGAGGTCCGTTCTTAAGTACTTAACCCGAGGTACCACTGTAGAGTGGTACCTCCGGTTGTGCACTGGATCTGTTCCGGAGCTCTGGTTGGATCCTGAGAAATTTGCAACCAGAGGTGCCTGTTCTGCGCATGTGTGTGGCACGTAGAGTGTTTCTGCGCATGCGCGCATGCCAAAACCTGGGAAAATACTTCCAGGTTTTGCCGCATTCGCAACCAGAGGTGTGCATATCCAGAGGTACCACTGTATATTGCCTGGTGAAGAAGTGTGTAGCCTATATCCCGATACGGACTTCAAACTGGCTTGGGATGATATATCACCCAGCCCAGCCCTACCCCATCGTGCCTGAACTGCAGGTCGCAATACTTGAGGACACGAAATGTGTGCTGCTGGGTGGCCCAAGCTTTTGCAATTTTGAGCTTGGCAAAAGTGCAAGGATTCTGCTCCTCGCCACAACCCCCGCTGCCGCCAGAGGGCTGTGCTGTTAAAAATTTGCATGATGTTTACATAACTTGATCCGCATGGCCTCATCTTTGATTGTGCATTTACCTTTTGATCAGCTTTGGAATTCCTGCTGACGGGCGCGCCAAACCTTATTTAACCAGGTTTACCCTATATTTATTCGCGCTGGGTTTGCATGGTACGCACAGATGCTTTGGCTGTGACTGGGGCTTCACAAATTCGGGTGGGCGGTCGATGCCAGGGACCCAGTCCTTTGCAATCCTATGTATGAAGTAAGTCGCATTGCATTTCTTGTAGGTTATTCCCAGCATAGTGTGCACTGGAAAAAACCCCTGCCAATATCCTAATGTTGTTATACATATCTATAGTGTGGCTGCATTGGAATGCTGTGGCCAATTCTGGTCACCTCACCTCAAAAAGGATAGTCTAGAGTTGGAAAAAGGGCACCAAAATGATCAAGTATACATTTCTAGACCGAAAAGGCACTGATGTTCCACTTTCAAGGAAAAGGGGGAACCTACCCTTTCCTCTTTTTTGTTGCTGTTGAAAATAATTTTTATTTGATTTTACAAGTGTAAAGTTATAACAATACCAAATACACATCCATATTTAGAGGTTTCCCGACTTCTCACCATCCTCTCCATGGGTCTTATTGTCAACATTTTCAACTGCATATTATTTCATAATATTTTGTATCTCTCCCTATTGTCCACAGTGATTGTTACATTACAAGTGTTACTAAAATCCTCCTAATGTTTTCATCTGCTTACAGTGGTCTCCTAAATTAAATAATATTTTTTCCCCTATTCTTTCTTGAAGTTTTTGTCTTCTTGGTTCCTGAGTTTTCGGGTCAGTTTTGCTATTTCAAGTTTTGCCATTTAACACTTGATTGGGAGCAGCCCAGAGTGGCTGGGGAAACTCAGCCAGATGGGCGGGGTATAAATTATTATTATTATTATTATTATTATTATTATTATTATCCATCGGCTTGGTTAGCCATCCCTTTCTGGTACGGACTTTGTCTTCTTTCCATCTCTGGGCTAGTAGCACCCGTGCAGCTGTTGTCTCAACCTACTCTTTCCTCAAAGGCCAGCCGGGCGGCACAGAAGTTTGCAGTGACTGAATTGCAGCGGGAGTGGGCTAGAGAACCTCTGGGGTCCCCTTCAACTCGGCAGTTGATTCTGTTATTCTGTGACTGAGTGCTGCAGGTACCTGGCATGCCCTCTGCCCGTGCCACATTCCTGGTTGCAAGCAGCGACCCCTTCCGTCACACAGCAAGGGAGCGATTTCCTTCTCTGCCCCCCCCCCCGCTCATTAGCCAAGCCCTGGAGGGTGGGGGGGACACAGATCTCTTTCCAGCTCTGGTGACTTAAGACCAGGGGTCAGCAAATTTTTCAGCAGGGGGCCGGTCCACTGTCCCTCAGACCTTGTGGGGGGCTGGACTATATCGGGGCGGGGATGAACAAATTCCTGTACCCCACAAATAACCCAGACATGCATTTTAAATAAAAGCACACATTCTACTCATGTAAAAACACAAGGCAGGCCCCACAAATAACCCAGATATGTATTTTAAATAAAATGACACATTCTACTCATGTAAAAGTTTTGGTTGACCACAAACTTGACATGAGCCAACAGTGTGATGCGGCAGCTAAAAAAGCCAATGCAGTTCTGGGCTGCATCAATAGGAGTATAGCATCTAGATCAAGGGAAGTAATAGTGCCACTGTATTCTGCTCTGGTCAGACCTCACCTGGAGTACTGTGTCCAGTTCTGGGCACCACAGTTCAAGAAGGACACTGACAAACTGGAACGTGTCCAGAGGAGGGCAACCAGAATGGTCAAAGGCCTGGAAACGATGCCTTATGAGGAACGGCTAAGGGAGCTGGGCATGTTTAGCCTGGAGAAGAGGAGGTTAAGGGGAGATATGATAGCCATGTTCAAATATATAAAAGGATGTCACATAGAGGAGGGAGAAAGGTTGTTTTCTGCTGCTCCAGAGAAGCGGACACGGAGCAATGGCTCCAAACTACAAGAAAGAAGATTCCACCTAAACATTAGGAAGAACTTCCTGACAGTAAGAGCTGTTCGACAGTGGAATTTGCTGCCAAGGAGTGTGGTGGAGTCTCCTTCTTTGGAGGTCTTTAAGCAGAGGCTTGACAACCACATGTCAGGAGTGCTCTGATGGTGTTTCCTGCTTGGCAGGGGGTTGGACTCGATGGCCCTTGTGGTCTCTTCCAACTCTATGATTCTATGAAAAACATGCTGATTCCCAGACCATTCACGGGCCAGATTGAGAAGGCGATTGGGCCACATCCGGCCCCCTGGGCCTTAGTTTGCCTCCCCATGCGTAAGACCATGTCACTGGCAGGTGAAACTCACCTCCATGGAATTGGCAGCTGCCCCTCCCCTTGGGAAATCAAATCCCAGAGCCTGATGGGCAGCTGCCAATATTTACGAGTGATGGTCAGGAGCCAGAACTGGGACTGGGCCTTTGTCGCTCCTTTCCCTATCTCCTCCCGCCTTTTGAGTGGTGATGCTGTTCTGAAAAGGTGCTTACAACTTAGGCTAAGAAGTTACTCTTTGCACAGGAAAATAGGCAACTGCCTTTTTCTGACTGAGACCCTGGGTCTGCCTAGCTCAGTGCTGCTTACACGGGCTGGCAGCAGTACAGGTCTCGGGGGGGTTCTCTCCCAGCCCCACCTGGAGATGCAGCCCAGGGGTTGGAGCTGGGAGCTGCACAGCTACAGCCCTTCTCTGCCTGACCCTGCAAACTGGCCTCCTCCACGGGTGGGTCTAAAAGGGGATTGGACAAAATGCATGGAGGATGCAAACGACTGGCCACGATGGACGACAGTGGTACCTTGGTTCTCAAACACTTTGTTTCTCAAACAACTTGGAAACCAAACACTGCAAAGCCGGAAGTAAGGGTTCCGGTTTACAAACTTTTTTCGGAAGTTGGTCGTGCTCCGTTTTGAGTGTTACACTGAGGTCTGTCTGTTTTTGCTATTTATTTTGCATTTTTGCGGCTTTTCTTGTTTGTTTTTGTGATTGTGTGGAACCCAGTTCAGCTGTTTGATTGATTGATTGTGTGACTGCAGTACATGGTTTATTGCTTTCATTTTATGGATCAATGGTCTCCTTAGATAGTAAAATTCATGTTCAATAGCTGTTTTAGGTGTTTTTTTTTTAAAGTCTGGAACAGATTAATCCATTTTGCATTCCTTTCTATGGGAAAGTATACCTTGGTTTTGGAATGCTTTGGTTTTGGAACGGACGTCCGGAACAGATTAAGTTTGAGAACCAAGGGGCCACTGTATTGCAGCCTCCAGGATTGATGGATCATTGTGTGTGTGAGTGTGTGTGTGTGTGTGTGTGTGTGTGTGTCTTGCCCATCCTGTCCTGCTTTGGGGGTTCTCAGTTAGAGCCATGCCACTGATTTAAAGCAATTGCGATGCACATTTACAGTGCACAGCACCCTCCTAGAAGGATCCTGGTTTGTGGGAATTTCACCTTTTCGAGGGGAAGTCACAGTTCCAGTGTTGGAAACTCAGATATATACAAGCTAGGTGCCCAATGGCTTCTTAAACCAAGGTTGCAATCACTAAAACGCAATTCCTAGTTGCCATTTTGGGGCTGGACAGCTCGAAAGTTATATTTTCAATACAGTCATACCTCATTTAGCTGCCGGGATCCATTCCAGAGCCCTGGCTGCTAGCCGAAAAGGACGCAGGGCAAAGTGCCGCGTCTGCACATGTGCACGGAGTGGTTCGCGCTTCTGCGCATGTGCGAGCAGCAAACCCGGAAGTAACCCGTTCTGGTACTTCCGAATTTGCGGTGGACGTTCGCCGGAATGGATGCTAGACAAGGCGGACGTTCGCAGAGATATTACTGTACCACTTTTTTTTTTGTTTTTTGTTTGGCAGTTGGACTTTAGCTTGATTTATTTTATTTTATTTAAATATATTTATTAAACTTTTACAGAAAAAAACACATAACAACAACAAAGGTAAGGAGAAACAAACACAATAAAAAATACACATAAAAAAGAGAAAAGAAAGAAATACAGAAAAATAAAATTACAAAAATAAAAATAAAAACTCCAACTTTTAAATCCATACTTAATTAACCTTCTTTCTTGACTTCCTCACGCCTCCCTTTTTGTGTTCCTCTTTACCCAATCAGATACAGCAAATCCTTACCCTCTTTCAAAACTCATTTCTAATTATTAGAATCATTCTATTATGTCTCCGATCTTTCCTCCTTATTTTTTAAACACCTTTAACATATTGTTTACTTTTGACATAATATAACTTTAGTCTTTTACCCTTTTTCTGTTACCTTTTTGCATACTTTTTCACACTGTGTCACTAATGCCATAATATTATCATATCCAACATCATTTTAACATTCATAAACTTTGCAGTGTTTCTGCAGATAATCTTTGAACTTCTTCCAGTCCTCTTCCACCGATTCTTCTCCCTTGTCTTTGATTCTGCCAGTCATTTCTGCCATCTCCATATAGTCTATTACTTTCATCTGCCATTCTTCCAAGGTGGGCAAATCTTGTGTCTTCCAATGCTTTGCGATAAGTATCCTTGCTGCTGTTGTTGCGTAGATAAAAAACGTTCTATCTTTCTTTAACACCAATTGGACTATGCCCAGGAGAAAGGCCTCTGGTTTCTTAAGGAAGGTATATTTAAATACCTTTTTCAGTTCAGTTCAGTTCAGTCAAGCTTGCTAAAATTTATCACCTGCCTGATAACAAATGTTGGAAATGTAAAGAAACTGAGGGTACATTCTTTCACCTCTGGTGGACGTGCCCAAAGATTAAGGCTTTCTGGGAGATGATATATAATGTACTGTACCACTTTTTGGTTCCTGACATTTGTTCTGATTGTGCAGATAATGTATCACAGATAGAATTCTGTAGGATGTTTTGCTAGAGTGTGAAAACCGGCAAGGTCCCTGGATCCCCAGCCATGCATCTCCAGAAGGTGGAGACATCAGGTGGCATCCGGGCATCTTCACTTGGTCGCAAGTGGCCAATAGCCAGGTGCATAACGTACCTCGGGCACCCGGCGAATTTCGAATGCTGCTCCTTGTAACTTGAAGGCATTTATTTGGGTCCTGCCCTCCAGAGCAGGAGAAAACAAGCTTGCTCCCTCTTCCATGCGCCAGCCCTTGAGATATTTGAAGATGGCTCTCACATCTCCTCTCAATCTCCTCTTTTCCTGGCTAAACCTACCCAGCTCCTTCAACCGTTCCTCATCAGGCTTTTCCCTTAATCCTCTTGGTCGCCCTCCTCTGCACATGTTGCCCTGAGCTGCTGAGATTTGTAGTGCAGTGACGCCTGGAGGGCCACAGGCTCCCACCCATACCATATGAGGCAGTCCAAAGAACCATGTGTGTGTGTGTTTCTGAGTCCCCTCCCCCCCTCGAATGACGATCGCACAAAAGTGGAGGTCTGAGAAACAGTTTCTATCCAAATGCGATTTGGGTTTTAAACACAGTGTAAGGTAGTTTTTATGGGAGTATATTGTATTTAATTATGGAGTATCAGAGTTTTTAGGGGGTTAACCAGGCTGGGGTAGCTGGGATAGCAGGCATGTTGGGTTTTGAATGTCTGGTGTAGATTTTTTCAATTTCCTTGTTCTGTATGGGACAATGACAATAAAGATGATCGTATCGTTTTGCTTCTCTGAGCGTCCTGTTACGGAAATAACATGGGGGGGACACATCTTTAAAGTTGTTGCAGTGCTACAAATATTATGCCTGAATGTATCCTTTCAACTTGACAGCTCAGGGAAGATACAGTGGTACCTCGGGTTAAGAATTTAATTCATTCTGGAGGTCTGTTCTTAACCTGAAACTGTTCTTAACCTGAGGTACCACTTTAGCTAATGGGGCCTCCCACTGCCGCCGCACTATTTCTGTTCTCATCCTGAAGCAAAGTTCTTAACCCAAGGTACTATTTCTGGGTTAGTGGAGTCTGTAACCTGAAGCGTCTGTAACCTGAGTTACCACTTTACTTAGCTTTATAAATTTGTAGAAAAGCCATATTTTAACTTTCCAACGCCATTTAACCCTTAAAGAAAGGTGAATTTGGGCTCCACCTCCCTCTATGAACCAAGAAGCAGGAAGTCCCATAGGCAGCAGGAATAGGGCATCCCGCCATAATTCCCCAAGCATGAGAGCACATCCACAGCCCCCCACCCAGGGAGCGACCAAGGGGGCAGCACTAGACATCTGCAGAGGCAGTTGAGCAAGTCCGGTGTTCTGGAAGCCCATCTCCAGACAAGTCCTGAGGGCAAGGAGATGTCAAGAGTTTTATTGTTCTTCCAGTGATGGGAACTTAAGAGGTGTTGGGAAAGGGGTCTGATAAAGTGACCTCATGTTGAACTTGTGTAACCCTTGTAGACCCCTCCCCATTTGTGACGTGCTAGTTATGTAGTGAAGATGTCTCAATGATGCTGCTCAAAGTGTATTTTAGGGGAAAGAGGGAAGTTTCTAAAGAGGACGTCACCCCATGTTTGGGGTTCTTACTCCTGTGGGGACCTGTTGCGCAACAATAAAGATCATGGTCTACTGACCGCTGTTTTGCTCCAAATGACTTGGCTGGAACTTCCTTCTTTAACTGACCGCATGGACACTGAAGAAGTGTGCATGCACATGAAAGCTCATACCAATAACAAACTTAGTTGGTCTCAGGTGGGACGTGGGTGGTGCTGTGGGCCTTGGTTTTGGAACAGACATCTGGAATGAATTAAGTTTGAGAACCAAGGGACCACTGTATATAAGCTCAGTGCTTTTTTTCTTAAAAAACATTTAGGGGTACTCTCATTTTGACTCAATGAAATCACCATTTTATAGTTCAAATTGGGAAAAATAAATACAGTCAATGGACAAAAGTACAAAAATTCACAAAAAAGGTTAGGGGTTTGCGTACCCCCAGAAAAAAGCACTGTATAAGCTAATCGCTAAGTGGCACCTTGGGACGCCTAGGGACCTAGGACTTGCCGATCAGAAGGTTGGCGGTTCGAATCCCTGCGACGGGGTGAGCTCCTGTTGCTCTGTCCCTGCTCCTGCCAACCTAGCAGTTCGAAAGCACGTCAAAGTGCAAGTAGATAAATAGGTACCGCTCCAGCGGGAAGGTAAATGGCGTTTCCGTGCACTGCTCTGGTTCTCCAGAAGCGGCTTAGTCCTGCTGGCCATATGACCCGGAAGCTGTACGCCGGCTCCCTCGGCCAATAAAGCGAGATGAGCGCCGCAACCCCAGAGTCGGCCACGACTGGACCTAATGGTCAGGGGTCCCTTTACCCTTACCTTTAAGGTGCTACTGGAAGGAATTTTTTGTTTGTTTGTTTCGACTACGGCAGACCAACATGGCTACTTACCTGTAACTAGATGCATGGATCCGTGGGGGACCCTGATGAGCTGGGCTGTTGAGTAGACACTCACCCCAGAATTTTTCCTTAACAGTCCTGACAGTCACTGCTGTGATTGTTTGATCTCTTGCCATGGCAGAAGGAAAGGCCCTCCATTCCAAAGGCTGGCACTGCCAGACCGAAGAGCTTCGGCCAAGCGGGCTCGGCCAAGTTGGCAGCCCTCCCTTGAGCCTCGGGGAAAGCGTCCAAACGAGAATTGGTCCGAAGCTTTGGCCTTCTTCTTCCTGCTGCCCCTCAGAGTTCCACTTTGGGGAACTGGGGCTGTTTTGCGGGGGGCAACGCCAACTCATCTGATGGGTGGTCTTTTCTGAATAAATATATATAGAGAGAGAGGGAGAGAGAGTTCTTTTTTTAATATCATATATTTATTGATTTTTCAAAAAGAGAAAGATTACGGGAAAAGAACAGAAAAAAAGAGTTACATTATAATATCATAAAAATTCCACATTTCAATATTACTCTGAATCTCTTGAATTCCCCCTATCCCTTCCCAGGGTCCTATTAATTCTATTCCGAACTACATATCAATACTTCTCCAGTTTTTCATATTTCTAGATTATCTGTACTTTCTGTTACAATGCAAGCGTGCTTAAAATCCTGCTAATGTTTTGAGCTGTTTACAATGATTTTGTATATACCTAATAAACATTTCCCAATCTTAAAGACCATTGTAAACAGTTAGCATCATTAGTAGGATTGGAATTATCACTTGTAGTGTAATAGTGGATTTTGGATATAATGGGGATGTAAAAGATTTGGATCATCATAAAAGATGCAGGAGGAAATGATTAATAATGTGACCCACGAAGGGGAGGATGGAAGTCCAGGAGATTCCTTGGAATCATGTTTTTATGATCTGCGTTCAATATATGTCTGTAAAATTTTATTCTGAAAAAACAAACAAATAAATAAAAATTAAGAAAAACTAAACCGCAGACACGCAGATGATTCCGCCGAGTGGAAGCAGCCGACTGCGACCCTTGGCAGTAGAGTTACACCCACCTGCAGGATCCCAATTTGTTTTGCATGGCTGGTACACTGAGAAGAAGCCTCGACTTCTGATACGGGATTGTTCAGAGGGAAGCAAACAGCAATTCCTGGTTCAAGCATAACACGAAGTCAAGGCCATGGTTTGCTGCCCCTGCTGCCTAGTGCCAAGGAGTAAAGGCGGATCAATCTGGGCGCATACAGCAGGCCATTAACCAGGCCTTAATGTGATGTGCAAAGGCAGCCATTCCCTCAATTATAAATTACTCTTGCATGGCAGAGGTTATTTTAGATACGCACAGAGTTTATTTTGTATCAGTCCCATGGCGTAATAAATAAAACTCTACAACTAAAGAGGTTTCATTTTTGAAAGAAAAAAAGAAAGAAAACAGCAATGTAGAAGTCAAAATGTGCTTTATTAAGAAACCCTCAGCAGGAACGAACGATCGCCAGATACACGCCGTCTGCAATTGGTTGCATGTCGGCGGAATTTGCTTCGTGGCAAATGCAAAGCCAGCGGCAGATCTGATCACGCCCGTCTTTGAATTTGACGGTAAATGATTGATTCGCTTGACAGCCTAACCGCTGAGAGCGTCACTCCGGAAACCGATGTGAGAATCTAGCTGCAAGCTTCTTCCAGAAATGCAGGGGTGGAGTGGGGCGGGGGGCGGCGGCCTATATGCAGCCCCCACATTCCCATTGCCCGCTGGTCCTCTTCCAGGTGGCAGCCTCTTGCCACACACTTGGGATGTTGGCAGTGCCAGGCTACAAACACACCTGTGCCCAATAGACTGGCTTGCCTCTGTCGAGGGCTCCAGCCTCTGTTGCTGCTGGAAGATGAGGCAACCCGTCAAATTGATATTGCCGCCCTCAGGGAGGGGAGGGGGCCCAGTCAGAGCCTGCCGGGTTCTCGGGGTGGGGGCAGGCATAAGATCGGCTGTGTAAATTAAACTTTCCAAAGTGACAACCGGCTCAGAGAGCAGGCTGGGGTGAAAATTAAGACCGTGGCAGTTGAAGGCCAGGTATTAGGTGGGGGGAAGATGTTTTACAATCCTCACAGCAAAGGCTGAACTTGCAGGAAGAGCATCAGCTGCGATTTGGAATGGGTCGAATCCCAGAGATGGAGGGAGCAACCTCGCTTTCTTCTAGAGCAGTGTGACCCAGGGCTCTGGGTTTGCTCGGTGGCAAATGCCAAATAGCTGTATTTTTTGCTCTATAGGACGCACCCGACCATAGGACGCACCTTGTTTTAGAGAGGGAGAACAAGAAAAGAAAAATCTCCCCCTCTCTGCTCAGCGCCCCTTCAGCGAAGCAGCAGGATAAACGGAGCCCCTTCCGTTTCTCCTTCCACTTGGCTGAAGGGGCGCTGCGCAGCTCTCCCTCTCTGCTGAAGCCAGGAGAGTCTTGCTCTCCTGGCTTCAGCAAAAGGAACCTGAAGCCTCCGGAGCGCAGCAGGACCTCCCGCTGCACTCTGGAGGCTTCAGGCGGCTATCCCTGAAGCCTGGAGAGTGAGAGGGGTCGGTGCTCCAGTCAGCCGGGACTTCGCCTGTTCTCCAGGAATTCTCAAAGATGACTGCCAGTGGTTCTGAGATCACATCTGCCAGTTCTTTTAATACTCTTGGATGCAGTTCATCTGGCCCTGGAGACTTGAATACATCTACACTAGCCAAGTATTCTTGTACTATCTCCTTAGTTATTCTGGGCTGTGTTTCCTCTGCTGAATCATTTGCTCCAAATTCTTCAGGTCGGGCATTGTTTTCTTTATTGGAGAAGACTGAGGCAAAGAAGGCATTGAGGAGTTCAGTCCTTTCTGTGTCCCCTGTTTGCATTTCACCATCTTCTCCTCTGAGTGACCCCACTGTTTCTTTGTTCTTCCTTTTGCTACGAACATACCCATAAAAGCCTTTTTTGTTGCTTTTAACCTCTCTAGCAAGCCTGAGTTCATTCTGTGCTTTAGCTTTTCTGACTTTGTGTCTACACGTGCTGGCTATTTGTTTGAATTCCTTTTTGGTGGTTTCCCCCCTTTTCCATTTTTACAATCCAGTGCTTGAAATTTGCCAGGTGTGTTTTGCTCCTGCTGTGGGTCCAGTTGCAACTACCTGCATATTTCTGGGCGCCAGGCTGTTGACTGGCATCTCAATGAAGGCAGCTGACTTGTTTACAGCAAAAGACGCAAGTCGTGTGCTTCTGTGCTTTTGCATGAATCAGAGACCCCTCTCTGGGCATCTTAGTCCTCCATCATCACATCCAGGGAATTAAATGCAGGGCTGAGTGCTGATATACAGTGGTATCTTGGTTCTCAAACTTAACCTGTTCCAGAAATCCGTTCCAAAACCAAGGCGCGCTTTCCCGTAGAAAGTAATGCAAAAGGGATTAATCCGTGCCAGACTTTTAAAAACAAACCCTAAAAGAGCAATTTAACATGAATTTTACTATCTAAAGAGACCACTGATCCATATAATCCATAAAACAATCAATTAGTAGCTGAACAGTTTTCCATGCAGTCACAAAAACAAAAATCAAAAGAGCCACAAAAACAAAAACGCAAAATAAATAGCAAAAACAGACAGTGTAACACTCAAAATAGAAGTCTGGCACTCAAATTGGAAGCATAACACTCAAAATGGAGGATGTTTGGCTTCTGAAAAAGTTCGCAAACTGGAACACTTACTTTCGGGTTTCCAGTTTTTGGGTTTCAAGTTGTTTGAGTACCAAGGCATTTGAGAACCAAGGTACCACTGTATTTGACTGTGCTACAGGCTTTCCAAAGGCCGCCCAAATGGGACTCACAGACCACCGTTTAAAAACCTCTGCCTTAGTCCATGGTTGATACCATTTCCAGTGTGTGTGTTTCTCCTTCTTGCATATTGGGACAAGCGAATTGTTGCAAGAGCAAGCTGCAGTCAAGCAATGTACAGTAGTTGAGATCATAGAATTGTACTTTTAGAAGGAACCCCAAGGGTCTTCTAGTCCAACCTCCCTGGCAAATAAGACATGGTGTTGTGGCGACCTAGATTTAAGGGGCCGTTTGGTGCCTACCTTAATATATCTGGATTTCTGACACCGAAAGAGTCACAGTAACATTTTGGCTCATGTTAACCAATGAGAGAGTCCATCTTCAGGCTGCTCATAGTTAGACTGTGGAACTCCCTCCCACAGGAGGGAGGCAGTGATGTTCACCAGCTTTCATGGCTTTAAGAGCATATTGGGCAAATGGATGGAGGAGAGTGCTTTCGGTGGCGTGGGAAACAGGCAAAGGGGAAGGTGTCTTTTTGAGATCGCCCCCTTTCCTCCTGCCCCCCCTTTTTATACATTTTTATTGATTTTTTAACATATCAGTTCCAACAGTCTTACAACATATCTTCTCATCTTATACAATGTTTTAGACTTCCGCCAACACCTCTGATTTTCTGTTCTTTATCACTTATTCTGCATTTCTTAATTTCTATATTGCATTTAATTGTCCTTAACTAATAATTCCCTTCATAGTCTTTCTTGTAATATTTCAAATAATCCACCTTACAAAACTTCTTGCAGTCCTACTAGCATAATCTGTTCATCACAATTACTTTTCAAATAGTTCATCTATTTACTCCAGTCCTCTAAGAATCTCTGGTCTCGCAGGTTTCGAATCCTTCCTGTTAATTTATCTAATTCTGCGTACTCCATCAACTTCATCCTCCATTCTTCTTTCGTCCGTAATTCTTCTTGCTTCCATTTTTGTGCCAATACTCCTCCTGCCCCTTTTTGCAGAGCTGCCTAGGTGCCTTAACTCATTCCTTGGCTGCCTTTGTGGAGCATCAATCATGGATTCTTTGCAGGAGACCCACAGCTGGCAACTGCGCAAGCTTACGGGGTCTGGATTCCAACCCGTCTGTGTCATCACATTCCCGTTCCACGAGCGCTCCCCTGCCTATTCCTGAGGGTCAAATACAGCTTGGGGGGGGGGAGATGCTGGCAAGCTGGTGGCATTCTGTGGAAGGTGGAAACATCTGCCCCCACCTGGGAGCAGATGGTGCCTCTGGGTCTGTGGCCGGGAGGGACTTGGATGACCCCTGGAAAGACGTTCGGCAAAAAGGCTCCCTTTGCAGCCTTCCAGAGCTGTGTCCTTGCCTGTTCCCTGCGTTGAAAGGCATTGGGGGAAGTTAGCAGCTGAGCAAATCTCAAGGCGACTCCCATCCCTTGAAATAAAAAGGTAAAGGGACCCCTGACCATTATGGACACTGACAAACTGGAACGTGTCCAGAGGAGGGCAACCAAAATGGTCCAAGGCCTGGAAACGATGCCTTATGAGGAACGGCTAAGGGAGCTGGGCATGTTTAGCCTGGAGAAGAGGAGGTTAAGGGGTGATATGATAGCCATGTTCAAATATATAAAAGGATGTCACATAGAGGAGGGAGAAAGGTTGTTTTCTGCTGCTCCAGAGAAGCGGACACAGAGCAATGGTTCCAAACTACAAGAAAGAAGATTCCACCTAAACATTAGGAAGAACTTCCTGACAGTAAGAGCTGTTTGACAGTGGGATTTGCTGCCAAGGAGTGTGGTGGAGTCTCCTTCTTTGGAGGTCTTTAAGCAGAGGCTTGACAACCATATGTCAGGAGTGCTCTGATGGTGTTTCCTGCTTCGCAAGGGGTTGGACTCGATGGCCCTTGTGGTCTCTTCCAACTCTATGATTCTATGATCTTTCTCCATGGAGGAGGAGTGCCTGCGAAGCCACGCCTTCTGCAGAATGAGTCCCCCTCCCCGAAGATGAATCGCGAGTCATTTAAACCTCCCTTGTTCCTCGGTGTTCCCTGTCCATCGAATGGGGTTAAGGAGCCTGACCTACTTCGGGAGAAATTGGGAGGAGAGCCTGCGAGGGCGGATGTTGCAAGAAGTTGGCAAACCCACCCGTCTCGTCCCTGGAAAAAGAAATCTTAATCTTTGTTCCTCTTTCTAAACACGAAAGGGCGGGGTTAATTTGTGTGTTTGTGAGATATATATATATATATATATATCTCTGACTCACCAACAAGAGAGGAAGCATCCGGTCATGAGATTAGGAATCAACAGGCCACAGAAACCGCATGGAAGAAAAAGGACTTAGCGGGTGGCTGTGCTTTCAAAAATGGGAGCGAAGCTGCAATTGACCCGGCACCCAGATTTGCCCAAATCCTGCATGCGCAGCAAACACCAATCACTGTGTGTGCAGAAAACCCCTTGCACCCATCTCCTTTCTTGCCCCCTTCCTGGGACTGAGAAGTCGCAGGGCCCACTTGCCCTCCTGCGTGGTCAGCAAGATTGCTAAAGTCTTGCGGTTGTTTGGAGTTATGTGACCCTTAGGAGGTTTCAAAACTCTTGTTTGTGTCTACAGATGAAATGTCTGGTCTGAGAGCGGGGGAAAGGTTGCGATTTCTTCCTGGTCGGGTGCCTTTGGCCCATTCTCCAGACCCGGACTGTAGGTGCCTGCTAGCTGGTTTGCCAAATAGGAAAGGGGTCAAGGCTGGGAGGGGTTGAGAAAGCCATTCTATATATATATATATATTAGTTTTCTAACATAAAATTTACAACAGTAATTAAACATACCTTTACATCTTATTCAATTTTTTTTGACTTCCATCAGTCCTGTCTGAACATTTTCCAATCTAATCTCTTAGTATGCATTTCTTATTTTCCCTCTTACATTTCAAACTCATAACCAATATCTCTATCTTTTTCTACTTTGTAACACTTCGTATATTTCTCCTTACAAAACTTCTTGTAGTCCTGCTAGCATAATTTGTTGATTACAGTTGCTCTTCAAATAATTCATATACTTCTTCCAATCTTCTGTAAATCTCTGGTCTCGCAGGTTTCGAATCCTTCCTGTCATTTTGTCCAATTCTGCGTAGTCCATTAATTTCGTCTGCCATTCTTCTTTCGTCGGAATTTCTTCTTGCTTCCATTTCTGAGCTAATAATACTCTTGCTGCTGTTGTTGCATATAAGAAATGTTTGACATCTTGTCTATTAATGTCTTGGCCTATAATACCAAGTAAAAATGCTTCTGGTTTTTTTTAAGAATGTGTATTTCAACATCTTTTTCATCTCATTATATATCATTTCCCAGACGTTCTTTACTTTCTTACATTCCCAGGGATGGAGAAAGCCATTCAGCCTGTTTCTTTTCCTTCCTGCACAGCCAATCTGGTCCAAAACTGGTCCCACAACCCCATAGCCTCCCCATGGGATTTCCAATATCTAAATTAATCGAGAGGGGCAGTCTCCAGGTTTAATGCAGTGGTAGAATAATCTCCAGACATGGGTGGCGCTGTGGGTTAAACCACTGAGCCTAGGACTTGCCGATCAGAAGGTTGGTGGTTCGAATCCCCACAACGGGGTGAGCTCCCGTTGCTCGGTCCCAGCTCCTAGCAGTTCAAAAGCACGTCAAAGTGCAAGTAGATAAATAGGTACCACTCCGGCGGAAAGGTAAACGGCATTTCCGTGCACTGCTCTGGTTCGCCAGAAGCGGCTTAGTCATGCTGGACACATGACCCGGAAGCTGTACGCCGGCTCCCTCGGCCAATAAAGCGAGATGAGTGCCGCAACCCCAGAGTCAGTCACGACTGGACCTAATGGTCAGGGGTCGCTTTACCCTTTACCTAGAATAATCTCCAGATGGGCCCCTGGACTAATCATTTGGACAGACAAATGCCTGGGCAGATGTTTAGCAAAGGAATTGAAAATCAAACTGCCATGATCCTGACGCCATTACGTTAATCTATGGTGCGACCGCATTTGGGGTGCTGTGCACAGTTCTGGCCACCTCAGAAAGGATCTTGAAGGGTTGGAAGAAGATTCTGAAAAGGGTCACCAAAATGAGTGAGGGGGTGGAGCAGCAGCCCTATGAGGAACGGTCGCAGGACTTCCTAGTTTAGAGAAGAGGCGAGGATGAGGTGACACAGGTTTGCAAAATTACGCCTGGCATGGAGAAAGGGGAAAGGGCTTCCTCTTCTCTCATGACGCAGGAACTCGTATTAAGCAAGAGTTGTTGGGTAGGGGCACAGGCCTCCCTTGGGAGATGGTGGACGCTCCTTCCTTGGAGGTTTTTAAGCAGAAGTTGAATAGACTCTGCCATGGATGCTTTAGCTGAGATTCCTGCGTTGCAGGGGGTTGGGTTAGATTAATAATAATAATAATAATAATAAATATATTATTTATACCCCGCCCATCTGGCTGGGTTTCCCCAGCCCCACTCTGGGCTGCTTCCAATAAAACACTAAAATACAATAACCTATTAAACATTAAAAGCTTCCCTGAACAGGGCTGCCTTCAGATGTCTTCTAAAAGTTTGGTAGTTATTTTTCTCTTTGACATCTGGTGGGAGGGTGTTCCACAGGGTGGGTGCCACTACCAAGAAGGCCCTCTGCCTGGTTCCCTGTAACCTCACTTCTCGCAGGGAGGGAACAGACAGAAGGCCCTCTGAGCTGGACCTCAGTGTCTGAGCTGAACGATGGGGGTGGAGATGCTTCTTCAGGTCTACTGGACCGAGGCCGTTTAGGGCTTTAAATGTCAGCACCAACACTTTGAATTGTGCTTGGAAACGCACTGGGAGCCAATGTAGGTCTTTCAGGACTGGTGTTATATGGTCTTGGTGGCCACTCCCAGTCACCAGTCTAGCTGCCGCATTCTGGATTAATTGTAGTTTCTGGGTCACCTTCAAAGGTAGCCCCACATAGAGCGCATTGCAGTAGTCCAAGCGGGAGATAACCAGAGCATGCACCACTCTGGCGAGACAGTCCGCAGGCAGATAGGGTCTCAGTCTGCGCACCAGATGGAGCTGGTAGACAACTGCCCTGGATACAGAATTGACCTGCGCCTCCATGGACAGCTGTGAGTCCAAATGACTCCAAGGCTGCGCACCTGGTCCTTCAGGGGCACAGTTACCCCATTCAGGACCAGGGGGTCCTCCACACCTGCCCGCCCCCTGTCCCCCAAAAACAGTACTTCTGTCTTGTCAGGATTCAACCTCAATCCATTAGCCGCCATTCATCCTCCTTGGACTCTTGGGGGTCCTTTCCAACCAGGGTGGATAAAATTAAATAAATAAATCTGATTTTTCTTTATTTAAATTGGATTTTTAAAATAAAATGCTTTTGGAGGAAAAATCTTTCTAAAGATAGTTTTCTATTTAGCTTTGACTAGACTTAACCGTCCAGGGGTCCTTTATTTTTAAAAGGTAAAGGTAAAGGACCCCTGACAGTTAAGTCCAGTAGCGAACGACTCTGATGTTGCGGCGCTAATTTCGCTTTACTGGCCGGAGCAGCTATTTATCTACTTGTACTTTGAAGAGCTTTCGAACTGCTAGGTGGGCAGGAGCTGGGACCGAGCAACGGGAGCTCACCCTGTCACGGGAATTCGAACCGCCGACCTTCTGATCGGCAAGCCCTAGGCTCTGTGGTTTAACCCACAGCGCCACCCGCGTCCCTTTACCTTTGTTGTTGTTTGGTCGTTTAGTCGTGTCCGACTCTTCGTGACCCCCTGGACCAGACCACGCCAGGCACTCCTGTCTTCCACTGCCTCCTGCAGTTTGGTCAGACTCATGTTTGTAGCTTCGAGAACACTGTCCCAGCATCTCGTCCTCTGTCGTCCCCTTCTCCTTGTGCCCTCCATCTTTCCCAACATCAGGGTCTTTTCCAGGAAGTCTTCTCTTCTCATGAGGTGGCCAAAGTCTTGGAGCCTCAGCTTCAGGATCTGTCCTTCCAGTGAGCACTCAGGGCTGATTTCCTTCAGAATGGAGAGGTTTGATCTTCTTGCAGTCCATGGGACTCTCAAGAGTCTCCTCCAGCACCAGAATTCAAAAGCATCCATTCTTCAGTGCTCAGCCTTCTTGATGGTCCAGCTCTCACTTCCATACATCACTACTGGTAAAACCATAGCTTTAACTATATGGGCCTTTGTTGGCAAGGTGATGTCTCTGCTTTTCCCTTTCCCTTTACCTAATGTTGGAAGATCCAGGTCAGGTAAAAGAAAGAACTTTGCTTAAAACTTTGGAACTCACTGCTGCAGGAGAGAAAAGGGCTCTGGTGCCCCTGTTCTGCTTGCAGTTTTCCCACAGGCCCCTGGGTGGCTACAGCAAGAATAGGATGCTGGACCATGGACCTGATCCTGCAGGCTCTTCTGTCTTCTTATTCTGCAGGAGTCTCTGGCTCCAGACCCCTTCCCCTGTCTCTGGGAGGGGTCTCTTTCATCCCTTTGTGCTGCTAATGAGGAGGAGATGGTGGGGGGCTCTCGGAAACCGCCTTTGCCCCAAACTTGGGACTACCTGCCCCTCCCCCCACTTGGGGGAATGAGCATCTTGACTCTGCTTTCAAGGAATCCGAACTCCTCCTGGAACAACTGCTCCAGGAAAGAGGGGTGGGGTTCTGGCCTGGCTCCTCTCGCCTTGCCGATCAGTTTCCTTGTAAAACAGAATTGGAAGCCACAGAGCATTCCAGAGGCTGCTGTCTACAGTCCAAGGAGTAAGCTACAGACCATTAAAAAAGGGAAGAGGAAAAAAATGAGTCGTCCATAACCTACGTGTAACTTCCTTTCCAGCCCCTCTGTTTAAATTCAGCCCCCCCTCAAAAAAGTTAACATCATGTGTGCCGAGAGCCGTTGCCTATTTCTCCTTTTGGAGTAAATGGCAAAACCTGCATAAATGGGAATAATATCAAGAGGCAGGGAGTTCCAAAGTGCAGGTGCTGCCACACGAAACAATTGAGTTCTTAGAGATGTAAGAACCCATGTATTATGGGGCATCTGTAGCAGTCAAGTGGACATATATGGGGCGAGGGGCTCTCACAGAATGTATATTTTATACAGTGGACCTGCCACTTAGATGATGATAATAATAATAATAATAATAATAATAATAATAATAATAATAATAATATAGTACATTTCTGAGCACAATTCAAAGTGTTGGTGCTGACCTTGAAAGCCCTAAATGGCCTCTGCCCAGTAGACCTGAAGGTGCGTCTCCACCCCCATTGTTCTGCCCGGACACTGAGGTCCAGCTCTGAGAGCCTTCTGGCGTTTCCCTCCCTGCGAGAAGCGAGGTTACAGGGAACCAGGCAGAGGGCCTTCTCAGTGGTGGCTCCTGCCCTGTGGAACGCCCTCCCATCAGATGTCAAGGAGATAAACAACTATCTGACTTTTAGAAGACATCTAAAGGCAGCCCTGTTTAGGGAAGTGTTTGATGTTTTATTGTGCTTTTAATATTCTGTTGGGAGCCGCCCAGAGTGTCTGGGGAAACCCAGCCAGATGAGCATGGGATAAATAATAAATTATTATTATTATTATTATTATTATTATTATTATTATTTTGCTCGTTGTGAGGAAGGACAGAGACGGCGCTTGGACTTGGTGGACTTCTGAGATTTTGCTAAGATGTGCGAATCTTATTCCAAGCCTGGAGTTGCCATCTGGGGGGCTGGTGTTACCAATGTGCCATTGGACTAGATGCCCACCTGTGCCCAAGGAACACCTGGGAGGCCTAGCCGAGAGTCGTGGTGCAGCAAATCTATTGATTTGCACTTATCTCCCACTTTAATTTCCAGGGAGCTCAAAGTAGCGTACATGGCTCTTGCCTCCTCATTTTAATCTCTACAACAACCCTGTGAGGTAGGTTCAACCAGGAGGCACAGTGTCTGGCTCAACCCAGAGTTCCTCATGGCCGAGTCAGGATTCAAACGCGGGTCTCCCTGGGTCCTAGTCCAAAACCCAGCATTTCTGAACTGTGGGTCTCTAGATGTTGGACTACAACTCCCATCATGAGGCCCAAGGTTGATCCAACCACTATACAGTGGTGCCCCGCAAGACGAACGCCTCGCAAGACGAAAAACCCGCTAGACGAAAGGGTTTTCCGTTTTGGAGGTGCTTCGCAAAACGAATTTCCTATGGGCTTGCTTCACAAGACGAAAATGTTTTGCGAGTTCCTGCGGGGTTTTTTCCCTCCCCCCCTTTTTCTAAGCCGCTTATCAGCTGATCCGCTTATCCGCTAAGCTGCTAAAAGCCGCTAAGCCGCTAACAGCGCTAATCCGATAAGCCATCAATGGGCTTGCTTCACAAGATGAAAAAACCGCTAGACGAAGAGAATCGCGGAATGGATTCTTTTCGTCTTGCGAGGCACCACTATAACGCCCTGGAGGAATGAGCGATTCAACCATGAGCAGGAATGTCACAATGAGATACAAGGATACGTGAAGGCGGAGAGGAGCAATGAGTGGTCCAAGGTCATCCAGGGAGCTTCAGTGTGGCTGAGCGTGGATTCGAACCTTGGTCTCGATGTGCCAGGTCAGCCGCGGGGAACTTTTGGCCCTCCAGATGTTGGTAAACTACCGCTCCCAACATCCCTGGCTGCCAGCCATGCTTGCTAGGGCTGCCGCGCGGGGGGGATCGTAGTTCAATGACGCTTGGAAGGGCCAAAGGTTCCCCACTCCAAAAGATAAATGTGCAGTGTTGCCTCGCAAGATGGAAAACCCGCTAGACGAAAGGGAGGCGCTTCACAAAACGAATTTCCCTATGGGCTTGCTTCGCAAGACGAAAATGTCTTGCGAGTTCCTGCAGGGTTTTTCCCCTCCCCCCCCCCTTTTCCTAAGCCCTAAGCTGCTTATCAGCTGATCCGCTGATAAGCCGCTTATCAGCTGATCCGCTAAAAGCCGCTAAACCGCTAATAGCGCTAATCCGCTAAGCCGTCAATGGGCTTGCTTCGCAAGACGAAAAAACCGCTATACGAAGAGCCTCACGGAACGGATTAATTTCGTCTTGCGAGGCACCACTGTACTGGTCCTGTGCATTTTGCAGAACCCGCCTGCCTGTTTTTAGATGTGTTTTCATAGAATAGTAGAGTAGGAAGGGGTGCTGAGGGTCATCTAATCCAGCCCCCTTTAATGAAGGGATCTCAGCTGAAGTTTCCATGACAGACAGTCATCTAACCTCCTACGAATGAGATTCCACAACCTCCAGAGGAGTCTCTTCCACTGTCAAACGTCTCTCACTGTCAGAAAGTTCTTCCTGATGTTGAGTCGGAATCTCCTTTCTTGCAACTTGAATCCATTGGTTTGAGTCTTACCCTCCGGAGCAACAGAAAACAAGTTTGCTTCCTCTTGCAGCTCTTGAGATATTTGAAGATGTTGATCGTATCTCCTCTCAAGTCTCCTTTACTTCTGGGCGAAACCTGCCCAACTCCCTCAACCGCTCCTCATAAGGCTTGGCTTCCAGACTGTCTCGCCAGAGTGGTGCATGCTCTAGTTATCTCTCGCTTGGACTACTGCAATGCGCTCTACGTGGGGCTACCTTTGAAGGTGACTCGGAAACTGCAATTAATCCAGAATGTGGCAGCTAGACTGGTGACTGGGAGTGGCCGCCGGGACCACATAACACTGGTCCTGAAAGACCTGCATTGGCACCCAGTATGTTTCCGAGCACAATTCAAAGTGTTGGTGCTGACCTTGAAAGCCCTAAATGGCCTTGGCCCAGTAGACCTGAAGGAGCGTCTCCACCCTCATCGTTCTGCCTGGACACTGAGGTCCAGCTCCGAGGGCATTCTGGCGGTTCCCTCACTGCGAGAAGCCAAGTCACAGGGAACCAGGCAGAGGGCCTTCTTGGTGGTGGCTTCCGCCCTGTGGAACGCCCTCCCACCAAATGTCAAAGCGAAAAATGACTACCAGACTTTTAGAAGACATCTGAAGGAAGCCCTCTTTAGGGAAGCTTTAAATGTTTAATAGGTTATTGTATTTTAATATTCTGTTGGAAGCCGCCCAGAGTGGCTGGGGAAACCCAGCCAGAGGGGTGGGGTATAAATAATAAATTATTATCATCATTATATTATCTTGGTTGCCCTCTTCTGCACACCTTCCAGCTTGTCAGCCTCTTCGATTGTGGTGCCCAGATCTCAACACTGGACTCCAAATGTGGTCCGACCGAGGCAGAATAGAGCAGTTCCCTTGATCTGGATACTGGACTTCTGTTGATACAGCCTGGAAGAGCATTAGCTAATCTTCTCCTTATTGCAACTCCGAGGCCTGTGCAAATCCGTTTCCCGTTCTCAGATTGCATAACGCAGCCTCTGCATTATTTTGCAAGGATCTGTGGTTTCCTGGGCAGCTAAAGCTCCCGGTTCAGCCGAGCCCCAAACCCGGCCACCTGTTCCTCCAGAAGACCACCATTCTGCTGCCATTCCGGACCACGAAACCCACATTTGTTACATTCTTTCAAGATATGAGGCACTCAAAGCTTGCGGACGTGCTTCCTCTGTCGTCGGATCCGGCCATGGTGCGCAGGCAGGGCGCTTGGGAGGAAGCAGGCTGAAGCATGTGCGAGGATGTTGCTGCCATGCGCCACAGCGCCTGCTTCCCTTCTGCAGCCACAGGCCCGCCGTTGTGGCCGACGTGGTTGCGCAGCAGGGTTAAGCAAGACTCGCTCCCCTTGCGTGGTTCCTGCCCGCCTGTTGCTTTTCGGTGAAATATCGCTAACGGGCGCCGCAGTCCCCAGTTTTTCTGCATGCTTTTTGGGGGAAACAGGGCAGATGTGGTCAGAGGAAAAAGTCAGCAAGCCGAAGCAGCCTTAACTTGGTTCCTTCCCTTGGCTGGGTGAAAGGGACTCCACGACAGACAGGTGGCCATCTGTCATAAGGACATAAGAGAAGCCTGTTGGATCAGGCCAATGGCCCATCTAGTCCAGCACTCCGTTCTCACAGGGGTTGAACAGTTGCCTGTATGAAGCCAGAACACAGGCAGGATTCTACCATCCTGTGGTTTCCAGTAACTGGTCTTTTGAAGCATTGCTTGGAAGCGGTTGGAAGATGGATGGCGGCTAACAGATTGAGGCTGAATCCTGACAAGACAGAAGTACTGTTTTTGGGGGATGGGAGGCGGGCAGGCTGGTGTCGGGTACTCCCTGGTCCTGAATGGGGCAACTGTGCCCCTGAAGGACCAGGTGCGCAGCCTGGGAGTCATTTTGGACTCACAGCTGTCCATGGAGGTGCAGGTCAATTCTGTATCCAGTGCAGCTGTCTACCAGCTCCATCTGGTATGCAGGCTGAGACCCTACCTGCCCACAGACTGTCTCACCAGGGTGGTGCATGCTCTGGTTATCTCCCGTTTAGACTACTGCCATGCGCTCTATGTGGGGCTACCATTGAAGGTGACTCGGAAACTGCAATTAATCCAGAATGTGGCAGCTAGACTGGTGACTGGGAGCGGCCACCGGGACCACATAACACCGGTCCTGAGAGATCTGCATTGGTTCCCAGTACATTTCCAAGCACAATTCAAAGTGTTGGTGCTGACCTTGAAAGCCCTAAACGGCCTCGGCCCAGGATACTTGAAGGAGCATCTCCACGCCCATCGTTCAGCCCGGACACTGAGGTCCAGCTCCGAGGGCCTTCTGGTGGTTCCCTCCCTGCAAGAAGTGAGGTTACAGGGAACCAGGCAGAGGGCCTTCTTGGTAGTGGCACCCGTTCTGTGGAATGCCCTTCCTTCAGATGTGAAGGAAATAAGCAGCTATCTTATCTTTAAAAGACATCTGAAAGCAGACTTGTTTAGGGAAGTTTTTAATATTTAATGCTGTATTGTTTTGAACACTAAATTAGGAGCTGCCCAGAGTGGCTGGGGAAACTCAGTCAAATGGGCGGGGTATAAATAAATAAATTATTATTATTATTATTATTATTATTATTATTATTATTATTATTATTATTCCAATTGTGTAGGACAGAGCACAGCCACCAAGGCTATCAGCCCTCGATGGATCTCTGCTCCATGAATTTGTCCAGTCCTCTTTTAAAGCTATCCAGATTAGTGGCTGTCACTGTTTCTTGTGGGAGGGAGTTCCACAGTCCAACTAGGCATTGCGTGAAGAAGTGGTTTCTTTCAGGTGTTCTGAATCACCCAACGCTCCCCTTCATTGAAAGTCCACAAGTTGTGGTGTTACCAGAGAGCGAGGAGAACGTTTCTTTGTCCACTTTCTCCTTGCAATGCATAATTTTATAAACCTCACATTTTCTCTGAACTCTGAAGTCGCTGCAACCTTCCTTCCTAGGGGTGTTTGCTTCACCGCCTGATCATTGGTCGCTCTTTCTCTCAACCTTTTCTGAGATCTCCAGAGTTGTACACCCAAACGCAGTTGCAGCATAGTTTTGTATAACGGCCTTGTGATATTGCCAGTGTCATTTTCAATTCTTTCCCTCATGTTTCCTAGCACGGAATCTGCCTTTTTCATGGCTGCTGCCCCCTGGGTTGACGTCTTCATTGACCTATCTACTATGAGCCCAAGGCATCAGGCAGTGTTAGAAATTAGCCAGGCGCCAGGCGCGTTTTGCGACTGGCGCAGGTCCAACTGCGACCACGCGGAGATCTCTGGACGCTGGGGAAAGCAAAAGGACAGCTTGAATTTGTTCTATTCTGGATTGTTTTATCTGATGTTTTAAAGTCTTGTCAACTGCTTTGAGGTTTTTTCTTTAAAATATGAAGTAATTATAGTAATGAAACTAATAGAAATTATAAACCCCATTGCAAAAAATAATAATACTATAACCTAGGTTTAAGGTGCCATTTGGCGATTAGATGGTATATCTGAGTTTCTCAGGGGTTCTTTAGCCGTGATGATTGCGTCACAGGGGGTGTGACTAGATCTGTGATTCTGTAACACCCGTTGTCATTTTTATTTCATTAAATTTATATACCACCCCTCACCAGGAGAGCACGGGGTGCTTTGCAACACAAACCATGAAACACACAATATAATTATAGTAAAAGGGCGGGGGGAGAGATAATAACACCCCCACCCCGGAGGAGAGGTGGTGACTGAGCTCAAGGTCATTGACTGAGCTTCGTGGCCTCGTGGGGATTCGAACCCTAGTCTCTCCTAGATATGAGTCCGACATAATAACCTCTATGCCGCTCTCACTGAATGCATGAGACGAACATGGTGCTGAATGTTTGGGATGCACAGAGGGACATTTGTGTGCGTTTGCAGCTCAGAAGCATTTCATAGGGCTGGTTGGAATCGCGCAAGTTAAATCAAAGCAAGGCATGAGATTACTGCATCGCGGGGGGTTGGAATAGATGACCTCTGGGGGGTCTCGTCCAACTCTATGAAGCTTAAAACCTCCTCGGTTTAGGATGCTCTCGCAAGATCTTATGAGAGCACCCCTAGCATTCCCGTTTAAAAATGTGGATGCGTTTTCTTCTGAATATTTTGTAATATTCTGGGAATACGCTCAGGGTAGTATCCCTGAAGTGTTAGGGTATCCTACTACACCCTTAGAACCCAAAATATTTCTGCTGGATAATCTAAAATATGTTATTCCAGAAAATAATCAACAAATAGTGTTTTATAGCTGCTACAATTATAACACCAAAAATGTGGGGTGGGGGATATAATCTCCTACTATACCTGAATGGATTAAGAACATTTTATCCTTATTAATTTATGACTAAGACAACTTATTACAAAATAATACATAAAGACCGGCGTAACAGGTTCATGGGGGAAATGGGCATTTTTCTTTGCAAAGTTTTGGAACAACAATGTCAATGACAGCATTCAACTTCATGCTGCTTTCAGCCCGCTGTGGCAGTATTTCTGCATGCTCTTTATCTTTGGTTTATTTTGTTTATTCTTAATCATAATAAAATTAGGAATGCATTTTTAGAACTTTCCTGTGCTGTGTTCTATGCTGGATTAAACGGTTGTCGTTTAATCACTCTTGCGTGTCACTTTTGAGTTGCATGGGTTTCTAAAAACCATTAGATGTGTTTAATAATAATAATAATAATAATAATAATAATAATAATAATATGGTTTACATCTGACTATCCTCTGTCCCTCTTTTACAGGATTCTCCCACCTTCCCAACGGTCTGTATCCCTCATACATTCCTCTGAGCCACCTGGAGCCTCACAACAGCAGCAGCCCACTGCTTGCTCAGCTGGGCCAGCACAGCCTCTTTGAGTCTCCAAAAGGTGAGTTGGGCTCCCCCCACCCTCTGTCCAGTGCCCCCAACTGCCCCTGGGAAGCCCCCAAAAGGCACGGATGCAGAACACACACCCCCTCCTGTGGTTGCTCACTGCCACTAATGATGATGATGATAAAAACCAGGGCTGTCTTCAGATGTCTTCTAAAAGTCAAATAGTTCTTTATCTCCTTTACATCTGATGGGAGGGGGTTCCACAGGGCGGGTGCCACCACTGAGAAGGCCCTCTGCCTGGGTCCCTGTAACTTGGCTTTTTGCAGCAAGGCCCTCGGATCTGGACCTGTGTCCAGGCTGAACGATGGGGGTGGAGACACTCCTTCAGGTATCCTGGGCCAAGGCCATTTCGGGCTTTCAAGGTCAGCACCAACACTTTGAATTGTGCTCGGAAACGTACTAGGAGCCAATGTAGGTCTTTCAAGATCGGTGTTACGCGGTCTCAACAGCCACTCCCAGTCACCAGTCTGGCTGCCACATGACTGGGTGCCTCTGGTCCTGGAAGTGCACCTGGGCACCATGAGGACTAGTGGCCTGAGATGGCTCCTTCCTTCTCCTTGCATTTGCCTGATCCTCCTTTTTGCAGCTGCCTAAGCTGGTCGCCTGTTGCCTCCCGTCTTGGGGCAGGAATTTCTGCTCTGGGAGAAGGGCAGCCTCCTATTTCTCCATCCAGAATCTGTTTTCTGGGTGGCCTCCAGACCTAGGGGAGGAGAAAGGTTGCTCTCTCTCCTCAATTTCCTCCCCAAACAGGCATAATTTCAAAGACTTCTGTCACAGAAGGCTCGGTCCATTTCAGGCACTGGTACGCATGGTCTTATCCCTCCCATTTGCTCCCCACAACAACCCTGTGAGGCAGGTTAGGCTGAGAGAGGCATTGACTGGCCCCAGGTCACCCACTGAGCTTTGTCATGGCCAGGTGGGGAATTCGAACCCTGGTCTCTCCCGGCTCTTAGTGTGGCCCTCTAACCACCGCACCACATTGGCTGAATGTATATGGGACGAATATGGTGTTGAATGCATATGGGATGTGCATAGAGACATTTGCATGGTTCAGGATGAGTGCATCTCACATGCCATCTCACATGGTTGAAATTGTGCAAGTCATATCCAAGCAAGGCAGAAAGCTTAACCCCTTTTCCCCGCCACCCGCCGGGTCAACTTGGGGTTCCCCGGCACACAACAATATTTTGTTTTATTCCTCCATTTTTTAATTATTGAATTGCAAAATACTAATCCACATGTAAAGGAAAAAGCAAGTGTCTCAAGCATACAGAAGCTAAAGTAAATGAAAATCATTAGGATCTGAGAACTCTGCTCCCCAAAACCAAAGCAAAATAATCTCTTTTCAATATTAGGAACTAACGGGGTACTAACCCAAGGCAAATTATAATACACTTTACCATTAACGTTGCCATGTTTGGTTTATTACATTAACTTGTTTACTTTCTGTGTTATAGGGTACAGATGGTGTGAAATAAAAAACCAAAAATCCCAACCCATCTCTGCTCTCTATATGCCAATCTGTGCCATAAACAAATCTCTGCCATGTTCTTCATTATTATGCATATACAATTAAGTCATGCTGCATTTTGTAGGAATTATCGCATTGTTTGGTTCCCTGTGGCACTTTGAATCTGTGCAATCATGTTTCCTTTGCAAGCCTTTCTTGGGGTTGCCTAAGTCTGTTCCTTGTTTTGCAGATGGGTTTTATCTTGGCGGCCACACAGGACAGCCCCCCTTGCACCCCCAGGGCCCCCCCTCGAGGACGGCAGCCAGCCACGGGCCCAGCACCCTCCATCGCGAGAAGGAGCTTGGGCACCTACCCAGGGCCTCGAAGGACGGCACCAGGGATGTTGGCAAGGAGCGGGCATGCCGGGGCGACGTCCTTCTGGCTGGCCCCAAGAAAGAGGGCAAGGCCCGGGAGGAGCCCAGGCCGCACAGCGTGGTGGACCTCACCCAGGACGCCAAGCCCGACAGCGACAGGAAAGTGAGCGCCCCCGACAAGGGCGCCAGGGCCGGGGAGCAGCCGCTGCCCTCCTTCCTGGCTGAGCACGCGCCGAGTCGCGGTGCCCACGGCGGAGAACCAAAGTTCAAGAACCCGCTGCAGACCTCCTCGCTCAGCAACTGCAACGGCGGAGGGGACCCTTTGGGGAAAGCGCTGGGCTCGGAGCAGGACCGCTGCGCCAGGGACCCCGCGCGGCACGACGAGAACATGAGGCCTTCCTCGCACTCGGAGCGGCTGCGGAGGGGGGATTCTGGGGCGGGGGCCGCCGCCTTGCACGTGGCCTGCAGCTGCCCCTCTCCGGGCCAGCCGGGGAAGCTGGCCCCCACTGCCTCCGCCTTCCCCCCGCAGCCAGTCCATTCCAACATGTACACCATCTTCCCTCTGGCCAAGGAGGCCGGCAGGGAGCACAAGGTCATCGCGCCCACCTTTGTGCCTTCCGTGGAGGCTTACGACGAGCGCAGTGGACCCATCCAAATCGCCTCGCAGGCCCGGGACAACGGTGGCGGCAAGGTGAAGGAGAAGGACCCTCCGGCCACCCGGGTGGGCGTCCTCCAGGCCTTGCCCGAGAGGTGCCTGGGCGACGGCGCCCGCAGCCTGCTGCCCCCGGACTTTGCGACGCACGGCGATGCCAAGAGGATGGAGGCTCTGCGTGAGAAGGGCTCCGTCATCCGGGCCACCTCCACGGCGCTCAGGAAGCAGGGGCCCCCAGAAACGTTCCTCAGCAGGCCCCGGCTCGGCTCCCCTGAAAGCAGGGGCGACTTCCTCGCCTCCAAAGACTTGCTCAAGCCGGGCTCGGAGTCAGAGCATCGCTCCTGCGAGCGGGAGCGGTTTCCGCGGCCCGGCTGCAAGGACGCGGCGAAGATCTATGGCACTTTGGACAGTTCTTCCTCCTCTTCCTCTTCTTCTTCTTTGTCGTCCGCCTCATCCCGGGGGCAGCACCTTGACCACAGCCACCCCCCGAAGCCCTCCGAGCAGAAATGGAAGCCTTTCGACATGGGCAACTTTGCCACCACGCAGATGGCGGTCTTGGCGGCACAGCACAACCAGGCCAGCCGGGCGGAGGAGGAAGCCAAGAAGGCATACCTCAACCCCGGAGGCCTGCAGAGGACCGTGGTGACGGCGGCACGGAGCGCGGAAGGCCTCCATCCTACCTCTCACGGAGAAGGCTCAGCCATGCAGAGCCTCATCAAGTACAGCGGCAGCTTTGCCAAGGAGGCGGCGGCGGCTCGGTCGGGCAGCGGCAAGAAGAGCCCCTTCGGTGGTTTGGGGCACATGAAGGCCGACCCCGCCCTGCAGGCTTCGGCCAGGATCCAGCAGCTGCTGCCCCACCAGGCCAGCAAACAGCTGAAGAAGGAGCCTGAGCGCCCCGAGAGTGCCAAGTCCTTTGGGCGCGAGAGCATCGGGTCGCAGGGCGAGGGGGAGGTGCGTCACCTCCCCGTGGGTATCGCCGTGGCCGTGGCAAGGCAGAAGGACAACAGTGGTGGCGGCGGCAAGGTGGGGCCGGGATTGGCGGACCGTGATCGCGCCCTCTCTCTGGGCAACGTCAAAGGTAGGTCACCCGATGGGGAGGGTGGCTGGGCATTCTCTGGCGGGTAGCAGGTGATGGTAGAATTGAAGGAAAGGCCAGAGATTTTCCTTCTAGGAATACTGCCAATAGAAATAAAGCAAAATACAAGACCACTGCTTATGTATTCAATTACGGCTGCAAGAATACCGATAGCCACAAGTTGGAAATGTGAAACCACACCTACAATAATAGATTGGCAATCACTCATGCTAGAGTACTTTCAATTAGCAAAGCTGAACAGAAAAATCAGAGGGGCCCCAAACCAAAAAATATTTAGAGAATGGAGACTATTCAAAGAATATATAAGATTATATTGTAAAAATGACGTTATCCTAGCAGAACCGAATGATACTTGTATATAATAGACAAAACAAACTGTGTGATAAAATTAAGACAATAGAAAAAGTACAAGAAAAATGATTGGAAGTTTCTTTCAGAAGACTTTATTAGAAAAGACAGGATGTTATAGCCAATGTTCATCTCTTATTGTTAACTCTTCTTTGCTTTTTTATTTTTATATTATTTATCTTTTTTCTTTTATATTTTTGTGTTTAATTTTCCTGTAACTATTTGTAATGTATATGTAAGATGATATTTTAAATCAATAAAGATGAATTTATATTTTAAAATTTTTTTTAAAAAGAATTGTAGGGTGGATGGAGGGGAACCAAAGGCTCAGCTCATGCAACTCCCTGCAATGCAAGAATTAGATCCAGGGGTCAGCAAAGCTTTGTGGCTCGGGCCGGTTCGCGGTCCCGCAGACGCATTGGTGTGCTGGAGTGCGTGTGCATGCACAAATGCTATTTCCCAATGAGAAGTCGGCCAGCATTGCGGAAGGCGGTCCCCTGCTCTGCTCTGTGCCAGTTTAGATGAATGATAGAGTTTAGATGATAGATAGATGATAGAGTGAGTGAGTGTGTGTGTGTCTGGGCAAAATGGAGGCTTGTTCTTTTGTTGGTGCTGGTAAAATCCATTTCTGGCTGTCCTGTTCTGTTTTCAATGCTCAGCTGTTGTCCAAGAGTGATCTTTGCCTAACCATAGCCTGACCAAGAGTGAAAAACAGGTCTTTCTCGAGACCTCTGCATTATTGCACTGGAGCCAACCAAGCGGGCAGCAGGGGTCCACAGGCCGGTTAAATGACCCCCCATGGGCCGCTTGTGGCTCATGGGCCTTAGGTGGCCGACCCCTGAATTAGATGGATCAGGCTGGGTGGGCGTTGCTTGTGGGGCTGTGCCCAGCGGGTGTGGCACAACCGCTGTGGGTTCATAGATTCAGAAGGGGCCTCAGAGCTCACCCAACTCGCTGCCAAAGCTAGACGTCTGTGGCTGAGGCTGGCGGTCGGACTTTGTAGTCCCAATGTCTAGGGAGTTTTAGGTTGGCCAAGACTGGTGCGTTGTGCTGCAGTGTCTAGCAGGTGTGGGGCGATGTGCTGGGGGGCTTCTGTTGGTCATGAGAGGGGGCTCTGGTGCCCAGAAAGGCCTGTTGGTCCTTCCCAGGACTGTACGATGCAAAATGAACAATGCAAAAAAAATGAGCTTTATGGACATTTGGGTTTGTAGTTTACAGGCAGATTTCAGTATTTTCATGTTGCGGAATTAAGATTATCCTTTCTTTTTGAGTTCACAGCACACCCCCCCCCCATCCAACTCATTGATCCTACGGAATATATGTTGTTGTTTTTTGTGGTTTTGCAAAGGCGCCTTGAGTTGCCTGCGGGGGAGAGAAGGGGGCTGATAAATTTAATAACCAATAGTGATAGTAATAACTCCCTAGGCCGGAAGGGTGTGTGTTTAAGTCTGAAAGCTCTCCTAGCATGCAAAGGGGGTCTGTGTTTGTTTCTGCCCTTTGCAGACGTCCCAAAGTCCTTGCGCAGAGACGTGGCTGGTTACTTGCGAAGGTCTCTCTCCTTTGTTTTTCAAAGGCTCTGAGTTCCTCTCTCAAACAAGCACCTCTTTATTTGTGAACTGCCACATTTAATTTTTATGAGAGGGGCCGTAATCACCCATGGCTCTTCCCATACTGAGCGGAGGCTGGTCAAAGTTTTATTTCCCACGAGGTAGAAACTGATGCAACAGGCCAGGAGGGCATCTCCTGAACTTGCAATGAATTAGAGTGGCCATTGGGTGTCACTGTCGTATCACAAAAAGGAGTAAACAGTTATTATTTTTGAGAGAGAAAATATGTGCAGTATACACTGTATATGAGAGAGACTGCCTGACCCTATATATGCTTACTCATGAGAAAGCCTTACTGTGCTCAGTAGGGATTGATGCAAAATGACCGCCGGTTCCTTCTAGCTGGGTCAGTCCTGCGTTTTGAAAAACAAATCTCCCTTTGACCACTGCTGTTAAAAACAAGCTGAAAATCTGCTGTTGGTGTCGGTAGCCATCTTTTAGCCTGAGTAATTGTGAGGGTTGTGTCTGTGTGTCACTTAAGTTCTCTGTAATGTTGGTCACTCGCCTCCTTCTTTTTTTTGAGAAAAGCAATTTATTGGAAGTGTTGGCTGACCCAGGAGACTGGCGTTCAGCTGGTTTTTGATGGGTCTGGGATATAGGCAGGGCCAGTGGCTTTTGGCAGGTTTACCCTGTGGCAAAGCCCAGCATTTTTTGGCTGGTTTGGAGGTGTGGAGTGAAGCACAAACCCTGTTTATTCAGCTGATGTGTGTGTCTAAAGAAGTGGTTTTTTGGGGAGGGAGCAGGAATAAGACTTGATCTAGCAACTGGACCTAAAAAAACTGATTTGTTTTCTGTTTGCTTGGCTGACAACCTCTGTGTGTGTGTGTGTGTGTGTGTGTGTGTGTGTGTGTATTTTATTTTAATTTTTAAAGGCATAAACTCCAGCTGTGCATATTTATCCAGGACAGTCCCTGTTTCACGGTCCTGACTCTGGAATATCTGCATCCCTGTTCAGCTTTGAGGAAAATTGTCTTAGAGCTGTGCTGAAGAGGCCCACTTCTTCCTCAAGAACTCCTAGTAGATGTTACCTTCCTGAATGATGTGTTGGCAGTGGTGGTAGAGCAGGGGTCGGCAACAAGCGGCCCATGGACTCCCACTGCCAGCTCGGTCGGCTTCTGTGCGCCACGCTAAACGGGGGCAGAGCAGAGCGGGGACCGCCTTCCGTGATGCTGGCTGGCTTCTCATTGGTTGCAGGAAGCTCCTGCAGCCAATGGGAAGCTGCGCACACCTCCTCCGCGCCAGACAAAGCGCCAGAAATAGCGTTTGCGCATGTGTGCGAGCGTGTGTGCACACTCTGACCCACTGTGGCGTCTGAGGGACTGTGAACCCGCCCAAACCTCAAAAACTTTGCCGACCCGTGTGGTAGAGGATAAACCTGATTTTTTGGTGTCACTGCAGCGTTCAGTGCACAGCCTGCCATTTTGCACGATACACGGGTACATTTTGAACGATAGATAGATAGATAGATAGATAGATAGATAGATAGATAGATGGGTAGATGGGTAGATAGATAGATAGATAGATAGATAGATAGATAGATAGATAGATAGATAGATAGATATAGAGGGATGATAGATACATAGATAGATAAATAAATAAATAGATGATAGATGTTAGAGTGAGTGAGTTGTGTCTGGGCAAAATGGAGACTAGATCTTTTGGTGGTGCTGGTAAAATCCATTTCTGGGTGTCCTTGTTCTGTTTTCAATGTTCAGCTGTTGTCCAAGAGTGTTCTTTGCCTAACCGTAGCTTGCCCAAGAGCGAAAAACAGGTCTTGCTCAAGACCTCCGCATTATTGCTCTTATTTTAAAGCTGGACGTAGCTATTTGCTGCCTTTTGTGGAAATGGCCCTGAAGTCACTTCGATGCGATGTGTCCTATGTGGAAATCTTGAGCAATGGGCTCCTCCTAGTGAGGTGGTGGCAATGTGACCATGGGATGATCTGTGGCAATAGGCCGCTGAGAACAAAATGGCGCTGGTTGTGCTCAGGTGAGGAGCAAAAGGGAAGTAGGAACCTGACTAGAGAGCCCTACCCACGCACCACGGAAGGTTCCTCCCACCAGCGGCAACTGTGAACATTTAATGGGTTATTTTGTTAGAGGGAGAATCTGGTTCAAATGTTGTCTGGCCTTTTTGGTCCCAACAGCCCTGTGTGGGTACCACAAATAATAATAATAATAAATCACATGAATGAGCCACACTGGATTCCACCATAAACTTTGAAGCAGCCATAGAAGGGGAAAGTAGGAAGCTGCCATATAATGTGTGAACCCATTGAACCATTGAGCACAGCATTCTAGGCCCTGAATGGCAGCAGTTCTTGAGAGTCTTGGCCAAGAGTCTTTTCTCAGGGTTTGCGGCTTGGTTCCTTTTAAACAACAGATGCCCAGAACCAAAGCTGGGATAGTCCATATGCAAACCATGTGGTCTACCGCCGAGCAGTGGTTAAAAAAAAAAAAAGTATTTGGGGACATGGGGCCCCCCTTTTCTAGCATAATGAGCCAAAATGAGCCGCTGTTTTGTGGCAATAATAATTTTTGTTTAGTCGTGTCCGACTCTTCGTGACCCCCTGGACCAGAGCACACCAGGCACTCCTGTCTTCCACTGCCTCCCACAGTTTGGTCAAACTCATGCTGGTAGCTTCGAGAACACTGTCCAACCATCTCGTCCTCTGTCGTCCCCTTCTCCTTGTGCCCTCCATCTTTCCCAACATCAGGGTCTTTTCCAGGGAGTCTTCTCTTCTCATGAGGTGGCCAAAGTCTTGGAGCCTCAGCTTCAGGATCTGTCCTTCCAGTGAGCACTCAGGGCTGATTTCCTTCAGAATGGAGAGGTTTGATCTTCTTGCAGTCCATGGAACTCTCAAGAGTCTCCTCCAGCACCATAATTCAAAAGCATCAATTCTTCGGCGATCAGCCTTCTTGATGGTCCAGTTCTCACTTTCATATATCACTACTGGGAAAACCATAGCTTTAACTATACGGACCTTTGTTGGCCAGGTGAATTAAGATGATGATGATGATGATGATGATGATGATGATGATAATAATAAAATAAATAAAATTTTATTTATACCCCGCCCTGCCCAGCCAAGACCAGGCTCAGGGCAGCTAACACCAGGTATAAAAACCATTGATTAAAATACAACTTAAAGACAAGATTAACGTACAACATTAAAATGCAGCCTTATTTCAGTAGAAACTCAAATCAAAAACTTTTTGGGGATGAAAACGTCAAATCTTCACCAGGGTTTTGAGTTGTACATGGGTGTGCTGTGCAACAGAGAAGGAAAAGGAAAGAGAGACATGATGAAAAATCAAACCCGTAGCAGAATTAACTGACAACTCGCATTACTGTTGGGTTTGAGGGTCAGAGAGTCCGGTCCATTTGCCAAATTGAACAGAAGCTTTGCACAAAATATTAGAGCGTGAATTATGTGTAGCAGCGCCGTGTCGAGGCTGAAAGCCTTTGCAGTGTTAACATCACTAGATATAACTCTCACAAAATTAAGACCTTGTGGTCTGTTCACCTCCCTCCTCTGTGAGAAAAAGTATTTACAGAGGAACCTCGGTTTTCGAGAGTCTTGGTAGCCAAATGTTTCGGCTTTTAAACGCCCAAAACCCGGAAGTAATTGCCTCTGTTTTTGAACGCTTTTCAGAAGTCAAACAGCTTCCGAGGTGTGTTTCTTCATTTTCTCAATGGAATTTGCTGATCGCCCTTTGTGCCTCGGTTGCTGGATGGTTCAGAAGTCGAACGGTCTTCTGGACCGGATTACGTTCGACAACCAAGGTTCCACCGTGTTGCCCACTGGCTAGTTTTTAAGTTTAGGAGCCCCACATGAAAAATGACCCGTATTGTTAAAATGCACACAGGATTTGGCTCAGAAAGGGATTTTTGCACACCGACTGAGGTTGCTGAGATTTGGGAGGGGCTGGTGCATGCATTTGAGTGTGAGAGAGTTAAAACCCAAGAGCGAAGGCATCTTAATTCTAGAATTTGCAGAGCGCTCCTTAAATTTACAGTGGTACTTCTGGTTGCGAACAGGATCCGTTCCGGAGGCCTGTTCGCAACCTGAAAAGAACGTAACCCACGACTGCACACGTGCGGGTCGCGATTTGCCTCTTCTGCGCATGCGCATGATGTCATTTTGCGCATCTGCGCATGCGCGAGCGGTGAAACGTGGAAGTAACCCGTTCCATTACTTCTGGGTCTCCGCGGGATGCAACCGTAAGCAAACGTAACATGAGGTATGACTGTATAGTAAAGAGGAGCAGGATTCCAGCCAGCTGAGGGTGCTGTTCCTTGCCGCGAGCTCGCAAGGCATGCGCTGTCCCATGCTCACTGGTTGCCGTGCAGCCTGCCTGCCTGCCTCTCCTTCCTTCTCTGGCCACTCCAAGATGCGCTGCTGATGCTCTCCGAGGCAGATGCGTTGGGCCTGGCAGAGTGAACCCTCCCTCTTTGCGCTTCAGAAAGGGAGAGGCAGACTTGGACGTATCCATCAGTCCGTCTGCCTCCGACGGTCAGGCCAGCGCTTTTGTTCCGGGGCCTCGTTTTTTTCTGGCAGACGTCCCCCTGCTCCGCCTCGCACCCGGTTCCCACAGCACCCCCCCTCCCCGGCCCACTGCTTTGGCTGGAGCCAGGAGACGGGGAGGGGTGATGGCTGCAAGCCCACGGAGGGGATTTGTTTGTCTGAGCTGGTTTGGAGAGAGGGCCCCCCAACCCTTGCTCTGCACCGCAGCCCACCCCACCCCAGCCGCCCTCCCCGGCCGCGTTAAACATAATTTACTGAGCAGAACTAAAAGCCTGCAAACAAGGCTTGCATTCTGCCAGGCTGCCCGGGTGGTTGCTAAGCGATGGAATTGGCTTTCAGAAAGAAAACAAGGCCTGCCTTTCTCTCCAGCCACGTCCGCCCCCTTTCCCCTCGTCCCGGTGTGCCAAGAGACGTTTTCGCTAATAACATTAGTTCGCTTGCGCCGAGTGGAGGGCGCTTGAATGCTCAGAAGCGTTTCCCCCCCACCCTTAAGAGAAAAGCCCAGGGCTTTACTTGGCTAATCTCCTCGTATTTGGCAAGTAAACCTATACTCCTTTAATGCAGGGCATCGGTTGCCGAGGCAACGGGGGCGAAGGTTGCTCCCCACCCCTCTGGCTTTAGCCTGCGCATAACTGATTGAATCTCGAAGGCGCTTCGTGCGTCAAACGCCGGGCGTATTTTATCGAGACAAGACCAGCCATTGAGTTGCCGGAGACAATTGCCGGCTTGTAAATTGCAGGGGGGGGGGGCTATCCTGTGGCAGGAATGGGGTGGGTGACATTTATGAGCAAGTGGGGGGAGAGAGAGAGAGAGCAAAGAGTATGCTGGCTGTTATCCACCCTCCTTATTTTTTGCGGTCAGGCGTCACAATGAACCGCCGCAGCAACAAATAGTTTGGAATAATAATAATGTAGCTTGCAAAAATAAACACCACGCCAGTTGTTTGTTTGGTTTCAGGCCATTTTGGCCCACGCAAGAGTGGCAGGGAGTGTGTGTCTGCGTGCAGGAGACTGAGTCCAGGCTGACTCCAACCCAGCAGCCCCCCTGAAAAGCGGACGAGCATTTCATTAAATAAATTCACCGCGTGGCGGGATGGGTTAGTGTGCTAGATGCGCCATTGCGGTGAGCGGCACCCCCAAGGCTGCCTGTTGGCTGGGCTTAGTTAGCAGGTGCAAAAATAACCCCAAATCAGCTGGCACCAAGCACTCCGCATTTGGGTTGTGGGCTCCAGCATGTGTTGCAGGGAAGGTTTGGTGTCGCTGGGCAAAGAAGTTTGGGAGCCCGAAAGCAGCGAGGGTCGGTCCTCATATGCTCTCTGTGTTTTCGCCAGCAAAACTAGGGAGCTTTTTCGAAAATCTCTTGCAAGGGAGGCCTGTTTATGACGCAATTATAGCCCTGTGTGCATTTTGCTCAGTCAGTAGAGCACAATACAGTGGTACCTCGGGTTACAGACACTTCAGGTTACAGACTCTGCTAACCCAGAAATAGTACCTCGGGTTAAGAACTTTGCTTCAGGATGGGAACAGAAATCACGTGGCGGCAGCGGGAGGCCCCATTAGCTAAAGTGGTGCTTCAGATTAAGAACAGTTTCAGGTTAAGAACGGACCTCCAGAACGAATTAAGTTCTTAACCCAAGATACCACTGTACTCTTAATCTCAGGGTTGTGGATTCGAGTCCCACATTGGGCAAAAGATTCTTGGACTGCAGAGGGTTGGGGTAGATAACCCTTGCTGACTCTTCTGACTCTCCTCGCCTCTGATTCTATAATTTCATTTCCTTCTGACCTCACTATTTACCACTCTGTAATATATGCAGTGGTCTAAACCACTGAGCCTAGGGCTTGCCGATCGGAAGGTCGGCGGTTTGAATCCCCACGACGGGGTGAGCTCCTATTGCTCAGTCCCTGCTCCTGCCAAACTAGCAGTTTGAAAGCACGTCAAAGTGCAAGTAGATAAATAGGTACCGCTCCGTCGGGAAGGTAAACGGCGTTTCTGTGCGCTGCCCTGGTTCGCCAGAAGTGGCTTAGTCATGCTGGCCACATGACCCGGAAGTTGTACGCTGGCTCCCTCAGCCAGTAAAGCGAGATGAGCGCCGCAACCTCAGAGTCGTCTGTGACTGGACTTAACTGTCAGGGGTCCCTTTACCTTTACCTTTAATATATGTACCAGCAACGCAGGATAGGACTCTGATGGAGTCGAGACCATCAAGCCATAAGAAATGTTCTAGACTTTGAAGGTGCCAAAAGATTGTTTTTCCTGCAAAAGGAGATCCCCTCTGGAAACTGCAACTCTCCCTCTCTTCACACCAAGAGTCCTTGTTTTAGATTCCCGATCTCTATTTGCTGGGATGTCGCTCAACTTATTTTTTAGAGGGTGGAAAATATCTGTACCTAGAAAATCAGCAACAGATTTTCTCCTTGATTTGGTTTAAAAACAAACAAACAAATCTTTCTTGCGATGCCTTGTTAAAATGTTAGCTAGACTCGTCATACTTTAGGGTTTGCCTCCCTTCAGCAGAATGAGCAACCAATTCAGCAGCAGAAAGAGTGAAGTCATACACATTTCCATCTCCAGAGGGCAGAGGGACTGTGGGAATCTCTGGGGAGTAATTGCGTCATGCACCTCATCCCTCCAAAAATGCATGAACGTCGAACACCAAAACACCAAGCAGCCTGCCATTTTGCACAGCGTAGCTGCCCAGTTGCACTTCACGTTTCTCTAGCATACTGTATCTTCAATCTGAAGTTGAAACAAAATTAAAAAATTCCTTCCAGTAGCACCTTAGAGACCAATTAAGTTTGTTCTTGGTATGAGCTTTCTTTTTTTTTTTTAAATGATTTTTATTAATTTCCAATTTTTTATCACAAACAAAAAAAACAACAACATAAAAACAAACAAACAACAAACTCATATTTTCTTAACCTTATTTTCATAACCCTCTTTTCCCGGACTTCCCCATACCTTTCCCTTTTTGCATCCTTAGTTTAGTACCATTATTCAGCAACCTATCTTACCCAATTAAATATAAATTTGTCCTCTTTCTCTATTCCACCCTAAATTTTTAAACCCAATTATCGCTGCAATTCTACGTCTTCTTTTCCCTCAGCATTTTAACACTCCTCAGTTTTATAATAATTCTTAAGATACATCTTAAATTTCTTCCAATCTTCTTCCACAGTCTCTCTCTCTTGGTCGCGGATTCTGCCGGTCATTTCTGCCAGTCCCATAAAGTCAATCACTTTCGCCTGCCATTCCTCCAGCGTGGGTAGCTCTTGTGTCTTCCAATACTTTGCTAGAAGAATCCTTGCTGCCGTAGTAGCGTACAAAAAGAAATTCTTGTCCTTCTTCGGCACCAACTGGCCGACCATACCCAAGAGAAATGCCTCTGGTTTCTTGTTAAAGGTGCACTTAAGCACTTTCTTAATTTCATTATAAATCATTTCCCAGAAGGCCTTAATCTTTGGGCAGGTCCACCAAAGGTGGAAAAAGGTACCCTCAGTCTCTTTACATTTCCAGCATTTGTTATTGGGCAAATGGTAAATCTTCGCAAGCTTGACTGGGGTCATGTACCACCTATAAATCATTTTCATAATGTTTTCTCGTAAGGCATTACATGCCGTGAATTTAATACCTGTGGTCCATAACTGCTCCCAGTCAGCAAACATAATGTCATGACCTATGTCCTGTGCCCATTTAACCATAGCAGACTTCACTGTCTCATCTATTGTATTCCACTTCAACAGCAAGTTGTACATTCTTGATAAATTCTTAGTATTGGGTTCTAACAATTCTGTTTCCAATTTCGATTTCTCCACCTGGAAGCCAATTTTCCTGTCTTGTTTGAAAGCCTCCATTATTTGAAAATAATGGAGCCAATCTCGTACCTTGGACTTTATTTTCTCATAACTTTGTAATTTAAATTCACCACCTTCTTGTTCTAAAATCTCAGAGTATTTCGGCCAATTGGTTGTCATATTAAGTTTCTTTACTTCCTTAGCCTCCATAGGTGAAAGCCACCTGGGAGTTCTGTTTTCCAGTAAATCTTTATACCGTATCCATACATTATATAGTGCTTTCCTGACAATATGATTTTTGAAACCCTTATACACTTTAACCTTGTCATACCAGATATATGCATGCCAACCAAAATTATTGTCAAATCCTTCCAAATCTAGAATGTCTGCATTTTCAAGAAGTAGCCAATCTTTTAACCAGCAGAAAGCTGCCGATTCATAGTAAAGTCTTAAGTCCGGCAGGGCAAACCCCCCTCTTTCTTTAGAGTCGGTAAGTATCTTAAACTTAATTCTGGGCTTTTTGCCCTGCCAGACAAATTTAGATATGTCTTTCTGCCACTTCTTGAAACAGTCCAGTTTATCAACAATTTGTAATGTCTGAAACAAAAATAACATTCTAGGCAATACATTCATTTTGATCACAGCAATTCGACCTAACAAGGAAAGCTTCAGGTTTGACCATATTTCTAAATCTTTCTTTATCTCAGTCCAGCACTTGTCATAGTTGTCCTTAAATAAGTTCACATTCTTAGATGTCATGTTAATCCCCAGGTATTTTACACTCTTTGCCACCACTAACCCAGTTTCCTCTTGGAATCTTTCCCTTTCAACATTTGTTAAGTTCTTTTCCAATACCTTGGTTTTTTGTTTATTCAACTTAAATCCTGCGACCTGGCCAAATACTTGAATTAATTCCAAAGCTCTTTTGGTACTAGTGTCTGGCTCTTGCAAGGTCAGTACTAAGTCATCTGCAAAAGCCTTTAATTTGTAATGTCTGGCTCCGACCTGAATCCCTTTTACCAGCTGATCTCCCCTAATCATATTTAACAGGACCTCCAGGACCGATATAAAAAGTAATGGGGATATTGGGCACCCCTGACGTGTCCCTTTTTCTATAGGTAGTTCATCCATAACCACATTATTTACAATTAACTTCGCCTTTTGCTCAGAATAAATTGCACTTATACCATTTTCAAACCTTTGGCCTACCCCCATCCCATGGAGATTCTTTTTCATAAATTTCCAAGATATATTGTCAAAGGCTTTCTCCGCGTCCACAAAAATTAAAACTGCCTTCGTATTAATGTTCACTGTCAGCATTTCTATAATGTCAATTATATTCCTTACATTAGTAGATATATGCCTACCCGGGAGAAAGCCTGCCTGGTCTTTATGAATCTCCTCCACCAGCACCTTCTTTAGTCTTTTTGCCAAAATGTCTGCAAAAATTTTGTAATCCACATTAAGTAGTGATATAGGGCGGTAGTTCTTGATCTGTTTTTTATCAACCTCAGTCTTTGGTATAAGTGTGATGAAAGCTTCTTTCCACGTCTCAGGTGCCCTTTTCCCCTCTAATATCTCGTTGCAAACCTCCTTAAGTGGCTGAATTATCCAGTCTTTCAAGGCTTTGTAATATCTGGAGGTTAGTCCATCTGGCCCTGGAGATTTCCCCAGTTGCATGTTTTGAATGGCACCCTCAATTTCTTGTTCAGTTATTTTCTCATTTAAAAACGCCATACTTTGTTGCGAAATTTTTTGTAATCCATATTTCTTAAGAAATTCTTCAATGTCTCTTTCGTTTTCCGGCCCTTGTGCATACAGTCTTCTGAAATAGCTCTGAAAGCAGTTACTGATCTCATCTGGTTTCGAAATATTCTTTCCATCTACCTCCAAACTTGTAACTGTGTTCAATTTCAGTCTCTTCTTCAATTGCCATGACAGGAGTTTCCCACATTTATCTGCCGATTCAAATGTCTTTTGTCTCATTCGTTTAATTTTCCATTCAATCTCCTGGTTCATCAATTCCATATATTGCTTCTGATACAATTTGATTTGTCTCAAGATCTCATGTGACTTTGGGTTGGATCTCAGTTTCTTTTCACTGTCTTTTATCCTTTCTAAAATTTTATCTTTCTTCTCCTGTTGTTTCCTCCTTTTCAAGGAGTTCTGCTGTATCAAGAAACCCCTCATCACGGCCTTGCTTGCGTCCCAGATCACTCGTTTCTCCACTTCTGTCCTTAGATTTATCTCAAAATAGTCCTTCAAAGTCTTTTGGGCCTTTTGGTACACCTCTGGATCTTTAAATAGGGTGTCATTCATTCTCCATCTAAAAGAGCCAGCTGTTGTTGTTTTCATTTCCATCTTTACTGCATTGTGGTCGGAGCATGTCTTTGGGCAGATTTCCACTTTCTTTATCTTAGGAGCCATCCCACTAGTAATCCATATTTGATCTATTCTTGTCCAGGTCATCTGTGATTCTGAAAAGAATGTTCCCTCCCTCTCAAGGGGGTTTCTTATTCTCCAAATGTCGATCAAATCCAAGTTATCAGTCATTTCAAAGAAAGTCTTAGGTAGTCTCCCGTCCTTGGAGATCACCTGTCTTTGCGCTTTGTCCATATTTGTAGATACAACCCCATTCATATCGCCTAATAAAATCACTTTGTAATCCAGATAATTTGTTAATGTCTCATGTAATTTCTTATAAAATTCTGCCTTCCCTTCATTTGGTGCATAGATTCCAAGTATCAAAATTTTTTCTCCTTGGATCTGTATCTCAATTGCCAAGATTCTGCCCTGTTCATCTTTAAAAATCTGTCTTGGAGCCAATTTCTCTTTTGCGTATATCACCACTCCTCTTTTCTTAACTTTATCTGATGAAATAAATTCTTGTCCCAATCTTTTATTTATAAGTAATCTTCTATGTGCTCTTGTCACGTGGGTTTCTTGCAAGCAAATCAGATCCAATTGTTCTTTCTTCAAAATATGAAAAACCTCACGCCTTTTCCTGGGAAGGTTCAGTCCATTACAGTTCCAAGTTAAAATTCTCAGAGACATTGTTAATTAGTTACCTCCAACTGCACCCTGCAGCTGTTCTTCGTCCGTTGGTGATTTGAGTCCAAATGTCAAATTCCCCAAGTCTGTATCTGCAGTTGAGTTGAGGACCCCTTTCACCAGGTCTTCTCCGTGTTTGTGTAGGAACTGTTCTTTATCTTGTACAGTCTTTATCTTGACTTTCTGTTCTTGGTATGAGCTTTCGTGTGCATGCACACTTCTTCAGATACACTGAAACAGAAGTCACCAGACTCTTATATACCTCAGGTTAAGAACTTAATTCGTTCTGGAGGTCTGTACTTAACCTGAAACTCTTCTTAACCTGAAGCACCACTTTAGCTAATGAAGCCTCCTGCTGCTGCCGCACAATTTCTGTTCTCATCCTGAAGCAAAGTTCTTAACCTGAGGTACTATTTCTGGGTTAGCGGAGTCTGTAACCTGAAGCGTATGTAACCCGAGGTAACACTGTATAGTGAGAAGGTGGGGTGTGGCATTACAGTCGTACCTCAGGTTACAGATGCTTCAGGTTGTGTTTTTTCGGGATACTTCCAGGTTTCGGTGGTCGCACATGCACAGAAGCGCCGAATCGCAACCCACACATGCACAGACACACCACTGCGGGTTGCGAACGTGCATCCCACACGGATCACGTTCTCAACCCGAGCGTCCACTGTACTCGGAAGGGTGTGGGAATGGGTGATTGGCTGATAGGTGTGGTAAACCTGTTGACGACTGTATCACCCATGAAAGCTCATACCGATAACAAACTTAGCTGGTCTCTAAGGTGGTGCTGGAAGGATTTTTTTTATTCTGTTTGTACTACGGCAGACCAACACGGCTACCTACCTGTAACTTCAAACTGAAGGTGTGCTGTTTTCTTTTCCTTTAAATTAGTGCAAAGCAAGACTGTTCCACAGCAAATCCACGCCGCATACAGCTGATGTTTTCGGAGACTTCAGCTCTAGTAGAATCACAGAATCATAGAGTTGGAAGAGACCACAAGGGTCATCGAGTCCAACCCCCTGCCAAGCAGGAAACACCGTCAGAGCACTCCTGACATATGGTTGTCAAGCCTCTGCTTAAAGACCTCCAAAGAAGGAGACTCCACCACACTCCTTGGCAGCAAATTCCACTGTCAAACAGCTCTTACTGTCAGGAAGTTCTTCCTAATGTTTAGGTGGAATCTTCTTTCTTGTAGTTTGGAGCCATTTCTCCATGTCCGCTTCTCTGGAGCAGCAGAAAACAACCTTTCTCCCTCCTCTATGTGACATCCTTTTATATATTTGAACATGGCTATCATATCACCCCTTAACCTCCTCTTCTCCAGGCTAAACATGCCCAGCTCCCTTAGCCGTTCCTCATAAGGCATCGTTTCCAGGCCTTGGACCATTTTGGTTGCCCTCCTCTGGACACGTTCCAGTTTGTCCGTGTCCTTCTTGAACTGTGGTGCCCAGAACTGGACACAGTACTCCAGGTGAGGTCTGACCAGAGCAGAATACAGTGGACCAGAGCAGAATACAGTGGAGTTGGAAGCGATGTAGTAGAGTTGGAAGCGATGCACAAGGGTCATCCAGGGTCAACCCACTGCCAATGCACAAATCACAACTAAAGATGGGGAGAGTGGTCCTTCATGCCCCACTTTTTGTCTGCAGAAGTTGGGCTCTCCCTTCCTTTTTCCAGTGCACCCGCTTGTCTGATTTGTGAACCTTTAGGTCTTCATTTCCTTTAATGTGCACATCAAAACCAGATCAAATGTGTATCTCTCTGCTTAATGAATTTAAGACTTCTGAACATTTTAGGACTGCAGCCTGGGTGCCAATTCTTTTTTTCCCTCCAAGTGTACATATGAGGCATTGAAATATGAAAGAGCAGCATATTGTACTTTTTGTCCATCAAATAATTTTTGAAAAGAAATCTAAAAGTGCACATGCAGTTAATGATGCCATTAAAATGTGCTGATAGCTATTTTCTAAATATAAAGAGCTATACAAGTTTCATTCTTCCCTGGTCTGTTGAACAATGCAGTTTACGCCTCTAATTCTGAGAGTGCCTTGAATTTGCTCCTTCCCAGCATCCTAGACTCACTTTTCCAAGTGCAAGGCTACAATCCTAATCCCATTTACTTGGGAGTAAACCCCATGGAAGTGAAGAAGATTTACTTTTGAGTAGACATAGGATTATGTTGTTAATATGCCCCTCGCTTCCTCCAATCCTATTTTAAAAGCAATTAGCCAGAGTTTACTTAGTGTTACTGGTGTTATTTAGTAGGAAGCTAATACTGATTTTTAAACCATCGTTTTGCATTGACCAACCGGTTTTTGCAATAATATAGTGGATGCATTTTTACATTTCCAGGGTTGTCAAGCTACTGAGCGAAAGATCAGGGTTGTGGGTATGTTGCAGTACAAGCAAAGACTGCTGGTTTTCTAGCACTGTGAATGTTTATTTTTCTTTGCCTGAATGGCATTATGTATTTGTATCTTTTTCATCCCAGGAGCTCAAGGCTGTAAATAATAATAATAATAATAATAATAATAATAATAATTTATTATTTATAACCTGCCCATCTGGCTGGGTTTCCCCAGCCACTCCGGGCGGCTTCCAAAAAAACATTTAAAATGCAATCTTGTCTTCCCTTTCCCTCCCCCCTTTCAAAACTTTCACAGCAGTCCTTTGAGGTAGGCTAGACTTGGAGTTGGTAGCTCAGACACCAAAGTTGTGAAACTGCATGTACCTAGACTACTTTTGGGTTGTTTTTATTCATCAGGGTTGACAACTTTTAATTGTTTTTGTCTTCTGTAAATATTCAGACTCTGAAGTCTTGCAGTTAAAGCAAAGGGCGCGCGGGGGGGGGGGGCTGTTTCGTGGCTGTGTGCATGTTTAGTTTTCTTTCCATCAATGGCACTATATAATTAGAGCTTGCTTTTCCTTCCAGGAGCACAAAGTTGAGTATATTGCCTTCCCCACCCTCCCCTTTTATCTTTGCAACAGCCCTGTGAGGTAGACTAGGGAGAGTTAATACATATGCCTAAGGAGCAGTTCTTGCCAATAGATTGCAGGTGTGGGTAGGTGCAACCCAGAAACAGTTTGCCGGGGCCCAGGAAATCCTGTGGAAATCCCTGTGAGTGAGAACTGCAGCCCATCACACAATCTGTTTTGTTGTATGAAAGCAATCCTCTTATCAGGGAGACAACAACATTTCCAGAAGCAAATTCAAAAAATTCCTTCCAGTAGCACCTTAGAGACCAACTAAGTTTGTTATTGATATGAGCTTTCGTGTGCATGCACATGTGTATCTGAAGAAGTGTGCATGAAGAAGTAGCACCTTAGAGACCAACTAAGTTTGTTATTGGTATGAGCTTTCGTGTGCATGCACATGTGTATCTGAAGAAGTGTGCATGCACACGAAAGCTCATACCAATAACAAACTTAGTTGGTCTCTAAGGTGCTACTGGAAGGAATTTTTTTTATTTTGTTTCGACTACGGCAAACCAACATGGCTGCCTACCTATATCCAGAAGCAAAGATACACTTCCCAGCTGAATTGCGTGAATCAGTCTTGGTTCTTCGGGACATTGAGTCATGTGTGATCTAGAAGCTTGCACACCTTCACGCCTCCTGGTAGATAAGACACCATACCTAATGCATAGCTTCTGCGAGCCTGACATTGACACGTGGCAGCTGCCCACAGGACCTACAGCCTTAAAAGAACAAAAATTCCCAGGCGGCTGGGCCTGGAAGCTCAACTTATCAATGCCCTGCACTGCTTCCTGCTGTGAGATTGCTTTGGGACGTTGTGGGGAATTGAAGGAGAATGCTTGGGCTTCACATGAATTTCCCACAATGTGCTGAACTGATGTGTCAGAGGGCATGGTGGGAATTTTAAATGCCAGCTCCCAGCTGCTGTTACTGCCACCACCAAGTCAACCTAACCGGGTCGAATGATTTAGGATAGGTCCCATCAGTGTCCCCAAAACCGGAAGCCCGCCTTGGCTCTCAGGATGTTAATAATAATAATAATAATAATAATAATAATAATAATAATAATTTATTTATTTATACCCCGCCCATCTGGCTGGGATTCCCCAGCCACTCTGGGCGGCTTCTAACAAAGTATTAAAATACAGTAGTCTGTTAAACATTAAAAGCTTCCCTAAAGAGGGCTGCTTTCAGATGTCTTCTAAAAGTCTGGTAGTTGTTCTTCTCTTTGACATCTGGTGGGAGGGCATTCCACAGGGTGGGCGCCACCACCAAGAAGGCCCTCTGCCTGGTTCCCTGTAACTTGGCCTCTCGCAGCGAGGGAACTGCCAGAAGGCCCTCAGTGCTGGACCTCAGTGTCCGGGCAGAACGATGGAGGTAGAGGCGCTCCTTCAGGTATACAGTGGTACCTCAGGTTACAGACACTTCAGGTTACAGACGCTGCTAACCCAGAAATAGTACAGTGGTGCCTCGCGAGACGAAAAGAATCCGTTCCGCGATTCTCTTCGTCTAGTGGTTTTTTCGTCTTGCGAAGCAAGCCCATTGACGGCTTAGTGGATTAGCGCTATTAGCGGTTTAGCGGCTTTTAGCAGCTTTTAGCGGCTTAGCGGATAAGCGGATAAGCAGATAAGCGGCTTAGAAAAAGGGGGGGGGAAAGGAACAAAACCCGCAGGAACTCGCAAGACATTTTCGTCTTGCGAAGCAAGCCCATAGGAAATTCGTTTTGCGAAGCACCTCCAAAATGGAAAACTCTTTCGTCTAGCGAGTTTTCCGTCTTGCGAGGCATTTGTCTTGCGGGGCACCACTGTACATCGGGTTAAGAACTTTGCTTCAGGTGACTTCCGGGTCGGCGCCATCGCCGAATGGCGGACTCCCTCCGAGCTCCGGAGGGAGTCGGCTGGGTAGGGGTCGGGTCCTGCCGTGCCGGCGACGCGGGGACCCTCAAAAACCATGGGCGGAGATGCCCATGGACTTGGTGACTCGGCGGGCACCGTTTGCGCCCCCCGACCCTCGAAGGAGCCTTTTTAAAGGCTGCGGAGCGGGTGACGGGGGGGGTGTGGTGCTGTGAGTCCAATGCTTCCCCTGCCCAGCGAAGCCGCATGCCATTCGGCGGAGAGCAACGACTTCTTCTTTGAAAATTTCGGATTTGGACTAAAAGGAACAACCCGTGAGTAAATTGATTGGACTTAAAAGGGAAATTTGATCTTTGAATTTGGAGCGAGCGGGGGGAGTGCAAAAAGGAAGTCCGTCCCCCCCTGTTGTAGATGGCTCAACGCAAGGATTTGACAACTAAGATCGAGAGATGAACTTGTTTACCTGAAAAAAATTTTTAACTTCACGAAGGGAAATTACAATAATTGTGCTGGAGGAGAAGACTGATTTGTGGGAACTAAAATGCAACCCCCCCCGGGAACCGGGAACGATCCTCTATGAGAGACTGGTGAAGAGACACAGAAACTTTGACAGCTGTCAAAGTAGCTGTCAAAGCAGGAAAATAAAAGAGAACTTTGTTACGATGGCTGGTTAGATTTGTTACAATTTGGACATAAATTATTGGAAATAAAGGCAACAAGTTATTTGACTTTTGGGTCTGATTTTGAAAGAAATTAAGTTACCATATTCCCTCTAGAGGGAGGCTGGGACATTGCAACAGTAGCAGCAAGTGGAAAAATATTATGAATTTGAGCAGGATCTGTTATCTCTTGGGAAAGCTGCAAAAACGAAGCATTATTTTGTCTACAGAGGTTTCTATACTAAAGGAGACAATGGATTTATCTATTGAAGAAAGGAAGGGACTTGACGCAAGTTATGTTCCTGAATAACAAAAGCCTTTGTGGAGAACAAGAAGTTTCTGAATTAGAAGGTTTCTGCAGCAGAACAGGAAAAAGCAACCTGAGGAATAAGAGCTGGACCAAATTTGAAGCCGGAGTATTTGGAACATCCAGATTTTAAAAGGACCAGGAAATAGAATTCAAGTTAGACTCTTAAATATAGAGGTCTGGATGGAAGAACAATGACTTTTTCTGAGAGTTTTTTCGAGATTGGACTTTCTGAAATTAAAAGCTATCAAAAGACGGCAAAGTGGAATTGAGATATAGACGTGGATACACCAGGCTGGCAGTAGACAATGGATGAACTTTGGGGATTGGAACCGGGGAATGGGGGGGGGGGAGAGAGATTTGGAATCCAAAGACTGTAAAATTATATATTATTTCTTTCTTTACTTTTTTCATGTTTGTTGTTTGAAAATAGGGGAATTCGTGGAAGGGAAATGGGGTCGATCTTAGGGAATTATATAAAATATAAGGAGAAATGGTTCATTAAGATAAATAAGATAAATTAATTTGGAATAAATGGGTTATTTAAAATTACAAATAAGGTTTTAAAATTTGGGGTAAGAATCTGTGGAATCAATTTAAGGGAAATGGAATACAAGAGGGGGAGGGGGGGGGGAAGTCCGGGAAAGATGCCACTGAAACCAAGTGTAAATCATATTTGTTTTTTCTTTCTTTCTTGCTATCTTTCCTTTTTATTCTGGAAAATTTTTAATAAATATTATTAAAAAAGAAAAAAAGAACTTTGCTTCAGGATGAGAACAGAAATCACACGGCAGAGGGAGGCCCCATTAGCTAAAGTGGTACCTCAGGTTAAGAAGAGTTTCAGGTTCAGAACGGACCTCCAGAATGAATTAAGTTTTTAAACTGAGGTACCACCGTACTGGATTTGCACCATAAGTTGGCCCTCCCATTTTCTGCTATGGCCCTCCCACAAAGAACCCTGGGAACCGCAGTTCTGTGGGAGCGGGGCGGAACTAGAGCGCTCAGACCCACCCCAATTCCCCCTGCATTGATCTTGCTCTCTTGCCAACTGTCCTCTGCTTGTGACTTCCAGGACACGGACGCTCCAGCGAGGACTGTGGGGACGACCGCCCGCGCCACCGAGACAGCCACCTCCTGGCGAGTCGTCTGGAACGAGACCAGGAGAAGCTCCTCAGGTGACGCCCCTTTGGGTGGGCTGCGTGGAGCGCAGGTTGCGCTTGGGGGAGCTGCTTGGCAGCTGGGGATCCGGGAACAGTGGACTGCAGGGAAGACCTGGGCACAGAGGGAGGCTGCTGGGCAGCTTCTTCACAATTCCATTTCACCGTTTGGTGGGCAGAGGAGGAACTGAATGGGGGTGGTGGAAATGCACCTGCCGCTGCTTCTGGAAAACATGAGGTGTTGCCCCCTCTGTCCTGTTTTGTGGCTTCCAATTGGGGCATCTGGTTGGCCACTGTGGAAAACAGGATGCTGGACTAGATGGGATCTCTCTGGTCTGTTCTCCTCCTCCTCCCCCTCCTCCTCCCCCTCCTTCTCTTCTTTCTCTTTCTCTTCCTCCTCCTCCTCCTCTTTCTGTTTCTCTTTCCCTTTCCCTTTCTCTTTCTCCTCCCCCTCCCCCTTCTCCTCCTCTTTTTCTTCTCCTCCTCCTCTTTCTCTTTCTCTCTTCCTTCTACCCCTTCTCCTCTTTCTCTTTCTCTCATTCCCCTCCTCCTCCTCTTCCTCCTTTTCCTCCTCTCTCTCTCTCTCTCTCCCTCCCTCCCTCCCTCCCTCCCTCCCTCCCTCCCTTCCTCCTCCTCCTCCCCCTTCTCCTCTTTCTCTTTCTCTTCCTCCTCCTCCTCTTTCTCTTTCTCTTTCCCTTTCTTTTTCTCCTCCCCTCCCCCTTCTCCTCCTCTTTTTCTTCTTCTCCTCCTCTTTCTCTTTCTCTCTTCCTTCTACCCCTTCTCCTCTTTCTCTTTCTCTCATTCCCCTCCTCCTCCTTTTCCTCCTTTTCCTCCTCTCTCTCTCTCTCTCCCTCTCCCTCTCCCTCCCTCCCTCCTTCTCCTTCTCCTTCTCCTTCTCCTTTTTCTCTTCTTCTTCCTCCTCCTCCTCCTCTTCTTCCTTTCTCTCCCCTCCTCCTCCTCCTCTTTTTATTCATATATATCCCGCCTCCCCCCCCCCCAACTGGGGCTCAAGGCAGCTCACAAAAATTTAAACAAAGGCAGATGAAACACATATAGATGAGAACATGTAAAAGGTTAATGTTAATGTTAACGAGCGATTAAGCTACCTGTGGGGGTTAAAGCAATACAAAAACCAGATTCGTTAAAATACAGATAATATAACAGCAAAGCTCTATCCTTAAAAAGCAGTCAGTTCCCAAAGGACTGCCAGAATAATAATAATAAAAATCTTTGCCCGCCAGAGGAAGGGAGTCCCAAAGCCTTGTGTTCTTAGTTTAATTCCTGTGCCTTTGAATAAATGTCAGCTCTGTAATATGTCCCCAGTATACCAGTGCACCAAAGTTTCAAAGATACTTTCACTATTTTATCATTTGTGGTCTGCTGCCCTGGGCTACTTTGGGAGGGTGGTCAGAATACACATTTAATAAATAAATGTGGAACTTGAAATTCAGATTTTGTTTTTTTAAAAATAGCATAATGCATTTTAAGCTGTGGTTATGATTAATTTGGTATATGGTACCACAGAATGACACTTCCCGGCACTTTATAACAAGGGGGCAGAAAGTATCTACAGTTACTCTGACACCCCCCCCCAACAAAACAACAAAAAAGCCAGCCCACCCCCAATTTGGGCAGCTTAGGGTTGCATAGAACGGATATTTATGGGTGTGTTGGGACTGTGGAACTGAAAGTAAATTCCTGGGCTGAGCGCGGATTTTGGAAAAGCTTCAAAAATCACCAAAGTCTTCAAAAACCTCAAAAAAGGCTACCACACCGCGTGCTATGAGTTGCTCCTTGAAGTCAAGTCGCAACTGCACCCCCTGAATGCACGGTTTCAAGAAAAAGGAAACAAACTTGCAAGACAAAGGAAACAAACTTGCAAGACGTTTTCGTCTTGCGAAGCAAGCCCATAGGGAATTCCCTCTTACGAAGCAACTCAAAAAACGAAAAACTTGCAGCTGATGGGAGTTATAATCTAAACACTTGGTGGGCACCAGGTTGGCAAAGGCTGCCCTCCTAATCCTTTCTCTCGTCTTTCCTCCCCTTAGAGAAAGCAAAGAGCTGGCTGACTTTGCGCGGATACATCCTGCCGGTTGCACTGCGAACGGTTTGAACTCCAACCTCATGGTGACTGGGGGCCCCCCCTTGACCGGCTCAGGGCGGTGGTCCGCTGACCCCGCGTCCCACCTAGCGACTCACCCGTGGCTGCCCAGGACCAGCAGCTCCTCAATGTGGTTGGCGGGGCATCCCTACGGTGAGTCCGCGGGGCAGGGGTTCCGCTCGCTGGCGGGATTGCAGGATTGGACCGGCACCTACTGAACTTGAGGGGCCGGTGGGTGGGCAGGCAGAAGGTCTCCGCTCTTGTGTGAAGGGGCAGCATCTGCCTGGGCAAATAATCTGTGAAGGCCTCACCTGGAGCAGTTTTGTTCCAGCGGCACCATTTCCTGGACTGCTGTTTCCAAAGACAGGGAGCCAGGTCATTCCATCATTCACTTATTTGCCACATTTCATTGGAAGATCAAAGAGCAGTTTGCAATATACCGTATTGGCCCAAATATAAGCTGCACCTGAATATAAGCCTCACCTTTAAAATTCAAGGAAAAAAAGACAATACCCGAATATAAGCTGCTCCCTTAAAATTCCGCAGGCACTTACCCCCGTTCCGTTTTACCGTATGTCTGTTTCAGCAGTGATATCGTAAAAGCCCGTTTTCGTAAGGTCGTGACTTTAAGCCGCGCTTTAACTTTTCAGAATTTTTAAAAAATTGCAGCTTACATTCAGGCCAATACGGTATAAACACAAAAATGCATAGCATAGTAAGAGACTTAAACAATACTCCCCAGTTTGAAAGGCCATAGGTGGTTTAATTAGCCAAAGGCCTGGGAGAAGAGGGAGGTTTTCTCCTCGCGTCTCAAGATACGTAGTGAAGGCGCCAAGAGAGGGAGAGTTTTCCACAAATGGGGAGCCACCGCAGAAAAGGCCCTGTTCTTGTGTTGCCACTCTCTGGACCTCCTGCGGAGGAGGCACACAAAGAAAGGCCTTGGGATGGTGATCACAGGGTGTGGGGGCGGTTCAGATGGGGAGAGGTGGTCCTTGAGAGAATTGTGGTCCGGAGCCGTTTAAGACTTTATAGGTCAGAACCAGCACTTTGATTTGGGCCTGGAAATTGATTGTCAGCCAGGGCAGTCAGGCCCTGATCAGTGTAATATGCTGAAGCCATATTGCCCCGGTGAGCAACCCGGCCGCCGAATTCTGTACCAGCTGAAGTTTCCGAACTGTCTTCAGTGGCAGCCCCACCTATAGTAATCTCTAGTCCTTTTTCTCTTAGGTCTCGGCCACCCTTCGTTGCACCAAGGCATGGCTCCCGGCTTCCCCGCTGGCATGGGGGGAGCGCTCCCTTCCGCCTACCAGTTTGCCAGGGACCCTCAGTCTGGCCAGCTTGTCGTGATCCCCAGCGAGCACCTGCCGCACTTTGGTGAGTACCTAAGCCAGGAGGGATGCCTTGAAAGGCTCTTTTCTGGGACGGAGGGGCTTTCGGGATGCTAGAACTCCCTTCTTCACCCACAAGAGCCCAGGGCCCAAGCCCTGGCCCTTTCCCTTTCTTCCAGCTTGGCCCTAAGGCCATGTTCTCCCAAACCTCGCTCACTTGTCCATCACTGATGGACAGAGTTCAATCCTGCGGGGAACACCGTGCCCAAGCAGATCCCAGCAGGCAGAAGGATTGAGCCCTCTGTTTATCAGATACGATACGATAATCTTTATTGTCATTGTCCCATACAGAACAACAAAATTGAAAAAATCGACATCAGACATTCAAAAACCAACAAGCCTGCTACCCCAGCCTAGTTAGCCCTCCTAAAAACTCTGATACCCCATAATTAAATACAATATACTCCCGTACAGACTACCTTACACTGCGTTTAGAACCAAAATCACATTTGGGTATAAACTGTTTCTCAGGAGGCTAGTCCTGGTTTTTATAACCCTGTACCTTCTTCCAGAAGGCAGAAGCTGAAAGAGATCATTTCCGGGGTGCGCACTATCCTGAGCTATCTCTGCAGCTTTCTTTTGGCACCTGGAAGCGTAGATTTGATCCAAGGTGGGATCAAATGACAGTAAGAGCTGTTTGACAGTGGAATTTGCTGCCAAGGAGTGTGGTGGAGTCTCCTTCTTTGGAGGTCTTTAAGCAGAGGCTTGACAACCATATGTCAGGAGTGCTCTGATGGTGTTTCCTGCTTGGCAGGGGGTTGGACTCAATGGCCCTTGTGGTCTCTTCCAACTCTATGATTCTATGATTCTAAGAGTCCACCCAATTATTCTCTCTGCAGTCTTTACAACCCTGGACAGCATTGTTTTTCCCCTGACTGTGCAGCTCCCAAACCACACACACAGACCATAAGTTAACACACTCTCCACAGTACAATGGTAAAATGCCATCAACAGGTCCTTTGAGAGATTATTTTTTCCAGAGGATTCTCAGAAAATATAACCTCTGCTGTGCTCTCTTCATCAGGTCTTTGCTGTTTTCTCCCCAGGTTAGGTCATCTCTCAACTCCATTCCCAGAAGTCGAAACACTGAGACCTGTTCCACGCACTTCCCCTCAATAATCAATGGCTGAATATTCAATATACATTTCCTAAAGTCCATAATAATCTCTTTTGTTTTCTTTAAGTTAAGGAGTAAGTTGTTTTTCCTGCACCACTCCCCCAACTGCTCAACTTCCTTCCTATAGGCCACCTCCCCCTCTCCAACCGTGATTAAACCAACCACTGTTGTATTATATGCAAACTTAATGAACTTATTACCGGGGTATTTGGGGGGCACAGTCAGCTGTGCAGAGCATATATAAAAGTGGGCTCAACACGCACCCCTGAGGCGTCCCCGTATTCAGGATGAGATCCGCAGGCATAGAGGGTTGAGTTGTCTTGCAAGTGAACAAGACCCCTCTTGCCAACTCTTGTGGGTCAGCTTTGACAGGCAGGTCAGATCACCCACCAACCAGACACCATGACACCAGTTGATTGACAGGTCAGTGACTCCTGTCAGAGTTGGCCCACTGGGGTGGAGGAGATAAAGATTTGGATAAAGATATGTTTTTTCAAAAAAGTGTGGTCAGATGCAGGGGTGGTGGTGGAATTGTTTGTGGTCCTTAGGGAGAGAATGCTCAGTCGGCAGAGCACGAGACTCTTCCTCTCAGGGCTGTGGGTTCGAGCCCAACGTTCGGCAAACAATTAAAGCAAAGATTATGGGACAATGCACACACTGACTTGCGTTCTCGATCACACGCAGTCTGTAGCCCGCTGGCAGTAGGAGTACAATATGTGTGTGTCTTTAAGTTAACATCTTACATTAAAAACCTGACAGTACCAAACTATCGAAGGCTTTTCACCAAAGCCAGACTAAACGTCTTTCCTTCTGCAGTGTTGGATGGCAGGTTGAGAGGAGTTCCCTACCAGGACAGACTTTGCTCGTGTGCTCAAGACATCGATTCCATAAAACATATTTTGTTGCACTGTGCAAAATATGAGCAGGCCAGGGCTGAACTCATATTACCCTTGCTGGTACCTTTCCCGGGAAAATCAGAGGCTCACTATGTCAGGTTCCTATTGGAAGACCGGACAAATGCTAGAACATTAGCAGTGGCAAAGTTTTTATCGGTGGTTGCAAGAACAAATAATCCCTATATTCTGAACAAAATGCTTGTTTAACCTAGAGGTGGGCTGTATGAATTGTATATTGCTTTGTAATTATTTGTTGGGTCTCTGGACCGTAATAAAGACTGATGATGATGATGATGATGAACAATTCCTGCATCATCATCATCATTATTTATTGAATTTGTATTGTGCCCTAAACCTACAGGTCTCATTGCAGGGGTTTGGAATTGACGACCCTCCCAGCTCTATGCTTCTATGAACATGTTGTGGTCATTTGTTTTTTGAGTAGCGGTGTTGTTGTGACTTCCTGTCCGCCTTGTCTCTCTCCACAGCGGCGGAGCTGATGGACCGTGCGCCGCCTCTCTGGCCCGCCATGTACCCCCCGGTGAGGAGCTCCTTGCAGCATGCGCAGCAGCTGCAGCTCCTCTCTCACCAGCAGCTGATCCGCCAGCACGAGCTGTACATCTTGCAGCAGCAAGCCGCCCACGCCATGGAGCTCCACCGGAGTGCCCAGCTGGTGGTAAGTCCCCCAGCGCAGGGGCAAAACTGGCAACCCACTCTGGCGACGCCAAAGGCCCAAACCGCACCAGAGTTTTCTTCTTTCCAAAGCGGAAGGAACCAGCTTTGACCAACAAGGTGCCCCCTCAATGTTGGAATCAACTCCCACTGTCCCCGACTGCTTTTGACCACCGGTGATGCAATCCAAAACAGGCCCCTGGTTGGGCAGGTTGTTGCTTGAAGGTTGGCCTGCCACCTTCATGTCGTGAATTCTTCGCGGCGCTTTAGCAGAAATGCTCAGAGTTCCAGGTTCTTCAGTGCACTATATTTATTGTGAGCTATACATACAAATACGGACGCGGGTGGCACTGTGGGTTAAAACACAGAGCCTGGGACTTGCCGATCAGAAGGTCAGTGGTTCAAATCCTCGTGATGGGGTGAGCTCCCGTTGCTCGGTCCCTGCTCCTGCCCACCTAGCAGTTCGAAGGCACGTCAAAGAGCAAGTAGATAAATAGGTACCGCTCCGGCGGGAAGGTAAACGGCGTTTCCGTGCGCTGCTCTGGTTCGCCAGAAGGGCTTAGTCATACTGGCCACATGACCCGGAAGCTGTATGTCGGCTCCCTTGGCCAATAAAGCGAGACGAGTGCCACAACCCAGTGGCGTAGCATGGGTTGTCAGCACCCGGGGCAAGGCAAGTAATTTGCGCCCCCTAACCCATGGATTATGGGACGCAGGTGGCGCTGTGGGTAAAAGCCTCAGTGCCTAGGACTTGCCGATCGAAAGGTCGGCGGTTCGAATCCCTGCGGCGGGGTGCGCTCCTGTCGTTCGGTCCCAGCGCCTGCCAACCTAGCAGTTCGAAAGCACCCCCGGGTGCAAGTAGATAAATAGGGACCGCTTACAAGCGGGAAGGTAAACGGCGTTTCCGTGTGCGGCTCTGGCTCTGGCTTTGGCTCTGGCCAGAGCAGCGATGTCACGCTGGCCACGTGACCCGGAAGTGTCTCCGGACAGCGCTGGCCCCCGGCCTCTTGAGTGAGATGGGCGCACCAACCCCAGAGTCTGGCAAGACTGGCCCTTACGGGCAGGGGTACCTTTACCTTTACCTTTAACCCATGGATTTGCGCCCCCTAACCCTAACCCCCAGATGTTGCGCCCGGTGCGGCCGGCCCCCCCTGCACCTCCCACGCTACGCCACTGCCACAACCCCAGAGTCATCCACAACCAGACCTAATGGTCAGGGGTCCCTTTACCTTTAATCATTCTTTTGCACCCTTCTCTCCCTCCCCCCATGCAGGAGAGGTTAAAAGCGAGTGAGCAGCGGGCAGAGATGGAGGAGAAAATGTCCAAGCGGAATCTGGACGGTGCCAAGCCCGGCCTCGCCACCTCCGCTTCTGGGCTTCTGCGCCGGAAGCCCCCCGTCCTGTCGCCCAGCACCTCTGCCTCCTACAGCAAGGCTGGAAGCCCCCCTGCCCTGTCCCCCCGGGCATCCCCTGTGCCCGTCCTCAAGGCGGAGGTGATCCAAAAGGAGCCCCCGCTGCAGCCGGCCTACTCCTACCCTGCCACCCCCATCTCCCACCCTTCCAGCCCACCCCCTGCTTCTCCGCCCCCGGCCCCCACCATCCCCCCCAAGGAAGAGGAGGAGCCTGACGGCCCCGAGAAGAAGGAGATGGAGAAGGGAGCCTCCAGCCCCTACCAGGCTTTGTTCCCAGGTAAGGAAGCCCAAACCTGGGTAGGGAGCCCCCTTGCACTTTGATCCTGGCATCCTTGTCTTCGCTGCTTCCTTCCTTAGCTTTCTCCTGCTCTCCGCCTCCCCCCCCCCAAAAAAAAAGACTCCCCCTCCACCGCTCAGAAGTCATCAGCATGCGAAAAATGTGCGGCTGGGGTTCTCATGCAATGCGGGACCCCGAGGGCGAAGTAGAAACGAGGGGAGACCCAGCAGGAGAAACCTATAAGATAGGCGCCAAATGGCTCCTCAAACCAAGCTTGTGGTCGCCAAAACAGAATGTCTGGTTTCCATTTTGGGGCAAGACCGCTCTAAAGTCTTGTTTTTCCATTGATGAGCTATCAGTTAAACATTTGGCTTAGTTCAGAGGTCAACAACAACAGCAAGAAGATAATACAGCGGTACCTTGGTTTACGAACTTAATCCGTTCCTAGAGTTCATTCTTAAACCAAATCCGTTCTTAAACCGACGCACGCTTTCTCTAATGAGGCCTTCCATCATTCGGCTTCCGTTCATAGACCGAGGCAAAGTCTGCAAACCGGAGTTCGTTGTGGAGTTCGTAAACCGAATAGTTTGTTAACAGGACTGTTTGTAAACCGAAGTACCACTGTAGTAGTAGTAGTAATAGTAATAATAATAATAATAATAATAATAATAATAATAATAATACAAATAAATTATTTAAACTCTGCCCATCTGGCAGGGTTTCCCCAGCCACTCTGCGTGGTTCCCAACAGAACACTAAAAACAGAATAAAATTTCAAACATGAAAAACTTCCCTAAACAGGGCTGCCTTCAGATGTCTTCTAAAAGTCAGGTAGTTGTTCCTTGACATCTGATGGGAGGGCATTGCACAGGGTGGGCGCCACCACCAAGAAGGCTCTCAGAGCTGGACCTCACAGAGTCTGGGCTGAATGATGGAGACACTCCTTCAAGTATACTCAGGTATACCTCAGGTATAACCTTGAGCTAGATTAAGAGCTTTGAGAACTGAAAGAACAGTCACATGATCCAGGGACATTTTACATCTATATTGGCCTCCTCTGACCTCCTTTTCTTAGTGGTGACACAGACCATTCATAAGGTAGGAATATTCGTCACAACTGTGAGCAGGGCAGTGGGGGAAGGGAAGACAAGGGACAACAATTCACTATAACATTGTCAATAGGCAGGGAGTGTCAGGGTCTAGAGTCTGCCACACTAAACAATTGAGTTCTTACAAATACAGAACAGGTATTATGGGACCAATTCTGCCAATCAAAGCAGCCCAGGGGGCAGATGTGGGGCAAGGTGATCTCAATGCATGCCTTAACTAAAAACAATGTGGGTGCTTCTTAAAGAGGTATTTGCTTTCTGCCCACCCCCCATCCAATTGATTGATGAATAACATTTAAAACAGCTAAGACTTACAGTCCTCTGCCAAACCCTGCTCACTCTTCCTTCTCACACACATTCAAGCCTGTCTCTGCAAACAGAAGCGTTAGAAAATTGCCAGCCTTTTTGAAAAATGGCCCATGTCCTGAATCCTGGCTTCTTGTTGGGCGCAATTAAGGAAAACCTTCCAGCTCTGCTTTAGAGTTAAATGAGATTCAGGTGAGGGTCATATGCCTTGTCAATCCCAGCAGGTATATACAGTGGTGCCTCGCAAGACGAAATTAATCCGTTCCGCGAGTCTCTTCGTCTAGCGGCTTTTTCGTCTTGCGAAGCAAGCCCATTGACGGCTTAGCGGATTAGCGCTATTAGCGGCTTAGCGGATAAGCGGCTGAGCGGCTTAGAAAAAGGGGGGGGGGAAACCCCGCAGGTACTCGCATGACATTTTTGTCTTGCGAAGCAAGCCCATAGGGAAATTCGTTTTGCGAAGCGCCTCCAAAACGGAAAACCCTTTCGTCTAGCGGGTTTTCCGTCTTGCGAGGCATTCGTCTTGCGGGGAACCACTGTAACCGCAAGACCCAGGCCAATGTTCTCTGTTTAGGGAAGCTTTTGATGTTTGATGCATTACTGTATTTTAATATTGTGTTGGAAGCTGCCCAGAGTGGCTGGGGAAACTCAGCCAGATGGGTGCAGTATAAATAATAAATAAATTATTATTATTATTATTATTATTATTATTATTGCAGTTCTTCTCCCTTGGGGAGAAAGGGACTCCTTCTTCCTCCCTTTCTTGCAGTAATTCTATTCATTTTCAGAAAAAGGTTGTCCAAGATTTTGCAAATTACGAGTTCTTGCACAGGATCTGATGACAATGTGCATAGCCCCTGTACAGTTACAGATCTCTGTTGAACAAATGCAGGCGTAAAATAAAACCAAAGTCAATAAATTACAGGTGCATGAGTGTCTGGAACTATTCATGATGGTTAAACAAGACGTGGACCCTCTTTTCTGTCAGGGGAAAGTCATTAAAGGTTGGGTGGCCATGTGTCATGGGTGCTTTAGCTGAGATATGTCAGCCATATTTGTTTGTAGGGCAGGGGGTCCTTGGGCCTCCTCCTTGCTTTCTGGCCATGATCCCAGCTTCTCTTTCCCTCCCCCTGCAGAGATTCCTTCGGGATACCCTTTCCAGGCCCTCCCAGCTTCTTTCAGAAGACACTACCCATACCTCCTCCAGCCAACGGCCGCCTCGGACGCAGATGGCTTGGCGCCCGACGTCCCTCTGCCCGCTGGAGACCCCGAGGGCCTGGCCCTTTCCCCGGAGGTCAAGCCCACCCACCTCTCCCCGTCCAAAATCGTGAAGCCCATGCGGGCAGACGAAGAGGAGGAGGAGGAGGAAGAAGAAGAAGAGGAGGAGGAGGAACCTCTGGAAGAACGAGTGAAGACGGAGCTGGAGCTGGACGCAAACCATGACGGGGACATCTGCAAGCAGGATGTGGGAGCCCTGGACCTGGCGGCCTCCGTGGCTCGCCCGCTCCAGGACGTGGGTGGCCGAGGGCTCCTCATGTGCCACGGCAAGGCCTTGAGCAGTTTGAGGCATGAAGAAGAGGAAGAGGAAGAGGAAGAGGAAGAGGAGGAAGAAGCAGAAGCTCTTCAGGACTGCCAGCCTGTGTACGAAGCGATGGCCTGTCCTGCAGATCTGGAGAGCCAAGCGGAGGCTGCGGACGCCAACACTTGCCCCGTCCACGTCGACTACGAAGGCGCGTTGTTGCACCGGCCGGCCGAGCAGGCAGAGGAGCCGTCGCTGTCCCTGGAGCTGCCTCACATCCGCTCTCCGCAGGGGAGGGAATTCCCTGTCCTCGTTCCGGAAGAGGAGCCGCTCCCGGAGAGGCCCTGCTGCGGGAGCGAGCCGGTCTCCTGCCTCGTCTCAGCCCTGGATATCAAGCCGGAAGACCCCCTGGCCGGGATGAACGCCCTGGTGGCCGCGGCCGAGTTGCCCCAGGCGTGCCCGCTGCTGGTGGGCGACAGCGTCGCCCAAGAGGCAGTGGTGAACCTGGAGGTGTCCTCTAGCTTGTCCCCGGAACACACTTTCCTGCAAGGGATCACACTGCTGAGCGAAATCGCCGAGCTGGAGCTGGAGAAGAGGAGGCAGGAGGCAGAAGGTGGGTTTGGGGGGCAGAGGGCTGTGTTCCTTGCACTGGAGACAGAGAGACACAAACACACAGAGGGCAAGGCACTCACTGAACTTTGCAGGACCTCAGTCTTGGTAAACATGCATGAGCCCTGCAAAAGTCTGACTGGTGCCTCCTAGAGCTGAATGAGTTTCTGATGCTACCTCTTTGCAGAGTCAGATCACTGCTCCATTTAGCCAGGATCGCCTCCTCTGACTTAGCAGACTCCAGAATCACAAGCAAGGGTCTTGCTCATTAACTGGGTTGAACTGGGGAGGGGGGGGGCTGCATAATGCAAAGCACTTTTTTTGCCTCTGAGCCACAGCTCCTCTCAAAGGCAACGTGCGTTTGGGGGTCCTGCTCAGGAACAAGGCCTGGGTCAGTGCAAGGAACTGGAGAGGCTATCCTCAAAGACACATGCGCTGTACAGCCTTACGAGGGAGTCGGGTATGTTTAGCCTGGACGACTGAGAGCTGACATGAGAGCCACCTTCAGATATCTGGAGGTCTGCCGCGTGGAGCAAGCTAGTTTTCTGCTGCTCCAGAAACCAATGGATTCAATTTACAAGGAAGGACTAAACATTAGGATAACTTCCTGACACAGAGAGTCGTTCGACAGTAGAACTGACTCCCAAGAGAGGTGGTATTTTTCCTTGGAGGTTTTTAAGCAAAGCTTGGAAGGCCATCTGTCAGGGATTCCTTAGCTAAGATTTCAGGGGGTTTTATGATTGCTCTCCTTGGCCCCCCCCCCTCTTAACTGTTGATTCACTGTATGCCATGATTTGCTCTTACTGCTGAACTAGGTCAGTTACGGCTTTCTCAAACTATAGTTTTCTTGGAATGGTCAGGGACCCACCTAGACCAGCTTCCTGTTCTTGCAGAGGCCTAGGAGATGCCCACAAGCAAGGCCTGAGCTCAACAGCTCTCTCTCCCCCCGCTTGTAGTTCCCAGTCCCTGGTGTTCAGAAGTGCGCTGCCTCCAGCAGTGGAGGTAGACTGTAGTAACTGCAGCTGGTAGCCATTGGTGCCTTTGTGCATCGTGGTACCCAAGAACCTCTTTTAAACCTGCGCAGGCCACCCCTACGCATTCGTACGGAAGCTGTGGAATCCACTGCCATAGTTGAAGAAGCCCGCCATTCAGCTCTACTGGGTTCTAGAGCTATGAAAAAGTGATAGGAAGTTCTCCCTGTGGTCCACTCCCCCCCCCAAAAAAAAATCCATGCGTTGTGCTTTGAAGTGGGCTTCCAGTTCTGGTTTGTTGCCAAACTGTAGTCGTGTCCCAAACCCAGGAGATCCGGGAGAGGGAATCTGAGCAAAGGCTGGGGACACACAGCCAAGTCATTATCTGGCTGTTTCATCCGAACCAGGCCATTGTGTGTTACATGTGTGGCTTAGGGCTCCCCCATTTTCTCTGCGAACCTGAGGCTTCTCCAGCCTTCTAACTGAAGCCCAAACTGCCTCAAGCAGGTCTGGAGAGCTTTGCCACCCGCCCGACCCTGGAGAGCCTGCTAGCTGCCAGCACTCAGATGCTCATGGAAGTCCTCTCGAACCCCTTCATGGACAGCTTGAAAAACATCCGCCTGCCCCGGGAACTGGATCCCAACAAAAAGTACAGCTGGATGCAGAAGAAAGATGAACCGGTGAGGAATTATTTGCAGCTGACTTGGCTCTGAAAGGTGGCGGTGGGGGAGGCACTGGGTAGTGGCAGTAATAATAATAATAATAATAATAATAATAATAATAATACAATTTATTTATTTATTTATTTATTTATACATACATACATACATACATACATACCCAGCCCATCTTGCTGGGTTTCCCCAGCCACTCTGGGCGGCTTCCAACAGAATATTAAAATACAATAACCTATTAAAGATTTACAGATAGGTAGCCGTGTTGGTCTGCCATAGTCAAAACAAAATAAAAAAATTCCTTCCAGTAGCACCTTGAAGACCAACTAAGTTAGTTCTTGGTATGAGCTTTCGTGTGCATGCACACTTCTTCAGATACCAACAAAATAATAATAATTCAGAAGTATTGGTATCTGAAGAATTTCGTGTGCATGCACACGAAAGCTCATACCAAGAACTAACTTAGTTGGTCTTCAAGGTGCTACTGGAAGGAATTTTTTTATTTTGTTTTGACTATTAAACATTAAAAGCTTCCCTAAAGAGGGCTGCCTTCAAATGTCTTCTAAAAGTCTGGTAGTTGTTGTTCTCTTTGACATCTGGAGAGAGGGTTTCCACAGGGCGGGCGCCACTACCGAGAAGGCCCTCTGCCTGGTTCCCTGTAGCTTTGCTTCTTGCAATGAGGGAACCGCCAGGAGGCCCTTGGATCCGGACCTCAGTGTCCGGTCTGAACAATGGGGGTGGAGACGCTCCTTCAGGTCTACTGGGTTGAGGCTGTTTAGGGCTCTGAAGGTCAGCAACAACACTTTGGATTGTACTCGGAAATGTACTGGGACCCAATGTAGCTCTTTCAGGACCAGTGTTATATGGTCTCAAGGAGCTCTGTGGGCGGGTGGGAGAACTCACTGAGTGACAAGCTGCAGCTGAAACAAGAGAACCTTCTGAATTATTATTATTTTGTTGTTGTTGTTTAAATTTATATACTGCTGTCACCCAGAGATAACAGAGCAGTTTACAACATGAAAACAACATGCATAACAACAATAACAGAAATACTTCCCCTCTCCCCCAGTAATTAGCCAAAGCCCCGGGAAAAGATGAATGTTTTCACTAGGCACCCACAGATATGTAATGAGGGTGCCAGGTGAGCCTCCTTGGGGAGAGAATTCCTCAAATGTGGAGCCACTGCAGAAAAGGCCCTGTTCTCATGTTGCCACCCTCCAGACTTTAAAAGTTAACACAAGCACATGATGTGGACTCTAGAAGCAAACTGGCAACTTGAAGTCACTCGCGTAGACTCAGTGTGTCATATGCTCTGAGCATCCTGCCCATTGCGGCCGTTGAGCTTCGAAGTGAACCACATCTTCAGGGGCTGCAAGACGGAGCTGTTCTGCCAGGCCTTTGGGCAGAATGCAGTCTGACTTACTTTCTTTTATATAAAACAAGCCCAAAGGAGACCCCCAACCTGCTCACAGGTCCTTGTATGATCAGTGGAAACAGTTGGTCCTGGCAAGTATTAGCCACTCTCAATTCCAACCTGATCATTGCCACCTGCCCAGATTTTAACTTGTCTGAATTAATTTTAAGATGTATTTTAATAAATTGATACCCGTTTTTATGCATATCGTGTTGTTTTTATGATGTTAGCCGCTCTGAGCCCGGCCTCAGCAGGGCAGGATACAAATAAAAAATTACAGTCATACCTTGGGATGAATACGCTTCAGGTTGAGCATTTTCGGGTTGCGCTCCGTGGTGACCCGGAAGTAACAGAACGCGTTACTTCCGGGTTTTGACGCTCGCGCATGTGCAGACGCTCAAAATGACGTCATGCGCAGAAGCAGACGCGCATACATGTGTTATGTTCTCTTCAGGATGTGAATGGGGCTCTGGAACGGATCCTGTTCGCATCCAGAGGTACCACTATATTATTATTATTATTATTATTATTATTTATTATTATTATTATCTTGAGTTGCAGATGAGGCCGTGTTGTCTTCTGAGCTGCCCTCTCATCATTGCCCTCACTATCCTCTCTTCTTCTTCTTCTTCTTCTTCTCCTTCCCTGCCTCCCTTCCTGCCGCATCCCCACCTCTTCTCCTCTCAGATGCACTCCATCAAGTCGGCCATCGAGAACATGGATCCCATGGAGCTGGACTTCAGGATGAGGCTGGCCGAGCTGCAGAGGAGGTACAAGGAGAAGCAGCGCGAGCTGGTGAAACTGCAGCGGCGGAGAGACTCAGAGTAAGTTGCTGCGGAGGAGCCCCCCTACGGCCTTCCACGCCTGCCTGGTTGGCGCCACTGTCCCTAGACTCTCCTCCTTGGCTTTCCTCGTTCTCCTCTTGGTGGCATCTGTTATCGGTGTGCTTTGAACTGAGCTTTGCAAAAACGTCGAGAGCATGGCTTCATGACTTGTGGACGTGGCCTTGAGCGCTCTCCACGTTTTGGATTCGCGGTGGCTTTCCTGGAGGCGTCAGATCTGAGCATAGGGCAGTTTTAGATGTTTGGTGATGGATCTAGCTGGCTTTCGGCGGTCTCCTTCCCATTTCGTCCTCTCTTTCTTTTGACGACTTATTTTATTTTTGATGCCTGTGTCGCTTTTGGTTAACAGCCCAGCCTGTGGTTTCTTTTAAGGGAAAAGCATGACGAGAAAAGTAGAAGCTTGTCCAGACGAGGCCCAGGAAGGCCCAGGAAGAGGAAGCATGGACCAAGCGCAGTGCCGCCCCCTATGGAGAGAGGGAAGAGGGACAGCAGGAGCGGAAAGTAAGGCTGGACTGCGGGGAAAGCCGTGGGCAGCAGGGTCTCTTCGGCTCACTCTCTCTCTTGTGCGAACACACATGCTCTCTTCCAGCGCAGGGCTGAGTCGGCAGGTGCATGCATCTCAGAGGAGGGTTGCCGCGCAAGGCGCCCATGGCTTGTGGCCGCAGAGTGCGGCAGAAAGGGGTGGGCTGCTGCCACACATGGAGGGGACGCTGGAGGAGCAAAGCAGGGGGGGAAGAGAAGTTGTTTTGGTTGCTGAACAGCAGAGCAATACACAAGACAAGGCCGCTTGCTTATTGGTGGGGCCCTGATCCTGGCAATGGCCTCTGCGCACTGTCGCCATTGTAGATCTGTGTAGAAGATCCCTGGGTCCTGTCCAGGGCACCGATTCTTCTTTAGCTTCTGTCTACGCTCCCTAATGGAGTATTTTTTAAAAAACTGCTTCGCTTCTGCTTAGGAGTCTGGGACATATTAGAAGTGCAGCGGTTTTAAGGAATCCTGCTTGACATGGTCAACTAAGGCTGGTCTCTTACTTTCCTTGAGTCTTTTGCCAAGACGGAGTCTTAATGGTTCTGCCAAGGGCTTAGCAGGCAATGTGGGTGTTCAGCTCCTGCTCTCTCCCTTGGTCTCTCTCTCCTCCTCTTCCTCTCTTGCTGTTTGTCCAGTGTGTCTTTGCAAATCTCCGTCTCTTTGTAACCCTGTTCATCTGCTTAGCTGGTTTGGGAAACATGGGGAAATTGCTGCTATCTGGGGCTTGTGTAAGTGTGTTTGATGTGTACAGTGGTCCCTTGGTTCTCAAACTTAATCCGTTCCGGAAGTCCGTTCCAAAACCAAAGTGTTCCAAAACCAAGGCACGCTTTCCCATAGAAAGGAATGCAAAATGTGCTAATCCGTTCCAGACTTTTAAAAGCAACCCCGAAAGCAGAAATTTAACATGAATGGGTAACGAGGCCATTGATCCATAAAACGAAAGCAATCAACAATGTACTGCAGTCACACAATCTGTCAATCATCAGTAGCTGAACTGCGTTCCGCACAGTCACAAAAACAGAAGGAGCCGCAAAAACAAAAATGCAAAATAAATAGCAAAAACAGACAGATCTCAGCATAACACTGAAATCGGAAGTGTAACACTCAAAGTGGAGTACATTCGGCTCCCGAATAAAGTTTGCAAACCGGAACACTTGCTTCCGGGTTTGCAGTGTTCAGGTTCCAAGTTGTTCAAGTACCAAGGTGTTTGAGAACCAAGGTACTGCTAAGGGAGCTGGGCATGTTTAGCCTGGAGAAGAGGAGGTTAAGGGGTGATATGATAGCCATGTTCAAATATATAAAAGGATGTCACATAGAGGAGGGAGAAAGATTGTTTTCTGCTGCTCCAGAGAAGCGGACACGGAGCAATGGATCCAAACTACAAGAAAGAAGATTCCACCGAAACATTAGGAAGAACTTCCTGACAGTAAGAGCTGTTCGACAGTGGAATTTGCTGTCAAGGAGTGTGGTGGAGTCTCCTTCTTTGGAGGTCTTTAAGCAGAGGCTTGACAACCATATGTCAGGAGTGCTCTGATGGTGTTTCCTGCTTGGCAGGGGGTTGGACTCGATGGCCCTTGTGGTCTCTTCCAACTCTAGGATTCTATGATTCTATGTCTGTGTGGACAAACATGATGGGAATCTTAAAAGAAGCCACATTCTGCATCGAGAGGGTCTGGAATTAATCTGTTTCCTTAAAGGCAGAATACCGAATTTGGCCATCCAGAACCATGTGTGTTGCTGCACAGATCCTTTACTTCCTCTTCCACTATTCCATACCACTTAGCTCAAGACTGTTGATTCATTCATTTATTTGGAGTGTTTACACTTAGCCTGCTCACCAAAGTTCTCAAGGCGGCTTATGATATATTTTAAATTTGTTAAAAATAGTCAAGAGCTACTAGGGGAAGGGGAATGTCACCAGTACGGCCTCATCTGATGTGCACGTAAGTTGCGAGATTTCAAATATATGGGGTTGAAGGCTGGCTGGAACCCCTCAGCCTCAGTGTGGGGAGAGCACCCAGACAGGGCCAAGCCTGCTGCTCTCCTCCCTCTGGGCCTGGGATGCTCCCCCAAGATCTCGCGGGAACTTGGGTGGCCTTTCAAAATCTAGCGACAGCATCGGATGCTTGCACAGGGTTTCGGTTCCAAGTGTGTGAGTATGCACTGTTTCATACCTTGGTTTTGGAACAGCTTAGTTCCTGAGCGTTTTGGCTCCCGAACGCCGCAAACCTGGAAGTGACGATTCTGGTTTGCAAACTGTTTTTGGAAGCTGAACGTCCGGTGGGGCTTCCGCACTTTGGTTTCCAAATGTTTTGGAAGTTGAACAGACTCCTGGAACGGATTCCGTTCGACTTCCAAGGTACGACTGTATTTGCAAAAGTCTTGGAACTGAAAACACACACGCACCCCGTAAGATGCGATTGCACGATATGCAGAGGGCCTGCAACTTACGCTCGCCTGTACTTAACATGATTGCAGCTTTGTGAGGATGGTGGTAAAACTAAATAACTGGAGAATAGGGGGGACATGCACCATGGAAAAAATGCTTTTTAAGAGGCCGATAAAACCTTCTATTTCCGGCAAAGAAGTGCGGGGGTTCTGGGGCCCTGTTCAGGGAAGTTTTAATGTGTGACTTTTTAATGTATTTTTAAGCTTTGTTGGAAGCCGCCCAGAGTGGCTGGGGAAACCCGGCCAGATGGGTGGGGTACAAATAATACATTATTATTATTATTACTATTATTATTATGCAAACATCCCAGAGCCCAGTTAAGTGATATGGAGGGCAAAACCTGCTCTGGATAGGTAGGAATGTCTGTGTGTATTTCTGGTGGTTTTTATACAATTTTGCCTTTGTGCGTGGACCTCGGAACTGAAACACCCCCCCCCATACATGGTGGGTGGACACATCATGTGCTTTTTGGTGTATATGTGGAGCCCTTAGAACTGAACCCATATCTTGTAAGATAGGGTTGTACGTTATATAAATTACTCCTTAGTTTGTATATGTCCCCAGTGCTGCCTTGCAGCTGAATCTGGCTTGGAAAGCTGCCCCCCCCCAAAGAAAAGAAACTGCTGGTGGGTCTCAGGATGGCTTCTGTCTCGCAGGCTGGAGCAAAACATAGCAGGGAGTAAAGGGGTTTCAAGACTCCCCAGTCATAACTCCACATAACTCCATCCTGATTTCAGACGATAATAATAAATAACTAATAATACATTTTTATTTATACCCCGCCCTTCCTGGTTCAGAAAACTGGGCTCAGGGCGGCTAACAACAAATTTAAAACACTTAATTGATGCAACAAAAAAACAGCATAAAATACAGTATAAAATGTAGCAATAAATTCAGAATTCAAAAATCAGTTTAGGGGGGAAATCCATCCAATATAAATTAGATGATCACCAGGGCTAGCTGGCTAAATTAGTCCTATTTGGGCCAGCGAGGAGGTCAGGGGAGAATTAGCTGTGGGATCCCAGAGCGGGTGATCTTCATAAAAAGGGGAGGGGAAGGGAAGGAAGGGGAATAAAAGATCAGGCTAAGTTCAGATTGAAAGCCAGGCCCTGCAGAAGGAAGTTAAATGCTGCAGGGCCCTAGTCTCATGGGACAGAGCATTCCACCAGGTCGGAGCCATCACTGAGAAGGCCCTGGCCCTGGCCGAGGATAATATCACAGTGTTGAAAACCAGATATTGCCCAGCTCTAGCCATGTGGCCTCAGATCTCCAAGCTCCCACTCTGCCGCTGAATTCCTGGGCCTGGGCCGCAGCAGGTCTCGTATGAACATAATCCTGGCCCAGAAATATATATAGTTTGTATCCATTCTGTGCAGATGCAGCAATGGGTACCGAATGCTGAATTAAAACATCTTGAGAATGTATGTACAGAGAGAGAGAGAGATTCTGTAGACTTTCAAAGTCTGGAGGTGTGTAAATGCCTGTTGGAATCTTGAAAGTCAGAGCAGGGGTTGTTTGTTCATTTGCAGTATTTCTAGACTACCTTTCAACATCTGGCTGCCTTCCCAATTTCAGTATATCGGGGGTGGGGTGGGGGGTGGAGAGCAGAGTCCCCCTTGCCCCTCCCCTGTGACTAGCAAAAGCCAAATAATCAGCTGTTCTTGATGGTGCAAGGTTATGATTGTTTCACCAGAGAAATTTTAATTGCCGTTTCAAAGCGCCAAGGACATACTGTCCTGGGAGTGGCTGAACTTAATTACGGATAAGGTCCCTGCAGAATGTCTTGCTGCTCCCTGCTAGCTCAGAACAGAGTTCTGCTGTGCTAAATTTAAGCAGTTGGATTGGAATAACATTTGCAAGAATGTGATTTATTTATTTTCTGCAGAATTTCTTCCTGAGGCACAATTTATTGAATTAGGCTTACCTCTCCTTGGGATTTTTGCTCCCGGGGTGCCCTAAACCCAACGCCTCTGGCGGAGCCCCCTGTTCCTTTGCTGCAACAGCTGCCAGCCAGCTCTCCACTGACAAAATAATTGGGGATTCAGGTAGGTAGCTACGTGGGTCTGACGCAGTTGAAATATATATATATACCTTAGGTAAAAATAAAGGTACCCCTGACCGTTAGGTCCAGTCGTAGATGACTCTGGGGTTGTGGCATGCTCACCTTGCTCTATAGGCCGAGGGAGCTGGCGTTTGTCCGCAGACAGCTTCCAGGTCATGTGGCGAGCATGACTAAGCTGCTTCTGGCAAACCAGAGCAGCGCATGGAAATGCCGTGCTAGGTTGGCAGGATCAGGGACCGAGCAACGGGCGCTCACTCCGTCACAGGGATTTGAACCGCCGACCTTCTGATCGGCAAGCCCAAGAGGCTCAGAGGTTTAGACCACAGAGCCACCTGCGTCCAACCCTTTACCTCTGATATAGCTAAAGGTAAAGGGACCCCTGACCTTTAGGTCCAGTCGTGGCTGACTCTGGGATTGCGGCGCTCATCTCACTTTATTGGCCAAGGGAGCCGGTGTACAGCTTCTGGGTCATGTGGCCAGCATGACTAAGCCGCTTCTGGTGAACCAGGACAGTGCACGGAAACGCCGTTTACCTTCCCACTGGAGCGGTACCTATTTATCTACTTGCACTTTGACATGCTTTCGAACTGCTAGGTGTGCAGGAGCCGGGACCCAGCAACGGGAGCTCACCCCATCGCGGGGATTCGAACCGCCGACCTTCTGATCAGCAAGCCCTAGGCTCTGAAAAAGTGTGCCCAAGAGTGGCTGGAAAAAGAAAGAGGCAAAGGATGAAATCAAAATTGCACAGAAGGGCGCTGTTCTATGTAACAACCACAAAAAGTGCTACCAAGTGGGCTTTTCTCCCCTGGGGATTTCTAAGTAGGGGGCACCCCCATCTGTCAGAGGTGCTATAGTTTGGACTCAATGACCCTTCAGGGATACCCCACAACTCTTTATTTACAGTGGTACCTCGATTCTCAAACTTAATCCGTTCCAGAAGTCTGTTCCAAAACCAAAGCGTTCCAAAACCAAGGCATGCTTTCCCATAGAAGGGAATGCACAACGGATCAATCTGTCCCAGACTTTTAAAAACAACCCCTAAAACAGCAATTTAACATGAATTTTACCGTCTAACGAGTCCATTGATCCATAAAATGAAAGCAACAATCAATGTACTGTACTGTAAAATAAATAAGGCAACATTGTAGATGATAAAAATTTAAATTACTTTTTTTTCTTACCTGCACAGATGATAGTCGTTGTTTGGATGGGGGGCTTTTATCCATTTCCGCAGTCACACAATCCATCAATCAGTAGCTGAACTGGGTTCCACACAGTTACAAAAACAAACTAACCGAAAGAGCCTTAAAAACACAATATAAATAGCAAAAACAAAAGCCCCAAACTTAATCTGTTCCGGAAGTCCGTTTTATCTTCCGAAATGTTCAAAAACCAAGGCGTGGCTTCTGATTGGTTCAGCACCTGGAAACAATAGCTGACAGCCGCATTGGACATTTGGCTTCCAAAAAACTATTGAAAACTGGGACACTTCTGGGCTTTTGGTGTTTGAGGACCAAGGTGTTTGAGAACCAAGGTGCCACTTAATATGATTCTATGGCTGTAAGAAGGCTATATTTGCGATCAAGTAAGACAAAATACCATTGCAATTGCAAAAAGTGAATTTCAGCAAGGGTCCAACTCAACTGTTCTATGCCTCTAGCCTTTACCTTCCTTTTGCCCTCAACTTTGCAGAAACACAGAGCGACGTCTCCATGACTTCCCATCCCGCCAGAGGTACCGAATGTCGTAAATAACCGCCGCACCTTTGTTTTTAGGAACTCTCTAGCCACAGCCCTCCTGTCACTCTTACTGGTCGCCACCAAAGCGCCAGATCCCAAGGGGAATCTACAGTTTGTCTCCCGTGACACTGTGAGGGAAGGTAAAGAGAGGTCCGGTCACCAAATATTTTCTGTCTGGTTTCCAGGCTGAGCAAATCCTTGCTGCTCTCCGAAGACTCTGAGGCTGGCGAGGGAACCAGGAAAAGGCACAGGGGCCTCATCCTTGAAGAGGATGATGCAGAGAGCAGGAGCGGGAAGCTGAGAGGATGGAATCGCAGCTGGGATGAGCAGAACTTCTCCAGCGAGGTTGGTTGCTAATAATTTTTATTATTATTTAAACCCCATCTATCCGTCTCGGTTGCCTCAGTCACTCTGGGTGGCTTCCAGCACATACAACAACAAAAAGTGAAACAATTAAAATTTCCCGATTCAGGGCTGCCTTCAGATGTCTTCTAAAAGTCAGATAGTTGTTTATTTCCTTGACATCAGCTGGGAGGGCATTCCACAGGGTGGGTGCCACCACCGAGAAGGCCCTCTGCCTGGTTGCCTGTAACCTCGCTTCTCGCAGTGAGGGAACCGCCAGAAGGCCCTCAGAGCTGGACCTCAGTGTCTGGGCTGAACGATGGAGGTGGAGACGCTCCTTCAGGTATACTGGGCAGAGGCCATTTAGGGCTTTCAAGGTCAGCACCAACACTTTGAATTGTGCTCAGAAACGTACTGGGAGCCAGTGTAGGTCTTTAAGGAGCAGTGTTGTGTGGTCTCGGCAGCCACTCCCAGTCACCAGTCCAGCTGCTGCATTCTGGATTAGTTGTAGTTTCCGAGTCACCTTCAAGGTAGCCCCAAATAGAGCGCATTGCAGTAATCCAAGCAGGAGATAACCAGAGCATGCACCACTCTGGCGGGACAGTCTAAGGGCATGTAGGGTCTCATCCTGCGTAGCAGATGGAGCTGGTAGACAGCTGCCCTGGACACAGAATTGACCTGCACTTTCATGGACAGCTGCGTGTCCAAAATGTCTCCCAGGCTGCGCACCTGGTCCTTCCGGGGCACAGTTACCCCATTCAGAACCAGGGAGGACAAGGCTCCTTGCTGAGCATTACCCGTCTTCCTTGGCGAAGTGTACATGTTCTCAGCCCATGTGGGTTTTTGGGCGAGGTCCAGTAGTAGTGGCAGGTACCATGCATGAGCCGTGCCCAAGTACATGCCCCAAAATTCCTCGTGATGCTCTTTTGTCCCATGACCGACATCTAAGGGTTCCTCAGTGAGGAAAGGTTGTCCCAAAGGCAGAAAGTTCAAAAGCCGCCTCAGTGTAGTCAGAAGGGCCAAACCGGAGACGTCTGTGCCACGAATTCACCCGTGCCCCATTGCGTTTCCTCCTTTCTTTCACCAGCTGAAGATTAAGAAGAAGAAGCTGGCGTCTGAGCAGGAGCAGCTGGTGAGCAAACTTGACAAAGCACTCTCCCTCAGAAGGCACAGCAAGCTGAAATCCCCTTTTAAGTTTGCCGACGGCTCGGCGGGGAGGCCAAGAAATGGCGGCTGTTACGGCGGCAGATACGCGTCTCCCCACGAGGCCTTGCTGGGCAGGGACGAGAAGAGGAGCTTGGCCGAAACGCTGAGCTACTCGCTGAAAGACCCCAAAGAAGGTAAAAACAAAATGGCTGCCAAAATGAAGAAGATGGAGGTGGGGCTAAAGCTCAAGGGTCACCTGAAGGCATCCATTTCACCAGCAATATCCGAAGCTAGCAGTTATTCGTACAGTAAGTAACTTGGTTATTTCTGGTCTTCCTCAGCTGTTGCGTTTCTGATGGGCTTCGCAAAGGTTTAATCCTGCTTCATCTAACCTGCTGCCCTCTGGATGTTTTTGGACTGCTGCCCCCTTGACCCATGATGGCCGGGGCTGATGGGAAATGGAGTCTGTCAGCCTTTGGAGGGCACCAGGGTGGGGAATATTGGATCAACTTCTTTGGGCTCACAGTGGCAGCGACAGAGCCCTGCTTCACCACGGGGGTGTGGGCAAATAGATCGAGGGACGATCAGACCAGAGGGATCTTAGAAAGGAGTTCCATCAGGATGTCCAATGGATTTCCGTTCAGCATTTGGCACGCTGGAGAGAACTGTGAATGGTGATCGGCCGCCATCTTGCCTCTGGATCCCCACTGATGAGGATCCGTGGTGAGAGACAAAGGCTGCTTTCCGTCTCTGCCTGTGTGCTTCTCAGAGCATGGTGGGGAGGGCGAGAGAGATCTATAGGCTGATCCCACAATCCGTGCTGCATGGGACCAACGGCTCTCCAAATGTCGTTGGACTCCAGTTCCCAGCAGCTCCAGCCACGCAGGGCCCAACAGTGACATGACAGAAATTTAGGGAATGTTGCCCGGCAAGGAGAAATAGGACAAGGAACCGATTTTCTCCCTCTCTCATAACTCTAAAACATTCAATGAAGCTGAACGTTGGAAGATTCAGGGCAGAGAAAAGGAAGTCTTTCCTCATGCAGTGCAGTTAAACTGTGGAACTCCTTCCCACAAGACGCAGGGACGGCCACCAATTTGGACAGCTTTAAAAGAGGATCGGACAAATTTACGGAGGGGAAAGGGCTCTTGATGGCTACTAGCCACTGGCTGGAAATCACAAGAGGGGAGAATTGTTATTGTGCTCGGACCCTGATTGCAGGTTTCGCACAGGGACCTGCTTGGCCGCCGTGAGAACAGGATTCTGGACGAGATGGGCCAGGGTCCTGCTCCAGCTGGGTCTTCTGACGGTCTTCATATTGAGAAATGGTGGCCGTTGGAGTCCCACAATGTCCACAGGGCCACAAATTCCTGATTGCTGCCCTTTTGAATTCTGTAGACTCTTCTTCTACAGCGGAACCTTGGTTGCTGAACGTAATCCGTTCTGGAAGATCATTTGACTTCCGAAATGTTTGACAACTGAGGATCAAAGGGCTGTGGGCAAAATCGATTGGAAAAAATGGAGAAACACACATCGGAAGCCGTTTGACTTCTGAATATCGTTCGAAAATGGAAGCATTCACTTCCGGGTTGTCGGTGTTTTGTTCCGAATTGTTTGGCCCCCGAAGCGCTCAACAGATGAGGTTCCGCTGTATAGGTGAAGGAGAAGTTCCTTGCGTACAAATATACTGCCTAAACATTCATACATTCCTGGGCTGGGGCAGTTTCTTCTTCGAACTTTCTGAATCCCACACCATTCCAGTAGTGCCACATGAATTGTTTGAGAAAATGGCGCATTGTCTCCCCACATTGGCGCCATCAACCACCATTTGCACGTGAAAGAACCATGCAGTGTCCCCACATGGTAGTTTTTCACAGAAATTACTAGAACAGTGTGGGATACAGATGTGTGTAGCATCAACACAACTCCCTCAGCAATCTAGGAGCCAAGCGTTGATCCTGAAGAACATTTTGCTTCACACCCGCAACAGATAGGTAGTCAAGCTTCTCCTTGCCTTCTCCAATGGTGTGCAGCCAAATGGAAGCGAGGAATAATAGTTTTACTATTTATACCTTGCCCGTCTGTCTGGGCTGCCCCAGCCAATCGGGGCGGCTGGTGGGTTCCTTCTCCCTCTGCAAATTATTCTGTCACCTTGTTTTGAACACCCCACCAAAATAATTACATTGGCTGCAGATACAGACTCTGAGGAAGACGAGGGATCCCTGAAGGACGAGTGGTCTTCTCACGGCTCCAGAACGAGACCCCCCAGTCTGTACGGTGTGGTGCCCCCCAAGAGCGGCCGAATCGCCGGAGGAGGCCTCAGGGCGGCAGCCAAGAAGGGCATCTGTGCTGCCAGGACTCTCAAATCTAAACTGGCCGCCACGGCAAGCAGGAAGCCGCAGTTTTGCTTGCTGCCCGGAGAGGGATCTTCCTTCAGCGATTCTTCAGAGGACTCGTTCGATCAAGGTTACTAGATTATAACAAACCAAACAAAGCGTCTGTGTTTGAGTGAATGAGGGGAGTGTTGGCAGCAGGGAGAGGGGCTCCGGCCGACCATCTTGGTCCTCATGGTGCTTTTGTTGGTATTCTTTTTTGCAAAACAACAACATCTGCTTGTGTCACTAGCTCTTATTATTATTACAGTGGTACCTTGGTTCTCAAACTTAATCCATTCCGGAAGTCGGTTCCAAAACCAAGGTGCGCTTTCCCAAAATGGGTGAATCTGCTCCAGAGTTTTAAAAGCAACCCCTAAAACTGAACATTTTACTGTCTAACGAGACCATGGATCCATAAAATGAAAGGAATAAACAATGTACTGCAGTCGCACAATCAGTAGCTGATTGTGTAACACTCAAAATAGAAGTATGACACTCAAATTGGAAGTATAACACTCAAAACGGACCATGTTTGGCTTCCGAAAAAAGTTCACAAACCAGGTTTGCAGCGTTTGGGTTCCAAGTTGTTTGAGTACCAAGGAGTTTGAGAACCGAGGTACCCCTGTATTTTATTACTGACTCGCTCTTCTAAGAGCTCTAAGATCCCTTGGAGCGTTTAGCCTTTGCTGTCCACCCCGACCCTTCCCAAATCTGTTCCTTTCCTTTTTTTTAACCCTCCATCTCTTGCCGCCATCGCTGTTGTTGTATGTGGTTCTTCTTTGCTTTTTTTTGCATGTGTTAGAGGTCTTGGGAGGAGATTTGTAACTTAGATGCCATGTTGTGTGGGAGTGCCCCCTCGATGTCTGTACTGCAATTTGGTACCAAGTTTTCTATTAAAAGTATCCAGTTTGTATTTAACTAAACCAGTCTGCCTCGTCTCTCTTGCTGCATCTCTCGCTAGTGGGGTGTGTGTGTTTTTTTAGCTTCCTGCTTCTTCGCCCCATTCCGCTGTCCCTTCATCGCTCCCGAAGACTTAGCACCAAAGAAAATGAGAGAATTAACAAAATTGTGGCGTTCTTTGTATTATTCAAATATCCCTGGCTTGCAGATTCTCCGAAGGTGCTTTGTTTTCCAGGAGGAAAAGCACATTATGCATCAATCTCTCCTCTCCCCCCCCCCCCACTCCAAAACACAGCTTGTCATGTTCTGCACAGATTATTCCACAGTGGGCTGTTTCCCCAGCCCCCAGCCCCCCCGCATATTCACTTTTATAAAGGAAGAAAGACATAGCTTGGGAAAAGAAAAAAGAAATGATTAAGCTTAGTAATTTTTGCTTCTAAAAATGGCTTAATTCTATAAAATGAAACATATTTTTCTTTGTCAGTTCCAAATGGGCTCTAATCATTTTTAAGGCTTCCCTCCACCCCTATTAATTCTGCTTTTTGAAAATTAAATAAATAAAGCAGGTTATGAATATTTCAGACCTTGCAACAAATGTACAGGAGCAAAGGAATTACTTAATATGAGATCAGTGTAGAGGGAGAGATCAGAATGCAATGCCTTGGGGGGGAAACAGCAATTTTATTAGTGCCCTTTGCCCCTTGGCAAAGAGGGAGGGAGGGAGGGAGAAGGAAGGAAGGAAGGAAGGAAGGAAAGGAAAGGAAAGGAAAGGAAAGGAAAGGAGAAATGTTTGGGACTAGGCTGCCAGACCACAAGGGTCCCTGCTCTCTCATTCAATAATTGTAACAGGGAAAGGTCATTGGAGAGAGACCTCAGTTTTGGATCCCACAAGGACCAGCAAGAGGGAAGAGGGAGATGTAGAATGCAGCTGTTACCTTCAAAGTAAAGACTTTATCTGATGAGCTGGGTTCAAATTCTACTTGTGGTCATTGAGGGACTATTTTTGGTGCTGGATCCTCCTTTTAATCGAGTTCTGCTGCCTCCCCCACCCCCACCCTACCTGTCAACATTTCCCTTTTTTTTAAGGGACATTCCCTTATTCCAAATAGGATTCCTCGCAAGAAAAGGGAAAGGTTGACAGCTATGACCCCCACCCTCAATCCAAGTTTGCTCACTTCTGGAATAGAAAACTATAAAATGGGGTTGTAGAAACATGAAATCAGTGGCAGCGTTGAAGAACCATAATATTTTTTTTTAAAAGCAATGGAGAGAAAAGATGGAACCCGAGGGGGAGGGCTTTCCAGTAAAGATATCTAATGTAACTTCTATTAAGCTGCAATCCTGTGCACACTTACCTGAAAGTGAGCACCACTGACTACAAGGGGAATGGCTTTTAAGTAAGTGTTTCTTGGCTCGCGCTGTAAATGTTCCTTCCTGTTCCGTAGTTTATCACTAGCCCGTCTCCTTGTCCCATAAGCTGTATTTTTGCAAGGCTTTTTAAAGTAAACCTCGAACCTTGAAGAAATTTATTCCCTCCTTTTTTTTAAAAAAAAAGAAATTTAGTTTAATCTTTGCTCTGGAGGTTCATATAGAGAATTTGCTCTAAAGCAGGAATCACCCAAACTCAGCCCTCCAGATGTTTTGGGACTACAACTCCCATCATCCCTAGCTAACGGGATCAGCGGTCAGGGATGATGGGAGTTGTAGTCCCAAAACATCTGGAGGGCCGAGTTTAGGGGTGGCTGCTCTAAAGTGTCAAAAAAATAATAATTCCCTGTTTTCCTTTTACTTCTTTGCCCCCAAATGTCTTCCCGGCTAGGGTTTTGGGGGGAACGAGAGATGAAGAGAGAGGACTCCTCGCCACCACCAAAATAACAACAATAATAAAAATTAGGTGTTGGCTCCGTGATGAAAACAGAACTCTTGAAATGTGCATTATTGGCGTAATCTTGGTGGGGAGGGGAGGGAGGGAGGGAAGAGCGCTTTACGACAAGGGATATTTGGGTAGCAGCATTTCTAATGGCTTTCCCTGATTTTACTAAAACCATGAATTAACCTCAGCTTTTCTAGCATTGCTCGCTTTCTCCTTGCAGCCCCTCTGCCCCCGACCCCTCCCCATGGCGCTTTCCATGTCTGTGTCGGTCCCTCACGTTTGTACTCGCGCTCCGCTCAAGAGGCAAAGCGATTGGCTTGGAGCAGGGCAGGCGCTCTGCAGCGAAAGGTCTCTAAACCTTGTTATGTAGGTAGGCAAAAAACACTTTTGTTCCCCCCTTTTGACGTCCTCTTTGAACCTCGGCAGCCTCGTGGTCTTTTCGGTTTTTGATGACAAAAACGCTGAAATTTTCTGGTTCCCCCCCACCCATCCTTCTCTTCCATAATAAAAAGTTAAGCTTGCCGCAAGGAACTTTTGTGAACAGCTGGCTGTTTCTTGCTGAGGGCTCCAGAAAAACGACAATTATTGGGGGGCGGGTTATTATCTGTTGCGAACGTTTCCACCCGAGGCAACGTGAGAATGGAGAAAGCTTTTTGGGAACAAGGGATATCCCTCGAGGGAAAACACGAGGCCTCCTTTGCCAGCCTCGTTTTCTACGCCCCTCGGAAGTTTACTACTTACCCAACACACAAAAATTGAGTGAGGATTTCTGCTTCCCCACCCTTTGAACGAGAACTAGGCCACTGTCCTAAAAAAAGATGAACTCCAGTAGCGCCAACTTCTTTGCTTGGAAAGTAGGTCAGTGCCTGCAAGGCGGAAACTCGGATTCTCGCAGAGGAGCTCTGTGGCCATGTTTGCATGTTGCAACAGAATCACAGAATTGTGGAGGTGGAAGAGACACCAAGGGTCATCTAGCCCACCCTGTTACGGAACTCGAACCCATGACCCAGTGAGCTTCATCATGGCCCAGTAGGGGAGATTTGAACCCTGGTGTCTCCCAGGCCCTAGTCTGACCCTCTAACCTCCGCACCACACTTGCTTGTAATTATTATATTATAGTAAATATTACGTCACCCCCAGAGACAAAATAATAATAGCAATGCCACCATCTGAAACAGAGTTAATAATATAATAACAGTGGTGATTGATTATTATTATTCTTGTCGCTGATGGAAAGTCTATTTCTGGAGTCGGCAGTATATAAACGCAAATGGAAAAATAATGGAGGCTTGTTATGCCTTCTGCAAATGCGTGTAAGACTCTGAAAGGAAAACCCCAAAGTTACTGGAATTTGGACCGGCCAATTTAAAACCAGATGTGGAGGACCCCATAGCTGTCTAACGTCTGCCTGCACTTAGCCAGCTTTGTACACTGCAAGTCTGCTTGGCTCTGTGATGAAACCGTCCTGTCTTTGCTGCGATATCGATGCCAAATTAATCTTCCGTGTGCATTGCTCGCCCTCCGCTCCCCTCATCCTGCACCCCTTGTTGCATTTATGTAGTGACTTAACAAATGTCTGTCTGTTGCGTGATCAAACTTTTGCTTCCCTTATTTTTGCTGCTCTGTCGGGGGGGGGGGAAGCTATCAAAAGTGGATTTTGGTCGTGATGGTACCGCAAAAAAAGGCGTCCTCTTAATCTCATCAGTGAGAGTGACTTTTAGCACATCTATGTGTTACGTTGACTTTTTAGCTTATCTTACAGTGGCTCTTAGCTACCCTGAGGATCCTTTTTGGGGTACGATGCTGTCGGCCAATTGCTGGAGATGCTGTAGCTGTGGGTTGGCATAGATGGCCTTTGGGGGTCCCTTTCCAACACTGGTTTCTATTTTAGAATGCGAATGTGGGGTATAAATAACAAAAATAGATCAACGTCCAGGATACTTCCATAAAGTTTTGGGCCACTCACTCAGCAATCCAGTGTGTGTGTGTTTGTGTGTGTCGATAAGCCTTACTAAAATAAACTTCCAGTTTGTATCATTTGAAATCCACACTAAGCGAGCAGTTTTGGAGGTGCAGCTGTCCTGTAAGCTTTCGGCAGCAGCTAAGAAACTCAACGCAGGTCACTCACAACTTGCGCAGCGGTTAAAATTTAAATCACTGGTCATTGAGACTTGATTTACATCATTGTTATTTTTTTTACAGAAAGACTTGTTCTTGCTGGTATAATCTTAATATTTACAACCAGATGAAGGTTTCATTTTTGGAATAATAAATTTTCAGAGTAGTTTTTACAGTTCTGTCAAAAATTACTGATGTGGTTATACTATTAGAAATACATAGACCGATAATTATGAAATTATTGCGAGGTTTAATAAGTTAGCTGTTTCTATTTGGACAAACTTTTCTGCTGCGCTTTATTGGAAGGAGAAAAATAATAATTAATAACAATGTAAACAATTTATTTAACTGAAACAATACCATTATAGCATATGTATCCCTGTTTGTTAACTGATGTGGTTAAACAATTATTAAATTCATGGGGGGGAGGGCAGTGTTAGCCCAGAGTTGTTGGCCTTCTCTTGCCCTATAACTCCTCGCGAGTCTCCTCTCTCTACTGAGCCCCTCTTCTAGCTAATAATAATAATAATAATAATAATAATAATAATAATAATATTTATACCCCGCCCATCTGCCTGGGCTTCCCCAGCCACTCTGGGCAGCTTCCAACAAAATATTAAAACACAGAAATAGGTGGGCAGTTTGGGGGGAAATGGCCTCTGGGCCGAAGTGGTGAGCCAAAATCGGCCCGAGGTCTTAAGAGGTCCTTCGCTCTGTTCTGTAAATCTCACTGATTCAAGGATGGAGCCTGGGCAAAAGGAGGGCCGGGTGATCTGCATTTCTGCCCTCATATGCCTACCCATTCCTCAAACCTCACGTTTCTCAAACTTGGGTCTTGTTGGACTACAACTCCCACCATCCCAGCTGCCAGGGATGATGGGAACCGCAGTCCAAAAAGAGCTGGCAACGCTGAGACAACGACCCAACACTGAACCGTGTTTGGGCTGCGAGCTTGCAAGATGGGTTGGTGCTGTGATCTGCTAAGAGGCTGCTTGGCTGTGCCATGCTTCAGATTGGTAACGCCATCTTGTCTTCTACCAGATTCTAGCTCGGAAGAGGAGGAGGAAGAGGAGGAGGAAGCGGGGGACTATGGAGCAGGGAACAGCACCAGGCTTTCGTCCCCCGCCTTGGATGAGAGCGGCTTGGGGCTTCTGGCGAGGTTTGCGGCCAGCGCCCTCCCCAGCCCCATCATCCCACCCTCTCTTTCCATCGTCCAGCTGGAAGCCAAGCAGAAAGCCAAGAAGAAGGAAGAGAGGCAGAGCTTGATGGGTGAGTTTGCATCGATGGGTCGGGCTCAGTTCTGGGGCTCTGAACTAATCCCCGCGCTCTGCAGACGCTCAGAGGCACAGCTCTCTTCAGCTCTAAGCGCCTGTATGGCTTTTGTGCTGCACTCTGGGTGTTGGCTTCAGGTTCCTAGGAGACAGGCACCCCCCAAACACGGCCCTCCAGATGTTTTGGGACTACAGTTCCCATCATCCCTGACCACTGCTCCTGTTAGCTAGAGATGATGGGAGTTGTAGTCCAAAAATATCTGGAGGGCCAAGTTTGGAGATGCCTGCTAGGAGAACACAAAACAGAACCCACAAGTTTGAAATTTGTTCTTCCTCCAATCTGAGTAGTAGTAGTAGAAGTAATAATAATAATAATAATAATAATAATAATACAGTGGTACCTCTGGATACAAATGGGATCCGTTCCGAAGCGATTTGCTGCTTCCACCATTTTGGCCAGATGACGTCATTTTGAGCGTCTGCACATGCACAAGCGGCAAAACCCAGAAGTAACACGTTCCGTTACTTCCGAGTCACCGCGGAGCGCAAACCAAAAATGCTCAACCCGAAGCTACTTCAACCCGAGGTATGACAGTAATAATAATTTATTTATATCCTACCTATCTGGCTGGGTTTCCCCAGCCACTCTGGGTGGCTCCCAACAGAATATTTAAAAAATGATAAAACATCAAACATTAAAAAACTTCCCTAACCAAGGCTGCCTTCAGATGTCTTCTAAAAGTCAGATAGTTGTTGATTTCCTTGACATCTGATGGGAGGGTGTTCCACAGGGCGGGTGCCACCACCGAGAAGGCCCTCTGCCTGGTTCCCTGTAACCTCACTTCTTGCAGGGAGGGAACCGCCAGAAGGCTCTCAGAGCTGGACCTCAGTGTCCGGGCAGAACGATGGGGGTGGAGACGCTCCTTCAGATATACTGGACCGAGGCCATTTAGGGCTTTAAATGTCAGCACAAACACTTTGAATTGTGCTCGGAAACGTACTGGGAGCCAATGTAGGTCTTTCAGGACCAGTGTTATATGGTCTCGGTGGCTGCTCCCAGTCACCAGTCTAGCTGCCACATTCTGGATTAGTTGCAGTTTCCGAGTCACCTTCAAAGGTAGCCCTACGTAGAGCGCATTGCAGTAGTCCAAGCGCGAGATAACCAGAGCATGCACTACTCTGGCCAGACAGTCCGTGGGCAGGGAGGGTCTCATCCTGCATACCAGATGGAAACTCTGTGCCTCCATGGACAGCTGCAAGTCCAAAATGAGTCCCAGGCTGCACACTTGGTCGTTTGGGGGTACAGTTACCCCTTTTAGGACCAGGGAATCCCCCACACCCACCTGCCCCCTGTCCCCCCAAAACAGTACTTCTGTCTTGTCGGGATTCAACCTCAATCTGTTAGCCGCCATCCATCCTCCATCCACCTCCAGACACTCACACAGGATCTTCACTGCCTTCACTGGTTCTGATTTGAAAGAGAGGTGCAGCTTGGCTGAACAGAATGACCTTCATCGGGCCAACCAGGACCTCCAGTTAAAGAGGGTGGGATGAAGGTCTTCCATAAATCCTGGTGCCAGTAAGAGGAAACCCAGGACATGTCTAGATGGGCCAGTGGTCTGATCCGGGGCAGGGCTTGTTCCTGCATTAACCTATCCTGGTTTAAAGGTAAAGGGATGACGGGCAGAATCCGAGATCAGGGAGAAGAGTTGGTGGAAGAGGATTGGAAGAAATTTAAAATCTATCTACAAAAACATTGTAAAATTTTTGAATGTTGATGACATTGAAATGAAAGGAAGAGGTTCTAGTAAAAAAGGTAAAGTAAGAATTTGAGAGAAGGGATAGATCTCAGATAAAAATCAGGAACAAATAATATGTGAAGAAAGGCAATTAAGGATAAAACTAGGAAGAAGGAATTTGCTAATTAATTCTAAACTGGAATACAAGAAAGGGGGGTGCGAGGAAGTCAAAGAAATAAGTTTATGGACGGTAAGAAATTAAAGAGAGGGGTTTTTATTTTTAACTTTTTGAATCTTTTTAGTGTTTTACTCTTTTTCCTTTTTCTTGTTTTTTCTCTGTTCTTCATACATGTTAATTGTTTGGTTCTTGTATTATGCTTGAATGTTTATTTGCTTGAATGTTTATTGTTCTGTGTTTTTCCCCCCATGTAATTTCTTTCTTGGATAAAACTTAATAAAATTATATATATATATATATATATATATATATATATATATATAAAATTAAAGGTAAAGGGACCCCTGACTATTAGGTCCAGTCGTGGCCGACTCTGGGGTTGCGGCACTCATCTCGCTTTACTGGCCAAAGGAGCTTCCGAAGGAGCTTCCGGGTCATGTGGCCAGCATGACTAAGCCACTTCTGGCAAACCAGAGCAGCGCACGGAAACACCGTTTACCTTCCCGCCGGAGTGGTACCTATTTATCTACTTGCACTTTGACGTGCTTTCGAACTGCTAGGTGGGCAGGAGCAGGGACTGAGCAACGGGAGCTCACCCCGTCGTGGGGATTCGAACCACTGACCTTCTGATTGGCAAGTCCTAGGCTCTGTGGTTTAACCCACAGCGCCACCCGCGTCCCATCCTGGTTTAGGGCTATGCAAAAGTCCGGGGATGAATCCTGGGTCAGGGGAGCTGGGCTGGAGAGGCGGCCCCATCTGGCAACAGCTCACCGCCGCCTGTCTGGGACTTCTTCCATGAATAATGGAAATTTCGCTTTTTCAAATTCCCTCGTGTGCCCGTGGCTGGATAAGTCCCCCCAGGGCAACATCTTTCGAAGGCAGGCAGCTCTGCAAAAAGGCTCCATTTATAAACCACCTTTATTAATATGTATTAAATGATAATGGAATTATAGCGGAATGCGGAATGGGAAAGGATGTCTGCCTTATTTTTAGCCTCTCGCTTCTCGCTGCTCTATCTTTGCACATCTCCTTCCGTTGCAAGGAGATAGAAACCTGGGTTTGGTCTGAGATGCATTCCTGTGGCATCTCAATGTCCCCAAAGGTATATAGATGTGTCAAAGGCCCTAAAGGGGGCTTAAAGGGGGTTGGAGAAGGAGGTTGTTGGTGCAAGGGGCGGACTTTCCTCCTCCCTCCTTTTCCAGCTGCTCCATTCTGTTCCCGTTTCTGTCCCCATTTTCAGTTTCCTTCATTTCAACATTCAGGTCAACATTCAATAACTACAGAGCAATAACCCAGGGCTATTTCAGGGGTAATTATTATGATTATTGAATGTATTTCTGTCCTTCCTTTCTCTCCGGTTCCAGGTGCCCCCTACAACATTAGGGCCTGTTGAATTTTTCACTTTCAAATGGCAAAAGTGAGGGGTGCTAAAAAGTTGGAACATGAATTGGGAATTCATAGTCTATTTTGGTTAAGTTAATATAAGTTAGTCTTACTTGGTAAGTAAATGCATGAAAAATTGCACAGAAATCATTAAAAAGGATTGCCAAGTGCTTGCAGTCATATATTAATACTATCAATATATTATTAAACTACCAACGTATTATTAAACTATATTGAACTATGCTGAAGGACAGCTAGAGATGGCTGTAAAAAGAGATAGGTGTTGTTATTATTATTATTAATTATTTTTTGAAATAATTTTTATTTGATTTTACAAATATTTTAAAACAAAACCAATTCTATATCCATATGTAATTAACTCTGAATTTCAATACTTCCCCCCATCCCCTCCTTGGGTCTTAATGTTGACATTTACAATTGCATTATCATTCCATTATCCACATGATAAAATCAATCTAAATTGTCCATAGTCTTTGTTACCTTACAAGTGTGATTAAAATCCTGCAAATGCTTTCATCTGCTTACAATGGTCTCCTAAGTAAATTGAAAACTCTCCCCATTCTTTTTTAAAGTTCTTGTCCTCTTGGTTCCTGAGCCTTCCAGTTAATTTTGCCATTTCAGCATAGCCCATCAACTATTATTTTGACTTCAGCAAAGGCATCCATCTCTTTGTATTGGAAATACCCCATTTCTGAATGATTTTTTAAAAAAGATTTTGGATACAGCAGTGGTGTATAAATGGACTTACCATAACTGTGCAAGGGAAAACATTTTGCAAGCAGAACAGGTTTGTGGGAAAACGGATTATTCGGTTACACCTGCGTCTTCCTCTTCCCTTCTTATTGATTTCCTGCCCTTCAACCTAAGGCCCTGAAATATTCACCTTCATTTGGTGATCAGGAAGCTTCAGCCCCCAGCTCCTTCAGTGTCCGGTTTATTAACCGGAAGATTAAATTATGCAAAAATGTGAGGGTTTGAATTGTTCGTACGGATTGCAAAATTCATTTTTTTTCATAATCAAGGACATCTTGGCGCAGACTCCCCCTCCCTCCTTTTTAAAGCCTTTATAATAATTACAATTGAGTAACCTAATGCAACTTTGTACTTCAGGCTTTGGGGGGGGAAATGTGTGGGGAAGTTTTTGTTTTGCTCTCTTCCTTGCCCCAGGTGAGCAGTGCTGATTTTGGGCGGTTGGGGATTTTGGTCAGAACTAGAGATGGGAAGGTCTGGAAAGAAACCGGGGAAATTGGGGGGAAACCCAGGGTTTTTTCTGTTTTCCCTGGAAAAAATGGGGGGAACCTGTTTTTTTGCATTTCCCCCCCGTTTCCTCCCCCCCAGGCCTTTCCATCTCTAGTTGGGGCATGAATCGATTTAGGTATTGTCTTTTCCCCTGTTCCAGAGTGATCTAGATCTCCTTGATCCCTCAGTAATGTCCGCAGCAGAAACTTTATATATATATATATATATATATATATATATATATATATATATATATATATCAATATATATATATATATATCAATATATATATATATATCATTTTTTACCAACCACCAAAACACAAACAGTGAAACCTCCCCCAGGCGGCTGATACATTGGTTATACAATATTCAATAATATACATATTCAATAATATTCAATAATAACATATTCAAATTAACCATATGTACACTTCCTATATACCTTAACACTCCTCCTTCCACAAGGTTTATTTAAACTTTTAACATTTTAATTGCCCCAAATTGTTCAAACCTACTCAAATAATTCAATATCTTCTCAAACCATTCCTCACTCTTTCTTACTCTGGTTTCGCCTCAGATTGTATAAATCTTTCGCCTTTTACACAGCGGAAACTTAATTTTGAAAATGCGCATTTGAGAATAAGGGAGCGAGAGAACCCACCGCCGGAACAGAGCCAAGGGGGATTTCTGAGAAAAATACCCGTGGCTTGAAGAAAACAAAGGCTTAGGTCTCCGCCTCAAAAGCGGAAGGATCTCGTGACCCATTTGTGGGTCCGAGAACAGCACTGGGGGGGTTTTCCACAGTCTCATTTCCTGAATTTTGGCCTTCCTTCTGGATGTGGAAATGGAGATGTCGGTTCAGGCTAGCAAAAGACTTTCTGGCAAAAGGAGGCCAGAGGAACGCAGGGGGTCCAGTAATTCCCTGGGGGGTCTCTCCCCCCTCAGTCTGTGAGGTAAGGGGGAGAAACAGGGTGCAAGTGTTGGGGTCCGGCATTGGGAAGCTCAGCCAGGTAGATGGCTTTCTTTAGATTCACACCTTCCAGCTGGTCCAGTTTCCCCTTCGTCTCTTTCGCCGCTGCGCACCAGAAGGAGAGACCCCCGTCCGAAGGCTTTTGAGCTCTGACTTCTACTCTGGGGGCAAAAATGATTCTTTTAGGACCTTGCCTGGTTTTGATTTTGCTTCAAAACCCACCAACCGCTTGTCCAGGAGACTGCGGCTCAAAGCACAACTTACGGTTGAAAGAGAATGCAAGGAAAGAGCCAGTAGGATGCTACTGAAATGACTTTGGGCTTTAGGGTATCAGGACTGACAACTGGGCTTAGGTTTGATTGTAAAAACAAACACACTAATAATAATAATAATAAATTTTATTTCTACCCCACCCTCCCCGGCCAGAGCTGGGCTCAGGGTGGCTAACACCAGTAAATCTACACTAAAGACATAATGGGGGGGGGTACCAATTTAAAATACAGGTTAAAATGCAACTTAAAGTGCAGCCTCATTTTAAATGTAGCCCATAGATCAAAACCATAAGGGGAGGGAAACATAACGAACTTCTACAAACTTCAAAGAGGTTTGTAGAAGGAAGAGGAAACAGTAAAGTTATCAATAACAAATATGAACCACAATTATTTAAAACTTCAGAACGTTTATAAAGCAATAGGCAACAAGATTAAAACTTACATTAACTTTCTAAACATCTGGCTAGGCGTGTCAAAATAAGGTCCGAGCTCCTGAAAGTCAAACCTTTTCCACATAAATATCTTCAAAGAAGAGAGAGAGAGAGAATTTGGGGGCAGTTATCCTTGTTTCACGGGACGCAGGTGGCGCTGTGGGTTAAAGCCTCAGCGCCTAGGGCTTGCCGATCGAAAGGTCGGCGGTTCGAATCCCTGTGGCGGGGTGCGCTCCCGCTGCTCGGTCCCAGCGCCTGCCAACCTAGCAGTTCGAAAGCACCTCCGGGTGCAAGTAGATAAATAGGGACCGCTTACCAGCGGGAAGGTAAACGGCGTTTCCGTGTGCGGCTCTGGCTCGCCAGAGCAGCGATGTCACGCTGGCCACGTAACCCGGAAGTGTCTCCGGACAGCGCTGGCCCCTGGCCTCTTAAGTGAGATGGGCGCACAACCCCAGAGTCTGTCAAGACTGGCCCGTACGGGCAGGGGTACCTTTACCTTTTTTATCCTTGTTTCAGATGTCTTCTGAATGGTTTGACACACACGCCAAAGTCTGAGAATCCATATTTTTTTTCTATTTTCCCGGGGGTGTGTGTGTGTGTGGATGTGCAATGTGTGTTTTTGCAACATAAGCCATCTTCCTGAGCTGTCAGGTGCCTTGAAGCTATGCTGTCAAAGGTGGTACATATATATAATATTGTTATATACTGCATTTCCTAGCCTCTTGGCTGTTTACATAGAAATGCAATGGGACAATATAAAACCACCGCAGCAAATTCAGCAGCCGGGAAACAGCGAGTCAAAGCGGTTACCTATCAAGCCAGCCTCCAAAAGACCTTTTCAAAGGTCGTATAACGGGGGAGCTGGTCGTTTATTGTGTTTATTTAAAAAATGCTGGTAGCGTTAAGCTAAATTCAGCGGTGTAAATAAGTTCTGATGGATGTAACAATGGATTACTGAATGGTTTAGTTAGTTCATGTAAAATATGCAGGGATGTATTGTATGCAAAATGAACCACAGAAGGAGGAGAAGGGAAGTCATTGATTTAAGGTTGTTTAAATGAATATTTCAAAATGTAATTTAGAAAATTTAATTGATATATATATATATATATATATATATATATATATATATATATGGGACGCGGGTGGTGCTGTGGGTAAAAGCCTCAGAGCATGGTCGGCGGTTCGAATCCCTGCGGCGGGGTGCGCTCCCGCTACTCGGTCCCAGCGCCTGCCAACCTAGCAGTTCGAAAGCACCCCCGGGTGCAAGTAGATAAATAGGGACCACTTACCAGCAGGAAGGTAAACGGCGTTCCGTATGCTGCGCTGGCTCACCAGATGCAGCTTGTCACGCTGGCCACGTGACCCGGAAGTGTCTGCAGACAGCGCTGGCTCCCGGCCTATTGAGTGAGATGAGCGCACAACCCTAGAGTCTGGCAAGACTGGCCCGAACGGGCAGGGGTACCTTTACCTTTACCTATATGTGTGTGTGTGTGTGTGTGTGTGTGTATATATATATATATATATATATATATATGGAGGAGCCGGCCGCTGTAGAGGCCGTTACAGAGGCCACCTCAGCAAAGGCCCTGCTCCTTCTCTGTAGTAGCGCTTCCAAAGCAAAAATGCAGATTTTGGCCCTTGACCAGGAACGCACCTTGCCAAATCCAGTCGAGTTGCTTGGTTTGACTCTCCCTTTTCTCCACATTTAGGGACGGAGTTTGAATACACAGACTCTGAGAGTGAGGTGAAGATCAGGAAGAAGTCTCCCTCCGGCCTCCTGCGTGGGAAGAAGGGGCTGGTGGAAGCTGGCAGTGCCCCGGGTGCCCAGCCAGGGAGCGCGATGGACGTTACCTCCGCAGGCAGCTTGGAAAGGGCCAAGATGGCGTCCGAGAAGAGCAGCAGGAAGCTGAAGAAGTTCAAGTCCCCAAAGGACCTGAGCTTCGAGTTCGGCCTGGAGGCGAGCGACGACGACCTCTGGAGTCGCCGGCGCAGCGAGCGGATTTTCCTCCACGACGCCACGGCCTCTTCGGCCGGGCTGACCTCCACTGTGCAGACCAGCTCCACCCCCGTGGCCAAAGCCGCCGGGCGCTGCGTGAAGGGAACACCCCTCAGCCCCAAGAAAGATGGAGGCAAAGGGAAAGAAAGAAAGGAGCTCAGCAAGGTACGAACCACGAGGTGCAAAAGGGAAAGGCTGTACAAAATTCTGCAAAATGCAGTGTTAGGAAACAGGATTTGGCGACAATATATATACAGTGGACACTCGGGCTGCAAATGTGATCCGTGCAGGATGCACGTTCGCAACCCGCAGCGTTCGCAACCCACGTCTGCGCATGCGCATGTTGCGATTCGGCGCTTCTGCCCAAGCGCATGCGCGACCGCTGAAACCCAGAAGTAACCCATTCCAGTACTTCCGGGTTTCGGCAGTCCATAACCCAAAAAACCACAGCCTGAAGTGGCTGTAACCTGAGGTATGACTGTAGTCCATATGCAATTATGGATTGTTGTCAGGGGGAAATGAGACATAAAACCCAAAGGTATGTGAATTTGTTGGAGGTAGCGACTGGGACTGTTTGTAGTACAGCCGTACCTCAGAAGTCGAATGGAATCCGTTCCAGAAGTCCGTTTGCCTTCCAAAACGTTTGGAAACCAGAGTGCAGCTTCTGCAGGAGCTTCCTGCAGCCAATCGGAAGCCCCATGTGACATTTCGGCTCCCGAAAATAGTTGGCGAACCAGAACACTCACTTCCGGGTTTGCGGCGTTTGGGAGCTAAAACGTAGAGAACTAAACTGTTCAAAAACCAAGGTACGACTGTGTAGCCATAATATTTAAACAGGGCAGGGGTGCAGAACATAATTAAAGCATTCGATTGCCTTGAGTTGGCCAAGGAGTTGGTGTATTAGTTTTTGATGCACGTGCGAACTGGCCTGTAGAGTCTTGGGATCTTCTTAGAGAAGCAGCCACAGGGCCTGGGCCAACGGCTCGCACATAGAATGGTAGAGTTGGATGGGACACCAAGGATCATCTAGTCCAACTCCCTGCAGTGCAGGAATCTCAGCCTGCCTGTCACCTCGTTTCTCATCGTTGGAAGGCCCAGGGTGTGGCCGGCCAAGAAAATGGCAAATTCCACGTGAGGAGAGGGCTTCAAAAGAGGATTAGACAAATTCCACGTGAGGAGAGGGCTTTGGGGGTCTGCTGGACATGGGGGTCCTCTTCTCTGCCTCCACGGTCAGAGGCAGCAATGCATCTGAGTACCCATTGCTGGAAACCTCAGGAGGGGAGAGTTGCTCTTGTGATCGAATCCTGCTTGCTGATTTCCCACACACACCTGGTCGGCCACCTTGATCCCCAGTCTGGTGAACTCCAGTGGTTGGACAACAGCAGCTACCAACATCCCTGGCCATGATCCCTGCTGGCTGAGGTTGTATCTGGAGGGCACCAGGTTGGGGAAGCCTGCTCTGTGGTGTCTGATCTCCTGGCAGCTCATTTATGCCTGCTGGCCATCTGTTGTCCGTAGTGTTTTGGAAGGAACCCAAAGCATCATCTCGTCAAACGCCTTTTATGAGGTCCGACCGACTAGTCCAAGCATCTCCAGGGCTCCATGCCATGAGAGATGTTTGCTCTCTGGTCCTCTTGAACTGGGCTGAAAGACGAACCTCCTGCCTTTACTAGGACCCTGGTACCTACGGGACCACCTCTCCTGGCATGCCCCGTGGAGGACCTTAAGGTCCCTAAATAGCAACACCCTAGAGGTCCCGGGCCCTAAGAAAGTTAGATTATCCTCAACTAGAGCCAGGGCCTTCTCAACACTGGCTCCGGCCTGGTGGAACGCTCTGTCTCATGAGACCAGGGCCCTGCGGGATCTGATTTCTTTCTGCAGGACCTGTAAGACAGAGTTGTTCTGCCTGGCCTTTGGCTTGGAATCAACTTGATCCCCTTCCCCCTTTTCCTTTTTTCCTTCCTCCTTCTGTGATGGAACTCCTCTTTGGGGACTTCCCTGGCTTTTTTCTGGCCCTCGTAGGACCAGTTTGGATAGTTGGCCTTGTTTGAAGATTTGACATTTTAATCCCCAAAAAGTTTTTGATTTGAGTTTCTACTGAAATGAGGCTGCATTTTAATGTTGTGTTTTAATCTTGTTTCTAAGTTGTATTTTAATCAATTGTTTTTATACCTGGTGTTAGCCGCCCTGAGCCTGGTCTTGGCTGGGGAGGGCGGGGTATAAATAAAATTTATTATTATTAATTTATTATTACTACACGGTCCAGATTGACTCAGTAGAAGCTGTAGTCGACGGTTCCACAACCTATGCAGAAAGCATCATTTGAGCATGTGCAGAATGCAGTTCCCCGCACCTCAGAGCAAGTCACAGGCAGCCACCCCACATCTGAGACTAGGCCTGGACAAGATAAAAGAGGATAGGGGTCCCGGGCAGATTTCGTTCTCCCTGCTCCCCTTGAGTCGCACTCGCTGACCACCTGCCTTTCCCTTCCTGCTGACCAGCAAGACTGATTGACTGAGAACTTTCTTTCCCTTCTTATTTCCGTTGTGCAGAAGAAGAAAAGCAAAGAAGGCGCCTTCTGCTCTTCCTCCTCCTCGTCTTCGTCGTCTTCGTCCTCTTCCCTCTCGCCTCCAGGCATTGCCAGCTCCATGCCTGACGCCCGAGGCAGCCTGACCAGCTCCCTGGGTTCCAGCAAGAAAAGCAAAAGCAAGGTCAAAGCCAAAGAAGTGAAGAAAGAGGTGAGGTCTTCACACGGGTTGGCAGTGCCTCTTAGATGTGTGGAGGAGCATTTGAAAACGGCATCTCCAGCCACACACCCCCCCCCCCAGTCCAAAGTGGTAGAATCAGCAACCATCATCTCCCCCCCCCACACCCAAAAAAATGTATAAATCAGATCTGAAGTATTCATACTGGGAAGCTCTGCAAATTTCCCCACTCTTACTTTGCATAATTCATTCTGCCATTTTGCATAATTTATTCTGAATAATATCAGTGTTGGGAAAGGGGAATTTGCACACGTTTCTGCTGTTTTTCATAATTCACTCTGCAGTTTTTGCTGTTTTGCATGAAGGGCTTCTGGTTTTGCTAGTCACCGGGCGGGGGGGGGGGAGTCAAGGTTGCTCAAACTGCCCTCTGCCTCCGGACTTGGGTCTCCCCCCCCCCCCATGGCTTGTGAGATTTCAGAAAGCATCTAATTCAGGGATCAGCAAACCTTTTCAGCAGGGGCCAGTCCACCGTCCCTCAGAACTTGTGGGGGGCCAGACTATATTTTTTGGGGGGGAAATGAACGAATTCCTGTGCCCCACAAATAACCCAGAGATGCATTTTAAATAAAAGCGGACATTCGACTCATGAAAAAACACCAGGCAGGCCCCACAAATAACCCAGAGATGCATTTCAAATACATTCTACTCATGGAAAAACACGCTGATTCCTGGACTGTCCATGGGCCAGATTGAGAAGGCGATTGGGCCGCATCCTGCCCCTGGGCCCAAGTTTGCCTACCCCTGTTCTAATTGCATCCATGGGTTGGAATTCCATAGAAAAATAAAGGAAGGTGAGGTTCCAAGGGCAGCTTGATTTGCTGCCCACTGTGATTTTGGACACCTTTTCTGGGCTCCCGGCCCTTAGTATATGGCATCCCTAAGGAATGCCACCTTGATCCCTGCAGCCAGTCCATCCTCAGAGGAGTTTCCTGCTCTTCTGGGTCTTGGGTACCACTGGGGAAGCAGTAGCCGTTTCCAGAGCCGCCTCGTAGCAGGTGCTGAGCAGCCTCCATGCGCCATCCTGGGTGCTTCTCCTGCTCCACAGCCACGCAGGGGACTGCTGAAGCATCTCTGTCTCTCCCAGAATCAGGCTACAGTAGTGCCTCGCAAGACGAAAAGAATCCGTTCCGCGATTCTCTTCGTCTAGCGGTTTTTTCGTCTTGCGAAGCAAGCCCATTGACGGCTTAGCGGATTAGCGCTATTAGCGGCTTTTAGCGGCTTAGCGGATAAGCGACTTAGCGGCTTAGAAAAAAGGGGGAAAAACCCCACAGGAACTCGCAAGACATTTTCGTCTTGCGAAGCAAGCCCATAGGAAATTTGTTTTGCGAAGCACCTCCAAAACGGAAAACCGTTTCGTCTAGCGGGTTTTCCGTCTTGCGAGGCGTTCGTCTTGTGGGGCACCACTGTACTACCACACCATACATTTAAAGCACAACAGTGCCAAAACAGACATGGCTCCCACCCCAAAGGATTCTGGGATCTGGAGTTGGTTACGTGCACTGAGGTTTGCGGGGAGACCCCTATTTATTTCCCAGAGTTCCCTGGGTGGAACAGGGGAATGGCTGTTAAGCTACCCTAGGGATTGTCGGACTTGCGTTTGACCGAGCGACTCTTCTGGTCGAGTCCTCCGACGTGATTAACAACCTGAGCCTTTGATGAGGCTTCAAGCACGTTCCTCCATTAGGCAGAATATCCAGCATGCAGGGAAGGAGCTGAGATAGTATGAGCTACATTGCAAAGAGCATTTTATTTCTAACTACGCAGACGGAAAAGAAACATCCTCTCTCTGTGAGAGCAGAGAGCAACTGGAACACAAAGGAGCAGGAAACCAGTAACATCACATCCGTCTCCTGTTTTCCGTGAGACTTCCGATAGCCTGGAATCTCTGGAATGCAAAACAGAGTCCTGTGACTCCAAGCAACTGCACAGTGGCAACTCACAGAAACTAACATCCTCCTTTCTTTCTGTGAACTCCACTGGGCAGTGTGTCAGTACAATCTCAGTACAAACCCAGTTTCTGTACATAGGTACAGTGTTGATCCCTTGGAACAACCTTGGACAATAAATCAGCAGGAATTTCATTACCTGGCATGTAGGACACTGTTACGATTCCTTTCTGAACACATTCCCTAAGACTGTACAGTGGCAACACAGAGAAACCAACAGGGATAGCCCTGTTCTTGAGTTTGTTTAAAATCTAAAACAGCTTATCTTGTATTCCTTTCTTCGAATTTGTGCATTTAGGTTTTTTAAAAAAACTTTTTGTAAAGGCAGTACAAAAATTTTCACAGCTAAGTCCTCAACTCTTTATCACTGTGCTTGGCTTTCTCTAAGTTGGGCTTTGTCTAAAACGTTTAGGTTTTCAAACCTTTTTTGTAAACTCAGTTTTAGAAACTGTACCTCTGAGTCCTCAATCCTTTATTACTGCGCTTTGCTTCACCTAGGTCGAGCTAGGATTATAGTACTTCAGAATTTTTGGGAGATTTACCCCCTTTCTTTGAATTTGGTCATTTAAGGTTTATGATTTCTCTATTTCCTTCTGAGGAAAATGAATGAAACGAGGTTTGTAGCCGGCAACCTGTTAAGGCTTTGTTCAATTCTAGGTTTTCTAATTTTTTCCCTTAAACTTTTTGATTTTTGTTATTTAGTTTAAATCTATAAGATAATATTTCTAGTCGATTACTTCTCGTTTCAGGGATTTTCACGGTATTGCATTTGTTTTGTGTAAATCCTAGGGATTGTGGCTCCGCAAGGAGAATCGGGGTCCCCTAGCCAATCTCGGCGCCCTTCACAAACCACTGCGCTGTTTCAGTTGAGGGGAGGGAAATAAACGCAGATAACGGAGAGATCTGGAAAAGCTAGAGGATGGAACGGGGGTTGCAGGGGAGGAAGAGGAGAGTTGGTGCTTCAGGAAAAGTTCTGCCCCAGGGCTGTGGGTCTTGGCAGAAAGGTTTTTGCTAACCCCCGCTTGCTTTGTCCCTTGCCCAGAACCGAGGGAAAGGAGGCGCCGTCAGCAAACTGATGGAGAGCATGGCTGCCGAAGAGGATTTTGAGCCCAACCAGGACAGCAGCTTCTCGGAAGATGAGAATGTGCCGCTTAGTTTGCTCCTAGAGAGGCCGCTGACTCCGGGTGAGAGACGGTTCCTGGTTCCTTAGATTTCTTCCTGCCCCGTCCAAAAGGCTGCAAACAGTTCCAAGAACTTTCAGTCCACGTGGAGTGTTTGTATTCTCCCTCACCTCCATTATTATTATTATTATTATTATTATTATTATTATTATTATTATTATTTTGCAGGGCTGGGGGTAGCCATCTTTGTGATCCTTTAAAAAAATTATTTGGTTTTTCAGATTAAAATCTTGCAGTCATATATCGAACACAGATCACAAAAACCAGATTGCGAGGAATCTCTTGGACTTCCCTTGTCCCCTTTGTGGGTCCTATTATTAATAATTTTCTCCTGCATCTTTTATGATGGTCCAAATATTTTACCTCTCCACTGTGTCCAAAATTCACCATTAAACTACAAGTCGTCATTCCAATCCTACTAACGATTTTCACTGTTTACAATGGTCTTTAAGATAAGTTATCAGTTCCCCCCGCTCCTTATTAAAATTGTGGTCTTCCCAATTTCTTATTCTTCCGATTACTTTAACCATTTTGGCATAATCGTTGTGATCCTTTAGTTTCGCCCGGCAGTTTCAGGGACTGCTTTCAGACATAGTTCAGGAACGTCATTCCAAAGACAGCAGAACTCCCTGCCACAGGAGGCGGTGTGGCCACCAACTTGGATGGCTTTAAGAGAGAATTAGACAAATTCAGTGAAGAGGAGAAGGCTATGGCTCTGCTCCTCTGCCTCCACAATTGAGGGCATCAGTGCTTCTGAATGCCAGGTGCCGGAGACCCCAGGAGGGAAGAGTTGCTTGGATCCTGCTTGTGGGTTTCCCAAAGGCATCTGGTTGGCTCCTCTGAGAAGAGGATGCTGGAAGAGCTTGGCCCCCTTTGAAGTGAGCCCCAAATCCTCCTCCTGTTCCATCAGTCTCATTCATGCCTTGAGACTGCACCTGGCTGGCCAGCTTAGTGCATGGTACTTCTTTGTTTTTGGGGGACAGGGGGCGGGCTGGTGTGGAGGACCCCCTGGTCCTGAATGGGGTAACTGTGCCCCTGAAGGACCAGGTGCGCAGCCTGGGAGTCATTTTGGACTCACAGCTGTCCATGGAGGCGCAGGTCAATTCTGTATCCAGGGCAGCTATCTACCAACTCCACCTGGTACGCAGGATGAGACCCTACCTGCCCCAGACTGTCTCGCTAGAGTGGTGCATGCTCTGGTTATCTCTCTCTTGGACTACTGCAATGCACTCTACGTGGGGCTACCTTTGAGGGTGACTCGGAAACTACAACTAATCCAGAATGCGGCAGCTAGACTGGTGACTGGGAGCGGCCGCTGAGACCACATAACACCTGTCCTGAAAGACCTACATTGGCTCCCAGTACGTTTCCGAGCACAATTCAAAGTGCTGGTGTTGACCTTTAAAGCCCTAAACGGCCTCGGCCCAGTATACCTGAAGGAGCGTCTCCATCCCCATCGTTCTGCCCGGACGCTGAGGTCCAGCACCGAGGGCCTTCTGGCGGTTCCCTCATTGCGAGAAGCAAAGCTACAGGGAACCAGGCAGAGGGCCTTCTCGGTTGTGGCGCCTGCCCTGTGGAACGCCCTCCCATCAGATGTCAAAGCGATAAATAACTACCTGACATTCAGAAGACATCTTAAGGCAGCCCTGTTCAGGGAAGTTTTTAATATGTGATATTTTAGTGTATTTTTGGTTTTTATGGAAGCCGCCCAGAGTGGCTGGGGAAACCCAGCCAGATGGGCGGGGTACAAATAATAAATTATTATTATTATTATTATTATTATTATTATTATTATTTGTATGTATGTGGCGCTGTGGGTTAAAGCCTCAGCGCCTAGGGCTTGCCGATCGAAAGGTCGGCAGTTCGAATCCCTGCGGCGGGGTGCGCTCCCGCTGCTCGGTCCCAGCGCCTGCCAACCTAGCAGTTCGAAAGCACCTCCGGGTGCAAGTAGATAAATAGGGACCGCTTACCAGCGGGAAGGTAAACGGCGTTTCCGTGTGCGGCTCTGGCTCGCCAGAGCAGCGATGTCACGCTGGCCACGTGACCCAGAAGTGTCTCAGGACAGCGCTGGCCCCTGGCCTCTTAAGTGAGATGGGCGCACAACCCCAGAGTCTGTCAAGACTGGCCCGTACGGGCAGGGGTACCTTTACCTTTTACCTTTTTAAAAAATAAAATAAAGATGGAGAAGGCTGCATATGCCATAAGTCACATGGGTGCAGATTTCTGCTGCCTTTGAAAGTGCTGCTAATTCCCTCCCTCCCTCCCTCCCTCCCTCCCTCTTTCTGTCGCCCTCCAGCCCCCCGTTCTTGCATCATCGACAAAGACGAGCTGAAGGATGGTTTGAGAGTCCTCATCCCCATGGATGATAAGCTCCTCTACGCCGGCCACGTGAAGACCGTCCACTCTCCTGACATGTAAGAAAAAGGACGGGCGTTACGTGCTTGGAAAGTTATGGCGCCTTGGGAGTTGCTGTCCAGCAACATCTTAAGCCCAAAGCTCTCTGATCCCTGAGGGTGCTGGGCATGGAAATGCCCCACTGAGATTCCTGCCTGTGACTTACCGTATTTTTCGCTCCATAAGACGCACGTTTTTCCTCCTAAAATGTAAGGGGAAATGTCTTTGCGTCTTATGGAGCGAATGCGTGGTCCCTGGAGCCAAATTTTCCAGGTGCGAAAAGCAGATTGTGCTTTTTTTTTTTAAAGAAAGAGGGAAGGGGGTGTTGAAACGAAGCTGCTGAGCAGCTGATCATCAAGTGATCAGGAGGGACATAAAAGATGCTAGCGATAAAGAAGGCTGCCTGGTGGGGGGAGGTAAAAGCCCATGGATCCTCAGGATTTTTGCACTGGGTCTCCCCAAATTCACCCTCAGATCACATAGCATGTCCATGGCTACAGCCTGCACCAGGGGCCGCAATGGCTGTTTCGTGGGGCCGCAATGGCGCAAAAACGCTGCTACAAAGCACAGATCCACATGAATTCTCAGGATTTTTGAATTGGGCTACCCCAAACTCACCGTCAAATCACATATCATGTCTGTGGCCACAGCATGAACCACAAAAATCATACATCCACTGTTTTGTTGAGAATATTTTTCTTTCTTGTTTTCCTCCTCTAAAAACTAGGTGCATCTTAGGGTCAGGTGCATCTTATGGAGTGAAAAATACGGTAATCAGAAGCAGAGCAAAATGGTGACAAACAACTGTCCTGGAATTCTACTCAATATTGATCCAGAACAGAATTCCAGTCTATAGTTAGCAAAGTACAGTGGTGCCTCGCAAGACGAAATTAATTCGTTCTGCGAGTTTTTTCGTCTTGCGATTTTTTTCGTCTTGCGAAGCACGGATTTTGGAAAAGCTTCAAAAATCACCAAAGTCTTCAAAAACCTCAAAAAAGGCTACCACACCGCGTGCTATGAGTTGCTCCTCGAAGTCAAGTCGCAACTGCACCCCCTGAATGCACGGTTTTAAGAAAAAGGAAACAAACTTGCAAGACAAAGGAAACAAACTTGCAAGACGTTTTCGTCTTGCGAAGCAAGCCCATAGGGAAATCCGTCTTGCGAAGCAACTCAAAAAACGAAAAACTCTTTCATCTTGCGAGTTTTTCGTCTTACGAGGCATTCGTCTTGCGAGGTACCACTGTAAAAACTTGAAACACGTTGCAGGATTCCCCCAAAATAGACCAGAGGCAATTGTATTTCATCCAGCAGAGCTTTACTGCTACCACAACCAGATTTAGGTTGGATGAGGCCCTCAGCTACTGAAGGTAATGAGGCCCTTTATATGTCCAGCTGTCCTTTGCCAACAACAAATTGCCGCTGTTTTTTGTGTTGAATATATCCTATATGGTAACTGATGGATCTAATAGGTATCGAAAGCCATTTGCACATAACAAAATATGTATTTTATAAAGTAATTGTTGAACTTATTTTATATTTTGGAAATGTACATCCAGGTTTTTCCCCCCTTTAATTATTTTGGGGGCCCCCAAGAGAGTGGGGCCCTAAGCTATAGCTTGTTTGGCTTATACGGAAATCTGTCACTGACTGCTACTGAAAGCAAATGAGCATAATGATTACAAATCCAATAAATTCAGGATTGGCACCGTCCATAAGAAATCCAGTTGCAGCAGACTTAACTTAAACTTGCAATAATTTATAATAAGACTAAACCTTAACACTATATATAGAACACCACACCAGAAGGAAAAGAGACAGAAAGAGAAAGTGGAACCCAGGCCCCTTCTGGCCCTACTTTTATAGTCAGCATGACCTTGACAGAAGAGATAACAGAACCAGCTTAAGCCAACTGTACTCAGCTTCTCGGAAGGAATAACCCAAACATCAGGAACCTTCTGCTGGTCTCTTTCACACAGAGAAGCTTCCAGAACCCTCCTGAATTAATTAGAATAGGAAAGATCTCTCCACATCAGATCAATACTTTCTGTACTAAGAAATGCAAATTGACAGCAACCTGTTGAAAGCAAATGCCATTAAGCAGTACAAACCTGGCTCACTTTATTTACTGATTAAACTCCCAGGCATAGCTGTCAACTTACAGATTTGAAAATAAGGGAACAGCAGCCTTGAAAATAAGGGATCAGCAGCCAAAATAAGGGATCAACAATTACTTTGATAAAATACATATTTTGTTGCGTGCAAATGGCTTTAGATACCTATTAGGTCCATAAATTACAATATAGGACATATTCAACACCAAAAAAAGCAACAATTTGTTATTGACAAAGGACAGCTGGACATAGAAAGGGCCCCATTACCTTCAGTAGCTTATTTAAGGGACATCATCAATAAGGGACAGCAGCGGGACATGGCGCTGGGATAAGGGACTGTCCCGCCAAATAAGTGACGCTTGACAGCTCTGCTCCCAGGCCACTTTTTGACACAGTGGTCCCTGCAGCTGTCGAGAAACCATAAAGACCCACATAGCAGATGAACCAGCTGCCTTTAACCCTATTGCAGAAACCAGCTGTTAGGATATAGCAGTGTATTTTGCATCCAACATCACATTGAATAGACATCTCTCCCACCCCACAACTCCTGCTATGTTTTCATCTGCTGCCATTTTCAGATAGATGCAAAACAAATTTTTTTTGCCACTTGCACAACTATGAACGTGCTTTATCTGTGCAAGGCCATTGAGTCCAGCTTTGATTAATGCAGAGTTTGGTGCTCTTAAGTGCACACTAACACGCCCTGGCGCCTGCATACATTCGCAGCAAAAGTTCCAGCAGGCTTTGCAAAAGCGAGCCACATGCTAAATGCCATGACAGCCTCTGGCTCTTAATTTTTTTATTACTTTTAAAAAGATCTAGCTTTGTAGTTTTGGGTCTATTTCTATCTGTTTCTAATTATCAACCAGGGGAGTGCCGCTAAATATCCACTGCTTCTGACTTTGGGGCCAAAATACAGCTTTTTTTTGTTTATCTCCGCCCATAATCTCTGGCTTAAAAACAACGAACCATGCTGCAAATATTTCCAGCTTGATAAATATCTCCTCCTGCAACTGGAAATTGGGTGGCTTGAATTGCCATTCTGCACAGATCGGCCCGAAGCAATTGTTTCCCAAGGAATCCGGCTTGCAAAGCGTTCTTGGGCATCAAAAATCTCTCTCTGATGGTTTTGTTTTGACTTCTCGACATTTCTTCGCCTCCTCCTCTTCCTCCTCCTTCACTGTTGCTTTTTGGGTTTGTGCGTTTCAGATACCGAGTCGTGGTGGAAGGAGAGCGAGGAAACCGACCCCACATTTATTGTCTGGAACAGCTACTGCAGGAAGCAGTAAGTGGGACCCCTTAGTTTTCTAGGAAGACGGACGCTCCATGTTGCCTTTGGGAAAAGGAGGTGGGAAGAGGAGGGAGGGGAATAATAATAATAATAATAATAATAATAATAATAATAATAATAATTAATTTATACCCCGCCCTTCCCGGTTCAGAAAACTGGGCTCAGGGCAGCTAACAACAAATTTAAAACACTTAATTGATGCAACAAAAAACCGTATAAAATGTGAATAACAATAAATTCAGAATTCAAAAATCTATTTGGGGGAAAATCCATCCAATAAACATCAGATGATCACCAGAGCTAGCTGGCTAAATTAGTCCTATTTGGGCCAGTGAGGAGACCAGGGGAGAATTAGCTGTGGGATCCCAGAGTCGGTAATCGTCATAAAAAGGGAAGGAAGAGGAATAAAAGATCAGGCTAAGTTCAGATTGAAAGCCAGGTGGAATAGCTCTGTCTTACAGGCCCTGCGGAAGGAGCTTAAATCCTGAAGGGCCCTGGTCTCATGAGACAGAGCATTCCACCAGGTTGGAGCCATCACTGAAAAGGCCCTGGCCCTGGTGGAGGATAATCTGACTTCCTTAGTCAGTAATTTGACTTCTTCCTTCACAAGACACGGGCTGGTGTTGGTGGAGCTCCGGCTTTTATTCTTATTTATTAGATTTCTTAGTTGCTTTCTACAAATACAAAAAGTCCCCAAGTGACTTAACAGTACAAAATACAACCAGATAAATTCAGTTAAAAATGAGGAACTCCCCCCGCCCCAGAAACATTGAAAGGATAAAAGGTAGTTAAGAGCCATAGGCTTTATTGTAGAGGAATGTATCTGCCTGGCGTCTAAAGACATGTAATGATGGTGCCAAGTGAGCCTCTGGGGAGAGAGCATTGCACAAACAGGAGCCACCACTGAAAAGGCCCTGTTCTCGTGTTGCCACCCTGATCTACCTTTTGCTCACCCCTGACCTACCACACAGGGCAAAAAGCAAGAGTTAACAGATGCTTTCTTCTGCACAGATCATTGATGTGAAACCTCCTTCGGTGCGATTCCTTCCGGAAGGCACACGAATCGCCGCCTACTGGAGCCAGCAGTATCGTTGCCTCTACCCAGGGACAGTTGTACGAGGTGAGACCGTAATTCAGTCAGATGACGAGGGAGTCAAAGGTGCTCTAAAGCAAGGTGGATTTGATTTAAATCACTAGTCAGTAAGACTTGATTTAATTTTTTTTTCTTTTTTTTAGCAGAACGACTCATCCTTGCTGGTATAATCTTAATATTTACAACCAGATGAAGGTTTCATTTTTGGAATAATAAATTTTGAGAGTAGTTTTTACAGTTATATCAAAAACTACTGATTTGGTTATACTATTAGAAATACATAGGCCGATAGTTATGAAATTATTGTGAGGTTTAATAAGTTAACTGTTTATATTTGAACAACTTTTCTGCTGTTCTTTATCGGAAGGAGAAAAAATAATCATTAGTAACAATTTAAACAATTTATTTAGCTAAAACAATAACATTATAGCATATGTATCCATGTTTGTTAAGTGATTGGTTAAGCATTTTTTTTTTAAAAAAAACTTGGACCTCAGTCTCCATAACAGAACTGGAAAGTAGCCAATGTAACACCAATTGCTTTTAGAAAAGGGATCTGGGAAGTGGGGGCATGGACTGGAAATTACAGGCTGGCTAGGTTAACGTCAGTTCCAGGAAAATGGGGAGGATTGTTAAGGGTAAATCATTGTAGAAGAACAAGCCTTGTTGAAGCAGAACCAGCATGGCTTCTGCAAGGGAATGTCCATTGGAAGTGTCAGAAAGCATGTAGATATTTGTGATCCACTTAATGCAATGGACTTTCAAGAAGGTTTCCGCGAAGTGCCTCACCCAAGACTGCAGAGTGAACTTAGCAGTCAGAAGGTGTGTGTGTTCTGACGACAATCATTTCCTTTTCTATCCAAAGGGGCTCATGATCAGGAGGAAGATGGGGATCTGATAACAGTGGAGTTCGATGATGGCGACACCGGCCGGATTCCCTTGTCCCACATCCGGCTCCTTCCGCCAGATTACAAGATCCAGTGTGAGTTTGGCCCTTCTGTTGCAGAATAGGATTCCCTGGTCCTGAATGGGGCAACTGTGCCCCTGAAGGACCAGGTGTGCAGCCTGGGAGTCATTTTGGACTCACAGCTGTCCATGGAGGCGCAGGTTAATTCTGTGTCCAGGGCATCTGTTTACCAGCTCCATCTGGTACACAGAATGAGACCCTCCCTGCCAGCAGACTTTCTCGCCAGAGTAGTGCATGCTCTAGTTCTCTCCCGCTTGGACTACTGCCATGCGCTCTATGTGGGGCTACCTTTGAAGGTGACCTGGAAACTACAACTAATCCAGAATGTGGCAGCTAGACTGGTAACTGGGAGCGGCCACCGAGACCACATAACACCGGTCCTGAAAGACCTACACTGGCTCCCAGTACGTTTCCAAGCACAATTCAAAATGTTGGTGCTGACCTTGAAAGCCCTAAACAGTCTCGGTCCAGTATACCTGAAGGAGCGTCTCCACCCCCATCGTTCAACCCAGACACTGAGGTCCAGCGCCGAGGGCCTTCTGGCGGTTCCCTCCCTGCGAGAAGCCTACAGGGAACCAGGCAGAGGGCCTTCTCGGTGGTGGCGCCCGCCTTGTGGAATGCCCTCTCTCCAGATGTCAAAGAGAGGAACAACTACCAGACTCATAGAAGACATCCGAGGGCAGCCCTGTTTAGGGAAGCTTTTAATGTTTAACAGACCACAGTATTTTAATACTTGGTTGGAAGCTGCCCAGGGTGGCTGGGGAGACCCAGCCAGATGGGCTCGGTATAAATAGTATATTATTATTATTACTTAGAAGAGAAGTTTGAGAGCCCATCTCTCTCAGCCCTCCTCACTGCCCCACAACAGGACAGAAGCCCAGTTCCCCTTTCCCTCCTGATTCACCTCATTTCCCCACAGTAGGCTGGTAATGGGAACCCAGAAACATACGATCCCCTTGTGTCCCCCCCAAAAAAGCATTCACTTTGCCTCCCCAAGAAAGCTTTATGTCATCAGCACATTCAAAGCATATTCATAGTACCTGATTGCAGCAGGAACAGAGTGAAGAAAAGGGATTCAATATGTGTTATTCCTACATTGCAGGGTTAGACTAGATAACATTTGGGGTTCCCTCCCAGCTCAATGATTCAAATTCATACACCCATCATGCCTAAAAGAACCAGATTTGAATTGGGTTGGAGCTCGTCTTTTAGTGGTTTGCACATTCACATATTCAATAAAGGATCTCCACAAATGGATTTTCTTACTCTTTTTCTTATTGAATTTATATACCGCCCTTTACCCGGGGGTCCCAGGGCGGTTCACGGAATGAAATCAAGATATAAAACCACAAAATACAAAATAAAAATGAAACAACTCAATATCTCCCCCCCCCATACAAAAAAACACATTTTATAAGGGCATAAGGTGTAAATCAACCAAAGGCTTGCGCTTTCTTTGACCTCTTTGCATTCTCATCTTACAGGTTCACTTCTCAAAGAAAGCCACTCTCCAAACTCTTTGCTTACCAGCAACCCAAATTATAAAAATCTAAATTTCTTCCAGAATTTGGCTAACATGGGCTGGGCTGCTAATCAAAGCTGGGGAGTCAATTTCTGGTCTTTCGGGTCCTTAGCAGGCCTATCACATAAGCCTAATAAGGTCCGCATTGGAGGTCCAGGGATGTTTTGCTCTGTAATCCCTTAATAAATGGAACCCCAGAACTTGTGGGTCTCCATTCAGGTTCTGAGCTGCTGGCTGCCCCACATTGAACACTTGCCTGCATTCCCTCCGCAGGTGGGAGTCTCAGTTTGAATAAACCCTTGTTGAGCTGGGGGGGGGGGAGTGGAGTGTGTGCCTCTGTTTGTGTGTCTTTGCAGTGCATGGCAAGAATAGCTGTTGGTCTCTTTCAGGTGCTGAGCCTTCTCCCGCCCTCCTGGTGCCCAGCACAAAACGCCGTAGCCGCAAGTCCAGCAAGGAAACCGGGGAAGGGAAGGAGGGCAGTGGCACGGGGTCCGAGGAGCCAGCGGCCTCCAAAGGCAAAGGGCGTGGGAGAAAACCAAGCACCAAACAGAAAGCTGGTACGAGGCAGCAGCTTCTTTAGCGGGTGGAAATACTGAGGGCAAAACACGGGAATGCAGGAAACGGCCTTAGGCCAGGTTAGTCTAGCCCAGGCCAATGGGAGTTGGAGACAGGAGCTGCCAGTGGTTCTCCAGGGTCAGAAACAGAGAGAGAAGGATTTCTTTCCCATCACCTGCTCCTTGAAGATGCCTTTGGGAACTGAACCTGGGACATTCTGCATGCTGCCCTCTCCGTAGCTGGGAACTTTGGAACTCCCAGCCTAGGGAAACCAGACTGGCTCCCTCTTCATTGTCCTTCCGCCGGGAGGTGAAGACTGTTTTATTCCAACATGCCTTCAGGAGCTGTTTCTTAAGGAAAGGCCTTTGGAGCTGCTTTTACTGCCTCTATTTTAAGATATAAGCTTTTATATTGTTTTAATTCTATTTAATTGCTTTTAAATGATTACATTGCATCTGTTTTTAGCTTTTTTATTTTATTTATGTTGTTTCAATGTGTCCTAAGCTGCCTTGAGTCCTAGACTGGACTGGGAAAAAGGCGGGACAGAAATGTAATAATAATAGCAAAAATTTCTGATCGTCTAGGTTGGCGTGTTAAAAAGCTTTCGATTGACTGAAAAGGCACCTCCAGTTAATCAGACAACACAGCTGATTGTTTTTAACAGAACTGTAAATGGCAGAGGCTACCTTGGAAGAGCATTGGAAGAGTGTCTGCAGAAAGCATAAATAGTCATGCCATCTAAAAGCATAGCGAGGGAGCATTTTTCTCCTTCAAAACTATTGTTGTATTCAAATGATTAAATCAACTAGGATTTTCTTCCGTATGTACCTGGGCATCTCTACACCTCTCTGTGTGTATGACAGTCAACTGAACTGCACTTCAAAGATGAATCTTGGAAGGGCACTGCCAAACACCACATCATAATATATGCAGATAACGGAGTTAACGTGTTCGTTATACATGTCAGCTTCTGCATCCTTTGTAACACTATTTGGATTTTAGTACTTTGAAAGAGAGGTCTGTTCACTCACCTCTTTCTGTGCCTGGGTCTTCAGCTCTGCCTTCTCCAATCCAGATGTTCTCCAGATCTTTTGCTGGGCTATGATGCCCATCAGCCGTAGCCATAGCACGGCCAGTGGCTGGAGCACTATGGGAGAGCTGGAGTCCCAACAATGATCGGAAGGGTACCAGGTTGGGGGCTGGGGGAGCTGGAGAAGCCTGCCTCATTGTTTGACAACATCCTCCCAGGATCCAGAGCAGAGGCGCTCTGGCCTTGGGCCAAGACCATTTCCCCCAAAAATGTTTTAATTTTACTTTTTCTGCTTTCCAGAAGATGCCATCCTCAAGGAAGAAGCAAGCCAGGGGGAAGCTTCAACAAGCCCATCCCTCGTGCTGGAGAAGCCCGTTTGCCTTAGCAAGCAAAGTGCAAAAGGCTCAAAGAAAGCGCAGCAGATCCCTGCCAGGACCTCCTCCCAGACAGAAGAAAAACGTCACAGCAAAGGCGGCAAAGTGAAGCTCTCCTCCAAGATGCCTGGCCCGGCCCAGCCCACCTTCCAGCCTCCGGCATTCAGCAAAACCCGGGGGGACGAGCCCTATACCGAGATCCCGGGCGCCCTGGGGGCCTTCAGCTCTTCGGACACCTCCTCTGGCAAAGCCCGGTCCAAGAAGGAGAAATCTGCAGAGGAGTCACCAGAGTTTGGTTCGGCGGCCAAAGCCCAGAGGAAGATCCCCGACAGTGATATCCTCATCAAGCTGGACCACGAAGGAGTGATGTCTCCCAAAACCAAGAAGACGAAGGAGGCCATGCGGATGCTGGGCAGCTCCAGCCTGGCTGGCAGGAGGGAGACCAAAAGCATCCTGGGACTGAGCTACACCCCCGTGGCCGACACCAAGAGGCAGAAAGTGTCCAGGGCCAAGGGGGCTGGCGGCGAATCTCTGGCCCCGAACTTTGGGGGGAAGATTGCTGGCTCCGGAGAGAACTCTGTGAAGCAACAAGAGGACAAGGCACAGGCTGGGCCGGCAGGAGACGAGTCGGAAAGCAACAGCAGCGGCAGCAGCTCCGATTCGGAAGGGGAGGAGGAGGCGGAGAAGAACGGAGGGGGAGCCCCCGACAGCAGCTCGACCAGCTCACGGGCCTCCACGCCTGTCTCTTCCTCCAACTCCTCGTCCTCTTCTTCTTCCAGCAGCTCCAGCTCTTCCTCTTCCTCGTCCTCGTCCTCCACTTCTTCCTCCTCATCCTCCAGCTCCAGCTCTTCCTCCTCTTCGTCGTCGTCTTCCTCCGCCACAGACGAAGACTCCTCCTGCAGCTCGGACGACGAGGTGGCTGACTCCCAGGCGAGGGCCTCGTCCGCCCAGCAGACCCTCCCCGCCAAGGCGGCCAAGCAAGCGGGGAAGTCTCGCTCGGCCACAAACCCCCAGAGCCCCAAGGAAGAGCAGCAAGTGGTGCAGAAACAGCAGCAGCAGCAACAGCAGGCGGGGGGCAAGACCCGCCCCAAGAAGCGCGAGGGGATCCACTTGCCCACCACCAAGGAGCTGGCCAAGCGGCAGAGGCTGCCCTCCGTGGAGAACCGGCCCAAGATTGCGGCCTTCCTGCCTGCGAGGCAGCTCTGGAAGTGGTTTGGGAAGCCCACTCAGGTCAGCTCCTCCTGCCGGGAGGGTCTTTCCTTTTATCTCTGCGTCTTCGGCTGGGACCTTTTGCCCCCTCCCCCACTTTCTCAGGGGTGTTATCTTAGCCCACATTACAAAGGTTGCATGACACAGGATGTGATTGAATGTAAATACAGCCTTGGCGAATAACAACAACAACAACAACAACAATATATTATTTATATCCTGCCCATCTGACTGGATTTCCCCAGCCACTCTGGCTGACTCCCAACAGAGTATTAAAAACAGAATAAAACATAAAACTTTAAAAACTTCCCTTCCAGTGTCTTCTAAAAGTCAGATAGTTGTTTATTTCCTTGACATCTGATGGGAGGGCGTTCCACAGGGCGTTCCAACTTGTCATTGATAATAATAATAATAATAATAATAATAATAATAATAATAATTTTATTACTTATACCCTGCCCACCTGCATGGGTTTCCCCAGCCACTCTGGACGGCTTCTGAAAAAGATTAAAAATACATTAAAACACCAGTCATTAAAAACTTCCCTAAACAGGGCTGCCTTTAGATGTCTTCTAAAAGTCACATAGTTGTTTATTTCCTTGACATCTGATGGGAGGGCATTCCACAGGGCGGGCACCACCCCCCGAGAAGGCCCTCTGCCTGGTTCCCTGTAACCTTCTCGCAGGGAGGGAACTGCCAGAAGGCTCTCGGAGCTGGACCTCAGTGTAAATAAGTTATGATGGATGTAATAATGGAATACTGAATGGTATCGTTTCTGTAAAATATGCAGGAATTTATGATATGCAAAATGAACCATGGAAGGAGAAGAACGGAAGTCGTTGATAGCTTAAGGATGTAAAAATGAGTACAGTCATACCTCGGGTTAAAGACACTTCAGGTTGCGTTTTTTCAGGTTATGGACGCACTGAAACCCGGAAGTACCAGAACAGGTTACTTCTGGGTTTCTGCGGTTGCGCATGCACAGAAGCGCTAAATCACACTTTGTGCATGCACAGAAGCGCCGAATCGCAACCTGCGCATGCTGAGACGCAGTGCTGCAGGTTGCAAATGCTGCAGGTTGTGAACGTGCCTCCCGCACAGATCATGTTCGCAACCCGAGCATCCACTGTACTTTAAATTGTAAAGCAGAAAATTTAATATATATTAAATTTTCTGTTTTACAATTTGAAGTACAGTCATACCTCAGGTTGAAGTAGCTTTGGGATGAATATTTTTGAGTTACACTCCGCGGCGACCCAGAAGTAACCGAGCACGTTACTTCTGGGTTTCGCCGCTCATGCATGCGCAGAAGCGGTAAAACGCGACCCGCGCACGTGCAGACACGCAGATGCATGTTACGTTCACTTCAGGGTGCGAACGGGGCTCCGGAACGGATCCTGTTCACATCCAGAGGTACCGCTGTACTCATTTTTACATCCTTAAGCTATCAATGAACCCGAACACATACACTAAAAAAAACATGTGTAGAGACTCTGAGCTCACGCCACTCTGCTCTCTCTCGATTCCACAGAGGCGTGGGATGAAGGGGAAAGCCCGGAAGCTCTTCTACAAGGCCATTGTCCGCGGAAAGGAGATCATCCGCATTGGAGACTGCGCCGTCTTCCTGTCAGCCGGCCGCCCCAACCTGCCCTACATCGGCCGCATCCAGAGCATGTGGGAATCCTGGGGGAACAACATGGTTGTCCGAGTGAAATGGTTTTACCACCCGGAAGAAACCAACCCTGGCAAGAAGCTCAACGAAGGCAAGGTAGGAGATCCAGGCATGTTCTCACAGCAGCATCAACCGAGGATTCCTTGAGAAATGAGCCAAGAATCGCCAGAGCGTTTGCTCGATGGGTGGAGGTCTCTATATATCAGCCTGGAGCGAAACTTACTGGAAGAATAAGAAATCAAGATAACAGACTTTTTATAAACGAATGGTGTATTGAATATTCACACATCAATTGCAAACAGATAAAAACAACATTGGTAGGATTGTTGTAATAACCTGCAGTTATGTAAGAGTATATATTTAAAGCAGATAAATGAGCAAGAAAACTAAATGGATTTGGATATGCAAAAGATATTTAAAAAAATAACTTTTAAGGAACCGCAGAAAGAGGGGGAGGGAAATGTTAAAATGATTTGAACAGTTCTGGGCTTCGCCTCCTAATCTCGCTTTTCCTTTCTTGTTCCTCCCCTCTCCTCGCCAACCCCAACCGCCCCATCACTCTGCTTGGTGCCAGCGCTGGGATCAGAAATCCAGCAGGAGCCTTTCGACCGCTCTCCAGGCATCCAGCCAGAGGAAGGACTTCATGGAGGTGTGTAATAATAATAATAATGATGATGATGAAGAAGAGTTTGGATTTGATATCCCGCTTTATCACTACCCTAAGGAGTCTCAAAGCGGCTAACATTCTCCTTTCCCTTCCTCCCCCACAACAAACACTCTGTGAGGTGAGTGGGGCTGAGAGACTTCAGAGAAGTGTGACTGGCCCAAGGTCACCCAGCAGCTGCATGTGGAGGAGCGGAGACGCGAACCCGGTTCCCCAGATTATGAGTCCACCGCTCTTAACCACTACACCACACTGGCTGATGAAGAATTTATACCCTGCCCATCTGGCTGTAAGAGAAGGCAGCTGGTGTGGATGGTTGAAACTGGTCTCTGGGACGTGTTCCAGGGTCTCTTGACTCCTCGCAGAGCTGTGCTCCTTCCTGAAGATTGCTGGGGGGGGGCAGCTTTCCTCTGGGGCGGCTCTTCATTTGCAGAATGCTCTCCCTGGGGAGGCTCACCTGGTGCCTTTATTACATTACCCAACTGGTGCAGGCTAGAGTTTCAAACTGCATTACCACCAAAATGAAAAGGGTCTCCCACATGAATACTTCTTATTCTGTGAACCACCCCGAGACCTCCAGGTATAGGGCAGTATATCAGTTTAAAAATAAAAATAAAAATAAAAATAAAAATAAAAATAAAAATAAAAATAAAAATAAAAATAAAAATAAAAATAAAAATAAAAATAAAAATAAAAAAATAAATTATTTCTACCCCACCAGTCTGGCTAGGTTTCCCCAGCCATTCTGGGCGACTCCCAACAAAATATTCAAACACGATAAAACATCAAACATTAAGAACTTCCCTAAACAGGGCTGCCTTCAGATGTCTTCTAAAAGTCAGATAGTTGTTCCTTGTCATCTGATGGGAGGGCGTTCCACAGGGTGGGTGCCACTACCGAGAAGGCCCTCTGCCTGGTTCCCTGTAACTTGGCTTCTCGCAGGGAGGGAACCGCCAGAAGGACCTCAGTGTCCGGGCTGACTGATGGGGGTGGAGACGCTCCTTCAATATAACAACAACAACAGCAATATCTTTAGGCACCAGATGAAAACTGTTAAACTATCTATGGCCACTGTGAGAAGGGCCTTGTCCTGCCCACCATTTCTCTTAGTGTGGCTGTCTGGCATCTCCTGCCAGTCCTATGCAGGATAGGTACTTCAGAGACCTAAGGGACCAAAAGAAGCCAAGATTCCCTGCCGCCACCAAGAGGGGAGTGAGCCTCCCACTGCCTGAGGCCATTGGCTCATTTTGTCCAATAGGTGGACCGGTTCTGGTATCTCCCCCCCCCCTTCTTCAAAGCTTTGGCTTTGGGTACCTGCAGCCCAGAGGTATGTTCCAAACTGCCTGCTAACTCCTCTCTCTTCTCTCTCTCTCCCCCTTTTCCATTCCTCCCCCAGCGAGCGCTGTACCAGTCCTCGCACGTGGACGAGAACGACGTCCAGACCATCTCGCACAAATGTCTGGTGGTCGACCTGGAGGAGTACGAGCAGATGTTGAAGACCAAGAAGTACCACGACAGCGAGGACCTCTACTACCTAGCGGGGACGTACGAGCCCACCACGGGCATGATCTTCAACACGGACGGGGTGCCGGTCATCTGCTAACCGCTTCTGGGAAAGGGAATTCCGGGAGGCACCCCGACAGTTCCAAAGCATTCGGATCAATACAGCCCACCCACCCCTGTCCGAGGGGGGGGGAGGGAGCAGAGTGGGGCAGAAGAGAAGTTAATGTGCCTGTTTCCAACGACAGCATGATTGTTTAAGCGCCCAGCCGCGTTGCGACAAGACAGGTTCCGTAAAACGAAAGAGGTTTGCCTTGCCCAAAGGGATTTCCCGAAATCAGCTGAGATCCAACCGCTTGTCTCTCCTGTAGAAGAAGGGAACAGATTTGCAGGAGGAGAAACGGCAGATCGGATTCTGCCCCTTGGCTTTGTGGCCACAACCCCTGAACTTTTCCCTCGGGTTCAGACTTCCATAGGATATTTCAGGACACTGGTCATGTTTTTTTCTGGACTTTCCGATTCCAAGGCGACCCGTCCCACCTTCCCTCTCCAGCCAACTTTTGCCAGGGCAGGGAGGGGGCAAACCGTGCGTTGACTGCCAGTTAAGGAACACTTCATTGTTGACTCTCTCTCCTCAAAGGACCTCCTCTCCGCTCTCTAGCAGGGAACTGATGCAGGGGAGCAGCCCTGAAATCTCCGGTCGCAAGAGGGGCAGGGGGTCGCTTGGGCGCAAAGAACTGTGGGCCAACATCCCTCTTAGGTTACGAGGAGCCGAGCGGACGGGCGAGGAGATAAGGTGCTGAACCATTTTCACAGCATGGGGAGAAACCCCCCCTCTATTTTTGGGCCAGCCCCACTTCTCCAACCAACAGCATTTCCCTTCCTCTTGTTAGTTGAATGTAAGTCGCCCAGTCCTTCTTGGAAACATCAGATATTCTCTAAATAATATTACACAGTTTGGGAGGAGAAGAATCGTGTTTTGCTGCTGGTCAATTTGCTGCTGCCTCTTCAGGAACCCAGAAAAACACTTTTTCCTCCTCCTATTTTTCTTTTCTTTTTTACGTCTTCTGGACCCGGCGAGCTGCCTTCTGAAGATGTCCACACAGAACGAGATGCCTCAGCTCGCTTCCCACCCCACTTCTCTGTGCCCCCCCCCCTTGGCACTATTTACGAAGGGCAAGGAGGAGACTGGCACTTGCAGAAACCTCACATTTCCTCCCTCCCACCCCCTGCAGGATGGCGGGATCCTGCGCTGAGCTAAGTGCAGACCCAGCACACGCCGAATCAGATTGTTTTCCTCCCCCAAAGTTTGTGAGTGTCCATTACTTCGCCCCTGGATCTCTGCCATTTTCCACCTCCCTTTCTGGGTCAACAGCTCTGGACTTTGCAGGGTAAAAAGCCCACTTTAAGTAGGGACGACCAGAGAGTAGGTTGGTTTTGAGGGACAGAGGCAGAGGACTCGAATGACGACACAGTGTTTTTGCACTTAAGAAACCTCACACACTACAAGCCCAAGACACCACGATTGTTTCTGCCCTGAACAGAGTGTACAGTTCGAACACTACAGAGGGGAGTTACTTCACTTAACTCGGACAGATGTATTTTTTTAAAAACTACCTGGTACAAAGAGAAATACCACAGACCTGTAGCCGCGGAGAGAGGCGCCATCCCATCTCCCCAAATTTTGCAATCCCCTCCTTTTAAAGAACCACAGTGGTGCTGTACTGCCTGCCTTCTCCCGGCTTTCCGAAGACTTTGGTGGATAATATTTCTAAAAGCAACATCAGTCACTCTGTACAGTTTTAACGTACCAAAAGACTCGTAATGTGCCCCTTTCACACTCACTCACTCACACACATAAACCATCCCTGTATTATAAGCTCTTTAAAGAAAAGAAAACAAAACTTTAAAAACAGAGAAAGGAAAAGGGGGGGGGGAGAGAAGAAGCAAAAATGGATTCAACTTTTTAATTATAAATATAAAGTATAAATATATAAATATATATAAATATATAAACTTTTTTTAAAAAAAACTGTGAAAAAAAATTATGAAATTATAAAAGCAAAACACAGTCTGACATTTAGAGTCTTATTTTTTATTTCCCGTTGGATTGTGACTGTAAAAAAAGAGAGAGAGAGAAGAGAACACAGGGGAAACAGGAGATCCAAAACGTTGCTTACACACGAACTGCGTACTGTATCTGTGGAAGCAAACCTTGCGTGAGCAGATGTTTGAAGAGAGATGCAGAGAGAGAGAGAGAAAGAAAGAGAGAGAGAGAAAGAGAGAATTTATGTGAATGTTAAATAGAAAGCACTTAACTGCCCATTGCCTTCTATGGAACACAAGGATATTTTGCAGACAATCGAGAGGAAAGGAGCCAGGTTTTTTGTCCCTTTCTCCCCCCCTGTTGTTTTATGTTTTCAATTCGCACCCCCCCTTTTTTGCATTCTGTTTGTTGCCGAATTATGTGCGATCCTTTTTCATAAAAAAAGCAATTGAAAAACAAAACAAAAAAACAACCCGAGCTCTGCCTTTCTTTTGTCGTCTTGGTTTCCCCCCTCCCTTTTAAAAAAATAAATGATTAGGGTGTGATCCTGTATTTGCTGAAGCCGAAGGAGCTGTTAAGATGGGGCGGAAGGCTCGTGGAGGTGGCTGCCCCACACTGAGAAAGAGGTCCGTTAAAAACCCCTGCGGAGAGGGTGGAAGGAGTTGGGTTTGGAGCAGGGGGGAACAGGATCCCAAACACCCACACGGTCCCAAGGACACGACAGAAACCTCTCAGTGGTGCCACAATGGGAATGCTCTCCCTCTATAGCTGGCAGCAGTAAACTCTTCTGAAGACCAGCTCCTGGAAACTGCAGGAGGGGAGACTGCTCCTATGCCAGGATCCTGCCTGCTGGCATCCCTTTGGGGCAGCCGGTTGACCTCTGTGAAAACAGGATGCTGGGCAGTGGCCGCATCCACCAGGGCTGTTACGTTCTTATTGTGGGAACGTTCAGGGTAGCAGAAGAGGATATATTGTTTATTCATATCCTTCCTAACTTGCACTAGCAAGGTCCTTTAAGTAGCAGAGTTTACATTCCCCCTTTTTACATCCACAGCAGATAGCTGGTTGCAGGCTTGTGTGAGCCTCTCACTATTCTACAATTCAGTCTGTCTCAGAATTTACGTTCCTGGTAAATTCCCCTGAATCCCTCTTAAAAGAAAAAAGACGCGGCAATCTTATTCAAAGTCAATAAAAGAAGTTTACTTACATCAGTTCACAGTTGGATTCCGGAAGGCAGACTTAGTTACAAAGATGTACATGTGGGTCTACCCCATATGGGGGAATAATCCCAGTGCTTCTGCTAGCTGAGAGCTGGTAGAGCAGCCCTAGCTAAAAGCTGGTCAAATGAAGAAGGTAGTCAAAAAAAAAAAAAAAGAGAGAGGGAGGTTGCTGTGTAACTCATCCTTTTGTTACGTTCCGTTGAGCATTCAGAACTTGGGCACACGCAACTTGGGCCTCCATAACCTGTTCCGTTGAGCATCCGTCTCGGCTGCGAGCAGCGGGACTGTTGTGGCGTCCAGTCCGCTTCCACTGTGCCAACCTGCTTCTCCCGGCTAGAGCAGAGTATCTTGCGCAGCGGTGCCTGTGTGGAAGGAATCTCAGCCATGCAGTAAAACTCTTGTACAACAGCTGCTTCTATTCAACGAAGCTTTATTGTACAGCAGCAAAACAACAACCAGGAGATAGCGAAGGCATGATGCTTCTCCTGTCACAGCCAAAACAGAAAGTAAAACCGTTCACATAACAAAGTACAGTGGTGCCTCGCAAGACGAAAAGAATCCGTTCCGCGAGTCTCTTCGTCTAGCGGTTTTTTCGTCTTGCGAAGCAAGCCCATTAGCGGATTAGCGCTATTAGCGGCTTTTAGCGGCTTAGCGGATAAGCGGCTTAGCGGCTTAGAAAAAGGGGGGGGGGGGAGTCGGAAAAACTCGCAAGACATTTTCGTCTTGCGAAGCAAGCCCATAGGGAAATTCGTCTTGCGAAGCACCTCCAAAGCGGAAAACCCTTTCGTCTAGCGGGTTTTTCGTCTTGCGAGGCATTCGTCTTGCGGGGCACCACTGTACAACACCCGTATGCGAACACATCCCAGTGACAGGACGTTCTTTCCCTTGAGCTGTTAACCCTGTAAGCTCTGGGTATCCTCACATGTTACCTGGACAGGTTAGGTCACGCCCACCTATCACATGCAAGAGGAAGGATGCTCCAGCCAGGAGGAACAGGAAGTTTTGACTGGCTGGACCAAACATTCCCTCACGTGTCCACTCTAGGAAAACAAGGAATGTTGTACTTGACTGCCTTGGATCACATCCCACACTTACAAAGGGTGGTATCTCTCCACTCCCGCTTTTCCTGCCTCCTTCCGTTCTGAGCTAGTGATGGCTTGGCTGCTGCAGAACTAACAGCATCCTGTTTTCTTTGTGCCTGCGGGATCTGAGTGCAAGAGCCTCCCCCCTCTTGTGGGATTTGGAAGCATGTCTGGCTCTGGAGCCCTCGTGGCTAGTAGCCGGTCAGAGTCCTCTTCTCCATGCCCAGCCCTCTTTTAACGCCATCCAGGTTGGTGATCATCGCTGCCTCTTGTGGCAAGGAGTTCCAGAGGTTGTGCACTGCCGCCACCATCAGTTTCATAAAGTTGAACGAAAAAAGCAGAAGACCCAGTGGATCAGTTCATGCATAAGGTCCGTACATGTATAAGTGTCTATTCCACCTGTCTGTTCATAGAGCCCAATGATCCACATGAAGAGTTGTTACAGTTCCACAGAATCCTTTCACAAAGTCTAAGACAAGGATTTCCAGAATATTAGCCTTGTTTCACTATGCTAGGCTTATGGAAGCCGCCCAGAGTGGCTGGGGAAACCCAGCCAGATGGGCGGGGTACAAATAATAAATTATTATTATTATTATTATTATCAATAGTACAGGCTCATATGTAATGTTACACTGCAACCCCACAGCCATACCTCATGTTCCGTTTGCTTCAAGTTGTGCGTTTTCAGGTTGTGTCCCGCTGCGACCCGGAAGTACCGGAAAGGGTTACTTCCAGGTTTCACCGCTCGGACATGTGCAGATGCACAAAAATGACGTCATGTGCAGAAGCGGCAAATCGTGACCCGTGCACACGCAGACGCGGGTTGCGTTCTGCTCATGTTGAGAACGAGCCTCCGGAACGGATCCCGTTCGCAACCCGAGGTACCACTGTACTATGCTATAAGATCCACTATCCTGTAACATTACATATGAGCCTGTACTACTGATGAAGCCTAGGATGGTGAAACAAGGCTAATATTTTAGACTCTCTGAAAGGATTCTGTGGAAATGTAACAACCCTTCATGTGGATTATTGGGCTCTATGAACAGACAGGTGGGATAGACACTTATACATGTATGGACCTTATGCATGAACTCATCCACTGGCTCTTCTGCTTTTTTCGTTTTTATGAGACTTCCGTTGAAATCTACAATTTGATACAATGAATGGTATACCTTATTTATTCAAAAGTACACCCGCTTACGCCTTGTGTGTTTATTGACTGTGCTTCACCTAACCAGAGGTTTGTTGTTTTGCTGCTGTCACCATCAGCAGAGCTTTGGGCCAAAGGAGCCATGAATTCCTAGCCGTATGATGGCCTGGCGCATGTGCCCTCCTGCCTCACAGCCCTGTTTGCCCTGAGAGTGGCCAAGTAGAGAATCCAGAGTTTCTAGACATGAAATGAGTCCTGTCCCTTTTTCATCCTGGCTGGGGCTGTTGTGTTCAGAGGCCTGGCTGGCCCTCAGCCTGCTTCCCCCCCATACCTCCACCCACCCCGCTAAGGGTTACAGTGCAAATGACCCAAGCAGCCTGGAAGGAAGGAATAAAAGGCCACCTCTCCACAGTGGGGGGTGTGGGGTGTGGAGAAACCCCACAGTTCACCCTGGCAGTTCCCGCAAAATGTGCTCCCAGCATGAGCGTTTGAGCCACACCATGTCTGCTGCAAGCTGCCTGCTTCATCTGTTCACAATCTAGCCCACTGGGGCAACGCCACCTTGTTTTCTGCAGCGACCCCCTTTTTCCAAGTGGGGAAGCCAGGCTGGGAGTGGGGGTAATGTTGGCTATTTGGAGGGGCGAAAGCAAATTTCAAGGAGAGATGCAAAAGGCAATGTCTTGAAAGACCTACATTGGCTCCCAGTGCGTTTCCGAGCACAATTCAAAGTGTTGGTGCTGACCTTTAAAGCCCTAAACGGCCTCGGTCCAGTATACCTGAAGGAGCGTCTCCTCCCCCATCGTTCTGCCCGGACACTGAGGTCCAGCTCCAAGGGCCTTCTGGCGGTTCCCTCACTGCGAGAAGCAAAGCTACAGGGAACCATGCAGAGGGCCTTCTCGGTAGTGGCGCCCGCCCTGTGGAACGCCCTCCCATCGGATGTCAAAGCGATAAACAACTACCTGACATTCAGAAGACATCTGAAGGCAGCCCTGTTCAGGGAAGTTTTTAATATGTGACATTTTAGTGTACTTTTCATCTTTGTTGGAAGCCGCCCAGAGTGGCTGGGGAAACCCAGCCAGATGGGCGGGGTACAAATAAATAATAATAATAATAATAATAATAATAATAATAATAATGTGATGGCCTGGGACTCGGAGCCAGACGAGTCTCAGTCTAAATGGGATCCTTTACCTCAGGCGGCATCTGAACCTAGTCTGGGGCCTGATTCTGAAGAGTCGCAGTCTGCACAGGTTCCCCTGCAATGAACACCAGCTGGGCCAAGTCAGGGGCCTGAGCCTGCCCTGGCTCCAGATGCGGGGACTACCTCGTTCACATGCAGCTGCTCCACTACCAGTTGGGTCAGGGGAGGCTGAGGCGGCCTCTGGGTCTAGTAACCCACCCACGTCTCCCGAGCTGCAGAGACTAAGGTCTGGGAGAAGAAGAGACCTGAGTACTTGCAGGAGGAGTGCTTGCCTTTGGGCGAAACAGGGAGGTGAGTCACTGGGGAATCAGGACCGGCCGTTACCCTGACAGAGATAAAAGGCTGCCGGACCCCGCCCCAGGTTGCGGGAGCAATGCTGCTGTTTGCCAGAATCTGCCTGTGATCCTGTGTCTGACCTTGCCCGGTTTCCTGCCTCGTGTCCGGCCTGGGCCCTGTCGGACTGACTCCTCGCGGAACCCTTGGATTCGGGACCGGACCGTTACTCGGGTTACCCCCGGGGCCCAGCACAGGCAAGGGCACTTTCCTACCTCCTTCCCACTGTCTTTAGTTGGCCAAAATATGCCCCAACTCTCAAAAGCTTGTATCATCATCATCATCATCATCATCATCCTGGGGAATAAAAGGTGTTCGGAGGAAGGAGCTGGCAGGGGGCAGCGAATACCTCCCCACCTTGAAATTCACCCTATCCTGAAATTGCTCCAATAACCTTTCAGATTACACCAATCCAATGAGCTCAACGTGGAGCTGCCCTGGAGGACAACATGGAAGCTTTGACTGGTCCCATAAATCTGTCTGGGCTTCCCTTTACAGTTCATATATCCTCCGTTTTCAAACACCTGCCTTGGTTGCCAGTTTGTTTCTGGGCCCAATTCAAGGTGCTGAACCACTCCATTTGTCAATCTTTTGGAAACATCACAAGTTTGGGTTTGGGGTTAGGTGCGAAGGGTATCTTATACCATCGCCCGATCTTTAAAGGGATATCCATAAGCTCTGCCGCTTTTGGCAAGAAACATCACAGTACCGAAACAGGAAGAGTGAACCAGAATCATCAGTGAGTATATTATGCCAAGGTGTGCCTTCCAGCTGCAGTGCCCACTGGCGCAGCTGTGTGGTGGAGGCCCAGCTCTGCTAGGCAGGTGGGCAGCTGCTTCTGAGTCCACACACCTGTATTAAGCCCTTTGCCCCGTATCTGCAGCAGACTTTTCTCCACTGCCGGCCGAGCAAACTCCGAGTGGTGGCGGCTAATTTCCCAGTTCCCGAAACCTTCTTCCCAAGCAGCACCCACTAGGCTATGGGTGCCTACAGTGTCGCCATCTGTTGGTTAAAGGGCTACAGCCTCCTCCATTCTTCCTTGCAGGCCAGTCTGGTGTGTAATTTGCGCAACTTTTGCTTTGCCTTGCCTGCTCCTTTCCAGGGCACTTGCAGATAAAATGCACATGTATTTTTTTGTTTCTCTGCACTGCATCGACCTGTATGCATACTTGGGGCTGCATATTCAGAGGCAGGCCGAGTAGTTCATCGGAACATAGAAATCTTTATACAGACCCCCCTGGTCCATCGAGCTCAGCATTGTCTGAACTCCAGGATTTCAGGTATAAGTCTCTCCCAACCCTACCTGCGACCTGCTTGCAAGGAAGACCCTCTGCCGCTGAGCTGCAGTCCTTCCTGTTTGAACCCAAACTGCCTTCTCACATGGGCAGGGAACCTGGGGATGTCCCAATGTCGTGGGAGTCCTGCCAGGCCCCCTCAGCATGGCTGGCTGGATCTGTAAGGCCACAAGGTCCCTGCCCCCCAGCACCTTGGCATTGACATGACCTGTCCAACATCCAGCCAAGCCTTACAAAATCCACTTTCGGGGCCGAGTCAGGCTACTGCCCCATGGTGCTCAGAATCACTTTTTGGTTGACGGCTCTCCAATTATCCTGCTTCGCTCCCTGCAAGACCCAACGCCTGTGCTGGCAAGGGGCAGCCGTGGGCCCTTTGCTGCACCCAGAGCAGGTGTCTTGCCCCTTGTCCCTCGCCAGAATCCTAAAAGTAGCAACCTCCCGGATGCTTCTTTCTGGCAGAGATCTTTGCCAGTCCTGTCTGCTCTACCACTGTGCGATGGCCTTTCACCACGAAAACGAAAACGCCCGGATCAGACCAGCAGTCCTGCCATCAATGCCCGAGTCCTCCTCCTTTCCGTTTATTTGTTTCAAGTGCTGCAGTGGGGCTGGCTGGGGGGAATCGACAAAACACACAGGTTTCTGGTTGCAGAAAAGAAACAAGGCTGGAGATTAATCTTTGGTGGTGGGGAAAATCAACAGAAGCCTTTGAAATGCACAGGGATCGTTGGTCGAGATGGGCAGGATATAAATGATAAAATTGTCGTTGTTGTTTGCACAAAGAGGGGTAGTGCTTAGAGTGTCAGATGTGGGTGACACCAGGGTTCAAATCCCCACTTCCTATGTGTTGAGGGCACCTCTGCAGGAAGAACGAAGTCTGCACACCCCCAGTTTGATGCTCCACCAACCCTCCTTGAGACAGAAAAACTGAACTGCAAGTGTGTTTTCTTTAGGGGGGGACATACCCAACCCAACAGTTTTATTTGTCAGCAAACACACATGCACACGCCACACGCACACAAGACTTCACAACGCCCTGCCCTCCTCAAAGAACCTGTTCCTTGGCCCGGCCCGTGGCTCTCATGGGTGCAGGCCACGGAGGGCTGGCTGTGTTGAACAAGAGACACACATAGCTGGGTGCGAGGGGGGAGCTGGCAACGGTGTCCGGTCTGCAGCGCTTCAATGAGGGTGTGCCACGCTAACCGGATTAGCAAAACCGGTGCCACACTGAGTGCAGAAATGAGGCCGACAGCGAGACTTTGGGGGCCGGGGAGGGGGGGATTTGCACATATGGGAGAAAGAGACAAAAACAGACCTTTGGCAGAAGACACAGAAATGTGGAAGCCTAGTGGGCGAAACGGCCGCAAAACAGCCGAGGGGAGGATACAGCTTGAGGGCGGGAGGGAAGGGGGTGCTTCCCCTCCGGCACCCTTCGCCACCCGCCAGTTTCCTCTCCACATCATATCCGAGCAACCCTCCCCGTGCACACACACCCCTTTTTCCGTCTGCAGCTACTGGGAGACTTTTCCCCAGATGTCCAAGACAATTGCTGAAGGCAATCTGCATCTTGGACATTCTCGGTGCGAAAAGCAAGCCACTATTAGCAGCTAGCCGGCTTCAGAGAGGCTGACCGCCATCACGATGGTGCTGCACCCAGAGATAGAAGTTTGGTGCTTCTACAAAGCAAGGAGATCCGTCCCGACTTGTACAGAGATACATCTCGTGCATCTCTGCTTTCGGCAAGCTCATTTTGGAGACAGCCCTATGGAGAGGGGTCTGCAACTAGGACAGAAGAGGCCTTGGGAACGAAACTGTCCACCTGGGTGCAGGATCCGAAGGTTTTCGGGGTGTAGCTTGTTTGCTTCCTCAATAAAAAGGCATGGGGGAGATACAGAACCACTAACTTGCTTCTCCCATCCCTTAATACTTTGGAGTACAGATTCCTAAAACTCTTAGGACCAGATAATTTATCCATGCGACCTTTCTGGCCCACCGAGAGATGACAGCCAATTTATACATCCGGCAGGGCAGTCTCTGCTTTAGAAACTTGCGGAGGTGGGAAATCTCCTGTTAGAATTCTCAGTATAACTGCCCTGCACTTAGAAAGGTAGCAAGTAAGGCCGTTTTTCATCCAGAACTCCCTGGAACTCAGTTCCAGCCCCTCTCGGGTTGGCACCATTGCCATTATAAGAGAACAAGGGTGAGTTCCAGCGCCTCTTTTTCTAGAAAAATTGCACTGGTAGCAAGTCAGGGAGAAGACCCGGCTAGGCCCTTCAACATGCTAGCTTTCTATGTGAAGGGAGTTGTTGATTCTGAACTGAATATTTTTCAAATTAAAAAAAACCGCTCCCCTGAAGCCTTGCGCAGTGTGATCCAGACAAAGCCAAACCACACACTTACTCTCCTCTGCAGCGTAAAAGCAGTGCGCCTATTTTAATTTCAATTGGACAAGTCTCATGACAGGACAAAATTTACCACAACGGGACCGATCAGCTTCAGGGAGGAAAGGCTGGTGTGTGAACAAGCTGCCTCAGGGTTCCTGCCTCCACCCCGGTCAAAGCCCCCTCCAATGTCAGGGGGAGACAAAGCCATACCCCTCCCCACTTTGGGGCAAAGCCAAACCCTTTCTGAATCCCCTTCCCCACAAACTCACAGAAGCCAGGCCGCCCCCAAGCCCAGCGAGCGGCAGTGCTTACGAGGGGTCCTACCTCGCAAGGGTGGCGGGAGAACTTGCATCGGGGTGGGAGGTGTTCCTCCTACCACCAAGGAAAGGGGCCAGATGGGAGCAGGGATCTGGCCCCTGGGGGAATTATCCTGCACCAAACAGTAAGAGCTGATTGACACTGGAGTGGAGTTCTTCAGAAGGCAGTGGACTCTGTTTCTGTGGAGGTTTTTTTTTTTTTGGATGGCCGCTTGTTGGGGACTCCTCAGTTCCAGCTCCTGCATTTTAGGGGGTTGGGATGGATGACCCCTGAGGGTCCCAACCCAATTCCAACAAGCCTTGCACAGGAGAGCTTCCCTGCTGCTGGTCCTTCCCCTTCTCAGCTGGAGCGAGGAAGATGGTCGTTTGGCATTTCCCAACACGGTCCGGCAGCTGCTCCTGCAGAACAGCAGCCTTGCGGGAGACCCCTCCTCTCTCTCTCTCCCCCTCCCCACCTCGCCTGGGACCCTGCCAGTCGGAGGAGGAAGCGGAGGCAGCCCTGGGGGGAACCTCCACTCAGTACCCTGGCGTGATGGAGCTGTTGTAGGTCTCGGTGCGGAAGCAGGTGCTGTGGGACAGGCTCGTGAGGCTGTAAGCGAAATAGGCCACGGCCGAGCCCAGAGTCAAGCCCGACATGTAGGAGACGGTCATGGTGTTACCTGGGAGGGAGGGAAAGGAGACAAGGAGGGCAAAGGGTTAAACAGGGCGGCACCCCAAGAGTCATCGAGTCCAGCCCTGGGCAATGCAGGAGCCACAGCTAAAGCCTCGCTGATCGATGGCCAGCCCAAAAAACGTTAATAATTATTATTACAGTGGTACCTTGGTTCTTGGGAGAAAAGCAATGAGGCTCCAATACTTTGGCCACCTCATGAGAAGAGAAGACTCCCTGGAAAAGACCCTGATGTTGGGAAAGATGGAGGGCACAAGGAGAAGGGGATGACAGAGGACGAGATGGTGGGACAGTGTTCTCCAAGCTACCAGCATGAGTTTGACCAAACTGCGGGAGGCAGTGGAAGACAGGAGTGCCTGGTGTGCTCTGGTCCATGGGGTCACAAAGAGTCGGACATGACTAAACGACTAAACAACAACAACCTTGGTTCTCAAACTCCGCAAACCCGGAAGCAAGTGGAAGAAGACAGGGAGACATCAAACATTAAAAACGCCCCTTTACAGGGCTGCCTTCAGATGTCTTCTAAAAGCACTCAATTTCTGTAAGAACTTCCCGGAATTGGCGTCGTTCTCTAATGAAAGAATGGCTCTGGAGTAATCTGGAAGGAAATGCCGTCGAGTAGCAGCCGAAATGGATGAACCCATGGCGATCCCTGCCACCTACGAGCCATCTCTCAGTGCAATGGGACCCAGGTGCGAATCTTCCCTTTGTGGATACTCTGCCAGCCCCTTCCTCCACGACGACCCCCCTGCAGGGCAGGGCAGCTGGCTCCCCACCTGCCCGCTTACCTGCCAGCTCCCGCTGCTCAGGGCTCACTTTGCCCGCCGCCAGGATCATGGGCACGCTGCCAAAGTAGCCGTTGGTGATGCCCATCAGGAGGGAGAAGATGCAAGGCCAGGCTGGGTGGCCGAAGGTGGGCTTCCCATTGGGGTAGACACACATGATGAAGAGCGGGATGAAGACGACCCTCAGGCAGGAATAGATGAGGAGGTGTGTGCCCCTCCAGTCGTAAGGTAAGGCAGCCAGGATCTGGAAGGGCAAAGAGGAAGGCGCTGCATCAAGCAGTTGGTCCCTTACCTTTCTCGCCCTGATCTGGCCACAGTGATCCACACCACGGTCACCTCCAGGCTTGATTATGTTGGCTATTTGCAGATTAGTTGCACTGCAGAAGGCATGCTGGGGAGACCGCACATTCAAGAAGTGCAAAATAACTTTTGCTAGGTTTTAATAACAAAAACAAAAACTCCTTTTACACTAAATTACAATATATCAATAAACATGACCAGTCCACCAGCGTACTGAGAGAGCTACATGCTGCTCTTTACATACCATACCCAACAGCTTAATTACCACAACTTAACAGCACCTGCTATACTGCTTCACAGCTGTAAAACCAGGTCATGTTATTTGCTCTGGCCTTTAAAGAAATGCACATCTTGTGAAACAATAATGAACCTTCAAATTTAAAGAGACCATTCGACGGACTATTGTAACTCGCTCTACGCAGGGCTGCCTTTGAAGCTGACCCAGAAACTCCAGCAGGTGCAGAATGCTGCGGTGAGACTCCTTACGGGGTCCTTGCCACGGGATCACATTCATCTGGTGCTATACCAACTGCACTGGCTCCCGGTGAGGTACAGGGTCAGGTTTAAGTTGCTGGTTTTGACCTTTAAAGCCCTATGCGGCCTAGGACCCACATACCTACGGGACCGCCTCTCCTGGTATGCCCCACTTTAGGTCCACAAATGACAACACTTTGGAAGTCCCAAGTCGCAAGGTGATTAGATTGGTCTCCACTAGGGCCAGGGCCTTTTCAGTACTGGCCCCGACTTGGTGGAACGCTTTGTCACAAGAGACCAGGGCCCTGTGGGACTTGACATCTTTCCGCAGGGCCTGCAAGACAGAGCTGTTCCGCCTCGCCTTTGGTTTGGACTCAGTCTGACCCTTATGTTTCCCTCCCCTTACGGTTTTGATCTATGGGCTACTTTTAAAATGAGGCTGCATTTTAAATTGCATTTTAACCTGTATTTTAAATTGGTGTTTTTTTCCTATTATGTTTTTACTTGGAGAAAAAGGTAGCACGTGAATGGAGTAAATAAATCAGGCATAGGCAAACTCCGGCCCTCCAGATGTTTGGGACTACAATTCCCATCATCCCTAGTTAACAGGCCCAGTAGTCAGGGATGATGGGAACTGTAGTCCCAAACATCTGGCGGGCCAGAGTTTGCCTATGTCTGAAATAAATTAACTCAAAATCCCTCTTCTCAGTGGGGCGCTGGGTACCTACTTTGGGGGGGGGGGCAGCCAGTTCCTACCTTGCCCACAAAGTCTGAGAGGTTGAAGATGGCCATGATAAGAATGGGAAGCCACTCGCCAAGGGTGCAGTTCCGGATTTCCGACTCCAGTCCGGGGAAGAGGCACAGGGTGATGAAGTACGTCATCGCGATGGAGAGCATGTACGCCCAGATGACTCTCGAGACGATGTATCGGTGGAGCATCATGTCTGCAAAGGAGGGGTGGCAAAGGAGGTGGGGGTCGCAGTGTAACTGGCACTGGGGAGTTTGCATCCTTTTTACAAAGGGGCAGAACTCAAAACTCTTGGGCACCTTTCTCCCCAGGAGGGATCAGAGGCGTAGCAAGGTCAAGTGGTACCTGGTGCAATTTTTTTTTGTCACCCCCCCCCCCACCATTGCAATTTTTGGGAACGTTGCCCAGAGTTGTTGAGCTATTTTCGGTTGAGCTTTTTTTGGGGAAGGTTGCCCAAAGATTACCCAAGCACGAAAATCTGACCGCCGATTGCATAAAACTGCCCGATGGGGATGCAAGCGCCTCCCAGTGGGGGGGGGGGTTTGAATGCTGTCTGCCGGGGGGGGGGGCGTGCCAGACTAATCTCTGGGCGTATTTGCACAATAAGTGGGCGCATTTTCGCGCCAACGACCGTGCCAAGTGCAGAAATCTGCCTGCCAGGAGTGTGAGCGCCTCCACGTCGATCCGCCCAGGGAAATTTTCTCTCCCCCCCCCCAGGCCTGACACCCGGGGCGGACCGCACCCCCCACGCACCCCTTGCGACGCCCCTGGGAGGTTCCCCTTTCCCTTACCTCTGAAGCTTGGCCAGCTCCTCTGGAATTTGGCCCGGGGGACATCAAATCTCACGTAGGTGCCTCCGCCGCCAGCCAGCTCCCCCTCCTGCCCAAAGGCTTCTGAAGGGGAGGCCTCTTGCCCGCCCGGCCGGTTCTCCTGAGGGGAGGAAACAACCAGCCTCAGCAGCGGTCAGGCTGCAGGGAATCTGGCCCCCCTCCCTCACGGCAGTCTGCCAGTAACGGAAAGGCAAGAAGCTCTTACCAAGGTCTTTAATTCAATAGTCACAGAGAGACGTAGAAATGACTAGGTGGAAAATTATCATACCATGGACAAAATTTCCTTATTGTGGCCAGATTATTCTGTCGCTCGATATCATATAGGCGCTGTCTATTTAAATTATTTGCTCAAGACACGGCTGTTTTTAAATTAAAAACAACAATGATCCGAATTTTCAAATGCAATAGAGAAAAAGTGGTTCCATCCTGACACCCCCTGCCCAACTCGTGGGCTCACTTTGCACGGGGAAGGGGTCACTTACAAATCGGATGTCTTCGGCCGTGACATCGTGGTGGACCCTGTACCCAGAGCCGTGGGCCCCGGCCCCCCTGCACTCGGGGGCCCCCCTGTCCCGAGAGCGGGCCGTGTAGTACTTCACAAAGTGCGTCCGCTTCACCAGGAGGTGGAGGATGAAGCAGAGGAGCTCGAGGGTGATGGAGATGAAGAAGAAGATGATGGTGTTCTCCTTCTCGTCCGACAGGAGGAGTTTGGTGAAGATGCGGCTCAGCGAAATGATGACCCCGGCCGTGCCTGAGGAAGCGAGAGCAGAAAAGCTGGCCGTTATGATTATTGCTGTTACTAAATTTATATACCGCCCTATACCCTCAGGTCTCACAGGATAAAATTACGATAAAGGTAAAGGTAGGTAAATGGACCCCTGACCATTAGGTCCAGTCGTGGCCGACTCTGGGGTTGCGGCGCTCATCTCACTTTACTGGCTGAGGGAGCCGGCGTACAGCTTCCGGGTCATGTGGCCAGCAGGACTAAGCCGCTTCTGGCGAACCAGAGCAGCGCCCGGAAATGCCATTTACCTTCCCACCGGAGCAGTACCTATTTATCTACTTGCACTTTGAGGTGCTTTCGAACTGCTATGTTGGCAGGAGCAGGGACTGAGCAACGGGAGCTCACCCCGTCGCAGGGATTTGAACCGCCGACCTTCTGATCAGCAAGCCCTAGGCTCTGTGGTTTATAAAAACACAAATACAGTGGTACCTCTGGTTGTGAATGGGATCCGTTCCGGAGGCCCGTTCGCAACCTGAAAAGAATGCAACCCATGTCTGCGCGTCTGCGCATGTGTGGGTCACAATTTGCCACTTCTGCGCATGTGCGTGATATCAATTTGCGCATGCGCAAGTGGCAAAACCCAGAAGTAACCCTTTTCGGTACTTCCTGGTCGCCGCAGGACACAACCTGAAAATGCGTAACCTGAAGCAAACGTAACATGAGGTACGACTGTACAGTAAACCCTTGGGTTACGTTTCGCAACTTTGGGTTGTGAAAGCAGCAAACCTGGAAGTATTTTTCCGGGTTTCGCCGCTCACATGTGCGCAGAAGTGGCACCTCTGGATACAGATTTTTCAGGGTGCGCACAGACCCCCAGAACAAATTAAATTCATATCCAGAAGGTCCACTGTACACAATGAAAATAAAAATAGAAACAACCGAACAACACCCAGACCCCGATTACTGCAAAGCAGAGGGTTGGACTACACCCTCAGGGTCCCTTCCAACTCCACAGGGTGGGATGTAATCCACTGGTGCAGTCAAATGCAACATTCCTCATTTCCCTAGAGTGGGCACAGGCAGGGGGACATCCAGCCAGTGTAACTTCCTGGAGCATCTCCCCTGTACATGTGACCTGGGAGATGGACATGGCTCTGGTGACTCCATAAAGAGCCAAGTCATGCAGCCAGCTTCTCAGTCTGTTTTATCTCTCTATTGTCTTGCTCTGTCTTTTGCTGCCATGCTGCTCTCCTGCAGCCATTTTGTTATCTCAACATAATTTTGCTGTCTGCTGGCTCTCAGCCAGCAGCACCTGAGCTCAGTCTCCATATGAGATCAACTCACAGTTTCTTTGTGTAACTACCAAGCACATTGGTACCTCGGGTTACAGACGCTTCAGGTTACATATGCTTCAGGTTACAGACTCAGCTAACCCAGAAATAGTACCTCAGGTTAAGAACTTTGCTTCAGGATGAGAACAGAAATCGTGCTCCGGCGGGGTGGCAGCAGCAGGAGGCCTCATTAGCTAAAGTGGTGCTTCAGGTTAAGAACAGTTTCAGGTTAAGAACGGACCTCCGGAACGAATTAAGTTCTTAACCCGAGGTACCACTGTAAATTCTGTCTTTCAGGGATCAAATCGTGAACTGAAATGTGAGTAAACTTTTTCTGACTTTACAGTGGGGCCTCCAGTTACGAACTTAATCCATTCCGGAGGTCCGTTCTTAAGCCAAAACCGCTCGTAACAGAAGGTGCGCTTTCGCTAATGGCACCTTCTGCTGCTGCTGTGCCACCGGCGCGCAACTTCCGCTTGCACCCCATGACAAAGTTCACATCCGGCAGCATCTACTTCTGGATTAGCAGAGTTCGTAACCCACAGCGTTCGCAAGGAGGATGGTAAATAACACGAGGTTCCACTGTACTGAGAAAGACTCTCGTGTCATTATTCTTTTAAGTGGGATTAAAGGGGACAACGGGAAATAATCTTCACTAAGAGATTCAAACAAATCTGCAAACTAGCTTCCAGGTATATTGAGGGGAATCTGCTCTGCTACATCACTTACTAGTGTGAGTGAAGGAAGGATAATACTTATTCGATATAGCCTTTTTTACTATCCTTAACATTCCCACACACAGCTCTATGAAGAAGGGGGAAGCAGGTAAGGGATACAGCAAGGGGACCCTGGCAAGAGAGATGCAACCCTGAGCCTCATCTGTGCTGCAGAAACCTCTGACTTTAAGACTTCAATATGGTTGCATCTTGCACAGGGGTTACGTTCCAAAGACATCATCATCATCATCATCATCATCATTATTATTATTATTATTATTGAATCATAGAGTTGGAAGAGACCACAAGGGCCATCGAGTCCAACCCCCTGCCAAGCAGGAAACACCATCAGAGCACTATTATTTTGTTGTTGTTGTTGTTGTTGTTGTTGTTGTTGTTGTTGTTGTTTAGTCGTTTAGTCGTGTCCGCCTCTTCGTGACCCCCTGGACCAGAACATGCCAGGCACTCCTGTCTTCCACTGCCTCCCGCAGCTTGGTCAAACTCATGTTTGTGGCTTCGACAACACTGTCCCACCATCTCACCCTCTGTCGTCCCCTTCTCTTTCTGCCCTCCATCTTTCCCAACATCAGGGTCTTTTCCAGGGAGTCTTCTCTTCTCATGAGGTGGCCAAAGTATTGGAGCCTCCTTCCAGTGAGCACTCAGGGCTGATTTCCTTCAGAATGGAGAGGTTTGATCTTCTTGTAGTCCATGCGCAAAAACACTTGTATTTGGCCTCTCGGGCACGGGTGGCACTGTGAGTTAAACCATAGAGCCTAGGGCTTGCCAATCAGAAGGTCGGTGGTTCGAATCCCCACGACGGGGTGAGCTCCCGTTGCTCAGTCCCTGCTTCTGCCAACCTAGCAGTTCGAAAGCTTGTCAAAGTGCAAGTAGATAAAAAGGTACCGCTCCGGCAGGAAGGTAAACAGTGTTTCCGTGCGCAGCTCTGGTTTGCCAGAAGCGGATCAGTCATGCCGGCCACATGACTCAGAAGCTGTATGCCGGCTCCCTCGGCCAATAAAGTGAGATGAGCGCCGCAACCCCAGAGTCAGTCATGACTGGACCTTATGGTCAGGGGTCCCTTTACCTTTACTAGCATCCTTTCTTTTAATAATAATAATACCACACCTTTTTCCCTGGCAGGGACTCAAAGCAGCTCAAAGATAAGACAAAAACAGCCAAAAACATGGGGGGGACAAGACCCGCAATCATTTAAAATAATTAAACATTAATACAGTCTCTCAGTGTCTGAATTGATCTATTAAAATAGCACAGCACCAGGGCTTTCATGAAAGCAGTCAGTTCCCCAAAGCCAGTTGGAACAATATGGTCTTCACCTGCTGGCAGAAGGATGGCAAGAGCCAGTTTGGCTTCCCTAGGCAGGGAGTTCCAAAGTTGCCTGGGAGGAGCCACCACCAAGGAGGCCCTCTCCCACCACCCCACCAAGTGGTCCTCTGAGGGTGGCGGGTGCATGACGGAAGATAGTCCTTCTCAGGGTTTCTCAAACTTGGGTCTCCAGTTGATTTGGGGCTACAATTCCCATCATCCCTGACCCCTGGTCCCGCTAGCTAGGAGTTGTAGTCAAAAAAACAGCTGGAGGGTCAAGTTTGGGGAACCCTGCTCTTTCTGATATTCTGGACATAAGCAGCGCAGGGCTTTATAGACCACAGCCAGCATTTTGAATTGTGCCTGGAAACAGACCAGTAGCCATTTATTCTATTCCATTTACAAATTACAAAATGCCTCAAAGCCAGGAACGTCCTCTTCTCAATCTGCTTGGTTTGCCTTATTTAAGCACAGCCCCAGAATCTAGATTTCCTTAGGGCCAAAATTTGGGTCAGCTGGGCTCAGAGGTTGACTCTTCTGCCGCAGGGCTGTGACGCTGTCAAGAACCAGTCCCGTAAGACGACCTCCCTCGTGAGACAGAGAAATGGCAGGCTTCCTAGCAGCCTGCTGCAGAAATCTAACAACCTTCCCCTCTTCTCCAGAGTTTCAGTTGATTAATCTTCTAGCTCAAGCTCATTATTAGTCAGATTAATACTGCACTACTGAGGAGCGTTTACTGCCCACGGAAATCAATGGCAGCTCCAGCAGCAGCTTCTCTGTAGGAAAGAAATCCAGGAATCTACAGTCACGAACCTACAGGAGTGCAGCGGAGGAAAATACCGATTCCTTCTCCTCTAGTAACTCATTGTTCATGGTAAGAAGAGCACGTACCATTCTAGTTCCTCCCTGGGGAAAGCATTTGCCCCACACAAAAAGCAGGGAAGTTTTTAGGGTGCAAAATTGTATTGTGTTTTTATTTTTTGTTGTCGTCCTTGGGAGCCGCCCAGAGTGGCTGGGGAAACCCAGTTGAATGGGTGACATATAAATAAAGTATTATTATTATTATTATTATTATTATTATTATTATTATTAGGATTGTGGGGAGCGAGGAAGAGTGATTTTGATCAGGGAAGGATTTCACCTGCACACACACACACACACCTGGGCTGTTTTCCATGGACAAATTAGCAGCCCTCCCTGCACAATCGTTTAAGTTCTCAACCTGTGGGTCCCCAGATGTTGTTGGACTACAACTCCCGTCATCCCTGAGCTCTGGCCTTGCTAGCTAGGGGTGATGGGAGTTGTAGTCCAACAACATCTGGGGACCCACAGGATGAGAACCGCTGGTTTAAGAAAAGCATCATCAGGAGATCTTGATATCCAGACACATCTAGTCCAGGCTCATCTAGTCCAGCATCTTGATTTCACCAGTGGCGTAGCGTGGGTTGTCAGCACCCAGGGCAAGGCAAGTAATTTGTGCCCCCTAACCCGTGGATTTTAGCAGGGGGCAGAGAGCTGCGAGTGCGAGCGCCCCCCCCAGATGTTGCGCCCGGTGCGGCCGGCCCCCCCTGCACCCCCCACGCTACGCCACTGGATTTCACAGTGGCTGAACAGATCCCATGATTAGGGATGGTGGGCAACTGGAGGGGACTATGTTGGCTATTTCTCCCCTGGAGTAGCCATGTATTTACATTCACACACACTATTGAAATAAGTACTTCAAATGATTGCTTGTCATCTCCAACGGTCATCTATTCCAACCCCCTTGCGATGCAGGAATCATAGATAAACAGTCCCTGACAGATGGATTGTTGAATATTGATTCTTGCTTCTTATATACTGTATTGTCCTGGATATAAGCCGCACCCGCAAATAAGCCGCACCTTTAAAATTCAAGGTGGGGGGAGACAGTACCCAAATACAAGCTGCTCCCTTAAAATTGGGTTACAGGCCGAGAATCGCTGCGGTTGGTAGAATTGTAACTCCAAGTCAATTTAAGCCTTTGATCTTGCAAGCCCGCAAGAGTTGCTGTACAATCGCTGACATCGCAAATCGCTATTCAGTTGCTACAATTCCGCAGGTTCCCACGCCCACAAATGGCAGAGAAACAGTCTCGAGGTCGCAAATCAGCAACAAAACATTTTCATGTTCTGTTTTACCACACGTCTGTTTCAGCAGCGATATCGTAAAAGCCCATTTTTGTAAGGTCGTGAATTTAAACCGCATTTTAACTTTGCACGGTCGGAATTAGGTGGGGGGGGGGGAGAGAGAAAAGTAAGTAAAAACAATCTAAAAAAATGGGGGCTTGGATTTTGGGCAATACTCACTCTCGCCGGTCATCACCCCCTGGGTGTAGCGCTTTGGTAACATCCCGGTGTAGCCATAAAAGCTGGATTGCTGCACTTAAGAGGAGAGAGACAGACAGACAGACAGAAGAAAGGATTAGGATATGATTACCAGATTTTTTTTCAATGAATCCGGGTTTCATTGAAGTTTTTTTTTTTTTTTTTTTTTTTTGGAAGCTGAGTAGCAACAGGGAGTCAGTAATGCGGACTGTGAAACATAAATGCGCAGAGTTTTTTTAAAAACTGGGCAACAGCCGGCCGCCCACAACTCCCGAGCCTCCCCTAATCAGTCAAAACAAAGGGGGAAGGGGGCAAGAGATCTGTATCACCAGACGTCCCCGGTTCCCCTTCAGCAGTGGCAGCAGCAGCGGCAGTCAGAAGCCCAGAGCCAGCCTGGTAGCGCAGTTGGCTCTGGCTGGCTTCAGGATCTGCTTGCTGCTCGCTGCCGTGGCGACCGCCAGTTTGCCTCCCGGAAGTCCCCATATGATGTGTCTGGTGCGCAACACATCATATGGGGACGTTCAGCAAAGAAAAATGGCGGGCGCCATGGTGGTGGGCAGCTCCTGAAGCCAGCCAGAGCCAAATGCGCTACCAGGCTGGCTCCGGGCTACTGAGGCTGCCGCTGCAACATTTTCTGGGGACAGATTTGCAAATCTGGGGACATTCCGGGGATGGAATTTGTCCGGGGACTGATTCGCAAATCCGGGGACTGACCCCAGGAACCGGGGCGTCTGGTAACCCTAGATTAGGAGCATGGCTATTCTGTCAGCCTTCCCAGCCTAGTGGTTTCCAGCTGTTTTGGACAGCAGTGGCTTGGCCGCCTGGGGCTGATGGGAGCAGAAGTCCACAAATCTGGAGGGAACTGAGTTGGAGAAAGCTGCCAGCAAATTCAAGCTTGATTCCAGACTTATTCCAGAAATGGCTTTCTGGATTTGTTTTGTGACACTTAAGTCTTGCCTTTGATCTGGGCTGTGCCTACAGGGAGCAGAGGAATTCAGGGAGGAAAATGGCAGAACTGTGGAATCGTAGATTTGGGAGAGACGCCGAGGGTCATCTACTCCAATCCTCTGCAATGGAGGAATCTCAGCTAAAGCAATTAAAGGGGAGGGGAAACGGCCTCAGTCCAGTATACCCAAAGGAGTTAGGATTCTTGCTCCGTGTTTGCAGTCATGGGATTGTTGTCTATCACATGACGGTATATGTTTTCATTCCACAGAGTGGGAAGTGATATAGACAGGATGTTTTGGTATTACTGTATTCCATGATGTGGGACTGTTGTCCTTTGTTCTCTCTCTTTGCTCTCTGATGAGAAAGAGGAAGGAGCTAAGTCAGAATGCTCCAAGTGTATTATATGTAAATAAAGTAGATTAGCCAAAATGCTGAGCTACTGAGTTCTGTTACACAAACTGCAAATACTCTGCAGGATCGTAAGTGTACTGATGCCTTTTGGCATCAGTCGCTGTGATGCTCAGGGTGAAGACAGCTTTTGAAGCTCCTGAACGACTGACCAGCAGGGAGAGAACATGCTAGTCGGGCATGTGTCTCTACCAGGGTCCTACACGAGAGTAGGACGATCCTAACAGTCTCCACCCCCATCGTTCAGCCCGGACACTGAGGTCCAGCTCCAAGGGCCTTCTGGCGGTTCCCTCCCTGTGAGAAGCGAGGTTACAGGGAACTAAGCGGAAGGCCTTCTCGGTGGTGGCACTCGCCCTGTGGAACACCCTCCCATCAGATGTCAAGGAAATAAACAACTATCCAACTTTTAGAAGACATCTGAAAGCAGCCCTATTTAGGGAAGTTTTTAATGTTCAATGTTTTATGCTGTTTTTAATCTGTTGGGGAAACCCAGCCGGATGGGCAGGGCAGAAATAATAAATTATGATTATTGTGTCCATTGTGAGGCTGGCTGCCCCCTGCCTGCCCCCCGCCTACCTGTGCAACCAAAGGCCACCACGCCCACGGCAATGAGGTTGATGGCATAAGCTTGCGCCTGGGTGAAGAGGTCCAGCCAGACGTCACAGATGCTGACAAAGAGAAGGGGGCCCAAGGCAAACAGGTACCCTGGAACAGAGAAGGGGGGGGGAATCATTTCTCAACAGGGGGTGCCCGGAGCTGCAAGCTGCAACGTAGGAATTTAACCTTAATTATTTACAATTATTTACAATTTAACCTGCAAGAAAGAAGGGCTTTTTTTGCTGGCTAGGTTCAATTGTAATCCTTCTAACCTCCTTTGGGGTAGGTTTGCAGGTATGGCAGAAGGAGACAGGATCTGCCCATGTGATGCCCACCTGGTGGAAACTCCAGCTCACATGGCCCTTAAATGCAAAGTGTATGATGATCTCCACCAACAGTTTCTAGACCATCTATGTATCCCAACATGGAAACCAGAGACTGAGGTCATGTGCTTCTAATTACAGGAGAGAGACCAGGAGTTCACAAAGACAATAGCTAAATTCCTCTATTTGATTTTTTTGTCGCCGAACTATGCTACAGGATCCTGCCCTTGCTGGAAACCCACAGAGATGAGGTGGATTGCTTGCCCCTTCTGCCCTTTGGCGGGTGACTGTGCCGTTGGAGTGGCGACGAGATCACACTGGCCTATCTATTCTGAATGTTCTTATGTGATGCCAATAAAGGTTACTTGACTTGACTTCAAGCTGCAAGCCAACCACATTCTCTGAAACCCTACAAACTGACCCAGACACTGCGTCCATCCCCTGAGGCCCTTCTTCGTTCCCTGGGTGAGGTCTGGAGGGTGGAAACATGAGAACAGGGCCTTTTTGGTGGTGGCCCCCAGTTTGCAGAATATGCTCTCCCCAGAGAGGCTGGCCTGGGACCATTGTTACATTTATTTAGGTGCCAGGAAAAACGTTTCCTTTTTTTGCAAGGCTTTTGGCTCTTCATTAGCTGTGGCCTGCTTGAGTGGGTGGCATGCTTTATTTGGTTTGAAGATATGTGCTTGTTTTTTGCAAGATAAGTACAGTGGTCCCTTGGTTCTCAAACGCCTTGGTACTCAAACAACTTGGAACCCACACACTGCAAACCCGGAAGTAAGTGTTCCGGTTTGTGAACTTTTTTCAGAAGCCGAACGTGCTCCGTTTTGAGTGCCACACTTCCATTTTGAGTGTTACGCTGAGGTCTGTCTGTTTTTGCTATTTATTTTGCATTTTTGTGGGTTTTTTGTATTGTTTTTGTGACTGTGTGGAACCCAGTTCAGCTACTGATTGACTGATTGATTGATTGATTGTGTGACTGCAGTACATTGATTATTGCTTTCATTTTACGGATCAATGGTCTCGTTAGATAGTAAAATTCATGTTAAATTGCTGTTTTAGAGTTTGTTTTTAGTCTGGAACGGATTAATCCATTTTGAACTACTTTCTATGGGAAAGTGCGCCTTGGTTTTGGAACGCTTTGGTTTTGGAAAGGACTTCCGGAATGGATTAAGTTTGAGAACCAAGGTACCACTGTAAAATAATAACAATGATGGTGATGATGTAAATCCTGAACTAGAACTGGGATTATGGGATGGAAATCCCTCCCACTTAGCAGCTGCCTCGCCTCTTTCTTTCTCCCCTAAAATTTTGGCAACAATGCGCTCTCCCAAGTCCACATTCCCAGCATGTTTGCACCCCTGTCTCAATGACCTCTACACTGGCTTGGTCTGGTCCACAGAATGGAAGGACATCTGAACAAGAACATCTGAAGGCAGCACTACTGGAATAGGTTCTTCATGGGACTATCAGCAGAAAATGTTCTTTTTACTAAAAGTTGTGCTTTTAATACTGTTCTGTTGTGAGCTGCTTTGGGCATATTTATATGGAACAGCAGCATATAAATTTAAATAATACAGGGGGCAGGATCCCCAAGGACACGCTCCATGGGAAGCTGGCTTCTGGCACCAGGGCTGTTGGCAGACCAACTCTGTGTTACAAAGTTATCTACAAACATGACATGAAGGCCGGCGACATCAACCCTGCTGTGTGGGATTCCCTTGCAGACAACCACAGCGCATGGAGACAGATAGTCAGGTTGTGCATCCACAGAAGTGACCAGGGGAAGAATGACTGCTGGGAGGAGCACAGAGAGAAGAAAGACCTTGGCGCATCTGCAGCAGCACAACCGGGTGCCTACATCTGCCCCGGCTGCAACAAAACATGTCTCTCCCCTATCGGTCTCTACAGCCACAGCAGGTGCTGCAACTGTCCAACAGCTTGACCTCACCCCCAAAGGCACACTCCTCCATTGTCTCCTGAGGCAGGTGGATGTCAACCAGATTATATTTTGCTGGAAGCTGTTCTGAGTGGCTGGGGAAACCCAGTCAGATGGGCAGCATATAAATTAATTTTTTTTTTAATTATCATCACCACCACCACCACCACCTGCATCATCATCTAGGAGGCCGCATCCATTCTCCCTAACCTGGTGCCCCCCAGATGTTCTGGACTACAAAACATCTGGTTGGGACTGATGTGATTTGTAGTACAAAACACTTGGGGTGGATCTACACACTGGGGGAAAAGCACTATAAATGTCAGAAATTAAATCGTTATAACAAAAGGGGGGAAATCCACAACGTAAAATCGCAAAGAATCTTTTTTTTTTTTTTTTGCCATCTGGTGTTGCATGTTTATAACGCATTCAAAACGCTGTTTTTTAACGAATGTAGCTGAGTCCTTGGAGCGCTCGAGGTTGGTGAAACGTGGCCTACATCATTCCCGAGATCTGCACTTTTAAAGGAAGATGTTGACAAACGTAAGAAAGCTATGCACAGAGGTTCGCTGCATTAGCGGTGAGCCTATCATGAGCTTTGCATGGCCAGACTTACCCACCGCGATCCTGGTGTGGAGGCTCAACATTTCCACCAGCGCGTTGTTGAGGATGACGGCTGCCAAGGCGACCAAGATGTAGGTAAGGCTCATATCAAACACGATAGAGGTTCCTGCAGAAGGAGAGGAAGGCAGCAAGGAGGGAAAAATAAGCTTTCAGGATACAGGCCCTGAGTGCACGAGATTTGCTTTCTCTGGCCGCCAGCTCGGCCTTCAAACCAGAAGCAAGACAGGAGCGACTCCATCATAGCTGTCAATGTTTCCCCTTTTTAAAGGGACATTCCCTTATTGCGAATAGGATTCCTTGCAAGAAAAGGGAAAAGTTGACAGCTATGAACTCCATCCATCAGCTGGACCTCCTAATGGCGCTTTGAGTGTTTTCGCACCTGGTGATTTCAGCTTCAATACATTGATACCACTGCAAGGTTTTTGGAATTTCGTTTTTAAAGAAACAATAAATATTACGATAGAAACTAATAATACTATCGATTTTCCTTGCTTACATCATCCAAACTGAAATCCTACATCCCATAAACCCTTTTGTCTCTGCCCACTAACACACAGCTGGAGGAGGGGCATATTTCCTCTGACATATTTCTCAGGATGATTGCTTTATTATTAGGCTGCCTATCAGTATGTTTTTGTACTACATTTCTTATTATGCTTTTATCATTGATGTTCTGTGATGTGTTTTTAATGTTGTACACCGCCCTGGGATCTTTGGATAAAGGGCGGTATATAAATTGAATAAACAAGAATAAATAATAATATTGTCGCTGCATTGTCTCGATGATACCAATAGTCAAAAGAACTCGTCTCATATATGATCTTAGCAGCTTTAGAACTTCTTTTTGTAAATGTTAACATCCCACACCAGCCTGGAACAATTCAGTTTAGTTTTTACATGTTTGTCTCATGTTTTGTTATTTGGATAGTATGGATAGAATTAAATAAAAATACTTAAGAAGAAAGGAGGGAGGGGGGATATATCTGAAGGAGTGTTGAATGCCTGGGGATGGAATGACTGGCTCTGGGGAAACAGCCTAAACCTGAATTTTTGGACCTTCCAGAATGTTCTTCTGAAATATTGAGGAAACAGTACCTGGGTATTTGTGATGGAGATAGTCCACGTCTGTGATAAAGCTATTGTAAGGCAAGAGGAAACCGACCCCTGCTAGCAGCATGGCAAAGTAAATCCCATGGTAGCGATCCTGGGGCTCAGGGTCTTCGCAGACTATAGCCAGGAAAGAAGAGAGACAATGAGAGGGACAGGATTGCGGGAGACCTAGAAAAGGTCGCTTCACCTCAAAAAGAAACTTGCAGAGTTGGAAAAAGGGGTTCGGAAAAGGGCATCCAAAATTATCAAAAGGATGGAGCGATAATGAGAAAACGTTGCAACATCTGGAGCTTTTTTTAGTTTGGAGAAATGGTTAGGAAGAGGCTACATTTATTTATTTTGTGGCATTTATAGTGAAGAAAACCTGAAAGCAGCTCACAAAGAGAATAGGGCAATTAAACGATTCGTAAAAACAATGCATTCAAAAATTGAAAGCCAGCAATAAACAAAAAACACACACCAGCACTCTGGATAGCTGGGTAGCCTTGCCCAAGCAGGGATGTTTTTTGCAGGTGCTGAAAAGTGTATAGTGGTTTTTGAACGTAATCCACTCTGGAAGAGCACTCGACTTCCAAAACATTAGAAAAGTGAGGTGAAAAGGTCTGGCTGCAAGTTCAGTTGGAAAAATTGAAAAACACACAGCGGAAGCCCTTCAACTTCTGAGGTGCATTCGAAAACAGAAGCAATTACCATATCTTTCGCTCCATAGGACACACTTTTTCCCTCTTAAAAACGAAGGGGGAAAGTCTGTGCATCCTATGGAGCGAATGCAGGGGGGGAGGCAGGCAGGAAAAGCCCCCAAGAGCCACACACAAGCTTCGCGTGGCTCTTGCGGGCTTTTCCCCGGGAGGGAGAAGGGACGGACGCGGCCACTCAGTCCCTTCTCCCTCCTCCTAGAAAAGCCCACAGGAGCCGCACGCTCCTTAAAGGGTGCGCGGCTCCTGTGGGCTTTTGCGGCAGGTGGGGGAATTGCCATAGCCGCGCACAGCCTCTCCAGCCGGGGGAGGCTGCACAAGGCTAAAAGAGGAAGCCAAGGCAGTGAGCGGGATGGATCGCGCTCACTGCCTTGGCTTCTTTAGCCACACTGGAGAGGTTTAGCTCCCGGCTGGAGAGGTTGCGTGGCTATGGCAGAAGCCAAGACAGCCAGCGGGATGGATTCCGCTGGCTGTCTTGGCTTCTTTGCTTTTTGGGACTGGGGCGGGGGGAACCCGGGCTTCCTCCGCAGCCCTGAGAAGCTCTGGGAGAAGCAATATTTTTTTTCTTGATTTCCGCCTCTAAAAACTAGGTGCATCTTGTGGTCTGGTGCGTCCTATAGAGCAAAAAATACGGTACTTCCGGGTTTTTGGCATTCGGGTTCCGAAACATTCAGCTTCTGAGAAGCTTGAAAACCAAGGTACCACTGTACACTGTGCAGGTGCCGTCACAATAAAATATTTAATTCATTCAGCCAACTAAACATTGCAACCCTGCTCAAAAAATAATGCCTTCTCTGCTCACTGGGCCTTCTCCTGAGTAAGCGTGCACAGGATTGGAGCTGTTATGAAGAAGGCAGGGGCATAAATCTCTGTTCATGGGCTCCCAGAGGATAAAAACGGAAGATGTTCCAGAGCAGAAAACTCATTCCAGCTTGGAAAAGGGATTTAACCACCCCTCTCTGCTTTTAATTTTTAAGATGCTGGCATTAATGTTCGAAAGCGGCAGGCTCTTGCAGGGTATCTAGCACCTGAGGGGATGATGCACGCTCAAGACGATAAATACCAGTCTGATTAAATTCCATTCAGCAAATTGCAACCTTTCGGCAGATACTCGGGAGGTGCTCAAATACCAGATCTTAGCTGTGCAACGTCTCCAAATCACATATCATGGAGCGTGGAAAGACCAGCGTATATGCAAAGAGATTAACAGAGTCTAACAAACAGAGGAAACGCAAAATCCGTCGGTCACGCTGTACCGGAGTTATGTGGTTTAGCATCGCCCAGAAGAAGCAAATCATAATCCCTGGTTAAGTTTTCTTCAACCAAACCAAGGTTTGTGCTTCGTTTTGCTCCAAGAAACCACCATCAGTAAACCAAGAACAAATCTGGGCTGCAGGTCACAGTTTCCTGGGAGAAAACAAACCACTATCCTGCGCTTGGCTCTAAGGCTGAGCTGGGGAGCGTGGTTTCCTTCATCCCGGCCTGAGAGGAGCAAAGCGGTCTTGATCCACAGCAAAACATGACATTTACTGTGCCAGGCAAGGGAGACCCACATCTCCTTTTGGGAAATATAGAAAGGTGGGAAATTTCTCATTACAAGTCTTGGGACAACCCTGCTATAGTGGGGGAGGAACCCTCTCAGGCACCTGTGGCGGGACGCCGAGGGGTGGGGCAAACCGCCCGGTGACACACGCGCAACATCCGTATGGACTGCGCATGTGCGGCGACCGTATGGCCCTCCAAATGTTTTAATCGCACTACAGTGGTACCTCTGGATACAAACGGGATCCGTTCCGGAGCCCCGTTCGCATCCTGAAGCGAACGCAACCCGCGTCTGTGGGCTGTGATTTGCCACTTCTGTGCATGCGCGTGGCGTCCTTTTAACAGTCTGCGCATGTGTGAGCTGTGAAACCCGGAAGTAATGCCGCGGAGCGCAACCCGAAAATGCTCAACCTGAAGCAACTTCAACCCGAGTTATGACTGTATTATTATTATTATTATTATTATTATTATTATTATTCTGTTGGGAGCCACCCAGAGTGGCTGGGGAAACCCAACCAGATGGGAGGGATATAAATTAATTTATTTGTTGTTGTTAATAATAATAATAATAATTTTATAATTTATACCCCACCCATCTGGCTGGGCTTCCCCAGCCACTCTGGGTGGCTTCCAAAAAAATAATAATATTAAAATACTATAATACATCAAACATTAAAAGCTTCCCTAAACAGGGCTGTTGTTGTTACAGGGCCCCCCTTGTGTGGTCCAAAGCGTCTGGAGTCTGCAAAAGTGGACATTATTGAGGAAGCAAAGGCAACTGCATAAGGTGACGAGTTTGATCACGACCCACGACACCCTGCGTGGAAACGACATCCGGAGCCCTTACCTGGCTCCATGAAGGTTAGGACTCCTTTGGCCTGGCAGCCTTTGGCCTGAAGTTCCTCCTCCTCCAGCTGGTAGCTGTCGAAGCTGAAGCTCATCACCACATTCCCCTCGGGAGTCACCACGGGGCTGAGGTCCTTGAAGTGCTCGCCCCCCACGGAACCCATGGCTGGTTGGCCCTATGCGTGGGGAGAGAGAATAGGAGAGCAGAAGTAGAGACAGCTAGGCGGGCAATGTGCCCCCAACACACCTTGCAAATCACTGAGCTGCTCAGTTGCACTTTGGGCAGCAATTGACAGCCCGCGGACTGTCTCGCCAGAGTGGTGCATGCGCTGGTTTTCTCCCGCTTGGACTACTGCAGTGCGCTCTACGTGGGGCTACCTTTGAAGGTGACCCGGAAACTACAACTAATCCAGAATGCGGCAGCTAGACTGGGGACTGGGAGTGGCTGCTGAGACCATAGAACACCAGTCCTTTAAAGACCTACATTGGCTCCCAGTACGTTTCTGAGCACAATTCAAAGTGTTGGTGCTGACCTTGAAAGCCCTAAATGGCCTCAGCCCAGTAGATGCGGCCCAATTGCCTTCTCAATCCAACCTGCGGATGGTCCAGGAATCAGTATGCTTTTACATGAGTAGAATGTGTCCTTTTATTTAAAATGCATCTCTGGGTTATTTGTGGGGCACAGGAATTCGTTCATTATTCTTTTTTCAAAATATAGTCCGGCCCCTCACAAGGTCTGAGGGACAGTGGACCAGCCCCTGCTGAAAAAGTTTGCTGACCCGTGGTTAAGAGCGTCCATACCTAGTTCCTTGGCTCTCTCCAAGGCCAGCGCGAACAGGCCTGTTATGCAGACCATAGGTGCAAAAACTGCACCATTTACACAACTAAAAATGCAAATAGCGTCTTGGCGTGAGATTCGCATCACTTTCCTGCAGTCTTTTAAATATTGACGTGCGGGAGTGAGTGCAAAGTGCGTGGACCAGCGGACAGAGAAAAGCTTTCCTCCCTCGAACTTGTGGGCATAGAGCTGAATGCTGGGAGATTCAGGAGAGATAAAAGAAAGTCTAAGCGGAACTATGGAGACTGTGGAACTCCCTGCCACAGGAGCGATGGCCACCAACTTGGATGGCTTTACAAGATGACTGGGCAAATTCATGGAGGAGGAGAGGGCTATGAAAGGCTCCTTACCTCAAAGCTTTTTAAAAATCTGTATTAGGTAACAAATTTATTTCATCTATCAGAAAGCGGGAGCGTCAGGCAAGCCTCTTTCTCTACCTTATCTAGCACGCTTTGCTGGTCTCTACCAGAAAAGCAGCCTTGGGTTTTTTTTAATAGCCTCAGCTGTCTCTAGGAAGGAGTACAGATGTTCTCTGCGCTTTTTCCTGGTTGTGCTTAATTAACCCCACGTTAACTCCCTTCAGCTGAAGAATAAAAGCACACAAACAGCCAGTATTAAGAGAGGCGGGGGGGGGGGGAGAGAGAGAGAGAGAGAGAGAGAGAGAGAGAGAGAGAGAGAGAGATTGCTGCCTGCAAATCCTCGATAGGAAAATAAAAAGAAAAGCCTCGTCCAAGATAAGGCCAGACAGGAAATGATTTCCATACACAGCAACCGCAAAAGAGGTGTGGGGCTGTTTGCTTTTTATATTGCAACCCTATTTTAAAACCTGTTATCTAATGCTCGTTGTCAATATTCAGCCGAGGTGGGATGTGTTTTGTTCCGCGGACACGTTTGACAAACTCCCTTTGGTTATCCTCGATTCCAATCTGAGGCTGGAGCCGATTCTCCGCTGCCCAGTTTGAGATCAGACGCAGCCAGAATAATGGTCGGGAGGGTGGCAGACACACAGATATCGCAGGCATGAACCAGACGCATTTCATGGGCACAGCCCTGGAAATAGTATGGTGGGTGGGATTGTCAACCCCTAGCAGTGCTCCTGGTTGCCGTGAGAAATCTGGCACGTCTTATCACACCTGTTCTGCGCTGATATTTCAGCCAAGCTGTCCTGGGAGGACAAAATGTACCTGTCCCCAAAAGTTTGAGCTTTGGAGAAAGCAAAAGGTTCTGAAGCAGAAGCCAGCTGTGTACGCTACCTATTTGTTATTTGTTATTAAATTTATTTATTTATTAAATTTGTATCCCACCCTGTGCCCATAGATCTCAGGAATGGTTCACACAACATCTCAGGGTGGTTCAGAACCGATTGGCTGGCTCCCCTGTCATGTCATCAAGCAGCCGCCCCCCCTCCTCCCCGCTGCAGTTTTGCACTTTCAAAAAGAGTCGTTTTACCATAGAATCATAGAATCCTAGAGTTGGAAGAGACCACAAGGGCCATCAAGTCCAACCCCCTGCCAAGCAGGAAACACCATCAGAGCACTCCTGACATATGGTTGTCAAGCCTCTGCTTAAAGACCTCCAAAGAAGGAGACTCCACCACACTCCTTGGCAGCAAATTCCACTGTCGAACAGCTCTTACTGTCAGGAAGTTCTTCCTAATGTTTAGGTGGAATCTTCTTTCTTGTAGTTTGGAGCCATTGCTCCATGTCCGCTTCTCTGGAGCAGCAGAAAACAACCTTTCTCCCTCCTCTATGTGACATCCTTTTATATATTTGAACATGGCTATCATATCACCCCTTAACTTCCTCTTCTCCAGGCTAAACATGCCCAGCTCCCTTAGCCGTTCCTCATAAGGCATCGTTTCCAGGCCTTTAACCATTTTGGTTGCCCTCCTCTGGACACGTTCCAGTTTGTCAGTGTCCTTCTTGAACTGTGGTGCCCAGAACTGGACACAGTACTCCAGGGGAGGTCTGACCAGAGCAGAATACAGTGGCACTATTACTTCCCTTGATCTAGATGCTATACTCCTATTGATGCAGCCCAGAATTGCATTGGCTTTTTTAGCTGCCGCGTCACACTGTTGGCACTGTTACCAAATGGGTTTTTAAAAAATAATAATCCAGGGGGGTAGCCATGTTAATCTCTTGTGACAAGAAGACTGCAGTTCCTTGGCACATTAAAGACCAACACGTTTATGGAGGCATCAAATCTTAAGCCTGTCCTGTTGGGCTCCAAGCCCGTCAGAGCTTACGCCAGGGGTCAGCAATCTAGGGCCCATGGGCCACAAGTGGCCTACGGGGTCGTTTAACCGGCCCACGAGACACCCCCAAACCGAGCTGCCCGCTTGGTGAGTCCCCGCACGCTGTGCTAAACTGGAGCTGTGCAGACTCACTTCCATGGCACCGGAAATCCCAACTATGCAGATGCCGGAAATTGCGTCTGTGCAGACGCAGACGTTGGAAATTGCGGGCGTGGGTATGATCCAGCCCATGGAAGGATCTCCGCTGGAGTGAACCGGCCCATGCCATGACAAATGTGTTAAGTCTTTAAGGTGCCACAGGATTTTTCTGCTTATTTGTTAAGTAATAATGTGGGCAAATGCATAAGCTATTTGTGCTTTTCAGGCACTGATTTTTTAAAATCCCCCTTCACGGGTAGTCTAGACCGGGGCATCATGCAGAAAGCATGAATGAATGCATGAATCAACTCCTTGTGAAATAGAAGGTGCAAACAATAGGATTTGTGCAATAAGCAAAAGGCATGTGAAATGGAATGAGTAAACTATTTTTTAATTTTCATGCACCTCTTTTAAAAATTCACAGAGCCGGTTTATATAACCTTTTGCTTGGGATGTGGCTGTTTGCTTGTGTTCTGATCTCGAAAGGCATCAGTGGAGAAATGCTTGTGCAAATGCTTCGCCCCAAACATGAGCCTCAGTTTGTTCATCAGCCTCTTTCCGTCTTAGTGCCATTGCAAAGCAACGCAGCGGAGCCTGGCTTGGGGCCCAAGCGTGGCCTTCAGAGTAGTTCCACGATCCCTTCATATCCATTGATGCCTTCTCTAGAATTCAGCCCATCAAAAGGGATTCCCGGGTGCAATACACAGCGACACAGATAATAAATTAGGAAGAACAATGCAGCAAAACACTCACATCAGCAACCGTAATAAAAGGCAGCAGACAAAAAAAATAATACAGTGGTGCCCCGCAAGACGAACGCCTCGCAAGACGGAAAACCCGCTAGACGAAAGGGTTTTCCATTTTGGAGGCGCTTCGCAAAACGAATTTCCCTATGGGCTTGCTTCGCAAGATGAAAATGTCTTGCAAGTTCCTGCGGGTTCCCCCCCCCCTTTTTCTAAGCCGCTAAGCCGCTTATTAGCTGATCCGCTAAGCCGCTAAGCCACTAATAGTGCTAATCCGCTAAGCCATCAATGGGCTTGCTTCGCAAGACGAAAAAACCGCTAGACGAAGAGAATCGCGGAACGGATTCTTTTCGTCTTGCGAGGCACCACTGTATTACAAATTGGAGACAGATTAAAATGTCTGGGTAAATAAAACATCTTAACCTGGTGCCAGTTAAGAAGTCTAGTTTCCAGATCAAGGGAAGTGATAGCACCACTCTATTCTGCCCTGGCTGGACCCCACCTGGAATACTCTGTCCAGTTCTGGGCACTCCAGTTGAAGAAGGATATTGACAAGCTGGAATGGGTGCAGGAAGGGAATAAGGATAATAAAGGGTCTGGATAATAATAATAATAATAATAATAATAATAATAATAATTTATTATTTATAACCCACCCATCTGGCTGGGTTTCCCCAGCCACTATGGGCAGCTTCCAACAAAAGATTAAAAATACATTAAAACATCAGTCATTAAAATCTTCCCTAAACAGGACTGCCTTCAGATGCCTTCTAAACATCAGATAGTTGTTTATTTTCTTGACATCTGATGGGAGGACGTTCTACAGGGCGGGCGCCACCACTGAGAAAGCCCTCTGCCTGGTTCCCTCGCAGAGAGGGAACCGCCAGAAGGCCCTCAGAGCTGGACCTCAGTGTCTGGGCTGAACAATGGGGGTGGAGACGCTCCTTCAGGTCTACTGGGCCGTTTAGGGCTTTCAAGGTCAGCACCAACACTTTGAATTGTGCTTGGAAACATACTTAGGACAAGTCTTAGGAGGAATGGTGGAGACAGTTGGGTATGTTGAGCCTGGACAAAAGGAGACAGAGGTGGTATCAGAGCTGTCTTCAAATATCTGAAAGGCTGTCACATGGAAGATGCTGTTTTCTCCTGCTCCAGAGGGGAAGACCAATGGCTTCAAGTCAGAAGAAAGGAGATTCCAGCTCAACGTCAGGAAGAACTTTTAAAGCAGAGGTTGGATGGCCATCTGTCCCTGATGGTCTTGAGATGACTGTGCTGGGCCCAGGGGTAGCCTGTGAAACGTGGTCCAGAATCTGAAGGTTCCGCTGGGAGTCAGTCTGACAGGGCCAAGGCAGGACATGAGGCAGAAAACCAGGCAAGGGCAGGCACCGGGTCTAGCATACAGCAATGTTGCTCCCGCAACCTGGGACGGGGTCCGACAGCCTTTTATCTTTGTCAGGGTAGCGGCTGGTCCTGATCCCCCGGCGACTCACCTCCCTGTTTCACCCGAAGGTGAGCCCTCCTCCTGCGAGTACTCAGGTCTCTCCTTCTCTCAGGCCTCAGTCTCTGCAGCTCGGGAGACGTCGGTGGGTTACTAGACCCAGAGGCCGCCTCAGCCTCCGCTGACCCAACCGGTAGTGGAGCAGCTGTAAGTGATGGCCCAGCTGGAGGCAAGGAGGTCATCCCTGTATCTGGAGCCAGGGCAGGCTCAGCCCTGACTCGGCCCAGCTGGGGTTTGTTGTAGGGGAACCTGTGCAGACTGGGGCTCTTCAAGATCAGGCCCCAGACTTGGTTCAGGTGATGCCTGAGGCAAAGGATCCGGTGCAGAATGAGACTCCTCTGGTTCCGAGTCTGAGCCGAGTCCCAGGCCACCACAACGACGCTCTGATGTTTTGCTCTTCTTCTTAGTTCTCACTGTGGGACCCAAGGGGTTTGTTGTTGCTTCCAAAATGTCACTTCTGTGATCTTAAAATACGCGTGGTTAGGAAGGGCAATCTCCTCCGCAGAAGAGCACAGCACTTAAGATCTGGCATCGATGCACATCTTGATACAGAAGGCAAAAAACACTGAAGCCACGATTCTTTACCCTGGTGCCCTCCAGGTGTTTTGGACAACAGTTCCCACCGGTCTTAGCCGACACACCTGGAGAGCATCTGGTCAGTGGGTGCTGGTCCAAGGGGACCACCCCACATACAGAAGCCACCAAGACAGCATCTCACAAACTAAAATTATCTCATGAATTAGAAGTATCCAAAGGGCAGAGCTCAAATGACCCTTTTTATATATATGACATGATTTTATTTCTTATAGAAATATTGCGGCACGTGGTATATGCAGATGTCTGGCTCATTTGAGACTATATAGAACCTTTATTCTCAAGAATGATGGAACAGCTTTCTTGCATTGCAGGGGGCTGTTTTCGCATATCTTTTGTATTTGCAAAGGGGATATTCATATGAGTTAATACTTTTATTATCCATTTTGGAGCTGTGCTGAACCTTTGTACTTTTGTCCTTCCGGGTTGTGATGCTTTGTCGTTTAAATTCTTGAATGTTCATCCCTTTTGTTCTGTTTGCGCTCTCTCTCTTTTTGTTAACAAATCCATATTTATTTATTTTGAGAGTCAGCTAGGCAGGCACTGGAATCTCTGACTGCACTGCCCACCATACAGTAGCTGGGGTTAGAGACCCATAGAGCAGACTGCTCTGTGCCCAGCGCAGCCTATTGCTTGTGAACCTGTTGCCAGAGGCAGGTGCCTCATTCTGTCTAATGATAGGGCCGGCCGTGTTGAGTGGGATGGCAGGGATTGACGCCGGACGCCCATTCTCCTTCAGAGCTAAGGCACCTCGCCACCCTTCCATTTTTCTGTGGGGCTATGAGACCCGCTCTATCAGGGGGGATCACTCTGCCTTTGGGGGGTCATCCTTTTCAACTCAGAAGGGAGAGGTGGGGGAGCCCAATTTCACCAAGGCCCTGAAGACATTATAGTTGCTCCAACACCCCTTGAACAGGTGAATCAGGGAGAGTGAAGGTGGGGCTCTCTAGCCTACAGCTTCTCTCCTACCTGGCAGGGGGTTCAGGATGTTGGGAGTCCAGTGACATCTGTACAGCTGCAGACTCAACTTCCCCTTGGTGTAATGAGAGGGATTTCATTCTAAGATAGACAGTTGTGTAACAAGCCCATAGGAGGCCAACAGCTACCAGAAACCTACACAGAGCCTTTGCTACATCCGATTTTGAGATTAGGCAATTCATAGAATCGTAGAATTGTAAGGGACCCCCAAAGGTCACCCAGTCCAACCCCACTGCGATGCACCAGGAAAACCTATGGCTACACATGAGTAGATAGAGGCAAGGGAGCATTCATAACCTTCCCCCCTTGCAGTGGGGAGAAGCCAAATAGGGACAAAGATGAAGCAAAGACCCTTCCATTTACTCAAAGTAAGCCCATCCCCTACACCAACCCAAGAAATCTGCAAGGCTCTCCTTGCGAATCGGGTGGAAGAGGTTGCTGGGAATTTGCTATTTCTTCCTTGGCTGTATTTTGGAATTTATTAAGGTATCAGTCCCGAAAACATGGGAGGCAGATGGCCTAAGAACATCCCCAAATAAATAAAAGGTGACGCTTCTGTTTGAGTGGTCAAAAGAAAAGAAAACATTTACCCAAGACTGGAATGTGCGGGGAACAAAACCCCATACATTTTAAGGCCTCGACACAGCCAGAAGACCCCTTGGTTTGCAAAAATTGGCCATGGGAGTAATCTGTATTGGGAACCAGCAGGGCTGGATCCTGAGAAAGCGTGTGCAGGGATACCAGCTAAGCATTGTGTCATTTACTTTTTCGTCTGCACCCCTTCCTCCAAGGACCTCATGATACTATACACCCCCCCCCCCACTTTATCCTTACAACAATCCAGAGAGGTCCGTCAGGCTGAAAGGAAGCAGCTCGGCCATGGATACCCAGAGAGGATTTGCAATCAAAAGGTGCTCTCGGATGACACCCTCCGTGCTGCCTCACTTTAAGCCAGCCATCGCTAACCAGCAGGCACTTTGCACTGCATTTCCCAAGGGCCTCGGCCAGCACAGCTGTACTGGGGAGGGGGAGGGGCTGTAGTCCAAACCTTCTGTGGGGCACCATGTTAGCTGGGGAAGATAGCTAAGCACAAAACCAGTTGCATATATAACATGCCACAGAATGCGTGTTTCTCTCTTTTAGACTTTTCGGAGAACTGCGTAAATCGCAGGGAGGCAAGCTAACATAGCTAGAATCCATTCCCAGAGAAGTGCCCTAGGTTGCTCTGTTGCAACTACAGAGTCTTGCGGCAACTTAAATGTTAATGCATTGGTTCCTGCACTTTGGAACTCCCTGCCTCATGATACCTACATTCTTGTTTAGTGAAGCCTACTTAGAAAGTTAAGGACACTTTAGTCTGTTTTAGCATTTCAAACTTTTGCATGCTTTAAAGTATCGTTGTACTTTTTTAAAAGAAAAAAATCTTTCTGTACTCCACTCTGACCGTTGTTTGTATACAGCCCAGCAGTGTATAAATTTCATGGAATAAATAAATGAAAGCTGGCATCGCCAGATCAAGTTCATCTGTTTTGTGTGGAATGAACTAAACTAAATAGCTATAAGTGGATTTTTGAATAAAATTGGGATGGTTTTGAATTTTGCTGCATTGTTGTCTTCCTTGGTAGGTCCTGCAAACCACTTACTCTGAATAATGCTTTCCCTAGGGTGGGGGGCACCAGGGATGAGCTGATGAAACCAAGGGGGCAGTGCCCTCCCCCCAAAAAAGTTTGGGAATGACTGGATTAAAGCATTCATTGTGGCACAAACTTCAGTGGGTGAAATCCAAGCCACTTTACAAATGCCAACCATCTAAATAGCCACTTCCTTGTTCGCCTATGAAGAACGGAGATGGCCTACTCACAATCAGCTTTTTTTAAAGTAAGAAGGGGATCGGGTCCTCCTTCTATCTCCCCCTCTACCCACACTTAGCCTGCAAGTCCATGCGCGTGCCGCAAGCAACCAATATAAACCCACTTAAGGCAAACTGGCTAATAAAAATCTTGACTGGCAAGCAACTTTTTGTGTATGCGTGTGGGTTTGCAAACCTGATGTGAAGTCACCCCAAAACCCTTACGCACCTTAACTTGGGAATAGGCCCCATTGACTCCGGTGGGGGGCTGACTTCTGAGCGGCTGGTGGTGTGGCTCATCACAGGCCCCCACTAATGCACCCACCGCACCCCAAGTATTTGAAAATGGATCTCCCTGCCAGTCCCCGACAGAGAGGGTGATGGGAGTTGTAGTCCAACACATCTGGAAGGCGCCAGGCCAGGTGAGATGGCTGGCTGAGATCCAAATTCAAATTCTCTTAGGACCAGTGCTTTTTTTTCTTTAAGAAAAATGTTTCGGGGTACTCTCATTTTTCTACTCATATTGAAATACTGCCCCTCAATGGGGCCAAACTTAAGATTCACAAATGTTTAGGGGTATGCGTACCCCCAGAAAAAAAGGCGCTGGGTAGCTGTGAAGCTCCCTATGTGACCTTGGGAGCCAAACTCACTCTCTCTCTCTCTTTGACTAGCCTTCCTCACAGGGTTGGTTTTGGGAATCCAAGGGAGGCAGAATTTGCTGGACTGCTGCTCGGAGGAAGCTGAACAGCACCAAGGGCAGCACCAACAGAAGAAGAAGAAACTGGAGGGGGGGGTGTCGGTTCCTGGGAACTCCAGGGGACCTACTCGCGAGTAAGCAGGCTCCGGGGGCTCTTAGAGGTGTCTACTTGGAAGGAAGCCAACTCTTCGTCCACTGGGACATTGGGGGGGGGGGAGAGAAAGAGATATACAATTCTCCCTTCCGCACCGTCCTGGCTCACTTTCTCCCCAAACCAAGCGCGCGCGCCCTTGTCCGAAAAAGCCAATTCGCTTTGCCCATTCCGAAAACCGAAGCGGGGCAAGGGGTTGGGGGGGCGCAGGAGTCTGGCCAGCGGCCCCCCCCCCAACCTCTTTATCTCTTCGGGGGCGCCTAGGAGGGGAGGGGGAAGACGAGGCTTACAAGAGATGCTCACGGACACCCCCTCCTTTTTAAAAATGGCAAAGGATACCTGGCTCCCTCCTCCTTGGGGACCAGAAGGGGTCCCCGGGCAGGGGGGCTGCCTGCCACCCCTCCCTCCCTCCCTCCCCGAGGACTAGGGGGCGCCCCGGGGGGCCCTCATTGGGACGGAGAGAAGCAGCCGCGGCTTTCGGCGACCACCCCCCCCCCCGGTTTGCAGCCCCCTTTGTCCGCCCCCCCCCCCCAAGGAAGACAAAAGAGCTGCGCCCGCTTGCCAGCCAACAGGTCCGCCGCCGCCGCCGCCGCCGCCTCACCTCCAGCCGCCGCTCGGCTCGCCGGTCCCGCTCAGCGCCGCCAGGGCCAGGGCCGACGCCGCTGCTCCCGAGGACGCCGCTGCCCGGACCCAGCCGCCGGCCTCGCCCCGCCGCGCAGCCCCATCGCCCCGCCGACGCCGCCGACGCCGGTTCCGGGCAACCTCGGCGGATCGCGGCTCCGGGAGGGGAAGGGGAAGGGGAGGGCTCAGAGGAGGGGGGGAGCCTGGCCCGGAGACAGACCCCTCCCCTCCCCTCCCCTGCTCACCCCCTCCCTGCCCTCCCCTCCTCTCCCCCTTCCTTTACCCCTCCCTCCCTTCTCACCCCTGCTCACCCCATCCCGGCCCTCCCCTTCTCACCACTCCCCTCCTCTCCCCCTTCCTTTACCCCTCCCTCCCTTCTCCCCCCCTGCTCACCCCCTCCCTGCCCTCCCCTTCTCACCACTCCCCTCCTCTCCCCCTTCCTTTACCCCCCCTCCCTTCTCCCCCTTCTCACCCCCTCCCTGCCCTCCCCTTCTCACCACTCCCCTCCTCTCCCCCTTCCTTTACCCCTCCCTCCCTTCTCCCCCTTCTCACCCCCTCCCTGCCCTCCCCTTCTCACCACTCTCCTCCTCTCCCCCTTCCTTTACCCCTCCCTCCCTTCTCCCCCTTCTCACCCCCTCCCTGCCCTCCCCTTCTCACCACTCCCCTCCTCTCCCCCTTCCTTTACCCCTCCCTCCCTTCTCCCCCACTTCTCTCCCCTCCCTGCCCTCCCCTCCTCTCCCGTTCCTTTACCTCTCCCTTCTTCTCCCCCTCCCCTTCTCTCCCCTTCTTTCCCCCTTCCTTTTCCCCTCCACTTCTCTCCCCTCTTCTCCCCCTCCCCTTCTCCCCCTTCCTTTACCCCTCCCCCTCATCCCCTCTTTCCCCCTTCTCTCCTCTTTCCCCCTCCCCTCCCCTTCTTCCCCTCCCCCTTCTTCTCCCCCTCCCCTTCTCCCCCACCCCTCCCCTTCTCCCCCTTCCTTTACCCCTCCCCCTCATCCCCTCTTTCCCCCCTTCTCCCCTCTTTCCCCCTCCCCTCCCCTTCTCACACTCCCCCTTCTTCTCCCCCTCCCCTTCTCCCCCCCCTTTCCTTTACCCCTCCCCTCCCCACTCCTCCCCTCTTTCCCCTCCTCTCCCCTTCTACCCCTCCCCTCTTGTCCCCCTGCCCTCCCCTCCTCACCCCTTCCCTCCTCTCCCCTCCCACTTTTGTCGCCCCCTCCCTCCCACCAACCTGCTGCATGCATCCTCCCCACCCACCACCACCAGAAAGCCAAGCAGGTTACCTGGCAAATTCCCCCCCCCCATCACACTGCAAAGATTGACAGTCAAATTAAAGGTTTGCCCCACCACCCCTGTTGTCAAATTGGTAGGTAGCCAGCTGGAAGCAAGTTCATAGACTCATAGAGTTGGAAGGGACCCTGAGGATCATCTAGTCCAACCCCCTGCAAGGCAGGAAAATGCAGCTGTCCCATGCGGGGATGGAACCCTCAGCCTTGGCGTTCTCAGCCCCCCACGCTCTAACCGCTGTTTCACCACCATCCCATTTGGCCATGAAGCTCCTGGGGGCGGGCAGGCACTCACTCTCAGCCTAAAGTACCTCGCAGGGTTGTTGTGAGGATAGAATGTGTGTGTGTGGGGGGGGGGGACAGAACTATGTGTCCCACCTTGAGCTTGCTGGAGGAAAGGGCTATAAATTTAATAATTTCATTTTTATCATCTACTTGTTTATCCTGCCTTCCCTTCAAGGATGGCCATCTGTCAGGGGTTCCTGAGGCTGTGATTCCTGTGTTACAGGGCGTCCCCTCCTGCATCACTTTATTATTATTATTATTATTATTATTATTATTATTATTATTATTAGCCAGATGACCTGAGGCTTGTAAGGCTGGGGGCAGAGCCACCTTAGAGATGTGAGCCACTTTGGGAGACAACAGTTGTCTGGAAAACACAGTAAATAAATAATAATTCCTACACCAGCCGACACAGCAAGGAAGAAAAGGGATGGGGCTGGGGTGCCTCCCTGTGGGACCACAACATTTGGAAACAGTCAGGAATAACCGCAGGGAGGAACACAGAGAGAAGGAAAGCCCTGCTGCATCTGTGGAAGCAAAACCGAGCGCCTTTATCTGCCCTGGCTGCAACAAAACATATCTCTCCCTTATCGGTCTCTATAGCCACAGCAGGCGCTGCGACTCTCCAACGGTTTGACCTCACTCCTAAATATGTCCTCCTCCATTGTCTGCTAAGACAGAAGGATGCTGCTTTTTTTTTTAAAAAAAAAATATCTTTATTGTTATTATACATCAATTTACATAGCACTTAACAAATACAATACAATACATTACGTATAATACATACCCTACATATCTGACGTACACATCACAGATACCTCCCTGCAAGCAGAGCCATAGGAAAACAGGCAACATGATTGATCAGAAATATGCGTCTTGATGAAAAGGTCTCCTGCCACATTGCAGCACTCATGGAAATTGGGGAAATGAGTGTTGTTGGAAGAAAGCATCCTAGCTCAGACATGGCATATCCTGTTCCTTTGGTCCAGGGATGATGATGATGATGATAATAATAATAATAATAATAATAATAATAATAATAATAATAATAATTTATTTATACCACACCCATCTGGCTGGGTTCCCCCAGCCACTCTGGGCAGCTTCCAACAGAATATTAAAATACAATAGTCTATTAAACATTAAAAGCTTCCCTAAATAAGGCTGCCTTCAGATGTCTTCTAAAAGTCCTTGACATCTGGTGGGAGGGCGTTCCACAGGGTGGGCGCCACTACTGAGAAGGCCCTCTGCCTGGTTCCCTGTAACCGCACATCTCACAGTGAGGGAACCACCAGAAGGCCCTCGGCGCTCGACCTCAGTGTCCGGGCAGAACAATGGGGGTGGAGACGCTACTTCAGGGAGCCTTATATGAGGACCCAGTTGGCTGAAGACCCACCTAGCTTCTGTCAAATCTTGTCCAAACCCACCCACTACCTTTGTTTGCAGCCACATAGAAGTAAAAAGAGGGGTCATAATCTGGGGCAGGAGACAGGCAGCTCCTTCCACTTGACATCCACCTTTCCATTAGAAATGTCAAAATGAGTGTACCAGGAAAACATAATCCCACCTAACCCTAATGATGATGATGATGATGATGATGATGATGATAATCCTCAAGCATCTTTAAGATGCTTATCTTAAAGATAAGCACGATCCCACCTAACCCTACTACTACTACTACTACTTGTTTAGTCATTTAGTCGTGTCCGCCTCTTCGTGACCCCCTGGACCAGAGCACGCAAGGCCCTCCTGTCTTCCACCACCTCCCGCAGTTTGGTCAGACTCATGCTGGTAGCTTCGAGAACACTGTCCAACCATCTCGTCCTCTGTCGTCACCTTCTCCTTGTGCCCTCCATCTTTCCCAACATCAGGGTCTTTTCCAGGGAGTCTTCTCTTCTCATGAGGTGGCCAAAGTCTTGGAGCCTCAGCTTCAGGATCTGTCCTTCCAGTGAGCACTCAGGGCTGATTTCCTTCAGAATGGAGAGGTTTGATCTTCTTGCAGTCCATGGGACTCTCAAGAGTCTCCTCCAGCACCAGAATTTAAAAGCATCCATTCTTTGGCGATCTTCCTTCTTTATGGTCCAGCTCTCACTTCACTACTACTACTACTAGTAGTAGTAGTAATCCTCAAGCATCTTTAAGATGCTCATCTTCATCACTTGAAAAATTGACTTGGTTCATCTCCAGGAAGGCTCTAGCACAGACAAGGCCCCATCCTAAACTCCTCTAGATTTTACCTCATGAATTCAAGCGCCTGGTGCAAAGCTCCCCAAAAGCTTACAGAAGTGGAGAGAAAAGGCATCCCTTTGTGCATTGAGCTGGGCCTGTATTTAGGAGGCGAAGCTGGTCTTATGGAGAAAATGGCTGCCTTTGGCGGGGATGGGGTGAGGAGGGGACCCGAGGTGAAAGCAGAAGAGCAATGTGGGTGAACGATGCAAAGAGCAGGCCCCCCCTCGTCTCCTTCTTGCAAGCGCTGGCTGCAAACATGAGGGGCTGGTTTATGAATTGCAATCTTCTGGCAGTCAATAAATGCCACCCTCCATCTATCAGCTTGCCGGTCCTGTGGGGGTGCAGTATTGGCTTTGGTGCCAAAAGAAATTAGGGAAACAGAGCACCTGCTTTCCCCTTTTGCAGAGAAACCTGGGCAGCAAGCTATTCCGCTTTATAAGTCCAAGGAGCACCTTTGTTTGTTTATTGGCGGGGCAAGGGGGGGGGAGAGAACGTGCAACGGGCCGCAATTTCATTGCATTACGTTAATCTTTGTTGGACCCTAAATGGAAGCGAACAAGGCTCCGTACAATACAAAACAGACTCAGAACAGAGCTTTTCTGTCTGCAAATGTAACACTATGTTTGCTTCCTTCTTCTCTAACCAGGGTAGCCAGGGAACCTACGCTGCAGAGGACAGTCCTCTATTTGATGTCTGGTCTGGATCTGGTCTAAAGCACCGAGTCTCTTGAGCTTGCTGATTGGAAGGTCGGCGGTTCAAATCCCCGCAACGGGGTGAGCTCCCGTTGCTCTGTCCCAGCTCCTGCCAACCTATAAGAATAATAAATTTTATTTATACCCTGCCCTCCCCAGCCAAGACCAGGCTCAGGGCGGCTAACACCAGGTATAAAAACAACTGATTAAAATACAACTTAAAAACAAGATTAAATACAACATTAAAATGCAGCCTCATTTCAGTAGAAACTCAAATCAAAAACTTTTTCGGGATGAAAACGTCACCAAGGCAAACTATCCAGACTGGTCCTATGTGGGCCAGAAAAAAAGCCAGGGAAGTCTCCAAATAGGAGTTCCATCACAGAAGGAGAAAGGATAGAGGGGAAGGGGATCAAGTTGATTCCAAGCCAAAGGCCAGGCAGAACAACTCTGTCTTACAGGCCCTGCGGAAAGAAATCAGATCCCGCAGGGCCCTGGTCTCATGAGACAGAGCGTTCCACCAGGCCGGAGCCAGTGTTGAAAAGGCCCTGGCTCTGGTTGAGGCTAGTCTGACTTCCTTAGGGCCCGGGACCTCTAGGGTGTTGCTATTTCTGGACCTTAAGGTCCTCCACGAGGCATACCGGGAGACGCAGTCCCATAGCAGTTCAAAAGCATGCCAGTGCAAGTAGATAAATAGGTACTGCTGTGGTGAGAAGGTAAATAGCGTTTCCATGCACTCTGGCACTCCTCACGGTCCTCTGTGCACCAGAAGTGGTTTAGTCCTGTGGGCTACATGACTTGGAAAGCTGTCTGTGGACAAATGCCAGCTCCCTCAGCCTGAAAGCGAGATGAGCGCTGCAGCCCAGAGTCGCCTTTGACTGGACTTAACCGCCCAGGGGTCCGTTACCTTTACCTTTTACCTAAGCTAAAGAATCCTATAAGGGAGAAGGAGCAGGGCAGTTTTGAAATTGCCCTTAAAGTACAGCTGCCTCCTTGGACCTAGAAGGCCTTCTTAATTTTAGCCTGGCTGCAACTAAAGAGAGACAGTTCAAAAGCAGCATCAATGTATTTGAATAAACATTCACAAACTTTTTATTGACAAAAATCAGTTAAACAGTTTAAGGATCTACACAACTTTGTAACATGCAGAGAACAGCATTTACAGAGAAACCGAAGACTGGACCTGAGGGAAGTTGGGGGTGGGGAGGGGGTTTGTGTGGGAGGGTGGGGGGAGGAAATGGGGGGAAATTAAGGATGGTATGTTTTTAGATAATAAGTTTTGTTTAAATTTTCAATAAAAACTATTTAAAAAAAAAACCAGCATCAGTGTAAACGGCTGAACAGACACAAATTCAGCCCATCATCTCAACTAAATGCAGCTTGAAATAAATAGGTTTTGAAATCAGTGCTGAGCAGGTCAAATGAATATCTTTCAGGAAGGAATTCTACAAATATGGGGTCACCACCAAGAAGGCTCTGCTTGCCACCAGCATTTGCCAACCTCATATAGCTGCTGGTGGTGGTTATTCAAATAACCTGAGCCCAAACCTTTTCAGGGCCTTAAAATAGTAAATGCCGGCAGTGCCCACGCTACTTGTCTGTGGACTCCGCCCCCCCCCCCAGGATCCTGGAGCCATGCTGATTCCAGTTTGGGGGCCCATTGTAATGTCCCCTATATCTAGAGGAATAGAGTTGGCTATATTTGCCCAGAATACATGATCTCTATTCTACCAACCGGCCACCATGACATCAATACCAGGAAAATCCTCAAACAGATAACTGAATGGTCTGTCTGAAAGCACTTAGAAAAGGGTTCTGTGATAACTCAGACTCAGCATGGGTTTCTGAAAAACAAGTCTCATTTCTTCTTTGGATGGAATGACAAGCTTCGTGGATCAGGGGAATGCTGCGGACATAGTGTATCTTTATTTCAGGAAGGCTTTGACCAAGTCCCCCATGAAATCCTTGCAAAGAAGCTGGTCAAATGCTGGCTGGACACAGAAACGGTTAGGTAGATTTGTAGCTGGTTGGCTGACCGAATCCCTTGGGGTCCCTTCCAACTAAAAGTCTATGATTCTATGATTTCTGGTTGGGAAAGGGCAGAGAGACCTAAAGCCAGAGCAGAGGCTGCTTAGTGACTTTTGCCAAAAGCCAGACTGCTGGAAGATTGCCCTCTCCTAAGCGACGGCCCCAGTGGGGTTCAGACGCAGCTCTCTCCTTCTTCCCATTAACCGCACACCCACTCACATCCACGAGAGAGAGGCAGAGAGATATGCTGCCTGCCAGGATAAAAAATTAAGCCAATTAGGGACTAGCAGGCTGCACAGGCCAACCAGCAGTTGCCCGGCTTGTGAGCAAGAGTGCCAGCCATTTATCCTACTCCTGGCTCTGCTGGCATTTCCCCTGCCCCTGTGGCACACGGCCAGTTGGGCAACAAGCGCAGCTGTGGTGTAACAAACAGAAGCTGTTGAGGCTGCAAAATAGCAGGCCGGGAAATTAATTATGGAACTGATCAGCGCAGCTGCCTTCCTGTGCCAGCGAGGGTGACACAAGGTACTGCAATTTAGGGGGCAGGCAGGGGATAGCTGGCCTTTTCAATGTTGTTATTATTTTCTCACGTTTCTGTCCCACCTTTCTCCCAAGGAGCTCAAGCTGGTGCACCTAGCTCTTCCCCTCCCCACCCTATCATCATGTTTAGGGAAGATTTTGATGAAATGCTGTATTTTAATATTCTGCTGGAAGCTGCCCAGGGTGGCTGGAGAAGCCCAGCCAGATGGGTGGGGTATGTATGTATGTATGTATGTATGTATGTATGTAAAGGTACCCCTGCCTGTACGGGCCAGTCGTGACCGACTCTAGGGTTGCGTGCTCATCTTGCTCAAGAGGCCAGGAGCCGGCGCCGTCCGAAGACACTTCCGGGTCACGTGGCCAGCATGACGAAGCTGCAACTGGCGAGCCAGCACCAGTGCCGCGCATGGAAATGCCATTTACCTTCCCACTATAAAGCGGTACCTATTTATCTACTTGCACTTTGACGTGCTTTCGAACTGCTAGGTGGGCAGGAGCAGGGACCGAGCAACGGGAGCTCACCCCGTCGCGGGGATTCGAACCGCCAACCTTCCGACCAGCAAGCCCTAGGCTCAGTGGTTTAACCCACAGCACCACCCGCGTCCCATGTATGTATGTATGTATAAATAAATAATTATATCAGCCCTGTGAGGTAGGTTAGCCTAAGAGTCAGGGAGTGGCCCTCAAGGCCATAGCTGAGAGGCGATTCAAACCCTGGTTCCCCACAGTTGTAGTCCAATATCCTGTCTGTTAAATCACACCGAGGCTCCGTCCACACTATCCGTCCACACTATACAGTGGTACCTCAGGTTACATATGCTTCACGTTACATACGCTTCAGGTTACAGACTCGGCTAACCCAGAAATAGTGCTTCAGGTTAAGAACTTTGCTTCAGGATGAGAACAGAAATTGGGCTCCGGCGGCGCGGCGGCAGCAGGAGACCCCATTAGCTAAAGTGGTGCTTCAGGTTAAGAACAGTTTCAGGTTAAGTACGGACCTCTGGAACGAATTAAGTACTTAACCTGAGGTACCACTGTACATTTAAAACAGCATCATGTCACTTTAAACAGCCATGGATTCCTGGGAACCGTAGTTTGTCAAGGGCGCCAAGGGTTGTTTGGAGAGCCCTACTTCCCTCGCAATTCCAGTGTAGTTTAACAGCCAAGCCCTCTTCGCAGGCAACTCTGGGAATTGTAGCTCTGTGAGGGGAACAGGGGTTGGAAATTGAGCTACGTGACCTCCCCGAAACGTTTGCGGGTACAAACAGTCTAGAAACAGTCACTGTCCCGCCATCATCATGATGTAATAAATGAAAATCTGCCCTTATTCCCTTATGGGGGACACAAGAGCCCTTACAGAGTCGGAGAAAAGAACAGAGGCCAAGCAGAGAATATTGAGAAGCAAAGCAGCTAGTAAGCCTGATCTTTATTGAACTGTTGCAACAGGGTGACCCCTTCACACGCAGGAAAGGAGGAGGACCCAGAACAAAGGTGTGCCCGCCCTTATATAGACAGTTTAAATTCCCTGCCCTGGAGTACAAGACCACCCCCAGAAATATCATACATACATCACAGAAAGGGTGGTCTACAGCAGAAATCTGAGTGCCTTATCTCCTGTCGTTGTTTATCTCCTGTCTGGCAGGTTACCTGTTAATGCTTACCCTGGCCAATCTTTTGTAGTGACAAATACCCAGTTCCTGAGCCAGGCCACAGGCTCACCCCATTCATACACAGATATATCCTCAAGACAGGTTTTGTGAATGAAAAGACAATGGGGAGGCTTTTCCATTTTCCTTTGACCTTGCAGAGAAAACATTTGGTCAGTTTGGGAGCCAAAATGGCTCCAGGACTGCCTTCCTGCGCTGCTTCAGACATGTGGTTCACAAATTTATGTACGTGTTTGCTTGGTACATTTATGAACATTTATTATATATATAAAAGACCTTTATTTATTTATTTCAATGAGCACAAACAGCCAGGAATGTGCCATGAAAAGGATGTTTGCAGGGCCCACGTTGGTTCATTTTCAACCAGGGCATCTCTCATAACTCCCTGCTGAAATCCTGTAACTAAATCTACCATCAACGCATCAAGAATATGTTCCCAAATATCCTGCAATAAAACTCTGGGTGCTGACTCTGTTGCGACTGCGGAACTCCCCGCCTCATGAGATTCACTTAGTGCCTCGCAAGTTGTTCTCACTATCATTTAAGTAAAACACAAGGTTTCACTGCGGGCCTCTATTGCTTAGAGTGGTGTGTCCCCCCCCCCCCACTCTCTCTGCCATATTTTAGCTAATTGCTTGGAAAGTGATTGCATTTTCTATCTGGGCTGCCCTCCTTCCATGCTTCCAAGCAAGCAAGCGAACAAATAGCGTGCTATGAGTGTCTGCGCTGCATCTTTCTGGCCAAGCCAGAACCGGTTGCATCCTGAACCGCAATATACAACCTCAGATTTCTTCTTCAAATGCAAATGACGGGAGATGGTACAAAACATTCATTTCGCTCCCTGGAGGATGGCACACTGTAGTTTGCGAATTCCCTTGTAAATAAGTCATGCCCGGCTCTGGCGGACTGCGCAGCCTCCCACCCCAGCGCCACTGTGCCATCTGGGTTGCTGTGCGGTGATAAAACCTGATTTATCCCTACGCTTATTAAGTTAAGATCTATTAGCCTCGTTTACATCGGCCTCTGCCCAGGACAAAGACCTGCAACACCCCCCCCCCCGAAAAAGCAGAGAGGAGACGGTTCGGAGGGGCAATATGCAGTTGCCATGGTGATGCCTTCGCCACTATCCTGGCACATGTCTCCGTCAGGGACATGTGAGGAGGGCCTGGTTGCATAACCCAGATGCTTCCTGCCTTGGCGATGGCCCTTCTCCCGCGCAAGGTCACGGGGACGGCAGAGACACAGATGACGCTGCCAGGTCCGAGGGGGCGAGGAGGCCCAGGCCGTTGCTAGGGGGAGCGGTTGCTAGGGGAGGCCTAGGCTGCCAGCGACAGAGGGGGGTCCTTATGTGCTCCCCTCCAATGCGCTGAGGGTCTGTGCTCGTGCGCTTGGCGTTCAGCAAGAATTTAGACGGCCCAAAGTACATTGCCTTACACCAAGTGCTAGCTTGGTGTAAGGCTCTCATATTTCTTCTTAATAATAATAATGAATTTTTATTTATACCCCGCCCTTCCCGGTTCAAAAACCAGGCTCAGGGCAGCTAACAACAAATTTAAAACACTTAATTATAAAAGAAGCATAAAATACAGTATAAAAACATGAATAACAATAAATTTCAAACATCAATTTATGGGAAATAAGCATTAGATAATCCCCAGGGCTAGCTGGCTGAATTGGTCCTACTTGGGCCAGCGAGGAGACTAGGGGAGAATTAGCTGAGGGATCCCAGAGCGGGTAATCTTCATAAAAAGGGAAGGGGGAGGGAAGGAAGGGGAATAAAAGATCAGGCTGAATTCAAATTAAAGGCCAGGTGGAATAGCTCTGTTTTACAGGCCCGACAGAAGGAGGTTAAATCCTGAAGGGCCCTGGTCTCGTGGGACAGAGCATTCCACCAGGTTGGAGCCATCACTGAGAAGGCCCTGGCCCTGGTGGAGGATAGTCTGACTTCCCTAGGGCCCGGGACCTCTAAACTATGATTATTCATGGACCTTAAGGTCCTCTGCAGGGCAGACCAGGGGAGGCGGTCCCGTAGATACTGTATATTCTTCTTCTTCTCCACTTTTGGAACAATTATATTAAAACAGGAGAGTCAACACAACTATACAAACGAGAGAAGTTACATGAAAAAATAACACTCATTGCAGCATTTAGTCCAAATTGAAGCAGAGGCAGAATTCCCATCCCATAGCCTTCAAGTACTTTTTGTTTTCTTTTTTTACCAATGTGTGCAAGAAAGCAGCCAGCCACCGAAAACCATAGAATTATAGAGTTGGAAAGTCTTGCCAAACATCCAGAATTTTCCAGACATATCCAGAATACTGCAGTCGGAAGCAGTGTCCGGGCGGAAATCTGGATGTGTGGCAACCCATGTTGGCAGTGTTGTTTTTGGCGTTTTCCCTTAAAAATAGCTCTAAAACATTATTATTATTTTTGCTCCGGATTTTTACTTTTAGAAATATGGCAACCCTAGAGTTGGAAGGGACCTCCAAAGGTCATCTAGTTCAACCCCCTTCAATGCAGGAATCTAAAGTAAAGCAGATGGCCACCCAGCCTTTAAAACCTCCAGGGAAGGAGAGTGCGGCACCTTTCAAAGTCATCTGTTCCACTGTTGAACAGCCCTTACTGCTGGAAAGTTATTCCTGATGTTTAGTCACAATCTCCTTTCTTGTAACTTGAAGCCATGGGTTCGAGTCCTACCCTCCAGAGCAGGAGAAAACAAGCTTGCTCCCTCTTCCATGGGACAGCCCTTGAGATATTTGAAGCTGGCTCTCATATCTCCTCTCGGTCTCCTCTTATCCAGGCTAAACATCCAGGCTACTCCTTCAACCATTCCTCATCAGGCTTGGTTTCCAGACCCTTCATCATCTTGATATTTGAAGCTGGCTCTCATATCTCCTCTCAGTCTCCTCTTATCCAGGCTAAACATCCAGGCTACTCCTTCAACCATTCCTCATCAGGCTTGGTTTCCAGACCCTTCATCATCTTGATATTTGAAGATGACTCTCATATCTCCTCTCAGTCTCCTCTTATCCAGGCTAAACATCCAGGCTACTCCTTCAACCATTCCTCATCAGGCTTGGTTTCCAGACCCTTCATCATCTTGATATTTGAAGATGACTCTCATATCTCCTCTCAGTCTCCTCTTATCCAGGCTAAACATCCAGGCTACTCCTTCAACCATTCCTCATCAGGCTTGGTTTCCAGACCCTTCATCATCTTGGTTGCCCTCTTCTGCACACCTTCCAGCTTCTCAACATCATCCTGAAATTGTGGTGCCCAGAAGTGGACACAGTATCCCAGGTGTGGTTTGACCAGGGCAGATTAGAATGGTGCCCTGACTCCCTTGATCTGGACACTAGACTTCGGTCAATGTCTAGTGTGGGCTCATGCGCCCCCTAAGCCTGGAGGAAAAGAAATCCTGACCTCCACTCCAGCACACTTCACAGGGACAGAAACCGAGTCCTTATCAGTCTTCTTCCATTTTCCCCTCTGCATTTTTTTTTTTTAAAGTTGGCATCCTCCTCCTTTTTGCTTTTAAATAAATTGGTCTGGCTGAAGGCACATTCCATTAACAGCCCAGCCGAGGCTGTCATTTCTAGAGCCTTGTAAATATTGATGGGGTCAACCGGGGCAAGCGCTTCAGCTGTTGGCAACGCCTGGCTTATCGCTGGGAGGGTTATTCTGCAAAGGCAAGGCCTACAGGGTTAGGCGAGAGCTCTGTTTCGTGATGGTCGACACCCAGGCCAGAGGCCAGGAGGCTCTGTGCAAATGTCTGAGGGCGCCATCGTTGCAGGGACCCTGGCGGTGCTGCGGTGGCCTTCGCCTCCCACAAATGCATGTTCATCATTCTCTGTCCCAGCCTACCTCTGCATGGCAAAGTTACCCAGCTGCAGTCCAGCAACCCCTGGAGCCCCACAACTTAGCCACCTGCAGCTGCAGAGACCGATAATCTGAGTCAGCCTCAGGCTAATAATAATAATAATAATAATATTGGGCTGGGTGTTCATCAGTATGCGGATGATACCCAGCTCTACCTCTCTTTTAAATCAGAACCAGTGAAGGCGGTGGAGGTCCTGTGTGAGTGTCTGGAGGCGGTTGGAGGATGGATGGCGACTAACAGATTGAGGTTGAATCCTGACAAGACAGAAGTACTGTTTTTGGGGGACAGGAGGCGGGCAGGTGTGGAGGATGCCCTGGTCCTGAATGGGGTAACTGTGCCCCTGAAGGACCAGGTACGCAGCCTGGGAGTCATTTTGGATTCACAGCTGTCCATAGAGGCACAGGTCAAATCTGTGTCCAGGGCAGCTGTTTACCAGCTCCATCTGGTATGCAGGCTGAGACCCTATCTGCCTGCAGACTGTCTCGCCAGAGTGGTGCATGCTCTGGTTATCTCGCGCTTGGACTACTGCAATGCGCTCTACGTGGGGCTACCTTTTGTTGCAGGAACCCCCCCACCCCAATCATTCTGTTTGTATAAACTTCACACACACACACACACACGCCACATTTCTGTTATAAATTCATAGAAAAATAGAAAATCAATCATACATCGGATTTGCACTGTTTCATTTTATTTTTACTCCATATGACAAGAACTAACAAAGGAGGGTGACTTAGTCCTGGTCAGCCATAATCCCTTCACTGTCTCAGCACATACACAGGAGCCCTGCCCATACCAACCCTGATGATCCCAGACAGAAGACAATCAAGATCACAAAGAACTTGCATATGGGAGTGGATTCAACATGGACTGAAACAAAGGACAATGATCAGATCTTCCCTCAGGGGGCAGGAAACTGTGGGGAGGGGGGAAAGGAGGAACCAGCCAGGTGACAAGACACTCAAGTTACCACCAACTCCTCCCTCAACCCCTCCTTTCTGTAATGTATGCATGATGTTTCTGGGGGTGGGCTAGACCTAGAGGAGGGGAATTTCAAAAGTTTTTATAAGACCTTGCACACTATTCTTCTGGGTCTTTCCTCTCTCCTGCACGTGAGGGGAATACCCTGTTGCAACAGTTCAATAAAGGCCAAGCCTACAGGCTGCTGTTTTGCTCCAAGTTATCCTGGTTGGTGTCTTTGTTTTGTCCAAGGGAGCCCTCGGATTTTTCCGGTAACAGTTTGGCGACCACGAAGGGACACTTGGTTCTCCTGCAAAGGTGAGAGGGGAGATAGAGGGGAACGGGCGCCACTGGGCAACCTTAGCCCAGGGATCCTTCTTTCTCTCCCTGCTTCCTCTTTGCGGGCGGTAATCAATCGTCACCAAAAGCCCAACCAGGGGGAGCAAAGGCGAGGTCAAGCCGGCTAAGGGGAAAGGATCCCGGGATCCGCGGGGGACATCTTCAAACGTGAGTATGGTTTGAAGTAAATACATTGGGAGGGGGGTGGAGAAGCAGCGTCCTCACGACAGCCAGACTTTCCTTCTTTCATTTCCGACGTTCCCTCTCGGGGTCGGCCAGGAACGTTCAGCTTTATCCTTTTCTCCCCCGACCCTCCCCTTTCGGAAAGTGGCCAGGGAGGTCGCGGAACTTTACTGTCTGACGTTCCCCCTCGGGGTCGTCCAGGAACGCCAAAACCTTTCCCTTTCTCTCCCCCCAATTTCTTACGCGGAACGTGTCCGGGGAAATTGTGGTACTTTTACTGTTTTCCGACGTTCCCCCTCGGGGTCGTCCAGGAACGTCTTAATCTCTCTATCCCTTTTCTCCCCCGTTTTCCGTCTTGGAATTGAGTCCGGGAAAGCGTGGCTCTTTACCGTTTTTCTCTGACGTCCCTCTCTCGGAGTCGTCCAGAGGCGTCCTTCAAAGCACTCTCTCTCTCCTCTGTCTCTCTCCTCTTTCCCTTTCTCTCCCCCCAATTTCTTACGCGGAACGTGTCCGGGGAAATTGTGGTACTTTTACTGTTTTCCGACGTTCCCCCTCGGGGTCGTCCAGGAACGTCTTAATCTCTCTATCCCTTTTCTCCCCCGTTTTCCGTCTTGGAATTGAGTCCGGGAAAGCGTGGCTCTTTACTGTTTTTCTCTGATGTCCCTCTCTCGGAGTCGTCCAGAGGCATCCTTCAAAGCACTCTCTCTCTCTCTCTCTCTCTCTCCTCTAATTATGCAAACAAAGCTGCCCCTCCTGCCTGGCGACCTTTGCTAGGGATGACCCGGGTACGTGAGAACGCAAGGTTGTTTGTTTCCTTTCCAAACCTTCATTTTCTCGGGCCTTAATCTGGCATTGCACTGCGCAAGCGTCCAGTAGGGGTTCCGAACTTAGTCTCAAAGGCTAGGCAGGAGGCTGTCGTGGAGGGTAGAGGGGGAAATTGTCTTGTAAACAGCGCTGAGGTAAGGAATTCTGGGCAGAGAGACCCGTGGTTTGAGTTTCCGGGCAGAGGGACCCGTGGTTTGAGTTTCCGGGCAGAGACCCGTGGTTTGAGTTCCCGGGCAGAGAGAGACCCGTGGTTTGAGTTTCAGGTTCAGGTTTGAGATTTCCAGAAATTAATTCGTGGTTTATAGATAAGTAGGAATTGTGTTAGTCAAGGGTACTTTGAGTACTGAAAGGATCTTTTATCTGTCCCCCCTTTCTTTCCCATTGCCCCTCTTCCCTTGTGTGTGTGCGTCCACTCTTTCTGTCTTTAGCGTACTTCGTTAACGAAAAAAGAAGAAGAAAAAAGCCTAATAATAACATATGAGAGAATGGGAGCTCACTAAACACCCTAACTGGACTCCTCCTGGCAACAAAGCTTCCTTGAAGCCTTTTTGCCCCAGAGAGGATTCTAATATGCCCCTCCAGCTTGTCATCTCCAATTGGGAAAAATAAAATAAAAAATAAAGGGGCAAAATGGTCTCTCCAAGTACAAAGTACGAGACCATTGTAACTTTTAGTGGGTGGCTTAGGCCCACCACCTGGAACCCAGGGCACAGTGGCCACCCCAGGGATCCTTTAACAAAATCAGGGTTTGAACCCTTAGGGAGAGCTGAACACATCAAATTTGGGTTGTTAAACTATAACCTAAAGCTAGAACATGAAACCGTAAACTTAATGGTGCTCAGAAGGCAGTAGATATAATAACAGCCCAGCCTGAGAGCCCATGCATTTGAGATCTTAGTTTCTCAAAAAAAAAAAAAAAAAAAAAAAGATAAGAGATGTACTCAAAGATTTGGAAATATTTAAAGGGTTTGTGTTTACATTGGCTCCGGCATCCACAGACTGTTCTTAAATGCACATAGTTTTTAAATTGCAAGCATGCTTCGAAATTTTAAATCTAAGGAAGCCATGTTGGGCCTCATCAATCTTAAACAGGACCAAAAATAAATAAATAAATAAAAAATCATTAGAATGAAGTGCGCAAATGTTTGTTCTTTGAGAGAGGCTCCAAGGAGTCTTCCTCTGAGTAGCTTGAGTGAGGAGCATGATTTTAAGTTGATGGTAGATAATGTTTTGTTGCAACTTTTAAGCTTGTGAGTCTACATCTGTGTTCCAGTCTTTTTTCTAGTATTTTGAAATGTGCTGTGAAGAAACTAATGTTTCTGCTGCAAAAGCCTAGTAGAGCCAACTGCTCTCTCAAGCTAAAATGCAGTGTGTGTATTTCATAAGTATATGCCTATGAAAATGTGTCCTTTCTAAGAAAATTGGTATTAAATGTAGAGGCTTCCATGGCCAGCGAAATTGTCTATCTGAGTCCAGTCCTGATATCAGTCTCTATAAGACTTCCTGGCCTCTTTTCTTAGAAAATGCCCCCCTTGTTTCATTCTGTCTCTTTCAGGGTTTTTTTTTCCTTCTTCTTACTTCTGTGCTAGGTAAATTTACTCCCAAGTAAGCTTCCTTTAAAGGAAACTGCAAGGGGGGGGCATAGATTAGGCTTACTATTCCTCTGCAAGTTCAGGAAAAACTCACTTTTGTATTCCTTTTAAATCAAATCTATGGCTGTTTTAACTATGTTTTATAAGAGATCCTCTCCCTCTTAGGAAAAATGTTCACTTCAATCTTCCTTTAAAGATAATTTCTCTACGAACTTGAAGGAAGCAAACTCACTCAAACTATCTCAAGATCTGCTAAAACGGTTCTGTGTAAAGTTGGCTACTTTTCTTTTTCTCTTCCTTAGTACATGATACGAGCATAGATGTTTCCTTTCCCAGTTGAAAATCTGTACTTAAATGTATATGTCCTTTTGGTAGTGCAAATCTTGCTTTGAAATCTTGCTATGAACACTGTATTTAGGGTTGGACTAGATGACCCAAGGGTCCCTTTTAGCTCTCCCAGTTTGTGGCTGTGTGGAGGGCCATGTGTCTGCAAGCATGTGATGAGTTGAAATTCAGCCCAACTTTGCTCTTTGTTTTTCTTTAAAAAAAAAAAAAAAAGGTGAGAGGTAAAATCCGTGATGTTTTGAAGCAGAACTGGTAATTTCAAGCATTTGAGTAATTACAGTGTTTATCATTTTCTCTACTATTAAAAATAAAAATAAAAAATCAAACTTCAAAGTCAATTCAAAGTTTAAGCACATAAAATACATATGAGTCTTGACCATTTATCCTGTAAATAAAGGGCAGCAAAATTTGTCTGCAAATGGTAAGGCTGAAATGACTGAGAATGTTAAAAAAAAAAAATCCTATGTTGAAAAAAAAAATAATCCTATAAATTCTGACTCTCTGGCCATTTTTTCCCATATATAAGGGCGTGGCATTGTTCCGCGAATTGCCAGAGGGATATTAGCCCTTTCCTGTACATAAAGGAAGCAATCCCTTTTGCTTGGGCTGCAATTGCTAGCTTTTGTGAATACTTAAATTGCTGAGTTTCTCTTTTTTGTTTTAAAATCTAACCCTATTTTTAAAATCTACTCCTTACCCTTCATTCCCTTTATTCAAATGGTAATTTAGCCAAAGGTTTCAACATTTTCAATAGTATAAAAGGTTTGCTGAGACATGAACTCTGCACATGCACAGAGGCTAGATCAAAAAAAAAAAAAAAGGGGGGGGGAAGAGATAGAGAGAGGAAGGAGGGGGAACTGTAGGAGCTTGGGCTGAAGGGGGAAATTTATCCTTATGTAAAACTTGGAGCCACTGAGGGAAATCGCCCTTAATGTTGGAGCCACTGAGGGAAATCACCCTTAATGTGTCTTTTGCTCCAGGGGCTTCGTAAGACAAAAGGTGTTAAGTACTGGACCATCAAAGTCAAGAGGTTGCCAAGTTTCAAATCTTAACATGATTAACATGCCAAATTCTTTTCACAGGTAAATATCAAAGCACTCCCCCCCCCAAGGGATTTAAATCACAGACTTTGTGTGCATTTTAGGAACAGCATTTCCTCACAGGCTTCTCACATGAAATAATTTTTCCCTTTTAACAGGATATGTGAACCCCGATAACAAAGTGTTTGTCCCTTCTTTTCTCCCACAGCAACTTTCTTTCCTGTTCTGTGAAACAAGTCTGAATCCCTGCTGTATTAGTGACTTCCATCTCTTTGTGGCTTTGACGCTTTAAGTTACAAATAATCTCTTTTCATTTATTTAATCAGTTTTTCCATGATGTCTATGAAATTAATCGAAGCACAACCAAACATTGTTTGTGGAATGGTATTTGTTTACCTTTTTGCCTGAGTATTATTATTTTTGGTTCCTCATAGGTCATTGTGTGTGTGTTTTACTTTGGGGACATGTCCATCACATATTGAAAGTCATTTTAAGCCCTTTTCCATTGTTTTCTCATTCTTTCGGTCCAGTAGTAATCTGTGGTTTTGATAATATCTTTGTATTATTTAATAATAATTCTTTTCTAAATCTGATGTCTTTGTGTCAAGTCTGTTTTCATCTGACTGGTAATCTAATTTTTGGCTTTCTTTTTTATTTTTTTAACCTTTGTTGTATTTTTACAGTCCTCTTTCTATACATGTGGAGTAATTTTTAATTTAATAATATGAAAAAAACAACAACAACAACAAAACTAAGCGAAGGAAAGCAAACAAACTTAGCAGATAATAACAGTAATTATATGGAAATGTGATAATAATATTGAAATGAATAAAATGCTTAATCCGCAAAGATTTTTATTATTTGCAGCTTCCCATGGAAACTGAAGGACATCCTTTTTCCCTTTTGCCCCTTCCCCTTACTAACTCCTGTCTTTTTAAGTCTCCAAAACCCTGCCCCTTACAGGATGTCACTTCTACAGATGTGTTACTACAGACCTATGATGAAAAAGCTTCGCCACCACCTGCAGCAACAGACACCAAAGTTTTCAAAGTGGCCACAGCTATCTCTTTCAAAGGATATAGACTGCCGGGGGAGTGGGGCTGACAAAGGGGGGAGGAGTTGAATTGCAAGGACATTCCTCACTTTTGAACCTCAAGATACATGCGTAAAAATATCACAATTGTCTCAAGATATGCAACTGATACTATTAGTTTGTTTTGTATTATGTTATTATGTAGGAATGTTGAAATGTGTCTGACAGTGTGTTATTTCCACAAATGAGGGGAATTGGGGCTATTTTTGTGGCTATTTTTGTGTGTAATTGTTTTTATGTTTAATGTCTTATTCCTTACACCCCAGTGGAGGATTCTCATACATTTTATGCTTTTTACAGATCAGGCTATTATGTAGTCCAATGTTTAGAATTAGATAAATTTATAACCACATTTAGTTATTTCACCTGGCACTCTGCCAACTTCCCTACCCATTTTAAAAATGTGCTAAAACTCACTTTACCAAGGAGAAGCTTCAGGAAGGTGTGTATGCTTTGGTTTAGCCGGAATAATCCCTTATAGAGTTAAATTGACTTATTTGGACAAGTGCCCTTTTAAGAATGGGTTTCTTTTAACAGATTGGTTTGAAAAGTTGAGAACCATGGGGCAAGAAAAATTCAAATTGGACTCAGTGTGAATTGGGCAAGTGTATCCAGGCTGCAATTAGCTTTTTGGTCCTTAATGTGCAAGTGAGCAACTTCCCATGACTGCAAGACCAGAGCCTGTAATAATAAAATCCCATAGAATGGCCAGGCAAGGACATTTCTCTCCTGACGTGCCCAAACCTGTGCCAGCTGTGGTGAGTGCCAGGCAACATGGTTAATATGAAAGCCCTAAGTGGATTCACCAGGGATTGCTACTACTGTTACACCAGGCCGGTGTGAGACCACAGAAGAGCTACCTTGACACCTGAGAACACAAAAATGGCGGGGGACAAAGCAAACTGCATTTTTCAGTCATTAGTGGACCTTCCTGCTAAATGTAAAGCATACGCCACTATTGAGAAAATATTTATTCCAAGGTGCTAACATACCACAAGTAACTGAGCAACAAAATATTGATTTTACGTGATATCCTATGTCTAACTATGAGCACTGTTACACTGTTACATTTCTATGCAAATATCCTTGAGAAATGTGACATCCAAGTCCCTTTCAGGTTCACATGGACACACGCATCTGGGAGGGAGAATAGCAGGTTACTTTAAATTGTGCGGAGAAAAGGATTGCAAAGTAGCCACCTTTGCAATCTTATCTCCGAAGGGGGGAACTGTTGCAGGAACCCCCCCACCCCAATCATTCTGTTTGTATAAACTTCACACACACACACACACACGCCACATTTCTGTTATAAATTCATAGAAAAATAGAAAATCAATCATACATCGGATTTGCACTGTTTCATTTTATTTTTACTCCATATGACAAGAACTAACAAAGGAGGGTGACTTAGTCCTGGTCAGCCATAATCCCTTCACTGTCTCAGCACATACACAGGAGCCCTGCCCATACCAACCCTGATGATCCCAGACAGAAGACAATCAAGATCACAAAGAACTTGCATATGGGAGTGGATTCAACATGGACTGAAACAAAGGACAATGATCAGATCTTCCCTCAGGGGGCAGGAAACTGTGGGGAGGGGGGAAAGGAGGAACCAGCCAGGTGACAAGACACTCAAGTTACCACCAACTCCTCCCTCAACCCCTCCTTTCTGTAATGTATGCATGATGTTTCTGGGGGTGGGCTAGACCTAGAGGAGGGGAATTTCAAAAGTTTTTATAAGACCTTGCACACTATTCTTCTGGGTCTTTCCTCTCTCCTGCACGTGAGGGGAATACCCTGTTGCAACAGTTCAATAAAGGCCAAGCCTACAGGCTGCTGTTTTGCTCCAAGTTATCCTGGTTGGTGTCTTTGTTTTGTCCAAGGGAGCCCTCGGATTTTTCCGGTAACACTTTGAAGGTGACTCGGAAACTACAACTAATCCAGAATGCGGCAGCCAGACTGGTGACTGGGGGCGGCCGCCGAGACCATATAACACCGGTCTTGAAAGACCTACATTGGCTCCCAGTACGTTTCCGAGCACAATTCAAAGTGTTGGTGCTGACCTTTAAAGCCCTAAACGGCCTCGGTCCAGTATACCTGAAGGAGTGTCTCCACCCCCATCGTTCTGCCCGGACGCTGAGGTCCAGCGCCGAGAGCCTTCTGGCGGTTCCCTCATTGCGAGAAGCAAAGCTACAGGGAACCAGGCAGAGGGCCTTCTCGGTAGTGGCGCCCGCCCTGTGGAACACCCTTCCAGCAGATGTCAAAGCGATAAACAACTACCTGACATTCAGAAGACATCTTAAGGCCCTGTTCAGGGAAGTTTTTAACGTGTGATATTTTACTGTATTTTTGGTTTTTATGGAAGCCGCCCAGAGTGGCTGGGGAAACCCAGCCAGATGGGCGGGGTACAAATAATAAATTATTATTATTATTATTATTATTATTATTATTATTATTTGTATGTATGTAAAAGTTTTTAACGTGTGATATTTTACTGTATTTTTGGTTTTTATGGAAGCCGCCCAGAGTGGCTGGGGAAACCCAGCCAGATGGGCGGGGTACAAATAATAAATTATTATTATTATTATTATTATTATTATTATTATTATTATTATTATTATTTATACCCCACCCATCTGGCTGGGTTTCCCCAGCCACTCTGGGCAGCTTCCAACAAAATATTCAAATACAATAGTACTTCAGATATTAAAAGCTTCCCTAAGCAGGACTGCCTTCAGATGTCTTCTTAAAGTCAGATGTTTGTTTATTTCCTTGACATACGATGGGAGGGTGTTCCACAGGGGGGGTGCCACCACCGAAAAGGCCCTCTGCCTGGTTCCCTGTAACTTTGCTTCTCACAGTGAGGGAACTGCCAGAAGGCCCTCAGTGCTGGACTTCAGTGTCTGGGCTGAACGATGGGGGTGGAGACTGTTAGGATCGTCCTACTCTCGTGTAGGACCCTGGCAGAGACACGTACCCAACTGGCATGTTCTCTCCCTCCTGGTCAGTCATTTAGGAGCTTCAAAAGCTTTCTTCAGCCTGAACATCACAGCAGCTGATACCAAAAGGCATCAGTACACTTACAATCCTGCAGAGTATTTGCGTAACAGAACTCAGTAGCTCAGCATTTCGGCTAATCTACTTTATTTACATATAATACACTTGGAGCATTCTGACTTAGCTCCTTCCTCTTTCTCATCAGAGAGCAAAGAGAGAAAAAAATGGACAATAGTCCCACATCACGGAACACAGTAATACCAAAACATCCTGTCTGCATCACTTCCCACTCTGTGGAATGAAAACATATACCGTCATGTGATAGACAACAATCCCATGACTGCAAACACGGAGCAAGAATCCTAACTCCTTCGGGTATACTGGACCAAGGCCGTTTAGGGCAGTGTTTCCCAACCTTGTGCCTCCACCTGTTTTTGGACTGCAATTCCCATCATCCCTTGCCACTGGTCTTGCTAGTCAGGGATGATGGGAGTTGTAGTTCAAAAACAGCTGGAGGCACAAGTTTGGGAAACACTGGTTTAGGGCAGGCATAGGCAAACTCAGCCCTCCAGATGTTTTGGGACTACAACTCCCATCATCCCTAGGTAACAGGACCAGTGGTCAGGGATGATGGGAGTTGTAGTCCCAAAACTTCTGGAGGGCCAAGTCTACCTATGCCTGGTTTAGGGCTTTAAAGGTCAGCACCAACACTTTGAATTGTGCTCGGAAACGTACCAATTCCTTCTTTGGTCATGTGGTGCCCAAGTTTTCAACTCCAGGCATGTGTGATGGCCTGGCCCAGCAGCCTCTTCTCATATTCTTTCGTTAAGAGGTGAGGGGGTCTTCACCAATCAGTAAAAACTGGACTGGACAGTTAAGTCCAGTCAAAGGCGACTATGGGGTGCAGTGCTCATCTCGCTTTCAGGTCAAGGGAGCCGTTGTTTCTTCACAGACAGCTTTCCAGGTCATGTGGCCAGCAGGACTAAACCACTTCTGGCGCAACAGGACACCATGATGAAAGCCAGAGCACACGGAAACGGTGTTTACCTTCCTGCCGCAGTGGTACCTATTTATCTACTCGCACTGGTGTGCTTTCGAACTGCTAGGTTGGCAGGAGCTGGGACAGAGCAACGGGAGCTCACCCTGTCACAGGGATTCGAACCGCCAACTTTCTGATCAGCATGCCCAAGAGCATGAGTAGGCAAACTAAGGCCCGGGGGCTAGATGAGGCCCAATCGCCTTCTCAATCTGTCCCGTGGACGGTCTGGGAATCAATGTGTTTTTACATGAGTAGAATGTGTGCTTTTATTTAAAATGCATCTCTGGGTTATTTGTGGGTCATAGGAATTCGTTCATTCCCCCCCCCCCAAAAAAATATAGTCCAGCCACCCACAAGGTCTGAGGGACAGTGGACCAGCCCACTGTTGAAAAAGTTTGCTGACCCTTGCCCAAGAGGCTCAGTGGTTTAGACCACAGCGCCACCCGCGTCCCTTCACCAGTCAGTAGCCACCAGTCACTGATGCTAATTTAAACAAGCATCTTTTAATGTAGCCCATTAAGATGACCCTTTTTACAGAAGCCTAGACATCGCTGTCTCTTCCCTTGGCACAACAGCACTGATGTTACCATACGTTTTTGTTCTCTCTACGCTCCATCGAGGTTTCTGGTTTAAAGTCTCATCGCTCCCTGACATGCAGCACAGACAGGTTTGTTAAAATAATCCCCGTCACTTTCTGTTCTTTCCATCTTATATCCACCGGGATCAAAAAGCTGCTTCTGAACTACGAGGAATTTGCAGCCCTGGTGATACCATGACAACTTCCTTATTATTCCGAAAGCCATTCTTTCCACCGCCACATGCATCAGCTACCGGAGCTGTAGCGAGCACCCTCATTTGGTGCTCCTGCCTGCTTTTCTCTGTCAAGTGCACCTTTCTGAAGTCCGACCCAACTCCTCTCGGCAACATCTCAGGGAACACGGTTTTGACAGATCGGTTTGCAATCTGGAGCAACCCAATTATGGTGCGGAGGAAATTCTGAGTAGCGTGTGTCTGCGAGAGATCAGTGCGTGCACACAACCCCCACAAGCACACAATAAGCCTGTGCAAAAGAGCAACTTTATTTATTGCAGCGTTCCTCAACGGACGGCTTGTGCAGCTGGGCAAGCAATAGCCCCGCGTGGCCTCTGAGAGTGGCTTAACCCAGGGATAGTCCTGCTGCTGTTGCGTCAGGTAACATGATGCGCTAGAAGTCTGGGTGAAACTCAGCTTGCAGAAGAGGAGTTTGCACGAGCCAATTTTCTCCAGTGAAAATTGTTGTTTTTGTTTAGTCGTGTCCAACTTTTCGTGACCCCCTGGACCAGAGCACGCCAGGCCCTCCTGTCTTCCACTCCCTTCCGCAGTTTGGCCAAACTCATGCTGGGAGCTTCGAGAACACTATCCAACCATCTCATCCTCTGTCGTCCCCTTCTCCTTGTGCCCTCCATCTTTCCCAACATCAGGGTCTTTTCCAGGGAGTCTTCTCTTCTCATGAGGTGGCCAAAGTCTTGGAGCCTCAGCTTCACGATCTGTCCTTCCAGTGAGCACTCAGGGCTGATTTCCTTCAGAATGGAGAGGTTTGATCTTCTTGCAGTCCATGGGACTCTCAAGAGTCTCCTCCAGCACCATAATTCAAAAGCATCAATTCTTCGGCGATCAGCCTTCTTTATGGTCTAGCTCTCACTTCCATACATCACTACTGGGGAAACCAGAGCTTTCCAGTGAAAATAGGGACATCCTATTAAACAGAATTAGGGGTCCCCAGATTCCCAGACTACCCCCGGTACCTCTTGAGCTGACCTCCCTAACTCTTTGGTGTCAGACCAAAGGTCCTGAGGTTGCACATTTTCCTCCTCCTCCCACTTCTCTCTTCGACCCCAAGATGAGAGGCCACCTTGGAGAGATCTCCTGAGAGAGCAAAGGACCAAGTATGGCTGCCTCCTTCTTCTCCAAACTAGTTGGTTACACTAGAACTACCAACTTTTCTACCCAAGTTATGCACTTCCTACAATAAATTACTTTGTTGTTTGTCTCACACCACAAGCATCTCTTTCTCTGTGCAATTGCAACCAGTCTGCTCTCTAACCAAGATTCACCTGCCGAACGCTGCTCATTTTGCATGTGAAGGGTTTCCAATAGGTAATAGACCCAGTTGCGGTGCAAACATAGGGCCCATCCAAACCTGCCACCAAAATCCCTATTTTCCGTATTTGATTTGAGCCCTGGAGATCCATACCTGAGTGGCTTATATTTGGATGTGATTTTAATCCAGAGTTTTGCTGTCCATCCTCTACATTTCCCAGTATTTGCTGTTTCAAGCAACCTTTGCCTCTGCTCCACATTTAAAAAAATAGCCCCACTACCAAAAAGAGAGAGAGAGAGAGAGAGAGAGAGAGAGGGAGGGAGAAAGAAAGAAAGAAAGAAATCCATAGAAAGCTGGTACAAGCACTTTTGAATTGGAGCAAACATCCTTTTCAGATTTTCCAAGGATAGAGAAACTCTGGATTTAGTATAGTGAAAGTCTGGGACAGCAGCTGTTTCTGTGAACACTGTATGAACAATGGGGAGCTACAGGAAGCACAAGGGGTGCCTATTCCACATTAAGCTGAGGTGCAGATTGGCCTCTGAGACTTCTGTAAGGAGAGATGGACAAACCTGCCAACTTTGTTTTCTATCCATTTCTATCCCACCCCCCCAGCCTTAAACTCAGTTTTCCAAATTTCCACTTTAGTTTATTTATTTATGTAGTCCTCGCAAAACTTCAGTGTGCATTTCAGTGTGCACTTCAATGTGCAATTTTCCCTAACAAAGCCTTCTGAATACTATTTTCATGAACAGATGCATTTTCATCCACACTTTCCCCTCATCGACACATTTCAGTACACATTTTGTACACTTTTTCTATCTATCATCTATCATCTATCTATCTATCTATCTATCTATCTATCTATCTATCATCTCTGCCTATATACATAGAAACGTAATGCTGTCATCACACTGGCAGTATTGGACGACCTCTGGTGCTGCATCACACTCCTGGATTTGCATGAAGGAATGAGGTCGGGTGGGTGGAAAGCGAGCTTAGTGTAGTTGCATTGGGCAGGAAGGGGAAGCTCTGGGGGGTTAATGCGTGGGGAGGAAGGCAGAGGGGTTGGTGGGCAGAGCAAACAGGAGCATAGCCCATATATACCTGACTTCTTGATGGTCCTGATGCCAGCCCATTGATCTCCTAAACATTTTTAACTCTACTGGAAGATGGTGGGGTGGCATTGCACACCCCCCACCTCCATTAGGGAAGGGCCATAGCTCAATGGTAGAGCACCCGCCTTGCAATTCCCCATGGCATCTCTAGGTAGGGTTGAGAGAGACTCTGTGCTTGAAATCTTAGAGGGCCACTGGCAGCCAGTGTAGACAATATTGAGTCAGATGGACCAGGGGTATAGCTAGCTGCTCTGGGACCCGGAGTGGCGGGGGTGGGGTGAGCCAGCCACAGGGGCAGTGGGGCGCAAGCCCCATGCTGCCGTTTCGAACAGCGTGGGACCCCGAGCCACTGCGTCACTCCCAGGAGAGACGTGTGGCTTGGGTCCCACAGTAAGTGCCTGTCACGGCTAAAAATTGGCCGCTGTTTCTTCAATGCTAAAAGAACTAAGTCAGCATGAGTCAGCGGCCTACAATGACTCATGCAACCTTTCATCAAATTGTACCTGTATATATGAGGGACGAGGGTGGTGCTGTGGGTGAAACCACAGAGCCTAGGACTTGCTGATCAGAAGGTTGGCGGTTCGAATCCCCGTGACGGGGTGAGCTCCCGTTGCTCCGTCCCTGCTCCTGCCAACCTAGCAGTTCAAAAGCACATCAAAGTGCAAGTAGATAAATAGGTACCGCTCCGGCGGGAAGGTAAACGGCATTTCCGTGCGCTGCTCTGGTTTGCCAGAAGCGGCTTAGTCATGCTGGCCACATGACCCAGAAGCTGTACGCCGGCTCCCTCGGCCAATAAAGTGAGATGGGCGCCGCAACCCCAGAGTCGGCCACGACTGGACCTAATGGTCAGGGGTCCCTTTACCTTTAGCTTTACCTGTATATATAGAGTGGTCAGTGTTAGTGTTGGGTGTGGGTTGGTTGGATGGTAGAAAGCTGCTTGTGTTTGGTGTGTGTAAAAGCTGTCGGCCGTGGTTGGAGAAGAAGACTTTTTAAGAATAAAAGCAGCAATACTCTGCAAGAATACTCTTTCTCCAAGACTCTTTTGTGCCAACCAAGGTCTGAGGACTAGGCAAAGGAGTAAAAAGGAGGTCAGAACCTTTTCTTTTTCAAACACTGACAGTGCTGCCCCCTCCCCACGGCGTGCTATTTTGTCACCCCCCTCCAGGATGACACCCGGGCGGACCGCACCTCCTTCTCCTACGCCCCTGAGATGGACCAAAGGTCCAACTCAGGATAAGCCAGCTTTCTATGTAACCAACGATCCATTCCGTTCTCTTGACGCTTTTGGAAACTTTCTTTTCGTGGCACCATCTGACTTTCCTCATGAAAGAGCAACTGTTTGGCCTCCTCCGCCTCCCTTCGCAGAAGCTGCTTCCCATTTATAGCAACATGTTCTGTTCCCCTTCAGACCAAATGTTTGTTCATTTCACAGGATCTCGGAGCTGAGATGAAGTCAGCGAATGATTTCGGAGCAGAACGGGGAGCTTCTCGCCCTGGCTGGCGATAAGCAGGGTGGGAGATATCATTGGGGGGGGGGGGAGGTGTGCAGAGATGTGCAGCTCCAATTATGTGCCTTGGCCTTTAATGGGTTGCAGAGCGGAAAGGTTTGCTTCCCCGCAAATGTCAGATTGGGGTGCAGTCATGTTAACAATGAACCTTAAAGGTTCGTCGTTTGGATTTAATGATTAAGAGGAACAGTTATGCTGTGAGAGCCTGACGAGACACACCTCGCTTTTCACCTCGATTTCTGGGTGTTAAAGATGGAATCAGCCAATTCCCTGTCCGTGTGAATGTTGCTTGTATTCATAAGTCTGCTCTGTCCCATTGCCACATTGATCAGCACATTTAAACTTTCATTTTTTAAAAAAAAAAAACCCTCACAAACATTTGCAAATTGCATATTTTAATACAGCTTTTATTTTAATCTCAACGTATTGAATTCTAAATGCATTTCGTTCCTAAATATGAGGATTTTTGGTATGTTTTCTGAGATGAGTGTACTGCAAAATTAAGAGAGGTGCAAAATCTGCCAGGGATTTAGTGTGAGTATGAATTGAGTAGGGGAACTCGTTGGCTGTACAAACAGCACAGACAGTAGTGGCTGGTTTAGAGAAGATTGTCTGGTGCAGTTCCGTTAACACATTATTTTATTTTTCACATGTTTTTCAAAGGTCTCTGATATCCAGAAAGAGAGGAACTGGAAACTGGTGTGTTGATGAATCCGTAAACAGGGGGTTCCCTGCTTTTCCAGCTGCACAAGCCTATATCTGGAAATCTTTAGGTTCCATTCTGCTTCCTATTGTTATAGGTTGTTTTTGGAGAGGGGGTCAGTTTGGATGACCCCCTAGGTCCCTTCCACGCCTGTGACCCGGTATCCAGTGATGTTTGCAATCTAGAATTTTGTTAAGGCAACAGCTTTGGCTGGCGGGTTCAGTGCTGCTATTTGCCACATCCCAAGATGTTGCTCTGTCACCATAGAGACAAATGGGATTGCCTATTCCAATAGTTAAAGCTCTGGTTTTCCCAGTAGTGATGTATGGAAGTGAGAGCTAGATCATAAAGAAAGCTGATCGCTGAAGAATGGGTGCTTTTGAATTCTGGTGCTGGAGGAGACTCTTGAGAGTCCCATGGACTGCAAGAAGATCAAACCTCTCCATTCTGAAGGAAATCAGCCCTGAGTGCTCACTGGAAGGACAGATCGTGAAGCTGAGGCTCCAAGACTTTGGCCACCTCATGAGAAGAGAAGACTCCCTGGAAAAGACCCTGATGTTGGGAAAGATGGAGGGCGCAAGGAGAAGGGGACGACAGAGGACGAGATGGTTGGACAGTGTTCTCAAAGCTACCAGCATGAATGTTTGACCAAACTGCGGGAGGCAGTGGAAGACAGGAGTGCCTGGCGTGCTCTGGTCCAGGGGGTCACGAAGAGGCGGACACGACTAAATGACTCAACAACAACAACAAATTCCGACCTCACCTGGAGAGCAAGGACAATTGGCCAAGGATGGGGGACACCATTTTAAAATGTGCTATCGCTGGAAGGATCCAGCTTCCCTCTAGCACCATGGGGCGGCTTAGGCCTTGCAGAATACGTATTACTCAATTAAGCAATGCAAAACAGCAAACAAAACAAAAATCTTTCTCCTTTCTGCTTTTCTCTCTCTCTTTTTCAACTGACAGCCTGGCACGGCTCTCTCAAATGGGGGGGAAGGCCAGCGCTCTCCCCACGGAAAGCCTCGCCTTTGCTTCGTCTTCCACATGGGTTCACCTCCTGTAATGGGCTCCCCCAGCTACAGCCCAGCCATCCTGGCTCGGAAGATTCTGCTTCTTAAAATAAACACCCCGCGCCTTCAGATGCATCTCCAGGGGCGCAGCTTCCTCCAGGGCAGCTCAGGAGAGCAAGCGAGAGCAGGAAGGCAGAAAAAAAGGGAAAGAGGTTTTGCAACAAAGCCCCTTTTCGAGAGCGGAGCCTAAGACGGCGAAGAAGCAGCTCGTGCGCAGTGGTGCTCTGTTATTCATGAACCACCGAAGCTTGCAAGGAACACAAACGAGCCGCAGGATTTGACAAAACGCAGCTCACTCGCTTCCAGTTCAGAAGAGTCTGAAAACCAGGTCCGACAAAGCCTCTCCTGCTCAGTGGTTTGGGCCCAACGTACATCAAAACCCATAACCAGCTCTTCCTGCCCCCCCCCCCCGCCGGTGCCCACTGAAATCCCTGAGGGTCGCCCGGGACCCCCTCTTAACATTGGCACCTGTGTGCCAGGAACAAGCCGCCGGCCTCCCTTGTGTGTGTCTGAACCTTCATACAGATCTGCCGCATGTGAGAATGTAACCTGCAATATCGCCTGACCCCATGAAGTGGTGTCCAAACTTTTTTCAAAGAGGGCCAGATTTGATGAAGTGAAGGGCCATGAGGGCCAACCAAAGGGCCAACCTTTTTTTTAGGATTGAAGTTGTTAAGCTTTTTTTAAGGCTGTTGTTGAGGATTTTTTAAGCATTTTACCCCAGGAAATAAACTGCTACAGGGGCTGGATGATTAAGCCCCTGAAACTGACTGGCCATGCCTCCAGGTATCACAGAATTGTAGGGCTGGGTGAGATCCCCAAGGGTGATCAAGTCCAACCCCTTGCAATGCGCGAATCACAACTAAGGCATCCGTATATGACCTCTCGACCACTTCAATCAGCCAAACTGGTGCTGTTACAAATGTCACATGATACCCATTTCACATTTGTGAGAAATCGATCTTTTCATGTGGCAGCATTTAAACTCTGGAACTCCCTGCCTCTTGATATCAGCCTTCACGGTACTGTTTTTTGGGCCTGCTAAAAACATCCTTACCTACCCAGATCTGTAGAAGTTGACGTATGTTTAAATCTGTTCTTTCGTTTATTGCTGATTGTATCTTTCAGATGTTTTAAAGAGCTGCTTTTACTGATAATTTTATTGTTTTTTTCTCTTTGTAAACTGCATTGAGCTGTTGTTTTTTAACCGTCAGGCTGTGTATCATTCTTATGAAATAAATAAACCTAAACAAATGTAATACTGACAGCTCCAAGCACGTAGCCACATTTGTCCCCAAACGGATGAAATAATATGGCATTATATGTCTGAGCCTTTGCTAACGCATGCAGACCCTTCACACTTCCCTTTCCACAAGCTACAATCAAACTGGGCAATCTTGAATGAACCATAGTTTCCCCGTACCATCGAGACCAGAAAACTATGGTTCTCAGCTTTGGAACAAGGCTAAGATCTTAAACCTTAAAGGCTTGAAGTTGGTCTAAGATTCTGGCTTGTTCTGAAGTTGCTAACCAGAGTTTCCCAGTTTGGGAAAACTGGGAAACTGTGGTATATTACACCTCCCCGTTTAATTGCTGTGTGCAGAGAGGAGCTTATTAGGCAGAGATACGAGAGTCCAAATGCATGATTCTCTGAAGGAGCTTTTATGTTTCTCTCCTTGCTTCACTGGCCACTCAGCTCATTTATAACTTTGTCTTTAAAAACCCAGATATTTTTGTCCTCTTGTCTTATTGCTGGTAATTTCCATCTCTCTCTTGTTACCGGAAAAATCCGAGGGCTCCCTTGGACAAAACAAAGACACCAACCAGGATAACTTGGAGCAAAACAGCAGCCTGTAGGCTTGGCCTTTATTGAACTGTTGCAACAGGGTATTCCTCTCACGTGCAGGAGAGAGGAAAGACCCAGAAGAATAGTGTGCAAAGTCTTATAAAAACTTTTGAAATTCCCCTCCTCTAGGTCTAGCCCACCCCCAGAAACATCATGCATACATTACAGAAAGGAGGGGTTGAGGGAGGCATACATTACAGAAAGGAGGGGCTGAGGGAGGAGTTGGTGGTAACTTGAGTGTCTTGTCACCTGGCTGGTTCCTCCTTTCCCCCCTCCCCACAGTTTCCTGCCCCCTGAGGGAAGATCTGATCATTGTCCTTTGTTTCAGTCCATGTTGAATCCACTCCCATATGCAAGTTCTTTGTGATCTTGATTGTCTTCTGTCTGGGATCATCAGGGTTGGTATGGGCAGGGCTCCTGTGTATGTGCTGAGACAGTGAAGGGATTATGGCTGACCAGGACTAAGTCACCCTCCTTTGTTAGTTCTTGTCATATGGAGTAAAAATAAAATGAAACAGTGCAAATCCGATGTATGATTGATTTTCTATTTTTCTATGAATTTATAACAGAAATGTGGCGTGTGTGTGTGTGTGTGTGAAGTTTATACAAACAGAATGATTGGGGTGGGGGGGTTCCTGCAACAGTTCCCCCCTTCGGAGATAAGATTGCAAAGGTGGCTACTTTGCAATCCTTTTCTCCGCACAATTTAAAGTAACCTGCTATTCTCCCTCCCAGATGCGTGTGTCCATGTGAACCTGAAAGGGACTTGGATGTCACATTTCTCAAGGATATTTGCATAGAAATGTAACAGTGTAACAGTGCTCATAGTTAGACATAGGATATCACGTAAAATCAATATTTTGTTGCTCAGTTACTTGTGGTATGTTAGCACCTTGGAATAAATATTTTCTCAATAGTGGCGTATGCTTTACATTTAGCAGGAAGGTCCACTAATGACTGAAAAATGCAGTTTGCTTTGTCCCCCGCCATTTTTGTGTTCTCAGGTGTCAAGGTAGCTCTTCTGTGGTCTCACACCGGCCTGGTGTAACAGTAGTAGCAATCCCTGGTGAATCCACTTAGGGCTTTCATATTAACCATGTTGCCTGGCACTCACCACAGCTGGCACAGGTTTGGGCACGTCAGGAGAGAAATGTCCTTGCCTGGCCATTCTATGGGATTTTATTATTACAGGCTCTGGTCTTGCAGTCATGGGAAGTTGCTCACTTGCACATTAAGGACCAAAAAGCTAATTGCAGCCTGGATACACTTGCCCAATTCACACTGAGTCCAATTTGAATTTTTCTTGCCCCATGGTTCTCAACTTTTCAAACCAATCTGTTAAAAGAAACCCATTCTTAAAAGGGCACTTGTCCAAATAAGTCAATTTAACTCTATAAGGGATTATTCCGGCTAAACCAAAGCATACACACCTTCCTGAAGCTTCTCCTTGGTAAAGTGAGTTTTAGCACATTTTTAAAATGGGTAGGGAAGTTGGCAGAGTGCCAGGTGAAATAACTAAATGTGGTTATAAATTTATCTAATTCTAAACATTGGACTACATAATAGCCTGATCTGTAAAAAGCATAAAATGTATGAGAATCCTCCACTGGGGTGTAAGGAATAAGACATTAAACATAAAAACAATTACACACAAAAATAGCCACAAAAATAGCCCCAATTCCCCTCATTTGTGGAAATAACACACTGTCAGACACATTTCAACATTCCTACATAATAACATAATACAAAACAAACTAATAGTATCAGTTGCATATCTTGAGACAATTGTGATATTTTTACGCATGTATCTTGAGGTTCAAAAGTGAGAAAATGTCCTTGCAATTCAACTCCTCCCCCCTTTGTCAGCCCCACTCCCCCGGCAGTCTATATCCTTTGAAAGAGATAGCTGTGGCCACTTTGAAAACTTTGGTGTCTGTTGCTGCAGGTGGTGGCGAAGCTTTTTCATCATAGGTCTGTAGTAACACATCTGTAGAAGTGACATCCTGTAAGGGGCAGGGTTTTGGAGACTTAAAAAGACAGGAGTTAGTAAGGGGAAGGGGCAAAAGGGAAAAAGGATGTCCTTCAGTTTCCATGGGAAGCTGCAAATAATAAAAATCTTTGCGGATTAAGCATTTTATTCATTTCAATATTATTATCACATTTCCATATAATTACTGTTATTATCTGCTAAGTTTGTTTGCTTTCCTTCGCTTAGTTTTGTTGTTGTTGTTGTTTTTTTCATATTATTAAATTAAAAATTACTCCACATGTATAGAAAGAGGACTGTAAAAATACAACAAAGGTTAAAAAAATAAAAAAGAAAGCCAAAAATTAGATTACCAGTCAGATGAAAACAGACTTGACACAAAGACATCAGATTTAGAAAAGAATTATTATTAAATAATACAAAGATATTATCAAAACCACAGATTACTACTGGACCGAAAGAATGAGAAAACAATGGAAAAGGGCTTAAAATGACTTTCAATATGTGATGGACATGTCCCCAGAGTAAAACACACACACAATGACCTATGAGGAACCAAAAATAATAATACTCAGGCAAAAAGGTAAACAAATACCATTCCACAAACAATGTTTGGTTGTGCTTCGATTAATTTCATAGACATCATGGAAAAACTGATTAAATAAATGAAAAGAGATTATTTGTAACTTAAAGCGTCAAAGCCACAAAGAGATGGAAGTCACTAATACAGCAGGGATTCAGACTTGTTTCACAGAACAGGAAAGAAAGTTGCTGTGGGAGAAAAGAAGGGACAAACACTTTGTTATCGGGGTTCACATATCCTGTTAAAAGGGAAAAATTATTTCATGTGAGAAGCCTGTGAGGAAATGCTGTTCCTAAAATGCACACAAAGTCTGTGATTTAAATCCCTTGGGGGGGGGAGTGCTTTGATATTTACCTGTGAAAAGAATTTGGCATGTTAATCATGTTAAGATTTGAAACTTGGCAACCTCTTGACTTTGATGGTCCAGTACTTAACACCTTTTGTCTTACGAAGCCCCTGGAGCAAAAGACACATTAAGGGTGATTTCCCTCAGTGGCTCCAACATTAAGGGCGATTTCCCTCAGTGGCTCCAAGTTTTACATAAGGATAAATTTCCCCCTTCAGCCCAAGCTCCTACAGTTCCCCCTCCTTCCTCTCTCTATCTCTTCCCCCCCCTTTGTTTTTTTTTTTGCTGATCTAGCCTCTGTGCATGTGCAGAGTTCATGTCTCAGCAAACCTTTTATACTATTGAAAATGTTGAAACCTTTGGCTAAATTACCATTTGAATAAAGGGAATGAAGGGTAAGGAGTAGATTTTAAAAATAGGGTTAGATTTTAAAACAAAAAAGAGAAACTCAGCAATTTAAGTATTCACAAAAGCTAGCAATTGCAGCCCAAGCAAAAGGGATTGCTTCCTTTATGTACAGGAAAGGGCTAATATCCCTCTGGCAATTCGCGGAACAATGCCACGCCCTTATATATGGGAAAAAATGGCCAGAGAGTCAGAATTTATAGGATTATTTTTTTTTTTTTCAACATAGGATTTTTTTTTTTTTAACATTCTCAGTCATTTCAGCCTTACCATTTGCAGACAAATTTTGCTGCCCTTTATTTACAGGATAAATGGTCAAGACTCATATGTATTTTATGTGCTTAAACTTTGAATTGACTTTGAAGTTTGATTTTTTATTTTTATTTTTAATAGTAGAGAAAATGATAAACACTGTAATTACTCAAATGCTTGAAATTACCAGTTCTGCTTCAAAACATCACGGATTTTACCTCTCACCCCCTTTTTTTTTTTTTTTTAAAGAAAAACAAAGAGCAAAGTTGGGCTGAATTTCAACTCATCACATGCTTGCAGACACATGGCCCTCCACACAGCCACAAACTGGGAGAGCTAAAAGGGACCCTTGGGTCATCTAGTCCAACCCTAAATACAGTGTTCATAGCAAGATTTCAAAGCAAGATTTGCACTACCAAAAGGACATATACATTTAAGTACAGATTTTCAACTGGGAAAGGAAACATCTATGCTCGTATCATGTACTAAGGAAGAGAAAAAGAAAAGTAGCCAACTTTACACAGAACCGTTTTAGCAGATCTTGAGATAGTTTGAGTGAGTTTGCTTCCTTCAAGTTCCTAGAGAAATTATCTTTAAAGGAAGATTGAAGTGAACATTTTTCCTAAGAGGGAGAGGATCTCTTATAAAACATAGTTAAAACAGCCATAGATTTGATTTAAAAGGAATACAAAAGTGAGTTTTTCCTGAACTTGCAGAGGAATAGTAAGCCTAATCTATGCCCCCCCCCTTGCAGTTTCCTTTAAAGGAAGCTTACTTGGGAGTAAATTTACCTAGCACAGAAGTAAGAAGAAGGAAAAAAAAAACCCTGAAAGAGACAGAATGAAACAAGGGGGGCATTTTCTAAGAAAAGAGGCCAGGAAGTCTTATAGAGACTGATATCAGGACTGGACTCAGATAGACAATTTCGCTGGCCATGGAAGCCTCTACATTTAATACCAATTTTCTTAGAAAGGACACATTTTCATAGGCATATACTTATGAAATACACACACTGCATTTTAGCTTGAGAGAGCAGTTGGCTCTACTAGGCTTTTGCAGCAGAAACATTAGTTTCTTCACAGCACATTTCAAAATACTAGAAAAAAGACTGGAACACAGATGTAGACTCACAAGCTTAAAAGTTGCAACAAAACATTATCTACCATCAACTTAAAATCATGCTCCTCACTCAAGCTACTCAGAGGAAGACTCCTTGGAGCCTCTCTCAAAGAACAAACATTTGCGCACTTCATTCTAATGATTTTTTATTTATTTATTTATTTTTGGTCCTGTTTAAGATTGATGAGGCCCAACATGGCTTCCTTAGATTTAAAATTTCGAAGCATGCTTGCAATTTAAAAACTATGTGCATTTAAGAACAGTCTGTGGATGCCGGAGCCAATGTAAACACAAACCCTTTAAATATTTCCAAATCTTTGAGTACATCTCTTATCTTTTTTTTTTTTTTTTTTTTGAGAAACTAAGATCTCAAATGCATGGGCTCTCAGGCTGGGCTGTTATTATATCTACTGCCTTCTGAGCACCATTAAGTTTACGGTTTCATGTTCTAGCTTTAGGTTATAGTTTAACAACCCAAATTTGATGTGTTCAGCTCTCCCTAAAGGTTCAAACCCTGATTTTGTTAAAGGATCCCTGGGGTGGCCACTGTGCCCTGGGTTCCAGGTGGTGGGCCTAAGCCACCCACTAAAAGTTACAATGGTCTCATACTTTGTACTTGGAAAGACCATTTTGCCCCTTTATTTTTTTTTTTTATTTTTTTTTTCCCAATTGGAGATGACAAGCTGGAGGGGCATATTAGAATCCTCTCTGGGGCAAAAAGGCTTCAAGGAAGCTTTGTTGCCAGGAGGAGTCCAGTTAGGGTGTTTAGTGAGCTCCCATTCTCTCATATGTTATTATTAGGCTTTTTTCTTCTTTTTTTTTCGTTAACGAAGTACGCTAAAGACAGAAAGAGTGGACGCACACACACAAGGGAAGAGGGGCAATGGGAAAGAAAGGGGGGACAGATAAAAGATCCTTTCAGTACTCAAAGTACCCTTGACTAACACAATTCCTACTTATCTATAAACCACGAATTAATTTCTGGAAATCTCAAACCTGAACCTGAAACTCAAACCACGGGTCTCTCTCTGCCCGGGAACTCAAACCACGGGTCTCTGCCCGGAAACTCAAACCACGGGTCTCTCTGCCCGGAAACTAAACCACGGGTCTCTCTGCCCAGAATTCCTTACCTCAGCGCTGTTTACAAGACAATTTCCCCCTCTACCCTCCACGACAGCCTCCTGCCTAGCCTTTGAGACTAAGTTCGGAACCCCTACTGGACGCTTGCGCAGTGCAATGCCAGATTAAGGCCCGAGAAAATGAAGGTTTGGAAAGGAAACAAACAACCTTGCGTTCTCACGTACCCGGATCATCCCTAACAAAGGTCGCCAGGCAGGAGGGGCAGCTTTGTTTGCATAATTAGAGGAGAGAGAGAGAGAGAGAGAGAGAGAGAGAGAGAGAGAGAGAGAGAGAGAGCTTTGAAGGATGCCTCTGGACGACTCCGAGAGAGGGACATCAGAGAAAAACAGTAAAGAGCCACGCTTTCCCGGACTCAATTCCAAGACGGAAAACGGGGGAGAAAAGGGATAGAGAGATTAAGACGTTCCTGGACGACCCCGAGGGGGAACGTCGGAAAACAGTAAAAGTACCACAATTTCCCCGGACACGTTCCGCGTAAGAAATTGGGGGGAGAGAAAGGGAAAGAGGAGAGAGAGAGAGGAGAGAGAGAGTGCTTTGAAGGACGCCTCTGGACGACTCCGAGAGAGGGACGTCAGAGAAAAACGGTAAAGAGCCACGCTTTCCCGGACTCAATTCCAAGACGGAAAACGGGGGAGAAAAGGGATAGAGAGATTAAGACGTTCCTGGACGACCCCGAGGGGGAACGTCGGAAAACAGTAAAAGTACCACAATTTCCCCGGACACGTTCCGCGTAAGAAATTGGGGGGAGAGAAAGGGAAAGGTTTTGGCGTTCCTGGACGACCCCGAGGGGGAACGTCAGACAGTAAAGTTCCGCGACCTCCCTGGCCACTTTCCGAAAGGGGAGGGTCGGGGGAGAAAAGGATAAAGCTGAACGTTCCTGGCCGACCCCGAGAGGGAACGTCGGAAATGAAAGAAGGAAAGTCTGGCTGTCGTGAGGACGCTGCTTCTCCACCCCCCTCCCAATGTATTTACTTCAAACCATACTCACGTTTGAAGATGTCCCCCGCGGATCCCGGGATCCTTTCCCCTTAGCCGGCTTGACCTCGCCTTTGCTCCCCCTGGTTGGGCTTTTGGTGACGATTGATTACCGCCCGCAAAGAGGAGGCAGGGAGAGGAAGAAGGATCCCTGGGCTAAGGTTGCCCAGTGGCGCCCGATCCCCTCTATCTCCCCTCTCACCTTTGCAGGAGAACCAAGTGTCCCTGAGCATGGTCGCCAAACTGTTACCGGAAAAATCCGAGGGCTCCCTTGGACAAAACAAAGACACCAACCAGGATAACTTGGAGCAAAACAGCAGCCTGTAGGCTTGGCCTTTATTGAACTGTTGCAACAGGGTATTCCTCTCACGTGCAGGAGAGAGGAAAGACCCAGAAGAATAGTGTGCAAAGTCTTATAAAAACTTTTGAAATTCCCCTCCTCTAGGTCTAGCCCACCCCCAGAAACATCATGCATACATTACAGAAAGGAGGGGTTGAGGGAGGAGTTGGTGGTAACTTGAGTGTCTTGTCACCTGGCTGGTTCCTCCTTTCCCCCCTCCCCACAGTTTCCTGCCCCCTGAGGGAAGATCTGATCATTGTCCTTTGTTTCAGTCCATGTTGAATCCACTCCCATATGCAAGTTCTTTGTGATCTTGATTGTCTTCTGTCTGGGATCATCAGGGTTGGTATGGGCAGGGCTCCTGTGTATGTGCTGAGACAGTGAAGGGATTATGGCTGACCAGGACTAAGTCACCCTCCTTTGTTAGTTCTTGTCATATGGAGTAAAAATAAAATGAAACAGTGCAAATCCGATGTATGATTGATTTTCTATTTTTCTATGAATTTATAACAGAAATGTGGCGTGTGTGTGTGTGTGTGTGAAGTTTATACAAACAGAATGATTGGGGTGGGGGGGTTCCTGCAACACTCTCTGACTGTGTCTTGCTCTGTTTCGCTACTCATAACCATTATGCATTCATTTAGCTTCAGGGAACCAACAGGCACAGGTGCTGCTGTTCCACCACACAAACCAGGTTTCCCAAACTCCCTGCCTGTATCAGATCTGCATATGGGATAGACACTGACTGATCCCAGTCTCAGATCTCTCTGGAAGAGCTGAAGCCCAACAGGAAGGCAGGATCTCCACGTTTCGTAAATCTGGGCCAAAGAAAACTGCTGCCCACAGACCAATTTAATCTCAGCAGCACATTATAATAGTCTGTGGAGAGAGAAATTCACAAATTATTCATCCACACTGCGGATCTGAGAGTTTTGACCATAAGGTTTCCACGCCTTCGTAATTCCTGCGGCTTTTTTATATTCTGGGATGCCTGTTTTGTAATAAGTCAAAACATACAATAGGCAGGATCATAGAAATGTAGAGCTGGAAGGGACCCTGAGCATCATCTAGTCCATCCCCTGCAATGCAGGAATATTCAGCTATCCCTTATGGGGATCGAACCTGCAACCTTGGCGTTATCAGCACCACATGCTAACCAACTGAGCTATCCAGCTGATCATGAGGAAGGCCGGGTTTAGCTGTGGGACTGTGCTTCATGAACAGACCACAAAGAGAGTGTTCTCTTTGACTGCAAGGCGCCACGGGACCCCATCCCATGTTTGTAAGCATTCGATTGTCTAGTGTGGCAGCACCTACACTCCGGAACTCCCTGCCTATTGATATCAAGCACGGCCCTTCACTGTATCCCTTTTACCTGCCTAATCTATGGCCTGTTAAAGCTGGGGGGTGGGACTGTTATGGTTATTTAATTTTTACTTTTGAAATAGTTTTTAATAAAGATTTCCTTGGATTACAAAATAATGTGCAATGTCTCTTTCTCTCTAGATATTATTATGTTTTTGTTATTATGCTTGCATACCTCCCTGGGATCTTTTGATAAAGAACGGGATATAATTGAATAAATAAAAAACAATAGTCATAAAAGCATTCTTGATTATGTAAGCTTCACCAAGGCGCTTAGAAAGCCAGTGCAAGTTTCAACCCATTTTAATATTTTAACTTTTTGTATATTTTAAAAAGTCTTGTAAGTTTTTCTCCATTTCATTGTTTTATCCTTTGGGGTTTTTTGTTTGAGGTTTTGCGATCGAGTGGTGTAGAAATCGTAGGGATTAAATAAATACCTCCATTTTGCCCAGGCCCCTCTTTGGGGCTCACCGTTTTCCCTTGGGGGGAGAGAGGGCCCTGTCTCCGAAGACATTCTTTCATGCCGTCAAGGCACACTCAGCATGGAGCTTTTCTCCTGCCCTGACAGCTGACTGACCAACCAAGAAATCGACTTGGACAAGGCTGGCTCCAAACCCTCCATTCAAATTCCTTGATAAATCTGTAAGATTACGGTGTCGGAGAACTTTGCTGGCATTATGTCGTTATGTCAAAAAGAAAGCAGGTGACAGACAAGCTGGTAGGAGTGAAGGTGGCGGAGATTTTTGGGGAGGGAGGGCGCCCATCGATATCTCATCCTCAGGAACTCCAGCTCAACAGGATTTCTAGCAAAGGCTGTCAGGTCCGAGCCAGAGGTCTCTCTCCTTCTCCGTCTCAGAAGGCCGCCCTTTTCTCTGCCATTGCTAATCAGGGAAGACATTTGTGGAAGCCTCCTTTCTGCAGCGTTCAAGACTCAGCCCTCCATGACAAACTCAGCCCCGTTAAACTGCATTACCGAGGATTTGCATAATCTCAAGTGAGGGAGGGAAGAGGCCTGGAGGAAGGAAGGCCTTGACAATATAAAGAAGAAGGGGGGGGGGACCCCAAATGCATTAAAAGGAGCTTAGCTGAGAAGGAGGGAGACGCAATCTGATAAAAGGAATAAACTCGTTAAGAGAATGTGTGCCTGAATGCACCAGTCTATTAAAACCCCAACTTAGGAAAAATCCTCTTAAGTCATCATCTGATCGCGTGTTCAAATTCCTAATTGAATAACACATTCATTGAGAATGTACACAGCGGTGTGGGTGTGCATGCATATAAACACAAACACACAGAGAGAGATTTAGGTGGAGGAGATGCAGAAGTAGCAGCTTGCGGAATATATGAGGGTCTGTAGGATCCTGGCTTCGCCGGCCTGGACCATCACAGGGAAAACAAAAAGAGTTCAGAACTTCTCAGTCTATAATACCAGCAAAGGAAGAATGGCTGTTAAAACTAAGTGAATACCATGGTACCTCGGGTTAAGTACTTAATTTGTTCTGGAGGTCCGTTCTTAACCTGAAACTGTTCTTAACCTGAAGCACCACTTTAGCTAATGAAGCCTCCTGCTGCTGCCACACAATTTCTGTTCTCATCCTGAAGCAAAGTTCTTAACCTGAAGCACTATTTCTGGGTTAGCGGAGTCTGTAACCTGAAGCGTATGTAACCTGAAGTGTATGTAACCTGAGGTACCACTGTACCTAGAATTGGCTAGACTTACAGACTCAATAAGAAATCATTCGAAGGAGAGAATAAGGAGAGAATGGGATGTTTTTTAAAATATATGAAAAATGGAAGTTCCCAGACCATCACTTGGCTTAGCGTAGATTAAAACCCCACTGGCAACCAGAACGTTTCTCCACAGACTTACCAAGTGAATACAGATATTTAGGAAAAGGAATTATCAAGTAACGTTCATGGGTAGCGGGAAGTCATCTTAGAAATCAAGGAGTCAAGCCAGAAGTTGCAAAAAGACGGCTTGCACTCTCTACGAAGACTTGCATTTGAAAATGCAATTTCTCAGTTATCTGCAGGACCAAAAAACAGTTACTTTTAAATATATAATTTTGGTCATTCATCTTAGTTTAAAACTTCTCTTCCGCCTGTATTGTTTGCAAAAGTTGGCTCTCTCCCCCCCCCTCCATATGACTGTGTGTATACTTAATGTGTAAGGCATTTAAAAGCACACACTTCCAGATATAGAATCATAGAATTGTAGAGTTGGAAGGGACCCCAAAGAATAATCTAATCTACCCCCCTGCCATGCAGGAATCACAGCTAAGGAATCCATGGCAGATGGCCATCCAATCTCTGCTTAAAAACTTCCGGTGGAGGAGAGGCTGATACCTTCCAAGAAAGTCCATTCCACTGACAAAAAGCTCTTACCGACAGAAACTTCTCCCCAGTGTTTATTTCGAATCTCCTTTCTTTTCATTTGATTCCACTTGCTCCATCTTCAGATTGTTGAAGATAGTTCTCATCTCAGGCTCCTCTTCTCCAGGCTAAACATACCTGTACAATTTTCCTCTGGATTCTGGAAGGATGCAATGAATCGCTACTAAAACCACATATTTGTTAAGCAATCCATGAAGTGAAGGACATGAGGCAGGAGTTGATAACGCAGGTGAGCTGTGCACAGGTGAGCTGCAAGCAAGCTGCCAGCCAGCTCTGTGGAGGCTCCTTTTATTGACACAATATGCAAACCCAGGCAGATACATTTTGGGCTGTGACCTTTACACATCTTCCAGTCCTGAGATCGTGGGGTGGTACAAAGCTATTTTGGCACCTGTTTCCACCGCATCATTTTCCCCTTGCACAGTGTATGACGAAGGAGACAAAGGTCTCAGAGACAAAGGTCACAGACAGGACACCGCAGACTACAGTGATACCTCAGGTTACATATGCTTCAGGTTACATACGCTTCGGGTTACAGACTCTGCTAACCCAGAAATAGTGCTTCAGGTTAAGAACTTTGCTTCAGGATGAGAACAGAAATCGTGCTCCGGCGGTGCGGCGGCAGCGGGAGGCCCCATTAGCTAAAGTGGTGCTTCAGGTTAAGAACAGTTTCAGGTTAAGAACGGACCTCCGGAATGAATTAAGTACTTAACCCGAGGTACCACTGTACTGAGACGGCAAAAGGTTAGACAGAGGGCAAGATGTTCAGACAGCTGTGGCTTTATCTGTGAGGGGGAGTGTGCTCCACATCCAGCGATCATCCCTGCAAATCTACTTCCAAACAACTGAAGGAGAGAGAGAGAAAGAGAGAGAGAGAGAGAGAGAGAGAGAGAGAGAGAGAGAGAGAAGCTTGGGGACCAACATTGCCCCATGAAGTCCAGTGGATAGCTTAGCTACAGGAATTATTTCTACATTTGCATCTATACATATGAATTAGCACCTGCAGATTTTGTGCAAGTAGGTGTCCTCTTCTGATCTCTCTCTATCTTGCACAGCAGCAACCCTCTGCAACCCCCAAAATATGTGGAATCTATTTGATTTGCAACAATCTGACAGTAAGTGCAACTAAACCTACTCAAGCTAAAACATTCTGTTGAATAATACAGATGTTCGCATGTTGGATTAGGGCCAGGAAGACCAAGATGAAAAATATACTCCGCTCTGAAGTTTGCCGAGTGACCTTGGGACAGCCAGTCTCTCCCAGGCTAATCTACCTACCTCGCTGGGGTGTTGTGAGGGAAGAAAGATGCGGGGGAAATAACTGTGTGTTCTGCTGCTGCCCCTGCCTGGCTTTCCCTGCCGTAACTGAGCAGCTCCCGCCTTGTGCCATGAATGCAAACGAAACGGCTGCCTGCAAAAAGTAACCCCCCCCCTCTATTTAGCAGAAACAAAGCACGGACTGGTCCGCTGAGTAGCAGGAGATCTGAATCAGACAGTTGCTCAAGCTTAAAAGCACAGGTGCCAACCTACAAAGGGGCAGGTGTTCCCAGGGAGAAGACTCAGTGCTGACTACTGCTGATAAGAGGCTCTGGGGAACAGAGCATCAGTCTTCTAATCTCTAGCAGCAATAAGGGCGGCCACGGTGATACATTATACCTTGAAAGCTGGGTCCCATTTGCCAGCAGACTGCTGCTAATACAGGCGAGAGGCGAGGACTTGACAGGTGTGGGCATAGGCGCCCCCTCCGATCCAAACAACTTCGCGCACTCCCTTGGCTGCTCTACAGCTGGGGGGAAGCAGCGGGCCATCTTGTCACACTCCCCCTGAGTAGTACCCGGGGCGGCCCACCCCCTCCGCCCTGCCCGCTTCGTACGCCCCTGCCCCTTCGATCTAAACAATCACTTCTGTGCCCCCAGTTCTCTGTACTGACAACGTATTTAATTTGCCACATCCCCCTGCACCTCTGTCCTCTCACTGTTTATTTAATGCAGGGGTCAGCAAACTTTTTCAGCAGGGAGCTGGTACACCGTCCCTCAGACCTTGTGGGGGGCCGGACTATATTTTGGAAAGAAAAAAACATGAACGAATTCCTATGCCCCACAAATAACCCAGAGAAGCATTTTAAATAAAAGCACACATTCGACTCATGTAAAAACACACTGATTCTCGGACCATCCGCGGGCCGGATTTAGAAGGTGATTGGGCCAGATCCAACCCCCGGGCCTTAGTTTGCCTACGCATGATTTAACGCTTAAAGGTTTCTAAATGGTTTTCATATAAGTTTGAAGTAGGACCTGCTCCAAATCCTAGGGCAACGTGGCCTCCAGCCAGGTGAGGTGGCGACAGACCCCACTCAATTGCCTCTACATTAACGGAGCCCCCTCTTCGGATATAGAAACAGAGAATCACAGAATATGTGCAGCTTGCAGACTTAACATATAGAATAAGAAGAACATGCGTTTAGAGAAGATTGGAAAACGCTTATTGAATATATGGGAAATAACTGTGTACAGCTGAAAACACTGGCAGCATTCAGACAATTTCAACAGTGTAAGTAGGTTATGATGGATGTAATAATGGAATACGGAATGGTATAGTTTCTGTAAAATGTGCAGGGATTTATGATATGCAAAATGAACCATGGGAAGAGAAGAAGGGAAGTCATTGATATCTTAAGGATAAAGGGGGGGGGGATTGAGAAGGTGACAATCAGCAGTTTGTCCTGTTTATTCTGGTGCTCAGGTACCACCTGCTGACTTCAAGGTAACTTCAAGGCCTCCTCTGCCCACTTCCTTCCTGCAGGTTCTTTTTTAATTAAATCAGACTTTGACCAAACAGCCCTGCAAGGGGAAAGTTATTATTTATCATCCTTGCTATAATTAATGACTCACCCTAAGATTCCAGGGCAGGTGACAACATCAGCCCCCGCAACTGTCCTGGAAAAAATGGGGCATCCCATTTTTTCTCACGAGAGAACAGTGGTCATTTGGGATGCTGCGATTTCGTGCTGCGATTTCCCCCCCAAAAAGGGTTTTAAGGGGGTTACGATCTCACATGGTGCCCCAAAATGTGTGCTTTTGAGTGCCGTGCTTTTTTGGGGAGAAATCACGCAAGATCTCACAGCATCCCAAACGGCCGCTGTTCTCTCGCATGGAAGGGCACAATGGTGTCCTGTCACATGATGAGGGCACATGCCACCCCATCGTGGCTAGTAAGGAAATTAATTAACACAAGTGGGACAAAAACCAATCAGGCAGCCGTCCTCAGAAGCAGGAAGGCAACAAATGAACTTGACGATTCATCAAAGGGCTGAGAAAATGCTAATATTATTCACGAAGTCAAAAAGGCCCAGTGTGGTTCCGCTGTGTTTGAGAGCCTTTGTAATTATTTTGCCATTTAAAACAGAGAAACTGTTTTTCCTCTCCCCGCACGCTTCCTTTTTTATCCCCAATCTCTGTCATGTACAAATGTTGCACGCAGAGAGCTCAGCAAAGAGCTACATGGAGCCACTTGGGGATTAGGTTCAGGGGACGGCTGGCGTCCTGGATGATACAGAATAACTTTGCTTCAATTTGGATGTGTTCCCTTCTCTCCCCTCCCCTTTTAGTGCACAGGTGAGGTCACTTGCAGGAGTGTCAATGGTCTTTCCCCAAATTGGCGAGGCTCATTTGACAACAGTGAGAAACAGGGACTTTACTGTCATTGGCCAGGTCTTGCAGAACTCCCTGCCACTGGAGAGTCAGCAGGTGCCTTCTGCTTCAACTTTTGAATGCCTGCTGAAAACTTTTCTATTCTGCCAGGCCTATGCAGTTGAATACTTTCTCCTTCTTCTTCATCTTTGGCGATCCCTCGTAGCTGAGTAAGATTGTCTTCGATAAACATGGTTTTAACAATGAGTTCATAAGTGACTGTGGAGGCCAATTCTGGATCCACACATCCTTCCACAGTGGGGACATAGGTTTCTGGGCGGGAGTTGATCACGGTGTAGATTTGCCAAGCGTGCCTTCCTCTTAGCACATTTCTCCCTTGCGCCCTGAGTTCGAGTGTCTTCAAAGCCCATGACACCTTTGGTAAAGGCTGTTCTCCAATTGGAGTGCTTGCAGGCTAGTGTTTCTCAATTGTTTGTGTTTATACCACATTTTTAAAGCAGACTCTTCTTAATCATAACCCCAAATACTAAGCCTGAGTAGCACCCACCTTTCCAAATCGCTGGAGATTCTCTTTCACAACCTGGTAAAAAAATTATTTTAATCATTTGAGTGATTTCTGTAGGATCCAAAATCCCTAGATGGGCTATGACTTCTGGGCACAAATGACATTCCCAGTTCGTATGCAAAACAGGTGCTGTACACTTGTCCACTGGCATTAATTCAGAATTTGACCTATTAATCATACAGCCTGAAACTCTAACAAATCCATTCATTAATCTGATTAATTCCAGTGTGCCTATTTCAAGGCCGCTAATAAACAGTAGCAAGCTATCTGCATACAGAGATAGCTGAAATCCTTCTCAAAAGCGTAAATCTCCCTGCTCTGTCCAATACTGCAAGCTGGTGGTTCCAAACCGAAGCCTAATAAGCCTTGTCCCTCTCTCTAAACTGAATCGGAGGATAATGGAGTGTAGGGGTCCGGTTTCTGGCCCTGTCCCATGAATGGCAGGTGCAGAGGGGAAAATATGTGCAACATAAGCAAAACAGATGCAAATCTGCTCAATTTGCCTAATGCATACAGGTGGCAGGGAAGTCACACTTTCTGGGTGCAGAATTTACATTAAAAATCCCCCCCAAAAAGAGAGGATTACACACTCCACTGGCCTGTGTTCTCCATCACTGCCTGTGTGCCGTCCTCCTAAGCTTATCTCTTGGCTGTAAATGCCACATCTCACCCGAAAGCGATCAGCAGACGAGCAAAGCCCTCTCCGAACAAACGCAAAGAGCTAAAAATAGCCAGGTTTTTTCCTTCAAACACCCCTTCTCTGAAGATAACATGTTTGTGACGATTCGGGTGAGGTCAGGCCCCATCTTCCCTTCCTTCTCAGCCACACAGCACTGCAGGGGGACACTTATCTCCTGCCACCAGCCCCCCCCCCAAGAAAAAGCAAACCCAACCCTTTCCATGTTGGCAGCAGGGCCCTCGCATTGCCTTTCCACAGTGCACAGCAGGCGCAAGGAAGCAGCTGCAGCCACATCGGCTGATGCTTTGAGATCTGAGCCAAAATTGATCCAAAGACATTTCGCTTTTCGTTCTTCCTCCTGCCCCCAACCTAGAACAGGAAGATGACTTGGCAGACTACAAACACACGCACTCACAATCCAACGCATAGGGGCCGAAGTCCCTTAGCCCTCCCCCCCCCCAATATTTGAAGGGTCTGTCCTGCAAGTTGATAAATTCTTTCAGAATATAACACTGTCCTACAGATAAGTGATGAAATACCCAACCTGGAAGCTGGTGTTTAGGCAATACATACAAAATAGCAATCAAATAGGCATTCCTGAAACCTCGTAGGATGAAACCCATGACTGGAATGTAGGAACTGAGGGGTATATAACCTGTTCAATAGGAACAGACCCAGCAGGAATTTTATGCAATTTGTAGCAGCATTATGTGGGATGTGAAACACAGGAGCAGTCAAGTACCACATTCCTAGAGTGAACATGTTTACACATGAGGAGGAGTGTTTGTCCAGCCAGCAAGTAAACTTCCTGTTTCCTTCTGGGCTGGGACAGACTTCCTCTGCATGTGACTAGAGGTGGGCGGGGCCTCACCTGTGCAGGTAAGGACAAAAGCACAGGGCAGGGCAGCCATCTCTTTCTCTGTGACTACTTTCATCGAAGATGCAACATCTGCTTAGCCATAGATGCTCTCTTGGCCTCCAGCCAAGAGACAACAAAGGGACTGTCTTCTTATGAGATAGTTTCCAGGTGTATGTTACTTTTCTAAGCTAAGTCTGGCTTCTGGGATCCAACTGTGAACAGAATGTGAGTGAGTAAACTCATTTTATACTTTTATAGAAGACTGTGTCATGTCTTATCTTTTATGAGGGAATAAGGGGAGAATACCAGAACAATTATTATAGAGGCTTTAGCAAGCCTGAGCAAACGCATCCGCTGTGAGTTTAAAAGGGGGGATGTTACTCTGCTAAATTGTGAACTTGTTAACACAAGTTGGAAAGGCTATAATCAAACAATATATCCTCTCCTGCATCCCTGAACATTCCCACACATTATAGGTAAAGTATGTGCACAGTTGTGAAGAGATTGAGGGCCTGGAGCATGGAAGGTAGATTGAGAGTTCATGGGTAAATTTTCTATTTAAAAAAATATCATAAAAATTGTTTCTTTGAACTGGCCAGCCAAAGGAACTGGCTTAGATGGTTCAGCAGCCTCTTCTGTTAGATTTGAAGTAGGCCCTGGAAGGGACTCATAGTATCATCTAGATGGACCCCCCCCCAAAAAAAAAAACCTCATAAAAATATGCTTTGCTGCTTCCTTGTAACTGCAGCCAACAGCGTGGCAGGATGTCAAAGTCCCAAGAGGGACTGGGGGGGGGGGGGGCTGACCTCACAATATAGCATCTTTTGCACTGAGCCATTGTGAAGGATGGCCCCGTGCCCAGTCACACAAGCACTTAAGCACTATTTGTAAAACTGCTTTGCGAATTAGTGGGGTAGGCGGATGTTGTTTTGGGTGCTGGCCACTAGGAGGTGGTCTACCCTAAGGCCAGTGGATGCTTATTCTTGTAGACACAAAGTATGCCTCTCATTTTAATTCAGAAGAAAAACAATGCCATGCTTCATCTCGCTGCCAACAAATGAAAGACCACAGACAGTCAAATACAAATTGCATCCAAATCCAATTTATTTGCTAGCTTTTGCCGTCATGCATACACAAACGGCAGATCCAAACACATGTCGCCCGGTTCAAAATAAGATCAGAAATTACTTCATGCATATAAAATAAGATTACAAATTTGACTTTTCACTTTTGTGCAGCGTGTATTCACTCCAAAAAATGAAAGAGAAAAGAATTCATTTAAGAGCACAAATGACGCCACTTGTTAATTTGGGAGCCAAACGGCTGAACTAACTGAGCTCCTGGCTATGCAAACCACATATTTGCAAGTCATTTCAGGATTACTTGGAAGTCATTAGTAAATTTAAAACATGTCAGCTGGGTCAGGAACAGAGTCTGCTGCCCTGCAGTCGAGGCAGAAAAAGCAAATTTCCCTAGCAGTGTCTCGGAGCAACAGGAATAGTTTGATAATCTGAGCTACATCGTTAAGATGAGAAATTCGTTCACCGAGTGCTACATTTGGCCAGTGCCTTTTCTATCTTGTCCCTTGTCCTGGGGTTTCAAGGGACCCCTTTGAACAAAGTTCCCCATCTCTTTCCAGATCCTCTGAGGAGTCTGTAGTCCAGTGATCTGAGTCCGGTGGCAGGATTGCCTCCCTGGGGTTCAGAGGGATAAATATAATCAATCAGTTAATTAATAACAGTGCCAGTGGACCCAAATCGGAAGGGCATGGAGAGTGGGTCTATCTCCTCAATTTTGGGGACCCTGCTGTAGGACTCCTGGAGGTTTATAAGCACACACACACAAACACACATACATACAATTTTCTAATTTACAAAAAGGACTGGTTTTTTTGGAAAGGTACTTTTAAACATTTTTTTTCAATTCAAGTGGAGAGCGCAAAATATGGTCTGAAGCTCAACATAAAAAAAACCCAAGATCATGGCCACTAGTCCCATCACCTCCTGGCAAATAGAAGGGGAAGAAATGGAGGCAGTGAGAGATTTTACTTTCTCGGGCTCCATGATCACTGCAGACGGTGACAGCGGTCACAAAATTAAAAGACACCTGCTTCTTGGGAGAAAAGCAATGACAAACCTAGACAGCATCTTAAAAAGCAGAGACATCAACCTGCCAACAAAGGTCCGTATAGTAAAAGCTATGGTTTTCCCAGTAGTGATGTATGGAAGTGAGAGCTGGACCATAAAGAAGGCTGATCGCCGAAGAATTGATGCTTTTGAATTATGGTGCTGGAGGAGACTCTGGAGAATCCCATGGACTGCAAGAAGATCAAACCTCTCCATTCTGAAGAAAATCAGCCCTGAGTGCTCACTGGAAGGACAGATCCTGAAGCTGAGGCTCCAAGACTTTAGCCACCTCAGGAGAAGAGAAGACTCCCTGGAAAAAACCCTGATGTTGGGAAAGATGGAGGGCACAAGGAGAAGGGGACGACAGAGGACGAGATGGTGGGACAGTGTTCTCGAAGCTACCAGCATGAGTTCGACCAAGCGTTAACCACAAGCAGGGTGCTACAGCGGGAGGCAGTGGAAGACAGAAATGCCTGGCGTGCTCTGGTCCAGGGGGTCACGAAGAGTCGGACGTGACTAAACGACTAAACAACAACAAATATATCATTTCCCAATACAGTGGTACCTTGGGTTACAGACGCTTCAGGTTACAAACTCCGCTAACCAGGAAGTGGTTGCTCCAGGTTAAGAACTTTGCCCCAGGATAAGAACGGAAATCAAGCGCCAGCAGCGCAGCGGCAGCATGAGGCCCTATTAGCAAAAGCACACTTCAGAGTTAAGAACCGTTTCAGGTTAAGAACGGACCTCTGGAATGAATTAAGTTTTTAACCCGAGGTACCACTGTACTCTTTTACCTTTTTACAATTCCAACACATATGATGAAACATACCCTCAACCTCATTCCATCTCCAGCACTTACCTGATTTGGACTTAAACATTTTTGCAAGTCTGCTTGGAGTTAAATACCATCTATAAATCATTTTCATGTAATTCTCCTTCAAAGAATAACAGGCAGTGAACTTCAAATCGCTCTTCCGAAGCCCCGCCCCCCCCCGAGATTCAAATCTATATTATGTCCTATATCTATTGCGACTCCTAGAGGTTCCTGGCCATGACGACGAGCAGGCAGAGAAGACCTTTCAGGACCTCGGAGAGCTCCAAGCAAGACAACTTGCTCCACCCAGCAAAGCTCACCTAATTTGTTGTTGACAAAGGACAGCTGGACATACAAAGGGCCTCATTACCTTCAGTAGCTTAGGGCAGGCTTCCTCAACCTCGGCCCTCCAGATGTTTTGAGACCACAATTCCCATCATCCTTGACCACTGGTCCTGCTAGCTAGGGATCATGGGAGTTGTAGGCCAAAAACATCTGGAGGGCCAAGGAAGCCTGGCTTAGGGCCTCATCAAACCTAAATCTGGCCCTGCTCTGAAGGCAGGCTTTGTCTTGCGGTTACAGTTACATTTGCACAGAAAAGAAGTCTGAGCTAGGTCTCAGACTTTCCACCCTGTAGCTTCCATCCTCTGTAAGGATGAGCCATGTGCTGCTGGCTAAGAGTCGGAAGAGAGGAATAATAATAATAATAATTTATTACTTATACCCCACCCATCTGGCTGGGTTTCCATAGCCACTCTGGGTGGCTTCCAACAAAATATTAAAATACAGTGGTCTGTTAAACCTTAAAAGCTTCCCTAAACAGGGCTGCTTTCAGATGTCTTCTAAAAGTCTGGTAGTTGTTTTTCCCCTTTGACATCTGATGGGAGGGTGTTCCACAGGGCGGGAGCCACTACCAAGAAGGCCCTCTGCCTGGTTTCCTGTAACTTGGCTTCTCCCAGGGAGGGAACCACCAGAAGGCCCTCGGAGCTGGACCTCAGTGTCTGGGCTGGACGATGGGGGTGGAGACGCTCCTTCAGGTCTACTGGGCCAAGGCCATTTAGGGCTTTCAAGGTCAGCACCAACACTTTGAATTGTGCTCGGAAACATACTGGGAGCCAATGGAGGTCTTCTAGGAATGTAGGAAGGTGGCAAAAGAACCAGAAAGAGCCGAAGAGGAAGATGGCTGCGTGACTAGCCCTTTTGTAGGGTCTGCTAGGGTGACACCCATCTACCTGGTCACACACAGAGGGAGGATGAGCCAGAGCAGGTATGACAGGAAGTCCTCCCGGTCTGAGCAACATTCCCCTGTGTGTCCACTCTAGGAAACAGGAAATGTTGTATTTGACTGGTTCAGTGATGATGCATCCCACAAGATCAGCCTCAGAGGGTCTCCTTGTGGGGCCACCTCCCCCCCCCCCAATAATTTTTATTAATTTTTTCCAAATATCTTAAACACAATGCTGCTTAACAATATTATTCTCCTTTCAATCTATATCTTATCCGAATTAACTTCCCTCCACCCCTCTTCTGGCTTCTCTACCTTGCTCTTACTTGAGCATGATTACTATATATACATTCTATAAATGTCCATAATTCCTTAACAAATTTTTGTATTATACTTTAGACGTACATTCCTTATTATATTACAGCATTACGTCTTGTGGTCTAAGCAAATGTTTACAATAAACATTATGAGTTTTATTTCAGTCCTGTGAGTGTCTTTTTTTTGGGTACAGTTTTATCTAAGTATACCATAAATTTGGACCATTCTTTTTGGAATTTCTCATCATCCTGCTGTTGGATTCTTCCAGTTAGCCTTGCTATTATACTTTCTGTTGCCATTTTTCAATTGTCGGAATATCCTGTTGTTTCCATCTCTGTGCGAGGAGTAGTCTTCCTGCTGTTGTGGCATACAGGAAGAATTTCTGATCTTCCTTTTTAATGTCCTCTCCAACCATTCCTAGGAAAAATACCTCTGGGTTTTTTTATAAAAGTTGTACCTAAATATCTTTTTTAACTCATTATATACACTATCCCCAAAAGTCTTCACCTTGTCACACAACCACCACATGTGGAGAAAATTTCCGTCTTTTACACTGCATTTCCAACAGTTCTTATTTTTCATTTTGTACATCTTTGCTAGTTTGATGGGTGTTAAGTAGGATCAGTAGCTGACACAGGGCCTTTTCTGTGGTAGCCCCTGATTGGCGAGACTCGCTTCCCTATGGCTCCATTGGTCCTGCCCTGAAACAGCCCTTGAAACACCATTTATTCTGAGTTGTTTTTAATGCAGATGCTGGGCTCCGTTTGTGATTTTTAAAAATGGATGCCACTAACCCTTTTTCTTTATTTTCTAATACTTCTGTGTAAGCGGGTGGCTGTCCAACGTAGCTGCTGTTCTAAATGACCGCGTTGTGGTTTGAAATAAGATACTCATGTTTGTTTCTGCAAGCCGAATTGGAGGGTGACTTTTTTCTAAATGCAAATTGGAAAGAGGGGAAAAACACACACTAGTGCCGTATGATGTGACAAAAGTTTTAATTTTCCTTAAAAAGAATAAAGAATAAACCCCGAGTAATTTCCCAATTAGAAAAACAACAACATGGAACAGATAAAGAACACATGACAGGAGGTGGGGGGGGGCGATCGTTTCCCTTTGCATATTTTAATGGCTTCAAAAGTTATTTTAATTTAGGCGTGTATATGAAAGCAAGTGTTCCATGTGGACCTCTTGATATGCAAATGACTGTTCAGCCGGGGCACATGAAAGAGTGCTTCTAATACGACATTTTAAAAAGTCTTCATCTCTCTCTCCCCCCTCTCCTCTTTTATTTTAAATATTTTTTCTCAGAAAATAATGGGAGGCAAGAGCTCAGGGCTGCTCCCCTTTGTTGCTTGTTCAGCCCTTGCAGTCTTTGTTTGTCTGTCATGATGGGAGGGGGGCCTTCAAAACAAGTTGCCAAGTTTGTCTGTGCAAAGACTAACAACAACAACAACAACAACAACAACAACAACAACAACAATAATTAATTTTATTTATACCCCGCCCTCCCCGGCCAGAGCCAGGCTCAAGGCGGCTAACACCAGTAAAATTACACTAAAAACATAATAGGAGAAAACCCCAATTTAAAATGCAGGTTAAAATGCAATTTAAAATGCAGCCTCATTTAAAAAAGTAGCCCATAGATCAAGACCATAAGGGGAGGGAAACATAAGGGTCAGACTGAGTCCAAACCAAAGGCCAGGAGGAACAGCTCTGTCTTGCAGGCCCTGCGGAAAGATGTCAAGTCCCGCAGGGCCCTAGTCTCTTGTGACAGAGCGTTCCACCAAGTCGGGGCCAGTACTGAAAAGGCCCTGGCCCTAGTTGAGACCAATCTAACCACCTTGCGACTTGGGACCTCCAAAGTGTTGTCATTTGTGGTCCTTAAGGTCCTCCGTGGGGCATACCAGGAGAGGCGGTCCCATAGGTACTTGTTATATGTACCAGGCCAGCTTCTCACCCAGGGCTCCGGGTTCCCCTTCGCCCCATGACGTTGGCAGCGTCTATCACTTGAGGCAAAACCAAAGAGGTTGGCACCTTGAGTGGCACTGCAGAGAATACCAAGGATGGATACAGAAAGGGAGATTCATAAGGACATAAGGAGAGCCTGCCAAAACAGCCCAGTGGCCTGTCTAGCCCAGCATCCTGTTCTCACAGTGGCAAGCCATGGTGGGAAACCCGTAAACAGGATTCGAACAGAAGATCAGGTCTTGCAGCTTCCAGGAACTGGTTTTTAGAAGCCTTGCGGCCTCTAACCATTAAAGCAGAGCATAACCATTACAGCTAGTAGCCACTGACAGCTTTTTATTGCGGGAATTTGTCCATTCAAATTGACAGGCTTCACTTCCTCCTGGGGGAGGGAGTTCCATAGGTTAAAGCAGGGGTCAGCAAACTTTTTCAGCAGGGGGCCGGTCCACTGTCCCTCAGACCTTCGGGGGGGGGGGGGCGGACTATATTTTGAAAAAGAAAGAAAACGAATTCCTATGCCCCACAAACAACCCAGAGATGCATTTTAAATAAAAGGACACATTCTACTCATGTAAAAACCACGCTGACACCCGGACCATCCACAGGTGGGATTTAGGTGGCAATTGGGCCAGATCCGGTCCCTGGGCCTTAGTTTGCCTACCCTTGGGTTAACTATTCCACAAGTGTGCAGAAAAGATTCTGAACTGATCCACATGATCGTGAGCCAATGGCGGCATAGTGGTTACCGTTTAAGGTATTTTTTCCCTTATATTTTCTTGCACCCTGGCTTTTATTTTTTAAGGGAAGTATGTATTTTTAATACATAAATAACACTGAATCTGGAAGCCCCCTAGTGACTGCAATCAGCAGAATTAAGCCTGTCTTAAAGACTGCGTCTTATATTTAGTTATGAGCAGGCATGTAGTGGGTTGCTCTATAAATCTCTACCAAGATCAATGGGGCTGAAAAGTCCTCAATACTCCTTAATAGGGTTGTGCCCTAAAATAAACAGATAGGTGCATAATGGGAATGAAATCGCCAGGGCCCTTGGTATCGCTTTTTCTTTCTTTTTTTGAGCTGCAGCTTTTAAACTTTTGTTCAGCCCTGTTTGTGATTTGAATTTTAATCTTTCCTTGGCTCGAAGCTGACCTCATCCAAAGCTTACCTTAATTAGCTGGCAAGAGGGCTGGACTTCTTTTTGCAAAAGAATCTCTGCCGTTCCTGGAGCAACTTTGTTCTTTCAGAGCGTGCTGGTAATTAACAGAAGCAAGATAGTGTGGGATTGGGGGGGCGGGGCAGAGGGAGAAAGATACTGTGGTACCTCGGGTTACATATGCTTCAGGTTACAGACTCCGCTAACCCAGAAATAGTACCTCGATTAAGAACTTTGCTTCAGGATGAGAACAGAAATCGTGCTCCGGCGGCATGGTGGGAGCAGGAGGCCCCATTAGCTAAAGTGGTACCTTAGGTTAAGAACAGTTCCAGGTTAAGAACAGACCTCCAGAACGAATTAAGTTCTTAACCCGAGGTACCACTGTATTGTTACCAGCCACCCCAATCTCTGAACAGTGAAGAAACCCCAGGGGTTGCAAGCACTCATCCCGGGTTTCGCTTGTACTTGAGGGACAATTCCAAGAGATTCCACACGAAAAACGCTTTTGTCCCTGTGGAGATGGCAGTACCGAATCGGTGGCACATGTCCTTCTGGCCTGCACTCTTAATAAAGACTTGAGGAATGAGATTATCACCCCTCTTTTCATTGTCCATTCCGGGTTGTCCAGCACTGCCAACGTGTCCTTTCTCTTGGCAGATGAGCAGGTGACAGCAAAGGTTGCAAGGTTTTTAGCTGGGGCAATTAGAAGAAGACCCAATATTTGACTATTGATTCAAAACCCCAGAATGTTATTTTATATAATTGACTTTTTATTTTATATTCTTTGTACATTGTATCATTGTTTTATCGCTACGGCCAATGGCTGACGTAAATGAATTCATTCATTCATTCATTTCGGTTTACTTGGAACATCGGTCAGCGGAGACTGCGGCGTCTTCAGGATATATGGTTTCATTTACATATCCATACCACCTGAGCAAAGGGACGCGGGTGGAGCTGTGGGTTAAACCACAGAGCCTAGGACTTGCCAATCAGGTGGTCGGCGGTTCGAATCCCTGTGACGGGGTGAGCTCCTGTTGCTCAGTTCCTGCTCCCGCCAACCTAGCAGTTCGAAAGCACCTCAAAGTGCAAGTAGATAAATAGGTACTGCTCCGGCGGGAAGGTAAACGGCGTTTCCGTGCACTGCTCTGGATCACCATAAGTGGTTTAGTCATGCTGGCCACATGACCTGGAAGCTCCCTCGGCCAGTAAAGCGAGATGAGCATGCAACCCCAGAGTCATGTGCGACTGGACCTAACGGTCAGGGGTCCCTTTACCTTACAACCTGAGCATATGATGGAGCGGCTCGCAGTATTGACACTCTGACAGATCTGGCTTCTCCATTTGTCTCAGTTTCGGATCCAGCACAGAACAAGCAGGTCTCTGTGTCTCCAGCTTCCAGGCTGCTTTCACACCAGCTATTATTCTCTTACCTAGCAGCTAGGAGAGAGGGGGAAGGAAAGGCCCACCCCTTAGCCTTGAGGGTCCCATCGTTCAATTGCAGCTCTTGCAACTTGGATCATTCTTTGGGGTTGCTGGTGAGGACACTCACATGGCCAGTTAAGGTCCTACAAAGAATCTTGTTCGACATGTTCAGCAATAGGCTCTTCTATTAGATTCTAATCCTCACTGGGTACAGGAGCCCAAGAACTGGAAGGTGCTCAGGGCACCATCTAGACTACCCCCCCCCCAATAAAATACTTCACTTAATTTCCCCCAGAAATGAACCACGCTCATCAGCTAATGATCAGAGTTAAATCCTTTTGCGTTGGTGGGATGCAGGCAAACCAAAGGGTGGGGACTATGTAATCCGTCTTTGCTCCTTGCACTAAAGGAATATAAACATAATAACTGATAATTAATGTATAAATATGGCGAGGAGATGCAGTGGGGGGGGGGGGGAGAGAAGGTGAGCATTCAAATGCTGGCTTGAAAAAGATCCAGCCAAAGGTTTGGCCGCTGAAAACATTCTCATTTTCTTCATTTAAAGGTCATCCTGATCTCTTGGATATTTAACGCTAGCAGGAGTGACTTGAAGCTAACGGTGTTTATTTTCCGGCATGGATATTGAGTCAACAGAAATGAAGGCTGCAGATTCTTGCCTGCCTCCCCCAACCCCGGTCTAATTTATTCCCTGCCTTCCACAAAAGTGTCATGTTCATTAACTTGTTTCAAAATCATGTCAGCTCTTACTGTAGAGAAAAAAACCCTACAATCTCGTCATCTACAAAAAGGGGCCCTTTCGTTGCCTGAATCCCCATGTTAATACCTTTGATGTTCAATTACTCCTAATTAAGATTGCAAGGAGTTCAACGAGAACATCAAATGAGAACTGGGGTAGTGGCGGAGGGAGAGAGAAGAGGCCCTTGCTTTTCAGCTTTCTTCCATATTTCAACTGCTTTGGGCAAGTTTTCTTTCAGACTGAACAACAGTTTTGTTTTTAAGGGGGTTGGATTCAAATGGAATTATCCTGCTCCAGGATGCTCAAAACAGCCAACGTCTCGATGGCTTACGTTTAGCCATTTTCTCTGTCCAAATCCACCCCAGACATTTCAAGCAACTGTAGCTTCCCCTCCTAAATAATAAGAATAATAATTTATTATTTATACCCCGCCCATCTGGCTGGGTTTCCCCAGCCGCTCTGGGTGGCTAAAGCATCCTGGGAGCTGTAGTTTGCTGCAATTCCTGCATTGCAGGTTAGACTAGATGCCTCTGGGGTTCCCTTGGACCCTACAATTCTACGATTCTACAGGTGCATAAAGTTAGTAGACCACTATTCCCCTTGCAGAGTGACTGTTCTTTGAATTCCCTGGGGAAAGGGACTGGCTGTTAAACCCTCCCTCCCCCAAAAATATCCCCTAGCGCTGACCCTGGGTCTGAAGGGTAGCCCCCTTTAACATGAGTAGGGAACTATTTTCATCCTGTGGGGCACATTTCCTTCTGAGCAACTCTGCAGGGCGAGAAGGGAAAGCAGGCGGAGCAATGAAAACTACCGTATTTTTCGTTCCATAAGACGCACCCGACCATAAGATGCACCTAGTTTTAGAGAAGAAAAAAAATATTCTCTCCCTCTCTGCTCAGCGCCTCTCCAGCAAAGCGGGAGGAGAAACAGAGCCCTTTCCAGTTCCCCTTACTTTTTAGGAGGGGAAAAGTGCATCTTATAGAGCGAAAAATAGGGTAATATTGCTTTTATACCATAGTAGCCTAATTTCCACCCCTCTGTGTATTCTCCCCAAACAAGCAAGAGGCATCATCAGAGTTCGGACCACAGAACCGTAAAGCTGGAAGGGACCAGGAGAACCATCTAGGTCCAACCTGCTGCAAGGCAGAAAACTTTGACCCAACGTGGGGCTCAAACCCGAGTCTCACACTGTATGTCTAAGGATATTTCTCAGCAGTGGGGTAGTATGGGCAGGGCTACAGGGATGGTTGCGCTGGATGCAAAATTCGTAGGGGTGCAAAATTTCAAAAGAGATAGCAATGATAAATAAAAAAGAGCACACCCTCTCCCTCACGGAAAATCTCCCAGTGTTTGTGTGGGAAGACTGCAGAGTGGATTTGGGCGACAACCAGTTGCTAGGGCGCACTCTGCACAGGCTTTTTAGAAACACACCCATTCCCAACCAATGCCACGTCCCACTCTCTGTTGTGCTTGGTGCCCATGGGTGCCCGCGCCACGCTGTCCCGGTTTAGTGTAGCGTGCAGGGTATCACTGAGTGGGCGGATCGGTTCAGGGGCAGCTTGTGGGCTGGTTAAACGGCCTCCATGGGCCGCTTCTGGCCCATGGGCCTTAGGTTGCCGACCCCTATTCCAGCCTATCAGCGAGCAGTGCCAAGGATACTTGCTTTGCCCTGGATGCTGGCAACCCACGCTTTGCCACTGCTTTCCAGGTAGACAAGACACCCGAGAGGCAAAGCCTGTGGGGCATCTGGCCTGGGAAGTGCTCCAAGGGTCACACGGAGAGGTCAGAAGAGGGAGCTTACAGCCCCCAGGCCTTGACCACACCCTGCATCTGCTGCTCACACAAGCATTGCCTTCCTTCCTGATCTTGGCAAACATCCTTCTGCAGAATAGCGCCACCGACTCGCTACCTGTCTTTCCATGGCTGCTGTATGAGCAACAAGGTTTTCCTCCCAATAATCTGTGGTGCAGTCATGACTTCGCATGATGTCTATAGCTGCATTCTGCCCCCCCCCCCCAAAAAAAAAACCAGGAGAGGTTTACCATCTAGTGGCACAACGAGAAACTGCTAGATGCTGGGAGGTACAAAAGCACACTACTAAATGTTGCTAGATTTGAAGCATTCCCCACCCCATTAATCAAGCCACTATATATATATATATATATATATATATATATATATATATATATATATGTCATTACAAAGCATTGTTTCATATTAGTTTCTGCTTAAGTATTGCTGGGTGGGATAAAGACCTGGGCAGCAAAATGCACTGGGTGCTCGCTCGGTTTTACAAAGAGCATTCTTTCTTGCCTGAACTGAGCCTGGAAACCCACGGGCATGTTTTCCCTTTCCCCCTTGAGGTAAACCCATTTTCCCTTCCTCGAGAGTGCCATCGTATTGGGTTTCACGATTCTTTCGTTGCCTGGAAGAGAACGCCACAAAAAAGGGAGAGTGAGTAATAATTTAATCGAAAAAGAAAAAAGAAAGCTGGCTGACAATCTAAGGAAAACAAGAGGTTCACACCCAAAGGGTTTGCACGCACACACCCACACACACATTGCTGCTCACTGAAAACAAACTGGAAGGTTAAGAACCAAAAAAGGCACATTACAGCTCTGTAAAAGAGGGCGGCAGTTTTGCCCAGCTTTGGTCACTTCCTCGCAAGTCCCTGCAGTTCCACAAAAACCTGCCCCTCCTCCTGACGCCGGAACTGCTGTTCCAGCGGTCAGGAGGTGGGAGATTACATAAAGAATTGGAGGTTGAGAGGTCTGGGAGCCAAGGGATGAAGACTGAGACACAGGTGCATGAGCTGTAGCTCAGGTGTGCAGCCACGGACTGCAGAGGGAGGTTTGGGGTCCTTGACTGGAATCACAACTACATGAGGGATCACAGGGCCAACCCTGGAAACAGAAGCAAGCACTCCCTTCTCCAGTGCTGCATGGCAGAAGTTGCCCCATGTTTCAGTACCCAATGCTATCCATCTCCCAAGCCCCACTATGGGCTACGGAGTGAGGCCACATTCACACCATGCATTTAAAGCGCTACAATACCACTTGGAACAGGCATGGCTTCCCTCAAAGCATTCTGGGAGCTGGGAGGAGACCACCCCCTCCCCTCGCAGACCTGCAGTTCTCAGGGTGGTGCAACCATTTGTGAATTGTACTTCTGTAAGGGGGTTTCCTAACAACTCTCAGCACCCTTAACAAACTATAGCTCCCTGGATTCTGTGGGGGGAAGCCATGACTGACTGAAGTGGTACCACAGTGCAGGGTGTGAAGGCAGATGGAGAGTACCAGGAACAGGGCGGCGGATTTCGACAGCGGCTCTGCATGTCACTTTGCCCTGGAGGAACTCGGGGAAAGCTCAAATAGTGGCCATCTGAAGGTGGCGCGGGAGAGGGAGAAGTCAAGAGAGCAGGGCCGACAGATTGTGAAGGGAGCTCCAGCTGAAGGAGGATGCAAGGCTTTGCAAGGATTGAAGCAAGATGAGCAGATGGACATGAAGGACCGAAGGATGAAGATGCTTTCTGAGTTAACTGGCCAACACCTCTGAAACTGGAACACTCTGACCCTACTTTCAGACAAAGACAGAACTGAAGGGAGAAGATTCCCCTGCTCCCAAAGAATGTCCAGCCTGAATTGGTCACTCTCTCCATTTCACGTCCCCAAAGAGAGAGAAAGAAGCAAGATCCAGAGCAGAGGCACACCATCCCCTCTGCGGAAGAGAACACAACAGTCCCACAAGCAAGGCAGCATTTAGAAGGAGTTTTTAATTAACAAAATGGTCCAGGGAAAAAGGAGGAGAGAAGGAGGCGGGGAAGAAAGGAGGGAATAAACTGTGAAGCTGGACAGGAGGGGGGAGGTTGTGTGATGGGAAGAACCTGAGAAAAGAAAAATTGAGAGAGATCGCTGCATGTTTCTAGGAGTTGCAACCGAAAGCCCATGCGCAAGAAACTACCTGGAACCTTTGTCCGAGTAGAATAGGCCAATGTCCTTCAAATCCTTGGGCACCCAGATGTGGAGGGACTACAAACCCCCATCATCCATGACCATCCCCAGGCTGAAGAGCACTGGAAGAAGTCAAAGCACCCAGAAGCAAACTTTGCTGCTCCTCCCTTCACGGATGCCAAGTGTTATTTATGTACATGTATTTGTCTTCTAAAAAAAAAGAGAGAGAACCCCAGAACTCGGCAAACTTCTTCGTTATGAAGTGATCTGCTTGCTTGGCACAAGGCAGCATGCAAAGCTAGGAGGTGCCGAAGGCTGCACAGAGAGAGCAGGTTTTGGCAACAGGAACAACGACAAAAAATATATATGCATATATCCTCACAGCTAAAAGGTAAAGCAGGATTTAAAAGCCACTGAAGTGAAACCATATATTCCCCCCCACCCTACCCCCCCCACCTCCATGGCATCAAATCAGCATTACGGCTACAATGGTTTGTGTGTGTGTTTGTTTTAAAATGACTTCAGAGTCGTCCGCCGTCCTCCCTCTTGCTCTCAGCCTGGGTCAAGGTTCGTAGCAGCACAGACACAATAATCCTCCAGAGGGGTCAGGCCTGCGTCCTCGGCTTCAGGAGTGGAGTTCACAGGTCAAAGTTCAGTCCGTCCGAAGGATCATCGGGGGGTGCTCGCTGTCTTCGTCCAGCCGCAGGGTGCTGGTGTCCTCTTCCAGGCAAGCGCCACCAACCGCACCCAGGTCCTCGGTATAGGCTGGAAGATGAATGCAAAGCACAAGGTTTCAGGAGGCAGACACGGAGACGGGCACAGATACACATATGGACAGCCCACGCCAACCAGGCAGGCAGTAGGTTGGCAAAGGCTACACTAGGAAATTACGCATCACATACCACAGCATCAACCCAAACACAGATACTTGAAGATCTCTTGCCATGCAGGCCTAAGCATGCTTGCAAAGAGGGAAATTCAATTTAATTCCTAAAAAAAATGCTTAGGATGGCAGCCTCAAGTGCTATCTCTGGAGACCCAGGTAATCAAAAAGGCTTGGCTGTCCACGGTGACACCAGGCAGTTTGGCCACAGTAGGGGTGGGTATGGCCAAGACAGAGGCTGAAGGCAGAACACAGGATGGGGCAGAGGTGGCTTCAGGGGTCAACAGCCTCTTCCCCTCCCTACCCAGAGACCCAAAGGGACTGAAGTACCCTTGGTGCAGCGCAACCCCAAGTTCCTGAAAGTGGCATTTGAACTGCTCAGCCTTTTGGGCCAAGCCACCCTGACATAGCAGCACTCTGGAGTGCAGGTGAGGGGAAATGAATGCTCTTTAAAATGGTCAGTTGGCTTGGGTATCCCTGTGCCCCATTTCATTTCAATTCATTTCATTTTAATACATTTATTACCATAACAATACAAGGCAGGAAGGCAGGCAGGCAGGCAGGCAGAAAGCTGCCTTATACTAAGCCAGATGGTAGGTCCATCTAGCCCAGTGTAGTCCACACAGACTGGCAGCTGCTCTCCGAGGTTCCAGGCAGGGGGACCTTCCCAGCCCAACCTGGAGATGTTGCCAGGGATTGAACCTGGGACCTTCTACATGCCAAGCCGCTGTCCTACCACTAAATTACAGCCCGTTCCCCAAAGACTGGATTACATAACATTCAAGCTTTGTCAATGCTTTATTCATAATAAAGGGGGATGCGATGTTTGACTTCTTGCCTCTGACAAGGAGTGGAGCAAAGAAAGGACCAGGCCGAGTGGCTCAAGCGGCCTTCTTGACCAGGGTGGTCTTCCTCTCCCAAGGGGCAAGGAAGGCGAGTCATGGCATCTAGATCAAGGGAAGTAATAGTGCCACTGTATTCTGCTCTGGTCAGACCTCACCTGGAGTACTGTGTCCAGTTCTGGGCACCACAGTTCAAGAAGGACACGGACAAACTGGAACGTGTCCAGAGGAGGGCAACCAAAATGGTCAAAGGCCTGGAAACGATGCCTTATGAGGAACGGCTAAGGGAGCTGGGCATGTTTAGCCTGGAGAAGAGGAGGTTAAGGGGTGATATGATAGCCATGTTCAAATATATAAAAGGATGTCACATAGAGGAGGGAGAAAGGTTGTTTTCTGCTGCTCCAGAGAAGCGGACACGGAGCAATGGTTCCAAACTACAAGAAAAAAGATTCCACCTAAACATTAGGAAGAACTTCCTGACAGTAAGAGCTGTTCAGCAGTGGAATTTGCTGCCAAGGAGTGTGGTGGAGTCTCCTTGTTTGGAGGTCTTTAAGCAGAGGCTTGACAACCATATGTCAGGAGTGCTCTGATGGTGTTTCCTGCTTGGCAGGGGGTTGGACTCGATGGCCCTTGTGGTCTCTTCCAACTCTATGATTCTATGATTCTATGCCCTATGGGGAAGGCCACGTGGAACTTGTGGGCACCCCCCTTGCAGGCTCCTCACTCAGCCACCCCGGTCCCATCCTTACCGTGCCTTGTAGGCGAAGAAGGCACGTAAGTACCTTTAGTCACAGCAGTGCTGTACGTCTGTGCTACTAGCGGCCGGTCGTGCGATGCCGATTCTAGGATTTCATTGCCTGGCTCCATGCTGCCATCCAGCCTATGGTAAGAACCAGAGAGCGAATGGTGACCAATGCAATCCTTAGAAAGAAAGACCGTGTTGTCTTTATGGTTTCATCTACACGTATAATAATAAATTTTTATTTGTACCCCGCCCTCCCCGGCCGGAGCTGGACTCACGAGCGGCTAACATCATATAAATAATACAATATGCATAAAAACAAGCAATCAATCGATTCAAATGCAACCCAAAATTAATTCATATAAATTAAAATTAAAGTTAAAACTGGACAAATGACAATCCTCAGGTTAAAATTGAAAGCGGTTAATACTCGCCGTGTATTAACAACCTGTACGACCTGAGCCTAAGATGGAGGGGCTCACAGCACTAACGCTACAACAGATCAGTCTCCTTCATCAGTCGCAGCTTTGGATCCAGCACAGAGCAAGCGGATCTCTGTGTGTCCAGCTTCCAGCCTGCTTCTGGCTCAGCTCACACACACTACTCTGGCTATGGCTCTCCTACCTAGCAGTTAAAGGAGGGCAGGTGAAAGGCCCACCCATTTGCTCTACGACACATTCTTTGGTTATGCAAATTATGTTTAACGGGTCAGCCAAAGCCATTGCTTAGACCAGGCATGTCCAAAGTCTGTTTCGAGGGCCTAATCCGGCCCGCCGGTCGGTTAAATCTGCCCCCTGTGGCAGTCTATTTCCTTTTAATGTTTAATAGGTTATTGTATTTTAGTGTTTTGTTGGAAGCCGCCCATAGTGGCTGGGGAAACCCAGCCAGATGGGCGGGGTATAAATAATAGATCATTATTATGGGGTAAAATCCTTAAAAAAGGTCAAGAACTTTGGTTGGCCCTCACGGCCCTTCACTTCATCAAATCTGGCCCTCTTTGAAAAAAGTTTGGACTTAGACAATGGGACTGGTTTGGCAACCTTGCTCTCATGCCTTCTACCGCCAGGTATAGGATCCCCAAAACTGGAAAGGACTCAGGGCATCATCCAGGCTGACCCCTCCCAACTCACGACAGTGTATTTTGCTCAGCCTTGTGCTAGCTTTTTAAAATTGTTGTAGGCATTGGGCCTATTGTTCTGCATTACAGTTGTACATATGCTGTACACTGCCCCGACACGTTTCTTTGATGAAGGGTGGTGTAAAAATATGACAGAATTAAAATTAGCAAACTGTGCCTTAGAACTAACTACAGTGGTGCCCCGCAAGACGAATGCCTCGCAAGACGGAAAACTCGCTAGACGAAAGAGTTTTCCGTTTTGGAGGTGCTTCACAAAACGAATTTCCTATGGGCTTGCTTCGCAAGACGAAAATGTCTTGCGAGTTCCTGCGGGTTTTTTTCCCTCCCCCCCCCCTTTTCTAAGCCGCTAAGCCGCTTATCCGCTAAGCCGCTAATAGCGCTAATCCGCTAAGCCGTCAATGGGCTTGCTTCGCAAGACGAAAAAACCGCTATACGCAGAGCCTCACGGAACGGATTAATTTCGTCTTGCGAGGCATCACTGTATGGCTACCACAGCCACCTGTATGAAGGCAATGCTTCACCCTAGCTCTGAAATGGAACATCTCAAAACAAAAATATGGGAGCATCTCACAAGAAGGAAGGAGGACAGGAGACTTACTTGTGCTGTTTCATCAGGGTGCATTCGCCTCCCTCCTGGGGGTCCAGGTTGTATATGTACAGGTACCCATCTGCAGCTCCTACCAGCAGCCGAGGGATCTTCTGGATTCTACAAGTAAATCCTAGTCAAGTTTAAAAACCTTACTACGTAAGATTAAACTATGTGTGTGTGGTTTTTAAAGTTGCTGCTTTCCTCCCAGCAGCTAAGTTCACTTTACAAAGATCAGTGTAAGTCCAACTGCACCGAATGGGAGTTAATTCAGAGTAAACATGCACAGGGGGATGCAGGTGGCGCTGTGGGTTAAACCACTGAGCCTCTTGGGCTTGCCGATCAGAAGGTCGGCGGTTCGAATCCCCGTGACAGGGTGAGCTCCCGTTGTTCGGTCCCAGCTCCTGCCAACCTAGCAGTTCAAAAGCACGTCAAAGTGCAAGTAGATAAATAGGTACCGCTCCGGCGGGAAGGTAAACGGCGTTTCCGTGTGCTGCTCTGGTTTGCCAGAAGCGGCTTAGTCATGCTGGCCACATGACCCGGAAGCTGTACGCCGGCTCCCTCGGCCAATAAAGCGAGATGAGCACCGCAACCCCAGAGTCGTCCGTGACTGGACCTAATGGTCAGGGGTCCCTTTACCCTTTTAAACATGCACAGGACTTTGCTGTCAGCTGATCAATTAAGCCTCACAAGCCTCACTATTGTGCACAAAGGAACCTGGGTTTTGTGCATTATCCAAATGCAGTATAATTGTTAAAAACAAACAAACACAGACATGTTGAGAGGGTCACGTGGCCTTCCTTTCCACCTCTACCTGTAGGGTGCTTGTGAAAGATGTGGGGAGAAGTCCCCTCCCCACCCAGCGCTCCCATACTTACGTGGCCAATGCACAGATGTTTTTGTGCCCACAGAAAGGGAGGCGGACGGTGGCAAAAGCTCGGCCTTGGTTGAACATTTCTGTCACCTGGGCAGGCAGGTAGTTTGTGGAGACCATCAGGACTTTCCCAAAGTAACCCGTCCAAGTCGTGGGCTCTTCCTGAGGTCTGCAAGAAAGGAAGGAGAGTGGAAATTACACCTGCACCACTTAACAATTCTGCCATATTTGAGTATGTCTTGGCTTACAGCCACAGGCAGAAGCATAACTTACTCTAAGCTTCAGCTGCTCTTTCAAGACATTAGCACAAGTCTTCCATTGCATTTGGGAAATAGACTGGCCTCTACAGAAAAGATGGGACTTTCCCCGTTCTGCCTCTGGAGATGCAGATGGATCTAGCTTTACTTTATTTCCAAAGGCAGATTTATTTAATTTTTTAAAAACCTTTTCTTTCATGTTCTCTCTCCACTATACAGTTTACTAGAGCACTGCTTGCATTGGGTTTTTGCTTCAAAACAAGGTGGCCTTAAAAATTATCCTATATTTATGTCAACAAACAGCACAAATTTTAAAGAAACGGTATCATTGGTTGTTGTGTGTGCACACTGCCTTAACAGCCCAGTTCCACCCCGATTCTACGTCAAAACGAATATTTATCAAAAGTGTTTATTATATCCTGCTTTGCTAACAAATATAGAGCTCTGCAGATGCTCACAACAGGTAGTAACGATTCTGAACAAGGAAGAACAGTTCATTTATCCTGGACAATATATAAGCAAAAAGCAAGTTACCCTAGAGTCAGCACGTCAAAAGGTTGGGATTTTTTTTAGATTTAAACTGGCTCCTAAAAAGCTACCACTGTTATGACCTACTTACCACTCAGTCATGCTCAGAACAGACCCAGTGAAATCAATGAATGTGACAAACCTAAGACAACTGATTTAAATGGGTCTACTCTTGGTATGGATTAGTTCAGGGGTGCCCAAACTTTTTTCAAAGAGGGCCAGATTTGATGAAGTGAACATGTGTGAGGGCTGACCAAAGTTGCTGAGCTATTTTTACAATTTTCCCACAAAGTTGTTCAGCTTTTTTTAGGATTGAAGTTGTTGAGCTTCAATCCTTGCCACAGGCGCCAGATTAAATTGACCGGCAGGCCGGATTAGGCCCCTGATACGGACTTTGAACATGCCTACATTAGTTGGACACAAGCTCTATTTAACTTAGGGGCCTGATGAATAGTGGCTGGGGAGAATATTCCGAAACAAGAGAGGAACGTGGCAAATCCTACACACACACCCAGCCACACTGAAAGCCCTTAGCCTGAGAGATCAGAGCTGAGTTGCAGCCCACCCTATGGCCACCCTGGATCTAAGTGGGCAGCTGTGGAAAGAAAGGTTTCCTTACTTCTCTTTCACAGTTTCTAATTTGAAAATGTGCACTGTCTCCGTGTTACTGGATGCGGACAGAAACATGCCATCCATGCTGAAGGCCAAAGAGGAGATGCTCACACACCTGGAGGGAATAAGCAGAAAAGAAAACAGCCGGTCAGTTCCCACATCCCAGCTGGAGGAAGAAGAGGCGGCAGCTAGACAGAGGCAACTGCTCCACATTCTACAGTGGCCTAGGTAGGGTCCCACCCATTTAACTGCTGGGGAATTCTGAGGCACCCGAAAACTTGCTCACTGCTTCCTGCTGCAAAACAAAGCTTTCGCCCTTCTGCAGATTTTGGATTCCCCCCGCCATGAAGAAACACAGCTACCTATGACACAGGTTCAACTGCTGAGGTATATGTGTGTTGGGGGGGGGGAACCTCCTGCAAAGAGCAAGATTCTGAGACTGAGCATTTTACTTCACCTCTTCACACCCCTTCGGAATTCAAAGAGTTTCTGTCCCTCTGGAATGGAAAATACCCGGATCACCGTCCCCTGTTGGGAAAAAGGAGGTGAGAAACAAAGACTTCAATGTTCAGTTTAAAATAGCTGCTGCAGAGTCCCAATATAGTTCGAGAGCAGAGGGGCTGAACCTATCTAGCTCTGAGAGAGAGATCTTTGGCTGTCTCCACCCTGTGAGCCAACTCTGACAGGCAGGTCAACCTGCCTGCCTGTCAAAATTCTCTTGTGTGGGGTTCCCAAGCATGGAGACAACAGTGGCCAGGGGTGGTAGGAGCCCTGGGCTCTGGAGGCCTCCCTAGGCTTTTCCTTTCCACCCCCAGTGTTGGAGATGGAAATGGGAGAAGAGGCTGGGAAGGCTTCAAACAGCTGTTTCGATTTAATGGAAACAGTTTCCTCCTCCTTGAGCAAGGCCTGCTCCTGCCTTGCTCCAACAGAAGGAACAATCCGGAGCCCACTTCCAGCTCCTGAGTGTTCCCCTGAAGTCCCAGCCTCGCCCCTCCTGCACCATCACCTTTGACATCAGGTACAGAGGTGTGTGGCTTCTCCACAATGGCCTGTCAAGCAAAATGGGGAAGTCTGGTATGCCACCTTTGACTCACAGCCCAGAGGTTCCCCACCCCGGTTATACTGAGAGGAACCAAAATGGCTGGGGTCGAAAGAGCAATTTTTAGATCCTTGGCCGTGTCCACTGGGGTTTAAAACCTTCATGCAGAAGACATTCACATCGTCTTTTATTTATAAGACTAAAGCTGTGCACAGCACAACGTAAGGATTGTCATAAAACCAACACCAATGGAATTAAAAACAAAACAGTAAATTAAAAGCAAACAGATTAAGAACAGACTGGTATTCATTGCCAGCAAAGACTTGGGACGACAAATGAGTTTTCAGGGGAATGATTTGTAAATCTGGGGACTGTCCCCGGGAAAGGAGGACGTCTGGTAACCTTAATTTGAGAGGATGAGCAAGCTTGGAAAGTGTAGGACTGTCATCAACGTCACTACTGCATCACAGAGTTTAATTCCAAGATACAGCACTGTACCTACTGTGGGGTGGGACAGGGGAAACAGGAGAGATTTCCTGCCAGGATCTGTGAGAAGGATCATCAGGAATAACATAGTACCACTGCAGGAAAAGCCCTGACAATACAGCTATACTTTAAAAGGCGGGCAGAACCCCACCTGATAAAAAGAACCAATGCACAGCTTAGCATGACAGGGTGTTCATAGCTGAAACAGCGGCTCAAGTCCTAAGTTGGAGGGTGAGAGGTTTGGGCTGACATTTTGGATTATTCCCAAGCAGAAACACTGCAGGAGGCTTCTGGGCACTTCAACTCACTCTTTCAAAAAACCCACACAGAAATGCTGCCTTTGTTCCCGTTCAAAACGGAAGTCAGTGTATCAGGCCCTCACCTTTTCCGACGCCGTGGCCAGTTTTGTGCCGCTCGCATCGAAAGCTAGCGCAGCCAAAGGACTGTCATGAGCAGGGATCATGTTAGCAGCTCTCTGCAGAAGAAGAAAAAAGGGGCACAAGAGCTTAGCACAGGCGCAGCCAGCACCAAACAGGGAAGATCTCCTTGGGCACAGGAGCAGGAAAGATGCTTGCGGAACCTCACCAGATTTATGGTGTCGAAGACCTGGACTTCCCCAATAGTGGCACTGCCTGGGTAGGCCAGGTAGCAGTTGTCGTTGTTTATGGACAGCGCACACAAGCCTAGGGACAGAGAGAAAAGGGGGGCATTGCCTCAGGCTACAAACACATCAAGGAGGATTGGGAAGGGAAAGCAGCCATCACCAAGGCTTGCAGGACAGGGTTTGGAGTTCCTGTGGGTGACAGGGAGCATTTTAAGGTGGCCTTGTGGTTGGGACTCAAGGCAGTTTGCACGGACAGCGCTGGTAAAATACAAAAAGCTAAAAACCACACAGCCTTTTCCTTTAAAAAGTCAGTTCCCCAAGGCCTGTTGGAGCAAACACCTGCCAGCAGAAGGACAACAGGGAGAGAACCAGCACATTTATGTCTGTATTCATATGCTGCTGCCCCTTGAAGAATATGCAACCAGGAGGGTCGACTATACAAACACAAATTTAATTCTTGACTGAGCTACCCTCCTAGCAGAATTACAGCTGGGTGGTGCTTTCACTATGTCAAAGATTATGTGTGGGAAATAGAGAATGGTCTCCCTTACCTGCGGGGTTGGGGGGCGTCTCCCTGATGGTATGCAACACCTTCATGTCCCGGATGTTATGTATGTAAAGAGACTCTTCTAAGCACACGATCAATCGCTGAGGAGGGAAATAAAAAAAGGAGAGGGAAGAGAATGAAGAGAAAATCCTGAAGCAGCGTAAAACCTTCGGAGTGAAGCTTCCTACAGAAGGAAGTTAGTGACTAGTGAAGGCAGTTTTAAAATCTGCCAGCCTGGATTATGTTGATTTAGAAGCGCAAGGCAAATCCTCCTTTCCCACAATTTAGGCGAGGCAACTGTGATCACCTGTTATTAGGAGGCCTCACCTGATCCTGACCTCAATTCAAGAAAGATCCTGACTGTTCTTCGCCCTACAAGCAATGTGTGTTTGTGTTCTGGGACAGAAGGAAGTGCAATTATCACCTCGCCCAGCACAACAAAAATATCTGTGCTCAAAATAAATAAGGGTTGATTAGAATTTCTTGCAGTCCATCAAGGGACAAAATACTAAGCAAGATTCCAACAAAAATTCCACGATAATTATTTATTGGATTGGATCAAGTGACTGACTACTCACCAGTCACCCTGTTAAGCTAGAGCTAGTGGTGCTATGTTCTAGTCTGAGAATGGAGGCCTGGAAAACAGGCACTTGCCTGGCTGCTATCAGCAAGCAAAACCTGCCTCCAGGGAAATTTTACCAAACTATCCCCCCCCCCCCCGCTTTCCAATGTCTCTGATGCCACAAAAATCACTTAACGAAACTATGCATGGCCGATATGAGCATGTCACAGGGACAGGAGGAAATTCATCTGCATGAGCCCCTACCTGCAGCAGCTGAGTCCAGAAACAGGGTCAACTCCTATTTTCCTGTCTTCACTGTACATAGAAAACTAGCATATAATATTGCTCTTATAGGTTAGCTTTCTATGAGATATATAGTTTTTTGTTTGTTTGGTGCAAGGAGAAGCGTTCAAGTCACAAGAGGCCCCTATCTGCAGCATAAGTGTGTCCAGAAAAAGAAGTTTTACTGTCCCTTCTATTGTTAGAAAGTACCAGTGCCACAAAACCCACCCAACTTGCGACCACAGTTTCAAACTTATTCCTAGACACTGGACTGACCACAAATAAATAGGCCTTTTGTCCTTTATGCTTTACATTTCTGATTCTTTGTTTTCTTTCTTTTTGTTACGGTGGCTCTTTTCTCTTGTTGCTGTGGTTTGTATCCTGCCTTTCCTCCAAAGAGTTCAAGGTGCCTGACATAGTTCTCCTCCCTATTTTATCCTCACAACAACCCTGCGAGGTGGGGTAGACTGAGAGCAAGTGACTGGCCCAGGGTCACCCAGTCTGCTTCATGACCAAGTGGGGATCTGAACTCTGGTTAACCAAATCAATAAAATACTAAATATGAATAAAAAACAAAAGAAGCCTGAGATGACGCAAAAGCATCACGACTCACCTGCCTGTTAAGCTTGACAGCCAGGATTGTATTGGAATAGCTGTAGTTGCAAATCTCTGTCCCCTTCTTGAAGTGGCAAACTTTCAGCTTGCGAGGGGCTTTGAGGCTCACTATGGCCACCAAGCTACTGGAAAAGAGCCTCTCCACAATGCACACATCTTCTGTGTCAGCTGCAGGGGTGGAAAGGAGAGATGTAGGAAAACGTTGACAAAATGAAGGATGAAGGTGTGCAAAGGAGCTGTTCACACAGCAAATCAGAATTTCAAGTCACTCCTCTTGCTGCTGACCTGCCCCATTCTCCTGCCTCATCTGCCTGCACCGCCCACCCCAGAACCAGCAAAAGCAAAGATGCAACACGATTCAAAAGACAGTAATTAAGAGTCATACCCCCTTCTTAATGTGTGTGGAGACGCTGTGGTTTCAAAACTGTGTTCAGGTGAACCTTAGGGTTCCCTGGAACCCTTTAAGGGTTTACAGTGGTACCTCAGGTTACATACGCTTTAGGTTACATACGCTTCAGGTTACAGAATTCCGGATATTGACTACTGTTTCGTAGAATTCGTCATCAGCGTGGTGGGAGGATATAGAATTGCTTCATAAACCCATCTTATATCAAATGAATGTATGTAAATGAAAATATTAAATGCTGTGGAACAGCGCTCATGTAAGTCTGGTACCTCGCTTCATTTAAAGATTTTCAGAGACTTTGAGACTAAAGATTTCATTTTGTACTTGTTATGGTTTGAAGGGATTTTATAAAGATTGTTTATTGCGTATGTACATGGTCAACCTTGAAGAGGTGCTTCTTGTCAGTACAGTGGTACCTCAGGTTACATACGCTTCAGGTTACAGACTCCGCTAACCCAGAAATAGTGCTTCAGGTTAAGAATTTTGCTTCAGGATGAGAACAGAAATCGTGCTCTGGTGGCGCGGCGACAGCAGGAGGCCCCATTAGCTAAAGTGGTGCTTCAGGTTAAGAACAGTTTCAGGTTAAGAACGGACCTCCGGAACGAATTAACTACTTAACCCGAGGTACCACTGTAGTCATTTTTGACAAGCTTTGCTGAAAGAACTTTGCAATTTGCAGTTGCTGGGGAGGAGAGCATGTTCTGTGTCACCCTATCCATTCACAACGGAGACGCCCAGTAAGCCTGGTTGTGGCCCTACATCCTCCAGAGTCATCCCCTCCCCCCCCCCGCAAAAAAAAATGTCAGGTGGCCTGTAAGGCATCTCATCCTGATGCAGAACTCCAAAGCCTGGGGCGGGGCCTGAAGCCTCACAAGGACTGCTTGCTGCTTGCTGCCTGCTGCCCAGGAGGACTCCCCTGAGTGAGTGCTTGAGGGCCCTGCTCTTGCCACTTACCATCTGGCCTGGGGCGGGGCCTGAAGCCTCACAAGGACTGCTTGCTGCTTGCTGCCTGCTGCCCAGGAGGACTCCCCTGAGTGAGTGCTTGAGGGCCCTGCTCTTGCCACTTACCATCTGGCCTGGGGCGGGGCCTGAAGCCTCACAAGGACTGCTTGCTGCTTGCTGCCTGCTGCCCAGGAGGACTCCCCTGAGTGAGTGCTTGAGGGCCCTGCTCTTGCCACTTACCATCTGGCCTGGGGCGGGGCCTGAAGCCTCACAAGGACTGCTTGCTGCTTGCTGCCTGCTGCCCAGGAGGACTCCCCTGAGTGAGTGCTTGAGGGCCCTGCTCTTGCCACTTACCATCTGGCCTGGGGCGGGGCCTGAAGCCTCACAAGGACTGCTTGCTGCTTGCTGCCTGCTGCCCAGGAGGACTCCCCTGAGTGAGTGCTTGAGGGCCCTGCTCTTGCCACTTACCATCTGGCCTGGGGCGGGGCCTGAAGCCTCACAAGGACTGCTTGCTGCTTGCTGCCTGCTGCCCAGGAGGACTCCCCTGAGTGAGTGCTTGAGGGCCCTGCTCTTGCCACTTACCATCTGGCCTGGGGCGGGGCCTGAAGCCTCACAAGGACTGCTTGCTGCTTGCTGCCTGCTGCCCAGGAGGACTCCCCTGAGTGAGTGCTTGAGGGCCCTGCTCTTGCCACTTACCATCTGGCCTGGGGCGGGGCCTGAAGCCTCATAAGGACTGCGTGGTGCTTGCTGCCTGCTGCCCAGGAGGACTCCCCTGAGTGAGTGCTTGAGGGCCCTGCTCTTGCCACTTACCATCTGGCCTGGGGCGGGGCCTGAAGCCTCACAAGGACTGCTTGCTGCTTGCTGCCTGCTGCCCAGGAGGACTCCCCTGAGTGAGTGCTTGAGGGCCCTGCTCTTGCCACTTACCATCTGGCCTGGGGCGGGGCCTGAAGCCTCACAAGGACTGCTTGCTGCTTGCTGCCTGCTGCCCAGGAGGACTCCCCTGAGTGAGTGCTTGAGGGCCCTGCTCTTGCCACTTACCATCTGGCCTGGGGCGGGGCCTGAAGCCTCACAAGGACTGCTTGCTGCTTGCTGCCTGCTGCCCAGGAGGACTCCCCTGAGTGAGTGCTTGAGGGCCCTGCTCTTGCCACTTACCATCTGGCCTGGGGCGGGGCCTGAAGCCTCATAAGGACTGCGTGGTGCTTGCTGCCTGCTGCCCAGGAGGACTCCCCTGAGTGAGTGCTTGAGGGCCCTGCTCTTGCCACTTACCATCTGGCCTGGGGCGGGGCCTGAAGCCTCACAAGGACTGCTTGCTGCTTGCTGCCTGCTGCCCAGGAGGACTCCCCTGAGTGAGTGCTTGAGGGCCCTGCTCTTGCCACTTACCATCTGGCCTGGGGCGGGGCCTGAAGCCTCACAAGGACTGCTTGCTGCTTGCTGCCTGCTGCCCAGGAGGACTCCCCTGAGTGCCTGAGGGTCCTGCTCCTTCCTGCCACTTACCACCTGGCCTGAGGCGGGGCCTGACAGGCCTCACTAGGACAGTTGTTGTTACTGCCAGAGGGGCAGAGTGTTTTTAAAATGTTTTTAAAAAAATTTTTATATGTGGGGGGTGGGGGTGGGATGGATGTTTGGTTGGGTTTGGGGATTATTATTTTTTAATTATTTTTTTGATGTTTTGTAATTTTTACATTTTTTGTTTGTATTGTTTTATTGGTTTTGTTTGTTTAAGGTGTTATTTTGTTCTTAGGGGGAGGGTTCAGGGCTGCCGGGGAGTGGGCCCCAGCCCACAAAATGGCTGGGGCATGTTCCACAGGGGGGGATGCACTGGGACAACCGATCTCAGTGATCACGGGTAGGAGGAGGAGTTACGCTAAGACCAGACCATGTCATTACAGAGGAGGCAGGTTTAGTCGTTGTCTGAGGACTATCCCTGCCTCCGGGTCTGGTCCTGACCGGATGGATACTAGAATCAGCAAGGGATACCCACATGACCTGAAGGTGCTGCTGTGCAATGCCAGGTCAATGATTCATAAGACTACTGCCATCCATGACTTGATCATGGATGGAGGACTTGACCTGGCATGTGTAACAGAGACTTGGTTGGATGAAGCAGATGGGCCTGTCCTTGCCGCTGCTTGTCCACCAGGTTTCTCTTACGCACAGCAACCCAGGTCATGTGGGCGGGGAGGGGGGGGTTGCAGTGATTTTTAGGAAGTCATTAGTTTGCACCAGGCGTCCTATTGGGAAGACCCAGTTTTCCGAGTGCATGTTCTGGAAGTTGGGCAATAGGGGCAGTACAGGATTCCTTTTGGTGTACCGACCTCCCCGCTGCACCAAGGATTCCCTGCCCGAGCTGCTTCAGGTCGTGGCGGATGTTCTCCTGGAGACACCTAGCTTGGTCGTCCTAGGGGATTTTAACATCCATGCCGACACGACCTTACAAGGGGCTGCTCGGGACTTCGTGGAAAGCATGGCCTCCATGGGGCTGTCCCTGAATAAGTCTGGCCCAACCCATAGTCGCGGACATGCCTTGGACCTGGTGTTTACCTCTATGGATGTTGGTGATCTGACACTAAGTAAAAGCGAAACGAAAGAAGTGCCATGGTCAGATCACTTCCTGGTGCAACTGGACTTCTCTGCGACCCATCCCCTCTGCAGGGAGGTGGGACCAATTCGGATGGTCCGCCCCCGCCACTTAATGGATCCAAATGGTTTCCAGAGAGTGGTAGGGGATGCTTTATCCCATGTTGATGGCCTTTCAGCCGATTCCCTGGTGGCCCGCTGGAATGTGGAGTTAACCAGGGCTATTGACTGTTTGGCTCCGAAGCGCCCTCTCCGATTGCATGGAGCCCAGACAGCCCCGTGGTTTTCCACGGATCTGAGGGCAATGAAACAATCGTTGAGACGGCTAGAGCGCCGGTGGCGGATAACTCATTCCGAATCTGACCGGACACAGGTTAGAGCTCAACGTCGAGCCTACCAAGTGGCGATAGCGACGGCGAAGAAGAATTTCTTCACCGCCTCTATTGCATCTGCAGAAAACAGTAGCAGGAGACTTTTTCAGGTGGTTCACAATTTAGTGGAACCACCTGCAACATCGGGGCCCAGTACGGGCCACATGTTCTCCTGCAATGATTTTGCAAAGTTTTTTGCAGATAAAATCGCTCAGATTCGGGAAGAAGTAGACTCCACCGTGGGAGCAGGGCCGGGGCGGGAGAGTGCTAGAGTTCTGTCTAGTCAAGTTGAGTGGGATCAATTCCAATCTGTTACCTCCGAGGATGTGGACAGGCTGCTTGGACGAGTGAAGCCAACCACCTGTCTCCTGGATCCTTGCCCATCCTGGCTTATAAAAGCTAGCCGGGAAGGACTGGGCGATGGGCTTCGTGGGGTGGTGAATGCTTCCCTCCGTGAGGGAGCCTTCCCAGACCCGCTGAAAGAGGCGGTTATTAAACCGCTTCTTAAAAAACCATCTTTAGATGCGGCCACGATGGCCAACTATCGCCCAGTTTCAAATCTTCCATTCTTGGGCAAGGTGATTGAACGAGCGGTGGCCGAACAACTCCAGGCACGCCTGGAAGAAGCGGACTATTTGGATCCCTTCCAGTCGGGATTCAGGCCTCATCATGGGACTGAAACTGCCTTGGTCGCACTGGTTGATGATCTTCGGCGGGCTAGGGACAAAGGTGAGAGCTGTTTCCTAGTTCTGCTGGATCTCTCAGCGGCGTTTGATACCATCGACCATAACATCCTTCTGGACCGTCTTGAGGGGCTGGGAGCTAGGGGCACTGTCATACAGTGGTTCCGCTCCTTCCTCCTGGGCCGTGTTCAGAAAGTGGTGGTGGGGGATGAATGTTCAGACCCCTGGGCTCTCACTTGTGGGGTGCCTCAGGGTTCTGTCCTCTCCCCCATGCTTTTCAACATTTACATGCAGCCGCTGGGAGAGATCATCAGGAGGTTTGGGCTGGGTGTTCATCAGTATGCGGATGATACCCAGCTCTACCTCTCCTTTAAATCAGAACCAGTGAAGGCGGTGGAGGTCCTGTGTGAGTGTCTGGAGGCGGTTGGAGGATGGATGGCGGCTAACAGATTGAGGTTGAATCCTGACAAGACAGAAGTGCTGTTTTTGGGGGACAGGAGGCAGGCAGGTGTGGAGAATTCCCTGGTCCTGAATGGGGTAACTGTGCCCCTGAAGGACCAGGTGCGCAGCCTGGGAGTCATTTTGGACTCACAGCTGTCCATGGAGGCACAGATCAAATCTGTGTCCAGGGCAGCTGTTTACCAGCTCCATCTGGTACGTAGGCTGAGACCCTATCTGCCTGTGGACTGTCTCGCCAGAGTGGTGCATGCTCTGGTTATCTCCCGCTTGGACTACTGCAATGCACTCTACGTGGGGCTACCTTTGAAGGTGACTCGGAAACTACAACTAATCCAGAATGCGGCAGCTAGACTGGTGACTGGGAGCGGCCGCCGAGACCATATAACACCGGTCTTGAAAGACCTACATTGGCTCCCAGTACGTTTCCGAGCACAATTCAAAGTGTTGGTGCTGACCTTTAAAGCCCTAAACGGCCTCGGTCCAGTATACCTGAAGGAGCGTCTCCACCCCCATCATTCTGCCCGGACGCTGAGGTCTAGCGCCGAGGGCCTTCTGGCGGTTCCCTCACTGCGAGAAGTAAAGCTACAGGGAACCAGGCAGAGGGCCTTCTCGGTAGTGGCGCCCGCCCTGTGGAACGCCCTTCCAGCAGATGTCAAAGCGATTAACAACTACCTGACATTCAGAAGACATCTTAAGGCAGCCCTGTTCAGGGAAGTTTTTAACGTGTGATATTTTATTGTATTTTTGCTTTCTATGGAAGCCGCCCAGAGTGGCTGGGGAGGCCCAGCCAGATGGGCGGGGTATAAATAATAAATTATTATTATTATTATTATTAAAGCTTGAGCATCCCCAGGATATGGCTCTCCAGGAAAGAGAAGCCTCCCCCCTGCTTTAAGAAATTGGTTCCACTGTTCAGCTACTCTCACCGTCAAGAAGATTCTCCTAATATTCAACCGAAATCCATGCTCCTGTCACTTAAACCCATTAGAATCCTCTGTGGCATGGACAGTGGCTGATCAGACGGCAAGTCTATATGCAAAGGATTCCCTGAGGGAAGGGAAATCTGAAAACCATTTGCTGACAAGAGGGCTAACCTAAAATGCTCATATCAGATTGCTAGTGTGTACACTTACAAAGGAACTCCATGGAAATCAAATGGGACATACTCTCAAGAAAGTGTGCCTAGGATCAAGGTGTTAAGATTGCTTCTAAAGGTCTACCATCCAAAACTTTAGGCACGTCTGGTCACAATTACCTTATTTTTCTATTTAAAGAGGCACAAGGTTTGAGGGAGAGAGACTGAACTGGGTGAGAACATGCAGGTGCTTGACTAAACTGCAGCTGGCTAGAGCTTCGCTCTTCCCTGAGGATCAATAGATTGACATATCCAAGGCTAGGCTGGCTGTAAATAGACCTTAATATTACAGGAGGAAGAGCAAAGCTGCTAAGTGGGGGAAGACAACAGAACGGGAGGGAGCCCAACCTTCTGCTTGCTGAAGATGAGCAAGCTGTAAATAAAGAGCCTGCTAAAAGCATGTGCCATGGAACAGATTCCAAGCAGCTACGGAGGCTTCCTGGCCAGAACCATTAGTATAAATCTTAACTGTATCAAGCGGTGCAACGGTTGACATTTGCCAACTAGGAAAACTGCCAGAAGTTAAAGCCTGAAGGGGTTCTGGTTCATCTACTGGGTCTATCAAGCAAGCGGCGCCATTTCCATTACCAAGGGCAATTCACTCCTTTCAGACTCTGCTCCAAAAGCTGAGCGAAAATGAAAAAAAGAAGACAAACTGTACTTGTGTGATTTAGTGGGTGGATTTCCCCACACTAAGCAGAGGTGTGAGTTGGGGGGCAGCGGCTCATCAATTCCTAATCAATGCCTGCCCATCGAATGAGGCGAAACACACCCAATTAACCCAGCAGTGTGAAACACAAACAACGGCACCACGCAGGGATTTTGTCCTTTAGGACAGTACCACACTTTTGTGTGACAAGTTTGTTTTCTGCACAACACACACGTTGCAGGCTGTGGTACAACCATGTCTCTTAGGTACATGTATATGCCCGTATGTTGTCACGGTTTGCGCTTGCTCTGGGAAAACATCTGTGTACAAACAGCAAACATGTTTTCCCATGTAAATTACAAAGCCATCCTTGAACTTGGGTACCTTTGCACCACTGTTCAAAGAGCTGAGCATGATTCATCTCGTATTCCTGCACAACTACATAAAATGCTTGGTAATGTGAGAAGATACCAATGCTCCAGCCAAGGCCACACCATGCAGCCAGATATCCTCTTTGTGCTGAAAATGGGTGGGGTAATGTCAAAAACACATTGGGGGAGCAAACAGCATAAGACACCCAAAAGGTGGCAAGAGGGGACAGAGGGGAACAGAAACTGTTTTTAATATTCAGTTGGAAGCCGCCCAGAGTGGCTGGGGAAACCCAGTCAGATGGGCGGGGTATAAATAATAAATTATTATTATTATTATTATTATTATTATTATTATTATTATTATACTCCCCTCCACCCTCTGTTCAGAATCAAAGCTTCCAAGTCAGGGAGGACTCAAGACAGACATCGCAAATAACTCAAGAGTCACATTTCTTCTGGTTTGATGCAAAGCATGACGTGAGTTGTTAAAAGGCAAATGAGACCTCCCAGTTAGAGAAAGGCTGGGTCTGGTGGTTGAGACACATGGACACAAGCTAGGAACACATTTGTGCCAGGAAAGGGGGAGTTAGGACCCAGGGATGTTGAGCTGTTCACTTGGGGCAAGGGCAACATGTAAATGGACCAATTGCAGATCATGGGAATGCAGAATGAAAAATCTGCTGAACCCATGTTGAGGCCAAGTCATTTTTATTTTTTTTTAATGAAGGTGCAGAGTTGGGCAGAAGCAAGCCACCTTTGACCCCCATTAATCACAGATGCATCGTCTTCTTGGAAGTGGCAGAGCTGCCACAGGGACCCCAATATACCACTTGTGGTCTATTATCTCTCACTGAAGTCATGAACCACAACCCTGTAGGACAGGTTCGCTGCTTGCCAGCAGTGCAACAGCAGCTGCCCCCAGCAGCCGGCACCAACTGGAATTCTGCCTGCAGTCAGCAATGCAATGTTGAAGATCTTGCATGTGCTGGGGCTAGAGACTACCATTTTAGGTGGCCCAAACATCTCTCTCTCCCTCTTTTGCTTTGGAGGCTTCTGGAATAAGAGATGCAAAGAGAACTTTTTAGAAAGAAGCTCCAGAAAAGTACCAAACATACAAGCTTGGATGTTTGGGGTCAAGGATCTGGCCGCTGTCCTTGCAGCTAGGAGGGCAAGCCCAGGGATCCAGTCAATTAGGTAAGTAAGGCTACTAGAGCAGGGGGCAGTCAATTGGAGGAGATGGGATTCTTCCAAGAAACTATCTGCTCAGTCCAAAAGGTGACCACAACATAAAGATGGAAGGGGGCATGGGGTGGGGCAGAAGGGGAATTAAAATATACACTTACTGCATTCATAGATCTGCTCCAGTTTATCCACAGAAGAAAGGGAGAAGAATTTGTAACCAGATTTGCTGCCAACAGCTAAGGACCTGCAAAGCAAGACATGAGGTCAATGAAGCACGGGAACGGAACAAACTCGCCGTTTCACACAGAAAACCAAGCAGCAACCTCCACCAACCTGATGCCCTCCCGGAAGTATTGGACTATATCAGCCCCAGTGAAAGTGGCTGTGCTCACTAGGGCTGGTGAGAGTCATGCCCAAATTATCCAGAGGGCACCAGGTTGGCAAAGATTGCAACAGAACACCCCAAGCTCTCTCACAAGCACGTGCAACTTCACAGTTTGTCCTGGATCATCACGCGCTCACCAATTTCATCATCCAAGTACGTGGCTGCTTGCAAAACCAAAATAGCAGCCCCATTCTTTTCTTTATTTGCCTTACTGCAAAAATAAATGCAGACCAAGGTTCAAAAAGAGCATGCTGCAAGGAGCAGTAAGAGCTGAACACAGAACTATGTGCATATTGATAATAGCTGTGTGATTTGTTTGCACCCGTAAGATAGTGCTTTCTTTGCATACTGGATTCCTGGCTTGGGGCAAATTGTTTCTCTTTGAGTGGCCTGGGGAGGGGGAGAAACTTAAGTGCTTGCTTTTTCCAAAGTTATTACTAAGGCATGTCCTCAAGAGAGTTAGATATTGACCAGACCAAGTAAGTGACACATGAACACAAATCACATGACAATTCATTTCCCCTTAAGAGACACAACTCTTTGGGGAAGCTGAAATGCTTAGTTGTAATGTGCGCCATGTAGCGAAAGCCTTTATTTTTAAGGCATTTGTTGTTCTGAGGTTTCTGCAACTTGCACTGCCCATTGTCAATTGTATCAGACGCTAAATCAAATGACCAAACCCCACAACAAGCTGTTGTGCTGATGACCTAGCAAAAAGGCCTGATTTTTGGAGAGCCAAGTGGATCAGCGATAATCCTGTCATTTAGAAGCTGGGGGTAGCAAGCAGAGAAGCACTGTGTTCCCCAACAGAAGGCTGAACCTAACACTGAAAGCTGCTTCACACTATGTCAGACCTTTGGGTCTGTCTCGCTCAGTAGTGTCTCCACTGACTGGCAAGAGGATGCATGTTCAACCCAGTCTGTAGCTCACATTGGCACGCCCTGTTCCCTGTCCTGTTAGGGATGTGAACTTCCCTGTACAAGTATGTACCTAGGGGGATCGAGGCAAACATCTTGCTATGGCCTTCTCCTAAAGCAGGCACATCCAACTTCCAAGAGACTGCGATCTACTCCCATTATAAAAAAACTGGCAGTGATCTACCGTTGGATTGACCAGAGTTGTTGAGATTCAATCGACCAGGGACACCCCACGATGGACCAGTAGATCGCGATCGACCAGTAAGACATCCCTGTCCTAAAGGACTAGGGATTCTGGTGTTCATGGTATAATTCTGCCCACTTTCCATCTCTCCCCGCCCCTCCTTAGGATCTCTGAGCTAGCAATGCCATCGTGCTGCCTGCGAGAACAGCAGCTACGAAGAGAAAATGAAACAGGGGGAGGGGAGAATTGTTCATGCAACACCCAGCCCCCATTTTGAGGTCTGATTGGAAGAACTGGCTTGAAAGATAAACAGCCTCTTCCTGTGCCATTATCCTTCCAAACAGCACCAAAGATCGATTACTAACATGCTGTGATATGTGGTTGTAAATAATTAAGACTACACTTGTCAGAAGACAAAACACACACTGTGGTTGCAAAACATTTCCTTTGAGCATCTTCCACAAGTCTCTCAACAGCAGGTACTCTGCGCATGAGGAGGCGGCTCAGGATCTGCTGGCAGATCTCTGGGTAATTTGTCACAGGTGGGCAAGACTCCAAATGTTTTAAACGACATCAACTTTCCCCACCAAATTAGGCTGCTGACCTGAAGAAAGCAAACCATGAGTAGACTTATAGGTGAAAGGACTGAGTTTGGTCCAGTTCAGTTCTGATACTAAATACAAATTCCTGGGCTCAGAAAGTGCTCAGAAGTATCCTGTTCTAACTGAACATCCTTTGCACCTAGCTCTGGTTGGTAAATATTGTGGTTCTCATTTTAAAAAACATACACTAAGCCTATCTGACAAGCCTCAAATAAAGGTAAAGGTAAAGGGACCCCTGACCATTAGGTCCAGTCGTGGCCGACTCTGGGGTTGCGGCGTTCATCCCGCTTTATTGGCCGAGGGAGCCGGCGTACAGCTTCCGGGTCATGTGGCCAGCATGACTAAGCCGCTTCTGGCAAACCAGAGCAGCGCACGGAAACGCCGTTTACCTTCCTGACGGAGCAGTACCTATTTATCTACTTGCACTTTGACGTGCTTCCGAACTGCTAGGTTGGCAGGAGCAGGGACCGAGCAACGGGAGCTCACCCCATTGCGGGGATTCGAACTGCCAACCTTCTGATCAGCAAGTCCTAGGCTCTGTGGTTTAACCCACATCGCCACCCGCGTCCCACTAAGCCTCAAATATATTATTATTATTATTATTATTATTATTATTATTATTATTATTATTAATGCGATAAGTGGGACTGTGGCATTCTGCATACAAGACCAGAGTACAATGTAAGAACAAGAGACCACAACATTTCTTTCAAGATAACCCCTATATCCACCTGAAACAGAACACTGTTCTTCATATCAAAACCCTTCTTTTTATTGTTGCTCAAGATGTACTCAGTGCTGGGGAATTTATCAACAATAATCACAGAAATCAATTCTTTCACTCCACACACTTTTATTTCAGTGTGAACCTACAGCAAATGATATCCACAAACCTCTGTACCACAACAGGAAGGTCTCGTTTCACATTCCTGCAATGAAAGGGGGGGGGCAGAGCTCTGCCTAATCATAAATTCAGTGCTTTTATTTAAATAAGTCCACACCATAGTGCTAAAATTCCCAAGTTTTGTCACTTACACTTTCTGTCATTTAGTTTTATCTACAGTACTAGTGTGTTTTGTGCAGGGGTTAAGATGGTGCAACTATGCAAAAACACATATACCAGAACCCATGTGTGCAATTTATCCGCAAGATCTCAACCAGCTGGCTTTCAGTCACGCAAGGTTGAAATCACACAAGTTAATTGCGTGCAAGGTGCAATCGTACTATATTTAATATCATTGTACTGGGCCACAGAATTTACTTCTCTCTAGGGATATGAACTTGGATCACTTTCTTTCACAGGGAGAGCGGTTTTCTATTACACACACTGACTAAAGAATTTCATACACTGGACAGACTATGCAAGCCTATTTGTGGAAGGGTTGCGGTGGGAAGGAGCCAAGCTTTTGAGGAAAGGATCAGGCTACTAGACCTTTGGGCCCTTCGATCTCAGCGAGTCACCCAGCATCAAGGAAAGGAATTTTGTGTGGCTTCCCTTGTACACAAAGGAAGCAGTCATACCAAAAACAGCCCAACGGCACAGCTCTCCCGATCATTTCCTCTTATTCACTTCCCACGGGTGATGCTCCTCCCTGCAAAATGGCCTATTTATCACTGCCCCATCAATTGCCTCTTAAGCATTTCAAAACCCTCACACTCTGATTACATACTCCAACTTCTTTCCCATGCACTTCAGTGTGAGCCCTACTTTGAATTCAAGAGGCAAGAACTCTGCAGTGTTTCAGCTTGCTTCTGCTCCCATTATAGGAAGTCCCACACCCCCACACCAACGCCAGGCCCAGAAAGCCACAAATTTGGGGACAAGGAGAAGGAAAGAGGAGACCCGGGGATACACACACACACACCGTCTTTGATTTGGGGGTGGTTATACCAAATTTATATATACAAAGAATAAGAGCTTGATTACAGCAGGGATGTGGCCCTCCAGATGTTGCTGCATTCAGACTCCCATCAGCCCTAGGTAGCATGGCCAATGGGAGCTGTGGACCAGCAACACCTGGAAAGCCACAGATGTCCCATTCCTGACTTACTCCAAAGTTAGTTGCTTAGAATTACAGGGTAAGGTTCGTTAACAAAGCAGGGCTGACTTCTGAGTAAACATTAGGGCCCTCTCTCCCCCCTGAAGGCTAACTGCATCAGGGCAGTGGGTGTCTTCCAGGAAAAACTACTGGGTGTCCACTGACTTCAATGCACCTAATGTTTGAGCACTGTCCACACAAGAGAGGTGTGATAACTCTACTGCAGTCCAAAAACATCTGGAGGGCCCCAGGTTGGCAAAGGTTGCCTTGAACTGGACAGAGCATCTCTTACACTCTTCATACCAAAGGCCTTCATACTATGTTCCAGGAAACCCTGAGGTTCTTGGGAAGCTCAATGTAAGTTTCTCAGTGAGTGGATCAGAGAGGCTGCTCTGAAACAGAAAAGGCTTGCCCCCTGCAACACCCACCCCCACATCCCTTACCACTCATGGGACTTGTGGGGAAGTCTAACAAGCCTGGGACCCCACCCCCAGGCCTCAACACAAGACTGCAAAGAGTAGACAAGTCAGGGCTAAATAGATCAAACCTCTGACTCAGTATAAAAAGCAGTTTCATATCCCCAAGAAAGGTTGCTTTGGGGATTGCAGCTGAATCCAAACTGGGATTACTCAGAACTGTGCCTGAAGTGCTTGCCAAGGACTTCAAACCCCTCCTCAAAGCCTTCCCAGTGAAGTTTTCATACTGCAATTAAACTGAACCCAGGTATGCGTAAGTGCAACATGGTATATTCTGCCTACCCTTCCTCTGGGAATTATTAGTTTACGAACCAACTTTTCTACAAGGAGCACAAGGCAGCATACACAGTTTGCCCCCCTCCCCCTGCGCACACTTTTATCCTTACAACAATCCTGTGAGATAAGACTGAGAGGTAGTGACTGACGTGATGCCACCTGGTAAGCTCTATAGACAAGTGGGGCTTTAAACTTAGTCTCCTCAGTCCTTCCCAGCCCAAAACTTTAACCACTACACCACAGTGGCCCTTGTGTTATCCTCTATATTGTAAGCTCGAGGCACAGACCCGTCCTTTCATTCTTTTTGAAGTGCTAGAACACACTGGGTTCTATGGGATCTGCTCTCATTGCAGGCATCAAGAAAGAGTTCCACTTCACCACCACCAATCCCTCATTCTCCACCTGCCCAGGCCATGAGTCGTGATCTTTTCTCCACCAGCACCTTCCGAAGCCTTCTTCAGTGAGACACACTGAAGATTTAGCAGTCTCCCTCTTATGATCCCCAGCAACTTGCTTCTAAGCAACCCTCAAGGTGCTCTAAGCTCAAGAAGAAGGGTGTGTGTGATGATTCGAGGTTCTAACCCTCATCAAAGCACCTCCACAATGGAGAAAGAATTGCAAGTTAAATATTTCCCTGCCAAGAACCTGTTTTAAAAACACAAGCATCTTGCAGCACATACGCCTTCCAGACAGGTAGCGTGTTAAGTCTGTTGTAGCAAAAAACAAAAATGAGATTTGCGGTATCTTACAATGCTAACCAATATATACTGTAAACTGTCAGGGGTCCTTCACCTTTTTTTTCACTTTTGTTCATCTTGTCAGATGTATGAATTGCAAATCCTGAACTGGCAAGTACACACAACTGTGTGTGCGCGTGCAAAAACACACACACACACACACACACACACACACCCCAACACATGGTTGGGAAAGGTAGGTAAGTGATTTCAGAGGGAAATGAAATGGAAAAAGGACATACAGGGACAATTACAACATAGCTACAGTGACCAATAACAAGGCAGGTTTGGCAACAGCATGAACAGCTTGGCAGTGGTTATCTCTCACCCACCTGAGATCCCTAAATAAAACAGTGGCCATCTGAATAATTTGGCAAACTCCCAGTCACTCACAGAATTGGCCAGATTCAGATTTATTTGCGTTCAGTCATCAGAATGTTACTAAGCAAAAGTTAACAAAGGGAGCAATATACTTTTATGAAAGTAACACAGCAACATGTATAAAAAAAATAAAAATGACAGAGTAAGAGACACAAACCTAATAATGAACATTAAAATTATTAACCTCCATGGCAAACCACAACATTTATCTGTAAGGCTAGGATTTTAACACACATTAAAAAGGATAATCTGAATCTTTCAGGCAAGACACAGCAACCTCCTTTAAAAGAAAGGAATTATCCAGAACTCTTCCTTATGCTAGATCAACCTTCCCCTCTACCTGGTGCTCTCCAGATGTTGGCCGATGGGACTTGCAGTCCAAAACATCTGGAGAGAATCAAATAGGGGAAGCTAGTTGGTAAATATGGCACCAGCAGCAGCCAACTTTGAAGGCAATGATTACAAAATCCAATATACCATGTGAATTCTTACTTCACTCAAAATATGAACACTGCATAGGAACACTGGTGCAATGGTTGAGCACTGGTCCAGGACATGGGAGAAACCGGGGCTCAAATCCCCAGTCATGAAGCTGGCTGGGTGACCATGGAAGCCAGTCAACTGCCTCTCAGCCTGAACTACCTCACAGGGCTGTTGTGGGGATTAAATGAGGAGAGGGAGATCTACGAATGTTGCCACCTTGAGCTCCATGGAGAAAAAGGTGGGATATAGATTAAATGAATAAATAATGATAATAATAATAATAATAAATACAGGATCAGACCAGAACCTGGGAAAGAGTGGGTTCGAATCCTCATTCAGCCATGAAGCTCACTGGGAGCGACCTTGGAAGCCAGCCAACTGTCCCCCGTTCTCTCTTTGTCTAACCTACTCACAAGTAGATAGCTCAGATGGTTAGAGCCTGATGCTGATAACACCAAGGTCGCAGGTTCAATCCCCACAAAGCCCCTGCAAATACCTGCATTGCAGCGGGTTAAACTAGATGATCCTCAGCATCCCTACAATTCTACTTCCCAGGCGTGTTTTGAGGATAAAAAGGAGAGGCAGTGGGAACCATAATACACCTGGCACGATCTCCTTGGATTTTTTAAAAAAGAAAGAAAGCAATAAAAATAAACTAAGAAACAAATAAATCCTCGGTGTGCGTGCCTTCTCTTCCTCCCGCCCCCCGCCTCATTTAAGGACATTTCTTCTCCAAACTCTCCCTCTTTCAAAGGAATATACACTGCACATTTAAAACAGCATAATTAACAAGATATAACATATTACCATAAGCATAGGACATATCTGTTGTCACTGCCAACCCACGTCTGTGGAATGCTCTCCCCAGAGAAGTCTGCCTGGCACCTTCATTATGCACCTTTAGGAGCTGGGCAAAAACATTCCTTTTTAACCAGGCCTTTGGTTGACCTGACTGACATCCTATACTTTTTTAAAATGTGGCTCTTTCTGGGGGGGAGGGGGTGTTATTGGGTTATTGTTTTTCTTTTGATTTTATATACTGTATTGCCATCTTTTTTTGTGAACCGCCCAGAAACCTATAGGTATAGGGCGGTATATAAATTCAAACAACAATAATAACAAAATAAAAAAATTCCTTCCAGTAGCACCTTAAAGACCAACTAAGTTAGTTCTTGGTATGAGCTTTCGTGTGCATGCACACTTCTTCAGATACACTGAAACAGAAGTCACCAGACCCTTCTATATAGTGAGAAGGTGGGGAGGGGTATTACTCAGAAGGGTGGTGGGAATGGGTGATTGGCAGATAGCTGTGATGAGCCTGTTGACGACTCTTAACGACTGCAATAGGTCTTACAGGAAAAAGCAAGGGGTGAGAAGGTGAAAAATGGCTTTGTCATGTATAATGAGATAAGAATCCATTGTCTTTGTTCAGACCAGGTCTCTCCATGGTTTTAAGTTTGGTAATAAGTTGCAATTCAGCAGCTTCTCTTTCCAGTCTATTTCTGAAATTCCTTTGTAATAGAACAGCTACTTTGAGATCTTGTATAGAATGTACACGAAAGCTCATACCAAGAACTAACTTAGTTGGTCTTTAAGGTGCTACTGGAAGGAATTTTTTTTATTTTGTTTTGACTATGGCAGACCAACACGGCTACCTACCTGTAACTGGAACAATAATAACAATAGCAATAAAAATAATAATAATAATGCGTGCAGGATCTCAGGTATAGCCACTCAGGCACGCGCACGCGCAGTACCGGGGTTCCAGGTGGGGGATCCTCCCCCGCCCCCCCCCCGTTTTCGAACCTTCGCCTCCCCCCTCCTTCCGCTCCCCCCCCCCGCGTTCTCTCTCGGCCACGCCCCCTCCCCCCTCTGGCCTTACGTGTTGTCCTGGTTGAAGTTGGCGAAGAGCAGTTGGCCGGCGCCGGCCTCGCCGCTCTGACTGGCCAAGTTCATGGCTCTCCCTGGCGGCGGCGGCGGCGGCGCCCCCCCCGTCCCCGGCCGGCGGGAGGGCAGCGGAAAGAGGCCTGTCAGCCTCGACGGCTCCCGGCCCCGCTCGGCTCCGGCCGCCTCCTCATCCCTCTCAGCGGCGCCTTGTTTACGCTCCGGTAGTGGCCGGAGCCTTCAGCGCGCCTGCGCCAACCCGCCTACTTCCCTCCTCGCCGCGGCGAAAGCGGGCCGGCCATTGGCGGGCGCTTCGCGACCGGCCACCGTAGCGCCCGTGCGCCTGCGCGATTTCCGGAGAGAGGCGGGGGACGGGAACGGGACGAGGGCTCGCGCGTGCGCCGTATGGTGCGCGAGGTCTTTCTGCGCGCGCGCAGTGCAGCTTCCCCGAGACTGTTGGGTTTTGGCGCGAAAGGCTTTCTGTCTCGAGGTGCCTGAGGGGAATTTTTAGAAACACACAAAACGAGGCAGAAAAGACAGAAGTTTGAGAAAGAAGTCAGATTAGGGAGTCCCACATAATGAAACAAGGACATTTCAAATCAGCAACTATTTATTACTCAGTATTTCTTTAAAAAGCACTGGTTGTTTTTTTTAAAAAAAATAAAGAGACAAAAGTAATAATAATAAATTTTTATTTATATTTATATATATATATATATATAATATTTATTCCAGTTTTAAAGGTTACAAAAAGAAAACACTAAGCAAGAAAAAACAAAACAATACATCACAATAGATACAAACAGACAAAAAAAACAACAGAAAAATACAAACAATTAAGAAAAAAAACCAAATCAAACCTTTACATAACTTTCTTTCCTTTGCTTATTTCCTTGACCTCCTCACACCTCCCTTTTTTGTATTCTAGTTCAATTAGATATTTCAGCAAATCCTTTCCAGCTTTGTTTTTATCCTAATAATTTATCTTAATATACTGTAATTTTACATTCTCGTCCTGTAGCACCCTGCTTGTGGTTAACGCTTAGCTGGAATGAAATATTCAACGCAGCAATAGAGAAATTAAAATAATAATTTATTTGTCAGACAAATAAATGAGAGGCACAGTGGTATATGGTTACCAAGCTCTGGCCTGGCCTCCTGCCAATCTGGCCAGCACTTATATTTCCTTAATCCAGCCCCCTTGCTCCTCCTGTGGCTGCCTCTGTCCAATCAGCCTGGTTGAAATTCCTATTGGCTGTTTGCTAGAACCAATCACAAAAGATACACCCATTTCCTTCTTGCCCTTTTATGGAAAATAAAAAGCTATATATTCTTCTATCTATAAATGACAAATAAGTAGTAATATATCTTACATGTGTCTCAACAAGGAACCTTAATTACCAGCTCACCTCGCCCTATTGCCCTCCAAAACAAATGGTTTAATCTCAAATTTTTATCTTAAACAGATGTCAAGGATCATCATTGAAAGATCTCCTTCCTTTGGAGGTCTCTAAACAAAAGCTTGACAAATGCTCTAATGATGTTTCCTGCTTGGCAGGGGGGCTGGGCTGGTGGCTGATGGCCCCTGTGATCTCTTCCAACTATATGAAATAAGAATCTAGCATAAGGATTTAACATTTCTTAGCTTCTAATTCCTTTGCATAATTACATTTAAGCCAATATATTTAATACATTACATAACATAGCTTTTTAGAAGAATAAACCTTTTCAAAGTAAGGAACAGTTTCCAGCCTCAAAAATAGAAAGAAAACCTCTCTTCTCCAGCCAAGCCAGTTGCCTTTTTCACTGCTCTTGACCTTTGAACCTTAGGAAAATATGGCTCAAGTTGAATGGGAGGCACATGGTTTTATTTTACTATTTACCCACTCTTAATTATGTTTATCTCTTTTTTTATCTTCTGTAATATGTAGGGTCAGTGTAACCTTGGCTGTCAGCCTGTAATTCCCTTTTTACGACTTTGAGAATTGTTTTCTGCTATAAATCAGGGGGGCCCCTTGTCTAGGAGGAAAAACATTTTGCCAAGGTTCTTAGGCAGCTGCTCTTCTGCCTGGCATGAACATTTGAAAATCTTTAAGCTCATTTTAAGATACAGGCCCTGATCAAAATATAAGCTTGATAAGAATGCAGGCTTATGATTAGATGCCTCAGTCCTTCACCAATTAACAAATCCATTTTTACCTAATCCTTTATATCATTTCTGCTAAAACCACATTACTTCATTCCAATATCCTTCTAACATTCCTTAATTTTGCAATGTTTCTGTAGATAAACTTTAAATTTTTTCCAATCTTCTTCCACCAACTCTTCACCTTGGTATAAATTTTTATTTATACCCCTGGTTCAGAAAACCCGGCTCAGGGCAGCTAACAACAAATTTAAAACACTTAATTGATGCAACAAACAACAGCATAAAATACAATATGAAATGTGAATAACAATAAATTCAGAATTCAAAAATCAATTTAGGGGGAAATCCATCCAATAAACATTAGATTATCACCAGGGCTAGCTGGCTAAATTAGTCCTATTTGGGCCAGCGAAGAATATATACGTAACCACAAACATTTCATTGAACCAACAGGGTATTCCTTTTCTTTATTTCATAAATAAATAGGCACCAGTGGTGAATAGATAACCGCAGGCAATTTCATAAAATACCATATTCTGACATCGTTCAAGATGAGATTTTTTTCAACGTCTGTTTGATTTTCTTCTGTAACGTTTTTATCCCTGAATTTTTTGCCTGACCTTTGAATGTAGTAAGCAAACTGCTTAATGGATTCCCCCCCCCCCCCACTAAAAGTTTGGAGCAAAAGGCGAAAGATTTATACGATCTGAAGAGAAACCAGTCAATGACACCAGTCAAGCTTGCAAAAAATTATCATTTGCCCGATAATAAATGTTGGAAATGCAAAGAGACTGAAGGTACATTCTTTCACCTTTGGTGGACATGCCCAAGGATTAAGACATTCTGGGAGATGATCTATAATGAAATGAAAAAGGTATTTAAATATACCTTCTTGAAGAAACCAGAGGCCTTCTCCTGGGAATGGTCGGCCAATTGGTGCCAAAGAAGGACAGAACTTTCTTTATGTACGCAACAACAGCAGCAAGAATACTCATCGTGAAGTATTGGAAGACACAAGATTTACCCACCCGGGAAGAGTGGCAGATGAAGTTGATGGACTATATGGAACTGGCGGAAATGACTGGCAGAATCCGAGACTGTAGCACCCTGCTTGTGGTTAACGGTTAGCTGGAATGAAATATTCAACGCAGCAATAGAGAAATTAAAATAATAATTTATTTGTCAGACAAATAAATGAGAGGCACAGTGGTATTTGGTTACCAAGCTCTGGCCTGGCCTCTTGCCATTCTGGCCAGCACTTATATTTCCTTAATCCAGCCCCCTTGCTCCTCCTGTGGCTGCCTCTGTCCAATCAGCCTGGTTGAAATTCCTATTGGCTGTTTGCTAGAACCAATCACAAAAGATACACCCATTTCCTCTTGCCCTTTTATGGGAATCAAAAAGATATATATTCTTCTATCTATAAATGACAAATAAGTAGTAATATATCTTACATGTGTCTCAACAAGGAACCTTAATTACCAGCTCACCTCGCCCTATTGCCCTCCAAAACAAATGGTTTAATCTTAAATTTTTATCTTAAACAGATGTCAAGGATCTTGAGTTCACTGGCTCTAATGATGTTTCCTGCTTGACAGGGGGGCTGGGCTGGTGGCTGATGGCCCCTGTGATCTCTTCCAACTATATGAAATAAGAATCCATCATTTCTTAAATCCTTTGCATATTACATTTAAGCCAATATATTTAATACATAACATAAATAACCTTTTAAAAGGAAAAGAAATCTTAAAAGGATCTCAGTTTAAGAAAGAAACAACTTTAGAAAAAGACTTCCCAAAATACTCTCTTCCTTTCTGCCAGCTAGATGCTTTTCCATTGCTCTTGACCTTTGAACCTTAGGAAAATATGGCTCAAGTTTAATGGGAGGCACATGGTTTTATTTTACTATTTACCCACTCTTAATTATGTTTATCTCTACTTTTTTATCTTCTGTAATATGTAGGGTCAGTGTCCTCGCTCTCAGCCTGTAATTCCCTTTTTGACTTTGAGAATTGTTTTCTGCTATAAATCAGGGGGCCCCCTTGTCTAGGAGGAAAAACATTGCCAAGGTTCTTAGGCAGCTGCTCTTCTGCCTGGCATGAAACATTTGAAGATCTTTAAGCTCATTTTAAGATACAGGCCCTGATCAAAATATAAGTTTGATAAAAATGCAGGCTTAGGATTAGATGCCTCAAGACCAGGGAGAAGAGTCGGTGGAAGAAGATTGGAAAAAATTTAAAGATTATTTACGGAAATACTGTAAAATTAATGAATGCTAGAAAAATGTTGGAATGAAGTTATATGGCTTTAGCAGAAATGTTACAAGGAATTAAGTACAAATAGATTATTTATGTATTAAAGGGAAAAAATAAGGTTAGAATATGTTAAGATAAATTACAGGACAGAAAACAGAGGAAGATGGAAAGGAATTGCTGAAACAGTTAATTAAAGTGGAATACAAAAAGGGAGGCGTGAGGAGGTTGTTGAAACAAGTGAATGAAAGATAAGATACTGAAATTATTGGATGTGTTTTAAACTGTGTTTGTTTTGTTTTGTTAATTTAATATTTTAGTGTTAGTGTTATGTGGTGTTTTTGTTTTTGTATTGTATCGTATTGTTTTGCTTAATTCTTTTTCTTTCTTTTGTAGTCTTTAAAATGTTAATAAATATTATTTTTTAAAAAAATTAAAAGTTTGGAGCAGTATAGAAGTGCAATGGATAACAACAACAACAACAAGCACAGTATTCCTTTTTTATGAAGCAGTAATCAGTATATAACATTTACTAAAACCAACACTGTTGATTTTGCTGTTTTCATATTGATACATCAGGACTGAATAGACCTCCATTAACATTTAACAAAACACTGATTTTATAGACTCTGGGGGAGTCTCCATGCATTTTCCTTTTTTATGCTTTTACAGTAAATTGGTACATCCATTTCACAATATTCTTCTACATTATTGACTTCCCCTCCCCTCCCTCTTTTTTACTCTTAGCTGTGCTGCATATCTTTCTACACCTAATTAATTTAGCTGCTGTTCATATATCTAGTCCTGCTTGGAGATTTATGCAACTGTTATAATCCTTTAAATATTCTCCAAAGTTTTCCCATTCTTCTCTTACAGTTATGTTTGTCCTGGTTTCTTACCTCTGCAGTCAGCACCGCTAACTCCACATATTCTATTAACTTATTCTGCCAATCCTCTTTTTTTGGAACTGTTTTTCTCCTTCTGAATTTGTTCATAGGCTATTCTGGCTGCAGCAGTTGCATAAAGAAAAAGATTTAATGCATTCTTAGGTATCTCACCCTCTATTATACCCAAAAGGAACATCTCTGTTTTGGGGGGAATTGTCAACCTTAGCACTCCATGTGCTTTCCAAGGGTTTGGTTTCCTTGGAGTGAATTATTATTATTATTATTATTATTATTATTATTATTACCCCACCCATCTGACTGGGTTTCCCCAGCCACTCTAGGCGGCTCATGCAGACCCTGCACAGTTGGTCCAAAATTACCATACTTTTCCGTGTATAAGACTAGGGTTTTTTTTTTTTTACTTTAAAATAAAGTCCTATACACGGATAGTGCATATGCCCATTTTCTAAATTTGGGGTCCCTAAAAAAGTAGGGAGTGTCTTATACATGGGGGCATCTTACACACGGAAAAATACGGTATATGCAATTTGCAAACAAACACAGTCGACTCTCTGTTCACGTAGGGGCTGTGCAATAGTGCAAGGGCTCCTTAAGATTTGGATAGGATATTGACTAATCCATTTCTTGTCTGATGCTGTACTGTTTTTAATATTCGGTTGGAAGCCACCCAGAGTGGGCGGGGTATAAATAATTTATTATTATTATTATTATTATTATTATTATTATTATTTTCTTTCTCACCCTTTCCCCTCAGCTTACTCTGATGCAGAAAATATACCTTCCAACAATTCTCCGTTGAAAATAGGAGCGTCCTAAGGAAAAGCGGGACATTCCGGGATCAAATCAGAAACTGGGACGGCTTCCGTAAATTCGGGAGTGTCCCTGGGAAATGGGGACACTTGGAGGGTCTGAAAAATGTTCAGAGTGGCTTATTCAAGAAAAGGAAAGGCAGACACATTGGGTTGGTTCACAAGAAAACTCCCCAAATCTTTATTAGGGCAATGCAGAAGACTACAGCAGTGTTTACAACCCTCTTTTTTAAAGATGTAATTCCTCCATGGCAAAGGGGTTCCTGGACAAGAAGTGCTGTCTTTAGCATATGAACTGCCGGGTGCAAAGATCCGTCCAGCGCCCCCAAATTTAGTTTAGCCCCCCAATTAACTTTTTTTATGCTTATGTCAGACACCACACTTATGCCTTATCTCTTGTTTACGAAAGGCTGGAGGAAAAAGAAACAAACTTTTTTATTTGCTCATTTATTTACAATACACTTATACTTAAGTATACAGCACCATCACACTTAAACTTATAAGTATTGTTTAGGCACCTACTTAGGAGAAACATCAGTCGTGTCAAAGGTGCCGCTGACCCCGCTGCCTCATAGCAGCTCAATACAATACGTAACATAAAATTTTGATGTAAGAGTTACCGTAATTTCGCGTGCATGGCGCCATTGTGAATGACAAGCACCGTCGCTGAGTTTGCCACCATTGTGAATGACAAGCGCCACTGCTGGTCTGGTGTGTATTTGGTAAATGAACACACAAAGTCAAAAGTCCTTTAGTGAAACAGTAGGCATACATTTTGGTAATACCTAGGTATATGTGTACAGTGGTACCTCGGGATGCGAACAGAATCCGTTCCAGAGCCCCGTTCGCGTACTGAATAGAACGTAAGACGCGACTGCACATGCGCGGGTCACGTTTTGCCACTTCCGCGCATGCGTGTGATGTCATTTTGAGCATCTGCGCATGCGCGAGCGGCGAAACCCGGAAGTAATGTGCTCCGTTACTTCCGGGTAGCCGTGGAGCGCAACCCGAAAGCGCTCAACCTGAAGCACATTCAACCCGAGGTATGACTGTATTTTGTTTTTCTGGCTTGATCAAAATTATTTATAATTTCACAACAGATAGATAGTTAAGAGCTTAGGCAGCTTCAGCGGCAGGCGCCTGGCGAACCCCAGAATTTGGCGCCTGGGTGCCCCGCACCCCTTGCACTCGTGGGTAAAGACGGCCCTTTGGACAAAATTAAATGTTCATGTAACTCTCCCCAAAAAACCCCACAAAGGGTAGGAGGAAGCTGTTTTGTTCCTTGGTGCCGTTTCTGACTTCATCAATTGTTGAGGCAAATTGGATTATCCAGGAGACAGAGGAGGAGAGGATGAGGCATGGGGAAGGCGGAGTGATGTAAAATAATAATAATAATAATAATAATAATAATAATAATAATAATAATAATTTATTATTTATACCCCGCCCATCTGGCTGGGCCTCCCCAGCCACTCTGGGCGGCTTCCAAAAGAATATTAAAATACTATGATACATCAAACATTAAAAGCATCCCTAAACAGGGCTGCCTTCAGATGTCTTCTAAAAGTCTGGTAGTTGTTGTTCTCTTTGACATCTGGTGGGAGGGCATTCCACAGGGAGGGCGCCACTACCGAGAAGGCCCTCTGCCTGGTTCCCTGTAACTTGGCTTCTCGCAGTGAGGGAACCGCCAGAAGGCCCTCGGTGCTGGACCTCAGTGTCCGGGCAGAATGATGGGGGTGGAGACGCTCCTTCAGGTATACTGGACCGAGGCCTCTCATCTCGGCCTTGGGAAGGGTGGCCTCCATGGACTTCTTCATTAGCTGCTAAGGAGAGCGGTCTGCTGGCCTGAAAGCCTCTTCCGAAGATGCCAGGATTGGTTTGCATGAAGAACAACAGACGGCAGTGGTGGGGAAGAGTGGCTATTAAAGAGCCGCAAAATTTAATTGAGAGCCTCGCTGGAGGAAGAGCGTCGCTCAGGGCTTTTTAATTTCCCAAGCTCCTGGTTGGACTTCAGCGGCTGGGCTTGATTTCGCTGTTCACCAAAGTTGTGTCTGAAAGCTCTGGCTCTAAACACACTCCTCCTGAGTAAGCCTCATTGAGCACCATGGGACTTGCTTCCCAGTAAATGTGCACATTAAGTATGAGCTACACTTCTGTGCTAAAAAAAAAAAAAAAAGGTAAATCTGAATATCACAAGTCAAACAGCACTGATGCTCAACTCCTGCTACAAGACCACCTTGATTACAGAGTAAGGGAGACACACGGCAGCTCAGTGGTAGAACACATGGGGAAGGTCCTGGGTTCTAATTTTGGCATCTCCAGTTAAATAGGATCAAGTAGCATCGGAAAAGTCAGCTGTGTGAGACCATGGAGAGCTACTGCCAATTAAAGCAGACGGTACTGGACATCACCTTGCCAACAAAGGTCCGTATAGTAAAAGCTATGGTTTTCCCAGTAGTGATGTATAGAATGAGAGCTGGACCATAAAGAAGGCTGATCACCGAATAATTGATGCTTTTGAATTCTGGTGCTGGAGGAGACTCTTGAGAGTCCCATGGACTGCAAGAAGATCAAACCTCTCCATTCTGAAGGAAATCAGCCCTGAGTGCTCACTGGAAGGACAGATCCTGAAGCTGAGGCTCCAAGACTTTGGCCACCTCATGAGAAGAGAAGACTCCCTGGAAAAGACCCTGATGTTGGGAAAGATGGAGGGCACAAGGAGAAGGGGACGACAGATGGTGGGACAGTGTTCTCGAAGCTACCAGCATGAGTTTGACCAGACTGCAGGAGGCAGTGGAAGACAGGAGGGCCTGGCGTGCTCTGTTCCAGGGGGTCACAAAGAGTCGGACATGACTAAAAGAATAAACAACAACACTGGAGTACTTGGTCAAATAGGCTGAACTGGTTATAAGGCAATTTCTTACTTCAAAGGTCCTCAGGTACTGAAACAGAAACCATTTAGGGGTGAGATATTTGGGGAGTAACCACACTAATGGCATGTTTGGAGGGGAGTGACAGACCTGCAACAGTTGATGAGGTAACTATGTCCTTTTCTGATCAGATGAGTACAAGAGCCAGGACTACTTTTTGAGAAGCCATTGGAGGACATTGGTAAAAAAAGAAAAACCTTTTAACCAGCTTCATGTTGTACAGACTCCATTCCTTTCTCTGTCTTTTTTTTTTTATTATTAAAATTTCCAACAAAAGTAGCAAAAAAACCAGAAAAATAAATAAATAAATACACAATAACAAATACAACATAGAAAAAAATACACAAAAACAATATCAAATCCATAAAATGGGATTCTTTGAATCCCGTGACTTCCCTCCCCACCCCATTCCTTAAGTTTTCTTTTCAACTGCATATTATTTCTACTCCAAAATATTTTTAACCTCAAATTTCCTGTACTATCTCTTAAGATTACAAGTGTTCTTAAAATTCTGCCAGTGTATTAACCTGTTTGCAGTATTTTTGTAAATACATAATAAACATTTCCCATTCTTTTTAAAGTTTCATGTCATCTTGATTTCTGAGCTTTCCAGTTAGTTTCACCATTTCAGCATAGTCCATTAACTTGGTTTGCCAGTCTTCTTTAGTCGGGACTAATAGTATTTAGTCTTTGGGCTAATAGTACATGAGCCATTCCCTTCTCGGGCAGGTGCTCTTATTTATTAAGAAACATTCTCCACGGCTTTATAATTAAAAAGATATATTCTAACTTCTAGGCTTGCCTACCATAATGTGCTTCATGTAGTACTAACCTTGAACATAACTCAGAGCAAAACGCAGCTGCCCACATTTTCGGCACATGTATACAGGATGCGCAGCTATCCCTTTTGCACTGGCTGCCTCTATGCTTCCAAGCCTAATTCTAGGTCTTGTTTTGACATCTAAAGACATGACACCCCACTAGGGCTGCCATACGTCCGGATTTTCCTGGACATTAACGGGATTTCAAAGGCGGAATAAACGCCCAGGGGGAATTTCCCCGAAAGGCAGCGTTTTGTCCTGGATCTTTGGAGTTTGTCTTAAAAAAAAGCTCAACAATTAAAAAGCTCAACAACTTTTGGGGTGTCCTGGTTTTTACTTTTTGAAATATGGCAACCCTAGACCCCACAAACCTAAGAAACTGCCTCTCTCCCTATCAGGTATATGCCCATGGGTGTCATGCATCATATATAACACACACAATTCTTGGGTACAATTCCAGACATCTTTGCTCTTAGGCAGGCACCCTCCCCATATTTGTTCATACTTGCCCTATGTTAGGATTTTGTACTACTCCAATTGGCACCACTGGAGGGCACTAAAATGTAACAAAAAAATTAACAAATAAAAAGTTGCAACCAGCAGCCCCAAAGCCCATCCTTTATGGACGGACTCTTTACCTGCCTTAGGGCAGATATTCTCAGACCTTAGTCCAGGGGTCAGCAACCTTTTTCAGCCGTGGGCCGGTCCACCTTCCCTCAGACTGTCGTGGGCTGGACTATATTTTGAAGAAAAAAATAATGAACGAATTCCTATACCCCACAAATAACCCAGAAATGCATTTTTAATAAAAGCACACATTCGACTCATGTAAAAACACCAGGCAGTAATGCTTAAGAGATATGAAAAAAAAAAGGCTTAGAAATAAGTAAAAACTAATGGTGAGGATTTGCTGAACTAACAATATGAATTGGAATACAAGAAAGGGAGGTATGAGGAGGTCTGGAAAATAAGTTAAAGAAAATAAGTAATGAAAATACTATTTGTTTTTAATTTTTTTGTATTTTTGTATTTTTGTTGTTTTTTCTTTTTTATTTCATATTGTATTGTTTTTTGAAAACCTTAATAAATATATATATATATACACACACACACACACACACACACACACACACACACCAGGCAGACCCCACAAATAACCCAGAGATGCATTTTAAATAAAAGGACACATTCTACTCATGTAAAAACATGCTTTGTAGGACACCTTTGGGAGAAGAAAAGGCTCACAAATCTGGAGTGGAGTCCCTAAGTCGTTCGGATGGGTTCTGGTACACCTCCGTCTGGCAACTCCTGCAGCCATGAAGATGCGAAACATATTACTCTGCTTTCATTTGGACCACATCAGCAAAACCAAGAGTGGGGTCTTGTCATCTGGGCAGCCAGGAACCTCCAGAAGCACTGCCTAGGCTTGCACCCCGGAAAGGCCACGTCAGTGTGCTGCTAACACAGCAAAAACAAAACGGAGTTACAAATTGCCAATCTCTGCAGCCGCAGCAGGTGCTATGATTCTCCAGGAGTTTGGCGTCACCCCCGGAGATGCATTCCATTGTCTCTTGAGACAGAAGGATGCCAGCAAACTGGAGAATGCTTCAAATAGACTACTGTACAAGGGTACCCTAAAATATGGAAGTAAGTTAGTGGGAGGTTAGGAAACAGTCCCTGGTGCAAGAATAAGAATTGTTGCATGTTCCCCAATCTCTGAGCAGCAAGAGACTCCAGGGATTCCTGTGCTTTCCAGGGACCAGGTTTCCTTCGAATGAAGGCCAACAGAGACTGTGATACCTTTAGGATATCTTCTTCTTCTTTCTTCTTTGATGATCACTCATAGCTGAGTAAGATTGTCTTCCATAAACACGGTTTTAGCAAAGAGTCCGTAAGTGACTGTAGAGGCCAATTCTGGATCCACACGTCCTTCCACAGTGGGGACATAGGTTTCTGGGTGGGAGTTGATAATGGTGTGGATGTGCCAAGCGTGCCTTCCTCTTAGCATGTTTCTCCACTTGCGTCCTGAGTTCGAGTGTCTTCAAAGCCCATGACACCTTTGGTAAAGGCTGTTCTCCAACTGTTTCCCAATTGTTGGTGTTTATACTACATTTTTAAATATTTGCCTTGAGTTAGTCTTTAAACCTCTTTTGTTGACCACCAGCATTACACTTTCCATTTTTAAGTTTGGAACAGAGTAGTTGCTTTGGAAGACGATAATCAGGCATCCGTACAACATGACCAGTCCAGTGAAGTTGATGTTGAAGAATCACTGCTTCAACACAGGTGATCTTTGCTTCTTCCAGTACACTGGTATTACTAGTAGTGCGCCTGTCTTCCCAAGTGATGTGTAAAAATTTTTTGGAGACACCGTTGGTGGAATCTTTCAAGGAGTTGGAGATGGCATTTACAAGTGGTCCATGTTTCACAAGCATATAGTAAGGTTGGTAGTACAGTAGCTTTTTAAACAAGCATTTTGGTTTCCATGTGAATGTCCCGGTCCTCAAACACTCTGCACTTCAATCAGGAGAAAGCCTCACATGCAGAGCTCGGGCAATGCTGGATTTCAGCATAAGTGTCGGCCCTTGTGGAAAGATAACTGCTCAGGTAGGAGAAGTGATTGACATTTTCCAACGTTACAGCATCACTCATGATGCACAGAGTTCCTTTGAAGCCACAAAGACCATCTATGGGCCAATAAACCATGGTATATGCCTCCTATGCTCAGCAGACGGTACCACACTTCTAAAAGATAAAGAAGCTATTGCACTGAGCTGGAAAGAACATTACCAACATCTCCTTAACCGCAACTCCCCTGTAGCCTTTAGGATATATGGTTTTATTTACATATATATTCAATCTGAGCATAGGGTGGAGGGGCTTACAGCATTAATACTCCCATAGAGCTTCTGTCCCCTTTAGGTTTCCATGAAAGCCCCAAAACACAGCTTTGGGCCCAGCACAGAGCAGAGATGTGTCTCAGGTTCCAGCAACAGTCCAACTTGCACATGCAACTCTCACATGCTCAGCCCCAGATAATAATAATAATAATAATAATAATAATAATAATAATAATTATTATTTATTTATTTATATCCTGCCCTCCCCAGTCGAAGCCGGGCTCAGAGCGGCTAACAACAGTAAAATAATACAGCATTCTAAAGTCAATTCATTATAAAATCAGTTCAAATCAAATTGATGGCAACCATGGGGCTAGAGTTCTGTGAAGAAATTACCAAAGGAGGGAGTCAGGCTGTGCCTTGGCCAAAGGCCTGGTGGAACAACTCTGTCTTGCAGGCCCTGCGGAAAGATGTCAAGTCCCGCAGGGCCCTAGTCTCTTGTGACAGAGCATTCTACCAGATTGGAGCCACAGCCGAAAAAGCCCTGGCTCTGGTTGAGGCCAGCCTAACCTCTCTGTGGCCCAGGACCTCCAAGATGTTTTTGTTTGCAGACTGTAAGGTCCTCCATGGGACATACCAGGAGAGGCGGTCCCGCAGGTACGTGGGTCCTAGACTGCATAGGACTTTAAAACCAGCACCTTAAACCTGATCCTGTACTCCACCAGGAGCCAGTGCAGCTGGTATAGCACTGGGTGAATATGATCCCTCTGCGAGGACCCCGTAAGGAGTCTCGCTGCGGCATTCTGCACCCGCATTCTGCACGTAGCCTATCGTTTCCAGTCAGTTGAATTGGGAAAGGTCCCATCAACTTGCCTCTATGGCAGCCTTATTTGTGCTTGTAAATAGCAGTACTCAGCTGCCCAGCTAAGGCCCAAGGAACTCGTTTGACTAGTTGACTAGGTTCCCTTTTACACGTTCTACCTTGACAGATATAGGATTGCAGGTTTGGAAGGGGCCCGGGATTATCATCCAGACTGACCTTACCCCCCCCCCAAAAAAAACCCCTATTGCAGAATATTAAAAGCACAGGAATTCCACATTTCACCCATAAAATTGCCTTTGTGAATGGCTGGAAGAAGCTGGGCTCAAAATATAGCGAAAGTCTGTGTGGGTCGGCGACTTAAGATTCTCCATCAATTGCCTGAGAATATTTCTCCCAAGAGACAGTCCGTGACTCAGTAGGATTGCTCTGTTGGAAGCCTGTGAGATCCTCACCGTTCTGTGGTTGTTCTGCTGCCTGCTTCAACAGACACTCGTTTCCATAACAACCACATCCAGGCTTTAAAAATAGTAACTTATTTTTCATTCAGCTCGTCTCCTGCCCTTAGGACCAAGTCTATTTTTGTCCTGGTGGTTTATTTCAGGTGTCCCTCTCTCTTCTCTCTCATCCCAAGTGAACTCTGTGGGCCCCCACCTCATGCTGGGTTCACAAAGGGACAGAGTGTGTGTATTTCCTTCGTCTAGGGTTTCCACCCAGCCAGAATGATTGCACATCTCAGTGTATATTAGCACCAAAGAAAGTCCTATGGGATCCAACGGGACTCAGAATAAATATGCTTATGATGTAGCCCTTCATGACCCTTTGTGTTGCTCTGAACTCTGCACATGCTCAGAGTTGCTCAGCAGAATCTTTTTTTCTCCAACAAATATTGATTTTAACAGATAAAACATACAAAAGAAAGAACATTGCAATACTAAAAGAAAAGAAAAAACAAAAATAAAAACACATATTCCTTCTGAAGTTCATTTTAAATTCCATTATTAACTGACTTCCTCAAATCCCTCCTAACTGAATTTCATTGTATCACCTTGTAATAAAATCATCTTTCTACTACAATTTACTCCTTCAATTTACTATCCTCATCTCTTTTCTTATTGACTTAAATCCATATTACTATACAACATTCTTATTCTAATCCTCGGCCTATTTGATACTTTCAAGTACCTTCTAATTATCTTATATTGCAATATTTAGCTAGATAATCTTTAAATTTCTTCCAATCTTCTTGTTGCTCCTCTTCTTTCTGATCGCGGATTCTTCCAGTCAGGTCGGCCAGCTCCAAAATCTCCAACATCTTCATCTGCCATTCTTCTTCTTGAGATTTCCAATTTTTAGCTAATAGCAGTCTTGCCGCTGTAGTGGCATACAAAAATATCTTTATTTTGGGGGGCTATTCCAATCCTATTATTCAGCAGAATCTTTCAACATGAAGATGGCATACATACTCTTCTTCCCAGTTTTCCCTCCAATGCCTTTTCTGCCTGTTTCTTCCAAGGTTTGTGTGGGGGTTCCCACAATGGGAATAGCTGGAACCCCAGTGTTTTACTGCTCTGACCAGTTGTCAGACTTTGAGTTATTGTAAGTTACCATGTATATGTAGGTCATCGTTTCAATAATTCAATTGCAGATTTTGAAGCATTTCTGTATCCTTCTGCTGTGCTGAAGAAGAATTCCATGAAACAGTGGGCATATCCAGAATCATTGTTCACTAAGTCTGTTTGCAGACCACTTCGGCAGCGTTGGACGTCATAAAACAAAGCTTTACGGCTTGTTTTCTCCAGAAAAGAATCTGACCCATTGCTTCTTTCAGAGACTTGCATAGCCCACAAAGACTTTCAGAGACCTATAAGACTTATGTTTATTTGGTTCTATGTTTTCAAGAGTGCATATTCTGTGACTTTCAGAGATTTAGAAGATTTCTGTTTATTTGGTTTTGCATAGAGTGCATATTTCATATTGTTCAATGTTCTGTATAGATTATATAAAGATTATATTGACATCGCATTGTTGGACTTGGTCATCGTGTTGCCTTTTGATATTACTGATATTTGTTTGCAACACAGGGGTTAATTGTTTGGTTACTTATTGCTGACCAGTTTTCAGATTATCTGCTGCTTGATAACCAGTACTTAGATCTGAAAAACCACTAAACTCCAGATGGCTCCAGGTTTCACTCCTTCCTGAGTGGACAGATCCTGCTCTGACTCCACACCTGCTTGCTGGCTTCCTGTTTGCCTCCTTTCCTTCCTTCATAGGTTCTGTCCTCCTCCTTCTATGATTTGCAAGCTTTTACCCTAGCTCCATCCTGAAACTGCAACTATTCAATACAATCTTGTCTCTTGACTTCACAGCCCGTGATATGACTCCTAGTTCCTGACCCAGCTCCACCTGCACCTTGCTGGTTTCTGACCAGATTCTGTTCCTGACTTCCCCGCTTCTGATCTGACCAAGATGATCAAGGTTCTGGAAACCAAGCCATAGGAGGAATGGCTGAGGGAGTTGGGTGTGTTTAGCCCAGAAAAGAGGAGACTGAGAGAAGATACGCTGGTCATTTCAGATATCTAAGAAGTGGTCACATGGAATACGGAGCAAGATTATTCTCTACTGCTCCAGAGGGGAGGACCAGAACCAATGAATTCAAGTTACAAGAAAGGAGATTCCAACGAAACATTAGGAAGAACTTTCTGGTGGCAAGAGCTTTTTGGCAGTGGAACAGAGTCCCTTGGAAGATTGTGGACTCTCCTTCTTTGGGGGTTTTAAAGCAGAGGTTGGAAATGTAAAGAAAAGGAGGGAACTTTTATCATATGTGGTGCGAATGTAGAGAAATTAAAAAAAAGGGAAATGATATATAATGAATTGAAGAAAATGTTTAAAATGACATTTGTAAAAAAAACCAGAAGCATTTTTGTTAGGGATTGTAGGACAAGACCTGCCAAGGAAAACGAAGAATTTATTTATGTATGCAACAACAGCGGCAAGAGTCTTGATAGCACAAGGATGGAAGAATGAGGAAATCCCGACAAAAGAACAAAAGAGAAATTGATGAACTATGCAGAACTGGCGAAACTGACATACAAACTGAGAGATAAGGACAACTGTGACTTTAAAGAAGAACAGGAATTTTTTACATATTACTTAAAAAGACAACAAAATGAACTGGACTCCTTGGCAGGTTTTGAATAAACATACACAAATTTATTGTTAATATAGTAGATAGATAATATAAGGATTTATACAATTTTACAGTATGCAAAGAACAATATGAGTTGAGAAATCAGAGAGAGGAGCCGAGGGACGTCTGGGGGGGAGGGTTTGATGGGGAGGTGGGGGGAATGGGGGGAATAATGAATATGAGATGTTTTGATATGTTATGTTGAAATTCTTAATTAAAATTTTATTTAATAAATAAATAAATAAAGCAGAGGTTGGTTGGCCACCTGCCAGGGGTGGCCAGTTGTGATTCCTGCACAGCAGATGGCTGGACTAGAAGATCCACAATTCTGTGATGCTCCTGATCTAGTTGATCCAGTTCTACCTTGGACTACTCAGCTTCTGATCTGACTCAGTCCCTGACTTTGCAGCTTCTGAGGCAGGTCCACTTTTGCCTTACTGGCTTTCCCCCTACTTGCTCCCATTCCAGCTCCCTTGGCCAGCCAGATCCTGTTCCTATTCTCCTTGCTATGGCTTTTCCCATAGCCCAACCTTAGCCCTATAAATGTATGCACATACACACACACAACCATGCACAAGCAACTGTTCTGTCCTGCAGCCCAACTGTGGAGGTCTATAGATATATATATAGAGAGAGAGAGACAGAACTATTATATGTACAGACATACATACGCTATCATATACAAACAATCATTTGGATAATCTTTTTTTTTTTTAATCTGCAAGCTATGCAAGGACCAAAGGTGTTGTTCAGCTACCCAAATGGGGTGTTGCTCAGCTACCCAGGAGCGGTTTTAGCAGGATGCAAGAGGTATTTCTGGGTTTAGCACTACAGGCTCACAGCCTTATTTCTGGTTCCTAGGCAGATTAGTGCCACATACCTCAGCAAAAGTGATTAAGAATACAATAATCAGAACAGCCTAATCAGCACCGCCTCTAAATGGGGTGGTTGCAGAGCTGTTGTTCTCCTTTCTTATTAATTAGCAAAACACTTGTCATTAGGAAAATTGGGAAGGGGGCAGGTGTGGAAGAGAGGGCTTCTTCTAGTATGGTGGTCTCTTTGGGGTGCTGTTAGCTTGTCCATAAAAAAAAAAAATAATGTTTCATATCTGTGACGTCCATGCTTCAAAAAGATCCATATTGAGAATTCTCCAATACTGGGCTATAAAAAGTTTTGTTAGACAGTACTGGAGCTCCTGGCAAAATGTAGGAAAGTAAAGCCATTCCAGGATCTGGTGAGACAGATTGTTTGGTGATCTGACTTATCAGCTGGAAGATTTGATCGAGAAGGGGAGACTCAGCCGGCACAGTTCAGGGTTAGCAGGAAACTGATTTCAACTCATAGTCCGCTATGATTTCCTTAGCTGAGAAACGGATTGTCATGGCTCATGATCTGCATGGTGAGGGACTCTGAAAGAGTAGAAGGTCCAGGCTGCTTCCTTGGGTGGAGAATAATCAGCATCTTTCTAAGGATCCTCTCAGCTGGAGGACACAGCCCTGCCAGCATCCACTGACTAAGGTGGCAGCACCTCTGTCCCCTCAGTACTGTGAATGTCTGCAAAATAAGGTGAGGGTCCTTTAACCAGCCAACCAGCTTCTCCAGGGAGGTGGTAACTACCAGGCTCCAGGTCTTGTCTGCCTATATTATGCTTTGGCTGCTTCTACGTCACAGTCCAGTTCACGGGCGATCAAAGTCCCGGCTGGGGACGTCGGGACCGGGGGCAAGATGGTGGGGTGGGAGCAGGAACGGGAGTCCAGAAGCCAGGAGTCAGAAAGCCAAGAGTCTGAGGGTCAGGAAGCAAGGAGTCAAGAAGCCAAGGGTCCGAGGATCAAGAAGCAAGGAGTCAGGAGTCCGAGGATCAAGAAGCAAGCAGTCACGAAGTCAGGAGTCCGAGGATCAAGAAGCAAGGAGTTAAGGAGCCAAACGCAGCAAGGCAGGGAACATGTTGCTGTGGCAAAGAGCCAAAGGGAAAATGCTGACCTTATATCCTTTCCCAGCTCTTGCCACCAGGTGCTGTGAGTTACCAATGGGCCTCACCTGTGTGGCCACACCTTGCCTCTTCAGAACAAACTTAGGAAGACCCCAGTCCTGCAGAGTCTATTGATCACAGGGCCTGGCTCCTGCATGCACACCTGACACTCTGCTGAGACAACATCTCTCTACAGCCTTCTTAGAAGGAGAATCCCTCAGCTTTCTGCAGACACTTGTCACTGTCCAAGGTGCTGTTCTTCTCCCTGACTTACAGTGTCAAAGAACTGTAGAGTTGCAAGGGACCCAAAGGGTCAATTGGTCATTTAGTTCAACCCCCTGCAATGGAGGAATTACAACTAATCACAGTTTTCACTAGACTTTCCCTGCTTTCCCTGTGAACCTCAAGTGCCCACAGAACTGGCCACAGTGTCCCACTGCACATGTTTGTCCAGGCCAAAAGCACTTTTATTTATTCCATCGTAAATACATAAGAAGGGACGCGGGTGGCGCTGTGGGTTAAACCACAGAGCCTAGGACTTGCCGATCAGAAGGTCGGTGGTTCAAATCCCCGCGATGGGGTGAGCTCCCGTTGCTCGGTCCCTGCTCCTGCCAACCTAGCAGTTCAAAAGCATGTCAAAGTGCAAGTAGATCACTTTGTAGATCCTCTGGCGGGAACGTAACCGGCATTTCCGTGTGCTGCTCTGGTTCGCCAGAAGCGGCTTAGTCATGCTGGCCACATGACCCGGAAGCTGTATGCCGGCTCCCTTGGCCAATAAAGCGAGATGAGCACCCCAATCCTAGAGTCGGTCACGACTGGACCTGATGGTCAGGGGTCCCTTTACCTTTTTAAATACATAAGAAGAACCTGCTGGATCAAGCCAGTGGCCCATTCTGTTCTCACAGTGGGCACTAATGTGCCCCAGTGGGAAAAGCATGAGAGCCCTCTCCTCTCCTGCAATTCCCAGCAACTGGCAGAAGAAGAAGAGTTTGGATTTGATATCCCGCTTTATCACTACCCAGAGGAGTCTCAAAGCGGCTAACATTCTCCTTTCCCTTCCTCGCCCACAACAAACACTCTGTGAGGCGAGTGGGGCTGAGAGACTTCAGAGAAGTGTGACTGGCCCAAGGTCACCCAGCAGCTGCATGTGGAGGAGCGGGGAATCGAATGCAGTTCCCCAGATTACGAGTCTATTGCTCTTAACCACTACACCACACTGGCATTCAGAAGCATTGCTGACTCTGACCATGGAGACAGAGCATAGCCACTGTGGCTAGGAGCCATCGATAGCCAGATGGGCGGGGTATAAATAAATTTATTATTATTATTATTATTATTATTATTATTATTATTATTATTACACTCTGTGAATTTGTCCAGTCCCCTTTTCAAGCCATCCAAGTCAGTGGCCATCACCGCCTCCTGTGGCAGCGAGTTCCATGGTTTAATTCTAAGGGCTGGGGTTGCCATAGCAGGAGTACCTGGGAGAGATTATTTTCTGCTTGCTCTGAAGCTCATAAAGGAGTTCCCCACCTGCCCTGCCACCCCAGGTTGCTGCAGCAGCTGAATAATACTGATTCCTAAAGACACATCCGGAAACCAAGGAGACTGTATTTAAGGTATCTCAGTTCTCACCCCACCTGCCACAGCTACACTGAGCTGCAGCCAAGATTTCTGCTGTGGTGTTGATCAAAACGGAGAGGCATTTCGCACTGGAAATTCCTGCTCGAAGGAGCAAGTCAAGTCATGCTAGCAGGCCAGGGGAATCCGGGGCTTAAATCCTGCCGACGCCAAGAGTGAAATTAATTTGGAAGTCTTAACAGTATGCTTAACACTCAGCGCAGAACTGCACCGCAAAAACCAACATAAGATTTAGTGTCATTAAGGAACTCGGCAGGGAAGAAGGAGGGCATGTTGGTAGAAGAGTAGCCAAAGGAGCAGGGTTTTGTGTATTTTTTTTAATAATAACCAGCACAATGCTAAGAAAGCTGCTGTTTCTGCTCAGGGCATCTTATCAGAAAACTGCTGGCTGCCGTGCACTGAGACTTGGGCTGTTGCTCCTTTGAACTCTATATTGATACCTCGGGTTAAGTACTTAATTCGTTCCGGAGGTCCGTACTTAACCTGAAACTGTTCTTAACCTGAAGCACCACTTTAGCTAATGGGGCCTCCTGCTGCTGCCGGGCCACTGGAGCACTATTTCTGTTCTCATCCTGAAGCAAAGTTCTTAACCTGAAGCACTATTTCTGGGTTAGCAGAGTCTGTAACCTGAAGCATATGTAACCTGAGGTACCACTGTACTGACAAGAAGCACCTCTTCAAGGTTGACCATGTACACACGCAATAGACAATTTGTATAAAATCCCTTCAAACTATAACAAGTACAAAATGAAATCTTTAGTCTCAAAGTCTCTGAAAATCTTTAAATGAAGCGAGGTACCAGACTTACATGAGCACTGTTCCACAGCATTTAATATTTTCATTTACATACATTCATTCAATATAAGATGGGTTTATAAAGCAATTCTATATCCTCCCACCACGCTGATGACGAATTCTACGAAACAGTAGTCAATATCCGGAATTACTGTTCAGTGCTGGACATCGTATTTGCTGAATACACAAAGCTTCACAGCTTGTCTTCCATCGTACAAAGTTTGGTACCTTGCTTCACTTAAAGATTTTCAGAGACTGGGAGACTCCGAGACCAGAGAGAAGAGACGGTGGAAGAAGATTGGAAGAAGTTTAAGGAATATTTGAAAAAAATATGTTAATATTTAGATCTTAGAATAGCTTTGGAAGTAGGGTTAGAAGCAGAAAGTGCATTTTAAAATAGTATTATTTGTAAGTGATAAAATGTGAAGATTTTTTATGGTAAAAGTAAGTGTGATTAAAAAAATGGTTATCAATTATGATATATGTAAACTGCTAAAGATGAAGGATAATGAAAATCAGATAGGGGGGACTTGGGGAAGCCCACTTAACAATGTTTAGAAAAATAAGGATATGACAAAAATTTGTTCGTATTGGTTGTCTTTTCTGTTTGTGTTTTTTATTTGTGTTATAAAATGAATACAAAATTGGGGGGGGGGGAGAGAGAAAAATGTAGGGACACAGTCCACGGGATGATTTGCAAGGGATCAAAAACGAGGGACTGTCTGCGCTCAAGAGCAACTATTGGAGCCTCTGTGATCCGCAACCCTGTTTTCCTGTGAGAGCAGAAGCCCTTGCCTGGGAAAGTGGTTGCTACCGAATGTGCCAAGAGAAAGCTGACCTGTTTTTGTTGTTTTTTTGTTTTGCTGAATGAATGGAAGCGGCTTTCTCCTCCTCTCCTCTCACCACTATGTTCTCAGCCATTCTGTATTGTGCTGTTTTTTTCCGGGATGGCTCACGCACTGCTGAGCAGCCTGGAAGGAGGCTGGGAGAGCCAGGCCGTGTTGCTCCCAGAAGTGATGGATCCAAAAAAAAGAGGGGGGGAGAGGGGAGGGAGGAAGCTTTCTGAGCTTCGTACCCTGAATGCTTTGCTTCACAGCCCCCCCTTGGAAGGGTACTGGAGCAAAAGGAGGGAGCAAGCTGGAGTGGAAAACCTCCAGTGGATTCAGTTGGAGTGCATCCACCGCTGTGTAAGGGTAGAATATAAGCTGGCGGGGAAAGACAGGATAGAGGAAATGTGGCTTCAGTGCAGAACTATGAGCATTTTGCACTCTGGTGCTCAGGCCAGAGGGGTGTTTTTTTGGAAGTAGGCAGGAAAACTGGGTCCAAATGCCCTCACTAGGCCAAGGTTACCAGATTTTTTTCAAAGAATACAGGGACACTTAAAAAAAAAAAAAAAGACATATATATATTTAAGTTATTTAAATTTTTAAAAAGAAGTAATATCTTCTCTTCTGTGATCTCCTCTGTCACACGGCCTTCCTCTGAGCCCTGGCCTGCTCTCTTGGAGCGCTAGTCACTGTGGAGTAGTTTCGGGTCGGGCCTGGGCTCAGCCATGTGTCCTTGCCCTCCGGGTGCTCTCCTACCTCTCCTCAGTGGCAGCGGAGCAGCAAGGTCGGGGCTCCCCTCTTTTTCCCCCTTCCTCTTTCTCTCTCTTCCTTCTCCTCTCCTCCTCCTCCCTGCATTGGCTCCGGGGTTTTCATGGCTCTGGAGCACCACTGGGCAGTCGGCCAGGTGGCTGGGTTCTCTCGCTCCCGGCTCGATTTGGGTTGTGGTGTGTGTGTGTGTCAGCGGTTCCCCCAGTTGATGTGCCGGGCGTCCCCAGTTCCCCCCCCCCCTCGGCAGTGGCACCCCCCATTCTCTCTCACCAGAAGTCCCCATATGATGTGTCGTGTGCCGTTGAAGCAATCACGCAACTTTCATTCCCTACTGATTTTTTTTTCCATTCTATAATCTTATTTTCATTAACATTTTTCCAGGACTTCCCCACCCCACCCCCTTTTGTATTCCAATTCTTTCAAATAAATTCAACAAGTTCTTACCCCAAGTTTTAGACTTATTACAATTAACCCAATATTAAGAATGTTTTTCCCTCCCCTAAAATCGACCTCGCTCCCTTCCACGAGTTCCCCACTTTAGTATGCAGAACAGATTAAAATTTTAAAAAGATAGAAAAAAGAATAAAGTATAGTTTAACACCCTTTGGATTCCAAATTTCCCTCCCCCCTTTCCCGGTTGCGTTCCCCAATGTCCATCAATGCCTGTTGTCATCCTGGAGATCCCACATCTAGGCCGAAATCCTTCAGAAATCCACTTTGCCATCTTTTTAAATGGTCTTTGCCATCTTTTTAATCATCTTTGGTTTCAAGCGTCCAGTCTTGGAAGAAATTCTATCTCAAAAAAGTGATATTTTTTTTTGTCCGATTCTTATTGTTCATGTTGTTCTTGTTGTTCTCTCTCCTCATTTTTCTCTAGTTTCATTTCCTGCTCTCCTGCAAAAATGTTCCAATTCCAAAAGCTTCTAAAATCTCCTACAGAGGCTTTGTTATTCAGGAACAAAACTTTACGTCAAGTCCCTTCCATTCTTCAGTAGATAAGTCTATTGTCTCCTTTAGTGTAGAGACCTCTGTAGACAAAATAGTATTCCATTTCTGCAGTTTCCCAGGAGATAAAAAATCCAGTTCAAATTCCATGGCAACAATACTTGTAGTGTCCCATAGCCCCTCTAGGGGGGTTATAGTTACTCAGTTTCCTTCCAGATCCACCCAACAGTCAAAGTAACTTGTTATTCCTTATTTTAAACAATTTGTATCTAATTTGTAACAAATGTAACCGGCAAAGTCCTCCTAACAAAGTTCTCTTTTTACTCTTCAGCTTTGACAGCTCCTTTGACAGCTGTCAAAGCCTCTGTTTCTCCTCTCCCGGTGCTCTCGCGGATCGCTCCCGGTCCTGGGGGGGGGGGTTGCATTTTAGCTCACATCTACTTTTCTCCTCCAGCCCAATCTTATAGCTTTCCATTGTGAAATTAATAGCTTTATCAAACTTAGGTAGCACTTGATCTTAGTTGTTAAATCCTTTGCTTTAAATCCTCTACAACAGGGGGGAGGCTGACTTCCTTTTTGCACCTCCCCCGCTCGCTCCTAATTTAAAATTTAAAGTTTTTTCCTTTTTTAAGTCCAGTTTCCAATTACTCACGGGTTGTTCTTTTAATCCGAATTTTCAATTGAAGAAGTCAGCGCTCTCCGCCAAATGGCATGCGGCTTCGCTCGGCAGGGGAAGCGGAGGACTCATAGCACCACCCCCCCGGCACCCGCTCCGCAGCCTTTAAAAAGGCTCCTTCGCAGGCTGGGGGGGGCGCAAACGGTGCCCGCCGAGTCACCATGCCCATGGGTTTCAGCGCCCATGGTTTTTGAGGGTCCCCGCGACGCCAACGCGGTAGGACGCAGCCCCTGCCGAGCAGGCTCCCTCCGGAGCTCGGAGGGAGTCCGCCATTCGGCGATGGCGCCAACCCGGAAGTCCCCCCATTCCCTACTGATAAATCTACAACACTTAAAATATAAATCCGGGGACATTAAATGAAATCTGGGGACATTCTGGGGACGGATTTTGTCCGGGGACAGATTTGTGAATCTGGGGACGATCCCCGGGAAACGGGGATGCCTGGTAACCATACACTAGGCCCCATGTTCCCTTGGAGGAAAGACAGTATATACCGTATTTTTTGCTCTATAAGACGCACTTTTTCCCCTCCTAAAAAGTAAGGGGAATGTGTGTGCATCTTATGGAGCGAATGCAGGCTGTGCAGCTACCCCAAAAGCCAGGACAGCAAGAGGGATCGCTGCGCAGCGATCCCTCTTGCTGTTCTGGCTTCTGGGATTCAGAATATTTTTTTCCTTGTTTTCCTCCTCCAAAAACTAGGTGCGTCTTGTGGTCTGGTGCGTCTTATGCAGCAAAAAATACGGTAAATGTACAACTACTACTACTACTACTACTACTAGTAATAGCAGTAATAATTTTATTATTTATACCCCACCAACCTGGCTGGGTTGCCCCAGCCGCTCTAATACTAATAACATTTAAAAGATGCACGTTTGACGATGGTAAATAAACAATCAATGCATGCTGCACAAGCCTTTTAAGGCTTTCTGATGCATTGTCCACATCAGTGAAAGCCATGCCAAATCCAGAACAGCCAGAATTTCAGAGAGTTGCGAAGAGGCCTTCAACTCCTCCACCCCTGAGAGACAGCTATCCAGCTTCTACTTCCATATAGAATCATAGAATCATAGAGTTGGAAGAGACCACCAGGGCCATCGAGTCCAACCCCCTGCCAAGCAGGAAACACCATCAGAGCACTCCTGACATATGGTTGTCAAGCCTCTGCTTAAAGACCTCCAAAGGAGGAGACTCCACCACACTCCTTGGCAGCAAATTCCACTGTCAAACAGCTCTTACTGTCAGGAAGTTCTTCCTAATGTTTAGGTGGAATCTTCTTTCTTGTAGTTTGGATCCATTGCTCCGTGTCCGCTTCTCTGGAGCAGCAGAAAACAACCTTTCTCCCTCCTCTATGTGACATCCTTTTATATATTTGAACATGGCTATCATATCACCCCTTAACCTCCTCTTCTCCAGGCTAAACATGCCCAGCTCCCTTAGCCGTTCCTCATAAGGCATCGGTTCCAGGCCTTTGACCATTTTGGTTGCCCTCCTCTGGACACATTCCAGTTTGTCCGTGTCCTTCTTGAACTGTGGTGCCCAGAACTGGACACAGTACTCCAGGTGAGGTCTGACCGTTGCCATCTCCCAAAGCAGTCTGTGGTCCCCTGTTGGACAGCCCAGATCATTAGGCCAAAATGATCCACTCCGTAAGAACACAAGAAGGTCCCGCCGGATCAGGCCCATGGCCCATCTAGTCCAGCATCCTGTTCTCACAGTTGCTTGTGGGCAGCGGCGAGAGTCTTGATTGCACAAGGATGGAAGAATGAGGAAACCCCGACGAAAGAACAGTGGCAAGAGAAATTGATGAACTATGCAGAACTGGCTAAACTGACATGCAAATTGCAAGACAAGGACAACTGTGACTTGAAAGAAGACCGGGAGCCTTTTACAAATTATTTTTAAAAGACAACAAAATGAACTGGACTCCTTGGCAGGTTTTGAATAAACATACACAAATTTGTTGAGGGTTAACATAGTAGGCAGATAATATAAGGATGTGTACAATTTTACAATATGCAGAAATTAATATAGGTTGAGAAATCAAAGAGAGGAGCTGAAGGAAGTCTTAGAGGGGGGAGGGAGGGAGGGTTTGTGGAGGAGGTGGAAGGGGGGAATAATGGGGGGAAATAATGAAGATGATTTGCTTTGATAATTTGTTACATTTAAATTGTTAATATATATAAATCAAATCAAATCCGTTTATTGTGAGGACCATGCCTGTGCACAAAAATCAACACTAAAATCAGTAGTTAAAAATATTAAAATTCATTACATACTATGCCAACAAAACCTTCTTCCCGCAAAGTAGAGAAGGAGGGAAAATGAACAGCGAGTTAAACAGACGATGAAGGGGTCTTTACATTGTCGTTCATAAATCTTTCCCTGGCTTTCATGGCCTTCATAACAAAGACCGCTACCACATGGGTAATGCGTGGGTTTGCATCAACTAACAAAAATTTTACTCTATCTTCAGGACTGGTTATAGAGATGGGTATAATTTGCAGCAATGCGTCTCTAAAGCCCGAGTAAATGGGGCAATAGAGGAAATAATGTGTAAGATCCTCTTTAATTTTCATAAGGCAAGGACATAAACAATGTTCAACTGGGGTTTTTGTGTATCTACCGGTCAGATAAGCAGTTGGCAATGTTTGAAACCGTGCCATGGTGAAAGCTCTCCGAAGGGTGGGATCAGTGATCTCCACCAAGTAGTTGGCACAGATTTTAACTGCTTTTACTCATGGGAAGCAGTAGGAAAACCCAGAGTTTTTTATCTTGGTGGAGTCCAAAGAGGCGTCTTTTTCAAAGATCCATTCCCGAACTTTATCAGGGCTAACCCTGATAAAGTTAATATATATATATTTTAATATATATATACGAACAGTTGCTTGTGGGAAACCAGCATGCAAAATTTGAGCACGAGAGCAACTCTCACCTGCTATGGCTTCCAGCCACTGGCGTTCAGAAAGAGGGGTGCCACCTCTGGTGGGGGGCACATCATGCTCCTCCTGGGGTAGTCTGTCCGCCTTTGGTCCCCAACCTGCGCTCAGCTCTCACCTGTGGCTCCTAGAAGCTGTCAGCATGTGACAGCTGCCACACCCAGATAAACAATTTGGGTTGGTTTTGACAGGTGAGGGTAGCTGATGCGTCTCAACCCCCCAGTGAGTTAGGGACTGTAGGCTGCTTCCACAGAACTACAACTCCCAACATGCCCAACAAGCCACAGTTTCCAAGATTATTATTTTTTTTTGGGGGGGGACCGTGTGCTTTAAAAGCAGACACTCACTCTACATTTAAGGCACACCAAAGCAGAGACATCACCTTGCCAAAGGCCCGTATAGTTCAAGCTATGGTTTTCCCAGTAGTGATGTATGGAAGTGAGAGCTGGACCGCAAAGAAAGCTGATCGCCAAAGAATTGATGCTTTTGAATTCTGGTGCTGGAGGATACTCTTGAGAATCCCATGGACTGCAAGAAGATCAAACCTCTCCATTCTGAAGGAAATCAGCCCTGAGTGCTCCCTGGAAGGACAGATCGTGAAGCTGAGGCTCCAAGACTTTGGCCACCTCATGAGAAGAGAAGACTCCCTGGAGAAGACCCTGATGTTGGGAAAGATGGAGGGCACAAGGAGAAGAGGACGACAGAGGACGAGATGGTGGGACAGTGTTCTCGAAGTGACCAGCATGAGTTTGACCAAACTGCGGGAGGCAGTGGAAGACAGGAGTGCCTGGCGTGCTCTGGTCCATGGGGTCACGAAGAGGCGGACACGACTAAACGACTCAACAACAACAACAACAACACAGCTTCTCTCTGGAGAATCCTGGGTAGTGCAGTTTGTTGGAGATGCTGGGAGTTGTAGTTCTGGGGGGGAGGATCCCCAGAGAATCCTGGGAACTGTGGCTTGTTAAGGATATTGGGAGTAAGGACCCGCTCCCCCCAAACTAGAACTTCCAACACCCTTAACAAACCATGGTTTCCAGGATTCTTGGCGAGGCGGGGCAAAGCCCTGCGCTTTCAGCTGTACAGTCGGACGAGCTGCCAGCGCGCGCAGTTCGGCTCTGCCCTTATTAATCCAAATCCGCTGCTATTTGATCCGCGGGCGCGCACTATACCACCGGGGCTGCCTTTATTTATAGCTCCCTTGCTCATGCCGATTGGGATCCAACAGGCGGCTTGGGGACCGGTTCCTCCGGCCACTTGGAGCCCCGGGGGTCCCTCCTTCCTTCCTTCCCTCCTTCCCTCCTTCCCTCCCTCCCCTCCATCTCCCCTCCATCCATCCATCTATCCATCTATCCTTCCTCCCTCTCTCCTCCTCCTCCTCCTCCTCCTCCTCCTCCTCCCTCTCTTCCCTCCTCCAGAGCGCTAATCATCTTGTTATTTCGCGATCACGACTCAGCGCGCGGCTCCTTCGCTCGCCTCCTCCTCGCTCCAACTCTGCCTGTTGGATGCGCTCTTTAGCTCCTGAGCCTCTCCAGACGGGGTGCCTGCCGGCTGCTTCTCCCCCCTGCGCAACAGGGCTGCAGGAGAGAGGGACCCAGAATGGCCAGGATTTCTGCCCCCATTCCTCCTCTTTTTTTAATTATAAAAAATTAAACCCCCTCTGAAAATCATTATCGCCTGCCTGGCTTTGGGAGACGCGAAGAAGTGAGATTTCATTTGTGGGGGGCATTCATTTTTTGCTCCCGACCAGCTCAGGCAGAGGAGCGGATGAAGTTCCTTGGGCTGCCTGCTCCGGAGGGAGGCTGCCTCTTCGTGGCTGGGACCACCCGGGACCCCCTCGCGGGACACCGAGGATCCGAGGACGGGGGTCTCTCCCTATCGCCTCCTCCACCACTCCTGCCCTGGGCCGTCCTCCTCCTCCTCCTCCTCCTCCTCTTCTTCCAACATCGCCCAAGCTGGATTCTGATGGAATTAAAAAGATGTTTGTGTCCAGCCTCCTGGATTTCCAGAAGACCAGATACGCCAGGTAAACGTCTCCTCGGGAGTAAGCCCTGCTAGGTGCAAGGCGCTGGCTCCCCTGTAAGGGAGAAATGCGGTCTTAGCTTTGACTTCTCGGTGAGGTCTCTCTTTCTTGCAATCCCAAGAATCTTTGCTCAGAAGTAAGTCACCCTCTTCTCAATTTCTTATGTTTTATTATTAATAATAAAAAATATATATATGCCGCTTTTTATTTATTTTTAAACCCCAAAACAACCACAGCGGTTTACAATGATAGTGCATGAAACAATACATAAACCCAGCAAGACCTCCTGGTAGATGTTCTTAGGATGGCTGCCTTAGAGAGCATTAGAGGAACGTCGGGTTATATTGATGGAGTTGTTTTCTTCAGAACAGCCTTGCAAGGTAGGCTAGCATATGTCCTTGATGACACAGGTGAGCTGAGAGAAGGGCTTGGATAGAGCTGCCTGGTAGGGGGACTAGATGATGCTAAGTCAGGGGTGAAACTAGGCTTTATTTCAACCTGGTCAAAGACCCAGTTTGACATACCCTCCACCTGTATTCGCATACATACACACACAGGCTGGGAGCCTCAGCAGTGCCCCTCTAGAGGCTTCACGGGGGCAAAAAACCCAGCTAGCCTCCCCCGCCCCCGCAGCTCTGGCTCTGGCTAAGTGTGTGTGTTTGGGGGTTGCAGCGCTTCTGCAACTTTTAATAGTTCTGTAACGGGGAGTGTTGCTATCTGAAGAAGAAGGTATCTGAAGAAGTGTGCATGCACACGAAAGCTCATACCAAGAACTAACTTAGTTGGTCTTTAAGGTGCTACTGGAAGGATTTTTTTTATTTTGCTTTGACTATGGCAGACCAACACGGCTACCTATCTGTAACGGGGAGTGTTGCTAGGCACGGCATCCAACATCTCCTTAAAAGCTGCCAGCAAAGGAGAGCTGATCACCTCCCAAGGCAAGGCCCTTCCACCATCAAACAGTAGTAGTAGTAGTAATAATAATAATAATAATAATAATAATAATAATAATAATATAATATTTATACCCCGCCCATCTGGCTGGGTTTCCCCAGCCATTCTGGGCGGCTCCGAACAGAATATTAATACAGTGGTACCTCAGGTTAAAAACTTAATTCATTCTGGAGGTCCGTTGTTAACCTGAAACTGTTCTTAACCTGAGGTACCACTTTAGCTAATGGGGCCTCCCGCTGCCGGATTTTTGTTCTCATGCTGAAGCAAAGTTCTTAACCCGAGGTACTATTTCTGGGTTAGCGGAGTCTGTAACCTGAAGCATCTGTAACCCAAGGTACCACTGTAATAATAATAATAATAATAAAGTGATAAAACATGAAACATTAAAAACTTCCCTAAACAGGGCTTCCCTAAACAGTACTTGCCATTCGCAAGTGCCCCCCACCCCCCCGGTGTTTAGCTAAAATCTGTTTCCCATCGATTTCTGCCTCTCGGCTCTAGGCCTGTCCTCTGGAGCGACAGAGAAAAAGCCTGCTTCATCCTCCATGTACATCTGTAGAGGTGAGTCAGAAGTGGCATAATGAAAGTTTATTAAAAAAATTTTTGCCTAACATGGAGAAAATGGATAGAGAAAAGCCCCCCCCCATATAACACTGGAACTCGTAGGCATTCAAAGAAAGCCCCTTTTCATGCAGCACAGTGTTAAACTTTGGAACTCCTTGCTGCAGGAAGCAGTGATGAACTAGGATAGATTTAAAAGAGGGTTAGACATGAAGGAGGGTAAAGCTATCAATGTCTGCTAGCTATGGCTACACCCTGGAAGCAGCAATGTTTTCAAATACCAGCTGGGGAAAACCACAGGTGGGGAGAGGGCTGTTGATCTCAGCTCCTGCTTGTGGGTTTCTCACTGGGCCATCTGATTGGCTACAGGTTCATAAAATCGTAGAGTTGGAAGGGATCCCGCGAGTCATCTAGCCCACCCCCCGCCGTGCAGGAATCTCAACTAAAGCATCCAAGACCATCCATAGAAACCTCCATAGAAACCTCCAGTGATGCTGCAGTAGATGGGCCGTTGGCCGGATCCTGTAGGTGCTGTTTGCATGTTCGTTGGGGGAAACACTTGGGCTCATAGTAGCCATCATTTGTGTGACTGGTGAGGCTGAATGCTATAATAATAATAATAATAATAATAATAATAATAATAATAATAATATATTATTTTTACCCCGCCCATCTGGCTGCGTTTCCCCAGCCACTCTGGGTGGCTTCCAACTGAACATTAAAAACAATACAGCATCAGACATTAAAAACTTCCCTAAACAGGGTCGCCTTCAGTGGTCTTTTAAAAGTAAAATAGTTGTTTATTGCCTTGACATCTGCTGGGAGGGCATTCCACAGGGCGGGCGCCACTACCGAGAAGGCCCTCGGTGCTGGACCTCAGTGTCCAGGCAGAACGATGCGGGTGGAGACACTCCTTCAGGTATACTGGACTGAGGCCATTTAGGGCTTTAAAGGTCAGCAGCAACACTTTGAATTGTGCTCGGAAACGTATTGGGAGCCAATGCAGATCTCTCAGGACCAGTGTAATGTGGTTCCGGCGGCCACTCCCAGTCACCAGTCTAGCTGCCGCATTCTGGATTAATTGAAGTTTCTGGGTCACCTTCAAAGGTAGCCCCACGTAGAGCGCATTGCAGTAGTCCAAGCGGGAGATAACTAGAGCATGCATCACTCTGGGAAGACAGCCCGCAGGGAGGGTCTCATCCTGCATACCAGATGGAGCTGGTAGACAGCTGCCCTGGACACAGAATTGACCTGCGCCTCCATGGACAGCTGTGAGTCCAAAATGACTCCCAGGCTGCGCACCTGGTCCTTCAGGGGCACAGTGGGGCATGTCTGCCAGATTGCTCTGCTGGGGATTTGGGTGTGCAGATGTGACACAATCTCTGTGGCTAGCAGAGATGTCTCGCGTGGCTTAGAAACTGTGGACAGAAGCTGGGAGGGTGGCCACAAGCCCCACTCGGCAAACTGCCCTCTCCACCAGTGGCGTAGTGTGGGTTGTCAGCACCCGGGGCAAGGCAAGTAATTTGCGCCCCCTAACCCGTGGATTTGCGCCCCCTAATCCTAACCCCCAGATGTTGCACCCCATGCGGCCGGCCCCCCCTGCACCCCCCACGCTACGCCACTGCTCTCCACCCCTGAAAAGAAGAGATGCTCTGCTGATACCACCCTGCCTTGGGAAACAGAAGGGTCCTTTGGGCTGATCCAGCAGGTTTTGGTCTCACGTAGGAGAAAAGAGAATTTCGGTTAAGTAAGTGTAGCTTTCATGGAGCAGGAAGTTGTTGCACTTCCTGGACTCCTGCACCGCAGTTGAACAGAAAGTGATTTGAGGCAGCCAAGATAGACCCACGCAGATTTCTGACTCAGTTTTCAAACAATGACATACCCACCCTCCCTTGCAAGTATATGGCTGAAATGAAGAAACCTGCAGGGCAGGGCTTCACCAGGTGTGATCTTACATGTGAAAGGACTCTGAGCTCTGTTTGGTCCTGGTATTCATTGCAACAAATTCCTGGGCTCAGAATTACATAATTTAAAGTTTGGCACTCCGGTTGCTGGATGTCAAGACTTCTGGTGAAAAACAAACTAGATCCCAGAAGCCCAGATCTCAGAAATCTTGCACCCACCCCACAAAAGATCCAGGATTCTTCATTTCCACTTGTTTAGCTCAATCCCCAAATCTCCCTTTTCTGAGCACAGGCTGCTTCCAGGGCAGTGGCGTAGCGTGGGGGGTGCAGGGGGGGCCGGCCGCACCGGGCACAACATCTGGGGGTTAGGGTTAGGGGGCGCAAATCCACGGGTTAGGGGGTGCAATTTACTTGCCTTGCCCCGGGTGCTGACAACCCACGCTACGCCACTGTTCCAGGGAGAACCTCATGGTGCTAAATTGCATTTTCTCTACGGTGCTTTGCAGCTGGCGAACTGTGATTCAATAGCCAGAAATGTGACTGATTATCCAGGCAGCCCCCTGGTGGTTCCCTGTGGGGTGGGGTGTCTTCCACACACCCCTTGGAAGTTGTTTCATCATACGACTTGCGGCAAGTAACTTTGCATGAACTTACAGAATCATTAAGAGTTCATGCGATATTTGAAAGATTATTGTAAGCAATTAACATCGCTAGCAGGGTTGTCTGAAGACTTGTAATGAGAAATTTTCTATCTTTCTATATTTCTTTAAATTTCGAGCCATTCTGAAATGAGTGTGATTATAGTTGGAAAATGTATAACTTGCAATGATATAAAGGTTAATTTCAAAAGCTATGAGGCGGGAGGGAAGGAAGTCAGGGCGGTAAAGTGAATAATGATGATGTGAATGCATAATATTAAATGAAAAAGAAATAAAAATTGTGTGTGAGAGAGAGAGAGAATGTGTGTGTGTGTGTGTGTGTGTGTGTGTGTGTGTGTGTGTGTGTGTGTGTTGGAAGGGACCCCAAGGGCCATCTAGTCCAACCCTCTGCAATGGAATAATGTTTTTTTAAAAAAATATATCATTATGAGGCAACTGCAAGCTAACCACCCTGCCCTAGTCCTCAGGCACTGGTCATCCTAGTGGCTGCTCCAGAGCTGAGGCAAGGTGGCCCCCACCCTCCATCTTTGCCATGGTCAGCAGTGCCCATTTGCCTGCTCTTTCCTGGCCAGTTGCCCAGTTTTGTCGGAGTCCCATTGTTGAGCAACAGTGTTCAGAGCTCGGTGGAGTGTGAGGCCAAACAAGCAGAAGATGACAGTCTCTGAGACAGGCTTGGCAGAGTCCGTATCCGAAGTCAAGTCTGCTCTGAGGATCAGGCAAACAGCAATCTACGTAGTCAGGCGGTCAGGGAATCCAATGATCATGAAGCCAAAGGTCCAAATGGAGAACAGGAAACGACAAGGTGGGACCGGGAACCACAGACGTTGTTTCCAGCATCTGACTGATGCCGAGAGCTCTGTTTCAGAAGACTGAAGCCAGTTGGTTCCCATTTCCTCTCTGTCATTGAAGGCTGGTGAGCTGCAGGTGGAGTCACTGACATGTTTGCTCCCAGCAGGAGTGGGAAAACGTCACTGCTCCTTTTCCAGCCTCTTGCAGCCAGGGCTGCCAGGTCACGATCATCCCAGACTCTGAGACTTCAGGGCCCAAACCTGAGACCTAGGGGCAGACCCTGATCTCACAGGGATGTGTCCTGGAGACGGAAGTTAATTGGGAGCAGGGCAGGGCTGGTACCCCCACCCCGAGCTCCTATGCTATAATTTGCAGCCAGATCCTGCTGGACTGGAGTTTGCAAGCTGCATGCACAGTCTTCTTAATTATCTGATGATGATGGAAGGCACTCTTGCCCACCCAGAGATTCGAGCCCTCCCTGTAAGGGGTCAGGCAAACTTGGAGACTTTGGGTCAGGCCCAAAGGTCTGGCAACCATCCTTGCCGCTCCTCTGTTGCTTGAAGAGGGCAGCTGAACAGGTGCTGAAATATGAACCTTGGCAGCTGCCCTGGTATCTGGGTAATCCCCTTTCAGGAGTGGAAGAAATATTTAGCTGGTTCCTCCCAGCCTTGAAGTGCAGTTTCCGAGTTGCAAGTAGTCACATTCCCATTTTACACTGCACTTCCTGGCCTGGAAAAGACTCTGTATTCAAGTGATTGCTGGGGGAGGAAATGCATGTGCGTATTATGGGGGAGCCAGTGAAGTAGTTTGCAATCAGAGATTTGCCTCTCTCTCTCTCTCTCTCTCTCTCTCTCTCTCTCTCTCTCACACACACACACACACACGCACACACACACACACACACAAACACAGAGCCAGTGTGGTGTAGTGGTTAAGAGCGGTGGACTCGTAATCTGGTGAACTGGGTTCGCGTCTCCACTCCTCCACATGCAGCTGCTGGGTGACCTTGGGCTAGTCACACTTCTCTGAAGTGTCTCAGCCTTACTCACAAAGTGTTTGTTGTCGGGGAGGAAGGGAAAGGAGATTGTTAGCCGCTTTGAGACTCCTTAGGGTAGTGATAAAGCGGGTGGTGCTGTGGTCTAAACCACCGAGCTTCTTGGGCTTGCTGATCAGAAGGTCGGCGGTTCGAATCCCCACAATGGGGTTTGCTCCCATTGTTTGGTCCCTGCTCCTGTCAACCTAGCAGTTCGAAAGCACTTCATCTTACAAATAGATAAATAGGTACCACTCCGGTGGGAAGGTAAACGGCGTTTCCATGCGCTGCTCTGGTTCACCAGAAGCGGCTTAGTCATGCTGACCACATGACCCAGAAGCTGTCTGTGGACAAACTGCGGACAAATGTGAGACGAGTGCGCAACCCTAGAGTCGTCCGTGACTGGACCTAACGGTCAGGGGTCCCTTTACCTTACTTTATGACCTTTTTAACTGGGGGGGGGGGTGTGTGTGTCCTGTTTTGTTTATCTCTTTAACACCTGATGGGAGGGCGTTCCACAGGGCGGGCACCACCACCGAGAAGGCCCTCTGCCTGGTTCCCTGTAACCTCTGGTTCCCTGGTTACCTCTGAAGGAGTGGGTACATAGCTTGGGGGTACCTTTATGCTGCCGCCTGAGGCACAGGTGGCCTCGGAGGTGCACAGTGCATTCCATCAGCTTGGGCTGATGGCCCAGCTGCACCCCTCTCTGGACAGAGATAAATAGTTTTACTTCTGTTGTCTATGTCCTGCTAACCTCTAGGTTAGATTACTGCAACACATGTGGGTCTGCTTCTGAAGACGGTTCAGCTGGTGCAGAATTTGGCAGCCAGGTTGCTAACTGAGGCAAGATGGTTTACATCCATCCTGGTCCAACTGCACTGGCTGCCAATCAGTTTCTGGGCCCAGTTCAAAGCCTTAAATGGCTCAAGGCCACACACCTCAAGGGCTGTCTCTCCCCATATGCTGACTCTGTGATACCATCTGAGGCCCTTCTTCGTGTGTGTCCTCCGCAGGAGGTCCGGAGAGTGGCAACACGAGAACAGGGCCTTTTCTGCAGTGGCTCCCCATTTGTGGAACACTCTCTCCAGGGAGGTTCTTCAACCGGGCCTTGGGCTGGTTAACATTCTATTCAATATTAATCTATATATAGATACAATATATTAGCAGCAGTTCAGGATATACCTCAGCAACCAGTTGCTGGAGACTGAGGGAGGTGAGACAGTGCTCTTGAACTCGAGCCCTGCTTGCTCATTTCCCACTAGGGCATCTGTTTGGCCATAAGAGGATGCTGGATTAGATGGACTGTTGACTTGATCCAGCAGGCTCTTTTTATGATTTGTTTTCACTTCTTGAGTCTGTTCCCCTTCATCTACCTCCTTCTCAAAATCCACTGTCCGGAACTGGACCCACAAGAGCTGACTAGGGCAGCATAAAATGGAATTGCGATTACTTGCAACTTGGAAAGTGCAGCTCTGCTTTCCAGGGAGAGGGAGCAGGAAATGCGTCTGTCTGTCCCTGGGAAATGGGGGCAGTTGGGGAACAAGTAAAAGCGTCTCTTTGTCCAGATCATGTAACTTGGTGGCCTCTGACGAAGCTTATCTCCTGATTAAGGCAGAGGGAGCTTTGGGGTTAAACGGGGTCAGGTTATTCTTGGCTGGCATTGCTATGAGTGACCTGAAAGCTTGACCCGACCAGGTTTCCTGTGAGCCTCTGGACTCAATTCTCTAGACTCGTTCTATGCCTACTGTGAAGGTGCAGCCAAGTGGATTATAACGAGGTCACCAGGCGAATGCCGCTAGAGTGAGAAAGCTGAAGTGGTGCCAGGCTGTGTACGGGCCTCCCAGGACTAAAATGATGGTGCCACGGTGTGTGATTGGAGCACCACACCTCTGGGTAGCAGCAGTCAAACTTAGGGTGGTGTAGGTCTTCCTCACCGATCTTCTGTACACACCTCGCGCTTTTGCAGCAAAAGGCATGAAGGCCTGCCAAAATTTGCAATATTCTCATAGGTGATAATAAAGAACGAGTGTCAAATGTAACTGCCTCTATTTTGACATTCAGTTTGGCTGTGTGCGACTTTCAAACAAACTGGAGAACAAAATACGGTAGAGATCTTACTATATAATAATAATGTAAGGATGTCATCACACTGCAATTCACATTGCTGCCAACAGGGGCTGCTGCAAACCACAGCAAGAGCAGCAGCAGTGCAGGGCGATGAGGAGGGAGATGGAGATGGGGCAGAAGGCAGGCAGGGCAGGGGCCCCAGAAGAGCAGGTGAGTAGGTGGGTGACCCAGGCAGGCAGCCAGGAAAGTGAACAAGCAAGTGGGCAGCCTAGGTGAGCAGTCTAGGGGGAGGGCAGCCCAGGTGAGCTGCGGAGAAACAGCCAGGACAGGACAAGCCAGCTCACCAGCATCTATCCTGCCCTTCTGCTGCTCCATCCCTTCTCCTCACCCTCTGCAGCTGAGGCCGAAACAGTTGCATTGATGAGACACAGGTGATATGCAGAGGGGAGCAGGGGGTGTGATTTGGGTGAGCTGTAAGGTGAGGTCCGATGGGAGGCAGGGATGGGCCAGGAAATTTTGCTGCTTGAGGGAAAACAGTTAATGGTGTCCCCCCCCCCCCCGCCATTTCTGCTACACTTCCCTCACCACCGATGGAGGCGACTGGAGACAGCCCAGAGGAGCACTGAAAGCAGTGAGGGGGAAAGAGGCCAGGGAGGAGGAGGAGGAGGAGGAGGAGGAAGACGAGGAGGACAAGCAAAGGAGGCCACCCCTTTCAGCTGTCCCCAGACTGCCACCTGAGGCAACTGCCTCACTATGTCTCATGGGCAGGGCCAGATTTAGGTTTGATGAGGCCTTAAGCTACTGAAGGTAATGGGGCCCTTTATATGTCCAGCTGTCCTTTGCCAACAACAAACTGTCGCTGTTTTTTGTGTTGAATACATGCTATATGGTAATTTATGGACCTAATAGGTATCTAAATCCATTTGCACATGTGGCCATGCAATAAGTCCATGCAGAGTGTAGGTGTCCTCTATATAGAAAGGAGCAAACCAGTGATGTTAATAATAATAATAAAATTTTATTTATATCCCGCCCTCTCCAGCCGAAGCTGGGCTCAGAGCGGCTAACAACAGTAAAAGTAACACAGTTTACATAAAATCACAATCAATTAATTGAAATGCATTATAAAATCAATTCATTCTAAAATCAATTCAGAGTCAAATTAATGGCAACCATTGGGCTAGAGTTCTATGAGTATTACAGAAGGAGAGAGGGGGTCAGGCTGTGCTGTGGCCAAAGGCCTGGCGGAACAGCTCTGTCTTGCAGGCCCTGCGGAAAGATGTCAAGTCCCGCAGGGCCCTGGTCTCTTGTGACAGAGCGTTCCACCAGATCGGGGCCACGGCTGAAAAGGCCCTGGCTCTGGATGAGGACAGCCTGACCTCCCTGTGGCCCAGGAGCTCCAAGATGTTTTTGTTTGAAGACCGTAAGGTCCTCCGTGGGACATACCAGGAGAGGTGGTCCCGTTTGAGGGAGCAGGCTAGCGGGGGGGGGGGGGGGAGGAGGCATGACTTACATCATAGGAGCCTGCACAACACAAAACACTGTTGCTGTACGTAGGTTTTATTTTATTTGTATTTTTATCTTATATTTTGGAAATGTACATCCAGCTTTTCCCCCCCTTTTAATTTTTTTGGGGCCCCCAAGAGAGTGGGGCCCTAAGCTAGAGCTTGTTTAGCTTATACGTAAACCAGGCCCTGCTCATGGGTGGACTGGCCCCAATAGCAGGGGGTTGACTAGGGAGTGGAAGTGGTAAGGGGGGGGGGGTTGGTGACAAAGCCAGCAAGAATGCAGCCCCCCCCCCCCAACATGCACTTAAGAGGCCAACAGCCTCAGCTCAGCTGCCTTGAAGCTCCCACGTTTGTAACCGTGAAGTTTGCCACATTCCTCTCTGACGGGGGATTATGGATTTACCTCCTGGACCGTGGTCCCAAATTCAGCTGTGACGTAAATGGCAGGCAGTGTCAGTTATGCGACCGGCATGAAGTGATCAGGTTCCCGTCCGGGGATTATCTTACTGCCTCTCACCAGCCGTTTTTCCGCTTGTTTCCTCCTCCTGGTCTTTGCCACCTTGGGTTACATTTGTTTTGCATGACCCAAGGATGCCCAGCCGAGTATGAATTACACTTCTTTGCCACTTTAACACTTGTTGAGTGTAAGTGGGTCACGGGAGGGTGGACTCGTCGGCACAGCTCTGCTCAGATCTCCCTTGCAGCAGAATTGGGGTTTACAGTGGTACCTCGGGTTAAGTACTTAATTCATTCTGGAGGCCTGTTCTTAACCTGAAACTGTTCTTAACCTGAAGCACCACTTTAGCTAATGGGGCCTCCTGCTGCTGCTGTGCTGCCGGCACACAATTTCTGTTCTCATCCTGAAGCAAAGTTCTCAACCTGAAGCACTATATCTGGGTTAGCAGAGTCTGTAACCTGAAGCGTATGTAACCCGAGGTACCACTGTATTGTTATTATTATTTGATCAACTTTCTCATTGCTTTCAGGATTTTGGAACTAGAAACCGACTTTGAACTTTAAGCTGACTCCTATTAACCAGTTAAGCAGGATTGCTTCCTCTACCTCTTCTTTTTGAAAAGAAAGGGACCTGCACAAAACAAAATTCCAGCCAGTGGCTGTGCTTTCTGCAAGGTCACTCAAAGTGTGGGTGTTTGGTCATTTGGATAACTTCTCTGCCCTCAAGGAGACATTCGGGGTTTGTGTTGTAGTCTGTTACTTTGGCATCGAGGCAGCTTCTAAACGGGTGTTTCACTGGAGAGCAAAGGTGTGTTCTTTGAGGGGTGCGCAAACTGTGCCATGACAGGAGCTTATAAAATTAGGCAACTTCACTTGCATCTCTCGGTATTGTGAACAACACCAAACTTACCTTTTGTTGGTATCTTCATGACGATAAAGAAAACAAAAGACTGAATTAAACATTTGAAACATCTATTGAAATCAGACATTATAAGTTCATCTTAGACTGGGTAGTTCACAAGTTTATGTGGCTTTGCACAAGGTTTTGTATTTTTCTCAGAAGACTGATAAAGAATGGATAATTATTTTGGTAATTATTGTGTGTATATTAGTCGCCAACGTGTTGCATGTCGTACTACTATAAAATTAGACATGGCATGGAGAAAGGTTATCGTGGATATCCAATGAAGTTGAATGTTGTAAGATTCAGGATATGGAAAAGAAAGCCCATCTTCCACATAGCTGAACTTTGGAACTCCCTGTTGCAGGAGACCAGAGATGGCCACCAACTTGGATGGTTTGAAAAGAGGATTGGACAAATTCATGGAGGAGGAGAGAGCTATTGAGGGCTGCTAGCCAGAATGGCTCTGCTCGGCTTCCACAGTGAGAGGCAGCGATTTTTCGGAATCCCAGTTGCTGGAAACCTCAGGACGGGAGAGTTGCTCTCGTGCTCAAATCTTGCTTGCTGGTTTCGCGCTGGGGCATTTGGTTGGCCACAGTGAGAACAGGATGCTGGACAAGATGGGCGAATGCCCTGATCCAGGAGGCTCCTCTTGCATTCTTATCCTTCCTGGTTAAAGAGGACATGCAGCGATGGTGCCAGGTGAGCCTCTCCGGGGATAGCATTCCACAAACGGGAAGCCACCACTAAAAAGGCCCTGTTCTCTTTGACTGAAAGAAGGAGATTCAATTATATGTGTGGGAATGTTCAGGGAGGCAGGAGAGGATATACTGTTTATTAATATCCTTCCTAACTTGTGCTAGCAAGCTCTATAACTTAGCAGTTTTAACATTCCCCTTTGAATGCACAGCGGGTAGCTGGTTGCAGGCTTGTGTAAGCTTCTCAATATAGATTCCTGGTAAGATCCTTTCTTTCCCTCTTAAAAGAATAAACGCGCCACAGTCTTGTGTAAAGTATATAAAAGTAGTTTACTCACATCATCAGTTCACAGTTGGATCCCTGATGGCAGACTTAGTTACAAAGATATATACATGTGGGTCTACCCCATATAGGGGTTAATTGGAGTGACTGCAGACTGGCAGTCACTGCAGTTCACACGATGAAAGGAAGATGGAGAAGAAGGGAGGAGGGCTGCGTGCCTTGCACTTTTGTTACCTGGACAGGTAAGGTCACGCCCACCTCTGGTCACATGCAAGAGGAAGGCTGCTCCAGTCCAGGAGGAAACAGGAAGTTTTCGACTGCGTGGACCAAACATCCCCTTGCATGTCCACTCTAGGAAAACAAGGAATGTTGTATTTGTCTGTGACATATGTATCACATCCCACAAGCCCAGCCCCTCCTGGGGAGTAGGGGTAAAACCTAGCCATACCACGTGCCTCTTCTACCTGAGCTCCCCTTTTCAGGAATCGTAAAGGCCTTGTGGGCCATATGAACTGGCAACCACAGTCCGGGGAAGATGGAACGAACCTTCCTGCAGTTGTCTGTCCTGCGAGTGAACCTCCCTTTAGCAGAGGCGACTGTCTTGTTGTTCTTTATTTTAAAGATTGTGTTTCTTCCGGAGGGGCGAGGGAGTCCCATGCAAGCCAGAATCTGTGCGGAGCTGCCCTTTCAACACCTGGTGCTCCATATGGGTGCGTAGGAGATGCATTTGGTTGTTCAAAAACAGGGGACATGACATGCGCGCTTGAGCACATGCGTAGGTGTTTTGGCAGAGACGGGATTATTTCCACCCATCCCTCTTCCTCCTCGGTGCTGGAAATCCTTTCCGTTTTGTCGATTGTTGGGGTGCGTTCAACCTGGAAAAGAGGAGGCAGAGAGGTGATATGAGAGCCCTCTTCGGATATCTGAAGGGCTCCTACAGGGAATCATAGAATCATAGAGTTGGAAGAGACCACAAGGGCCATCGAGTCCAACCCCCTGCCAAGCAGGAAACACCATCAGAGCACTCCTGACATATGGTTGTCAAGCCTCTGCTTAAAGACCTCCAAAGAAGGAGACTCCACCACACTCCTTGGCAGCAAATTCCACTGTCAAACAGCTCTTACTGTCAGGAAGTTCTTCCTAATGTTTAGGTGGAATCTTCTTTCTTGTAGTTTGGAACCATTGCTCCGTGTCCGCTTCTCTGGAGCAGCAGAAAACAGCCTTTCTCCCTCCTCCCTCCTTTTATATATTTGAACATGGCTATCATATCACCCCTTAACCTCCTCTTCTCCAGGCTAAACATGCCCAGCTCCCTTAGCCGTTCCTCATAAGGCGTCGTTTCCAGGCCTTTGACCATTTTGGTTGCCCTCCTCTGGACACGTTCCAGTTTGTCAGTGTCCTTCTTGAACTGTGGTGCCCAGAACTGGACACAGTACTCCAGGTGAGGTCTGACCAGAGCAGAATACAGTGGCACTATTACTTCCCTTGATCTAGATGCTATACTCCTATTGATGCAGCCCAGAATTGCATTGGCTTTTTTAGCTGCATGGAGCAGATTTGTTTTCTCCTGCTCTGGAGGGTAGGACTCGAACCCAGGGCTTCACATGGCAAGAAAGGAGATTCCTTATAAATGTTAGGAAGAACGTTTCGATGGAAGAGCTGCCTGACATTGCAACAGACCTCCTCGAAAGGCGGTGAACTCTCCTTCCTTGCAGGTTTTTAAGCGGAGGTTGGGTGGGCACTTGTTGTGGATGCTTTAGCTGTGATTCCTGCATTGTAGGGGGTTGGACTAGATGACCCTGGGGTGTCCCTTCCGACTCTACAATTCTGTGATTCTATTATTTCTCTACTGCATTGATTTATGTTGGTTAATAATAATAATGATAGTAAGTTTTAATTTATACCCCGCACTTCCCGGTTCAAAAATCAGGCTCAGGGAGGCTAACAACAAATTTAAAATACTTAATTGTAAAAGCAGCATAAAATACAGTATAAAAACATGAACTACAATAAAATTCAAAATTCAGAAATCAATTTAGGGGAAATAAGCATTAGATAATCCCCAGGGCTAGCTGGCTGAACTGGTCCTACTTGGGCCAGCGAGGAGGCCAGGGGAGAATTAGCTGTGGGGTCTCAGAGCAGGTGATCTTCATAAAAGGGGAGGGGGAGGGGGAGGGAAGAGAAGGGAAATAAAAGATCAGGCTGAATTCTAATTAAAGGCCAAGCGGAATACCTCTGTCTTACAGGCCCAAGGGAAGGAGGTTAAATCCTGCAGGGCCCTGCTCTCATGGGACAGAGCATTCCTTTCCTTTCCTTTTTTTTAAAAAACAAATTTTATTGGATTTTTACAATTTAATATTCAACCAAATAACACAATTTGCCATATAAACAAAAAAGAAAAGAAAAAAAAAACCCTCCCCATGACTTCCCTCAACTTCCCCTTCTGGTTCTTCAAACATTTATTACTTCTGCTTAATTTTTGTCTTGTTTTATGATCTTATACCTCAATACACTTAAATTCTTGCTATTTTTATACCAAATTTTCTTTCATAATTACATCTTGCACTCAATTACATTCCATATTATTATTTCTCGACCTGTCAACTTATTTTCTAACTTGCAAGTTGTAATGGTTCTAGGGGTTGCTTGTGCGTAAATCGGCGCCACGCTTGGCTGAGTTCCCTGGGTGAACCCTTTCTGTCCGGACAACCACTCGCCCGTGGCTGTCTCAATCGCTGGCAGAATCCGTCAGTGGGCGTTTCTTGAACTTCTTCCAGCAAAGAAGCTCTTTGACGCCTAGTCGCCTCCTACTCTCCCTGCGCGGAAGCCTTCTGCGCAGGGAGGGTGTGGGCAGCGGAGGACCCTTACTCTCCCCGCTGGTCTCCGGCGAGGAGTCATGGAGCCACCTTGCCGATTCCCCCATCTGCCCCCCTTCTCCACTAGTGTTACGCTGATTTCCTTCCCCAGAAGATGGGCTGCTTCTCTCCCTCCTGGTACGCTCTCCAGAATCCCTCTGGAGCCCTCCCTCTCCCTCTGGCTCTGATGGCAGTTCCCTGACACAAGTGTTTAATCAAACCCCTGCTTGTAGGTTTCCCATGGGGGCATCTGGTCAAGACGGCAGACGAGACTTGGTCTTATCCAGCAGGCTCTTTTCATATTTTAAAAAACACATTAGAGAAAATTTATATATAAAATTTTGTTTCCCTTATTGGTTTCTACAGCCACAGCTGGCGCTGTGGCTCTCCAACCGTTTGACTCCATCGTCTCCCGAGACAGACGGAAGCCAATGGAGATTACAAAGAGAACAGGACAGCGTGAAAGCTATCCCTGGTCTCTGGTCCCCAGTGACTCAGCAGTGAAGGGAAGGTTCTCTGCACACCCTCAGAGGCACCCTTGCCTTTGCTCACCACGACGAACACACGTCGCAGCAGGGATGAGCCTCAGCATTTGGAAAGGAGCTCAGGGAATGGATTTATACTGAGTCCCCCGGTCCGTCTAGCTGTCAGTTGTCTGCACTGACAGGGTCTTAGAGAGAGGACATTGCCAGTCAGAGATGGAAGGAGGGACCTTCCGCATGGATATCTACCACTGAGCATCAACGCTGGAAAGTAGGCTCCAAAGCAGGGGTCAGCAAACTTACCGCGCCTCAGGCCAGTGTCTTCAGCACCGAACACGCAGCGGGCCAGAGAGTGCGTGCCCATATGCGTGCGCACATGCTATTTCCGGCGCTCTTCCGGGTCGGAGGGGCACTGGAAATAGCTTGTGCGCGTGTGCATGGGCCTCCTCCAACCCGGATGTGCACCGGAAATAACGCTTGCACATGTGCACAACACTTGTGCATGCACACAAGCTATTTCCAGTGTGAAATAGAGTCAGTGTGGTGTAGTGGTTAAGAGCGGTAGACTCGTAATCTGGTGAACCGGGTTCGCCTCTCCGCTCCTCCACATGCAGCTGCTGGGTGACCTTGGGCCAGTCACACTTCTCTGAAGTCTCTCAGCCCCACTCACCTCACAGAGTGTTTGTTGTGGGGGAGGAAGGGAAAGGAGACCGTGAGCCACTTTGAGACTCCTCCGGGTAGTGATAAAGCGGGATATCAAATCCAAACTCTTCTCTTTCCGGTGCTCCTCTGATCCGGAAGTGGACAGCCGTGCTGCACAGTGCCGCGCAGCGCAATGCCGGTAAGAGCAGGCAGCAGGTGGCAGGGTGTGCCGTGGGCCGGATAAACGAGTCCCTCGGGCCTTATCCAGCCCGCAGACCTTAGTTTGGGGACCCTTGCTCCAAAGGTTGCTCTCTTAGTGGTAGTGCAGGCCTGGTACTGAACATCTATCAATTTGTTGTGCCTCCCAGTTTCCTTCTGTGGCACAGCCTTCCTCGTTTTAGCTTCCTCAGTCCTTGGTTTCCCTGACAACTCCTTCCACCGACAGATGCTCAGAGCCTATCCATGCTGTTGTTTCCCTTCCTTCTGGCATTACCCCCACCCTGATTTTCCTAGCTGTTTTTTTCTTCTTGCTGGCATTCCTTTCATCCCAAAGGCATGAAAATCACACCCCAAATTGGCATACTGCTTCTTAAAATCTTAAAATCAGGATTCTGCACTGTTCTGAGTCACTGCCGCTGCTGCCCTTGCCCCAAATCCTGCCATACATTCATTCTTTTTATTTATTTTCCATTTAATTATATACATTCTCATCATCATTCTCATCCACTTTACCGCCCTGGCTCTTTAGAGCCAATCGACTTCTTTCCCTCCCGCCTCAGGGCTATCGAAATTCACCTTTATCTCATTGCATTTTGTACGTTTCCCAATTCTAATTACACTCATTACAAAATGGCTCAAAATTTAAATAAATATAGAAAGGTAGGAAATTTCTCATTACAAGTCTTCAGACAACCCTGCTAGTGATGCAATAATATTTCAAATATTGTATAAATTTATTCCAGTCCTTTTGGAACCCTTGATCGTGCTGGTTTCGGATTTTTACCGTCAGCTTTGCCAGTTCTGCAAAGTCCATCATCTTCATCTGCCCCTCATCTTTCGTTGGTACTTCTTCTTGTTTCCATTTTGGGGCTAAAAGAATTCTTGCCGCAGTTGTTGCATACGTAAACAGTCTTTTATTTTCCCTTGGTGTCTCTTCACCCACTATCCCCAATAGAAAGGCTTCTGGTTTTTTAACAGAAGTATGTTTAAACATTTTCTTTAGTTTATTATATATCATTTCCCAGAAAGCCTTTACCTCTTTAGCAGTCCACCACATGTGGTAGTAGAAGATACCCTCCCTTTCCTTACATTCCCAACACGCATTGGTTCTTGTCTTGAACATTTTAGCCAGTTTTGCTGGTGTTAAATACCATCTCCATATCATTTTCATAATATTTTCTTTAAGTGCACTGCATGCAGTAAAATTAATGCCTTCCTGCCATGCATTCTCATACACACACACACACACACACACACAATTTCCAAAAATCATATACCATACTTTCTTATCTTATATACTGTTTTGCACTTCCATCAACCACATCTGAAGATTTTTCAATCTTTATCACTTAATTTACATTTCTTAATTTCTCTTTTACTTTTAATTGTCCTTAACTAATAATTCTCTTCGTAGTCTTCCTTGCAATATTTTGCATAATCCTCCTTACAAAACTTATTGCAGTCCTACTAGTGTAATCTGTTTGTTACAATTGCTTTTCAAATAGTTCATATATTTACTCCAGTCCTCTAAGAATCTCTGGTCCCGCAGGTTTCGAATCCTTCCTGTCATCTTATCTAATTCTGCATAGTCCATTAATTTCGTCTGCCTTGCTTCTTTCGTCGGTAGTTCTTCTCATTTCCATTTCTGTGCCAATAATATTCTTGCTGCCATTGTTGCATATGAAAACAATTTACTATCCTGTCCATTAATATCCTCCCCTACAATGCCAAGTAAAAATGCTTCTGTTTTTTTTAATAAATATATATTTCAAGATCTTTTTCATCTCGTTATATATCATTTCCCAGAAGCTTTTCACTTTCTTACATTCCCACCACACGTGATAAAAAGATCCTTCTTTTTCTTTACATTTCCAACATTTATTACTTATTTTATACATTTTGGCATTCATTCTTACCATCGTTGAAAGACGAGCCTGCAGGATCAGGCCAGCATCCTGTTCTCACAGTGGCCAACCAGATGCCCATCATAGGAAACCAGAGAGCAGGATCCAAGCACAAAGACAACTCTCTCCTCCTGCGGTTTCCAGCTATTGGCACCCAGACCCATTTAATGCCTCCAACCTGGACTGTCCTTGTAATGATTTAAATGGGTCTACTCTTGAGTATGGTTTAGTTGGACGCAAGCCCTATTTAACAGAGGAGCCTGATGAATAGTGGCTGGGGAGAATATTCCAAAATCTGGAGGCTGGGACAGAAAACCTCACCCCCAGGAGGCCCCCGCTTGCCTCAAAGGTGGGTATCCAGCAAATCCACACGCCCTTGGCTGGGCTGGCACATCTGGATCCCAGATTTTTGGGTCGCAGGCCATTTAGAGAACTCTGAATTGATCCTGGAAGTCGAGCAGCCAGTGTAGCTTTTATGGTATGAACCGCCCTGAGATCTATGGATCGAGGGCGGTATATGAATTTAATAAATAACAGCAGTCGTAGAGCTCTGCTGGCGAAACAGGGTAAAATCTGCAGGTAAAACTGGCTGCTGTAGCCCAACTTCTTTCTGCAGAAAGGAACAGTGGAATTCTGCCACCTGCGTGAATAAAACTGAGACAGGAAACATAATAACATACCATATTTTTCGTGTCATAAGACGCACCTAACTATAAGATGCACCTAGTTTTTAGAGGAGGAAAACAAGGGGGGCAGAATTTTGAACGAAACAGTAGATGTGTGATTTTTGTGGTGCAGACTGTAGCCATGGACATGCTATGTGATCTGATGGTGAATTTGGGGTGACCCAATGTAAAAATCCTGAGGATCCATGGGCTTTTACCTCCCCCCTCACAGGTAGCCTCCTTTATCTCTAGCGTCCCTTATCTCCCTCCCCGATTGCTTGCCAATCAGCTGCTTCCTTTCGACACCCACTTCCCTCTTTCAAAAAAAAAAAAAAAAAAAAGGAAAAAGCATGATCTGCTTTTCTCTCTTGGGCAATTCGGCTCCAGGGACCACGCATTCGCTCCATAAGACACACAGACATTTCCCCTTACTTTTTAGGAAGAAAAAAGTGTGTCTTATGGAGCGGTAAGTAGAGACTGCTGGATCAGGCCAGTGTCCCGTCTAGTCCAGCATCCTGTTCTCACAGAGGCCAGCTAGACGCCTGCAGGAAAAGTGCAAGCAGGATTCGAACACAAGAGCAACTCGCCGCTCTTGTGGTTTCCAGCAATTGGCACCCAGACCCATTTACTGATGGGGATGGAGGGTCTGTGGTCCTGCAAACCAGTTCCCATCAGCTCCAGGCAGGACAGGGATGCTGGGAGCATGTGTTGTTGTTGTTTAGTCGTTTAATCGTGTCCGACTCTTCGTGACCCCCTGGACCAGAGCACACCAGGCCCTCCTGTCTTCCACTGCCTCCCGCAGTTTGGTCAAACTCATGTTCGTAGCTTTGAGAACACTGTCCCACCATCTCGTCCTCTGTCATCCCCTTCTCCTTGTGCCCTCCATCCTTCCCAACATCAGGGTCTTTTCCAGGGAGCCTTCTCTTCTCATGAGGTGGCCAAAGTACTGGAGCCTCAGCTTCAGGATCCGGCCTTCCAGTGAGCACTCAGGGCTGATTTCCTTCAGAATGGATCGGTTTGATCTTCTTGCAGTCCATGGGACTCTCAAGAGTCTCCTCCAGCACCAGAATTCAAAAGCATCAATTCTTCAGTGATCAGCCTTCTTTATGGTCCAGTTCTCACTTCCATACATCACTACTGGGAAAACCATGACTTTAACTATACGGACCTTTGTTGGCAAGGTGATGTCTCTGCTTTTTAAGATGCTGGGAGCATGTGGTCCAGCAGTTTTGGGTACCAGAGGTTCCCCATCTCTGCTCTCTGGGGTCTCAGGAGACAGGTCCCGAGGCCAGATCCTTTCTCTAAGTGGAGATGGCATTGGGGATGGAAGCTGGGGCCTTCTGCATGCAGAGCAGGTGTCCCGCTCCTAAGCAATGGAGTCTTGCCAGGGGACCATTCATCACCCCTTGAATGCAACAGCTAGAAAAGGGGAGGAAATACCCCCACCCACTGGCTGCCTGGCATTCGGCACAAGATATTTCCTCCCGAATCCTTGCGAGCAAACACACACACAAAGGAAGGGAATGCGGGAGGCTGGTGTTGGACTTGTCTTTGATTTTGAGGGACAAGCAGCCCTTTGTTTCTGAGCCCGGAAAGCTGGGAACTCGAGGTAATTCTTTTTAAATCTCTCTCTCTCCCTCTCTTTCGGGGAAGCAGGAGAAGAGAAGGGGGCGAACAGGGTTGTGAGAAGCCTTCAGCCGCCTTAACAAGCCTCCCATGTTAATCTCAGATGTTTGCCCATCTCTCAGCAATCTTTGACGTCGGGGAGGGTTGCCAACTGTCCAGCTGCTTGCTGCTAGTGCAGCTTTGAAATCAGCTCAATTAGTAGAGGGCCTTGTTTCTCTCCACACTCTGAACGGGTTTCATTTTTCTTCTTCTTGTAATAATAATAATAATAATAATAATAATAATAATAATAATAATAATAATATAATGCTTGAAAGCACAAGAGCTGGTGAACCAATGTGCTGTCTACAGGGCTGAAACAATACCTTAGGGGCCCTAAGCAATGAGAAGGTTTTAGTGGCACTCGTATGTACAGGGGTAAGGGATGCAGTTTGTAATTCAAAGCCAAATTATATACATAGTAATAATTTGGTTTTGAATTACAGTGGTACCTTGGTTCTCAAACTTAATCCGTTCCAGAGCTAAGGCACGCTTTCTCATAGAAAGTAATGCATAATGGACTGATCCATTCTGGACTTTTAAAAACAACCCCTAAAACAACAATTTAACATGGATTTTGCTATCTAACGAGACCACTGATCCATAAAATGAAAGCAATAAACAATGTGCTGCAGTCATGCAATCAAACAAAAACAAAAACGGAAAATAAATAGCAAAAACAGACAAACCTCAGCGTAACACTCAAATTAGAAGTGTGGCACTCAAAACAGAGCACATTCAGCTTCTGACAAAAGTTTGCAAACCGGAACACTTACTTCCGGGTTTGCAGTGTTCGGGTTCCAGGTTGTTCGGGTACCAAGGCGCTTGAGAACCAAGGTACCCTTGTACGTATAAAGGTAAAGGGACCCTTGACCATTAGGTCCAGTCACGGACGACTCTGAGGTTGCGGTGCTCATCTCGCTTTATTGGCCGAGGGAGCTGGCGTACAGTTTCCGTGTCATGTGGCCAGCATGACTAAGCCGCTGCTGGCGATCCAGAGCAGCGCATGGAAACGCTGTTTACCTTCCCACCAGAGCGGTACCTATTTATCTACTTGCACTTTGACATGCTTCCGAACTGCTATGTGGGCAGGAGCAGGGACCGAGCAATGGGAGCTCACCCCGTCGCGGGGATTCGAACCACCGACCTTCTGATCGGCAAGTCCTAGGCTCTGTGGTTTAATCCACAGTGCCACCCGCATCCCTATACAAGTTGTACAAGTGACAATAAAGTATTTCAATTTCAATTTAATTCATTCAGGTGGCAGGATCCCCCTCTCCGTGTGTTCTTCTGAAATGCAACAGGTTTGTCCCCTCCGAGGCACCAGAGTTGCCTCACTACATTCAGCTGGCCTCTCACTATGTCCCTTTCGTTACCAGGTAGAGACATTTCCACCAGATTGCTTATACGGAAAGAAATGAAGGGAACGAAAACAGGCCCCTTTGACCTCCACAACTGAGAGTTGCTGTGTGTGTGTGTGTGTCGACCCTCTTGCCCCTGGTCTCGTGTGCTTTTCTCGCTCTCCCTGCCAAACCACGTTGAATTTTGCTGATGGGGTTTTTATGCGTCACCCCAAAGACCACATTAATTTCTTTTTCTAAGCGTGGGTTTGAAACAATTGATCGGTAAACCGCCTTGAGGGTCCCATCTGCGTCAAGGAATCCATTAATAAACTCGGGGGCTGGCTTCCCCAGGCTTGGGGAAACAGATTGACACTGATGGAACTCAAAGCCTCTTTATGTATCCCATTCCACGCCCCGCATCTCCCTCAGATCCAGGTTCCCAGTTCACAAAGAGACCTCCAGGCTGCCTCCCCTCAAAGCATTTCTCCTCCACGCAGTGCAGCAAATAGCTCTGAGACAACAGCACATTATTCTCCTGTTGCGGTTGCCCGGCAACCTTGGGTGCCTCTCTGGAACCCCCCATTTGGGTGATGTGGGGGAAATGAAATCCTTTCTGTGTCTCCTGGGCACCCAGGGCTTCAGAGTGATGTCACAGTTTCCACAGAAACATACAGGAGGTTATTTTTTTATTTTTTAAAAAAAGCCCTAAACACTGTTCTTTTATTTATATGCATTTAAGCTCCCCTTCTTGGGAAAAAAGCAATGACAAACCTAGACAGCATCTTAAAAAGCAGAGACATCACCTTGCCAACAAAGGTCCGTATAGTTAAAGCTATGGTTTTCCCAGTAGTGATGTATGGAAGTGAGAGCTGGACCATCAAGAAGGCTGATCGCCAAAGAATGGATGCTTTTGAATTCTGGTGCTGGAGGAGACTCTTGAGAGTCCCATGGACTGCAAGAAGATCAAACCGATCCATTCTGAAGGAAATCAGCCCTGAGTGCTCACTGGAAGGACAGATCCTGAAGCTGAGGCTCCAATACTTTGGCCACCACACGAGAAGAGAAAACTCCCTGGAAAAGACCCTGATGTTGAGAAAGATGGAGGGCACAAGGAGAAGGGGACGACAGAGGACAAGATTGGACAGTGTTCTCGAAGCTACCAGCATGAGGGAGGCAGTGAGTGACAGGAGTGCCTGGCATGCTCTGGTCCTGGGGGTCACAAAGAGGCGGACACGACTAAACGACTCAACAACAATAACTAGCTCCCCTTTTTCCAAGAAGTCCTAGGGTGGGATAAGCACAGCTTATCGATGCAATGAATGAAGCCACGGGGGAAGGTCTTGCCCAGGTAAACAGGGGACAGGTCATGGAATTGTCGACTTGAAAGGGACCTCCAGGGGTCATGCAGTCCAACCCCTGCAATGCGGGAATCTCAGCTAAAGCATCCCTGACAGGTGCCCATCCCACCTCTACCTAACAACCTCCAAGGAAGGAGAGTCCACCACTTCCCAAGGGAGACGGTTCCATTCTTGAGTGGCTCTTGCTGGCAAAACGTCCCCCCCCCCCGTATGTTTTGTTGGAATCTCCTTTCTTGTAACTTGAAGCCATGGGTTTGGGTCCTATCCTCCAGAGCAGGAGAAAAGAAGCTGGCTCCATCTTCCATGTAGGAGCCCTTGAGATATTTGAAGATGGCTATCCTATCTCCTCTCAGTCTCCTCCAGGCTAAACATCCAGGCTACTCCTTCAACTGCTCCTCATCAGGCTTGGCTTCCAGGACCTTGATAATCTTGGTCTCTCTCCTCTGCACACCTTCTAGTTTGTCAACTTAAATTGTGGTGCCCAGCTGTGAAGCTTTGTGTATTCAGCAAATATGATGTCCACCACTGAACAGTGATTCTGGATATTGACTACTGTTCCGTAGAATTCTTCGTCAGCGTGGTGGGAGGATATATAATTGCTTCATAAACCCATCTTATTTTGAATGAATGTATGTAAATGAAAATATCAAATGCTGTGGAACAGTGCTCATGTAATAATATAGCCACCACGCTGACGAAGAATTCTACAAAACAGTAGTCAATATTCGGAATACACAGCTTGTCTTTCATCGTACTAACTCTGGTACCCCGCTTCATTTAAAGATTTTCAGAGACTTTGAGACTAAAGATTTCATTTTGTACTTGTTATGATTTGAAGGAATTCTATAAAGATTGTCTATTCTGTATGTACATGGTCATCGTGTTGCCTAGACATTGCTGACGTACTCTTTGCAACACAGGGGCTTGTTTGGTTAATTTGCCATTTCAGTATGGTCCATCATCTTGATTTTCCATTCTTCTCTGGTTGGGACTTTGTCTTCCTTCCATTTCTGGGCAAAAAGCATCCTTGCAGTTGTCGTCACATACATAAATAGTCTTTTAAAGTCCTTTGGTATTTCATCACCTATAATTCCTAATAGAAAAGCTTCTGGTTTTTCCACAAAGGTTATCTTGAACATTTTTTTCAACTCATTATATATCATTTCCCAGAAAGCTTTCGTTATTTTGCATGTCCACCACATGTGGTAGAAAGTGCCTTCTCCTTCTTTACATTTCCAACATATACTGGTAGCAGTTCGATACATTTTTGCTAACCTTGTAGGTGCCAACGGTACATCGACTCATTGTTAAAACTGTGTTTATGGAAGACAATCTTACTTGGCTACGAGTGATCGCCAAATAATTTTCGTATAGTTTTCTTTCAACGTACAGCACGCTGTAAACTTTAAGTCTTCCCTCCATAACTTTTCCCAAGATGAAAATTGTCTATTACAGTATACCCAATGTCCTTTGTCCATATTTATTAAATCAGTTGCTCTCTCCTCACCCCACCAAAGCAACTTACAATATTTTAAGTAAAGAAACCAAACACATACATAAATAAACATTATAAATTTTTATGCATGTGTTTGGTTTCTTTGCTTAAAATGTTGCAAGTTAATTAATGCAAAATGATTACAGACAACTAAAGATATGTTATCGTATAAACTGTATAGTGGTCAAAGGAAGTCAACAACTTCTATTTTCCTTTTGACTTTTTTTAAAAAAAATCTCTTCTTTCTTTATTTCTTTTTCTTTTCAATATGTATCATTTTCTTATTTTTTGTATTTTTTTCCTTGTTAGTAGCTTTTTGGTATTCGGTAACCTGTATTATTTGTATAACTGTACTCTTTTTTTTGGCATGTATGTAATATTTATATAGAAAATAAAAATTTAGAGAAGCTTTCAAAAAACAACACATACATTACAACCAGCAAATTTAGCAATAAATAAATATTAATTATAAGAACTAACTTAAATATAATTGGTATTTTATTACTATTACTATTATTAGTGATTGTTTCTCATGAGGGTGGGCAAAGAATCCATTCTAGTGGGGTTTTTTTTAATAAAAAAAATCATTTATACTTTTCAGATATATTCATTTCACTGACTTTACACTCATTTTGACATTTCAAAACTTGACTTCCTTTCCCCTCTTTCTGTGGTTCCTTAAATTTATTTTTAATATCTTCTGCGTATCCAGATTCAGTTAACTTACTCATTTATTTACCTCCTTTAAATATATACTCTTATGTAACTGCAAGTTATTACAATAATCCTTCCAGTGTTTTTTATCTGTTTACAATTTGTCTGTACATATTCAATAAACCATTTACACTCTTTTATAAAAAAAGTTTGTTACCTTGATTTCTTATTCTTCTTGTAGGTTTTGCCATTTCTGCATAGTTTTTGTATCCATCATTCTAGTGAGATTCAGACTGTTACTTGCAGACCAGCCTGTTTGCTGAACTTCTGCCTCTCTTCTCCATCTCTCCTCCTTCAAGGTTTATGAACCACAGAGTGCCGCCCAACCGAAGGTACCAGCCCACAGAATATGAACATGCAGCCAATTGCGCCACACATGCTGTGAGTTGTTGTTGTTGTTGTTGTTGTTGTGGTTGTTGTTGATGATGATATTAAATTTGTTTACTGCTCTTTATCCATAGATCTCAGGGCGGTTCAATATAAGTGTAAAGAAAAAGAAGGCACGATTTTTCACATGTGGTGGAATTGTAAAATAATCAAAAGGTTTTAGGAAATGATTCACAATGAAATGAAAAAAATGTTGAATATAACATTTGTTAAAAAGGCCAGAAGCTTTCTAGCTAGGCGTTACAGGACAAGACTTGCCAAAAGAGCAGAAAACGTTATTCATGTATGCGACAACAGTGGCTAGAATATTACTAGCCCAAAAATGGAAAGATAACAAAATACCAACGAAAAGAAAAATGTAATTGAATATTTGGATTGATAAATTGTTATGTTGAAATTGTTTAATAAAAATATTTTTTTAAAAGAGAGAGAGAAATCTGCTAGTTGTGGCCAGTTCAAGGGGGAAATAAAGACATTCCCTTCCCTTCCCTTCCTTCTCAGTTCTGGATCATTCCCAGCATCCTGGGGAGCTCCATCCTTCACGTCCTTTCGGACAACCCCTGGGAGACCATCTCCGCCTGGATCTACGGCTTTGGGCTGTCTGGCTTGTTCATCGTCTCCACCATCTTCCACACCATCTCCTGGAAGAAAAGCCACTTGCGGTAACTCTGACGTCTGCGGTGCAAGGGCAGGCAATGGCGGCGATGGAGCTCGCTTGCCCTTTGAGCAAGGCAGGCCTCTTGCCTCTCCAGCTTCCAGCAGCAAGCAGAAAGCCCACCTTGGCCCCTTGATCTCCATCCTAGGATGGCGTAGCAGCCGGCCAGGTTGTGGAAATGTTCAGGGAGACAGGAGAGGATATATTGTTTATTAATATCCTTCCTAACTTGTGCTAGCAAGTTCTATAACTTAGCAGAGTTTTACATTCTGCAGATAGCAGATTGCAGGCTTGTTTAAGCCTCTCAATATTAGGTTCCTGGTAAGTCCCCTTATGGGACGTGGATGGCGCCGTGGGTTAAACCACAGAGCCTAGGACTTGCCAATCAGAAGGTCGGCAGTTCGAATCTCCGCAACGGGGTGAGCTCCCATTGTTCAGTCCCAGCTCCTGCCAACCTAGGAGTTCGAAAGCACATCAAAGTGCAAGTGGTACCGCTCGGGCAGGAAGGTAAACGGCGTTTCCATGTGCTGCTCTGGTTTGCCAGAAGCGGCTTAGTCATGCTGGCCACATGACCCAGAAGCTGTACGCCGGCTCCCTCGGCCAGTAAAGCAAGATGAGCGCCGCAACCCCAGAGTCGTCCACAACTGGACCTAATGGTCAGGGGTCCCTTTGCCTTTAAGTCCCCTTATATCCCTCTTAAAAGAATGAACACGCCACAATCTTGTATAAAGTATATAAAAGAAGTTTACTCACATCATCAGTTCACAGTTGGATCCCAGAAGGCAGACTTAGTTACAAAGTATATACAGTGGTGTAGCGTGGGTTGTCAGCACCCGGGGCAAGGCAAGTAATTTGCACGCCCTAACCCGTGGATTTGCGCCCCCTAACCCGTGGATTTGCGCCCCCTAACCCTAACCCCCAGATGTTGCACCCGGTGCGGCCGGCCCCCCCTGCACCCCCCACGCTATGCCACTGAGTATATACATGTGGATCTATCCTATATGGGGACAATCCCAGTGTCCTCTGGAAGCCAACAGAGCACCTCTGGCTAAAAAGCTGCTCCAACGATGGAGGAAGTCAAAAGAGAGAGAGTGTGCTGTGTGCCTTGTCCTGTTGTTACCTGGACAGGTAAGGTCACGCCCACCTCTAGTCACATGCAAGAGGAAGGATGCTCCAGGCTGTTGGAAAATTCCATTCCACCCTTCGTTGCAGACATGGAACTGTTGCATGTCACATGTCTGTTTACATACCAGCACAGCTTGCTGGGAACTTCCGTTGTTTGTATAGCTTTTGTTTTTCTCTGTCTCTCTGAGAAGACAAAGAGAGACGACATGTTTCTTTGTCCTGATTTATGATTAATAAATCCGTAGTTGTAGTATGCTTCCACAAGCCTCACACCTAATCTGTGTGCCCAGTTTGCTCTGCTGCTATAGTGTGCCCTGGCTTTGAAGCCTGAGTCACTGATTTACGTCGGAGCAGAGGCTGATGGGTCTTCGCAGCGGGACGGCTGGAAGGAGACGACCCAGCTGGGGCTAGCCAGCTGGCCTTGCGACCCTCTGCATGCCAACACAGGCCAGGAGGAAACAGGAAGTTTTCGACTGGCTGGACCAAACATTCCCCCGCATGTCCACTCTAGGAAAACAAGGAATGCTGTACTTGACTGTTACTTATGTATCACATCCCACACAGGTGAGGTGGGGAAAGGCCAGCCCATTTGTCTCCATGGCAACTCATTTGGACATGGAAATGGTGGCGCTTGTCTGGCTGGTTTTCCTGTTAATGTAGCCTCACCTGCACAGGATCAGAAGTTTGGAAGGGACCCCTAGGTATCATCCAGACTGACCCCACCACACCTGTATGAAACAGTGTTCTTTCTTTCTCTCTCTCTCTTCTGCAGGACTGTGGAGCATTGCTTGCACATGTTTGACAGAATGGTCATCTACTTCTTCATAGCTGCCTCCTACGCCCCTTGGTGAGTTCTCGCAAGCTGTCTACCCAGCCTTTCAGAAACTTGAAGAGGGGCAGTGTGGTGTAGTGGTTAGAGTACTGGACTAGGAGACCAAGGTTCAAGCCTAGGGCAAGTCACTGCCTTCACAGCCTAACCTACTTCGCAGGATTGTTGTGGGGGTTAAATGGAGAGGGAGGAGAACCATGTAGCGCCACCTTGAGGTCCTTGGGGGATAAACGGCCTATACCCGTGTTTTTCAACCACTGTTCCGCGGCACACTAGTGTGCCGCGAGATGTTGCCTGGTGTGCCGTGGGAAAAATTGAAAAATTCGAAAGATTTAAAAATAAAGTATTTTATAATTTTTCATATTTCTGTTTATTTACTATTTCATAATAAAGTAATTATAAAATACTTTCTTTGTGTTTATTTGATTCCTATTCAAGAGAATTACTTTATATATAGTCAATATAGGCACAGAGTTAAATTTTTTAACATTTTCTAATGGTGGTGTGCCTCGTGATTTTTTTCATGAAACAAGTGTGCCTTTGCCCAAAAAAGGTTGAAAAACACTGGCCTATACGTGTGTAATAATAATAGATATAATATTTGTTATTATTTCATGAAGCCACCCACATGATCCCCATCTTAAGCCTCTGAAGACGGTTTGGAAACTTCAGCTAGTGCAGAATTCAGCACCCAGGTTGCTCACCAGAGCAAGACGGTTTGAGCATATTGCACCGATCCTGGTCTAACTGCACCGGCTACTAATCAGTTTTCAGGCTCAATTCAAAGTGCTGGGTTTGACCTTAAGCGACTCAGACCTTTAAGCCTTAAGCGACTCAGGACCACAATACCTCAAGAATTGCCTCTTCCCATATGAACCAACCTGAACCCTGAGATCATCTTTTGAGGCCCTTCTTCATGTGCCTCCTCCACAAGATGTCCAGAGGGTGGCAACATGAGAACAGGGCCTTCTCTGCAGTAGCTCCCTGTCTGTGGAATGCTCTCCCCAGGGAAGGTGTATAACAAAGGCGCCAGGCAAAAATGTCCCTTTTCAACCAGGCCCTTGGCTGACCTGTATGACATCCTATGCCCTTTTAAAATGGGGTGTGTGTGTGTGTGTGTGTTTTTGAGTTGTTGTTTTTATTTTGATTATCTATTTTTTGGTTTTATATATTGATTTTATTCTGTGAACTGCCCTGAGACCTCTGGGAATAGGGCAGTATATTAATAATAATAATAATAATAATGTCCATAGGTAAGCATTGCAGTCCCACCTCCCTCCTCCTTCGCTGTTCTGGAATTGTGTGTTTCCTCGTATGTGTTTGTCTCTTTCTCTTCCCCTTTCCAGGCTCCTGTTTCTCTCAAGCACTCAATGGTCTCTGTTCTTCTCCCAGGCTGAATCTGCGGGAGTTGGGACCCTGGGCTTCCCACATGCGCTGGATCATTTGGATCATGGCCTCCGTCGGGACCATCTACGTTTTCTTTTTCCATGAACGGTGAGTCGAAACCTCGATATGCCCCCCCAGGGCGCTGAGTGCCGACAAGAAGGGGGGAGGCACAGTGACAGGGCAGAAATCCTTTGCACGCAGAAGGTCCCAGGTTTCTTTGCGCAGCATGGAGTTAGTCTGCAGAACTCCTTCCCACATGAGGCAGTGATGGCCACCGTTTTAGATGGCTTTAAAAGAAGATTCATGGATTAGGCTATTGATGGCTACCAACAAGGCAGCAGTCCTTCTGAATAATAATAATAATAATAATAATAATAATAATAATAATAATAATAATTTATATCCCACCCTCCCTGGCCAGAACCGGGCTCAAGGGTGGCTAATATCAAAATATATAATATATTAAGACATAAAATTCAACGATCGACTAAAATACAGCTTAAAATCGGATTGAAAGCGAAATAAGACCAGATACCTTTTTATATATTCATTTAATGTTGTGACAATGGAGATGAATGAAATACAAATAGGAAAAAAGTATAAATGCTATGACGCAGAATGGAATTATGGTAAACATGAAGCAGGAGGGAGGGAAGTCGATTAGCTCATAGGAGCAAAGACCCATGAGTTAAAATAAGGTTGTGCTTTAACTATGTAAAATGGAAACCTAATAAAAAATATTACAAAAAAGGAAAAGGAAAACCTCCAGATGTTGTTAGACTACAGTTCTCCATGCTCTATGCCCCTGGCCCCTTGGCTACTTGAAGGAGTAGGGCCAACTCGGCCTCAGGCGCTCCTACTCGGGAGTGTTAACGGAGAAATCTGAGGGCTCCCTTGGACAAAAAACAAGGACGCCAGCCAGGAGTACCAGAGCAAAACAGCAGCCAGTAGGCTTGGTCTTCATTGAAGACTGTTGCGACAGGACTCCCACCTGCCACCAGGTGGAACAAGATGGAAGCTCCCAACAAAAGAGAACCCAAACTTTTATTAGCTGCTAATCCCCATGTTACACCCCCCCAAACTACATCACTCATACATCACGGTTACATCATGCAATATTTTGTGGGGAGAAATCACAAAAGTCACAAAAGTGACAGTGCTGATGTTGGTAGTGGGCTGCATGTGCATGATATCTGCTAGAGGGGCAACCCGACCCCCCAACCTGTACATAAATTCCTGCAGCTGTTGCATAGGTAAAGGTAAAGGTACCCCTGCCCGTACGGGCCAGTCTTGACAGACTCTGGGGTTGTGCGCCCATCTCACTTAAGAGGCCAGGGGCCAGCGCTGTCCGGAGACACTTCCGGGTCACGTGGCCAGCGTGACATCGCTGCTCTGGCGAGCCAGAGCCGCACACGGAAACGCCGTTTACCTTCCCGCTGGTAAGCGGTCCCTATTTATCTACTTGCACCCGGAGGTGCTTTCGAACTGCTAGGTTGGCAGGCGCTGGGACCGAGCAGCAGGAGCGCACCCCGCCGCAGGGATTCGAACCGCCGACCTTTCGATCGGCAAGTCCTAGGCGCTGAGGCTTTAACCCACAGCGCCACCTGCGTCCCTGCAGCTGTTGCATACCCTCCAACATTTCTCTGGTGAAAATAGGGATGTCCTAAACAAAAGCGGGACATTCCAGAATCAAATCAGAAACCAGGACGGCTTCTGTAAATCTGGGACCGTCCCTGGAAAATAGGGACACTTGGTGGGCCTGTTATTATATAAGCAAATAATAATAATAAATTGTGAAACAGCAAACGTGTTTTGGAATACCTTTTCAAATCACTAGCTGAAAAGCAGAGTTTAGCTCTGGGTAAATCGATGCGTTGATCTACAGCTGGCGCAAAGTTGGCTTACAGCACCCCCTTGTGGAATGAAATACTTTTCGCAAGCCCAGATTTTTGTCCCTTATGTATGCCTCCTGTTTTTAATTGTGGGGGAAATGATGGAAAGTTGCTTTCCTTTTTTCCAGATACAAGTTGGTGGAGCTGGTGTGCTACGTCATCATGGGGTTCCTTCCTGCGGTGGTCATTCTCTCCATGGTACGTTACCTGGGATAGAGTGCAGTGCACTGATTTTGCACTTATGGTCCTGTCCTTTCATTTCAAGCTGGGGCAGAGGGATAACAATATAATAATAATAAAAAAATTATATTTATACCACGCCCACCTGGCTGGGTTTCCCCAGCCGCTCTGGGCGGCTTCTAACAAAAGATTAAAAATACATTAAAACATCAGTCATTAAAAACTTCCCTAAACAGGGCTGCTTTCAGGTGTCTTCTAAACATCAGATAGTTGTTTATTTCTTTCTCCACTACTGTCTCCACTACTGGCCAAAATTCAATTCAGCGCTCTTACATAGACAGGAAATAGATAAAGCAAATGATTCAGCATTGTGCAGAAAAAAATGCAGGCAAACACACAAATATAATTTCTCAACCTCATTTTCATAAGCCTCCTTTCTCGGACTTCCCCATACCTCACCCTTTTTGCATCCTTATTTTACAATTTTTCAGCAACCCTTTTTGCCAATTTAAACTTATTATCTTTCTCAATTTCCCCTTAAATCATCAAACAATTTCAGCTGTAATTCTGCATCTTCCTTCCCCTTGACATTTTAACACTCCTCAATTTTGTAACAGTTCTTAAGATATACTTTAAACTTCTTCCAATCTTCCTCCACCGTCTCTTTCTCTTGGTCACGGATTCTGCCAGTCATTTCTGCCAATCCCATAAAATCAATCACTTTCGTCTGCCATTCTTCCAGTGTGGGTAGTTCTTGCGTCTTCCAGTACTTTGCTAAAAGGATCCTTGCTGCTGTAGTGGCGTACATAAAAAAAATCTTATCCTTCCTTGACACCAATTGGCTGACCATGCCCAAGAGAAATGCCTCTGGTTTCTTATAAAAAGTACATTTAAGTACCTTCTTAATTTCATTATAAATCATTTCCCAAAAGGCTTTAATCTTTGGGCAGGTCCACCAAAGGTGAAAGAAGGTACCTTCAATCTCATTACATTTCCAGCATTTATTATTGGGCAGATGATAAATCTTCGCAAGCTTGACTGGAGTCATGTACCACCTGTAAATCATTTTCATAATATTTTCTCTTAGGGCATTACATGCCGTAAATTTAATGCATTTTGTTGATGTTTCTATGTTGTTTTGTTTTAATATTGGAAAATTAATAAAAATTATTATAAAAAAAAAGAAAAAAGAAAAAAATGGACGCCTGAGATAGCAATTGCAGTTGAGAATAGATTAAAAAAAACTTCCCTAAGCAGGGCTGACTTCAGGTGTCTTCTAAACATCAGATAGTTGTTTATCTCCTTGATGTCTGATGGGAGGGTGTTCCACAGGGAGGGCGCCACCACCGAGAAGGCCCTCTGCCTGTTTTCCTGTAACTTGGCTTCTCACAGGGAGGGAACAGCCAAAAGGCCCTCAGAGCTGGACCTCCGTGTCCGGGCAGAACGATGGGGGTGGAGACGCTCCTTCAGGTCTACTGGGCTGAGGCCGTTTAGGGCTTTCAAGGTCAGCACCAACACTTTGAATTGTGCTCGGAAACGTAGGGAGAATGGTGGGATATAAATGCATTAAACAAATAAGATTCACGTTACGTGAGGCTGAGAGTCCTGCGTTTTTCCTCGTAACGTCTAGCACCCAGCGAAGGTGCTCAGAGGTGCCCGTGCCCAGGCAAGGCCTGTTCTGTTTCACCACCTGAGGCAAAATGTGAAAGTGCCAGCCCATGACAAGATCTCATAAGAGTTCCCCAGAATTTCATGGGGTTCTCGCAGGATCTTGCCTAAACCCGGAAGCAGCTGCCACTTCTCATTTCTCCATACTCTCCAACATGTATCTGATGAAAATAGGGACGTCCTATTCAATAATAATAATAATAAGAATATTTATACCCTGCCCATCTGACTGGGTTGTCCCAGTGAGTCTGGGAGGCTGCCAATATACAGTCGTACCTTGGAAGTCGAACGGAATCCGTTCCAGAAGTCCGTTTGACTTCCAAAACATTCAGAAAGCAGAGCGCGGCTTCTGATTGGCTGCAGGAACCTCCTGCAGCCAATCAGAAGCCGCGGAAGCCCCGACGGATGTTCAGCTTCCAAAAACAGTTCGCGAACTGGAACAGTCACTTCCGGGTTTGCGGCGTCCAGGAGCCAAAACCTTTGAGAACTAAGCAGTTCGAAAACCAAGGTACGACTGTATATAAAAACATAATAAAACATGAAGCATTTAAAAAACCTTCCCTATACAGAGCTGCCTTCAGATGTCTTCTAAAGGCCGTGACTTATTTTCTCAGCTTGGGGGGAGGGTCACATAACTCCATACCTTCCGATGAAAATAGGGACGTCCTAAGGAAAAGTGGGACATTCTGGGATCAAATCAGAAACCGGGACGGTTTATGTAAATCTGGGACAGTCCCTGGAAAATAGGGATGCTTAATAATAATAATAATAATAATAATAATAATAATAATTTATTATTTATACCCTGCCCCTCTGGCTGGGTTTCCCCAGCCACTCTGGGCGGCTTCCAACTGCATATTAAAAACAATACAGCATCAGACATTAAAAACTCCCCTAAATAATAATAATTATTTAGGAGGGGCTCGTGGCTGTGCTCCCTGGATTCTGCCACCTGATCACTGACCGCTGGCCTTTCTTTATACTTGCCTGTTGCAGCCCAACACGGACGGCCTTTCAGAGCTGGTGACTGGTGGCTTTTTCTACTGCTTGGGCACTGTCTTCTTCAAGAGCGACGGGCGCATCCCCTTCGCCCATGCCATCTGGCACCTCTTCGTGGCGCTGGGAGCTGGCACCCACTATTACGCCATCTGGAGGTACCTCTATCAGCCAGGCGATGTCGAGGCAGAAACCTCCAGGTAGACAGGTGCCTTAAGGAGGAGAATTTGGAGGCGCCAGGGATTTTGGGGAGCCTTCCAACAGACTCTCGTCCTTCGGTTCGCCCTTGGGAGACGTGGACCCTGTGCTGATTCCTCCTTCTCCTGATGGGAAATGGTGGTCTTGAGTATTATTTCCTTGGCCAAACTTGCCCAAGCCCCAAGGGTTGTTTTTTTCTATTCTTATTTTTATAAATCAGTGTTTTTAGGCAAGGGTTTTGTAATGAAGCGAACAATTAATGGATATTCTTGAAAAGGCAAGGGGGGAGGGAGATAAACAGGCCTCTGGAGGCGTGTCTGCCCTTGTGGTCCTAAGTGTTCGTTGACACAAACTGGTAGCAAGGAAACCGAATAGGAAGCTGACAGGAGATTTACATGAATACCAGTCTGCAAAGGGTCCATCATAACTGACTAGTTGCATTCTCATTTCCTACAAACACACAAAAATCTGCCCCTCCCTTTCTGGCTGCAATTGGCTTAGCTGCTGTGATGTCACAGCAGGGACAATCAAGGGCCAGACAGTCAAATGCTTAGGCTAGTTTTTTGGAGACCACAGAAATCTGAATCGCCAACTTTTGTCTGGATGTTGCAGACTTTGAAATGACATCTTCAGCTGAGCCGTTTCCACATCTTTCGATGGAAACAGGAATGTTTGCCTTGGCGACTCCTGAATGTGACGAATGACTACGGGAAAAGGTGTGAAAGGGCTAAGAATCTGTTGCCCGTCAGTTGCGGGATACAGTCATAAATACATTGCCTAAACTTGCTTCTAATAGGCAGGAGATTAAATGATATGCCCTTTTGGATTGCATGAACTCTGGCGACAGGACCATTTGAAAAAGCCGTCTGTACATAGAAAACAAGTTTGTCAGGAGAAAAAGTGCTGTGCCTGGCTTTCTCCTTGACAGATTTTGTTTCTATGTGCAGGGATATGGAAGAACATTCCATCACTGGAAGCAGCAGAGCCCTGACCCGCTTCCCACCACTATGAAAACTAAGTCTTAGAGTTAACATTTTACAAAAATGAAGAAGTCATCATTCTATATAGCCTTCATGGTCGAAGAGGTCAGGGTCTTTAGCCTAGTGGCAAGAGCACCTGAATTCGGGTGCAGAGAGTCCCTGGCTCAGTTCTCTGGTTCAATCTCCAGTTAGAAAAAGGATACCAGCTGATGGGAAGGACAGCCAGACTGGGCAATACTGGGGCAGATGAGCTGAGAGTCCGATGAGATAGAAAGAAGCTTCCTTTGGGGTAGCAGGAGCGATTTCTGCAAAAGGCTGTCTGGGATAGAAGCAGAACTTCCCGGGACTTTAATCCTGCAAAGATTGAAACTGAGAAATTGAGGTTCAGGTAGGTAGCCGTGTTGGTCTGACGTAGTCAAAATAAAAAAATAAAATAAAAACGTTGTCCAGTAGCACCTTAGAGACCAACTAAGTTTGTTCTGGGTATAAGCTTTCGTGTGCATGCACACTTCTTCAGAAATTGAGGGTTTGGCTTGGCAGCTGTTAAAAGGACCAGCACTGTGCCGTTAGTTGCCACCAGCCAAAGTTACACTGGGATCTTGAAGCCATCAAATCTTAGACGCTCTTGCCATTCCTTTCGTTCCACAGTTTCTTGTGGAAGATCTTGCAGAATATCTGGCAGGAAAGAAAGAAAGAAAAAGACCTAACGCATTTCAGAGCACTTTTGTGCTGTTCACTTTAAGGTACTTTGAATCAAGCCATGTAAACTGCAGAGCAATGTGTTAAAAGCTTCTGGGGTTCAGAAGGGATCTTCCTTCCTTCGCTGCAAAAGGAAGAGAGAGATCCTGTCTCATAGTCGTCTCAGCCCATTTTCACTGACCTGTATCTAATCTTAGGCCCCATCCGCACTATTCTTTTAAAGCAGTAGTACCCCACTTTAAGCAGTCACGGCTTCTCCCAGAAAATCCTGGGAACTCTAGTTTGTTAAGGGTGCTGAGAATTGTTGGGCAAGCCCTGCTCCCCTCCGAGCACTACAATTCCCAGAGTTCCCTCGGAAAAGGGATAGATTGTTAAACCAAATCTGGGAATTGGAGCTCCGGGAGGAGACCAGAGGTCGCCCAACAACTCTCAGCACCCTTAACAAACTACAACTCCCAGGATATTTTGGGGTGAAGCCACGGCTGCTTAAAAAGCGTCATTTTTGGTGCAGAGGGGGCCTTCATCAGATGGTGCTGAAATGCCACAGGAAATTCAGCAAAACAGCAAATTTCGATGTTCTTTGAAATTCAGGTCTTTTCTAATTCTGCTTCCAAAATATTAGAGGAATACCTTTTAAAAAACCACACCAATAACTTATATTTTTAACTCTTACGGACTAAATGGAAGGCAATAATGTTAAAGTGTAAACAGACTAAACATCTAGCCCTACCCCGAAGCGCACACACACACCCATCCAACATAATTGAGACACGTGGAGAGGCTGGAGAATCAAATTTGCTTTTTAAATTGTTACTCAGATGGTTCCAGAATTGCTCGCCTCTCTATTTCAAAGGACCAAATGCTGAGTCCAGATAGCTGCTCCTTCTCCATGAAGGATCCCAGGATCTGCTGCAACTTTCAAAGGCACATGGAGGGCATAAGAAGTGCCTGGTGGATCAGGCCAATGGTCCACCTGGTTTAGCATCTTGCTCTCCCAGGGGACAGCCAGATGACCCAGTGGGAAACCCAGGATTCGAACCCAAGAGCCCTTTCTGGCTCTCCCCTCCCGTGGCTTCTGGCAACTGGCATTGCTGCCTCCGTTGCTGTGTGTGGGAACGTTCAGGGTGGTAGGAGAGGATATATTGTTTATTAATATCCTTTCTAACTAGTGCTAGCAAGTTCCTTTATGTAGCAGAGTTACATTCCCCTTTTTATATGCACAGCAGATAGCTGGTTGTGATCAAAAGTTAATATCAATTAATATTAATATCAATAACAGCAAAAACTCCCAACAAAATCCCCCCCCCCAAATTCCGGATGCAACCCCTAGACGGCATGACCTCAGCTTATTTATTTATTCAATAAATAAAATAAACCTAGGCTCGGATCGAGTCCATGCAGGGATGGACCAGGAACGTGCAGGAACACATTGCCTTACACACGACAGAAACTTGAATCTAACCCAGGGCTCCCCAGAGTGAGTACACGAGGAAAGCCTCTTCTCTCTAGCCTACTCTTCCGTAGACAACTCTGTACATTCCTTGGTGCGCAGTTGTGACCTTCACTCTTCCTTTCTACACACCGCCATCCCAGCTGGAGTCGCAAAAGGGGTTCGCCTCCTTCGTCCCGAGAGTTGGCCTCTCCTTCATGCAGCAAAGGAGAAAGCGCAGATCCCTTTCTCCCAATTAGGAATCAGGACTGAGTCAAATGGGACGCAGATGGCACTGTGGTCTAAACCACTGAGCCCCTTGGGCTGCCTACTGGCGGTTTGAATCCCTGCGACGGGGTGAGCTCCCATTGCTCTGTCCCAGCTCCTGCCAACCTAGCACATGGGTAGGCAAACTAAGGCCCGGGGGCCGGATCCGGCCCAATCACCTTCTCAATCCAGCCCGTGGACGGTTCGGGAATCAGCGTGTTTTTACATGAGTCAAATGTGTCCTTTTTTAAAAAATGCATCTCTGGGTTATTTGTGGGGCCTGCCTGGTGTTTTTACATGAGTCGAATATGTGCTTTTATTTAAAATGCATCTCTGGGTTATTTGTGGGGCATAGGAATTCGTTCATTCCCCCCCCCCAAAAAAAAAATAGTCCGGCCCCCCACAAGGTCTGAGGGACAGTGGACCGGCCCCCTGCTGAAAAAGTTTGCTGACCCCTGACCTAGCAGTTCAAAAGCACGCCAAAAAGTGCAAGTAGATAAATAGGTACTGCTCCAGCAGGAAGGTAAACGGCGTTTCCGTGCGCTGCTCTGGTTTGCCAGAAGCGGCTTAGTCATGCTGGCCACATGACCCAGAAGCTGTACGCCGGCTCCCTTGGCCAGTAAAGCGAGATGAGCGCCGCAACCCCAGAGTCAGCCACGACTGGACCTAATGGTCAGGGGTCCCTTTAACTTTACCAAGGCTTTGGACCACCCAAGGCAGCTGCATGGCAGGGCCAGCCCACCTATGAGGCGAGGTTGCGGCAGAAAGCTGGGAGATCCAGCCTCCGTGGTAAGGGGTCTCATCCAACTCTGAATTGTAGCACGCTACAGCTGATTTATACTGCGGCAATCAATGGACTCAGAAAATAAGGGTGTTGGATTGGGGCCATTTTGATCCATTCCTAGAAAAAGAAAAACTCCATTTGCTCAAAAGCAAATCCTGTTGAGCTTACTTCTTGACCAATCTATCTTCCCACTCGTGATGATAATTGAAAACTTTCGGACAGGGCAATAGCTTAAACAGGACTTCTTCAGCCATCCCCAATTTCAAAGGTCTGGGAGAATGGGAGTTGTAGTCCAAAATTATCTGGAGGGTGCCAGGTTGGGACAGGCACCTGATCTATGGTTCCCCCACTTCTACAAATCTTCTCCTTACGCAAATCCAGACAGCCTTGGATTTCCGAAGTCTCCGATTTTTCTGGTTATTTTTATGCTTTGTAAGATCTTCCTGCCGTATAATCAGCGGTGGGGCAGCTGTTACTATCGTCCTAAATGTTTTCTACTAACTTTTCATACAAATTTGTAGCTTCAGAGAAGAACGTCTGCGAACGAAACTGCGGATGAGATACAGACCCGCAGGGAAACGGGGGGAAGGAAACCCAACTGTTTTAAAACCACTTGTCTCTTGTTAAAATCAGTATTTTGTATTTAACACAGTGTTATTTAATATGGATTGTACTAAAGATCATGTTAGGGCAGACTGTTTCTCGTGGAATAAGATTTGGAAATAATAATAATAAAAGTTGCCTTGTTTGCAGTTGTCTCTTCGTCCTTCCATTTTGGGAAAGGGGTTTGGGCTTCCTTGGGCCATTTTTGGGATGGGAAGGGCAAGTCACTGGAACAAAACCTGTGATTAAAATTCTGGCAGCCACTGTAGCATATATAAAGACTCTCCTGGACTTTTTTTGAATTTTAATCGCAAAAGGTTGGGAGGGAGAGGATATCATCATCACTTTTAATTTGTATACTGCCTTTCTATCTTACAATACTCAATGCGGTTTGCAAGCTGAAGAAACAAAGAATGTACACCTTAGAACAATCTAATGCAATACAAAAATAAAACAGCTTTAAAATAAGCAATCTACATCAAATAAAGTAACATTCAACAATCATTAGAATAGTATAGAATAATATCAGCATATAAAAATTAAACAGAAACCCACTCTTAAGAATTACAATAAATAATTTCGAAACTACAATCAATAATACAACAGCTAGCCACAGTGCATAAAATAATACAATACAAATTGAGAAGCAGAGACTGGAGGGTGGGGCAAGGCAGGTGGAAGGAAGCCTTGCCCAGTGGCGTAGCGTGGGGGGTGCAGGGGGGGCCGGGCGCACCGGGCGCAACATCTGGGGGTTAGGGTTAGGGGGCGCAAATCCACGGGTTAGGGGGTGCAAATTACTTGCCTTGCCCCGGGTGCTGACAACCCACGCTACGCCACTGGCCTTGCCTGAGGCTAAATCAGACTGGCAAAATAAATTGAGAGAGTATGCAGAATTGGTGAGACTATCAGCAAGGTTACGTGACGTTACAGACGAAAAATTTATCAGAGAGTGGGATATATACAGAGACTATGTAAAAGAAGATTGTCAAAATATCAATCCTTCGGCAGGTTTCGATTGAGTTTCTTCGTGTGAATTGGATAATCTTATAAAATTTAAAGTAAGTTGAACAACATGGAGAAAATAAAGTTAGGTGCGTATTCAAGGAATCCAATTACGGGAACATAAAGGGAAGACTGGAGGTCACGTTAAATTCAACTATAAAATGATGTACAAAACAAGTATCAGTTAAGGAAAGAATGATGGTTTCCTTTTATTTTGTCTTTAACATCTTTTGATTATTTATGTTATACATTTTCAAAACTAATAAAGCATTAAAAAAAAGAAAGGAACAAAGCTTGTGACCAGTGAAAGCCAATTTCCCCAACCTTCCAGATGTTTTGAACTCCAGCTTCCATCAACCACAGCGACCACCACAGCTGGACTGAAGAAATCCCCATTTTAGGGAAGGGGGTTTGGCTAGATGACCCCTGGGGTCCCTTCAAAATTGGCAATTCTGTGATTCTAGAGAGGGTGAAATCCTGGAGGTGGCAAAACTGGGTGAAGCCTCTGTGAGTTCAGTCCAGCAAGGCAGAGGAAGGCAGCAGCCTCAGGTGGCTGGTTTTGGGAGCCAAGAAAGAGAAGCAATTGATTTATTTTTTAAAAGTTTTTTATTTGCCTCAGGTATCCAAATACCTCGGCTGGCCTCAGGGACTACGAACCCTGAATTGGTGTGCTGTTTGCTTCTCGGCCTCAGGCAGCAAAACACCCTGGAATGGCTCTATGGGGGGGGGTTCGTGTGTCATGTTTTAAAACGATTCACCCGTGTAAAAATAAAATAAAAAAAATCTGCATCCTCTCATCCGATTGAAATAAAAAAATTAAGGTCTTCTATATATAATAAATGTTCATGGATTTGCCAGGCAAACACGTACATAAATGTATGGGCCACATGTTTGAAGCAGCGCAGGAGGGAAGCCCTGGAGCCATTTTGGCTCCCAAACTGATCAAATGTTTTCCCTGCTAGGTCAAAGGGAAATGGAAATGCATCCCCATTGTCTTTTCCTTCACAAAACCTGTCTTAAGGGCATATCTGTGTATGAATAGGGTGAGCCTGTGACCTGGCTCAGGAACTAAGTATTTGTCACTACAGAAGACTGGCCAGGCTCCCCAGGGTATCCAATCAAGTAAGCATTAACAGGTAACCTGCCAGACAGGAGGTAAACATCCTTCCTAACTTGGGCTAGCAAGTTCCTTTACTTAGCAGAGTTTCACATTCCCCTTTTAAACGCACAGTGGATAACTGGTTGCAGCCTCTCACTATTAGGTTCCTGGTAAGTTCCCTTATGTCCCTCTTAAAAGAAGAAACACACCACAATCTTGTGTAAAGTACAGTCATACCTCGGGATAAATATGCTTCAGGATAGGTATTTTCAGGTTGCGCTCTGCAGCGGCCCGGAAGTAATGGAGTGCGTTACTTCCGGGTTTTGCCACTCGCACGTGTGCAGTCAGTCAAAATGACGTCACACGCATGCACAGAAGCAGTGAAATGTGATCCATGCACGCGCAGACATGCAGTCACATCTTACGTTCTGTTCAGGATGCGAACGGGGCTCCGGAACGGATCCCGTTTGCAGCCTGAGGTACCACTGTATATAAAAGAAGTTTACTCACATCATCAGTTCACAGTTGGATCCCTGAAGGCAGACTTAGTTACAAAGTATGTATATATATGTGGATCTATCTCATCTCAGTGTCCTCTCTTGGCTGGAAGCCAAGAGAGAAATTCTAGCTAAAAGCTGCTCCAACGACGGAGAAGTGAAAGAGAGAGAGTGTGCAGCGTGCTTTGTCCTTTTGTTACCTGGACAGGTAAGGTCACGCCCACCTCTGGTCACATGCAAAGGAAGGCTGCTCCAGCCCAGGAGGAAACAGGAAATTTCGACTGGCTGGACTAAACATCCCCCTGCATGTCCACTCTAGGAAAACAAGGAATGTTGTACTTGACTGCTCCCAGTGGATTACATCCCACACCATCCAAGTTGGCGACTATCCCTGCCTCCTGTGGAAGGGAGTTCCACAGTTTATCTCTGCACTGCATGGAGAAGGGCTGTCTCTTATCCGCCCTGAATCTTCCAGCGCTGAGCTTCATTGGATGCTCGCAAAATGAGCACTTGGGCCTAGGCACCATTTCCATTTTATCAAAGTAATTGTTGAATTGAAATACAATTAAGAAGAAGTATATTAATATTGAAATAGAAATGAGCAAACCAGTGATATTTTAGGGAGCAGGCTAGTAGGCAGAGCCATGACTTACATCATAGGAGCCGACACAACACAAAACACTGTTGCTGTGTGTAGGTTTTATTTTATTTGCTTTTTATCTTATATTTTGGAAATGTACATCCAGTTTTTTGTTCCTTTAATATTTTGGGGGGGCCCCCAAGAGAGTGGGGCTCTAAGCTATAGCTTGTTTAGCTCATACGCAAATCCAGCACTGGGTTGGATAGTTACAATGGAATGGTCTCGGTGGTGGGGTGGACATTTTTATTCTTAACAAAATAAAAAATTTCCTTCCAGTAGCACCTTAGAGACCAAATAAGTTTGTTATTGGTATGAGCTTTTGTGTGCATGCATGAAGTCTGAGGAAGTGTGCATGCACACGAAAAGCTCATATCAATAACAAACTTAGTTGGTCTCTAAGGTGCTATTGGAAGGATTTTTTTTATTTTGTTTCAACTACGGCAAACCAACACGGCCACCTACCTGTAACTATTTTTATTCTTGTTTTTGTATGATTATTAAAAAAGGTAAAGGGACCCCTGAGCATTAGGCCCAGTCGTGGCCGACTCTGGGGTTGCGGCGCTCATCTCACTTTATTGGCGGAGGGAGCCGGCGCACAGCTTCTGGGTCATGTGGCCAGCAGGACTAAGCCACTTCTGGCGAAACTTTGACGTGCTTTCGAACTGCTAGGTTGGCAGGAGTGTATGATTATTACATTGTCAAAATAAAATTAAAGAAAATAAAAATAAAAATAAAAGTGCCGGTACTCACTATGAAGTTGTTTCAGTGAATGAATGAATTTTATTATTTCCATCACAGACCAGTTCCAGCCCACATACAATATCAAGGAAGTCATAAAACAGTATAGAGATACATTTGAATTTGCAATTAGGGACGCAGGTGGCGCTGTGGGTTAAAGCCTCAGCGCCTAGGACTTGCCGATTGAAAGGTCGGCGGTTCGAATCCCTGCGGCGGGGTGCGCTCCCGCTGCTCGGTCCCAGCGCCTGCCAACCTAGCAGTTCGAAAGCACCTCCGGGTGCAAGTAGATAAATAGGGACCGCTTACCAGCGGGAAGGTAAACAGCGTTTCCGTGTGCAGCTCTGGCTCGCCAGATGCAGCTTTGTCACGCTGGCCACGTGACCCGGAAGCGTCTCCGGACAGCGCTGGCCCCTGGCCTCTTAAGTGAGATGGGCGCACAACCCCAGAGTCTGTCAAGACTGGCCCGTACGGGCAGGGGTACCTTTACCTTTACCTTTATAACAGGGACAATACAGATAGGTAGCCGTGTTGGTCTGCCATAGTCAAAACAAAATAAAAAAATTCCTTCCAGTAGCACCTTAAAGACCAACTAAGTTAGTTCTTGGTATGAGCTTTCGTGTGCATGCACACTTCTTCAGATACCTGAATCTGAAAAAGTGTGCATGCACACGAAAGCTCAGATACCTGAATCTGAAGAAGTGTGCATGCACACGAAAGCTCAGATACCTGAATCTGAAGAAGTGTGCATGCACACGAAAGCTCATACCAAGAACTAACTTAGTTGGTCTTTAAGGTGCTACTGGAAGGAATTTTTTTATTTTGTAGGGACAATACAGATATAGCAACAGTTAAATATATATATAAATTAAAACTTAGAGTTGTTTCAGTAAGTGCCATATTTTAAACACGGGGCGGGTACTGCGTACCTGAGAGTACCTCCAGAAAAAAAACATCCCAGCTGTTCCTAATCCTGGCTTCTCCGCCTGGCTCTTCCGCCCATCCGCCACATGGCGGCGCCGCGACCCGCTCGGCTGCCGCCTCCGCTCGGGGCTCATCTCCGCCCCGGCGGCCGGGACGTGCGCTCGGAGCGGGAGGGCGAAGGAGCCTCGGCCGGACTCACCGCCTCCGGAGCCTTCCAGCAGCCGGCTGCCCGGGCGCCCGACGCCCACGATGCCCCGGGCGCCGCGGGAGGTGAGTGGCTGGATGGGGGCACTGGGGGATGCGCCCTGGAAGGTGGCACCGGAGTGGCGCCGCGAAGCGCAAGGGCGAAACGGGGGATGGAGGTGGTGGCTGCTGCCTGAGCGCAATTTGGGGAGGAAAGGAGAGGGGCGGGGTGGGGATTCCAAGGAGGGGCTCCCCTCCTCGCCCCCCAAAAGAGAGAAAAACTGTTCCCAGCAGTGGGGGCAAAGGAATTCGGGCTCCGCGGACGTGCCAAGCGGCGGAGCCAGAAAGTGGGACAGGTTGACATAGAGACGGAGTTCGCGGCGCCCACAAACACACCAGCGCGCAGCGCGCACCGTCGGCTTGTAGTGCAAGCGCGGATCCCGAGATCCCAGCCAGGGACCGGGAAGGGAAGGGGTCAAGATCAGTGCCGGATTTCGAATAAGCTAAACAAGCTATAACTTAGGGCCCCACTCTCTTGCCCCCCCCCCAAAAAAAAAATTAAAGGGGGGAAAACGATGTACATTTCCAAAATATAAGATAAAAACAAATAAAATAAAACCTACCTACAGCAAAAGTGTTTTGTGTTGTGCCGGCTCCTGTGATGTAAGTAAGGAGCCCCGCCTGCTAGCCTGCTCCCTGAAAGATCACTGCTTTGCTCATTTCTATATATATATATATATATATATATATATATATTAAAATTTTTAAACATAAATGCAGAAATAAAAAACAATGAAACATATATCATAACATATTTTCTTAGCTTCATTGGACTCCCTCACGTCTCCCGCTCCCACTTGCATCATTGTCAATTCTTACCCGCAATTTATCATCTTGTTTACATTCTTGTATCCCATTCATTTAAAATATAATCTAATATTTCTCCCAAAGGTTTATGTTTTTTCCTCAATCTCACTTGTCATCCTAATTCCATCTAGTTTAGTGGTGCTCAATTAATTATGATCTAGCATCCTTCTTAACATTCAACCAAATTACAATGCTTTTTTAAATAAATCTTAAATTTCTTCCAGTCTTCTTCAACTTTCTCTTCTCCCAGGTCTCGGATTCTGCCGGTCATCTCGGCTAGTTCCATATAGTCTATCAGCTGCATCTGCCACTCTTCCAGTGTGGGTAGATCTTGGGTTTTCCAGTGCTTAGCGATAAGTATCCTTGCTGCTGTTGTTGCATACATAAAAAATGTTCGGTCCTTCCTTAACACCTTCTGGCCGACAATACCCAGAAGGAAGGCCTCTGGTTTCTTAGTGAAGGTATACTTAAATACCTTTTTCAGCTCATTATATATCATTTCCCAGAAAGCCTTCACTCTAGGGCAAGTCCACCAGAGGTGAAAGAATGTTCCTTCATTTTCTTTACATTTCCAACATTTATTATCAGACAAATGGTATATTTTGGCAAGTTTAACTGGGGTCATGTACCATCTATATATCATTTTCATTACATTTTCCTTCAAAGCATTACATGCAGTGAAGTTCAACCCAATGGTCCACAACCTTTCCCAGTCCTCAAACATAATGTTGTGCCCAATGTCCTGTGCCCACTTTATCATAGCCGATTTAACCATTTCGTCTTGTGTATTCCATTTTAACAGCAAGTTATACATTCTTGAAAGTACCTTAGTCTTAGGCTCTAACAGTTCTGTTTCCAACTTCGATTTCTCCACCTGGAACCCTAACTTTTTGTCATTTTTAAAAACTTCTTTAATCTGAGCGTAGTGTAACCAGTCTCGCACTTTATCCTTCATTTTCTCCAAACTCTGCAATTTCCAATTGTCTCCATCTTTTTCTAGTATTTCCCAATATTTTGGCCATATTTTTCGGGCCTTAGCTTCCAGCGGTGAAAGCCACCTTGGAGTTTTATTTTCCAATAAGTCTTTATATTTTGTCCAGACATTAAACACTGCTTTTCTGACAATATGATTCTTAAAGGCCTTATTGATCTTAACCTTGTCATACCATAAGTATGCATGCCAACCAAAAGCATTGTTAAAACCTTCCAGATCCAGAACGTCAGTGTCCTCGAGAAGTAGCCAGTCTTTTAGCCAGCAGAAAGCTGCGGCCTCATAGTACAACTTTAGGTCCGGCAGGGCAAAGCCCCCTCTTTCTTTCACATCAGTTAAAATCTTAAACTTAATTCTGGGCTTTTTGCCCTGCCAGACAAACTTAGAGATGTCTCTCTGCCACTTCCGGAAGCACTCCGTCTTGTCCACAATCTGTAGTGTTTGAAACAAAAACAACATCTTTGGCAATACATTCATCTTAATAGCAGCAATTCGGCCTAACAAGGAAAGTTTCAATTTTATCCAACTGTCTAAGTCTCTTTTAATTTCAGACCAACATTTTTCATAGTTATCCTTAAAAAGACTCAGATTTTTTGCTGTTATGTTTACCCCTGCTCATTTCTATATATAGGGTACCTACAAAAAATATCAGGAGTCCCTTTACCTTTACCTTCACATAAAATATGTATTTTATGATAAAATAGATGTTTTGTGATGTGCATGAGATACCTATCAGGTCCATAAATTGCCATATAGCATATAGTCAACACAAAAAACAGCGGCAATTTGTTGTTGGCAATGGACAGCTGGACATTTAATGGGCCCCATTACCTTCAGGAGCTGAGGGCCTCATCAAACCTAAATCCAGCCCTGGTCAGGATCCGTGCCCCAGACCCTTGAGATTGTTGAACGCGGGTTTTTAAAAAAAGATAGTGCACTTTCATAGCCCTGATGTGGACAGGAAGGAACAAGGACATAAGAAAATAATACTAATACTAATAATAATAATATTTATACCCCGCCCATCTGGCTGGCTGCACTTCCTGAGCCACTTTGGGCGGCTTCCAACAAAATATTAAAATACAGTAATCCACCAAACATTAAAAGCTTCCCTAAACAGGGCTGCCTTCAGAGGCTGGCTGCAAAAGGCTGGCTGCAGGATCAGGCCAGTGGCCCAATACTCCCAATGATGCAGGAATGTGGATAGACTGCCTCTGGAGCTGGAGGCTCTGTAAAAAGAGGCTGGCCACCGCATCAGGTCAGTGGCCCACGTAGTCCAGTATCCTGTCCTCTCAGTGGCCAACCAGGTGCCTCTTCAGGGAAACCTGCAGCAAGCAGGATCTGGGCACATGTGCCCTCTTCTCCCAGCCTGAATCTTCCAGGAACTGGGGTTCAGGAGCATTTCTGCCTCTGACTGTGGAGGCAGAGGAGAGCTGTTCTGACTATGTGGCCACCAAGAGCCGTCTTCTCCTCCTCTTCCTCCATGGCAAGTGGCGCTAGGAGAGATGTTTCCGCCACCCACGAAAAGCAACAGGTTTGTGAGGCTGGGATCCAAAGTCGGTCGTTACCCCAGATTAATTAAGCGGCTAATAGAAGCATTTCAGACAGAGTGCCTCCAAAGGGGAGTTTGCAAGCTCAGCTGACTTGCGAAAGGTCTGAACTCCGTAACAGACGCACAGCTGAGAGCTGAGTTTGGCCCATGGCTTTGGACACTCAAAGTTTATGTCTTTAGGACCCACCTTATTTTTACAGTTGGAAGTTTGTGTGTGCTGGGCCCCGGGGTAACCCGAGCAACGCGGTCCAGGTCCGGTCCCGAATCCAAGGGTTCTGCAAAGAGTCAGTCCGACAGGGTGAAGGCAGGACACTGGGCTAGGTAAGGCACAGGATCACCAGCAGGTTCTGACAAACAGCAACATTGCTCCCACAACCTGGGGTGGGGTCTGACAGCCTTTTATCTCTCTTGGGGTAACAGCCGGTCCTGATCCCCCAGCGACTCACCTCCCTGTCTCACCCAAAGGCAAGCACTCCTCCTGTGAGTACTCAGGTCTCTCCTTCTCTCAGACCTCAGTCTCCGCAGCTCGGGAGACGTAGGTGGGTGACTAGACCCAGAGGCCGCCTCAGCCTCCGCTGACCCAACCGGTAGTGGAGCAGCTGTAAGTGATGGCCCAGCTGGAGGCAATGAGGTCATCCCTGCATCTGGAGCCAGGGCAGGCTCAGCCCTGACTCGGCCCAGCTGGGGTTTGTTGTAGGGGAACCTGTGCAGACTGGGACTCTTCAGAATCAGGCCCCAGACTCGGTTCAGATGCCGCCTGAGGCAAAGGATCTGGTGCGGACTGAGACTCCTCTGGCTCCAAGTCCGAGCCCGAGTCCCAGGCCATCACATTGTGGAATCATGTAATCGTCAAATCGTCAAGTTGGAATGGACCCCGGAAGTCCTCTGTTCCGACCCCCTGCAATGCCCGGGACCACAGCTGACGGGTGTCCATCCAACCACTGCTTGAAAACCTCTGGCGAAGGAGAAGAGGCTTAGAGTCCACCGCTGAGTTGTTCTAAGGTGTTTTAATGCTGCAACCTGCCATGGAACTTTAGGGTGATCGGTAATAATAATACGGTACTAATAGCAACATGTGGGACGCAGGTGGCGCTGTGGGTTAAAGCCTCAGCGCCTAGGGCTTGCCGATCGAAAGGTCGGCGGTTCGAATCCCTGCGGCGGGGTGTGCTCCCGCTGCTCGGTCCCAGCGCCTGCCAACCTAGCAGTTCGAAAGCACCTCCGGGTGCAAGTAGATAAATAGGGACCGCTTACCAGCGGGAAGGTAAACGGCGTTTCCGTGTGCGGCTCTGGCTCGCCAGAGCAGCAATGTCACGCTGGCCACGTGACCCGGAAGTGTCTCCGGACAGCGCTGGCCCCCGGCCTCTTGAGTGAGATGGGCGCACAACCCCAGAGTCTGTCAAGACCGGCCCGTACGGGCAGGGGTACCTTTACCTTTACCTTAATAGCAACATGGGTGCCCGGGATGGGAACACAGGTCCCAGGGGACAGGGGTGGACTTTGGTACTATGGCGCCCTGAGCGAGGACAAAATTTGACACCCTAAAACTTTATTGGGGGCCCTCTCAGTTTTTGTTCTGCGCTGGCTCTCAAGTGCTCTATGTTCTAGCTGCAGTAACTCAATCGCCCGTCTGACCGGGGCCTAACTCTGATTAGGAACCCGTATAAATATAGGTGTTGTTGTTGTTGTTGTTGTTGTTGTTACAGTCATACCTTGGGTTACAGATGCTTCAGGTTGTGTTTTTTCAGGTTATGGACGTGCCAAAACCCAGAAGTACCAGAACAGGTTACTTCCAGGTTTCGGCAGTTTTTCAGGTTATGGACGCGCCAAAACCCAGAAGTACCGGAACGGGTTACTTCCAGGTTTCGGCAGTTTTTCAGGTTATGGACACGCCAAAACCCAGAAGTACCAGAACGGGTTACTTCCAGGTTTCGGCAGTTTTTCAGGTTATGGACGCGCCAAAACCCAGAAGTACCGGAACGGGTTACTTCCAGGTTTCGGCAGTCGTGCATGCGCAGAAGTGCTAAATCGCGCTTTGCGCATGCACAGAAGTGCTAAATCGCAACCCGAGCGTGCGCAGAGGTGGCAGTGTGGGTTGCGAATGCTGCGGGTTGCGAATGTGTCTCCCGCACAGATTGTGTTCGCAACCCGAGCGTCCACTGTAGTATTATTATTATTATTATTATTATTATTATTATTATTATTATTTTATTTTGTGCTCCCTTGGTTCGGCACCTTGTGCGGAGGAGGAAACGATTCTTAAACCACACTGGGAACTGTAGCACTGGGAGGGGATGGTGCTGTCCCAGCTACAATCCTCAATAGAGAGCCAGTGTGGTGTAGTGGTTAAGAGCGGTAGTCTTGTAATCTGGGGAACCAGGTTCGATTCCCCGCTCCTCCACCTGCAGCTGCTGGGTGACCTTGGGCCAGTCACACTTCTTTGAAGTCTCTCAGCCCCACTCACCTCACAGAGTGTTTGTTGTGGGGGAGGAAGGGAAAGGAGAATGTTAGCCGCTTTGAGACTTCTGAAGGGGAGTGAAAGGCGGGGTATCAAATCCAAACTCTTCTTCTTCTTCTAGACATCCCAGGACTCTTGGGGACTGTTTAAAGTGGGGCTGTTTTGGTTCTAATGCATCTTGCCAACGTGGCCACAGATACCTACCTAAAAGCCATGCTAATAGAGCAGGCGCACACAGGCAGAACCGGCTGTTGTGTGGGGCATCAGAAGTGGGGCCTGCAAGTCCAGGAGTGATGTTTGCAGCTAGATTAGTGGGGGGTTAGTGGGAGATATTTGGGGAAAGGCCCATGCAGAATATTCCTGGTCCAGTCCCTGCTGACATCTCTGGGAGAGGATTCTCTCTCAAACTCTAGAGAGCTGCTGCCAGCCTGTGTGGACAGCACTGAGCCCGATGGAGCAATGTTCTGACTCTGCAGAAAGCAGCCTCTCCGATGGCTGCGCAAGACCTGCAGCACAGGCTGACCTTGAGATGTCCGTCGAGGCAGACGGACTGGAAAGGTGAGCTGGCGACCTGGACGCAGAGACGCTGAAATGGAGACGGGCAGAGAGGTGTGGGAATCAGGGGACGCGCCAGTGTGCAAAAGGAGCTCCTTGGCAGTGGAGCAGAAATGGACACGCAGGGGACGAGAAGGAAGGGAGGAAGCATCCTTGCGAGGCGCAAGAGGGAGGAAAACCACACACAAAGCGGCGTGCGGTTTCACAAACGCATTTTCTCTCCCAGAGAATCCTGGGAACTGGACTTTCTTAATGGATGCCTGCTATGGATGCTTCAGCTGAGATTCCTGCATTGTAGGGGGATGGGATCGATGACCCCTGGGGTCTCCTCCAGCTCTACGATTATTCTGTGGTTTTATAAGGGTTGTGGGGAATGGTAGCTCTGCGAGGTGTGAACTGTTAGAATTCCTGCTCCGTGTCTGCAGTCATGGGATTGTTGTCTATCACATGACGGTGTATGTTTTGACTCCACAGAGTGGGAAGTGACAGAGACAGGATGTTTGTGTTCCTGTGTTCCGTGAAGTGGGACTGTTGTCCTTTGTTCTGTTTCTCTTTGCTGTCTGATGCTAGAGAGAGAGGGAGCCGTGTTGCAGTGCTCCGCGTGTGTTTAGATGAAAATAAAGTAGATTAGCCAAAATGCTGAGTTGCTGAGGTCTGTTACACAAGCTGCAAAGAATCTGCGGATCCCTAAGTGTGCCAATGTCTGTTGGCATCGGTCGCTGTGATGTTCGGGGAGGAGAAAGGTTACGAAGCTCCCGAATGAAAGTCCAGGAGGGAGAGAACATGCCAGTCGGGCATGTGTCTCTGCCAGGGTCCTACTCAAGTGTAGGCTGGGGAATGGTAGCTCTGCGAGGTGTGAACTACAGCCCCCAGAATTCTTTGAGGGAAAGGATGTGCTTTGATTGGGCATCCAATGAGGCTGAGAACGGGAAGATTTGGGACAGATACAAGAAATAGAATAGAATTAGAATAGAATTTATTATTTATACACCGCCCATCTGGCTGGGTTTCCCCAGCCACTCTGGGCGGCTTCCAATAAAGTATTAAAATACAGTAGTCTGTTAAACATTAAAAGCTTCCCTAAAGAGGGCTGCCTTCAGATGTCTTCTAAAAGTCTGGTAGTTGTTCTTCTCTTTGATATCTGGTGGGAGGGCATTCCACAGGGCAGGTGCCATTACCAAGAAGGCCCTCTGCCTGGTTCCATGTAACCTCACTTCTCACAGGGTGGGAACCGCCAGAAGGCCCTCGGCGCTGGACCTCAGTGTCCAGGTAGAATGATGGGGGTGGAGACCCTCCTTCAGATATACTGGACCGAGGCCATTTAGGGCTTTGAAGGTCAGCGCCAACACTTTGAATTGTGCTCGGAAACGTACTGGGAGCCAATGTAGGTCTTTCAAGACCAGTATTATGTGGTCTTGGCAGCCGCTCCCAGTCACCAGTCTAGCTGCCACATTCTGGATTAATTGCAGTTTCCAGGTCACCTCCAAAGGTAGCCCCACGTAGAGCGCATTGCAGTAGTCCAAGCGGGAGATAACTAGAGCATGCACCACTCTGTCGAGACAGTCCGCGGGCAGGTAGGGTCTCATCCTGCGTACTATATGGAGCTGGTAAACAGCTGCCCTGGACACAGAATTGATCTGCTCCTCCATGGACAGCTGTGAGTCCAAAATGACTCCCAGGCTGCACACCTAGTCCTTCAGGGGAACAGTTACCCCATTCAGGACCAGGGAGTCCTCCACACCTACCTGCCTCCTGTCCCCCCCAAAAAAGTACTTCTGTCTTGTCAGGATTCAACCTCAATCTGTTATCCGCCATCCATCCTCCAACTGCCTCCAGACACTCACAGAGGACCTTCACTGGTTCTGATTTAAGAGAGAGGTAAAGCTGGGTGTCATCCGCATATTGAGGAACACCCAGCCCAAACCCCTGATGATCTCTCCCAGTGGTTGTATGTTGAGGAAATGTAAACTGTGGAACCCCCTGCTGCAGGAGGCAGGGACAGCCACCACCTCGGGTGGCTTTAAAAGAGGGCAAATTCACTGAGGAGAGGGCTCTGCACTGCCTCCACTGTCCTTCACACAATCCTGCTTCCAGGCGTCCCACGATGGGCATCCGGTTGGCCCTTGTGAGAACGGGATGCTGGCCCAGATGGGCCACTGGCCTGATCCTGCCGGCTCTCCTTAGGTTCTTCTGTTTAAAGGGTTGCTGTGTACAGAGGCGACCAGCTCAGCAGCTGACACGAAGAGCCTGCCTCGTGTTTTCCATTCCCTCAGAAAGTGCAGCCAGGAAAAAAATAGCTGGGCGGCGAGTCGAGGCCCATCTGGTTGCTGTTGGTGACCAAGCTGGGCCTGGTGGCAGAAGCCGGGCCAGCTCCCAAGTGGACGGGGCCACGAACGAGGCTCTTTTGCCATTTGCGGGGTCTAAAACCATGCCCTAGGGCAGCAGTGGTCAACTGGACTCATGTGGGCTAGATTCCCCCACCCCATATATTTCTATTTACAGCCCCCAAAGGGTCTTATATCAAAATGGTGAGGAAGGATTGTGTGCAGCTCCCACTGTACGCAAAAGGAAGGCTTTTAAAAAAGTCCGGTGTTACAACAAGGCAGGTATTCAACAGGTGAAGCTTTTTCACCTGCTGAATTTCTGCCTGACTCAGGCGCAGGAAGCCTCCAGCAACCTCAGTGGTTTCCCCCCCACATTCTTTGTCTTTCTGTTTTCGAGGGCTTCCAGAAGACTGAGGGAGGCATGGATTGGGGGGGGGGGGAATATGGGACCCTCTGCTCCCAATATGTTGTTTCACCCCCTTTAGCATTCTTGCCCTGCTGTGGCTGCCTGGGTTTCCCTGGGAAATGTTTGCAATACGTTCTGCGGCCATAGGGAGAGAACCCGGAGAAGCGTCAGGTAATTGAGCTGCTTGGGGAGTTTCTCTTTCCAGAGCTCTGTGTGATCAGCTAATTACGACAAAGTCATTATTGCTGTAATAAAACCGTCATTAGGCATCCCATTGAGATCTCTGCATTAGCGCCAGGAACACTAGCAAATGCCACAGAGTCGCCTTATTTTCTTTTTCTGTTGGATTCTTCTGTCCCCCCAACCCCCTTCCTGGGCTGGGGAAGCAGTTGCAATTCCTATGCACTGTGTGATTTTTGAAGGAGCTCAATATTACATTTCAGGCATCAGCCCTGAGTTGAGCAGAAAAGGAAGGAAAATATTTTCAGGTTGCTATGTGCCCATATCAGGATTGAAGGCTTGCAGGCGACTGGAAATTTATTTATTTATTGCATGAGGTTTAGATGCCGCTGGACTGCGTAAAAAAGAAACCTCGTGGCGGTTTACAGTAAGAAAAAAGCAAGTGTCGTTGTTGTTGTTGGCATCTGTCTGACAATGGAGTGCGCCTCTGGGGGTGAAGTCAAACCACTGCATTAGAAACTGACCTCCCCGGGGTGCAGACCTGGGCAGTGTGCATGGAAGTCCTGGGATGCCCAGCTGATAAGACACACACACACACCCGGCCTCGCCAATGTGCTCCAAAAGAAAGTGGTGCAAGATATTTTGCACCAGCCTGGTTGCAGCCGTTGCTGGAAGGAGGCGTACAAGGCGCCACCCAACCGTCTTAGGGACTCCACTCTCGATTTATGAGGGACGTGGGTGGCACTGTGGTCTAAACCACAGAGCCTAGGGCTTCCCAATCAGAAGGTCGGCAGTTCGAATCCCCGTGATGGTGTGAGCTCCTGTTGCTGTGTCCCTGCTCCTGCCAACCTAGCAGTTCGAAAGCACGTCAAAGTGCAAGTAGATAAATAGGTACCCCTCCTGCGGGAAGGTAAACGGCGTTTCCGTGCGCTGCTCTGGTTCACCAGAAGCGGCTTCGTCATGCTGGCCACATGTACGCCGGCTCCCTCGGCCAGTAAAGTGAGATGAGCGCCGCAACCTCAGAGTCAGCCACGACTGGACCTAATGGTCAGGGGTCCCTTTACCTTTACCTTTCCTCCTGAGCCTTTTCTTCTCCTGATGGTATCCCACAAGGTAGCGGAGGTTTAGGGTCAGAGTTTTCCTTCTCCCAGGTCGGCTCTCTTCCCAGGCGGATGAGCCCATCTGCCCCTCACTTCCTTCCACAGCAGGGGCAGAAACTGCTTTCTTGACAGTTGGACCCAGGGCCGGATTTAGGTTGGATGAGGCCCTCAGCTACAGGGCCCTTGATATGTCCAGCTGTCCTTTGCCAACAACAAATTGTCGCTGTTTTTTGCATTGAATATATGCTATATGGTAATATATGGACCCCATAGGTATCTCAAGCCATTTGTGCATGTTGCCATGCAACCAGTCCATGCAGAATGTAGGCACCCTATATATAGAAAGGAGCAAACCAGTGATATTTGAGGGAGTAGGCTAGCGGGGGGGGGGGCATGACTTACATCAGAGGAGCCTACACAACACAAAACACTGTTGCTGCATGTAGGTTTTATTTTGTTTGTTTTTTATCTTATATTTTGGAAATGTACATCCAGTTTTTATTCCTTTAATTTGGGGGGGGCCCTCAAGAGAGTGGGGCCCTAAGCTATGGCTTGTTTAGCTTATACGTGAATCCGTCAGCGGTTGGACCTGCCATTGCTCTTGTCCGCTCAGTCTGCTGGAGCCTGTCTTTAATTGATCAGGCTGCAAATTAAACTGGGAAATCTGCCCCTAGCTGGAATTTCCTGGGCCTCTCGGAGGCTATCCGCCATCCGCTCTCTTGATGTTTTTGCATCACCGAACCAACTGCTCTCTTGAGGCCTTTGTCGCCTAGCGCTCAGCTGGCCGTTTAAGGGGAGCCGTTTGCCGAAAGAGGCACGAGAAATTTCCGCTACCGAGACCTCATTGCAAAACCAGCCGGGGAACAAACGCTCCCTGGCGCCTCGCTCCACTTTCCATGTGTACCACCCTTGGCTCAGAATCGCACCAGCCTGCAGGAAGCTAACCGTGTCGCTTGCTTGCAGCCGAGATGTTTTCGGTTCTGCAGTTTGCCACGTGTCCCCCGAGCTTCGCTGCCAGGGAGGCGATGCACCGAAGAAGATCCCCAGAAGCAGGCAGTGCGGAGAGCCTGGCACCAAGTGCTTTTGCTGGGTGCTGCAGTGCAATGCCCACCTTGGGGAGGGAGAAAAGCTGGGCACCTAAACTTAGCTGCTGAAAGGGAAGCTTTGCTTTGCACCCTCTATCTGCCCCACATCCCTGCACATTTTCTTTGCAGTTTTGGCACCCTCCTCTCTCCCACATTTCGGGTGCTGGAAGGCTCTTCTCCTCCCCTCTCTGAGCTCTCCGCTGAAGGCCTCTGAGGGGACCAAAGTTGTCCCAATCAATCCCTATCCTCTTGCCCCCAGCGCCCAGGGCTGGCAATATGCAAAGGAGAAAGGGAAGATCTGGAGGGGCAAAGAGGAAAGACCCAACATACTCCAAATGCAAAAATTTAAAAAAATTAAAACCCACCCCATTCGTTCGTTTGCATGGCTCACACCATCGTTGCAGGTTTTGCTCAGGGTGGGGCAGTGGAACAGACTACAAACCCTCCAGTGTTTCTCCGCTGAAAATAGGGAAGTCCTATTCCATAATAATAACAGCAATAATTTTATTATTTATACCCTGCCCATCTGGGCGACTTCCAACATACAATAAAACATTGAGGATTAAAAATCTTGCCTATATAGGGCTGCCTTCAGATGTCTTCTAAAGGTTGTATAGTTATGTACAGTCATACCTCGGATTGAAGTAGCTTCGGGTTGAGCACTTTCGGATTGCACTCCGCGGCGACCCGAAAGTAACGGAATGCATTACTTCAGGGTTTCGCTGCTCGCGCATGCGCAGATGGTCGAAATGATGTCACGCGCATACGCAGAATCAGCAAATCGCTACCCCCACACACGCAGATGCGCAGTCGTGGGTTGCGTTCGCTGCAGGATGCGAACAGGGCTCCAGAACAGATCCCATTTGCACCCTGAGGTACCACTGTATTTTGGAAAGAAAAAAATAATGAATGAATTCCTATTCCCCACAAATAACCCAGAGATGCATTTTAAATAAAAGGACACATTCTACTCATATAAAAACACACTGATTCCCAGACCACCCACAGGCCAGATTTAGAAGGCGATTGGGCCGGATCCAGAACACGTTACTTCCGGGTTTCACCGCTTGCGCATGCGCAGACAGTCAAAATGACGTCATGCGCATGCGCGGTAGTGGCGAATTGCGACCCACAGACGCAGGTTGCATTTACTTCAGGATGCGAATGGGGCTCCAGAACGGACCCCGTTTGTATCCAGAGGTACCACTGTATCTCCTTGGCTCGGGGGTTGCATATCTCCATCAGGCATAGGCAAACTCGGCCCTCCAGATGTTTTGGGACTACAATTCCCATCATCCCTGACCACTGGTCCTGTTAGCTAGGGATGATGGGAGTTGTAGTCCCAAAACATCTGGAGGGCCGAGTTTGCCTATGCCTGCTCCATACCCTCCAACGTTTCTCCGATGAAAATAGGGATGTCGTAAGGAAAAGCGGGACATTCCGGGTTTCTGTAAATCTGGGGCTGTCCCAGGAAAATAGGGAAGCTTGGAGGGTCTGGGACTAGCAATCGGAGCAGGATCATAGCTCAGAGGCAGGCTGGGCAAGCGACGGTATCTCCTAGTAGAATCAGGAGAGACTCCCTTGTCCGAAATCCTGGAGAGCTGCTGCCAGCCAGTGTTGACAGTATGGAGCAGTGGCCTGGCTGTGTAGAGATGGCAGCTCCCTATGTTTGCAGGCATGTCAGAAGAACGAGGGGACTTTGAGCTGTGCTGGTTGAAGGACGGGTGGATTTCCAGCCCTGCTTGCAGGTCTGCCCAGACAGCCCCTCTGCTGAGTAAAAAGCAAAACAGATACAGCTGCTCTTCTTAAGAGAGAACCAGACCATTGGCTCCACCTAGCTCATATCGCCTGCACTGACTGCCAGCAGTTCTCCTGGGTTTCACACAGGGAGCCCTACCTGGAGATCCCTGCGTGGTTGAACCTGGGTCCTTCCACATATAGCTCTGCCGTTGAGCTACAGCCCTTCTGCACCGGGCTAGCACCCTGTGCTACAACTCCCGGGACGGCAAGGCACGCTGGCTGGGGGCTGAAATCCGGCAGCATCCGGGCGGCAGCTGCCCTTTGAAGATTTCTTGGGGTGACAAGGGAAGGAGGGAAAGAGGTCGCTGCTGGGCTGAGGGCCCCGGAGAGACTGGTGTACGCAAAGTGGGATGGGAGCCAGCGAAGCCACGGCGAATGACGTCCCATCGCAGCGCTTAGAATAGAAAGCATTACTGGGTTAGAAGGTGACCTTGCCTCTTAGTCGTGCAGGGAAGGCTGCCTTTGGAGCTTTTCCAGGGCTAAAGTAGTAAAGCTGTTTCTGATAGCATGACAGGAGGAGGAGGAAGGGGTCCCCGGCTCAGGTGACGGAGGAGGCAAGGAGCCTTTTAAGCCACAAGAGGGAGAGGGACCCAGTAGATCCCCGCCAGGCATCTGGGCTGACCCAGCCGCTAAAGTCAGGTGACCAGACATCCCCGTTTCCCGGGGACAGTCCCTAGATTTACAAATCAGTCCCCTGACAAGATCAATCCATTCCAACTTCCCCGGATTCTTTGAAAAAAAATCTGGTAACCTTACGCTAAAGGCGTTTCCTCGAATGGGGTTGTTTTGGGTTCTTGCCCAGCCCAGCTGCCTGCAGTGCCAAAAAGAGGGCTCAGATTTGCACAGAATTGGCCCGTGATGCTCTAAATCAGCCTTTCTCAACCCTCGGGTCCCCAGATGTTGTTGAACTACAACTCCCATCACCCCTAGCTAGCAAGGCCAGAGCTCAGGGGTGATGGGAATTGTAGTCCAACAACATTTGGGGACCCACAGGTTGAGAACCGCTGCTCTAGAGATATATATCAGGCATGAAGGAAGCTTCTTCAGCTTGAGGGCCTCATTTTTTTCTGTGTAGGCTTCTGGGGGCCAGTGGGTGGGCACGGTCCCCGCCCGAACAAGCCGCCCTGCGGGCAAGTCATCTCCTCTCAGTCTCCTCTTTCCCTGGCTAAACGTACCCAATTCCCTCGACCATTCCTCATCAGGCTTGGTTTCCCGACCCTCGATCATCTTGGTTTCCCCTCCTCCGAACACCTTCCGGTTTGTCGAAATCCATCTTAAATTGTGGCGCCCAGAACAGGACACAGGACTCCAGGTGTGGTCTGACCGAGGTAGAACAGAGCAGATGATGGACTACGCCGAAATGACAAAACTAACTGGGAAGCTCAGGAATCAAGAAGAGATCTAGGGGGGGGGGGGAGAATGGGAAAAGTTTATAATGTATATACAAGATTATTGTAAGCAGGTTAAAACACTGGCAGGATTTTAAACACACTTGTAACGTAACAGTATGTATGGATAATTTAGAAAGAGGAAAATTGTAGTGTTATGGCAGGCATGTCCAAAGTCCATTTTGGGGGCCTAATCCAGCCCCCTGGCTGGTTTAATCCGCCCCTGTCGTGGTTTATTTCTTGGGGTCAAATCCTAAAAAAAGCTCAACAGCAACTTCAATCCTGAAAAAAGCTCAGCAACTTTGGTCGGACCTCATGCATGTTCACTTCATTAAATCTGGGCACCCCTGTGATATGCAGTTGAAAACAGGATTAATAGGGCCCATGGAAGGGATGATTCCGAGTATTCTTGACATTTGAACTCAGAATGGTTTTTGTGGTATGTTTATATTTTTGAAAATTAAAAAAAAAACTTTTTTTAAAAAAGTCAGAACAGAGCAGGACTATATGCTACTGAGCCATACGTTGATTGGATTTAAGTTCAAACCTTTTTGCGCAAACAGCCTTAAGCAAGCCACACACCTCCATTCACAGCTCCTAGCTTCTGCAATGGGCGGATAACAGGGCTGGCCTGCTTTACAGGATTGTTGTAAGGGCTGGTGAGATGTTGTGAAGCGAGCCTTCCCCTTACTCCCTAGCATGCCTTGTCTTTAGCTGTAGGGCTGCCCCAGGGATAAGGAGGGGTTCAAATATCCCTTCATCCCTGACCGTTGGCAGAGCTAGCCAGAACTCCAACAGCATCTGAAGGGCTGCAGGTCCCCCTGGGCAGTGTGAATTGGTTCCCCCGTCCCTGTGCCAGATTTACGTATAAGCTTAACAAGCTATAGCTTAGGGACCCACTCTCTTGGGGGGGCCCAAAAAAATTAAAGGAAAAAAACCTGGATGTACTTTTCCAAAATATAAGATAAAAATACCAATAAAATAAAACCTACATACAGCAACAGTGTTTTGTGTTGTGGAGGTTCCTATCATGTAAGTCATGGGCCCCGCCTGCTAGCCTGCTCCCTAAAATATCACTGGTTTGCTCCTTCCTATATATAGGGTGCCTACATTTTGCATGGACTGGTTGCACGGCACCATGCGCAAATGTCTTTAGATACCTATTAGGTCCATAAATTACCAAATAGCATATACAGTGGACCCTCCAGATACGAACTTAATTCGTCCCAGGGGTCCATACTTATCCTGAAAAGTCCGTATCTAGAGGCACCGCTTCTGTGCACATGTGCAGTGCAATAGAGCGCTTCTGAGCATGCGCAAAGTGTGCAGAGTGCTTTTGTGCATGCGCGCACAGCGAACCTGGAACTATGCATTTCTGGGTTAGCCGCATTCGCAACCCAAGGTACCACTGTATTCAACACAAAAAACAGCGGCAATTTGTTGTTGACAAAGGACAGCTGGACATATAAAGGGCCCCATTACCTGCAGTAGCTTAGGGTCTCATCAAACCTAAATCTAAATCACACCGATTCTTCTTTGTTAGATATGCCACAGAACGTGTATCCAGCATTAATACGTGAAGGAGAGGAAGGAAGAGCCTCTAAGATGGGATGCTCAAAAAATTGTCTCTTTCTTTCCCAGCCACCCAGCTAGAGATACTCTGCTCAGCTGGGCCAAGCATTCCTGATGGGAGGAAATTATTTCATAGGAGTCCCAGATGGATTGCATACTGTACACTGATTCATCGACCCGTCCAGAAATGCAGACTCCACCCCTCTGCTCTTGGCTCCCAAAGAGTTGCAGGAGATGCTGCTCACTCGCTTGAACGGATGCCGAGTCCATCTGGCACGCAGGAGTTGTTCTTCTGAGGTTACATTGAGAATATGAGTTTTGAGGCTGGTCTAAGAAAATCGTGACCCCTCCCAAACAGAAAGACAACTTCCAAAGCCAACAGGGCAGTGCGATAGCTCTGCTGCAGATGGAGGAATCAGAATGGAGCTTGGTTTGCATGTTCACGATAATAATAATAATAATAATAATAATAATAATAATAATAATGTTTATACCCTGCCAATCCAGCTGGGTTTCCCCAACCACTCTGGGTGACTCCCAACAGAGTATTGAAAACAGAATAAGCAGAATAAAATATAAAACTTTAAAAACTTCACCTTCAGATGTCTTCTAAAAGTCAGATAGTTGTTTATTTCTTGACATCTGATGTCACTATTCCTCCAAGTAATTGCAACCCTCATTTGGACGGCTGTTCAGGTAAAAATAAAATAAAATAAAATAAAATAAAATAAAATAAAATAAAATAAAATAAAATAAAATAAAATAAAATAAAATAAAATAAAATAAAATAAAAATAATAATAAATTTATACCTCACCCACTGGTTTCCCCAGCCACTTTGGGCGGCTTCCAGCAAAATATTAAAATACAATAATTCACCAAATACTAAAAGCTTCCCTAAACAGGGCTGCCTTCAGATGTCTTCTAAAAGTAGATAGTTGTTTATTTCCTTGACATCTGGTGGGAGGGCGTTCCACAGGGCAGGTGCCACTACTAAGAAGGCCCTCTGCCTGGTTCCCTGTAACTTGGCTTCTCGCAGGGAGGGAACCACCAGAAGGTCCTCGGCGCTGGACCTCAGTGTCCAGGTAGAACGATGGAGGTGGAGACACTCCTTCAGGTATACTGGACCGAGGCTGTTTAGGGCTTTCAATGTCAGCATGAACACTTTGAATTGTGCTCAGGAACGTACTGGGATTAGCACCGGACTAGTAGGGTTATCGGGACGCAGGTGGCGCCTGCCAACCTAGCAGTTCGAAAGCACCTCCGGGTGCAAGTAGATAAATAGGGACCGCTGCGTTTACCTATTTATTTAAATTTTGAGGTATTTTGTGATGAGTTTCATTAGAACTGGACAATATATAAAATGCTGTGATATAAAGGTTACGGTAATTTTGAAGGCCAAGAGGTGGGAGGGAAGGAAGTCAATAGGCTCTGAATAGCCAAAGTGGTGAAGTGGATAATAATGATGTGATTAAAGGTAAAGGTAAAGGGACCCCTGACCATTAGGTCCAGTCATGGCCGGCTCTGGGGTTGCAGCACTCATCTTGCTTTACTGGCCGAGGGAGCCGACGCTTGTCCGCAGACAGTTTTCCCAGGTCATGTGGCCAGCATGACTAAGCCACTTCTGGCGAACCACAGCAGCACACGGAAACGCCGTTTACCTTCCCGCTGCAGCAGTACCTATTTATCTACTTGCACTTTGACATGCTTTTGAACTGCTAGGTTGGCAGGAGCTGGGACCGAGCAATGGGAGCTCACCCCGTTGTGGGGATTCAAACCACTGACCTTCTGATCGGCAAGTCCTAGGCTCTGTGGTTTAACCCACACCACCACCCACGTCCCAATGATGTGATTATATATGCTTAAATGGAAAATGAATAAAAAATATTTAAAAGGGGGGGGATAATTTTCTCTTTTGGGGTTTCCGCCTTTCTTCCAAGCCTGCTGACCCTCTCTTTCTCCTGCCTCCGCAGTCTTGACCCATGACCGCCTCCGCCACGATGTTCTACCGCTCTCCCTCGGCCATGTCGCCGCCGTCCAAAGGCAAGTTCAAGCGGCAGAGCCGGATCTTCTCCCAGGTCTTGCACCGGACTCTGAGCTACAAGGACCGCCTCTCTGTGGCTGCGTGCCCGGCGGAGGGTGGCGAGGACCCCTCCGAGCTCTCCACCCAGGCCTCGGCCCCCGGGGTGCTCAAGATCTTCGGGGGCGCCGTCTGCACGGGGGCCCACTACAAGAGCGTCCTGGCCACGGCCAGCTCCAGCGCCCGGGAGCTGGCCAAGGAGGCCCTCGAGCGCTACGGGCTGAGCCAGGTCAGCGCAGGGCGCTACGTCCTCTGCGATGTCGTCGGGCGGTTTGGGGGCCCCGAGAGGCAGTGGCAGATGGAGGGGCTGAGGGTCCTGCAGGACCACGAGAAGCCGCTGCTGATCCAGGAGCTATGGAAGCCGCGCGAAGGATGCTCCCGGAGGCTGGAGCTCCGTAAGCGGGCGGAGGTGGAAGAGCTGGCCTCCAGGGACAAAGACAACGTCACGGCAGGTGAGAAAGAAGACCCTGGGTCATTTGGGTTAGTAGTAGTAGTATTAGTGGTAGGCTTCTGGGGGTCCAGGATGGAAGAAGAGAAGAAGAGGAGTTTGGATTTGATATCCCGCTTTATCACTACCCGAAGGAGTCTCAAAGCGGCTAACATTCTCCTTTCCCTTCCTCTCCCACAACAAACACTCTGTGAGGTGAGTGGGGCTGAGAGACTTCAGAGAAGTGTGACTGGCCCAAGGTCACCCAGCAGCTGCATGTGGAGGAGCGGAGACGCGAACCCGGTTCCCCAGATTACGAGTCTATTGCTCTTAACCACTGCACCACACTGGAAAATACGCCCAGGAAGGCCACCACCTTCCCAAAACACCAGGGCGTCTCTCTGGTGCTCACTCTCTGGCTGTAAATCTTCCTCAGTCCAGAGAGACCGGTGATAAGCGACCCCTCTCTCCTGAGAGGAGCACAGTAATCTTCTGGCATCTCATTGCAGAAGAAAGAGTCAATCAGTAGCTCTAGTCTATATACAAAGAATCCATCAGCATGTTTGCGCTCTCTCAGCACCAGTACAGAACAGCATCACATACAGAAGTGAAACTAAACTCTCCAGCAATATTCCAACAGTCCTGAGATTTCCTGTCTTATGCTCTCAGACACTCACATGATATAAACAACATAGTGCTTACTTGCGGAGGTAGATAAAAATCCTAACAGGAGGTAGGTCAATTCTGTGTCCAGGGCGGCTGCCCTACCAAGCTCCATCTGGTACACCGGCTGAGACCATACCCTCCAATATTTCTCTGATGAAAATAGGGACATCCTATCCTATCTAATAATAATAATAATAATACAGTGGTACCTCTGGTTGCGAACGGGATCCATTCCGGAGCCCCATTCGCAACATGAGCAGAATGCAACGTGCGTGGGTCGCGATTCACTGCTTCTGTGCATGTGTATGACTTCATTTTGAGCACCTGCACATGCACGAGTGGCGAAACCCGGAAGTAACCCTTTCCGGTACTTCCGAGTCGCCGCGGGACGCAACCTGAAAAGACGTAACCTGAAGCGAATGTAACAAGAGGTATGACTGTAATAATAGTTGTTGTTGTTCTTTTATTACAGTGGTACCTTGGTTCTCAAACACCTTGGCACTCAAACAACTTGGAAGCTGTTTGTGAACTTTCTTTGGAAGCCAAACGTGCTCCGTTTTGAGTGCCACGCTTCCATTTTGAGTGTTACTCTGAGGTCTGTCTGCTTTTGCTATTTATTTTGCATTTTTGTTTTTGCGGCTCTTTTTGTTTTTGTGACTGTGTGGAACCCAGTCCAGATACTGATTGATTGATTGATTGATTGTGTGACTGCAATACATTGATTGTTGCTTTTGTTTTATGGATCAATGGTCTTGTTAGGTAAAATTCACGTTAAATTGCTGTTTTAGGGGTTGCTTTTAAAAGTCTGGAACACAACATTTCCAGGGAAGCCACAAGTCACATATTTGGGTGCAGCACAGAGCAGACATTGTACTGTGCCTCCAGCTCCCAGCACCAGCCAGAAACCCACATAGTCCACTCTCTTATACACAACCCACCTTGGTCTACTCTTCTCCATCTATGCAGTGACATTTCTATGGGAAAAAACCCACATACATGGGAAGATGGGCTGGGGAATCGGTTTGGGTCGCAAACACCAGGGAGAACCAACGCTGGTCCCTCACCTGCTTCACATGCATTCTGTCTGCTTTGTTTTCAGATTAATCTGCAATTATTTCTGTCTGTCTGTCCAGAAATGCAAACTTTGGAAGAAAATGCATTGTGCAATATGTATTTAAATATGTATTACGAAACCTGTTTTTGCACAAAGATGTGTTTTCCAAATGCACTTTGAGGCCTGATTTGAGCAGAGGAGTATCCAAGGGATAATATTTGGCTGGTGGTTGCAATGCTTTCCGATCTGTGAATTAACCCTGGTTTATGCGAATCAGGCCAATTCACAAATCTAATCCCTTCACCCCTGGACTGGGCTCTCCTCCTTTGCACATTCCACTTTCCCAGGCATTTCCCTCCCACAACCAGCGATGGCAAAGAGACCCCGGCCGCTTTCTGTACCTTCTGTGAAAACGCCACCTGTTCCTTTTTTTCCTGCTAAGATAATGAGTTTTCTGTGGCCTGCCTGGCCCTTTTAGGTCACGAAAACCATCAACATATTTTCAGGAAACGAATCTGAGCAAACTCCCCGCCTGTTTTTATTGCTTTAGCAGGCAAGTGTAGCTCTGGGGCCAAGTTCTCTGTTGGCAACCGGAATTACGTTTCTGCAGCAGCAGTGGGAACGTGGCCTCTGATGGATCTGGCTTCAGAATCGAATGTACGCTGTAGAAAAATAAGTGCATTTGCTTTACCTTACACGAACAAGGCCGTTAGACGTCACCCCTCAAAGATAATCAATCTATGGAACCTGAGCTTCTCCAAGGAGTTGGGGGCAGCCTCTGTGCGTGTGCAGAATGCAGACATTTGGAATGCCAATTAGTATTCGGGCAAACCTGATTGGAGCAAAAACGAGTCAGTGCTTCTGGCTTGCACTCTTTTTTAAAGATTTGAGAAGTGGGGTTATTTTGTTGTTGTTGAGTCATTTAGTCGTGTCCGCCTCTTCGTGACCCCATGGACCTGAGCACGCCAGGCCCTCCTGTCTTCCACTGCCTCCCGCAGTTGGGTCAAACTCATGCTGGTAGCTTCGAGAACACTGTCCAACCATTTCGTCCTCTGTCGTCCCCTTCTCCTTGTGCCCCCCATCTTTCCCAACATCAGGGTCTTTTCCAGGGAGTCTTCTCTTCTCATGAGGTGACCAAAGTATTGGAGCCTCAGCTTCAGGATCTGTCCTTCCAGTGAGCACTCAGGGCTGATTTCCTTAAGGATGGAGAGGTTTGATCTTCTTGCAGTCCATGGGACTCTCAAGAGTCTCCTCCAGCACCATAATTCAAAAGCATCAATTCTTCGGCGATCAGCCTTCTTGATGGTCCAGCTCTCACTTCAATACATCACTACTGGGAAAACCATAGCTTTAACTATACGGACCTCCATGGACAAAGACAACAGGCATATAAAAGTGGGGTTATTACCCCTCTATTATTGTCCATTCTGGGTCACTCAACCAGTGCTACCATGTCCTTTCTTTTAGCAGATCAAGATGACCAGGTGACAGCAAAAACTGCAAGGTTTTTAGCGGGGAAAATTAGAATAAGATGCGTTACTTGGTAATTGATGTAAACCCCAAAAATGTTTTTTTTCTTCTATAGTTAAGTTTCCCCCTCTATCTTCAGTCCATTTTTATTTTATTTTATTGCTATGGCTAGTGGCTGATGCAAATGAAGATTCATATTCTGTTCTGTTCTAAGTAGCAGCATACAAAATTGTTCTGTGCATAGTTCAACTGTGGAACTCCCTGTTGCAGGAGACCAGTGATGGCCACCAACTTGGAGGGCTTTAAAAGAGGTTTGGACAAGTTCATGGAGAAGGGAGAACTATCGATGGCTTGCTTGCTGGTTTCCCGCTGGGGCATTTGCTCGGCCACAGTGAAAACAAGATGCTGGACTAGATGGGCCAGTGGCCTGATCCAGTAGGCTTTTCTTATATTCTTACAACTAGCAGCAGCTCTTGAGGGCTAAAGGCAGGGGACCCTCCCAGTCCTACTTGGCGGGGATTGTACATTTCCGAGCACAGTTCAAAGTGTTGGTGCTGACCTTCAAAGCCCCTAAACGGCCTCAGTCCTGTATCCCTGAAGGAGCATCTCCACCCCCATCGTTCAGCCCGGACACTGAGGTCCAGTGTCGAGGGCCTTCTGGCGGTTCCCTCACTGCAAGATGTGAGATTACAGAGGGCCTTCTTGGTAGTGGCACCCACCCTGTGGAATGCCCTCCCACCAGATGTCAAGGAAATAAACAACTATCTGACTTTTAGAAGACATCTGAAGGCAGCCCTGTTCAGGGAAGTTTTTAATGACTGGTGTTTTAATGTATTTTTAATCTTTTTTGGAAGCCACCCAGAGTGGCTGGGGAAACCCATGCAGGTGGGCAGGGTATAAATAATAAAAATATCATTATTATTATTATTATTATTATTATTATTATTATTATCAATGACAAATTACAGTGGACGCTTGGGTTGCAAACAGAATCTGTGCTGGAAGCACGATCGCAACCCACAGCGCCCGCAACCCGCAGCGCCGCATCCGTGCAGGTCACAATTCAGCTCTTCCCCGCATGCACAAAGCATGTTTTAGCAGTTCTGCACATGTGCAAGCGCCAAAACCCAGAAGTAACCCGTTCCGGTACTTCTGGGTTCAGCGCGGTGCACAACCCGAAATCGCCGAACCTGAAGCATCTGTAACCCGAGGTATGACTGTACAGTGGTACCTCGGGTTAAGTACTTAATTCGTTCCGGAGGTCCATACTTAACCTGAAACTGTTCTTAGCCTGAAGCACCACTTTAGCTAATGGGGCCTCCTGCTGCCGCTGCGCCGCAGTTCTTAACCTGAAGCACTATTTCTGGCCTAGCGGAGTCTGTAACCTGAAGCATATGTAACCTGAAGCGTATTTAACCCAAGGTACCACTGTATTATTATTAAACCTGGGACACCCCCCCCTTCTTCCATGCTGTACCTCCGAGCTATGGCACGGTGGTAGAGGCATAAGAGCCGTTATTGCTTGGGCAACGACACTCCTCTGCTCTTCCTATCACCCTCTGGGATCAACGTTGCAGCTGCTGGATATAAGGAGCAGTTTTGTCAACTGGGCTTCAGTGGGGAGGGAGGATAAGTCCTTCTTGCGCATGCGAAGGGGATTCCACTCTGGGAAGCTGATCTGTCAACTGAAGGGTGAGAGACTTAAGCTCATCTTTTCTCCTGGCTGTGGCAGCAGGTGGGTGGAGGACGGCAGAAACGGGCTGGGGGGAGAGCTGATCAGCCGATTAGGATCACGGGTGACTTAGCAGGCAGGACTCCGAAGGCATTTTGCTGGAAGTTTGCAGATAGGGAGCAAGCCCTGATGGGATGGACCTGGAAGGTGGACCTTCGCCTTCCAGAGACAGCCTAGGAATCATTCTTCAGCCTTAGGGAGGTGACAGATAACCCAAAGATTGCAGCTTGCCGGAAGCAAATCCCATCCCCAGAATTCTCTGTTTATTTATTTCTAATTTAATGTGCTTATAGCCCACCTTTCTCTCCCAGGCAGCTTGCAACGCTTAAAAACAGCATTATGGAATACAGAGCAACAAAACAATCTAGTTCAAAACAATACAGTGGTACCTTGGTTCCCGAACGGCTTGACTCCAGAACGCCTCACACCCGGAAGTAAATGTTCTGGTTTGCGAGCATTTTTGGGGAAGCCGAACATCCGTTTCGGCTGTCAACACTGTTTCCGAGGCCAATCAGCCCACCAGAAACCGCTCCTCTGTTTGCGAATGTTTTGGAGGTCGAACGGTTCAGGAAGCAAAGTACCACTGTAATTAAAACACATCTGAAGACATTTAGAGCCAGCCATTAAAGCACAGTTTCCTCTCAGAAGCAGCCCGGTAGGTCAGCCTCATTTGCACCTTGCTTTCCAGAAGAAGGTCTTGGCCTGCTTGTGAAAGGATGACAGAGAGGGAGCCGGCCTGACCTCTCTTGGAGGAAATCCCACAATATGGGGGCAGCCACGGAAAAGTCCCTGTCTCATTTCACGCCCGACCACGCCTCTGATGATGGTGGGACCAAGGGAAGGAGTCCAGCAGAGGATCTTAGCATCCAACCAGCAGTCTGGAAGGTGCTATCCTGCAACATCTGAAGATCCACAGCCCCCTCATCCCTCTCCCGCAGACTGCATGCTCTGGTTATCTCTCGCTTGGAGATGTGAGGTTAGAGGGAACCAGGCAGAGGGCCTTTTCAGTGGTGGCGCCCACCCTGTGGAACACCCTCCCACCAGATGTCAAAGAGAAAAACAACTACCAGACTTTTAGAAGACACCTGAAGGCAGCCCTGTTTAGGGAAGCTTTTAATGTTTAATAGGTTATTGTTTTTTAATATTCTGTTGGAAACCCAGCCAGATGGGTGGGGTATAAATAAATTATTATTGTTGTTGTTGTTGTTGTTGTTGTTGTTGTTGTTGTTATTATTATTTCTTCACTTTGGCAGCCCAATTTAGGACAGGGCAGAGAGTGGAGGTCCGGGGGTTGCTCCTATGTTGTAGAACACTTTGAGAATCGGACCCTTTCCAAATCAGCCAGAGATTTTCCCGTCTCCATCGCTGACTCCGAACGCTGGGTGCATGTGTGTTTCGGGATTCAAGGACGTCTGTTTTCCGAGAGTCCTTTGCTGGTCTGTTTCCTTTCTGTCCCGGAGGGAGAAGCGTCCAGCAGATGTTCCCTGTCTCCTATCGTTGACGCATCGCACAAGCTGATAACTGGGGGCAGGACAGTTATCCAAGCAAGAAGCAGATGTCAGGCAGGCGGGCAGGATTGCACCGCTTTTGTGACAAGCGCACAAAGGCAGCCACCGGCTCAGAAGGACATCCTGGCTGAAATCGGTTCAGCCACAGTCCTTGCATTTGTGCTGCCACCATCATCCTTGCTTGTTAACTCCACCCCCCCCCCATTTTTTTTAAATAATTTTTATTAAGTCCTCCATTTTTACAATATTACATCATAACAAATAACATAATTCACAATTCCAAAATTCCCCCATTCCCCCCGGTCTTCCCTCAACTTCCTTCTCTGGTTTATTTCAAAATAATATCATTTCCTGCATATTTCCTTTTTTTAATATTTTAATTTATAAATTATATATTTTTTGCTAATTCTCGCTAGTTTGGACTGGGTGCCATGGAATGTTTTATCACCTTTGAGATAAAGAAAATTCCGCACCGACGTAACCCCGATCTGCAGTCAGAATGGCAGAATCTCAGAAAGCCAGCAAATGTAGCAAAACTCACTCTCTCCCCTTTGCCTGATGTTTGCAACGTTTTTATATGTTTTCGGGATGATCTGCACCAAGGGATTTTGCTGAGTTTTGCATGGAGTATTATAGTTAACTATACGGACCTTTGCCAACAAAGGTCCGTCTAGTAAAAGCTATGGTTTTCCCAGTAGTGATGTATGGAAGTGAGAGCTGGACCATCAAGAAGGCTGATGGCCGAAGAATGGATGCTTTTGAATTCTGGTGCTGGAGGAGACTCTTGAGAGTCCCATGGACTGCAAGAAGATCAAACCGATCCATTCTGAAGGAAATCAGCCCTGAGTGCTCACTGGAAGGACAGATCCTGAAGCTGAGGCTCCAATACTCTGGCCACCTCATGAGAAGAGAAGACTCCCTGGAAAAGACCCTGATGTTGGGAAAGATGGAGGGCACAAGGAGAAGGGAACGACAGAGGACAAGATGGTTGGATAGTGTTCTCGAAGCTACCAGCATGAGTTTGACTAAACTGCGGGAGGCAGTGGAAGACAGGAGTGCCTGGCGTGCTCTGGTCCAGGGGGTCATGAAGAGTCGGACACGACTAAACGACTAAACAACAAACGTTATAGTTAGCGTTGCCATACGTCCGAATTTTCCTGGGCATATGCCGAATACAGCAGTCGGCAGCAGTGTCTGAACAGAAATTGGGGGAAATGTTTGGATTTTCACTCTATAAAATATGGCAACCCTATCTTGCTATGAAATTAGGCACACCCTGTTTCTTGCATGAAAACCATCTCCAAGGAGGCTCAACAGCTTAAAATCCTAAAACTGCCACTGCTGCTGCCACTGTTTTCATTATAATTCTTAGGAATACACAAAGCTGTCTAGAACTGGGTGAGACCATGGGCCTATTTAGTTCAATATTGTCTGCGCTGACTGGTAGCATGTCTCCAGGATTTTAGTCTGGGATCTCTCCCAAACTTACCATCAGGGATGGAACCTGGGGCCTTCCGCTTGCAAAGCAGCTATCCCACCGCTGACCTGTGGCCCTTTCCCCGTTCCAAATTCCTGCAAGGAAATTCAGATCAGGAGAATTTCCCCCAGTTGCACATTTGCGAGTCTTGGAATAGAGCAAAGTTCTCAGCCTGGTTCATATGAGAAGGAGGCAGTTTCTGAAGAAGGGGCAGGGAGCAAAATGGCAAAGCAAGCATAAACTAATATCTCATTTGGAAGGTTTGGAGAAGACATCCCGGCCGACTACAGTCTTTGTTTGCCGCTTACGGGTGGCGGTGGAGCAATGACTGGCGGGCACCAGGTTGGGGAAGCTGACTGCAGGGACAGCAGCAAACTGAACATCCCTCCGATGACCAGGCAAGTGTCATCTCTCCAGGATCTCAGAAAGAGGCTTTCTCAGACAGAGAAGGATGTTGACAAGCTGGAAAGTGTGCAGAGGAATCTACTATGAAACGTATGAAGCTTAAGCTTCAGGGACCCAATCCCAGAGGGAATTTATTCCACATTACTTAAATTTTGGGGGTCTAGTAGACCCAATTTTGTCCTTGGAGGCAGTGGAAGACAGAAGTGCCTGGCGTGCTCTGGTCCATGGGGTCACGAAGAGTCAGACACGACTAAACGACTAAACAACAACAACAAGACCCAATTTAAGTCTTGGGTCCATCAACAGAAGCATAGTGTTCAGGTCAAGGGAAAGAATAGTCATGGAATCATAGAATCATAGAGTTGCAAGAGACCACAAGGGCCATCGAGTCCAACCCCCTGCCAAGCAGGAAACACCATCAGAGCACTCCTGACATATGGTTGTCAAGCCTCTGCTTAAAGACCTCCAAAGAAGGAGACTCCACCACACTCCTTGGCAGCAAATTCCACTGTCGAACAGCTCTTACTGTCAGGAAGTTCTTCCTAATGTTTAGGTGGAATCTTCTTTCTTGTAGTTTGGAACCATTGCTCCGTGTCCGCTTCTCTGGAGCAGCAGAAAACAACCTTTCTCCCTCCTCTATGTGACATCCTTTTATATATTTGAACATGGCTATCATATCACCCCTTAACCTCCTCTTCTCCAGGCTAAACATGCCCAGCTCCCTTAGCCGTTCTTCATAAGGCATCGTTTCCAGGCCTTTGACCATTTTGGTTGCCCTCCTCTGGACACGTTCCAGTTTGTTCTGCCCTGGTCAGACCACACCTGGAATACTGCGTCCAATTTTGGGCACCACAATTTAAGCAGGATGTTGACAAGAGGGAAGGTGTGCAGAGGAGGGCGACCAAGATGATCCAGGGTCTGGAAACCAAGCCTGATGAGGAACGGTTGAAGGAGCTGGGGATGTTTAGCCGGGAGAAGAGGAGACTGAGAGGAGATAGGATAGCCATCTTCAAATATCTCAAGGGCTTCTACATAGAAGATGGAGCCAGCTTGTTTTCTCCTGCTCTGGAGGATAGGACCCGAACCCATGGCTTCAAGTTACAATAAAAGAGATTCCAACTCAACATCAACATCCGACAATAACCCATTGGACAGTGGAACAGACTCTTTTCGGAAGTAGTTGAATCACCTTCCTTGGAGGTTTTTAAGCAGAGCTTGGATGGCCATCTGTCAAGGATGATCTAGTTGAGATTCCTGCATTACAAGGGGTTGGACTACATGATCCTTGGGGTCTTTTCCAACTCTACAATTCTATATCCTACGGGCACCAGCAACCTAAAGGTAAAGGTACACCTGACCATTAGGTCCAGTTGTGGCCGACTCTGGGGTTGCGGCGCTCATCTCGCTTTATTGGCCGAGGGAGCTGGCTTACAGCTTCCGTGTCATGTGGCCAGCATGACTAAGCCGCCTCTGGTGAACCAGAGCAGCACACGGAAACACCGTTTACCTTCCTGCCGGAGCGGTACCTATTTATCTACTTGCACTTTGACGTGCTTTCGAACTGCTAGGTGGGCAGGAGCAGGGACTGAGCAACAGGAGCTCACCCCATCGCGGGGATTAGAACCGCCGACCTTCTGATCGGCAAGCCCTAGGCTCAGTGGTTTAGCCCATAGCGCCATTCATGTCCCAACCAGTGACCTACATGCCCTGAAATACGAACCCGGGGATTGAGCCTTCTGTCTCGACTAAAGTGGTTTTCTTGCCTTGGGAAGAAAGACTGAAAGAGGATTGCAGCCGTCGAGTTATTTTTATCCCATTCTGGTTATTTTGTAAGGCCCCTCCCTTTCCCCCCGCCCCCATTCCAATTGCCTGTTTTTTCAGGCAAGGAACGTGAAATGTCAAGCACTCTGCTGAAATGTGTGAATGGCGCTTGTGGGCGGGAACAGTGTGCCTGTGGCGCTTGTTCTGTTCTGACACAGACCCCTGGAGGAAGTAGGAGAACTTTTGCCAGGCTTGGTGAATGGCAGCGTGGCGTCATTTGGGGGAGGGGACAAAAAGCTGCACAGCTGGCCTTTGCCAGGAGAAGACCGGAGCCCTAAGGGCCTCTCGTCCCCTGCAGGAGATTCTGTGCTGGGAACAAAAAGCACCCGGGAAGGCTGCAGCCGCAGCATGCCGGCACCAGCAGGATTTGTGGAATGAAAGAAAGGGCACTCACAAAGAACGACACCGCCAGGCACATTGAGAAATATTTTTTTTATTTTTTGAAATAATTTTTACTTGATTTTACAAGTCTTGAATTGTAACAACATCAAATATAGTCATACCTCATGTTACGTCCGCTTCATGTTACATTCTTTCAGGTTATGTTCCACGGCAACTCGGAAGTACCGGAAAGGGTTACTTCCGGGTTTCGCCGCTTGTGCATGCGCAGATGTGCAAAATGACGTCACGAGCATGCACAGAAGTGGCAAATCGTCACCTGTGCAGGCGCAGGCGCGCCGCTGCAGGTTGCCTTCTTTTCATGTTGTGAACGGGCCTCCGGAATGGATCCTGTTCACAACCAGAGGTACCACTGTACACATCCATATTTAGAGATATCTCTGAATCTCCAGACTTCTCATCCTCCCCTCCATGGGTCCTGTTATTAACCTTTTCAACTGCATATTATTTCATAATCCATTTTTTTTACATCTCTCCATATTGTCCATGATATTTGCTACGTTACAAGTGTTCTTAAAATCCTGATCATGTTTTCATCTGCTTACTGTGGTCTCCTAGGTGAATTATAAATTTTCCCCATTCTTTCTTGAAGTTTTGGTCTTCTCGGTTCTTGAGCTTTCCGGTCAGTTTTGCCATTTCAGCTAGTGGCATCCGTGTGGCTGTTGTCACATACATAAAAAGTCTTTTCAGCCACATTGAAAAGGAGCACGGCAAAAACCCTGCAATTCACCTGTGAGAACTTCCCCAGAATTTGTCTTTCTCCATTTTTGATCACAGTGTCTCTTCTGATTAATTGATGGAGAAAGGGGGAAAGAAGCGTCCGAGTAAAGTTTGGCAAACAATCACTTCATTCAGCCCCTCAGATCAGGCCTTGGCAAGGAGGAGTTTGTTGTGTTTGGTCCCTCTCAGTTTCTCATTTTTCCAACTTTAATTTCAGTTTGTGACCCCACCCCCCACCCCAGCATCCCCACCACGAACCAAAAACTCACGAAAATCCATCAGCGTTTTTGTGCAAATTTATCCTGATAGACATTTTTTTGTATGTGGTTTTTTTTCCAAGTAGTCACATTTTCTGCAAGCAATTTCCTCTAATGCAATGCATTTCTGCATGTTATTTCCACTAACATTTATATGCATGCTTTATCCAAGAATATGCATTTTTGTACACACTGCCTGGCAGAATTGCAAAATTCAGAGAAGTGTGAATTTTGCAGGATGGCTGCATTTCGGTTACTGTGTTCATTCATTCATTTATTGCATTTATACCCCACCATTTTCTCCAAGGAGCTCCAGGGGGCATGATTCAGGATTCTTCTTATATCATTCCCCACAACAACCCTGTGAGGTAGACCAGGCTGAGAGAGACACTAGCTAGTTCACAAATTCATCCAGTGAGCTTCATGGCCGAGTGGTAGATTTGAACCCAAGGCTCTCCCAGGTCCTCGTTCGACACTCTAACCACGACACCAGCGCTGGCTCGAATATTTCAGAAAGTGCAAATTCAGTAACGTCACCTTTAAATGCAAAATATCTAACAACAGGTTACAAGCATAAATATCCTTAAGCTGTCTTAAGCAAAGATCCCTCCAGTGCCCCCCCCCCCAATTTTCCCAAGCCTCTGCGGGGATCGCTCTCCTCCTGCGGAGACTTGGGAAGGAAGCTGCCCGCCCGCCAGCCATGTGCTGGGCCCGGGGTTAACCCGAGCAACATGGTCCAGGTCCGGTCCCAAATCCAAGGGTTCCACTAGGAGTCAGTCCGACAGGGCCAAGGCAGGACACCAGGCAAGGACAGGTATAGGATCTCAGACAGGATCTGGCATACAGCAGTGTTGCTCCCGCAACCTGCAGCAGGGTCTGACAGCCTTTTATCTCTGTTGGGGTAACGGCCGATCCTGATCCCCCAGTGACTCACCTCCCTGTTTCGCCCGAAGGCGAGCCCTCCTCTTGCGAGCACTCAGGTCTCTCCTTCTCTCAGACCTGAGTCGCTGCAGCTCGGGAGATGTTGGTGGGTTACTAGACCCAGAGGCCGCCTCCGTCTCTCCTGACCCAACCAGTAGTGGAGCAGCTGTAAGTGATGGCCCAGCTGGAGGCAACGAGGTCATCCCTGCCAGTGGCGTAGCGTGGGGGGTGCAGGGGGGCCCAGCCACACCGGGCGCAACATTGGGGGGGGGGGCGTCGCACTCGCAGCTCTCTGCCCCTACCTGGCTCACTCACTCTCACTGCAGTGCTGGCTGTGCGAATCCGATCCGAGCTGCCGGGTCACCGCCCACTGTGGAGGGGGAGGGTGCCAGGCGTGCGTTGCGGTGCGGAGCGGAGAGAGAGCGAGGGAGGGACTATCTGGGGGAGGGACAGTGCAGCGGCTGCCCAGTGCAGCACTGAGCGCGGGAGAGAACCACACCCAACCAGCCCAGGCAGCAGCAAGAAGAAGCTGGCAGTGGCGGCAGGTTAGGGGTTAGGGGCGCAAATTACTTGCCTTGCCCCGGGTTAGGGGGCGCAAATTACTTGCCTTGCCCCAGGTTAGGGGCGCAAATTACTTGCCTTGCCCCGGGTGCTGACAACCCACGCTACGCCGGTGATCCCTGCATCTGGAGCCAGGGCAGGCTCAGGCCCCTGACTCGGCCGAGCTGGTGTTTGTTGCAGGGGAACCTGTGCAGACTGGGACTCTTCAGAATCAGGTCTCAGACTAGGTTCAGATGGGCAAAGGATCTGGTGCGAACTGAGACTCCTCTGGTTCCGAGCCCGAGTCCCAGGCCGTCACAAGCCATATAGTTGGAGGGGCACGGCTTCCATCATAAGCCTCTGCGGGGATCGCTCTCCTCCCGAGGAGGCTTGGGAGGCAAGCTGCATGCCCGCCCGCCATATGGTTGACAGGGCACATCTAGTGGGCGTGCAGGGAAAGGGGAAGCCACGCAGCTCCCCCACTCGCTGGGGCGTCCCTGAGAGGCTGGCGCCCTGGTGCCACGCACCACTAAGCTCTATGGGAATGACGGCTCTGATCTCAGGGGGTTGACTAGATGTCCCTTGGGAGTCCCTTCCAACTTTACAGTTCTATGATTCCATGATATCCCTGTTTGCAACATGCAGACAGCTATACCACACCGGAGATCGACAGGAGGGTGGAAGGGGAGCTGCTAGCTAGGGACTTTGACCCAAAAAAAGAGGTATAGAGGGACTTTGTTATGCTCAGGAAAAGTCCTGTGTTTATCTTTCCAGTGTGGCATGGAGAGTTTGAACGGTGTTTGAAACTGGAGCTCTCTCCAGCGTCAGAAAACGCCGCGATTTCCCACCCCACCGAAGCAAAACACACACAAAAAGCCCTGGTTTTTGCTATGCAAAGTAAATACAGAAGCTTCCTTTCCTACAGATAAGGAAGCTGAAGGCTGCTTTCTCTAGCGAGAGAGCGTGAGAGTGAACTCCGAAACAAGCGTATAGTTCCAGCAGAGCATTTCCCTTTCAGCCGCCTGTCATTGCGTCTGATTTCACTGGAGAGGCAGGGCCGGCTTTCAAGATTTGGGAGGGAGGGGGCCGGGGGATCGGCTACAGATCGTTGCCAGGCCCTTTCACCACAAAGAGGCAGTGAGTGCACAAGTTTAGGGTCCTCAGATTGTCTGATCCATTCATTTATTCAATTGATATACGGTGGTACTTTGGTTCTCACACTTAATCCGTTCCAGAAGTCTGTTCCAAAACCAAAGTGTTCCAAAACCAAGGCGTGCTTTCCCGTAGAAAGTACAGTGGTGCCTCGCAAGACGAAAAGAATCCGTTCCGCAATTCTCTTCGTATAGCGGTTTTTTCGTCTTGCGAAGCAAGCCCATTGATAGCGGATTAGCGCTATTAGCGGTCTAGCGGCTTTTAGCGATCAGCTGAGAAGCGGCTTAGCGCTTAGGAAAAGGGCGAAAAAAGCGGGGGGAAACCGCGGGAACTCGCAAGATTTTTTCGTCTTGCGAAGCAAGCCCATAGAGAAATTTGTTTAGCGAAGCGCCTCCAAAACGGAAAACCCTTTCGTCTAGCGGGTTTTCCGTCTTGCGAGGCGTTCGTCTTGCGGGGCACCACTGTAATGCAAAACGGATTACAGTGGTACCTTGGGTTACAGATGCTTCAGGTTACATACGCTTCAGGTTACAGACTCTGCTAACCCAGAAATATTACCTCGGGTTAAGAACTTTGCTTCAGGATGAGAACAGAAATTGTGCTATGGTGGCGTGGCAGCAGCAGGAGGCCCCATTAGCTAAAGTGGTGCTTCAGGTTAAGAACAGTTTCAGGTTAAGAACGGACCTCCAGAATGAATTAAGTTATTAACCCAAGGTACCACTGTAATCCGTTCCAGACTTTTTAAAACAACCCCTAAAACATCAATTGAACATGAATTTTACTATCTAACAAGACCATTGATCCATAAAATGAAAGCAATAATCAATGTACTGTACTATAAAATAAATAAGACAGTATTGTAGATGAGGAAAATTAAAATTATTATTTTTTCTTACTTGCTCTGACGATAGTCATTGTTTGGAGGGGGGGCTTTTATCCATTTCCGCAGTCACACAATCAATCAATCAGCTGAACTGGGTTCCACACAGTCACAAAAACAAATTAACCGAAAAAGCCTCAAAAACAAAAACCCAAAATAAATAGCAAAACAAAAAGCACCAAATTCAGTGGTACCTTGGTTCTCAAATTTGATCCGTTCTGGAAGTCCGTTTGACTTCCAAAATGTTCAAAAGCTAAGACGCGGCTTCTGATTGGTGCAGGCGCCCTGGAAACAACAGCTGACAGGCGCATCGGACATTCAGGTTCCGGAAAAAATTGAAAACCAGAACACTTACTTTGTTTTCGGGTTTGGGAACCAAGGTACCACTGTACCTCCCTTCGTCAAAAGACCACAGGGCTGTTTGCAACACAGAACGCAAATACCAATACTGATGTGTAATATCAACACACAAATGTCAATACATAGATAGCTGTGCAGAATAAAAACCAAAACAGTTGTACGGATACAGTTACTATAAGGAACAAATACAGATTCTTACAACCACAGGGAAAATCGGAAACCGGAAAAATGCAGAAAACAGTGCATGGGTACAGAATCTTCCTTCTGCCCAAAGGTAGCTTTTATTTATGTCTTTATTTCAAAACATTTGTACACTGATTGACTGTCAAAAGAGAAACCTAAGAGTGGTTTACAAAAAGATAAAACCATAAAAAAAAAAAATTGGGGGGTGGAATCAGTGCATTAAAACATGCAATAAGTTAAAATATTAGAACAGGTAAAAATTCACATCAGCTTTCTAAGCTTTCTGGGGTAGCCTTGTCTAAACCAGAATTGTCTTTAGCAGTTTTATATCGACCTGTGCAAAAGGGTTTATATCTGTGTAATAAATGAATAAAAATAATGTAATAATAAATGAATAATATATCATGACCTGTATGTCACTCATAATGGGGTCGGCCTTTTTCGTTTTATGGTGTTTCCTTTGCAATCTGCCTGTGCAATGGCTCTGGTGAAAACTGGGAAGAGAGCTGGACTTGTAGAGGGAGGAAGGGAGGGGTACAAAAAGCAAATCCAGGGCTCTCTGCTGCGTCTGATTCCTGTACCGTCGCCCCCAAAGCCTGCAATTTCGTGGCACATTCCTCCTCCTCCTCTGAGGCCTCATTCCTGCCACTTGCCAGGAATATCTTGGCACCAGGGCTTCCCATTCATGGAGGAACTGACTGCTGCCCTTGCTCTGCTCAGCACTTTCTTCTGCAATAGCTGTTCCGCATTGGTAGGAAAAAACAAACTTTCAACATCTGCACTTTGGAACTCCCTGCCAATGGACACCAGGCAGGAAACTTCGCTGCACTGTTTGCAGCGCCTGCTAAAAACATCTCTGTCTGGCCATGCCTGCTCAGATGCGCAGAATGCTGGTGTGTGTTTTCACCTGCTTCTTAGCCTATCACTCCTTTTAATTACAGTGGTCCCTTGGTTCGCAAACGCCTTGGTACTCAAACAACTTGAAACCTGAACACTGCAAACCTGGAAGTAAGTGTTCCGGTTTGCGAACTTTTTCCGGAAGCCGAATGTGCTCCGTTTTGAGTGCCACACTTCCGTTTGGAGTTTTACGCTGAGGTCTGTCTGTTTTTGCTATTTGTTTTGCATTCTTGTGGCTTTTTTGTTTTGTTTTTGTGATTGTGTGCAGGGGCGTACGAAGGGGGGCAGGGGGCGGTCTGCCCCGGGTACCACCCGGGGGGAGTGTGACAAGATGTCCCCCTGCCTCCCCCCAGCTGCAGAGCGGCCAAAGGCACATGTGCAGTCCTTACGGGCTGACGTGCATGCACAGTCCGTACGGACGTCACACATGTGCCGCCGGGCAATTCGCTGCGCCCCTCAGCTTCGCGCCCCGGGTGCTGGAGAGGGTTCCTCCACCACTGATTGTGTGGAACCCAGTTCAGCTACTGATTGATTGATTGTGTGACTGCAGTACGTTGTTTATTGCTTTCATTTTATGCGTCAATGGTCTCGTAAGATAGTAAAATTCATGTTAAATTGCTGTTTCAGAGGTTGTTTTTAAAAGTCTGGAATGGATTAATCCATTTTGAATTACTTTCTATGGGAAAGCACGCCTTGGTTTTCAAACGCTTTGGTTTTGGAACGGACCTCCAGAACGTATTAAGTTTGAGAACCAAGGTACCATTGTATTTAATTTTTTCTTGGCTCCGCACGTACATGTGGCTAGAATGCACGCAAGTCGGGGGGACACCTGTATTTAGTTTGCTTTTATTTCACAAATTTGTACACAGCTTGGCTGTAGAAAGACCACACAGGCCAAAAGGATAAAACAAGGAAATCCAGAAAGAAAACCACAGCCATGCGGTCAAAACATACAAAAAGTTCAAATATCCAAAGAGATTGAAACTCACACCAGCTTTCTAAACTTGCCTAAGCAAGAATGCTTTTAGAAGGCAACAAAAAGAGAACAGCGTAAGCGCCTGCTGGTTATATCAAGAGGCAGGGAGTTCCAAAGTACCACACTGAACAACTGAGTTCTTAGAAATGCAGAACAGGGTTCTGGTGGCACCTGTAGCAATGCCAGTTTGGCTGATTGAAGCGGCAAAGTGGGCACTTGTGGGATAAGTGCTCCTGTTGCGACCCACCAGTTGAAGACCAGCGGATGGAGGACTGCCCCGCCCTGTCTGACAAACCTCTGACATTTGAGAGACAAAGCTGTGGTCCTCCAGAGGTTCTTGGGCACCTTAAATCCCCTTGGCCATTGGCAACACAGTCTCTGCCAATGGTGGTGAGTCAGAGCCCCTTTGAATATAAATTTAATAAATAATAATAATAATGCCACAAGGGCTCAGGTTCCTCCTCTTTCTTGAAAAGAGCCTGGCTTTGGCCCATTCATCTTATCTCTCTCTCTCTTTTTGCATGGAAGCCTGGCAGAGCCCTGCAGTTGGCATCACTTGGGTGCCATTGCAGGACTCTGAAACTAGCCTTGGTGCGAGTTCACGCGCGTGCAATTCCTTGGCAAAGGGGCGTCCAAATTTCGCCTTGTCTTCTGGCCGCGTGCCACGAACACAACTCCTGCGTGTCATGTGTGGACTCGCGACTGCCTTCCTTTGGCCGAGCGGCTGGCGTCATGTGGGGCAGGTTTGTGGCCACGCAGGACTCTGGTTTTGCCTAAAACGGCTGCAGGCCGCAGCGCCAGAACACTGTGCTCTTTTTGTCCACCTCTTCTAATCCCCAAGGCATGTAAACAGTATGGGCAGCCATCCCCTCTCTCCCCCTTTCCCTGGTCACCTCTTTAATTTTCCCAGCAAAGGAAGGATGGATTTTATAACAACAACAACAACAAAAATGAATTTTGGAACCCAGGGAGAGTTCCTCACCAAATAAGGCACTAGCTTGGATGTTGGGATCAACATGGGACACGCAGCTGGCTGGCTCAGACTTAGAGGGTTTTGCCTGCTCTGTGAAAGAGTCTTGCTCTCTCGTGAACAAGGTGGGGGGTGCCTTTCCCGGCCCCCTCCCCAACTTCTGCAGGGTTCTTCTCTGTTTCCAGAAGAGTCTGTCTTCTGCATGTGTCCAGGCGGTCATTTTTAGCAGAGAAGAACCCAAAGAAAATGCATCAGGGGCTTTTTGCTTTCGGAATTTTTTTTTTTTTTAAAGCTCAGGAATGGGAAATGGTGGCATTCACCAAGTAGAGGCTCCCGCTGGATTTACATCATAGACAAGATAGCAGTGGATGCAAGGTATGAAAGTTGCCTGGCTCTGCCATTGGGCAGGGGGAGCAAGCAGATTTGTGTGCACCATGCTCATCATTTCGCCGCTCATTACATTGCTGCGTTTGGGGTTTGCGGCCTCCGGCACACAACTGCCTCGGGTCTTCTTTTCTCTGCCTGCTGAGAAGCTCCCTAACTTTGCTCCAACTTTACACCCTGCAGCACAGAAGAGCGAGGATGGATTGCAGAGGACCGTTCCACTTTGGGGAGGGGGAGGAGACTCTACCACTTGGGTTCGGAGCAGGGACGCCATTTGGGCTTTTGCATTTGGGTGCTTGCAAACCGCCCAGAGTCCCACATTTGTCTTCCTGGCAGCCTTTCTCTTTTTTTTTTTCCTGAAGAGACGGTGTAGAGAAGTTAATTATTTCTTGCCTCTGCAGCAGAGCGAGCAGGAGGCTCACTGCAGTCTGCAGGTCTTGCCAGCCTTGACTGCAGGAGGCAGGTGCCCATAGCCTATGCCAGAGAGGGTCTGGGACACCGCACACCCCCTGCTCCATGGTAAGCCACTGACTCCCCCCCCCAAAAAAAATCCATCCCTCTCGGCTGGCGGGGGCAGGGGGTGTATCACCTTCTGCGTTCCAGCTTTCGCTTTTAAATTTCTTGTTTGGTTCTTTGGGAAAATGCCCTCTCTGCTCACTACGCCAGCCAGCTGTGGAGGGATGCTGTCAAGCCCCCAGATGGGTTTCTTTGATGGGGTTGGGGCGGGGAAGGTTGGGTTTCTAAGAAAAAGGAGAGTGACAGAATTTGGGAGGGGGAAAGGGAAGCTGGAGAGAAAGCTGACAGGGAAAGATTGGAGTAATGCCGTTGTTTTTACAGCTGAGCCAAGCAGACAGTTAGCGGGGATAGAAATGGTTTTGTCTCTCTCTCTCTCCCCCCCCCCCTTTTCGCATCCTCAGTGTGTTGCCTTGGAATGAATTTTGCAATCTGGATTGTATCGCTGCATGTTTTGGAGACGAGAGCAAAATAGGGGCCAGGAGGGTGGGGCGTGATGGTTTTTTAAAATACATTTCTGTTATGCTTCCTGCCCTCCCCCTGGTCCGTTCCTGAACTTTCCTTGCTAGTTTAAAAGCAAGCATACCTTGAGATCCTGCACACCTATGGTGGGGATTTCCATCAATGACTTTGGTCTTGGAGATACGCAAGCTCAAATCCTGTGACTGCCCCGATAGAAACCAGCGTGGCTTTGCTTCCCGGTAAATGTGCTTTGGGAGGGCAGCCTAAAAACTGCGGGGGACATAGCGGGAGAGCTGGGTGCAGGAGCTGTGAGCCAAGAAGTCCCTGGCCAAAGTCTCCTTCCAGCCAGACGTCTGCCAAATAGCATTTGCCCATCCGCAAGCATTAAGTAATAACCCCATATACCCAGGAGACGTCTGCAACTGAAGACGGTACGTTCAAACAACTCTCTGACTTTTAGAAGACATCGGAAGGCAGCCCTGTTTAGGGAAGTTTTTAATGTCTGATGTTTTATTGCATTTTTTTATATTTTGTTGGCAGCCGCCCAGAGTGGCTGGGGAAACCCAGCCAGATGGGTGGGGTATAAATAAATTGTTATTATTAGTAGTAGTAGTAGTAGTATTCAGATCTATATCAATCTCACATGCATCGTCTCAGTGCAGGCCTGAAGTGGCAGAGAGAGAAGGAGGGGCGGATATTGGCCATCAGAAGAGCTGGTTGTGTCGACCTTGTAAATAAGCCCATAGAAATTACTAGCCTGCAGATTTTTTTACTACCCAGCTGGCAGAGGAGCGACAGAGAGTGCCCTTCCCCCTACGGCATCTGTCATGCATTTCTTGGTTGGTTGCAGAAGAGCTGGGCATGGGCTTTCTTCCCCTGGCATCTCCTTGCTTCCTATGACTGCCAGTGACGTGCGGTCAGGGGACTAAGGGGATGTGGCTAGTTCCCTAAATGTTCCTGGTAAATTAGAGTACAGTGGTACCTCGCAACACGAATGCCTCGTAAGACGAAAAACTCGCAAAACGAAAGAGTTTTTCGTTTTTGAGTTGCTTCGCAAGACGGATTTCCCTATGGGCTTGCTTCGCAAGACGAAAATGTCTTGCAAGTTTGTTTCCTTTTTCTTAAAACCGTGCATTCACTTCGAGGAGCAACTCATAGCACGCGGTGTGGTAGCCCTTTTTTGAGGTTTTTGAAGACTTTGGTGATTTTTGAAGCTTTTCCAAAGTCCGTGCTTTGCAAGACGAAAAAATCGCAAGACGAAAAAACTCGCGGAACGAATTAATTTCGTCTTGCGAGGCACCACTGTACAGTCACACCTCGGGTTGAAGTCGCTTCGGGTTGAGCATTTTTGGGTTGTGCTCTGCGGCGACCCGGAAGTAACAGAACATGTTACTTCCGGGTTTCGCCACTCGCGCATGCACAGACGGTCAAAATGATGTCACACGCATGCGCGGAAGCAGCAAATCACGACCCGCGCAGGCGTGCAGATGCGGGTTGCATTCGCTTCAGGATGCAAACGGGGCTCTGGAACGGATCCTGTTCGCATCCAGAGGTACCACTGTATTAAAGTGTTGTAAACAAAATCTGCCCTTTCCCCCTTATGACATACCCTGGAGCCCATATAGAGTCCTTAAGTGGCTTCCCTATCGGTAGGAGAAGATAACAGAGGCCAACCAGAGAACATTGAGAAGCAAAGCCTGATCTTTATTGAACTTCTGAAACAGGGTCCTCACTCACAACATGCAGGAGGCAGGAGGGACCCCGAACAATGATGCGCACAGCCTTTTTAAATTGCCCACCCTGCAGCCAAGACCCCCCCCCCCCCATAAATCACACATACATCACAGAAGAGGCATCTACAACAGAATCCTGTCTGGCAAGAAACCTGTTGATGGGTTTACCTGGCTGTTAATGGGTTTACCTGGAGAGCCGGGGCATCCTTTTGTGATGATAAATACTTAATTCCTGAGTCCAGGTCACAGGCTCCACCATATTCATGTGCCCTTAAGGCAGGATTTGTGAGCAAAGAGACAATGGGGAGGTTTTTTCCATTTCCTCTCTCCTTGCAGAGAAAAAAATTGAGGTCAATTTGGGAGAGTTAAAATGGTTCCATGACTATTTTCCTGTACTGCTTCAGTGGTTTATATATTTATGTATCTGTTTGCCTTGTAAACTTATGAACATTTAATTTATATATTTGAGACCTTAAATTCTTATAACAAAAGTACAGTGGTACCTCGGGTTACAGATGCTTCAGGTTACAGACTCCGCTGACCCAGAAATAGTACCTCTGGTTAAGAACTTTGCTGCAGGATGAGAACAGAAATCGTGCTCCAGCGTCACGGCGACAGTGGGAGGCCCCATTAGCTAAAGTGGTACCTCAGGTTAAGAACAGTTTCAGGTTAAGAACGGACCTCCGGAACGAATTAAGTTCTTAACCCAAGGTAAAGGTAAAGGACAAGAAGTGAGCAAGCTGGCTGAGGGTGGGTGGGTGTTTTCCTCCTCCCCAGCCTCTGCTTTGACATCTTCCCCTGGCTTTTAACTGGAGTACAGTGGTACCTCGGTTCTCAAATGCCTTGGTACTCAAACAACTTGGAACCCAAACACTGCAAACCCAGAAATAAGTGTTCCGGTTTGCGAACCTTTTTCGGAAGCCGAAAGTGCTCCATTTTGAGTGTTAAGCTTCCGTATTGAGTGCCACACTTCCGTTTTGAGTGTTACGCTGAGGTCTGTCAGTTTTTGCTATTCATTTTGCATTTTTGTTTTTGCGGCTCTTTTCGTCTTGTTTCTGTGACTGTGTGGAACTCAGTTCAGCTACTGATTGATTGATTGATTATGTAACTGCAGTACATTGTTTATTACTTTCATTTTATGGATCAGTGGTCCCATTAGATAGTAAAATTCATGTTATATTGCTGTTTTAGGGGTTAAGTTGCTGTTTTTAAAAGTCTGGAATGGATTAATCTATTTTGAATTACTTTCTGTGGGAAAGCACGCCTTGGTTTTGGAATGCTTTGGTTTTGGAACGGACTTCTTGAGTTTGAGAACCAAGATACCACTGTATGAGAAACCTGGGAGGCAAACTACTAATCCCCTGAGATGGAGGCCAGGCCAGTCTTTTTTCAATGGCATGTCCTTCCTTTTCCCTTCAATATATATATATATATATATATATATATATATATATATATATCTCCACTGATTTCTTTGTAAGTAAAAAGGCACATTATAATACCACACAGTAGTCCAGGGTTCCCCAAACTTGAGTCTACAATTCCCATCATTCCTAGCTAGCAGTGGCCAGAGATTATAGAGCTGTCGTCCAAAACCAGCTGAAGACTCAAGTTTGGAAACCCTGCTGTAGGCAGTGAGTTTTTAACCATGAGTAGAGCCCCCAGTAGATCACTCCCAGTAGTGATGTATGGAAGTGAGAGCTGGACCATAAAGAAGTCTGATCACAGTAGAATTGATGCTTTTGAATTATGGTGCTGGAGGAGACTCTTGAGAGTCCCATGGACTGCAAGAAGATCAAACCGATCCATTCTGAAGGAAATCAGCCCTGAGTGCTCACTGGAAGGACAGATCCTGAAGCTGAAGCTCCAAGACTTTGGCCACCTCATGAGAAGAGAAGACTCCCTGGAAAAGACCCTGATGTTGGGAAAGATGGAGGGCACAAGGAGAAGGGGACGACAGAGGACGAGATGGTGGGACAGTGTTCTCGAAGCTACCAGCATGAGTTTGACCAAGCTGCGGGAGGCAGTGGAAGACAGGAGTGCCTGGTGTGCTCTGGTCCAGGGGGTCACGAAGAGTCGGACACGACTAAACGACTAAACAACAAAGAGCCTCCTGAGTTTCTGAGGCAGTCTCCCTTACCAACTTTTGAGGAGCAATAATGGAGAAAAGCATCACCCCCTGCCCTTGTGGGATTCCTGGCCGCCCAAGGAAACAAGGATCTCGGGCTGGCTGGAATCCCTTTGGCCTGATCCAGTGAGGCTTCCTCATGTTCCTCATTAAAGGCTTCGTTCACAGGCACACTTGGTGGGGTGGCAGGAGAGGGCCTCCCCTCCTCGGTGGTGGCTCCTCCCAGGCAACTTTGGAACTCCCTGCCTAGGGAAGCCAGATTGGCTCCCTCCTTGCTGTTGTCTCACCAATTGAAGACCTTCCTGTTCCAACAGGCTTTGGGGAACTGACTGCTTTTAAGGAAAGAGCTGGTCCTGTTTTTTATTTTAATTATTGGTTGTTTCCCCCATGTCATTATTATTATATTCATTGCAAAACACAGACAAAAACAATACCACAATGACAACTAAACATTAACTGGCTATACATCATCTAACATCACACATACTTTTGACTTCCAAAACACCTCATTGTGCTTCTAAATATTCTTATTTACACACTTCTTATTATATCTTACATATCAGGAACAATTTTTACGTTTATAATTCTCTTTAATATTCAACATTCAATCTACACCTGTCATGAGATTTGCATTCTCACAGTATTGTTTTAAATATTCTTTAAATATTGTCCATTCTTTGCTCACTTTCTGATTTGAGTTTTCTCTTATTCTCCCAGTCATTTTCTCAAGTTCCAGGTATACTATCATCTTCACCTGCCAGTCAAGCTTTGTAGGAATTAAGCCACCTTCCCCATTTTTTGCTACCAGAATTCTGGCCACCCTGGTTGCATGCTTAAAGATGGCTCTAAAGTTTTTTTGGATTTCAGTGGACATAATGCCTAACAGAAAGGCTTCTGTTTGTTTGTTTTTTCTTCGTTTTTTGAAAGGATACAATAAAAAGGAAAGAATCCTATTTATTGTAATTATTGGCACTATTTAATGGGAAGAAACTCCCATAAAAATCCTCGTTGTTGCACCTTTTACATGGCTGTTTATTTGTATATATTTTAAAATTTTATATATGGATGTTTTATGATGGCCTATACTTGTAATGCTTAATAAAGGTTTGGCGAAGTAAGTAAGTATGGTTTTAATAGATTTTCCTTTTTTTCTTTTTTATACATTTTTATTAGTTTTTTAACACATCATTTCCAACATTCATTTAACTTAACTTCTTATCTTATACAATATTTTAGACTTCCGTCAACAACCTCTGAAGATTTTTTGTTCTTTATCACTTGTTCTGCATTTCTTAATTTCTCTATGACTTTTAATTGTCATTAACTAATCATTCTCTTCATGGTTTTAATAGATTTTTCACATATGTATGCTTAATTTTTTTTATGATTCCCCACCTGTTAAGTCACCTTGAATCTCTGCCAGGCAAAAAGGTGGGGCACTAATAATAATAATAATAATAATAATAATAATAATAATAATGTGTGTGTTGTTTTGATGCCTGGCATAAAATCCCCTCTTCTTCTTTTTTTTAAATGATATTTATTCAAAATTTCAAAAAGAAAAAAAATACAAGAAAAAACAAAAATACAACAACAAAACTACAAAAAAACAAAAAAAGAATAACAAAAAAAATACAAATCCAAATTACATCCTTTCATTTACTTATTTCTTGGACCTCCTCACACCTCCCTTTTTGTATTCTATCTTAATTCATTATTTCAGCAAATTCTTCCCATACTTCACAATTTTTATTTAAATAATTTGTCTTAACAATCTCTCTCTCTTTTTTTTTCTTCTTTTCTGTTAACTCAACATATCCTTTCCAACTTTTACTATATTCTGTTATTCAATTTACGGTTGATTTCTCTATCCTTGTCTTACCTTAAGAACCATAAAATCCCCTCTTGTTCCCCCCCCCCCCAGGGATAAATGCTCAGGCCCGGAAGCTCCAGCGCAACCGCACCAAGGGCGCCATGACGCTTCTGACGGGGTGCAAGAGCCACGCCACACAGACCTCCCTCCGCCGCACCGTCAGCGAGACCAGCCTCAGCCAGGCGGGCAGCGCCAGCGCCGAAGGGGGGCAGCAGGAGGAGCAGCTGAGGAGGCACTACTCCACGCTGCCCGAGACCCTCCAGTGCCTGGAGAGCGGCAGGGATGCGCAGCCGGCGCCCGCCGGGGACCAAAGTGGCAACAGCCTGCGCTACTCGCTGTACCAGTCTCCGCACCTGCTTCTCCTGCAGGGCTACAGCCAGCAACACGTAAGCAGGCGAGACGCGCCTTTGCTAGGCTGCGGCATTTAGGTCTACCACTTTATATACAGTGGACCCTCTGGGTACAAATTTAATTTGTTCCAGGGGTTCGTGCGCACACTGAAAAATCCGTATCCAGACGTGCTGTTTCTGCGCATGCGCGCGGCATGATAGAGTGCTTCTGCGCATGCGCGAGCGCAAAACCCGGAAAAATACTTCCAGGTTTGCCACTTTTGCAACCCGAAGTTTACGTTACTCAAGAGTAATGTAACCCGAGGGTCTACCGTATGTCTCTCTCTCTCTCTCTGTGTGTGTATAGATATAGATATATATTCATCTCCGCCAAGCTAAGCAGTTGGCTCTTTACCTGACCTAGCCACTGTGATCCATGCGACGGTCACTTCCAGACTTGATTGTAACTCGCTCTACATGGGGCTGCCCTTGAAGCTGACCCAGAAACTCCAGCGGGTGCAGAATGCCGCGGCGAGACTCCTTACAGGGTCCTCGCCGTGGGATCACATTCACCCAGTGTTATACCAGCTGCACTGGCTCCCGGTGGGGTACAGGATCAGGTTTAAGGTGCTGGTTTTAACCTTTAAAACCCTATGTGGCCTAGGACCCTTGTACCTACCGGACCGCCTCTCCTGGTATGTCCTACGGAGGACCTTACGGTCTTCAAACAAAAACATCTTGGAGGTCCCGGGCCACAGGGAGGTTAGGCTGGCCTCATCCAGAGCCAGGGCTTTTTCGGCTGTGGCCCCGATCTGGTGGAAAGGTCCACAAATGACAACACTTTGGAGGTCCCAAGTTGCAAGGTGGTTAGATTGGTCTCAACTAGGGCCAGGGCCTTTTCAGTACTGGCCCTGACTTGGTGGAACGCTCTGTCCCAAGAGACTAGGGCCCTGCGGGACTTGACATCTTTCTGCAGGGCCTGCAAGACAGAGCTGTTCCACCAGGCCTTTGGCCAAGGCACAGCCTGACTCCCTCCTTTGGTAATCCGCACAGAACTCTAGCCCAATGGTTGCCATTAATTTGATTCTGAATTGATTTTAGAATGAATTGATTTTAGAATGCTGTGTTACTTTATTGTTAGCCGCTCTGAGCCCGGCTTCAGCTGGGGTGGGCAGGATATAAATAAATTATTATTATTATATATATTTGTAAGTGGTGCGCAGAAAAAACTGAAGCAACAGCAGGCAACTTAATCCGTGTCAATTTTTGCAAAATCAAAGTTGCTGTCATTACTACTACAGTGGAACCTCAGGTTACGGCGGGGATCCGTTCCGGAGGCCCCGCCGCAACCCGAAAACAATGCAATGCAAAGCGTTGCGTCTGCGCATGTGCACGATTTAGTGCTTCTGCGTGTGTGTGAACGGCGTGAACCGGGACGTAACTCATTCTGGTACTTCCAGGTTTGCGTCGGTCTCAGTCCGAGGGTGACATAAGCCGGAGGCAACGTAACCCAAGTCTCCACTGTATTTGTCCAATTTTGTACAACCGTCCTTCATTCGAAGATCTCAGGGCGGTTCACAACGTAAAAATACAGAACGAGAACTCAAAATGCACAATAAGAACAAGACAAAACCAATAACCCACAAACACGTGTAAGAGGACCCATGCGTTAGCAACGAGTAAGGCAGATTTCCGTCTTACATGACAGCACCCTTGAATTCGGGAGGGCGGGGGCCATGGGATCGGCTACTTGCCAGGCCCTTTCACCACAAAGAGGCAGGGGGTGCACAAGTTTAGGGTCCTCAGATTTTTCAATTCATTCATTTATTCAGTTGATATCCTCACTGCCTCGGGGGGGGGGGGAGCGTTCCACAGTTTAACTCTGCACTGCATGAAGCAGGATTTCTTTTTATCCATCCCAAATCTTCCAATTCCCAGCGTCCTTGGATGCCCATTCAAAGCACATCATTTACCTCCAACAATTCTGGGGTCCATAGTTCACCCCTGAAAACAAAACGGCCAATATCCTAATGGCATTATATAAATCTCTGGTGCATTCTGTGTACGGTTCCGGTTACTACGCGTCAAAAATATTTTACAGAGCTGGAAAAGGCTTAGAAAAGGAGTATTGGAAGGAGCTGGTCCCTTTCGAAGAAAGCTTGCAACGTTTGGGGCTTTCTAGTTCAGAGGAAAGGTGAGCGAGAGGAAACACGATAAGAGATGTATAAAATTATGCAAAGCGTACAAAAAGTGGAGAGGGAGTTTTTCTCCTTCTCTCGTTACACTAGAATTCAGGGACATCCGATGAAGCCAAATGCTGGGTGATTCTGGACAGGCAAAAGGAAGCCCTTCTTCATGTAACAGAGTTAGACTGTGGAACTCCCTCCCACTTGAAGCAGGGATGGCAATCAACTTGGATGGCTTTAAAAGAGGACAAATTCACAGAGTGGCAGATCAAGTTGATGGATTATGCCGAAATGGCTAAAATGACCAGAAGAATCGGAAATCAGGAAGACCAAAATTTTAATAAGGAATGGGGGATATTTAAAACTTATCTTAAAGACAATTGTAAGCAGTTAAAATCGTTAGTAGGATTGGAATAAACCTTGTAGTTTAATGGTGAATTTTGGATACAGTGGAGAGATAAAAGATTTGGAATTATATTATAAAAGATGCAGGAGGAAATGATTTACAAACAGGACCCACAAAGGGAAGGAGGGAAGTCCAGGAGATTTTTGGAATCTTGTGTTTATGTTGTATGTTGAATATGTGACTGTCAAATTTTAATCTGAAAAAGCATACACACACACACACACACACACACACACACACACACACGTGTGTGTGTGTGTGTGTGTGTGTGTATATATATGTATATATACACACACACACAAAGAACAGAAAGCAGCCAGGTCAGCATGGAAGCTGCTCCCCGGTCTCCAGTGACTCTGTAGTGAACAGAAGGCTCTCTGCACATCCTCAGAGGCAGCCTCTCCTTGCTTACCACGCCGACCACAGGTTGCAGTAGGGTTGAGCCTTGTCATTTGGAAGGAGAAGAAGAGTTTGGATTTGATATCCCGCCTTTCACTCCCCTTCAGGAGTCTCAAAGCGGCTAACATTCTCCTTTCCTTTCCTCCCCCACAACAAACACTCTGTGAAGTGAGTGGGGCTGAGAGACTTCAGAGAAGTGTGACTGGCCCAAGGTCACCCAGCAGCTGCATGTGGAGGAGCAGAGACGCGAACCCAATTCACCAGATTACGAGACTACTGCTCTTAACCACTACACCACACAGGCTCTCAGGGAACAGATTGATACTGAGTCCATGAAGGTGGGCCTGATCCAGCAGGCTCTTCTGACATTCTTAGGTTCAATCCTTAGCATCTCAGCAATATGACAATATGGAGACAGATGCTCCTTCGTGGACTCAGCATCAAACTATTTCTTGGTGCTTGTTCCCCTGCAAAAAATGGGAACAGGTGAATATTATTAGGAAAAGGGAAACCTCAAAATGATATATAATGAGGACCCATAAAGGGGAGGAGAGAAGTCCAGGAGATTTTTGGAACCTTGGTGTTTATGTTGTATGTTGAATATGTGACTGTCAAATCTTAATCTGAAAAACCGAATAAATAAATTAAAAAGAAAACAGGGTGCTGGCCCAGATGGGTCATTGAGATGGACCATTGACAGTGGGATATAAATGCAATAGAATCATAGAATTTTAGAGTTGGACCTCAAGAGCCATCTACTCCAACCCCACTCAGTGCAGGAAGGAAGGAAAATATTGAATAAACATCTTTCTCTGTGTATGTTTGTGGTTTTCTCTATGCAGGACAGCTTGGTCTATTTGCTGAATCGCGACCAGCACACTGTTGGCCAGAGGACTCAAGCCAGCAAGCCCAGCATCAGCCTCTCGGCTCCCGACATCCTCCCCCTCCATTGCACCATCCGGAAGGTCAAGGCGTCCGGCCGCTCGAGCCACCGCCCCGAGGAGAAGCTGGTCCTGGAGCCCATCCCCGGGGCGGCCATCTCCATCAACTTCTCCGAGGTGGGCAGGACGGCGGCTCTCCACCACGGCGACCTCATCTCCCTCGGCCTCTACTACCTGCTGCTCTACAAGGACCCCGTGAAGACACAGCCGCTGCCCGCCCAGACCCTCATGAGGCTGAAGGCCGCGCGCCGAGCCTCCGAGCCCGAGCTGCCGTCCACCTGCAAGGTCTGCGGCAGTCAGGCGAGGGACAAGGGCTCGTCGGCCAAGAAGGCGCCCATGCCGCCGCAGGGAGCCTCTGGGCGGAGGGGAGGCCGCCGGAAGCTGCAGCTGGAGTTTGACAAGGCCAGCGAGGACCTGCTGCTGCGGAGGATCATCACGCTCATCGAGCCCACCAGCGACGACCACAAGCTGGCACCTGCCTTCCTCCTCTGCCTCTGCGTCCAGCACTCGGCCGGCCACTTCAGGCCCGGGGAGTTTGGCCATCTCCTCCTCAAGTTGGCCAAGATGATACAGAGGACCGTGTGGGTCAGTATATATTGGATATACAGTCATATCTCGGGATAAATATGCTTCAGAATAAGTATTTTCGGGTTGCGCTCCGCAGTGACCCGGAAGTAACAGAGCGCGTTACTTCCGGGTTGCGCCGCTCGCACATGCGCAGACGGTCAAAATGATGTCACGCACATGCATGGAAGTGGCGAAACGTGACCTGCACAGATGCGCAGTCACATTTTATGTTCTATTCAGGGTGCGAACGGGGCTCCGGAACGGATCCTGTTCACATCCCAAGATACCACTGTATTGTGGGATGTGATACATAAGTAGCAGTCAAGAACAACATTCCTCGTTTTCCTAGAGTGGACATGCAAGGGGATGTTTGGTCCAGCCAGTCAAAAACTTCCTGTTTCCTCCTGGTCTGGGACATACTTCCTTTGCATGTGACTAGAGGTGGGCGTGAGCTTACCTGTCCAGGTAACAAAAGCACAAGGCACACAGCCCCCCTCCCTTCTTCTCCATCTTCCTTTCGTCGTGTGAACTGCAGTGACTGCCAGTCTACAGTCACTGGGATTAACCTCCCAGATGGGGTAGACCCACATGTATATATCTTTGTAACTAAGTCTGCCTTCAGGGATCCAACTGTGAACTGATGATGTGAGTAAACTACTTTTATATACTTTACACAAGATTGTGGTGTGTTTAGTTTTTTAAGACGGATATAAGGGAACTTACCAGGAACCCAATAGTGAGAGGCTTACACAAGCCTGCAACCAGCTATCTGCTGTGCATTTAAAGGGGAATGTGAAACTCTGCTAAGTAAAGGAACTTGCTCACGCAAGTTAGGAAGGATATTAATAAACAGTATATCCTCTCCTGCCTCCCTGAACATTCCCACATATCTAATTGAATCTCTCTGCTTCTTTCGGTCAAAGAGAACAGGGCCTTTTTAGTGGTGCCTCCCCGTTTGTGGAATGCTCTCCTCGGAGAGGCTCACCTGGCACCATCATTGCATGTCCTCTTTAACCAGGCTTGAAGATAGCTGTCCTTCTGCAAATCTCTGGGTTTGCCTGCTGTGAATGAACACTCACTACTGGGGGGGGGAGGGGAGTTTATTGTGAGAAAGCGTGGCTAGCAAGCAACATTGGGACTGGCTGTGCAGATTTGGAAATTTTCTCATCTTCACAGTGTCAGTGATATTTCATTCCCTTTCCCTTTTTTTGTTGCCTTCCTCGATTCCAGGAGAAAACAAACGAACTAGCCGAGAAACAGTCGCAACAGTAAGTCTTCTGCATCCAGGATTTCCGCTTCTTTCTGTGAAATGTTGCTTCCAAATAAATGTGCATGTAGGTTTTGCATCATATAACAAGCAGTTTTTATCTTAAAGGCAGTCTTCTAACAAATGCAAAGCCTATTCAATTGAAAAGCAAATGATAAAAGGACCTGGTTCTCACAGTACAGCAAGCCATGGTTTATTCGTGCTTTGAGTGAATGCCTGAGCCTTGCCAGCAGACTAGCCTTGTTTTGTTTTCTGGCAAGAAATTGCAGCACAATGTCATCGTTCGTTGCTGTTCTTGCTGCTTTTGCTAATTATGCACAGCCTGGAGAAAATGGAGAGATATTTTTTCGTTTTCCTACCACTAGACCTATTGGACATGTAGTGAAGCTAGATTGGAAGATTCTGGGTGGATAAAATAAAGTTTCCTTTTATCTATCCCGAATCTTCTGACATTCAGCTCCAGCTCCCAAGAGACAGCCTTTAATAGGAACATTTCTTAATTAAATTTGCTTCTGCAGTTGCATAACCATTCTGGGCAGAAATACAGCCTTGGTTTTCGAGCGTCTCGGAAGCAGAATGATTTGGAAGCCGGAAACCGGGAAGTAATTGCTTCCGTTTTCGAATGTGCCTCAGAAATCGAACGGCTTCTGCTGCATGTTTTTCCATTTTTTCAATGGATTTTGCCAACCGCCCATTGATCCTTGGTTTTCGAACGTTTTGGAAGTCGAAGGGTCTTCTGGAATGGATTACGTTAAAAAACCGAAGTTCCACTGTACTTCCTCCAAGAGAGGGAATAAGAAAGGGTCGAAGTGGAGTAAACTGGCTTGTGTCCAGATCTGCTTCCTGACATGTGTATTCTGCAATTCTGCTCAAGTGCAGAAAGGCCTCGGAGACCCCAGAGGGATTTGGGATTTAGCATCCACTTAAACCCCTAGGAGAACCTTCAAATGTCACCCAAAGGCATCATTCTGCCTGCTGGTCACAGGAACCAATATCACAAACCTGTGTCCCCTTCCCTCCAATGCCTGGCCACACACAACATACAAGGCCACCACCTGTGATTCCTAATTCAAACCCTGGAGTCCCTGATACTTGTCTATCTGTTTGTTTATTGCATTTATTTATTGCATTTATAAGAGACAGGGGTGGCACTGTGGGTTAAACCACAGAGCCTAGGACTTGCCGATCAGAAGGTTGGCGGTTCGAATCCCCACAACGGGGTGAGCTCCCGTTGCTCGGTCCCTGCTCCTGCCAACCTAGCAGTTTGAAAGTACGTCAAAGTGCAAGTGGATAAATAGGGAAGGTAAATGGCATTTCCGTGCGCTGCTCTAGTTCTCCAGAAGCGGCTTAGTCATGCTGGCCACATGATCCAGAAGCTGTACGCTGGCTCCCTCAGCCAATAAAGCAAGATGAGCGCCGCAACCCCAGAGTCGGCCATGACTGGACCTAATGGTCAGGGGTCCCTTTACCTTTATTGCATTTATATACCACCCTTTTTTCCCTGTGAGGTAGGCTAGGCTGAGAGGCAAGTAACCAGCAAGCAAGCTTCACGGCTGAGCATGGATTTGAACCCTGGCCTCTCCCAGATCCTAGTCTGATGCTCTAACTGCTACACCACGCTGCCTCTCACACTGCAAATTTTGCTTCAGTTGCATAATCCACGTGGGTTGAGGAATGCTGCTTGCCTTGGCACAGAATTAGGGTTGACCGCCTTACAGAAGCCTGATCACTTCTTGTGGTTGTTGTTTAGCTCGATGGTGATAAACGGAGTGTGGAAAGGACAAATGTCTCTGTGCGCCAAGTCTGGCCTTTTTCGGTCTCCTTTTCTTTGTGTTTATTGTCGCCTTATCTTGTTTGCACAGCAACTCAGCCAGGCTCTCCTAGTGGCCTTTATTTGCTTGGTTGCATTCCTCCTCTGATTCCTTAACAACTCAGGAAGGCATTTGATGAGAGAAGGAGGGGACTTGATTAAGACAATCCATTCAGACAGGGTTGAATTATTATTGCGGCAATCTATATATAAAGCAGAAACAAAAAGCAGCGCTTTGGTGCAAGGGGAAGAATGAAACCAGATCCAGATTTCCTTGTCCTCTTTAGATAATTGGAACAGTCTTAATATAAGGGAGCAGAGCTGGTGTGTGCAGTCGCTCTCTGGAGCCTATCATTTTGGTGAAATGATCCCATATGATTTTATTTATTCTTTTGGAATAAACAACCAATCTTGGCGCCTGGAGAGACTGTAAGGAAATGCTGGTGGGAAGAGGAGGGGCATATCCTTCTGAAAAAGAAGGCTGTTTCTCAGGAAGCTGGGGTTAAGCAGAGCCATGTGGTGCAGTGGTCAGTGCAGCCTATGCCAACATCTGGCACTCTCCAGATGTTTTGGACTATAGTTCCCAAGTGCCCCAGATTTTCCACAGGAACCTCAGGTGGAATAGCCATCCCTGCACCGGTCAAAACCTTTCCACCTTGTGCCACATCCGACTTGCGCGATTTCAACTTCATGTGCTTGGCAGCTGTTTGGCTGAACTCGCCCAAATTAAATGCACGGAAGGCGGAGAGCTTAAAAGCTCTTTTGGGGCAGCTTTCTCCCTAAGCTCTCCGCCTTGCATTCCGGGCTCTGGGAGGCTCTTGCGGAAACTCAAGGTGGTTGTGTGAGATCTTGCGAGGGTCTCTCAGAGCCTGGTGAGCAAAGCGGAGGTTCTAAGATCCGTTTGGAGAGGGGTGGTGTTGTGTTTGTGCGGGAACTGCGTCCCTGTAGCTCTGCCGGGATGCCTCTCAACTCTGCGCTTGTCTCGTCAGCCAGGATCCTGCGTCTCTCTCCCGCTTCACCATCAAAGACCTGCTGCCCGACTTGCAGCACGTCCTTTTCTGGATGTCAAATTCCATCGAAATCCTCTACTTCGTCCAGCAGAAATCCCCCGTTTACATCCAGAGCATGGAGGAGGAGCTGGACATGAAAGGTGTTTTATTATGCTTTTAGATTGGTTGGAGTGGGTGGGGTCGGGGCCGGATTTAGGTTTGATGCGGCCCTAAGCTACTGAAGGTAATGGGGCCCTTTATATGTCCAGCTGTCCTTTGTCAACAACAAATTGTCTACTGTTTTTTGTGTTGAATACAGTGGTGTCTCGCAAGACGAAAAGAATCCGTTCCACGAGTCTCTTCATCTAGCAGTTTTTTTGTCTTGCGAAGCAAGCCCATTGACGGCTTAGCGGATTAGTGCTATTAGCGGTTTAGTGGCTTTTAGCGGATAAGCGGATAAGCGGCTTAGCGGCTTAGAAAAAGGGGGGGGAAGGGGGAAAACCCCGCAGGAACTCGCAAGACATTTTCGTCTTGCGAAGCAAGCCCATAGGAAATTCGTTTTGCGAAGCGCCTCCAAAACGGAAAACCCTTTCGTCTAGCGAGTTTTCCGTCTTGCGAGGCGTTCGTCTTGCGGGGCACCACTGTATATGCTAGTATATGGTAATTTGTGGACCAAATAGGTATCTCAAGCCATTTGTACATGTTTCTCCCCATCTAGTTTTCTGTGGGGTGGTGGGGTTGGTATGGAGGACCTCTAAGCCTGATGTGGCTCAGCCCTGACATGGGTGGGCAAGAACCAGGCTTCTTGATTCGCTCCCTCTGAAGACGAGCAGGGAGGGCGTCCAATGGCAGGCAAGTCAGATGAGTTTTACAGGTCCAGAGTGACACCCATGGGAGCCTTTTATCAGGGTGGGGGGGCTGTTGCCTTCCTGCCTGGTTGGAAAGAAGGGGTGCTTTTGGCTGGCTGGACAGCCTTTCCTCTCCATTTCCTCTCTTGTTACCCGAAGGAGACCATAAACCCGGTCAGTTTAAAAGGTCAGCAAACTTCACTGAGTTATTTCACACATGCAGAGTTGTGGGAGTCTCTCCGTCTTCACATTTGTGGAGTTGGCCGTGTGGCTCTTTCCATGCCAGCTTGGAACCCCTTCGCATTCTCTGTCTTTTCCTGGTGCATTAACCTAATGCGATTTTTTTAAAAAAATATATATTTAAATTAATTGCTTTATGGGATTATTCAGCATGTTCACCTCTCTGGATTCCTGCAGCACGAGGGGCGGTTTGCAAACGTTAACAATAAATAAACACATTAAGGTTTTGGCCTCCGAATGTGAGGCTTTTTCTGCAGAGCTGCAGAGGTGCCTTTTCTCGAGGAGCAAACGCTCAGCCTCAAATGTTGGGCTCAGCCCTCCTCCTTCTTTCTTTTTCCTGTCTCCCTTTTAGGATCCAAAGAATCTCTCATTTCCCTGACCATCACTGCCAGCGAAGAAGCCATGACGGTCCTTGAGGAAGTCATTATGTATACCTTCCAGCAGTGTGTCTATTATATCTCCAAGGTAAATATATGTCCCAGGGAGCAGTGGGGCTGAGGATTGCTTTTCCTGACCGAGGTCCAAAGACTGGGAAAAAACCCCATATTTATTTTATTTATTTGATGAAATGTGTGTGCCGCTCCAGCATAGAAATCCTCAAGGCAATCTACGGAAAGAGTAAAACAGTGAGGTTATTAGTCAGACCAGTTAAAACATTTGAACATTAAAAACCAGCAATAAGCTAAAACACACACCAGCATTCTATTCTTCTTCTTCTTCTTGTTGTTGTTGTTATTGTTATTTATTTTTATTATTATTTTTATTATTAATAAATTTGTATATAATTTTTTTTTATTATTTTTATTATTAATAAATTTGTATTCCGTCCTATGCCAATAGATCTCATGGTGGTTCACAACAAAAAAATATGATATAAAAAATATGATATAAAAAATACATAACACATTCTAGGTATCTGGGTAAAGGTAAAGGGACCCCTGACCATTAGGTCCAGTCGTGGATGACTCTGGGGTTGCGGCCCTCATCTCGCTTTTCTGGCCAAGGGAGCCGGTGTTTGTCCACAGACAGTTTTTCAAGGTCATGTGGCCAGCATGACTAAGCCACTTCTGGCGAACCAGAGCAGCGCACGAAAACGCCGTTTACCTTCCTGCTGGAGTGGCACCTATTTATCTACTTGCACTTTGACGTGCTTTCAAACTGCTAGGTGGGCAGGAGCAGGAACTGAGCAACGGGAGCTCAGCCCATCACGGGGATTCGAACCGCCAACCTTCCAATCGGCAAACCCAAGGCTCTGTGAAAAGGTTTCTTCAGCAGGTGGTGGAGTAAAGACAGCGAAGGCTGCCACTGCTTGGTGTCCATTGGCGGGGAGTTCCAAAGTGCGTAGGTGCTGCCAGTCTAAAAGATCAGACTCCTTATGTCTGAGGAAGGGGTATTATGTGGGTCAGTTCCTCAGATCGAAGGGGTCAAGAGGGTATGCATGGGGCAAGGCGATCTTGCAGAGAGACTGGCTTGTGGTAGACGGAAGGGCGGGCATTTCTGAATGCAAGGCAACCCCCCTTGCAAGCAGAAATCAAGCCTGTCAGGGAGAAGGTTAATGTTGATCTTTGCCTGTCGTGTGAAAGTGGCCCTTTTAGCTGCCAAACCAACCTTTCTGAGGATGAAGAAAATGAGGTCCACGAATCACGGTCTTTACCCAATGTTACAGCGGAGGGGGGGGGTGTCCTCGTTCTAGACCTCCCCAGGAGCACCCAAGATTGCTTATTTAGCTCAAATCCTTCCCCAGCTGCAGTCAGAGGCACAGACTCTCTCAACCATTGCAGAGCTCATTCTGCCCCCCCCCCCCCAGGCAGAGAGACGGCTGTATCTCCAGGCATGACCCTCGGCTGCACACATGGCTGGCATCGCGCAAAGAGAAAGCGTCTCCTTGCAGATGCAGCCCTGCGCATCCTGCACTGCACCACAGGCGCAGCCAGCCATGCATGGCAGTGACAAGCATCTCTGGCTGTGGTGATGTCACGGGAAGAAGGGGAGAGGGAGATCAGATCGGAGGGGGGGTAACTTCCAGCAACCTGAAGACATGATACAATACAAACGCTTTTGGGTAGACATCGAGAAGTCAGCAAAACAGAGGGCTTGTCTTTTTAATCTCCTGTTTGCAAACTATAGGGACGCAGGTGCCACTGTGGTCTAAACCACTGAGCCTCTTGGGCTTGCCGATCAGAAGGTTGGTGGTTCGAATCCCCGCGAAAGAGTGAGTTCCCGTTGCTCGGTCCCAGCTCCTGCCAACCTAGCAGTTCAAATGCACACCAAAAGTGCAAGTACAGTGGTACCTCGGGTTAAGTACTTAATTCGTTCCAGAGGTCCGTTCTTAACCTGAGACTGTTCTTAACCTGAAGCACCACTTTAGCTAATGGGGCCTCCTGCTTCCGCTGTGGCGCTGCAGCGCGATTTCTGTTCTCATCCTGAAGCAAAGTTCTTAACCCGAGGTACTATTTCTGGGTTAGCGGAGTCTGTAACCTGAAGTGTATGTAACCCGAGGTACCACTGTAGATTACTGTAATAAGGTACCGTTCCAGCGGGAAGGTGTAAAATTTGAAGTGTAAGCTCCTCGAAGGCAGGGGACTCCTTGCTCTCCCCACCTCCCTGCTTGCTCCTTCGCAAAGCTCAGAGTACCCGCGTTGCGACGCTCTTGTCTTGAGCGCCAGGCGTCTGGCCGAGAGGAACCTCTCGCGTAATGAGTCAGGTCTCGCAGTTTGCAAGGCCAGAGAAATGAGCACTTTTACCGGAAGGGTGGGGAAACACTTTCTGAGACACTATATTTGGAGGAGTGACTCTGCCTTTTGCCAGTTCTGGCGGACATTCAGCAAGCCTCTGGGTTGGAAAGCTGCCTTTTCTTTCCCTTCTCAGCTTTTCCTGGTGTCCTTCCCACTCTCATCTTAATTTTTATTATTATTATTATGAAGAAAGCAAGAAAAGCGACTCAAGGGGAAAATGCCACGCAGGGTTAACAAAACCCTCAATAGTATACTCCACGCTGGTGCAATAAAAATAGAATGATAAGACTATTGATTTCAAGCCCAGAATAAAACGAAAACCCACGACTGTTGTGGGTTGAGATGAATCTTAAAGAGGAATAATATGCTATAGTATTGAATTAACCAAAATCCATTGATTAGCAGAGGGAGGGGACAAACTGTTTTCCTATTTATTGACATGTGTTAACACAACCAAGCCAGACAGCTGCAAACCTCTCATTCTTTCCATCTTGGCGATTGGTCCAATATTCCAGCCGTCTCCATATCTGCCTGCCCTGCCCTCTCTCACTGCAGACTTCATCAACGCCAGACCACTGGCAGGTATAAAAAAATGCATTTCTGAAAATTAAAAATGTATGAAATATATGGCACAGCAATAAAACTGCTAGCATATTTGCAAAGCTAAGCAGGGTCCAGTATGGTTTCGAATTGGAAGGGGATCCACGTTTCGAGATTCCTGTATTGCAGAGTCCCTTCCAGCGCTACAATTATATGATTCCAGTCCTGATTTATTGCCTTCCCTGCAATACTCTTCTATTTGTGAGGCCTTTCATAGAATCATGGAATTGTCAAGTTGGAAGGGACCTCGAGGGTCATCTAGCCCAACCCCTGGCAACCTGAGCACATCTTAGTTTAATTTGTGTGCTACCCAATTATATATATTTTTTTAATTTCAGAAATGCAACTTTCCCAAAATGCCAGATTTGCACAAAAGAGCTGTCAAAAGCAAAAGTTTGAAAAAGGTGTGTGTTTGTTGGCTCCAAGCCAGGAATCCTGAGGCCTGTTGTGGGTGCAGAAATAATAATAATAATAATAATAATAATAATAATAATAATAATAATTTATACCCCGTCCACACTCTGGACAGCTTCCAACAAAATATTAAAATACAGTAATGCATCAAACATTAAAAGCTTCCCTAAACAGGGCTGCCTTCAGATGTCTTCTAAAAGTCTGGTAGTTGTTGTTCTCTTTGACATCTGGTGGGAGGGCGTTCCATCTAGATAAATAGATGTTGTTGTTGTTTAGTTGTGTCCGACTCTTCATGACCCCCTGGACCAGAGCACGCCAGGCACTCCTGTCTTCCACTGCCTCCCGCAGTTTGGTCAAACTTGTGTTGGTAGCTTCGATAACACTGTCCCACCATCTCGTCCTCTGTCGTCCCCTTCTCCTTGTGCCCTCCATCTTTCCCAACATCAAGGTCTTTTCCAGGGAGTCTTCTCTTCTCATGAGGTGGCCAAAGTACTGAAGCCTCAGCTTCAGGATCTGCCCTTCCAGTGAGCACTCAGGGCTGATTTCCTTCAGAATGGAGAGATTTGATCTTCTTGCCGTCCATGGGACTCTCAAGAGTCTCCTCCAGCATCATAATTCAAAAAGATAAATAGATACACACACACACAAATATCTAGATAAATAGATACACACACACACACACACACACACACACACACAAGCTGCAACGCTTCCCCAGCGCTACGTGGGACCAAAGTGGGTCACTCGCCCCTCCTCAGAACATTTGGTATGAGAAGTTCAGAGCTGAGCTGCTCTTTCTCTCTCCCCGTCCCTGTCCAGTCTCTGTATGTTTCTTTGCCACCCTTGTTGGACTGCAACCCCTTCCAGAGCGAAGGGCGAGAGGGCTGGCTCTCTTCCCCGCCTCTTCCTGAGGAGATACGCAAAGTGGTGTCGACCTACCAGGCCAGCTTGGACCTCCTCCGCCAGTATGAGGTGCACCTCGAAATCAGCTCCCAGATGTTTGCCTACCTGTTCTTCTTCTCCAACACCCTCCTCTTCAACCAGCTGATGGAAAAAGGTGAGTGGTGGGAGGAGCTTCCAGGTGGGAGGTGTGGGGTGTGAAACACAGAGCAGTCAAATACAACATTCCTAGAGTGGACATGTTTAGACATGAAGAGGGATGTTTGTCCAGCCAGTAGATAAACCACCTGTTCCCTCCTGGGCTGGGACAAACTTCCTCTACAGGTGGGCAGAGGTGGGCAGGTAACAAACAGGGCAAGCAGCCATCTCTCTCTCTCTCTCTGACTCCATTCCTCAAAGAAGCAACATCTCCTTAGCCTGAGATGCTCTCTTGGTTTCCAGCCAAGAGAGGACAAAGGAACTATCTTCTTATGGGATAGATTCCAGGTGTGCATACAGTGGACGCTCGGGTCGCAAACGTGTTACATGCGGGATGCACGTTCACAACCCACAGCGTTCGCAACCCACAGTGGTGCGTCTGTGCACGCGCAGGTTGTGATTCGGCGCTTCTGCGCATGTGCAAAGCATGATTTAGCGCTTCTGCGCATGCGCGACTGCCGAAACCCGGAAGTAACCAGTTCCGGTACTTCCGGGTTTCGCCAGTCCATAACCTGAAGAAACACAATCTGAAGCGTCTGTAACCCGAGGTATGACTGTATTTTGTAACTTAAATCTGCCTTCTGGGATCCATTTGTGAACAGAACGTGTGAGTAAAGTCTTTTATACTTTTGTACAAGACTGTGTTGTGTCTATTCTTTTTAGGAGGGAATAAAAGGGGAATTACCAGGAAACTTATTTTAGAGGCTTATGCAAGCCTGGCAAACCTATCTGCTGTGCAAGTTTAAAAGGGGGGGGGGGGTTACTCTGCTAAATCATAGAACTTGTTAATACAAGTTGGGAAGGATATAATTAAACAATATATCCTCTCCTGCCTCCCTGAACATTCCCACAGGAAGACTAAGGATGCTGGCAAGAGATCATCATCATTGTCATTTTATTTGTACGCCGCCTTTCCATAGTTAAAACAATGCTCAAGGCGGCTTGATCTGGAGACGGGGATCTGGAGCGAGATTTAATTCTGTCAAGGTTTAATTGTTTCATAATTATTGTTCCTCACACCCTCTGTTTTTAGCTGTCAGGGGGAAAGGAGGGGTACAAATCAATCAATCAATCAATAATCTAATAAGTAAATGAAATAAAATCCAAGAAGCGCTCGTAAATTATTTGAAATGGGAAAACCTGGCAGAAATGAGGATCTCAGGGGTTCAGCTGGGCAATCTGACAATGCACATCCGAAGCTGGTGATCCTTCCATGACCTTCTTCTTCTTCTCCTCCTCCTCCTCTTCCTCCTCCTCCCCAGGCTCCTCCTTGGGCTGCTTCCACTGGTCGAAAGGCGTGAGAGTCCGTGCCACCCTTCGGCTGCTCCTGGAATGGGCACAGCGTGTGGGCTTTGGGCAGCTGGCAGACGAGTTCTTTGGCAAGCTCTCCAGCGTGGCCAGCCTCTTGGCCATGCCAAACTCCCAGCTGGTGCAGGTGAGGAGCCCTTGGCCTCAAAGGGGCACGTCCAGTCGGGCAGTCCAGCAGGGGGGAGTTTTATGTGCCCGTAGCCACCGTCTCGTGAGTAGGGTTGCCAGGTCTCTGGGGGCTGACCCAAAGTCTCCAGGCTTGTCTGCTAACCCCTTGCAGGTGGCAGGACGGACGGAGGGGGCTTGACTCTCCAGCTGGGTGAGGGCACCTTTAAAAAAAATAATTTAATCGAGGAGGCTGCCTGCAGCTTGAAAGCTGCAGCCCAGCAGGAGCTGGATGCAGATTACTGCATGGCCTCAAACGGGGCAGGAGTGTCCTGCCCTCCTCCCCTCTCCCAATAAACTTCCATCTCTTATTGCATAGTCTTTCTGGGGGTAATGCTCTCCTCCCCTCCCTCTTCCCCTCTCCCAATTAACCTCTATCTCTGGAAATTTTTGTATAACCTTTCGGGGGGGTTGATGCTCTCCCCCCCATTAACCTCTATCTCTGCAAATTATTGCATAGTCTTTCTGGGGGGTGATGCTCTCCTCCCCCCTCTTCCCCCTCCCAATTAACCTCTGTCTCTGGAAATTATTGCATATTTCTGGGGGGTGATGCTCTCCTCCCTCCTCTTCCCCCTCCCAATTAACCTCTATCTCTGGAAATTTTTGAATAACCTTTCTGGGGGGTGATGCTCTCCTCCCCTCCCCCTTCCCCTCAGTGAAGCAGGGGTGGTGGGGCAGGAGGAGGAGGTGTGGAAGGCCTTGACCAGGCATAGGCAAACTCTGCCCTCCAGATGTTTTGAGACTACAATTCCCATCATCCCTGACCACTGGTCCTGTTAGCTAGGGGTGATGGGAGTTGTAGTCCCAAAATATCTGAGGGCCGAGTTTGCCTATGCCTGGCCTTGACTCTCCACCATCCCAACCCATCTCTCCCTCCTCTGGCACCTGCTCTTTGCTTTCCAATCTTGCAGCTTCTCCTGCCTCTGAGCCTCGTCTTCCAGGCTCTCCCAGATCACTGATCCCTTCCTCCAAGTCAGTCTCCAACCCCCCTTCTCCCAGTGCCTACTCAGCAGTCTCCGGCCACCACCTCTCAGTGTCCAGCCAGTCCCCTAGGTCTCAGGTTTGGTCTCTGAAATCTCAGCATCTAAGATCCTCACAATCCCGTGATGTTGGCAGCACACGTCTGAGGGTGGCGCCAGCCGCCCAGTGATGGCCGTGGGGTTCATCCCTCTGCAAAACATCACCCATCCCTCTCTTGCTTTGCTCAGATGACCTGGCCTGTGCTGAGAGCCGAATTCCCTGCCCTCAATCCTGCCCAACTGCACCACATCCTCACCCAGTACCAGGCCTCGTCCGACATGGGCTGTGTACCAGCCTGGCAGCCCAGCAAGGAGGACAGCCTGGCAGCCTTCAGGACAGGTAAGATCAGCCACGGCCGGGTTGCCCGGCGAGGGATTCTGTTGAGAATCGTGGGGGAATCGTAGAAGGGGAGAGTCAGAAGGGGCAATGGGGGAAATGCTTAAAGAAACAAATGTGTATGCCATGGGTAGGCAACCTAAAGCCCGGGGGCTGGATGCGGCCCAATCGCCTACTAAATCCGGCCCACAGATGTTCGGGGAATCAGCATGTTTTTACATGTGTAGAATGCGTCCTTTTATTTAAAATGCATCTCTGGGTTATTTGTGGGGCCTGCCTGGTGTTTTTACATGAATAGAATGTGTGCTTTTATTTAAAGTGCTTCTCTGGGTTATTTGTGGGGCTTAGGAATTTCTTTATTCCCCCCCCCCAATATAGTCCAGCCCCCCACAAGGTCTAAGGTACAGTGCACCTGCCCCCTGCTGAAAAAGTTTGCTGACCCCAGTATATGCAGTTCAAACGTCCCCATTTCTCTGCCACTGAAAATGAAATGGGACGGACTTCAGTGCTGATTGGATGCCCACCCCTCGTCACCAATTACATTCCTGCCTTGATGGGAGTTGGACTAGATGACCCTCCGTGTCCCTATGATTCTATGAATCCCTGACACCCCCAAGCTGGGCTGTGGAAGTCACCTTTATGAAACTCTCTGCCAGTCTTTCAAAAATACGAAAACACTTCAGAAAAGAAAATCTCAAGTTGAATGAGGACCCAATGCAGCCCTAACTGTGCTTGGGGGGGGGCACAGATTACTGGCTGATTCTTGTGGGAACGGGGGACGGAACGAAGCGCTCTGGGAAAGGTCATCGCAGCCGAGACCTTGAACGGGAGCACTTACTGCAACATTTTGCTGCGGGTCCCAGGCGTAGCTTCCTATTTCATAGGTGAAAGTCATTTTGCAGGGCTGACCAATCCGCTTGGCTCGCTCCCCTGCTCCCCCCCCTCCAGCGCACGTTTTGATTAATGGGAGACGTTTGAGGGGCACATTGCTCAGAGAGAGGCGAGTGCCGCATGCGGTCTTCACACCATTTGAGCACAAGGGAAACGGCACCAGCCACAGCCTTTGCATGTGCTCTTGTCTCGGAGCACGGATGCCCATCGTTCCCCGCAGAGCTTTTAGGGCGAAAACAGGAGGCTGCTGAAATATCACAGTGGAAACAAGCGTTCCCCTGCCAGGAAAGGCAACCTTTTAAATCAACATTTGGGGAATAATTTTGTGTCAAGTACCCAAAGTGATCGGCAGAGAAGCCTCATCCGAGCCTAAGCAATTAGTCTGAAAGATGGAGACAGGGCGGCCGATTTCTGCTTCCTTGGCTGGTTTAGGCGGGGTCGGGAAGCGGTTCTCCTGTCCCATGCCAACGGGGCGTGTGTGGTAGCACCCCTCCAAACAGCACAGAGGATTCTGGGGCACATAATAATAATAATAAAAGCCAGGCTCAGAGCGGCTAACAGCAATAAAGTAACACAGCATTCTAAAAATCAATTCATTCTAAAATCAATTCAGAATCAAATTAATGGCAACCATTGGGCTAGAGTGCTATGAGGATTACAGTAAGGGGGGGGGGTCAGACTGTGCCATGGCCAAAGGCCAGGCGGAACAGCTCTGTCTTGCAGGCCCTGCAGAAAAATGTCAAGTCCCGCAGGGCCCTGGTCTCTTGTGACAGAGCGTTCCACCAAGTCAGGGCCAGTACTGAAAAGGCCCTGGCCCTAGTTGAGACCAATCTAACCACCTTGCGGCTTGGGACCTCCAAAGTGTTGTTATTTGTGGACCTTAAGGTCCTCCGTGAGGCACACCAGGAGAGGCGGTCCCGTAGGTACGAAGGTCCTAGGCCGTATAGGGCTTTAAAGGGTAAAGGTAAAGGGACCCCTGACCATTAGGTCCAGTCGTGGCCGACTCTGGGGTTGCGGCGCTCATCTCGCTTTACTGGCCGAGGGAGCCGGCGTCCAGCTTCCGGGTCATGTGGCCAGCATGACTAAGCTGCTTCTGGCGAACCAGAGCAGTGCACGGAAACGCCGTTTACCTTCCTGCCGGAGCAGTACCTATTTATCTACTTGCACTTTGATGTGTTTTCGAACTGCTAGGTGGGCAGGAGCAGGGACTGAGCAATAGGAGCTCACCCCGTCACGGGGATTCGAACCGCCGACCTTCTGATCGGCAAGCCCTAGGTTTTGTGGTTTAATCCACAGTGCCATCCGCGTCCCTTAAAGGTTAAAACCAGCACCTTAAACCTGACCCTGTACTCCACTGGGAGCCAGTGCAGTTGGTATAGCACTGGATGAATGTGATGCCACGGCGAGGACCCAGTAAGGAGTATCGCCATGGGATTCTGCACCCGCTGGAGTTTCTGGGTCAGTCTCAAGGGCAGCCCCACGTAGAGCAAATTACAATAATCAAGTCTGGAGGTGACCATTGCATGGATCACAGTGGGACGGGGGGGGGGGGATGCTGTTCTTTCTGGTTGCATCACAAAAACCCAAAACTCACGCATTTGCTTCCGCCACAACGGGCTTTAGATGACATCCTGGAGTCCTTTGACAGCCACCCGCCAATCATGCTGCCCAGTGGAGGGTTCAAGGTAGACCTGGAGGCTGAACACCTGGACGACAATATTTACCAACACTTCCTCTACATCCGCCACTTCCTGTGGAGCTTGCGCAGCAAAAGCCCCCACCCCAGCGACTCGCCCGAAGCGGAGACCCCCAAGGTAAAACTCTTTTGCCTTTCCAGAATCTTGAGGGTTTGATCTCACATCCTATTACACTTAATTATCCTTAACTAATCATTCTTTTTGTAGTCTTTCTTGCAATATTTCAAATAATCCACCTTAATCCTTAATCCACCTTCTTGCAGTCCTGTTCATCCCAATTACTTTTCAGATAGTTCATATATTTACTCCAGTCTTCTAAGAATCTCTGGTCCCGCAGCTTTTGAATCCTTCCTGTTAATTTATCTAATTCTGCAGTCTTGGACGTGAGACTTTCAGTGGGGTTCACCCCGCTGGTAGAGAGTTGAGCAGAGGGGCAAGTCTTTTCTTCTCCCCCCCACCCCCAATCTGAAATATTGTGGCTCCTTCCATCACCCCAGGGCTCACACCCAACCAGCAAACCAGCTGCTGCTGCAAGCCCAACATGAAATCCAGCAGCGATTCTGAATAATTGAAAACCAGTTGAGGGCTCAAATTCCAAGGCGTGCACATGTTAAACCCCCACCAGACCTGCGCCTGCACCTGCTCATCGCCTTTCCTTCAACACCACCTGCCTGTTTCTGCTGAGTGTCTGCAAAGAAATCTTCCTATAACCTGAATTGGGAAGGACAACGATATTGTCCACCTTCTCCCTGGGGTTGCGAGTTCACCTGGTTGTGAAATCAGCACCCACACATTTTCAGGTCAAGGCAACAAATGCAGCTTGCAGTTCTCCAGATCAGGGTGTCAGCTGGCCGGCCAGCCCCTCTTGCAAGAGAGTCCATTCCACTCTTGATAATACGATAATCTTTATTGTCATTGTCCCATACAGAACGAAACTGAAAAAATCTACGTCAGACATTCAAAAACCCACAAGCCTGCTATCCCAGCCTGGTTAGCCCCCTAAAAACTCTGATACCCCATAATTAAATACAACATACTCCCGTAGAGACTACCTTACATTGCGTTTAAAACCCAAATCGCATTTGGATAGAAACTGTTTCTCAGGCGGCTAGTCCTAGTCTTTATAGCCCTGTACCTTCTTCCAGAAGGCAGAAGCTAAAAGAGATCATTTCCGGGGTGCGCACTATCCTGCGCTATCTCTGCAGCTTTCTTATGGCACCTGGAAGAGTAGATTTGATCCAAGGTGGGAAGAGTGCACCCAATTATTCTCTCTGCAGTCTTTACAACCCTGGACAGCATTGTTTTTCCCCGACCGTGCAGCTCCCAAACCACACACACAGACCCTAAGTTAATACACTCTCCACAGTACAGTGGTACCGCAGGCAGCGAGTGGCCCCCAAGGCCATGGCTGAGAGGCGATTCAAACCCTGGTTGCCCACAGTTGTAGTCCAATATCCTGTCTGTTAAATCACACTGAGGCCCCGTCCACACTATCTGTCCACACTATACAGTGGTACCTCTGGTTACAGACGCTTCAGGTTACAGACTCCGCTAACCCAGAAATAGTACCGCGGGTTAAGAACTTTGCTTCAGGATGAGAACAGAAATCGTGCTCCAGCAGTGCAGCAGCAGCAGGAGGCCCCATTAGCTAAAGTGGTGCTTCAGGTTAAGAACAGTTTCAGGTTAAGAACGGACCTCCGGAACAAATGAAGTACTTAACCAGAGGTACCACTGTACAATGGTAAAATGCCATCAACAGGTCCTTGGAGAGATTGTTTTTCCGGAGGATTCTCAGAGGATTCTCTGTTGCTGCAACTCGGTTCATAGTAGCGGAAGCTGCGGGAGTTTTGCAAAGCGAGACAAGGGGCGCCACGGTGCTCCATTTATGCAGGTGGTCGAAATTAGCTTTTCTTCCTGCTGAGTTTTAGTTATCTCAGGTGGAATTGTGATTGCTTTTCTGAGCAGCCCGTAAAGGGCTGTGTCTGACAGGCACCAAGGGAAAAGGGGCTCCCCTCTGAGTCTGGCAAATCTCTTCCTATCGATGACCCCATGATGGCACCTACTGGGAGCCACCTGCTGGCGCTGGAGACCAACTCCTCCTCACTTTGCCTGATCTCCAATTGCAGCCCTGCCTGGCCTTTATTGAAAGCCTCTCTGGGCGGATGCTTCAGAGAGACAGAAGCCAATGCAAGGGATTAGTGCTAATTCCCTAACCTGAAAGCGAGGGGATGGAAAGACTGCGGAAAGCTCCTTAGCAGGGCTAAGACGGGGAGAGTTAGCCCTCGAACTCGCGGGCATCCAATGAAGGAAGCTGAATGCGGGAAGATGCGGGAAGATTCAGGACGGAGGAAAGCAAGTCCTACTTCATGCATCTCAGAGATGAACTGTGGAACTCTCTCCCACCAGAGGTGGATTTCCCTTTCCATGGGTTGTAGAGAGATTAGAACAGGTTAGATGGTGCCTTGCATGTCCTGCATTTTGGGTCCAGACCTTTGCCTCTTCTTCCCATCAAGGAGGATGAGGGTGCTTTGAAGACTCCACTCTTCTGTAGCATCTGGGCTGGCTGCCCCTCTGCTACGGAGCCAGGTTCACGGTCCTTATATTGACAAAGCCCTGAACAACTTAGGGCCTGGATGCCTCAAAGACTACCTGAATCCTTCTATCCCACCCTGGCAGGTTTGTCTGACTACAACATGAAATGCAGCAATTAGTGTCACCAGCCCAGTCCTGTGGAACTCTCTGCCACTGGAGATTCAGCAGGCACCTTCTGTTCCAAATTTTCAATGCCTCCTGAAAACGTTTCTGTTCTGCCAAGTTTACGGGAGCAATTAAGAACAACCAGAATTCAGCGGCCGGATTGATCACCAGGGCAAGGTGATTTGAGCATATTGCACCGATCCTGGCCCGACTGCGCTAACTGCCAGTTTCTGGGCCCAAATCAAAGTGCTGTTTTTGACCTATAAAGCCTTAAATGGCTCAGAACCACAACACTTCAAGGACTGCCTCTCCCCATAGCAACCGACCCAGAACCTGAAATTGTCCTGTGGTTGACCTCACAAGAGGTCCAGAGGGTGGCAACATGAGAACGGGGCCTTTTCTGCAGTGGCTCCCCGCTTGTGGAGTACTCTCCCCAGGAGGCTCACCTGCAGCCTTCATTATACACCATTAGGTGTCAGACAAAAATGTTCCTCTTCTCCCAGGTCTTGGGCTAACTATGCAACCTACGGCCTTTTAAATGTGTTTTCTGGGGGGTTGTATTTTTCCCTTTTCCTACTGTTATAGCACGTATTTTGTGTTTTATGCCGTTAACCTCCCTGTGGTTTCTTGATAAAGGCTGGTATATATATTTAGTAAATGGCAATAATAACCTCTGCACAATAGTTAGCTGATTTCTGATTTTAATATTCTTTTTTTAATATGGTTTTCATGGTTCTCCTGTATGGCTGTAGTAAACTGCTGTGACAGCTTTCCCTCCATGAATTTCAGGATATAGACATTTCTTATAAGTAAAAGAGAGACTGACGCCTCCCCTTTCCCTGTATCTCCCTGTTAAAGACAGATGCCATCAGCTGCCAAACCACCGCCCAGGCAGACTCGGAGGGAGAGGTGACGGGGCGTTCCTATGCCCGGGCAAACTGGCAGCGCCGCAGACCTGTGAGCTGCGTGGAGCCCAGGGCAGTCGGGGGTCCCTCTCCTGTCCCGCCGGGCGCCAACGGTTCCGCCGGGGATAACGAGGCTTGTGAGCTGCGGCTCCAGGACAGCCTCCACCAGCTCCACCTGCAGGCCTCCCAGGGGAAGGGCAGCATCCCATCGGCGCCGGCAGACCCCTCCTGCCTGCTGACCCCGCCCAACACACCTCTGACCTTTGACCCAGCGGTCCTCGAACTCACCCCAGAGGCCACCCCCGGAAAGGCCACGGCAGACCCTCGGAGGAACGGCCTCAGCGGCACCAAAACCACAACACTTGAAGGTAGGAAATGAAGAACACTTTCTGGGGCAAGCGAGTTGAACCTTCCAGGAAGGCTGTTATAATAATTGGGAGTGTGTTTCTGCCAAATTATTCTGCTGAGAGTTATTGCAAACTGTTACATCTGAATGGATTATCAAATACAGTGGAACCTCGGTTTTCGAACCTAATCTGTTCCGGAAGACCGGCTTCTGAAAAGTTTGAAAACCGAGGATCAATGGGCTGGCTGCAAAGGCAAGGGAGAAAAATGAAAAACGCTGCTCAGAAGCTGTTTTGCTCCGAAAATTGTTCAAAAATAGAAGCATTCACTTCCGGGTTGTCGGCGTTTGGGTTCCAAATTGTTTGGCTTCCGAAGCGTTCAATAACTGAACTTCGTTGTATTTATTAGATCTGTAAATAACAAAATAACACACCACACTGCAGTAATCTAGTATTGAAGCAGCCAGAACATGAACTGCTTGTGGCCAGTTCATGGCCGTAGCTCTCAGACCAGGGACAGAGCTGGCTGCAGAAGCAGCCCCACAACTGCAAACTTGCTCCTTCAGGGGGAGGGCAACCCCACCCAGGGCAGCCGACGGACCACTTTCTTGGCCACAAGAGTGACGCAGTGCCTCTGTCTTGCTAGGATTCAAGCTCTGCTTGTTTTTCTTCACCCATTTCGCCCCTGAATCCACACGGTGATGCCCCAGTGTCTGTGTGGCCTTGCCTGGTCTGGACGCTGTGGTGTGCATGGTTTTGGTCTTCCCGCCCCACCGGCATAGCAAAGGATGCTGGCCCCCGTGGCTTAAGCACAAACGCTCCCCAGAACTCTCCAGCAATAAAACAGGAGGGAGGGAGGTTCTAGCATTAGCCTGGGGGTGGGACGCAGGTGGCGCTGTGGGTTAAACCACAGAGCCTAGGACTTGCCGATCAGAAGGTCGGCGGTTCGAATCCCTGCGACGGGGTGAGCTCCCGTTGTTCAGTCCCAGCTCCTGCCAACCAAGCAGTTCGAAAGCACAAAGTGCAAGTAGATAAATAGGTACCGCTCCAGCGGGAAGGTAAACGGCGTTTCCGTGTGCTGCTCTGGTTCGCCAGAAGCGGCTTAGTCATGTTGGCCACATGACCCGGAAGCTGTCTGCGGACAAACGCCGGCTCCCTCGGCCAATAAAACAAGATGAGCGCCGCAACCCCAGAGTCGGTCACGACTGGTCCTAATGATCAGGGGTCCTTTAGTTTTCTACATGTGGGGAGGTTTTTTCTCTCCCCCCAAAATGGGACCTGCCACCCTGCAGGCTGAAGTGATGCCAACCTCTCAGGAGGCGCTGGTGCACTAGGGCAGATGGGGTGCTGCCTCACCAACCTGCCTGCCCTCTTACTTCAGTAATATCCAAAGGCAACACGGCGACCAAGTACAACGATGCGATGTCAATATAAACTCCTTATGTAATCTCCACAGAACATTAAACAATATGAAATATGCACTCTCTGCAAAACCAAATAAACAGAAATCTTCTAAATCTCTGAAAGTCACAAATTACGCACTCTTGATGGATTCTCTTGAAAACATAGAACCAAATAAACACAAGTCTTATAGGTCTCTGAAAGTCTTTGTGGGCTAGGCAAGTCTCTGAGAGAAGCGATGGGTCAGATTCTTATCTGGTGAAAACAAGCTGTAAATATTACTATTAATATTACTATTAATGGAATGTATAGGCCTCCCTTCGCCTGAGGATCCGTCTTGGTGATTCCCTTGTAGAATTAACCAGGGAGGAGGAGGAAGATGGGGGGGGGCAGACGGGACTAGAACTCGTTGGCTTTGCTTGTCGTTGGCTCTGGCACCCCCTGGTGGTGGGCTCCCTGCCCCCCGCCCTACCAGTTGGCTTCTAGGACTCTTGCCTAGGCTTGCTTTGCAAGAGCTGTGGCTCACGAGGCAAGCCCATCGGTGGGCAGAGCCCGTCCGTGTTGGAACTGCAGCTCCTGGGAGGGAATTGGAGGTAGACAGGAGTCCATTTCAGTTGCCAAATCCTCTCCCAGCCTTCGGCAGTGAAATGCAGAGTGTTACCACCTTGTGCTCCCGCCTCTGAGTCACTGGGTGGAAGCAGCTGGGAGCCAGCCCTTGCCAAGTCCATTGGCAGCTCCAGCCTTGGGTTGGGCTCGGTGGCTTCTGACGCTTGGCCTCTGAGCTCCCATTTATTTCACAAAAACAGCCGCACTTTGAGGGTTCTCTGCAGCCTGCACAAGCTCCCAGCGCTGGTTGTGTGCACTTGGTCAGAAGATCCTTGCAGTTTAAATGTGATTTACAGCTGATTTACCATACTGCTGACAGCAGCGAAAGAGTGTATTGCTCACAGAAATGGGAAAATAAAGACCACTGACCACTGGGTCAGGAAAACCTGGCCAACAATAAAACTTAGATATGAGAGAAACACTTGCCGGTTCCTCACAGGCGTTTGGTTGGCCACTTTGAGAACATGACGCTGGACTAGATGGGCCCTGGCCCTGATCCAGCAGCCTCTCCTTAAGTTCTCGTATTTAGAAGGTGTTCCTTGCGAGGAACAGACAGGCTCACAAACCGCCTTCCTTCTGACCCCAGGCTCTTCGCCAACACCCTACGACTTTCCAACGCCAGCCTCTTCAAGCCGCAGCTCGGCCGCGGATGATTTTTGCTACGTCTTCATCGTGGAGCTGGAAAAGGGGCCCATCGGCTTGGGAATGGGGCTGATTGACGGCCTGGTGAGTTTCTCGCTCTCCCAGCTTCAGTCGCTTTCGGTCTGCTGCCAAAGAAGGGCTGGTAGGGAAAGCTGCACAGATGAAGAGGTACACAGCTCCCGCCATCACCATCCCGCCATTGTCCATGCTGGCTGCTGGGACCAAGGGGAATTTGGAGCCCAACAAAATCTGGAGGGCACCCCCACGTGAGCCAGCCCTGGTCCATGCACAGACTAGTGTCAGGTCTCCAGGGTTTCAGCCCTGCTTGGAGACACCAGGGATTGACCCTCTGGCATGCAAAGTACACCCCCTGCCCCTGAGCTACATCGAGCTTCTTCCATGTGCTAAAATGGTCCCTGGCCAACTTCTTAGGAAGGTGTCTAGTTGTGTTGCTGCAGATGCACCAGGGCGTTTATTCTCTCTGCGCTCCTTCCAGCGGCCATTCCTCTGTGGGTCACAGCTACGGATGCACAACCCAACTGGTTTTCACTAGGCACTGCAGTCGTCTGCAAGGGACAGGGTTGATGTGGTCATGTTCGCAGTAAAATAAATAAGGCGGGTCTTTGGGTGGCGTCAAAAGCCAGGGCAAAGAGGAAGCTGTGCAGTGAAGGCGCCTGGTGCACCTCTCTAGGGAGGGAGACTCCCATAGTGGGGCCGCCGCAGAGAAGGCCCTCTCCTAAGTCACCACCCCCTTCTGAGCCTCGTGACAGCAGAGGAAGAGCCAGGAGGGGGTCCTACACCGTAGCACCCGAGGGAGTCTGGAGGGGAGAGAGGACCTTTCAGGTCTTTGCATCCCGAGTTGTTCGGGGCTTAAAACATCAACACGAGCCCCTTGAATCGAGCCTGGAAACAAACTGCCAACCAGTTGCAATAAGAGATGGCAAGATGGCAGCCCAGGAGTTTCCCAGTGTGACCGTCCAACAGTGGGCTCCTGCAAATGCCTCCATCCATCGGCGAGAGAGCTGGTGTTTACCTCTCTGCTGACTTCTGCTTTGCCTTCTCCCCCCCCCCATCCTCTTCAGCACACACCCCTGAACTCCCCCGGGATCTACATCCGGACCCTGATCCACGACAGCCCTGCAGCAGCTGACGGCAGGCTCTCCATTGGGGACCGGATCCTGGCTGTCAACGGCACGAGCCTCATTGGCTCTGATTACCAGAGGTAGGGAAAGAGGAGGGAGGCTTAGTGGGGGGGGGAGGAGAGGGGCTGCAAGGTGGACCCCCGATTATGTGGCTCAGCGGAAGGCCGCATCCTGCCTTCTCGCTCTCGCACACTCCTCCTGATGGGCTTTCCCCTCCCCCTGCTCCCCTTCTTTCAGTGCCGTCGACCTCATCCGATCGGGGGGCAAGAAGCTGCGCTTCCTGGTGGCCAAATCGGACCTGGAGGCTGCCAAGAAAATCAGCTTCAGCTCCTCACCTTCCCCTTAAAATAGAAGAGGTGCCTCCGAAACAGCTCTCCTGGGTTCTCCAACAGCGCAAGCTGCATCAGGCACAAGGGATCGGGGCTGTGGGCATAGCCTAGGGAGACTTCTTGCAATGGGGCATCCCAGGCTCCCACCAGCCCCTCGGAAGTGCCTGCAGGCGGCAACATCAGACTACGCTGGCCTCAAAAGCAAACTCTGCTCTCCCAGCTCTGGAACCGTCAAGATGGTTTGAATTGCTGCGGTCTCAGAGCCAAAGGCTGGGCTTTGCTCTTGCAGACATCAGGTGCCAACAGCTAGCGACTTAAAGAGAGGCGGCGCTGCCCCATTGTGGCCGCCTGCTCTCATTGCAACTGGAGAATTTCGAGACCAGCTGTTTGTGCACCCAGCATGGATGGGACCTTAGCCTTGCAGCAACATCCCAAGCCCTCGACTGCTGCCTCCCTGTCTCTGCTGCAAAAACACCTGGGAGAAAATGAGCTTGTTATCGCTTAATTACCTGCTAATGCACAGGCCCAGGGGGAAGAAACTGTCGTGGGCAAGCTATGATGAGGGTGCAAAGTAAGGCAGGGTGGGGAGCCCACACAGCATGACCGGTTTCTCTGCACTGGGTGCCACAACTATGACACAGTACATGTGCAGGACGAGAGGTGGGAAGCACTGCCCCGGAGCCTGACTCTCACTCGCTGCTGCTGAACTACAGTTCCCATCATCCTGGCAGGGGCTGATGGGAGTCGGAGTCCGCAGGATGCCCAAGGCCTGGAGAAAGGGAGAAAAGCTAAACCCACAAAGTCCCAGAGAGGGGAAACGGATGTCAGGCAACAGAGAGAGATGGGAGGCTGGGGACATGTTCCAGATGGGCGGGGTATAAATAAAATTATTATTAAAGGGGCCTCACAGCCAGCCCCTCCCCTCCCCATTTATGGCTATTGGCCAACCCAAATGCACACCTCTATCAAACCTAAGACCCAGTGATGGACAGACACGGGGACTTTATCGGATGGCCCTAAATCTGGCAGGATTCCTCCAAATTTGCTGGGCTGTCTCAACACCTGCTTAAGAAGCACATGAGAGAGTCATGCCAGCTGCAACAGACCTAGTCTAAATCTCCAAGCCCAGGAGCCTCTGAGTCGCGGCTGGGCAAGGCGCCTTCTTCAGGGAGCTCGCAAGGACGACCAGGAAGGCAGCAGCTCTCCCTGCAGCCAGCATTCAGCAGCTCAACTGCCTCTGAGCACGGAAGTTCAACAGGGCTGCTGTAGCTAATAGCCAATCCATCTTCCTCGAATGAACTTGGCCCTTTTCAAATGGACAGGCTCTTGCCACGTCACACGGCAGTTCAACTTAGTACAGCCGCAAGAGCTACACTGCCCATCATCCTTTGTGTGCCGGGTGGCAGATCAGAAAAAGAAGCCAAAATACGCCAATGATTCAAGCAAAGTTTCATCAGTGGTCCCATTCACGCAGGGAGACTTTATCTCATTTACACAGGACCTCCTCCAATACCCCGATGAACAGGAGAAGCTTCTGTTTTCTAGGCGAACAGTATTAAAGCAGCATTTATCTCAAGCCGAAAGACAAACATTTTCAATCCCTTCTGCCGGGATGAACATCCTCGGTTCACTGGGCTGAAAGACAGCTGTTTTTCACCCTGGATTGAGGAATGGCGACAACCTTTGTTTGTTAATACTGTGCATCTTTTTTAAAAATAATAATAATGTATATATATAGTTACAGTATTGCAGGCGATGTGATAAAGAACAAGGCCAGGGACAAAGGGCCGGTATGTCCAAGCGCCTTTCCTCTGGGTTAAATAACTGGATACAGTAAAACTAGCAACCGTCGTAACAAGGGTTGGCAGCCGTGTCTCATTCTGGACTCTGTGTTCCATTTTTGCAAAAGGGAAGGCAAAGGAGTGCCGGGAAGGGGGAACCCATTCACATAGACTCAAGAGGCACACAGTTGCAGAGCAGGCTGGCAACTTACGGGGAGGTTACATTCACAGCGGTTCGTGCACAAAGGCAGAATTGCGCCCAGTCCGGAAAATGCCCAGTGCAACTATCCCTACCATATAGCGCCCTGGAAATGTTAGCAAGGACTCTGGAAGGCTGTGAGGGGCCTTGCACGCCCTTCCCAGAGCCTGGTGTCAGCAAGGCAGGGGCCTGAAAATGCCTCCCGCCAGAGGAAAACTCAGTGTGGAAAGAGATGCTGGGCCAGATGGGCCACTGGCCTGATACCGGCAGCTATTATTAGATTGCACTATATCAGAGGTGGGTGGCCTGCGGTCTAAACCACAGAGCCTAGGGCTTGCTGATCGGAAGGTCAGCCGTCTGAATCCCCACAACTGGGTGAGCTCCCGTTGCTCTGTCGCTGCTCCTGCCAACCTAGCAGTTCAAAAGCACATCAAAGTGCAAGTAGATAAATAGGTACCGCTCCGGCGGGAAGGTAAACAGCGTTTCCGTGTGCTGCTCTGGTTCACCAGAAGTGGCTTAGTCATGATGACCACATGACCCAGAAGCTGTACGCCGGCTCCCTCGGCCAATAAAGCAAGATGAGTGCTGCAACCCCGGAGTCGGCCACAACTGGACCTAACGGTCAGGGGTCCCTTTACCTTTACATCACAGGTAAAAGGTTGGACACCGGTGGCGCTGTGGTCTAAACCACTGAGCCATTTGGGCTTGCTGATCAGAAGGTCGGCGGTTTGAATCCCCACAACGGGATGAGCTCCTGTTGCTCGGTCCCAGCTCCTGCCAACCTAGCAGTTCGAAAGCACGCAGTGCAAGTAGATAAATAGGTACCGCTCCGGCGAGAAGGTAAACGGCGTTTCTGTGCGCTCTGGCTTCCAACATGGTTTCTCGTTGCACCAGAAGTGGTTTAGTCCTGCTGGCCACATGACCCAGAAAGCTGTCTGTGGACAAATGCCGACTCCCTCAGCCTGAAAGCAAGATGAGCGCCACAACCCCACAATCGCCTTTGACTGGACTTAACCATCCAGGGTTCCTTTACCTTTTACTATATCAGACCATCTAGATAGCTCTGCATTGCTGAGAATCGCAGCTGGGCAGAGGGGTCTTGGGCGCAGCTCCCGCTTGCGGGCTCCCCATCGGGGCATCTGGTCGGCCATGGTGAGAACAGGATGCTGGACTAGAGGGCCAACTGGCCTGATCCAGCAGCCCCTTCTGGTGTTTTGCTGAGGTCAACGCCATTAACACTGGTTGGCAATGGCTCTCCTGGGTTTCAGGCTGGGAGCCTGCAGATGCTAAGGACTGCGCCTGACACCTTCAGCCGGGCTGAGACCCCTGACGTTTCTGAATTGGCTCAAGCTAAGGAGAGCTGGGGAAAGGAATGGGGGACTGGCTCAGAGTTGCCCGTGGGGCTAGCTGAGAGTGCAGAAACACCCCAAACCCTTTGCTGCTCCAAGGGAGTCCAGAGACTCAGACCCTAAAGATGGAGCTGGGAGACTTCTGCCCCTGGAAGTCTGCTTTCTGAGGCAGCAGATCAAGGAGCAAGCCTGCACTGCGCCTGGCTATGCCAAATCAACATTTTATTCATAGGGAAGCCCAGATCCAACAATACTGATTACAGGGTTGCGGAAAGAAGTCTGCAAACTGTTTGCCCAGTTACAAGCACAGGACAGGCAAACTGAAGCACCTGAGAAGTCAGAGAAGGGAGGCAGAATCGCCCCAAACAACAGGGAAGGCAAAAATAAAACTGGTTTTTGAAAAGGAAATTGTTCGACTTGGCCAATTTCATTCCTTCGCCCACAAACCTTCCCTAGAGAGACTCCCTCCACCCTCTTGGTGGGGGGGTTCCTGTCCCACACCCTCCCAAACTCTGCCTGCACCTCTGGCAACCCCCTGCAGTCAGCAGTCCTTGACAATACGTTTCCATCTGAAGGACTCAGCCAGGAACGGAGCTTGCTCCCCTCTCCAGAATCTGGCTGGCCACCTTCATGGCGAGAGGCAGGGAAACGTTTGTGTCGCGGTGGAACCGGGGGCTCGAGACCTCAGGGGACGGGGTCAGCACAAACTGAGCCACGCTGGGCATCTTCAGCAAGTTCATCAGCTCCGTGGCCCGGGTCAGGATGGCCTCAGCATCCTCGGGGCTGTAGGTGGAGGAGACGGCCGGGTTCTGGATGAAGGTCCGCATCTTGGACAAGAAGAGGGACACCCTGTGGGGAGACACGGGGAGAAGAGCGGGGCTGAGCCACCTCGCAGGGGAGGGCAGGAAGGAGAGCAGCCCTCGCTCCCCGAAGTTTTGGGGCAGGGAGAAACAGGTTTCCTGCTGGAGTGGGGTGGTCACTGGGGCTGTGGGCTCCAAACCTGGTCACCTGCCATCTCCAACATATCCTGCGCACCTCACCCAGGTAAGGGGTTCTGGGGAAGTTAAGAAAAGTGTTTGGGGGGGGAGGCAAAGGAAGTATTTCACACTAGCAAATAGCTGAACTATGGAACTCACTGTCACAAGAGGCAGTGATGGTCATTAATGTGGGGTTAGGCAAACTAGGCAAGGCTAATAATGGGTACTAACCATGGTTAAACCACAGAGCCTAGGGCTTGCCGATCGGATGGTTGGCGGTTGGTTCGAATCCCCCTGACGGGATGAGCTCTCGTTGCTCGGTCCCTGCTCCTGTCAACTTAGCAGTTCGAAAGCACGAAGTGCAAGTAGATAAATAGGTACCACTCCAGCGGGAAGGTAAATGGCTTTTCCATGCACTGCTCTGGTTCGCCAGAAGCGGCTCAGTCATGCTGGCCACATGACCTGGAAGCTGTATGCCGGCTCCCTTGGCCAGTAAAGCAAGACGAGCGCCGCAACCCCAGAGTCGGCCACGACTTTACCTAATGGTCAGGGGTCCCTTTACCTTAACCCATGGTGGCTGTGCTGGTTTGCCCCAGACAACAGCCACTGGGAAATGTGACTGGGGAGAGAGCACCTCTGTGTTCATGCAGGTTCATGCAGGTTTCCCATCCACTGTGGGGACCGGCTGCTGGGCGAGATGGGCTTTGGCCAGACTGAGCAGCTAGGCTCCTCTGAGGTTCTAAGGACCAGAACTGAGTTGGGAGGGAGGACTCGGGTCCAAAATCCTACGAAGCAATTCAGTGGCCCCACCTGTCAGTCCAACAGGGTCTCATTCGGGGTGGCAGGTTCAAGCTTTGCAGGGGAACTTTGTATTTTACCGTGGAAAATGGCAGCAGCTCAGCCAGGCCAAGGAAAAGAGGGCCTCTGAGCATAGGCTCAGCCCAGGAATTGGTGGACAGAGTCATGGACACAAGCTTTATTGCAGCAAAACCCCACAAGTTTCTGGCAATTTTTGGGGAGGGAATTTGAAGCTGTTGCTATTGCTTTGACAATTGGGAGGCAAAAATCCTTGCAAACCACCTGCCACTAAAGCCAGATCTGGTACCGACCGGCCAGTAGGGCTGTGTCACTGACCAGGCTTTGCTGCCGACAACCAAGAGGGAGAGAGGCAAGGCACTACCTAAGATGCTGGGACTTTTCACATCAGCACTCCCCAACCTGGGTGGCTGATGGAAGTGATACTCCAAAACAGGGGTAGGCAACCTAAGGCCTGGGGGCCAGATCTAGCCCAATTGCCTTCTAAATCTGGCTTGTGGACGGTCCGCGAATCAGCAGGTTTTTACATGAGTTGAATGTGTCCTTTTATTTGAAATGCATCTCTGGGTTTTTTGTGGGGCATAGGAATTCGTTCATTCCCCCCCCCCCAATATGGTGTGGCCCACCAAATGGTCTGAGGAACAGTGGACCGGCCCATGGCTGAAAAAGGTTGCTGACCCCTGCTCCAAAACATCTGGCCCAGGCTGGGGAAAGCTGCTGTCCTTTCAAGGGGTGGGTACTTCCCCACCAAACTGTACCCCAACCATATCAAGCTGGTGTGTAGGGCACAATATATTGCCAGGTCAAACATTATGAAAGCGAGATCACAGTATGGACTTCAAACTTGTTTTGGACAATATATCAAAATATCATCCAAAACCAGTTTGAAGTCCATAATGTGGTATCGCTTTCATAATTTTTGACCTGGCAATAGAAGAAGAAGAAGAAGAAGAATTTTATTTTTACCCTGTCCATCTGGGCTGGGGGCATAGCTATGCAAAAATCACAATGTGGGGGGAAACATGAAGTTAGCCAATGCTTCACTCGAGTCCTGCAAACAGGGAGCAGCGAATCACAAGAGCAGGCGCTGGCAGAAATCACGCAGCAGGAAAAACTGTGAAGCCAGCCAACGCCTCTCCATAGCTCCATCCTTACACCGTGATATACTGGTACGACGAGACGTTTAGCTGGCGACATATCACAATGTTGAAAACCAGATGTCGCCCAGCCCTAACAGATGTCCTCGTCAGTTCTTACCAGTTGCGCATACGCAAACCAAAGTGGATGTTCAGTCCTGCTCCCCCCCCCATCTGCCCCCCGGGTTCAAACCTTGGGATCAAGTCCTGGCTGCGAGATGCCAGCTTGGTGAGCGCAGTCATGAGGACGGCGATGGCACGAGGAGAGTATTTGGGGATGGTGGCCAAGGGCCGCAGCTGGGTGATCTCGAAGAGCATGGCCTCAAGGACTTCGAAGAACCTGTTGATCTGCTCCACCGTGCACCGCTTGTCGTGCGATACGGACGCGTACTCGCCAATGGTCCACACCTGTGGGAAGGCACACTCCTTCAGAGGGGGGGGCATACGTACCTCATTACCTCACAGAGGGCTAGAAACGTGAGAGGGAAGCAGCAGAGAAAGCCTGAGGGACCCTAGGGTTGGGCGAACTAACCAGAAATCGACTCGCCTGCACCTGGTGCCGCCTCCTCTGTCCCTGGCCAGGGAGAGAACAGCAGTTCTCCTTAGGAGAAAAGGAGGAGACTCTGCTGGCTGAAACCAGTTTTTGGAGGGTAAGAGCTGTTTTGACAGCAGAACCTACTTCCTAGGAAGGTGGAGGTGCTCTCCTTCCTTTGAGGTTTTTAAACAAAGGTCAAGTGGCCATCTGTCAGGGGTGCTTTCATTACGATTCCTACACTGTTGGACTAAATTACTCTTGGGGTCTCTTCAAACTTCAAACTCCACAATTCTATGATTCTCACTCTCCTGGGCCTTAGGCATAACTCTGCAGGACATTGTGCCCGGAAACTGAGGTCCAGCTCCGAGGGCCTTCTGGTGGTTCCCTCGCTGCGAGAAGCCAAGTTACAGGGAACCAGGCAGAGGGCCTTCTCAGTGGTGGCACCCACCCTGTGGAACGCCCTCCCACCAGTTGTCAAAGAGGAAAACAACTATCAGACTTTTAGAAGACATCTGAAGGCAGCCCTGTTTAGGGAAGCTTTTAATGTTAAATAGATTATTGTATTTTAATATTCTGTTGGAAGCCACCCAGAGTGGCTGGGGAAACTCAGCCAGATGGGCGGGTTATAAATAAATAATAATAATTATTATTAGTCAGAAGAGGTACAAGCAGTCCTCATTTTAGTGTGCTGCATAAATAACAAACTGCCTTGTGGCTCCTTCTGAACTGAACAATAGGATGTAAATAAAAATGGGGGCTAGAACTGAGAAGACCCTGGGTCAAAGCCCCACTCAATCTTCCCTCTCTCCCCACACCTTACCTCACCTTAAGGGGTTTTGTTTGGACAAAATAGGAGAGGGGGGCCCACCTTGGGTTCTTGGGGAGAATGGTGGGATTTAAATAATAAGTCAACTAATTGTGGTCTAAACTCCAAAAGGGTCCGCTATCTTCTGGTTATTTAAGACATTTTTGCTCCATTCCTTTTTTTAAGTGATGCGGCTTGCAAAATCGAGATAGGTGCATTTCCCAAATTCTGTTGGAAATTAACATGTAACAGCTGGAGAATGTACAAAAATGCAGTTAGGACATGCACATTCCAAACAGCCCGTTGAGGGTTCTGCACATCGACCAGAATCCCCAACTGCATACACACACAATTCCTTCTTCAGGAACAGATTATGCACACATTTTCCATGAGGTCAGGTGAATCGGCATGTAAAATAACAACTTCAACCAAAGTAAAAGTTAATGTGATAAAAAAAAAAAACTGGCAAGGACTAAATTAACACCTGGTCAATGTTCTGCTAAACCCACCGGCAGAAATTTAGCGATGTCAGATTAATTTATCTGGGGAGGGAATTCCACAGCAAACACAAGTTGGTGAATGGATGAAAAACTGGCAACGCTTCAGCTGAGTGGATCAAAGAAGAAACAACCTAGAAGCTGAACCACAGATTCCCCCATCCCTGTTTTGAATTTATTATTAATTATTATTATTATTATTATTATTATTATTATTATTATTTATACCCCGTCCTCCCCAGCCAAGACCAGGCTCAGGGCGGCTAACACCAGATATAAAGCAATTGATTAAAATGCAACTTAAAAACAACATTAAAATACAACATTAAAATGCAGCCTCATTTCAATGGAAACTCAAATCAAAAGCTTTTGGGGGGATGAAAATGTCAAGTCTTCACCAAGGCTAACTTTCCAGACTGGTCCTACATGGGCCAGAAAAAAGCCAGGGAAGTCCCCAAATAGGAGTTCCATCACAGGAGAAAGGAAAAAGGAAAGAGGGGAAGGGAATAAAATTGATTCCAAGCCAAAGGGCAGGCGGAACAACTCTTGTCTTACAGGCCCTGCGGAAAGAAACCAGATCCCACAGGGCCCTGGTCTCATGAGACAGAGCATTCCACCAGGCCGGGGCCAGTGTTGAAAAGGCCCTGGCTCTGGCTGAGGCTAATCTGACTTCCTTAGGGATGATGGGAGATGGAGTCTAGCAACATCTGGAAGGCCAGCAGGCTCCCCTCTCCCGGCATAAGGGATATAATCAGTATCTCAGAGGGGAATGTAGGGGTGGGGGCTGTCCTACCCGCCAGGGCAAGTGGGTTTCTGCTTACCACGTCAGTGAAGAGGTCCTCTTTGCTCTGAATGTTGGTGACCGTTCCCGAAAACTCCAAAAGCTGTGGGGACAGCTCCACCACCAGCGAAGGGTGCAGCTTGCACAGAACTGACAGCTGGGAGCTCATCACCCTGGCAGGGAAAAGAGGACAGCTGGGGTGACCAGGGGTGCTCTGCAACCCACAGAGCAAGGCTTCCAAAACAGCGTTTGGGTCACTTTCTGCTTCTGAATAGGCTTTCGGTAGGAGGTGTTTGGGGTGGGCTCTGGGAGAGGCTGTTACGGCAGCCGCAAAAGCTTTGATGACACCAGGGGAGCAGGCATCAGTTAGGGCAGCAACGCCAAAGGGATTCATCTGTTGCACTCGCTGCGTCAAAACACCCTCAGATCAACCAAAAACTTGTTCTTGATTTATTTGGCAGGGTACGTTTTTTTAAATGCTATTTTTTTGTAATACAAATGTGTATCATGTAGATGAAATTCTTGGGAACTGTATTTCTGGGGTGGTTTTTTATGCCTGCTTTCTCTGTTTTGTTTTCTTAATGCTTACTTTAAACTGCATTTATATGCTGCGGGGATTGATTTTATTCACTTCTGTACGCATTACCCTGGAACCTTCGCATAAACGGCAGCTAGGAAAAAATATAAATTAAGAGACCTGAACTTAAAAAAGAGAGGCATTTTCTCCTTTTCTCTTGTGTGCACAGAAAAGAAGGCCTCTGAAGATGCACACAATATTAAAGCAAAGAGGGCTGGTGTCTCGTATCAGAAATGCCTTTTTTTTTTTTTTTACACCAATATGCAAATTTAGATGCCATACTCAGTCTCGTGTGATTAATCAATTAACGCTTCTTTAGTCAAGTTGCTGCCCTGGCATTTTCTCAAGGGCCACCTCTTCTTCCAATCAATCACTCTCAGACTTTTCTTATCCAAAGGCACTACTGTCTCCATGGCTCACAATGCATTTTTTAAATAGCTGTTTATCGGCTTGTTGATGGTATAAGAACATGAATGGAGCTTGTTTTTTCCTCTCTCCCTCCCATCATTTCTTTGTGTGTCGTGTCTTAAAAGAGATTGCAAGCCTGGAAGTAAAGACTGTCTTACTACGGATTTTAGTAAACCACTTGGGGAGCCTTTTCAACTAAAGAACACTTGGTCAGAACAGTGTCAGTAGTTCAGTTGCAATATAATATACACATTACTTGGAAACCAAGCCTTTTGCGTCATCTGCCCAGTCCTGTGGAACTCTCTGCCACTAGAGGTTCAGTAGACAACTTCTGTCTCAACTTTTAAATGCTTAATTAATTTTTTTTCTAGTCCATCATGCCTAAGCAGGCAATATACCTTTCCACAGTAAGTTAGCCGATTTCTGATTTAAACTTTTTTATATGGTTTTTATTGAATGAGTTTTGTGTGCCATTGCTGTAATCTGCTCCAATTTTTTTTTAAAAAAAGAATTAGCAGTAAATAAATATTTTTATAAATAAAACAAATGAATAGACCACTTTCTACCAGACTTGGGATAGAGATGTAAGCAACCAATAGGTCAGGGCAATGAACAGAAAGATAATATCCCAAGAGGAACCTTGACTGTAAGGGACAATGTAGTATCAAATCAGAAAACTGCTCCATTGGAGAGAAAGGCTCAAGGAGAAACTCCCCAGCCTGGAGATGGTAGATTTTGCCCTTTCCCCACCTGAAACGATGAGTCTGCACTCACCTGTACACCTCTGCCTTGAAAGCCGGGATGCCATAAAGCTGATCGCTCCTCTCCAGAATTGCCAGGACCAGCTTGTTTGCAAGAGCTCCATCTGCAAACTGGAGAAGAAGGAAGAGCAGGACCATTCAGTGCCTTAACTCAGCGAAGGAAGATCCAAGAATCCTGGAGAATCCCAGGCCCTTGCGTGCTGCACTCATCCCATCGCCCACTACAACAAAGATCTACTGAGCAGATCTGCTACCCATCTGTATTTTGAAAAACATCAAGCAACACGCAGGCTAATAATATATTGACAATATTTATATCACGCTATAAAACTATTTCAAAATTCATAGACAGAAGACATGTAATATGTGCAGGGAGTCACAAACTATTAAGAGTCAAGTAACTATTCCATAGGGATGTGGGTGGTGCTGTGGTCTAAACCACAGAGCCTAGGACTTGCCGATCTAAAGGTCGGCCATTCTAATCCCCACCACGGGGTGAGCTCCCATTGTTCGGTCCCTGCTCCTGCCCACCTAGCAGTTCAAAAGCACGTCAAAGTGCAAGTAGATAAATAGGTACCACTCCGGCGGGAAGGTAAAGGGCGTTTCCGTGCACTGCTCTGGTTCGCCAGAAGCGGCTTAGTCATGCTGGCCACATGACCTGGAAGCTGTATGCCAGCTCCTTCGGCCGATAAAGCGAGATGAGCACCGCAACCCCAGAGTCGCCCACGACTGAACCTAATGGTCAGGGGTTCCTTTACCTAACTATTCCATAAGCAGAATGATTAGAATGGTATGTCACTATAAAGAATGACTGAAATTGAGGCTGAACGCCTTTCCACAGTAAATATCAGATCCAAATGTATAAGAACATCAACCCAGAAGTGAGATGGTAGGTGCTCCAAACATCACAAAAGGGTGCTCCAAGCACAGCAGCAGACAAAACAGTTCTTCCAGGATAATGAACATTTTCAATGATAATTCTTCATCAGCTGGCAATAATATAAAATGAAATCCACCGTGCTCCAGCTCACTCTTGACATTTTGGATCTGATATTTACTGTGGAAAGGCGTTCAGCCTCCATTTCAGTCATGCTTTATAGTGACATACCATTTTAATCATTCTGCTTATGGAATAGTTACTTGACTCTTATTAGTTTGTGACATATTACAAGTCTTCTATGAATTTTGAAAGAGTTTGATAGTGTTCTATAAATATTGTCAATATATTATTAGCCTATGTGCTGCTTGACGTTTTTCAGATTGTTCTGTTTTGCAACACAGGGGATATTTTTTGGCATTCTGGCATGGTGGTGCAGCCACACCACTGGACCAGGGTTAGCACTGACCCTCGCTAAGGATATGAGACGAGGCTGCTGGATCAGGCCAAAGGGGGCCCATCTAGTCCAGCATCCTGTTCTCACAGGGGCCAACCAGATGTCTCTTTTGGGAAATAACTGGCTTGCGGACTTGGGTCTGCTTAAGATCCCAAAGGTGCACTGAAGCTGGCTTAGTTTGCTGGCTTCAACCTTGCTGCTGAAGGACTTTGTCCAAGGTGACACCAGAGGCAGCTGCTTGTTATCTTGCAAAGGCAGAGGCTGGAGAAGCAGGAAAAGTGCTTTCGATTGGCGCGGATGCAGCACAAACCAGGCCTTGCCAACACACTTCAAACCATGGTTTCACATCCTGGTTAGCGGCAAATCCTTCACTATACAGAGATGAGCACATCATCAGCCCCCATGGTGCTGCTGCTGCTTCCCAGAATAAAGAAATAAACAACAAATCCACATTTAAGTTGAGGGCTAGCATGTCTAGTGGTTTGAGTGCTGGACTTAGACCAGGGAGACCCAAGTTCAAATCCTGATGCAGCCGCAAAGCACACTGGGTAACAGCAATCCGATACAGAGAATCCCACTGTTGTCGGAGTCCTGCCGTCATAGATGGTGCTTAGCATAGCATAGAAAGAAGACACAATGAGGCAGCGAGTATTTTCATAATGTCTGGGCAGCTCCTTCCAACCTCTCTCCTCCCCGGTCACTTTTATTCTCTCCTTTGTCCTCCCAGCCACATGGCTGTTTGGCAATGTCTCACGTTACATGCCTGGTCAAGGTTTGACACTCCCCTCACCATAAAAGGTAATCATTGCCCAGAGGAATGTCAGGGGGCACCCTGCAGTATTTACAAGCCTCTGCCTTGGCTTTATGACTCCCACACACTGTGTTCCCTGCAGCTTACTACCTAGTAAAGGGACGCGGGTGGTGCTGTGGTCTAAACCACTGAGCCTCTTGGGCTTGCAGATCAGAAGGTCGGCGGTTTGAATCCCCACGACGGGGTGAGCTCCCGTTGCTCTGTCCCAGCTCCTGCCAACCTAGCAGTTCAAAAGCACATTGGCGCAAGTAGATAAATAGGTACCACTGCAGAGGGAAGGTAAACGGCATTTCTGTGCACTCTGGCACTCGTCACGGTCCTTCGTTTAGTCATGCTGGTCACTTGACCCGGAAAGCTGTCTGTAGACAAACGCCGGCTCCTTCGGCCTGAAAGTGAGATGAGTGCTGCAACCCCATAGTCGCCTTTGACTGGACTTAACCGTCCAGGGGTCCTTTACCTTACCTTTACCTTTACTACCTAGTAAGTGTGCTGAGGACTGTGGCCTAAAGATGCCATCCTCTGCATGCTTACTTAGAAGCAAGTGCCAGTCTGCATGGTCAGCAGGCAGAAATCAGCAACCTCCCTCTCTCTCTCAACGCCATCACTCCTCAAGGCTGTTGCAAGCGTAACATGGAACAATGCAGCCTTGTAGAAGACTCGGTGCCATGATGCTGGCCACAGTGAATACCCTCCTAGACTACGCTCTGGAATCAAAACAGATTTGGGAGGAGGGAAGGAACCCAGATACCTAAGAATTGGATGTACTTTTGACGTTTGAATTTTTAAAGCCCTTGTTTGAAACCTTCACTGAAGCAGGTGTACTGGAGGAAATGAAACTGAAACAGATCCTTGCAGGGAGCAAGCAAACCTTACCTCGGCTACGACTCCAAAGTAGAGCTGCAGTAAGACAGGGACGCTCTCCGCACACTGCACCATGCGAGGGGAACTGGCCATGGATCCCAGGAGCTGGCGGATGGGAGTCAACCTGGGGGACGGGACCACAATGGAAGAACCCAGAAGAGCATCAGAAGAGTCTGGCAGCAGCTAGATCAGACTAAAGGGGCAAATATCTTAAGGGCTGTCACATGGAGGAGGGAGCATGCTTCTATTCTCCTGCTCTGGAGAGTAGGACTCGAAGCCATGGCTTCAAGTTGCAAGAAAGGAGATTCCGACTGAACATCAGGAGCAGTAAGAGTTGTTTGACAGTGGAACAGACTCCCTCAGGGGTTGTGGACTCTCCTTCCTTGGAGGTTTTTAAGCAGAGGCTGAATGACCATCTGTCAGGGATGCTTTAGCTGAGATTCCGGCATTGCGGGGGGTTGGACTAGATGACCCCTGGGGTCTTTGATGCAGCACCAAGGAGAACTATCAACACATCCAGGAGGGGGTGCAGGAAGTCAGTTTCAGAAAAATGTTAAATTTGTTCAGATTTGGGAAGATGTCTATTTGTTTCAATTTAATTTGTTTTAATTAGTGACCAATTTGGACAAAAAAACTGAAAATCATTAAGAAAAAAGTTTTGCCAAAAAAACCCACAACCGCAACAGTACTTTGATTATATTGTCAGATGCCTTGGGAACTTTGTTTAGCGGGCAAGGTACGAGTACCCCCAAAATAAAAAGGTAAAGGGACCCCGGATCATTAGGTCCAGTTGTGACCGACTCTGGGGTTGCAGCGCTCATCTTGCTTTATTGGCCGAGGGAGCCGGCGTACAGCTTCCGGGTCATGTGGTCAGCATGACTAAGCTGCTTCTGGCGAACCAGAGCAGCACACGGAAATGCCGTTTACCTTCCCACCGGAGCGGTACCTATTTATCTACTTGCACTTTGATGTGCTTTCGAACTGCTAGGTTGGCAGGAGCAGGGACTGAGCAACGGGAGCTCACCCCGTTGCGGGGATTCGAACCGCCAACCTTCTGATGGGCAAGTCCTAGGCTCTGTGTTTTAACCCACAGTACCCCCCCCCCGCGTCCCACCCCCAAAATAGACAGCATCAAATAAATTAAGAAGAGCAGCTTGTCTCAGGCATGGCCTCTTACCTGCCGGGGTCTCCGGGAGCTGACTCAACCCGAAGGAGATACTGGAAAAGGGCTCTGTAGTCCGGGTGGCGGTAAGCTTCCAGGCAGGTGGCTGGCTTCAGAGCCGGGTCCACAGGAGTCCTCTCAGGCAGGGGAGTCAGGGAAGACCTAGCAACAGACAAAAATCCCACACACACCTTGTTCAAAAGCACCGTCTGTTAAAAATGCAGAGGAATCTGGCCACAAGTAGCCCCCCACCCCTTCCTACAAGCCTGTAAAGGCATCTTAGCTCAGCTTTGCATCTAAGGACGAGCTTTTTCCATTTTAATTGATCAGCCACCTTGATTCCTGGTCTGGGTATAAATAAATATAAAATAGTACGGCGGGTACTTTGGTTCTCAAACGTGTTCCGGTTTTCTAACGTTTTTCAGAAGCCGAATGTCTGATGCGGCTGTCAGCTATTGTTTCCAGGGCACCTGCACCAATCAGAAGCTGCGCCTTGGTTTTCAAACATTTTGGAAGTCAAATGGACTTCCGGAACGAATTAAGTTTGGCACTTTGGTTTTTGTTATTTATTTTGCATTTTTGTTTTTGAGGCTTTTTCGGTTAATTTGTTTTTGTGACTGTGTGGAACCCAGTTCATCTACTGATTGATTGACTGACTGACTGACTGACTGATTGTCGAAACAAAATAAAAAAATTCCTTCCAGTAGCACCTTAGAGACCAACTAAGTCTGTTATTGGTATGAGTTTTCGTGTGCATGCACACTTCTTCAGATTTATTGTGTGACTGCGGAAATGGATAAAAGCCTCCCATCCAAACAATGACTATCATCAGTGCAGGTAAGAATTTTTTTTTTTTTAATTTTTATCATCTACAATACTGTCCTATTTATTTTATAGTACAGAACATTGAACATTATTGCTTTCATTTTATGGATCAATGGTCTCGTTAGATAGTAAAATTCATGTTCAATTGCTGTTTTAGGGGTTGTTTTTAAAACTTTGGAACGGATTGATCCGTTGTACATTCCTTTCTATGGGAAAGCGCGCCTTGGCTTTGGAACACTTTGGTTTTGGAGTGGACTTCCGGAACAGACTAAGTTTGAGAACCAAGGTCCCACTGTAATACCATTACTCTGCGCTACCTGGTGCTAGGCTGCGGGGAGGAAAGCCATTACCTCAGCTGGACATCCAGCGCCACTGCCACACAAGGCAAGTCGAGCAGCAGGTGGAAGATCTCCAGGGCCGTGTCGGTCCCAAGCAGGGCTGGCAGAAGGTCCATATAATCAGCGACAAGGGCTGGGCTGTTCCATGCCAGGAACTGCAGGGGGGGGGGTGGAACGAGATGAAACTGCAATGAGTGGGCCTGCTCTCCCTCCACACCCCAGGTGGATTCTCCCACTATAGATCCTCTTACTAGGGAAGAGAGCAGAGCCAATGATCCAAGGGGGAGGGAGGGGGGAAGCCCAGACCCTAAAGCTCCTCCCATACAAAAGAATGGCAGTGCCTGAACCTTGGGCAGGCCATTGGGCCCATCTAGAACAATGATGCCTACTCTGGTTGGCAGCGGTCCTCAAGCGTCCCAAGCAGGTGTCTTCCCTAGTTGGAGATACTGCAGGCTGAAGAAGACCACCTCTGGCTCTTCCTCAATAGTCACAGCTGGCCACACAGGTGGGTCTCCCCCAGGGCCGGATTTAGGTTGGATGAGGCCCTCAGCTACTGAAGGTAATGGGGCCCTTTATATGTCCAGCTGTCCTTTGTCAACAACAAATTGTCGCTGTTTTTTGTGTTGAATATATGCTATATGGTAATTTATGGACCTAATAGGTATCTCAAGCCATTTGCACATGCAGAATGTAGGCACCCTATATATAGAAAGGAGCAAACCAGGGATATTTGAGGGAGCAGGCTAGCAGGTGGGGCCCAGGACTTACATCAGAGGAGCCTACACAACACAAAACACTGTTGCTGTATGTAGGTTTTATTTTATTTGTTTTTTATCTTATATTTTGGAAATGTACATCCAGGGTTTTTTTCCTTTAATTTTTTTTGGGGGCCCCCAAGAGAGTGGGGCCCTAAGCTATAGCTTGTTTAGCTTATACGTAAATCCGGCACTGGTGTCCTCTCTCCCTTGGATCTCCATTACTCCTAAAGTTGTGGCCAGATTGCTGACTGGGGCTGGTTACAGGGAGCAGGTTAATCCCTTGTTCAGGGTGTGAATTAAGACATGTGGCTTTGGGACAGGCTACTGGAAAGATCATATCTTCCTCTGCAGACCTGCCTGGGTGAGCACCTTCTCTCGGTCCCATCAACATCAGAGGCATGGTTGGGGGGCTGCCCGCATATTGTGGGATTCCCTCCCTGTCATCCTTCCATTGGCAGGCTAAGACCTTCCTGTTGAGACAGGCCTTTGGAAACTAACATGCAGGCAACGCTGACCACTGGGATGCTGTGAGAGCAAGGTAAAGGTAAAGGTAAAGGTAAAGGTAAAGGACCCCTGAAATGAACGACTCTGGGGTTGCGGCGCTCATCTCGCTTTACTGGCCAAGGGAGCCGGCGTTCGTCCACAGACAGTTTTTCTGGGTCATGTGGCCAGCATGACTAAGCCGCTTCTGGCGAAACCAGAGCAGTGCACGGAAACGCCATTTACCTTCCCGCCGGAGCAATACCTATTTATCTACTTGCACTTTTTAGGGTGCTTTCAAACTGTTAGGTTGGCAGGAGCAGGGACCAAGCAACAGGAGCTCACCCCATCATGGGGATTTGAACCGCCAACATTCCAATCGGCAAGCCCTAGGCTCAGTGGTTTAGACCAAAGCGCCACCCGCAAACTGGATTTTAATTTTGCTAAATCTAAATGTTGTTTTGATGTTTTTTCAACCACTTTGTTTTTATTCCTTTGTAGTTCATAATGTCCCTTTTAAAAGGTGGAAGCTGCCTTGAATCTCAACTTGGGAGGAAGGCTGCATATAAATACATTAAATAAAATAATATTAATTTTATTTTAATAAAATAGTAATTTTATTTTAATAAAATAATAAATAAATAATAAAATAGTAATTTTATTTTAAAACCTCAGCGCCTAGGACTTGCCGATCGTATGGTCGGCGGTTCAAATCCCCGCGGTGGGGTGAGCTCCTGTCGTTCGGTCCCAGCTCCTGCTCTCCTAGCAGTTCGGAAGCACCCTTAAGTGCAAGTAGATAAATAGGTACCGCTTTATAGTGGGAAGGTAAACGGCGTTTCCGTGTGCTGCGCTGATGCAGGCTCGCCAGAGCCGCTTCGTCACGCTGGCCACGTGACCCGGAAGTGTCTCCGGACAGCGCTGGCCCCCGGCCTCTTAAGCGAGATGGGCGCGCAACCCCAGAGTCGGTCACGACTGGCCCGTATGGGCAGGGGTACCTTTACCTTTAATAATAATAATAATAATAATAATAATAATAATAATGGCCCTGAGAAAGAGCCAACTAAGAGCAGTTGGATGAAAAAGCAGAAGCCACCTGCACATTCTCCAACAGCTTTTAACTTCTGCCAATGAGGCCCCTTGAGAGTCTTGCTTCAGATACCTTGAATAGGTTTGGGAAGTTCTGTCGGAAGATGCTGAGTTTCTCAGTGAAGAACCGAATGTTGTGCCTGCAGAACTGGATAAACTCAAAGGCCAGCATCGGGCTGTGGAAAAGCTGAGCGGGAACTCTGGTGAACAGGTGCCTGTAAACAGCTTCGGAGTCCACAGCCGCCGTCTCACCTGGGGAGCGAGGATAGAGACACAGACGTACGGATGCATAAATTTAGCGTTCTCCATCCTGCTTTAGTCAGCCCTGGGGATGGGGAAACCCAGGGTGCTTTTGTAAAGTCCTTCATAGCCAAGGACCCTCGTACCTACGGGACCGCCTCTCCCAGTATGCCCCACGGAGGACCTTAAAGTCCAGAAATAGCAACACCCTAGAGGTCCCAGGCCCTAAGGAAGTCAGATTAGCCTCAACCAGAGCCAGGGCCTTTTCAACACTGGCTCCAGCCTGGTGGAACGCTCTGCCTCATGAGACCAGGGCCCTGAGGGATCTGATTTATTTCCGCAGGGCCTGTAAGACAGAGTTGTTCCGCCTGGCCTTTGGCTTGGAATCAACTTGATCCCCTTCCCCTCTATCGTTTCTCCTTCTGTGATGGAACTCCTATTTGGGGACTTCCCTGGCTTTTTTCTAGCCCAGTTTGGATAGTTGGCCTTGGGGAAGATTTGAAGTATTCATCCCCAAAAAGTTTTTGATTTGAGTTTCTACTGAAATGAGGCTGCATTTTAATGTTGTATTTTAATCTTGTTTTTAAGTTGTATTTTAATCCATTGTTTTTACCTGGTGTTAGCGGCCCTGAGCCCGGTCTTGGTTGGGGAGGGTGGGGTATAAATAATTTATTATTATTATTATTATTATTATTATTATTCCTCTCTGCTTTCCCCTTTCCCCCTTTTCTAATAAAAAGTCCCTTTCTCAGTTTAGACCTGATGTCTGGGGCGAGTTTGTGACAAGCCCAATTTCCTCCTGCCACCCACCATGCATTGCTTGGAGTTCAGCTTCATGCTTTTGCCGAAAGGGAAACGCAAGGCAAGCAAACTGCCCCTTGCTGCCTGCAAGGACAGGAATCTCCAAGGCAGTTGCTGCCTCTCCCTGGCAGGAATTCGGCTCCCATCTCTGGCCTCCCTCCCCCAGGCAGAGTCATAGGTAAAGGGAGGCCGTGAAGGATGCTGTCTGGCATCGCAGCTGGCCTCCCTCCCAAGGCAGTTTCGGAGGCAGAGCTTCGCTTCAGCCGGCCAGCCTTACTCACTGTGGTTCAGAAAGAACTGGGCAATGGGCAGCAGCACCCTGGCGTAAGACAGGTCCCCGCTGATCCGGCTGTGCACGTTTTTCAGGCAGGAGAGCGAGCGGTAGACGTAAGAAGAGTCCTGTCTGCAAATGATATCCATGATGGTGATGGCTTCAATAAGGCACTGTGCGAGGGAAAGAGGGGGCAAGACGTCAACGTCAGGGATTCCGGAATGGCAGCCCAAGATCCCTGCTCAAGCCCCAAGACCTTCCTTTGGGCTACTTACGGCTTTCTGAAGCTCCCCGTCGGCTTTCTTCAGAGCCCCTGGCAGACAAAACAAAATTGAACGCATAGAACCACAGGAACATAGAACTGTAGTACTGGAAAGGGACCCCACGGGTTATCTCCTGCTTGCACTACTGCAATGCACTCTATGTGGGGCTACCTTTGAAGGTGACCCGGAAACTGCAACTAATCCAGAATGCAGCAGCTAGACTGGTGACTGGGAGCGGCCACTGAGACCATATAACCTGAAAGAGCTACATTGGCTCCCAGTACATTTCCGAGCACAATTCAAAGTGTTGGTGCTGACCTTCAAAGCCCTAAACGGCCTCGGCCCAATATACCTGAAGGTGCATCTCCACCCCCATCGTTCAGTCCAGACACTGAGGGCCTTCTGGCAGTTCCCTCCCTGTGAGAAGTGAGGTTACAGGGAACCAGGCAGAGGGCCTTCTCGGTAGTGGTGCCTGCCCTGTGGAACGCCCTCCTGTCAGATGTCAAGAAAATCAACTTTTAGAAGACATCTGAAGGCAACCCTGTTTAGGGACTTTTTTAATGTTTGATGTTTTATTGTGTTTTTAATATTCTGTTGGGAGCTGCACAGAGTGGCTGGGGGAACCCAGCCAGATGGGTGGGGTATAAATAAAAGTATCATCATCATCATCATCATCATCATCATCATCATCACCATCTAGTCCAACCCCCTGCGATGCAGGAATGGCAGCTAAAGAATCCCTGACAGGTGGCCATTCAACCTCTGCTTATAAACCTCCAAGGAAGGAGAGCCCACCACCTCCCAAAGGACTAATAATAATAATAATAATAATAATAATAATAATAATAATTTATTATTTATACCCCGCCCATCTGGCTTGGCTTCCCCAGCCACCCTGGGCGGCTTCCAACAAAATATTAAAATACAGTAATGCATCAAACATTAAAAGCTTCCCTAAACAAGCTTTCCATGCCCAAACAGCTCTTCCTGATGCTTAGTAAGAATCTCTTTTCTTGCGATTCGAATCCATTAGTTCTGGTCCTGCCCTTTGGAGCAGCAGGAAACAAGCTTCAGATATTTCCATCTTCTACGTGCCAGCCCTTCAGATATTTAAGGTGGCTATCATAGCGCCTCTCAGTCTCCTTTTCTCCAAGTTAAACATACCTAGCTTGTGACAGCTGAGTCGGCATGTGAGTCAAAACAGTCACCTCCACCTGCTGCTTCTCCTGGAAAAGCTAGGCTTTTCCTTCCCCTCATAGACGACTGGAGGAATAGTTGGAAGGAAAGACTCCAGAAGGGGATTCAGACATATGGGCGCTTGAAAAAAATTAATTTCTGAGCAAGTTGCAATGCGAAATAGGAGACAGAAAAGAGAAGAGGTGAAAGAGCAAACAGCATCCCTAAATCTCTGCCACCCTCACCAGCAGGAAACAAGGAAAGCACAGAAAAGGGGACTCACGGCGGTTGCTTTGCTCTATAAGCCTCTGGCAGTACTCAAAGGCCTTTTCCCGCAAGCGCTCCTTGGGGGGCAACAGGCGGCTGGAGGTGGAGGTGACGGAGACCATGGACATGACGGAGCCGTCCACCTCCGACTTATCATCTGCAAAGAAAGGGACAAGGTGAGCAGTTTATCCATGCAAGCGTGGTGTAGGAACATCGCATTCTTGAAAAAAGATTTCCCACAACCTACGTTTGCTGCAGGGTAAAGAACAGCAGCAGTCTTTCAGTGCAATATGGTGGGACTTTGTTTTATATAGCTCTGAATCACACAGACAAAAATGCCTGTTGCGAATCGCCAGGGCAATTTGGCTTGGATGATCTCCTCCCTGTCTTCTGTTAAGATTCAGCTCCTATTCTTGTATTTCTACCTATTTTTGCCTCTCACTGATGTATGGTTTCCTTATTTATGGTCCTAACTCCTGTTTTGTTATGGGGGGAGGTTATATGTCAACTTTATATTTTCTGCTTGTTCCCTATACGATTTAAAATCACACACACAAACAGAAAGATGGGACAAGATGAGTCAGTGAAAGGTTTCCTCAGTTTCTTTTTCTAGTAATTTTATTAACTTAATATCAAAATAGAGTGTACAAAACATTCCAAATCAGCAAAACACAATCAATAAATTAAGCCTGATACAGGTTCACATTTTATGCAGCTTGTCTTTTACAAGATAAGAAAAAGAAAATTAAGGAGAAAGAAAATAATTAAAGACAGGAAGGAAAAAATCTAACAAATACAGTTGTACCTTGGAAGTCGAACGGAATCCGTTCCATTCGACTTCCAAAACGTTCGGAAACCAAAGCGTGGCTTCTGATTAGCTGCAGGAAGCTCCTGCAGAAAGCCGCGGAATCCCCATCGGACGTTTGGCTTCCAAAAATAGTTTGCAAACTAGAACAGTCACTTCTCGGTTTGTGGCGTTCGGAAGCCAAAATGTTCAAGAACTAAGCTGTTTGAAAACCAAGGTCTGACTGTAAGGCTAAGCACCTACCAACATACTAAGTAGGTTCAAGTTCAAAATTCAAATCATTATTAAGTAAATATCTATCTCTGTCCATTTCCTATTTTCCTCAAAGGTCCCCTAAATTTCTAACACACATTCTAACTCAATTAAAATTGAAAGTGCAGCTCATTCTTTTCATGCAAGAGTGTTTACTTTTAAGACCGCAAGATGGTAAACACTGCCTAGACTTAGAAGGGCCTAACTTCCTTGCCCATCCCAATGTTTCTGCTTGAGTCCGTGTTCTGGGCACAGCTCCTCTAAGGGCCGCTAACTCTACTGCCTCTCTGCATGAAGTGCAATTGAATGGTCTAATCACACCCAATGCAGAGACACAGCACAACTTAGCTGCCCTCATCAGAAGCCCATTGGAATAAGCAGTGGGTTGTGCAGGGTTGCAGGAGGAAACCTCTCCTCATGAGATCTCATGGTTTAATTTGTGATTGGAAAGTCACACTCTCTTCACTATATATATAGAGAGAGAGGTTTTGTTTTTTTAAGAAATACAAATAACATGTCAACCCAAAAGAAGAGCCCCCCCCCCTCAATTCTAACAAACCAATAATATTGTATTTAGTGGGACGCTGGTGGTGCTGTGGGTTAAACCACAGAGCCTAGGACTTGCCGATCAGAAGGTTGGCGGTTCGAATCCCCGCAATGACGGGGTGAGCTCCCGTTGCTCGGTCTCTGCTCCTGCCAACCTAGCAGTTCAAAAGCACCCTAAAAAGTGCAAGTAGATAAATAGGTACTGCTCCGGTGGGAAGTTAAACGGCATTTCCGTGCACTGCTCTGGTTCGCCAGAAGCGGCTTAGTCATGCTGGCCACATGACCCGGAAGCTGTACGCCGGCTCCCTTGGCCAGTAAAGCGAGATGAGCGCCGCAACCCCAGAGTCAGCCACGACTGGACCTAGCGGTCAGGGGTCCCTTTACCTTTACCTAATATTGTATTTATTATCTATCCGTTATGGAGCATGCTGCTGTAAACAATTATGTTCGCCATCTGATCCCTTGGTGTCTTACCATAACAGCAGATGTGTTGACGGCGGTTGCCAATCATGTTCCTCATTGGCTGTATGCACAGTGCCCTCCCCTCCACCTCTCTAGATCCTTACCTGAATTTGGACTACTAGCTCCGTTGCTCCCGTAGCACAGCAGCCACTTCCGCAGCATGGAGAAGGCCTGCATGTTGAACCACTGGTCCTCTGTGTAATACTGGCCGACTGAGAGCACAGTGAAGAAGTCCGTGGTGGCCGTGCCGTCCACCTCCATGATGGGGCCAGGCTGTGGGGCGGAAGAAAGAGCAGGGTAAGCCGCTATTTAGAAAGCAGAGAATCAGGACCAGAGAGCCCAGGTGTTTAAAGGCCAGACATGAGAATCAGAGCAGTGGTCCACCTTGTCCAGCGTCCTGCTGTTCTCACAGTGGCCAATGGGATGCCTGGGGAAAACTCCCACTGCTGGAAGGGCAAAGGTGAACTATGCAAGTCACTCCAAGCTCCTTGGAGGAAGGGCAGGATTCAGGGTCACCCCAGCGCAGAATCTGCGTCTGTGCACTTGACTAGCTGGGTAGTTTTTCCATGTGCCTTCTCTTAAAAAGCAAGCCTGGGTTCATGCCCCCTGGAACTGCAGTTCTGCACCTGTCTTGCTCGAGGGTTGAAGAAGCCTCCTGAGGACTGGGGGACTCCTTGCTGGACGCTGGCATACCTTAGCCAGTCCACCATCCTTTTGCTGAGCAGGTTGATCTGATCTATGGATCGAAAACAACACAGCCCGTCAGAAAGACACAACAGAGGATGACTGTGGGGACCTTGGCAATACCAATGGTTCACCATCAGGCAGCCTCGGGTCCACCTACAGCTTCATCTGCCCCTACACTGTCCAGAGAAGAGCTTAGTGCTTGGGGCCAGGAGTGAGAAAACTCTGCAGATCAACAGAAGAGCTGTTCCTGTGCATTTGCATCTTTAACACCCACAATTTATTCTACCCACGCACCCTCATCTGTGGAGGAAAGAGGCTGGAAGAGGTTGTTATCAGGAACCAGAAGAGACTACCCTTCTATACACACCTCCAGCATTTCCTAATTACATTGGGCTGGATGCAGCCTATATTTATGGCGCTTAATTGCTCCTGCGAAACAGCAAACCCCTTAGCCCCTAAAACCTTATCTCTGTCATATTGGCTGAAAATATATTGGGTGACTGCATAAGCAGAGCAGAACAGCTACCTGCTTTAGACCTTGGCAGTGTCTAGGTTTTATTATTATTAATTAAATTACTATATTGCCCTTCATCTACAGACCTCAGCATGGTTCAAAACATTTTAAAAACCTTCTTCAAACTGCTCCCCTCCTGAAGTTCTGGATGACAAAACCCACATTACCAAATTTGGCATGGCCAAAACATATGCCATGCACTACACTGTGGAAGACTAGTCTGAATAATAATAATAACAATAATGATTTTATTATTTATACCCCACTCATATGGCTGGGTTTCCCCAGCCACTCTGGGTGGCTCCCAAAAGAATATTAAAAACACGATCAAACATAAGAAAAACTTCCCTAAACAGGACTGCCTTTAGATGTCTTCTAAAAGTCAGGTAGTTATTTATTTCCTTGACATTTGGTGGGAGGGCATTCTACAGGGAGGGCGCCATTACTGAGAAGGCCCTCTGGCTGGTTCCTTGTATCCTCACCTCTCTCAGTGAGGGAACCTCCAGAAGGCCCTTGGAGCTGGACCTCAGTGTCTGGGCTGAATGATATACTGCCTTTCTGCTGAGGCACCCACAGTGGTTTACAGTTTCAAAGGACTAAAACAAATGTTCAGAGTCCCAGCCTCAAACTAACTTGGTTGTTTTCTACAGGAGGGGTGGACTGAAAGCAGATCTGGGTCTACCAGCAGATCTCTAGGAGACCAGCAAGGATTTCAGACTCCCTGGTGTCTCAGAATAGCAACAACCAGATGACTTTTCTCACCTGAACAAGGCTCTTAAAAGGGGTTCTAGTAAAAAAAGAAAGTAGATCCACTTCTTGCACTTACCTTCATTAAGGCTCATCGGTAGAAAGCTGATGATTTTTGACAGGAGGGGGAGAAGGTGCCTTGCATTTTGACCTTCAGGAAGCCTGCCTTCCAGGACTTTTACCACACGCTGCCCAAAAGCTTCCACCACTGCCTTTTTACTGCCCTTTGGATAAAAGCAAAGATTTTGAAGGGTTTGAAAGATTTTAAGACTCTGAGTGAACAACTAAAAAAAGTTTAGGATGCCTGGAATTTGGCATATACCAGATCTCGCCAGATGGGGGAGCATTTTTAAAAAACGACAAGAAAAAACTATACCATGTCCAAAATCTGGGTGTGAAACAGGCCGCAGTCACAGGGAAACAAAGCAAAGAACTAAACTGTGGTCTTTCCAAAACCACAGGTCACTTACCTGGGCTAGCACAATGGAGAAGGTAAGGCTCAGGAGCTTGGTGTCCTGGATGTTATCCCAAGACACAGATAAATCATTACAAAGTGACGTCTCTCTCAGGATGGCAGCACAAAGAAACTGGACTTGCTCAGGAGTCTTTGGCAGATGCAACACAGTCTGCAGAAGTTCCAGAAATTTGCCATCTATCCTGCAAAAAGCATCATCAACTTAAGCAGCAAACACAAAATGAAGAGAAGCTAAGGGTGCAATCAATGTACACATATCTGGAAGTAAGTCAGACTGGGCAGCCATGTATAGCATTGCCCTGTAAGATGTTTTAATATTTGTTATATTCCACTGACTGAACACCAGTATGAAAGGGAACCAGCCCAAGGTAAGGAAAGCCACTCACATTGTAGTTCTACAGAGACACTTGCAGCATTTGATTCACAGAGCTATAAATATGCTACAGATGTTTGCTTGGACTCATTGAAACCAGCATTTGCCTTCACTTACTTCCGTCCATATTTAGTGGCTGAGACGATCAAAAACAGTCTTTGCAAGCTATCGACAGTCTCATTTCCGAAGTCTTGATTTTGGAGAAAGCCTGTGATTCGTGAAATGAATTTTCTCAGTTCTTCATCCTGGATCTCCCTAATAGGAAAGCATATAGAAATTAAGAAATCTCCGTTTTGCAAACTTCCACATCAGGCCTTTGCCAACCACGACAGTACAGTGGTACCTCGGGTTAAGTACTTAATTCATTCTGGAGGTCCGTTCTTAACCTGAAACTGTTCTTAACCTGAAGCACCACTTTAGCTAATGGGGCCTCCTGCTGCTGCTGCGCCACCGGAGCACGATTTCTGTTCTCATCCTGAAGCAAAGTTCTTAACCTGAAGCACTATTTCTGGGTTAGTGGAGTCTGTAACCTGAAGCGTATGCAACCCGAGGTACCATTGTAGTTGCTTTGCCATACACTGGGCTGGGAAGGACTCTGCTGGAAACTTCAGTGACAACTGGGTGGGCTGGATGGCTCATGGGCTGGCAAAGCACCGGATAGACTCTTATATTTCCATTATGAAAATGGTTTGCAAGGAGCAAACCAGAGCATTGCATGTTTTCCAGAGGCATCTGGTTGGCCACCGTGAGAACAGGATAGATGGGCCACTGGCCTGATAAAGCAAGGCTCTTTCTGTGTCCTTACATCTTAACCAAGAGGAAGTCTCCACATTTCACAGAATCCCGTGAAGCTCCCTGGGTGTCCTTGGGTCAGTCACTGCCTCTCAACATAATCTCCTCTCACAGGGCTGTTGCAATAAGTTAATATAATAATAATAATAACAACAACAACAACAACAACAACAATTTATTTATACCCCACCCATCAACAACAACAACAACAACAACAACAACAACAACAACAATTTATTTATACCCCACCCATCAACAACAACAACAACAACAACAACAACAACAATTTATTTATACCCCACCCATCTGGCTAGGTTTCCCCAGCCACTCTGGGCGGCTTCCAAAGAAAGTAACCACCTTGAGCTCCTGGAAAGAAAGGGAGGATATAAATAAGTAGAACAATCAAAAGCTACCGTGGGAGCCCTTTGGGTAGCTAAGATTTAAGAATGAACATCCCAAAAGTATTTTGGGGGGGGGATTCAAGGGACAGAAATACCCAAAGTGTATAGAAACTTACCTGAAAAATAAGAAATCAAGATAACAAACTTATTACAAAAGAATGGAAATTGTTTATTTAATATTTACAAATAAACTGTAAACAGTTAAGAACACTGGGAGGATTATTGTAATAACCTGCAGTTTTATAAGAGTATATATTTAAAGCAGATGAATAAATGAGCAAATTGAGTTAATTTGGATACACAGAAAATGTTAAAAATAAATTTAAGGAACCGAAGAAAAAGGGGCAAGGAAGTCAAGTTTTGAAATGTTAAAATGATTGTAAAATTATTGAAATGTATAAAACTGAAAATAAGAAGACGAAGAAGAAGAAGAAGAACGAACATCAGTGTGCAAGAGTAGGAGAGTCAGACTAGAACCTGGAGGAGAACAGGGTTGAAATCCGTACTCAGCCGTGAAACTCACTGGGGCCACCCGCTGCCTCTCAGCCTGGCCTACCTCACAGGGATGTTGTGAGGGTAACATGGGAGAGAGAGAGTGCGGAGAGAGGATCATGCGTGGGTGGGGCTGGGGGAGAGACGGGTTGCAAACAAACACAGCAAACTTGTTTAAGTAAATAGCACTTCAGCTGCTCTTGTTTTTATCTGTGAGCCACCCTGAGTATCTGCCAGGGCATAAGAGACGTTACAGATGAAAAATTTTCCAGAGAGTGGGATATATACAGAGTTTATGTAAAAGAACATTGTCAATTTGTTGGGAGGTTCTGACTGAGCTTCGGTGTGCAAATAGGATAACTGTATAAAATAAAATCTATAGTAAGTCAAATGATATGGGGAAAGGAAAGTTTAAGCACCTATTTTGAGGAATTTAACTCGGGAATGCAAGGGGAAGATCGGAGGTCTTGAAAAATCTAATCACCAATAATAATAATTTATTATTTATACCCTGCCCACCTGGCTGAGTTTCCCAAGCCACTCTGCGCAGCTTCCAACAAAATATTAAAATACAGTACTTTGGATTAAAGTTTTACGTGTCTATATGCTTATCGCATTTATAAATTTATTGTTGTACATTGTTTTAAATGTTTCCTTCTGGGATTGTACCCCAAAGTGTGTTTTATAAGCTGGTCTCTGACTGTAATAAATTATCTATCTATCTATCTAACTATCTAACAGTACTTTGGATGTCCAAAGCATGCATTAGTTAAAGAATGAAGAACCGTTTATTTTGTATTTCTCATTTTGTCTATAATATCTATTCTACACTTCTGCTATAGTGTTCAACCAATAAAATACTCAAAAAGAAAAAAGAAAAAAAGAGTATCTGCCAGGGCAAAAGGCGGGGCACAAAAAAATAAATACATAATAGTAGGAATATTAATAAAGAAGAGGAAGCTGGCAAGCCCCAACTCAGCCTCCCCCAAAGAAGCAGCTGGAACCCAAAGCCTCTGGAGGGCTTCTGCTCCCCCCACCCAGTGGCTCCCCCTTCCCCAGCCCCCAGCCCCCATTTGGCCTACCCCTACCTGGCCTGGCGCAGGAAGCTCTCTGTCCCCGCGGAGTACATCCTATTTTCCAAAAAGAAAAAAGGGAAATGGGAGGGGGGGAAGGAGTCCGGACTTATTTTGGGAGAGCACAGCCAGCGCCCCTTTACTTCCGGGTTATTCTCCTACCCGACCACTTCTGGGCATGCGCGCAGGTCCATCTTCAAATCCGTCCGTGTGGAAACCGCCCTCCTCGGCGCCAGAGTTCCGGGAGGGAGGAAGAGGAGGCGCCTCTTCTTCCTATATGGGATTTGGCGGCCTTCTTTGCAGGCGGGACGTGGGCTGGGGGGGGGGGAGCCCCTATTGTGTTGGGGTGGGAGGGGGTGCAGAGGTCTTTAATTGTCAGGTGCGCCTGAGGGCACAGCTCTAAGGGCTGGCCGGGGGTAGGATATCATAAGGAGCAGGAAATGATGGGAGAGGACACAGGACTAGCAGCTTGAAAATGCAGTTTGGTTTTTTTAATTTCCTTTTTTTTTAAAAAAAAGTAATCTTTACTAGTGTAAATTACACACATATACACAAAAATTTACAAAGAATTCACACTCTCATGTTGCAGAAAGAAAAAATAAAGAGAAAGGAAAAAAGAGAAAAGAAAAGGAAGAGAGAAAAAAAATTGCAGAAAAGAAGGGGGAAACAGAAGAAAGGAGCAAAAACAAATTTACATATGTAATCTTTCTATTAACATCACAATAAACACTTAAATAAAAAGACTTCTGATAAAATGAGTCTTCCAATCGTTCTCATTGCACTGTTTATACTATCTTTCTTTTTGTCACAGTTTCCTAATCTTTAGTATTGTTCCCATTTACTCCAAAAACGATGTTTGTTATGCATTTTGTTTACAGGTACCACTCGAGTTCTGCTAGTATTGTATCTTATATAATCCTTAAATATTCTCCATTCTCTAAATATTTTCTGGTTCACTACTCCTCTAACTCTTCCCGTCAATTTTGCTATTGTAGGTATTCTAGCATAAGTATCTGCCAGTCTGTAATTGTCAGCATTTTTTCATCTTTCCATTTTCTTGCCACAAGGATTCTTGCTGCTGTGGTGGCATACATGAACAGTGGTCTTATGTCTTATTTTATTTTATTTTTTAAATTTCCACATTGCCCTTCATCCAAGAATCACAGGGCGGTTACATTATAAAAACACGGAAAAGGTGTGCCCATGCTCAGAACCAGGGTGGATTTGATTTAAATCAAATTGATTTAAATCACAATTTAAATCACTAGTCAATAAGACTTGATTTAAATCACTGGTCAGTAAGACTAGCCTAACATCCCACCTTCGTCACCAGTGAAGTGTAGGTGGGTTCCCACGAGGCAAGACACAGCGATAACAGCTGGGTAACGGGCAAAGTAACTGCTTATATACATACCTATACCTATATACATACATATATACATATACATACCTATACCTATATGACAAACCTAAACAGCATCTTAAAAAGCAGAGACATCACCTTGCCAACAAAGGTCCATATAGTTAAAGTTATGGTTTTCCCAGTAGTGATGTATGGAAGTGAGAGCTGGACCATAAAGAAGGCTGATTGCCGAAGATTTGATGCTTTTGAATTCTGGTGCTGGAGGAGACTCTTGAGAGTCCCATGGACTGCCAGAAGATCCAACCTCTCCATTCTGAAGGAAATCAGCCCTGAGTGCTCGCTGGAAGGACAGATCCTGAACTGAGGCTCCAATCCTTTGGCCACCTCATGAGAAGAGAAGACTCCCTGGAAAAGACCCTGAAGTTGGGAAAGATGGAGGGCACAAGGAGAAGGGGACAACAGAGGACGAGATGGTGGGACAGTGTTCTCGAAGCTACCAGCATGAGTTTGACCAAGCTGCGGGAGGCAGTGGAAGACAGGAGTGCCTGGCGTGCTCTGGTCCAGGGGGTCACGAAGAGGCGGACACAACTAAACAACAACAACATATACATACCTGAAAGCCTGGGCCACTCCCACTCCCAACATGATTGGCTGTCTAAACTTCCAAGCTGCAAATCACAACTCAGAGTTCAAGGGCCAATGGCAGAGGCCCAAATCCTGAAATGTTCTGTGATTGGGCATCATGTATCGAATCAGAATACATGAGCTCAGAACCCTTAGTCCAGACTCAAGCTCAGTCTGACACAGATTTACCTTTGGATTAGTGGTTTTCAACCAGTGTGCTGTGGCACCCTGGGGTGCCTTGAATGATGCGGATAACAGGGGCCTCTGTCTGTCTCTCTTCCCTTCTCTCCCTCCTCTGATGCCCTTTTGCATCTCTGCCTCCCAAAGGCTTACACAGCTGTTTGGTGCAGCAGCCCCGGCTCCAAGCTCCTCAAGCGAATGGTGCCTCTGGGGCTGGTCAGGGGGTGCTGGTTGCCAGGAGCGAGCAAGCAAGCCAGCGGGCGAGGGAGCCCAGCCAGCCAGTCCACCAGCCCTTGCTGTTGGGAATGGACAGACAAGTCCCAAGTCCCTGTGGGGCAGTGTGAGGAGGCATCTCTCCTTGGGGCAGCTCAGAGACCAGGGGCGGCTGCCCGGAGGATGCCTAAGGAGAGGTGAGAGGAGAGGAGGCTCGGGGAACACCCTACAAGAGAGCATGTTCAAAAAAGGGGGAGAGGCTGCCTGCTCTACAAGCAAAGGGTGACATACCTGGGCCACCGAGCCCCACAGGGGTGCCGCAGAAAGAATGTGGTTAGCCAAGGGAGCCATGGACTCAGAAAGGTTGAAAACCTCTGCACTAAAAGGATGTGTTTCTATTCCTCCACCCGTTCCCTTGTGCCTCAGGTGCAGATTGCTGTCATACTTAAAACTCAAACAACCCTTCCAGCTGCAACCTTCACCAACCTGAAGCTAGGCAGATGTTTGGGGTGGGAACCAAAGCTAGGCTGGGTATAGGCTTTGGATAGCAGTTGTGCTCCAAAACATCTGGAGAGGCCCCCAGATGCCGGTTATCTTCGCTTGGAATGGAATCCAATGAATTTGCCTGCTGCAGCAGGTTTTGGCAATTTGGAAATGAATGGTACCAGGAGCTACAGTGGTACCTCAGGTTAAGAACTTAATTCATTCTGGAGGTCCATTCTTAACCTGAAACTGTTCTTAACCTAGATAAAGCACCACTTTATCTAATGGGGCCTCCTGCTGCGGCCGCACCGCCACACAATTTCTGTTCTCATCCTGAAGCAAAGTTCTTAACCCGAGGTACTATTTCTGGGTTAGTGGACTCTTTAACCTGAAGCATATGTAACCTGAAGCATATGTAACCCGAGGTACCACTGTATTTGGGAGTAAGACAGGGCGGGTGGAAATCAAACAGGTGCACATCTAAATATGTGCTCTGCAAGCAAAGGGTGACATAACTGGGCTCCTGAGCCCCCCAGGGGTGCCGCAAAAAGAATGTAGTTGGCCAAGGGAGCCGTGGACTCAAAAAGTTTGAAAACCTCTGGATTAGACTAAGCTTGGGGATAGCTCAGCTAGTTAGAGCATGGTCTGATAACGCCAGGGTTGCAGGTTCGATCCCAGTATGGGACAGCTGCATATTTCTGCATTGCCGGGAGTTGGACTAGATGAGCCTCAGGGTCCCTCTACAGTTCTATGAGGCTATGATTTGTATTTCACTCTTGATTTAATTTGTCTGACTTTTAGCTAGACCCCATGGGAAAACAGATGGGGGGAGTTAATTATTAATCACTGTCCATTAAATAGTCTCATTATTAATTATCAATACATTAGAGCACCATTGCACAGTTCCATCACTGTAGTTCATTTATAGGTACAGATGTAATGTTTTTTTTGGGGGGAGAGAGAATTTCACGTTACTTCCGATGTCCTCCATGCAAAGTTGCTTTGCAAAGCTTAAACGAGGAGATGAAGGGTGGAAAGACTTCCTTGAGAAGAAAAGGTTAAAAGACATTAATGTCTCTGCATCAGAGACAGATTTTGCTCTGACTGCTAATTAGCCAGAAGCCGCTTCTCGCAATGAGAGGCATCAGAGAGATTTAATCAGGAAGCAGGCGCTCTGTCAAAGGGGGTGTGCTGCTGCCATTTCCCCGAGGTGTGTATGTGTCTGTCAGGATGGACCAAGTGGGGGGAAAGTCATTACAAGGAAACAGTTATGCACAGTTATCCTTTCGGAAATTCATCCCTGCCTCCCAGGAAGAGAGATAGAGTGTCAGGCATCTGAGCAGGGAGACACTTGTGCGTGGGTTTCAGAAATACATGTGAGTCAAACATTTCTAGAGTGTCTTGCGACCCAGTCTGTATTGTCTCCACCCCTCACTAATTGATTTCCTGTGTGTGATCTCCTAGCAAAAAGAAGGTATATAAAAAGAAGAATTCCTGGACGTGTAGATTCAGGTTCGGGGCAAGTACTCTTTAGTGAGAGAACCGCAGCAGACGTCGAAAATCACAAAATATGCAGCAAAGCAAAGTGTGGAAATATAGGCAGTTAGATGGTTAAAATATCCCCTTCTAAGTTGCTTCCAAATTTCCCCACTTCCTGTAGCACAGAAAGAAACCACACGTTTGGTAAGTTAAAAATTATTTACAGTACTTACAAACTCTTCAAAGGTCAGGTTCCTGTGCCTTTCCATACAGCAGTTATAAAAACCCAGGCAGTAAAGCTTAAGCTACCAACGTGAGTTTGACCAAGCTGCAGGAGGCAGTGGAAGACAGGAGTGCCTGGCGTGCTCTGGTCCATGGGGTCATGAAGAGTCGGACATGACTCATTGACTAAACAACAACAAAAAGGGGAGTGAAAGGCGAGATATCAAGTCCAAACTCTTCTTCTTCTTCTTCTTCTTCTTCTTCTTCTTCTTCTTCTTCTTCTTCTTCTTCTTCTTCTTCTTCCATTTAATTGGGGAAAGTCCCATTGCATTCATCAGTACCGACTTCCAAGTAAACATCCACAGAATTAGACCACATCTCTGTTAGCAGGAACTCACTGAATGTCTTTCTGGCTCTCCTCAAGCTCTCTTATCCCACACTACAGATTTCATGGTGAGAAGAGTATACCCACCTACTCTATAGGGCTGTTGTTAGGATTACTGAGATAATGCATGTGAAGTACTTTGTGAACTTAAAAAGAGTGTGCTATAAAATGCCACCACGATTTAGCTGATGGAAGTTGTAGTTCAAAACACCAGGTTGGTGAAGGCTGGATGAAAGCATTCAGTTGGGATATTCTAGTTTGGGGGCCTAAACTCTTTTTGAGTTTTTACCTCTGACTTTCCCCTTAGCCTCCTCCAAAATCAAACAGCATTACCAAGTCTTCTTAATCACTGAATCTCTGAGGCCAGCAGGACTATGAATAGGGTACCCCTCTGCTGATGTTAACACCCAGGAAAGTCTATATGGAAGCAGATGGGTCTTTCGGATATTTGGGGTCTAAGTCATTTAGGGCTTTAAATACTAATTGGGCACAGAAGCAACTTGATTCTGGAGAGTAATACTTAGACCCCACTGATATTATAGTCCTGCAGAAAAATCATTGGTTTGCTAATGAAAAGAACGGCCCTGGACTAGAGGGGAAATGCTTGATATTTTGTTCCAGCTGCTATTCCCTCGCCTCTTGTCAGCAAACTATGATAATGGGGAAAGAAGCAAATATCCTATAGTCGGCTGCTGGCTGGTTTTGTGGAGTCTGGCTGCATCTTCCACCATCCTCTCCCCCAGGAATTTAAAGATCATATAAATGCAAAGCATGTTTGCTAGAGATGGGTTTTATGTTAGTGCCTTGACACTGTATGAAATTTACAGCTAGATTTCTCTCATAGCCAAGCAGAAAACCTTCACACATTGCCATAGCTCATCAACTAGAGAGACTAGGGGGGAAAAAGATGTCTAAAAACGCCTCACTCTGCGCAGGATTCTTTTTTGTTTTAAAGAATATAAGAACATGACTGACAACTTTAAGACCGCTCTGCAATTAATCTCCTTTCAATTGTGAGATAGAATTGCATGAATGTATCTTCATTGCTTCCTTGAGATAGGTAGACATAACACCAAACCTTGGTTTTATAGTAATGGATGGGCAGAACTCGATAAACTCATCCTACTCTGCTTCCCTTTGCACAAGGCAACTCTCTTTCTCTGATACTTGTTTGGGGGCAGACGATGATCTGCACTTCCCCTGCAAACCGGGATCAAACCCTGCTTGGTACGTTTGCAGGGCAAGCAACGCTATCAAGACTTGAAAGCTTCATTCTGCTTGTTCCAAAGCTGGGTTCTGATAGTTGGGAGCCCTGAGGCAGTTCCCAAAATCGGGGTCCTTCCCCCCCAGAAAAGGAGTTCATGAAATATGCTACCTGAAAATGCACCTGAGGGGATATTTAAGTGCAGTAAACAGGGCCAGATTTAGGTTTGATGAGGCTCTCAGCTCCTGAAGGTAATGGGGCCCTTTCTATGTCCAGCTGTCCTCTGTCAACAACAAATTGCTGTTGTTTTTTTGTGTTGAATATATGCTACATGGTAATTCATGGACCTAATAGGTATCTCAAGCCATTTGCACATAACAAAATATGTATTTTATCAAAGTAATTGATATAGAAATGAGAAAACCAGTGATATTTGAGGGAGCAGGCTAGCAGGCGGGGCCCATGACTTACCATAGTTTTCGCTCTATAAAACGCACCAGACCATAAGACGCACCTAGTTTTTGGAGGAGGGAAACAAGAAAAAAAATATTGTGAATCTTAGAAGCCAGAACAGCAAGAGGGATCGCTGCGCAGCGAAAGCAGCAATCCCTCTTGCTGTTCTGGCTTCTGGGATAGCTGCGCAGCCTGCATTCGCTCCATAAGACGCACACAAATTTCCCTTTACTTTTTAGGAGGGAAAAAGTGAGCCTTATAGAGCAAAAAATACAGTACATCATAGGAGCCTACATAACACAAAACACTGTTGCTGTATGTAGGTTTTATTTTATTTTTGTTTTATCTTATATTTTAGAAATGTACATCCATTTCTTTCCCCGGGGGGGGGGGGGAGGCAAGAGAGTGTGGCCCTAAGCTATAGCTTGTTTAGCTTATACGTAAACCTGGGCACTGGCAGTAAATACAGCAGATGCGGATTCAGTTCGTGACAGATTATTCTGTGGGTTGTGCAGGGCACTTTTTTGTTAGGTGAAATGATTCACCTCAACACTGGTACTCATGGATGTTCAAGGAAGCTGAATGCTGGGAGACTCCGGAAGACAAAATAAAACCCTTCTTCGTGCAGCGCATGGTTAAAGTTGCTGCCACGGTAGACAAAGCTGGCCACGAACTTGGCTGTAAATGAAGTTGAGGGAAATTCATGGAGCGAGAAAGCTATTGATGGCTACTAGCCTCAGAAGCAGCCATGCTTCTGAATCCCAGTTGCGTGGCGAGTTCCTGCCCCCCCCCAGTGGAAATAAAGACACATGACACAATTATTAAGGTTAATGGGCTAAATAAGGCCACAACTTTATTGGTTACAGGTGATGAGCGGTATTGGCTTAGGCACTGATCCTAACTGACTATATCTGACTTCAGCCCGTCCGCTTGAAGTCCGGGAAGGGTTAACCACTAGTCGGGGGAGTCCTGCTGATGCACATCGACTAGGAACTCCCCCGGGGTCACCGCTCGGGGGCGTGCCTTGGGCCCTCACCCCCATAGGCTTCGGACAGGGCCACGGCCCCCGGAATCCTTTACCGGACTACCCTTCAATATGCGGGGCAGGTGATGGCCCTTCCTCCCCTCTTCCATCTACAGAACAATACCCATGCCTAACCGCCAATACCAAGAAAGTTGTGACGATTTGCTACGAGGTAGGCGAAAACCAAGTGGCTGGTGCCAATTTGCCAAGTGGGAAAATTCCTACCAGGCCTCTCAACGGCGACCAACCAAGGTCCATAGCAAGGTCAAGGAACGAAAACCTTATAGGGCAGGAGGGTTGGAAAAAGGAACAGCTGGTAGGTGGCAAAAGAGGGAGATCCCTGTGCGCCTGTCTTAAATAGGGCAGGCCATGCCCCCAGAGCCAGCCGATTGGCTGGTCAGGGGGTGACGCGGCTGGGGATTCCCCCAGGTGGTGGGGCCGTGAAGCCCGCAACCCCACCTCCTCTGCAGGGCGGAAGTGGCTTTACTGGAAACCACAGGAGGGGAGAACTGCTCTTATCCTGCTCACTGGTTTCCGCAAGGAAATTCTTCAGTCACTGTGAGAACAGGATGCTGTACTAGATGGGCCGTGGGCCTGATCCAGCTGTCTCTTCTTATGTTCTTATGACAGTTTTCACTGTACTTGCTGCCAGTGGCGTAGCGTGGGTTGTCAGCACCCGGGGCAAGGCAAGTAATTTGTGCCCCCTAACCCATGGATTTGCGCCCCCTAACCCTAACCCCCAGATGTTGCGCCCGGTGCGGCCGGCCCCCCCTGCCCCCCACGCTACGCCACTGCTTGCTGCAGCCCACCAAACCTGCTACCAGCATAAGTTTGCATCCACCAGATTGTAAATTATCCATGCAATTTCCTCTCCGCCCATGCCTACAGAAGAAATCCCTATCATTATTTTTTTAATTTAAAAAACGAGTCGAGGCTTCAGGGACAAGCAAAATCAAACGCGGCTCGGCCCGCTGACCTGTGTTCCACTCCAGAGTTTGTTCCACAAACTTCATGCAAATTGAGGTCGCGGAGTTCCCCTCCTGTTAGATTTGTGTCCTGATGTTATTAAAATGTTATGTTTTTGATATGGAAATTGTGAGGGGAGGAAAACGCTTGTACAAGCAGGTTTTAAAGATAGAGCTGCGCCTCCAGGTCAAGCTATTGCTGCACTTAGATGTAGAAATTTAACTGGGGTAAATGTTCCATTATACGGACATGGTGCTTTCTTGAGTGCATCTGTCCATCATAACTTAAGAGCTGCAGCATTTACATCGCTCTTCAAATCGACTGTGTTGTTAACTCATGAACAATGGCCTCCAGGCATTTTGCAATTAAAAACAGAAGTGGTTTTTAATCTGTGTCACAGGAACCCCTGAACATATTTGGTATTGATCAAGGGACGTATAATTAAATCTAGGGATGGGTGTTAAAAAAAAGTTCCATTCTGCTCTCCATCTTTTTAAAAAATGGTTAATGTGGTGTCAATAAAACTGTCAAATATTATGGAATCACAGAATCTTAGAGTTGGAAGGGACCCTGAGGGTCATCTAGTCCAACCCCCTGTAATGTAGGAATCTCAGCTAAAGCATCCCTGACAGTTGGCCATCCAAGCTCTGCTTAAAAACCTCCAACGAAGGAGAGTCCACAACCTCCCGAGGTGGTTTTGACAAATGGATTTGATGCAACAAGAATATGAAGGGATACGGAAGAAAGGTGTTTGTGCAGAAATGATCATTTTGGTTTTGGAGCATGCATCTTCTGGGATGCCCAGCCAGGGAAGGTTTTTCCCACCTGCAACCAGGTCAAAGGAAAGACCTTGAGATCCAACAGAGGGAGAGAGAGTAAAGCAATAATCAGCTCAGTGATAACTTGCAAATCCAGCATAAAATGAGGACAAATGTTGATTTTTGGCACAGCATTGGCTGATTTATGAGACTGCAGGTAACGGGAAAATTGCAGGCTCTCAGAGAACCTGCTATGCGCCCAACTCCAACCGCTCTGTGTTGCGTCTTCCAGATGTTACGAACTACAACTCGCTTCAGCCCCGAGCCAGGACAGCCGTGTCTTTTTATTTCTTTTATTTCATAAAATATATGCACCGCTTGATTGTAAAAAGAAACAACCGCCTCGAAGTGGCTTACAAAACGGCAAAACAATAAAATTGTCAGGAGAAAATTGCAGCAATAGTTTAAAACATACAAAAAGTGAAAATACTAAAACAGGTTACAATTCTCACACCAACTTTCCAAGCGTCTGCAGAGGCAAACCAGAATGTTTGCAGCCAAAACAGATACAGCGAAAGCGCCTTGCTTGATATCATGAGGCAGGGAGTTCCAGAGTGTAAGTGCTGCCATGCTAAATGACCGAGTTCCTACAAATGATGTTGCGGCTGACGGGAGTTGCATTGCGAAGCCTCAAATCAGGTTGGGTAGAGATGTGCGATTGTCACAGGCATAGGCAAACTCCAGCCCCCCAGATGTTTGGGACTACAATTCCCATCATCCCTAGCTAACAGGACCAGTCGTCAGGGATGATGGGAATTGTAGTCTCAAAATATCTGGAGGGCCAAGTTTGCCTATGCCTGGCAAAAACAATGGAGGGTCATGTGGCACATTAATGGTCAAGATGTTTATTGTGGCATAAGTTTTCATGAACTAGCGGCCACCTCCTCAGGGGCTGCTCTGTGGAAGTTGGTGCCAGCCTTTGTCATCCAGGTGTTCTCCAGATGTTTTGGACACCCCATTCCACCAGTCTCAGCAACTGCAGCCAAGCAGTGCAAAACATCTGAGGGCACCAAGATGGGGATGGCTGGGTCACGAGTCTGCAAGTGTGCAAGGCTCTCTGCTGAGACAGAACGACGCTTTCTTGGACCATGCAAGAACATGGGTTGCTCCTTTCCCAATACAAATGTGTATTAGGTTTTATCTAAAGGCGAGAAAGAATTATGTTGTGCCAAGGGCTTGAGTGGGCAATTTCACCACTAAAACGAAAGGCCCCACCCTGTATCAAAAGCAACCTAAATTCTAATCGTCAGATATCATCACAGCACATGGCCTTTACTGCTGTCCTAGGCATGTCCAAAAACTACCACTAAAACCCACTCCTTTTGTTGATAGTCCCAGGATGGTAAGCTCTGTCTTATGTAATGCTGGGTGGGCAACGAAGTGCCCGCAGAGACACACAAGCATGTCAGCTGCTACACGGGCCATGTTAGTATGCCAATGTGGGGCCCCCCAGCCTTTGCTATCACTCTGCACCCGGTTTTTATTCCTGCATTACAGAAGGGGGTTGGACTAGATGAGGCGGCCCCTTGCAACTCTACAGTTCTGTGGAATCAGCTGTCTGGCACGTGCAGTGCTGCACTGGTTAGGTTCTTCTTGCTCCACCCAGAACCACGTCTCAATCAGTCCGGGATGCCCTGAAATCCATGGAACTTGGCTGCTGAGAAAACTTGCTTGGCACTTGAATGTCAAGAGAGGACTGCTTGCATTGTTCAAGGTCTCCATTCTTTGCCTCTCCCAGTGGGCAGCATGGCTGGAGATTCGGAACCCTAGAAATCCGCTGTGCTTTTGTGTCCTTAATATTCGTCTGAAGACTGGCCAGTCAAGCTATGCTCAAACCAGCCGGGCAGTTTAAACTTGCAAAGCGGGTTCGATTAGATGAGCAACCTTCTAGGATTCTATGAAAGCTGCCGAAAAGCAGTAGGCCACAACCATTTTCATTACCCCCTTTCTCCATGCATGCCTGGGTGCCAGTCCTAGGTAAAGGTAAAGGGACCCCTGACCATTAGGTCCAGCTGTGGCTGACTCTGGGATTGCGGTGCTCATCTTGCTTTACTGGCCGAGGGAGCCGGCATACAGCTTCCGGGTCATGTGGCCAGCATGACTAAACTGCTTCTGGCAAACCAGAGCAGCGCACGGAAACGCCATTTACCTTCCCGCCGGAGCGGTACCTATTTATCTACTTCCACTTTGAGGTGCTTTCGAACTGCTAGATTGGCAGGAGCAGGGACCGAGCAACGGGAGCTCACCCCATCGTGGGGATTCAAACCGCCAACCTTCTGATTGGCAAGTCCTAGGCTCTGTGGTTTAACCCACAGCGCCACCCACATCTCTTGTTTATGACCTAAAGGAACATACCCCCCCCCCCCGAGCTCCACAGACATAGAATCATATAGTTGGAAAGGCCCCCAAGAGCCATCTACTGTATTTCAAACCCCTGCAATGCAGCTTCCCCTTACAGGAATTGAACCTGCAACCTTGACATTAGCAACACCACACTCTAACCAACTGAGCTATCCGCCAGTTCCTTTGCCTGGTGAGATTGCTACTTGCCACAGGTGAGCAGGTGTATGTTTATCTGCAAGTCTGGGTAACCGAATGCACCTCTGCAAGCTTGACACCTATGCAAAGGATGCCGGAAATGTCAGCCCAGAGCAGGGCAAACCTGAGCACAAAGAAGGGGCAGGATAGTTCAAATCCCACACACTTAAGGCTTCGCTGCTTCATGGATGCCCAGCACATACTGTATAAAAGGAAAGCAAGACTTGAAATTCGAGGGTAGCCCTTTGAGAAGATCGGGAGCTGCAAGCAAGCTTCCTTGGACCACAGTTTTATTGTGCATTGTTATGCATCTTCCCCTGCAACGTAAAATCGGCTTTGGTCATCTATTCCCAGTTCTCTGCAATGCAGGAATCACATGCAGCCACAAGAGTGCCTTGGCATATCCTAAGGCAGCCTCCCTCAAAGCGTTGCTCTCTGTATAATCTGGCGATTCCAACCCACCAGGTTGGCCAAGGAGTTATGGCAGCTGTGGTCTGACAGCAGGTAAGGGCGGCCAGGTTAGGGGTGGCACTCCCAGTTCCAGGGCTGGACCAAATACACTTGGGTGTTTGAGGTGAGAAATTCAGGCAGCGGCGCTCTGTACCCCACTCATTTAAAATGGGGTGCAAGTCACCAGGAAGCTTTCAGCGGGAGTGCAAGAGCTCTTGACAGGGGGTTGCAACAGAGAATTTACTAGTGGGTCGTGTCCCAGCCCTGGATTCATCTCTGCTCTCACGTCCACCTTCAAGGCTGATGTCTCTCCCTGTGCCCAGTGGTGAAATCCAGCAGGCTTTGGCGAGGGCTGGTGATGATGTGTCTTAGAAGAAGCCTCTGCAACATAAAGTCATCACCACTGCCAAAGCAAGACGGAAAGGATTCCTCTGGGAATCTGCAGGAAAACATGGGGATGCATTTCCCCTGCTGCCTTACAGCAACCCTACAATAGGAGACGTCGGGGACATATTTTGCCCTAAGGTAAGTTATCCCTGGATTCAGAAGGCACACAGACCAGAGTCTGAAGTCAGGGCTCCTCCACACTTACTACCTGCCCAACAATTTCTAGACACAGGTCCACGCTTTCCTGGTCTGTGTCTGAGCTTTTTTTAATAAAAAAAAATCCCACTGCTTTTTCCAGGAAAAGCTGATCTTTACTGCTGAACCGGAACAAACAGCAATTTGGATTTTCCACTTAATTGTTTTCAGTGGTAAAGAGCGAGTCTTCGTGGAGAAAGTGCTGGGGCAATAAAATAAAACTAAAAAGCACTCAGACACAGGACCTGGAAATATGAAGCAAGGTACCCCCCCCGCCCAGTTTCTTAGGGGAGTCTCAAGTCCACACTCCCCAAGCTGAGCAGTCCCATCCCCTTTGGGCTGCACTGGATCCAAGTGCCTGGGATTTAATCCAGTTTACCAGGGCCCTGCAGGATCTGGTTTCTTTCCGCAGGGCCTGTAAGACAGAGTTGTTCCACCTGGCCTTTGGCTTGGAATCAACTTGATCCCCTCCCCCTCTTTCCTTTCTCCTTCTGTGATGGAACTCCTATTTGGGGACTTCCCTGGCTTTTTTCTGGCCCACATAGGACCAGTCTGGATAGTTGGCCTTGGTGAAGACTTGACGTTTTCATCCCCAAAAAGTTTTGATTTGAGTTTCTACTGAAATGAGGGTGCATTTTAATGTTGTATTTTAATCTTGTTTTTAAGTTGTATCTTAATCAATTGTTTTTATACCGGTGTTAGCTGCCCTGAGCCTGGTCTTGGCCAGGGAGGGCAGAGTATAAATAAAATTTAATAATAATAATAATAATAATAATAATAATAATAATAATTTACACTGTGCCACACAGCCCCCTGCCCAAGGAAGCGCAGGGCGTCCGCTGCAGCCAGCTCAGTCCCTTGCAACCGGCTCTGTTTCGCTGTGATCAAAGTGGGCAGCTGGAGTGGGATTTTTAACAAAATGCCTCTGTGTCTGCACGCAAAGGTAGGCAGCTGGTTGGCTCTGGAGAACAGCAAAGGTCTGTTCTGCTTCCTTACTCAAGCTGGGCTTTGCTTCCAAACAATGCAAACCCCGGCAGGTGTCTTGTGTTCATCCTCCTCCTTGCATGCTCACTGTTTTCCTACAAGTTTGGGCAACTGCATCTGAATGCATGCAGCAGAACACTCTCATTCCTTCAGTAACCCACTAGAGACACTTCCTTCCTTCATTTTAGACAAGGGCAGAATTGCTGCTTGCATAGGAGAAGGGACGAAAGGACCTCCAAAACTAATAGATCATATGGAGCAAGATCTTTTTCTCCCAACTGAATTGATTTCTGGTGGGGGGGGGGGCGGATTTTTGGCACCCTGATGCTTAGAACTTCCAGGGGGAAGCAAGTGATCAATTCTTTTTTTCTTAAGCTGGCAAGCAAACTTTTCCACCCAGAGAACAGGTCTCTGCCTGTCTCGCAAGATTATTTTTCTGTTCTCTCTCGCCTACAAGAGTCAACCCCGGGGCTCCTAACTCGATTTCTCCTTCAGAGCAAGTTCAAATTATCTGTTATTGAACAGAGCTAAGAGACTGTCCTCCTCCCACGACAGCTGAGAGATTTACTGGGACTGTTTTCATGGATAAAAATTTATTGGCACCCTTTGCACATCACAGTAAACCACAGGTAAGGAATGTGCCTGATTTGGTTGCTTGTCCCTTTTCGACTAGCATTAGGAGGAAATAAACTGCAGGCCCTGGTTTAGACTATTATTATTATTATTATTAGTTACAGATAGGTAGCCGTGTTGGTCTGCCATAGTCAAAACAAAAAAAATTCCTTCCAGTATCTGAAGAAGTGTGCATGCACACGAAAGCTCATACCAAGAACTAACTTAGTTGGTCTTTAAGGTGCTACTGGAAGGAATTTTTTTTGTTATTATTATTATTATTATTAGACTTTTACTAGCACGTCCCAGGGCAGGTTGTAACAAAAACCAATTCTGTATTGCTAACAGGTAAAACAAATTGCGGTCCCAGGAATAGGATGGGTCCTGAAAACACAGAACTCAGGTGTCAAAGTTCAGGAGAAAGAGGTGTGGATTTGTCAGTTGCAAAAAGCTGTGCAGAGGGAGATGCAAAGCTTAGGGGTTGCTAGGGAGAAGGCCCTCTTGTCACTGCTACTCCCAAACTTCTGCGGGCGGGGGGGGGGGGGGCAACCAAGAGAGTGCCTAGGACCCACGTACCTACGGGACCGCCGCTCTTGGTATGCCCCGCGGAGGACCTTAAAGTCCACAAATGACAACATTTTGGAGGTCCCAAGTCGCTTAGATTGGTCTCAACTAGGGCCAGGGCCTTTTCAGTACTGGCCCCAACTTGGTGGAACGCTCTGTCACAAGAGACTAGGGTCCTGCGGGACTTGACATCCTTCCGCAGGGCCTGCAAGACGGAGCTATTCCGCCTGGCCTTTGGTTTGGACTCAGTCTGACCCTTATGTTTTCCTCCCCTTATGGTCTTGATCTATCGGCTACTTTTAAAACGAGACTGCATTTTAAATTGCATTTTAACCTGTACTGTATTTTAAATTGTCCCCCCTCCCCATTATATTTTTACTGTAATTTTACTGGTGTTAACTGCCCTGAGCCAGGCTCTGGCCGGGGAGGGCGGGGTATAAATTATTATTATTATTATTTTCCAATCTGAGAGGGAAGGAGGGGCTCTCTCTCCGATATTCTATGTCTCCCAAGAGATTGTGATCTACTCAGGGCAAAGTTGTTGGAGCTCCAAGCAAAAAAGGGGAACAGCCGCTTGCCAACAGATTGCTGGGGAAACAAACAACCTCACTGAGTAAACTCTTGCCTTCCTTTCTGCAAATCATGCAACAATGGAGGGCAGGGGCGGGAATCGATTTTAGCAAACCTCCTGGGGATCTACCAGTAGATTGCGATCGACCTGTTGGACGCCCCTATCCCATGTCATGCTAAGACAGGGGTTGTTCTCTCCTGGGGTTAATGCGGACGAGCAAAATGACAAAGATCAGCCCCTGTTCACGGCAAACCACTAACTATGGTTTACCGCGACGTGTGAACAAGCCTTACAAACTGCAGGGGGGGGGGGAGATGTGCAACCTCCCCCCCGAACATGCAGGGAAATGTTCAAAGAGGTGTTGCAATGCTTAAACATTCAGAGGAATTTAGAGGCACGGCTGGATTTACAAACACGCTTAAATCTTAGGCCTGCCTTTTTTAATAAGGGCCTGCAAACACGGAAATAAATGGCTTGGAGGAATGCATGGGGTCATGCGCTCGTCCTTACGCCCCCCCTCCCCTCCCTAGCTCAGCACTGAGCAAGATTTGCTTAAATTTGGGCTCTGAAAACCCACTTGAAGTCCCGCGGATACGAAGAAACCCTAACGAGCGCCAAGCGGTCGATGTCTTAACCTTCACCCATGGGACGCGGGGACCGGAATCATATTTATTCATTTATTTATTGCATTTATAATTTCACCGTTTTCTCCAAGGAGCTCAAACGTGGCGCACGTGGTTCTCCCCCCCCCCCCCCGTCATTTAATCCCCACAACAACCCTGTGAGGTAGGCGAGGCGGCGAATGGCCCTCAAGGTCGCACCCAGCGAGTTTCGCCGTGTGAGGATTTGGACCCTGGTCTCTGCCGGGCGCTAGTCCTGACGCTCTAACCACTACACCACCGCTGTCTCTCATGAGCTCCAATGACGAGTCATGAACATTTTTATCCTGCCCTTCCTGCTTGAGGATGCGCTCGTAGTTCTCTCCAATCTCCCCCCTTTCCTTGCCACCCAACCTACTTCACAGGGTTGTTAGGCGTGCATGACCTGCCCACCCAGAGAGCAGCATGGCTGAGAAGGAATTTGAACCCAGCTCTCTCCGGACCAGTCTTCTCCAGCAGAAGCTGCCGTCCAAAACAAAAGGCTACCTGAGAGGGAATCCGCTCCTCTTAATGCATAATCTGGGCTCTCAAGGGGCATAGCTGTCAACGTTTCCCTTTTTTAAAAGGGAAATTCCCTTATTCCGAATAGGATTCCTCGCAAGAAAAGGAAAAAGTTGACAGCTATGTCAAGGTGTGGTGAGAAATGGGGCAGCGCCATCTCTAAAGGTTAACGGTTATTCGATTCTGGTCTTTCTCCCTCTCTCAGGCTCGATGGACAGGAACGGCACTAAAAGGTCCCAGTTGGTTACTCCTCTTAACAAATTCAGACACAGCACAGCCCTGCCTAGGTTGTTATGTAAGAGGAGGTTGCTGGATCAGGCCCGTGGCCCATCCAGTTCCAGTATTGCCTGTGGGAAAACTAGAAGCAGGAAGAGCAACTCTCCCCTGAGGCTGTAGCCACGGACAGCTCTTCTCTTCCCTGAATTTGCACCGTGTTAAATCAAGCCTGGAACTAGACACAGATCAGGCGTAGGCAAACTCCGGCCCTCCAGATGTGTGTGCGATATTGAACCCCAAGAACTAACAGTAGCAGCAGAGAAAACATGTTCCCCTCTTTATTTTCAACTTTATTGGGCACATGAAACTAACCATAATTACCTTGAATTTCTGCTTAACCCTCAAGAAAGAAGGGCATTCTCGCTGGCCAGGTTTAATTTAAATCCATCAAACCTCCTTTGGGGAAGGTTCTCAGGCAGGGTGGAAGGAGAAAGAACTTGCCCACCTGGTGGAAACCCTTAAAGGTAAAGGTAAAGGGACCCCTGACCATTAAGTCCAGTCGTGGCCGACTCTGGGGTTGCGGTGCTCATCTCACTTTATTGGTCGAGGGAGCCGGCGTGCAGCTTCTGGGTCATGTGGCCAGCATGACTAAGCTGCTTCTGGTGAACCAGAGCAGCACACGGAAACGCCATTTACCTTCCCGCCGGAGCGGTACCTATGTATCTACTTGCACTTGGACGTGCTTTCGAACTGCTAGGTGGGCAGGAGCAGGGACCGAGCAACGGGAGCTCACCCTGTCACGGGGATTCGAACTGCTGACCACCTGATCGGCAAGTCCTAGGCTTTGTGGTTTAACCCACAGCGCCACCCACGTCCCAATATGGAAACCCTTACAAATATGGTTTTCAATTGTAAACTATATGCTGATCTCCGCCAGCAATTTCTAGATCAACTCTGTATCCCCAAATGGAGGTCATACATTTTCAGAGGTCAGAATCAGAAGTCATACATTTTCTATTACTGGGGAATGATCAGGAGCTCACCAAGTCAGTGGCTAAATATCTCTATTTGGTTTTTTGTTGTCAAAATACACTGCAGACGTCTGATCTCCCTGGAGACCAAGAGATATGATGATAGACTGCTCTGCCTCCTTTCTTTTAGCAAATGTTTTGTGCCACTGGGGAAGTGGCAATTCTGCACTGATTTGTTTTGGATGTTGTATGTGATGCCAATAAAGGTTTTACGATACAATACAATTCCCATCATCCCTAGCTCACAGGACCAGTGGTCAGGGATGGTGGGCATTGGTAGTCCCAAACATCTGGAGGGCCGGAGTTTGCCTATGCCCGCTGTAGATGCCAGAAAATGCAGCCTCACTAATCCCAACCCAGCAAATGTTGAGCATAGAATTATAGATTCTGGAGGATCCTCCAGTCCAATGCAGGAAAATGCAGACGTGTCTGTTACGGGGATCGGACCTGCAATCTTGGCGTTATCAGCACAATGCTCTAACCCAGGGGTCCCCAAATTAAGGCCTGCGGGCTGGATAAGGCCCGAGGGACTCGTTTATCCGGCCCGCGGTGACCCCCACCGCCTGCTCTTACTGGCGCTGTGTGGCTGCCCACTTCTGGGTCGGTGAAGCACCGAAAATAGCTTGTGCGCAAGTGTTATTTCCGGTGCACATCCGGGTCAGAGGAGGCCTGTGCACATGCACACATATTTCCGGTGCTCCTCCGACCCGGAAATGCGCTAGAAATAGCGCACACGTATGGGCACATGCTCTCCCACCCTCCGCACGATCGGCGCTGGAGACACCGGCCCGAGGCACGGTGAGTTTGCTGACCCCTGCTCTAACCAACTGAACTACCCCGCCCCCAACTTAAACCGGTATCCCGGCATCTCTGTGCTGACAGTTTCTCAGTCCCTTGGCTGGGGGGCACGTTCTTTTTTTTGGGAGGGGGAAATGGGGAAGAACACTGTGCGCAGCAATACAATGTCAGAGCATGGGTCAGCTGGTGGGAGGAATGAACAGGCCCACGAGGCTGTTTCTGGGGATACCGGCCGATATAGCCTGCAATGTCTAACTTTTCACAAAGCCCTTCCCAGCTGGTCTTCCTCTGGATTTCGGGTTTCAAAGCTCGGGGGGCACATTCCTGTGTGTATGGGTGTGTGTGCGCATACATATATAAAAAGAGGCAGAAGTAATCTTTGGGAATCACATCCTGCGCCAGCCTCCTCCAAAACCACACGTGCCTCTGTCCTGCGTTTAATATGCTCACATACAAAGCCCAATATTTGAGGGAAAGGGAAGGAAATTAACGTGGGGAGAGGGGGGGAAACCCCAGCAGTCGTACAATCAAATTGTCTGTATTTGTTTCTTTAATCTAAAAAGGAGGTCTGGGGGTTTGGGGTGGGGGGAGAGAGATAAAAGATCTCCACAGTAAAAGGCAAAGCAGACTTCTGTGTAGCTGGAGGTTTCGGCCGTTCATTTGGCACCCCGAGACTCTTAAGAACCACCATCCTGTCCTGTTAAAATCTTAACTTTTGGAAAGGAACTTTAAAAAAACAACAACAACCCAAAAAAGGTGTTACAGATGTAGTTTTTTCTTCTTCTTTCTGTAGAAGAAGAAGAAAGACAATCCCGCAAAGGTCGTGCGCCGCGCCTCTTTCAGAGCATCCCGGTTTCCTTATTCGCTGGCCGCCTGTCCTTGTGGAGCCGTGGAAGTGATGACGCTGCCTGTCTGCAAGGGGGCCGCCGCTGCCCCCCTCAGCTCCTCCACCCGAGGCCTCTTGACGTCCGGCTCGCCAGGAGGGTCCTCTTTTGCCGCGGCCTCCGCTGCCTGGCTGACCACAGCCGGAGTGGAGGAACTGGCCTGGGCAGCCAGCAGCTGCAGCGGATTTGTGAGGGCTGGAGGAGGAAAGAGAGGAATGTATTAGATAAAATGCAAAGAAATATACAACAATAAGAGTACCGTATTTTTCGCTCCGTAAGACGCACCCAGTTTTTAGAGGGGGAAAGCAAGAAAAAAAATATTCTGTGCAGAGCATGTAAGTGGCTTTCGCTTTTCTTGCTTTATTTATTATTATTTTTTATAAATATTTATTGAGATTTTACAGAATCACAACAAAATACAGCGAAAAAAGAAAAATACAAGATACAAAAAACAAAAAGTAAAGAAAAATAGAAAGAAAAAAGAAAAAATCCCTCTTTCCTTTTTTTAACTTTAAAGTTCATTACCTTGTTTCCTTGACCTCCTCACACCTCCCCTTTTTGTATTCCCATTTACATAATCAAATCAGCAAATCCTTACCCTCTTTCAATTTATCATCTTTAACTTTGTATCTTAAACATATCACAACTCAAATGTTTTCATCCATCAATTCGTTTTTGCATACTCTTTCTAACTTTATCACTAATGCCACTTATTTTCAATCCAACATCATTTTAACATTCATAAATTTTACACTGTTTCTGTAGATAGTCTTTAAATTTCTTCCAGTCCTCTTCCACCAGCTCCTCTCCCAGGTCTCGGATTCTGCCAGTCATCTCCACCAACTCCATATAGTCCATCACTTTCATCTGCCATTCTTCCAGGGTGGGTAAATCTTGTGTACTTGCTTTAAACCCTTCCGTCCCTCCTCCCGCTTCGCTGAGAAGCCAGCAGAGCAAGAGCGATAGCTGCACAGCGCCTCTTCTGCTGGCTTCCTGGCAAAGCAGGATGAGGGATGAAAGGGAGCCTGGCTTTTCCGGGAGGTGTGGGAAGGAACAGAGGACAGCCCGTCAGTCCCTTTTCCCTCCTTGGGGAAAAGCAGAAAACACACGCTCCACACGGCTCTTTAAAGGGAGCGCTGAGCAGAAGCTCCCGCCTGCATTCGCTCCATAAGATGCACACACATTTCCCCTTACTTTTTAGGAGGGAAAAAGTGCGTCTTATGGAGCGAAAAATACAGTACATTCACGTGTAAAAAAAGGAATATACAACGGGATAGACTGGAAGTCTAGTGTGTTGGTATGCATATGATTTTGGGGGAAAAATTGTTTTTGTTTCTCCTCTTTGTTCTTTCCTCTTTTTTTTTTGTTTCATTTTCTTTCAAGGTATATAAAATTTGTATATAATATTTGTATACATGTTGGAAATTATATTATAGTAAGTCCTGTAATGTAATATGACAACGTTTACCAATGTAATATAAGAACATTAACAAATAAATAAATTGCAATTTTTTTTTAAAAAAAAAGGAGGAGGAAAGAGAGTGAGAGGAAGAAGAGCGTTAGCCTCGCTGATGCCATTTTGTAAACTCACAAGATGCGTTTAAAACTACCTCTTCAGGGAACTGTAAAATAACTAAAAATTATTGTGAAATGATTTTATAATGAAATGAATGTTTAACAGTGGTGTCCAAACCTTTTTCAAAGAGGGCCAGATTTGATGAAGTGAAGGGCTGTGAGGGCCGACCAAAGTTGTTGACCTTTTTATAGGATAGAAGTTGGTGTGTTTTTTTTAAAAGATTTTACCCCAGGAAATAAACTGCTGCAGGGGCTGGATTAAACCGACCGGCGGGCCGGATTAAGGCCCCGAAACGAACAATGGACATGCCAGGTTTAAGATAACTTTTGTTAAAAGTCCAGAAGCCTTTTTTTTTAACTAGGCGTTACAGGTCAAAGACTTGCCAAAAGAAGAAACTTTTTATGTAGGCCACGACTGCAGCTAGGATACTGCTAGCCCCAAAATGGAGATAATATGTCATGTTATAATTTTGAATTAAAAAAAAAAGGTATAATAAAACAAGCAGGAGAAAGCAATATGTTAAAAAACCAGATGCAGTTGAGGGAAGTTGCCAGGGTGGGGGTTTTTTCTTTGTATTAGACATATTATTGTGATGAAGATGAAAATGTAAAACTAAATATATATATATATATATATATAAATATCTCTACATATTGCAGTTGTTTCTTCTATCACTTTCTCATCTTGGATGCCGCTCTTCCACAGTGAGCCAGCTGTCCCCCCAAAGGGGCTGGCAACCGATACTTGAACCATCGAAAAACACAGAGCATTGGAAATACAATTGCAAGCCAAACACACAGAGCGCTCCAGTAAATTCAACAAAAAACCAACAATTTGGCACACGCAGAATTAATTTAGTATTATAAACAAACGAACACGTTCCCCCCAAACAATTCAAGCTTAAGTACACGAACACAAAGCAAAAGAAGTGTTAACCCAGGGCTTTTTTTTCCAGCTGGAACTCAGTTCTGGCACCTCTTAAGTGGGCGCCATTTCCACTATAAGAGAAAAAGACAGGCGTTCATGTTGAGTTCCGGCACCTCTTTTTCTAGAAAAACAGCACTGTGTTAACCGACGCTAATCCAGTTATCTATATGGATCGTTCATCCAACCCTTGCATTAAGTCAATATTTAATTATTATATAATAATAATAATAATAATAATAATAATAATAATAATAATAATAATAATAATTAGTTATCTGTACCCCGCCCATCTGGCTGGGTTTCCCCAGCCACTCTGGGTGGTTTCCAACAAAGATTTAAAATACATTAAAATGTCACAAACTGAAAACTTCCCTGAACAGGACTGCCTTCAGATGTCTTCTAAATGTCAGGTAGTTGTACTCTCTGTCATCTGATGGGAGGTTCTTTCACAGGGCGGGTGCCACTACCAAGAAGGCCCTCTGCCAGGTTCCCTGTAACTTGGCTTCTCACAGCGAGGGGACTGCCAGAAGGCCCTCGGAGTTGGACCTCAGTGTCCGGGCAGAACGATGGGGGAGGAGACGCTCCTTTATGAATACTGGACTGAGGCCGTTTAGGGCTTTCAAGGTCAGCACCAACACTTTAAATTGTGCTCGGAAACGTACTGGGAGCCAGTGTAGGTCTTTCAAGACTGGTGTTATGTGGTCTCGGCGGCCGCTCCCAGTCACCAGTCTAGCTGCCGCATTCTGGATTAGTTGTAGTTTCTGGGTCACCTTCAAAGGTAGCCCCACGTAGAGCGCATTGCAGTAGTCCAAGCGGGGGATAAGTAGAGCATGCACCACTCTGGTGGGACAGTCCGCGGGCAGGTAGGGTCTCATCCTGCGCACCAGATGGAGCTGGTAGACATCTGCCCTGGACACAGGATTGACCTGCGCCTCCATGGACAGCTGTGAGTCCAAAATGACTCCCAGGCTTCACACCTGGTCCTTCAGGGACACAGTTACCCCACTGAGGACCAGGGAGTCCTCCACACCAGCCCACCCCGTCCCCCAAGAACATAATTTATTGTTGTTATTAGTATTATTACCCACTTTTCGCCCTAAGGTTCTTCCCTTGGGCAGCAAAAATGTGGAGCTACCACAAAAAAGGCTCTACCAAACCAATTTCTCGAAAAGAAGGCGCCCTAGGAGAACAGGGACTTGTCCCGATGAGCAGAATTAAAGCCCTGAGAGAACGCAATCCCACGGCACAGATAAGTGAACATCAATGTAATTAACAATACTTATCTGCCAGCAAGTGGTGTTAAAATCAGCGGGGTCCACTTCTGGGCGAAGGCTGTTAGGATTTCATTGTCAAGAGGGGAATTAAGTTCTCAGTGGTGCAAAAGGGAAGAGAAACAGTCTCTTTAATCTTCACCTTCCCTTTCGCAGCGGAATGGGTGCTTCTCGATGAAGATTTGCTAATCACCACTTTCGGCTCACTGAAGTAATTCCAGGCAATTCCAGGTGATTGTTCAAGGGCTTCGAGCACAATGAGCAATTACCTGGTGCCCGACGCTTCCATCAGGCCTCGTTGGACAGCAGACGGGCTGTTGGCAGGTTTTGCTTTTTAAAATCTTGTTACCAACACATGTTGTGCGGCGGAGGTGAAAATATGAATTAGCCAGCTTTCCTCTTGCTTGGAAAACAAAGAGGCTCCAATGTCACAAGGACAGAAACACACGCCGGAACCACGAGCCCACCAGGCTGAGACCCTACCTGCCTGTGGACTTTCTCGCCAGAGTGGTGCATGCTCTGGTTATCTCCCGCTTGGACTACTGCCATGTGCTCTACATGGAGCTCCCTTTGAAGGTGGCCCAGAAACTACAACTAATCCAGAATGCGGCAGCTAGACTGGTGACTGGGGGCGGCCGCCGAGACCACATAACACCGGTCCTGAAAGACCTACATTGGCTCCCAGTATGTTTCCGAGCACAATTCAAAGTGTTGGTGCTGACCTTCAAAGCCCTAAACGCCCTCGGCCCAGTAGACCTGAAGGAGCGTCTCCATCCCCATCATCCAGCCCAGACACTGAGGTCCAGCTCCAATGGCCTTCTGGCTGTTCTCTCCCTGTGAGAAGTGAGGTTACAGGGAACCAGGCAGAGGGCCTTCTCGGTAGTGGCGCCCACCCTGTGGAACACCCTCCCATCAGATGTCAAGGAAATAGACAACTACAGTGGAACCTCTACTCATGTACAGAATCTGTTCTGGAGGCCCGTTCGTGAGTCGATCCAGGTTGCTGGTAGAAGCGCCGTTCTGCGTGTGCACATTCAGCGGCAGTGCCATTCTGCGCATGTGCAGACGGCGGCAGCCGCTTCTGTGCATGCGCAAATTGCGGCAAACCCAGTATTTACTTCTGGGTTTGCCGCAGTCATGAGTCGAATTGTTTGCAAGTAGGGGTGGTGGTAAGTCATTAGAATACATCTGAAGGCAGCCCTGTTTAGGGGAGCTTTTAACATTTGATGAATTATTGTATTTCAATATTTTGCTGGAAGCTGCCCCGAGTGGCTAGAGAAACCCGGCGAGATGAACGTGGTATAAATAATAGATTATTATTATTATTAACCCTTGCACTAAGCCGAAGTGGCACTTGGGGGGGGGAACCCTAAAACCAATCACCGTAACACAAATTGTTAAGGGTCATTACAGAGATCTCCAAAGGGTCCTCTCCAAACTGAGCAAATGGGAGGTAAAATGGGAAATGCAATTCCGTCTAAGTGTGTGCAAATCGATGGGTGCATGTCAAGGAAAAGGACCTTAATGTCGCATATATTCCCGTGGGGTCTGGACTGCAGGTGAGCAACCAGGAATGAGGCCAGGGGGACATAATGGAGAGCTCAAGGATGATGTTGACGCAGTGTTTGTTACTGGAAGAAAACTGCTAGGATCATAATGAGGTTCCAAAAATCTCTGGGTCGACCACATTTGCAATACTGTGTCCAATTCTGGTTGCCTTGCCTCAAAAAGGAGATTGAAGGGTTGGGAAAGGTTGCGGTTTATTGAAAAAGGCAAGTAAGAGGAGAGACATGATGGAAGTTTGTAAAATTATTTGGGGCGTGCAGAAAGTGGACAGAGAAATGCTTTCCTCCCTCTCTCCTAAAACTAGAACTCATGGAAATTCAATGGAGCTGAACGTTGGGAGATTCAGGGCATAGAAAAGAAAGCACTTCTTCAGGCAACACATAGTTAAATCTATGGAACTCACTTCCACAGGGACAGCTGCCAACCTGGATGGCATTAAAACAGAACTGGGCAAATTCATGGAAGAGGGGAGGGCTATCGATGACTGCTAGCCACAAAGGCTATGCTCTGCCTCAACTGTCGGAGGCGATATGCTGTGGCTTCTTCAGAGCCGGGGTGCCACAGCCGAAAAGGCCTTGTCCCAAGAGGCTCGTGTAGGGCCTCCGGCAGAGCTTCTCCTGCTGATCTCAGGAGCAGGCAGGATGAAACAGGAAGAGGCACTCCTCCCAGTATCGCTTCTGTGGCTGAAGGGTGCAGCCCAGACCTCGGGGCCTGAAGACAGATGCCACGGTTTGTCCCGGGAACCCCAGGGGCACAAGGGCAATGGAGAGAAGAGGGAGGAATGGCCTACCGTAAGCGCTGCCAGACAGGCTGTTGGTGGGCACGGCATGCTTCCCGTTCTGCGTCACTGCCCGGACAGGAAGCTGGTGTTGCCCAATGGTCATGGGCGCTGCTTGCTGGAGGATGGTGACTGTTTGCCCCGGGACCCCCTGGCCCATCTGACTGGCCACGGTTTGAATAACTCGGCTGGCAGTGGGGATTGCAGCAAATGCAATGGTTGGCTTCTCATCCATCCCTGCAAAAGAAAGAAAGAATCAATTGTTGACCTGGCTGTTCATTCTGGGTAGAGTCAGAGAACTGTGCTGAATTGTCCCTGTTATTGCCCATGCAGCCTCGGAGGCCTGTTTCCTCCACCCTGTTTCACTTCTTACTCCCTTCCTCTGGATGAGCGGTACGGAAATATTATTTTCAGTAACCCCTGCAATTTCCACCAGTGCCTCTGCAGGGAACGGAGAGACAGAGGGCATGCCTCACGCCCCCATCTCTCAAAGTGAGCTGCAGTAAAAGTTCTCCTTTCCGAGTTCAAGTGAAATGAACGCTGATTGATTCCAGAGGACATCTTATTTATTTACTTGCTTTCTTAGCCTCCGTGGAGACAGAAAGGCCTGACTTTGGGCTATCTGTCAGAGCAGCAGCAAAATCACATAGATGCTCAGGACAACAGAGAGTTATTTGGACAACTAAATTTATGTGATGTAATATTGCTTTGAGAGGACTGGATTTACAGCTCTGCAGTTTTGCCTTTGGTTAATTATTCATCCGATCTATTCTGTATTAAATACCAGGGTCTCCCTGCTGAAATACGAGAGCCAGATGTCAGAGCTGCTTCCTGAAGACACACCAGGCCAGGCCAGTGTTTCCTTGAAATGAACGTCCGATCTGATTGTTTTAACTGTTGCGCTTCTTTCTTTTAATTAAGGAGGTCTCAGTGCTATTGTGCATTTTAATAACCGACTGATTTTACAGTTGTAAAAAGGTAAATGATCCCTGGACGGTTAAGTCCAGTCAAAAGTGACTATGGGGTTGTGGCGCTCATCTCGCTTGCAGGCCGAGGGAGTCAGCGTTTGTCCACAGACAGCTTTCCAGGTCATGTGGCCAGCAGAACTAAGCCGTTTCTGGTGCAACAGGACACCATGACAGAAACCAGTGCGCACGGAAACACCGTTTACTTTCCTGCCACAGTGGTACCTATTTATCTACTTGCACTGTCATGCTTTTGAACTGCTAGGTTGGCAGGAGCTGGGACCGAGCAGCGGGAGCTCACCCTGTCGCGGGGATTCAAACCGCCGAACTTCTGATCGGCAGGCCCAAGAGGCTCAGTGGTTTAGACCACAGAGCCACCCGTGTCCTATTTACAGTTGTAAACCACCTAGAAAACACTTTGGCATATAAGTGGTAGATAAATGAAATTATTATTATTATTATTATTATTATTATTATTATTATTAGTGATGACTTGTAGTGCAAGTGTCAAATGGAGCAAAGCCTCTACAGCCCTGTGTTTCCAGTCCATATGCTACAATTGAAGGATGCTATCGTTAAATCCCTTATGAAGAGAGCTTGCCCACATGCTTGAATATGTACCCCACTCCTAACTGGTTTACCCAATCCGCAGGGACTCGAGGGCAGCCTTGTTCCAAGATTTAAATCTCTCAGCCGACAGATGGATTGGGTACTTGATTACAGTGGTGCCCCGCGAGACGAATGCCTCGCAAGACGAAAAACTCGCTAGACGAAAGAGTTTTCCGTCTTTTGAGGTGCTTCGCAAGACGAATTTCCCTATCGGCTTGCTTTGCAAGACAAAATGTCTTGCGAGTTCTTGCGAGTTTTTTCCCTTTTCCCCGCCTTTTTCTAAGCCGCTAATAGCTGCTAATAGTGCTAATCCGCTAATAGCCGTGCTTCGCAAGACGGAAAAACCGCAAGACGAAGAGACTCGCGGAACGGATTAATTTCGTCTTGCGAGGCACCACTGTAATTTTAAAAGGGCATCGTATGCCAACCAGCCAAAGGCCTGGCTAAACAGGAACGTTTTCACCTGGCACCTAAAGGTGTACAATGAAGTTGCCAGCTGAATCTCCCGGGTTTTTTTGTGTGAGTTTACTAAAGCGGTTTGCAAAAGGACAGGCAAAAGCGTTCCCCGTGGGGCTACCTCTGGTCTCACCAGCCAGGTCCAAGACGGCTCCTGCTGCTTCGTGGGCGCCCGCAGCCGGCACCTGGTTGGTCAGTATGTACCCATTGGCCGAGTTGGCCGAGGTGGTCACCACCCTGACCATGGTGACCGTGGGGGCCTGCTGGACGACGTGGATGGCGTGACCTGAAGGCTGTTGAGAGGTCACGATGGAGGCTGGCATGTAGGCCACCGGCTTGGCCACGAGGGCCGAGGGCCGGGGAGGGAGGGCCATGATCACCGGCTGGGCACTCACGGGCGAGCCTGGAAAGAAAAGGAAAAGGGAAAATGGAATAGGAGGGGGCTTCGACCCGAAGAGCACCAGCGCTCAGGGAAAGCAGGGAGGCTGCTGGGCTCCAACTCCTGTCCGCTGCAGCTCAATGACTCTGAGACAGTGATGGCGAACCTTCATTACAGACCGAGTGTCCAAACTGCAACAAAAAAACCCACTTATTTATCGCCAAGTGCCAACATGGCAACTTAACCTGTATATCTCATTTTTCCTGTGTGTTTCACGTTTCTTCTTCATGACTGCTGTTGTAATAAATAATCCTTCACAAACGTTATTGCATTACATTCTTCATTAAATTATCTTTCCATTGATATCTAATTTTATGATATAACTCAGTGCTTTTTTTTCTTAAAAAAATGTTTAGGGATACTCTCATTTTGACTGAAGAAAATCACCACCGGGGAGAAAATAAATACAGTTCAAATCAGGGAAAATAAATACAACGGATTTCTTTTCCTGTTAGATTCACAAAATGTGTAGGGGTATGCGTCCCCTTGTGTCTCCACAGAAAAATAGCACTGGTGTTACTCCAAAACAAAGTTCCTTTGGCTGCTGTTGGATCGCAGCCTCCATGGAATGAAGTCGTGAGATTCAGAGAATCTCATATATGGATATGGTAAAAGTTTTTTCCCTTTATTATTTTAAATTTGTTCTTGTAAAAACCAATAAAAAATATTATAACCCCCCCCCCAACCCCAAATATTTAAAACTTTTTAAAAAATCAGCAGTGGGCTGGAGGCAGATTAAAATACACACCAGCATTCTGTATATCTCTGCACCAAAATTATTCTAGCAGGCACCGAAAAGAGTACAAGCTGTGACCATTTTGCACGCTTTCAATTGACGTGCGGATTATTTTGGACTCAGAAGAGGGTGGGCTTATGCGCGCAGGGACCAGGAACATGCCCCCCCCATGCAAATCTTGGGCTGCTTATACAAAGAAGGCGCCTGCGTGTGGTCATTAGGCAGGGAGTTCCCAAGGGCAGCTGCTGCCACACCAAATAATGCAATTCCTTCTCTCCCGCAAAGAAACGCCGCAATTTACTCACCGGGGGCGCTCTGCAAATACCGATACTCTGGGACAGAGGCTAGTTTTGAGCCGAAGTCGTGGTCGTGCGGAATGGGCGACCCCTCCCTGGACAGGCACTCTGGGGTCTGTAGGCCACTGGTGTGGGGCGACAGCAGGCCAGGGTGAGTCGGAGACGCAGGGGCACTCCTGGAAGGCAAGGAGGCAGTGAGCCAAAGGCGAGGGCAGAGGGAGGCTCGGCTAAGGCGCCTAGTTGGGCACTAGGAGAGCCAGCCGCTGGACTGGACGGATTTTCCTTCATTTGTGTGGGTCTGGTGACCGTGTGAATCATGCAGCCAGAATCACAGTGCCGAGCAACCACATGCCCCCAACCTCGCCCATTTACTTTACAAACAGCTGGGCCTGATAAGCATTTACTGTTCCCAACCCTAATCCTGCGGAAAGTCATCTAATTAGATTTTAATTTGATCCTGGCTTGTTTTTAGGAGGTACTGTATTTTTCGCTCCATAAGACGCACCTAGTTTTTAGAGGAGGAAAACAAGAAGAAAAAAAAATATTCTGAATGAAACAGTGGATGTATGATTTTTGTGGTTCATGCTGTGGCCACAGGCATGTGATCTGATGGTGAATTTGGGGTTACCCAATGCAAAAATCCTGAGAATCCATGTGGATCCGTGCTTTGTAACCACATTTTTGCACCATTGGGCCCCCACGAAACAGCGGATGTGTGGTTTTTTTGGTGCAGGCTGTAGCCATGGACAAGCTATGTTATCTGATGGTGAATTTGGGGTGATCCAATGCAAAAATCCTGAGGATCCATGGGCTTTTACCTCCCCCTCCCAGGAAGCCTCCTTTATCTCTATTTTTTTTTTTTTTAAATAATTTTTATTGCATTTTTCACAAAAAAGAACAAAAAAGCAAATTTTCACAAACATTACAAAAAGAAAAATTTTCACAAACATTACAGAAGAGAAAAAAAACATAGACAAAAAAAGAAGAGAAAAAAGGAGATTTTAACATAAAAAAACAAAAAAAGTCCCTCACTTTCCAATTATAACCTTCAAAACCTTATTTTCCTTACTTCCACCCGCCTCCCGATCTTGTATTCTATGTAATAATTAGTTCAGCAAGCTCAATCTTTATTCATTTTGATTCTTGATCCCTCCCTTTGTGCTCTTATTTAACTCAGTCACTAGAACCCCTTCTTTCCTTTTCAATGTCCTCAACATTCAAAGATTTTACAGTGTTTTTGTAGATAAACTTTAAACTTCTTCCAGTCCTCTTCCACCTGCTCTTCTCCTTGATCTCGAATTCTGCCAGTCATTTCAGCCAGTTCCATATAGTCTATTACTTGCATCTGCCATTCTTCCAGAGTGGGTAGATCTTGTGTCTTCCAATACTTTGCGATGAGTATTCTTGCTGCTGCTGTAGCGTACATAAAGAAAGTTCTATCCTTCTTTGGCACCAATTGGCTGACCATGCCCAGAAGAAAGGCCTCTGGTTTCTTCAAGAAGGTATACTTAAATACCTTTTTCAGTTCATTATATATCATCTCCCAGAAAGCCTTGATCCTTGGGCACGTCCACCAAAGGTGAAAGAATGTCCCTTCAGTTTCTTTGCATTTCCAACATTTATTATCGGGCAAATGGTAGATTTTTGCAAGTTTGACTGGGGTCATGTACCACCTATATATCATTTTCATAATATTCTCTCTTAAGGCATTACATGCCGTGAATTTCATACCGGTGGTCCACAACTGTTCCCAGTCAACAAACATAATGTTATGACCAACGTCTTGTGCCCATTTTATCATAGCAGATTTTACCGTTTCATCCTCAGTATTCCACTTCAACAGCAAGTTATACATTCTCGACAATATCTTAGCATTGGGTTCTAACAATTCTGTTTCCAACTTTGATTTTTCCACCTGGAAGCCAATTTTCCTGTCCAAATGATAGGCCTCTCTTATTTGAAAATAATGTAACCAGTCTCGCACCTTATCCTTAAGTTTCTCATAGCTTTGCAATTTCATTTTATCTCCCTCCTGCTCCAGAATTTCCCAATATTTTGGCCAGTTAGATTCCATATTGAGTTTTTTTAAGGCCTTTGCTTCCATAGGTGAGAGCCACCTAGGGGTTTTATTTTCCAATAAATCTTTGTATTTCATCCAGACATTAAACAATGCTTTCCTGACAATATGGTTTTTAAATGTCTTGTACACTTTAGCCTTACCGTACCACAAGTATGCATGCCACCCAAAAACGTTATCATATCCTTCCAAATCCAAAATATCCGTGTTTTCAAGAAGTAGCCAATCCTTCAGCCAGCAAAAAGCTGCTGCTTCATAATATAACTTGAAGTCCGGCAGGGCAAACCCCCCTCTTTCCTTTGCGTCAGTAAGAATTTTGTATTTTATTCTGGGCTTTTTGCCCTGCCAGACAAATCTAGAAATTTCTTTTTGCCACTTCTCAAAACAGTCCATTTTGTCAATGATTTGTAGCGTCTGAAACAAAAACAACATTCTTGGCAATACATTCATTTTGATAACAGCAATTCTACCCAGTAAGGAAAGTTTCAAGTTTGTCCAAATTTCAAGATCTTTTTTCACTTCTGACCAACACTTCTCGTAATTATCTTTAAATAAATTTACATTCTTCGAAGTCAAGTTCACCCCTAGATATTTCACTTTTTTCACCAATATTAAACCTGTTTCTTCCTGAAACCTTTCCTTCTCTACTGCTGTCAGATTTTTCTCTAAAACCATAGTTTTTGATTTATTCAATTTAAAACCTGCCACCCGACCAAATTCTTGTATTATTTCCAGTGCTCTTTTAGAACTAGGGATTGGCTCCTGTAGCGTCAGTACTAAGTCATCTGCATAGGCTTTAAGTTTATAGTGTTTAACTCCGACCTGTATACCCTGAATCTGTTGGTCCCTTCTAATCATATTCAGCAAGACCTCCAGGACTGAAATAAAAAGCAAAGGGGAAATTGGGCAGCCTTGTCGTGTCCCTTTCTCTATCTTAACTTCTTCCGTTACTGCATTATTCACTATTAATTTTGCCTTCTGTTCTGAGTAAATCGCGCCTATACCGTTTCCAAACCTTTCTCCAACCCCCATCCCTTGCAAATTTTTCCTCATAAAGCTCCAGGAAATATTGTCAAAGGCTTTCTCCGCATCAATAAATATTAAAACAGCTTTTGTATTTATATTAACTTGTAGCTTTTCTAAAATGTCAATTAAGTTTCTCGTATTATTTGACAATTGTCTGCCTGGGAGAAAGCCAGCTTGGTCTTTATGAATCATTGTTGCTAAAACTTTTTTCAATCTTCTAGCTAAAATATCAGCAAAAATTTTATAATCCACATTAAGTAGGGATATGGGGCGGTAGTTCTTTAGTTGTGTCTTTTCTATCTCATTTTTCGGTATAAGCGTGATGTAAGCTTCTTTCCACGACTCCGGCGCTCTTTTCCCTTCCATAATTTCATTGCCAACCTCCATTAGAGGTTGAATTAAGTAATCTTTCATGTCTTTGTAGTATTTGGAGGTTAGCCCATCCGGGCCTGGAGACTTGCCTAGTTGCAAGTTCTTAATGGCACCTTCAACCTCCTGTTCAGAAATTTTGTCGTTCAGTATTAATTTATTCTCTTGAGAGATTTTTTGTAATCCATTTGTTTCCAAAAATTTCTCGATTTTGATCTCATTCTGTGGCCCTTGTGAATACAGTTGTTTAAAGTATCTCTGGAAGCAGTCTTGAATCTCCCGTGGGTTTTGTATATTTCGTCCATTTACTTCAAGATTGGTAACAGTGTTTAATTTCTGTCTTTTCTTCAGCTGCCAAGCTAGCAGCTTTCCACACTTATTGGCCGATTCGAAGGTTTTTTGTCTCATTTGTTTAATTTTCCATTCTATATCCTGGTTAACCATTTTCAGATATTGTGCCTGATGTAATTTAATTTCTCGTAGAATGTCCTGTGACTTAGGTTTAGTCCTTAATCTCTTCTCGCCTTCTCTAATTTTCTCTAAAATCTTTTCTTTCTTCTCCTCTTGAAGTTTCCTCTTTATAGCATTTTGCTGGATCAAAAACCCCCTCATTACGGCTTTACTTGCATCCCAGATTACTCTTTTCTCCACGGTAGTCTTCAAATTTATCTCAAAGTAGTCTTTTAGTGTTTTTTGGGCCTTTTTCACAATTTCAGAGTCTCTAAACAAGGTGTCATTCATTCTCCATCTAAAGGAACCAGTGGGTGTTAGTTTCATATCCATCTTCACTGGGTTATGGTCGGAGCAGATTTTGGGGCAGATTTCCACCTTTCGAATCTTGGGTGCCATCCCTCTTGTAATCCAAATTTGGTCTATTCTAGTCCAGGTCAAATTGGCTTCAGAGAAGAAGGTCCCCTCTCTACCTAGGGGATTTTTAGTTCTCCAAATATCAATCAAGTCCATATTGTCTGTCAATTCAAAAAAGGTCTTTGGTAGTCTTCCATCTTTTGTGACTACTTGTCTTTCAGATTTATCCATATATGTCGAGACAACGCCATTCATATCTCCCATCAAAATGATATTTCGATCTATAAAGTCCATTAACGTCTCATGCAGTTTCTTATAAAACTCTGATTTCCCCTCATTAGGTGCATAGACTCCAATTATTACTAATTTCTCTCCTTGGAATTGTATTTCAATTGCCACAAATCGTCCATGTTCATCTTTAAGGAGAAACTTTGGTGATAATTTCTCTTTTGCGTAGATCACAACTCCTCTTTTTTTTACTTTGTCTGATGAAATAAAGTCTTGGCCTAACTTTTTATTTAACTTTATCTCTAGCATCCCTTATCTCCCTCCCCGATTGCTTGCCGATCAGCTGCTTCCTTTCAACACTCCCTTCCCTCTTGTGTGCTTTAGTGTCTTTTGCTTAGCTGGAGCAGTTTTTGCTCCTCCTTTTCTTCTAATTTCTCTCCTCATTCCTTTAGTCTTCCTGTCTCCTCTCCTTGCAAGTTCGCTGTCTTTACCTCCCCCCTCCCAGGCAGCCTCCTTTATTGCTAGCGTCCCTTATCTCCCTCCCCAATAGCTTGCTGATTAGCGCCACCCATAGCAAAATGGGTTTGACTTGGAAAATCCCCCCCTATAGTTATTCAGATGGTTAATCAAAAGCTAGACTGAGCGGATAAGATGTATGCTGCCCCTTTCAGCCTTGCCAAATCTGGCACGTTGGCAGGCTGCCAGTGGGAAGCGCATGCCAGCCGCTGGTGCCACCTTGAGTCCCTGTGTCAGAGGAAAAGACGGGATATAAACAACAACAAGAACAAGAACAACTTACCGGGATGAGAGAGGCCCGAAGGGGGTTCGGAAGCAGGACACCCCCCTCTGCCTCCTTTTCCGGAAGGCCTGCTCCACCAGTTTGCCTTCAGAGGGGGGATCTATCCTCCAGAACGAGCCCTTCCCAGGCTCCTCCTGGGAACGTGGGACTTTAATAAAATAGCGGTTCAAGGAAAGGTTGTGCCGAATGGAATTCTGCGGGGAGAAAGAGGCAGGAGCATGATGACCCCAAGCTAAGTGGTGGATTTAATGTTGTTCTGAGCGAGACAGAGAGCTCCACCTCCGCAGACCCCCCCCTCCAAGGCTCTTGCTCACCTGCCAGCCTTTATCCGCCGTCCTGTAATACGGGTAATGCTTGGTGATGTGGGCATAGATGCCACTTAGTGTTAACTGCCGGTCCTGGGCCGACGAGATAGCTTGGACAATCAGCTGGGCGTAGGAGTACGGAGGCTTGGACTCATCCTGCAGGTGGGCGGCACAAAAGACAGGTGCGCAAGGGAGTTTTATATATATATATTTCCTTTAAACAACATTTTGAACATTACAAAAAGAAAACCCCTTTTTGCTCTGCCGAGCTTACGACTTCCTTCCTTCCCTTCAACAGGTATCCCATATCAAATCCAATCGCACAATTTAACTCTTTACTATTTCAATCCTTCTAGCGTCTTCAAATTTTTGCAATGACGCAAGGGAGTTTTTGGCGGCACAGCAGCTCAACTGTTTGGGGGAGATTTTGCTGAGCACAACGGCAGCTGGCAAGGCAGATGCGTCCCAGGGCAAAAGCAAACCACGCTTCTGTGTCCCCACCCCCCACCCAATGAAAGTTTCGCAGTGGGAAATCCCCCATATCTCTGCTTCTAAGGCCAAACCGTGATTCCTCCACGTGACCCAACAGCCACTGATGGAGAAGCTCTGTTTTGCTTTTTTAATTGCATAAAGTCTTCTCACGGTGAAAGCAACAGGGGTGGGTCGTGTCCTGTTTGCAGGCTTCCCAAAGGCACTGATGCTGGACCAGGTGGAGCTTTGATCAGATGCTGGAGAGAAATTATTCTGCTGATGCCTCTTATAACGCCTCTTACAGAGGCAACCTCTGATATTTTAACCAGCAGAGATTTGAACCTATTTTGTAAAATCCTTTAAGCAGATGTTGAATGACCGCCTGTCGTGGACGCTTGAGTTGCGATTCCTGCCCTCGCGGCCCCTTTGAACTCTGCAGTTCTATGACATTGCACTTCTGCTTATAAAAACTGCTTTCTTCTTGGCTTTTCCTGATGTGGTGTGTTCAAGATATAGTGGTACCTTAGTTCTCGAACTTAATCTGTTCCGGGAGTCCGTTCGACTCCCAAAACCGTTCGAAAACCAAGACGTGGCTTCTGATTCGCTGCAGGAGCTTCCTGCACCCAATCGGAAGCTGCGTCGGATGTTCGGCTTCTAAAAAACGCTCGCAAACCGGAACACTTATTTCCAGGTTTGCGGCGTCCGGGAGCCGAGCCGTTCGAGAACCAAGGTGCCACTGTATAGTGATACCTCTGGTTGCGAACGAGATCTGTTCTGGAGCGCCGTTCGCAACATGAACAGAACGCAACCCGTGTCTGCGCATGTCATGATTCGCCATTTCTGCACATGATGTCATTTTGCGCATCTGCACATCCGTGAGTGGCGAAACCCAGAAGTACCTCTCCGGTACTTCCGGGTTGCCGTGGGACGTAACCTGAAAATGCTCAACCTGAAGCAAACGTAACATGAGGTATGACTGTATTGCAATTCCAACTTTTATCTTATTTAAGAGTGATGGTTTCAACCAGCAATGGAGAAAAGCTGAGAGTGCCATTGAGTCGAACACCCTTGCAAGACACCCTCGAGAGAGAGACCTTGTATGCAACGTTAGGCCAACCTGCCTGGCCAGACAGGAGAAGCAGCTCTCGCTCGACCCTCGAGGGGAATCCTTTGGCAGGAATGCATCTACAATTTACTCAACTGTCTGGTACCGGAACCAGGGAGCCCACCCCATCGCGACCCTAGAGGGGAGGAATTGACAGCTGAGCTGCCGCTGTTAGCAGTGATTAATGGAACGCCGGGCTCCCTGGCCTTTGCAAGGATGCAGAAGAAGAGGGGAAGGTTTCGTGGTACCTTTGGGCTGTCTCCGCCAGATGCATCCGCCTGCTGCTCAGACGTTGCCTTGGCTGCATATTCCGCCACCAGCTGCAGGTCCGAGGTAATATTCTGTGCGAAGCGGTATCCTGAGGAGCCAGCACCACGCGGACTGGCCGGGCACGAGTTGGGAACACTGTGGAGAAGAAGCAATAATAGTAATAATTTATTATTGGCAAATTGACAATGAAACGAAGAGGAAGAGATGATAAGGAATTTAAGGAAGATTGGAAGGACTTTATTGCATATATACAGAAGCAAGGTACACAGGTTAACACATCAGCGTTCCAAAACCAAGGCGCACTTTCCCATAGAAAGTAATGCAAAACGGATTAATCCGTTCCAGACTTTTTAAAAAACAACCCCTAAAACAGCAATTGAACATGAATTTTACTATCTAACGAGACCACTGATCCATAAAATGAAAGCAATAAACAATGTACTGCAGTCACACAATCAATCAATCAGTAGCTGAACTGGGTTCCACACAGTCACAAAAAAACAGAAGAGCTGCAAAAACAAAAACACAAAATAAATAGCAAAAACAGACAGACCCCAGTGTAACACTCAAAATGGAAGTGTGGCATTCAAACCGGAGTATGTTCGGCTTCTGAAAAAAAGTTTGCAAACTAGAACACTTCTGGGTTTGCAGTGTTTGGGTTCCAAATTGTTTGAGTACCAAGGAACTAAGGCACTTCAGGTTACAGATGCTTCAGGTTACAGACTCCGCTAGCCCAGAAATAGTACCTCGGGTTAAGAACTTTGCTTCAAGATGAGAACAAAAATCGTGCGGCGGCAGTGGGAGGCCCCATTAGCTAAAGTGGTACCTCAGGTTAAGAACAGTTTCAGGTTAAGAACAGACCTCTGGAACGAATTAAGTTCTTAACCTGAGGTACCACTGTACTGTGATTTATTCAGTTTGTATATTGCCCTTCATCTGTATATCGCAGAATAAAAATACAAGATTAAAAAAACACAAAGTATGTAATAAAAACAAGAACAGAAAAACACCCGCCAAACCAATGAACTCTCCCTCCCCCATTTAAAAAGGGGTAAAAGATGTCAGTCGGTCAAAGGCCTGGTCGAAGACAAACATTTTCTCCTGGTGATATATAATGAAGACACTAGGCAAAAAAACCCAATCCCCACCCAGGGATAGCATTGCACAAACAGGGAGCCAGTGCAGAAAAGGCCCTGTTCTCCTGCTGCCATCCTTGGGACTTTTAAGCATTTAGCTCCCAGTTTACGGCTTTATAAACCATCATAGAAATGGAACAGTGATGTATCCCATGGCTAATCCCTGCAATTTCTCCAGAAAAGCTTAGAAGCAGCATCCATTGACACCCCACTCCACCACAATCTTATTCTCAAGAGAACCCCACCAGGTACGCTGGCTGGGCAAGTCACTGAGCCGAGATCACCCAGGAAATCTTCAAAACCGGGTACCACTGCTCACAGACCAACGTTAAACTCAACAGACAAGGAGGCTGGATTTCCCGACCAGCTAAATAATGCAGAACCACCCTCAAAATGTATCTGGGCAGTCCATGTCCCTCTTAGTGTTTCTCCTGGGAATCTGAGCTCTGCCCTCCCGATTGCAGAAATTAATATATATGAAAAGTGACGGAAATGAACGAAGCCACCGCTTGTTCAATATTCATCATTTCTCTAGTCCGTATCTTCAGAGTTTTCTCGGGGGCTTTCAAGAAATGTTTTAATACCTTGCTGCCCTCAAATACTGGAAAAGTAATTACCGCAGGGGTCTGCCAGTTACTGCTTGCCTTTTATCCTATTCACGAGGACGACATACAAATCTTGTGCCCTGAAGACTCCCGCTCCACCCTGACCTGCTTTCAATGTGGCTCTCTGAGCTGGACGACCGACCCAGTCCTGGAACGAAGAAATCCTAAAAGTGACCAGGTGAAGATTCAGCGACATGGAGGAAAACCTCGGAAATCCAAACCTCGAGTCTGCCATAATATTCTGTGTTTTTCTGCAGATACATATATGCCTGTAGAGGTGCACTCTCTCCAGCATTCAGGCCAGGTTCCTGGGTGTATCAGCACCAGCTTCCATGGCATTAGGTACAACCTGCAGGTAAGAATAGGGATGCGGGTGGTGCTGTGGGTTAAACCACAGAGCCCAGGACTTGCCGATCAGAAGGTCGGCGGTTCGAATCCCCGTGACAGGGTGAGCTCCCGTTGCTCGGTCCCTGCTCCTGCCCACCTAGCAGTTCGAAAGAACATCAGAGTGCAAGTAGATAAATAGGTACCGCTCCAGCGGGAAGGTAAATGGTGTTTCCGCATGCTGCTCTGGTTCGCCAGAAGCGGCTTAGTCATGCTGACCACATGACCCGGAAGCTGTACGCCGGCTCCCTTCAGCCAATAAAGCGAGATGAGCGCCGCAACCCCCGAGTCGGCCACAACTGGACCTAATGGTTAGGGGTCCCTTTACCTTTACCTTACAGGTAAGAATCAATGTGAGTCCCCTTCTCTGGACTGAGATGGATTCGAAGGGAGGCTTGAACCCACAGTTAATCCACTGGGTAGGGTTTATTTCGTATCCCACGTTGTGGCCCCACTGGCCTTTGATTGTGGTAAGGGGGTCTTGTAGGGTCTTGGGAGTAGCATTGTGTATATTGTGAATCGGTCCAGGGCTTTATTAAGAGAAAGGGGTACACTTACAGCAAACCAGCCCACGAGGTTTCTGAGTGTTTACATATGGACGCTGCAGCAAGGAGATGGTTTGTCCAGACCCAAGGGAACACTGATATATTCCTTATAACAGAAAGCAGCATATATCACTTTGGCCGGGTCTTCCCAGGACATCTGACCGGTAGGGCTGGGCGATATATCCATGTATCATCCCAAACCAGTTTGAATCCCATATCGTGATTATCGGTTTCATGGTTTTTGACCTGGTGATATACAGCAAATCAGGGCTGGGCAATATATTATCAAAAACTGGTTTCATGTGCATATCATGATATGGTTTCATATTTTTTGATGTGTGTGTGCCACACAAAATGACTATGTGGGAAAAACTGTGAAGCCAGTCAAGGCCCCTATTAAGCTCCATGATATACATTGTGATATATCAGTGTATCACAACGTTTAGCTAGTGAAATATCTCGAAGTTGAATAACAGCTCCATCCTTATTTCAGACAATGTGACATATCAGTAGGTCACGATGTTTAGCTGGCGATAAGCCATGAAGCTGAAAAATCAGATTATCTACTGACCAGATGAGGGGGTAGGTGGCAAATACCCAAACTCCCCTTTCTGGGCTCAGAGCCCAGCGCACCAAACCCCACAGAGATAAGGCCAGCATCAAAGCCAGACAATTAGCTTTTATCAAAGCGAGTGACTATAAACCTATATGAGCTCCTTGCTACAACAACTACCTATTAATTGTGGAGTTACCTTGACTACCAAGAGGGTGTTTTGCAGAGCTTCCGGAATGGTTCACCTGTGGTTACAACACAAGCAGGTTAAGGTAAAGGTAAAGGACTCCTGGATGGTTAAGCCCAGTCAAAGGTGACTATGGGGTTGCAGCACTCATCTCGCTTTCAGGCTGAGGGAGCCGGCGTTTGTCCACAGACAGCTTTCCGGGTCATGTGGCCAGCAGGACTATACTGCTTGTGGTGCAACGGGACACTGTGACAGAAACCAGAGCGCACGGAAACACAGTCTAACTTCCCGCCAGAGCGGTACCTATTTATCTACTTGCACTGGCGTGCTTTCAAACTGCTAGGTAGGCAGGAGCTGGGACCGAACAACGGGAGCTCACTCTGTCATGGGGATTCAAACTGCCACCCTTCCGATCAGCAAGCCCAAGAGGCTCAGTGGTTTAGACCACAGCGCCACCCGCGTCCCTGTATTCCAACACAAGCACCTGCACAGGGGACAGGTAGAAAGAATCTGGAAGCTGCTGGCCTTGATACCAGACTCCTTAATCCACATCAGCAGCGACTCCCTTTCACTGCAAGAGATTTCGGCAGCGACATGCAATTAAAGTGGCAGAGAATCACAGTGAGGAGAAGTGCCACAAGATGGCACTCGTGGCACGAGCTATAAATCTGGAGGAGGGAGCTGGGGGGGGGCAGAGAGAGAGAGAACGTGTGCCAAGCAACAAAGCAGAAAAATAATGACTGCTTGCTGAAACCACTGCCTCTCCCAGGCAAAACAGGAGCAACTGGGAGGATTCATAAGCAGGTCAAGAGAGATGATCAAACAGATTGGACTGGGTGCAGGACGGGGAGAGAAGGAATGTTTTTGGGAGGGTGAACTGCAACAGGGCAATTCAGCACCGGGGCGGAGGGTGGGGTTTCTGCTAGCCAGTCACTCGCAAGGAGCAAGCCCTCAGCACCCACGGCAGGCTATCTACTCTGAACAGAATAATAACAGAATTGTGTGTGTGCCACACAAAATGACTATGTGGGAAAAACTGTGAAGCCAGTCAAGGCCCCTATTAAGCTCCATGATATACATTGTGATATATCAGTGTATCACAACGTTTAGCTAGTGAAATATCTCGAAGTTGAATAACAGCTCCATCCTTATTTCAGACAATGTGACATATCAGTAGGTCACGATGTTTAGCTGGCGATAAGCCATGAAGCTGAAAAATCAGATTATCTACTGACCAGATGAGGGGGTAGGTGGCAAATACCCAAACTCCCCTTTCTGGGCTCAGAGCCCAGCGCACCAAACCCCACAGAGATAAGGCCAGCATCAAAGCCAGACAATTAGCTTTTATCAAAGCGAGTGACTATAAACCTATATGAGCTCCTTGCTACAACAACTACCTATTAATTGTGGAGTTACCTTGACTACCAAGAGGGTGTTTTGCAGAGCTTCCGGAATGGTTCACCTGTGGTTACAACACAAGCAGGTTAAGGTAAAGGTAAAGGACTCCTGGATGGTTAAGCCCAGTCAAAGGTGACTATGGGGTTGCAGCACTCATCTCGCTTTCAGGCTGAGGGAGCCGGCGTTTGTCCACAGACAGCTTTCCAGGTCATGTGGCCAGCAGGACTATACTGCTTGTGGTGCAACGGGACACTGTGACAGAAACCAGAGCGCACGGAAACACAGTCTAACTTCCCGCCAGAGCGGTACCTATTTATCTACTTGCACTGGCGTGCTTTCAAACTGCTAGGTAGGCAGGAGCTGGGACCGAACAACGGGAGCTCACTCTGTCATGGGGATTCAAACTGCCACCCTTCCGATCAGCAAGCCCAAGAGGCTCAGTGGTTTAGACCACAGCGCCACCCGCGTCCCTGTATTCCAACACAAGCACCTGCACAGGGGACAGGTAGAAAGAATCTGGAAGCTGCTGGCCTTGATACCAGACTCCTTAATCCACATCAGCAGCGACTCCCTTTCACTGCAAGAGATTTCGGCAGCGACATGCAATTAAAGTGGCAGAGAATCACAGTGAGGAGAAGTGCCACAAGATGGCACTCGTGGCACGAGCTATAAATCTGGAGGAGGGAGCTGGGGGGGGGGGGCAGAGAGAGAGAGAACGTGTGCCAAGCAACAAAGCAGAAAAATAATGACTGCTTGCTGAAACCACTGCCTCTCCCAGGCAAAACAGGAGCAACTGGGAGGATTCATAAGCAGGTCAAGAGAGATGATCAAACAGATTGGACTGGGTGCAGGACGGGGAGAGAAGGAATGTTTTTGGGAGGGTGAACTGCAACAGGGCAATTCAGCACCGGGGCGGAGGGTGGGGTTTCTGCTAGCCAGTCACTCGCAAGGAGCAAGCCCTCAGCACCCACGGCAGGCTATCTACTCTGAACAGAATAATAATAATAATAATAATAATAATAATAATAATAATAAGTTATTTATATGCCCAGCTGAAGCTGGGCTCAGAGCACCCTTAACAGTCGTGCATGGCACACGTTCCCTCCATGCCCTCAGCAAAGGATCAGGAAAATCTACAACAGGCAGTATGGTGCAGTGGTTAGAGTGTTGGGCTAGTATCTGGGAGACAAGGTTTCGAATCGCCACTCAGCCATGAAGCGCACTGGGTGGCCTGGGGCCAGTCGCTGTCTCTCGGCCTGGTCTACCTCGCAGGGTTGTTGTGGGGGTGTGTGTGTAAAAAAGTAGGACCATGTGAAACACCTTGAGCTCCTTGCAGGAAAAAAGTGGGATAGAAATGTAATAGGGAAGTAAATAATACAATCGATGGACATAGTTTAGCTGGCACCACCAATGTTTATTCTGTGAGATATTTATGTCTGTCTGTCTTCTCTTCTTCCTCCACAAAGCTCAGCTTTTCAACACAGGCACCGAAAAGCTAAGCAAAATGCAAACTCAGGGTAGAGGCAATTGCTGTCGCAGCTCCTACTTCTACCGAAACAAGGCCTGCTAAGACACAGTGCGGAGAGGAAGGGAGATTGCAAGGCCAGGCCTTCTGCATCGGTGTCTGTGTGCCCACGTCTGAATTTGCAGTGCAGCATGGGCGCTCTTGAAAGACAGCCCTGCAGCCCAGAAATGGAAGCAAGAAGAAATTCCGACGAAAGAAGCATGGCAGACAAAATTAATGGACTACGCAGAATTGGACAAAATGACAGGAAGGATTTGAAACCTGCGGGACCAGATATTTACAGAAGATTGGAAGAAATATACGAACTATTTGAAGAGCACTTTCTTTGGAAGCCAAACGTGCTCCGTTTTGAGTGTGATGCTTCCATTCTGAGTGTTACGCTGAGGTCTGTCTGTTTTTGTGGCTCTTTTGTTTTGTTTTTTGTGACAGTGTGGAACCCAGTTCAGCGACTGACTGATTGATTGATTGTGTGACTGTAGTACATTGCTTATTGCTTTCATTTTATGGATCAATGGTCTCGTTAGAGAGTAAAATTCATGTTTTAGGGTTTGTTTTTAAAAGTCTGGAACGGATTAATCCATTTTGCATTACCTTCTATGGGAAAGCGCGCCTTGGTTTTGGAACGGACTTCCGGAACGGATTAAGTTTGAGAATCAAGGGACCACTGTACAGTATTAAAATCACTTAAAACAAATTAAGAGTCAAGATGGGTGGGGTATAAATGAATGAACGAAGGGTAGGTCATATGTTGTGTGCATGTCTGCCTACCATTATTTATTATCTAGCATCAATCTATCAAGCTATCAACTGTCTGTCTGTCAGCTGTCAAAGGCTAGGATAAAGTTCTGCATCTTCGGCACATGACTAAAACTCCACAATGTCGGTGCCAGAAGCATCTCTGTGGGGAGGAAGGTTGCAAGACATTGGGGGGGGGGCTGGTCCAACTGCCCAGTCTGAGTGGAAGGCTACTCAGGGGCAAGCTCTATTGCTCACAGTCAAGACTTGTGATTTCTTGGAATCTGTACTGGCAGGAAAAATTATTCCACCTGGAGATGTTGATCACACACTCAGCCAGCTGTGATTCGCTTCTCTCTGTGTGTCAATTTGTCCTACAGACCGAGAATTATTCATGTACATCCACAATCCTTGGTGTACGAGACACAGAGACATGTGCCTCTGCATTTGCTTCGCGGAACAAAAAATGGAACTGCATCCCAAGCCAGCGAAATCAGAGCCTTGTGGTTTAGGATAACGTGGAAATAGGAGCAGATCGTCTTAGAAATTTTCCATTATGCACTGAATACAGTCTACAGGTTAACAAGCTTGCCGTGCCAATTAAAAAGACATCAGAGAAAACTGCCAGTGGGGGGGGGGGGGGGAGAGAGAGAGAGGTAGCAAGGTACATCTCTAATAGTAAAATAAGGCTATATAATAATAAAACCAACTAGCACCCAAGTACTTATTCTTAAGAAATGGAGGCAGTGAGAGGTTTTACTTTCTTGAGCTCCATGATCACTGCAGATGGTGACTGCAGTCACGAAATTAAAAGACGCCTGCTTCTTGGGAGAAAAGCAATGACAAACATAGACAGCATCTTAAAAAGCAGAGACATCACCTTGCCAACAAAGGTCCGTATAGTTAAAGCTATGGTTTTCCCAGTAGTGATGTATGGAAGTGAGAGCTGGACCATAAAGAAGGCCGGAGAATTGATGCTTTTGAATTATGGTGCTGGAGGAGACACGTGAGAGTCCCGTGGACTGTAAGAAGATCCAACCTCTCCATTCTGAAGGAAATCAGCCCTGAGTGCTCACTGGAAGGACAGATCGTGAAGCTGAGGCTCCAAGACTTTGGCCACCTCATGAGAAGAGAAGACTCCCTGGAAAAGACCCTGATGTTGGGAAAGATGGAGGGCACAAGGAGAAGGGGACGACAGGGGACGAGATGGTTGGACAGTGTTCTTGAAGCTACCAGAATGAGTTTGACCAAACTGCGGGAGGCAGTGGAAGACAGGAGGGCCTGGCCTGCTCTGGTCCAGAGGGTCACGAAGAGCCGGACATGACTAAACAACAACAACAACTTATTCTTATGCAGCAAAAAGGGGGCTACCACCCGCAAACAAGATGAGGGAGATATTGTGGATCTGGAACAGGCTCAGAAAAAGGAAACCCAAATGATGGGAGGGGATACAGTGACTCCCCAGTGAGGAAAGGTGGCAGCGTTGGGGACATTTTGCCTTAGAGAAAAGGAATGTAAGAGGCACCATGATAGGAGTTTGTGAACATATATGTGGCACCGAGAAAGTGGAGAGAGGAAAGCGTTGCTCCCTCTCTCATAATACCAGAACTCACGGCCGTCCGATGGAGCCGAATGCTGGAAGATTCAGGACAGATAAAAAGGACACACTTATGGAGGAAAGCACTATAGACGACTACTCTCCGCAGTGGCAGTGCACAGATGAAGATGTTTCAGAATATCAGCGGCCGGAAACCACGGAATGGGAGAGGGCTCTTGTGCTCGAATTCTGGTTGTGGGTTTCCCACAGGTGAGAACAGGATGCTGGGCCTGACCACAGAATCATCGCAGAATTGCAGAGCTGGAAGGGATCACAACGGTCCTTAGTGCAACCCCTGCAATGCAGGAAACTTTTCGCAAAACATGGGGCTCCAATTCACAGCCCTGAGATTAAGAGTCTCGATTCTCACTATATATCTATAGCTATCTCTCTATTCTGGACTTCCATCCTCCCCTTTGTGGGTCCTATTATTTCCTCCCGCATCTTTTATGATAGTCCAAATCCTTTGCATCTCCACTGTGTCCAGAATTCAACCCTAAACTACAAGTGATATTCTAATCCTAATACAGTGGAACCTCTACTTACGGACGTAATCAGTTCCGGAGGTCCGTCCGTAAGTCGACCCGGGTCTCTGATAGAAGCATCATTGTGCGCAGGTGCATTTGGCAGTGGTGCGCTTCTGCGCATGCGCGAATCGCGGCAAACCTGGTATTTACTTCCGGGTTTGCCGCAGTCGCAACTTGGATCGGGCCCAAGTAGAGGCGGTCGTAAGAAGAGGTTCTACTGTAATGATTTTAACTGCTTGCAATGGTCTTTAAGATAAGTTATAAATTTCCCCCATTCCTTATTAAAATGTTGGTCTTCCTGATTTCTGACCCTTCCTGTCATTTTAGCCATTTCAGTATAGTCCATCAACTTTATCTGCCATTCTTCTCTTATGTTTTCTACTGACGAGCTGCAGCCCTCCTCCAAAAGCTCACTAAACTCTTTGCATGTTAGGATGGAATGCAAATGTAGTGAATGGCTAAATAGAGTGAATTTAAGGAGCCATTCTTTGAGCCTAGTTCTTCTCTGTGTTCTGAACAGATCCCGGGAGTCTCTCAAGCAGAGGGCTATTCTAGCCTGGCTGCTTGGGATTCGGTTAAACGGCAATGACGGCAAGGCAACCAGAAGCCTTTGCTATGAAAAGGGTGCGCTGTGTGCCCCTGAGCTATCCCGGGGTCCTCAACTGCTCTGATCCGTATGCGATGCCCAGCCAAACTATTGCTTGGACAGAGCCAGCTAGAAGGAAAATACAGCCTGCTTCGTTCAGCCCTTCTGCTATCACTGCTCCCCAAAAACTAAGCTGTGGTTTTGCTCAGTGCAAAGCTTTGTAGCTGACTTACTCCCAACAAACCATGAGCTGTAACCAAGGTTTGTTCTTGGTTTAGTGCTTGCGGTTGTGCCAGAAGGGGCTGCTGGGATTTGTAGTCTTACAACCTCTGGAGAGCCACAGATCTCAACTCAGATATATAAGCTAGGAGTCAAATGGCTCCTGAAACCAAGATTGCTGTTGCCAAAAATGGAATGTCTAGCTGCCATTTTGGGACAAGACGGCTTAAAAGTCTTATTTCTCAACTGATGGACTGACTGTGATTGATTCTCGGTTGAATATCTGACTAGTTCAGATGACAACTTTCAGCTAGGTTAAGAGCTTTGAGTACTTAAAGAAGAAAAGTCGCTTGATCCAGCGACAGTCCACATATATATTGGCCTATTCCGACCTCTTTTTCTTTATGCTGACGGCTGCTGCTCAGGCTGCACAGAAAAAGCAATTTGGTTCCAGAAATCTGTTCCGATTGTGCAGATAAAACATAACTGATAGAATTTTACAGGATGGGGTATTAGTGTGTGCCTGGCTAATTTCGAACACAGATTCCAACCCGTCCCAGATTTAGATGACATCTTCTATTTGCACAGCACACACTTGAGATACACGTTAGAGGACCCTTGTATTCTATCAAGCGCATTATTCATTCTCACAACGAACTCTGGGGAGGCTACTTTTGCTCCCATTTTAGAGGTGCAAAACTAAGGCAGAAAGAAAACACCCACAACCTAGCACAGACTTAAAGGGTGCCTAAGGCGACAGAAACTGGCACATGGCTCTTCATCGTGTTGTGGCCACTGGCTAGCCCGAGACAGCCAGCGATCCTGATGAGCATTTTGATACGCAAGATCGAAATCTGACACGCCAGCCACAGACTCTCCCGGGAGGCGTTGCCAACACGACCCAAACGAGAAAGAAAGAGCGAGCAAGCAATGAAGATAATCTGAGCAATTCCAGCCTCATGCTTCCCCCATAAAACCCTGCTGTTTCCAATTAGGGCACAATTCAATTTAGACATGCGTTACGAGAAACAGAATGCACACATCTGAAGACCGCGGACATTTGCAAAGGACGCGCATCTCCGGGGAGAAAGCAAGGCAATTATATTGAAAGCATATTTTTTTTGGAATGTAAGCTATCTCGAGAATCAAATCTGCACTGATCTGAGACTCGAAGATGAACACAAATCTAAGCTGGCCTCCCCCTTTCACGCTCTGTGGCTCCGCGTCACTCATTTCCCTTGACAGCGAGCTCCTGCAGAGTTTCGTTTCCCCTCTTTCTCATGGGCCACCAACGCAGCCGTCCTCTGTGGTCCACGCAGGGAACGCCAATATGTTCAGGGCAGCTGCTGTTGCGATACTGGCAAAGCAACCTTCGTGGCTTCCAGCCCACGATCGTCGCAGTTACCTGCATTTCAGAGAGTTTGCAGGAGAAGCGTTCAAGTTGGCACACAGGTCGCAGGTCCCCACGTGGGGAAAAACAAAACAAAAACACATAGATTCCTTGAACGTAAAACTTAGGTTTAGAGGTTCTAGGCTCAATCTGGTTGCCGGGTTTGTTTTTTGATGAAAATACATTTAAAAACGTATTCATCTTTTTTATGGGGAAAAGCAGCTTGCAACATTAAGAACCACCATGAAACAGCCTAAACCTAAAGCAACAAAACCATGGGCCAGAAACAATCGAGAACATCTAGCTAAAAGTTGAGCGCTGAAAACGAGCCAAAAATCAAACTGCAAATCAAGTTAAAAACAGCTGGGAAGACAGGAATGTCTTTGCCTCATGCCTAAGAAGCCGGCAAAGCAAATCTGCTAGCCAAGGGGCCACCACTGAAAAGGCCTTTTCTCACAGCGGCAAGGGTATTATTAGCCCAGGTTTGGAAACAACAGCAATTGCCAACAGTAGAAGAATGGTGGCAGAAGGTAATGGAATACACTGAAATAGCTAAATTAACGGGGGAAATTTGAGAACAGGGCGATTAAACATTTCAAAAAGAATGGGAAAAATTAATGTTGTACATAGGAAAGATAAGGTAGAACTGAAACAAACCTCATAATGTGAAATACAAAGAAATTTACTGGATAATAAAAACAGTAAGTAGTAAAATGTACAATGTGACTAATGTAACTGACAGTAGCTGTAAATGAATATAGACATACAACAAGAATTGTATATATAGAAGGATTTGTTTGTTTAGAGATATTCTATGGGCAAATATGGAAGAAGAACAACAATATACAAAATGGATGAAGACAATTTGAAAAATTTAGATGCGATATAAAAAAGCCAGAAGAAGGAAGGAGGGAAGCCAGCTTTTAGGAGCAAGCAGGTGGCGCTGTGGGTTAAAGCCTCAGCGCCTAGGGCTTGCCGATCGAAAGGTCGGCGGTTCGAATCCCTGCGGCGGGGTGCGCTCCCGCTGCTCGGTCCCAGCGCCTGCCAACCTAGCAGTTCGAACGCACCTCCGGGTGCAAGTAGGGACCGCTTACCAGCGGGAAGGTAAACGGCGTTTCCGTGTGCGGCTCTGGCTCGCCAGAGCAGCGATGTCACGCTGGCCACGTGACCCGGAAGTGTCTCCGGACAGCGCTGGCCCCTGGCCTCTTAAGTGAGAGTCTGTCAAGACTGGCCCGTACGGGCAGGGGTACCTTTACCTTTACTTTACCTTTATAAATGTAAAATGTAATACAATATGTGTATGTGGAGTATGTAACTGAAAAACCAATAAAGATTATCCTAAAAAAAAAAGAAAAAAGAAAAGAAAAGGCCTTTTCTCCCCTTTCTGCTCCCTTGGAGGAGGAACACAGGGATAGGGCCCTCCTGAGTTGACTTTTTTTCTTGCAGGAAAATGAGAAAAAAAGAGAAAATGAGACCCGTCCCCCCACCAGCAGCCGGAAGTGGGACAGCCTGTGCTATTACCTTCATCCCAGTTCTGCCTGCTGCATGTTAAGGCCAGTCTAAAGAGGAAACAAGAGAGGAAGGAGAAGCCTAGAATTGCAGAATTGGGAGGGACCCCGAGGGTCATCTAGTCCAGCCCCCTCCAAGGCAGGAATCTTTTGCCCAAGGTGGGGAATCAAACCCATAACTCTGAGGTTAAGAGTCTCACACTCTACCAGCTGAGCTGATTCTTGTTTGATATTTGCATTCCGCTTTTCCAGCAACAAATGCGAACGTCAGCGGTCCGACAAAAGAAGAATGGCAGACAAAATTAATGGACTACGCGGAATTAGATAAAATGACAGGAAGGATTCGAAACACTGCGGGACTGGAGATTCACAGAAGATTGGAGGAAATATATGAATTATCTGACGAGCAACTGTAATCAACAAATTACGCTAGTAGGACTACAAGAAGTTTTGTAAGGAGGAATATATGAAACATTGCAAAGTAGAGAAAGAAGAGAGATATTAGTTATGAGATCTAAATGTACTAGTGAAAGTAAGAAATGTAAATTAAGGGAATAGATTGGAAAATTTTCAGATGTGATTGATGGAAGTCAAAAAAACTGTGTAAGATATAAAAGTATGTTTAATTATTGTTGAAAATGATATGTTAAAAAATGAATAAAAATTATTTTTTTTAAAAAAATGCTAGCATTAGCAGGGACCCACACGCAAACTACAAGGGACGTGGGTGGCGCTGTGGGTTAAACACAGAGCCTAGGACTTGCCGATCAGAAGGTCGGCGGTTCAAATCCCCGCAACAAGGTGAGCTCCTGTTGCTCTGTCCCAGCTCCTGCCAACCTAGCAGTTCGAAGGTACGTCAAAGTGCAAGTAGATAAATAGGTACCGCTCTGGCGGGAAGGTAAATGGAGATTCCGTGCGCTGCTCTGGTTCGCCAGAAGCGGCTTAGTCATGCTGGCCACATGACCCGGAAGCTGTACGCCGTCTCCCTTGGCCAATAAAGCGAGATGAGCGCCGCAACCCCAGAGTCAGTCATGACTGGACCTAAAGGTCAGGGGTCCCTTTACCTTTACCTTACACGCAAACTACAGCGTCAAACACGGTAACCTATAAACTGAGCATGCGTCAACAACAAATTTGTCTGAACAATCAATACAATTCAGTGAAGTGCTAATACTTCAAAATATTGCAACGAATTTGCTGAGCACCAGCCCTGTTTCGGATGACACCCTCTCTCTGCGAAGGGGCTTCTTCCTTCCTCCCAGGCAGTAAGAACTTCAACGGGTTTTTTAAAAACCGGCTGACTCAAAAGCTTTGCGTTTGGCAGCCATTGCAGAGTTTTAGCTTGTTTTGACTATCGAGTCCCGAAGCTGATTTGGTTCTGGAACGAGGCAGAATTGTGGAGAGGCCACACCACAGCCCCCAAAAGGGCCTGATTTGCACTGTCTCTCTCCCCGCCGCCCCCAACCTAAAAAAACCAAAAGTGCCTCCTAATGTCTGCAAAATCTTTGCTTGAAACTGGCTGCTGTTTTGGCCGTCCTCAGCGAGCATGATCTCACAGACAGGATGTTTCTATTGGCTTTCTCTTGCAAGGCCGAATTCCACATTTCTCTCAGTTGTGCAACATGGCAATACAAGCCCCATATCCCCTCTTTTTAATGCTTTATTTTTTACCACAAAAATGCACGCCCCGTATCTGAAACAAAACACAAAGCAAGCGGGGCTCAGTCCAGCAGGCACGGGTCATTTCCTCCCTCACTGAAGCCCTGAAAAAAGCAGTAAGTTATTTTTTGGGTGGAGGTTTCCCAATGACTGTCAGAGGCAAATAGGTCAGCTGCTGGAAACCCCAGGGGGAGCGTGGGTTTTCCCACAGGGGCATCTGCCGCAAGGGCCACTGACTTCCTATGTTCTCGAACTCAGATCTCCCAGGTCCTGGGAGGATGTCCCTTAGAGAAGGACCTGAACTATTTCCCTTGAAGCCCGAGTTTCGCAGAATCATAGCGAGTTGGAAAGGACTCTGAGCATCACTTAGTCCAGGGGTAGGCAACCTAAGGCCTGGGGGCCGGATGCGGCCCATTCATCTTCTCTGTCTGGCCCGCGGACCAGTTAAGGTTCCTGTATACTCATACGCTTTTCATACCGGTAGACAACTGCATTGGATCATCTAGTCCAGCGGTTCTCAACCTGTGGGTCCCCAGATCTTGTTGGACTACAACTCCCATCATCCCTAGCTAGCAAGGCCAGAGCTCAGGGATGATGGGAGTTGTAGTCCAACAACATCTGGGGAGATGACGCAAAAAAGCCAGAAGACGGAAGTCAGCTCTTAGGAGCAAGTATAAATGTAAAAAGTAATGTAATATGTGTATGTATAGTTTGTAACTAAAAAATTAATAAAGATTATCTTGCAAAAAGACAAAAAAGAATGTGTGCTTTTATTTAAAATGCATCTCTGGAATATCTGCGGGGCATAGGAATTCGTTCATTATTTTTTTCAAAATATAGTCCTGCCCACCACATGGTCTGAGGGACGGTGGACCGGCCCCCGGCTGGAAAAGGTTGCTGACCCCTGGTCTAGTCCAAACTCCCTGCAGTGCAGGAATATTCAGCTGCTGCCCGGGACAGGGCTTGAACCTGCAACCTTGGCGTTCTCAGAGCCACGCTCTAACCAACCCAGCTGTCGTTTTCCTCTGGGTTTTGTTTCATTTGACGTTTTAACGTGCCGCAAACCGCTTCGAGTTATTTTCCTTTAAGGTACAAAGCAGTACAGGAATGAAATGGGGAATAAAAGCAGCAGTGTCTGCTAGAGGCAAAGCAATTAATTGCTTAATCGAAAAAAGGAAATTCAGAAGAAGGGGGAAAGGAGGGGAAGCGGAGGAGGAGGAGTTTAATAATAATTCCTCAAAGCAGCAGCAGTTTCCACAGTGGAACGGCTGAAGTGAGCACGCTGGGCTGGGTTTAGTTGACTCAACTTTTCTCCAGGTGCGGGGGGGGGGGGGGCGGAATTGCAAACTTTCAAAAGTGGGAGAGAAAAAAGAAACGGAAGAGGTTCTTTTTGCAAAGAGGAGGGGAGATTTCTGGGAAGTAAACAGAGAGGCGGGCAAGAGGCAGAAGGGGTCAAGGGATCGTTTGCTGGGCGCTGCCAGGCTGCCTCTGGTCTCTGTTCCCTTGCAGTTAGAAAGCCCTGCCCCTTAAGTGTGGGGAGGAATAGGAAGGGGAGAGGCCAGGCGAGGCTCCGGTTTCCAGAAAGGAAAGTAAACTTAGGATCTGCAAAAAGTGCCCCCCTCCCTTCCTTCCCTGCCCCGATGGCCAATCAGGGCACGGCGAGGCAAAGGCGCACCAAATTAGGCAAGTGAAACAGCTACCAAAGCAAGAAGGGGGGGGGCGGGGGGAGAAAGCTGAGCTGATGAGATCAGACTCCCAAGGGAGGGGTGGGAAGGAAGGGCTAGGAGTCCCCACCCACCTCGCTTTCACAGAAGGATTGCTGACATTCCTAGAAGACAAGGAGAAGTTGCTCCCACAAAAGCAGCCAACCTCAAAAAAGGCCAATTTTCTTGCAGAGGGTCAATGGGCAAGCGGGGGGGGAGTGTTGCCACTGGACAGGGGCTGCGATTCTGACAGGTGGCCAGCTGGAAGCAACCTGGAAAACTGCTAAGCAGGCACTGTTCCTGTTTTTGGTTTTTTTAGCTCCAGGTTCCTGTGACACGGGTGGCGCTGTGGGTTAAACCACAGAGCCTAGGACTTGTTGATCAAAAGGTCGGTGGTTCGAATCCCTGTGACGGAGTGAGCTCCCGTTGCTCAGTCCCTGCTCCTGCCAACCTAGCAGTTCGAAAGCACGTCAAAGTGCAAGTAGATAAATAGGTACCACTCCGGTGGGAAGGTAAACGGCGTTTCCGTGCGCTGCTCTGGTTCGCCAGAAGCGGCTTAGTCATGCTGGCCACATGACCCGGAAGCTGTACGCCGGCTCCCTCGGCCAATGAAGCGAGATGAGCGCAGCAAACCTCAGAGTCGGCCATGACTGGACCTAATGGTCAGGTGTCCCTTTACCTGCGACACAGGGGTAAGCTGCCTCTGGGCGTGGAGGCTCCACTGAGCTCACGGCAGCTGAATGGTTCTGCTATCGACCGCGCAAATCTGCCTAACCCACAGCCGTCAATCACCGGAGCTCGCGGGAGCAGATCCTGCAAGTTAAAAATTGTGCTATGCGAAGAGACAGAAGTGCCACTTTGGGCCCCCATAGGCAGGGAACTTGTACTGTACTACAGTGGTGCCTCGCAAGACGAAATTAATCCGTTCTGCGAGTCTCTACGTCTAGCGGTTTTTTCGTCTTGCGAAGCAAGCCCATTGACAGCTTAGCGGATTAGCGCTATTAGCGGCTTATTGGATAAGCAGATAACCGGCTTAGCGGCTTAGAAAAAGGGGGGGGGGGGGAAACCTGCAGGAACTCGCAAGACATTTTCGCCTTGCGAAGCAAGCCCATAGGAAATTCGTTTTGCGAAGCGCCTCCAAAACGGAAAACCCTTTCGTCTAGCGGGTTTTCCGTCTTGCGAGGCGTTCGTCTTGCGGGGCACCACTGTACTTCCAAAGGGCTTCTTCCCCCTTGTTTTGTCCTCTCAAAACAGCCCTGCAAAGTATCTCAGGCTGACCAGTGGTTGACTAGGAAGCTGCCTTCCACAGAGTCAAGACGAGGCTGCACTGGCCGGCGCGGCTCTTGAGCAGTTCCGAAGAGGAAGAAGGTGTCTCAGCCTTGCACCCCCTGCAGGGCCAGAGCCTGGGGCGTTCTGCATGCAAGACAGCCGCCTGCTTGCCTTTAATGCACGAAAAGCACATTATTATTATTCAAATATAGTGGTACCTCGGGTTAAGTACTTAATGTGTTCCGGAGGTCCATACTTAACCTGAAACTGTTCTTAACCTGAAGCACCACTTTAGCTAATGGGGCCTCCTGCTGCTGCCACTGCACCACTGGAGCACGATTTCTGTTCTCATCCTGAAGCAAAGTTCTTAACCTGAAGCACTATTTCTGGGTTAGCGGAGTCTGTAACCTGAAGCGTATGTAACCTGAGGCATATGTAAACCGAGGTACCACTGCATACTGAAGGCGGCCGATCTCGTTCATATCCGGAGAAAGAAAAGCACTTAGAGGAAACCTCGAGAGGCATGCACAGAAAGGGGATGTTTGTAAACAAGAACGAAAAGGTTGAGCAAAAGAAGGAAACCTCAAGAAAGAGTTCTGCGGGCTTTTCCCCCAAGAAGCTCAGATAGATTTGCTTTATGCTGAAGCCCCAGCAGATGTTAAAAGCACTGAGCATCTCACAGCCCTTTTCTTGAAGGGCTCAGTGGGAGAAGCCAGGGCTACTGACTTCAAAGGGGGGCAGGGAATTGGGGTCCCTTTCAATTCTATGAGTGGGGCAGCATTAAAAAATATGCAGGTTATGCGCTGGGTAGCTTTGCCCTCCTCCCTCAAAGCGGCAACCTGGAAACCAATCCCCAAGGTGTGGTTCTTTGTCGGAGAGAGGGAGGGTGTCAGGTGACGAAACCGCAAAGGCTGCTTGTGAAAACAGAACTTGCTGCCCAGCGTTTCTCCTGTTTTCACACATGCAAGCTTTGGAATGGAGTCCCCCTTGTAGAGGACAAGGGTTAAGGGTAGCCAAATTCTGTGCGATTGCCATAAAACTTAGGGAACAAGCTGTGCTATCCTAACGATTAAAGCCTGCTTAAATGATAATTTTAGGTTATATGTTAGTGACTAAGTTTTAATTTACCGTATTTTTCGCTCTATAAGACCACAAGACGCACCTAGTTTTTGGAGGAGGAAAACAAGAAAAAAAATATTCTGAATCTCAGAAGCCAGAACAGCAAGAGGGATTGCTGCGCAGTGAAAGCAGCAATCCCTCTTGCTGTTCTGGCTTCTGGGATAGCTGCGCAGCCTGCATTCGCTCCATAAGACGCACACACATTCCCCCTTACTTTTTAGTAGATCAAAAGTGAGTCTTATAGAGCAAAAAATGAGGTATATATATTTTTAACTGTTGCTGTATCTGTATTGTTCCTGTTATAAGGTAAAGGTAAAGGTACCCCTGCCCGTACGGGCCAGTCTTGACAGACTCTGGGGTTGTGCGCCCATCTCACTTAAGAGGCCAGGGGCCAGCGCTGTCCGGAGACACTTCCGGGTCACGTGGCCAGCGTGACATCGCTGCTCTGGCGAGCCAGAGCCGCACACGGAAACGCCGTTTACCTTCCCGCTGGTAAGCGGTCCCTATTTATCTACTTGCACCCGGAGGTGCTTTCGAACTGCTAGGTTGGCAGGCGCTGGGACCGAGCAGCGGGAACGCACCCCGCCGCAGGGATTCGAACCACCGACCTTTCGATCGGCAAGTCCTAGGCGCTGAGGCTTTAACCCACAGCGCCACCTGCGTTCCTGTTATACCTAACTGCAAATTCAAATGTATCCCTATCGTGTTTTATGACTTCCTTGATATTGTATGTGGGCTGGAACTGGTCTGTGACTGAAATAAAAATAAAAAATTCACACATGCAAGCTTTGGAACGGAGTGACGGAGGGCACTTTGGGCCTGCTTCTTTTCCAACCACCAAAGGAAGGGGCAGGAAAACGCAGGGAGATGTCTCTTGCCAGGGCCAGCAATGAGCCCACCACTGCCTCTCCCAGCCTTTCCCCAATCTGGTGCCTTCCAGATGCTTTGGACTACAGCAGCCATCAGCTGGAACAGGCCTGCCGCTTGGGGTTGATGGGACTTGTAGTCCAGAACATCTGCAGCAGTGGTTCCCCGGGGGGGGCAATACCACCCCCCTGGAGAGCAGTGGGGATGCCTAAAGGGGTGCAAAGAGGCAAGGGGGCGGCAGGGGGTGCAAACGATGAACAGAATTTGAAAAGTTGCTGCTGCTGGACCAAGGAGTTGGATTAATTAAAGTGGATAGTTTTAACTGCACTTTGAATAAATGTGCAATTGACTGTTTTGGCCGATCGATGACTTAAGAGCATCCTTCTTCAAAGATGCAAATATCCCAGCTGAGAGATCGACTGGGTATGTGATTAACTTTTTATTAGGGGACAGGTCATAGAATCATAGAGTTGGAAGAGACCACAAGGGCCATCGAGTCCAACCCCCTGCCAAGCGGGAAACACCATCAGAGCACTCCTGACATATGGTTGTCAAGACTCTGCTTAAGGTCGTCCCCCCCCCCCCCATTTCTGAAAAACTGGGCTGTTTTGCCTATAGAGTGGCGATTTTAAGGAGAAAAGTTTCTGGGGATACGTTAGGTTCTTCAGGGGAACAAACTTTTACCTGGCGGAATCACCTGGTTTTAATAATGTGTTTTATGCATTTGCTCTGTAATGGCTTTGGCTGCGCGGGTAAATAACAATCACCCTATTTGTTACCTCTCCTGAATTTTATTGTGTTGTTATCACCCTTCGAGGGCGGTGCAAACAGCTATTCTGAATAACGCAAAGGGCAGGAGGCAAAGGGGATGAGTTTCTGGCAAGAAGAGGGCAGTGGCCCAAACCACTGGTCTAGGGAGCATATTCACCCAGTGCTTTACCAGTTTCACTGGCTCCCGGTGGAGTATCGGGTCAGGTTTAAGGTGCTGGTTTTGACCTTTAAAGCCCTTTGTGGCTTAGGGCCCTCGTATCTACGGGGCCGCCTCTCCTGGTATGTCCCACAGAGGACCTTAAGGTCCATGAATAAGCATAGTTTGGAGGTCCCGGGCCCTAAGGAAGTCAGATTATCCTCCACCAGGGCCAGGGCCTTCTCAGTGATGGCTCCGACCTGCTGGAATGCTTTGTCCCGAGACCAGGGCTCTGCAGGATTTAACTTCCTTCCACAGGGCCTGTAAGACAGAGCTATTCCGCCTGGCTTTCAATTTGAATTTAGCCTGATCTTTTATTCCCCTTCCTCCCCTCCCCATCCCTTTTTATGAAGATCACCCGCTCTGGGATCCCACAGCTGGTTCTCCCCTGGTCTCCTCGCTGGCCCAAGTGGGACTAATTTAGCCAGCTAGCCCTGGTGATCATCAAATGTTTATTGGATGGATTTCCCCCCTAAATTGATTTTTGATTTTATTGTTATGCACGCTTTATACCGTATAGCCAGTGTGGTGTAGTGGTTAAGAGCGGTGGACTCGTAATCTGGTGAACCGGGTTCGCATCCCTGCTCCTCCACATGCAGCTGCTGGGTGACCTTGGGCCAGTCACACTTCTCTGAAGTCTCTCAGCCCCACTCACCTCACTGAGTGTTTGTTGTGGGGGAGGAAGGGAAAGGAGAATGTTAGCCGCTTTGAGACTCCTTCGAGTAGTGATAAAGCGAGATATGAAATCCAAACTTCTCTTCTTCTATTTTATGCTGTGGGGGTTTTTTTTGTAGCATCAATTAAGTGTTTTAAATTTGTTGTCAGCCGCCCTGAGCCCGGTTTCCTGAACCGGGAAGGGTGGAGTATAAATAAAAATTGATTATTTATTATTATGGGACACCAAGTGGCCTAGCAGCCTGTGCATTGCCAGGGAGCTATGGCCGCTCCCTCTTGCAGGAGCCCTGCCCCACGTCGCTCCCTACAGCATGCATGTCCAAAGTCTGTTTTGGGGGCCTAATCTGGCCCCCTGGCTGGTTTCATCCAGCCCCAGCGGCAGTTTATTTTCTTGGGGTCAAATCCTAGAAAAAAGCTCAACAACTTCCAAGCTCACGCTCACGCATGTTCATGTCATCAAATCTGGCCCTCTTTGAAAGAGGTTTGGCCCCCCCTGCACCCACAGCAAGCTCAGGCCCAGCGGCGTAGCGTGGGTTGTCAGCACCCGGGGCAAGGCAAGTAATTTGCGCCCCCTAACCCGGGGCAAGGCAAGTAATTTGCGCCCCCTAACCCAGGGCAAGGCAAGTAATTTGCGCCCCTAACCCCTAACCTGCCGCCGCTGCCAGCTTCTTCTTGCTGCTGCCTGGGCTGGGGTATTTACGGTAAGGTAGCCATGGCGGCGGCGGCGGGTCCGTGTCAGGTGATCTGAGGCGAGTTGCCGCTGGCGCTGCCACCCAAACGACGCTGCTTGCCCGGAGGAGGAGGAGGGCAGAGAGGCGAGGAAAATGCAACATGGCCCAGCAGCTGCAGCGGCGGCGGGGCTGTGAGGAGGGGCTGCCTGGCGCGTCCTCCGCGGCCAGCGCTGAGAGCCGCTGCCTGCCGGACGCCTTCAGCCCGGACGCGCGCACAGCTCGTCGGTTCCGCGAGACATGGGGCTCTGCTACAACCTGCACCCGAGGCTCTTCGGCGACTCCGGAGGCGGCGAGCGCGCCCCCCCCAGATGTTGCGCCCGGTGCGGCCAGCCCCCCCTGCACCCCCCACGCTACGCCACTGCTCAGGCCTGCAGGTGTCAACAGAGAACCAAGGTCAGGACTACCTTCATGTGCAAACACTGAATGGCAGGAGATAAATCACAGGAAGAGAAGCAACAGCAGCCTCTCTCCCTTCCAAACCTGGTTGCTCTGGGTCTCCCATTTATTTGGGCGTATCGAAAAGGCAGGAATGGCTTTTAACCCCAATTAATGCTTTTGAATTCTGGTGCTGGAGGAGACTCTTGAGAGTCCCATGGACGGCAAGAAGATCAAACCGATCCATTCTGAAGGAAATCAGCCCTGAGTGCTCACTGGAAGGACAGATCCTGAAGCTGAGGCTCCAAGACTTTGGCCACCTCATGAGAAGAGAAGATTCCCTGGAAAAGACCCTGATGTTGGGAAAGATGGAGGGCACAAAGAGAAGGGGACGACAGAGGACGAGATGGTGGGACAGTGTTCTTGAAGCTACCAGCATGAGTTCGACCAAACTGCGGGAGGCAGTGGAAGACAGGAGTGCCTGGCGTGCTCTGGTCCAGGGGGTAACGAAGAGGCGGACACGACTAAACGACTAAACAACAACAAAGTTTCACACTGGGTGGCTTCTGAGTGACCCACGACAGAAGCCGCCCTGGTATTTCGCCAGCTGATCTGCTCAGGATGGCTCTGTTAACCATCCCTGCCTTTCCGAATTCTGCTGAGTAGAGGCTTTTCACGGAGACCTTCTAGAGGCTGAGATTCTGCTCTGTTGTGGACAGGCAGTTATCTCTCAGGCAGTGCGAGAAACTCAGATATATGAGCTAATTGCCAAATGGAACCTTAAACCTGGGTTGTGGTTGCCACAATGGAATGTCCTAGTGCCTTTTTTAAAAAACGGGGGCCGTTGTTGTTAATTTCATTTCTATACCTCTTTATAGTTTAAAGGGGGGGGGGAATCTCTAAGCAGTTTACAACACATTAAAACTTCAAATAAGACAATGCAAAATGAAATAAATTCAAGCTTCAAGGAAAACAGTTCAGGTCCTGCTCTAAGGGACATTTTGCTTTCCCCATATTTATTTACCTACTTAATTTATAAAGCTGCACCATATCAGAAGGACTCTAGGAAGGCAGTGGGGTGTAGTGGTGAGAGGGTCGGATGAGGACCTGAGAGATAAGGGTTTGAATCCCCACTCAGGCAGGAAGTTCACTGGGTGACCTTGGAGTCAGTCACAGCTTCTTAGCCTACCTCACAGGATTGTTGTAGGGATTAACGGAGGGGTGGGTTCAGCCATGTCCTCTTTGGAGGAAAAAGTGGGATATAAGGGTGAAAAATAAGCTATTCTGCTGACCTGCTTCAGAAAGCTGGAGGGGCCAGCCAGATGAAGATGTCAGGCGCCAACCTAGAGTCCAGAAATCTCCACGTGGTCGCAATTGGTCCCGCAGCACTTTCACCTGGCACCTGGAGTTTCTAAGACTGCACCCTGGCAGACTCAAGGGCCCTTGTGACTCCAACCGTTGCACAGGAGGGAGACAAAGGTGGGTGCCAAGTCTCGCTGCCCCCCTTTATCTCATTTGATGCATTTATATTCTCCCGTTCGGCCGAGGCGCTCAAGGCAGGTTACAACTCAAAATGCAATAAAACAAATAAATGGTTCAAAGTATTAAACGTCAAGACTCCTCTCAGGCTGACGGATGGTTCTCTTCATGGGAGCCCATGGCGAGCGCTCCCTGAACAGAGCCACATTAAACCGCTGATTAGAACAAACCACGGTTCAGTGTGAACAAGCAAGTTGCCTTGTCGACTTTGCAACACCCCCCCCCCCCCTTCAAGGGAGCCGGAGCAGAGAACAACGAGTTGTTCCAGTTTAGCTTCGCAAGAATTCCGGCAGCAATTCAGCAAGAGTCATGGTTCTGTGAGGATTGGAACTCAGGTCCAACAGTATCACTGCGTTCTCACAGTACCACAACACAAAACACAGTGGTACCTTGGTTTAAGAACAGCTTAGTTTACGAACAATTTGGATTAGGAATGCTGCAAACCCAGACGTAGGTGTTTTGGTTTGTGAACTTTGCCCTGGAAACAGAACATGTTCTGCTTCCTGCTGTGTTCCCCGCTGCTATGGGAATGGTTTCAGAATGCTTTGGCTTAAGAACAGACTTCCGGAACGGATTAAGTTCATAAACCAAGGTACCACTGTACTGCCCGGTGTGAAAATCACCACTGGGCATGGCTACTGGGTAGCAGAGGAGCCCCCGTTTCCTAGCAATCCTGGAAAACCCATCCCCACACCAGGGCAAATGGCTAGAAAGCAAAGTTTGATAGAAAGCAGAATTTGATGTAAAGTCCTCTTCATGGGCGGACTCAGAGCAAAAACACGCTCCTGTGCAAAGAAGGAGCGGTTTAGAAACAAAACATAAAAGTAATCCATTAACAACTTGGTTCCATCAAGATGCCAGCAAAGCAGACAGGATAATGTTATGTATACTTTGCTTGCTGCTCAATTGGCACAGAGTTTCACAAAATATGCATCATAACAAATCCCTTATTCTGCCTCCACCAGGTGCCTTGGTTTCCATACAACCACAGAGTCGTTGTGAAGAAAGTTGGTGTAAATTTTAATTTGTTTCGGTACAGTAACTTTTTGTACACTTTGATATTGTTGCCATTTTATTCTCCATTTCTCTTTTTGCAAACTGCTTTGAGGTTTTTTGTTAAAACAAACAAGCAGTGCACATGTTTTATGACACAAAGAAACAAACCTAACTTAACTCGGGCATCTTCTATACGAGAGCCAGTCTTGCTCTGAATGTTACATAGCGGTTCTCAAACTTTTTTTTCTCTGAGCCATACTTGCAGAACAAAAATTTGCTCGTGCCACACTGATTTTTTTAATAGACAAGAAATCACAAAAAGCAGCAGCTCCTAGCAGTGCTTGGTTTAGAACACAGAAGACTTTCTAATATGATCATGGGGAATCTAGTAAGTATGAAACAAGTCAGCTACACAAGAAAAGGAGCAATTCCCAAAATATAATAGTGAATATTGTCCTCGAATATTCCTGCCACATTTCCCATCCTCTCCTGCCACACCAGGGTGGAGAAGCCCTGCTCTAGCATGAGCCGGGAGAAGCGTAACTTGGCCGTGTTTCATGATAGAGCCCGTTTAGTTTGGGGTGGCAAAACCTGCTTCCCCCCATCGCTGAAGTTAGGAGGGGCAATTTTAGCCATCATTGCAATGGTATCCCCATTTGGGCGAAAGGGGGGGGGGGCTTGGGGACAGGAGGCCCAGCGTGACGTCCTCTAAAATGCGTGCCAAGGCAAATTTTACTTTTGTGTTGTATTCTGTGAACAGCCCCATGATCTTTTGACGCAGGGTGACATGTAGAATTAATAAATACAGAGGTACCCTGGTTCTCAAATGCCTTGGTTCTCAAACGCCGAAAACCTGGAAGTAAGTGATCCGGTTTTCAAATGTTTTTCAGAAGCTGAACGTCTGATGTGGCTGTCGGTTGTTGTTTCCGGAGTGCCTGCACCAATCAGAAGCTGCACCTTGGTTTTCGAACATTTCGGTAGTCAAACAGACTTCTGGAACAGATTAAGTTCGGTGCTTTTGCTTTTTAATTTGCGTTTTTGTTTTCGAGGCTTTTTCAGTTAATTTGTTTTTGTGACTGTGTGGAAGCCAGTTCAGCTACTGATTGATTGATTGATTGTGTGACTGCGGAAATGGATAAAAGCCCCCCATCCAAACAATGACTATCATCAGTACAGGTAAGAAAAAAATAATAAATTTCATTTTTATCATCTGCAATACTGTCTTATTTATTTTGTAATACAGTACATTGTTTATGGGACGCAGGTGGCGCTGTGGTTTAAAGCCTCAGCGCCTAGGGCTTGCCGATCGAAAGGTCGGCGGTTTGAATCCCTGCGGCGGGGTGCGCTCCCGCTGCTCGGTCCCAGCGCCTGCCAACCTAGCAGTTCGAAAGCACCTCCGGGTGCAAGTAGATAAATAGGGACCGCTTACCAGCGGGAAGGTAAACGGCGTTTCCGTGTGCGGCTCTGGCTCGCCAGAGCAGCGATGTCACGCTGGCCACGTGACCCGGAAGTGTCTCCGGACAGCGCTGGCCCCTGGCCTCTTAAGTGAGATGGGCGCACAACCCCAGAGTCTGTCAAGACTGGCCCGTACGGGCAGGGGTACCTTTACCTTTACCTTTACATTGTTTATTGCTTTCATTTTATGGATCAGTGGTCTCGTTAGGTAGTAAAATTCATGTTAAATTGCTATTTTAGGGGTTGTTTTCTTAAAGTCTGGAATGATTAATTCATTTTGCATTGCCTTCTATGGGAAAGCGCGCCTTGGTTTTGGAACGCTTTGGTTTTGGAACGGACTTCTGGAATGGATTAAAGTTTGAGAGCCAAGGGACCATTGTAATAATAAAGGAGCCGCATTTGCGCTGCTTGCCTAAAGTCTCTGCAGTGCTAGCCGCCCCTTCATTGCCCTGACCCACCAAAATGACAGACCTTTCTCTCGCTTTGCGCATCAAACACGTGAGCATAGACTGATGGGCTCCTTTTGGGGGGGAAGCGCCCTCAAACTGGTCCCGCAATGGCGATTTGGTGCGGAATAGCAAAGCTCCTCCTTACCTGATCGTGCCGGTGGGAGAGGGCAGGGGGCTGACAAGGCTTCGGAGGTCCGGCTCCGGAATGTGGATCTTAAGCGGCGATATCTGGGGGTAGAGCGGCCGAAGTGGAGGTGACGAGGCTGCTTCCTTCGCCTCCTCTCTGTGGTAGAGCGACGTGAACTGGATCTTAATGACTGTGCTGGGGAATCGAATAGTACACCTGGGGAAGAGGAAGGAGAGGGAGAAAAAAAGAGTCAAACGGCCTGCAAAACATTAAGGGCCAATGGTTCGAGACACGCAGTGAGGAGAGAGTCAAAACGGCTGGTTTTCTAAGTCCCGCAGAAAAGAAAGTCCTTCTGCACACAACACATAAACTATGGGACTCCCTGTTGCAGGAGAGCTGTCAGAGGCTACAACTCCCATTAGCGCCAGCCAGCACGCCTAACTGTCAGGGGATTTGGGAGTTGTAGTTTAGGACCATTTCCAGGGCAGTGTTAGAAACTCAAGATGTATCAGCTGGGCGCCAAATGGCAACTTAAATCAAGGTCGCCACAACAGAACGCCTATTTACCCAGGGGGTGGGTGAGTGGGTATTTATTTTTGTAATTTGTATACCACCCTATACCCGTAGATCTCAGGGTGGTTGGACTAGACGTCCCCCAGGATCCCTTCCAACACTATATTTCTCCGATTCTACGATTTAAAATACATTGCTTGTACATCGCTCGCTCTTGCAACAATTCACTTGTACGCAAGGAGAAACACGCACTGTGGAAAGACGGAAATGTTATTAACTATGGACTAAGTCAGGGGTTTCTAAATGGCGGGCGCAAACCTGGCGCCCAGAAATCTCTCTTTTTATATATATATATATAATATTTATTAAGGTTTTCAAAAAATAATACAATATGAATTAAAAAAGAAAAAACAACAAAAATACAAAAATAATTAAAAACAAATAGAATTTTCATTACTTATTTTCTTTAACTTATTTTCCAGACCTCCTCATACCTCCCTTTCTTGTATTCCAATTCATATTGTTAGTTCAGCAAATCCTCACCATTAGTTTTTACTTATTTCTAAGCCTTTCCCCCCCCATATCTCTTAAGCATTACAGCTGGAAACCACTTATTTTCTGTCCACCATCATTCTAACATTCATTAATTTTACAGTATTTCTGTAAGTAGTCTTGAAATTTCTTCCAATCTTCTTCCGCCGACTCTTTTCCCTGGTCTCGGATTCTGCCGGTCATTTCCGCCATTTCCATATAGTCCATCATCTTCATCTGCCATTCTTCCAGAGTGGGTAGATCTTGTGTCTTCCAGTATTTTGCAATAAGTATCCTTGCTGCTGTTGTCGCATACATAAAGAAAGTTCTGTCCTTCTTTGGCACCAATTGGCCAACCATGCCCAGGAGAAAGGCCTCTGGTTTCTTCAAGAAGGTATATTTAAATACCTTTTTCATTTCATTATAGATCATTTCCCAGAAAGCCTTAATCCTTGGGCACGTCCACCAAAGGTGAAAGAATGTACCTTCGGTCTCTTTACATTTCCAACATTTATTATCAGGCAAATGATAGATTTTTGCAAGCTTGACTGGGTCCAGTTGCAGCTGGACCCGTGCCGGTAGGAAAACGTGCCTGGGAAATTCCAAATACTGGTGCCACCCTATAATCTATAATCACGCCAACTAACAGCATCTCTCCAGGGGCTCAAGCGGGGGTCTTTCCCAGCCCGACCTGCAGGTGCCAATGAACAAATTTGAGACCTTCTGCGAGCAAAGCAGAAGGTGGCACTATTTATTATTATTATTATTATTATTATTATTATTATTATTATTATTATATCATCATCATCATCATCATCATCATCATCACCACAGTCATACCTCGGTTACAGACGTTTCGGGTGGCACGGTTTTAGGTTGTGCACCGCACCAAACCCGGAAGTACCAGAATGGGTTATTTCCAGGTTTCAGCGCTTGTGCATGCACAGAAGCACTAAATTGCGCTTTGCGCATACACAGAGGCACCGAATCGCAACCCGCACGTGTGCAGACGCAGTGTTGCTGTTCACAAATGCTGCGGGCTGCAAACGTGCTTCCAGCACGGATCACGTTCGCAACCCAAACGTCCACTGTAATAAATTTATTAAATTTATATCCTGCCCTATGCCCTGAGGTCTCAGGGCAGTTCGCAGCATAAAATGTAAATATAAAACCACAAAATATATAGTCGAAATAAAAACAACGCAATAACCCCCACCACCACCACCAAGCCAGGGCCCGTGCCCTAATGAAACACACCAAAACAAAAGGGTTTTCCTCCTCATGCCTTGTGCAGGTTGCTTTGCTCATGTCGACTGCAAGGTCCCAACTGCAAGGGAAGCCTTCTGCATGATCACCTGGGCTGGGCTGAGCAGCCCCCCTGCAGCGATGAAATGTGCTCCATTCGCACATCAGGACCCCAAAACGCATCTGCAAAGGTGCACCCTTTGCAAACCGCTGCCGGAGCATCACTGGTGCTGAGTTCCCCCGTCCCGGAGGCAGCTGCCTTGGCCGCAAGAACTCAGAAGTCACAGATGCATCTTCTCCTCTGTACAGTGGTACCTTGGTTCTCAAATGCCTTGGAACTCAAAAACAAATTGGAACCCAAACACTGCAAACCCAGAAGTAAGTGTTCCGGTTTGCAAATGTTTTTTGGAAGCCGAATGTGCTCTGTTTTGAGTTTTACACTTCCGATTTGAGTGCCACACTTCTGTTTTGAGTGTTACACTGAGGTCTGTCTGTTTTTGCTATTTATTTTGTTTTTATGACTGTGTGGAACCCAGTTCAGCTACTGATATTTTGACTGTGTGACTGCAGTGCATTGTTTATTGCTTTCATTTTATGGATCACTGGTCTCGCTAGATAGTACTATAAAATCCATGTTAAATTGCTGTTTCAGGGGTTGTTGTTTTTAAGTCTGGAACGGATTAATCCGTTTTGCATTACTTTCTCTGGGAAAGCACACCTTGGTTTTGGAACGCTTTGGTTTTGGAACCGACTTCCAGAATGGATTAAGTTTGAGAACCAAGGTACCACTGTTCTCCGTACAGCGGTGGAATAGCCAGAGGAGCTCCACCCGCTCTCACAAGCAAGGAATTGCCAATAGGCACACCCTCCACCCAGCATGGAACAGGAATTAGTAGAGGAACCATTCTCCTCTGACCCCAGTACACAGCCATCGTTTTGCAAAACGAACCCCGGCTCCCTAATTTGTCTCGAAGAAGCTTGCTCAGCAGCTCGGGAGCCGAGCGTGGCAAGAGTTTTATCGTGCCCCGAAATCACGTCAAGGAAAGGGCCCATGAAATGGAAAATAAACTTCCTCAGTCACTGCCTGGCTGCTCTCCATCTATCCTTCTGAGATGAGCTCCCTTGCCCTCCGCAGAAAATTTGCCAGGGGCTTTCGGACTCACGGGCAGGATGCTGTTAGCGCCACTCATATGGCTGGGGGAATGAGAAGGCCGGGCTCCCAGGGGCAACCCCTGCAAAAATGGGAGCAGGCGGCGGAAAGCTCAACACGCCGCAGCCGAGTTTGACCTACAAGCTTTTGCTGAATTGCCGCTCACCGTTTCTAAGCTTTTTATTCGCTCCGCAGCCTCCTTCCAAGAACGCGAAAGCTTTATCGTCCGTGCTGAGTGTCGTCGCAGGCTCTGGGTCTGAGCCTGTAAAACTCAGCCATTGCTTTGTGTGATAAAATAAGTCTCCCCTCCCCACTTTGTGCTGGACTGTCTCACAATATGACAAGCGACAATGGAACTGTTTGTTCCACACCATCAGCAAGCAGCCCAGGTTTGCCTCTGCAGTTGGGAGGAAGAAGCTAAAGAACCCTGCACTCGCTTGAACCCTTTTCTCGGCATTTTCCAGCAGCAAAGCAGGAACGAGCTTGGCGAGTTTTCGCAGCCTCCGCCGGGCACCTTGAGATCAATACATCACCGCTGTGTAAAATCCCCTCGCATAACCTGCATTCCCCACCAAACCCAAACACTCCACCTGCTTTTTGCTCCAGGCAAGGCTACACCATTTCGGCAGACATTCTCCCAGCCAGCAGTTTATGTCCAATGGCCACCGGCCACACGGACCTCAAACATGCTATAAGGACCGGCTGTTATGATGGACACTGTAGCATACAAGTCAATTTTCGGCGGGCGCATTTTTCTCACCACCAAGACGGCTGACAGCGCATTGCCAAGGTTACGGCTACCTCTCTACGTCTCTCTTAACAGCAGCCTCTTAAAGGGATGTGAGATCACAATTCCAGCTCAGAGAGACGCTCCGGGGTGGAAGGAGCAGCAGTCGCCACCGTGAGTGGAAGCGCCAAGAGCACAACTCCCGTTTCTCGGGCTCACCGTTGTTTTCCGGGAAGCACTCTCATTCTGGCAGTTAAGAATGTTTCCAAATGGGGAAAAACCAAATTAAAACTCTTGAACACGCACGCCCTCTCAACTCTGCCACCATGGGCTCCTTCAGGAGGAAGTGGAGGATATAAATTCAAAAAATAAGTTACCGTATTTTTCCGTGCATAAGACGATTTTTTAATTTTTAAAAAATGTTAAAAATTGGGGGGGTCATCTTATACACAGATAGTGCAGGGGGGGATGGGCGATTGGTGGCAGCGGCAAGCAGGAGATTGTCAGCAGCGATTTGTAGGGGGGAGATTGGTGGCTGCGGCAAGGCCTGCTGGTGATTGGCTGCGGCAATTGGCGGCTGCTGGTGGGCAGATTGGTGGCTTCAGCAAGGCGTGCGATTGGCAGCGGCAGTCAGGCGGGTCATTGTCAGCAATCCCCCCCCCCCAAAAGCTCAACAACTCTGAGCAATCCCCCCCTCTTTCCTTAATGGGATTGTTCCACAAATGAGGAGCCACTGCAGAAACGGCCCCGTTCTCATGTTGCCACCCTCCACACCTCTCGTGGGGCAGGCACCCAAAGAAGGGCCTCAGATGAAGATTGCAGGGTCCGGGCCGATCGAAAATAACACTCTACCCTCAACACCCAAAATTTAAAAGCTCACAGAAGATTAATACACGCCTAAAACTTGAAGAGCGTCATAATAAACAGTTGAGGCTAATGGAATTTTTTAAATTATTATTTTTTAAATGCAATTACCGTAAATTTCGCTCCATAACATGCAGATTTTTCCTCCTAGAAAGTAAGGGGAAATGTCTGTGCATGTTATGGAGTGAATGCCTACAGATGGCGGGGGAATCTGCTGCAGTTGTGAGCAGTCCGTGGCTCGCTTTGAAACAGCAAAGCGGGTGTAAGCGGCTCCTGTCAGCGAGCCGAGCTGGGGAGGAGGGAGAGAAGCAGAGCGGGCTTGGCTGCTTTAAAACAACCCCGTCCTCTATGTTCCTCTCTCCTCCCCACTGAGCTGCTAAGTAGCAGCAAAGCTTTTCAGCCAGCCTAGCTGGGAGGAGGGAGAGAAGCAGAGGGGGTTGGCTGCTTTAAAACGACCCCGTGCTCTCTGTCCCTGCCTGCAGTTTTTTGCTGTCCGATTTTGGATTAGCCACTGTAGGGGCTGTGTGTGTGTGTGCTTGAGCTATCGTTCTCCTCCTCCTGCTTCCCGTTCACTCTCCCTGCGCCCCTGCGCTCTCCCCCCGACTTTAGAATTGACACTCTGTGTGTCTGTGTGTGAGAGAGAGGGCTCCTTCTCCTCCTCCTGCTTCCCGTTCACTCTCCCTGCGCCCCTGCGCTCTCCCCCCGACTTTAGAATTGACACTCTGTGTGTCTGTGTGTGTGAGAGAGGGCTCCTTCTCCTCCTCCTGCTTCCCGTTCACTCTCCCTGCCCTCTCCCTCCGACTTTAGAATTGACACTCTGTGTGTCTGTGAGAGAGGGCTCCTTCTCCTCCTCCTGCTTCCCGTTCACTCTCCCTGCGCTCTCCCTCTTTAGAATTGACACTCTGTGTGTCTCTGTGTGTGTGAGAGGGAGAGGGCTCCTTCTCCTCCTCCTGCTTCCCGTTCACTCCCCCAGCGCCCCTGCGACTTCCAGCGCTCTGCAACTTTAGGGCCAGTTCTCTCTCTGCGTGTGTGTGTGTTTTGACCTCACTGCGCTTGTTGGGGGAGAGTGTTGGTCGCAATTTTTCTTGATTTGTCTCAGAGTGGTTACTATCATGGTTTCCTTGCTGGGGAGGAGGGAGAGACGCAGAGCCTGCTTGTTCTATAGGAGCAAAGCCGGAGAGGAGCCTCTCCTGCATTATCAGCAGCATCCTTCTCCACACCCCCCACGCGTGCTCCTTGTCCCTTGAATTCTTTTCCTTCCCTCCCCACTTAAAACGTGGTTACAAAGCACGGATCCACATGGATCCTCAGGATTTTTGCACTAGGTCACCACAAATTCACCATCAGATCACATAGCATATCCATGGCTACAGCCTGCACCAAAAAACACACGCACCCACTGTTTCATGGGGCCGCAATGGCGCAAAAACGTGGTTACAAAGCATGGATCCACATGGATCCTCAGGATTTTTGCATTGGGCTACCCCAAACTCACCGTCAGATCACATGTCTGTGGCCACAGCATGAACCACAAAAATCATACATCCACTGTTTCGTTTAGAATATTTTTTTCTTGTTTTCCTCCTCTAAAAACTACGTGCGTGTTATGGTCAGGTGCGTGTTATAGAGCGAAAAATACAGTACTTTACTGTCCTTCCCCCTTAATCTGGGCATGTTCACCCCAAAAATGTCATTCGTTTTCAACTGCTGCACTGGAGAGGGAAAACGAAAAAACAAACAAACAAGCAAACAAGCAAACAAGCAAGCAAGCAAACAAACAAACAAACAAACAAACAAGCAAACCCTGTTCCTAATAACAATAGTAAAAGAGAATAGCAGAAAGAAAGAAAAGGATTCCTTTGTGAATCCCTTCTGTAAAACATCCGAAATTCAACAGCAGCTGCCAAGAATGCATGAATAACACGAGGCTGTAAAGAGAAAGAATAGCAGCGTTTGAAAGCCAGAGATCAGAGAAGACGGGAGAAATAGCGGCATTAAAAAAAAAATTAAGAGAAGTGTATGGCTGTGGGAAAAGAATAAGCAAACTGCAAAGAAATCAACAGAGGGAGAAATAAGACTTGCGGCCTCTCCTCCGCCCCAGGCGTTCTTTTTTAAAAGAACACCTTTTCACAGTTCGCCGGGCGATAGGCGCTGTAAACAAGGCCGTATAAATAGGAAGGCTTCCATAAATCACCGCGGAACTGTAAATTCTGGAGACATCTTGCATTGCTCAATCCCTGAAAATATTTGCACTATCGGAGCTTGTTTACACGCTTGAAAAATCCAGAGGCCAGTTTGGGAGGTGGCCCTGCGCAGCAGTGGTTGTTCTCTTGACACAATAATCCTGGCTGGGCTCACGCTGGGTTTTTTCCCCCTTTCTACAAATGGCTGTGCCCCTTTGCTAAGTGTCTCTGGGCGTTCACGTTGCAGGGCACCTCCCCCCTTCCGCTCGTGTTTATCCCACGCAATCTGCTGTGCAAGTTGCTGTACTGAAGTCCAGTGCCGAGAGCCTTCTGGCAGTTCTCTCCCTGCGAGAAGCAAAGCTACAGGGAAGCAGGCAGAGGGCCTTCTTGGTGGTGGCGCCCGCCCTGTGGAACGCCCTCCAGTCAGATGTCAAAGAGAAAAACAACTACCAGACCTTTAGAAGACATCTGAAGGCAGCCTTCTTTAGGAAGCTTTTAATGTTTTAAGGACTGGAATGTGTCCAGAAGAGGGCAACCAAAATGGTCAAAGGCCAGGAAACGATGCCTTATGAGGAACGGCTAAGGGAGCTGGGCATGTTTAGCCTGGAGAAGAGGAGGTTAAGGGGTGATATGATAGCCATGTTCAAATATATAAAAGGATGTCACATAGAGGAGGGAGAAAGGTTGTTTTCTGCTGCTCCAGAGAAGCGGATACGGAGCAATGGTTCCAAACTACAAGAAAGAAGATTCCACCTAAACATTAGGAAGAACTTCCTGACAGTAAGAGCTGTTTGACAGTGGAATTTGCTGCCAAGGAGTGTGGTGGAGTCTCCTTCTTTGGAGGTCTTTAAGCAGAGGCTTGACAACCATATGTCAGGAGTGCTCTGATGGTGTTTCCTGCTTGGCAGGGGGTTGGACTCGATGGCCCTTGTGGTCTCTTCCAACTCTATGATTCTATGACTACAGTGGTCCCTCGGGTTACAGACGCTTCAGGTTACATACGCTTCTGACTCCGCTAACCCAGAAATAGTACCTCGGGTTAAGAACTTTGCTTCAGGATGAGAACAGAAATTGCGTGGCGACAGCAGGAGGCCCCATTAGCTAAAGTGGTGCTTCAGGTTAAGAACAGTTAATTCGGAACGAATTAAGTACTTAACCCGAGGTACCACTGTATTCTATTTTAATATTCTGTTGGAAGCCGCCCAGAGTGGCTGGGGAAACCCAGCCAGTTAGGCGGGGTATAAATAATAGATTATTTTTATTACAGTATACAGTGTCCCAAAATTCTCTTAATTTTGGAATCTCTTTCCTTGCAACTGGAATCTCTTGGGTTGAGTCCCAGCCTCTGGAGAAGAAGGAAGAAAACTTGCCCCATCCTCCACACAGCAGCCCTTCAGATATTTGAAGATCACCTCTATCTTCTCTTCTCCAGACTAAACATGCCCAACTCCCTCAACCGTCCCTCATAAATATTTTTAATATCACTGACGTCTTCCATTGTTGCACCTCGCCCTGGGACTTTAGGTAATATAATTCCCATGATAAGAATCAGTCTGTTCCTCTGCAGCCAAACCATCCATGAAGCTGTTGTTGAGCACTGGCAAGCCCAGGAATGACCTCTGCAGAATCTCTCCGTGGAAAATGCTTCCTGGTTTAGTACGTTAATGACTCCCAATTTTGGCGCAAGGTTGCTGTGGGGCAGTTTAATTAAACCCCATGGTGAAATTAGGGAGCAGAATGTAGGAAATGCATCCTTCTCAAGATCCACCTTATTTTGCAGAGTGAGGGCCAGGGCAAACCAGGTATCCCAGCCAGATGGGCATGCTATAAATAAATAAATAAATAAATAAATAAATAAATAAAAAATAATAATAATAATAATAAAAACAATAATAATAATCCTGGAAAGGTTGCTTGCACTTTCAATCGCACCCTGAGACAACGCAAACCCACAAATACGTGTGCAAATGCGCCCCATGACTTTTGACAGAGACTCTACTGCTGCCCCCCCCCATTAAAAACCATTTTTTTAAACACAGCCTGGATAGCAGGTCCACATGGATACAGAACTGATGGATACTGCAACAGACTTAAATCCACCCATTTCCGTTAGTCTACTCGTGAGTGGGACTATCATTTTACCTCAAACCCCCCCCCCCCAAAAAAACCCAGGTGGAACATTAATCTAAGAAAATAAATGTTGGGTTTGGTCCTGCTGAAAGATCCTTGAAATATTAAATGGTATATAAATGCTTTTAAATCAATCAATCAATACACCAAAGAAGCAAAAGGTACAAATTCCTTTTACAGTCGTACCTTGGTTCTAGAACGCCTTGGTACTTGTACGTTTTGGCTCCCGAACGCTGCAAACCCAGAAGTGAGTTTTCTGGTTTGCGAATGTTTTTTGGAAGCTGAACGTCCGAAGCAGCTTCTGATTGAGAGCAGGAAGTTCCTGCAGCCAATTGGGAACTGTGCCTTGGTTTTCGAATGTTTTCAGAAGTCGGACGAACTTCCGGAATGAATTATGTTCGAGAACCGAGACGTACGATTGTACTGGCCTATTTGGTGTTAGCAGTTAGGCAACCGTTAGGAGCTTGGTGCTGATTTCAAGGGGGGGGGAACCTGAAGACCCCATCATTACCCCCAGCTTCCAGAAGACTGAGATATGCAGCAAAGTGAGGTCCCCCAAATTTCACAATAGACCACCTCACTGATTTGCTTCTGTCGTTAATCACACGGAGTTTTAATATTACAGGAAGCGAGCTGTGCATGTTCCATGCCACCAGCAAACAGATCAGGGCCGGCCTTGTTGTTGTTTAGTCGTTTAGTCGTATCTGACTCTTCGTGACCCCCTGGACCAGAGCACGCCAGGCACTTCTGTCTTCCACTGTCTCCTGCAGTTTGGTCAGACTCATGTTTGTAGCTTCGAGAACACTGTCCCACCATCTCGTCCTCTGCCGTCCCCTTCTCCTTGTGCCCCCCATCTTTCCTAACATCAGGATCTTTTCCAGGGAGTCTTCTCTTCTCCTGAGGTGGCCAAAGTACTGGAGCCTCAGCTTCAGGATCTGTCCTTCCAGTGAGCACTCAGGGCTGATTTCCTTCAGAATGGAGAGGTTTGATCTTCTTGCAGTCCATGGGACTCTCAAGAGTCTCCTCCAGCACCAGAATTCAAAAACATCCATTCTTTGGCAATCAGCCTTCTTTCAGTCCAGCTCTCACTTCCATACATCACTACTGGGAAAACCAGAGCTTTAACTATACGGACCTTAGTCGGCAAGGTGATGTCTCTGCTTTTTAAGATGCTGGACCAGCCTTAGAACGATGCAAAATGTCTGTGGCCTTGATAACAGCACATGACACCCAAGTCTCCTCTAAGCCTGAAGGGGAAGGAGGGGTACCCCAAAACACCCCTCCCCACATCAAAGTGCAAAGCCGTTTGCTTGCTCCCCCCTCCCCTCTTTTGCATTCCAGTTAAAACATTTTTGCTCCATCTGGCAAAAATACATTTGGGCTCTTGAAGCGATGCTAAGCGTAGAAAGCGCTCAGGGCTGGCAGGATCCTCTCTGCCAGGCCCCCCAAAGGACCAAAAATAGCAAAGCCAAACACGAGAATGGTGCAGGCGGTCAGGCAACGCGTGCAAAGGATTCAGCTAAGCAGGACTCTTGCTTGTTAGCTAGGATTTGACGTATTAAAATAGCTCCTTGGCACACTCTCCCTCTGAATCCCTCCTGAATAAATCAGCCTTTTTGTGTGTGCGCAAAGCCCTGAGGCAACTCCTTCCTCCATTCAAACGAAGACTGAATATATGCATTTGTTTCTGCTTCGTATTTGTTAGTCAAATTGCTCCAAATTCAGACTGCGAGAGCTCCAGGGGAGGGCGCTATCCTGGCGCCGGGGCTCTTCTAGGAAGCACCGTGTTGCGCAATTCTTTGCAGATGAGCAGGTTGCTTTTTCATCCCGAATCCTGTCCGGGACTCAACAGGGAGAAGCTGGATGTTGGCTCCAGATTCACAAAGCTGTGAGCATAATGCACACTCAGGAATTGCCTGCACCGCGCAAAGCTGGGCCTTGAATACTGGGTGCAGCCACGAGGGCGCTGCCAATAATAGTAATAGTAATGATGATGATGATGATGATGTTCCAACAGAACATTAAAAACACAATAAAACATCAAACATTAAAAACTTCCCTAAACAGGGCTGCCTTCAGATGTCTTCTCAAAGTCAGATAGTTGTTTATTTCCTTGACATCTGATGAGAGGGCGTTCCACAGGGCGGGCGCCACCACCAAGAAGGCCCTTTGCCTGGTTCCCTGTAACCTCACTTCTCGCAGGGAGGGAACCGCCAGAAGGCCCTCGGAGCTGGACCTCAGTGTCCGGGCAGAACGATGGAGGTGGAGATGCTCCTTCAGGTATACTGGGCTGAGGCCGTTTAGAGCTTTCAAGGTCAGCACCAACACTTTGAATTGTGCTCGGAAACGTACTGGGAGCCAATGTAGGTCTTTCAGGACCGGAGTTATATGGTCTCGGCGGCCGCCCCCAGTCACCAGTCTAGCTGCCGCATTCTGGATTAGTTGTAGTTTCCGAGTCCCCTTCATAGAGCGCATGGCAGTAGTCAAGGCGAGAGATAACAAGAGCATGCACCACTCTGGCAACTAGAGCATGCACCACTCTTGTGTGGCCAAAAATTGTAAGCACAGGAGAGAAGGAGACACGGCAAGCATTATGTGCCCTGAACACCACCTCAGACTTGCAAGAGGCCCTGTAGGACCTGGAAGAGACCAGGGTTCAAATTCCAACTTGGCCATGAAGCTCCCTGGGTGATCCTGGGGGCCAGGTGCTGCCTCTCAGCTTAGCAATATCCCTGGCAGGAGGCAGTCAGGGCATATGTGCAATGCCCAACCCCTGCTAGACCGTCTCCACCCCCATCTTTTGGCCCGGACACTGAGGTCCAGCTCCAAGGGCCTTCTGGCAGTTCTCTCACTGTGAGAAGGAAAGTTACAGGGAACCAGGCAGAGGGCCTTCTTGGTGGTGGCGCCCGCTCTGTGGAACGCCCTCCCATCAAGGAAATAAACAACTGTCTGACATTTAGAAGACATCTGAAGGCAGTGTTGTTTAGGGAAGATTTTTAATGACTGATGTTTTAAGGTATTTTTAATCTCCTGTTGGAAGCTGCCCAGAGTGGCTGGGGAAACCCAGCCAGATGGGTGGGGTATAATATATCATCATCATCATTTGGGAGTGGGCATGCCTGTTTTTTGCCTGCAAAGGTAGAGCACAGTAGATATCTGCATGTGGACACACGGCTTTGCAAACACTGGGTACAATAAACCTTGCCTTCACATTCTGTTGGTGTCATTGTTGGAAGCTGGAGAAAGTCAACATTTCGCCAGCTGGTTTCAGGCAGCATGGGGAGTCAGGAAACAAACGCGAGAGAAAAGCTGCTCAAAGCATGTCAACATTACGCGTCCAGGGGAATTGGGAGAAAAACAGCCCGGAAAGATCAAAGTCTGCTAGCAGATCATTTAGGCTTAAACGCTTGGCTGCAAATACAGAAAAGCCACTGGGATGCAGAATTCTGCAAAATCATTAATGTGACAATGTTTCGCTGAGAGGGGCCTTTTTGTGTGACCATGGCCAGAAGACACCCAGGGATCTGGAAGGCGTAGCAGTTAAGCGTGTCCGACTACAACCTGGGAGATGGGTTCAAATTCCCATACTCGGTCACAAAGCTCACCGGGCGACCTGGGGGGCCAGTCGCCGTCTCTCAGCCTGACCTACCTCACAGGGTTGTAGTAGGATCAAAAGGGGGGGGGGCTACGTACACCACCTTGAGATCCATGGAGGAAAAAGGTGGGATAGCAATCCAACAAACAGATGAAAATAAATAGTCAAGGCTTGCACATTTACAAGCGGCCTTTGCAGAATCAAACTGTGGGGTATTCAGTCCGGACTTCAACAACCTGTTGCGCTGTCAGATGTCTGGGACCACAACTCCCATTGATCCTAGCTTGTGGCGTTGTGCTGGCTGCAGTTCATGGGAGCTGGTGGTCTAATAAATAAATAATAATAATAATAATAATAATAATAATAATAATAATAATAATTTATTATTGCCTGCTGAGGGCCTGAAGGACCCTGTCCTTGCCTCTTTCCACCTGGCTTGGGATGAGGCCTGACAGGCTGCACAAGGACTGCAGCTGCTTTTAAGTTTTTATCTGTGTTGTTTTAAATGAGACCATCTTGGCTGTGAGCCCTGAAAGACCTGTGCCCTGCCTTGCCAGCCCTTTCCCATCTGGCCTGGGAGAGTGGAGTGCGGACTGACTCCAGCTACAAAAGCTGAACAGAGTCTCGGGCTGGAGTATTGTTTCTGGGGGGTTGAGAGAGCTTGTTGCTGGTATTGTTATTATTCTTGTTTCCTTAATTTTAGATCTTACAATTGACGTGGAAATTGTTTCCATTTGGTTGTGTACTTTTTGATGTGTCTGATTGATTGTTTATGACTTCTGTTACGTTTGTAATTCTCATGTTGTAAGCCGCCTTGAGCGTACAGTGGTATCTTGGGTTATGTTACCTTTGGGTAACGTAATTTCGAGTTACAAACACAGCAAACCCAGAAGTTTATTCTTCCAGGTTTCACTGCACGCGAATGCACAGAAGTGCTCTATTGCACTGAGCGCGTGAGCAAGAGGCACCTTCAGATACGGACTTTTCAGGGTAAGTACGGACCCTAGGGACAAATTAAGTTCGTATCCAGAGGGTCCACTGTAGTTTCAGCTATGGGAAGGCGGCATAAAAATCAAATGTTGTTGATGATGATGACTTATACCCTGCCCATCTCTGAAGGCACTCAAGAGTCTCTCATTAAAATAGGCCAGAAGTTGTTCTTGCAAACCCTGATTGCAATCTATGTTCTTGTGCTGTTAGAGAGAGAAAAGGAGGAGGAATGAAAGCGCCTAGACCAGGGGTCAGCAAACTTTTTCAGCAGAGGGCCGGTCCACTGTCCCTCAGACCTTGTGTGGGGGCCGGACTACATTTTGAAAAAAAAATGAACAAATTCCTATGCCCCACAAATAACCCAGAGATACATTTTAAATAAAAGCACACATTCTACTCATGTAAAATCACCAAGCAGGCCCCACAAATAACCCAGAGATGCATTTTAAATAAAAGGAGACATTCTACTCATGTAAAAACACACTGATTCCCAGACTGTCAATAATTGAGCACCACTAAAATAGTTGGAATTAGGATGATAAGTGAGATTGAGGAAAATATAAATTTTTTGGAGAATTATTAATTATATTTAAACGAGCGGGACATAAGAACTCAAACAAGTTGATAAATTGCTGGCAAAAATTTATAATGATGTAAGTGGGAGTGGGAGACGTGAGGGAGTCCAAAGAAGTTATGAAACTATGTTATGAAATATGTTACATTGTTTACTAATTTTGCATTGGTATTTAAAAATCTCAATAAAATATTATTAAAAAAAAAAAATGATTCCCAGACTGTCTGCGGGCCAGATTGAGAAGGCGATTAGGCTGGATCCGGCCCCCGGGCCTTAGTTTGCCTACCCATGGTCTAGACCAGGGGTCTGCAACCTTTAAGACAAAAAGAGCCACTTGGACCCGTTTCCGAAGAAAAAAAAAACTGGGAGCCGCAAAACTCGTCATTATAAAAATAACTTTTTTGTCACTTTTTTATTATTTCTTTGTTTGACCCCTCAGAATTACTCCTCATAGAAATAAACGTTAAATTAACAAGTTATATTTTTGTGTGTGTGTGTTCTTCACTCCCCTTCAAAACAGTGACCAGCGTGCATGCCCCCTTTCAATGCAGTGACCAGCGTACATGCCCCTTACAATGTAGTGGGCGGGCGGGCGGAAAGGTGATGTCGGGAAGGTGCGTGACTAACGCACGCACCGCCGCTATGTGACATCACAGCCAGTACAGCGCCCGCCACAGTGGGGAGTGTTGGGGCGCACAATGAGCCTTCTCCCCTTGCTAGTATCAGCCCCGGAGCTGACCCCTGGTCTAGACGGATGGGGATGAGGGACTGGGAAAGAGGAAAGCTGCGATGTTAAAATACTGTTGTTAAACTGCACACCCTTCCACCCCAGTTATTAGAAAGGTTACAGGTTCTGTGAAGAAAGTCATTTGAGACTATCAACTTCCTGAACCGCAGGCGGCATGCTCTCTGTTTTTGCTTCCACTCTGCTGTTTAACCAAGCAAGTCATAACTGTGATGTGTGGCCTTTTTCTTCCTCTTCTACAAATGCCACAAGTTATGTTCGTATTAAAAAAAGAGAGAGTAAAAGTTACTAGAATAACATTACCAGTGCTTTCCAGAAGGGAAATAAGGTCTCCAAACCGAAGCAGAAAGATCGTTTGCAGAAAGACTTTGATTTCCACAAACATTCTCCTTCTGTGTTGAACTACTGCTGCAAAACTTAGCAGTCCTGGAAGTAACCTATTTATCTGGGCCACACAAAAGAAAAAATGGGCTTCAAACGATCATCGTTGTTCTGAGCCGTCCAAACAAATATTCTCCCCCCATTATGTCACCGTATATCGTACAATAAAGCAAAGCTTTCCATGAGACATTGCGCACACCAAAGCACCAAATGTGAGGCTCAAGAACTCTCTTCTCATCACTCCACAAGATACGGCAGTGGCAAGTTTCACAGTCCTTTAAAAAATATCCTCCCTTTCTTGAGAACAGCAAACATTTACTTGTTGCCGAAGAGAAACAGCAAGAGGCAAATAAAATCCTGGGCTGGAGAAGAGGCTTGAGAACTAGAGGGGCATGACAGCAAGCTAATATAATGCCAGCCTAGTCTGCACTTCACACTAAGACAAACCTTTTATATATCTATATTTTTGCAACATAGTTTTTATTCATTTTCATCTTTGAACTGTTTAACATGGTTTCACTGAGATATGTCTTCGTTTACATCAGAGCACGTGGCATGCAACAATTGCAAAAAACTGAATATAAATGACTCTAAACACTCAAGGCAAACGTTTCTGAATATACTAACAAAATTGTGTCAGAATGTATATACAGTGGTACCTCAGGTTAAGTACTTAATTCGTTCCGGAGGTCCGTTCTTAACCTGAAACTGTTCTTAACCTGAAGCACCACTTTAGCTAATGGGGTCTCCAGCACTGCTGCTGCGCCGCTGGAGCACGATTTCTGTTCTCATCCTGAATCAAAGTTCTTAACCTGAAGCACTATTTCTGGGTTAGCGGAGTTTGTAACCTGAAGCGTATGTAACCTGAAGCATATGTAACCCGAGGTACCACTGTACCAAAATTACAGCTATTATAGTGGTACTTCGTGTTATAGACGGGATCCGTTCCAGACGCCCGTCCGTAACGTGAAATGCCCGCAACTCGAAGCGCTGCGTTTGCTCATGCGCGAGGTGCAATTTAGCACTTCTGCGCATGCGTTATTTAGCACTTCTGTGCATGTGGTGAAACCCAGAGGTAACCCATTCCGGTACTTCTGGGTTGCCGCGGGACATAACACGGAAAGACGCAACATGAAGTGGACGCAACACGAGGCAGGGCTGTACATGTATGAAATTATTTATAGTAACATATAGAAATGGTGCATATACACTGCAAGTAAAATGTATTTTGTATAGGAATTTGCAGGAAGGGGGAGGGGGGGCAGGGAAATTGCCACTGGGAGCTGAACCTGGGCCCCCCTGCATGCAAGGCACCTGGTCTACCTCTGAGCTGCATCCCTGCAAATTTCTGAATCCACTGAACCTTACATCTGTTTTGCATTTTCAGCGGTGCTGCTTTCCAGCTGGGTTTGCAAGCTGCAAAGGTATCTGGCGTAGATTCTTCCTGACATGGCTATGCAAACTGGAATAAGGCCTGGGGCAATGCTTGGGAACCTCTGGCCTCAAGAAACGAAAGGCTTGATGCGCCCAAGGTTCTGGATACTCCTCCTACAAATACATAAAGAGATTGCCACAGGCCAATCCAAGATGAATGAGCATCATTCTCAACCTGAACAGGCCTTGTGTTTCATGCAATGAAACATCGTCTTCCCTCCCCTTATCTCGCTCCACCCCCAACCAGGGTGGATAAAAATCTATGAATTTTTATTTTTATTTTTAAAAAAAATCAGTTTTTTTTTAATTTAAATTGGATTTTTTTTATTTAAATTGGATTTTTAAAATAAAATGCTTTTGGAGGAAAAATCTTTCTAAAGATAATTTTCTATTTAAGTTACATTATAGTCCAAAGGCTATTCATCAGGAAATTTGTTTTTTCATGTGTACTAAAACTCAGTCTAAGTTGTTTTAAAAAACAACGACAACCGTTTAACCACATCCGTTAACAAACATGGATCCATATGCTATAATGTTATTGTTTTAGTTAAATAAATTGTTTAAATTGTTATTAAGGAAATGGAACAGGTTACACTGGGATGTGGCCGGTTCTACTTTTCTAACTTGGGGAAGATGTAATTGCAAGACTCCTGTCGTTGCAGATTCTGCACTGATCAAGGGAAGGGAATAGATGGTCATTCAGATTCCTTCCATGGTGTAATGGTTATAAGGGGTTACTTGTGCGTAAGTTGCCTTTACTGCTGGTTAGATCGCCTGGTTAACCTTGCCTCGGCTGACAGCCCTTAGCTCCATGGCCGTTCAGTCGCTTGCAGAATCCGTCAGTGGGCGTTTCTTGAACCTCTTCCAGCAAAGAAGTTGTTTGACGCCAAGTCTCCGCCTACTCTCCCTGCGCGGAAATCTTCTGCGCAGGGAAGGAGTGGGCAGAGGCATGCCTGTGCTTTCCCCACTAGTTTCGGGCGAAGAGTCTCGGAGACCCCTCTCCGACTCCTCCATCTCCCTCCCTTCTCTACTGGTGTTGCGCTGATTTCCTTCCCCTCTGCTGGTCCCCTCTCCTGCATCACTCGGGAGCCTTGCCTCCACCTCTCGCTCCGATGTCAGTTCCCTGACACATGGGTCTAGCGCTGAGAGATCTCCCACTCCAAGGGGTCCTTTAGGGTCTCACAAAATGCAGCCAAAGCACGACATCATTTGTGTGCCTGCTTCTGGCAGCAAAAGCAAAGCTTCTCCATTTGACGGTGAGACTACCTGCTACTGCAGACTTTCTCCCCCCCCCCAAAAAAAAGTTTTTATTCATTTTATAACACAAATAAAAAACACAGACAGAAAAGACAAACAATATGAACAAGTTCTTGTCATATCCTTATTTTTGGCTTCCCCAGGTCCCACCCATCTGATTTTCATTTTACTTCATCTTTAGCCGTTTACATATATTATAATTTCTAACCGTTTTTTTTTAAAATCATACTTAAAATAACTTCACATTTTATCACTTACAAATAATATTTTAAAATACTGTATCTTCTACTTCTAACCCTACAGCCTATATCCACTTCCAAAGCTATTCTGTTTAATTATTAACATATTTTTTTCATATATTCTTTAAACTTCTTCCAGTCTTCTTCCACCGTCTCTTCTCTCTGGTCTCGGAGTCTCCAGGTCAGTTCGGCAAGTTCCATATCGTCCATCATCTTCATCTGCCATTCTTCGATAGCTGGTAAACCTTGTTTCCGCTACTGCAGACTTTCAAGGGCCTTTGAGGCTGAGGGTTAGGCAAGGGAAGAGCAGGAATATTTTTGGGCAATTGGGTTAAGGTGTTTTTGTTTACCTCTAACCCACTGCCTATTATCTACTCAGACGCATGAAGGCGTCCTTGCAAAGAGGTGCCCCCAGCTTCAGAGTTCCATATTCCACAGGAGGGAGCTGCAATATCTTCGGAGGTCGGCTGCGGAAGAAAAGAGCCACTAAAGCAGAACAGGAGGGATGCAGACATCAAAGGAGTTGATCAATAAATGGATTAGAAGCTTTAGTTGATTTAAGGGCAAACTTGCTTCTTGCTTTGCGGCTATTTCTGTTCTGGTGTGTAAATACACAGCAGGTAACAAGAACAACGACAAAAACAAACATTATTTCTACCGGCCAAGTGGCAGGTCTTTATTAAGCCTCGAGTCATCTGAAAAAGGCACCTATATTGAGATTTCGATAACAGGACGTTTATTTGATCAATCGGCCGAGAGGCAGAACAACAAAGCACGGCTTTTAATCAGTTGCCATCCTTGCACAGGCCTTATACCAAGCTGTGCTTTAAGGGAAAGGATGGAAAGGGAGGCGTCAAGGATTACACCCAAACTCTTAATGGAAGGCAGGTATTACCGAAGTAAAGGCAAGCAGACTGGCAGATCTGGGTAACCCTTTAGCTTCCGGGAGCCATGCCAGAGGTCATCGTTACACTTTTAGTTGGCGCACCCTGAAAGCAGAACTGCCTATTCTCGCAGATCACTGAAATCCTGCACAGGAAAAGTTCAGTTTAATAATAATCCCCTTGCAGGCTAAATTCTTGCATTCCAAATTTTAATTTGCATACACCACCCCAGGAATACGACTGAAGGGTAGTATGAAAGTATCTACGGTTGCAAAACGGATCCCGCTTCCTCCCCAAAATACGGCCTGGAATCAATTTTTCAAGGGATTCGCCGTTCCCAGAACCAAATGGGAATCCACAAGCTCCCAGCAGTTCTTAATTGGGAACACTTGTGCCGCGACCCGATGACTCACCAAAGGCTGTTACAGGAACCACCCTCCGAAAGACACACATCGTGGTCATTTGGCAGCCCCACGGGGCCTGTCTGCTCAGCGGCAGCAGGAGGAAACAGAAGAGGAAGAGCTGTAATTGCACCGCACGGCCGTGTCCGATTTCAAAATACCAGCATCGGTTTCATAACATTTCATTCATTCAGAACTGCGCTTGCTGGAGATGAGAGTCATCGCGGCCAGACAAAAGCCAGGAACTGCGGGATCTCGCGGGAGAAATGCGGAGCTCAGCGAGTGATGGGAGAGGAGGGGAAATAACATGGCAAAACCAACGTGAGCCACACAGGGCAGCTTTCCTTACCTAGCAAACTGCCAGGGCAACTGCGCGGCGGTTTGTGATGCTCTCAGTGTGTACTCAAAGTGTCCCACCTTCCAACCTTTTCAAAATGCTTGACCTGTTTTTATTACGATTATCTCTACGCGTGTGCCGTAGGAAAATACTGCAAGCCCCGTCCACCCACAAACAGCTCCGTCCCCTTTCAAGGCATGCACACACGAGTTAATTTATATTCTACGGTCCTGCCTAGATGTTGAGATCCACCAAGGAGGCTTTTCTCACACACACACACCGCCCCAAGGAGTTACGCACAATGCAGGAAACAGGGCGAGGGGCTCCTCTGGGGAAGTGCCACACTAATAGAACGCCTTCCCCACTGAAATGCAGCTCACACTGAATTTGCTGCTAGTGAGACGCCAGCTCAGAATGTGGTTATTTCGCCACGCCTTTGCTCACCTGAAATTCTTAATCCAGTTTTCAATGGCTTCTGCTCATTTCATTTGTTCTTATTTGCAAATAGACTGTTATGTGTGTGTGTGTGTGTGTGTGTGTGTTTATGATATATGTACTCTCTCTATATATAGATGTGTGTGAGTGTTTCTCATGGATAGATAGATAGATAGATAGATGATAGATGTATGTATGTATATATATGTATGTATGTAAAGGTACCCCTGACTGTTAGGTCCAGTCGTGGATGACTCTGGGGTTGCGGCGCTCATCTCGCTCTATAGGCCGAGAGAGCTGGCATTTGTCCATAGACAGCTTCCAGGTCATGTGGCCAGCAGGACTAAGCCGCTTCTGGCAAACCAGAGCAGCACACGGATACGCCGTTTATCTTCCCGCCGGAGCGGTACCTATTTATCTACTTGCACTTGACATGCTTTCGAACTGCTAGGTTGGCAGGAGCAGGGATCGAGCAACGGGAGCTCACCCCGTTGCGGGGATTCAAACCGTGACCTTCTGATTGGCAAGCCCTAGGCTCTGTGGTTTAGACCACAGCACTACCCACGTCCACACACACACACACACACACACACATCTCACACACACATATATGCGCGCTCTCTCTCTATATGATATATATACATAAAACACACACATATCACACACACAGTCTATTATCTCTCTGTGTGTATTATATATGTGAGATATAGATACAGTGGAATCTTGGTTTTCGAATGTAATCCGTTCCAGAAGTCAGTTTGACTTCCGATGTCCGAAAACTGAGCATCAATTGGCTGGCAGCGAAGTCAATGGGGGGAAATGAAAAACGCACCTCCGAAGCTGTTTGACTTCCAAGGCGCGTTCAAAAACAGAAGCATTCACTTCCGGGTTTTCGGCGTTCAGCTTCTGAAACATTTGGCAGCCGAGACGTCCGAAAACCGAGGTTTGACTGTATAAAGATATATCCCCGCACATACATTTGTACCATACTCTATATTTTTTAGGATGCAGAGTTGTTAATAATTATATACCAACCTACACACACACCTACTTATCATAACCTAACAGCGACATAAACACTAGATCGTCGTTTGCTAACTTCTGCTCTTCAGGAGTTCTGAACTACAACTCCCAAATGCATTGGTGGAGTCTCATGGGAACTGTACTTCACAACATCTGGAAGGTGACCAGACTGGTGAAGACTGTACTCAATGTTTTCTGCATTTCCTGCCTAGCTCCTCCCCGTTCCCCAAGGCTACGGACAGAAAAGGAGCTCTGAAGGATATTCTGAAGGATGATAAACTACCCCTGTCCCAGGCCCTTAAAAAAGGAGGAGTTCCTAGACTAAATATATCATCCTGCGCTCAACCCAGCAGCTGCCTCCAATTTTCACTGGCACTTTGGGGTCGCTGCAAGACTGTGCGAGCAACACAATACAATGTCAAAACTATAATGGGGGCTGCCTGCCTCAGTTAAATAACTCTCAGGCTGAGCACAGGAGTTTTAGATGATCAATTAAAAGTTGGACAGAAGTAAAACACAATAGTTGCGAAGCAAGAAGCAAACTCGGGTGACGTATCCAGGCTGCAGGCTTTCTTAGGAGAGAATTTGCCTCCTACTTGAGAGGGAAAGGATAAGGCCTCTTTTAAGAAAGTGTATAAAAATAAGCCTTAAAAAAAAAATCTGCTGACCTATTTACTGAAACCTCATTTTAGTTATCTTTGAAGAGATGCAAGTGACGGCGTCTGCTGACGTCCGAGAGCCCACAAAGAGCCACACACTGTATCTGTGCTATTGGTTCAACCACCACAGTGGCTCCAAGGAATCTCTTGCGGAATTACAGGCCCCAAAACATCCTCGGGAAAGAGGTGCGTTACCAGGCCTGCGATCATTCATAAAATGTGGATCAGGCATAGGCAAACTCGGCCCTCCAGATGTTTTGGGACTACAACTCCCACCATCCCTGACCACTGGTCCTGTTAGCTAGGGATGATGGGAGTTGTAGTCCCAACACATCTGGAGGGCCGAGTTTGCCTATGCCTGATGTAGACATTCCCCCAGTAAAACCTTTGACAACCCAGTGCCACCTTCCAGATGTTATGGACTGCAATGTCTGGAGGGCACCCGGTTGGTGAAGATAGAGGAGCCCCCCTTAGCCAAGGAAACAGAAGAGCGCCCACTGTTTCCAGGCCCATCATTTTGCAAAGAACCAGCACAGAGAACAAAGGGCAGGAGAACGAAGATGGCAGATCATAGAATCATAGAGTTGGAAGAGACCACAAGGGCCATCGAGTCCAACCCCCTGCCAAGCAGGAAACACCATCAGAGCACTCCTGACATATGGTTGTCAAGCCTCTGCTTAAAGACCTCCAAAGAAGGAGACTCCACCACACTCCTTGGTAGCAAATTCCACTGTCAAACAGCTCTTACTGTCAGGAAGTTCTTCCTAATGTTTAGGTGGAATCTTCTTTCTTGTAGTTTGGAACCATTGCTCCGTGTCCGCTTCTCTGGAGCAGCAGAAAACAACCTTTCTCCCTCCTCTATGTGACATCCTTTTATATATTTGAACATGGCTATCATATCACCCCTTAACCTCCTCTTCTCCAGGCTAAACATGCCCAGCTCCCTTAGCCGTTCCTCATAAGGCATCGTTTCCAGGCCTTTGACAATTTTGGATGCCCCACTCTTCTCGGGAAACGTAATGAGACTCTGGTCCTTTTTTCCAACTGTGGGATGGAGGTGGGGGAAACTGAGTATAACAGTTCCCCTGGGCATCTAAAGCACACTAAGCATCTCAGAAATGCAATGTTACAAGCGAAATCCCCCCAAACATGAGCATACTCTGGATAGAGGGTAGGGCATTTTTTCAATGGCTTTGTGGCCATTCGTAGGTGGTTGGAGAGCATCTCCTGGCCACCAAAGAGTCTTCTGGCCACCTTCTCAGCTCCAATCACTGTGGTGTAGTTGTTGTTGAGTCGTTTAGTCGTATCTGACTCTTTGTGCCCCCCTGGACCAGAGCACGCCAGGCACTTCTGTCTTCCACTGACTCCCGCAGTTTGGTTAAACTCATGTTCGTAGCTTCGAGAACACTGCCCAACCATCTCGTCCTCCGTCGTCCCCTTCTCCTTGTGCCCTCCATCTTTCCCAACATCAGGGTCTTTTCCAGGGAGTCTTCTCTTCTCATGAGGTGGCCAAAGTCTTGGAGCTCAGCTTCAGGATCTGTCCTTTCAGTGAGCACTCAGGGCTGATTTCCTTCAGAATGGATAGGTTAGATCTTCTTGCAGTCCATGGGACTCTCAAGAGTCTCCTCCAGCACCACAATTCAAAAGCATCAATTCCTCGGTGATGTACTACTCACTGAGCATCAAAAGGCCCAAGGAGGTCAAGGTCAAGACTTTGCCTTGGCAAACCTTGGGACCCGGCAACCACAACTCTCTAGTTGACCACCACCCAAATGCTGTGGACCTCCAACAACAGGTTGCTCATTTGTTTTTGGAATTAGCACAATCATCAAAGCTGCTAACAATTTGAGCATCTTCTTTCACTGTTCTGAGTTATGAGGGAAGTGTTGGTGCTGAACTTTAAAGCCGTAAACGGCCTCAGCCCAGTATACCTGAAGGAGCGTCTCCACGTCCATCGTTCTGCCCGGACCCTGAGGTCCAGCTCCGAGGGCCTTCTATCTGTTCCCTCCCTGCGAGAAGTGAGGTTACAGGGAACCAGACAGAGGGCCTTCTCGGTGGTGGCACCCACCCTGTGGAACGCCCTCCCACCATATGTCAAGGGGATAAACAACTACCTGACTTTTAGAAGACATCTTAATGCAGCCCTATTTAGGGAAGCTTTTAATGTTTGGTATTTTATTCTGGTTTTTTTCTGTTAGAAGCTGCCCGGAGTGGCTGTGGCAACCCAGTTAGATGGGCAGGGAGTGATGATGATGATTTGTTGGGAAGAAGTAAAGGAATGGTTCCCAAAGCAGTTGGTACCCCCCCCCCGGCCATGGTGGGATCTGCTAGACAGGTGCTAAGAGGCAATGGAGTGTCCCAGAGGTGCTGGACTTTGAAAAGCTGCTATCACTGGATCAAGTTCATCCCTGTCATTGAATTAGTTAACCTAAATAGTTTTTTATTGGATTTTGAATAAATGTGCAATGAACTGTAACTGTTTTGAATTTTACTGTGTTATTATCTTCCTTAACGGGGCTTGCAAACTGCTGTTCTGAGTGGTGCTTTTTATAGGGTAGGGTAAATTGGAGATGAGTTTATGGAACTATGGTAGTCACTGAACCAAAGCGTTGCAAAGCTATTACAGCGGTACCTTGCTTCTCAAACTTAATCCATTCCGGAAGTCCATTCCAAAACCAAAGCGTTCCAAAACCAAGGAACGCTTTCCCATAGAAAGTAATGCAAAGTGGATTAATCTGTTCCAGAGTTTTAAAAACAACCCCTAAAACAGCAATTTAACATGAATTTTCCTCTCCAACTAATGAGACCATTGACCCATAAAATGAAAGCAATAAACAATGTATGGCAGCCACACAATCAGTAGCTGAACTGGGTTCCACAGTTCCAAAAACAAGAGCCACAAAAGCAAAAACCCAAAATAAATAGCAAAAACAGACAGACCCCAGCGTAACACTCAAAATGGAAGTGTGGCACTCAAATTGGAAGGATAATACTCAAAAAGGGAGCACATTTGGCTTCCGGAAAAAGTTCGCAAACTGGAACAGTTACTTCTGGTTTTGCAGTGTTTGAGTTCCAAGTTGTTTGAGTACCAAGGCGTTTGAGAACCAAGGTACCACTGTATTCTACTGCTCACGTAGACGGATGTCAAGTCCGCAGGCTCTATTCCCCCACCCCATCCTAGAAAGACCCCAGAGGCCCACCTGCTAAGGCCACCTCTGAGCAGGGGTTTGTTCTCAGAACTGAGCTCACAGCTCTTCCATGCAAAAATCCATTCCTGGTTTCCCCCACAAACTCGCTTCATTTTACCAACCCAGCTTCCAAAAAAAAAAAAAAAATGTTTTTGCTATGGTTAAAACAATGGGGGGAGGGGGGTCAGAAATCCTTGATGATCAAATGCAAAACACTAGCAGATTCCTATCTACCTTCTGGACACACACATCCCACCCCCCAATGGACCACCTATAATTTCTGTACCACGTAATCTCAGTTACCTTCACAACAAATCTGTTGGTGCAAGAGTGCCTCGTTTAGGAGGCAGGGAAACTGAGAAAGGAAATCTTGCTTAAGGACATCTATTGGGTTCAAAACAAAAACAAAGAGTCTTTTTTTAAAAAAAAAAACCCATTGCGCAACACCAGCCCTGAAGGGAGAAAGGAAATAATCTGATCCTCTGTAAGCAACTATGGCGTAGTGCTTGGGTGATAACACTTTCTGTACTCTGCCTCCCAACCTTCCTGTGTCAATACATCTCAACAGCGGCTGTTTGAACAGTGTTTAATAATAAACAGATTTCAACAAGCCCAAGAATAAGAGCAGAGGCAGGGCTCAGGCGGAAGACGAGTGAAAGAGGCTCAAAATGAGAAGGGGGTGTGTGTCAGTAAAACCCAGCTCTCCGGCGGATAGGGACTTCTCTCTCTCTCTCTCTCTCTCTTCCAAGCCGCAAATATTTCATTTAGTACAGTGGAACCTCGGAAGCCGAACGTAATCCGTTCCGGAAGACCGTTCAACTTCCGAAACGTCCGAATTCCGAGGTGCGGCTTTTGAGTGGCTGACAGTTAAGGCTTTTTGAAGACCGGAAGCCGCATCGGACGCTCAGGTTCCGAAAAACATTTGAAAACCGGAACACTTACTTCCGGGTTTTCGATGTTCGGGAACGGAGTGGTTTGAGAACCGAGGTTCCACTGTACATTTACAGTGAGGGGGGAAAGTATTTGATCCCCTGCTAAATTTGCTCATTTGCCCTCTGACGAAGAAATGACCAGTCCATAATTTTAATGGTAGGTTTATTGTAGCTGTGAGAGACAGAATAACAACAGGAAAACCCCCGGAAAACCAGAAGACAAAAGTCAGAGATTGATGTGCACTATAATGAGTGAAATAAGTATTTGATCCCTTTGCAAAAGACGACTTAGTACTTGGTGGCAAAACCCTTGTTGGTAATTACAGAGGTCAGATGTTTCTGGTAGGTGGCCACCAAGTTTGCACACATCTCAGGGGGTATTTTTGTCCCACTCCTCTTTGCAAATCCTTTCCAAGTCAGTAAGATTTTGAGGCTGATGTGTAGCTACTTGAACATTCAGCTCCCTCCACAGATTTCCCCCCTCACTGTATCTCCCCTTTCTTCCATCATGGAATCAAGAGTGGGTCTGAAGTCTCTTGTTTTTAGGTAAGTTCATGAAGATACCAACAAAAGGTAAGTTTGGTGTTGTTCACAATACCGAGAGATGCTAGTGAAGTTGTAGATGGATGTTAATGAAGTTGTTGACAGGGTGCCGCAATCCATCTACAACTTCACTAGCATCTCTCAGTATTGCGAACAACACCGAACTTACCTTTTGTTGGTATCTTCATGAACTTACCTAAAAAGATAAAGAAAACAAAAGACTGAGTTAAGCATTTGAAAAATCCATTGAGACCAGACACTATAAGTTCATCTTAGGTTGGGTAGTTCACAAGTCTCTGTGGCTTTGCATAAGGGTTTTCTATTTTTCTCAGAAGATTGATAAAGAATGTATAATTCTTTTGGTAATTATTGTGTGTATATTGTGTGTGCATGAGTCGCACTACTTCTATCAGCAGCACAGGATCGATGGGAGAATCAAGCCCCTCTCGGGGTGCTGATGCTGTGAGCCCCTCCATCTTGGGCTCAGGTTGCAGATGCATGTGACTAAACCGCATATCATGAAGACCCCACAATCTCCACTGTCCTTCCTTCCAAGGAAGCCAACACCTGCCTAAATGCTCATGCCACTCAGATATTGGGCTGGATTGAAACAATATTCTTGGATACGGTACTCCTAAGGACTTGTGTGTGCAGCGGGGCACTTTTTTATTACTGTACAGCCCCCCCTTAAAGTCCTCAGGCATTTTCAGGAGGAAAACGCAGTCATTTAAAGAGTCCAGTTCATAAAGTAGCTTAATAGCAAATTCTCCAAGGGAGAGGCATTGTGTTAGCATCTTCGCTGGATACACCAGACTGGTTTAATTGTTATGCAAATTACACTTGCTAGGCCATCAACTTTCTCTTAATGGGCCATTCATCACCGCAAAGTTTTCTTTGAAGGAAGCAGCTGCTCTCCCTCAGAGGTCCCCCAAAACATCTTAGGTTTCAAAAAAAGCAGCAATTTTGCCCTGGAGTAAAAAAAAACAAGAAGAAATAGGAGAAATCTCAAGCTCACAAACTCATTCCACTCCCCCTAGGCATGGAGGGAAGTTAACTAACCATTAAATAGAGTAAAGGTTGCTAACAGCCTGATTCACAAGTCAGTTAGTCCAAACTACCTTGGCAAAGCTGCCGAAAAGCAAATGGTCGCCTCGCTGGCCTTTGGGAAATGCTCAGAGACCCATACTGGGAAAATGCATTTATTGAAATTTGCAAAAAAATGTGTGAGTTCCCAACACCTCTTCCTCAGGCTAGATAAGGGGTCAGCAAACTTTTTCAGCAGGAGGCCGGTCCACTGTCCCTCAGACCTTGGGGGGGCGGACTATATATTTTTTTTGGGGGGGGTGAACAAATTCCTATGCCCCACAAATAACCCAGAGATGCATTTTAAATACCGTATTTTTTGCCCTATAGGACGCACTTTTCCCCCTCCAAAAATGAAGGGGAAATGTGTGTGCGTCCTATGGGGCGAATGCAGGCTTTCGCTGAAGCCTGGAGAGTGAGAGGGGTCAGTGCGCACCACCCCCTCTCGCTCTCCAGGCTTCAGGAGAGCCCCAGCGCCAGCCCCACAAGGTCGGGGGACAGCGGGGAAGCAGAACGCCGCCATCCCGCTGTCTCCCGCTGTGGTTTGGAGGCTGACGGCGGGGAGACGCATGCTTCTCCCCGCTGCCTGCCCCGCAAGCTCTGGGGACAGCTGGGAGGCGCAGCACGTCTTCCCGCTGTCCCCGGACCTGGTCTGAAGGTGGGCGGTGGGGAGAAGAGCGCTTCTCCCCGCTGCTGGCCCCACAAGCGCCTGGGGGGGGGAAATAATTTTTTTTTCTTTATTCCCCCCCCCCCAAAAAAAAAACACTTGGTGCGTCCTATGGGCCGGTGCGTCCTATGGGGCAAAAAATACGGTAAAAGGACACATTCTACTCATGTAAAAATATGCTGATTCCTGGACTGTCCGTGGGCCGGACTGAGAAGGCGACTGGGCTGCCCCCGGCCCCCGGGCCTTAGGTTGCCTACCCCTGGGTTAGATCAACAGTAGCAAAGGCAGGAGAGCTAGAAACTCAGGTATATAAGCGAATCGCCAAATGGCACCTTAAACCCAGATTGCGGTTGCCATAACACGGACCTGTCCAACAGGTCGATCGCAATCTACTGGTTAATCGCGGGATGTCCCTGGTCAATAGTCGATCTTTGGACCCCCGTTAAATCTTCCAAAAAAAAGTCCAATAACTTCGGCTCCCTAAAAAAAGATCACTGCCATCTTGGCACCTAGACATCTTCACTTGGTCGCAAGTGGCAGATAGCCAGGTGCAAAATGTGCTTGGGAAATTTCAAACGCTGCCGAGCGAAGATTAGAACCCTGGTCTCCCACTCTAACCACTATACAATGCTGTCGCTTTTTTATCTTGCCCTACTCTACCAAGTACCTGGGGTGAGAGCAACCAAGGCACAAAAGAGGGGTTCAGCAGGATGATGCAGTTGAAGTAACACTGAAACAATAACTATCTGAAATATTAATTACCCTGCTAAGATCGGGGGAGGGGGGGGAAGAACCACCCCGCTTTTAATGCCTAATAAAAGTGTATGCCTCATAAGAAATTAACCGCCATAAGGAATGTACAAGCACACTTCGCTGAACCGTTCCAGAGGCGGTCTTTAAACAGGAGATTGATGTGCAGGAGGCTTCGCAGATAATAGAAAAAAGAACCATCATAAAAGCTTAGGCTGTGCCCTAACTCGCTTTCCAAGCCAATACTGCCTTGCAAGCCATCGACACAAATGTACATACCCAATTCGAATGGGAATTGCTTCTGTCCGCTGCGTAAACTTGCAATGGCTTCTTCAATCCAAGGAGACAGACCTGGGCGTATATACCAAAAACTTCCCCCCCACCCTCTAGCTCCAAGTCAGTCTCAAACACTACCGCTTTGCAGAAATGCAGAAGGCGTGCTTTGGAAAGAGCAAGTCTGGAATCAAACCAAGGCACAATTTAGTAAGATAAGCCTGAACTCCTAAGCTAGAATAAGTCCAAATTAATTCCATGGGACTCACTTCCGGGCAAACAGGCTCAATATTGTGCTGTAGGAGTATTTTCAAAGACTTAAACCAATTTCGCCTAAAGATCGACGTGTACATAACGCCTTACATTATAGCAAGAAGTAAAGCTTTGTTGTGCTTTTGCAGATGATCTCCTGTTGACACAACGTGAAACTTTGCTCCATCGAAAATGCAAGCAGAAGAGGAGGATGCAGACAAAATCCTGAGGCTCCCCGTGGCTTGCTTGTGTAACGTTAAACCACGGTTTAGCGTTACAAGCAACACTAAACCATGGTTTAGAATTACAAGCGATCCCGGCTCAAGAATATCCTCCAAACAACTGGTCAGAACTTTTGACACTCTCTCTTCCCCCCAGGGCCCTTTTAAACCAGTCATCTAACCTGGCTAAATGGGGGACTTCTTTGTCAGTAATTTTAACTCGCCGTTCTTGTGGATTCATCCGCCAGATTGTTTTAACAATATTCATGCATGACATGAGTGGCTCAAAGGAACTTTTCACTAAGGAATCCTACTTCAACACACTTTTTTAAATCAAATAGCCCAATAAAAAAAGCTCCATCCCAGACAGAAGACTTGAAAAACCTGCCCCCGCCCCACAATCCAGCTGCACCCTCTCATTTCCAAAACAGACCCAATCCAGAAAACTCTTCCTTGCAAAATCTGCCTGTTTAGATATGGCAGTGAAGAAAGCTGTATTGTAACTTCCGAATAAATGTTTTAAAACAATAACAGGAACAATAATAAAGAAATGAAATGAATAATATGAATAATAATTAATTTCACTGCCAAAAAAAAGGTGACTAGACAATCCATTGGGGGGACCATAATCTAGGTTTAAGGCGCCATTTGGTAATTAGCGCATATATATATATATATATATATATATATATATGAATTTCTAACACTGGCATGTATATCCCTGAACAGATTGACACGTATTTTAATATTTTGTTGGACGCCGCACAGAGTGGCTGGGGAAACCCAGCCAGATGGGCGGGGTATAAATAATAATTTTTTGCTATTCTTCTTCTTCTTATTATTATTATTTCAAAGGAGAAGCTGATTTATTATCAGCCCATTTGCACTGGCAACTTGCAAAAGAAGCAATCTGAACCCCCCCCCCCAAGGTTTCTTAAAAGTTGAACATTATCAAGGGGACTACTTGACTCACACAGCATGAATCTGCTGATTTCAATGGGTCTTCTTCACATCCAGGAGCGGCTCGGAGCCGCGTCCTTTGACATAACAAGGCAACGGGAGCGCAGGGGAAATTCTCCAGCGCCTGCTCAAAAGCACACAAGGCATGTTTCTCGACCGCAGAGTCCACATTTCCACTTGGAACTGGAGACAGGAAGTTGGCTCCTCCACATGTGTGCAGCTGTAAGCCAGACAGGGATTGGCTCTGTGAGCGGATTTCGGGATACAGCATCCTTTGGGCTCCACAAACAGAAGAACACACAGACGCTGCTGGCTCGGAGGCCAAGAGACCGAGGCAGCTCCAAAAGAAGATTAGCGCGCGCACACACACACACACCCCGGGTGGTTTGATGTGGTGATGGGCATTTGGAGAGGTCCGTCCCAGAACAAACAGAGACGGCTAGAAACAGCGGCCCAGTTCCGAAAAATCATTTAACCGCTACCGAAAAGCTCTCGCTCTCTCCCTCTAAAGAATAGATTGTTTCCAACTACTGTGTGCAGAAGAACATTACAACATTACAACAGCTCCATCACTGAATTGAAGCAACTTATAATTCCACTTCCAGGCTGGCCCTCCCCCCACCCCAGATGATACTGGGAAGCTTATAATAATAATTTTTTTTAAATATTATTATTATTATTATTATTATTATTATTATTTGTACCCTGCCCATCTGGCTGCATTTCCCCCGCCACTCTGGGCGGCTTCCAACAAAGATTAAAAATGCATCAAAATGTCACACATTAAAAACTTCCCTGAACAGAAGGGCACAGATGCACCTTGCCCCTAATACAGTGGTACCTTGGGTTACATACGCTTCAGGTTACAGACTCCGCTAACCCAGAAATAGTGCTTCAGGTTAAGAACTTTGCTTCAGGATGAGAACAGAAATCGTGCTCCGGCGGCGCGGCGGCAGCAGGAGGCTCCATTAGCTAAAGTGGTGCTTCAGGTTAAGAACAGTTTCAGGTTAAGAACAGTTTCAGGTTAAGAACGGACCTCCAGAATGAATTAAGTACTTCACCCGAGGTACCACTGTAGTTGCCCCTAACACCAAATATTTACAGACACACTGCGTTGAAATGTAGCGATTATTTCCCAGGTGTCATGGCTCAACCCAAGATTCCGCACTGGCAAAATCAGCTTCTGTCTTTAAAAAACTATGGTTGGAATAAACCTATTCAAAATAAATGATTGCATATAGTTTGCAATCCCCCTGCCTGCCCACCAATGCTTTTGGGTTGCAGAGTTACTCCCCTTTCTTGCACCCAAATGAAATGAGAGCTAGGATCGTGCTAACAGACGCACAGCTTAATCGAGCTGCACTGGATAGTCGTCCTCAAGCCCCCACTCCAGGACTGGGCTAGGAAACAAACTACTTCAGATTCCTATAAGACAAGATCTGCATAATACTTGAGAAAGTATTTCACATTCCTGGACACATACGTCACTTTCAAGGTGGCCGGCCACATTTTTCCACCTTGCTCTAGGGCAGGGGTCTGCAACCTTTAAGACAAAAAGAGCCACTTGGACCTGTTTCCAAAGAAAAAAAAACTGGGAGCCGCAAAACTCGTCATTATAAAAATAACTTTTTTGTCACTTTTTTTTTATTATTTCTTTGTTTGACCCCTCAGAATTACTCCTCTTCATAGAAATAAACGTGAAATTAACAAGTTACGTTTTTTGTGTGTGTGTTCTTCACTCCCCTTCAAAACAGTGACCAGCGTACATGCCCCCTTTCAATGCAGTGACCAGCGTACATGCCCCTTACAATGTAGCGGGCGGGCGGGTGGGAAGGTGACGTCGGGACGGTGCGTGACTAACACACGCACTGCCCCCATGCGATGTCACAGCCAGTACAGCGCCCGCCACAGTGGGGAGTGTCGGGGCGCACAATGCGCCTCCTCCCCTCGCTAGTATCCACCCCGGAGCCGCAGCAAAGGTGTAAAAGAGCCACATGCGGCTCCGGAGCCGCGGGTTGCAGACCCCTGCTCTAGGGCATCTCCAAAAGTTTTCGGACTACAACTCCCATAAGGCCCTGCAAGTGTTGGCTGGAGCTGATGGGAATCGTGGTCCCAAACATCTGGAAGGTGTCAGGTTAGGAAAGGCTGCTCTAAAGCGTCCCTAAACTTTATAAATAATGGTCAAAACAAGGATAAAAGCTGCTGTCAGGCAAAGAAATAACAATACACCGTCTTCTGTCTAAAAACACAGCGTAAAAGATGAACAGGACTTCCTCCTCACTTGCTCTGTCTGAAAAGGTGGGCCATCCTCTTCCAAAACAGTTTTTAAACGTTCAGACAGCCAGATCCCTCTGTTGTTTACACCAGGGGTGGCAATCTACTCATAGAATTAAAAACTGGCAGTGATCTACCCCCGTTTTTTAGGGGTTCAGGTCAAAGTTGTTGAGCTTTCTTTAGGGAGGGTTTGGTAGGCATAAGTTGCTTAGCTTTTTTGGGGGGGCACAACATTTTTACATTATTTTGGGGTCAAAGAGAAACAGCAACTCACCGAAGGATCACTGGAGGGAAAATGGCCTTGGTTTGTAAACTACGTCTTCTGTTCTCTATCAATGGAGGGCAGGGCGAGGTGGCAGGGCCAGAAGGGGGGCAGCGATCGACTGCAATCAACCAAAAGCTCGCAGGGATTGACCAGTAGATCGCAATTGACCTGTTGGACATCCCTGGTCTACACCTACCTGGTCAAAGCTCACACTGTAAGCACTTCGGGGCAGAAATCTTGATTTTTTAGAAGAGCTCAGCCATGGCAAAGTGCCAAATGCACTCGCAGGGTGCACCTCTAAGAACACAGGGAATGATCCAAGCAGAATTAGGCTCTTTTATGCCCCACCGCCAGAAATATTTAAGTCGATGCTTAGCTCTCCATCAAAGTCAGCGGTGCAAAAGCTAATGGCTGGAATACGTCTCGTGGGTTTGTTTTAACAGACACAGACGTATCTTAAAAGGAGGGGAAATGGAAGATGATTGAAATTTTGCTACTTGAGCTTCTGTTGTGTAGTTGTAGAAAACAGAACAGCAGAGGAACTTGTGATTAGGAAAAAGGTGTGTAAGAAAGAGCTCTGGTTTTGCACTGGTGGTTATGTGGTGAAAGTAGTTCCTCAGAGAAGGGGCCTTGCTGTTCTCTCTTAACCTGGGCATGCACAAAAACAAATGCACACACACACACACACACACACACACATCCTGATAATGTTGTTTTAACCGCAAGAATGGAGCGTCAAAGTGGTTTGTGAGATCATCAAAACACAAGAGCGCAGAAGCCACAACGAGCCTTTGGCAACGACAAGAGCTCAGCCCTGCAAATTAGAAGATTGCATGAGTGACTTTGGGCTTTCAGATACTTGCTTTTTAATGTCAACACCGTAAAGAAAGGGAATACGAGGCTAGCTCTGGCTTGCAAAACTGGCCTTTGCATAGTTATCGCTGCTACTACCACTGTTGCCATTGCTGCAAATATCACACCCGTCCTCCCTAAGGACCCCAGGATGGCAATGTCATCAATATGGTGGCCTGGGAGTAAGGAATGCCCTAAGATAAATGTGGCACAGGTGTGCCCCGTACCTGCACTGTCATATGCTTCCGTCATATGCTGAAGCCTCTTCACCATTTGACTCCTGATGCATACACACACAGGACCTCCCCTAATCTTCTGTTTGCAAATTGTTCTAATTAATTTTAATGCTTGCACTTTTACATCGCTGCAACCAGTCCCGGGGCACTATTGTGAAGGGCAGGTTAGAAACCCAAGCAGCAGTTAACAATATCGTCTGCATCTTTTTGAATCCCTGCATAGAAAGCTTCTGCCAACCTACAGCAGTTCGAAAGCACACCAGTGCAAGCAGATAAATAGGTACCTGCTTCCTTTACAGCAGCCTTCTGCAACCTGGTGCCCACCATGCTGGCTGGGGGCGGATGGGAATGGCAGTCCAAATTGCCTGGAGGTCACCAGTTTGGGTCAAGAAAGCGGATAGCCAGCCAACCTCCCATTTTAAAGAAAAAGTCCTTACTGCAGCAATCTACGATCTAAGTTCAGGAGCACTATGTGTGATCCTTCCACACAAATCTACAAATAATATAGAGTTAAACAACTATAGAATTTTTCATAGACATCTGAAGGCAGCCCCCCATGTCTGGAAGCTTTTGTTGTTGCTTTCCCTCTTTTTTTGGTTCCAGAGCCTCTGACATATTTTATCCTTGCAGCAAAAGTAGCCAGGATCTTCTCGGTGTGTTTGGTGGGAATGAGGGTTAATGGAAGTTGAGATTCTCAGAAACTCCTTGCTCGCTGCACGCCACAGAAACAGATCTCTTTCAAGAACTGACAGCATCATCCTACCAGAAAGTGCATTTCTGGTTAATCATCTGTGTTTTCACTTCACCACCTGCCTTCCAAGCTGAGCTTGCTTAGCCCTAATCGCAATGACCCCTGTGAAACGGCCTCCCAATCCGTCCCTGTGCAATGGTGCTTTAATTATTTTTCACAGTTGCGCTGTCTCATCTGCGAAGTGGACACAAATCCTGCAAACGACACAGCTGCGAAAGACGAGCCTATTCCTTGCCGGCGACATTCTGTCTGAAGCAGAGCATAAAGCATAAACCCTCGTGGAAGCAACACAGGAGACCCGGCGAAGTTTCCAGCAAGCTATAAAAACTCTCCTCTATCCAGGAGGGAAGCCCCCAAAATAATGGCATTCTCCTAATGGAGCCAATGTAAACTTTAAACATTAGAAGGCAGAGGAGAGGGACATACGAAGCACATTTCCTAAAGCTTTGCAACTTTTTGTGTGTACAAATAATTCGGATTTGTGGAGCAATTCTCAAATACAGCAGTACCGTGGTTTACAAACAGTCTGGTTTGCATACGTTTTGGATTACAAACACGTCAAATCCGGAAGTGCATGCCCTGGTTTGCAAACTTATTTTGGATTGCAATCCATTTTTTTGGATTACGAACAAATTTTTTTTTTTTTGAGGCCCCATTGGCAAAAGCGCACCTTGAGTTAGATCCTGTTTTGGTTTACAAACGGACCTCCGGAACGGATTATGGTTGTAAACCAAGGTACCACTGTACTTCTGCAGACTCTGAATCCTATTTGAAACAGAAATGGCCGGCTTGCAACATCTCACAAGTGCGCATACGATTCAGGACGTATTTCCAGTAGCAATAAAAGCGTAGGGTTTGGGGACTGGAACATGGGAAGCTGCCTTATACTGAAGCATACTATTGTTCCATGTAGCTCAGTACTGTTTACACTGGCTGGCAGCTGCTCTCCAAGATTTCAGGCAGGAGTCTCCCTCAGCCTTCTGCTTGCCACGGAGAAGCTCTGCCACTGAGCTACAAGCTCTTCCCCTTAAAGATATTAAATATTTTCATATTCAATATTTAGCCGGAGGAATTAAGATTGTGCCAGAAGTATGCAACTTGCCAGTTTGCAAACCGGGCCAAATATTCTCAGGGAGACACAGCCAGCGGATGCCAGTACAAAACAAGCATCATCCATGGAGATAAAATTGCCTGACTCGGGTTCGAATCCCTCCTTCGTCACGGGGGCATAAAATGGCTCGGGTGACACAAAGCCTGAATGGCAGTCCTTGCAAATGCAAAGATGCCACCGGCCGTTATGCGACGATGTAGTCTTCGCCTACCTCTCTCTCAGCTTCGACTCCCAAGCTGTGCAAAAGAAGCAATCACTTCTGTCACAGAGCTGCATTGAATTCTACATAATGCTCGTATTTTCAGATGGCCTCAGTGGCGCAGAGTGCCTTCCACCACTTTGGCTGGTGGCCGAGCTGCACCCTGATCCGGACAGGGATAGCCTAACTTCTCTGCTCTGCTCACCTCGAGGTTAGATTACTGCAATGCGTCTGGGGCTGCCTCTGGAGTCGGTTCAGAAACTTCAGCCGGTGCAGAATTTGGCAGCCAGGTTGCTCATCAGGACAAGACAGTTTTAACATGTGACACCTGACTGCACTGGCCGCCAATTCATTTTTGGGCCCAATTCAAAGTGTTGGTTCGGACCTATAAAGCCCTAAATGGCTCAGGAACACAATACCTATGGGACCGTCTCTCTCTGTATAAACCAGGCATAGGCAAACTCCGGCCCTCCAGATGTTTGGGACTACAATTCCCATCATCCCTAGCAAACAGAGGACCAGTGGTCAGGGATGATGGGAACTGTAGTCACAAACATCTGAAGGGCTGGAGTTTGCCTATGCCTGATATAAACCGTCCCAACCCTGCATTAATCTTCTGAGGCCCTTCCTTGTGTGCTTCTTCCATGAGAGGTCAGGAGGGCAGCAACACAAGAACGGGGCCTTTTCTGCATTGGCTCCCCACTTGCAGAATGCTCTCTCTAGGGATGCTCTCCCTAAGGACCCCTTTAGGCACCAGGCAAAAATATTCCTCTTCAACCAAGCCTCTGGCCGATTAACATCTTATACCCCTTTTAAGTGTGTTTGTGGGAAGGTGAGCTATTGGTTTGTTGTGGTTCTTGCTTTTATCATGTATTTTGTGTTTTCCTATTGCATTTTTATGTCATGAACCCCCCTGAGATCTGCAGATGAAGGGTGGCAGACAAATTTAATAAATGCTACTAGTTGTTATTGTTTAGTCGTTTAGTCGTGTCTGACTCTTCGTGACCCCCTGGACCAGAGCACGCCAGGCACTCCTGTCTTCTACTGCCTCCCACAGTTTGGTCAGACTCATGCTGGTAGCTTCAAGTCCAACCATCTCGTCCTCCGTCGTCCCCTTCTCCTTGTGCCCTCAATCTTTCCCAACATCAGGGTCTTTTCCAGGGAGTCTTCTCTTCTCATGAGGTGGCCAGAGTATTGGAGCCTCAGCTTCAGGATCTGTCCTTCCAGTGAGCACTCAGGGCTGATTTCCTTCCGAATGGAGAGGTTGGATCTTCTTGCAGTCCATGGGACTCTCAAGAGTCTCCTCCAGCACCAGAATTCAAAAGCATCCATTCTTCGGCGATCAGCCTTCTTGATGGTCCTGCTCTCACTTCCATACATCACTACTGGGGAAACCAGAGCTTTAACTATATGGATCTTTGTCGGCAAGGTGATGTCTCTGCTTTTTAAGAGTACAACTACTCATAAAGTTGTACTAGTAGCAGTTGTACTGCTACTAGTACAACTACTCATAAAGAGCATTAAGAGTTGGTTCTGCTGCTGCTTGATGAGCGAGCAACGGCATTCGGGAGCACAGAAAGAGGCTTGCAGGATCAAGTCCCAAACCCACCCAGCGAGGCATCCTGTGTCCCACTGGGACCAACCAGATCTCTCTGGGTAGCCTACGAGACGGGCGTTGCAGCCGAGAGAGCTCTCCCTCCTCCGCCTCCTGGCAAAAATCCTTGAAAGCGTTGTTGTGAGTGGCTTCTGGAAACAAAAGCCACACACGCAAAGGCACATGACGAACCTAAAAAGTGACGGAGTTGAATTCCCACGCTGCTTTCTCTCTCCCCCCCCCCTTCCTTCCAGCGTTGGATGCAACAGGTACGTACAAATTTACTCTGCGTCAGCCGAGCTCCTCACAAGTAAGAGGCGAGCAAACTTCATCTGAGGCTGAGGGAACATAAAGGCTGCAAAGAAACATTTCTGCAGTCGAGGCCTAAATGCTCGTATGCCCTAAAGAACACAGGAAAAACTGGAACTGTTTACTTCGCAGGAACTGGAGGGCAAATTCCATTCAGGAAAAAAGGAGGGGGGGGGAAGAGTTGCATCATCTGTTTTACAACTCAGAAAGGGAGGGGCGTGCCGTTTATTTACTGTGATCATAAACAGTGGCCGAGAAGACATTTTATTGTTCAGGGTTCCCTGCAGCATGCAAGCCAGTGTACATTAAGACCCCCTCTCCTTTAAGCGCTTGGAAGGAGAAAGGATTTCTCTCTTTCCCCCCCAACCAAAAAAAACCAACACCAACCACGAGTGAGAGGCTGTCTCTTTCCGCTCTCCTTTCATTTGGCAACGACAACTGCAATTCGGTAAACGAAATAACAAGGTACACAGGAGCTTATGGGAAAAGTACAAGAATGCCCCCAGCTCCCAGAGAAAAGGAATTGGAGGGGAAAGGAAAAGAGAAAGCAGCTTGTTTTACAAGCAGAAATTAATTATACTGACATAGTCCAAGGGTATCGCCTTCGAAAAAGGAAAACATTTCAAAGCCCAAATGCCTCAGAGGAAGCAAGCATCTTGGGATTTATAACGAAATTACTAAACACAAGGAAAACAGCCGGCAGAAAAAGCAACTTCTTAAAAAAAACAAAAACGGATCTGCTAGATACGAGGCTGGTGAGCAAGAGTCGTGCCCTTGGGTCTGCGGGGAGGAAGAGAAATTGCATTATCCTTCACCCCCAGAATGGAGAACGTCAAGTTTTAAGGCACCTTATAATAACGGCACATCAAAGCAATGCTGTGCATGTGGGGAGATGTTAGAAAGTGGCATTTTGACAGATGGACACTTCATGCAACTATGCCCGGGGTTTTCCTAAAAAAAGACAACAACCCTCTCTGCTGTCAAAGAACCCCTTTCTGCATCAAACAACAGAATCAGCGCTTGTCTTCTGGTCCACAACAGTAGCAAACACAGACAAGAGGAAAGATTCTGGGGCAAGTCCGCGGGCACACGCTGGGCTCAAAGGAAGCATGTGCCAAACGTTTTGGGTCTTGTCACTGCCCTGAATGAACTGGGGTGCACAACTTAGCTGTGATTCCTGCACTGATGATTCTTGGGTTCCCTTCGAAAAGTCTAAGATTCCACAGTGCCCACACCATGCCGCCTTCCTCCAAATGCAATGCAATATAATTTCCCCATTTAATCCGGATTTTACCATTACTGCAAAAAAAAAAAAAAAAAAGGCCAGTAAGTTTTTTAAAGCATGCAAGCAGAAATGGTAAACGTAGGTTGAATGGGGCAAAGGAAGGGAGGAAAGTGTCACGTCGACACTACGGAAAAACATACAGGGAGGAGCAGAATGAAGGCCACAATCCAGCGCCACGTGGGAGCACCCTGCTTTCAAGGAACTCCAGAGGTTTCCTGACCTACAGTTTGGAAACCACTGCAATGGGCCTGCCCCGTTGGAGTGGAATGCGACACTGATGCGCAACACAGTCCAAGAGCATATCATGGCTGCACAGGAAGAAGATGAGAAGGAACGTGCTTGCACCCTGATCACTAGTGGAGAATTCCCTATCAACAACCGGGTTCCCTGATCATCTTGCTGCAGCGAATGAAGAGGCAGCTTCTCTTCTAACCCCCAACCTCCACCCAAAGCCTTTTCCCAGCTCTTGCAGGACCAGGTGGGATTCCTAGGCCATGATTTGGGTACCCTACTGGAAAACCAACCAACCAACAAGAGACTGCAATTTTGTACGGATGAAGTTTCTCCAATCTCGGCAGGATCGGAGAAAGAGGAACATGTTCACGCGCATAACTCGTCCGTTCTTTGTGGACCAAGGTGCTTCCCATCTCCTTTGACAAAGTTTGCCCCTGGGGCAGGCCCACAGCTGTCGCTCTGCTTTCTCCATCAGTGGAATCTTATCCTCACCCCCCAGAAAGCCAATATCCCTCAGGAATCTCTCTCTCCCCCATGGCGCAGGGAAACCCAGCCCAACTTGGGAGTATTGTCATTTACAGTTTAAGCAGGGCTAACCAACTGTGCTCTTTAGTTTGAGAAACAACTGGCTTCTCCGTCTTGCCCCGCTGCTTCCCAAGGCATTATTTTCCTACTTCAACTTTCCTCCAGGTCCTTCTCGTTTCTTTGCCCCAAATGTCTCGGCTGTGTTTGCAAGCCATGGTTTACAGAACATGGAAATGGTGTGCTGAGTAAACACTGGGCAGCCGCCTTCCCCTCTCCTCCTAAGCACAGAGCCGGGATGGTTTCTGGGGAGATTAGTTTCGCTTTCAAAGAATGCCGGCTGAATCCCATCTTGGATGCTAGTCAGTTACACAAGGCAGGTTCATAACTCCCTGGTGCTTCCCATTTCCTTTGGCAAAGTTTGCCCCTCACCGGAGTTCATTGGCAGCCAGCATTGGTAGGACACCATATTCTCCACAAATGGCACTAATCTCGGCAAAAGCCCATCATGCCAGCCAATTTGGGAGGACGGGAAATGCACAAGCCCAACATTTCGCTTGCCCTTCCTGTAGCTCGTCTGTGCAATGCTAAACGACGGTTTATCTTTACGTGCGAATGCAACCACTGTGTTCGCCACAGATTGCCTGGAGCAGGTCTTGGAAAAGAAGTCATCTCCTGCTTCAATGGCAGAATCCTTCCCTTTCTAATGTCCATATGGTCTCTGGGCTTCATTAGATAAAAACCGCCATTTCCATCAGCTAGCTCACAAAGCTCTGGCTGGTCTCACCGTCTCACAGCACAAACAACTCTTTTTGTGGGTTTGTTTGAAATCCTTATGTTAGTGCTGAAATTTCTCGCAGATTTAAGTTTGGGTCCCTCTAATCAGCGATGGCCAAACTTGGCCCTCCAGCGGTTTTGGGACTACAACTCCCATCATCCCTAGTTAACAGGACCAGTGGTCAGGGGTGATGAGAACTGTAGTCCCAAAACAGCCGGAAGGCCAAGTTTGGCCATCACTGCAACCCATCTCTCAACTGCAGAAACAGTCAGAGATGCAAAGGCGTCGCAATTCAAGATGGAGCCTCACAGCAGTCATGAGCTGCGTGGACCTTAAAACTCCGACAATGAGTTAAGGGCACCAAAATGAACATCTGCGCCAAATTTCAGCTTTAACAGATGCGTTTCAAATGAAAATAACTTTCTCATTGAGGGGAACCCCATTTCCACACATCTGCTTCAGGGCCCACGCAGACACCTGCCTCCTCAAAATCCCCAATTTGACCCTGGGGCGTCCTGCCTGCTCCCCCCCCCCCCCCCGCCAAGAAGGCAGGCTCTGTCTCTATCTCTCTCACACCATCCCAGGAGGAATCACATTTCAGATGAGGGAGCTGGGCCTTGCAAGTCTGCTGCAGCCTCAGAGCCATTTCAAAAGAAAAGAAATTAATAAGAGAACAAACAAGGCGGATTCAGGGATCAATAGGGATGATTCCGTCCCCCAGAGCTCCATCTTCCAACACTTTTCCTGTTCTCTGTATTTATCCACTCGTAATCAACGCAGGTGGCGCTGTGGGTTAAAGCCTCAGCGCCTAGGGCTTGCCGATCGAAAGGTTGGCGGTTCGAATCCCTGCGGCGGGGTGCGCTCCCGCTGCTCGGTCCCAGCGCCTGCCAACCTAGCAGTTCGAAAGCACCTCCGGGTGCAAGTAGATAAATAGGGACCACTTACCAGCGGGAAGGTAAACGGCGTTTCCGTGTGCGGCTCTGGCTCGCCAGAGCAGCAATGTCACGCTGGCCACATGACCCGGAAGTGTCTCCGGACAGCGCTGGCCCCCGGCCTCTTGAGTGAGATGGGCGCACAACCCCAGAGTCTGTCAAGACTGGCCCGTACGGGCAGGGGTACCTTTACCTTTACCTTTAATCTTTTTTCTTTTTACTGCTGACGGACCATCGCCAACCCAGATTATTTCCTATTTGTCTCAACCAACACCCCGCCTCAGAACCTGCTCAAACTCCGTCCCAGAGCATGCAGCAAGACAAGAGGGCTCTGAGGCATGTGCAGAGTCCATTTCCTCCACCATGGAGCAACTGCAGAGAGCCGGGTTTCCATGTGGACAGGCAGGCCTCCATCCCATCGCCAACTTAGTGCCGTTCGCAGATCCTACTTGCCCATCTAAGGGCCGGGGGGGGGGGGCGGGCAAGGAAACCCATTTCTCAGTGGGCACAATTCAGATCTGGGACCTATTTTATTCTATTAATTATAATTATCAGATGACTGCAAGGGGAAATTCGCCTGAGACAAGAACGCTCCGAGTTTTACTCACCAACTCATTCCTAGGATGGGGGATCCTGCCCCCAACATTCTCCCTCTCTGTCCCGCGGCCGTCTTTCCCCCCACCCTGCTCAAAAGGAGACACCCACACTTATGTACCTGGGTTCCCCTTTCTCAGAGAAAGATCCCCTTTCTCTCTCCATACCCATAAGTCTTCCCTCCACACCTTAAACCACATATGGGGTTCCCCCTTTTCAAGGCAGAAACCCACACTCGGCTCTCTTTCGTCCCCCCAGTTTTCCAAGCCCAACAACTTTCCTTTAGAGTAGGTGTGGGTTTTCCGTGCCAAAATACACACAAACGCAGAAATAGTTCAGGGTTCCCCTTCAGAAGGAGCATCTCAAGAACTGCCAAACCCACCCCAGAGGGGGCTCCCCTTGACCACGGCTCGTAAACCCACCCTCCTACGTCGACCCCCTCCAGGGCTTCCCCCTCCCAAGTAGATTCCCCTTTCCCAAGACCCCCAAACCCCGCTTTTAAAAGTCCGTATATTTTCGGACTTTCTTGATTTGCCATTACTTACATCCTGCCTTTCAGGATACAAATTATTCCAAGGCTGCTTGCCATTAATGAGATTACTTTTTTGGGGGGGGAACCCACACGGAAGGCCTGTCTGACCACCTACATGTATGTGATTACCCCCCCCCCAAGTTGGGGGATGCCCTTCTGTTCCACCGCCCCCATTCCCAAGACCCGTAAAACCCACATGTGGCTCCACCTGACAAGAGTCATGGGGTTTCACTCCCACAGAGGGGTCCCCCCCAACACCCTTTTCTTAACACCCAAACCCACGTGCGAACACTTCCTTCCTCCTGTTCCTCGCCCCCTTCACAAGACTGATTACAACCACATGCAAGCGCTCCTTGTCAAACACACACACACACAGCAGCTGAATTCTATTTTAATGTAGATTTCTTTTCTTTTTTTAATGCTTCGTTGGCCACCTTGGGCAGACTTGGTCCAGCAAGGCAGGCTGTAAATATTTTCAAAAATAAAAATACACCCGCCCGGAGGATAAGTTTTAGGCTGGGGATCCCTTTCTGAAGACCTGTGAGATTGACACATGCAAACTTGCAATAATAATAATTTTATTATTATGTACTCTCAACGTGGGGCTCGGCTTCCTTCTCTCCTCCCCACATGAAAGGTAGTCAGTAGTCTTCCCCCACACCGTGATGGGGGCCCCACGCACCCCTGTGGGTTTCCCCTCCAGATTAAGCTTACCAGATTTTTTTTCAATGTATCCAGGGACACTTTTCAACTTCTGTTGATGGGGATGGATTTTGTCAGGTGACTGAGGTGTAAATCCAGGGACTGTCTCTGGGAAACTGGGATGCCTTACTCCAGGTGGGGTGGGCTTTCAAAAGAATAACCCCGCTCCCTCAAAATGCGGTCCTCCAATTCTCTTCCCCAAAACCCATTTATTAATACAAAATACACATAGACGCGCACATATAAGCATCTCATTTTCTTCCCTCAACTCTCTTTCTGAAGACCCATTAGCCCACACGCGGGTTTTCCCTGCCAATAAACACAAGGGACACCTGTGGGTCTCCCCCTCAGGACTGGCACCCCCTTTGCACATAAGCTCTCCCTACAACACCCTAAGGGGCTCCCCTTCCTTCACCCTCCCACAACCTCTCTTCCCAGGACCTGTTCATGCGCATGTGTGGTTTCCCCTGCCTAGGTGTATATGGTGTTTATGTTGGGGGTGTTAACCCTCGTGGGTTAACATCCCACCATCACAGATTCTCAACACACCTCATCTGTGGGTTGCATTAATGCTCACCCTTACAAGTTGGCACGTTTTAAACGCAACTTTTACAACGCAGCTTACACATACACAGCTTACAAACGCAACTTTTACAACGCAGCTTACACATGGATCTCCCACACCTCCATGGCCCAGTCTACATGCAGGTCTTCCATGCCCCCATCCCCACAACCAGCCTATACACGTGTGTGTGCCTGCACACCCCCACCCCCACAACCCAGCTTATACACCTCTCCCTAACCCCCTTCCCCACGAACCAGCGTGTGCATGTGCTTCCCTAACCCAGATCCCCACGACCCAGTCTGCACCCGCATCTCCTTAAGCCCCATCCTCACGACCCAACTTGCCCTCCTGTCTCCCTAACCCCCACCCACCCCGCAGTTTGCACGCCTCTCCTCCAACCCCAAATCGCCCCACACGCCAGCCTGCCCGCGCGCGTGTCGCCCATTCCCACGACTCACTGCGGGGGCAGCTGCAGGGCCGGGCCTCCCCTCCTCTGGAAGGCGCCGTCGACGAAGACGCCGTTCTTGCCCAGGCAGCGCAGGTAGAAGTGGGGCGCGCGGAAGGAGAGCTCGAGGTGGCGGCGCGAGATGAAGCTGGAGCGGCCCATGTTCACGTCCACGGCGCCCTGCGACGAGTTGCGCCCGATGGTCACCGTCGCCTGGCGCATCACGAACTCCACGTCGCGGCCCTGCAGGCGCGCCAGGGCCGACGGCACGGCCAGGGCCGGCAGCGCGGGCGGGATCGGGGCCGGCCCCGGGCCCTGGGGAGGCGAGGAGGCGGGCGCCCCGGGAGGCAGCGGCGGCGAGGGCGCGGCGCGCTGCAGCGCCAACAAGGCCCTCGCGCCCGGCCCGTCCTCGCCCGCGGCTGCAGCCATCTTCGCGGCGGCGGCGGCGGCCCAGGCAGGCAGGCAGGCAGGCAGGGGCGGCCGCCGACTACGCACCGCCGGCCTCCGGGGCGGGGCCGCGGGAGGGGAGGCGGGCGGGCGGGGAGAGAGGCCCGGGCTGCCCAGGCGGCGCGCTCGCAGGCCGCGATCGGGAGACGGGGCGCACGGGGTCCGGGGCGCCTCTCTCCTCCGCAATCCCCTCCCTCCCCGACTGCCTCCTCCTCCTCCTCCTCCAAAGACCTGGCAATGGGGTGAAAACACACCCACACGCAGCGCCCTGGGGTGGGGGACCTACAAAAATAAAGGGGGGCGCACGCGTTCGGGGGCGTGCGCTCCCCAAAGACAGGACAGCGCGCGTAAAGGCGCACGCTCCGGTGGCCCGCGGTGGGAACGGGGGCGCTCGGCTTCGGGGAGCAAGGGCCACTTTGTGCTTGGTCTGGCTCTGCCCCACAAGTCGTCTTCCTCTGCCGACCCCAAGGCAACGCGGGGGACGCACAGGCGCTCACTCTGCACCCTTGGGTGGGTACGTGGGGGAGCAGCCGCCGGGCCAAAGGGGCGCGCAAGGGTTGGCGTGGCTGTGTCGTCGATTTCTTCCTCGCAGCGCCCTAGTCCAAAGGCAGGGCGACGCGCCCGGAGGTGCTCGCTGTCATGCCCCTGGGGTGGGTGAAGGGGGTTACAGAGTTTGGGTGAAGGTGCCTCCCCGCTGTTATTTCTCCCTTTCCCCAAGGCGTGGCGACGCGGGTGAAAACACACCGGGGCGCTCGCTTAATGCCCCCGGTTGTGGGTGCTTTTGCAAGGGGAAAGGGGTGCCACGTTGGGGTGCCAGTGCCCGTTCCGCAGAGCGCCTCCTTCCCCGCGCCACGCTCTCCCTTCCGCTTCCTCCTTCCCCTCTGCAAAGGGACGGCGACATGGGGAGGAAAGGCGCATAAGCGCCCTCGTGCAAAGGGCGGAAACCGGACGGGGCAGTGCCGCCAACCGCGTGGCACGGAAAGCAAACAAAAACAAAAGTGCGCGCGCCCTCCTCCCCTTCTCCCTTTGCAGTTCCGTCTCTCGGCCGGGGAGGAGCCGTGCAAAAAATAAAAAGTGCGTGGGTGCTCGTGCAACGTTAGGAGACGGGGCGTGTCGGCGCGTGAGAAACGGGTTTGCATGGGAGAGAAGAAAGCGCTTGAGCAAGGGTTTTGCGGAGAACACGTGCTCGCCTTCGCTCTCAATTTCGGGCAGCTGTTGGGGGTTTTTTATTTCAAAAGGCAATGGGGTAGGGGAACAAGGCGAGGGCGGTACTGCACAACGCTCTTGCAAGGGAGGGTTGCGGCCGCGGAAGACGAGCACGGCGGGGCTGGCAGCTCTGAGCCCCGGGTGCGAAGCCATCCAGCCCCCGGGGGCAGAGAGGCGGCGCGGAGATGACAGTCATAAGGAAGAAGGAAGAGTTCAGATGGTACCTGCTTGTGCATCCGCCTGACACGATAATGCACTATGCATTTAAAGAGCTACGGTGCCATTTTAAACTGTCATGGCTTCTCTGGGAACTGTAGTTTGCAGAGGCTGCCGTGAGTTGTTAGGAGCCCCTCTTCCAGACCCTCCAACATTTCTCCAATGAAAATGGGGACATCTAAGGAAAAGTGGGACATTCCAGGATCAAATCAGAAACCAGCGGCTTCTCTAAATCGGGGATATCCCTGGGAAATAAGGACTCTTGGAGGGTCTGCTATTCCCCAGCATTCCCACGACTGGACCTAATGGTCAGGGGTCCCTTTACCTTTACCTTTAAGTAGAGACATCACCTTGCCAACAAAGGTCCGTATAGTTAAAGCTATAGTTTTCCCAGTAGTGATGTATGGAAGTGAGAGCTGGACCATCAAGAAGGCTGATCGCTGAAGAATGGATGCTTTTGAATTCTGGTGCTGGAGGAGACTCTTGAGAGTCCCATGGACTGCAAGAAGATCAAACCTCTCCATTCTGAAGGAAATCAGCCCTGAGTGCTCACTGGAAGGACAGATCCTGAAGCTGAGGCTCCAGTACTTTGGCCACCTCATGAGAAGAGAAGACTCCCTGGAAAAGACCCTGATGTTGGGAAAGATGGAGGGCACAAGGAGAAGGGGACGACGGAGGACGAGATGGCTGGACAGTGTTCTCGAAGCTACCAGCATGAGTTTGACCAAACTGTGGGAGGCAGTGGAAGACAGGAGTGCCTGGCGTGCTCTGGTCCATGGGGTCACGAAGAGTCGGACACAACTAAATGACTCAACAACAACAACAAGTTTTGTAGCTCTCTGAGGTCTCAACAACTTATTATGCTTCATAAACTATTGTTCCCAGGTATTTTGCAAACGAAGCTCACACAGACATCCTGCTTGCCTTTCTCTTGTTGGGGACCAATTGCAAAAGGGTTGATAGGCTTGGAGTTGCGAACATCAATGCATCCCCTCGTAAGACACAGTGGTGACAAGACACAGTAGTGACGGGGAAGCAGCAGGAAGGAATACACACTGCCGTTGTTGTGGCTCTTGAAAAGCCCAGAGGCAACTTCCAGCACTAAAATTCTGACTGCTTGTTGTAGGAGTAGGTTTGTGGAGCTGTGTTGCTTGTTTGTATAGCAATACGGCATATCAACGTGCACAGACTTGGAATGACATAAGCAACAAACACAAGGGCTTTGCCCCAAGGAGATTGCAATCTAAATACAATAGCAGTACAATAAACAGCAATGTTAAGAAGCAAGGTTAGTCTGCCCAAATGCAGCCTCAGATAAGGGCAGCCTGATTCTAAACATGTTTACGTAGAAGTAAGTCCAGATATTTTCAGTGGGACAGGGAAACCAAATCGGGGCTTTAGGATTAGCAGCTTGAGGTGTAATTTCAGATGGGTGCCCCCTTGCTGATTTTTTCTTTTCTTTAAAAAGGTAAAGATACCCCTGCCCGTACGGGCCAGTCTTGACAGACTCTGGGGTTGTGCGCCCATCTCACTTAAGAGGCCAGGGGCCAGCGCTGTCCGGAGACACTTCCGGGTCACGTGGCCAGCGTGACATCGCTGCTCTGGCGAGCCAGAGCCGCACACGGAAACGCCGTTTACCTTCCCGCTGGTAAGCGGTCCCTATTTATCTACTTGCACCTGGAGGTGCTTTCGAACTGCTAGGTTGGCAGGCGCTGGGACCGAGCAGTGGGAGCGCACCCCGCCGCAGGGATTCGAACCGCCGACCTTTCGATCGGCAAGTCCTAGGCGCTGAGGCTTTAACCCACAGCGCCACCTGACATGCCTTTAAAATATTTTATATAACTTACCATATTTTTCGCTCTATAGGACGCACTTTTTCCCCTCCAAAAATGAAGGGGAAATGTGTGTGCGTCCTATGGAGCGAATGCAGGCTTTCGCTGAAGCCCGGGGAGCGCAGTGCCAACTCCCACTGCGCACCCCGGGCTTGCGGATAGCAGCAGCGAAGGTGAAGCGAAGCTCGGGCTTCCCCCGCCCCAGCCCCGCGGCTAAAAAGGGAAGCCCAGAGAGCGAGTGGGATCCATCCCGCTTGCTGTCTTGGCTTCTGCCAAAGCCACGCGCAGCCTCTCCCGGCTGGAGAGGTTGCACGCGGCTAAAGAGGAAGCCAAGACAGCCAGCGGGATGGATCCCACTCACTCTCTTGGCTTCTTTGCTCTTTGGGGCTGGGGGGGGGAAATAATTTTTTTCCCTTTATTTCCCCCCCTAAAAACTAGGTGCACCCTATGGTCCGGTGCGCCCTATGGAGCAAAAAATACGGTATATCCAGCCCCCTTGTCATAATCGATCTCGGGGCATGTAAAACACAGCAAATAATCACAAGACAACAACGCAATTAAGAAATACGGTAACAATAACTAATCCATCAGTCAATAATTAGGATCAGTACAGCCATGCCAATGTATGTGCAAGGCATATAACCTCACTCGCCCAATACAAAAAAAGAGAATTTTAAATGGGGCTGGCATATAAAATAAGGCAGCCATCAATATGCAACACGACACTTCTACATGAGAAGGGGAAAGAGGCAGGCTGTTGCCCCAAGAGCTTTCGGTTTAAATAACAACAGTAGAGTGAATAAAGTCAACAAAGGCTTTGCTTACTTATGGGAAAACATGCCTCGTGTTGGGAAAGGGGGGAGAGGTTCTGTGCCATAGAAATGATGAGAGTTGTTTGGCAGGTAGTCAATCAGCAGGTTCTGCTCCCCGCCCAGGCCGTGTCACGATGCATCACTGTAAGCATCTCAGGTCTTGTGTCTGCCACAAATTCATGGAGTGGCTTTGTGGAGACCTCTCTCTCAAGCCTGTTGCAAATGCTAGTTCTGTATTACATTTATTATGTCCACCAGCTTTGCCCTCCAGGGAGCTCAAGGCGGTGGACATAGTTCTCTTCATCCCCATTTGTCCTCACAACAACCCTGTGAGATAGGTTAGGTTGAGCGACGCTTCCAAGGTCACCCAGTGAGATCCATGGCTGAGCAGAGAATTCGAACCCTGCTCTTTCACAGGTACTCTGAGTGCTGCATTATGCCGGCTCTCTTTATTAGTGGCAAGATCGGCTTCTGCAAAGGAGGGGGCCTCTTCTGTGGTGGCTCCCCAAATCTCTGGAATGCCCACCCTAAGGAAGACAAACACCTCGGACCTTACGGGCTTTATGGCACGAGATTGTACCATCTTCCTAATTGCTCAGCTGGCATTTTAAGTAATTAGATGGTTGGTCAGTGTTGGTTGGTTGGTTTTAACTATGTTCTATTATTTTTAAAACTTTTGGGGCATGGGCGTGTGTGTGTGTGTCTTCTCTTTTGCTGAGCTTCCTTGTTTTTAAATTGTTTAAATTGCACTTTTGAACACAAGCCACCCTGGAATCTGCTGGTCAGCGGTGGCTAAGGAATATTTGATGAAATTAATAAAATTCAGGCCTGCCCCAACTGCAAAATGGGGCAGGAGGTTTGCAACCTTCTAAAAATTTCATTTTCATTACTATGTTGTCACTGTTCCATTATTTATTAAATTTGTACACCTCCCTTCATCCGAAGATCTCAGGCCAGTTCACGTCACTATAAATACTCCCAAGCCTGCAGTACCTGTCAGGGAATAAGTTTTGCGGAGTACAGAAGCCACCAGAAACATTCTGGTACATTCTAGTGTTCAAAAGGTTATCAGGTCTCCCCAAGGCAGAGAGAGCATAGCTCTTGTTTTCTTTCTATGCTTTCTCTAGACTTCAAGGCCATTTGCTTCGGAGACAAGACTGTATCAACTTGTCTGCCCGGGGTGCCCCGTTATTCTCTCTTTCTCCTCCTGCTGTTCTGCTTCGCTTTCATTTTTGCATTTATATTCGTGTGGTGCGATTCTTTTTACTCCTGGAAACTGGGTTTGCTCTAAATGGTCTGAGTTTTGCCTTGCTAGGGAGCCAGCAACAAACTCTGATTTATGCTTTAGTGAATCTTACGAAAGACATTTTCTGCTATCTGGGTCTTGTTGGAATTCAAGCAAAGTTCTGCTACTCTGCTAAACAAACAAGCTTGGGGCACTAGTTCTCATCCATACCCTGCCTCACAATGTGGTTGTGGGGATTGAATCTAATCTATAATCTACATCTAATCTGTTGCGATGCCCACCAGCAAGTGGGTGAGTCTGGCTATCGAAGGGCCAAGGCTTTTTTGGTGGTGGCCCCCACAATTGCAGAAAACTCTCCCAGGTGATATTAAACAGGTCTCATCTTGGCTATTTTCAAATGCGTCTTCAAAACCTACCTTTTAATCTTGACTCACTAACTGAGGCTCTGGTTGCACAGCTGGGTTTATGCTGTATTTTTTATGATGGAGGGACAGCAACACTTTTATTATTTATACCTCACCCATCTGACTGGGTTGCCCCCAGCCACTCTGAGCAGCTTCCAACAGATATAAAAACATAATAAAACATTAAACAAAAAAACTTCCCTATACAGGGCTGTCTTCAGATGTCTTGTAAAGGTTGCAGAGTTACTTATCTCCTTGGCTCGGGGGTTGCATAAAACAGGATTATTATTTTTTGTTTCATTTTTTAGATCTTTAGAGAGGCTATACAGTACTTTGTGAAGAATGTTATTCCTGCAAGACAGTGTAGAAATTTACACTGGTATTTTTCTGTATTGTTTTATTTTATTTTAATATTTTTAAAAGAATATTAAAGGAAATGAGTTAAAGTAAAAAGAAAGAAATACATTTTTTTTAAAAAAAAAGTAAAGGAAAACAATCACAACATGACCAGAAAATGTAATTAAGACTACAGAACTATTTAAATATCTGTTATATAGTATATATATTATTTATACCCCGCCCATCTGGCTGGGCTTCCCCAGCCAATCTGGGTGGCTTCCAAAAGAATATTAAAAGACATTTATGAAATAAGGTTATCACTGTACCTGTTTTATTGGGCAAAGCTTAACTTAGCCTGGAGAAGAGGAGGTTAAGGGGTGATATGATAGCCATGTTCAAATATATAAAAGGATGTCACATAGAGGAGGGAGAAAGGTTGTTTTCTGCTGCTCCAGAGAAGCGGACACGGAGCAATGGCTCCAAACTACAAGAAAGAAGATTCCACCTAAACATTAGGAAGAACTTCCTGACAGTAAGAGCTGTTTGACAGTGGAATTTGCTGCCAAGGAGTGTGGTGGAGTCTCCTTCTTTGGAGGTCTTTAAGCAGAGGCTTGACAACCATATGTCAGGAGTGCTCTGATGGTGTTTCCTGCTTGGCAGGGGGTTGGACTCGATGGCCCTTGTGGTCTCTTCCAACTCTATGATTCTATGATTCTATGAACTTGTAACTGAATTTGGAACAAAAGCAACGAAGGGTCCTATTAGTTATGAGCTGCACTTTTGCAGACTTTCTCAGTGCCATAACCCAGAGCTTTCCAAACTGCGTTGCATGGTACCAACATGAAAAGTTTGGAGAGCTCTGCCCTAACACATTTGTTGGTGGTACAAGACTTTTTCTTGGTTTGTTTTCTGCGTCAGCTTGCCCTCTGGGATGCTGGATTTGTGCTGATCAACTGACAGCCTGGGAGCCACACCGGGGGGGGGGGGGAATTAAAAGGTGGCAGCGCTCCCAGCCTAACATTCGCATCTTTCCCCGGGCAGGACTCAACGTTGCTTTTAATAGATGCCCAAAAGGTAGACATAAACAGGAGACGCTCACTTGCCAATCGTTTCACTGCAAAAAGCTGTGCTTTGATCTGTGCCATAAAAACACAGGAGCCCTGGCAGGAGGTAAAAAGCTGTCCCAGTCTCTTAAGCGCCATCATCTTAGTGTGCAAAGCTTGTACCTGGATGCAGCAGCACATGCCGAAGTGTGCAAAACTTATCTATCCAAGCGCCTTCCTTAGTCCTCTCCAGGTTGGGAATAGGATGCTTTTCAGTTATGTTGAAAGCAGAAGCTTGTGCCAAACGCACGGCCTGAACTGTGCGTAGAAGGAGGCCTATTTCGTCATGGGTGATCCTGGGCACATGGGAGCGGTGGTGCAGTAGAATGCAATTTCTTTATTTCCAGTCATTCTTACCTTCCTTTTACCGTCAGCTCCCATGTTGCTCATGCAAGCCTTTGTTTGTGCTTACCTAATCGCATCCGTGAGTGTCAGGACATGAAATTGTAAGCAGAATGGGTTGAGAGGAAATGGAAGCGTGTGACAGCATGCAGGCGTGGATGCAGACATGAGCAGGCCGCTGCTTTTGTTCCTAAAACGGCCTTCCCCCAAGCTTCCTCTGGAAGTTTCAGACTACGGCTCTTATCAGCCCCAACCGGCACCAGAACCTAAGAAGAGGCCTCTGGATCAGACCCGTGGCCCATCTAGTCCAACGTCCTGTTCTTGCCAGGTGCTCCAATGGGAAACCTGCAACCAGGATTTGAACACAAGACCACTCTCCTTCTTGGGTATTCAGAGGCATTGCTGATTCTGAGCAGGGAGGCAGAGCAGAGCTGTTGTGGCCAGGAGCCTTCAATAGCCATCTCCTCCATCCAAGTTGTTGGCCATCGCCGCCTCCTTTGGGAGCGAGTTCTGAAGTTTACATTTGTGTGATGAAGTTCTTTATCATCATCATCATCATCATCATAATTTATACCCCACTCATCTGGCTAGGTTTCCCCAGCCACTCTGGGCGGCTCCCAACAGAATATTAAAAGTGCAATAAAACATCCAACATTAAAAAACTTCCCTAAACAGGAATCTGTCCTGAACTTTGCAATATTCAGCTTCGTTGCATGTCCACAGGCTCCAGTGTTCTGAGAGAGGGATCTGGTGCTTTCAGAAAACAGGCCATCCGTACTGTGCATAGCCTATTTCTGCCACAAGTTAACAGAACCATTCTTCTCCGCTCAGTCAAGGAGAGATGATTTCCAGAGGGCTTGTCCACCTGGAACAGGGGTCAGCAAACTTTTTCAGCAGGGGGCCGGTCCACTGTCCCTCAGACCTTGTGGAGGGCTAGACTATATTTTGGGAAAAAAAATGAATAAATTCCTATGCCCCACAAATAACCCAGTGGTGCATTTTTTAAAAAAGCACACATTCTACTCATGTAAAAAAGCAGACAGACCCCACAAATAACCCAGAGATGCATTTTAAATAAAAGGACACATTCTACTCATGTAAAAACACGCTAATTCCTGGACCTTCCACGGGCCGGATTTAGAAGGCGATTGGGCCAGATCCGGCCCCCGGGCCTTAGTTTGCCTACCCATGACCTGGAACATAAAAAATACATTTTTTAAAAAAACCCGGGAATATAGCCCAACCAGGAGAAGGAAAGCTCTGATCCTAAACCTCTGCTGGCTTGCAGGATATCTTTAGGAGAAGAAAGAGCTAAGGAGGAAAACCTACACAAATCCAGAGTGCATTCCCTAAGACGGCTGGGTGGCACCTTGTATGCCTCCTTCCAGTAACAACTGCAGCCAGGCTGGTGCCCAACATACTGATTTGATTTCCTTTGGACCCCATCAGCGAGGCTGAGAGGGAGGACTTGTCATCTAGGCAGCCCTGGACACACTGCCCAGGTTTGTGCCCCGGGAAGGTCACTCTGATGCTGTTAACACAGTGGTTTGACTTCACCCCCAGAGGCTTACTCCATTGTCTCTTGAGACGGATGGATGCCAACAGCAAAGCTCTTCTAGTTTGTTGCAACAAACACAGCAAAAGACTAGCAAATTTATTCTATAAGTTTCAGTCCTTTTCTTCATCAGATACATGAAGTGCTCTCCTGAGTTGCAGGTCTCTTCTCTCTTTGGCGATCCCTCGTAGCCGAATAAGATTGTCTTCCATGAACACGGTTTTAACAATGAGTCCGTAAGTGACTGTGGAGGCCAATTCTGGATCCACACGTCCTTCCACAGTGGGGACATAGGTTTCTGGGTGGGAGTTGATAATGGTGTGGAAGTGCCAAGCGTGCCTTCCTCTTAGCATGTTTCTCCCTTGCGTCCTGAGTTTGAGCGTCTTCAAAGTCCACGACACCTTTGGTAAAAGCTGTTCTCCAACTGGAGCGCTCGCAGGCAAGTGTTTCCCAGTTGTCAGTGTTTATATTACATTTTAAAAGATTTGCCTTGAGACAGCCTTTAAGCCTCTTTTGTTGACCACCAGCATTACGCTTTCCATCTTTAAGTTTGGAATAGAGTAGTTGTTTTGGAAGACGATCATCCGGCATCAGTACATGACCAGTCCAACAAAGTTGATGCTGAAGAATCATTGCCTCAACACTGGTGATCTTTGCTTCTTCCAATACACTGGTATTAGTTCGCCTGTCTTCCCAAGTGATGTGTAGAATTTTTCGGAGACACCGTTGATGGAATCTTTTGAGGAGTTGGAGATGGCTTCATGGAGGTGGTCCATGTTTCAGAAGCATACAGTAAGGTTGGTAGTACAATAGCTTTGTAAACAAGCATATTGGTTTCCTTGCAAATGTCCGGGTCCTCAAACACTCTGCACTTCAATCAGGAGAAAGCCACACTCACAGAGCTCAGGCAGTGCTGGATTTCGGCATCAGTGTTGGCCCTTGTGGAAAGATAACTGCCCAGGTAGGAGAAGTGATCAACATTTTCCAACGTTACACCACTGAGTTGTAGACATATACTCATGCTTGTGGGTGAGGAGAGGTCAGAAGGAAACAGCATGCAGAAAATTATGGGCTGGGATAATTATTTTATTAACAGCGGCTATTCACATTTAAAAACCCAGTTGTTGGTGTTTTGGCAAGCCAATTAACACACATAGGGTGGATCTACACACAGGAAAAAATCCACTATAAGTCAGAGATTAAATCATAACAAAAGAAAAAAAATGCTATGGAAAATCGCATAGATTTTTTTTTACTCTCCGTCGCCATCTGGTGCTGCATGTTTATAACACATTCAAAACACTGTTTTTTGACTAATGGCAGCTGAGTCCATAGTGCAATGAAAATACACAGTCCTGATTCACTCCACAAGTGACAGCCTGAGCCTCTTGATGACTTGTCATTTGGCAGTTTGATGTTAGCATGCCTTTGAAGTTCCTTTGTTCCAGAGAAACAAACAAAATGCAGTGAATGTGTTTCCGCAGCCCCTCCTCCAAATCACTCAGATTATGTGCTTCTGTCAGGCCAGTGCATTTTGATGTTGAAATTGTATTGTTACCACAACAGGTTTGCCTTGGTGACCACATTATCACCTGTGCAGGTCTCACCTGTCGGTGGACTTCCTGACCTGCCATAGAAATGGCCCCTTTGTGGGCTTGTCCGACCTAGGAGATAACCTCTCAGTAAAAATAGATTTAAAACATTAATGACATAAACAAAAGCTCCCTTTGCAACGGAGCTGGGAACCTAATGACCACAATTAGACGAGAATGCTAATCATTATGCATGCAAATATCATTAATTAGGTTCATTACAGTGTGGTTGCAGTCAACGGCATACACTTACCATTTTTAGAAATGGAAGCCTTATCAGCCTGAGACTTCAAAGGCTTTCACAAGAGGGCTTAATATGGAAATTGTCCAGGTGGCTAAATAGCTCGAAATTAAAGGAAATATCACCTAATCAGGATATACAACATAGATTTTGCCTTATTGAGCCCACTGGGATACAGCTGGATTTTAACAGTCTTGGCTCGTTTCAGAAATCAGACGCTGTCAGGGGTTCAGGAGCAGAGGCACAGGGAGGAGAGGAGATGGAGAGCGAAGGGGAGGAATCCGAGGGGAGCGTAGGAGAAGAGGACAGTGGACCGAGGGATTCCATGAGCCTCTCCAGCGAATCGGAAGATTCACAGAAGGGGGCGCCAGTGGCCAGGGGTAGGGGGTTCCCAAGGGGAACGCCCCAGGAGCAAGGGGGCAGCAGGGACTCCCAGAGCAGTAGTTGGAAATCAGGACCAGCTTCCCCACCAGAGCAGAGTGGGGGGGAAGAGTCCCAAGGATCGGGGCCAGTGCATTCCCCACCAGGGAGAGAAGATAAGGCAGGGCTGACCACACCTCCATCGGAGAGTCAGACAACGGAGGGGAGGTCAGATCCGGCCAGTATCCCGGAAGAGGGAAGCAGTGACAGAAGTAGTGTAACGGTCAGGAGGAAGGTCACTGGGCTGGCGCGAGAGGCAAGTTCAAATGTACAGGAGCGCGGGACAGCAGAGAATGAGGATTGGGAACCGGGTCCTAAAGCCCGCCGGAGGGAGGGGGAGGAGCTAAGCGACTCAGCATCGGAAGAGTCCAGAAAGGGCAATGCCCCAGCGGGCAGGAGGACCCAGAGGAGGAGAGAGCAGCGTAAAAGGTGGAGCAGGGCTAGGATCTTAAACTGGTGTCATAGGGGAGGAGACTCAGACGGTACTTCACCGGTCTAGGGTTAAGGCGTAGAGCTGCGCGCTGCGGCTTTGAAATGGAAACTGAACCTCAATAAAGACTTTTGTACATAACGACAGCCTGGCGTTGGTCCTCTGTGAGCTGGGACCTAGGGGCAGCTCTGACAGACGCCTAACAGCTCCTGCTTCCGATCATTCATATATAACTACACTTACAAATTCCCATTCACTTATTTAGTTTTTTATGGCCATTTATAAGCAGGGCATGTATACCTGGAGTTGCACCCAAGAGGGTAATCCAGATTCAGTTCCCAAAACACTGAATTTGGGGGAGGATGCTCAAAAAGACCACCCCCATGACGTTGCTGGGGGGTAAGCAGCCTCATACAACTAATATGCGCAAGTCTAAATAACACATGAAGGGGTTAATGGCATAGAGTAAGCTGTTCTTCCGGGCTTAGTTAGGTCACCTTGGGAGGACTGTAATCGCCTATTGTTGGACCATAGTCTACCTAATGAACCAACAGTTGTGTGACTGAATTTTCCAACACTCAGCTTCATGGCATGTCCACAGGTTTATGGTGTTACAATAAAGGGCTCTGCTCCCAGGAACCGCGGTTTGAGCTATCACATTGGCTTGGATGGGAATTGAAGAGGAGAAAGCTATCTCTGGTTGCTGGGCTTTGGAGCGTGGTGCAGAGGTGTCCATTGTCAGGGACAAAGAGATCCCTGCTGGCCGTGTTGACTTAATATCCCCCGTGCCTCGGTATCCCAGTGCTGGGCAAATAGAAGGTCTTTGGTGGAAAGAGGGACAACAAGATAGATTTCTCTTTTGCTCTCTGCTGGGCTTGTGTTTCAGTAAGCAAACACACACTCTGGCGCAAGATAAGTGGCCCCAGATGGGCTGGATCTCTTCTAAAGATCATCCCGGCAAGCAGGGCCAATTATGTGTGTTTCCTATTTTCAAATCCCTTTTGAACAGCACCCACAAACACAAACTCTGACCTCCACACCGCTGTCTGCAAGAGACCCTCGTTCAATGGCAAGAAGCGTTTCCAAACTCGTTAGGCAAGGAAAGATTATCCTAATGGGTGCAGCCAGACTGAGGGATTCTTAAGCAAAGCTATCGCTTTAATGCAAAGCAAGCACCTTATTTTGGTGCAAATGGGGGCTTGCTGACCCCGATATCAAATCACAGGCCGTTCTCCAGATTAGCCAAGGAGTTGCAGCTTCAAAATGCAAGCTTAGCTTTCTGCTGGAAATAGTGTGAGGAGACAAACCCCCAAATTCCTCTTCAGGGGTGTGATGTGAAATTTTCCGCAGGGAACGGTTAGGGCCAGAGGTGCCAGCTTGTGAGGGGGGGGGGGAGCAATGTCACAATGTCCTAACATCATGTGCATGAGCATCACACCTCCCTAAGTCGGCAGCAGCTTCCTGGCCTTTAGGGATGCCAGGCCTTTGACAAGATCCTGGAGTCCTCCTGCCTGCTTTCCAAACCAAGGTGGGCTTTGGGGAGGTGGTGTAAAGGCTCTTGGGCCCCCTCCCTAAGATGGGCAAAAGCTTCCTGGGATTTGAGAAGAAGGAGCCAGGCTTTAATATTTTAATTTACCAGGAATATTTAGGGGACCAGCGTAGACACCCTAGTCCACTGACTGCATGTCTCCACCCCCATTGTTCAGCCCGGACACTGAGGTCCAGCACCGAGGGCCTTCTGGCGGTTCCCTTGCTGTGAGAAGTGAGGTTACAGGGAACCAAGCAGAGGGCCTTCTCGGTGGTGCCCTGTGGAAAGCCCTCCCAGCAGATGTCAAGGCAATGAACAACTATTTTGCTTTTAAAAGACAACTGAAGGCGGTCCTGTTTAGGTTTTTAATGTCTGACGCTGTATTGTTTTTAATATTCGGTTGGAAGCCGCCCAGAGTGGCTGGGGAACCGCAGCCAGATGGGCGGGGTATAAATAAATTATTATTATTAGTAGTAGTAGTATTAGTAGTAGTATTATTATACCATTGTTCCTGTTGAATGACTGCCATTCCAAAATCTGCGCTGTTCCCATGGACCAGCCTCCCAATGCCTGTTTGCGTTGATTGAAGAAGTTTTCATTGTTGACACACTTGTTTTGAGTTGCAGTCATAACGACGTCTTTGCATTATTTTATCAGGCTCCTGCAATCTCAGCAAACCGCAATCTTTCTTAATCATCTAGGTACCATCAAGAGGAAACTTTGTGTGAGCAAATGACAACAAGGCTTCTGGAGCTTTAAGGCTACGGAATTGCAGTGAGACTTAACGTAAAATATGCACATGCAAGAACCCGCAATGCACTGTGAATGAGTATAGGGGCAGCTTTAAGAAAAACCCTTAAAAAAACACACACAACAGAGTACTCTATAGATTTTGTGCCTTTATCTTTAAATAGCTCCTGTTACGCCTGTGCTGTAATTGTAAATTCTGCTGTCTGAAAATATTCCTCTCACAGTTTGTGGCAGCTTTGACTGCTTGGATTCTTGTAACTTTTTTTTAAAAAATATGCATCAAGAATATATTATCACAGTAAGCCCTATTCTTTAAAAATAAAATAATTGGACAGAAGCCAGTTGCGATCAGAACTTGAATGCTGCAGAGACTTGCTTTTCTTGCCAACGTTTTGTAACATTTCCTTGCTTGGCTCCTTAATGCGAGAGTGTGTGTTGGGGGGGGGTATCATAAAGGCATGGAAATACTGGGGGTCAGGTGAGGGGCGGAGCAAGCCCCTCTACCACTCCTGAACCCCCAGTAATTGGGCAAAGGGACGCATATTCAAGGGAGTTAAAGACAGCCTCGTCTGCATTAAAAGACCTCGCGGACCCTTCCTGCAAAAATAAAACAAAAGCCACAGTTTCTCACAGCAGCTGTGAAGCCGCATTAGCGCCATAATGACAATACGCCATATTAACGGCATGGTGCCAGCTGCAAAAATCATATGCTGCCAACAGATTTATTTACCCAAATTAATTTTTTAAAAAGCCTGCTCTGCTGGCTGCAAGCAAGAGCATGTTGTTGGTTTTAAATCCAATCTGCCCACTCTTCGTCTGGCTCTTATTTTCTTCTTGCTCGGAGCCGCAAAGGTGCCTCCGCCCACTAGGCCGCCGCTGCCGCCATGGGAACTCGGGCTGCGAGTTCAGATGGAGAGGGAGAAGAAGAGAGGCTGGCGTCTGTGGTGGAGCACAGGCTTTGAAGGGGCTCCATCCCTGCTGTGGAGCCTGCTCCCACCGGGGCCAGTGATGGCCACCGACTTGGGTGGTTTGGAAAGAGGATGAGACACATTTAGCCCCCGGTGGTGTAGTGGTTAGAGCAGGGTTCCCCAAAGTTGGGTCCCAAAGCTGTTTTTGGGGACTACAATTCCCATCATCCCTGACCACAGGTCCTGCCAGCTAAGGATGATGGGAGTTGTAGGCCAAAAACAGCTGGGTTAGACAATACTGAGGTTTGAATCCCCACACTCACTCATGGGGTCATTGTGAGGATGCGCCGGGGCAGGAGGAGAACCTATGTATGCCACCTTGAGCTCCTCAAAGGAAAAGTGGGTGGAAATAAATGCAATCGAGGATTATGATTATGATTTCTTTGTGGAAAAGGCCACCTTGGGAATGGTAACTCTGGGAGGGGAAGAGGGGTGGTGGTCTCCTATCAGTTAAACATCTGGCTTAGTTCAGATGACAACCTCCAGCTAAGTTTTGAGAACTTATAGAAGGAAAGCCACTTGATCCAAGATGATGTGGGACAGTGGAACCTCGGTTTTGGAACGTAATCCATTCCGGAAGTCCGTTTGACTTCTGAAACGTTCGAAAACCGAGGATCACCTGATCCTAAACACCCACCCACCCCACTCACACATGAAAACAAAGACCACCACAGCCAACCACAAATGAATAATCACACCCTGGGCCAACCCCAACCTCTCTCACCACCAAAGGAACACAAGCAAAGAACCTGCACAAGCAACGCTGACACCAAACCCTACATATAGGAAGTAAAATAGAAACATTGCCACCTGACCCCACCCCACCCATCTCCCCCCTCCACCTCTTTCCCCCATTTCTTCCTAATGTCTCAACAAATGAAAATGATTTGTAAAAATGTTACATGGGGAAAAAACAACAAGACAGAGACATTGTACACATTTTTCTAAATCAAGAAAATCTTTAATTAAAAAAATAAATTTAAAAAAGAAAAAGAAAACCAAGGATCAGTGAGCTGGCTGCAAAGTCAAGGGGGAGAATGAAAACGCTGTTCAACTTCCAAGGCGCGTTCAAAAAAGGAAGCATTCACTTCCGGGTTTTTGGCATTCGGCAGCCGAGATGTTTGAAAACTGAGGTTTGACTGTGTTAGTGCGTGAAAACGGTCCAGAACCAAGGATCCCCAAGGCATACACCTCCAGATGGAGATGTCAGGTGCCATCGTGGCACCTAGGCATCTTCACTTGGTCAGCTGATAGGTGCAAAAGGCTCCTGGCGCCTGGCTAATTTCTATGGGCCCTGTAGCCTATTTTGGTCTGCGAGACCCGACACTCGCACCAGGTCCCATGCTTCTGCGCCACAGTGAGCGTCCCCCCGCCTTAACATCTCAGACAATACGGCACCCCTGATCTTGGCTTTGAAAGGATCTGGTTGGGCAGAGCTGGGAATGAGGATGACAGACTTGGCCAGGAGCTGGAGAGGCGAAGGAGATGGGAGCTTACATATTGATTTGAAACAACCAGCCGAAACCTTGGCCGCTGCAGGCCTCTGGTTGCGTCTAATTTACTGGAACAGACAGGCTCTTCCTTCAAGCCTTGTTTTCCACCCGCGCTTCATGTAAATATGTGGCTGATTGGTAAATCCAGTATTGCACCCCACCAGCGATTGCCCCCCAGCCTCTGCCTTGAATTATTAATTCCTTCCTAAGTCATTACTCTCAGGGTCTCTTTTTAGAAAGCATTTTTAAATCCATTTCATTCAAAACTCGCAGGGCAAATGCCAACTGCGTCTGTCGGGTCGCTTCAATCAAATCTGCTTGCTTTTGCTTGGAATTTGTTTTCTGAGCCTCAAAGCGTTTGCAAATATTTGCTGGGGTGCCTCCCCTCTTTTTACCCTGGGGAAGAACTCCCCTTTTCATCCGCCCCTGGAAATCCAATTTGGAGGCTGTGTTGTTCTTTGCCTGTCATAATTCCTTCAAAATTTCCTCTGCGGTGAACACACACACCAGAACATAAAAGGAGAGCTTTCTGGATGAGGCCAATGGCCTATCTAGTCCACCATCCCATTCTCACAGTGGCAGAATTCAACCACAAGAACCTTCTCCCCTCCTTGGGTTTCCGGCAACTGGTTTTCAGAAGCATTATAGCCTCTGTGTCGGGGGTGCCTGCAGGAGCTGGGCCCTGAGACCAGTAGGGCTTCGCAGGACTGGGGCCTTCCTAAGTTTGTTCTGAAGAGGCAAGGTGCGGCTGCACAGGTGAGGCCGATTGGTAACTCGCTGCACCTGGTGGCAAGAGCCAGGAAGGGATATAAGGTCAGCACTTCCCTTCAGCTCTTTGCCACAGCAACACGTTTCCTGCCTTGCTGTGTTTGGCTCCTTGACCCCTTGCTTCTTGATCCTCAGACCCTTGATTTCGTGACTCCTTGTTTCTTGATCCTCGGACCCCTGACTTCTTGACTCCTTGCTTCCTGACCCTCGGACCCTTGGCTTCTTGACTCCCAGCTCTCTGACCCTCAGAATCTTGGCTTCCTGACTCCTGGACTCTCGTTCCTGCTCCCACCCCTCCATCTTGCCCTGGTCCCGACATCCTCAGCCGGGACTTCGATTGCCCATGAACCGGACCATGACACTGTTTGTAAAGGCAGAGCATGACTATCCTGGCTAGTAGCCTTTGATAGATCTCTCCTCCATGAATTGGTCTAACTCTCTTTTCAAGCCATGCAGCTGGGTGGTCAAAACTGCGTCCTGCAGCAGAGAGTTCCGCAGAACCGATGAGCTGCCTGACGGTCTTTTTAAAACCTATCCTGAATCTTCCAACCTTCAGCTCCATCCCGTGAATTCTAATGTTAGGAGAAAACCTTTCTCCAGGCCATGCAGAATATTACAGACTTCTTTCATTCCTCCTCTTACCTTTTCTATAAACTGAAAAGTCCCAAACACTGCATCTGGTGTTGAGAATCTGAGGCTTTCTCTTCCCCTGCCCAAGCGGAATTAGCATCTGGTGGGACCTGCGATTGGAGCAGGACCTTGTCGAAGATGGCAGCGGAGGAGCCACGTGTCAGCGATGGAGAGAGGTCAAAGGGGCTCTTTCAAAATCGAAACTCGGGACAGAAGGCCAAGGAGAGAGGATCAGTTAGAAATCCCAACAATTGATTTGTGCTGTGCTCTGATCCATTCATCTCATCTGCACATTTCCCCAGCAAATACTTTCTTGATATTCTGCGGCTGGGAAGAGATTCAGCAGGAATCTTCCTACACCCCAAGACCACCCTTTGAAGTCCTTATTTGTGCCAGGAGTTCAGCCTACACTCAAGTAGGACCCTTGCATGGACACATGCCCGACTGGAATGTTCTCTCCCTCCTGGTCGATCGTTTGGGAGCTTCATAAGCTTTCTTCAGCCCAAATATCTCGGCCAACAGACATCGGCACACTTAGGGATCCACAGAGTTTGCGCATCATGTGTAACAGACCTCAGCAACTCAGCATTTTGGCTAATCTACTTTATTTACATATAAACACACACGGAGCACTGCAACATGGCTCCCTCTCTCTCTAGCATCAGACAGCAAAGAGAAAAAGAGCAAAGGACAACAGTCCCACTTCACAGAACACAGGAACACAAACATCCTGTCTCCGTCACTTCCCACTTTGTGGAGTCAAAACATATGCCGTCATGTGAAAGACAACAATCCTATGACTGCAGACATGGAGCAGGAATTCTAACAATTTGGGTGCTGCTTCTGCGAGAGGTTTGGAGGATGCCAAAAAAGGTCAGGGCCTTTTTAGCCGGCAAAATGCTCTTCCTAGCGAATCCTGTTTGGTGACGACACAAATATCTCTTTGGTGCCAGCCGTCTGTCCTTATCTCCAGTGTTTAATGGAACATGATCTTGCTGTGAAGGCTAGCGTTGATTCAGATTGCCCATGTTTTTGTTTTCTTTGGAATCTGGTGTCATTTTATCTATCGTTTTGTTACATTTTGGTTGCCGTTGTTTGTAAGAATTTTGTGCATTTAAAAAACTTGATTGTAAGCAGCCTAGAAATTGCTCTGTGTTAGATTACTAACATGATCAGCTCAATGGCCCATCTAGCCTAACATCCTCTAGGCAACCTAAGCTTATATAGGAGTCATTGCTACTTTGTCAAAAGCTTTTTGAAACTTCAAGTACACCATGCTAACCAGATCGTCTCTATCTATATGTTTGTTGACGCTCTCAAAGAACAGTAGTAGGTTTGTGGGACAAGACTTGCCCTTGCAGAAGCCATGTTGGCTCTGCTTCAGCAAAGCTTTTTCTTCTATATCGTATGCATATTTCTTTTATTTTTAACCATATTTTCCACCAGACATTAAGCTAATTGGCCTATAAGGTCCAGAATCTGTCCTGAAAACATTTTTTTAAATGGGTGTTACATTGGCTACTTTAATAATGTAATATTAATAATAATATTTATCCAAATTAAATTATTATCAATAATATTTATCCATCTCCAAAACTCTTTAGAAATGTTGCTGTTGTATTGTTTAGTCGTGTCCGCCTCTTCGTGACCCCCTGGACCAGAGCACACCAGGCACTCCTGTCTTCCACTGTTTCCCGCAGTTTGGTCAAACTCATGCTGGTAGTTTCAAGAACACTGTCCAACCATCTTGTCCTCTGCCGTCCCCTTCTCCTTGTGCCCTCCATCTTTCCCAACATCAGGGTCTTTTCCAGGGAGTCTTCTCTTCTCATGAGGTGGCCAAAGTATTGGAGCCTCAGCTTCAGGATCTGTCCTTTCAGTGAGCACTCAGGGCTGATTTCCTTAAGAATGGAGAGGTTTGATCTTCTTGCAGTCCATGGGACTCTCAAGAGTCTCCTCCAGCACCACAGTTCAAAAGCATCAATTCTTTGGCGATCAGTCTTCTTTATGGTCCAGCTCTCACTTCCATACATCACTACTGGGAGAACCATAGGTTTAACTATATGGACTACAGTCTTATTCAGCGGTCTCCTGCCTCTGAACCTGGAGCTGATAGCTGTTGGCAGACTTGCCTTCTATTCACTTTTTCTAATCCCTGACTTAACCAATTTTAAGCATAGCTGGAATGACAAGAGAGCAGATCTATGCAGATGGCTCCGTGATTCTAGGGTTCGCAGTCCAGCAGATCCTTAAAACCACCCCCTCTGTGTGTGTGTGTGTGTTATGTCCATCGACAGTTCTTCTTTGTGCTGCAATCTCTCATACTTGTTCTCAACCCAAAGCAGATTTGTTAAAAAACAATGTGTAAGAAGGCTGAAGAAAACCCATTCAGCTCTTTCTGCCTTATCAGAGCATGAAAATTACTTCTGGTTTAGAGGGGGAAAGAAAAGGCTTCCCACTGCCTTTCATTCTTTGCTCATCGGCTTCAGAATATAGTGGGGAGATGAATTTGATCTGAAGTGTCTAATTTGGCATGGACAAATCCTCGCCTGGAAAAAGGAAAGCCCTGATTTTATGGAATCATCAGGGACAAACCCTGATTGCGAAGCAAATAAGATGTTTACAACTGAGTTTCAAGTGGAGTGTGGCATGTTTGGTTACCATTGGCAGGGCTGCTGAGAGGCAGCTAAGGGGGTACTGATGTCCTGGGACCAGACTCAGGAGGGTCCCCAGATTTTTAACTTTGTTTTTTTTTTTAAGTAAACTTCTAGCCCTCCTAGAAAGAAAGTTATGAAACAAAATGTGCAGGCAACCTTCAAAGCAATTTCTGCGAGAGGAGGCAGCCTGACTCTTCCTGCCTTTCAGTGTTTTTAGCCAATAAACAAAGGCTGGAGCTGTGATTGATGCGCAAATCTGTTTGGATACAAGGCGCTGGAATCCCAGGGGTGCTAAAGAGCTGTGTTCCCTCCCCCTTTCGTGCACTTCTGCCTTGTTTTCCCGCTACTGCCTTGTTTTCTAGCTCTTGGAATCACAGTAGTTCACTGACATATACTCAGAGTCGAGAGTGGATTTCATGCTCTTTATTCAGCTCATAGTGGTGAGGAGGAATGAATGTCCCCTCAAAGTATCTGCTTTATATACATTATTTACACAATGGGCTGCACGTGATTGGCTAATTCCGGAATTCTCCTGTAGGCCAATCAGGTTGTGGATTCACTTCCATCTGGAGCTGGATTGGGTGGCTCCTGCAGACCAATCATACTGCTGCATTGTTCTAGGACCAATCAGACTGCTGCATTCTGAATCCTATTGTTCTGGGACCAATCAGACTGCTGCATTTTGGATCCTATTCAACTCAGTACATAACATTCACCCTTCCTTTTTTTTTAAAGAAACCTGGATGCATCTTCCCTATGTTGGTGCCAGGGAATGCAGAAAGTCTTTGACAACACTGCCACAAAGTTGTCATAGATATTCAAAAGTCAATTTTTGGCTATGAAGGTGCTGTCTACTTAGCTGTCTGTGCTTCCAGGTCCTAGGGAAAGCAGCTGGGATCTTTAATTATATTTATAATTTGTTGCATTTGTAGACCACCCTTCCTTAAAACCACTGGGCAGTTTGCAATACACATAACATTAAAAAATGTAACATATTTAGGAGAGCACCACATAACTCAAAAATAATCATGCATCCTGGTAAGGTAAGACAATGGCTAGGCTCAGTGGGCAGAGCTACTGCAAGACTTGGAACATTTTTCTGCCCAGGGTGCTGCTCCAACTTGCAGCTTTTTTAGCAAAGTGAAAAGTGAATGCGTTTTCAGCTTCCTGAAGCTCAGGAACAAGGCAGCTGCACCTTACCTTTTCCTTTTATTTGTGGTCTGCAGACCTCCTCCCTCTTCACCCCCGTTGCAGAGAATGAATCACACTTTTTAGTAACGTAAATGGAAGGTTTACTTACATTTCAATGCAGGCAGCAAATACAAGGCAGGTAAGAAAACTTCTCAGGCAAAAATACAAAAGTTGTCTTCAAAATAGGGTGCATGTACCTGGAGCACCCAGATGCACATCATCTTAGTTTGGAAGCATGGTGGAAAGAGAGTCTTCTCAGAGCCAGTCTCTCCTTTGCGGCAGAATTCCTGCCCAGCGGAGGCAGGGGAAGTGGCCACACACAGAAGGTCCTCTCTAGGAAGTTTTAGGAACTCTCTGTGTACTAGCCCTGTGCTTGTCTAGTAAAATATGCATTTGTTATTTGGCTACACACCCCACAACCCTGTGGTCTTCCCTGCATTGTTGAACTTCCATCAGCCCCAGTCAGCATGGTATATGGTCAGGGGTGATGAGAATTGAAGGTCAGCAACCCAAGAATAGACAATGATAGTGATTTGGTTTTTAGCGATGTTCATACCTGTGTTGGGTACGGGCGGATACTTTTGGTTTTAAGCGATTTTTTTCAGATGGTTATGTTTAGCATTTGTTTTATTTATTAAATTTCTAACCCATCCTTCCTCCCAATAGAAGTGCAGGGCCGAAAACATTTTAAAAAGTTAATTTAAACAGTATAATTTAAAAATAAAATTGAATAACATACTTAAAACACGCCAAAGCAATTTAAAAAGAAACTGGAAACATTTCAAAACACTTAGAACATCTAACAACGCTTGAAAGCACTTTTGTGTCATTTTAACAACAGCAAATTCATTTATGAATCACATTCCATGGGATATCCCAAAGCAATTTACAATACAATAAAAGAAAAGAGGGACAATTGCATATATAAAAACAATTAAATAGCAATTATATGTACAAAAGCAATTTAAAACAACAGCAGCAGCAGCAGCACCCAAACATATAGCCACAATACATTCAAATTCAGTGCAGGTACCAAATTAGAAGGCTTGTTGAAAGAGGGACGTTTTTAGCAGGCGCCGAAAGTCTTGGGTTTTAAATTGGTTTAGCAGAGTGAAAAATCTCGGAAACTGGAGAAGCCCAGACCCCTTCTCCACCTGCTCTGCCTCATTCGCACATCGCTAGCATTTCCTAAAAGATCAAAGAAAAAACCACAGAGGTCTCATCAGAAGGGGGGGGGGGCAGTTCTTTGCTTAAAATTTTTCCTACAATGGTTTAGAATTTTCAGCTAACAGGAGGCCCTGGAGTTTCTTGTTGCTTGGAGATTGGGGTGCATGCAGCAGGTTGCATTAAACATGTTGATCTACCCACACGTAGTTGTTATCTCTGAGAAATGTAGAAAATAACAGGATATCCGAAAGTCTTCAAACTTACACGACCCTTAAAAAATTGGCTGATGAAGGTGAATACCGTATTTTTTGCTCTGTAAGACTCACTTTTTCCCGTTCTAAAAAGTAAGGGGGAATGTGTGTGCGTCTTATGGAGCGAATGCAGGCTGCGCAGCTATCCCAGAAGGCAGAACAGCAAGAGGGATTGCTGCTTTCACTGCGCAGCAATCCCTCTTGCTGTTCTGGCATCTGAGATTCAGAATATTTTTTCTCTTGTTTTCCTCCTCCAAAAACTAGGTGCGTCTTGTGGTCTGGTGCGTCTTATAGAGCGAAAAATACGGTAGATTGAAACAGGGTCCTGTCCTGGTTTCTGATCCATAATTGATGTCTGCTCAATGATTGAAACTAAGACCTTCACATTAAATCTGACTACGGACTAACATGATCTTATCTCTACTCATAAACTCTTATTTCTAATTCTGTCACAAATTATTGTTATACATATTCTTATAGGGACATGGGTGGCGCTGTGGGTGAAACCACAGAGCCTAGGACTTGCCAATCAGAAGGTCGGCGGTTCGAATCCCCGTGACGGGGTGAGCTCCCGTTACTCGGTCCCTGCTCCTGCCAACCTAGCAGTTTGAAAGCACGTCAAAGTGCAAGTAGATAAATAGGTACCGCTCTGGTGGGAAGGTAAACGGTGTTTCCGTGCGCTGCTCTGGTTCGCCAGAAGCGGCTTAGTCATGCTGGCCACATGACCCGGAAGCTGTACGCCGGCTCCCTCGGCCAATAAAGTGAGATGAGCACCGCAACCCCAGAGTCGGCCACGACTGAACCTAATGATCAGGGGTCCCTTGACCTTTACCTACATATTCTTATGAGTTTGAGTTCGTAATCTCTGTTAGAGTTTGTAATCCTTGTCAGAATACATACTTTTGAATGGATTAGTTTTTGTTACAATTGACCATTGATTTGCGACTAGGGACCACTCCCACTACTGAAACTTACATTAGCCTGAGTTCTTGGTGTGCTTTTTTCCTGGTCCATTAAATAAATACCATGCTTGTGTCTCTTGTGATATTTGAAAAGGGATCTTTCCGGTTCCCAGCCACTTAGCCCTGATGAAATCGTGGCTCTGGATCCAGCCCAGAGCTGGGCTGGCCAAACGCCAAAGGTTCTCTTGGCAATCCCCACACTTGATCCCCTGTCCCTTTCTGCCACCGTAGCTACTCACAACCCTACATCCTCTAGCCATGCACAGCATTGACCCACAGGTGGCAGCAGAGGCTCCAAATTGCAGGTCTGCTTCCCCGGTGTTTAATTTCTATCCTTAAGAGGAATCACATTTACTCGCGCAGGTGTATAAAAAGGTACTGGAGCACTCTGAAATTGTGATTTGAAATCAAACCTGCCTGAGTTGCCTGCTATGCCTTAGGGGGCCGTACAAGGTCCCCATGGAGGCCATCCTGCCAGGCCGCTTGAAGCTTCAGCGCAAAGAGTTTGGTTTTAATTTTCCACTCCATAAACGGCTTAGGGTCAGGATGACTTAAGAACAGCCTCCTTTTTATAACAAACCTGCCTGGCTATTAAGATTCTTGCTGGAGGAACGACTTGGCGAGGGCGGCAGTGGGTTTGGGGTGTGTGTGATGGTTGGGGAAAGGGGTGACCCGGGAGAAGGTCCAGCAGCGTTGGAGGAAGAGGTTTGGATCCCTAGGAAGACTCGAGGGAGCTGACAGCAGACCTCCTGGAGGCTTTGGCACATGCAAGTGTGCTGAAAACTCATCTTTTCTTTTTTGAATTCTTCTTTGAATTCTGAAGGCAGCCCCGTTCAGGGAAGTTTTTAGTGCTTGGCGTTTTGCTGTGTTTAAAATATTTTGTTGGACTGGTTGGATGCCAAGGGGTTCGTGGGAGGCACCAGCTGGGGAACCCCCAAGGAAACCCCGGGAGGAGGATGGCTCAGAGACCAGGGGGTGGGATGACAGAGGGAGGAGACTGGGAGGAGAAGGTGTCAGAAGTGGAAAAGGTGACGGGGTTTAGTGAGCAGGAAGAGGCTGTGTCAGAGAGCATTGCAGACTCCGAGGCAGGAGTGAAAGCTGGAAGAGAGGGTGGACAGGAGACAGAGGAGAAGACTGAAGCAAGGGAATTTCTCACTCCTGCTGTGGCCAGCCCCATTGGTCTCCTAGAATACACAGAGAAATGCAAAGAGCAGAGCAGAGATTTCTTGTGCACAGACGCCATTTGTTTTTTGTTTGTTTTAAGTTTTTATTTATACTTTTCAAGTTTATACAGTTCATTCATTTTACAATTGTTTTAACATTTCAAAGTTTGACTTCTTTCCCCCTCTTTCTGTGGTTCCTGAAATTTATTTTTTTAATATCTTCTGCATATCCAAATTCATTTGCTCATTTGATTATCTACTTTAAATATATACTCTTATGAAACCGCAGGTTATTACAGTAATCCTGCCAATGTTTTTATCTGTTTGCAGTTTATCTGCAAATACTCAACAACCACAGTGGTGCCCCGCAAGACGAACGCCTCGGAAGACGAAAAACTCGCTAGATGAAGGAGTTTTTCGTTTTCTTAGCCGCTTCGCAAGACACATCTCCCTATGGGCTTGCTTCGCAAAATGAAGCTTGCCCCGCAAGCTCTGGGGATAGTGGGGAAGCGTAGCACGTTTTCCCCGCTGTCCCCAGACCTCTTTTGAAGCAAGGGGCGGCAATGGGGAGAAGCGATTCTCCCCGCTGCCCCTTCCCTTGCTTTAAAACAGGTCCAGGGACAGAGGGGAAGGCGGGCGGCACTTCCCCTCTGTCCCCGGAGATTGCGGGGCAGGCAACGGGGAGAAGCAATCTTCTCCCCGCCGCCCCTTGCTTTAAACAGGTCCGGGGACAGAGGGGAAGGCGCGCGGCGCTTCCCCTCTGTCCCCGGACGGTCTCCATAGGAACGCATTGATTGATTTTCAATGCATTCCTATGGGAAACCGTGCTTCGCAAGACGAAAAACTCGCAAGAAGAAGAAACTTGCGGAACGAATTAATTTCGTCTTGCGAGGCACCACTGCATTTCCAATCTGTCACAAAAAGTTTATTATCTTGATTTCTTCTTCTTCCGGGAAGTTTCCCCATTTCTGCATATTCCATAAGTATCCTTTCTTCCTTTGCCTCTTTCCATTTTGGGGCGAGTAACATTCTTGCTGCTGTCGTCGCATACATAAATAAATCTCTATATCTCTATAGTTCTGCCCTATAATCGCCAAAAGAAAAGCTTCTGTTTTCATTTTTTTTTTTAACAAAGGTTATTTTGAACATCTCCCCCTCTTGCTGTGGCCAGCTCCTCTCCCCACTGGTCTCCTGGAACACACAGAGAAATGAAAAGAGCAGAGCAGAGCAGAGATTTCTTGTGCACAGATTCCATTTGTGATTGTTTGGGAAAGATTCTAGAGAGGAGGAGCCTTAGAGCAGGGGTAGGCAGCCTAAGGCCCGGGGGCTGGATCCGGCCCAATCGCCTTCTAAATCCGGCCCGCGGACAGTCCGGGAATCAGCGTGTTTTTACATGAGTAGAATGTGTGCTTTTATTTAAAATGCATCTCTGGGTTATTTGTGGGGCATAGGAATTCGTTCATTTTTAATTTTAATTTTTCAAAATATAGTCTGTTGTCTGTCACCATTCTGGGTCCTTGGGTCCTGGAGCTGTAGCCTGGATGCACGGTGCGATGCTGTGTTGCCTGTGGTGGCTGTGTGTGGTGCACGGCAGACAGCTCAGCAGGATCCCACCTTTGTTGCTAGTGAAATATACTCGGAGTCCTGCAGTGATTTCATGCTCTTTATTGCAGCTTGTAAAACAGTGATTGAATTGCCTCCCAAACCTTAGGCTTTTATATACATTATTTACACAACGAGTCCTGTCTGATTGGCAGATTCTGCTTCCCTCCTGGAGCCTGATTGGTCTTCTCCTGCAAGCCAATCAGTTGTTGCATTCTAGGATCCTACTTGCCTATTGTTCTAGGATCCAAGTTAGTAGATAACACCCCCCCCCCAAAAAAAATAGTCCGACCCCCTACAAGGTCTGAGGGGCAGTGGACCGGCCCCCTGCTGAAAAAGTTTGCTGACCCCTGCCTTAGAGGATGGTGGAAGGTGGGGTCCTTCGGTTCTTTTAACTGCCTAATTGGGGCAAGAGCTAGTAGGAAGAGTTGCTGCAATCACTAGGCCTGCACTGTTTTGGTTTCTTTGAATAAACCTCACTGAAACCGTGTTTTTTAATTGCTGACTCCAGCTCCTGACAGCCAGTGCAGGATTCTACCGTATTGCCCCAAATATAAGCCACACTTTCCCCCTGAATTCCAACCGTGAAAAGTTAAAATATGGTTTATAATTGCAGCCTTACGGTATGCAGCCAGGACCGTGGGACAAACAGCGCCAGGAGCGCAGCACAGTGGCGCCTGCCCCATGCGTGGTCCCCCGTCTTCTCCCCCAAGGCTGGGAAGGGAGAAAGCAAGGAAGGGGGAAGGCTGCCGGCAACATAGTGTAGCTCCCTGCCTCCCAGTATACTGCCAGGAGCAGTGAGGAAGGGAGTGTTATATTTGGGTATTTTTTCTCCCCCCTCCCTCCTATTTTAAAGGTGTGGCTTATATTTGGGTGCAGCTTATATTTGGGCCAATACGATAATCTCACTCGAGCTTTCAGTTTCGCAGGAATGCAAACCTTTCATTTGCTTACAGTGGAGCAGTTGGAATGCCTATGGACGTTCCGTAACTCCGCACCCACTCACTTGGCCAGGGCTGGAGGCTTTGCTGCCCTGAGTTCGAGACACTTCAGTGCTATACATCTACAGTGCACACTGCAGGCTGCCTCTGATATCTGGGCATCCATGCTTTCTTTCCTGTGCACATCACTTTGCATAACTAGGAACAGGGGTAGAGGCACCCCACCCCCACCTCGCACGCTTCCCATTTACTCTTCACCTTGAACAAACAGCCCGATTAACAGCTCCGTCTCCTCCTCCTGGTTTCCCGAGCCGGATGGATGAACCGGCGGTGCCGTATCTGGCTAGGAGACGCACCAGGCTCCTCTGCTGCAGGATTCTAAGGCAATCTTACACATCAAGAGGATTCAAACGACAAGAATGAATGGCAGGGGCCAGGCGTGCGCCTTGATGTTCTGATGAATTGATGGCCCAGCTCATCCATCACTCTTGTCCAGCTGTCAAGAGGACTCCCAGATCTGGAAGATGAGTGTGTTTTTCTTCCTTGGTGTTCTGCGGAGAGAAGGAATGCAAATCCTACGGCCGCAGCAATGCATAGGCAAGGATGCTAGAGGCCCGCAGAACGGCTTCCACTCCACATAACAACTCTCAGAAAACCTTCAGAAATCCTTCACGAATGGGGCAAGACTCATTCCGCATGCAGATGTGGTTTAACCACAGTAGAAGGGTCTGCGAGGGCAGGCCAGAGCCCCTTCTAATCCTGTGTACTGTTCTCACAGTAGTCAACCAGACACAGAAAACACACTAAAAAAAAAAAACCAACCTAAAGAAAAACGGGAATGCAAAACCTCCATACGTGGTACCTTGGTTTACAGACGCTTCAGGTTACAGACTCCGCTAACCCAGAAATAGTACCTTGGGTTAAGAACTTTGCTTCAGGATGAGAACAGAAATCGCGCGGCGGCAGCGGAAGGCCCCATTAGCTAAAGTGGTACCTCAGGTTAAGAACAGTTTCAGGTTAAGAACGGACCTCCAGAACGAATTAAGTTCTTAACCTGAGATACCACTGTATTTCTCTCCAAACTAAAGGCAAGAACACATACATGGCACCTCAAGAAAGACAGCCACAACCTGCAGCTCTGACAACACGCACGTGTTGAAAGTTGCAATGTACACACAACAAGGCACCTGCCTTGTTCCTAATCCTTTCACCCATTCTGAAAAACAAATGCAAATGATTAAGTAAAAAAGTCTCTTAACAAATACTAATAAAAAACCAGCTGCCCAACCCTCCCTCTTGGCTGTCTGCAAAGAATGTGCTGAGAGCTGTGAGGAGGTGTAGCCTTCAAGGAAACAGTCCTGAGCATGCTCAGAACACATGTCTTGGCTCCAGGATCCACCGTTACGGTAAGACTTACCAACGTTAGGCTGAATCTAGACACATTTATATATAAAAAAACGCTGTGAAAATGCTGTTTTAAAAAGTGTTGTTTTTTTTTAAATTTGCCATTAACTCACCATTGTCATGCAGTGCCACATTTGTATAATGCACTTAAAATGTTGTGTTTGCAGGTGTATAGCTGAGTCCTTAGATTCTGTGGCTCGATTGCCATCATGACAGGAGGTTGGGGGGGGGGGTGTGCAGTGGGGACAACTTCACAACCAGAGCTAAAAGCCCGTAGCCCCAGTAAGATACAGATTTACCATCACATATTTTCCCCCCCTCCCTGGAGCCAGAGGGGTGGGACCTCCCAGTCCTAGCAATATTCCCAGATGGTGATTGGCTGAGGAATGCAGAGTGCTTATTGGCCAGAGAATGGGAGATGGACAGAAATATCTCCAGGAGCCGCTTTGAGCTGAAACGGGTTTCAGAAAGGTGTCTGGAGCAGCGAAGGGTGGGGCTTTGAGTTTCTGCCTGCAGGGAACAGTTGACAGCGTTGGGTATTTCTAGGCTGGACAAGAGAACATTCAAGGGAGACAGACCTGATAGCTGCCTTCAAATATTCAGAGGGCTGCCCCTCAGGAAAGATGTTTTCTGTTGCCTCACAGGGCAAGGCGAGAACCCGTGAACAGAAACGGCAGGTGTAGCGATCACACAGTGTCCCCAAACGTTTCATCGTCTATTGATCCCTGTGCCACCACTTGATTTCTCGCTGCCACCACCCAGGCCCTACCTGGTACAATACTGTGTACAGTCAGGGTTAAATTGGAACATAAACTTCTGTTTATTTATTGCAGTTTAACAAGCATGTGGTTTCATAAATGGTAGCGGTCAATTACAATCATGGGGTGCCTATCCAGACCTATAACTTCCGCTGCCTGCTCTCACTCACTAAACCACGTCTCAGATATTTACTTGTCTTCCTAGCTCCTAACTGTTCCTGACTCAGTTTACCCACAGACTCTATCCCAATTCACTCCCACTCCAACCAACCACCCAACGAACTCCTCCCTTCACCCCTCCCAGAGCTGGTTTTATAGTCCCTCTGACTCCTCCCCCTGGGTTCTGATTGGGTAACCTGTTTAACTGTTTCACCTCCAGCACTCTCGTATGTTAACGTCACAGCAGGTGAGCAGATTTTGCCTAAGGATGAGGGGAAACTTCCTAATGGTCAGAGCTGCTTGGCAGTGGGCTGGTCTCCCTCGCTGCCTCAGCGATGTGCAAGATGGCTGCACCGAGAAAGGGGTTGGTCTACATGACCCCCAAGACCCCTCCTAGTTTTAAAGTTCCTTGCTTCTGAATGGAAGGGGGAAATAGCCACTGTTGAATGCTCCAAGGAGGAACCTCTTGAGGTGGCAGGTATGCACAGCATCGGTTGCCAATCTCCTACCAGGCCAGGTTCAAGGTGTCGCTATTCGTAGGCAAAGCCCTTCCTAACTTGGGACCAGTTTTCCTGCGAAAATGCCTTGCCCCGTTTGACTGCTTCAGTCAGAGGAATTGGAACTACTGTTGTTGTTTAGTCGTTAGTCGTGTCCGACTCTTAGTGACCCCATGGACCAGAGCACGCCAGGCACTCCTGTCTTCCACTGCCTCCCGCAGTTTGGTCAAACTCACGTTGGTAGCTTCAAGAACACTGTCCCACCATCTCGTCCTCTGTCTTCCCCTTCTCCTTGTGCCCTCCATCTTTCCTACCATCAGGGTCTTTTCCAGGGAGTCTTCTCTTCTCATGAGGTGGCCAAAGTATTGGAGCCTCAGCTTCAGGATCTGCCCTTCCAGTGAGCACTCAGGGCTGATTTCCTTCAGAATGGAGAGGTTTGATCTTCTTGCAGTCCATGGGACTCTCAAGAGTCTCCTCCAGCACCATAGTTCAAAAGCATCAGTTCTTCAGCGATCAGCCTTCTTGATGGTCCAGCTCTCACTTCCATACATCACTACTGGGAAAACCATAGCTTGAACTATACGGACCTTTGTTGGCAAGGTGATGTCTCTGCTTTTTAAGATGCTGCCTAGGTTTGTCATTGCTTTTCTCCCAAGAAGCAGGCATCTTTTAATTTCGTGACTGCTGTCACGATCTGCAGTCATCATGGAGCCCAAGAAAGTAAAATCTCTCACTGCCTCTATTTCTTCCCCTTCTATTTGCCAGGAGGTGATGGGACCAGTACAGGTGCCAAATAATCCCCGCTCCGCTTTTGTAAGAACTTGAACATCTCGGGAGCGGGGGGGGGGGGGGCTCTCTTCCAGCTCTACGATCCTATATTGGTGGCGCAGGTGGCTGTTTTGGAAGTTTCTGGGCCTGCCAACTCCTGCCTGCCCAGCAGGGGGCAATGCATACCTCTGCTATACTTTCAGATTCCCCGAAACAGCCACCCCCTCCGTTACAGAGAATCAAGGTGAGCAGGGAAGGCCCTGCTTAGTGAAGACATCTGTAGGAACAGCAGGAAGCCAGAAGAGTTTAAATAAGATGCAAAAGAGCGCACCTCTGTTCCTGAGCATCGAAGATACCCATGCAGCGTTTAGAGAACCAGATTCAAAACATCAGCACCCTGCCTGCTATGGATGCTGCTCTTCTAAGGAGTGCCAGCCTTACCTGTGAACAGAATGGGGCAGCTCTGTTGCAGGGGGTGGGGTGGGGAGGATAACAGCAGTCCCCCTCCAGCTCATCCCCATCTTTTTGAGCTGCAATACTGGGAGAAGCTTGACCTGACAGATTCCTGCCTGTCGTGCTGCTGTGAAAGGCACAAAAATTCTGCCGATCCGCCATTGCTATGGGAGGAATTAAGCACCCTCTCCAGCGATCCCACGAGACCGCGGCTTGCCAGAAACACAGCGGCGTGACTTTGCCAGGAGTGGCGGGGAACGGCACAAGAGCGTTATTAATGTACTGGCACAAATTCAATTACTGGACAATTACTCGGATTAATTACACACCCCTGCGCCAGGCTCGCAAGATCTTGGCATCTGATTTGTCAGCGCGTTGATTACAAAAAGAGGAGACGGGAGGAAACAGGGGGAGGAAGATGGATTAGGGTGGGAGACTCATAAGGTGTAGCACAGGGTTGGGGGAACCTGGGGAGAAGACCCTCAAAAGGTCGCCGGACTCCAGGTCCCAGCAGCCAGTGGCCAAGGATGCTGGGAGTTGTAGTTTAATAAACACACAAGACGTAACCGGCTGTACGTTTGAAAAAAATAATAATATATACTATTCATTGTATTGAATTGTAGATTTCAACAGAAGTAGCTCATAAAATGTGATATGATACATATATGATATCACAGGACAGTGGATCTTATAGCATAGTAGTAGCTGCTGTTATCAGCAACTTTTACCAGCATGATGAAGCCTAGGACAGCGAAAGGAGGCTAATATTCCGGAAATCCTTGTCTTAGACTCTGTGAAAGGATTCTGTGGAACTGCAACAACCTTTTGTGTGGACTGTTGGACTCTAGGAACAGACAGGTAGAATAGACACTTATACATCTATGGACCTAATGCATAAACTGATTAGAGAATGAACTGATCCACTGGGTCTTCTACATTTTTAATTGAACTTTATGAGCTACTTCTGTTGAAATCTACAATTCAATACAATGAATAGTACCTGTATATATAATTATTATTTTTTCAAACGTACAGCCGGTTACGTCTTGTGTGTTTATTGAATGTTTCACATAACCAGAGGTTTGTTGTTGCTTTGCAGGAGTTGTAGTTCAACATTATCTGGAGGCAAAGGGCAAGGTGGTTCCTACGTCTCCACGTCCCAGGCTCAAGAGTGCATTGCAGAGATGCACCCCTTGGGCTGGATTGGTGACTCCTGCAGAAGCAGAATCGCAAAATTTCCCCAGCTCGGAAGGAGCCTGGGAGTCATCTAGGCCAGGGGTCAGCAAAGGTTTTCAGCAGGAGGCCGGTCCACTCTCCCTCAGACCTTGTGGGGGGCCGGAAGATATTTTGGAGAAAAATAAAAGAACGAATTCCTGTGCCCCACAAATAACCCAGAGATGCATTTTCAATAAAAGGACACATTCATGTAAAAATACGCTGATTCCCGGACCATCCATGGGCTGGATTTAGAAGGCAGTTGGGCCAGATCTGGCCCCCGGGCATTAGTTTGCCTACCCATGATCTAGGGCAAACTAGATTCAGTACAGGAATGGTTTTGTTTTGCATCTATAGCAAAAATAGTGCTGAAATTTTTCTAGTAAGAGAGCCCCCACCCCAGGTCTGCCCCAAGGCAGACTGTCAAATAACTCTTACCTTTTTTTTTTTTTTTTTTGGAGTTTCCTCTAATCTTCAGCCCCAATCTGCTTGCCTGCTTGCCATTTCCACCCATTAAGTGCTGCTGCTGTTTTTCCTCTTCCGTTTATTTTTAACTCGCTCTGTGTTGAAAATCCCAGAGGTGTTGGGTTCTGCTCCTGCCCTCTGGAGCAACAGAAAAGAAGTCTGCTCCATCTTTGAAGTCACGGCCCTTCAGATATTGGGAGAGATACCTGTATATAGATATATTCTGACATGATTGCTTTGGAGGGGCTGTTTTCCGTGCTCTTTTGGCTTATTTCTGTCAATGGAGGTGGGAGAGTTATCACCTGAGGGCTCCAACTGCCGCATCCTCTGCTGATTTAGCCCAGCGCAAAAAACAGACGTAGCTCAGCAGAGCCACGAGCAGAGAGAATGTCAGATTTAGACAGTGTAGCAGACCTGAATTCTTTCCCCTTCCAAATCTGTATTTGCAACCCTGGGACTTAGGAACTTTTGGGTTTTTATTATTAAATTGATTTTAAATTAAATTTGATTTTAGATTTTTTTAATTGGAAAATTTAATTAGCAAAAAGAAAAAAGAAAAGAAAAAGCTAATGCTAATCTAGGCTGCATCAACAGACGTCTTGTGTCTGGGTCAAGGGAAGTCATAGTCCCGCTCTGTTCTGCCGTGGTCAGACAACACCTGCAGTCCTGTGTCCAGTTCTGGGTGCCACAGTTTAAGAAGGAAGTTGACAAGCTGGAAGGTGGGCAAAGGAGGGTGACCAAGACGATCAAATGTCTGGAAACCAAGTCTTATGAATCATAGAATAGAATCATAGAATCATAGAGTTGGAAGAGACCACAAGGGCCATTGAGTCCAACCCCCTGCCAAGCAGAAAACACCATCAGAGCACTCCTGACATATGGTTGTCAAGCCTCTGCTTAAAGACCTCCAAAGAAGGAGACTCCACCACACTCCTTGGCAGCAAATTCCACTGTCGAACAGCTCTTACTGTCAGGAAGTTCTTCCTAATGTTTAGGTGGAATCTTCTTTCTTGTAGTTTGGAACCATTGCTCCGTGTCCGCTTCTCTGGAGCAGCAGAAAACAACCTTTCTCCCTCCTCTATGTGACATCCTTTTATATATTTGAACATGGCTATCATATCACCCCTTAGCCTCCTCTTCTCCAGGCTAAACATGCCCAGCTCCCTTAGCCGTTCCTCATAAGGCATCGTTTCCAGGCCTTTGACCATTTTGGTTGCCCTCCTCTGGACACGTTCTAGTTTGTCAGTGTCCTTCTTGAACTGTGGTGCCCAGAACTGGACACAGTACTCCAGGTGAGGTCTGACCAGAGCAGAATACAGTGGCACTATTACTTCCCTTGATCTAGATGCTATATTCCTATTGATGCAGCCCAGAACTGCATTGCTTTTTTAGCTGCCGCGTCACACTGTTGGCTCATGTCAAGTTTGTGGTCAACCAAGGAATGGTTGAAGGAGCTGTGTGTGTTTAGCCAGGAGAAGAGGAGACTACAAGAATTTGCTGAAATGGCGCAGTTGACAAATAGCCTGAGAGGCAATTCAAAACAAATATTTATGGAAAAGTGGGATAGATATAAGATATATGTTCAAAAATACAGTAAAGGTTCACTATCTATGCTAGCACTGACGTTGGAGAGAGACAGAGTTGAGAAATCAGACCAAGGGTACATATTGATATAGGAATGTATTAGATAAAATGTAAAGAAATATACAATAATAAGAGTACATTCATTTGTAAAAAGGGAATATACAATGGGAAAGACAGGAAGTCCAAAGTGTTGGTACATATATGATCTTGGAATAGTTTTTTGTCCTTGTTTTTTCCCCTTTAGGTATATAAACTTTGTATACATGCTGAAAATTATATTATAATAAGCCTTGTGATGTAATATGATAAGGTTTACTGATGTAACATAAGAACGTTAATAAATAAAAACAAACCAAAAAACAAATGTCTGGAAACCAAGCCTGATGAGGAACGGTTGAAGGAGCTTTGTGTGTTTAACCGGGAGAAGAGGAGACTGAGAGGAGATATGAGAACCATCTTCCAATATCCCCCCAAAAGATGGAGCAAGTTTGTTCTGGAGGGTAGGACCCCAACCAATGGCTTCAAGTTACAGGAGTTGAGATTCCAGCTAAACATAGGGAAGAACTTTCTGACGATAAGGGCTGTTCAGCAGTGGAACAGATGACCTCGGAAGGCTGTGGACTCTTCTTCTTCCTTGGAGGTTTTTAAGCAGAGGCTGGATGGCTGCTTAAGTTGAGATTCCTGCATTGTAGTGGGGTTGGGCTAGATGACCCTTGGAGTCCCTTCTACCCGATCTGGTGGAATGCTCTGTCACAAGAGACTAGGGCCCTACGGGACTTGACATCTTTCCGCAGGGCCTGCAAGACAGAGCTGTTCCACCAGGCCTTTGGTCAGGGCGCAGCCTGACCCCCTCCTTTGGTAATCCTCACAGAACTCTAGCCCACTGGTTGCCATTAATTTGATTCTGAATTGATTTGATTCTGAATTGATTGTAGACTGTACCGTATTTCAATTAATTGATTGTGATTTTATGTAAACTGTGTTACTTTTACTGTTGTTAGCTGCTCTGAGCCCGGCTTTGGCTGCGGAGGGTGGGATATCCCGGTAAATATTATTATTATTATTATTATTATTATTATTATTATTATTAATTTTCTCAGGATATTGAATGTTTTCCCGAGCCCAAGCTTGTTGGAAATGGCAAAATGCACACTTGCTTTTGAACAGGATTACGGTGCAAGTTCTGCCACGTGAACAAAGCTGCGGCTTGGATCTCCCTGTGGGTTTCCATTAGCGCATTCACCCTGCTGTTGCCGTTTCTCGCCTCTCTGTTCCCCTGCCACGTTTGTTTCCACAATACAACTCCTCCAGGAAGCATCGTTCCTCCTGCGGGGGAAGAAAAGTATTATAGGATAATGTTAAAGCTTATTGGCTGCAACCCCTGAATCGAACACCCGCAATAATAGAGCTGCAGTTGCTGTATGTTTATTACATCATTATCTCTCTCTGCCTCTTTCTCTCGCTTGGCTCCCAGAGAGATAGAAATCTTGGTGTGCGCAGCGCAAAGCCTGGCCTGGCTTAGAGTCGACTCATAAGTCACCACTGTGCTGAGAGCATTAGAGGAATCCTATAGGATCCGGCCAACGTCTTGTTTAGTTCAGCTTCCTGCTCTCCCAGGCCAAGCAGATGCCTTTGGGAAACCAGTGAGCAGTGTCCAAGCAGAAGAGCGGCTCTTCCTTCCTAGGGTTTTCAGCAACTGGGGTTAAGAAGCATTGCTTCTTCAAACTGTGGAGGCAGAGCAGAACCACCCTGACTAATAATAATAATAAACAACTTTTACTTGTATCCCACCCTCCCCGGCTGAATCTGGGCTCAGGGTGGCTAACATCAAATATATAACATTGGTATAAAATTAAACAACAATTAAATTACTTCCTAAAACCAAGTCAGGATCAAATTAAAATCTAATTACCGTATTTTTCGCTCCATAAGATGCACCTGACCATAAGACACACCTAGTTTTTAGAGGAGGAAAACAAGAAAAAAATATTCTGAATGAAACAGTGTATGTATGATTTTTGTGGTTCATGGTGTGGCCACAGACATGTGATCTGATGGTGAATTTGGGGTTACCCAATGCAAAAACCCTGAGGATCCATGTGGATCCGTGCTTTGTAACCACATTTTTGCACCATTGCAGCCCCAGGAAACAGTGGATGCGTGATTTTTTTGGTGCAGGCTGTAGCCATGGACATGCTATGTGATCTGATGGTGAATTTGGGGTGACCCCATGCAAAAATCCTGAGGATCCATGGGCTTTTGCCCCCCCTCCCAGGCAGCCTCTGCTAGCATCCCTTATCTCTCTTCCGATCCCACCGATCAGCTGCTTCCTTTCAACATTCCCCTCCCTCTTGTTTGCCTTAGTGTCTTTTCCTTAGCTGGAGCAGTTTTTTGCTCCTCCTTTTCTTCTAATTTCCCTCCTTATTGCTTTAGTCTTTCTGTTTCCCCCCTATGCAAGTTTGCTGTCTTTACCTCCCCCCTCCCAGGCAGCCTCCTTTATCTCTAGGTTCCCTTATTTCTCTCCCCAATCGGCAAACAACCAGCGGCTTTGTTTCAACACCCATTTCCCTCTTTCAACCCCCCCCCCCCCCAAAAAAAAACATGATCTGCTTTTCGCTCCTGGGCAATTCGGCTCCAGGGACCACGCATTCATTCCATAAGACGCACAGACATTTTCCCTCACTTTTTAGGAAGAAAAAGGTGCGTCTTATGGAGTGAAAAATACAGTAGATGGCTTTCCGCAGGTTTAGGTTTGGGAACAGTAAATGCTCATCATAGCAGATGTCAATAGCCTTCTCTTCCTCCATGAATTTGTCCAATTCTCTTTGAATGCCTTCCAAGTTGGTGGCCATTTCTGCCTTCAGGAAGGAGTTCCATAGTTTAACTATGCACTGTCTAATTTGAATGGGGTGTGTGTGTGTGTGTGTGTGTGTGGGAGTGGATAAACAATTAAACGATGCTGAAATGTGGGCAAGCCCTAAGGCAGCTCCCTATACAGGGCAATTGCGTTTTATGCAGGGGTTCAGTTAAAACAGTTCCATGTACGAGCAGAAACACGTCTACTCAAGCACTTGGGACCAAACCCCAGCACAACCATGGCTTTCAAAACGAGAAGCCCCAGGATGTTCTTGTGTAATCTCAGAGGGCCGTCCGAGTTCCTGCGAGATATCACATGAGAACCTAAGACCCGGAGAGAGGAGAGGATAATTTCTGTTCCCTGCAAAATTCTGAGCCTCTATAAGACCAGACAGGAAGCATCTGTGCAGGTGACAGCTCAAATTTTAATTGGATACCCTGCCCAAACAACAACCCGGCTCTGCAGAAATATTCTCAAGCCCTGAACTGGGCATCATCTCTGAGGAAGCCTGTCTATTAGCAGAAGCAGCTGTCCTGATTACCAGCGAGACATCTGCGGGCCACCAGTTGCCTCAAACCGGCGCTCACGTCTAGGGGGAATCACTGTGTCAAGTACAGCAGAGACTGAAGCCAGATCGCGTTCTGCGGAAATCAAGCGAGCGCTCCATCGAAAGAAGCCTTTGCAAGTGGAGATTCAGGGCTGGCGTGGGCAGAATTGCACAATGATGGGCTTGGCGCGAATTGCATGATGAGTAAATTCGCTGGAGAGAGAAGGGCCATGCAGCTGAGAGGCCAGGCACCTGCTGGGCGTGCAGAAGCTCAGGGTTTCAAGCCCTGGGTTCTCCAGGTGCAGCTGTCAGAAACCCTGGAGAGCTATTGCCAGCCAGTGTAGAGGCAATCTAAGCTAGATGGAAGAGCCTGCCGGATCAGGCCCCTGGCCCATCTGGTCCAGCATCCTGTTGTATGTTCAGACCCAGAAACCTCCCCCCTAAATAAATTCACACATGACTCAAATTTTGGTTTTGGTTTTTGGCAGAATTTAGGCCACAACTTTATTGATTACAGAAAGTGACTGGTTTCATAGGCTCTTGTTCGACTAGCTCACTGCCATGCAGGTAGCGCTGACCCAGGGTCCTAGCATAAGGTCAGCCAAGGGTGAACACCTGGATAAGCGGAAAGCCGGGAACGGGCTATCTCCACCACCCAAATGCCCCCCTGGACTCAGGCACGGGCACAACCCCCTCACAGGGGTTGACCAAACCATCAAGTCCCTGGATTCCTTTAACGGAATACCCTTCACATAGGAATGGCGAGAGCATTCTCCTATCCCTATCACCTGAACCAGAGCCTATCCGCAACCTTACAAGTTGTGACGATTTGCTACGCGGCAGGTGAAACCCAAATGGCACCAGCCAATCAACCAAGTGAGGGAAATTCCTGCCGTGCCCCTGTCCCAACGACAGATGACACACGACGGCATAGCAAGGTCAAGCGCAAAGCCCTAAATATAGGGAGAGGTAGGCAGGTGTTCCGAATGCACGCGCCGAAAGAGGGTCATGTTTCATGGGCATAAATAGGTCCCTTGAACCATTTGGACTGTGTCCCATTGGCCAGATTGCACTCAGCTTTGAGGGACCTACCAATTGGGTGTTGTGGTTGACCAGTTGTACCCACCCACAACACAGGGTGTCGGTTTTCCAGGTCTCACCGCAATACGTGCTGCCACCACTGAGAAGGTCCTCTGCCTGGTTCCCTGTAACTTCACTTCTTGCAGGGAGGGAACCACCAGAAGGCCCTCGGAGCTGGACCTCAGTGTCTGGGCTGAACGATGGGGGTGGAGACGCTCCTTCAGGTCTACTGGGCCAAGGCCATTTAGGGCTTTCAAGGTCAGCACCAACACTTTGAATTGTGCTCGGAAACATACTGCTTGTTTTGTAGTGAACCAGTTTCTGTATATATAATATCTGCAAGCACAAGGAGGGGGGGGGGAGGGAGAGAGAAAGGAGGGAAATGGTATTTTGAGAACTGGAAAACAACCGCACGCCGTCAGACTCTTGCAATATTTGGAAATTAATTCTGTCCTGCAGCATTTTTGAGGCTGGCTGGTTCTGAGAATGCCGTCATTTGAGAGCTGCGTGATTCTTGAATCTTCCCCGTGCTTCTGTGATAAACCCATCTGCAATATTTCCACCTGTCCTGGCGTTTCCGTTAAGCCACAAAGAGGCAGGTTTGTTATTTGGAAACATCATTCCCTGCTCCAATAAGTAACCGGTTAAACATCAGAAGAAGAAATCAACAGCTGGAGCCAGCCTGACAGCAGAGAATTATCACGCCTATCAGGAAGAAAGCAAATCCAGACTGTGGGTGTTTGCCTTCCAACACACACGATGCAATAAGCGGAATAAAGTCCATGACCCTGGCCAGGAACTCCGGTTGCCTTGTGCACTTTGATCTCTAGCACAAATTCCTCTGGTCAGGAACGAGCTTCTCTGATCCTGCAAACTCATTCATAAACCAGGGCTGCCAAAACAGCGAAAGAAAATCAGATCCTCAAGCCCTACGAAGGAGGAAGGTTATTTGGAGAGGGTGGAAAGCACAGCCAGGTGCCGTCGTGTTTGAAAGTTAATTCTGAGCTGCCCGGCATCAGCCTCTGCAGCCATGAACTCTACTCATCTTCTGAACTTGCCCTCCAGTACGAATTCACCTGGGTGCTGACGAAACCAACCCCTGTATCTCTCCTTGACATCTGACAGCGAGAGAGGCTGTGGAAATCTGCAGCTGTTGCTCTGAGGTCAGCGAAGAACTGGATGTGGGCCACTAAATTGATCCCAACAAGCTTAATCCAAATGGAAAAAGGAGATCCATGGCAGAGCATCTACTGTTGCAGGAAGGAGGTCCTGGGGTTAGCTTCCAGCGCACCTCGCTTTTCGAACTGCATGAAATGCTACTGAAATGAGATGGGGAGAAGCCATTGCATCATCTTCGGTCAAGAAATCAAGGCACGTGATGTGGTATCTCTCACCCCAGGGAGGGATATATCCCAGCCTGCAATCTTGGAGCTGAGTCTGCAAGCTGACCTGCTGGCTACAAACACCCAGCCTAATTTTTGCAAGCTGGTGTGTGTGTGTGTGTGTGTGTGTGTGTGAAGTTTTCCTACCTTCCCCCTGTGTTATGTCACATCTTGCCCAATGAGGAGTAGAGCTCAAAAGATTGCCAAGATTTTGTGATGTTTCGGTCAGTCCAAATAAAGGTATTGGCCAGCTGTGGATTTGGGGGATGGGTATTTCTGGGGGGGAAATATGGCGTCACCTTCCCCACTTTTCTACAGTAGCTTTTGCCCCAGCAGAATAAATGTTGAGAGAGGACGCCAACAAATTATTTACTGAGCCTATCCAATTTAAATAACTTTATTGTACTTTATTTATTTATAGAAATGTTTATACAGTGTTCCACTATTGTGTGTTACTGTGTGTGTTTATGAGTGGTTTATAACAGTTGTATATAAAACTCTACAACGAAAACCAAATTAAAAACAACAACCCATGTATTAAAACCAGAAACTGACCGACTGCTGTGAAAATACGTGTTCTTAATCGCTGGCATAAACCTGAAGGAATAGAAAAGCTTTCAGCGGGTGTTTAAAAGTTGAAATGGAAAACACTTATGGAATCTCCTGTGGCAGAGAGTTCCATAAGACTGGGTAGTGACACTAAAGCCTTGGTTTCTTGCTGTTGTCAAGTCAGCCTCACCAAGTTGGACAATTACCAGCAATGCTCATGGGAACAATCTCGGTGATGGGGCTGGAATAGAAGGGTTCAGGCGGTCCCTGAGGTGCCCTGGACCTAAGGTGTTGAGGGCTTGGTTCCTTGAACCAGATGCCCCCATCAGCAATGTGGCCTCCATGTTCTGCACCAGCCTGAGCTTTTGAACTGGTGCCAAGGGCAGCTCTACAACGGGCACATTGAAGTAGTCCAGCCTCAAGGTTACCAGCACATGGATTGCAGTGGTTATGCTGGTTACCTTTGTTGTCTCTCATTTGGGCTACCCTGATGCACCCCATATCTGCATGCTGGGAATCCTTGTGGGCTCTCACTGTTAGGGTCATCCTACTCTCGTGTAGGACCCTAGTAGAGACACATGCACGACTGGCATGTTCTCTCCCTCCTGGTCAGTCGTTCAGGAGCTTCAAAAGCTTTCTTCAGCCCGAACATCACAGCGACTGATACCAAAAGGCATTGGCACGCTTTAGGATCCTGCAGAGTGTGGCAGTTTGCGTAACAGAACTCAGTAGCTCAGCATTTTGGCTAATCTACTTTATTTACATATAATACACTTGGAGCATTCTGACTTAGCTCCTTCCTCTTTCTCATCAGAGAGCAAAGAGAGAGAACAAAGGACAACAGTCCCACATCACGGAATACAGTAATACCAAAATATCCTCTTTCCATCACTTCCCACACTGTGGAATGAAAACATACACCATCATATGATAGACAACAATCCCATGACTGCAAGCACGGAGCCAGAGTCCTTGTGGACTTCCCAGAGGGCATCTGGCTGGCCGCTTTGACCAGTGCTGGATTTTCGTATAAGCAAAACAAGCTATAACTTAGGGCCCCACTCTCTTGGGGGCCCCCCAAAAAAATTAAAGGAAAAAACAACAACAAAATATAAGATAAGTTCAACAATTACTTTGATAAAATACATATTTTGTTATATGCAAATGGCTTTAGATACCTATTAGGTCCATAAATTACCATATAGCATACATTCAATACAAAAAACAGCGACAATTTGTTGTTGACAAAGGACAGCTGGACATTTAAGGGCCCCATTGCCTTCAGTAGCTTAGGGCCTCATCAAACCTAAATCCGGCCCTGACTTTGACAGCCAAATGCTGGACCAGACAGATCTTTGGTCTGATCCAGAAGCCAGACTCTTTGCACGTGGGGCTGCCCCTTAAAAAGTGGGTCAAAGCTTTCAGCTGGTCCAAAACGCCACCGTTAGAAAATTTGAACCAGGGCTGTCAAAATGTTTGCCCCATTAGTCAGGAGATATCTGGTGAGTTATTTGACGTCAACATTTGCGGAGGCAATTTTTGAGAAAGGCATCTGTTTGGCTCTTGCGGAAATAGCAGCAGCACAATGGGCTTCCCCTTGTCTTGCTTGTTCAGACGTTCCTGCTTCACCCCACCCACTGTGGTTTGAGCAAAGTGTTCCTTTTGTGCAAATGCACTCCCAACTCTGCTTGCTCCCAAATCGATTCCTTCCCCCTGGGAACTCTCTTCTCCCTCAAGATGGCCCAAGAGGCATTTCCTTCAGCAAGGAAGGCTGTGTGTGTGTGTGTGTGTGTGTGTGTGTGTGTGTGTGTTTGCTCTGGATTTGCATAGTAATTGTGCATCCTCTCTGCCACCTATGAATGTTTAAAATCTTGCCAATAATTGAGGAATTCCATGTAACACATTCATTGCTAGCGGGCAAATTATGTGGCAGAGTGGAAGGAATACATCTACAGCTAAGACGCACCCTCTGTTGCCATTAAATACGTTGATGGTTTATCTTCCCTGGACACAGCTAACTGGTGCCAGGATCGCTCACTTCCATCATGTCCCACCCAGGAGGAGACAGTATTAATCCACAGATTACCAAATATAAGAACATAAAAAGAGCCTGCTAGATTAAGCCAATCACATATCCAATACATAACATAAAAACAAGACTCCAACGAATCTCCTGAATCTTCTCCCCTTTGTGGGTCCTCTTGTTAATCATTTCCTCCTGCATCTTTTATAATAATCCAAATCTTTTACATCTCCATTATGTCCAAAAATTCACCATTAAACTACAACTGTTATTCCAGTCCTGCTAACAGTTTTAACTGTTTACAATGGTTTTTAAGATAAACTCTAATTTTTTCCTGTTCCTTATTGAAACTTTGGTTTCTGATTCTTCTGATTCTTCCAGTCATTTTTGCCAATTTGGCATAATCCATCAACTTCATCTGCCATTCTTCTCTGGTAGGGACTTTATCTTTTTTCTATCTCTGGGCCAATAACATCTGCGCAGTCATGGTCGCGTACATAAATAGTCTTTTCTGCTCCCTTGGGATTTCCTAAAAGAAAAGCTTGGGGGTTTTTAGTGGCCAATCAGATGCACTGGCTCTCTGAGTGATGAATAGCTGTTGGGTTTGGAGAACTGGAAAACTGGGGAAGGGGAATTCTGGGAAAAGAAAAGGAAAAGAAATGGGGCGTTGTAACAGAGCACCCTATATTGCAACGCTTGTTATTTTGTCATTGCATCAGTTTTGCATCAGCCAAAGCAGCACCCTTCCGGATATGTTCAAACTCAGCCTATTGGTGAGCAAGTGAGTAATGTTTGAGATTTGCAATCTCGACATGTCAAGAGGCATCCTGGTGTGTGTGTGACTTGGATGTTTCCTCTCTGATTGAAGTGGATGTTAAACTTCTCAATGCAACACCAGCTGCCCCCTTGCACACCCGTTGCATCAGATATTCAGGAGCAGGAGGAACTGCTGGAAGAGGAACACACAGAAACAATTTCCTTTCTTCACTTTTTAAATTTTTCGGGTCAAACCAAAGGGCTTTGATACGGTCCCTGCACAGGATCAGTCAGCAAAAATGTGCCACTGTTGGGGTAAAGAATTATCTAGAGATGTTATGGCTGTATCAAAAAGAGAGGAAAAAACGGTGTGGGGAGGATAGAATAAGAAAATGTACTTCTATACTTCTGAATAAGATGAAAGAAGGTTGTGAGTTTTGAGGTTATGACTCTATCTGCTGTGCAAACATCTGATACAGGGTTTTGCAAAGGGACGAGCGCCTGGGCATTAGAATCCAGATGAATTAATTGCTTTCACTGAGCATTATTAACACTGCAAGAAATATCACCCTTATTTGGGAAGGGAATATCTTGCCAGCATCCCTTCTGTTAGGGCTGAAAGGTTGCTGGCAACTCAGGTTTAGGTTCTGGGGCTTTAGCAAACATGCCAGCCAGATCACCAATTCTTGGGTTCCTATATCTGTGGGGGCAGAAGGAGGGATATGCTGAGTGTAATGATCTCTAGCAGACAAGCAAGTTTTGATAAGACGTAATTGACTCTCCGGCAAAAAGACACATTCAGAGCCTGGCTTCACCCCTGCTCGCAATTACCTTTGTTGGTCAGCCTGAAGTTTTGCTCCTCCCACAACAGGAAGGATGCCAGACTCCTGCCTTTCCCCTCTTGCCCTTCCATTGCCTTCTGATTTTATTCAAATGCGTGGATTGGGGTCTGAGAGGCTGACCTCTCTCCTCCTCCTCACCTTCACTCAACCCAGACTCAGACCACTGCTTACCTGCTGATTGCCTAGCAACACTTTGACTGCCTTCCAACTCTTCCTCTCCTTGAGAGCTAATAGAGCCCTCTCCAAAAGCGGGGGTCAAACTGCTCTTTCTCGATTCTGACAGGTAGTTCTGTAGAGTCGGCCCCTAGTTCAATCTCGGAGTCTAACTCATCCCCTGTGCCCTGGGGGGGGGGCACATTCCTGACACTGAGGTTGGAAGTGCCTCAATTAGTTCTGTTTCTAATTGGTCCCATTGTTTTGCGGTGTCATCTAAAATAAAATGGATGGCATGTATTACTTTGCGAGCAAAAAAATATCGCTCCAAGTTTGGGATGACCCAGCCTCCTTCCACTGTGGGAAGGTACAGGAATTTGGTATTCCCACCTCACCCCCAGTCTTTTGCAGGAAGAAATAAATCAATTTTGTTCCTGCCACGTTCGTATCTGGTTGAGTGGGATCCAAATTGGGAATGACAGAAATAGAAACGGCAGTTTTGTTAGCTTCGTCATTTTTACCACTGCTAATCTGCCTGAGAAGGCAAAATGGGTTTTGCTTCATTTTCCCTGCTCCAGATTTTGCAGAATGGTTCACTCAGAAATGAAGCCATCAGGGCCTTTTTCATATTTTTTTTGAAGAGCATTGTCCATTTCTTCTGAGGAGATGTGGCTATCTGTCTCATCAGGAGTTAGTGATGGGGGAAAGGAAGAGAAAAGTCAGGGCAGGGCAGGGGGTTGGGTTCAAGGCTAAAATTGATGACCATTTCACCCGCCCAGTATACTTGAAGGAGCGTCTCCACCCCCATTGTTCTTCCCAGACACTGAGTTCCAGCTCCGAGGGCCTTCTGGCGGTTCCCTCCCCGCGAGAAGCCAAGTTACAGGAAACCAGGCAGAGAGCCTTCTCGGTGGTGGCACCCGCCCTCTGGAACACCCTTCCATCAGATGTCAAGGAAATAAACAACTATCTGACTTTGAGACGACATCTGAAGGCAGCCCTGTTTAGGGAAGTTTTTAATGTTTGAAGTTTTATTGTGCTTTTACTGTTCTGTTGTGAGCTGCCCAGAGTGGCTGGGGAAACCCAGCCGGATGGGTGGTGTATAAATGATATTATTATTATTATTCCATCCCTGCCCCCTTGTGCATCAGTGGAGAGCAATATGCATGCCCCAACCCATTACACCGTTACACCCTGCCCTTTCCCCATTTCCCTCCTTTTAGTGACATTTTCCGTCACTTCTGGGTTGGGCACTGTGCGCATGTTCGCAATCTCACATTGTTCAGACGCACATTAACAGACTGTTTCCTGTATTTAATTCCAGCTTCTTGCTTTTTAATCATGCAAGCACATAGATTTCCCCTTTCCTTCAGTGTTTCTTAAGCCGGGTTCTGCATCCTGATAACCGGGCCGGTTTTTTTAAAATAAGTAATGGATATTAGGAACCTCAGTTTGTGCCCCACTTCCTCCTCCTCCTTCCTGTAATGGGCAAAACAGACAATTATATCATGGAGCAGGGAGCTCCCTCCCTCAGTTTGGGTCCGAGTGTACTGTGCGCTCGTTCATCAGAGGTTCCTTCCCAATGGACGCCTTTTGCTTTCTGGGTTGTCAGCCGCCACTGCGGAAACAGCTGACGTCCAGAAGTGGCCGAACCTCTGCCCCCAGTTTGTGTGGCAGCCTTGGCGTAGAGGATCATTGCTATTCTGCACTGATCAATCCTGATTGATTTGTACCTGAAGGTCACAGGAAAGGCCGAGGAAAAGGTCACGGGCTACAAATCACAATGCTTACCAAAGTCTGCTTTGAAATCCATCAACAGCACATTTCTATCCCCAGATTTCTGACTAAGGCAGTGGGGCTGGGGGGCTGGCCATTTATCCTCTGCTGGAATGCATCTTCAACAAAAAAGGCAAATGAGGTGTGTGGTATAGTGGTTAGAGTGTTGGACTAAGGCCTGGGAGAGGCCAGGGTTCAAATCCTGGCTCGGCCACGAAGCTCGCTGACCTTGGGCCAGTCACTGCCTCTCAAACTATCCTTCCTGCAGGAGTGCCAGCTTGGCCTTGCGCCCGTGGATGCCATGCAGTGTGCATGGCTCTGGCCAGTGACGGATTTATGTATAAGCTAAACAAGCTATAGCTTAGGACCCCACTCTCTTGGGGGCCCCCAGAAAATTTAAAGAGAAAGAAACATGGATGTACATTTCCAAAATATAAGATGAAAAACAAATAAAATAAAACCTACGTACAGCAACAGTGTTTTGTGTTGTGTAGGCTCCTCTGATGTAAGTCATGCCTCCCCCCCCCGCTAGCCTGCTCCCTAAAATATCACTGGTTTGCTCCTTTCTATATATAGGGTGCCTACATTCTGCATGTGCAAATGGCTTGAGATACCTATTAGTTCTATAAATTACCATATAGCATATATTCAACACAAAAAACAGTGGCAATTTGTTGTTCATAAAGGACAGCTGGACATATCAAGGGCCCCATTACCTTCAGGAGCTTAAGGCCTCATCAAACCTAAATCCGGCCCTGACCCCGGCGCTGAAATTTGTGGGTGCCTGGGCACTCAGGGCCCCAGGGTGCCGGCATCTATGCCTGCCTCACAGAGTTGTGGTGGGGATTGAATGAGGGTGGGGATTGTGTCCCCTTGAGGTCCCTGGGGAGGGGGGAGGCAGGATAAAAATGTAACAAAGAAATAACATGAAATACAGTGGGTGCTCGGGTTGTGAACGTGATCCGTGCAGGATGCACATTCGCAACCCGCAGCGTTCGCAATCCACAGCGGCACGTCTGTGCACGTGTGGGTTGCGATTCTGTGCACGTGCAGAGCACAATTTAGCACTTCTGCGCATGCGCGACCGCTGAAACCTGAAAGTAACCCATTCCAGTACTTCTGGGTTTCGGCGGTCTGTAACCCGAAAAAACAAAACCCGAAGTGTCTGTAACCCAAGGTATGACTGTACCCATGACAACCAAGATTAAATACCCATGGCAACCAAGTGATGGAGCTCTCCAGAAAGCTAGCAGAGAAAGAAGGAGAAGACTTGATGAAAGAAGAATGGATACAAAAACTGATGGAATATGCAGAAATGGCAAAACTTCCTGGAAGAATAAGAAATCAAGATAACATTTTTTTTTAAAAAATAAAAGAATGGAAATGGTCTATTGAATATTTACAGATGAATTATAAACATATAAAAACATTGGCAGGATTATTATAACAACCTGCAGTTTTATAAGAGTACATATTTAAAGAAGGTGAATAAATGAGCAAATTAAGTGAATTTGGATATGCAGAAGATATGAAAAACAAATTTAAGGAACCACAGAAAGAGGGGGAAGGACGTCAAGATTGTGAATGTTAAAACGATTGTAAAATTATTGAAATGTATACAACTAAAAATCATAAATAAAATATATTTAAAAAGAAGCCTACTCCATTTGAAGATCTCTTTTTGAAGTGCCAAAGTCCAGTTCAAAGAGAAAAAGAACCCTAAGAATGTAGTGTGGTAGGAGGAGAGCCTGGGGGCCCCTTGGAATTACCAGAAAAGACACTTTAAAATAACTATTTAAAAGCCAGTTTTAAAAATAATTAAAATGAGCGATAGGCTAAGAAGCAGGTGAAAACACACACCAGCATTCTGCGCATCTGAGCGGGCATGGCCAGACAGAAATGTTTTTAGCAGGCGTCGCAAACAGTGCAGCGAAGTTGCCTGCCTGGTGTCCATTGGCAGGGAGTTCCAAAGTGCAGATGCCAAAAGATTGTTTTTTTTCTTACCAATGCGGAACGGCTATTGCAGAAGAAAGTGCTGAGCAGAGCAAGGGCGGCAGTCGGCTCCTCCATGAATGGGAAGCCCTGGTGCCAAGAGATTCCTAACAAACAACACAAGCAACACGAAGACCAGTATACTAGATAGCACTGTAGTTCTTATTGCATAATATACCGTATTTTTCGCCCTATAGGACGCACTTTTTCCCCTCCAAAAATGAAGGGGAAATGTGTGTGCGTCCTATGGGGCAAATGCAGGCTTTCGCTGAAGCCTGGAGAGCGAGAGGGGTCGGTGCGCACCAACCCCTTTCGCTCTCCAGGCTTCAGGAAGCTCTCTGCAAGCCTTGGGAACTCCGTGGGAGTTCCCGTCGGGCTCCCAAGGCTTGCGGATAGCAGCCTGCATCCCGAAGCCTGGGGCATGCTGCACAGTGCGCCCCGGGCTTCGTGCAGATATCGGGCAGCCCCACAAGCTTGGGGGACAGCGGGGAGGCACAGCATGCCTTCCCGCTGTTCCCCGACCTGGTTTGGAGGCTGGCGCTGGGGGACAGCGGGGAGGCGGAGCGCCGCCATCACGCTGTTCCCCGACCTGGTTTTGGGGGGGAAATAAAGGAATTCCCCCCCTTTATTTCCCCCCCCAAAAAACTAGGTGCGTCCTATGGGCCGGTGCGCCCTATGGGACGAAAAATACGGTACATGATTACATGGTTACATATCCTCGTGACCACTGCTCTTTGTGCATTTTTCTAATCTATGGGGTATGTACCTTTGTCCTTCTTATTGTAGTTGTAGCATATGGGTTGTAATGTGTGAAGTTTATATAGCTTTCATGTACACAGGTCATTGCTTCATATTTGAATTATTTTGTAGTTGTGCTGAAGAAGATTCCAGCGAAACAGTCAGATTATCCGGAATCACTGTCTACATTGTTATTCACTTACTACTTTGGCACTACAAACGCCTAAAAAGTTTTACTGCTCAGCCCATAGGATAGCAACTATTACTTTGCTTCAACCATAGACTTATTATACTTTTATGGACTTTCAAAGATTGACAGACATGTGTTCATTTGTTTTCAAATCTATTAGAGAATTTACAAGTGTACACATTTTGTTTTTGTTGTACTACATCATGTATATTTTGCAATAAGAACTACAGTGCTATCTAGTATACTGGTCTTTGTGTTGCTTGTGTTGTTTGTTGTGCTAAGTTTGCAACACAGGGGTTTGTTGTTCTGCATTAGCTAAGATATTCCTGGCAAGCGGCAGGAATGAGGCCTAGGACGGGGAGGAATGTGCCACGAAATTGCAGGCTTTGGGGGCGACGGTGCAGGAATTGGACGCAGCAGAGCACCCTGGCTTCACTTTTTGCAGCCCTTCCTCCCTTTGCAAACCCAGCTCTCTTCCCGGTTTTCACCAGAGACATTGCACAGGCAGATTGCGCCCTCTGAAGAGGTTGGCACGAACTGCTGTTATATAAGAAAGGACCCATGGCAACGCAGCCTCTCCAGCCTTTCCCCATCCAGGACAAGGAATCCTCACCCCACCTCTTTTCATATCAAGCTTGGCCCAGTAATCGCAGTGAAGACAAACAGATCGCCAGCGAAATTGTGAAATTATTTTCGCCCTTTGAGCTCCAGCACGGATCAAGCAGAAAGAGAATAGAAATCTTCCATCAAAGCCAGAGGCAGAGAGACGCCAAGGGCCAAGAAGATGAATCTCCTTCCAAGCTTCTCCACTGAGACATGGTCCCTTCTCATTGTCCTTCTGGGGCTTTTCATGCTGTATGTACCACTCTCTTGTCTTCCTTCTCTTGGGCTGTTTTCTAATTGTGAAAAGGAGAAGGGGGGGGGGGCGGGATTTTAAGTCCGTTGTTTCTCCTGAAAGCCATAAGAGATGTCAGTCTCTGAACTGCAAGGATATTCCTTCAAATTTAAGGAAGGTTCTCTCCACAATCCCTTTATCCAGGAAGGTCTTCCAGCAAATAGGTGTGGCCTGACCAGTTTACAAAGGATTAAAGCAAGAACAAGCCTTAAAAAGAATAAATGCTAGACAACAGTTTGGGTTTTCTTTCTTTCTTCCAAAGTCATGTAACAGTTAAAAATCAGTTTGCATTCCTCTCTCATCTTCCTCCTGTTGGGCTGTTTCCTGACTGTTAGGAGGAGAACAGGGACATTTTAATCCATTGCTTATTCCAAAAGCCACAGGAGATGGTAGAATGCAGAAGAGTCTAAAATGCAAGGCAACCTTAGGAAGGAAAAGTTCCATGCATTTTTCACTCCCCTTTGCAATGCAATCCTAAGTGAGTTTACTCAAAAGGGAGTTCCTTAAGCTTTGGCAGCAGTCCTAGATGCACTTCCCTGAGTCCAGGGTAGGCATGGGCTCAACGGGGCTTACTCCTGAGTAGACACAGGGTGTTTAATCTGCAATGTTCTATTATGTTTTTATATAAGCTGGAAGCCACCCAGAGTGGCTGGGGCAATCCTGTCAGATGGGCAGGGAACAAATAGTTGTTGTTGTTGTTGTTGTTGATGATGTTGTTGTTGATATGAAACTGCCAGCACCATTTCTGACCCCCAAATGAATTGGTGTGTGTGTGTGTGTGTGTGTGTTATGTCCAGGGAGCCTCCTGGGGGTCCCAGCTGAGGAGGACCACCTCAAACATGGAACCAGCCCAAGGAAGGTTCCCAGGAGATGCCGAGGACTAAACCTGGGATCTTGTGGATGCTAAGCAGGTCACCTGACCACTGGGACCAGAAGGCGTCCCAGCTCAAACCACCTGCAATTGCATCCTTTGGCCAGGAGGCAAGAACAGCTGGAAGGCATCAATGCACCTGCAGGGCTCTCCTTTTGAGCCCTGTCGTGCCACCCCCAAAAGGTTAGCTCTGTGTGCATGTGTGTTTAGCAGGAGGTGCCTTTTGTCAGGAGTTCAGCCTACACTCGAGTAGGACCCTGGTAGAGACACATGCCCGACTGGCATGTTCCCTCCCTCCTGGTCGAGCGCTCGGGAGCTTCATAAGCTTTCTTCAGCCTGAACATCACAGCAACCGATGCCAACAGACATCGGCACACTTAGGGATCCGCAGAGTTTGCGCAGTTGCGTAACAGACCTCAGCAACTCAGCATTTTGGCTAATCCACTTTATTTACATATAAACACACACGGAGCACTGCAATATGGCTCCCTCTCTCTCTATCATCAGACAGCAAAGAGGAAAAGAACAAAGGACAATAGTCCCACTTCACAGAACACAAACATCCTGTCTCCGTCACTTCCCACTCTGTGGAGTCAAAACATATACCGTCATGTGATAGACAACAATCCCATGACTGCAATCATGGAGCAGGAATTCCAACACCTTTATGAGGTACAACAACCTGCCAGGTTTCCCCACAGAACCCTTAACAACTTTTTATGCTCTGCTGCTGTCAATGATCATCTGCCAGATTTTCATCTCTCTCTCTCGTTTCATTAAAAAACAGATATGGAATTTGGCCATACAGCCATTTCCGAAATCTGGGCATTCCAGGTCCGAGGCCATTGCCTTTCATCGGAACTCTCTTGTCGTATCGCAAGGTGAGTGTCTGGGAACATTTCTGCCCTGCTTAAGAGGTTTGCCAAGACCCCTGTCTGCTTCTCCCTCTTGGGATCAGAGGTGCTCCATAAATTGGGTCTTCTTCTGGCCCAGAAAGGCTGTTCTTAATTTCTGAAATGTTTTTCCGCAGGGGTTTATGAACTTTGACACAGAGTGCTTTCAGAAATATGGGAGGAACTGGGGGTAAGTGACCTTTTATGGCCAGCTTGTATCTCTTTTCCTTTTCCCCTCCAACAGATTTTATATAAGTTTGAATGAAAATGCAGAGGTTAGTATCAAATATCCAATATCTTTCTATCAAGGATTTTAAAAAAGCTAATCCAAATAAAAACACAAACTGAAAGGAAAAGAGAGAGAGAGAGAGAGAGATAGAAAGGAAAGAGAAAAAAAAAAGAGAATTTCTGATTCTGATCAGCTTGTATTTCTCAGGGCATCCCAAACCCCATTGTTTGATCCCAAGGAGGAAATATTCTGAAACAGAAACCTTAATCTGCAACTGGATGTCTCTGGGATCTCAAAAGCTTGCCATAAACAGTGAACATTCTGGTAGCCAGAGACTCTCCTGACTGCCCCACTTTTTTAGGGTTTCCTTTCTGTTGCCTCCAGCTCTTCAGTGCTCAGTCGGAGCAAATGGCAATTTGGTTTTGTCCAGATTGCTGTTCGTTCTGATTTAGAGTTGAAGAGTGGGTCTTCCCTGGGAACGGAGTAGGGCAAGGGGGAAACTGCTCTGACTCATGTCTAGAGATAAAAGGTAAAGGTAAGGTAAAGGACCCCTGGGTGGTTAAGTCCAGTCAAATGGGGTTGCGGCACTCATCTCCGCTTTCAGGCCGAGGGAGCTGGCGTTTGTCCACAGACAGCTTTCTGGGTCATATGGCCAGCATGACTAAATTGCTTCTGGTGCAACAGGACACCATGACAGAAGCCAGAGCGCACAGAAACACTGTTTAGCTTCCTGCCGCAGGAATTTTTTTATCTATTTGCCCTGGCATGCTTTCGAACTGCTAGGTTGGCAGGAGCAGGGACAGAGCAACGGGAGTTCACCCTGTCACGGGGATTCGAACCGCCAACCTTCTGATCGGCAAGCCCAAGAAGCTCAGTGGTTTAGACCACAGTGCCACCCACATCCCTATCATGTCTAGAAAGCATGTCTCATGCAGGAAACCATGCAGAGCCCTGCATTCTAGCCATGGGAAAAGCAGGATCAAGCCCTTAGTCAGCCTCCACTGATCAGGCACCGTTGAGACGTTTGGGACTACAGTTGCCATCAGTCCTTGTCAACATGGGGTGATGGGAGATGTAGTCCAACACATATGGAGGGCGCCAGGGCAGGGAACGTGACCCGTAGCTCAGGGCAACACACTTGGCTTTTCAAAATATAAATCTGGTAGGATGTGTCTTCTTCTCTTCCTTACTCTTCATCCAGGTTTTATGATGGCCGGCAGCCTATATTAGCCACGATGGATCCCGTCATTATTAAAACTGTCCTCGTGAAAGAGTGCTACTCCACCTTCACCAACCGCCGGGTAAGGGCTCATGTCTTAAGCGATGCGACAGGAGAGCAGGAGAAGGGGAGGTTCTTCATGCCACTGAATTGGGAATGCTAAATTGGGAAGGACTGGGTAATGTCTTCTTCTTCAGCGATCCCTCATAGCCGAGTAAGATTGTCTTCCATGAACACGGCCTTAACAGTGAGTCTGTAAGTGACTGTGGAGGCCAATTCTGGATCCACACGCCCTTCCACAGTGGGTACATTCGTTTCCGGGTGGGAGTTGATCACGGTGAGGGTTTGCCAAGTGTATCTTCCTCTTAGCACGTTTCTCCCTTGCGTCCTGAGTTTGAGTGTCTTCAAAGCCCAGGACACCTTTGGTAAAGGCTGTTCTCCAACTGGAGCGCTCGCAGGCCAGTGTTTCCCAGTTGTCGGTGTTTATACTACATTTTTAAAGATTTGCCTTGAGAGAGTCTTTAAACCTATTTTGTTGACCACCAGGATTACACTTTCCATTTTTAAGTTCGGAATAGAGTAGTGGCTTTGGAAGACGATCATCAGGTAATGTGGCAGGTAGATGAAGACATCTCCTAAAGTCAAGTGTGAACTTGAGGCTCATTCGCCCTTCATTCCTGTCATCTTTAGTATAACATGTCCTTAAACTTACAAATAGCATAGGCATTTCAAAACGGGCCTTTTGTTTGAATAAGTTTAGGACGACAACAACATTATCCATAATTCAGTTAAGACAGACTATTCACAATTAAATTAGTGTGTTTATTAAGCATACCTGGACTCAGAATTCAGCAGTGCTTGAAGTGGGATCAAACCCAAACTCTCCTGTCTTCTTTATCCCACTTCAAGTACTTCAGATTATAAAAGTACAAAGAGCGTCTCCAAGTGTATGTTTGAAGGGCCCAGCTTATTGTTTATGGTTGCAAGCTGTTTTAAATTGTTTTTCATATTGTGTTTGAATGCTGTAACCTGCCCTGAGACCTTAGAGCAGAAGGCGGGAAATAATTAAATAAACAAACAATAAATAAATACACAATAAATTTTGTGCCCTGTTTCTAGGCACTGGTCCAGATTTTCCATGTCTCTCTCTCTCTCTCTCTCTCTCTCTCTCTCTCTCTCTCTCTGTGTGTGTGTGTGTGTGTGTTGTCTTGGTGCTTTCCCCAGGAAAACCTATGTTCTACCAATGAATCAGAGCAAACAGCAATCCAGTTTGCTCTGACTCAGTGGCAAAATGTGGGTTTTCCCAGGGAAAGCGTTAGGATGAAAACAACAGCAGCAATGCTTGAAAACGGATCTGGGAAGCCTGGACTTGGGCCTAGGAAGTATGGAGCAGAGGGAAGTGTGACCGAGTCCTTAGTCACCCAGTCACCACTGCACTCCATGTTCATTGAGTTCACGAGTCCCTCCTGGCTCTCACTGAAATCCCAGGTTTGGGGTCTGCCATGGGTTCAAAAGCTGACTCATTGTTTTGAAACCACCTCACTTCCTGCTTTCTTGCTTCCCTCTAGAATGTAGGTTTAGGTGGGCTGTTTGAGTCTGCCATCACGATGGTGAAGGACGAACAATGGAAGAGGATTCGCACTGTGCTCTCTCCAACCTTCACCAGTGGAAAGCTAAAGGAGGTAAAAAAAGAAAAGAAAAACATACTGAGCCTTGAAGAACTCAAATATTCAACACTGGTCTGTATGGTCCTTATAATTCCAGCATAATTCACAGAAGCTATTCAGTCCGAAACTGGAGCATATCATGTTCCAATTATGTTGTTAGCAAGAATGGGTTTAAATCAGCCCATTTCACATTGTCATGAAATGAGACGACTGGCATTTGTTTTGTTTTAAAGTGATGTTTCAACATTGCACCATTTCTCCAGGTACTCAGTGCATCCTGCCAATCTTGTATTTCCTTCCTCTCTGAATTTTCTGTTTGGAGCTGGGAGACTTTGCCTCAAACCACTTGGGTTGATCTTCTGTCAAATTTGCCCCTCTTTTTTCCTCTTCATCCTTGAATGGAGACCTTTCTGCGACCCCACAGGCTTCTGTGCAGCTGCTTCCAGTTCCTTCACAGCACCTTGAAAGATCCCCATCATTTATTGTATTCCAGATGTTTCCCATCATCAGACACTACGGGGAGGTTCTGATCCAGAACGTTCAGAAGAAAGTGGAAAAGGATGAGCTTCTGGTTGCGAAGGAGTAAGTCACTTGGGGCCAGGGAAGGCTGCCGTCAAAAACAGAGCCCTCTTCTATCCTCCCATGACAACGTGGGCTGTTGGGGGTAAATCCAGATCAGATTGGGTTAACAAATTGAGCAGCCATTAGGTGGTAAACGCTCGTAAATTCATGCTAAAAGTATCCATTCAATAAGATGTTCATGGGACCAAAGCTAGATGTTATCAGAAAAAACTGCTTTTTCCCCCTTATGGGGTACCCAAGAGCCCGTACAGAGTCCTTATGTAGGTTCTCGATTGGTAGGAGAAAATAACAGAGGTCAACCAGAGAATATTGAGAACCAAAGCAGCTGGTAAGCCTGATCTTCATTAAGTGTTGCAACAGGAAGGAGGAGGAACCCAGAACAATGGTGCGCAAGCTCTTATACAGACTTTTGAAATTGCCACCCTGTAGCTCAAGACCACCCCCCACAATACATCATACATACATCACAGAAAGAGGTGGTCCCCAGCAGAAATACGTCACGGGGTGGTGGTGGTGGTGGTGGTCTACAGCAGAATCCTGTCTGGCAGGAAACCTGTTAATGGGTTTACCTGGAGAACCTGGCCATTCTTTTGAGATGATAAATACTTAATTCCTGAGCCTGGGTCACAGGCTCACCCTATTCATACCCAAATGTGCCCTTAAGGCAGGATTTGTGAGCACAGAGACAATGGGGAGGCTTTTCCTATTTGCATCCAAACTGCAGAGGAATATTTGAGGTCACTGAAAGAGTCAAAATGGCTTTAGGACTGTTTTCCTACATGTGGTTTATATATATCTGTATGTGTTTGCCTGGTCCATTTATGAACATTTATTTTATATCTTAGACCTTATAATTCTCATAACACTTGACATCCTCCTTCCTTGGACATGAGGAATCTGGACTCTTTACTCTGTGAACACCATCAGGCATGCCATGCATTCCTGCAACTTCCATTCTGATAAGCCTTCGGGCAGGGGGTGGTCTCCTCTTTTAAATCGTTTGTTATTTAACACACCCGAGAGCCTGATTTGGCTGCTCTGTTCACTTCCCAGCGTCTTTGGGGCCTTCAGTATGGATGTGATCACCAGCACTTCGTTTGGTGTGGACCTTGACTCTATGAACAACCCTGATGACCCTTTTGTCAAGGAGATCAAGAAACTCACCAAGTTTTCCTTTAATCTACATATACTTTTAGCATGTAAGTTGGCTACAGATTTCCTTTTTATATCAATTTCATTATAATACAATAAAAACCCAGCTCCCAACTAGTATAATAATAATAATAATAATAATAATAATAATAATAATAATTACAAAGAAGAAGAAGAATAAAGGAGAAAAAAAGGACAGAAAGAGAGAAAGAGGAAAATAAGAAGAGAAATAAAATAACAAGCACAAAGGCATATATAATTATGCCTACTGGCGTGGTTGCTCGAGAGCGAACAGGCAAGATCCCCACTGTTCTTTCCAAAGGCTTTATTATTGGTGCAAAAACATTTACAGTGCAGAACGCCTCAATTCCATGTCTTGCTCAGTCACTAGCAGAATCTGAGAGAGGGCGGTCCTTAAGCTTTCCCCAGCAGAGTAGTCTCTTGACCCCCAGCCGATGCCTCCCCTCTCTGCGCGTAAACCTACTGCGCAGAGAGGGCGTGGGTAAAGGGGGACCTGCCTTCCCCCCCCCACTTTGCTCATGCGCGGTGTCTTGGCTCTCTCTTGCATCCTCCGAGCCCTGCACCCCTTCCCCACTAGAGCCGGGGCTTCCCTCCTCCGTGGAGGAAGTGCTGCTCCTCACGATCTTTGGAGGCTCCCTGTAACCCAGCTGCCCTTCCACCTCTCGCCTCTGGCAGTCCCCCCCCCCCCACAGCCCTCTGTTATATCTTAATTTTCAATCCACATACATAGAAGTGAATCCTCTTGGATCTCACTTGGGAGAACTTCCCTCATCCTCAGTCTAACAGCCTGAGAAAAGCCATAGGAGTATAGCATCTAGATCAAGGGAAGTAATAGTGCCACTGTATTCTGCTCTGGTCAGACCTCACCTGGAGTACTGTGTCCAGTTCTGGGCACCACAGTTCAAGAAGGACACTGACAAACTGGAACGTGTCCAGAGGAGGGCAACCAAAATGGTCAAAGGCCTGGAAACGATGCCTTATGAGGAACGGCTAAGGGAGCTGGGCATGTTTAGCCTGGAGAAGAGGAGGTTAAGGGGTGATATGATAGCCATCTTCAAATATATAAAAGGATGTCACATAGAGGAGGGAGAAAGGTTGTTTTCTGCTGCTCCAGAGAAGCGGACACGGAGCAATGGTTCCAAACTACAAGAAAGAAGATTCCACCTAAACATTAGGAAGAACTTCCTGACAGTAAGAGCTGTTTGACAGTGGAATTTGCTGCCAAGGAGTGTGGTGGAGTCTCCTTCTTTGGAGGTCTTTAAGCAGAGGCTTGACAACCATATGTCAGGAGTGCTCTGATGGTGTTTCCTGCTTGGCAGGGGGTTGGACTCGATGGCCCTTGTGGTCTCTTCCAACTCTATGATTCTATGATTGTATGATTTATGACTCTGTCCTGCCTCTCTCACAGGTTCCTTCTCCTCCTCCTCTCCATCACCTCTCTGTATGTATTTTCATTTATCCTGAATTTAAATCTTCAGAGATCAAAAAATACATATGAATAATATTAACAGAGAACTATCAATAACTAAAGATCTTAAAAAATAAAAAAGAGGAAGAAAGAAGAAAAGAGGTACTTCAGCTTCTCTATCTACCAGTTATGCATATAACAATTATTCTAAGCATTTAGCGTATGCATTCCAGAATAGTTTCTAGCTGCCATTGATATCCAGCTTTCTCCTATTCCGCTAGATGGTGTTTCCACAAACCTCCCTCCCGGGCCACCAGAATTCATCTTTCTGCCACTCAAAAAGTCCAATATAACTCTTCATTTATTGTTATCTTTGTGTGTCCCACATTAATCTTTCTCCAGTTCCTTGTGACAAGTTCTCTTCAGGGGTTCCAACAAATCTTAGTAAATCCATATTTATTTGCCCGCTGCATTTTCCTTAAATCGTATTTGATCCTCGTGTTTCCTTCTCCCTCCTTTTCTTCCAGTCCTTTATCAGTCTAAATTCCAGTGGGTGAGTTGCTTTCTCTATTTGCATATTTATTATTCCGCTCATCTCTTCTTTGAAAGCATGCTAAGCATGAGAGACCATGCATTGAAACATCGTCAACTCTCCTTCTGACTTTGCAGCAGATTCCTTCATTAGGTCCTGCCCTTCAGACAACTGCAAATCTGCCTTGCCAACACCTGCTGATTTTCCATATTTAAGTAATGATTGTTCATCATCCACAGAACCTCCCTGTTTAATCAAAGATAATTCCAATTCACTGCCCGCAGATTCCACACCTTCTCCCATGTCTGTAATCGAATCTCTCTGGTCATCCCATGAAGTTCAGTTTTTAGATCTTCTGGCTGTGGTTTAAACAGCCTTTGCATGAATCATAGAATCATAGAGTTGGAAGAGACCACCAGGGCCATCGAGTCCAACCCCCTGCCAAGCAGGAAACACCATCACAGCACTCCTGACATATGGTTGTCAAGCCTCTGCTTAAAGACCTCCAAAGAAGGAGACTCCACCACACTCCTTGGCAGCAAATTCCACTGTCGAACAGCTCTTACTGTCAGGAAGTTCTTCCTAATGTTTAGGTGGAATCTTCTTTCTTGTAGTTTGGATCCATTGCTCCGTGTCCGCTTCTCTGGAGCAGCAGAAAACAACCTTTCTCCCTCCTCTAGGTGACATCCTATTCGAACATGGCTATCATATCACCCCTTAAGCTCCTCTTGAAGCATCAATGAACAGGGCCGTCTTACCCATAGGTGCTAGGGGTGTGGGGCACCCGGGCGCCGGGCTCTCAGGGGCACCGGGCCGAGAGTCTGGGGCCTGAGAGTTGAGTTCAGGAAAGAGTCCGCCCGTCAGTTGGAGTGCCACGGCAGGCTCTTCTGCTGCGGGCGGCTCTGCGCCACGAGTTTGGGGGCGACCGAGCCAGCGAGATGTTGTACTTGAAAGGCAACTGTCAACAATTGACATCGCTAGTAAGGTTACGAGAAGTTTTGTAAGGATAAAATTATCATTTATTATTAAGAGTAATTTATAATTTATTCATAAAAGGATTTGATTTAATAATAATAATAAAATATAACCAAATGCAGGATTAGAGAAAAAGTTTGAAAATCATCAGCCAAGGGGGAGGGAAGTCTCAAGCTTATATAGCCAAATGTCTTTTATTCTATTATACAACAGTGATTAAAATTTTGTCCAGTAGCACCTTAGAGTGCTAAGTTTGTTCTGGGTATAAGCTTGTGTGTGCATGCACACTTCTAGCTTATACCCAGAACAAACATAGTTGGTCTCTAAGGTGCTACTGGACAATTATAATTTTTAAAAAAATTATTTCAACTGTGTCAGACCAACATGGCTACCTACCTGAATAAAACAGTGATGTTATGTTTGAAAAAAATGTAAAAACCAATTAAATTATTATATATACAGTATATAAAAAAGAAATAAAAAGTCAATTATATAAAATACATTTTAGGGTTTTGAATCAATAGTCAAATAGTGGATCTGATTCTGATTGCCCCAGCTAAAAACCTTGCAACCTTTGCTGTCACCTGCTCATCTTGATCTGCCAAGAGAAAGGGCACGGTGTCAGTGGTTGGGCGACAATAAAAGAGGGGTGGAAGACTCATTCCTCAAGTCTTTATAAAGAGTGCAGGCCAGAAGGGCATGCGCCACCGATTCGGTTCTGCGCATTATGGATCTGTAACCCTGGGATTCACAATGTGTTTGGGCACTGACCACATGCTATTAAGGCTTACAAGCACTGACCCCCAGAGCAAATAAACCAAAGTTTACTCATGGATTTCTACAGAACTATGTCTGTCTGCCTGATGTTTTGCTCCCTGTTCACTGTGAACGTCTGCTTCTTGCAGTTGTGTTCCCGTTCGTGGTTTCTCTCCTCAACTTAATGAAAATCACTTTCTTCAACCCAGAAGCTATGAACTTCTTCGAGAGGTCATTTGCGAAAATAAAGGCGACACGGGAGAAAGAAGGCCAGGGGGTAAGCGTTCAGACCGCACTGAATTTTGAGGGTGAAAAATTCACACAAAATTTTCACACCAGAACGAACTTTCCTTGGAGGGGACGAAATTATTCACCCAAAGATCCCTCAAGACTCACATCTTTTGTGCTGCTTCATTGCTATTTTTGATGGCCTGGGATTCGGACTCGGAGGCTGAACCTGAGGGATCCCAGCCTGCACAGGATTCCCTGCCTCCAGAACCAGCTGAGCCGGGGCTGGGGCTTGAGCCTGAAGGGTCCTCACCTGTGCTGGATCCTCAGGTGCAGGCACCAGCTGAGTCTGCTCTGGCTCCTGAGGTGATCGAGGACCCATTGCCTGCAGGTGCTCCACTCTCAGCCCCGTCAGAGGAAGCTGAGGTGGCCTCTGAGTCCGGTAGCCCTCCAGCCTCTCCTGAGCTGCAGAGGCTCAGGGCAGAGAGGCGGAGGGAACTAAGTTCCCGCAGGAGGAGTGCTCGCCTCCAGGCCAGGAGATGCGAGTCACCTGTGGACTGGGGCTGCACTATGCCTCGGGGCAGATAAAAGCTGGCCAGCCCCAGTTCCCAGGTTGAGGGAGCAACATTGTTTGTAGCCTATTCCTGCCTGCACCCTGTCCTGCTCTTCTGTCCTGACCTCACCCGACTCCCTGCCTTGGACCCAGCTTCAGCTTTTGATGGACAGCCTCCATACCGCACCCTCAGCCTTGGACTGAACTCGGACCTCACCGCACGGTTAACCCTCGGGACCAGCACATATTTTCTAAACAAAACAACCTAACGATTTGACTCTTTTGCCCCCTCAGTATGTCCTATTCTGCCTAATAACAGCAAGATCACCACACAGCCAATGTCCTTAAGGGCAAAGGCAGCCGACTCTCAGGGCTGCATTTAGCCCTTTAAGAAACTTGGGGGAGCAAACCATCTTGGTCTGTTGGGGTCTTTCCTCAGCTTCCTTTCTCTGCTGTTTTATTTGTTTCTATGCTTAGGGCCGGGACACAGGTGGCGCTGTGGGTTAAAGCCTCAGCGCCTAGGGCTTGCCGATCGAAAGGTCGGCGGTTCGAATCCCTGCGGCGGGGTGCGCTCCCGCTGCTCGGTCCCAGCGCCTGCCAACCTAGCAGTTCGAAAGCACCTCCGGGTGCAAGTAGATAAATAGGGACCGCTTACCAGCGGGAAGGTAAACGGCGTTTCCGTGTGCGGCTCTGGCTCTGGCTCTGGCCAGAGCAGCGATGTCACGCTGGCCACGTGACCCGGAAGTGTCTCCGGACAGCGCTGGCCCCTGGCCTCTTAAGTGAGATGGGCGCACAACCCCAGAGTCTGTCAAGACTGGCCCGTACGGGCAGGGGTACCTTTACCTTTACCTTTTATGCTTAGGGCCGGGTGGATTTCCTGCAGCTGATGATCAACTCCCAGAAGTCCAACAGCGAGCACCAGAGCAACGGCTCGGATCTCTCCTATAAAGGTAATGCCACTCCTGGGAGTCAATTCAGTGTTACTTCGAGGTCTCTGAAACTGAAGGGCAACAAGCCCCAAAGATGTCAGTGAAGGTGCCAAGCAGATCTCACCGGGGAGGGCATTCCACAGATGGGGAGCCAGGATTGGATTGGATTGATCTTTATTACGGCCATTGGCCCATTACACGACAGTTTCCCATACCAACATATGGGAAGCCAGGACTGAAAAGGCCCTTTTGCGATTTAGGGATGAAGTTCTGATCCAGGTTGGCAGAATGTCCAAAGCAAACAAAGCCAAGAGGCTCAGTGCATGGCGCTCATTCCCAGACTTCAGGGAATGTGTCCTCCCCCCCCCCATTGGCAGTAGATAAGCAGAACAAAGGAAAAGGGGTCTTTTTACCAGTTAAAAACTTTAATGATCATAGCGAGAGAACAAAGAATCCATTTCCTAGGGATGGCGGTGCTCCCAATTAAGGGTTCCACCCACTTCCTCCCTAATCACTACCGCGTCTTGTAACCAGATCTTGCAACCGCTGTGCTTTCTGTGCTGCCACCTTATCAGCTCTTCTTGACCTTGGGCTGAGCAGCTGAATGCCTTCCAGAGACAGTGAATCTGTTAACTCTCTCCTCCCCAGTGTTTCTTCTCCTAGCTGTTCCCCATCCAGTATTTCCCAGCTTCTGCCTTCTGAACTATGTCCCTCTGCAAACCATTGTTCCAAATCTATGCTGTCCTGCTCCTGGGAAGATTCAGGATCCTGATCAGGGGAGGCTCCCACCATTTCTCCTCAGTCCAGACCTCCTCAGCATGGTCCCTGACATTACCAATGCAGATCATTTTCCCACCTAGTATATGTGCTGTATTATTGGGGCTAATAATAATAAAAAATATTTATACCCTGCCCACCTGACAAGGCTTCCCCAGCCACTCTGGGTGGCTTCAAACAGTCTGAAAACACAACTAAGCATCAAATATTTGAAACTTCCTAATACAGGGCTGCCTTTAGGCCTGTCTTCGAAAGGTTGTTTAATTCTTTATCTCCTTGACATCTGATGGGAGGGTGTTCCAGAGGGTGGGTGCCACTACTGAGAAGGCCCTCTGCCTGGTTCCCTTCTTGCAGTGAGGGAACTGCCAGAAGGCCCTCAGAGCTGGACCTCTGTGTCCGGATTGGATGATGGGGGTGGAGATGCTCTCTTAGGTATATAGGACCGAGGCTGTTTAGGGCTTTAAAGGTTAGCACCAACACATTGCATTGTGCATGGAAACATTCTAGATTAGTTGTAGTTTCTGCTTCATCTTTCTGGCCTTTGTTTGTTTGCAGGCTTGACCGATGATGAAATCCTGGCCCAAGCCTTCACCTTTGTCTTTGGTGGATATGAAACCAACAGTAACTCTTTGGGCTATACAGCCTACTTTTTAGCCATTCACCCAGATGTCCAGCAGAAGCTTCAAGCTGAGGTAGATAAGATCCTGCCCAACAAGGTGAGAATGTGCAGGTTGCAAAGGTGAGTCTGGATTCAATGGAGAAGGTTTTGGGGGTATGGAATTGTAGAATTATAGAGTTGGAAGGAACCCCCCTGGGCATCTAGTCCACCCCCTATGTAATGGTTCTGAGGGGGTTGCTCATGCGTAAGTTGCCGCCACTCCTGGCTAGGTTGCCTGGTTGAACCCTTTCCCTCTGGAAAGCCTTGCACTCGTGGCTGTCTCAGTCGCTGGCAGAATCCGTCAGTGGGCGTTTCTTGAACTTCTTCCAGCAAAGAAGTTCTTTGACGCCCAGTCGCCTCCTACTCTCCCTGCACGGAAGTCTTCTGCGCAGGGAGGGTGTGGGCAGCGGAGGACCCGTGCTCTCCCCGCTGGTCTCCGGTGAGGAGTCCAGGAGCCTTTTCTCCGATTCCCCCATCTGCCCCCCTTCTCCACTGGTGCTACGCTGATTTCCTTCCCCAGCGGATGGGCTGCCTCTCTCCCTACTGGGACCCTCTCCGGCATCCCTCTGGAGCCCTCTCTCCTCCTTTGGCTCCGATGGCAGTTTCCTGACACCCTACAATACAGGAAACTCAACTATAGCATCCCTGGCAGATGGCCATCCAATCTCTGCTTAAAAACCTCTAAGGAGAGAGAGTCCAAAACCTCCCATTGTTGAACAGCTCTTACTATCAGAAAGTTCTTCCAGATGTTGAGTCGGAATCTTTTTTCTTGTAACCTGATGTCAAGTATGGAAGTTCCCCTCTCCCTTTTGGTAACTCAGCAATCAGAATTAACCAGCATTTGTTAGATCTACAGTAGTACCTTGGTTCTCAAACTTAATCCGTTCCGGAAGTCAGTTCCAAAACCAAAGTGTTCCAAAACCAAGGCTTGCTTTCCCATAGAGTGTAATGTAAAATGAATGAATTCGTTCCAGATTTTTAAAAACAACCCCTAAAACATGAATTTTACTGTCTAATGAGACCATTGATCCATAAAATGAAAGCATTAATCAATGTGCTATACTATAAAATAAATAAGACAGTATTATAGATGATAAAAATACCCCCCCCCCTTATCTGCGCTGATGATAGTCATTGTTTGGATGGGGGGCTTTTATCCATTCCCGCAGTCAAACAGTCAATCGATCACCTGAACTGGGCTCCACACAGTCACAAAAACAAATTAACTGAAAAAGCCTCAAAAACAAAAAAGCAAAATAAACAGCAAAAACAAAAGCGTCAAACTTAATCCGTTCTGGAAGTCCGCTTGACTTCAGAAATGTTCGAAAACCAAGGTGCAGCTTCTGATTGGTGCAGGCGCTCCAGAAACAATAGCCGACAGCCGCATTGGATGTTCGGCTTCTGAAAAACGTTCGAAAACCGGAACGCTTACTGCTGGGTTTTTGGCATTTGAGAACCAGGATGTTTGCAAACCAAGGTACCACTGTGTAGTCCTTTTATTACAGCATTATGCTGCAAGCACAAACAGGCAACCCTCCGCAAAGATATCAGTTGCCAACTCTGACTCCTCCCCACTTCCGCAGCATGAAACACGCCAACGGAATGTCTCTCCTCTGCTGTGTCTCCTTTGTTCTCTGACACGCTCGGACCTCCGAGTTCAGGGGGACGGAAGGGGTTCTCCCCTACTCTCGAGTGATGTATCACCCAGTTGCTCCCTCCCTTCTGGTTGCTTAGCTACTATTTCATAGCTGGGTAGTTCCTCTCTCAGCTGTGCAGCTTCTGTGTCCACCTGTCTCTCTGCTTCTGGAAATGCTGGAAGTGGGGGGGGGGGGTATTCCTCCTCCTCTTTTAGGAGCTGATCTCCCTGCAATTGCATTCCCCAATCTTCCGATCCAGACCAGCTCCTGACACCTGAAGCCATTGGTTCAAATTCTACCCTCTAGAGCAGGAGTGTAGCAGATGGGTTTTGAGTTGTTTAAAAAAGAAAGATCAGTTGGATTAGCTTCCTTCCACCTGTGTTGGATATAACCCCAAGAGTTTTCCCCATTCATGGACAGAAATCTTAGAATAAGGCTACCAAGAGTTTTCCTTCTGATGGTCTCTGCATCTGGGCTCCCCAGCTTTCCCCAAGAACTGCAGAAAGAAGGAGCCCACTGGGTACAACTAACTTTCCTCCTTGAATCACCCCGAAGGCTCCTCTCACGTACGATGCCATCATGCAACTGGAGTATCTTGACATGGTCCTGAGTGAAACGCAAAGGCTGTATCCTTTCGGAGGGAGGCTCGAAAGGCTCTGCAAGAAAGATGTCGAAATAAATGGCGTCACTATCCCGAAAGGCACATTGGTGATGATCCCACCCTACACGCTTCATCGGGACCCCGAATACTGGCCGGAACCCGAAGAGTTCAGACCTGAGAGGTAACAGCCCTGCCCTGAAAGGAAAAAGAAAATGTGCTGGTGAAAAATAGGAAGCACATTCATGCCAATGCTGATTCACACCTGAATGTAAAATATTATTTTTTATTTTATTATTATTATTATTATTATTATTATTATTATTATTATTATTATTATTATTTTATATACCTTGCCCTCCCCGGCCAGAGCCGGGCTCAGGATGGCTAACATCAGTAAAATTACAATAAAAATGTAATAGGGAAGGGGGAAAACAATTTAAAATACAGGTTAAAATATAATTTAAAATGCAGCCTCATTTTAAAAGTAGCCCATAGATCAAAACCATAAGGGGAGGGAAACATAAGGGTCAGACTGAGTTCAAACCAAAGGCCAGGCGGAACAGCTCTGTCTTGCAGGCCCTGCGGAAAGATGTCAAGTCCCGCAGGGCCCTGGTCTCTTGGGACAGAGCGTTCCACCAAGTCGGGGCCAGTACTGAAAAGGCCCTGGCCCTAGTTGAGACCAATCTAACCACCTTGCGGCCTGGGACCTCCAAAATGTATTTATACCCCGCCCATCTGGCTGGGTTTCCCCAGCCACTCTGGGTGGCTACCAACAGAATATTAAAATACAATATCCTGTTAAGCATTAAAAGCTTCCCTAAACAAGGCTGCCTTCAGATGTCTTCTAAAAGTCTGGTAGTTTTTCTCTTTGACATCTGAGATCTGCCCTTTCCGGTCCCTTATCCAGCCTCCATTTTTCTTGTCTTTGTGAATGCAACCAGGTTTAGCAAAGAGAACAAGGAGAAAATAGATCCCTACACGTACCTGCCCTTTGGAGCTGGTCCCCGGAACTGCCTGGGAATGCGCTTTGCTCTCGTCACGATGAAGGTGGCAATTGCAATCCTCATGCAGCATTTTTCCTTCAAGGTCTGCAATGAAACGCCGGTGAGGAGTTTGGATGTCTGGCGCACCTCTGTGTGTGCGTGGAAAGGGAGGGGAAGGTTTTCCTGATCCTGTCCTGATCTCCTCCATCTTCTCCTGTTATGCAAGAGCCTTTTCCTTCAGAGAAGTGGCTGGCCATAAGGTAACAGGGACTACAGTGGATGCTCAGGTTGCGAACATGATCTGTGCAGGAAGCACGTCCACAACCCACAGCATCCGCAACCCGCAGTGCCGCGTCTGCACACACACGGGTTGCGCTTCTGCGCTTCTGCGCTTCTGCACATGCACAAAGCACAATTTAGCGCTTCTGCACATGTGCAAGCACCAGAACCCAGAAGTAACCCGTTCCGGTACTTCCGGGTTCGGCGCGTTGCGCAACCGGAAATCCCACAACCCAAAGTGTCTGTAACCTGAGGTATGACTGTATAATGCAATTTGGGAAAAGGAGCAAGATGGACATTGTCTTCGCCTGGGGCGACTGTAGGGGATCCTGCACTTAAGAAACTCTGCCACTTGTGTTTTCCAACTGCTATGCAGCGGTGGAGCAAGCCGATTGGGCGCCTGGGGTGGCATGCGTGCCTTCGCCCAGGGGCGGGGCCAGCCAGGGCAGGATACTCTGTGGGGCCTCCAAGGAGTCTTCCTGCCTCCTCCCACTCTGCTGCCCTATAGCCGAGGGGAAGGTGGCCCGAGGACTGTTTGGGGCAGCGCAGAGCCTGCGGAAGCCCAAGCCACTGCGTCACTTTCAGGAGAGACACATGGCTCAGGTGCGCTGCAGGCCCCACAGTGAGTGCCACCTGACACCCAGGGTGACCCGACCCCACCGTGCCCCCTTCCTCTGCCCCTGCCCCTATGCTGTAACCTGCAGCCTCTGCAAGTTTATCACTGGCTCTGTCATTAAACCCCAAATAATGACTGCTTTTAATCCTATGAAGAATGCCTCTTGCAACTTTTTGTTTTATTGGAGTATTACAATGCTCTGCTGCCTTTTTTTTTTTAAGTTATTTCTTTGGGCTAACAACAAAAGCACAAATGTGCACCAGGCTGCTAGAATAAAAATAAAAGGCTGAGTATGCCTTTAAACAGAGAATGAAATAAAACCCATTATTGTCATGGGTGGGATGAGTCTTAAAGACGAATAATATAATATATTATTGAATCAATTAAACCTGTTGATAAGCAGTGACATGCCTGTCCTGTGAAGGAGAGGCGCTGCGCAGAGAGGGAGAACTGCACAGCGCCCCTTCAGCGATGCCCCTGTCCTGCGAAGCCGGAGGAGGAACAGAGGGGGCTCCTTCTGTTCCTCCTCCTGCTTCACTGAAGGGGCGCTGCGCCCCTTCAGCGAAGCACCTCTCCTGGCTTCTGCCTTAGCCACGTGCAGCCTCTTTGGACAAGGGGAGCCTTCATCCTGCTGCCTGGGAGAGGCTGCGTGCGGCTATCCCATAAGCCAGGACAGCAAGAGGGATGGCTGCTCAGCGATCCCACTTGCTGTTCTGGCTTCTGGGATTCAGAATATTTTTTTTCTTGTTTTCCTCCTCCCAAAACTAGGTGCGCCTTATGGTCTTGTGCATCTTATGGAACGAAAAATACGGTACATCCACCAAAACTTATTTACACTGTTGAATTTATCTTAAGGCTGCCCACGTTTCAAATAAACACAATTTCCCTCCATATATTCAATAAGTTTCCCAATCTCCTTTAAACATATGTTCTTCTTGTTCTCTTATTCTATATTTTAGGTCCACAAACTGCACATATTCCATCAGTTTAAGTTGCCATTCTTCTTTAGTTTTCCATTTTTGGGCCTCAGTTGTAGCTTACACAAATAGCCTTTTTTGATACCTGGGAATTTCCGTCTGCATTATCCCCAACCAAAAGGACTCTGTGTTGTTGTTGTTTTTAAGTGCTGTAAAACATTTCCCCTCCAATTCATTATGGGCGTTTCTTCTCTCTGCGCTCCTCCCAGTGGTCATTCCTCCTCTGATTGCCTGCCTGCCTGCCTGTCTCCAGGCATTGCGGTCTTCTGCAAGGGATTCCTATGGGGCAGGGTTGATATTGCCAACCTTCATGTCATGTTTTCAGACATCTTTGTAACGCAGAATTGGTCTGCCAACTGGCCTGGTGCCTGAAGCCAGCTCCTCGCAGGGCACGTCCTTGGGGATCCTGCCACTTTCCGTCCTGTGGTTGTCTAATCCTCTTTCAGAGTGATCCAAGATGGTGGCCATCACCTCCTCCCATTGATCCATAGCTTAACTATGCCATCCAATGTCTCCAAAGAAGGAGAGCCCATCACCTTCTGTCATGGTCCGGTTCAAGGGCGATCGAAGTCCCAGCAGGGGACGTCAGGACTGGGGGCAAGATGGTGGGGTGGGAGCAGGAACAGGGGTCCAGAAGCCAGAAGTCAGGAAGCCAAGGGTCCGAGGGTCAGGAAGCAAGGAGGCATGAAGTCAGGGGTCCGAGGATCAAGAAGCAAGGAGTCATGAAGTCAGGGGTCTGAGGATCAAGAAGCAGGGAGTCAAGAAGCCAAGGTTCATGGATCAAGAAGCCAAATGCAGCAAGGCAGGGAACATGTTGCTGTGGCCAAGAGCCAAAGGGAAATGCTGACCTTATATCCCTTCCCAGCTCTTGCCACCAGGTGCTGTGAGTTACCAATGGGCCTCACCTGTGAGGCCACACCTTGCCTCTTCAGAACAAACTTAGGAAGGCCCCAGTCCTGCAAAGTCCTATTGGCCACAGGGCCTGGCTCCTGCACGCACACCTGACACCTTCCGAGTGACCCTTACTTTCAAAAAGCTCTTCTTAACATTCCCTTCACACCATAAGACTGTGATCCTACAAATCAGGGGTGGGTTCCTCTGGAGGACTCTCAGGTGCTGTTAGACCCCACTTCCCATGGTCCCTAACCAGTGGCCATGGGAGCTGGGGCTGAAGAGAATTAGAGCCCAACATAGCAGGACCCCCCTCCTTGCTGTAAAGATTTGCTGGTGTTTAAGCTGGGTCTAATGGTTTCCTAAGTGCTCTCTTTTCCTTTTCATCCTGCTGCAGATTCCTCTGGAGATGAGCAACGAAGCCTTCTTAGTGCCAAAGAAACCAATAGTTCTGAAGCTGGTGCCACGAGGTGATCCCCGGGAGAAGAGGGAGTGAAGCCTGCCTCTGGACCTTGGTAGAAGATGCAGAAGCCTCAGGTGTTGCTTTGAGAAGTTTCCCCGAAGAGTACTTCAGATAGATCCAGAGAATCGGACCGATTCGCAAACCGAAACAGAGCTCTCTGAAAATTCGTGCATCTCCGAATTTGGCACTGTGGTTTTCCAGCCAAAAAATGCACACAAAATGGGAGTCATTAGTGCATCGCCGTTAGTGCATCGCCAAAAATGTGTATTCTGGTGAAAGTAACATTAAAAGATGTGTTCCATTCATGAAGAACAAAAATGCTTGCATTCTATTCAGGCTCGCCAAAATACTTGCACTGTGAAACATTCATACAAAAGTGTGTGTACTAGGAGAAAGAGGCACCAGAAATGTGTGCAAATATTCATGCAAACCCCTCTGTGGAAATGGGGTAAAGCACACATAAGAAAGTGGGAAACCAAAATTCTCAGATTTTTCCATCCCCTAACATTCTATCCCCTGTCGCTTCTATTGTTTCAAGATGGTTTTTGGAGATTTTTAAACATTTTAAAATATATTTTGGTTGCAAGGCATCTTGAAAATTCTTGCAGTATAAAGCAGATTTTAAAAGCCCCCCTTTAAAACCAGATCATCAATGATGATTAATTGGAGCATGCCCAGGCTACAATTTTGTATCAGTCCGAGACTGATGTCAGTCCAGTATCAGTATCAGTTTTGTATCAGTCCAGTCTTGGCTTCCCCCATGGAATTCTGGGAACTGTAGTTTGGGGAGGGTGCTGAGGAGATTTTGTTAAGGGATCCATACAGACCACATGCAACTTGAATTCCTTAGGGTTGCTTGGGAAGAAAGAATCACTATGGCATCAAATCATGACCACTGAATGACAGGAAACTCAATCGGTGCAAGCCAGGATTGCAAAAACTCCTTCCTAGAATTTACACACATCACAGTCCTGGGTAATGTGATTTATTTGGGTCCCTGTGACTCAGATGCATTCTTTCAAAACTTTGTGTGTGGAAATGCTCTTGCAGAAACAGGACCAATCCACCAGTGCAAGCCCAATGTAAATACCACTCTGGAGAGAAATGAGATCTGCTGTGGTTTAGTAGATTAAACTTCCCTTGTTAAACGCGGCTTCCCTTGTTGAGTTGTTAGAGTCACCTAACAGTGTGTAAAACTGGGTCTGGAAACAGCTCAGAAGCAGTAGTTGCAGTTGGTGAAAGACCCGTGATCTGCTTTTGCCACAATATACACTACAGTACACTGACTCCTGGTATAGGGGGTGCTTGGGACTCTTGCCCCCTCAATATTTTGAATTGGGGGCCGTGTGACACACCCTAATTTCAAGGCTACAAGAGCATGAACAACTGAGACCTGTTGGGTTGTAGCTGGCACATCAGTCTTAGATGGTACGAGCGTCTCTGTGCCGTGGAAGCAACCTGTGATTTTCTGTGGTCTCCGTATTGCACCATATAGGATGCTTCAGTAGCCTCTGGCTGCACGCACACCTCCTCATTTGTAGCACTGAAATGTGGTTTTTCGCAATCCAGAATCACTCACGCTTAGCCTCAAAATGCTGCTTTCCATCTAGACCAGTTCTTAATCCTGCCTTCCGTAAGGGTGTGAGTGTATACATTTGAAAACCCTTCTCTTGATGAAATAAACCACAACCTTTTCCTTCCTGAGCACAACCAAGGTGAATGAAGGAGAAAGCTGTGATTGTGGTCTTGGCATAGAGACATCCACAATGTCATTGGATGTTAAGAATAGGTCACCAATAAAAATCTTCAAAAAATGCCCCCCGCCCCCCGCATTGTCCTTGCAAGCTGGCACTTCTGGCCCTAACAGTTCCCCCCCCCCCCAAAAAAAAAAAAATTTCACCTCATGCCACCGGCAAGAAGGCACCTGAGACAAGACACCCTCTCTCCAATTTCACCTCTGTGACAAGCAGAACTCCCTTGGTCTCTTTTCACATCAAACAAAGCAAGCTTGTTTGCAGTCAGCCTGCCAGACATCAGAGCAAAGGTGAACAGATCACAAAAGATATTGTGAAATTTTAATTTTTGTCCTTTGAGCCCCAGCCCTGATGGCGCAGAAAGAGAATAGAAATTCAAAAACAAGCACAGTAGGAACCGGTTGTTATTTTTTAAAAAGCCATGTAGGGGTTTTAATTCAGTAAAACAAAAAACAAAAAAACAACCAGAAATTAAAATGTTAGGCATATTCAGCTGGGGAAACCCAAGGCCATTATATAATAGGTTACTTATTAATGGCAGCAAGAATATTGATAGCCAGAGATTGAAAAGAAGCGAAGGGTACCAATGTACCAAAAACGGTATCACATAATTTGGGAGATGGCACTTTGTGAAAAATGGACGCAAACAATTTGGGAGGGCAACCAGCATTCCCTTCACCCTGAAAGACTTTTATAGCAGACTAGTGGCTGTTTATTCTGCCCAAGAAGAAAGACTCTGCAGGACAAAATGTACCTGTGACATTTCGTATTATGCGGCTGTGTTTACATTTCCCTTTATATTGACAGCAGCAGGGCTTTTTCCAGGGGGAACTCCCAGGAACTCAGTTCCACCACCTCTTGGTGGGTTCTGGCACCTGTCAGGTGAGCACCTAAGAGAAGGTTCCTGGTGAGTTCTATCATCTCTTGTTCTAGAAAAACAGCACTGGACAGCAGCAACGATTGGACTCTTTCTCCTCCAGGGCTTATGAACTCTCCTGTTTTTATTTTGATCTCACCTTGCCAACAAAGGTCCGTATAGCTATGGTTTTCCCAGTAGTGATGTATGGAAGTGAGAGCAGGACCATAAAGAAGGCTGATCGCCAAAGAATTGATGCTTTTGCATTATGGTGCTGGAGGAGACTCTTGAGAGTCCCATGGATTGCAAGAAGATCAAACCGATCCATTCTTAAGTGCTCACTGGAAGGACAGATCGTGAAGCTGAGGCTCCAATACTTTGGCCACCTCATGAGAAGAGAAGACTCCCTGGAAAAGACCCTGATGTTGGGAAAGATGGAGGGCACAAGGAGAAGGGAACGACGGAGGACGAGATGCTGGGACAGTGTTCTTGAAGCTACCAGCATGAGTTTGACCAAACTGTGGGAGGCAGTGGAAGACAGGAGTGCCTGGTGTGCTCAGGTCCAGGGGGTCATGAAGAGTCGGACACAACTAAATGACTAAACAACAACAACAACATGCCTTCAGGTTGGGAGCGGAAGGTGAGATGCTGAGTTTGGCATTTTCATCTTTTCACGTATAACAACACCCACACATGCAAGAATAAAAATAATTATTTTTTTTTAAAGTACAGCAAAAACACACAAACACAAGGGTGTTTGCTATAAAGTTGTGGCAACTTTAATTGCAGAATAAGGCTGTGGGATTCTGGGCTGCCCCACTTCCACTGGGCTGGGTCTTCTCCAGAGAAAAAGACTACTGCATTGAATGATGCACGTCGGGGAGAAGGACAGGCTAAAGTTCAGCAGTTATGAATACCTGAACGAGAGGATTTTAGATGCACTTCTGCGTGCTCTTTGTCTTAAGACGTCACGTGACTATGTTCATTGCAGATCACTGCAGATATCATCCATTATTTTATTTATTTATCGAGAAGCATTTGTATTCTGCATAATGAAAAAAGATATATCTCTCAAGCGGTGTACACAAAGCAATTAAATATGATTAATTCCTCCTCTCCATGCATTGAGGTCCTGATCAGTTTACGCAGTAAGCTTGTGGTTCAGGGAGCACATGAAGAATCCTCTCATAGAGAACAGGTACCCTGGAGAGAAGAAGCAAGCGATTAAACCAGCTTAAATCTGTGGTGTAGATATATCATTGTTATTACTTATTTATTGCATCCATAGCACACCTTTTCCTCCAGGCTGATGCACCTGTGTTTCGGCTTCTCCTGCTAAAAAACAACACCACCATTTTCTTCCTTACTCTTCATCCAGGATTTACAAGGGCCGACAACCTATATTAGCCACGCTGGATCCAGCTATTACAAAGGCAGTCCTTGTGAAAAAGTGCTACACAACTTTAGCTTGCTGGCGTAGGGAAGACAGAGAGGGAGCCAGTCTGACTGCTCTCAGGGGGGGATTCCACAATCTGGGAGCAGCCACAGAAAAGGCTCTCCATGAACCCACAAAAATTTTTTTTATTCATTTTTCTTTTTCATTCATTACATACATATCAAATTCTTAACATTTACTATGTATTCCTCCCCCCCTCCCCTCCAGGGCTTCCCCCAACTTCCACTTCTGGTTTGTTTCTCTTTTCACCCACTTTGTTATCTCCTAAGAGAAAAAGTTATTAATAACATTACATCAAGCCTTAAAACATGAAAATAAAAGGTAAACACACCATAATATTCCACTATCTTCTAAACATTTTCTTGTACTAATAATGTTTATTTAAATCCTGCCATCAAGTCTATTGATTTTCTTTGTTTCTACAAATATAATATAAATGGTTCCCATTCTTTTTCAAAGTTGCTGTTGTCTTTTTCTCTTAGTCTTTCTCTCATTTTTGCCAGTTCTGCATAGCTCATCAACTTCTCTTCCCATTGTTCTTTAGTTGGTATTTATCCAGTCTTCTAATTTTGTGCAATCAACATTCTTGCTGCTGTAGTGGCACACATAAATAAAGTTCTCATTTCTTTTGGTATGTCGTGGCCTAAAATACCTAGCAAAAAGGCTTCTGTTTTTTGTGTTTTTTTTAAGAAAGTTATTTTCAATATTTTCTTCAATTCATTGTATATCATTTCCAAGTAGGCTTTTACCTTTTTACAATCAATCCCACTACATATGATAAAACGTACCTTCTGTTTCACATCTCCAACAATCTTTCTTTTCATTTTTATACATTTTTGCCAATTTAACCAGTGATAAATACCATCTATACATCATTTCCATATAATTCTCTCTCAATAATATACAATCTGTAAATTTCAAATTTACTTTCCACAATTTTATCCAGTCCTGAAATTGCATATTATGTCCTACATCTTGCGCCCATTTGATCATTACTCCATGAACCACACTTCTGATGTTGATGGGATCGAAAAAGGTGCTCACCTGGGGATCTTGGCACCTTAAGGTGGCAACCTGTACCAGCCAGGGGGCAAGAGGTGGAGGCAGGGAAAGCTTCAGAGCTGGAGGAAGAAGAGGCAGGCCAGGCAAGCCAAGGGCCAGGCCCTTCCACCTTCTCCTGCACCACTGTCTCCCAGAACCAGGACAGGATTGAAGCAGGAAGAGCAGAGGAGGCTTCCATGCAGGAAAATCTTCATGGCTTTGTGTGCAGACCATAGGGTCCCATAAACAGGTGGAGGGGAAGCGCCCCCTGTTGCTGCAGCTGCTTCATTGTGCTCTGATCTGGGAATAGCTGCCTAGATTCTATGGGAATGTTCAGGGTGGCAGGAGAGGCTTTCTTGTTTATTAATATCCTTCCTAACCTGCGCTAGCAAGTTCCTTTACTTAGCAGAGTTTCACATCCGCCTTCTCACGCAGCAGAAAACTTGTTGCAAACTCATGTGAGTTTCTTAAGGCAATACGCAATTCAATCTGGCTTGTACAGATTGAAAGGTGTTCTAATATTTTCCTGGTAAGACCCCCTGAATCCCTCTGTCAGGGAACTGCCATCGGAAGAACAGGTGGTGGAAAGGCTCCAGGAGAATAGGAGAGACACTTCAGCAGAAGAGGGAACCAGTAGGGGGAGAGCAGGAGCTCCAAAGGAAAGGGAGTCGGAGGGGAGGCTCTGGGATACTTCCAGTGAGAACAGTGAGGAGGTATCAGGACACCCTTTAGGGACCCCCATCCCTCGCCGGAAACTGTCACGCAGAGAATCCAGGAGACGCGTTTCCGTTAAACAGCTTTTATGTTGGAAACGTTTCCACAGACGCCCACTGTCAGATTCTACCAGCGACTGACGGAGCCATGCCAAAGGGCTCCGCTCAAGGCAGAGCTTTACTACACTGAGTAAGCTCTGAGGGATCAAGCTTTTACGCACAAGCAGCTCATTATCCCATCACACCCTCGTAAAAGAATAAAGACACCACAGTCTTATTCATAAGTAACAAAAATAAATTTTACTCATGATCAGGCATAGCACAGTGTGATCCCTGAAGGCAGGCTTAAGGCTTCAAGTTCCACACATATACAAACAGGTTTACCCCATAAGGGAGATTTACCTAGTGACTGCAGGCTAGGAGTCCAGCAGTTCACAGAACGAAAGGAAGATGGAAAAGAAAGAGAGTGGCAGCATGCCTTTTCCTTTTACACGCCCACCCACTAGTCCCATGCAAGTAAGGATGCCCCAGGCCAGGAGGAACAGGAAGTTCTGACTGGCTGGACCAAACATACACTTGCATGTCCACTCTAGGAAAACAAGGAATGTTGTACTTGACTGCTCTCAGTGGATTATATCCCACAGATTTTAGATGGGAATGTGTGGGTATCCAGAGCTTTGGAAGAAACTGTAAGTGTTACCTTTGACAATAAAGGTGTGATCAGGAAGAGGCTGGGGCAGAGAGCAGTCCAGAAGCGGAGGAAGAAGCAGAGGCTGGAGAGGTGGGCCAAGAGGCAGAGATAAGGCAGACTGCAGAAGAAGCCGGGGGGATTGCTCCCTCCTGTTGCAAATAACACGTGTTGCTCAGGGTGCATTTAAATATCCACGTTCTAAAGATGCATGTGTTGACTGGAGTCTTATCCTGGTCTTTTTGCCATTTATATCACTAATATAAGAAAACCAATCTCTGTTGGGAAAGCCTTCAAGGAAGGAGAGTTCACCACCTTTGGAGGGAGACCGTTCCACTGTCAAACAGTTCTTACAGCCAAAACATTCTCCCTAAGGTTTCGATGGAATTTCCTTTCTTGTAACTTGAATCCATTCGTTTGGGTGCTCACCTCCAGAGCAGCAGAAAGCAAGCTTGCTCCATGTTCCAGGCACTTTGTTTTTTTTTTTATAATAATATTTATTAAATTTTTGTATAACCAATAAAAAACATACATAATAACAAAATATTTTCCATTATCCACATTTCATTCTCATCTTTGGACTTCCTCACATCTCTTGTTCCTGCTTTCTAAACATAGATTTTACCAGCAAATTATTAACTTAATTTAATTCATATAATATAATTTTCCAATATTTAATGTCTCAAATTTTGGGATTTAACATACTCTTATTGAAGCTTAATCATAAAATATTACTTATCCAAAATTTATCTTTTCATCTACCAATTAAATTTAAATTTATATTCTTTATAACTAGTTTGTTAGAGCCGTGTTTTTGCTAATCTTACATCTTTCTTAACATTCATACAATTTACAATATTTTTGTAGATAGTCCTTAAATTTCTTCCAGTCTTCCTCCACCAGTTCTTCTCCCAGGTCTCGGATTCTGCCAGTCATCTCTGCCAGTTCCATATAGTCTATCAGTTGCATCTGCCATTCTTCCAGTGTGGGTAATTCTTGAGTTTTCCAGCTTTTAGCGATGAGTACCCTTGCTGCTGTTGTAGCATACATAAAAAAGGTTCGATCCTTCTTTTGCACACTCTGACCAACAATGCCCAAGAGAAAGGCCTCTGGTTTCTTAAGGAAGGTATACTTAAATACCTTTTTCAGTTCATTATAAATCATTTCCCAGAAAACCTTCACTCTAGGGCAAGTCCACCAGAGGTGAAAGAATGTTCCTTCATGTTCCAGGCACTTTGATAAGGCAACTGTACCCCTTGAAAGGTGGCTAAATGACACAGCCCCTTGGCTTTTCAGAGATCTGAAGGGCACCAGGTGAGCGAAAGCTGCTCTGTAGTAAAAGGAATCAGAAGATGACATCATGCACCTGCTGGAGAGGTTGGCAGGAGGTTTTTACATAAGAAGGTACCTGAGGCAACACACCCACTCTCAGGCCTCGCCTCTTTTGTGACAAGGAATACTAACCGGGCCTCAGAGAAAGGAAACTTGGACTGAGTCAATCTGACAGTCATCAGAGCAAAGGTGAATGGATAGCAAAAGCTATTGCGAAATTGTTGTTGAGCTCCAGCCCTGAACAAGTATAAAGAGGGTAGAAATCCACATTCAAAGCCAGAGAGTCATCAAGGGCTAACAAGATGGATCTCCTTCCAAGCTTCTCCACTGAGACATGGTTCCTTCTCATCGCCCTCCTGGGCCTTTTCATGCTGTATGTATCATTCTTTTATTATTTCTTTGGCTGTTTTCTAATTGTGAAAAAGAAATGGGGGCGTTTTAAATCTGCTTCTTCTTCTGAAAGCCATAGGAGATGGCAGCCTCTGAACTGCAAGGATATTTACTTCCAAGGAAGCTTGCATATGGTTGGGTTGTAGAAGCAGCTCCAGAAGCACAGCATATTGAAAGAGCCTTATCTTATAAATCTGAAACAAAACTGTATTTGGCACCCACCTAGAAGTGGTCCCTCAACAGCAGAGGGAGAGAGTGAAGGAATGGAGACACAGGACAAAGTTCTTGGGCAGAAGCAGCCAATTCCCGATCTATTCTATCTAGCCCAGGACTGTGAGGCCTTTAAAGCTTAAAACTAGGGAAGCAGGTGACAACTCTGGAGATGGATGTAGGGTTGGCCTCATGTGGTTTGATCAGTTGGCCATCAACAAAACACTTCTGGCTATCACTGGGCTGGTGGAATTTTCTGAACTATTTTCATGGACACAGCCATGTAAAGAACATTATAGCAATCTAATTGAGTACTATAGCCATTATGGAGGGTGAGAGGTGGGATGAGATTTGCTACCCAGCTCTTTGCTACCCAGAATGTAATTACTCTGTTGTTGGGCTCTCTGTGTTGTATCCAACCAACTTTCAGTCAGAGTAGACCCACTGGAATTAATTGATCAAAGCTAGTCACACCTATTAATTTCAATGAGTCTGCTCTCAGGAGGACCAGCAATGTTTGCAACCCAATATGAATAGAATTCAGCATGTGTGTGTTTGGTTCCCGTTTCTGATTTAATTATATCCCATAGTTAATGTTTTAAAAAAGAATATTTGCTTCTGCTGCATGGATAGATCTATATGGGGATGGTACCTAGAGTTTGTAAGAGCTGTTCAACAGTGGAACAGGGTCCCATGAGAGGTGGTGGACTCTCCTTCCGTGTAGGTTTTTAAGCAGAGGGTGGATGGCCATCTGTCATGGATGATCTAGGATTCTACGATTCTGTATCCAGTGATAATTCTCAGGAGGGGAGACAGTTGAAGCAGGTCTCACTGCCTGACTTGTAAGCTAAATTCCTGAAGGGATGATGTGGAAAAACAACACCCCCTGAAGGTTAACACCTACTTACTTCAACTGGCTATATCAATCAACATAAAGAACCATATAAGTAAAGAAGATTTTTTATTAAGTTGGGGGTCACAGAATTGTAAAGCTGCAATGAATCCCCAGTGGTCATCTAGACCAATGTTTCCCAACCTTGTGCCTCCAGCTGTTTTTGGACTACAATTCCCATCATCCCTTGCCACTGGTCTTGCTAGTCAGGGATGATGGGAGTTGTAGTTCAAAAACAGCTGGAGGCACAAGGTTGGGAAACACTGATCTACTCTAGCCCTCTGCAATTCAGGAAACACAGGGCGAGAATTATTTGTGTGTGTGTGCTGTTTTGGAACAAATTCAACAACAATTCTCAGCCATATGCTGCTTTCAACTTCCTGTGACAGTATTTCCTTTTGCTCTTTTATCTTTGATTTATTAATAAAATATTTTTTGGAACCCCGCCCCCAACCCGAAATAGCATTGTTAGCTGCGACAACTCTAGGGCTATTATACGGACATATAATTGATTGCTTGTTAATGGCAGCAAGAATATTGATAGCCGGAGATTGAAAAGAAGCAAAAGCTACCGATGTACCAAAAATGATATCACATAATTTGGGAGACGGCACTTTGTGGAAAATGGACGCAAACAATTTGGGAGGGCAACCTGCCCCCCCCCGAAAGACTTTTATAGCAGACTAGTGGCTGTTTATTCTGCCCAAGAACAAAGACTCTGCAGGACAAAGTGTACCTGTCACATTTCGTATTATGCGGCTGTGTTTACATTTCCCTTTATATTGACAGCAGCAGGGCTTTTTCCAGGGGGAACTCACAGGAACTCAGTTCCACCACCTCTTAGGTGGGTTCTGGTACCTGTCAGGTGGGCACCTAAGAGAAGGTTCCTGGTGAGTTCCATCATCTCTTTTTCTAGAAAAACAGCCCTGGACAGCAGCAACGATTGGACTCTTTCTGCTCCAGGGCTTATGAACTCCCCTGTTTTTATTTTGATCTCAGCTGTGTCTTCAGGTTGGGAGGGGAAGGTGAGATGCTGAGTTGAGTTTGACATTTTCATCTTTTCACATATAACTCAACACTCATACATGCAAGAATAAAAATAATGTTTCTTTTAAAGTACAGCAAAAAACCAAGGGTGTTTGCTAAAGACAAACAGAACAATGAAGGAAAGAGCTGGATTTGCAGGGGAGAAATCAGCTGGTGGACTTTGGAGCCTGTTTATTATTGTATATATGCAGAGCAGGGTGTGCAGCAAGTTGATCTCCAGGAATTGGTGGGTGATTTCATTGAAGGAGCTGTGCAGGCCAGTTGCTTTCTGCCCACATCAACCCCCTATTGAAAGCTTAGTGAGGTAGGGCAGATAAATCCCTGACTTGTTTTCTGGCAACTTTAGTTGCAGAATGACTTCCCTCATTGTAAAAGCAGTGCTTTTTTATATTTTGATTAATTAAAGTTTTGAGAAACTTCTTTCACAACTAGCAGTTGAAACAGTGACAGTTAAAAACAGTGCTTTTTTTCTGGGGGTACGCAGGGGTACATATTCCCCTAAACATTTTGTGAATCTTTGTACTTTTGTCCATTTACTTATTTATTTTCCCCGATTAAACTATAAAATGTGGTTTTCTTGAGTCAGAATGAGAGCACCCCTAAACATTTTTAAGGGAAAACAACCCCCACTGGTTAAAAAGATTCTTAATGTCACAACAAACTTAGTCAAACTCACGTGTGCCGAATTTGTTAATTGATAAAATTATGTTTTTCAGTATCCAACAATGTCTGCCTTTTTATTTTTTGCTTTTTACCACTCAGCCCCTTCACTGCATAACCATTCATTCACTTTTGTAAATGTTTAAACCATTAAAAAATGAATATATATATATATATATATATACAGTATGCTGAAACAGAATTATGAAGAACAAGAAATGGCTACTACGTCAGCAGAAAACGAAAACTAACCTGTCAACATGTCAGAACAACACAATTAACCAAGCAATCCAATTACTATCTGCACACATACACACTGGCAACTGTCAGAGTTACAAACAACATGGGGACAAGGAGGCTAGAGAAAGAGGCGTCTGTTGCACCTCGGTGAAAGAATGAATGTCTTAATTATGATTTCCTTAAAGCAAGCTATGGAACACAACAGTGTCTGTATATTCAAAGGGGAAATCACACTATAAATAGGTATTATGTAATTCACCGATCAGGATTACATAAGGACAGTATGGCCAGAAAAATATGGCAAAATGTTGCAAAGTTGTGTAGAATGTTTGAAGGAGAAGGGTACATAATTTTAAATTTCTCATTGCCCCTAAGAATTTTGGGTCCAGGGCAACTGGCTCTGTGGCCCCGCCCATTGTGTGCCACAGCTCAACAATGTACTTTGAGTTATTCAGTTGTACTTGTGTGGTGTAGTAGTTAAGAGCGGAGGACTCGTAATCTGGTGAACCGGGTTCGCATCCCTGCTCCTCCACATGCAGCTGCTGGGCGATCTTGGGCCAGTCACACTTCTCTGAAGTCTCTCTGCCTCACTCACCTCACAGTGTTTGTTGTGGGGGACAAAAGGGAAAGGAGATTGTTAGCCACTTGGAGACTCCTTCGGGTAGTGATAAAGCGGGATATCAAATCCAAACTCCTCTTCTTCGTCTTCTCTCTTGAAGGCCTGGGTTGCATATTAGCCCATATCATCTCATTTTTTTGCACTGTGGTGCCCAAGTCAGTTCCTTGTGGGATTTTTTAACAGGAGGAGCCCACACACAGGTGCATCAACCTGCCAGGTTTCCCCTCTGAACCCTGGACAGGCTTTCATGCTCTGCTGACAGATTTGTATCTCTTTCTCTCTCCCCCTCCCCCTCTCTCGTTTTACAAAATAAACAGATATGGATTTTGGCCGTATGGCGTCTTCAAGAAACTGGGCATTCCAGGTCCATCGCCGTTGCCTTTCTTTGGAAATATCTGGTCCTATCGTAAGGTGCGTGTCTGGTGACATTCCTGCCCCGCTCAAGAGGTTTCCTGAGGCCCCTTTCTGCTCCCCCCTCTTGGGATCAGAGGTGCTCCTTAAAATGAGCCTTGATCCAGTCCAGAAAGGCTATTCTTAACTTTCTTAAATGTCTTTCCACAGGGGTTAATGAACTTTGATACAGAGTGCTTTCAGAAATATGGGAGGACCTGGGGGTAAGTGACCTTTTATGGCCTGCTTGTATTTCTCACGTTGGCCCAAATCCCATTCCTTGATCCCAAGGAGGAAATGATCTGGGGTGGGAAAATACTCTTATCTGCAACTGGATCTCTTTGGGATCTCAAAAACATACCATTCTTTACTCTTAATCCAGGATTTACGAGGGTCGAAAGCCTTTGTTAGCTACGCTGGATCCGGCTATTATAAAAGCCGTCCTCGTGAAAGAGTGTTATACCACTTTCACCAACCGCCGGGTAGGCATTCACTTCTTAAGTATACAATAGTATTATGGAAGGAAGAGAGTTCATACATGTCACTCCATTGGCACCAAACTGGGGCAGGGTGGGGTAATGGGGAGGGCAGATTAATCCCTCTCCAAAAGTTAAGTGTGAACTTAGCTGCCCAGTCATCACCGCACGCCATGTTTATTCCGTTTACAATTCCCTGTTGGATATTATTGGTTCCAGATCTGTCATGGGTTCAAAACATGACTTTGCCACTCAATGGTTTGAAACTGCTTTGTTTCCTTTAGGATTTAGGTTTAGTTGGGATCTTGAAGTCTGCTGTCTCAGTGGCAAAGGACGAACAATGGAAGAGGATTCGCACTATTCTCTCTCCAACCTTCACCAGCGGGAAGCTCAAGGAGGTAAAAAAAAGAAAACTATATTAAGTATTGAAAAGAATAAAATATTCAGCTCTTCCACTGGTAAATATGGGTCGTACAGTTCAAGAACCATTGAGTCTATTCAGTCTGAATCTTGGGAATAATCCAATTCTGTTGATAGCCAGAGTGGCTGAAGCATAATGCCTAAGAATGTGAGGTTGCAAAGTCTATGTTTTGGATTTTTTCTCAGCTTAATTCTCTTAAAAAAACAGCCACAGATATCAAGCCAGTGGATCTCTTTGACTTTTTTTTTAAACTAGAGTTGCAAACTTTAATTGATAATTAATTAGATTAATTTGACTAATTAATGGGCACCTGCGAATCAGAGCTAAGATGGAGGTTGATTCCTGGAGATATCACTCCATATACTATAATTGCAAAGTAGTATCATTACGAGCTAGACCAGCCAGTTCTCAACATGGTGAAACAAAAATACCAAAGCAAAACAAAAAATGAAGCCCATCTTTCGTGATTGCATTTTTGATGAGTGATGAGCAAGTCACAGGATATCCAGAACTCCATTGCAGCCAGGAAGGTTAACTGCCGTTAGGTGTTGACATCTCTGTTCATTGATTTGTATTTCAGATGTTTCCCATCATCAAACACTACGGGGAGGTTTTGATGCAGAACGTTCAGAAGAAAGTGGAAAAGAATGAATTTGTGGTTATGAAGGAGTAAGTGGTTTGAGCCAGGAAAGGCCTCAGTCAAAAATAGCATAGCATACAATGTGGGCTGCCTTTCAGGTGAATCCAGATCACATTGGGTGGCCAGAAATAGGCCTATGGAAAATACTAAGTATACTGAGAGCCTGATTTGGCTGCTCTGTTCACTTCCCAGTGTCTTTGGAGCCTACAGCATGGATGTCGTCACCAGTACTTCGTTTGGTGTGAACATTGACTCTATGAACAACCCTGCAGATCCTTTTGTCAAGGAGATGAAGAAGATGACCAAGTTTGCCGCTTTTGATCCACGCCTCGTTTTGATAGGTAAGTTGGCTTCTGATTTCTGATGGCCCAGTGGAAGTTTGCAGCCTGGTTATTATGTTTCTGGTCCATCAAGCACAGAATTTTCTACAGATTTTTCGACTAGGTCCTCCAGGGTTTCTGACGGGCCATTCCCAGCCCAGCCTGGTCACGAGGACCGAATGTGGGTCGACCATTGAGCCATGATGGCCTTTCCAAATTAGGATTTCTTTCTAGACTGCACTTGGATCTAAAATATTGTGAGGATTATACTAATAACTGGCCCTACCATTAGGTACATGTGTGGGAAGTTCTGGGAGGGTGTAATCAGTGTGCATGCAATGTAACAAAATGCACATATCTTCATACATGGATTGCATATACAGAAATTTCAACCCTGAGATTCACAATGAGGTTGACCAGGCTCTATTAAGGCTTGCAAGCTATGATCCTTAGACCAAACCAAAGTTTATCAATAATTATCTACAGAAATCTATCTACCTATCAGCATATCTAATGCTTTGCTTCAGGAAGGTTGATTTCTGTTCACCGTATGATTTCTGTCTCTTGCAGCCACGTTCCCATTCTTGATTCCTCTTCTCAAATTAATGAATGTGAATTTATTCAACGCAGAAGCTTTAAGCTTCTTTTCAAGGTCCTTTGCAAAAATGAAGGAAACGCGGCAGAAAGAAGGGCAAAAGGTAAGAATTAAGACTGTGCCGTAATTTGGGGGTGAATATCTTTGGCTTGGAAAAGGGCTTTCATTGTGTGTGTGTGTGTGTGTGTGTGTGTGTGTGTGATTTTTCACTGAAAAATCCCCCAGGATTCAACTTTTCTCTGTGCTGCTTCACTGCTTTTTGACTCTTTTACCCCCTCAGTATGTCCAGTTGTGCCTAATTACAGTGAGATGATCACACGGCCAATGTCCTCAAGGGCAAAGGGGGCCAGTTCTCATGGCTGTATTTAGCCCTTTAAAAAACCAGGGGCTTCAAACCATCTCGGCCCAGTGGCCCCCATGGGAGTCTCTCTGCCGCACATTTTCTCCACTGGTTTATTTGTTTTCTGGTTAGGGCCGGGTGGATTTCCTGCAGCTGATGATCGACTCCCAAAGTGCCAAGACTGACCACCAGAGCAATGGCTTGAACCACTCCTATAACGGTAACGCCACACAGTTTAACTGACCTGAAGGGAAGTTGTATTTCCTGAAGACTTGAAATTGCCTATCCCAGTTTGAAAAATGCAATGCAATGAATATTACCTATACAGATCATGTTCCCGAGTTGTCTTTCCTGAGGAGTTGAAATTGCCCAAATCCTCGATGACTTAGGAACTTCACTTGCACGTGAAGACAGGCTCCAGCAGATTGAGGGGACGAGACCAATAGTGTGTCCAAAGACAGTCTCTGCATGTGCTGTAGAGGGAAGCGAGGGGCAAATGGGTCTCCTCCACTTGGGAAGGCAGCCCATCTAGGAGTGGGAAAACTCTGATCCTAAACTTTGGTGGGATATCTTTGGTAGAAGAAAAGGCTGAGGAGTAAACTCTACACAAATCCAGAGCGGAAGAAGAAGATATCCCGCTTTACCACTACCTGAAGGCGTTTCAAAGCGGCTAACAATCTCCTTTCCCTTTTGTCCCCCACAATAAACACTCTGTGAGGTGAGTGAGGCTGAGAGGCTTCAAAGAAGTGTGACTCACCCAAGCTCACCCAGCAGCTGCATGTGGAGAAGCAGGGATGCGAACCCAGTTCACCAGATTATGAATCTACCACTCTTAACCACTACACCACACTGGCTCTTCCTCAGGGGTTTGTGCCTAAGTCCCTAAGATGACTGGATGGCGTCTTGTACATCTCCTTCCAGCAACTCCTGCAGCTGGTGCCAAATGTCTTGCTTTGCTTTCCTTTGGACATCAGCAAGGCCAAGAGGGGGGTTCTTGTCTTCTGGGCAGCCCAGGACATCCAGACACACAGCCCAAGCTTGGGGTTCTGGAGGGGTCACTTCAGTGCTGCAAATACAGCAATTTGACTTCATCCCCAGAGGCACACTCTCAAGACAGAAGGATGCCAGAAACAAGACTGCACCCACAGACACAATTCCAAACCAACCCCCCAATCTTCGTATGTTGTTGATAATAATGACTTTCCAGTCTCTTGTAACTCAAACGTCTCCAAGCGACTTAAGTCATATTTAAAATATAAATATAAATACATTATACCATAAAGCAGAACAAAACAAGTCCCATAAAAGCCATAGGAAGCTTGGGCAGCAGACTAATAGCAGCAAAGCATCATCTCAGTCTATCAAAAGCCAGAGGGAAGCCTTTCCCTGGTGCTAAAAAGAGGTCAGTGAAGGCGCTTGGCAGACCTTGCAGGGGAGAGTTTTGCACAGAAAGAGCCACAACCTAAAAGGCCATATTCTCCCTTGTCATTACACTCAGTGGTAAAGGCCTCAGAATATCACTTTCCCCCTTATTTAAGTTGCCTGGAGGACTGTTCCGAGGATTAATTCCCATTTTTTCCCCTGGGCCACCACTCCCTTGATTCCACAAACTCATTCTCAGTACTTCCTCCCCTCTCAAAAGCATTACTATACAAATAGTGATTTGCACAACACCCTAAGGAAGACAATGACACAATAAAATTCAAAACAGCAACAATTGATTGCACCTTGATTGAAAAATCGCATTAAAAGGGTTTAGTTTAATTAATTCAACAAAACTCATGAATTTGATTCCGTGAGACCAGCTTTTCAAAATCTGATAGTCCAGCACCCCCTTGCCTCTTGGCACCCCCTAGGAAATCCCCCCCCAGAGTGAGTTACTGTCTGCTTAGGGAGCCACTGCCCATTGCATGGTCCTTTATTATGTGTGTGCTGCAAGGACTGATCAAGAAGGTGTTGCTGCTCTACCTGTGAACCAGGAAGTTGTTTTCCCAGAGACTGCTGGATTGTTTAAAACAACAGAGAAAAGAAGACAATATAGGGTTTTGTGGGGTTTTTTTTAAAAAAGCCAAGGTGTTATTAGTAACCTTGGGAACCTGGCCATTTCTTGGCCCTGTTCTTGAGTGCATCAAACAACCCCAGAGGGAGAGAAACGCATGAGCTACTGTTTTGATTTTGGCACTATTGTTTGCAAAGAAAAGAAAACCATTGCATTGCAGTGCAATGCATGTTACCTGCACGGATCATGTTCCCGGCCAGACTACAGGCTGTACTTGTTTACACTTGAACTCTCTCACTTCTGCTTGTTTGCAGGCTTGACTGACATTGAAATCCTAGCCCAGTCCTTCATCTTTGTCTTTGCTGGATACGAACCCACCAGCAACTCCCTGGGTTATGCGGCCTACCTCTTGGCCACTTATCCAGATGTCCAGCAGAAGCTTCAAGATGAGATAGATACCATCCTGCCCAACAAGGTAAGAATGTGTGGGTTGCAAAGGTGAGGCCAGACCTAATGGAGAAGGTTTTTTGGATGGGGGAGTTACAGGAGAGTTATTTATCTAATTTGGGGGACAGAGGAGTAATAAAAATGAACCAGTTAGAAACTCAAGTGAAAATACATCAAAACACAATTTAGTACCAGCAGTTAAAATCCAGTTTGCCCTGACATCAGCTCAGTGGTCAGCATGACTTGGACCTTAAATTTCAAAGGCCTGTTTGAACTGGAAGGTCTTAGCCTGCTGGCAGAGGGATGACAGAGAGGGAGCCAGTCTATCCCCTCTTGGGAGGGAATAGTGCAATCTCAGAGCAACCACAGAAAAGGCCCTGTCTCTCTTGAGTCATCGCCAGTTGGGCTTCTGATTTTGATGGGATGAAGAGAAGGGGCTCACCTGAGGATCTTAGCACCTGAGCCATCTTAGATTGGGACAGTGGAGAGAGAAACAGGTCAGTTGTGTAAGTTGCATCCCACCTTTGCAGCTGTTGAATGCAACCCACGGAAGGTTTTCTCATTCAAGGACAGAAATCTCAGAACAAGGCCACCTCAACTGAGATCTTTCCTTCTTAAGGTCTCTGTGTCAGGCTGGTTCAGGGTCTCACCGGTTACAATTAATCTTCCCCCTTGAATCCCCCCAAAGGCTCCTCTCACGTACGATGCCATCATGCAACTGGAATATCTTGACATGGTCCTGAGCGAAACGCAAAGGCTGTATCCCCTTGGAGGACGGATTGAAAGAACCTGCAAGAAAGATGTAGAAATCAATGGGGTCACTATCCTGAAGGACATGAATGTGATCATTCCTCCCTATACGCTTCATCGGGACCCTGAATACTGGCCGGAACCTGACGAATTCAGACCTGAGAGGTAACCCTTCCCATCCCACTGCAAAAAACCTTGTGCTCTGAATATACGCCACCTGATGAAAGGCCACATGTTCGAATGACATGAGTGAAATCTAAGTAGATATGGGTCGATACCAAGGTGTTCTAGTTTAGTCCATAGTTTGTTGCGGTCGACCGAATCAAAGGCACTTTTTAAATCCACAAATGCCGCAAAGAGTTTTCGTTTATTTCTCATGACGTATTTATCCACTAGATGACTTAACACTAGACACTGGTCAAGAGTTGACAAGCCTGCCTTAAAACCAGCCTGCTCTTTACCAGGTAGACCTTTTGCCAGCACCCATTCTTCCAATTTAATCAGCAGAGATTTGGCATAGATTTTACTTATGCATGGTAACAAACTTATAGGCCTGTAATTTGCTTGGCTCATTCTAACTGACTTTGAAATCTCTGATCCCAAAGTTATATGGGAAACTATCAGGAAGACTCTCACAGAAAAAAGTGTTCTCGCCATGCTTGAGGTTGCAAAGCTCAGCACTTGCTCTCCGATCCACTTAAATCTCCCTTTGTGTAGAGATTTCCAAAAGGGATACATGACAAATCTGAAGAAACATGATTCGTGTAGGCTGTTTATGTTGGCCAGATTTAACATGTTTCCCTCGGTGGTAGTGAGAGGAAGATACTTAGCTATTCCAGAATTAGAGCGTCTCTGCAAATGTAGAAAACAGGAACCCGATACTCTAGAGCATATATTCTTCTCCTGTGTTTTTGGCAGTTATGCCAGAAGACAATTATTTGAGGCCCTAAAATTTAATAGACAGATGTTTACACAACCAACTGTTCAGGACCTGCTGGCGGACAGCGATGATCAAATTACTTTAATAGCGGCTGAATTTTTAAGTGCTGTTCATGAAGAAAGAATGGGCCATGATAAAGAGACTTAGTGGTTTTGAATGGTAGGTGATGTTGCTATGCTGTATTATATTATCTATGTTCATCGATTTATTTCTTGGAGTTAAGAATAAGACTGGGATAAACTGTGTTCATTAAGCCCTTATTTTATACAGTTTGTATATGATGCTTGTTAGTTCATGAGTGGTGTATTATGCCTAATAAAGGATATTTGTTTGACATGAGTGAAAGATCCACCTAACCACTAGTAGATCATCAGCTGCTCCTGATTTCGGCTCAGCTGGGCTGCTGACATCATCACCATCATCATTTGGTTACATTTATTTATATCCCACAGGGACTTAAGGCATATAAACATAGCAAACAAACTGTAATAGAATTAGAAAGTGATAGAAACATCACAATGCCAATTTTGATACCAGCATTTTGCAGATGCCCAACTGGAGGTGAAAATAAATCAGACATCACCAACTTTTTCGGGCCTGGGGGTACACCTGTCATTTTGAGCAAATGCTGGGGTTGCTATTCATAAAATGCCTGCCACAAGGTGTGATGTGTCACAGAATGGCTGCTCCTGAGAGGGGGTGGAAAGCCACTAAATGGGTGCCACGTTCACAAGGGGAGAAAAGAAGTGGGACCCCAAAATAGTGTGGCCATGTCCCACATGAGCTGCCCCAATCTGGTGGGGGCAGGGTAAGGAGGCACTGCACTCCCCTATCTAGAATGGAAGGGAGGGTTGGCATGCAATCCTGGGCTCCGGGCACAAAAGCCTGAGAGGGGCGCATCCAGACACCCCTATAACATTCTCCATCTCTTGGCTGAGGTCCTGCCACCTTCCAGAGCCACAGGGAGGCAAGCTGAATCCTGGCTGGGCCTTTGAGTTTGGGTGATGCCTCCTTCTCCTTTTCGCCTGGCCAGCTGTCCTGGCTAAACTGGAAGGTGGCTGAGCCGCCAAGCCAAGAACAACAACAACAACAACTTATTATTTATACCCCGCCCATCTGGCCAGGCTTCCCCAGCCACTCTGGGTGGTTTCCAACCAGATATTAAAACACTGTAATCCATTTCAAACATTAAAAGCTTCCCTAAAGAGGGCTGCCTTCAGATGTCTTCTAAAAGTCTGGTAGTTGTTGTTCTCTTGGGAGGGCATTCCACAGGGTGGGCGCCACCACCGAGAAGATGGTTCTTTACCCAGCCTCCATTTCTCTCGTCTCTGTGAATGCAACTAGGTTCAGCAAAGAGAACAAGGATCAAGTGGATCCCTACTTATACCTGCCCTTTGGAGCTGGTCCCCGGAACTGCCTGGGAATGCGCTTTGCTCTCGTCACGATGAAGGTGGCAATTGCAATCCTGGTGCAGCATTTTTCCTTCAGGGTCTGCAAGGAAACTCCGGTGAGGAGGTTGGATGGTGTATGTGTGTGTGTGTGTGTAAGGAAGGGGCAAGGGGCATGACACTTGGAGTTTCAATGTCTGGCAGCAGTGCCCAAGGCATAGGTAGCATCATACTGCATGTTTTGATTTAAGCCAGGTGTTATGTACTGAGTTGAATAGGATCCAAACTGCAGCAGTCTGATTGGTCCTAGAACAATAGGATCCAAATTGCAGCAGTCTGATTGGTCCTAGAACAATAGGATTCAGAATGCAGCCGTCTGATTGGTCCTAGAACAATGCAGCAGTATGATTGGTTGGCAGGAACCACCCAATCATGCTCCAGATATAAGTGAATCCACAACCTGATTGGCTTACAGTAGAATTCCAGAATTAGCCAATCATGTGCAGCCCATTGTGTAAATAATGTATATAAAGCAGATACTTTGAGGGGACTTTGATTCATTCCTCCTCACCACTATGAGCTGAATAAAGAGCATGGAATCACTTTGCGACTCTAATGAGTATATTTCACCAGGGAAACTCCCCTGTGATCTTCTGCTGGGGTCTTGATGTTAAGATGGGTTGACTGATGTGCTGATTGCTCTCTCGATTCTCACCCTGCTGCAGATTCCCCTTAAGATGAGCAACCAAGCCTTCTTAGTGCCGGAGAAACCAATAGTTCTGAAGATGGTGCCACGAGGTGGTCCTCAGAAGGAGGAGTGAAGCCTGGTCGTGTCTCAGTCACTTCGGCAGTGAGTGCCAAAGGTTCGGGTCTTGCTCTGGGAAGTTTCCCCAAAGAGAACTACTAATGGTTCAAGCAGATCAAGCTGATTTGCAAACTGAAACAGAGCTCTCTTTACAGCTTCACACTTCTCTGAATTTGGCACTGAAGTTTTCCAGCCACAGAACACCCACAAAAATGGGTGTTGTTAGTGCATTGTCAGCGGAAGATTCATGCAAAAAGTGTATCTTAGTGAAAGTAACATTAAACGGTGGATTCTATTCAGGAAAAACCCCCAAAATGCTTTCATTCTGTTCAAATTCACCAAAATGTACAGTAGTTTTTTTTTTATAATAATTTTTATTAGTTTTCCAATTTTAAAACAAAACAATAACAACGACATAAAAACATCCACCAATACAAACAAAAACACAAATATAAATTCTTAACCTCATTTTCATAAGCCTCCTTTCTCGGACTTCCCCATACCTCACCTTTTTTGCATCCTTATTTTACAGTTTTTCAGCAACCCTTTTAGCCAATTAAATTTAAATTTGTTATCTTTCTCAATTTCACCTTAAATAACATTTTCAGCTGCAATTCTGCATCTTCCTTCCCCTTGACAGTAGTTTATTTATTTTGCTTATTAAATTTGTATCCAGCCCTTCATCTGTAGATCTCGGGGCGGTTCACAACATAAAAATGCAATACAAAAAGAAAATGCTTGCACTGTGAAACATTCATACAAAAGCGTATCTGCAAGGAAAATGGGCACCAAGAATGTGTGCAAATGTTCATGCAAACCCCTCTGTGGAATTGGGGCGAAGCAAATCTAAGACTTGCAAAGTGGGAAACCCAAATTAGCAAATTTGTCCATCCTTTAATATTCCTCCATTTGCCTGATCTGTCGCTTCTATTATTTCAAGGCTGTTTTGGAGATTTTTAAAAACAATATTATATATATTTGGTTGCAAGGCATCTTGAAAATTATTGTAGTATAAAGTACCATAGATTTTAAAAGTCCCCTTTAAAACCAGATCATCAATGATGATTAATTGGAGCATGGCCGGCCTACAATTTTCTATCAGTCCGAGACCAGTTTACCAGTCTTGGCCTCCCCCATGGAATTCTGGGAACTGTAGTTTGGGGAGGGTGCTGAGGAGATTTTGTTAAGGGATCCATACAGAGCACATGCAACTTGAATTCCTCAGGGTTGCTTGGGAAGAAAGAATCGCTATGGCATCAAATCATGACCACTGAATGACAGGAAACTCAATCGGTGCAAGCCAGGATTGCAAAAACTCCTTCCTAGAATTTACACACATCACAGTCCTGGGTAATGTGATTTATTTGGGTCCCTGTGACTCAGATGCATTCTTTCAAAACTCTGTGTGTGGAAATGCTCTTGCAGAAACAGGACCAATCCACCAGTGCAAGCCTAATTTAAATAACACTCTGGAGAGAAATGAGATCTGCTGTGGTTTAGTAGATTAAACTTCCCTTGTTAAACGCGGCTTCCCTTGTTGAGTTGTTAGAGTCACCTAACAGTGTGTAAAACTGGGTCTGGAAACAGCTCAGAAGTAGCAGTTGCAGTTGGTGAAAGACCCTTGTAATATGATTGTATCACTCGTTCCCAGGAAGCAATACTGAAGCTCTATTTTCAATTATCTGCCTTTGGCATGATATACACTTCAGTACACCGCCACCTGGTATAAGGGGCGCTTGGGGCTCCTACCCCCTCAATATTTTGAATCGGGGGCCATGTGAACACACCCTAATTTCAAGGCTACAAGAGCATGAAAAACTGAGACCGGTTGTAGCTGGCACATCAGTCTAAGATGGTACGAGCTTCTCTGTGTCATGGAAGCAACCTGCGATTCCATAGACAAAACTGGATTGAGGAGCACTCCCCCCCCCCACCAACTTCAAACCTATTTCTTCATGAGGGATTGCAGTTTCATCCGAATCTGGGCGAATGCTGCACATCTGAGCAGTTAGACCATTCAGAAACAATACTTCCATCTTGTCTGGATTGAGTTGCAGTTTTTTGGCCCTCATTCTGTCCTTTACTGCACACAAGCAACAATTTAGCATTTCTGCCGTCTCCCTTTAATACTCTGAAACAGTGAATCAGAATTGAGTGTCACTCACTGGCATGACTCTGGAATCTGGACATGGAACAGGACATGGAGTCACAGTCTACAGTATCCTCAGCTGAGGAACAAAACCAGGTTCCTACTGCTTCCTTTTAAAAACAATTATTTTTGTTATTGATTTCTCCAAAATACAGCAAAACAAAAACATCCACCCTATAAAGATGCATCTGTTGATTGGTGCCTAATCCTGGTTTTATTGCTATTCACATCATTAATATAAGTAAAACAAATCATGTCAAATTTATCCTGTTTCTCTTTACCTTTGCCTATCCTCCAGGGCTGAGTTGAGTATTCGGACATTGCCACCATCCCTTGGAGGTGGCAGTGGTGTATTGTGGATTGCTAGTGCCCGGGGCAAGGCAAATATCCTTGACACCACCTGCCAATAGGCTGGAACAAAGGGGCAATAGCTTAGAGACCTGAGTGGCAGCTGCGGTGCCCCATGAGTACTGAGCACAGCTGAGAGTGGGACGGGGGATTGGTCAGGAGTGGGTATCTTTCTAAAGCCCATACAGAGGGTGCCCTAACAACTGGCCAACACCCAAATCTGCTCCTCAGTCTGCCCGTGTGAAAACTGGGAGATATTCTCTGTGAGGGGGAGGGCACTCTATTCTTAATTAGAGAGCCAGTGTGCTGTAGTGGTTAAGAGCGGTAGTCTCGTAATCTGGGGAACCGGGTTCGCCTCTCCGCTCCTCCACATGCAGCTGCTGGGTGGCCTTGGGCCAGTCACACTTCTCTGAAGTCTCTCAGCCCCACTCACCCCACAGAGTGTTTGTTGTGGGGGAGGAAGGGAAAAGGAGAATGTTAGCCGCTTTGAGACTCCTTAATGGGAGTGAAAGGCGGGATATCAAATCCAAACTCTTCTTCTTCTTAATTTATCATTACAGTGGTACTTCGGGTTACATACGCTTCAGGTTACATACGCTTCAGGTTACAGACTCCGCTAATGCAGAAATATTACCTCGGGTTAAGAACTTTGCTTCAGGATGAGAACAGAAATTGCGTGGCAGCGCCACAGTGGCAGTGGGAGGCCCCATTAGCTAAAGTGGTGCTTCAGGTTAAGAACAGTTTCAGGTTAAGAATGGACCTCCAGAATGAATTAAGTTCTTAACCCGAGGTACCACTGTACTACCTTTTCCCCCCTTTTGAATTTTTGCACCCCTAATAATTTTGCACCCAGGGAAACTGCCCTGGTGCCCCCACCCCCACGACACCCCTGTGAGGTGGGGGTGACTGCGGCCTTCCCATGACTGGCTACTTCTAGCCTCACAGCTGCCAGGAGCATTTGGTAATCTTTGCAACCATTAGCCCCATTCACTTTCAATTTTGATTTCACTCCAGATGTTCACCACCAGACATTGATTTTGTCAATGTATCTGAGACTGAGGCTGTCATTTTGCTTGCTCAAAATCCTGCCGCCCGCCCCCATTTCTGGGATCCCGGCTCTGAGCTTGATGTTATGTGATCAGGAACTCGCTGAGGCCAGAGACTGGCAGGCAAGAGCTCTCTGGATTTAAAACCACAGCATCAGGGTGCAGAGGACCAGAGTTGGACCACCTCAAAGGTTGTCACCAGAGTAACCATGGCAGCTGGATCCCCCCTCAATCTGTCTTCATGTTTGTCATAGAATCATAGAGTTGAAAGGGATCCAACCTCTGTTTAAAAGCCTTCAAGGAAAGACAGCCCACCATCTTTTGAGGAAGTCTATTCCATGGATGCGGGTAGCACTGTGGTCTAAACCACTGAGCCTTGAGCTTGCCAATCAAAAGGTCGGTGGTTCGAATCCCCACGATGGGGTGAGCTCCTGTTGCTCGGCCCCAGCTCCTGCCAACCTAGCAGTTCGAAAGCACGACAAAAAGTGCAAGTAGATTAATAGGTACCACTCCAGCGGGAAGGTAAACGGTGTTTCCGTGCGCTGCTCTGGTGTCGGTGTTCCATTGCGCCAGAAGTGGCTTAGTCATGCTGGCCACATGACCCGGAAAAACTGTCTGCGGAGTGGACAAACGTCGGCTCCCTCGGCCTGTAAAGCGAGATGAGCGCCACAACCCCAGAGTCGTTCACGATTGGACTTAACTGTCAGGGGTCCCTTTTACCTTTACCTTTACTTATTCCACTGACACATGGCTCATAGAACATTCTTCCTAAGGTTTTGCCGGAATATCCTTCCTTGCAAGTGAATCCATCGGTTTGGGTGCTCGCCCCCAGAGCAGCAGAAAGAAAGCTTGCTCCATCTTCCAAGGGAACCTGTGGCAAAACTCCCTCTCTCCAGCCACTTCCACGACAAGGAATTCTCACCTGGCCTCTTCTCACATCGAAGGAAACAAGCTTGGCCCAGTAATTGAAGGAAGACAAACAGATCACAAACGATACTGTGAGAATATTTTTGCCCTTTGAGCTCCAGCCTTGAACAAGCAGAAAGAATAGAACTCCTCGATCAAAGCCAGAGGCAGAGAGACATCAAAGGTCAACAAGATGGATCTCTTTCCAAGTTTCTCCACTGAGACATGGTCCCTTCTCATTGCCTTCCTAGGCATTTTCATGCTGTATGTACCACTCTGTTATCTTCCTTTTCTTGGGCTAATTTATAACTCTGAAAGTAGAAGGAGCATTTTAAGTCTCCTGAAAGCCTTAGGAGATAGCAGCCTCTCAACTGCAAGGATATCTACTTCCAAGTAAACTTGCATAGGGTTGGGATGTAGAAGCAGCTCTAGAAGCACAGCATGTTGAAAGAGCCTTATCTTATAAATCTGAAACAAAACTGTTATTTGGTACCCACCTACAAGTGACCACTGGAGGGGCTGTAGATATCTTCCATCTTCTGGGTGCCAACCGTGATGCCACAAGCCTTTTATTTTGAACTCACCTCCCAAACTCTCAACAGCAGAGGAAGACAGTGAAGGAATGGAGACACAGGACAAAGTTCGTGGGCAGAAGCAGCCAATTCCTGATCTACTCTGTCTAGCCCAGGACTGCAAGGGCTTGAAAGCTCAAAAACAGGGAAGAAGGTGACAACTCTGGAGGATGTACAGGCCACACTTGGAATGCTGTGTCCAATTCTCGGCACCAGAATTTAAGAAGGATGTTGACAAGCTGAAATGTGTGCAGAGGGCGGAGATCAAGATGATCAAGGGTCTGGAAACTAAATCTTATGAGGAGTGCTTGAAGGACCTGGGCATGTTTAGCCTGGATAAGAGGTGACTGAGAGGAGATATGGAAACCATCTCCAAATATCTCAAGGACTGTCACATGGAAGAGGGAGCCAGTTTGTTTTCTCCTACTCCGGAGGATAGGACTCGAACCAGTGGCTTCAAGTTATAAGAAAGGAGATTCCAGCTAAACATCAGGGAAAACTTTCTGACAGTAAGAGCTGTTTGACAGTGGAATGGTCTCCCTCAGGAGGTGGTGGAATCTCCTTCCTTGGAGGTTTTTAAGGAGAGGTTGGGTGTGTTACGATATGGATGCAATGCAGCTGCAAAGTGCTAGCTTGAAAAGTAAACATGATGGGAATGTTGGGACTGCCCGTGGGAAACAGGGACAGTCTATTCAAAGTGTGAAGCACCGAAATTAGCTCAGAGTGTAATATGAGCTCTTCCGTTTATTCCTGTCCAGGAAGTTTTTGTCACTAGACTGCTGGAGTTTGAAGAGAGCAGTCATGTTTTTTGTAATGCTGCAAAGACAGAAATAAAGGCATGTAAATACGTTTCTGTCTATCTCTTTGCCCTGCCTGGGAGGAGGGGAACAGGAAAGAGGGGTGTGTTCTTCTCAGGCTGAGAAGGATCGCCTATTGCGACCTAGCCTGGATCTTGCTGGGGAATGCAGCCAGGGAGGTCAACAGGGAATCATGCCGGGTGCCTGGGAGAGTTGCCAGTTTCTCCTGATATGGGCTTGATTTCCGACACGGTGGCCATCTGTCGTGTATGATCTCGCTGAGATTCCTGATTTGCAGGAGGTTGGACTAGATAACCCTTGGGTCCTTTCTAACTCTAAGATTCTATGATTCTATGATTATGTGGTTTAATCACTTGGCCTTGAGCAAACTCCCACTGACCATAACTGAACTGATGGAAGTCTCTGGACCACCTTTGTGGACACAACCGCGTAAATAAAATTATAGAAATACCCTTTATGGGGGGGAGGGAAAGGTTGAGTGACCTTTTGCTACCTAGGCCTGTGAAAAAAGAATAATGTTGGGCTCCATGTGTTGTATTCAACTAACTTTCATTCAGAGTACACCCACTGAAATTTTGTTTGCCATTTTCATCTTCTCTTTATGTAACTCGACACACACTGCAAGTATAAAAATAAATAATGATTTTTTAATTATTATTATGAGGTACAGCAAAAAAACAAGGGTGTTTGCTCAAGATAAAGAGAACAGGGAAGCAATGAGCTGGGAGAAATCAGGAGGTGGACTTTGGAGCCTTTCTTTATTATAAATGCAGAGCAGGGTGTGCAGGAAGTTGATCTCTAGCAATTGGTGGGTGATTTCATTGAAGGAGCTGTGCAGGCCAATTGCTTTCTGCCCACACCACCCCCCTATTGAAAGCTTAGTGAGGTGGGGCAGGCAAATCCCTGCCTTGTTTTCTGGCAACTTTAATTGCAGAATAAGCCAGTGGGATTCTGGACTGCACCACTGGGCTGGGTCTTCTCCAGAGAGAAAGACTCCTCCATTGAATGATGCATCTCGGGGAGAAGGACAGGCTAAAGTTCAGCAGTTATGAATACCTGAATGAGGGGATTTCAGCTGCACTTCTGTGTGTTCTTTGCGTGGCGAGTTCCCGCCCCCCACCAGGGTAAATAAAGACACGAGACACCATAATTTAAGGTTAATTGGGCAAATTAGGCCACAACTTTATTGAATTCAGGAATGAGAGGCATTGGCTTAGGCATTGGTCCTAACGACTATCCGGCTCCAGCCCATTTGCTGGAGACGCAGGGAAGGGATAACCTTATATCGGGGGAGTCTCCTGCCGAGGCACGTCGACTAGGAGCTCCCCCGGGTCACCGCTCTGGGGCCTGCCTTTAGCCCTCACCTCCATAGGCTTCGGACAGGGCCACGCCCCCCGGAGTCCTTTAATGGACCACCCTTCGGTCACTGGGGGGAGGTGATGGCGTTCCTCCCCCCCCCACATCCTCTTAACCCCTTCTTACCAGCTGCACTTCCGTGTGTTCTTTATTTTAAGACATTGCATGACTTTGTTCATTGCAGATCACTTTACTACTTTATTTATTTACTGAGAAGGATTTGCATTCTGCATAATGAAAAAACAACTCTCAAGCAGTGTACACAAAGCAATTAAATATGATTAATTCCTCCTCTCCATGCATTGAGGTCCTGATCAGTTTATGTAGGGCATGTGTGAAGAAACCTCTCCTAGGGCCTTACTCCTCCCTGCGAAACCAGTCTGGCAAGTATCTGTCAAGCTGAGCAGACTGTTGATAGAGCATCTTCTGTGTATCAGTAGGGGTAAGTTTGCCAAAGGGATCCAGGGAAGAAAGTATTTATCATGACAAAGGGCAGGGCTTTTTTTCAGAAGGAACTCACAGGATCTCAGTTCCAGCACCTCTCTGTGTGGGTGCCATTGCCATTCTAAAAGAAGGAGGGAGGTGTTCATAGTGAGTTCAAGCACCTCTTTTTCTAGAAAAATTGCACTGACAAAGGGATATTGCCATACTGGCCCAGATGATGCAAACTGTGACCATTATCCAGTATCCAGTCAACACACACTAAAATTTCTGTCTGTAGACCACCTCTTTCTGTGATGTTTGAATGATGTTTTTGGGTGGTTGGGCAATTTTCAAAAGTCTTTAAATAGTCTTTGTGCACCTTGCGTTGAGTCCTTGCCTCTTATGAAGGAGGTGGGGAACTTGTTGACTCTGAAAAAACAGTTAATCCAGAATGCAGCTGCTAGACTGGTGACTGGGAGTGGCCGCCAGGACCATATAACACTGGTCCTAAAGGATTTTTGCTGGCTCCCAGGACATTTCCGAGCACAATTTGAAGGGTTGGTGCTGGCCTTCAAAGCCCTAAACGGCCTCAGCCCAGGATACCTGAAGGAGCGTCTCCATCCCCATCGTTCTGCCCGGACACTGAGGTCCAGCTCCGAGGGCCTTCTGGCAGTTCCCTCACTGCAAGAAGTGAAGTTACAGGGAACCAGGAAGAGGGCCTTCTCGGCAGTGGCACCCACCCTGTGGAACACCCTCCCTTCAGATGTCAAGGAAATAAACAACTGTCTGACTTTTAGAAAACATCTGAAGGCAGCTCTGAATTGGGAGGTTTTTAATGTTTAAGGTTTTACTATGTTTCTATATGTACTATAAGCCACCCAGAGTGGCTGGCGAAACCCAGCCAGATGGTTTGCATTAAATAATAAAATTATTGCTATTATCAACAGAATAATAAAGATCAGCTTTGATTTCACTGGAACTTGCCTCCGCTCATTCATCTCTGACCGCTAGCAAACATGGGGGACTCTGAGACCCTTAAAGGGGGGGGGGTTAGGCCCTGAAAGGCACCCCGCCTTAAATATGGTAACACTACCTCCCCTCTTGGGATCAGAGGTGCTCCTGAAAAGTGGCCGAAATCCAGCCCAGAAAGGTCGTTCTTAAATGTTTCTTAAAACAGTATGATGGTCATTTGATACCGAGTGCTTTCAGAAACATGGCAGGACCTGAGAGTAAGTGACCTTTTATGAACAGTTTGCATTTCTCAGGTTATCCCAAATCTCATTGTTTGACCCGAAGAAGGAAATGTTCTGGGGTGGAAAAATACTTAATATGCAACTGGATCGCTTTGGAATCTCAAAAACATTCCAGTACTTGTCTGTAGTTTTCTGCCTTTTATCTTGTGGGCTTATTTAGCAATGGCATTCTTAAGAATGTAGCTCCTTCAGTTTGCCAGGGGGCGGTTGCATGTCTACTCAGAGGTAAGCCCCATTAAGTTAAATGGGTTTCACTCCTGTTACCCTTCAGAGGGGGTCTCATTATGCCAGTTCTTCAAGCCAAAGAAAGACAAAGCGCATGTGGAAAGAATACAGCTTTATTCAGGCTGCAGCAAGAATGGCTCAGCGGTTGTCTCCAAAAGTTGGGCGGAGCATGAAAAATTCACGACACCTTTATAGTATTTTCCATACATGATTGTGGTGTGCACAATCCTTTCTAACAATATTGTTGGCTATCTAAGCCAAGGAACAGCTTGTGGGCCCTTCAAGTGAACTTTCAGTTGGAGGTTCCAAACATGAAGTTGTCTCAGCGGCCGCCGACACCACAAAACACCGGTCTTGAAAGATCTACATTGGCTCCCAGTACGTTTCCGAGCACAATTCAAAGTGTTGGTGCTGACCTTTAAAGCCCTAAATGTCCTCAGCCCAGTAGACCTGAAGGAGCGTCTCCACCCCCATCGTTCTACCAGGACACTGAGGTCCAGTGCTGAGGGCCTTCTGGCAATTCTTTCACTGCGAGAAGTGAGGTTACAGGGAACCAGGAAGAGGGCCTTCTTAGTAGTGGCACCCACCCATCAGACGTCAAAGGAATAAACTCCCATCAGACGTCAAAGGAATAAACAACTATCTGATGTTTAGAAGACACCTGAAGGCAGCCCTGTTTAGGGAAGTTTTGTAATGACTGATGTTTTAATGTATTTTTAATCTCCTGTTGGAAGCCGCCCAGAGTGGCTGAGGAAACCCAGTCAGATGGGCAAGGTATAAGTAATAAATCGTCATCATCATCATCATAAACGTCTTTCTTATCTGTTAGGTGTCATCCTCAAATTGGTTCTGGCTTAATGCTACAGTTGGCATAATAAGCATTATCTAAGGTGTCAGTTAGGAGGGTCTCTGTGCCCAACTTACTCATTGCTAACGCCATTGCTAGGGAAGGAAGGCAGGAAACATGGCAGAGATAAGACCCTGCCTTGTAGTGGCCTCTGATAGCTTATTGCCTAAAATCAAAGGGAGGACAGAGTTTCTGAGCAGAAAGAAGACTATGAGCCAATATTGTCAAAAAGGGGACAGAGAGGTCACACTCCCAGGCAAGCATGTGTCAGATTGAAGCTTAAGGCTCTGAGCTGGCGGGTCTTCCTTGCTCATGCATGCAAATGCTTCCACAGGAGCTCTCAGGCAGTATCATGCTGTGCCAGAAGGCTCTTGCATTGACTTTTTTCTTTGCAGAGTAACAGGGCAACGCTCCTTCTGGGATGTGTTTTTCTAGTTGGTTTTGACTAGCAAAAGGTGTTGCTCCCCTTCTTTTTTTATCTTTTAAAAAAAAATCTTGATTACTTTTCAAACTTACGACAGACAAGTAAAAAGAACAAAAGAAGAAACAATACAATAAACAATACAAAACACAACCTTAACACTAAATTGAACAAAACAAAACAACAACAATTTAAAAAAAACATATAGCATACCATTTCATTAGTCTATCTTTCATTCCCTTATTTCATCGACTTCCTCTCACCTCCTGTTATGTACTGAGTCAAATAGGATCCAAACTCCAGCAGTCTGATTGGTCCTAGAACAATAGGATCCAAAAGGCAGCAGTCTGATTGGTCCTAGAACAATAGGATTCAGAATGCAGCAGTCTGATTGGTCCTAGAACAATGCAGCAGTATGATTGGTTGGCAGGAACCACCCAATCATGCTCCAGATTGAAGTGAATCCACAATCTGATTGGCTTACAGTAGAATTCCAGAATTAGCCAATCATGTGCAGCCCATTGTGTAAATAATGTATATAAAGCAGATACTTTGAGGGGACTTTGATTCATTCCTCCTCACCACTATGAGCTGAATAAAGAGCATGAAATCACTTTGCGACTCTGAGTATATTTCACCTCCCTTTTTGTATTCCACTTCTGTTACTTGTTTCAGCAAATCCTTTCCATCTTTCCCTATCTTTATCATTAAAAGGTGTTGCTCCCTTGGCTTATAAAAAGATGGAGGATGGGGACTCTGCTATGGGCAGACTCCCTCAGCCAACCTTCACCAATCAGACGCGATGGAGAGGCTTTGGACTACAGCCCCCATCAGTGCCTGTCACCATGGGCTGATGGGAGATGGAGGCCAACACATCTTGAAGGTATCAGGTGAAGGCTACCTGTAGCTCGCTTGTTTCTTTGATTCACTAGAATGTGCCTCTTCTTCCTTACTCTTAATCCTGGATTTACGAGGGCCGAAAGCCTATATTAGCTACGCTGGACCTGGTTGTCATAAAAGCCGTCCTTGTGAAAGAGTTCTCCACCACCTTCACCAACTTCTTAACTATACAATAATATAACGAAAGGAGGAGAGTTTCTACACGCCACTCCATTGGCGCCAAACTGGGGCAGGGTGGGGTAATGGGGAGGGCAGATTAACTCCTCTCCAAAAGTCAAGTGTGAACTTAGTCGCCCAGTCATCACTGCACTCCATGTTTATTCCGTTTACAATTCCCTGTTGGATATTATTGGTTCCAGATCCATCATGGGTTCAAAACCTGACTTTGCCACTCATTGGTTTGAAACTGCTTTGTTTCCTCTAGGATATAGGTTTAGCTGGGATCTTGGAGGCCAACACGTCTTGAAGGCAAAGTACGAACAATGTTCCCTCTCCAGCCTCCAACCTTCACCAGTGGGAAGCTCAAGGAGGTAAAAGAAAAGAAAAAGATATTAAGTATTGAAAAGAATAAAATATTCAGCTCTTCCACTAGTAAATATGGGTCGTACAGTTCAAGCACCATTGAGTCTATTCAGTCTGAAACTGGGGGATAATCCAATTCTGTTGATAGCCAGAGTGGCTGTAGCATAATGCCTAACAGTGAGAGGTGTCAGCGGCAAAGTCTATGTTTTGGATTATTTCTGCAAAAAATCAATCGCATCAGTTGTGTCAGTGGATCTTGTGGAAGATCTAATGGGCAATTAATTAGATTAACTGGACTAATTAATTGGCACCTGCACATCACAGGTGAGATGGAGGTTGATGCCTGAAGGTATCACTCTATATAAATGCAAAGTGTTTATATTGCACTCCTAGCATAGCATTTCTCCTTCAGGGTCTGCAAGGAAACTCCAGCGAGGAGGCTGGATGCCTGGCGCACCTCTGTGTGTGCGTGTAAAGGGAGGGGTTGTCACCATCTTCTCCTGCTACGCAGGACCCCCTTCCTTTAGAAATGCAGCTGGGACTACATCTGACACTAGGCTGGCACCCATCCTGCCTCTGTCACCCAAGAGACATCAGTTCCCCAAAAGGAAGGTGTTATGGGCAAGTCAGTGTCTGGTGCTGTTGCCCAAGGCATGGATAGGATTGAGCCACATGTTTTAATTAAAGCCAGCGAAACCAAAGTGCTGATACTTCCCTGTGAGCTTCCGTCAGGAGTCTGAATGTCAAGCTGTGTTGACTCATTAACTAATTGCTTTCTTTTGTTTCTCACCCTGCTGTAGATTCCTCTGGAGACGAGAAAGCAAGCCCTCATAGTGCCGGAGAAACCAATAGTTCTGAAGATGGTGCCACGAGGTGCTCCCCAAAAGGAGAAGAGTGAACCCTGGTCACGTCTCAGCCCCTCTGAGAGCGGGTGCAGAAGCCTCAGGTGTTGCTCAGGTGTTGTTCCCAGAAGAAAACTAGAGACACTTGCTAGTTGTGTACAGAGAGATAAGCTCATGGCTGTAAATTGCTTTTGGACCTCTTAAATAGGCTTGGAGGAGAAATCAGTTCATGTTTTAATTGGAACCTGCCAGATTCACATTTCTCAAACGCACATGGAAGCCAACCTTTCTTTCAAAATTCTCAGTTACAGTGGTACCTTGGGTTACATACGCTTCAGGTTACATACACTTCAAGTTACAGACTGAACCCAAAAATAGTACCTCGAGTTAAGAACTTTGCTTCAGGATGAGAACAGAAATCGTGCTCCGGCGGTGCGGCAGCAGCAGGAGGCCCCATTAGCTAAAGTGGTGCTAAACAGGTGACCCTGTTCTACACAGTGGCCTGATAAAATGTCCAGGAACATGTTCAGAGCATGGCATGTTCCTGGAAACTCCAATGAAAGCACCTTGTGACCAATCAAACTAGCCCAACTGACAGATGAAGAAGGCACCAGGGCATCTTCCCATCCGGCAAGTAGGGGGGGTCAAGTAAGTTCGTGGCACATTAATCAGTTCACCGGCCGGTCGCCCTTCTGCGTACACCGCAAAGCAAACAGTCAGGGTTCCCCCCCACCCCCGCCGCTGCCGGAGCTGTCAGCAGAAATGCCAAGAAGCAAACAAAACACCATGCGAACTCCTTTCACCTCTGCAGGGACATGAATGGCAGCCATGGCTTCTGGGCTCTTTTAACTTAAAGGCACTAGAAAATTTCAGCCCTGCTGCAAAAACAAAGCCTCCCTTGCTTCCGCCTTTGTCGTGTGGGGTGCGTTGGGAAGATGGGGGTCTCTGTACAGTGGTACCTCGGGTTACATACGCTTCAGGTTACATACGCTTCAGGTTCCAGACTCCGCTAACCCAGAAATATTACCTCGGGTTAAGAACTTTGCTTCAGGATGAGAACAGAAATCATGCTCCAGTGGCAGCAGGAGGCCCCATTAGCTAAAGTGGTGCTTCAGGTTAAGAACAGTTTCAGGTTAAGAACGGACCTCCGGAACGAATTAAGTACTTAACCCAAGGTACCACTGTATATGGATTTGGCAATGCAGTTCTCCAGCTGTAGAATACATGTGGGAAGGATCGCAGGACAGGGAGAAGGAGAGTCTGCTTTTATGTTTTGAAATCCCCTTTTTATTCTTCTGTTCTGATTTTATTCCTCAAACATTTGTATCGTCTGAGGTGCAATAAAAAGGAATGCAATAAATGAAATAATATGAACATGCCTAACGGTCATGACTACGTCTTTGCAGTCGTGAAGTCCATAGACAATTGGTTGTCAACCAGTGCACTGTGGCACTCTGAGCAATGTGCAGTGGAGCCCCAGGGGGGAGCAGCGGAGCAAGCTGATCAGGCGCCTGGGGTGACACGCGTGCCCTGCGTCATGGGGCGGGGCCAGCCACCCATGGGGCGGGGCCAGGCAGGGCAGGACACTCTGTGGGGCCTCCGAGGAGTCTGCCTGCCTCCTCCCACTCAGCCACCCTACAGCCGAGGGGGAGGTGGCACGAGGACTGTTTGGGGCAGCACAGAGCCTGCGGGCACCCAAGCCAGGAGAGATGCGTGGCTCGGGCAAGCTGCAGGCCCCCTGGTCAGTGCAGCCTGCCATTTTGTCACCCCCTCAGTGGTGACACCCGGCCCCTCCGGCCCCTTCCTCCGCCCCTGCTGGGCGGGCTGTGGCATTCATACTGAGCCCCTGGTCGTCTCACGGACTAATGAATTGTATGTCGGAAATCAAGCCCATATCAGGAGAAACTGGCAACTCTCCCAGGCACCCGGCTTGATCTCCTGTTGACCTCCCTGTCTGCATTCCCCAGCAAGATCCAGGCTAGGTCGCAATAGGCGATCCTTCTCAGCGTGAGAAGAACACACCCCTCTTTCCTGCCCCCCCCCCCGGCAGGGGAAAGAGATAGACAGAAACGTATTTACATGCCTTTATTTCTGTCTTTGCAGCATTACAAAAAACGTGACTGCTCTCTTCAAGCTCCAGCAGTCTAGTGACAAAAACTTCCCGCACTTCCTGGACAGGAATAAACGAAAGAGCTCATATTACACTGAGCTAATTTCGGTGCTTTGCACTGTGAATTGACTTTCCCTCTGTTTCCCATGGGCAGTCCCAACATTCCCATCATGTTTACTTTTCAAGCTAGCACTTTGCAGCTGCATTGCATCCATATCGTAACATTGTACACCACTAATCCACTGCCACCAGCCAGGTCCTCCCTGGTAAAATCACTTCAGTCTCAGTCAGGTTCTCAAGTAAATAAAGAAGAGTGTATTTTATTTCAGACACAAACGAACTTTTACGGCATTCCAAACATTGTTACTCTTTACCCTCTTAGTCTTATTTTCCCCTCTCTATCTCTTCTACCTCCCCTCACTGAAGAACCCACTGCCCTGTCTCTCTGTTTCCAACTGCCTGCCAGCAGCTTCTCCAACTGCCTTTCCCAACTAGCCAACCCACTAAAACCAACCAACTACCCACCAACAACTTTTTCAAACCTCGGGCTCAGCTCTTTTATGTACATGTAGGCTCTGCCTCCAGCTTCCCTATTGGTCTACATTTTAACCCTTTCTTCCCCCCTGTACAGACAGGCTCTAAATGAATGGGCAAGCGCCACAGGGGCCCTCCTTTTATTAACTTGAAGCCCCTATTTCCTGCATTATCTCTCTCTCTTTCTCTCTCCAAGGAAGATTCAGGGAGCTAGTGGCTTTGACTTGCACCCCATTATCTTCCAGTGTAAGTGGTTCCCACGGGAGAGAAGAATTGTGCTTGGTTAAGGGAGCCGCGGACTCAAAAAGGTTGAAAACCTCTGCCATTGACAGTTCTCCCCGATCCTCATAATTTGCTATTGTGATGCAAGCCCATCCAATATCCACCTGCATTTTACATGCAAGGCAGTGATGCACAAAACATGACGCAGGACACCGAAGGGGGAAGAGACACAGGAGGTGCCGTTCAACAGAGAACATTCCCCCTCAACTCACTTCTGCTCCAACTGCAATATAAACAGATCAGACACAATCTTAATTAAAGACAGGCATACACATCCAGGAGAAATCACTAGCAGTTAATTAATGGCTTCAAAAGAGAAGAAAAGATATCAGCAAGCTCCCAAGCTCCCCAACGTTCAAGGTGTGCTCTTTTGCTTGGAACAAGCAATTGTTACTCAAGCAACGATAATGCATTGAAAATTGTCCTTGCACAGCAATCTGAACTGTCAGAAAGAAAGGCATTAGCGCGAATGAGACTCCGATTCATTCTAGCAAAGCTGGTGTGTGTGTGTGTGTGTGTGTGTGTGTGTGTGTGTGTGTGTGTCCTGCTGAGACAGGACCAAGCCCCCAGTGCGAGCCCAATTTAAATAACTCATAGGGGCTTTGGAGAAAAACAAGACCTTCCATGTTAAACAACCCTTGTTAAATGCAAGTTCCTGCTTCTACACTCTGCAGTTTGTTGAGTTGTTAGAGTTGCCTAACAGTGTGCTGAACCGGACCTGGAAATGACTCAGAATTAGTTGCAGTGGGTGACAGACCTGTGTAATATCACCATAGTATTCATCCCCAGGAAGTATTATTGAAGTTTTATTTTCAACAATCTCCCCTTTACAGAGTAGTAGTAGTGTATCCCAAGCCGAATTAAAATTGCTGGAAGAAATATCAACAACCTCAGATATGCAGATGACACAACCTTGATGGCAGAAGTGAGGAGGAATTAAAGAACCTTTTAATGAGGGTGAAAGAGGAGAGCCCAAAAAGAAGCTCAACATCAAAAAAACGAAGATCATGGCCACTGGTCTCATCACCTCCTGGCAAATAGAAGGGGAAGAAATGGAGGCAGTGAGATATTTTACTTTCTTGGGCTCCATGATCACTGCAGATCGTGACAGCAGTCACGAAATTAAAAGATGCCTGCTTCTTGGGAGAAAAGCAATGACAAACCTAGACAGCATCTTAAAAAGCAGAGACATCACCTTGCCAACAAAGGTCCGTATAGTTAAAGCTATGGTTTTCCCAGTAGTGATGTATGGAAGTGAGAGCTGAACCACCAAGAAGGCTGATCGCCAAAGAATTGATGCTTTTGAATTATGGTGCTGGAGGAGACTCTTGAGAGTCCCATGGACTGCAAGAAGATCAAACCTCTCCATTCTGAAGGAAATCAGCCCTGAGTGCTCACTGAAAGGACAGATCCTGAAGCTGAGGCTCCAATACTTTAGCCACCTCATGAGAAGAGAAGACTCCCTGTTGGGAAAGATGGAGGGCACAAGGAGAAGGGGACGACAGAGGACGAGATGGTTGGACAGTGTTCTCGAAGCTACGAACATGAGTTTGACCAAACTGCAGGAGGCAGTGGAAGACAGGAGTGCCTGGTGTGCTCTGGTCCAGGGGGTCACAAAGAGTCGGACACGACTAAGCAACAAAATTAAGAGGAAAGGTAGGATGGCTTAATTAAATAAATGGGGAGCTTTGGAGCCTATGTCTTGTATTGCTTGTCCGTCATCTCAAGTTCTCTGCATCTACTTAGGCTCAATGATGGAAGTCAGGGGCCAGTTTCCTTCTCACTGGAAAGCTGTGTTCTCAATCCTTGTTTCTGTTCCCATGAGTGAAAGGGTGTGAGATTTTCTTCAGGTTTCTTAAATGGCAGGTGAACCTGCAGGGTGGGGGGACCTGGAATTCCCTGGAACAACAAACCTGCTCCCCCTCTGACCCTACCTAGACTTTACTCTGGGGGGTAGTGTTTTGCAAGGTCTGTGTCTGAACCCCCCACCTTTGGGTCTCCTTATACACACTGCCAAGAGATTTAAGACCTTTTGCTAGAGTTATAACATGTGTTTGTTATGAATTGGTTTTCACCCTTAATCTTACACCCACAAGAAGTTCTCACATCGGAGCAATAAAGAAAGGTTGGTTTTATGGCATGAAATGGAAGAGACGGAATATATAAATGCTGCTTCAGGAAGCAGATCATTCATTGCATACACACATTGATCCAAAGTGTAAAAGAATCCCTAACTATTCCCAAAAGCCTAAAGAAAGTGAGTCTGACAATTTTGCCCCAGAACCTGCATGAACAGCAAAGCGAGAAAGGGAGGAGGAAAGGTATATGTGTGTGTTGATTCCTTGAGAGCGTTGAGTACAGTGAAATTCCTTGTTGGAACTTGGAGAGAGAACCAGCCATTGAAAATCTAGGGTTTTTATACTCATTTTAGCCAACGCATCCTAGTGGAGAGGGAAGGTGGACTTTGGGACGAGCAATTCTTATAGTTCCAATATTTCTTTCTTCTGATTGTTTCCTCTCTATTAAAACCCTGACTGCTTAATTAGTAGTTGAAAGCAGGGTTAGTCCTGGTGAGCAATGACTCAACAGGTTATCTTTGCTTCATGCCTTAATATTATCTCATTGCGGTCTAACTCTAATCCAATCTTCTACAGGAGCATTGATTAATTTTTGCTAATTTCCAGATTACTTGTGCTGACCTTTGCACAAACTATTAGTTGTTCAGGATGTCTCCTCGATGCTTGACAAGATACATTTGTGATAAGAACTAGGACCAGGTTCAGGAAAGTTCATTCAGCGATACATTCCATATTGAACGATGCCAGCTGCTCCAATGCCACAATCTACCACAATCAACCATGGAAATAGCTCCGATTGGAACCTGTGTTGTAAACTGTCTGAAACATATATTTGTGCCCTTGGATCTCTTCTCTGCTTGCACAAGAGAGAGCAGAAGTTCTCTCTCTGGACATGAACTTGGCTGGCCTCTGGGCTTACACAAACATGTTGACAAGAGGCCCGATGTAGTGAATCATCGTTGGACTTTGAAAGGCATCTGCTCTGCCCTTAGACGTTTGCACGGAGGTAGGAAAATATGGCATATTCACATTTTATTGCTACTCTGGCATTTCTTGATAACTTTTACAAGCTATGGAGGAACTGGGTTCCAAAGTATGCAAGTATGAGAACAAGCACATCTCACTTGCCAATTTTTCAGGCGAGGGGGACACAAAACCTTGGAGCGATATTCTGACTTTACCCTTTCATGAACCCTTCAGGATCACATGCCACGGGCAGGGTGTGCTGGCTTCAGGCGCACCTTGCCAATATTGATTCAGGGTTGCTTCACCCAACAGAGAGAGGAGGTAATAGGCCGAGAGCTTTTTCTGACACACCCATCATTATCCCCAGTGGCAAGGTCGTAGCTCAAGGGTAGAGCTCGTGCTTTGCTTGGAACGGTGCCAGGTCCCATGCATGGCATCTCCAGGGAGGGCTGGGGAAAGACTTGCAGGCTGGCTTCACATTTAGCACCAGGATACAGTTCGTAAAGGTTTACAAAGCATGGCTCAACAGCACTCATTGACTAAGGAGGCAATGATGGGCCCCAACTTTGATGACTCAAAAAATAAAAGGATTAGACAGATTCCTTTTTTTAAAAAAATAATTTTTATGAATTTTAAAACATAAAAATTGCCATACATTCCACAAAATTTCCTCTCTTATACAATCTTTTTGGACTTCCATCAGCACCTCTGGTGATCTTCCATTTTTTAAATTTCTTCTCCATTTCTTAAATTCATATTGCCTTTAATTATCATAACTAACGCCATCCTTTTTGTTCAATAATGCAATAGTTCAAATTATTCCCCTTACAAAACTTCCTGCAAACCTACAAATGTAATTTCATCACCACAATTACTTTTCAAATAGTCTGTAAATTTACGCCAATCTTCTGTGAATCTCTGGTCCCGCCGGTTTCGAATTCTTCCCGTTGGTTTGTCTAATTCTGACAGATTCCTGTACACTCTGCCTCTACAGTCGGAGACAGCAATGCTTCTGAATAGGTAAAAGGTAAAGGTAAAGGACCCTGGACGGTTAAGTCCAGTCAAAGGCGACTATGGGGTTGCGGCACTCATCTCGCTTTCAGGCCGAGGGAGCCAGCATTTGTCCACAGACAGCTTTCTGGGTTGTGTGGCCAGCATGACTGGAATGTAAACAGGCATGTGACACGCTACAATCTCATGCCTGTTCCTTAAGGTGGAATAGGAATGTCAACAGTTTGATGGGTGCTCTCACCACAATCCCGCAGGGGTCTCCTGCAGATGTTCTGAGGTTCCTCCAGCCTTGGTCAGCACAGCCAAGAACCAGCAACAATGGAAGGCTCCAATAACATCTGGAGGGCTTTGTGTTGGCTGCCCCTACTTTTTAGGTGCTGAGCAAAACCTGTCTTGTTTTCTCAACCTCAAATAGTATTTAGCTGCTTTTACAGCTTCTTCTCCTTGAAATTAGTATTGATTCTTGGCTGTCTTTATTCAACTTCTTTCAAAAAAAATTTTTTTTTTTAAAAAAGAAGAGTTTTAAGCACCTTTTTATTCTTTTGCTTTTGTATTTATGGTTATTACTTGCCCTGGGACTTTAGTTGATTTGGCGGGGTGTAAATTTACAAAGGCAAATGAACAATTTATTTTACTTTGACATTTATTCACAGCCTGCTCTCAGTGTCCTCCGGGTGATTCACGCAAAATGCATTGAAAACAAGCACCCGGCATAAGCAGCCTGAAATCATCTTAAGATAGCAATTAAAAGTAAATTGTTCCAATTGCTAACACAGAGATAGGGGAGACACAGGGACTCCAGACGTTGACAGACCATCCCTGACCACTGAGCGTGCTGGCTGGGGCTGACGGGAGCCCAACCATATTTGCAAGGTCACCGGTTCTCCATTCCTGGACTCAAAGATGATCCCAAAAGGCCCGGGAGAGCAAGACGTGATTCACACAATTCCATTTCCCTGACATTTCCATAACCCCAAAGTATACGCTCCAAGCGTCCCGGTTTTCCAGGGACAGTCCCAGAGTTACAGAAGCCATTTTGGTTTCTGATTTGATCCTTAGTAGATAATTCAAACCTGGTCTGGAACGTGAGATGATGGCCGCGTCATCTGCATATAACAACAAGGGGGTATTGCTTTGTAACGATTTGTTGGGTCTCTGGACCGTAATAAAGGTTGTTGATGATGATGATTTGATCCCCAAATGTCCCAGTTTTCCTTTTTCCTCCACTCCTCATCTTGATTAAAAGTGGTGAAGGGATCAAACTGCCATCTATCCTCTCCTTTTTGGAAACAGGAGCCTTTGCTGTGGGTTTGGGCGAGTCCTGTTCACCCTGAAAACGAAATCCCTGCACCAAATGAAGGAAATGGTGAAGCTGCCATACAAATCCCTTCCTATGATTTTGAAGGAAAAGGTCACCAATCGACTTTAAAAAAATTCATTGTAATGCACATACACAGCGCCAGATTTACGTATAAGCTAAACAAGCTATAGCTTAGGGCCCCACTCTCTTGCCCCCCCCCAATATATACTTCTTCTTAATTGTATTTCACTATTAATATATTTTTTTTAAGGGACGCAGGTGGCGCTGTGGGTTAAAGCCTCAGCGCCTAGGACTTGCCGATCGAAAGGTCGGCGGTTCGAATCCCTGCGGCGGGGTGCGCTCCCGCTGCTCGGTCCCAGCGCCTGCCAACCTAGCAGTTCGAAAGCACCTCCGGGTGCAAGTAGATAAATAGGGACCGCTTACCAGCGGGAAGGTAAACGGCGTTTCCGTGTGCGGCTCTGGCTCGCCAGAGCAGCGATGTCACGCTGGCCACGTGACCCGGAAGTGTCTCCGGACAGCGCTGGCCCCTGGCCTCTTAAGTGAGATGGGCGCACAACCCCAGAGTCTGTCAAGACTGGCCCGTACGGGCAGGGGTACCTTTACCTTTACCTTTTATTAATATTATTTATTTATTTATTTATTTATTTATTTATTTATTTATTTATTTATTTATAATGTTGCAATACATATATGAAATCTTTACATAATGAGAGATATACATTATATTCGTAAATTCACATTTTCACATTTTATTATGTACCAACATTTATCCATTTCTTATTTCTTGCCCTGTGTCTTCCTTCCACCCGTGCGTGACTTCCTTGTTATTATTTTGTAACTTTATTATTGAGATTGTATTTTTGTATCTTAATAATTAACCATTCAATCTTATATATCTGCTTAGCTTAGCTTAGTTTAACTTAACTATTAATACACTTCTTAATTGTATTTCAGTTCAACAATTACTTTGATAAAATACATATTTTGTTATGTGCAAATGGCTTTAGATACCTATTAGGTCCATAAATTGCCATATAGCATATATTCAACACAAAAAACAGTGACAAATTCAGTAGCTTAAGGCCTCATCAAACCTAAATCCAGCCCTGGACATAGACAGTATTCTAAATATGGTCGCACCATAGATTTGCATAATGGCCTTATGATATGGGCAGTTTTATTTTCAGTTCCTTTCCTAATGATCCGTTTGCCTTTTCCTCAGCCACCGCACAGTGGGCTGACATCTTCTTTGAGCTTTCTACTGTGTACCCCCTATAATAAATGGAAATCTGCCCCTTATTCCCTTATGGGGGATACAAGAGCCTTTATAGAGTCCTTTGCAGGTTCTCCATCGGTCGGAGAAAAGAACAGAGGCCAACCAGAGAATATTGAGAAGCAAAGCAGCTAGTAAGCCTGATCTTTATTGGACTGTTGCAACAGGGTGCTCCCCTCACTCGCAGGAAAGGAGGAGGACCCAGAACAAAGGTGTGTCCGCCCTTATATAGACATTTTAAATTGCCCACCCTGGAGTCCAAGACCACCCCCAGAAACATCATACCTACATCACAGAAATGGTGGTCTACAACAGAAATCTGAGTGCATTGTTTACCTCCTGTCTGGCAGGTTACCTGTTAATGCTTACTTGATTGGATACCCTGACCAGTCTTTTGTAATGATAAATACTTAGTTCCTGAGCCAGGTCACAGGCTCACCCTATTCATACACAGACATACCCTTAAGACAGGATTTGTGAAGGAAAAGACAATGGGGAGGCTTCTCCATTTTCCTTTGACTAAGCAGAGAAAACATTTGGTCAGTTTGGGAGCCAAAATGGCTTCATGGCTGTTTTCCTGTGCTGCTTCAGACATGTGGTTTATATATTTATGTTCAGACCCCATGGGCCTTAATAAACATTGGGTGACCCTGTTCTACACAGTGGCCTGCTAAAATGTCCAGGAACATGTTCAGAGCATGGCATGTTCCTGGAAACTCCAATGAAAGCATCTTGAGACCAATCAAACTAGCCCAATTGGCAGATGAAGAAGGCACCAGGGCATCTTCCCATCCGGCAAGTAGGGGGGGTCAAGTAAGTTCGTGGCACATTAATCAGTTCACCGGCCGGTCGCCCTTCTGCGTACACCGCAAAGCAAACAGTCAGGGTTCCCCCCACCCCCACCCCCACCCCCGCCGCTGCCGGAGCTGTCAGCAGAAATGCCAAGAAGCAAACAAAACACCATGCGAACTCCTTTCACCTCTGCAGGGACATGAATGGCAGCCATGGCTTCTGGGCTCTTTTAACTTAAAGGCACTAGAAAATTTCAGCCCTGCTGCAAAAACAAAGCCTCCCTTGCTTCCGCCTTTGTCGTGTGGGGTGCGTTGGGAAGATGGGGGTCTCAGTACAGTGGTACAGTGGTGCCTCGCAAGACGAAAAGAATCCGTTCCGCGATTCTCTTCGTCTAGCGGTTTTTTCGTCTTGCGAAGCAAGACGATTGACAGCTTAGCGGATTAGCGCTATTAGCGGCTTAGCGGCTTAGCGGCTTTTAGCGGCTTAGCGGCTTTTAGCGGCTTTTAGCGGCTTAGCGGCTTAGCGGATAAGTGGCTTAGCGGCTTAGAAAAAGGGGGGGAAGGGGAAAAAACCCGCAGGAACTCACAAGACATTTTCGTCTTGAGAAGCAAGCCCATAGGAAATTCGTTTTGCGAAGCACCTCCAAAACGGAAAACTCTTTCGTCTAGCGAGTTTTCCGTCTTGCGAGACATTTGTCTTGCGGGGCACCACTGTACCTCGGGTTACAGACGTTTCAGGTTACAGACGCTTCAGGTTCCAGACTCCGCTAACCCAGAAATAGTACCTCGGGTTAAGAACTTTGCTTCAGGATGAGAAGAGGAATTGTGTTCCGGCAGCGCAGCGGCAGGCCCCATTAGCTAAAGCGGTGCTTCAGGTTAAGAACAATTTCAGATTGAGAACGGACCTTTGGAACAAATTAAATACTTAACCCGAGGTACCACTGTACTGAGTCACTACAGCACAGAACTGGAGTGAACCCCCCTGCCTTCCTCTGTCCCCATTGGACCACACTGGTCCTGTTTACGCTACGTTTAACCGCCTTGCTTCAAAGAAGGATACTCTTTTCCTGCTCTGGTTTGTCCCCAGACAAGTCTGAGCATGTTAACTGTGGTTAAGGGCAGAGCAAAGGTTTTGAATGGCAGCAAAAATCCTTTCACTGGCTTTTTGCCTTTCCTGGGGTGGCCCTTCTGTGATGTAAAAGACCTGGTGTTGCGGGAGACCCAGCCTGCCTTGTCCCCACTCATTGTCCTCAGGTGTGTTAGAGAGTATGCTGAGCAGTGTCGATGGAAGAGTCTCCTTCACCCCAGCCAGCAAGATATCTGGGGACACCTCACAGAGTTACAATTCCCAGAGTTCCCTGTGATGATTCCTCTCTCTCTCTCTCTGTGTGTATCTTTATTGATTTAAAATAAATACATTTATGGGAAAACAGACAGACAGACAGACAGACAGTGAGTCAAACAAACAATAGAAAATCCGACAACAACCACAATATCAGAAAGAACAAAGTTAATATAACTAACATCCTTTATACTCCGGATACTAAAGGTAATTATAGAGAAAAGAATTAAAAATGACTTGCAATTAATCTCACTGTACTTTATCTATCAATTACCTTATACCGCACAGTTACATATTTCTTATATAGTTTCTTTTAACCTCCCTACGACCTTATATTTATTCAATACAGTACAAGGATCAGTCTAGTTCTGCCAAGATGTTTCCTTTGATACCACAGTTTTTAAAGTATTCTTATATCCTTATAGACTTTTTGTTTTGGTTGGCCTCTTATCCTTCCTATCACCTGTGACGATTCCTGTGACGAGAAGAGCATCTGCATCCCTTCCAACTCTAAAATTCTACGATACCAAGAAGGGTTGGTTGTTAAATCGCTCTGGGAATTGTAGCTCAGGGAGGTGAGTGGGGGCTCTTTTGACAACTCTCAGCAGCCTTAACAAACTACAGCTCTCAGAATCCTTTTGGGGGAAAGCCACAACTGTTCACAGTGGCATCATAGAACTTTAAATGTGTGGTGTGTATTACCAGAGCCCCCCTCCCCGAAGTTCAGAGGAACCATGGAGTCAGCACTGCTTGTATATGACTCACTCAAAAAAGTCCACATAGCCCCCCCCCCATTGCCATGGTACATCTCTCCCCCCCCCCATCCCTATTCCACCAGTAACAGCTTCAGAAAATGCTGTTTTGGTGCTTAGATGCTGAACAATCTAGCAATAATACCACCACAATATCCTGCATTCAAAGGACAAACATTTCATAATTAAAGACAGATGGATATCACTGTGAAGTATAGTTGCAATTTCCTCCCCCCCCCAAAAAAAAAACCACCACAGATCAATGTTTTAGTAAGGCCTAGGCAAATAAAAGTGTGGGAGGCTCCATTTCTCCTCCCACTTCGCTGAAGGGTCGCTGAGCAGAGAGGGGGAGAATATTTTTTTTCCTGTTCTCCCCCTGCTATGGTCCGGTGCGTCCTACGGTCCGGTGCGTCCTATAGAGCGAAAAATACGGTAATTTCAGCCAGCATATAAAGCAGTTCTAGGACTGCTAAAAGCTGTCACAGTAGTCTTTGAAATGCTTTTACACCAAAGCAATGTTGTGCCATGTATATTTAGAAAACTTATGTCATAGCACATCAGCATGTGGGTTTTGGAACGGGGATGATTTGCAAACATCCCAGAAGCCGTAAAAAGACAGGTATTGACAGGATCCTTTGGGGATGGATTTCCATAGTTCCAGGTATGAGTTGGGGGAGAAGGGGAGAAAACCCCATACAGTGGTACCTTGGTTCTCAAACTTAATCCCTTCCAGAAATCCGTTCCAAAGCCAAAGCGTTCCAAAACCAAGGCACACTTTCCCATAGAAAGTAATGCAAAATGGACCAATCCGTTCCAGACTTTTAAAAACAAACCCTAAAACAGCAATTTAACATGAATTTTACTATCTAACGAGACCATTGATCCATATAATGAAAGCAATAAACAATGCACTGCAGTCACACAATCAATCGTCAGTAGCTGAACTGGGTTCCACACAGTCACAAAAACAAAACAAAAAAAGCTGCAGAAACAAAAGCAAATGGCAAAAACAGACGGACCTCAGCATAACACTCAAAACGAAAGTGTGGCACTCAACCTGGAAGTGTAACACTCAAAACGGAGCACATTCGGCTTCCGAAAAATGTTCGCAAACTGGAACACTTATTTCTGGGTTTGCAGTGTTTGGGTTCCAAGTTGTTTGAGTACCAAGGCTTTGGAGAACCAAGGTACCCCTGTATTGCACTAGATTTCACAGCACAGACGGGTGGTCCATTTTATCTGTAGGGCTCCTTCAAGAGGACAGCACATAATGGGGACACTTGCTCCCTGTTACACAACATGTTTCAGAGAAGAACAGGCCTATGTAATGTTGAAACTGCTTGTTCTCTTAAAAAAACAACGTATCTAAATAAACTGCTGGTTCTTTTTTAAAAAAATAAATAAATTGGTGGATTGATTTCTCCTCCCAGTGGCTTAGAGTTTTCAACTCTTTTCAACCCTGGTGATTAAATTTTGATTACACAACCTTCTGCAGGTCAACTTATTTCCTTTTGCTCCACCCCTCTCAGAGGAAATAAATGTCTACCCAAGCCTCCTTTAGTCACTGGGCTACTTTGGTATCAGAAGACAAGGAGCTCTGCGCTACCCTGAAGCACTTCCTTGCCTTATCTCTGCCCCAAAGTGCCAACCTTCTCAACGGCAGAAGTCGGAGGAAGCAATGATTGACCTCCTGCCATTCTCCATGGAGACTTGGGCTCTTCTCGCCCTCTTCATAGGTCTACTGATGCTGTAAGTAAATACTGGCATTATTGTTCAATCCCTCGGGGCATCATCTGTGCAAAACTGGGAATTTCAGCCTTGGCCAACCAGGCTCCATAGTCTTGGAGGTCCTGTGGGCCTCTCTCACCCTTCCTCCCTTGTGAGTCCACCTCCTCACTGCCTTTATCAGCAGGTGCCATTTCTGGTTCTGGTGCAGAATCCCGGGAACTATAGTTTCTGGTGCAGAAGCCTGGGAACTATAGTTTATGAATGCCAGAAGAACCCTCTAGTCCAGCATCCTGGTTGGTGGCCAACCAGATGCCCATTATGGGAAGGATTTGAGAGGTGGGAGAAGCACTCTCGCTCCCCTGTGTCTTCCAGCAACTGCAATTCAACTTAAGCTTGATGGGAAATGTAGCTTTGTGAGGTCCGCATCCCTAACACACTACAGTTCCCAGAACTCTTCATGATGTGGCCTAAGTGTGCTCTCAATGCACGGTGCAGGTGTGAGCAGCTGCACATCTACTGACCCTCATGGGCAGGTAAAACATACAAGCAGGTTTGCTGTTGAAGTACCAACAGCAGGGATCATTCAGTTAGTAACCTAAGGGTTAATTGTTAGAGGTGGGAGGTGGAGGTGTTGCCTAGCAAACTGTCAGAATGGCAGGATACTGGCTGAGGCCACTCGTGCTCTGATTGGCTGTGTAACTCTGAGGGAGTTTCCCCCTGTATGCTTAGTTGAACATCTCCCTACCATGGACAAGGCCTGTAAATAGTAATAACCCCCCCCCCACTCTGTTAATTTTATATGCTGCTTTTCTTCCATTTACCCCAGTAAAGTATAATCAGCTTCTTTTCTCTCTCGATTCCACCTCCATTATTCAAGTGACCTTTCTAACATACTGGAGGTGACTTGCAGTCACCAGGACTAGAAACCTGAGAAATTTCATCTTTGCGAATTTTACTATGGAACAATATGGTCTGCATCTCCCAGGCTAATGTGCAGTTCAGAACTTCCTTTTACACTCCCCAAAAGTTCTGAAGCACTCCTTAGCTATGGAAGCAGAGAAAAATGCATTTTAAAATGTGCATATTGAAAGAAAATACATTTGGGGCTATTTATGTGTTGAACTGCAGCTAGCTGGGGCTGATAGGAGTTGCAGCCCCAAACATTTGGAGGTGATTTACATTGTTTTTTTCCTCTCTCTCTATCTCGTTAGCTTTGTAAAGCAAAGGTATTAATGAATGTTTACTTACCTGTGTGTTCCCCCCTGAGACAAATGGCGTATAAGTTGTGTTCTGTATTCATAATTTAAAAAGAAAAGAAACATGTGGGTTTTTTTTTTAATAGAGTAAATACATAAATGTGCATTGTGGGAGAAATGATTCAAGGCTTACATTTAAATGCAAATTCTTTTGTAGAGTTTCTTTCAAAAATAGCAGATTAACAGGTGCAGTGGTAAGGTTTATTTTTTGGGGGGTCTGCCTTGCACCCCCTAGGCAAGACTGCCACCCCTTCAGCAGTGCCAGAGTAAAATCCAGCTGCCAGTCTACTTGGAACGGGGTAGAGGGCACCATCTTGTTTTTCGCCTCAGGCAGCAAAATGTCTTTGTCTGGCCCTGTGTAAATGAACTCTCACATCCAGGCGACATGGGCCACATTCTCCCCAGAAATTTAAAGCTCCGTGACCCCACTTTAAACAGCTGTGGCTTCCCCTGAAGAATCCTGGGAGTTGTAGTTTGTTGAGGGTGCTGAGAGTTGTTCCCATTGCAGTGCTATAATTTCCAAAGTGAAGGAGGGTTGATTGCTAAACCACTCTGGGTTTGGCAGTTCTGCAAGGGGAATGGGGGGGGGTCACCTAACAGCACCCTTAACACACTACAACTCCCAGAATTATTCGGGGGGAAGCCATGGCTGCTTAAAGCAGTGTCACAGAGCTTTCAATGTAAGGTGCAAATGTGTCCTGAATGAACTTTGCCTGAACAACAAAAAGTACAGTGGTGCCTCGCAAGACGAAATTAATTCGTTCCGCGAGTTTTTTCGTCTTGCGATTTTTTCGTCTTGCGAAGCACAGACTTTGGAAAAGCTTCAAAAATCACCAAAGTCTTCAAAAACCTCAAAAAAGGCTACCACACCGCGTGCTATGAGTTGCTCCTCGAAGTGAATGCACTATTTTAAGAAAAAGGAAACAAACTTGCAAGGCAAAGGAAACAAACTTGCAAGACATTTCCGTCTTGCGAAGCAAGCCCATAGGGAAATCCTATGCAACTCAAAAAATGAAAAACTCTTTCGTTTTGCGAGTTTTTCGTCTTACGAGGCATTCGTCTTGCGAGGTACCACTGTAGAACATGGTTGGCCAGGAGCATGAGCAAAAACTCGGAGCGATACCCTTAAAAAAAAGAAACTGGGTCTGGTTTTTTTAAGCAACTTAAAACCAAGGGAAAAAAACAACAAAATCCCGAAATGAAAAACTTCCTTGAAGAAAACCCAGTTCAGGCTGTAACTTCCAGCTCCGCTTTGATTCCTCAGCAATAAATATGTGTAAGCAGCATTTTTATCCTGTGCTTCCTCCTCCTCTGTTTTTCTGCCTCTTCGCCTTGAGCTGGCAATGAGCTATGAGCCCAGACAGAGAAGCTTTCCTTTTTTTAAAAAAAAAGAAAGGGGAAAAAAATATCTATTTTATTTTATTTTGCTAAAGCCTTTAAGGACCCCTTTCCGCTGGGGCACCTTTTTCCTTTATGAAATGATTGCTTTTACCTCAGGGTTATCTCTCTCTGAAGATTTCCGCCGAAGCAGCAGGCACCCAGCCTTTTATCAACGGGGGCGCTTATTAAACAGCCTTACAAAGTAGTGATTGCCAGAGTCGGGGAGGGCAGGATCCACTCCCCTCCTCTTTCCCAGAGTAAATGCTTAATTCCTGAGTTAACATTAACAACTTGAGCGCCTCCGGGAAGGGTTTTGAAGATCTATCATCCGAACATTGTGTTCTATTTATTAAGGGATGGGGAGAGAGCAGCCGTTTTTAACAGCTAAGCTAATTTCATTTAAACAGAACATAACTTTCTTTCTTTTTATCAGCAGCAACCAGAAGTCTGGTTTTGTCTTCTACCTCGGCGGCACAATGGCCTCCTTCCAAAATGGAGGCCCTCATGTGTTACCCTCTCCGCCTGCTCTACCCCGCTGTCTGTCGCTCTGAATCATTAGCAGAGAGCGGAAATGGCAAATAAGTCACATTCCCTCCAGATATTTAAAGCACCATCATACCGCTTTAAGCATTCCATTCATGGCTTCCCCCAAGGAATTCTGGGAGCTGTAGTTTGTTAAGGGTGCAGGTGTTTGTTAGGAGGCCCCTATTCCACCTCACAGAACTACATTTCCCAGAGTGGTTTATCAGTCAATCCCACTTTCCACGAAACCGGGGATTGTAGCTTCCTAACAACGTGCCACTCCCTCAACAAACTACAGTTCCCAGAATTCTTTGCAGGGAAACCACTACTGTTTCATATGGTGTCATAGGTTTTAAAATGTGTGGCATGAATGTCTTCTTCCATGTTTCTAAACAAGGGGGGCGGGCTCCCCACACTCTCACGGACCCAACCACCCACAGGACACAATCAGGCATTTACCTGGTGGTATTGCAACCAATCCGTCAATAACTCCTTTATTTCCTCAAATGTTTTTAATTTTAATTGACTTCCTACCTCTGTCAATAAATCTTTCTATGTGGCCCACTCTCCCTTTCATATTTAACTTTTTTTACTGCTATTGCTTCAATTGGAGAGAGCCACCAAGGAGTTTTACGTTCCAATAATTTTTTATATCTATTCCACACACACTTCATAAATTGATTTTCTTATTGTGTGATTCAGGAATCCTTTATGCACTTTTATTTTATCATACCATAAATATGCGTGCCAGCCATATCGATTGTCATAACCTTCCAAATCCAATAAATCTGTATTCTCTAACAGAATCCAATCCCTCAACCAACATAGACAGGACACTTCATAATATAGTCTCAAATCTGGCAGGGAGAAATCAGGCAGACATACTGTTTGCTGGCTGGGGGTTATGGGAATTGGAGTCCAGAATATCTGGAGGCAGGGTTGCCATACGTCCAGAATTTCGCAGACACAACTGGGGTTCGGCAACTGGCGGAACTCACTGAAATGTCTGGGGAAATCTGGATTTATGTGGAAGAACCTGGCAGTGTGAGTCAGCTCTTAGTTGGATAGAAAAGGATAGCGGTGCACATGTCAAGCACAGTTGCTAAGAACAGCCAACACTGCCCCAACATTAGATTTGTGCACAGTGGTAGAACTTGCAGCAGTCAAAAACAGTAAACCTAAGTGGTTAAGAGGCTTAACCATTCCTTCTTCCAAAGTCCTATCCGTATCAGAGATCATAACTATTTTATCAAGCTTTAGAAACTTTGAGGAAGGGGCTTGGCTCAGTAGTAGAGCAGATCCTTTACATGTGCAAATGGTCCTAGGTTATTGAGCTAAATACGTCACATTTCCAGAGCGGATATATAAAGGGTCCCTGGAAAAGTGCTGCTATTGTGTACAATAGCGAATTTATGTGGGAAATGTCCAATCTGGTTGTTTACTTTTTGACGAGTTTTATTTATTATTTGACTACTTTTGTTATGTTTGAAATTACGCTTGTGGGCTTTGAACTATGAATACTCTTGCACAGACGCACAAACACACGCACTGCCAATTCATCCTGCAGTTGCTAAGTGAGATATTTGCACCAAACTTTAGTGTCTGAATAGCCTTTTCTTCATGCACCTGCCCTGTTACTACGATCATCGATGCTGCAAAGCAACACCCCACTCTTCCTTTTGTTTTTACCAAAGCATAATGGATCTGCCTCATTGCTTTTCAGATATGGCATTTGGCCCTATGGCGTCTTCAAGAAACTGGGCATCCCAGGACCACAGCCAATCCCTTTCTTGGGCACTGCCAGTGCCTATCGCAAAGTAAGCTCACAAAGGAAGACCATTTCATTAGCTGAGGGGCACTGAGGTACAGTGGTCTCTTGGTTCTCAAAAAGAAAAGGAAAAAAACCACACCAATTTAAAATACAGGTTAAAATGCAATTTAAAATGCAGCCTCATTTTAAAAGTAGCTCATGGATCAAAACCGTAAGGGCAGGGAAACGTAAGGGTCAGACTGAGTCCAAGCCAAAGGCCAGGCGGAACAGCTCTGTTTTGCAGGCCCTGAGGAAATATGTCAAGACAGAGTGTTCCACCAAGTCGGGGCCAGTACTGAAAAGGCCCTGGCCCTAGTTGAGACCAATCTAACCACCTTGTGACTTGGGACCTCCAAAGTGTTGTTATTTGTGGACCTTAAGGTCCTCCGCGGGGCATACCAGGAGAGGCAGTCCCGTAGGTACGAGGGTCCTAGGCCGCAGAGGGATATGATTTTGTCTCACCACAGTTGAGCAATTACTTAAAGATTGGCATTGTTTGCAGAATGTTGTGCCATTACGGACACTGTGTCTGGAAAACGTGATGCTATGCCATGGTTTGTTAAATAAATTACAAGTCATCTCACAGATGAGCAAAGGGCCTCATTTCTCCCAATCTTGGTTTTGTTTCACAGCTGCTCTTGCCTCAGGCCTCTGTAGTGTAGCGAGCATTGGGGTGAGGACAAACAAACTTGGTTAGTCGGCTGGGCTGGGACAAAGCACACTTTGGCTAAACAAATTACGGCTTTGCATCGTGGGGGAACCAGGCTTAAGCTGAATTTAACTCTGTATTAAAATATCCATTACAGGGAGTAACAGAGTTTGACAGAAAATGTTTTCAAAAATATGGAAGAATGTGGGGGTGAGTATGCCTTTTCTTCTTCTTTCCTTAAGCTGGGAAATTCAACTTGCAGAGTGATCGGTTAACATTTGGGAAGAGAAACTTTTAGTTGGTGGAGCTACAGACATGAAGTTGCATTTGATTATCACTGGATTGCTATTTTGGTTCTGGTGTGTTTTGAAATGAAGAAGAGAAAGTTAAAGGTGGTCCTCCTTTCTAGAAGCAACCTTAGTTTATTAAATTATAATCTATTTCATGCTTTCCTGAATAAACTCTGGCAGACGCAGAAACATTGAGGTCTGAGTAAAGTAGATATTTGTTTAAATGCAACCAGGTGAAGGTACGCTTGTCTTGTTCCTGCCTCCTGTGTGGTGCATTAATTGTGGCAGGTCAAGATTAGCTGCCCCTGGATTAATGGAGAAAATTGGTCCCTTAAATATTGCGGCTCTAAAAAGCACACTTTGTTTGTATTTTGCAAAGATTTTTATTTTTTTAACTGAAAAGCAAAAACCCCAAAATAAATCCCAAGAACAGCACTCCTCCTTCCTTTTAGTTTTACCCAACCTGAAAGCACAGCTCAGCTCCAATCATACAGTAGGGAGAATCTGAAAGCTGCTGGTGTCAATATAAAGAAAAATGTTTAAGTGTGTGTTCATATTTACTGCTGTGCCTGAGCACTCCTGTTCCTAACTGCAAAGCACTTACTGACTGGTGGTGCCAACTTTGGAGAGGTGGCAGGATATAAATACAGTGGTACCTTGGTTCTCAAACTTAACCCTTTCCGGAAATTCGTTCCAAAACCAAAGTGTTCCAAAACCAAGGCACACTTTCCCATAGAAAGTAATGCAAAATGGATTAATCCGTTCCAGACTTTTAAAAACAACACCTAAAACATCAGGAACCACAAGACAGAGAAACCAGTAGGAGAACACTTCAATCTCCCAGGACATTCTATACAAGATCTCAAAGTAGCTGTTCTATTACAAAGGAATTTCAGAAATAGACTGGAAAGAGAAGCTGCTGAATTGCAACTTATTACCAAACTTAAAACCATGGAGAGACCTGGTCTGAACAAAGACATTGGATTCTTATCTCATTATACATGACAAAGCCATTTTTCACCTTCTCACCCCTTGCTTTTTCCTGTAAGACCTATTGCAGTCGTTAAGAGTCATCAACAGGCTCATCACAGCTATCTGCCAATCACCCATTCCCACCACCCTTCTGAGTAATACCCCTCCCCACCTTCTCACTATATAGAAGGGTCTGGTGACTTCTGTTTCAATGTATCTGAAGAAGTGTGCATGCACACGAAAGCTCATACCAAGAACTAACTTAGTTGGTCTTTAAGGTGCTATTCGAAGAAATTTTTTTTTATTTTGTTTTGACCTAAAACAGCAATTTAACATGAATTTTACTATCTAATGGGACCATTGATCAAAAAAAGGAAAGCAATAAACAATGTACTGCAGTCACACAATCAATCAGTCAATCAGTAGCTGAACTGGGTTCCACACAGTCACAAAAGAAAAAAGAGCCACAAAAATACAAACACAAAATAAACAGCAAAAACAGACGGACGGAAGTGCGGCACTCAAACTGGAAGCGTTACACTCAAAACGGAGCACGTTCGGCTTCCGAAAAATGTTCGCAAACTGGAACACTTATTTGCAGTGTTTGGGTTCCAAGTTGCTTGAGTACCAAGGCATTTGAGAACCAAGGTACCCCTGTAAAAGGATTGATTGATAGGCTGATTGCAAAGCAACTTATTCTGGGGCTGTGGTTTGAGGGATCAAGTGGTTTCTAAAAATGACAGAAGTTGGACATGCCTTAAAACCAGCCAGGAAGTGCATGGCACAGTCTAGTCATGCTGGGGCAGTCCATAATTTCCGATCTTGCCAGCAATGGCACAGCTTACTCAGAGGAGTGTTTGTCCTAGGTTTTATGACGGCCGGTGGCCTGTGCTGGCTGTTACTGATCCAGCCATCATCAAAGTTGTCCTGGTGAAAGAGTGCTACTCCGTCTTCACCAATCGCCGGGTAAGTCCCTATCTCAGAGGCAACTGGAAGAGGGACCTGAAACTAAAAGGTTGCAGTGTTATCGCTATCGCCGTGAGCATTTTGTTGCTATATTGGCTCACGGTTCCTTGTCCGGGGCCATTTGAGGGGTTTAAGTATATGCTTATTTTAATATACAAATGCCTACATTTCTGCATACCTGTGAAGAGCCCCCTCCCCTTAAAAAATGCACAGAAAGAAGCTACAACCTAATTTGGCAGTGGTTATGTTTTGTTTCTAGAGGGACGCAGGTGGCGCTGTGGGTTAAAGCCTCAGCGCCTAGGACTTGCCGATCGAAAGGTCGGCGGTTCGAATCCCTGCGGCGGGGTGCGCTCCCGCTGCTCGGTCCCAGCGCCTGCCAACCTAGCAGTTCGAAAGCACCTCCGGGTGCAAGTAGATAAATAGGGACCGCTTACCAGCAGGAAGGTAAACGGCGTTTCCGTGTGCAACTCTGGCTCGCCAGAGCAGCGATGTCACGCTGGCCACGTGACCCGGAAGTGTCTCCGGACAACGCTGGCCCCTGGCCTCTTAAGTGAGATGGGCGCACAACCCCAGAGTCTGTCAAGACTGGCCCATACGGGCAGGGGTACCTTTACCTTTACCTTTACCTATGATTTGTTTCTAGGGATGTATCTCCATGATAGAGCCTCTGCCTTGCATGCAGAAGGTTCTGTCTTTAATCACAGGATCATAGAACCTTGAGTTGGGAGGGACCCTGCGGGTCATCTAGTCCAACTCCCTGCAATGCAGAAATCTCAACGAGATCATACATGACAGGTGGCCGTCCAATCTCCGCTTGAAAACCTTCAGGGAAGCAGAGTCCACAACCTCCAGAGGGAGACCATTCCAGTGTTGAAGAACCCTTGCTATCACAATGTTTTTCCTGATGTTGAGTCAGAAACTCCTTTCTTGGTTTGAGGTCTACACTCCAGAGCAGCAGAAAACAAGTTGGGGCCATCTTCCATGTGACAGCCCTTCAGATATTTGAAGACAGCTATCAGATTTCCTCTCCTCCTTACTGCACTCAACATACCCAGTTCCCTCAACTGTTCTTCATAAAGTCTCGTTTCCAGACTCCATGATCATCTCTCTTTCTCTCCCCCCTTTTTTTTAACCTCCTGACAGATGTTCGGTCCAACAGGCAAGCTGAAATCAGCTGTTTCAGTAGCTTCAGATGACCAATGGAAGAGGATTCGCACAGTGCTCTCCCCCACTTTCACCAGTGGGAAGCTTAAGGAGGTAAGAGCTGGGACTGAGCTCACAATAATTGCTTAAAAGACCTAATAGTATTTCCTGCAATGCCCAGTCCAAGTCCCTGACCAGGACTGGCTTAGCCAGCAAAAACATGTTAATAAAGAGTTCTGGCCAGTATATTCTCCTATCCCTTTCTAAATGTTGCGAATGATCTAGTCTTTATTGCGCAAAAAGCATTTCCCTTGAGAATCTCGGCAGTTATTCTTTCATCAGAGAAGCCTAATTAAAAGTGCTGGTTTTGACCTTTAGGACACACCCAAAACTGTGTGGAGGACAATGCGGATTGGGATATGTCATTCCTTCAATGTGGGAAGCAGTAAATGCCGCTGAATGCTTGGGATGATAAATGAGGAGTGTCGCTGTTGCGCTTGAGTCCTGCTTGCGGGTTCCCATCGAGGCATCTGGTTGGCCGCTGTGAGAGCAGGATGTTGGGCTCAGATGAGCCCCCTTTGGCCTGATCCAGCACCCACACTATTTTTAGGTTATTGCATGTGGACTAGGAGCCGCTGCTCTCCGGCCCTGCCAAACCCCCACCCCTTTGCCGACTCCCATCCCTGCTCTTCACATCCCACACAGCTCCCCATCCCCTCACAGGTCCTCATTGTTCCTCCATCCCTGCTTTATTCAAACTTCCTCTGTTGTTTAAAACTGCCACTTTAAAACCTCCCCTTCTTTTTTGTTGCCCTCCCTTCCCCTGGCCTGCCTTCATGCAAAACCAGGGTTGTGATGGGGACGCTACACATCCTCCAGTGGGGATTGCGTGATGACAACCCTACATTTTTATGCATATAGGAAGATATACACTAGGCTGCTTCTAAGGTGAACTTGAAGAGATTGGGAAAGTTAGGAAGCAACAAGTCTGCAGTCAGGGAGGGAGCTTCAGTTTGGTTTCCTTAATACAGGGCGTACTTTTGTTTTTGGGGTGCCTTTTGATGTTATTGGAACACGGGTGGCACTGTGGGTTAAACCGCAGAGCTTAGGACTTGCCGATCAGAAGGTCAGCTGTTTGAATCCCAACGACGGGGTGAGCTCCCATTGCTCGGTCCCTGCTCCTGCCAACCTAGCAGTTCGAAAGCACGTCAAAGTGCAAGTAGATAAATTGGTACCGCTTCACCGGGAAGGTAAACAGTGTTTGGTTTGCCAGAAGCGGCTTAGTCATGCTGGCCACATGACCCAGAAGCTGTACGCTGGCCAATAAAGCGAGATGAGCACCACAACCCTAGAGTTGGCCACGACTGGACCTAATGGTCAGGGGTCCCTTTACCTTTACCTTGATGCTATTGCAAGCAGCAGTGGTTGGAGGACCAGGCAGGATATAAATGACCCCCTTTCTGCTTTGTGTTGCCCTATGCCACCTTCTCTCCCCTCCTCACCCTGTTGCTGCCACCTAAGATGTTTCCTATCATCAAGCACCACGTGGACAGCCTAGTGAAAAGTATTGAAGGCAAAGCGGAGAGGGCGGAGCCTGTGGACATCAAAGAGTGAGTAGCTGCCCAGTATGGCAAGTCATGCAACTCTTTGGGAAAACTCACCTTTCAGGGTGATAAATAGGCCTATGGTCTGGGGGGAGGGGAAAGCAAGATTTAGTGTGGCTGAGACTGGAGATTGTGGAATAGTCTTGGGCAGGGGGAGACAGTGGCTTTCCTGGCTCCCCTTGAGCAGAACAGGTGGAATTCACTTCCAAGAGAGGTTAGGCTGGCTTGCTCCTTGCTATCCTTCCACTAGCAGGCTATAGACCTCTTTCTTTGGGCTGAAACTTGCAAGCTGCTTGCACAGTACTCAGTACGTTTCCGAGCACAATTCAAAATGTTGGTGCTGACCTTTAAAGCCCTAAACGGTCTCAGTCCAGTATATCTGAAGGAGCGTCTCCACCTCCATCGTTCTGCCTGGACATTCAGGTCCAGCTCCGAGGGCCTTCTGGCGGTTCCCTCACTGCGAGATGCCAAGTTACAGGGAACCAGGCAGAGGGCCTTCTCGGTAGTGGCGCCCGCCCTGTGGAACGCCCTCCCATCAGATGTCAAAGCGATAAACAACTACCTGACATTCAGAAGACATCTGAAGGCAGCCCTGTTCAGGGAAGTTTTTAATATGTGACATTTTAGTGTATTTTTCATCTTTGTTGGAAGCCGCCCAGAGTGGCTGGGGAAACCCAGCCAGATGGGCGGGGTACAAATAATAAATCATTATTATTATTATTATTATTATTATTATTATTATTATTATATATAATTAAAGATGCTCTTGACAGCCTGGAGAGTCAAGACCTGCCCCCTGGAGGGGGCCAGGCAGATATGGGCATTTGGCAGTCCTGGGCCAGAGACACAGCAAATACCCTCCCATGCAAATTCAACCCACTGGTTCCAGGCTTTCTTCTTCTTCCTGATTTCTGTCCTGTGTTTTATTTTATTTGTTGTCTGTTTAGGAAATTTGGGGCCTACAGCATGGATGTGGTGACCAGCACTTCCTTTGGGGTGAACACGGATTCCATGAACAACCCCAAAGACCCCTTTGTCAGGGAGGCGAGCAAGCTGGTGCGGTTTGACCTGTTCTCCCCAGTCTTCGTTTTATTATGTACGTTACTTCTACTGCATATAAATATAAATATCCCTGCTGCTCCCAGAGGCCAGAGTCTCAGGGCTTATCTCCCAGAACTTTTTTTGGGCACCACACTTTCCAGGCAAAGCTCCATGCTTTAAAACTCTGTGTCCAAGATAATTTTTATTTTTTATTTTGTCTTGGCGCTTTCCCCAGGAAAACCCAATTGCCATTTGTTCTGATCTTGCATTTAAACGCAGGTTTTCCCAGGCAAAACACCAGGACAAAAAGACACAAGTGCTTGGACACAAAGCTTTAAAGCCTGGCCCTGTGCTTAAAAATGCAGCACAAAATGAGGTCTGGATGAGCCCTTAAACCAGTTGCCCTGCATATGCTGATTTGATTGACATCCTCTGATTTGCGCTGGAGAGTCACTGGCCTGGTTCAAGTGAGGAGCTGGGCTGGAGATGGTCTCCTCCATTCACGGTGGCCAGGGCAGGCTGTGGACCATTTTCCACCTGAGACGAGACACACTACTGACCCCACCCCCCAGACCTGGGCCCATGCTCTGGCAGGGTGGAAGGAGATCAGTGGCAACAAAGCTGCTCTGTGGTGGAAAAAACCCTTTTGGATGGGAGTCTTGGCCAAGAGAGGGTGTTTCATGAGGTGCTGCTGCTGTTCTCCTAGGCTTTGGATGAATCTTCCGCTTACCAAAACCCAAGTTGGCAGTTGCCACCACCAATAATAATAATAGTAATAATAATAATAATAATAATTTATTTATACCCCGCCCATCTGGCTGGGTTTCCAACAGATTATTAAAAATCAATAACCTATTAAACATTAAAAGCTTCCCTAAACAGGGCTGCCTTCAGGTGTCTTCTAAAAGTCTGGTAGTTGTTTTTCTCTTTGACATCTGGTGGGAGGGTATTCCACAGGGCAGGTGCCACTACCGAGAAGGCCCTCTGTCTGGTTCCCAAGGCCGAAGAGGGGTGGCAGCTGGAAGGAAAGGGTTGGAGGTGGGGTTTTGGTTTTTCCCTGTGGAACATGCTGCCTGAGGCAGGTTGCTTCAGGTTGCCTTAGTGGTGTGCCGGCCGGCCGGGAGAACCCGTCCAGCACATCCCTGGACCCTAGTGATGCTGGGATGCCAAGCCATGCTGTCTCCCTTCTAAAGGGTTTTCTGACTGCACAATCCAAGCCTTATGTGCATATGAGCACCTCCTCAACTGTGAGGCTTAGAAAATGTGGTCTTGCATGCTGGGATAATGCTGCTGCTGCTGCTTCCTAAGGCTCATTCTTTGCTCTCTCCCCCCTCCAACCAGATTTCTTTCCATTCCTAAGTCCCCTTCTGGACAAGATGAACTTCCATATCTTCCCCAGCAGTGCTGTGAACTTCTTTGCCAGGGCAATCACGAACATCAAGAAGGAACGGGAGCAAGCAAAAGGAAAGGTAAAAAACAACAACAACAAAATCCTCAGTGAGTTAACCTAGATGAGAAAAAAAAATCATTTCAGATTTTTTAGATGGGGGAGGTGGGGGGGAAGTGCATCGGTGAGTCCTGACACTCTGATGTGACTGGTTAATTTTCTAAGTTGCTGTTTGTTTGTTTTTTAAAAAAAGATTGGTTTATAGAAGAATTTTAAAAAGATTGGAAACTGACTTAAAAAAATTAAATTCTAGTATTTGTATACTGCCCTATACCTGGAGGTTTCAGGGCAGTTCACAGAATAAAATCAAAATATAAAACCACAAAATACACAATCAAAGTAAAAATAACAACCCAATAACCCCCCCCCCCCCATTTTAGAATGGCATAGAATCCTCTCGACATTTAAAGCAAGACAATTAACAAACCTGGACAGGAGCCACTCATTGGAAAGACCGTGGTCTCAGAAATGTCGGTGGCAATATTGATTGGCAACCAACTTGGCCAGGTGCCTTTCTGATGCAAAAACAAAAAATAAGAGGGGGAAGGGGGAGCTATCCAGTCCCACCCACCCCCATTCAAATTGCATTGCTTGTAAGGGTAAGCCCTCATGCCGGGATAGTTCAGTTGGTTAGAGCAAGGCACTGAGAATGCCAAGGTTGCAGGTTCAGTCCCCGTATGGAACAGCTGCATATTCCTGCCTTTCAGGGGGTTGGACTAGATGATCCCCGAGTTCCAATGATTCTAAGATACTTTGGTTATTTTTGTTCCCAGGGCAGAGTGGATTTCCTACAGCTGATGATCGACTCCCAAAAGTCAGATGTGCAATACGAGAGCAATGGTGTGAACCACAACTATAAAGGTAGCATGTGTTGTAAAAGGAAGGTCCAAAGTCTGTGCATGTGCAATGGGGGTTGTTGCATAGCTGTCAACTTTTCCCTTTTCTTGCGAGGAATCCTATTCGGAATAAGGGAATTTCCCTTAAAGAAAGGGAAACATTGACAGTGATAGGTTGTTGCGGTGTTTAAATGGGGAGGGGAACCATGTATGACACCTTGAGCTCCTTGGGAAGAAAAAGGCGGGATAGAAACCAAATACATAACACATAAATAAATCCAGGCGCACAAACTCTAAACATTGCTTTGCCAAAGAAATGGAAGGAGTTTGGCAGCCACACCCATCCTGTGAGGGAGAAACGAATTTGAGCCTCAGGCTCTGTGTAGCTTTTGCATTCGTTACCATAAATTTTATTTCACAATAATAATAACAGCAACAACTTCCATTCCATCCCAGAGCTTCTGGGCTGATCACAGATATGCCCCCGCCCTGAGCTCCTTAACTGGGGTTGGAATAATATATATTCTGAAAAAGCAGATTTTGCAACCTTGGCAGGAACCCATGCTTCCTTTGATGTTTTCTATGAACATTAATTAACAGTACTAGGAATTCATTATATGATTCCACCCTCCAGCCTTGCCTAGGGACAGGCATAAAAGCAGCTGAGCCCATCCCATTTTAAGTCATCCTGTTTTCAGTGGCGGACCTACATTTTGGGTGGCCCTAAAGCTTGAACTGTCATGGAGACCCCTTCTCAACCAGGAATGAAGTCTAGGTAACCACTGTTCTCATCTTCACTGGGGTTGTTCCATGACAGATCAGCGCTTAAAACCCCCCAAAAAACTACTACATCTCAGATCTGGGTTAAAATTGCTGGGTTATCTCACATGTCAAAGTCACTGGTGTGAATAAATATTTCCTATGCATTATAGTTCTCAGGTTATTGGTGGGATCGAAACAATATACTTCATTAGTTTCACATACCCTCCAACATTACAATAGAGACGTCCTAAGGAAAAGTGGGACATTCCAGGATCAAATCAGAAACTGGGACTGCTTCTGTAAATCCGAGACTGTCCCTGGAAAATAGGGACGCTTGGAGGGTCTGGTTTCCTAGTAGATCTGCCTGTGCTTCTGTCCAAACCTCTCTATCCTTTCCCTGTACAGCATTGACCGAGGAAGAGATTTCGGCACAAGCCATTGTGTTCATATTTGCGGGATACGAGGCCACCAGCAATATCCTTGGCTACATGGCATACGAATTAGCGACCCACCCGGACGTCCAGCGAAAACTGCAAGCTGAGATTGACGCTGTCCTGCCTAATAAGGTATTTAGTAGCTCTCAGGGCCAAGCATCAGAGGAATCCCTTCCATCAACCACATCCATTAAGCAGCACCTACCTGTGACCTCTTTTACTATTAAAAAAGCAGATATAAAATGACATTGTATAATACAGGCCCTCTGTGCTAGGGATGTTGGAGGAATTTGGCACCTGTGAATTCTGATGCAAACTCACCTGGCCGTGGACTGCTTAGTGCAGATTGGAACGCAATCTGCCATCTTTGAGGTTGTTGGGAAAATGCCCTGGGGTGCCCCTGCAGCCCCTGAACTCCGAGCATCCTCCGGTATGTGCAGTTATGGAAAAGGCATTTCCATTCTTCTCCAGTGCGCTTCAGCGACATATATCAAATGATATATGCACACTAATCTTCTGGCAAAACACAGCAAGAAGTGTGAGACCTCGTAGAGCTAATCTACGTATTTATTTGCACACTGTGTACAGACAAAGGATTCATGGTGTCCTCTCTCTCCAGCTCTGAGAGAAGAACAGACAGAAGTAAAAGCAAAAGTACAGTACAATAGCTAATACAGCGGAAGAGATAAGACTGTCTTCCGTTCCCACACTCTTCCCAGACAGGCATTGATTTACACCAATCTCATCTGCAGCTTTGGAGGTGTGACATGCTAACAGAGGTTTCACAGACTCCATATTTTGCAATGCGTTTCTCAGCTCAGAAACAAATGGAAAAACAATGCACCAATGTTCATCCATTGAATCAACTCAAAGGCAAAAGAAAGAATTATGTACCCAAATTTAATGATTTGTTTCATGAAATGAATACACCACCTGGTTATCTTCCTTTTAATCAAAAAAACACACACCCTTAGAAGCAGTTTACAAAAGAAAGACAAAATATTGGTAAAAACAGTTAAAAGCAACTGTTTTAAAACATTTTAAAATAAAATCAAATCAGCTATAAATGAAAAAAAAAGATTAAAGGAAATGGTAGTATTCTACATACTACATATCTGGGACAGCTTCTCTAAACAAAAATGTCTTTAGCAGGCACTGAAAAGAGAACAGTGAATGTACTTACCTGGCTGGACAATGAGGAATGGAGGGGGTGGGGGTCCAGCTGGAGAACCCCCTAGAGAAGCCTCAGGAGAGAAGGCTCAGAGCCAGGGGAGTGGGACACAGAAGACAGGTCAGAGGATGAAAGGGGGGCGGAATAGTTGGATGCTGAAGAAGCAAAAGGCTTGAGTGAGAGAGAAGAAGAGGCAGAAAGCACTGCGGACACAGGACAGGCAGCTGAGGAGGAGGTGGGGACAGAGGTTACAGCAAACTTGTAGGAACCTGACAGTCCTACTGTATTCAGCTCCCTTCCTCCCTTGTCTAAGGGCATAGAGGGCCCTGCATGTAGCAGAACAAAGAGCACAGAGGGTGCAGAGCCCTCCTCCCAGATCGAGTTTAAGACTGTTGGGAAAACATCCAGCCAAGGAGGAAGTGGGAGGAACAGATTGTCAGTTCTGGCAATTGCTTTGCCCGTGGGTTTTTCTGTCTGTAGTCTGTTTCCTTGAAGTAGGGACGCAGGTGGCGCTGTGGGTTAAACCTAGGGCCTAGGACCTGCCGATCAGAAGGTCGGCGGTTCGAATCCCTGCGACGGGGTGCGCTCCCGTTACTCGGTCCCCACTCCTGCCAACCTAGCAGTTTGAAAACATGTCAAAGTGCAAGTAGATAAATAGGTACCACTCTGGCGGGAAAGTAAACAGTGTTTCCATGCGCTGCTCTGGTTCGCCAGAAGCGGCTTAGTCCTGCAGGCTACATGACCTGGAAGCTGTACGCCGGCTCCCTTGGCCAATAAAGCGAGATGGGCGCCGCAACCCCAGAGTCGGCCACGACTGGACCTAATGGTCAGGGGTCACTTTACCTTCCTTGAACAAAGAACCAACTTTACTACTTCTATCTGAGTTTCTGTGTTGGCCCCAATGTAGACAGTGACCAACTTTTTAAACATAACTCTCCCATCCCTCTCTTTCTCCCTCCCTCCAAAAGGCTCCCATCACCTATGATGCCGTCATGCAAATGGAATACCTTGACATGGCTACCAGCGAAATCCTCCGGATGTACCCGGTTGGCGGGCGAATTGAAAGAGTGTGCAAGAAAGACGTGGAGTTGAATGGAATCACCATTCCGAAAGGGATGACGGTTATGATTCCACCAAGCATCTTGCACTACGACCCAGAATACTGGCCAGAACCCAAAGAATTTAGACCCGAAAGGTACTGAATGCAGCAACCACCTCCTCCTGCTCCTCTTTGCTTCTAGTCGTCAGGGTGTGTGTAAGGCAAGGACTAGGAAGACTCAGGGGGAAATCCCCACTTGGCCATGAAGCTTGCTGGGTGATCTTGGACCAACCATGGTCTTCCAGGGTTGTTGTGATGATAAAGGTGGAAAGGGAAGAGAGCCAGGAGCATTGCCCTGAGCTTCTTGGTAGAAGTGATGGGTATAAATATAATCATTAACCATAAGAGGTTGTGCGAGTTTGGGGACAGCATAAGGGTTTTTGTTTGTGGTTGTGGAAAGTATTGAGTTACATAAGAACATGATAAGAGCATCTGCTGGAGAAGGCCAGTTTCCCATCTAGTCCAGCATCCTGTTCTCCGAGAAGCTCCAATGGGAAACCCAGAAGCAGGATTTGAGCACAAGAGCAAATCTCCCCTCCTGTGGTTTACAGCTACTGATATAACCTCACATTGGATGAACTACTTCTCCTTTATCAAGGATGGGGAGCATGTGAGACCCAGCCAGCATTGCCAACAGTCAGAGATGATGGGAGCTATGGACCAAGATCCTAAGGACCACACCTTAAGCTTCCTCATCCTTGCCTTGCACCAACCAATGCTTCTGAAGGCATGGGTTGCAAACCTCCATCTTTGTTCCCAAGTCTGAGGAGCCAACAACCCCCCCTCTCACACAACTCTGGCCTTTGTCTTTCTTCCTAGCAGCTAGGTGAGGGAGGGTTAGGGTTAGGCCCCTCCAACCCTTCTCACCGGCTCATACGAGATCAGCACAAATAGCTGGGCCTGGTGAGCCCTTAATGTTCCCAAAGCCATAGTTATAATTCGTGGGTTGCCATCTGATTTTATTCTGATTTAAAGCTGTATTTCAACCGATTGTTTGATCTTATGTTTTAATGTATTATATATTTGATGTTAGCCACCCTGAGCCCGGTCTTGGCTGGGGAGGGCGGGATATAAATAAAAATCACCATTATCATCTAGCTGGGTTTCCCCGGCCACTCTGGGTGGCTTCCAACTAAATATTAAAAATGCAATAAAACTTCCCTAAACATAGGTGGTACTTAGGTGGCCACTATCCCACAACCAAACTTGCCTGGCTAGCTCCACAAGGGAATCCTCCATTAGCTTGTAACCCTTGCTGGATCCAGGACCCCAGGAAGTAGAAGGGGCTCAGGCATCAGGCAGACTTAGCCCCCAGACTCACAACAATGTATTTGAGGGAAGAGTGCATCAAAATGCTTGTACCTGATTCCAGCTCTCTGATTTGGTGGTACTGGGAGGACAGCATGAGAGCCTGGCCTGTAGAACTCCCATTCCGAGACCAGCCAGAGACCTGACAGGCAATGCAGGGGGTCTTTTCTTTTCTTTTTTAAAAAATAATTTTTATTAACCGGCACATCACATCACATCACATCACATCACATCACATCACATCACATCACATCACATCACATCACATCACATCACATAAATTCCGAATTACAAAGCCGAATTTTAAATTTTGTTGAGGGGACCCATATTTCAAGATCCGAAGGGGGATTCTGATCATCTTCTTGCCACTGCGTTAATGTCCAAATCAGTCCAAACAAAGTTCATAATTCTATCCGGTCTTATCTTGCTGTTTCCACATCACATCTTGTTCATATATTTTCTCTTTTTTCTTTATGATCTCTTCTGATAGTCTCCTGAAGCCCAATAAACACCAATAATAATCCTGTGTGAATTTTTCCGTTCCTCCAATCCTCCAATCGAGATGGTTTCCATATATCATCGCTTTCATAGATAACAGCACTCTTTCCATCATTAATTACAGAACTGTTGTTCTTAAGTCCCACTGAGGAGTTTCACCCACAATATAAAAACAGCTCTATTTCTCTATTTCTCCTCTCAGACTTAAGTCCTCCGACAGAACTTCCCAATATGGCGACGGAATTTTTAACTGCGTCATTCCAAAGCCCTTATACATTCCACGCGCTTCTTAAAACATGCTTTGCTTTGAAAGTTTATCTCCACACAGCCTTAAATCCACAGCTTAAGTCCTTAAAACGGCATTTCTGACTGGGGGGGGGGGATTCTTGTTTAATCACATAAAGGAAAGAAAGGAAAGTTTTTTTCCCCTCCCCCATCAGTCCCTTTGCCATACCGAGTCTTGGCGTATCTTCTCATGATTTATACTTGTTCCTCCGACTCGTCTTGTTTTATCAGAGATCTCTTCTGTTAGCAGTCTTTACTCCCCCTTCATCCTTGAGATATGTGCATTCGCTTCATCCAAATTGTTTCTTTTGAAGTTCTTGCAGCTAGTGGCGCGGATCAGAGACGGCGTCCAGGAGCGCCGAAATCCCACAGGAGGGCATTGTGCCTAGTGCCCCCATCCCCACAAATTTGGGGGTGGTATAGGGCACAGCAGGCAAGGGCAGTCCCCCACCACAATCCCGGGGGAGGTAGGGAGGCTATTTACTCCCATCACAGCCTCCAATTTACCTCGTGTGGGTCGGAGAGATGTTATTGTCAGCCATCTTCTGATGCGCCCCTAGTGGTCCCTCCGCAGGGGGTCTTTTCTTAAGCCCCTTCACTGCTCAGACGGTTGCAAATGACGGTTTCTCCTCCCTTCTGTCTGCTAACAGATTCAGCAAAGAGAATAAGGAGAGCATCAACCCTTACATTTACCTGCCATTCGGAGCTGGTCCCAGGAACTGCCTTGGGATGAGGTTTGCTCTCCTTACCGTGAAGGCTGCTATTGCTAGCCTGATGCAGAACTTCACCTTCAAGCCCTGCAAGGAGACAAAGGTGAGGCACCGACCCTACCGTCGGGTAGAGGGCAGCAGCTGCCTTGGGACAGGGAGGGTTGTGCACCTGGCCATCCCGCAGCTGAGCTTGGGTGCAGTGCAGGGGCTGCTGTCCACATGCTGGTGCTGAAGTCAGAGTCCGCTGCCAGGCCGGGCGGCTTCATTTGTGGATGGGGGGTGGCAAGCGGAGGGTGGATTTTGCCCCAGGCAGAAAAAACTCTTGGGCCAGCTCTGGGACCTGGGACTGATCTGTGCTGCTGTCTACAAGGGAGACAGCCAACCTGAATCAGATGGAGCTTTTCCACCATATGGAAATGTTAACAGGTTATGCCTCACCTGCAACACAGGTGGTACTGAGTGTTCCAGAAGGTGCTGCCATTTCTTCTTAACCCTTTAGTGCTCCTCCCTGACTGAGGGCTTATCCACACCTCCCTTTGCTCCACAGCTTTCCCTCGAGGAAACCTAATATTTAGCACTGAATCAGAACAAAGGCAATCAGATTTTCTGGGGACTGCTGCTTGTGCTGATTTAGTGCTAAAGAGTGGGTTTTCCAGGAAAAAGCAGTGGGGCAAAGGCAAAACCACTTGGACCCATGCCGTGGGTCAAGCAGAAAACCACGCAGACTTGTGCTTCCTGGGCATGGGAAGTATGGTCGTATGTGGCACAGCAGCGTTTGCTGCCACTCATTATTTGTTATCTATGCCTTTCATCCTTTTGGTGCAGCCCAATGAGGGAAAGCCAGATGTGGAAGGTTCTTTTCAACCGCACATCTGACGCAGAGACAGAGGCACCGCAGGAAAAGGCAGCTTCAGAGGTTCCTATGTTGGGGTGGGGGACACATGTCAAGGGTGGGTGGAGCTGAAACCAATGGCGGGCAAAGCCACAACCCAAAGTGGGTCAGGTTGCCACCTTTTCTCTCTTTCTCCCCCTCTCTCTTTGCCAGGAAGGGACAGGTTACTCTTGCCAGTTGTCAAAACTGATTGCGATCATTTGCAGAGCTGCCTTTTTTAAAAAAAAGAAAAAAAAAGAAGAAGCCAAGGGCTGTGCCCAAAATGGAGAGGACCATATGCTGCCATTTTCTGATCATATGCTGTCCCACGTACTGCTCAACTACACAAAGATGCCTATTAATTGTTCATGGGCAGCAGCCCTCTTAGCTCCTACGGTGTCTGAATAGGCTTGCAAATGCACAGTGTTCATTTCACATGGGCTGAGATAGGATTGGGAGGTTATGGCTGCAAGTCCTCTGGCTATGGGGAAAAACACATTATTCCTTTTAGACTACTGCACTCTTGTGATAAGGGCGTAAACATGCAGTAGAAGAAAGTTGAAGAGTTTGCGATATCCCTGAGTCCATGCCTCTTCACCATCCTTAAGATCTCTGTTGCACCTCCTTTTTCAAAACCCTTCTGTTTTCTGGCCTCTAAATCCGATTTTTCCCTCTCATGTTCCAGATCCCAATGGAATTGGTCTCAATCGGACTGATAAAGCCCAAATACCCCATCATCTTGCAAGCCGTCTCCAGAACCAGCTCTGCACAGTAGTTGAGTTTTTCCAGCAGAATCCCATTACTTTGGCAATGCTGAGAGATCTGTGGCCAGTGTATCGATCCTTTGGACCATTCTTCTGGTGAAATGTGTTTTGGCCTTTATTTGCACAAACTCTTCCGTCCCTTGCCATGTGATGACTTGGACACCTCAAATTTTCATACTTCACAATTTTCTACTGTGCATGCATGAGCACATGGCTGAGGTTGTGTCGATGGAAGCCTAGCAACTTAGCAGTGACAAAAAAAGTGACAAAGGTTCTCACCTCTGAAAGCAGCAGTTTCCTGAATAAGTTCTGCTGGCCCTTCCATGTCTAGCTGACTATCATCACCCACGTGGCCAGTTCAGAAAGTGTGGCTGTGATTGGTGGTGTGACTGGTCCAGGGAGCAAATTCATTCACTCTTAATCAGCCGCATTTGCTTCAATAATGTCAGGATGCAGGGAAATCAAATACTTTACGTGGGTCCTTGACTTCCTGGGATTGCTTTATGAAGAAAGAAGAACAAAAAAATGTGGTGTTGAAGAAGCAGCTGGGGGAAAGGCAGTAACAAGATGCAAAATACTCCTGGGGTCAGGGTCTGCTGTTATTTTGAGTGATTATTTTAACCCCCTTCCTCCTCAAAAGTCTTAGTACTTTCCACCAAAACTGGAATCAACAAACCTTCAAGTATGTGTGTGTGTTTGTGTGTGTTTTCAAAAATAAGATTGTACCAACAAAAATAAAGAATAAAGAAACAACGCTAGCTGTGTGGAACATTTATTGCGGGTGCCATAAAAAGGGCAGACTGTTCAGGATGCTTTGGCAGACATAGAATCATGGAATCCTAGAATTGGAAGGGACCCTGAGGGTCATCTAGTCCAACCCCCTGCAATGCAGAAATCCCAGTTAAATCATCCCTGACAGATCCCTCCTAAGCCAACCTCTGCTTAGGAGGAAGGAGCCCACTACCTTCCGAAGGAGACCATTCCAGCTCTTACTGTCAGAAAGTTCTTCCTTTCATAGGAATCTCCTTGCTTGTAACTTGAAGCCATTAGTCAGAGTTCTACCCTGCAGAGCAGGAGAAAACAAACTTGCTCCATGTGACAACCCTGAAGATATTTGAAGAGGACATCATCAAAAACCATTGCACAAAGGGAGATTTTGGAAGGAAGAGTCACATATTGATAAGGTAGCCTCACAACATAGACGTGTTTGTTCTTGGGGCGCTGTGGTCTAAACCACTGAGCCTCTTGGGCTTGCTGATTGGAAGGTCGCGGTTCGAATCCCCACAACGGGGTGAGCTCCTGTTGCTCTGTCCCAGCTCCTGCCAACCTAGCAGCTCAAAAGCATGCCAGTGCAAGTATATAAATAGGTACCGCTGCAACGAGAAGGTAAACAGCGTTTCTATGTGCTCTGGCTCTCGTCACGGTCCTCCGTGCACCAGTAGCGGATTATTATTATTATTATTATTATTATTATTATTATTATTATTAATTTTTATTTATACCCTGCCCTCCCCGGCCAGAACCAGGCTCAGGGTGGCTAACACAAGTAAAATTACAATAAAAACATAATAGGAAAAAAACCCCAATTTAAATAGAGGTTAAAATGCAATTTAAAATGCAGCCTCATTTTAAAAGTAGCCCATAGATCAAAACTGTAAGGGGAGGGAAACCTAAGGGTCAGACTGAGTCCAAACCAAAGGCCAGGCAGAACAGCTCTGTCTTGCAGGCCTTGCAGAAAGATGTCAAGTCCCGTAGGGCCCTAGTCTATTGTGACAGAGCGTTCCACCAAGTCGGGGCCAGTACTGAAAAGGCCCTGGCCCTAGTGGAGACCAATCTAACCACCTTGCGACTTGGGACCTCCAAAGTGTTGTCATTTGTGGACCTAAAGTGGGGCATACCAGGAGAGGCGGTCTTGTAGGTACGTGGGTCGTAGGTCACATAGGGCTTTAAAGGTCAAAACCAGCACCTTAAACCTGATCCTGTACTCCACCGGGAGCCAGTGCAGTTGGTAAAGCACTGGATGAATGTCCTGCTGGCCACATGACCCGGAAAACCGTCTGTGAACAAACACCGGCTCCCTCGGCCTGAAAGCGAGATGAGTGCCACAACCCCAGAGTCACCTTTGACTAGACTTAACTGTCTGGGGGTCCTTTACTTTTACCTTTACCTATGCAGTGTGCTTTTCTTCTCTAAAACATGCAAACGAAAACACGCGAGCATCAAAATGTTCTCACATCGTAGCCCCTCTTAGAGCCCTCCTACAAAGGGTTAACTGCTCAGACAAGGCAGCAGTCCCACCCCCCTCTCAAACTATCCTTCCATCCATCATGCACAGCTATATTTCATATCACTAGTCATGCATGCACACACAGTGCGATAATTTGTGAGTGATTTGGTTCTGAATGTGTGCATTGGCAGAGAGAAATGGGGCTGCAGAATGCAATTTGTGAAGCGCTTGCCCTCACCATGCTGCTGTTCTTAAATCATGACTAACATTACTTACATATGAGTTTGGGGTGCAATTCCATTTCAGGCACCCCAATACAAATACTCTCCATCAGCTTATTTATTGTAGCGTAAGAAAGGGAGCCCCAGGCCCTGCCAAGAAATGGTCTAGGGGCCTAAGGGAGCCCAGTCAGTAGAATATGAGAATCTTAATCCCAAGGTTGTGGGTTCGAGTCCCAAGTTGGGTGAAAGATCCCTGTATTGCAGAGGGTTGGACGAGAGTCCAGGGCTCAGCAAACTTTTTCAGCAGGGGTCTGGTCCACTGTCCTTGAGACCTTGTGGGGGACCGGACTATATTTTGAAAAAAAAAATGAACGAATTCCTATGCCCCACAAAGAACCCAGAGATGCATTTTAAATAAAAGCACACATTTTACTCATGTAAAAACACGCTGATTCCCGAACCGTCTGCAGGCTGGATTTAGAAGGTGATTGGGCTGGATCCAGCCCCCGGGCCTTAGTTTGCCTACCCATGGACTAGACAACCTTCATGGTCCCTTCCAACTCTACAATTCTATGATTCTAAGATGTGTGTGTGTGTGTGTGTGTGTGTGTTTGCTGGCACACGCACACACATGCGTACACACACACACACACACACACACACACACACACACACAACTGATGAACAGCAAGAACCTAATACCGGTAATCTAATAACACTTAAAGTGCTTTAATTGTATTAAACATTAATAAAATGTAATTTTATGATACTGAAAAATTGCGTGCCTTGTGCTTTTCAATTATGCTAGTGCCTTTGCACTCACTTATTACTTGCTGAGCACTTGGGCAGAATATTGCCTGCATGTTTTTCCTTATCTCAACAAAGAAAAACAATAATGGATATTTGCTTATTTTTTAAAAAAACACCCACAGACCCACACAACATGGGGAAGCTCCTTCACTTCCCAAATTGTGTTCTTCTGGCTGTGGGTAGACTGCCCCATGCCAGAGTCCATTCCCCTTTGAGTTGGAAGGGTCAAAATGCCTGTGCAGAACCATTGCCAGGCCAAGCGTTAAGCATAAAGAGTTGGTCGTCTTTCTCATGACAGCAGCAAGACAAACAGTTGCTTCCAATTGGAAAGAAGCCACCACCCATTATATGTGGAATATAGCTCTTACAAAGCGCTTAACTCACCATCAGAGGGTGATAAGAGGAATAGTAAAGATGGCTTTGACTCCGTAGAGTATCAATTTATATCGTTTATTAACAACGGCACTGTAATCTCCCTTCCGTCTCAGCCACTATGGACAAATTATCTGAGTGCTTTACTCTGAAGTATACCCTGTGGATGTGAGTTTCATCTGTCATGCAAAAGATTTTCCACATCTGTTTTGATGCCACGTGGATGACTGCATACAAGACTAAACATCTGTACATGCATTTGTTATGGAAGACAATGCTTTATTCTTGTAATTGGTTTTTTAAGAAGTTTGTAGGAAGGAAGGAAGGAAGGAAGGAAGGAAGGAAGGAAGGAAGGAAGGAAAGAAGGAAAGAAGGAAGGAAGGAAGGAAGGAAGTGATTGGAGTGGTCAGCCTCCAATGCCCCACTTCTGTCTCCTTGGCTCTTAGCTCCCCCACTAGATAATCCCAATCCCGCCCCCCGCTTTGGGAACCATTGCATAGCTGTCAACTTACAGATTTGAAAATAAGGGACCAGCAGCCTCGAAAATAAAGGATCAGCAGCCAAAATAAGGAATCAACAATTACTTTGATAAAATACATATTTTGTTGTGTGCAAATGGCTTTAGATACCTATTAGGTCCATAAATTACCATATAGCATATATTCAACACAAAAAAGCTACAATTTGTTGTTGACAAAGCACAGCTGGACATAGAAAGGGCCCCATTACCTTCAGTAGCTTATTTAAGGGACATCATCAATAAGGGACAGCAGCGGGACATGGTGCAGGGATAAGGGACTGTCCCGCCAAATAAGGGACGCTTGACAGCTATGAACCATTGACTTACTCCATTCATGCTGATACTGCGCACCTGCTCTAGAGATAGCAAAAGAAAAGAAAACCGACTAACTACGAAACATTTGCAACAGCGGTGGGGGTGGGAAGCATGAAAAGAATTGAGAGAGAGCGAGATCTTGGCATTCAGTAAGCAAAACATGCACTTCTAAATGGGATATTTAAAATGAATGATTGTTAATCTAGCCATAATACGTTGAGAGCGCCACATTCCCAGTACATGAAGTCTTCAGAAACGAAGTCATTAGTGTAACTACATATGCCTGCTCATTCTTTTCAAGATAGGGAAATGTGAATAATTCCCTGCCAAGGGACAATTACAGCCTGCCATTCCAGCCTCATGAGGCCATATGCATCAAGGGGCAACAAGATAACATTAATAAGTATTCTGCAGAGAAAATTAGATCAATAATGGTTTGGCAGCATAACATCTAATTTGAAAATGATATCCACAATGCTGTGGCGGTTGCATGAGAGAGGTGCCTGCCGCATATTCCAAACATTTCTCACTTTTGCCCCCCTCCAGAATTCTCACCTTCATTCCACCTTCTTTTATTTTGGCTTTGGAAAGAATCCATGCAACAGAGACTCGATCCAAGCTGCACAAAGTTCAGCTGGATTCGTATCAGAGGAAAGCAGAACAGCTGTTTTGAAAAGCAGCATGTGTGGGCTTTGATAGCTCTTAACCAGGATGGCTGAACGGAGCCTCCGTAGCAGGGAGAAAGTGGAAAGAGAAAAGGTTTTCTCCCTGTCTCATAACTCACGGACACCCAATGAATCATAGAACTGTAGAGTTGGAAGGGACCCCGAGGGACATCTAGTCCAACCCCCTGCAGATTCAGGACAGATAAAAGGAAGGACTTTTACTCTGACACAGATTTGAACTACGGGGCTCACTTTCCCTGGAGACTGATGACCACTAAACTAGATGGCTTTAGAAAAAAGATCAGACAAATTCACCGAGGAAAAGGCTATCACTGGTTACTAGCCATGATGGCCTTGCTCTGCCTCCACAGCTGGAGACAGCGATGCTTCTGAAGACCAGTTGCGGCCGGGGATCTCCCTCTTTTGCCACCTACCAGCTCCATCCAGCATGGCCAGTGGCTAGGAATGATGGGCACTGCAATCCTACGACTTTTGGAGGACACCAGTTTGGAGAAGGCTGAGACAGGCCTGTGGTCACCCTCCCAAGTGAATTCCTTTGTATGTACTTAGTGGAGTGGATGGCGCAGTGGTCTAACCACTGAGCTTCTTTGGCTTGCTGATCAGAAGGTTTGCAGTTCAAATCTGCTCGATGGAGTGAGCTCCCGTTGCTTTGTCCCTGCTCCTGCCAACCTAGCAGTTTGAAAGCACACCAGTGCAAGTAGATAAACAGGTACCGCTGTGGTGGGAAGGTAAACAGCATTTCCTTGTGCTCTGGCTTCTGTCACGGTGTCCCATTGTGCCAGAAGTGGTTTAGTCATGCTGGCCGCATGACCCGGAAAGCTGTCTGAGGACAAACGCTGGCTCCCTTGGCCTGAAATCGGAGATGAGCGCTGTACCCCATAGTCACTTTTGACTGGACTTAACCATCCAGGAGTCCTTTACCTTACCTTTATTTACTTATACATACACACATCCTGCCTTTACAGGTCCCCTTCTTTTCCTAATACCCCACGAGACACAGATGCCAAATTTATTTGTTATTCAAGCTAGAACACAGGGGCTGTTATTACCAATCCTTCTAGGCTGCCCTGAATGCTCTCCCCCTCCCCATTTTTTGGGGCTGAATTGCAGGCATAAAAAATAATAATCCTTTAAATAAATAAATAACTCCAGCCTTCTCTTCTCCTTCTGTATAGAGATTTGAAGGAACTTTCTTTTTAAAATACATGTTGCAATAAGTGTGGTCATGAAACTTACTGCAATACAGTCCTCACAGGTGATGCAAGAGTTTTGAGGTCGGATGGGTAACCCCAGTCTGATGCAACATGGAGACATCTAAGGAAATTGCTTCATCTTTTTCTTTTAAGAGACGAATGCAAAGAAAAGCACATTCTGATGAGACATCATTGTAACATGGGCTTGTCCTTGAATTTGCATATTTTTCAGTTTTTAGACAGATTGCTCCATCCTATTTGCTGGCGTCGTGGGTTGGCTGGGGAACCCCCAAAGGAAGAAGGCTCAGAGCCAGGAGATTGTGGTGGATGACGACATGTTGTCAGAGGGAGAAGGGGGAAGAGAAGGTGTCAGAAGTGGAAGAGGTTGTGGCCAGTGGCGTAGCGTGGGTTGTCAGCACCCGGGGCAAGGCAAGTAATTTGCGCCCCCTAACCCGTGGATTTGCGCCCCCTAACCCTAACCCCCAGATGTTGTGCGCGGTGCGGCTGGCCCCCACTGGTTGTGGCAGAGAGCAGTCAAGAATCAGAGGCAGCACGATGGGAGATCAGCTCTGCCCAAGGCAGGATGCAGAACAGCAAGAACCAGGAAAAGAGAGACATAATAGACATAATATGAAGAACCATCACGGACAGAACAACTGCCACACATAGGAAGAACAAGGATATTGTTTGAGCGCCTCACTTGTAGTATTATAAATGATTTATTGTGTCAACACGAATAGAAGTTATTAATATTGCAGTTGTTGTATAAGGGATTGTTATTTCGACCAGAGTGTAATTGAAATTAATAAGATTTTGGAATACAGAAATAAAGTTAATCATCAAACCAGGGGCGACGACACACACTTTAATTGTGTTATTTGGTATGTGAATGATTGGTATTGGTTATTCTATTATAATTTGGCATTGTTATAATGAGGCTATTATTGGGTTGTAATTGGAAACTAACAAAAATTATTATCACAAGAATCAGAGGCAGGAGCAGGGCCGGGAGCAAAGGCCTAGCATCTTCTATTGCCGCCCAGGATAGGTGCAAGTCGGGGGGCATTCACATGTGTTGGAGGTGGGTGGGCAGGGCATGCCAGGGGGCAGGGCACACTGTTGGGCGATGCCCTCATGCACCGGAGCCTGCTGCTTCTGCCCCCGGGTCGGGCCTGACCCGGGAGTGGAGCTGCGGCCAGCTGCCAGCATGGGGCCACCGTGCGAAGGAACTGCCTCCACAGCTCTCTTGCAGATCCGCAGCCCAGGGGAGGAGAGGGTCGTTGAAGCAGCCACTGCCTCCCCTTCTCTCCTTCACTTCTGCCCCTGGGTCAGGCCTGTTTTACCATGATGCATACTCTGTACAAAATCAGTTCCGCTCAACTCTGTACCTCTCAGTGCATTTATTTGATTGTTAGAATTGGGTTAGGGTGAAGGTTTTTGTTTTACTCATAGGAAGAGCCTGCTGGATCAGGCCTATTGTTATGTGCTGAGTTGAATAGGATCCAAAATGCAGCAGTCTGATTGGTCCTAGAACAATAGGATTCAGAATGCAGCAGTCTGATTGGTCCTAGAACAAATGCAGCAGTATGATTGGTCTGTAGGAGCCACCCAATCCAGCTCCAGATAGAAGTGAATCCACAACCTGATTGGCCTACAGGAGAATTCCGTAATTAGCCAATCACGTGCAGCCCATTGTGTAAATAATGTATATAAAGCAGATACTTTGGGGAAACTTCCATTCCTCCTCACCGCTATGAGCTGAATAAAGAGCATGAAATCCACTCTCGACTCTGAGTATATTTCACCTATGGTAGGGTTATCAGACGTCCCTGTTTCCCAGGGACAGTCCCTGGATTTGTGAATAAGTCCCCGGGCAAATTCCATCCCTGGCATGTCCCCGGATTTCATCTAATTTCCCCGGGAAACGCAGCAGCGGCAGTCTCAGCAGCCCGGAGCAGTTGCCCCTGCTGGCTTCAGGAGCTGCTCAAAAGTCCCCATCTGATGGTGGTGCAGGGGCTCTCAGATGCAGCTTCCAGGCTGCCTCTACCTTCCCTGACCCCAGCAACTAAGCTGTGAAGGGAGGCTTCATGCCGCCTATCGGAGCAGCCTCCCAACTCCTACTTGCGTGCATCTCTCAGCTGTGAAGGGAGGCTTCATGCTGCCTATCAGAGCTTGCGTGCAAGCAGGAGGGGGCAGGGATCTCTCAGTTAGGCAACGGGAAGCCTCCCTTCCCAGCTGAGGGATCCCCGCCCCCTCCTGCTTGCACGCAGAAATGGGATTGGGGCTGCTCTGATGGGAAGGGAGGCACTGCGCTGCCTGAGAGACCCCTGCCCCTTCCTGCTTGCACGCAAGTAGGAGTTGGGATGGGGCTGCTCTGAAAGGCAGTGTGGAGCCTCCCTTGCCAGCTGAGGGATCCCCACCCCCTCCTGATTGCACGCAAGTAAATATGGGATTGGGGCTGCTCCGATGGGAAGGGAGGCATCGTGCTGTCTGAGCCGCCACTCTCGGCCCTCCTTCTCCACCTTCCATGCCTGACCACTTCTCCACCACCACCGAAGAACCAACAACTCAGGGGCTGCCCAGGCTTATGGAGAAAGGAGACAGAAGCTTTGGAGGAAGGGGAAAAGTGGTGGTTGAGGTTAAGACAGCGGCTGCCTCTCTGCCACTGCCATCACTGCAGCATCAACTTCCCGAACATGTAGTATGTATTTATTTATTTATTTATTTATTTATTTATTTATTTATTTATTTATTTATTTATTGTGTCCCCGGTTTCATCGAAAAAAATCTGGTAACCTTAGCCTATGGCCCATCTAGTCCAGCATCCTGTTTTCACAGTGGCAAACCAAGATGCTTGGGGGAGACTTGCAAGCAGCACCTGGGGGCAAGAGAATTCTTACTCCTCCTATGGTTTGCAGCAACTGGGTTTCAGAAGCACTGAAAGACTCCTTCGGGTAGCGATAAAGCGGGATATCAAATCCAAACTCTTCGAAGAGAAGAAGAAGAGTTTGGATTTGATATCCCGCTTTATCACTACCCGAAGGAGTCTAAATACGGCTAACCTTCTCCTTTCCCTTCCTCCCCCACAACAAACACTCTGTGAGGTGAGTGGGGCTGAGAGACTTCAGAGAAGTGTGACTGGCCCAAGGTCACCCAGCAGCTGCATGTGGAGGAGCGGAGATGTGAACCCGGTTCCCCAGATTATGAGTCCACCGCTCTTAACCACTACACCACACTGGCTCTCAAATCCAGGGACAGTCCCAAATTCATAGAAGCCATCCCAGTTTCTGATTTGATCCCAGAATGTCCCGCTTTTCCCTAGGACGTCCCTATTTTCATCAGAGCAATGTTGGAGGGCATGGAATAGGACGTTCCCAGGGCTTTTCTACAGCCGGAACTCACCCAATCTCAGTTCCAGCACCTCTCAGGTGGGTGCCTTTGCCATTCTGAGAGGACAAAGGAGGTGTTCATGCTGTGTTCCAGCACCCCTTTTTCTAGAAAAATAGCACTGGGCATCCCAGTTTTCATTGGAGAAATGTTGGAAGGTATGGCCGTGCTGCCTCCGTCCATGGAGAACCATTACGGCTTGTAGATAATAATAATAATAATAATAATAATAATAATAATAATAATAATAATAATTTATTATTTGTACCCCGCCCATCTGGCTGGGTTTCCCCAGCCACTCTGGGCGGCTTCCAACAAGGATGAAAAATACACTAAAATGCCACATATTAAAAACTTCCCTGAACAGGGCTGCCTTCAGATGTCTTCTGAATGTCAGGTAGTTGTTTATTGCTTTGACATCTGATGGGAGGGCATTCCACAGGGTGGGCGCCACTACCGAGAAGGCCCTCTGCCTGGTTCCCTGTAACTTGACCTCTCGCAGTGAGGGAACCGCCAGAAGGCCCTCGGAGCTGGACCTCAGTGTCCGGGCAGGACGATGGGGGAGGAGACGCTCCTTCAGGTATACAGGACCGAGGCCATTTAGGGCTTTAAAGGTCAGCACCAACACTTTGAATTGTGCTCGGAAACGTACTGGGAGCCAATGTAGGTCTTTCAAGACCGGTGTTATATGGTCTCGGTGGCCGCTCCCAGTCACCAGTCTAGCTGCCGCATTCTGAATTAGTTGTAGTTTCCGGGTCACCTTCAAAGGTAGCCCCACGTAGAGCGCATTGCAGTAGTCCAAGCGGGAGATAACCAGAGCATGTACCACTCTGGCGAGACAGTCTGCAGGCAGATAGGGTCTCAGCCTACGTACCAGATGGAGCTGGTAAACAGCTGCCCTGGATATAGATTTGACCTGTGCCTCCATGGACAGCTGTGAGTCCAAAATGATTTCTAAGCTTTCCATATCTGTATTGCTCCCTGATCCAGCTGAATGGACAGCCCTCCTCTCTAGTCCACACAAATTCATTAATTTTTTTGCAAAGGAATGAAGAAGCTGATCAAAGGAATTGCCGCTGCATCCACACCCTCTGGCAGAAAGTAATGCTAGGGCTGTCTTTGAAGAGCAAGCACTGAACCAGGGACTTGGTATTATTTTAGATGCTTCTGCACTGTGGAGAGTTGCTGAGGGGAAATAGCCAGATGTAAGCTGGGGAGGAGACATGGTCAGACATCAAGGATTTCAAAAATGCAAGGCACAATATTTGCTCTCTTAAAAGTTCTTCCACTCCATGCGTTTTGATTCTGTTTGGTTGGCAGACTGTCCCCTGTTCCTAGTTAGCAATGAATGATGTGCTTCCAAAATGCCCCATCATCTTGCCCCTTTTTTTACTTTCTCGCAGTAACAGGTCATTTGCAACACTCCAACCGTTCTTCAGCTGCAGACTTATCAATTTACGCACTTGCATGGAGGAGGGAGTCTCACACAAACAGCCAGAAATGTCCTTGAAACCTATGCTGTCACTGCATGTCCAGCTGTCAAGCCAGCTGTTTTTCTGAAGAAGAATGCCTTAGAAACTGTTTGGTGCTTGTGTGCCCAGCTTCTGTGCCCAGGAAGGGCCAGGATGAGGTCTGGTATGCTCTGACGCAGTTTTGAATGCCTTAGAAGCTGCTCCCTGCTTCTGAGCCCAGAGAAAACAAGACAATAACAATTCTTAGGGAGGGTGGAGAGCTTAGCAGGCTCTGAGATGCTCTCACAAGATCTCACTGAGCCTCCTGAGTTCCGGAGAGATCCCATGAGAGCAACCGCGAGCCCAGTAAACAAGTCTGAGAGCTTAAAAGCCCTTCCCATGCTGGCAAAACTCTGTGCAAAAAGAGCTTCTAAGCTCTTTGTCTTGCGCGCATTTATTTTGTGTGATTCCAACCAGCCGGCCTTCACCTGCGTGATGTTGAAATTGCACATGTGAAACGCACAGAGGTTGTGATTGTACGGCAATACACATTTATCATCGTTTGACATCCGTTGTCTGTAATGCTTTGTGGCCTCTTTATGATCTACGCCCATAAACTGCGCCTGGAATTTAATTAACTGTGTTGGAGAAAAATTACAGCTAAACTAGCTTCAGCAGTTGAAACATTGGCCTGCTTTTATGTCTGGCTGTTAAAAGAAGAGCCAGAGGGCAAACAGCATTGAGCCGCACAAATGCCCAGTGGACGGGTAAATGGGCATTCAGGAAGTTACATTTAATCGTTTGGTTTTTCAGACAGAAAAGATCCTCTGCTCAGGAGCCTTCTGTCAGGTCAAGGTATGGAAAAGCAGGCTAGAACGGACAGTATCCGTCGCAGGGTCTGGCTTGTTTGGGGTCAACGATGCATTCTCTAAACCCCGCTGTTAAAATCTCCAGTCGAAAAACACACACACGATTGACTGCTTCAAGCACTGAATGATTGCAAAGGGAGCACCTATCCACAAAGGGAACATCAGCAAACCAGCTGTCTATCACCAAAATGCCTTGGGCCAACCCTGCAACGTAGGATCGTGAATTGGCATGCAGGGTATTTCACAAACCACATTTGAACGGGCAAGAACACAACTTCTGCCAACTTTGCAGCCTTTCCCCAGTGGTTAAAATAATGCCACCTTTGTGTTGGAACTTCCCATTTTGCCTTTCCCAGCCCATTCCCATCTAATGATGCCGTACATAGCACAGGATATGCATCACTGCGCATCACAGAGGAAACGTGAAAATGTGACCCGTAGATGCCTTTCACAGCAGCACCCCCGTGTCTTTTGCAGGGCGTAGTTCTGATTTTGGGCCAAGATGAGGTCTGGTATGATCTGATGCCGCTCTGAATGCCTTAGAAACTGTTCCCTGCTTCTGTGCCCGGAGAAAACAAGAGCCCTTTCTTCAGAAGCTTTTCTGCTGATTCAGCTCATCCCACGAAAGGGGTCTGTGCTGTATCGTTGCTGCAGCTACGCGGTGAAATGATTGCAGTGCTGGCATTCCTGCATGAGCATTCGGGACGCCTTCTGATTGTGCCGCACATCATGCACGCGGCAGATGAACACAAACAACGGAGGAACAGGGTGACCTTCAAAAGTGTGTCTGCACCAACCATTCCCCATTTGCAATATGGCCTTGGAAAAGAGAGTTGCCATTGACAACACATCCGGCAGGATCGGTGATCTGATTCTGAGCTTGGTTGTGGGAGAGCTTTCACAAAAAGGTCTCATGGGGCTGAGTTGAGCAAACAGACAATGTACGGCGACTTTGGATCTCCTGGTGGGTAGCCTAGAAACACGGGAAGATATCCTACAGCAGGCCAGGCCACTGGGCCACCTAACTCAGCACTGATCTTCATCTGGGGTATGGCGCCCCCTGAGGGTGGTGGGGTTACTGCAGGTTCTCCAAGGCAACGGGTGGCAAAGAGCTGCTGGAAGTGTAAATGACTACCAGCCTTTGGAAAGGCTGACACCGCTGCATCCATTCCACCCATTTTGTTGCATTAGCTAATCAAACCAAGTAGTTTTAATTGGATTTTGATTAGATGTGCAATTAATTGTTGCTGTTTTGGATTTTATTGTGCTATTATCTTCCTTAGTGTGTCATGCAAACTGTGTGTCAGGGACTGGCTGGACGCAGAGGAGTGGGCACTGGGAGAAGGGTGGGTTGGAGAACGACCTGGAAGAAGGGATCGGTGATCTGGGGGAGCCTGTGCAAGCCAGGAGACGAGAGAGGCAGGAGAAGCTGAAGGATTGGAGAGTGAAGTGCAGGTGCGGGAGAGGGAGAGATTGGTCAGGCCGGTCAAGGACAGGCATAGGCAAACTCGGCCCTCCAGATGTTTTGGGACTACAGCTCCCATCATTCCGAGCTAACAGGACCAGTGGTCATGGATGATGGGAATTGTAGTCCCAAAACATCTGCAGGGCTGAGTTTGCCTATGCATGGTCAAGGACATCCATGCCTCTTCCTCCTGCCCCCAGGGGCGTTCTGAGGGAGGCGGTGGTTCGCCCTGGGTACCATTCAAAAGGTACAACATGCTGACCACCGATCGGCAGCACCCCTGGGGCATGCACTACGCCCCCTGAGACAAGTACCGCTCTGGGTACTGGAGCAGGTTGCTTCGCCTCTGCCTGCCCCACCTCTCCTGCTCCACTGTCTCCCAGGACCAGGAGAGGCCTGAAGAGGGAGAGATAGAAGAGGCAGAATAGAAAAGCAATACATCAACAATAAAATAATAGCCAGCCAGGGAGTGCAAGCAAATAGGCGTTGGGGGGCACAAGGTGTTGAGAATTCCGTTCCACCTTAAGGAACAGACGTGTGGAATTGTTGCATGTCACATGTCTGTTTGCATTCCAGCACAGCTTGCTGGGAACTTCCATTTGCGTATAGCATTTACTTTTCCCGTTCTCTCTGAGACAACATGAGAGAGAGAAACGGACGACATGTTTCTTTGTCCTGATTTATGATGAATAAATCTATAGTTATAGTATGACTTCACAAGCCTCATGCCTATTCTGTATACGCAGTACACTCTGCTAATAGCATGCCCTTGCTCTTGAAGTCTGGGTCGCTGATTTACATCAGAGCACGGGCCGATGGATGGAGATGGTACAGCTGGGGCTTGCCAGCTGCCCTCCCGGCCCTCTGCATGTAGACACAAGGTACCCCTAGTGATGCTCAGTGTCAGAGACCAGACTGAGGATTACAGCTCCAAAGAGGAATGGTGGGAAGCTCCCCCTCTTCCTGTTTCCTGACCAGGATCCTGAGGCTGCCTAGGAATAGTGGAGCAGTATAGACTTAGAGAATTGGTTTGCAGAGGGGCATAGTTCGGGAAACAACAGCTGGGCAGAGCCGAGTGGGGAACAGCTAGAAGAAGCAGAACAGGAAGAGAGAGAGATATAATGGACTCCGCTTCGCTTGACACTGTCCAGCCTATCTTTCCAAAGGCAAGGACAGCTGATAAGGTTGCTACGCAGAAGGCTCAGTGCTTGCGAGATCAGGTTGCAAGAAGGGGGAAGTGATGAAGATAACGTGGGGAGGGGGAGTAGGAGTAAAGCACCTTTATTCAGAGAATGGCTGCATTGTTCTTTTGCTCTGATCCTTAAACATTCTTAAACTGGTAAGGGACTCTAATTGCTCTGTTCCGCTGATACACAGTCAATTGGGGGGTGGGGGTGGGGAGCAATTCTCCGAAGTCTGACACTCAGGGACCCAGCACATGTCACACACCCTGGGCACACTGACTTCAAGATCCACCCATTGCTCAGCCACAGGCACCAAAAGAACTGTTGCAAACCATAGATTTATTTATGTTATATATGTACTGTATATCTATGCCTATATATATCTATGCATATCTATGAATAGAAGGCCTCTGTGTGGCACAGAAAACTGAACAGTCCAGCAGCAGACATAATGCATCACAAAAAAAATCCTCATTCAAAAATGTGCTGTGGCACAGAAAGGTCAGTGGTGTTGGGGGCCTGGCAGATCGAGCCATGGAGGGAGTTCTGCACACACAGGGGGCCAACACCAAGAAGGCCCTGTCTCTGAGAGTCATCTGGATGTCTCCCCTCACCTCCAAAAGCATGAGCACCCAAGTTGAAGACCTCTGCCTTAAAGATCTTGGCAACATACGGGAGGTAAGTACAGTGGTGCCTCGCAAGACGAAAATAATCCGTTCCGCGATTCTCTTCGTCTAGCGGTTTTTTCGTCTTGCGAAGCAAGCCCATTGACGGCTTAGCGGATTAGCGCTATTAGCGGCTTAGCGGCTTTTAGCGGCTTAGCAGATAAGCGGATAAGCAGCTTAGCGGCTTAGAAAAAGGGGGGGGGGAGGGAAAAAAAACCCCGCAGGAACTCGCAAGACATTTTCGTCTTGCGAAGCAAGCCCATAGGAAATTCATTTTGCGAAGCACCTCCAAAACGGAAAACCCTTTCGTCTAGCGGGTTTTCCATCTTGCGAGGCGTTCGTCTTGCGGGGCACCACTGTACAGAATACAGTGCTTCGCCTTGGGGAGTGGAGAATGGGTCTTCGTGTTTGGGTCACAGAGGTAGGGGAGATGATGGGGAATTTAGTGGAGTGGAGCTGGAGAAAAGGGAGAGGGGAATTTTCTGGCTCGGAGGTGCAAATGTGGGAGGTGAATGAGAACCACAAAGTGCCCCGGTTGGATGCTATCAAAACATTGCAAACCTCAGCCCTGGGCAGCAAAGTTGCACAGGAAGCTAGAGGCTGCCTTTCACTGATGGGTGGGGATCCACTACAAGGTCACAGCCTGATTTAAAGTGGGTCACAACTGCAACATGGCCGTCATTCAAATACCTGATTAAAAAAAACCTTAAGGAATGCGTCCTGCAAATCCATGTTTAGGTTAAAATGGGATCTCAGGTCTGAAAACACCGACATCTACTGCTACAGTACATATTGCAATTTCTTTCTTGCCAAGATTTTAAATTATGAAACCTTGACCTTTGGCCAAGAAGCAGCATATATAACCCCCAAACTTCTAAAATCTAAAGATAAGGTCATAAAAATTGCATACGTCTTCAGTCTTTACTGCTGCTTATCACATAAGCTTAAGTAAACAGAGAGTTATCAGGTCAGTAAAAACTCTGTGAAATAAAAGGCACGATTTCCTCTGCGCAGCTCTGTCAATGCAAGTCGCTAGTCCTCAGTGAGGTGAAGGCAACAAAGTGTGGAAAGAGGGAGGTAGCGCCTGTCTCTGCCTCTTTGCTGTTTCCCCTTCCTTTATTCCTCCGGAGAAGCAACGGCTCTGGGGACCAGCTTCAGAATGTTGGGCTTTTTCGGTTTCATGAACCCTTTGCTGTCCAGTTCCATGGGGATCTTTGTCATCAAAAGAAAGCAAAAATGAGCAGTAAGTGGGATGGAGCAGGGAAGATCCAGCAGAAGCAACTGCAAAGTTCACACACACCTCATGCTGCATGAGAAGAGCCTGATGAATCAGGCCAATGGGGGCTCATCTCAGACAGCATCATGTTCTCACCACAGCCAATCAGATGCCTGTGGGAAACCAGGAAGCATCACTGTGGAGGCAGGACATAGCCATTGTGGCTAACAGCTGTCAATAGCCCTCTCCTCCTCCATGAATTTGTCCAGCCCTCTTTAAAAGCTATCCAAGATGGTGGCCGTCACTGCAGGAGGGAGTTCCACAGTTTAACTCTGTGCTGCATAAACAAGGACTTTATCTGTCCCGAACCTTCCGGCATTCAGCTTGATTAAATGTCTATGACAGGGGTCAGCAAACCTTTTCAGCAAGGGGCTGGTCCACTGTCCCTCAGACCTTGTGGGGAGCCAGACTATATTTTTTTTTGGGGTGGGGGAATGAACAAATTCCTATGCCCCACAAATAACCCAGAGATGCATTTTAAATAAAAGGACACATTCTACTCATGGAAAAACACCAGGCAGGCCCCACAAATAACCCAGAGATGCATTTTAAATAAAAGGACACATTCTACTCATGGAAAAACACGCTGATTCCCGGACCGTCCGTGGGCCAGATTTAGAAGGCAATTGGGCCGGATCTGGCCCCTCGGCCTAAGTTTCCCTACCCATGGTCTATGAGTTCTAGTGTTAAGAGAGAGGAAGGAAAACTTTTCTGCATCCACTTTCTCTATGCCAGGCATAATTTTAAAAACTTCCATCATCTTGCCTCAAACTCATCTTTACTCCAAACGAAAAAGCCCTAACTGCTGCAGACTTTCTTCGTCAAAGATTTACTCCATCCCCCCAATCATTTCTGCGGTCCCGTTCTAAACCTTTGCCAACCTCCTTTTTGAGGCGAGGCAACCAGAACTGGAGGGACGCAGGTGGCGCTGTGGGTAAAAGCCTCAGTGCCTAGGGCTTGCCAATCGAAAGGTCGGCGGTTCGAATCCCTGCGGCGGGGTGCGCTCCCGTCGTTCGGTCCCAGCGCCTGCCAACCTAGCAGTTCGAAAGCACCCCCGGGTGCAAGTAGATAAATAGGGACCGCTTACAAGCGGGAAGGTAAACGGCGTTTCCGTGTGCGGCTCTGGCTCTGGCTTTGGCTCTGGCCAGAGCAGCGATGTCACGCTGGCCACGTGACCCGGAAGTGTCTCCGGACAGCGCTGGCCCCCGGCCTCTTGAGTGAGATGGGCGCACCAACCCCAGAGTCTAGCAAGACTGGCCCTTACGGGCAGGGGTACCTTTACCTTTACCTTTAACCAGAACTGGACACAGTAGTCCAAATATGGCCGTATCAAACGCTACGGACATTGCTGGACCAGGAAAGCCTGGCCACAGAAGTGCATGAATTGCGCCTGTTCCTTGAGATGTCTGAGTTGCCACAAGGACACAGGCCTTAACTGCATCCTGTTTGGATTACTGTAATGCTGTCAGTTTGCATTTCTAAGTACAGAAAGTATTGATCTGATGTCTAGAGATCTTTCCTATTTTACTTAGCTCAAGAATGTCTTGGAAGGTTTCTTTCTATGTGAAAGAAGCAGGCAGAAGGTTTCTGATGTTTAGCCTACTCCTGGGAAGCTGAGCACAGCTGGTTTAAACTGGTTCTGTTATCCTTTCTGTCAAGGTCATGTTGACTATAATAGTCAGGCCAGAAGGAGCCTGGGTTTCACTCACTTTCTCTTTCTATCTCTTTGTTCTGGTGTGGTGGTCTGTATGCTATAGTGTTAAGGTTTAAACTTATTATAAGTTACTGTGAAGTTTAAGTTAAGTCTGCTGCAACTGGACTTCTTACAGACAGTGCCAATCCTGAAAGTGACCATGATGCTCATTCGCCTTCAATATCAGTAAAGCTCTGCTGGATGAGATACAATTGCCTCTGGTCTATTTCTGGGGAACTTTGCAACGTATTTTAAGTTTTCCTCCACACACGACACTCTCTACATGGGGCTGCCTTTCAAAAGCGCTCAGGAACATCAGGTTTGAATAACGGATAGCTCAGTTGGTTAGAGCATGATGTTGCTAATGCCACGGTTACAGGTTCAATCCTCCTATGGGACAGCTGCACATCCCTGCATTGGGGGCGGGGGCTGGACTAGATGATGTTCAGGGTCTCTTCCAACTCTATGGATTCAACAGTGCTGCTTACGACTTATATAGAACCCTACACAGCTTAAGTCCAAGTGATCTGAAAAACCACACTCCCTCATACAAATGGGCTCTTTGGGGGTAGCCTTTCTCTTGGTCCCGCTACCCTCACAGGTGGGGATGAAGAAGAGGGCCTTCTTGGGGTTGGCTCCTCCCAAGCAACTTTGTGTGGGATGTGATACATAAGTAGCAGTCAAGTACAACATTCCTTGTTTTCCTAGAGTGGACATGTGGGGGAATGTTTGGTCCAGCCAGTCAAAAACTTCCTGTTTCCTCCTGGCTGGGACATACATCATTTGCATGTGACTAGAGGTGGGCGTGACCTTACCTGTCAAGGTAACAAAAGGACAAAGCACGCTGCACACTCTCTCTCTTTGACTTCCTCCATAGTTAGAGCAGCTTTTTAGCTAGAGATGCTCTGTTGGCTTCCAGAGGACACTGGGGTTATCCCCACATGGGATAGATTCACATGTATATACTTTGTAACTAAGTCTGCCTTCAGGGATCCATCTGTGATCTGATGTGAGTAAACCTCTTTTATATACTTTACACAAGATTGTGGCGTGTTCATTCTTTTAAGAGGGATCTAAGAGAACTTACCAGGAACCTAATAGTGAAAGGCTTACACAAGCCTGCAACCAGTTATCCACTGTGCGTTTAAAAGGGGAATGTGAAACTCTGCTAAGTAAAGGAACTTGCTAGCACAAACTAGGAAGGATATTAATAAACAATATATCCTCTCCTGCTTCCCTGAACATTCCCACACTTCAGACTCCTTTCCTCAAGAAGCTGGACTAGCTCCCTCCTTGTTGTCCTTCTGCCAGCATGTCAAGTCTTTCTTGTTCCAACAGCCATTTGGGAACTGACTTTTTTAAAGGAAATGGCAGAGGCTGTGCTGTTTTTATTGTAATTATGTGTATGTTTTAATATATCTTTATATAGCTGGATTTAATTCTATTAATGTTTTTTTTTAAAAAAATGATTGGATTTCCCCTCCCAATGTTTCTTAGCTGTTCCTATTTTATCTGCAAAATGCCTTGAGCCCTTGTCAGGGGAAAAAAGCAGGCTAAAAATAAATATCATAATAATTGGTTACTTCAGGGATGGGTTTATCCAGAAGCTGCCATAAGTGCAGAATGCCGCAGCATGATTGAGACCTTGTCAGCACATCACACCTGTGCTCAGAGACAGGTGTGATTCTTCCGGCCCGGGAATGAGGTGTGGAGGGGGAAATAAAATGTATACAGCCATCTGGTTTTAGCAAGCCATTCAGTGCTAATAGAGCAGTTGGCCTTGCATTAAGGCGAAACGGACAGAATGCTGCGGCTTACCGGAGTCTCTTTGCAGGGACGGAAGGAAAATCGTTGCAGCAAGACCACCATCGCCACTTTCAAGACCAGGAGGGCGAAGCGCATTCCTATGCAGTTCCGTGGACCCGCACCGAAGGGCAGGAAGACGTACGGGTCAATGGCTTCCCTGTTCTCTTTACTGAACCTGTTTCCAGATCGGAAAAGAGAGATGTGTGAGGTGAGGAACAGTGGCGTAGCGTGGGTTGTCAGCACCCGGGGCAAGGCAAGTAATTTGCGCCCCCTAACCCATGGATTTGCGCCCCCTAACCCGTGGATTTGCGCCCCCTAACCCTAACCCCCAGATGTTGCACCCGGTGCGGCCGGCCCCCCCTGCACCCCCCACGCTACGCCACTGGTGAGGAAGGATACTGGAAGCAAAACACACCTAATGTTCCTCCACTGCTGGGCAAGCCCATTTGGGGCTTGAGAATCAAATTACAGAGGGAATTTGATTGGCCAAGCTATGGATCAGGGGTCAGGAAAGTTTTTGTGGCTTGGGCCGGTACACGGTCCTCCAGATGCCATGGTGCGCCGGAGTGCACATGCACACACATGCGCAAACCCTATTTCTGATGCTCCTTCCGGCACAGAGGAGGTATGTACAACTTCCCATTGGCTGCAGGAGCTTCTAGCAGCCAATGGGAAGCTGGCCAGCGTCACAGAAGGCAGTCCCCACTCTGCACAGGGCCTGACTGAGCGGGCGTCAGGAGTCCCTGAGCAGGTGGTGGGGGTCCATGGGCCGGTTAAAAAGGCATGTTCTTCAAAGCAGTTGCTGCAGCTGTGAGTTTGCTGGCTGAAAACTGCTATCGCTGCCCAGGGTAGATTTATTCCTCAAGGAAAAACATATTTCGTTATTACATTGATCTTGCCCATTTCCTGCAAAAAGCTCGAGGTGGTGTAAATGGCTCTTCCCCTCCAATTGGGTTGTAACCAGTCATTATGCATACCTTTGAATAGATCCCATCAAAATGAATGGAGGTGGCTAAGGCTCCATACATACTGTAGCTTTAAAACACTCTGAAACATGTTTTCCCTGCAAAGAAATCTGGGCAATGTAGTTTCCCCTTCCAAGAGTTGCAGTTCCCAGCAGCCCTTAGCAAACTGCTGTACCCAGAATACTTTGAACGGGAGAATCTGCTTCGAATGTGCTTCAAAGACACGGTATACATGCAGCCTCAGCTCCAGCAGCAATGAAGGAAGGCAGAAATTGGAGATTCAAGAAATGTTATGAAAATAGGATTCTCTTTCTTGATAATAAAGGTAAAGGTAAAGGTACCCCTGCCCGTACGGGCCAGTCTTGACAGACTCTGGGGTTGTGCGCCCATCTCACTTAAGAGGCCAGGGGCCAGCGTTGTCCGGAGACACTTCCGGGTCACGTGGCCAGCGTGACATCGCTGCTCTGGCCAGAGCCAGAGCCGCACACGGAAACGCCGTTTACCTTCCCGCTGGTAAGCGGTCCCTATTTATCTACTTGCACCCGGAGGTGCTTTCGAACTGCTAGGTTGGCAGGCGCTGGGACCGAGCAGCGGGAGCGCACCCCGCCGCAGGGATTCGAACCGCCGACCTTTCAATCGGCAAGTCCTAGGTGCTGAGGCTTTAACCCACAGCGCCACCTGCGCCCCCTGCATCTTATTCTTGATAATAAGATATTACTAATTCAGCTTAGATACTAGAGATGAATGGGGAGAAAGGATGAAAGTTGGGAAAAGATGCTTATAGCACAATTAAACACTTTGGTTGGATTAAATGTCACTTATTAGTTAGGTTTTGATATGGCAGCTAAGCACTTTCTATCTGGGTTGTATCTTGCTTATTAATCATATTTTCACGCTCAGCTCATTTGAAATCACCAGGAAAATATAATTTAATCTTCTTTTCTGTATTGCAAGTATGTTGTGGATATGTAAACCTTTTTAAGTGATGTAAATGCAAAATATGGACAAATTATTTTCCCATTATCAATAGGAATTAAATCATTCCCCCTCCCCAAACATTGGAAGAAGTATATCACTTTTTGGCTTTCATTTTCTGCAAGCATTTTCATGGCTTGGCACCAGCTGCCCTATAGCTCTTCTTTTAACCGCTGGGCATAAAACCAGGCCAATGTTTCAGTCGCTGAAACCATCTAGGTGTCATTTCCCTCAATACAGTTAATTAAATTCCATGCACAGTTTATGGGTGTAGGTTATAAAAAGTCCCCGCATGGCAGCGCATGGCAGCAGATGTCAAACAATGATAAATGCATTGTGTAGGTGTTGTAATAATCACACCCGCTCTTGGGTTTCCTGCTCCTGTCGCCAGGATTTCTTATTAGCTGATTTCGGGAGAAGGAAGAGTCTCCTTCCTTGCAATGCACCTTTCGGGTCTGAACTCCTCCGGTTCCGGCCAGTGTTCCGGGTCACGATGCAAGACAAAGGCAGGGATCATGATCGCTGTTCCTTTGGGGATCGTCACTCCGTTGATCTCCACGGTGTTTTTGCAGACCCTTTCAATCCGCCCTCCCGGAGGATAAAGCCGAAGCGTTTCGTTCACCACCATGTCCAGATACTCCAACTGAAGGACGGTTTCGTAGGTGGGAGTGGCCTGCAAAAGAGGGAAATAAAACATCAGGAACATAAGGCCAATGGCCCATCTGGTCCAGTATCCAGATGGACGGGGTATAAATAAATTATCATCATCATCAGCTTCATCACAATGGCTGACCAGATGCCCCTGGGAAAGCAACAAGCAGAACGATGAGCTCAAGAGTCATCTTCCTTCTCATGGTTTCCTGCAACTGGTTTTCAGAAGTATTGCTGCCTCTGACTGTGGAGGAAGAGAAGAGCCGTCATGGCTGGTAGCCATTGGTAGCTGTCAGGGACGTGACTGAATTGAATGCATGGGAAGAGTCTGTTGGGATGTGTCCAAGGAAAAGGGGGAAATTTGCAGGCCCCCAGCTGGCTCCAGCCCACCGGCCGGTAGCTGGGCAATCTCCGGTCCTTGGCACAGTGACCCGCAGCTTCGGAAGTCTTCAGAAGCTGGAGCACGCTCTAATCAGCAAAAAACTCTTCGCAACAGAAGGGCAGAAAGAGGCATATGTAAAGCATATTTACAAGCAGTTTATTCAGGACAAAGGAAAAACATAACTTCTCCCTTTCATGTCCAAGCAAGCAGCTAAAGCAAAAGCTATACACAAAACGGAAGTTCCCAGCAAGCAGTGCTAGACTGTAAACAGGCATGTGACACACAACAATCATGCCTGTTCCTTTTAAGGTGGAACGGAATATCTTAACAGACTCAAGCTCTGGAGATGTAGGATTGCCAGTACAGAGAGGGCCAAAGTCTGACTCTGGAGATGAAAGAATGAAGGAGGGGGTTAGCTCCCCCCACCTTCACCAAGAGTTCCCAGACAGAGACAGTTCGCAGACAGGGGGAGGGGAAGAGATGGATGGCATTAAGGGGGTTGCTATGCAACCAGCAGAGAAACAGCATTCAGAGGGCTCTTGTTATTGGGGGGGGGTTTCCCACCCACCTTCTCGCCAAACCAAAAGAGCTGAAAGGGTTAAAATACAACAGAAGTACAATAGGGGACATACTGGACTTTGGCGCCTTTCGTGTTGTGACAGGGGCAGAGCCTCAGAGTGACTGACTCGTTGCTAAGAGCGGCAGGCTCAGAACCGCACTCTCAATGTGATTTGTAAATAAACATGCCATAAAACTGCCAGAGACTCATTAATTCTTATCGGGGCTTGTTTGCCTGCCTGAGATCATTGCAGTAGCCTTCTCCTCCTCCATGAATTAGAAAAACTACTGGACGAGGCATAATGGTACACTCCCCACCAGTGCCACTCATGGACTGCCTGGCCTGGCTGAAAGGGAGGGAGGGGAAGCACAACCCAGTTGCTGCCCAGCCATTTTCCATGAATTCCATCCCTCCAAATTTCTGGCCCTGATGAAAAATAAAATCCATGTTTGATAAACAAACAAATATAACCTCCCTCCCACATTTATACTATTTGGTTTGCACACAAATACTTTGCTTTGTTTTTTTCTGGTCAAGAACTCCCAGACCCCTAATTTTACAGCTTTCTTAGATGAGTCCGCTGGGAAAGGTAGGATTATTTAGCAAACATATATTTATTAAGGGCAGGATTCAGGAAAATTAAGCTCCAGCCTTCAGTTCTGCAGTTCCTATTTGCCCCCTTCATAAATTCCACCAGATTTTATTGCTTTGTTTTCTTTGATTTGCTTTCCCAGTTCGCCTGTGATCTCTTTATACCAAGCAGCAGAATGCGTTTCTGCCCTCTTGAACCCGTCCACCTTTGTCCAGAGTGGCAGCCATGCATGCCCAACACAAATCGTGGTGGCAGTTCCAGTACCTCCATTCTTGAAAATTAACACTATAGTGGTACCTTGGGTTACAGACGCTTCAGGTTACAGACTCCACTAACCCAAAAATAGTACCTCGGGTTAAGAACTTTGCTTCAGAATAAGAACAGAAATCATGCTCCGGTGGCACAGCGGCGGGAGGCCCCATTAGCTAAAGTGGTGCTTCAGGTTAAGAACAGTTTCAGGTTAAGAACAGACCTCCGGAATGAATTAAGTACTTAACCCGAGGTACCACTGTACTGCAATCCTGCTCAGTTACTGGGAATTTGGATGAAAACTGCCAGTGAAATCTATCTGATGGCTTCAACATCTTTGCTTTCCCCACATTCCACTTCTGGTATGTCAACCTTCTAGACCAGAGGTGAGGAACCCAAAGGATTCCAAATGTTGTTGGACTACAACTCCCATGATCCATCACCACTGGCCATGCTGGCTGGGGTGATGGGATCTGGAGTCCACCAGCTTTCCCACCCGCCATCATGCTTTTGAGGCTGTCCCATGAGCCACCAGCAGACAGGTTTCTCCATGCTTGCCTATGTCCCTCCAAGCCAAAGCATTTATCATCAGACAGACCTGATGAGCATCATCCTTGGAGACCAAAACAGAGGCTCTTACCTGGTTGGGAAGAGCCTCATCGATCTCCTCCTGCAGCTTCTGCTGCACATCTGGGTGGGTGGCCAGGCAGTAGGACAAGAAGCTGAGAGTGGTGCTGGTGGTCTCGTAACCAGCAAAAATAAATACAATGGCCTGGGCCATAATCTCTCTGTCCGTCAGAGCTGCAGAAGAAAGCAAACAAGGAGGGGAAACACAACTTCATCTCAACACTACAAACAAGCTGTCAGTACAAATCGGGGTGGGATCAACAGTCTTACTATTCAGGATGTGGTACCTGTCTCAAAATCACTTGTGGCCTCATTTCAATCCATTTCAAAATACATCTGCTCCTACTTCTCCAGTCCCAAAGGCACAATATGCACCCATCGTCCATCCCCCATGTCTTATAGCTATCCCTCCTAGTTGTCGTTTAGGTAACTAGTTAGCTAAACGACATATAGTCCTGGCAGGCTGTAAGGACAGCTGCTGCGGCTACCACTCAGGAGGACTCCCCTGCTCAGCGCCTGAGGGCCCCAGTCCTGCCACTCAACACCTGGCCTGGGCTCTATAAAGGACTGCTGCCACTGCTGCTGCTGGGCAGAGAGGGCTCCATTTTGTTTTGTTCTTGTTTTTTGTTTAAATTGCTGGTATTTTTTACCTGTGCCATTTTAAACTGTGATATTAATGCTGTATTCTTGGTTTTGGATTTTGATTTATATGGAAATTGTTTCCCATTTGGTTGTGCATTTTTTTTGATGTGGTTTATTTATTGTTTAAGATTTTGGGAAATGATATACAACGAATTGAAGAAAATGTTCCATTTAACATTTGTTAAAAAAACCCGAGGCATTTTTGTTGGGGGTTGTAGGGAAAGACCTGCCAAAAAAGTTGAAAAACATCTTCATGTATTCGACAACGGCCGCGAGAGTTCTGGTAGCACAAGGATGGACGACTGAAGAAACCCCAACTAAAGAATCATGGCAAGAAAAATGGATGGACTATGCAGAACTGGCAAAACTGACATATAAGCTACGGGACAAGGATAACTGTGACTTTAAGGATGAATGGGAACCCTTTACAAAGTATCTGAAGATGCAACAAAGTAAACTGGACTCCTTGGCAGGTTTTGAATAAACATTACCAAACTTTTTATTGATAATAATCAGCTAAATAGTTTGAGGATCTATACAACTTGCAGAAAACAGCATTCTTAAAGAAACCAAAGACTGGAACTGAGGGAAGTCGGGGGGTGGGGTGGGGGGGTGGGGTGGGGTGGGGGAGGAAAAATGGGGGGGGGGGGGGAACAAGGATGATATGTTTTTGGATAATATGTCTTGTTATAATTTTGAATAAATAAATAAAAATTTATTGTTTATGATTTTTGAAATTATGTAAATCTTGTTATGCTGTAAGCCACCTTGAGCATTGTTTTATTAACTGTGGAAAGGCGCCATACAAATAATAATTAAAAAAGATGATGAAAGTGTGAAGCATCGTATTCTCAGCTCCCAAGCCGTATTCCTAAATCCAGTCGCATATCACAAAGGGTTAGGTCCCTTAGGGGTCGCCCTTTGGCAGCTTCCCAAAGCCCAGCACAATTCAGGCTGCATAACCTTTTTAGCCTCCCTGGAGCCAAGGTAAAGAGAAACCAGGTTGTGCTTAGGTTTGCTCTGTTAGTATGCATGTACGCAATGGCACTTCTACTGCCTTCTGAAACCTAGCAATCCCTGCTACCAGGAAAAACACAAAGAATGGTTTTAAAGTGAACATTCAGGTTTTCACCTTGAATGAACTTCAGCAGAGCTAGTTCACTCGCTTTTTCTAGGCGTTGGCCAGAAATGTCAAGGATCTCTGTAAAGGTGGAATCCCAAAACAGGGAGTACAGCCCTGATATGTCAGAGTAAAGAAAACACCCTTCAAGCTGTGACACAAAACACAGCCACTGTTTGGAGGTGCCACCTGTCTATCTACCTTTATAGGAACTTGCTTCACTGGAGACGTTGCCTGAAATCTGGGAGTCCACCATGAGCTGCAGAAAGTCAACTCTGTCCTGCAAAGGAACAGAGACAGAGGTAAAGGTTACCAGGACAGAACGGAGTGTCAATCACACACCTGACCTTTCACATGCAATGTTCAGGAAGGGGCCACACTGACCGTGTGCTGGTTCTTCTGACGGTCCTTCTTGATTTTTGTGACAGCATTAGTAAAGAACTCGAGGAAGGCAGTAGATGACAGGGTAAAGTTTAGTTTATTCAGCAGTGGTGTGAGGAACGGGAAGACGACTGGAAGAGAGACAAACAGAACAGCGTTTTGGGAGGATACAACGAAGGAGCAGTCTAATAAGAAGACACGGTCAAAGTATCTTGCCAAGCTCTTCTTGAGAGACAGAAAAGCTAGGAATACGATGGACCAAAGTCGCCTCTCTCTCTACTTCTTCAAGAGCTAGAACTCCTTTCCCCGGAGATCTTTAGGTAGAAGCTTAAACCTGGACAGTTCAGGTAGAGAGCCTGAGACCTGGCAACCACGTGGCAATGTTATCTGTGCAAACACCCTTTACATGCGGTTTCAGCCCTGCAATCCTAAACTCTTTATAAGCACACATTATAGATAATAATAATAATAATAATAATAATAATAATAATAATACATTTTTATTTATACCCCGCCCTTCCTGGTTCAAGAACTGGGCTCAGGGTGGCTAACAAATAATTTAAAACAATTGTAAAAACAGCATAAAATACAGTATAAAAACATGAACAACAATAAAATTCATAATTCAGAAATCTATTTAGGGGAAATAAGCATTAGATAATCCCCAGGGCTAGCTGGCTGAACTGGTCCTACTTGGGCCAGCGAGGAGGCCAGGGGAGAATTAGCTGTGGGGTCTCAGAGCGGGTGATCTTCATAAAAGGGGAGGGGGGAGGAAGAGAAGGGAAATAATAGATCAGGCTGAATTCAAATTAAAGGCCAGGTGGAATAGCTCTGTCTTACAGGCCTGACAGAAGGAGGTTAAATCCTGCAGGGCCCTAGTCTCCTGGGACAGAGCATGCCATCAGCTCAGAGCCATCACTGAAAAGGCCCTGGCCCTGGTGGAGGATAGTCTGACTTCCTTAGGGCCCAGGACCTCTAAACTATGGTTATTCATGGACCTTAAGGTCCTCTGAGGGGCAGACCCCTGCCTTAAGCCACAAAGGGCTTTAAAGGTCAAGACCAGCACCTTGAACCTGACCCTATACTCTACCGGGAGCCAGTGCAACTAGATCCAGGAAGATACAAGCACATTAGTTTACTGCATTTACTGCTGCAACAATAAATCCTAGCCCTGCTTCTCGAAGTAGACTTCTGGCTTTTGTTTGACTTCTGCATCACTGGAATTTAGCCTACTGTGCAAAGCCATGCGGTGACCATTACTTGGTTCCTTGTTCCCACTAAATGCAAGAGATCCCCTGGAAACCTGCCCCTGAAGGTATGCGGTGCACCAGCTGAAAAAGGTCCTCTCCCCAACTTCTCTGCCTGCGCACTTTAGCAGACAAGTGTCTCTTACCTATCAGAATCAGCAATGGACTCAGAAAACTGAACTTGAGGAACTTCTTGATGTTCTTGACGAAAGGATCGTTGGGGTTGTTCATGGAATCGATGTCAACGCTGAACGAGGTGCTGGTCACAACGTCCATGCTGTAGGCACCAAAGATACTGTGGGAAAGGGAAGAGGTGAAGAAACACGCAGGAAATGTGATGGCTGTGGGTCATATGAAGTTCTCCCAGAGAAGACCCTCAGCAGAAAGAAGCACACAATGAATCTTGCAAGGACTTTAATCTCAGCTACGTGATCCGCATGAGCTCAGGCCTTCCTGGCCTGTGAATCAGCTCTGTTTATTGGATACATCTCAAGCCTGTACAAGACTTCATCTAAAAATTACATGTTTATTTTTAAGATTCCATAATGGTTGGGGGAAATTGTACATCATTAACTTTCTTCATTATGCTGTTTCTTTTTAATAGGTTTGTTAAATGCAATTATGACTTCCCATGGATTTCTTTTCATAGTAAAATGCGTCAATTAAAACATATTTAGCAACCACATACTTAATATTTCAAAACATACACTTAAAAAAATTAAATGAAGAACAATGTACCACTGCAATATCATCGTACTCATTCCTTCCTGGGTCTAAAAACAGCACAAGCTGAACTGGAGGCTAACTTTTTGTTTGCATTACTTCCCCACGATGTGTCTATATATTCTAAGAATATATATAACTTTTTCTTTGAATTATTTTCTCTAGATTTTTTCCTATAGAAATTTGTTTCGTTTTTTACATGGGAGGCGTATTCAATCATGTATTCCAAAGACTCATATATCCTGATATATATCCTGATGATCTTATAGTCTGACACCTACAATGCAGGAACACGCAGCTTTTCCATACGGGGATCAAACTCCTGCTGAACTCTGCAGTGAGACACTCCACAAAACACTCAACCTTGTAATTCTGCAAAATGTGTGAATACAGTGGTACCTCTGGTTGCGAACGGGATCCGTTCCGGAGCCCCGTTCACAACCTGAAAGGAACGCAACCCACGTCTGCATGTCTGCGCATGCGTGGGTCGTGATTTGCCGCTTCTGTGCATGCGCGTGGCATAATTTTGCACGTCTGCGCATGCGCAAGTGGCGAAACCCGGAAGTAACCCTTTCCGGTACTTCTGGGTCGCCACGGGACACAACCTGAAAAAACGTATCATGAAGCAAACGTAACAAGAGGTATGACTGCACTCAGAATTCCTCCTGGAAGTTTCCTGGAATTAATTTTGGTTCTAAAATGGGCTCCTTTCCCCCCAACAGCCCCCCAAGAAATAACTTACTCTTTCATGTCCATGGGTTCATCATTGTCCGATTTCTTTTGGACGTTCTTCGCCAGCATTCCTCCGTATCGGTTGATGATGGGGAGCATCTGGAAATGCAGAGAAAAACCTGAATGGCGGTAGAGACCCCATTAAAATGGAGCGATAGAACAAGCAGCAGTTTGGATTGGCCACTTCACAATGTCAAGAGATTCCACGAGAAGTCAGTCCAACAGGGTCAAGGCAGGAAACCAGGCAAGGTCAGGCACAGGGTCTCAGGCAGGTTTTGGCAAACAGCAATGTTGCTCCTGCAACCTGGGGCAGGGTCCAAGAGCGTTTTATCTCTCACGGGGTAACAGCAGTTCTGATCCCCCGGTGACTCACCTCCCTGTCTTGTCTGAAGGCGAGCACTCCTCCTGCGAGTACTCAGGTCTCTTCTTCTCCCAGACCTTAGTCTCTGCAGCTCAGGAGACGTCAGTGGGTTACTAGACCCAGAGGCCGCCTCAGCCTCCCCTGACCCAACTGGTAGTGGAGCAGCTGCATGTGAACGAGGTAGTCCCCGCATCTGGAGCCAGGGCAGGCTCAGGCCCCTGACTCAGCCCAGCTGCTGCTTGTTGCAGGGGAACCTGTGCAGACTGGGTCTCTTCAGGATCAGGCCCCAGACTTGGTTCAGATGATGCCTGAGGCAGAGGATCCGGTGCAGACCGAGACTCCTCCGGTTCCGAGTCCGAGCCCGAGTCCCAGGCCATCACACTCACCCAAGCTGGGTTCCTTTTGTTCAACTCAGTCAAAGGTTCAACTCAGCCCACTCAATCCTTGGGTGTGCCCTCACATACAGTGGTGCCTCGCAAGACGAAAATTAATTTGTTCTGTGAGTCTCTTCGTCTTGCGGTTTTTTCGTCTTGCGAAGTACCCTTATTAGCGGCTTAGCGGATTAGCGCTATTAGCGGCTTAGCAGCTATTAGCGGCTTAGCGGCTTAGAAAAAGGGGGAAAAAGGGAAAAAACTTGCAAGACGTTTTCGTCTTGCGAAGCAAGCCCATAGGGAAATTGGTCTTGCAAAGCGCCTCGAAAAACGGAAAACCCTTTCACCTAGCGAGTTTTTCATCTTGCGAGGCATTCGTCTTGCGGGGCACCACTGTATTTCAACCCACATAAGAGGCACTCCAGTGCCCCCTCCATATCCCTCGAAGGGGTGGCTTAATCACAGTCCTGAGCCCCTTCAGGCTTGAGCTCCAGCAATCCTGGATTTGAAGCTCTCTGGCTGCCATGGCATGGTCAGCATGGTCAGCAACTGCTAGTTCTGCTCACTCCCTTCATGGTCCTGCCCTGAGAAGGTGACACCCAGGGCAGGTAGGGCTCTCAGGGAGTGAGGAGGATGGGGGGCCCCCTCTCTCATTTTTCACACCTTACCATCCAGGCTAGCAGTCCTAGGGTCAACAATTATGTACCACAGAACAGAAGAAGAGCTCACCTAGTCCAGCATCCGGCCCTCACAGTGTGTGATGGCCTGGGAGTCTGATTCAGAGGCTGAACCAGAGGAATCTCAGCCTGCACAGGAGTCCCCGCCTCCAGGGCCGGCCGAGCTGGGGCAGGGTCTTGAATCTGAAGCGCCTGCACCTGTGCCGGATCCTCAGGAGCAGACACCAGATGAATCCACTCTGGCTCCGGAGGTGATTGAGAACCCATTGCCTGCAGATGCGCCTCTCCCAGCCCCGTCAGGGGAAGGTGAGGTTGCCTCTGGGTCCAGTAACCCTCCAGCCTCTCCTGAGCTCCAGAGGCTCAGGGCAGAGAGGCAGAGGGAACTGGGTTTTCTCAGGAGGAGTGCTCGCCTTAAGGCCAGGAGAGGCGAGTCACATGTGGTGCGGGACCACCCTAGGCCTCAGAGGAGATAAAGGCCAGTCAGCCCAGTCCCAGGTTGCGGGAGCAACAACGTTGGAAACCTGTTCCTGCCAGCACCCTGACCTGTTTTTCCAGAGTTCCTGACCACACCCGGCTTCTTGCTTTGGACCCCATTTCGCCCTTGGTGGACAGTCTCTAGACCGTCGGCCCGGGACCGGACTCTGACCACGCCTCACGGTAACCCCCCCCTCCAGGACCAGCACACAGTGGCCGACCAAATGCCTGTAGGAATCTAGCAAGCAGGATTCGAGAGCAAGAACCCTCGCTACTCCCATGGCTTCCAGCAGCTGGTATTTGGAAGCAGCCCCCAAAACATAACCCAGAATCCTTTGCTACACACGTAACTTCCCTTGCAGACAAGGCAGTGTTAAAACAGTTTCTGGAGGGCAGGGAAACTGAGGAAGGCGAAAACATTTGTGGAATGCTCTCCCCAGGAAGGCCCACTTGGTGCCCTCATTATGGCCATGGGCCGGATTCCTGCATTGCAGGGAGTTGGAATAAAATCAGGGGTGGCCAGATCCCAAGAGACTGTGATCTACTCACAGAGTTAAAGACTGGCCGTGATCTACCCAAAGCACCTCTTAGGCAACATGGCATCAGAGATGGGTTGATCTGAGGACTTACTTCCTTCAGCCTCCCGCTGGTGAAGGTGGGCGAGAGGACGGTGCGAATCCGCTTCCATTGCTCATCTGGGACTGTGATTATTGAGGTGTCCAGTTCTCCATTCAAACCAAAGTCCTAAGCAGTCCAAGAAATCAATACTGGGAGTGAGTTGCAGCTGTCACCACCAAACACACTCTCTTTTTTTTTTTTTTTTTACAAATGTAGAGACTGACTGCATTCGAACAAAGTGCCAAGCCATGGTTTGTTTGAACTAACCAAGATCCACCTCACAGATGGGGGAGGGAAACATGGTTTACTTCCGCAAAGCTTGGTTTGTCCCCCATCCTCCACCCCAACACTTCACCCCCTGTTTGATATCTCCCTAAACCATCATGACACCCAAGAATTGGCACGGCCTCACTGCATCACCTGAACTCTGGCTGACTGTGCAAGCTGGAAAGGAAAATATTTTTGGGGAATCTGGCTGGCTTCCCCATCTCTTTGCCACACGCCTGCCAAATGCACTCTTTACGTAAGAACTTCTTAATGCTTTCCTGCCACCTTGAATGGGGCAACAGACTTCTGCCTGCTTATCTTTTCCTTTTATGAGAAGCAGATATGAGTGTGTAGTTTGAAAGGTCAGCACTATCCCCCCCCCCCTTGAAAAGTTAATTATAGCACTGCAAGTAGGTTTAGCAAGTAGGGTGGCCAGATATCAGTGGATCAGAGCTTGGTCAGAAAGGATGGTCCCTTTAAATTCCCCCCACTCCTCACAAAACAGTCACAGCGCGGGAAAGAGCTTCCTTCAGAAAAAGCCCCATTGAGAATTGCTCAGTCATGGGAGTGGTTTTGTTTTCTAGATGCTCATAGCTCACATCTCTATACCTTGGCAAATGTCTGGCCTGGAGTGGCAAAATACACCACCGTTAAGGGAGGATGTTGGGTTTGGACATAAACAGCAAACCATAGGCAAAGCATGCCACAGTTTGTAACCCAACATCAAACCATGGCTTGACATCAGGGTTTGCCAAACCATGGTAAATTTGCTCTGCTCACTTTTGATGCCTGAGCAAGCCACAGTTTGGCTGAGCAAAGCACGGCGTCACATTCTGTGAGATCCAGGCTGTTGTCTAAGTTTTAAAAAGAATTCAAAATCCATCACCATCTCTCTTGACAGAGACAGTTCCCCAGCAGATACCTACCCGACGGTTGGTGAAATGGGTGTAGAATTCTTTCACCAGGATGGTTTTGATCATGACAGGATCCAGAATAGCCATCATGGGCTGCCGGCCGTCAAAAATTCTAATTGCCCAGAAAGAAGAAGAAGAATATTGGTAATTCTTGCTTGGATGCAACAATTGGTTTGTGGCAAGAAGCTAGGAACAATGAACCCTGGAGCTGGTTCCTAAAAACCATCTAGGCTGACACCGTTAGATGCAGGAAATCCAGAGATCTACAGCATTCACAGCAGGTGGCTGTGCAACTGGGAGAGACCACCACCCTAACAGGTAATCAGGATTCTTTTTTGGTGTCAGATTGGGACTCTCTACCTAACCTCTAGCTGCAACGGTGGAAAACCTGTGGCTCTCCAGGTGTCATTGGACTCCAGCTCCCATCAGCCATAGTCAGCATGGCTGATGGCCAGGGATGATGGGACATGTAGTCCAAACAGCCCCTGGAGGGCTACACTTCCTCCAGCCCTGCCTTTTAGCCAACACTTGAAATGATTACCTGTTAAAACTTCAGAAGTCAAGAGCCAGAGGAATAAAATGACCAGCTGTTGGTGACAAATGCTACTCTGATAATGAGCAAAACCTGGACAATAAATTCTATCAGAAAACGTTTGCGGAGCAAATTATGCTTAGTGTATCACGCACACCTTCTCAATCTGTATCATAGGTACAGTATGCAAAATGTGGGTTGCCTGAGCACAGGATTGTATTCTTATTCTATAGCAGCAAGGAACACTTTCCACTTGGGCCACAATTTGCAGGCAGCAACAGGCACACCTGCCTTTTCCAGTGACCAACCTCCCCACACGCCCGGTTCTGTTTTGCAGGACACTCACCCCCAGATTTTGCCATACTTCTGAAAACACTCCAGGTCAAATTCCAGAATCCCCTGCAGCAATAAAAACAGTTGTCAGAGAAACAGGCATCTCCCGTCAGTGCAGCTGTGTTGTCTTAAGGGCAAGGCAGACTTAGGGGCTGTAAAGAACTTTGCTTTGTCTCAGAAGCAGCCCAAACACACCCAAACACACCACAGGAATGTGATTCATCCTCCTCGTCTGTTCACACCACAACATGACTGCTAGAATACACTTGGGAAATAGCTTGTTTGAAAACACCCATATCATCTCCTATATGTAGACATAGTCAACACGGACAGCCAGAACTGAATGCTGGTCTTGGGTTGCAGAGACCTGAGTTCGAGTCCCTGCTTAGCCTTGAGTACTCCCTAGGTACTACCTTAACATTTCTTGATAGCCAGTGTGGTGTAGTGGTTAAGAGCGGTAGTCTCGTAATCTGGTGAACTGGGTTCGCTTCCCTGCTGCTCCACATGCAGTTGCTGGGTGACGTTGGGCTAGTCACACTTCTTTGAAGTCTCTCAGCCCCACTCACCTCACAGAGTATTTGTTGTGGGGGAGGAAGGGAAAGGAGAATGTTAGCCGCTTTGAGACTCCTTAAAGGGAGTGAAAGGCGGGATATCAAATCCAAACTCTTCTTCTTCTTCTTCTTCTTCTTCTTGGAAGGACAAGGTGAAATAAAACTTGAAGGAAGGGTGGGACATAAATGTGGCAGAGAAGGAAGCTTGTATGTTGTGGTTGTTTATTATTTACCCTAAGATTCCAGGCTACCTGGAATATTGCATCTCCCTGTGCAAATCTGCCTGGGTGCTAAGAACCTCAGGTGAGCACCTTCTCGTGATCTCATCATGGTTAGTGGTGGCACAAGAGAGAACCTTTTCTGTGGTTGCTCCCAGAATGTGGTATTTCCTCCCCGGAGAGGTAAGACTGGCTTTATATTTTCTACCTTTTTGCCAGCAGCCTAAGGCCTTCCGATTCAGAGAAACGTTTGGAAACTAAGGTGCCAAGGATGAGGACTCAGGAAAAACTGGATTGGGCTTGCTGGTTCTAAGGGCTTGTCCACGCTTTCTCTTGTCTCGTGCTTCCTAGACAGGGGCCTGGGGATTTTTCCATTTGCCCTGTTACTTTCTCCAGAAAAACCCACTCTTCAGTGCTGAATCAATCCAAAAAAGTAGTTGACTTTTGCTCTTATTTAGTGGTAAAGCAGCAGTCAAGCAGAAGCCAGGCCAAGCCCTTCATGTGTTTTGAGGCATTTTTATTATTGTTCTTAATAGTTTGTTTGTTTTTATTACTTTGCACTTCATAATACCTTGGGGAAAGGGGGGCAGTAATCATAACAATACACTGCTTAACCATGCCTTAATGCAAATGTTTGCAGGTTGGTTGACACAAAGTAAAAGAGTGTAGTTTTTTAATACATAAAATTTCTGTGTGGATGTTATTGGCCCAGAGATGGAAAGATGATAAGGTCCTGACCAGAGAAGAATGGCAGATTAAGTTGATGGATTATGCTGAAATGGCAAAAAATGACCGGAAGAATCAGAAATCAGAAATACCAAAATTTTAATAAGGGGGGGGGGGATTTATAATCTATCATAATAATAATTGTAAACAGTTAAAATTGTTAGTAGGAATAACACTGTAGTTTAATGGTGAATTTTGGATTTAATAGAGATGTAAAAGATTTGGGTTATTGTAGAAGACGCAGGAGGAAATGGAATCTTGTTTTTAGGATGAAGGTTGGATATGTGATTGCAAAACTTTAATTTGAAAAACCATCTACACTCACTCACACACACCAGAAATCATAACACACTTTTAACAAAACAATTCAAAAAATCAATTCTGAGGGTAAATCTCAAAATGTCCCATGGTATTAAAAGTTTTTCGTTTGTCTCCAAAATGACCAGTACAGGACATAGGGAGTCACATACAAGCTACAGACTCCCTGTCCCATCCAAAGTCACCTACTCTCTCCCCTCCCTCCCCCATCCTTTGATTACAGTGGTGCCCCGCAAGACGAATGCCTCGCAAGATGAAAAACTCGCTAGACGAAAGAGTTTTCCGTTTTTGAGGTGCTTCGCAAGACGAATTTCCCTATGGGCTTGCTTCGCCCCCTTTTTCCTTTCCTTCCCCCCCTTTTTCTAAGCTGCTAAGCCGCTAATAGCCGCTAATAGCCGCTAATAGCTGCTAATAGCGCTAATCCGCTAAGCCGCTAATGGCCGTGCTTCGCAAGACGAAAAAACCGCAAGACGAAGAGACTCGCGGAACGAATTTCGTCTTGCGAGGCACCCCTGTACTTCCCAGGGCAACTTTCACAAGACTGGCTACAGAATACTCACTTTCCGGTATTCGAGAAAGGTCCCGATGAAGGGCAGAGGCCTTGGACCAGGAATTCCCAGCTTCTTAAAGAAATTGTATGGCCAGATCCCATAGCTGGAAAGAAAACCAGTGAAAGAGAAGTCAATGAGAAAAGTGTTTTGAAAAACAAGATATTCCAGTCCACCTGGCCTTGCAGTTATCCGCTCGCCCAGAAGCCACAGGCAACCAGGAATTCCCTGCAGGTGAACAGCCTGGCTGAGGATGGACGTGTGGCTATCTCCATTTTCTTCCAGCCCTCCTGGCTTCTATGCTAGCCAGTGAAGAACAAAACTGCAAGCAGGATTTGTGCAGAAGAGGCCTCAAATTTCAGAGGCATCCTGTGCGACATCAAATTTGGGCGCCCCCTGCCTCTTGCCTTCCATTGTAAATAATAGTTGCAGCGTCCCCAAGGCTCGACGCCCAGTGTGACTGAACTAGACACTCTCCTCTAAATCCACCTTGGTTCCAGGGAGGCCTGGGAGAGAGCCCTACCTAAAATCCTGCAGAACTGCTGTTAGTCAGGGCAGACACTATTGAGCCAGGTGGTCCAGTAGATCTGACTAAGTACTTTCCTATGCTCCTATGATCCTGGCAAAGGGGAGGCAGAGTGAGCCTTCAACCTCCTGGCCAGACTGCATTGCCAGTTTTAGAAACTCAGAAATGCAGTGGCACCTTGGGTTAAGAACTTAATTCGTTCTGGAGGTCCGTTCTTAACCTGAAACAATTCTTAACCTGAAGCACCACATTAGCTAATGAGCCTCCCACTGTTGCCGCGCGATTTCTGTTCTCATCCTGAAACAAAGTTCTTAAGGTACTATTTCTGGGTTAGCAAAGTCTGTAACCTGAAGCATCTGTAACATGAAGCGTCTGCAACCCGAGGTAACACTGTATAAGCTAATTGCCAAATAGCACTTGGAAACCAAGGTTACAGGCGCCACAACAGTGTCAAAATTCAGGGCCGGTCAGAGGTATGTGCCTATCTCACCAGGCACCGGCTGAATTCTTTCGACCTCCCTCCGGCGACTCCCGGTAGGAAAAACACACGAGGTCCGTTCCGGCGATTTTTCTCAGGCTGTGAGAAAAACACACCAACTGCTTCTCTTCTCCCTGCTCCCTGCATATCCCCAGGGAGGGGAATCAGACTCAGACAGAAATGTATCTACATTGTCTTTATTCCTGTCTTTCACTTCAGTACAGAGAAAACATGTCTGCTCTGTTCAACAAACAGAGAGAAACTCACAAACTCCACCTATGTACATCCTGTACAGGTCATATGACACACACACTGAGCTAACATCCGGTGCTCAGTACAGAATGGACTGCCCCTTTGTTTCCATGGCAACAGTCACAAACATCCTGTCTGGCTTTGCAGCCAAAAGCAGCTGTCTGAGCTGCTGTAGCCTTTGCTTGCTGCAGCATTGCTGCTTTAGAATAACATACTCCCCCTAAAGTATCAATGCGTGCTGCGAGCAAAGCGTCATCCAGAGAAGAAAACAAACAGTTGTTATACTTATAACACTCCCCTGTTGTTTCAGTTCCACCCTTGGAACTACACGCCACTGGTTTTACCAATGTACCTCTCTGGTTGTGTGACTTCCAAGGAATGAGTGCTTCTGCATTACCTTGGTTAACAACTCTCTGTTGTGCCTTTGTCTCTGACTCGGACACAGCTTCAATTTGACCTTGGTCGTTTACAACAGCAACACATGCAATAGCTTGGTTGGCAAACTCTTTTGAATACCTCTTGGGTGGTACACCCTTTGTTGCTCTCTCAGACCTACGTAAGAGGTGCTGCTCTCCCTTGCTTTCTGGTTCAGCCTCTGAACTCTCTGAAGAACCAGTACTAAGCTTAATCAGTGGTTCATCCTCCTCTTCTGAGGGTCTAGTCATTGTGTGAGATTTCTTCTCAATGACTGTGACAACTGAGCTGTCTGAGCTATCGCTGTCATCATCAGTACTACTGAACTCAATAAGATCAAACTCATCATCATCATCATCAGAATCATCATCATCACCTGTGGGAAATGTGTGAACAATCACTCGCTCCTGTTCAGGAGCACTCTCTAGAAATTTTGTGAGAATCACCTTACCAGATTCAGACAAAATTACTCTGTAGAGACCCTTTTCATAACCCACAAAAATGCCTCTGGCATTCTTTACTCCACCTGGAGCTTCTGTCCTTACATGAGACCCAAAAACTTTGAAATGGGCAACAGAAGGTTTTCTGTGGAACAGTTTCTCAAAAGGAGAACTTCCCAACTCTTTTGAAAACTTTCTCAACCACGTATAAGTATATGACATTAGCGACTCAGCCCAGTACTCATGTGGCAGATGTGAACTAAGCAATTGCGCATGCATTCCCTTTTGCAATTCTTTGTTCACCCTAACACAGACACATCTGTTCCAAGCTTCTTCGGAACTAGCAATTTTGTGTCTTATCCCTTTCTTCTTCAGGAACCTCTGGAAATCCTGTAAGAGAAAAATTGGCTTCTCATCTGTGCAAAGACAATCTATGTCAGCATCATGCATATTTTTAACCTTGTCACAAAACTCTTTAAACCTTTCTAAGGCGTCTTTTGGTCTCTCCAAAAGATAAATCCAGACAAAACCTGTAAAAGAATCAACACAAATTAGGTAATACTTTGCATTGCCTCTAGATGGTGCTAAAGGACCAATCACATCAGCATACACCCGCTGAAATGCCTTGTCGACCCTTGAGGTGACCTGCTTGGCGCTCTTCTCAGCTACACCTGCAAAAGAAATCATGTTAGAATCACAAGAATTACATTCCATGTAATCACTTTGATCAAAAGTCAACAAATACAGTCCATCTTTCTCTTTGGCAGAAAGATACAACTCTCCATCTTTGTAGATCTCGCAGTGTTGATCATCATAGGACAGTTTTAGTCCCTTCTTGGCAATCTGCGAAACGCTGAGCAGATTGTACTTCAACTCTGGAACCAAATAAACATTGTTTATAGTCAAGTTTAGACTTTTAAGATACACAGTCCCAATTCCGGTGGCTTCCAGCTCTCGACCGTTGGCTTGTTGTACAACGAAGCTTTGCTTCTTAAACGACGAAAACAAATCCCTGCGATGGGTCATGTGAACCGTCGCTCCCGTGTCTAAAACGAAGGAATTCCCCACTTGTGGTATGGCTTTTAGGGACATCAAAGCCTTTGCAGGCTTCGCCTGTGACTTGGCATGACTTCTGCCTGACGCCTCAGACTTCGTGGAGCTTCCCTTGGCTCCTTTGTTCTGACGTGGCTTCTTGCAGTACCGCTGAAGATGCCCAGTCTGTCCACAATTGTGGCATCGGACAACGTTCAAAGCTACGGCGTCTCCTCCAGTAGCTACAGCAGTGGGGGTGTCTGAACTCCGTTCTTGTCTCCCCCTGTCCTTGACTTCCAGGGCGGCAAGTCTGTCATGTTCGTTCAGGACCACGGCAAAGACCCTGTCCGAGGTCAAATCTTGCGCTGGGAGAGACCCCAGCTGACTGGCAACGGTTTTGTAAGTCCGATTCAGGCTGTTTATCACCATGAAGCAAAACACTTCTTCCTGCAGACGGAAATTGCGTTCCACCATCTGCTGACGCAGAAATTTCATTTCCGTCAGGTGCGCTTGAACATCTCCATCAGGCGCAAGCCTCAGGTTAGTCAGCTTTTCAAAATACAGCAACGCTGAAGAACCTGCATCTCTCTGATGTGTCCTTCTCAGCGTGTCCCAAACATCTTTCGCGTGCGGTAAATCTTGTATATGAATAAGCTGAGAGTCCGACACGCACAGAATTATAGCGGTTCTGGCCTTCATATCCTGTGACTCCCAAACAGGCGTTGGTGCTGCAGGGATGGGGTTCTCAATCACCCTAAACAGTCTCTGATTCTGCAGCAAGGCCTTCATCTTAATAGACCAAGATGCATAATTGTCACTGGTCAAGAGGGATGGAGAAGGCAAAACTCCCTTCTTGACATCCATTTTGAGTCCTTGCATTGACTCCCAAACACAAGCCTCTAAAATCCAATAGCTGGCTTGTTTATACTCTGTGCACCTGGCAGCAATAACACTGGCCGCTTGGAAAGTCCCCCTAAACAGTTCCTTTGTAAGGGCCTAGTCAAAACACGACTTCCAGCCCTTATCTTGAAACTGGCCTGCGTTGCTAAGCAACCACATTCCTTTCCTTGGACAGGAAAAACCACAGGAATGTTTGGAATGCAGACTCTTCTCTCTCGGAGCTGTTTTTCCCAAACGTTGCTCCCATGAAGCAGAGAATTAATCAATCTGCATTCACACTCTTAAGCCCGAAAATCTCATACCTGGGCTCCGTAGCTTGGCTTTCAGCTTCTTCTGGTCAGCTTCTAGCTGCAGAGAATCAGCATCCATCTCAGGCTTCCATGGAGAGGGATGAATACAGTCTCCTTGATGCAGACTCCCATGGATCGTAGCAACCGTCCTCTGCTACCAATGTCAAAATTCAGGGCCGGTCAGAGGTATGTGCCTATCTCACCAGGCACCGGCTGAATTCTTTCGACCTCCCTCCGGCGACTCCCGGTAGGAAAAACACACGAGGTCCGTTCCGGCGATTTTTCTCAGGCTGTGAGAAAAACACACCAACTGCTTCTCTTCTCCCTGCTCCCTGCATATCCCCAGGGAGGGGAATCAGACTCAGACAGAAATGTATCTACATTGTCTTTATTCCTGTCTTTCACTTCAGTACAGAGAAAACATGTCTGCTCTGTTCAACAAACAGAGAGAAACTCACAAACTCCACCTATGTACATCCTGTACAGGTCATATGACACACACACTGAGCTAACATCCGGTGCTCAGTACAGAATGGACTGCCCCTTTGTTTCCATGGCAACAGTCACAAACATCCTGTCTGGCTTTGCAGCCAAAAGCAGCTGTCTGAGCTGCTGTAGCCTTTGCTTGCTGCAGCATTGCTGCTTTAGAATAACAAACAGAACGTCAAAGCACCATTTATTATTATTATTATTATTATTTATTAAACATTTCAGTTCCATATATCTATAAGCTGACTGGGTGACCTTGGGCCTGTCACAGCCTCTTAGCCCACCTCACAGGGCTGTTGTAGGGATTAACTGAGGAGTAGAGCTCAACCATGTACTCCTTGGAGAAAAAGGTGGAAAATCAATGCAACAAATGAGCTCTTCTGCTGCCCTGCTTAAGGAGGCCAGGGGCCAGCCAGGTGGAAATGTCAGTTGCCAACCTGGCGTCCAGAAATCTCCACGTGGTTTCAAATTGGACCCACACCAGTCACGAAATACACCGGGCATTTCGAACACTGTAGATTTTACATTTTTATTTATTTATTTATTTATTGTGCTAGCCTAAGAAGCTGTTTGCTTGCTGTTGGGCTGTGGTGGCACCAGGGCAGGGCTTTGGGGTGGGTGTCCGGGACCCCACTTTTGCAGAGGCCACAACTCTCACTTTTGACCCTTAGACCTTGCAGCTGCAGCAGGCCTCGCCTCCATCGGGCACAGCCTGGGACAGAGATTAGATTAGAGCCAACATGAAGGACCTCTGAAGGCTACAGACCCAGCAGAAATTCATCAGGTAGCACTTTTCCTGCCACAGAACTACAGGGCCGGGGGAAGCTTCTCCTACAGAACAGCTGCCTGCCTCGTGCAGATGGGGAGCCCTTTGTAAACATGTGGAGGAGGAAGAGAGATCCCTCTGCTCTCTGCAGCGACCCTGGAAAAGTACCAGAGCTGCTTGCCTCTTCTCTCGCTTTTAGCCTCTTCCTTCCCAGTAAACAGCAGCTTGGCAAAACGGCACCTTTGAAACGCAGGAAGTTGCCACAGACCAAAGTCTGTGCACACAGAAGTAGAAGTGTCGGCACTGACCGGCAGCATTCCAGGCAGGGGAATCTCCCAGCCCCGTCTGGAGAGGCCACGGGGAGCTGAGCCTTGGTGCCTTCTGCCTGCAAAGCAGGTGCCCTTACCCCTGAACTACTACAGCCTTTCTCTCCAAAAGCCAAGTTCCCAGTCCTCAGGATCTGAACAAAGGGCTGATTTCGACTTCTGCCGAGTGAGGCCATTGCTCCGTCCAGCTCTGCGCTGTCCCCGCTGAGCGGCCCTAGGAGCTCTCCAGGGTTTCAGAAAGGGCGCCTGGCCCAAGTCTTCCCCGGAGAGGCTCCAGGGGCTTAAACCCGGAGCCCTTCCGCGGGCAAGGCAGCGCGCTAGGCGCGGGCGACAGCGCTTCCCCGAACATCTGGCCAGCCCTTTCCTTCCTGGAATCCCGCAGCAGCAGGTTCCGCCGATCCCGGAGAAACAACCGCCGCCCGCCCGTGCGCGCTCCCTGTTCTCTGAGTTGAACTCACAGTCCCAGAAGGACCAGGAAGACGAGAAGCAGCACCCAGGTTTCTGAAGAAAGGCTGGGCAGGAAGAAGAAGCCCATCCTGCGGCCAGGAGGGTGCCAGAACCAGCAGTCGCGCTCTTTCGTTCCCGAGGCCGAGGAGGAGGAAGAAGAAGCTTGCTTTTGCCAAGAGAGTCAGCCTCCGAGGCGCAGTTTTGCTTTTACTTGGCCGTCACGTCACGTGAAGCCCGGAGAGGCGAGTGGTGGCTCTCCTCGTTGCGTAACACACTCTTTCTCTCTCTGTTTCCTGGTGGCTCCCAGCCACAAAAATTGCGCTGGTAGTTTCGTTTTGCAGCATCAGCATCACATCCTGTTGCGTCCTGGGTCCTCGGCAACCCGGAGCGTCAACTTGCAAAGCAGGAGGAGACGTGGGCGCAACTCCCAGGGTCTCTGCAAAGCGGAACAGTTGGCATCAGGAGTGCCAGCTCGCGACCGTGGGTGCCCGAGGTCGTGGGTGCCATGTAGTGTGCATGGCCCTGGCACTGAAATTTGTGGGTGCCTGGCACCTTCATGGGGGATCTTTCTTTTTTTCTTTTATTTCGAAACCAAAAAAAAATATTACAAACATTCTGGTAGGGGAAAAATAGTGGTCACATCATGATAGCCGATTGGCAACATGTACAGCAGGCACTCCCAAACTCGGCCGTACAGATGTTTTCGGACTACAATCCCCATCATCCCTGACCACTGGTCCTGTTAGCTAGGGATGATGGGAGTTGTAGTCCCAAAACATCTGGAGGGCCGAGTTTGGGGATGCCAGAGTCTGGGTTCCGATAAAGGTGTTTTTGCATTTACCTTCTAACTTTTTCTCCAAGGAGCTCAATGTGGTGTAAACTTAATTCCCACCTCCTGCTCTTCGTTTAATCTTCACAAGGTCCCTGTGAGGCAGGTTAGGCTGAGAGACAGCGACTGACCCCCAAGGTCTGCCAGTGAGCTTTATTTTAGCCAGGTGGAGGGATTTGAACCCCCATTTTCCCCTAGCCCACCACTCTAACCACTTCATACTGGCTTGTTTTCCCCCTCCCCATTTTATCCCCACAAGAACCCTGTGAGGGAAGCTGGGCTGAGAAAGAATTGACTGGGATTTGAACCCCCATTTCCCCCTAGCCCACCACTCTAACCACTTCATACTGGCTTGTTTTCCCCCTCCCCATTTTATCCCCACAAGAACCCTGTGAGGGAAGCTGGGCTGAGAAAGAATTGACTGGGATTTGAACCCCCATTTCCCCCTAGCCCACCACTCTAACCACTTCATACTGGCTTGTTTTCCCCCTCCCCATTTTATCCCCACAAGAACCCTGTGAGGGAAGCTGGGCTGAGAAAGAATTGACTGGGATTTGAACCCCCATTTCCCCCTAGCCCACCACTCTAACCACTTCATACTGGCTTGTTTTCCCCCTCCCCATTTTATCCCCACAAGAACCCTGTGAGGGAAGCTGGGCTGAGAAAGAATTGACTGGGATTTGAACCCCCATTTCCCCCTAGCCCACCACTCTAACCACTTCATACTGGCTTGTTTTCCCCCTCCCCATTTTATCCCCACAAGAACCCTGTGAGGGAGGCTGGGCTGAGAAAGAATTGACTGGGATTTGAACCCCCATTTCCCCCTAGCCCACCACTCTAACCACTTCATACTGGCTTGTTTTCCCCCTCCCCATTTTATCCCCACAAGAACCCTGTGAGGGAGGCTGGGCTGAGAAAGAATTGACTGGTCATACAGTGAGCTCCATTGTGGTTGTGTGGCGGGATTTGAACCCCAGTCTCTCCCAGGTCCTAGTCCGGCACTCTAACCACTGCACCCCACTGGCTCTTTCCCCTTCTCTCCCACTTCCCTCTCCAAACTCTCCTCCAGGTCACTGCTGAGCATAATATGGAAACTGAGGGAGCAGGTCACATAAGTTGTGCGCACATCACCTTGAGAGCACATTAGAAGCACTTTTTGTCCCACAAAAAAAAAAAAAATCGAGGCACTGTAGTTTGTTTTTTTTACCTCTCAGAGAGTTAAGATTCTCAGCAATGTTGGACGAATGATAGTGCCCAGACTTCTTTGAGGAGTGAAAATGTGCTTTGGATAAGCTTTAAGTCCAGATACTCCAACTGAAGGACAGCTTTGTAGGTGGGAGTGGCCTTCAACAGAGGGATATAAATCATTAGAAACCCAACCAGAGTTTGGTGGATCACACCAATGGGACTCAGCTAGCCCAGCATCCTGTTCTCACAGCAGCCCCCCCAGATGCCTGTGGGAAACCTGCAAACACAGCCACTGTTCGGAGGTGCCACCTGTCTATTTACCTTTATAGGAATTTGCTTCATTGGAGACGTTGTCTGAGATCTGGGAGTCCACCATGAGCTGCAGAAAGTCAACTCTGTCCTGCAAAGGAACAGAGACAGAGGCAAGGGTTAGCAGGACAGAACGGAGTGTCAATCACACACCTGACCTTTCACATGCAATGTCCAGGAAGGGGCCATACTGACTGGGTGCTGATTCTTTTGATGGTCCTTCTTGATTTTTTTGACAGCATCAATAAAGAAGTCTATGAAGGCAGTAGATGACAGGGTGAAGTTTAGTTTATTCAGCAGCAGTGAATAAACTCAACTGCCCCCTGTCCCCCAAGAACAGTACTTCTGTCTTGTCAGGATTCAACCTCAATCTGTTAGCCGCCATCCATCCTCCAACTGTTTACTGCACCACTTTCCCCAGGAAAATGCACTCTTTAGCACTGAAAACATCAAATTGCAGAAATCCTAGTTGATGTTTCATCAACTCGCAAAGTCACCCGCTCTTGATTGCCACAGGGCGACTGTCACAAGACTGGTTGCAGAACACTCACTTTCCGGTACTCAAGAAAGGTCCAGGTTAAAGGCAAAGGCCTTGGGCCAGGAATCCCCAGCTTCTTAAACAAACTGTGTGGCCAGATTCCATAGCTGGAGAGACAGCCAGTGAAAGAAAACCAGTTTAAGAGGTGTTGTAATGAAAGCATGTGCAGGACCAGAAAAAATGGCTCAATCGCAAGTAACCTAAGTGTTAGGTGCAGGGTTTTTGTTTTGTTTTGTTTTGTTTTGATGGTTGGGTTCGTTTGGGTTGGGGCGGGCGGGTGTGGAGGACTCCCTGGTCCTGAATGGGGCAACTGTGGCCCTGAAGGACCAGGTGCGCAGCCTGGGAGTCATTTTGGACTCACAGCTGTCCATGGAGGCGTAGGTCAATACTGTGTCCAAGGCAGCTGTCTAGCAGCTCCATCTGGTATGCAGGATGAGACCCTACCTGCCTGCGCACTGTCTCACCAGAGTGGTGCATGCTCCAGTTATCTCCCACTTGGACTACTGCCATGTGCTGTATGTGGGACTACCTTTGAAGGTGACTCGGAAGCTGCGATTAATCCAGAATGCAGCAGCTAGACTGGTGACTGGGAGTGGCTGCTGAGACCATATAACACTGGTCCTGAAAGACCTACAGTGGCTCCCAGTACATTTCCGAGCACAATTCAAAGTGTTGGTGCTGACCTTGAAAGCCCTAAACGGCTTCAGTCCTGTAAACCCGAAGGAGCGTCTCCACCCCCATCATCCAGCCCGGACACTGAGGTCCAGCGCCGAGGGCCTTCTGGCGGTTCCCTCACTGTGAGAAGCCAAGTTACAGGGAACCAGGCAGAGGGCCTTCTTGGTAGTGGCACCCGCCCTGTGGAACCCCATCAGATGTCAAGGAAATAAACAACTGAAATTTAGAAGACATCTGAAGGCAGCCCTGTTCAGGGAAGTTTTTAATGTGTGACATTTTAATGTATTTTTTAATCTTTGTTGGAAGCCGCCCAGAGTGGCTGGGGTACAAATAATAAATTATTATTATTATTATTATTATTATTATTATTATTATTATTATTATTATTATTATCTCTCTTCACCGCTCTCTTACCCAAGAAGTGGGGGCTATATCACCAAGTAGTTACAAACCACAGGCGGGAGGTGATGACCCAGCCGCTGCTGTAAGGGCAGAAGGCATCACCGAAAGACATGTTCACTACAAGCAGCTCTGCCACCCACCTGCTCAACTCCACCCCCAACTGGCTCCCACCCCCCAGAACACACTGGGGTCAAGAGAGCCAGAAGCTGATCTCATCATTGCAAAGGTCCTGCCTAATGCTAATAACTTTCTGGATTTTTTGTTGGAAAGGGTAAATGAGGAAAACATACAGGCTACCGTTTGGATGCCTACGTCAGGTGGCGCTGTGGGTTAAAGCCTCAGCGCCTAGGGCTTGCCGATCGAAAGGTCGGCGGTTCGAATCCCTGCGGCGGGGTGCGCTCCCGCTGCTCGGTCCCAGCGCCTGCCAACCTAGCAGTTCGAAAGCACCTCCGGGTGCAAGTAGATAAATAGGGACCGCTTACCAGCGGGAAGGTAAACGGCGTTTCTGTGTGCGACTCTGGCTCGCCAGAGCAGCGATGTCACGCTGGCCACGTGACCCGGAAGTGTCTCCGGACAGCGCTGGCCCCTGGCCTCTTAAGTGAGATGGGCGCACAACCCCAGAGTCTGTCAAGACTGGCCCGTACGGGCAGGGGTACCTTTACCTTTACCTTTACCGTTTGGATGCCTACGTCAGACATCGCCGTGCAGACTCAGAAAACATGGCAGCATCCATCCCACAATAAGCACCCATCTGGAAGGCCCCTCCCTGCCGGCAACACTTTGCATCCAATGACAAGGACACTAGTCCTCATGAGTGAATGTCATAATCAACGGTCCACAAGGTTCTGTAAGGTTCTTTCTTGAATCCTTGTATTCCAGGGCTGACATACGTCTGAATTTTCCTGGACATTACCGGGATTTCAAAGGTGGAATTGACATCCGGGGGGAATTTCCAAAAGGCGGTGCTTTGTTCTGGATCTTAGGCAAGCCAATTGAAAAAAACCGTGTGTTTTCGTAACAACTTTAGGGTCTTTTTTTAAAACAAAAACAAAAACAAAACCTCAACAATTTTTTGGGTTTGCTGGTTTTTACTTTTTGAAATATGGTAACCTTATTGTATTCCATCTTGATCACTGAGATTATCTGCAGGGGCCTCGTCAGTCATTTCTCTGCTTGAAGGCAACAAGAAACGGAGCCTTTAGTGACATTGGCCTAGTCCTGTGGAACTCTCTGCCACTGGAGATTCCTCAGGCACCGTCCATTCCAACTTTTAAATACCGGTGGAAAAACGTTCCTGTTCCGTCAGGTTTATGCAAGTAGTTAAGAATACATATTTTCACAATAGTTACTGTAGCTGATTTCTGGTTTTAATGTTTAAAATATGGTTCCTATTGCATGCTTTTATACACAAATATTGTAACCCACTGATATTTTTATAAATATTTTTATGAATAAATGTTGGAAAAAAATCAACTTGGATCAGAGAGCCCTTCACACTGAGGATGTCATCGGAAAGAGAACTGCCTTCGGCAATGGAGAACACATGGCCACCGTATGTTCTTTGTGTGTGTGTGTGTGTGTGTGTGTGTGTGTGCAAGCACGCACACTTGGAGGAGGAAGCTGATGTCTGTAGCTTTGCCGCACAACCCTTCCCAAGCTGGAATTTGAAAGCAAATTGATTTAAGGGGGGGATGGAGGACTAAAGCACTAGCAATTATTCTGTCATTTGAGGATAATAAGCCTGTGGAAATGCAAGATAACGCAAGAAAAAACGAGTGTGCTAACCAATTATTTTCTTAAAATATAAAATAGGAGGAGGAATAATCAATAATGTTAAAACTACGTGGCAGTCGTTTTAGGACGATTGCTGCTGTTTGTGTCAACCTGCTTCTCGAAAACAAGACAATCTCTTTGCTGGAGCTTCCCAGCTTGGTTTTTTCTTTCTTTCTTTCTATGTTCCCTTCAAGAACAGAATCCTGATTTTGCTCCAGATAGTAGGGGGATATTATGCTAAACCAGATTTTGGGAGTATTATATATATTTTCCACCAGGGAGGAGGGCTGTGCCACCCCCATTCCACCGAGTTGTAGCAAGAATCCAGGGAGTCCCAGGGTCTGTACTCCTTCAGGGATCTGAAGACACAGCAGAGACTGTTGTTGCTTTAATAAATATGATTTATTCACCTATTTACACCTTCAGTCTGCATGGAGAGTCCAGATCTTACAGCACAATCCTTTCTAGAGGGGCTTGTCCCTCACAGCAGTGCAGCCCTGGAGTACAAGGCACCTCACTCCGCCAGCCTTCAGCCAGCCTGCCCAAGATGGATTCCAGTCTTCTTTCTTCGTCCTCCCAGAACACCTGACCAAAAAGCTCCCCTTTCCTGTCACTTCAAACACACACTCCATCACCTTGGCAACATCTGTCTCCCCAGGCCAAAGGATTCTGCTGGTCTCCAATCTTAAATGTCAAAATAATTGAAATCTTACCATTTATTAATTCATAGGGTTTAAAGAGGTCCCCCAAAATATATAATAATATGTGTCTATCTGTTGCCAAATACCTATTTGCAATATTAAGCCCCATCTGGAAGTACCCAGAGCCACAAGCCTGGGCTTGATCCAATCTGGAAAGGCAGCTCCTAACTGGTTTAGGTGCAGAAATAGAATCAATCAATCAAAACAGAGACTGATGTGTCCTTCATGATGGAAATGTCAGCTTTGCTCTCCAGAAGCCTCTCTAGGAAGGCCTGTGGGATCTTGGGAGAGAAGGTAATGCTGAGCTGGATAGACCAGTGATGGCAGCTAAGAGATTGAGGTTGAATCCTGACAAGATAGAAGTCCTGTTCTTGTGGGACAGGGGGCGGGCAGATGTGGGGGACTTCCTGGTCCTGAATGGGGCAACTGTGCCCCTGAAGGACCAGGTACCAGCCTGGGAGTCATTTTGGACTCACAGCTGTCCATGGAGGTGCAGGTCAATACTGTGTCTAGGGCAGCTGTCTAGCAGCTCCATCTGGTACACAGGCTGAGACCCTGTCTGCCCACAGACTGTCTCATCAGAGTGGTGCATGTTCTGGTTATCTCCCGCTTGGACTATGGCCATGTGCTCTACGTGGGGCTACCTTTGAAGGTGACCCAGAAACTGCAACTAATCCAGAATGCGGCAGCTAGACTGGGGACTGGGAGTGGCTGCCGAGACCATATAACACTGGTCCTGAAAGACCTACAGTGTCTCCCAGTACATTTCTGAGCACAATTCAAAGTGTTGATGCTGACCTTGAAAGCCCTAAATGGCCTTGGCGCAGTATACCTGAAGGAGCATCTCCACCCCCATTGTTCAGCCCGGAGACTGAGGTCCAGCTCCAAGGGCCTTCTGGCAGTTCCCTCACTGTGAGAAGCGAGGTTACAGGAAACCGGGCAGAGGGCCTTCTCGCTAGTGGTGCCCGCCCTGTGGAACGCCCTCCCATCAGATGCCAAGGAAATAAAGAATTACACAACTTTTAAAAGACAGCCCTGTATTGGGATGTTTTTAATGCTTGATGTTTTATTATGTTTTCAGATATGCAGGAAGCCGCCCGGAGTGACTGGGGAAACCCAGTCAGATGGGTGGGGTATTAATAATAAAAATGTTGTTGTTGTTGTTGTTGACGTGACTTCATATTAAGCCTGGAGCTGGAGCTGACAATATCTGCCTACTCTTCCTTTATAGAAGCTCTTCAGATACATTATATACTAATGACTGATGAAGATAGAAAATGAATGAAGTGTTGAGGCAGAATCAGGGCCAAGCATTTTCGAGTTCAAGCTGTACCTTGCTTGAGTTTATGATGTAATCGTGAGTCAATGGCTTCAGGCAAGGAAGGGAGAGGCTGAAACCTGGAAGGGAATTTCCCTGCCATGTTCAAGAAGAGTAAAGTGCAGTTTTCCTGCTCAATGTGATCTTGTGACAGAGATGCTGGCTGAGGCAAGAGGAGTGAAAGTCTTGCGTCTTCCTCTGGCTGTGGTACAGTATTTGCTGGGCTGGAAAACACCTCCAGAGAAAGAGGAAGCCAGCCTGGTCACGTGATTTGTCTACAAGGAAATCCTTCTCCATGCAATGCATAGTTAAACTATGGAACTCACTCCCACGGGAGGCAGGGATGACCAAGCCACCAAAAGAGGATTGGACTATTAGGATTTTACATAACCAATGTTGGCTAGTATGATTAGTATAAATCACATGAGGTGTCTGAGAAGAGTGTGGGAACAGAAGACTGTCTTATCTCTTCTGTCTAAGAGTGTTATTGGACTGTACTTTCACTTTCACTGTATGAGTTCTGCTTCTGCTTTTGAATTCTGGTGCTGGAGGAGACTCTTGAGAGTCCCATGGACTGCAAGAAGATCAGACCTCTCCATTCTGAAGGAAATCAGCCCTGAGTGCTCACTGGAAGGACAGATCCTGAAGCTGAGGCTCCAAGACTTTGGCCACCTCATGAGAAGAGAAGACTCCCTGGAAAAGACCCTGATGTTGGGAAAGATGGAGGGCACAAGGAGAAGGGGACGACAGAGGATGAGATGGTTGGACAGTGTCATAGAAGCTACCAGCATGAGTTTGACCAAACTGCGGGAGGCAGTGGAAGACAGGAGTGCCTGGCGTTCTCTGGTCCAGGGGGTCACGAAGAGTCAGACACGACTAAACGACTAAACAGCAACAACAAATTCTGTTTGGAGGGCACAGACGTGATTATGGATTCTCTGTATATATTGTGAATAAAATGTAGTTTAGATCTACGGATGTCTCTATCTTCTTGCTGCATGATGCCAGAAGTCTTGTGTGCACTTTTCATATGAGAAGTGTTCCAGAGGTGCACTCTGGAGTGAAGGGACATACCATTCCAGAGACGTGCCTACTGGGAGACGCTTGGAGGTACTGGGGGTCTGCCGTCCCCCCAGGAGCATTTGCCAGTATGGACAAGTTCGTGGAGGAGAAGACTATCAATGTCTATGCTCTGCCTCCCATAGTTGGAGGCAGCAGTGCTTCTGAATTTCAGTTGCTGGAGATTATGGGAGGGGAGGGGGCTTTGTGAATGATTCCGGCTTGCTGGCTTCCCACAGGCCAGATGGAGTCCCTCAACCTGATCCAACAGCCTCTTCTCATGTCCATAAGACTACCTCTGCCAAAGGCTGATTTAGTCCAGATGCACCAATGGGAAACCTGCAAGCAGGGCAGCACTCCCCTCCCCATTTGTGATCTCCATAAAACAGTCATATTTCCTCCCACAGAGGAGGGAGAACATTGCCACTGTGGCTCGTGGGCATGGATAGCTTTCTTCTCTATGGATTTGTCTAAGCCAGGCTTCCTCAACCTCGGCCCTCCAGATGTTTTTAGCCTACAACTCCCATGATCCCTAGCTAGCAGGACCAGTGGTCAGGGATGATGGGAACTGTAGTCTTAGAACATCTGGAGGGCCAAGGTTGAGGAAGCCTGGTCTAAGCTACCTTTCAAGACATCCCTACACCTTGTCGGGATGAATTCCACCATCCCTTTTGGCTCCATGTATCATATCACTTTAAACAGTCATGGCTTCCCTCAAAGAATCCTGGGAATTGTGGTTTGTTAAAGGTGCTGAGAGTTTCAAAACCCACCCCCCAGTCCTTTACAGAGCCATGATTCCAAAATGGATAACAATCTGGGAACTGCATCTCCGGAACAGGAAAAGGGGGTCACCTAACAACACTTAATGCCCTTAACAAACTACAGTTCCCCTTTATTTTTGGGACAGGGGGAGCCAGTGTTGTTTAACGTGCTTTACTGAGTTGCTTCTCTCTGGACTTGTCCTTTGGAAGGGACTAGAGAGCCCTCTTGGCCTAAGTGTGCCCATAATGACGGCTTCTCCCCTAGTTAGATTAGGCTTGCAAATGACAAAAGACGTCCCGGCAATAAGGCAATGCCCAGGTCAAGGAAGTGTGAGTGATGGGTAGTGACCAAAGGACTCTGGGAACGGAGCCTGAGACTAACAGGAAGACTAACCTCAAGGTCTGGGCTTAATGTTATGTGCATGTAGCCCACAGCAATCACGACCACCTGCTCTACATGTGTAATAATGTACTGGGATTATATGAAAAGTGTTTTGTGCTCCTCACAATGGCACAGATTATTTTTTGGGTGCTAACCCAATCTATTGGCTTCTGCCATGACTGAATTTGACTTTCCAACTCACTGTGTTCATTGGCTACATTCACCCCAACTCAATGGGACATTTGTCCACAACAAAGTTGTGAAAGGAGTGCCTTTATCCCAGCCATTGCTCCCCAAATTCTATTACAGTGGTACCTCGGGTTACAGATGCTTCAGGTTACAGACGCTTCAGGTTACAGACTCCGCTAACCCAGAAATAGTACCTCAGGTTAAGAACTTTGCTTCAGGATGAGAACAGAAATCGTGCTCCGGTGGCATGGTGGCAGCGGGAGGCCCCATTAGCTAAAGTGGTGCTTCAGGTTAAGAACAGTTTCAGGTTAAGAACGGACCTCCAGAATGAATTAAGTTCTTAACCCGAGGTACCACTGTACCCTGAAATCTCCAGACTAGTATACGTGTGGAGAAGTAGCATTTAGAAGTATTGACCCAAAATGAACTATGGAAGCCCCTGCTAGGACAAGGTCAGTGGCTGCTTGCTGCTCTATTCAATGTTTGCTGAGTAGAGCAGTGACTTGTGTGCAGGGACAGTGATGGACTGGGAATGGTTGATTTAGTGCCAAGTACATTGCAGAGACACAGTGGGGGCAATGAGGCTATTGTATCAATAAGGTAAGAAGTACGAACAGAAATAAAAGGCATTAAAGGATATTAATATTATTTAAGATAAGTTCAATGCACAAATATATTCTTGTTCTTTTGCACACATTTCCTAATGTTTACTAATTATTAGTTTGTTTGAACATGGTTATGGGAGAGATATGGAAGCCTTTGCCGATTTCAAAAGCATGCTCCTTCCTCACAGATCAGAGACAGAGATGATGAAGAATCTGTCTAATTAGTTTAAAGATTAACTTTGGTGCAATTTGCTGCTGTTTACCGTGCCTGTATGGTATGTGCGGGTTATGTTCCGGGCCTCCGCACAAGTCAGTGAAGTGCACATAAATGGGAAGCCCCCTGGCTCACGAGAAGACCCACCCAAGAACCCAAAGAAGACATCCTCTTCAGGCTCCAGGGTGCTCTCCACTTTTGGGTTCAACTTCTGGGTCCCTGGCAAGGTAAAAAAAGGTAAAGGACCCCTGGATGGTTAAGTCCAGTCAAAGGTGACTATGGGGTTGTAGCACTCATCTCACTTTCAGGCCGAGGGGGCCGGCGTTTGTCCACAGACAGCTTTACGGATCATGTGGCCAGCAGGACTAAACTGCTTCTAGCACAAGGCTTTCTGGGAGATGATTTATAATGAAATGAAAAAGGTATTTAAATACACTTTCCTAAAGAAACCAGAGGCCTTTCTCCTGGGCATGGTCGGCCAATTGGTGTTAAAGAAGGATAGAACCTTTTTTATGTATGCTACTGCAGCAGCAAGAATACTCATCGCAAAGCATTGGAAGACACAAGACCTACCCACCCTGGAAGAATGGCAGATACAAGTAATAGACTATATGGAATTGGCAGAAATGACCGGCAGAATCCGAGATCAAGGAGAAGAGTTGGTGGAAGAAGATTGGAAGAAGTTCAAAGTTTATCTACAAAATCATTGTAAAATCTATGAGTGCTAAGGGCAGTGTAAATGAAATGATGGGGTTCTAGTGATTAGGATAAGGAAGAGTATAAAGGGAAAGATAAAGGATGAAAACGAATATGAATGAGCTTGCTGAAAAAACTTTTAAAGTGGAATACAAGAAGGGAAGGCGGGAGGAAGCAAGGAAAATAAGGTTTTGAAGACTATTAGAATGAACCAGAGTTTTCTTTTAATTTCTCTTTTATTATTATGTTGAATCTTTTTTATGTTTTTTTCTTATGATTTTTGATATTGTTTGTATTTTTGATGTTTGTTGTTTGTTGTTTCGAAGTTTGTTATATTTTGTGAAACTTAATAAATATCATTTAAAAAAAATAAATAAATAAACTGCTTCTAGCACAACGGGACATCATGACAGAAACCAGAGCGCATGGAAACGCCATTTACCTTCCCACTGGAGAGGTACCTATTCATCTACTTGCACTGGTGTGCTTTCGAACTGCTAGATTGGCAGGAGCTGGGACAGAGTCAAGCAGATTCGAACCGCCGACCTTCCGATTGGCAAGCTCAAGAGGCTCGGTGGTTTAGACCACAGCACCACCCGCATCCCTTGGGTCCCTGGCGCCGCATCAGTGCATGGTTGTGTGCAGATAGATCACATGTATTGTAAATGGGGAGCCACCTGCATTGGCCTGGCCAACTCATACAGTTTCTCTGACCGGTATGTGAAGATGTCATGTCACAGCTGAAGTGGAATGGGCAACGTGAAAGTTATTATGTAATGAGTAGGATGTACAAAAAGCTGTGCGAAACCTGTGATCAGTGCAGCACCCATCCCTTCAGGGGACTGTCCTTTACTGCAGTGAAGTCCATAAAGAGGGGTATCGTCTTGTTTGGATATTGGGTGTGTTTTTAGTTCCCTACCTGGGCAAACCAAGGGAGTGATTTTGGCCACCCCGTGACACTTTGATTGTGGACCTGCTGCTGGATCTGACAGTGGCGCCTGCTTCCCAGATCATTGCAGACTTCTGCTGTGGGATGTGTGTGTGCAGGAACATAGGTGCCAACTCCCAGGGGACCTGGGTGCCCAAGCACTCACAAAATTCCCCATGAGGGAGATGGGCACGCACAAATCTCGGCTCCAGGGCCATTCACGGTGCATGGCACCCGCAGCCCTGGGCACCCATGGTCGTGGGGCCAAGCTGACACTCCTGGTGGAAATTGGCTGGTGTGATGAGTGGGGTCCACACTGCTCCCCCTTGGCTCCCTCCATTGCAGCTCTCCTATTCCCCTCCCCTGCTGTTTACTCCAATACACCGTCCCTTCCTAAATCACTGCTTTACATTCCTCCATGGGAATGAATGGTAGCCATTGACCGGTGCAGGAGGCAAGGAGGGTACCCCTTTCACCCACCACGAGTGTGGCACCCCAATATGTTACTGGCCCCTCTCCAGCACGACAAGAGCTGGCTTCTTTTGTCCTGTGGGAGGTGTGCACAATGCAGCCCGCCTTTCAGAAAAAGCTTTGTGCCTTTGGGAGTTACTTTCTTCACTTAACAAAAAGGAGCATTGATTTATTTCCTCTCTCTCCCTCTGCTCATCTCGCCCACAGACTTGCGGACAACCTGCTTCTCTGCCATTTATACATCGCTAAAGCTCTGCCACAGCTGACCTTGGCTGGCGCAGCCTTCCCATCGATTTCAAGGCAGTGATGCTGATCTATACCAGCAGCCAGGGAGCGGGGCCTGCTTCTCTCTGGGCACGACTCATTTGCTTTGGAGGGTATGTGTGTATGTCTTCTGAGCTCAGGCTTCAATTTCTGGCTCTGGTTTCAGCAGGGGGATTTCGGTATTGCATGGAATCTACTCTTACCATGTAATGGATGTGGGAACTCTCAGGGAGGGGAGCTCAGAGGCAGCACAGTCCCTTTGCCTTGAGGAGTAAAGGTACCCCTGACAATTAGTCCAGTCATGAACGACTCTAGGGTTGCGGTGCTCATCTCACTTTACAGACCGAGGGAGCCGGCGCCCGTCTGCTTTGGCAGACAGTATAGGTGCCAGCTCGCAGGGGACCTGGGTGCCCTGGGAGGTTAAGGGATGATATGATAGCCATGTTCAAATATATAAAAGGATGTCATATAGAGGAGGGAGAAAGGTTGTTTTCTGCTGCTCCAGAGAAGCGGACACGGAGCAATGGTTCCAAACTACAAGAAAGAAGATTCCACCTAAACATTAGGAAGAACTTCCTGACAGTAAGAGCTGTTTGACAGTGGAATTTGCTGCCAAGGAGTGTGGTGGAGTCTCCTTCTTTGGAGGTCTTTAAGCAGAGGCTTGACAACCATATGTCAGGAGTGCTCTGATGGTGTTTCCTGCTTGGCAGGGGGTTGGACTCGATGGCCCTTGTGGTCTCTTCCAACTCTCTGATTCTATGATTCTATGATTCTATGATTCTATGATTCTATGATTCTATGATTCTATGATTCTAAGTAAGTCCTTTTTCAATGCAGCACAATGTTCTCCCATAGGAGGCTGCAATGGCCACCAACATAGATGGCTTTAAAAGAGGCTAGGAAAAAGTCATGGGGGGCTATTTAGGGCTAGTAGCCACAATAGCACGGGACGTGGGTGGTGCTGTGGGTTAAACCACAGAGCTTAGGGCTTGCCGATTGGAAGGGCGGTGGTTTGAATCCCCATGATGGGGTGAGCTCCCGTTGCTCGGTCCCTGCTTCTACCAACCTAGCAGTTCAAAAGCACGTCAAAGTGCAAGTAGATCAATAGGTACTGCTCCGGCAGGAAGGTCAACGGCGTTTTCGTGCACTGCTCTGGTTCGCCAGAAGCGGCTTAGTCATGCTGGCCACATGACCCGGAAGCTGTACACCGGCTCCCTCAGCCAATAAAGCGAGATGAGCGCCACAACCCCGGAGTCGGACACAACTGAACCTAATGGTCAGGGGTCCCTTTACCTTTTACTAGCCACAGTGGCTATGCTCTGCCTCCATGGTCTCAGGCAGAAATGCTTCTGAACACCAACTGCTGGGAACTACAGAACGTGAGAGTGCTCTTGTGCTTGGGTTCTGCTTCCAGGTTTCTCACAGGGATATGGTTGTGAGAGCACTGTGAGATAGTCGACTAGTTTGGCTTGATCCAGCAGACACTTCTTACGTTCTGAATAGGCAGCAAGGATTCTGGCGATGCTGCTGGCAGGTGAATGACTGAAGCCAAGCAGCGCCCTCTGCTGCCTCGTCCTCCATCCTGCACCCAAGGCCCAGGGCTTTGCTGCTTGGCAACGCAGCAGAGGCATCAGATTAACAGACATCTCACAGTGAAAATGCGCTGTGGTCCATGGGGAGAGTAAATGTGCAGAGCTTGGTGGAAATAGGTGACATGTCAGGAAGGTGAATATCATGGGAGGGCAACATTTGCACTTGTAATAGGATAGCAAACGGTGCTTTTGATATGGTGTGTGGGAGAGAGAGAGAGGAAGCTGGTGCTGAACTTGCAGATGCAGATTCTTCAGCTGAATTTGAAGATTATGATTTAGGATGGAACTTTGCAGTGGAGCCCTGTTGCTTCCAGATTTGGAGAGGCTCGCCGTTCTTCTCTAATTAGAGGTGTCAGAGCTGCCCCTAGGTCCCAGCTCACAGAGGACCAACGCGAGGCTGTCGTTATGTACAAAAGTCTTTATTGAGGTTCAGTTTCCATTTCAAAGCCGCAGCGTGCAGCTCTACGTCTTAACCCTAGACCGGCGAAGTACCGTCTGAGTCTCCTCCCCTATGACACCAGTTTAAGATCCTAGCCCTGCTCCACCTTTTACGCTGCTCTCTCCTCCTCTGGGTCCTCCTGCCCGCTGGGGCATTGCCCTTTCTGGACTCTTCCGACGCTGAGTCGCTTAGCTCCTCCCCCTGCCTCCTGCGGGCTTTAGGACCCGGTTCCCAATCCTCATTCTCTGCTGTCCCGCGCTCCTGTACATTTGAACTTGCCTCTCGCGCCAACCCAGTGACCTTCCTCCTGACCGTTACACTACTTCTGTCACTGCTTCCCTCTTCCGGGATACTGGCCGGATCTGACCTCTCCTCCGTTGTCTGACTCTCCGATGGAGGCGTGGTCAGCCCTGCCTTATCTTCTCTCCCTGGTGGGGAATGCACTAGCCCCGATCCTTGGGACTCTTCCCCCCCACTCTGCTCTGGTGGGGAAGCTGGTCCTGATTTCCAGCTACTGCTCTGGGAGTCCCTGCTGCCCCCTTGCTCCTGGGGCGTTCCCCTTGGGAACCCCCTACCCCTGGCCACTGGCGCCCCCTTCTGTGAATCTTCCGATTCGCTGGAGAGGCTCATGGAATCCCTCGGTCCACTGCCCTCTTCTCCTACGCTCCCCTCGGATTCTTCCCCTTCGCTCTCCATCTCCTCTCTTCCCTGTGCCTCTGCTCCTGAACCCCTGACATCCATCCCCCCCTCGAAGCCCCCCCTTCCCCCTCCCCCTCTTCTGGCGTGGGTTCTGGGTGCTCCAGTGTTGTGGGGGTGAGTGCAGGATACAGTTCTTCCCCCGTGGTGTGCCTCCAGCCGGGTAGATCCGGCCAGTCCTCAACGGGCTCGTCGACGTCGATCTCCTCAGCTTCCATCTCTCTGCCGGTGTGTTCGAACCCCGAATCCTCCCCCAACACGTCCATGATCCCTCTCCCCCTGTCGCCTGGGGTGACGCTGCGTGCGCGGGCCCGCTCGGTAGGTCTCTGCGCCACCCCACCTCAGGTTGATCTTCCCACCAATAAGAGTCGCCTGTGCCAAACCCTGAGAGCGACCCCTCTGGGGAGCTAGTCTCCGGCGCCGTGTCCTCCTCTGAAGAGAAACCCCGGAACGTGCTGGCTGAAAGTGTGGGTGTGAAAAGATATTCGTCGAAATAATCCTCCGGCATGGGCCTGTGTGGGAAGAGTGCGTGGAACTCATCTTTGAGGTAGTGCTCCTCCACCGCATAGTACGGTACCCAGCTGTTGGCGCTGGCCGGGGTACCTTCCCTGGCGAGGAGATATTCAACCCCCTCTTCCCCCCATCTTGAGTCCAAAATCTCCATGACCTCGTTGAGCGGCCCCGCCCTCGGCGACCCCCCTGTCGTGGGTGCGTCTCTAAGCGGGCTAGGAGCTGTCCCTGGCGCCTGAAACCTGTGAGGTGCCTTGTAGGGTGTGAGCACCGATCTATGAAAGACCGGGTGCATTCTGGATCCCTCCGGTAGTGTCAACCAGAAGGCCACTGGGTTGATCTGTGCCTCGACTTGGTAAGGGCCTAGCTGCTTGTGTCCGAGCTTCTTCTTAGCTAAGGATCTGGCCGGCACTGCCTGGGCTGCTAACCAGACCCAGTCCCCTACCCGTATGTCCTCCCCAACTCTCCTGTGTCTGTCTGCCTGCATCTTGTACACGTGTTTTGCTAGCTCCAACTGCCTTCGGAGCTGTTCATGGACCTCCTGTAACTCCTCTGCCAATGCCTCTGCTCCCTGCGGCTCCCCTTCCCCCTCTTTCTCTAAGCCCGGGAAGGTCCTGGGATGTCACCCATTGTTGGCGAAAAACGGTGTCACCCCCGTGGACACGTGTTTTGTGTTGTTGTAGGCAAACTCGGCCAGCGGTAGGTAGTCCACCCAGGTCGAGGGCTGCTGGTTCGCGTAGCATCTCAGGTACTGCTGCATGATGGCGTTGACCCTCTCCGCTTGTCCGTTGGTCTGCGGGTGTCTTGCCGACGCTAGGTTGACCTTGACGTTCAGGATCCCCATCAGCTTCTGCCAGAATCTCGAGATGAACTGGCGCCCCCGGTCGGACAGGATAGACCGTGGCAGGCCGTGCACCTTGAACACGTGGTCTATGAACAGCTTGGCTGTCTGTTCCGCTGTGGCCACCTTCGCGCAAGGAATGAAGTGTGCCATCTTGGTGAACATGTCGACTACCACGAGTACTGCTGTTTTGCCCCTCGAGCTGGGCAGATCAGTGACAAAGTCCAAGGCCACCCTCTCCCACGGTTCGGACAGGGTCTGTAGCAGTTCCAACAGTCCCGCCGGCGGTCTGTGTACTGGCTTGGCCCTTTGGCATGTGTCGCACCTCGTGACGTAATCCACGACTTCTCCCCGCATCTTGGGCCACCAAAAGTCTCTGGCTACTAATTCCACCGTCTTGTCCTTGCCGAAATGTCCGGCGCTGGGTGCGTCGTGTAGCTGTTGCAGTACTCTCGCGCGGAGTTCATCTCCCGGCACGTAGATGGCCCCTTTGCGGAGGAGCAGTCCGTCGCGCATCTGGAACTCGTTGTCCTTCGCTGTGCCACTGCGCACCTCCTCCATCTTGGATCGTGCGAAGGAATCCGTTCGAAGCTCGCGCCATATTGCTTCCAAGTCCACGGTGGCCGAAGCGCATGCCCACGCCTTAGGTGCGAAAATGTGTTTGGCCGCTACCGGTGCTGCTTCCTCCAGATATTGCGGCTTCCTGGATAGCACATCAGCCATGATGTTGTTGTTTCCGGGGATATATTCTATCCTGAAGTCGAAATCCGCAAAGAACTCCGCCCAGCGGATGTGTCTCTGGTTCAGGAACCGCGCCGTGCGCCAGTATTCCAGGTTCTTATGGTCCGTGCGAACTTGCACTGTGTGTTTGGCTCCGATGAGGAAGTGCCGCCACGCCTTGAAGGCTGCATGAATGGCCAGCAACTCTCTGTCCCAGATGGTGTAGTTCTGCTCCAACTTGCTGAGTTTCCTGGAGTAGAAAGCGCACGGCCTCCAATCCCCTTGCGGGTCTTGCTGCAACAGGACTGCCCCCACGGCTCTGTCGGAGGCATCCGTCTCAACCCTCATGGGTCTGCTGGGGTTCACATGTAGCAGTTGTTCTTCGGAAGCGAAGAGACGCTTGAGTTTCTGAAAGGACTGCTCCGCCTGCTCCGTCCAGATGAACTTCTTCTTCTTGGAGCTGAGGGTGTCCGTGATGGCCGCCGTCTGCATAGCGAAACCCTTGATAAACTTGCGATAAAAGTTGGCAAAGCCGACAAACTTCTGGACCTCCTTCCGATTGCGCGGGCTTTTCCAGTCCAGTACCGAGCGTACCTTGGCGCTGTCCATGGCGATTCCCTTGTCGGACAGCTTGTAGCCCAGGAAATCCACCTCCGTCATGTCGAACTGGCACTTCTCCAGTTTGGCGTAAAGTCTGTGCTCCCGTAGTCTTTGCAGGACTTCCTTGACATCTCTCTCGTGAGCCTCCTGCGATTCCGAGAAGATCAGAATGTCGTCCAGGAAGCAGATGCACTTCTTGTAGAGGAGCCCCGCTAACACGTGATGCATGAAGGCTTGGAAGCAGTGGGAGCCATTTTGTAAACCGAACGGCATAACCCTATATTCATAGGTGCCCAAGGGCGTAAACATGGCCGTCTTCCACTCGTCGCCCTCCCGCATGCGTATAAGATTGTACGCCCCTCGTAGATCCAACTTGGTGAAGATGCGTCCCTTCCTCACCGTTGCGAGCAAGTCGTCGATCTTGGGCATCGGGAAAGCCGTGGGCTTGGTTTTCGAGTTCAAGATTCTGAAATCAACTACCAACCTCTTTTGGGGCGTGTCTTTTTTCTTCATGAAGAACACAGGACTGCCCCCCACTGCTTTGGATTCCCGGATGAATCCCCGCTTCAAGTTGTGATCTATGAACTCCCTGAGCTCTTGCAGTTCGTCTTCAGACATGGAATACAGTTTTCCCGTCGGTAGCGTCGCCCCCGGCAGGAGGTCAATCTTGCAGTCGTAGGGTCTGTGGGGAGGCAGCTTGTCCGCTTCCTTCTCGCAAAAGACCTCCAAAAACGCCTTGTACTTGTCGGGTACCGCTTGCAGCATGCCCAGTTGTAGCTGTGGGTCATCCTCTTGCCCCTCGTCTTCCTGGTTAGTCATGATGCAATGTTCTGCGCAGTAGGAGGAGCAGAAGGTCAATTTACGCTGGTACCATGCCAATGCCGGGCTGTGCCTGTCCAACCAGCTCATGCCCAATACTATGGGCGTGTCTGACAGGTGGGTGACATTGAAGCTGATGACTTCCCGGTGATTTCCAATTCGCATCACCATTGGCGGCATTTGCTGTACCACCTGTCCCCCCAGCAATTCTCTTCCATCGACTGTCACTACTTTTAGGGGCATCGTGGCAGGCAGGAGCGCTATGCTATGTTGCTTGATGAAATCCACTCCTATAAAGTCTGCATTGCTACCAGAGTCAATGGTAATAGGAACTTCCATGGTGAGCCCATTGGGAAGCTGGAGTGCTGCGGTGAGCTGCACCACTGGTTTGGGCGGGAGGGGGTCTGTGGGCTGTAAGATTCCTGGGAACTGCTTCACTGACTCGCCTGGCTGGGCCCCAGTGGCTCTGCTTCCAGCCAGACTTCGTCGTTTCCCTGCTGTGGTTCTCTCTGCTGAACTGCTTCTGTTACTGTTGCTGAGGCTGCAGTGTGCTTGTGGAGCCTCTGGGGGCACTCTTTTGCCTTGTGCTGAGCACTGTTGCAGATGTAACACTTCCTGTTCCCTCTAGGAGGCTTCACTTTGGCTGCTCCCGGTGTTAGGGCTCTGGTTGCTGACTGAGCCTTGGCACCACCTATCTCCATCGGCTCCTCTCCCCCTCCCAGTGGAGGCGTGGATTGAGCGCGCGCTGAGTCCCTGGGAAAGAAGGGAGGTGCTCTCGCTGGTGTGCGTCCCCAACGCCCTTCGTCTTTGTTCCAGGGACGTTCTTCCAGACGCACCCCAATCGTCAGTGCTCTCTGGACAACTTCTTGAGTGCTCTGGGGTCTCTCCCCCCTTGCGATTTCGTCTTTCAGAGCCCCATTCAGCCCCTCCCAGAACAGGTCCCTGACGGCCGCTGAATCTTTTTCCCATCCCAGCGCGTTGACCAATGCAAAAAAGCGGGAGTGATATTGCCTCACAGTGGCTCTGCCTTGTTTCAATCCATGTATCTCTTTTCTGGCGACATCTACATCTATCGCTGATAAAAAACAAGCATCCATTGCCTTAATGAAGGCATTCGTGTTTTGGAGGGCTGGATCATTATCTCTCCACAGATTGCGCAACCACACTTTAGCTTCTCCATGGAGATGCGTTAGTATGAAGCCTACTTTCTCCTGCTCATCTCTAAAGTCCTTCTCCAGTAACTTTAGCGCAAAAACCACGTCTGCTCTGAAGTTAGGATAGTGCTGCAGACTCCCATCGAAATGAGACACAAGGCTGCCTCCTCTCTTTCCCAGCCCAATCCCCTCTGGTCTGGCTCCCGGTAGCCCCTGTTTAGTCAACATTTCCAACCTGGCTTGCAGATCCTTGCAGACAGCAGCTGATTCCTCTTCTCTCCTCCTGGACGCTAGTATTTCTGCGTTAAGTTGTGTCACTGCGTTTTGCAGAGCTGCCATTTGTTCTTCGGTAGTCATCTTGTGCTGCTTTTGTGAGCTCGCGAAGTACCAATCTTCGCCCCTCGCTGCGTCCACTCACGTTGCAAGGTTTTTAGTGAGACGGGACTTACTGTCAGAGCTGCCCCTAGGTCCCAGCTCACAGAGGACCAACGCAAGGCTGTCGTTATGTACAAAAGTCTTTATTGAGGTTCAGTTTCCATTTCAAAGCCGCCGCGCGCAGCTCTACGTCTCGACCTTAGACCGGCGAAGTACCGTCTGAGTCTCCTCCCCTATGACACCAGTTTAAGATCCTAGCCCTGCTCCACCTTTTACGCTGCTCTCTCCTCCTCTGGGTCCTCCTGCCCGCTGGGGCATTGCCCTTTCTGGACTCTTCCGACGCTGAGTCGCTTAGCTCCTCCCCCTCCCTCCGGCGGGCTTTAGGACCCGGTTCCCAATCCTCATTCTCTGCTGTCCCGCGCTCCTGTACATTTGAACTTGCCTCTCGCGCCAACCCAGTGACCTTCCTCCTGACCGTTACACTACTTCTGTCACTGCTTCCCTCTTCCGGGATACTGGCCGGATCTGACCACCCCTCCGTTGTCTGACTCTCCGATGGAGGTGTGGTCAGCCCTGCCTTATCTTCTCTCCCTGGTGGGGAATGCACTGGCCCCGATCCTTGGGACTCTTCCCCCCCACTCTGCTCTGGTGGGAAAGCTGGTCCTGATTTCCAACTGCTGCTCTGGGAGTCCCTGCTGCCCCCTTGCTCCTGGGGCGTTCCCCTTGGGAACCCCCTACCCCTGGCCACTGGCGCCCCCTTCTGTGAATCTTCCGATTCGCTGGAGAGGCTCATGGAATCCCTCGGTCCACTGTCCTCTTCTCCTACGCTCCCCTCGGATTCTTCCCCTTCGCTCTCCATCTCCTCTCTTCCCTGTGCCTCTGCTCCTGAACCCCTGACAAGAAGAAGAAGAAGAAGAAGAGTTTGGATTTGATATCCCGCCTTTCACTCCCCTTCAGGAGTCTCAAAGCGGCTGACATTCTCCTTTCCCTTCCTCCCCCACAACAAACACTCTGTGAGGTGAGTGAGGCTGAGAGACTTCAGAGAAGTGTGACTGGCCCAAGGTCACCCAGCAGCTGCATGTGGAGGAGCGGAGACACGAACCCGGTTCCCCAGATTACGAGACTACCGCTCTTAACCACTACACCACACTGACAAGAGGCATCTGGGGTGGAAGCTGTTTGGGGTAGAAGTGTGTGCTGGCAGGATGCCCCTTCCAGAGTCATGCCCCTGTGGCTCCAGAATGCAGCCAACCTCTCCCTTTTATGAATAGAAGGCAAGTTCATGTTGGCCGAAGCAGCAAGGAACCCATCCCACTGGCAGCCATCTCTGTGGCTGGCAAAATGATGCTGTTTTTGGCATCCGTTTGGAAGCCTCATAATAAGTCGTTGCAGAAGAGGGACTGTGAGCATCTTTTCAGGAGGTGGGTTTCCAGGACCAGGTGAAACTGACAAGCCCCCTTGTTATTTTCCCTATTGCCAGGAGGCGTGATGTTGTTAAACCTAATGTCGTTACATTTATAGCACTGAAATCTTCCTTTTCGCCTGTTGTTACATTTGCTGCTGCTTTGCCGTTTCAGGATGCTTTCTATTAAACTGCTCTTGCATTGCTGGTTTTAAGATTTCTCATTGTCCCCTTTGTTGTAAGCCATCGGGAGCATAATCTGAGGAGAGGTTTTGTGGAAAGGCGGTACATAAATTTACTTGTTTTCATAAAATCTATCTGCCGCTTGGTGGTTAAAAAACAACAACAAAGCGGTTTACGAAAAGACCGAAGCACTAAAATCATCAATAAAAAGAGTTTAAAACATTCATACAACACTTGAAATCAGTAAAAAAATTTTTTTTAAAAAAACACAGGCTTGTCTAACCAAAGATGTTTTTAGCAGGTGCTGGAAAGAGCACAGTGAAGACACCTGCCTGATGTCAATAAGCAGCGGATTAAATGGTGATGGAGAAGGTGGGGGTGAAAAGGAGCTATTTTGCTTGTGGGAATCAGAGCAGTCATGGAGGCATTCAGGCAACTTCCACCTCTGCCTGATTCCTGCTCTGTTGGTTGCCAACTACCGGCCCAATTGCCTTCTAAATCCGGCCCGTGGACAGTCTGGGAATCAGCGTGTTTTTACATGAGTAGAATGTGTGCTTTTATTTAAAATGCATCTCTGGGTTATTTGTGGAGCATGGGAATTTGTTCATTTCCCCCCCCCCCCAAATATAGTCCCTTCCCCCATAAGGTCTGAGGGACAGTGGAGCGGCCCCCTGCTGAAAAGGTTTGCTGACCCCTGAATCTAACCTGTCTGCTTAGTCTTCTTGAACAAGGTCAGATGGCCTGCTGGGGGAAGCAATGGGTGGCCATAATCTTGGGCCTTGCACAAACTCTGCTTGTCCACAGAAGATGCCTGGTGTGAGGACAATCCCTTCCCTCAGGCAGACGCCCCCCCCCCATCTCATGCTGTTCAGGGAACTCCCTTCCATTTATGCTATATAGGAACCAAAGCCCCTCTCTTTCCTCACGCAAAAACAATACTTGCCTTGTCTTTAGATGACGCACCTGATCTTTTTTCTCTCATGGGTGAACAAACATCAGGTGCCACCATGACTTTGTCCTTGGTGCAATGATCCAAGGTAAGGAAGCTCTGTTCCTCTTTGCACCTGCTCTCTCCTTGTCTTCTGCTGCTCTTACTGAAGAAAAAACTGGGGAGGGGAGAAAGGAAGCCCCAATAAAACCAGCAGTCCTGCTTCTGCTTAGATCTGTTTAGACGAGGGTGCAGTGGACCAGCTGAAGTCTGGTATCTGGGCAAGCCTCAGGTCTTTTGAGCCACCTCCTCCTAACTGAACACATGCAAAACTAGATAGAATTATAGAACTATAAATTTGCAAGGGACTCCATGGGTCACCTGCTCCAACCCCTGCAATGAGGGAATCTCAACTAAAACATCCACGGCCACCCAACCTCTGCTTAAAAACCTTTAATGAAGGAGAGCCCACAACCATCTACTGTTGAACAGCTCATACTGTCAGAAAGTTCTTCCTGATATTTAGTCAGAATCTCCTTTCTTGTAACTTGAATCCATTGATTCGGGTCCTACCTCTGGAGCAGGAGAAAACAATCCATCTTCCATGTCACAACCCGTCAGATACGTGAAGAGGGCTCTCATATCCCCGCTCAGTCTTCTTTTTTCCAGGCTAAACACACCCAACTCTCTCAACCATTCCTCATAAGACTTGGTTCCCAGGTCTTTGATAATTTTGGTTAATCTTCTGTGCACATGTTTCAGCTTCTCAGTTAAGGTTAAGGTTAAGGTAAAAAGGTAAAGGTAAAGGGACCCCGGACCATTAGGTCCAGTCGTGGCCAACTCTGGGGTTGGGGCGCTCATCTCACTTTAATGGCCGAGGGAGCCGCCGCACAGCTTCCAGGTCATGTGGCCAGCATGACTAAGCTGCTTCTGGTGAACCAGAGAAGTGCACGGAAACGCCGTTTACCTTCCCATCAGAGCGGTACCTATTTATCTACTTGCACTTTGATGTGCTTTCAAACTGCTAGGTTGGCAGGAGCAAGAACTGAGCAACGGGAGCTCACCCCGTCGAGGGGATTCGAACCGCCAACCTTCTGATTGGCAAGTCCTAGGCTTTGTGGTTTAACCCACATCGCCACCCACATCCCTCAGCTTCTCAGTAGCCTTCTCAAACTGGGATACCCAGAGCTGGACAGAGGACTGCAGGTGGGGTCTGACCAAGGCAGAGTAGAGTGGTACTATTGCATTGGACACTTTATTTCTGTTGATGCAGCCAAGGATTATATTAGCTATTTTTGCTGCAGCATCACACGGTTGACTCATGTTAACACATGGTGACGTGTTCGCAGCAGATCAACAAGGGTTTCTGACTCCCAGTTAACCACAGCAGCGACAGCCTCCACCCTCTAAATTGGGCTGCTGAAATAAGAGATACTGGGAGTGCTCAGTTCTGGTAACTTGTGGGAGAACCATGTAAGAAGATGTGCTCAGAGGCACCTTCAGTATCAAATCAAGGGAGAGGTAGTACCTGCCTGACTCCCACTCTGAAAGAAGCAACTAAACCTGCTCTTCTCAAGCTGCAAGTGGGCTGCACAATCGTCCCTTGATTCAGTACAAGTTTTTGTTGGGTTCGTTGTTCTCTCCATTGAAAGAGCGGGTCAGAGAGGGAAGCTGGTGATTTTATAAGTAGCGGGAAATTTCTTGAGTGTTCTAAAAATGGTGGGAGGGGAAGGCAAATCTGGACGAGCTGAAAGGCAAAAATAACAGGCTATTTGTGCATCCTGGCCTCTCTAGATGAAAGGTTGCGGAAACATTTTAAAAGGATATGTTCTCAACAAGATTATGATTCCCAAAGCTTTTAGCTATACAGGAAAGCTTTCTTGCTAGACCTAGCAATTTATGGCACATCTATGGTAAATAGCAAAAAAAGGAGAGAGAAAACCCACAAACCCCAACCCTCTCATGATTAATCCCATTTTTATAGCTGCTGTGGGGGCTGCATAGGGAAGCCCAGCCTTGTCAAGCCCCTAATACATGATAATGAAGGGAGGGAGGTATAATTTAATTCCTGTGTCTTGAGGATATCCAATTCTGTGCTTTTCAATTGCCCTCCCCTCTCTGGACTCAATTGTAACTGAATAAACACAGCCAATAAAAACACAATTACAGAGATGGATGTGGATTGGGAGAACAGAAATTACTCTGTTAGTGTCAACGAGTCTTATAAGAATCACCCCTGATGTCTCCCATTTGAAAGGCCAATGGATGGGCAAGGAGGGAATGGCTTTCTGGATTTCCTCTTTTTGTTGTACGTCTCTTTCCATGATAAATTCTTGTTTCGGGGGCTATGGTGGCTGTCTAAGACCATCCCCTCAAATGCATTAAGAAGCCGGGGGGGGGGGGGGGAGCTTTCTGAAAGCCAGACTCCTTTCAGAGAAAGGATTCTCCTTTCAGAGAATCATCCCTCAGAAGGCCTAATTTATTTTACCTGATTCTCATATTGTGTTCTTACACTGTAGTAACCAGCCCTGGGGCTTCAAAGTAAAGGGCAGGTGAGACATTGGACAAATAATAATAGGTGAGAAGACAAGTGGAACCTGCAAGAAAAAGTAGCAGTGAGGTGTGTGTCAGCCAGCCATGCCCTCTGGCACAATACTCCATTCTGTTCCCTCTCTGAACTGTCAGTCAGCAGTCTTCTGCAACTGAGCACATTCAGTCCTCACTGGGCTATTTTTAGGATTCCCTTTAGGGCCCCCCCCCTAGTTCTTTTTCCCCTGAGTCTGCTACCCCCCCCTTAAGTATTGCTGATGGTGTTTCCACTATGGCACTCACACCTGAGTGGAAGAAGGCAGAATGAAAGCACTTGGTTGTTTAGCCTTGCTAACTAAATGGGACTCAGCTGCAATATACTTCTAACTCTGGAGACAAGGGTCAAAGAACAAGACATGACCTCTCTTGGAGTTCCCAGTGCATAAGGCTGGCTATATGAAAGAGACAGGTTGGTGCACTAGATGAGCCCTGGTCTGATCCATGAAAGGCAATCCTTATTTTTACAGGGTGCAGGAAAAGTCCAACACACTGGTCCCATTTAGCAGAAGAGACCCAACAATGTTCTATCAGCCAGTCAACACCACCAAACCATTGCAATTCTTGGATTTCATGGGGAAATGCACTGCATAATTTCAATTAATATGTACAATTTCTATTAATATATAAAGTCAGCCATATCCAGGTTTGTGTTATACCCCAAAGACACAAAATGGAAGCAAGCATAATCATTTAAAGCAAGACTCTGGAGACTCGTTGAAGTGCAGAGAACAATCATGGCAACACTCTTGGTTCTTTCCATATTTCACATCATTCCATCTGGCCCCCTTTATTATATGAACACAACCCTGGAAGCTCCGAGGAAGGGAGCACCCTCTCTGTAGCACTTTGTACCCGTGACACAGAGGAGTTCCCTGGAAATGTGAACAATGACCTCAGTTTCAAAGGCCTGGAGGAGGAGGAGAAGGTGGTGTTGCTGGGAATCTAACTCTCAAGTTGACCTAAACAATTGGACTTGCTGTCAAAGACGTGCAATTGCAATGCATTCAGAGAAACTAAAATGTTGAGGTTCATAATTCAAACAAGAGGGTTCACACACAGGCCTTGTGAGGTGAAACTCAAGTTCTGAAACCTAGAAATGGAAGCAGTAGGGAACGCAAGGCCATTCGCCCATTGACCATTTCAGCTCCGGAAATTTCAATTTTGTGCATCATTTCCTTCCCTTTTGCTTCAGCAGAAAAGTTCCCAGTGCAATGGACAGGATCAAAGAGGCATCTCTCCAGGAAGTGCCGAGGGACCCTTCAGGAGGTTCAATGCGGCAACTTCGCAGTCTGTGTAACTGCGGTGAAAGCAACACACCACCAGCCACTCCGATTTCACTTAAATACAAGTTTGGCTTGATCCAGAGATTTAAAAAACAGAGGCGGAAGCAGTCCAGATATGCAAATGCAGCTTTGGCATAACCTGCCCTGCCCTGGCTGGACACAAATGGGAATGACTCATGAGACTGGCAGGACAAGCACAACACAACAGCTAGCCGCCTCCTTAGCTTGGGAACAAAGAGCAACAAGAGCTTCAAGGCTGGAAGCCCCGAGAGGAGGGCCACAGGCAAAGATGAAGGCCAGCTTTTAGGGCCGAGCCCTTGTTCTGGGGGGCAGGGACCCGGGGAAGCAGCAATTCTAAAGATGCTGTTTGTGTGCAAGCAGCCCTTTCTGTTCCAGGGCAGTTGTCACCAGCGCCTCCCTTTCAGATATGCAGCAATGAACATAATGTGCCTTGGCATAAAAGAGCCAGCGGCTTCCCGTGTGGGTCAAAGACGGGGCAGCCTGCAACAAGGGGAAGAACAAAGCCGCCTTTCGCACGGGAGGGGCTCTCTTGGCTGCAGACCACAAAGGCAGCAGTGCAGGGAGGGAATGGGCAGGAGGCAATTGGTAACCCTGTGGTTCCTGAACCCACCGGAGCTTCACTCCTCAGAGACTCATGGCTGCTTGTCTTGCACGCTCAGCTGAATCATTACAAAAAGGCACCAAAGAAACCCTCACCCAGTAGAATCTGATGTGTCTTTGTATTTTTTTTTTAAAAAATCATTAAAAATATACATTTTATAAAAAAAATCAAATAAATCTGGTGTTAACAACATGTACCCCCCTCTTTTTCTTTTTCTTTTACAAAGCTGCAGAACAGCATCCCAGCAACTGAGGGAGGGGTCGGTTGGTTTCCTTTATATGGAAAGACGCTTTTTAAAGAAATGACAGAAGTGTTGTCCAACTAGCGCGTTCTCCCCACTGGTCCACAAATGCTGCATTCATTTCACGGACCCTCTTCTTCTTGCTGGCAGTTTTTCCTTTTCTTTCAGATTTACAAAGGACATTGGCACATGCAATCAACAAAGGAGGAGCCAGACCCACAATAAGCGCAAAACAGATACCTCGTCAGGCTTCTTTCCCCGGCTGTTTCACCTAACGCAGCCCAGATGTTGTTGGACCACAACTCCCGTCTGCCCCAGGCAGAGGGGTGGAAACTGTAGTCCAAAACATCTGGATGGCACCAAGATTGGGGGGGAGGCTGACCTGACATTTTTTTGGTGCTTGTCAGCTGACATGTCTGACAGAAACCCTGGAGAGGGGAATATCTTTAGGAGCACAACAAGCTCAACTGGAACAGAACAGAAACGAAGGTGAGAGAGAAGGTTGATCACAAAACCACCAGAAGTGAACCTCGCAGGCACACAGGAAAGACATGACATTGAGACTAAGTGATTCTGCTGGTGCTTCTAAGGCAGAAGCAGCAAAGAGTGTCTGTGTGTGTGAGAGAGGAACCATTCTCAAAAGTCCCCCCAACCTCCTAATTCACCCAGATAACAGGAGAAGGGAAGAGTGTTCGGAAGGCAGGATGGTTTTGGCTTCAAATTACATCACGATGGGGCCGCCATGTTTCCACAAGAACAGAATTCATCTCCTTGGCTTGAGAAAGGAAAGTGGGGGAAAGAGAGGAACACATCGCAAGCTGCTTCCAAAAGCAGCGTTACAAAAGCATTTTTGTTTATTATCAATTAAAAAATCCCCTTAAATCATATTCCAAAGTGGTTAAAATTGCCATCACTTGTGTGTGATGGGGTTTCTTTAAGAAGGAGGAGGAGGGGAAAAGAAAAATCAAAGCAAGTTCATCTAGGTCAGCTCCATGTCTTAAAGAGTTGATTGTCTTGGGAGGGGAAAAATAGAAGAAGACATTCACATGTACATCCATTCTACCCTGATAAGAGAATTTTTTTTTTTTTTACCCACAGTTCACTGCACCTGCCACGCATACAGTCATCCGGTTGGGTTGGCGGTTGCCCCAAACTCAGCTGGCGGCTGAGTTGGCGTGGCTGATTTCCCCTCCTTTCCCTTCTCCCCCCCCCAAGTGTTAGACGAAGGAGGAGAAGCCGGTCACTGGAGTCCGTGAGCCTGGCGCAGGCTGTCCCGTCGGGGTGTACACCCCTCCTGAGCTCTGTGTCGTGATGACAGTCTGGAAGTAAGGCTCGGCCTCACTCGCCACACACTCCTCATACCGGTATGGCGCCGGGTGCTTTGTGGTCTTTGGCTGGCGCTTCCACGAGTTGTAGTACGTGGGGTCGCTCATGTAGTGGTTGACAAAGGAGTGCTTGGGCAACTCATCCTCGTAGTCTGAGTCCGTCGCCTGCAGGTTTCAAGAGAGAAAAGGTCTGTTAGTGTCAGAGACCAGACTGAGGATTACAGCTCTGAAGAGGAATGGTGGGAACCTTCCCCTCTTCCTGCTCCTGACCTGGATCCTGAGGCTGCCCAGGAACAGTGGAGCAGTATAGATTTAGAGAATTGGTTTGCAGAGGGCCACAGTTTGGAAAACAACAGCTGGACAGAACCAAGTGGGGAGCAGCTAGAAAAAACAGAACAGGAAGAGAGATAGATAACAGACTCCCCTTCGCTTGACAGTGTCCAGCCTATCTCTCCAAAGGCAAGGAGAGCTGATAAGGTTGCTACACAGAAGGCTCAGTGGTTGTGAGATCAGGTTGCAAGAAGGGGGAAATGATGAAGATAACTTGGGGGGGGGGAGTAGGAGGGAAGTACCTTTATTCAGAGAACGGCTGTGTTGTTCTTTTGCTCTGATCATTAAACACTCTTAAACTGGTAAGGGACTCTAATTGCTTTGTTCTGCTGATGCACGGACAAGGGGGGGCGGGGTGGGAGGAAGCTGTTTCTCCGAAGCCTGACAGTTAGTGACGGATGCTATTTTCACCCACTGGTCCATTGAGCAATATATGGTGGGAATGCACACTTGTGCAATCATTTTGGAAAACGGTCTTGTTACGGGACAGGCAATGCAACCTCATCCGAGGCTGGCTATAGTCCACCTGATTATAGGTGACCCTAAGAGATTATTTCTCTTCAACATTTTGCTTCCATGCCCTTCCAATTTGCTTGCCTGGCCCAGATTTATTATATCATGCCCCATGCAATGACTGCTGGCCCCTTTCCTTTATTGGATAAAATTCATCTGCTTCCTTGTTGTTGCTGATGTAGAACATTTTCCCCATGCACAGTTTTTTTTGTTTTGTTTTTTCTTGAGTACAACAAAATTTAAATAAAAATATACTATGCCATACTTTCAAATAAACGAAAAGCCTCCCCTCCATACCAACTCAATCAGGGTTTAGCTTCTCTTGTGCAGAGGATTCTGGCCTGTGGCTTAGATCTGCTGGCTGCCCACCCTACCCAATTAACAGCCCCCAAACCCACGGGGAGGAGGAAGGCACCTCAACCATCTTCAATTTATGGCAAGGCCAGTTCTGACCCTGGCTCAGGGCGATTGCTATTTATCTGTCGGGAGAAATTCAAAGGTCCAAGGATTTCATTTATTATCTTTAAATGCAACATTCTGTATTTTAGCTCTTTTTTAAAATGCATCTGAGAACCCTAAACCTTGCAGGATACAGTTTGAAATGCATAAAATCAATTCACACTTTGCAGCTGCCCGTATAATGAGAAATTCCATGTCCTGTTTTTCAGCAGTGGATTTAGGTAAGAAGCTGCATGTTATCCATGTGATTTTTTTTTTTGGGGGGGGGGGTAAGACACGGGGGGTGGGGATTGAATGGAACAAGGTAGGGGAAATCTAGAATGAGAGCAGGTATGCAAACTGCACATTTGGAAAGGCACGCTGGCTAATTAGGAAAGGTAATGAAGAAAAGTATTTGACCATCCAAAATACGAAGTCTATTGAAAAAAGCTCCACAATATTTTAAATGTGTTAACACAAAATGATGATACTGATAACAATAATCAGTATAGTCAAGAGATTATGAATCTAGTACCTATTTAAGCATAAGGCTTAATCGTGGAACTGGTCAGAAATACAAGGCAGGTGCTATTTACCAAAATGACATTGTGGGTGCAAAATGGGGATTTTGCTTAACAGTGATTCCAATGAACATGCCAGCAAATTGCAAGGACACACAGTCACATGCACCAGATGGAGACCATTGTCATTTTTCGAGGTGCCTTAACTTGTGGGGGCTTCCTATCTTGAGGATTTACAAATAACTTCAGAAATGAAGGATGTTGACATAAGTGAGCAGTTGTGGCCTTTGAATTGTCCCATGGCATGGGGAATGCATTCTCAAATTCCCTCTTGAAACCAGCCTTTAAGATTCCAGGCTCTCCAAAATTAAAAACCAGTAGAAGAGGGGAATGGTCTCAAACACCACCTTATGTAGTCAATGACAGACTAATGCTCCTAGGGCAAAGATCACAGCTAAAAAGCTACCTATCATTAACCCCTTGCTTTTTCTCCTCTTTAGACAGGCTCTCCTCTCTCTACCCTGTTGACCTTCTGATATACAAAGACAACGACTCCGTGGGAACACACACCCTCCCCCCAATGTGTCAAAAAGACCTCAGGAAAACCATCACATCCTGCTATGCACCATCAGAAATAGCCTTCCATTATTAGGAAGCATATAAATAAGGAGAATTATTTATGTATGTTATTTATATATTGTCCAACAACCAAGGGCCTCTGGGAGGCTTACAAGGTAATAAGGAATCCAGCCAAGCAGAAACAAAATGAAACGAGAGGGGCCAATTTCCTTCTCCCCTTCCTTCTTTACATAATGTTGCATGCCACCTCCATCTCTGAGTGCTATTGTTTTACCAGGCTTTGGCTTCCTTGGCATGAAGGACAACAGAGACTGTGGTGTCTTTGTGATATACGGTTTATTTACACATATCTACAACCTGAGCTTAATACGGACGGGCTCACAGCGTTAACACCCCAAGGTGGTCTTTCTTCCCCCTGCAGCTACAGCCTTGGATTCCGCCAGAGCTCAAGCATGGCTCTGTCTCCCAGCTGCCCAGCCTGCTTCCAGCTTACACACCCCTGGACTCTGGCTTTTGTCTTTCTAACTAACAGACAGTTGAAGGAGGGGGCCCATCCATTTGTCCTCTGGCACAGAGCCACTCCCTTTGTTACCTTGATGACCCAGACTTAAGGGGACCATTACCAAGAAACTTGTCCGGCCATTCTAGCACTTGAATCCCTCTTGGATTCAGTAATTGGAAGGGACTCATGCCTTCAGCCTCCTCCCACCTCCCAAACTCTCAGGAATAGGAAGCTGCCTTAGAATGAGTCAGACCCTTGGTCCATCTAGTTCAGTATTGTCTACACTGACTGGCAGCAGCAGCTCTCCAGGAGTCTCTCCAGGAGCCAAGAGACCTTCTGCTTGTGAGGCAGAGCCTGTACAGCTGAAGTGCGCATGGGGTCTGCACACCCTCCTTTCAAAATGCACGCTGGGGTGCTTTAGAGAAAGGCAACATATAATGCATAAAATGGATCCAAGCAAGTAGATAGATAGATAGATAGATAGATAGATAGATAGATAGATAGACAGGTGATAGATAGATAGATAGATAGATAGATAGATAGATAGATAGATAGACAGACTGACTTCTCTGGACTGGGCATGGCAGAAGACCAGCTGAGTGACCTGTCCACCTGCAGACACTGTGGGAAGTGGCCCCTTGGTCACAGCCACCTCTGTGGTCCCAGGCATGTTGGGAGCCAAAATGTAAATCAATCGTCTTCTAAAACACGGAGGAAGGCAGAGCGAGGAAGGTGGCGGCCAGGTCTGTGGAGGTGGCCGGTTATGGGCAGCAGTCGGCACAGGAGACAATGGAGTGATCCAAAAGGGCCGATGTGTCTCCAGCCTTCCCTGGTGTGTCTGAATGTTTTAAATGCAGCTGCAGCTAACAATCGCCCAGCGCGCCATCTGGAACTCGGCGGGTTCTGGGAAAGGCAATCCTGGTGCTCTTAACTCAGGGGGACTCTTGAAGTCTCTTCCTCCCCCCGCCTCCCCCCCCCCATTATTACACAAATTGCTCCTCCAGCAGGATTATGCTTTAGAGTGGACATATTATTTTTAATGATTCAAAACTATTGACAAAATGGAAATGCTGCAGGGCCGCCGTTTCCTCGGCTGCGCGGCAGGCCGGCCACTCCTCTGCCGCATCTGCAGGCCGGTTGCCCAGGCAACGGCAACAGCCTTGAATCTGAATGGGTGCACCGCTAGATTAGAAATTGACAAGCAAAGGTGTGCGGATGCCTGGGAAGCAACAAAACAGAGAAAATGCCTGACAATTTAAAGTATTTTTTTATTGGCGAGATGAAAGAAACAAACGCTATTAGGGGGACAAATTAGGGACTAGCCGGCTAGTTTAGTCTAAGGCCAGCATTACATGGAATTTAAAAACAGTTGTGGCTGTCAAATTTCTTTTGAAAATGGCTGGAGAAAAGGAATTGTGTGCATTTATTTATAGCTGGCGGCGGAGAGAACAGCCCCATATATCCATGAGCTTTCAAAAGACTGCGGTGGAAATACGCCCAACTCTGTCGGGGGTCTCAAGGAGGGTGGGAATGGGCTGCCAAGTCTTAAGTGGGCCCTGCCTTTGTCCGCCTCCCTGTTCTGACTGCCTCGCTCTGCATCTTCTCTGTTCCAGTAGGAACAAATTCTCTGCTAGTTAGTCGCACAAGAAGAAAGGGTCTTGTGGCTCCTGGAAACCTGTATGAGTCTTAAAGGGGCCCACGAGCCAACTGCCTGTGTGTCTGCTTTGGGGGACAGAGTGGTCATGCTGTGGGCAGAAAGTCCCAGGCTTGTAGAACCATACACCTGTAGAGGACACCAAGGGTCATAGAATCATAGAGTTGGAAGAGACCACAAGGGCCATCGAGTCCAACCCCCTGCCAAGCAGGAAACACCATCAGAGCACTCCTGACATATGGTTGTCAAGCCTCTGCTTAAAGACCTCCAAAGAAGGAGACTCCACCACACTCCTTGGCAGCAAATTCCACTGCCGAACAGCTCTTACTGTCAGGAAGTTCTTCCTAATGTTTAGGTGGAATCTTCTTTCTTGTAGTTTGAAACCATTGCTCCGTGTCCGCTTCTCTGGAGCAGCATTTGGAGGGTGATCTAGTCTAACCCCCTGAAATGCAGGAATCACATCTAAAGAACCCCTGACAGATGGCCACCCAACCTCTGGTTAAAAACCTCCAGCGAAGGAGAGTCCATCACCTTCTGAGATTGTCCATTCCAATGGCAAATGGAAGTTTTAATGTTTGGTTGGAATTCCTTTCCTTGCAATTTTAATCCATTGGTTCGGCTCCTACAGAAAACAAGCTTGCTCCGTCTTCCAAGTGATGGAGGTGGCCAGGGCCGGATTGAGGTTTGATGAGGCCCTCAGCTACTGAAGGTAATGGGGCCCTTTCTATGTCCAGCTGTCCTTCATCAACAACAAATTGTTGCTGTTTTTTGTGTCGAATATATGCTATATGGTAATTTATAGACCTAATAGGTATCTCAAGCCATTTGCACATAACAAAATAAGTACCGTATTTTTCGCTCTATAAGACGCACCAGACCACAAGATGCAACTAGTTTTTGGAGGAGGAAAACAAGGGGGGGGGGGAAACTCTGAATCTCAGAAGCCAGAACAGCAAGAGGGATCGCTGTGCAGTGAAAGCAGCAATCCCTCTTGCTGTTCTGGCTTCTGGGATAGCTGCGCAGCCTGCATTCGCTCCATAAGATGCACACACATTTCCCTTTACTTTTTAGGAGGGAAAAAGTGAGTCTTATAGAGCAAAAAATACAGTATTTTATCAAAGTAATTGTTGAATTGAAATACAATTAAGCAGAAGTATATTCATAGTGAAATTTTGGGGGGGCCTCCAAGAGAGTGGGGCCCGAAACTATAGCTTGTTTAGCTTATACATAAATCCGGCACTGGAGGTGGCTATTCTATCACCTTTCAGTCTTATCCAGGCTAAGCAGATCCAACTCCCTCCCAGACCCTTGATCATCTGCAAACCTTCCAGCTTGTCAATATCCTTCTTAAATTGTGGTGCCCAGAACTGGACACAGGACTCCAGGTGTGTTTTGACCAAGGCAGAAGGGAGCGGTACGATTGGTTCTCTTGATCTGGACACTAGATGTCTGCTGAATCTCTGGCACCTGCAGGTAGGGATGGGAAAGACTCCTGCCTCAAACCTTGGAGAGCAGCTGTCAGTCAGTGTGGACAGCAGTGAGCAAGATGGACCAATGATCTGACTCTCTATAAGGCAGCTTCGTGCGTTCCTATTTGCAACAGGGCAAGCTCTCTCTCTCTCTCTCTCTCTCTCTCTCTCTCGTCTCTCAGCTTTTTGCTCTGTATGGCTTTTCTAGCAGTGTGGGTAGAAAAAAACATTATTTATGCAAGTGGCTTGACCTCATTAAAAGCCTTTATTTATATTGGAGGGCGTCCAAAACTTTCAGCTTAACAGCCATGCTGCTTAAATAGGGTCACAGGAGGTCAGTGTGCGTTCAGGGCACAACTATGTGTTTGCTTCAGCAAATATATGTTTTCGACCCCATGACTGCGGAAGGCATGGGGTGGGGTTGTAGGGAGAAGAGGCAGGCGAGGGGGGGCTGGCGCTTCCTCACGTCTGCCAGTTCTCTTGTGAAATGCAACCCTCGGTGTCCCCCTCCCACCCCATCGGGTGTTCTCTGGTCTCCATGCCTGGCTAAATGGGGAATGGGTTAAGGGGGAGGGGGCTTTTGTAGAGGAGAATTGGGCGAGGCGTTAAACTGCCTTGGCTTGCCAGGTCTCTCTTGCAAACGCTCCACCCCCCCCCCCACAAGTGCAGGTCTGTTTTGGAATGTGTTCACCTGCTCTCAAATAAACAAGATTTTGGAGGACGTCACTCCCACTTTCAATGGGGGTGTCTTTTCTGCACCCCAGCTCCCCTGGGAAAGAGGACACAGGTGGTATTGCCTGTCACAGGAGTTGGGGGACGTTCACAGGGCTATTGCAGCCTGTTAGGTTAGAGACGGTGAAGGCTATATTAGGCTGCTCCTCCCCTAACTTTCCACTGCAGTGCCCTCCTTCCCTAAGCAGGATGGGCTTTTGCTAGCTGCCTGTATTTGGGGGGTTGGACAGGAATTTTGGGGGGAGCCCTTGATTGGCCTTTGGACTCTGCCTATTGATAGAGCTGCCTCTTCTGTCTGCAGACCCAAGCAAGCAGTGTTGGGGGGAAGTGTGTATGTATCTAAGGACCGCCCTACTGCCAGAATCCAGCCCCCGCCCTCCACTCACACCTGCCCCTCCAAGAATACGAGCTGCTCTCCAAGCATATGAGCGCTGGAGTGTTTCACTTCAGTGGCCAGTGATAGATCCAGGGCTCAAATCTACAGCATGAGCAGCTTGTGTTCCTCTTAGCCAGGCTGCAGAAACCACAGCATCAGTCACAGGGACGTATGTGAAAGCAGGTCGCCTCTCCATCACGAGCACAGCTGCAACATCTTAAAGCCTGGGGATGAAGATTTAACGGGAAAATGTATTGAGATGATTTTGGCCTTGGCTGTCTCGGCATTCGATGGCATCCTGTACACAGGAAGTTTTATCAAAGGGAAACGGCCCTTTGACAAGCTTAAATAGGCTCGGCTGCACACGGAAGAGCATCTGGCCAAGTCCTCTACATCCTGCACAACATCTTCCCCCCGTGAAGACGGAGTGGTTGAAATCCTCGGGTGAGCAAAAGCTCATCTCTTCAGAAGCCTTAGAATAACAAAAGCTGAAGGAAAACAAGAGCCACCACCCTAAAATGGCACCAGGAAAGATAATAGAATGAGATAAAATTGATGCACCACACACACACAAACAAATATGGCTAATGCCATTTTTCCACGATGATCAAAAGAGCCTGTCACCTCTGAGCGTGTCCATTAGTATTTTCTCCAAGTGCACACTGCTGGAAACAGGCAAGCATCAAAGGGCCAGTGGAGACTGATTGGATATCAAAGCTCTGGAGGAAAATGGGGGCCTCATTTCGCCTGCCACAAAAGCTGGCCTGTGCCTCAGCTGCGAGGCTCTGCTAGGAAGCCCTGGGCTCCGTATGCTTGACATCAAGGGCAAGGAAAGAGCGTAACGAGAGAATGGATAGACTCCGGCGACCTCTGCGTCTGCCGCGCCTGCATGCAGGAGTTGCCTCGGGCAGGAGATGGTCATTATGCACTATCAGGAACCGGCACATGGAACTCCTGACATGAATAACAAAAAGCGGCATGGCGACATTCATATTTATGCCCAGCACGCTCCGCTAATGGCAGGTTTAATTCCAGGTTGTCAAAGGGAGAGGAGCAGAGCCACTGGGAGTATAATCTCAAGATACTGTATGTACATCGCCAGGAACGGCTGGAGACGGCACAACGAGGGATGCTGCCTACCTGGCAGGCTGGTCAGAGGGCAACGCAAAGCAGCCAGTGGTCGCCAGAGGCAATTAAGCAGAGGAGGAAGGCAGGCAACCAACAGAGAAGGAAGGCGGACTGTCATCTGCCTCCCTGCTCCGTTGCCCAAGCCGGGTTCTTCCAGGATACTTCTTGATTAAAGGGCAAGCTAGTCCTCTTTCAGGGCCCACTGCTTTCTCTTACTGATTAGACCAGCTAGATTTTGGTCAGGATTTCAGCAGAGGAACATCGGAAGCTACCTGATTCTGAATCAGGCCACAGGTCCATCTTGCTCTGTATTGCTGACATTGACCGACAGCAGTGACTTGCCAGGGTCCCCCCTCCCTACTTGATTCTGGGGACTGGGACCTTCTACATGCAAGGCAGATCTCCGCCACTGAGCTACGGCTTGTCCACACAGAAGGGGTGCAGTTTACAACTGAGTTCACAACTGATCCTTCCAAACACCACTTCTAAAATTCACCTACTATCTTAGGCCTGGCCTTCTGTCACTGCTGATAAGCAAAGAATAGAATCGTATGATTTGGAAGGGACCCCGAGGGTCATCTAGTACAACCCCCTTCAAAACAGGGATCTTTCACCCAATGAAAAGACAAATAATGGGTAGACAAAGACTGCACTGCATTTCAAACCCAGTACCATTTGGATAAAAGCCACAAGAGGTGGCAAAACCCTGGGATGAGTTTGACAGCTTTTTCCTAAGTGCCGTTTCACAAGTATTTTCTCTCTTTCGTTTCTTCTGAGCCAATCCCGCCATAGATTAGGCATGGACAGATGTTGGTAAACATCTGGGAGGCTTGAAAGAGAGCTGGGAATGGGCTCTCAAGATATAAACGTAAGAAAAAGGCTTCTGGTAATCCCCCAAGGTTTCCACAGAATCTTCCCAAAATGCCCCTGCATTCTGTTCTGCCACTTTCCAAACCAAATTGTAGGGAGAATTTGATGGAGGGCATGCACTCTGGAGCCCGGGACACCCACCCCACCCCACCCCACCCCACCCCACCCCACCCCACCCCACCCCACCCCACCCCACCCCACCATTTCAGCTTCTCAAGGACTTCTGCTTTGAAACCAGGCCCCCATGGGTCACCTGAGTCCAAGAGAGTCAAGGTTTGCGACCACTCTCTCTGCCTCTAACCAGTCACGGAGGAAGGGGCTTTGGTACCTGGGGCGGCTGGGGCAAGGCACGTCACACATGGGGGCATGGCATGTTGCAAGTGTGAGCGTTGTCCCAATGGGGAGGCACCCGCCCACGGCAATGTCACCCCCCCAGGCTGGCACCTGGGGCCACCCCGCCCCCTGCCCCCTTCCTCCACCACTGCCTCCAACCTCCTTGGATGGCATCAGACTCCAGCAGCGCGACAAGCCTTTTCGCATCCTCAGGACAGACGCTACTTATCTTGGATCTGTGGACATGTGGTGCTTGGGAAACAGTCACTTGCTTCCTTTGTCAAGTTATCTCAGCCCCGTGCAAGGCCTTCTTAACATACGAGCCTCGTACTTTAAGGAAAGTTAATTATTTCTGCACGTCTCCGAGCCAGGCTACTTGTTACATTTGCCATGCAGACAGTAGCCTGGCTCAGCCTGTTCAGAATACTGAGAGATCCCAGGAGGCAAAGCAGGGCTTGGCATTCTCGCCGGTGGCGGGAAGCTTCCCTCTTCCCATTTTAACTGCTTGGGCACATTAGCAGAGTGAAGGTGGAGAGCTGGAGCTCTCAAGCCTGGAGTTTTTAGTGCAGAGAAAAGGTGAAAAAGAAGGGCCAGGACAAATGCATATAACATCATGCTTGGTTTTCCTCCCTCTCTCATAATGATAGAACTCCACAAAGCTGAATGTTGGCAGAATACCGTGCCCAGTTCTGGTCGCCTTATAACTTGTAGAGTTAGAAAAGGTTCTGGAAAGGGCAACCCAAATACTCGAGGGGGTGGAGAGGCACCCCAAGAGGAAATGTTGCAGCATTTGGGACTTTTTAGTTTAGAGAAAAGGCAAGTAAGTGGAGACGTGATAGATGCTGATGAAATGATTCAGGAAAGATCAAAGAAAGCCCTTCTTCATGCAGCACATAGCTAAACTATGGAACTCCCTCCCACTGGAGGCTGGCATAGCCACCAACTTGGATGGCTTTAAAACAGGGTTAGATAAATTTATGGAGGCAGGGGTGCTAACTTGAATAAAATATTTTTTTGAGGGAGAGATAAGCCCAGTTCCTATAATTGATCATATAACACGGTGCATGCACACCCTTTGAATGGCAATGCCCATTAAACTTGGGGGTGTGTGTCCAGCCCCCCTCAAATATTTTACGGGGGGGGGGCGCCTAGGACCCCTCGGCCCCTAGGAGTTGGCTCCTATGCAACAGTGTGATTCAGCAGCAAAAAAGGCTAATGCTATTCTAGGCTGCATCAACAAAAGTATAGTGTTCCGTACAAGGGAAGTCATGGTTCCACTGTGTTCTGCCTTGGTCAGACCACACCTGGAATACTGTGTCCAGTTCTGGGCGCCACAATTTAAGAAGGATATTGACAAGCTGGAAGGTGTGCAGAGGAGGGTGACTGAGATGATCAAGGGTCTGGAAACCAAGCCTGATGAGGAATGATTGAGGGAATTGGGCATGTTTAGCCTGGAAAAGTGGAGAGCGAGAGGAGATATGAGAGCCATCTTCAAATATCTAAAGGGCTGTCAAATGGAAGATGGGGAAAGCTTGTTTGTTCCTGCTCCGGAAGGAGGACCCAAACCAATGAATTAAGTTACAGGAAAGGAGATTCTGACTAAACATGAGGAATAACTTTCTGACTTTTGCTCTGTTTTTATATTTTGTTGGACTGTGGGGAGTGGCTGTGGCAACCCAGCCAGATGGGTGGGGTATAAGTAAATAATAATAATTCTGAAGTTAAGAGCTGTTTGACAGTGGAACGTACTCCCCCAGAAGGTACAGTGGTGTCCCGCAAGACGAACGCCTCGCAAGACGGAAAACCCGCTAGACGAAAGGGTTTTCCGTTTTGGAGGCGCTTCGCAAAACGAATTTCCCTATGGGCTTGCTTCGCAAGACAAAAATGTCTTGTGAGTTCCTGCGGGTTTTTTTTCCCTCCCCCCCCCTTTCCTAAGCCCTAAGCCGCTTATCAGCTGATCCGCTAAAAGCCGCTAAACCACTAATAGCGCTAATCCGCTAAGCTGTCAATGGGCTTGCTTCGCAAGACGAAAAAACCGCTATATGAAGAGCCTCACGGAACGGATTAATTTCGTCTTGCGAGGCACCATTGTAGTGGACTCTCCTTGACTGGAAGTTCATAACAGAGGTTAGATGGCCATCTGTCAGCAGTGCTTTAGCTGAGATTCCTGTGTTGCAGGGGGTTGGACGGGCTAACCCACAGGGTCATTTCCAATTCTACGATTTTATGATTCTATGAACTTGCCTGCCAACCCTCAACCACAGGGCAACAAGCTCACCTCTGATTCTGAAGCATCCAGGGGTTTCTCACTGAGGGCGACGCTTTCCGTCAGCACTGCTCCATTGTACTTGTTACAGATGTCCTCGTCGGAATAGTGGAGTCCGCCAGGGCTTGGACGAGGAGGAGATCTGGATGCAGCAAAAGGGGGGAGGGAGTTATGGGCTATCACAGCTATCAGGCAGAACGCATGTACTCTAATCTTTTTTAAAAAAATAATAATTGTGTGTATAGCTGATACTTGAGGGCATTTTGTGCAGCTCATTTAAAAAACAAACAAGCAAAGTATTTTGTGAATTTCAAATACAAACCTAAAAAACAACCACCAGTTATGTGGGGAGAAACTGGGAAAAATGTATTGAAAAAGTATTCAAGGACACAGGTAAAGGAGGCAAGTAAACAGAAGCACATGTATTATTGCTTCTTAACCTGTAACCAGGGCCGGATTTAGGTTTGATGAGGCCCTAAGCTACTGAAGGTAATGGGGCCCTTTCTATGTCCAGCTGTCCTTTGTCAACAACAAATTGTCACTGTTTTTTGTGTTGAATATATGCTATTTGGTAATTTATGGACCTAACAGGTCCATGCACAACACAAAACACTGTTGCTGTATGTAGGTTTTATTTGATTTGATTTTTATCTTGTGTTTTAGAAATGTACATCCAGGCTTTTTTCCGTTAATTTTTTGGGGCCCCCCCCCAAGAGTGTGAGGCCCTAAGCTATAGCTTGTTTAGCTTATACATAAATCCGGCACTGCCTGTAACACATGCATGTGGTTTCTTATATAACCAAAGTTTTCAAGCACTGTTGCATGACCATATCGCAAATTTGGAAGAACAGTGATCCATGTCCTTCTATGCAATTATCAGGGTGGTAGACCGGCTGGGTTAATTCAGCCACAGACTCACAGAGCAGACAGAGGGACTTTGATGCTTATGACAGCTCGGCCTCCATGATGCGGGTTGTCATGCTGTTTCCCTTCCTTTAGGCTTAGCATGGCCCAATCCTTAATAAGGGGCACTGGCACATCAACAGTCATTTGGCTGCTCCAAAGACCCAGAATCAAGGTTGCACCCAACACGGTGGAGCAGAAACTGGCCTGTCTGGGCTGAGGGGGGAGGATGTGTGTCTTGGTGAAGAAAACCATTTTGGATATGGCTTTGGGGTTGTTTTAGGATTTCATTTTGGACCAGCACAGTCTGGGCTGGCTTCTGCGCGCCTGTAATACTTGCTCAGCCTAAAACACTGGTAAATAATAGATTGCCCCGAAGACACCATTGATCTCTCTGGTGCTCTTTCATCTTAAGGAAAACTTGCTTCCCAAAGACGGTGCTGAGCTTCTCATTGCCGAGGGGGAAACTGAGTTTTGTACTAGCTCCCCCCACCCCAATCCATGCTCAGGCAAAAGAGCTGCCTGCACCACAGCTGTTGAATTTACTGTGCCCAGGGAGCATCTTTCAAAAGAGTTATGTCTATTTTGGCTGAATTTTTTTTTTCTTTTTGCAAGGGCGGGGGCTAAGCTGGGTAAAGTGTGTAGGCAGGGATGAAAGATCTGGAAGGTGTAAGTTCATACTGTCCAACATTTCTTCGATGAAAATAGGAACTTCCTAAATAATAATAATAATAATAATAATAATAATAATAATAATAATAGCCCATTCACCTGACTGGGTTGCCCCAGCCATGCTGGGCTGCTTCCAGCATATAAATAATAATAATAAAACACTAAAAAAAACCCATCCCTATCTAGGGCTGCCTTCAGATGTCTTCTAAAGGTTGTATAGTGACTTATCTCCTTGACTTGGGAGTCGCATAACTCCATGTCCTCCAACATTTCTCCAATGAAAATAGGGACGTCCTAAGGAAAAGCGGGAGATTCCAGAATCAAATCAGAAACCGGGATGGCTACTGTAAATCTGGAACTGTCCCTGGAAAATAGGGACACTTGGAGGGTTTGTAAGTTTTTACCTGTTCATGTTTTGTTTCAAGGGGATATTTTAGGTGTGCGTTTTTAAATATGCAGTGATATGCCCCCAGTCCTGAGTCTGGAATGGGTTCCAAACTGGAATAAATAAGCATATAAAACACACTCCTTGGTGGCAAGGGTCTCATCCTGCCTGCAGCCCTTCTCCAGAGCGCCTGTGCTTGGCCGGATGCTGAGAGCCATGGGTCCAGGCCGTGTGGGGCTCAGAACTGCCTTACCTCGTCCCATTCTTCTTGGAGAAAGTGTTTTTGACGTTGAGGTGCCGGCTGTTGAGCTCAAGGGCCGTAAACCCCCCATTATCCAGAGTGACAGATTCTTCCACATTGGAAATACTTTTTCCTGGGGACAAACGGCGACAGAATGAGCGCAGGCAAAGTTCCTGCCCTGGCTCTGCATGAAGACAGAGAGAGAACCAGCATTTTCAGACAATCATACTTCCTTTTAACAAGGTCTTTGCTATGAAAACAAGACGGTTTGTCACAGGAATTTGCTATGCCTCCCTGATTATTGGAGTACTACCAATGAGGCAATTTTTCACCCATGTTTTCACAAATTATTTCTACAAAAGGGGTCACCAACCTGGTGCCCACGGGCGCAATGCTGCCTGTTAAGGTTCCAGGGGGCTCCCTGGGGAAGTGCCCCAGACTTTTGAGCTTTTTTTATTTTTTAAAAAAGCAGATCTCTAACCCTTCTGGAAAGAAAGTCACAGGGCAAAATGCACAGGTACCTTTTCTTATTATGATTAATGATTAAATGTCTATATCCGCCCTTCACCCAAGGATCACAGGGTGGTTTACAATATAAAAACACAAAAATACATAACATACTAACATAGTTTAAAGCCCATAGATTGTTTAACAGCCAAAGTCCTGGGCAAAGAGTAACACTTTTGCTTGGTGCCTAAAGATATGAAGGCACCAGGCGAGCTTCCCTGGGGAAAGCATTCCACAAATGGGGGCCACCACAGAAAAGGCCTGTTCTCATGTTGATGCTCTCCAGACCTCTTGTACACTAAGAAGAGCCTCAGATGATGATCACAGGGTCTGGGCTGATTTATATGAGGAGAGGCGGTCCTTGGTGTATTGCGGTCCTGAGCTGTTTACAGCTTTATAGGTCAAAAGCTTTGAATTGGGCCTGAAAAGTGATAGGCAGTCAGTCAATTTCTGTGAAATCTGAGAGGTGGGGCTACATTTTCCCCAGTACTGAGGATTGCTCCCTGTTGTTATTACACAGCAACATCTGTGCATCTCTCTCTGCGTGATATTTCCGTAACCAGGGCTAGCAGGACATTGTTGACATCTCACAGCAAGCATAAGGTTGTCTTTCTAATTCTGCATTGTTGTTTAGTCGTTTAGTTGTGTCCGACTCTTCGTGACCGCATGGACCAGAGAACGCCAGGCACTCCTGTCCTCCACTGCCCCCCGCAGCTTGGTCAGACTCATGCTGGTAACCTCGAAAACACTATCCAACCATCTCGTCCTCTGTTGCCCCCTTCTCCTTGTGCCCTCCATCTTTCCCAACATCAGGGTCTTCTCCAGGGAGTCTTCTCTACTCACGAGGTGGCCAAAGTACTGGAGCCTCAGCTTCGCAATCTGTCCTTCCAGTGAGCACTCAGGGCTGATTTCCTTCAGAATGGAGAGGTTTGATCTTCTTGCAGTCCATGGGACTCTCAAGAGTCTCCTCCAGCACCATAATTCAAAAGCATCAATTCTTCGGCGATCAGCCTTCTTTATGGTCCAGCTCTCACTTCCATACATCACTACTTCCATACATCACTACTATTCTGCATTATTATTTTCTAATTTAGGCATTTTGTGACTGGGACTCCCAGAATGCTCCCAAAATTCGCTAGTCCAAAAAGGTTGGCGACTCCTGACCTACAATGTTGCATTTCATTAGGACAACACCAGTAATTTGCAATTTCTTCTTTTGTAAGGGTTTTTCTCCCCTGAAGTGGGTTCTGGGTGTCTGACGGTAAGCAAGGTTTGTAATCACATACAGGTTTCGCCATCAGGCATAGATGCCTGGAGCAAAATTTAAAGCAAACAGCCAGATTAAGTGCTCTCAGGCTTAAACAGCTCATCTCACCTGTGTACCCTGAGAACACAAGAGAGGCTTTCAAGTTACACAGCGCCCGAATCTCATTCAAGTTATCTTGAAAGTAAAGCTCCATTGATTTCAGTGGGATTTATTCCTGAGGAAGTATGTTTAGGATTACAGCTCTGCTGCCTGCCCCTCCAATGTTTACTGAGAAACACCTTTGACTCAGCTCAGTGGCACCAAGGTCTGGCCTGCATGCAACAGAATGAGAAGACTTAATAGCGTATGACAAGGTTAAGATCAATAAGGCCTTTAAGAATCATATTGTCAGAAAAGCAGTGTTTAATGTCTGGACAAAATATAAAGACTTATTGGAAAATAAAACTCCAAGGTGGCTTTCACCGCTGGAAGCTAAGGCCCGAAAAAGACCCAATATGGAGGCCAAATGGCCAAAATATTGGGAAATACTAGAAAAAGATGGAGACAATTGGAAATTGCAGAGTTTGGAGAAAATGAAGGATAAAGTGCGAGACTGGCTACACTACGCTCAGATTAAAGAAGTTTTTAAAAATGACAAAAAGCTAGGGTTCCAGGTGGAGAAATCGAAGTTGGAAACAGAACTGTTAGAGCCTAAGACTAAGGCACTCTCAAGAATGTATAACTTGCTGTTAAAATGGAATACACAAGATGAAATGGTTAAATCGGCTATGATAAAGTGGGCACAGGACACTGGGCACAACATTATGTTTGAGGACTGGGAAAGGTTGTGGACCATTGGGTTGAACTTCACTGCATGTAATGCTTTGAAGGAAAATGTAATGAAAATGATATATAGATGGTACATGACCCCAGTTAAACTTGCCAAAATATACCATTTGTCTGATAATAAATGTTGGAAATGTAAAGAAAATGAAGGAACATTCTTTCACCTCTGGTGGACTTGCCCTAGAGTGAAGGCTTTCTGGGAAATGATATATAATGAGCTGAAAAAGGTATTTAAGAATACCTTCACTAAGAAACCAGAGGCCTTCCTTTTGGGTATTGTCGGCCAGAAGGTGTTAAGGAAGGACCGAACATTTTTTATGTATGCAACAACAGCAGCAAGGATACTTATCGCTAAGCACTGGAAAACCCAAGATCTACCCACACTGGAAGAGTGGCAGATGCAGCTGATAGACTATATGGAACTAGCCGAGATGACTGGCAGAATCCGAGACCTGGGAGAAGAGAAGGTTGAAGAAGACTGGAAGAAATTTAAGATTTATTTTAAAAAGCATTGTAATTTGGTTGAATGTTAAGAAGGATGCTAGATCATAAATAATTGTGCACCACTAAACTAGATGGAATTAGGATGACAAGTGAGATTGAGGAAAAAACATAAACCTTTGGGAGGATTATTAGATTATATTTTAAATGAATGGGATATAAGAATGTAAACAAGATGATAAATTGCGGGTAAGAATTGACAATGATGCAAGTGGGAGCGGGAGACGTGAGGGAGTCCAATGAAGTTAAGAAAATATGTTATGATATATGTTTCATTGTTTTTATTTCTGCATTTATGTTTAAAATTTTTAATAAATATATATATATATATAAAAAGAGAAGACTTAATAGCACCCTGAGGTGGCAGAAGGGATCAACGCCACTTCAGAATGCAGGGTTACATTCCTAAATATTCCTTTGCATAAACTCACTGTAAGTAGAAAAACGAGCACAGGAGGGAGTGGGCTGGGCTGTAACTTTTCTCCCTAGTGTGCTCATGTTTTGTTTATTTGCAGGGAGCATTTTTAAAGGTATTCACCATCTTCGGTCTGAAGTGCTACTGTCTATAGTTCCACCTAGTTTGATGCTGCATCTCATTCTGTCTCTTTTCCTGGTTAAGGGCTCATCCATACCCACATTTCTAAGCATAGGTCCTGGCTTTCCAGGTCTGTGCCCAAGTGTTTTTGTTTAGTTTTATTTGTCCTGGCCCTTTCCCCAGGAAAGCCTATGTTTAACTGCTGAATTGGAACAAGTGGCAATGGAATTTTCCGCGATTGCTATTTGCTCCAATTCAGCAGAAAGTGTGGGCTTGCCCAGGACAACAGCACAGTTCTATGCCTGTTTGCTCAAAGAAATTTACTTGCACACAAGGAAGGGTGTATTGGTTTGCAGTTGCATCCCTGCAAGTTGTGAGCTAGACACATTCCAGTTTCTAGTGCTGCACAGAGCGCTCACTGAGAACAGAATCGTTGCTCCACTATCTTCATATCGAGCTATAGGGACAGGATAGCATTTCCAAAAATTCAGCTCTTAAAGAAGAGTGCCAGAAGCTAGAGAAGCATGAGAAAATATATTCTGGGTTTACCAAACGGTAAACAGATCTTACACCCAACGTGCAATTTGCTCAGGCTTTAAAATGCAGACTCCTGAACAGTATTCAGTGCTTGTATTCCACAAGGGTTAGTAGCCAGAGGGCTATATGCCCAAACCAAGGGCATCTCTGCACAGCTGGCAACCCATCTAGATGAGCGTAGTCCACCTGCCAGGGGCTCAACAACCCATCCACCCCACTCTCATTTTGTAGACCAGGGCAGGCAGGAAAAACAGGATGTTTATTTAGCCCCTGGCTGACCACCATACATGGCGGGTGACATGCCTTTGACTTAGAGGGTCATCTGTTGCTCGGGCATCCTGCATTAAGGCAGGGGGGTTAGCTTTGCATTTAGTTACTTGTTATTGATACATTTTGGCTTCATGGAGGGAACTCGGAGGACACTCCAGTCCCTCCCTTTATCCTCACAACTGCCCTGTGAGATAGGTTAGGCTGAGAGATGGCGACTGGCCCAGCGACCTCCATAGCCGAGCGGGGATATGATATCTTAAGGCAGCCCTGTTCAGGGAAGTTTTTAACGTGTAATATTTTACTGTATTTTGGTTTCTATGGAAGCCGCCCAGAGTGGCTGGGGAGGCCCAGCCAGATGGGCGGGGTATAAATTAATAAATAATAATAATAATAATAATAATAATAATAATAATTATAGATCTCCCCAGCCCAATGACCCTCTGAGCACATATAGCAATCTCTGAGCATATCAGCAGTGCGATTCTCCAATATATAGCATCTGTTGTGCGCCCTGCAACTCAAGGGCCTGGCTGCCCCAGCTGTGTAACCCCACAGGACTGAGAGAGAGAGAGAGAGAGAGAGAGAGAGAGAGAGAGAGAGAGACAGACAGACAGACAGACACACACACACACACACACACACACACACACACAGCTCATTTAATGAGCATGCTCTCCTCCCACCCCACCCCTAGGCCAGCCATAAATCTCCTCTGCTACAACAGGCAGCTATTTGATCCCAGACTTCAGCTGTGATGCTGCATTAAGGCTTGGCAGAAAGGTGGAGGACAGAGCTGCCTTTTCATGTGCATCCTCCAGATGGAGAGCACAAGGAAGGAGATGAGAGATTTGTCTATGCACTGTGCATAGAAGCCTGTAATAGCATTAGCTCAGTAAAATGCCATGGCATTCATACATTTCAAATCCCAGGGGAATAAAACCTGATTTACTAACACTTGTTAGAAGTGAATTTATACTGGGGGAAGGTGGGGGATATATAAATCCTTTCTTTGAGCATTGAATCGCTGAGTCTTCAGAAAAGAAAAGATGGCTTTCCTTAGCCAGTCCCTAATGCTCCCTCTTCCCATTGCCTTGCCCCAAATCTTTTATTAGCAGTGCAGCATCACAGAGCCCAGGACACAGTGACTTCCTTCACCTGCACGCTAGAAGTTCCAGGAAACCCCTGGCTCTTAAAATTACAGTGGTGCCTCACAAGACGAAATTAATCCATTCCGCGAGTCTCTTCGTCTAGCGGTTTTTTCGTCTTGCGAAGCAAGCCCATTGACGGCTTAGCGGATTAGCGGCTTTTAGCGGCTTTTAGTGGCTTTTAGCGGCTTATCGGCTTAGCAGATAAGCAGATAAGCGGCTTAGCGGCTTAGAAAAAGGGGGGGGGGAGGAAAAAAACCCGCAGGAACTCGCAAGACATTTTCGTCTTGCAAAGCAAGCCCATAGGAAATTCGTTTTGCGAAGCACCTCCAAAACGGAAAACCCTTTCGTCTAGCGAGCTTTCCGTCTTGTAAGGCATTCGTCTTGCGGGGCACCACTGTAATGCATATTTCACAGGTCCATGCAGGTTACTGAAGCATCACACACAACTGGCAGCAGCAGCTGGAAAAACTTGGACATCTCAGGAGGAAAATGGGAGGGAAATTGATTAGAGAAGTTCCTGATGCAGGATTCAGGGGCTGAGCAATGCATATTTAAGCACCCCGTGCAAAAGGCCGAGAGGCCAGGTTTACAGAGAGAAGGAGGGAGAAAAGAAGAGGTGATTTTTGCTGGCATTGCAAAGGATGCTTTAAAAGCCTAAAAGGTAAGGAATTTGCGATGGGGAACAAAAGTTACCAAGAGACATGCAATCCCGCAGCAGCTGGGCAACAGCAAGCCTCACAGCCAGGACAATCCAGACACAAACATATTTTTCCACTGAATGCCCAGAATGGTCAGGCGTATGGCAATGCAAACAGATATTAGCATTTTATCACATGACAAATTCCACATGCACTCAGGTGACGGCACATTTCAGCAAGAGCAGAGATTTTTGGAAAGAGAAGAGATCAAAGCAGTGTTGTTCAAAATCACTTTAAGCTTTTAGCCATTGTCAGGGCAAGACTCTCTCCTTGTTTTCTCTATGTAGGTGACCCTGGTTCTTTTTGGAAAGCACCCAGGTTAGGAAGGGTCTCCTACACATATGGTAACGTGAGCTACCGTTTCAGGCAGCAGGTGGAGGGGGGGAATTTCATCTTTTGAAGCTCTCTTGTTTTAAAAATTCACTGCAACTAGCAGATCAGCATGACAGACAAAGGGCTGAGTGAGAACCTTTCTCTCTGATGCACTAGTTCTCTATCCATGGGAAACTGATTCTAAATTTGTATCCATTATCCAGGTGAGGGTGCAGTGCATTGTCTCCCTGCAGCTTTCTACGGGGAGAATTTTTTTTTGTTATGCTGTTATGTTCATTATACAGTCATACCTTGTTTCTCGAATGGAATCCATTCGACTTCCGAAAATGTTCGAAAAGCAAGGCACAACTTCCGATTGGTTGCACGAGCTTCCTGCACTCAATCGGAAGCTATGTCGGACGTTCGGCTTCCAAAAAGCGCCTGCAAACCGGAACACTCACTTTTGGGTTTGCAGTCATCGGAGTCAAAACTTATGAGTACCAAGGTGTTCGAGAATCAAGGTACGACTGTATTGTAGCCTTTGTTTCTACTACAGTGGTGCCTCGCAAGACGAAATTAATCCGTTCCGTGATTCTCTTCGTCTAGCGGTTTTATCGTCTTGCGAAGCAAGCCCATTGACGGCTTAGCGGATTAGCGCTATTAGCGGTCTAGCGGCTTTTAGCAATCAGCTGAGAAGCGGCTTATCAGCGGATCAGCTGTTAAGCGGCTTAGCGGCTTAGGAAAAGGGCGAAAAAAGCGGAAAAAACCGCGGGAACTCGCAAGACATTTTCGTCGTGCGAAGCAACCCCATAGGGAAATTCGTTTTGCGAAGCGCCTCCAAAACGGTAAAACCCTTTCGTCTAGCGGGTTTTCCGTCTTGCGAGGTGTTCGTCTTGCGGGGCACCACTGTACATAGTATTCTTTTGGGGGCTGTGAGTTGCAGGCAGAAGGGCAGGATGCCCTGAATCACTAAGAGGCCATCTCACCTGTGTTGCAGTTCCGGTATTTCTTGGTCTGGCCATGCAGGATCAGGGCAAACACCACCATCAGGATGAGAATGAGGCTGCAGAGAGCCATCACGAGGAGGAACCACCATTCCTCATAGAAAGGAGATTCTGTATGAGCTGCAAGCAAGGAGATCGGCAGGGTGGGGAGGCGAGGGGAAGACAAACAACCTGTTTAGGAATCAACCTTGGAACAAAATAGTCTTAATCATTTTCCCAGCTTAACTCATCCCATCCAGAATTTCTATTCCTTTCATTATTGATTTTGTGATCAAGATTTCTCTAAAGGTGACAATGGCTCAGGTCAGGCATATCAAAGGTGAATAGCAAAAGTTTCCAATTTTGGAGAAGTCAGAGTTTCCCTTGAAAATGAACCAGGATCTGAGCCATTATTTTTATTATTGCTTGTTCCCGCTCCCTGTGCTCCAGTTTCTGTTGCAAAGGCAGTTTGCACATCTCTTAGATTCTGCTTTGGGCAACAACAAGCATGAATAATGGGCAGCGTGCGGACAGCCACATTTCCCATTTCTCCTGCCATTCAGAAAGATTATCTGCTGCGAATCTGACAAGGACCAGAGCAGCATCCAAGCAGCACTGGCTGAGCTCCGCTGTGGCAAGGCAAACCACAGGCAAGTCTGAGAACGGGTTTAATTAATCACACTCGGCTTGAGTGGCAGAAGCCTGTAGTGCTCTGCATCCTTTATTCCTGGAGCTCCCAACAGAAAATGATATTCTCTCCCCTGTGGCCGATCTGAAGCAGGCATTAGGGCATCACAAGGAAGTGGATGGTTAAATAGTTCCACTCAAGCGGAGATCACATAAATATGCTGTTTACTTGCAAGGAGTTGCACCTATCCCTGGGAGGCAACAGGGCCATCCCAGAAAAAGGAGTTGCAGCCCAGGCTATGGGAAATCTTGCATCTCCCTATATGAACCTGAGCAGGTGCTGAGATTCTCAGGGGAGCAGCTTCTCTCGGTCCCATCAGATGCACCATTGATGGTGACACAACAGAGGGAGAGCCTCTTCTGTGGCTACTTCGCGATGGTGGGATTGGCACCTTCTCTGTCATCCTTATGCCAGCAGGCCTTTGGAAACTAAGAGGCAGGTGAAGCTGGCCACTGGGCTGCTCTCAGGGCAAACTGGATTTCAATGCCAGTACTAAATTGTGCTTTGGTGTATTTTAACTACAGTTTTAAACCAATCTGTTCTATTACTTTGTATCTTATAATGATCTTTTAAATGTTGGAAACTGCCTTGAATCCCAACTTTGGGAGAAATGTGGATTATAAATGCATTAAATAGTATATCAATAAAGTGTTCCTTTGAATGGGCTGGCGCCTCTGTCCTCGCCCCACCCCTGCCCTTGTGGGGTTCTGAAATAGGAGCTGCTCTCCTTCTGGGGATGGGGGAGGGGAGTTCAGCTATGCAGGGCCAGAGCAGGAGCAGTGAAGGTAACTGCAATGATGGGGGCATTTGGCTCCCACTTTCGATTCTACTTCTGCTCAACTGTGTTTGGGCATCTCACACCAGGAGCAGAGAAAAATGATGGCAAGAGAAATTTCTTTTCTTTTCTTTTTTAAGGGAAAAGAAAAAGAGAGAGTAGTGCGAGGCTTGCAGAACTATCCGAATCCCCCCTCAGGAACCAAACTTTTGAACCATGAAAAGATTTATTATTATTTAAAAAATAAAAAGGTTTCTTCTTCTTCTCAGCTTTTGCTGAAGCAGCAGAAGTGATCTGAAAAATGCCTCCCTGAAGCCAGGCAGAGACTTTCAGTAAGCACAGGGAGATCTCTGAATGCTGGGTCTAGCAAGGCTTCTAAACCTGCAGGAGGCCACCGGTTGATGCTGCCTATAGGAAGTTGTATTTCCCCCCAGCAAAACACAGATCTATGTACAGTGGTACCTCCGGTTACATACGCTTCAGGTTACAGACTCCGCTAACCCAGAAATATTACCTTGTGTTAAGAACTTTGCTTCAGGATGAGAACAGAAATCGTGCTCCGGCGGTGTGGACCTCCGGAACGAATTAAGTACTTAACCTGAGGTACCACTGTATCTCAGGTTAAGTACTTAATTCGTTCCGGAGGTCCGTCCTTAACCTGAAACTGTTCTTATCATGAAGCTCCACTTTAGCTAATGGGGCCTCCTGCTGCTGCCATGCTGCCAGAGCACGATTTCTGTTCTCATCCTGAAGCACTGTATCTGGATTCTTTTCTAAGCATTTGGGTAGGCCACCTCCAGCTTGGAGGCCAAATTTGGTCTCCTCACTGTGTCCTGCTGTTCAGATGCAACCCGTCTATTGCCCCTGTTAATCTTCTTTCCAGAAGTTGCATCACGGACAGTCAGATCTTATCACACCACATTGTGGGCCCAGAATTACAGTGGTACCTTGGTTCTCAAACTTAATCTGTTCCGGAAGTCCGTTCCAAAACCAAGGCATGCTTTCCCATAGAAAGTAATGCAGAATGGATTAATCCAATGCAGACTTTTAAAAACAACCCCTAAAACAGCAATTTAACATGAATTTTACTATCTAATGAGACCATTGATTCAGTGGTTCTGTGATTCCATGACCAAATCCTACAATGGGAGGAGTCGCTAGATGTTGACCACCCACAATAACCAGACTTTGCCCTAGTCCCCGGTGAGGCACTGGCACAGTTTACCCACCTGATACTGCAGTGGAAGGAGCGCTGGGTTCTCCGTATCCAAACTCGTTCACAGCCACCACCCGGAATTCATAGCTCACTCCCTGCTTCAGCTTGTCCAGGCCGACTGTGTAAGACGTGGCACCACGGGGAATGTCCTTCACAAACAGGTCCCACAACCCTTCGTCTAGAAAAGAAGCAAGGAAAGGGGTTTGGGGGAGCATTCCTGGACCTTTCACAGAAACATGGCATGAGTGCTGACCACCGATGAGCTCCACTCCCAGAGTTCACGAGGATAACCTATGTGCAAGGTTAGGAAATCCCATTGTGTGCAGTCATGCAAGTGGCCGTCCAACTCCACACTGAAATATGCCAGCATCAGGTGTTCCTAACTGATGAGGGAACATAGCACATGATGTGGAGCCCATCCTTTGCACTTGCCAAGACTCCAGGTTCATTCCTTGGCACCTCCAGCTAGAAGGGTCAGGTTGGAGGAGATGGGGGGAAGCTAGTAGCCACCAACAGCCCTCTCCTCCATGAATTTGCCTAATCCAAGTGGGTAGTCACCACTGCCTCCTGTGGGGTCCACAGTTCAACTATGCGCTTTGTGAACAAGTCCTCTTAAATCTGTCCCGAAACTTCCAACATTCAGCTTTATGGGACGAAAGCATAACTGGTTTATGGAATTCTTGCTTCAAGATAGCTTAAGAACAGGAGAAGAACCTCTTGGATCAGCTCACTGGCCCATCTAGTCCAGCATCCTGTTCTCACAGTGGCCAACCATGCACCTGTGGGAAACCCCACAGGAGCACTCCCTGCATGGCTTCCAGTCATTTATATTCCAGAAGCAATACTGCCTATGGAGGCAAAGCATAGCCAAAGCACCTACTAGCTTTTGATGGCCCCCTCCTCCTCCACGAATCTGTCCAATCCTCTTTTCAAGCCATCCAGTTTGATGGCCAACACTGCCTCTTGTGGCAGAGAGTTCCATAGTGTAACTATGTGCTGAATGAAGAAGGACTTTCTTTCTGCTGTCTTGAATCTTCACCGGATGCCCACGAGTTTTAGTGTTATGAGGGAGAAGAACTTTTCTCTACCGCTTTCTCCATGTCCTGCATAATTTTATAAGCTTCTATCCCATCACTCCTCGCTTGCCTTTTCTCTAAACTAAAAAGTTTCAAAGGCTGCAACCTCTCCTCATAGAGGAGTTGCTTCGTTCCCTTGATCAATTGGGCTGCTCTTTCCCGAACCTGCTGGAATTACTATACAGAAGAGGCGTTCAGTGCCCACAAAACTGGTTTCTAAGAGCCTAAACAGTATGATTTTTGTCCATAAAGGAACTGTGTGCAAGGCAGGGGGAAATAAGACATTTCCTTTAAAACAACAACAAAAAACAATAATCCTACAATGTAATAAGGAAAGCCTAGACTTTTATTTAAAGTCAGAGGGCAGATACACAGCAACCGAGAATGTAGCTTGCAGTACATAAAAACAAATAAAAGCTTCATTTCATTCTGCACCACATCCGTGTAATAGAACAGGCTGTCTGTGTTAGTAAATACTGAGAATTTCAATTTGAGGGCTGTCTGGGGGCGGCCTCCCTCTATAAAGGCAAGATCCCATTGGTGAATCCCATTAAGGAAGTGACTGGGAATACCTGCTTTTGCTAAACTAGGGCTTTCTGCCATGTTTACCTGGGTATTACAACAGCCACTTGGTCCATAATGGAGGTGGGGGTGGAGAATTCAATTGCCTGGAGAAGATCTACCAGTTCCGCTTGCAAGCTGGCCTTTTTCTTGACCTGGAGCTGCTATTCTTGCAGGTTTCTCTCAAAACCACTTAAATGAGTTGTGTGCACAAGCATTTAGAGAGTCATCCTGCTGAGGTTTCCCTACTTGGAAGAGTCTGGTTCTGTCCCAGGCAGCCTATATACCCACAGGAAGCCTCATGCTGAGTGAGGCCATTGGTCCATCTGGCTCAGCATTGTCTTCACTAACTGGCCGCATCCCCACTCATATGCTGCTTCCTTCTAGCTCAGTAGCCTGGACCTCAGAAGAATAGTGCTTCCCACCACCAGAGATCACTTCAGCTGGAGATGCCAAGGATATGCTTTGGGCTGTCTCCTTTTTATGCAGAATAGCAGCTCTTCCTCCTTTGAATCACCAGCCTGCTTTATACTGCAGGCCCATCTCTAGCCCACTGTGTTGTCTAATCTGAATGGGAGCTGCTTCCCAAGGTCTCGGGGAGGGGTCTCTCTTAGCCCTGCTACTCAGCCTTCTTCAATCTTAGGCCCTCCAGATGTTGTTGGGCTCTGACTGCCAAACTGGTGGCAAGCATATTGCTCTGCTTTCCTTTGGACCACATTAGAGAGGCCGAGAGGGGGGTTTGGGGTCTTGTTGTCTGGCAACCCAGGACCTCCATCCACACTGCCCAGGCTTGCACCGCAGGGAGGCCACTTCGGTTCTGCTAATGCAGCAGTTTGACTTCACCCCTGGAGGCACACTCCATTGCCTCTCGAGACAGATGGATGCCCAAAACACCAGCTTTTCTTTTGAGGCTAAAGGGGAACACTCTAATCACAATGCGGTAAGGCTTTCTGTAACCAAAAACCATTGCAACGAGCTTCCTGCCTTCAAAATGTTTGCTTGAAAGTGTCAGAAAACAACGCATTTGGGGGGGAAAGGGCCATTTGGTAAATAGGACCTGGAGCTTGGGCTGCATTTTTCATTCCAGAGAGATCACTTGTGGGCTGCAAGCAATGCACCCCCTTCCCCAAAACTTGATAAGGGAACCCTAGAATGCAAAAACCTGATAAAAGGCTGCTTATGATTAACACAGGGAAAAAATACGCTTCCTATGCCTCTCACACAGAGTTCCCGGCCCAGCTGCTCCACCCCAGTTCTTGGGTAATGTACTGTGAGATGCAATGCAGCTGGCTGTGGGGTTATGAGAGGACAGCTTGCCATGGGCTTTTTGAAACACCTGTCCTTTCCCTAACTTTGCTTAGGCTGTACACACATTTTTGCAAAAGAAGGGGGAAATGTAAAGACCCTAAAAGGGAAATTTCTTCCTGGTGGGGGCAGGATAGAGGGAAAGAATCCTGTCATTATGAATGCCTCGCTGCTTCCTAAGCCCATCCAAGTTGCCTACAAAGGGGTGGGGGCGGTGGTCAGAGGGAAGAAACATCTTGCGCCAAAACACTTTAAACCTCCTACCAGATCCCGAAGCAGGCGCAGGCATTGCCAGAGAAGGCAATAATGACTCCCACCTGGCCTCACTACAGAAAGGACAAAGCAGAGCTGGAAAAAAATTCAGAAAAGGGCAGCCAAGGGGTCGAGGGGGTGAAGCAACTCCCCTGTGAGGAAAGCTTGCAGCATTTGGGACTTTTTCATTTATAGAAAAGTGAGCAAGAAGCGACACAAGCGTTAGTGGCATAGTGGTGAGCATAGGTGCCTTCCAAGCAGTTGACCCGGGTTCGATTCCCAGCCAACGTGCCTTGTATGGAATAGCTCCGTCGGCAGAGCACAAGACTCTTAATCTCAGGGTCCTAGGTTTGAGCCCCATGTTGGAAAAAAGATTCCAGCATTGCATGGGGTCAGAAGTTCATAAAATGATGCCCGGCATGGAAGGGTGGATGGAGAAGCGTTTTCCTCCCTGTCTCCTAACAGTAGAACTTGTGGGCATTCAGGGATGCTGGAGTTTGGAAGATCCAGGAGGAATAAAAGAAGTGACTTGTTCATGCAACGATGAAACTCATTCCCCCCAGGATGGCCACCAGCTTGGATGCCTTTAAAAGAGGATTAGACAGATTCCTGGGGGTGGAAGAAGGCTACTCCTGGCTACCGGCCAGGAGAGATGTGCTCTGCTTCCATGGCAGCGATACTTCTGAATACCAGTTGCTGGAAGGAAGAGTGGGTTTGTGGGTTTTGCACTGAGGCATCTGCTTGGCCATGGTGAAAAGAGGCTGCTGGATTAGCTGGACCACCGGCCTGATTCCAAAGGCTCTTTTGGAGTTCTCACGCTCTTTTTCCGGCGCCTCAGAAGCACTCCTGCACTGTGTGCTTTTTTAATCCTTCAGAGGGGGTGAGCAGCAGGCGCCGCACAAGCTGCAGGTGTTAGAACAGACGCGGCCCCGACACAAGAGCGCGATTTCACGGACAATTAGTCAGGTGCTCTGGGCTGAAGCAAACTGCCAGTCAACCCACAGAGGCTCCTAGACCTGATGGCGTGCAGGTCACTAACAGATGCCTGCCAGGCTGGAGCAGGAGATGGGGGCAGCTGGAGAGCCCTCTCTTACACACGCACCACCAGGGATTTCCCTGCCCTGCTTTTTGGGGTCGGAGAGACTGTGCTGTAAATGTCGCTCCCCCTGCCGCCCCAGAAGGGCCCGACAAGAACCGGGGTTAATTTGTTTTTAAGAAGGAAAGGCTGAGTTTATGACACAGACCAGATGCCAAGCGAAGGCTGGCAAACTGTTGATATGCTGCCAGAGGGTGGGACAAGGCAGGGATGGTGGGGGGTGGCCGTTGTGGCACAGGGATGAGGCAGAGAGGCAGAGACTTTGCATTTGACTGGCTCTTGCTGGTTTGCATCCACATTCGAGATGGAATAAGTGGAAGCAATGAAATAGGGGGATTGTGCCAACAGGCACTCTTGGTTGCTACTTTACTGGAGCCTCACCAAAGCCAGGGCATTTTTTTTTAAAGCTGTAGCAGGTCATGGTCATCAACCCATTGGGTGGAATGGAAGGCTGCTGGCTGGGTTTCTTAGCCACCTCCACAATGGATCGATACCTCTTGGTCCTGTTGGCACAACCAAAAATACCCTGCACTGCAGGGGTTTGAGTCCCTTTCAACTCTACAGTTCTATGATCCTCTGATATTCCCTTACTTCTGGATTGGCAATCAGAGACTGTCACCTTTCACTGCTGGATATTGGCAGTAAAGAGTTGCTTGCAGTTCTGATCCTGCGCCTTCTAGCTGTTGGAGCAGGTCCAGCAATCTGGGGCAGGAGCAGCTGGTACTTCTCAGGGGGCTGCATCTGGCCCTGCCCATCTGTATTGCCCCTTCTGCCCCAGCTGTAAGGTTTTCTTACTTGGCTGGCTGGTAATCAGTAGCAGGAAAAATTTCTGGTGGAGGCATCAGACCTCAGTTTGAGGGTTTTTTAAAAAAACACCTTCATCTGTTTGTTTTCTATCTTTTAAAATATGCTCGCCCAGCCAGATTCTCTGGAGTTGGGTGAGCTCAAACAAACAAACAAACAAATAGGCATAGCTTGAGGGCTTTCTTTAAAAAAAAATAGTATGGCAAAGGACCCCTTTGATAGTGAGAAAAACACTGAACGCTTGTCAGGTTGAAGCAACTGGAGGTAACACCCAGCATGGTTTCGCAGTGCATTTTCAGTTCCCTGGCTGAGAGCTACAGCAGCAGTTGGGAGGAGGAAAAAAAAGAGAGAATGCAGCATTTAACGTTTAGGGTAATGAGGCCTATAATAGATGACAGCTGAGATGTGGAACCCTAAGGTAATGGTAAGTTGTTTAAATATTGACAAAGTGCTCACGCTTTTCATTTGCCTATTAAGACGCCTTGATTGTGGTTGCACAAACACAGAGGCCCTTCCCCCCTCTGGGGTTTTATATACAAAGAGAGCTGGTCTGGGTCAGCCATTTGCCTCCCGCTCAGGGCAACACATCACTGTCCAGGAGCAAAGATGCAGCAAAGGTGCAGCATAATCTCCAGCGTTAGTTGTAGAGCAGTGACTCAGGGAGGAGAACGGTTGCCTCTTCTCTCCGGCTGAGCTCTGAACTCGGAGAGAGAGAGAAAAACTCTACACAAAAGCACAGGAGGGGCAAAACTGAGCAAGATGCAGAACGTTTTAATGAAGCCGAAGCATGTGTGAAATAAGCCAGAGATCCAATTATTATCCTCCCCTTGCCTGGATCGCATTTCACGCTCTCTGCAGATTCTGCCTGAAAGGAAGAATAGGAATCCCAGCGCACAAACAGCCTCATTCGTTTATTATGGCGGCATGAACGGGATTAAAATAATCTGTGGGAGAATTAAGAGACTCAGTTGTTAGGCCCAGCGAGGGGCTCTCTCTTTCTATGCCCTCCTCGCCCAATCTGTTTGCAGATGCAGTGGAGTGGGTCCAGGCTGCACAAAGCTGTGCTAATGTAACTGAGAACCTCACTGGAAGGACTCTCTCAACTGTCTCCAAGTGAGACGACGCACGACATACCAGCAGGTCTGGCACAGAGAATGGATACAGCGTTGAACAATGGATATGACCCAGGGGGGCCAGAGGAAGCTGCCAAGACTTTGCAGATGATGGAAGGCCCAGCCCAGGACGTTTTGTCGCTTTGGGCTAAACAGAAAATGCCTCTATTTCTGCCCACCACCATAGCTGTGCATGGAGAAGGTGGAGGGCAGCAAGGAGGGCAGGTAGGTGCAGAAGAGGCAGCAGAGGAGGCCACATCTGCTGCCTGAGGCAACTGCCTCACCTCGCCTCATGGGTGGCCTGGGCTCTGGTCCAGCAGAACCTTCTCCTTTGCAAACCTTGTTGAAATAATTGAAAACTGAGCAAGGAGAACACAAGAAGAGCTATGGCGGATCCGCCAATGGCCCATCTAGTCCAGCATCCTGTTCTCACAGTGGCCAACCAGATGCCTCAATGGGAAACCCACACGCAGGATCCGAGCACAAAAGCCCGCTCCCCTCCTGTGGTTTCCAGCCACTGGCATTCAGAAGCATTACTGCCTCCAACTATGGAGACAGAGCAGAGTCACCAAGGCTGGTAGCCAATGAGAAACCTTTTATTCCTTCTTCCTGGGTTATGTCACCTAAAGACCTGCAAGTCAGGGCTGGCACTTAGCCTCCCTTGCAACTCATGAGAATCTGCCCCGAGCAGGAAGGAATCGTGGCTCCAAGCCAGGAGAGGAGCTATTCCAAATGGTCGCAGCTAAGGTGCCGTCCTCCTAGCCGGAGGCAGGCCAAAGTGAGGGCTTGTCCACACTGCCAATTGTCATGTGCCGAAAAGCACGGGTCTGAGGGGTTTCCCCTTTGCCCTGCTCCTTTTCCCAGGGAAACTCACTCTTTGGTGCTAAATTGGAGCAGACATCAATCTGGAGAAAACCTGAATTTCCGGTTGTTCCAATTGAACATTAAAGAGCGGCTTTCTCTGAGGGAAAGCAGTGGCACAAGAAGCAGGATGGGTAAGCCAGAGGTCGTGTGGGGTCAAGTGTGAAAGGAGAAATCATCCAGATGTCAATGTTTTGGAGCTTGTCAAAATGTGAGAAGATATGACCCCCTCCCCAACTTTCCCCCCTCCCATCTTCCGTGCTCCCACCCCACCCCAGACCATGTTTTTTAGGGATCAAATGATCTGCACGCTCTCTTTCTCCATTTCTGTGGCCTACCTGACGGTCTGGTTTCGATGATGTAGCCAGTTGTGGGTCGGCTTCCTGGAACTCCCTCAGTCCAGTACAAAGTCAGTCCAGAGGCTGTTTTTGAAACCAGCACGTGCTGAGGGGAACCCGGAGAGCCTATAGGGAGGGGTGAAATGGAAAGAGCAAGCATGAGGCAGGGTGAAAGGAACAGCCATTTCTACCATGCAGTGGCGTAGTGTGGAGGGTGCAGGGGGGGCCGGCTGCACCGGGCGCAACATCTGGGGGTTAGGGTTAGGGGGCGCAAATCCACGGGTTAGGGGGTGCAAATTACTTGCCTTGCCCCGGGTGCTTGTTAGAAGTACACTGAAAAGGATATACCAAGAGCTCTGGCCAAAGGTTTCAATACAAGGAATAATTCCTACTCGAGAGTTGAAAAGAAAAACGTGTATATTCTGCTAAGAATAACAGTTTTAAACTGATAGTAAATTTGAACACAACGTATATGTGCGACAGTTTTAAAATAATAGTAAATTTAAACACAACGTTTAAGTGTAGAAATAATGTGGTTTCAAATATGCAGTGATATAGTATAAAGGTACATAAAATGCTAGTACACAACAATTGTTTTATATAAGTCTCAATGGCAGTCAAAAAGAGTCCATGTTATATAAAGTCAGAATAAAGAATCAAACAGGGCCAAGAAGAAGTATCCGGAGTATGAATTAGATGTACGACTCAGTAGTGGTGGCCAGGACAGGGCCCTGTTTCGGAGTGAATGCCTTCTTCAGCTCGGTTTTTTAAGGAATATAAATCTGTTGGAAGTCTGTATCATTCAATTCTTTTGTGTTTCTTTTTCAACATGCGTCTTGGATAAATGAATCCAAATTTTCTTGCGTTTCTCTGTGCGTTTCTCTGTGCGTTGCCCCGGGTGCTGACAACCCACGCTACGCCACTGCTACCATGTGGTCCAGTCACTTTGGAGACATGAAAAATCAGGAAGCCTCTGGCAAACAGATGCCTCATTCAAGAAGAGAGTTACCTGGTACAGCTACTCTGTTCTCGATTCTCCCATTAACAGGCTCTGCACCACCCAGGCTGGGTCATGCCATGAGCAGACAGGACAGCCCTGTGTTCACTGTGGGAAGACAACTGCACTGTGGAGCCTGGACTGGTGTGTCATGAAGGCCACTGCCCATCTCTGCCAAATGGCCTCCTGAGAAACTCAGACTCCCTTAGAAAAAGGGGCCAGGTCATTTCCAAGCCTTTACAGCTACAAAGATTTGATTGAATGTGCAGGATAACTGTTGAGGGGCCAGGAGCCAGAAAGCTGGAGGATTTATTTGTTAATTTTCCTCCAATTTTCAGTGGCAGCGATTCAGAGCCCTACTTAGGTCTGCCATCTTTGTTAGTAGCAGTGCCAGAATATGCAAAAATAATAAGAATAAGCCAGTATTAATGCAAAATATGCAAATTTGCCTAATTTATACGGATTGTGGAATTCAGGATTTTTTTGTTGGGGGGGGGTGGAGGGATGAATCCAAAAGCCACAATAGAGTGAGGACCAGTAACACAAGTCGATTGTCAGTTGGGTTCAGTTTGGGGAAAATGACCCATGTGGTAGGGTCCCCCCCAACCAGTCTGTGGGCTGAGGCCTCTTATGTAGAGACACCTGGACATTGCCACTGTCCGTGAATGAGGACATGAAATCATGCCTTGCCGCTTAACTTTCCCCTGGCTTGAAAATGCCTTTTGAACACCTTCCTTGCTGCTGGGTGCTGCATTAATGCAATGGGCTCTGTTCGGTCTCCCCCCTCTTGCCTCCCTTGCCTTGGCACGTTCCCCGTGTCTCACTTACCCTCTGCTGGCCCAGCTGTGATGTTGGCTTGCAGCTCTGGCCCATAGGTGATGGTCTTGGCTTGTACTCGGAACAAGTAGGTCATGCCCTTGGTGAGGTCTCTGACTTTTAGCCACCGCTGCCAATTACCATTGATACCCACGGTCACCACTTTGCTCACCCCTGGAACAGAGCCATCCAGATGGGGGGCGGGGGGGGGAATAAAAAATAAGACAAGAGTGTTAAATGTATTAACAAGAAAAGAGGAAGGCAGTGGAGCAGTGGAGCTTATCCTGTCTAGATTACCAGTGAAAATTATCTAGCCATTTGCTAAGGAAGTATTTCTTACAATTAGTGGGAATTTAAGGAGCGATAATGGCCAATTTTCAGCACAGATAAGTGTAATTAGACTTTAAGCTTGATAAGTGGGCACCAAGAAGGGGAGGGGGAAAAAATCTTACAGCGCAATTGGGAAATTACCAAGAGGCTGGAGACTACCTCACTAATTACATTAGGATGGAGGAAAGAGGTGAGTTTAGGGGATTGTAAGCAGTAGCTCATTCAACCCAGCTTGTCTTCACCTGGGGCCTCTGGGCCAATCATTCTTTCAAATCACTCCTGGGGAAAATAAATTCACCAGGCCAAACCTCTGTTGACCAATGCCTCATCCATAGACAGCAAAGCAACAGGAGTGAAAATCTTCTGACCTTTCAGATTGGATTAATTTATTCATGTTCAATTTAACCCCCCACCCACCCCTGTGGAAGAGGAAGGTGAATGGAGCCTAGGTAAGTCCCCCCCCCCCAAGGATTTTTGTTTGAATTTGCCTGTGAATAATTCAGATGCATAACCCACTGATGTAGTTGTGTTAACATTTCCCACAGGTAGGTGCTGTGTTGGAGTCAGGCCTTTCAGTGAGGAATGGGTATAAAGGGATAATACGAAAACACAAGAATGTTAAGACCTGCCACACTGAGTTGCAGCCTTGGGTGCTGCCTGGAGCATCTGTTAGGATGAGCATGGAGCCTGTTCGGGCTGCCTCTTTGCTTCGGAGCACAGTACAAGGTGCTCACCTTGGTGTTTGGAGCCCTAAATGACTTGGGCCCCAAATACCTGCAGGAGCACCTCCTCCCCTATGTGCCAGTCAGGCTGTTATGATCTGCAGCAGGAGAGTTCTTCTTAGGGTGCTATTGAAGGTGTGGGGGTGATGACTTGAATACAGCCTTCTCTGCAATGACTTCCAAATCTGTGGAATTCCCTCCCTATAGGGAAGAGTCAGGTGCCCATCTCTTGATAGCTTTAGATGGCCACCTCTTTTCCTTGGTCTTTGATGGCTGAACTATTATTGTGTGTCCCTTGTGAATACCACCCCAGATTTCATCACTTCAATTCTGTGATTTTCTGGGTTAAGGTGGCTGCAAAAGGATTTTTTAAAAATCAAAGAACATGGAAATGAGCACTAGACATGTGCTATTTTCCAATAGTTTTCTAAAAGCGGCTGTTACGTCGCGCAGAAGCCCAAAGGCAATGGAGAAATTAACAGGGAAACATCGTAGAAATGGAATAAACTGCCGTGTGAATGTAGTCTATGTGTGTCCCGTCCACTCTAGTGGGTGGGGAATGGTGTGATGAAGTCACACTGCGTGCTGCCGTCCCCTCTCCTCAGTGAGTAGTTCCCCACCCTCGCTCAGTTCCAGCCCCCAGCAAAACATCACCACTCATGTCAAAAAACCAAATCAAACTGCCCCCACAATGTGCTTCAGTATGTCCACAGTTGGGCAAATTGCAGTATCCATGGATTGCGAAAATCTGAAATAAATGGGTGGAAAGAGCAGGTTGCCACTTGGATGAGGACACTGCCATGTGGGGGACACGAAAAATGTGCTCAAGGAGGAAGCACTCTATCCATTCTAAACTGCTGTGTGCGCACAGCCTTGATTCTTGTGTCTAAGCATCTTTTCTCCTTCTGGAATGTCTCTAGTGTTTTAGATTTTAAGCCTGAGAGCTTAAGGTCTATAGGCTACATTTATTTTCTGCAGATGCAATACAGGCATCTGCAGATACAATACTGTCGCTATCGCCACTTGGTAGGCTCGACGTTGAGCTCTAACCTGTGTTCAGTCCAATTCAGAATAAGTTTTCCTCCACAGGCACTCTAGCTGTCTTAGCAATTGTTTCATCGCCATCAGCTCCAGGGAAAATCACAGGGCCATCCATGCAATTGTCGAGGGAAGTCAATAGCCCTGGTTAACTCCGCATTCCAGCAGGCCACCAGGGAATCAGCTGGAAGGCCATCAACATGGGATAAAACATCTCCTACCACTCTTTGGAAACCATTTGGATCCAATAAGTGGTGGTGGCGGACCATCTGAATCTGTCCCACCTCCCTGCAGTGGGGAAGGGCTGTTGAGAAGGCCAGTTGCCTGGAGTTTTAAAGGTGATTTTAAGAGTGGCATAATAGTAGTTTCTTTAAAAAGAAATATTTTCAGTCTCTTGAAAAATGCTTCCCCCCCCCCCCCATATTACATTTGCCTTCTTGACTGCTGTGTTATATTCAAAGTTTCCCGAAAAGTGTCAAACTCCTTGGACAACACAAGAGTTCATTTAAAATCTGACAGAAGCTGGTTGGATCAAACTTTTCAGAGCGCATTACATCTGCCATGCTATCATCCATCTCTTTAGTTTATTACTATGTTATATTAAAGATATTTATCTCAGCTTTTATTGGCTAAAACTAAAGAAAGAAAGAAAAGAAACAAGTCTAGTTCAAATTTTCTTTCTAATTAATATTTTAATTCAGAGACATATTATTGTTCAAATGCCCCAACAGAGGAAAATCACACTGGACATCACCCAGTGTCTCCGGAGGGGGTGTTATTTAACTGATCAGAGAAATTAGAGATGAAGAAGACCCCCCCCCCAAATAATGCACATTTCAAGCTGTTTTAGAGCAAGCTGTGAAAACCAGCTGCAGTGTTCTTTGTTGTCATCTATGACTCAGGTTAAAAGCAACATCTCATAAACATTCAAGAATCCATAAACAGGGACTGCAAGTGAAAGTCACCTGAGCAGAAAAAATCTCAACAGAAAAGAACTCAGGGTGGGCCCCCACTTCTTTGGGGGTCTCTGGAAATGGGGGGGGGGGGAATACAGAGAGAGATACAATGAAAAATTAAAGCTGAATCAATCTTTTGAATGCATGTTTCTCCATCCATGAGGTCATAGCAAACCACAGTTAATGGAGATGTACAAAGGGGTGGGTGGACATATACTGTATATTGGGAGACGAGACACACAACTGCAATGTGCGTCTCTCTTCCCCATTTGGGCCCACTGATCTCTCCCGGGCACTCTTACCTTGCACTGGAGCCAAAGGCTCATAGATCACCCGGTAACCCTGCAGAAGGCCATTGGCTGCAGCTGGTTCCCCCCAAGACACGTTGACGGTGGAGCAAGTGATTTCTGAGAAAGCCAGGAAGCTGGGGACACTTGGAGCTGAAAGACGGATGAACATCAGCAGAAACACTTAGGGGCAGGAAGATGGCAGCTCCCCTTCCAGCCCATGACATTGCTCATAATCTACGGCTGCACACACATTACTGGTCGTTCTTTTTCTCAGTTTCGATCAAAGATGGTTTGGGGGGTAGATAAAAGATGGACATGAAGTAAACCAGCATACACAGCTGTGTCTGTGGCATGTCAGATGGGAACATGGCCTACGGCAGAATCCTCTTTGTAGTCTAGTCTGCTTCGGTGCCTTTTGCAGCAGTAATTTTAGTTAGAAGATCCCAAAGCACCACCTCTTTTTTAAAAAAAACAAAATCCATTAATCTCACTTGCCAAGTGAAACTGCCTTGCGACTGTTCAGTGCTTGACATCTAAAAGTCTAAAAACCTTGCTCCCTTTCTGTATTTGGAGGCCTCAGAACATTGGGGGGGGGGGGACCAACAGCTCTCCTGAAGTCCTTGGACCACAGCTCCCATCTGCCCTAGATCAAGAAAGCCAATCGTCAGGAATGATGGGAGTTGTAGTTCATGACATCTGGAGAGCCACAGATTTCCTCTCTGCTGTCTTAGAAGGAAAATAAATAAATAAATAAATAAATAAATAAATAAATAAATAAATAAATAAATAAAATAAGGAGCCTTATGCAGGCACATGCTGAGGCTCCAGTACTTTGGCCACCTCATGAGAAGAGAAGACTCCCTGGAAAAGACCCTGATGTTGGGAAAGATGGAGGGCACAAGGAGAAGGGGACGACAGAGGACGAGATGGTTGGACAGTGTTCTCAAAGCTACCAGCATGAGTTTGAGCAAACTGCGGGAGGCAGTGGAAGACAGGAGTGCCTGGCGTGTTCTGGTCCATGGGGTCACGAAGAGTCAGACACGACTAAACGACTAAACAACAACAACAATGCAGGCAGAGCTGTAGCAGTATAAACGTTTGTTGTTGTGGGCTGTGGGTGGGTTTGATCGGAAGTGCTCTGGCACAGTCTGCTACATGTTTGACATGTGTAGCCTCAATCTGTGCAAAAATTATGAAGGCCACTCGTCCTAGGAGTGGATGTCAGATCAGTGTGATTTCAACCCCCCACTGCACGTAGAATGGGTGTCTGGAATGGCGGGTGTATAGCTCTAAGGCAGCCTTTGCCAATCTTGTGGCTTCCATAAGTATTGACCGAGAATTCCCATCTGTCCCAGCCACTGGTGGGCAGCGGATTGGCAAAGGAAGCTTGAGGAGCTCTGATGTCCCATTGCCCATGTGCAATGGGACATCAGAAGTAGTTGGGTAAATGCCCCCCAAAATGCTGTGTAATATCGGAGAGCATTCGGCTTTGAGGACAGGGCAGGAGTCAGACATTCTGGAAAAGGTCCTGGGTTATTGAGGCAGGCTTCATCCTTATGTCTGGTCGTTATGACATTCCAAGGATGTGTGGCTTTGGCAGCCTTCTATTTAAAACCCAGAGGGGAACACACAGAGTTGGAGGTCATGCAATAGAGGTTCCAGCTTCGCCATGCTTCGTACATGGCAGTGGCATCCTTACCCGCTTGGTGGGTCCTGCCTTGCCCAGGGCTGCTCTTTGGCCCATCGCCTGCTGCGTTGAAAGCAGAGATGCAGATCAAGTACTTAGAGTAACTGGTGAGGTTCTTCAGCCGAATGCTTGTCTCCGGGTGGAAAAGGACCTTCACTTTTTCTGTGTCATTCTGACTCTCCTCCTGCCAGTAGTAAACCTAATTGGAAGACAAGGGGTTACTTAATGTGGATTTTTACCCTGCCTCTCTAAAGCTGCCATCTGTTCCTCTGCTGCCTCTAACTCACCCCCCACAACATGTTATAAATTAATGATTTTTGAACCTCTTTCTCTCTCTTTGCTGTGTCCATTGGACTTCCGGTAAGGAGCAAATAAAATTCGACATAGTTTGAAGGAAATGGAAAGGTGGAAAGCAGGGGATAAGTGTCTTCCTCCCTCTCTCATCCCATAATGATTGTGGTCATCTATTGAAACTGAGCAGCAAGAGATTCAGGCCAGGCAAAAGGCGTAACTGATTTATGGAATTCTAGCTGCAAATTAATATAAGAACACCAGAAGAGCCCTGCTGGATCCGTCCAATGCCCCATCTAGTCCAGCCTCCTGTTCTCACAGTGGCCAACCACATGCGCTCTCCCACCTGTGGTTTTCAGCAACTGATATTCAGAAGCTTTGCTGCCTCCAACCATGGAATCGCCATTGCTAGTCACCATTCATAGTCCTCTCCTCTGGGAATTTGTCCAGTCCTCCTCTAAAGCCATCCAAACTGGTGGCTATCATCACTTATTGTGCGAGTGAGTTGCACAGCTCAACTATGCACTGTGCGAATTGCCGTCCTGAATCTTCCAACATTCAACTTCCAAGATGTAGCTTTAAGATAAGATTAGGCAAATTTGTGGAGGCGAAGAGGTCTAGCCATGGCTATTACTAGCCACAAGGAGAACAGCCTTTACCAAAGGTGTCATGGGCTTTGAAGTCACTCAACTCAGGACGCAAGGGGAAAACGTGCTAAGAGGAAGGCACGCTTGGCAAATCCACACTGTGATCAACTCCCGCCCAGAAACAAATGTCCCCACTGTGGAAGGACGTGTGGATCCAGAATTGGCCTCCACAGTCACTTACGGACTCATTGTTAAAACCGTGTTTATGAAAGACAATCTTAATCGGCTACGAGGGATCGCCAAAGAAGAAGAAGAATTACTAGCCACAAGGGTTGTGAATATCAGTGTGGGGGAGGGGGCAACTCAGGGTGGGGCTACTACCCAGCCACCCTGCTTGTGTGCTTCTCAGGATGCACCTGGTTGCCATGGTGAGAGATAGGATGCTCTCTTAGATGGACCCCTAGGGCTGCTCTCATGACCACGCCACATCTGTGGCCTTTTCAGTGCCTGGTGGAAAAACTGCAAACACTCTCTTCCCCCCCTAACGACACCCCAGCAGGAACCCCACCTTGGCTGTGGGACAGCCACAAATGGGTGTAACAGTTAATTGATCCTCTCCTGCACAAACTGGGAGCCTGACCCGAGAGCCCAGCCAAGACTCTGCCTTGGTGCTACGAGCCAAGCGATTAGAACAGCCTGTGCACAAACAAAAGCGGAAAACACACAAATTGTTATAGCAGGTAGCTTGCTCCTGCCAAGAGGCGATGCCAGATCATTTCCATTGGCTCAGCTTCGCTCCATTTGCTGCTCTGACACACAGGTGGGGGGGGGGGAATGAGCCAGGCAATGAGCGCCAGCCAAGTCGCAGGGCTTGCAAGCAGCAGGCTGCTTGTGGCCTCTCAAAGCAACAGAACTGCAACAGAGCCAGGGCCAAGTGGCTAGAGCATTGGACTAGGACCTGGGAGAGGCCCGGGTTCGAATCCCCACTTGCCTGTGACGATCACTGGATGACCTTGGGGGCCCGTTACTGCCTCTCGGTATAGTCGACCTCACAGGGGTGTTGTGAGGATAAATTGAGGGTAGAGATCTATTTATGCCAACTTAAGCTCAGTGTGTGTGGGGGGGGGGAGTTGGGAAATAATTAATTAATTAAGGACCTAGGAGACCTGGGTTCAAATCCCCACTCGGCTGTGAAGCTCGCTGTGTGACCCTAGAAGCCAGTGATGGTCTCTCTCAGCCTAACCTACCTCACAGGGATGTTGTGGGGATTAAATAAGTTGGGTGAGAAACACGTACGCCACCTTGAGCTCCCAGGAAAGAAACATGGGATGCAAATGCAATAAATAGTATTAAATATAAATAAAGAAGAAATATTGAGTATGATCCTAGATCTAGCGCCACTAATGGATATACAGGTGGCAGCCATGAGTGTGCCCACCCGGTGGCGTAGGAAGTGGGGTGCGGTGGGTGTGGGCTGCTCCAGGTGTTATCACAGAGGGGGGTGACTATGGGGCCCGGCCTGCAGTGCACCCGAGTCACACGTCTCTCCTGGGGAGTGACGCGGTGGCTCGGGCACCAGCAGGCTCCGCGCTGCCCAAAACGGCAACATGGGGCTGGCGGACTCTGTGGAGGTTCTGTGCAGCATGCTCTGCCCTGGCTTACCCCTGTTGGGATTCCATTCCACCCTTTGCTGCAGACATGGGATTGTTGTGTGTCACATGTCTGTTTACATTCCAGCACAGATTGATGGCGTGAGCAGAACCTTCCGCTCTGTAACGCTTTTGTTTTTAGTCTCTCTCCGAGAAGACGGCAAGGAGAGATGCCATGTTTTCTTTGTCCTGATTTATGTATAATAAATGCGTAGTTTAGTATGTGTTTACAGCCTCAAGCCTCTTCTGTTGTGCAGCTTACACTGCTGAGTAAAGTGTGCACAAGTCTGCAAGCTTGAGTCACTGATCACGTCGGAGTAGAGGTCGAGGGATCTCCGTAGCAGCAAGGCTGAAGGGAGACGCTCCAGCTGGGGCTGAGCCAGCTGGCCTTTCGACTGCCCCGATTCTGACAGCCCCGCCCTCCAGTGCAGGGTATTTGTACTGCCCTGGGCGCCCGAGCAGCTAGCTATGCTGCTGTGCCCACCCCACCCCCAACTGGGGCTGGCATACCAGCTGCTCCCTTTCTGGACAAGGAGGAACTGGCCCCAGTCTCCGCTCTGCCATTATCCAGATCAGATGTGCCACACTGCAATGGTAATCTCCAGGTCCTGTGCAAAGACTTACCACTGAAAAGGCACAAAAGGAAAAAGGGATTGAGGAAAAATTCCATTTATCAGAGCTAATTGTTGGAGAGAGTCTAAATCCATCATCGTGGCTCGAGTTGGTCAGATACCAGTTGTTGGGGATCTGCATGTTGCTCATGCACTTTCTTTATGATCTTTGTGATTCTAAGTCGCTGCAAGTTGCCTGTTGCAGGCACCTCTATTCTTGCATCTGAGTCATGCCACATGTGAAGTGACCAGGCTGCAGCAGAGAGGAACAGCCGGCTGCCATTTCCATGCCCAAGTCTTATGAAAGTTGGAAATATAAATGACAATAGGAAGAAGATTTGCAGTAGTGGACACACGAACAGAGCACTTGCCTTGTAGCCTTGGATATTCCCATTCTGGCTGTCGACTGGCGGAGGGTCCCAGGCAACTTCTAGCTGGCTTGCGGAGAGCGCACTTATCTGGATATTCTGGGGAGGCATTGCTGGGGCTGGAGGAAGAGAGAAGAGGGAACAGAGACGGCAGAGAAAGAGAATGAGAAGTGAATGTCAGAGCTGGCATCTTGAGTTGGGAGGGAGGATTCAGGCTGCGGTGGGGGCGAGTTATTGCGTTATTGTTCTTATTTTGATTTTATAGATTGTGATTTTATTCTGTGAACCACCCTGACACCTCCGAGTATAGGCTGGTATAATTAATAATAATAATAATAATAATAATAATAATAATAAGAAGAAGAAGAAGAAGAAGGCACACAAGTTGTGTTCCCCAGAAGCTGCTCTTGCCTCTTACAAAGTCTTTGGAAACCTTGCCCACTCCTTTAAACAAACAGAGTGTTGAAAGCAGGAAACACATTCTGCACCAAAAGTGCACGCAGAATGCTTTTAAAAGCAGGAGGCAATGCATTCAGAATGAATTAAAGGATGCAGAGACAGCGCTGTCTGCATCATGGGGTGGCCCCTGAATTGAGGAATTCATTTCGCACAGAGGTCTCCTCGAACACTTGCCGGAAGAGCTGTAACACTTTCTGCTGGGGGCTTGCATTCAAAAGGGAGAGATAACAAATAGGGGGTTGGATTCTGCCTGGCTGTTCTGTTTTTATTGTGTGTGTTTTGTCAGTTTCAGGCAATAGTTCACCCAACCCTTCAGGACAGGATTACTGCAATGTGCTCCAAGAGGGGCTTCCCTTGAACTTGAAGCGAGTGCAGAATGCTGCAACACAATTGCTGACAGGAGTGAGGCCATGCCAGCACATAACACCTCTGCTCAGAGATCTGCACTGGTCGCCACTTTGCTACTGGTCCAAGTTCAAGGTGTTGCTATTAATGTTTTGGGATCAGTTTACGTACATGATCGCCTTACCCCACAGGTGCCCACTCGACTGTGCTGATCTGCTGAACCGGCATAGTTACAAGTGGCACATAATATTTGCGCTGAACTTACAAGAAATAAATCCTTTAATGTGGCAGCACTTACACTTTGGAACTCCCTGCCTATTGACAGGTGCCTTCACTGAACTTTTTTCGGGGTCTTCTTAAAACTTATTGTTTCTGCAAACCTATCCAGACATTACATGTGCTTTATGACTGTTTAGCTACTGTTGTTTTAAGCATGTTTTGAATATTTTAAAATAGCTTTTCTGTTTTTTATCAATAAGCCTAAAGTTTTATCATATATATATATATTGAAAAGTACTTAAGAGGCATGAGACCAGCGGCGTAGCGTGGGTTGTCAGCACCCAGGGCAAGGCAAGTAATTTGCGCCCCCTAACCCAGGGCAAGGCAAGTAATTTGCGCCCCTAACCCCCTAACCTGGGGCAAGGCAAGTAATTTGCGCCCCAACCCCTAACCTGCCGCAGCTGCCAGCTTCTTCTTGCTGCTGCCTGGGCTGGGGTATTTACGGTAAGGTAGCCACTGCGGGGCGACGGGTCCGTGTCAGGTGATCTGAGGTGAGTTGCCGCTGGCGCTGCTGCCCAAACGCCGCTGCTTGCCCGGAGGAGGAGGAGGGCAGAGAGGCGAGGAAAATGCAACATGGCCCAGCAGCTGCAGCAGCAGTGGCGGCAGCGGGGCTGTGAGGAGGGGCTGCCTGGCGCGCCCTCCGTGACCCTGACGTGCGGGGACCACGGCGAGCGCTGAGAGCCGCTGCCTGCCGGACGCCTTCAGCCCGGACGCGCGCACAGCTGATCGGTTCCACGAGACATGGGGCTCTGCTACAGCCTGCGCTCTTCGGCGACTCCGGAGGCGGCGAGCGCCCCCCCAGATGTTGTGCCCAGTGCGGCCGGCCCCCCTGCACCCCCCATGCTACGCTACTGCATGAGACTAAGTGTTCTTCCATACCAAATGAAAGAAAACCCCCACACTTAGAAAGCTAGGGAGAAAACTCCTAGCCTAGGCTTTTCCGTTGACTTGCTAGCTTTCTGTGCACAGGGATGTGATTTCCTGGGGGAGAATTCCATCACAGCAGAGCCAGCCCTGGTCTGAAACAGTATTCTCATCCGGAGCTAGATATCAAAGCTGCTGCTTTAAGATACTTGTGTGGCATCTGTAAGACCAGCTGCTCCTTGGGTCCATTTGCTCCTTGCACAAGGGATGGCCTGCTCGCACATCTTTATGCAGACCAGGGCATGGGCAGGGGCGGAGGAAGAGGTGGGTGGTGGGTGCTGTTAGGATATAATTCTGTTCCACCTTTAGAACAGGCATGTGGAATTGTTGTATGTCACATGTCTGTTTCCTTCCAGCACAGTCTGCTGGGGACTTCCGTTGTGTACAGCTTTTGCCTATGCTGCTGTTTGCTTGGACACGAAGGGAATCAGACATGTTTTTCCTTTGTCCTGCTGCTGAATAAATGCTTATAAATATGCTTACATATGCCTCTGTCCGCTACTTCTGTTGCAAAGAGTTCTTATCTTTGCTGGCTTGCGTGCTCAGTCCCTAAAGGTCTCTGAGGCTTGAGTCGCAGTTTTTGATGCTGTTCCGAGAACTGGAGTTCGCCTGGCTGCCGGCCAGAGGGCTGGAGCCAGCAGGGGGCCTGCCAATTGCCCCTGTCTCCCCAGACGCATCCCAACAGGTGCAAGCCGCCCTGGGTGTCACCACTGAGGGGGGTCACAAAATGCTGGGCAGCACTTACCGCAGGGCCTGCAGCGCGCCTGAGCCACATGTCTCTTCTGGAAGAGAGGCGGTGGCTTGGGCGCACACAGGCTCCATGCTGCCCAAACGGTCTGCCCGCTGTAGGGCAGCTGAGTGGGAGGAGGCAGGCAGACTCCGGAGGCCCCGCAGTGTACCCTTCCCCTATGGGCGTCTCACTCCTCCCTTGCCCTGCCCCTATGAATGGCTTGCCCTGCCCCTGGGCGTGCCACCCCAGGCGCCTGAGCGGCTTCCTCTGAACCCACTTAAGCCTATTTTGCGTTTTTGCTAGGAACTAACTTTTACAGGGGTGTCGAAGTGAGACCACAAAGCAGCAAGCTGCCTGCAGATGGTCTTGTCATAACCTCTGCCCACGGTGCTTGAGAGTTGCTGCCTCCTCCCTCCCCACCCATTTAACGGGCTGCAAATGGAAGCCATAAACTGTTTGCCACCCAAGAAAGGCGAGAGAACCCTCCTTAGTTGCTCCTCCTGAGGCCTTTTTCTTCACGGACAGTGACCTTCGCCAGCTGCGTGGTCGTTATATATTTATATATTTCCACTCCCTCCTTCTCTCTGGGGTTACGAAATAAAATAGTAATTAACACCCACTCAGCCTGACACCAACTATTTATTTTGTTCTAACTGCGCCGCTTCCGTATTATCGCTGCCCACCCTGCCGTTAATGGAAATGTTAATAACCACAGCCAGGTTGTTGTGACAGATGCTTGGGCTCATTATCAGAAATTCTTATTTACCGCTCCATTAAACGACAGAATCGCACACCCCAAAGAAAAAAGAAAAAAAAAGGAGGAGAAGAAACAATTCAATCAAAACTAACTGGAGGAATTTTATGAGCTGCATTAATAATCCAAAACATAAATAAAGTTGATGGCAGTTTGGGGTGGTTTTTTGTTTTTGTTTTTGTTTTCTTACTGCAGGTCTGCCACTGGCAACTCAGTTGCAAGATAGGATAATTAAAAAGCAAGAGGCAAAATGGAGAATAGCCATTCGACTAGTGCTTAATTAAAACTGATTATCATTATTATTAATAATAACAACAGGAATAATGACACAACATTTGCTAAAACCATTCTTAGTTAGACAAGCGTACCCAGAGGTTTACAAAGCAGTTGCAAGTTCTAATCTGTTTTTAGTCCATTGTTATTTTAACTTTTTTTTTAAAAAAGTTTTACATTATTGGTAATTTTACATACTGATAATCTGATTATCTTTTTTTTGTAAACTGCTTTGAGGCGAGTTTTTTTTGTTTTTTTTTTAGAATCAAGCGGTATACTGTGGAACCTCAGAAGTCAAACATAATCTGTTCCGGAAGCACGTTCAACTTTGGAAACATTTGAATTCCGAGGCACAGCTTCCGACTGGCTGACAGCTAGGCTTTTTGAAGATCAGAAGCCACGTTGGACATTCGGGTTCTGAGGAACGTTCGGAAACTGGAACACTTACGTCCGGGTTTCCGATGTTCAGGAGCCGAAACGTTCCAAAAAGGGTGGTGTTGGGGAACCAAGGTTTGACTGTATATAAGAAAACCGCACCAACTCTTAACGACTACTGCCTTTCCAAAGGTGCCTGGTGCTCACGAGAGCGCAAATGAATGTTGCTTCATAAATGGAATCCCTCTAGCTAGAAAAGTCCCTTGTGGATCTCACTGGAAAAATAACTGCAGGCAGCAGGTGAGTTCATGGCTGCACCATGCTGGTCCTTTTCAGGCGCTGGGGGAGAAAAGGGTGGCGAAAGGTGCCTCTTGTGGGCCATATGCAATTGTGCCACTAGGAGCCTGATAAACTCTGGGGACAGGCCAAAGAGATAAATTGGCAGAAAACTGGCAAAAGCTTAATGACATGTATAAGTTCTCTGCCCCTGCTCTAGGGGGTGGGATGTGTTTGGGGCCTGGCTATGTCTACAGAGGTTAGGCATGGACCCGCTGCACTCTATTAGTGGTTAGAGTTATGTTCTTGTTTATTTATATGCCATCTTTAAGCCCAAACAGTGCCCCCCAGGTGGTTCACACAGAATAACATACAAATGCAAAATCCAGAGTGTCTGGCTGGGATTTAGGAGAGCAGGCTACAAATCCCACTTAGCTATGAAGCTCACTGAGTGACATTGGAAGCCAGTCACTGCCTCTATCTGCCTAATCTACCTCACAGGGGTGTTCTGTGGATTAAAGAGGACTAGGAATTGGGAATTCAAATCCTTCACTTGGCCGTGAAGCTCCTCAGTAGTGGACCCTCTCCCTTCCTGTGGTTTCCAGAAATTGGGATTCAGAAGCACCTGTGGAGGCAGCACTTAGCCATTGTGGCAAGTAGCCACTGAGAGCCCTCCCCTCCGTGAGGGTCAAATGGTCATCTAGTCCAACCCCCTCCAATGTGGGAATCACAGCAAAATCTTAGGGGAAGTCCTGAATTTTAAAGGGGCGTCACTATGAAATGAAATTCATCAGAGTGCCATAGAATTTCACAGGTGCCCTATATTTCATGGTGCTGAAGCTGTATTGAAAACCCACAGAAGCCAACAGAAGCGCTGCAGACCCTCTTGTTCCTGGAATTCTGATCTGGGCCCGGCCACGACTGTGTTGTGGGTCACAAGGCACCAGCTGAAAACCCACATCCGAGTGGATCTACAGTGGATGCTTGGGTTGCGAACGTGATCTGTGTGGGATGCACGTTCATGACCTGCAGCGTTCGCAACCCGCAGTGGCGTGTCTGCGCATGTGCGGATTGCGATTCGGCACTTCTTGTGCGCATGCACAAAGTGCGAGTTAGGGCTTCTGTGCATGTGCGACCCCCGAAACCCGGAAATAACCCGTTCTGGTACTTCCCGGTCTCGGCGGGTCCATAAGCTGAAAAACGCAACCTGAAGCATCTGTAAACCAAGGTATGACTGTACTGGGAAAATGAAATTCACATTTCTGTAGAGAACCAGCCATTTATGCTAACCTGACAGTGTGTTCAAAAACAACAACAGCTTAACAATTCTTAAGAAATCATTGGGGACTCCAAAGCATTCGCTTAAATCATGGCGTGGGGAGGGGCAGAAACCCCAGAAGTACAAGCATATCTATGTTAGACATGGAGGAATTAATGGCCTCTCATATCCAAAAGGCACGGCAATTCCAAGCTATGCGCTCCCTGCTAATCCCTTGCTGTCACACATATGCAAACAGGGCTTGGTGTGGCATTTTTCCTGTGGCTTTAGGTGCCAGTTATCAAGCGTAACAGGTGCAGCAAAGAACCCCGAGGGCCTAAATGATGTTGTTGGCAAGCAAAGAGGCGCCATTTTCGGGGAAGCTCTCGTCTTCTGCTTGGGGATATGGCACAGCCTTTTTTTCCTTTGTATCTGGTTGCTACTCGGAGGAGGATCTGCTTTACCTTCCAGGCACAACCCCCTTGATGAATCACTCAAGAGAAAGGAAGAGCAAATAGCAGAAAAAGAGCAAGCCGTACAATTAATGAATTCTTTTTTTATACATATATAAAGGAATCGCTAACTGTGGCTTTGTAGCAGTGCCAAGAGAGCAGAGAGTGCAAAGGCAGGAAATCAATTGGCAGTCCCAGACACACCCACAGGCACTAACACAGGAGGGGGCTGGAGCCAGAAAGGGGTTGCCTCTGCTGTGCGCTCCATGGTGGAATGGGAGACACAGGGCAAATCTATGCAGAACTTAGAAATTGTGCACACACGCAAAAAAAGGAGACTGCAGCTGTAGTTTAGAACTGTGGTGGAAGGAACATGAGCACTGTCACTGACCACAAAGAAGCAACCTGAGTAGACAAAGGTCAGGGTTCCATTTTTCAGCAGGGAACAGATGTGCAGCTGTAGCCAGATCTTGTTGGACTCCCATCATCCAGACCACTGGCCACTGTCCTCCCCACACCCCTCCACCCCAGGACCAGGGCCGTCTTACCCATGGGCGCTAGGGGTGCGGGGCACCTGGGCGCGGGGCTCTCAGGGATGCCAGGCTGAGAGTCCGGAGCCTGAGAGTTGAGTCCGGGGAATAGTCCGCCTGTCGGCTGGTGCGCCGCGGTGGGCTCTTCTGCTGCGGGTGGCTCTGCGCTGTGAGTTCGGGGGTGACTGAGCCAGTGAGACGCTGAGGCAGCCGGCTGGCTCCCCCCTCCTGCGTGTCTGGACTGGGCAACTGGGGGGGGGGTAGGCAGATCTTTGCACCCCAGCGCCGTATATGCTTAAGACAGCCCTGCCCAGGACCTCAGATTTGTTCCTACCATGTGGACTAAGACAATGCTAGCATCCCTATCCCGGCACAGCTATTCCACATAGCTAGAGTTCAGGTCAAAATGAGCTGGCAATTGCATGGACCGTTTCCAATCCATGTAGGACTGAGCTGGGACGGCTCAGTCGGTAGAGCACGAGACTCTGGATCTCAGGGTTGTGGGCAAAATATTCTTGCACTGCGGGGGGGGGGGGACCAGATGATCCTCGTGGTCCTTTCCAACTCTATGGTGTGTGTGTGGGGGGGGGGGGGAGATGTAGTCTGGTGCTCCTGATCCCAGAAGGTGATGTTCAAGAAGCAGCAGCAGAGACATCACTGAAGGATCTGGACCACGGGTAGGCAAACTAAGGCCCGGGGGCCAGACCCGGCCCAATCACCTTCTTAATCCGGCCCACGGATGGTCCAAGAATCAGCGTGTTTTTACATGTGTGCTTTTATTTAAAATGCATCTCTGGGTTATTTGTGGGGCATAGGAATTCGTTCATCCTCCCCCCATATAGTCCAGCCCCCCACAAGGTCTGAGGGACAGTGGACCGGCCCCCTGCTGAAAAAGTTTGCTGACCTCTGATTCTGATTAAAGAATGGGTGCACAGAGATAGATATGAATTCAGTTGCCCTGCAGCCATGGGAATCAGAGAGCTGCTTCTGACCAACCCCAAAAGGGCTGTGAAAAAATTTTTAATTAAATGCTTTTGATCTGGTCAGCCAATGATCTGATCAGCCAATGTTGTGCCCTTCGGATGCTGCTGGACTCCTGGCTCCCATCATCCCTGACCGTTGACCTGGAGGGCACCAGGGTGGGAAAGGTCAATCTGCAGACCATCTCCCAGACTGAACTGGGGTTCCATGGTAGATGTACAGCAGAGAGGTCAATTTGGAAAAGGGGTTCCCTGGGGTGGGGTGCAAAGGGTCTTAGCTCAGTGGCAGAGCCCATTCATTAGTCTGGAACATTTTTCAGGCCATTTAATCATAGAACAGAATATCCTGGCTTCCGTCTCCAGCATCTGCCATTTTGAAGTTGATATTTTAGTGTGGCAGCACCTGAACTTTGGAACTCCCTGCCTATTGACATCAGGCAGGTTCCTTCACTGTACTCTATTTGCCGCCTGCTGAAAACTTTTTTGTTTGGACAACCCTACCCAGATATAAACGGTATGAAAGAAATAAAAGAAGCAAATAAAAAGGAGGTGACGGAAAAAGACCCTTAGGGCCCAAGACCCCCAAGACCTCTGCGAGGGAATGAAGGCAATGCAGGGAAGGTGGACAAAAATCCCAACCTTGTCTAAGGCAGCTTCTGCTATTCCCCTGGAGGGTATGAATGAATGAATCTTTATTTGTGTCAGCTATTGGCCATGGCAATAAAACAACACTACGATATACAAAGAATAGAATTAAAAAGTCAGTTACATAAAATACTTTTTAGGGTTTTGAATCAATAGTCAAATAGTGGATCTTATTCTGATTGCCCCAGCTAAAAAGCTTGCAGACTTTGCTGTCACCTGCTCATCTTGATCTGGCCAAGAGAAAGGACACTGTGGCAGTAGCTGGGCGACCCGGAATGGACAATAAAAGAGGGGTGATAATCTCATTCCTCAAGTCTTTATGAAGGGTGCAAACCAGAAGGGCATGCACCAGCGATTCGGTACTGCCATCCCCTGGAGAGACTGACGTGGAGAGGAGGGCATCTTCTCCTAAGCAGCCTCAGTGACATTTTCTCATCAGTCCCTGCCTTGTCAGCCCCCAAAGGCTAAACACATGATGTATGCCTGGAACATACCACGCACCAGCTTTTTTTGCACCCCCCTGAAATGTAGCTTTCTGAGAGTTTAGAGCAAAGGGCTGAAGTTGAGAAAGGCAGAGATTAATGCCCATCTCTAACATGGACACAAGCACCTTGCCGATGGCAGGAACAGTCAACCCGGGGTGACGGAGAAATTCAGCTGAGAAGAGGTGCTTGGCCACGCTCACCTTTTCCTTCAGAGGCTCCGAAGCAGGTGATCAATGACTCTTGGCAGGCTGGGATCCTGCTCTCTTTTTCTTTTTCACTGCCTTCCACAAATGTACAGTTAGGGTTGTCTTTAAATTTCCCTCAGCTACACATCACCACTGTTTTCTCTCTCAGAATTGCCTAGCTAGGAAAGCTGTACATTTCCCCCTCAAGCCTTCTCCCAAAGAAGAAGAATCCGTTAATGCTGGCTTCTCTCAGATTCTCCATTTTCCAATCTTAAAATTTAATTTGCCCCATTTCTGCTTACGTTTGCCTTTTTTAAAAAAAAGAAGAAGGAAAGATCAATATGAAAACTTGTATGCATTTTTGCAAGCTGTTTTCCCCAGCATAATGCAATTTTGTTTGTAATTTTCACCAACATACACATTTTTTGCATGCACCTTTCGCTAATACATTCATTTTTATGATGCATGTTTATGCACACTCTGTAGGTGGAGAACTGCATGGTGAGGCTCAGAGAAAGGTGAGCTTTGCAAGGGAGAACTGTGCCTCAGTTTGCATATTGGTTTGAGCAGCGTGAATTTGGCAAGTTCATGCTAAAATGGAACCTGAACAAATTCATCTCCCATCCCTGGGTGCGCTAAGTTGCGTAGGTGTGTCTTTTGGCAGACACTAGATTGCTGGGGCACCCTGAAGCTTCTTTCTTGCTTGTAAGAAATAAGCATTCGTACTTAGAGTTTTCTAATCTATGAAGCCTCCCTCAGTTTATAGAAAGGACCCCCACCCCCTAATGAAGAGCCATTTACACAAAGGAGAGAAAGAAGGTCTCTTTTACAGTTTGCTATCTAGATTGATCGGGACGCAGGTGGCGCTGTGGGTTAAAGCCTCAGCGCCTAGGGCTTGCCGATCGAAAGGTCGGCGGTTCGAATCCCTGCGGCGGGGTGCGCTCCCGCTGCTCGGTCCCAGCGCCTGCCAACCTAGCAGTTTGAAAGCACCTCCGGGTGCAAGTAGATAAATAGGGACCGCTTACCAGCGGGAAGGTAAACGGCGTTTCCGTGTGCGGCTCTGGCTCTGGCCAGAGCAGCGATGTCACGCTGGCCACGTGACCCGGAAGTGTCTCCGGACAGCGCTGGCCCCTGGCCTCTTAAGTGAGATGGGCGCACAACCCCAGAGTCTGTCAAGACTGGCCCGTACGGGCAGGGGTACCTTTACCTTTACCTTTATCTAGATTGATAGTCAAGAGCTAGTCAATGTGTGAATGATTCAAAGAAAGTGAGATGAATTGATGGCTGAATTTCAGCACGTCTCTCATTGATTCTGCAATTGTCCCAGAACTGAGCCTCTATTGTGCCGCTACATCCCGTTTTTTTTTTTGCAAATGAGTTTCAGTCCAGTTTCCCTCTAATTTCTCAAAGAGCTGAAATTCTCGTTTACTTTTCATATAGAAGCAGTAAGGATGATGGCGGTGGTGACGATTTTTCTATAGGTTGCTGCTGGTGAAAGTAGCCCGTTTTTAGGGCAAGAAAGTAGAATCGTTTAAACTGGTGCTTCTCAAGCTATCTGATGTGGTTCGCCTCCCACAATGTGCCCCAAAAAAACCCCCAACCCCTGGGCCTTTGGAGAGTCACTGGGGACCAGCAGCCGATGTCTGATAAACATGCACCAGTCTGCGGGCCACCACTTCAGTAGCACTGATTTAAACTAGACTGTGTTACCCAAATGAATTTGCTGCAACAGGGCATGGTGGTGATGGATACTCTTTTAAATATATTGTTATCAAGAACATAAGCAGAACCTGCTGGGTCTGACCAATGGCCCGTCTATTCCAGAATCCTCTTCTTAACAGTAGCCACCAGATGTCCATGGGAGACTAGCAAAAGCAGGATTCAAGCACAAGAGTTCTCTCTCCTCCTCCTGTGGTTTCCAGCAACTGATATTCAGAGACATTGCTGCCTCCAACTATGGAGGCCGAGCATAGCCATTGTGGCAAGTAGCCTTTGATAGAGTACAGATTCCTGCTGCGAGGAGCTTACAATAAAAATTGCCAACCTGGGGGAAACAGGTGGCTTTTAATAAAGAGTTTGATCAGTTTGAAAACATTCTGGGGAACATATGCTCAGGGCAGCCTCATGCTCTAGTCACGGTTTCTCAGGGCAATCTGGTCAGCCACTGTTGCCTCCAGAATAGTGGACTACATGGGCCTCCATCTTATCCATCGCATCCACAAATTCTTCAGAGAGTAACAATGGCATCCCATAGTATAGGGAAACGTCTTTTTAAGTGCACAGAGACTTAGCCATAGCTCACACCGGGCCTGAACAGTTGGAATCAATGCAATTAGTTAAGCGACTCATTTCACCTGAGCAGTTTAACACGGCTGCCCTCTTCTTCAGGGAACAGATTTTGGCATCAAAGGCCATTAATCAGACAGCGATTAAGGAGGGCAGAGTCGGATCACAACTGCGGTGACCTACCTACACAACAAGGAAATTCCAGGGTAATTTGCCAGCGACTTCTACAAGGACTCCTGATCGTTGCCCCAGGGAGCCCAAATCATTAGAGACGGGGATATTTTGAATTATGGGTTTTCATGCAACAAAGAGGGATAAGTTAATTAACTTTCCTGGAAATGAGAAAAAGCCAAAGGAAAGTTGACGTGTGTGTGTGTGTGTGTGTGTGTGCATGCAGTGGCAGACTTTGGGCTCTCAAATTTCAGCAGCGGCCTGCCTGATGCAAAAATTCAGTGTCCCTGCATCTCACACTCCTATATCATTGTTGTGGCGCCCCTGCAGTGTGTCACCCAGTGCAGCTGCACTGGTCATGCGACCCTAAAACCACCCTTGGTGTGTGTACACACATTTGTGTGTACACCAGTTTCCTAGTGTTGTGGCTCCACCCCAAAGGGTGAGCCACTTCTGCCTGTCTCCATAAATACCAGCTGGAATCTTGAGATCACCCTTCCCTGTCCTCTCCTGAGTCCTCCGTGGGCTTTGGATCACTCTCTTCAGAGAGGTTCACCGGACACTCATTATTAGGTCTTTCCAGCACCTAGCAAAGATCTCTCTTAATTTTTATTGTCTAAGGCTGGCAAATAAGTGTTTTGTTCCATCACGTTCATTTTTATGCTGCTTTAAAAATGCCTCCCCCCCCCGCTTGTTATTACAATGTGCTTTAAAAATATTTTATCATAAGCCACCCTGACAACTTGATCAAAAGGCAGGATATAGAATTGTAGAATTCTAGAGCTGGGAGAGACTGGATTGGGTCATCCGGCCCAATCTCCTGCGAGGCAGCAATCACAGCTAAATATTCATAAAGCAAATAATTAAAATCAAGCATTTGTTGTTTGTCGTTATTAGATTTGTATAGCTTCCCATGAATAAACATTCCCTGAGCGGCTTATAACAAAATATGAACGGCACAATAGATTGCTGGTGCTGGCAGCAATAATTCTAACAATAAGAGCCTCAGTGTATAAAGTCAGGATAAGCTATTTTACAGCCTGTGTTTAAAACACAGTGAAAATGTTTGGGGCAGAACATGCTCAGCCATATTTCTGCTGTTGGAGAGGATGTGCAATGTCTGCCTCTCTCAGTTAATGGCATTTGAGGTACCAGAAGGGAGGCCAGGCTGCATCTTCGCTCCTAATAACATTATGCCTTCTCATTACATTACTGTTGATTTTACAAGCTTATTTTCTTTCCTTTAAGAATCAGAAGCCGCGTTGCTCTTGGTCGTTGTCGATTTCCTTCGGCGGAGATGGGAGCTCACCTCCAGGTACCACTAGGGGGAGCTAAGACCGCTGCAAACCGTTACCGTGCCGGCGCTTCCCGCGGATTCAATGGGAAATTAGCATACAATTGTTCTATTAAACCGCAGCATGCATTTCGAAATTGCTAGTTTTCTGCACGTCTCCCTCCCTTTGTTGCCCTTTCTAATGAAAGCATTCTGATTTCGTGGCCGTCTCATGGAGGGAGCCCAAAGATGCAACTGAAAACTAAACCAAAGGAGGAATGCAAGACCTTAGGCTGCAATTGGCAGGTGATGGTGGAACCTCCGACATCTGCTCTCTCTGCGCTTACCCACATCTACGGTTTGCCCCCCTCTTTCCAGGTACAGGTTCGCACGTAAAAGCTCTGCGTCTGAGCATTTATTTAATTTTCATCCCCTGGAGATTTTCCCCACAAAACCCCAATCTTTAGCACTCAATCAGAGCAAATGTCAATTTGGGTTTTCCACAGATAGCTGTTTGCTCTGACTGAGCTTTAAAGAGCACGTTTTCACAGGAAAAGCTTTGGAGAAAGAAAGAGGACACAGAGCTTTTAAAGTGGAGGAAAGAAAAATGTGGCTGGAGGGGGCTCAGCCCAAACCCTGCCCCCCATTAGCCATGGAGGAAGCATAAGCTTCTTCCCCACCTCCCAATGTGACAAAACATGCCACTTTGCTTAGGGTTGCCATGTGTCCTCTTTTTCCAGGACACATTCATTTTTTCAGGTGTAAAATTACCGTCCAGGGTTTTTTTTTTAATTTGCCAAAATGTTTCTGGCTATACTTTTTGGGTGAGACATAACTGTTGGTCAAAGACTTGCTTTCCTCTTCTCTTCTTCTGCCCCCCTCAGCAATATATCACAGCTTCTATAGTTGACATGTAATAGGGCTATTTAAAATGAGAGTCCTCATAAAGGTCAAGGGACCCCTGACCATTAGGTCCAGTCATGGCTGACTCTGGGGTCACAGCGCTCATCTCGCTTTATTGGCCGAGGGAGCTGGCGTACAGCTTCTGGGTCATGTGGCCAGCATGACTAAGCCGCTTCTGGCGAAACCAGGGCAGTCACGGAAACGCCATTTACCTTCCCCCGGAGCAGTACCTATTGATCTACTTGCACTTTGACTTGCTTTCGAACTGCTAGGTTGGCAGGAGCAGGGACCGAGCAACGGGAGCTCACCCCATTGCGGGCACTCAAACCGCCAACCTTCTGATCGGCAAGTCCTAGGCTCTGTGGTTTAACCCACAGCGCCACCCGCGTCCCATAGAGTCTCATAGAGACCTCTTATTTGCTCCGCAAAAATATGGCAACCCTACTTTGCTAAGAGTTAAAACAGGGAGCCGCTGCCTCACCATGTGTATGGAGAACTGCTTATGAGTAATATTAACAGCTTAATGAGCTGCTAATGAGGCGCTCAGTCAGCTGCTTCAGCTTGCAGTATGAATCCAGAGCAAATTATCTCCTTGCATTTTCTGCCTTACCAAGGGAGAATTAAGGGCAGCAGATAAACCAATCTGACATACGTCTCAATTTGGACATTATTTCCCCACGTTTTGTTTTAAGGGTACCTTCTCTATAAGGAAGCTCAACTTGCTCTGACTGCAGAATGGGGAGCTTTCCAAAAGTTGTCTCCCTCCCCCTAGCCCACCCTTTAAGCCTGGTCCCTCTCTGGAAGCCTGCGTGGCTGTCATCCTAAAAAGCTGGTGTCCTAAAGGGGCAATGGGGGGCAGGCGTGGACCACCTCACCATGATGAGGAGGGTGGCCCTGACCAGCCCTTGCTCCCCTCTAGCTTCTTGAGCCCTGGTGCCACTCTGTCAAAGGCAGCCGAACATTTATGCAAACCAAAGCAAAAGGGAAAAGAAGGTCAAGGCAGAAGAAGAAATGGCAATGTGCTGGGCCCGGGGGTAACCTGAGCAACGCAGTCCTGAATCCAAGGGTTCCACTAGGAGTCAGTCCAACAGGGCCAAGGCAGGACACCAGGCAGGAAACCAGGCAAGGTCAGGATCTCAGGCAGGTTCTGGCAAGCAGCAATGTTGCTCCAGCAACCTGGGGCGGGGTCCAACAGCCTTTTATCTCTGAGGGGGTAACGGCTGGTCCTGATCCCCCAGCGGCTCACCTCCCTGTTTTGCGCAGGGTGCAGATGGAGCACCAGTGTCCTTGCTGAAGGTCCCCAAGGCTTTCTAGAATTCATGGGAGGTTGCCACAATGAACCATAAGCCCCAGATTCCCAGCTTTCCTTCTTTCTTTCTTTCTTTCCTTCTTTCTTTCTTCCTCCCTCCCTCCCTCCCTCCCTCCCTCCCTCCCTCCCTCCCTCCCATCCTTTTTAAAAAATAAGTGTAGGCTTCTCACATTTTTAAAAACTGAGATACGGGGCAAAATGCACAGGTACTATTCTTCACTTTGTGTGTATATATGTATATGTGTGTGTGTGTGAGAGAGAGAGAGAGCGCGCGAAACTAGACTGCTCCCACTTTCAGTGTTTTGTTTTGTTTTCTTATTTATTTATTGCATTCACATCACACCCTTTTCTCCAAGGAGCTCAAGGTAGCGTATCAGGTTCCCCCAATCCTCATTTAATCTCAGTGAGAACAGGATGCTGGGTCATTGGCCTGATCCAGCAGGCTATTCTTACGTTACACCCAGTAGACTCTGCAGCCTGACACTGAGCTTGGCCGAGGCTGGACAGAATTGCGGCAGAAACCTCATTATACATTTCATTTTCCTCTGCTGCTGAAGATGTACGGTATTTCAATGAGGGTCAGAACCGGGAGCAGCTGAAGAACAGAGCCCTCCAAGGAAACCACCCAAGATGCTCCTGGCAGATGTCTTTCGCATCCACATGCCCTCTTAACATCATGTAGCCTCCCTGTATAAAAGCATACGTTGCTCAACAGGCACTGTGTTACAACTCCAATGTCATATTTTGCAGGTGGAAGACAGAACAGCAGCAGGAATATAATACTGACAGCTCAATAGCAAGAACTGCCCCAGAGCGCTCAGAGAGAGCACAGCTGCCCTGATTAATTTATGGAGTTTTAGGGAAAGATAACAGAACATTACTGTGATGTTTGAAATGAAAAGGTCAGAAGGAGCTAATAGCTTGTCCAAGGCCCAAGACATCTCGGATTTAATGAAACTGTAATGAAAATACTTCTGGAATTTGAAATGGAACCTTTGCATGTTAAATATGAAATACCAGGGTAACGGAGGTGAAAGTAGATTGAGTCGTATTAGCTGGGGGCACGGGTCAAATCTGACGCAAGGAACCTCCATCGCAGGAAGGCAGACCAGAGTGCAGATTCGGGTGAACAGAGCAGAAAAAATAAGCTTGTGCAGCCAGTGGCGTAGCGTGGGTTGTCAGCACCCGGGGCAAGGCAAGTAATTTGCACCCCCTAACCCGTGGATTTGCGCCCCCTAACCCGTGGATTTGCGCCCCCTAACCCTAACCCCCAGATGTTGCGCCCGGTGCGGCTGGCCCCCCCTGCACCCCCACGCTATGCCACTGTGTGCAGCAGAAAGGGAGCCGGCATTGACCGAATGGCCTAATGCAGCTTTGGCCAGGGGTGGGGGTGTCCAGATGTCTGGGGCTACAGCAGCCACCAGCATCCTATGGCCCGGCTGGCTGGGGGTGATGGGAACCCAGAGGGCACCAGGCTGGCAAAGTCTGGACTAATGAAATTTGCATTGTGGTATTTTGGGAGCTGTCCACCAAGGTGAACTAGAGGGCATGGATGGAGCCTCCTGGTTTTCCTGCCTGCCTGAAATAGGGAAATTGGCAAACACACCCATATAGCCACAAAATGCTGCTGCTGCCAACGTCATTTCATTTCTATTCCTTTCTTCCTCTAAACAGAGTCCTGGGCAGTGAACAATGATCAAGTACAGCAATTGTATGCGGTATTTAATTAAAGCAAAACCAACTAACCCCTCCCCCTGCAAAACTCAAATATTAATGTTATACAGCATCAGTATTAAGACCCAGGGCAAACTTCAAGTCCTCTCAGCATGGGCAGGCAAAAATGTATGAAATTGACCCCTAAAGTTTGACAGTGTGTGGAGAAATTGCATGCACCCCCACGTAAGGAGGGCATTCCAAGGGGGTGCTGACACCAAAAAGGCCCTGTCTCAAGCCGCCCCAGGCCAGGCCATGAGAAGGGTTTCCTCACCCCAGTACTGGGAAAAGGCTCCATTGAGCACTTCTGTACAGAACCCTAAGTGGCCCAGGACCCTACAACTGACACCTCCAGTTGGGCCCAGTGGCTCACAGCCAGCCAGTGCAGTGAGTGACACATGATCCCATCTCCATGTGGTGGCGCCCTACACCAGGTACACTTTCTGGAGCAATTTCAAGGGGAGCCCAGCATGGTGTGCATCAGGCTGCATCCTGCTTAGTGAACCATCCATTGTGCCCCAGTCTCTGTTTGAATGATGGTGGGAATGGCAGAGCAGCTCTGTATGAAATCTACAAGCTTCATCCAGTGGGTGGGGTGGGGTGGGCGGAGAGCAGGCGGGGGCGGGGTTGGCATGCCGCCCAGGGGCGTGGCACTCCACGCACAGGGGCATGACGCGTGTCCTAGGGGTGTGATGCGTGTCCTGGGGGCATGGCAGGCCGGCTGCAAGGGCATGGTGCCCACCGCAGGCAGGGGAGGGGGGGGCAGCCACGATGGCACCCCACCGAGATCGCGCTGCCAGGGGCGGTGTGCTCCCCCCGCACTTCTCTTCCTCCGCCAGTGGCTTCATCTCAGGCAGGGGGCCCTCCCAATTTTAGTGAAATCACCCCTACCGCACGCTATGTCCTTCTGAAAACGGTGCCTACGGGGGTCCCACTTTGAACTCCCTGTATTCCCCTCACTAGCCTGAGCTCAGTCACACACTGAAGTCCATTTGTGGAAGGCACGTATGAATTCATCCAATGTTCATCAAACCCCTTCCTCCAAGGAACTCACAGGCACACTGTTGTTATCCTACAGCTCTATAGATTAAGCTGAGAGATGGTGTCTGACCCAATAATATTACTTTAAGCATGGTTGTCCCCCCACCCCACAAACATTATTTTCACTGACTTAATAGGCCTTATTTATCTTTTATTGTATGTTCGTATATGGATATTGCATTAAACTGTGAGTTGCTCCAAGTGTATCAGTGCATATCATTAGTTCTGGCCTTTACGAGCGTGTAACAGAATAATGAGCACAGTAATGAGTTCCTGGCCTGTTTTCTGTTCTGCAGAGTATTTGGTCCCCACTCACTGCAATGTTCACACATCCAGCATCTGTTAAGAGGCACCTATATGAATGCAGCAAACTGCACAAAACCACTCCCTTGGCAGACATCCTGCCCAATGCATGGACTACACAGGTGACCACTAGAGGCAGACCCAGCTACCCCGTCCACATGGAGGATAAATGCACGGAGGAATGAATCTCTGAGAAGGTGCAGAAGAAGGTTGAAATGAGATTCAGTTGTTTTAGCTGGCAGCGCACGGCAAATCTGAGGCAGGGGCATTTCTGCTCTGCTCCCAGCTCTGACCAAGCTTATCTGCATTGAAAAGGGACTTGGTCCTAAATGATCTTCAGGAAAATATGCCATTCATTCAGCATCAGATGCCAAAGGCTGTGTCTGCCTGCACCGCATGATCACGCACACGCAAAATATTTTCATGTACGCTTTGGGTTAAATGATAGTTAAAATTCTGCTCACAGGCAAACCAAATTCTGCACCAAGAAAAGTTGAATCCTGCAGCAGGTCTATGTTACACAAGCTGAGTGAATTTGCCTGATTTCTCTTACGTTACAGAATGGATTTTGTAATCATGGCCGCCTTACATATTTTATTCTGCTTTGGGTAATCCTGGGAAGGACAGAGAGCTAGAGCTAAAAGCCTGCTCCCCATCCAGGATTTTCCAGAGACTTCAAAAAATTCTCCATGCATTTTCAAACTGATCTCTGCATCTTGCTTTTTTTGCTTACAAAATCATCATCATTTTATTATTCATATGCCACCAATCTCACTTCCAGAGAACCAAACTACCCTGCTCTGTGCTTCTTTCATACACGTTTAAATATACTGGCTCTGGGGTACCAGCTGCCACCAGCTCCACTAGGGGCTTCCTTAGAGTCCTTCCTTAGAGTCAGATCTACATTATAGGATTTTAGCAGCCAGCTTACTTACCCGCTTCCCCAACAAAGACTTCCACAGGAGTGCTGGCAGGGCTCTCTCCAACAATATTGTATGCTGTCACGACAACTTCGTATCTCTTGTACTTTTTCAGCTCTGGAAAGGTAAAACAATTGGGTTACAAACATATTTGATGTCCCACTTAAAAGTTCTCAGTAGCCCAGAAGACAGGTGAATAAATGGAAAGGTATCAAATCGCTCTGATATTACTCTGATATTCTAGTTGGATCTCTAGGAGGAGACATTATTTTGCTTTCATCTCAGTTCAAACCATTCCCCGCAAAGAATACTGGGAATGACAGTGTGGTGAAGATGTGAGAATTCTCTTTTGGAGCTCCCTAGCTCATCTCACAAATTTACAGTGTCCGGCATTTGGACCAAAGCTCAGTGTTGAAGCTGAGAAACTGTTGAACTTCTCTTCTTTCCCCCACACAAGAAATGGTCATTGCCTTGTGCAGTTTCTCTGCCCATAAATAAAGGGATTCTGAGAGGCTGTTTGCACATGCTTGAACCCTTTATCTTATGTTACATGAAGCAAGGAGGACCAAATCCTAGTCATCCTTAAGATGCATCCACAGCAGAGACCATTAGCCATAGCAGAGGCCATTATGGTCTCCTCCCCAGAGGCATTGGGTCCAGAGGAACTGACAGAGCGCAAGAAGCGTGCTTGGAAACACAAGAGTCTTATTTGGAGGTGTGTGTGTGTGTGTGTGTGTGTGTGTGTGTGTGTGTAGAGACGTCCTTTTCCCCAGGCAATCATAGCTTGAATGCTGAGCACACAAAGAAAAGATTTTGACATCACCAGCTTTGCCTTTGGCCACTGGGCAACCATTCCTGAGCTCAAACTCAGGAATGAGCATTGACAGAGGCAGGAAGGGGATGGCAAAAGGAAAATAGGAGGGAGACCACAGAGGAGCGGCAGGGGAGGGGGGAGCCCTGAGCACATTTAATAAGCAAGATCGTGGCAGAAAGGAGCATCACATCCATGTCCGTTCGGTCACAGAGACCTGCAGATACTTGCGGTGCCATGATTTGCATATTCAAATCAGGCCACCCATCTTACAGAGGACACGGAGCATCTGGGGAGCCCACCAGCGAAATACTGCCAGGCAGCTGGGCTGGAAATGTCACGAAATTGTGCAAGCATCGCTCTCAAGCTCTTTATTTGCATATCAGTTCCTCCACAACTGGCAAGTTACCCTTCAGCTTCGGCATCACCGAGAGTCGCAGCAAACCATTATCGTAGGAACAGTTTCACGAGTTCAATAATGAGCCCTTCTAATTTCAGATTTCCCGAAGTATTTACCAGTATTCTGCCCACGTATCTGAGTCAGAGAGCAGTGTGTTGCCTGCCGGTTTCAGGTAGACAGACAGCTGATGGTATCTGATTTACTGCTTAAATTTTGCCGGCATAATAAATAAAACCATCTGATATATTATATGAAACAGACATTTTTACGGACTTTCAAACTCCTGCCAGTTCATACACAAGAGCATTTGTTTCGGGGTTTGTTTGTTTTTTTGCTGTTGGAAGGGTGATGATATTTCCCAGGCAACGTGCAAGAAAACGGGACTGAGGCAGGCCACAAAATCACTGTGGACAGATTTCATGAAAATTCATGAGAGCTATTAGGAGACCCCCTATTTCCGTCCCAGAGTGACAATTCCCACAGTGGTTTAACAACCAACCCCCCTAACAATGCTCATCACCTTTAACAAACTACAGCACCCAGAATCCTTTGGGGGAGCATGGTTGTTTGCAGTGGTATCACAACACATTAAAAGTATGGTGTTAATGTAGCCCTGGTATAAGACCCTAAAAAGGTCGCCAGGAATCTCGCCTCTTCCCCAGTATAGCAGCGCTCTCTCTCTCTCTCTCTCTCTCTCTCTCTCTCTCTCTCTCTCTCTCTCTCTGTGTGTGTGTGTGTGTGTGTCTGTCTGTCTGTACATCTGCATGCACTTACGTGTTAATTCATACGTCGTTAATGCAGAGCTGCTGTTCACTGTCTTGAAGCTGCTTTGGGCTATTCAGGGTAAGCAAAGCAGAAAGTTGTTAAGAGGGCAAGGAAAACAGTTATTGCACATGATGTACAGCACAGGCAGCGGGAAATGATGCGGCGCACGCAGAGACAGCTTTAAGCTTGAGGACTGCACCTTGACAGGCAATAAAAGCCACATCACTTTCTAGATAACGTGTCGAAAGATCATCAGTCACAAGGGCTTGCTCAGCCTCCTTGCCACAGAGAGAAATCAAACAAGCAGCCAATATGAGGAAGCGTAAGATGTCCTTAGAGTCGCGGAACAAACAGGCACCAGGCAAGGCTGCTCTAGGGCAGAAGGCCCCCTCCAGATCCTGCCAGGGCTGGAACACAGGGGATTTGTGCTAGAGAGTGTGAAACAAGGAGTCAGAAAGACAACACCCCCACCCTCCTGGAAATTCCATGTTATGCATTTACTTATTCACATTACTGTCTGCAACATCCTCAGAGAGCAGCGCCTCTGACGGCGTGGCAGACGATGCTCTGACTGGCATGGCTCAGGGTCTCCCCCTCCCCCCACCCTTTGCTCTTCTCTCCCAATCAATAAAGCCTTTAATTTGATGGAGCTCTGAACACCTGATTTACTATCGAGATAGCCACAACATGGAAACAGCAGAAAGCAGGAAGCAATAACTGAAGGTGGGAGAGGAAGGACAGCAGGCCCCCTGAGTGACCCCACTGGAGATACCATAAATCCACCAGCCAGTTAGCAGAGGGAGCTTCAGAGCATGTGCCTGTCTTCCTCTTGTTTTCCCCCAGTAACCATTTTCAGCACTTGCCCATCTTAATGCAGATGCCAAACAATTCAGGGGACCTTCTAAAGCCACTGGAGACTGAGCTGAATGGTAAATAACTGGACTGCATATAGTGGGGGGAAGGCACACACCCCACTGGCTGCTCACCTGTAAGTTCTGCTCGTAAAGCCGAAGGGTTTTTAATGACCTTGGACTCCAGTCCTGGGACCGTGCTTTCATACTCCAACTCCCGGTAATAAATGCGATATCCCAAGAGAAGACCGTTCAGGCTCTCAGCATTTGGAGGCTGCAAAATGTCCCAGGGAAAAATAGGTTAGGTAAGATAAGGCTTGTGCCCAGTATTAGTCCATAAATGAGATTCAGCCTAAATGTTGGTTGTTAAAACAGTCATCCATGCAGACTTGCTTTAAGATGAAGTGGAGATGCCCTGGTGATAGCCCAAGATATTTCACTGCATGGCCGAAAAGGAGCATCCTTTGCAAAGTCAAAAGGACATGAAAGAGACTATCCAGGACACCACAAGCATCTCCAATCAGCTTCTTGGGGCAAGAGGCACAGCAACATTCAAGGTGTCCTGTACCTAAAAGGCTGATGGGACACAACCTGCAGCCACAGTCTGGGAGGTGACTTGAGTATCCCATCCCATCATCCTTTGCAATACTTTGTATATGGGAGCCTCTCTGCCTGAACAATTTCACTCAGTGGTTTCAGGTAGATGTTGAAAAGCAAGGGGGACAAGATGGAGCCACATGGAGGCAATACAATTTGACCTGACCACGTGGGATCCCAATGGCAAACTTCTCCAGGGAAAACCAACAGTCTCTTGTGAAATCGCCCCATCAGTTAGGAGCAGAACCACTGAAGAGTCAAAGGTCACTGGCAGATCCAGGGTCATGTTCCCTGAAGGTAAAGGTTGTCACGCAGGGTTTATCTATGCCAACACAGGACATCAACAAGAGTGACAAAGGCGGTTTCCATCCCAAACCTGAGACGCAAGTCAAAAATGGATCCAGTTCGTCTGAGACTTTACAGAGTTGTTAAGTGATGGCCCACTTGCCAACCTTGGCTAGGAATATAAAGTTTGAAACTAATGCATAATTTCACCAAGTCAATGGGCTGAGTGGTGGCTTCGATAATAGAGGTATTGCATTACTCCCTCACACAATATGCATTTAATGATAACCTTCAACAAGGCTTCACCAACCAAGGACAAGGGCCAAGCAAGCACTCATCAGTCCTCATTGTCATCCAAGATGACACTCTGGATGATGACTCTGCTTTGGACCTGGATCCCAAAGCAGAATCCAGGCCAGGAATTATCTCAGTGATTTTATCCTCAAAGTACTAAGCAGTACTATCACGGCATGCCACTGGGGCATCCAGCATCCCACATGGATAGAGGCTAAGCTGGGGCATTTCTTTCCTCACCCATGAAAACTCAGTTGAATGTTTGGGGATGAGCCAGATGCAGTCAGACATGTCATAAGTTTCCATCCACCTGAGCTCTAGATGCTGTCTCTGCTCTTATGTTCCTTGCAACTCTGTAGGTCATCAGGGAGACGAATGACTTCTGATAAACAGGGGAGGGGGTTCTGTGGAGCTATTGCACTAACAGCTTGTGTGTTCCAGGAACTCACAAAGATAACAGAGAGTAAACTGGATGCTCCCTTAGGGCCAACAGAAGACCATCTGGCTCCATTAAGTTTGAGGTATGTTTGGACTATCACAATTGAGCTTTTAACCACGTGAAGGAGGTTTGAAATAAGAGCAAGTCCAACCTCAACCAGGCTGAGAACCGCCAATGATAAAGAGGCACCAAGGAGTTCTTCCCCAAAGATCAACTTCATCCTGTCCAGTACAGAAAACTGGGTCCAATGTATGAACTGCAGCCGCTGTTGGGCCTAACAAACATTGAGACAGACCATGGTTGCCACAGTGTCTGTGAAATCCTGAGCTGCGCTGATTAAGGAGACGTCAGCATTTGTAACTGAAGCCTACCCAGAGATCCTCAACATCGCACCTGTCACCTTGGTAGTGGAGGCTGTGAAGCAGCAGGGCCATAGGGAGCTGAGCAGAATCCCTCTTGTGGCTCAGTTGCTTGACACTAGCTGTATCCGTGCTTCAACGTGGCTGCATCTTAGACAGGGAACTCATTAAAAGAGACATGTAACCCTTATGGATTACAACAACTCCACCTTCCCAGTCACCAGTCCTGTACTGATGGATGACTTGGGTCCACACATCCATTGTTTTCTTCATGCACGCATCTGCCTCATCTCCCAAATATATGCTTGGTGCAGTCAAGGTGGGCCAGGAATAGTCTCTTCCATTTCCACAACACATTAAGCTTGACTCCAGTACAGACATGCATATATGAAGTAAAAGATTTGTATTCTTTACATTCCTATTTCCTCCAACACCTGGGTCTATTATACTGCAGCCCCTGGAATAAAATAGCATGGTCTCATTTCAGACTCCCATAACTTCTTATCACTTCTGAGGCTCTGAATATTGTATTTGCTCTCCTAATTCCAGGTTGGGGTTGATCTCGAGGCCTCAAGGACTCTTGCAAGTAACATATTTTGATACAGTCTTGTGTCATCTGCCTGAGGCCAACTTTTTGAACAGCCTGGGGGACCATCCGTAACATTTGGTTAATTAAAAATGTGAATAAGAATGAGGGCTGTTTACATAGGGCTGCCTTGATCAGAATCTACGTAGGGGAAATGCAGCCAGTTCAATTAACAAGTAGTTTTTGATAATCAAGTTTCTGATAACGAGGGCTCCACAGCACCCCCACCCCCAATTTCTATTTTTCCTGTCCCTCATAAAAGCCTCCTGATCCACATCAAGCCCAATTAAAAAGCAAGCAAGCAGGATTCCCTCTGGAGTCCAGATCTTATGTCAGAATCAGAAGCTATTTAGATACCTGGCACAAAGGGACCTAAGAGATAAATGGCAAGGGAAGCTCTTTCTTTTCTGCCTCCCTGATAATCATACTTCTGCCTTGGAAAATGTACTTTGCTGAAAGGTCAGGGCATCCTGCTCTTATCCGACTTTCATGGACAAAACCCAGCTTTTGATGGTAATGGATTATTTAGGATTTTCTGTCTATCTCTACGAGAGGCCCAGAGGATCTGCAGAGGCAGGTAAAAGTGATTATGAGTAGCAGCCAGCCAGGTCTGGAGGAGTGAGAATGGCTATTTGTTTACGCTGCAAAATTTGGACAAATTATTGGATCAAAACCAGAAATGGACTAGAACAAAGCGCCCAAGTTAAATTTAACACTAAAGGGATTTTGAAATCACTCTCGAACTACAGAACCATCACCTCATTCTACAAAGAAGTCTCAATTCATTCCAACGTGGGTCGAAACAATGAGCTGAGAAGCTTCAGTGCATTTCCAAACAGCATGTTAAAACATTGCCTTGTGCTGGGTAACCTATGATAACTGCTGTTTTGACTGTGTTTCCTCAGCATTTAGATAGTTTAAGCTTATTTTACATTTTTTTCATCTGAAAACTACCTCGCGTCTAAATTGCTGAGCACCCAAATAACATAAGCGTGGTAATGACATGTAATTGCCTTCAGTTCTTTCGATGTGGCTCGAGTGCAACTATCCCATTACATTTTCATGAAATAAAAAGCACGCAATTATCTAAACTACCACCTATTTCACATGTATTATCCACCCAAAATCTATCAACAGGATCGGCCTTTATTCCTAACACGTGGCCTTCCGCGGTCCTCTGTCTGCATTTCCGCTTGTTCCATTATACGACTGACTGGGAGGTGAGCTGCTGATTGATGCCTACACACACCTCCTTGGGTGAAAACATTCAACACACCTTGCATTTGTTCAGCATGTTGTAACTGAGAGTGTTAATGCTGCATGAACAAGGTCTTCTGCGCAAGCTAAGCCACACCGCAATAGACATCAGTGAGACAGCAGCAACTGTTAACATAGATAGTGATGAAATGCAGGGAGACTCAACCAAAGTGTGTGGTCTCAGGGCAAATTCTGGTTCGTGTGCATGCAAGGTCTTGGCTGGGAGGGCATCCAGTGGCTGCGGGATTTCAATCTTGCACCCTCCTCAGAAGGTTAGAGGTGTGCAACTTCCCCTCTGCCCCCACGAGTGACTGGAAAAAGGTAGGAATCATTTGGACCACCAGCCCTTGTGTATTTCCCAAGAGCCTGCTTTTCTGTGCTCCCCCCCCCAACTTTTATATGCTACTAACCTTCCACTGCACGAGGACAGAAGACGTGGTATGCGGGGTCACGGAAACAGAATTTGGTGGTTCGCCTGGTACTAAATATGGATATATAAAGGAAACAGGCATTAAAGTGAGAAACAAGCAGAGAACGCATTCTGTTGCTGGAAGTTCTTCCTTGCCTGGCTTGCCACAGAGGCACTGCTGTGCTGCAAAGGAGCGAGTGGGGGCCTCCCTCCCGCCATTTCCCCACCCCACCTATGAGAGGCCCAGCTGCCTGAACCTGCTTTGAGCATCTATCCTACCTGTGCAGCAAATGCACGGAATGTATCAGGGACAAAGCCGGGGAAGCTTATCAGGCGCTCCCAGCTCTCCACACTAAAATGCTCCACTAGCCGCAGCGGGTTTGCTCAGCAAAATAAATCCTCTGAGTTTGCTGAGGAGGTGAGCAGCTTTTACAGTTAATCATTTCTGTTGTATAGAGGCCAGTGGGGGCCCTGGGTTTTCCAAAACTCAACCCGAAGTGCACTTTGGGAAGGATATATCTATCTATGTAGACATATATAATGGGAATGACCCCCAGAACATCAGCTGCGCTAGTCTGCTGCAGCAAAAGAGAGAGAGAGATGAGACAAACCGTGGCAGCTTAAAGATAAGGATGGGATTCAAAGGCCAACTTTCAGCACATCCCAAGGCTTGCGGGCACCTCTGGGGATTTCTGCCTCCTGATATGGAGCCACAGACCCTACCCCTGCCTTTGAAACTCCATTTACATCCAATTCCCAGGAGACACAGGGAGAAACACCAGCCCAAAGCTTGCTTGGAAGCCCAAAGATAGTTGTAGGGTCATCTGCATTGCAAATGGTTTATTTTCAAAGGAGCTCGCCCTGATGTTGGTGGATTTATAACAGCCAGGCATTTTATGATCATCTCAGGTAAAACTAAGATTATAGAGTTCTTGACAATATGCTCAGTGAGGGCTAATTTACTTAAACAATTTTTCCAACTTGGAATCAGTGCACATTCAACTTTGCAGTTGATTTGCCTGTCCAGAGAACAGCACTAGATGCTCCCATGCATGCTGTTTTTCATGTGTTATGCTAAAAGGAGCTTCTTAAGCTATTATGCACTTTGCACATCACTTATGAATGCTCTTAACGGAGAGTTTATGAATAACAGAGAGTTTTCAGAAGAGACTGAATGTACACTGCAGCCAATGCGGGTTTTAAAACAAAGATGATCCAAAGTAAACTTGACACATGAAAGCCGCACAAACTGGAGTCACTCATCTTTACAACTGCAGAGTTGCTGTCCAAGAGGAATAGTATCCTCCACATTACAGCCACAATCCAGAAGTTCTTTGGACATGTGGGGGGGATGCAATGGACACACCCCGCTCAAGCTTCCTCCTATCTGCAAACCCATTCACTCATGAATTCCTCCTCCAAAACTATTTGAGCATTGCAAAAGTCCAAATGTGTGAAGCAGAGCACCCTCTTCCCTGCAAGTGCCCACTCCTGCTTTCCGCAGGAAGAAAGGGGTGGTGGTGTTAGTAGACAGGATTCATTAGCATCCTTTAGTTAGACCCCCCCCACCTCTGTTATCTCTTTTGCAGGGAGGGGTAGATAACAGCAGAGGTGCAGTGGGAACACATTTAGAGCTTGGTCTTATCCACACTTTGCTCTTTCCAGGCACAGTCTCCAACTGAAAGCTCCATGTCTGAGCACTTACCCCAACCTCCAATGCTTTGCCTGCAAAAACCCACTCTTCAAAGCTCAATCAGAGTGAGCTTCAATCTGCAGAAAACCTGAACTGAGTTTGCTTCAACTGAGCACTAAAGTTCAGGGCGGGGGGAAGCCTGGACATGGGGCATGGAAGTGCTAGACTCTGCCTGGAAAGAGCAAGGCAAAGGGTGCGTATAAGCCTTCTGTCCTGGAATGAAGGGGGGTGGGACATGATCTGAAGTGTAGTCACAGATTTTGAGAGGAGTGAGCTCACATTTTCCACCCAGCTCCATTCGATGCTTTCTGTAATACCTCTCTTCCCAATGCAATGCTGGAGAAAGATCTGGGCATGCATCTTCATCTCAGATCAAGATCTGTTCCCAATAACACACCAGGAATCTCAAACACACACACACACACACACACACACACACACACACACACACACACACACACGTTCTACTGACTGGGCCCAAGCATGCCATTGCCTGTGTTTCAGCAGGACAGCTTGCCAAAAGTTGTATCCTCTGAAGCTCACTGGTTCAGCAATATTGGTCAATTGAAGAAACCGTTGTGGTTTCACTTGCACTTATGGAGCCTCAGATTTCAGCCTGATTCTTCACGATGTGAGCATCTTGTCTCCCGAGAAAGACAAAGTTCCTGTTGGACCAGTGTACCTGTTTCTCTATTGACCTGCTAGATTGTTTATCAGTGTACCTTTTGGCTCATGCACCTGTCCGCTACCACCTTGTCTTGCCTTTCCTCAGTCTTACCATCAGGCAATTACTTTCCTTTCGCCTTCTGCCTGTCCACTGGGGATGTGGATGTGCCTCTGTACCCTAACCCTGGATACCTTAAAGACTGCCTTGAATAGGAAAGTTCATGTCTACATCAAACAACCGTACACATGCACCAAACAATTACTGTACTCCATTTATTTATTATTATTGAACAAAAAGCACCTGAAACTCATCCGAGACAAAAGGGTGGGGGGAGAAGCACTTTGCAATTGTAAATTGCTTTTTGCCTCTACAAACTAGCAGTCTAAAATGTTCGTGCTTGGTGGACATGCACTCCCCCCCCCCATTCAATCGTTTAGCACTTCTGCAGCCTGAAAGTGGATTTGGAGTGAAAACAATTGGAGAAAGTTCTCCAAACATAGGCTCAATTCTACATTCATTTTTAATGTTCCTTGTTAAATTATTCAATTTCAGGAAAGATAATGGTTCGTTAGCACAGAACCTGGAAGACAATCAAACGGGGTTTAAATCAGCAAGATTCATTATCTGAAGGCACTGCAGGGCAGTTCACTGTTGAGGAGGCTAAACTGTGCTACTGCCTCTGTCAATAGCGCCCAAATGGTGAGTTTTAGCCCTATGCATCTTCCTGTCCCCTAATCCTGAGGTGCAATGCTGGGACCGAGTGCACTGGGGGATGGATCCCCTGGGTTACTGTGAAAGAGAAACAGCTATGCTCAGTTTTGAGCTGGGGCGCCCTTACCATCCTGCAGCGTTGTGACTGCTTCCGTCTCGGCTCCAAAGTCACTGTCGCCAATATCGTTGGTCGCTTTCAGGCGCAGCTTGTAGGAAGTAAATGGGTTGAGTCTGCAAAATGGGAAAGGGTTAGCAGAATGGGGATCAATGCTTCTCTCTGGCTATCCACAGCTGCCTGGAGCAGCTCTCCCCACAACAAATATTGTAAGCGCAGCTTGTATTACCCAGTATGTCTTCCTTTTCCTGAAGCCACACTATTGCACCATGTTAAACTGTGGAATTTGCTTCACCGAGAAGCAGGGATGGCCACCAATTTGGATCGCTTTACAAGAGAGTGGAGGCAAATTCATGGAGAGGGCTATCAATGGCTAACAGCCACAATGGCTGCATTCTGAAGCAGTATGCCTTGGAACATCACTGCTGGCAATCCCAGGTGGGGAGTGCAGCGCAGTCATACTCCAGTCCTTCTTGCCTTTGGGCTTGACTGCTGTGTGGAAGAGAATGCTGGACTGGATGGGCCCCCTTTGGCCTGATCCAGCTGCAGCCAGGCTCTTCTGATCCAGTTCAGAGGCACGAGCTGAAACCCAAACACCCCCTTTGCAGGGTTCCTGTTTCTCAAGTGCTGCTCACGCACCTCAACATGACCTTTCTTTCCCGGTGATGGTCAAATAACACCTGCCCTTGCTCCACTTGCAGGAGACAACAGTGGATTAATCCAAGGGCAAGCAGAGCAAATGGAAGAACAGATGAACAGATGATGTGGGCTCCCAGCCACAAGGATCTTGGCTAATCTAGGAGACTGTGCTCCAGGAGTGCTGCTTTTTAATCGCGGTTGTGTTTCCAACTAATAGTGTTACTCAGCTTATTTAACACAGACAGTGACAGGGGATTCCCTGCAGGCTTTCTGTGTACTCAGTGACTTTAAGATATGCAAAGACTGACTTCCAGCTGAGGTGACTTCAGCAGAGCTTCCAGCATAGCCAGCGGGAGGCTCCCTTTGAGTCGCTAACAAGGTCTGCTCGGGTCCAGAGTCCCGCGTAATAGGCTTAGCTAATTAATCGGTTGAAGCCAGTTGCTGGGCTTGGTCCTGAAGGGCCAACGAGCAATGCAGATAAGATTACCAGGGACGGAATATTCAAACGTGGTGGGATAAAACAGGAGTGCGCTAAATTGCTCTGAGCAGCCCCCGCAGGGAAAATGCTCTTAGGAACCTGGCGACACATTTGCCCCTCCTTGGATCTTGGTAAGAAGAAGAAGAAGAAAAAGAAAAATGAAGACGGAAGACTGGCTGCTATGCACATGCATGCTCTAGAGTTGCCGCAATCATGGAAATTGCAGAGGGAGAACAACCTGTGGGGCTGCAAGTTATATTTCTCCGTTGGATTGAATGGGGAAGTGGGAAAGGGGCAGCTGTCCTATTAGACCGCAGGATATAGCTGCTATTTGATCAATTCTTTCACAACAGGACAGGGGTCCCCAACCTTTTTTGGGCTAGTGAGAATATTGAGGAAGTGCTGTGTGTACCAATCAAAAAAAATGGTTGTGTGGCACAGTACAAAACTAAAGAGAATATAGTCACTTCTGCTCCCCCTGGAAAACCTCAGACTTGCCCTGGGAAGTCAGCTATGTCCTGGTGGTCCTGCTTGTGGAAATCACACAATATTCACACACACACATCCAATATATACACAATGAGGATGTTGTAGTCTAATAACAACAGGGAGCTTTCCCCAAGACCAGAAGAAAACATACAGGTTGGTCATATCTCTCTCTCTCTCTCTCTCTCTCTCACACACACACACACACACACACACACACACACAAACACACACTGCTGCACACATACAGACCACAAACACACAAATACCACTCTCTCTTTCTCAGTCACTCACTAATGCACAAACATATCACACAGACATCTCTCCCTCTGTCTCTGCCCAAGTGCATCTCTCCCTCTTTGGGCTCGTCCATTCCACTTCTCCAAATACAGCACAGTCCTTCATACATATACAAATATGGTTTTGGTTTTTTACCCTGGCCAAAACTACATTTTGCATTAAACTTGTAGTAAACAAATCTCAGAATCTGCACACACACACACACAAACACACACACACACACACACACACACACACACACACACAGACATGTACATGACGCTACATTCATTGGGCTGTATAAGAATATAAATCCATGACAAACCCACAACAGCAGTACCAGTAAAACAATACAGTCCCATAGAATTGGTGCCTATGGCTTCATGTAACAGCCCTGTAAGCACATCAGAATCAATGCTCAATAAACAGACCACCCCTGTGCCCTGCAGCCCTTTATTTTGATGGTGAAAATGATTGCCCGACGAAGTAATTCCTCACACTTGAACATTTTCAAACTGCAGTGAGCTGGTAGTTTCTAATTTGATGCCAAAAATCCGCATCCCATTAGCCAGTTTCCTTTGCTGGTATGCCAATAAGATTTTCAAAAGAGCCTCATTTCCTTCAGAGGGCTGTGTGTGTGTGTGTGTGTGTGTGTGTGTGTGTGTGTGTGTTATGAACAGCAAGTGGCAAGTCTCCTTGTAGGTACAGGGTGGCTTCAGCAAGCAATCACTTCAAGAATTTTAATTCCAGCACAATCTAATGAAGGCTGGATAACGCAGTTTAAACAGGGCGATGTTATCTCTCTATTCCTCAGTATGGCCATACAGATAAAATTGCCCTCATTTCATCTGAAAACAAGATAAGGAACTCACAGAGACAGAATCTCAATGCAGCAGAGGGGAATGAATATCAAGTATCGCTGCAAAAAAGGGACTTTGCAAAGGTCTGGGTTTTCCTGCATTTCTGACGGGCTGGGCAAGGAAAGGAGGAGGAGGAGAAGGCGGAGGAGGGGAAAAGCCAGCCGTTTGCCAATTATCTCATGTTAAAACAATTGGAAAACAATTTGTCTGGGTTTAAAATTTCACTCTCCCCTCTGATAAAGACTTTCCACATGGAGTCCAACTGAGAATGAGGGCTGCTGCTCCCCCCCCCCAAAAAAAAACAAGACTGGAGGGAGAACAGGGTGGATCTTTGCAAGCTGCCATCATGCTACCACACGCCCACCAAGGCAAAGCACAAATCTGCACGGAACTTGTTCACCTACACTGATTTGTCAGAATATTACTGCTGTAGACTAGAATCAGTAGCACTTCCTTTAAGGCTGGGGTGGGGGAGCAGTCACGACTATTGCATTACACATTGCATATCTGCAGTCAACCTAAGGCTGAAGGAAAGCAATGTCTCTGCACACCACTTAACACAGTGCCATAGAATCCAGCTTCTGTCCCTTTTACTGCATCCTGTTTCATGTGAACAAGAAAGCAAGATCAAAATGATGGATCAGGCCAATCATCTATCTGATCCAGCATCCTGTTCTCACGGTGGCCAATCAGATGCCTGTGGGAAATCCTTAAGCCTCTCCCCTCCTGTAGTTCCCAGCAACTGGTATTCAGATAGATTGCTGCCTCTGATGCTTGAGGCAGAGAATACCCAGTGTGCCTAGTCTCTCCTCCGTAAATTTGCCCAATCCTATAGCCGTCCATCACACCCACCCACCTCAGAGTCCTTGTAAACCATTCAAGGGCACCTGGGATTTCAAGGTGGAGTTGGAAGAGGGGCACAGGACTGCAGATTTGTGCCAGGACTAGAACCATATGTACAAACATAATCAATAACCTATTACTTTATTCTGGATGAATTCCCAGAGCCACAACCCAAAACCTATTCACTCCCAGAACCACTGCATTCACTTTAGCAGGCCTGCATTAGAGCAACTAGATGGAGGGTTGCCGCTTGATCCTCTCTTTGCAAGTCAGGTCTTCAAGTATGGACAGTTCCACACCATACATGTGTATATTCAATGCACATGACTTCCTTGAAAGAATCATAGGAACTGAAGTTCATCACAAAGCTATCATTTGCAGCACCAATAGCAAACTACAGTTACCAGGGTTATTTGGGGGAAGCCATGTAGATAAATTTATTGTCATTGTCCGTATATACACAGTATACACAACAACGAAAATCAAACACCCAAGACCGGATTCACATACACATTTGCACGTATCTCCAACACTCTCATCCTATTCAGACATAATCTATCAAAACATACATAATCCAGAATATATGTATGTGTGCTGAATGTGCCTCAAATTCTGAAGCAATGCCATTGACCCCCTTCCTACAATGATGGAGGAGTCTCTCTGGGCCTCCGAGGTCAGAAGGTGCTACCTGTGGTCAAGGTGTGCTGTGTCTCCTGCCATTTCTGGCTGTGAGTTTCTCTGTGGTACCTGTCAATTGAGCAGGAAGTAGCTTCATGGCTGATGGATGAAGAGTATGTTTGCCACTCGCCGCCGGGAAGCTCCTTAGTTTGCACCGTGAAGTAGCGCACCGGAGAAGACCCATCGCTCCCAGGAATCCAATGTAGCTGCAAACTTCGGGATGTCACTTCGGACTGGGGGACTTTCAGGTCACTGGGAGGAGCCGGTCGTTCTGGAATGAAATATAAAAGTTGTTATTCTTAGAAAAAAGTTTAGATGGTAGGCAATAAACAGAAGATCCCCAAATGCAGCGACACTGAGCCCAACTTGTTCTCCCATATGTTAATAATAATATAATAATAATTTATTATTTGCACCCCACCAATCTGGCTGGGTCTCCCCAGCCACTCTGGGCGGCTTCCAACAAAGATTAAAAATACATTAAAGAAAGAGGGGGGGTTTGCCCTGCCAGACTTAAGGTTGTATTATGAATCAGCAGCTTTTTGCTGGCTGAAAGACTGGCTGCTTCTTGAAAACACTGACGTTTTAGATTTGGAAGGATTTAACAATGCTTTTGGATGGCATGCATATCTGTGGTATGACAAGGTTAAGATTCACAAGAATTTCAAGAACCATATTGTTAGGAAAGCAGTGTTTAATGTCTGGACAAAATATAAAGACTTATTAGAAAATAAGACCCCAAGGTGGCTTTCACCTATGGAAGCTAAAGCTGTGAAAAGACCCAATATGGAGGTCAAATGGCCGAAATACTGGGAAATATTAGAAAGAGATGGAGACAATTGGAGAGTGCAGAGTCTGGAGAAACTAAAAGACAAAGTGCGAGATTGGTTACATTATGCTCAGATTAAAGAGGCTTTTAAATTGGATAAAAAGTTAGGATTCCAGGTGGAAAAATCGAAACTGGAAACAGAACTGTTAGAACCTAAGACTAAGGTACTTTCAAGAATGTATAACTTGTTGCTGAGGTGAAATACACAGGATGAAACGGTTAAATCAGCTATGATAAAGTGGGCACAGGACATTGGGTATAACATTATGTTTGCTGACTGGGAAAAGTTATGGACCACCGGTATGAAGTTTACGGCATGTAATGCCTTGAAAGAAAACATTATGAAAATGATATATAGGTGGTACATGACCCCAGTCAAGCTAGCAAAAATATATCACCTGTCAGACAATAAGTGTTGGAAATGTAAGGAAACTGAAGGAACGTTCTTTCACCTCTGGTGGACTTGCCCGAGGGTTAAGGCCTTCTGGGAAATGATATATAACGAGCTGAAAAAGGTATTTAAGTATACCTTCCCTAAGAAACCAGAGGCCTTCCTTTTGGGCATTGTCGGCCAGAGGGTGCTAAAGAATGATCGAACATTTTTTATGTATGCAACAACAGCAGCAAGGATACTTGTAGCTAAATATTGGAAAACTCAAGATTTGCCCACGCTGGAAGAATGGCAGATGCAACTGATGGACTACATGGAGCTGGCAGAAATGACTGGCAGAATCCGAGACCTGGGAGAAGAAGCAGTGGAGGAGGATTGGAAGAAATTCAAGGATTATTTACAAAAACATTGTAAACTATATGAGTGTTAAGAAGGATGAGAGATTTGAAAATAACAGGGCACCATAAAGTTAGTTGAAAAGATTATGAGAATGCGTGAATTGTATGAGAATAATAAACTTTGAATAAATATTATGTCAAAATTAGGTATTTAAGATATAGATAAAATTTTCAAAGTTAGGGACAAAATATTGAAAATGTGTATATTAAGAATGGAAATAAGGTGATAAATTGCTGGCTAAAGTTTTATTAATGTGGAATGCAGGAGCGGGAGATGTGAGGAAGTCCAAAAACGAAGAAAAGTTGGTCATTATATGATGCTAAATTTTATGTTTGTTTTTTCTTTTTTTTCTTTTTTTTTTTTGCCTATGCTGTTTTTTCTCTTTACTGTATTAAAAAAAAAAGCCCTTAATAATTATTTTTTTTTAAAAAAAAGATTAAAAATACATTAAAATGTTGTTGCATCAATGCTAAAAGAGGCAATACGGCATGTTGTACACTGAAAGAAAATTATATGAAAATGATGTACCGGTGGTATTTGACTCCCAGTAAGTTAGCAAAAAATGTATAGGACAAGTACAAATATCTACTGGAAATGTAAAGAAAAAGAAGGTACCTTTTATCATATGTGGCAGACTTGTATGGTAATGAAAGCTTTGGAGATGATATATAATGAAGTGAAAAAAATGTTTAAAACAACCTTTGTTAAAAAAACAACAAGCAGAAGCTTTTTTATTAGGAATTATAGGCACCAACATTCCAAAGGAGCAGAAAATACTTTTTATGTATGGAACAACAGCTACCCGGATGTTACTAGCACAGAGATGGAAAGGAGACAAGAGAGAAATGGCAAACCAAGCTGATGGGACTATGCCAAAATGGCAAAACTGACTGGAAAACTCAGAAACCAAGAGGACAAAAACTTTATAAAAGAATGGGGAAAATTTCTAAGTTATTTAGGAGACCACTGTAAGCAGATGGAAACACTGGCAGGATTTTGATTTCACTTGTAGTTTAACAAATACCATGGACATTATGGACTGATATAAAAGTTATATGGAGGAATATGCAGTTGTAAATGTTCAAAATGGGACCCCATGGAGGGGATGGGGGGGGGGGAAGTTGCAAGATTCAGAGGAATCTCTGTATATGGATTTATATTTGGATTTTTACAAATATAAATTTGCAAAATCAAATAAAAATGATTTTTAAAAAGAGGCAATTCTGCTCCCTGTTGAACAGCCCTTGCTTCTCTGGGCCTTGAGGAAAGTGAAAGCAAAAAGGAAGCTTCACAAGGGTCACCAAGGTCAGAGAACACCTGTGGTTTCCACAGGTAGAATCAATGCAAGGCTGAGATGAAATGGTTGTGGAGAACTTTGCCTGAGAAAGCCCATAGCCATGGCTTGAACAGAGGCTGCATGAGACTGAAATTTCCTTATTGAACTCTGCTCCAATTTTCCATCCTGCATAGATACTTCCACCCAGGTTCTTGCCCTCTGTTCCAATTCTCCCTCCCTCCTCCAGTCGTCACTGGCGTCATGCTCCAGTCTAGCACTTAGATCCTACACCCTGCCAAGTTCAATGTGTTTTCTGCAAGCGCTGAGGTGATGCCCCAGTTTGCCAAAGGTGACGCAGGTGAGATGGAGAGGAAGGAACAGACGCCCACACTTGTAAAAGGCCAGATTCAGCTAACAGAAAGCCTCGATCAATATAACTTTTCTCTGTACCATGTTCATTCTGTTTTTATGCCAATCACAACATTATTCCAGCCCTAACACCACTCCCCCCTTGTGTTCTAAGAATGTGAGCTATTATTTCTTCTTATGAATATAACATCCCATGTCAGCCTTGGTTCAGTTCAGTTTTTGTGTGTTTGACTCATGAAGTTCTATTCTGTTATTTGGGTTATATGGATAAAATTCAACAAAAATATTTTTTTTAAAAAGGGAAAATCTAAAACACATTCATATTTATAAAGGGCAGGGTTAAAGCATCCCACCCCATCCCACCCACCCACTCAAGGAGGCCACAGATAATTTAAAGCCAAAGGCCTGGCGGAAAAGAAATGTTCAAGTAATCAAACAGGGCATTTTTATGAACTCCTCTTTACGATTATCTGCAACATCCCTTGTTTGTTCCCAGGCAACTCTGCCCAAGACAGCAAGGAGCCATAGCCCTCCGAGTAAACCCTGGGGAGTCAATGCCGTGCTCTTGAACTGCTCCCCTCAGTCCTAGCCAGCACGGCCGATGGCTGGGAACGATGGGAGCAGACGTCTAGCAAGGTCACGTGGTACTCAGTGCGGAAAATTTCTTGCCCCCCCCCTGCCCCACATTCAAATTATTAAAAGAAGGAAAAATAAGATACAGTCACAAGTGTTATTTTCTGGTTCATTTACTGAACATTGTGAGCATAAGCAGCTTTGGCTTAGCGGCCCAGGAGGTCATCCAAGGCACCCGCACCCTGCAGAACCCAACAATTGTTGGTGGCCGCTGTGGCCTTGCCCTCTGCGCACAGGCCACTGCTTCCTCGGCAGGCTGCCGCCATGGCCCCAAAAACCCATCCGCTGCTGGCGGGGGGCTAAGGACGTCAGCCTTGGCAGCATCAGCCCTTTCCTTGCCTTCGCCCCGCCTGCAGCCCGCAGCTGATTGGCCAGCTGGGTTGGGGGTGGGGTGAAGGTCCTAAGGGAAGGAGGGTGGCATGCGGGACCTGGGAAGCCCCACCCACTTCTCGGAGAGGAGCTTCAATAAGTTTATTTTTAAAATGCAGTGGTACCTCTGGTTGCGAACAAGATATGTTCCGGAGCCCCATTCGCAACATGAGCAGAACGCAACCCGCGTCTGCACATCTGCACATGCACGGGTCATGATTCGCCGCTTCTGCGCATGTGCATGACATCATTTTGAGCGTCTGCACATGTGCGAGCAGCAAAACCCAGAAGTAACCCTTTCTGGTACTTCCGGGTCACCACAGGACACAACCTAAAAAGATTTAACCAGAAGCAAACGTAACAAGAGGTATGACTGTACTTACTTTTTTTCCAGTTTGTCACCCTCCCTTCAGTGATGGCACCCGGGGGTGGGGGACCGCCCCACAGCACCCTCTTCCTACACCACTGGATGGGAGTCCTGCAGGATCCCTGGAGGGCAGCTCATTTGCCGCCCTGGAATAGATAGCATTAAGCTGAGGAGATTTGCCTCCCCTAGCAAAATGGACACTTCCCACATGGTTGTGTTGCACACACATGCGCCAATATCCCTGCAGTGCCGTACAGCAGTTTAGGGCAAGCCCGATGAGCGAAGCAGGCAGGGACTCTTCTTGAGTCCCTGCACTTAATCACTCTGAAGCGCCAGCGTTAAATAAGCCAGCCTCTCACAAGCAGCCAGGAAATCTCTGGAGGCAGTGAATGGTTAACCCTCTCACACGATGAAGGGACGCCATACTAGAGCGCTCTCACCCTGGAACTGTCTCTCCAAAGCAGCACCCATTGATTTCAACCGAAAAACTCAATAGAGTGAGGAATAATTGTTTAATTGTTTATCATGGAGCTTATCGATTCTGATTAAAATGTGTGGCATGTAATAAAGCAGGCATTGATCAGCGAAGCCACGGTGGCTGGCCTCTAAACAACTCGTTTCATCCCACCCCATTGGCTCCCGATTCCACAAAGAGGGACGTACAGCAGCTCGGGAACCTCCAGCCACTTCCCACAAAGAAGAGTTTGTCTCCTGAGTTCCTCTCTTGCCCTGCCTCCCTGGGAACGTTTGCTTTATGGCTCAGCACCTCTCAGCAGCCCTCTATCAGCAGACATGCCAGAAGAATAGAAAGCCATCAGCTTCAGAGATGGCGGGAGCCTTACAGGGCGATACAAAGGTTGGCGCTTAAGTGCTCAGGGTTATTCTTTTGGAGGAAGCAAATGTTTGCTGGTCCCCCAGGGGGGTTGGATTCTCTCTTCTCATGTGTGTACCTTAAAGCAGGAACCACGGCTGACTCTTGCATTCTCTCTCTCTCCCTCATGAAATTTATATACTCTTTAAAGGTAAAGGTAAAGGTACCCCTGCCCGTACGGGCCAGTCTTGACAGACTCTGGGGTTGTGCGCCCATCTCACTTAAGAGGCCAGGGGCCAGCGCTGTCCGGAGACACTTCCGGGTCACGTGGCCAGCGTGACATCGCTGCTCTGGCAAGCCAGAGCCACACGCGGAAACACCGTTTACCTTCCCGCTGGTAAGCGGTCCCTATTTATCTACTTGCACCCAGAGGTGCTTTCGAACTGCTAGGTTGGCAGGCGCTGGGACCGAGCAGCGGGAGCGCACCCCGCCACAGGGATTCAAACTGCCGACCTTTCGATCGGCAAGTCTCAAAGCGGTTCGCAAAAATGATAAAACAATAAAATTTATCGCTAAAAAAATTGCAACCAACCATAGTTTAAAACATACAGAAAGTTTAAACCACAATAGAACAGACTAAAGTAAATTAAAATGCACGCAAACTTTCTAAACTTCTGGGTAAAAAGGTAAAGGTAAAGGGACCCCTAACCATTAGGTCCAGTTGTGACCGACTCTGGGGTTACGGCGCTCATCTTGCTTTATTAGCCGAGGGAGCTGGCATACAGCTTCCGGGTCATGTGGCCAGCAGGACTAAGCCGCTTCTGGCAAACCAGAGCAGCGCACGGAAATGCCGTTTACCTTCCTGCCGGAGCAGTACCTATCTATCTACTTGCCCTTTGACGTGCTTTCGAACTGCTAGGTTGGCAGGAGCTGGGACAGAGCAATGGAAGCTCTCCCCGTCGCGGGGATTCGAACTGCCGACCTTCTGATCAGCAAGTCCTAGACTCTGTGGTTTAACCCACAGTGCCACCCGCGTCCTGAGCTTCTGGGTAGGCTTGTCTAAAAAAAGAATTCCATGAAGGCACCTGCCTGATATCAATTGGCAGGGAGTTCCAAAGTGCTGGTGCTGCCACCCTAAATAATCTAGTTCTTTGAAATAATGTGGGGGGGTCTTTCTATTGTCCCTCCTTCAAACAGGGCGAGAAAAAGTGATTTCTTGTTAGCAGCAGGGATTGCCATGCAGAATCTCGCAGCTCCACTCCGGGCAGGCTGCATCGAAAGCCTAAAGGGCATCTCTGTAACACTGAAATCCATAGGATTATAGAAATCCAGGGCTGCTTTGGTCTTAACAAGTGCACTGGGCTATAAGGAGCTCAGGACATGCTTTGTATTTCTACATAACCGACTGACACATAGGTTCCTAAAGGAGCTTAAAGGATTACAGAGGTGCCCAATTCCCAGTCCAATGTGAATGAAATTTAAATTTTGGAGTGTCCAACTCCCAAGTGCTCCACCCCAATTTTAGGGTGGAAAAAGTGAGATGCTGATCATAGGGTTGTCGTCAGAAACACCAACCCCACGTCCAGTTTCTCATTCTCTTCCCGCAAGGGGAAAACAGGGCAGGATGTGGTCACATCATACGCACAGCCCAGCCCCAGCAGCACCCTAGAATATGGAACAGGGGAGGGGAAATAAACGCTTTTATGTTGTCATCACCTTACAAAACATGACAGAGAGAAGAAAAAGGGACTGGATGCACAATTGCCATTTTGCGTGGCAGGACTGTGACCCACATCCTTTCCAGTTTTGCTCAAATGTGACAGTAAAACAAGAGCCACACCACACGGTATGGAAAGATGCTGGTTTATCCTGCAAACCTATTTCCGAGATCCTCCGTCAACTGTGCCTCCCTGGCTCATCCTCATCTCGTGTCTGTGCTTGCCTTTAGATATTAGGCCATTTGCCATTCTAATGAAAGACCAGCTCCATCAGACCTACTCTCCCCTCAGCTGTCACCTGGCAGAACCTCTTCCACCCAGCTGCCTCCGTGGGAGAGATGAGAAGCAGGGCTCATTCATCAGCCTTGCTCTCTCAGGCACCCCCTGCCCCTGAACTGTTTCTGTGCCACCTGGTCATTACAAGTGCTACTATTAAAGTAGTGGTGCCTGAGTTTGCTTTCTTCCTCTCCCCTCCCTGTCCCTTTCCCCTTGCATGTTGCGTTTTGTTTAAGATTGTAAGCCTGTGGGCAGGGCTATCTTGTTTTAATTTATTGCAAGTAAGCTACTGGGAGCCCTTTTAGCTGAAAAGTGGGGCACAAATGCTTCTATATGGACGCTGCTGGGGAGGTGCGAAGTAAAAACTTACGAGTTTTATTTCCAAGTACCCTCCCCTGCACTTAAATGCATAGCTGTACAGCAAACCTCGCGCGTAGTTGCCCCCTAATTTTAGTACATGCACGGTCAATTTGTGTTTTTACGCCATCCAGTTCTTAGGAACCTAACTACTTTTCTCTCTGATTGCTCAGCAGGGTGTGATGTAGGCAGGACACAAGGCCATACATTAGGGGGGGGGGGAAGGCTGTATTTTATACAGCGGCTCTTGTATTCAGAGAACCCTAAGTGCTTAACAGTAATGGGGCCCATTGTTATTGCTACAAGAGCGAAGGAAATTATGTGATGCAGCTATTAGGCACACAGCAGTGTCTCTCACATAGTTTTGTTAAATTAGCTTTATCTTGGACAGGGAAGGAGAGCGGAGAAAGATGCTTTCCAGAACAAGAGTACTCTCCTTTCTGTTCTATGGAAGGGTGTCTATTTGGGGAAGGGGGGGGGAGGAAAGGGATGCTCACATGGATAGGCTTAAAGAGAATGGGATACTGCTCATTCAGAGATGCCTGACAGATGCAGATGGTTGTAAATGCCCAAAATTTCAGGGCATTTCACCAGGATCGCACAGGGCTTGGAGGTTGCAGCAGATGTGGCAGCAGACGTGGTTAGGAACTGGTGGGCCATCGGACTTAATTGGTGCTATATAGGATTTGAAGTACGTACCCCTCCCTGCCCCTCCATTTGGCATGTTCTAGTGCTATGTGCTGTCAATATTGCCTGCAAGGGGGGCTTGGTCCCCATCTGCTCACTGATTGTTTGCAAACAAATGGTTTTATTACAAAAGGCACCGTATATCTCCAGCATGACCTACTTGCAAATAAGCTGACCCTCTAAAAGACAACCCTGCAAGGTTAAGTGCATGGAATGGGTTGAGCCACAGAGGTCCAGGTTACTTCCTGAAACCTCTTAACCCTTCTATCCCAGATTGATCAGTGCAGGAGCATCAATGGTTGTTCCCTGAGTTGGTGAGGATCATTGGACAACTACAGGAAACAGAGTGTCATGACTGCACCCCCCCCCCCGCAGCTGCTGCCATTACCTCTCTTTTCCGTGGTGATGACTGTGGCTTCCAGAGGCTCCCCCCAGCCCTGCCGGGTCTTGGCAGACGCTCGGAAGATGTATGCTGACTCAGGGAGAAGATCTGTCGCCACAAACTGCCTGACGGTGGAGCCAACTTCAACAGTGGTGAACTTGTTTGGGCTGCTGGTTGCCAGACGGTAGGCGATTTGATAGCCTGAACGCAGAACAATGACAAGAAGAACATGGAGAGGTTAGTTTCCCCAGTCTTTTAGTAGAGGGAAAGAGCCAAGACTATTAGTACATCCTAATTACTTATTTATTTGAATGCAAAACAATGGAATTTGCTTCTTTTAGTGTTTACCAGCTGAGCTTTAGAACACACACACCCTCCTTCAACCGCCCGCCCGATGCAGTGTATTATCTGGGAAATTACTGGCTTGGTGATGAATGGAAAAGCCCTTCTGAGTGATAATCCACCATGAAATTTGTTTCACATTTCATTCTTTAAAAGAGCGAGATACGAGAACAGTTTCATCTTCCTCGAGCATATTGATGCGCTGTGAAAATGCCACCGATACCAAACAAAAGTAGACACATACACACACAGAGCGGATTTTGACAAGGCAAGGATGCTCGAGGAAATATATCAGCCTCTCCTTACCTCAAACCCCCAGAGAAGGGACTGAGCAGGGGATCTCAGCAGCCCTTCAAATAACAGGTGCCTAGGCAAGAGGCCCTAAACACAGACAAGATTCTGGTGCCCAATGTACTTTTTCAGAGTTCTTTCAGTAGAAAGACCCACAGTTCTCATCACACAGTCTGAGGGACAATCAAGCAGAGTGGCTGAAGCAGGCAGTGGTGTGTGTATTGGGGTATTTTATTTGCTTGCTCAGCACTCGAGCTTTCTTCCACCATGGTGATGAAGACAGTGCATGTAAAGCTCCCAGGGAATCTTCCAACAAGGTACTGACCAGACCCAGACTGGCTTATATTCGGGGGTGGGGGGGGCTGCATCATACACCAATGAGAAGATGCCCAGGGGCATGAGAGAATAGCTGGAGACAGGTGAGGGGTAAGAAATTACCCAGCCTCTGTAGAAGCCTTTCCAATAGTTCTCACTGGACTCATTACCTTGAGAGTCCTGCATCCAGTTCTGGACTCTCCAGTTTAAGGAGGACATTGAGAAGCTGGAATGTATGCAGAGGAGGGCGACCAAGATGGTCAATGGTCTGGAAACTAAGCCTTAGGAGGAATAGTTGAAGGAGCTATGTTTAGCCTGGATAAAAGGAGACTGGGAGGACATATACAGCCTGTCACATGGGAGATGGAGCAAGCTGGAGGTTTTTAAACAGAGGTTGGATGACCATCTGTCAATGATTCTTTAGCTGTGGTTCCTACATTGTGGGAGGGTTGGACTCAATGACTCTTGGAGTCCCTTCCACCTCAACAATCCTACTATTCTATGAGTCCAAGTATCTGCATCAGCGTAGCATCCAACAACATCTCATGGGCTACTCGTTGGAGGATGCACCAACTGCTCAAGCTCATTCTGCAAACACCTGCCAACATGCCAGCCTCGCTTTCTTCTGCAGCTCATGACAAACCCAGTCCAGCTGTTGAGCTCCAAAATCAATTTCTATCTGGGATGGCAGGGATGGTTTTGCTCATAGCGAGAACAGTTAAATGCTCCATCAAGTTACATGGTGGGGAGCATGGAGAACGGCAGCCAAATAAACCCCAAACAGAAGCAGCTGGTCTTGACTGTGACAGACATCTGCTAGCCCTCTGACTGTCCTTTGAACTCCAGAGTTCTGCAGAAACATGAAACTGATGCCCATCCCCTCCGTGGAACTTGATATCCCTGCTGCGGTTTGGAGATTCGCCAAATTTCAATTGCAATGAAAGAAAGGGAAAGTGGAAGCAAGAGAGCATTCTCCATGGATGGAGAACAGCAGATGGATGCTGGTGAAAGGAAAGGCTGGATGGACAGCATGCATCTCCTGTTGAAGAGTAGCATCGATGACTGAGGCAAGGCGAGAGGTAATAAAAGAGGATTTGGAATGTACTTTGTAGAGCCAATTTCATCCATACTATGTATTCTCATGCAGGCTTTGTAGCTTAATTGGGATACAGATGGTGGTAATTGTGTGCAGTGGGGCTAGTGATGCTTTTGCAGATATCCAGTCCTCTCCCTATATGTCATTGTCTTTCCCCACCACCATCCTGGAGGAAAGAGGATAATTTGTGGCAGCTGAATGAGAAAATGGATGCTTCTTTTGTTTCCCCAGTCAAAGTGTCATTGTGAGTCACGTCTCATATACTTTGCTGCTTCAGAGGCGCCAGAGGAGAAGACCATGTTTCATTGATACTCAAATTGCAGCAGACAAGAGTTGAGAGCAAGCCCAGTGGCTGAGGCCCATTTTGGAACTAGGAAATGCACAGATGAGAGATTAGAAGTGCAATATAGATTTTCAAACTTGGCTCTGTAAAATCAAGGACCTAAAGTGGGTTGTTGCTTTGCCAGAGCACCTGAACCACGTGTGGGAGCCAGGAAGGGTTACGAGGCGAGAACAACCAGAATCAAAACAGAGATGGGTATATGGTTCATTTTCAAACATGCATAAACGACTCTGCCCTTAATGACCAAAAACAAATAATTATGAAAAGATCAAAAGCCCCAACGTAGCTCTCATAGAATAAAAAACTAAAAAAACCCTTAAGAAAAGTGCAAATGTTTCTAATGTTGCCCTTATATTGTTACACGTCACCCCAATCCCCGAGTGCTTAGAGACTCCAGGGGTTCCAAGTGTTTTTCCCAGAGTTTGGTTTCCTTGGAATGAAGGTCAAAGAAGACTGTGGCATCTTTAGGATATATGGTTTTATTTACGCACATATGCAACCTGAGCATAGGATGCGGGGGCCCACAGCATTAACACTGAAACAGATTTTCGCTTCCCCATTAGGATTGTCTCTGTTCTCCAGCTTCTAGCATCACTCCACATACGCACAGACACACAACTCTGGCTATTGCTCTTTTACCAAGAAACATGTGGCATCCAGCCAGGTGAGGAGAGGGGAGGGAAATGTCTAACCCCCACTTTCCTGGAGAGCAACATCACTTAGTTGTAGCTCTTGCAACCTAGCTCATTCTTTGGGATGCAGATGAGGGCGCTCAACTGGCCAGCCAAAGCCATCTCCTTAACTGGTTTGGCAGGTCCTGCCCTCCTCTACTAGATTTTAGCCTTTACTGGATACAGAATCACAGGCCTGGAAGGGATGCAAAGATATCATCCAGACTGACCTTCCCCAAACTCATAATCATATATAGCTTTTGTTTAAATTGCTGCTATTTATTTATATAATTCCTGCCCCACTTTTTAGGCTAAGACCAAGCAAACACAAATGTTCAGTACAGGGACTAAACTGGAATGAGCAACTGACACCCATCCACCCAATCTATAAGAAAGGGATAGGCTCCAATTTTAAACAAATGCACATTTATTGCACAAGTAACTTAGATCCTGCCCAAACCTCTTCTGAAACCTGGATATTTTCTTTCTTCAGCATGACTTGTATTTAAAAATACCGGCTCTACATTCTATGTAAGAAATTGGCAGTTGATCTAGAGAAGAGCGAAAGGATTCATCCCATTCTTTGATCTGTTTGGAATCTGCAACATGTTAACAGGAACATTAGATGAACATTGTACCAGCTGGGTGCTATTAGGCATTCACATTAAAAAGAGTCAATCTTCAGAGATCATTAACTACGCTCAGCTCGTATAGCAACCAGAAAGAGAGAGAGAGAGAGACTCAATTTTGAATCTATTTAGTTTTACCCTTTGCAAATGTTATGTAGCCTGCCCAGGTATGTGTATCTCACAAGGCACAATGTGAAATCTAGGCCCAATTTAACAAATGCTACAGCACTTTATTTAACTATTTTAAAGCTTTGGAAAAGAGATCACATCAAGGGAGGTGCCAAAGGGGTGTGCTCTGACCTTTTCCAGTTTCTGTACACATGCAGAAAGCAGAACGAAAAGGCGCAGCAAGATTCAGCTGGGATAAAATAGGCTGGAGGAAGCAAGGCTCGGGGCGAGAGGAAGCGAGAAAGACACTGTCATGTGTAGGAAGCCGCGAGGAGTGCAAATGTTGGAGAAGAAATTAAAGTAAGCACTGAATCAAAACAAAAGCCTTAAGGGGAAACACAAAACATTACGAGGAAACCAACCCCAGTCCATAAAGTTATTAGAGTAAGTACACATGCTATCAAGAGCAAACTGTTTTGATCTGTTTCATTTCTTGCTCTGTTCCCCTTCAACTATAATGTCAAGTCAAGCATGTACAGGATTGATACAAGGGCATATTCAGCTATTAGTGCACTCAAACACTCGTTCAGCTGGTTGATTATAAGCATCTGCTTGGATTCTCTCAGCAAACGGCACCATCCATGCCCTCTACACGCATGGCTCTGTGTGTAAGGGACGGGGATTCCTACTGGGATCCACTTGAGATTCTTTCCCACTGTTGTCACCAGTCAATGGATGACGTCCCTGATCTCACGTAAAAGGGTTCAGTGTGTGGCCAAGTTCTATGTACTTCATGGGCCAAACTCACAATATTGTCGCACGCCACTCCAAACTCCGAGTGGCAAAAGACTTCAGGGGTGCCTGCCCTTTCCCGGGGTTCGTTTTCCTTGAAATGAAGGTCAGTGGAGGCTATGGTATCTTTAGGATACAGTGGTACCTTAATTCGTTCCGGAGGTCTGTTCTTAACCTGAAACTGTTCTTAACCTGAAGCAACACTTTAGCTATGGGGGCCGCCTGCTGCTGCCGCGCCGCCGAAGCACAATTTCAGTTCTCATCCTGAAGCAAAGTTCTTAACCCGAGGTAATATTTCTGGGTTAGCGGTCTGTAACCTGAAGTGCATGTAACCTGAAGCGTATGTAACCCGAGGTACCACTGTATATGGTTTTGTTTACACATACACACAACCTGAGCACAGGATGGAGGGGGCTCACAGCATTAAAAAACAAACATATTTGCCTTTTTTCAGGGATGCTCCAAGTCACCACTTTCAGTTCAGCACAGAGCAAGCATGTTTCTGTTTCTCCAGCCACCAGAATCAGCCAAAACTCTCCCTCTCACACAGTACCCCTTGGCTTATTATTCTCCATCCTAGGATGACATGGCATCTAGCCAGGTGAGCTGAGAAAAGGCCCACCCATTTACCTATATAGCAACAGAGCAACCTCTTTGGACATGAAAATGGCAGTACTTAACTGCCCAGCCAAAGTTAGCAAAGAATTGGTTTGGCTGGTTCATCAGGTTTGCTCTTGTGCATTCTTTCCCCGCTCCCAAAATTGTCAAAATATAACAGCCACCACTGTCCCCTTCCTTCACCTGCTCACCTCCAGGGCATGGAAGGGAAAATGTGGCAGCAGGAGGAGATTGGGGCAGGGAGAGAAGTGAGCTGGAATTCTGGATGTTGCCCATATGAATCAGCAGAACTGGAAGTATCTAAATTCTTGCATAAGTATTTCTAGGGCTTTCCTTGCCAGGCAGTTTTTCATCATTATCATTTATTTCCCCAAACATTAGAGTCTTTCTATGCCTTGAAAAAGTATTGCTGTTGCAACCTCATAACATATCCAGGCTCCATTCTATGCTGAGTCTGTTCCTCTATTTTTTTATTGTGATGTTCTTTACTACATTCAGCAATCTTTTGAATTCTGTTTTATACTGAGTTTCTACTCCTCATGTCTTAATGGCCTTTAAAATGCTTGCTGCATTTATTGCTACGTTGCTTCTGTAGCCCCAGGGCATACATTAATTTCTCTTTGAACACTTTCCATTTACCTCTATCGATTTCTCTCATTTGATTTCACCCAAGCAGTTTCCCTAGTCTTTGCTTCTTTTTTGTTGCAGAATTTTCCCATGGAATGATCTCACTTCTGCATTATTGCCATGTCTGGAGACTGCTTCACACAACCATTGTTTTGAGCTGATTTTTCAATCCATGCTCTGCTCCAAGTACAGACTTCACATTTATGTAGTACGAGGGGCTGCCCCCGCTGCTCCTGTTGCTTGCCTACCCCCACCAAACTTCCTACCCTCCTTGCCAACCCTCACCCCTCCTTTTATACCTCACCTGAATCCCCATCACCTCACAGCTCCTCTGTGTCCCTCCACCCCTTCTTTATTCAAACTTCTGATGCTGTTTAAAACCACCATTTTAAAACCCGCCTTTTCCTTTTCTCCCTCTCGCCCTGCCTTTATGCAAATCCTCTGATGGAGGCTTACATTTTTATGTATATAGGCAGGGCCGTCTTTAGCATATGTGCCGCCAGGGTGCAAAGATCCACCCAGCGCCCCAGCACTGTAAGTGATGAAATTAAAAAGTGCTGTTGTGAATGACAAGCGCCACCACTGGTGCGGTGGGTTTTTGATAAATGAGCGCACAAAATCAAAAGTCCTTTAGTGAAACAGTAGGAATGCATTTCTGTAATACCTAGGTATACAGTGGTACCTCAGGTTAAGTACTTAATTCATTCCGGAGGTCCGTACTCAACCTGAAACTGTTCTTAACCTGAAGCACCACTTTAGCTAATGGGGCCTCCTGCTGCCACCACGCCGCTGGAGCACAATTTCTGTTCTCATCCTGAAGCAAAGTTCTTAACCTGAAGCACTATTTCTGGGTTAGCAGAGTCTGTAACCTGAAGCGTATGTAACCTGAAACGTATGTAACCCGAGGTACCACTGTATATGTATTTTGTTTTTCTAGCTTGGTCAAAATTATTTATTATTTCATAACAGGTAGATAAGAGCATAGGCAGCTTCAGCGGCAGGCGCCTGGTGCCCCCCAGAATTCAGTGCCTAGGTGCCCAGCACCCTTTGCACCCCCAGGTAAAGATGGCCCTGTATATAGGAAGAAAAAAGGGGGGCCTTTTGTAGTGATGGCAAGCTCCTCAGAGACTCAAGCCAAGTTGACTTAGAATAAGTTTTTCTCGCACCACACAAAATTGGGAATTAGCTCAGCAATCCAAACAAATGTGTGCCAAACATTTGCAGGCACCCCAAGCACCCTTCATACCCTCCATTGTCATCTTTGCCTGCTCACACAATGCCCCAACAAACTTCACTCATGGCAGGAAAAGTAGCAGTGGCAGAGACAGAGATGACTGGCATTTGGAACGGAATGGAGACTGGATATATTTTTAATAAGCAAAGCTTTCACCAAAACTGCTCCCTCCCCAGTGATTGACCGGAGTGGACAGTCATTCAGATACTGCAGGGCACTTAACAATCAAACTTAAAGGGATTTTTGACTGGCAGATTACATAGGGTGACTGGCCGGTGCAATAATACACCATAAAATCAAGGGTGGTGAGAGGGCACATCAAGGAGATACTGACAAGAGGAATAGTGAGCAACACCCAAAGGCTGTGCTACCAAGGATGGCAGTATAAATAAGACCCAAAGAAGCACTCTCTGGAACTGAACATCCCAGCATCCTCATTCCAGCAATGCCTCTGGAAAGTGCAGAAGGTGCAAGGGCAACCAACTGACCTCTTGTTTGTCTCCAGCATAAGCTACTCGAGGGAAAACTGCCTCTGAAGAGCTAAGAGCTGCTAATAGACCTGTCGTCCATTATTTTGTCTAGCAAAGAAAATCCTGCCGAGAAGCACATCCCATCACATGCAGTGGTACTTACTCCCAGGTAAATGCACATAGGACTGCAGCCAAAACTGAAAGTTGTTTTTGTTTTTTAAAAATAACTCAGCTTTGCTCACCACATTTTATGATTGCATGCTCTGCAAATTTATTACATGCTGTACAAACACCTGCAAATTTATTACAAACACCTGCCACTCTCGTCTGGGTGTAACTCCCCATATAAACCTGACACTTGCCTCTTTCAGGTTACTGAGAGTCCTTCTTTAAAGCCTGAATCTTACAAAGTGTGCCAAAGGTGGTCTTCTAATGACTGTTGTACAAAGCAAGTGACTTTGGCATGCTGGAGCTTTCTGAACCTAATAAAAGGCAACAGTTGAATGTATCTGTTAAATGTTAGGTCACTCCAAGGCACCTGCTTCTTTCCCCAAAGCAAACAGGCAGGAGTGTGGCTTTGTACTCGGAATACTAATGCTGCTTTTATGCTCATCATCACCATACAAAGCCCTTCAGAACCAGCACCGGCAGCCTCTAGAAGCTGCAATGCATACCTGAAAATGCAGACATTTATTAATTTGTTGCAGCATTCGAGGAGAGAAGGGGGAAACACCCTGCATAATACTGAAAGGTTAAAGTTGCTCCAGTGTGGATTTTTAACATTTAGCATTTCAAAGGCTGGAGGTGGGCATGAATGCAGCATGAGATCAAAACACCCATTTTCTAACTTGGACTGCGTCCAGTTCTGCAGCTGACATTTTGAAATACATCCGTATTTCCAGAAGTAGCAAGGCGATGCTATGCCTAAAGTGGGGCGAGGGAGAGGTCCAAAAGAGGTCTCCATCAAAAATACAAGGAACATGGCACCTCTTTCACAGTCTCAGAAATAAGAGTTGGAGTTCACCAGAAGCCACTGTGAAATATTTAAACTTTTCTCTCTAGGAGCCTCCTGGTTTTTCATACTGCCGATCTCCAAAAGGCTGAGTTATGTTTTGATCTAAGTCAGTGTTTCCCAACCTTGGGTCTCCAACTGTTTGAGGACTACAATTCCCATCATTCCTGACCACTGGTGTTGCTAGCTAGGGATGATGGGAGTTGTAGTCCAAAAACAGCTGGCGACCCAAGGTTGGGAAACACTGATCTTAGTTATTAAAAAACATTCATTGCCAAGCCCTTTGTATCCTCACAGGGCTACAGGATGACAGAAGCAAGACCAATGCAAACAGATTGAATTAAAAGTTATTTTTGGAGGCAAGAGCATCTTAAAGAGGCCTGCTTAAGCTTTCAGAGGCACAGAGTCTTCTCTCAGCTTTTCCATACAGAACAGCTGAGCTGGAGGGGGTTATCATCCCTTCCTGACTCATCAAGTGATTGACCCGGTGTCTGGGGAGGAGGCAATATGTACCCCCATTAAACTGTTAGGCTGGGCAGAGGCCATACCCCACTGCTGTGTCTACATTTATTTATTTATTGCTGCAGCAGCTGCAAAATCAGTGTGGTCTTTGAGGGGGCAGATCAAATGTCCAGGGCATTGGTTAGCCACAGCTGGTTTAAGTCATAGTTTATTTCATAAACCACATGTTAAACAGGAGTTGTCTGACAGGCAATCAAACAAACAATGGCTTGTTTCTCCAAAGTTTGATTTGTTTCCCAAATCTTCTTGCCTTGTGACTTTGTATCTTGATGAGCAACTGAGACAGCATCTGTGACAGCATCTGCATGTAATATCAGGCCATAGTTAAAATGAACCAAGGTTTATAAGCCAACCACAAGCAATTACATATCATGAACCTGATCAGGAGAGCTTTTAACTAAAACCTGAAAGGGTGGGGGGAAAGGGGGGGAGAGAGAATATAACAGATGACAGGGGAACACCTGGTGCTGGGCATAATAGCTTCATTGATGCATAGGAAACTGAAGCAGTGATCCAGAAACCTGCTAAAGGCAGGAAACCACAAGAAGGAAGTAGGTACAGGGAATGACTCTTGGTTTTAGTTGTCTCTGTACTAATGCACAGAGTATGGGAAACAAACAAGATGAATTCGAGCTTTTAATACAGGATGGCAAAAATGGCTTAATAGGCTTTGCTGAAACTTGGTGGGATGAGAATCATGACTGGAATGTAGAAATTGAGTATAACTTATTCAAAAGGAATAGACCAAACAGGAAACAGCAGTGGGATATGTAAATGATGTTTACACTTGTGAAGAGATCTATGACCTGGAGCATGGAAGGCAGATTGAAATATATGGGTAAAAATGATAGAAGAGGGAAACAACCACGATCTTAGTGCGGGTATCTGCGATAGACTACCAAGCCAGAATGGGGACTTAGACAATGCCTTCCTATAGCAGATTACCAAACATTCAAAAAGAATCATGGGACACTTCAGCTACTTCCACATCTGTTGGAACTCAAATTATGCTAAGCAATGCTTTTTTCTGGGGGGACGCAGAGGTACACATACCCCTAAACATTTTGTGAATCTAAGTTTGGCCTCATTGAGAGGCAGTATTTCAATATGAGTAGGAAAATGAGAGTAGCCCTAAACATTTTTTTTTAGAAAAAAAAGCACTGATGTTAAGAATGTAACGTGGATCCACGATGCAAAACAGTACTGGTTTTACACCTGCGTTGCTGTCTCTGCTTCTCTCCCAGTGTTCTGAGAATTCTCTACTGGAAGATCTTTAGCTCCTTCATGATTTACTTGGAGAGAAGACACGACAGTCAATCCATTTAATTGTACAGCACAGACAAGTCTTCAGTATACTTCTTGCTGATGTATCAGAACATCTTTCCATCCTATTTTCTCCCCTGAGTTCAAAATTACTTGGCCTTGGTTCCAAAGTGGAACATCAGAAAGCCTTCATTTTTTAGTTTCTCAGTTCTGTACAGAACTCTGTTCATTCACAGTTTTCAGCTCATTCATATATTTTCCCTCCTCTACATGACAAATGCAGATATGCAGATTGATATAACTCTGATAAAAAAAACCCCCACTGCTTTGAGGTGATCATGCGCATGACTGAAGCAGGAATCTTTTTCTGCAGAAGAACAGAATCAGCGGCACAATTGTAAAATGAACAACAGTCTAAACTCCACCAAATCCCAAACACCTAAGCTGCATGCACATTTGTATCAAGAGTTGGAGAGAGCGTGTCATCATCATAAAAACAAAGGAGAAAAAAGAATATTGATGTGATCACATATAACCACTTAAAATAGTGTAATTTTGCAGTGCTTTATTGGTGATGCAATGTAGAAAAATGGATACTAGTGAAATGAAGAAACCGAAGTTATATAAGAACCTAGGGAGCTTATATCAAGTCAAACTGTCTACCTCTACTGTCTGGTAGCAAGTCTTCAGGATTTCAGAGATGACTTTCACTGTGCCACCTGGAGATGCTAGGGACTGAACCTAGGATCTCTTGTATGCAAAGCATTGTGCTCTACCCCCAAGCTATAACTCTTCTTCTGGAAACTGGACAAGTTTCAAGGGCAGAAGAAAATATTAGAAATGTAATGGTTAAGTTGACATTCAGGAGGAGCAAACTCAGGGAGAAGCAAACCAGAGAAACACTAAAGGAACACGATGGGGGAAAACTTCTCACATCTTATATTTCTTCATGTGAAAGCAACATTAAGGTACTAGTAAGCGGGCACCAGAGTGCCCAGATATGGCAAGCAAAGACACATTTTACCCTTCTGTTGTATTGACCTTGAACCACCATGGCTCTTTTAACAAAGTCATGTTGGATTCCGAAATGCCAACAAATGAATACAGTGAATAATATTTCCGTTTGATGTGCCTATTTGAAGAACAACAAAAGCTGCCCCAAAGAACAACAATGTTTCATATGCCAAGGGTAACCAATGTGGTGCCCTCAAGATGTGGGGGACTACAACTCCCACAATCCCCTGTGTCAATTGGCCATGCTGGATGGGGCTGATGGGAGTTGGGAGTCTAACAAAACATGGAAGACGCCAAGCTGGCTACCTGCCCTTGGCCTTCACATTGAAACTCCATGGGCAAGCTTGTTTTTCTTTCATCACTGGCCTGAGAATGAAGCTGTGGATTTTTGAGTTTCACACTTAACTAAGAATTCCTTCTCACCAGTGAAGAATTTCACGCTTTGAGAATAGCTCAAGATCTCACCGCAACAGAACCTCACAACCTCACAAACCCCACCCAGAGCTGCTCAGCAGTGCAACAGGGACACAGAACAAAAGAGAAGTATTTATGAGTTGTTTTTCGAACAAATTGTTTCAGTAGGTGGAATTCCTCCTTATACACGAATCCTGTGTCTCAGTACCTGGGCTTAATTTGGTAATAAGCACACAAGGCACAGAGGTCCCTTGAAAATAAAATAAGCAACTTGAATGTCAGGAGTACCCAACAGGATTCTGCCTGTGATGAATCCTTCCTTCTTTCCAAAAGTTTCTGAAAGAGCTGCTTTAAGATCATATCTAATGATGCTTCCAACTACCTTGTGGGCCTTGTTATAATCAAGGGAGAATTTGGGGCTGCAACACACCATATGATGAAACATTGTTGTCCGCAATGAGTGGTTCCATATTTTATTTGACACAAAGCATAAAGTAGCTCACCATTTAAGGGGGCAGCCTTAGGTGGCAAAGCCAGACAAGTGCAATTGCCTTATCATATATCACTATGGGGCAGCCAAAAAATGCCAAACAACAAATAGGTTTGCTAGATTTCCCAGGGAGGAACTCAGACAGCTCTTATCAGGCACTGCTAAACAGGCAAGCAAGCAAGCAAGCAAACAAACAGCAAAATAATTGCATTGCTTGGAGGTACCTAGCATTATTGACTTAACATTAATCAGAAAGACTTAAGCTTTCATTTTTCAAATGTTGTCCATTGGTTAATTGTGTGCAATATGTATCAGGGGTGAACCACAAGATACTAAAGCTGCAATTTCAGCAACCTTTTAAAGCTGGTGTGAGAAGCTTCCATGAGAGTAGGGGCAAAATTATGTGTATTTCCAGGAAGGAAAATACTGTAGTGGTGAACCAAGATCAAGCAAGACCAACAATGTCACAATTCCTTGAAGAAGCTCATGCATCAGGGCAAGCAGAACTGACTCTGTCCCAAAACCAGGCTTGAACCCAGACTGAAACAGGTCAAATCATCAGTTTCCTCCAAAAGCGCTTAGAGCTGGACTGCTACCAAGCTCTCAAGCACTTCCCTTCCCTTGAAGGGAGTATTTGTGACGGGGTACCAGTTGTCAAGTACTTCAGGGTCTGGATTGGGATGACTTCATTAAAACTGGTTGCACTACTGACTCCCTTCAAGGTGCCAGGTAGTCCCACCACCACGTAAAGATACATTCACCACATCACAGACTCATCTGGCCACCCCACCTCCCTTGGTTACTAGCTCGAATTAGTCATAATGGCTAGGAGTCAAGGAAGTCTACATTTCAGACCTCATCAACAGAGATCCCACAAAATCAGGCAAGTTGCTGCGTCAGACACCTCATCGGGCTCTGTAACAGCAGCAGCATTTGACTCAACATGGAGATCTGCAATTTTATCCTCAAAATGTAGTCTTTCTACTGCCTATGGCAAGAGCAGAAGATTTGTGCCCTACACCCTGCATCATTCCAGAGGTATTTGGTGTGGTGGAGGAATGCTGAGAAGGGAACTGAGAAGAGCCTCGCTCCCACACAGAGCTCTGTGAGAGCAGAAGAAATTTCACAGCATGGAAATTGTCATTGCAGCACGATTGTATCTTATGTGCAATTAACTTGTGTGATTTCAAACTTGCACCGCTGAAAGCCAGCTGTTTGAAATTGCGCCAATTAAATGAACGCAAGACGGAGAGCTTAAAAGCTCTTTTTGCTCTAGGTTTTCCCAGCGCAGAAAGAACTTTGAAGCTTTCTGCCTTGCTTACTGGGCTTACTGGGCAAGTCCCACTCAGCATGTGGGTTCTGCTCTCGTGAGATCTAAACATCTGAGTACCCACAAGATCTCATGAAGGCATCCCAGAGTCCACACTGGGGGATACGGCCTGCTTGGCATGCTAGTTCCAGAGGGTAAGGGGCACTTGTGATCCCTAGACAGTAGCATGCATGCCATCTATGAGTTCCTCGCTGTGCTATTTCTTGCTTTCTGCCCCTAGTTACAGAATTAAGACCCCTGGCCTGGCTTTAGAACGAGTGCATCCAAACCCTCAGAATTCACAACAAGCTAGTTTGATGGGTTGAAGGCAGAGTAGGCCACAGGAGGGGGTACCACGTGAACCACTGCATTTTCCAGGCTTCCATAATTCCTGGTATATATGCACACCTTCAAGTGATTCAGAAACATACGCTGACAGGCTACTTCTATGGCTGTCTCTTTTGGTCCCCCACCCCTTGACACAGCTCTTGCTCTTGCTTACCAAGAATAATCCCATTGGGTTCTTCAGGGGGCTGCCATACAATCCGGACAGAGGTCAGCTTCACCTCGGGGAACACCATCCGCACTGGAGAGCCTGGGGCTAAAAAGACCAAGAGAACGGCCATTAGATAGGGCCTGGCAGGTACGAACTTATCCCAATTTCTTTTGTGTTCAAGAGGCCCCAGGTGCAATTCTTAGCTGCACATCCTGGTCAAAAAGGGATATTATCTGCCTAATCTACCTTTGACTTAACAAACAGCTTAAACATGGTTTTGATTGCAAGAGGTTACTAACACTGCAGGATTTCCTAGGAAAAAGCTCTACCAAGGATGGGTCTCTCTGCTAGCCTTTGTTATGACATGGTATGGAATCTCAGGGAGAAAGGATCTAAACTGGTGCCTTTGGATCAAGAGTCTTGATAAGCTAAGGCAAGTGAGAAAGCTTTGGACTTGTGCAAAACTGGTCTTAGACCAGAAGAGACTTAAAAAACCCCATGCAACATAAAAAGCTTACTGTCTTTCGAGGTCAACTTAGCCATCAATTCTTGTTATATTGCAGCTACCGACTTCATATGCTTTATTGCATTAGTAAATATATTTATGATGATGTTTTGATAAACTAGGGTTGACCTCAGAGGGGACAATCATGCTGGAGCCTATATAATGGGACGTCTGTATGCCAATCAGATTCTGAAAAGCATTTCATAGCTCTGGTTATAGCATATTGCTTCATATACTGAATTATTCCTTGAGAGGTTAAGCATGTTTCTTAAGTCGTTACACAGTTGCCAAAGCTGAATCATATTCTCCAACCATGTAGCTAACTCTCAATTTGCCTTTCAATTTCACAGAGGCATCTGGGAACCTCTGTTGGGCCATAAGCATCAGAGGGGGAGAAGTTGTGCATTGCCACAGACAGCAGGCAGGCCGCTGAATTACCTCTATCAAGGTCACCAGGGGGAGCTAATGATAATTTGCAAATCCAGAGGTACTGATGTTCACCCCCTTAAGCTGAAATCCCACCTCTGCTCTCCCCTATGATGCTTTTAATTAAATTGATCAGGAAGGAATCAAGCAGGCTTATGTCAGGAGTGTGGGGATGGAAGAACAAATAGTAGCATTTGACAACAGGTAATGCAGGAAGGAAGAGGACAAGATGCTTGTTACATGGCAGTTCGGGCATGTATTTGTTTTTGCAATGGATTTGTAGCCAGAGAATGGTATATATGACATTATCATGCTTTATCCCCCTCCCGCGGCCAGTCCATAACTCTAAGAGGTATTAGCTTCTGTAAAGAACAACCTGCCCTAACTTGGGTTGTGTTCACATGGCAGGTGATTCCATTTCCCTGATGCATCCCTAACTGTTGATTTCCACATTACATCTGAGCTTTCATGTGACGTAAAAAGCCCCTTCCGAAATCTAATGGTATACTGTATAGCGCATGTTTAATGCTCAGAACCAGTGCTTTTTTCTGGGGGTACACAGGGGTAAGCATACCCCTAAACATTTTGTGAATCTAAGTTTGACCTCATTGAGGGGCAGCATTTCAATATGAGTAGGAAAATGAGAGTACCCCTAAACATTTTTTTAGGGGGGGGGAAAGCACTGCTCATAACTCTGCTCTCCAGCCAGCTCAGACTATTCTCTGCAGCACCTCTTTAATATCATCCTCATCATCTTTATGTTGCTCTTCTTCCAAGCTGGGCAGCTTCCAACAGTTAAAAACAAAGTAATAAAATACAAAGTAATAAAAATAAATCAGGGGCGTGGGGGGGGGACAATCATCAAAATATATTAAAACACAATTTAGAACCAGCCTTGAAACAATCGGTTCTGACAGCAGCCCGGTGGACAGCACCGTCTCCTCCTAAGTTTCCAAAGGCCTCTCTGAACAGGAAGGTTTTAGCCTGCTGGCAGAAGGATAACTGGGAGGGGATCCATTTAGCCTCTCTTGGGAGGGAATCCCACAATATGGGGGCAGAAAAGGCTCGTTCCCTCATGTCACCACCAGCTGGGACCAAGAGAAAGTGCTCACCCAAGGATCCTGGCAGCCAGGCAGGTTCATAGAGTGGGAAACGATCTTTCGGGTAGCCTGGGTCCAACTATACAACAAGCAGGCATTGAGCTGCTGGCTGCCTTCTTTAAAAACTGTTGTCCTTTGAATGACTTTTTGGACTGGTTATTCAGTGTGGCACTTTAAAATATATATATATATATATATATATATATTATATATTATATATATATATATATATATATATATATATATATATATATATATATATATATATATTATTTACAATGTTATATTTCTTTCATTTGACCTCTTTTCTCCTCAAACCATTTGATTTTTCTCAGATTGTGGGTTCCTTAGGGACAGAATTATTAAAACTGAGGGGAAATGCTGCTGCAAAGCTGCTCTAAGCTCATGGGATAGCAAGCAAGCCAATGGATAATGATAAAAAGAGAAATATTGTTAGAATTTTAGGGGGAGAAACATTCAACAAGAGCTGACAGAAAAATGCTTGAGGCTTCCCCTCTTCCAGCCTGAAATCTCCCCCACCCCTTGCTCCATTTAGCCAACCCCTCTCCCCCCCCCCCCCCCCAGCATCCAGGCTTAGCAGAAGTGGGCAACTGGTCTGCCGAAGCTCTGAAAGTGAGCCCTAGAGCCATGAGTCCCCTGAACATCCATGTGGCTAATGAATACACATTCCTTGCATCAGACCCCAGAAAGCCTCGCGTCCTTTCAATATGTCAAACCCTAAACGGGAATTCTCAGGCTTACAGATAGTGTCGGCAAGTAGAACAATACAATGTTCATGCACTAATTTCACAAAAGGTCATTTTATTATTCTTTTGTTCAAGGTTGGTCTAGGCACACTCTTGGGACAGGAAACACCACATCGCGCTCACATTCAATCACAGCAAGGTTTGTTTATCACGTCCCATTATCCCACAGCTTTTTTTTTTATTACTATGATTGGATTTCTGTAGGAGTTCATAATTGGGCTGTAAAAATTTGCTTCAGGCTGGAACTGGCTATAAAATATCAGGTTTTAGAGTGAAACAATCTTTTTGTCAATTACTGGGAGGAGGGGGGGGAATAGACTGCAATTTTTGGGAGCAGATTCTCAGCTAGAAACTAATAGGACTGTGCCTCTTTACATTAGGGGAGGATCCGGTTCTTTGAGATTAAAAATGGAATCCACCTGATTAGCTGCTGATATACACCCCCCCAAAAAAAGCTAGAAGGTTCTAGCGATCCACATACACTTACCATCGTCCTTAGTTCTCTCGATGACTGGAGGAGAGCTGGGGATCCCATCCCCAATGCGTGTGAATGCCAGAACCTGAATCTCATAAAGCACATATTTCCGCAAACCAGCTAGAAGGGTGGAAAGGCTGTGGTTCCCTCTCACGACTTGGCTGCTTAATTTGCTTTCCACATCTTTGGGCCTGAACAAAATCTGAAGGGGGGGAAAAAGAAGAGTATGATAAATACATATGGAATTACCTCACTCCCCACAAGCAGCAAGGCATTCCAGGAACAATATTTTATAGGGACGGCAACAACAATGTTATTGTACCCTGCTCATCTGACCGGGTTGCCCCAGCTATGCTCGGTGGCTTCCAACAAAATAGAAAAACACAGGACAAAACAGCAAACATCAAAAGCTTCCTACCACAGGCAGATGTCTACGGAAAGTCATATAGTTGTGCATCTCTTTGGCATCTGATGGGAGGGCATTCCACAGGGTAGGTGCAACTACAAAGAAGGCCCTCTGCCTGGTTTCCAGTAACTTCGCTATTTGTCAGAAGAGAGAACTGGGGATATATGTTTGCAACCCTATCTACTAATGGCAAACCTCTTGCCAATTCCTATCTAGTCAAATCAATGGGTTTCAGCAGGCTTGTGAGAACACCAAGATTTGCAGAAGTATCAAAGAGCATTACACACAAAAAAACCTTGGAAGGAGGAAAAACCAAAAATAGGTCCATGAGGTATGCTGAGTGGTGTTGCCGTGCTGAGTGTCTGTTGAAGGGAAAACCAGAGACAGGGAGTGGGGGAATGAAGAGAGCATGGCTGGCTGAACAAGAACACACCACTCAGCAGTGTTTGTTGTGGGCCCCACTTTCTAGCTGCAAAGTCAGAAGCGTGCTTGCATGGGGACAGACTATGCTAGGCTGTTCAGCAGCAGCAGCTCCCCAAAAGCAAACAACATGTCCTTCGAGTCCCCAGCAAGACTTCTCTGCTGGGTTAAATTCCTCTGCTGACCACAGTCCCAAATTTGCAGTGTTTCTCTGTAGCCAGACAGACACAGAATGAACATTGGTATCTCTCTCTTACACAAACAAACACACCTGCCCTGCCAGCCCCAACAAACACGCAGCAATGGGTTAGTCTTGTCAGGTAGATGGTAGTTGCCATCCATAAACAAGCAATCAACATAGCATCTCCTAGTCATTGGTGCATGTTAGTAGGACATCAAAAGTATTAGCTAGACAGTACACGAGACACAAGGTAAAGTCTTTAATAACTCGCATGTATGCTGTATTGCATGCATTCAATGTTCAAACTGCAGTCTTCTGAGTAACTCAAACTGATAACCTGTCCTGCGAAGTGAACCTTTTCAGTCTGCTCTTTTGTATCTGTAGGGAGATCTCACTGCTGATAGCTTAACAGATGCAGCACGGAATATGCTGTGCCACAGGATTCTCTTCAGTTCATTGTGTTTCAGTCTGACATTAGTAACAATCCCTAAATTCCCTAGAATGGAACCTTTCAGCTAAAATACAGGAGATCTGTATGGGATTGTAGGTCTGGGATACACCTTACAGCACTTAGTTCAGCTGCAGGGATTTTAATACCCCAATACTTACTAGTATTGTCCGTTAAGAGTTTGGATGTAATCTTCGATACCTCCCTCTCTATGGAGGCGCAGATTACAGCTATAACAAAGGCAGCATTTTTTCATCTCCGCCAAGCTAAGCAGTTGGCTCCTTATCTCTCTCGCCCTGACCTAGCCACTGTGATCCACGCGACGGTCACCTCCAGACTGGATTATTGTAACTCGCTCTACGTGGGGCTACCCTTGAGACTGACCCAGAAACTCCAGCGGGTGCAGAATGCCGCGGCGAGACTCCTTATGGGGTCTTCGCTGCAAGATCACATTCATCCAGTACTATACCAGCTGCACTGGCTCCCGGTGGAGTACAGGATCAGGTTTAAGGTGCTGGTTTTAACCTTTAAAGCCCTATACGGCCTAGGACCCTCGTACCTACGGGACCGCCTCTCCTGGTATGTCCCACAGAGGAACTTACGGTCTGCAAATAAAAACATCTTGAAGATCCCAGGCCACAGAGAGGTTAGGCTGGCCTCAACTAGAGCCAGGGCCTTTTCGGCCGCGGCTCCAATCTGGTGGAACGCTCTGTCACAAGAGACTAGGGCCCTGCGGGACTTGACATCTTTCCGCAGGGCCTGCAAGACAGAGCTGTTCCACCAGGCCTTTGGTCAGGGCGCAGCCTGACCCCCCTCCTCTGGCAATCTGCACAGAATTTTGCTTATTGGTTGCCATCAATTTGATTTTAATTAATTTTTACAATGAAATGTTTTTAGAATCGTTGGATTATTTTTATTATTATTATTATTATTAGTACAAACAACAAAATCAAGTAAAAACAACACACTGCTTATCCAAATACAGAAAAGACTCAGCAGCGCTTGGGAAGATCTACCTTGTATCCAAGGATGAGCCCATTCTGTTCAGGTTCAGGGACAGCCGCCCAGGTCAAGAGGATCTGAGTGGAACTCACAGCTTCAGCCGACACGTTCTCTGGGGGAGCCGAAGGAACTGCAAATGTCCAGATTTAACAGACATTAGAAGCTGATAAAATCCATTCACTTATCATCTAGGATTTGCGCAGTCATCACCAATGGTCGATGGGTACAGAGCACACTGAACTGCACCAGTGTTAGAAACTGAGATATGAAAGCTAGGAGCTAAATGGCACCTTAAACCTAGATTATGGGCACCACAACAGAATGTTGAGTCGTGCTTTTTTATAACAAGAATACAAAGCTGAAAATGAATGAACTGCAGCTAAAACCTTATGTTCATTTTTTCACGTGGTCTAGTCCTCATCTGAAGACTGCAAAAAACAACAACGCAAAGCTCTACTTTCCATGCCTAATATTCTTAAGAAGATCTCTTCTCCAGTCTTTGGAGTGTGGCTGGAAGTGGGGAGGCAGAAAAAGATCCTCCTTTCCCTCCACTGTGCAGTTTTAACCTGAAATGTTAGGTGCAGTACTGCGCCCAGAGCTCAGAAATTGCTTGTGTTAATGAAATCCCCTGTCGCAAATCGTGCCCAGAACAATGGGAGTTTTGAATGCTGAACTGCACCTAGGGTCTGCTGGGGATGCCCTCACCATCCAAGGGTAGCAAGGACAGAGCCTTGTGATGGCACCCAGTGTGTGAGCACCATTCCCAGGTACATGAACCAGGATCTTCCACTTTTGCATTTCACTTGCTGGCAAAAATGCTTCCACTTACTTAATCTTTCCAGGTCACCTGAATAAAGGTTGTCTGCTGTGATTTATTGGGCCTATCATGTTGTTTTAAGTGTATCCTAAGTGGTGTGTGTGTTTAATATTGTTTTCAATAGTATTGTCAACCACCTTGGAGGTCAATCTTTGGTCAAAGGGATGGATTAATTCTTTTTTTTATAATAATATTTATTCAGATTTTTTAAAGATTACAAGGAAAACATGAAAAAAACCCAAAAAAATACGCAATACAACACAAAAACAGAAAAATACAAAGAAAAATGCAATCATTAAAAAAGAAAAAAAGAAAAAAGCAATTTAAATCCTTTACATAACCACTTCCCTTTTACTTATTTTCTTGACCTCCCCACACCTCCCATTTCTGTATTCAAATTCAGATTTTTATTTCAGCAAGTCCTTTCAACCTTATTTTTTAACTTAATAATTTCTTTTAATAATTAACTTAATAATTTCTTTTATTTAAAAATAAATGAACAACAAAAACAAAATTCAATCCAGTATCCTGAATCAAAATGCTTCTTCCTCTTTACTTGAACAATTTCTGTGTAGATAATGTGGATATCCCTGCTTGTAATTGTCCAAGATGCAGATAGGGATAGCATGAAGAAAAAGAATGTGTTTTTTTCAATAAAGAAAACCAGCAACCTCAGGATCCATAGTCTGGATCCAGAGCCAAGGACCCTCTCCTGGACCATTTCAGTAAGCCACTGCAAGGAAGTGTCCCCAAATACTGTGCTTTCTTCATCATGCACTTTCTGGAAGTAGCTCTCCTCCATAGCTTCTCAGACACTCAAAAGTTCTTCTCAGAATCTCCCTCGGTTTCTAGCATGTGGCATCTCACCATCACCATCCCACATTCCCATATGAACCAACGTGGCCCCTGCTATCATCATTTCAGGCCCATCTTAGTGTGCCTCCTCCACATGAGGTCAGGAAGGTGGCAGAGCAAGAATGGGTGGTGCTCCGCTTGTGGAATGCTCTCCCCAGAGGGGCTTGCACTAGGCAGAAATATTTCTCTTGGCCAGGTGTTCAGCAGATTAACATCCTATGGCTTTTAAAATGCATTTGGGTGAGGGGTTATTTGTGCTTTTTCTTGTTCTTGGTTTTTTGTGTGTGTGCATTTTGTGTTGGACTAGGTGACCCTTTGCGTACTTTCCAACTCTGAAATTCAGTGATTCTACAATTCTATGATTTTGTTCTCAGCCGGGCAAGGATCTTGCCTGACCCTTTTGAAAAGCCACCGAAGCTTTTGGGTTTCCAAACAGACCTCAGTGCTTAGTATGTGACATGGCCTAAGTAAGTATGTGACTTTTTTATTTTGTAAAAAAGAGAGAGAGAGAACAAAACAAATACACCCTCCCCCTTTAAAACCAAGTTGGCAATTTAAAGGTCACAACAGAATTACTGTCACTAACTTTCACCAGACAGGGATAAATCCAATGTATTTTCCCCACATTACTTCCTCTGACCCGCCCCCCCCCCCAAGCTCCTTTAGGCAAAGCTAACACCAACTCAGTTAACGTGATTAGATTTTGAGGCTGCTTTAAAGGTCTTGACGGAGATTTTTAAATTTTATTTAGCTTCTTATGCCTCACCCCCTACTCCACATGCACACTCTAATGTCTAAAGGGCACAGTTTCTCAAAGAGCACGACGCACCTGCCGACCTTCAGAGACCATTGGAGGGAGGGAGGGAACTTCTAAAGGCCTTTTGAGGTGATTGTTGGAGGAGAGAGAAATAGGCTTTATTCTCAGTGCTGAAGCCACACTAGTGCCGGTCCGGAAGCAGTTGTGGGGCTCTGCCTTGTAGTGCTGAAAGGGGAGCAGCTTATCAAAGGTGAGATAAGCTCATCAGGATGAGAGAGGCCTCTGGCCTCCAGGATGCTTGGGAGATGCCCAGAAGCATCTCATTGATGGGAAGGGAGCGCAAAGAAGCTCTGGCCTGTGACATCACCAGAGAGGTGCCCCTATGTCTCAGGTTTGGGACCTGAAATCTCAGAGTCTCAGATGCTCCTGACCAGGGCAAGCCTCAGTCCCCATTTCTTTTCATCCAGCACTGAGTCTATAGCTACTATTTTCATGTTCCTCTGAAGGAAGGAGAAGGAAGCTCCACCCTCTACTTCTGCAGGCTCCAGGTTAGCACTACAGTAGTTTCTCTGTTAGCAATTAGCTGGGGCATGAGAAATGGAGCTCCTCTGCTTTTGCTGGCAATATAGTTTTGTCTTCCCCGCTCCCCCTGCTTCTCCCAATGCTGGATTCCCCCCCCCCCATCTTCTCCTAGATTTATCCTCCACAAGGATATAATTATGTTAAAGGAATATAGATTGCCGGGAGCCACAAATGTCTTTGGACGGCTGCCACAGACTTATCCGTAGATCTTCACAAAGCACTACTCCCCCATGAATCACTTCATAGGGCATGAGAAAGAGGTGTGCCAGATTTCGGTGTAAAGAAAACCAGCCGTTTTCCATGCCGCTCTTGCTCAGATATTCGCTTGTTTGATTTTACCATGCAAGGAGGGAATGATTTCTTTATTTTGATGAATACCTTTCTTCTCTGGTTCAGAAACCAAAGCATCTCTTTCACTCCATCCCCCAACACCAACACTCTGGATGGTTCACAAGAGGCTGAGACGGCCTTCACATCTTCTTCTTTTTTAAAAGATGTGTATAATAAAGGATCACTGCTAGGGGGGGTCTAAGCCCCAACAATGCAGAGAATGTGGCTTTTCTTCCCTCTCTGCTTTGGCCAAGGCCACTTGAGGCACTTGTTTAAATGATCAAAAAGGTGGTGATTGTGGGGTGGTCCTAGTATGAGCAGATAAGATCTGACATTGGGTCCTTTTGGGTTTGTAAACAAATCCACAGAAACCGCAAGCTCTCTCTGTCTCTTTCTACCTAATCTATCTTCCAACTTAAGAAACCTTAGTTGATTAATCAGATGAGCTTTAGTCAATTCAGTAGTTAATTATAACTGTGTAAATTGAAGGGGGGGGGGACGACTGATATCAGCTGTCCCCTCCCTCCACGGCAAGGACTTCTTCATGGGGTTTCCAGCATTTTTATCACGTCAACCTTGCCTGTGGTTTATTTGTAGATTGCTTCATTGACACAAAACAGACATCCCTGTCCTGATCCCCATGACCCAAACAAATTTCCATGTTCCTTCCAGGCCAATTTCACCATTTGTCAGTGGCAGGATGAATGCAATGCCACTCGCTTTTCTTGATCACATAGTTATTTTGAAAGATGAAGCACAAGATGGGCACTTTGTTTTCGCAAATGAGCTCTCTTGAAGTTAACTGGGTTACTATCACTGTGTGTGTGTGTGCGCGTGCGTGCGTGCGTGCGCGTGTTTTCAAAGAAGAAGGAGGTTACCCTTTGCAAAAATGTGTTTCAGTACAAGGTGAAAAGCCTAACTCTATGGGTTCATAAGAACCTTGAGTTATTTAAACTTCCTTGTCCATAAGACTGATTAAGCACTGTAAGGCCAAGCCCTCTGCTGCTGGAAAGCCATAGTGGAGCTGCTTCGGGGACATATCTACACCACAAACTTGGACTGATTTAATGATTTAGTCAATCCCTGCCTCCTTAGAACTGTGATCTGCTGAGCGGGTGGCGAGGGAAGTGAACGCTAACAGAGAATTCCAAGCACCCTCCACAAATTGCAGTTTTCTGGCTTCTTTGCAGATCTTCAGTGGCTACAGGCTACAGTGGTTATTTTCTACCTTCACTATTGCAGGCTGTATGCAAACATGAGACCAAATTGCAAACATGCGCTGGATTATGGAGAAAGCTAGAGAGTTCCAGAAAGACATTTACTTCTGCTTCATTGACTATGCAAAAGCCTTTGACTGTGCCGACCATGGCAAACTATGGCAAGTTCTTAAAGAAATGGGAGTGCCTGATCACCTCATCTGTCTTCTGAGAAATCTCTATGTGGGACAAGAAGCTACAGTTAGAACTGGATATGGAACAACTGATTGGTTCAAAATTGGGAAAGGAGTACGACAAGGCTGCATTTTGTCTCCCTGCTTATTTAACTTATATGCAGAATTCATCATGCGAAGGGCTGGGCTGGATGAATCCCTAGCCGGAATTAAGATTGCCGGAAGAAATATCAACAACCTCAGATATGCAGATGACACAACCTTGATGGCAGAAAGTGAGGAGGAATTAAAGAACTTTTTATTGAGGGCGAAAGAGGAGAGTGCAAAATATGGTCTGAAGCTCAACATCAAAAAAACGAAGATCATGGCTACTGGTCCCATCACCTCCTGGCAAATAGAAGGGGAAGAAATGGAGGCAGTGAGAGATTTTACTTTCTTGGGCTCCATGATCACTGCAGATGGTGACAGCAGCCACGAAATTAAAAGACGCCTGCTTCTTGGGAGAAGGGCAATGACAGGCCTAGACAGCATCTTGAGAAGTAGAGACATCACCTTGCCAACAAAGGTCCGTATAGTTAAAGCTATGGTTTACCCAGTAGTGATGTATGGAAGTGAGAGCTGGACCACAAAGAAAGCTGATCGTCAAAGAATTGATGCTTTTGAATTATGGTGCTGGAGGAGACTCTTGAGAGTCCCATGGACTGCAAGAAGATCAAACCTCTCCATTCTGAAGGAAATCAGCCCTGAGTGCTCACTGGAAGGACAGATTGTGAAGCTGAGGCTCCAGCAGTACTTTGGCCACCTCATGAGAAGAGAAGACTCCCTGGAGAAGACCCTGATGTTGGGAAAGATGGAGGGCACAAGGAGAAGGGGGCGACAGAGGACGAGATGGTTGGATAGTGTTTTCGAGGTTACCAGCATGAGTCTGACCAAGCTGCGGGGGGCAGTGGAGGACAGGAGTGCCTGGCGTTCTCTGGTCCATGGGGTCACGAAGAGTCGGACACGATTAAACGACTAAACAACAACAACAAATGCCTCTGAATATCAGCTGCTGGGATCTACAGGGATCTGGGATCGAACTGCTGCATTCAAGTTCTGTTGCAGGCATCTGGTTGGCCATTGTGAGAACACGATGCTGGACTAGATGGACCTATTCCAGCAGGCTCTCTTTAAGTTCTTTGGTTCTTAACTCCTTCTATTGCTCTTCCAGTGGAAGGAGTCCTAGAATATGACATAGTTCAAGTCAGAGTTGATAGGAACGCCACTGTATGAACAGAACCTTTTCATGGGTACTTCTTCTTCTTCTTTTTAATAAAAAAACACCTCCTCTATTTCACACCATAATTCATTTCTGATGCATGGTGTCCCTGCTGCCCTTATATGTACTGGCCCCCAGATAGCGCATATCCACAGCTACATAGTTGATAAAGTCAGCTATTAGATTATCACGGCCACATTCAGAGGCGAGGGTCAAGCTGTTCAGAGCTTTGTAAACTGATATTCAGGATGCAGCTCAGTTTGTGCACCGCAGTATTGCTTTGTGGCATGTAGGTTAGGAGAAAATGTGCAGAAGCCTACAGTTGTTCAGGAAGTCCCACACATATTATTTTTGTCTCTTGGCCTTGCTAGGGGACAAGACAGACTTCCCTCATTGCAACATCTCTAACAATTGTTGTGAGCAGCATGGGGGCAATCCACAGTCAGGGGGACTTGCTCTCTCTCTCCCCCGCCCCCATTCAAAATCCCACTTGAATGATCTCTAACATCTTTCCTGCCAAATGTGTTTATCCTCTGCTCCTTGACCACTCTCTCCCAGTTTCCAGATGCCCTTGCCCCTGCTTGCCCCAGCAATATATTCTGAACTGCCCATTTCTAGTAACCTGCTAAGCTGCAGCTTTTGATTCAAGGTGTAGTGGCAGCAGGGCTTTGAAGGCTGCCCATTAAAATATGGCCATGTGTCTAGCAGTTCCACCAATCTTTCAAGTGTGTTGCAAAAGTGTGTGCTTTTGCCCAAACACAAGCTCTGGAATAAGAGTAGCATATATAAACTGCAGCAGGCAATTAGGTTAATACCAGTAGATAAGCAACTACTCTATTCTCAACTTAAAAATGGAAAGCGTAATGCTGATGGTCAACAAAAGAGGCTTAAAGACTCTCCCAAGGAAAATCTTTAAAAATATAGTATAAACATCAACAATTGGGAATCACTGGCCTGCGAGCGCTCCAGTTGGAGAACAGCCTTTACCAAAGGTGTCATGGAGTTGGAAGACGCTCATACTCAGGACGAAAGGGAGAAACGCACTAAGAGGAAGGCATGCTTGGCAAAGCCTCACATGATCAACTCCTGCCCGGAAACCTTTGTCCCCACTGTGGAAGGACGTCCACAGTGAGTGGACTCACTCTTAAGACATGAAAGGCAATCTTACTCGGCTACGTGTGATTGCCAAAGATGCCATATTTGAAGCTCAGCTACCGCCAACCCAGGTGCCTGCAAGGACATTTTCCTTTTGAATAAAGGAATTATTGATTTTCCTAAGGCAGGAACCCCATATATTTACCCGGATTGCACCTGCAAATTTACTTTTTTCTGTTGTAACTCATCCTGAGGTCTATGTACAAAGGGCAGGATATAAATTGCTAAAAAATAATACATAAATATCCAGCTACCTGTAATCCCAAGTCCTGTCCTGAATGGGTTGGGTGACTAAATTGCTGATCTTCTTTCTGCCACTTCTCCTGCCATTCCTCAAATGAGAACCAGCAGCAATATCCCTCTCTAGCTTTCCTGAGACTAACAGCAAGCTCCAAACTGCAGTTATTAAGGGTTTTGGAAAGGAGATTCTTCCAGCCCTTCAAAAGCCACATTTTATTTCAACTGAAGAAAGGATCAAAGCTGGGGCTTCCCGTATGCAAGGCACACACGCTTGAACGAAGAAGACTCCTTTCCTTTGAAGAAGATGCAGATCTAGAGAGACTCGCCTCCTTTTTAAGACCAGCTATTGCCTGTCGCTGCTTAGACTGGCAAATATGCATAAAAAATGATGAGCTGCTCCTGGACAACTGGGTGCTGTGGGAACAGTTTTGTCTTGATAGCGTTGATTGTCTTTGCAATCCCTCAGAATCCAGAATGGGGGTGGGGGTGGTAGGGTTAGGATTATGGGCTCTTGCCTCCTTGAAGCATGTGATGTGACTGAACACTAAAGATCAGCTCATAATTTGTTTTCTTTTTTTTAAAAAAAATAGACGTATTAAGAATGTGGAGTTTGGCACATGGCAAAGTGGCCATATGGTTACTGCACATCTCACTGAAATCTATGGAATGCATGCCTGAGTAAATATGGTGGCCGTTGAGCACAATTAAATCTGATTAACTCCACAAACTCCTGCTTAAGTGGTTGGGGGACTGGCGTGCCCATAAACCTAGCTGTTTTCTACTGACCCCATAGAGATGCTTGAAACGGGTCATGTGGTGCTCTGATTATGTAAAATGGGTATCGGTGCATCACACTTATTTGTCATTGTCACCCTCACCAACTCTCCCTCGCTTCTGCATCCTGCCACGGCTCCTCTGGCTTTAATTGAACCCTTACCCCAGCACTAATGAAAATATGCAAATTTGGGGATGCTGAGCTGTTTATTACAAGAAAAAAGGCTGAAATCTTGTTTAAAGTGATAAATGGGACCCAGCCTTAACCATGCAGTAGCAATGGGCAGCCCCTCTATGATTATGGAGACAAATTGCAAACACAACCCTTGCTCATTGTGCAGGTTAGCGAAGACGGTGATTTACTTTCACTGTTGAATACTTAATTCAAGAAAGGTCACTCCGCTCAATTATTCACCCGCAGCAGAAAGGTAAATTACGTCGGATGCATGTGGGCTGGAGCTGAGAGAGAGGAGCTTTGCTTGAAGTTATCTAGATAACAGCTTAATAACTACCTTCCACAGATGCTAATGAACGAGCATTGCTTATCCCTCGTCTTGCTGCCGCTGGGCAGGAGTCCCAGAACCTTGCCTGGTGGAGATTTCTCCTTGCAAAACCTGGACCACCCAAGTAAGCACGTTCCCAGATTACAAGAGGTGAAATGTTTGCTGTTGAGAGATGTGCTGGCAGAGGTTGTAGAAAGCAAAATAATAGATGCATTTTGAAACCCATTTCTCTGTGCCCGCCCTCCCTGGCCGCCCAAAGGTTCTAATAACTAGTAGCTGAGGAAGTCAGTACCTGTCATTCCCTGAGCAAATTCTCTGCAGCTTGAGAGGGCTGCTAGCATGCAATGAGAAAGAAATTGATTTCATAATTAAAGGCTCCTACGAGGCTCTAGGTGGCCTCCTTTTCATCACCCTCCCAGTAAATCAGCAAAAATGGAATAGGGAGTTCTGCTGTCTCTTTGCACTGGGACTGAATGAATGATCCAATCACCTCCAATGTGGGCAAGAGGCAGAATGACTCACCCTCAGAGGAGACTACCCACTGCATCTATGAGTGAGTCACTGTTCTGGTCAGGATTCCTTACTGTTGAGGCCATCAAGCAAAGGTAATGATGTATCTGGGACCCAGAGGGATGATGCTGAACACAAGAAAATGGCCACAAGGTAACGAGTTCAGCTCAGTCCTCTGCACAAAATTCCTATCTCCTGTGCAGGAGTTTCATTTACAAATTTCAGGGCATCTTTTTTTTTCATGAATTTGTATGTATTGTATAGTTTTCGAAGAGCTTTGCTGGATCAGACCAAAGTCCACAATTGACAGTGATAAATCAAATGCCTCTGGGAAGCCTGCAAGCAGCAGCTGAGCACAGTCGCGCTCTCCTTACTTGCAATTGCCAGCAACTGGTATCAGGAGCCAACTGACTCTGACACTGGAGGTAAAACATAGCCATTGGCAGCCTTATCCTCCATGAATTTGTCTAATCCACATTTATTATTGATACCTCTAGTAAGGTTTTCAAATGGCTTTCAACAGCAGAGATACAAAGCTAAACTTTGTGCCTTAGTCTCTTGCACTCCAGGTTCCGTCTTATTGCCCCCTGGGCAAGAAGGAAGGTTGTGCCTTGGAGTGCCGCGTCTGCATCAGGGAGCTGCATATGACTTATGTAAAAGTGCCCTCAATGCATAAGCCTATTGCTAAGTTGCTGTGAGACTTTTATATACATATATATCCAAAGAAATGCAATAAATAAATAATAAATCCAATGTTGACCACAGCAAACTATGGCAAGTTCTTAAAGAAATGGGAGTGCCTGATCACCTCATCTGTCTCCTGAGAAATCTCTATATGGGACAAGAAGCTACAGTTAGAACTGGATATGGAACAACTGATTGGTTCAAAATTGGGAAAGGAGTACGGCAAGGCTGTATATTGTCTCCCTGCTTATTTAACTTATATGCAGAATTCATCATGCGAAAGGCTGGGCTGAATGAATCCCTAGCCGGAATTAAGATTGCTCGAAGAAATATCAACAACCTCAGATATGCAAATGACACAACCTTGATGGCAGAAAGTGAGGAGGAATTAAATAACCTTTTAATAAGGGTGAAAGAGGAGAGCGCAAAATATGTTCTGAAGCTCAACATCAAAAAAACGAAGATCATGGCCACTGGTCCCATCACCTCCTGGCAAATAGAAGGGGAAGAAATGGAGGCAGTGAGAGATTTTACTTTCTTGGGCTCCATGATCACTGCATATGGTGACAGCAGCCACAAAATTAAAAGACGCCTGCTTCTTGGGAGAAAAGCAATGACAAACCTAGACAGCATCTTAAAAAGCAGAGACATCACCTTGCCAACAAAGGTCCGTATAGTTAAAGCTATGGTTTTCCCAGTAGTGATGTATGGAATTTAGAGCTGGACCATAAAAAAGGCTGATTGCCGAAGAATTGATGCTTTTGAATTATGGTGCTGGAGGAGACTCTTGAGAGTCCCATGGACTGCAAGGAGATCAAACCTCTCCATTCTGAAGGAAATCAGCCCAGAGTGCTCACTGGAAGGACAGATCGTGAAGCTGAGGCTCCAATACTTTGGCCACCTCATGAGAAGAGAAGACTCCCTGGAAAAGACCCTGACAGAGGACGAGATGGGGATGACAGAGGACGAGATGGTTGGACATGTTCTCGAAGCTACCAGCATGAGTTTGACCAAACTGGGGAGGCAGTGGAAGACAGGAGTGCCTGGCGTGCTCTGGTCCAGGGGATCATGAAGAGTCGAACACGACTAAATGACTAAACAACAACAACAAATCCAATGTCAGCTTGCATTGGGCCCAGGCTACCTGAAAGATCATGTCTCCCTGTATGAACTTGCCTGGGTGCTAAGATCCTCAGATAAGCATCTTCTCTGAGTCCCATCAACACACTTAGTAGCCACACAAGAGACAGAGAGAATGCATTTTCTGTGGCTGCTCCCAGATGGTGAGATTCCCTTCCAAGGAAGAATAGACTGGCTCCCTTTTTTCCATCCCTCTGCCAGCAGGCTAAGACCCTCATTTTCAGACAGGTCTTTAGAAACTGAAGTGCAGACTGTGCTGACCACTGGGCTCTGTCAGGGCAAACTGTACTCTAATGCTGGTTCTAAGCGTGCTTTAATGTATTGTAACCATTGTTTACATGTCATCTAATTACTTTGTACTTCATAACGATGTCTTTAAACAGTGGGAGCAGCCAGGAATTCCAGCTTGGGAGAAAGGCAGGATATGAATACATTAAACAAGCCAGCAGCAGGCCAGTGTAAAATCAGAAGGAAAAGCAGATATCATTTTAGGAGTTTAGCGATCACCGAGAGTCGTCCCACACAACCTACCTGACTCCCGTGTGCGACCTCGCATCACCTCGCTCCAGGGTCCTGCCCCAATGGCGTTGAAAGCTTGGATCTGCAGCTCGTATTCTGTCCACTCCTCTAGATCCTCGATGGTGTGCTCCCTCTCCAACCGATCATTGATTACCTTTGTCAGTATAAGAGGCTGCACATCCACACACCAGTATTTGATCCTGTAACCCACTGACTCTGGGTTCCCATTGTACTGGGAGTCAGGCAATGGCTGGACATGGAGGAAAAGGGTGGCATGTTAGTGATGGGCAAGATGGAGGTTTAAAAGCGCAGGGTGTGGTCTTCTGTGACATTTGTTACCCACATTGGGTCAGATCTTTCAATTGGCACAAACAGGAGGAAACACCATATACTAACAGCCCTTTTATTCTCCAAGTATGGCTCCCGAGGGAGGTATCTGGAAGGTTTTGGTTTTTTAGGGGGGGTTGCAGGAATTTAGGGGGGAAACCCAAGAACACCCTAATGAGGAGTGAGAGTGCTCAGTGACCAAAGAATGCTGAATGTTCATTGACAGGCGGACACCGCCCCCCCTCCCAAAAGGAGCACATGAGGGAGAGGTGGAATGAAATGGAATATTCTGGACCAGGGAACACCTAGCTGGCTGGCTGGCACCTGAACAGGAACATGTCGCACTGTAATATTTTGTTCACTTGTGGACTGTGAACATTGAGCTTGGCACCAGTACAGTTGTACCTTGGATCTTGAATGACTTGGCTCCCGAACAAATTGGCTCCCAGACGATCGAAACCCGGAAGTGAGTGTTCCGGTTTTCAAATGTTATTTTGGAGGCTGAATGTCTGATGGGGCTCCTGCAGCTTCCTGCAGCCAATCAGAAGCCATGCTTGGGGTTTCCAATGTTTTGGAAGTCGAACGGACTTCCAGAACTGATTCCAACTGTATGCATTTAGGGCCTTGGTGTTAAGGCTGCAGTGGCCAGCCCTGGAGTGGATCAGTCATGTCCATATCTACTTCAGTGGAAGGGGAAGGATGGGAAGGGGAGCAGAAAACTCCTCTAATCCCAACCCTGCACAGGATCAGCTCAACATTGCCACAACTTGCAGGCGCTTTGCAAATAGGCAGATCTGTCTTTGCTCCTCAACTCAGGAAGCACAGAATATTCTCCTTTCTTCCTTCTTCCTTTTTTGTCTCATTGGCCCATAAATGAGGCTTTAATTCATGGGTGTAAAAATCTCCGGAGCTGATAGTTCTTTCTGGACCATTATCAGAGATGCACAAATGGCCAGCAACAATATTAATGCAGTTAATTGCAAAGTCACATGATACGCCCCTTTCATCTTTGCCTGCCTCGCTGGCTCCCTGCCCATTCATCCATCTTCTCTGCTTACAATAACTCCCCGCCTCTTTGACTGGGATCCAAAGAGCTACTTTCGACACACACCCAAAGCTTGGGTGCACCTGGCAGGATCTGCAGCTTGTTCTCCCCCTTGAGCAGCAAGCTCCCAAGACCAGATGCCAAATACAAGCAGACATTTATTCCCTGTTGTTATAGGAATGCCCTGATGACTTGGAGAATTCAAAGGGGTTCTGAGCATTCAGGAAACGTATGCATAGAACGTTTTCCTGATTGCCAGACGAGCTGCAGCAGTTCCCGTCTTACATAAGAACCTCTGGGAGCATCCACTGGGTACTGAGAAGATAACCAGGAAGAAATATCCTTGGGAAGGCTGTTTGGAGTGGAATAGCAGAGGAAACTGGAATAATTGAATGGATTTCAGTCAGATAGGCTGAGGGGTGGGTACAGCAGTCAAAGCCACATGATAAATTCATTTATCAATGGCCCTGCAATTTATCACCCGATTCCAGAGTTAATCACTTAGCTCTGCAATCTATCACATGGATATAACCTCCACATTGGCACTGTTTCCTTCTGTGTAGGGGAAAAAAAATCTCTTTGCAATTTCAGTAACTTAGGATGAAAGTGGCTACACAATGAACCAAATTTCATGGCATTTCTTCAGAAACACATCAACATAAACAAACAAGAGGCAGCATCTGGTCTATTCCAATTATATCACATTTATAATTCCTTGCTATGCTTTTATTGTTTGGTCCATTAGTGAGCACATCCTATTCTGGCATATAGCCAGAAATGTGGAGCTTCAGATATGACCGCAGCGCTTGGGAAAAAGGAAATAAATGGCTTTCTCTGCAAAAGTCATTTGTGAGTTTTGGACTCCTTGCCTAAGGGAAAAGTTTGAATGTTGTCCCTCCTCCTGCGCTGTCTTGTTACGATCAACTTACCACCCAGCGGACCCACAAGCTGGTCTCACTGGCTGTGCGCACAGTCACACTCCCTGGCGCAACGTCTGGCGGTGCCTGGAGAGTTTGGATGACGCGTGACGGCTGGCTGAGCGGACTTTGCCCGACCACATTCACCTGCCTCATCCTGAACCTGAAGGACACGGAGAGGAACAAACAGAAAGGAAGATGTAGAAGAGCCACGTAGGGTTGAAAACAGAACCTCTGGAAATCCTTCTTCATCAAACTGATTTTTTTAAAGTGACTAACAGCAGCATTGGTCAAAGATAAATGGCAGGTGACATATGTTCCTTGCTCTGCTACAACTGTGAGATTTTCAAGGGGCAAATAGATTCTTTTTGATCAGATAACTCAGACTGAAAGAATGATAATGACAGCCCACTGAGCAGGTCAAAAAACATATACTGGAAAGTGCAATATAAGAAAATGGCAGATTTCTTGTTTGGGCTTTCAAGTAATTACAGAAATTTTAGTTTCTAAAATTTCACTCCCAACATGCCACCAACTGCGGCCAAGGTTTGTTCTTGGCTTATGGTTTGTTGGAGCAAAACTAACCAGGATTCCTAGTTGGGATGACATGCTGAGCCAGAGGTCATGGTTTGTTTCCCCTCAGCACCTGAATATTTCCCTGTTTCATTCTTCATTATTTCATTCTTTATTACAGTTTCACACGAAGACCAAACAGCATCTAAAAATGAACAAGGGTGAGCTTGACTCTCAGCCTCCCTGATTAAAATTTGTTCTCCCCAATTAGAACCGGCCATCATTACCTAAAGCTTTAGTTGGTTAACCCACTGATTAAACCAATTAGAGGTTGCTTCCCTTCTCTTTGCAAATGTGGCTATCACATCAAGTTGAATCCAGAAAGAAGCAACCGTATCCTTAAATCCATTTAGGTTTGAGCAACTTTCTCTGGAATGAGTCCATTGCCAAAGACTTCCCTAATGATCCCTGCCCAAACACCACTGATGTGGAACAAATAGCTTGCCTTTGATGCAAGATTTCCAAATATGAACACTTGGATCAAAACCAATCCCATTTGTTCCAAATTATGACAGCAATCACTCCTCCTTGTGATGGCACCAGTTTTAGAAAAGGCATTAGAGGTGCATACGGCCATCATAACAAAAGAGACAGGAGATAATGTCCATTCAGGCTTCCTTGTGCTAACACGTTAGCTGCTCAACTTGTCCCTGCTGACTGCTGGCTTTCTGGCATTAAAAGACTGGGATTGAAGAAAGGTTGTGCGAGCTTGTGTAATGCCATTAGTCTATCTGCTCAGATCTCGTTAAGGAAGTGCATTAAAGGAAAATGCATTAAGCAAAACAACACCATTAATTTCCCAAACTCTGACAGGGCACAGTACAAAAGAAGCACATTTGACAAAGATGCAGTCTAAGTCCAATAATTAGTGCTTTCTATTCCCTCCCACCTTTTCATCATGTAGGAATGCTGTGCCAAGACCTGGCAAGATGATGGAGCTGATAAGCCCAAGTGGCATTTGGGAGACGCAACTCATTTCATCATCTTATGGACAGTCACACAATAGCTTCAGAGGGCTCAAAAGGATGGCGAATGTGAGGGAAGAAATTCAGTTTGGAGATCAATTTGCAAAAGCGTAATGGATGGATCAGAGCAGACTCTTACATTGGGTTAGCTAGTGTCGTATAATGGACTTCTCATCAAGCAATGCACCCAGGTAGCATTGCCAGCAGCTGTCCCCCTGCCTGCCCACCCTCCTGTCCTGCTCCTGTGTGGCAATCTGATACAGGGAAATGAAGCAGGAACAGCTTTTAAGTATGATAAGCAAGTAGGTCAGTCAGAGCTATTCCCCAGCATATTCCTTCATGCCTGTTCCCAGGTGACATTATTCAGTTGGTCTCATAAACATCCAAAAGTGCTGTTAACGCAATCTATGAAAAATTTCACCCAACTTCAACTCAAAGGCTGGGGCTACAGAGCCAAGGAAATGCATATGCATTACTGTAAAAGTAGCAAAGGTGTCGAGCTGGAATGAAATAAGCCAGAAAGAAAGGCTGTTTCTATTTTCTGGTGCTCGCTTGTTCCTTACAAAGAAGTGCTCCATTTTCCTCTACGGAGAACTCTCTCACCACTTCTGTCCCAACACTTATCTTTATCAGAAACATATATGAATGCAGCAGATGACTTATATAAATAACTGAATCTGGTCAAACATACACCAGGCCTATTTTCTGAATGGTGGGAACGTGACTCACGGAGCAACTGCTGCTAAAAACTCCTCCACTCAAGGATCTCAGAATGCTTTTAGGCAACAATGTTCTATTGTGAAGAGTACTTGCTAAAATAGCAACCTTACAGACCTTTGCCCTTGTTCCTCGCCATTTGATATAACTTATTTAGACCGAAATGCCTTGTCAAGAGGGACACATTAAGTTGATGCTGAGGAATAAGTACGAACAAGGGAAATGCTATCAGCAACCTTATTGCATTTGCAAATACTTTCCAGAGACTCTCTTAGATCAGAAACAACAAAAAAAGCCCATGGCACTTTAAGTCCTAACACATTTATTGTGAAATAAACAATGGTGGCTGAGAGGCAGGAGGTGAGAAGGGAAGTGAGGCTGATGAAAGTGCCACTGGTTGCCTGCTTTTGTGGTGCCACGCTAATATGCAGCTAACCTTCTATGTAATTTTTTTCCAAATGCCATTTTATATTGAAATACGTAATAATATAATTTTATATTGAAATGGTGAGGTTATTTAAAAGTAAATGCGCTGGAGTGTTTGATTTGCATTTATCTGTGTACCTGGTGAAAGTGCAGCCTGCCTTTTGATGTAAAGACATTTCCAGGACAAAAATTAAGGCAAAAACAAATATACCGTATTTTTCGCCCCATAGGATGCACCGCCCCATAGGACGCACCTAGGGTTTTTTTTTGGGGGGGGAATAAAGAAATTTTCCCCCCCAGGCACGAGGCTGGTGCAGGGGAAGCCCGAGCTCCCCCCGACCCCAGCCCCGAGAACAGCCTGCTATCCGCCTAGGCCTAGGAAGTCACCCCAGTCTCCCCAGGCTTGTGGAGAGCTGCGCAAAGCCCAGGCGCGCTCGTCAGCACGCCCCAGGCTTTGGAATGCAGGCAGCTCTGCGCAACCCTTCAGATACCGGCGCGACTTCACACCAGGCTCCCTAGGGTTGCACAGAGCTGTGCGAAGCCTGGGACTGCAGGCAGCTCTGAGCAACCCTCGGGAGACTGGCGCGAAGTCGCGCCGGTTTCCCAAGGGTTGCGCAGAGCTGCCTGAAGCCTGCATTCATTTTTGGAGGGGAAAAAGTGCGTCCTATAGGGCGAAAAATACGGTAGTAAACAAGAGATTAAAAAGCAGCAACAATAAACAAAGCAGCAGTTTAAAAGTGTTTCCACCCCAGTTTTGCACCAAAGCTTTTGCTTGTTTTTTTTTTTTTTACCAAAGTCTGGGAATAATGCCTCTCAGGCACCAACCAGACCCAGACCTGCTTAGCTTCAGAAAAGTTATTGCTCCTTAAATCTGCATTTCTGGGGCAGCTTCACAGGCTAAGGAGGTGGAATTTTCAAATATAGTCAAAGAAGGGCAGGCAGAATTGTTAAATTAAATTAGGAGTGGGATGTCCCTCTTATTGACGGCACTTGACATTGATGGGAGTCTTCTTTGGTTCTGCAACACCCCTGAATTCATTTAAGTAGAATGATGGGGTTGGGGTGAGAAGAAAAGAGAAGTGAGTTATACTGACTTCAGCCACTGAATCAAGCCAAAGTGATATAATGAGCATTCAGCCAATTTCAGTTCAGCTTCCCCACAAACGAAACAAGATCAATTTTAATTGAACTGGTGCAACTTTTAGTCTAGACAAAATCTGCATCAGGTATGTGTTCAGTTATTCAACGGCACTATTTAGCAGTGCACTTTACATACCTTGCTCCCATTGCCAGATTGATTAATTATTTTGCTACGTGAAGGTGACAATTAAAATGCATCAAGTGGGGTTGTTGAAGTGCAAACGCTTTCAAGGTGTAAATTTTCCTCCATCATTCCTCCCACCAGCTGCTTGCAGGCTGGGAAGCTGCCCCTCGCTGACACTTGGTAGCATGTTGGCGCAGCAATTAATTACTTGCTGTTCTCACCTGTAATGAGTATAAGGCGTGAGGTTTGGGATCTCCAGCATCTGAGCATCTGATTCTTTCTCCACTTCGCACAAAGTTATCCATTCCTCTTCCTCTCCTATAACACCAACCTGTGGAGAGGATGGGAAGTTATTTTTTCCTTTGTCATTTAGACAACATTGCACTTGCGAAATGTTCCTTGGAATATAGTCAGACATGCCCTTTTTCTTTTCAATGGAGAGAATCACACATTAGTTCCCTGTCTACCCCTTCACCTCCCCTTCCTCTGTTATTTCCCCTGAGTTGAATTATAATTTGTATGATCTTTGGGGGTAGGACCTCTATTTAGTGCCATGAACACTGAGAGCACTAGGTTAGGTAAGTAGGTCAGGCTGAAAGTGAGTGACTGGCTCACCCAGTAAGCTTTATGGCCAAGTGAATCCTGATACCTTGCAGGTCCTAATCCAATGCTCTAACTATTACCCCACACTGATATTAGAATCCTTGACCTCTGTGCCCACTGTAGTGGGGAACAAAGACCTGCCATTCCCATTTCCCTGATCAAGACTTTTCGACCATCATTTTCAAGGCATGTTGCAAGTACAAACAAATTGCAAAACCAAAAAACGTTTGTTGGCTAAAAAATGGGAAGAGGGCACCAAACTGAACAGCTGAGGGAGGAGAAACCCAGCACAAATTAAGTGACCCTGAAGTCTCAGGCAAACAAAACTCCTAAAAATGGGTGCCAGGTGGATAAGGCACTGCAAAGCCAAGGCACCCCAACTGAGGATTCATGGCTTCTGAGAGAAGGGCCTCTCCAGATGGTATCCGCCAAGAGGCCATCTTGCACAGGAGCAAGCAGTCCTTTGCAGGCAAAGTAGTTATCCCACCGCCCCTTGCAGTATTCCTTTAAAAGGACACAAAACTCATGGTTACACTCCCCTTGTGAACTGCTGGCTTTCACACAACCCAGGGGAGCCATCAGTAACAATGCTTGATGGTACCACAAGCCCAGTAAGTGGTAGTTCGAGCAGGAAACCAAGCATCGGTTTTTGCAGACAGAAAAAGATCCATAATCCACACAAGATCAATGATGATGGTGGAGATCCAACCCAGAGGTTGATTTCTTGTTATGAGATATGGGATAACATGGAACATTCTGACTTCCAGCATGGGCTGTTGTTTCAAGGCGCCTCTCACCAGGGAGTAACTCACAAAAACTCAAGGAGTCAGTAATGTTTTATGACTACATGCAAAGCCATATTAAATGTCAAGATTATCCAGTCCACGAGGGACTTTGGGTTCTTAGCATTTAGCTTATTTTCTTCACACATTACATTATTTTATGAAACCATCCCTGGGCTATAAGTGCAACTGTGTTCCCACCCCTGATTTTGCAACTGTCAAATTTCATATAAATTTCCATAGTAAACTTTGCAAAAACATGCATTTTATTTGTTCATGGTAGCATAATTTCTTTTCTTCTCTTTTTGTTATCTTGTTTGTACTGTTCATATGTTTTGAGTGCCCTGGAAGAAGGATTTTTCTAGAATACACTGGGTATACAGTAAACCACATTTCTAGCACTGGAAATATAGAAGAGGACTCGCAGAAAAACAGAGGTAGGTCAGAAAAGTAGGTAGATCCAGGGTGCCTATCCTTGCCTGTTGAACAAATAAAAAATAAAAATGCCCACATGCTTCTAGCTGAGAGGGCTAGAATCTTTAAAAATAAAAAATAACTCAAACACTCGGGAGTTTGCTTCAGTGTCTGGAAGCTACATTGGACACTACCTCCTGCACTTTGCAGAGTGAAATTTTTTTTTGCATCCATTTCCAGAGCTCAGGGATATTGGAGGATCATGCTTCTGTGCAAAGATCTGAAATGGAACAAAAGCCGAAGAACAAAGGAGCTTTAGATATCCCTGCTGGCTAAGCAGCTTGGAGACTATGCGGCGCTTTGTATTAATTAGCCACTGTAAGTGGCCAACAGCCAGCTCAGCAAAGCCCATCTGCAAGAACTGCGCCAGCAGGGTCAGAGCGCTAATAGGGATTTGAAGCATTTCTTCCCCCATGGCACCTTTAGGGGAGAGGGCTGGGCACTCTTAAAGAGGAAGAGATGGGAAAGAAGGCAGCAATGGCCGAGATCTTAAAACAGCGGGAAGGATACAGCAGGCTAAAAAATTTACAGCAATAAACAGTTGCCGCCAACTTATTGCAGCAACAACACATTCGCAAAAAAACAAACCCCACAGCGATCCTCCCACAGTTAAGAAAATGGGTCCGGAAAGTGACATGCAGCTTGAATTTCCACTGCTAAATTGAAAGCCATTTTCTACAGATGCAGGTAGGGCATCCCCCTGATGAAAGCCCTATTTGACAGGCATTGGCAATTAGAGTGGTGAGCACATTCGGTTTCGTAAGAGGAGTGCCACTCAGAGCTGTTTTGGGTCTAGGTCTCTTTGGCTCCCTTTGCCCATCTTTCTCGTCATCATGACAATTATTTCAATCTTTAGCTGAAGCTCCACCTTAACTAATTAAATTGAAATCTTTAGCTGAAGCTCCACCTTAACTAATTAAATTGAAACCCACCTTTCATTCAGATGATCCTTGAGGTAGCTTGCAACAGATGGCAATGATATAGAATGCAATAATACAGAATGAAGAAACAACAGACATTTGCAGGCCTTAAGAGTCTACAGCTCTGCAGTCCCAGGGCAACTTGCTGCTAGAGCAGTTCTTTCTGCCAGGGAGGGGACAAAATGAAAGGCTGCCCATCTCCCTGCTGTGCTCTTCCTACTGCAATCCACAAAAATCAACGAGGTACCTGGGAAATCCACGATGAGAAAGAAAGATGGGAAGCTACCTTGTACTGAGTCAGACCATTGATCCATCTATCTCAGCAAAGGGGACAGGTGGCTTTCTGTTCTGGTTCTACCTGGGGACGCCAGAGATCAGGAGCAGGAATACGTCACAGAAAAGGAGTGCAACCCCACAGTGGCCCTTAGTGGCTGTGGGGAAGCCCCAATGTCCTTCATGTCCTTCTATGTGTGCCTCCTCCTCAAGAGGTCTGGAGGGTGGCAACACGAGAATGGGGCCTTCTGTGCAGTGCCTCCCCGCCTGTGGAATGCTGTCCCCAGGGAAGTACGCCTGGGGCCTTCGTTATACACCTTTAGGTGCCAGGCAAAAAACGTTCCATTTTTAATCAGGCCTTTGGTTGTTTTGATTGACATTTTATGTCCTTTTGAAACGTGTTTTTTTTTTGTGGGTGGTGGGTGGTGAGTGGGTATTGCTATATTGTGGTTTAATGTTTTGATTTTGTTCTGCGAACTGCCCCGAGACCTCTGGGTATAGGGCAGTATATAAATTCAATAAATAAGTGAAGAAAAATAAAATGACAGAAAGGTGGGCTAGAAATGGAATAATGCAAAGATAAACGCAATAGACTGTCAGGGCTCAGGTCAGGTGTAGGGCAGCAAAAAACTCCAAAAAAACAGATCTCCAGAGCTTAGTAAAGTTAACTCTTTCTTCAAAGTGAAACAGAAGCACTCTGGTCTAGTGGTCCCTGTTGGTTTCTGCTCTCTTCACTGTGCAGCGAAAGGCTTGTCACAAGACAATGTTTACATTCCACAGACAGCATTGCTGTTGTGTTTCCCACGGGAAAGGGAAGCTGGATGTGACGTACACTGGTTTCCTGTATTTCACTGTTCACACAGTGTGATTCTCTCCGTGCTTCAGAGGAGAGAGGATGCCTTTTTCTGCTCCGGCAGAGTAAAGATGTTTTTCTGTAATCTACCAGCTTTGAAATGTAAATAAAGCAATATAGAGCATGTTGGCACGTATTCCTCATCATTCCGCTGTGCACTTGGAAACTGCTACAAATCAACATTTTGGTTATGGGCCCAGAAGAAAGACGCAGTCATCTGATGCCAGCAAAAGGATCGGAATGCAAAGGGACGGATCGGACGGTATCTGCGCGTCAAGATGATTGATGAGGTATGTGCTACTGCTCCGGGCAGCCTGCCAGCATCTAATTAATGGCTTTATGGCTGGACTTTGAGCTTTTAAAGCCGTTTGCCGGACACAGGCAACGGATCAAAGGAACAGCTCCTATGCTGGGGAAATCGAAAGTAACAGTGACGCAGCATGATTTAGGGCAGCAGAGAGAAAGCACTTTTGAACTTGCCTTTGGAATGAGGCTTGAAGCAGCAGAGACGCAGCTTGTATAAAGCAGCTTGTTTAAAGCAGCAGAGATGACGCAGAAGGCTAATGCCAGAGTCATGATGGCCCTTCAGGATGCTTGTGGGATTCCCAAGCTCAATAAGAAAAATTATGTGGACTGGGTTCTCTATGCAGAGGCTATTCTGTGGAAAGAGGGTCTGTTTGAAGTTATTACAGACACCCCCCCAGCTCCAATTACAGATGCATGGAAAGCTAAAGATTCCAAAGCAAGGGGAACTCTTACATTGATAGTATCCCCAGAAGAGCTCTGTCTATTGCGTGATAAGACCTCAGCCAGAGAAATTTGGCACGCTTTGAGAGAGGCTCACTTGAGGACAGAAGCTGGAACTACTATGTTTTATTTTAACAAGCTGCATAATATGGCTCTTGCTGAAGGTGGAGATGTGCGTACACATCTGATGGAGATGCAGAATCTGAGACATGAGCTGCAACAGAGAGGACTCAACTTTCCAGAGGCTGTGTATTCCTTCATGATACTACAATCTTTGGGTTCAGGTTGGGAGTCTGTTGCGACTCAGATTGCTGTACAGCCTACCGCACAGCTGACAGTGGATTATGTCACTGCCGTGATTCAGAATGAAGCAGATCGCCGGGGTGCTGGCTGCATGGGAAAGGGGGAGTCTTCACAGACGTCATCCCAGAGTGCAGTGGAACCACCAGATGGCGCCAAAGCTTTGAAGGCAGTGAAATGCTACTCGTGTGGACGTCTAGGCCATATGAAGAGGGAATGCAAATATCCCAGGGCCAAGACAGAGCAGCGCAGCGAAAGCTCATCGCGTGGAAAAGGCCAGAGCAAAGGCAAAGGTCCGGTGTCCAGGACAACGCAGCCCAAAGCAATGGTCTCACGCTTCACTCCAAAAGTTGCAGAGGTCCAGAAGACGTCTAGATCTTTCTTCGTTGTTGATTCAGCGGCAACCCACCACATGTGCAACGATAAGCGACTGTTCGTGTCTTTTACACCGCAGGAAGGTGCGATTCACCAAGCGGATGACCACACAATTCCCAGTAAAGGCTACGGAACTGTTGTTCTTCACAGTTTGGACTTATCGATACAGAATGTACTTTATGTGCCAGATGCCAAACATAATCTGCTCAGCGTTGGACAGCTGAATGAGCGGAACATTGACGTTTCCTTTAAGAACAAAAGGTGCATCATCACAAAGAAAAATGATTATGTATTGTATGCTGAATATGTTGATCGTTTATATGTTTTGTATTATGATGATGTTGTGCAGGATGACACTTGTTGCATTGCAGGTTCTAACAAAAGTTTGCATGCAGAATGTATTCATGATTTTCATCGAAAATTTGGTCATTTGAATTTTGAGGCAGTATCTAAAATGCCTGCCTTGGTTGAAGGTATGACTATTAAACCCTGCAGGTACCACATGAAGTGCAAGGCATGCGCAGCAAACAAGGTGAAAATGGCTGCGAAAGGTAAGGTGTCTAGTAGGCAAGCTACCGAACCATACCAAATTATTCATGCTGATTTGGTTGGACCACTAGCGCCCTCTTTGGGAGGAAATAGGTACTTCATGGTTCTCATTGATGCATTTTCCAGGTATATTCATGTGTACAATCTCAAGCAGAAATCAGAGGCTTTTCCTAGGTTCAAGGAATTCTGTGCTTGGTTGGAAAATGTGCATGGTAAGAAGGTAAAGACTCTTTTCACTGATCGCGGGGGAGAATTCACTTCTCAGCAGTTTGAAGCTTTTCTGACTGAGAAAGGAATTCAACACGATTTGTCTAGTCCTCGCTCGCCATGGCAGAATGGGCTTGCGGAACGAGCAAATCAGACGTTGCTTCAAGGGTTAAAAACCTTGCTGCATGATGCAAATCTTCCAGAGAGTTATTGGGCCGAAGCTCTCTCATGTTTCACTTACAGTTATAATCGCAGGTTATCTTCAGCGATTGGTTGTACCCCCTATGAGAAGATGTTTGGCAAGAAGCCATACATCAAACACATGAGAATTTTTGGTTCTGACATGTGGGTTCACTCACCACAAAACTCCAAGTTAGACAAGCGTGGTTTGCATGGTATCTTTCTAGGTTATGAAAAAGGTTCTTACAGAATAAGGATGACTGACTCTAAGACTATTAAGCTCACAAGAAGTGTTGAGTACAATGCCAAGTGGGGGGAGAATGTGGGAATTTTCCAATGTTACCCTGATGACAGTGATGAGACTGAGAATAGTCAAATGCAACCACAGCAACCCACACCCACTGATGAAAGTACTGATTCTGAGTCTGAAACTGAATCAGGTGATTCAGAGGATTTCAAGAGTGCGAAAGCCTCTATGCGACCCTCTGAAAGTTCTGATCAGGAATTGGAGGAACCATTGTTCACAATAGGTCGTTTTTCTCCTAAGAAGGAAGAGGAGAGTGTTGAAGACTTAAGGCTAATTCGCAGGTCACAAAGAGCCACAAAAGGCAGACCTCCAAAGAGATTTGCTGATGAGTTTGCTAAGATAGCAGTAACAGCTGTTAAAAACTCCAAGAAGGTATTTGAACCTTCAAATTTCCAAGAAATCCAGGATTTGGATTCAAAGGAAGCTGAACCATGGTTAAATGCCATGAAAGCTGAGCTTGATTCCTTGGAAAGGAACAAAACATGGGAACTTGTTCCAGTAGTTCCAGGAATGAAACTGCTTGGAAGCAAATGGGTCTTCAAAGCGAAGACTGATCAAAATGGCAAGATAGTCAGACACAAAGCCAGATTGGTAGCCAGAGGTTTTGCACAAGTACCAGGTGAAGACTATCACGAGACCTACTCACCCACAGTGAGGTATGAGAGCATTAGGCTTATGCTCAAGCTAGCTGCAGAGGAGAATTTACACATTAGTCACCATGATGTGAATACAGCTGTTCTGTACGGATCTCTAGATGAATCACTTTATATGCTTCCACCTGATGGCGTACAGGTAAAACAGGGATTTGTTTGTGCTCTGAAAAAGTCCCTTTATGGTCTCAAACAAAGTGCATGGTGTTGGCACACAAAACTCACTGAAGTATTGTTTTCTCTAGGTTTTAAGCAAGGGAAAGCTGATCCATGTGTATTTGTCAAAGAGGAGGGGCAAAAGAAACTGTATTGTTTGTTTTATGTTGATGATTTATTATTCTTTTGGAAAGATGTCACAATGTACAATAACGCCCTAGCTCAACTGAAAGAACACTTTGACATGAAAGATCTTGGTGAGGTAAACAACTACCTATCTCTGGAAATAGAGAGAGATCAAGATGGTAACATTCTAGTACACCAGTCACGGAAAATTGCTGATGTGTTAGGCAAACTAAACCTGATGGATGCTAACCCTGTAGACACACCGATGACAACAGGTTATCAGGTAGATGACACTGAAGAAGCATTTTCTGACACTACACTGTACAGAAGTGTGCTAGGCAAGCTAAACTTCATTGCCAGATGTTCAAGACCAGACATTGCTGTTAGCTGTAATTTGCTAAGCAGACAAGTCAACAATCCTACTGTTAAGGATTGGAAAGCTCTGAAACGCATAGCGCGGTATTTGAAAGGCACTATGCATTACAGACTGAGATTTAACAATCAGAAGTCTGGTGGTCTTGAGATATTTGCAGATGCAAGTTTTGGAAGTGACACAACAGACAGGAAAAGTACGTCTGGAGTTTGCTATATGTACAATCAGGCTCTATTTGATTGGTCATGCAAGAAGCAAACAACAGTTAGCTTAAGTACTTGTGAAGCTGAACTGAATGCACTGTCTTATTCACTTAAGGATTGTGAATGGTTGTTACAATTGTGCAAAGACATGAAAATTCCTGTCAAATGTCCAATCCAGGTTTACCAGGACAACAAAGCATGTTTGGCTTTGCTGAATTCTGAAGGTTGTAAGCAAAGCACGAAGCACTTGCAATTGAAGTTGCAACATGCTAGGGAAAGTATTCAGAAGGGACTCGTAACGGTGTCCTATATGCCAGGTGATGAAATTCCTGCTGATGTATTGTCCAAGATTGTATCAAGGGATCAACACTGTACCTATGTGCAGAAGTTGGGTTTGTACTGATATTGTACGAACACGCTGCCCAGTGGTGTTCACAGAAAGGGGGAGGATGTTGGTTTCTGCTCTCTTCACTGTGCAGCGAAAGGCTTGTCACAAGACAATGTTTACATTCCACAGACAGCATTGCTGTTGTGTTTCCCACGGGAAAGGGAAGCTGGATGTGACGTACACTGGTTTCCTGTATTTCACTGTTCACACAGTGTGATTCTCTCCGTGCTTCAGAGGAGAGAGGATGCCTTTTTCTGCTCCGGCAGAGTAAAGATGTTTTTCTGTAATCTACCAGCTTTGAAATGTAAATAAAGCAATATAGAGCATGTTGGCACGTATTCCTCATCATTCCACTGTGCACTTGGAAACTGCTACAAATCAACAGTCCCAGCAACCCTTCTCTGCAGATCTTGCCTGGAGGAGGCAGGAGTGGGGACTGAATGCCTTGCCTTCTCATTACCTACTCATGCTACTCCTTCCCTGGGTCTTTCCCAAGCAGTCTCAAACTATGCCTGCGGACAACTGATTTCAGCCCACTTCATTTCCCTGTGTGCCCTGGGAGACAAAGGGGATGGGGAGAAGCCTGGCTTCTGCAGCAGGAGGGGGAGACTCCTGGGCTTCAGTGTTCTGGCCCCACACCTATCCAGACCCCTCTTCTGCCTCAGAGTCTGAACTGTCCTCTGCCCTGACTCTTCCTGCTCACTAAACCCTGTTACCTTCTCTGCATATGACCCTTCCTCCTCCCAATCTGCTCCCCCCCCCCTTCTCCCTCTGACCACTCTCTGTCATCCCACCACCAATCCCCTGGCTCTGAGCCGACTTCCCAGGGGGCTCCCTTGGGGGTTTCCCCACTGCCGCCTCCCACCAATCCTCTGCATCCAGCCAGTCCGTGGTATAGACTATCGGTGTCCATTGTATTTTTCAAAGTAATATAAAAGAAATCAAAAAGCAGGAAAATAAAAGAGAAGGCCCCATGCAGTGAGGAGCTTACAGTAGGAAATGGGGAGGTGAGCAGCTTTCTGAACGTTACTCTTTAAACAATTTACACTCATGGAGCAACAAATGGGCAAGCACCAAGAAAGGATGTCCCGAGTGAGTCTTCAAGCCAGAGCACAGCTTTCAATCATTAAAGAAGATGATTGGTAAGGTCTCAGAGGGGACGGCTGACTCAGGTTACGCCTGGCATATGAGAAGATTCCTCCTTGAAAAGCCAGCTGGATGACAGGTGGCCTGCTACCTGCTTGGGGGCCTGGGAGGCCATAGATAGAATGGCTGCAGTCCAGAGACAATAATTATATCTCTCTCTTGCCTGGAAATTGCTGAACATTGTTTTATAATGGAGACAAGGGGCGGGGGGGGGGGGGGGGGGGGAGAAAACACAACCGAGCACTTTGCCTTCTCTCAGTAGAAATAGCAAGCAAGAATCCAGAACAGAGCTAAATCGGTTTCCCAGTTGTGGAGGAACTCACTGCCCAATAGACATGGAGAGTTAGTAGAGGCTTAGGATGGGCTCCTGGGTGTTTCCCACCAGGTCCCTGAGAAGCCTCATCTTTTTTTTAAGGGGTAGCATCTCAGCTCCTTTCTTCCCACAGAAGCAAAGGGCTCTCCAGCTCTACTGCAAAGTGCTCTATAGCTAGGCTGTACCAGGAGATGCTCAGATATCTGGAGGATGGTTCATTGGTGTTTGTGGACTGCAGCAGAAGTGAGCATAGGAAGAAACCATCTCACCCCATGCCATCTGTATATTTCATTCTCCCAGAAACCCAAGGCGTAACTCCATGTTGCATGGGAATTCCATGAGCAGGAAGATAGATGGGATGCTGCCTCAGTATGAGTCAGAAAAACGGTCCATCTAGCTCAGTATTTTCTATGTTAATTAGGAGCAGCTCAGGGTTTCAAAAGCAAAAGGGGTGATCCTTCCCATTCCTACAGGGAGATGCCAGAGATTGGGAGAAGGAACACTTTGCTTGTGTACCCCACCCACTAGCCACAGACTTCACCTACAAACCCCCCCCCCAAAGTTCAGCTGTGAGCTATATTGCCTTAATTAAAGGCTAATAAAGCCCTGGTCCTTTCATCCCACAGCCCTTACGTTGGATGGGATAGAAATGTAATAAGCAATTAAACCCTTGCCTACAAGCATAATTGATTCAATACACCAATCTGGCAAAAATATTGTGTGCATTTCAAATACCTCTCCGCTAAGGCTGACAAAATCTTATTTAGAAAGTAACAAAAAGGAGGTATTGAAGTATAAGGTGCAAGGCCTAATCCTATCATCCATTTCGGCATGTATTCATATTCGAGGTTTGTGATCTCAAAATTCTCCTAACACAATCTCATGCCAAATGGACATTCCTGAAAATAAATGTTTAGCTTATGGCAAGACCCACAATATCTAATACATTTCTCAAGCACAGAGAGATCAAATATAAGGTATGAGCATTGCTTTCTTAGCCTCAATAACCGCAGCCTTACATCAAGATCTTTATAAAAATCAATGAGAAGTTTCATGTAAGCCAAAAGCATTTTCTCCCCAAGAAAACTTATAAAGACATTCCTTTTACACCAGATGTGTGAAACCTCACTTGAATCTGAAGTAATTGGTGCTCACAATACGGTAAATCGACCTTGAAAAATTCAGCTTGCCCACTTGTGTCTGCATTGGTAAATTTTCATGACAGTTTTGCAAGGGCGCAGTAAATGTCCAAGAGAACACCCTTATATATTCTCCCCAGTCTGCTTGGCTTATGAACGGCATTTCCAATCTGTCTTGATCATCAATTCTTTGACGAGGATGGGATGGGAAAGGAATAAAGTTTAAAGTCAAGACAACTTTGGTAGGGAGGCAATATCCATGATGGCCAACGAGAATGGAAAGGGCAATGCAAGGAAGTCAATATCACTTTTTTATTGGAACCATTTCTCTTGGTGAGCATACGAGTTTTCGAGCTGCACAAAACTTTTCCTGTAAATGAATAAAGAAGTTTTAAGATAAACTCTATGACAAGGTTGCAGTTGACCTGTTTAGACTACAATCCCATGCAGGATTAATTGGGCATAAGCGCCATTGAACCCACTGCGGCTTATTTATGAGAAAACATGCGGATGATTTTCCTGTTCATTTCATATATGAACTCCAAAAAAGTGATAGTTTGCGCTCTCCTATCTTCATCAGAAACAAGTTCTACAGTATTATGATCCAAAGTATTATTATTATTATTATTATTATTATTATTATTATTATTATTATTTTACTTGGCATAATCAGAGTCTTTTTGATCAGAGGTTTGATGGCCCAGAAACTTGCAAGTATTTTAATGAATTGCTTCAAAATATGCAACACATCTGACTACCATGTAGGCAAAAGTGTGCAAGCCATATACGGCTTTCATGCCCAAGTGAGGATCTGATGGGAAGACTGGCTGTTGCCTCCCAGCACGGTTAGGCAGAACGTAAGACATATATTCACAAGCAGTGAATGAGGTGGACATGCAGCTTTCATACATTTTCCTATGAGAAAGTGTGAAGCAAACTGGACCGGTTTGATGTGGCCCTAAGGCCTAGACTTGATACAGAGGTGAAGTTGCCTTTGGCAACTCTCTGATACCAAGGCGCTGAAATCAGTTTTGGTGCAGAAATAGAAAAACTTCTCTAGGAGTCACACAAAACCAAGTGCTTGGAGAGAGGGACTATGGCCTGTCACTCAGCTCAGATATGAATGCAGACTCTCAGTGAAAATCTGTAACTTTTCAAGTACAGGCAAATTTGAGACAGCATGTGGCAAAGTCAAGACCAAGCTCAGCATGGATGGGACCCAAGACTCCATGTTACTGCCAAACCCCTTGAAGCATATCCTGACCCTGCCAAGAACTGAAATGATAAGCAGTCTGTGAGGGTTTTGGTGGGATGTGCAAGATAAGAAAGCCCCTGAGAGTTAAAAGATTTTAAAAGAAAAATGATTCCAGCCAAAGTTAATTAAATACCCGAATGAAAAGTAAGAGTCGCCTCTTTTCTTTCCCAAAGACAAATGGTAATATGAAAGGTGGGAAATGTTTCCCAAGCAAGAAATGGTGATCAGCTCCTCGTCACTTTCAATGGGAACACAATGTTTCTCCATTGTTACCCAGGCACCCTGTGTTCAGCAATAGTTCAGGCTATGTCACTGTTTTCATTATAGAGGTTTATAACTCAGTCATTTGAAATCGCTTTGGGATGAAATTTGGTACACAGCCTGTCAGCCCGGATGCAATTTTTTCCCTCTTACAAAAGAGTACTTAAATCGATTCAGCTGTTTTTGATTTAAAGATCGGCAAAAGCATAAAATTGTCAGAGTCTCGGGCACTTTATTTACCAAGCTCTAAAGTGAAAACGACATCAAGAGGAGCGCCTCATACAATGGATGAATCCTAATAGCTCCGTTGACATTGAAAATCGGACTTAACCCGTGGAACTAGAGAAACTCGTAGAGAAGTTTGCCAGTGCAGTCCTAAACTAAGTGCATCTGTGGCTAAGCACAACAGTCACATTTCATGGTATTTCCCAACACAATGGCAATATGTATTATGTGTTGAGCATCTTAAAAAAACTAGATACTGTACAGAATTCATTTAAGCACAGGCTGAGTCAAAATAAGCTTGCAGTTCAATACAGGAAAGGGCTATGTAAAGGGGCTGTTGCTCCATGGCCTAAGCCCCAGTTTGTGTACAGGGAGTGGGGGGCCGGCAATCATGCTGCATGCCAGCTGCACCAGTGGACCCACCATATCCATTAGTGCTATGGTGAACTTCCCAGTCATGCAATTCCCACCAATGTTAACCCAGCACGCAATGTTATACTGATAGCAAACAGGTGTTGCAGTTAGCGTAAGAAGCACTGGAGAAAATGCTGCCACTATATGCCAACAAAGTCAACCCCAAAGCTTGGGATGACTTCAATGCCAAAACAAAAATGGCATGATTGCATGTCCTTTGGAACAGACTTTAATAGATTCATCAAAATTTCTCTTCTGAATCTTGGGACCCTTCCCAGAGTTTGCAACAAGTTGCATGTTTTACAATAGAAATCTCTAAATACAGCTATATAGTTTTAAACATAAATGGCCTAATTCGTTGATTTATTTTTTTAAAGAAGAGATGCCTTTGCTTTGAAATTCAGCTTTGCTTTATTATGCTGGGTTCAAGTGTACAGTCTGAGGGAGATGAAAAATTAGCACTAATAAATTTTAATAGACCTTTTAAGAAGTATGTCATATGGCTCTTCTATAAATCAAGATGATGGGATTACAAATTCAAGAACATCTTGACCTGCCATGAGGTAAAGAATAAAAAAACCCTGATTCTGCTCTCACAAGAGAGGGAATAAAAATGAACAGACCTATTGGCATAAAAACGTGAGAGAATGCCCATACATAGAAAATGCAGAAAGGAAGAAAAACCAACTCATGAAGAATTTAGGATCAATTTTTGAATTTAATATGATATTTGAGAGATACTTGGCTGCTTCTTGACAAGCACGGATTCACTGGGAAGTTTTCATGGGGAAGCCTTGAAGAAAACACTGGGAGCTGCCATAGGTGGTCGATCTGTTGTCCTCCAGATGTGGAAGACTCCATCTTGATTCAGCCAGGGATGATGGCTGCTGCTGTCCAACAACCTCTGGAGGGTCACAGACTAAGTGCCCTCTACCAATGGCATTAAATTAGTTCACCTAATTTGGGCATTTGATGTATTTATTTTTGTACTTGATGGTTGTTTTTAAATTTTCAGATACTGTTGAAAGTTTGTTTAGTCAGTTTAAAGGTGTAGAGGTGAAGCACCTGGTCACTGGCAGAACCTGTTTGACTCCATGCATCCAAAAGGTTTTGAGGGACTTCATGTTTTCCTACATGGGAAGCTACTTTTGAAATGAAGATTCCAAAAGCAGCTTGCAATACCCTGTGTTTGGTATGTGTTTGTTTGTTAATTTTTTAAAAAACTAAACCTATCCAGAAACCCTAGCAGGCATGTCAGCTGGATGCTGGCCATATATATTTCTGACTATCACATTTCCTTCCAGGTGGCTGGGTCTTTGTAGGTGCATTGAGATTGCAATGCATCCAAAATTTGTAACCTGAAAAAAAATGTGTTCCCACTGCAATCCTGTAGCAACTTGCCTGAGAATCAGCTTCATTGAAATCAAAGGGACTTACTTCTGAGTAGACTAAGCTCAAGCTGTTTGTCTTATTGACAAACATTTGACTATCAACAAACTTCCTCAGATGTTCTGCCAGAAGAGGAACTTCCAAATTCACTTCAAATTTTGCTTCGGGCAAAATCTGGTGATTGCTTAGGGATGATCTATATCCGTACAAATGGGATTATAACAACCCTTCTGAGAAATGTCACTGGTACCTATTCAGTTTTGCTTAAGGATCAACCAACACATTTGCTTGGGGAGGGGAAATTTGCTTTAGGCAAGATTTTGATAGGCACCTGCTTCCTGAAGGATGCAGGGTGGTAGAAATATATTAGAAACCTGGCTGTCTAGTATTTATTTATTTATTTATTTATTTATTTATTTATTTATTTATTTAATGGCACAAGCTACCTAAGCTGATACTAAAGGCTGCTGCAGCATTTTATTAGATTATAAGGCAGCCCTATTTTGGAAAGTGTTTAATGTTTGATGTGGTTTACCCCCTCTCCTGTATTTTGTTGGAAGCCGCATAAAGTGACAAGGGTAACCCAGACAGATGGGTGGAGTATAATAAATTCATTATTCCTATTACTCTGCCTTTGCCCTGCGCTCTTTAGCGCCAAATCAGAACAAATAGAAAACCAGATTGCTGTTTGTTCCGATTCAGTACTGAACTGCAGGCTTTCCTGGGAGAAAGTAGCAGGGCAAATGGAAGTGAGCCCACACTTAACATGGACTGATTGTAACACTGGAGATGTCTGCCATGATATCAGTTTCCAGATTCAAGTGCCAGCTTCATGCCTAGGACTTATTAACAAACCAAGGCAGCAAATAATGCTTCCCCCACCAAACTTTTGGAGTGGGCTTCAACTTCAATGCTACAGAGTGGCAAAGACTTTCCTGTCACCTTGGGGACCTTGAATCCTGGTTCTTATCCAAGTTATGCTCTCCAAGTGCCATCTGTCATCTCAAAGGCAATGGAGTACATTTACAGTTGATAAAAGGCTGCTTAACAAAGCCGAAAAAGTATTCTTGCTCTGGGGTTGGGGGGGAGGGGAGCATTCAGAGCCAGGGCTGATGTACAATGCTATTTCAAGCTTAGTGAAGGAGCCAAGTCACTCTGTAAAGACCATCAGTTCTTCATCAGGTTTATAATCAGCCCCTTTGTACATAGAGGAAACTAAGAAATTGGCTCGGCTCTGCCTCTGCAGTTGGAGGCAGCAATTCTTCTGAGTACCAGGTGCTGGAAACCACAGGAGGAGAGAGGGCTCTGTGCTTGGGCCCTGCTTGCGGGCTTCCTATTGAAGCATCTGTCTGGCCACTGAGAGACAAGGATGCACTTGAAAAGTTACAGATTTCCCCTGAATGTCTGCATTCATATCTGGTTCTTTTAGATGCATCTCACTTTTCTTTCTTGTTGGAATTGTCTGCATTTGTGCGTTCAATATTTAACTTTTAAGAAATTCCCACCCCTCCTGGACTCCCTTCTCACTGAATATTTCTGACCATGGGATCTCAGCCAGTAGTTCCTTAAATCAGCCTACTTCAAGTCAAGAGTGCATGTCTGACTGCACTCAGCTTTCCTTTGCCTCTGTATCATGAAAGCCAGGAGGCCATGATCTCTTCCTCCCATGTCTCCCAGTGCTTCCACTTCGTCAATCAGTTCCTCCCTGTTGGCAAGGCCTCTCCTCCTGCCAGAGGGGAGGGCTTGTGAGCGGGAGCAGCTTTCCACTGGGGCAGGGAGGTGTGCTTGGCTCCCTGCTCCTGATTGCTTCTGCTGCTGTGGCCAAGCCTTCCAGCTGACCAATAGGGCAGGCTGGTGGGTGGGGCTAGTTGTATTTAAACAGCCGCAGCAGCGCTCAGCTCCCAGCCTGTTCCTGCTTTCTTTGGGTCTCCCTCCCTCCCTCCCTCTTAGGTCAGCTTCTTTTGCGTATTGATCTTGCTATGGACCGGTTGGTTGCCTTGGTTGCCCAAGGGGCCTGGTAAGACTTCTTTTTATCCAGTTGGCAAATTGGCACCAGCCTCTTGGTTCTTTTGCCTACCTCGTAGGAAATCGTCACAACTTTCTGGTATTGGCAGTTAGGCACTGGAATATGTGTGCTGTGTTGGAGGATTGGGTATGGGCCATCATCTACCCCTCCTCTTTTGGGTATTCTGTTAAAGGAATCCGGAGGTCGTGGATCCTGTCCGATGCCCTGCTGGTGAATAGGGCCATGGCACGACCCCCAGTGACGTCATGGGGGAGCTTCCAGTTGTATTTGCATCAACAAGCTCCTCCCATTGGTTGTTAACCCTGATATGACTCCTGTGGAGTCTTGTATTGCTGTTTCATCCAGTGCCTAAGCCAAAACTACTCACATGCTGTAACCAATAAAAGTTGTGGCCTAATTTTGCCCATTAACCTAAAATAATGTGTCTTTGTGTCTTTTTATACTCCTTTGTGGGTGGCGGGCCCTCGACTCACAAGGGCCAGTTCTTCCAGCTTGTGGAAAATGAAATTGTCTGTGAGGCAATGGAGGCATTTGTTAGATCTTACATTTTTGTCAGAGTTTGAGTTCCAACAGATATTTTACTGACTATGGCATTTTGGATATTTGTGTAACAAATGTAATATAGGTACAGTCTTCATGCTCAATAAGAGCTCTGTGTATTTTCTATCCGTGGGTCTGTATTTGACTACAAAAATGTAAAGGGTGAGTAAGCCCTGAGAGATTCATAATACCAGAACTGCTGTGCTTCTGAAATGTGAGAGAAGCATTTTAAAATTAAGTACATTTTAATTTTGCAGTTTGGGAAAATTCTATTTCTGTTGGTGAAACACGCTGCCCTTCAAGCAAGTGTTATGACAAGAAGCACACTGAAGAATTTTGTGCTATTGTTAAAGGAACACGCAGATGCTAACTCTGATTCTGTCTAATGATGCAGAGTAAAAGCTTTCAATTTGCAAACCACAGGCTGTTTCCAAGTATACTGCAGACACATGATTTAGAATGACAAAAGAACAGACCAACTCTAAAACTGAGTCTTGCAAAGTAAAATGTTAGCAAGATGCGAAGGAAGGAGGAATTGACTTGGAGCTGTAAAAAGCCAGAGGCAGCAGATAAAGAAAGATTGGCTCGGATTAGCAGGCATTATATTTCAGGCTACTGTTCTTATGTCTTCAGAATGGTTTGCATGGAACGTCCAAACACCAATACAAATCCTTATTTCTTCAGTTTAAGAATGATACATCTCAACACAAATGTACCCGGTGTAGCTTTTTAAAGCAAAATGTAGAAGAGAAACCATTAAGATGAAGAAGCTGGGAAAACGAAGGAAAGAAGCAGAAAGATTCAGAAAAGGGCCACCAAAATTAAAAGGCGAGAGAGAGGTGATGTGAGAAAAATTACACATGGCATGGAGAAGTGCGTAAGAGAAAAAATAATTATCCCTCTCTCCAACACTAGAACTCACAGACATCCAGAGAAGCTAAATGATGGAAAGTTCAGGACAGATAAAAGAATGTACTTCTTCATGCAGTGGTTAGTTAAGCCATGAACTCCCTCCCACATGGTGAGAGCCATCAACTTGGATGGCTTTAAAAGAGGATTAGACAAGCTCATGAAGGATAAGACTGTAAATGGCTGCTAGCCAAGATGGACATAGGAAGAGCCTGGTGGATCAGGCCAATCATTATCCAGTCCATCATTATCCAGTTCTCGCAGTGGCCAAGCAGGAGAGCACTCTCCCCTCCTTGCATGTTGTGAGTGTCACAACCATTCCCAAAGGTGCAGGGAATTTTGTTTCAGCAATGCACTGCAGTGTAACCATGGCTTATGTGCTGACTGAGATCTGCGGTATGAACAACATCAGCATGATGCCCTGGAACCTGGATACTGTTCAGCATCACATGCCGAGGTAAAGGTTAAATGGAAACTTCAAAAGATTCCACCAATGGTGTCTCTGAAAAATTTTACACATCACTTGGGAAGGCAGGCGAACTAATGCCAGTGTATTGGAAGAAGTAAAGATCACCCGTGTCGAAGCAGTGATTCTTCAACATCAACTTCGTTGGACTGGTCCTGTTGTGCGGATGCCTGATTATTGTCTTCCAAAGCAACTACTCTATTCTGAACTTAAAAATGGAAAGCATAATGCTGGTGGTCAACAAAAGAGGTTTAAAGACTGTCTCAAGGCAAATATATATATATATATAATGTAGTATAAACACCAACAATTGGGAAACACTTGCCTGCAAGCACTCCAATTGGAGAACAGCCTTTACCAAGATGCCATGGGCTTTGAAGACACTCAAACTCAGGACGCAAGGGAGAAACGTGCTAAGAGGGAGAAACACCATGTTCAACCCCTGCCCGGAAACCTATGACTCCACCATGGAAGGATGTGTGGATCCAGAATTGGCCTCCACAATCACTTGCGGACTCACTTTTAAAATCGTGTTTATGGAAGACAATCTTACTCGGCTACGAGAGATCGCCAAAGAAGAAGAAGAAATGGAATGCCTGTATGCATCATTCAAAAGGGACCAAACAACTGGAAGCAACCTCACTACCAACGAATGGTCAGTATAAAGGAATAGTCTCAGGAATTCAGCATTTAATCTTAAAAGCACCATATAATATTATTTATAGAAATCTGTAGGTGGGAAGGAAGGAGCAGAGTTTGCCTGACAGGAGAATAAATGAGGAATGGCCAGTTGGAAATAAATAAATAAATCTAGGACACCACCGCAGAAACAAAGAGGGACATTGTTCAGAGCTAATGGAGAGGAGTATTTCTCTGAGGCACACTTAAAGACTTAAGGTGAGAAAACTCTAGAGTATTTCATTACTCAGGCACATGAGTGATTGGGAGTATATTGTAAAAGGCAATTCATCCTGTACTACCCCCTTGTGGCCTATAATTTAACGCGCACACACCCAGACAGCCTGTTTAGCATAGAAACTCATGAAACAGAATCTAAAAGCAGATTTCTCCACTGAGGATCAGATAAACTCCTCAGCGAGCTGGACTACAGATATAGAGGCATGTCTGCAATTCCTGTTGTGGCTTTCTTTCTTCTGAACATTCACAAAGATCTCTACAATTTATTTATAGACTGCCACATATCTATTATGTAGTATCTCACAACAAGAAAGTCTTCCAGCTATTTCACCACTTCCTTTACTGCACTGCAAAAACAAACAAACAAAGTGAAAATCTGAAGCAGCTCAAGAGTAAAAGAAGAGAAGTCATCTTTCAATCTTGCTGACTGTTTCACATCCTGGATTGATTTTTTTATTCCCCTAATGGGGCAAATTCTTAAATAATGCATACAGACAGATTAAGGATGAGGAAGGCCCAGGGGTGTATTTTTTTTGTGGGGGGGGGGGAACAAACCTGTGGTATGATTAGGATTGCCTTTCTCTTCACAGAAGCTTTAAGATGTACATTCTGGAGGTCCATTCTTAACCTGAAACTGTTCTTAACCTGAGGTACCACTTTAGCTAATGGGGTCTCCCGCTGCTGCCGTGCCGCCACTGCACAATTTCTGTTCTCATCCTGAAGCAAAGTTCTTAACCAGAGTTACTACTTCTGGATTAGCGGAATCTGTAACCTGAAGCATCTGTAACCCGAGGTACCACTGTATATCATTTCACTTTTAATTTGATATTATTATTATAAGCAAGGCGGTTTACAAGCTGAAGAAACGACAAAGATCACACACCTTTCAACAATCTGATCCAATATGAAAAAGTCACAATAAAAACGTAACTTTGAAATGAACAGCTTATGTCAAATAAAGTAGTATTCAATAATACATTTGAATACAATCGTATGAGAAGCACAGAATTGCACAAGGCACAGATTTCTCCACCGTGGTGTCTCCACATAGAGAAAACTACACCTGTTGAATTATATCCTACTAGGTGGGCATTAGGGACGCGGGTAGTGCTGTGGTCTAAACCACTGAGACTTGGGCTTGCCTATTGGAAGGTCGGCGGTTTGAATCCCCACGACGGGGTGAGCTCCTGTTGCTCGGTCCCTGCTCCTGCCAACCTAGCAGTTTGAAAGCACATCAAAGTGCAAATAGATAAATAGGTACCGCTCCGGCGGGAAGGTAAATGGCGTTTCCGTGCACTGCTCTGGTTTCACCAGAAGCGGCTTAGTCATGCTGGCCACATGACCTGGAAAAACTGTCTGAGGAAAAACGGCGGCTCCCTCGGCCAGGAAAGCGAGATGAGCGCCACAACCCCAGAGTCGTTTGTGAATAGACTTAACTGTCATGGGTCCCTTTACTTTTTAGGTAGACATTAAAGGCACAGAGTCTTAATGGGGGGGGGATCTTGGTTTAGAAGGTAAATGTAAAGGGAGGGCCTGTTTTATTTTCATTTTTTTGTACATCAACTAACAAAGTTTAGCACACAAATACTGATAATATCCCTTGGTATGATGTCTCTCCTCTTCCTTACATGAGAGGCTTCCTTCTCAAATCATAAAACCCAGCACAACATTTGAGTATTTCTTAGTCTCTAACCAGTTGCAGAATTCCAACATTCCAATTTAAAACTGGCTGAAGCAAAAGACAACAGCAACCAGTTAGATGCCTTGGGAAGTTCATTAAGGGGGCAGGATGGAGGGTCCCTCTAGACTAGAGACTGTTGGGTTTTTGTGATTATATTCTATAAGGTGTCAGAGATGCAACAAAGAACATTAGTTGTGGATTTCTAAAGAACATCATCTTCCTTCACTAGTTCTGAGGTATGAAAAGTGACAGGATTTCAGCAGGAAATTATGGGACATGCACAGGTTGGAAGCAAAGCCGCGTAGCCTCAAACTTTTGCAGGTGTAGACAGTATTGAAAGCAGGATGTTGTAGAACCACCCCAATACCACCATGGGCACAAATAATCAGAAATAATCAGAAATAATCAGAAATCAGAAATAATCAGAATAATAAGAAAAATCTCTAGTGGGCTGCAAATTGTGGTGCCCCTATTGTTTATCATATACACCACAATCAGAGGTACATTGACTTTAATCCATGGACAGTAAATTGCATTTGTTATCCGTTGACAGACTTAGTTTCCATAAACTTGCCTAATCCATTAAAAGAAAGAAAGAAAGAATGAAAGAGATTGAAAGAGAGAGAGAGAGAGAGAGAGAGAGAGAGAGAGAGAGAGAGAAATAATCATTCCCAAGGCCAGTGAGCTGAGGCACATTTTTATATTTTTAGATCCTGTACAATTGCAAATGTACTGATAGTGACATAAGCATCAAACCTTAATAAAGTGCTCAAGATGGAAATATTTTTATACAGCCAAGCAACAAGATCATGCTTTTGAAAATAGCTTTCATCTAAATGCATTTCTTAGCATTTCTCCGTTGCTCTCCCTTTGAAGAAAGCTAATAGCTTATACACTCTTAATTATCAACTCGGTGCATTTAAAGGCAACAGTAAATGCTCTCACCTTTGCCCCTGTTCTCTGAATAGAATGGAAGGCCAGCCTTGTTCATTGTCTGTATGCAATTTCTGTTCCTTCTTAGTGGAGAAACATCTATCCCCTCTTTTAACAGGCATCCTGTTACCACTTACCTGTAGCAGAAAAGCCAACCTCTTGACTCCCCTGCAAGCCAGGCAGACCCATCAGCTCACTTGCTAACTACAGTGGTCCCTTGGTTCTCAAACTTAATCCGTTCCAGAAGTCCGTTCCAAAACCAAAGTGTTCCAAAACCAAGGCGCACTTTCCCATAGAAAGCAATGCAAAATGGATTAATCTGTTCCAGACTTTTTAAAAACAACCCCTAAAACAGCAATTTAACATGAATGTTACTATCTAACGAGACCATTGATCCATAAAATGAAAGCAATAAACAATGTACTGCAGTCACATAATCAATCAATCAATCAATCAATCAGTAGCTGAACTGTGTTCCACACAGTCAGAAAAACAAAAGAAAAAATCCACAAAAACAAAAATGCAAAATAAATAGCAAAAACAGACAGACCTCAGCATAACACTCAAAACGGAAGCGTGGCACTCAGTACGGAAGCTTAATACTCAAAACAGAGCACTTTTGGCTTCCAAAAAATGTTCGCAAACCGGAACACTTACTTCTGGGTTTGCAGTGTTTGAGTTCCAAGTTGTTTGAGTACCAAGGGGTCTGAGAACCAAGGTACCACTGTATACTTATTTGGTACATTTGCTCTAAGCCCTCACTCAGGAACACACAGCCAAGAGCCTATGAGATATTGCTCTTGTGAATCTGATGCTGCAACAAAACAACAACAACATCTTTTTGAGGTGAATCACCAACTTCGATATTGAACCTTTTCAAATTGTTTTTAGGAGACTCTCGTGGTCATACTCTAGCAGCTTAAAATCAAATGTGATCATATTTTTAGTTCATCAGAATTACTTAATTAAAATGGAAATCTTAAACCTCATCCACAAATATTTGGCATACCTGGCCTTCCACTATCCATTTGGAGATGGATGTTTTCCCATCGTACCCAGGCCGGAACTGAAGGGTGGCAGAGCGGGGGCTGATGTTGGAAATGACCAAATTAGATGGTGCACCAGGAAGCTCTATATATGGCAACACACCAAACAGAAAGAGAGGGAGAAAAAGAACACAGAGTCAGGGGATAAATACACAGCTCAACATTTCAACAGCTTGAACAGCTGCAATAGTAGTAGTAGTAGTAGTAGTAGTAGTAATTTTATTATTTATACCCCACCCATCTGGCTATTATTTTCCAGTGGCAGATCTGAACACCAGAAGTCATCTACTGGATCGCAAAAGAGCCCACCTGGTCCAACATCCTGTTTCTCTCTCTGGCCTCCAAAGAAACAACAAAGAGGACATGAGGCGAAATTCCTTTCCCCATTGTCAGTCTCCAAGAATTGATAGTAACAGGACTATTGACTCTGAACCAGGACATTGTCTGGAAGTTTTGAAGATGAACCATTCTCTGCTATGGGTATCAGAAGAATATTTATATCTTATAGAGCTCTATGTGCATTCAAAGCTTGGATAATACCTCAAAGCAAGTGACTCCTTGGTAGAAATGGGATTGCCAGTGAAACAAAATAATCATGATAAATGCATAATGATGCAATTCAGGTCATTGTATGTGGATAGCAAGGCACTAAAAGTGGTTTGAGTGCCACCTCATCTCACCTGCCACTCAACTCCCCACATGGAGAGGGGAGAGGGGAGGAATATCTCAGCTCAGACTATTTCCTTCTCCTCAGCCCCAGCAGCTTGCTAGAGTCCAGATTCTAAGCCTCTGCAAGGCATTCATGAAGGTGTAGATGCAATGGCACATTAATGCAGGGACTCGATTCCTTTAACTACACATTTCAGCATTAGCCTTGAAAAGGCCCCAGTATAACCTCCCACCCAAATCTTTCCTGAATCATGTTATATGACAACCATGCACCAGACCATTGCAAATATGAAAGATATACCAATGTAAATATATCTCCTGCATTTCCATTTTTCACTTTACTTCTGTAAGTAGCCCTTGTGATCCTTTGGCATTCAAAAAAAATAGAAGAAGAATTAATTATACCCATCACACAACAATATTTCTGGGGCTGTTCCGATTTCTGTTTTTACCAACCTGGAGGAACACCAGACGAAATGGTTGATGAAGTGACCATGCCGGTCCCCTTTGACGTCTCTGCCGCTACCTCTATCGTGTAAGTGGTGAGAGATGACAAGCCTGTAATTTTGTACTCAAGGGTTGTGTTAGCAAGAGTGCGAGCAAGACGCGATTCATTCCTGCTGTACACCTCCCAGGAGATTTGGTAGCCTGGAAAGGGAAGGGAAAAAAAGGACAAAGAAATCAAGCAGCTGTTATCAGAGGCGTCTTCCACGCCTGTTCCCTGTGCAGTCTTAAAAATCTATTCAAAGAACAGCTCAGTGACTTGGCCAAGGAGCCTCCAGTGTGTTGATACTCTCCTTAAACAGAAAAGCACTTTTCTATGTAGCAATGTTTGCTCATTAAGCTGGTGTCAAATGCAGCAAAGCAAAGGGTCCTGCCCCCTAGGCTGAAGGAGCTTCACCTGCCCATTCTGCTGCCCATGGGGCTTCAGAGAGTGACATGCCTACAGAGCCCTCGGCTGTGTTTGCAACCCAAGGGCGACTCAGTGGCAGCTCAGTTCTTGCTTCTTCAACATCCGCCTCAAGCATCAGGAAATTTTATTTCTGGATCATTTTATTTCTCTGCTCCTCCCACAAGTAGCTATTCCCACATGCATAACCAACAGGTTCACATGTGCTTGTCCCCAACATCCAGGTTTGAGGGTTATTTCCTGCAGCGCATAACCAGATTATATGTATACTACAGGTATAAACAAATGTCAGGGACACACACCCCCTCCCTCTCTGTCCCCAGCTTATGGTGGCATCTTCAGTTGCTGGCAGGAGGGGGCTTACAAACACTTCCTTTTGTGCCATGTTTCTTGGCACAAGTCTATGCTTAAAGCTCCGTGTCCGAGTGGTTGTTTTGTTTTGTTTTTTGATCTCGGTGCTTTCCCCAGAAACCTGTGTTTTACTGAGCAAAAGACTATCAGTTTTTCTGTGGATTGCCTTTTGCTCCAATTCAGCAGTAAAACATGGGTTTTCTTAGGGAAAGGACTGGGATGAAAAAAATGCCAGATGCTCAGATACTGAGCTTTAAAGCCCAGACCTTTACAGTGGAACCTCAGTTCTCGAACATCTCCATTGACAAATGATTTGGAACCTGAACGCCGAAAACCCAGAAGTAATTGCTTCTGTTTTTGAACACGCTTCGGAAGTCGAAAGATCTCCACACCTTGCATACACTTTTTTAAGCAGGGTGGATCATTATCTTGCCTTTTTCAACCTTGTACAGTAAAGCCATTGTCCTTATCTGTACAGCACCTGACCCTCCAACCTCACTTTTCTATTGTAGACTTGCTTGTTAAGCCATTCACTCCTTTGCTCTTTCATTTCTGCCTGCCTTCGGTGAACTTTCCAGACTATCTGTAACCCAATTTTCTCAATTTTGCTTCTGATTTTGCTTGTTCTCCTCTCTCCCTCCTCTGAACCCCTGGTGACAACTTTATTAACTCTGGAGCACATTTGTGAACCTTTCTTGTGACAGCCGAGAGAGAGCTGGTTGGAAAAGTTTGCTTGATTGCAACTTCCCTGGTGATTAGGATCAGGGCAGGAAGGTACAGGACACTCTTGAAGGGATGTGAATAGGATGTGATTCAAGCCCACTAGCGTAAGAGAGGACAGCTCTCCAGCAACTAGCTTGGTCATGAAATAACCACATTGGCCCTTCCAGTCTTGCTGAATGACAAACTTGGATGGGATAGTATTTTCAAGGATAAATAATGATGATTTTGACGTGATACACCATCATCTACTATCTTTTATCTGAAAACGGTCTCAGAGGTAGAGACATAAAATATATAAAGGAATAACTCAAGTGATTTCTAATAGTAAAAGTGTCTTTCAGGAAGGTCAAAAAGATTGCTGCATGTTTACCAATGCAAATCTACGGAATAAAAGGATGTCTTATCTGTTTTGCATCACATAATTGCTGGATCTCATATGGCACACTCAATTTTTCCATGAGCCTCTACTGCCAAGTGACCACAAAAATCTATGTGAGGGCAAGAGATTTTGTTTTGCACTCTTATCCTTACGAAAGTTATCTTCAAAAGCATCGCTTGCCCATCTGATGAGCTCTGCAGCAGTTGACGTGTCAAAGCTTTATCCTGTCACTCTGCCACAATGGTTGCGTGAACTGGCCCTGAGCAGGCAGAAAACCCCACCATCAACACACCAAATGTTCTACTTCTGAAAAGGAGTCCAGCCAAACCAGATAAAAACAAAGCACATGGAGCCCAACCTTGCTAGGAAGGAACTGAACTTGCAGAAGAAACTATGAAGTCCAAAGGAAGAGGCAGATGGAAGGAAGTTCCTTCCATCTGCCTCTTCGACTTTTTCTAACTTTTAAAAGGCAGAAACTGCACAAGATGAGCAGCATCCTAGAAGAACTGAAGAGGCAGAGGCAATTGGGTTTTATCTGACTCCAGTTTCAGGCAGGAGAAGAAGCATTCCTTGTTCTCTGGCATTAGCCCCTTCTCCATAAGCGGCAGCCTAACTGAAACTAATGACCAGAAGAGTTTCAGAAATAATTTTCTGTTGATCTGGAGTAAATTCTGTATGAGAGAGCAGTACATCCAATCACAAACTGTCCGTCTGCATCCAGGCCCTCATAAATCAGAGTTTGCTGAGGGAGAGAGGAAGATACTGAAATTTACAATGAGAGCAACGGGCAATTTACCAAAGCTGGCTTGCTCCCTCCTAATGCCCTCTGCGCTTTCCTCTCATTCCGCACACTAGAATTAAAAACCAAGTCACAGCAAATGACATCCATGCACCGAAGTGATGAAGTGGGAGCCTCCTAAGCACTCTTAGGTTTCTAAGCAGCATTGGATAAGCCACTGAACCATTCAAGGGAAATGAATGATTTCGCCACCTCCCATCTCCCTGCCTTAAATGCAATGTTCACCGTAACAGGGGAACTTTTTCTTCCTTATAAACCTTGCCTGACATGTCTCTAGGCCTACATTTCCTCATAAATAAAAGGGATCTTCACTTTCCTCCCCCTTTCCTAAAATAATTTGATTCAGGTATAGAACGAACTGTCACCTTACTAAGCCAGCTTCAAAGCTTCCATAGGACCTGCTTGCATCCCCGTTGGCTACGGCCATCTTGTTTCATCTTGTTCTCTGCTTTTTGTTTTCTAGCAACCACATGGACTAGCCCTGATTTTCTCTAGGGGGAAATGTTTCATAACACACCCACAACGACATGACACAGAATCCATGATGGAATCATTACTGGTTTGTTACATATACTTTTGACACCAAAAAACCAAAAAATAACCACATTTAACAGTCTAAAACACAACCAAAAATGCAACATTTAATAAATCTACATGGCAGAGGGGAATGAATAAAGCAATCCACCAATCAGCATTTCACCTCACCCCTCTCAAAAGTTTGGGCAAAGAGATGGGTCTTTAATTGCCATCAAATTCTCAATAAAGTTTGGGCATAACACACCTCTGAGGAGGTCATGCCATAAGTTGGTTGGTGCTTCAGCTCAGCACATGGGTATGATTTCATTGCCCAGTTGCCACATTTTGGGTTGAAAGCTTCCAGCAGTTGTTGGGATCACTTTCATGCAGGCAGGCAGGTAAGCAGATTTTATTGTTTTTGTGACCATATAACTTCCATAGAAGGAAGTATCCAAGTCAAAAAACACCAAAACACATTTTTAAAAACAACAACAACATTAAAATACATTTTGGCCTGGCCTGGCAGCCCTGTGGTCAGCATGGTCTTCACCTTAGTTTTCAAAGGCCTGTCTGAACAGGATGGTCTTAGCCTGCCAGAGGAAGGATAACAAGGAGGGCACAAGTCTGGCCTCTCTTGGGAGAGAATTCCACAGTATGAGGGTAGCCACAGAAAAGGCCCTGCCTCTCATGTGCCACCACCAACTGGGCCTCTGATGTTGCTAGGACTGGGAGAAGGTGCTCATTCAAGGATCTTAACAGCCAGGGAGGTCCATATGGGAGAGACGATCTTTCAGGTAGTGGGGTCCAAGGCATACACATAGACCCAATTAAATCACATGCATGTGAGAAATATGCGCAGCACAGAAGGTTATTAAAACTCTATAAAGCTTTTTGTCCAATACCCACGCTGTCTCTGCCTAAATAAGTGGGAGACATATCTGCTGCTGTGTGGATTACCAATCATGAAACAAAGGGTGTCTTTGCATTCCAAAGGTCACAAGTTTCATGTGCATAAACAGCAAAGATGCACGGCCCAGTGAAACCTCTGCCACTGACAGCAAAAGAAAACACATTCTTTTGGAGCACATCATACATGAAAAAATGGAATTTTTGGTCAACAGGGAACTAACATTTTCCAGACCCAGAGGGCCAATGTGAAGATTAAGATTTTAATGGATTATGATGCCCTTGTTATAAATTCAACCCTAAAAAGTCCTGACAACTGGAAACAGTGGCTCTCCAACCTCGTTGAGTTGCAGAGAAACAGAAACTACCGTGTGCATGTCATAGGGGTGGAGAGAAATGAGATTTTACAAGCTCATATAGATGTGGGGAGCTAAATTGCCCCACAGACAACTTTTATAGAGGCCATGACTGTGAGCTGGTTGTAACTGCCCAATGACCTCTCAATACACACCTTTGCTGATTCTTCAAGCTTTAAATAGTAGTAGCGGCAAGCTTGAATTCTCCGCCAGAAGCTTTCGATAAAAGCTGGCCATATTGATCACTGTGCAATGTGCAATGAGTTTCTTTCTTTTTCTCCTATTCCCCTCCCCATCTTTTTGTAAGTGGCTGCTTGCTGATACTTGCCTGTAATGATGCCATTTTTCTCTACAGGTTCTTGCCAGCTGACCTTGAGCGAAGTGTCCAGAATCTCAGTGAAACTCAGGTGCCCCACAGCTCCTGGCTCTGGCAATCAGAAAAGGAAATCTGTTATAACAGGAGAGGCTCTGTTCACTTCAGATCTGATTTAGCCAAAGAGAGAAAACAGGCACCTAGGCCAGGGCTACTACCAGCAGAGAGTGCTGTCAGAGCAATTAATGAAGAAGAAGAGGAGTTTGGATTTGATATCCCGCCTTTCACTCCCTTTAAGGAGTCTCAAAGCGGCTAACATTCTCCTTTCCCTTCCTCCCCCACAACAAACACTCTGTGAGGTGAGTGGGGCTGAGAGACTTCAAAGAAGTATGACTGGCCCAAGGTCACCCAGCAGCTGCATGTGGAGGAGCGGAGACGCGAACCCGGTTCCCCAGATTACGTGACTACCGCTCTTAACCACTACACCACACTGGCTCTCAATGTGCTAAGGACCATTCTAATTATCATCTACATACAAGATTTTACCCCATCCTCTTTTCACAGAGCTAAGGAGAGTGGCAGGAAGAGATTTAGCCACACTGGTTCAGTCTCTTCTCTTCATTGAATATAATCAGATCAGGCTGAATCCTGAAAAGCAGCCTCATGTGCTGTTGCCCCTTGTGGAAACAAACCATCTTGTTGGACGGTGTGTGTGTGTGGTGTTGGGCTCACATCGCCACATGTGGCAGACCTGTGAAAAGGTGGCCACATTCTGAGATGAACTGTTGAAAGAAATTAGAGGCATAACTGCACAAAATATAATCAAAGGGCATAGTCGCCTTTACTTAATCATTACCTAGTGGTCAATATGAATCTGCATTTTAAGCATCTTATTGGCCAGCTTTTATTAGCAGCCAAGGCAGTAATAGCTAGATATTGGAATTTTTAGAGGCTGTGCATTGACCACATGGACCAAAGAAGTCTGGCAATTAACATGGATAGAAAAAAACCCTGACTACTAAGCTAAAAACAGAAAGGGGAACAAAATGAAAAGACCACATTTTCCGTGGCTTGTCATACTTTTATTATGTATAGCACAAAAGAAGAGGGCATAGGACCTCATCCACATTACAGACTTTCTTTGGTTGCTGTGCTTGCACACAACTGGAATTGCCACACAACTGGAATACAACAACTTAGGGGACGTAAGTGTGAATGTAACAAGCTGTGATGTAATTCAATCCCATGCCTTTGGACAGGATGGGTTTTGTTGTTTTGTAAGAAAATAAATTTCCTGTCATATTTCTCACTGGGTTGTTATTTCACCTTCATAACAAAGTCTTTAAAATAAAGAAAGCCATCCACCTTTCCCCCATGTCTTTTGCAGGTGCTGAATAAATGTCTGCAGTGTCACATAACATTTGAGCAGGGACTTTGCAATAGTGAAGGGCACATGGAGGTCAAGGATATCCACCCACTGCTTAGAAAAGCCCATTCCCAAAAAGCACTTTCAAAATACCACTCACAGGGCAAGGATCTTCAGCACATGCGTGTAACTGGGCGGAACTTCTAAAGGAAGCTTTACAGCTTAAGCTCAACAGCACTTAAAACAGTATTCTCTGGTGGGCAATGAAAACAGTGTAAAATAGAACTAGCATCCAAAAAAATGTGCTGTCTTAGTTCAATCTTGATCTTCAATGAAGGCACAGAGACTGATTTGTGGGACTGCTACCTCTCCTCGCTTCCACAGATTTATTGAGAAGAGAGAGGCTTCTGCTCACTTTGCATTCACTATGCTTCTAATACTTGGATCCTTGCCAGACTGGGCTGTTTTCCTGCTCTGCTGACATCAGTTGGCAATTCATATTCTGTTTCCTCTTCACTTTTGCACAGGCTCTGATTCCTCTCCAGCTATGGAGAAGAAAGATAGCTAAGAGGCTAGTGCTAGCCAATTTCCAATTCTACACCTGCAATTCAGGGGACACTGTTGAAACTTCATTCTTCAGCCTCCAGTAATCAAAGTATTGCACAAAGAGAGCTTCTGGTACAAGACAAATCTAGGATTCTCTATTAATGGATGTACTATGTCCCAACTCTGGCCATAGGAGTGTCAAATTCAGGCAGACTTTTGCATCAATAAGCCAGAGTGGCTCAGAACACACTCATTTGGTCATAAGAAAATTTCTACATCAGGCTGGCTTGCTGGTCTTAACAACTAGGGAATTTTATTAATGCTGTGCCTTGTTGCCTGTAACTACTACCAGCAGGGGAGCTTATCTGTTGATTGACTCCTCTTCAGGAACATATGAGGTTTCTTTCTTGGAGAAAAACAGGGGGAGTGAGACTATGCTGATTCTCCTGGACATCTCAGTGGTTTTCAGTACCATTATCCACAGTATTCTCCTGAATAACTGTCTGGGGTGGAAAGTGGGGACACCAACTTATGGTTATTGCATTCCTGTGTTGACAGTCAAGTCTTGAACATGGTGCTGAATGACTACTGCTGGGGTTCCTGATGTTTATGCCATTGGTTCCCAGAGGGCTATATTCTGTCTTTCTGCTACTCAACATACCCATGCAACTTCTAAGTGAGGGCATCCAGAGATCTGGAGTGAGGTGTCATTAATATATGGATGGCATCCAACTCTGTTTCTTATTACAGTGGCACCTTGGGTTCAGAACTTAATTCATTCCAGAGGTCCGTTCTTAACCTGAAACTGTTCTTAACCTGAAGCACCACTTTAGCTAATGGGGCCTCCTGCTGCCGCCGCGCTGCCGGAGCACGATTTCTGTTCTCATCCTGAAGCAAAGTTCTTAACCTGAGGTACTATTTCTGGGTTAGCAGAGTCTGTAACCTGAAGCGTATGTAACCTGAAGCGTATGTAACCCGAGGTACCACTGTATCATCAAATCCAGATGAAGAAGTCAGTGAAACTTATTTGCGAAAAACCACTGGTCATTACAAATATTCAGACATAATTGAGCTGAGAATAAGTGATTCACCCATACATTAGACTCCATTTGGCATGATAATTTTTATCTGATCCATTGCATGGTAGAGCAAACACAGAAGCATTATATACTACCAACCAAATAATAGAGTCTTTAGGGAAATCACACTTCTGAAACTGGTATTTGCTTTGGGAGGAGAAGCACTGCAGGATTTCCCCCAAATGCATAAAGAAAACTCTGCCCCCCCCATTCATACACTCCAACTCTAGCAACATGACAAAAATTACAGTGTTAATATTTACACTGTTCACTTCATAGCAGAAAGAGCTTTACAGGCATCTCAGTCATGTCAATATCCAGTACTTTTCTATCAGTGGCCTGAGCACTGATGCTTTTCTTGCTTCCTGTTGCTCTACAGCAAAGGACTCAGCTGGGTCCCCTGCAACTGCTAGGTGGAAATTGCTATTCTCTTCTTCTTCTTCTGGAAGCAAACATAGCCCAGATTCTCCTGCAGTGAGTGACAAGAAGAGCTTCCCTTTCACCGTTGCGTGGAGCTGACTGTGAGCTACAAAGCCTTTCCTATCCAAAATGTTTTTTGTTTTTTTAAAATAATTTTTATTAACAATTTTGTTTAAAATTACAATGCCAATAAACAATACAATATAACATCTCTTGACATAATTCTCTTCACTTCTTTGGACTCCCTCACATCTCCCGCTCCTGCGTTCCTGTTTATAAAATTTTTCCAGCAAATTTATCCCCTTATTTTTATTTCTTATTATCTACTTTTCCAATGTTATATCTCTGATTTTAACTATCCTTTACTCAAATCTTAAAGAATTTAAATATAACCTACAACTTCCAAATTTTTTATCCTTTCTTAAATTTAGCTTATCTTCATAATTCGCTTCATCTAGCTTAATGGTGCCCAGTTGTTTATACTCTCGCATCCTTCTTAACATTCATACAATTTACAATATTTTTGTAGATAAATCTTGAATTTCTTCCAATCTTCTTCCACCGTCTCTTCTCCCAGGTCTCGGATTCTGCCAGTCATCTCAGCCAGTTCCATATAGTCTATCAGTTGCATCTGCCATTCTTCCAGTGTGGGTAGATCTTGAGTTTTCCAATGCCTAGCGACAAGTATCCTTGCTGCTGTTGTTGCGTACATAAAAAATGTTCGGCCCTTCTTTAACACGTTCTGGCCGACAATACCCAAAAGGAAGGCCTCTGGTTTCTTAGGGAAGGTATACTTAAATACCTTTTTCAGCTCATTATATATCATTTCCCAGAAAGCCTTCACTCTAGGGCAAGTCCACCAGAGGTGAAAGAATGTTCCTTCATTTTCTTTACATTTCCAACATTTGTTATCAGACAAGTGGTATATTTTTGCAAGTTTGACTGGGGTCATGTACCATCTATATATCATTTTCATAACATTTTCTTTCAAAGCATTACATGCAGTAAAGTTCAGCCCAGTAATCCACAACCTCTCCCAGTCCTCAAACATGATGTTATATCCAATGTCTTGTGCCCACTTTATCATAGCCGATTTAACCGTTTCATCTTGTGTATTCCACTTCAACAGCAAGTTATACATTTTTGAGAGTACCTTAGTCTTGGGCTCTAACAGTTCCGTTTCTAGCTTCGATTTTTCCACCTGGAATCCTAACTTTTTATCAAGTTTGAAAACTTCTTTAATCTGAGCGTAGTGTAACCAATCTCGCACTTTGTCTTTCATTTTCTCCTGACTCTGCAATTTCCAATTATCCTTTCCTATCCAAAATGGACAGGATGATGAACTCAGGAGCTTTAATGCACCATAGTCTACCTTGAAGGAAGAAGCAGTCAAGCACAGAGAACTACAGGTAGGCAGAATAAGTGGGTTAGAATGATCCTGGGTGTGTGTATTTGTGCGTGAAGGGGGGGAGAGTGGAGAAACAAAGCAGCGAAGAGTGTGCATCTAGCCCAGTCCTATCTACTTGTCTGACTGGCAGCAGGGAAATGATGAAAGTGCATAACAATTATGCATGGCACAGGGAACATGAAAAGAAAAAAAGGCTTTTCTCCCTCTCTCATAACACTAGAACTTGTGGACATCCAATGAAGCTGAAGGCTGGAGAATTTGAGACAGATAAAAGATGCCAGTATCCTACAGGCATCTGGTTGGCCACTTTGAGAACAAGATGCTGGACCAGATGGGCCATTGGCCTGGTCCAAAAGGCCTTCCTTGTGTTCTTATATTCAGTTCTTGCAAGAACACAAGAAACTGCCTATATGTCCATCTAGCCTACTATTCTCTGTTCAGATTGGTCATGGGTCTCCAGGAGCTCACATAAAAGCCATTCATATCCCTAGCCAGCAGGTTTGTTTTTTTAATAGCTTAATAACTGGACCTGTGATCTCCACTATGCTAAACAAGTGCTCTGTCCTTCAACTAAAGTCCCCTTTCTTGCCAAAATCACAAGCAGAAATATTTCCCAGTTCTAATTCTAATTCTAATTGCCAAGGACAAAACCTGGGAGTTTCCACATGTGAACTATGAAATCTCCTGCAGAACTATGGTCCTTTCCTATGTGCCATGGTAGGAAAGGAGATAAGAACTAATCTCTTGTGGAGCAGGCAAAAGAAGAAGAGGGGGAGACAAAACAACTGGCCTAGAGCCATGTTAGATGTACACACTTAGCAACCACCTGATCAGTTGTGCTGGTTTAATGTATGTCAACGGAATTTTTGAAGCCTTAAAAATCTGATTATTTCTGAAGTAATTAAAGCAACAGTTCTGTCTTCTGCTTTGCAATTCTGAATTTAAGTAAACACATTTGTAGTTAAGCAGCTTTGCAGATATCCAGTGGTTAGCCTGCAATCTGCTAGCATGCAAAAGTTCTGATGGCAGAAAATCTGTTCTTTGAACATAGAAGTATCTTTCCCAACAAGTCTCTCCCATGGCCAATTTGTCAGCATTTGGAATCAGACTTCTTTAGCACTGAAGCTGTCTATATGATTCGTCTTTGTAGGAAGAGTGGCGAACAGATGGTTATTCTCGAGGCATTGGGAAAGGAAATAACCACATCAAGAAGCTGTTCGTATCTCCTGCATTGTCTGGGTTTGTCTCTACAGCAGCAGGGGTGAGATTTCAGATGGGAAGCGGGGAATTGAAGTGAAGAGTACTTGTGCTGAACACCAAAGAAAATGTTTCTTCTCTCTGCAGGCTTTGATAAATTAGGCCAGGGAAAATGACAAAATAATAATAATAATTCTAATACACATCATTGCAAATTTGACATGCTATGCATGCCTTTTCCCCTTGTTTATTTTTAAATAAGATTTGTAAGTTGCCAAGATGTTCTGAATGGAGCTTTGTTGGGAACAGAACTGTGCTGTCTCACGATTAAATTTTGAATCTGGTGCTGAGTATCTCAGGGCCAGCTGTGTTGAACTGGGACAGCCAAGTACATACAAAATTGCCATAGCTATAGGGAGCCTCGGGTTGCACATCCTCCTACAACAGTAGCTGTGAGGCAGAGGAGACAGATCCATTCCCTGGTCCTTCCCATTTGAATCTACTGGTACTGAAACCCACATCTCATGTCCTGAGCTCCAAGGAGACACTTCTGCCATCAGACTCTGATGACTAGACCATAGACTCCCTGCAAGTTCAGGAAAAACCTGTGGAACTTTCCCTCAAAATGCCCCTGCAGCTTGAAACCCATCTGCTTAGAGTAAGCAAAAAAACCCAAACCCCCAGACCATTGACTGTGTCCAGATGCAGCACTCATTATGTAGGTTTTCCATCCCAGCTACCTGAGCAGAGACTCTAAAAACTTGCCCACTGCTCTAAGACACAGTTGAGGCAACTAGAATTTTCAGTCTGCTAACCATGGTCCTGAGCCAGCACCTTGGTCTTTGTCCATGGTCCTGATCTTGCTTTGCTTTCCCTCAACTTCCAGTCTCTTCTAGAAACCCAGGCTTAGTGTCTCTATCTTGCTCTGGCAATACCTTCCCTTGTGGTGGTAGATATCATAAGAGATTGAGACAAAAGCATGCATGCACATAGAAGGATGACTTGGGAGCAATAAAATTTTACCTGTGGCCCAGCCAGCAATCATGCTTTTATAAGCATGATTGGGCACAATTTAGAGGGAGCTTCTCCAGCACAAGCTCTGTTGGAGGGAATGAGAACCAAGAGCAACTGGTCTTGCACAGCCTCCATTAAGCAAAGCATAATCCTAGCAAGATGGAGACAGTCAAGAGATGGTGCACATTTGGTGAAATGGCATTCCTTCTGGTGGTGGTGCGTTTTCAAAAGCATCAGACCTGCAGATTTGGGAGTCCCTTTTGCCCACATAAAACTGCTCAATAAATCTTCCTCAGAGGCCCCCCTCTTCTTCCTCCCACATCCTGGCCTTCAAAGTCTTATGATGGGTGGAAACAGGGCATAGAATCATTTTGGTTATAGTACCCTGGCTCAGGAATGCTCTTCCCACAGAGCCTCAGTCTCAGTCAAGCTGAATGTCTTGTCGGCAGAAGGTAAATAAAACTTTCTATTTACCCTCACTTTACAGATCTTTCTTTCATAATTTTAAATTCTGGCTACAACAGCAGCAAGGATACTCATCGCAAAAAGCTGGAAAACTCAAGAATTACCCACACTGGAAGAATGGCAGATGCAACTGATAGACTATATGGAACTGGAGGAGATGACTGGCAGAATCCGAGACCTGGGAGAAGAACTGGTGGAGGAAGACTGGAAGAAATTTAAGGACTATCTACAAAAATATTGTAAATTGTATGAATGTTAAGAAAGATGTAAGATTAGCAAAAACATGGCTTCAACAAACTAGTTATAAAGAATATAAATTTAAATTTAATTGGAAGACGAAAAGATAAATTTTGCATAAGTAACATTTTATGATTAAGTTTTAATAAGAGTATGTTAAATCCCAAAATTTGAGATATTAATATTGGAAAATTATATTATATGAATTAAACCAAGTTAATAATTTGCTGGTAAAATTTATGAGTTTAGAAAGCAGGAACAAGGGTTGTGAGGAAGTCCAAAGATGAATATGAAATGTGGATATTGGAAAAGATTGTGTTATTATCTATGTATTTTATTGTTAAACTAAAATTTAATAAATATCATAATTTTAAATTCTGTTTCTTCCTAGTGGATATACTGATGCTTTGCTTCTGTTTCTATTGTTGTTTTACTTGTTTTTTTGTGTCTGAAAAACACATTGCAAGCTGCTCAAGGTGTTCCTTTGGGAACTGACAGGTGGGGAACTATACTCCCAAGTGGATGGATTAACATGAATTCATTGGAGTTTGCACAAGGGGGTATCTGCAAATTATGCACACTGTGACTGCAAATCTTGTGTGTGGTGGCAGTGGACAGCATGGTTCTACCTGCCAATATATCCCCCAGTTTCTCTAAAACAAAACGTATAAAATAATATGTACCCCTAGAAGAGTTGACTGCATCCCACTCTCTCAGGAGGTTTCCTCTGGCAAAAGCTGCAAGGTTACAGTGCTATCACGGAATCATAGAACTGTAGATGCTCAGAAGCCTTGTACATGTTAATCACATGTTTTCTATCTCCAAACTTGATGGTGTCTCACCATGGAGACACACAGTGGACAAGCACAAACTCTTCTGTCCCACAAAGTGTGAAGTGGCTCTGATTTAATAATTAATTAACAAACAAACGTGAATTGAATAATAGTTTGTTCTTCAGGGGAAATTTAAGGAAGATAACTAGTTATTATGTTCCGGTATTATTATTAATTTATACAAATAAAATTATCTACCCAGAAATTAAAATAAGTCTGTATTTTCACTGGGAGCTGTTCCATGTTGGAAGGGTATTCAGTGCCATAGCTATAAAGCCCTTCCAGCACGGAACAGCTCCCAGTGAAAATACACATTTTCAGTCTGCGGTGGTTCTTTGAATTGCTTAGTAAGTTTGATGAATGGTTTCAACCTAATTAGGAAGTTACGGTTATTTGCTCATCAGCCAGCTAGGGATCATGTGGAAAAGCTGTTCATTGACATTGGTCATTCTTTACTTACTGTCTTCATGAGTCTTGAGCAGCTGTGGCAAGCTCCGTGGCCCATCCCCTGGGGTGGTGAAGCAGAGGACGGAGGTGTAGTAAGCAGTAAATTTCTTCAGGTTGGTTATGTAGCCGCTGTGCACTCCATGAAAGTCTGGAGTAATGGTAACAGCAGTCACAGTTTCTGGCGCATCAACTGGCCAGGCCAGGAGCTAGAAATGGGAACATTGATTAAGAAAGCATGAAATCACAGCAGGGATGGTTCCCACTCACAGTCCAATGCATGGGACCGCCAGGACCTCATTAGTTCACTTGTAATAGCACAACATTACTATTAACACAATTGTTGCCAATTGGCTGGATGTACAAATTTAACTGTGTTGCTGTGCTTGATGAAAGCCTTGTGCATTACTTCCAGCTATAAACAGAGAATGTTAAAACTGTGCTGCTAAAATCTGATTCTTAAAAAAGAGGCAAACACAAGTGCTTTAAGCTAAACTTAAGGAGTTACATAACCCCGACAGAGAACCTCCTCCTGCTTCCAGGAATGAATAATCAAAGGGATGAGAAAATAATCAGCCAGTTGCTAGAGAACAGAAGGGCTAGGAAAAGGGAGGCATACCACTTGCCCAAAATGCACCAGTGTCAAAACAAGCTTGCAAGGAGCCACAATCATGCCAGGAAGATGAGGGCCAGGCCCACCAACCATAGGAGACACTGAAGGTCTAGGGTTGAAAAGGGGCAGGGTTTTGGTGGGTGTCATGCTCAGGAACACTGAATTCATCTTCCACTATTCCCCTCAGTAGACCTAAGCCTCCAGCCTCTGCTCCCTCTCTTCCATTTGACTTACAGAAACTGCTCCAGGTCTGGGTTCAGAGCCCTGCCAGGATGCTGTCATAACCCTGTCACATTACCAACACCTGTGCAAAAATCCTCAACACACAACACAGAACCTTAAAACAAACCCCTTTGGATAGGGGAGGGGGTGGTGCTCCCCTGTTCAAGAGCCAGGGAGAGCAGCCTGAGCCAAACACTGACTGCAGCATTATGTGGGGCTGGAAGGGATCAAGGAAGGAGCTGCCAGGCCTGTTCCTAAGTGACCCCAGAGACAGGGATGTCCTTACCATTTAGCCATCTCAGATGAAGGATGCTGGCAGTCCCTGTGCTCATTCTGCCTGAGCCCCTCCTGAGTTGGCACCTTGGGAGTGGAGATGCTTGATTGCTACTGCCTTGGGCTGTCTGTCTTGCCTGGATATTTACCCTCAAGGTAGCATAAAGTGAAAGGCCCTTGAGTAAGCAAGCAGAGTCAGCCAGGCCAGGGCACACACTCCAGCAGGCATCGTACAAGCACTGCTTAGGTGACCCATGCCACTGCCATAGCATCGCATCACTGTCTGATCAAACAGGCAACAGTGGAGCACTGAACAAGGGGAGACAAGACGTTGGATGCTGCTCTAGATGTGTCATGCAGCCAGCCCTGCACTCCCCAAAATAGGCTGCTGCCCCCTAGTGCAGTGGAGTCCCATTGACACTGTTGGTGCAACATCCAGCAGTCAGTCTGCTCAGCTCCTGCAAGCACAATGGAGAAGAAGTCACCTTATTCTTCACCTTTGGTAGCAAATTGTCTCAGGCTGACTCTTTAAGAGTGTGTCTTGGCACACTTGGTAGGATCCTTGATAGTTGAACAGAATTCAAACAGCAAGCATGATCCAACTCGCTGAAAGGCTTATTAGACCTTGCTCCCCTGATCACCTTTTATAGCACAACACTATTCAACTGCTCAGTGCTGTTAATTGCTGTTAATTTGTGCTAATTGTCCCCAAGAGCAGTTAACAGAGCCTAAAGGGGACTGCTTGATGCATGGACACATTTGTTGCACTGGCTACTGGCAATCGCAGAAGGAAGTTCCCCCCTGCCAGTAGTTTTTTATGTAGGTTGACCAGGGACAAAGATTTTCACAGAAATAATAATAAATGGTTCCCAATCCTGTATTCTGACACTGGGACAAAATTTGGGCAGGACCCCACAAGGGTAGGGCCCAAAATTTAACCCACCCTTCAGACTGCAGTTTTACAAATCAGCCTGCCAACTCAATGTTCCTCCCGTACCTGCAAAGACCTCTCATGGCAAGATTTAAGATGATTTAAGATGACCCTACAAATGAACCTCCAAGCCATGATCAGTACGATCATACAGTAGCAATCTTACATGGGTCCCTTCTTCAGTCTCCAGTGAGTAGCTGGAAGTGGAGAAACATTAAGAAGGACCTCGTTTCCCTTGCTTTTAAAATATACAAAAACTCTGGATTCCCTCCTTCATTTCTCTGCCACCTTAAGCGAAGAAAATGCAAGAATCTTCCCCAGGATTGGGGAAATTAAAATTTACTCTGAAGAGGAGGAGGAGGAGGAGGAGGAAGAGGAGGAGGAGGGAGCTGTTATGAATTGCAAGCATTGTGTATCTGCTTGTGGAAGAACATGGATGCCATGCTCAGCTGCACCTAACCAGCAAGCTGATGAAAATCACAGATATGCCCAAGCTCTAGGCAACCAGAACTTAGCAGCACAAGAGAAAGCAAGTTGTTCCTCCTTTTGCTCCTCTTCCCCCCCAGCCCTGTGCATGGAACTGTCACATCATGTTCAGAAGACTCACTGAGATTCAAGTGAGTGTCAAATGAAAATAAACCATTACATAATGACAAACACAGAGCCTCACTTCTCCTTTTTTGAATCCTAGCTATGAAAGAAAATGGAAATGTCCAAATGTTAGTGACTGTGTTTTTACTCTTCCTCATTTCCAAAGAATTTAGCACCGCACAGTTCTATTAATCGAAGCCAAGTGCATTTGCCACATAAAAGATGCAATGGGTGGAACCAGCTTGGCAAGCAGACACTCAAAAAATTGACTACTGGTAATGTATAAATCATTACACAAATTATGCAGTACAAGTAAATGTGATGGAAATGTCCTCCCCAAACTATCCATATTACAGTTAAAGAAGCTATAAGAGAAATATGAACTGTGCAGCTGTTTACGTCTCAAGGAACTAAAGAAAAGGAAAGGAAAGAGAAAGTTGACAGTTGAAAGCACAGAGATCACTTCTTCTTGACAAGTGCGAATTAGCCTGTGAATCACTTCATATGCTTTTTTTCCAAAGGAAACTGCAGTTTAAAAGCAAATTGGGTATAAAAACAAGTTTGGATAACAGCCAGATGAAAATGCTGGATTCACATGTTTAGGAAAGAAAAAAAGAAATCAAAACTCACAATGGAAATAACATACCAGTCTCAATTCTCAGGACTTTTACTCAGGTGCACACCCCTTGGCATCTAAAGGATAAATGTTGCAGCTACAGATTTGGATACTATAGTAGCAAGTATCTAGATTTTCCAAGCCCCTTCCACACACCTGAAACAACTCTGAATAGTGGAAGCACAACTTTAATAGTCAGCCATATTCATTTTCATTTTATGGATGGAGAACCAATCCTGGAGGCTCATGGCCCAACCCAGATGCTTCAGTCACTGCTCCTCTATCTCTACCAGACATCTAAAATAGTACATGATGAAACATTCCATGCATGTGGCACAATCTTTCCCTTCTGGGAAAAGGGAGGAATATTGTGCAAATTGGGCTGGCTATTTGTACAGGCTTTGTGGAGTGCACGTAGAGGAATATGTGGTGAGTGGAGTGGGTGAGATCTGCTCCATTTCTCCACCATTGCAGAAATGTTTGAATCATGGTGAGGACTTGCCAAGATGGTCACTTATTTATTTGTTACAAATTGTTTTCATCCCACCATTCAATCCTGAGACTCCCCCAAGGCAGGGTAGAATGAAACAAAAACAATGTTAACATACCCTTAACAAACCATCCATGTCATGGATCTCCTTGCAATTTTACACACCCTTTACATATAATGCTACTTCTTCTTCCTGTTTGGTCTATTCCTTTTGAATAGGCTATATCCCTTAATTTTTGCATTCTAGCCATGAGTCTCAACCCACTAGGTTTCAGTAATACCTATTAGTGCATATTTGCCATCCTGCATTAAGAGCTCAAATTCATCTTGCTTGTTTTCCATACTTTGTGCATTAGTAAAAAAGACAATTGAAATCATGAGTCATTCCCTCCAGCTGCTTCCTTCTTGTAGTTTCCTGCCCTTTATCAGGTTTCTGAAGCACCACCTCAGTTTCCTATGCATCAATGAAGCTATACTCCCCAGTACCAGGTGTTCCCCTGTCACCTGATCAGTTTCGTGAGACTCTTAGCAAACACATTCTTGCCAACTCTTGTGAGGTGCAACTCATCTCTTGCCAGAAGTCCTTCCCCGAAGAAGCAGAGACCATGGTTTAGGAAGCCAAACGTTTTCTAATGACACCACCCACACAGCCAGTGGTTTACTTTCAGTATTTTCTTCTCTCTTCCTGGGCCATGACCTTTAACAGGAAGGAGTAATGAAAAAACCGCCTGTGCCCCAAGACCCTTCAGCTTCTTATCTAGAGTGTCATGGTCTTTGGGGTAAATGCAGTCTTTCAGATCCTTAATTGTCTAATGAGTACTTGAATCCAGGCCTGTCAGATTGATCTGCCATCACATTCACTGGATCACAAGTGGTTATAGTTTTTAGATATCTCAGTGGGAGAGGTGGGAAGCAGGCTTCATTTCTTCAGTCCTGCAGAAGGACCAGCTTCAACAAGTACTTTTTGCCCCTGAACCGTTTCATTCCAGCTGGGCAATGTACAAATTACTATTTACTTTTAAGAACTGGTGCCTGAGTTTTCTTTTTTCCTCTTCCCTCCCTGCCCCTTTTCCCTTTTCGCTGTGTCTTTTATAGTGTATGTCTGTGGATAGGTTCTGTCTTTAATTAACTGTATATAAGCTGCAATTGAAGCCTTTGGGGTTGAAGAACAGAGTACTAATGCTCGGAAATTCTCTAAAAGTTCTCCCAAATATGTATGTGTGTATTATTAGACAGACAGATAGATGGACCACACTCTGGATATCTACAGGAGAACTTGTCTCCACTATGGTACTTGGTAAACATGATGCCAAAAATCACCCAAAGGTATACTTTTTGAGACAACAAATATGCAACAAGCATATTCAGAAATACAATTAATCAATCAATCAGAAATACAAACGATAACAATCCAGTTTCTTATATCTGTAGAACTACATCACAGTAAGTGATGACTGGCATGCCAAACATTAATAAAGTTTACTTATAAATAAAGTAAATTTATTTAATAAAGTAAATAAACAGATAATTTAAAATGCATTCAGTTTAATAAATCTATAATTTTATGAAAAACAAACTGTCTTGTGGTCTTTGAATGAAGGGCTGAATATAAATTTAATTTAAAATAATAATAATAATTTCAAACCTTGTATCCCTGATTGATCCCGTTGATGAATTGCTGTGGAGGAGGGTTCCAGAAGAATTGGATGGTGGTAGAGTTCACTGCTTCTGCTTGGATGTTCTGTGGAGGAGCTGTAGGCACTGGAACACCAGTCAGGAAGACGACAAAGTAAAATTGATTGCAGGCAGGGAGAAGAAATGGAAGAAAGGAGAAGTGAAAAAGAAGAAACCTTTAGCCGCCACTCATGATTCAAAGCAAATAACAGTGGTTTGAAGAGAGACCTGTGATTTATGTTTCTGATAGTCAGTGGTGACTTTAAAAGAAAGTTAATTGGGTTATTTCTCATTTTCTGTTTGGAGATTCCTTCAACAGGCAGGGGAAGAGATGAAATGGTTCTTGTGGATTATTATTCTACAGATGAGGTTTTTCCCAAAGACCTAAGATAGAAGCACAGATGGTGATGGGTGAATACATCTCTCTCAATTATCCATGGTGCAATGGGAACCTGCAGTTTCAAGAAGAAACTCTCACAGACCAACAGCAACCCTACAACCTCTCTCAGGAAATCAGCAAATTTCTTGTATGTTCATACTTGAATTGTGTTTTCCTTTATATGCTTGTTAATAATGGGATATTATATATAAATATATATGTATATATTTGGCCCTAGAACATCGTTTGCTCTCTTGTATTAGGGAACAAACTGTCCAACCCTATGCAAGATTACTTGGAAACATCTCATTAAGTTAAATGAGGCTTACCCACATGTAAGCATGTTTGCATATGATTGCAGCCTAAATTACACAGATTCAAACAAATAATGCATTACATCAGTGTTGTTATGTACACTGGACAGTTGGAATGATATTTCCTATAGCATTTTATTTATAAACTAAGAAGGACCTTAACAAAAGTGAAAAACAGTAAGTTTTAAAACAATCGTTAGAACTCCCAAATTAAACTTCACCTATTCATAAGGATTCTGGGTGCAATATAACAACTATAGCTGCAAATGACTGATGGCTGAGCAAAGCAGTGCTTGGCAGGTTTTGCCCCAAAATGAGGATAATGCCCTAATTTGATTGTTAACTTGGATTGTTAACTCTTCTAATCACAGAGAGTTGAGAACAACTATTCTATAATACAGTGGTGCCCCGCAAGACAAACGTCTCGCAAGACGGAAAACCCGCTAGACGAAAGGGTTTTCCGTTTTGGAGGCGCTTCGCAAAACGAATTTCCCTATGGGCTTGCTTCGCAAGACGAAAATGTCTTGCGAGTTCCTGCGGGTTTTTCCCCTCCCCCCTTTTCCTAAGCCGTTAAGCCGCTTATCAGCTGATCCGCTGGTAAGCCGCTTAACAGCTGATTGCTAAAAGCCGCTAAACCGCTAATAGCGCTAATCCGCTAAGCTGTCAATGGGCTTGCTTCGCAAGACAAAAAAACCGCTATACGAAGAGTCTCACTGAACGGATTAATTTCGTCTTGCGAGGCACCACTGTACACTCATAAAAATGTGAGAAGTTTACAGTGAACTTGTATGTCAGTTTTTGCATGATGAGTCATATTTGCTGTAACCTGCTTGAATAAGAAGAAAACTGTGGACAATATGGATGCCATAATTGGTAAAAAGATTCTTGGCTAGATAGCATCAGTCCTCATTGGTCATCTGCACTGTTAAATTGAGGATAAGTTATGTGTGTACAAGACTACAGTAACAGAAGTCATCCATCACTTTAATTCCACAACCTGAAACTGATTCCTGAAGTCACTGCATGTATGATTAATCACAAGACTTTCTGGAATCACAGGACATTTTGTGCTACTCTCATATCCAGTGGAGTATATCTTGCTCAGGATGCCTTTGGAGAAGGGTTCAAATATTTTTCCCCAGTGATCAATTGACATAATAATGTTCTGATGGTGCACAGTAAAGCTTTACATATGGCATCCTTCCTAAAACCCACTCCCAACTTTCCTTGACATCATCAAAGAATTGTGAAAATTATATCATGCCCTAGAGCTCAGGCCCCCTCTAATGGACAACACAGAGGTTTTGGGAACACCAAGGGAGAAAGTTTATGAAGTAACCACCCCAATAGAGACTCCCACAAAGGAAGAAGAGAAGCTCTAAGGAAGAGCATGCCTCCTGTCCTCTGCACTTGAGGAGAGGATTGGTTTGTTCCCATTCTTTGAAGCCAAAAACTTGTTCCCAGAACCATCTGAATATGGCCCTATGCTTTCACATCATGTCCAGGATCAGAAGGTGTCTTCTCTCCCATGCTGGAGCAAAGCCACGTGGGACTGGATGTGGACCCAGTCTGAGGAGACATTCACCTCACCACAGGGTTACATAAGATTTGGCAAGACTGCAAGCTCATATCTTGTCCATTTGCTTTGTATTCAGTACACCTTTGGTTTGTATCTAAACTACAGTGAACTGTCCGTGGTTCTGAACAGCTACAGCCTACCGTTGCCTCTTCCTACGCTTTGGTTCTGAAGGTGTGTGTACATTACTTTTTCAGGAAAAGAAAGTAAATAGAGAGAGTATAAAAGAGGAGCAAAAGAAAAGGGTGAAGATAACAGACTACTGTGTGTTTCCAGAAAAGAGACCTTGGTGGAAGCAGTAAGTTCTTGCCTGAAACATTTCATTTCAAATGGGGTTTACACATGAGAACTTTCCTGTGATTCAGGATCTGTTTTCTGTTGTACAGCCATTTATGGTCCCCAACATCCGTCACATGATGTTTTCCATTGTCACCATCCCTTTATGGTAGGGTCACTTCTATTGAATTGAGTGGGTTTGTGAAGTGATAAATATGGCAGTTGCTGGACAAGGGGGAGACTCTTACGGAAGGGACTGTAAGCAGTTTTACCTCCTTGGGGAGTCCTGCCTCACACTTTGAAAAACTTAGTGACTTCCTGGCGGATGCTAGACTGAAGGTTCTGAAAGTGTTTCCCACAGAGCTTGCCTACAGAAGTCATTCTTAAGCATTTTCCTGCTGCCTGCACACTGCACACCTCTGAGCGTCACCTTTTTCTTTGAGAATTCTGATGCACTTTGAGGAAGAGGATGAGCTACCTTTAGGGACCAACTGTGGTAAAGGAACTCAGAATGTCATGAAAGAATGCAACATGCAAACAAAGTTTCTGTTCATTACCCTTACTTTTGGAAGCTAAAAAAGCTGCCCAGGCAAAGATACCAAAGTATTTACTGACAACATCTACAGGAATGTGGCAAACTCAGTGCTGTTTTCCTCTATTTCAAAATGGAAAATGTTCTGGTTTTGTGAGAAGGTGATGTTTTTGAACTCAGAAGAAGAAGCACTGCGGCTTAAAGGATGCCTGTCATGAAAAGGGGGGGAGGGGGAGATAAAACCATGTGTGGAAAATGGTAGCTCAAGAAATAATAATTTATGGCATAATTATTTCTTTCAGAGAAAAATCAACTTCTGAATCTCAATGAATGCATTTCATACATGGATAAAACAAGACTGACTAATGTGCATAAGCATCTTTTGGGTACAGGAGTATAAATATCCATATTAATGGATTTATCAGGAAAAGTGCCATTTGAACTCCATGGAAAGTTGCAGTGTTACATTTTATTTATTTATTTTGTTTGGTTTTTTATTAAAGATTTTGTTGATTTACAAAAGTGTGCAATGTCTCTCTCTTGCGTTTTTTTCCCCCCATGTAACATTTTTACAAATCAGTTTCATTTGTTGAGACATTAGGAAGAAAAGGGGGAAAGAGGTGGAGGGGGGGAGAGATGGGTGGGCATGGGGTGGGGTGGTGATGTTTCTATTTTACTTACTATATGTAGGGTTTGGTGTCAGCGTTGCTTGTGCAGGTTATTTGCTGTTGCAGTGTTACATTTTAAATGAAGGATGGCAATCCTGCATTTTATGTGGATTTCTCAGAGTGGAGCGCGTGCCAGTCCTTCCCTTTTGTGCTGCTCACAAACGCAGTCCTTCTCATCACAACTGCAGGTTTGGCAAACCGAACCAAAACAAATCTGAACTTGTTTCCCCAAGTGTGTGCAGCTTTCTTGTGATTGGTTTGAGGAATCCCCACAAATTGCATAGCAGAGCTGGCGTGACAGAACCAACCTTTTACATTCCTCCTGATAAAGTTCACTTAGCTGGAAATGCATTAGAACTCAGCTGGTCAACCTACAAGTTATTATGTAGCATTCTAAAACTGTTCTTAGCAGAAAAGGTCAGGAAAGGCAGTTGTGAATAAGAGGCATTCGGTGGCCTCTGGCAGAAAGGTAAGGGGAAAACGGGAAGGGATTTAGGCCAAAGATATTACTGCTGTGACTAGCTGCTTGTGAACATGAAGAAAGGAAGAAGAGCAATTTTAAAGATGAGCACTCAGCATAGGCTTGAAAGGTCTCCAAATAATGTTTTGACACCTTAATCTGTCAGTTTCCACCTCTAAACATGGCAGCCTCTTCGGATTTCAGGTTTGTCAATTTCCAAGGTTTCAATTTTTCTCTTTAAGGACTAGCTTAGAATATACCACTGTGGTGCATACTCCACAATTCTAAGCACATATATTTCATGGATTCCCCAGATTTTCAACAGAAACTTATTTGCAAATCTGCTTGACTATTTGGACTGTAAGCTTAGCAGTGCACCCACAGTTATAAGTGAAGTGTGCTTTCTGGTGCATCTGTTTATGGGAGCAGCAGATTACTGCATGCCTCTCCCCTAAAGCATGTAGGTTCTGCATTTCAAAAAAGGAATGAGAGCACTTGCTATTTGAAAGGTAGTCTTTGGCCATCTCTACACTTTTCTTTACTACAAATGCAAACAAATTTTAACCCACATGGTTCACCACTCCTATGCAATTTAGGAACTGGAATTATTTTGAGAAACACTGGGGATCTCTGCAATGAAAGTTTCACAGCACCCCCCCCCCCCCAGGAAAACAACAAATTCCCAGCAGTCCTCCAGGGAATCCCAACTGAAGAGGTGGACTAAGTTTGAAAGGCTTAGAAATCTTATATAAGGGGTTATTAAAAAAAAGCATTCACTTCTCAACAAGCCATTTAGCAACCAGGATTAGTTGGATGTAGACTGTTTTACTCCAAGCAGCCCCCACCAGGATGCTCTGAAAATCCACCATTCTACTGGAGACTAAGCCAGAGAGAAACAGGAAGATATGGTCATTTGAACCAACACTGATCGCTTCCTTAGACCAGCACTCTAGAGATGTAGCAGGCAACCCTCGGAGCACCTTCTCTTAGGATAAATGGACATTCATGTAAACTGTCCAGGTCATATTGATCTGCAAGCCACATAGCACTTCTCATTTGTTCAGTTCCTGGACTTTGTCCTTCTTACCAGGAACAGCTTTTTAAAGAATAGTTTGCATCAGCAGGGGTGGGTAATCTGAAAGGTGGATCTTGAGATGTTGCACACCCATTCCCAACAGTATGGCCAAAGATCAGGCACAACAGAAGTTGAAGTCCAGCAACATCTGGAGGGCCACAGCTTCCCCACCCTCTGATTTACATGACCATTGTTGATGCCATAATGTCAGCGTCTCAGTGTACTTGAGAAGCTCAATATGTCACTGAGTATGTCCCATTTCTTATCAGGTTTTCCCAGGCAGGGAAATACTCCAGGAAAGAAGTCTCCAAGACTGATATGAATACCCTGATCTACCTTCTTATCGTATAAACTAGACTTCATGCAACGAAACATGTTTTAATAATGGATGAAGATCTAAATTTGCTTTTGCATCAAGAAGAGGTTTCTAAATTTCAGAAATATATAGTGAGGAAAAAGTCATCCAAACTCCACAGGCAAAAAAAGAAAAAAAAAAAGATCATTGGGCCCTCCTAGGTAAATTTGAAATGTCCCACTAATAAACTTTTCACACAAGTGTATCTGAGATCCTAATTTTGCATATGCAAATACCAGTAAAAACAGCATGTGGGCCACAGTCTTCTTTGTGCCAAAAACAAATAAACACAAGCCTGAGGGGACATCAGAGGAGGAAAGAGCAGTTGTAATGAATGATAGCAAACATATGTAAGGTCAAAGAGCTGTGCTGAACACCACTCTGAAAAGGCTCTTCAGGTTCAGAGAGTCAGCTCCTCTGATCTCAGGACTACTCTGCTTTAATGCTGTGCCAGCAAGTCTCTCAAGAGAACCTAAGTGATATTATTGTGTTGGCACTAAACAACTGCTCTGTTAAGAATAGCAGTAGTTGCCATTTTTCTGGCAGGTTCCTGTCTTCTTGAACTCTTCATGGCTTGGCTATTCCTTTAGAATGGTAGACTCCTAAATTTCTACAGTCCTTCTCAGGGACCAGGGACCAGATGTCAGAAAGATTCTCCAGCCTGAGAGCCTGGCAAGCCGTTGCCAGTCAGAGTACACAACACTGAGCTATATACCCTAATAGGGTGACCTAGTGTGAAGTGGTTTCCTGTGTGTTCAAGTCTTGAGTGCTTGGCAGTACGTTTGTGGGGGTTTCTACTTGCCAGCATGGATTATCTCAAGGGCTTACACAAGTCAATTGAGATGGATGATAAAGATTGTGAAAGGAATTTGATGTGCTGGTCTTCTCCTTGCACTTTCTTATAACTGAACTTGATGAACTCATAGATGCCAAGGGTCTACCTGGAGGAATTTACAGTGCACATTCTTATTCACAGGATATCCTGGGATATTTAATGCTCCCTCATGGTATTCTGATCTTGTATGATTGTAGGAAACTGCTTTTATCAGAATTATGAAAAATAAAGTGTACAGCCACCCTGACAACTTCTTCAAAGAAACACAAATGAGCATCAGCTTCATCTTTCCAGCTGTCTGCCTGTGAAGATGAACTGAAAGCAGAATGGCTCTTGTAAGAGGCAGGCACCCAGATGGCTTTAAAATGGCATTCGATAAACTTAAGGGGTGGGATTCAATTAAGCTTATACTCAGAGTAGACATATTGAAATTAACAAGCTTAACAGTCATTTTCATTAACTTCAGTAGGTCTACTATTAGTAAAACTTAGCTGAATACCACCTATGGAGGATAAGTCTATCCATGGCTAATGATGGCTACATGCAACACAACCATTTGGAGGTAGGGAACTGCAAATGAAGAGGGCTACAGGCTTCATGTTCTGTTTCTTGACTTCCTGGACCTTGAGGCATCTGGCTGGCCTCTATAGGAAACAGGGTGTTGCACTGAAGGGGGTCCCAGTTTGGCTTGACCCTGAAGGGCTCTCCTTATTAGACAGACACCATTATAGCAGCCAGGGAGAAGGAGGACATTTTTTTGATGGGCCTTGAGTCCTCCTACCTTGGCCATTCATCTACTCAGCTTCTAACACAAATATTAGCAGGCACAGAGAAGAAAGCCAGAAAGATGGAAAGGCCAACAGCTTCCATTTTTCCACCTTTTTATAGTACAATGTGGCTTCCTTCTCTCTTGCCCCTGCCTGCCAAAAATTTGTTTTTTTAAAAATTCTCACCCTGGATTTAGGAGCTGTTTATTTTATTTGGGAGTGAAAAATGGTCACAAGCAGCAATTGCCTGGACATTCTCCAACTGCAGAGCAATAAAGGGAAACCCATCATTTTGCTCTGAGGCTCTGACATTAATAATCTCTCAAATGAGACTGAGACCAAGCCGCTTGCTCCTCTTTTGGCCCCTTTCCACACCCAACAGAGAAGACTTCAAAGGGAAAGCCTAATCAAACACAGTTCAATAAAGGCCACATTATCACATGGCAATGCCCATGTCTGAGTAATCTGTCTACATTATGAAGCACTAACATTAAAATAGACTACAAATGTCCAGCTTTTAATCTACACCCAACCACTATCTATCAAATAGTCAAAGATCCTTGCCCAAGAATGGCACAGGGCCTTTTACGCTCTTTTGCATTCTAAATACCATTCTCTGTCAGTCCCCTAATGCAGAATGGAAAGCTTTCAACTTGCAACGCAGGATTTATATATTTATAAATGACTACAGACAGCTGGTCAATAAATGATGATACTAACATCACACAATATCAAGCAAGCTACGTTAGCGCCAATTGCCATGTTTAAGGAAAGGGACTGGAGGCCTGAAATTAACAAATGCGCCAAGGAAAATGGCTAAGGTACTAGGGCAACCTGAAATGTCAAAAGAAAGGGAATGTCAAACCTTAAAGGTAACAAAAAGAATGTGATTAAAATGAATGCAAGAAATGAACATCATGGTAGGTACAAACTCATACACTATAGAGCTCTTGCTGGCAGTGAAGAATACAAGAGAAGTGCCTTGATTTTAGCACATTGGTCTTTTATAGGCAAGCAAAAGACTGCATCAATAGCAGGCAAACCCAATTAGGTACACTAATAATTTAATGACTATTTGAATCGGGGGAAATTGACCAGTGGTTAAATAGAAACAGCATGAATGAAATGCTAGGAGATGCAACCCTATGTCTGTTTAAATATTGAAACATTTCTCCAGACAAAGCTATTTGAAAATCAGCTGGGGATTTGTTAAATTATTATTGCCCCTAATTGGCTTTGCCTGTTGCACTTAATCTTCCTTATGGATAGTTTTGGGGTTCTTTCAAAATGTCTGGAGAGCTTTGATTTTTAAGGAATTTTAATTGTATTTCCATTCCTAGTTTATAACTTTAAAAAGATATTTCTGGTTTAGTTGTGGGTTTTTCCATATTTCTCCTTCTGTAGTATTTGAACATGTAACACACACACCCCACATGGCTATTTCCTGTAGTCCAAAGATCCTATAGGTTAGACAACTGTACACGAGGCTGCCTTTGAAGATGGCACAGCTACTGAGCTGCTAACTGAGATCAGACACTGGGATATCATGCGCAAACAACTTTGCTGGCTCCCGATCCTTTTTCAAGCTCAGTTCACAGTGCTGCTGCTTACATTTAAAGCCCTACAAGCTTTAGGGTTTGTGGGCTATTCACATTTTGGGCTATTCAAGTTTTGGACTGCCTCTCTTCAGACGAGCCTGCCTATTACTGATGTTATCATAGGAGGTGGTAGACAATGGTGAGCACCCACCCAAAGTTGTTTTAGGGGGAGCACTCGCCACAATCGCCACAAACCCAATCCGGCACCTCTTAGGCTGAAAAAGAAGCCCTACTGGTGCCTAGTTTAATGCCACTTTCCATTTTGCCATGCTGTCCACATGCTGTTTCTGTTCTTTCTGACTTTTTGCTTAATGCTGTTCTGTGTTTTTAGTTTTCAAACGTTTGGCTGCCCAGAAACATGAATGTGCGGAAAGTGTGAGATATAAACTACTAACCAACTAAAAACATTAATATTATTTAAAATAGAGATGGTACAAAAAATAACTCATGGAAGTAGTACAATAATTAATTCAACCCATATTCTGTGTGTCTTGCAGAGCATAGGACTAGATCTTGACACAGTGCTGTGTGCTTTTGTGTTGTGAGGGGACCCCTAAGAAAAGCCCTGCTGGGACAGACCAAGAATCCATCTGGCCCAGTATCCTGCCTCCAACAGGGGCCAGCCAGATGCCTCCCAGGTGCCCAGAAGCAGAGTCTGAAGACTCAGTATTGCTGTGTTATAAGCTGCTGTCATTGATGGTTATCCTATATCGCTGAACTCCCTACTCCTTACTCTAGCACATTAGAACCAAAGACTTAGAGACGCAGGGATTAGAGCAGGCACATAGCAACAGGAGCACAGGCACCTGTATTTGTGTATCCTCCATGTGCAGTATCTTAGCATCAGAAGCTTCTCTTGTTTCTTTCAAGCCGATTTCACTCATAAAAAAATGCCTGGGCAAGTCAGTTGTTCCTTTTATTGACCCATTAAGTTGCTGTTGCATTTCAACGTACCTCACACCCCTAACCAAAACACAGAAACAAAAATATTCTCGCAAGGCAAACTGTATTTAATCATGTAATAATATTGCTCTCCTATTCCCAGTCAGCAAAACCGTAACATGCACTTTACTGATTATGAAGTAACTGATGTACTGTGTCTCCAATGGGAAGTTTTAATAGCTCTCTTGCTTTTTACAGCCCACTAAAGCAAAGACCGTGACACTCTCACTACGGCTCAAAATTCAACATTGGCCTGCAATTTGGGGGCATCGGTGGAAGCAGCAATGGCTTCGTTTTCAGCCACAAGAGGCTTTTAGCAATGATTAGGAAGCTTAAAAGGGGTTTTGACGTGAAGAGGGCAGAAAGGCTCAGAAGGCTGGAGCCACACAGCTATTTTTTTGGCAACCATTACATCTGCAAGGAGGAAGTATTCCAATCACTGTCGGGAGCCAGTGGGGTGATAACTGGGAGCCTTCAGTTCTCATGTGCACTTGCCCCAAATGGCAAGCTATAGGAACAACAGTTGGGGCACCTTCCTGAGCTTTGAGCTAGTTCTACCCATCCAAACTGGCCACAGGCTCTCCTGGACCAGAAGAGCTCCAAAAGGCTTCCAGTTTGGCAATGGCCTCAGCAACCAGGTCTTCTTGGTTCTGCTGTGCCTCTGTGTGCTCCTTGGTCTGTGGCTCCAGGGTTGGTTCTTCTGCTCCAGCTCCCAAGTTCAACTCCTGGATCCTCCTTCCTTGTCTTTGGTGACTTCTAACAGCGTTAGCTCAGCCCGGACATTCCACATGCATAGGCACTTCTTTGTATCTTTACACCCCCCTAATTTTAGGCCCCACTTCAGGATTCAAGACAAGCAGTGTGTCTTGGCCCATCCCTACCCTCTCCAACAAATTGTGTCACCACATGAAAATGCACAATGAAAGGGGAAACATTGGCCCCAGATAGGGGTGGTAGGGATACAGCTGTTGCTCTCCAGGGCAGCCTAATTTCAGCAGCCTAATGTAGCCTAATTTCAGAAATTTTTAATGATAATTAGAATGGCACTACTCTGGACAAGAACACCTTAAAAAAAAAACCACACACAACAACAACAACAACTTAGCAGTTGCTGTAATTATCCCAAGGACAAGAGACACTACAAAGTAGGGGGAGAATGTATTTATGACCCAATTAAGAGTGGTACATGGGTCCACAAGCATTTGGAGTTTCACAGTGCTCTTAATCAGGTCAAATTGTGCCTGCTGAAGAATTCTGAAAGTGTTTATATTCCTTGGCCTATCACAGTTGGTCCAACACAGAATATATTTAATCTACTTTTTACCTGTCTGGGTGTGACATCAGATACAAAGTAGGAACACACAAACCGTGCAAATACTTCTGCTGGTTAAATAACAACAAATTTGGCATGAAACAAAAGGGAAAGGTAAGAAACACTTGATCAGATGCTATTTCTTGGTGCACGAAAAGGCCTCTTATCACCTTTTGCTCAGAACTCACTTTTGCTCCTTGGAAACGGGATCAGAAACAGCCTCCCTCCAGGAGAATCTCCCTCCTACACAGACACACTTTAAAAGCTATACACTACCCTTCACCAACCTGGTGCCCTCCAGATGTGTTGGACCTCAACTCTCATCTGCTCCAGTCAGCATGGCAGTATGAAACCGGGGCTGATGGGAGTTGTAGTCCCAAACATCTGGAGGGCGCCAGGTTGACAAAGACTGCCATGTGCAAACAAGCTGATTGACCAGTGCCATTTCAGTTACCAGTGAGAGGAGATCCAGGACAGAACTCACCTCCTTGCAAAGTATATTCGGTGACTGCCCTGCTGAAGGCTCCCAAGCCAGCTCCATTGTAAGATGCAACCTGGATTTCATACTGAGTCCAGATGATCAGGTCCTTTATCAGGCAGTAATTGATCTCTGCGCTGGTGATGTTCTTGTACTGGTACTCTCCGGGGAGGCCAGCCAGGCGATACCTATGCATACAGACAGAGGATCATTTGCACCGAATTACTTCAATTAAAGCAAATACACGGACTAACAAAACAGCTTCCTTTCTAAGCAGGTAATAAACAGGTAATATGAAATGTCCTACCCACTTGGGGAAACTGCTGGTTTGGAGCAACTGACAAATACTGGTTGGTCCCACTTCCAGAGCCTCCAAAAATCACAGAAACAGTGGTGGGCCTGAGTGGAGACTTGGACTGGAAGGGGTAGGAATCATCTCCCTTTCCCAAGTGCTACTCAGGAAGAGGAAGCCAACACTCATGTGTGCTCCAGACCAACTGGCTCTGTTGCAGGTGCCACATCATACTCATGTCAAGGTTTGTTAGAAATCAATCTTTGAGTGCAGCAGCACCCATACTGTGTAACTCCCTGCCAACTGACATTAGACAGGCACCTTCGCTGTACTTTTTTTGGTGCCCCCCCCCACCAATTTTCTTTAGGCATGCTAGAAGGTTGGCATGTGTTTTAATCAAGTTTTTAACTTCTGGTTGATTTGAAATAATAGTTGAATATTTTAATTACCTGGGTTTTTGTGGGGCATTTTTTAATACTATTTTTACTAGTAGTTTAACACATTTATTTGTCTTGTAAACTGCTTTGAGAATGGTTTGTTTCTACAATCAAGGGGCATCTAAATTTGATTAAATAAATAAAGGCCAGGAAAGTGGTGAGGTCAGCTGGAACAGTTGTGAACTTGCTCAGTTGGTGCCATGGTGCTGATGCACCACGTGGCTCAGCTCACCATTCCAGGGGACTCTGGCACTGGGCAGCTCTCCCTACTGCTTCAAAACTGCATCAACAGAAGTCTAGTTTCCAGATCAAGGGAAGCCATAGTACCTAGTACGCTCTATTCTGCCTTGGTCAGACCACACCTGGAATATAGTATCCAGTTCTGGGCACCAACATTTAAGAAAAATATTGACAAGCTGGAACGTCTGTAGAGGAGGGCAACCAAGATGGTCAAGGGTCTGGAAAATAAGGCTTATGAGGAATGGTTGAAGGAGTTGTGTGTGTTTATCTCCAAGAAAAGAGGAGACTGAGGGGAGATATGATAGCCATCTTCAAATATCTAAGAGCTGTCACAAGGAAGGTGGAGCAAGCTTGTTTTCTCCTTGAACCAATGGCTTCAAGTTACAAGAAATAAGATTCCAACTAAACATCAGGAAGAACTTTCTGATGGTAAGAGCTGTTTGACAGTGGCAATGACTCCCTCAGAAGGTGGTGGACTCTCCTTCTTTGGAGGTTTTAAAGCAGAGGTTGGATGGCCCTCTGTCATGGATTCTTTAGTTAAGATTCTCTTCCAACTCAATAATTCTATGACAAAACTTCCCCATCTCTCCTGCTGGACAGCTTCCCAGCCTCACTGGAAAGAGATATAGCTGAGGCATACAACAGAGGTGGCAGAAATAACACACAACATCCAAACTCTGTATTATAATAATAACAATGTCAATTTCAATAATAAGAATAATATCAATGCTAATCAGACACATCCATGGAGGAGAGTGCTATCAATGACTGCTAGCCATGAAAGCTATGCTGTGCCTCCACAGTTAGAGGCAGCAATGCTTCTGAATACCAGATGCTGGAAGCCACAGGAGGGGAAAGTGCTTGAATCCTGCTTGCTGGTATCCCACAGGCAGCTGGTTGGCCCCATGAGAAGAGGGTGCTAGACTAGATGGGCTATTGGCCTGATCCAGTAGGCTCTTCTTATGCTAATAACAATGCTATTGATAGGAAGTTATAAATAATATATTCTTAGGGTTTCTTTATTGTAACAGAGTGAGCAGCAAAAGCAGAGGAAGACTGACTTCTACCTGACTGCTCCAATATTTATATGCTGATCTCACCAAGAATACATGCCTAGGGCTAAGCAAAACTTGTGTTTTATCCTGCTTTATGGCTGTAGAAAAATTACAGCTTGTCTAATAAAAATGATGATTTAGTGTTCAACTTCCCTTTGCATGCCCCCTCACCACACACTTACAGATTTTTCCTTTTTTTGTCATAGTGCAGCAATAAATCTGTTTGAGCAACGTTTATCCCTTAGACTTTTGGCCCCAAAATGGAGCTAAGGAGCAAATCAGGCTCTCGTTGTGGAACCACATTCATAGCACAAATAATGACAATTGGGGGAGGAAAATGGCTTGCTGGAGATTTCCAGAGAGCGAGTAAAAGGGTTGAGCAGGAAAGAATAGGAACATCTAGGCTTGTGTACCAGCTCTGTGTGCACCCTGAGCAACAGATTGTGATCTCATCTGAGTCAGATCTCACCATGAACAAGGCATCTCAGTGTGGATCAGGTGCCCTGAGTCACTCTGTGGAAAAACCCAGAGCTCAAGAGGGGAGGGGATAAAGAGGTGGGGGAAATCTTTCCTTTGGATGGGCAGAACACAAGAAGAACCTACTGGATCAGGCCACTAGCCCATCTGGTCCAGCATCCTGCTCTCACAGCGGCTGAACAGCTGCTTGTGGGAAACTAGGAAGCAGGACATGAGCACCAGAGCTTCGTCTCCCCCTGTGGTTTTTCCAGCAACTGGGATTCAGAAGCATCACTCCCTCCCAACTGCAGAGGCAGAGCACAGCCATCCTGGCTAGTAGTCTTCAATAGCCCTCTCCTCCGTGAATTTGTCCAATCCTCTTTTAAAGCCATCCATGTTGGTGGCTATCGCTGCCTCTTAGCGAGTTCCATAGTTGAACGCTGTGCTGCATGCGGAAATACTTTCTTTTATCTGCCCTGAATCTTCCAACACTCAACACATCTTACTTTCAAGTGAAGGGAATTATTTTCTGAGGCCACTCGAATCAGTAGGTGGCAGAGGGTTCTTTCCCAATTGTTTTTTCCTCTAACAATCAATTTAAAATCATACCTCACTCCCTCTTTTTCTTCATGGAAAGGGAAGGTATTTCCATGAAGGGTGGTGGTGAAAAATTATGATTTTTTTCAGGACTTTTTAAAAAAAATTAAGAAAGTAAAATCATTGAGTATAGTCAGAACTTTCACAGTTCTCTTTCTCAGGAATCTTCTTCAGGTCCCCAGTTGCTCACAAAAAAAAAAACTGGGCAAGGAAACATTTTTCTTTTCCTATCCACAAATAGCAAAGTCTTATCTTGTGGGAGAATGCTGATGCATCTTTCTAAAATTTGACAGGCTTCATCTCCTCAGAAGATGCCTGCAAACTGCATCTACTTCTGGCTGTTTTTTAAAAAAAAGTTAGCGACTTTTTCTTTTTTAAAAAATAATTAAGTAAGTAAAGGTTCCTCACATGGAAACCCCTATATGGGTATGCCTGAATTTTGGCAGCATTAATCCACTCTGAGGGGGTTCCTTTGCCTGCAAACTTTATACACTTGTGTGGAAAGGATGGGAATTTACATTCATTTTTAGATTCCCCATTACAGTGGTGACTCGCAAGACGAAAAGAATCCGTTCCGCGATTCTCTTCGTCTAGCAGTTTTTTCGTCTTGCGAAGCAAGCCCATTGACGGCTTAGCGAATTAGCGCTATTAGCGGTTTAGCGGCTTTTAGCGGCTTATCGGCTTATCGGATAAGCAGCTTAGCGGCTTAGAAAAAAGGGGGGGGAGGAAAAAAAACCCGCAGGAACTCGCAAGAGATTTTCGTCTTGCGAAGCAAGCCCATAGGAAATTCGTTTTGCAAAGAACCTCCAAAATGGAAAACTCTTTCGTCTAGCGAGTTTTCCGTCTTGCGAGGCATTTGTTTTGCGGGGCACCACTGTATAGCCAACATTTTCAATTTAATAGATCAGATTTGGATCCAAAAAAGAAGAAAATTAGAATGACCCAGAGGGGATCTGAACTACATCAGGTTGCTTTCACATATTACAGGTACAATTACAAGGTGAATCTTGTCATCATTGCACACCTCTAGTAGCATCCATGCAACTAATAACAGGCACAAATTGCCTTCATGGCCAATTGCTCTCCATTCTGTTACCACTCCTCTAATGATGATCCACTGCATGCAAAGGCTCAATTCATGGTAGACAGCATACCATTTTTTTTTTTTTAGTGTTGTTAAAATTCCTATTCAGTCCAATGCCACATGCACTCACTTTCTCTGCAAGCTGCCTTGTGAATTCACTGGATGGATAAAAATACAGATAAAGGTAAAGGTACCCCTGACCATTAGGTCCAGTCGTGGACGACTTTGGGGTTGCGGCGCTCATCTCGCTTTCTTGGCGAGGGAGCTGGCGTACAGCTTCCAGGTCATGTGGCCAGCATGACAAAGCCGCTTCTGGTGAACCAGAGCAGCACACAGAAATGCAGTTTACCTTCCCGCCAGAGCGGTACCTATTTATCTACTTGCACTTTGACGTGCTTTCGAACTGCTAGGTTGGCAGGAGCAGGGACCGAGCAACAGGAGCTCACCCCGTCGCAGGGATTCAAACCTCCAACCTTCTGACTGGCAAGGCCTAGGCTCTGTGGTTTAGACCACAGCGCCACCTGCATCCCCAAAAGACAGATAACATTGCCTTAGAAAGCCCCAGACCCAAAGTAATATCTGGTTTGATCCTCACAACTACTCTAGAGGCAGGTTGGGCAAGCTTCATAGCTGAACAGAATTTGAACCTAGGTCTTCCTGATCCTAGTCTGATACTTCGCAACACTGAATTCATTCATTTATTCATACCTTTCTACCCATAGGCACTGAAGGTGGCTTAGAAACACATAATTACAATCTGTGCAGTATTAACAAGGCAATATAAAGCTGGCTTATGCTGGTTCAGACCATTTGCCCATACAGGCCAGTGGGCTGGCAGGTGCTTCTTGAGAGTCTCTGACACAGGTCCTCCCCAACTCTACCTCCTCAGATACTACAAAATAAAAAAATTCCTTCCAGTAGCACCTTAAAGACCAACTAAGTTAGTTCTTGGTATGAGCTTTCGTGTGCATGCACCTTAAAGACCAACTAAGTTAGTTCTTGGTATGAGCTTTCGTGTGCATGCACACTTCTTCAGATACGAAGAAGTGTGTGTGTGTGTATCTGAAGAAGTGTGCATGCACACGAAAGCTCATACCAAGAACTAACTTAGTTGGTCTTTAAGGTGCTACTGGAAGGAATTTTTTTATTTTGTTTTGACTATGGCAGACCAACACGGCTACCTATCTGTAACTGGTCCTCAGATACTGTAAATGGAGATGCCAGAACCTGGGATCTGTAGAAGTGTGAGTCCTTTCCTGACACATAAGAAGTTACCAAGGCATGAAGGCTGTCAAGACCTGGTCCTCCCCGAAGTGGTGCAACTGGTGGAGACAGAACTAGTCTACAACAACTTGTCATTGTTCCTGCAGGCATTGGGTTGGCCACTGTGAGCATGGATGCTGGACTAGAAGGGCCATGGGCCTGATCCACCAGGCTCTGCTCGTGTTCTTAGGAACAAGGATACAGGTCAGTCTTTGCCAACCTGGTACCCTCCAGCTGGTCTGGACCATATACTTTATTTAACAAGATTCATATGCAGCTTCCTAAAACAACAACTCCCTCCCCACAGGAGTGCATTTGGCGCCATCATTATGCAGCTTCCAGAGAATGCTGAAAATGCACCTCTTTACCTGGCTTTTAACACTTGAGGTATGTAATTTTTAGACCCATCTTATTGTTGTTTTGAACTGTTTTTAATGTTGCATTTTTTTATGTTGTGACTGACCCCAGGACCTTGGAATGAAGGGTGAATAATAAATATAATATAATATAATAAAAACAATAGCACAATAACAACACCTCTAAATTATTTTTATGTACTGGCTGAGACTGATGGGAATTTTCATTCAAAAAAATCTCTCTCTCTCTGTGTGTGTGTGTGTGTTTGTGTGTGTGTGTGTGTGTAAACTCAAGCTCTGATTATATGATAGAACAAATATAGGAACATATATATTCACTTTAAAACAAAAAGATATGAGTTGCAGAGGAAAAGAAATCAAATCAATGTCTCTATGTAGGAGTTATAACCTACATGAAAGCCAAGGCCATCTGGTGAATCCCTCAAAGCCCTGTTCTTGCACTCAGCGGAGGGGAAAAACCACATTGAAAGGAAATAATTATCAAAAACAAACAATCCTCGGAAGCCTGAGAACTTGCAGGCAGGGAGGGGGGAGGAGGAGAGATGTTTGCCTATTCCCCTTCAGGAAACAAGCTGTACAATAGCTGTTCAGAATATGCTAATCCACATATCAGAAATAAGTAGACTAAATAGCCGTCTGACTTGCAAATGAGGCATTATGACTCTGGGAGACGACAAACATGGAAATAGTTATATTGCCTGCACTTCTATTTATCCCTAAATTAACAAGCCACAATTGTGGGGAGGGGTTTGGGCAACAAGCCAGGCCTGCCTCAGGTTTTCCTGCTCAAGGCTTTGATGGCTGCACAGTGGCAAACAACACAGGACTGCATCCATCTAAGTCATACTCAGAGTAGACCCATTAAAAATAATAATGGATGACTAACTTACGCCTGCTGTTTTCAATGGGTGTGCACTAAGTATGACTGAGTATTTGGATACATCCCCATGTCAAGCTGCATTGACTCCCTCCGTAATGCCTGGCCCAACTGACCCCAGATCTTGAGGTCATGATAAGATGCATCTCCTCCAACCCTCCCTGCTCAACACTGCTAATTTCCACTGGCAGGATCAGGGAAACCAACTTGTCATGAGTTCGGGTCACAGGTCAAGTTGATCCAGATGTTATGGGAGAAGGAAACATGATCTGGGAGCTGTGATTTGAACAGCAGCCCCATTTTCTTCACACCTCACCCCTCAAAAGAGAGGAAAGGTGGCCTGTCTCACTTGCAAATTCACACTTGAAGAATATTCATCCAAACTCCAGATGCAAAGTTATGGCTCTCTCTGGATTGTCCCCCACACATCTAAGTGGAAACCTAGCTGAATAGAAGAATGTGGAGAAGCCACAGCTCAGCCGTAGAGCAAGGGCTGATTCTTGGGAATTTTAGTTTTTAAAAAGGAGCCCATTGCAGATGATGCAAAAGACCCCCATCTGATAGCCTGGGTAGCTGCTGCCAGCTAGAGGAAACCATACTGGCTTAGATGGGCCCACTGTCTGATTTGGTATATGCTCTGTGCATCCTGCTATTCTCTTGCAGTCAAAGCATGGGTTGTCCCTGGGACTGTTCTCTTGGCTTAATGCTCATTCCTGGTTCTCTGTGTGCAGCATCTCTCTGCTAGGGAGCAAGGGATGGCCAGTTTGCAAATGTCACATCCTTCTGTGTCCCACCTCACTGTGAGCTTTGACATATATTATAATGGAAGGTTCAGTGCACCTTCAGGTGTTAGAGGAGTTGGACAACAGAAAGGTGGTCTACTTCTGGGCCTGACAACATCTATGCCTGACAGGCATGCAACACCTTGCGAGTCTCAAAGTTTAAATTTACAGCTATAGCGTGTCAACTCCCAACTGCATGCTTCAGTGAAGACTACGGCTGGGAATGGGGGGAGGGAGGGGAATGCTGCTGACAGTTGATGCTGCCAGAAACCAACAAGATGCTCGCATCCTGCACTGGAGCAAAAATGAAAGCAAACAGAAAAGAAAGCAAACTTTGGGGGGGGGGCTGCTCTTTCATCAAGACAGGTTAGTCTAGTAACAGACAATGCTTCCCTGCGGCATCTCTCTCAAGGACAGGCTTGGGAAGTTAAAGAGCAAGGCTTCAATTCTGTAAGCAAATAAGCAAGGCTCACTAATCAGCTACTGGAGGGAACTAGTAGAGGAGGGCTGGACTAGATGAGAGCTACCCAGTTCTGCAGTAAGATGCAGCCCACTTTCTGTTTCAGGAACTGTTTTCTCAGTCCTGCACCCAGACCCTGGCAGGACATTTCCTATGAGCTGATCATGGCTCATTGGTTTGCCAATGGAGGCTACCATTCACTGCTCCAGTAAAAGCAATGTTAGAATAGTCATCTGATCACTGTCCTATTACCTGTGTGCATCTGCTGGGAGTTATGATAAGCACACAGGCAGAAACATATGAACATAAGAACGGAAGCACTCTTGCAGGACAGCCCTGGTATAGGGAGCTCAATGGAAACCTGGTGGAAGAGAGGTGACAAGTTGAGCATGGTTTTCTCTGCATATAAACTTTATAAGACGGACATGGAAGGACATCCCAGAGGTCGTCGCCCTCTGTACATCAAAGAGAATATTGAGTTCAGCAAGCTAGAAATACCAAAAGGAACAGACACCTCCATAGAATTGTTGTGGGTGGTGATACTGGGCCCCAAGAGTAATTTAGTACTGGGGATGAGCCATTGTCTCCCTGATCAAAATGGTCAGGGAGATCTTGAGATGAAGAATGAAATTAAGGAAGCATCTGAAAGAGGAAATGTTGCAGAAATGGGTGACTTTATTCTTCACACAGATTGGATACATATGTGTTCCAGTCACAACAAAGAAATAAAATCACCAGATATCCCAAATGACTATGCCCTCAAACAGCTGGTCATGTAACCAACCAGAGGGGCAGCAACCCCAGACTTAATCTTGAGTGTTGACCAGGATCTGGTGTGAACTGTTAGCATTGCAGTGACCACAGTGCTATCAAATTAAATGTGCATGTAAATACTGTAGTCAATTGCCAAGAAAATCCAACATGCTCACATTTGATTTCTGAAAAAGGAAGCTTTCCCCAAAATGAGGAAAAAAGGCAAACTCAAGAGGATCAAATCACTCCAAAATGTTTGGGAGTTGTTTTAAAAAAAAACCCTCAATATGAGAAGTTCGACTGGAGTGTATACTATAGATGAGGAAAGGTACCATGAGGGTCAAGAGAATGCTTCATCCAAAAAATAGAAGGCTACTATCCATGATGACAGTTAGAGGCAGCAAAGTTTCTGAATAAGAGCCACTGGAAATTACACTAAGGGAGAATGCCCAAATTCTGCTTCCAGGTTTCATACAGGCATGTGGCTGGCCACTGTGAGAACAGGATAGGACTAGGTGGGCCATTAGCTGGATCCAGCAGGGTTCTTCCTGTGTTCTTATTGCTGTTGAAAATGCTGAACTATGAACAATTACGGTAATCAGAGTCTGGCACTTCCAGCTTTGTAAAACCATTTTAATAGAGTTTCTGCTTAATCAACAATGCATTCCTCAGAGCAAAAACCTGCCCCATCTAATGACAATAATAATTATTTTATTATCCTGACTCTGGGCACTGTCTCCACCTTTGAACCTTATCATAATCTTGAGAGGTAGCAATAGGCCCAAGGCCACTAAGTGAGTTTTGTGTCCAGGGTTTCTCCCATCTATATCCAGCACTCTAGCTCAAGTGTGGGGAACCTGTGGCCCTCCAGATGTTGCTGAATTCCAACTCCCATCATCCTAGGTCACTAGCCATGCTTGAAAGGGCCAGGCGATCAGCTGCTACCCCATACTGTCCTTGCAATGTGGTGAGCAGGTAACCTTCCCCAGCTTTGTGGCCTCCAGATGTTGGACTATAACTGCAATCAGCTCTGATCATCGGCCGCTTTGGCTGGAATTGATGGAGTCCAGCCTGGAGTCCAACCTGGAGGAGACAAGGTTGGGAAAAGCTGGTATAGTACATATGTACTCGTACTGCAACTATTCAGTGAGGTGTTAGGGGAAGAGTAGGACCCCTGTTGGAGGAGGAGTAGAACCTTTGGTGGGTGCTTTGGGGGCTGGCAGAGAGGACATAGAGGGAAGCTAGGAACTTTTTTCCAGTCCAGGAATTGATCCAGGTTCAAGAAGTGAGGGTGGGACATCAAAGCTCACCTGTCCTTGGAGAAAATGTTTTATGAAACCAGGAAGTTACCAAGCCAGGCTCAGATAAACATGTAGATCATCTCTATAGATAATCAGTGGGGTGAAATTGGGGATGATCCATCAATATACTTTCTTCAAATTCTTGTTTGCCAGATGTCACAATGAGACGTAGTTCAGCATCACTTTTATTCATAGCTTAGACAGACTTCAGACATTTTAGGGCAGGTGAAGCTCACTTACCGTAGGATGTAGCCATGGAGAACCCCGTTGTGTTCACTTTCAGGAGGGGGTTGCCACTGAACCATGATAGACTGATTGGTCCGCCCGCTAGCCACAATATTTTTGGGTGATGCACTTGGAGGTTCTTCAGGTAACATCAATCTACATGCAGTCAGGCATGGAAGAAAATGGCAAAAAGACCCTTAGCTGATGTCTTCACTTAAAGACAATATAGTGTTGTTTTCAGAGGTCTAGTTGAAATAGTTGCAACAAATCAACATAGTAGAAAGCCAATTAAGCAAGCAACAAGAGCGACAGCTGCTGGGATAACTTTATTTTGTCTGAATCACTCAGCTTGCCATGATCTCTCAAAATGATTGCACGTCTGAATGAATTTACACAACAGCCAAGAATGCATGATTTCCTTCAAATTTCTCCACCCACCATATAATATACCCACCTCCTTCACTCCAGCTCTTTATCTCAAAATCTCTGCATTTCAAAGCCCTCTAAATTTTGGGTTCAACAAAAGACCAATGCATTGGAAACCAAAGGTGGAATTTCGCCCCCCCCCCTTTATGTTTTGTGGGACAGATCAATGTCCAAAGGAAATGTTATAACCATTGCACATCCCTACTCGTTCAATGCTCATCTTGACAAGTAAAGACTTAAATGGCTAGTCTCAGCATTCCTGAGAGTCTCCTCGCACTCCGCAAGGGGGTGGGGGTGCTTTGAAGAATTTACAAGAACATAATATCTGCCCAAAACGTTTAGAAAGTGACAGGTGGGGTGAAGTTTCCAAAAGCAACGGAATGGTCTTGAACACTCAGGTCACCCAGTCTATGTGTGCTTCTCAAAACCTTTAAACTCCCCCATCATGCTTATAACCACCTCAAAAAAAAAATGTGCAACGGAGCTATATTTTGTACTTAAATTATTTTGATTTCAGAATATGGGTTTTCTGGTCACAGTTTTCAGTGGCTTAAGAGGAGCAATGACTAGAAAGGTCAAAATATGTTGATTATATCTAACATAGTGGTCCTTGTTTTCCCAAGCATACTTATATCCAGAGCTATGATCACTTAATGGTCACAGAGGGGTTTTGTTTCATGGTACCTGCTGGTTTCTATGCTGTAGTGGCCCTTGCCCACTCGGTTCACGGCACACACTCTGAATTGGTAGGTGCGGGCAGGAGTTAAGCCGCTCACAGTGATGCTGGTCATCTTTGGATCAATGTCTGAGAGGTGCACTTTCCACGGAGAGTCTGGTGGAGGGAAGCAGAATAATGGCATCAGCATTTGACTAGTATAGCAAGTAATCAGATCTGGATGACCCACAAGATGTCAACAACAGAAAAGTCCATTCCTTGTGGAACACCTTTATTCCACTTGCCATTGCTATTTACATCTTGCATTGATTTGTCAAGCCTTATATTTCAACCTCACCATTGCAAAGCACCCTGCATAGAAGTATTCCAAATGGAACAGTGAAATCTATTCATAATTTCCAAATTAGGGCTATCAACTGATCAAAGGTTTCTCATTCCCTAGAACCATTAATCCAGGACACTTGGCCTCAAACTATTTAGCCTCATTGATTACTATGAAGATAAAGGCATGGGAAGGGTCTGAAATATCTGGAGAAAACATGCCAGTTCTGAGAATATTTGCATTTTTTCACACCCACTATTCTCCCCACCCCTATTTGCTGAGAATAAGCAAGCTCAGTTCAAATCAATGGTTCTTACTTTCAAGTAAATGCTCTTAGAGTTGGACTGTTAGTCAATGAATAGTCTCACTTTCAACCAATTAATCAACTGATTAACTTATTAAAATAAATACGGAAGCAGCTTAATAAAAGGGATACTTTCCGGATATTTAATCAAGGTAACGGGTTGTATTGAATTAGCAGATACATAATTTACTCTCCTGAAAAAAATAGCATTCTCTCATTCTTTGCTTGGACAGCTATGTTTACAGCAACCCCACCAGCAGCAATGAACACATTTTCATAAAGGAACAGATTAACATCCAATTAAAATTAACCTGTTAATCCACCTTGTAATTATTTTATATACCTTTTATCGTGTCCTCCCTTTAGCTGCAGTCTTTTCTAAGTTGAAGAACCATAATCTTCTTAAGGCTTTTTCTGACATTACCTCTTAAAGATATGAGCTCTCTCCTTCATGTTATACCCATGTCTGAACATAGCTGAAAATGCAATATAAGAACCAGACTTTCATGTGCATAACCTCCACATACAACACAATTCTGAAAGGGGCACAGAAGTTCAGTATTTCTCCATAGTAATGGCTTTATGTGATTTTCCATAGTGGATTTTTGTCCATAATGGTTCGATATGCCGTTTAACTGCAATTGCTTCCCCCAAATAATCCTTTGAATTGCAGGTTGGTGTGGAAAATTTACTGTTAGAGATTTCTTGCTTTCAGAGAACTACATATCTCCAGAACCAAGCCAGGGCCACCCATCCTTTGCTCAGCCGTGCAATGCAACCCTGACCAGGCCAAAATTCTGCACACACGAACTGCAGAAAGGCACTCAGAGCCAACAGCACAAGATGATTGCACCTATCAAACAACACTTAAACCATTTTCACTATGGAAGTGTGTCATGAAGAGCACTTGCATTTTCAAAACATAATGTGAAAAGCTGCCCTTACACTCACCCTGTGTGGGAAGCATCCTGCAATACTAACTCCTTTTGTTATCTCTCCCCATAATCTCGCTCCCAGAACTGTTACTTAAAACAGTCATTTCATTCTCAGAATGCCAACTTAATGCCACCGCTTTCTCTCTTGCTTCTGATCTTCACTCAAAGACCCACTACTTCTTGAAGTCTTCGGAATGAATCCTTAGCCCTCACCTCCAGCTGTAACTGCATTTCCTTTATTCATTCTTTGAAAAGAAACAACCACTTTGAATCGTGGAAAGGTGGTGCATGTGTGGGCAAGGACCTGTTCTTATGTCACATTGTTAGGAACAGTGGTGCCTCGCAAGACGAAATTAATCCGTTCCGCGAGTCTCTTCATCTTGCGGTTTTTTCGTCTTGCGAAGCATGGCTATTAGCGGCTTAGCGGCTTAGCGCTATTAGCGGCTTAGTGGCTATTAGCGGCTTAGCGGCTATTAGCGGCTTAGCGGCTTAGAAAAGGGGGGGAAGGAAAAAAACTCACAAGAACTCGCCCGACGTTTCGTCTTGCGAAGCAAGCCCATAGGGAAATTCGTCTTGCGAAGCACCTCAAAGACGGAAAACTCTTTCGTCTAGCGAGTTTTTCGTCTTGCGAGGCATTCGTCTTGCGGGGCACCACTGTACTGTGCATAGTAAGAACCTAAGAATATAAGAAGAGGCTGCTGGATCAGGCCAAAGGCCCATCTAGTTCAGCATCCTGTTCTCATCGTGGCCAACCAGATGCCTTTAGGAAACTCGGAAGCAAGACCTGAGAACAAGAGCACTCCCATCACCTGGGGGGGGGGGTGAGGTTCCAGTAACTGGTATTCAGAAAGGCATACTACTTTTGAGTATGGAGGCAGAGCACAGCCATCAAAGAATCAAAGAATCATAGAATGGTAGAGTTGGAAGGGACGCCAAAGGTCTTCTAGTCCAACCCTCAGAAAACACAGCCAAAGAATCCCTGACAGATGACTATCCAACCTCTGCTTTCAAACCTTCAGCGAGGGAAAGTCTGCAACCTCCCGAGGGAGACCATTCTACTGTGAAACAGCTCTTATTGTCAGAAAGTTCTTCCTAATGTTTAGCTGGAATCTCCTTTTTGTAATATGAATTCATTGCTTTGAGTCTTCCCCTCTGGAGCAGGAGAAAATAGGTGTATTTCATCTTCAACCTGACAACCCTTCAGATTGTTTAAAATGGCTATTGTATCACCTCTCAGTCTCCTCTTCTCCAGACTTAACACCCCCAAATCCCTCAACCGTTTTTTATAAGGCTTTGTTTCTAGCAGTCATTGATAGCTTTCTCCACCATGAATTTGTCCAATCTTCTTTTAAAGCCATCCAAATTGGTGGCCATCACTGAGATCTATGTATATATATTTACTGATGAACGACAGTTCAGCTGTGCCTTTTGGAATGGACTATCAAGATGCATTCCTTGGTCTCAAAGTTTGGATGTACCACAGATTTATATGAGCTTTTCAAATATCCTCTATTTCCTACCCGCTTTAAAAACTGGTTGCTTTCCAATTCCCACCAGGTGTGAAAGCTGTTTCAGACTCGACAGTCATTCTCTTAACTTTGCAAGGAACTTCTGCGATGAGAAGTTTATGTCTGGGAGAGGAAGAAGCCCCCCCTCCAGACCACATGGTTAAGCAGATTGAGCATTTCTCCACTGAAAAGGGATGCTGATGCACATGTCACCGCATAATAAATAAAAACTATATTCATTAACATTTTAATAAAGGAGGAAATGAGCATGATAAGGACAGATGGGCTGTGTATTTCTCAACCCATCTGTTTGGCAGCCCATTGACAGCGCCACACCCAGGAGCAGCTCTGGCTGAAGGCCTCTAATGAAATTCATAGTGAGCTTGGAATATCTCCCTTTTCAGCTTTCATGCAGGTATAGAACTGTGACTTTCTCAGCCAAATCAGCTCACTGCTGCAAACCTCAATGCAGATTTTCCTGGGGATTCTGCATACCTCAAAGAGTTTGTGTGTGTGTGTGACATACTTTGAGTATGTTATTTAGCCTAAACATCTCTGAGAACGTGTTCTCCAAAGAAAGATGGTGTTGATAGTATAGTCAGGGATGGGCCCACTTCAGGTTTGTCAATTTTATTTACAGTGGTATCTTGGTTCTTGAACTTAATTTGTTCCGGGAGTCCATTCGAATCCTGAAACCGTTCGAAAACCAGGGCGTGGCTTGCAATTGGCTGCTGGAGCTTACTGCACTCAAGCGGAAACCGCGTCGGATGTTCAGCTTCCAAAAATGTTGGCAAACTAGAACACTTACTTCCAGGTTTGCAGTGTTCAGGAGCTGATTTGTGTTGAATGGTTTCTTTAAATGTAAAGGTTTATCATTGTTCCACCCAATGTGTATGTCTTTAAGGGGCCAGAGCAAGGGCCAGAGCAAAATAACGAGACCCAGCTTTACAGATGTGAAACATAGCAGGTGCTGCTGAGTTGTATTGATTAAGCTGTGTCAGCAATTGGGTGTAGTATATAAGGAGCAGCACCTAGCTCTCCCTTTACCCTGGGGGATGGGTTGGTGGTTGGGTCTGGTTTGTTGTTGATGTATTTAGTGTATAAGGAGTTTTTGTTTTTGTAATTAAAACCATGTTTAAGTTATTTTGGAGTCCCTTTTTAATGCATGATCTCCCCAGCAAGCTCTCTGCAGCGCTACCATACTGCAATTGGCCAACAATTTGTTCAGGAGCCAAGCCCTTCAAGTACCAAGGTACCACACTGTATTTCTTTACTAAAACCCCAAGATCTACCAACTAGAGCCAGGTGTGAAAGAATTACAGTTTTAGAACAGGGTGCCACTGAGCACATTCAGAGCCTAGGAATTTGGAGTGAGCTCACAATAATTTTACACAAAAAACCACTCCTTGTTAACTTTCTTCATTTCACTAACCTAATTTAGGTGGTGAAAGTTGTCCTGTTGTTGCTACTGCTAAACAATTGGGAGTAAGAAGTCCTTGCTGACCTACTGCAAATCATCCAGAGATTTGCCAGTAGATCCTGATCTACCAGCTTCTGCTCACCACCAATGTAAGCTGCCTCACTGACAATTTCTGTTTCTCACAAACTTGAGTTTCTTCATTTCCAGCATGGCATTAGAAAGTTTGCTGCAGAGGAATGAAAATGCAATACATGTGAGAAAGACAAGTGCCCTCTTTTAAATCTGAGGTGGCATTGCTCTGAATGCCTGAGAGGTGGGAAGAAGAAATAACTTCTTTCATCAGCATCAGAAGGGACTCTTGGCTTTCAGTGACATTTCAGGGATCTCCACAAACAGAAGGAAACTAATTTCCCATTCAGGAAATATTGACAAGAACAAGCTTCAATTACCTTCACATTCTGGGACCACATGGATGCTGCTGTGACATCCTCAGAGCCATAGCTAGGGGGAGAGGGGTTAGCTGGGTTTTTGTCCCAGGTAAAGCCTCCAGAGGGGTACCATTGAGGCTCCCAGCCTTTGTGTGTGTGTGTGTGTGTGTGTGTGTGTGTGTGTGCGCGCGCGCGCAAATGCATGTGTGGAATGTTAAACTGGGTTTTTAACCCAAGTGAAATAAAGCCTAGTTTTGCCCCTGACACCCTCACTTTCACCAGATGGTCCTGACTGGCTAAGATCACAATGTGAAAGAGAAGAGATCTCTAAGCAAGGGTAAAATGAAAACACAAAACTGGCACATTGGGGGTGCAGGGGCGGACATATAATGGCTGGTGTGAAAAGAGGCAAACATTCTCTGCAGTAGCAGTGCATTTTCAGGAGATGTTCCAGGCTGCCCAGAATCTTCACAAAAAGGAATTACTCTACCTTCTGGAGCCCCAGCACTAAACTGATTTGAAAACGTAAAATAGCATTTTGTGAAAAGGTAATACCAGCTCTTTTCATGTTTCATTCATGTTTCATTCTGCAATAATCAAGCAACTTCAGAGATTCCATCTAAAGAAAATGGCATCACATCCAGGCATCACAGTCTTCTATTTCTGCTCTTCGTGGTTGCTAGGGTGAAGTCAATGACTGTGTAATAATGACGAGAAACTGTACGGGGGAAACGTCACACCAGCATCACTAATTCAGAGCTTTGCTGGCAAGAACAAGAACAAGAACAAGTTAACTTCCAGTAGGATAGTCTGCCAGCTGAGTTATGAAGGCTGCGTCTCAAAATATATTTATTGAAACAGGGTTTTTTGGGGGGAGAAAGTCCAATTTCTGGCACAGTGGGAACCAGGAATATTAGGAGAGGCTGTCACTTGAAGAAGAGTGCAAGGAAGCCTGGAAACTTGCAGGAAGCCATCAACAAAAAAGCTGGCCTGACAAAAGATTTCCCTGTATCTGTGATAGCTGTGATTCAATGATGTGTGTGCACCAAAGCTATCTGGATTTATTGGACCAAGTTATTCTCTAGTAAATCACAGCACTGAACCAAAATGCTGTTTTCCAAACACCCCTGGAAAGCTGCTGAAAGAGAAACAAAGAAACAACGCTAGTCCTGCTCGGGAGTAGACCTACATATTAGGGATGTTCTACTCATGGAATTAAATTCAGTGTCTCCCTTCATGTAGGACTCAAGATGGACTTCCGGAGGCGGCGCCATCGGTAATGGCGGATACCCTCTGAAACGGAGGGGGAAGCTCCGCAGAAATCGGGTCCACCGCTACAGCGAAGCGGAGGACCCTCAAAAAACCCACAGGCGGGTGAAGCCTGGGGCCGTGGGGCTCAGCGGGCACGCTTTGCGCCCCCCCGAACTGTCAAAGGAGCCCTGAAAAGAGCTCCGGAGCGGAGCGGGGGTGTAGCGCTGTGCTGGAGCCGATCGCTACTTCTGCGGAGTGAAGCTGCATAGCAGTTACCGGAGAGCGCTGGCCTTTTTCCTGTGAAACATCGGATTAAAACAGCTATCCGTGAGTAAGAATTGGGAACTTGGAAAGATCAAAGTTAAGACCAAGTATCGGACTTTGACTTTGAATTTGAATTTGAACTTGAAACTAGAAACTTGAACTTGAAATTTGAACCTGAAACTAGAAACTTTGATCGGGACTTTGAACTTGAATTTAATTTAAAATTCGGACCTGAAATCGGCAAAGTGCAAACAGGAAGTCCGCTTCGCCGATCCTGTAAATAGAATAAAAGCAAGGGACAAGGGAACTTTGAACCATTGACTTGTTTTATATAAAGAGCTAAATTTCACTGTCAGAGCAAAAGAAACCCCCCCCCCCAAGTAGGGAAGGGGGGATAAAAAATCCACCACTTTACTTTTAACACTGATCTGCCGGTCTGTCTTAAATAAATGCAAGGCTACTGTGAAAGTACTGTTTATGGACATTGTAACTTTTGCTACTGAATGCTTAGAAGGACTGGTAACAATCAAGGGAGCCTCCAAATTTATAACTTTTTTACTCTTTTACTCTTGCAACAAATTGGAAAGATAACTGGGGAGCGGATGAAGTTACTGTTTAACAATTATTGAAGAAACAACTTGGTATTCTGCTCCCCTAGAGGAACTGTGTGTTATAGCTGGGGATTTTCCACTGCAGCTGCTATTGTTTATAGTTAAGAAGGAAGCTTGGGAATTGTGTGAGTGACCTTGATTTCTAGAGGCAAGCAATGGAAGAGAAACAACCAGACAAGTTACAGCCTCCAGATAAAGTATCAACAAGAGCAAAAATTAAACAACAGCAGCAGCTGCAGGCACAGCAGCAACTCCAGCATAGAAGAACATCATCAGCAGGACTCTCTGTCCCACAAGCCACAGAAAGGGAAGAATCAAAAGGAACAGGATCGGATTCTGCAACATTAGACAAGATTTTATCGGCTCTGCAAAATTTGACAGCTAAGATTGATCAAAATACTTCAACTATTAAGGACCTGGGGCAAAAAGTAAACGATTTGGGGACGAATGTGAATTCTAACACCCAGGCGATTGACAGACTGGTGCAGGAGTCTAAAGAGACAAAGAAGACAGCGGAGGAAGCCAAAGAGAGGGTATTGGCAGTAGAACAAAAGATACCACCAATAAATAAAAAATTGGACGAATACAAGGTACAATTCTCTTTGATTGAACTTAAAGAGAAACAGACCAACTTGAGAATTAGATCGGTCCCAGAAATAGAAGAAGGAGACTTGATAGAATTGTTGACATCGGAATTTGAGGAGTGCTGGGACCTGGATCCAGAGAAAGAAGAATTTAAGATAGTGAGTGCTTTTCGATTGGGAAGGGTTAAGAGGAAAAATAGGCCGAGAGACTGCTTGATTGCTCTAAGGACAAAAGAGGAAAGAGATAAAATACTGAGTCTACACTACCAGAAAGCACTCGATATCCAAGGGGTGAGAATTGAGATTTTTAAAGATATCCCGAAATACCTGCTTGATCTTAGAACCAATTACGGAAATTTGGTGGACCTGCTAAAAAGAAACGGAATTTTGTTCAGGTGGGAATTCCCACAAGGCCTCTCGTTTACATTTAAAGGAAAGAAAATTAAGATAAGATCAGAGGAAGATAAAGAGAGTTTTCTGAGAAATTTTGGAGAAGAATTACAAAGAGAGGCCAGAACAAAAGACTCGGAAATATTAGGACTGGGACCACCTGACTTAGGAAGAACTCTCTTGGGACTGGACCAACGGAAAGAGATACCGCCGACAAACCAAGAGCAACTTCTAGGAGCAACTGGTGGAACATCAGAATAACAACAACATGTCTCTGCAGATGTTAACTTGGAATGTTCGAGGTTTGAACTCCCCCAGCAAAAGGAAGAGGATTTTTCATATTCTGAAAAAGGAACAACTGGACCTAATTTGCTTACAAGAAACACATATAACAAGACTCCAAAGGAAATTATTGATAAATAAAAAGTTAGGCCAAGACTTTATTTCATCAGACAAAGTAAAAAAAAGAGGAGTTGTGATCTACGCAAAAGAGAAATTATCACCAAAGTTTCTCCTTAAAGATGAACATGGACGATTTGTGGCAATTGAAATACAATTCCAAGGAGAGAAATTAGTAATAATTGGAGTCTATGCACCTAATGAGGGGAAATCAGAGTTTTATAAGAAACTGCATGAGACGTTAATGGACTTTATAGATCGAAATATCATTTTGATGGGAGATATGAATGGCGTTGTCTCGACATATATGGATAAATCTGAAAGACAAGTAGTCACAAAAGATGGAAGACTACCAAAGACCTTTTTTGAATTGACAGACAATATGGACTTGATTGATATTTGGAGAACTAAAAATCCCCTAGGTAGAGAGGGGACCTTCTTCTCTGAAGCCAATTTGACCTGGACTAGAATAGACCAAATTTGGATTACAAGAGGGATGGCACCCAAGATTCGAAAGGTGGAAATCTGCCCCAAAATCTGCTCCGACCATAACCCAGTGAAGATGGATATGAAACTAACACCCACTGGTTCCTTTAGATGGAGAATGAATGACACCTTGTTCAGAGACTCTGAAATTGTGAAAAAGGCCCAAAAAACACTAAAAGACTACTTTGAGATAAATTTGAAGACTACCGTGGAGAAAAGAGTAATCTGGGATGCAAGTAAAGCCGTAATGAGGGGGTTTTTGATCCAGCAAAATGCTATAAAGAGGAAATTTCAAGAGGAGAAGAAAGAAAAGATTTTAGAGAAAATTAGAGAAGGCGAGAAGAGATTAAGGACTAAACCTAAGTCACAGGACATTCTACGAGAAATTAAATTACATCAGGCACAATATTTGAAAATGGTTAACCAGGATATAGAATGGAAAATTAAACAAATGAGACAAAAAACCTTCGAATCGGCCAATAAGTGTGGAAAGCTGCTAGCTTGGCAGCTGAAGAAAAGACAGAAATTAAATACTGTTACCAATCTTGAAGTAAATGGACGAAATATACAAAACCCACGGGAGATTCAAGACTGCTTCCAGAGATACTTTAAACAACTGTATTCACAAGGGCCACAGAATGAGATCAAAATCGAGAAATTTTTGGAAACAAATGGATTACAAAAAATCTCTCAAGAGAATAAATTAATACTGAACGATAAAATTTCTGAACAGGAGGTTGAAGGTGCCATTAAGAACTTGCAACTAGGCAAGTCTCCAGGCCCGGATGGGCTAACCTCCAAATACTACAAAGACATGAAAGATTACTTAATTCAACCTCTAATGGAGGTTGGCAATGAAATTATGGAAGGGAAAAGAGCGCCGGAGTCGTGGAAAGAAGCTTACATCACGCTTATACCGAAAAATGAGATAGAAAAGACACAACTAAAGAACTACCGCCCCATATCCCTACTTAATGTGGATTATAAAATTTTTGCTGATATTTTAGCTAGAAGATTGAAAAAAGTTTTAGCAACAATGATTCATAAAGACCAAGCTGGCTTTCTCCCAGGCAGACAATTGTCAAATAACACGAGAAACTTAATTGACATTTTAGAAAAGCTACAAGTTAATATAAATACAAAAGCTGTTTTAATATTTATTGATGCGGAGAAAGCCTTTGACAATATTTCCTGGAGCTTTATGAGGAAAAATTTGCAAGGGATGGGGGTTGGAGAAAAGTTTGGAAACGGTATAGGCGCGATTTACTCAGAACAGAAGGCGAAATTAATAGTGAATAATGCAGTAACGGAAGAAGTTAAGATAGAGAAAGGGACACGACAAGGCTGCCCAATTTCCCCTTTGCTTTTTATTTCAGTCCTGGAGGTCTTGCTGAATATGATTAGAAGGGACCAACAGATTCAGGGTATACAGGTCGGGGTTAAACACTATAAACTTAAAGCCTATGCAGATGACTTAGTACTGACGCTACAGGAGCCAATCCCTAGTTCTAAAAGAGCACTGGAAATAATACAAGAATTTGGTCGGGTGGCAGGTTTTAAATTGAATAAATCAAAAACTATGGTTTTAGAGAAAAATCTGACAGCAGTAGAGAAGGAAAGGTTTCAGGAAGAAACAGGTTTAATATTGGTGAAAAAAGTGAAATATCTAGGGGTGAACTTGACTTCGAAGAATGTAAATTTATTTAAAGATAATTACGAGAAGTGTTGGTCAGAAGTGAAAAAAGATCTTGAAATTTGGACAAACTTGAAACTTTCCTTACTGGGTAGAATTGCTGTTATCAAAATGAATGTATTGCCAAGAATGTTGTTTTTGTTTCAGACGCTACAAATCATTGACAAAATGGACTGTTTTGAGAAGTGGCAAAAAGAAATTTCTAGATTTGTCTGGCAGGGCAAAAAGCCCAGAATAAAATACAAAATTCTTACTGACGCAAAGGAAAGAGGGGGGTTTGCCCTGCCGGACTTTAAGTTATATTATGAAGCAGCAGCTTTTTGCTGGCTGAAGGATTGGCTACTTCTTGAAAACACGGATATTTTGGATTTGGAAGGATATGATAACGTTTTTGGGTGGCATGCATACTTGTGGTACGGTAAGGCTAAAGTGTACAAGACATTTAAAAACCATATTGTCAGGAAAGCATTGTTTAATGTCTGGATGAAATACAAAGATTTATTGGAAAATAAAACCCCTAGGTGGCTCTCACCTATGGAAGCAAAGGCCTTAAAAAAACTCAATATGGAATCTAACTGGCCAAAATATTGGGAAATTCTGGAGCAGGAGGGAGATAAAATGAAATTGCAAAGCTATGAGAAACTTAAGGATAAGGTGCGAGACTGGTTACATTATTTTCAAATAAGAGAGGCCTATCATTTGGACAGGAAAATTGGCTTCCAGGTGGAAAAATCAAAGTTGGAAACAGAATTGTTAGAACCCAATGCTAAGATATTGTCGAGAATGTATAACTTGCTGTTGAAGTGGAATACTGAGGATGAAATGGTAAAATCTGCTATGATAAAATGGGCACAAGACGTTGGTCATAACATTATGTTTGTTGACTGGGAACGGTTGTGGACCACCGGTATGAAATTCACGGCATGTAATGCCTTAAGAGAGAATATTATGAAAATGATATATAGGTGGTACATGACCCCAGTCAAACTTGCAAAAATCTACCATTTGCCCGATAATAAATGTTGGAAATGCAAAGAAACTGAAGGGACATTCTTTCACCTTTGGTGGACGTGCCCAAGGATCAAGGCTTTCTGGGAGATGATATATAATGAACTGAAAAAGGTATTTAAGTATACCTTCTTGAAGAAACCAGAGGCCTTTCTTCTGGGCATGGTCGGCCAATTGGTGCCAAAGAAGGATAGAACTTTCTTTATGTACGCTACAGCAGCAGCAAGAATACTCATCGCAAAGTATTGGAAGACACAAGATCTACCCACTCTGGAAGAATGGCAGATGCAAGTAATAGACTATATGGAACTGGCTGAAATGACTGGCAGAATTCGAGATCAAGGAGAAGAGCAGGTGGAAGAGGACTGGAAGAAGTTTAAAGTTTATCTACAAAAACACTGTAAAATCTTTGAATGTTGAGGACATTGAAAAGGAAAGAAGGGGTTCTAGTGACTGAGTTAAATAAGAGCACAAAGGGAGGGATTAAGAATCAAAATGAACAAAGATTGAGCTTGCTGAACTAATTATTACATAGAATACAAGATCGGGAGGCGGGTGGAAGTAAGGAAAATAAGGTTTTGAAGGTAATAATTGGAAAGTGAGGGATTTTTTTTTTTGTTTTTTTATGTTAAAATCTCCTTTTTTCTCTTCTTTTTTTGTCTATGTTTTTTTTTTCTTCTGTAATGTTTGTGAAAATTTTTCTTTTTGTAATGTTTGTGAAAATTTGCTTTTTTGTTCCTTTTTGTGAAAAATGCAATAAAAATTATTTAAAAAAAAAAAAAAAACAACAAGATGGATTTTCTCCTCATGGCCTTTGTATCAAATCCTGGAGCCCATTCCATACATGCATATTAAAAACTTTCAATCCTAAGTTTCAGTCCTAAGGACACATACTTTTCTGTGTGTGTGTGTGTGTGTGTGTTTGACTTCCAAGTATGGTATAGGTGCTGAGCAGCAAAATGTGGGAGAACTACTGATTGATTGCAGGAGCTGGATGAGACCCAATGCTATGTGAATCACAGATGGAATATAGCAAAGATGTTCATATCCCCACCCACTCAATAATAGCGGAGACCCCTCCTTTCACCACCATTTGTTTGTCTTTCACAGTTCTCTTATGAATCAAAATAATGTGTGTTGTGTGGTGACTAAAGAATGAACAAAAATGAATAGGAAAGAGAAACTAAGGCGAGGCTAAACTAATAAATAGTGAGGAGGAGGGGGAGGAGGAGGAGGAGGAGGAGGAGGAGAAGAGGAAGAAGAAGAAGAAGAAGAAGAAGAAGAAGAAGAAGAAGAAGAAGAACCACCACCTTCTAACTAGAATGCTAAATGTCCATAGATGACCTAATTGTCACCGGTCTGTTTCATGGAGCAATTTGGTTTCATCCATTAACCTCAACTGTAAACACCACTCGAGAGTGCTTAACCCAAGCCACTTGATCTAGTGAACAGTTTGATTCAACAATGGAGCCTATTAATCTCTCTACCAGCTTAGGGTTGTGCTCTGTTTATATGCCGCATCTGTAGAATACTTTATTTATTCTTCTTCCCTTCTCCTGGTAGAAGATAAAAGATCTGGCAGGAAGAGGAGATTAAACAGAAAACTAATATAAACGAACCCTATTCATCTCCTGGGCACTCTGCTTTGCACAGAAAAACGTGGTTGGAGGGGGGAGATTTGCTTTCTCGTGGAGCCAAGGATTGAGCAAGTTCGCAGAGTACCTTTAAAATTTAAATAGCAATCCTCCTCTTGACAATCAAACTAAACCTTTTCAAAGGCTGCTCCTCCCTTAAGCTTTTAAGGAAAAGAAGAAAGCTGAATGGCAAAGCGGCTTCTTGCACTGTATAAAAAGGACAAGAGAGTTTCACATGCTGGATCCATTTGGTTGCCCTTTTCCAGCCTCCTCCCAGAATAGGAAACATTCCATAAAAATGTCAACACCCCCTTCGCCTTCCTCTGGGGATTACTGTCACTTGCCTGACACAGAGAGCCCAGAGAAGCTCCGCGCTGCAGTGACAACAGACACAACAGGTCAAGCTATTAAATAAGCCTCCATTATACTGAACAGACAGTGCTAATCTTTCATTTTGCGTAAGCTACCCTAGAATACATTTCTCAGGCTGTACTTGTTCTCTCTCTTTTTTTGCTGCAGCTCACACTATCTGAAATAGCTCCCATTTTCAGTTGTCAGTTTTCAAAAACATAACATCCTACTGTGGATGGACACTACAGTATTTGATATGAAATGAAGTCCCGAGAAAAAAAAGATTCCCCAATAAGATTGGTTGGGGTATATCTGTAGGTCACATCAGGATGTGAAGTGAAATCCACATGGCTGGCTGAAAACAGGAGTCATAGAATGATAGAATTGTAGAGTTGGAAGGGACCATGAGGGTCATCTAGTCCAGCCCCAGCAATGCAGGATTATTTTTTTTGCCCTATGTGGGGTTCAAACCCACAACCCTGATATTAAGAGTATCGTGTTCTACTGACTGAACTATCCATGTGATCAGGTGTACTCACCAAGAATCTTCCATGTCTTGCCACCTGAATTAGATGACTGGCCACCTTTGCTTCTTCCTTTGGTTGCCTTAGAGCAGTGGTGGCCAAACTTGGCCCTCCAGCTGTTTTGAGACTACAACTCCCATAAACCCTAGCTCGCAGGACCAGTGGTCAGGGATGATGGGCACTGTGGTCCCAAAACAGTTGGAGGGCCAAGTTTGGCGACCACTGCCTTAGAGTGTTGCAAGAGTTTGTCCAAAGTTGGCTTGCATAGGAACTCCAAGGGTTCTTAAGAGCCAACTCAAAGGTCCTCCTCTGGTGCAATGGGTCAATGCATTTGGCTGTGAAACAGAAGTTTGGTGGCTCTAGCCCATTCAGAGATGGCTCTGGGCAGGATTCCTGCATTGCAAGGGGTTGGACTAGATGACCCTCTAGGTCTCTTCCAACTGTACAATCCTGTGATTTAAAGGAGAGGGGGGCTTTTAAAATCCCTCCCCAGAAAGCCTAAGTTCAATATCTAGGCCATAGAAGGGTCCCCTTTTTTTCGAAATCAGTAGAGTGTGCAGATGTCTTTTGGAAGGACTTCCAGTCTCAGAGGGCACTGCTCTGGAATCCCCAATGGGCTCTAAAGCATGAAAGGGCAACAGAGGGGGCGGGGAGGAAATTCTCCTTCCTTATTATTTCTCTCCTTGGTGTGCTGCTGCCGCTCAAAATTGACTGAATGGGGATGGTGCTCTGGAGAGCCCATAGGATGATCTGGGGGGTGGGGAGGACTTTCAAACTATCACCACCAGCCCAGGCCAAATCCTTCAAGGCCAGAGGGTCTGCTTGGTTGGACTCCTGAAATTTGGAAGACTCACTCCCATCACACATACCCCATTGCAGAAACCAAAGGCTATGAAATAAGTGAAGGGCATTGGCAGAAGGCTGGGGCCAAGAGCAGGACTCATCCGGTCAGCCTTGAGAGGCTTTTGCACTTTGCCGAAGCAAAAGCTCCATTTCAGTGTTGGACTTTAACTTTTCAATCATCCATCCATCCTTTCATAATTTTGTTTGTATGCTGCCTTTCCACAAAAAGTTCACAGCAGCTTACAAGAAAGAAAACTGGAAAATATCTCAAAATCACAAGATTGTCACAGTTAAAATTGACCCAAGAACAAATTCATGATACCATAATAAAAAACAAAATAGCAGTAAAATAGAGTAAAAAAATTAAGAAGAAATGGGTATAAGATGAGATAGTCAAAAATAATATTGATAACACAGCGAAAAGAAGAAAAGAAACGAAGGAAGCCACATATAGGTGGAGGGAAGTCAAAATTTATGTCTGTATGTTAGTTTGTATGTTTGTTTTCTTTTTTGTAATCTAAGTTGAGAGGTTCATGTATCTATGTATAATAAGTTTGTTTAGTGTTCTGGTTTGTGTTTGTAAGTATTGCATTTATCAATAAAAGTTAAAAAAGCCAAATATATCAATATTTAAAAACATTTCAGTGCTATAAATATAGCAAAATTAACAACTTCCTGCCTTCTGACAACAGTAAAGATAACAAGACAGCCTGACAGTTTCAACACGGTGAAAGAAACCCCTTTCCTATGTTGTTGCTCACAGTCTCTCTCTTGCAACAGCTTCTTATAAGGCTACCAAGGGCAGGGCAGGGGATAGCTGGCAACACCCCTCCTATAGTGTTCCTTCAACTAGCTTTTGCCAAGTGCTCTGTTCAAGGTCTGAACAGACATTCCCCCCCCCCCCATGAGAGCTCAGAGTCTGGCCAGGACCACAGGCAGACAAAGGAGAGGGGCAGGGAGAGAGGCTTCCTTTTGGAAACCTCAAGGGTTGTTCAAGAAATCCGCTTTTTCAGAGTCAAATCAGCTTATTCCTGGATCTATTTGAGGAAGGGGAAAATTGATAACAGGAAAAGAATAGGAATGATCAAAATCCTGCAGCTGAAGAAGCATAGCTGGAAAGTGAGTATTAGCAATAAAAAAAGGACGGCCAGCCTGCACAGATCAACCTTTCTGGACCATTCAGCTTTTACTGCCTTGCGGGTGAAGCAGTAACAACAAGCAATTGTAACCGAAGAAGAGGCAAAAATGCCAACAGAGCAAGGCATATAATGTTGATGGCAGCAATTTCTGGCCCTGCTCTTTGGCCATGACTCCTGGCTTGTTCTGTGGTCCTACTGCCTTGGTTAATCTTCTCTTCTGAAGGCTCACAGCTGACTCTGGACTCCTGGCTCCAAACTGCTGCCCATCGCCCAGCCCTGACAGTCTCCCTAATACTATGTTTACCTTTTTCTTAGGGCTCATCCACACTTTCACATGCCCTGTGTCTAGAAAGCACTGGTCCAAGTGACTGACCACTTGACCCACGCTTTCTAGCCATGGGTCCGAGTGGTTTCCCCTTTGCTCCATGCTCCTTTCCCAGGGAAAGCTCACTCCTTAGTGTTAAATCAGAGCAGACATCAATCCGGATTAAACCTGAATTGCTGTTTGCTCCGACGGAATGCTAAAGAGCAGTTTTCCCTGGGGGAAGGTAGCAGAACAAGAAGAAGTGCGGACAAGCTCTTGGCTGAATGGCACTGAAGGAAAAGCACTGTGTCAGGTCAAGTCGTCCAGGCAGCAAACAATTAGTCCTCCGAGATTTGGACTTGCCAAACTACCTTCTTCTGCAACAAATAGCAAACGTTATAAAATCTCAGGCTACCTGCACATCCAGGGCAACGGGTGCTACTGGTCTTATTAAAGCATTCTGCCCTCAACAGAAACAGTGAACAAATTGAGGACACAGCAAGGTAACAGGCACACATTATAAAAACAAGTTCCTGTTAGGCTTCCTGGTGAAAACCCCTCACAGTATTAAAACTTTACAGTTTACAGTCTACCGATTGTATTGAATACCCATTCATGGACAGTCATTTTGAGGGCTTACTTGGGCTGCTTGTTTGCACCTTCTTTCCCCTTGTCCTAGATGGGATGCATATATTCCATGTGAATCACAGAGGCTAAAATGCAGGAGGCTAAAACGCAAAGGCTAAAATGCAGGAGGAGGAGGCAGGTTATGAAACGATTGTCAGGATAAGGCCTGCAGGGCAAATACTGCAGCTGACTCAGAGCCTGCTGATCCTCGATTTTAGGATGAGGACGCTTGCCTCTCTCCTAGAATGGCATTCATGAAGGCTGGAAGTTAAGCAAAGTTGTCTACACTGCAGACCGTATCATTATTAATCCATCCCAATGTTTAGAGGATTAGAGTGCAGTCCTGTGTGCCCTCTTTGTTTGTAGTTTTGAGAGCATCAGTTTCCCTGTACTGCTAGCCAGTGACCATTTCTGTGGTACAAAGTCTTGCACGGTCAACAACCCACTGATTTTTACAATAACTGCCCTGTATGAAATACAACACAGTGAATCATTCCTTCCTTTGCATATGATGAACACAAACCAAGACACAACAACTTGCCTAGGGTTGCCACAGGAGTCCAGGACCAGCCAGGATTGAAATCTAAACTCCACCTGGCATCCCTTTCCATTACCCCTCCCCAAAAGCATTGCTGACAGGAATGGCTCTGTACTTCCCTAGGCTGTGTCTCCTTTTTGTTTCTGTGCTTCCAGACAAAACGTTTGTGAAATTTATGCACAGAGAACTAGCCTGTGGTAGATTACGATGCCATCAGCTAAAATCAACGGATTTGTCTGACAGCGTGTGAGAGTTCAGAAAATCCCTTCGTACCCTTCAGGATTATCAAAGCAATTTCTGTAGGATGTTATCAGATCTCGACTGAGCTTCTTACAGATTTTTAGAGGTGAATTACTATATTTTCCAGTTGACAGTATCATCCCTATTTCCAGGACAGTCTCCTGCAAAGCCTGATATTCTGGATTACATCTGAAGGCCACTCAAAACTGCATGCCGAAGCCCATCTTTCTAGCCCCTGAATATTGTGGTTGCATTTATATTCCATAGTGTGCGTGCTGAGCATGGCCAGATAAACAACAGAGTGATTGAAGTACAAGGTAGGGCCCTTGGCTAAAATAGATACTCTGCAGCAGACCAGATGTAGCTTCCCCCCCCCCAAAAAAAATTAACATTCATGTAAATAAACATGAAGCCTTTCCATTTACTTTGAAGCCCTACAGACATGGATAAAGTATGTATCCACTGGTGTATGTGTGTGTCTGCATGCACACACACACACACACACTCCACTCTTCCTTGACTGAATCTGTCTCCTTCATTTGTCCATCTCAGTCACCTTGATTTGGCAGGAAGAGAGAGAAGCAAAGGCTGCATCAGAAATAAGGGTGGTATGGTTGGTGTGTGTGGGGGGGGAGAGGAGATCAAATGGGCAGAGGAAGAGGCAGGGAGGTTCAAAGGTATGAATAAAGGCTGCCTGCTTCAAACCTGAATCTCACAACCTGTTGCTGAATTGGGGATGTGGCAGCCACAGTTTCTCGGCTCTAACCCCTGCCCCACCTCCTTTTCCTTCTCCTAGGAGCAGGAGAAGCCCTCACTTCCTCATCTCTTGGTTGTCGGTAGCAGACTTCATGCCTCTGCAGCATGAGCTGGACCCAAGGAGAAGCCTTACCAGTGGTGGTGAGAGGGTGTGTTCCTCAAGAGAGGAGACGAGATGGGGACAGGGAAGAAAAGGCTCTTAGTGGAAGATGCATGGAGAGTGAAGAAGGGCAGGTGGCCTTCCACTGGACTCTGGGACTATGAGAGCCCTGGTAAAAAAATGCCAGCTCAATTATATTTTATGAGAGTGACTGCCATGACAACAAGCCTAAGCCGAGCATCAGGATTACACCGGGGCTGCATAATTGCACTCCTGAGCAGTGAACATCCAGGCAGTCGCCCGGGCTTCTTAAGTCAAAGATAATGCCATGTGCAACAGGTCTGAAGAGCAGCAGTGACTGGGGGGGGGGGGGCGAAGCTCCTCCCAATTAGAGTTCTGGGGCAGAACATTTGCCAGGGGAAATGGTTGTTCTTTTAGAATAAAATTTCTTATTTAAAAATTATTAATAATCCACATGCACATTTGCAAGAGAAGAAACAGGTACCCAGGCTTCGCATGATTTCTTACGCCTAGCCAAGAGAGACCTGGGAGGGGAAGGGAGGAAAATAACAACTCCAAATAAAATGTCTTCGCATAAATGGGTGAAAATCAGTTTTGCCGCACTTACTGTTCTCAGACAGCTCGACAATGTAGTGCAGGACGGGGCTGTTTCCATTGAAGGGACGCACCCAGGAGAGGACCACGCTGCGACTGAAGGAAGCGTTCAAGGTAGCCAGGAGGTTCTGCGGTGGGTGAGGCAATTCTCTGTGGAAAGCAGGGTAGGGAGACCAGGAGAAGAGGGCGTCGCAAATTAAAACAAAAAGCAAAGAAGGAAGAGGTCCACCTGTCACTCTGTAGGTCACAGACAAATGTTTAAATGTTTAAATGCTTAAATGGATCAGCTTAATGTAAAAGTGAAATAATAATAATAATAATAATAATAATAATAATAATAATATTCAGAGCAATGCTGAGTTTTTGTGTGGTTTCTCAGTGGTGATTTATGTGGAAATTCCTAAGGTTGACACTTAAATAGCTAATGGCTCTGTTACTTAACATGGGGAAAAAGCCAGTTTTCAAATTTGTTTTTTTAATTGAGACAACTTGGCCCATAAATTCTTTTTACAGCGAGTTCTTAGTAATGGAATAGCTGTAAAACATATGAATAGGAAACCAACGCCTGAGGAGAAAGGGGGGAGGAGAGATGATTTAAAGTGGAATTTTTCATACTCGGGCGAGCAGAAGACACTGCCACCATCCATGAAGAGTCCCCAGTCAAAATTATTGTACATACTCTTAGGTTGCTACCATTTAAGATTCATGCTGCAGCCTCAGCCTGGTAGATCCCTAACAAAATAGAGGTGTTGTTCTTTTCTAAACCACCCAAGCGAAAAATGCCTGCAAAAAACACTTGGGAATGCTAAATGGAATGCTTAAAATCTAAAGTAAAATGAACAAAACATAGGATTTAGTAAAGCACACAATATCTAAAAACAGACACACAAATTATGAAAAGTAAGCACCCACAAATATGTGGAAGTAGATGGGTAAGGAATATTGCTTATTGCCTCAAAGCACTGGGAGGACTTGCTGTGAATCCCAGCCAGCCAAGGCTGTACAAGACAAGTCCCAGTGTCTGAAGCAGAATAGGGGAAGCTGCCTTAGCTGTCAGTCCATTTGTCCATATAGTTCAGTATTGTCTACACTGGCGGGCAGCAGCTGTTCAGGATTTCAGAGAGGAGCCTGCTTCTGCCCTGCCTAGTATACCAGGAAGTGAACAAGGAACCGTCTGCCTGCAAAGTATGTGTCCCACCCCCGATCTATGGCCCCCACTGCAAAACTGAGAAAGGAGCCTTTTACCAAATCAGACTATTGGTTCATTTATCTTAGTGTGGTCTACACTGACTGGCAGCTCCTGGACAAGGCTCTTGCCCAGCCACTACCTAGAGATGTCAGTGTTGGAATTTGCTTGCAAAAACATGTACCGTATTTTTTGCACCATAACACTCACTTTTTTCCTCCTAGAAAGTAAGGGGAAATGTCTGTGCGTGTTATGGAGGGAATGCCTACGGGTGGCATGCCTACGGATTTTCCTCCTCTAAAAACTACGTGCATGTTATGGTCGGGTGCGTGTTATAGAGCGAAAAATACGGTATCCTACCTAACTTCCCCCCTCTCTCCTCAGATTGCAAGAAAAATATTTTATTTTATTTATTGCATTTTCATCCAAAGGTGGCATATGTGGTTCTTCTCTCTGCCCTCATTTAATCCTCACACAACAACCCTGTGAGGTATGCTAGGCTAAGAGGCAGTGAGTGGCCCAAGGGCACAACCAGTGAGCTTCATGGCCAAGTGGGGATTTGAACCCTGGTCTCTCAGATCCCAGTCTGATGCTGTAACCGCTGCGCAACACTGTCTCTCTCCCAATAATAAATCAAAAGACTAACCATTTGCTAGCCATTAATGGCAGACCAGCACCCATCACCTGGAGTGGCCCACTCTTCCCAGTCACATGATGGGGGTTGTCTTTGCCTACATCATGAATTTAAGTGAGATAGTAGCAGGTTTCGGGTGCCATCAGTGGGCAACGATCCCACCATTCAGGTATATATAAACAGATAGATAGACAGATAATTGGGGTGAGGGGTGTTGAGGGAGGGAGTTTGCATTCTCTGCCTCAGCTGTTTGAATGTCTTGTGTGAGACCTACTCATACCTAAAACGACCCGGATCTTTTGCTTCTTGGCATTTCCCATCAAAGTGAAGCCCAAATCTCTTGCGTGGGAAAAGCAACCATACTAGCAATTTGTCATGGACTGCTCAGTGGAAGTTCTCTCTCAATATCAATTATTGCTGACCCTGGCTGGTCAGACCAAAAAGCAGTAATTGTACTTGACATTCTTTAATTAAAAAATGTACTCATTCCTTTTCATAATTTATTAAGCTGCTGCACACTGAGCACCGTCTAAAACCACAACGAGTCCACATTCATAAACAAGTGCAATTTCAGCCCAGGGATGTGGCTTTAAATCAGAGCTGCAAAATGCATGCCCTGAATTTTAGATTCCTTCCTGTGGTTGAAGCGAAGAGAGGAGAAAAGAATTTAATTTTGCATTAACTTTGAACCGTGGCCCATAGTTTATGTAGCCCACACCAGGCTGCATAGCTCAAACTGAAAAACAAAATTATGCTTGGGCTAACATAAGGCTGTAAGAGCCCTGCTCCATCAGGCCAAAGACCCATTTTGCCATCTGCTCTTACAGTGGTCGGCCTGCAACCAGGACCTGAGCTCAACAGCCCCCTCCCCCACCTGCCATCCTCAAGAACTGGCCTCCAAAGACCTTCTGCCTCCAGCCGTGGAGGGAGGACATAGCCCTTGTGGCTAGCAGCCATGGATGGGCTTGTCCTCCATTAAAAGATGCTGGAAGTTGAAGACAGAAAGGGCTTTTTCTCAAACTCCAAGCCATGAGGCAGCTTTTCTGCACCATCAAGCAAAGGAAGGCATTCTTACATCAGTGGAAGCCAAATGTCTGCACTGACTTCTGGTAGCACCAGGTCCCGATACCTCGTGGGACCTTGAAAGTTGTGTTGGGGGCCCTGAGATATGGGTGCTAAGCACCCACAACATTTTTGTGGGTGATTGGGCACCCAGAGCCCCCTATAGATGGTGCCCTTGCAGGAGATTGAAGTGCTCCTTGCAAGCAAAGTTCCACTGCATAGAATGGCTGGAAAGGGACCTTTTCTACTTGCTTCAGAGGAGACCCAATGTAAGAATCACATACTGTTTGTAACTGATCATGTTACTGAGATCTGTCACGTCCCAGTTAAAGCCAGCCATTCTGTAGCGCTGGCAGGATTCTGCAGGAAAGCGGTGAAATTGATCAAAACAGGAATGTATGGTATCTTGGAGTGTGGGTTTTTCTTTTTTCTTTTTTAATGTTACAATGTATTCTTTTCCATATGTAACTAACTCTGGGAACTTACAGGGAAGAGAAGGTTAATCAATAATTGTAAGAACTTTTTTTTTTTTTGCTTTAACTATTTATTTTGTGCTTTTCATCTTGTGAACTGCCCCGAGATCTTTGGGGAAAGGGCAGTATATAAATTTAAATAATAAATAAATTGATAAATAAATGGTACCTAACCAATGCAGAGCAAAAGATGCAGTTGTGGATTCAAAGCGTAAGATCATAGAATCATACAGCTGCAGATTGGGAAGGGGCCATGGGGGTCATATAGTCCAACCCCTTGCAATGTACTGTAGGAATCTTTTTCCCAGTGTGGGGCCTGAAGAGAGGAGAAAATAATTTAATTTTGCATTAACTTTGAACAGTGGCCCATAGTTTATGTAGCCCACACCAGGCTGCATAGCTCAAACTGAAAAACAAAATTATGCTTGGGCTAACATAAGGCTGTAAGAGCCCTGCTCCATCAGGCCAAAGACCCATTTTGCCATCTGCTCTTACAGTGGTCGGCCTGCAACCAGGACCTGAGCTCAACAGCCCCCTCCCCCACCTGCCATCCTCAAGAACTGGCCTCCAAAGACCTTTTCCCTCCAGCCGTGGAGGGAGGACATAGCCCTTGTGGCTAGCAGCCATGGATCTCAGAAGCCATGGCTTCAGGCCCCACACTGGGAAAAAGATTCCTACAGGCTCTACCAACTGAACTATCCCAGCTATAAATAGTGTTTGCAGAGGCACCAGGTTGTTACAGAAGCACGAAGTATGAACATGCCTGTCATTGTACATGTGTTTATTGGCTAGGTCTGTTTCCCTGTCACTTTAAAGATATCCATTCAAAGCTACTCTACGGTTACCAGCCCAGACTGCTCTCATTTTGCTCAAGTAAACAGTTGATACAGAAGGGAATCGTTTCTGCCTGTTTCAAATTCTAGCCTTTAGTGGAAATTTAAAAAGGCTCCTTGATATCTGAAACACTGAACATCTAGCTTGTCTATGCTCATCAAGAAAACAGGCTTGATCTCCATTTGGTGAAACTCTGTAAAAGCTAATATTCCTGTTAGGTTACTTCAAGTTTAAATGCAAGTTCCTGTTGAGCAGATAGTCTTGCAAGACTCCCTGCAAATTTTAATATTGATATTTTGGAGCATCGATCAATTTGAAGTTCTTGAACTGTGGAATTTGTATCCCTCTTCATTAGTACACTGTGTGCTCATTAGAGCTGATACATTGGAGCAAACTCATTTTGTCTCCTGTATCAGGTATACAGTATAGGCAGTCACCTTGAGTCCACACTAGCAAGGGCAAACCATAACAGGTCTTTGGGGCTAAGCAGGCCTCCGTACTAACTTGTTAAGGCCATAAAATATAAGAGCAATGAACTGTTGCCTTCTGAACTCAGCAACTGCCAGCACATGATGATGCTTATATACAGAAGTCCCTGGAGGCTGAGGAAATGAGCATGCAAGAAACATCTCTTGCCAGAAAGGATCATTTACAACTGAAGAGCACCTCTTGAGCGAGGAAATGTATTGGTCTCTAAGTTGTACACAAAAGTGGAGGTTAACCATTATTAATCTCTCTTGAACAAATGCCTCCATGTCACATATAGGAGAACACTAAAATTAAGAGTGAGGAGGGTGAGAAATTAGTTACCACCACCATTGTGAACAGTTCTGTCCATCTTTCATTGGGAAGAAATTAAAATCTCCTTGCTCTAAACATCCATGGAATTATTGCATACTAACAGGATGTCAGAGTGGGATTGGGGGAGGGAATCAATATTGGGCTACTTCTATGTCAGATCAATATTGGGCTATTTCTATGTCAGAACAATTTACTTATTTCACAATATTTATATACCAGTTGATTGTGGTAAAACCTAAAAACTGCGCACACACACACCCAAGAAAGAAAGATTGCTAAGTCAGAGGCTGCTGAATGACCAGCTGGGAAATTGGATTGGGCCCCTGAAACTGGTGGTCTGGTCCTTGTGTTGGGTCTTTCACAGAAGATGTCCCCAAACTTGGACTCACCAGAGGAACTGAGTGCTTCCCATGCTACCATGCATGGTATTTGGGAGGCCATCAAAAGGCAAAGCAGTGCTCCGCTTCAGACCAGGATGCGGGCGATCAAGTCACCTCAGGCTTCAGGCCAAAGTGGGTGGGGCTGGAGATGAGACTCCTAAGGCCCGTTCACCTCCAGTCTTTGTTGGAGATTCAGGATAGAAAGAACGTAAGAACATCAGAAGTGCCTGCTGGGTCAGATCATTGACCCATCTAGTCCAGCAACTTGTTCTCACAGTAGCCAACCAGATTCTTCTGGGAAATCTGCAAACAGGACCTGAGCACAAGAGCACTCTCTCCTCCTATATTTCCCAGAAATTGACATTCAGAAGCATTGCTGCTTCCAATTGTGGAGACAGAGTACAGCTATCCTGGCTAGCAGCCACCAATAGTCTTATCCTCGCCCATGAATTTGTCTAATCCTATTTTAAAGCCACCCAAATTGGCGGCGATCGCTGCTCCTTTGGGAGTGAGCTCTGCAGTTTAAATCTGTGCTGCATGAAGACTCCCTCTCTTTTATCTGTCCTGAATCTTCCAGCTATCAGTTTCATTGGATGTCCATGAGTTCGAGTGTTATGAGAGAAGGAGAAAAACAGCAGAATTCATTTCTGGAATCTGGTGCCACAAAATGTGGTGATGTTCACTAGCTAGGAAAGCTTTAGAAGAGGACTGGACAAATTCATGGAGCAATGTTTACCAATCATGGTCATAATGAAACCTCCAGGTTGAGAGGCCTATGCCACTGGAGACCAACAACTGACTTTCATGCCTTGCTTGTGGGCTTTTAGAAGCCATCTAGCTGGCTACTCTAGGAAACAAGAAAGACCAATTGCTTGACCCAGCCAAACCCTTCTTCGTGTTCTTAAACAGTTCCTCATCCTTTTACAACATGGTGTAAAGAATCACCCAAACACATGTGTGTGCTAAAACCATTTGCAAAATGCACACGCACCAGTTTTGCTTCAGCGCTTATCTAAGCTCTAAACCATCAAAAACAGTACACTGTTGGTGACAGTCTCCTGGGACTCTGGCAAAGTCCCCATTTGCCTTCCTATATAAACATGAGAGGACTGTTTCACTGCTGTAGTGAGGCTGGAGGAAAAAAGGTAAGGTATTCAAAAAATGATACATGGCAGACACAAATACCCTAATGTTTGAGAAACAGTTTGTGACTGCCAGAGGATGGCTGAAGAAATTTACTCAACAAACACCCACAGAGTATCTTACAAAATTAGCTAAAAGCAAGCTATTTGCTAAGGGAAATAAACTAGGCATGTTTTTGGAAAGATTTCTCAGGGAAAAAAAGAGCCCAACAGCAGGTAATTAGAGAGACTGTGACTGAAGAGAGGATTACCAAGAAGGCGAAGGAGATTAAGCAAGCCTCCTTGTCAATTTGAAAAAGAAGAAGAGAAAAAGCTTTCCTTCCTGGTCACAAAAGACTGTCTAAGCCAAATCTGCCATGAAGTTTGACTTGTGGTAAGTGGTTCAGCAGGAGGATATTTTAAAGGGGAAAGGCGTCCTCGGTCCCTCAGGTCTCCTTTGTGCAGAGGAACCAGAGGCCACTGGAGCATTTGGCTCAGCCTTGCCTGCACTGACTTGCAGCAGTGCCTCTCCTGCATCACAGGCAGCGGCCCTTCCAAGCCTTATCTGGAGCTGCTAGGAGCCGAACCTGGGACTTGCGGCAGGCAACCCTTCCTCTAGCACAGGAAGCCACAGGCGTAGCAAGCCCAGGTGGTACCCGGTGCAGAATTTTTTTTGTCAATCCCCCCACATCGACAGCTCGGGGCAGGCTTGGGAGTTGCGGGTGGGTGTCAAATGTCATCTCCTCAGGGATGAAACCTGGGGTGGTCCGCCCCCCTTCCTACGCCTCTGTGCCTCCACTGCCATGACTCCCAAGTACCCTGAACCATCGGGAGAAGGGGGGGAGCTATGACGCTTTGCCGGGGCACTGGTAAAGCTGCGCAGCTCATCCTCTTGGGAGCCACGGCTCCCGTTTGTCTGTCCGTCCCCCTCCCCGGCTCACTGGAAAGTGGCAAAGCAGGAGCCGCTTACGGTGAGCTGGGGAGGCACGGCTTGCCGTAAGCAGCTCCTGCTGCCGGCGGACAGATCCCGCTGCCATCCGTATGGCACTCCAGTGTCACCAGTGGCAAACTCCTATGTACAGTGCATATGTGGCATCACTACACACAGTGCACACGTGCGACACCACACATGCGTTGTACATAGCGGTTTGCCACTGGCGACACCTGAGAGCCATACGGGCGGTGGCCGGATCCTCCGCTTGCGGCTGTAGCGGTGACGGAGCCATCCCAGCACCGTCCGTACGGCGCTCAGGCTGCAGCCGCGAATGGAGGATCCTCCACATGTGGCTGTGGCGGCGCGATGGCTGCTTGTGCAGCTGTGCCCAGGGGCGGCAAGGCGAGCATCCCATGGGGTGCGTTCTTGTCACACACACACCCCAGACATGGCACATGGGCCGAACTGCCCACCCTGCACACAATGCCACTGCAGGAAGCAGCTTTATATGGAATGTTATCTATTATATACCACTTGATTGTAAAAACAAAGAAAAACCTCAAAACAAAAAGATGATTTTTAAAAAATCAGTGATGAGCTAAACACAGATCAAAACACATACAAAAAGTCTGTATAACTGGGTAGGCTTGCCTAAACAAAAATGTTTATTAGCAGGTGCCAAAAGAAGTACAGTGAAGGCACCTGTTTTATGTCAAGAGGCAGGGAGTTCCAAAGCATGGGAGATGGATTTCTGACAGATGTGGAAGAGGTGTTTTGAGACTCCTGTAACAGGGCCAGTTCTGCAGATTGAAGTGGTTGAGTGAGCCTGTTTGGGTAAGGTGATCTCCCAGGTAAACCTGTCCTGAGTCATTAAGGGCTTCATGCACTAATAGTAACACCTTGAACCTGGTTTGGTAGCAGATTGACAACTAGAGCAGCTCTCTTAGCAGAGGTGTTATATGCTGGCAAGCACTCACTCTTGTCAACAATTGTGCCACAGCAGCATTCTGTCTGCCTGCAGATTTAGGTTGAAACTCAAAGGAATCCACACCCGGAGCGCATTTCAGGATCATACCATTGATCCATCTGCACTGCCTGGCAGCTGCTCTCAGTTACAGGCAGGGAACTTTCCAAACGTCACCTTCAGATTCTGGGGATTGAACTTGATGCCTTCTGCATGCCAAGCATATGCTCTTAACACTGTGTTCCAGCCCCTCCATAGATGTTCATTCTGTATTAGCACTTAAAATATCTCATAATTTTGCCTCCTTACAGTTTTTTTGTCAGTAACGATCTGAGAGAAACTTGAACGTACTCTGGAGAAGACATTTCAATTTCACTTGCATGACACTAAATTTGCCTATGGATCTGACTCAAAGAAAAATTGAGGATCTCGCCACTTCAAACCTGTGTTCCATATAGGGACATGAATTGCATTTGATGGGGAAAGAGATTTGTGTATGTGTTTGTGTTTGTGTATACATGTGTTTGTTTTCCCCCATTGCAGGTACATTATGAAATAGGAGTAATTTTTCTCTCTTGGATAACAGCCCACCAGAAAAGCCGGAAATTACTAAAAGAAAGAAAAAACCACCCTTCTCTATTGTGTGGAAAAGATAATCTGCTTTCTGCCTGACTTCTTTCCGATTGTTCTCACTTAGATGAAGCATGCAAAATAAAAAGTACAAATGGGAAGAGACAGTCAGTGCAATTTAAGGAATATATGGAGATGGAAACCACAACAAGATGGTTTTTTAACAGGGTGTCATTTGGAGTTTCGTTACTATACATCTGTGAGAATCACTATTATTAACTCTCACTTAATAATGGACACATTCAAACTGTGTTTAGTTTGCATTGTTTGCCTGATGCTGGCATCTAGTCTCTTCTTTCTGATGCTCCTATAAATTGCCCGTGATGATGATTCTGAGACAACATTTTGGGGGGTGTATGACCATGGAATGACTCCTGCCACCTGACTTGTTTCACATTTGAGAGGTTTGGGAAGAACAGCAACTATGGGAAAGGAAGTGGGCTGTGGGAGAGAAAGGAAGAGCCCACCAGATCCCTGACCGTGAATGTTTGGTGTCATTGGCAGGAATCTCAGCATAGAGACAAAACACATGCTTGGTTTGCAGAAGGTCCCAGGTTTAACTTCTGGTGTCTCCAGTTAAAATAATCACAGGTAGCAGGCTGGTAAAACCCCCAACTTTAGACCTTGGTTGGCCCCTGACCAGAAGATGGAGATTACAAAGGATGGTAAGAGTTCAAGGGCCTGGAGAGGCCTTTCACAGTTAAACACTCTCAGCAGACATCGGCCTTTTGGCTTCAATCACAATTTTAAAGCCAGACCCGTCCTTGCACCAAAGTCCCTAAAGAGGCACAAGAGACAACAAATTAAGTACGGGAGGTAGCAATCTGTTTGGAATTTTCTCCTCAGCCCTGGATTTCTACCAGCAGCATAAAATGCACTCCAGGATAAGAACCAAAGGAGAGGATGTAAAAATGGATGGCTTCAGAACAGAATTCAATCTAGGCTTGGCACTGAAGAGGTGATGCTGTAATGAAACCAAGATGGATGTAACAAAATCTCAGAAATGTGCACGTTAGACAGCAAGGCTGAAGAAGCAGCCTCAGGCATCTTCTCCAAGAAAAGATTAGGTACAAGCAGACGGCAGAAACAGATGGCTTTCCAAAAAATATTAGTACGCAGGTTTACTCTAAGCGTCAGTCATATTAGAATATCACCTTCTCTTGCTCAACAAGACTGACTGCCTCACTCACATTCTACTTCCATCAGAGATTAGGGATCAGTTCAGCCAAGAAAGAACAATCAATGCAGGCCCTTTTCAATTTCATAGGTCTCAACAGAGCATTTCATTATTATTTTTAAAAACCTGCTTATATGCTGCCTTGAAGAGTAAAAGCTCTAAGGCGGCTTCCATAAAAATAAACAGTACAAAACAAGTGTAAAACAAAAATATGAATTACTCAGAAAGCAAAAAAGGGGAAAACCAGGAAAATAATAAAAGCCAGAAAACAATAACCAAACGTCCAGCCCAGAATTAAAACAAACTCCAAACCAACAAGGAAGCAGAACATTTTTTTTAAGCCTTCAAGTAAAAGCCAGCAAGAATGGGGTGGGTGTTGGGTGTGGTTGTGAATCAGATCTTTCCCAAAGGCCTGTGGTGATGTGGCAGAACCCAGTTGGCAGAGTCCCAGAACTGTAGGGCTACTATGGAGAATGCTCTCTCTAAGGAAATCCCTGGTCAAATTCAGACCATGGTCAGGGACTCCAGGGCTTGAAGCTCATGGCTGGTGCCTGGGACTCAGTCTAATGAATTACCTGGAACTGCATGTTCTGAGCAGGCTCATACAAGGGAGTTTGGAAAACTACAGCAATCATAATCTGCTTGGGCTGACCCTCTTTGGGCTAGCCAGTTTCTGGAAACACCATAAGTGTGGTGAATCAGATTTGAGCTTAAATACCACTGGAGACAATTGTACTAAAGTAAGGAACTGGCTGTGTTTCTTATAACAATTGAAAAGTCAAAGCAGAAGTTGTGGGGGAGTGGAGTAAAATAAGATGGAGGTGCCAACCACTTGCAGTTTCATTCAAAGCTGCCTGCGCCTGGGATACTCACATCACTTCCAAGCGGGCCACCCTGGAATCATTTCCTCCAGAGGATGTGACTTCACAAGTGTAGTCTCCGATGTCTCCGGACCACGTCTGGCTGATGGTGAGGCTGCCATCTTTCTCCATGGTGATTCGGGAGCTGCTAGATGGATTTATGACAACGTTGTCCTTCTTCCAAACATACCTGATTGTCACAGTATTTCAGACCGTTAAAGTCAGCTGTCTATTTCGTTAAAAATGATGAAATATCAAGTGCTGAAATTATATGGTAAAAACAGAGCTAAATAACTATGTAGAACAGAGATGCTCACTCGCAACCTTCACCAAGGGCTCATTTGGATGCAGTGAACGTCTGGCAGGCCGGCAAGACTAATAAAATGTACGATAGTTCAAGGTGAAGGGTGCAATCCTACTCCTTAGAAATCAATGGCAAATTTCCCATTTATTCTTTTTTAAACAAAGCAGGTTTGAAGTGATGGTTGCCAGCCTGACCCAGGCTGTACTTGGTTTGATTTTGGATCCCAGAAAAACACGGGAGCAAGGACATACAGTACCCTGGCTGGATGTGTGTGTTGTTGTTGACCTGCACAACTTGACTATACACAAATAAACAACTTTTGTGCTTGACTCTAAAATAGGCTTTCAGACCCATCAGAAACTAGTGGGTACCACTGCAGACCTACCTAATCCTGAACCTCCACTTGGCTTCACACCCAGAACCTGTCAGGTATCAGATACAGTGGTACCTCGGGTTACATATGCTTCAGGTTACATACGCTTCAGGTTACACACTCCACTAAGCCAGAAATAGTGCTTCAGGTTAAGAACTTTGCTTCAGGATAAGAACAGAAATCATGCTCCGGCGGCACAGCAGCAGCGGGAGGCCCCATTAGCTAAAGTGGTGCTTCGGGTTAAGAACAGTTTCAGGTTAAGTACGGACCTCCGGAACAAATTAAGTACTTAACCCAAGGTGCCACTGTATTTTATATTTCAAGAGTCGGAAAACCTACTTAGAGCCCAAGTTTTACTTCATTTAAAAAATCCGTTTTACCATAGAAGGCAATAAGAGGTTTACACAATGCAAGTAGATGTACTACTAATGGATGCCTCTCTACCGCTGACCTGTCATTGCTCTTTTTCTCTTTTCTACGTTTCTTAGACTGAGTCTATGTCACAGGAAAGGCTACAGTATTTCTTGTCTTCTTCCCCGCTTGCCTTTGCCTCTGCATAAAGGTAAAGGTAAAGGGACCCCTGACCATTAGGTCCAGTCGTGACCGACTCTGGGGTTGCGGCGCTCATCTCGCTTTATTGGCTGAGGGAGCCGGCATACAGCTTCCAGGTCATGTGGCCAGCATGACTAAGCAGCTTCTGGCGAACCAGAGCAGCGCACGGAGACGCCGTTTACCTTTCCGCTGGAGCAGTACCTATTTATCTACTTGCACTTTGACATGCTTTCGAACTGCTAGGTTGGCAGGAGCAGGGACCGAGCAATGGGAGCTCACCCCGTTGTGGGGATTCGAACCACCAACCTTCTGATCAGCAAGTCCTAGGCTCAGTGGTTTAACCCACAGCGCCACCTGTGTCCCCTGCATACTTGGGCCCAATTTTCTGTGAATTAGGGCCAGAGTTTACAGGCGCGTGCATGGGCAGGCAAAATGTATAACCAAGGGCTACAACAGCTTCCTCCTGCATATATCTGAATTTAAATTGCACAACACAAAACAGAACAACAACAGTGAATTTGAAGGATATTTGTAGTGGTTCCTTTAGTATACAAATCACAAAATGTACCCTGGCCTGTCATACAAGGGTGTTGTAAGGAACACAGAGGAATTGTATGTAAGAATCTTTGATGCTTGAAATACACTACACAAATGCTAATTATACTTAGCTTTAAACCTTTCTGATTTTTTATTCATGATCCATTTAATACTTTTCTCCCACAAGTGATTTCAATGTTATGATTAATAGAATAGAGCTATTCTAAACCATCTATAGCAGAGCTCATAGTCATAATCCTACCAGCCCTTAACAGGGGGAGTGGGGGGGTGGCGACAGCAGAGAAAGCTTCTAAAATACCATCCTCTTCTTAATGCAAGACTTGATGTCTTTCCTTTCTCTTTTACACAAATGCCGTTGTTTAACATTTTCTAAAGGGAACTGTGGCATCCTTCCTTGGCCTTTCCCCTTTTCATTTGCCTGTCTTTCATTTGTGTACATGCTCATCCTGTCAAAGGAGCAGAGAGGGAATTCCTCTGACTCCTTGCTTGTAGAATCTGGCAGTTTAAAGACATATTGTACTTTCTGCAAGGCTGATCGGGCGCTTTGTTCAAGAGCAGAAAGGATGCTTTCAGGAATTTTCAAGACTCTCTCTGCAAACGTTCCTACAATCCCCTCAAATCACTTTGGGTTTCATTCTCATTAAGTATCAGCTTCTGACAAGTCAGTTTTATTGATATTGTATTAACCTTGACAGTAAATCATGGGTAGTTGTATTGAAGTCATGAAGTGGAACGCAGTTCATTGTAAATAATATATAAGGTTGAAGTGGAGAAATAAAAAGGACTTGACATGAATAATAGCTCAACCTGCAACCCCAGAGGATGCCATCACTGGGAATACCAGCACAAAACCAGGTGCCTGGATAGAGCTCGCCAAACACGGTGACCACGTATTGTAAAATTAAGTTCAAATATATGGCAGAAGCAAGTGCAGACACCACCAACCTGATTGAAATTCTTGGGTCATGAGCAGCCTCGCAGTGCAGCATCGCGGTGGTTCCCTTAATAACAGTGCTGTCCTCAGGAGGGCGAACGATCAGAGTGCGATCTGAAAAGAACACGACCCACAGTTCAGGTAAAATTGCCAACTTCCATCTTGGCTTGGGTGTTTGGCCTCTGAAGGCAGCAAGCCAGGTCATTTGTCATTCCTGACAAGAAAATTTCTGCTCCTCCATCCCCCTGCCTCTAGCAAATATGTGAGAGTGCAAAGTTCTCCACAGCCAGTGTTTACTGGAAAAGTTTAATGCAGTATCACATCCCCTTCCCATCTTTAATTTCCCCCGGGATTCCAATTCCAGGGGCCCAGCAATATTAGAAAAAGAGACCTAGAGTAAATTTTACAGCAGAGTGTTTGTCATGTGTTAGGGCAAGTAGCCACCACTTAAGCATGATTAAGGAGCCAGCCTCCCACCTTGCTGTAGACTGACTCTCCTACTCGCAGCAAAACCACAGTTTAGGGAAATTGTCACAGTGATTTTTAATCATGGTAAATGCAAACCACAGTTCCCAAGTAAGTGGAGTCTGAAACAACAGCTCAAAGTGAGTTTCAGATCCTGGGTTAAGAAGAACTAGCTGCACTTACGATGTTAATTATGAAGATATTTCATTTAATTGCTATTGCAGCAGTAAGAGATAATTCAGTCCAGGGAGAGGAAAGAGTGGGTAGAAAGCAGATATGACCAAGGCTGGCTCCTGATGTCCTAGCCACCTTCAGGAGAGAAGGACTGTACACTTACACAGGCTCTTAATGTGTTTTTTACTTTGAATAGCAAAATGTCCCAGGAAATTATCTCTTGGAGTTACAGGGTTTCATTCCAACACACACACACACACACACACACACACACACACACACAGAATAAATCCAGGTCTACAATACTGGTGGGGTGAAGAGAGGACTGAGAAGAAGTTTCAGAGGGAAAATGACTGACAGGGAAAGCATCTTTTCTCCTATGCAAACTGCATCTTTTGAGGATGCTTTGCAACATGCAGTTTGTGGAACATCAGCTGAGCTCAAAGTTGAAAAGCTAACTGGACCAGACTATTGGCTTGCATCAGCCGTTCAGGTAGCAGCTATGCATTCTGGGGCTTAAAGAGCAATAGTGCCTATGTGTGCTGTGGTGTCAGAGTTCAGCAGTGATCAGGGCATAGAATAAGAGGCTACAAGGACACTGGCTGAAGAAATGGACCAGGTTCCTGGCTTTGAGGCTGGCAAACAGGAGGTTGTTAAATCAGATCCTGCAACATTCACTGGTGGAGGAAGAGGGGGCGGGGGGAGTGCACCGCCCCCAGCACCACAATCCTGGTGGGGTGCCACCATGGCTGCCCTGCCCCACACTAGGTGCCATGCCCCCAGGATGTGCGCCACTATCCTGAGGGTAATGCACCATGCCCCCGGGATGCACGCCACGCTCCCAGGATGCACACCAGCCATGCCCCCGGTGCTGGAGCATGAAGCACCACCACTGGCAACACTGGGGCCCATATCAAACTAAAGCCTGCTCCTGGACCTGATGAACAGAGTGCCTCATGCAATGCTTCACTATTTGGAAGGTTCTGATTTGCAGGCCCAAAGGAGGGCCTGTGTGGGTGGTTTGGTGCAGGGATACCAAAGACAGGTGTCAAAAATGTCAGAATGGCCAGTTCTAGTGCTTTATTAAAGCAAGGTGTAGACTTACATCACAGCCTACAGAGCCCTGCTGCCTTTACAGACCTGGGTGCCGAAACAGCAGGACATTGTCATGACTTGTCCACAAAGTGCTAATACAAGCTACATAGGCTGGCATCAATAGCCCAATCATCTCACTCCTAGCTTAGAGACTCTTCCCCAGTTTGTATCCATCTCCCAGAAAAGGGAATAGCTCACAGGCAGGCAGCATGAGAAGCCTCTCCTGAAGCAAAACTGAAGCTTCAAAGCAGAGAAACATATACAAGCTCATTCTTGCAGCAACTAACAATAAGTCCTAAAGTCATTTACAGGCCTTCCGGAACATTTTCTCTGTTTGGTTCTACACAGGAAGAGGCGGTGGATCAAAGAAGTGCCCCCGCCCAAGTCAGACTCCCTTCAAGTAGTCCAAGTGGAGTGGAGCCCAGCAGAACTGAACTGGAGGCAGAGGCTCAAAAGCCCTTATTTCACCTCTAGTCCTCCTAAATTGCCCACTCAGACCTCATCATGATGCTGCAACAACTGACCTGCCTTGCTGGGCCCAGTGAGACTCCTGTTTGGGACCAGAACAGCACAGGCGGTGCTTAGGTTTACCAGCCGATAAAGAGGCATTTGGCCAACCAGTCAGTTCAGAAGCTGGGATTAATATAGGAAAATATTGCATTCTTTGGCAGAAGCTTGTTCTGCACAGCCAAGGGGGCTTTGCTGTTTTGGTTCTTCAGTAACAGCCTCGTTTATGATCTCAGGATCCTGTAGCCTCGTTTATGATCTCAGGATCCAGTCATGACCAGGACACTGAGCCGGAGGCTACAGTGTTGCCTCCTAAGGATCTCTGAGTTAGATGCTGGTGATCAAGGGTCTGCTGAGCCAGAGACCGGCACGCAGGAGCGCACTGGACCTGACGCCGCAGCACCAGAGCTTTGACTCTCACTCTGTTCCTCTCTCTCTAGCTCACCAGTCTAATGGTGCAAGGAGCACATCAGGTGGGAGGCCATGGGACGCAGGAGAAATGCTGATCTTCAGGCCAGAGAGTGTGCCCTTTAGGATACTCTAGTTCTCCAAAATGAGGAAGAGGAGGGCTGGGCTGGAGGCAAGAGCTCAGATTGCTTCAGTTCACTTTCAACCCTTGTTTTAAAAGGAGGCAGGGAGATTGAAAAAGCAGTTTCACATGGGAAGGCATGGAGGCTTCCAAGATCAAAAATCCCACTAGGGAGACCTACATTATTTTCTTAGACTCCGTCTCTTTTTGACTGGAGGCCATAAAAGAGTAAATGCTACATTGTTAATCATCCCTGCGATTGTTTCATGTTAAACCATAGAGCGGTGTGTGTTAGCTCATTTGTATAGCCTTCAAAAGCTTCAAAATAGGTGGAAAGGCTGGACAGCATCCAAGCAACACATCCACGCAAAGCTGGTTGCGGATATGAGGAGAAAGATGGGAAGAATCAGATCAAGAGGCTCCAAAGACACAAACTTTTCCATAATATTCTACACACATAAGAGATGACATTTACCCAAATGTTGTTAAATCCCCGTCATTCAAATATGCCCGGGAAATGGAGGTCACTGCAGCGAGTAATTATGGCACAAAAAGTTCTCCCTAATGCCTCAACATATAAAGGGGAAAGCCGCAGATCACATCAGCTGAATCCAGGTGCAAGAAAGGAAGATAAATGGAAAATGGGAGCAAAGTCCCATTTTCCAGAAGCAATAATACACCATAATGCCAGAAGAGATTTCTGTACAAGGAACAAGAGTCAAACGGTAAGTGTGAACCTCAGACATCATTAAGCACCATGTCTGAGAGTGCTGGATTTTTCTGTTCTACCCCTTGGGTTATATAACAGTTTCATTCTCGTTGCTGTGCATACAGTGTGTGATGCAATTAAATCAAATTTAAAAGGTTTAAGCAGGACATTAAAATGAACTGGCAACCTACGCATACTATACAGTGCAGCCTGTTCAGAAGGGAACTTCCAGTGGAGATTATTAGCTTCTCCTACTACCACATCGTGATATGTGTATCAGTTGCACATTATCAGGATGACACAATGAGAATGTACAGGTAGCAGCCATGCCTCGTAGTGCATGAATTACTGAAATAATCTGCAGATATCTCCAGCTGTGTATATTAGGATGGCTTTGGTGAAACTTAATGTCTGTTTTGAAATGCAAAGATGTCAAATGAACACCCTCCCTTGTAGATCTCTCCAAATCAGCTCTAAAATCCACAAACATAATTTCTATTAAATTATTCACCCCCTCCCTTCCACACATACACACCATGAAATGGAAATGTTGTAATTGGTTTCCTGAGGGCACAATGAGAACTGATTAAGCCTTGATTAATATTAAACTCTAAAACAAACATGGTCCTTACTCCACACGGTGAGAGCAGCGGAAGCATTTAGGAATCCTTCAGAGTTGACTGCACAGCAGGTATAGTCACCAGCATCCCGAGCAAAGACTGGGGTAATCTGAAGCCCTCCGGATTCAAGGAGGAGGAACCTGGGGATCTGAATGGAGCCGCTGGCCAAAACCTGGTTGCCTGAAAAACACCATGTGAGAACAGCTTCAATTCTCTGATTTGCAGCGCATGAAAACGCTAATGCTATGCTAATTCTTCTTGGTGAGCAGCAGCAATTAGAGTGATTTCCCAACAGAATAATAAGGCTTTACCTCTTTTCCATGCAATGGCAGGCTTTGGTGCTCCTGAGACATCACATCTTAAAACTGCTGTCATCCCTTCGGTAACGGTGGTGTCTGTCGGCAGTCGTGAAAACGTTGGTGCAATATCTGGAATCAAATTTTGTTTTGTTCCTAAGGATCAGTTCTTTGAAAGATCTCTCAACTACTTGTGGAATTTTGTATCCATATTTATCAGACTAGTAATGGACCGGGGAATGACAACAATAACATGAAAACTTTTTCAGAAGAGACAGTAGCTTTTCATTATTCACCTCCTAGGAATTCCCCAAGTGTGGACTGTTGGATAAATGGAAAATGAATTCCAAGCAGTTTCCATACAAGGGGAAGCAAAAGGACTTTGTGGTAAAGTAAAAAGAAAAAGAAAGAAGAAGCTCGGGGGGGGGGGCGGGGATAGATAAATTGAAATAAACAAAACTATTTGCTTTCAACCCCATTACATAAGGTGAAAAGCTTCTTGAGCCTGATATGAGTTTGCAGAGCTGAATGTCAGCCAAAAAAAGTCTCCATTTGATTTTCATCTATGGTATCTCTGTCCCCCTCCCCATTTCCTCATTCTTTCTATCTCCAATGCAAGATCAAACAGCCCCCCCATTATCTTTTGCCCAGAAAAGATATCAGACCTTATGTGAGTACCATATGTGTTCAGCAAAGATCTAACGACTTAGCTCAGTGCCAACCAGCAAGGCAAGGAGATGCTGCAGCCAAGCACCCGTCCATCACGCCTAAATAAAACTCTAGCCGAGAATCTCTCCGCTTTCCCCCACCAAACCATCTTTTGTGAAGTTGAGGTCACCAGAGCAGACAACCACCAGGTATTCATCCATTTTGGCAATGACCAAGTAATAATAATAATAATAATAATTTATTATTTATACCCTGCCCATCTGGCTGAGCCTCCCCAGCCACTCTGGGCGGCTCCCAATCAGTGTTAAAAACAGTACAGCATTACATATTAAAAACTTCCCTGAACAGGGCTGCCTTAAGATGTCTTCTGAATGTCAGGTAATTCTTTATCTCTTTGACATCTGATGGGAGGGCGTTCCACAGGGCGGGCGCCACTACCGAGAAGGCCCTCTGTCTGGTTCCCTGTAGCCTCACTTCTCGCAATGAGGGAACCGCCAGAAGGCCCTCGGCGCTGGATCTCAGTGTCCGGGCTGAACGATGGGGGTGGAGACGCTCCTTCAGGTATACAGGACCGAGGCCGTTTCACATTTTTGACACAGAACAGAATTATTATTCTAGATCAGGGGTCAGCAACGCCAAAGACACCAGAGGGATCTCTGCGGGACCAATCCAGCCCAGGCAAGATAAACCTTGCCAACCCCTGTTCTAGATGCTGCCACTTGTCAGTCAGGGTGTGGAATTGACCTCCTGGCCTCATTTCCTTATCAACTTCAACGTATTCTAGAACAGCCTTCCCCAGCTTGGCACCCTTCAGATATCTGGGGCCATGGCACCCATCGCAGCATAGATGAACACTGGGGGGAGGGACACTTATGGGAGTACAGCTGTGCTGGCTGGTGCTGATGGGGGTTGTAGTTGAAAGCATCTGGGGCCACCAGATTTGGCAATGCCATTACAGAAGTGAAGGTGGCTTCATTTGACATCAACTACAAAAGCATAGGCTTGTGTTTGTTCAGGTTGCATATGGGTGGGGCAAATATGGAACTGTGAATTCAAGTGGTACCAAAAGGAGCAGGGCCATTGTCAGTTGGCAACACATCTGCTTCCCAAGCAGAAGGCCCCAGGCTCAATCTCCAGCATTTGCAAGATAGACCAAGGGTCTGGCTTGGTATACAGTAAGGCAGCTTCCTGTGAGTAAGAAGGTGGACACTTGTTAGGATTTTTTGTTGTTGTTTGTGAAAACAAAACAAAAAATGGCACAGACTTGGAAGGGAGAAGTGTAAGGAGGGTTGAAAAGGGAACATATGATAACAAGGGGGAAATAATATTAGAATACTGTAAGCCATCCCTATCCTTTAAGAGAGGGGAGGTTATGTATGGGAATGAATTAATGAATAAACAACTAAAAATAGCATCTCTCTGGCATGACTTCAGGATTACAGTGCTGGCATATGTTCTTCTAAACCCACTTATTAAACGTTGCAAAGGCTGCATAACTGTAATACTGCTCTGCCTTAACATGGGAAGACAACCATATCATTCCCACAATAAATGGCCCTTAACTATAACAAAAGTGTGAATAATGCATATGTTGTGCACTTGTTGCTGTATCTCAATGATCACTAAAGTGCTCTCTAGATGTTGCCTCGTATCACCTTTGACCATTGACCAGGCTGATGGAACTGGAGTTCAAAAGCTTCCAGAGGGCGCCACATTATCCAGGGGCATGCAGCAAGGACAGATTATTTGTGCGTCTGATCTAATACTGTGGCTACAGTGCTTAAATTGCTACTTTAAGATTATTATTCTGAATCAAAGAATTAAAATATATTGTACCCTGTGATGGCCTGCTATATCCCAGAGGAGGTGTGCACAGAACCGTTCACTACACATGTAACTTCTCCCCAACCCAAAAAATGAACAAACAAAGAAAAACAAAATATAGAACAGGGAGGCATTAATCTGGCAGTTCCTGGTTCATTCACATTTGTGACACACCATTAATGCATTATACTGTGCTTACTTTTTCTCAGCAGAACTATTAATATGAAAAAGGGCTGCACGAAATGTTCCTTTGTGTTTAAGCTTTTAAAAACAAGAATAATACCAGTCCCATGGTCCAAATTCCTAGTCATGTGACCTCAGAGTGTTTCTTCCAAGTCACAGGAATCCCCTGTGGGGGAGACGGCGGGAGGACGCAAGCCCCATGCTGCTGTTTTGGGCAGCGCAGAGCCTTCAGGCGGCTGAGTCACCGCATCACTTCCAGGAGAGACATGTGGCTCAGACACACCGCAGGCCATGTGGTAAGTGCCACCCCCTGTGGTGTGGTGCCCTGTGCTCCACCCCCGCCCCCTGCTACGCCTCTGCTAAACAGTGGTCCAAATCTGAACAGGAAATCATGTACACCAATCCTCCTGGATACTGAGCCCTCTGAATGTTTTGGATCAGGACTGCCATCATTTCTGACCATTGGCTGTGCTGCCTGAGGGGGTGGTGGCGCCCACCCTGTGGAATGCCCTCCCATCAGATGTCAAAGAGATAAACAACTATCTGACTTTTAGAAGACATCTGAAAGCAGCCCTGTTTAGGGAAGTTCTTAATGTTTGATGTTTTATTGTGTTTTTAATTCTGTTAGGAGCTGCCCAGATGGGCAGGGTATGTATGCATGCATACATGTATGTATTAATAATAATAATAATTAATAATAATAATAATAATAATAATAATAACATGCATCAAGAGACCCAAAGAATAGTTGTTGTTTTTAAACTTGGGGTCTCCCAGTTTAAAGGCAGAGGAGAACCACAGCTTCTAAGAGCAGTCATTGTGAGTGAAGGAATCTGTGGGAGGGCTGCAGTCCTGCTGTTTCACTGCTTAAAAATGAAGGCTTCCTTTCGGAGGTTGCACATAGTGGGGTAGGAGAGGGGAAAATAATGCCAATATGTTTCACCTCTGGCAACCAATGTACCACTTTGGATTTGTATAGCAGATGAGTCTGGAAAGCCAGGGACATTAATAATAATAATAATAATAATAATAATAATAATAATAATAATGAAAGGTACCATGCTGGAGCAGGCTGTCCTAGGATGTGTTGTAGTTCCACCAGGAGGCTTGGAGAAAGCCTTAGGGTGGAATACAACATAATTGTTCAATCAGTGTAAGCATTTTCTGCTTGCTCAAGGAAAGGATCTTCCCTCTCCTCCCCCAGGCACTGCTCTGGGGTTTCTCCTGACAGCCCCTCCCCTGTGAGCTTTACTTCCTTTTCTTTTCTTTTTACTCTGTACCACTGGGGTGTCCTAGAAAGATGAATGCATTGTGCCCCAGAAACCTTCCTCTACCTCCCCTGCCCAAACCCCACGTAGGTCCAGACATACTAGTCACATCCAGGAAAGTACGACTCTGCATCTCCCCAGCATCATTCCTTGCAAAGCACTGGAAGATTCCAGAATCATCAGGCTGCAGTCCCTGGATCTGAAGACTCCCATTGAGCAAAACCTTGTAACGCGGATTCAGCAGTTTGTGGATGGGGACAGCATCCTTGTACCAGACCAGGACAGGAAGTGGGACACCTGAAATGTAGTGGAAAGAGAGAAAACTCTTCATGTGTGCCCAGGCACAAAACACTGCCGCCTGCTAATTGCCCATTTCCCATTACAGAGTTTTATACAAATACACTACAAAGCATGCATTATCCTGTCAAAAGAGGGGAAATACAACTGAAAAACACAAAGACAAATCCTTAACTACCCATAATGATTTATGCCATGGAGACTGTGTGCCTTCATTTGCTGTAATCAAATTGCATGCCATTTTTTTTAAAGCCTCAGATTAAATGATTCAGTTTGGGAAATAGGTTAATTGTGTCATCAAATGAGCCTTGAAAAGGTCAAAAGGCAGACAAGGCAGTGAATTGGTAAGACTTAAGCAGGAATCTTATGCATCCTTTCTCGGAAGTATATTCTGTTGCACTCAGTGAGAAAAAGTATTTAGGAAGGAAGTGTTTTGGAGCATTCTAAGCACTTTCATTGTTGGGACCTGGGTGGCGCTGTGGGTTAAACCACAGAGCCTAGGACTTGCCAATCAGAAGGTCGGCGGTTCGAATCCCCGTGACGAGGTGAGCTCCCGTTGCTCAGTCCCTGCTCCTGCCAACCTAGCAGTTTGAAAGCACGTCAAAGTGCAAGTAGATAAATAGGTACCACTCCGGCAGGAAGGTAAACTGCATTTCTGTGTGCTGCTCTGGTTTGCCAGAAGCGGCTTAGTCATGCTGGCCACATGACCCGGAAGCTGTATGCCAGCTCCCTCAGCCAATAAAGTGAGATGAGCGCCGCAACCCCAGAGTCGTCTGCGACTGGACCTAATGGTCAGGGGTCCCTTTACCTTTAAGCATGTTCAAATACATTATCTCAACAATCCCCAAATTGTATAAACCAAGGCTGAGGTTAGCAACCCAATGAGTGACAAAATCCCTTCACTGAAGTTGATGCCACAGCCCAAAGGCTCACAAAAAGTCCACTCTCAAGGACCCTGGACCACCCAAGACATGTGATTCTGAGCAATGTGGCTTTGCAGAGGGAAGGGGGTGCTCATAGTGTTTACCATTCTCATGTCGTTACTCCTGTCCAGTTGTGAGGCAAAGCTCTGTGAGCTGAGTTTCCCAGCAGGCCAGGGAAACTCTTTCTCACCTCACTAAAAAGGTAAAGGTACCCCTGCCCATACGGGCCAGTCTTGACAGACTCTAGGGTTGTGCGCCCATCTCACTTAAGAGGCCGAGGGCCAGCGCTGTCCGGAGACACTTCCGGGTCACGTGGCCAGCGTGACACAGCTGCATCTGGCGAGCCAGCGCAGCACACGGAAACGCCGTTTACCTTCCCGCCAGTAAGCGGTCCCTATTTATCTACTTGCACCCGGGGGTGCTTTCGAACTGCTAGGTTGGCAGGCGCTGGGACTGAGCAACGGGAGCGCACCCCGCCGCAGGGATTCGAACCACCGACCTTTCGATTGGCAAGCCCTAGGCGCTGAGGCTTTTACCCACAGCGCCACCTGCGTCCCTCTCACCTCACTAGCCAAGACTAATAAGTGCTCACCAAGGAAGAGCCAACAAAGCAAGGTTTGGGAGGATAAGGTATGCCTATGGTGTTAAGCAAAACTAGGCTTTATTTGACCTGGGTCAATGACCCAGTTTAGCACACACACCCCACACAGACATTTGCATATATACACACAGGCTGGGAACCTCAATGGTGCTCCTTTGGAGGCTACTTCCTGGGCAAAAAACCTGGCTAGCCCCCCACCCCCAGCTATGGCTCTGTGTTAAGTCATGGAGCCTGAGGACCATAATCAAAGATATATAAAGGAAATCTGATTGCTTCAATAGAAGAATTAGGACTTCAAAATGGCATGAGAAATGGAGAATAAATAATCCTAGAAACTTTCAGGTTAACGTTGAGGGTTCACTCACACTTCCACTTTTGCCATGCCTAGAAAGGGCAGCTTTGAGCAGTTTTCCACTTAACTTGCACTTTCTAGGCATGGGTCCAAGTGGTTTTGCCCTTGGCCTGCTCCTGTCAAAGGGAAAACTCGCTCTTTAGTGATAGATCAAACAAATGCCAATCTGGGGGAAACTCCAATTGATGTTTTGGCCAACTGAACACTAAAGAGTGAATTCTCCTCTCCCCACCCCCGGGGTGGAGGGTGGGGAGAGTAGGTCAAGAGGAACTGGGGATAAGCGTCTACCCAGAGTGGATTCCCCAATTCATATACATTTGCAGTGTTTGTCCTTAACAAATGGCCTTTGCATTGCTTTACGTGAAGGCTAGTAACATCAGCCCTGCCTTGGGGGAATCCCCTGCAGACAACCGCAGCGCCTAGAGACAGGCAGTCAGGTCATGTAGCCATAGCAGTGACCAGAGGAGGAATGACTGCTGGGAAGAGGGCAGAGAGAAGAAACGCCATCAGCTCAACCAGACACCTTCATCTGCCCCAGCTGGAACAAAACATGTCTCTCCTGCATCGGTTTCTACAGCCACAGCAGACACTGCAAGCTTCAATAATTTGACCTCACCCCCAATGATATATTCCTCCATTGTCTCCTGAGTGAGACACATTGCTATGAGAATGTTTGATCTCTGTACATAAAAATCTGACTTCGCAGAGATTTCTGAATGAGGACAAACACATTTTATTACCTAGGATTCTAAATGTTTCTAACAGCAAGCCTTCAAAGCATGTTGAAAGTAAATATAGCTTGATCTATTGTGCGTGTTTAGTAACGCAATAAAGATACAGCAATTAAAAAAATTCAAGGCAAAATCCACTGAAAATACTTTTATGTAACCAAATATAATAACAAAAACCTACTCTTTTTAATATACTCATTCTTCTGAGGAGAATGAAAGATACATTATTCCCCAAGAAAGGGGGGGGTAGTTGACTGGTCATGAAATTATATTTCTGTACAAGGATGTAATCAGTTCTTGAAATCGCATTTGAAACTTCCATTTTGCTTGAATAATAAAGCTATTTATAGCCTACAGGAATCATCTTTTGTGTGCAATGTGTGTGGTTTGACACAAAATAGATGCAGTGTACCACTGTGAAACAAACACAATTTTAATTTCATACCAAAGGCCCATTTACAAAATTTGTGTACAGTCTGATTGTCAGAATTCTCAGTGAAATGTAATTCATCTCATCAAATCCCCTGGGCCAATACAAATTATCACTGAGTAATGAGGAAACAGATGATACAAAAATGGAATCATACTCAGAATAGAGGACACAGGAAATAGTCTGAAGCTTAAGTAACAGCATTTCCATTATATTTTATAGAAAATGCAATAGAATGAAATCTGGCATTGGGCATTATTCCCCATAACAGCATAATGGGCTAAACATTTTGAATCCTGACAGGAATATCAACATTCTCCGCTCACTGAAGCTTAGGTTGTCTTCTCCAATTAAGCCACAGATCAGCTCCAAACCCCACTGTACTTAAAGGAATATAGAGAAGTCAATCTATATATTTTCCTTCCGATATTTCAGGAGGCCTTAAAAGATCCTAGTGATTTCGCTGGGTAAGTCACACCATCAGAACTAGAGAGAAGGTGCTTTTCAAAGATCTTTTTGGAAAGACAGACACCAGGGAAGGAGTCCATTAGTTAGACCAGGTGTGCAACAGACAAGGGGCGTCTGAAATGATGAGGGGTACATCAGAGCACGGCAGGAACTTGCAAACGGATCTGCCAGAGGAGGCAGCTGCAGTCAAGAGCCACACTGAGCTTCAAAATGACTGTGCTGGCTTTTAAAAAAGAAAAGAACTGATTTTCATTTTAAAAGAAATTATGTGTCCCTTATCATAGCTAACCATGATAGAAGGAATATATATTCTTTAGAATTTTAAGGATTCATATATATATATGTTTATTTGGTAATCTTTTGTTTCTTCTGTATCTTATTTGGAATGTATAATTTTTACCATGTAAGAAAATCAATAAAAAGCATACTGAAGAGGAAAAAAAGATTGCAATCCTAGAAGAAAGAAAGAAAGAAAGAAAGAAAGAAAGAAAGAAAGAAAGAAAATATATAATTGGAGAAATAAGACTTTTCCAAGGGTCCATCTGAAGTCATGCATTTTTTAATGTATTTATCAGGGCTGCAACTTTAGCGTTACCAATCTGATAGTTCATATAAAAACATTTTGATCATCTAAAAATTTGCCCCAACTAATCTGTCAGCAGATTTTGTTTTTTATAAAAATATTTAATGATGCTGGGAAGAGCCATATGTGCAGAAGGGGCCAGGTTAGGCCCTTGGCATCTCCTGGCAAAGGCTGGGGAAAAAGTCCTGCCCCTCTGCGAGTCAAGGGAGGCGATGCTGAGCTTTATGAACCAAAGGTCTGACTCTGTAGCAGGTAAGTATGCTCTTCTTCCTTCACAGGCAAATTTGTGCAGTTTTAATTTGAACTCTACTGACTGCTGACAGCATATAATCCAATTAGTGTTATATATACAAATATATTGTGTTTTAAATGCTTGCAACTTGAGTAGCCTCTGAGGAATAGAAAATGGTACTTTGTTCCCAAGGAAACTCCATTTACAATGAAGTAAAAAGCTGTCTTTTGCAGGCTTTAATTTTATTTATAGTTAATCTATTTGTATCGAGCAAATTTAATCTGTGTCTCCCACACTCACAGTGCACAAAGATGGAATAAATGGCGTTTGCGCCAAAGAATCCAATAGGAGTTGTGACAAATTGAAACGTCCTGCCTGTTTATGGCCAGGGCATGGAGCAACTCCATGATGTGTCCCAGGGCTGTGATTCAGGCACCTGAGCTGGCACCCCCAAACCCCCTTTTCATTTTATGTCCTCTCTGAGACACGGGGTAAGAAGTCAGCGGCCAGACAGCTGCTAGCTTTAGTAGTGAGAAACCTGGAAACAGAGCACTCATCTGGACAGGGCACAGAATAGGTGAGGAAGGAAGAAACCACTCTGTTTGTAGAGCGAGTTCGTGTAACATTAAAGAGTATAGTTTAGTGAAAAGGCGAGTAAGAGGTGGCATGGTAGAAAATTACAAAATTATTCAAGGTATAGAGAAAAGTTTTTCTCCTTCTATTATAATATTGAAACTTGGGGAAATCCAATGAAGCTGAATGTTGGAAGATTTAGGACAGGTATATTTATTTATTTATTTATTTATTTATTTATTTATTCATTCATTCATACCCCACCCATTTGGCTGGGTTTCCCCAGCCACTCTGGGCGGCTTCCAACAAAGTATTAAAATACAGTCGTCTGTTAAACATTAAAAGCTTCCCTAAAGAGGGCTGCCTTCAGATGTCTTCTAAAAGTCTGGTAGTTGTTCTTCTCTTTGACATCTGGTGGGAGGGTTTCCACAGGGTGGGAGCCACTCACAGGGAAGGAACCACCAGAAGGCCCTCGGCGCTGGACCTCGGTGTCCGGGCAGAATGATGGGGGTGGAGACGCTCCTTCAAGTACACTGGACCGAGGCCTTTCAAGGTCAGCACCAGCACTTTGAATTGTGCTTGGAAACATACTGGGAGCCAATGTAGGTAAAAGAAAGTCCTTCTTCATGCAGCACAGAGTTAACCTAGGGAACTCGCTTCCACAGTAGGTAGTCATGGTCATCAATTTGAATGGCTTTAAAAGAAGATTGGACCAATTCATGGAGGAGAGGGCTATTGAAGGCTACTTGCCACAATGGCTATGCTCGGCCTCCATAGTTGGAGACAGCAATGTCTCAGAATACCAGTTGCTGGAAACCACAGGAGGGGAGAGAGCTTTTGGGCTCGGATCCTGTTTGCACGTTTCCCACTGGGGCATCGGGTTGGCCGCTGCAAGAAAAGGATAAGGGACTAGATGGGCCATTGGCCTGATCCAGCAGAATTTTTATGTTCTTATGACCGGTATGCAGGGCCAGATTTAGGTTTGATGAGGCCCTAAGCTCCTGAAGGTCATGGGGCCCTTTCTATGTCCAGCTGTCCTTTGTCAACAACAAATTGTTGCTGTTTTATGTGTTGAATATATGCTATATGGTAATTTATGGACCTAATAGGTATCTAAAGCCATTTGCACATGCAGAATGTAGACACCCTATACACAGAAATGAGCAAACCAGTGATATTTTAGGGAATAGCAGGCTAGCATGCAGGGCCCATTACTTACATCATAGAAGCCTACACAACACACAACACTGTTGCTATATGTAGGTTTTATTTTATTTGTTTTTTATCTTATATTTTGGAAATGTACATCCCGGGGTTTTTTCCTTTAATTTTTTTGGGGCCCCCCAAGAGAGTGGGGCCCTAAGCTATAGCTTGTTTAGCTTATACGTAAATCCGGCACTGCTGGTATGTCTCAGCAATGCTCCCTGCCCACACACACTCCTCCTGCTTTTGCAGGGCCAAAAAATTCTCCATTTCACAAAGCATTCTTCAAATGGACCCCAACTTGTGGGTTTGGACTAATGACTGTCCAGTTGAAAACACCACCAACACAACCCCAGCCTTTTAAGGACCACATCTTTCTACTATTTTTATATCTGTGTTAGGCTTTATTCTCTCTACCATTTAGTTTTAAGTTGTTAGTTTGCTTATATTTTTACACAATGTTGTATAAGTTGATTTTTTTGTTAATTTATGTACTGACAATATGAATATTGGTAATTGTTCTTCTGTTTTTTTTTCCATTGCTGCTGTTAATTTGATTTGTTGGAAACTGCTTTGGGTACAATCGTGTAGGAAAGCAGCATATGAATAAAACATTGATGTTTAAAAAGATCATAAACAGCAAAGACCATAAAATAAAGTATCAGTAGCAAATATGAAATGAACATCATCAATAAGACAGAAAGAATTAGGTGCTATATTTTGCAAAAGTATGAAGCCAACCAGCGCATTATTGGTCAATAAATGTTGCCTTGAGTGAGGAGAATAGAAAATTCTCTCTGCCTTTCACTTTCTTTGAGTCTGTCCATTTGTGTGCTCTTTCAGGATGAATCTAATAAGAGTTCTTTAAAGTTCTCCCAGTTCTTTAAAGTTCTCCCAGCAGAATGCACATCAGGATCGAGATCAAAATAGCTTAGGAAGTAGGGCTGCTAATACCTCACATGAGACTTTTGAGAGCTGCTGTTAATCAAGGTTGACACTCTAGGCCAGATGTACATAAGGAATCAGCACTAGGAAACTTCTCATACATTTACAACTTGGTTTCCCTATCTTTGGGGCCAATACAGATGAGGCACGTGAAGAGGGAGGCAATAGCTGAGCTTCAGACTAATTAATATACCAGGAAAGGCAATGGACTGTTGTTTGTTTGTTTGTTTGTCGTGTGTGCGGAATATCTTAGCTATACACCCAACTGCCAACTACCATAACCTGCTATACAAATGTTATAACCAAATAAGTGAATAAAATGAAATATAATGTGTGAGGAAGCACAAAGGTTTCCAAGGACAGGTGGGTTCTCGGTGGCAGAGTCAATTCTCTCTGGATTTGACTCCTCGTCTAATCAGTAGATTACACTTACCGGTATGTATTTAAAATATTCAAGGTTTCTGAGGGGCAGATGGGAATGTTGAATGGTTTCTTTAAATGTAAAGGTTCATCATTGTTCCACCCGATGTGTATGTCTTTAAGGGGCCAGAGCAAGGGCCAGAGCAAAATAACGAGACCCAGCTTTACAGCTGGAAACATAGCAGGTGCTGCTGAGTTGTATTGATTAAGCTGTGTCAGCAATTGGGTGTAGTATATAAGGAGCAGCACCTAGCTCTCCCATTGCCCTGGGGGATGGGTTGGTGGTTGGGTCATGTTTGTTTGTTGATGTATTTAGTGTAAAAGGAGTTTTTGTTTTTGTAATTAAAACCTTGTTTAAGTACTTTTTGAGTCCCTTTTTAATGCATGGTCTCCCCAGCAAGCTCTCTGCTGCGCTACAATACTGCAAATAGCCAACAGGGAATTGTCAAACTGAGAAGATAACCCATCTAGAAGAAGGACGACTAAGATCCTAAACCTCTGCTGCCTTGCAGAATATATTTGGGAGAAGAAAAGGCTAAGGGGTAAACCATACACAAATCTGGAGTCCCTAAGAGGGTTGGATGGCACCTTCCAGCAACTCCTGCAGCCAAGCTGGTGCTAAATATATTGCTCTGCTTTCTTTTGGACCACATAAGTGAGGTCAAGAGGGGAGTCTTGTCGTCTGGGCAGCTCAGGACCTTCATACACACTGCCCAGGCTTGTGCCCCCAGGCAGTTTGACTTCACTCCTAGAGGCAAACTCCATTGTCTCTCAAGGTAAATAAAAAGATAAAGGACCCCTAGACTGTTAAGTCCAGTCACAGGAGACTATGGGGTTGCGGCGCTCATCTCGCTTTCAGGCCAAGAGAGCTGGCATTTGTCCACAGAGAGCTTTCCGGGTCATGTGGCCAGCAGGACTAAACCGCTTCTAGTGCAACGGAACACCGTGACGGAAACCAAAGCGCACAGAAATGCCATTTACCTTCCCGCCGCAGTGGTACCTATTTATCTACTGGGCCTGGTGTGCTTTCAAACTGCTAGGTTGGCAGGAGCTGGGACCGAGCAACGGGAGCTCACCCCGTCGTGGGGATTTGAACCACCGACCTTCTGATCAGCAAGCCCAAGAGGCTCAGTGGTTTAGACGACAGTGCCCCAGACGGATGCCAACAACTAACTTTTTTTAAAAAAGCATCCTATGAACCCGCTTCTATGGAACTGCTGTTGATCTCTTTAGGTGGAATGATAAATATTTTGAAGTTTTTAGTAGTGTTTGAACACCTTCTAATTAAAATTTGAATGAAAGACGGCTGCCACAGAAGTGTAATTTCGCTTGAATATTTCTGCAGCCGACGTTTTCTCTCTCTTTATTGGGATAACTTTTTATTGGGTTTTATAAGCAAGGAATAATAAATGATACAAATAAATAGTCCAAGTCTTCTCATGTCATAGCATGATAAATTTGCAGTAATATCAACAACATATGGTTCATTATTAGTTCTTGGTTCATGAATTGGTTTAAACAAAAACAATGGGGGAAACAGGATAGAACAGTTAAAAGATAGCATTCAACATCACATAGTTAAATTTCTAATCAGGAGCCCTTGTGGTTGTGCTTAGATTAAGTATTTCCCCTCTTATGTTAACAATGAAACAATATAAAGTGTTGATATGCTGATGAAAGCAGGAGGGGTTCAAAGAGAAAACAGTAATTTAGGTTTGAATTTTAATTTAGATCAAATAGATTGAGCCAAATGTTGATGGGGGGATTGCTCATTTTCTGGAATAATGACATACGTTATGAAATTCAACCACACTGGTGTAATGTCATCTTCTTGATCTGCCCGTGTGTCAACCATAATTTATTTGTTATTTGTCAAGGAAGGATGTTTCTCAGACTATTTTGTACCAATTGCCTGTCATGATGCCAAAAAGGCCTTTCCAGTGTCTGGTTATGTTGAGGCTCGTCACTTGTAATAAATGGCTTTTTAATTCTTTATTATGTAGGCCCAGATTGTTGTCTTGAAATGTATTTAATAAAGTTAATTTTGGTTTGAATTCCAATCGTTATTCTGTTGTTTTATTAATTTCGTGGAATATTGAATTCCTGAAAGGTTGGGTTTTTTTACATTCCCACCACACATGGAGATATGTACAGGGTATGGGGCAGCAAGGCACGAGGAGGGATCATTGCCAACTTCCTGGGGGTTAGGTATCATGTATATATGGGTTAATTCTCTACTGCAGGCTTCCTCAAACTCAGCCCTCCAGATGTTTTTGAGACTACAATTCCCATCATCCCTGACCACATGGGAGTTGTAGGCCAAAAACATCTGGAGGGCCGAGTTTGAGGAAGCCTGCTCTACTGCTTGCAGAAATAGACTTTGCAGCTGATATTTTCCTCCTATTGTAAAAGCTCCATCATTTTAAGAAACAAGGAGCTTTAAATATTGCAATTATTGATTGTTTCTCGGCAACTCAGCTTATGGGTCCCTAAGCCACTGTTTCACTTACATTAATTCACTCAGCTCAGGACGCTAATTCTTTTTACCTGCCCACATTTGTTGAATGCATCCTGTCAGGCACTGAAGCCCAAACAAAAAGCAGATGGGGCAATTTGCCCAGCAGACAAGCATGATTCATCTTTTCAGATCATGGTCCTCAGATGCAGCCTGCTTCTTATCATGGAAAATTGAAAGTTTACTAAAGAGGCTCAAAGGTAAACAAGGAAAAAACAAAGACCACTTGTTCCCTCCCCACTTACCCATTGCCTGGCACCGGATATGAACAGTCTTCTCCACTTCGGCCAAAATTCGGCTTTCTGGCTCAGTAGTAAAATAGGGTGACTCTAAAGAAAGATAAACCAGAATAGTGTAAGAAAATATATTCATTTAGCTTGAACACTTGACCTAACCTAGAATTCATTGTGTGCTCAGGTTCAAACCCAAAAGCTCAAGAGCGCACAGGAATTCCATTGATTTCAATGGAAGGACTCAAACGCCATGATTTGTCACATGTGAACTCAAGACCTTTCACTCAAATGAATGGAAAAACTCTTACAGGGCAGAAACTGATGTGCTCCTAAACCCAAGCTTCCTCTGGATTAAGAGGAATGTATTTAATACAGTGTTACAAATGGCCTAGTTTGACTTCTATTTTGGGTTTATGGTTTCTTTTAAGTGATAGCCTCATAAAACAACCTCAACAATTATATGTGATGATGAATATGAATTTCAAAGAGCACTGAGAAACTGCCAATTTATATTTAGGGTTTTACACCGCAAATTAACATCAGAGCAGGGGCTGCTTTTCATTTTACAGGCGTGAATCAGAGAATATTTTAATTCTCAGCTTAGACAAGCCATCCCGGGAGGTCCATAAAGGCTTTTATTTACAGCAACACATTTTACACAAGGACTTGCTTCAATATCTAATACACCATGCCATGTAGCTTGAGACATAAAGAACCACAACATGAGGATAGATCCATATCAGCAGGTTCAATAAGAATTGTAACAAGGTAGCTCATTAAGCAATGTCTCAATATGTGCTGGGTCAGGAAGATTTTGGGCATCACATGCCAGGACAGATCCTCAAACAAAGATGTACTCTCCCAAGCCCACACTCTCCCAGCATGTTCACACTCCTATCTCAGCGACGTCTATGCTGGTTTGTTGCAAATGATCACAGAGCCTGAAGAGAGACAAACAGGTCATGTATCCACTCCAGTGACTGGAGGAAGAATGACCATTGGGAGGAATGGAGAGAGAAGAAATGCCATGGTGCACCTGTAGCAGCAAAACCAGACTTCATCTGCCACAATGTACCTGCAGGCATCTTGTGGCTCTCTCATCTGTGTCAATGGGCATATTTAGCAAGTAACTCGGTGTATTAAAGGGCTCAGGTTATAGCATACTTTGTGGGTTGTGGTAAGAGATTGCAGGAACTGTTGAAGGCTAGCTGTCGGAACAGTGGAATTGAGTGAAGACTTTTTGAAGAGATCATCTGAGGAAGAAATTGGAAAATTGCCAGACTTCAGAACTCAGAGAACCCTTTGCAAGCAACTCAACTTAGGACTCGGCTATGGTGTTTAACAGCAAGGACTCTGAAGCAAAAAACCTTATCTGGGCTCAGAGGGAGAAAACTACTTGTAATACAGTGTTATCTCAGTTTATGAACTTAATCCATTCTATAAGTCTGTTCTTAAACCAAAGCTGTTCTTAAACCGAGATGTGCTTTCCCTAATGAGGCCTTTCACCACCAGTGCCCTTCCACCATTCGGCTTCCGTTCGTAGACAGAGTTAAAGTTCGCTAACCGGAACACTACTTCCAGTTTTGCAGAGTTCGTATACCGAATAGTTCATAAACAGGGCTGTTCTTAAACCGAGGTACCACTGTACCGCTAAATAGTATGTGATGTATAGCGGTGTGTGTTTGTGTTGGCCTAGTATAGACAACTCTGTTAAATGGCTGTTTTCTGTGCTCAGATTAACCGTGTGACTGGGCTTCCATAGTGTATACACTCAACAACCCCAACACTTTCTGTCCTCTTGTGATCCTGCTGCCCGTGGACTTTTACATGCAACTTGCTAATATTTTTTTATTAAAAATATATCTCAGTATGGGTTTTCCATTTTCTTCGCAACAGAGACATCAGGACACAGAATTTCCTAGAAAAATTAAGCCTTCAGAGTGAAACCAATAAGCAGAGCTGTTTGCATGATTTATTGTTTTTTAATAATATCAATGTAAGGACATTATTGATCTTTTGCAGCTAAGTGACGGTTATTAACACAAACAATATATAAGTGCATGAAGTGACATATTTATTGAAAAAAACAAACTTTAAAGCTATACATTATTGGGAAATTGTGGTGGACAAAGCGTGCTTGATCCTTAATGCTGAGGTTTTATGTCTTATCTAGAAAAGTACCAAGGCACAAGGAGCACAGAGCTGTAAGCAGCTGAGTTGACTGTTCACGTATTTGAAAAGCACAAGGGACACATGGGGGCTAAATGGATACATGGGCACTATATGGATACACAGCTAGCAAGTTCCAATATAAAGTGGATAAGAGAAATGTCAGCATGCCAAAAGCTGGAAGTAACCTGTAGGTTTTGGCTGGGTTGCAAAACACTTAGTACACTAAACTACAGATGGAATGGCAAGAGGAATGTGAGAAGGGCATTGCAGCAACCCGAGATTACTCCTGTCATGCCAGGGAAGCTTAAACATGGCTCCTGTCTTCTCCCCATCAACCCACATATATTCTGTTTTCCTTTGTCTTAACAAGCACCCAGTTCCTTTTTCTGTTCAGCCTTGGCTCCAGCAAAGGCATGAAGGCCTGAGCTACCTCCGTCTGAGCCTTCCACCCATATCTGCCATATATAGGTCTGCAAACCGCACCATCTTCTTGAGAGGTCCTGGGCTACTTTGAGATTTGCTCCACTCCTTGCAGGTGGAGTTGCATCACTGACACCAGGACAGCAACAGGACTGCAGCCCACCTTGTCACTCAGGTATGGTCCTGGTGGATCAAAATGATCTTCATTTATATTAGTTACTGAATTTTTATCCTATCCTTCTTCCTGCTGGAACTCTGGGTGGCCAACAAATATATCAAAAAATGCAATCACATTAAAAGAGTTTGGATTTGGATTTGATATTCCGCTTTATCACTACCCGAAGGAGTCTCAAAACGGCAAACATTCTCCTTTCCCTTCCTTCCCCACAACAAACACTCTGTGAGGTGAGTGGGGCTTAGAGACTTTAAAGAAGTGAGACTAGCCCAAGGTCACCCAGCAGCTGCATGTGGAGGAGCAGAGAAGCGAACCCGGTTCCCCAGATTATGAGTCTATCGCTCTTAACCACTACACCACACTGGCTCTAAAACCACAAAGCACTAATTAATCCAACTGAATGCTCATAGCAGCAGCATGTATGGTCATCACCAAGTTTTGGAAGGACCTTAAGGGAACAGCTGTAACAACTTGGTACAAGAGAGTGTGGCAAATAGCTCTCATGGAGAAAAAATGACAGAAAACCCAAAATTAGCAAAAGGAATAAAACACAAGGACACGTTCTCTGTAAAGTGCTGGAACTTTATTATATACTCAAAGCATTCCAGAAAATGAAAGTCCCAAAGCCATCTTGTGGATAGTGTAATCATCAGTATTTTGTTGTTTCTCCACTGTCATAAAGCAATGTGCTACTACTGTAAGGCAAATGTGAGCATCACTTTGGGGTCCCCAACACTGAAGTTGAGGGTGATGTTTTTCTGTGAAAAATCGTTGTTCAAACTCTATTTCACAGGACTGTAGGTCCTGAGCTGCTGGAAAATACCAAATAATATTTGAAAAGAAACACTAATTAATAACGTATAAAGACGTATATTCCTGGGTGTTTGATTTCTCTTGCACTCAAGGTGGCAGGTGAATGGACTACGTGCAGAAGCAGCTGCTGCTGCTGCATTGGTTCTCCTTCAGAAACAAGGATGAAATCACAGAAAGGAATAATCCACTGCTGCACATGTGACAGGCTACCAAATGAGAAACATTAAGGGATTTGTGGCACCTAACTTCAAAAATATCCAGGATCCATTTACAGAATCTGCACAGGAAAAACAGGTCTATTTACAACAGCATACTGATGTTCAACAGGACTGGTACTAGGATAACAAACCAGCCAGAATCAATCCATGCAGCTGAAGTGGCAGCTGTCATCAGATGTCTATTGGCTAAACCTGCTCCCTTGAGCATTGAATCACTCTGCAATATCCTTCAATTTCTGCCAAAGCACATGCTTTTGATGTGAAGTCAGAAGAGCCCTGCTGGGTCAGATTAAAAAAGTCCTCTCTATTAGTCCCACATCTCCTTACCCTCAATGGCCAAGCAAATTCCTTTGGGAAGCCTACAGGGAGGGTGTGAGCATAACACTCCCCTCTTGTTGCCCAGTAACTGGTATTCAGAAGAATTGGTGCCCAGGACTCTGAATTCCAGAAGAGAGCTAGAGTTGGCCAGCAGACCAACTTTGACAGTTGGGCGTGACTATTCACATGCTAATCACATCATTAGAACATCTGGTGTCAAGTTCAAATAGGCTTACTGCGACCACCAATGACCTGAGTAGTTGTCACAGTGAGCCCCTTCAAATTCCATTTGCAGGTGCAGTTTGGATTGGAACTGCACCTGCAAACACAAACTGGGGCTCTCAGCAAACCACTTTGAAGGCATGCAATCAATCAGCTTATTGGTGCAAAAGGGTTCTTCCAAAATGGCTTGCTTTGGCATCAATCAGCTGCTTGACACTGACTGTGAGCTCCCTCAGTTCCCTAATGGGAAACATCCTAGTGCAGCCCACCCACCGTCGCTCCCCTGCAAAGAAACAATGGGGAGCTCACTTGATGCTCCTGATTGTTCCTGTGGAGTCACATCCCTCCTGCCCCACGTGGGGCAGGAGAAACACAGCTTGGGAGAAATTGCCTTGCAGCCCATATTGGGATCCTTGTCCCCACCCCAGTAGACTTAAAACAATTATTTCAGGAATCTGTGGGGTACCGTAATCCACAAAGGGCATTGCAGCTTCCCAGCACAAAGTGTGTTAGAGTGAGAGGTAAAAAAGAAACAAAAGTGCATTAGAGCAGCTTCAGCCTCCCTTCTGAAGCAAAGCAGTGTTTTTCTAACTAGCCTTTTCCGGCTGGAGTGCCAGATGGAGTGATCAGAGTTTTTCCAAATATGTTTGCATATCTACAGGGACTGGGATCATTGTGTCGTTTGCCATAACTAACAGAGGAACAGCTGTTAGTTGGTGGTGATTGTCTGTTATTAATCACCGAAGCCTAAGTCCAAATGGGTGACCTAAGATGGAGTAAGGTGCCACCATAACCCATTACCTCCCCCCGGAGGCATCTATTTCACACTGAAATGATCCCCGATGATGTTTTAACTAGGCCATTCACTGTTCCAGAAGGCCATTCCAATCCTATCTGAACATACTGCATATTTGAAGGGCATGAAATAATGACGTTGAAATTACACAATAGGCGAATTTGAGCATCCAGATCAAAGGAGGAGGGTGTAGCGTCGGCACATCAGCCGTGTTGTGAAATTGCAATGCCCTGCAATGTTGACAGTGAAATGGTCCAGAAACTATCAGGATGATAGTAGCCATTTTATGGGATCAGGACAAACAATTTACATTTAATTACTGGGAGGTTAGGAGCAGAAAAGGTTTATTAGATTAAAATTTGCTAGGGCCATGAGGGGCCAAATAATCTTGCTTTGGGAGCTGGAGTCAACCTGTAAGACCCCAGCTGGCCATCCCTGAGCATGAGGTCATTGGCAACACAAAGTGTACGTCTGGCTCCTACTAAAAAAAAATCTGTTGCTGTTTCTCAATATGCAAAGTGGATGCCATGTGAAAATCCCCTAGGGATGCCTGAGGGATGCTATTTTTTTGCAAATTTTGACTTCCACTGACCTGATCCAAACTTCCCACGCTAGTGTGTGGCTTAGAAGTCACTCTCGGTCAGATTTCACACATCTCCAAATGTTGCGACACAGTCATTACCTCAGAAAATGTATCGAAATGCACTTTAAAATTATAATTTGAGGGGAAAGGGACATTCACATTCATACATATGTATAAAATGCTGGTTTTCATAAAAAATTAAAATCCTCAGATTAATGTGGAAATGTCAGACTTTTGATAGGGCTGAGGCAGGTGAAAATAAAATGGGTTGGACATAAAACCATTTGTGCCCCTCCCTTTATGGCTTGGGGGTGGGTGAGAGGGCACTAAATATTGTTCTTCCCCAGGTGAAAGGTGGAGAAAGGTCAGGTGAGAGCCAGGAGTGAAGACTGCCTGTCTGCCAATATGGGTGGGTAATTTTTGAAACTTTTCTACATTACTTATTAAGTGGGAAGCTGAGATTGATAATGGCTTTTTGTGCATGGCAATTTTATTATTTTCCTAGAGTTTGCCTTTATTCACATTCAACTGGTTTTAAGCTGCTCTCTGGAAATCGTTTTAATTTATTAGTAGTACAGTTGATGCTGCATTGTTGAATTTTTGACATTAGGCTTATTTATATTAATAACTGGGGGGGGCAGAATCCTACTGAATCTATTGTTATAGAATTGTGTTTGCTATATAGCTAGGCTTATAGAATGGGATTGTGTATTGATGGGTTCCTGCTATACTTGTGATCTACTTTAGAACACAATCCTAAAATAATCTAATGTGGGAAAGCAGATCAGTTTTTCTTAAGCATGTTTGCTCAGAAGAATGTTCCATCAGATTCAGTGGTGCTTAGGACTGTGAATTAAGGGGTCAAGAAGGAAGATCCAAAGGAAAAGAAACAATTGTGCCAAATAAATAGCTCTAATATTTGCAGAAGCTTAATATGTATAGGGAGCAGCATCTGTTGAAACTTATGGGGAGCTGCCAAAGATTTTCTTTAACATCCCATACATAGTAGGCAAATAATTTTGATAGGATTGAGGCAGGTGAAAATAAAATGGGTTGGACATAAATAATTTCTTGAATAATTTGATTGGTATCCATTTTCACTCAGCTTCCAGAAAACATCCCAAACACATTTCACAATCAAGCAATGTGCACAGAGATAGGAAACCATTGTACAGATTTTGTGACAAAATGGTGTTCCTGCACAGCTAATGAGGAAACCTGCACTCAGACTCATCTACTGCAAGTTCATTTATTGGCAAATAATTTGTAAAAGGGAACAGCTGCCATTCATTACATTTCTCTGTCCCTCAAAATGCACCTTTCTATATATAAACCAGATTTGCTCACTCCAAAACTGCAGCCAATACCTGCATCCAGCAAATGTGTTGATCTATGATCCTTTATATTTGCGCACGCACACACATTATCCTGTTTGCCTTAATGTAAATGCTGCCTGTGTTAGATCTTGCTTAGATCTAACACAGACTCCATCAAAGCATGCATACGGCTGCTCCTTTGCTTCCACCTTATGACACAATTTGTTCCCAAAGGGAGATATTATACACACACAAACACACACTTTCCCCGAGCTACGAAACATGAATCCTAGTCACCACAGAGCAAGCACCTGGAGCTAAGACACTTCACCACCAGCAGCAGCAGCAGCAGCCCACAATGACTCCTGGGGAGGAGGGTTGATTCATTCCTCACTGTGAATTGGCAACTGTCACAGGACAGCATCTTTCTGCTGCAGAGAAAATGTCAAAGACCTCTCTCAGATCTCAGAAGCCTGGTGTCATCAACTCCAAATTTAAAGACAGCCCACAACTCAACTGCTTCAGCAGACCTGCTGGAGAAAACAAACTTGAAGCCAAGGTCCAAAGGCAGAAATAGCCTATTGTGGGTCAAATCTTTGATTGGACTGCATTCCTTGCATTACCTATTCTCTCTCTCCTTGTCTTGTCTTGCTTTCTTGTTTCTGCCCTCTAGCCTTTTGTTCTGGATACAAATTCCAACCAACAGCACAGAAGTAAGTCCTATGGAACATACATTGACCTGGGCTAGGATTGCAGCCTGCCTTGCTAGGTTAAAGGAGTACATTGATAAAATGTTATTAAGTATGAAGAGAGGTCAGGCATCCTTTAATAAGAATGGAATGTTTGAGGGCTTTGTATAGAGAGAGGATTGGAGTCTTCTCACTGTGCCTTTTGCCTCTGCTCCACCTTGTCAACGTCCAAGGGGTCAACGGCAACGAGGCATTGTGGCCTCACACTGCTTTGTCCCACCTGACTATCCTGACATCTTTGTATCATTGCTTTTTTTCTTTTCCCCTTTGTCCAGTTTTATTTTCAGCCACAGCTTCTGCTTTAAAGCACAATTGTTCATTTTATGTAGTGGCAAGATTTCATAAACTCTTACTGAAACGGCAGTATAAAAATAACTATTTGGAGCTGTTATATTAAAGGACCTCCAAGAACACAAGGAAAACATTGGTAGTTTTTTGTTGTTGTTTTTTAAAGTATTAGTCCCATTTCCAAATGAGGGCAATGGCAATACTTAATCTTTGGATGACTAGTAGCAGAACAAATATGTTCTTATCTAATCTGCAGCAAATCTTCCCCAAAACTGCTGCTGTGCTAAAAAATTTATAACAACTGCAGCTAATAAAAGCAGAGTTTGGAACCACCTTAGTTTATCTTTGCTAGAACTGTATGAAGAAATCAAAGAAAGCTTTTCCACACTAGTTGGGAAATTGTGCTATGTGTTAGCAGCATGAGGGGGATCATTTTATTTCTTGATGCATCATGGATGCAACTCACTAAATATTCAGATTGGAAGCATTTTGCAGGAATTTCTGACTGATAGAATACCAGGGCATTGAAATGCATTCATGTGACGGAGTGGGACCTTAGTTTTCTATTGAAATGAAAGGGGTGCGATTTAAGGCCCCTCAAGTCAAGGGCATTTAGCATATGAGCACTGTCTGCATTGCAAAATCCAGGTTAGGAGTTTACATGACAGAAGTGGATCTTGATCGACCACTATGGTGGCAAACAATGGCATCAGTGCCTTCTCCAGTCATGCTGGTTTATATGATTGCACAGGAACAGCCAGTATTCTCCATCTGAAATATAGTCCAGCAAATTTAAAACTGGAGCCAATTTTAATTTGTTATGGGTTTAGCCGCATCACATTTCTATTTTGCACTGCTCTGCGGTACACAGGACCTACTCATAATATTTGTTGTTGTTTAGTCGTTTAGTCGTGTCCGACTCTTCGTGATCCCATGGACCAGAGCACGCCAGGCACTCCTGTCTATACTACTATATTATTATTATTATTATTATTATTATTATTAATCATTTATACCCCGCCCATCTGAGAGGCTTCCAACAAAGATTAAAAATACATTAAAATGTCACACATTAAAAACTTCCCTGAACAGGGCTGCCTTCAGATGTCTTCTAAATGTCAGGTAGTTGTTTATCTCTTTGACATCTGAAGGGAGGGCGTTCCACAGGGTGGGTGCCACTACCAAGAAGGCCCTCTGCCTGGTTCTCTGTAGCTTTGCTTCTTGCAATGAGTGAACCACCAGAAGGCCCTCGGCATTGGACCTCAGCGTCCAGGCAGAACGATGGGGGTGGAGACGCTCCTTCAGGTATACTGGGCTGAAGGGCATATCATCTGTCCTTTACATCAGAATGAGGCCTTTTTGCTTCCAGTGGCAGTTTGTGGTGCTGAGTGACAACCTTCTGGGCTACTAAGAAGCATGTGTGAGAGCTCAGATGATGTCTTGCAACAATTCAGCATGACCAGCCACCACAAGACTGTGAGCAATGAGAGCAGGAAATATAGTATATGTACCTCTTTCCCAACTTCACTTGTTCAAGTAGCACAACCCACCCACCCTCCTCCCCTTGGAGGAAGAGCAATGATTCACATACACACACACACACACACACACACAGACACACACACACACACACGCACACGCACACGCACACACACACACACACACCTAACCTGATTAGCATTGGATTGGCACATTTTCCACTTTCCCTAGGATGCTGCATTCTGGGTCAACTGGTAGAATGATTTGACTGATTGATTTAATGATTTCTAATTGTCTCAAGACAGCATCTTAAAAAGTAGAGACATCACCTTGCCAACAAAGGTCCGTATAGTAAAAGCTATGGTTTTCCCAGTAGTGATGTATGGAAGTGAGAGCTGGACCATAAAGAAGGCTGATCACTGAAGAATTGATGCTTTTGAATTATGGTGCTGGAGGAGACTCTTGAGAGTCCCATGGACTGCAAGAAGAACAAACCTATCCATTCTGAAGGAAATCAGCCCTGGGTGCTCACTGGAAGGACAGATCGTGAAGCTGAGGCTCCAAGACTTTGGCCACCTCATGAGAAGAGAAGACTCCCTGGAAAAGACCCTGATGTTGGGAAAGATGGAGGGCACAAGGAGAAGGGGACGACAGAGGACAAGATGGTTGGACAGTGTTCTCGAAGCTACAAACATGAGTCTGACCAAACTGCGGGAGGCAGTGGAAGACAGAAGTGCCTGGCATGCTCTGGTCCATGGGGTCACGAAGAGTCGGACACGGCTAAACGACTAAACAACAACAATTGTCTCAGCTTTGCAGGTTGACCTATGCCAGAGGACAAGTTCTTTAGAGAGAGAGGGGCAGTGGGCAGAGACCCTAAAATGTGAATGTAGGGTACACAGAGACGGTTGCAGAACTCCTACAGGAAGGGCAATGGTGGCATCCAATAGCAGTGTCTGGGCAGCTGAAGTAGATTCCTACAGAGGGCAGGGCAGGCTTGCCAAGAGGGTCTGGCACAGGATTGACCTATGAGCACCTGAGGCAGCTGTGGCCAGAAAGCCAAGTCTGTTCCCCAGGGCATGGAAACAGGTGTCCATCAGTTCTCCACATTCACTGGTGCTAAGTTTTTATATTGCTGAAAGTTTTAAAAGTTTAATAAATAAAAAAAGCTTTGGCTTATTTAATCTCAATATAGTGTCCGCCTCGTTTCGCTGCCCACAATTACAGTATGGCTGAATCATCCCACTTTATGTTTTGCCCTTTTGCTTGCTTGCTTATGAAAAGCCTAGGAATGAGGATATCACAACCTATCTTGGTAATACATAACCAGCAGAATCATATCCAACCTGTCCTATTTATTCATAATATATTAGAAACCAAAATTATATCCAACCTGTTCTGTTTATTTGATCTAAAACTTGCCTACTCAGTTTTTACGTTATATTTCTAGAACTATTATTTCCTTTTCCAAATTCCACATTGCCCCTTCCCTGTAACATCACATTCATCTGTATTTTGTCTTTGTCTGTTTTAAAACTTCAATTCAAAAGGCTACCAGCACTTGGCCTTCAATGCGCTATAGGATCACTCTATATCAAGGGGCAGAGGGATGCTAGCCATTGGCTAAGCTTGCCACAGCTGTGGGAATTATAGTTATAGGCAAAATCTGTTGGGGGAAATGTTCCCCACGTCTGCTTTACAGATTCCTGAATGAAATATTTCATATTCCCATTGCTCTTGTTAATGTACGATCCATTTGTGTTTAACCTACTTAAACCACAAAACAAAAATATCTTCATTAAGTGCCTCTCTGGAAAACACTACATTTCATTCCAATTTCTTATCCCTGTTCAGATTTTTATCACTCCAGAAGCCAATTCTCCCTCTCCAGAGTCCCATTTTGTGAAGCCTGGTAGACAGAATTTCTGCTCCAAATGAACTTTCCGGTCAGTTCTGGAGTGCTTGTCTAGCACAATGTCTAAGCAGGCTCAGGAAACCTTTTGTTTTCTTTATGCCAAGACATGCATGGTGTTATCTACTTGTGTACCCTACAAATATTTTATGTGCAGAAATGGACAAGCATAATAGAGTCCTTAAGTGCTGCTAAAACAGAATTTAATAATGTAGGCTTCAGAAGAAACACCTTCAAGAAAGCTCAGAGAGAATGATCCCTTTTATAGGAGCTCTTTATCATATTTGATTCTCGCCTGCACCTTCCCCTTGGTGCTGTGCCCTGACTAATTAAGAGATGGCACTCTTCCATTTTGGAACGCCAGCTTTTTTCATGAATTATTCCACTACTTGGTTGTTTTAGCTTCCTGTTAGACACCCCTCCTAATGTTCCACAAATACATAAATCCCCCAATGCAGCTGACACTGGGAGTAAACAAACCAAAGGAGAGTGGCTTGCCGCATGAAAAGTGCAATAAAATTAACTGATAACCAATTTGTTACTGATTTCTTTTCATCTGCTTCTTCATACTGCAAGCTCTTTTCATGACTTCATTCACCAGTGCCCCTATAAAAACTGATATGAGAAATAAATAAAACATCCCAAATAAGAGTATGCAGACAACTCTAATCAAAGTTGTCATTGCAACACTCAAAATCTTTTCCCTAGTGTTTGGTTTTTCTGTTCTAGCTACTTAAGCACCATCTTCACTTGGAGAATCAGGGGTTGAAATGGTGCAGGAAGCAGGATCTGACAGGACAGCAGCAAAATTAAATTAGTCACAATAAAATGGTGGGGATAAAAAAAGGGCTTAAATCAGAATCATAAATAATTGAAATGGGCTTTTGGTCTTTTAAAAAAGGAAAAGAAGCTGGGAGATAATAATCTGCAGGAATAAAACAAAAGAAGAACCTTAGAATCAAAGTTCACACAATGCATTCTAAAATAAAAAGAGGACAAGGAATAGAAGCGTAACACAACTTTGCAAAGGGGAAAAATGAGAAGCACTTCTTGACTTGCATAAAATGCTCCAAAGTGCCTGAAGTTAATAAAAGCCATCTGCTACATTTAGAACAAATACATAAAACAAAGTATGAATTCACTACATTTACATTGAGGGTGCACATCATGTGTCAAGAAGGAAGCTGGGAAGGGCACTGACTGACAGCAGAGCTGCTCAGAGGCAGCAGAGGTGGCTTGCACACTCTGAGAGCCATTCCTTCTTTTCCCATGTCTCCCTCAACCCAGTGGCGTAGTGTGGGGGGGTGCAGGGGGGGCCAGCCACACCGGGCGCAACATCTGGGGGTTAGGGTTAGGGGGCGCAAATCCATGGGTTAGGGGGCGCAAATCCACGGGTTAGGGGGCACAAATTACTTGCCTTGCCCCGGGTGCTGACAACCCATGCTACGCCACTGCCTCAACCATCCTAATGGCTCAATCCTATACTGGTGCTAAATCAAGTTAAGATGGAGCAAAGTATGCCAGACCCATTCTGCCCACGGCTGGCTGAGCTGGCCTAAGCCTGACAGAGGGAAAATAAGCCTTTAAAACACTGTGAGTTACACCACCTTTCTTGCCAGATTAACTTATACCAGGTTGCCAGGTCACAGGACTGAGCTGAACAGGCTTAGGATCCAGGCTAAGTCTCATCCTCTCTGGTCCTACCATGATCCACTTGCTCCCAGCTGAGCTGGGATGGAGAAGATGGTATATCTCCAACTGAGTCAGGGATGGGGATTTATGCTGGTATAGTCCAGCTGCACCGCAAACTTCCTGGTTTAAGTGGAGTTCTGCTGGATCCTAACCCAGCTAATTCTCATGGATCTTGCTATAGGATTGTTACCTTTGTTCATTCATTCATTCAAAGCAATTTATAAATATTAAAACAACAAAATAAAACTACTGTGGCAACCTTAAGAAGAATGGTCAATAAAACCACAAATTATTAACAATACAAAACACAACCTTAACACATTAAACTAAACACATTAAACTTTCTTCTGTCTTTTTTCTTTTCTTTCTTTTTTGTAAGCTTTAAACGTAATAAATATTATTTTAAAAAAACAAAACAACAAATTATTGTCAGAGTTCAAAAGTACAAGCTGATTAAAATTCCCAGTTGTATAAAAAGGGCAATACTCTGCCATTAGAGACTGTGCAACACCTCCTTTCTCAGCTGACCCACAAGAGCTGTCAACTGAGCAACCTTACAGGTTGGGAAGCACAAATTAGAAATGTGTGCCAGGTCTGCTCTGTTTGCTGACACATTCAGTTTCAGCGGCCAACTAGCTGGTAGATATGACCAAAATCCTTGTAGGTGGTCTCTCAATACAGCAGACACCATGGCCAAACAGCAAATCTTGGACCAAACTTCTTTAGGGTGCAGGTGGTAGATCACATGGATGAATGCTCAGAGAATACACACACACGTCCAGCTGATCTGAGACCAGTGGATCTTATGCAGGTCCCACATATCTTATATAAGTCCCTAAAAGTGGGCATTCTGGGGAAGTAGTGGGGGTGGGACTGGGGGGGTGGGGACTTAGAGGCAAGTGCGTGAAATGTGTTTCTCCCTTGTAATAATGCCTGGAGGGCAAGGAAGTTTCTTCTTTCAACAGCCAGCATGCAGTTAAAAGTAAGAGCTTCAGAAGGAGGTGCTGTTTAAGCATTGAGGTCACATAGAGGCCTGAAGGATTAAGAAATGGCCAGTTAAATTCAGGGCCTTGTGGCTAGACTACAAGGTAGCTTGGGGATACTTTATGACCACGACCATTTCCTCTCCAGAACCTCAAATTTCTCTATAAGCGTTCACAAGTAGAAAGTAATACAGAGCAACTTTCTTAAGTGGTCTGCCAGGAATAAGCTGGCAATTAGACAGGGCTTCATCCAGCTGGAAACCAAGACATGTAAGCTGCCTGATAACTATTTAATATACTATGTTTCTTCCAGTTTCATGATCACAATTTAAGATTCACAGTGTTTTCCATATAACATTGCTGTTAAGGGAAAGAATATCCTTGATGAATTTGTATTCACAATGAAGAATTAATTTTGAAGATAACCCTACTTCACCCCTTTTGTTCCATTCGCCAAGGAGAAGTTCAGCTGTAAGGTCGGTGAAATATTAAAATAACCATTTCTATTTCCTATTGTACTTCAGTTCAAGGCTTGTGTTATGAAAAAGGAGCATTACCTAGGATAGACAGAAAAGCCTTTGCTCTCTCTGGCTCAGCGGCAGCGCTGCCTCTCAAGTGTGCCTCGCAGACGTACATTCCAATGTCAGCAGAGGTTGGGTTGGCAATAGCAAGACGTCTCCCAAAACTGCTAACTCCACTGGTTATTTTGATCCCGTTCCTCTTCCAGGCTACGCTTAATTTTTCAGTAGGCCTGTGAGGGTAAAAGTCACACCAATTATTACTGTGAATTATGTTATCTGCAGTAATAACACACTGAACATATGACTCACCTAACTCTTCCAGGATTGCAGGCACATTGAGCAAGGGACACTTAGAAATAAATCTAGACGCCGCTCCGAGGTCGTAGGCAGAAGCATGCATCAGAGGAGGGGAAGGGCAGCTCGAGTGCCATCAAACAAGCATGGCTAATTGTTACAGCAATGGAACTTTTAAGTGCTAATGATTTGCTTTGCCTAAGCAAAGGATGCTAAAAATAAACACCACTCAAGGGACACAGCTGTATGGGAGGCACTTTCATTATAGCTCAATTTTGGAGGTGGCTCTAACTATTATCAAGAATGCCTCCGCTTTTGCAGGAAGAAGCAATCAATTGGCTCTTGGGACATTTCGGATCTTTATCTCTCGCGAGGGATCTTCTGCCACCCTTGTACACATTGTAAAAAATTCAATTCACTGGTAAGAAAGCATCAAATCCCCAGTACTCATTTAACATTATTGAGGTACTTGAAGAGCAGAACAGCTATTGTGGCTTCCCTTTCCATATCCAAAGACTTCCTTGGGATGAAGGGGATAAGTAGTATCTTTAATGAATAAGGATAGCATATAAATTAACATATTTATCAGTGCTGTGATTAATTGCAAGGATGTCTAACATTGTAGACACCTGTCCACCAAGACGAGTTGCACAACTTTAATCTTCTGTATAAATAATACTGACAAAATTATTATTATTTTAACTTGCCTATTGCTTTCTGCAGTTCAGGGAATAATGCACATCACTGTGAAAATAAACACTACTCTCGGGACTCAGCTGTATGGAAGGGAGTTTCATTATAACTCAATTTTGAAGATGGCACTAATTATGATCAAGAATGCCTCTGAATTCACAGGGAAGCGGCAACTAGGAATACAATTCAACTCACTAGGTTTAGATTCCACACTTCTTGGGGGGGAAACCAATTCTGCGTATTACCACTTTGAATTAAACAGATGTCTTCTCTCCTATTTCAGGGTCGACATGTTCCTTAAAATGAGTTCTCATTCTGTCCTGGCTGTTACATTACCTGCCATTGGCCACACATTCCAGGATGGCTTCATTACTCCCAGCGACCACACTGGTATTGCGTGGAGGAATTACGATGACAGGAGCTGCAGTGGAGGACAAGATGTCGGGACCTACAAAGGAGGAAACCAAAAAAGCCATAAACATTTGGTATGTCTGGTTCAGGAGAAACATACATGACTAGAGTCAGTATTTACCCAGGTCAGCCAAGTTGTTGCCCCTGAAAAATCTGTCCGTTTTTGGAAGATGTACGGGGACAGCCTTTTAAAAATGTTATTAGTACAGTAACTTTAATTACACTACACATGCAGTATGAGTTATTATAATCCAGTTTCATTGCCTCCTCTGTGCCTCTTAACAGTTAATGCCCTAAGCAAAGATAGATTCATCTTGACTCAAGCACATATTTTCCTAGTGTATAAAAATAATGAAGAGGCACTGCCATTTTTACTGTATTATGCGACTGGACCAGGGCATGATGGGGAACCCCTCTGTTCTCATACTTGGGATCACTGCATCCCAACCCAAGATGCTTTTGGTCTCGCAGATGGCTCTTCTCCACTTGCTGCAACTATATATTGTATTCCTATGTTCGCAACAGCCTGTCCTGCATTGTATTTGGACACATGATAATAAACTTCAATGTCAGTCTGCTTAAATAAATGAAAAAGAGCTTCTCATTCCCATGGATCGTTTGGTACTTATTCTAGAATAGTTGCAACTTGGACACCCTCAGTGATGTTTATTCTCTGGAAAAAGTGATTATGGGGGTGGTTGGCATTTTGTGTTTCCGCAACAAAGAAAGACCAATTACAAGCACACATAAGTATGTCTACTTTCATTGATGAAATTCTTCATAAACAGCAAAAAAAAAAAAAAATTCACTTTTGCTCTGCAGTAGATCTCCATCCTTTCATTAGCAAACGCCTCTTTGGTCATTAAAAAACAAACAAACTGCTTTCCTTATACTTTGCAAACCCCTTTTATTTTAGTACTTGAAGCTTCATATCACTGGAAGCCAAGAGAGCCTCAGGGCTGCTCCCAAGCAACATGGAGGAGGCCCCTTTCTTGGAGAAGAAATAAACAGAGCTCCAAAGAGGTTTTTCCTGCTACCAAGCACTTTTATTTTTATCAAACATTTGCTGACTTATATTTTTAAGATCTTTTCATGTTTTGTTTAATCTTACTACTTCCATGCAGTTTCAAAAGAGCCTGCAAGTACTTGAGTGAATTCTTTTAAAACATTTTTATACACTAGGGAGCAAATACGAAATTAACAAAGCAGCATATCACAGCAACTTCAATCCTCTTTTCTTATCAGAAAAGTAAATAACCCAAATCTGCTTCTCTTTTGTGAGTCTACAAACTGTAAATAATTTAGCTTATGCAACTCGGCATGCTGGGGGGGGGGGATGGCAAGGGGAGAGGGAAAGCTGCTGTCTTAGGCTTGTTTCTTTTAAAAAATTTCAATGCATGTATTTAATAAGTGAATTAAAATACCAATATGTTATTGCTTTGCTTCAAGCTATTCATTTGGGGGAAACACTGCATTGTTTTCACTACATGAAAAAGAGTATAATAAAAGATTGCTAAAAATAAGGATTGCAATAAAAGAGTTGCAGGGGAAAAGGAAATTAAACTACATCTAAACCAATGAAAATCCAAACTGGCTCATCAAACACTATACATTAAGGCAGCTTAGCAGTTATAAAATCTGCATTTGCAAGATGATGCAATTAGGAAATGGCAACTGGAAGTTTCCAGATCCTTCAGTCACTTGCAGAAAAATCTATCATGAAACTGCAGAGGATGAAAAATATTTGTGGCATATTTTCTTCCGTTCTTTTCTTCAGATGTTCAGTAGTACAAAGGTTTAAAATGTGACTAGCAATAGAGAAGAACTGCCCCCAACCCCCAAAAAATTGATTGTGCACATTCATAAATGGCATTGAAGTCTTTGTTTTTTAACCTATCAAATATGACTACCAATCTGATCAATTGTGACTTTCAACACCACCACTGGTTCTACCCAAACAGCTGTTTGAGCCTGACCTTTTGTGCCTTATCCTCAAAACTAGGATCACAGTAAAATCCTGATACTGATGACAAGTTAGTTTGTCATGTCTGCCCATGCTCATTCAGCCTCGATCGCTGCAACCTTGGGTGAGGCCAGATATTGATTGCTGTGACCTGTCACTTTGCCACACCTAGCTCAATGCAGTTGTCCCTTTCGACTCCATCCCAGAACGGTTGCAGGATGTACTCACAGGTGCATGTGAAACCAACCAATCATGACATTGCAACATGCACCATGGTGGCAGAAGACATAACAAGGTCTGAAGTTGCACTTCTTTAATGCACATGTGCAGGGATCTTCGGAAAATGACCAGTGTTAAGTCAAGATTATACAGTGGATTTCAATAAATAGCAAAACAATTAAGTTTTCCATAGAGTACGTTCATCAATCCCTAGGTACAACTAGTGGGGTATGTTTATTTGTTTGTTATAACAGACACACACACACACAAATTATTTATCAAACTGCTTTTCAAACTCCCCACAGCTTAAACATTAGATTTTCATGTGAGAGGGCTTAATGTTCAACAAACTCAAGTCCACCCCCTGCCCCAGACTCTGGGCATGTGTGAACCCCTCACCCCAGAGCTTGGGTTTATAGGATTCTTTGGATTTTAATCAAAGAATACTAGCATGTCACTGTTCAAGAAAGGATCTGTTCAAAGGCATAGCCATAAAACCTGACCCTCATGAAGAATGGGGTATGCCCTGTAATCATGCTTGCCATGTTTGTCTAAGGCACTCCAGATGTTGTTGCTCTCCAAATCCTATCAGTGTCAGTAATCATGGCTAATAATCAGATGGTGGGAGTTGTAGTCAAGTAGGCGGCACACTGGCTACTTCAGTCTAGGAAAATGACCAACAGTAATGAGAGGAAGAAGAGGACAAACTGCTTGGGCCAGTTCCTGATATGTGGGGTGTTTGCAATTCTCAAAACCTTTACCACAAGGTCAACAATATTGCCCTTTGGGCAGTCTTTCAGAGATCATGTAAAAATAGAGGGAGAGAGCAGTCAGTGACCCCTGTAACCAACCCAGGAAGCACTCAAGCTCAATTGGTTGATTTGCCCCCAATGAGATCATCAGCCAAATCTGATCTGGAACATAATATCACTGTGTTCTTTATGTGATACCTGATTGGCTGAGATCAACTGCCTCTAACAGAAATCAATCCTGCGAACGTTAGAAAGCAGTATCAAGGACAGAAGGGAAATGACAACAATACTATTTTGTTTAAATATGGCCGTAATTCTATGTACATTCACTTGGCAGCAAACTTACTTGATGATGCAGTGGTACAGAAATCTGGAAATTAATAAATAAATAACTTTGCTTCCACTTAAATATGCATACACCCTTGTGCAAATTAATTGAAACAAAGCATGTTTTCTATCTTAATCATAATCCTGTACTCAAAACAAACACAGAAAGTCAGTTTGATCATTTTTTATGTTGGCTGATGCAATCATTACATCAGCAGCTGCTGTATTGCATCAGATTTTAGAATCCTGTCTGGCCGCCGTAGTATATGATGCAATCATTACATCAGCAGATACAGTATTTCAGCTTTTAGAAACCTGACCATATGTGATTCGACCGCCATTCAAGATGGATGCGACACCTAGGAAACATACAAAGATCGTAACTCTGCACGAACACACAGCTAAGAAGTATCAAGAGATTGCTTCAGCGGTTGGTGTGAGTTTTGCAACTGCCAGCCGTGTCATCAAGTTGAAGCAGGAAACCGGATCGGTTTCTCCTAAATGTAAAGGAAAGTGTAGTCGTAAAAAGAAAACAACTCCTAGAGGTGATGCTTACTTGCTTTGACAAAGCAAAAAGGATCACCGCAAGACGAGTGACTCACTGAATATGGATTTGAAGGAGAAAGGAATCCAAATCAGTTCCTCTACAGTTCGCATTTTTGTACAATAAACTACTAAATTCATTGTTTGTTTCAATTAATTTGCACAAGGGGGTAGACTGGGGATGTAAAGTTTTGGGGGTTTTTAAGTGTGAAACAAAACATTTTATGAGCTGCTTGTTTCTTTCAGTTGCATCTATATTTTTACCTTATTTTGTTGGGGGGACATTTTTGTCCCAAGGCCTTCGTGTTACTTGCCATTATATTCTGTGGGGAAAGGTGCTTACTGTTATTTTGAATGATTTATTTTTTGCTTTTGAAGGCTGAAGCTTTTACTAACTCCTCGTTTCTAATGTATGGGACTTAAATATGGAAGGATTGCCTCATTGAGTTTCAGACAAGGGGAGAGATTAGAACAAAGCCATATGCTGAAAGGCCAATAGACAAGGTACTAATTTGGCAATAATGCCCACCTCCACCTGCCATGCCACCAGCCCTGCTCTTCATCTGCTTCAAAAGAAGCCAAAGAACAAATGAGGACATTGTGGTGACCTCTAACAGATCACTCTGGAAGAGAGTCCCTTTGTGCTTCAAATAGATAAGCGAGGGAGCTGGGGTGACTTCATTGTGCTTGCAATGAGGCAGATATAGGCTGGACTTCATTTGCTAACTTCTTACTAATTGCAAAGTGAACAATGGTGAATAGTGTTCGCACTTATTTCATTTTCATTCATGCTACGTCCTGGAAGAAGCCTATTAGCAAAATTAGCAATCTGATAATGGCTTCTGAACATGTGGGGTTAAGATGATGCTGATCAAGACCTAATATATTTCTTTTGAATCTTGCCATAACAGTAGAATAATACTGGCTTTTTATCTAATGGAGGACTAATGTGCTGAGGCTTCTAAATAGCGTATAATATGTTGCTTTGTTCAATTATATTAAACTCATCAAAATGCTTCGTGATTGGCCCGTAGAACATCAATTGAAGAAATAATTATTAGCAAACATGTAACCAATATGTAACACTTCACATTTCTGAAAGGGTCTTATAATTAGGCAGCATATTAGCAGTTTCCTTGTAGCTGAAAAGGGTCATTTGCAGTTTTGCACAACCAACTGCTCACATTTGTACCCACAATAGCCCCTTCTCTCTAATTGTGATCCCCAATCCGCTTGTGGGAGTCCAACATCAAATCTTTCATGAGTTAGAAGCAGAAGAAGAAAGAAACAGAAGAGCGGAGCTATTTGCAAAGAATCATGGGCAAGATACCTAACAGCTGCTACAAACCAGAAGACCTAAACCCAAGCCCAGTTTGTTGTTCTGAAAAATTCATTAGATCCTGAAACACCAAGCTTGTGGCCTTGTCCACAAAGTCATAGAATCATAGTATTGTAGAGTTGAAAAGGACCATGAGGGTCATCTAGTTCAACCCCCTGCAATGCAGGATTCTTTTGTCCAATGTGAGGCTCATACGCACAACCCTGAGATCAGGAGACTCATGCTCTACTGACTGAGCTATTCCTCAGTAGGGTTCTGTCAGGGAACTGCCATCGGAGCCAGAGGAGGAGGGAGGGCTCCAGAGGGATGCCGGAGAGCGTCCCAGGAGGGAGAGAGGCAGCCCATCTGCAGGGGAAGGAAATCAGCATAGCACCAGTGGAGAAGGGGGGCAGATGGGGGAATCGGCGAGGTGGCTCCATGACTCCTCGCCGGAGACCAGCGGGGAGAGCACGGGTCCTCCACTGCCCACACCCTCCCTGCGCAGAAGACTTCTGCGCAGGGAGAGTAGGAGGAGACTTGGCGTCAAAGAACTTCTTTGCTGGAAGAAGTTCAAGAAACGCCCACTGATGGATTCTGCCAGTGACTGAGAAAGCCACGGATGGGTGGCTGTCCTGACAGAAAGGGTTCACCCAGGTGACTCAGCCAGGTGTGGTGACGACTTACGCACGAGCAACCCCTAGAACCATTACAGGTTCCAAAGCAGACAGAGACAATTTGTGTTCCATTTCTCTTAAGGCAGTGGTGGGAAATGAATGACCCTCCAGATGATGCTGTACTACAACTCCCATCATCCCTGACGTTGGAAGCTGCTTTATACTGAGTCAGACCATTGTTACATCCAGCTCATTAGTGTCCACAGTGACTGACAGCAAGCTCTCCAGGGTTCAGATGAGGGTTATTTTTAGCCTTATCTGAGAATAATGGGAAATGAAGCCGATGCCATTTACATTCATTCATTCATTCATGCATGGAATTTATATACCACCTGTCAGGGAAGAAGAGGAATTGTGGAGACAGCCTCCTGATCCTGACCCTTCCAGGAAGCAGGAAGAAGAAGACAGTATAGATTTACAACAGGGGTTTGAGGGAGGTCACAGCTCAGAGTCAGATGGAAACATTCCAGACCCTCCATCTCCTAGAACCCAGCAAGTTTTAAAAGTAGGAGAGCAAAGAGCTCAAAGGCAGAGAGGGCACTTAGCAGAACCCGTAGAGGAGATGATGAGAATGACAAATGAGGAAGTGGGAGAGACAGGTGATGACTCAGGACAACGCCATTATCCAAAAGCCTGGGTTCTATAGCCTCTCTCTGTAAGGACTGACATAAAAAAGCACAGTAAGAAACATTTCCTTGTCTTTATACTTTCCTGGGCAAACAGTCAGGAGCTGCTGACAGCATCCTGACACCACCCTATAACCACAGGTCTCAGGGCGGTTTTACATGCAAATGGAAGCTTTACATATTGGACTAATGGGAATTGAAATTTGGCAACATCTGAAGAGCCTTATGGCAAGAGTGAAATGGCCAACTGGCCCTCCTTCTGGCCTGATGTCATGGCTCTGGGATCAGACTCCCCAAGGAGTGCAGAGTAGCTTCATAGTCTGAGATGGAGGGCAGGCAGGAATTACTCTCAGCACCAGTCCCAGGTGAGTTCCTTCGCTCAGAAGCCCCAATGCTTCAATCTTGCCATCTCCCCAGCCTGGGGAGTGTGCATTGCTATGATACTCAGAAATCACAGTAGTGACAAGTCCCACCAACACTGTAGAAGCCAGCACTTAAAACAGACAAAGCCCTTTTAAACAGAATTGGCTTCTCCCAACATCTAAGGAGCTAGCAGTCAAGCTGAGTCATGGCCCTTTCAAAGCCTTAGCTTTTGCTAAATCAACATTTGCTCCTGCTTCACTTGGGAGTTATTCAGGATCCACCACTGAACTTCTGATGGAACCCCAGTTTTGTGCTGGAACCACCATAAAGAACAGAACAGTAATTTGCAAAATATAACCAGGTCAAGCTTTTCCCATCACCTTCTCTTCTTTGTGCCTAGAAAAGAATAATCAGCATGTCAAATTGTGATATGATGCACAGGTAAAGAGGGCTAGTCAAAAGTTGGCAGCTCCCATTGACAAGTTTCCATTGTGTGCTTTTAATCACATTTAGGGAAGCTTCCTAAGATGCAGTTTGAGAATCTCCCAGGAAGAGAGGGTTTCCCCAGTGGTTCATGCATGCCATTTCAGAATTCTGGAGGGGGGGGGATCAATAAATAGGCCTACACACAGATTCTAATTTACATCAGGAGAAAGCATCTGTTACAGCTTGTATAACATCTGTGCTAGCTCATTGTAAGCAGAGACATGGGTTCTTCTGAGAAATAGTTGTATGTGGTCTGAAAGTGAGAAGGTGACACTTCCCTTTCCCCTAAATACTCCCTTCCCTGCTCCAGGGTGCTCTGAAGCAGTAAGATGGCAAAACCCTCAGCCATATTACTCCTGCACTGAATACAATTCCTCAAGAGGTTGTGCATATTGGCACCTTTCCTCCATAGCCAACCTGCTTCTTCAGGTGGACGTACACAGGGGGTACCCTTAAAAGACAAGCGAGAGGTTGGTGGTGACCACCAGCCATTCTCAACCAGCCTAAATTTCTGGTGAAAAGTGGTTGTTTTCATCCTCCTTTTCCCTCCTGGCTGGGATCCTGCACCTTTATAGCTAAATGAGATACAAAATCAAGGAGGTCATTCCTCACTGGAGCATCTGCGTGCCACGAAAGGCTTGGCTGGCTAAGTGATTGTCTGAAGGTGTCCCATCAACTTTCAAAATACAGGAACCTTGGCAGATGCTGGCAGCTCTAGGAATGAAAAAGGTTCGGGGGGAAAGGATTTGCTACTCTCAAGTGTCTACCTCTCCTTGCTTTTTTGCAGCCTCCATGCTAGACAGTGGATAAGTGGAACTGCATATGTGTAAATGAATCAAGAAGACAGGAGTGCCTGGCATGCTTTGGTCCATGGGGCCACGAGGAGTCAGACACGACTAAACAGCAACAACAAATGAATCAAAATCCAGCTTGCAGCATTTCTCTTCCACGTTTAGTAAAGCAATTTTCTCTCCCACGCTTGGGGGGGGGGGGCGGGCGGCTGTCCACACTGGAGCCAGCCTCTAGTTTCAGGAACATTCCAGAATCAATTTCAAACATTGCAGTGTTGTGGAAATCAAGTTAGTACATTATTATTATTATATAGCCTTCCAGTTCCAGCAAGGCTGCTGAGCTCAAAAGCAAGCGCGATTTCTCTTCTCCACTGTGAACTAGCCTTCTGACAACTCTTTGTACTCAAAGAGCAATTTGGGAGTTCAGACTCTGTCACTGACCTGACCTTCCCCTCAACGCACAGCAAGGAGCTTCTTTTAGCAACGAAATGTACCATCTGACACATCGTCAGAGCTTTTAACTAAAAAAAAATATATAGCCACACATCATTTTATCTAAAGAACACTCAGGTAGCTTTTCATATTTTTTAAATAGCTTTAATATCAAATATGTGGCTGGCAGGGGTGTGTGATCTTATTCAACATTAGTTAAAAGGAGCCAGTTCTGCAGTTGGCCAACGTTATCAATTAACCCTTCAAAGAGCATAAGGCAGCATATCCTACCCCAGATAACCACCAGGGGGCGCCAGTTAGTTTATAACGTTTGCCCAGCCACCAAGAGAAATAACATTTTGTCCTGTTAATGATGGCATCTGCAGTGTGACAGCCTGCATTTCGGAAACGAATTTAAAATATCTGATCAGTGGAACTGCTGCTGAGGAGGGCTATATATTTTTATGACACTAAAGCCAGAAACACATCTTCATCAAAGGTAGTATTCTCTCAGGAGGAAGGAATGGGCTGGCTTTGTGGGACTGCATACCAAGGTCATCAGAAAGGTGTCTTGCATATAAGTCTGGCAGCAATGCTTAAGAGTCCACTTCTGCTGAAAAGGACAAAATCCTTTGTCCCATACCTGACGCACTGTTAGCTGTACATCTGGGGCATTTTCATTCATGATACTGTATTCAGCATTTCCATGACAACACTTGACATTTATGGAACATTGTGGTGTTTCACAAACATCCCGCCCTCCAAAAAAAACCTATACAACAAGTTCCTTGTGCCCAAAGCTGACTGTGGGCCAAAATTTCCACAATAGCTCTTTACCCATTTAAAAAACTGTTTTAGGGAAGCTATCCCAAACAATTTCTGATAAGGCTGAGCTGAATGCTTCCTAATGAGTATTTTTGGCTCTATATTTTTTGACATGTGGGACTGGGAGTTTACTTTGCTTTGTGTTGGATGGCAAAATGTAGAGTTTGTGATGTCAGTCTGAGTTTGTGATCCAGATGTTTCAGACTACAATTTCCATCAGCCCCAGTCTCCACAGCTATGATGCCTCCAGACCCAGCATCCTAAAGCCAGGCTGACTTTCACCAATGGGAGCTGCAATCCAAAGGGCAAAGGGTGTCTTAATGGATGAAGAGGACCAAACAATGAAAAGAGAATGCAAACTTTAATGGTTTTATCTGCTGAGGTACAACCACTTCTGGACTTGGACAGGTTTGCACCTATCTGTATACGGTAATCTAGCAAGCAATTGAGCTACTATTCTCTCCTCGATTTCTAGCATGCCTCCATTTTGAGATGAATGGGAAACAACAAGGAACACCTTCTCACTTGGCTCTTATTAGGCCCAAGGAAAATGAAAAGTGACAAAGGAAAGCAGATGCTGGGAAGCAAAGTTTCAAAGAGGCATTCTGAGGGCGAGGAGACACTTTGGGATGAAATTGCATAAGAAATTGCATCGACTTCAATAATAGCTTAACTATGGGGGAATAACGGGGGAAGCAACAGCTGCTTTTTGATCTCTACACTCAGCTGGAAAAAAATGTTTTCTTTGTCTAACCATGTGTCAGTATGCTCATCAGATTACACCCATCCCTGGAACATCTGTGACAATGTACCTGCCCACGATGCTGGCATAACATTTCATAGCACAATGGCACACGGACGCAGCAGTTGGCTAGCTCACTCTAAGCACATGCATAAAATCACAGCCGTTCTTTAGGCCAGGGCATAAGGATTTTAAAAATCAGTCATCCAATTCCATGCCTCCCTGCCCGAATGTTGATCATGATCTTCCTTCTCACTCGCTCTTAAAAAAACCAACGGAAGTTTCCATCAAACTTTGCACCCCCAAAGCCCCTTGAATTCTCCTGACTTGTTGGCTTGTTGACCCCTGGCCATCTTGCTCTCTTCTCCCATGACTAACTCTAGCCCCCCACAGAGGCATTTCCAGCATAGGGAAGTTAGAGTGCCAAACCAGGTGGCTAGAGCTTGTGCTGTTCTTATCAAGCTGCCTGTTTTGCTTTGTTTTTCAAGGAAAAGAATATTTTCTATTCAGTTCCCCCTGAGAGCAATGGAGCATCATTGAAAGCCCACAGTGGCAATAACTGCTCCAGGCTGAAAGTGGCTAGATTACCTATTTTTAAAAGTTACAAGAACGTGTACACACACACACACACACACACACACACACACATATAACAGAGGGAGCTCTGCAGTCCTTGAATCACCTTGTAAAGGAATGCACAAGACTATGGATACTGTTAGTGGATCTATTATTCAATTTGAGTTATGATCTGCTTTTAGAACCCAAAGGTGGATTCCTCTCCCATCCCTTGTCTGCAATATCAGCTGACAGACAGTGCCCAGTTGAAGGTAAGGTAAAGGTAAAGGACACCTGGATGGATTAAGTCCAGTCAAAGGTGACTATGGGGTGTGGCGCTCATCTTGCTTCAGGCCGGGGAAGCCGGCAGATGCCCGCAGACAGCTTTCCAGGTCATGTGGCCAGCATGATTAAGCTTCAAGCACAACAGAACACCATGACAGAAACCAGAGCTTTAGACCAGGGGTGGGAAACCTGTTGCTGTCCATATGTTGTTGGACCACAGCTATCATCCTATCGTGATCATTGGTCACTCCAGAAACATCTGGAGGGTCCCAGGTTAGGGAAGGCTGGTTTACGTAATCTGGCATGTTATTTCCAGCAATGACCATCCAGTTGTTCATACAAGCAGGGCAAGAAGGCAACCTATGCAGGATCACAGGCTAGTCGCTTAGGGCATTGGTCCTAAGCACACCTACTGTGTGACATTAATGATTTTGTATGTTCAGACTAGTTGTAGGGGTTCAAATTGTGCTGTGGAAATACCGGGTGCAGGTATCTCTAGGGGGAAAATATTTTGCATATATCTTAGCCCTTAAATAGGCTAGTATTTTGCATATATCTTAGCCATTAAATGAGGTGACTTGAAACTACAAAAGGACAAGACTGATGAAGCAGCACCTGACTAAAGAAGTGACAATCCTTTCTGCTGTATGAACATACTTTTCCTCAATTAACTTGAATAAATGCAGAGTTTTTTCAGCTGCAGAAAGCCAGTTAGCTCAGTTGGTTAGAGTGCGGTGCTGATAATGCCAAGGTCATGTGTTTGATTCCCATACGGGCCACCTGCATATTCCTGTATTGAAGAGGGTTGGACCAGATGACCCCTGGGGTCCCTTCCAATTCTATAATTCTATGATTCTGTGAAAACAGTAAAGAACTGTGACATACTTCACATGCAAATCTGGGAGAACAGCCCAAGCCCAGAAAATGTCAGCTGGCAGTAATCAAAGGATATTAGCAGAGGCAATGAAATTCCACAGAGAATTGAAGCAGAATGTAAAGAGGAATTTAATTCCAAGTCCACCATTCTAATATAAGCAGCTCACTCCATAGGAAGGGTGCTTAGAATTGCAGCCTCCGTTCTCTAAAGAAAGGCACAAACTTTCTCTCACACCAAGGACTGTAGAAAACTGGAGACTCTTAGGCACGTAGACATTAGTTGATCAATATACATTTATCCATGCATATGGATGATTCATCTTCCTGTGGAATCTATGTGTCTTTGATGCCGACTGATTTTTACTCCAAATGATTAGAATCACTGTGTTGGAACAGCCAATCAAAGTCCAGCTCCCTTCAAGACCAACCCTCTGCAAGAAAGCCAGTTAGAATAAAGATCTATCTATCTATCATCTATCTATCGATCTATCTATCGATCGATCTATCATCTATCATCTCAGCATCTTATTCTCACAGTAACCAACAAGATAGTTATGCATAGGGCTGCCAACAATTCTGGGATCTTCCTTTTAAAAAAGCTCAACAACTTTTGGGGTGTCCTAGTTTTTACTTTTTGAAATATGGCAACACTATGTAAGCAAGTGTAAAGTGACGGATCTAGTTGGGTGAGGGACTTTATCAAAAGCTTTTTGAAACACACTTTAAGTTAACTGGCCTGTAATTTCCTGGGTCCCTTTAAAAAAAATTGGCATTATACCAATTATACCACTTTCCAGTCCTCTGCTATGAAGGCTGATCTCAGGGACAAGCTACATATTTTTGTTAGAAAATGAGCAGTTTCACATCTGAATGCTTTAAAGAACTTTCAGATAGAGGCCATTTGGACCTGGCGAATTCTACATTTTTAATCTGTCAGCGAGCCCCAGAACCTTCTCTTCTGTCACCATGATTGACCTCAGTTCCTCATATCTCCTTCCTGTGAAAACTAGCTCAGGCACAGGGATCTGTCGTTTACTTCCTGCAGTGAAGACAGATGCAATGAGTTCATTCAATTTCCCTGCAACCATCTTCCCCTCCATCAAAGGCCCAAGTGCCTCCCTAGCTTTGTATTAAGGCAGAGTTCCCAAGTGGATCTGATTGCAATAGCAAACATCAGGAACACAAGAGAGAAAACTGACAGAAGGAGAGGGGGATGAGGAAGGAGCAGCATTTGAAGCAGACCAGTGAGGGAACTGAGCAATTCCAAGAAGGCTCACTCACACATTCCTATTTGCATTAAATTATTTGTTCATTCTTGAATGTGTGTGTGTGTGTGTGTGTGTTCAAATGGTAAATGCATCTTACAGCTCCTCCCTTAATTTTATTTTTAGACTTGTTCCAAGGAGCTACTGCAGAACAATGTCTGGAAAGCCAGACTGAATTTAAGTGGTTTTTGGTTGGCCTCTGAAATCATTGCTCACTCCAAGGAACACAGCACAGTGCGGCATTTTAGGTTCAAGGTCAACTATTGTTTCCTTCTATTGATATAGTTATATGGGAAACATGTTTCAAGATCCAGATTGCTATCTTGGCTCCCAAAGGTCTGTTGTTTTCTGGGCCTTTTCTCATAACAGGAGAAGTGAAAAGAAAAGAAAGTACCCCTCAGCTGTTCTCCGGCAACTAACAGGAACAAGCATATGGAATGGCTTGTCACAATAATACATTGTGAAAGAGGTTATTGAGGCCCCGGGTCTATTAGGTTGACATTCTCCACCCACCAGCCAAAATGCTATTTTTTCTTCTCTGCTTCCTAAGAAAACATATTTAACAAAAACAGAATTGTTCAAGTCAAAGAGATCTAGAAACATATAGAATGCTTTCATATGCAAATCTAGTACAACTGCAAAAGCTATGCTTAGGACTGTGCTGCAACCAGAGCTAGAAATCTTTCTTCAGTGTAAAAGAAATAAGGCAAAGAAACAATAACAACACAAAACAAAACAAAAACCCACCCCTTTGAAGCACAGATATTGTTCCAAACAAAAGCAAATCTCTCTCTACCCCCTCCACTTTGTGATTATCAATCTTATGGATGTTTTATATTATATGATTGTCTCAAGACTCAGCAGGGAGGGGGGAAATGTAGAGAGATAGACTCTGATTGCCAGAAGAAGAAAATAATAGCAAATGGAGGAAATGCTTCCCAACAGTGGAGAATGGCCCAGCCAAACGAAGTATACAAACTTATTCATTCAAAAATAATTCCACAGATGGATAAGCATTTAATTTTCTAAATTCACAATAAAGCAGCATTTTTCGTGTAGAAACTGGAATGAGTTTTTGTATTTATCTATTTACATACAGCTTGTACAGTCACGCAGCGAGCATCGTAGTCAGTCAGGAAAGCTAGGGGGAAGTTATTACTAAGGGTCTTTTTTGTTGCAAGTGATTTTTGTAGTGCAGGCAGCATCAGCATTGTTAAGAATAAATTGTTCGATGCCCCTTCCTTGGCCAGTACTCCTGCTCACATTGATGCAAGATCTGTTATCTAGTGTTCGCAGATAAAATGTGGTTCAGAAGCACAGTCTCTCTTGGATCTTGTATTGACTCTCCACTTTCTATTAAAAATAGAGGTCATTTCCCTCCCCCCCCCCACAGTAAGGAAAGGAAATAGCTCTCCCTGAACAAAGGAGGGGACCACCTGTCTAGCAGCAAAATAGGAGCTTGTGGCTACAGGGAGCTTCTGACAAGATGTGTTTTATAACTCTGACCCTGTTGGTGGTTCACAAGAGAAGGGCAAACAAACAGAACCCTACGTTAAAAATAAGGAAATAGATCAACAGTGTCCATCGTTTAAAAGACAGAAACAAGGCCTCTGTTAGGCTTGACTTAAACTGTAGACGATAATGGCATTCCTGTTCAACCTTTGATACATATTAACTATATGGTTCTTCTACAAATGATTCTATCAATTTAGAACATTCACTAACCCTTTTCAGTGCAACAAAAGATCTCCAGATCTTTCTTATGGTTTTTAAAATGAAACCAAACACCTCCTCAGTCTGATAAAAGATAGGCGCTTTTCAGTTCCACAAAATAAAAAATGAGAGAAAAGATGGCAGAGAAAGATGATTACGGGGGTCTTTAGAGCCACATTACACATTCAGTAAAATATCATGGGAAACACTTTTCTGCACAGTTACAGGTGGGTAGCCGTGTCGGTATGCCGTAGTCGAAACAAAATAAAAAAATCCCTTCCACTAGCACCTTAGAGACCAACTAAGTTTGTTATTGGTATGAGCTTTCGTGTGCATGCACACCTCTTCAGATACCACATTTCTGCACAGTTCCGCTTCAGACTGCAGGTGGCAAATCACATTTGTTCCCTAACTACCATAAAAGAACTGGCATGTAGAATGCTATCACCATCAGGAAGGCATGTTTTAACATATTCCTTTCCCTGATGTTTTGATTTTGTACATGGAGGTATTTCTCTGATGTTTGTTAAATGGGAGAGACATTAGTCTGTAGCCTTGCGGTTTTGAAAGTTATTTATCATGTGTTTTTGCCAAAAGTATAGATCCACCTCAACCAGTCAGTTTTATGGGAAATGGTTCAGAACACATGGCAATATCCATTTTTGTCTACCAGAAGCTTTGTTATATTCAAGTTAATAAGGACAGAAACTTTTTCTGGGTTGTGAGCAGACTAAGGCACAACACATATGATTGAAATGTAACCATTTAAATAGCAATGTGAGCAGCAATGTGAGCAGCAATGAGTCTGACCAAACTGTGGGAGGCAGTGGAAGACAGGAGTGCCTGGCGTGCTCTGGTCCAGGGGGTCACGAAGAGTCGGACACGACTAAACGACTAAACAACAACAACAAGGTTGCGAAGAATGCAGTTTAGTGGCGGCAGGGGGGGATTAAACAGAAAAAGAAAGTGTTCTAATTTATTGTCTATACCACCACTTCATGGAAAAAAGCAAAAGAATCTCCCCTGGAGTACAAAAAACACAGAGCTCAGTGAATACAAGGCAGATTGTTACATGACCTCAAATAACATGATCAAACCAACTTCAGTTTCTGGTCAAAGATTTGACATGTATAGTTGGCAGAATAGCTTATTCTTGGTTTGTTATAAAATTAAGGACACTATTGTTGGCATTTGATGGTTGGGGGGGACTATTCTGAAAGCTGTTTTTGAAAAGAAAAGAAAAGAAAAGAAAAGAAAAGAAAAGAAAAGAAAAGAAAAGAAAAGAAAAAAGGCAAACCCTGAAAGCATCAGTCTGAAACGAATAAACAAACCTCATTTAAAAATAGAAATTCATTTATATACCTGGATGGATTCAGTCTCACTGATACCACAAGGAGGAGAGTGAACCACTTCTCATACCTATAAAAATGTCTTTCAGATACAGATTAAAATTATGTCAGGCAGTTTGAAATTTTACAGGAAGCCATAATGAGAAGTAGAAAGCAAACCAGATTTTAGTGATTGGAAACAGAGTTTCAATCTGAAGGATCTCTGTAAGCCTGCAGCACTGAAAGTGTACGTATTCCACTCTTACAGATTCAGCCATCCCAGCCACACACCCTCTCCTTTTAAAAAAGAAATTTGCCATTGGCTTTGAAAACTCTAAGCAGTGTGGGGCTGTGAGGGGCTGTGCACATGAGGGCTACACATTTTCTATCTAGTCTCTTGTCTAGGTGATGCATAGCTGCTCCCTCAAGACAACGGCAAGGGGAGGTGTCACTCAGTGGTAAGAAAACACCTGCATGCATACAACAGCATGTGTGGCCAGGAATCTTGGTTTTTGGGCAAGGTTCTTGAGCATAGCTATTGTTGAATATACATTAGGGCGGCCACATGTCCTGTTTTCCAGTCCTCTGTTCAAAGAAGTCGCCAGTTGGAAGGATAGCCCAGTCCAAATCTGGTTCAAAGAGAAAATACCCTAAGAAGGGAGTGTGTGTGGGGGGGTATCATTTGGGGTTACCTATCATCAATAATTTGCAACATCTGGACAGTGGATGGAGCAGGCACCCAGGTCACAAAGGTGAAATATATTTCCCCCTGTTTAAATTAGGGTAATTATTACTAGTTGTACATTGGTGCATATAAGCAGATACCATGCAAATTGCTCTCCTCATCTTGGTGATGTGTAAATGATCATTCTAGTATGCATATGTGTTCTGTTCTGGCATTCACATTTTATTCATTTTTTCTTTTCCACTCCACCTGGTCAAAAAAACTAGGGTTGCCATACATCCAGAATTTTCCGGACATCTTCTTCTTCATCATCTTCTTCATCATCATACAAATAGTATCTATGTTACACTGATACAATATCCCAAACATGAAAGAAATGTTCAAACATATACAAAATCCCAAACAATTATAGATCATTGGTACAATGATTCATCAATGAGTCCATCTCAAATTCTTGCAAGTGACTGATAGCTTCTAATTTTCAGCATGGCTTTTATTCTATAGAGAAGTGCATTTGGTAACCCCTAAGCGACTTTGTTCTGATATTTCTAATTCCAATATTATATAGCATGTTATCAAGAAGACAATTATATTTTAGGAAGGAATTTATTATTTAAAAATTGTGTAGTAAGTTTGACGAATTGCACCTATCATACCACTGTCTTGGGAGGCTAGTGCTCATTACTGGTTCATGGCAGGATCATAAAAAAAAACCTCAGAAGCTGTTGATCAGTTACCTGAACCTGGGAAAGACTCGTAGCTGAAACTGATTTTTACCCATGATCTGTAGTTGGTAGTTCATAGAATTTACTTGGGACTTTGTATGTGTATCGAAAAAATTTCATGAGCTGATCTTTAGTATTGGTATAATAGGGACACAATTTGTAGAAATTTGGGCTATTTATGTGGATTGTTTATTTTTGCTGCTTGTTGCAAGGCTCCTCTTGTTTAAGTACTGCCTATATAATCAACCTTTCATTTCTGTAACAACCTGCATATTAATCAATCTTTGTCCTTTGTAATTAAGTGTGTATTCTTTTATTCTATGCTTTGGCCTGTTGCCTGGTTACAAATTCTCTCTGGAATTAGGATAATTTCCCCCATGGTGGGCCTGACTCTGTGCTCCGCACATTCCTCCTGCACAAGATTATCAGGCGCTGTCATCTCCCCAACACGCACAGGTAGCCAATGCTTACAGAACACTGTTACTTCACTAGCAAGAGCTACGGGTAGTGAGGAAGCTGCCTGGATTTTGAAACACATGGGAGGCTTCTTATCAGCACAGGAACTAATCTAGCATCACAAAATACTAAACTATAGAAAAATAGAGAAACCTCTTTACTCTGGCCGTTGACACCTGAGATGCATGTTTTCAGGACCCACCCTATTCTTGTAAATTTGTTTTTAATAGTGATTATAAATTGCTGGGACCTTATGGTGAAGGGTGGGTGATAAACGGAATACTCATGTGCATGCACGCGCACACACTTCTGAATATAGAATATTTTTCTCTGTCTACTTTTGAACCACCTGTCTTTAGGTTTTGAGTGCTATCATTTCTGAAAAAAGGATACCAATGGAACTTTCTTGGGCAAGCAAACTGGGGAGGGGGCAGTGAAAGCCCTGCAGGGGAGAAATGAGTGGAACTTCCTCCTAACTTACTGCTATCCTGACCTGGTTCAGAGCCCCCTGCAGCAGCAACTGCTGTTTAAAAGTATACTTAAGTTAAATGCATTTAACTAAGATGTGGTTTTGTCTTTAAGGGCTCTTTAATGAAAAAAATAATTCTCTTTTAACTGACCTGTACTATCATTTGTTTAAGATTAAAGCATTTTAATTGTTATAAACTGCAATTAATCTGTGCATATTTTAATGGCTGTTTCCTTATTTATTTGCTGAGAGTTTGTGTTTCCTAAAGGGACCAATTTGCTTACGAGGAATCATGTGTATCGCTTTTGTCTCTTCCTCAAAACCAAAATACAATTTCCTGAAAACTCTTTTCAGGTCATGTGGTGGGAAATAAATGGCAATTTATTGAATTTGTTTGGCCTCATAATAAAATTGTAGAAACACAACACAGGAGCAGATGAATCTTAACTGCAATCTCTTAATAATAATAATAATAATAATAATAAATTTTATTTATCTCCCGCCCTCCCCAGCCGAAGCCGGGCTCAGGGCGGCTAACAACACTAAAGTAGTGCAACATTATAAAAACATTATAAAAATTAATTAAAATCAAAATTGATGGCAACCATAAACTTTGCCTCTCCTTAAGCTAGACTACTGTTTCTCTAATGCGCATTATCAAAGGGCATGGAGGGGGCGGGAAAGAATTGCAAGCATTTTGTCCCCCTTTCAAGTGTGAAGCATGATAATAGCTTATTGCCAACATAATCAAAAAAGCAATTAATAAAATGAAACAAAGTTTATTTTCAAATACCTTGCATTTCCCCTGCCCTTTCATAAAAAGGTCTGTTTGTAGGAATGTGAAACCTGTGCAACAGAGCCACACAGTAACATTAAACATTTTAAGCAGCTAATCTAATTATGCATGAAGCCCTTCCTCCTTCTCCTAAAGAGAGAATAATTCATTACCAAAGGAGTCTGAAAAGTCACATCAGGTCTTAGCAAGCACAAAGTGAGCATCATACATGCTAAAAACGTGTCTCATTTCAGAACTATATAAATCCTAGCCATACAAAACCAACAGTGAATTTCTGATCTGTGTATAATTTATTTAACTTAACTGTATTGAGATATTTTTTCTGCTTAAAGTGGTATCCCACTCCAATCTCTAAGAATGAGTGGATGAGAAAAAAATGGATGAAACACACATACAAAGCTATTGGAGAAACTAATAATGTTCCAATGTCTTTCCTCTCTTCTCAAAGTCTTATTTCAGCCTAGCTTCAGACACCAGCTGACATCTGACTCACAATCTGGAAGTTAAATGTGCAAGCCCATTGGGTGGTATGGATGCCAGCAAATGGGATGATGGTAGGCAAATCTGACTATCTGCATGTGCAGGACTTGATAACAGGCCATTCTGATAGAAGGGAACCATACCCTTGGTCAACCCCACCTCATAACTGACTCTCTGACTAAGGACCCTCTGACGGGGGGCAACAGGCCTTACAACATGCTAAGTGGTGACCTGGTGGGATTGCCGTTTAGATCTGTGTCATGAGGAGATCCTTAACCCCAGGATCCATAGGAGCCAACCCCTAGGGGCCGTGGGGACTTTGGACCCCACAATAAAATATTTGAGGGGGCCGGGCCCACACAAAGTTGATGGGCATTCACATTAAAATGGTGTGTGTGAACTGCATCACATGATCAATTATATGGGGTGGGGCTTACTCGGGCCCCCACAATATTTTATTCAAGTTGGCACCCCTAATAGGATCTGCCCTGATAGACTATCAGCCAGCAACCAGGTTGGCCAATTCAAGATACAATGAATGTCAAAGCCTACATACACCTGTAATCCATAAAATGTCGTGACCATTTCGATCCCAAAACAGTGTCATATCTTTCTCTGCTGCTCCTGCTCCAGCTACCCATCCCTGGTGGCCTACAACCCACTGCGCATGGGCCCACACCAGACACTCTCTCTCCCCAAGGGAAAGAAAAGAAAAAAGAAAAGGATGAGGCTTCCCTCGGTGGGACAGCCCATGGTGTAATGGCAGCATCCTAACTGTGCTGCTAAGGAAGGGGGTTTAGCAGTGGAGCTTCATGCTCCAGCACCAGGGGCGGGGCTGGTGCGCATCCCAGGGGCATGGTGCGCTGCCCGCAGGGGCGTGGCGTGCCACCTGCAGGGGCATGGCTACTGGGGGGGCAGCCGCGATGGCACCCCACCAGGATCGTGGTGCCGGGGGCAGTATGCTCCCCCCACCCCCTCTTCTTCCGCCAGTGAGAGGGGTGTTAATTCCTTTTCCACAGAAGAACACCTTGAGCCAACCATGCATCAGACACAAGACAGCTCTGTATTTTCTCATTCATTTATGTGTCAGCTGAATGAACCCATCTCTTAATACATGAAATGCCCTTTTGTACACTTTTGCAAGTTGGGTGCCTGTGGGGACTTGCAGGGCCAGAACTCTCTTCTTCCCTAACAATAACCGAGAAGATGAAAGTGGTTCAGAGAGAATAGTGGGCGTGCCCTTCAACATAGTCAAAATTCCCATGCTGAATTGCTAGCCTTGAACCTGAGCTCAGACCCACCCACCCCTACTCTGTATGAGGACTGAAAGAATAGCATGTTTTGCAGCAGTCCCTGCACATGAGCTCTTAAGGCAGCAGAGGCTGGTGGGGGGAGATTTCAGGTCCGGCTCTACAACCAGCCAGTCAGCCACCAGCTTCCAAAGCACAATTACAAAAATATACATCTTGCTTTCAAGTTTGATCCTGAAATGGGCTTGGGCAATGAAAGAGCCACACACTGTCAGATACTTAAAGTGGCAATAAGAGTGGCATATGTTTGTATTTAAGGCATGGTGAGTCTTAAGACTCTAACAATATGTGTTATGTAAGAAAAGTTCCTCAGTGTTGCCCATAACAATCACTTGGATTTGTACTGGTTACAAAAACAGCAGATGCCATATGGCATTACAAAATGGCAAAGTGTGTAAATGAAATACAAGTCAGAAATAGCAATAGACACAGAAAACTGGAATCTAGGTTGCTATATATATATATCAACCAAAAATTAAAAACAGGACAGGTCACTTCATAAAACCACACAAGAAGAGCTCGTCTAAAATTTATCCCCCACTCCCTGTTATTAGACAGATGAAACACTTCACTAAAAGCTATCAAACTCCTTTAGGTGCTCCCATAACAATGGGAAATGAAAGGAATACTGCAGAAATTCAGACCTGGCTGTGTTGCAGCTGAGATAAAATATTAGACAAAATGTTGAAACACAGCCTCGGGATTATCCTAGAGGTACTTACAAAATTTTAAGCAGAGCACTGAAAGCTGGTTGCTTCTCAAAGACATGAGCAGATGGACCAAATATCCAATTCATTAAAAAAAATCCCCCCCACACACAACCAGACACCCTCAACATAATCAACAACAAAGGTATTTCAGCAATATCAGCACATTGTACTGCAGCATCATCAGCAAAAGGATAATTCAGTACCTAATGAAACATTAACTAATCCATGAGAGCCAAATTGGGTTTCGCCCTGGATACAGAACTACTGGCCGTGCATTTACAATATGATCCCTCTTCAGCAGCGTTATTTTAAGAAACACAACAACAGAGAGTGGAAAGCATCCATTTCCCTCATTGACCTAAAAAAACCCCCAAACTTTATTCCATCTGGAACCTATAAATTGCTGTGAAGTGGAACTAGAAGGGAAGCATATGAGCTTGTCACATCCATGTACCAGTACAGCATTCTCCAAATGAAAGAGCCAAGTAGTGTATAACAGGAACCTGCCTTTCATTCTGCCTTATTCTAGCCCTCAACACCTTTGGGCAGAGTCACCAGACCCAAGAATGCATCCGGGGTAAAGGACCTGCTGCACACACAGAGGGCATGTCTATTGCATACAGAATACCTAAAACTTTACAGAAACACAAATCCACAACTTTCCAAATTATACTTAGATGAGGTTCCTCATTAATAGTTCAAGGAGTCTCAGACTAGCTATCAAAGCCCTGCAGGAGGACGTTCTATGAGCTTCTGGTGCAATTAAAAAACCATTGATGACAACAAAGCTGCCTCTTGGCAGGGGCATCCAGCCTCCCTTTGGTGAGTTTGAAAAAGACCCATGATCTCATATAAAAAAGAAACAAAACAAAAACAGTTTATAGAGGAAAAACTCCACGAAAGCTCATGATATTTATCAGGGGTGGTTTTTTTTTTTTCAGATTTATGTTCTGCCCGCCTGGCTTCAAAAAGCCCTCTGGGCAGCTCACATTTTAAAGCAAGGTTGGATGCAACAGATGTGGATCTGAAAATTAGACAAGAATAACAATAACTCCAAACTCCCAACTTTTATCCCAACAGGAATTCCACACAAGTCCCTCAAACATAATCTGGCCTAGACTCTTCCCTCCCACTGTTGTACACTCCATTTAAACCCAATTAAGGCAGGCAGTGATAATGAAGATAAGATAAAAGTAAGCAGTGGGTGGTAAGACAGGCATAGCTAGATAAATAGGCCTAGGTAGCACCTGTGGCCAAGCATCCTACCAAGACATTATTCTGAGGCATTTGGGGGGGGGGGAGATATCCACAATGGATTATGACAAACAGTTTAGGAAACTGGTCTTCATATATTATTTGGCAGCACCTATAGATTTTGCCACACCAACAAACTGCATTTGAACTATAATGGACAGCTCCAAAGAGACACATGCCAGGGAGAAGGGAGGCTGTCAAGTGATGCCAGGCAAACACATGGGCAGCTGGTAGTGTGCGACCACTAAAATCTGGTTAGAAATGTCTTGAGAATGTAATCCAATTGAAGCAACTCTATGGTTACAATCTCATCCATACTGAGATCTACAATGGCAGCCTTTGTTGCATGTCTGCCTCTAAGATAGTGAAGTTGGTGGCCATGAGGGACAGGGCCTTTTTGTGCTGGCCCCATGACTCTGGAGTTCCCTGTCATTGGATCTACAATGGGCTCCTAAGCTTCAAGCCTTCTGTAAGGTCCTAAAGACATATCTGACTGCTTTATTCATGGCAGAGGCTTTATGGCCTGGATTGTGATTTGTTACTGCTATGGAAAGTGACATTTTTAATTATTGTAATCCACCTTGGACATTTCCTAGTAAGGCAGCCTAGAAATCTTTAAAATAAATAAAATACCTGTGTCTAATGCAACAGACTAAGCCCAGTGACAAAGGAAGTTGTGAGAAAGTTGGTTTCTTCTTGATCTTCCAGTTAACAGATGGGGAGTGATGTCCAACCTAAACATTAGCTAAGCACTGGATGAAGCTGCTGAACTGCACATATATTACTCATTTATAGAAGATCTCCCTGACATGTTGAGCACAACTGAAAACAATTAAAAAACACATCCTACTTATTAATTTAGATTATTTTAAAGCTGCATTTTAGAGCTATGCCCTCAGAAGGCAATATACATATAAAGGAATATAGAAGATACAAGAGATATAATTGGCATCTGTCTGTCTTGGGAGACAAGGGAGGGGTGTGGCCTTGGGAGGTGAAGTCAAACTATTGGAAGGTTGCTATGGCTGTAGAGACTGATACAGAAGAGACATGTTTTGCTGCAGCTGGGGAGGATGAAGACATCTAGTTGTGCAGCTGCAGATGCACCATGGCGTTTTTGCGCTCCTCCCAGTGGTCATTCCTCCTCTGGTCACTGCTTTGGATACACAGAATCATGGAGTTGGAACAGGCCCCAAGGGTCAACCAGTCCAACATCTGACAATGCAGGAATCTGACTGTCTGTCTCCAGGCACTGTAGTTGTCTGCAAGGGATTCCCATGGGAATTCTTCATGGCACATTTGCAGACATCTTTGTAACACAGAGTTGGTCTTCCAACTGGCCTGGTGCCGGAAGCCAGCTTCCCATAGAGCACGTCCTTGGGGATTCTGCCATCTTTCATTCCGTGGACATGACCAAGCCAGCGTAGACGTCGCTGAGACAGGAGTGTGAACATGCTGGGAGAGTGTGGGCTTGGGAGAGTACATCCTTGCTTGAAACTCTGACCTGCCATGTGATATCCAAAATCCTTCTGATGCAGTGCATGTGGAAGGCATTGAGTTGTATATGACTCACTTCCAAAAAGCAGTGAGCTCAACACACAAGCCTAGTAACTGAGGCTAGATCTGGCCACACAAGATAGGGGCACAACTGCTGTATATACCAACACTTATGAAAAGCATCCCAAACCCTTACTGCTCCAGCACCTGTCCAGGTAGTAATGAGTCCAGCATCCAGGCTGTGTACCAACAGTTCTTCAAAGGAAGGGAAACCTTGTCCAGAATTAGTTTCACACCACTATCCAGACTGCTGGACTTCCAACCCAGAAGAACATCAGTCTCTCCCCTCCTCCTCTTCTTCATCTTCATTTTTCAGATTCAAAAGTTCTCACCAGCTCATTAAGTGCTCTGTGGGAAAGGCCAACTCAACAAAACATAATGCACGCACAAGTCAAGGGAAACGGTGTGTTGCCATTATTAGGTGATCTGCTTCAGGAATAAACCCCTTTACCTTGGAGACTGGATATTAATAGCAATCGCTTCGTTTAATGACTGCAGAAATGCAGAGCCTCCTGCCAATAACAACTTGAGGAATGAACGGGTCGCTATAGAATAGGTTGTTTATGCATCACTGCCTGAAATTGCTATACAGAAACAGTTTTAATAGACTCCCATTCCCCTCCAGCAAGTTCGTGCAGCCTGGGATTTATGATTGCATTACCCATCATAACTTAACTGATTTACCACATTATTCACAGTGACACAAAATTCTAATGATATTGAAGGGTTTCAGTCTCATGATCATTTTTGCCCCCCCCCCTTAAAAAAATGCAATATTGCAACTAAAAAGGAAGCAGAAGCATTTGTTGAGTTCTTGGGGTTGTGATGAAGAAAATGCAACAATAGCCAGAGCAGAAAATCTTGTAGTTGACAATAGAAGTGATGGCTAAAATTGCAAAGAGGAAACAGGATATTGGAACTAGCCAACAGAGTCAGTGGGCCAGGATCAAACTAGCAAAGAGCAGTTGGTTGATGCTAAAAAGTACTACTGCAATCTGTGGGGGAAGGACTGCTTCTTGGGTATATTATTGGCAGCTGGGCTAGCACATTTGCCTTTTGAAGCAGTGACATCAGTAATTTGCTCAGGAGGATCAGAGGATCAGGAGAAGAGACCTCAGTCTAGTTTTCTTATTTATATTCACATTGAGTGGGCATGGCAATGCCAACACACCAAATGGTTATTTCTAATCCGTACAGTGGTGCCTCGCAAGACGAAATTAATTCGTTCCGTGAGTCTCTTCATCTTGCGTTTTTTTTCGTCTTGTGAAGCACGGCTATTAGCAGCTTAGCGGATTAGCGCTATTAGCGGTTTAGCGGCTTAGAAAAAGGGGGGGAGGAAAAAAACTCACAAGAACTCGCAAGACGTTTCGTCTTGCGAAGCAAGCCCATAGGGAAATTCGTCTTGCGAAGCACCTCAAAAGACAGAAAACTCTTTCGTCTATCAAGTTTTTTGTCTTGCGAGGCATTCGTCTTGCGGGGCACCACTGTATTTGTAAGTGAAGACCAGGTTGATTGAATGACAAAGTAAACAAATGAAGAGAACATTTTTTAAAAAATGTCATGGAAAGCATTGCTCCACCCCCATCGTCCAGCCCAGACACTGAGATCCAGCACCAGGGGCCTTCTGGCGGTTCCCACACTGCAAGAAGTGAAGCCACAGGAGGGCCTTCTCAGTGGCTCACCCTGTGGAATGCCCTCCCATCAGATGTTAAGGAGATGAGTAATTATTAACATTTTAGGAAATATCTGAAGGCAGTCCTTCATAGGGAAGCTTTTTAAGGTTTAATGTTTTACTATGGGCGGCTTCCATCATATATAAAAACAGAGTGGCTGGGGCAACCAAGCCAGATGGGTGGGGTACAAATAATAAAGAAATAGTTCTTTTTAGAAAATATACTACTAGTACTATCTCCTTTTGCTCCTTTTCTTGAAGGCATTCAGCGCACAGCTTGGAAGAGTTGGGGAAGAGTTGCAGTTGGGGAAGAGTAAGTAAAGAAAAACCAACCCAGGAGAAATGTATGAACAGGGGGTGCAGTGAAAGAATTCAGGAAGAAGACAGGAGATTTAATGTTGTAAAAGCTTTTTGTTTTACTTTTTAAAAATCAATTTCTCTAAACCATTCCTGATGGTGGCACTTTACATTCCTCTCATCTTTTATGTTAAATGCTCAATTAAGAAGTTGTTTGGAACACTGTTGCTGAACACCTACAGCTAAGCTATTTATATAAAAGATTAAGACAGCCTTAAAACTCTGGAACTGTGGAGCCTGCATGCACATCTCATAGCTGCAATGCATAGAATGCAGAAGCAAACAACCCCCTGGCACGTTTTACTATTCCAGTCCTTGTACAGGCTATTGATGTACAGCTTGTTAATACCTTGCAAATACCCACTGCTACGTGTTGCAGCACACTTTCTAGATCCATTCTAGTCTGGTTTCAGGCCTGGTTTGGAAGTTGGACATCCTGATCGATGGCCTTTATCAGGAGAGACACAAGGGGAGTGCAACCTTTGGTTGTCCTTGACCTCTCGGTGATATTTCGTACTATTAACCATGGGAGTTTGAGGCACTGAATGTATTGCAGTTGTTTTGCTACGCCCATGCCCCCTCACTTTCTACCGGTAGAAAGGTAGCTATTTAAATGTTTTGTTTGTAAATAGAACATGTTTTATCTATAATTTTTTTTAATGATTTATACAAAATACACTTACATAAAATGATATGAACATAATGAAATATTGTTGAAGCAGAAAAACATAGAATCATCTAGTGTTGGTGCTGACCTTTAAAGCCCTAAACGGCCTCGGTCCAGTATATCTGAAGGAGCGTCTCCTCCCCCATCGTTCTGCCCGGAAACTGAGGTCCAGCACTGAGGGCCTTCTGGCGGTTCCCTCACTGCGAGAGGCCAGGTTACAGGGAACCAGGCAGAGGGCCTTCTCGGTAGTGGCGCCCGCCCTGTGGAACGCCCTCCCATCAGATGTCAAAGCGATAAACAACTACCTGACATTCAGAAGACATCTGAAGGCAGCCCTGTTCAGGGAAGTTTTTAATATGTGACATTTTTGTGTATTTTTCATCTTTGTTGGAAGCCGCCCAGAGTGGCTGGGGAAACCCAGCCAGATGGGCGGGGTACAAATATTATTATTATTATTATTATTATTATTATTATTATTATTATTATTACTAGTGCAACCCCCTGCAATGTAGGAAACTGCGCTAAAGTGTCCATGACAGATGGCCATCCAACCTCTGCTTAGAAACCTCCAAGGAAGGACAGTTCACAACCTCCCGAGGGAGATCCATCTTCCATGTATTATAAAAAGTGAACAACACTTATATGATGCCAGTTATTTGACACAGAGGGAGAAACCTACAGATAGAGTCCAAAAGGTGCACAGGAAGTTCTGTATATAAGGGAGAGTTTTCAAAAGCAAGTGGTTCTCACTGACCTGGTGCAAAAAGATCCTGTCAGCCAGAGCAGCCCTGGCTGCCTAGATAAAACACTATAGCCCCCCACACCCTTACCTGGGGAGTAAGACCCACTGAACTCAGTGCAGCTTTCTTCAGAGTAGACACTTAGTTATTTACTAGATGCAAGTCAGCAGCACCAGACAATTCCACTCAGTTAGGCACTGGAGTGGATTTCACCCCGCACCTTGCAGAGTTGGGCCCAGGCTGCCATTGGGCCCAGCACTGGCAGCAGCAACAGGTAGTTCCAGCTCACCCAGTCCTACCCATTGCCACCCCACCACCACACTAACCTGACCTGGGGGTTCTGGATCGCAGGCTCCACTGGTCAAAACAGGAGGCTCAGCAATCACCCTCTGGAAACAAGCCAGGACCGCTCCACAAAAATGCATGTGGCAAAACAGGAGCATTATGCCCTGGTGGGCTGCCCCCTTACCCACTTGTGATTGGCCAAGCAGATAGCCAGTCAATCAGGATTTTTAAAAAATATATGAAATTTTCCCTCCACTTCTCCCTTCCCTCTGTGGCCCCCTAGCCTCATGCTGTGGGCCCTTATTTACACGATTTTCACCTGTGACCCCCCTGGAATATCCTGGGGGCCCCCAGGGGATCATATGCCCCCTAGTTGGAAAACACTGGGCTAGATTATTACATGGTGTGGGATTCAATTAAGTTTACTCGAAGTACACTCACTGAAAGTTTTCTGAGTAAAACTCCCTTAAATACCACCCAAGTTGATACCATTTTAAAATTTCAACACCCTGGGAACTTCCATTCCAGTCTTAGCTTGGTTTGCTTGTTAGAGCAATACCATTTTCTCCAAAAACTATGTGGGTCGTTTCACCACTCCTAGGTCAATGGAGAAACCATTCTAGAAAAGTGAGAGAAACCGTAACTGAGGATGGAAATATTGATATGAACAAACATGAAAATGCCAATTGCAACCTAACGGCTTGTTGTTTGTTGTAGTACTTGTCTTGAATTCTGTTTCATTGTGACCTCATTTGAAAAGGCAAAAAAGAAATCCTCAGTGACTCAAAGGCTGCAAATCTTGAAACAAACAAACAAGGCCAGGAATTGCTCGAATTGATTCTGAAAGTTCTATTTAGTTTTTAATTACTCAATAGACAGTAATAGCTCCTTTGGAGCAGTAACATTTTATTGTGTCAATTTGCTTACCACAAGTGCACAGCTAAAAATCATTCTGAAATTATTCTTGGAAGAGGTTGCTAGGCATGTGCTGCTCAAGCTTTTCAAATTCCATGGCTTACGTTTTGTTTAAAAATTGCTTTTATAAATAGCTAAAGAAATTAGATTGCAGCTCTGAAACAGACAAGAAGCTTCTCTTTAGATCTAAGATAACCCGGGTTGCACAGGCACAAAGATAACCTCACCTTGACATGATTCCCCTTTCTCTCCCTCCCTGCTAGACCCTCACATCTTACCTAAGTCCATATAGGCTCTGTCCTTTTAAACTCCCCTCACTTTTATGAAATCAGTCACAGGAAATCTCTCAAAATATTTCAAAACAAGGAACAAACTGAGAAGCCTTCAGAGGTTTGGGGGCGGGGGGAGAAATGGACCACAAGCCAAAACAACATAAGGAGATAGAGGGAAGCAGAAGAAAGAGTGAGATTAATTCAAAGCATTAACTACAGCAGATGAGCTGTCTTGGACACTAATTACATTAAGACGAGATGGAAAGGAGACAAGAATGTGAGAAGGAAAAGCCAGATGAGGCTTAATTGAAATCGCAGCCTAAAAATAATGAATGTGGTTTAGGGGTGGGTTATATAGAGACTGAGATATTTAGTTAAGAGAGAGAGAGCACTCCCACCCCTTGCACTTGGCATTCACTTTTGGCCGTGTCACCAACCCATGAAGACATAGCAAAGAGACAAATTGATAAACAGCTCTACTGAGGGAGCTTCCTGGGCAAATTTGCACCATGTTACTGTAGCACATTTAATTGCATTGCATGAAAAAGGGGGAGCTTTCTCAAGTAGCAACAGAGGGCACCTTCAGCTAACCAACACCATGCAGGCAGCTTCTTCCTGCCACAGAAGGCAACCTGTTGGCTTTTAGCTCTGCAAGCCTGCTGGGACCACCAGTCCTTTAGGATGCCTATTTCAAGTGCAATATGGAGCCACGCTAAATATACAAGGCTTTATGTTTTCTTTTCTTTCCTTTCAAAAAAATACATTTTACTCAAGACCACCTTGGGAGATGCTCTTGAAAACACAAGTACTTCAAATGGCTTTTAAAAACAAGTAAGTGCTTATTGGTGTTGTGGAGTTATAAGCCATTTGAAGCACTGTAATTGTCTTGGTTTGAATGCACCCCAAGGGGTAAACAGGATGTCTTCTGAGATTACTATTCACTGACAAAAAAGGACAAAGTGCTCAGACTCAGACCAATAGATTCGGCTGTCGTAAACAGTGTCTGGGCTTAAATGTCCAGACGTATGGCAAACCATGTTGTTAGTGTAGATTTTGGCAAATTTCCTTTAAAAAAGCTCAATAACTCTTGTGTCTTGATTTTCACTTTTTGAAATATGGCAACCCTATACTAAGTCAAACCGTGGTTCTTTATGGAGAGTAATCTGCTATTGGTCCATCTTCAGGCCTGGCCAGTTACTGGATAGGAGGCTGACTAATAATAGCATTATCTATGCTACTACTGTGAACAAGCTAGTGGAAGAATACAAAGGTAACCAAACCAAGAAGACAGGCAGAAAATAAACTATTCGGTGAATTAGAAGCAAGTCTACAGAAGTTATGAGCAGATTTTTAAAAGGACTTCATATTGATTTATAATGTTTACATTTTATGGCAGAGCAAACATTTAAGTAAAGTAATTTGAAAGAACACAAGATTCTGAAAACACCTAATTTTGTTGTATTGACTTTGTTTTTATGTCTGGGTCAAGGAGTGGGACCCACGCAGGACAGGATCGTACAATGTAACAAGGAGTGAAGATTACTGAAAAGAGATGTACAAGGTTACTCCAGATATTGTCATGAAGATGGAAATGGCCCAAAAGCCTATCAATACCATGCCAATACTGCAGGGCAAGACTAGCTGCCAGCTATTCATGCATCAGCAGATGTATGCAGAGTGCAGGATGTGACACACAGAAGCCACAGTAAGGTGTCTACAGAGCAATAATCAAATGACTAGGAAAACTTCTGAAGCATGAAGAAATCCTAACTGCTGTCTCGATAACTTCCAACTTTGCCCAGATAAAAATAGGGACCAAAAAAACAGAGATTAATTACATACCAAAAATCACTGTGTTAATTTACCTTCCCTGCACTGATTTATATCAAAGTTGGTGGCAGATCTTTTCAGGCTAGAAAAAGGATAATGATCTCACAGTAGATTTATGTGTGAAATGGTACCTTGTGAGTTGCATGTCACTTTGGTGTTCATGCCATGAGTGCTAAAGACAAGATTCATCAACCCACCACCACTCCAAGACTTAACTCTTAGAGATGAACCTGAAGAATGGCCATATAAGCAACTTAGAAACATTTCAGCAAGTCATCTCCAAGAAGGGGGGTTGCAAATATGGTCAACTAAGAAAAGTTGGAAGGCAAGTGACTCTTCCTGGATAAATTTTATGGGGCATAGCTCCAGGTATTCCAATATCAGGCTGGTGGTGAAAAAGTGAAATTTCAAGATGAATTTTAACAGGGAGAAATGTAAAGTATTGCACTTGGGCAAAAAAAATGAGAGGCACAAATACAAGATGGGGGACACCTGGCTTGAGAGTAGTACATGTTAAAAGGATCTAGGAGTCTTGGTTGACCACAAACTTGACATGAGCCAACAGTGTGACGCGGCAGCTAAAAAAGCCAATGCAATTCTGGGCTGCATCAATAGGAGTATAGCATCTAGATCAAGGGAAGTAATAGTGCCACTGTATTCTGCTCTGGTCAGACCTCACCTGGAGTACTGTGTCCAGTTCTGGGCACCACAGTTCAAGAAGGACACTGACAAACTGGAACGTGTCCAGAGGAGGGCAACCAAAATGGTCCAAGGCCTGGAAACGATGCCTTATGAGGAACGGCTAAGGGAGCTGGGCATGTTTAGCCTGGAGAAGAGGAGGTTAAGGGGTGATATGATAGCCATGTTCAAATATATAAAAGGATGTCACATAGAGGAGGGAGAAAGGTTGTTTTCTGCTGCTCCAGAGAAGCGGACACGGAGCAATGGTTCCAAACTACAAGAAAGAAGATTCCACCTAAACATTAGGAAGAACTTTCTGACAGTAAGAGCTGTTCGACAGTGGAATTTGCTGCCAAGGAGTGTGGTGGAGTCTCCTTCTTTGGAGGTCTTTAAGCAGAGGCTTGACAACCATATGTCAGGAGTGCTCTGATGGTGTTTCCTGCTTGGCAGGGGGTTGGACTCAATGGTCCTTGTGGTCTCTTCCAACTCTATGATTCTATGATTCAAGCTCCTGCTGACCTGGAGCTCAAAATAGAAATGATAGCAGACATTTATTGAACTCTGCCTCACCCCCACCCCAGTATCTTAACTAATATTGCCAGCTTGTAAAGATTCCTTACTTTTTTAGAGACCCACTAAAGGTATCCTTTCATACTGTGTAACCTCTCCCAGCACTGGTCGGGGGGGGGGGGGGGAATGACTTTGCCTAGAGAAAGGACCATGTCTCTAAAACTCTTGAAAGGACACAGGAGCCCCAACACAGTTCTGGACCTGGCAAGAAAGTCTCAGTAGAATTGATAGAAAGGTCCCTATCCCCCCATTTCCCAACTATGTTTGTTAATGGTCAATATGCATTCCTTAGTTCTGGGGAGATATATATGGAGAGTTGAAGAATTTAGCATCTCTCAGTTCTCCTTTTCACACATCATCTTTAATAAAGAGAGATAAATAAAGGAAACAGAATTGCTGGATTAAACTACCTGACAGCTTGTATCTTGCCTAGCTCCCTCACTTCATTTCATCACCCATACACATTTTTTCTAGATTGCTAAATTAGGTAAATTTACCTTGTATTACAGGGTCTGGAAAATAGCACTTCCAAATCCACACAGACTGTAATATCACCATGGTAATGCAAATCTACACAGAAACCACACATTTAAAATTTCCCTGGGTCCTGTCGGTTTAGGGTCCATTAACAGGGATTTGGATACCTTTGCACATCCCATTTAACTGATCCTAGCCTAGATGACAAAATAGTGAAAGAAGGGTTTTTACCATAAAAGACATAGTGATATTTGATTATTGGACAGCAATCACAACATATTCTTTTAGCATAACATATCCTATACAAGCAGAGTTCTGAGCTTTAATATATTAATGAAATTTTAAATGCATCTTGAGAATAAGCAAAATAAAATATGCAAACTGATAGTTAAAGCGACAAAAATTGCAACTTTTTATTTTCTTTCAGACCTTCCATCTTTCATAAGAATAAGAGTTCAATAAATCTGTGAACCATTTGGGTATCTTGTAGAAGAAATATAACTAGGGAAAGTTTATTACACACTGTAGAATCCTGTAATCTTCATGCAGTCACACAAGCAGTATTTTTTATTATTATTATAAATTACTTTTTACTAAAATCACTGTGATGTGTGTAGAAACACCATCTGAAATATAGTCTCTTGCTTGATGCTGGGTCAAAGAGGTTGTGTTATTAGAGAAAACGTTAATATAAGAATGTACAAAATATCAAGCAAGGTTTTGAACAGATTTTAATGAGATTGATAAGAAACCAAGTTGAAAGAGAGGAAAGTTTCTCTTAAAGAATGTTCTACAACAGAAAACCTCTCTCTCTTTTCCTAGATATTTTGACCAACTATTAAAGCACAGGAAAGCCAAGCTGTAGGCTGGCCTGGTGTGGCCTGGCCAACAAAACACAGTGAGGCAAATTATGGTTTACTAGGACAATGAGAAAGGGGACGTGGGTGGCGCTGTGGGTTAAACCACAGAGCCTAGGACTTGCCGATCAGAAGGTCGGCGGTTCAAATCCCTGCGACGGGGTGAGCTCCCGTTGCTCAGTCCCTGCTCCTGCCAACCTAGCACCCCGAAAGCATGTCAAAGTGCAAGTAGATAAATAGGTACCGCTCAAGCAGGAAGGTAAACGGCGTTTCCGTGTGCTGCTCTGGTTAGCCAGAAGCGGCTTAGTCATACTGGCCACATGACCCAGAAGCTGTACGCCGGCTCCCTCGGCCAATAAAGGGAGATGAGCACCGCAACCTCAGAGTCGGCCACGACTGGACCTAATGGTCAGGGGTCCTTTTACCTTTACCTTTTTAGGACAATGAGAACATGTGCACTGTCAGAGAAAAGCTTGGCTCTGCTTCCCAGTGCTTTTTACTCTTGGTTTGGCTTAATATGTCATCTGAACCCAGGCTCGTGGTTAAGCTATCTGTTCACTAACTACAAACTGCAGGCATAGCTCAGTAGAAGAGCATCTGCTTTGCAGATGGCTCCAAGTAGTACTGGAAATGTCTCTAGTCTGAAACTCTGGGGAGCCATTGCCTGTCAGTGTGTGGAAAGTACTGAGCTAGGTAACCAGGGACGTCCAACAGGTAGATTGTGATCTACCGGTAGATCACTGGACATCTGTGGCAGAGCACTGGCTCCCCCCAAAGAAGCTCAACAACTTTGACCTGAACCCCCCCAAAAAAGGGGGTAGATCACTGCCAGTTTTTAACTCTGTGAGTAGATTGCAGTCTCTTGGGAGTTGGCTAGCCCTGAGGTAGACCAATGTTCTGGCTACCTACAAGGCAGCTTCCTACGTACACACACACATACTCCTACACATAAAATGTGCAGACTGAGAGTATAGGAAGTGTTCTGGGAAGAGGCAACTTCCTGTGCATATTGTAGAACTCACATGGACCTGATAAGTCATACTGTTATCCATGTAAATATGGGCCCATGAAGACATACATGCAGGCAGCTGCCTCTCTCTCTCCCACCAAACCGCCTACCCATATTCTGGTGCACTGAGAAAGCAGCTGGTATTCATAGCATGAGACCTGATCGGCATGCAAAGCTAATAGCAAGTTGCTAGATAGAAGTGGGTTTCAGGCATGGAAAATGGGGTAGAGAATTGGGAGGGGGCAAGGTTGCCTGGTGATTACCACAATGATGGATTGTTTAACACATGCTCAATTTTGCAATTTTATTTAGCATCTTTTCCATCACAAGAGAGCAAGACAGTACACATGAGAAAGTAATTGATGAAAGAAATTTTTTAATAGGATCTGGGGAGGGGGGATGGCAAGCCTATTAACGAACAAGAAAAGTAATAGACCTTTGCTTGCCGAAGCGTACACTCAATCCATAGTACATGCACATTTGGGTGAGGTTAAGATTAAGGAATTAGATGTATTCATTTCCATAGTTCTGCAATTTAATCAGATGGCTGTTTTTACTAATATAGACATGATTAGTAATATAATGAAATTCACCAGAATGCACAGAACATGTGTCTGGGCTGCTTAATGAAAAGCAACCACAATGATGCCAGAATAGTACTAGAGTGAAGCAACCACATATTTGATGTTTGCTTACTTACTTATTTCCAAAACTACTATTTTGCCTTTCATTGTAAAATGTCCACTTTGCGGCTCGTAGGGGACAAAGGCAGGGTCCAGACCAAAGTCTGAGCCAAACAAAGAGCAGTCAGGACCTTGGGGAGCTCCAAGAGGCCCTGCAAAGGCACCCACAAGTGATATGTTTGGGCTGAAGAAACATGGCATTTGATAGGCTGTCTGGCCGGTTAAAGGGCCTTTGATTTCTGCAAGGCTAAAGAGACAGAGGGGACGTAGGAAACCTCTGCAGTCAGGAAGGTCAAGGATTTAGCCTGACCCTCTTCCTCAGCAGACTCATCAGCCATTCACTGCAAGGTCCCTGGGTCGTGGGTTATGGCCTACAGTAAGGTTACCAGATTTTTTTCAATGAAAATGGGGAGACTTTAAATAAATAAATACTACACGTTTGGGACGTTGATGCTACAGTGATTGCGGTGGCAGAGGGGCGGCCACCACCACCTTGACCCTTCCTCTGAGGCTTCTATCTCCTTTCTCCATGAGCCTGGGCAGCCCCTGAGTTATTGGTTCTTCGGTGGTGGTGGTGGTGGGGAAGTGGTGTGCGGCGGGTCAGGCATGGAAGGGAGAGAAGGAGGGCCAGGAGCGGTGGCAGCGGTGGTGGGGGTGGTGAGGCTTGGGCAGTGCAATGCCTCCCTTCCCAACGGAGCAGCCCCAATCCCACTCCTACTTGCGTGCAAACAGGAGGGGGCAGGGATCTCTCAGGCAGTGGAATGCCTCCCTTCCCATTGGAGCAGCCCCCTGCCCCCTCCTGCTTGCAAGCAAGCTCTGATAGGCAGCATAAAACCTCCCTTCACAGCTTAATTGCAGGGGTCAGAGAAGATGGAGGCAGCCCAGAAGCTGCATCTTAGAGCCCCTGCACCACCATCATATGGGGACTTCCAAGCAGCTCCTGAAGCCAGCCAGAGCCAACTGCTCTGGGCTGCTGAAACTGCCACTGCTGCGTTTCCCGGGGACATTAGATGAAATCCAGGGACATTCTGGGGATAGCATTTGTCCAGGGACTTATTCACAAGTCCAAGGACTGTCCCCCGGAAACAGGGACAGCTGGTAACCCTAGCCTACAGATAATCTCAGGGCACATCACTATGTTCATTATAACATGTTGCCTTGTAGATATCCATAGAAAATACTTTTGCTACCTATTTTGCAAGGAGGAGTTATGTCCCAGGACCTGAGGGACTCTAATTAAAAGGGCTCTGGTAGCAGTCAATGAGTAATATCTTGGCTAGAGAGATGCAGGCTGCAGCCTGCAGCCACTCAAAGTGGATGATACTGAGCTAGTTGGACAAAGAGTCTTATTCAAAATAATTCAAGCAATACATTTTCAGGAGTTGGAAGTGGTAGGACAAAGTATTACTGTCTGTGTTGTGTAAACCTCAATTCTTTTGAATGCCCCAATTTCTGGACAAACATGACTTTAAAATACCAGGGGCAATATAACTATGATTTAGACACACTAAGTGATAGTTTTTGGGACGCAGGTGGCGCTGTGGGTTAAAGCCTCAGCGCCTAGGGCTTGCCAATCGAAAGGTCGGCGGTTCGAATCCCTGCGGCGGGGTGCGCTCCCGCTGCTCAGTCCCAGCGCCTGCCAACCTAGCAGTTCGAAAGCACCTCCGGGTGCAAGTAGATAAATAGGGACCGCTTACCAGCGGGAAGGTAAACGGTGTTTCCGTGTGCGGCTCTGGCTCTGGCTCTGGCTCTGGCCAGAGCAGCGATGTCACGCTGGCCACGTGACCCGGAAGTGTCTCCGGACAGCGCTGGCCCCTGGCCTCTTAAGTGAGATGGGCGCACAACCCCAGAGTCTGTCAAGACTGGCCCGTATGGGCAGGGGTACCTTTACCTTTACCTTTAAGTGATAGTTTAGTAGGCCATGAAGGAGCTGGAAAGAGCCCCAAAAAGATCTCTCTCCTCCCCACACTGTGACCCTTAAGAAGGGCCTGGGGACTGTATACAAAATTTATATTATTTATATTCCACTCTTCATTGCTCACAGGATCTCAGGGTGGGGGGACGACATTAAAATACAATAAAAATATTTCATTGAAATACAACTTAACTTAAAAGCAGGCAATTTTTCAAAAATATAACTTCATCAGACAGGCAAGCGGCACCACTTTAACCAAACACTTAGGTGAATAGCCACATTTTTACCTTACCACAGGATTGTCACATCACCTGAATCCAGAAACTGTGACTAATGTTACCTTGTCTTGGAAACAGCCATGGTGGGGAGTGGAATACATGAGCCTGAGGCTCACTGCAACTTGTTCTGGCCCATTCATGTCACACTAAACTATGGTGTAACATGGCAATTGAATTCAGCCAATGCCTCTTTCACAGACCAGCTCGACACTTCGAAAGGAGAAAAGCAAGGAAGATAACTGCTCACTTACTGAACAGTGCTGTCAAATAGTTTTAAAACTAGAAATCAGACTTCACATCCAAAATAGCCAAAGGAAACACAGCATGTAATAAAAGGAGAGAGAAAGAGAGAATTTTTTAAAAAAATATTGTGTCACAACTAGAACTAGAAAAGGAGGAAAGGACAGAGGATGAAGAAATGGCTGCGACTGGAGAGGAGCCCTTTCCCCATCCTTTGGACCACCTGGGAAACTCAACAAACCTGCTGCACCTGGAACAGGGTGTACAGAGTGCATCTTAATGAGACACAGCTGTGGGCAGCCTGAAGAAATCCCATCCACCTTGGACCTGCCCATAAAAAGCAAGTATAGAGTGAAAGACTACGGTGTTGTCTTCTGTTTCCAATAACTCTTCTCATTATGAGACTTTTGTGGATGAATTGACAACTTGTTTGGACCTTAAGTAAGGACCCAGAGGCTGTGAGGCTGTGTGTCAGAAGGAAAATGAATCAGAATTGATGAATCATAGAGTCATAGAATTGACACTGATCTTTATATATTTGTATTTTTTATTGATGTAATATTTCGTTTAAGTTGTCTGTTGTTGCTTCTTTTTGTACACCACTTAGAGATATTTTAAATATATTCAGTGGTAAAGAAATTATTGGACCTCAAACACTTTGCAAACCTCCATCTATGCATTGGCCTCCTAAAGCATTTGCTTTTAGGCAGTCTTCATGTCACCATATACTTTTCAAAACAAAGGATCAAAGTCCTGTTTCAAAAGTCAATTCTCCTGCTTTTATGTCTGTAAATAACTATTCATTTTCACTCTGAAACTGCATAGATGAATGTCCCTTTTGCATACTGCTACCATTGTGCTCTCTGAGTGCCTACTAGATGGCCAGATACAGCATAGAATCCTTTGCAGGCATCCAATTTCTCTAAACCTTCTTCTCCTGCTATCTTACCTGTATGATCAAATTCAAACAGGGGAGATAGCATGATTTAAATGCACAGCACCACTCATGCTGCAATCCAATTATGTGTGTCACTTTAAGGATCACACAAGAGTCTTTACTGAATAAACCACATCTTTCGGATAGATTAACAACCTTCTCAAAATGTTTGAATGGGAGAATATTAATTAAACATTTTGTATGATTAGAGCAGGCTGATAATATATTGCATATATGAATAGGAATAAAAAAGCAGACAAGGCCGCCATTGTTTTTCCTGTAAACATTTCTGTATTTTCATTGAGATGAAAACTGCTTGTGCAAGGTTCTTCTCTTCACACCCCCAAATAGCATACAAGTAACACAGGAAAAACTAGTATCAAGGTGCCAAATAGGATTCCTCTGCTACTACAGTTGTAGTCCTGTCAGTATTAACACGACCCTTTTAGTATCCCAGTTCAGAACTCCAATTTTCAGGAAAGCTTAGAACTTAGAATAAAAGTCTCATAATGAATCATTTTCTACTTTATGGCACACATTAAAATGAGGACACAGAGAGCAGGAAGTGGGATCAGGCTCACTGGTTGCACCCCTCCCCTACATGCATTCAGCTTAGTTATTTTAAAGCATTTATATATGTACAAACTCTACATAAGACCAGTGGTCCTGCTTCTCCAGGGTTCTAGACTGCATGTGCCACCTGTAGGGTTGACTTCATGTAAGGCTAGCAAAAGCACCCTGCTCCCTCAAATATGCATGCTGTTGATTACCTGCAATTGGCCTACACATTGCCCTCTCCTCCTTTTCCTGTACCCTGCATCTTGAGGTGTCTTCCTGAGATTCTTCTTGCACTGTAATTTTTCAATTCTCCACTAAATCTTTGGGAATGTACCACTGATGGCCCCAGGAGCCAGAACAGCAAAGATGAAGTAAAATGAGAAACAGAGCTGTCTTGTTTAATCTATGAGTGTTCACAGCCAGGATTCTGTGTAGAAAATTTGTAATCAGGTTCTTCACAGGTGATAGTGGGGAATGGCTATCCAAGCTAGGGTTTGTGTCACTTGCAAGACTTGTAAAACAGTAATTCATGGGCGTCTGCTACTTTTTCAAAAAGCGTAAGGATTCACAAAGCCATCTTGCAATATTAGGCATACTCAAAATGTATACCTGGTGCTATATCCATAAATATACGAGTCTTTTGCCATAGGATTATGTCATGAACCTCTCTAATTTAGTATTTTCTTAGAATCATAAGGAACCATAAAAAACTCCTGTTGACTAGAAATGGAGGCGCAAATTCTTTTTTCATCACCAACATTACATTTTCCACTCTAGTTATTATAACAAATACCTGCTCTTTGCTCTGCTGAGGCCAAAGGAGCAGGTCTGCAGGAAATTTGCCCTGAATGCTACAGAATCACCCTGGTCTTGGGAATCTTGCCAATCCCACACTTCCTGCTGCTATAAAGCTCTGCTGGAATCCCTCAGTCTAGGCAGCTCAACTTCAAGGGAGACCAGCATCCTCTCACTCTTCGCTTTCAGAATGATGTTACTGTTTGTCGGTTCTGCCCAGCATACTGGATGGCCGGCTCAAGCTACTTGGAAACACTATCAGTTGACCTCAGAGTATTGAACCTGGATGTGGGAAATCCCACCTTGAATCTCTGCTCACTGATGCAGCTCAGTATGATCCGCACCGCTGGGTTATTGTAAGGCTAAAAGACTGTTAAGGCAGCTTGGAGGAACAGTGTAATGTAAATGAAGGCATCTGTTTTGTTTCCAGCAGTGATCCAAGCTGGTAGACAGAGGATTGTGCTGGGCATGGAGTCCAGGGCCACCAGATCCCATGAAGTTAGCACCTATCCAAAGCCAAGAAGCAGAACTGAGCCAAGCACTGACCAGCTTCTAGCAGGTGAATGTCAGACACTGTAGAGGGCAAAGTAGCAAGTTCAAAAGGCAACAAGCAAGCTGGGTAGCACCCTAGACAGTTCCAAGTGGCGCTTTCCTTGGAAGTCAGACAATGCAGACTTGAATGTCGCACCAACCAGCAAACTCCAACTGAGCCTTAAATAGGCCTGTAGCTTTCTCTGAGAAGCTAATCTGAACCCGGATGAGTGTCAGACAGCGTGGAGAAGACCTTGAATTTACTATAGCTTCTGAGCTGGAGTCAGAATTCACAACCCTTTTCAGGCTAGAGAGGTGCTGGCATCAAGAATACTTCAGGTGAAGAGGCAGGGATCTCAAATGCTAGTTCAGAGAGCACGTTCTCCTCCTGATTTGACATCCTCTTTGAATGCATCCTCTCTCCTCCTCAGGATGGGGAGTCCAAATCCTGGGTTATAGCAACATTTTCTGTGTGTGTTTATCTCCACATTGTTTTGCCTTCTTTTCATTCTTCGGGTACTAATTAATACATCACGGGTGCTAACCTGGGCTTACTCTTGCTTTTAATGCTGCCCCGTGTCACCATTGGTTCATCATCTGATTCATAAGATATTCTGTCATTCCCATTTTTCTGTTACTGCCCACTGTCACAGACACCAGACCATATATATATATATATATATATATATATATATATATATATCACAACCATCCCTTCATCTAACAGGGATTTCCAATTTCCCAACGATAATTTTAACTGACTTTTCATTAAAATAATAATAATAATAATAATAATAATAATAATAATAATAGATATCCTATTCAGCATCTAAATACCATGTGATCAGCAATAGAGATTGCAAAATATCTTGCATTACAGAGCCTTTAATATGGCAATGGTATCTAACTTCATATATTTCTTATTCTGTACGGTCATTTGAAATAATTCAGCCATATGATAGAACCCATAAGAACAGCTAAAAATAACCCTAAAATGATGGGGATAGCCTGATCAAGTGGCAAAACCTAAGCCACCACACTCTTCTAGAAGTAGCAGTTATGTATCTTATCCAAAATGCCTTGACCTTTTTTTTTTTTCACCATATCCCCAGATATGTACAACCTGTAAACACTAGGCTGGACATATATCCACAAAACTATGCTCTCTTTGTAGCCTAGCCATGACACTTTAAAACACCTTGCTTTATTTGGGCTTGAAGAAGACAAAAAGATAACATGGACACACACACAAGCCTACCCAGATATTTAAAAAGATTGTATAAGTTTTAATTTGTTTTAGTCTACTGCGGTTTTACCTTTTTGTATGTTTTAAATTATAGTTATAATTTTTTTAGAGATAGTTTTATTGTTTTAACTTCTTTGTAAACTGCTTTGAGGTTTCTTCTACAACCAAGTAGTATACAAATTTTATGAAATACGTAAGATGACCCTGGGGGATCAAATGGGCAGCCATTTTGCATCCTCTCTCTGGATCCTGGAATCGCAAACAATTTCCCAGAGCCAAGGGACACAGATAAATGCAGCTAGCAGAAGTGCCACGATTCAGAGCCTGCCCTGGCCAGCTGCAAATACAGTGGTACCTCGGGTTAAGAACTTAATTCGTTCCGGAGGTCTGTACTTAACCTGAAACTGTTCTTAACCTGAAGCACCACTTTAGCTAATGGGGCCTCCCTCTGCTGCTGCGCCGCCGGAGCACAATTTCTGTTCTCATCCTGAAGCAAAGTTCTTAACCTGAAGCACTATTTCTGGGTTAGCGGAGTCTGTAACCTGAAGCGTATGTAACCCGAGGTACCACTGTATTTTCATAACTCACATTTAAAGTGGGGAGAGAGTAAGAAAGAGAGAAAGGAACATTGAGAACTGCAGTGCCATACTAGGGCCAAGTCCACACCCATTATTTAAAGCACTATGACACTTTAAGCAGTCATTGCTTCCCCCAAAGAATTATGGGAGCTGTAGTTTGTTAAATGTGCTGAGAGCTTTGGGAGGTCCCTGCTCCCCTCTCAAAATGTTAATCCCCAGAGTTCTTTGTGAAGAAGGATTCATTCTTAAACCATTCTGAGCAGGAGCGCCAACTTGAATAAAATATTGTGGGGGCCCAGGTAAGCCCTGCCTCGCGTAATCAATCACATGACACAATGTGACACACCATTTGAATGGGAATGCCCATTACCTTTGTGGGCGCCTGGGCCCCTCAAATATTCTATTGTGAAGGCTGAAACCCCCATGGCTCCTATGAGATGGCTCCTACGACTCTGAGAACTGTAGCTCTGGAAGGGGAAAAGAGGTCTTCTAACAGCTCTCAGAACACTTGACAAACTACAGCTCCCAGAATTCTTTGAGGGAAGCCACAACTGTTTGAAGTGCCACCAGGGTTGGAGCTTGGTAATATGCCGCCCTGTGTGAGGCCAACATTTGATGCCCTCCCTGCAGCATTCATGGCTTCTCAAATCCCAGTAAGAACTTGTCAGGCATTGAGGAGACACCCTCCTCAGCTGTGTGGCCAGTGATTCAGTCCTGCTTGCTTTAGTGGCTTGTTGTTGTTGTTGTTGTTGTTTAGTCGTTTAGTCGTGTCTGACACTTCGTGACCCCATAGACCAGAGCATGCCAGGCACTTCTGTCTTCCACTGTCTCCCGCAGTTTGGTCAGACTCATGTTTGTAGCTTCGAGAACACTGTCCAACCATCTTGTCCTCTGTCATCCCCTTCTCCTTGTGCCCTCCATCTTTCCCAACATCAGGGTCTTTTCCAGGGAGTTTTCTCTTCTCATGAGGTGGCCAAAGTCTTGGAGCCTCAGCTTCATGATCTGTCCTTCCAGTGAGCACTCAGGGCTGATTTCCTTCAGAATGGAGAGGTTTGATCTTCTTGCAGTCCATGGGACTCTCAAGAGTCTCCTCCAGCACCATAATTCAAAAGCATCAATTCTTCGGCGATCAGCCTTCTTGATGGTCCAGCTCTCACTTCCATACATCACTACTGGGAAAACCATGGCTTTAACTATACGGACTGTTGTTGGCAAGGTGATGTCTCTGCTTTTTTAGTGGCTTAGATGTGTGCATATATGCACATGTCAGCCAAAATTATACATAAAGCAGGGTGTGTGGGGGTGTTTTCTATATCTGCTTCAGGCACAGCTCTGATACTGCAATGAAAAGTGCATGAAGCAAGAGACCAAAATGCAGTGAGTGAAGGGAGGCATGGCTGGGGAGAAATCAGGATTTAACTTTGCTCACATAAATGCATCTTTTCTGTGTAAAAAAACAACAACACCTCCCATATCCTGCATAAATATCCGTCTAGTTTGGTATCCACTCTTACATTTTGGGTAGGCTGAATGTTTTTTTTAACTTTTGTTTGCTATGAAAAGACTCAAGAACATCCTCCTTTTTTTGCCTCCCACACATTCACTCAACTTGCCTCAAGCACCATGTTTGTCTAAACCTTTAGCCCTCCAAGTATAATCATCCAGGAGTAAGTTCTGAACTTGTCTGAAAAAAAGGCACATAATAAAATTATATGCACTGTGGGAGATTTAGCTTGCACAAAGAGAACTGCTTAAACTGCAGTTCCAGCATCTATAGTAATTTCATGTATTTCATGTTTATGACAAGCCAGAGTTTAATCCCCCATTGAATAACCTGGCCACTGCATTTCAAAGTATTTGGTAATTTGATGGGGAGGGGAAAGCAGAATCTCCCAACTGGCAAACATTAAAAAATTGTAAAGGACGGGAAAGTCTCCATTTTATAATACTTTTTCATTGCCATGGGTAGGCAATCTGCCATCTGCCTTGGTGCAGGTATTTTGACTGTGGAATTCCTGTGCTATGGTTATTTGCCTCTCACTTTCCCCATGTAGCACATGTCCATTTTTTTCAGAAAGAAAATCCTGACCTATGAAGCTCCACTGAACAAAATAAGACTGCATTACTGCTGGCAGGCACCTCTGAGGAGCAAATCTGGCCTCTTAATGAAAAGTCACAAGCCCTCAATTCTACGGGAAAATGAAAGAGAGCATATTTATTAAAACAATAAATCATTGTAGCAGCAAAGGTAGCAAATAGTGTAGGCTTGCAGGAGGTAATTTGGGGCAACAGAAGGTTATCACCTGACCCACACTCCGCTGGTTTTTCATGGTTACTCCATTTAACAGCTTTCAAGCACCTCTTTCTAGCCCTGGCAGAACTAGCCACAGCTGGCTGTAGCCTGTTTTTCACTACCCAGGTTGGCTGTAATTCAACTCAACTCTGGCATACATTGATACATATATTATTATTAATAATTATGTATCTATTAAATTTCTATACTGTCCATTGTCTGAGGATAACAGGGCAGTTTACAATACAAAAACACAAAAATATATACCTAAAATAGTAACAATTGAAAATAATACCCCCACATGGTTTAAAAGGCCATAGATTGGCTAATTAGCCAAAAGCCTGGGAGAAGAGGGGTGCTTTTGCCTGGTGCCAAAAGAGATGCAACAGTACACACACACACACACACACACACACACACACACACACAAAATCCTAAGTTAACTTCAACAGGTGTTTACTAAAAAACCTGTGATCCCCAAAGCCACGCAGCTACTATCTCATCTGAAAATTCACTTCATGTACAATGCCTGCAGTTATCTGCAGCAGTTTAATGCATCTTGTCTAAATGCTGACCACTGTTGATCCATCTTTTACCTTATTGATCACTCCAGCTAGCAGTCATGCCAAGATCTTTGGTTCAGCTTCCTTGACTGTCTCAAGATAGTTACCTGCCACTACCTGCCTCTGCCTGGTTCCTTAAATATGGATTCTCTCCCTTCTTCTCTCTCATGCAGAGAAAGACAGCATGTTCTGCCACAAACCCTTTGATTAGGGTCTTACTAAAATGGAAAGAAAAGGGATGCGGGTGGCGCTGTGGGTAAAAGCCTCAGCGCCTAGGACTTGCCGATTGAAAGGTCAGCGGTTCAAATCCCCGCGACGGGGTGCGCTCCCGCTGCTCGGTCCCAGCGCCTGCCAACCTAGCAGTTCAAAAGCACCCCCGGGTGCAAGTAGATAAATAGGGACCGCTTACCAGCGGGAAGGTAAACGGCGTTCCGCGTGCTGTGCTGGCTCGCCAGATGCAGCTTGTCATGCTGGCCACGTGACTCGGAAGTGTCTGTGGACAGTGCTGGCTCCCGGCCTATAGAGTGAGATGAGCACACAACCCTAGAGTCTGGCAAGACTGGCCCGAATGGGCAGGGGTACCTTTACCTTTTTAAAATGGAGAGGGAGATGCAGCATGGTAGACAGAAAGAAAAACCCACCAAGCAACCCAGGATAAGTGGAGAAATCCCCTTATCCACCCCTAAAACAACTTCTTTAAAGGAGTTCTGTACTTGTCCTATTAGCTTACCGAGAACTCCAATTTCTCCAGGCTCTTTCCCCTCATTTATATGTCTGTGCCTGAGTGTTGGGGAAAAGGTTATATAGGTGACCAATTTCTATTAACAGTAGAGGGAATTGCATCCGTAAATCTCCCAGGCACTGACTCCTTTTCTTTTCCCATTAAGTTATTTCTAACATTTCATTTCTGCACTTGTGTGTTTCTTTTCCATATATTCAACGTATTGCTTAGATTGCCCTTGTTAAGAAAAAGGGTCTCCCTCATCATACACCGCCTGCCTTTGCAGATAAATTGAGTGCCACAGCGATCTTAGTCATATTTGTTTCTCCTTCATCGGATAGGTAGGTAGAGAACCTGAGAAAAATGAAATGACCTTTCAACTGAATGATCCCTCCTCGCTTCCTTGCTTGCCTCCATGCCTCCCTCCCCTGCACTGCTGTTGCTGCTTCTGCAAGTTAAACCCAGAATAAATATGTAGATAAATTCTTTATCTGGGCGGTCTTCTTCTTATGAAGATGGAGGAAGACAGTGCAGAAATTTATCTGAAGCTGTCTTTGGAAGGAAGGGGCAGCATGCTTAGCACAAGGAACTGTTGGTGGATGGGGGTGGGATCTGCTAGTAAGCAGCTAACTAGACACAGTGGCCAACATTTCTAAGAATTGAATACCAAACTTAATTAGTAGCTAGTTAGCAATTTGTCCCCATTTGGCCTTATTGCAGCTAAGCAAGGTATGCCCCAAGTACAACCCCTCCTGGGAAGAAATAATGAAATCCCTACCCTTTTGAGATGCTAAGTCCTGTCCTGGTCCCAAGGAGGAGGCAAGATAGGTTGGCAGTCCTAGCACCATGGAGAGCTCAGAGTGAAAAACATGCGCTGGGAAGGGCTGGATCTGAAGTGAGGGGCATTTTGAGTCTCTGCCTTCAGTCCACCTCTCCTGTGCTCTTTCCCCTTTGCTAGATACTACAGACTCTTTGTCCTTCTGCTTTGCTCCTGTTATTCTAAAGCAGCAATGCAGCAGCAAGCAAAGGCTCTAGCAGCCAAGTCAGCTGCTTGTGGCTGGAAAGCCAAACAGGATGTGTGTGACTGTTGCCATGGAAACAAAGGGGCAGTCCATTCTGTATTGAGCACCGGATGTTAGCTCAGTGTGTGTCATATGACCTGTACAGGATGTACATAGGTGGAGTTTGGAGTTTCTCTCTGTTTGTTGGTGAGAGCAGACATGTTTTCTCTGTACTGAAGTGAAAGACAGGAATAAAGGCAATGTAGTTACATTTCTGTCTGAGTCTGATTCCCCTCCCTGGGGATATGCTGGAGAGCAGGGAGGAGGAGAGCAGTTGGTGTGTTTTTCTCACAGCCTGAGGAAAATCGCCGGAACGGACCTCGTGTATTTCGCCTGCCGGGAGTCGCCGGAGGGAGGTCAAAAGAATTCAGCCGGTGCCTGGAGAGATAGGCACATACCTCTGACCGACCCTGAATTCTGACTTTTGGTAGCAGTTGACGGTTGCTACGATCCATGGGAGTCTGCATCAAGGAGACTGTATTCATCCCTCTCCATGGAAGCCTGAGATGGAGGCTGATTCTCTGCAGCTAGAAGCTGACCAGAAGAAGCTGAAAGCCAAGCTACGGAGCCCAGGTATGAGATTTTCGGGCTTAGAAGTGTGAATGCAGATGGATTAATTCTCTGCTTCATGGGAGCAACGTTTGGGAAAAACAGCTCCGAGAGAGAAGAGTCTGCATTCCAAACATTCCTGTGGTTTTTCCTGTCCAAGGAAAGGAATGTGGTTGCTTAGCAACGCAGATAAGGGCTGGAAGTCAGGCTATGCCCAGAGAGGCACAAACAGCTCGTGTTTTGACTAGGTCCTTACAAAGGAACTGTGAAAGGGACTTTCCAAGCAGCCAGTGTTATTGCTGCCAGGTGCACAGAGTGTAAACAAGCCAGCTATTGGATTTTAGAGGCTTGTGTTTGAGAGTCAATGCAAGGACTCAAAATGGATGCCAAGAAAGGGGGGGGCCTGCCTTCTCCACCCCTTTTGACCAGTGACAATTATGCATCTTGGTCTATTAAGATGAAGGCCCTGCTGCAGAATCAGAGACTGTTTGGGGTGATTGAGAACCCCATCCCTGCAGCACCAACGCGTGTTTGGGAGTCACAGGATGTGAAGGCCAGAACCGCTATAATTCTGTGCGTGTCAGACTCTCAGCTTGTTCATATACAAGATTTACAGCACGCGAAAGATGTTTGGGACACGCTGAGAAGGACACATCAGAGAGATGCAGGTTCTTCAGCGTTGCTGTATTTTGAAAAGCTGACCAACCTGAGGCTTGCGCCTGATGGAGATGTTCAAGCGCACCTGACGGAAATGAAATTTTTGCGTCAGCAGATGGTGGAACGCAATTTCCGTCTGCAGGAGGAAGTGTTTTGCTTCATGGTGATCAACAGCCTGAATCGGACTTACAAAACGGTTGCCAGTCAGCTGGGGTCTCTCCCAGCGCAAGATCTAACGGCGGACAGGGTCTTTGCCGTGGTTCTGAACGAACATGACAGACTTGCCGCCCTGGAAGTAAAGGACAGGGGGAGTCAAGAACGGAGTTCTAACACCCCCACTGCTGTAGCTACTGGAGACGCTGTAGCTTTGAACGTTGTCCGATGCCACAATTGTGGACAGACTGGGCATCTTCAGCGGAACTGCAGGAAGCCACGTCAGAACAAAGGAGCCAAGGGAAGCTCCACGAAGTCTGAGGCGTCAGGCAGAAGTCATGCCAAGTCACAGGCGAAGCCTGCAAAGGCTTTGATGTCCCTAAAAGCCACACCACAAGTGGGGAATTCTTTCGTTTTAGACACGGGAGCGACGGTTCACATGACCCATCGCAGGGATTTGTTTTCGTCGTTTAAGAAGCAAAGCTTCGTTGTACAACAAGCCAACGGTCGAGAGCTGGAAGCCACCGGAATTGGGACTGTGTATCTTAAAAGTCTGAACTTGACTATAAACGATGTTTATTTGGTTCCAGAGTTGAAGTACAATCTGCTCAGCGTTTCGCAGATTGCCAAGAAGGGACTAAAACTGTCCTATGATGATCAACACTGCGAGATCTACAAAGATGGAGAGTTGTATCTTTCTGCCAAAGAGAAAGATGGACTGTATTTGTTGACTTTTAATCAAAGTGATTACATGGAATGTAATTCTTGTGATTCTAACATGATTTCTTTTGCAGGTGTAGCCAAGAAGAACGCCAAGCAGGTCACCTCGAGGGTCGACAAGGCATTTCAGCGGGTGTATGCTGATGTGATTGGTCCGTTAGCACCATCTAGAGGCTATGCAAAGTATTACCTAATATGTGTTGATTCTTTCACAGGTTTTGTCTGGATTTATCTTTTGGAGAGATCGAAAGAAGCCTTAGAAAGGTTTAAAGAGTTTTGTGACAAGGTTAAAAATATGCATGATGCTGACATAGATTGTCTTTGCACAGATGAGAAGCCAATTTTTCTCTTACAGGATTTCCAGAGGTTCCTGAAGAAGAAAGGGATAAGACACAAAATTGCAGCTTCCGATGAAGCTTGGAAGAGATGTGTCTGTGTTAGAGTGAACAGAGAATTGCAAAAGGGAATGGAAGGGCAATTGCTTAGTTCACATCTGCCACATGAGTACTGGGCTGAGTCGCTAATGTCATATTGTTACACGTGGTTGAGAAAGTTTTCAAAAGAGTTGGGAAGTTCTCCTTTTGAGAAACTGTTCCACAGAAAACCTTCTGTTGCCCATTTCAAGGTTTTTGGGTCTCATGTGAGGTCAGAAGCTCCAGGTGGAGTAAAGAATGCCAGAGGCATTTTTGTGGGTTATGAAAAGGGTCTCTACAGAGTAATTTTGTCTGAATCTGGTAAGGTGATTCTCACAAAATTTCTAGAGAGTGCTCCTGAACAGGAGCGAGTGATTGTTCACACATTTCCCACAGGAGATGATGATGATTCTGATGATGATGATGATGAGTTTGATCTTATTGAGTTCAGTAGTACTGATGATGACAGCGATAGCTCAGACAGCTCAGTTGTCACAGTCATTGAGAGGAAATCTCACATAATGACTAGACCCTCAGAAGAGGAGGATGAACCACTGATTAAGCTTAGTACTGGTTCTTCAGAGAGTTCAGAGGCTGAACCAGAAAGCAAGGGAGAGCAGCACCTCTTACGTAGGTCTGAGAGAGCAACGAAAGGTGTACCACCCAAGAGGTATTCAAAAGAGTTTGCCAACCTAGCTATTGCATGTGTTGCTGTTGTAAACGACCAAGGTCAAATTGAAGCTGTGTCTGAGTCAGAGACAAAGGCACAACAGAGAGTTGCTAACCAAGGTAATGCAGATGCACTCATTCCTTGGAAGTCACACAACCAGAGAGGTACATTGGTAAAACCAATGGCGGGTAGTTCCAAGGGTGGAACTGAAACAACAGGGGAGTGTTATAAGTATAACAACTGTTTGTTTTCTTCTCTGGATGACGCTTTGCTCGCTGCACGCATTGATACTTTAGGGGGAGTATGTTATTCTAAAGCAGCAATGCAGCAGCAAGCAAAGGCTCTAGCAGCCAAGTCAGCTGCTTGTGGCTGGAAAGCCAAACAGGATGTGTGTGACTGTTGCCATGGAAACAAAGGGGCAGTCCATTCTGTATTGAGCACCGGATGTTAGCTCAGTGTGTGTCATATGACCTGTACAGGATGTACATAGGTGGAGTTTGGAGTTTCTCTCTGTTTGTTGGTGAGAGCAGACATGTTTTCTCTGTACTGAAGTGAAAGACAGGAATAAAGGCAATGTAGTTACATTTCTGTCTGAGTCTGATTCCCCTCCCTGGGGATATGCTGGAGAGCAGGGAGGAGGAGAGCAGTTGGTGTGTTTTTCTCACAGCCTGAGGAAAATCGCCGGAACGGACCTCGTGTATTTCGCCTGCCGGGAGTCGCCGGAGGGAGGTCAAAAGAATTCAGCCGGTGCCTGGAGAGATAGGCACATACCTCTGACCGACCCTGAATTCTGACAGCTCCATGGCCTCATGCCTGGTTCACTCCCTGCACTGTTGTAATGGTGAGCTAGTCAGAGAGCAACTCAGGTATGACTTTCAGAATCATAGGATATTGTTAGGGCGGGCAAAATACATTTGAATCTAAACTTAAACAGCAGCTTCAATGTATTTATTCAAATATATGAATTTCTCAGAGTTTTCTCCCTTCACCCAGGCCAGACTTTCCTGTAACCATTTGGCCTGATCCTGTGTACATTTACCAGCAAGTTCCACTAATCTGAATAGAACTCAAGCTGCATACATGCCATACATTTAATGCACACATCATCCCCTAAAAGTACCCTGGGAACTGTAGCTTGTTAAGGAATTGTAGCTCTATGGGGGTAGTTTCCAGGCTTCTTTGGGGGCAGTCATGTGATCAGAATGCGCTCAGAATATGCTTTAAATGTATGGTGTGTTTGCAGCAAGGTGCAGTGAGCATCAGATTGCAACATGGAATCAATAAACCCTCCAGTTTGACTTTCAGTCACAACCTGGGCCATTCTTGATACAGCAGTCACCAATCACATTAACAACTTTTTAGAAAAGAAAAGAAAACAGAAATAAAGATGTTTTTAATGGGCTGTTTAACTTTATCTCTCATCAGACTTCTGTCAGGTTCCTTCAATGGTAACAGCTAAAAATATTAGTTGCAGAAAGTTACAAAATTGATTGCTACCACAGAGTAATACTCAACATGGTTTAACTAATCTAAAACAGCAAATCCAGCAAAACACATTACCATCTTCAAAAAGGAAGAGAGACTCATGGCAAAACAGCAGCCAGAAGCAAACCAGAGTTCTGTGAGATAACTCTGATTTTTTTGCATGATAATGGCCAACATCCTTATTTCTAAGAGGATTCTCTGATGGAGAGAGAAATAATGCTAGATACATTCAAAGCGTATGTTGCATATTTACATTACTTCTGCTTCCAGATCACATCCATGCTAGCTGGAATACTGTAGATTTACTTTCCTGTGTGTACCGAGAAGGTAAATTGAACTCAGCTTATCTCAGAATAGATACATGAAACTTAAACCGTTAAAAGAAATTCTTGGCATTTTTTACCTTTGATCTGAAATTCTTTAAATTATGGTTGCATAGCACTGACGGCCTTACTTATACCACATGTTTCAACCAGAATTTTTAGGAGGCACACGCAGCATATAAATAGCAGCACCTGCCTGTACCCATGCATACAGATTTCCCTGAATTAGATCCACATTCTAAATAAAGCATCCTTTTCATGTTTAATTTATCCAAGTCATTTCCATTGTGGTGATGCTTGTATTGTTTTGAAATGATAGGTAAAATGATTGGAATTTTGCTGCTTTATTAAAAAAACACAAATGCTCTGTGCTTAATCCACAAAAGCTTCTGCACAATAAACCCACTGCTTTATTACTACCTGTGAATTGTTTCCTTTTCATCTGATATTTTTTACTTCCTGATCATCATGATGAGACTCTTTTGTTGTGTGTTTGTTTTCCTACACCTCTTGCTGCCTCTCCAGTCTCATTCTGCATCTCCTTGTGAATTTCTGGCTACCATATCTCTTTCTGCTCTCTTCATTGGGATGACTTAGTGCTAGCTCAGATTATGCCGCTTTCTCTTCCAAACCATTCCCCTCGTCCTCATCCCATTTCACTGTTAAAAGTTTTCATGCTTCTGGACAAACTTACATTCGGGGAAGGGATGCAGCTCGGTGGTATAGCATCTGCCCTGCATGCAGAATTTCTATCTCCAGCATCTCAAGGTGGGGTTGGCAGAGACTCCTGCCTGGAACTCTGGAGAGCCACTGCCAGTCAGAGCAAGATGGACCAATGGTCTGACTCAGGATACGGCCACTTCCTATATTCCTGCAGCCTCTATTATGATATCCTTTTAAAATTATATTTCCTCAATAGTACAGTCCTATACATGTCTACTCAGAAGTAAGCCCCAGTCATAGGCAGCAGTCCTATATGCACTTACCTGGGAGAAAACTCATTCCATGAATGGAACTTACTTTTTTTGGTAAACATACAGAGGGCTGTGCTGCATCATCAGCAACCGATCTTGTGCACCTTTCCTCTTATATTGCTTGTTTTGGTCCCTGATTTATTATTTTATCTTATGCATATTGTTTCTATTATTACTGTTAGCCACCCTGAGCATCCCATTCCTGGGATGCAGAGGTGAGAGATAAACATTTTAATGAGAAAGTGAAATTATTTCCTGCCTTGATTACTGTAAAGTTTGATTTATCGTCTCTAAAATTCAACCTCTATGCTCAGCATCTTATTCCTACCTACCCGCTTCACTGCATTAAAGCATATCATTCCTGTTCTCCAATCTCTCCACTTCTTCCTTCTGTTGCTCCCTTCTGCTGTGAGTCTTGGGGGACCCGCTCCCTGCCCTTCAGACTTTTTCCACTTGCCGTGGGATGGAGGGACCCTGACTGATTCCAGCCACAAAAGCTGAGGCAACTGAACAGACTTTGGGGTTAGGGCAGTGTTGCAGGGGATGAGGGTTGTTGCTGTTATTATTGCTCTAATTATTTGAAATTGATTCATGGTCTGGAAACCAAGCCCTATGAGTAATGGCTGAAGGAGCTGGGAACATTTAGCCTGGAAAAGAGAAGACTAAGAGGAGATATGATAGCAATCTTCAAATATCTCAAAGACATAGAATTTGGAGCAAGCTATTTTTTCTCCTGCTCTGGAGGGTAGCACTCAAACAAAAGGCTTTAAGTTACAATAACGGAGATTCCAACTCAACATCAGGAAGAACTTTCTGACAGTAAGAGCTGTTTGACAGTGGAACACGCTCCCCCAGGTGGTGGTGAACTCTCATTCACTGGAAATTTTTAAGTAGAGGTTGGATATCAATCTGTCATGGATGCTTCAGTTGAAATCCCAGCTTTGCCAGGGGTTGGACTAGATGATGCTAGGGGTCACTTCCAACTCTACAATTTTATGGTAGCACTGTTTTAACTCCTTTTGCCTTGTTTTTAAAAGGGGGATTTTGTTGCTTTTTTAAAAAATTAAGGGATGTAAGATGTTCCTGGGGCTGGGGAGAGCAGGGGCAACCTCAATTGCAGTGGTTCTGGGCAAGGGGAGGTATGGTGTGGGGGTGGGGCAGGCTGGGTAAGGGGCACGTGACACAGACAAGCTAAAGGTAAAGGACCCCTGACAGTTAAGTCCAGTCATGAATGACTCTGGGGTTGCAGCGCTCATCTTGCTTTACTGGCCGAGGGAGCTGCCGTTTGTCCGCAAACAGTTTTTCTGGGTCATGTGGCCAGCATGACTAAGCTGCTTCTGGCGAAACCAGAGCAGTGCACGGAAACACTGTTTACCTTCCCGCCAGAGTGGTACCTATTTATCTACTTGCACTTTGATGTGCTTTCGAACTGCTAGGTTGGCAGGAGCAGGGACCAAGCAATGGGAGCTCACCCCGTCATGGGGATTCAAACCGCTGACCTTCCGATCCTAGGCTCTGTGGTTTAGACCACAGCACCACCCGTGTCCCTACAGACAAGTTAACTCTCATTTAATACCTCTTTTTTATTAACTTTTATATTCTTTCTCACATTCCTCTGTTTTCCCCTCAACAGGTTTTTAACTCTGATTCTGCCATGCCTTACTAAATCTTCAGCCTGCTTTCTAATGTTTCCCTCTGCTATTGTATCATGTCTATTACACAGCACCTTGTATACTGTAGAAGCTGTAGAAGTGTACGATGACAATTCAGATTTGCCTTACAGTTTATTTCTTTTTAAGCATTTAGAAATATCACTTTCGTAGAAAGTCAGTGAGATGCAAGGGAATAGGCTATGAGCATCAATCTCCTTATTAAGGTCAGTGACCAGTATTGTGCAGGGGAACAAAAGCCTTTTTCAGGACTTCTGGTGCAGGATCAGGCCCTCCTGACTTCAGCTGAGAAGTGATGGGCAATGAAGAGAGAATGAAAGGCTATAGGGCAAAATGCAGAAGAGTCTGCTGGGATGGTAAAGATGGACTCAGAGGTCAGCCAAGTCCAACGCTGAAGCCAGGGTCATAAACTGGAGGGCTGTCAGGTCAAAGGCCATAGGAGATGATACTTGTAAGACAAGAAAATGAAAAGAAAGAAACCAAAATAGAGAGAGAGAGAGGGTCAGAGAAAATGACTGCAACTGGAGGCTTGGAAAGCTACATGTGCAATAATATTTCCCTTCACATATTTGTTATTTATACCTCTTGGTAGCTAATCTGACCTCCATCTGGTCTGGGGTTAGAAAACATTGCCTGTCTCAGCAAAATGACAACATCCAATGGATAACCTTAACCATCCTCTATGGGCATCCCTCTCCTAAAGTGATGCCAGCTGTTTAAACCATTTAGTTTAATAATATTCTTTTACTGTAGGGTTGTGTTTTGTTTTTTTTTTTAAAAAAAAAAAAACCTTAAGAACTAATTCTGCTTTGTCCTTACATCTATTTAGTGGCTGGAGTCCATTATGTTGTGGCAGGGTGCTTATCCAGTGATTGTAGTCCTTAATCATCATAACCCAAAAATTTAGCTGGGAACTGAGGAAAGAGTGGGAATCTGGCTGGTAACTGGGATGTCAAGCAATTATCTTTAAAATCCCCAGATTTGTATGGCACTATGTTCAGACTGATTGTACTTGCGGCTCTCAAGAGAAATAAGGACTCAGCGTGTAAATGGGAACAGGCTTGCTCTCTTTTTGTTTTGTCTAATAACAAAGCAAATGAGTCAGATTAGCAGCGGCGGCAGCAGCAACCGTGGCCGGAGGCATTTCTTGGGAATTAATGAGCAACTGTCACATGTGGCCAGAGGCAAAACTCATCCAGTTGGTCAGAACTGCCAGGAAATATCCAAGGCCTTGACCGTGTCTACTAATGCTGCTTTGTCTCTCCGTAAGCTTGAGTCAAAACCATTTTTAATAAAGCTGTATTCATTCTGCATTTTCCTAAGAAAGCATTAACTCTATCACGTTGGGAGATTTCCCACATAATCCTTCAGATAGCAACAGATAATATGAGCTGGCTTCTCTTCAGATTAATCTACTTCTGTTCACATAATAAAACAGATTATATGCTTGATGGCAAAATAAAATTAAAAAATAAGGCAGGTGCGATGAGAGCTTACTGTTAAATCAAAAGCTTTAAGCCACAACCTCAAGTGTAGCTATCAAAGCAAGAAGAAATGGAGTGGATTTCAAAGTGTGATCCATGTCATATTGGTATTATTCATGATTCCTACAATACATCTGATGCACAATTACAGTCTTTACGTCAAGCATCCTCACAATAACCCTGTGAAGTAGATCATTAACATCTCCATTTACAGATGTGGTAGCGGAGTGACAAAGGCCACCTGGCAAATTGACAGATGAACAGGAACAAATTGAACATTATCCAGTTGATTCAATTCCATTAACAGGTGCATAATTTGTATTCCAGAAATCAATCTAAAAGTTGGCCCAACAATTTATTCAGGTCTTTCTTGACTGGTGTTTTCTTCATGCTTACACATCCTTTTTTATTATTTATTATTCAGTAATCTATATCCCGCCTTTCCAGACCATGTTTAGAAAACAAGAGCTGATTAAAAAACAGCAGAAAACCCCCCAGAGAATAAAACAGTAGCCAGTTCAAACCTGTTAGAAACAAAGCAGCAAAGAGTCAGATCAAACTGCAAGCCAAAAGTCTGTCTGAATAAAGATGGCAGTAACCAGGAAGCATGAATGAATGAGTGAGGAGCCCAGAGGAAGCAGGGAGATGGATGGACATGCAGATAATATTTAACATGAATGACCACTGTCACTAGTGGTCACTTCTTCTGTCCCATTTCCATACTAACTTTGCAAAGGGGAAAAAGAAATAAATCTGCATTAAATGTCACATATAAACGGAAAAAAATATGTGGTTTAAATTTTATTTATTTATTAAATTTGCATACCACCCTTCATCAGTAGGCCTCAGCACAGTTCACAGCATAAAAATACAAGATAAAAACATAGAATGTGTTTTGATACTTTTTTTGAGCCAAGAAGTGCATTGGGACATTTGGGAAACGTGAAAGCTTAAAAATAACTAAGGCTCTAATCCCAACCCCACTTTCCTGAGTGCAAGTCCCCTTGAATTCCACTGGACTTATTTCTGAGTAGACATGATGGTTAGAACTGCTCTGTAAATTCATACTTGTACATTAATCTGAAATGGGCAGATTAAGGCAGTTCATATGGATATCATGAAGATCAGATTCCTCAAGCATCCCTACTGAATAATGGTCTTTCCCCAGGCCACAGAGGCAGCTTCGTAGCCAACTGCAATGTTGGATGCTAAGTGTTCAGGTGTGATTCCATTTGCTGAGAGTTCTTCAACTCACCCATGCTGTCAAAAGATAGCAGTAGTTATTAGGTGAGGAATATAATTGTGGTCACAGTTACACCATATATTTAAAGCACTATGATGCCACTTTAAACAGTCATGGATTCCCTCAAAGAATTCTGGGAGCTGTAGTTTGTCAAGGGTGCTGAGAGTTGTTATTCCCCTCACCGGGCTGCAATTCCCAGAATTCCCTGTGAAGAGGAATTGATTGTTCAACCACTCTGGGTTTAACCAAATAATGTGTATTAAAATGCTTATATGGAGGTAAAGTTTGCATTGAAATTCATATATATTACAATGCATATATGCATGAAGATAGCATTAAAAATGCATTGAATTAGGAAAATTGCTTACAAAAATGTATATTAAGGCAAAATTGCATACGATATGTATATTAGGAAAAATCCTCACTAAAACATAGATGAGGACTTTCTAATGATGATGATGATGATTCACAAACTGATGTGGAAATGTGAAACCTGAACTGGAAGACTGGGAGACTGAGAAGTGGACAGAAACTGAAATTGACAGATGAACCTATCCCTGCATGCCAGTACTTGGGAGTTTATTCCCTATGAAATAATTCACCACTGCTCCAATACCTTCCTTCTCCATGGCGTTTGAACTTGGTTCATTTCCAAGCATCTGCTCTGCCTTGACCTGTACTTTTAACACCAACTAACCTCATACTGGTTTCCTGTCCTGCTTCTGCACCTTGTGACTCTGCATGATGCAGGAAGCCTTGTGCACCCTCCACAAGGACATCATCTCTTGCTGATCATTCCTCACTTTTATCTAGGACATCATGAATTTCAACCTTGAGATATAAAGGTTTCAAAAATCATTCCTTTGTTGACATTTAATCATTAGTGCTACTTGAAGCTGAAGCACATAGTTCCCTGCAATTTTCTGTCCTTATACTGACATTCTGAGCCTAGTTCAGGCCACTATCATTTGTTCATGGCCAATAAAAGCGGTATGTTCTGCCCCATCATTGTTTCAGCAGCATTCAAAAGAACTAGCTACATAGGCGAAGTCGGGAGGGGGGGCAGGGAGGCAGCTGCCTCCCCCATCAAGTAAAACAATAGAAATACTTAACTTAGTGACCCATCATGTCAGTTCTGCCTTCCTAACAAAAGTCCTGTCCCTCCCTAACAAAAATCCTGGCTACACCCATGACCATCTATTTACTGTTGTCTATCTTATATATAGGCTTCCCTGGTATCTCTGTTAAATAAGTCATCCCTCAATAAGTTATTTGCCTTTACTTCATATTCTTTGTTTCGGTCTTTAGTTCCACATCCAAGGTCACCTTCAGTTAAACCTGCATTTTTGAAGTCCTCATTCAGTGTCTTCTATAGTATGTTTTCCATCATAATTTCAAATTCAATACTGAGAAAACTCTTTGAAAAGGGCATCCTGAGATCTAACAACCTGCACATTTTTGTTTTAAGCAAGGTGGATTTCCAATCACCTTGTAAGTATGTGCGGTATGAACCATGTGGGGCTATTTTTATTTCAGTGTTCACAACCCAGTGGCGTAGCGTGGGGGTGCAGGGGGGCCGGCCGCACCGGGCGCAACATCTGGGGGTTAGGGTTAGGGGGCACAAATCCACGGGTTAGGGGGCGCAAATTACTTGCCCCGGGTGCTGACAACCCACGCTACGCCACTGTCACAACCCACACCAAAAGTTCAGAGAGTGTCCATATCTTCGTGGTCAACACGATCTTATAACCATAGAAATATACAATTTGTGTTTTCAATTCCATCCTACTGGTCAAAGCCAACTTATATGAAAATGTGAGATCCATGGTCAGCTAGAGGGTTTTTTTTTTAAAGATGGTGGAGTGCAAAGAACCCCAAACTCAAAAGGGCCATAGCTCAGTAGCAGGACATCTGCCTTTGGTACAGAAGGTCCCAGGCTCAATCTCCAGCATATCCAGGTGGAGCTGGGAGAGACGGATTCTGCCAGTCAGTGTGGGCAATACTGAGCTAGATGTACCAATTGTCTGAGGATAAGACAGTTTCCTAGATTGCTGTGCACTCAGTGACATGTCAACAGCTCTTGTTCCCACAGCTTTGACTCTCCATGGCACTCTCACTTTTTGACTTGCAGGAATCTCACACCGCTTGGAGATTGGAGTGGCATGTAACAGTGCCCTGTACACACACCCTCTGAGGGGGGAAACTTATGTGATTCACATAGATTTAATCCATGTGACAATGTGAAACACAAGAGGGAGAAGCACTGGGGGTCTTTTCAAAGCAGGTACACATAACTGAATCAATTGAAGGACCAGCATCCCATCTGCAAATGAATGGGCTATTATGACAATTATATTACAAGCCTATGCATGTCTACTCAGCAGTAAGTCCAACTAGGTTTGTTTGTTTATCTCTGGCATTTCTATCCCATCTTTCACCCAATGAGCTCAAGGTAGCATACATACTTCCCCTCCTCCCCACACCATCCTGTGTGTGGTAGGTTAGGCTGAGAGGTCAGTAGGACTTGCTCCCAGGAAAATGGTCATAGGATTGTAGTCTTAGTTTCAAGGCTACTGGTATAGCTTTTCTCTCAATTTTTTGTCTTAAAAAAAAAAGCCTTCAGCAGAAGTTTTATAAAGCATCCCTTGTCAGTACAAGTGGAACAGTTTTATTGATTAAGTGTGTCTTAAAGGTTAAAGGTTTAATAGCACTAAAGAATTGCTGTGGGCACCATGCCCAAGCCTTTGATTAGGGAGTAGCTCATGTAGCCTGCTAAATGTTACTATGAAGTGCTGAGCATCCTCACTAGTTACTGTACCTGGGAATTGAGTTGTGGATGCAGAGAGCTAGATAAAGAAGACTCCAACATGCACTTTTCTGCATTAACTTACTTCCAGAAGTCATCCCTGCTGTTAATGATGAGCATGCATAGCTGAGGCCACATAGCTTCCCCTGTTATTCTTTGAATAGCTAAGCCCGAAACCTTACATTTACTCTTCTATCTCTCTACAGGCTATCTCCCTCCAGTTCTTGTTCTCTCTCTCTCTCTCTCTCTCTCTCTCTCTCATACAGAACTGAAATAAATGGCATAGTAAACACTACAGTTTGTCCTGCAGTTATTACGGCATCTAGGCTACAGCTTCCTTTCCTTTTTCCAAAAAAATGTGCCATACAAATGACTAGTCTTACATTGTCTTGTAAGACAGCTGAAATTGGGAATTTTCAGGTCTAAAATTGAAGATAGAGTTGAGCTACCAGAATCCAGAGACCCAAAACCATCACCTCTAGAAGATATGTTCCTTTAAAAAGGCCATGTTTTTCAAAACCCTCCTCACCTAGCCTGTTTCTATAATGGATTTCACCAAGGGTACCTTGTGTTAGGCTATGTTCCATCCCTGCTCACCTGTCTGCTGTGACCTTTTGCCTTCTTTACATGATCACTTGGGACATCAGTTTCCTCAACCCTCCCCCTTCTTCTCTACCCACTGCATTTTGCAAGTGCACCTTTGCTAATGTGTCCCTCCTGCTGCTTGATCAACTGTTAGGGAGTTACAGCAATATTTTCTCCACCTTAGCCTTGGCAGCAAGAGGGGCAGTGTCCTCCCTTCTCTGCTCAACACACACAATCCTGTTGCTTTTCAGAGACCAACCTGAATGAAATGCATCCATTCACCCATTTATCCACCTCAAATTATGAAAAGGAACATTATGTTCATTAAATAATCTTTTCATAATTATGACATCCTTGATATCAGGAAGGCTCAAGAATGATTGACCTTGGCATCCAGGATTAAGGCTGCATTCTGTTTCTTGATTACGGGCAGCAGAATAGTGGGTAAAATTATAAAGCCATTGAGAGGATTAATACTGCCTTGATCTCTCCCCCTCTCTCCTGGCTCTTTATCTCAAGTGATTAAAATTCTTAAGGGGGTGGAAATTGGTCATGTAGCATACGCCGGCTGCCGTGGATAGATACAGTATCGGTTAAAGGCATCAGCTCCCCATGACAGCCAGCGCAAAGGTTAATTATGCATGCTGTATATAGTTTTAATCACTTTAATCAGAGCACCATTCTGCTCCATCCCAGGCTATAACTTTTATACAAGCAGGAGAAGCACTTCAAGCATGGCAGTGTTTGTTTAGGAAGGACGGAAGAGAGAGAGACAGGAAGAAAGATGCTACATTAGCCACAGACAACAAAGATAATGTTGTTGAAAGCTATTGACTGAAGGAGACTTGATTATGCCTTTAGTGAATGGTTATGTAATGGCTAAGAGTGACTAAGGCCAGCACCTGTCTGCCTTGCAGGAGCCCTTGAAGTCTCCACTCCCAGATCAGCAAAGACAAGCTCTGACCAGCAAGTTTTACAGCCCTACTAGATCCAAGCTGTGTCTCAGCTGAACAGGTTAAGATGAGGAACATCATGCACTCAGAGACTGATTCCATTTAAGGGTTCTTGACTGGCGCTTGGTTGGTTCCAGTTGCTGAATCTATTATTGCTGAATTGTGATTGAGCATGCAACCCTAGTGGAGGAGACATCTTTCCATACTTTCAGTGTCCCCTCTTTGTCAAGTCAAACCTGGAGTTCATAGGGCCATTGGCTTTTCCATTATTTGTATATAAAAATATGTATGTAACACCTAGTCATGTAAGATATCAAGGTCCAACAACACATATAAGTATAATAAAACATCTGCTACACAAAAACAATACAAAATAATAACAAAAATGACTAGCTCATCTTATTTACAACTACAATTTCCCCCAAAAATGTCTTAAGGCCTATTTTGGGAAACTTGTAAAGTAATCATAAGGGAGACTAACGCAGCAACAATCCAGTTATTTTGAGAGCAAAGGCAGGTCAGAGTAGCAGAAGGATGACAAAGGTGGAGTTGACCTTATGAGTCAGTGGTTTTCAACCTGTCTGCTGTGGCACCCTAGGGTCAGGGATGCCGTGGGCAACACTGGCCTCTGTCCCTCTTTCCTTTTCTCCCTCCTCTGATGCCCTATCATGTCTCTGCCTCCCAAAGGCTTGAACAGATGTTTGTTGCAGCAGCCCTGGCTACAAGCTCTGCAGGCAAATGGTGCCTCTGGAGCTGGTCAGGAGTCCTTTGCAGGCCCCTGTGGGGCAGTGTGAGGAGGCACCTCTCCTTGGGGCAGGCGGCCAGCTCAGAGACCAGGGGCAGCAGCTGTGGCTACCCAGAGGAGGCTGCCCAGATTCCCAAGGAGAGGGGAGAAGAGAGAAGGCTGAGGGATCACTCCACAAGGCAGGGTGTTTGAGAAGAGGTTAGGGGCTTCCTACTCTACAGGCAAGGGGTGACATAACTGGACTCCTAAGCCCCACAGGGTGCCACAGAAAGAATGGAATGGGTCAAGGGAGCCATGGACCCAAAAAGGTTGAAAACCTCTGTGTTAGAGGAAAGAGTGTCGTCCTCTGTCTAGGGTCACATTCTTCATAGAATAATAGCCCAATTCCTAAAAAGCCAAAAATAAAAATACTGCAGAGTGAACAGAATATTCTGAATGGATTGGATATTTTATTGTAGCTGTAAATGCGCAGATAGGCATTTTGCCATTGGGAGCAAAATGTCCGAGTAGTTTTAAATTTTGATATCATTGTCTCTGGATATGAAAACTATAAATATTCCATTACTGTTTGAAGCATGTTATGTTAAGAAGATGGTTGCCAGTTGGGATGCCTTGTGAAATACCCAATATTCTCCACCCAGAAAACCCTTAACATTTCAATGTGTATTGACAACAGGCAGGAGCCAAATCCAGCTTCTTACTGTTGCCCTGTATCAGCCTCCCAAACTCCAAGGAAACCATTTTAATTGGGATTTGTTGACATTACACAGGAAGGCATCTAATGGCCAAACTGGAAGCAATAATAGCAGTCATGTTTCTTCTTTTTTGCCTGCTCCACACATGTTCAAAGTGGGACTGAAAGAGGTTTAGTTTTCACATCAAAGGGGGACATGAATAAGGGGAGCTAAACCTTACCCTTCCCTTCCCTTCTTCCCCCACCCCACCCCATCACTCAAATTCATTTTCCCCCAACCTAGCTCCAAGAGTAGTGGGCATATTTTAAGTGCTCTCTCTCTCTCTCTCTCTCTCTCTCTCTCTCTCTCTCTCTGAAACACCAAAGAAATGTCTAAAAATAATTATGTCAGGGGCAGAATTGGACAATATTTTCAGACCTTGTCACCATTTCTGAGGGCGTGAATGCTGCCAAATTCCAGAGGGACAGCTGCAGTGGTTTTCCTGCAAGGGCAGCCATTACAGTTTTAAGGTGAGTGAAAAAAGGAGGGGAATGTCTCCCACAGTGTTTTGTGGGCAATTGGATGGAGGTGCTCCTGCATGAGACACCCGTCACATTGCAGGTAGATTGGTCCAAGGCTTTTGTGCTACAGTACATACCTTTTACAATGAATGCAGGAAATAAGAGACTTGCTCTGTGGATAAAATAATCCTCTCTGATTACAAACTGAAGCGGTCAGTTACAGTGGAGCTCTCCCTCCACCTTCTCTGGTGTTTGTTCTCCCTTCCTCAGCCACCTCACTCTGGCATTACGGTGTTATGGCAGTGGTGTTGCATCCTTTCCTGGCGCCCGGGGCACGTGCACGGTGGGACCAGGGGTTGAGCACAGAGGGTAAACAAAACCCACCGTTTCAGCCTAGCCCTCACCACCAGGCAGGTGCGGGGCAAGGAGGGTTCACAGGGCCGAACTGCACCACCTGCCCACCCACCCGAACAGGGAGGAGCCCGGCCGGCCAATACAGCCCTTTGGGAGCACATCCCTCTGACTTTGGCCAGGCGGCCATAGTAATGGATGTAGGAGATAATGGCATATTCAGGACTTACTGAATGTCAAATATTTTGAAACCAATACTTCGGTACTGCAGTCTCAATCATAGAGAAGCTGTGCATTAAAAAGAAATGTAAACCACCTGAGCCAGGTTACATTTCTCTCAGAAACCAGGACATGATGTGCCATTTATAAAGCTTTTCTGCTTGAAATGTACTAAATAGCAATGCAAATTAGCTCTCATAACAGGATAGTGAACCCTTAATTGGGTGTCACTGGTGATGGAAAGTCAACACTGATGAGGCATCCTTCACTCTCTCTGCTGCGATAAAGTTTAGTTTCCTTATGTAGGCAGTTTCAATCTCATTATACTGAAGATTTTGTTCAACAGTATTTAATAACCCTAGTGTTATCAAGAGACACATCCCTTTGGTAGAGATGCTACTGTTTACCGGAATAAATTATATACCACATTCCCCCAGAATCAATGACTAGTGACAAGTTTGTTTACTGTTCATTAGCAAACAATAAAAGGTTTCAGTATTGCTGAATAATACTGAGGTTACTTGATTACATTTCCCTCCAGTTATTACAACTGACCTATAACTCACTTGAGATCTCAGCATTTATTCTGAACTTTGTGCAGAATGCAGCAGCAGCCCTTCATTGTGGCAGATAAATATGCCAGGATTAACATTCTGCTCAACAATCAAACAGAAAATTATACCACAGTTGTAAAAGGAGGGAGGGTATTATGAGAGAGTTTTATGCAACTTGATGATTCTGATTGGCTCCAAGAAGATATAAAGAATAAATAATGGTCCACCAGGAGGAGATGATATTTATCTCTCTGTTGAGCAAACATGCCTGGCCCTGATAATGAAATGAAAAAGCCAAAGTAGAAATTGTAGGTCTTTTAAACCTAAAGTGATACTATCAGAGATAATTATAGAGCACATCAAAACTAGACTACAATACCGGCAAAAACACCTCTATGCCTCAAAATTAAGTTGTTTTACTCCGCATTAAAAATCCAAAATGAGGAACAGACTTGCTAAATAAATTCTGCTCAACGTCATTTACACTAGCATGGGAAGCAGGTTGTTCTAGCAAATGAAAACATTCATTCCTCCCTCCCCACCAGCCTTACAAACTGATTAAAATTTAGTTAATCAGCAGCATGCCAAGTTTATCCATTAATTTATTTCATATTATAATTAAATAAATAAATAAATTTCTACACTGCTGTTCATCTGAAGATCATAGGTCAGTTTATAACATAAAAATACAAAAATAAAACACAAAATGCATAATAAAACAAAAGCAAAACAAACCAACAACCTCACTTCCACAGACACATTTAAAAGCCCGTAGAATGTAAATCAGTCACATGCCTGGTTGAAGAGTAATGTTTTCAGCTTGTGCCTAAAGATATGTAATGAAGGCACTAGGCAAGCCTCTCTAGGGAGAGCCTTCCACAATGGGAAGCCAACACAGAAAAGGCCCGTTATAACACTCAACAATCAAGGTTTTCTGGGTGGTTTAGATATTTTGAAAACCATGATTGCTACATGTTAATGAATAACAATTACAATTCATCATGGGATTCAGAAGCCTTCCTGATTCACATCTAAGTTCAGCACAACTGGTGTGTGAGGCAGTCTGGTTACGTAAGACTTCAGCACTGTCTCCCCAGCTGTCCCCATTTGCCTCGGTGCTATTTGTATTGGATGCTTCAATGTTATCTCAAATTCAACATGCCCAAGACATCTTTCTTCTACTTGCATACTTTTCTTTTCCATTGAGACTGTTACCATATACCTTGTTTAACAGGCATGTAGACTTGGTTCTGTAGCTGACTCCCCTCCCTCTCCTTTGTTCTTTCTATTCAGTCTTGTCGCCAAATTGTGTTGCTTCTTCCTTTACACCACTGCAAAGGCATGGATGGCCCTTCTTCCCTGTATCAGCAACAAACATTCTGAGCCATACCCTGCTAGTCTTTCACATAGACTATTGCAGTCTTCTCTGTGGCTTTCCAAGTGTCACCTTGGTCCCATCATGTCTAAGTGATAAAACATTTAAAACATCTACAAACAATTCCAATACAGATGAAAATGTTCAAATAGTTTAATTCATCTTTTCTTTCTTGCTTTATAGATGTGGAACTCCCTTTCTGTGGAACTATGAAAGGTCCTTTAAGAGCAGATGTGCCTTGAAGACATATTTTTGTTCCATTCTGCCTTTTTTCAACATTGCCTTTTTTAATCCTGAGATTTAGTGCTTCTTTGTGATCCTGGATTTGTCTTCTTCTCCCCTTTAACCATTGGGATTTATACCACAGAAGGCAGAATAGAAATACTTTTTAAATAAATAGAGATAAATAAATAAAGCTCACATTTGACTTCTCTGAAAGACTTGATTTAAAACAGACAAACATGTTTGCTGGTTTCCCACCTCCAAAATATAACCACGCTTTTGATGATTAATTGCATATCTTTGTGGCAATAGAAACCCGTCACCATGGTGTGGGAGACTGGCTTTCAAGTCAGTGTGATGACTATGGGTCTTTCTGTCAGGCATCTTAAGAAAATCATGTGTTTTCTCCACTAAACAATCTAATGCTGTTGTTGGTTCATTTTGATGTCTCAATTGGAGAGACCCCAAGGGGAGGGAGAAATGTTTTCAATCAATATTTCTCTTAAGAATCCAGCCTGATGTGACCTCAGTTGCCTTGCACAGTTACAATGCAAAGTCAATACCAAGCTCTAGCCAATGGCTTACCCACAACACCAGTCACTTTTCGCTGAGGTATATGTTGCACATCAAAGTTAGTTTTATCTCCTTATTGCAAACGGACTTTATTGAATGTCTACAATCAACAACAACAGAACCAGTACTTCAACCACTTCCTGATTTTTCCCCCTAGAAGGAGATTTCCCCTTCCGCTCATAAATGAAATACACACAAACTCTTCTAATTTGGTAATCAGGAAAGATAATAACACCCCTTGAACTGACCTCCCCCGATTTAGGTTCATGTCAATAAGAGGTGGTAAAATTAGTCCACAGGCCATCTGAAGTTTACTGCTTGCTGATTAAAGCCCTAATTGATTCAGAATGCTTTACAAATCAATCTCTGAGAATTGCTTTGGGATCACAACAGCAACCCATAAAGAAACATTTAATCAAACCTCTCTCCTCCCTGCTCCCACTTCTCTTGCCATCTTCACTGAGAGACAAACAAGCATTAAGCGGCCTCTCCAACAGGCCACTGAAATAGTCCTAAAGCAAAGGTAGAAGTACTTGTCCCATTACTTATTTATTTTCATATCAATAAAAACAGTTGCAGCAGGAAGCAAGCTGAGAACTGAAAAAGAAAATAGAATCAGAAACTTGCTGGCTATGGGTCAAATCTGGTATTCCATCTGCCCCCAGCTGTCAACCCATAAACAAGAGGGCTAAGCGCATGTAACTTGTCAGCATGCAACTGTGGGGAGGATAGGCAAGGGCTAGCCCAGCCCAACCCTCTCCATACCCTTCACAAAGCAGCCCTTGCTGGTAGCATACATGGCCCTCTCTTCCCAAACATTTATCACTTCAAATGGTGTCTTCTCTAAAAATTGGTACTTTTGAGAGAATCCCACTTTTGAACAAATATTTTTCCCACACCATGTCTTGTGACCATAAAATATGTCGAAAGTGCAATTATATGGTGTGAAAGAAAATGGCTGGCTGTTATTGTTGTAACAAACCAACTCCTTATTGATCTGGAAAATCCTCTTTGCTGGGATGGGTGCATGCATGTCTTATTTCCTTTGAGGATCCAGTAGACACTTCTAAATCCCCTTTTTAGCTGGTTATCATCAAGATGGATGTTTGTGTGTGCTCAATTTCCTGTCTCACCCAGGTACTCATGCATGTGGATTTACAGGTCACGTTGACAGATGATGATGCTATCCTATGACTGGTGGAATTTTTCCACCCTCTCCATCCTTGGCTGGTTTTTCAGTCTTCCACTTCACTGATTCCCATCCCAGCATTTTTTACTTCTGGGATGATTCACGTCAGTGGCGGAGCTTCATGCTCCGGCACCAGGGGCGGAGAGCAGGTGGGGGTGGGGCTGGCGAGCCACCTGCGGGGGTGGGGCACCCAGCATGGGTGGTGCGGGCAGCCACGATGGCACCCTGGGGATCGCACTGCCAGGGGCAGTGTGCTCCCCCCCCCCCACTCCTCTTCCTCCGCCAGTGATTCATGTAGAGGGTAATTCTTTTGTCAGGGCCTCATTTGTTCCATGATGGGTTCCTGTTTCTTCATGCCTCCTTGTATTGAAAAGACATGTGTCCATCTTCATACCTTTGAACAAAGGTATTTCCTGAAACCATATATATTTTTCAGAAAACACCTAATAGCCACAGAAAGCTTTTTGCTCATGATCTCCTGCTTTCTATTCCCATTCCTTTTTGTCATTTATTTCTTTAAAATGTTCTTCATTTTAAACTTCTAATGCCAAATAAATGAACTCAACGTTATTTCCAACAATAATTCTGTGCCTTTGAGTCCATTTTAATGTAGCCCATCCAAGCTACTCCTTTGACTAACATCATATTAGAACTTTTAGACATTTCTTAAATACTGGAATTTTTGTTTTTGTTGTCTTTTTACGGGCAAATCAAGGTCAGGGACAAATAACTAAAGGGTATGTAGTGGGGTACTTAACTGAAGTTTTTATAAATTGTGGGGCTTTTTTAGGGCAGGAAAAAATGAATGCATGCATACATACATAATTTTATTTGTATACCACCTTTCCACAGTTAAAACCATGATGGAATAGCTCAGTCGGTAGAGCATGAGACTCTAAATCTCAGGGTTGTGGGTTTGAGACCCATATTGGGTGAAAATATTTCTGCAGTGCAGGGGGTTGGACTTGGGGGTACTCCTGAATCCTTTGCTGTCACTTGAGGCTCAGGTGGTCTCAGTGGCATGGAGGGCCTTCCATCAGCTTTGGCTAGTGGCTCAGCTGCACTCCTACCTGGACAGGGATAGCCTAACCTCTGTTGTCTAGGGTCTGATAACCTCATGGCTGGATTACTGCAACACATTATATGTATGGCTGCCTCTGAAGATGGTGCAACTGGTGCAGATGTGGGCAGCCAGGCTGCTCACTGGGGCAAGACGCTTTGAGCATCTTATACCGATCCTGCACTTGCTGCCAATTGGCTGCTGATTTTGACCTATAAACCCTCAGGATCACAATACCTTAAGAACTGCCTCTCTCCATATAAACTGTCCCAGACTCTGTGTTCATCATCTGAGACCCTTCTTCATGTGCCTCCTCCACATGAGGTCTAGAGGGTGGCAATGCAAGAACGGGCCTTTTCTGCAGTGGCTCCCCATTTGTGGAATGCTGTCCCCAGGGAAGTTTGCCTAGTGCCTTCATTATATATCTTTAGGTGCCAGATGAAAATGTTCCTTTTCAACCAGACCTTTGGCTGAGTAATATTCTACAGCCTTAAAAATGTCTTGTTTTTGTTTCAACTATTTACATGTATTTTTACCTTGTTTTTATCTGTGAATAACCCTGAGCTCTTGTGATGAAGGGTAGAATCATCACCATCACCATCATCATACCAGCTGAGTTCATTTTTTAAAAAAACCCACTTGCATCACTTAAAAATAATATATCTACATATTCAACTTATTTCTGTGTGTCAAATCACATCTGTGTTGAGTGTTATGCAGTGTTACTTTAAAAAGCACACACACAGAGAGAGAAAAAATCCTGAATTTTAAAGCTGTTGTAGTGATGAAAGATAAAATAGAAGGAAGCCTTTACATTGTTGTTCTTAAAGACTCATCACAGTGAGTAGCTCTCGTACTAAAAGCAAGGTAAGCCCTTTCCTATTCCTGGGCTTGCAGAGGTCAATGTCTCTACAGTATTTTGTTAATGCAGCCCTCCTCCCGCCCCTGCCCTTTCCTCTGCAGTGATTCATTTCGCTCATGGCAGCTTCAAGTCTGAAAATGATAACACTCTTGTCAGTGTTGAGACCACTTAATCCATACCATTGCACCATTTCTCTAATAGAAAAGTCTGTCTTCCATCTGATATTCCAACTCCCCCCTGCAGAAAAAGGAGAAAAGAAAGAAAAAGAAAGAAACCTGCCAGTCATCACAAAGTGCTACACCCTTAATTTTGAGTCACCTGCTTTCTGAAATTACATGAAGGGTCATGAGGTGAGCCACAGACAACTTAAATCAATTTTAGGCCTCATCTCATTCATCAGAATGGGCTGCACAACAACTAAAACATAACAAAATAAGTGTCATAGAAGAAAATGGAATAAGTGACTATGCATAGGATCACACTGCAATTTATTTTAAAAGTGTCTGCTTTGCTTTCATGTTTTGATCTTCTTTCATTCACTAATTTCAAAAGTTTATTCTCACAAGGAATGTGTGTATCCAGGCAAACTGCTACACACACACACACAGCCCAACAATCTACAGTCCCAAATGCTCCAATGAATTGTTTGGCCTTTGGCCATGTACATACATTGTCCCCAGTGACAAAATCAATTTTTAAATGTGTTACAGACACTTTAAAATGGCTCTGGTTTGTGCTTAACAAACAACATGAAATAGAAAGGGCAAGAGGAGGGGGCACTGGAACTGGTAGCTGAAGCCGTAAGGGATGCAAGTGCTGCTAGTTCACTCTGTGCTACATAACGCAAAGTGCTATATAATTATTCCTTTGATCGCTTTACGATCTTTACACAGAAACGAGTTGAAATACTGAAAAACTGATACAGCTGCCACAAATACACAATGGAGAGGCAGAGAGCCAGATTGTTTCTGGAAGTAAAGAAAAAGAACATGTGGATGTGATCTACAACCATGGAGCCAGCCTCAGTTGTCTGGGGAGAATAAGAACAGCTTTGCATTCAACAATGCAAAGCCACTTATATTCAGTAGGTGTGATAGTTGATAATGATTTCTGGTGCGCCTGCTCCTTTGATGCAGCTATGCATGCAGCATCATGTGACTTGGGTAGGTGGCCACACCTGACCTACAGGAACCTCAGAGAACCCAGCCAATGGACAAGTGACCCAGTCCTTTCTTAATGGTCCACCTCTTCAAGCGATGAATGCATCAGGAAGCCAGCCTGGCTTATTTTCTAACATGGCTTATATTTTAACATGCTCAATTCAATGTCTGGCACCCCAGAATTAGAAGGGGAGTCCAGGCACCCCACAAACTTAAACATTATATTTATGTTCAGCCCTCTGCTGCCCCCCCCCAATCTTACACTCAAAACGACTCTGAGTTAGTGATTGATCTAAAGTTTCTTAGTGCACTTAATGTATGAATATTTGAACCTAGGTTGTGTACACATTACTGGCTAAGAACACAGTTGGATGGTTATTTTTCTCATTTGGTATCAAAAGTGGTTTGGGAAAAACACAGTATTCCATACAAAACAACAGAATAGATCTGGATTGTCACTAACATAATTCCCAAACCAGCAGTGTGAGTGCATTGGGTGCTGAGTTAAATGGGAACGTGTACCTAGTCTCCCCAGGCCTCTAGAGCAGATTCACACACCATACACTTAAAGTGCATTCAGCACACATTTAGAGCACAGGATGCCCTCCCCCTACAAATAATCATGGGAACTGCAGTCCCCCACTCTACAGACCTACTATACCCTTAACCAGGCATAGGCAAACTCCGGCCTTCCAGATGTTTGGGACTACAATTCCCATCATCCCTGACCACTGGTCCTGTTAGCTAGGGATGGTGGGAATTGTAGTCCCAAACATCTGGAGGGCTGGAGTTTGCCTATGCCTGCCCTTAACAAACTACCATTCCCAGGATTCTCTGGAGAAAACCATGTGCTTTAAACACCATGCTCACAGGAACTGCATGGTGCTGGTCAAAGATGCTACACTGTGAAAAAGCATACACTTGTGAGTGCTTTTCAGCAGAACTTGCAATATGCTATGAAAGGACACAGACACACAGGCATATTATAGAGTGTTAAGTACCTTGGTGTCCTCAATCCATGTGAGGCGCCCTTCATTCTGCTCAAGTTTGAGGAGCTCATGTACATCAATTTAAACATACTGCGGATAGTAGCTTACAGTTATAAACAGAGTGAAATGATGGAGATATTTCATTGTTGTCCAGATTTTACTCAAGCCCATCTGGAATAATGAGAGCTGTCTGCGCAGAAAGGGTTACTGGTGTACTGTGAATAATCAGTCATAAACCAGCCTATAAATCACATAACTTGCACTGCAGGTTAATCCAGCTGCATTTGGAAGACAGTTATTAAAAATATGATTGGCAAGTGTTCGCATCACAAATATTACTAATATAAATTGTAGCTCACAAGGGATTAATATTTTGAAAATATTGGCCCATTAAAGATACCTGCTTATGATAAATCTAATATCTATAACAGATTAGTTTTGTGCTTCCAACCCTAGTGGTAGACTGCATCATCAAGCAGGTGCAAATATTGCAGCTAGAAATTGAAAATCACCAAAATTGCTTACGAGATTATCAACAAGAAACTGGAATGGATTACCAGCTAAATCACACACTCTAAAAGAAGGATGACTGGCTCATAAAAATCTTACTTTTACTGAACTCAGTAATCAGATTTGTCATCCGATTTCATAAAAACATGTATTTTAAAGGAACAGCTCTCAGATCAAAAGTTTTATTAGTGCGGTTTTACAAGCACCGAAAAGTGCATTCCAGTGAAAACTTTTATCTGCTCCTATCAACAAATTATATTTGTAACAGCTTCTGCAAAAGTGCCAGATTATCCACAGTATTAAGTTTACATATTTACATTTCAACAGATCTATAAATCTCTGTAATTCTGAAGTTACAGTGAATAAATGAGAAGCTGCATTTTCTAAATTGACTAGGCAGGGGCCCTCCAGGGTTGCAGGTCAGTCTTTCCCAGGTGCAGTGGCGTAGCGTGGGTTATCAGCACCCGGGGCAAGGCAAGTAATTTGCGCCCCCTAACCCATGGATTTGCGCCCCCTAACCCGTGGATTTGCGCCCCCTAACCCGTGGATTTCCCTAACCCCCAGATGTTGCGCCCGGTGCGGCCAGCCCCCCCTGCACCCCCCACGCTATGCCACTGCCCAGGTGTACTTGGAGATGACAACAATTGAACCAGGAACCTCTGTGCACAAAACATTTATTTTATTTATTCATTAATCTCTCATCCTTCCTCCCAAAGGAGCCCAGGGTCCTACACATCTACAATAAAATAAGATACAATTAAAAATAAAATAAAAACATTTAAAAGATTTAAAACCCATTAAAAGATATAAAAATTATAAAACGCAATGGAATTTTAAAAAACCCAAGATGCAATGGCTATCAAGATGTAACCAAACAATGTATCTGGATAGGCCTTCTAAAACAGAAACGTTTTCAGAAGGTACCTAAGAGAGTATGGTGATGGCATCTGAGTAATGTCAATAGGCAAAACATGAGCTTTACCACTGAGCTGCAGTCTGTCCTCTAAAATAGAAGTAATATCATTTGGGGATAATTTTTCAAAACTTCTCCTACAGTCACAGAGAGACAACTGAGGTACCATACTAAAGTGCAGAGGATGTGGAATTGCATGAAAGCAGTGATTGTGCTCAGAGGATTTTCTCGATCCAGTACACTGCATATGGATGGAGCTCTCTAGTCCACTCACCAATAATGCCACACCTTGCCCATCCTTCCACTCTTACTGGTGCTGTGCTATATACCCAGGTGAGCAAAGCCTCCCAACTCACCTGCCCAGGTTCCAGTGATGCACCAGGTCACCCACCTCATCCATGATCAAATCATGAACAAGAGTTGTTTTATTGTGGGCTGACAGCACCATCAGATCAGAGGGCACTCGCCTACGATGACACTGCGTACGATCCATTCCATACTTCCCAGTATGTTTCTGAGCACAATTCAAAACTGACCTTGAAAGCCCTAAACCGCCTCAGCCCAGTATACCTGAAGGAGCATCTCCACCCCCATCATTCAGCCCAGACACTGAGGTCCAGCTCCGAGGGCCTTCTGGCAGTTCCCTCCCTGCGAGAAGTGAGGTTACAGGGAACCAGGCAGAGGGCCTTCTCGGTAGTGGCGCCTGCCCTGTGCAATGCCCTCCCGTCAGATGTCAAAGAAATAAACATTTATCTGACTTTTAGAAGACATATGAAGGCAACCCTGTTTAGGGAGGTTTTTAATGTTTGATGTTTTACTGTGTTTTTAATACTCTGTTGGGAGCTGCCCAGAGTGGCTGGGGAAACCCAGCCAGATGGGAGGGATATAAATAATAAATATATTATTATTATTATTATTATTATTATTATTATTATTCCCCCCTCCCCAAGACTTTGGCAATAGAAGGCCTCTGAGCTTTGCCTCACCTGCTTCCTGCGACCCAGACACATGCTGCTTTAAGATCCATTGACTTATACCATTTTAAAACACTGTCAACAAAAGCAAATACCTCTGCTATTTGACTGGTCGTAAGTGACAGCATAAATCCACATTCCAATCTGTAGCAAAGATGTATAATTGTATGAGACTCTCTTGGCAAAATGAAGCCTGCATTATAATCCAGAGAAGAATTCCGCAGACACCATAATGTCCAAAAAGGTCTGTCAGATCCCATCATAATATTCCTCTGCATTAGCTTCTGAAGTGCAAATAGCTCTCTCCATCAATGAGTGCAGTATCTGATGTCTCATCCACTGCTTAATCAAAGGCTGCCTCTATTTCTTCTTGTCCTTGCTCCTCCTGCTTAATTCCGGGGGGTGGGGGGGGGCTGCTAGCTTCAGATGGTACTCATGTCTATTTTGCAGTATGTTCAAGCTTTTCCTACATGTACATGTATATAAAGCTATATGCTATCACTCAGGCACTGACATATTTTTATATGTTTTTATTTTTAATTGTGTTGTTTTCCTGTTGATGTTTTTTGCCAGCCTGGACTCCTTTGGGAGGAAGGGTGGACTATAAATTCAACAAATATTTAATAATAATCTGGCATGATCATTTCATTTCAAAGCAAAAAAGATTTTCTTTACAGAAGAAATAAACACATTTATGCACATTGTTTCTGACAACCTTGTATGTGTATGCGATGGGAGGGGGGCGGTGGTACTGGCACAAGATGAAATTGATAATCACCATTTCCCCCCTTTGAGCTTCCTTTCTCTGATACATAAGCCTTAATGCAAAACTATATATGGCAGCTGGCAACACCCCTGCATTTTCACATACTGTGTGCCCCATGTAACTCCATTTACTCCAGGATTGCATCAGCCGGAGTCAAGATCAAAAGAGATCCTTCCACAAGCGTAATCAACTTCAGTGATCATAGACAACAGCAGCCAACGATAATAATTACCTCTAGACTAGTGTCATGGCCATCTAGAAGTTTTTTTCAGAATCAGGCCCAGAACATGAACTAGGCAGTAGGGGAAATACAATTTATTATTTATTTCATAAAATTTACACACCGCTTGGTTGTAATAAACAAACAAACAAACCAAAACACCTCAAAGCAGTTTACAAAAAGATAAAACAGTAAAATCAATAGAAATTTACAGCCACCTATCTACGGAAGTTCAATGAAAGTGATGTGGTCAAAAATTCATGAAAGTGAATATTATAGGGGAATTGTTGGACCCACCTGACAAAATTAGCATTTATGACTCATTAAAAAGAGTGCCAGACAGATCTAAAAGTCAACCATTTTATTCATTTTTATGTGGGATAATCAGTTTAGGAGATCTATATAACTATCAATATTTATAGATTCTTTGCCCAGGTTATTCAGACTCCCATGAGATAAAAAGAAAGTCAGGTTTGATGCATATGCAGTCCAACACATGTACGAAACAGCATACATACAAATGTACCAGTTTTACTGCAGTCTCTCTCAGGTCCTAAGAGAATCTGTCTCCAGTTTCAGTCACAATCCTGAATGGCGGCAACAGGGCGACAAGCACCTCATTTACACTGCAGTCTGAATCCTAGCCGGACAAAGCTCTGTTCCTGCCTGGAGCTGGTGCAGCGACTGGGCTTCCAACCAGCAGAGATCCCATCCACATGTTCAGCAGGTGAACTGGGAGCTCTCTGTCAAAGGAAAGATGCTGGCTCTGTGGGTAGAGGCTGGCAGAGTGGTAGGGCTGGGTAGAGGGACAACTCTGCCCAATGAAAACTCCCCTCCGCCCCAATAGGGTTTTGATTGCCTCCTTATGTCCTGTAAAAAGGTACACTATGGAGAAGCTGCTTTATCCATTATTTGCAGAACTGGGAGCAGAGAGAAGCATGTTTGACATTGACTCAAAAATTCAGTGTTCTGTTACATTTAGGGTATAGTGTATTCTTTTTGTCTCTTTCGCATATCCTTTCAGCTATCTTTTAAAGACTCGGTTTAATGTCTCCAATCACCTGGAAAAGATTATCTGCAATTTTAATCACTCTCTACAAATTACCTCCGGCAGTAGCTGCTGGACTGTCACTCACACACTGATAACTGGGATAAATCTGCTATGTCGAGGGAGAGCTGCTGCCAGAGTCAGAGCGTTTGGAAATTCAGAACTTATACCAGGGATGGGAAACCTGTGGCCTTGCAGATGTTGCTAAACTACAAATCCCATCATCCTTGACTGTTAGCTATGTGGCGGGAGCTAATAGAAGTTTGGGACTCCAACAACATCTGGAGGGCTGCAGGTTCACCATCCCTTATTTACACTGCTCATTAACTCTGGCTGGTGTTAAAATCCTGGAAGCAAGTCTATTATTTGTAGAGTGATTTGCAAAATCTACTGAGATTTTGGATGAAGTAAAAGTCAAAGCAAATCTGAAGAGCAGGAGTAGCCCATCTAATCTGGCCACCTGAGGTAGAACAGGAATTACTGCCACCTCCTCCCACCACCACCACTTCCGCTACTGCGCCCCAGCTCTCATCAAACTCAGTGGGAACCAGGGTGCCCCTCAAAGCATGGTCACAGGAACGCCCTGGTTCTTGCTGAACTTTACAGAAGCCGGGACACTTCTCAAAGTGTTGTCACTCAGCTTGTCTGCCAAGAGATGGGGAAGATGAGAGGCAATGTCATGCAAGGTAGTGGACTCTCCTTCCTAAGCAGAGGTTGGACAGCCATCTGTCAGCGATACTTTAGATGAGATTCCTTTCCAGCTCTACAATTCTGTGAATCTACTATCATCCCAGATTTTTGCCTTGCTGGCTGTGGATGATGGAAGACGTACAGTAGTCAAACAACATGTGGGGTGGCGGGCGACAAAATGATGGATATTTTTTTTCTATACATAAAAAGCTTTTACTTGCTGCTGCATTGATTAGTAATCAAGGGGGAGTTTGCTAACAGTTTCCATAAGGATGGCATTGCACCCCTTTAGCTGTTATATAGACCTGGGGAAAACAAAAGGCAAGCTTTAAGAGGCAAACTTACTAACACTGCATCTCCTCCACTGTTCAAAATGCTTCAACATTTGCCAAAAGAAAAACTACGTATGTGTGTTTATAGTTGAAAAATGACTGTCTCAGCTACTTGTCATATATCCTTTTTTTATGAAAAATTTAGCTTACATAAAATAGTTCCTCCTTGTAGTTTTGCAAAGAGCTTCTTTGTTAAGAAATAATGAGAATATAAAGAACAAGTAAGTGACAAGTTTAGCAGGTAATGCAAACACTTCCCACCCCACAAATTTGCTTTACAGTGGTTAATAGTGGATAAAACACGGGATATGAATCCAGTTTCACACACTGAGCAAGTCATTTTTAGACATTATGTATATAGTTATTAATGAGGGCTCAACCCTGCAAGAAGCCCACTTGCATACAGAAACCCGACTTCTGGATGTGGATAGCCTGATATCAGTTGCCTAAGCTCTGGAAACCTCCAGGTTAGACTACTGAAATGCATTGTACTTGGCGCTGCCTATGAAGATGATTTGTAAACCACGACTAGCACAGATCACAGTTGCTAGCTTGTTATCTGGAACAAGAAAACTTGAACGCATAACACCAGTTCCAGTCCCATTACAATGACTGTCTATTTCTTTCCCAGCCCAATTCAAAGTGCTGGTTTTTATCTTTAAGGCTTCAAGACCCCTATACCTAAAAGGCCACCTTTGCCTGAGCCCTGAGATCATCACATGAAGCCCTTCTTTGTATACCACTTCTAAGGGACCTCCAAGGGAGATCAGAAAGGTGGCAACAAAAGAATAGACCTTGGTAGGAGCCTGGTGGCGGAATCATCAGATAGATGCCAGGCAATAACATTTTTTGTTTTCCTGGGCATTTGGATAGCACAACTAATATTTTCAAAAAATGCAATTCTTATTAAGGTTTTTTTTAAAAAAATGATAGTTATGCAAATCACAACAATGACACAGGAAACACAAAGATTATAGCAAAGGTAAGTCTTGCTGCCATCAGTAAATATCCAAATAGTTATGTATTTTTGATATGACTCTATTGTTAAATTTGCTTTTAACAATGCTTGTGGTTTTATTATTTGGTTTGTGGTGTTGTTTTTACTTTGTTGGGACAAACTCAAAAACCTGATCTAACCTAAGCAAACCATAATAATTCTGTAGTGCTCTTGCCCGGTCTGATCACTTAAATGCAGTCCAAGTAGAAGAACTTTGTAGAGTGGTACCTTTGGTAGTAATATATTGATACAAATACCAGGAGACTGAATTTTCCCACCTGATATCACACAGTAGACCCTAGTAGTCCTGCCATAAAATATTCACTTTAAAAAAGGTAAATGAAACAATCACAAGAAAAATACAACTTTTATGACTAGGTTTCCTCTAGAATTAATGTTATATTCAGTAAGCCCATCACTAAAAATATTATTGGCATAACACTACTGGTGATTTTTAATTAACTTTTTTTAGAAATCTTTGTAACAAGTAATAGAGTTCATGTACCTTCCATGGCTGTGCATTTTTTAGAGTGGTATAAAGGTAAAGGTAAAGGTACCCCTGCCCGTACGGGCCAGTCTTGACAGACTCTGGGGTTGTGCGCCCATCTCACTTAAGAGGCCAGGGGCCAGCGCTGTCCGGAGACACTTCCGGGTCACGTGGCCAGCGTGACATCGCTGCTCTGGCCAGAGCCAGAGCCAGAGCCAGAGCCGCACACGGAAACGCTGTTTACCTTCCCGCTGGTAAGCGGTCCCTATTTATCTACTTGCACCCGGAGGTGCTTTCGAACTGCTAGGTTGGCAGGCGCTGGGACCGAGCAGCGGGAGCGCACCCTGCCGCAGGGATTCGAGTGGTATAAAGGGAAGCAAAATGTGTGTTCGCTTTACTGAGGAAACAATAGTTGACAAATGATTTTGAGAGTAAGTCTAATTAGGCTGCCTCATGATGTGGACTTAAAATAATTTTAGTTGCATTTGCTGCTTGGGTGGGCTTTCTGTGTTGGGGTAAACTGACATCCCAAAGGGTTATGGGTTATTTGTGGTCAGGCATCTAACAACCCAAGGAAATGCTCACTGCGGGACATTGCTACTGAGCGCTAATGAAATTTCTAGTTCAATAATAGAATAAATACCATCCATTATCTGGGAATTTTTAACTTTTAACTTTGGCCTTGTAACTATGCTAGCGACTGCAGTCATTTTATTAAGAGCCTCATCAGAGCCGAAGTTACTTTATAATCCTGCTTTCTCCATCCACAAATGTCAGTTTTCATTGAAATAAATGTTTCTAGTTAGCAGAAAGAAGCCTATACGAAGCAAGGCATGTGCTAAGGCTCACTTCCCCCTCTTGAATAAAGTTTTCTCTTTTGTCATCCAGGAAAAACTGCGGTCACAGATGCACATTGTGGGGAACTGCACACACAGCTACCAACTGTGGGATATAGGGACTACACATGTAATGGCCACTGAGCCAGCAGGCCCCCCAGATGCTTAGCTTTCATTAAAAATAAAAAGTCAAACAGACATTCCTGAAGAAAATTAGAGCACAAACCATGGAGATAACTCTAAGGTTTCAGCACTTGCCAGGAAGCACTATTGCCAAAGAAGCTTAACCAAGATGATCAAGGGTCTGGAAAGGAAGCCTTATGAGGAATGGCTGAAGTAGCTGGGTATGTTTAGCCTGGGAAAGAGGAGACTGAGAGGAGATATGAAAGCCATCTCCAAATATCTCAAGGACTGTCACATGGTGGAGGGAGCAAGCTTGCTTTCTCCTGCTCTGGAGGGTAGGACTCAAGCCAATGGCGTCAAATTACAAGAAAAAAGATTCCACCTAAACATTAGGAGGAATTTCCTGACAGTAAGAGCTGTTTGACAGTGGAATTTGCTGCCAAGGAGTGTGGTGGAGTCTCCTTCTTTGGAGGTCTTTAAGCAGAGGCTTGACAACCATATGTCAGGAGTGCTCTGATGGTGTTTCCTGCTTGGCAGGGGGTTGGACTCAATGGCCCTTGTGGTCTCTTCCAACTATATGATTCTATGATTCTATGATTCTTCCTGGAGGCTTTTAAGTAAAAATTGGATGGCCACCTATCAGGGATGATCTAGTTGAGATTCCTGCATTGCAAGGAGTTGGACTAGTTGACACTCAGGGTCCCTTCCAGCTCTACAATTCTCTAATTCTCTGATTAATCACTTAATGACTGTTGCTAAGCAATCACAGCAAGAAATGCTGATCAGTCTCACCTGCAATTTGGAAAGGGGACCTCTAGGGGCAGCAGAAAAAGCAAGGTTGGCTTACTGCTGCTGGGCTGATGCTGAGCAAAGGGGGTGTATGGGAAATGCATCAGGAAGACAAAAATGTATTGAGGAGTTAGTGATCTGACACAGTCACCTTTCCTGCCTCTGTTCCTTCCACCTCCCCGCTCTTATTAAGTTTTTTAATGGTGTGAGAACAGTTTTCAATGTCCTGAGAACGTTAGGAGGAGGTGAAGCCACACACACAGCTGCTTTAATCAGTTGTGGAGGATAGTGCTGGGCACTTCTTTGATGTTGGACATTGTTTTGAGAAAAGTATTTAAACAAATATAGCCCAGGACACTGCCCCCCTATCTTGCCAAAGGCAAGGTGGTTCTTTTAAAATGAGATTCAGAAGCAATACATGATGCACAAGTGAGTGAGAAGGTTAAAGATTTTATTCAAAAACAGCAAGCAATGTATACATACCAAGCAAGCACTTCAGCCTGCCACTTGGAAGCCCTTAAGAAACAGTAAGGCGGCTCCCCCAGGTAGCCTCAGTTTGCAAGGCCCTGCAGCCGATCAGAAACTCTGCCCAAACAGTCCAATTTTATAGATAGCCTGTGTGGCTTCCAAGACTGCTATGTGCAGATCATGCATTAGCCACTCCCTCCCAGTGCCTCACTTTATTTCACACTACCCAAGTGAATAAAACACAATTGGCTGCTTGGGCATGTTAAACTCAAAAGCAATTCCTTTAAAATAAACAAGACTTAGAAAAAATCCTACTTAGGACTTTCCTATTTTTTTTAAAAAAAAATGGTGCTATTGCAATATCACCACCCCCAGTTTCCCATGTACCCCACTTAGCCACTACCAGGCTCTTGGCACCACTGGGCTGTTGTTCATTATTAATAAAGAAACTATAAAGCAATAGCAGCAATAAAAATAATTTGTAAAATTAGTTTCTGAAGATACTGTGAATATTCTCATATGTCCATGTATGGAGGGGGGAGTTTATGATTTTTAATGTAACTAATTTTAAACTGTGTAAATGGGGGGGGGGGAATGAGTGAATATCTGAAATAAATACCATCTACAGGATTGACAAAGAGGGAAATATCACAGTTGCTGAAGGCAATCTTCAATTAATAGGACTCAAAGCATCAGATTAAAGGAAAACAATATTCTATGGGAAATAACATGGTGAAATAACATTCCTAGGAAGAAGAAATGTCACATTTAAAAACAGTTGTGCTCACTGGCTTACATGCATCCAGGTTTTAACACTAGCTTATTCTTTCCTATTAATAACTGCTCTCTTATCATTAGCTAATCCCCCCAGTGCTTCTTCTCACACCAGTATAGGAAAAGGTCCAGAGAAAAGCAAGTAAACCAAAATACTTGTACAGAAAAAAGTTTTTCAGGTATCATTCTAATGGAAAATCAGCACAGTTTGTTCAAGGCTACATTTCCCTGGTTGGCATGCATAATTGATGTATGTCACATTTTATATAATGATTGCAAGGTAAATTCAATTTTATATTTTCCTTGTTTTTGTCCTCTAAGAAGCTCTCATCATCACATATCAATTCCAGTGCACAACAAAGAAAGGAAACAAATCACTCCAATGAATGTAACATCAAAACTGATTAGAGACAGAGAAAGATTAATTGCTTGTGTCAGAAATAAATAAAGGAGGTAGGATGAAATTGCTATTGGATTCTAAAATATAGTGTGTGTGTGTGTGTGTGTGTGAGAGAGAGAGAGAGAGAGAGAGAGAGAGAGAGAGAGAGAGAGATATCAAATATAAATGCAGCACAGGGCTATAAAGTGATTTTTTTAAAGTTAAATTTAGAAAGGCCATATTACAAAATACCTCAAAACAACTTTTGTTTCAGTAAGTTGAAATAGTAATGGGTTGGATACGGCTGCAAGTGCTGGTCTGAAAACATTTGCACAAGAGTTTATGCAACACTGTAAAGTGAATTCTACAGCAGTTCTGCTGCTTCGGCTTCCACAGGAGGTTGCATGGATGGAAGAACACCTTTGGATCTAGTTTAACTATCCTGCGTGAGGATAGTGAACAGTGTGTTCTAGTGTGAGGTGTGAGACAGAGCTCCCATGAATAAGAGATGCCTTCTGCATGCAGAACGGCATGTTTGGATCCAAGTATTTGTTGCTCTGTGTCGTAGGTCTTAGATGCAGATGGAGTGAGGGAGGGGGGAGCCAGGCCAGACCACAGGTGAGGAGTGGCTGACAGATGACACTGGGGAGGGATCCAGTGACCTGGGAAGCAGAGCCCAAGGAAGATAAGCCTGGGAAGGTCCTGGCAGGTGGAGGATATACCCTACCTCCCAAGCAGGACTGTAACTAACTAAACACTTGAGAAGTAACTATGCGCAAGAAAACATTCCTGCAGTCGGCTAGCTAGGGTGGAGCCTGCTGACATTTCCCCAGCAATAGAAAAACTACATTTTGGGCAAGTACAAATGCACCCATTGAGAATGGTGTTCAGCACCCATTTGCCAAGGTTGTGGCAGTCCATTTTGGGTAGAAGGCTGGAGCCTTCCTCACACTGGAAGTGAGGCAGTGTCATTGCTGCTGTTAGCAGCTGATTTTGTTCTGAATGGGGGAGAATTTTGTGATTTGTTGACTTCTAGGAGGGTAGCGGGGTCTGTTCCATGGTTTGTTCAGCCCTGTTTCCAAAAGTTCTGAAATGATTGTTGTAGGAATGTGCTGAATCTTTCCTGTTCGGTTTCTTGTCATCTCTCTTATGAATGATCAGTATCTTGCATTTATTTCTGTATTTAACTAGAATGTCTTTCAGAGCTTCTTCTCCAAAAGGTTTGCCAGCCACATAGGGGGCGATGCAGAAGTTAACACAGGACTGTGTATCTCAAGGCCAAAGTGAGAGCATTTGGGTCAAAATTAAGGGAGAGAAGAATAACAGTGACCTCATTGTGGGAGTTTACTATAGATCCCCGAGCCAAACGGAGGACATAGATGATGCCTTCCTGGAACAGATGGCCAAGCATGCAAAAGGAAGGGAGATAGTAGTAATGGGGGACTTCAATTACCCGGATATTTGTTGGATGTCAAACTCAGCCAAGAGCATAAGGTCAAACAGATTCCTCCCTGGCCTTGCAAACAACTTCATTGTCCAGAAAGTGGGAGAAGCAACAAGAAGAACAGCCATTTTAGATCTGGTCCTAACCAATGTTGATGACCTGGTTAGTGGGGTAGAAGTGGAAGGATCATTAGGCGCAAGTGATCATGCTCTTCTGAAGTTTACTATACAGCGGAAAGGAGCAGCCAAGCATACTAGGACTCAATTTATTGACTTTAAGAAAGCCGACTTCATAAAACTTAGGGAAGTGCTGGGTGAGATCCCATGGACAATAATACTATAAGGAAAGGGAGTTCATGATGGCTGGGAGTTTGTTAAGAGGGAGATAGTAAAAGCACAACTTCAGGCAATACCAATGAGACGGAAACATGGAAGGTGCCTAAAGAAGCCAGGGTGACTATCTAAAGAACTTTTAACTGAGTTAAGATTAAAAAAGGATGTGTACAAAAAATGGAAAAGGGGAGAAAACACCAAAGAGGAATTCAAACAAATAGCCAGCACGTGTAGACACAAAGTCAGAAAAGCTAAAGCACAGAATGAAGTCAGGCTTGCTAGAGAGGTTAAAAACGACAAAAAAGGCTTTTATGGGTATGTTCGTAGCAAAAGGAAGAACAAAGAAACAGTGGGGTCACTCAGAGGAGAAGATGGTGAAATGCAAACAGGGGACACAGAAAGGGCTGAACTCCTCAATGCCTTCTTTGCCTCAGTCTTCTCCGATAAAGAAAACAATGCCCGACCTGAAGAATTTGGAGCAAATGATTCAGCAGAGGAAACACAGCCCAGAATAACTAAGGAGATAGTACAAGAATACTTGGCTAGTGTAGATGTATTCAAGTATCCAGGGCCAGATGAACTGCATCCAAGAGTATTAAAAGAACTGGCAGATGTGATCTCAGAACCACTGGCAGTCATCTTTGAGAATTCCTGGAGAACAGGCGAAGTCCCGGCAGACTGGAGGAGGGCAAATGTCCCTATTTTCAAAAAGGGGAAAAGAGAGGACCCAAATAATTACCGCCCAGTCAGTCTGACATCAATACCAGGGAAGATTCTGGAGCAGATCATTAAGCAAACAATCTGTGAGCACCTACCTAGAAAGGAATGCTGTGATCACCAATAGTCAGCATGGATTTCTGAAAAATAAGTCATGTCAGACTAACCTGATCTCATTTTTTGACAGAATTACAAGCCTGGTAGATGAAGGGAACACAGTGGATGTAGCCTACCTTGATCTCAGCAAGGCATTTGACAAGGTGCCCCATGATATTCTTGTAAAGAAGCTGGTAAAATGCGGACTTGACTATGCTACCACTCAGTGGATTTGTAACTGGCTGTCTGACCGAACCCAAAGGGTGCTCATCAATGGTTCCTCTTCATCCTGGAGAAGAGTGACTAGTGGGGTGCCACAGGGTTCTGTCTTGGGCCCGGTCTTATTCAACATCTTTATCAACGACTTGGATGATGGACTCAAGGGCATCCTGATCAAATTTGCAGATGACACCAAACTGGGAGGGGTGGCTAACACCCCAGAGGACAGGATCACACTTCAAAACGACCTTGACAGATTAGAGAACTGGGCCAAAACAAACAAGATGAATTTTAACAGGGAGAAATGTAAAGTATTGCACTTGGGCAAAAAAAATGAGAGGCACAAATACAAGATGGGTGACACCTGGCTTGAGAGCAGTACATGTGAAAAGGATCTAGGAGTCTTGGTTGACCACAAACTTGACATGAGCCAACAGTGTGACGTGGCAGCTAAAAAAGCCAATGCAATTCTGGGCTGCATCAATAGGAATATAGCATCTAGATCAAGGGAAGTAATAGTGCCACTGTATTCTGCTCTGGTCAGACCTCACCTGGAGTACTGTGTCCAGTTCTGGGCACCACAGTTCAAGAAGGACACTGACAAACTGGAACGTGTCCAGAGGAGGGCAACCAAAATGGTCAAAGGCCTGGAAACGATGCCTTATGAGGAACGGCTAAGGGAGCTGGGCATGTTTAGCCTGGAGAAGAGGAGGTTAAGGGGTGATATGATAGCCATGTTCAAATATATAAAAGGATGTCACATAGAGGAGGGAGAAAGGTTGTTTTCTGCTGCTCCAGAGAAGCGGACACGGAGCAATGGTTCCAAACTACAAGAAAGAAGATTCCACCTAAACATTAGGAAGAACTTCCTGACAGTAAGAGCTGTTTGACAGTGGAATTTGCTGCCAAGGAGTGTGGTGGCGTCTCCTTCTTTGGAGGTCTTTAAGCAGAGGCTTGACAACCATATGTCAGGAGTGCTCTGATGGTGTTTCCTGCTTGGCAGGGGGTTGAACTCGATGGCCCTTGTGGTCTCTTCCAACTCTATGATTCTATCATTTTATGATTCTATGATCTGCTTCCCAGTGTCAAAGCCATAGCGTGTCTGGCCACTACATCAGGTACGGGGCACAAGATGTATATTCATCATAGCATCTACTATGAATGTTGCTGAACTGTGTAGATTCAGTATGGTTTAGCGGGGTGACTCATATCCTGAGTAGGGTTGTCTAAGAGGTCATCCACTCACATTGAAGATGCACAAGCAAACACTGAAGCTGTGCAAGCTGCTCAGATGGGCAAGGCATTGGCTTCCTGTGCTCTGTGGATGACATAGTCAAGGCAGTGTTCATTGGGATCCTTCAGCTGGGAGTCTCCTTCCCTTGGATGTAGAGCCTTGGAAACTACAGTGAAAAAAACTGGATCCACACTGGGCAGTTTAAGAGAGTCCATGAGATCAGAGTCTAGGTAGTATAGCTTATTAGCGAGCACCATCACTTTTTTATATTGGAGGGGTAAGTCTCATTACGTCCTGGTAACTTTTTTCAGCAGGGCTGGAACTGGAACGTCCAGCACAGAAAGTTGTGGTTCCTTTAGCATTTTAGCTTTAGATGGAATTGGAGATGGCTCTGCAGGGGGATCATTAAGCTCTAAGGTAGCGAAGGCTTTACCCAGGAAAGAAATATAATGAGAATCCTGAAACAGCCAGTGGGAGGGTTGTTGGGGAGTTAGTGGGTTGTTACTCCATTCATCTTCATCTTGATCCATGAAAGCAAAAGGATCAGAGAACTCAAGACTGTTGGGACTGTGCTCAGTCTTGGGTTACTAGATTAAGATCCTTTTACATCCCAAAGGGATTGAGAGACTGGGTTCTGGTTGTAGACTGCAGTCTGGCTGAAGCAGATTCCATGGAATGTATGTTAGGTTGCCCAGAGTTGAGAGAGGGGCTTTTAGGCACTGTCTGTGCTTTCATGCTGGCAGGTCTTGTCTCAGATGATGAAGAGGCTTTTAAAACAGGCAGAAATTCAGCTGTAAGCTGATGGAGGAGGGCCTGCTTGATTTGATTAAGCACATCCTCAGACAGGTATTCATAATAGCTGGAGGGGAGGACCCCAGAAGAGCCCTGGTCCATATTAGTAGCTGGAGGAGAGGATTCTTCCTCATCCAATGATTCAGAGGGGCTACTGGAAAGTAGAAAATGTGCTTAAAGCCTTTTGCTTGCCTCTTTTCCTTTTCCCAGTTGGGATCTGCTTCAGAGGAGGGGGTAGTGGTCTGTTTCCCCCCCCCCCCAGTTATTTAGCCCTCCTAGCCTCTCCAGACTGATTATTATTTAAATGAATAATCTTTTTAAAAGAAATCCCAAATGCTGAATCGGAATGGGTAGCAGGGGAATATAGCACACCCAATCGATATATGAGTGGGGTGGATGCAATCTGCTCTTAAGCGAAGATGTAAGGCTTTCCTTCTGGAGAAATGGCTTTAAAAAGCTCAATGAAGAGGTTTCCTTTTTGCAGATGGGAAGAAATGGCTTTCGCGCCAAAAGACGTAGCTTGCATGTCTCTCCAGGCTTCCCCTTGCATTCCTCCTTCACTACAGCTGCTGTTGTAATGGAGAAATTCCCTTTTCTCCCTTGGTCAACCACTTACAGCAGGAGGAAAATGATGAAAATATTAAGATTCCTTTTTAAAGAACAGCAGAGAAAATGGAAAGTGGGCAGGTAGGGGAGCACACTCCTATAATAAGGAAAAAAGCCACAGAAAGCTTTAAACTTAATGATTAAATAAAAGTCTAAGAAGAAGTATTGAGCAAACTACTTTAGAAATACAAGATAAAATATTTTTTTACAGGTAAAAACCTGAAAGCTCAGAGGGAGCTTGTGGCAACTGGCTGCACTTTGACCAGAAGGCAGGAGCAGAACTGCAGAACCACCTCCCAAAAGCTTGCTGCCTGCCTTCAATCAAGGGGTGGTTCTGTCAACCTGTTTTCACCTGCTGCCAGAAGGATAACAAAGAGGGAACCAGTCTGGGAGCAGCCACTGAGAAGGCTTTATTCTGCATCCCCACCAAGCATGCCTGGTAGGCGAGGACCAAGAGAAGATCTCTGCTGAAGATCTCAGAGCCCAAGCAGGTTTGTATAGGGAATTATGGTCCTTCAGATAGCCTGGACCTAAGTTGTATAGGACTTTATTGCCTGACAACGTCAGATAGTATCAATAAGCAGCTGACAAAGCATTGTAGGATATTGAAAGCAAACTGTACTCTTCCAGGCATGTACTAATTCACAAAAATAGGCAATCAACTTGTCAGCAGAAGGTAAAAAATACTGGAAAGATTCCACTCCAGCAGCCCTGGCTTCCATAAAGGAGGGATTTGTAAATGTTATTCTGCAAAACAGAGATACAACAATAGTGTCCATGTTTGTTCAACACATCATACGTGGATGGCAAACTGTATGTAATGTGTTGCATGGAGGCAGTCAGCCCGAATACATCCATGCCTGGAGGAATCAAACCAATCTTGTGCATGTATTAACTCCCTTTGGAACTGGGGAAAAACAACAAGAAAGATCTTGGTGGCAAGGGAAATTTCAATATGGCAGCGAATTATGGATAGCATTTCTAGCAATAGTATCCATATAGATCTAGCTCAGTTCCTAAACACTTGTGCAGCTGCTTGAAATTAGCTTTCTGGGTGACAAAAGAATATTGAATGATTGCTGGAGCATACAGCAGATATTCGTCTACATGACAAGAGCAGTGGAGAGAACAAGTCAATGCAGAATTTCCCCCGGAATTTTGCTTGACAGGAAGAAATCTTAAAGGTTATCAAGAAAGTGAGCAAAATGAAATGTCATTATTTCCAAGACAGATTTAAACATGGCACAACTCATAAAGCGCTCTGATTTCGGGCTGTGCTAGATTTCCATCCTATTTGTTGAGTGAACCAATGTTGTATAAAGTTGAGTCACAGCAGAGAAATCCAATTCCCCCCCCCCTCAACTTTTATGTACCTTTTCTTCACATGAAAAAACAATCTTATTGGAGCATTAATTTCATTTTTGTCAATCTGATCCATGGAGGCTAAGCAAATGCAAAATCTGCAACCCTGCAACCCAGCATGAACTAAAAGCAGTTTGACAGGATGATACAGCTGGTCTAAGCCTGACCCTGGCATTGCAAAGTCTGTTACATGGAGGATTTGGCCTGCCTTGCTTTGTTTTCTTCCCACTCCCTACATCTTAGCTGCTGGAATTCCCCATCAAAAATTAATGCAACAATATGTTTCAGACACTCCATCTGTAGCCTCAACATCTGCTGAGTCTGCCTCCCCATTAAAACCTCAAAGTGAAATCCTTTCTCCTCACCTGCCATTCCCTCCACTTTTGAGCACACCTTGATGGTAAATTATTGTTTAGCAGGATTTACTTCCTCAGTTGAAAACACCAAACAATAACTTTATCTTCACAATGGTGATGAAAGGAAGACTGTACAGAGGGAGGGGGGATTGTAAATGAGCAGAGGGGAGATTGCTAAAGTAGAACAGCAACTTGGGACTAGTTTTTAAAAGGCAAGCGTTTCAAAGAGTGGTAAAACATTTTGTTAAACAATAAATAACACATAAATCTGCCCTGTGCCCTGAGATCATCTGGGGTTCAAGTTCCTTTGCTTATTGAGACTGGGATGGAGAGGCTGAAGAATGGGCATTTTCTGGTGTGGTACTGCTTTTTAGGATTGCCCTTTCTAGATCCATGTACATGTTGCCCAAAATGGCTGTGGCCACAAATCATGGTAAACCACAAACCCCAGCACAGGAAAAAAATCTTTCTACTCATGGAGGGAGGGAGGAAGCGAACCATCACCTCTTGCTTAACATTAGGTCTGGACTAGGGTTTGGTTTACTCCTGTGGTTTCTCTTCTGGTTCTACTGGCTGTAGTTTGCTGGAACAAAACAAACCACAGTCTCTGGCTCAGATATAAGGCAACATTAGGGTCATGGTTTGCTTCCTCCATGCACTAACCACACCCCATTGAGGTTTTTTTATGAGAAGGGATATAAATATATTTGATAAATGGTTCAGACTAATTTATTCGAATGACATGGTGGAGGCATTCAAAATGTTTGGGTAAGTATAATTTCTGATCAATAGGAATGCAGTTGGCACCATAATAATAACATTTTTATTATTTGTGTGCTGCCCACTGGACTGGGTTGCCCCAGCCACTCTAGGTGGGTCCCAACAAAATATTTAAAACACAATAAAACATCAAATATTAAAAACTTCCCTATAAAAGGGGAAATACCACAAATGTTGTAGGATATTATTTTGGGTACTTAAATGTAGCACCATAGAACCCTTAATATCACCTCCTTCTACAGTTTGTATTATAAATAAGGCTAACTGAATCACTAGACAAATTTGAGGAAGGAGCTATTTAATGCAATCTGGGCACCTCTGATGCCTTGGGACAAAACACCTTGTTACTACAAGTGGAAACTGGCTAGGCCAACATGACATCCTTATATTTCAAATTAATTACAATATAACCAAACCAAGAATTAAATTTCAGCCCCCTCAGTACTTTAATCTTATCAGCAGGACAATGGGTTCCTTCCTTTACATTTGCAGTGCTTGGGAGGACGATTTATCTTCGTTAAATAATAATTGGCTTTATTATCTTTTGACTCTTCAGAACCACAGGCTGGCAAGGTTTTTAAAAATTTCATCAATCTTATTTTGCGTTTTTCAAAGCTGGCACTGAAAGCTTGGAGGGAAGACGTCAAAGCCTGCAAAACACATTGTATCTCCTAACATTATGAATTGGACTCGAGAATATCTAATTTACTAATACATCTACTAAAGTGACAGGCACCTCTATATTTCATAACTTGAACAAGGAATTCCAGAAGCAAAGACCTGAATTGCAGTTTCAGATGATTAGTGTTGCAACAGGAATCCAACCTTCTAAAAACACTTACAAATGCTCACCTTTTGCAAACTTGCTTTTTCAGCCATTTACTCAATCTACACTTCTTGTGTCTTTTCACAAAGTGTTTGAAGATGCACAGAGATATAATGTCACATTGTTAACACTTCTAAAGATGGGATACTGTATATTGGTTAAGAGATACATATCAGGCTCTGAATTTTGCTCTAGACATAATTGTCCATCAGAGGGGCCAGGATTGAGGATTGAGGGGACCCAACATGACGTGGCATTGCACACAGGGCCCTCTGAACATTGAGGGAGCCCCCTCAAAAAAAGATTGGGGGGAGGGCACAGTGCCTCAGCCCCCAGGAGCCAACGCCCTTGTTGTCCATCCGCTATGGGGTGATTTGGGCGACAAGTCTTGGTTTTTTTCCTGGCTTGTAAATTCATCTGGGGGCCTATGCACACTGGGGAACTATGCTGTTAGCCGCTCTGAGCCCAGCTTCGGCTGGGGAGGGCAGGATATAAATAAAATTATTATTATTATTATTATTATTATTATTATTATTATTATCATTTTGTTCATGCCTTGTTTCCTTCTGCTTGTCACTGTGCAGACTAGTACCACCACAAGTTTTGACTGGAATCCTGACCACACCTTACTCTGCACTATTTCAAGGAGGTGTCCCTGAAAACGCACAGTATATCCTGTCCATCACATTGTTTTGCTGTTTCACTTTCCTTTCTTCTTACCTACCCTTTCTGTACCCTTTCCACCACATTGTGCCACAATTGCACATGCCTCCATTTTCTACTGCTTTTTTGAGGGGGTTCTTGTCTTCCTGCACACATGCGCATAAGCCCACAATATCCTGTTGTTGCTTCTCTCCCCCGCCCTCCTTGCCCCTCCTGGACAAAGCCCACTCTTTTGCAGGCTAAATGGACTGAAATGAACACACTGTTAAGAGCTGGTCAGCATTGGGACGGACTCTGCTTCATTAGAGCTTCCAAAGCAGAGGTTAGATGGCCATCAGCCAGGGATTTTTTAGTTGTGATTCCTGCTTCACAGGGGGCTAGACTAGATGAACCTCTGGGTCCCTTTCAACTCTACACTTCTACAATTCTATTATTCCTGCCTGGTTGCAATCCTGTTCAGCTTTATTCATGTCTGTTGAGTTTAGTACATTTATTGTTTCCTTTCTTCTCAGTTTCAATCTCAAGGCACACACCATTATATTGTTTTCTTTTAAAAAATATATAGGTTAACACCTTAAAAGCATTTCAGCTACTCCAGTACTCAAATATCATCAAAGCAGTTCTTATCAAGATTATGACCTTTTCATTGGCAAAAAAAAAAAAAGGCCTCAGATTTCAGTTTCTCCTGTTATTCTCTAAATCATTATCTCCCCACCCCCACCCCTATCAGTCAAAAGACCACCTGTGTGGACTTCAAATCCCACTTTTATTTCCCCCCTCTTCATTTTGTTTTCTTCGCTATATGTCCATGCCATTCTTTGTAGCCTACGGTGTGTTGCAAATGTTTTATTCACATGGCCACAGACTGACTATTCCCAAATGTTAATTAAGATCAGAAAATGAGCTGCAGAGTGCATTAGTGGTTATGTAATACAGACCATTAAAGCCTGCTTTATAAATGAATGTCATTAAATTCTAAGTATAGCTGTTTTTCCTCTGCTGCCAGGGGGGAAAAATGAGAGACACGGCACCTTTTATTCAAGATTTTTCAGGCAACTTAGCAAGGTGGAGGGGAACGTAATTATCAAACCCATTTTGTAATGTAAGAGAAGAAGTCTGTGCCAAAAGCTGCAAGGTTTTCTGGGTTTGGCTCCTCATTATGTGACAATAGCTTAGTTCATCCCTAACATTGAGCCAAACCATGGTTTAGCATGAATGCTCAAGCTCCCAGAGACGCAGGTCATGGCTGCTTGGTTCTGCTGCTGCTGCACTATTGGAAGTTTAGTCATGGTTTTGGTTATTGTGTCATCTGAACGTGGGCTTGTGGTTTATTTTATATTGAAGTTTTTGAGCTATTGTTAAGGTAAATTGCCAAAAATGACACTGCCCACATGGGTTGCCATCTATCTGGATTTTCCCTGACATTTAAGCGATATCTGCCTGGACACTGTTTCCAATGGCCGATTACCAACTATGTCTGGGAAATTGCGTATGGCAACCTTTTGGCATGAGGAGGTTGGTATAAGCAGTAATAGGAGCAGCTGCATAAGTTAGTATGAAACTAACTTCAGTTCTGCATCCAAAATATGAGTATGGCTTGCAAATCCTATGCCATTTAAAAAGCACATCAACCAGAAATAGCTATATAGAATCTGTGAAGATAGACAATTCTAAAATGTGCGGAGAAGTCTACACCTCACTCCCATCTCACAGAACAGCTGGATCATGACACTTATGCCACGCCCAAGGTCCCAATAAGCTCTGCTTGGCATTGTTTTTTCCATGGCAACCCTGCATTTCTTATGCGGCTGACCAGCAGGCCTAGTTCAATCTGTCGTTTCTTTAGCAAAACACTTGCATATTTAACTAACTGCTCTCGATTATCACTGGACTGCTCAACAATTCATTTTTAGAAAATAGACCTTAGGCAAGTAGATGCTTTAGTCACCAAAAAGCAAGCATTTTACCTTTTAAATTATATGTATTAATCATTTTTTTTCTAAAAAGAAAGAATCAACAGGAGATGCTGGACATAAAAAATACAGAATGTGTGTGTGATATAAACCAACCACAGAAGCAGTTGATCTGAAATGGTATGAAATCAAGAGCAGCAAAATACCAGTCACTCACGAAGAGAAAACATAAATGGACTTCTGTTTAGAACAGGTATTTAAAAACACCCCTTCAAAGCTATTCTTTTTCTTTTGCGATACAAACTGTTTAATGCAAACCTTTCCTTTTGGTGATCTTTGCTGAGAATAGTTTCACTTGTACAAGGTACTTTTTAAAAAGTAGGAGAAAAGTGTCCACTATACTAACACTGTAACACACCTTTTAAAACCTATATTAACCCATTAATAAGGAAACCAATTTCATTTTGCCTTACTTGCTTCACAACATCTAAACAACATAAAACTGGCACAAAATGCCTGTTTTGATCCATCATCTTTTGGAATCTGTGAATCTAACAAGGATGATTCCCTGCCTAGTAATTTTTTGGCTATCACACCATCACATGTTCTAATTCAGATCATACAGCAGGGTGCCCATTATCTGAGCCATAATTTGCACAAACCTCTAATCACACAGACCCACTATCTATGTCTCCTGTAGGTAAGGTTTAAAATGAAACTAAACTGGTTTAAAGGCCCCAAGGATCTGCTAGGAGGCAGGTATACCATAGTGCAGTAGCATCCTCAATCATCAGCATATTAGGGCTCGTCCATACTTCCACTTGCCCAATGACAAGGAAGCACAGGTCCAAGGGGTTTCCTGCTTGACCCACATTTTCCACGCATGGATCTGAGTGATTTTCCCCTTGCCCTGTTCCTTTCCCATGGAAAACCCACAACACATTGCAAATGCTTCCTTTAGGGCACGAATTATGATAAAATGCTTCAAGTGAGTGATATTGAATGTATGTGCTGGTTGTGTGTGATGTGGTCATCACTTCAGTTAAGAAGTCGTCATAGAAAAATACTAATAGCATCAGCTCTTCAATGCACACAAAAGAAAAGAATGCAAAAGTCCAGCTTTAAAAAATACTGATTGATTAAAGAGTTTTCATTCAAAAGGGCACCCAAATGTGTGGCTTTTTTGGTATGAATTTCTGCAAGGAAAGTGACAGGTTTAAACCCTGAGACCAAATTTTCTTTGCTTAATGCACACTTAGAATCCGCTAATCAAAGAAAGGCTGAATTCCTTCCAGGGTCTTGCTTTTTGTAGGTAATACTGCTACCTCCAAAATTGCTGCTAAAGCTATTTTTTTGTGGGGGGGAAATGTCTCTCCATGGAATACATGTCATCCTTTTCAGAATACATTTTTCAAAATCAGTACTCACCTGTCACACTCAGGTAAATAAATGGGCTTGTCTTATTCTCTCCGTTTTTTTCATTGACTGCCTGGACATAGTAGCACCCAGCATCCGCTGCTGATGTCGCAAGAATGACCAACTGATTCTCTAGTGTGATGGTTCTATTTGGGGGGAAAAGGCAAAACAGGGTTTGTTAAATTAGGACAAGAAGATTAAAGTTGCAAAATATATCTCTCAAATCTGGCAGGCTTGCAGAGGAAATCCCTCTCAAACTGCCTGGAAATCATTGAAGTTCATTGATCTCTCTTTCTTTGGATTTTTTATGATTTTTAATTTGACAGAGGCCAGAATCTAGAACACTCAGGAATGGGCAGTGACTTGTTTATACACAGTGGGGTTTTTGAATATATTTCTCTTAACCCCATGCTATATCAGAAACTACTTTTGAAACTCACCTTGATTTTAAAAGCAATTCATCATTCAGAATGAAAGGCAGCTGCTTGAAAAACACAACCCAGTGTACACATAGTTCTGCAATTCTTTGCACTCTAGCTATAGAAAGATTAAAAGGAGCACCTAAAGCAAACTGCATGAAGCACCGGAGATCTGTATTCAGATAAAGGTTGTATTTTTACCTTTAAGCAGCTTCTAGGGTTCTGATTTGAAGTAGATATGCTGTGCAATAGGTGGTTTAATCTTTTCCTTCTGCTGTTTTCTAAATCTAAGTTCCATCCCTATGGATCTAATAGCAGGTGGTAGTGGAAGAGACATGATTTAGATCAAGAAAACAGCACAGAGGTAAAGTTATCCCCTCCCTGAGCACCAGTGGCAAAGATCCAGTGGCAAAGATTTTTGTATTTAAATGTTGGCAAATGCAAACAAAGATCTTCTGCATCTTGGGCAGTTTGACTCTTAGTGACACCACCAAGCTCTAATATTTAATTCAAACAATTGACTCCAGTCATCCCAGTAAATACTATTTCATTGCAAAGACAACAACAACAGCAATACATGAAGAGCTACCCTATGGCTTCTTCAGACAGACCTGCTTCTTAAACATTCATCCTTATTTGCTTGTCCAAATCCTATTTTAAGGTTATATGATATTCACTGTTTGCTGAGCACTTGTTCTGATTTCCTTCCAGGAAGATTATACAACAATGAACAATCATCCTGATTTTTGATTGCATAGGAGTGATATGTCTTTCCATCAATTTCCTCATCACTTTCCTAACTGCAAAAAGACTATTGTTGCTTTTAAAGTGAATTTGTTGTGCCAGAGTAATTGAGTACTGTACTTGATTACTCAAATTTAATTTTTGCAGTCTGCAATCAAACTCCTCTTGCAAAATACTTACAGCTCAGAGGTAACCTTATGAAATGTCACTGTTAAGAGAATGCTAATGTCCATTTCTGGGGAAGTGAGAATGTGTGGAGACAGATCAAAGTCATCAGAATCTCAGGAGATACAAACGTATGGCCTATGAAGCTTCATATACCAAGAGCTGCAGCAAATAGCTAATTAACATGCTTAGCTCAAAGAAGTTCTAGAGAAAAGGAAGAGCAAAGCTGCTTCTGACAGCTGTAATTGTACCACCTCCTAAATTAGGGCCCATCCATACTTTTGTTTGATTTCAAGTCATGGGTACCAGAGGGTCATTTGTTTGTTTCTGTCCCACCGCTTTCTCCAGAAACTAGATTCCCCAGTCTACTGCTGAATCAGAACAAACTTCCATCTGCAGAAAACCCAATTGATGTTTGTTCTGATTTAGCAGTAAACAGTAGTTTTTCCTAGGGAAAGTGATGGGGCAAATAATAATAATAACAACAACAATAAAACTTCTCAGCCCCATGACTTGAAATCACTTGAAATAACGAGATAAACGGCAGTGTGGGTGGGCCCTTAGCATGGCATCTTCTCAGAGGAATCAGCAAAGTCTAGTATAAATTTGCCCTTTCTTGTAAGAAATGCTTCTATAAACCAGTCCTTGTAAAATTGCTCTAGCCTTTTATGTCTTCTTGCCTGCAACACTAGACTTTCCACATTTACTCAGCAATCAACCTCCAGTTTTAAATTAAAATCTATAACAATTGATGGACAAATCATTGTCAAAGAGTTTTCCAGCACGCTTCTTCAAAAAGCAGAGGCCACAGATGGGAAGAATGGGGACGATGGATGATTTGTGTTTGTTATCTTGACTTCTGGGAGAAATGATGCTATCTTTAAGTTGTAACCAATCTCTCAGAGGCTGCAATGGTCTGTGCTGTAGTAACCATCTCTTCAGTACATCTCTTGATTGCATTCATCTCTTGAGTACATTCATATATAGTGCTAATGCTACTGCAACCTGTTCAGCGGCGGTGGCAGCACTTGGAGAAGGCACAAGAGAGCACTCGGAGGGAACATTCCATTATAAGTCTTAATAAATGTGCACAATCTTAGTGGTATTTTGTAACTTGGAGACTATGTGCCCATATTGATAACTCCCCTCTCAGATTTCCAAGACCTATGCCATGTTCTCAGCCATGCAGGTGTAACTCAGCTTGCATGGAATGATGGAGAGGAACTAAGTGGTTGGTGGTGATGTGGCTTTGGTAAGGAGGTTCCAAGGAGGGCAGTGGGACAATGTTAGCATCATAACTTATTGGTGGCCCAGAAAAGACTTTGGAATAAGCAAAGCTCCCACACAGAGGACTTACTCACACTTCCACTTGCCCTGTGCCTAGAAAGCAAGGGGCCAAGCAGCTTACCCTTGCCCCACTCCTTTCACAGGGAAAACCCACTCTTTAGTGCTAAATCAGAGCAAATGTCAATCCAGAGAAAACCCAAAGTGCTTTTTTGTCCGATTGTGGTTTCCCCCCAGGGAAAGGAGCAGAACAAGAAGAGTGGATAAGCTCTGAAAGCGGGTGGTTAGGAAGGATTTTTTTTAAAAAAAAAAAATGGAGTGCTGGGATTGCAATTAAGGTAAAAGCTGACAGGGACTATATTGTTGGACAAGATACATTACTTCAAAGATTCCTGCATTTCGGGGGGGTTGACTATATGACCTTTGGGGTACCTTCCAACTCTACAGTTCTATGATTCTACCTAATAAGCCCTAATTTTAAGGGGTCTGCACTGCATATATGGAAGACAGGAAAGTAAGACAGAGAATGTTTTAACTGGAGTGGGGTTTCCAATTGGGAAACTTTCAATTTGAACACAGTTACATTAAATGCAATATATTCAAATACAAATTATCTATTTGCCCTTCCACAGAAAGAGTAATTCTAAGTGTGTTGGCACCAGCGGGGATTTTTTTTTTTTTTAAATGGCTCTTAGACATGAAAGGTGGCTGATCCAATCAAGTCTCAGGGATGGAGTGAAGAGATCCACCTTTTCCTTGCCTTCACAGAAAGTATCAACACCCCACCATGCCCCAGTTAAGGAAAACCAAGATATTACAGTAAACCTGCTTCATATTAAGCATACATTTAAAAAGGTAAAGGTAAAGGACCCCTGACAGTTAAGTCCAGTCACGAATGACTCTGGGGTTTCAGCGCTCATCTCGCTTTACTGGCTGAGGGAGCCGACGTTTGTCCGCAGACTATTTTTCCAGGTCATGTGGCCAGCATGACTAAGCCACTTCTGGCTAAACCAGAGCAGCACATGGAAATGCCATTTACCTTCCCGCTGGAGTGGTACCCACTTTATTTATCTACTTGCACTGGCGTGCTTTCGAACTGCTAAGTTGGCAAGAGCAGGGACCGAGCAACGGGAGCTCACCCCATCACAGGGATTTGAACCGCTGACCTTCTGATTGGCAAGTCCTAGGTTCAGTGGTTTAGACCACAGCGCCACCCGTGTCTAGTATGTGTAAACGTATATCATACGTTTAAGTATGGCTTAAATCCCTACTGAGTTCATTAGGACTTACTCCCAGCTAAGTGTGTATAGGGTTGTAGTGTAAGTCAGGATAATATTTAGATAAAATTAATTAATTTATGGTATTGCCTTGGGGTGATTATCTTAGCAGAAGAAATGATTTGTGGAAATCAGTAGTGGAGATTACTTAATTTAAAATGGAAGAAAGTTTCTTCAATTACTTAGTGCACTCAAAACTGGAATGTGAAATTGCAAGTCTTAACAAATCTGCACACACTGAGAACAATAGTATCTTGTAATTTTGAGAACAGGTAATACTGTAACTATATTTAATACAATAGGGGAGACTTAAGCGAGCATCCCCATTAGACTCCATGGGTGATAGTTCTAGTTCCAGTTGCATTCCAAAGGATCTCACCACCAACTGTATGCCCTGCACTGTAGTGTTTTGTTTCTTAAACTTAGTAGAATTTCATAAGTATTTTGTGAAACGCAATTTGATGAGATACTAAGTTTGCTATTCAGTCCAAAGCTTTGCCTAACAACACAATCCTACTCAAAGTTCAATATAGATTTTTGAACTTACTTCTAAATAAATTGGTGTGGGACTATAGCCAAGAACAGCACTCTGGGTGGAGGCTCCTATTTTCCACATGAAAATGAAAGTGCTTTGAAAAAGTAAACTTTACTTTCAAATGTGAAGTTGCTGTTTCTGGGGGGGTGGGGAGAAGGCCATAAAGCTTGAGGAAAAACAGTTTCCATCTTCAGTGTCGTTATTTTTTTACTTATCCCAGTGCCTTGGGTTTCTAGCCTAAAGTCTGATTCCAGGATGCTTAGCTTGTTAAACTTTTTAAGGTAGACAAAAATGCCATAATGGCTTTAATCTGTCAATATTTTACAACTGGCATAGAGAAAGAACACCGGTATGATGCACTGTTGAATTTTGAGAAATACGTAAACATGTCTAACGGAAGATCAACATGCAAATGTCTATCACCACCTTGACTCTCCAGGTTAACAAAGATGAAGGTTAACTAATCCTCCAAGGATAATCTGAAACATAAGCCTCTGGAATCAAATGAAAGGTTAAGAGGAAAAAGAAAACAGTAGCTATCATAGGGAGAATAATGTCTGCTTCCTGCCAGATGGTAACCTGGCCCCACATACATTATTGAAAAAGTCACTATGTTAAACACCGGGGGGGGGGGGCAAGGCAACTGTCTACCTAGAGCAGTTAATTCTGTCCAGTTGAAACAGTGATAAGCAAAATATAGATTAATAGTCTGCATGGGGCATCAATGATGCATTTTCAGCCCTGGAGGCAGATGTGTGAGAAGGAAGAGCAAGCAGGAAGAAAAAGACAGGAACTCATGTCTGTAGTAAATTACTTGCTGTGCGGTTGAAAAAAGGCCCCCCCCGGGGGGGGGAGTCTCTGTGTGCTACAGTTTCCACACTGAGAGAAGAAAAGTGGTGGCTTTAAACAGCAGAAGTTTGGATAAAGCAGCAGTGAAGGAACACTATGGGGGGAACAGTCATTTTAAACACCACCATATAAACTCCCTAATTTCCCCAAACTCAAGATGCTTACTAAGAGAGAAAAAAATGGCATCATTTATCAGGAAGATGGCCAGGGTTAGGCTTTATAGGGGTTATATGTAAAACAAGACAAGATTTTTCCATTTAGGGATCTTGAGAAGATCATTCCTCCCCCTGCAATGGTCTTATATGGATGCTGAAGGAGAAAAGTCAGAGGATTCTTTCCTGCACCTCAATTATTGAAGAAGAGGGAGTTCAGGGCTTCATTTTTGTTGATTTCTCCCTCTTTTCATCCAAGACACCAACTCCTGGAGAGTTAAATATTTGCTAGCTTTTTAGTGAATAGATTGCATGATAAACAGATAATGCCAGATTACTGTATCATAACAGAATAAAATCCAAGCCACGGCAAAACCTGATTTGGTCTATACTTACAACACAGCCATCTGTTTAGGAGCCAAAGTGCATTCTATTTTGTCAAAAGGCCTAGATAAAGCTCCCTTTACAGAGCTGCCACACAGCTAATACAAACATCAAGCTGCTTTTTGTGCAATATTACATGCCGGGGGGGGGGTCTATGTGCCTTATAAAAACTTCAGTTTGGATCACATCTAACTGGAGCTGATCCTTCTACGCAAGAACTTAAGCGACTCAGAAACAGCGAGTCTAGGAAGAAATGAGGAGATTACAGGGCAATAACAATGTAATCACTCAGGGATTCCCTGTAGGATTGTCATCCTCTGGCAAAGTCTTTCTGACATGAGCCTGTCAGGAAAAAATATGCTAGTCATTCCTTTGTAATTATTAATTGCAGTTTCATTGTTTTTAACAAAGAAAAGAAAACGTACAAATGTATGCTCAATATTTGAGACTGGGGTGGAGAACCTGTCCAGATGTTGTTGGACTCCAACTCCCATCAGCCCATTATAGCCAATGGTCAGAGAGGGTGAGAGTTCTAGACCAACATCTGGAGGGCAGCAGGTTGCTCACTCCTCTTCTTGGCTTCGTGCCACACTAACTTTCACAAAGCACTTGTTTTTAAATACATTCTAGGGAACCGTTAGAAGAAGCTTATCAAGTGCTATTTTAGGAGAAGATCAGTAATGGCAGGCAAACTATTTTGGAAGGCAGATTTTTACATGATTACTGAAGTCCCTGGCTAGGCAAAGAAACTGAGAGTGCCCCTAGCTAACTCCTCCATTCACACAGTGTGGCCCAAAAGACCAAACCCCAAGGCAAGTGAAGGTCCCAGAAGGTCCCAACATTCATGACAACAGGCAAACAAAGAAATGCAAAAAGGGTCCCACTTCCCCGATGCCAGGACATTGGCAAATGACCGCTATAGAAAAATTAATACTCGCCAATCCCACAACTGTTTGAGCGACCACAATGCAAAAGACATACTCTTTGTGGAAACTAGGTTTGTCTGGTTTTGAGGTACACTCATATTCCAGAGCACTCCATATCCACAGAGCAGAATGATGTACCATGATGTATAGAGATAGCCACTTTAAAAAATAATAATAATAATATAAGCAAGATATAGTAGCATTTTCTTCTCCAGGTGATTGCCTCAGCTTCTCACTCAAATAAGAAAATGCTTGATCTTTTTAAAAATGCTGCTATTTGTACATGATACATGAGATCCAACCTAGAAAGAGCCTACCACATAGGTTAGCTACCACTTGAAAAGTCGTGTGGTTCTGCTGTCCAGCATCCCTGTCTAACAAAGACAAAGTGAGTTTTAATGTTTTAATTCTCTTGTGTTTAAAACTGTAGCTCAGCTTCTGATTCAGCAAAGGCCTTTCATGTTTGAATGTCTACAAAACACCCAACTGTACACAGATTTTCATTTCACAAATGCTTGAAAATACTAAGTCCTTTCAAAGCAGGTGGCTCACACTACATGTATAAAACTGGACCCAGTGATGTGCAAACTCTCTAACTGGCATAGTAATTATAAACTATCTGCCTGCCCCCCACTCATCAAAAGACTCATTTATTTTCCGAGAATTCTCTCTTGGCATGGAAGGGTGGTACATGTTTGATTAGGGTGTTGCATTGTCCCCTGGAAATTGTAGCTCACAGCTACAGCCACTGCTGAGAGCCACTTCGAAACTGAACCACCCACCCCCTGCCAAAACAAATATTAAGGGGAATACATAAATCTGGATTGGAGACAAGAACCACATAGAATGTTTGCAATGAACAAATCAATAGAAGTTACTCAAACAGAGGGAAGGTACCAAGTTCATTGTCATGCAGTCTCATTATGTTGATCACAGAAATCAAATGTTTCACTCATCAAATATTTGATAAATTCTGTGCCTAGACCTGCAAAGCAGTCTTACTAACAGAATCAGCAGAAGTGTAATGTTACATATAAATCCAGAGAAGAACTTCCAGGGTAAAATATGATAAATTCATTATACAATTAAGCTTGGTGACCTCAGGTAATTATGAAGCAAAATTGTGAATTGTTACCTGAACCAGGTAATGTGTATATATATATATATATATATTTATTTACGGCTATTAGCCCATAAAATATGTACAAACATAAAAACACAGAAGCATAAAAACCAATACATCTAACAACAGAAGGGGAACACCACGATGCAAGGGTGGGTCATTGAGCAGTGACAAATAACAGGTTGGGGCCCGGAAAGATCCAAGGGACGGTTCACAGAAAAAGGAGAACTGGAGACAAGATCCGTCATGCACTCTCATCATAACTGTCCGATTAGTTTTTGTTGTTGTTGTTGTTTTTCGGTGGTTTTTGTGTGTGAGATAACCGCATTCAGGAATCTCGCCACCTGCAGAGTTACAGAAGGATCTGTATCCTGCAAAAGCAGTGTGGCATGTGACTCAACAGGCCTGCCAACCAAGCACAGTAAAGCAGGACCCAGGAATTTAGTCCTAGCTATGATATGTAAGGGACAGTTGAACATTATATGTGGAAGAGATTCAACTGTTTTCCCGTCACACTCGCATAGCGGAGACACCAAACCCTTGGAAAATCTGTGGCTCAGCAGGTTCGATGGAAAAACATTGAACCTTGCACGAATAAATGCGAGTCGGTGTGGTACAGATGAAAGAGATGACATGTATGATGGAAGGCCAAGTGGTGGGGTTATTCCGTGATACCTGGGGGAGCAGACACCCCCACCCCCGGAGAGGTTGTGTTGATTTTCAATGTCTGCTAATCTTTGCTCGATAAGGCTTTTGGCTGAGCGTAAGTTCATCTTTAAGGAGTCCGCTGGGGAAATTCCGATGCTCAGTAGTTTGGCATGGATTTTTCCTACCCACGGGTTAACAAAGTCATCCCGCCAGAGGCACTGAAAGAGGTAATGGTCGGGAAGCCTATGCCAGCTGGACAGCCAATAGCCAAAGACTCGCTTCCAGATGACCGTCTCCAATGATGCAATCCTTAACTCCAGATGTATGGCTGCATTGCTCACACACATGGGGAGTTTCAGGAGGCGACGGAGAAACTGATTTTGCAATGTCCCCAGCGATGTTAAATTGGACCCTGGGGCCCAGAGCGGGGCAGCATAACAGAGGGTGGAAACCACTTTTGCGTGGTACACCTTCAATGCAGAAGGGATGTGGGAGGCTCCGTCGACCGCAAAAAATTGGAGTAGAGTGTAAAGTATTGTTTTCCCTTTGTTCAGTAAATACTGTATCTGTGGCTTCCAGCTTAGGTTGTAGTGAAAAAGGACTCCCAGGTATTTAAATTTGAAAACCTGTTCTAATTGGACTCCATCTAACTTCCAGCTATAAGTTTTCCGAGACCTGGTAAAGACCAGTACTTTAGATTTTCCATGATTAATTGTCAGGTGGTTGAGTTTGCAATAAGCCGCAAAAATCTTTAGAGCTCTGCATAAACCGACTCTAGAGTAGGAAAGGATCGCTGCATCGTCAGCATATAAGAGCAGAGGGCAGCGAAAATCAGCTAGGCGGGGGGCATGAATGTTGGCTTGAGACTCACTCAGAAAGAGCTTCATGTCGCTAATAAACAAGTTGAAGAGGAGTGGGGCCAAAATGCAGCCTTGGCGCACTCCTCTATTTATTGGGACCTCATTGGATAGGTTTCCCGCCGGTGTAAGTCTCACTCTAGCCGACGACCCGTGGTGTAATTGGGTTATAAGCCATAACAGCCTTCTATCTATGCCCCATCTCTCTAATTTCTTCCATAGACAGTTTCTTGGGATACTGTCGAAGGCGGCCTTTAAGTCTATGAAAGCAACACATAGGCGCCCCCGACTCGGGGCAGAATATTTTCTGGCAAGATGATACATAATTACCATATGGTCAGTGGTCGAATAATTGTTCCTAAAGCCCGCTTGCTCATGGCCAATCAAGTTTGAGTCGTATGCCCAATGGGACAGCTTAGACAACAAAAATTTTGCATAGATTTTCCCGATGATAGACAAAAGGCTGATGTTCCGGTAGTTCTCTGGGTCAGCAGGGGGACCCTTTTTATGGACTGGTACGATCACGGCCTCCTTCCATGACCTAGGGATAAGCCCCGTAGAATTAATAGCATCAAAGACTTTGGCCAGAATTTCAGCCCACCACCTCGGTTGCGCAACAATAGCCTCAGCAGGGACTAGATCCGGCCCGGGGGCTTTGCCCGTTTTCAGATCTAGTATCAAGTCCATTATCAGTTCTGGGTCGGTAGAGGGCCACAAAGGTAGATGGTCGGCTCGGAATTCCGTGGGTGAGTTGGATTCCTCTGCCAAAGAGAAATATTTACTCAAGAATTGTTCCCATGTGGGCGCAGGGATAATCGCCAGTGGGTACTTCCTTCCTCTTTTATTTATCAGAGCCCAAAATTCCTGTGGTCTGCGGGATCTGGAGGCCGCAATCAAGGCTCGCCAACGCTTTTGGTACCACTCGCGTTTGGCCAGCTTTAAAGTCTGTTTGTATGCTCTTTTGGCTTGTGAATAGGAGGGTGGTAGAGCCTGGGCATTAGAGTTTTTGTATTCATTATAGATAGAATGAAGAAGGGATCTTGCTTGTTTGCAAGAGGTGTTAAACCAAGGGGCCCCAGTACTGCAATGCGCCACTTTCGCCTTTTGAGGAGGTGATGTAAAAAAAGTGGTAAGGTTTGTTATAAGAAGGTTAAAAAGTTTCAAAACCGAATTAAAATCTTGTAAATCAGTAGTTATTTGAGGTAGATAGGCAATGATTTCCCTATGAAAAAATTCCTGTTATTTTTGGGCCACAGCCTCCGACCATTTGATCCCTCTTATTTTGATCGATGATGAGGTTTCCAGAAGGACTGAGTGTTTATAGTCTTTCTGGCACCGGAACAATGACAAAGTGGTCACTATTGGAAGGTGATCACTGAAGTGTTGGTTTTCAACTTGGAAGGAAAGTACATTAACGGCCAAATTTGTAGAGATCAAGAAGTAATCGATAACACTGTTAGATGCTAGTCCCAGGTGAGTGAACTCCCCCGGTATGTTGGGGGGGAAGGTGCCGTTCAAGAAGACTAGATTCAAGCGAATGGCCATTTGGTAAAGGGTCACTCCTGCTTTGTTTACTCTGTTGTCCTTTGAAGTTCTAATTCTGGCATGTTCCAAGTCAAAGTTGTCCAAGCATGGGGGAGTCCACCATTTGGACTTGGTTAGTAGGTCCCAATTTGTGGCAATAAGAGCATTAAAGTCTCCCCCAATTAAGGAGTACGAGTTAGGGCATTTGGTATGACATGACAATAGGTGATTTTCAAATGATTCCCATCTCCAATCAAGATCAGGTGCAGAGCCTTCAGGGGGGAGATAGACATTAGTAATTAGTAATGAGGACTTCCCCTCTGCGATCAGATAGAGCAAAAGGCGGGGAGGCCCGTACCAGAGTGAATTTGGCATGAAGTTGGAGTGAGATCCCAATCAAAAGACCCCCTTTGGGGCGACCACCTTTCAAGGAAGGGGAGGCCGGAAGTGTTAGAAGGTCGAAGCCGTCTATGGTAATCTCTTCCTCATCCCATGTTTCTTGGAATAGAATGATATTAAATAAATTTATGTACTTCCTAAATTCGGGATCTGATTTTTTGGTTCTCCAACCAGCAATGTTCCAACTAAGTATTGATAATGTCGGATCCTTGTGCTGTCCCGGTAATTGTCACTTTGAGTTGTTTAATAGGTTCTTGGAGGTAGAAGGAGGACTCATAAAGAAAATTATGAATATCAGTGATATAGTGAAACACATGTTCATCTTCTTAAAGAGTCCAGGCTGAGTTACTTCTAATTGCTGTTCCACTATTTGCTGAGTTTAAAAAATAGGCTAAAATCCAGACAAAGTCAAGTATTTTTATTTTTCGCTGATGCCAATGGGATGCCCACTGAAATCAAGAGGACTTTATAATGCTTAACTTTGGTTGGATTGTCCTGTCATTTTCAATCTTCACCTTCAGAACCCACCATGGGACTGCTCTAAATTTCCTGAAACACGCACTCATCCATTATGAACTCAAATTGTTATGACAGCCCTTTTCCACCAGGACTGTCAACCTAGAGAGTTGTTTGCAACAATGCTACTATTTGACATTCATCCATCAGTGCAAAACAAGAACAGGGCTTATTTTCAAATCTATACCTCAGCCTTAGTGGAAAAGACATTGACGAGGAATTATTGACCCTTTTATAGCATAATCCAAAAACAGGGAGAGAGAAAATGAAAATAAGAGATGAGTTATCTGGGCATGACATGGCAAAATAATAAATAATACCTAGTCTTGAAGTAGACATAGTAAACTTGGGCAGGTGTCACTTATTAAAGAACACGATTACAGGGCCAGTTTGCACTTAAAAAAATCAAAATCAAAAAGTAATGTCTGACCACTTTATCCCAGAAAGAACATTACATGTATAGTCTTAATCCAGGCACTGAACAGACCCAGACCTGCTTGCCTTCAACCAGGGTGCTGTGTCTTGTACCTTAAGACATTAACATATGCTACGCATAACCCAGAATGTATTAAGATTTTGCAAATATAAACACAGAAGATTCTAGCTCTGTTTTAGGACATGAACAGAGTTCTACAACTTCTGCCTGTGACCAGATCTCTCTCAACTAACAGAAGAGGGGAGGCTTAATTTGGTTTCCAAAAAGGGGGATGCAGATGTTCTTGAAATCCAGGAGTTATATAGCTATGGTCAAAGTGAATAATTAGTGGACACCCCCCTGTTTGTTGGTTTGTTAAGAAGTGATTGATTAAAAAAAAAAAAACATCACCTTTCATGTCACTTTTTCTCTTACTTATCATGAAAAGTGATTGTTTCAGAATAGCCATCTTTTGCTGAATAGGATCCCATAGTGTGTCCAAAATGCTACAGTTCAGTGCCTAGAAACCATGGGTCTGAGCGATTTTGCCTTTGCCCCACCATTTGCCCCCAAGAAACCGTCTCTTTAGCACTAAATCAGAACAAACGACAATTTGCAGAACACTCAATTGCCCTTTGTTCTGATTCAGCGCTAAATGCAGGTTAATCCTGGGGGGAAGGGGCAGGGCAAACGGAAGTGTTGATGAGCCCCATTCAGCAGCAGAGTCTCCTCCTAGCTTGCTTCATCACTCTGGTGTACACTAGGGGGCCTAACAGGCTCTATCAATATATTCAATATTGATTCTATTTAAAATATCACCTTATATTCAGCTCATTTAACTCCTCCGCCTGTTGAACTCCCCAGTCTGGCAATTTCTGTAGACAGAGCTAGCAGTCATTGGAAAGCAGAATGGTAAAATTACTTAATTAAAAAGGAGTATTTCTACACAATCCAGATTTCCACATGACTGGTCTGCAAAGGGAACTGTCTGTACTAATGGTGGGCACAGAGCTGATTTGCATTTGGAAGGCTGATGACCAGTTTTCAAATACAAATAAATGCAGTCATTCATTGTCTCACTACGCAATGGCGTTCTTTGTTGGCACAGACATTTTCTCCGTTATCTCGCATGTTATTAAAATAGCACCTAGCTTTCAGATATATTATAGCACCGCCAGAGCATGCTATGCTATGGAAGTAGTCAAAAGCTTTATTAAGCCCTCTGAGGATGTGATTGATGGTCCCCCCCCCCGCTGTTCCAGTGGCAGGCCCACTTGAAAATACCGCGCTGAACAAAAAGCAAATTAGTAATGAAATGCACCACCCCTTTGTCATAGGGTAACCTGGTGAGCAGATGGTGAATGAGGTGACAGTGACAGAGATGAATTTTTAATGACAGAGCAACAGTTTTAGTCCATAAATTGAGAAAAGCTTTAGCACTGCCAACCTTGCTGTCCCACAGCTGCTTCTATCCCCATATTCAGCCACACCGCTGTTGCTAAAGTGAATTCGTTATCTTTGAGCTACATGTTCTGACATACACTGTTTCAAGGCTCTGTAGTCCTAATGGCTCGAAAAAGTGAAGCATGCCATCGTGTGTAAAAAGACCTGTTTTCTTGTTCTAGCAGGCTTTTTTTGGAATTGACTACTTTTAATTAAAGGGCTGGTGTCGTGCTGTTTTTATTGGAATTATTGGTATGTTTGAAACAGATTTGATATATGTATATAGTTTTAATTCTATCAATGTTTAATTATATTTTAATGATGGATTTTTCTGTGTTTTTAGCAATTCTTGGTTTTTCCCCTGTAAACTGCCTTCAGGCCTGTCAGGAGAAAAGACGGGGTATAAATAAACATGCAATAATAATGATCATAATCATAACCATAGTTGTTTTAGAACCATGAGCTCTAGTCTTTTACCACACCTTTGACTTGCATTTAGTTTGAACTAATGTAGTATTGACCAATTCCTTGCTTGATTATAAATTCAACAGCAGATCCTTCGAAGCAAGGATTGCCAGCTGACAGTATGAGGCTCCTCTACCAAATTTGATTCACATCTACAATTGAAAAGTCTTTCCAAAGTTCAGTCATAAATCTAATGTTTTCAAGTCATAAGCGATGGTCTTCATTTGTTAATGTCGACAGTATGAAAGTAGTTTGTGATCTGGGCAACACATTAGAGAATAAGTGGCCCAAAGAAAATAAGGAAGCTTGGATATTCCTGCTTTAGAATACTGAGAAGTCAACACACCAGGTGGGGCAGACTCACTATGCTTTCTTCCTGGTAGGTGGGTCACTCTTACTTACTAGCAGAGGTGAGGTGACAGGAAAGTCAGTGAGATACAAATGTCCCAGCAGAGCCAAGGCAGAACTCCTTCCAATGAGTTTGCACAGGACCAACTTCTCCCTCCTGGTAAGCAACAGTAATCCACCTGCTGGGAAGAGAGCATAGTAGAAGCACCCCACTTTTGGTGAGCTGTTTCTGCTGCACACTCCACTGAGCAGGGGACATTTTCAGGAGATGCCAATTTCCTCAGCTCAGGAACACTAATGGCTGGAGCTTGGAAGTAAGTTGTTGCTTCTGCAATGAAGCAGTTCAGACTGGGACGCTATATCACTTCCTGGCTCTCACCCAGACATTGACCCAGGTAGCTGGGCACTTTGGCAGTAGCTCTGAAGTTCCTGCATGGCTCACCATGTCCTCTGCTCTAGAGGTGAGGGAAAATCTGAGAGCCTGCCAGGAACCGAGCCAGCTGGTATGGGGACCTCTGATCTTCTGGTAGGGACGTCCACCTCCAAGGGCTCTTTGGAGGGGTCCTGCTTCCAATGTTCCTTCTCTGAGGAGACTTCAGGACAGTACCAAGAGAATTTCTGCTCTCTTATCTATCAGGCCTAGCACATTTCACCATTCTTCTTCATGAGAGCTTCCCCCTTTCAAATGGAAAATGAGAATACAATGAGAGCTGCTTGCAATAGATGTTATTCAAATGAGGCTGGAGGATCAGGGAAACAGTTGAGATATTGTCAGGTTGTCCTTCAGCCCATAGATGAAAAAAACACCCCAAACCTTAAAACCTGTTGTGCTCTGTTCAGTAATTTTGTGACCAAAGTTCTTTCCTATACCCCCTTGAATCAGTTGAAAACCAGAGAATAATTACTATCCTGCTGAAGCAAATATATGGTTTACCATCTTGCATACAGAGGTGGAGGCATGACATATGATTATGCTGGTGGCACTAGACCAGGACACATTTTGTTTCTATGGAAAAGCCCAAAACACAATGCAATGTTTTATTAGTCTTCCTGTTCAGTTTGAGTCAAAGGCCTTTTTAAAAAATCAAGTGATGTTCTCTTGGGGGAGAGAGGAATATGTATGCCCTTCCTCTGATCCAGTTCTCCCAAAAACAAGGGCAAAATGATTTTGCAATCGGCCTTTCTTGTTTGAGTCTCTCTGGCTTCCTAAGTGAAAGAGGTCTGTGCTAAGAAACCACAAAGAATCTTCTGATCCCAAACCAGAATTTGTATTTCTCCCAAGATGAGTTATTTTGGATATGGCCTAGGAAGAATATTCCTAGATTCTAACACTGTAGAAGAAAACACTGGTGTAGAAGAAAACACTTACCCTTACAAACCTGGATCTAGTGCTTATCAGTGACAGGGCAGTGGTTTAAGTGTATTTTCTCTCCAACCTAGGAAGATTTATATATCGTGGAGGTTCTCCTCCTTGATGTGGTACACGGAGAAAACAACAAGACAGAAGATGTCTTAACATAAAAATTTATAATGTTTTATTGGCATATTTTTAATGTTTCTCATTTTTAACAACATGTTTATTGCTTTTGATATAGGATCAAATGCCTCTCTTGTGATTCAGTTTATCGTATTTTTATGTCACCCTCCAGTTATATTCCCAGGATGGTTTACAAAACCTACAGAATTAAAATGTTAATACAAAAATTAGAACACAACAGCCTCCACCAATTGCAAAACAGTGCTCAAGGAAACTTCATGATCGGGATTTCACACATTAAAAAACAAAACCCTGAATAGCAGCTGGGGAATCAAATCTGGGCTGAAGTGCTTAGGAAACAAGGGTTACCTGTTTCCACCATGCCATTTCTCTAAATTCATCCTCCCAAACCTCCTAGTGCCATGCCGAGGGGGACATATCAGGGCCCAAATGGCAATTGCATGTTTTACATGCAATAGAAAGCAGAGCATTTGGGACATGGTTGTTTTAACTGGGAAAATGGTGCAGTGGGGAAAGGATTAGCCTCTCTGCCACCAACATTGTAGCTTCACATTCTGGGCCCCTGGTGCTTATTATTAGAAAGAAAGAAAACAGAGAAAGGGAGATCCTGTTCACAGGTCTTGAGCATCACAACGAGTTTCACCCTATTAGGAATTATTTTAGAAGTATTTATTTATTTATTTATTTATTTATTTATTTGGGCAACCCAAAGCAACTTGCAACCAAACAAATGTCCCAGTCATTAAACAGTTAAAAGTTTGCAAATAACTTGAAAACAGGGGATGGGGAGTAATTATCTCAAGTCTAAGTATTAGTCTTATTAGTATTATGGCTTAATTTCCCCTACTTCTGCCTAATGCCTTTTTGTGCGCCTGTCAGACATTCTGTTATGACTGCGGGGAAAAGACAACTGCTACTTCCCTGCTTATTTTCAATTCCTTTAATAGCACTTGAATTACACACAGTGGGTGGGCGGGTATTTCAGTTTTAAACAGCAGTTTCCCAACAACCTTTTGTATTGGAGTATGTTGCATATCACAATATTCACGTCCCCTGAATTCACACTTTGCATGAAGTATAGGCACATACTGTAATGGGCATATTTATCTTTCTCACTGAGTAAGAGCTTCTTCCCCAAAATCTTCTTTTATTTATGTTATTTTGAAGTTTGTCAATCAATCCAATATGTCTTGAATACAATCCCTAACACAAACACATTAATGTATCTTAAACATATAGATATAGACACCCAGAGTCATAGCCAATGTTAGTCAGACTCAGGGTTGACCAACTGAGAGAAATGGATTTTAAATAATGGCCATTTCTGAATATGACTGGGTAATGGGACATCACCCCTAAGCAAAAGTGCAGCTAAATAAATTAAATTTTAAGATTTAACATACTGACTTCAACTCCAAATACATTCTATCAAGTATGTCACACTGGTGTGGACGGTAAACACAAAAATAGATTTTGTAAGCATTGCAAGTATGGATAAAGTCATAGCTGTCAATGCTTCCCTTTTTTTAAGGGAAATTCCTTTATTCTGAATAGGATTCCTCGCAAGAAAAGGGAAAAGTTGACAATGATGGATAAAGTATGAATGAAGGCACACAAAGGCACAGACAGAAACAATGACCCACATATGCATGAATGTCTTAGTGTGGACATAGCCCTAGTTAGCTATTTCGTTGCTCATTGAGGAGAACTTATGGCAAAATTCACTGCAGATCTCACTTCACAATGCAAAGCCCAAATAATAATACAGTAGTAATAATTGTTGTTGTTGTTGTTATTGTTATTTATACCCCACTCATCTGCCTGGGTATCCCCAGCCACTCTGGGCAACTCCCAACAGAATACTAAAAACAGGATAAAACGTCAAACATTAAAAATTTCCTTGAACAGGGCTGCCTTCAGATGTCTTCTAAAAGTCAGATAGTCATTTATTTCCTTGACATCTGATGGGAGGGCGTTCCACAGGGCGGGCGCTACTACCGAGAAGGCCCTCTGCCTAGTTCCCTGTAGCTTCACTTCTCACAGTGAGGGAACTGCCAGAAGGCTCTCGGCGCTGGACCTCAGTGCCCAGACTGAATGATGCAGGATTCAATATTGCTTATCCTTGATTAAATAAGTCTGTTCCTATATCTTGAGCCAACCCACAGCAGCATCGGTGAAAGTCCCTACACGGCTTACATGAATAAATGTCCCAGTGCAAATGTAATGTCCCTGATCTCCTAAGAATTGTTAGGAGATGGGGAGAATGCTGTTGGCTCATCCGTTTCCTGTTAATCCCTCCACCTGACTTACATAAGCCCTCATCTCCATTTCAAGATGAGTGCAATGATGTAGGATTGAAAGAGCTTTCCCAATCCTGACTATTATGGGGAATCCTGGGTCCCAGTAGTATACTTTCTGTAAAGAACATTTTTCTTCAGAGGGCCTTGTGAATCAGAAAACTTAAAAGTACACAGTCAAACAACATATTCCCTGCATATATTTATATTCAACATATTCATGAGAAAGAGACATTCTTAACACACATATAACTGAAGAGCAAGAACTACTATAAAATAAAGGAAAGCACTTGAGGAAGGACACTGTCTTAAGAATGATCCACTGCTTCCTCTCTGTCCCCTTTCTAAACAAAATGTTTGCTCCTTAAGAAGTAAAGACTTCACAAATTAGTCAAAGTGGCTTGATTATTTTGTGGTAAAAGCTAATGGGACTATCTCATGGAAACTACAGAGTCCACTCCACAGTCAAAACATAACACTAAACTCTGGTAACTAGATGACATACTTTGTCCCACATTAATCTAGACATTCAGTACTGGGGGAATGTAAGACATATGCTTAAACTTCCTTCAGGTTTAAATCTAGACTACATTTGCCTGTGTGAGCTTTGCCCGTGAGTTACCAATGCATCTTCCTTTTCTGGAGCTGTGAGCAGAATGCTGATGCTCCTCACCTTGCCTGGGACTTTGATAATAGCCTGTAATTCCAACATAGTCTTCACTGCATATGTCTTCACATATTTATCTCTCAACTTGCAGACATTTCTGCTGCTGAGGCTTTGGGGATTTGCTTGTGCAACACAGCAAAATGCTGGTGCCTGTGAATCCTCTCGTCTGGAGAAGACGAAGCGCTATTACTGAGTTAATGGACAGTATATACAGTTCCATCACCCTCAGTTACTGATTCATATTATCCACTTCACTCTGTAATGAGGATCTCACTTTACTTGCTCACATTTATGTAACAGCAGCATCAGCTATCCACTAATCCTGCAACACACTAAAATGTACAGGCAGATGCTGGGAAACATTAAAAATGTCCTTATCGCTTCGCTGCAGGGATATCAACTTAAACAGGGGAATTGATTTCCAGTTAAAAATAACCAAATAAATATATTTTGCTTCTTAACTAAACTTTGTCAGTGTCAAAAGCTTAATTTTATTATTCCTGCCATTAGTATGGATGGGGGGGATTCAATTAAATTTAATTTAAGCAAGATAGAAACATATCTATTACCTTCTTAATTCCCCCCCCCCCCCAGATAGTATAATTAAAAGCTGGGCAACAATATCTACATGATCACTCCCAGAACTGGGCTAAGGCTGGGGTGGGGGAGAATGCTACCCACCCAAATGAGACAATCAATTTAAATTAGGAAGCACTTCTGGATTTCCCCTATGTGATGCTTGGTGACAAGATTTGTCCAGTCCATCAGGAAAGCAGCACAAGTCATGAGTAAAAGGGGAAAATTAAGCTCTAAATAAGAACTGGAAGTGTGGGGGCCAAACATAGCTCCCAGTAGCTTCCCAGTCAGTCACTGACCTTCCCCCCACACACACTAAAAAAAAAAAAAAAAAAAAAACCCAATCAAATCTGTACCTTTATGGGGTTCCCTGAAGCCCAGGACTTCCCTCCCCCCTCCCTTGGCTTCCGAAGTTCTTCCTCTTTTAACTGCATATAATTAATTTATCCCAATTTGTTTTACTTCATTTTTATCCTTTGTTGTTTTAAATTACAAGTGTTATGCGAATCCTGCTAATGTTTTTAAACTTTTACAGTGTTCTTTGATATATATTCAATAAAAATGTGCCATTCTCTGCTAAATTTATCTTCTTAGTGCCACCAGGCACCAGTCACTGACCTCCAAATGTTTTATTACATATTCCTGCATGATTCAAGATTTAGACAAAGGGCTCTTTGACTAGCCATTTGGAATATAGAAAGTACTGTCTACCCCAGGGTAGTGTCCGGGTGTGAATCACGAAAATGTCCAGGAAAATCCAGATGTATGACAACCCATATCGGAAGTGAAGATTTTGGCAAATTTCCTCACAAATAGCTCAACAACTTTTTCACTTTTTGAAATATGGCAGCCCTAGCCAAGATGGTGATCTCAAGTTGTAATTGAACTCCAGTTCCAATCCTCACTGACCAGTAGTGATGCTGCCTTTCATTGATGAGTGCTATAATAAAACAACATCTGGAGGGTAGCACATTGTCAACACATTTGGCTATTACTCTCCAGAATCAGAGGCAGGGGACATTTTGAGCCCTATCTAGAAATGCCAGGAAAGGAACCAAGAATCTTCTGCAAAGCATGTAGCCTACCACCACCAGCAACTAGTAACATTTTGACTTGGTAGGGCTGCCATTTTTAATTTTTTTTCTTCTCATCACAATAGGACTTATTTAGAAAAGTGAGCGATTACATATGTGCAGAGTGCAATTGTCTGCTCACATCAGTTATTCTCTGCACATCTGGAAACCAAGTCATATGAGGAATGGTTGAGGGAGCTGGGTATGTTTAGCCTGGAAAAGAGGAGAATGAGAGGAGATATGGCAGCCATCTTCAAATATCTAAAGAGCTGTCATATGGTAGATGAAGCAAGCTTGTTTTCTCTTGCTCTGGAGGGTAGGAGTCAATCCAATGGATTCAAGTTACAAGAAAGAAGATAAACCTCAGGAAGAACTTTCTGATGGTAAGAGCTGTTTGAATGAAGTCCCTCAAGAGCTTGTGGACGACTCTCCTTCACTGGAGGTTTTTAAGCAGAGGTTGGATGGCCATCTGTTGTGGATGTTTTAGTTGAGATTCCTGCACTGTAGGGGATTGGACTAGATGACCTTCCAGGTCCCATCCAACTCTACGATTCTATGATTATGATTAATGGACAGGGGAAGGTATTCCATGTAAGAAGGTCAAAGTATGATTTTCAGGCAAGGTTCACACAATAGCTCTTAGATAGAAATTAAGCCATACCACATGACATAAGTTTTTTTAAATTAATGCATCAATTACACTGATACATCCATTACCAAAAAACCTAAACAAATACACAAAAACCTTTAAAATGCATGCAGTCTTCCTCCTCGAAAAATCAATTTAATTTTTAATTATTCAAAACATTTTTTCTCTAAATTAAAAAGAACAAAGTATCCCAACCTAAAGACAAAAAAATGATTGCTTCACTTGAGCAAGAGCATAACAGAACATATTTGCAATGCATGGCTCAGTCCTGAAAATGTGAAGTAATAATCCCTGCTTATATGCAGAGTGCATCACACCAGTGAATAATCACACTTAGCCTCTTATTTCTGAGAGTAGAGAGAATATCTTTCAGAAATTTGGGAAGCATATGAAGTCAGTCAGAGTGACATCCAGAAAGGCATGAAGACCAAACTTTTCATTGACAAACTCACAGAAAAGCAAGTAACAAAAGCACCAGCATTTTCTTCTATTCGGTGTTCTAGAACATTCTAATATTAAGCTAGGGAAGGGCATTGTCAGGGAACTGACATTGGAGCCAGAAGTGGAGGCAGGGCTCCCAAGCGATGCCGGAGAAGGGCCAAGCAGGGAGAGAGGGAACTCATCGGCTGGGGAAGGAAATCAGCGTAACACCAGGGATAAAGGGGGGCGGTTGGGGGTATTGGAGAGAGGTCTCCAGGACTCTTCGCTGGAGACCAGCGGGGAGAGCACAGGTCCTCCTCTGCCCACACCCACCCTGCACAGAAGACTTCCGCGCAGGGAAAGTAGGGGTAGACTTGGCGTCAAAGAGCTTTTGTGCTGGAAGAAGTTTAAGAAACGCCCACTGAGGGATTCTGCTAGCGACTGAACAGCCACGAAGTGAAGGGCTGTCCAGTCAGGAAAGGTTTAACCAGGCTACCTAGCCAGGCGTGGTGGCAACTTATGCACGAGCAACCCCCATACATTCATTACAGGCATGTTTGAAGCAGAGCAACACACTTTCCCTGAAAATATTGTGGAAAACACTCTAGAATTGCCTATGGCTCTGATCAACCTGACCTGCTTCACCCAGCACTGGCTGTAGCCTTAATGGGTGAATGCAGGGAAATAATTATTGCAGAGTTTGTTCCAACACATACACAAGCCATCCACCTTTTCTCCTGCCAATCCCCCAATGCAAAATGATTAAGTAAAATAAATAGCTATTTATTAAAGAAAAAGATTCACATTGTGTCTGTTATTGCTCTAGAAGAGTATGTGGCTTTGAGATTTTTGGAGGTGGGAGAGGAATTTTTAAAAGGCTTGGCATTTTCCTTCTAATAGTGAACTACTATGAACTTCAAGAGTGGCTTTTGCAGAGCCTTCCACTCATTATGCCCCCCCCCACCACCACTTTCTCTCTGAGGCTTGTTACTGATCCTCTCCTGCAGCATGGCCAACAAAAGGGGGCAGGACCTTCCACTGCTCACTCCAGTACAGAAAGAAATAAGAGTGAAAAAGCTGAGTGAGATATTCTGTGCATTGGCTATGGTGGATCAGTGGGCAGAGCCCTTCAGCCTTTGCTCAGCTGAAAATATGGTGTCCAATTAAAAAAAATAGTTGCTAAACAAGGGCATAAACTGTTGAAGCATTTATTATATGTTAACCTCAGTTAACATTGCTGCTATTATAACACTCAGTTGCAGCTAAGGCCGACAGTGGGAATTCCCATCCCAGAGGGGAGAGGGTGGGAATAATCCTGCAGTTTGCTCTTGATTGCTTAACCAGTTGGTTAAACAATTGGCAGCCTTATGTCTGTACTGGCCCAATGACACTTTTGATAAAGCAATATGCTAAATGCAAACACTGTAAAATAAACATCTTGATTAGCTGTTAGCTGACACAGCTGAGCAGAACCAATTCGATACTTGAGAAGCAATGGTGCATGCATGCTGACACCATCAATGCCACAGATATAAGGAGGCGAACTTCTACAGAGCACAGCATGTGCTTTACAACCTTGCTTATGCATGCAACAGTTGTCCATGCTATAACCTTGCCTTTTAAGGACACAGAGATATCTCCTATTATTAGCAGTAGCCAATGAACTGGAGTAAATGGTTAGTGGTTGCTACTGCTGTGCAGCAACCATGAGGAAGAGAAGCCATGTGATGCTTTGGTTGGCATCGGTTGAAATCAGTCTGTTAAAATCTTGTGAAGTCATGGGCCCAGCAACCCAGCTACCAGAGCCTAGCTATAAGCTCTCAGAGGTCAGAAGCTGGAAGACAAAATGTTATGTACTGAAGTTCTCACCCTGGGCCAGCAGGGGGCTACTGTAGATAGTTTTCACTAAGATCCACATATGCAAATAAGGGATCGAAAGTGACGTTCAGTGATTGGATAGTTGCAGAAAATGGTTACTGTTGCGTTCTAGTGGAGCTCTATATAAGCAGGCTGGCTGAACACTTCAGTTCAGTTCTGTTCTGGCCTGTGAATAAACAAGAGCTGTTTGAAGAATCGCTGTGTCGTCTGATATGTTCACCCACAACTTAACACAAAATATGGTAAATCAGCAGCTATCTGAACGGGAACTGGCAGAGATGCAGGCTGAAGTTGAAGCAGTAATGGTGTGAATGCAGGATGGTGCAGTCTCACAACTGGGCTGCCATTGAAACATCTGCCGGAAATGAATTACTCAAGTTGGAGCTTCAAGATGCAGGTGTTGCACAAGAAAGAGGGATTGTGGATGATGATTGATAAGAATCCTTGCTCTGCTCTTACAGACAACTTGACTCTAAAAGATGAGAAAGTGCAAGCCACAATTGCATTGCAAATGGAAGACAGTCAATTGGCAATAATTAGAGGCTCAGGCAATGCCAAGGCAATGTGGATAGCTTTGCAAAACTTTTACTTCTGTGCAACAGATGGCAGCAAAGTATATTTGACATGGAAGTTACACAGGGCAAGCCTAATTCCTGGAGATTCTCAGTCATTGCATCTTCAAAGGATTGTAGGTCTCTTCAGTGAAGTGAGCCGTGGGGAATGGAATTTATAGCAAAGTGCTATAACATTCTGTCATCAATGAATAAGAGCTGGGATGGGACCACCAGGACAATTGAAGCCATGCCAGAGGATGAACTGTCTGTGGAATTTGTGACCAGCAGACTGCTTGTGGAGTGGGAGAGAAGACAGAATTGGAAAGGCCTTTCTTTCTGCAGGACATAGCCAGAATCTATAGGAAGTGTGACAGGGAGCCAGATTCTAAAACTCTACATGTCTGAAGATGCTTCAACTATGGGTCAGAGACACATTTGAAACACAACTGTCCAGGACTGAAGAAGGGGCAGGGGCAAAAGACACAAGCTGAAGGCATTTCAAAGAGGAAGCAGTTTCAGCAGATAAATGCATAAGCAGGCAACGATTACAAAAGTAAGCAATAGCAGCCAAGAGTGGATTGTAGGAGATGATGTAAACCACGCTAACTGATGCAGGTTTATCTGCAGCTTTCTGAGGCAAAGCTCTGGCAACTGCTAATTAAGCGCAAAACTGCTTGTACATGCCTGCCACACAGAAAACTACTTTTGAGTTGTTTCATGGGGTCAAAGCTACTGTAAAGCATCTTTAGGCTAGGTAAACACACCAAAGGCAACACACTGCAAAAATAGTGCCAGAGCTAAAAAGTTTTTTTTGTGGGATTTGATCCAAATATGGATGCCCGAGGGACGCTATATCGAAGTCAATAGGCGTGTTGCAGGCCAGCACAGACATGTAGAAACAAAATAGGAAGAATCTGGTTCAGATGATGAAATGCCCGCATTAGAAGAAGAGGGTGAATCTAATGTAAAAAGAGAGGAGTCTGCTTTAGAAGAGGATGATCCTGAACACGAACCAGAATTCATTCCCAGATGGTCTGAACACATTACAAAAGGGATACCTCCCGAACGGTATGCAGATCATGTAGTTACAGCATGGGCCATGTGTACAGCAAATAGTTTTAAAGAGACTGAAGATATGCCACCCAAATTGGTTAAGCAGTGGTGGGAGACCATGAATAAGGAAATGTGGTATAGTTTAATCAAATGTTAAATGGTATGTGTCTACCTGTGTTAAAGCCCATCTCATGAAGAAAATTCAAGGTGTGTTGGAGGAACCGGACATGGAGGAAGGGGTTAATTTCCTTCATGAGCACAAATCACTTCATGTATGAGATAAGCCAATGGGGTTTCCATGCAATACTATGCTTGTTGTGTTGGGATGTTCAGAATAGTTGGAAATATTTCAGAAAAGGGCAACCAAAAGCAGATGGAGCTATTCTCCTTTGAGAAAAGTTGCTGCATTTGGGAATATGTACTTAAATGGCTAGTGTGCTCCAAGTTGGTATGGTCCATTGGCACCACTGGCCCATATCAGGCACTGCTTGCCATTCATCACGCTAGTACTCCTCAGCTGCAAACACCCATGGGTAAAGGTTTAGGGTCCCCTCCTCCAGGGCATCATTGCTAACTCATTTACAGTGGTACCTCGGGTTAAGAACTTAATTCGTTCTGGAGGTCTGTTCTTAACCTGAAACTGTTCTTAACCTGAGGTACCACTTTAGCTAATGGGGCCTCCCACTGCTGCCACACAATTTCTGTTCTCATCCTGAAGTAAAGTTCTTAACCTGAGGTACTATTTCTGGGTTGGCGGAGTCTGTAACCTGAAGCGTCTATAACCCAAGGTACCACTGTATATTTAACAGTTCTCTTGTGTGGCTCCCCATTCAATCTTCACAGAACTCACAATGATTATGTGTTGTTGTACAAGCATCTACAACTTTTAATAAAATGTCTAAAAATCAAAGCAAGAAGTGTAAGCTGCTATCAAGAGGAATATTTACTTTCTTCAGAGTACCATAGGAAATGTGGCTGTCCTGTTTTCAGCATTCACCAGAGAAAGCCCTTCAAATTAAGTTTCCTGTGCTCTCACGTGAGCTGCTAAAAAGATTGCATTCAAACTTGTTTCACAAGGGAAATTAAGCAATTTTAGCAAAGCTCTGAATACTCAAAGACTTACACTGCATCTGCCTTTAAGTGGTACCTGGCACTTCCCAGGCAAATAAGATAAGTTTGTAGTTTTCATTATTGGTCTTTATTTCCAAGTTTGTATGAACAGTATTGGGGGGGGGTAGAGATATGAATGAATTCTCCTATTTTTTCCAGTAAAAGAGTCAGCATTTTATCAACAGCACAGACTGTGTAGATTTAATACATCCAACTGAAAGGGGCAAACATGGTATTAGCTGCCAATGGCAGTTTCAAGCTGTGAGACGCTACCAGCTTTAAACTGTGTGTCTTTCCTTCTGTAGAATTCAAAATGACCTTGACAGAATGGGAAACTGGATGGAAGCTAACAAAACGAAATTCAAAAGGGACAAATGCAAAGTTCTGCTTTAAAGAATAATATAAAATAATACACCGGATGGGCGACACCTGGCCTGGCAAAAGTGCACGTGAAACAGACCTAGGAGTTGTAGATCATCTCTAGCTGAACGTGAGCCAGCACTGTGTTGCAACTACAAAAAAGACTAGAGAGATTTTAGTCTACGTTAGTAGAATGTTTGCTTCCAAGACAAAGGAAGTAATAGCGCCACTTTATTCTGCAGTGGTGAAGAAGTAGGTCAACAAGGTGGAATGGGTTCAGAGGAAGATAAAGATTGTAAAGAGCATGGAAAGCAACTCTTCTGAGCAAAGGTTGAAGCAAATGGGTATTTAGTCTGGCGAAGAGAAGACTGCTGAGGAAGAGGAGGAAGGACATTCAAATCCTCAAGGGAATGTACTGGGCTGAACTTACAGGAGCACAGATTTTGGTTGAACCTTAGGAGAAAATTACTGATGATAAGTGCACTTCAACAATTGAATCAATCTCTAGAAGGTTTGGACTAGACGACCTATGGAAGATGGCTCTTGAAAGGACAGTGTACAGAATGATTCCTGCCACTTGTCAGAGGAGGAGAACATGAGTGGTGGTGGTCACAGAATCATAGAATCATAGAGTTGGAAGAGTCCACAAGGGCCATCGAGTCCAACCCCCTGCCAAGCAGGAAACATCATCAGAGCACTCCTGACATATGGTTGTCAAGCCTCTGCTTAAAGACCTCCAAAGAAGGAGACGCCACCACACTCCTTGACAGCAAATTCCACTGTCAAACAGCTCTTACTGTCAGGAAGTTCTTCCTAATGTTTAGGTGGAATCTTCTTTCTTGTAGTTTGGAACCATTGCTCCGTGTCCGCTTCTCTGGAGCAGCAGAAAACAACCTTTCTCCCTCCTCTATGTGACATCCTTTTATATATTTGAACATGGCTATCATATCACCCCTTAACCTCCTCTTCTCCAGGCTAGGTGACTCTCTACTGAGAGTAGGTAGGTGACTCTCTACTGAGAGTAGGTAGGTGACTCTCTACTGAGAAGGACAGAGTCAGCAGTGTATGGAAGTAACAGGATGTCCTGGGAGCTGTGCTGTCTTCCAGGTGCAAAGATTCAGGGTGTAACAGAGAAGTTGCCAAGTTTTATAAAGCTCACTGACCAAAACCCCATCCTTTTGATCCATGTGGGTACGCAAGATACTGCCAGCCCCAGCCTTCACCATATAGCAAAGGGGCTGTGAGACCCTGGACAGTGAGGCAAAAGGCCTTGGGGCACAGATGGTCTTTTAATCACTCTTTGCCCTAGGAAGAGAGATGGAAATACTGGAAACAAACTACTGACTGTGCAGATGGTGTCATCAGGAAAGGTTTGACTTCTTGGACCATGGTCTCTGCTTCACTGAGGAAGAATTTCTGGCAAGAGATAGGTTGCACCTCACAACGGTTGACAAGAATGTGTTTGCTAAGAGACTTTAAACTAAATCCTGAGCGGGAGGGAGACAATATTACAGACAACAGGGGAACACCTGGTACTGGGGATATCGGCTTCATTGAAGGGCAAGAAACAGAGGAGGTGTTCCAGAAATGAGAAGGCAGGGTCACAAAACCTTCAAAACAAATTTACTTCACTTGAGGAAAGCTGAGCTAAGGAACTCCTTGTCACAAGGAAAATGTTGCAGCAAAGAATTTAGCAATTTCCAAAGATGGGTAAGATATTAGTGGAAGGAGATGTCATTAACGGTATCAACAAAGTAACTGAGAGCTGATTGTGCCAAACTCTGCCTCCATCTGCCACCACTTTGTGACTATCTCAAGTGATCCCTAGAGGCAGAAACATTGAGAACCCCTGGTATACAGGATTTCAGCCTAAATAAATATTTAGCAGGAGCAAAATAACACAAAAAACAACAACAGTGTGATACAATTTAAGATCTAAATTTGAGATCTAAATAACAGTAGAATTTTCTTTATAACTTTGCTATAATCTAAGGCCATTAATATAATGTTAAATTAAAGTTTATTAATAATTCAATTGTTCAGCAAATTCCACCTGGTAAGTTTTGAAATGCTTGCCTCTTCCAAGTGAACTATAGTGATGCTATGGGAGACTAAACTCTTATGTAAGGAAAAAATGATGCCTGTGCAAACTTTTCCCCAGAAGGACTATTACTTCTGATTAGAGCTAACAACTGCAGTAAGAGAGCCAGAGAATAATGGATGGCAAAGGATTCTTGCACATCTCTTGGAACATTATAGCCCCCAAAGCACTAAGGAGCCATCATTGGGGATATTCTGTGGGGAAGAAGTTGACAGTAAGACATACACTACAGCATGTTAAAGGAAAGCCCATGCAAGTGTTAAATTAATAAGGAAAGTTTGATTGCCGCAGAGAGCTTTTGGTAGAGTAGTAAAATATCTTCCCAATTATACTTTTGTTGTTGAAACGGTGGGCTTGAATTCAGACAAATAAATTAACAGTTTCTACCTAAAAGAGAAATCACAGGTGCACAAATATCCCATTTGGTATGTTCACATTTTCCTTCCTGTTGTCCTCCTGGAGATATTCATACTTCAATGAGCACATTAGAGTGCTCAAGTGCTTCATATACATAATAATATTACATTATCTTTAAATGGGGACTTCCTACTTCACAGCTCTGCCTCTTACATTGAAATCCTATTCATGCCTGCTCCGATCATGTAAGTCCCATCCCAAATCCCCTGTGCATATACATCTTGCAGCAACCAGGTGGAAATACTTCTCTGTTGGCGCTTTCCAGCCTTCTGAATTCCCTACCCCTGAAGTACAAACACCAACCTTAGCTGTGTTTTGTTGAAAGACTAATCTGTTTCTGAGGATGGCTGCTCTGTGGCCCCACTGGTCAAAACCAGGCCTGAAGAATTACTGTATTTTTTTATAACAAAGAAAAAAGTAGTGAATTGATAAGATCAGTTTTGCGCACACACATAGTCTCAAAATCAAGCAAACATAGGTAGCTGTTCAGATGGGAGATATACCTTATGATCAAACAAATATTAAAACAATCACCTCATGGAACCCTCTGTTTAAAAACATCCTACCAAACTGGCTCATTTTCAGCTATGTCTGCCATGGGGCATTCCCACCATAGGTTAGAATATGATCTTCAGAAACCCACATAGTTTTTTAATATATAAATGCAAGAAGCAAGACGTATAATTATTACCCCCACCCCTCAACAACCGCTTGCCATAATTTGCAATTCATGGTATCAAATGACAAAGAACATATTTGCTTGAAGCCTTGCCCCACTTCAGGACAATGATTTACTGCAAGCTGTTTTTGAATCACTGCAGTTTTAATGTAATTGACTTCTGCAGCATTAGGCAACTTGGCAAACTTCATCTCTGTAACCACTGTATTCCGAATTTTTGACAATTTATTTTGAACTTCTCCCTAGTACACACTCAGACAGATTGTATGTTTATTTTTCACATCAATCAATGCAGGGAAGGACGTACTGCAAGAAAGGGAAACCCATAGAGCTCTTTGTCGGAAAAGAAGAAAGGAAAACATCAATAATTTAGTACTGTCTTTGTTAATTTCATTTTTCACTCTCAGGCATTCAATTAAAGTGTCACGTAATAAAAGCAGCCGGTAAAATGAAAATCCAAATCCTATTAAGTGTCAAAGATGTTAAATCTACAAAACTAACACATTCCTTGCTCTAAGACGATTTAGCAACTTTTTAATGCTGTCAGCAAATATCCCAACTGAATAGTGTTTCACGGACAGTGTTTTGGCTATCAAATACAATCACTGCAATACACTGAAATAATGAGCCTCATAGGCCTCTTTAACCTTATACAGTCTGAGTTACACAATTTTGTATCCACCAGTTTTGTTTAGGGTGTGATTTGAAATATAACTTCGAAGTACATTTCTTTCAATCACATTCTAAACAAAATGTCCTCATTTGTATTTTTTTAAAAATGTTTAAAACAAACAAAGCATACTTCTTCCTTTTTCGTTAATAATCTAAGGAGGCTGCGTTGGATCCTAATGACGGCCTGTTTAGTTCAGCATCCCATTTAGTTGACATAAAAGCCTTTCTAGTTACCAGGCAATAGTCAATAGATACTATTATTGTACTGTGTATTTGGGGTCTGTGGGCCACAATAAAGCAGTGTGTGTGTGTGTGTGTGTGTGCATTCTGTTTAGGCAAAATGCCTCTGGGAAGCCCAGGCTTCCAAGTAAGGCATAAAAGCAAGGGACCCCATCTCTTAACTTAAAACTTTTTCCATAAAACTTGCTACAAATGTGTCTTCTTTTCAAGCATGTTTTAAGGCAGGCTTCCTCAACCTTGGCCCTCCAGATGTTTTGAGACTACAGTTCCCATCATCCCTGACCTCCTGCTAGCAAGGGATCATGGAAGTTGTAGGCCAAAACCATCTGGAGGGCCAAGGTTGAGGAAGCCTGTTTTAAGACAACAGTTGATGCAATCTTACACTCAGATACATTAGGTAGTATCCATCTAAGTTCTACTCAAACTAGACCCATTGAAATTAATGGCCATGACTAATTTGGGTCCATTAATTTCAATGGGTCTACTCTGAGTATGACTTCAATTAGATGCAACCTATATTTACATTGATTTCAAATATATATTCTGGGTAAATTGAGAGCAATTTGGAAAGTAAAAGCAATGTTGTTTACAGATAATGTGTTCCTCTTTATAAACAACACGGCTGATGCAATCCCTGAGCTGAAGCAGCTCCTTAAGGAATTCAATGATATCTCTGGTTTAGGAGTAAATTAACAGAAGTTGGCACTGCTGTGCATAGCAACACCCTCGGAGGCACAATGATGATTAGGAAATGACACGCGGCTACTTCTCTGTAAGTCTAGTAGAACCACATATGTGTAATTTTGTCTAAGGAAGCTCTACAGCTTAAAAAAACCCCACACAATTATGGTCCATTGGTTCCACAGGTCAAGTGGGAGTTGTGATCCTGGGACAAGTTGCAGCTCACATGGCTTGGGAAGGATGCAGCAGTAAAGATGGCTATCCCTCCAGAAGTTCCAATACCTGTTCCAAAGTCTCCCTGTATTGTTAGAACAAAATCAGGCGGCCAGGGTTAAGAAGGGCACTATGGATACCAAACAAGGGGTTGGGAGCTCCACACCTGCAATTTTATTTTGATGTGTATAATCTTAAGCAACTGATTCATATGTTGTAGGGAGAAACAATGATGTGAACTGGGTAATCCTGAAGCAGGTCTGAACCTACTGAAATGGGTCTAGTTTAGAGGTTTTCAACCTTTTTGAGTCCATGGCTCCCTTGACCAACTGCATTCTTTCTGCTGCACCCCTGTGGGGCTCAGGGGCCCAGTTATCTCACCCTTTGCTTGAAGAGCTGGCAGCCTCTTACTCTTTTTCAAACACCTTCCCTTGTGGTGGGTTCTCTCAGTCTCCTCTCCCCTCTCCTTAAGCTTCTCTGGGTAGCCAATGCCACCGCCCCTGGTCTCTGAGCTACCTCCCTGCCTCAAAGAAAGGTGCCACCTCACACTGCCCCACAGGAGCCTGGGACTTGTCTCTCCATTCCCAACAGCAAGAGCTGATGGACTGGCTGGCTGGACTCCTTCACCCACTTGCTTTAGTCTGAGACCACCTCAGCTCCTGGCAAACAACATCCCTTGACCAGCCCAGAGGTACCATTCACCTGGGGAGCTTGTAGCCAGGGCTGCTGCACCAAACAGCTGTGCAAACCTTTGAGAGGAAGAGACATGAGAGAGAATCAGTGGAGAGAGGGAAGGCAAGAGGGACAGAGGCCAGTGTTGCCCGTGGCACCCCTGACCATCATTCAAGGCACCCCAGGGTACCACAGCACACTGGTCCAAGCCACTGGTCTAGATAATCAATTTCATTCAACAATGCCTACAACTGCTCTGCTACAACCTTCTGAATCACCTTCCCAAGACAAGGTGCATTAGCTCTCGGTCAGCAATTTTTGCAGACTATAGGATCCAATGTGGTTATTATTATTATTATTATTATTATTATTATTATTATTATTAACATCCACCACAACCTGAAGCAGCTTGGGCAGGGCATCTTTGGTGCAGTGGGGAGGTCGGTACAGCAAAAGGAATCCTGTACATTGGTGCCCCACAAGACGAATGCCTTGCAAGACGGAAAACCCGCTAGACGAAAGGGTTTTCCGTTTTGGAGGCGCTTCGCAAAACGAATTTCCCTATGGGCTTGCTTCGCAAGACGAAATGTCTTGTGAGTTCCTGCGGGTTTCCCCCCCCCTTTCCCCCCCCTTTTCCTAAGCCGCTAAGCTGCTTATCAGCTGATCTGTTGATAAGCCGCTTATCAGCTGATCCGCTAAAAGCCGCTAAACCGCTAATAGCGCTAATCTGCTAAACTATCAATGGGCTTGCTTCGCAAGACGAAAAAACCGCTATACGGAGAGCCTCACAGAACGGATTAATTTCGTCTTGCGAGGCACCACTGTACTGCCCCTATTAAGGGATGCAGGTGGCTCTGTGGTTTAGACCACAGGGCTTGCTGATCAGAAGGTTGGCGGTTCAAATCCCCACGACAGGGTGAGCTCCCATTGCTTGCTCCCTGCTCCTGCCAACCTAGCAGTTTGAAAGCACATCAAGTGCAAGTAGATAAATAGGTACCACTCCGGTGGGAAGGTAAACGGTGTTTCTGTGCGCTGCTATGGTTCGCCAGAAGCAGCTTAGTCATGCGGGCCACATGACCCAGAAGCTGTACGCCGGCTCCCTCAGCCTATAGAGCGAGATGAGCGCTGCAACCCCATAGTCGTCCGTGACTGGACCTAATGGTCAGGGGTACCTTTACCTTTACTGCCCCTATTACCCAACTTCCAGAACATGCACTCAGAAAACTGGTTCTTCTCAATAGGATGGCTGGTGCAAGCTAATGACTTCATAAAAATCACTGCAACCACCACCACCTGCCACCCATATGACCTGGGTTGTTGTGCGTAAGAGAGACCTGGTGGACAAGCAGTGGCAAGAACAGGTCCATCTGCCTTGTCCATCCAAGTCTCCGTTGCACATGCCAGGTCAATTCCTCCATCCACAATCATGTCGTGGATGGCAGTGATCTTGTGAATTATTGACCTGGCATTGTATAGTAGCATCCTAAGGTTTTGTGGGTCTCCCTTGTTGATTCCAGTATCCTTCCAGTCAAGACCAGACCCAGAGGCAGGGATAGTCTTCAAACAATGACTAAACCTGCCTCCTCGGTAGTGACATGGTCTGGTCTTAGCGTAACTTCTCCTCCTACCAGTGATCAATGAGATTGGGTGTCCCAGTGCATCTCCCCCTGTAGAACCTGCCCCAGCCATTCTGTTGGCTGGGGCCCACTCTCAGGCAGCCCTGAGCCTCTCCCCGTCAGAACCGAATACAGTATGTTATGCAGACTATACAATAATCCAATAAAAGAGTAGAAACTAATAATAAGAAACAAAATTTACAGTTAAACTAAAACTAAAATAATCCCCCACCCCAACTTAATGTTTATCCCACCCCCAAAACTGCAATAAAAAGGAGGGGGGCAAAATTTTAAATGCCACAGATTAAAAACTATTTAAAACTATTTAAAAGCATTTTCGACAGTTGTCCCAACCCCAGAGTTTGTGCCAGTGAGTCTGGGCTCTTCAGCACTCACAGCAGGGCACTGTCCCTCTGGCCTCCCTGGGGTCTCTTATGTTGAGCAGCGTGCGTCTGGGCCCTGCCCCCTAGGCCTGGTGGAAAGGGCCTTGCAGGGAGATTGCACCATGCCTCTTTCAAAGCAGTGGGCACAAAGTCATCCCATAGTGATGCATTCCTCACACCCTGGACCCATCCGGTCATTTCCTGCTGGTTAGATATTATTAACCACAAGGGAAACAGTGATCAAATAAGCATGTGGTAAGATGTAGAGTTGCAAGAACTCTGTCGACATCTTCAGGTAACGTCAACTGAAAAGGGATCCTATCAAAGGAGGCTTAACAAGGCATTAGACACTTCATATGGTCCTGCACCAACAATGATGTTAAGATCGCCATGGAGCCAAGCGACTTTACCCCCAATGTGACTCTGAAGGGTCTGAGGAAACTCCCTCAGGGGGCAATAACTTACTTCCAAACCTACCTGAAGAGCTCCACTTCATACTGTCATAACTTCTCGCTTAATTCCAGTCTCGATTTCCATTTCAGCTCATATCTACTCATTTTCTTCTCTAGCCTTTGTCCAAAATGTGGGTTTCCTGGATTCAGCACTGCCATCTACCAATCTGCTCTTGGATCCTACTATTCATACTTGACTGCTAATCCTGTCTGACACTACACACGGTTCATTTCTTGGAACGCTCGCCGACCATTTCTGCCAAAATATCTGCACTGGCTCTTATCCTGCACATACCACCTTTGCCCCAGTGGTGCAATTCAAATATAAATCCTTCACAAAGTCAGAGTTTTCATATGTTTATTCTACAAACTGGTTTACTGATAAGAAGTTTTCAAATGGCACATACTATGTCTATTCAGAGGTGATAGAACTGATGATTTCTCCTATGAGAGAAAATGTTAAACACTTGCCCAGCATGGTTTGTGGGATATGATCTTTCATTCTGCTATGAGTTGGTTTTATTTTCTTGGTTTTTAATCGACATGCTTCCAGTAATCTCTGTGCTAACAACCTGCAAAAGCAGACTTTAGACTATAGCAAGTTGTATCCCCACAGACACTCAGTTTCATCTATTATCCAGAGAGAAGTTCTCCTACTTATGAATAATAATATTGTGTGCACAGAGATTTATACTCTGTATAAATACAGTATCATCAAGACAAGGCAGGTTGAAAGTCGCAAACTAGAGTAGCTGTGGTAGGTCAACATTTGCAAGGGTACGGAAAATAATCTGGGTCATTATTGCCACAAGGCAATGGCCATTTTTGAATTATTTATAGTAAGGAATGTATTATATTATAAAGACTGTATTATATTTAAAAATTTCAGTATTTTCAGTATGTCAGAAAGCTGCCTTAAGTGGTGGATATTAGAGAGTAGTGGATATTGGTTGTGGCACCCACCCTGTGGAATGCCCTCCCATCAGATGTTAAGGGGATGAGTAATTATATAACATTTAGGAAACATCTGAATGCAGCCCTGTATAGGGAAGCTTTTTAAGGTTTAAGGTTTTTCTATATGCTGGAAGCTGCCCAGAGTGGCTGGGGCAACCCAGTCAGATGGGCGGAGTACAAATAAATAATTAGTTTTCGTATTCGTATTCGTATTCGTATTCGTATTCGTATTCGTATTCGTATTCGTATCATCATCATCACCATCATTATCATCATCATCCCTGGAGTTCAGACCAGAACCACAGCTCTAGGCCAGGTCTCAGAAGAGGGGAGGCATCTCCAGTGAAACTATGCTGCTTACAACAGTATATATGGTGGAAAGAGTTGGGAGGCTGATGAAGCATTGGTTTACATCTTTACTCAATCACTAGAAGCAGCAGGAGGGAAACATAGGTGGACCTTAAATTTCTTCCCCCATCCATATCTGAGGCCCCAGATGATAGTGGTGGTGGTGATGATATGATATTCTGTATGGGAGTATATTATATTTAAAAATGGGGTATCAGAGTTTTTAGGGGGCTAACCAGGTTGGGATGGCTGGGATAGCAGGCTTGTTGGGTTTTGAATGTCTTATGTAGATTTTTCAATTTCGTTGTTTGTATGGGACAATGAGAATAAAGATATTGTATTGTATCGTATCAGTGATGATAATTTTTATTTAAACCCCGCCCTCCCCGGCCAAAACTGGGCTCAGAGCAGCTAACATCAAATGTTTAACACATTATGCATTTGGAGGGTTGGGAGAGGGCAAGCTGGTGAGACTAGTGGGATACACTCCATCCCTGATGGCTAGAAAAGAGTGCCACATAGAGAAACCTGGACTGTGAGTCCAAATCCACAAGTGAATAGCATGGGCATTCTGATTATTGGCATGGTGCAGAAGAAGAAGCTGAGTGGAAATTCCTTAAGCAAAGTGAAGGGCAGGGGCTGACAGCATAGGCTCCACACTACACCAACATTGCTATATTGTCTTCCCTAGAATAAGGTGTGGAAAATGTTGACCAAAACACTCTAGCAGCTTTTCAAATTCTGGGCTGGTGAATAAAGATCTAATTTTTAAAATCTGTTTTGTTGCTGAAAATTATATGATGCATACAGAAGACAAAGCCCTTTCCCCATCAACTGTGCTTGGGAAAGAAATCTATATGAAACCCAGATAAATATTCCCTCCCTACTCATCTACCGATGCTACAGCTAAAATCACTAATCATAAATCTTTCAGCTACAGCAGGTTCAAGAAATGGGAGCACATGTTGTTTGCAGGTAATGATATTTGGACTATGTCTAAAATGGATCTGATTACTGAAGCATGAATTTACAGAGCATTCAGACTGAGATGGATGGAGAATTAGTTTGCATATTTTACATGAAATGGTAAGAAGGCAGATCTGATCATGTTATAGAGTGCTAGTGTTCCCCAGACATGGAATGCTAAGGGTAGCACATTTTGTAAGATGCAGAATGCCAGTCTTCAAATGCAAAATGTTAGATCTGTCTTTGAAAAATGTGATATTCTGTCAGGTACAACCATGGATGAATGTCAAATCAAATATAAAGCCCTCTGAAAAACATCCAGAGTTCTTGCTAGGCAGGTTGAAGCTGCCTTAAGAACCCAAATTGAAAAAGCACACATATAGCTCCAGGATAAAATATTCAAAATATTGTGCTGCTTTCAGAATGTGATACACCTCATAAAATATACCAAGTATCTTAATTGTGCAACAAAAATGCCTTCAAACATGCAAACTAGTGGAATATAGAATTACAGTCAAACGATTATAACCGCATGCAGAATCATGGAACCAGCTTTCCCCCTCCCAATCAAGGATGGTGTGAGACATTTTGGCCGCTGAAATGAACCACAAAATGGTGCCCCCCCCCCCACAAGTGAAGAAGGGGTGGGAGAAGAGCTACCTCAGGAACAAGCAGGGAATAAAGATCTACACTGGGATCTGCTGCAACTGCGCTTCCTGCCATCTGAGGCAGTTGCCTCACCTTGCCTCATGAGTGGGTCGGCCCTGCTCCCAACTGTACGTTCCCTACTCTGGATGACAGTTCTCTATGCCAATTCTGTCACAATATGGACATTAGTATAATGTACCTTTTCTTTTCTTTTTACTTATATGACCAACCTGGAACTGGATGTAGAATCATAGAATCATAGAATCATAGAGTTGGAAGAGACCACAAGGGCCATCGAGTTCAACCCCCTGCCAAGCAGGAAACACCATCAGAGCACTCCTGACATATGGTTGTCAAGCCTCTGCTTAAAGACCTCCAAAGAAGGAGACGCCACCACACTCCTTGACAGCAAATTCCACTGTCAAACAGCTCTTACTGTCAGGAAGTTCTTCCTAATGTTTAGGTGGAATCTTCTTTCTTGTAGTTTGGAACCATTGCTCCGTGTCCGCTTCTCTGGAGCAGCAGAAAACAACCTTTCTCCCTCCTCTATGTGACATCCTTTTATATATTTGAACATGGCTATCATATCACCCCTTAACCTCCTCTTCTCCAGGCTAAACATGCCCAGCTCCCTTAGCCGTTCCTCATAAGGCATCGTTTCCAGACCTTTGACCATTTTGGTTGCCCTCCTCTGGACTTGTTCCAGTTTGTCAGTGTCCTTCTTGAACTGTGGTGCCCAGAACTGGACACAGTACTCCAGGTGAGGTCTGACCAGAGCAGAATACAGTGGCACATATACAGTGGAATACATGTGGAGAGTGGCAGCCTGAGGAAGCTCTAGCTTGGGCCTGCCCATAGAAAACAAACCTAGAGTGAAAAACTAGGGTGCTGTCAGTAGTTCATAGGAACCTCCTCTCTGTGAGATTTTTGTGGGAGAGCTGTGAGTTTGTTTGGGCCCTGAGTGAGAGCCAGGTTCATCTGTCCACTGTTGGCCCTTGAATGCAGCTTCACATACAGTTAGATAAATTCTCTTTATAGGAAATCTGTTCACTTTGTAGAAGAGCGACCATCAATGTTTGCAACTAGCCATTGCTGAAAATGCCACAAGTGATTAGGGACAGGAACAAAATCACAGAAATGTGCCACCAAATAAATAACAGGCAGAACCAGTGATCTCTAAAGGGGAAACTTGGGATGGCTTCCTGTGCTGCAATTCACTTTGAAAGTTAAAAAAAAAACACCACACACACTTTTGAACTTGTTGTATTCCCCTGCCTCATCCCATCATTATTTCAACACTTGCTGTTCACAGGGAAACAGGTGCTATCTTGTCTAACGAGCCTCTCTTCCTTTTACCATCCTAGAGTTACTCACTGTGTATTGTTACAGCTGACAAGGGCTCTTTTTTCCTTTTTGGTTACCTGGAAACCGGGTCATGCTGATATAGCTGGAGTGCTCCCAGAATAACCTGATGTTTTGGAAAAGGGCAAAGGAGCAGGGGAATTGTTACATGTTCCACAGCTTCCCTCCAAGGAATTGCAATGAATTTACAATGGCCTGAATCCAGATCCCAACTAGAAGAATTTAGCCTGCAACCCTGCAGAGTGCTCAAAGTGTGAAGTGAGCCTCCCAGATGTGGAGCAGGCCATTCTGACGAGAAGCAGAAATCTCTGATTTTCGGCATAATTTGGTAATTTTAGGTCAGAATATCAAGTAATTTCTTGCCGCTATTTCCTACCCGTGCTGCCCCTGATCGCTCCTTATCCTTTGAAATTTACTCACTCGCTCATTCATGTTAATTTGTTGTCTTTGAAGCACCAGATTTTTCTCCTGTTCTCCTGTCCTATAACTTGCATCTAAGATCCTTTTGAATGCTGTTTTAATTTTTAAATACTGCATTTTTATTTGGATTTTGCTTATTTTCTTTTGGAAGTCACCTTAACAGCTTTGTATGTCCAAAAGAATGCTGTAAATTCTCTCTCTCTCTCTCTCTCTCTCTCTCTCTCATTTCATGGAAATAACCATTCCTGTAATCTGAGGATTGTGTTGTGTTATATTATGCCAAAGAAGAATCCAATCCTGCTACATTGTTTACTGTCTAATGAGGTGCTATCTGCTATGTCATGCATTTGAAAGGCATAATATTAGCTGGTTTTCTACAGATCAGGATACTGCAGGAGCATGAAATTTTAGCTGTTGCTAATTTTGATAGCCCCATGAGTGAAGTAGTGAGGCCTAAGCAACTTTACGTATGTCATGAGGGAAATATCAGTAATGTGTTAAATGTCTTGTTGGTACAGTAGTTTGAAAGTTATCCAGAAGGAGAAACAGAATAAAATTGGCTGCAGGAAACAACATTTGATATCCAACACGACAATAAAGTTCAATATTCAATTGTGAAGCATACACAAATCCCCAGAGCATATGAAAGCTAGACAGTTGCTTAAAAGTAAGTGTTTGCCTTCAAGTGTGTTTCAGTTCAGCTGAATAAGAAAATATCTCTTTCAGCACAGCTTACATAGATCTTGTATTGCATTACCGATGGCTATTCGGAAACCCATGTTCCAAAACAAGTGCTGAATTTTCGAGGCAAGCAGTATCTTGCGGGGGGGGGGGGGGCAACTTCCAAGGGGGAACATGAATGCAAATAAATAAATAAATGTATGCAATCTAACATAACTATTAAAAATTACCAAAATTAAAAGTTTAAAATAAACATTTTCCTTAGTCTTGCATTGTCCTTGTACTAAAACCAGTAGTGGAGCAGTTCTTTTTTTCTTTCTTTCTTTTTTGACAGAAAACATAAATGATGACATTTGAAACAGAATGATGATAGTGGTGACACTGCAAGTTGAAGTTATGCTTGTCATTTCTGCCCCAAAAAATGATTGAATTTCCAGACAATGCTGCTTATTTATGCAGTCCTGGTTGTCCAATATAAGTATAAAGCTTTATGCATATAAAAAGTCGATACCCCAGAGACCTCCTTGCTCTTCACAATGACACTTAGTAACATTTGTAATATAGTCTTCCCTGGTAACAGCTGAAAGAGGTGTTCTTCTAAATGATTTATTGCAGCAACCAGCTCATGAGGTAACACTCGAAATACTGAGCTAGATCCACAAGTAAGCCGAGCCTTGAATGTTTAAAGCTAGTGATATACGAAAAACCTCTCTCCATCAAGTGTGCATGTGGAACAGACAGGAAGAACGGACCAGAGAACCATGTTATAAAGTGCCACAGGAGGAGGTGATGGAGGAGGGTTGGTCCTCAGGATTAAAGCCTTGATTCAGCTCCTTGAAAAAGCTGTTGGGGTGGGGAGAACGTAAGACGGATGTGTCTCAAAGAGAAAGCAACTTTGGACCTATTCTTATGTATTATGTAGCATTGAATAAGGACTATGTGACATTTCTGAGAATCAGTTAAGCCTTCCTGTTACATTCACCCAGTTAAAGGTAAAGGTAAAGGTACCCCTGCCTGTACGGGCCAGTCTTGCCAGACTCTAGGGTTGTGCGCTCATCTCACTCTATAGGCCGGGAGCCAGCGCTGTCTGCAGACACTTCCGAGTCACGTGGCCAGCATGACAAGCTGCATCTGGCGAGCCAGCGCAGCACACGGAACGCCGTTTACCTTCCCGCTGGTAAGCGGTCCCTATTTATCTACTTGCACCCGGGGGTGCTTTCGAACTGCTAGGTTGGCAGGCGCTGGGACCGAATGACAGGCGCTCACCCCACCGCGGGGATTCGAACCGCCGACCATGCGATCGGCAAGTCCTAGGCGCTGAGGTTTTACCCACAGCGCCACCCGCGTCCCTATTTACCCAGTTAGGGTAATGTAATCCAAAGCATAGAGAACTTTAACACAGCCACTGGGGCTGAGAAGTCCCTAGCAATACGTTATCCCCATGAAATATAACAGCTGCCTCTTTGTCTAGTCATTATTTTAGGTATGGATAGTGCTGGTTTTGCTTCATGGTGAAACAGATTTTGTTTCCCCCCTCCTCCTGGACAGTTTTACCCTTTTTATCCCATGCTGGAACCTTTTGATTTCTGTTTCTATGTGATCAGCCCATACTGCAATCCCACTGGATCCCAAAAGTTGAAACTCGGGGAGTAGTGCCCTTAGGTGCTCCCTGGGTGTGCTTCATGGCAGGACCATATCCTTCCTTCCTGAGTTTCAAGAAAGAGTTGTGCTCTCAACACCTGGGGTGGAGATCTCTTCACCATCCCTTCCCAACAGGTGGGCAGCACCAAAAAGGAAACAAAAAGTCTTGTAAATAAATATCTGATCTAAGAAAAATTGCCTCCAAAGAAGACAAAAGCCATTTTGATGGAACACATAACCAAGGAAGTTAAACTGGGCTTCTAAATTAATTAAGTAAATTGATTGTAAAAATTTAAAGCCCTACACAACACAGAATAAGTGTTGTGGGAGGTAAGTTACTGAAGTCAGTTTTAGCCCTTCAACCATGAGGTACTTGTAAACTGCCTCATAAACTCCATCAATAATGATGTACAAAGAAAACAGAAATGCCCTATGCAGACTAAAGACTCCAAGCAATAAATGGCTAAGGGCACCAAGTGATTTTGTTTTTGTTTTCCCTTTGTAGAGAAAACCTATAGCTTCATTCATTCACAATATTTTTCATTGTCCATCCTATATATTGTTTGCATTAAGTAAATAGAGTGATTTCCCCCCTCTATATATTTTTCTTTAAGTACAAGATTTTAAATCTCCTGTAGTACTTTGGGGATCTCAGGCCTGTTTTAAATAAGTGACTAAATTTCAAGAACACACTTCACATCCAGCCCCCAGACATATCAGATGATAAAACAACAGCAACAAAAAAATTATTCCACCCTTTGTTAAAGGAGTTCCGAGTGAAGCATATGACTCATTATCATCAGTACAACATTGTGAAGTAGGTAAGGCAGAGAGGGAAGGGAGACATATATAGTGGTACCTCGGCTTACAGATGCTTCAGGTTACAGATGCTTCAGGTTACAGACTCCACTATGAGAACAGATGAGAACAGAAATCGTGCTGCGGTGGCATGGCGGCGGCGGGAGGCCCCATTAGCTAAAGTTGTGCTTCAGGTTAAGAACAGTTTCAGGTTAAGAACGGACCTCCAGAATGAATTAAGTTCTTAATCCAAGGTACCCCTGTATAGGCCAACTTCACCCAGTGTACTTCAGGGATCTCCCCAATCCAAGCCAGACACCCTAGCCACTATACCACCCTGGCTGTCATGTTCATATAAATCTCATCTCCCGAGATGCCTACATTGGTGCTGTAGGGGCATTCATAGGTTCAGATCTGAACTGTAGTCTGAGCATCACTGAAATTTCAAAAAGAACAAGGAAAGCAGGGAATAGCCCAATACTCCAGGAATTCATTACCCCACTCTTTCCAGCTATCCTAAATTTGCCTCCATAAGCCGCATTGTGTTATCTCAACTTTCCAGCAAATCCCAAATCATGGAACTAGAGAGATATGTACAGTAGATTCCTAGGGTCTGCATTTCAGAGGCAGAAGGAGCTCGGGACATTGGGCTGCTTGGAATAGAAACTTCAAAAGATCATCATTGTACAAATAATGCCTTACCAGGTAAAGGTAAAGGGACCCCTGACCATTAGGTCCAGGCCGAGGGGGCCGGCATACAGCTTCCGTGTCATGTGGCCAGCATTGACTATGCCGCTTCTGATGAACCAGAGCAGCGCATGGAAATGCCGTTTACCTTCCTGCTGGAGCAGTACCTATTTATCTACTTGCACTTTGACATGCTTTCAAACTGCTAGGTTGGCAGGAGCAGGGACCGAGCAATGGGAGCTCACCCCATCGCAGGGATTTGAACCGCTGACCTTCTGATTGGCTCTGTGGTTTAACCCATAGCGCCACCCGCATCCCATGCCTTAGCATGTAGCAGTGCATTATTTCTATGCAAGAACGCGCCGGTACACACCATGCCCCACCATCCCAATCACCAAAGCACCTTCCAGGAACTTGCCTGACAATTGTAAAAGGATCGTGCCAAAGTAACTCCATCGTGGGAAGAAGCAGCAGTGGCAGACAAATATGTGGCGCAGGGGCAAGAGAGCTGGTGGCACAGCATATTGGTGTGAACCACCTCAAAAAAGTGCTGCCATGTAGAAAGATGAAGCAGGCATCTTTAGGTGACAGAATTTAGGGGAAATAAATGAATGCAGGAATTAATGTCTTCACGGCACAATGAGACCTCAGCTTGGGGAAAAGGCATGGTGCTCCACTTCAACATCAAAATGTATTGTACGATCACTGCAACAAACCTAATAATTGTTGTTGGCTATTTGCTGACCCTTATAAGTACCTTCAAATATGCTGACTGAGGCAGGCTGCCTATCTCTCTTTAACAGTAAGGTTAGCCTGACTTGGAGGTAGAATTGGCTTCGCTGAGATCCAAGATGTCTTTCGAGGGAGTTGCTTGTTCAACTCCATGCTAGAATGGACACCCTTAATCATAAATAATGTCCTGTACTGGAGGTGTGAGATTTGTAATATCATTTGTGACAACATTGCAGCTTCAGGGTAGGAAGCCAGTGACAAGTTCACTCTTCAGGAAAGAAGAATGAAGACAAAGGACAAGTTAATTAAAACTGCTGTCTCCCTGAGAAACTTTCAATGGGAAATACTTCCTCTTATGAACCTGGGAAGGGATGAGAGCCAGGCCAAAAATAAACAGGGATTATCTTGAACATGGCAATGACCCCAATTGGTGCATTTATTGATGGCAGAAACGGAAGTAGGCAGACTGGCTCCTATCTCAACCAAGACACACACAAGAAGGAGTTCCAGAGAAAATTTATGACATTCCAAATAACCACACACATGCAGCCCCAAAGACTTTAAGCAAACTGGAGACTGCTTTGCATTACCTTTTACTGTAAAATATACCAGCCTCCATGATAAAAAAAAATGTGTGGGATTGTATCTAATTGTGGTTTTCTACTTAGTGGAAAGTGTTCATAAAATGAGGTATAGTGGTACCTCGGTTTTTGAACGTAATCCATTCTGGAAGTCCGTTCGTGTTCCGAAACATTCAAAAACCGAAAACTGAAAGCGGAAGCCTCAATGCGGAAGCCTCAATACGGAAAACTCAAAATGGAAGCCATGTTTCCTGCTCGACTTCTGAGGCATGTTTGAAGACTGAGGCACTTCATTTTTTATATAGAAGTAGAAGAAACAGCCATCTAATCCTAAGGACCCCTGCCAGTTTTCTTCTTTAACATGTATGTCCCTTTTATATTCTGACCTCTTTGGTGTCCTTATTTCATATGGCAGATGTCCTTCTCATTTGACCTTTTTTTCTTTTTACATTAAACTGTCTGATTAAGCCACGAGGTGTGGAATAATGAAACTATGGTCTATAAAATATTCTCATTACCCATTTTGTTTCCTTCTGCATTAAGTTTTGTTTTGTCTCTCATTTCCAAGATAATAAATCTTGTGACAGGATCATGGTGTCACTGATGCCATTAAGTTTTTTCAGCAATGAAAGACACTGAACTTAAACTGCAAGCACAGCATGCGGTGGCAAAGGCAGTAAACTAACTTTTATGACTGCTGCAAATAATAAAAAAAAAAACCCCAGAAGAACCATTAGTTTTAGCACTTGCTTCTATTTTAAGATACTTGGTTTGGGGCAAAATTATCTTTTTCACGTAGGAAATGTATTTACTTGCTGGACTAATAGCATCTTACATGAAATACTAAGCTGGAAAAAATCCTATCCCAAGCAAGGCTGCCACTTCAGATAAGAGTGGGGAGATTCCAGTGGCTGGGTAGGAAGAGAAGATGCACAACAAGATTCAAATACTGACTTCAGACATGTTCAAAATTAAACTGCAAAAGGGCTCTCACCTGGTTAAAGAAATTCTAGCCAACTTATTCTATGAACTTTAGATGATTACTGAAGCTTCTTTAGATCTGCATATAATGCACAAAAGCTAATACATCTAAAGAAAAAAAATATTTCTGGGTCAGGAGTTAAGTAAGTCCTGTCTTATAGCCTGTTCAGTACAGCAAGAATGATGTTTTGCCTGGGTGGTGATGCAGGCTAGTAGTTTTTCTTAGTTGTGGTTGCTCCTTCTAGAGACAATGCAAGACCTGGCGATGGTGCCAACATGCAACAGATTCTACCTCTGGACCTAACTCATTCTCCTGAGTCAGCCATCCAAGGAGAATAGGGTGGGGGCGGGAAAGTCGGGCTCCAAGATAGAGCAGGTGGGAGGGAGGGAAGTCAGTCTGATTAATCAATTAAATGGGGGAAAGGGAGAACACTCAAGGTAGGGTTGTCATATGTTCTCTCTTTTTCCAGGACACATCCTCATTTTCATGGGTAGAGTTGTCGTAGCGATCCATAGTTAAAGTAGAAGTCGGCAAATGTGTCTTCTTTTTTTGCTCTTCAACATATGGCAACCCTAAACTAATTGTGTTGTGGGGTGGGGATTGATCTGAGCCTACTGGGCCCAGCATCCACATGCTTATAGATGCCATGGGAGGCAGATTCAATCCTAAGCGGCATTGATGTCAGTGAGGCTCTTGGTAATAGGGCAACAGCAGTGTCAAAAGACATGGCTGCATACCTGGGGAAATCTATCCTTCAGTACATCTGAATCACAGGATGTTAATAGTCATCCAGGTTCCAATCAAACACAATTCACCCTGTTGCAAAGGGAGTAAATGGATGGTTTTACTTTCTCATGACCTAAAACCAGATTCCTTTCTGTAATTAAAGATAAAGCACATTTCCACATCCCTTTCAGGTTCATTGATAAACAATGCCCTGAGTGCTCCTTCTGGAGTAGTTTTTCCACCTTTGGTCCTCACCCAACACAGCTCTCACCTGTAATTCCTATGAGCTGCCAGCATGCAACAGTGGCCAAACCCCAGGAATGGCTTTGAGTGGCTGGCTCATCAAACTGGGAAGGTAGCCCAACTAGAAGAAGGAAAACTCTGATCCTTCAGGATCTTCAGGAGACGAAAAGGCTCAGGAGTAAACTCTACACAAATCTGGAGCCCTGAAGATGGTTAGATGGTGCCTTGTAAGCCTCTTTCCAGCAACTCCTTCAGCCAAGCTGGTGCCAAAAATCTTGTTCTGCTTTCCTTTGGACCACATCAGTAAGGCTGAGAGGGGTAGGTAATGTTTGGGCAGCCCAAGTCTTCAATGCACACTGCCCAGGTTTCCACCCCGGGAAGATCACTTCGGTGCTGCAAACACAGCGGTTTGACTTTGCCCTTGGTGGCATACTCAAATGTCTTTCAAGACACACAGATGCAAACAGCAACAACATACACACAATTATCTGGCTTTACAATGAGCTTCCTTCTCAAACTCCTGCCTCCCAAATCAACCTTAAGTTCTCTCCTATCTCTCTCATCCCCTGAAGCCTCTCCTATTAGCTACAGCCAAATCCTTCCAGACCCTTTTGCACCAAGGCTTCTTGCCAAACCCAATATATACTTCCCCTGCACCTTTTGTCCAACCTCTTTTAAATTATACTCCAGTAGTATGGGGATTAATGGCAGGACAACAAAAGTGGGTTTTATTAGCTTTTATAGTCACCAAGGGACTTGTACTCACATGGAAGGACAAACACACACCCCATCTATTACGCAATGGTCTGAGGACTTCACTGCCCTGGCTATGTTTTAACACATTTTTATTAGCATCATCTTTGTGTGAATACCTATTCGGACATTTGGGTGGAATATATCAATTTTTATGTTTAAATTAAAATGGATGTATTGATAGCTATTGCATTTTTAATGTGAACTGGGTCTTCTCACCTTTTCTTTCTTTGTCCCTCTCTCTCTCTCTCTCTCTCTCTCTCTCTCTCTCTCTCTCTGTTTGTGTGTGTGTGTTACATGTGAAAAAGAGACAGGAAAGAGATGTCAAATAGTTTATTACATGAATTTGCATGGCTCCTGGCATTTCATTCTGAAAAAACTGTCACTGTGAGATGGCTGTCATCTGCCTCTCTAGAAGAACTGAAAGTACTTTTTTGATATAACACTCTGCTCTCCAAGATCAACCAATTTAAACTGGGGTAGTTAGATGCATGATGGGTTATCAGCATAAACAAAACACACTTCACAAAAGCAATGCTGTCTGCAGCTAATTATGTGCACTACCTAAAACCAACATGGCATTATTATTTAATTAGTTACTGCTTTTGCTTCCATAAGATTCCTGGGCCTAATTTGTAACTGTTACTCGATCATGCCTTTCTGTGGCCAAAATTGATATCCATTTGACAGGCTCTTTCTGAACTTTACTTCCAGATTTAAGTGTTACAAACTTAAACTATATGTGTGCATGCACACACCTACACTCTCCAAGCCACTGGTGAGTAAGTGCCCTTACAAAATGTGGAAATAGTACAAGTACCTATAAACACAAATTTGTAGCAAATCTCAACTCCTGCAAGGGCAAACACCAGGAAAGCAGGAACAAAACACAGCACTAATAATAACACTAATAAATATCAATAAGAGATTAACAACAACATCTAAATACTGCTGTGGGTGGTCTCTTTGCAGTCCATGGCAGACATCTTTAGAAAATTGCGACAATTTTTTTTGAGCTGCTATTATTTTTGAGCTGCAAAGTTCTGTACTTTGAGGTCACCATCTAGCCTGCAGTATTAGCATGCCTGAGCATTGTCAGTTGATGCCAAGGGCCAATCCTGATCCACCAAATCTTGGTCTCAGAGCATGCGTCTTAATCTGAGGAACTCCCCTCTTAACATTTACTTATCTACTGCTATCTTTTACTGAATGATGTTTTAGATCTTGACCTCTGCCAGTTCTGAGTAGATACTTTTGGCCCTCCTGATCCTCCTGATCCTCTTGCTACCTTCAAACTTGCTTGCTTTGGAATCTGATCCCTGCCAGTCTGAGACCATGGCCCTTCGCTTCCTCTGATTTACTTCTACTGACAGAACAATGATCAGAACAACCAGGAAGCCACCACTAGCCTGGAAAAAAGAAGAGGGAAATTTCAGGTGCTTGAATAAAAGTTTAATGCAGGTCTAATGCATTACATAGTAATCCTTCACCAAGGACATTTTTAAAGTATCAATTCTCATTATACTGATAAGTGGCACTTAAAATTGCCCCTAAATGATTATTCCAAAACGTGTGGATCCTTTATTCAATTTTATTCAACTTATTCAAATACCTGCAATTTCCTCCTCTTTTCTTCACTTGGGCACCATCTGTACTATAAATTTAAAGCAGTACCATAGCTTTATACCAAAGAATTCTGAGGCCTGTAGTTTGTCAAGGGCTTTGAAAAGAGAGCCCCTCCTACCCTCACAGAGCTACAATCCACCAGAAGACCAATTGATTGTTATATCATTTTATGAATTGTAGCTCGGGGGGGGGGTAGGGTTCTCCAAATAACTCTCAGCATCCTTAACAAACTACAGTTCCCTAGATTCTTTGAGGGAGGCCACGGCTGTTTAAAGTTGTATCATACTGCTCTAAATGTATAGTGCAGATGAGGCCTGGGATTCAGCCAGCACCCAGACTTCCCAGGTGCTGGAACCCGACAACTTATAGTACACCCTAGTTGTAGTGTGGTCTGGCATGCTCCTATCCTTTCAAGACATCATACACCACTCATTTCGTTTAGAAATGGATAATGTATGCATGTGATTCTTCTCAAGACAAGCTCAACATCATTTCACATCTAGTTAAGTCTGTTCGGAGCTTTTTTAAAAAAGCCTTTGCAAGAGCTGTGGAATAGTTTAAAACCTTCTGCTCAATAAAAGGTAATAACAGATGTAGATTTCCTGTTATAAAGAATGAATTCAATGCCACTGGGCCTAATAGCCTCACTTGGATATCTTTAGGTTGAAGGCCTTTCTACTGCTGTGCAGCCAATGTTCCAGAAACTGTAACTGGGTCTAGCCTGTGCGCCACACAGGGAGAAACAAAGGTAACAAAGTGTGAGTTACAGCACCGCTGGTCGCTGCTTCAACATACACACACCACCTTTCTTCCGGATATATTGCTCTCACTTAAACATCAATTGAACAGGCCTAACAGAACGTTAAAGTGGTATGTGAATAATGATGACTCAAGCAAATTAAGTGTGCCTCTCTGAATGTGAAGGGTCTTAATAACCCTATTAAAAAGAATAGATAGATAGATATATATTCTATGGTAGCAGAAATGTGACATTCGTATGATCCAGAAGACATAGGTGATTAAGTCACAGAGCCAGTAAATTGAACACAAACTGGGTAGTTTCCTCATTCAATAGCATCTTCCACTCCAGGACTAGAGGCCAGGCGACCCCTGTACATAAAACCTTAAATGTTAGCACTAAATTAGATGATGGAGGCAGCTTTATTGGACTATAGGCTGAGATAAACAACTTTATAATTATTCTTGTTAATCTTAAAGAGCCAAATGGAGATGACCCTAAGTTTTCTTCTGTGATTTGTTCCTGAGTATGAAGGCTATTGGAATAGTGTCCTCCCTTTGGCTGCTGTCCAGAGATCTCAAGTGTATGTTACCAAGAGATCCTCATGTACAAACAAGGCTTTCTCACTCATATGTGGCCACAATGTAGGAAAGGGGTGGGAGCCACCAGATATTTCAGTGGAAAATAGGCTGCAGCTTGATCTGTTAAAACCAACTTCATGTTATTACTTGGGTGAAGATTTGCATTCTACAGCGAGGCAGGACTGGGAGTGAAAGGAACTGGAGGATTCTTAAGAACTACAGCAATGGAAGTAGGCTTTGAAAAGGACCACTGTTTTTGGTCTGAAATGTTGCATATGAGTAAAAGGGAATAATGATGATAATGATGATAATGATAATAATGATAATAATACCCTTCCTTCTCCCTGCTATAGTGTTACTGCAACCTTCTCTACTTCTTACTTGAATGTAAGGGAAAGGTTGGGCAGGTGAGGTGGACAGGTTGCTGAGGGGGCTGTGGAAGCTGGGGGAGGATGGAAGCCTGGAGCTTTCTCCAGCCTGGATTTCAATCTGGTGGGAGAAGTATGTGGGATGCTCAGATTTGTTTATTTGTAGCTATTTGCAGCAGCAAACAGCATGATGGAAGCACTTAGCTGACCTGCTCAGCAAGCGAGCTGCTGCTGCTGCTTACCAGGAAGGAGAGAGGGATTGGAGAGTTTGCAGGGAGGATGGCACAGTGCAAATGCCTAGCAGGAGCATTAAATCAGCTCAGCCGATGCATTTACACAGCACCGACCTTGCCACGGTCTCACCACTTCCTCTCCCAGTAAGTAGCAGCAACTGATTTGCCGGGAGGTCAGGTAAACACCTCTGCCCCACCACAGCATCTGTCACTGGTGTCTAGTCACCAGACCATCACAAAACAAAACAAAAGTTTAACAGTGTAAAAGACGCAAGTAACACATCCGCTCAACGACAACATAAGGAAACTTAAAATGCATTATTTCCTGATGTGAGGTGCTCCACAAGAGCCTTAAAAACTTGTCCCTTCTGGGAGGCAACCTTGTAAGAATGTGGGAAGTCTGTTACTGAGCTAGGCTTAGGGGACATCTCTAAGCACAGCATTTACCCTCCCTGCTTCCATCCTTGCAGCTCACCTAGCACAAATCTTTTTGAACCAAAAATTGTCTTGGAAGAGGCAGCTTTATCTAAAAGTAGCTAGTTAGAGTACAAGGAAGCACATTTATTTTGCGTCCTTAGAAAGTGTAATGGTTCTAGGGGTTGCTCGTGCGTAAACCATCGCCACACCTGCCTGGGTTGCCTGAGTGAACCTTTTCTGTCTGGACAGCCACTCGCCAGTGGCTGTCTCAATCGCTGGCAGAATCCGTCAGTGGGCGTTTCTTGAACTTCTTCCAGCAAAGAAGCTCTTTGACGCCTAGTCTCCGCCTACTCTCCCTGCGCGGAAGCCTTCTGCGCAAGGAGGGTGTGGGCAGCGGAGGACCCGTGCTCTCCTCGCTGGTCCCCGGCAAGAAGTCATGGGACCGCCTCGCCAATTCCCCCATCTGCCCCCCCTTCTCCACTGGTGCTACGCTGATTTCCTTCCCCAGAAGATGGGCTGCTTGTCCCCATCCCGGGACACTCTCTGGAATCCCTCTGGAGCCCTCTCTCCCCCTCTGACTCTGATGGCAGTTCCCTGACAGAAAGGCTTCCAGCTTGAATAATTCTGTCATGCTTTGAATGAGCCCAGAGCAGTCTGCATACGAGTCCTTGCTCACGCAAGTAAGAATCCTCAGCTATTTTCCTTGTTGATGTTGCTATGATTTAAGGGCTATAAACTGACTTGAAAAGAGAATATGTTGGAATGCACAATATAAGTTGGAACTAGGCTGTACCTGCCAAGCAACATGTATCTTCAAAGCTGCAGGCAGATGTAGGAAGCTCTGGGAAGCAGAGTGCTCTAATCTCTGCTGCAGGTGGCCTTCAAAAGTGCTTTGGGCAAGTACAAAAACAAGGGCTTCCTTGTATCCTTTGACGGTATTATATGCTGGCTTCTGCAGCATAGGAAGAAGTGAGCCACACTTCTCAGTGAGAAGCTTTTGCCAACTATTAGTGAACCTCAGTCCAACAGAAAACAAGACCTGGCTTGCATATAAAACTCTGTAAAACATTTACCTTAGAGAACTCTAATACTCACACAGTGTCTGTTGGGCTTATTATTACAACAGCTACATTAAAAAAAAAAAATCAAAATGTAATGTAATGGACCTCGTTCACCATAATAGCTTCCTCAATAAGTTACGGAAGCTTTGTAATTCAAGATGCAAGAGAAGGGCATTTAACCTTAGTTCATTCAGTGCTGAGTAAGAGAACACATTTTGAAAGGCTGACCTTCAAAGTGGATAAAAATAAAAACATTACTGTACAGTAAAATATTATATTTTAGTTTGTGGCAAAGAGAGGAGGCATTATGAGCTTTCCACCCACCATTAAACATTCAAAAATACTTCAGTCTTTATATTCCTATATTTCATTGTTTTTAGATGACATTTATGTAGTTAAGAGAAGCCCATTTCCTAAGAGTTGCCATGCTCCCTTGACTACTATTCAATGAAATAGAAAACCTCCAAGAGCAATTGTAGAGAGCAAGAACTCATCTGGTGGCTCTCCTAACAGAGAAAGATTCAAGAACCCTAGAGAGACATTTAGCAGCTGGAAGCACAGGAGATGCTGAGCAGATTGGCGCAAAATATGTTTAAAGGTTTAATGTTTTCTAAAGAAAGCAAATATTCAGGTCATCACTGATTTCAATTTACAAGAAAATATGTAAGGAAAAAGAATCCAAGTTTCATTTAAAAGCAAAGTTTACATAATGGCCGCTTACCAGTTGAAGGTGGGCAGTGGTTGTGGCCCGTCATGGTGGATCTGCTGCCCCTAAAGCAATGCCATCATGGCTGTGGTTGTTAGCTTCTTCCCCAGGCCAACCATGCAGCATCATGAGCCCCCATTGGGACAAGTTTGAGTTTGCACCAATCCACGAGATACTGGGGGGGGGGGGTGCTAGGGAGCGGACCTGAGTGCAGCAGTCTTCACTCAGGTCCGCTCCCACCTTTTATAAATTGGCTGGGAGCATCACCCACCCATCCCACTCTCGCCTTCCAATATCTGCTGCTATGGTTTTAATGGTTTGCCTTCCCCATAGGAATAGTCACAACTTTGCCAACTTAGGCCTTGGGTGGAATTCTTTCGTCTAATTTCTGGTGAAAGTGTGAAGTGGTGACTCACCCTCATCTTGCAGCAGTGATATCAGGGTACCCTGTTAGAGGGGTCTTGAAGGATGTCTGTGTCCAAAAAGTCAAAGCATATGGCTGGAGGGTGATGGAGTGCTTGGGGAGGGGCAGAACCATAGCTAGGGAGGGTCTAGCCAGGGTTTCTGCCCCAGGTGAAGCCTCAGAGGGGGGGAGGCACCATTGAGGCTCCCAGTCTCCCAGCATGTCTGGGTTTCAGCCAGGGAGAAAGATGAAAAAGTGAATTGCAGCTACGTGCTCCATCCTTCAGCTTCATTGGAAAATCTGTGGCTCTCTCCAGTGAAGCAGAAGACAAGGATCCCCTGTGGGTTTGCAATTGTGGGAGAAAGAAATTTGGGGAGGGGGAGCTGAGGAAGAGAATCAGTTGGACTAGATGATCCTTGGAATCCCTTCCATTTCTACAATTCTATGATTCCATGATCCCTTCAGAACTTTGAATGTGTTTAAATAGCTACGGTTGAGTCATTTTACAGACTATACTATACACACAGGAAAGTAAGGAAGGTGTGAGCATTCATATTATTCCTTTTTATTATGCTCAATTATTTGAGAGGGAAAATATAATGCAATTAAATAAAACAATGCAAGTCATAATTTTTACAACTTCCCCTTTTCCCACTGTTTGGGCAGAAATTGAACACAAGCCTTGTGAATCAGTGAAACCCTCCTTGTAAAAAAATCTCCCCACCTGCTGAGTCAGCATTCACACTCCGTGGAGAATGGAAATAAAATAAAAACCCCACACAAACTGCACTATAAATGGAATAACACTACTTGCACTGGATATAATATACAATACGACACCATCTCAATGCTGTGTAATGACATCATAAAGGGTGACGGGGGAAGGGAAAAAGAGAAATTGCAGGGGGAGTCAAATAGTGTGAGACACCCACAGCAAGAAAGATGAAGAATTTGAGCATGTTTATTGCACACCGCTGTCTGGGGGGTGTCTCTGTTCCATCGGCCACCATGTTTGCTTTAAGATATGTTGTGTTTATTTGGATGGGATTTGCTTTGAAACAAGCGTGCTGACACATTGTCTTTATAGAAACCACACTGAGAGAGTTTTTACTCTTTAAAGCAGCCCATAAATACATACTATATCTTAAATAAATAAACACATGCAGAAGTGAAGGCAGCAAAGGAAGGTAAGGAGAGTGGGAGCTAAGCCAGGTTTGGCAGGTGCAAGAAAGGGGGAAGAGGTGATACAGGAACAAAGAGGTGAAAGGGGACCTATATGGAAGGAGAAGAACCAAAGGGAGGGTAACAGCATTATTATTCCAACCCCTGCTAACTCTTGAATCTTCCAGTAGAGCATGCACAGGTTCCTACCCCATGTGCATTGGGTACCTGAGACATACACCCCTCCATATTGCACATATAAGCAAATGAACAGGTCTGCACAGTGCCAGATTTACGTATAAGCTAAATAAGCTATAGCTTAGGGCCCCACTCTCTTGGGGGCCCCAAAAAAATTTAAAGGAAAAAAACCCTGGATGTACATTTCAAAAATATGAGATAAAAAACAATTAAAATAAAACCTACATACAGCAACCATGTTTTGTGTTGTGTAGGCTCCTATGATGTAAGTCATGGGCCCCGCCTGCTATATAAAGCAGTGGCGTAGCGTGGGGGGTGCAGGGGGGGCCGGCCGCACCGGGCGCAACATCTGGCAGCTCTCTGCCCCCTGCTAAAATCCACGGGTTAGGGGGCGCAAATTACTTGCCTTGCCCTGGGTGCTGACAACCCACGCTACGCCACTGATATAAAGGGCCACATTACCTTCAGTAGCTCAGGGCCTCATCAAATCTAAATCCGGCCCTGGGTCTGCAGATAGCTAACAAGTCAAATATGTCCTCTTCTACATATTATTTTTTGTGATCTGCATTGTCCTTGTATAAGCAAAATATAGAAGGTTATAACTAATCATTTCAACTCTTTTTAAGAAAACAGAGGAAGTGAGATAAACAGATTTCCTGCAGTGTGGACAAGGTGGACATCACAGAGCTGTTGACTATATTTTAAAACAACAACCCTTAACTTCACCTTCTCTTCTTATATTCTGATTTGATCTTGATTGTAATGCAATCCCAGAAGGCAAATTATCAGGAAGGTTTTATTTGAATCCTCCTCACCTTCCCTAGCTTGACTCATTTGGAAACATGAAATTATGACAGTGTTTATATTCCTGTGGCTTCTATCATCTCATTCTAAGTGGGATGACAGGTTGACAAAAAGATGGAAAAATTTATCTACTTAACTCTCCTTGTGAAGATGCACACTGAGGTGAATCTCAATTACAGAACAAATTAAAATACACCCTGTATGCAGTACAAAAACAGCATCACGGACATGCCAGCTTATAGAAGGCAATGAAAGCAGGCCTGTCATCAAAGGAACATCAGGGTGTAGAGAGTTTGCATTTTATGCTATCGTACTATAACAGCATGCAGAGGAGAAGTGGGCAGGGGGGCCTTTAAAAACTACAATAAATACAAAGAAAACAAGCCACAACTGACAACCAAATCAGCAGTTTAGCCAAAGCAATCCATAGCAGCATCCTCAACTGCACAATGTGACCGGTGATGTTTTCATCCTAGCCCCTAATTACTGGGCCTGAAGATCCAGATGAGGGCAAATGATAGACCTGTGGAACACAATATGCTTCTGCTTTGTTTAAAAACAATACGTATCCAACACACCTCTATTCCTTGAGATCCCAATTGCAGATGACATTTCAGTCCGCAGGAGGCTGAACTCTCCTTCCTACAACTATAATAGCAGGGTTATTCTCTCCATAGCGTGAAAACAAATAACTCAAGTGGACCTTATTCATTTGGTATTTGTGGTGACTTACACATTATATCTATAATAATTGGTTATGAAGCTGACCCACTTTCTCAGTTTGGCTCATCCTCAGAGACTATATCTTGAGTTTTTTACCCTAGTATCTTCCAGAATGTTTGTTTCTATCTGCTTTTTTTGCCTGCAAAATTTATTGTTAAATATATGACCAAATACAAACATTTCATGGCAGACTAAACCATTACAACACAATCCTATACATGGCTATACAGATGTAAGCATCATTCAGTTTGATGGGATTTGTTCCTAACGGTGGTAGGATTGCACCATTTTAAAAAATGGACCTAATTTCAGTTGATATTTCTTCTTTTTAAAAAAGTCATTTAATTGCATGCAATGGTTTGCACGGCATGCTAGGCCAAATCATGGTTTAGCATGGAAGTGTGAGGGCTCTGGGAGAGGAGATAATTGGATGAGAAATAGAATGATAAAATATGTTTTAAGATAAAGAACGAAGATAAAATAAGGAGGGAAAATTTGCTGAATTAACTATCTGAATTGGAATACAAAGGAGGGAGGTGTGAGGAAGTCATGGAAATAAGTAAATGAATTATAGGACAGAGAAAGAGGGATTTTGTTTTTAATTTGTTCATATTTTTTGTTTTTTTCTGCATTGTGTATCTGTTTTTGTTCCTTTTTTTGGATTATGTAACTTCTTTATTTTTTTGTACTTTTTTATCTTCTCTCTTTTTTCTTGGAAACTTCAATAAATATTTTTTTTTTTTAAAGTCATTTAATTGCATGCAATGGTTTGCACGGCATGCTAGGCCAAATCATGGTTTAGCATGGAAGTGTGAGGGCTCTGGGAGAGGAGATCACAGTTCCCTTGCTCCTCACTGGTTGCTCTGATGTTGCACTGTGCTAAGCCATGGTTTGGCTTAACATGTCATACAAATCTGCACTCATGGCTTACCTATGCCAGACAAACCATGAGCCAAACTATAGAACAAATATTGGTCACAAACTCATGTTTAGCCTGGAAAGACCTAAACTGTGAATCCGGTTTCAGCAGACATGACATGCAAAACCATGGCTTAGCCCAGCATAGCAGAGGATGACTGGGGAAAGAACAAAGAAGCCACAATCTATGCTGTTTAGAATTTAGTTGGATGCAACCTTGGTTTGTGTACCATTTTATCTTTTTTTTAAAAAAAAAAAAACCATGATGAAAACCTACTGTACTGAAAACAGAGTAGCAAAGCTTAAATCAGGTGGATCCAGTGACAGCTATGCATCATGGTTGGTAGCTATGTGGAATTTCAAATGTGGAATGTGGAATTGATGTTTTTCTGTGTACTGGGGGGAGGATATAACTGTGTATAAGATGACCCCCAATTTTAAACAATATTTTCTAGTTTAAAAACCTAGTCTTATACACAGAAAAGTACAATATTTGAAATATGGCAACCCTATGCATACCTCCAAATACCAGGTGCTGGGGGGAAGGCCACTGTGTGAACTAAAATATAGAATTGGAGGCTCATCCAGGAGGAGCCCTCCAGGATATCCCACCCACACTGCAAGTTCCTTACAATGTGAAACCAATTAGACTTTACTCAGTCTCTTGGTGGTCAATAATGACACCTCTCCCCATCACTGGTGCCTTCAAATTGTGTTCATACATGATATTTTCACACCAAGTTTGAATGCTGCAAGCCCAGAATCCAAGGGCCACCTATGTTAAGGTTACCAGACATCCTTGTTTCCTGGGGACAGTCCCCAGATTTAGAAGTCAGTCCCCTGACAAAATCCACTGAATTCAACTGAAGTTGAAAAGTGTCCCCGGATTCATTGAAAAAAAGCTGGTAACCTTAACATATGTGGCTTATCTTCCAGCTTTAAGTGTGCTTTCTCTCTTTGATATCCTACTGGAAATCCCAGAGACTATACCTCCTTTGAAAACAATGGAGGTACTCAGCCAGCTGGAAAACCAGCTGTATTTACAGTTCTAGCATCTGGATTCAAAATAATACACGCCACATTGCATAATGAACCTGTAGCATTTATGATCAATCAATTTCACAGTCCCAGTCAATACAGTAAGTACTCTGAGTAGCTGCAAACTGGTCTATTGCCCCAGACTAGTTTCAGAGTGGATGGGAAAATAAGGACCACCTGAAGGACAGCTATTAGAGAACTAATTTGGCTGCATGTTTGTATGGAGACAATCGGCTTTAGCCTTTTAGGCTGCAATCCCATCACACATATTTAGTGGGGCTTCCTTCAGAGTAGCATGCATAGGACTGCACTGTTAAAACAACTGATCCTCACTGTCTTATATTGTCAACGGTCTCAAGATCACAAGCGTACAATGGAACCCACCTTCAGGTTCAGCAAGTGTTGCACTATACAGTGGTACCTCGGGTTATATACGCTTCAGGTTACATACGCTTCAGGTTACAGACTCCGCTAACCAAGAAATAGTACCTCGGGTTAAGAACTTTGCTTCAGGATGAGAACAGAAATCGTGTTCCGGCGGCGTGGCAGCAGCAGGAGGCCCCATTAACTAAAGTGGAGCTTCAGGTTGAGAATAGTTTCAGGTTAAGAACGGACCTCCGGAACGAATTAAGTACTTAACCTGAGGTACCACTGTATCAGTTTTTGTACCTTGGGATAGCATGACCATTATTATCATGTTCATGTGTTAAAGGTAAAGGTAAAGGTACCCCTGCCCATACGGGCCAGTCTTGACAGACTCTGGGGTTGTGCGCCCATCTCACTCAAGAGGCCAGGGGCCAGCGCTGTCCGGAGACACTTCCGGGTCACGTGGCCAGCGTGACATCGCTGCTCTGGCCAGAGCCAGAGCCAGAGCCGCACACGGAAACGCCGTTTACCTTCCCGCTGGTAAGCGGTCCCTATTTATCTACTTGCACCCGGAGGTGCTTTCGAACTGCTAGGTTGGCAGGCGCTGGGACCGAGCAGCGGGAGCGCACCCCGCCGCAGGGATTCGAACCGCCGACCTTTCGATCGGCAAGTCCTAGGCGCTGAGGCTTTAACCCACAGCGCCACCTGCGTCCCTAATGTTCATGTGTTAAGGCAAGTCAAATCAAAGACAAATTCCACAAATTCCTCAGTTTGGTTTTCTTGATCATCCTACTCATTTCTTAATTTTTAATTTTCTTTATTTATTGCACTTTTAAACAAAGTAATACAACAAACCCAGGAAAAATGTGTAAACCAACTCTTCCATCATTTTGCAGGTTAAGGGTGTACAGTATAGTAAAAATTGCAGAATTGCAAAAGGAAGAATATAAGCTGCAAAAAAGCAAGGAAACAAAGAAACGACCAATAACATACTATATCTATATTCAAATAAATTAATATTTAGCTGACACGAGGCCTCTGAGAGATTGTTTATTCACATGCATAATGAAAGTCCACCAAACTGCTCCAAAATCTTAGGCTCTGTCTCACCCTTCAGTGCTCTCAATATTTCTCCACAGTAATATTGGCAGTGCCTTTCCATCTTTGGGCAATAACCTGCCATACAACTAAACTGTGAGAAGTTTTATAGTAATTTGAGTTATCTTAATAACATAGAAAGGACACATAGTTTAGGGTCATGGTAACTTTGGCTGATAATTCCAGTCAACACAACTGTCCAGAAGACACTGACATGTGGGCAGGCCTCAAAAGGGTCAATATACCCCTGGTGCTTCATTATTTATTTATTTAGTAGATGTATAGTGCCTGGCGTGCTCTGGTCCATGGGGTCCCGAAGAGCCGGACACGACTAAACGAGTAAACAACAACAACAACAACAACAAATATCCCACTTCTCTACTAGAGTCCTCAAAGCACTTACATTTGTGCCCTGATAGGCAGGCACATAAACTAGGGTTGAACTGGGCTACTTTTATTTAGACCTTAGATTAAAATCACCAGAGGGGGATGGCTGGGGTTGGGGGACTAACTTCACTGTATAACTATAACCACTGGTGAGGCATCTAATCATAGCCTGCATTTTTATTAAGGCTTGATCAGGGCCTGTATTTTAAAATGAGCTTAAAGATTTTCAAATGTTCATGCCAGGCAGAAGACCAGCTGCCTAAGAACCTTGGCAAGATGTTTATTCTCCTGGACAAGGGGGCCCCCTGATTTATAGCAGAAAACAATTCTCAAAGTCGTAAAAAGGGAATTACAGGCTGACAGCCAAGGTTACACTGACCCTACATATTACAGAAGATAAAAAAAGAGATAAACATAATTAAGAGTGGGTAAATAGTAAAATAAAACCATGTGCCTCCCATTAAACTCGAGCCATATTTTCCTAAGGTTGAAAGGTCAAGAGCAGTGAAAAAGGCAACTGGCTTGGCTGGAGAAGAGGTTTTCTTTCTATCTTATTTTGAGGCCGGAAACTGTTCCTTCCTTTTTTACTTTGAAAAGGTTTATTCTTCTAAAAAGCTATCTATGTTATGTATTAAATATATTGGCTTAAATGTAATTATGCAAAGGAATTAGAAGCTAAGAAATGTTAAATCCTTATGCTAGATTCTTATTTCATATAGTTGGAAGAGATCACAGGGGCCATCAGCCACCAGCCCAGCCCCCCTGCCAAGCAGGAAACATCATTAGAGCACACATATGGTTGTCAGGCCTTTGTTTAAAGACCTCCAAGAGAAGGAGATCTTTCAATGATGATGTGAACTCAAGATCCTTGACATCTGTTTAAGATAAAAATTTAAGATTAAACCATTTGTTTTGGAGGGCAATAGGGCGAGGTGAGCTGGTAATTAAGGTTCCTTGTTGAGACACATGTAAGATATATTACTACTTATTTGTCATTTATAGATAGAAGAATATATATCTTTTTGTTTCCCATAAAAGGGCAAGAGGAAATGGGTGTATCTTTTGTGATTGGTTCTAGCAAACAGCCAATAGGAATTTCAACCAGGCTGATTGGACAGAGGCAGCCACAGGAGGAGCAAGGGGGCTGGATTAAGGAAATATAAGTGCTGGCCAGAATGGCAGGAGGCCAGGCCAGAGCTTGGTAACCATATTCCACTGTGCCTCATATTTATTTGTCTGACAAATAAATTATTATTTTAATTTCTCTATTGCTGCGTTGAATATTTCATTCCAGCTAAGAGTTAACCACAAGCAGGGTGCTACACTGGGAAATCTGCCCTTGCCTAAAGAATTAGGGCACAGCTCCCTAGCCTGCCCCGATTCCTGGGCCACACCCTGAAGGTGAGGAAGGGAGGCCTTACCTTATCAACCCCCAGGACCTCAGGACCCCAGGTAGATGAGGGAGTTTGGCCTCAAAGGAGGCCCCTGTCTCACCCTCTTAACTGCGGAGTCCAAGAAGTGAGCCTCAGGGCTGAGCCATCACCTGAAAGGTGACTACAGGGCGTCACCAAGCTAAACCAAACTATTTCTTTTCCCACACCTAAACTGCCCAAAGTGACCAAATCTAGAAGATGAACCTATTTAAACAACACAACAGACCAACCAGCAATCTGTCCTGCTATTGAGTGTGAAGTAGGTAAATATTCCCAATCTGCATTTTGCAATCCAAAATGCGGATTGGGGAAAAATCCTACCTGGCCCCCTAGTGGTGACCCCGAAACACACAGGGTGACAGAGAGGGAGAGCGAGAGCTGCTGCAAACTAAGAGGCTGGAGGAAAAGTAGACTGTCCCTTATATAGGGTCCAATCCCTGCTCCCCCTCCTCAGACCACCTTAGGAATGCACCCATTGGTGCCAAGGATTTTCCCACTCTGCCTTGCTTGTCCAATGGCCTGCAAAGGCACCATCTAGGCCATTTGGCTGAACATTTTTATAAAATAACAGTGGATACATGAAGTACAATACAATCAAAGTCAACTCCGAAACAACCAGCCCAACTGGACCAGGACCTGGCACCTGATATTCCTTCCCACAAGGCAGAGGTGAAGGGGGACAATTAGCTGGCTTTGCTGCCAGACACCCCCACTGTCTGCCTAGAGGCTCCAAATTCCTTGTATAAGCATATGCATTGTATGAGTACAGCAGCTGCACAGCACTAGAATTATTGTAGGTTAACTTTCTAAAAGGTACATGGAAAATATAGAGAAATTACAGTTTATCGAGCCACTTTGAATCAGTCTAGTAAAGCCACATGGGCCCATCTCTATAGCACTGACAAAACTGACTGAAGTGATTGATGTTGACTAGAAATTGCTCTGAGTCACAGAGTAAACGCTCGCTCATATAATTCATTTTCAGTGAGTACAGTAGACTCGGCAACTGGAGATGTAAGGGCCAAATTCAGCCCCCCAAGGACTGCAAAATAGCCCTCAAATGTCTGTTCAGAGTTAAGAGGTGTGAGGTTTCCCCCCATTGCCACAGCTGTTCCCAGGACTATAACCAAGGGAGAAGGCAAATCCAGCTCTCCAAGTTTCCATCACTAATGTCCTCTACATGTTGATTTGGATCATTAGCTGCCTTGAGCAGGCCACTAGAAAGGCAGGGTATAAATCCAACAAAAATAAATAAGGTACACAATATGGGGAGGCAGTGGTGGATATGGCACCAAGGCTTGTGGTCAGTTCATCCAGGCAGTGCTGGGGGGGGGGCTGGCCCACCACCTTTAACACTTCCTCAGTGGTGATCCTGTAGACCTATTTGCAGACCAGGATATTCTAGCCATCATCATAGGATGATAGTGCCTTATCAGTTTCTTCTGGTGAGGCCCCTCCACCCCACCCCCCTGCCAGAGTAGAAACTAGATAAAAGGTGGCATTTATCACATCCGATAAAGGTCTTGAGAATTCACAGGATCTCTCTCATTGTAAATATACCACCCTTCCAACAGCATTTACTACAATGTAATGTTCACATGTCTTCCAAGAAAGCAATGGCACTTCTAATGGACAATTCAGAAAGGATAACGCATTTGGGGGTTTTCAAAATAAACCCCAGCTTTCTTGTCATTTCAAACTAAGAGATAAGGCACTTACTGAATGTCTTTCCTGTTTAGCACTTCCGATTCAACATTAGATCACTCGACACAAACAAACAGGAGTCAGATAAAATCAATGCAGCAACAAGGCTGCCTTTTAAACTAAAAGTAAGTGGATTCTCTTTCTGCCATGTAAACAGTCACTGAGCAATATGTCTTTCCCAATTGTCTATTTATGATGTAGGCTAGAAGAAAGAAAGGAAAGAAAAGATCAGTTGCCTTCAAGGAAGGGAACCATTTACTGTCTGGGAAAAACACCAGCAAAGGACCTGTGCTTTTATTTTTCCTTTTCAGAGGCAAGCCACTTACTTTGTTGACAAAAAAAGCCCTGTGCTAGCAATGCCAATCAAAAGAAAAGATCATAAAGTTTTTTCAGCAGATGAATGTATGTTAATTAGCATATGATTTGCATCCCTTCTGTTCCCATTGCATAACAAGATCACTTGTCTTTAAACCCTTACTCTCAAGTAGTTCCAAAGTCAATCGGAACAAATAATAGTTTGGAAATAATGATTTCAAGTGAATGGATCATGGCCTTGCTATATATCATAGGCTGATGAAGCATTCATGGCCTGCTAATCAAAGCTTAATTATCTGTCTGCCTGTGAAATCGATCTGGTCTTGACTGGCATTCTGCAGAAATTGATTATTCTGTGTCTATAAAAAGGTGGCATGTATAACAAAGGAAACAAGTAGACATTGTCCACTGGTGTTATATCACAGACAGGGAAATCCTTCCACAACCAAATGTATTGCTTAAAAAAAAATTAAAGAAAAAAATCAGAAATGTAACCACTGGAAAAGGTGTCGAGCTTTTAATGCTGCAAAGTTACTTTGAGCTTCTGAACTACAAGATGATAGACATGAGGATTTTGTGTGATTCAGATGTCATAATAAACCACAGTTTATCATGAGCAATGAACAGCAGCTCTTAAACATTTCACTTGGAAGGAGTCCCACTGTCATTAATATACTATAACGTCACATTTCTTCATGTACAGTTGTGGAAGCATTTTGCTGTAGCATTTCAGAGCAGTCACAAAATATGTGAAATGTGCAGTTTAGTCCACTAAAGAAAAAGGACAAAACTTGTGGCATTTAAAAAAAAAAAAAATGCTATACAACAGCAAAGAAACAGAAGAAATTTTGGATTAGATTTTATACAGCTGAAAACTCATATAGTTTTGGATAGTTCTAGAGCCATCACTGAGATCTGCTAGCACTATAGATTCAGAACTGCTGCTGTTTGTTGCAGCCAAAAAGCTAAGGATAATAATAATCATTAGGGATTACTGTATTTACATGAATCTAATGTACCATTGAATGTAATGTGCACCACAATTTTCAAAATCTTGAAACAAACAAACAAAAATTGCTAGCAAATGTAAATGCGCCAGCAGATCTAATATACACCTTAATTATTGCAACATAATTTGGCCAAAAAAGGTGCACATTACATTCAAGTAAATATGGTATTTGTGATTTTCTTCCAAGGAGCAGTTTACATGCAGAACTCATACAGTTGACCCACCCAGGCATGTTATAGAACAAGAACATCCTAGATTTAGCAGTATAATTGAGTCATGTACCTGAAACATGTCTCAGCCCCAAATCCAGACTGGAGAGGATCATCTGTTTCATCTAATTAAACATGGAGTTGGGTCACTGCCACCAGCTCATCACTTTTCCCAAAAATGACAAATTTTGCCTGAGCAAAAGGACAAGATGGCACACACTCATGTCTATTTCATTTACAGAAGTCTAACGTAACTTCAACACTGGCAATACAGTGGTACCATGGGTTACAAGTGCTTCAGGTTACAGATGCTTTAGGTTACAGACTCTGCTAACCCAGAAATAGTACCACGGGTTAAGAACTTTGCTTCAGGTTGAGAACAGAAATTGTGCTCCGGTGGCACGACAGCAGCAGGAGGCCCCATTTGCTAAAGTGGTGCTTCAGGTTAAGAACAGTTTCAGGTTAAGAACGGACCTCCAGAACAAATTAAGTTCTTAACCCGAGGTACCACTGTAGTATCCTCTAGCACAGTGGGGGGCAACAGGCTAGCTGGTGGTGGGGCGGGGGCACAGGATAGGTTGCATGGCCCACAAGTCTGTCTTCCAATAGCTCAGTGCTCCTCTTTACCCAACAGCATCTGTTTCCTGCTGCTGTTGTCTTCCTCTGCCTCATAGGAAATCCACAGTGGGTTCCAGAGTCCAGCCCAATGAATGCCTTTCAGGTGGGTCTGATGACTCACCTGGCACATTCACTGGTACATGTTTGAAACATGTAAAATGTTTGGTGTGTGCTCAGGGAAACTGAGTCACACCAAGCAACTCCCAGTTCAGAGTGGGCAGAGGGCTAGACCTTACGAAACACTGCGAGCAAACAGGGAGCACCTCAAGGGAGGCTGTGAAAGAGGAAATAAAGGTGGTTGCCAGCAGTGCCAAATGCAACAGAGAGATGAAATAAATTAAGAACAAAGAACCTCAAGGAGATCATTTGTGACTTTCATGAGAGCTTCTCACTCTAAATATGGTAAAATATGCCCCATCTTGCATTCATTAGAGAATTGGCAGACAAGGAGTAGAAATTTCATTTCTACAGGCCAGTTAAAGCAGCATAGATGTCTAGCATTGGTAGCCATCAAATTAGGAGAATCTATTGCAGTACATCAATAAATGGGGTCTTCCAAGTTAGCAGTACTTAGAGAAATTTAACTCGTGTTAATTGAATGCTAATGATATGTGCAATTATTCTGGATCACAGGGAGCTATAAGTGAGGCTGCCTTAGCATTCAATATGAGTCCTCAAGCCATCACTTGGAAATTTGAGCTAATTGAGAGGCTTGGGGTTTCCTAACATCATTCTCCATCTATTTTGCTTTAATAAGTTTTTGATATTGTAGCACAGAAGGTCACACCAGGGGAAAAAATTAAAGATTTTCATACTCAAAGAAGTTTACATAGAGAGGTAACACTGTAAGAGAATAAGAAGTTTCAGGTGCCTGATGCTATCTCCTGATTTTGCGTCAAAGCGATTGTTTGCTCTTCAAATCAGTACAGTACTTTATCTTGGTGTGTATCACAAGAGCAAGATAGAGTAGGAGTGTAATACATCTTACATGTTTACTGGTTCTTTGCCTTTGTCTTAAATTAAACATACCCACACTGAAATCTGACAGAGTCAGATTAGATTAGATTAGATTAGATTAGATTAGATTAAGGCTCATTTTTATGCCGCTGTTCATTTTAGGCCCCAGAAACCATGCACATGAATATGAAAATGCAAATGGAACAGAACAACTGTACAAGAGGAAGACAGGAAGCTGCCTTACACTGAGCCAGACCATTATTGGCTCATCTAACCCAGTATTGTCTCTCTACACTGGCTGACAGTAGCTCTCCAGGTTCTTGGCGAGGGTCTTTCCCAGTCCTCCCTGGAGATGCACTGGGAATTGAACCTTGAAGTATTTGCATCCAAAGCATGTGCTCTCCTACCACTTATGGTCCTCTCCCCTAACAATGACAAATAAATGTTAGAAAGATCTGATCTGTGTGTATTGGGCTGCAAAAAAAAAAAAAAAAACAGGGAAAGGATGGGAATACTACACAAAAAATGGTAACTTTCCGACAGGTTAATCCCTCCTATACAATCCATCCTCAGAAAGGTAAGATGCTACTTTGGGGGGGACGGGGGGACGGGGGACAGATGGCATATCATTGCTACCCTTTCACATATTGCAAATCAGAGCAATCCAATCAGAGAACATAAATACAAGAAAGCAAACTAACTTTCATTTTTATGTCTCATGTTAGGATTCAGTTTCACACAGAATCTACCGGGGGAGGTAGTCTATACGATGAGGGAAGGTGGGGTGGAGAAGAGGACAGATAAGAGTCCAAAGAAGCTCTTATTGAAGTTCTGTGAGATTCCTCTCACATTTATGTCTTTTAATTATATTTATTAAAGATTTTCAAATATAACAGAAAAAGAAAAAACATCCAAATTTAAAACCTCATCTTCATTGGCATCTTTCCAGGACTTCCCCTCCCCTCCCCCTCTTGTATTCCAATTCTTTCAGATAAATTCAGCAAGTTCTTACCCCAAGTTTTAAAATTATTATCTTTGACCCAATTTAAAAGGTATTTTCCCATCCCCTAAAATCGACCTGTTCCCTTCCACGAGTTCCTTTCTTTAATATGCAGTACAGATTAAAATAAAAAAAAAGTTGAAAAAAGAATAAAATATAATTTAACACCCTTTGGATTCCAAATTTCCCTCCCCCCTTTCCCGGTTGCGTTCTCAATGTCCATCAATATCTACTGTCATCCTGGAGCTCCCACATCTAGGCCATAGTCCTTCACCAGTCCACTTTGCCGTCTTTTTATAATCTTTGCCGTCTTTTGGTCATCTTAAATTCAAGTGTCCAATCTTGGAAGGAATCTATCTTCCAGCTTTGTCCAGTTCTTATTATTCTTGTTGTTCTTGTTGTTTTCTCTCCTCCTTTTTTTTTTTTTTCCTGCTCTCCTGCACAAATGTTCTGATTCCAAAAAGCTTCTAATTCCTCTGCAGAGGCTTTGTTATTCAGGAACAAAACATTACGTCAAGTCCCTTCCATTCTTCAATAGATAAATCTATTGTCTCCTTTAGTGTATAGACCTCTGTAGACAAAATAGTGTTCCATTTCTGCAGTTTCCCAGGAGATAAAATGTCCCGTTCAAATTCCAAGCCAACAATACTTGTAGTGTCCCACAACTCCTCTAGAGGGATTATAGTAACTTAGTTCCCTTCCCGATCTCACCCAACATTCAAAGTAACTTATTATTCCTTGTTTTAAACAATTTATATCCAATTTGTAACAAATGTAACCAGCAAAGTCCTCGTAACAAAGTTCTCTTTTTGTTCTTCCGCTTTGACAGCTCCTTTGACAGCTGTCAAAACCTCTCTTTCTCCTCTCCCGGCACTCTCACGAATTGCTTCCGGGGTTTCCGGGGGGGGGGGGTTGCATTTTAATTCACATTCCACTTTTCTCCTCCAGCCCAACTTATAATTTTCCATCGCGAAATTTATAATTTTATCAACAAAAAAGTTGCACTCGATCTTAGTTGTCAAATCCTTTGCTTTAGCTCCTCTACAACAGGGGGGAGGCTGACTTCCTTTTTGCACCTCCCCCGCTCGCTCCGAATTTTTTTAAAATTTTTTTCCCCTTTTTAAATCCAAGTTCCAATTACTCACGGGTTATTCTTTTGAGTCCAAATTTTCAATGGAAGAAGTCAGCGCTCTCCGCCGAATGGCATGCGGCTTCGCTCGGCAGGGGAAGCGGAGGACTCACAGCACCACACCACCCCTGTCACCCGCTCCGCAGCCTTTAAAAAGGCTCCTTCGCGTGGTCAGAGGGGGGCGCAAACGGTGCCCGCCGAGTCACCATGCCCATGGGTTTCAGCGCCCATGGTTTTTGAGGGTCCCCACGTCGCCGGCGCGATAGAACCCAGCCCCTACCGAGCAGGCTCCCTCCGGAGCTCGGAGGGAGTCCGCCATTCGGCGATGGCGCCAACCCGGAAGTCCTGATTCCTCTCACATTTATGGTGTCACCTTGCTTACCGCCTGCAAATGCTATTAATGTTGTTTTAAAGGGCAATATATTTTAACATTTTCCCCCCTCAATTTAGTTTTAGTGCGAAAGAATTTATATGGAGTTTGGTTTCAGAGTATGTCATTCTGGTCCTGTTCTGTTGACTTCTTTGAAATTCTTAAAGTGTAATAAAAACAACAACAAAATACCAGGAACAAACCATTCAATCTATACCATACCTACTTCTGAATTCATACTGGACAAGCAATTTTGCCTTTGCTGTCATTGATCTGTTTCTGCATTACTAACAAATAAACAAAGATATAAAGTCTGTGTTCTGCTTAAAAAGAGCAAAGTGTATGTTCTCTGCATCAAGGAAATGAAAAGAGCACAGCCAGCACAGAATTTGTTTCATTTGAGGAAGCAAATGCATTTGGGCTAAATGAAGGTCACTCTAAACAAACGGTTGGAAACCTGTGGTCCTCAAGAAGTTGTTGGACTACAACTTCCATCATTGCTAAATAATAAAATCCCATAATCTACATTTGTCCATCTGCTTGCTGAATGCACATTGACTTTGGTCCTGTTGATATATTTGCATGAATGCAACAAACAAATTGGCTAATCTGTGTGTCCAAGAGATGCATTCCGCAGTTAGCTATAAGTGGACGCAGCTCCCAGATACCACAGCAGAAAGACCAACCTAGCAATTCACATTTCTCCAAAGTCCCATGGGTTGCTCATTCCCTGAACAGAACTACATTTTCCCACCAGGCCCAGGTTGCAATTGTGGGGACAGTGGAAGTATGCAGTAATGTCGGTGCATTGCACCGATCCTCTAGGACTCGACCTGAGGCTTGCAACTTACAGTAGCTTGTGTCATGCTGATTTTCCAGGCCACATAAGTGATGGTGGAAATGGCTGGCAGTGTGCAGCATGTGAAGGACAAAAAGCAACTGCAAGGTGGCCTTGCAATGGCAGCCCCTGTAATGAGATCAGACAAACACGAACTCTGAGGTGTTCACCCGTAGAACGTGCTCCTCTGGTGATCTAAGCGACTCGTCTCTGTCTCTAAAGGCAACAAAAGTCTTCAGTTCAGGGCTTATCCACACTTCCTCTCATTCTGCTGCTTTTCCCTGGGGAAAACCTCTCTTTGTTGTCAATTGGAGCAAATGACAATTGGGTTGTCTTCAGATGGACGTTTGCACTAAATAGTGGGGTTTCCATGGGAAAGGAATGGGGCAGTGGGGAAACGGCTCGGACCCATGGCTAGAAAGCACTGGTCAAGCAGAAAACTCATTGGACCCATGTTTTCTAGCAGAAGTGTGGGCGAGCCCTCAGACATAAGATTCAAAGGAGGATGCAGAAAGGAACTGGGTTTTTAAAGGCAGTCTCCAATCAATTTTGTTATACAGTCTGACTCCTAGTGGCCTGAGAGCAGCATAACTCATCTTGCAGAGTGGCAATTAGGACAGTCTGGAAAGCAAAGCACTGGATGCTTGTCACTATACCAAAATGCCATGCTAGTAAATAAAATCTGGCTTGGGACTGAAAGGGTATGTGAAATATCTGCAGTCTGGTACTATTCTCAGCATACACTCATTAGTAGTTAGGATTTATTATGAAATGCAAGCTGTTGATGTTGTACGCCTTGTTTTGACTGTCAGGCACTGAATTAGCTTTTTACACGTTCTCTGAATTCTCAAGAATTTGAGCCTAACTAGGAATAATATTAGCTGAAGCACATTCATTCTTACACTAAAAGAAAAAGGTCATGGCAAAAATGAGAAAAAAATCGATACAATTGTTCTGCATTGGAGCTGGCTAGACAACATTTTCCCCAATATGCCATAACACTAAAAGGCAAAGATTATATAATTATTTCATATGACTAAGCCCTGCTATTCAGAACAGGGCATCCTTCCACACACACACACAAAAAAAAATTATTCCAAGGAAGAACCACAACTCCTATTATACCAAGCATGGTGGCATCACAATTTTTAGTTCACTAAGCCTTGTAGGTGGGTTACAACAACAACTTACTATAATTCCACGCATATCTTGTGGGAAGAAACCCAAAATGCTAATGCTGATGTTTTCCACAGTAAATACAATGCACAGAATCATGCACACATCTTTACATGTATACCCTTGTGAAGGAACTCTGGACACAAGGAGAAATCCCAAACATCTGCACACAGACATTTGAAGTATTGAGTATGATGTCCAGACTTGAAAAGTTTGTTGTGAGAAGCTGAACATACACAGATCAGAGCTGCACTGGAAAGTGTGGAGATTTCCTCAGAGTTAATGCACATGAGTTCATATGCACGAGGGACCAACAGTGGACTTCAGTCTACTTTCAGGTGGTCCCCACCACCAAAGGGCATCCATGCTTGTCTGTGTCCTCACTTGCTTGCCTTGGGGGGGTGTTGATTGGTTTGTGATTTTTGTTCTTGTTTTTATCCTGTATTTTGTGTTTTTATGTTGTGTTTTTATATTGTGAACCGTCCTGAGATCTACGAAGGAAGAGTACCCGTAGTACACAAATTAAATAAACAAATAGTGTTGACTGAACCAGCAGCCCCAAACATGCACAGCATGTAGGAATGCAAAACAGAGTGTTAAGAGAGTAAGTTTGGGGCATACATGGTTAGAGGCAGGGGAGGAGAAACGGACATATGGGAGCTCCAGCTGCTCCACCTTCTGGCCCTTACCCTTCACACAAACATAAACACACAAATACACATTCATATCTCCAAACCATGCAAAAGAGGTAGAGAAGAGGGGTGAAAAATTGTGACCCATCCATTTACATGTGACATGAGAAGGGGAAAACATGACAAAGGAGATGACTGAAATACTTTGAGAGGCATGTGGGGAGAGAGGGGGAATGAAAGTACAAAATAAAAAGCCTGGTTAGGAAATTCTGCCACAGTTGGAGAGGCTGAAATGCAGCACGAGGTGATGGAGGTGCTTAGGGTGGATGCAGCCGGGGGGGGGGCAACTGCCCTATAAATCAAGTAAATAAAACAAAATACTTAACTAACTCAGCTTCCGCCCCCCTCACATAAATCCTGGCTATGCCCATGGGTGCCGTGGGGGCCAAGATGGGGTTGGGAGCAGGGCTGCCTGTCATACCACAGGGGAGGAGGAGATGCCAGCTGCCTGCTATCAGGCCCATGCTCACCACAGCTGCCTGAGTGTATGCATGTTTCCTGCTCGTTCGCTGTCTATGCTTTAGCCATATGTATCTCATAGGGTGTTTTAATTAAATAGGTCCTTTGGCAACTCCCCACGTATGCTGCATGTTCTTTGGTGTGGAGGATGACAGTGGCCTGTGTACATGTCAGGGTTGCTTGGGAATCGTGTGATGCTGCTGTCAAATCGGCTGTACAGTAAATAAATGTACTGTTGTTATTTGTTGCTTTTTTAAACCATTACCATCCAGGTTCTTAACATTAATGGGACTGTTACCATAACAAGCCATGGAATTAGGACTGGTGCCACTGATGCCATAGAGACAACTGGAGGGGGTGGGGAATCTATACTTTGTCATAAGCTGTAGCATGGCAAAAATAGTTGCAAAGCAAATTGTGTGCCATAATAACATCTGTCAAGATGCATCACAATGTCGAGCATGAAGCAACCAAAACTTCTTGTCATAATGTAAGCAATTTTTTATCTGATTATGTTATCAAAAAAGATTGCTTTCAAAGACTATGCCATTAGTTCTGGTACTCTTGGGAAGTCTGTCAAAGAGAATACATCATTTTTTTTAAAAAAAAAATACTATGTTTTTAGGGATATTCAAGTTTAATAATACAAAAAAAAAAAAAAACCCCACAGCTATGGCAGGTGGAAGGAAACAGAATAATGGGTATTAACAGCGGCATTCTTGACTGCTACTGCTGAATACAGCACTTTCACAAAAATGGCAGAGAGACATTTTTTGCTGTATAGAACGTAACATGTAATGAGCTCACATCTCCAGTAGTGATAAAGACTTGTGAAGGCATCACCTAGCAAACATACCTCTGCCATCAGGGAAGAGAGTATGAAATTAACAAACAGGAAATGCTTCAAAGTTCCAGTGAGAAGTAGTGACCCAAATATAGAGAAATATTTTTAGCACAGGCTATCATCTACATAAATGCAAAGTTGTGTGTAAAAGCAACATAAATCTGCAAATGGTTCAAGCACAACTATGAAGAGATCACAAGGGCTGAGCACTTTAACTGTATCCAGAACATTTTCAATGCTTGTATGTTCCATGAGATTCACGTAAAGGATTTGCAGAGTGAAGCCCCCAGAATGCACATGTTGAATGCAAGCAGACAAACCCTGCCTGCTACCTAAGTGAATGACTCTCATTTCAATTTAAAACTCTCTCTTTATAATTATCTATTCTTTCTATCCTTTTTTCCTGTCCACTTGATTGTTATTAGACTGCCATGACACCTCTGTTCTGTTTCTTGTGTTGTGTGTGTTTGCTTGCACTGCATTTGTTTTCACAATTGCACAAACAGGATGTCCCAGGAGATGTGCTGCTTTCCAGGTGCGAAGATTCACAATGTGGCAGAGAAGTTGCCCTGTGTTATAAAGCCCACTGACCACAACTCCTTACTCTGATTCAGGTAGGTACAAATGATACTACCTGACACAGACTTCAACATATAGCAAGGGACTATGAGACTCTGGGCAGAAAACTGAAGGGTCTAGGGGCACAGGACCTGGAGCATGGAAGGCAAACTGAAAGTATATGGTATCATAGGAGAGAGAATTGTAGGAGAGGGAAACAACAGTGACCTTACTGGGTGTGTCTGCTAGAGAACTCCAAGCCAGACCGAAGACTTGGATGATTCCTTTCTGGAGCAGATTTCCCAACATTCAAAAGGAGAGATATAGTAGTCATGGGAGACTTCAACTACTCCAATATCTGTTGAAACTCAAACTCTGCCAAGAAGGAAAGGTCCAGCAAATTCCTCTATTGCCTCACTGACAATTTCATTCCCAGGAAGGTGGAGGAAGCAACAAGGGGAACCTGGCCCTTGCCAACAGGGAGGAACTGAGTATGGGGAAACTTGGGAGGAAGTGATCATGGCCTCCTAATGAGGCATCTAATCATAGCCTGCATTTTACTTAGGCTTATATTTTTGATCAGGGCCTGCATTTTAAAAAGAGCTTAAAGATTTTCAAATGTTTCATGCCAGGCAGTAGACCAGCTGCCTAAGTACTTTGGCAAGATGTTTATCCTCCTGGACAAGGGAGCCCCCTGATTTATAGCAGAAAACAATTCTCAAAGTCATAAAAAAGGGAATTACAGGCTGAGAGCCAAGGTTACACTGACCCTACATATTACAGAATATAAAAAAGGCTGAGGAAAAAACATAATTAAGACTTGGTAAATAGTAAAATAAAACCATGTGCCTCCCATTAAACTTGAGCCATATTTTCCTAAGGTTAAAAGGCCAAGAGCAAATAGAAAAACAACTGGCTTGGCTGGAGAAGGGAGTGTAAACAGAAGAAGAGGTTTTCTTCCTATTTTTATTTTGAGGCTGTAAACCTTCCTTTTTACTTTGAGAAGGTTTATTCTTCTAAAAAGCTATCTATGATAATGTATGAAATATTGGCTTAAATGTAATTATGCAAAGGATTTAAGAAATGTTGGATTCTTATTTCATATAGTTGTAAGAGTTGTAACTATCCTGAAATTAAGTCAGCCACCAGCCCAGCCCCCCTGCCAAGCAGGAAACATCATTAGAGCACACATATGGTTGTCAGGCCTTTGTTTAAAGACCTCCAAAAGAAGGAGATCTTTCAATGATGATGTGAACTCAAGATCCTTGACATCTGTTTAAGATAAAAATTTAAAACTATTAAACCCTCTGTTTTGGAGGGCAATAGGGCAAGGAGGGCAAGAGGTGAGCTGGTAATTAAGGTTCCTTGTTGAGACAAATGTAAGATAAATGACTACTTATTTGTCATTTATAGATAGAAGAATATATAGCTTTTATTTCCCATAAAAGGCAAAAGGAAATGAGTGTATCTTTTATGATTGGTTCTAGCAAACAGCCAATAGGAATTTCAACCAGGCTGAATGGACAAAGGAGGAGAAAGGGGGCTGGATTGAGAAAATATAAGTGCTGGCCATAACGGCAGGAGGCCAGGCCAGAGCTTGGTAACCATATACCACTGTGCCTCATATTTATTTGTCCGACAAATAAATTATTATTTTAATTTCTCTATTGCTGCGTTGAATATTTCATTCCAGCTAAGCGTTAACCACAAGCAGGGTGCTACACTGGCTTTCATGATACAGAGGCAAGGGAAAGCTGAGTGTAAGTCAGACAAGCACTCTGGGTTTTAAGAAGGCTCATTTTAAAAGCTTAAGGAACTACTGGGTGAGATCCCATGGTCAGAAACACTCAAAGAGAAGGGAATCCAAGATGGATGGGAATTTCTTAAAGGTGAAATACCGAAGGCACAAATGCAGACAAGTCTACCATGGGGGGAAAGTGGGATGCGTCTAAAGAGACTGGTGTTCCAACTCCCTCCATTTGAATAGTTAAAATGCTTACACTATGGTCAAAATCAGCCTATTATATGCTAGTTCTACTTTGTGAGCACACATGTATGTTCTCATTTAATTCCTAAATAAGATTTATAAAAGCATACTCTTTCTTTCTTTCTTTCTTTCTTTCTTTCTTTCTTTCTTTCTATTTACAGGTATGCTTTTGTGGGAAAGGAAAAATACTGTGTTTTGATGGCACATAAAGGCAGCCTGAGTTATATTAACACAGCTGAATGCACAGTGGCATCACATCTTCATTGTCTAGTGCTATAAGGTGCCCTTTTAATACAGTAAGTGAAGTCTTGGTGCACAATTTATTATCTCAGGTTAAAAATGGCCCCTTAACTCAGCTGTTTTACAGCTATGGCATTCATGAGTTATGAGTTCTCCTTAAGCTGGATGTCATAAGATATTATGTACCCTTGTGGAATGCAGCCCTGCTCTCTCCTAACCATTCCTGTTACTGAAAGGAAAAGGAAAAATAACAAGAAAAATGTGTAATGAAAGGACCTTAAGCAGAATTTCCAGCTTTGTCTCCCTTTTAAATTTTGCTTCAAGAAAAATATATATATTTATTATGTTATTGAATATATTTGTTCAGCATAACATTTGAAATGGTACCGTCAAAGTTTGTCTCCATTATTCAGATATATACAATGCCTCAGAGGGGTCACAGCTCTGGAACATAACATGTGTTTTGCATGTAGAAATTATTTTAAATATATTTATTCTATTTATGTTATTTATATTTTATTCAAGTATCTTAGATGGCAACATTTACTGGCATAAGGCTCTTTTCCAACATTAATTTTGTGGCAGGGGAATCACTGCTGCTCGGTGGCAGGATAAGCTCCAGGCCATGTGGAAGAAGCCAAAACATAAGTTTTCTTCTATATGGCTTGGATCTTCTGGCATTATCTGACAGCATAGGAAACATGTGGATGTATGGAACTGCCTTGTGCCAAGTCAGAGCACTGGTCCATCAATATCACTAGCCGTGTTCCTTTCCTTTCACCTGCCATCAGATTGTGCCTGTGTTCAACTCATCAACTGGAGATGCCAGGGACTGATCCTAAGACCTTCTGCATTCAAAGCATGTGCTCCATCACTAAGCTGCAGGGACTCTGGTTTTTGTGCCCATGGAGCTCAGGGCTTTGCCATCGTAGGAGATGAATATGTTACCAGCTGAGTAGGAAAAATAACCTAGAATATTGGGGGGGGGGGGAAATGTCACACCACACAGAGCAGCAAATAGTCTTTGTGGGGAAAGAGGATTATTGCATTTATGTAGAATCTCTGCAGCATGAAGAAGTGAAGAGAGATGATGCAGATGCCAATTGCAAGGAATATCCTCCCAGTTCCTACAGATGATTTATTAGTGCCAAACTGCAGATACTGGGCAGCACCAGGGTGCTGCTCAAAGAAAGCAGGACAGCACCAAGACAACCAGAACCACCACCACCAACATCAGCAAGGGAGGAGAGCAATTCCTCTAAGCCTCCTCCTGTGGAGATTCAACGTGGCATCAAGTCAGTTGCCTGAAGAAAGAACTCTAGGGAGGAGCCACCTTGATTGCTTGGTCCAGACATAGTCACCTACTCTGCTCCCAGATCTGATCTGGGGTGGGGTGTCCTCTCCTAGACAGACAAAATCTGTAGACAGAACTATGTACTTGTCTCATTGGAGCCATAAGGGCTTGCTAGCCTTCCTCCTCCTCCTCTTCCTCCTCCTCCTCCTTTCCACAGCTTTTTCCTACTGATTTTTGCAAGCTGTTCTGGCAGTCTTTTTTTGGCTAAAGCGTGAAATATAAATGGTTTAAATAAACCAAATGCTAAGGAGGAAGAGAGGACGTGTCCTCTTACAACAATGCACAACATTTCCTTTGATTTGCCCATCCTCTCAGATGAGTGCTGACACCTCTCACTCAATCTTCATTTGTTGCAAGCGGGGAAGACACGGAGCAAATTCACTCCTGCCCATAAGCTGCAGGCTGGGATAGCACTAGTTGTTTCAGAAGCATTTAGGACTCCCCACCCCACCCCGGCTTTGTTGTTGTTGTTCAACGATATTTCCTTAAACACTGTTACTGAAGGACTACAAGGGGAAAAAAAGTGTAAGAAACTAGTAAGATGTGACCTAAATTTAAAGCATGTGACTGGGGTTTAAACTGTTTTTCTCACTCACACGCCTGGCTTTCTAACTAGATGGGTTTTCCCTGGGAATAAAATAATAATAATAACCTTTCCCAGATTTCAGGCAGACTATGTAAGAAAATCTTGCTGAGATCTTTTTATGCTCTTTCAAACATGCTGTTCTTTCACTCCAAAGACTGTAATTGAAAGTTATATGGTACAAAAATTGATTTACTTTTGCTGAAGGACCATTTAAAATTATCTGAACTAAATGAAATGCAACTCTATTTTAAAAGAGAAAAAAACACACATCAATAACTCTACCTTCAATGTTTATTTTAAAGGGAGAGTTAGAACAAAGCAATACAATATAATTTAAAAATGAACCAAACATTTGTTTTAGTTCCCTCAGAGTGCAGTTATTGGCTGCCATATAGTTAAGTGAAAATACCAGGCAGAGAATAAACAAAGCAGCAGGAAGCAGAGGCAAGAAGAACAGGTGTTTTGTGGTGAGGATTAACCTTTTCACTCACTGTAGAGACAAGATAGGGATAACACTGCCTACCATGTTGGGGGTAAAAATTAAGATGTTACCTGATATCAGAAACAAGAACAAAACTGTCACCCTGTATCAGAATACTAAGGCGAGAATTGCCAACCCAGTTCCTGTGGACCCATGGCACCGACAATGACTTTCATTGGCACCCCAGCAGGGGCCCCAGACTCTGATGTTTTATTTTTAAAAAGTCTCTAAAGTTATGCAGAAAAACCAGCCTAAGCAATTTCTGTGATATGAGTCAGCCTAGCTGCTCCTGCCTGTCAGCGCTTTCTAATGAGTGACATCAGAGCTGTGATTGATAAGTGTTTTGACACCAGGCAAAAAGTAAGCCCTGAGGTCCTAAACAACAGCTGTTTCTTTAGTTTGCTTTTCCTATTTCTGACTTATTATAGTCCTTGAACTCTTCATAGTTTGCCCTTCCTTTCCCAACAAGGGCGCAGCTTGCCTGTAGGGGGTTCGTCTGAAATCAGGTAGTCCCAAGAAGTGTGGGTGGATATTTAAAAAAAAACCCTCAAAAGACAAATATGAAAACTTTGCTAAGAGGTTTAGGCATGTATCCTGCTGTGCTGGAGCTAAAAAACAGGCCCTTGTTAAGAATCCACTGTATAATTAACTGAAAGTACAATGGTATGCATATCTACTTGGAAGTAAATCTCTTATGGTAATTGGGCTTCCTCCTAGGTCAGTGGGCATAGGATGGTAGCCTAGGCTTTGGTTCAGGACTTGAAAGGGGAACAATTCTTGAGTTTTTAACTGCTGTATGGCAAGCAGAAATTCAGCAGGTTAAGTCCTGCCTACTATGGGAATATAGTTATAGAAAGATATGCCGGGTGCATCTGCTTGCTGCTCTATTTTGCTGCCTGCCAGCTGTATTGTAGCAGGCAGCTACTTGAGAGACTTCGTTAAAAAAAAAGTGTGTTGGGTTGGGAGGGAAAGTGTAGGAATCACCTGTCAACTATTTTTCTGCCTGCTGGCTGTATGGAACCATCAACAAGCAGCTGCTTGATGAACTTTTTGAAAATGCAGGGGTGGAGGAAGCTTCATGGGAATCCCCCTCTTGCTGCTCTGGTTTTATTTTAATTTTTCCTATTTTTATTTTTTTATTTTTGCTGCCTGCATGTGGAACAGACATCTGCTTGGGAGAGGCCTCGGTTGAATATGTGTGGGGAGGATATGGCAAGCCTTTCTTGCTTCTGCTTCCTGGCCCACAGCAAGAATTCTCCCAAGTTGTTTGGGGAAGGAGGAGCACAGTGCAAAGGCAGAAACACTATTATCATCAGTGGCTTATCCCTAATTCTGAGAAGCCCATATATTACATTTGCCCTCAAATATCACACTGGCCTGGGCCAGAATTGTTGCCTTTTGTGAATTTTCTGTGAATTTTCTTTCTATTTCCATTGTTTTCTGCTCCATAAAATAGTAAATATATACTTGCGAACCAGCATAAAGTATGTCTTTATTTTTAGAATCATAGAATTGTAGAGCTGAAAGGGACAACAAGGGTCATCTAGTTCGTAACTATGCACGTATGGCTGGCTGTAGTGTTTTAAAATTATTCCTGGATTAAGTTGTGTTTTATTTTCTAGCTCTAATCTACAGTACCATATAAGCAACAGACAATGTATCAGAACCCCAGACCAAAAAAAAGTTTATCACGTGAATTAAGCCATTGTGGTGTAGTGGTTAGGGTGCCAGACCACGAGAGACAGATTCTAGTCCCCATCTGCCCATGAAGCTCACTGGCTACCTTGGGCCAGTCAGTCACTGCCTCTCAGCCTAATTTGCTTCACTCTAATCACTTAGAGACCTTGTGATGTAAGGTAATGAATAAAACCAATACAGTGGTACCTTGGGTTACAGACGCTTCAGGTTACAGACTCCGCTAACCCAGAAATAGTACCTCGGGTTAAGAACTTTGCTTCAGGATGAGAACAGAAATCGTGTTCTGGCAGCGTAGCGGCAGCAGCAGGCCCCATTAGCTAAAGTGGTGCTTCAGGTTAAGAACAGTTTCAGGTTAAGAACAGATCTCTGGAACGAATTAAGTACTTAACCTGAGGTACCACTGTACCAATAATAATGCTATACCTGACAATTACCTGAAATTTATTCAATAAACAATGAAAAAGAAGAGTGTTGTCTATTAAATGAGCACATATATTTAGTTACCATGATTATTCAAATCTGAGACGTACAGACTGCAAATTATTTGAAAAGATTAAGTAAATATCCTATTAAGAAGTCAAAGCTACAAGGCTTATAACATAACCTTCAAAGACTAACTTTCTGATGGTAAGAGCTGTTTGACAGTGAATGGACTCTCTTGGAAGGTGGTGGGTTCTCCTTCAATGGAAATTTTAGGCAGAGGTTAAAGCAAAGGTTAAAGGATTCTTTCAAGGATGCTTTAGCTGAGATTTCTGTATAGCAGGAGGTTGGACTAGATGACCCTCGGGGTTCCTTCCAACTCTGCAGTTCTATAATTGTATGACTCATAAGCATATTTCAATGAAGAGCAACAGACCTTTAAAGAGTGTGCTAATCAATAACTAGAGTTACCCATTAGTTGTTCCTTTTGGTGTCCCATTATACACTATCAAAAAGGATATGATGCTTTGCATTAGAGAAATCCATATACTTTTATAAAAGGTAAAAGTGCAGTTCTTCATCCTATATATTGGTTTTTCATCCTGTATTCTAAATCCTCACGGAGTTTCTTCAGAATTAAATTGGTTTATCATGTACTGCACGGAGGTGACAAGTGATATTTTACCTTTATGAATCTTGATTAGCAAAACCTCAGAGCAATGAACCTTTCTCAAAGGGAAAAAAATACAATGGAATTAACACTGACAGCTATAGATTAAAAGCTATCAGGCATTAAACTATTAAGCCTTTTTTTTTACTTCCATAAAAACATTTTCCTTGCAAACTACCAACCCATTACATTATCAATGATATATCAGTTTTACTCTGTTAATGGAAATCTAAATCACCACCATGTCAGAAATACACTATTTACAAGGTTACTAATCAAAACAGGATATTAAACAAAGAGTGGGGCATACTCTGCTCAAAGACAGTACAGAAACTGTTTCTAAATTTACAGCTCTAGGGCATTCACAGGTCATGAGACATCCACACCCCCACAAAAAATCAAATTACATTTCTGCTTCATTCTCAAACACTATGTGCTGTGTGGTACCATATGGGGCCACAGCCACCCAGGACCTATATACGGCACCACTGCAAACTTTTGTGATTGTGTTGCTGTCCAATTCCACAACTCTCAACAGTCATTCATGTAGGCCTCACATACAAGTGCTGTCGTGCTGTCTGGCTACAAGCACTGTCAGTCCTGCACACTTCAGAGGTGCATGTGTGGAAGCTGTCAGAAAATTCAACCAGCCCTTAAACCAGATGAAGCAAATCCTAGAGTACAAGATGTGTTAGTTGTTAAGGTGCCACAAGACATGTTGTTGCTTCAGACTTTAGATGGGCAAGTATACAACTTCTCAGCTCACTCTGCATTCCAGTCCTAGACCCAATTATAAGACAGCAGAACCTCCAACAAAACAAGACAGATGTATATTTAACTGTGTGCAGCACTGCAGCCCAACTGAAACCTGAATGCATAAATAATTTCGTCTTGATTCAGTATTACTGCCTCATAGCTCTTGGATACAGAATAGGCAGGTGATCAAGTGTAAGGGCCTGGTAGAATTTCAGCCTGATACATGTGGCATTGCTTTCCTTGTTCCATGGTCAAGGGATTAAAAAAAAAAGCGCAGAGACTGCACCAGACCCTGGCCAGTGACATATGAAATTGGTAACTTGTAGATGTAAAGGAATATTTTTGCAGCTGCCTGAATAGTTCATACAATAATAAAACTGTAGAGTTGGAAGGGACTCAGAGAGTATTTTGGGAGAACCGACCCCACTCACCAGACCTTCCTGGCACAACTACAGACTCATCCTTCTCCCCCTTTCTTTATTTGGCAATAGATTACCCTTTTCAATGTTACCAATTCCCAACTCCAATAAAAGGATTGTTCTATCAGCACTATGCACAGAAACATGCACACTTCTCTTCCTGAAAGTATTAGAGGAGCAATAATAAAAATTGTGAAGTGGCATGATATTGCTGAGCGATTTCACAAAGGTCATCCTGTGGATGGGTGTTGATATTAATAACAAATATGTAAGTCCATGTTATATCTGGATTTGAAATTTTATTCCTATTTGCATAAAAATGCAGCCCTATTAGATTTGTAGTGCCACAACACAATCTTGAATTTGCATGAAGTCAGGGGAAGGTAGAGAAAAGAGATGGCAGGTTTTCCAATGGAGGTTTTAAACTACAACAGAGGTTGGAGTAAAGCAGAGATGTAGAGCCACAGAGGAGCTGTGAGGATGTTGGTGTGGGACTAGTATGTACCACATACAGGCACAAACACACACAAACCATGGATGCGGGGGTTATATTCTGTGTTACCTCACACATCAATAACATTTTTTGAATATATTTAAATATAGTTGAAAAACCATTGTAAACCCTGCAAACACTCCATTCCACTATGCCCCATTCTGCCACACCCTATTCTACTCCTTTTTGTATCATTTTTGCAATGTTTTGGGTCACTTCTGGGTTCAGCATGATGCTTGGGTGCACCACCAGGCACATATTGAATGCGCGTAAATGGGGGGTTGCCTGTAACTGGTAGTTGTTATTGTTTTGGAAAACTGTCCCCCTTCCCGCTAAAACATTCAGATTACAGGGAGAGTTAATATTCTCAATGACATGGTCATAACCACATGCAGAAGACATTGAGGGACAAGAATTTGCTATTATCCTCCAAAGGAATGACAACAGAAATGGGAAACAGGTGCAAGAACAAATACTGTTATCATGTTTGCCTTTCTTTCCCCAGTATAAATCTACATTGCTCCATGACAAATTTTGATAATACACAGAGCACTGGATTTATTTGTTAGCCACCATTGTAGAAGTGGACAAAGGTTAACCTGGAAAAAGTTTCTGATCTGGCAATCATTAATTTTTAAATATACACCTCTGTATTCATCATCCTGTATTCATCAACTTCTCAACAAGAGAGGGGGAGAGAGAGCGATTGTCCATGGATAAAGTAAAAAAAAGGTTTTTGTCTGCTTCACAGTTTTTAATTAATGTAATTCCAAAATGAATCTGTAGTGGGATTCAAAATTGGGCTAGTTCCAATATCTGCAGACACTAAAAGAGAAAGAAAGAAAAGCATCTATAGCTAGTCAATTGCCAGAACTAAAATTTACAAGCTCCCCAATAAACTCTGCTTTCTCAATGCTCCCTCCCATTTTTGTTTCCATGGGAACAATAGATGATGGATTGCCCAAAAATGTGACCTGAAGTTTTAAAATAATCAGTGCTTTGAACCAGTGATCATTATTAAGAAAGTCTCACATTCTGTGTCTAGTAGAGCAGGAGTCCTAAAGGAGGAGAAGGACAAGAATAAATGGCGGCTGGCAGCCAGCAACAGAGATTTTAGAGCACTGGCAGGCGTCATTTGGTACTAATCAAGATAAACTGCTTCTTTCTCTAAAATCAAATGCAGACTTCAGTAGGATCAACCATCTTCCATTTTCATACATAAGATATAAAAACCAGAGGTGAGAGTAAGAAGAATCCATCAGAGACAATTTTGATGAGATGTTCCCAGTATGCATTTCTTTCATACATACCACTGAATGTGCTTCCCCAAATCATTTCATTTTCCAGATTTATAAATCGCTTAATAGCCAAAAACTACTGAAGCGGTGTACAATAGGAATCATGCATGGAAACAGTTCACAATGAAAAGCAAGCATCCTCTGCTTTCTCTTCATAATAGCTAATGAGGTGTAAAATGACATTTGGCACTGCATGAGAAGTGAATGCATTGCTCTAAGATCTGGGGTTTGGCCATCTGAGGGTTATGGTCAGTGGGCCAAGTTGTGAGACACATACTTTGTTAGAGAAACTACAATCTGATAACTGGGGTAATGGTGGGCACCCCGTTGCCTCTAGCAGGGGCAGGGGGGCAGGAGAGCCAGCTGCGAGCAGAGAACAATATTCTGCAGTTTTGTGTCACAGACTGAAATGGGGACAGAGACATAGAATGACAGAGAAAGAGAGCTGAGTTTGGGCTTTGTAAGCTAGCAGCACTGGCGATGTTGGGTTGGTCATCTTGCCCTGGAGATACAGTGCATTGCTTTTTCCACCCTACAATTTGAGTCTAATTAGATTTAGAGTTCATTCTTTCAAGTTGTTAGACTACCTTTCCTGTTGGGCCTTTTCAATATCCTAAAACCTCCCTTACTTTTCCAGGGATGGAGAGACACTGTCTGAAGAATTGTGCATGCACACAAAAGCTCATACCAATAACAAACCTACTTGGTCTCTAAGGTGCTACTGGAAGGAATTTTTTTTGTTTGTTTTTTTCAGCTAGGTATTAGGGTTGCCAGGTCAGGAGCATCCCAGGCCCTGAGATTTCAGAGCCCAAATTTGTGACTTAGGGGTAGTGCTGGTGCTGTCCTTGGGGGTGGGCTCCAGTGACATCATTAAGCATGACATATTAAGCATTAACCAGTTTCTGAACATGTCCTTGAAATAAAAAAATGCAAAGTCTAGCAAATGAGCAAAGAGGTCACTAGTTGGAAATTAAGATAGAAGCCTTAGCTAAAGAATGTGTTCCCAGGTCCAGCTGAAGTGAGAGGACCTTTCTTTCTCACCTGCTTGTGAAGCCTGGGTAGGGAATATTTACCATATTTTTCCATGTATAAGACTAGGTTTTTTTCCTTTAAAATAATGTCAAAAAGTAGGGTGCATACACGGGGCCATCTTCCCCCATTTTCTGAAATCTAAGTCCCCCAAAATAGGGGGCGTCTTATACATGGGGGCGTCTTATAGATGGAAAAATACAGTAATCTACCCTACTTGCTTCTGGCCAGAAGGGTTTAAGCAACCAGCCTTATTAATATAAACAAAATTTAAAGGCACTTTCACCCATCTGCAGATTCAAGTCTTTCCGCTGCCAGCAGTAGGGGACCAGGCAAACCCGGAGACTTCAGGTCAGCCCTGCAGGTCTGGCAACCCTGAGTTCACAGAGGAGAAAAAAATGCTTTACCAGCTGCAGACAAAAGGTCAAGCATTACTAGATTTGCAGTCACAGCTGAATTCAAGCAGTGTTTGAATGTGATTCACTCCATTCCCAGACACGTGTGATGGGCAGGCTCAGCAACATCAGTGGATATATACAGTAGCGTATTTATCATTTCTAATCTCTGAGCAGCTTACAAATGCAAAGCAAAAAGCAACATCACCATAACAAAATACACTATCAATATCTGAATGACCAATAGGAGTGATATAAACCAAGACTTGCAGGACAATTACTTTCTGTTTTGAGCAAGTTACTACTGCAATTTGTTGACATCATGTTCCACAGTATTAGATCTGCTAACAAATTCCAGTTGGGGGACTTCATGTGAGAATCTGTCTCGGAAACTCGGTGTTATCGCTGCTGTTTTTGGCAAGGATAAAGTCTGCCACAGGATGTCCTGGAAGATTAAAATGCTTCCCACACTGGTTCCTGAGTGTTACCATGTTTCAGGCTGGCCTGCTGTCCACTTATTCTTTTCCTCAGAGGTTGACCTTTTTATCCTATGTAAATGTTTTAAATCCACAATAGACTCTTCTGTATTTTAAGAAATAATATAGGTCATACAAATTTTGCTGAGTAATGACACATTCACAAATGCAGATGACATTTTAATACATGCATCAGAAATGGGTTTCTTTGTGGATATTTCTGGATTGGCTTGTGTGTTTGTTTGCTTGTGTGTGTGTGTGTTTCTTTTTTCCAAGAAAAAAATCCATTTTTAATTGCACACCTGTTACCTAAAGTTTTGGTGCGACCAGGAGCCAAACATCTAACATACATCAAAGAGGCCCATGAAATTTCAGACGGGCCATTTACAATTTATTTAAATGAATTTGCAATCTGTTAAGTGAAGGCCAGACACAAAATTGCTAGAGATTCCACTCACAGTAAAGGATCATAGATAAGCCACGGGCAGGCTGCCAGTTCCTTCCTTTCTCTCCAGCACTAATTAATGCAAAGTCGGCTTCACATTCCTTTCCATGGACCAAATGCTTCAAATACAAGCTAAGTTTTGTTCAGCACAGTTGACCTGATACTCATAGGCTGCAAAAGCCAAAGCACATCGCAAGCATGCAAGGGTTTGCTTGTTGTTTTGTTTACTGAATCATGAATAAAGCTTTCAAACATGAAAAGGAAAGCTTTTAAAGCAGTCCTCTAAAAAAAAAATATCCATAGCAATAGGTTATGTAACTGGCCAAGCAACATTCTGCACTCTGTGGTTCCTCTTTATTTCTAGCTGAACAACAACAGCTATTATTGTTATAATTAAAAAATACAAACAAACACTGTCAAAACATAAGGAAGGAAACATGTGTCCAACTAATGTTCCACTAGCGCAAGCACTGTTCTCCTCTTGCACACCTAAGTATGTTTTGGGGGCATATGGAGAAGAGAGGAAGGGCAGCCCAGAGATGGAAGGAAGAGGCAGTCCCGGCCCAAGAAGAATGGCAAACCAAGTTGATGGGCTATGCTGAAATGGCAAAATTAACTGGGAAGCTCAGGAACCAAGAAGACAAGAAATTTTAAAAAGAATGGGGAAAGTTTGTAACATATATACAAAATCATTGCAAACAGGTTAAAGCATTAACAGTATTCTAAATACACTTGTAATGTAACAGATAACTTAATGTACAGATAACTTGGGAAGATGAAAAATCGGAGAAGTATTGCTATGCAGTTGAAAATAGAATTAAGAGGACCCATGGAGGGGATGGGGGGGGGGTCAGAAGATTCAGCGTAATTTTGACATGCGGAATTTGTATGATCCTTTGATGTAAGCTTGTCTTTTTTCTCTTTTTTCTTTCTTTATTATTGAAAATCAAATAAAACAAATTATGAGAGGAAGGGAGGGGGGAGGGAGGGAGGGAGAAAGGTCCACTGAGTAGTGGAAAGGACTTGCACAAGCAGAACTTTAATGTAGTTGGATACTGTCCAGAGTTATCAGCACCAATGCTATCAGTATTAGGGGGAATTAGAAACTGTAGCCTACTTTGCAGATGGGAGTCCCTGCATCATCCCACATGCCTTACAGGCACTGGAACTGTCACTTTCGTTGGGTACACAGAAGAAGATGGCAATAGATTCTGTAATTATCAAGCTGGTCTCACTACACAAATTTACTCAGACTTCAGAATCTGGTTGCTTCCAGGCAGGCTGTCTATTTGCACAAGATCTGCTTGTTATCCCACACTTTCTAGTGTGATTATCCCAGCACTTGTTTAAACATGAAAAGAGCCCATTAGGAAAAATGCCCTGGAAAATGCAGGATAACAACCACTAGCTGGCAATGTTGTATAACTCCAGTGAGGGGGTGGGGCTCTGGTTTCCATTTCCTCTTGGAGCCTCTTCTTGCACAGGTAGAGGAGGCATCCCGATATGTACATGTATAATGGAGGGTGAGGGACACAGGTGGCGCTGTGGGTTAAAGCCTCAGCGCCTAGGGCTTGCCGATCGAAAGGTCGGCGGTTCGAATCCCTGCGGCGGGGTGCGCTCCCGCTGCTCGGTCCCAGCGCCTGCCAACCTAGCAGTTCGAAAGCACCTCCGGGTGCAAGTAGATAAATAGGGACCGCTTACCAGCGGGAAGGTAAACGGCGTTTCCATGTGCGGCTCTGGCTCTGGCTCTGACACTCTGGAAGTGTCTCCGGACAGCGCTGGCCCCTGGCCTCTTAAGTGAGATGGGCGCACAACCCCAGAGTCTGTCAAGACTGGCCCGTACGGGCAGGGGTACCTTTACCTTTTTAATGGAGGGTGAGCATCATCTTAGGCCATCTTTGACAGCAATTTAAAACAATTTTTCCTTTCCCCATTTTTATTGGCAGCCAAAGGGAGATATTTTGTCAGATGTACCTTCTGTTATCACGTTGTTGAGGAAGGCTTTGGTAACTGCAGCCATATTTCGATGGGGTAGGTTCTGATCATTATTGCTGGCCACTTTGTATGTGTTTGTTGCAGATTATTTTGAATTTTGTTTAAAGAATTTTTTAAGAAAATTGTTGTTACCCACTTTGGGATCACAAAATTGACAAGGAGTGGAATATAAATCCAAAGGAAAAACGATAAAAAATAACCTCTGAGCAGACATATTAAGAGGAATGCTGAACAAACAGTTGTTGCCATATAACCTCTGCAGTTTTGGGCAAATAATATGAGAGTGAATATGGTTGCCTGACTTTTGTGGAACAGCATCTCTGTAGAGAAAAGACAAACTCCCACTATCTGCACTTTCCAGTAACACTTAAAGACATTTTTGTTTTGGCAAGCTTTTCCAGTTGGATGAAAAGCTCTCTGCCTTAGGTCTCCATTCTGTGTTGTTTTTAAACTCATTTTGTGTTGTAGTTCGTACTGCTTTAACAACTATTTTTAGCTGCTTTTATGGCATGCTTCTAAATGGCCTTGAGATGCATGCAAAAGGCGATCTATGCCTTAAATAAATAAAATGAATGAACACTCATTGAAGAGCAAGCCTGCTGTTCTTCCTAGGTTTATTTTCTCACCACAATGAGGTAGCGACCACACTTCAACTGGAGTAAAACTGGCTTACAATTGGGATATAAATATGCCCCAAAGACATTCCATTGATAGGTAGCCAGGTACACACTTTCTTCTTTTCCTACTTGTGATTTCTAGAAGCATTAACTGCAGCTCTTGGAAAGGGGGGGGGGGAGTCTTCTTCTTCTTCCTTCTTTGGCAGTCACTCGTAGCTGAGTAAGATTGTCTTCCATAAACACAGTTTTAACAGTGAGTCCGTAAGTGACTGTGGATGCCAATTCTGGATCCACATGTCCTTCCACAGTGAGGACATTGGTTTCCAGGCGGGAGTTGATCATGGTGTGGATTTGCCAAGTGTGCCTTCCTCTTAGCATGTTTCTCCCTTGCGTCCTGAGTTTGAGTGTCTTCAAAGCCCATGACACCTTTGGTAAAGGCTGTTCTCCAACTGGAGCGCTCGCAGGCCAGTGTTTCCCAGTTGTCAGTGTTTATATTACATTTTTTTAGATTTGCCTTGAGACAGTCTTTAAACCTCCTTTGTTGACCCCCAGCATTGCGCTTCCCATTTTTAAGTTTGGAATAGAGCAGTTGCTTTGGAAGACGATCATCAGGCATCGGCACAACATGACCAGTTGTAAAGGGACAGTCAGTGCAGAGCCAAGATAGCATCGTGGCCAGCACCAGCCCTCTGAACATCACCACAATGGCATGAAGGGAGGCAGGGAAGGCCAAGAGATTATTTGCTCTGATAGCACAAAAGGCCTGCCTGGCAGTGGTGTTGTGGACACTGGTTGTTGATTTAGCTTTTTTGATCTCTTGTCTTGCTGCTACTCAACAAAAGAAATGTCTCTGAAAGTACATAAAGAAAGGCAGGAAAGGCAGAGAGGTCAATGATCATCAAGAGAGATCTATAGAAAAACTATAAGAGAAGAGGTCATGGCCTGTAGTACTGATATACTTTTTCGCTCCTTGAAATGTACTAAACTATGTGCTTTTCACTTTAATGACTAAGATCACTGTTAGATATGTGTCCCAAAAGGATCCTTTCTGAACATCCTACTCACACACTGTGGGATATATCAGCCTCATACAACCAACATGCTCAACTCTAAAAAAAATGCATGAATCCTACCAGGATTAGCTAGGTTGCACCCCCTCACCATGGGAGGAAAGGAACCAAACTCTTTGATTTTTTACTTTCACCACATGAAGGAGGTCTAAGCTGGATGCCCCAAGCTTAGACAGTGTGGCTTAAGCAAGCCATATTTGTGTTTCTATACAAATAATTTAGAAACATTTACCTTTTGGGGAACCTAAGCCTGTCTTTTCCTATTGTTGCACAGAAAAAGCCATGAATCTGACCTTTGAAGAGATTGTAAGTAAGAAACTTAGAAGGAGATATTTTCAAGGTCTAGAAGCCTAGATTTCCATGCTTTACTTTGCTCCATGTTTTGTGATTTTAAATCACTGCTGGGGCTCTCTCACCAAAGAGTTCTTGCCCCAAACCTGGATCTTAGATATCCAATGAATTCTCTTTTTTAAAATTTTACCATAGCTAGGTTTTGGTCCCCCCCCCCATTTTAACCAAATTAAAACCAACACACACAGGACTTCTAGGTCAGTGAGCATATGTGTAACATAGGCCCTTTGCATGTTGGAATAGTTATGGCACATCAACATCCATTGCTGGCAAAAAACTTTTATGTCTACACCCAGGGTGGAAATGAGGCAGGTAATGAAGCATTAACAGCCACCCAGCAATGGAAAGTGTATTTAAAGAGGCCATAACAAACTGAGATGATTTAGGAGGCAGGGTTTAGAATCATAGAATCATAGAGTTGGAAGAGACCACAAGGGCCATCGAGTCCAACCCCCTGCCAAGCAGGAAACACCATCAGAGCACTCCTGACATATGGTTGTCAAGCCTCCGCTTAAAGACCTCCAAAGGAGGAGACTCCACCACACTCCTTGGCAGCAAATTCCACTGCCGAACAGCTCTTACTGTCAGGAAGTTACTGTAAGACTTACTCAAATTAAACCCTAACAATGGGAGGGAAGCTTCATTGTGTTGGCTTTTATATCTCTAGCTGTGTAGCTCAAGAAAGCAACCTATACAGATCTGGGAGTTTTAATGTATGTATGGATAAATACTGACATTCTAAAAATAAACCTTGCATATTTAAAAGCTTCATTTTCCTTTCTCCCCCCACCATAAGCAGCAGTATTATTCAGAAAATGCACCATTGGCTTGGCAATCTCAGAATTTATTGTTCATTAAAAATACATGCTAATTATCACAATTTTAATTAAAGTATTATCTGGTATATGTGAAATGCAATTATGTGCAACTGGCATAAGCTGTAAGGCAGGCTAATATTTGCAGAGAAGTGCAGCACTGGTATTGGTTCAGCACACGTACAATAAAGTGGTGTTTGTTTTCAAGTGAAAAATGGATAGATAGAACATTAAGCTGAGCCATTGCATAATCAAAGCAAAAACTGCAAGCCCTAGCAGGTGATTTTCAGAGTTTTATTTATTTATTTATTTGCCTCTTTTTCTATCCATATGAAGGTAACCGACTATAGCTATGAAGTGTTCCATTGCAGTCTTTGCCAATCTATCTTAGCAAGAAAGGGCACAATATGCCTGACAACATTACATGCATGAAAAGATGTTAATAAAGACTTCAACAGAACAATTACAAAGACATATGAGGTTAGGAATTTCCTTGTTTAGGCTCCCCACCGATGGATGAGGTCAACAGCTTTGTATTAGTTCAGCTGTACCAACTCTTGTGAACACTCCTCACATATACAATATTTTTTGTTTGTGATTATATAAATCTGCCCTGACAAAATTCCAGCAGTGGGAGAGCTAGGAAGCAGGGCTCATTTCACCAGATTTGCTGGAGGCCCAGCTTCACCAGGAACCTCCTGACCCTCAACTATGCCAGCTGATCATTATAGGAGCAACTGTTTAGAAACTGGTGCCTGAGTTTTGGTTTTGATTTTCGCCTTCCTTCCCTGTCCCCTTTCCCTTGTGTTGCATCATTTTTTAGATTGTAAGCCTGGGGGCAGAGACTGTCTTGTTTTGAAGAAACTGAAGCTGCTTGAGTCTTCAGTGATAGAGCTGGATGGTATTTCTAGCATTTAAACACACAATAATACCTAGATTGTATATAATTCACCTGGGAAGATCTAGCCACCTGCATGTGACAGGCTGCTGATATTATTGCACAAGCAAGCTTAACACGACAACAGAATCTGAAAGTTTGAGGTGTTGCATCTGTGTATTGCAGCAATTATAGGACACCATAAGAGGATGACACGTGTAAGAGGTATAAGACACTCCTATTCTTGGCTGGAAGAGAAAGGAATGCACTTTGATGGAAACAACCTATAGTTAAGTAGGAGCCTGGCACTTTCTAAAAGATGTATTCCTGTCTACTATGATGAGCACCTGCAGTGTTTGTTTCCTCAGATTGACACTAGTACATACATACAATTTCCCAAGGGAAAAATTATATACTAATCTCTTTATGAGACAAGATAAAATTAAGATAATTTGCTCTTTCAAATCAAGGTTGTATTGGATTTTGCATGAGCAGCTAGTCTCCTTGCAGCTTTGCTACTGCACAGAAAGCATGGCTTCAAATGTACACCTACCATAAATCTGTAGTTTTATGTTAGGCATCCATACACTGCCTTATCATTTGATGCTCAGGGCAGCTTATGAAAAGCCACAAAAATATAAACAATAGCCACTTACAAAACAAGCACGCACTGAAATACTTTTGTTGAAACATAGAGGCGCATGTGAATCTGCACTGCATAGGTCTTGGTATTTCTGGTAAAGTGCCAAAAGGCAGAGAGCTTTTGGGATAGGTGCTTAGTCAACTATGATAAATGCACAAACAGGCAATATTGTTTTATGCAATTCTAAATTAATTACAATATTACTTTATTTCACACATGCATAGGATGGCTACAGGGTCATGTGCTTTCCAAAGTGTGTGGACAAGTAACTTGGAGAGGCCCAGCTGACCACATGTATACTTAATTCTTACCCTTCCTGACTAATAAGGTCTACCTGCTAGAAACTGGCCAGCCCATTGATTTTGGTGCTCAGTGGGTCCCTTGCTCATTCCTTCTTAAGTGAGGCCTTAAGATTTCGCTGAGAAATAACAGCAGGCTAGTCTTCATTTATCATTTTTGGCAAACCTTCTTGATCATGTGGCAAATCAGCTTGACAATTGATAGGATCTGCATGTTGCACCAGAGGAAGATCTCTGATGTGACCTTTGCGCAGGAATAAATCTTCTTTAACACAAGAAATAAGCTCCTTTCCTTGCAAAACCTGGTTTAAAATGTTACAAATGGCAAAAGATACATTGTTTTCAGTCTTATAAACTTTTTTACACTAGTCCCAGTGTGAGCCTTTAAACATCTTTTACTAAAATGTAGCTTTCTAGCTAAAAAAAAATAAAAATATTGTTTCTCCCTCTTTCTTCTACTGCAACACCCAAAGACCAACTGCTACATGCAATTCTTTGTGTGTCTGTATAATGCAAGCAGCTTGATTGCACATATAAACATTAGCAAAGACACTCAGGTTGCAGGTTCTTTCATCATTGTCTTGTGATTCAACTTGTGATCCAAACATAAGACCCAGCCACAAGGTACCCTACCACAACCTTGGGTCGAAAAACATCAGCTACCTATGGAAAAATACTGGCTACATGCTTGTTCTTTATAGCAATCTGAATACAATGCAACTAAAATATAGCAATTTATGTAAAATTAAACATAATTTCAACCCTGCAGAAATTTGGCTACTAGCCTGATTTTTAAGACTGAAACTGCTTGGGCCACTCTTGTGAAAATGACTAGCACTGGGAGTGGGAGAATTCCTCACAGGTTTTGAGGGTGAGACAGCCAGAGGAGGCCCTGCTGCACATGTCTTGACTTTGCACAGACAGAAACACTAAGTGTGCCCTTGAGGAGCTCCTGCCAACCTAGCAGTTCGAAAGCATGTCAAAGTGCAAGTAGATAAATAGGCACTGCTACGGCGGGAAGGTAAATGGCGTTTCCGTGTGCTGCTCTGGTTCGCCAGAAGTGGCTTAGTCATGCAGGCCAAATGACCCGGAAGCTGTACGCCGGCTCCCTCGGCCAGTAAAGCGAGATGAGCACTGCAACCCCAGAGTCATCCGTGACTGGACCTAACACTCAAGGGTTCCTTTACCTTTACCTATGCCAGACAGCACGGGGCAGCCTTTGGACACCTATCATGCAGCTGAAGAAAAAATACAATTGAGGTGATTCTGATGACTTCCTTGTTCTTGCAAAGAAGCCAAGGAGAATGAAATATCTCTGTCACTTTTGATGAGCTACATTTGCTGATAATTTTTGTCCGGCAATCCATAACTTTATTACAGTCATAAGACCCATTCAGGTTAAAATGCAGAGCACAAACTATACACAAAATATACAGTTTCTCCAGTTTTGTTAATATGGTCAGTTGCCCTTTTCTGTGCAAGGTAATTAAGAAAAACTTAGCCATCTGTTCAGTTATATAAAATACCTTATCTGATAAAAATGCTTTACTAATTGTTCTGGTTGCCCTAGCAAACTAGTCATAAAGTAAGTTATACATCTCAAATGTTACTGATTATCAAACAATAACTTGAACTGAACTTGTTCTATACCAAAAATAATTCCATTAACTGCTAGAAGGAAGATTTTCTTGAAGAAAAAAACTAATAACCAGGCACTTTCTTTCAGATACTGAAGACTGTAAATTAATTTAAATAGCAGCACGACTCAAATAAAAAAGCAACCACCTAGTGAGAGTTTTTTCTGTCTATAAATATAAGGAGTGAAACATATAAGCAAACCCAAAAGATGCTGAAACAACTTAAAGAGCTTAAAATGATAACATGTAATGAAGAGATCAAAATTAGTAAATTGGATTACTACATTCCTGGCACAAGAATGGTAAATCATCCTATCTCAGTTGAGCAGGGGTGGCGTCTACAACAGCTGGTGTATCAGAAAATCCTCAAGGAAATCAGCAAGTACCAAATGGATGAAAGCAGTGCAGAATATTTACTGTGGATGGATTTAAGAAGGGAGCAAATCATGCATTCTACTTCTCTATAGACACCTTCTAGATAAAGTCTTAAAAAGATATAACTTCACTTCTGATCTTCAGAGCAGAGATCCAGCAAGCACAAGGGAGCCTTTAGATGCAGCATTTCAAGCACAGCATGCATTAAAGAACTATTTAATAAATATGGGAAATGACTACCAAAGCACTGGGCAGCATAATTAATAAAAAATTCCAAAACAGTTTAATGCAAAAGCCAATAAATTAGTTCAGAAGCAGCCTTCTATCACTTTACAGTGCACTGTGACAATGAAGGCATCTAGATTTCCACAGTTTAGAAAAAGTCAAAACAATATTCTGATATTTGTAGAAATACACAACAGGAGAACTCAAAGATAAGCTTTGCTAAGACAGGTATTTATCAAAGGCTACTGATAAGCTGTACTAAGGCAAGTTCACAATCAAAAGTTCAATGTTAACTAACAGGAGCCTGGAGAACAGCCTTAATGGGAAAGAATTAATGTGGAATATTCACTCTTCAGCCAAATTGCCCGGGAGCTGCAAGCCAGTTTGCTCAAGTTTGCTATGCACCACCAATAGAAAAGATCAGGATGACTCAATGAACAGGTAACCTCTTTTCCCATGGAGTACAACTATGTTGACCCCATAATTAGGCAATGTGAGAAACTTGCCACAGTTGGTAGATGATATGGGATGGAGCTAAACTTGTCCTCCCCAATCCATCCCTCAAAACCACAATAATGTGTGCACTCTCTCTTGAGAATAGTCCATTTCTTCTTTTGCTGCTAGAGGAACCTGGCTAAATACAGAATGGAGGCTTTTGCTTCCCAGAATAACTGATCTTTCATTGAACCATAGAATTGCAGAGTTGGGAGGGATCATTCCACTGTTGAACAGTTCTCACTGTTCAGAAAGTTTTTTTCTGATTGTTTAGTCAGAATCTCCTTTATTGTACCTTGAATCCATTGGTTCAAGTTCTACCCTTCAGAGCAGGAGAAAACAAGCTTGCTCCATAGTCCTTGTGACAGTCCTTTAGATATTTGAAGATGGCATCATATTTCCTGGCAGTCTCCTCTTTTCCAGGCTAAACATACACAACTCCCTCAACTGTTCCTCAAGGCTTGATTTCCAGACTCTTAATCATCTTGGTCACCCTCCTCCGTTGCTTGAATGCTTTAAAGCTGTATTGGACAGGGCAAGATCACGAATTTTGGGAGTTCAGAGTTAATGAAGCTGACTCAGTTGACTGTCTGAACAAGGAACTCCAATCAGCAAAGCATCTTTCTCCGTGTAGCAATAAAGTTGTTTAATTGCATAAGGTTAGATGTGAAATGCTATCGGTCAGAACACCCTAAGGCTGTTAAAATACATTGGAACTTTTCTTTTCTTTTTTCTTCATTAAGTTTTTGTTAAAGATAAAATAAACAAAACAAAAACAAAAACAGAGAAAGAAAACACAGAGTCCTCTCTTAAAGGTATTTCTTAACCCTTGTCTCACACAGAAAGTGGTGAGCCCTCCCAGCTTTCACCTGGGAGCTTTCCCTTCTTCTCCAAATCTCTCACCCTGAGAGGTCTTCCTTCCCTTCCTCCCACTCGGGGTCTTTCCATCCATCCATTACCTCCAATGTGTGGGTGTAATCCTTGGACCCCAATAATGGCTCAGAGCAGAGGACACCAAAGGAAAAATAAAAGAAGAAGAAAGAAGGAAAGGAAAGAATGAAAGAAGAAAAGGACTTCTAGTTTTCCAACTGTCAGTTACATAAAAGAAATTATTCAAAACATTCACTCTAGGATGACATCCAACTATTCTACTTTCTGTTAGGCAATATTTTCTCAATCTTCAGACCCAAATCTCTCAAATTCTTTCCCTTTCCTTTTCCCACAAAAAGTCCAAAACAATTAATGGTTTTTCTCTAATCAAACACATAAACATTGCCTCCAATAACTTCAATAACCATTCCTCCATATTAAACAATAATAAAAATACAATTGCAAGTAAGACCTATTCATGTTTACTCAAAAGAAAGTTTCACTTATTTAAATGGAAGAAAGAAACACACAATGGATGATATCTCATCTTTACTGAACCAGCTTCTAGCCTTAAGCAAAACATGCAGCTTGTTAGGAATAGGACAAGAGTAAAGAAAAACATTGCATTTCGTCTGAGTTTAAGTGATTTACTAGTAAAAAAACACACACATTAAAACAGAAGCTAAATTTGGTAGCATTACTGGGATAGAGAAAATGTAGCCATCAGAAAGTAAAGTCTCACCTTCAGATGGTAGAATGTGACCTTACATTTTTAAGATCCCACTTTTGAACAGTTTTTAATGTTATTTCTGTAGAGCATTAAAGAGGCTACCCTAGCCACAACCAAAGTGAAAATGGAGCATCTTGGAGTGTACAGCATGACTCATCTCTTGAAGAACCAGCCAGAAATGTAGCTAAGGACGAGGTAACAGTGAGTAGGGTGGTCTGTGTGTGCATGTGTTTTACACACTGTATTTAATGTGCAATGAACTGCTAGCAAAAACAATCCTTGCCAAACACAGCTAAAAAAAAATTGAATCAATACATTGTTGAACGGTTTTTTTAAAAAATGATTATTCATTTTTGAGTTAAGAAACTATTTAATTTACAATCCTTAGTATCTGAAATAAATTGCCCAGGGGCTTTTCTTCCCCCTTGAAGAAAACTCCCTTCTTCAGTCACGGCAGTTTCGTATATGCAGGCTCTCTCTCTTGACTTTTGAAGAGGGAAGGAAGGTGAAAACTCATCTCTTCACTGAATCATAATGGTTTTCTATCCTAGCCTAAATAACTGACAGTTCTTAACTTAATGACCCACTTAATGACCCACAAAGAAGAATAAGAAATTGGACTATTTTCTCTACTTATTACAAGTTCAGGTTGTCTCTAGTAGGAACAGAAACCATTTTAAGGTGTCAATAGTAACCATTAGGAAGAATAAGGAGGAATGAACAAAGTTTGCAAAAATATATCCAAAAGAAGAATGATGAGATAATGTGTCAGGAACTATAATGAGTTCACTCTCAACAGATTATTTAAAAAATAAATTAGTATGTTAATGTTAAACATCAGAATATATAGTGTCTACTTTACAAATTTATCAGTGATAGTAAGGCTACATCCTTACTATCTGAGCATTGGTACATACAAGCCTGGAAAATAACAAAAATAGATATTTAAATGTAAATTAAGTGAGTGCTGTCTATATTTTGATACATTTTAATTCTAACATTTATATTTCTGAAGCAACGGAACCCCTAGTAACCCCATCCTGAATTCCACTGCCTTGATATTTAGTCTTTTGTTCTGACAAAGCTGCCCCGCATATATTCAATGGCATAAGATTTATTAATATACAATTAAAGGTAACCAAATATTCATTGTGTTTAACAAAATTAACAAGATAGAATGTTCTCCCTGATTAAAAGTATTTTTAATAATAAATTGCCATTAGTGTCCATGGTACTTTTACAGAGAACAAGAGGGCAGATCCCTGTCCCAAGAAACTCAGTGTCTAAAATTTGATACAGGGCAATCAAAAGATGGAGGAGAGGCAGAGGCGAACAGGGAAACAACACGCAGTACCTTCAGTAGCAAGGAGTTAGGTTACAGTACAGATGGGGTTGTGCCAAAGGCTTCAAATAAAAAGTAGGTTTGGGGGAGGAATTTGAAGCAAGAGACATAGTATCATGCAGGTGTTCCAGGAGGCATTTCCACAGATTATAGGGCAGCAGCAGGAGGAGTCTTTTGAGGCCATCTGCAGGGCCACCTGCACTCATATCAACCTGCCAGAGCCTTACTCTTGGCTTCTGAGGCCCTGTTCTCTGGTCCTTCAGCAAAACTTATTAGGCTGGTAAGTACCAGAGACAGAGCCTTTCCTGTCATGACCCCATCACTTCTGAAACCTCTTTGCCAGGGAGATGCATATGGCCTCCTCTCTGCTGCTTTTTAGAAGAACCCTATAGATTTTTAAAAGAAAGCCAACCAGCTTTTGAGTGAGTTTAAGTCTATTATTTTCTTCCAATACTGTTTTAGATTAGCTGTGTTTTACATTATAGTTTTATATTTGTGTTATCTTATGCTTTGTTTTAATAAGTTGTGAGGCACCTCAGGGAAGGAACATCCCTTAGAAGCAACATATAACTAATGAAATGAATGACAATTTTTAGGGAGGAGAATTTTAGGGAGGAGCCAGGAAACTTCTGAGGGGTGAAGCTAATGGCCAGAGACCAGTGCTGGTTTAATGGCCAGAGACCAGTGCTGGATTAATGTATAAACTAAACAAACTATAGCTTAGGGTCCCCTCTCTTGAGGGCCCCCCAAAATTTCACTATTAATATACATCTTCTTAATTGTTTTTCAGTTCAACAATTACTCTACTCCACTAGAGAGCCAGTGTGGTGTAGTGGTTAAGAGCGGTAGTCTCGTAATCTGGGGAACCGGGTTCATGTCTCCGCTCCTCCACATGCAGCTGCTGGGTGACCTTGGGCCAGTCACACTTCTTTGAAGTCTCTCAGCCCCACTCACCTCACAGAGTGTTTGTTGTGGGGGAGGAAGGGAAAGGAGAATGTTAGCCGCTTTGAGACTCCTGAAGGGGAGTGAAAGGCGGGATATCAAATCCAAACTCTTCTTCTTCTTCTTCTACTTTGGTAAAATACATATTTTGTTATGTGCAAATGGCTTTAGATACCTATTAGGTCCATAAATTACCATATAGCATATATTCAACACAAAAAACAGCAACAATTTGTTGTTGATAAAGGACAGCTGGACATATAAATGCCCCCATTACCTTCAGTAGCTTAGGGCCTCATCAAACCTAAATCCGGCCCTGCCAGAGACATATCATGATATAAGAGTGGAGAGATAAGGAGGGAGCGGTCATAGAGGGCTTAACGGCAAGAGACAAGGAACTACAGTCAACTATTACACACACAATCCAATAACATTCCTTGGACAGCTGGATGGATGTACATTGCTCTTCTGACATTGCTGATCCACTACATGCAAAAAGCCTTGATAATCCATTAATTGCTAACTAAATTACATAAGGGAAATGCTGGAGGACAAAAATATGTTTTAAAATACCCTAATTAACAGGAAGGGTAAAGCTCAAGTTAAAATCAGATTGGCATTTTAGATGTGTCAAAACTGAGAACACTGGTACACCTAGAGACAATGCTTAGGTAATCAGAGTGCAACTGTTTCACTATGAATGGGTGAAGTGCTAATTAGACCAAAGGGGGGAAAAAAACACTGTCATTGCAGGGTAAAAGAGTATAAAAGAAAACAAAAACTAATTGCCATTTCATTGTCAAAGAAAAGAGTATCAAGCACAGCAGCACAGTATGCAAAACCCCATTTTATAAGTAAATACCGGAAATCATTGCTAGTTGGATAATAGTGTGCTTTCCTAAAAGCATGCCAAGACAATGGTTAGAAAGAGCAAGGATCAGGCTGCTACAGCAGTAGGCCAAAATATTATCATCACAGAAATTATTCTGCTGAAGGTTTTAGACCCAGTCCTAAAACACCCACATATCTCCACTATACAGATGCATTAGCTTGCTTTATTATCTCCGGACCTTAATCAGGGTGCTTAACGTGTAAGCAGCATTATCAAGTGCAATTAGTCATATTTCAAACAATAATTTACTTTAACTTACATTCTGCTGCTTGGTATAATCTTGTGCCCATCTCTAAACCAAGTCACTTGCGGTCTGGGGTAGCTTGTGATGTGTGGAAAGTTTAGGATTGTGGCTTGCCCTTCAGACACTGTCTTCCTCTGGTCCTCATCCTGGAAATTCCCCATGTCTGCAAAGAGAAGTTACATTAAGAAACCCAGAAGTTTCATCTTACATGAGGCCTCTTTTTTAAAAAGGGGTCACAGAGAATAATAATTATGTTTTATAGCAGTCATTGGCATTGCCATAATTAAGCAGCAAGAGATAACAACCTTGGGGTAGTGCTGAGGAGTGCAAGTTTGCGGGTGTGTACCGAGGCATGAGGCAAAGCCCAGTGACTCTAGGAGGACACCCAAGAAATGTCTCCGTCAGCACTAAGGCATGCTTGCATTTCCTTGGACAGGCAATTGACTTTTCCCCCCAATTGAAAATTGACACATTTAACAGCAGAAGAGCTTCTAAAATGTAATTTTGCAATATAAAAAAACACTCCTAAGGCGCATGTAAGCAAAACAGCTTTACGTTGCAATTCTATGGTAGCACTTTCATGGGGACTTTGGGCAAGTAAGGGGTAAAAAGGTAAAGGGACCCCTGACCATTAGGTCCAGTCGTGACCGACTCTGGGGTTGTGGCGCTCATCTTACTTTATTGGCCGAGGGAGCCGGCATACAGCTTCTGGGTCATGTGGCCAGCATGACTAAGCCGCTTCTGGCAAACCAGAGCAGCGCACGGAAATGTCTTTTACCTTCCCGCCGGAGCAGTACCTATTTATCTACTTGCACTTTGACGTGCTTTCGAACTGCTAGGTTGGCAGTTTTTGACTTTTCCTTTTCCTTTCCTTTCCTTTTTCTTTTTTTTTTGGGGGGGGGGGTTGCTCCATTATATCTTGTACACTGCCAGTGACAGACTTGGAGCTATCAAACTTCAGTGCCCTGAATAAGGCTGGAATTTGGTGTGCACACACTCGAATACACACCTCTCATGCTCTGTTCTACAGCATTTGGTGCCCCCTGCAGTGCAGCGACCAGTGCAACTACCAGTCATGCCACCCTACAACCACCTGGACACAGCCTTGAGACATACAGTAGATGTGGAAGGCTATAAATAAATACTAAAATAATGAGAGAGAAAATGTGAAGCAAGCTTCAACACTTCGAAAGATGGTGTGGCACCACGCTAATAATAATAATAATAATAATAATAAATTTAATAATAAATTTTATTTATATCCCGCCCTCCCCAGCCGAAGCCGGGCTCAGGGAGGCTAACAACAATAAAACAGTACAAATGTACAGCACAAACAACACTCTAAAATCATTCATTATAAAATTAATTAAATTCAAGCCACTGGCCACCATTGGGCCAGAGCTCCACGAAGATTGCCAAGGGAGGGAGTCAGGCTGTGCCCTGGCCAAAGGCCTGGCGGAACAGCTCTGTCTTGCAGGCCCTGTGGAAAGATGTCAAGTCCCGCAGGGCCCTAGTCTCTTCTGACAGAGTGTTCCACCAGGTCGGAGCCACAGCCGAAAAAGCCCTGGGTCTAGTTGAGGCCAGCCTAATTTCTCTGTGGCCTGGGACCTTCAAGATGTTTTTATTTGAAGACCGTAAGTTTCTCTGTGGGGCATACCAGGAGAGGCGGTCCCGTAGGTACGAGGGTCCTAGGCCGTATAGGGCTTTAAAGGTTAAAACCAGCACCTTAAACCTGATCCTGTACTCCATCGGGAGCCAGTGCAGCTGGTATAGCACCAGGTGAATGTGATCTCGCAGCGAAGACCCCGTAAGGAGACTCGCTGGAGCATTCTGCACCCGCTGGAGTTTCTGGGTCAGTCTCAAGGGCAGCCCCACGTAGAGCGAGTTACAATAATCCAGTCTGGAGGTGACCGTCACGTGGATCACAGTGGCTAGGTCAGGGCGAGAGAGGTAAGGAGCCAACTGCTTAGCTTGGTGGAGATGGAAAAATGCCGCCTTTGTTATAGCTGCAATCTGCGCCTCCATGGAAAGGGAGGTTTCGAAGATTACACCCAAACTGTTAACGGACGGTGCTTGCACTAATTGCGCCCCAGCAAGAGATGAGAGTTGCCCCCCCAATCCCATATTGTCCCGTCCCAGCCACAGGACCTCTGTCTTCGAAGGATTTAGCTTCAACCGGCTCCCACGTAACCATCCAGCCACAGCTTCCAAGCATCTGGTCAGTGTGTCTGGGGCCGAGTCAGGATGGCCATCCATCAACAGATAGAGTTGGGTGTCATCGGTATACTGATGGCAACCCAGCCCAAAACTCCGGACAAGCTGGGCGAGGGGGCGCATTAAGATGTTAAAAAGCATCGGGGAGAGTATCACACCCTGAGGTACTCCACACACCAAGGAGTGGCGCGATGACAATTCACCCCCAAGCGCCACCCTCTGTCCCCGACCAGAGAGAAACGAGCGCAGCCATTGAAGGACTGTGCCCTGGATCTCCACGTCGGCAAGGCGGTGGTCCAGAAGTTCGTGATCGACCATGTCGAAAGCTGCTGACAGATCTAGAAGAATCAGCAGCCCCGACCCGCCTCGATCCAGCTGTCTACGAAGATCATCTGTTAGGGCAACCAGAGCCGTCTCGGTCCCATGACCAGCGCGGAAGCTGGACTGGAATGGATCCAGAGCTAATAATAATAATAATAATAATAATAATAATAATAATAATATCCTGCCCATTTGACTGAGTTACCCCAGACACTCTGGGAAACTTCCAACAAAATATAAAGGGACAAAATGAAACATCAAACTCCCCCCCACACACACCCTGAAACAGGGCAGCTTTCTATGAAAAGTCATTTCATTGTTTAATTTTTTAACATCTGATGGTAGGGTGTTCCACAGGATGGGCACAACTACTGAGAAGGCTCTCTGCCAGGTTCCCTGCAACTTCACTTCTCACAATGAGGGAACCACTGAAAGCCCCTCATAGCTGGACGTCAGTGTCCAGCTGAACAAGGGGGTGGAAATATTCCACAAGTATTCTCTCTCTCTCTTTTTCCCCAGCAGACATCCACCTGAAAATGGGGAAATTGAGAGAAAGAACTTAATTGCCAGCTTGGCTCATATGTCCTGTTACCACTGAGCTTCTAAGTAAACAGGGGGCTTGCCAGCAGCAGCCAAAGCAGTATCCATCAACAATCCAAGCAAATGGAGTGCACAACAAAGGGTCAGGCAAGAGGCAAGGATAGAGCAGTCCATGGGTAGGTACAACATAGACAGGAGATCTGAAGACGGGCACTGAGCAGGTACACAGACATTGTTCTAGCGGCTCTTCCAACCTAGGAGTTTTTGAGTGGAGCTTTTGGAACCACACCCCAACCTCATCTGACTCCCATCAATTCCCTTCCTTCCCATAAACTCCCTCCCTTCCCAAGAGGAGGGTCTTACTCCGAAGAGGCTTTAATTACCGGTGTGATTTTTCTAGGATTAAAATAATTAACTGCATATAGTTCGCAAAGTCTGCATCTTTTGTTTACTATTGTAATCAGATTACCTACTTAAAAAGAAGTATTGAACCATGCAAGTAGTCCTAATTAACCCTGTTGTTAAATGATCAGTTTAGCTTTCACAATTCAGACATTTTCTAATTAAGAATTGTTTAGCAATTCTTATGTGTCTCTGTCTGCATTAATTTACAACTCAGCTAATTATTTCAGGGGTATAATGATGGTCTGCACCATAAAGGTTGCCTAAGAATGTTGTTGATGTTTTTCCAAGAATGTTATGAATTTAAACTTTGACATGTATAGAAAAATACTTCAAATGTAATTCATTGCAAGCTAGAAGCATGGTGACACACACCTTAATTGCATCCTGTTTGGATTACTATAACACACTCTAGATGGGGCTGCCATTGAAAAGTGCTCAGAAACTTCAGCTGGTTCAAAGAGCCATTGTTGGCCGGGGTCAGTTATAGGGAACACATGACAACTTCTCCACTAGTCACCAGTCTGTTTCCAGGCACAATTCAAAGTGCTGGCCATGACTTAGGTAAAGGTAAAGGGACCCCTGATCATTAGGTCCAGTTGTGGCCGACTCTGGGGTTGCGGCGATCATCTCGCTTTATTGGCCAAGGGAGCCGGTGTACAGCTTCCGGGTCATGTGGCCAGCATGACTAAGCCGCTTCTGGAGAACCAGAACAGCGCGCGGAAACCCCATTTACCTTCCCCATTTACCTTCCCTATTTATCTACTTGCACTTTGACGTGCTTTCAAACTGCTAGGTTGGCAGGAGCAGGGACCGAGCGATGGGAGCTCACCCCATCGTGGGGATTCGAACCTCCGATCTTCTGATCGGCAAGTCCTAGGCTCTGTGGTTTAACCCACAGCACCACCTATGTCCCTGGCTATGACTTACAAAGCCCCATATGGCTTAGGTCCGGGCTGTCTGAATGAACCCATCCTGCTCTCAGTCCTACTAGGCTTTGGAATTCCCTCCCTAGAGAAGTCAGACTGGCTTCCCCCCTTGCCGTCCTTCCATGAACAGGCCTTTGGGAACTCACTGTTTTTGAGGAAAAACAGATTACCAGTTGCTGGAAGCCACAGGAGGGGGGGGGACACTCCTCAGCTTGAGTCCCACTTGCACGTTTCCCACAAGCATCTGGTTGGCCACTGTGAGAACAGGATGTTGGACTAGGAGGGCCACTGGCCAGATCCAGCAAGACTATTATTATGTTCTTATGTTTAAATGCCTGGAGGGAAGCCTGGGTCATTTCTGGCTGTCCCACTGGGGCTGCTGGTGTGGGTGCACAGTGGTGTCCTTTGGTGCTTTGCCTGCTGTGGTGCAGGAGGTGTACTGGGGAGAGAGCATCTCCATTATATATTCATTGACTCTTTCTGTGTGGGTGGCCTGTGGATGTCCCTCCCAGTACAGTGACTGGCTGGTGGGCTGTGGCGGTATTGCCAGGAGAGCTGCCATTTTCCTCCTGTCTTTATATTTTTTGCTGTGTGCAGTTTTTCCCTCCCCTCCACACTGAGCACACACTGGATATGGCAGGGATTTGCTTGGAACAGCGGCAGTGTCTCTCCAGTCCTGGTGTAATGCGAGTTTTCTCTGTCAATTCCCTTATCAGAGGATTTAGCACAACTAGTGCCTACACTGGAAACTGGTTTCCTCTATCATACCCTATGAGAATAATTATATTCTAGGATGATATACAGTGGTACCTCAGGTTAAGAACTCAATTTGTTCTGGAGGTCCGTTCTTAACCTGAAACTGTTCTTAACCTGAGGTACCACTTTAGTTAATGGGGCCTCCTGCTGCCATCACGCCGCTACCGTGTGATTTCTGTTGTCATCTTGAAGCAAAGTTCTTAACCCAAGGTACTATTTCTGGGTTAGCAGAGTCTGTAACCTGAAGTGTCTGTAACCTGAAGCATCTGTAACCCGAGGTACCACTGTACTGTGTTGGCCTGATTATAAGCCTCACTTTCCTCCCAAATTCTGACTGTGAAAAGATAAAGTATGCCTTATATTCGTGACCTTACGGTATGCAGCCAGTAGCATGGGGCAAACAGCGCCAGGAGCGGGGCAAAGTGGCACCTGCCCCACAAATAATTCTCCATCCTCTCCCCCAAAGCTGGGAAGGGAGAGAGCGAGGAAAGGGAAAGGCCGCCAGCAACACAGCATAGCTCCCCCCCACCCTCGGAATGCAGCCAGGAGCAGTGAGGAATTGAGTGGCTTATATTCGGATATTTTTTTCATTTTTTTCTCCCCACCCCTCCAATTTTAAAGGTGTAGCTTATATTCAGGTGCGGCTTATATTCGGGCGAAAACGGTATGATTCCAAAAGTGCTTTTCTAACAAAATGAGCATGCAACATGTAGCTGTAATGCTCAAAGTATTTATGTGGGTGTTACTGCTTTATATAATATGCTACATTATGTTAAATTACATTATGTACATACTATGTAATGCTTAAGTGAGATTAACATTCACACTTCAGAATGGAGGTGGGGAAGAATTGGGCAATCTGACACTTCACTCAAGTTGTCTTAGAACATGTAGCGTGGTTGTAAGGCCCCCAGCGATAGAAGGGTGGGACAGAAATTCTATATAATTGTATATAAATAAATAAAGAATAAACAAATATGGCTAAGATAGCCCCACTATTAGTTTCTGCACAAATCCAATACAGTGGTGCCTCGCAAGACGAAAAGAATCCGTTCCGCGAGTCTCTTCGTCTAGCGGTTTTTCGTCTTGCGAAGCAAGCCCATTGACGGCTTAGCGGATTAGCGCTATTAGCGGTTTAGCGGCTTTTAGCGGCTTTTAGCGGCTTAGCGGATCAGCTGATAAGTGGCTTAGAAAAAGGGGGGGAGGAAAAAAACCCCGCAGGAACTCGCAAGACATTTTCATCTTGTGAAGCAAGCCCATAGGAAATTCGTTTTGCAAAGCACCTCCAAAACGGAAAACTCTTTAGTCTAGCGAGTTTTCCGTCTTGCGAGGCATTCGTCTTGCGGGGCACCACTGTATTGGTTAAACCTTAAATATTTTACAGTCCCATTAGCGTTTTTAACCAGTCTGTGTTACATGATATCTGCAGAACAGGAATTAAATAATGACTAGCTACAAGAGTGGGTGGCTGCTTGACCAATTCATACAGCATTATACATTATTATTCTTGATGCTAATATTAAACTGCAGGAAAAATAAATTCAGCACATTTTCCCTCATGATACCTATCTTCTCCATTTAATCACTTCCTTGTAAATGGTCATGTCTAATAAAGAATTCCATTCACCCACTTCATCTTCCTGCCATTTATCAAATGACAGCCACTGTTGCTGACCTTCCAGTTAAGTGCCCCGAGGAACAATAATCAAAGTCTCAGACAGAGACGTGTAGAGTATAAACAAACAGTGAAACTTCATCTTACTTGTGATATTTCTACTTGTCTTCTCCACAGGCAGATGATGATATGGAACTGGTGGATAAAATTTTCCACTAACAGAAGAAGTTAACTGAAGATGCCTCAATTCCATGGGAAGCACTCTCCATATTCTCCGCCAGTAATACTAGATCTTGGGACCAGAGCCATCTTTCCCATAGGGGTTAGTGGTTCATTGTGCCAGGGCCTCGGCCTCTCAGGGGCGCCCCAGCAAGTGGGGGAGCTGTGCTGCTTTGCCAGCGGCCTCCCCTTTCCCTGCATGCCCGCCAGCTGCGCCCCGCCAACCATATGGCTGGCAGGCATGCAGCTTCCTTCCCAAGCCTCCGCGGGAGGAGAGCGATCCCCACAAAGGCTTAGGATGGAAGCTGCACCCCACCAACCATATGGCTGGCCGGCACACAGCTTCCCTCCCAAGCTTCTGCGGCAGGGCACAGCTCGCCACCCACTATCGGTGGTAATTTGGGGGCGCTGGGAGGATATTTGCACCCCGGCGCCGCATCTGCCAAAGACAGCCCTGCTTGGGATATAATTTCTAAATTTACTAACTTACTGATACAAATTAAGTTTTTTTAAAAAAAATAAATCCAGTTTCAAAGTTCTCCAATATAGAAAGAAGAACCTTCAGTCAAAAGGCTTAGATGGTGCCTAGAAGGCTGGGCACCTTTGCAAGCGAGGCACAGTGGGAAAATCCTTGGCACCAATGGGTGCATTCCTAAGGTGGTCTGGGGGGACAGGGCTTGGACCCTATATAAGGGACAATCTGCTTTCCCTCCAACCTCTGAGTTTGCAGCAGCTTTCACTCTCCCTCCCTGTCACCCTATTGCTTCAGGGTCACCACTAGGGGGGCCATGTAGGATTTTCCCCGCAATCCTCATTTTGGATTGCAAAAATGCAGATTGGGAAAATTTACCTACTTCATACTCAATAGCAGGACAGAGTGTTTGTTGGTTTGCTGTGTTGTTTAAATAGGTTGTTCATTTAGATTTGGTCACTTTGGGCAGTTTAGGTGTGGGAAAAGAAAGTTTGGTTTAGCCTAGTGATGCCCTGTAGTCACCTTTCAGGTTATGGGTCAGCCCCGAGACTCACTTCTTGGACTTTGTGGTTCAGAGGGTGAGACTGGGGCCTCCTTTGAGGCCAAACTCCCTCATCCACCTGGGGTTCTGAGGTTCAATGGGTGTGTGTGTCAAGGTAAGGCCTCCCTTCTCACCTTCAGGTGACTGAGAGGAATAGTTTAGATTAAGGAAACAACACAGGGAAAGGGAGTTTAATACCCCTGCTCCAGTCCAACCAGTTTGGCCTGATTTTAAGCTAAGATCCTGCTAGTCTCCATAGTGTGAAGTTTGTTCCTGAGTTATAAAGAAACAAGGCAGGAGAGGGCGGGGGACAGCTCCAACACTGGTTGGACTGAAATAATTCAGAAGATGAAGATTATCTTGCAAATGCCCTCCATCTGCAAAATAATCTGAGCCTTGAACAGTATAAACCCCAACTACCCAGTACAGCCTTCAGCAACTGCTCTCTGAAAAGTTGGCTTATCTAGCTAATGAGCTTTTCAGCAGAAGTAGATATAAATGTTTTTGGCCTAATCAACCAAAAAGGCTGGCCTAAACAGCCCTGCCTAGTCATGCTTAGGTGGGAAAATGAAATGGAGAAAAACCAGTGGAGGAAGGGAAGACAATTTACTTTGCGAGTCACCTTGAATGCCCCTTGAATGAGCAGAAAGGTGAAATAGAAATACTGATATAGGGTTTTTTGCTAGAAAATCTTAAAGGAAATCTAACAAGAATTTAGAGCAAATGATTCAGCAGAGGAAACACAGCCCAGAATAACTAAGGAGATAGTACAAGAATACTTGGCTAGTTTAGATGTATTCAAGTCTCCAGGGCCAGATGAACTGCATCCAAGAGTATTAAAAGAACTGGCAGATGTGATCTCAGAACCACTGGCAGTCATCTTTGAGAATTCCTGGAGAACAGGCGAAGTCCCGGCAAACTGGAGGAGGGCAAATGTTGTCCCTATTTTCAAAAAGGGGGAAAGAGAGGACCCAAATAATTACCGCCCAGTCAGTCTGACATCAATACAGTGGTGCCTCGCAAGACGAAAAGAATCTGTTCCGCGATTCTCTTCGTCTAGCGGTTTTTTCGTCTTGCGAAGCAAGCCCATTGAAGGCTTAGCGGATTAGCGCTATTAGCGGCTTAGCGGCTTTTAGCAGCTTTTAGCGGCTTAGCAGCTTAGCGGATCAGCTGATAACCGGCTTAGCGGCTTAGAAAGGGGGGGGGAGGAAAAAAACCCCGCAGGAACTCGCAAGACATTTTCGTCTTGCGAAGCAAGCCCATAGGGAAATTTGTTTTGCGAAGCGCCTCCAAAACGGAAAACCCTTTCGTCTAGCGGGTTTTCCGTCTTGCAAGGCGTTCGTCTTGCGGGGCACCACTGTACCAGGGAAGATTCTGGAGCAGATCATTAAGCGAACAGTCTGTGAGCACCTAGAAAGGAATGCTGTGATCACCAATAGTTAGCATGGATTTCTGAAAAATAAGTCATGTCAGACTAACCTGAACTCATTTTTTGACAGAATTACAAGCCTGGTAGATGAAGGGAACGGAGTGGATGTAGCCTACCTTGATCTCAGCAAGGCATTTGACAAGGTGCCCCATGATATTCTTGTAAAGGAGCTGGTAAAATGCGGACTTGACTATGCTACCACTCAGTGGATTTGTAACTGGCTGACTGACCGAACCCAAAGGGTCTCATCAATGGTTCCTCTTCATCCTGGAGAAGAGTGACTAGTGGGGTGCCACAGGGTTCTGTCTTGGGCCCGGTCTTATTCAACATCTTTATCAACGACTTGGATGATGGACTCAAGGGCATCCTGATCAAATTTGCAGATGACACCAAACTGGGAGGGGTGGCTAACACCCCAGAGGACAGGATCACACTTCAAAACGACCTTGATAGATTAGAGAACTGGGCCAAAACAAACAAGATGAATTTTAACAGGGAGAAATGTAAAGTATTGCACTTGGGCAAAAAAAATGAGAGGCACAAATACAAGATGGGTGACACCTGGCTTGAGAGCAGTACATGTGGAAAGGATCTAGGAGTCTTGGTTGACCACAAACTTGACATGAGCCAACAGTGTGACGCGGCAGCTAAAAAAGCCAATGCAATTCTGGGCTGCATCAATAGGAATATAGCATCTAGATCAAGGGAAATAATAGTGCCACTGTATTCTGCTCACCTGGAGTACTGTGTCCAGTTCTGGGCACCACAGTTCAAGAAGGACACTGACAAACTGGAATGTGTCCAGAGGAGGGCAACCAAAATGGTCAAAGGCCTGGAAACGATGCCTTATGAGGAACAGCTAAGGGAGCTGGGCATGTTTAGCCTGGAGAAGAGGAGGTTAAGGGGTGATATGATAGCCATGTTCAAATATATAAAAGGATGTCACATAGAGGAGGGAGAAAGGTTGTTTTCTGCTGCTCCAGAGAAGTGGACACAGAGCAATGGATCCAAACTACAAGAAAGAAGATTCCACCTAAACATTAGGAAGAACTTCCTGACAGTAAGAGCTGTTCGACAGTGGAATTTGCTGCCAAGGAGTGTGGTGGAGTCTCCTTCTTTGGAGGTCTTTAAGCAGAGGCTTGACAACCATATGTCAGGAGTGCTCTGATGGTGTTTCCTGCTTGGCAGGGGGTTGGACTCGATGGCCCTTGTGGTCTCTTCCAACTCTATGATTCTATGATTCTAACTGAATCAGAGTTTAGAATATGTACACTAATTTATATCTACAGTCATGTTTTTCAGAGTTCAGATGGAAACTTTTTTAAGTTTGGAGAGAATATTGGCTATAAAAACCCCCAAAGCACTGGCTGATTATGAGATCAGACTCATTTTACAAGGCACATGTCTTGGCATCTATAATTGAGAAAATCAACATTTATTCCCAAGTAAAAGTCAAGTATTTAATCAGAGGTCAAGCTTGGCAGTTTCTACAATCAGAGGTTTGGATGTGTCAGCCCTGAATGAGTTGGCTCACGCAGTCTTACTGGAGTAGTTGACTGTCAACCAACCCATTAATTTCCAGTTGAATTTAATTTCCGCTGAATTTAAACCTGACCTCTCTTTTGGGTGCTTTGTATGTGCATTTTTAGCAGCTTCCTAACCTCTTCACATTAAAGGGCGGCTTATCCTTGGTGGTCTTTAGCTTGCCAAACTATAGGCATAACAACTGTCTGCATTGTCAACTGATATATTTGGAAGATGGAATTAATGTCCAGGTAAGCACTCACCTCAGGGACGCAGGTGGCGCTGTGGGTTAAAGCCTCAGCGCCTAGGACTTGCCGATCGAAAGGTCGGCGGTTCGAATCCCTGCGGCGGGGTGCGCTCCCGCTGCTCGGTCCCAGCGCCTGCCAACCTAGCAGTTCGAAAGCACCTCCGGGTGCAAGTAGATAAATAGGGACCGCTTACCAGCGGGAAGGTAAACGGCGTTTCCGTGTGCGGCTCTGGCTCGCCAGAGCAGCGATGTCACGCTGGCCACGTGACCCGGAAGTGTCTCCAGACAGCGCTGGCCCCTGGCCTCTTAAGTGAGATGGGCGCACAACCCCAGAGTCTGTCAAGACTGGCCCGTACGGGCAGGGGTACCTTTACCTTTACCTTTAAGCACTCACCTCATACTAAGCATGCTCTGTGAGATGAAATGGGGACAACTTTATTCCTTTCTGAGACAACAGAACTGGCCTGAGCTAATGGTCAGGAAAATGACTATGACATTGTAATCTGCAAAAAGGAGCAAAAATTAGGAAATTTTTGAAATAAATGCCAATCATACATACATGCCACTTGAACTTCTGATTTTCTTTGCAGAAGTGCCCCCATTCTGTTCCTCACAACACACTGATAAAAACCAGCATCAGATCTTTGCAAGGATGGGATAACGTACCTGTAAGACAGAAAGGGATATCACAATTAAAACATGTACTTGGACTTTGATATCTGTTCTCAAAAACAGTTTGAGCCCCAGGCAGCAGGATCCACAGGGGCAACAGATCCCAATGTAGCTCTTTATTTGCCTCCCTTGTTCCTGATGTAGATCTTCACTCACTCTGTCCATGATTTATCAGTCCTCAATTCTTTTTTCCCTTTTTTTTTTTTTTTTGCATGATTCTACAACATGCTGTACGAAAAAGTACATGTATAGTTTTCAGTGGCACCTCCAATATGGATTAAAACATTTATTTATTTTTAAAATGAACATATGAAACTGACTTATGTCAGCTGGTCCATATATACATAATTATATTTGTAAACCACCTTTCCACAGTTCAAACCATGCTAAAGGTGGCTTACCACACAAAAAATGTGTAACTGCAACATAACAAAAGTAGTCATAAACAATAAATAAAACATCAAAAATACAGAAGCAAATGGAACAATTTCCACATATATCACAAGATCTGAAAGAAAACTCCAAAAAACCCCAACAACAACAACACCCCTCACTGACACGCATACACAACAAAAACTGAAACAACACCCCAGCCCAAGAGTTTGCTTGGGGCTTGCTGCTTGCCTGTGATCATACCGCTCTTGGTTCTTGTCATGCTAGCTTGGTTTGTGCCAATTCTTAGTTCACTTTAGCAGTACAGGTTCAGCCTATAGCAGGTATATTGGCAGTGAACTAGGCTCTGCTGTCAAGCTTTAGTCTGCTGAGCCCAAAACATTGAGCTGCAAGCCTGAAAATGCAATGACTGATGTCAACTCTAACATAAACCATCTCCTCCCAGGGCAGACAAGAATGGCATAGAGAAGAATGGCGTGCTTTTTAAGATTGTTTCTGTATTGCATATTCTGTAATATTATATGCATTTGTTTTAATGTTGTTAATGTCCCCTCCACAAAATAAATAGTTTTGTTTTGCCTTTTGGTCCCCCCATTTGAAATTCTACATATTATTTACATTCCTCCCTCCAGTCCTCTTTGCCTCAGCCAGCCATTTCACCACAGGAGCCTTTCTTTGCCTGCAGGGGACAGACACCTAAACAAATAACATTATTTCCCCCCCTACCTTAGCCTTTTCCTCTTTGACAGGATTACCTAAAGTACCAACCACATCCATCCTTAATCTTTTAACTGTTGTTATATCTGTCTGGGGACGCAGGTGGCGCTGTGGGTTAAAGCCTCAGCGCCTAGGGCTTGCCGTTCGAAAGGTCGGCGGTTCGAATCCCTGCGGCGGGGTGCGCTCCCGCTGCTCGGTCCCAGCGCCTGCCAACCTAGCAGTTCGAAAGCACCTCCGGGTGCAAGTAGATAAATAGGGACCGCTTACCAGCGGGAAGGTAAACGGCGTTTCCGTGTGCGGCTCTGGCTCTGGCTCTGGCTCTGGCCAGAGCAGCGATGTCACGCTGGCCACGTGACCCAGAAGTGTCTCCGGACAGCGCTGGCCCCTGGCCTCTTAAGTGAGATGGGCGCACAACCCCAGAGTCTGTCAAGACTGGCCCGTACGGGCAGGGGTACCTTTACCTTTACCTTTATATCTGTCTGAGTTCTCCAGACAACATTTTAATTTACAATAAAATAGAATCAGAACTGCAGAGTTGGAAGGGACCCCAAGGGTCATCTAGTCCAATCCTCTGAAATGCGTGTGTGTGTGTTTTACTATAATTTAAAAATACTAATAATTTTTACTAAATTTACTAAAATAAAATTTGTATTTTAGTAAAATACTAATTTAGTAATTAGTATTTCAAAGAAATACTGTATTTGGAAGACAAACAAGAGTCTAAACAAAGCTACATGACCAGCACTATAAGACTTTTCAACTGAATTTAATTTTTAGTTTACCTTACCATGATGTACTGGGAAAGAAAGCCAAGGCACATTTAGAATCATCTGGCCACCGTCTCATTTTATTTACAAAATAAAACAAAATATATTGTTGAGGTAAAAATGTGAAAAATAAGCATTTAATTATCCTTGGCTTTCCTTGAAAAAATACCTGCTGCCTAAAAGCAAAGTGTATTTAATTCGTAAGTGAATATTTTCTGAAGAAGATGTTGAACATTCTGACTAATACAAAACATTTCTAATTCAGCATAAGATTAAGTCTCTGAATGGGTAAAGGATGGGGGTAATGGAAGAAAAGAGTGTGCATTGCTGTAAATCAAATAAACGCATGACATCACCTTCCCATAAGAAATAAAAGACTGTTTATTTCCTAGCTTTTCTGCTTTGGGCAATGCATGTTGTTGATTGCTGACAGGAGTAGAGAGAATCTGCCTTTTTTTAAAAAAGGGGGCCTTGTGTATGTCTGTTGCATAATGCCAATGGAGGGCACAGGGTCATCACCTAAATATAAAAGACAGAGTGCACAGACAGTTCCAATGCACAAAAACAATGGCAGAGTGCCAATCAGAGTTATGAGTTTAAGCACAGAGATCGAGAACAGTGGGGAGTAAGAAGTTTGGGGTGAAAAGTTTATCATAAGATTGGTATTGAAGACTGCTCATGAGCTCTGCACAAGCATGCAAGCTTTGAAGGAGCTAGCTCTTCAGCTGGCTTTTAATGAACTTTCCCACCATCCCTACTTTTGACAATCAGTTGGCATTTTTTAAAAAAGAGAAACTACAAGCCATGCTTAGTAATTTCCAGTCCTGCAAAGTTAATTTAGAAACTGAAATAGTTCAGCCAAATGAACTTTTTAGTTTATAAAATGTTCATCCTCTGCATTCAGTGTTAAAAACTGCTCTGCTGAGGTATAGGGCCCAAGAGCAAATCAGGAGCCACATTTAAGATTTTTGACAGACAGACTATCATCAGGTGAAGCTTTCCCCTTTCCCCATAATTATATTTCCATTAAAATATACAGGCTTACCCAGTTTAATTTGTGCCAGTCACACAGCTACTAAAGGCACAAGGTATCTTTTACTTTCTTCCTGATCTTCATGCTGCAAGCTGCTCCCCTTAGAATAGAGGGGAGGGAAGATGCAGACAATGCTTCACATTCCTTCCTCAGTCCTGCCTTTTCAATGCTTGCAGCAAACTTTCCAAATATTTAGAGTGTCAGACTAAGACCTGTGAACCCTAGGTTTGAACCCCCACTTGGCCAGTCACTGGCCAGTCACTACTTCTCAGCCTAATCAGGGTTGCTGTGGGAATTAAATGAGGAGGGGGAGAACCATGTTTGCCACCTTGAGCTCCCTGGAGAATAAGATGGGATATAAATGCAACAAATAACATTTCAGCTATGAAAAGTGCTTATGCAACGATTTTCTAACTTGCACTCTGCCCTATATCAAAGGAATGCTATGACTAAAGAAACAGAAATATTCAAATTCATGACCCAGTTAGAACTCACACAGTTAGGTGCAGATCAAGGGGGCATTCTTTGCAGCACCCCTGAGAAGAGAGGAAATAAACAGAATAATGAAGCAAATGAGTATTGTTAAGGTGCCAGGCCCAGACAGATTTTTTTGTGGAGTGATCCAAGTGTCATCTTGACTTATTAACCCCCAAACTGCATTCGGTTTACTAGGAAGCTTCGGAAAGATCCTCACTTTCCCATCCTTCTCTGTAAGTAACACAAATTCCAAATTCTGTAATTCCAAAACCTGGCAAACACCCAAACTCTGTGAGTTAAATCTCACTAATCAACACTGACAGCAAAATCCTTGTAGCAGTTCTAGTGGACAGGCTTCAGGAAGTGATGAGCATCCTAATCCACCCAAACCAGGTTGGATTTATATGACACCATCAAAGGGTAGATAAGCTCCATCTTGTAATTGATCTAGTAGCACTCAACAGTACTAGCACATTGCCATTAGACTTGTTCTCCTTGCTGAAAACGAATTTGATTTGGTGCAGTGGCTCTTTTTCTTTATCCTAGGGCACTGGCTCTGTGGTATACACCAAGAACATGTGCACTGGGTGAAAACCATGTACATAACACCCATGTCCAGGATACAGGCAAATGGCAAATTGTCAGGTTCCCCCCCCCCTCCCCATGCAGAGGGTAACCAGACGGGGATGCCCCCTTTTCCCACTGATATTTCATCTTTTTCTAGAGCCCTTAATATTTGCCATTCAACAAAATACCAAGATCTGGGGTGCGCAATATGGGGGGATTTGAACATGCAGCTTGTTGACGTGATGAGACTAAGGCCAAATATAGCCCAATGTTATTCAACCAAAAGAAAATATACTTTTTTTCTGCAATGATTTCATCTTAATGAATAAATGCAATTCCCTGCATATAAATACAAAAACATCCAGAGTGTATTTTGGTTTTTGGAAAGCAATTAGAAATAAATAATAGAGCTGAAATATTCATAGCAATATATTTATTCAAACTTTATAGTAAATTTTGATTAGCTTTCCATGCACATTCTGTAGAAGACAAATGCTTCAAGTATTCAAAACAAGTTAATCAAACCCTAAATAAAATAAATATGGTTTTCATGGCAACCTAAGGAATTTTTAAAAAACAAAGTATAATATATAAGTGCAGCGGGCAGCACTTAAAAGGAAAGGTCTTCTATATGTCCCTTCAGTAGCAATATGTAACAATACACTACTTGGTTTTTGTATTACAGAATTATAATATAATATTAAGTAATGCAAGATGCTGGATGTATAACAATTGTCATACTAAGGCCTGTTCTATTTCCTATCCTCTTTCCTAGCCCACCTTTCTGTACTGCTTTCTTTTACAACTCCCAAATATTGTTGGTGTCCCATCAGAGTTGTGTATTTCTGTTCAGTTTTTTGGCTGCTGACTGCAGTAAAGCACCCCCATTGATCAACCCAATATCAAAATCACAGACATGCTTACTTCTGTGATTAATCAAGCCAGTAGACGTTGTTGCCCTAAATAATAATTTAAATTGCCGTTCCATACATAACAATCCTGCATTCTGAGTGTTCCAAGCACATCACAGCCATCAGCAGCTGGTTGGCAATGGAGGTTTATTTTGCATGGGCTAAGGGCTGAAGGGCCAGAGATGCTTGTTCTGCCCAGTGAGTCACTCTTATGCAAGCTAAGACAGAGGCATGACATTTCTTCCTCTCTCCTACACAAACATAGGCTTTGACAATTTTATACGGCAGGTATGGGGCTGACCTGAGACAGCAAAACTTATCTAATACCACTTGTTGAATTCATGGCTTGAAGCAGAGACATTTTAGCTCACAGGTGATACGTGTAGCCACTATGCAATGCCACCTCTCAGCAAACAGTTTCCACACAGATACCAAGCTCATACAGTTCAGACATTAAGTGATATGGCAAAATGCATATCTCCTTCAGACTATGTTTGGTAGAAAGTTCAAATGCAAGCAGTTTGCCATTGAACAAATCACTACATGTAGATTACCCCACCCATCCCTGAACCCCACAGTGAATCACACTGACAACATAAGAGGAGCCCTTCAGCTGAATCAGACCAAAGGCTCATCTAGCCCAGCATCCAATTCTTCACTTGCAACCACTGAGACCTTGACTCCACTATTAAACCAGATGAACCTCGAAAGGTGTCCAGAGCACTGCCTAGTCCTGTTGGATGAGTTTCTGTTAGTAAGGCTTGAGAATGCAGACATGGTGCTTGGATCAGTCAGGGCAGCCACTTGCACTCTGGACCTTTGCCCTTTTTGGCTGATAAAAACTTGCAGGGATGGGACAGCTGGCTGGGCCAGGGAGGTGATTAATACCTGCTTCGAGAGGGGGTGGTCCCTGCCTACTTGAAGGAGGCAGTGGTAAAATGACAAATGACCTTTTGTTTGCCAAGCATTTAGTTGTTTAAACATTTGTAATCTGTCAATATAGGTTTTCATAACAATATCTATTTTGATAAAAAAATGTCTATAATGCAGACCCTCCAAGTGTCCCTATTTTCCAGGGACGTCCCTAATTTTGAGCAGCCGTCCCAGTTTCTGATTTGATCCTGGAATGTCCCATTTTCCTTAGGATGTCCCTATTTTCATTGGAGAAATGTTGGAGGGTATGGAGGTATCCGACTCCCAAGCCATCTAAAGGCATTTCTGTATAGGGAAGGGGTTTTTTTTAATATTTAATGTTTTATATATGTTGGAAGCTGCCCAGAATGGCTGGGGCAAGATGTGTAGGGTATAAATAGTAAAATTATCATTATGGAATGGGACGTCCCTGTTTTCGTCAGATAAATGTTAGAGGGTATGTACAATGTATTAGAACAAAGGAACTGCATTGCAGGGGGCTGTACTAGATGACCCTCGGGATCCCTTTGAGCTGTACAATTCTATGATTCTATGAGATATCATAAAGGCAGCCCATAAGATAGTTCTACTGTCTTAAGTTTTAACTGTATTGTATGTTTACCCATTTTGTTCTTTTGTGATGCAATGATACAAAAATAAAAATCTTTCCTCATTACAAAGCTGAAAAATATAATCTATAGATTGCTATTCTAAAAGCCACTTACGTGTACTCGTTGGTGAAGGCCGTGGTTTCCCTGCCATTGTGCAGCCATTTGAATTCCAAAGGCCAGCTACCTTCTGCCAAACATGTAAGCACGAGGCGGTTCCCTTCTAGGTGAGTCTGGGGCAAGCCTGGCTCTGTCTTGAAATAGGGTGCAACATCATCTGAAATAGGATAGAAAAATAAAGTCAAAATGAGGGGACGAGGTTGTGAAATTGCTTTATGTTCTTTTTCAAGACAGACTACAAATCAAGCGCTTACGGTTCTGATTTTTCTAGAAAGGGTTCAGGTACCTCCTAGAATTTCACACCAACCAAAGAGAAGAGACAGAAAATGCCTATCCAAATTCTTTATTTAATCTTACCATCATAGGTGTTTCAATACACATCACATATATGTACATATTGCTACTCTAATAATCTAACTTCTATGCAAATAAGAACATAAGAAGGGTATGCAGGATCAGGCCCATCTAATCTAGCTTCCTGTTCTCATAGTGGCTCACAGACACCTGCAGGATTCAATGTCAATGGCACTCTCCCTTCTGCGGTTTCCAGCAGTTGGTATTCAGAAGCATTACTGCCTTTGATCATGCAGATGGAGCAAAGTCATCCTGGTTAAAAGCCATTGTTAGCCTTATCCTCCATGAATTCATCTAATCCTCTTTTAAAGCCATCCAAGTTGGTGACCATCACTACTTCCACTAATAACAATAACAAATTTTTTATTATTCGTATCCCGCCCATCTGACTGGGTTGCCCCAACACTCTGGGCGGTTTCCAACAGCAGTGTACCTATTTAGTACCGGCCGAGTTTTGAGAAATGATTTTTGTTGAAATTAATTTAATCACAAAACAGTAAGTACAGTGGTACCTCGGGTTAAGAACTTAATTCGTTCTGGAGGTCCGTTCTAAACCTGAAACTGTTCTTAACCTGAAGCACCACTTTAGCTAATGGGGCCTCCTGCTGCCACCATGCCACCACCGTGCAATTTCTGTTCTCAAACAGAAGCAAAGTTCTTAACCTGAGGTACTATTTCTGGGTTAGTGGAGTCTGTAACCTGAAGCGTCTGTAACCTGAGGTACCACTGTATTTCCAGCAGTGCCAGCCTGCCCATGAGGCAGGCTAAAGCAACTGAGGTTGCATGGCGGTGGCTTCTTCCAGTGAGATCTTGCAGAACTTGCATGAGATATCACAAGATATTGCCATAAACCATTGCAGCCACACGACCCCCGTAAGCAAGACTTAGGTGAGGAGGACACCTTCTTGTTTCATCTCAGGTGGGGAAATGGGACGGGTGCCCCTGACCTCCACGCTCTTGTTGGCTTTGCTGGGTGTCTGGGTTGGACTGAATGAAGACTATTGCTTTAAAATTCTGGTCCAACAACTATTAGCTGCAGCACAAATGCTTACAGCTAAAGGTTGGAAATATTTGAATAGAATTAACAAAGAGGCCTGATACAGACATGCATGTTCTTTACTGATAATGCAAAATATTGGGGCAATTTTTTTTTAAAAAAATTAATGCTCGGCAAACTTTTATTCAGCATATAAATAAATGATGGAAATAATATTCAGACCCTCCCACCTAGATACGCCTGTATTTTGAATGTTGTTGGTTTTTTGATGTTATTGATTATTTTTGATGGAGCTTTAGATTCTGTATCACTTACATGTATCTGCCCAAGAATAGAGAGAATAATAATAATACTGCTTTATAACATTTCACCACTCACCTCCTGCTCTGATAATTAAAGATAATAGCTGTTTCTTTTTTTCATATCCTATTCCATCCTTTCTCAGACTAGTAAGCTTTTCTTATTCCTTTCTTCTAGGTATGTATGTATTTATGAATCTCTCACTGCCCACTTATCTCAATATAAGCCTGTATCTTTCTTTGTACTGAAAATTAAATCAAGATACTGTAAATTAATTTCTGAAAAATCTTCATCAGTGGCCAAAATGTTGAAAAGATAATAGGGGGGGGGGGGTTGGAGGATTAAAAAATAGAGAGACACACACACACACAGAGAGAGAGAGAGAGAGAGAGAGAGAGAGAGAGAGAGAGAGAGTTAGGATCTTAGAGGAATGGATATCTATACTGAAGTTATATCATTATTCTGCCACTCATCCTTAATCCTTAACTTTTTTCATATATATTTTAAAAAACAATGCTTCACAGAATGAGAGCATACCGTATCGCTGTACAAGATATTTGAATCCTACACAAAAAACAATGAAGGGAAAATACAGTGATAGAACTTGGTAATAAATGTATGCCAGGATTTCCTTACATGCCCAAGTAACTTACAAAACCAATATGTTACCTTCCCTCTCATCTTCCCATTCCAGCTCCCCACCCCCTGCATAAAACTTTAAAAAGCCATAGTAGGGCATAGCTGCCTGCTGTTATTGCCTTTTTCACGAAGTCTGTATGAGTGTGCTGCCTCACACTCAAATTTAAATAGATGTGGAATTGATCTCAGAAGCAACAGAGAGGGAGAAGGTTGGGAGGAAGATGTGTCAGAAACCGAAGAGGTCACTGGGAGCAGGGAAAGTTTGTGGTGGAGGGAAGTCCAAAATCAGAATCAGAGGCAAAGGCAGAAGCAGGAAAGAAGGGAGGCCAAATGGTAGAGATGTTTTAAGGGGGGTGTCTCCTGCTTCTGCTGCAGCAAGCTCCCCTTCCTCCGGGTCTCCTAGGACCAGAAGAGGTATGAAGAGGGAGGAGCAAACACAAGCACATCAGCGTAGTCTCAGATTGCTTGGGAAGGACCTGCGGGGGGTGAGGGGGTGGAGAGAGATTTAGGCAGCAGTGGGAAGGCAGGGAACTTCAGCCTCCATAACTGCCTCATAGGGACAAGATGTACAGAGAAGTGTTGCTGGGCTCACTAGGCCTGGTACACCTGAGCCAGCCTTGTTTCTGCTGATAAAGATTTAACTCCATGTGATGTTTTGCTGACTGGGTCCCTGACACTTGGTTCACCCTCTCAATTTAATTATTTTAAATTTAAGCTGTGAACTAAAATCCAGGCCTGGTAATGTAATTAAACTGTTTCTGCTATGGTTTTGTAACAGTATTGTCTGCAAATATCAAGGCCCAAGTTAAGCAGGATATAACAATCCTTTTAAACTTCATTGTTTATACTCAGCACTCACATATGATGAAAATGTTAATATATAAAGCAGTTACAAAGTAATATCTTATTCAAGGTTTTTTATCATGCATTGTTTTCTTTTGAAATGCAAAGATGTGATTTGTATTTATAATTTCAAATGTTTAATATAAATGCAATTTTATTAAAAGTTTTACCACAATAAATTTATTATCTGCACACAATGAGAGATTAGTTGCACAAAAGACTACATAAGACTGTGCAGCAAGAGCTGGGGAAGATGATAGTCTAAGTGTCCAAGTCTAAATATATGACCCAACACAATAATTTCCATGAGGTGGGCATGGCAGTTGAACTAGGTTAAACACTATTCAGATTTGCTGTTTAAATTAAATGGCACTGAATCCAAAGTTCATCTGATATTACCTAAAGCTACTGGAGTTGTTTACCATCCACCACAGGGAACTGCCGTTTAGCAGGCTATGTATTCCAACACATTCAGCCCCGAGACTGAAGTAAGTTGTATGCCTCCATTCAACAGGGCTTACTTCTTAATAAGTGTGTATAAGAACACACTCATAAGTTGCTAAGGTTTCCTGATGTTCAAGCAAAGGTACTCACTTCCTAACAGAATGAAGTTACTTACTTACTTCTATTAATTTCAATGGGTCTACTCCAAGCAGAACCTAGTTGAATACAACCAACCAATTTAAGTTTTGCATGTTTCATATAAATTGTAGAAAAATAAAGTGTGTTTAGAAGTGCATTCCTGAACAAGCCTTACACTAAATAAGACTTGAAATAGGTTTAATTTTAAAAGTTGGTTGGTTGTAGATTTGGAACGGAAGGACTGACATAGTAATTATGGCTGGGTTGGTAAGAGATCATACATAATGTTGGCTAGATTCTTTTCCTATTGATGTGTAAAACAACTGCAAAAGGGCATAAAATGAATAAAAAAATGCTCTTTGATATTTTCTCCCTGCTAAGAAGAGCCTTTTTATGACTGATTTTCCAGCTCCTGCTTGTGCTTTCCTATCATGAAATCTTGTTAGCAATTTTGATCCACAGGTTGATGATAGTTTCAAAACTATATCCAACACTTGCACACTATTAAAAACTCTCTCATTCAAACCCCAAAGCGGATTTTTTTCTTCACAAAAAAAAAGTAATTTTAAGACCGTCTGGTTAAAGACAATGTTGAAAGGCACATTAATCTTGCTGTTCTACAGGATGTTTTTGTTCAAAGCTGCTATCAAAATTCTTCATTTATCCTGAGACATGTCCTGCTGTGATAATCATTTCATCCAAGCTTACTTTTCTAACTTTCTAAAGAGAGTTTAATGAACTGCATTTAATTCTTGTGAATGCAAGAAGCAGAACAGCCTAGCACCACGTATTATACCAGAGGGTATAAACACAACTATATTTAAGGTCAGAACTTCAAATACAGTAAAGAGTAAAAAAAAATGTTGAACAGACTTTATTAGAATACTGTGCTCTGCCCCTGGGGAAGGGGCACATCAAAGGAGACATTTTTCCTACCTTCCATGGACCATACCTAGCAGAGGGCTCAAAGAAGGCACCAACTAATATCTGGTCAGCTGTATGTCATGCTTTATTCCAGTAATATTGCTTCACAACATCTGATTTTGCCTATGGCCCAGTGTCCTCTCAGCAATAAGTCATTTGGCCCACCTCTTTTTCCAGGCTAGTTCACTGTCTGACTCATCCTCAGGCACCTCCCTGGAGCTGGGGTGCATTTCTAGGATGGGAGGCAATGCCAAAGACAGGTCAGGCAGCTCCTTCTCACCTCTTGGGATGTCTAATAATAATGAGGCAGGACCTCAGCTCAGTAACCTGCTTGATCCCTCCCCAACATACATATCAACCACTGGACTCCACCCCAGTCTCCAATTCCACAGCCTTGTCCCATTCTTCTGCCCCTTGCCTTGCCAAGATGTCTCTACAGGACATCTCTACATTACAATCCCTGTGTCCTGTCTCCCACCTAAGAGGTGATTTCTGTAAAAGTAAAGTACTAAACTTTTAGTATACCTGTTTAACAGTACAAACACAGTAGCTAGGCAAGAGCAGCAGCTAATCCAGGTGCTCTTACAAGGCAAATGAGTGACAAGAATAAATGAGGACAAAGGCCAAGTTTCAGGAGTTCAAGAGTAGTAACAAGAGTTCCAAGACTGCAGGAGCTGTGAAGTTGTTACAACAAGGTTATCCATCTACCCAACAAGCTTTTATGCAGTCAGAGAAGACTTGATTACTCGTGAGAGTCCCTCTACCTGCAAGAATTCCTAGACTGAAGAAAGGCACTAATCTCTGGGGCAAGGGAGTCTCCTCTTGTCTCTTATGGCATTGTTTCTCCCTGGAAGGCATTACGAGTCACCTCCTCCTCCAAACTCTTCCACTCTGTCAGAACAGTCTGGGCCCTGGGTATCTCTTATCTTCCACAGACTGGGAAGCCCCAGGGTCTCCCAACTCATGCAGTCCTGGTATGTCCAGAAGTGGAGTGGCAGCTTTATCAAGTGGGTTCTGCTGCTTAGTTTCATCCCCCTCCCCCCACACCTCAAGTGCTGTCCACATTGGAAACGACACCCTGAAGCTCTTTATTTGCTCAAGCTCTTATTTGCTTCAAGTTACAAGAAAGGAGATTCCAACTAAACATCAGGAAACATATTCTGACATTAAGAGCTGTTCAACAGTGGAACGGTCTTCCTCAGGAGGTAGTGGACTCTCCTTCCTTGGAGGTTTTTAAGCAGAGGTTGGTCATCTGTCATAGATGCTTTAGCTTAGTTTCCTGCATTACAGGGGCTTGGACTAGATGACCCTTGGGGTCCCTTCCAAATTCTTTGATTCTATGATTCTATGAATAAAACTTCCAGTTGCACCAATAACTTTTTTTTGGGGGGGGGGTGGATGATTATAATTGAGTCTGCAGTTGTGGGGGAGGGTTAACCTCCCATTCCTATACACCATGCACATATTTATCTCCCCACAGCTGTTATTTAGAGGGAGTGCCTAAATTTGCTAAATGCAATCACACATTTAAAATACCTAGTTTGGCCCCTCCTAACTTGTCAAAGTGTGTGGCCATTTCCAAGTTTGCACTCAGTTATTTTTCTGGAACTTCAGTCTTATTCTAAAGATATAAAAGACCCCCCTCTGCATGTCCCTTCCAGGTATGATAGCAGTTTATGTGTGCTAATATTGCATTGCTGCTTCCAAGAGCAGTTGTATGAAATCAGAAGGTGCAGGCAGAATTCTATGCACACAGAGTTTCTGTCTTCCCCTGCACAGAGTCAGATTATTTTTATTTTTGCATAAACAAAATCACAGAAAACAGATATGAAATATCAAAGCAAAAAGAAAGTGGGGCCAGAAACATTGGTAATGCATTCCAGACTGTTAGTATAATAAAAATTATAACAAGTCTATATAAATAAAAGGGACACAGGTGGCACTGTGGGTTAAACCACAGAGCCTAGGACTTGCCAATCAGAAGGTCGGCAGTTCGAATCCCCGTGACGGGGTGAGCTCTTGTTGCTCGGTCCCTGCTCCTGCCAACCTAGCAGTTCGAAAGCATATCAAAGTGCAAGTAGATAAATAGGTACCGCTCCGGCGGGAAGGTAAACGGCATTTCCGTGCGCTGCTCTGGTTCGCCAGAAGCGGCTTAGTCATGCTGGCCACATGACCCGGAAGCTGTACACCGGCTCCCTTGGCCAATAAAGCAAGATGAGCGCCGCAACCCCAGAGTCGGCCATGACTGAACCTAATGTTCAGGAGTCCCTTTACCTTTATATAAATAAAAATGCCATGAACATGGATATCCCTTATTTTCAGGCGAGGGGGGTGTTAGACTCTGTTGATGTGCTGTGCACCAAATTCTTTAATACAATGCATAGGATTTCCTGAGCCAAGAGTAAGTCTTTCCTCCAAGGGTGGGAGCTAGGAGTCCAAGATCTGCCCCATGTCTCCTCTTCCAGGATGCAGAACAACAGTGGACATTATGGGTGAAGAAGGAGCTTGAGTTTGAGAAGAGAGGTTCCTGGGTGTAGCAGTGGGCAAGTCAAGCTCAATGTGGAACTGCCATCTTTCTTATAGAATCTAGGATACAGGCACTGGATGGAAAATATTCACTGCTCCAGGCTTAGTACACTCTGAAAGAGAATTTGGGCTTCACTGATGCCCATGGCAAAACCTCTATTATCAAAGAACTTCTGTTAGTAACATTTTTCTTTAAAACTACCAGAAAAATGTGTTTTAAAAAACCCACCCACAGAACTATGGAGAAAAAGGCATAAAAGTTTTATATAACTTAATTATGAACAGTTTGCATGCTGCAGCCCATAAGCAAGTAAGTAAAGTTTGCCCCAGGGTCCTCTCAAATCAATGGGAATTGCCAGCATGTGTGAAAGGCAGTTGTGGAATAAATCCACTAGTCCGCTTTTTCCCCCTCTAGGAAACTACTGAGCTATCCAATGAAACTGATGTATAAAAACCAAATAGTTACCCAAATTATCTCTTTCTATCCATTTTCATTAGTTTATACCAACACCTACGTTAATAGAAAGATAATTCCACTCTGGGGATATTTTCCTGTTTCTTCTTTCTAGCTTAATCTTCTCCCCATATTCTTTTACTGTCCCCCAACCAACACTTCTTGTATGTTACAAAGCTGTTGTCGGCGCCTTTGGGCACTTGCCTCTCTACAGCTGATGAGTAAAAAGAAAAAAAGCTTGAAAATAAGTCCTCAACAATTGCAGCTGAAATACTTGCATTATATTTTACTGTGCTGAAGCACAGATCAACCTTCCACAACAAGGGGTTTCTTCGGCTCCATGGTTTGAACAGGAAATATTGAGGTCTAACTTGGTGAGCTACTATAAACCTGGTGATGCCTGAACAGATTAGAAGGAAAATGGGCTTCTGACCAATACCAATTCCTACAACTGGCAGGTAGTAGAGAGCCAGTGTGGTGTAGTGGTTAAGAGCGATAGACTCGTAATCTGGTGAACCGGGTTCGCGTCTCCGCTCCTCCACATGCAGCTGCTGGGTGACCTTGGGCCAGTCACACTTCTTTGAAGTCTTTCAGCCCCACTCACCTCACAGAGTGTTTGTTGTGGGGGAGGAAGGGAAAGGAGAATGTTAGCCGCTTTGAGACTCCTTAAAGGGAGTGAAAGGCAGGATATCAAATCCAAACTCTTCTTCTTCTTCTAGTATGATTTTAAATTCTGGGAGCCTTGGTATTCTGCCTTTGCCTAGTCAAGCACCTACTGAACAATACCTTCAGGTCTAGATCTAAGTACAACCATCCATGGTCTTGACCTGTCCATGACCAGGAACACCTGGCAACTCCAGCTGTACTCGTCAAAGTTTAAGGTCATTGGATATTATCTAGAACTCCATCTGACACCTGAACTTCTACAATTCAAATGGAACTGTAATAAAATTGTCCTCAAAATTCAATATTATTAGAAGTTTAATTGTAATGGACCTACTAAAACATTATTAAAAGAATATAAAACACTCTGATGCTCTGTAAGATATAAACCGTTCAAGAAATTGTATCGCCTTTAGATTTGTTTTTCACATTAAGTACAAATCATCCATTTATAAGTTACACTAACTAATCAGCATACACTCAAACTGAGTTCAAACAAAATGGAAAATAAGCAAGATTTCAATCTGAAAAGGTTATCACAACCATGACAATTATAAATTCCTATTCCCCTGGCTCACATCAATTTGAGAGTTTACTAAGTATTTTATCTCCCTCAATACATATACCGTATTTTTCGCTCTATAACACGCACCCGACCATAATATGCACATAGTTTTTAGAGGAGGAAAATCTGTAGGCATGTCACCCGTAGGCATTCCCTCCATAACACGCACAGACATTTCCCCTTACGTTCTAGGAGGAAAAAAGTGAGTGTTATGGTGCAAAAAATATGGTAAATATTAGATTAGATAAATTTATTGTCATTGTCCGTATATACACAGTATACACAACAACGAAAATCAAACACCCAAGACCGGATTCACATACACATTTGCACGTATCTCCAACACTCTCATCCTATTCAGACATAATCTATTAAAACATACATAATCCAGAATATAACACAACCTATTAGAAGCATAGCATAACCTAAAACCTATCTCATTCCTTACTACTCACTGCTTGCTATTTCTTACAACTGGCCCTGAGATCATTGTTTAGTGCAATCAGAGCTCTTGGATAGAAACTATTTAGAAGGCGTGTGGTTCGTGTTTTCATTGTCCTAGGAACATTTCTACTGTTTCCCCAGATGGAAACCACAAGATATTCAATGTTGGTTATGGAATAGCAGGCACACTATTGATTGTTTTGAATCTCCAAGAAGTAAATCCTCTTAACCCCAAATGTTAGTGATAGTGGTCAGCTGTTTTTGAATATCCACCATTCTGTATTATACATCTTTTCATGAAAACATGGCCGCAATTTACCCCATAGGATCATTTTACCTCAGTTATGAGACATTTTGGTCAAAAGAGGATTCTGAAGCAATACAGAAACCTGCAAAAGCAGTGAAATTTGTATACTCCCAGGTCTTCCCTCTTGGGAAATAGAAATCTCTAAGAAATCTTCTGAAATGAGAACTTTATAATTGAGTGCAGAATGAACTTAGAAGCTGATATAACCAGTGGTCACATGCCTTCTTTAGAGCAGGCATGGTCAACCTGTGGCCATCCAGATGTTGTTAGATTCCCAACACCTATCAAGCCCCAGCAACCATAGCCAATGGTCAGAGATTGTTAGAGTTGTAATCCAAAAACATGTGAAGGGCTGCAAGTTCCTCACCCCTGCTATAAAACAATTCTAGATAATGGTTCCCTGCAATACTAAGACAAATCCAACCATTTAGATCCTTAGTGCTTGGTTTCAACAAAGGAATACTCTATGACATTAGGCTAAGAAGCTGTGGAATTGCCAGCTACAAAGATTTCTTTTATTTCTATTTTCCTTTGTTTTGTCTTCTAGCTTTTCTGAGCCCTGAAGTAATTCCTGAACTTTCTAGCCCTTCAGTTCTTCAGGGACACATACCTTTTTTACATTCTGAAGAAAAAGTCATTTCATACAAAATTATTATTGCTGATAATATAATTAATGAACCTATTGCAACTGATCAGTATAAAGTTTTTCATCTTCCTCAGTTACCTTTACAGAAACAAATCAAATGCAAATCCCAATACTAGCAGGTTAAATCTGCAATATGGGATGGTGTGTGTGGGTTCGGGAGAGAGACTTCCTTTGTATCAACAATTTGACTCCATAGCAAGCAAAAGCTTCTATACAAGCCAATACAATACATAATTATTCCCTTTGTAGCAAAGCCTAATGTACATTATTACAAAATTACTAAGTAATATGCTATCCGTTCCCCACTACACTTTCAATCATGCTGTTAATTAAGAACAGGAAATCTTCAAAAGTACTTTTGAGTTGCCTGCGTTGCTGGCCTAGAAGCAGAGGGAAGGGAAGCAATTTTGGGAAAGGTGGTGAAATGGACAGAGTAAAATCTTTGCTTGATAAGATTCAACATGCTTTACCAAGACCCTTCAGTAAATAGACTAGCTGAGTTTGGCAAATGATTCTGAGTTCTCCAGAGGGATTAGATGCCACAGTACATGCTCCAACTTCAGATTAGAAAGGTCTTTCAATTACTAGGGGGCATGAAGAATTATATCACCAGACCTGCACTAATCCATTAAATCATAACTGAATATTTTCTAATAAAAGGTGCAGTCTGAACTATGAACTCAGAAGCCTCTTTCTACACTTAAAAGGAAAGTTTGAGAGTTCCTTGGGAGGGAGTATGTTTCCATTCCTAAGAAATCTTGAGGAGATGCTATAGAATGCACAAAGGTTCCTTTCTGTCACCTCCAAATAAAGTTTTGAGTACTGATCAGGTAGGAAATGGAATGCAGTCACATAAATTTTCAATCAACAGTTTATGGGTAGCATTGTATGTCCCTGCCTACACTGACCTTACACATGAGTGTACTTTGCATTTATGGATTTTATAAGGTTTCAAACAGCTCTTCATTACAGGTACAGTTGAATACTTTTCTCATTACATGAAGGGGGGCCTTCATATTATGTAGCTCACTAAAGGAGAAAGCAAGGACAGGGGAGCCAGTTCACAATGTTCAAATCCAGTCTCTCTGTGCATTTCCCAGTACTCTGTGAATCAGGAGTGGCCCGTCTCATTTCACTGACTGAGTTGAAATGGCAAGATGCTGCCCACCCCCACACTGCTGCCCCTCTGCCAAAGCCTCACTTACTGAGGCCGTGAAGGATCTAGCTGGAAGCTGTCGTCTCCACTTCTCCTTACTTCCCCAGCAGCAGTGGCAGGGACAACCAGAATGGCCAAGTGGGTGCTGCCCATTGGGATTCCACCACCCGAGGTAGTTGCCTCAGTCTGCCCCATGGGTGGGTTGGCCCTGCTGTGAATCCTTAGCACAGGCATAGGCAAACTTGACCCTCCAGATATTTTGGGACTACAACTCCCATCATCCCTAGCTAGCAGGACCAGTCGTCAGGGATGATGGGAATTGTAGTCCAAAAACATATGGAGGGCTGAGTTTGCCTATGCCTGCCTTAGCATAACCAAGAAACAGAACCCAGAATGGATGGAAGAAAGCTTCATTCCCAAAAGCTAAAATTATCAGATGCAGGAAGCAGATGTGTTGTGCGGATGCCCCAAGTCTTGTGCACGTGACACGAGCAAGCCCCATGGTGTGCATGCTGTATAGCCAGCACAAAACTTAAGAGGGCTAGCCCCTTCATGGAAAATTTTCAGGAGAGTGCCCCTCACCCACTTGGCGAACCTGGTTGGAGGAATATTGAGCACAGTGTTTGTGGTGTATGTGTGCAATTGTAGCATCAGTTTGTGTTTTTGCTTGATGTGCTCATATCATGCTCACCACCTTAGCTCTTTTGAAAGGACCAGTTAAGGTACTGATTTTTTTTAGAAAATTGAAGTAGGCATAAGATGCGGTACAGAAAAGTTTATGCGAGAGAATGGAGAAATTAAATCCCAAATAGCATAATAGAACAGTTTTGAAATTCCAAGGCAATGTGGCCATATTACATGAAATGTCTTGTTCAGTCACAAAGATCAACAATTTTCAGTTATTAAAGGCAACATATATATCCCATTCCTTTCTGATATTATTCTGTTCAGGTTTGTCAGTCATTAAACTAGAAAAGGTCATCACCTTCATATTTAATGCCAAAAGTAGCTTTGCACTGTTTCACATTTTATTTTGTATGCTGTTCCTTTCCTATTAATTTCTGATCCTTATTCGTGAACTAGAAAAAGTTTGCAAATGGGGGGGGGGGACTAGCCCTCTGCATTTTACGAAGAACTGATTCTCACTGTGAATTTTGCACTCCAACATGAATACTAGAGCTCTGCACCCAGTTTGTCCAAATCCCAAACAGATTTGTTTACAATTTGTGCTGAATCCATATAGGCAGCTACAAATCACTTCAGAGCAGGTAGACCCAATAAATATATTTGTAGTGGGTTGTGCTGATCTAGAATGGAAAAAACTGTGTCTCTAAAGGCAGAGATACAGTCTGTAAAATGTTGCAAGTATTAATTACAGCTCCATATAATGAGAATGCCAAGGGAAGGAGAGGGGAAGGAATGAGTTAGATGGATTTGGAGGCCAGGATAGGATAATATTTATTATATATCCTTCCTTTGACCATCCCTTTTGCAGCATAAAATGTGACAAGGGTGGGACAAGGGTGCTTAACCTTATTCATAATTATCCAGGATGGGATCTTCCCCTTTTTATCCCTCTAAACAAAACAATCACAAATAGCTTTATAATGTAAGCAGTACAATGCTGTTTACTTACATAAAGGTTCAGACTTGATTTCATCAGTTAGTAGCAGTGAAAGACAAGGCAGGCAGAATATACTTCTAGATCACAAAATACATGGTTACGATTTTTTAAAAATGGAGTCTGTGCTCAGGAAAGCACAAAAAAAGCATCCTCTCTCTAGTTACATAGCAAAGAAAGAGACTGAGCTCTGAGCAGGGAGGAAGTACAGTGGTACCTCAGGTTACAGATGCTTCAGGTTACATACGCTTCAGGTTACAGACTCCGCTAACCCAGAAATAGTACCTTGGGTTAAGAACTTTGCTTCAGGGTGAGAACAGAAATTGTGCACTGGCAGCAGCGGGACCTCCAGAATGAATTAAGTTCTTAACCCGAGGTAACACTGTAATAAGGATTATTTTCCTTTTGATTTTCCCACCAGGGCAAGCAGGTGATATGACCTCACAGAGTACCTTCTCTAGGAATTTACAGGGGAACTCCATGTGCTTTTGCTTATCTAGCAAAACCTGACATTTTATTTTGGCTGCAATATAATTTCCCATAGAATGGAACTGGGCTTTGCTGATTGAGCACACCAGTCCAGGGCTAGAATATCACCCAACTTTCTCCAATCACAGTGTCAGGTGGGGGGTGGGAGTGTAAGGAATGGTGAAGTCTTAAACTGCAGCAAGCTTACTCTACCTCCATTCTTTTTAAGTTCTGTCTCTTCAAATTTGGTGGCATTTTCTCATCTTGTGTTTTGTTTCCATCACAGTATCCAGCCCTGCCTTATATCTATTTGTTATCCAACCTTTCCCAATCAATCTCAGTTTCATCATTATACAAAAAAGGTTTCTTCTCAGTATTAGTTACTTAGGCAATGTCACTTTCCTTATCCCCACCACCACCATTTTGTCCCTGGTTTTTTGGCTAGGCTTGCATTTTAGTTCTGTTTTCTGTGTGTCTTTACTAGTACTGTGTGTGTAGGTCTTATAAGTCAGTGCACAAGCAACACACATACAGTGTAATATTACATACATCATTGCAGTTCACTTAAGGTATATTAGCCAATCCATTCTGAAGAACTCTTAAATGCTTGCTGTCCATTAGGAGCTTTACAGCTGGGAGTGTGTATGTGTGTGGAGAAGATGAAATACTTAATCAAAAGCAGAAGTGAGGAAGACAGAGACTGAAAATAAGGGAGAAGGAAAGGGATGACACAGGAAAATGGGATGAGATAAAGAATCAGAATGGAGGTAGAAAGTAAGAATGGAAACATGAAAATTCAACATTTTCTTTTATCCTTGAACTAAAGTAGTAAAATAATTATCTATTTGACAAAAACAGTATAATACAATTCCTAGGAAGTCTATACTCTGTTTTAATCAGCTTCAGGAATATATAGCTCACATAAGCATTATGGCTGTACAAAAATTAATTTTTTTGCATAGATTCATGTTAATGCTGTCTATTATAGCTGAATAGATGGAAGTGTTTGAAAGCTACTGCTTTAATCATTTGTACAATACACACTATTATACATTTGTCACAAATCTTTTTTGTCTGCATAATAGGTCTTTGACTAGTGATTCCACATGAAGCATGAATATGGGCAAACTGAAAGGTAACTTCTACTTAAGTCATTCTTAAAAGCTTAGATATTTTGAAAGTTTCTTTTTGTTCATTCAGTTAACAATTTCTATTAAACTTCTAACCAGACACGGAGACCTTTGCTTAGTCCAGAACATGCTACCCATAGCACAATATCAAACTATTCCACTCACCACCATCCATAGTTTATGTGTACTTTGTAACAGCCAGAGTGCATGTCCAAACTGAGCCAACATTTAATAAACTCTTAACATTGACTCCAGAGGAATTTCTGTGTCCTATTGAGCCTACAGGAAACAATCTTTTCTACTGCTCATTTTTTAAACTCTCTGCTGTATCTTACAAGAGCCTACAGTCATCTGTTTCTGTTGCATGATACATCATTTGAATGACAATTCAGAAATTGTACCAGATGGATGTGTAACCCAAAACTACAAATAAGTTTCCTAAGAGAAAAAGCTATTAATAATCTAAGTCGCATACTTCAAAAACTGTGGAGGAGAATGGATGCGTGTTACATTTTCAATTGTGCTATATCACAGCTTTTTGCAAATCTGAGGTCACTCATCACACTGATCAGAAAGAGAAAGTTAGAGAGACAGATTCTGAAATATATCCTAACAGTACCTTCACTGCTGTCTCTCAACAGGTGTCACAAAACAGAAAACAAGATAATTCATTTCACCAGATTCTTATCACAGCCACATGTCTTATGTCACTACTACATCTACTCCATCTGCCATTATTTCATGGAACAAACACAGCTGACAATCACAACAGCATAAAGTTTGGACATTAAGACCAATCAAATTCTAGCAATAGAATAAAAATCATTCCTTGGCTTAAGCAACAAATAGAAATGAGTTGCTTAAATCAGTAAGTTATCCGTGCACTCTGAATTTTGAGTGTCTAGCCAGATATTTGCTATTAAACTTCTTGAAAATCAATCTTACCTTATGCCTTGCGTTACACACAGGAGAGTCTCGCCTTGTGCCCGTGCACAGCACTAAGTAACACAATGTCTTATTAGTCTTGCCTCCTTATTGTCTGAAGGAACCTGAATATTTGTTTCAAGCTGGCATTTAGAATACCTGCATTACACTTTTGAAAGGAAATAAGACTAGACGGCACTTAATAAAAAAACTGGAAAGTAAAACTGCACTCACTATGTTCACATAGGTGCTTCTCTAAACCTTATGTGGAAGAAAGCTTTAACTCACTTCTTTTTTCAAGCTGAATTAGAGAGCATATTTTTTTGAATTTCCCATTTTTTAATGCAAAACCTCAGGGAGCCTTAATTTTCTCCATCCAACTAGCAAGGGTACTTTTTTATTTTTTTATGTCTGCTTTCTGTTCTATAGCTTTGCCAATGTGTATGCTAGAATTCATTTGTTCCAATACCTTAGACAAAGGATGTATGAGCTTAGGACATAGTCCCAATTAGTTTTATCATAGCTGCTTTGCCAGGAAAGACAAGCATATATGTGCACATATCAAAACAGGTCTTAAATCAAAGCGCAAGCATATACTATTCCCCTTCTGTTCTGTAAATCAATCAAAGTGAATTTGGAAATGTGAGGTCTATTGAACTCCTGATAATCCAGATGGAGCTCAGAAGGCTGGTTCCTGCCAACAGCTCAGCTGCCCTCTCATTTTGGAACACCAATCATCACCTGTTTCAGAAATGAATAAATAACCCTCAAACCTCTTCTCATTTCTCTTCACTCTGTCTGCCACAAGAAAGCCATGAACAGCTTTTCTTTCCTTCCTACCATGCTCCTTCCTTCCTTCCTTCCTTCTGGCCCTCTTCTGCCGTCTCCTCCTCTTCTTTGTTTGCAAACTTCAACTCAGTTCCATTCTGCAAGATCTCCCCCTCCACCATCAATTGCTTTAATTTTCCTACTGCTAGTAAAATGCTGTGAATGCAAGGCAATGAATCTGGGCATAAAATGCCCTCCCAAACACTCCCCAAAATATATCTTAGGTTTGCTGCCTCTGTGTTGTGGAAGCAGCAAGGCAGCAAAAGCAAGTAGCCAGTTCCTTGGCATCTTGTGTCTCCCAGTAAGAAGGCAGGAAATTGTGCCTGCCCAGGCAATTGGATGGCTCTTGCTATTGCTGACATATATAGTGGAATATGGTGTGACTAGGAAATGAAGAAACACCCATATCCCTGGTTTCATGGCTCATATCTCATAGTGGGGAGGGAGAGGGTGTTGCCCAATTGTCTAGATAATTGGGCAGCAACATTCTGTCCCCATTTGCAGTGCACAGCACTGGAAACAAAGGTGCCCCTGCATCATCTTGGCAACTGCATATCTGCTGTCTTCCTGACTGCAGCAATGGGGAGGGGGGAGCATCTGTCAAGAAGTCAAGGGTCTGAGGATCAAGAAGCAAGGCGTCACGAAGGCAGGGCTCTGAGAATCAAGAAGCAATGAGTCACGAGTCAAGGGATCAAAGAGCAAGGAGTCAAGGAACCAAACACAGCAAGGCAAAGAACATGTTGCTGTGGCAAAGAGCTGAAGGGAAATGCTGACCTTATATCCCTTCCCAGCTCTTTCCACCAGGTGCTGTGAGTTACCAATCGGTCTCACCTGTGAGGCCACACCTTGCCTCTTCAGAACAAACTTAGGAAGGCCCCAGTCCTGGTCACAGGGCCTGGCTCCTGCATGCACACCTGACAGCATCCTCCATTTGCCTAGGCACTTGAGCAGTGTTCCTTACCTTCTGGCACGATGCTAGGATAAGTTGGAAAGACAGAAAAGAATGCCCAATGAGCAAGGCAAGATGGGTACCCTCTTCCTCGCCCCTATCCCCCAGCACTCTGGTTTGTAAGGCTCTCTCTCTGATGATCTGGTGACAGACAAGGCTCCATCTTCACTGTCATTTCATTTGTCCTTTCCCAACTTTATTCTGTTGGCTCCTGATGCTGACCTGGGAGCATTTTTGGGAAATGGATTAGAAATATGTTTTTTTTAAAAAAAAGAAATGTTCCGAGAACCTTATTCCAATTTCTCATTACCATTTCACAAGCTCTTCCCCAAGTTTAGGGGAATTTTTTGTGAGTTCTCATTTCAGTCCTGTGTCTCTTAGTTCTGAAACTGATGAAATGGCTTACACAGCTGGTTTATACAATTTTTAACACAACTGAGAATACATAAAAATTACTACTCCATGCTTTCCGAGAAGAGAAGAAAAAAACCAATGGCAGGATTGTTGAATGTGGATCAATTTTTATAAGGTGTACAGGGAAGGAATATACCCATCCCTCCAATGCATTATGCTCAGTGCCTATATTATACAGCTGAGTAGACCTAAAAGGTAAAGGTAAAGGTACCCCTGCCCGTACGGGCCAGTCTTGACAGACTCTGGGGTTGTGCGCCCATCTCACTCAAGAGGCCGGGGGCCAGCGCTGTCCGGAGACACTTCCGGGTCACGTGGCCAGCGTGACATCGCTGCTCTGGCCAGAGCCAGAGCCGCACACGGAAACGCCATTTACCTTCCCGCTGGTAAGCGGTCCCTATTTATCTACTTGCACCCGGAGGTGCTTTCGAACTGCTAGGTTGGCAGGCGCTGGGACCGAGCAGCGGGAGCGCAGCCCGCCGCAGGGATTCAAACCGCCGACCTTTCGATCGGCAAGTCCTAGGCGCTGAGGCTTTAACCCACAGCGCCACCTGAGTAAACCTACAAACTTCTAAATTAAACCTAGTATGTATTCTAATGCATTTGATGTGATATACCAAACTAAACATTATACTAAATTTGTGGCTGCTGTGAAAATGGCAAATACATATTGAGCGTCCCAGCTTCCCTTTAATAACAGAGTATAAGTTCTTCCTCCTCTCTCTCAACCCCTTTTTCTTATGTGTCATATCTTTTAGATTGTAACTCTAAGGGCAGGGGTATTTGAAGATGGTCTAGGAATCTTTTTGGCTGAAGAGCAGCTTTAAAACCCTTGAAATGAATTTAGCCTGTTTAATATTATAGTGTTCTGAATCTCCATGTGCTTCCCCCAGCAGCCAGCAAACCCCATACTTTATGAGGCACATTCTATTGGATATTACGAAAAGGGAGATCTGCTGTTTTGTTTTCAGTTACAACTGCAAGTTTACACTCCTCTCTGGCTGGGCTCTGTGTCTCATACAATTTCTTTTTATCTATTGCCACCTGATAGTATCAGATATTTACAGCTGCGTATTACTGTTCTGGGTTTTAAGAAGAATTCCCTGGCTTGCCATTTGTTTACATTTGCTTACATTCACATATAATGAAAAGGGATTATAACATTAAGGCCTCTCTCTGTAGTTACACATATCACTGGAAGCACACACTTAACCACAAACCTTTGTGACTGATGTAAGGTGGATTCAAATAACAACATACTATTATTTGCTCATTAAAAAGCAAATGAGCTGCATTTTACCTTGTTTGCTTAACATCCTCAGGCAATGCTTAACAGGTGCTAATTCTGAAATTGGTTTCAGGTGCAAATAGATTAAATTAGCATGTTTCATGATTACAGAAAACACTTACTGGACAAAAGCCAATTCAGAAGGCTAACAGCAAAACAGATACATTTTCAATTAAACCAACACACATTAAATCAAAATGCATTGGAGTGTTTTCTGCATGCATTCTCAATAGCTTTCAGCATCTGGCTACAATACATAGCTGTAATGCATCTTCCACAGGAAATATAAAGCACAACTTTGTCAAAGCGATTGACATGTTGAAAAAAATAAAGTTTCAAAGAACCAGCATTATCTCTCCATAATATGGATACAATAGGGTTTTGTGTCATTGTTATAATGAATTCCTTACTGCTTTTAGCAAAAATATTTTGCCAGTAATTGGGAGATGTTAGCAAAAACATTTTGATAGAAAATGTACTGTATAAACGTACCATAAGTACGTTATTAGCCAGTAACAATTATTATATTTACTGCTTATATGACACGAGACCAAAATCAAGTAATCAGGAAGGCCCTTAAGAACTTAGCTCCAGGATACCTTAAGCACCACCTGATTCCTTAAATCTCTACCTCAGAGCTTTCCAAACTGTGTGTTGCAACACATTTGTGTATTGGCTGCAGTGTGTAGGTGTGCATTGCGAACACTCCCATGATCCTCCCGGGGCTAGAAAGGAGTTAGTTTATCCTCCAGTTTGCTGGGAAATTACTGGATTACTGTGTTGCAAAACGATGCATTTCCAAAAACTATGTCACTTACATGAAAAGTTTAGAAAGCTGTGTTCTACCAGATCACATTAAGTCTTTGGGGGATCTTCCATGCTTCAGATGCATGGCTTGTATCCAACAGGAGTCATGTAGTCATTATTGTGGGCCAGATTCTGTGGAATTCCCTCCCAGATTAGATCAAACGGATCCCCTCCCTGTTGAACATTGAGCACATGGTGAAGACCTTTTTATTACAGGCATTCAAAGTCGCCGTCCCCCCACTAAATTTAGCGGATTTTACCTTTATTGTTTGTTTTTCTTGTTTCTTTCTTATTGTATACCACTTAGAGACGTCTATAGAAATAGTACAGAAATTGTTGTTGAAATAAATACATATTAAATAAAGGTTCCTCTTCTGTACAGTCAATAATCCCCAAAAGAAGCTTGTTTTAATTAAATGAAATTGTGGCTGACTACAAACACACGCACACAAGGATTTCACACTTGGCTACTCATTTTTCAATGTGCAGGTAAAATTATGAATATACTTGTTAAGATATTACCAATGCCACTGGGCATGTCTCAGTATGGGACTTACCTCCAAGTAGACATACATAGTGTTGTATTACCTGTAAAGGAGAGAGTATATACAGGGCAAGATCCAAATAGGAATTCATACTAAGTAGATATAGACATGTACTTTTATATATTGAGAAAGGTTCCATGAATTACTACCAGACGCTGGGCCCCAAGCAACAATCAGACATGGTTTGGCATAAAATACACAGATCAGGGATACTAGAAACTAAAGGAGATGAATGGCAGCTGGCTCAAGTAGTAATAAGATTACCTGTCTTCATGACATGAAAATGTTTTTTTAATTTAAAACTGTACTGTACATTCTGAAAACGAAAGCATAGAAGCCAGGGCGAGGAATGTGTTCTAATTTTTTGTTACTTGCATCACTGGGTGGAGGTAGGAAACTGAGCAATTAATTAGCTGTCCAACTTTTATAGTTTTATGTATTGGAGTGGCAAAGGATATGGTAAAGCACAAGAGGTTCTGATAGAATGTTTTTGCTTTGTTGACTTGGTCTAAAGCACTGAGCATCTTGGGCTTGCCGATCAGAAGGTTGGCAGTTCAAATCCGCTAACGGGGTGAACTCCCATTGCTCTGTCCCAGCTCCTGCCTACCTCGCAGTTTTAAAGCACACCAGTGCAAGTAGATAAATAGGTACTGCTGTGGCGGGAAGGTAAACGGTGTTTCCATGCACTCTGGTTTCTGTCACGGTGTTCTGTTCATAGCTGTCGACGTTTCCCTTTTTTTAAGAGAAATTCCCTTATTCCAAATAGGATTCCTCAGAAGAAAAGGGAAAAGTTGACAGCTATGGTTCTGTTGCGCCAGAAGCCGTTTAGTCATGCTGGCCTCATGACCTGGAAATTTGTCTGTGGACAAATGCCGGCTCTCTTGGCCTGAAAGCAAGATGAGCGACGCAACCCCATAGTTGCCTTTAACTGGACTTAACCGTCCAGGGATCTTTTACCTTATTACAATAAATAAAATATATATTCGAAAAGAAAAAAGGATGTGGTAGTTTCATGCACATTCCAGATTTCCCTTTTTGTTGAACAATATCATTATAGCTTTTTATAAATTTCCCTTCAACACACCACTAATAAATTATTATTTACTGCGTTTTTTCACCAATTGTTGCATAAAATGTCTCAAAGTGACTTACAATTGTAAAAGGACACAGAATACAAAATTAAAAACATCAAATTTAAAGTAATATCCAAAAAGGTGTTTCATGTCTTTTTGTAAACAGCTTTAACAGTTTTGGGGTTTGTTTGTATATAAATGAAATATGCAAAATAAATAAAGATGTCTCTATTTAAAGTTACTACAAAGAATTAATATCACATTGGGCCAGGATATGAATAACCACATAACTCAAGAAAATGAATGGGCTTGTATTTCACTGTGCATGGCAAATTACTTTCGGAATTGAATTATTTCAAGAGTAACTGGGATCTGAGGGGTGGTGTTGCTGTTCAAATTTTTAAAATTTTCTTAAAACCAAAGCACCATAGGGGACAAATAAATATTTGAGTTCAATGAAAGTAATTCTTTTGATCCCAAGTGGAGTGATTACAAATTCTACAATTTTGTTGAATACTGGGTTTGAGATCTAACATGTAACTGAGTACTTTTACAGTAGAAAGCTTTGAAGATGTATTTTATTTTGGGCTAGCAACCAATCTATTAAAATAAAATTTAAACATCTGCCTAATGCTCAAAGGCTAAGTCTGTGATAAGCCCATTGGTTCCCTGGGGAGCCCAGGAATTTCCGTGTAAACAATTCCTCATTCTTTTTCATCCTTTGAAATCAATGCTATTTATTTTCTACCTCTTGAATTGTTGCTTCCCTTCCAAGCAATACAGATCACAGGAACTCAAATTCTTCATTGCGTTGAACAGACTTGACATTGGTAGCATTGGAATGCAAATTTAAAAGATGCTCTTAGGTGCTCTATTGGCCCCATGCGCCTTTCCTTACTAGGGTTTTCCAAACAAGATGGCACTCTGCTGCCACCATGTGTGTGGTTCACACTTTTTGATGCTGGGCTACAGCCAAGTCAAGGGTCACTGTTGTTCCTCCCTTATTATATATTTTCATGGTTTCTTAAGAAGAGCCCTACAGCTGGATCAGACCAAATCCCTATGTAATCCAGCATCCTGTTCCTTGCAGTGCCCAGCTAGATGCCTCTGGGAAGCCCACAAGCAGGGCACAAACACTCATTGCAGGAGGTTGGACTAGATGACCCTTGAGGTCCCTTCCAACTCTACAATTCTATGATTCTTCCACATGGTCCATTTATTCATTTTCTAAATTTATATTCTGCCCTTCCTCCCCAAAGAGCCCAGGGCAGCATAATTTGCTTGATGCCATCAAGCAGACTGCCCTAAATGCATTTTTAACAGCAGTACTGATCTTTCCAGATTCCACCAGTGTTGCACCCTTGTCTTTTCGTAGGACTATCATTATCGCTCTTGTATCCAGCCTAATGTCTGTCACTAGAGAATCTTGCAGTGTTGGTGCAGTTCAAACATAATTGAACTTAAATGCATTCTGGCAGCTACAACTATTGGAAGTCAAAATGGATAGACATGGTGCTTGATTTCTAAGGTGATGCATTCTTCAGAAGTCACGCTACAAAATGCTAAGTACCTCTCAAGAGAGATTTAAAAATGAAATTGATCCCATAAAGTTACTGTCAACTGTGTTTATGGGAACACCTTTTTATCGAGGAAAATTGAAATAATAGAAAAACAGCTTAAATGAGGGAATAATATCACAAAAGCTTAAAACTATTGGTAATGTCTGAGGAGTAAATCAAAATTCTATTATAAAATGAATATAGGTAAAAGCTCCTAATAGCAGCTTCATTATTCTTTCCATATGTTTTGCCATCACAATATCTGGAAATGAGGCTATTTAAATTTATTGGTGGGGGAGAGAACTGCCAAGAATTTGATCTTCTACCAACGATCCACCAAGTTAAAAACAGAACTATAGAATTTTTTTTGTTCAGAAAGTACAAAAAATCCTAGCACATCTTGTTCCCCAGATCTTATTTAAAATGTAGAAAGGGCATACACAACTTCCCATCCAACTCAATTCACCTAGAAATGCTTGCATTTTCAAGATTAAGTTTGACCTTGGAAATCCATGTCATCCTGTCTGATGCCAAAAACATTGGTGTCTTGCGCCAATTTCCCCCCCTAGATTAGACTTGGCCAGTTTGCTATATAAGACAAAATGCAAATTATTGTTGGCTACATCTAACAGAAGCCAAAACAGTTTGTAAGGGGGGTGGAGAAAAAACAGGCCAAATGAAACACCTTAGTACACACTAGTATTCTTGGATGAAACTGATTATCTTGACCCATTTCAATCTGGTTTGAGGCCTGGTTCCTGAAGTGAACTGGCCTCAGTCGCCCCGATGGGTGACCTTTATTAAGAGGACAGGGAAAACGCAACCCTGTTATTTTTACTTGATCCTTCAGCAGTTTTTGATACTATTGACAGTGGTATCCTTCTGAGACAACTTAGTAAGGTGGCTATTTGAAGCATTGTTTTACAGGCGTTCTAACCCTATCTCCAGAGTCGGCTTCAGAGAAGAGCATTGAGTGGTTGACTGATCAGTGTTGCTTTTGTTGTATTCCTGGGGTACAGTATTCTCATTTGTAACACATGTCTTCACATCAAAAGTTGTAAATGATGTTTTCCCCAGCATCATTTGAGATACTCTTCATCAGAAGCTAGTTAAAAATAAAATCAGGGTTAGGCACCGTTCCCCCCCTTAAACTAATTCCAAAAAATACACTAAAAATAATACATATTTATGTGACAGTTGCAATGGTATTTTACTAGGCTCATACTTTTTTGAATTTTGTGATTTTAATGGCAGATTATTTTGTGCTCCTCCATGCACGTTTTATAGTCAGAAATAGCAATCAGTCAAGAAACAGAAATTTGAGCTTCAAAGTGGAATATTTATGGAACTTTTAAGAAATGAAAAACTAGTCTTTAGAATTTACATGGAGCTTGGGAGAAGAGTTAGGTGTAAGGCCTGCATGTGGAAACCAGAAAGCCTGCAGAAAAAAACAAACAGAGAGAAGGAATGAGATAAGAGTTTTTAGCACGAGTCGGCACCAATTGGGGTGCAGCCTTGGGAAGGATATGTCCAAATTGCTGTCTTTGAACCTGCCTCATAGGAGCACCGGTTTGTGTCCACAAATTCTAGCTTGCATATTTGTGAATAAAGCAAAATATGACAGAGGCACCACAAATCTCTTGTGATCTCATATCTGAGGGAAACTACACCTGGGATTTCCTTCAGTCAAGAGTTTTACATTATGCTACATACAGCACTACATACAGACAGAAATAAGACCTCATATAAACTTTCCCTTCTCTGTTCAGCAAAGGACCACTTAAAGGTAAAAGGTAAAGGTACCCCTGCCCGTACGGGCCAGTCTTGACAGACTCTGGGGTTGTGCGCCCATCTCACTTAAGAGGCCAGGGGCCAGCGCTGTCCGGAGACACTTCCGGGTCACGTGGCCAGCGTGACATCGCTGCTCTGGCAAGCCAGAGCCGCACACGGAAACGCCGTTTACCTTCCCGCTGGTAAGCGGTCCCTATTTATCTACTTGCACCCGGAGGTGCTTTCGAACTGCTAGGTTGGCAGGCGCTGGGACCGAGCAGCGGGAGCGCACCCCGCCGCAGGGATTCGAACCGCCAACCTTTCGATCGGCAAGCCCTAGGCGCTGAGGCTTTAACCCACAGCGCCACCTGCGTCCCGTAAGGACCACTTAGCTATCTCCAAAAAGCTCACTTGTCACTTGCCTAGGCCAGCCAAGAATTCAACCTGACTCTGCAGTTACAGAAAAGTTTTACTTCTGAAAAACACTTGGAGCTGCTTTTATGTTAACAATCAAATTTGATGAAACATTGAGTACATTTTGAGGCCCTTGTGTCAATCGTTTTCTGTTACACCATTCCTGGTTTATAATTAGGGCTGGCTCCAGATTTTGGAGACCCCATACAAGGGAACTGAAGTTACCTCTTGTAACCTCTCATGTCATATTTTTTCATTGTGTTTTATTTGCATTGGATCAGATTGTTACAGGATGTGGGATCTATGTTGTATATTTTGTGGTTTTGCCTTGTGTATGGCAATGTAGAAAGACAGTATACCAATTAAAAATGAAATGAAAGAAAAAAGAAAAAGAAAAATCTGTCTATGCACGTTCTCTCTCACACACACACATCTGTAACACAGTCTGAAGCCTAAGCAGCCTGAATGCTTGCTTTTTAGCTTGGGGGGGGGGTGTTTACGTGAGTAGGTGGCATGTTGAGGTGGTCGAAAGAATATATTCTGTCCAGTGCAACTTCTGTAGCTTGTATCCCAACTACGTTTTTCTAAGAATAGACTGTTTAAAATTAAATAGACCTAAGTTAATAATGTTAATTTGTCTACTCTGAGTTTGGATACAATCCCCATATTTCTATGGGGCAGATTGTGGCAGCAGAGCAAGATCCAAGCGCAGAAAGCTCCCCGTACCTCCTTGTAAGTAGCTTCACGTCTGCCCACCTGCACCTTCACTCTCATGAAACGGAAGAAGTCATTTAGAGGTCAGGAGCCCTCCGGTCCTTCCATTAGGAATGGAGGGAAACTTTCTTGTGAAACTGTACTGTGCTGGCAGTAGCTCTCCTGAAACCAGGGCTTTAGTACCAATTTCACCAACTGAAGAGGTTGAGTGGGCACATGTTGGGTAAGGTGATCTCAGAGGTAACAGATCCCAAGTTATGAAGGGCTTTGTATACTAACAGTAACACCTTGAACCTGGCCTGGTAGGAGATTGGCAACCAGTGCTGATCTCTGAGCACAGGTGTTATAAGCTGACAGGGGGATAGTATTCTGCAGCAACTTGCAGCCTCCCAGTCAAGCGCAAGGGAAGCCCCGCATAAAGTGCACTGCAGTAATCCAGTCTTGAAATAAGCAATACATGAGCTATTGTGGCAAGGCTTTTCTGCTTCAGGAGGGGCTGAAGTTGTCAAACCAGTGGCAGCAAGTAAACTGCACACTTCTAGATACCTAAGCGTCCAGTGACAGAACTGGATCCAGAAGCACCCCCAAACTGTGAACCTGCTCCTTCGGGGAGAGTGCAACCCCATCCAGAGCAGGCAACTGACCAATTTCTCAGACATAGGAGCTACTCACCCACAGTGCCTCCATCTTGCCGGGGTTTAACCTCAACTCATTTTCCCCCTTCCATTTCACCACTGTGCTCAGGCAATGCCCCAGGGACTGTGTGGCCTCTCCGGATTCAGATATTATGGAGTAGTAGAGCGGAGTGTCATCAGCATACTGAAGGCACCTCACCCTGAAACTGCTAAGGACCATTCGCAACATCTTCATGTAGATATTAAGTAGCACCAGAGATAATCCCCTGCAGCACCCCACAGTGTAGCTGCCAGGGAGCTGAAAGACAGCCTCTCTATGCTACTCTCTGGACTCAGTCCTGAAGGTAGATTTGCAAGACTGTCAATCTAACAAATGTGCGTGGTCTTGAGAATGCACAAAAGCGGCTTCCTGAAAGGCATTAACCGTATCCATGACATCTGCATGGCACCTTAAATTGCTAGGGCATTTAAAAATTAATAGCCTATAAACACTATTCAGCTCCATTCTTTCTGGCAAGGCAAGAGACTGCTCCATTAGATATAATAAAATAAAAATTAATGCCAGTGAAGTATCATTATGGATCAGCAGCTCACAAATACATGAGAGACAGAATAAATCTAAAATCAGGCTTCCTTTGTTTAATGCTTTGCTTTAATCAAGCAATGAAACATACAGAGCCCTGACTAAATTGTGGAAAGGTAATTTGTGATCAAGGTAAGGAGTTTCAAGATAAAACATAGTAAGCATGTGTGAAGTATGTAGTGAAAAATGAAAAGTTACTGATCCCAGCAGAGCAGCTTATATGAGTAAGTGCTCATCAACACCAGTATTTTGCTGAACTTCATCATAAGAGGACCGTCATGTTGTAACCCTTAGCAACTCCATAGCAAGTTACATGAGCATTCACTTGCTGTCAGAGTTCTTTCAGGTAATAAAACTTAGTATCATACAAATGAAAATAGGGGCATAGTTGAAGTATCTCGATAGTCATACTAAGGATATGAATCCTTCTCTCAATGCTACCGCAAACTGCTACATTCCCTGCTTTGCCTTTTCTATGGTGTGGAGTATTCCTTTCCTCTGCAATTGCCTCTCTTCCATTGATTTAAAGCTGTGGCTTTTCCAATCACCAAGGCCATGTTAAAAACTACGCTGTGGGACATAGACCGCCAGGAACTAATCTCAGCTGCGAAAAAAACATGTTCCCCTCTTTATTTTTGACTCTCCTGGGTGCAGGAATTTAACCTTAATTATTTACAATTATTTACAATTTAACCTGCAAGAAAGAAGGGCTTTTTTGCTGGCTAGGTTCAATTGTAATCCTTCTAACCTCCTTTGGGGTAGGTTTGCAGGTATGGCAGAAGGAGACAGGATCTGCCCATGTGATGCCCACCTGGTGGAAACTCTAGCTCACATGGCCCTTAATTGTAAAATATATGATGATCTCCGCCAACAATTCTTAGACCACCTATGTATCCCAACATGGAAACCAGAGACAGAAGTTATACGCTTCTTATTACAGGGAAGAGACCAGGAGTTCACCAAGACAATAGCCAAGTTCCTCTATTTGATTTTCTGTCGCTGAAGTATGCTACAGAACCCTGCCCTTGCTGGAGTCCCATAGAGGTGAAATAGATTGCCCGCCTCTTCTTCCCTTTGGCAAATGACTGTACTGTTGAAATGGCGACGAGATCGCATTGGCCTATTTATTCTGAATGTTTGTAAGTGATGCCAATAAAGGTTTGATGATGACTGATTTAAAAGCCAGGCGGGTGCTGGTTCTTTTGGGTTAAAAATACACTTAAAAGACATAATTGTCCTGCACCAGGACAAAATGCACTGACTCAGAATGCACCATAGTAGCTACAGTGGCAGGATGTGAGCTACAGGGTGCCTTAATGTTCAAGTTCATGCACTGATATCAGGAGTGTTATGTTGGCTCTTCAACCTGAATTTTAGCTTTGAGACGCTCTGGGGAGTTGAATTCTGAAGAATGAAAACTGCATCAGCTTAGTCCAATGACATTGCAACAAGGCAAAAATAAGGATGACATGGAAGCAATATTTATTAGGACAGTACGTTTGAGTTCATAGAAACATAAGAAACAGCCTTATACAGAGTCAGTCCAACGGTCCATCTAGCTCAGTATTGTTGATATCAACTGACAGGAATTCACCTGTCGTTTCAGGCAAGAAACTTTCACCAATCTGCCTGGAAATGCTGAGGATTAAACCTGGGATCTTCTGCATGCAACAGATAGTCTATTATTGAGTTATGACCAGGAGCACCTCGCATGATGGGCAGTGCCATAGAAGCACCCTGCTTCTATGTCAACACTGCTTATGAAGCGGGAGTAGGGCAGGGCAGTAGGGAAATCAGGGTACCCTGGGCACACTAGAGGTGTATAAATAACTTAAGTAAACAAAAATAATTGTCATGTTCAAGGCATTTTATTTTAGACATACTGTAAAATGAATACCGTACTTCTGTCTTAGTGTCAATGTTATTTATACACAGTAGTAATAATCTCAGTTCTCCTAATGGATTTATTGTAATATTTAAAGTTCTGATTTCTTTAAGTTTAGCCTTTCAAACAGAATGAATTTGTAGCTTTAAAAAATATTAAATACCTTGAATCAGTGTTATTAAGTTAAATTCTTGGAGTTTGTTAAGCAATCATTTCCTTGATGGGGACTTATTCAAACTGTGCAAGAATTTCAGTACCTGAATATTTGCTTATACTCTAATTTACTTTTGATGGGCATATTAAAATGTACCTATTATGAATCTGAAACAGAGTATGAAATTCTTATACATCTCTGTCTATTTGGAAATGAAAGGTTATTAACTTGACAACAGAAACTGGATTGCAAAGGAGAGCAATGAATTGTCGTATTATTCTTCCTGCTGTTAAGGTCTTCTCCTGGGCCCCGATGCACAGCGGTGCCTGATAGGTAGGTTTGGAATGGGCTAGCAGAGAGATGCCCATTAATTTACAGAGGTGGGAAATTTCTTAACCAACTCACTTTTTGCAATTCTCATGTAAGGTAAGCAGTTGGAAAGATTTCAGGAGTTTCTGAGCACAGAGATCACAAAAAGTGAGTGGAAATGCAGGCCAAATGAGAGTTTACCTTTACTATCCCAAAGTAATAGATATCCATTTAGCCTAAGCCAATTTAGTTTTGCATGAATATCTCACTTAACTCACTCTAATTCAAAATGAATTGCTTCCAATAGGAGGTGCAAAAACTAGGGTTATACAATACATGTGCCACAAGATTTGACTTGCATCTGTAGCATTGGGAGGCAGCCTGATCTGTTTCAGAGCTGTGTCTTTCCAAATTGCCTTGTTATTTGGAACCAAATTAGATAATGGGGAAAATAAATATGGATTCCCTTACCTTTTCACAAAAGCATATGGAATTTTCAGGAATAGTGGTTCATCAATAATGGATTAAGCCTGCCAAATTGTAGCCAGCTTATCTAGGGGGGTTTCATCTTCTGCCAGAAAACATTTTCATCTTCTGCCAAAATAAGCTGTTACTTGCAGGCATAGTCACCCCTTCTGAAGGGACGAAGCATGTCAAATTTGAGAATGATGGTCACAGCGGTTCTCCCACAATGGCAAACTTTACCATTTGGGGATGGGTACAATAGATATCACAGGGGAAGGCTTCAGGGGGGAAATAGCATAAATGCACAGAATAGACTGTACTGAAATAAATATCACCCCCTCCCCAAGAAGTGCCCTGTCACCCTAAGAGTAATTGATGGTGGGTGGGTTTCTACTTCTCCCTACGTGGATTCTCGGCAACACAGTGGAGATCCTCCCATTGGCTTGCATAGGGGAAGGCAGGGGTGCCAACTTGAATAAAATATTGTGGGGGCCCAGGTAAGCCCCGCCCTACAGAATTGATCACATGACACAGTGCACACACACCATTTGAATGGGAATGCCCATCAACTTTGTGGGGGCCCAGCACCCTTCAATATTTTATTGTGGGTGCTAAAGCTTCCACGCCCCCTAGGAGTTGGCTCCTATGGGAGAAGGTATAGATCCACATGAAAAAACAAACAGGGCCAGATTCAGCTACCTGGTTCTGTTGGCTGAAACCAGCACAAGGTCACCCACTAACATAACAGGGCTTTCCCCCCCCCCCCACCTCCCACAGACCTGCTCTGGAGGGTTGGGAGACATCTTGTTGATGATGCAATTCAACTCAGCATCATGAGACCCCCGTGTGATTATGTCTTTTAAGAAAGTATATTCACATTTAAAATCTGAGGTAGTTTATTTTTTTAATTAATTTCTATACCACCCTGCATCCGAGCATCACAGGGCAGTTTACAATATAAAAACACAGTTCAACAGGACACTCAACATTAGAGCTGACAGTTATTTGTCCTCAGGTGTAATGCTTTGTTATTTTAAAAAATACATTTGAACTGTAGTATTTGGTGTTTCTCCTGGTTTCCCAATAAGGCAATTTTTTTCAAAAATATACTGAAATGTATTGACTGACATTTTGAGGCACAATTCAGCAGTATTATCACTGCTCAAAAGCAACCATTTTGTATTGTAGAAAAGATTATTGGTGACTTATTTCCTGAATGGGTCACAGAGTTTTACAAGAGCTATGCGGAGAGACAGCCTCTGCCTCAACTAAATCCAAGTTCTGCCAAGCACCAGGGAGAGAGAGAAATCCACTGCTGAGCCAACAAAATAATTCTGGTGCAAATTTTTAAACTGAATAAGGAAGAACAAGAGAGAAAAGGTAACAGGATATATGGAAACCACAGATTTAAGATCTTCTGAAGTCCACACTGATGTTTAGTAGTTTAGCCAACAATTTCTGTATGCTTAACAGTGCAATCCTATGTGTGTTTTTAAATATATTGCATTGCATTCAGTGGGGCTTACTTCTAAATAAGTGTGCATAAATTTTACACCCCACAATATGTATTTATAAAACCAGGAAATAAATTTCATGTCTGATAAAAAATAAAATATCTGGCATATCTTTAGCAAAACAGAATTATTTATAAATAATTTAATCAATCTGCTATAGCTTTTCCCATAATAAAAATAAATAGCAAGATTCCTTCTTGCTTGCAAAAGGGTTAATATTATATGACTGTGGTAGCAAGGAAGAGTTTTGCTTTGTTTCACTGCTAGAATTGCAATACCACCTTGTGCTGTGGGAAAAATAATAATAACCAGTGGTATTTTTTATTTTTTTAACCCCTATAATAAAATGGTTGAAATCTGTATACTTTTAGTTCTACACCTATCTTTATAAATTTTGCCAGAGAGCAAAGGCTGACAAACTGAGCAATCTACTACTTCGAATTATGTTTTAAATTTGCCTCGAAGTGGATTTTTATACTTTGATCTAAAACTATTACCCAAGTCTTGTACAACGTAATTAAATAAATCTAACCAGCCCTTGGGGACCTCTTGCTCCAAAATGAAATTTCAGATCCAAAGAGCGCTTGTAACCATTATTGTAACTGTGTCTATGCTGTTTGTAATTTCAGCATGGTAATCAGATCTCCATAGAAAAGCAGACACTTGTTGATGTGTTTACAGATGTCCCCTAGGACATATTTACAACACCATGATTTGCACAAACCCTGTTAAAGCACAATACTTGTAAAAGGATATTATGAGTTTTGAAAGAATGCATCAGGAGCAGTAAGGGTCAGCTACAAATCAAGATATGGTCTTCATTTTCTCTCTCACACCAAATAGATAACAGTGCTAGTATTTGAATGATGGCCTTGTTTGTTATGCATATTCTCTGTAGGGTCCTTCTGATTACTATTTATGCACTCTGTCTGGAGAAGATCTTTGTTTTTTTAACTGATGCACCTGAGTTCAGTTTTGTGCACAAGGGAATATTATATGGCATTGGCCATGGTTGAAACCCATCTCACTCCCCACCCATCACATTGACCAGCCTCTCACAGGACCATACATCCCACCTAAATTCCCACAGTGTGTGCTAAATGTGACATAAGTTTGTAAACCCCCTCTGAAATTGCTTGCAATGAAAAACAGGATAGGAATAATTTTAACAAATAAACAGCGGCACACCTTGTGGCAACTATCAGGGCTGGCCTGCCCATGAGGCAAGGTGAGGTGACTACCTCAGGTTGAAGGATCCACAGAGGCAGCCGATCTGGAACACACCACCTGCCACTGCTGACATAGTGCCAGCAGCGGTTGCAGCACACTCTTTGGGGGCTGGATCTGCTGCTTCCTCAGTAGCCCACCCCAGTGCTGCCTCCACAGTGGCCTCTTGGCAAATAGAAGGCACTGCTGTTCTCCTCCCACCCCCACAGAGGAAATGGTGGAGGCTGCCCTCTGAGGTCTGCACCCACCATTGATTCCCAGTTCAGCCATTGGGTAAAGTTGATTTGATCCCTCCCTTGTTGCTGATGTAGATCTTCACTCCCTTCTTCCCTGGCAGATGGGGAGGCACCATTTTGTGGATTGCCTCAGTTGCCAAAATGTGTTAGGCTGGCCCTGGCAACTAGTGTCTCAAAAGAGAAAGCTTAGGAAGTCTAGAGCTGAGATAAGAGTTGTTGCTTCAGTAATGAAGCACCTCATAGTGGCAACTTATATAAGGCCTTTGCCCCTTCCTGGCTCTCACTCAAGTTCTGCTCAAAGCACATGTTTCCATGCACTCCTTCCTCCTTCCAAGTTGCTTTTTATGGTACTTTAGTGATGGCTCCAAGGTTCCTCCTTGGTTCACAATTTCCTCTACTCCAGTAGCTCTGGCGGAGCTGGGAGTGTTGAAAGCTAGAACACAGTCCAGACCTATTGACTCGTCAGGATCATTGGAAATATAGAGATCTGCAGGAGGGTCCTGCTCATATCTGTGGAGACCTTAGGTCTGAGTTCTAGGTAGAACCTGGAACAGAAAATATTTCCTCAAATAAGAACTGAAAGTTATAAAAAGAATCAGAAATCATCTGATTCTTATATGTGTTGAGCTGGTCCACTAAAGCATATTACCACTCACAATTCTGATTTGGAAACAAAACAGTAATCCTATCCAGACATTATGAAGAATTATTGAAGATAGTGGTTGCAAATTTAAAGAAAGCAGTGTAGAATGACTGGAGACATGCAATATAACTCTTCCAAACACCTTGCAATCCATAGGTCATTAATTAGGCAGAAGAACAAATTCAGAGAGTACTGCATTTCATGGAGAAAAAATGGAAGGACAATCACCTCAATTTGTTATACTAGTGAAATGCTAATGAGATCTCTGAACAGCTAGACTGCATTGTTCTATATCATTCTGCAAAATCCTTGAGGAACCATGCCTTTTACTGAGCCCCTGAGAGTTATGGTAAGCTGTCCTTTTCTGTGCATGTTAAGGATGCACACAGCTTTGGAAAGACTTCAATTATCTCCAGCACAAATTGAATCTGTTAAGAAGCTGTAAATGTCTAAATACTCTAATTCCTTGTAATACACTGGATGAATCCCTAAATCATAGTAAACACACACACCTCTCTCCCTCTCTCTCTCCTTCCCTCCTCCTTCATCTATTTAACTAAATTCTTCAATTAAGATCCTACAAATTATATATAATTTAAATATTTCTGGTTTATACCCATTCACAGTTTGCAAAGTGAAGATACTGGTGCAGCTAACCTTACACAAACTGCCATTTTAATGGAGAGAAATGCAATGTATTAAAAGAATCATACAACAGTATATACTGAATATCATCTAATTGAAGCTCAGCCTGGGGTGTATGTATACATTTCTAACGGAATAGCCCATATAAGAAAGATATAAAGATGGAACAAGATGTTAACATGTGCCAAGAGTAAACATGGTTAAATTATTTAGAATGTATAAAGGTGTTCCAAATGTTTGCTGGAAGTGTGAAAAATATGAAGGGGCATTTTATTATGCTTGGTGGACTTGTAAAAGAAATATCTAAGAAGTTTCAGCTACAAATACATACACTGATGCAGATGATTTTAAAATTTAACATTCAGTTGCTACTAATGTAAAAGCAACAATGAAGAATCACTAGCCTATCTGATATGGAAGAAAATCCCTCCTAACTTGACAATTTGCATCAGAGCAGTCCATACCCTTCCAATACATATTCCCCCGCCCATTTGTTGCCATCTACTGTGACCCATGCTATTGTTTTTGGTTCTGGGATTGTTCTAGCATGTGCACAAGTATACACAAGTATGTCTTCATTGCTGGGCCAGAATTCTTTCCTCATGTCTGAAGTGAAATATGGTAATAGTTATTCTGCAGCAAATAAAAGCAGCTGAACAAAATGTTGACATCATTTAAAAAAAAACTTTATTGCAAACAGATTGCAGAAGAGATTAGGTGACTGGGTTAAACAATGGCTCCAGGTTTATTACAAACCCTCAGAAAAGACATTGGAATATACCTTGTTCAAGTCAATCCCATGGCAGGAACTCCCCCCCCCAAAACTGTATGGATACATTGGGGTATTAGAGACTTTACCATACTGACAGGTAACCAAAAGCTGCTGCGCAAGAGAAGCAGCAGGTCACCAGAGGGTCTGTAATAGCATCAGTGTGGTTCACAAGTTGTTTTACTGACTGACAGCATAAGGCAAAGGCAAGATGGAAGCCTGGATACTACATGGGGAAAACATTCATCTACACAGATTGGGGTATGAAGGGAAGGGGCAGGTTCACATTTGTTTCCTATCCCAAGAGAGAGAGAATGAGAATGAATTTTGGACAGCAATTGGCACCAATTGTTGCTCAGACAAAATACTTTTAAGATAGAAAACAATTCTAATTCTAATATGGGGGGGGGGTCAGAATACCAAGAAGGCTGCCAAAATAAGTCAGTAGATCCATATATTGCCATGGTGAGGGACACCTGGCCTGTGGGTCCAATCTGGCCACTCAGGCTTCCCCATTTGACCTGCAAGACTGGTTGGTCATGCCATGCTCACCTTCTATACCCTTTATCTGGGACAGATAAAGATGTATCCTGGCCATAAGTTGAATTTGCAGGTGTGATGGATCAACTGATTAATGGTGCCAGCACATCCTTTACTTTTGGTAATGATCATGGCAGCAGTTGCAACCACTTGTTCTTTTGCCCACATGGTTTGATTTCAGATCACATGAGCAAAGGAAAATGAGTCACCCAGTACCATTGTGGTGTCAGGTGACTACTTCTCTCTGTCAACCACAGATGCACAGACAAGTTCTGTAAGACTCTATTCTTACCAACAGAAGGGAGGCAGTGCCAATTTAGTTGATTTTGCAGGAGGGAATACATCCTCCCTTCTTTCAAAAGAAGAGTAACCTAAAACCTTTAACTACCCTTGTAGAAAAACAAAGTAATTTTAACCAGCCATTTTTACAATTCATTTCAGTTTTAATTAAAGCTCAAACAAAGCTGAAATGTATTCGTTATATCATTTTCTATTTAACCCAGAATGTATGATACATTCTATTAATATAATAAAGTTTTAGCAGAGTTGGGATGATATGCATGGAAGAATTAAGCCACTGAACTGGACAAAACAAAGGGTTCGGAGTAGAGAACCCTGAGGGTCCAAATCTCCAAATAAAAAGTATGTCAAGTTTTGCTGTGGGGTTTAACAACATCTAGCTTTGGAGGATCAGTTTCCTTAAATCAATTATGATCAATACAAGCCAGATGGCTGAGCTGTCACGCTGTATAGAGCTGTCTGTGTGATAAGGTCACTGCATCTGTCAGTGGGAGACGACTGCAGAGACATCACATCTGAAAACTCCCTAACCTCACAGCCCATCTATTTGAGAACACTCCATCAGGGATTAAGATGTGCAGTGAAGGGATTAGATGGGGTTACCATGTTTGACAGTATTTGTCAAATGATTTAAAAAAAAAAAACAACTTTCATGTGAAAATAAGGTACACCAAAGCAAAGCTGTTGCCCTGACAGCCAGTGCATGTTTTAAAGATTCTTCATCAAAGTGCATATATTTTACCCGCTTCTTAAAAAGTTATTTTTATGTCCTTTCCCACAAATTGCATAATCTTAAAATACACCATACTGAGTACCTGCTATCTGGAAAGCTAGTACTATAATTAAATGTCATTTCTGGGAGGGGACAGACATTACAAGTTCAGACTCTTCCGTATCTAATATTGTATTGCAATTTGCAAAAACCATCTCACTCCTGCTGTTTCAGAAACCCACTTTTGAACAGGAGTGACTATTAGGCATTTCTTTCATCATAAAGCAGCTATGATTTCTATAGTCATAAAAAGAGAGTTATTATGGACGGTAGATCATACATCACTGTGGGGGGAAATAACGTACAAGCAGGTTGGACGTGCCTTTAATGCCACTGACAACAATAAAACAAACAAAGGTACCTTCAAGAAAGATTTTGTGAGCATCTAGTTTTCTTTCATCACCTCTAAACATCAATATTTGTCATGGATATTTGCTTGAAATCTTTAAGACATACTTTCCCCTAAAGGAATATTTATTGTCGCTTAGGCTATTCAACTTTGCAGTATATATATTATTATTTCACTTCCTGGCTCCCCAAAGCTGGTACAAACAGGAGGGAATGCCACTTTTCACACACCCACACACCCCAGAAATATGGTAGTTAATAGTACTGCAATGTTTAATAGTGTAAGTGCCAATAAATATTTTACTTCAGAAACACTTAGCAAATATTCAAACATCATTTGACTGGAACACTTCATATAATTTACATAAAATAGATTACCCAATGAAACTAACTTTTCCATTAGCATAAAGTGTTTCACATGGAACAAAAAAAAGAGAGATATTTGTACTCTGATGTATTTTACAAAAGCAGGAGGAGAAAATTACAGAGCTTTTATTGTCTTCAGACATTTGTGTATGAAAATATAATATAGAGGGCATTGCACTCATTAACTAATTCAGAAGAGAAAGGTTTCATTTCATTCATTTGTATTATCACAAAGCTATTGGACTGCATTTTAATCTGACAAAATTCTGCTCTCTGAATAATTTTATCGCAATCACAGCAAATTACAAACATTTATAGTGTGCACAGAAAAAATACAATGTATCTACTGTATTTTGGCTCTTCAAGTGTTATTGGATTACAACTTCCATCAACTCCAGCCACTGATCAGGAGTCACAGCAATAGACTTGTATCAAGTGGTCTTAATTCTTGTGTTTAAATGTATTTGCTTAGTCCAAAGAAGCTGTGTTTAATTCCCCTAGATTTCAAAAAGTCTTCAGTGAAAATAACATTTCCTGAATCTGATTTTCCACCTGGCAGAGCCATCCAATGCCCTTTTGTGTCAGGCCAGGGATGGGGTTGGATTGGGCAGAGGTGATCCAGCCTCAGTCTGCAGAGTAACAGCTTTGCCTCTTCACCAGTGCAGAACTCCCACTTACACCCACAGGATCCCTGGTGGTGACAGTAAGGTGAAATGCCCCCAAATGGGGCATTCTAGGAAAAAGAGGGGCTGAACCAGTCTGGGATTCATCAGATCTCAAGCCAGCCCCACTGTCACCATATGATGGTATCAGCTCAGCAATCTGTCTGCTCCTCCACCTCTACCAGCTGGTAGGCTCAGCAGGGTTATGGATACTGTTGTTGCCCTGATAGGCAGCAACCAATATTAGGATTGCACCCTAAATAAGATATGAGGTACTTGTAGTCCTTCATATGTTTTTAAGTATAGACTACCTATAACCTTTCAGCATTCGTGCAGAAGAGGTGAGGTCCCTCCAGACTGGAGGTGGGCAAATGTTGTCCCCATCTTCAAAAAGGGGGGAGGGGATGATCCAGGTAGCTACTGAAAGATCAGCTTGATGTCGGTACCAGAAAAGGTCCTAGAACAGATCATTAAATGGTCAGTATGAGAACTCAGAAAAGGATGTTGTGAGTAATAAGACCCAGCATGGGTTTTTCAAAAACAAGTAATGGGAGACAAATCACATCTTCAAATATCTTAAGTCTGTAACATGGAAGATAGAACAAGCTTGTTTTCTCCCTCTCTGGAGGGTAGGACTCAAACTAATGGCTTCAAGTTACAAGAAAGGAGATTCCAATTGAACTTCAGGAAGAACTTTCTGGTGGTAAGAGCTGCTTGATAGTGGAACAGACTCTCTCAGGGGTTGTGGACTCTCCTTCCTTGGACATTTTTAAGCAGATGTTGGATGGCCATCTGTCATGGAAGCTTTAGTTGAGTTTCCTGCATTGCAGGAATGACCTATGGGGTCCCTTCCAACTCTACAATTCTATTATTCTATAACTACCATTATCTCTGAATATTGGCTATGCTGGGTGGATCAGATGGAAGTTGTAGTCAACATCAACTGGAGAGTCACAGGTTCCCCAAGCCTGGTCTATGTAATAACCAGTGACAGGCTTTTACTTTTTGCAATTAAGGGGTACTGTTTATTGTCTTCAATTTATGTGACATATTAACAAACCATAAATTTTGAAAGTTGTACCTAGAGCACCCACCTTCCTTATCCCACTGTTTCCATCTCAAAGCACAGATATATAATCTCCAAGGAGCCCATAGTCATTATTCACTTGGCTCAGATAAGTGATTAAGCTGGTCCCGTGGAAGCAAACCTACTTCTTTCACAGTTGATTTATTTTGCTAGTAAACAACTGGTTAAGCTTAGCGCTAATATTGAAAACATGTTTGCCAAATCTAGAATTGCTTTGAATTACAAGAAATCAACTGCTGAACCTTCATGGTTTTCTGTGAAAATAGCTACATAGCAACATAGAATAATGTGAGCATTTATGGGATCAATAAGCATTTCTAGACTCACAAACCTGGACCAAATGCTCTAGAAAGCATGCCTCACTCCAGCAGATATTGGTCAAATAAAGATATTAGCTGATCCAACCATGTTCTATATTCTTATAAATTAACTTATTTATGCTGTCATGTTTAATCAGGATGGAGATTTGAATTTATTCATACTAAATAACCTTTCTCAATGAGCCATAAACATTGTGCAGTATTTCCACAAAACATGTGCCACATGCCTAGCTGCATTTGTTTAATTTCAGCAGAAGACAGAATGAATTACAGCCCTTTAAAGCACCAAAAATGTAAACTGTCACATTTTCCTCAAAAAGATTAAGCCACTTGGTACATGGAGCACTACTGTTTGATTTTAGTTTGTCTTCCTTAAGGTTTCATTTTATGATCCTGATAACACTTTGAGAAGAACTTCAAACAGCTGTTTCATCATTTGGCAAGCACAGTGTCACAGCACCTGGGCTTTCCAGAGATGGCTCTCTGTCATATAGTTCCAGATCAGCAGAGTTCCATAGTGAAGAGCACAGGAAAAAGTCTGGTTGGGGTTCCAACACAATATAGAGGACTGTTTCCACTTGACAAAAAAACAACAACAACAAAACAATGCAGCCGGTTTGATTTCATCTGTTCCCTTTAGTCTCTTACAAAAATACCTTCCCTTAAGATGCTTGGCTATGTGAGCTGGATGTGTTGCTTTTGATTTAGTTGACCTCACCATTGTAGGCTACTGCTGCTGCAGCAGCCTTTGTTCTCAATCATCAAACCTGCTAAGCCCAACAGGTGGTGGCATCAGCACTGTATTGCCATTTGTACCACTCCTCTCTGAGCCTCCTGCTCTCTCTATGGCATCTTCCCTCTCTCCTTCATCTTCCCCCTGCTCCCTCTTTTCACTTTTCCCACCTAATAGCTCCACCCTTCAGCCTGGCTTCTTCAATCTCTTTGCAGCTTCTTTGCTCCCTTGTGGTTGAGTGCACCACAGCCCTTTCCTCCTATCTTGACTTGTTTTGCTGGGTCCTGTACTGAGTCCCTCCTCTGGCTGACACCTTGCACTCCACACTATGACAGATAGGAAGCAATGGGATTAAAAGCAAGACAATCTGATTCAAATTTCTCTACAGTTTGTGCATGCAAATTGATATTGTATTATGAGACTGAATATGGTCATGGTAATGTATATATTTCATAAATCAATTGGAAACCTAGAAACTTGTTCTGTTTATGTCATAAATTCACTCTGCAAAGTATTTGCCCTATTATTCAAGACAAATTATTTATGAAAAGAGTTTTCTTCACAGTGCCAAAGAGCAGTGCAATTAAGGCTGGCCTTGCAGCATTTGCATGGGCCTCTACATGCAAGTTAATGCATCAGTTCATAGCACTTCTCCTGAGATTGGCCAAGAGTTATCCATTTTGGTTGCCCTTGAGTTCCACCTTTCCTTCCCCAACTTCAATTTGCAGGACTTGGTTACCTTGGATCTCTTTGAAATCTTTCCTCCATACATACCTTCCATTTTTGTGGTATGTGACAGATGCCTGTGTTGGCAGAGAATATTGTCTAGGTATCATGACCTTCTTGAAAACTGAGGCTTCCCTGCCTGATTGACTTCACACAATCAACTGGTTCTACCATGCAGAACTACAAAAAACCTTTTAAAAGTAGTACCATGGTTTTGTCAGGGCTACTGCTAGAAATGTTTGAGACATCTGGAAATATGTTCCATATGTCACAAACTAGCTTTTTGGCTTTCTCAGCAAAGAAAGACATCATATTGTACCTGGGGAATATTAACATAGTTAACATATTTGTTTACCTTGGGTTCAAACTGGCTGAAATTTCATGCGCTGGTGGTGTTTGCCCACACCAAAGTGACTGAAATGTGTTACAAGCTGAACACAATGATGATAAAATCCAGCTACCTCTGCTTTCCTGAACATTTGCTGACTGGTATGTGGTGCACCTGATGCATGCAACATCATACTTGTGACAGCTTCCTCGTGAAAGCATGGTTCAATGCAGTTGTTGTACTGTTTGCCTGGTGACCATGGTACTTGAACCTCCAGGGTGTTGTACACTTTTTTGCCTTTTTTAAAAAATTAACATCTTCAGTCAACAGATGGAACAGATCAGTTTTATCTTTATCAAAGCAAAGGAGCAGTTCTATCAACCGACACCTCACACTTTTGCCTCTTTTCTTTTCTTTCTGCTTGTTGCCTACCTTTGATGTAGGCATCCCACACTATGCCTAGTTTGTCCACATACTCTAGGCATTGCAAAATATAGGGCAGGGAAACTGTCAGTGTATTCTTGAAATGCTTGTGAAGTTCCCAGTGACAGCATTCAATCTATTACACCTCTATCTGGGGACAATTTCAGGGTTTTTTGTTTACTAAATTATATTGATTGATTTAATTAATATTATACTCTTCCTCCCAAACAAGCCCAGGGCAGCAGACAAGTGATAAAACAAAGGCTTCATCTGCTAGTGTATTGAGCTCCAAGAGATGGTCTGCTTTGCTACCAGAGTTCACTAGAGTTTGCAAACAGTGGAGGCAATGGCTGGTTCTCATGCCTGCCATCTCAAGATCACTGTACTATGCCTGCCATCTCAAGATTACTGTGCTATGTACAATCTGGAGAAAAAAGCATGACCAATTTAGTATTGTGACATGAACCTTCCTGCTTTAGAAAAAACTTCTTTCTTGAGAACAGTGGCAGCTTGCTCTTTCATATTGTATCTGCAATTGGTTTGGATTGCTCCAGAATGAATTAACATAAGAACAGTTTGGTACTAACCATTCAGAGATTTATCAGTTTGCTGGTGTCTAAGTACTGCTGCACTATATGCATTTCTGAATGTCAGAGGAAATGGAACCCAGGCTTACATGGCAGCAAAATGGTTCATATTCCAGTATCAGAAACACTGGCAGGAAGTCCTCATTGCTCTCTTGGTATTTCAGCACTCAACATTCCCATCAGCAGCAGTTTAGTCTGCAATTCTATGCCCACTTTCCTATTGAACTCAATGAAATTTAAATGGCTGCTGAGGGACATAGAATGTGTTGCTGAGGAGAACTCAAGAAGCTGAGAGGGGGCATGGGTAGACCTTACCAGTCTGGAGGCTAGCTTTTGTTATATTCTCCTGCCACTGGGATCCAGGTAAAAAAATAATGTTTGCTGGGATCCATATTAAACAATGTTTAGTACATGTCTGCTCCACTACTTCCCCTCTCAGCATGCATGTAAAGTCAAATTAAGTTCACTTAACTTTGCCTACTTATTTCTTACATAGATCTTGAAGCAGTCAGTGCCATAAAATTTCCAGGAATAAATTTCTGCAGCCACAAACATGTATAGTTTCCAACCATTGCTGGATCAAATGGTTGAGAGACTAAACACACAGACTACAAAATTTGATTCATAGTGATTTTTCCATTATGAACAATGTGCTTTCATATTTTCATAATCCTACAGAAATAGGATATATGAACTTTCCTTTTTTTAGTTCTATGAATTTTTTCCCATCACTTTGTGAAGGAAAAAATGCTGCCTTGTTTTTAAGCAATCAAATTAATCCCATCAAAAGCTCAACTAAATATTTTGATTTTTCTTTCAGTAACAAATGTGCACCTGCCTATGTCTGTACAAGACAGATAATGTAGTAATACCAAGGAGAGTCGACAGACAAAAGCTGAAAGACTGGGGCAAAATGATTCCTCCTTCAGCTGTTAGTAGCTGTGGAAAGCTTCCCATTCTCATTGGCCTGGCTTGCATGCCACAGTAAGCCAAATTATGGCTTACTGAGACCACACAAACATGCTGGCTCTCAGAGAGGAGCTCATAATACCTTCGCTCCATCCTTGGATTTTCGGCACATGGCGACACTCTCCTCCTTAAGCATGATCTGGTTTGTCCTATAATTTACCTTACGGTGTGCCATGTTCTGTGCTAAAAGGACTGGGAAAAGGAGCCAGCACATTCCCAGGGGCCTGATAAGCTACAGTTTGGTTTACCATGGCATGCAAACAAGGCCACTGTATGTAGATTATATCTGTATTCCTGCATATAGGCTAATATAGATTCTTGAGAAATATAACTATTAACACCCATACTTACTAGACATTAAGAGTGTAATGAGCCCCATGGAGACTTCTTGGAGATACTGGTCAGAGGAGGAATAGGATTAGAGTGCGGAGTTTGATATTGGGGAGAGGCCATGTGTTGGGAGATGGCGTTATATGTGTTTGTATAGAAACCTCTGGTATGTGCAGATTTCTGTCACCTACATTGTTACACCAGCATTTGCATCTGGCCCCCAGAAGGTTGTTCATGAGAGGATGAACAACCTCAGGGTGAAAAAGTTTCCACAACTGTGAGCCATTACCTCTTTTATTGTTTTGTCACAAAGCAAGCATGAACCAGATATCTGATTCCCCTTTTGAGAGGAGAAAGACACTGGTCTGTTTCTCAGAAATTATTGGTGCTGTTTTAAATCTGGGAAAATAGCTCAATTATTAACAAGGTGACAGCTTTCATATATGCACTCTGCATTTGTAAACAAAAGTTTCTAAAGGATGATGATTTTGATTGTCAAGGTGATAATTAATCATTATTACTTATCACTTATAAGCAGTTTAATTAGTAAACTCCAGATGTCCCTTTATATAAACATCACCAATCAGCAAATAAGTGTGACAAGTTGCTGGTTGTGCTTATTAGTTAGAGGTCCCATTTGAACTTCCCAGTTGCATTATTCTAATGCAGCTTTTCATTGCCTGAATTCATCAACAGAACTAAACATATTGATCCCACAAATCTGCTCATCCCATTCCCATAAAATCTTCAGACAACCAAGGCAGCAGTACTATGGATACGGTACTTCTTTCCAAATGTTTACATTTCTGCCTTGTAAGAGAAATTACACATAGATCGTATGCCACTTTCTACTTATTCTTGATGAATAAAAGCAAACCGCATTGTGATCTTCAGTTGAAATCATTTTGTAATTTCATTCAAGGACCATAATGCTTTCTAATTATACCAATGGTGAGTATACAAAAGTAAAATGTGCATTCATTGCTTCTCTCACTTTTGCCTCTGGCCCTGCCTATCCCTGGCACATTGGCCTATGATAGTTGCCAAAAGGAATGGAGCCCTTGGGCTGAAAAGGGTGCCCCAGCCCTGCTCTACCCTGTGACAGTTCAGACTTCTTGGAAATTTGCAATTTTTTTTTGAATATAGAAAGCATATAGAAAGCATATAGAAAGCTGCTACTGCAGGGAGAAAGGAAAAGGGATAGCCTAGACCTACGGACAGTTTTTCTACTTATGGGCAAGTTTTGATGGGGTCTTTAAAAAAGTAATTTACGGTAATTATTTCTCTCTCTCTCTCTCTCTCTCTCTCACACACACACACACACACCTTTTTTACTCAAAAGGTCCCAGGGCAGGTTACAGCAGCAAAATATACAGTTGCAAAACAAATAAAAGCAGTGATAACCATAAAACAAGAAAAGTGTAAAACCAATTAAAACAGCTTCATATATAAAACAATTACAATCAATCCCATAGATAAAATAGTTAAAAAATAGTTCCAGTACAGATGCATACTTTCACAGTAAGAAGGAACATTAAAAATGCAAATTGTCCTGCAATCTCAAGTGGTGCAATGTGCAATGCCACCTCATTACCCACTAATTCTGCTGATTGTATGTACCAGTTGCAATAACAGGATATATTTAATAAAGGTTTGAGGAATCTAGGTGCTATATATATACACACACACAATAGAAGGCAAAGTTAATAAATATAATCATTAGAGATTCTCAAGGCCAGTAAAGTATGTGTTATTTAGATGCAGATTTTTCTCTCTGGATTTACAGTGGGAGAGCAATTAGGACCTGAGACTTTTGTACCCGTGAGGTGACTAATGCACGGCCCTCGCCTGGATGCAGCAGCAGTCTTCTGACATTCCTTTGATAGCTCACTCAGGCTCCTCTGGCTGTTTCCCATGACAAATGATACAAGTCATGTATCATTAGGGAACTACACAAGCTACCTGAGAATCTATTTACAAATAATTACAGGCCTAATACTGCTTTGAATATGTGGTCTTAATTCACACATAAATCCTCAGATGTCACTCCATAACATGGTCACCACTACCACTTCTTAAGATACCCACAAACGCACCACATAGTTAAGCAGTGTGCAGGAAGTAACCCTACACACATTCCCCTGGGAATAAGGCCCATTCCATTCAATAAGTCTCACTTCTGAATAGACATACAGAATATTAGTGTTCCATTTCAAACATCCAACCAATCACTAAATGGAGTGGTTTTTAACTAGAAAATGAGAAGACCTTGTTCCCTGTGTTCTGGAGGAGTGAGCATCCTGCAGATACCATCTTATTAGGAGGTCAGTTCTGCAGGGTGTTAGAAATGGACCTTTGGTGTGGTGGCACCTAGCCTTTGGAATTCCCTGCCATTACATATCAGACAAGCACAATCTCTACTGTCTCTTTAGTGTTGAAGACTTTGCTCTTTCAAGAAGTGTTATCCTTGTCAGTATCTGTATTGGATTTAAAATTGTTTTTTATATATGTAATGGCTTTTGTATTTGAGTAGCTTCTTGGGAGGAAATTAATAACTGAAATAAATAATATGATTAGTTAGCTCATTTCACTGTGAGTAGGGATTGCCCTGGTAGTTTCCCTAAAACTTTGAACTGATCATTAATACATAGGATATGTACACTGCAAACCTAATCATATTTAAGCAGATATAAATCACATGAGCTCAATGAGGACTTTCTCCTTAGTGAGCTTAAGATTGCACTGCTAAACACAATGTTCTTTATTCTTCTGTACTTTTTTCTATTTTCTATTTATCTACAGTATATATTTAATAAAATATTCTTTGTCTTCAGATACTTCACTTGACTTATACTTCCACTTCTGCCTGAGACTGCATTTGTCACAAATAAATAAGCTTCTGAAGGCAAGCAGAGCTACCTTCAATTTCTGTCATACAGTCTGCTCCCCAAGATGATGCATTGCATTTTTGTCAGGTTTAATAGTCCTAATTTGGTTTGTCTTCTTAGAAGGGCTTTTCAATTGTTTGTAACTTCATATGTTAACATTAAAAAAGAAGTTGATGGAAAAGTCCATATAGAGACAACTGAACTTTCTGGGATTAAAGTCAATTACTGTAAAATTGGTGTCAGTGTTCTGGAGCAAAACAGTTAACACCTGGATAGAGTTCTACAAAAGGATAACCTTTTATGGCACAGAAAACAGAGGAAAGTTCAGCAACAACCATGTGAAAAGGTAATAAGCCATGTTGTTTCAATTGAGTATGTGTCATCTTGGGAAAAAGAAAATTGGAAAACTGTGGGGTTGGGGGGTGGGAAGACTTCGTGGAGCACAGCATGGTTTGACTGGCTATAAAACTGAATGGAAACATTCTTGCTAGGACAAAGGACATGCAACAAAATGGTTCGTTTGTTTACTACTACTACTATATTGTTGGAGTGAAAACAGGATAAAAGTGGCATCTTTTTTATTAAAACCATTGAATTTCAACAGTCACTGAAACCATCACTTTACAAAACTATTGGTACTTTCACATGATAAAGATTTGCTGCTCACAACTGAATGGGCATTTTTGCTACATTGATAAAGATTCAAAGAACATGATGAATTTATGCAATTAAGTTTTTGTTTAGATTATTAGAACGAGTCATAATTGATTGCTCATCTCCCTAACTACATTAATGACTCCCTAATTAGCAAAACTTATCAGTATCTGTGGCTGGAGGGTTAATGCCTAGTGAAAAAAGTACAGGTGTGAAATAACTCAATTTACAATATCAGAAAATGTTAATGATCTCTCACAAAGAGGCAAGGTCCCATGAAAAATAATCTGAATTCCTATTACTACCTACTGACAATTAGAGTTTTACATCATGCAGAAATTACTATACTTATCTTCTCATTAGCAACTAATCTCACTCATTCTTCTTGCCAAGCCAATTATAAGAAATTTTCTAGACTGAAATGAATTAATAGGACATTTGGACCTCAGTCATTTTTCTCATGACTGAATAATTGATAACTACTTGTACATAAAGCCAACACTGTTGTGTTGTGTAGTCACTAGAACGAAGGACAATAAAAGCTTTTAAATATAAAATTAATATAAACTTCTGTCACTTTATAATGAATTAGCCATCATATGTTTTTAGTATAGAATTCAGATTCTGAATTCACAACTGAGGTGAAAAACAGACGATTCTGAAAATGTAGGGTCAGCATCTAATCATTAATTGTGAAACAATTTTGAGCAGCTACCATGGAGCCGACAGGATTTTAAGATGAAATAAAATAGTTCATATGTGAACAAGCCATCAGAATTATAATATTCTAAAGAGTGGTTTCATTTATTTAAGCCACAGTTTTATTGATGTTTTATCTTTGGAGTTCAAACCAGAGTAGGCTTTCTATACAACAGATAGAGTCCCTTTCTACATTAAATCATAGGGGCAATGGCTGTTTCTGATCATTGTCTGCAGGCTGTGAATTCTGTCATAAGCCTCACAGCAATGGTGAGATAAGGCTTGAATTGTCAGGCTCTGACACAAGAGGAGGAGGTAGAAACAGAGAGGGGGCTACATGGTAGAAACCTGGGTCGGAGGAGGGGGGAAATCTCTTTTCTCACCAACTACAGTCAGTCTGAAAAGGGGAGCAGGGATGCCACTGCCACCTCTCCCCAAATTTCCTGCACAGTGAAGAGCCTCAGTGGGGGCTCCGGAGAGCTTTGAGCAGCCAAGAGGAATGGTGGAGCCAGAGGCTGAAGGAAACAAACAGGAGTTCCAACAGAAGAATGCAATCTTGCTGCCTAGAACCAGCACTGCCTTGCAGGTGGTAGAAGACCCACCCATCCAGGAAGAGGACACATTTGCAGGCTGGACATTCCCACAAGGTGAGTAAATCTCACAAGTGAGTTAATCAAGCATTGCTTTTAAAAGTTTGACAGGCAGGACATGGAAACTTGTTGAAACGTCATTGTTGCTTCCATCCTGTTCTGAACTTTCCCCCCTTCTCTGGAACTCCTGAACCATGACTCCCAAGCCTTGTGTCTGCTGCTGAACCTGTTATTTGCCTCAATCAAAATCTCTTTCTTACTTACAAATAAGAGCCTCTGCTTGCATGTTGTGGGATGGGCAAATTTTTCTAGAGAACAACAGATACATTGATTCTGGTAGCTGGAAGGGCCAGCTACTTCAACATTCCCTAGGTATAAATATCTACACCTGCTCAAAGTTTAGATCTGCCTTTTTATTGGCTTTTACCAAGATTAAGGACAGCAACTATCTAGGGCTCCTTTCTGACTATTTTGAAGTCAAGTTAGGAATGAAGGGGCAGACTGTAGATGCTTCTTTTTGAAACCTCTAACATATCTGAGGCACCTCATAGCAGATCATTTCACCAATGCATCAAAGCTATGACAAATTATACCTTCCACTATATTTTAATCCATTTGCATTTTATGGGCCTTTGGACCAACTGTTTACAAATGTCTCTTACCTCTGCACCTGTGTTTACATGGACTTTCCTTTAAAACAGTAAAGGCAAACTATACATGACAACAGGAGACACATTTCTTCCAACATGGGTCTTCCCATTCATGTCTATAGTGGGGCTGGGATGCTATTTAAAGCAAACTGAGCAGAAGATGAACAAAGAAAGAACTCCCACTTTCAACAGAAAATAAATGCCCACTAGCTTTGCTTTTAATCTTTTTAGTTAAAATATTCTGAAGATCAAAGCGGCCTTTTCATGCCAATGGCTAGTATAAGAAAAATGCCTTCAAGCAAACTGTTCAGTGAATCCATAAGTCATCACAGAGCAGAACAGGGAACACAAATCTGCAAAAGGTCAATGGATAACAAGAATTTTTTTTGCATTCTTGAAAAACTTTCATTTGAAAACTACTTTGAAATAACCAGTAAAAGGAGAATAATTGGGTATGGGTCCTACTAAACAGACAAGTGCTAAATAATCATAATAATGAACTTCAGGAATAGGTTCAAGTGAATAGTATGCACATGTGTATTGAGAGGAAATGCTACTTTTTATTTATTCTATTTGCTACATTATATCATCCCTTTCCACAAAGAAGTTCAAATAAGCACACATGGTCCCCACACCCCATTTTATCCTTGTAACTACTGTGTAAAGTAGTTTACACAGAGATTGTGACTGACTCAGTGAGCTACACTGCTGAGCAGTGGTGTGAATTCAGGTCTCCCTAGTCCTACTCCAAACTTTATATACTGCACACTTCCATGGATGCATGCAAACCATGTTGGTGGCAAAGAAAAAATAGGCATAAAAGGAGAATTCCTTGATGCCAAGATCCAGGTTTGGGGCAAGTATTCTTTGATGTGAGAACACCAGCAGAAATTTAAAATCACAAAATATGCAGCAATGTAAAGCATGGAAATATAGACTGTTAGACCTTTAATATATGTGCCCTTGTGAGTTCCAAAAGTGTACCCATAGATCGTTGCTCCCACCAAATATGCCCAAATATGCCCTTCTGGTACTGGTTCCCGTCTTCCCCTAGCTTAGAAAAAGGCCACACAATTGGTAAGTTAAAATTTGGTTAATTTACAAGCTCTTCCAAGGTTAGGTTCATGTGCCATACATGAGTCAGAAAACTTGGCTTAGTCACAGTGATGAAGTGTCTAAATTATTGGTATAAGAACTCTCAAGAAAGGCTTGTTAGAGCCATGTGGTCTGAACTTGGAGCAACCAGCTCAGAACCTCTTCACACGTTGAGCTTCTCTGGTAGACCAAGAAGAACAATAGGCTTGATGATCTCCCTCCCAGGGTGAGGGGGAGTGACCTAGTTAAGTTTTGCAGGACAGCTTACTTCCTTCATGCATTAATTAGATTTAAGCATGATAGTTATATGAAGCTAGTTTCCCTACAAACCAGACACCCAGAAAAGTGAAATAAAATGTCACTATGCACTATTTTGCTGCACCATAAACAGCACTATTGCAGCTTGTTATTTCACCTCATTTTGTTTGCTCAGATCACAAGTTTAAATTCCACACATTCTATAGTCACCCAAAGAAGTATATTGTGTTAAAGCTCAATGAAGTTATAATCTCCTTCAGGTTAGTTAAAATTACATTAAAATTTCACTTATACCATATAAATACTTTCAGAATACAGTACAGTCAGTGTGGGTTAGTGCATAGAGATTTTACTACAATCTGAGAGACTGAGGTTCAAATTCCCACTTCACCACAAACCTCCTTGGATGCCCCTGGGCCAGTCCTCCTCTTTCTCACAGTGTTGTTGCAAGGATGAAATGGGGGAGGAGACTATATTCACCATGTTGAGATAATTGTAATAATAATGATCCTTGCCCATTTACTAGAGGATATAGTATAATGCCTTCCAATCATTTCAGCTCAGAAACCAATGAATAGGAATATACAGTACAACCACTTACTATTTCAATTGATTGTTTCCATTTAAACTGAGAGAAAACAAAGTATGTTTGAATTATTATGAGCGGGACACGAAGGAGGTCCTCGCTTATTTCTTTGTGACGTCTTCTTAGCTACAGTTTTTAGAATGCTACAGATAAATCATAATTTGGCCAGAAGGCAGAGTTTATGGATTTCATTCAAATCCCCCTTGCATTTGCTTTCACAATTCAAACACTGGCTTCATCTGCACATGATGCTAGTTTAAAATAAACCTCATTTTAAACAAACTATGATTTAACATGAACAAGACAGTGTTCACTTCTCAAAAAAAATGATAATTGGAAGTCAATGTTTATTCTTGGCTTACCACTCATGATTTCTTTGGAGAAACCAACAATAAGTGCTCGTCTGCATGCAGTGCTAAGCCCAGGAGTCAAACTCTCTGGTTCTTTCCTCCCCGTGTGGTATGGGTAGGAGCAGAGGAGAAACAAATCAAGCACTATTGAGTAGAATGCACTAACACATTCCTTGCTAGCTTTAAACCATAGTTTGTTTAAAATATTAAACTCTGGCTTGATGCTGCATGTGAACCAGGCCACAGCCAACTCAGTATGTAATTTTTAACCAAGATGCAATGTTTTGCAAGGGTAAAGAAAGACTGAAATGGCTGTAAATTGGTTTTCAAGTAATTGGAAAACAAACTTCTCAGTCTGCATGCAGGGGCCATTAGATAAAAAAATTATTTTAAACATGGCTAATGTTTCAATAAACCACACTCATTTTTGTTGTTAAGAAAACTCAGTAGACAACTGCAGCACAGCACATGGTTTCCTGGTAGACTGACTGCATGGGAGTTTCAGTGAGGAGTAGTACACATTCCATGAATGCACAAATGCTCTTCAGAGACATCAAAATGTGATTTAAACAACTGCTTCCCTTCTACACATAATTAGAATGTTAGATGGCCAAGTGGATATTGCACTCAGAGCTTCATTCTAGCCTTTAAACAGACAGTGATCAGATGGCTTATTATCTTTATACCATAGTTAACATAATTAAAAAATTAAACCTATTTTTCTCTAATCCTGCAGATTGTTTATAGATATGGTTTTGAGTATGTATGACAAAACAAAATGACTCTTGAGAGAGAAGGGCAGACTTATTTAGCTACTCACAGCAAGGGTTAATTTAAATCCTGATAAAGTCTTCAATCAAGCAATACTCAAATTTTACAGATATTCAGCTGTAATGTCATTTTCTCGCACTAACCTGTCAGTCAGAAAGGCTAAGGAATGATAAAACTGCCATCCCCACTAGCTTATATATATCTTGCTTGATTAAATCTCTTTCTGGAAGACATCCATCTTTTGTTCAATCTCCAGTGAGCATTTGTTTATTGATTATTCTCTGGATGAAAGAACAAAACAAAAACTATTCAATAGTCAAAAAAATTAATGTAAAGGGATGAATGATAACTAACACAGCAGCAGGATTTTCCTAGAAAACTATATCATATCTTTAATAGTTTCAAATGAAAAATTCATCCAAAGGGCAGTTTATAATATAAAAACTCAAAAATATATAACATAATAACAAAAAATAACAATGACCCCCACATACAGACACAGTTTAAAAGGCCATAGATTTTTTGTAATTAGCCAAAGGCTTGGGAGAAGAGGAATGTTTTTGCCTGGAGCCTAAAGACATGTAATAAAGGTGCCAGGCAAGCCTCCCTGGGAAGAGCATTCCATAAGGGGGGGGGGGGGAGCCACCACTGAAAAGTCCCATTATCATGCTGCCATCCTCCAGACCTCTCATGTGAAGAAAGGCCTCAGATGATGATCGCACGGTCCAGGTCGGTTCATATGCAAAGAGACAGTCTTTGAGGTACCTTGGTCCTGAGCCGTTTAAGGCTTTATAGGTCAAAACCAGCACTTTGAATTGGGCCCCAAAACTAATTGGCAGCCAGTGCAGTCAGGCCAGGATTGGGCCTGTAAGTGACTAGCAGGAATCTGAGCATTCAATTCCTTCCTTTTAACTGTTGCTACTTGAATGCCTCTTCTGCCTATCCAGAAAAGCAGAGTCTTGTGAAACATGTACTGTGTTGCAGCATCAATGATGAGACAATGAAGCAGAAAAAAGAGGAAATACCTTGTCACAGCCTTCTGCAAAATATGCCAAAGCTACTGAGAATGACAGGCTCGATGTGTTTATTATTCTCAAATGCCAAACCAGGCTTTCTAAGGGCAAAGATCCCCTAGAAATGGCTTGCTCCTGTTTCATCTTGTAGGTTGGATATCACATACTAAAGAATAATAGCAACAATGGCAACACTTAAGCATTCAAACTATGCTGCACTCATATTGCATTTTAAGGAGCCGATATGATTCCATTAATCTTTGGGTGAGGTGGACCATTCAAATGGGCCCATCACTCTTGCAGGGAGGAACTGTCACCACCATCCCAAACTTTACCAGATGCTGGACTGACCATGACAGTAGAATGCTTTGCATCAAGTGTTTGCCCTGCTCATTGTGTTCAACCAATGACCATTTGATACAACCCTGTGGTTGGGACAGAGGCTATGAAGTCCTAGGTTGTAAAACAGCAGCCTCCATCCGGATGTTAAAGTCACCCAGATTAGACAAATTCGTGATGGCTATGCTCTACCCCCACATTCGGAGACAGCAATGCTTCTGAGTGCTCTTGTTCTGCTCCCTGGTTTCCCACAGGCACCTGGTTGGCCTGTGTGAGAACAGGATGCTGGACTAGATGGGCCATTGGCCTGATCCAGCAGGCTCTTCTTAGATTTTTATGTGAAGATTTATGCCTACAATGACTTTAGATAAGTCCAAGAGATGAAGAAATTCTTGTAAATTGTTAAATGGACAGAGGACATGTAGAACAAATACTGTATCAATAGTGTTCAAAGTCTGTAGAGAGAATTATGGCACAATCCTATACATAGCTAACTCAGAAGTATCACTGAGTTCAGTGAGACTTCTAGGGAAGTGGGTATACTTCTAGGGAAGTGGGTATAGGATTGCTCAGTTACTTCAACAGGAATAGAGTGCCTATTGGGGCGGGGCTTTGTGGTAACTATGACAAGGAGTTTCCTCAATAGTTGTGTGTATGTCATTTCACTATAACTACCAAATTGCTCAAATTTGCATAATGTAAGTATGGCAGATTGTGTCTGTAATAAGCACCAACCGGTTTGCCTCTCTTCAATGTTACAAATCAATTTCTTCTCCTTCCTACATGCGAGTGTGAACAATTTCCATTTTTAAGTTGCATGTTAAGACTGAACCTACTAGTTAGAAATTGTTATTACTGACATTTTTACGAAGGTACATGGGAGGGTTTTGCTAACCAAACTCCTGCAAACTGAAAATATGAGGCTAATGTTAGTCTTCAGAAAACATCCTGCATTGGCCTGAATATAAGCCTCACTTTTTCCCCCAAATTCTGTCCATGAAAAGTTAAAGTACGGCTTATATTTGTGACCTTACAGTATGCAGCCAGGAGCACAGGGCAAACAGCACCAGGAGCACAGCAAAGTGGCATCTGCCCCACGCGTAGCCCCCCCATCCTCTCCCCCAAGGACAGGAAAGGAGAGAGCAAGGAAGGGTAAAGGCTGCCGGCAACGCAGCATAGCTCCCCTCCCCCCACCCAGTATGCAACCAGGAGCAGTGAGAAATGGAGCAGCTTATATTCAGGTATTTTTTCTCTCTCCCCCCCCCCCATTTTAACGGTGGGGCTTATATTCAAGTGCGGCTTATATTTGGGCCAATATGGTATTGGTGCTGAACATTTTTCTGACATGACCAATAAATATGTAAAGATTCACAAATTACAAACCCTGTGCCGAGTTCATTGGCTTTGACTGGTGTTTGATTTGTTGAGAGAGGTCCATTGATGTCTTTTTGGGAGTGAGAGGTAACATTTCATTGACCCTCAGGGTCCCTTCCAATTCTACAACTCTATGGATGCAGCTCAGGTCTAATATAAGGCACATGTCTGCATTATAATATACAATGACGCAACGCTGATTTGTTCAGTATACACCATTATTGTCAAATAGGAAGCGTAAGTAAATTGTTGTACACTGTTCTGGTTGAATGACATGAAGTAGTGAGGTATAAAGAAACTATCATTAGAATCGCTTCACAAAGAAAGAAGAAAATGAATTGGCTCTTACTGTAGTTAAGGAACAGATACTAGTATTTCTTAAGTAAAGATGCTTAAAATAAGAAGGGTGTAGTTCAGGAGCCTGGATCAATAAGTTCATAACCATATTGATTGAGCATCTATTTTCCTGCTTCATGTCACATCACCCACAAGATGTCACTCACACAAATGTCTTCCCAAATTTCATGTATCATTTTTGCTACCTGCTGCTTAATGGCTGACTTGTTCACTGGATAAAAGTATATAGCTAATGACAGAAAAACACAAATGCAGTAACTGGACAATCAAGTATTTTATATGTAAGATTGATATAGAAGGGCTCACATAAGAACTCCTCCATTCAATAAAAGCTAAGAGAAATATATCATTGCATATTCTATCATTTCCTTCTATCTCAGAAGTGTTCTACTCACAGCTCACCATATAAATAGCAAGTAAATAGAGAGTTGTTTTGTGCTTTCTTGTAAATTAGGGACATTTCCCTTTGCTGTTCATAGATTTAAGTTTAGAGCTACTGGGTAATTTTCTACACACAAGGAAGCCTTCAGCCACTCTGTTGCTCCCCAGTCCTTTTATTATTATTATTCCTGTGACTCGCTGATCTAAGCCAAAGTTTGACTTAGTTTGTTCTCTGAACCTGGGCTTGCGGTCAAGCACCTCTCTAACACTAGCTGTAAACAAGAACAAACTCTTGGATAATGAAGAAGGGCCCAGAGTGGATGGCATGATGTACCAAACCTTGGTTTAGCTCAGTGAGGGACAGAAAGAAGAGGGTCATGGAGGAGGAAAGCAGCTGCAAGTGCCTCTCTAGGAACATGCACATTTGTGTGCTTCCACTAAGCCACCGTTTGGGGCTTACCATATCATGAGAACCAGGAGCTTCATGATAACAGTTTCACTGTCATTAAATATCTTGATTGGTCAGGGATTTGATCTTGCATTACTGTTTGGGGGTTTTTAAGAGAGGGGCAACAATCAAGAGATTATAGCGGCACAACAGTAATAATCAGCCTCAAGCTGACACTTCCCTCCACTCCCTGGCTGCTGCTATGTTTTGTAGCCTATGGGTCACATTTATTTATGTGCATATTAAAAGATTTATACCTCACCTTTCAAGACAAATGTCCTCACAAGGCTGAGTACAAAACCAGTGATAAAATATATAAAATCAGCATTTTAATATCTACAATTATACTACTTTAAATGAACAGTAACAGTAAGACTCAGAAACTAATGAAAATTAATGAAAAATCTATTAGAATACAAACATGGCATTGCACTGCCACATTGTGTAGCAAACAATACATTTTCCCATCACTGACCTTAGTGGGACACACTAAGAGGTAGCACAATTGTCATCCTATTTAAGCTAATGTAAGCATTCTTTAGAACAATCATTTAGTTTTATTTTATCATCTGTTTAAATTGCCTGTTTAGTTTAATTTGCTGAATTAATTTGTATGCTTTAATATTATTATTATTATTATTATTATTATTATTATTATTTATTACTATGGTAGTTATTTTTATTTGTATTCTTTGTTTCTTTGAAGACTGTTAGCTGCCATGAGAATATAAATCTATGTTGAAGGTACAAAATATAAATTATGTAAATAAAATAAATAAAAAACTCCAATTCTATTTCGCATTTCTTAGACTACTGACACCTAGTCAAAAAAGAAAGAAAGAAATAGACCTTCAGTTTTCTTAAATCTATTTCTTTTCAAATAAATTACTTATTGGGACTTTGACTGACTCTTGCATAGGTACAGCCATCTTTTCCTAGATGAATGTAACCTTAAGAAAAATAGCATGAACAATCATTTTGCATGAAAAAAAAAATTCACCAAAGGGGTTGCCCTGTTAAATGAGGTTCTGAATAAATACCATGCCCTGGATCAGAATTTCCTATTTAAATGGTAATTGTAAAGACATAGCCCCATACAGTATTTTAGTACCAGAGTCTCTAGAACCATTTGGGAACAATTTTGTCATCTGCTGCTTTGTTGAAAATCTGGAAAGATTTTGCATAAAACAAGCAATCAGATGTAGAATGTGGCTGATGACATCTTATTAAGAGGTTTGCACAGTATCATTTTTATTAGCGTTAATAGACTTGCTCCCCTAGAAGACTCTTTTAAAAAAATATCTCATTTCACTTGAAAATAGTATTGTATGTTGGAAACAAATGAATATGTGAAATATGCACCCAAACCAGTTTTACAACCAAACTCCTGGTTATATGCAAAATGTATTGCTATATCACAGTTCATAAGTTCCACTGCTCAAGGAATACACTCTTAGGGTTCCAGTATTGTTACAATGGCTTTAGTGATACTTTGGTCAAGATTTTGGTATTCTTGCACAGTCAGCTGAACCGCCTTCTGATCTGAGTGAGCAATTTCCCTTATTGCACTCTATGGAATGTAAAGGCCCACAGAAACCATATAGGCAAATATGCAGTGACTAAAATAAATAGATCAATGGTGGGAGATTCCTGCAGGACCAAACTGGCCAAGTCTTCTTGTACCACCTATCCCATGGGGTCAGGACGCCTAAGATTTCAGATCAACCTTCTGTCCGTTCCTGATCTAAAGGACTCTTTGAAACCTGACCATTGTTAAGAAAACACAGGTATCCGGTGTCTCTGCAATATTTTAAAAAGCCAGTTTCTCAAAGGATTGCTTTATATAACAAGGAGAAATACTTTTGTTTGGTTCTCTTGGTTCTCTTGGTGTATCCAATAGAGCACAAAACTTTAGAACCAATAGAATTCTGCCCACAAGGCATATTTTTCCTATTAACAAACTATGCTTTTCAAGTCCTTCACAGCATTACTGGGACATAAACATCCCTATTAACAATAGTATGTTCTTCACCTGCTAAATCGGTTTACCCCTCAGATAGTAATTTGACTAGTGTGCACAAAGCAAAAGAAAAATTTGTGTGCATTTGCAACCTACTGATCTATTTCTAACAAAGAAAGAGGCATAACTTTCAAACTACAGGTTGCAGTCAAGGTTCCTCTTGAAAATTACATCAATGAAAGAGCCAGAGCTTTGTCACTTTTCAAAAGCTTGAGCTATACCAAGTAAAAATGGTAACTTTAAAGTCAGGAGTGTTATTAAGTCTGTCACTTGCTGTCACCACAGGAGCTATCTTCACTTGTAACAAACACTTATGATGGCCAGACTTCTTTTGTCTGGGAAAAATGAGCATACCTTTTCCCAACAGAAAGTAATATTCCTTAGACAAAACCAATTTTACCCCTACACAGTTACATAAAGTAATATTAGAACACTTTATTGGATAATAAATGTGGGCTTGAATTTAAGAAGAAGTGAAGAAGAAGAAAAACCAGACCTCTTCAATCTGTTCATATACTGAACCGATTTGTATCCCAATTTAGTTACTGAAGAGTTGATAGACAAATTGATATATGAATATCCCCAAGCTCTGAAGGTTTTATCTAGCATTCTGTAGAATTGAATATTTACAAGCAGTAACGATAAGCCGAGAATTGCAGGCTGCAGAAGTATGAACGATGAAATGCTTTACTAGAAAAGTAATAGAACACCATCTACCTCCATTATGATTTGCAATGGATGGCAAGATTCCTTTTGGAGTGAGCAATTAGATTTTTGTGTATATGCTTCAACCAATATAAAATACTAGCAACAGAACAATATAGCATTCTACATCTGTTATAAAAGCTAATGTGCTAAATTATCATTAAAAGCAGCTAAAAAAACCCTAAGCTCAGCAGATTGCTCACCATCTAATGCACACTGGAGGAAATTCTACTCAAAAGATTGTATATCATAATATATTGTTCCACCATCTATACCACCCCAAAAAACCTTGCACCCAAGGCTTTGTTTTAATACACTACACAGTTTCTGTGTTCTTACTACAAAGAGTACAACCAGCATCATTTTGGTTACAGAATAGGGTTTTGCATGATCTGTCTCACACACAAACAGTTTACATCAACATGATTTTAAGAGGAAGCAGTGTATGTGATGCTACAAACAGAGATTATATCATGATCCATATAGGCCGAGATCCAAAGACCCACCCAACTACCTTCATGTACCTGGTGGCTTTTGAATTATATTTCTCAAGCCTTACCTATTTTGCATGCAAACTGCTTTTGAAAGTGTGAGGATTTTAAATAGTGTTTTGTGATGCAGCATATGGAAGGGGAGGAACCCTGATGTTCAAAGGAAAGACAGAGAAGGATATCATTAGATGTTGCAGTCTGGCTATAGTATACTACATACTACAATATTCTGTTTTACAGCTCTCTATATTGAAGATCCCCCAAAAATAGTTTTCTTAGGGTACAGTAATTGGCAGGCAGTTCATAGCTGTCTTTCAAAGTCCACATGCACCAGCACTCCAACCAGTGCTTGCCCTGCAAACAAATACCTGCCAAGCAGTTGACAACCAAAGTAGCATTGTAATTCTATTTTTAATAATAAGGATAAAAAAATGTATGCACATTTAGTTCAAAATGATGTTGTGTCTATCATGTGTCCCAGCTTTCCCCAAAAAGCTTTGGGCAGTGGAGGAGGTGGGACTTTTCCTTCCAAAGGAAGTTCACAAATCACTCTTCTTTTTAACCAAAACAGTCTTGCTTATCCTAAGGATAGCAACTGGGCTTATACCAAATCAAACCTCCGCAAAAATGAGTCAAACTGCTGCATTAGCAGCACCAAAGTGACCTCCCTGGGGCACAAGCCTGGGCAGTGTGTGTGGAGGTCCTGGGCTGCCCAGACCACAACACCCCGCTCTCGGCCGCGCTGAGGAAAACTGCAGGAGTTGCTGGAAGGAGGTGTAAAGGGCACCATCCAACTGCCCTAGGGATTCTACTCTGTATTTCTGTAGGGTTTACTCCTTAGCCTTTTCTTCTCCCAAACATATTCCACAAGATCAGAAAAGTCCTTCCTCTAGATGGGGTATCTTCCAAGATGGATGAGCCCCATCTGCAGTCTTCCCTCTACAGTACTTGCAGAAACCGCCTTCTTGACTGTGGGATCCACCATTGGTCTCATCTGCCAGAGCCTGTCTTTGCATGCAGGGGAAGTCCCTAACTCACAGAGGGTTTGAGATCCATCAGCCACATTCACCTGGCTTAATCCGTTTAACCAGTTGAACCCGTTTCCTGAGATGTGGCTGCTGCCACATGCTGGCAGCTTCTAGGAGCCACAGGTGAGAGCTGAGTGCAGGGTGTGGACCAAAGGTGGACAAACTACCCCATATATCTGTCTGTGTATTAAATTTTGTTTAATAAATAAAAATATTAAAACTATTAATTGTGTCTGTATTCTCAATTAACTATATTAATTGTGTATATTAAATAATTATTTTGTGAACTCCTTAATTTATGATATAGAAATTTAATTTAGTTTGTGGCCCACATGTTCTGTGTCTTGCAGTCTGAATGGCTGGATCACCGTTGGGTACAAGATGGAATCCTGTGGGACACACAGGACAGCTCCCATGGTGCTGAACAGTAACCTCCCATGCTTATTTTCTGGAAACAGACCAAGAGGTAGGAGTGGAACCACTGAATTACAGTGCGCACAACCTCCACCTATCTGAGACACCTCTGTGGTATCAAAAGCCAATGAGAGATCAAGGAAAACAAGCAGGCTCACTCTCTCCCAATAAATGCTATCAACCACAGGCAACCAAAGCAGTTTCAGTGTCATGGCCAGGCCTGAAACCATACTGGGATGGATCCAAGTAATCAGCTTCCTCCAAGCATGTGTGAAGTTGGACCACCACTGCCTTCCCAAACACCTTGCCCAAAAAGGAGCTGTAATGAACCAGGAACAGTCACTCACTGCTACAGCTTAAGAGAGCTGTGTCACACAATAGAAGTCCAGGTTTGCCACCAAGTGTACATTTAATAGCCACAACCCATCCTAGCTCTCTGATGAGTGTGCCTTTGTGATTGTGAACACATTTTTAATGCATTCCTACAGCTTATTCAACATCTACTTAAAACCACAAAGTGAACCTAAGAAACAATTGAAAAAAGTGTCTTGATAAATATCCATTATCAGTGAATTGGCAGGTGCCCTTTAAAAAAAAAAGCTCATCAATTTTGATTTCCTAAAAAAGGCTCAACAACTTTGGTCCAACCCAGGAGCCAGCGGAGGTTGCTATGGTGCTGCAACAGCCATGCCAAATTTTACTATGGTTGTGTTTTTCAAGTGACATGAACTATTATTTTTAGAAGACAAGCACAGGAGAATTCTAATTTTTACAAAAGAATTACAGTTTTCTACTCTGTTGTAGTCTTCTTTTTAAGTTACTTGCATCAAAGAGAATTCCTACTGTTTTCAAATGACTTTTTGGCTATCAGACAGATGTTAAATCACCAGATAAATTGCACTTAATTCCCGCCCCCTCGTATCTCCTCTAACTTGTACTTTGAATTAACTGTTTAAAATTGTTTTCCTCCCCAAGAAGGCCCAAAAAGTCCTGAAGGATTATTTTGAGATAAATTTGAATACTACAGTGGAAAAAAGAATTATCTGGGACACAAGTAAGGCTGTGATGAGGGGGTTCTTGATACAACAGAATGCTGTAAAGAAAAGGACACAAAATGAGAAAAAAGATAAGATTCTGAAGAAAATTAAAGAATTTGAGAAGAAGTTAAGATTAAATCCGAAGTCACAGCCGATTCTGAGAGAAATTAAACTCTATCAAGCACAATATTCCAAATTGATAAATCAGGAAATAGAGTGGAAAGTTAAATTAATGAAACAAAGAACATTTGAATCGGCAAACAAATGTGGAAAACTGCTAGCATGGCAGTTGAAGAAGAGACAAAAATTAAATACTGTTACAAATTTAGAGGTTGAAGGAAGAAATACTCAGAACCCTGTGGATATCAGAAAATGCTTCCAGAGATATTTTAAAAAATTATATACTCAAGGGCCGCAAGATGAAATGGAGATAAAACAATTTTTGAAAAAAAATGGACTATCAAAATTATCACAGGAAAATAGAGTAATCCTGAACTCTAAAATAACACGACAAGAGATTGAACAAGCCATTCAGAACACGCAACTGGGCAAATCCCCAGGGCCAGATGGGCTCACCTCCAAGTACTATAAGACATTGAAAGACTATTTGATACAACCATTGTTGGAGGTTTGCAATGAAATTCTGGAGGGGAAGAAGGCGTCGGAATCGTGGAAAGAAGCGTTTATCACATTGATACAAAAATTGGAAACTGAAAAGACTCAACTTAAGAACTACCGCCCCATCTCTCTTTTAAACGTGGATTACAAAATATTTGCAGACATTTTAGCAAGTAGATTTAAAAAAGTTTTGAACCAAGTAATTCACAAGGACCAGGCAGGCTTTCTCCCAGGTAGACATTTGTTTGCTAATACAAGGAACATTATTGATATTTTGGAACTATTGCAAACAAATATCAACACAAAAGCAGTGTTATTTTCATCGATGCGGAGAAGGCCTTTGATAATATTTCTTGGAAATTTATGAAGGAAAATTTGGAAGGGATGGGAGTGGGACGGGGTTTTGGAAATGGGATAGATGCAATTTATTCAGAACAAAAGGCTAAACTGATAGTAAACAATGTGATTACAGAAGAGTTCAAAATTGAAAAAGGAACACGACAAGGCTGCCCTATTTCCCCATTGTTATTTATTTCGGTCCTGGAGGTGCTCTTGAACATGATTAGAGGGGACCGGTTGGTTAAAGGGATTGAGGTCGGAGAGAAACAATATAAACTTAAAGCGTTTGCAGATGACCTAGTTTTGACTCTACAGGAGCCAGAATCTAGTACGAAAAAAGTACTACAATTGATTCAAGAGTTTGGTCGGGTAGCGGGATTCAAATTAAACAAGCAGAAAACTAAGGTGTTGGGGGAAAATTTGACAGTTACAGAGTCAGAACGGTTTCAGAAAGAGACAGAGTTAAATGTGGTCAAAAAAGTAAAATACCTAGGGGTGAACATAACAGCAAAAAATCTGAGTCTATTTAAAGATAATTATGAGAAATGTTGGGTTGAAATTAAGAGAGACTTAGAAACTTGGACAAGATTGAAACTTTCCTTGTTAGGCCGAATTGCTGCTATAAAGATGAATGTATTGCCAAAAATGCTGTTTTTATTTCAAACATTGCAGATTGTGGACAAAACAGAGTGTTTCCGGAAGTGGCAGAGAGATATTTCCAAATTTGTCTGGCAGGGCAAAAAGCCCAGAATTAAGTTTAAGATATTAACTGATGCGAAAGAAAGAGGGGGCTTTGCCCTGCCAGACTTAAGGCTGTATTATGAATCAGCAGCTTTCTGCTGGTTAAAAGATTGGCTGCTTCTTGAGAATACTGATGTATTGGAGTATGACAAGGTTAAGATTAATAGGAATTTCAAGAACCATATCGTCAGAAAAGCATTGTTTAATGTCTGGACAAAATACAAAGACTTATTGGAAAACAAAACTCCAAGGTGGCTTTCACCATTGGAAGCTAAGGCCCGAAAAAGACTCAATATGGAGGCCAAATGGCCGAAATATTGGGAAATATTAGAAAAAGATGGAGACAACTGGAAATTGCAGAGTCAGGAGAAAATGAAAGACAAAGTGCGAGATTGGTTACATTATGCTCAGATTAAAGAAGTTTTTAAACTTGATAAAAAGCTAGGATTCCAGGTGGAAAAATCGAAGTTAGAAACGGAACTGTTAGAGCCTAAGACTAAGGTACTTTCAAGAATGTATAACTTGCTGTTAAAATGGAACACACAAGATGAAATGGTTAAATCGGCTATGATAAAGTGGGCACAGGACATTGGGTACAATATTATGTTTGAGGACTGGGAAAAATTGTGGACTACTGGGCTGAATTTCACTGCATGTAATGCTTTGAAAGAAAATGTAATGAAAATGATATACAGATGGTACATGACCCCAGTCAAACTTGCAAAAATATACCACTTGTCTGATAATAAGTGTTGGAAATGTAAGGAAAATGAAGGAACGTTCTTTCACCTTTGGTGGACTTGCCCTAAAGTGAAGGCTTTCTGGGAAATGATATATAATGAGCTGAAAAAGGTATTTAAGTATACCTTCCTTAAGAAACCAGAGGCCTTCCTTTTGGGTATTGTTGGCCAAGGGGTACTAAAGAAGGATCGAACATTTTTTATGTATGCAACAACAGCAGCAAGGATACTCGTTGCCAAGCATTGGAAAACTCAAGATCTACCCACACTGGAAGAATGGCAGATGCAACTGATGGACTATATGGAACTGGACGAGATGACGGGCAGAATCCGAGACCTGGGAGAGGAGACGGTGGAAGAAGATTGGAGAAAATTTAAGATTTATTTGCAAAAGTATTGTAAATTGTATGAATGTTAAGCAGGATGTTTGATCATAAACAATTGGGCACCATGGAAACAAATGAAGTGAATTATGAAGATAAGTTAAATTTATGAAAAAACTAAATTTTTAGATAATTATTGGGTTAATCTTAATGCACTGAAGAGGAAATAAACATATCTAAAATTTAAGATATAACATTGTAAAAATGGATTTTAAGGTGGGGATAAGGTGAGAAATTGCTGGTTTAATTTTTATAAATTTGGAACGTAGGAGCGGGAGATGTGAGAAAGTCCAAGGAGGATCAGAAAATATGTTATGACACATGACATTTTTGTATGTTTTATTTTGTTTGTTGTATTTAAAAAATCTTTAATAAAAATTATAAAAAAATAAAAAATAAAATTGTTTTCCTCCTTGCTGAACACTCTGGAATGAATTACCGTACTCTCATTTTGGAGTCCATGGTTTAGAAATGTAATGTCAAGTAAAAACATGCTTTTTTATTTTTTGGTTGACTTAGGTGTCTAAATAGCTGCTTATATACTAGGACCTTAAATACTATATAATGATTTAAATATCAATTCACTTAAATGCTGATCTACATACAGAAATGTTTGCAGGTGGTGTTTCTAAAGAATGTCACAATTTTAAAAAAATGTAAAACACAACTGCTATGCTGAGTGTGCTTTGGATGATAAACATCCTTTATAAGTTGCCAATGAAAACAGATCCCTGTTTTTTTTAAAACAAACAAGACTATGTTCCTTAAACCTGGGTCTTTAAAACAGGCTTACTTAATCAATAAACTGAAGTTGTTTGGTTCCTGCCGAATCAGCACAATTAAAACATACCAACTCTGCTATTATCGCCTCAAGCTACAGCCTTCAGCCACAGCATTTTTACCTTTTTATGTTTGCAAGAGGATCTGCAACTGCTGATGTGGGGTTTTCCACACAACATCTACAGGGATTAGTTCATAAGAAGTACAGAAGCATGTTTACTGGATGCAGAATTGCTCAAAGATCATCCATGGCACCAAGAAGAAAAATGCCTGTGATGTTTTATCTTTCAGCAATGACCTGCACAGGGAGGAAACAACTGACACTCCATTAGCCTCCAATTTGTCCTCCAAAAGTGTAGGGTCAGAATTTAAATGTAATCACAGGCTGTAATACCACAATTGTCCTTATTCAAATATATATTTAAAATGCATATAGAATGATAATGATCTTTAATCGCTGAGACACATATTAAATACATCCCTAATGAAAAAGGAACATTGTTTTCACAGGCCACAAGCCAATGAATTCAGAAACTACCTCCATGCAGCGAACTAATATTTTCTCACACTATTTTTATCCATCAAACAATATTCCCATGAGTAATGTTATCAACTTACTTTTGAAAACTCAAGAGACTTTATAATATTTGTCTGGCAGGGAGTAAAAAAAAGTACACTAGTCTTAGCAAAAAGATCTGTGACCTTTGCATTTTATTAATTACTCTTATTGTTATCATTTCAATCAAAGTATTATTGGTTCATTCATAGCCATTTCAATTTGTCACTTTTGAATAACGCCAGGACCACCAAGGCAACAAAATAATTCCTAATGTTAGAATACAAAGGATATTGGAGTAGGTTAGGCTGGCCGGCAGGCGAGACAGGTGGCATGAGTGACCAGACCATCAGTGTGAGCAAGCAGGCCTTCCCATTCTCCTCCTGTTGCTGTTGACATGAGCATTGGCAGCGGGGAGGGGAATGAAGAGAAGAAATATTTCCTCTCCTTCATCCTCCCCCTGCCACTGCCAGAAGGAAACCTGCACTGGTGCACGGGACAAAGGGGACTAAGACTTTTCTCCCCTTCATTCCCCTCCCACCACCAGTTGCAGCAGTGGCGGGAGGAGTACTGGGATGGAGGAGCTGTAAGGGGATGGGGAGAGAGATTTTGGGGTGTGCTATGGGGAAGTGGGGTTGGGCAAGTTGTGAGGGGATAGGGGAACAGATACTTTGGGTGAAATGTAAAGGGAGAGGGTTGACAATGGAGTGGTAGGCAGGAGCATTTGGTGAGCAGTCTACACAGGGGCAGCCCTTAGTAAATTCAAATTTACTAAACAAATAATCTAAATACACAAGTACAGAGCAAAACTAAATCTAACAAACAATAAAGTTCACAACTTCTGCTGCATATCTCCAAGAAGCTTCAACAGCCTAGGAGATAGGACCTCTCATCATGCTAAATTGCTTGCAGAGGAGACTGACAGCAGTTAAAGGGAAATACTAGGGAGAGTATGAAAGTTTCAACTGTTAGTGCAGGTCTTACTGCATTTCCAAAGGCCAAGTAAAGTGTTAAAGTGTCTACCTAACTCCAGAAAGCAGAAGAGACTGTTAAAATTTCCCTAGGAAGGGAGTTCCATTTCACAGTCTTCACTGTCACTGTGTAAGCCAAGTCCAGAAATCTTGCTAGCAATTATCAGCAAAGAGAAGAGAACTGTGTGAATTCAAAGTACATGTTTTGACAATAATAGTATGAAAAAACAGCACGGCCCCTGCAACCCTTAGTTCTTCCAACTCAGTATCTAGGCCTGAACTAGGAGTATGTTGTCAAAGTCATCAGGGAGTCTCTTTACAAAGTACAAACTAGTCGTTCTTCTTTACGAGCACTGTCATAGCTCCTAATGATGAGGATTAGAAAGCAGCAAGCAATACTAGCAAGAATAAGAACAACTTTGTCAGAGCTAGAGTCCTTGATGGCCTTTATGTTAAAAGTAGCATCAGGGTTGAGAGCATGCCAGAAATTTCCCTTCATTCAGAACCTTGTTTGTTGTGTGAAAGGGAATGACTGAAGTTGACTGAAGATTCTGTTCCACAATTCATATTTGGGTTTCCCCGTCATAACATTTCTCTGCTCAGAAGGTCCATCTCCTGATATTCTTTCCATTAGGGTATAAATCTGGATACTAGTAGCTAAGATTTTGCTTTTACTGAAGGCCAATGCCGTGTAGTTTAGTTTTTGGGAAAGCATGAACATGGGCTCTAAGTAGCATTTGAAATCAAGAATAAAGGAAGTCAGTGTCATCAGAGTGCTCAAATGCTGCTGATGAGAAGGCATGTGGTTTCTGATTCTGTGACTTTGTATCAATGCCATCTGCACTGAGAAACCCCTTGGTACCGAGACTGTGGTACTCTGGTTAATAAGGCTAGAGCTTGAAGCCAAGAAGCTCTCTAAATAACAAGGATGTTGCTTGGTATCAAGACTGCCCATGCTGAGAAGCTTTCTAGGCACTGATTCTATAATTTGGCACAAAGAAATCTCTGCTCACTTACCTATAAATGGTGTGACAGTTGCAGCCGACACAGTCCCACTGCCATCATCTGGCCTCTCCGTTGTAGGCCAATGGCAGATAGGCCCGGAAGTGGGACCTTGGTAGGGCAGAGCTGACTGGGAATCATTCAGGCCTGCTCCACAGCCTTAAAATCAGGCCTGCCTCCTTGACCGACACCACCACTGCCTTTCAGATCTCTCTCCCTTAACTCATTGTTGCAATCTTTCACTTGTGTGTTATATCTTATTCAACCTTGCTATGAATCACTTCGGTCGCCAGATTGAAGGACAGGGAAGAATTTTGCCCTCAGGCTAATTGGGCCCAACTAGGGGTTATTGCCTACCTCACAGCAATCGTTACAACTTTTGGGGATATGACATTGGGTAAGATCTTTAGTCTGTGTCAGAGGAGGAGATATAAGCTTCTGCCTTCCTCTCCAAGGCAGTGGGGTATCCCGTTAAAGGAATCCTGGCGTAAGGTGCTTCTGTCTGTACACTGAGATGGGAACCAAGGACAATAGCACTCCCCAATGTGGTGAACCTGTCAGGATTGTACCTATTTGATATATGTCACATGTCAACCCTTCCGCAGATTTGACCCTTCTGGTAATTGTCCAGCAGATGGGCTGGATGATATGGGTGATGCCAAGCCAAAACTCACTTACGTGGCCTAATATGAACCCAATAATCTTTTCAGTGGTCCCTTCATAGGGAGCTGGTGTTTGTCCACAGAGTGATTTCTGGGTCATGTAGCCAGCAAGACTAAACCACTTCTGGCGCAATTGGACACTGTGACGGAAGCCAGAGCACATGGAAATGCCATTTATCTTCCCGCCACGGTGGTACCTATTTATCTACTTGCACTGGTACACTTTTGAACTGCTAGGTTGGCAGAAGCTGAGACAGAGCAACGGGAGCTCACCCTGTCATGCAGATTTGAACTGCCAACCTTCCAATCGGCAAGCCCAAGAAGCTCAATGGTTTAGACCACTGTGCCACCTGCGTCTCTAGATTCGGATGGTATCTTTACAGGAGTAGAATTGCTGGAAACCCAACAGCTTGTTATTGGGTGTTAACTTTTGCATATGGATTTTTCCCCCAAACTTTAATTTTAAAAACTTTTTTTAAAAAAAAAAAGAAACTCAACAGCTAATTCATGAGAGTGGATGGTCTACAAGCCAAAGTCAGAATCTGTCATCCTCTGGGCCACACAGTCAACAAGTGTCATCAAGACTATTGCAGCAATGAAGGCAGGTGTTCCAAGAGGCACCTGGCAGTCCATACCTGGTTTAGTAAACTCATGCTGCGGTCAGGCATCAGACACTCTGGGGCCATACCCCTGGAGATAAAGGCCAACAGTACTGGGGTCGGATTGGGCTTCCAAAGGCATAAATTCAGGGGATGTTCAGTTAATAAATCCCCAAAGCCAAAGAGCCTGAAGCCTTATCATAAAATGCTTGAAACCAGTGCAGACTAAAATTGACTGAGAAATAATCACAAGTGGCAATGTCAGAGACTCATCTGCCTGTAGCCCCTCTCTCTTTCTTTTCTAGTTTTCTAGTGGTGGACAACATAAAAATCTGATATAAAATATCTTTCTGATGAGAAAAGAATACAAATTTGTAAATAGAATTCCCTTACTGTGGCCAACCTATGATGGTCAAAAAGAGCATTGGTCCCATCCCTGAAGCACACAGAGACCCAGGGGTCTCCTGCTCAGTGCAGGAGCTGCAGGCCCTGTAAAGCTCTATGCAGCTTCATATCCCATATGGTTGACTGAAAAAAGGAAACACAAAATATGCAACCTTTTAAAAGTTCAAAACACAAGCAATGGCACCACTTTCTCTAGCAGCAATGCCTCATGGCTAAATAACTTTTAAAATAGTTTTACTTCTAGTCAATTTCATTCACAAGAGGGAACATGCTTTCCCCTCTTAAAAGTGAAATGGGTATGGCCACCTCTATAAAGAAAAGGGCAGGAGACCCACACAATGACCTTTGCTTCCTTACATCAAAGGTTCCACCCTTTCCTTTTAATCTGTACATTTGGCACACTGTACATGATGTATTTGTGACTAGAGCAATAGGAGTGCTGGGCTTAGGGATGAGGACTTCCATTTATTCCTACAAATATTATCTGCAACTCTCTGAGTAACTAGCAGTTACATTGGTCTTGGTGGAAGTGTAGTGATGAAATTTCACCATCACAGTCTTCGTTGTTGATACTGAAGAATGTGAAGAGGTTGGCACTGAAGGATCTGAATTAATAGCCAAAGGGACTGCTTGGAAGAGAATGGGATCACTACAGTGGGAGGCATTGATTTAGTGAACCAGCTTAGCGTGATATCTTAAATGTGTTTCTGAGTACTCACAGGCTTCAAAGTACCTTTTCCCTTGAAATTTATCTATATTTAACTTCTTGGACAGAATTAATTTGTCTCTGTGTCAAAGGAGAAAAAATACCTGCATCTTGTTCAGCTTAGAACTCAAGAGGTTTAAGGAGGTTGATACTAAGGTTACTCTTACTTTTCCTTTTACCACATGCCAATCTGAAAGCTCCTACCACATCTTAGGGACTGTTTTGCCTGATAAATGAACTGGAGTCACTGATTCCCCTGGCCCAACTGGGGGAAATTCTGCACATAAAACTTGATATTGGAGCAAAGAAAGGAAGCAATCCTTTCAATCATCTGTGAAGCAAAGTTTTGGTTCATGAAGCTTAACTAAAGCCAGAGGATTTTGTGGTCATAACAGATGAGCTTTAGAAAGTCTGTCTCCATAATGAGCCACTAATATACTCTTGATCTGCTGTGGACAGCTTATTGAAAGTCCCCTCCATGCACCAAGTTCCACTTCTTATAGCACATGCTGGAGCACGCTCAGTAGTGAGCCCACTTTCATAAAGACTCTGTCTAGTGAAGCCCATTTTAGTCCAAAGCTGTAAGTTTTCTGACTGTGGTAAGTTACTTGTGCATTTTCTGCAGAGAAAAATGCCTTTCTTGGAACTTCCCATTTGAAGGAGCAAAAGGAGACTCCCTTTTTGTTTCTCTTTAAGACCCATCTCTAAGAAACATAGGTCTGATTTAGTAGTCACCAAACAGCAACCCTATCAGTATTTCACACAAGGTGTATAACATTTAGAAGATCCTTATGCACCAACCCATAGGCATGCAGTGAATACATTCAGTGAAATATATCTTCCTAGTATATTTCAGGCAGGCACTGACACTGGTAAGAACTTTTCATTGACCTCCACAAGAGGGGCAACTGCATTAAATATTTAGACAGTTAAATTTAATTCAAAGTGTCCTCCAAACTAGACTCTGAGTAACACTAAAATATGGAGAGTGCTGGTAGGACATCTATTGCTGTAAGATATCTGTGTTATATTCAATTCTATATTTTAAAATGTCACTACAATGCCACTATGTCTGGTTCCCCTGCTTCCATCTACCTGCTCAATTCTTGGTGTTTCTGGTGGCTCTTTCACTCCCACTCTCATGGTTACCACCTACCTGTTTTGTTTAATCTAGAACTACTCTGTGAGTTTGTTACACTATTGGTTGCAGCTCCTACTGCCTTGCTGACCAGTAGGATTTGCTGCAAGCAAACTGACTGTCCATGGTGGTGATGCTGATTACATATTTATTTTATTTATTGAATTTATATACCACCCTATACCCGCAGGTCTCTAAATGGCTGATTACACACTTTAAGTATCATGCTAGAAGTGGAGCATGGTATAAGAAAGTTAAAATCACTAGGGAGGAGATGGAGAGAGCAAAGAAGAAGAGGAGGAGGAGGAGGAGGAGGAGGAGGAGGAAGAGGAAGAAGAAGAAGAAGAAGAAGAAGAAGAAGAAGAAGAAGAAGAAGAAGAAGAAGAAGAAGAGTATCAACTACTGGGAAAGAATAAATGGCACCTAAGAGGATTTAAAAAGATGCTTGTTATGAAAGTGATCAACATTATAAAATGGTAGGAAGTAGAAACTGAAATACCACAAGAGAAATTAAACAGAAGTTTAGGCTCCAAAATTAAAACACTCATTGAATGGTTCTCATTAAAAGTCAAGCATTAATGAATATTCATTCCATAAATCATGAGTGTATGGCTTATAGATTGTCAGCTGTTTGCACATCCTAGACAATTACTTAAAGAGGTTTATGGATTCGGTTCCATCTGGTAGAAAGTTTCACTTGTGCATCATATTTTGAATTCAGAAGAGTACCTTGTGATATGTTTCCCAGCATTTTAGCATAACATTTATCTTTTAAAGCACACAGCTTATCTGAAAAAGGATGTTGACATCAACTATGTTTTCAAACGTAGTGTATCCCCTTTGCTTATAGTAAGTTATTTAAGTCACTCATTTTTTTTCTACCTTTTGGTATATGTGAAACCATTTGTTAACCTCAGTCTAGGTTAACCATTTGTTAACCTCAGTCGAGATAATGAGTGAAACTCACTTTATTTAGCTAACATCCCAGTCCCATACATATTTACTCAGAAGTCCTCAAAATTCTATCCTGAAAATGCTCATGACTTTGCAGCCTCATATTTGCAAACTAAGAAAAGCGTGTCATTTCCCTGCGACTAGTGTAAGGTTCTTCAGTAACACTAGGGTAAAGCCACTATGGTTTTGTTACAACAATATTAGTATCAAACAAGTACTGAAACTGAATCCTACCATAATCATTCATGGCTCACCGACTAGGTCTAGCTTGTGTAGCGGAAGAGCATGTGCCCTAAAATAAAATCTGAAACCAATTTCTATTTCCAGTAGATCCTGGAGGACATTACTCCCTTCAAGATGGCTCCTCCCTCCAACCAAGGTTGGTAGGTTCTCCCAAGTCTTCCATGTTACTGAGGGAAGAAGTCAGGCTGCCTTTCAGACTGGCTGGCAGAGCAGGAATAACCAGACAACCCCCAACCATGATTCTGAACAAATCCATGGAATAAATTCCCTAAAATGGCCAGAAAACTGACCAACAGCTATTTTGAGGGGCATAAGTCTGTTTAAAATGGTGACATGCATAGTAAGCTCAATCAGGCTGTCCAAGTTTCTTCCCTTTCCATAAATATTCTGTTGACTGAAGTTTTCAATTGTTAAGTTAGCAACTCTGAGCATTTTTAAAGTCTATCAGTTCAAAGATAACCGGACTGAAAGGATCCCAGAGTAAGAACCTAAGGAGCACATGTTTTATATACTTTTGATTACAACAGACACACAAAGATAGCAAATAATAACAGGCAAAAGCCTGTACAAAAATAATAAAAAGAAACAACTTTTCCGATGGAATTCTCTAGTTACACTATTAAATAAAAACAAGATATAAAAACTGAATTGCTTTCAGTAAGTATTTTCAACAGGACTACACTGTATTGAATTATTTTGAAGTCCCTTAAATATACACCTAACATCAGTAGATTTTCAAATGTACTGAAACAGATTCACTGTTGCCAATATCCAGCAAAGAGCCTCGGGCAAAAAAAGTGCAATTATTACTTCAAACAAAGAATGAAAAGATCCAATACTACAGATAGCCAATTTAAGTGTTTGAATATTCAAATGGCTGATTTACATTAACAGCTACAAACTATTCAACTATTGTATGTTTACTTGATTAAAAATTACAAATGTCAAAATTAGTATCCTTAAGGAAGTTAGTTTTTTTTTTACTCTGACATTAGCTATAACTTAACTGTAAAATTCCTAACTATGTAGAAAGTTATGATGACTTTCTACATACTAAATAGTATGGAATAAAAGATAGGCACAGATCCTGTTTTTAGATGGCAGCCATTCATTATTATGCTGTCTAGCCTAGCTCCAGAACACCTTTCTTGCTTCTTATATAATCTTTTTATTTCTAGTGTGAGCTATTTCTACATACTTATACAAAATAGTCTTCAGTGGTAGGTTTATTAGTTATAAATACTATATGTTTCTTCAGTTGTATTAAATGTTTGTGCCCAGTGGTGGCTGCTGACTTCTTCTTCTTCTTCTTCTTCTTCTTCTTCTTCTTCTTCTTCTTCTTCTTCTTCTTCTTCTTCACATTTTTATACCACCCTTCATCCAAACATCACAGGACACTTTACAATATAAAAACTGCCCACAAAAATAAATACCATAATAACAAACAAAAACAACACCCCCAACACACACACACACACACACACACACACAGAGAGAGAGAGAGAGAGAGAGAGAGAGAGAGAGAGAGAAAGGCCATAGATTGTTTAATTAGCAAATGGCCTGGGAGAAGAGGGATATTTTTGCCTGATGCCTAAAGATATGCAATCAAGATGCCAGGCTAGCTTCTAGGGTACTTATTTAGGAAAGTGTGCTATTACACATGTGCAGAGTGCCACTGTCTCCTCACTGAAAAAAAATCAAATATTCTTTGCAGACCTATGGAAAGGGAAAGAGCTTCCATGCAAAACTGTCCAAGTATGATTTTCAAGCAACATTGACTCCAATCCTCCTATTCCAAACTCTCCAACATTTCTCTGCTGAAAATAGGGACATTCTATTCTACATCAATCCCCCCACTCCCCCTATACTGTATTTATGGAATACAGGGAAAGGGTGGGGCTGGCTGAGCTGCCCCAATGGCTGTTACTCAGAGGAATATGTAACAATACCATACCGGCAAATGTCTTCGTTATATGTGGGTGCCTTAGATTATTTGTGATAAAACCATGAGGCCTCCATCTGTACACCTTGGGCATCAGAGGAGGCACCAGCACTCGATGTTTATAATGCTGCATTTCCTTTCCAACAATGTAGTCTCTATGACCACAGAAGGGTCCCAGTACAAGCCAGGCCCCACTAAGCCGCTCCTGCCTCCCCCATCACCGTAGTCAGATGCATTAAGTGGCACTGACAGGCAGATCTGAAGAGCACAGCAGCAGCAACTGGTAACCCCTCCCCTCCCCATAGGTCCAGTTGTGTCAACATGAGGGGCCAGGTTATCTCTTCCTCCTCCCCCTAACCCCCCTTCCCAAATGCAGAAATCCTGATTCTGCATGATATAGTGGGAAGTCTATATAGTGAGATGGGTTTTCATGATGGCCCCGATATTTTGGGGGCAGTTGGGGACTATGCTATTTAGAAATTAAGCCATGCCATGTAAGTTTTTTAAATTCATGTATTATTTATACCTACACCTCCATGCCCAATAAAGAAATAAACACTTTTAAAATGTGATGAACACTTGTTGCTACCATTTTCTCCCCAGAAAGATCAATTTAACTTTTTATTATCCAAAATACTTTTTTCTCTAACTTGAAAGTTTTATAAAAAAGTATTGGGTAGATATTGACACACACACACAGCTTTTATGGAAATGGTTAATACTGTACAGAGTTTGTGACAACACATTAACAAGCCATCACCATTTATCGCCCCAATACCCCCAGTCACTTTTTTCCCCAAAAAATTGTTGTCACTGAATAGTTTTGAGAATGAAAATAAACTTTTATTCTCAAAAAGGGCATCACTACAGGCTTGAGAAATATGACAATATGTATAACTAAATGCACTAGAACTGCATGTACCTTAGCACCTCTTTTATCACTTTCATTTTCATTTTTGTGATATATAGCAAAATAGGTTTGGTGATATGCTATTTCTAACTTCTTGTTTTAGGATAAAGTTTGAAAGGTTTTGTACTGTTTTTGTTGTGGCTTCTGTGCTTTGTCACAATGTAGTTTTGGATTTTTGCTATCATTTCTTTTGTTGTAGGGAGACTATAAAAAAGGTGGTAAAGGAAAATTATTTGGTTTCTTTAGAAAAAGAAAATGGTTATATATGTTATTTTAGGAAAGCTGGAGCGTATACACATATAATATAAATATAATATTATAGGTATAATAATGCATATAATACATGAGGATTTTTCATTTTTAAAAGCAAATTTGTCATTATTTTAACTTGCCTCTAATGACGATCAAGAAGCAAGATAGAATTAGAAAAAATCTGGGAGGATTAGTTCAACATCAAGATCTTCAGAAATGTCCATCCCTAGCCGAGCCTAGGGTTCTCTTTTTCACCCATTCTATTTAACATCTATATTAAACTTATGGGAAAGGTTATATGGGTCAGCTGTCATCAATATAAACTGATGACTTGGCTCTATTTCTCCTTTACATCATATTCAAGTTAGCATTTAGGTCTCTGTGTGCCTGTTTAGATTCAGTTACAGACTGGATGAGGGTAAATAAACTAACTAAATCTAGGTAGGATTATTTTAGAGCAAAAGAAGAGCCCTGCTGGATCCAACCAAAGGCCTATTTAAACCAGCTTTCTTTTCCCATAGTCACCAATCAGATGTCCCAATGGGAAGCCATGAGCCCAATACCACTCTCTGGCTTGTGTACCCAAAACTGGTTTTCAGAGGCATACTGCCTTTGATAGAAAAGATAATTCAACTCTGTGACTAGGAGCCATTATCCTTAATGAGTTAAAGGCCATCCATGTAGTGAGAAAGTTTTTGATCTACTTGCCTGGGACAGAGGCACACAGCAAGCACACCTGAAAGGTAAGGTTCACAGCCTGAGAATGCACAATATCTCTTTACTAATAAGTTAAAGTGCCCCACTTCTGGCCGCCTTACAACAAACTTGAAAGAATGCTGTGTTCAGAACTGGAGAGGTTGACGTACAAGACAGCGATGAAAGCAAATTAGCTTGCAAATGCATTTCTCTTTTCCACATGTGAAACATAACCAATGGTGAGAAATTAAAACTGAAGGAGGGAAGAAAGTCAGAGAACCACAAGGTTATAAGTAATTAACAGGAGCTGCAGAGCTTGAAATACACTTTTAGCAAAAGACATACCAGAAGAAGCCAAGAGGCAAAGGTTTAAAAGGACATTAGTGGTAAAAATATGTTTTGTGCAAAGGAGCAGCAGATTTCTCTGTCAAAACTGACTGTGTGTGCATGCGCACATGCACACACACATAGAGAGATGCACCTCTGTGTGGAAGGCCAATTTAGGGGCTGCCATGGAGTATGCCTTCTCCCAGGCCACCACCCCGTGAACTTTTGAGAGCAGTGAAAATACTCTGCTCATCTTAACACTTCAGAGGGCCTGTCAGGATGGAGACCCTCTCAGATATTCGGGTCTAAGTTGTTTAGAGCTTTAACCAATGTGAGCACCTTTAACTGGACCTGACATTATGGGTCTGCTACCATCATGTGCATTCTGGCTCTTACTTCAAGTGTAAAAAGGTACAAGGTTAGACCCTGACATCATGATAAACAAACTCTATCCAACTTGCCAAGAAGGAGGAGCTCATGTAAAATACTTTGTAAATGCATCTTAGTCTCTTATTAAGAAACTGGCTGAGGTGAATAGGAACTCATGACCAAGTGTTCAGAAATAACAAGCCCTGTATTGAGTAAACTCACTGAAATTGCATGGTGCACTGGCTGGAACTTCCCAGTTCAAGCTATCATACATAATATGCCACAAAGAATATTTCAAGAAGCCCACTTTTTAATGTTCATTAGACATGTATGCCCTTTTGTCCCCATTATATTATGTTTATTAGTTTTACATATTTGGGAACTAATTGCATCCGTCATAAAAAGAGGATTAACATTAGGCCTTCTTTATTTGTATGAAGGACAAATAAAAGACCTCTTTTGCCAGCCAAGCCATTTGAATGGAAAATTAGGAATTTGTTGAATCACAGGTCCCTAAAAGACCAATTTTCCTAAATGAGGGGTATACCAAATGTTTAATTGTACCATTTATGTGCAGCTAAAAAAGAGCCAAATACTGTATAGAGCTGTGAATGACAGAATCACACACATTACATTAGATGCTTCATTATAACATGAAGTTAATGAACACCAAGGATTTATCCCCTTCATGGATCACTGCCTTGCCATGGCGAAGGGGCTTGAAGAACTCAGAGAAGCTATGAACTATGCCGAGCAGGGCACCCAAGATGAACAGGTCATAGTGGAGAGTTTTGACCAAACGTGATCCACCTGGAGGAGGAACTGGCAAGCCACTCCAGTATCCCTGCCAAGAAAACTCCATGGACAAAGACAACAGGCATATAAAAGTTATGACGCTGGAAGATGAGTCCCTCAGGTCGGAAGGCGTCCAACATGCTACTGGGGAAGAGTGGAGGGCAAGTACAAGTAGATCCAGAGCTGATGAAGCGGCTGGGCCAAAGCCGAAAGGACGCTCAGTTGCGGATATGCCTGGAAGCGAAAGGAAAGTCCAATGCTGTAAAGAAAAATATTGCATAGGAACCTGGAATGTAAGAACCATGAACATGGGTAAGTTGGAGGTGGTCAAAAATGAGATGGCAAGAATAAATATTGACATCCTGGGCATCAGTGAACTAAAATGGACGGGAATGGGTGAATTCAGTTCGGATGACCATCATATCTACTACTGTGGGCAAGAAACCCGTAAAAGAAATGGAGTGGCCCTCATAGTCAACAAAAGAGTGGCAAAAGCTGTACTGGGATGCAATCTCAAAAATGATAGAATGATCTCGATACGAATCCAAGGCAGACCTTTTAACATCACAGTAATCCAAGTTTATGCACCAACTACTGGTGCTGAAGAAACTGAAATTGACCAATTCTATGAAGACTTACAACACCTTATAGAAGTGACACCAAAGAAGGATGTTCTTCTCATTATAGGGGATTGGAATGCTAAAGTAGGGAGTCAAGAGATAAAAGGAACAACTGGCAAGTTTGGCCTTGGAGATCAAAACGAAGCAGGGCAAAGGCTAATAGAGTTCTGTCAAGAGAACAAGCTGGTCATCACAAACACACTTTTCCAACAACACAAGAGACGACTCTACACATGGACATCACCAGATGGGCAGCATCGAAATCAGATTGATTATATTCTCTGCAGCCAAAGATGGAGAAGCTCTATACAGTCAGCAAAAACAAGACCTGGAGCTGACTGTGGCTCAGATCATCAGCTTCTTATAGCAAAATTCAAGCTTAAACTGAAGAAAGTAGGAAAAACCACTGGGCCGGTAAGATACAATCTAAGTCAAATCCCTTATGAATACACAGTGGAAGTGAGGAACAGGTTTAAGGATTTAGATTTGGTGGACAGAGTGCCTGAAGAACTATGGATGGAGGCTCGTAACATTATACAGGAGGCAGCAACGAAAACCATCCCAATGAAAAGGAAATGCAAGAAAGCAAAGTGGCTGTCCAATGAGGCCTTACAAATAGCGGGGGAGAGAAGGCAAGCAAAATGCAAGGGAGATCGTGAAACATACAGGAAATTGAATGCAGATTTCCAAAGAATAGCAAGGAGAGACAAGAAGACCTTCTTAAACAAGCAATGCAAAGAAATAGAGGAAAGCAATAGAATGGGAAGAACCAGAGATCTGTTCAAGAAAATTGGAGATATGAAAGGAACATTTCGTACAAAGATTTCCATAATAAAGGACAAAAGTGGAAAGGACCTAACAGAAGCAGAAGACATCAAGAAGAGGTGGCAAGAATACACAGAGGAATTATACCAGAAAGAAACGGATGTCTCATATACCCCAGGTAGTGTGGTTGCTGACCTTGAGCCAGACATCCTGGAGAGTGAAGTCAAATGGGCCTTAGAAAGCACTGCAAATAACAAGGCCAGTGGAAGTGATGGTATTCCAGCTGAACTATTTAAAATTTTAAAAGATGATGCTGTTAAGGTGCTACACTCAATATGCCAGCAAGTTTGGAAAACTCAGCAGTGGCCAGAAGATTGGAGAAGATCAGTCTACATCCCAATCCCAAAGAAGGGCAGTGCCAAAGAATGCTCCAACTATCGCACAATTGCACTAATTTCTCACGCTAGCAAGGTTATGCTTAAAATTCTACAAGGAAGGCTCAAGCAGTATGTGGACCGAGAACTCCCAGAAGTGCAAGCTGGATTTAGAAGAGGCAGAGGAACCAGAGACCAAATTGCAAACATGTGCTGGATTATGGAGAAAGCTAGAGAGTTCCAGAAAGACATTTACTTCTGCTTCATTGACTATGCAAAAGCCTTTGACTGTGTCGACCATGGCAAACTATGGCAAGTTCTTAAAGAAATGGGAGTGCCTGATCACCTCATCTGTCTCCTGAGAAATCTCTATGTGGGACAAGAAGCTACAGTTAGAACTGGATATGGAACAACTGACTGGTTCCAAATTGGGAAAGGAGTACGACAAGGCTGCATTTTGTCTCCCTGCTTATTTAACTTATATGCAGAATTCATCATGCGAAAGGCTGGGCTGGATGAATCCCTAGCCGGAATTAAGATTGCCGGAAGAAATATCAACAACCTCAGATATGCAGATGACACAACCTTGATGGCAGAAAGTGAGGAGGAATTAAAGAACCTTTTATTGAGGGTGAAAGAGGAGAGTGCAAAATATGGTCTGAAGCTCAACATCAAAAAAACGAAGATCATGGCTACTGGTCCCATCACCTCCTGGCAAATAGAAGGGGAAGAAATGGAGGCAGTGAGAGATTTTACTTTCTTGGGCTCCATGATCACTGCAGATGGTGACAGCAGCCACGAAATTAAAAGACGCCTGCTTCTTGGGAGAAGGGCAATGACAGGCCTAGACAGCATCTTGAGAAGTAGAGACATCACCTTGCCAACAAAGGTCCGTATAGTTAAAGCTATGGTTTTCCCAGTAGTGATGTATGGAAGTGAGAGCTGGACCATCAAGAAGGCTGATCGCCGAGGAATTGATGCTTTTGAATTATGGTGCTGGAGGAGACTCTTGAGAGTCCCATGGACTGCAAGAAGATCAAACCTCTCCATTCTGAAGGAAATCAGCCCTGAGTGCTCACTGGAAGGACAGATTGTGAAGCTGAGGCTCCAGTACTTTGGCCACCTCATGAGAAGAGAAGACTCCCTGGAGAAGACCCTGATGTTGGGAAAGATGGAGGGCACAAGGAGAAGGGGGCAACAGAGGACGAGATGGTTGGATAGTGTTTTCGAGGTTACCAGCATGAGTCTGACCAAGCTGCGGGGGGCAGTGGAGGACAGGAGTGCCTGGCGTTCTCTGGTCCATGGGGTCACGAAGAGTCGGACACGACTAAACGACTAAACAACAACAAGGATTTATCAATCTGACAACCTATTAGAATGAAACACAAACATGGAAGGTTCTTTTATAAATTCTTAAGTAATGTAAAAGGAGTAAAAAAAGTCCTTTATATTACAGAAAATATAGACTAGAATATCTACTTTTGATAATAAACTGACTTCTCAGTATCAAATTCACAATCATAATTAAAACACTGTTCTCTTTAAGACATTTTGACTATTGACTTCATTTTACAAATGACTTAGTCTTTGTGGCTTTTAAAAATTAACTCCTCTTGGCTTAAAAAAGAATTAGACTGTAAACACATTCTGGAAAGTTTGAAGTCTATTTAAAATTCTTCATGCTTTCAAATACTGTATAAGCCAGACTTGGGTGTCTCCAATTCTTAACCACGGTCTAACAGTAAAGACAGAACTAATGAAGGCTAGCAGATAACAGTGAATAAAATTGTGTGGTTTTTTGTTTTGTTTTTTGTATATATTTTACCCCTCCTCCCAGGGTGTATACCTGAAATATAACATCTGTGATAATTGTTGGTCAGTCCAGACAGGGCTCCACATTTTGTCCACCCAGAAGGGGAGGGTGCATTGTGCTAAGGACAGGCATGACAACTCCTAGGGGCAGAGATGTCTTCGGTCACCTCAATATCTGATGGCAAGGGGCGCAACCCCTCAATATTGAAGGGGCAGGGGAAGCAAGCGCCGAGCCAAGAATGGTGTCGTTCAGTGGCTGGCTCCTCCTGAGTGCAAGAGAGAAATCTGCACTGCACTGGCCTCTGAAATCGACCTCCTCCCAACAATGCAATGTTGCACACGTGATGCATAACACGCGCATGATGTCATGTGCGCAATGTGAGCCAGGCACACACACATCAATTTTGGGTGCAAGATGGCGCCCCTGGCTAAGGCTTGCCACATTGTGCATAGGTACAAAATGTATTTTCAGTAAGCAACAGGGAGTGGGGAATCCTCATGCAGAACCAGATTAGTCTTCATGCTTGAAAGAAATATTTTATTGTAGCCAATAGAACAGATTGTGGTATGAGGTTGGCTGTGAGTGGCATCCCAGCCAGATGGGTGGAACATATTATTATTATTATTATTATTATTATTATTATTATTATTATTATCTGTTTATGGTGCCCAAAGCTCCTCTGGTTTTCAAATATGTCCAGGGACCCCAAAAGATTGACAACCCTGGTATAGAACTATACAACTAATTCTGTGCACTCAAGGAGATTTAGGACATGGTTTACTGATTTTTCTAACAGCAGTTCTCAGTGATGCCCCACTAAGAGGGTATTCAATAGGGTCTATCTGAGAATCACAAGTGCAAAACTCCACTATCGAACTAGTTCTGGGATGTTTCGGATCCTGGCTTTAGAATCATTAATTGGTGGTACCATTTTTAAGCATATAAAGATTGCATACTGCTCCCATCCATTGTTCATGAATCTCTGGGATATGAATCTTCAACAGAGTACCAAACTGAAAACAACATTAAGCATGCAAAATAGTTATACATAGCAGAAAATTCTACACATTTTTTCACAGAACTTGCTTGCACTAGGGCAATGCCTTTTCAGCAAACTGTTCTTTCAAAGTCTCTAGAAAGATTTACCATCAGGTAGCAATGAATGCTCTATAACCAGCCAACAAGATAACTAAGAAGGTGTAATGTGATTTAGAATAGATCTGCTTAATTTAAATGTTACCATAGAAAAACAAAAAACCTTTATCACAAACATAAAAACAGTTCCATTTTGAAACTTGTCCTTTGGGTCACACCCATTTGTCCAGTAAAAGCTTCTGGATATGCAAATTATTCAGATGGCACTGGAATTTAATCTGTACTATGCATCAGTAGTGCTCTGTAGTCATTAACCTTTTAGGACTTCAATAATTTGTATAATTAGCCTCAGGGAAATAATTTTTCTTGGGTACATAATTTTGTGCCCATTTGGGGGAAATTGCATATTTTAAGCTTCCTGTAACAATAACTGTTTCAGTAAAGTAAATGTCAAGAAGCATCTTCCACCTTAATCTATTAATATCCCAATAATAAGTAATATGACTTTTGATTACATGCCTATAATTTCTTTTTAACCAGAGTAATCAGAAAAATAACATGATCTTTCCACCTGTAGGTCTATTTCAAATGACAGTCCATTAAGAATGGATGGACTTTGAAGACAAATAAGGAAAGCTATTCAGAGGTAATAGTACTGTGCTTTAGCTTCTAAAATTACTTGAAGTGCAAACCACATCTTCTATGAATCAACATGTCTCCCATGAATCACCTATTGTAATCTTGCCTAATTCTTTCTTGCTGCTATTTTCAACTATGTTCAATGCAATCTGAGCACAGATCTGACACAATTTCTGTCACTGAAGCTAATGTGAACCAGCTTGGATCAATACCAAGTACTTTTAAACTCCAAACCAAACAGTTACAAAACTCAAAATACCATGAAATATGCTGGGAAATATTAAAATTTACAATGCATATACAATAACTTGACTAATCATTTTCATTTGAATTTATACGACCCCCACTGCTGATTTGTTTTGTACAGCTCCTGCAGATGTTGCATAAATGTTTGTTAACTTTTAAAGTTTAATTTGATGATGCAATACTTTGGAATTTTCCAGTAACAGCAGACATAGAATAAGATAAAAAAAATCATGTGCAGTGGAGAGGTCTCCTTTCTTGCCTGAAATTTCTATATACTCAAAGTTTTCAGGAAATGATGGATTTTAATTAGAAATGTTTATATTCCTTTTTTTAAAAAATGGCCTAACCACCTATAATTGAAAATAACAATTTCTAAACCTTTGACTTGTGCATCATCCAGTGTGGAACAACATGGTATTTATATAGTGGGGCATGCACTCTCAACTTCAAAAAGGCTGATTTCAACAAGCTTAAGGAACTACTGGGAGAGGTCCCATGATCAGAAATACTCAAAGAGAAGGTAATTCAAGATGGATGGGAGTCTCTTAAAGGTGAAATACTGAAGGTTCAAATGTAATAAGAAAGTTAAAAGTGGGAGGCATCTAAAGAAACAGGTGTGGCTGCATAAGGAGCTTACAGATGAGCTGTGATTTAAGAAGGGCATATATAAGATATGGAAGAAAGGGGAAATCATGAAGCAAGACTATGCATGAGTAGCCACCCAGAATGGCTGAGGCAACCCAGCCAGATAGGTTGTCACATGGAAGATGATGTAAGCTTGTTTACTCCTGCTGTGGAGGGTAGGACTCAAACCAATAGCTTCAAGTTACAAGAAAGGAGATTCTGACTAAACATCAGCAAGAACTTTTTGACAGTAAGCACTGTAACCAGCTCCCTTCCAACAGTGATGGACCCCCTCTGCAGGGAGGTGGGACCGATACGGATGGTCTGCTCCCGCCACTTAATGGATCCAAATGGTTTCCAGAGAGTGGTAGGGGATACTTTATCCCATGTTGATGGCCTTTCAGCCAATTCCCTGGTGGCCCGCTGGAATGTGGAGTTAACCAGGGCTATTGACTGTTTGGCTCCGAAGCGCCCTCTCCGATTGCATGGAGCCCGGACAGCCCCGTGGTTTTCCATGGATCTGAGGGCAATGAAACAATCGTTGAGATGGCTAGAGCACCGGTGGCGGATAACTCATTCCGAATCTGACCGGACACAGGTTAGAGCTCAACGTCGAGCCTACCAAGTGGCGATAGCAACAGCGAAGAAGACTTTCTTCACCGCCTCTATTGCATCTGCAGAAAACAGCAGCAGGAGACTTTTTCAGGTGGTTCACAATTTAGCGGAACCACCTGCGACATCGGGGCCCAGTACGGGCCGCATGATCTCCCGCAATAATTTCGCAAAGTTTTTTGCAGATAAAATCGCTCAGATTCGGGAAGAAGTAGACTCCACCATGGGAGCAGGGCCAGGGTGGGAGAGTGCTAGAGTCCTGTCTAGTCAAGTTGTGTGGGATCAATTCCAATCTGTTACCTCCGAGGATGTGGACAGGCCTCTTGGACGAGTGAAGCCAACCACCTGTCTCCTGGATCCTTGCCCATCCTGGCTTATAAAAGCTAGCCGGGAAGGACTGGGCGATGGGCTTCGTGGGGTGGTGAATGCTTCCCTCCATGAGGGAGCCTTCCCAGACCCGCTGAAAGAGGCGGTTATTAAACCGCTTCTTTAAAAATCATCTTTAGATGCGGCCACGATGGCCAACTATCGCCCAGTCTCAAATCTTCCATTCTTGGGCAAGGTGATTGAGCGAGTGGTTGCTGAACAACTCCAGGCACGCCTGGAAGAAGCGGACCATTTGGATCCCTTCCAGTCGGGATTCAGGCCTCATCATGGGACTGAAACTGCCTTGGTCGCACTGGTTGATGATCTCCGGCGGGCTAGGGACAAAGGTGAGAGCTGTTTCCTAGTTCTGCTGGATCTCTCAGCGGCATTTGATACCATCGACCATAACATCCTTCTGGACCGTCTTGAGGGGCTGGGAGCTGGGGGCACTGTCATACAGTGGTTCCGCTCCTGGGCCGTGTTCAGAAAGTGGTGGTGGGGGATGAGTGTTCAGACCCCTGGGCTCTCACTTGTGGGGTGCCTCAGGGTTCTGTCCTCTCCCCCATGCTTTTCAACATTTACATGCAGCCGCTGGGAGAGATCATCAGGAGGTTTGGGCTGGCTGTTCATCAGTATGCAGATGATACCCAGCTCTACCTCTCTTTTAAATCAGAACCAGTGAAGGCGGGGAAGGTCCTGTGTGAGTGTCTGGAGGTGGTTGGAGGATGGATGGTGGCTAGCAGATTGAGGTTGAATCCTGACAAGACAGAAGTACTGTTTTGGGGGGACAGGAGGCGAACAGGTGTGGAGGATTCCCTGGTCCTGAATGGGGTAACTGTGCCCCTGAAGGACCAGGTGCGCAGCCTGGGAGTCATTTTGGACTCACAGCTGTCCATGGAGGCACAGGTCAAATCTGTATCCAGGGCAGCTGTTTACCGGCTCCATCTGGTACGTAGGCTGAGACCCTATCTGCCTGCAAACTGTCTCGCCAGAGTGGTGCATGCTCTGGTTATCTCCCGCTTGGACCTGCAATGTGCTCTACGTGGGGCTACCTTTGAAGGTGACCCAGAAACTACAACTAATCCAGAACGCAGCAGCTAGACTGGTGACTGGGAGCGGCCGCCGAGACCATATAACACCAGTCTTGAAAGACCTACATTGGCTCCCAGTACGTTTCCGAGCACAATTCAAAGTGTTGGTGCTGACCTTTAAAGCCCTAAATGGCCTCGGTCCAGTATATCTGAAGGAGCGTCTCCTCCCCCATCGTTCTGCCCGGACACTGAGGTCCAGCACCGAGGGCCTTCTGGCGGTTCCCTCACTGCGAGAGGCCAAGTTACAGGGAACCAGGCAGAGGGCCTTCTCGGTAGTGGCACCCGCCCTGTGGAACGCCCTCCCATCAGATGTCAAAGCAATAAACAACTACCTGACATTCAGAAGACATCTGAAGGCAGCCCTGTTCAGGGAAGTTTTTAATATGTGACATTTTAGTGTATTTTTCATCTTTGTTGGAAGCCGCCCAGAGTGGCTGGGGAAACCCAGCCAGATGGGCGGGGTTCAAATAATAAATTATTATTATTGTTATTATTATTATATAACAGCATGCAGGAAGACTTGTAACTTTGAGGCAGGAAAGTTCCTCCTGCTTATGCAGCAAACAACTTAAATACACAGGTAAAAGTTTTTATTGCTTTATGTGAGGTGCCCTAGGAATGCCAATCAGCACTAAAGGGCAGAACAAAAACCATAAGAATGATTAAAGAAAAAATAAATTCTGACTATATGGAGATGTCCCATTTAAAAACTTCACTAGTAGCTTATATTTTACATGTTGTCCAAACACAAGTAGTTCAGGTATGTCACACTGAGTATCAATATAATGGTGTTTCCTTTGTATTTCTAAGAATTCCTAAACCTTGGTTGGGCAGTTCAGCAAGCACCACATCCCAAGTCCTACTACTTGGAGGGCGTTATTGGGTTGTGAGGGTTTATTGGGTTGTTTTTATTTTGATTATATATATATTATGGTATTTATGTTGATCTTTTCTGTGAACCTCCCTGAGACCTCCAGGTATAGGGTGGTATATAAATTCAATAAATAATAATAAATACTTGTGCCAGACAGGTTTTTCCCTTTTTTTCCCTGCCAACTCCAAGCTAATGTAGCAGAGTACCGTGAAATGCCCTGTGCACCTGTAGTTTATTGCCCTCCATTATATAGAAGCAAAATTCTATATGTTAGCTCCACTGAACACAGTGGGACCTACTTCTGAATAAATTTGCATAAGATTCCTCTGTATTTACTTGCCAAGCCTCTTTCTTAGAGATCACAGAAATCAAATACAGCTGTAAAACTGGCTCGATACAAACTTGCTCCACGGTTTTCAAATTAGGGGTCAGCCTCAAGAATGTACGCACCCTTCAAAATCTCCTCTCTGAAGCTAATTCACAATGTTTTAGTGTCACATCTGCATAGACACTAATGATGGTCAACACTAATTGTTTTAACTTGAGATTGAAACAAGTGTTTGAAGTGGACTTGTTGCCCTGATTAAAAAAGAGCCTGGTTATCATCAACTGTGGTTAGCATTTGTGCAGTGTTAAACTAAGCTGATTAGGGTATTTCACTTCCCTTGTCTTGAGATGAAGAGTAGACTGGTTCCTTAAATCACAGGGTATGTCTCCATGGAACAATAGGACATGTTTCTACCATGTTTTATGTAAGAATACACTGATCAAACATGAAGAACCCAAAATACTATATAGCATAAAACCACCATCAGCATAAGTTATTGCACACAATGGTTGAAATACAACTTAGGTAAGAGTTATCAAGAACTTCATAGAATGAAGAATACTACAAATATAATTTACAGTATGTCGGGTGGCCCACTTGTATGAGCAATGAATTGGAACACTTTCATGCATCCTTTGCCATGATTAGAAAAGTCGAAAAGTACTTATGTGAGCAAATCCTTTGCAAAGGTTCATTTGGTTTGGTATCATCTGATATGACTACATTTTGTCTTTGAAGTAGAATGTTGGACTAGGTGGTCTTTTGGACACCATCCACCTTGAGAAACATGAAGCCTGAGGCATATTAAAAAGAAAGTTGGCAGATAGGTTCCTGTAGGAGCATTATATGCTTTTGATTGAAACACATGAAAGGCAGGGGAAATAAGGTAGCAGAGAAAGAAAATTATAAGCAGCCAACATAAAAATATCACCAGCGTGGTCCTTCTTACAGTTAATCATCCTTTTGGCAGTAGTGGGTCTGGTTTTGTTATTTGCATCTACATTGTCTTCCCCAAGTGCTGGTCTGAAGCTGTAACAGTTGGAATATTTATTTTGTTGTTTATTAGTGTATCTGCTTTTCTGGGCCATTGGGCCTCATTTTATTTAATTGCTTTAAATTTGTACAGCTTTCAAATCACCTACCAATGGGGGCTTTAGAAAATAATAGAAACAAAGCCTCCAAACTGCTTGAAGCTTTGCCAATGTATTTTCATCTCATACAAGTCTATCCAGTCCAAGATGCTAGCTAATTCCCTCCTAGAATAGGTTAACAGAAGATGCTCATTTTCACTATCAATAAACTGTGAAATGTATTCTAACATGTTTTAATTACAAACGGCATTCACAAGGCCTGCATTTGTGGGCAGGCTATTCTACTGAAATATAATGTGATTTGAAATGCTAGCAGTGTGAAAATCCATAGTAAAATATCTTCTAACTTGGTTACTAATGATGGTTTAACAGCCTGAAGAAAAATTCACTGAATGTCTTAATACAAATGTTTTTTTAATTTACATTTTTGTTTGCAACACAATTATTTAATTAGCTTAACGTTCAACTTAAATCGTCCTCAGAACATGTTTAAATTCCAGATTTTTGAGAAGCAGGTTCTGTAAGACATATAACAAATGTTGCAAGAAAAGAAAAGAAAAAAGTGTTCTCAAAATTCCCATCTCAGTTAAAAGGTAGAATGTTCTGGTTTGCAAACATTTTTCTGAAGCCAAACGTCCAACACAGCATACGCAGCTTCCGAAGCTTCTGACTGAGTGCAGGAAGCTCCTGCAGCCAATCGGAAGCCGCACCTTGGTTGTTGAACGGTTCTGGGAAACGAACGGACTCCTGGAACAGATTAAGTCTGACAGCCAAGTCTTTAGCAGATGCAGCGCTGGGGTGCAAATATACGCCCAGTGCCCCAAATTACTACGGATAGTGTTGGGGTGGCCGTAGTTGCGCACTGCCAGCCATGGGAAGGCGCAACTCTCCCCCATGCTGCTGCAGGAGAGCGATCCCCACAGAGGCCTAGGAGTGAAGTTACGCCCCTCCCAAGGCTCCTTGGGAGGAGAGCGATCCTCGCAGAGGCTTGGGAGTGAAGTTGTGCCCCTCCCAAGCCTCCACGAGAGAAGAGTGCAGCTTCCCTCCCAAGCCTCCTCGGGAGGAGAGCAATCCCCGCAGAAGCTTGGGAGGGAAGCTGCGCGCCCGCCAGCCATATGCTTGGTGGGGCGCAGCTTCCACCCTAAGCCTCTGCAGGGGATCGCTCTCCTCCTGAGGAGGCTTGGGAGGGGCACAACTTCACTCCCAACCTTTTACGAGGATCACTCTCCTCCCAAGGAGTCTTGGCAGGGAAGCTGCATGCCCACCGGCTTTATGGTTGGCAGGGTGCAGCTGGTGGGCATGCAGGGAAAGGGGAGGCCGCCGGCAAAGCCGCACAGCTCCCCCACTTGCTGGGGCGCCCCTTAGAGGCCGGCGCCCTGGCACAATGCACCACTAACCCCTATGGGAAAGACAGCTCTGTGCATCTGTATAACTACAAGTTTCTGCAAGTAAAGTTTTTGAATGTTAAAGTCTGGACAATGGTTTAATTTCCAGAGAAGGGTGTCGGTCATGTATATGACTTGAGCTTCTTAGCTGCATTTTCACTACTCTTACTTCAACATGGGTCCCTACTCTGACAAAGGAATCTGCTCTGTGCCAGAGGGCAAATGAATGTTAGTGGAAAAGACAAAAGCCAGATTGGTGTGTGTGCTGGGCTAGAAGCAGGCAGAAGCCAGAGAAGGAGAGACATGCTTAATTTCGGCTGACATCCGTTGCTGTGGCTATGGGAGAAGCAAGACCTTATGGGGTGTTAATGCTGTGAGCCCCTCCATCATAGGATCAGGTTGTATATATGTATGCAAATAAACCATAATTCCTAAAGACACCACAATCAGCGCTAGCCCTCATTCCAAGGAATCCAAACCATGGGTAAGCATCTGGAACCCCTGGATGGTATATAAAATTTAATAATGAGAATAATGACAATGATAATAATAGCCTAGAGAGAGCTAAACCATGAGCCTAGGTTTGGACAACATCCTAAGCCAAACTATGGTTTTGCTCAGCACAGCAGCAGTGCAGTGACTGTGAAGGAGCAAAGTGACCACAGTCTCCTCTTGTTCTAACACATGCTTTGGATTAGTGTGCTTATTTGAGGTAATTCCTGCACATTATTTCCTGACAGTAAACAATCAATGCTTTTAATTCAGTAACGCATATATAAACTAAACAATTAGAGGCAACTCCCCATCTGCGCACATTTGAGGCACACACAATTGCTCCTGAGTTCCATTGCAGGGAGGAGGGAGCAGAATAGGGCAGGCTTATGAGCATCCCACTGATGCACACGGTGCCTCGGAATGCAACCCTCGCACAAATGGGGTGTTGCCTGTGTTATTAGAGAATATTGCAATATTTAAATGACTATAAATTAATTTCTTCTAGTACCAAGTACTTCTTGCCACAAATCCATAGCTGTCAATGTTTCCCTTTTTTTAAGAGAAATTCCCTTATTCCGAATAGGATTCCTTGCAAGAAAAGGGAAAAGTTGACAGCTATGCACAAAATCTGTGGACCACATCTGTTAAGTATATGCTAGGATCTTCCTGACGTTGCAGTTGTCATATTCTTGACCAGAGGCAAACTCTGATTTTCATACCTCATTACCTATACAACCACATGTTGTTAATACATTGACTTCCTCAGAAGTAGAAAGCCAAGAGTTTGCAGTCATCTGCAAACATTTGCATTTGTACATCTAAAAAGGTTTTGAGGGAAGGACTTTCTTCAGTTGTCTGAACACACAAACCTTTCAGAAGATGAGATGGACAGAAATAATTCATTACTTACTTTCAAGGATCTAACATTTATTTACGGTAGTTGCCTCTTTGTTGGCACAATCCTTACTGAAGAGAGAGAAACATTTGTCCAACTTTCTGAAATAGCATATTTGTCTTGAAATGCCCATGCTAAAAGGCAGACAGCCCAAAATTCCATTTACACAAAATTTGCTTTATGACAATCCAGTGTTAGCCTCCTGAGGATTTTTTTTCCCAAATGATAATGAAATGTTTGCAGTAGATCAGAACAGAAGTGCATAACATTCCTTCTACAACAGCCATCATCAATCAGAAGTCCCTGGGAACTGCACAATCAGGGTATCATGGAAAAAACCAAATTCAGTTTCAGAGATCCACAAATCTTGCTGCACTTGGTAGCCAGACATTAATCCTAGGAGCTAGTAAGGCAGGTTTCTTGCTTCACAGATGCAAACTAAGGCCATCCTGCTTGTAACCATTGCCTGATTATCATGATTTGACAGGACCAGTGAATGGGTGGGGGATATGTGTGTTTGTAATAACACTTCCCCTTCAGCCTCGGACTGATATTTCCTCCCAGCACAGACTATTGTTAGACATTATTCCTGTGGCAGAACATACTGTGGGTTTAACCATACTTATCTTTCTTCCACACTTTCCAGGCAGAGTCCATGCTTTAAAGCTGTGTTCTAATGCTCTTTTTTTTTCCACCCTGAAGATTTCATTGCAAAAACCCACTCTTTACCACTGAATTGGAGCAAATGGCAACCCACAGAAAACCTGAATTGCCATTCGTTGCACTTCAGCTTTAAAGAGCAGGTTTTCACGAGGAAAGCTCCAGAGTGGAAAAATAGTGCTCAGACACAGAGACCCGAGCCTGAGAAGTATAGAATAAAAGGTAGGTGTGGATAAACTCTGAGTTATCTCTCTGCTAGTCTCCAAAATTAAATTACTAGTAGCCACCAGTGACTGTATTCATGGACTCCTGGTCTTTTGTTTATTAGAATAATCAGAAATGTACCAGGAGAGGGGGCTCTTCTCAGCCATTATTTATTTATGGTTAATAGCCATTGACAGAGCATCTTCCATTAATTTGTCTAAGCTTTTTAAAAGCCACATATGCTAACAGCTATCACAACACCCTGAGGCAACGGATTCTATAATTACATGCTGTGTGAAGAAATACTCCTTGTGTGTGTACAGACTGCCAATTGGTTTTTTATTTTATTTTTTTTATGCTGGGGGTGGTTGAATAGGAAGAGTCTGATAGAAAAAGGATTCTCTGTTCTAACCCTGCAGTTCCAGTCAAATATTTGATCACACTAATCTTAAGAGAAGACAAAAGCCTTGAATCTATGTCCAGTGGAACACTGGTCCACAAACACAATTCATACAGGAGAACTGTCAGTGTCTGGAATGGAGATGCAAACAGATCTCTATTTGATACAGAACAGAATGGTAAATGTTTCTGCCTACATGAGAACTCTTCACATCCACAGGAATCCCTAGATCTGATGGTGCATTGTCTAATTTATTACAACACCAAGTTTTGTATGCAATGGGCAACATCATCAGGTTCATGAAGCTAATTGAGATGGTCTTATATATATTCACATGGGTTGATGTACTCTAAGGCATTGGTCTTCAACTGGTGGGGTGTGATTCATTACCAAGTCACAATCTGATCTAGATCAAGAGTATAGTGTAGTGGTTACACTATCAGACTAGGAGCTCAGAGACCAGTGTTCAAATTCCCATTTAGTCATGAAGCTCGCTGGGTGACCTTGGGTGAGTCACTGCCTCTCAAGCTAATCTACCTGACTGGGTTGCTGTGGGGTTTAAATGAGGAGGGGGAGAACCATGTATGCCACCTTGAGCTCCTTGCAGAAAAGGTGGGATAGAAATGCAATAAAATAATCTAAGGAGGGTTGCAACAGCCGTACTACCGTACTGCATCCAACAGTGAAGCTGGACCATAGCCATCTTGCCTAACAGCCCCTGGTGGCCTTATCCTCAATGATCTTGTCTGATCCTCTTTTAAAGCCATGCAAGTTGGTGGCTATCACTACCACTAGTAGAAAAAAGTCATTAGTTAAACTATGCACTGTGTGAAGGAATATTTTCCTTTTGTCTGTCCTGAAACTTCCAGAATTCAGCTTCATTGGAAATCCTATTCTAGTATTTTTGAGAGAGGGCAAAAACCTCTCAAACACAACATTCATAATTTACATACCTATGTCATATGCCTTCTTACCTGTCTCTAAACTACTGCCAGCCCATCTGAGGCAACAAAATCCAAGGGGCACCTGCACAGACATGCTCCTCACCCCACCACTACTGGAGAAGCAAGGAGGAACAGTTGCCATGGCTTCTGGGGTTTGGCAAGTTCTTGGGAGAGCCCCATTGAATCAAACAGAGGCTTCCATGAGATCTTCCTGGAACCAGAAACTGCAGCCATGCAACCTCGGTAAGCAAGGCTTCACAGGGGTGTCAAGGAGAGCAGGCAGTGTTGGGCGGCACCTTCCCAGTTCACCTCAAGCATCAAAACAGGACAGGCCATCCCTGCTCTAAATGATTAATATTGTAATCTTCCTTAAAAAGCAGTTACTCCAACCTCTTAATCATTTTGGTTACTCCTTCGTCTTTTCTGATGGCTTAAGTGTTTATTATATGTTCAAAAGAGAAACCAGATTACCCTCATCACTTCTCTTTGTGGCTGATCAGATGGTGGAAGGAGGAGGTACTATGTCACTATAGAGATTCTGATATAAATTTATGCTTTTAATTTGCAAACACTTTGAGTGCCTTCCAGCAGAAACAGAGACTCAAGTACAAAAAAATTATTAATTATGTAAATGCAATGACAGGTACCTATAATAATATGAGTATTAAATAATTTATTTAGAAAATACTACTTTTGGATAACTAGGCAGAAAAATATAAACTATTAGTGCAGCATTGCATTCCATTTGCTAAATATTTTTGTTAGTGCTCTCCGATACAGTTCATATGGAAATATTTAAATTCTTCTAAGTTGGATATATCATTGCCACTAGTTTTTTTCTGGAGATATGCTTTGAACTGCAGAACCAGAGTCCCATTCTGCCTCCTCAGACATTTTTGTCAAGATGCTGTCAGAGTATTTCTGTGTATTCACAGCAAGAAGCACCAGCTTGGAGTTCTCCTTTTCCACACAGATTATTGCAGACCTAATTTAGGCTAAGTCACTAAAGGAATAGCAATTACAGATGGGAGAGCCATTGGGTCACCTTGTCAATCTAAAACTTGTGCAGGATTGCTCTCTGTTGTACTTAACTCCAGCCTGGGTTTAAATTAATCATTCTAGTCTTTTCTACTGTCCTTGGGAGACTGTTCCATAGAATGAAGTACTTCACTGTTGATTCATCACATTTTAATGTCCAGTTTTCTTTGATTACTTTAGCTTCAAATCAAAAGAATGTGCTAGACAATTATTCTCTCTCTGTACTTTTATAATCTTACAAATATTGCAAATGCTTACACACCACTGCTGCCTATTCTCCAACATGCTTTCTTATTATAATTGTTCCATATAATAGAGATAAATGCTATTTACTCTAATGCAAAGCCCCCACATATGTTGGCACTTCTTCCTTGAGGTACCTATTTCTCCACTTCCAGTTTAGTGATTAATGAACCATGGGATTCTCCTGCCATCTGGACAGTTTCTGAAGCACTTTGAGTTATATATAGAATTCTATCAATTTTAACCTAATTAGTGAAAATAAATATCTTTGGATCAAGGTATTGGTGTCTTTATATTGACTAAGTACAACTGAAAAATAATGCAAGGATTTAAAAAATCAATAAATAAATTCATAAACAATAGCAGCTATTAGGCTGCTGCCAGAGGCAAGTGACAAGAGATGGCTATCAGTTTTTAGGGGCATCAGGGTTGCCAATATAGGAGGCTGAATGGTGGACTTATTTTCAACAATTTATTTTGTGTTGTAAGAAACCATTTGTTCTCATTTTGCATGTACTGAAAAGCTTCACAAGAGTAAGTTGAAAAGATATTGACCATCACCTTAAACTATTAGCTAAAATTTCATACATGCTTTGTGGATCAACTTCACTCAAATACGATTATAAGGCAGTTAAACAGTATGAAACTGAGATTATAGCAAGACTAAATGAAATGCCAGGTTGCTAGTCTCTTAGTCCTATGAACACAGATCCTAATTCTTACACTAGGCCACAAGATATTCCATGTAAGTTAGTTATTTGGGGTACAAACATGTTACAACTGTTTATTCATGAAGTTAAATCATTCAAGTAGCTTTCTTAGATATTGTATTGGGAAAGCATTATATTATTTGCCCAGAGTGAAAGAAACATGAGCTTTATCAGCTCTTAAGAGAACTCCAAACTAATAAAGGTAACAGCTCTGGCTGAGGAAGTGATAGAATTTGACATATGTACCGGTAGATGTTGGTCCCTTAAGACTGATTCCAATGTCACAGTTTGTGTATGGGGAATGCACTCCAGAACAGTAAAATCAACATATGAACTTCCAATTAGCTTACAGAAGGGGACCACACCAATCCTCTAGCATTAAAAGGAACATTTAAAAACCATGGAAAAGGAAAGCGATAAAGACTTAAAACAGTTGTAGCCTTGATTTGCAAGGATATTCTGTAAACACTGAAGAAGTAACACTGCATATCACTAATTCAATTCCTGAAATGGCTGCAGAAATATAATTATATTAAGGGCCTTAAATGTTGTATTCATCTATTTAGGTTTATTTGTAAAATCTAGTGGGCCATAAGGTTTAATCTAACAATATGGTGCTAATGTTATAGAAAAAATAGGGGGTCTGGTTTTTGCTGCCCAACTCCCCAAGGGACTGAGCCCACTAAGTCCATGATTAGTCAGAAATGAATGGATGGAGGCAAGAGCCATAGAAAACAAGACAGATCTTTTTATGTTGCAAGGAGGTAGGAGAGACCCAGAACAATGGTGCACAAGCCCCTATAAAGACTTTTGAAATTGCTCACCCTGTAGCCCAAGGTAAAGGTAAAGGTAAAGGGACCCCTGCCCATTAGGTCCAGTCGCAGATGACTCTGGGGTTACAGCACTCATCTTGCTTTATTGGCCAAGGGAGCCGGCGTACTGCTTCCAGGTCATGTGGCCAGCATGACTAAGCCGCTTCTGGAGAACCAGAGCAGCACACAGAAACACTGTTTACCTTCCCACCAGAGCAGTACCTATTTATCTACTTGCACTTTGAGGTGCTTCCGAACTGCTAGGTTGGCAAGAGTAGGGACTGAGCAATGGCAGCTCACCCCATCACAGGGATCCGAACCACCGACCTTCTGATCGGCAAGTCCTAGGCTCTGTGGTTTAGACCACAGTGCCACCTGCGTCCCTTGTAGCCCAAGACCACCCCACAAAACATCATACATATATCACATAAGGAGGCGTTCTCCAGTAGAAGTGTTGCTTCTCTCCTATCTGCCAGGATACCTGATAATGCCATACTTGATTGAATGTTCTGGGTAGCCTGGCCATTCCTTTGAGATGGTAAATACTGTACTTCCTGAATCTCTTGCACATATTGAGAGTTTGTTCAGCTTCACAGTGGTACCTCGGGTTACAGACGCTTCAGGTTACAGACGCTTCAGGTTACAGACTCCGCTAACCCAGAAATAGTACCTCGGGTTAAGAACTTTGCTTCAGGATGAGAACAGAAATTGTGGTACGGCGGAGCGGCAGCAGCGGGAGGCCCCATTAGCTAAAGTGGTACCTCAGGTTAAGAGCAGTTTCAGGTTAAGAACAGACCTCCAGAACAAATTAAGTTCTTAACCCAAGGTACCACTGTACTTGCCAGACTGTATTTGCAGGAAAGTGTAAGTCCCTACGGTTCAAAGACAATTGGAAAGCTTTTCCCATTTCCTTCCTCCTTGCAGAGAAATATTTGAGGTCAATTTGGGAGTCAAAATGGTTTAAGGATTGCTCTCCTTACTATTTCAGGCACCATACTTAGGTATATGTGTTTTCTGAACATTTATTCTGTATTTGATTCCTTAGAATTCTTGTAACACTAACATTTTGAAAGCTTTTCAAGAGTGAATTAAGAGGATACCACAAACATAAACAGACTGTCAGATAAATTTTAATTAAATGCTGCTTCTTGAGTTTCTTAGCATTCCTAGGGAAAAGGTAAAGAGGGAAAAGGAGGTTTTCATATAAAACAGAAAGATTCCTTACAAGACTTTATTAATCTCTGAGACTTGCTCCTTTTACCTTGTGGAAGCAGCTTAGGCTGTTTTTCTCTTGCTTCCTCAATGAATTTAGACTCCCTCTACTGGACTACTACAGGACATATTCTTTACACATTTTTTTGCTTAGCATCTGTAGCTCCAACTGAGGAGTACAGCTACTTTTTTCAATCAGATGTTGATAAGTGCTACTTAAGGGCAGATATTCAAGTAAGGCTTGTAAACGGGTCCTATCGGCACAATGGTTAATTTTAACTTGACCAGCCAATTTCCTTTGCTTTAATAGTCAAGCTTGACTTTAAATCAGAGAAGGCAATGAAGAAAGGTATATCACAGCTTCTCCAGGACCTCTTATGTGGCCTGCTACACCACTTTTAATGTGCACCAACCTTTATTACAAATGCCAGCTATCAGCCTGTGTTATGCAAAATTGGGGGAGATAAAGTGTACATCAAAATTCTGAGTACCCAAAGGATGCTGGCAATTCCTAATAAGCAAACCCACAGGACATTCACAACTGGAAAATATACACTCACAGGTAAGTAACTCACAGGTAAAACTCTTTCATGCTATGCTTTCATGAAAATACCTATACAAATCCAGGAAACATTTGTCAATTTAAAAAAATGCTAAAAATTGCATACATGCTTCGTTCTATAGCAGCAACACACTGCAGTATCCTGGTTCTACATCAATATTAAAATGTCTTGCAAGAGGAATCCCACACTACAGTAAATATATGTATTGTATTAGATTGAATTTCCACCAGCTAGAAACCTGCAAAAAATAACCACAATAGCCTTGCATTTTTAGAAGGCTCACAGCAAGAAATCAGCGGTAAATCATGCACCATAAGTCAATAAGAAATGGCATAAAGCTAACTACAAGCAGTTTAATATGTTTTAATGTATTATGTTTTAATAATATATTGCAAGTACCAAGTGCTTGCCAGTCATCTTATTAAGTCAATTCAGAAAGAATAGCAAAGCATGACTTCTTATTACGAGCTAGAGCAGATATAAGACTAAGGCTAACCTCTTCCTCCTACTCTGTACACAAGGGGAAGAGATTAAAAGTGTCCTTTTATTGTTAACAGTTATTGATTGCTGTTATATATGGTTGAGGGGATGAATTCATATACAGCAGCGAAAGAGTTCTAGACCACAGAAAATAATGAAAATTCCCAAAAGGCTACAGAACAGTAGAGGAATGCTGAATCTCATACTACAAGTTGCCCATTCTTAGACCAAATAACAAACTTTTCTTACAGTCTTACACACATGTACTTGGGAGTAAAGTCAAGTCATTTTATTGTGGTCAATGACAAATAGCAGGATAAAATCACCAATTATGAAGTTTAAAAACCTCAGAACAAAGATCCCTTGAACTAAATGGGACATTTTAAATTAATTTACAGAACCCATACCAACAAAGCAGGTTACATAAAAACATATTTAAAATAATAGGACACCACATGCTAAAATCTCAGAAACCACACAGCCATTACAAACAACTTACACCTGAATAAGCATGCATAGGGGTTACCAATCTGCTGCTTCTGCAAACAACACTTTTTATCAGATTTTAGATCAAAGGAAATTATCACATTTTTTTTTTTAAAGTTCCCAGTCCAGTACTAGAATTTTGTTTTAGCTGCAGCTGTATCAACCCTGATGAGGGCTGCCACATAAAAATAAATAATCCAGTGTTTATATTTTTTACTAGAAACATCCAGCAAAGGAGTGTGTTAATCAGGTCCTTTTTCAGACTCCACCAACTAATAAGGTGTCAGTGTCCCTCAAAGGCCCATTATATGATGCACAGTGGAACAATGAGGAGACACAACTCAATCCCATGTCTCTCTTGCTTGTGCCATAAAGCTGCACTTTCCCAGCCTAGCATGGAACAAACAGCTGAGCAAAAGCATCAGTGGCTGCTTGTGTGTCAGCAATAGGGCCAAAAAGGACATTATTGGAGACTCCATCCCAGAGTCAGCTCCACATTATAGATACTGTGGATTATGTACATATGTAATTAACACCAGGTGTGCTAATATGCAGTCTGTTGCTCTGACACTGATGAGACTTCAACACTTTTAACAGCCTTATATTTGATGAGAGGCTCCAATGGACACTTAAATGTCAACTGTTAAGTACACTGCTAATAAGGGATGCAATTTTTGCCAGAGTAGCAATCTAGCTCAGAGTATATGTGTTAAAAATGTTGATTGTACAAGAGAATGAAGCAAAGTGCATTTTGATTTGCAGCTTCTATATCTATACTCTACTTTTGGGGAGGAAGTATGAACTAGCATAGATCAGGATGAAAAATACTTCATACTAAGGCTTTCGCCCCTTAATATAAAAATAATAATGTTTTTTTGTAGCTACATTAAATGATTAAATATGCAACCATATACCCACTTATGTTGAAGAAAGCCCAATTGATCTCCATAAGACTTTCTTCTGAGTATTTGTTGTTGTTGTTGTTTAGTCGTTTAGTCGTGTCCGACTCTTCGTGACCCCATGGACCAGAGCACGCCAGGCCCTCCTGTCTTCCACTGCCTCCCGCAGTTTGGTCAGACTCATGTTTGTAGCTTCGAAGACACTATCCAACCATCTCGTCCTCTGTCGTCCCCTTCTCCTTGTGCCCTCCATCTTTCCCAACATCAGGGTCTTTTCCAGGGAGTCTTCTCTTCTCATGAGGTGGCCAAAGTATTGGAGCCTCAGCTTCACGATCTGTCCTTCCAGTGAGCACTCAGGGCTGATTTCCTTAAGAATGGATCGGTTTGTTCTTCTTGCAGTGCATGGGACTCTCAAGAGTCTCCTCCAGCACCATAATTCAAAAGAATCAATTCTTCGGCGATCTGCCTTCTTTATGGTCCAGCTCTCGCTTCCATACATCACTACTGGGAAAACCATAGCTTTTACTATACGGACCTTTGTTGGCAAGGTGATGTCTCTACTTTTTAAGATGCTGTCTAGGTTTGTCATTGCTTTCCTCCCAAGAAGCAGGCGTCATTGATAATTATGTGTAATAAATTATTTAGACAAAAAATCCCAAGTGTTAAAATAAGACAAAATGACCCAAAACAAAATTAAAATTCTGATCATCTCACTAGAAACTGCAGAAACTCATTCAACAGCTTCATATGCAAAATGAGGGAATTAAAACAGCACTGAAGGGCTCTACATGAGAATATCCCAGTCACCCATCCACAAGCAGCATCTGGAACCAACCTTCCATTAACAAATGGAACTACTTGAGAATGGCAATCTCCAAGGACACATCACTCACATCTTCTGATCAACAGGATCAGACAATTGAAAGATCTAACAGATATAATAATGTAAGTGTCTGGAAACCAAGTCTTATGAGGACCAGTTGAGAGAGCTGAGTATGTTTAGCCTATGATGGCCATCTTCAAATATCTCAAAGGCTGTCACATGGAAGATGGAGCAAGCTTGTTTTCTCCTGCTTCAAGTTACAATAAAAGAGAGTCTGACTAAATATCAGGAAGATCTTTCTGATGGTAAGAGCTGTTCGACAGTGGAATAGAAGGTTGTGGACAGTGGAATGGGAGGCTGTGGACTCCCTTAGGAGGTTGTGGACTCTTCTTCATAGGTTTTTAAGCAAACGTTGGATGGCCTGGCCTTCTGTCTTGGATGTTTGTTGAGATTCCTGGATTGCAAGGGGTTGGAGTACATGACCCTCAGGGTCCCTTCCAACTCTACAATTCTATGACTCTAAGCTCATGAGACCTAGGAGACAGTTAGCAGGCAATCTGGACACTGAAGCAGGGGCTCTAAAGTGGTCTGGATGAAGATTTCACCCATTCAGATCTGTTAAATGGGTATTTAAGGAGGACACATGATGCACTCAATGTCACAGTCCTCACCGCAATTGGACACTCAATTACTGGTGTAACTCTATTTCAGGTGTGAATTTATATCAGTAAAAGAAATGTAAGAGCAACAGTAATAAAAGCAAAACAATTTACACATTGATATATTAAGGAATGGGATTATTATATATAATATAATATAGTATAAGGAATGGGAATGATATATTAAGGAATGGGATTAAACGTCAATAGTACTTATTAGTGGGCCTTGCTCTACACCTAAATTATCCATACAAAAATTATGAGCTTAGGTGCTACAGCCAAAAGCTTGCTTTTAGAACTCCCTTATAAAATATACTAAGAATTTCTATTACATTAAAATATTAATACTACAATAAGAGTTCACTCTTAAGCAAGCCATAATTTAGTAATGTAACAATGTAACAATGTAACAATGGCACACAGATTAGATTTTCGAACACCTGGATTATTACAGTGGGTTGTATCCAAAGGTAGCTGTGCATAAATGGAAGGTAATTCATCAGCAGAACTGGGGGGAAGCAATCCATGGCAATCCCCCCTCACCTTGGCAACACCTCATACCCCCTCTAAATCAACTCAGAGGAGACTGGGTGGGTGTGAAGTTTTGTAGATGGGCAGAAATTGCCAGTAATTGCCTTCTTCCCTTTTCTGCTGTCATCTGTGGACAGTCCTTTTCCTCAGCAGAAAGTCACCATTGGATTCCACCCAATGTAATAATATTACAACTAAAATTAAAAGCAGGCATGTTTTCAAAGAACACAGCATTTGTTATAAAAATATTGTCATGTAAGAATTAAGTTGGCATTACAGTAAATTTATTGTTAACATGGCCAGGGGGGTGGGATTCTTCCATACAGTGGTACCTCGGGTTAAGAACTTAATTCATTCTGGAGGTCCGTTCTTAACCTGAAACTGTTCTTAACCTGAGGTACCACTTTAGCTAATGGAGCCTTCCGCTGCTGCTGCACTGCCACCACACGATTTCTGTTCTCCTCCTGAAGCAAAGTTCTTAACCCGAGGTACTATTTCAGGGTTAGCGGAGTCTGTAACCTGAAGCGTCTGTAACCTGAAGCGTCTGTAACCCAAGGTACCACTGTAGTTTGGTGCATGGGAAGTGTTAACTAGTTGCTGCTATCTAGAGATGGGTAAACTGGACTCTATCCATCATGAGGGTGGTCTCTGGCATGGGGAGAGAGAAGGCAGACATTCTGCAAGCAACTGATTGTCCTGTGATGGGCCATCACCAATGAGGGTCGCCTTAAGGAATAGACACCACAGAGGATTAGGGGGCAAGGACTGCACCTCAATGAAAGTGAGACAAGTGATGGAAGGGAGAGAAGTGGAGACCTCCTACTGGGAGAGACTGGGAGAGGAAAGGAAGCTCCTAGGTGATAGTTGGGAGGGTTCTGTTTGGTGGGGTGAGGGAATTAAGAACTAGCTTTCTGCTTCTTGTTGTTTAGTCGTTTAGAGTTTTCTTGGCAGGGATACTGGAGTGGCTTGCCGGTTCCTCCTCCAGGTGGATCACGTTTGGTCAAAACTCTCCACTATGACCTGTTCATCTTGGGTGCCCTGCTCGGCATAGTTCATAGCTTCTCTGAGTTCTTCAAGCCCCTTCGCCACGGCAAGGCAGTGATTATATGCATTCTGCTTAGAGAAGTACTGTATATGCATTTGTTTCTGGTGATGGTTGTGGTGATGGTGGCAATATTTATTACCTGCTCTCCACTCAAAGACCCCAGGGCAAGTTATAACTATTGTATTTAGTAAATTCCAAATTTTGACATTATTATTATTATCATCATTATTATTAATTGAATGTGTATATACCACCCTAAACCCACAGGTCTCAGGGGAGTTTAGTACAGCATGAACATAGATCTTTACAATTCAATTCTGTATGAAACATCTATACAATTATTACAATATTAGAAACTGAATTGAAAACAGATATAACCCAGGCTATAATAATTTGGAATATCATTGCTTATATGTACCTGTAAGCATAAAATGGCAGCAATAATATTTTGAAAGTGAAGCCAAGGCGCAAGTTTTTCTTTTTTACAAAGCGGGCATGACGTAAAAACAACAGCAGTGACAAAAATAGTAACAAATGAATTTCAGCTCAGAAATCAGTTTCAAGACAGGTTTGAATCACCTACTCTTTACTATTATTTGGTATCTCAGGTTTCTGAATTCTATCGATTGATTTAAGTTGTTTTAATGCAAGCAATTATTTTTTGCCCACTGAAACCGATACACAATCCAGTGCCTAGAAAGTAGAAAAATACTACCAAGTTCTATTCTGCTTAACTTGAGGCTAATTGGGCCAACTCCAAGTCTGAGGGACCACCCAGCCAAATGCTATCTTGTGAGTCTCAGCACATTATTCCCTCCTGACAGGCTTACCAGCAGTAGTGGGTGGTGGGCAGGGACCCTCTTTTTACAATTTTCCACAATACCTAAATGGAACATTTAGGGAAATTTAAAAGGCTCTCACCAAATATGTATGCACCAGGGGAGACAGGTGGGCAGCATCAATGGTGGTGGGCTAGAATTCATGGTCCCCAGCAACTGCCTGAAGGTATTATAGTCGGCCCTGCAGGTAAGTTCTAAGGTCTCCCACACTATCAGTTTGTGTTTATTTTTACTGACATCTGTATGTAGGATGCTCTGGAAGAGGGTGCAAAGGTACCCAATTGCAGATTCCCTTCTGCTAAGCCAAAAATATACAAAAACTAGTGCAAAAGGCAGCAGTGCCAGGCAAGGACTAGGAGAGAGGTTGGGGCCAGAGTCATCCTGTAACTGAAACTTCTCCTTACGATGGCAGCAGAGTGCTTATAGCAGAACCTATGTGTTGCCACCACCTCAAGCAGTAGCTCAGAGGATCTAACATTTGTCCTCAATAACTCTGCATCAGTTATCTTTCAAGTGGTAACAATATAATTATCCATGACAGTAGCTGTAAGGTTCAAAACTATCACTTGCTGCATCTTAGTGTCAATTCTTGAACAAAGGAACAAAATGGGGATAAGCAAACTACGAGAAATAAAGAGAGAGGAGTATGTTGTCAAAGTTAATGCTATAAAAACAGACATCTTTTCTTGAAAGGCTTTGTTAACAGCACACACAGTGCCCACTTTGGGATGATACAAATGTCATTTTCAGCCTCTTACTGGGTATTTTTGTTTTCCTTGCTCCAAGCTATTGCAGCCAGATCCCCTGCTACTTCTCTCACTGCTAGTTTGGTCAAGTGAAAAGCATTTGGGGAGAGGGACAAATACAAGCTGTTGCCTTTGGAGCAGCATTTCCCAACCTGCACTGTGTCCTGAAGGCCATCCTTTCAAACAACCACATGACAAGACATGCCAAGCATCATGCCCTAAACTGACCCCAAGTGACAAGAAGCATCTTTCTACACACACACATACATGTCTAGTAAGGATGCTACAGACTTAATTTACAGATTAACATTTCCTTTTAAAATGTCATGCCAAAAAATCTGGACTAATTTGTTCTATTCTCACGTGTGCTTTTTTTTTTTTTTGCCAAAAATAATGTACATTTTGGCTTTATAATAATGAAATGAATCAAAGGAGTTATTTTATTCCTCTACTAAAGGGACTACCTATTAACTTCATGTGTCAGGATCTAATAAACATTCCTTAACGCTAATAGATGATAGAAAGCAGATCTATATATTATATATCTGTAGATAACAACAAACTCAGTATTCAAATGTGACTGACAGTTGGATGGTCTAATCTTGCCCAGTACTAAGCTGACAGATGGGGAAATAAAGGTTGGAGTGTGTCATCATTTACCAAAGCAGCAAGACCTATTTGTTTCAAGCTACAATGATTCCGAAGTAAGCATCACACAAGCACACTAAAAAATTGACAACTGGAAGTTATTCAACTGCAGTGACAGAATATGCAAAAACTATTTGTATACAGTTCAATAGATTTGACACAATAAGTATAGAAAGAGTCAAAGCAAAATTCTTAATACCTGGCTAAATATGTTTTGTTACCCCAAACAGCTAGATCAAGGAATCCAAGAGGTGCATCCAAAAATCTCTTGAAGTAGCTCAATGAATATGTCAATAGGAATTGTTTTTTAAAAAGAAAGAAAGAAAAGAAAGCGAGGGGAAAGAAAAAACATGAAAAAATACACACCCACACACACTTTGCCAGCCCTTTAGAATTTTGGAAGGGGCAATTTCTCTGCTATTGCCACCGACTCTTTCCTTATCACAGTCTTCATAGTATTGCTCTGCTAGGGGTGGGCAGGCTGGGAATATATACTTTTATTTAATTCCCACACTTTAAAAGATACACATCCATATGTTTTTCAGAAAAGTAACTATTTCTGTCCCAATAATGCCATTTCAAATATTGGATTCAGATCATTGAATATGATCTCTACTAAAGAGAAGTAAAATTAATGTCAAATTATCCTATCTATTAAAGTAAAGTGGGGGCATCCTCACAACAGTGTTTGAAAAGAACATCAGGCTATTTACATGTGGATGATAAACATATATATGTAATCAAATTATTTCTAAGTTATTCATTATACATTTGTGACACAATACTTCTTATAAAAATAGTTTACAAATACATAAGTATACCCATTCAAGGCTGAAAGAATATCCAGTTTGAGGGAAAGGGCTTAACCCAATGAATCAGTGAATACAAGTACCTAACCATATATTTTCATCTTTGCCCTCACCCCCTGAAATGAAGATACAAGACTCGAACTAAAGTTGTACTGCCTATGAACTAACTCGAAAAATCTGGAACCAATATTCTTCCTTCAACAGCCAGTGCATATTGTTTGACAGATTCAGGTGGCGCTGTGGGTTAAAGCCTCAGCGCCTAGGACTTGCCGATCGAAAGGTCGGCGGTTCGAATCCCTGCGGCGGGGTGCGCTCCCGCTGCTCGGTCCCAGCGCCTGCCAACCTAGCAGTTCGAAAGCACCTCCGGGTGCAAGTAGATAAATAGGGACCGCTTACCAGCGGGAAGGTAAACGGCGTTTCCGTGTGCGGCTCTGGCTCTGGCTCTGGCTCTGGCCAGAGCAGCGATGTCACGCTGGCCACGTGACCCGGAAGTGTCTCCGGACAGTGCTGGCCCCTGGCCTCTTAAGTGAGATGGGCGCACAACCCCAGAGTCTGTCAAGACTGGCCCGTACGGGCAGGGGTACCTTTACCTTTACCTTAAGATGCCAAGTAAGAAAGGCAGAGCCTTATTGTCAGCCTAGTTTCTGCAACTGCATCTGCTCTCAAAGAAGCATATCAGTGAAAAAACTTGTCCTTCTCCTCACTGCCAACTCACCTGAGGGGTGGAGTTTTCAGCCAGTGAGCTATGCAGGTAACTAGGCTGTCAGGGCACAAGGACAGGCATCCTGGCTCCCTCTATCTGATGGGAGACTAGAACCCATGACCCTGGATTTGCTAAGGGCTTTCATTTTTAGATTAGAATTATACATATTTCCAACCACCCCCTCTATGAAACTCATAGTTCTCTTTCCAGATTTCTACCTCCTCCCCAAACTGTAAGAGATTACTTTGAGGTAAGTGTGTCTTCACTGCTATGATGCTTTATGGTGCCCAGTGGTTTTTACCATCACTCCTCACTGAGCCTGCACAATTGTTTGTGATCTAATTAATCACCTACCTAGCCCAAACAGCACAAATCAGCCTTAGCAACATTACAGATAAGTAAATAAAGCAGGCCAATTAGGAAAAGGAGAAAAGCAAATCCGCTTCATCCTCCCAGGTGCATGGGCATAGGATTTTTCTTGGGGGGGGGCAGCCACAGTTGTTACAGGGGGCATGCTTCTGCAGGGGGGGGGCAGAACCTCAAATAACTGAGTACTTTCAATACTTTTCAATAATGATTCTGGATCTAGAGGGGCCACTACCCTCCCCCCGCCTACACCCATGGCCAGGTGACTAGTTAAAATTCTCCTCACCTCCTCACCCTGGTGACCAGTTAATTCTACACTGCAAGGAAGTTCAGATGGTGAGTGAGCTTTCTCATCACCTCAAACCAAAACAGAGGAAGAAAAACAAGCACTCCAATGACAATTCCCCCTTGATTGTGTAGTTGGGGGCCCTAACTAGCCAGTTTTCTGTCTACATTTAGGCTATAGACTGTTTAGAATAGATCATATTTTATTGTTATTGCTATAAAAATAATAGCCTTTTTATTTTATGTTGTAAATCACCTGTATAACTTTTTTTAAAATGGAGACCTATAAATTCAGTACATAAATAAGTTTCACATTGTTTCCCAGCTAGAGGATGGAGGCAAAACTGGATCCTGCTCTGAATAAGTCTTTTATTCAGGATGTGCATCAGCAATGGAAATGCTATCTAAGGAAATAATTCACTCATTCTTCTCAGATACAAAAATAATGTGTTATTATTGCAACAGAAGCACAACTTCAAGCCAAGAAGTCTAGATCATAAACAACAAATAAGTTAAAACTGTGGTGTTGTTGCAGTGAAAACTAATTGTCTAGGCAACTTAATATGCCTACAACCAAGTTCAGTGCATAAAAGAGAAGCTTCTATTGGGAGGGCAATGGAAAAAGAAACGAGAGGAACTGCAATATTTTACAGTTCAAAGTAGATAAACACCTGATTGGCAATTATTCAAGGCAAACTAAGCAGCAACATATTGTGGTATTAATTCTTTGAAATATCCACTGTGGCAACTGAAACTAGACATCTGCAAAGTAAAGCCATGGAATGCAATAAACATTACAGAATTTGGTGTCCAAAAGAGCTCCACGATGGCAGCATATCTGGCAATGGGCAGAGACATTCTCAGTACCTAATGAAAATCCATTATTGTTCTGCAAACCTGATACATAGCATGTTATGAAGAGCAAACTGTACTTATCTGAAAGCAGCTGGTATTCTGGGGGATAAAGAAAGAGAACAGCTAAATTTAAGAGGATAGCATTGTGCTATGTTTGCATACAACAGCTCCAGGCCAGACTTTTCACTGTATGCAAAATGCCACCAAAATTCACAACTCATTATTCCCTTTAACAGCTTCATTTATAAATAACTACTGCTGTCTTATAAAAGAAGAATAAATACCTGCATTTTGTAGCCTTTCTACGGACAAGCTAGGGAAATGAAATCTAGAAGACAGATACATATCACAGTTACTATAGAAGTTAGTTACAGTATATACTGTAAAAGGGAGAAACCTGAAACTTCACAATTGCAATTAGAAGAGAGGAAAAACAAATTAAAGTTTCACAATAATAACTTTAGCTCACAGAGGTCTGGTTGTTGTTTAGTCGTTTAGTCGTGTCCGACTCTTCATGACCCCATGGACCAGAGCACGCCAGGCACTCCTGTCTTCAGAGGTCTGGTAGAATGTTTTAAATATACGTATGAAAAAGTTTTCCTAGCACAGTAAAAGAATATATTTTGAATAGAAAAAACCCCACCAAGTCGTAATTTGAGAACCAGAACCCGTGTCACATTTCAAAATACTGGAAACAATGCTAGTTTTGACTGACATACTTTACACCAAGGATGCTTTGAATTGCATGCAATGTGACTACAATAATATTTGAAAGGTTAACAATTCTGAGAAATAAAGTTATAAAGCACCCTAGTAATCTTCCTTTCATCTGTGGTGAGCAACAATTGCCTGCAGAGGAGAAGCGGGAGTTTGCCACTCCACTCTCCATAATTCCATGCTGGTTCTCACTTGCATAACTTGCATAAACTCTCCTTTCCTCCCCCTTCCATTGAGGTTTCTGGAGTTGTAGTCCCAGCATCTAAAAGGGGTCCATAAACATGTAGGAAAGCCACCACAGTAATACAACCAAATTAAATGTCAAAACACAGTTGTGTGGAAAGTTAGCCTGTGATTGCTTATCTCACACCTGATTATCTACAGTCAGTGAGGTAGCAGGCAAAGCATGATATTGGATCTCTGCTTGAATCCTAACCTCTTAGAGTGCTGATGCAATGAACCACTCCATCATAGGCTCAGGTTGTATATATGTGTAAATGTTATATATATGTATATATATAAATGTATATTTGTATATATGTTATAAACCACAATAAAACAGCTTACTGTAGTACTCAGAGAGTCACTTTGTGTATGTATGGGCATACTCAGTATCTGAGGAGGCATGTGTAGGAGAGCTTGTTAACTTTTTTATTGACCAGCATTTTAGAAAAAAGAATATGCCTGCATCACAATTGAAAAGCAAAAACTATTATTAAATGTGATGTCACACTGTATTATGTAAATAAAGTGCAAAAAAGAGAGATGGAATTACTGGCAGAGGAAGGGGGTGCGGTGGGTGTGGTTCACCCCGGGTGTCATCCCTGAGGGGGTGACATCACCGTGCCACCCCCCTGGGATGCTCGCTGTGGGTGGATAGCCCCTCCCCTGCAGGCAGCTAGGCCCACCCCCACAGGTGCACAGCATGTGCACCACTCCAGGTGCCAGAGCAGCTAGCTCTGCCTCTAGATGGAACTAATTCTATCTTGAACCTGACTACCTGTATTGCCAGAACATAAATAGATAGGGAAAAGATCCTGCCAATATATATTAGTGCATGGACAACCACTGTTAAAGCACAGTAGAACATCAGAATCACAAATGGATGAATTGAGTTAATTAGACAAACACTTCACAGAATGGAGAATAATAGAATAGAGAGCTGGAACCACCTCCATATATGTTAACTATTAAAACCAGCAGATAAGGACATATATTCCAAAATCTTCCCTTTCCCCCATGCCTTATTGGATGGGGAATCTGTGGCACCTTTTTAGCAGCAAGTATCATCAGATGCATGGAACACTCTAGAATGGTTTACCTCTAGGCACATTCTATAGTAGCTGCTGTGAGGCCTTCCAGATGCCGTTGGACTACAATTCCCATTATCTCTGAGCATTATCTATCTTGGTTGGGGCAGATGGAACTTGTGGTCCAACAACATCTCTTGGCACCATGATGACTACCCCTGTCCTGTTTGCCACAGAATTTAAGAGAGGAGTTGTTCATGCACACTAGGATAAACACCAAATACTATATGTCTCTTCGGTTAACAGATGGGTTGGCAGTACTTATACAGAGTATTAAAATGGTTTGTTGTCAAAGCCACAATATTCTGAACTACAACCATGAAGAACAATCTGTTATATTTGAATAATTTGAAGAGAATTGTTCAGTTTTGCTCAAACCATTATGAACATAACAATGCTGTGCTGGCTGTCTTTCTAAAACCCATTAACATGCTCTTAGAGGCCTGCTAACAATATTCACCCCATTTGGTCACACCAAAAATTGTGTGCTTTGCCTTGTAAGTTATTCAGATTTGCCTCAGGCCAGAGCTTAGGGTGGGAGTGGGTACATAGCTGTCAGAAACAATAATAACTGTTTTAAGAAACATACTGTAATCACAGAATGCTGTCCAGGAAAAGAGCAACTCCTTAATATCAAGTTAAGTTCACATTTCTTCCAAGCCAATTCTTTGTTTAATAAAATCCAGGCCACGTGTATAATCAGCAGAGTTGCATTATTTCTATTATGCAGAAACTTCAAAAGGTGCCTATGTTATTGATGTAGCACATCATATCACATTATCTCATATTTTTATACAGTTATCAAAAAGGGCTGACCTTTATCTATGCCACTACTGTAGTACTCATATTATGTGCATTTCAGAGTCCACTTTTATTACTTGTATACAAAGTGAGATTAAGATCAGGGTGCCATCGTTCAGACACTATAGAACTTAAATAGAGTAAGATGCCTATCTCCATGTTATGAAGAAGAAGAAGAAGAGTTTGGATTTGATATCCCGCCTTTCACTCCCTTTAAGGAGTCTCAAAGCGGCTAACATTCTCCTTTCCCTTCCTCCCCCACAACAAACACTCTGTGAGGTGAGTGGGGCTGAGAGACATCAGAGAAGTGTGACTGGCCCAAGGTCACCCAGCAGCTGCATGTGGAGGAGCGGAGACGCGAACCCGGTTCCCCAGATTAGCAGACTACCGCTCTTATAACTCCTTTGGTAGAGTAGGCTGGTAGCAGCATTAAAGCATAACCTGAACACTGCATGCATTGCAGGATGATAAACATTGCATGGTTTCTAAGTATTAACAACTACAATGTTTCAGATTGTATAAAGCTATCACAAATCAAATATCTGTTTAAAGTAAAGGCTCCAAAATTATTACTGTTCCCTTAACTAACATATGTGTCCACCCTCTTAATATCAAACTATTCCACAATACTGGTACAGCCACTAAGAAAGCCCTATTCTTATCCCTCTCATTCATGCTTTCACTCCAGGTGGAAGACAGAATGGCCTTTAAAAGAACAGACAGGCTAGCATACAGGGAAGACACTTGGAACCAAGCCATTTAGGGTTTTACTGGAAATCACCAACACTTTGAACTGTGTTCAGAAACATAATACTAACCACTGCAAATGTTACAGGATGGTTAAAAGGTAAAAGGTAAAGGGACCCCTGACCATTAGGTCCAGTCGTAACCGACTCTGGAGTTACGGTGCTCATCTCGCTTTATTGGCCGAGGGAACCGGCGTACAGCTTCCGGATCATGTGGCCAGCATGACTAAGCTGCTTCTGGCGAACCAGAGCAGCGCACGGAAACACTGTTTACCTTCCCGCTGGAGTGGTACCTATTTATCTACTTGCACTTTGACGTGCTTTCGAACTGCTAAGTTGGCAGGAGCAGGGACCGAACAATGGGAGCTCACCCCGTCGTGGGGATTCAAACTGCCAACCTTCTGATCGACAAGTCCTAGGCTCTGTGGTTTAACCCACAGCGCCAGTCGCGTCCCTTACAGGATGGTTAGCCATCCACTAATATCCTTGCTGCAACATTCTGAACTAATGGAAGTTTCCAAAGACTTCTCTAATATAGCCCTGTGTAGAACACACTGCAGTAATCTAGTCTGCATGTGTTAGGCCAGACGGTCCCCTTAGGAATGAATGAAACTGACCAGTCCCAAGAACTCTTTATGTATATATAAATCATTGCTTAGGGGATGTGTAACCTTTTGAGTTACAGATAAGTACAAGGGTCAATTTAAAATTACTAGAGTAGCCTGAGTCGCAAAAATGGAACAGTCATTCTGATCCGCTTTATCAAGTCTGGAATATGCCATGATAAGGAGATGAGTAAATTATCTCCATAGGAGCCCACAGTTCCAGCACACTGGGTTTTTGCTTTAGAGAATATCCACACTTTTACTCTTACCAACACTTTGAACCTCCAGGTGTGTGTGTGTGGGGGGGGATATATGATCTCTCCCTTCCATCTACTCTCCAGCATGCTGCTTGTGCAGCAAGGAAGAAAGGCACCATTGGTCCTTGGGCTATTGTCAGCAGTGCAAGTACACAAGCACCTCTCTAAATCCAGTTTTCCATGGTTAGAGTGAGTGAGGTTGCATTTCTTATGTGTTAAAAGTCATCTCAGGGCTGGGTCTAAATTGACTCAACTAGTCTACTCCAAGAGTCAATGGCAACTTGTTAATATGTATTTTCCAGTTCTGTAAGTAACCATCCAATATGCCTCACTGATGAAACAGTATAGACTGGGAATGACCACAAATAAATGCTAAAAATATATTCTCTTTTAATGACTTTAACCCTATTTTAAAACTGAAATTGCATCTGACAATATAAAGCTTATTCTCTTTGTTTCTGCTGTGCAGTAACTGACATCTCACACACATACTTGTCTGACTTTTATAGGATAGCAAGTTTGAGTTTATTTGTAAATTGCACATCATTTCAAAGTTCTTTGTCCTATGTATGTCAAATGCAGCTTCTATTTTCTATGGAATAATTGTTGAAATTAACACATTTGCTATTCCTGCCAGGTCATAAATTCCATGTCTTAAAAACCCCTTTGTCCCATAAAAAAACATGTTTCTCTAGCATCCATTTTCCTATTCTAGCAAAGTGTAATGGACATTAGTGCCACTTTAAATAGGAATTCAGCTCCTTATACAATTTTAAATTATAGATTTGATCAAGTGGCATAAAAAATTACACTATCATCTCTTTTAACCTAAGAAAACCAGACAAGTTCTCTTTCTTTAAATATTAAGGTACTATTTCTCATTAAAAAATGCTTAAAGCTATGCACAAGGGTTTTATCTCCCTAAAAAAAATCAACCAGCTATTGCTGTAAGTGCCAAAGAAATTGATATTTCTAGGTTGCCTTTTAATACTTAACGTATTTCTTTGCTGCTAACAATTCTCACTGCATTTAAGAAAGTGGCAAATTCATTATTTCCTTTCAAAGATAGTTCAAAATGCATTGTAATATATTAGTATATTACATCTACCACTCTAGTAAGGTTTTTTTATACACACCAAATGACTAAACCTATCTGTAATTTTGCAGTCTCTTTCACAACAGTATGCCTTCTGTTCAGAGCAAGAGGCCTGTACTCATGAGAATCTCGCTATCAAATTAAGGCCTAAAACTACGTATTCCACAGCAGTACAGAAGTCATTCCATTACATTCCACATAGTAAGTGTATAACATTTCACATCTTGAATAATCCTAGGAAAAAAAGTTTGGGACAGCTCAGACAATAAAATTACCAACTATGGCCTTACCAGTCTGAATGCTAAGTGCTGGCTTTGACCAATAAAGCCTTAAACAGCTCAGGACTGCATTACCTTAAGAACTGTCTCTCCCCATATGAACCAATCCAGGCCCTGCAATCGTAATCTGAGGACCTTATTTGTGTGCCTCCACCACAAGAGGTCCAGAGGGTGGCAACATGAGAAGAGGCCTTTTATGCAGTGACTCTCCACTTTGTGGAATGCTTTCCCCAAGGAGGCTTGCCTGGCACCTTTGTTAGAATCACAGAATCATAGAGTTGGAAGGGACCCCTAGGATAATCCAGCCCAACCCCCTACAATGCAGTATTCTCAACTAAAGCATCCATGACATGTGGCCATCCAACATCTGCTTTAAAATCTCCAGTGAGGGAGAGTCCACAACCTCCCAATGGATTCTGTTCCACTGTCAAACAGCTCTTACTGTCAGAAAGTTCTTCCTAATGTTTAGTTGGGATTTTTGCAGATAAAGTCGCTCAGATTTGGGAAGAGATAGACTCCACCATGGGAGCAGGGCCGGGGCGGAAGAGTGCTAGCGTCCTGTCTAGTCAAGTTGAGTGGGATCAATTCCAATCTGTTACCTCCGAGGATGTGGACAGGCTGCTTGGACGAGTGAAACCAACCACCTGTCTCCTTGATCCTTGCCCATCCTGGCTTATAAAAGCTAGCTGGGAAGGGCTGGGTGGTGGGCTTCACGGGGTGGTGAATGCTTCTGTCTGTGAGGGAGCCTTCCCAGACCCGCTGAAAGAGGTGGTTATCAAACCGCTTCTTAAAACACCATCTTTAGATGTGGCCAATATGGCCAACTATCGCCCAGTCTCAAATCTTCCATTCTTGGGCAAGGTGATTGAGCGAGTGGTTGCTGAACAATTCTAGGCATGCCTGGAGGAAGCGGACCATTTGGATCCCTTCCAGGCAGGATTCAGGCCTCATCATGGGACTGAAACTGCCTTGGTCGCACTGATCGATGATCTCCAGCGGGCTAGGGACAAAGGTGAAAGCTGTTTCCTAGTTCTACTGGATCTCACAGCGGCTTTTGACACCACCAACCATAACATCCTTATGGACTGTCTAGAGGGGCTGGGTGGGAGCTGGGGGCACTGTTATACTGTACAGTGGTTCCACTCCTTCCTCCTGGGCCATGTTCAGAAAGTGGGGGGGGGATGAGTGTTCAGACCCCTGGGCTCTCACGTGGGGTGCCTCAGGGTTCTGTCCTCTCCCCCATGCTTTTCAACATCTACATGCAGCCACTGGGAGAGATCATCAGGAGGTTTGGGCTGGGTGTTCATCAGTATGCGGATGATACCCAGCTCTACCTCTCTTTCAAATCAGAACCAGTGAAGGCGGTGAAGGTCCTGTGTGAGTGTCTGGAGGCGGTTGGAGGATGGATGGTGGCTAGCAGATTGAGGCTGAATCCTGACAAGACAGAAGTACTGTTTTTGGGGGACAAGAGGCGGGCAGATGTGGAGGACTCCCTGGTCCTGAATGGGGTAACTGTGCCTCTGAAGGACCAGGTGCACAGCCTGGGAGGCATTCTGGACTCACAGCTGTCCATGGAGGTGCAGGTCAATTTTGTGTCCAGGGCAGCTGTTTATGCAAGCTATTGTGAATCCCTACCTTTTGTCCCAACATACCTATCAAGTTATACACAAGTAAACATCTCCATGAAATAATTAACCATTTTGGTCAAAAAATGCACACCAGCTACATTGATCTCCAGTTCTGATAATATAAAGACTACCATGCTGCCTGCTTCACAATGACAACATTAATGCATTCTGATTTTTGTTAGATGCATAAATGAATGGCTACTGGCTTTTATATTTTTCAAACGGAAAACAAGCATATACCATTGTAGTCTCTGTTGCAGTCTGCAATCTTTTTGAACCAGGCACAACCTAACCTGTGTGATGCCTTCCTCTGTTCCATTTTAGAATAATCACACGCTACAGACTTCAATTTTCATCTTGTCTTGCAACAGCCCTTTCTCTCCCACTCCTAAAAAAGGATTGATTTGCATAACATACTGCCTTAATTTAATTAACACAAAGACTTGAACACTTATTTGTGACCTTTTAGCACAGGTTGCGCTGTGGGTTGAACCACAGAGCCTAGGACTTGCTGACCAGAAGGTTGGTGGTTCGAATCCCCGCGACGGGGTGAGCTCCCGTTGCTCGGTCCCTGCTCCTGCCAACCTAGCAGTTCGAAAGCACATCAAAGTGCGAGTAGATAAATAGGTACCGCTCCAGCGGGAAGGTAAACGGCATTACGTTTACCTTTAATAAAAGATTTACCGTACTGTTACTTTTGAATTCAAAATAAACATATATACCTAGATCCATTAATCCTTTAAGTGACAGTAGTGAATCCTAAACAATAAGTTCTCATTTTCAACTTCTCTCCTTTTTTTACATTTTGATTAAGATTTCCACAAGAGGCAGATTTCAACATGTTTGGTTCAAAGCCTTGGTACCTGGTAAGTTTTTCCATAAAGGCAAACTTGAACCTGCCTTTAGGCTCTTCAGTCTTCTTATGGAGGAGCAATAATGGCAGAATAGTCTTAGAAGTTTTCCACTAGTGACCTAATGCTATACCATACACTGGCATCTTGTCAAGAGATAGAACTGATCTTTTGCTTTCTATGGCTGAACTTGTAATATCTGTATGAAACAAATATCTACCGTATTATGTTATGTAATGTCATGTTTTAAGCTAAAAGCAGTGCTTGAACTAATGGGGCTGGGGAGGTAGGTTAAATCCACATGTCCAACCTCCTGAATCCCATCAAATAAATGGTATCTGCCTTGTTGCCTCTTGAATATAGTAGCTGAGGGGGACCAGGTGTGCCCCCCCCCAAAAAAAATCTGGGCACTGGTTATTCTACTGAGACTTTCCACAGAGACCCTTCTCACTGTCTCTTCAGGAATTTTTAAGTGGCAGACAACATGCAAAAGGGCCTCTTCTGTATTGGCCCCCACCACCTAAGAAATATGTATGGCTCCTTCATTGCTTGCATTTAGACAGCCAGTTAACCTTTTCTTTTAAATCAGGCTTCTGTGCCCTCCTAGATGTTTTGACTACTATATGTTTTGTTACTGTTGTCACATTATTGCTTGTTTCACTGTAACTTTTTCTATTGTAGTGTGTGAAATGACCTTCAGTTTGAATGCCCTTCAGTTTCACTTATCTTGAAAATACATTTTCAGGAAGAGGAGAACACAGAAAGTGTTGCTGCTTAATTCTCTTGATAGTTCTTTGTGTGTGGTTTTAGGGAGGGGCCAGCTGTCTTGGTCAGCTTCTGATGTCAGTGTTGAATCAGAACCCCATTCCATAGATCCTTGCATGCTGCAGCAGGCTACATACAACTTTGTAAGAAAATCACCTCCCATTTGCTTGTGAAACAAAAGATTGGTGTTAAGCAAGGAAACCAAGAGGTAGGGTAAGTTCAGAAGGGAAAGGCAAGTTCCAAATGTTGAGAGAAACGTTACCCAATGGATAACTGAAATCACACTCACTAATAGGAAAGGACTGTTCCATATTATTATTGTTGTTGTTGTTGTTGTTGTTGTTGTTGTTGTTGTTATTTCATTTATTTACTTACTATGTAGCAGTGGCGTAGCGTGGGTTGTCAGCACCCGGGGCAAGGCAAGTAATTTGCGCCCCCTAACCTGTGGATTTGCGCCCCCTAACCCGTGGATTTGCACTAACCCCAGATGTTGCACCCGGTGCGGCCGGCCCCCCCTGCACCCCCCACGCTACGCCACTGCTATGTAGTAAATCTATATATTACATGTGGAAATTAAGACTTCTGATAATGGAGAGCCAAAAATATTAGTTTCCAATGGTGATAACCATTTATTGTTTCTGACAGAAGTTTTTCTCCCACTGATTTCAAAGCACCTTTCTGATGTCAAGTAATGAGAAGTTAACATAGATTAACTTCACTTGCCATTGCACAGAGCATGGGTTATCAGATTCAGATTATGGCAGATGAAGACCCAAAGAACCACAGGACTAGTATCCACACCCAGGAGATGAGTTTTAAAAAACAGCAGCTGCCATGTACCAACTGCACAGCAAACTGCTTTTGAAAGAGAGAGATGTTTCAAAAGTAGTTTGTAACATGACATTGTTTTCTGATGTTCAAAGAAAGGAAAAACATTCAAAAGTCCCTCTGAGTATACACATGCACTGAAAGATCTTAGCCTCTTTCTGTAGACCAGCAGCATACTCATATGTACAAGTATCTATTGTATCATGTAACAATATATGTAAACCATCTTTCACTGCAAAGTAATCCCAGGGCAGGTTTCAAGAGTATTTAAACAATATCACAAAGCAAACCATAAAATACTAATAAACAATAATATAAACGATTACAGTAAAAGTAACAAAGGAATAGACAAAGACCTCAGCCAGTTAAAAGCAACACCTAAATAAGTTTTGAAGCCAGGGGCACCACTACACAAAAGCCTGTCTCTTGTCATGGCATAGCAGGCCACACCCACCAGTGGGACAAAAACCAATGCGTCCTCTGCCAATCTCAGGATCTAGGCTGGTCTCGTTAATATTTATTTATTAAGTATACTTTTGCCCTTCACCTGAATATCCCAAAGCCCAGCGCACGCAAACACAATCTATCTATCTTGTGAACAATAATTCACCTAAAACCACAGTACATTATTCACAATAAAGGTAAAGGTAAAGGTACCCCTGCCCGTACGGGCCAGTCTTGACAGACTCTGGGGTTGTGCGCCCATCTCACTTAAGAGGCCAGGGGCCAGCGCTGTCCGGAGACACTTCCGGGTCACGTGGCCAGCGTGACATCGCTGCTCTGGCCAGAGCCAGAGCCAGAGCCAGAGCCGCACACGGAAACGCCGTTTACCTTCCCGCTGGTAAGCGGTCCCTATTTATCTACTTGCACCCGGAGGTGCTTTCGAACTGCTAGGTTGGCAGGCACTGGGACCGAGCAGCGGGAGCGCACCCCACCGCATGGATTCGAACCGGCGACCTTTCGATCGGCAAGCCCTAGGCGCTGAGGCTTTAACCCACAGCGCCACCTGCGTCCCTATTATTCACAATATAATCTCAATAAAAATGATATGGCAACAGGAACCACATAAAACACAGCCATTGTTATACTTCACTATATCCAAAGGTCTAGGGAAAGGGAAAGGCACTCCAACAAGTACCTGGGTTCCAGGTAATTTGGGGTTTTGTAAGACAACCCTAATGCCTTAAACTTGTCCTAGTAACAAATACAGGCAGCCAGTACAGATCCCACAGAATGGATGTTATATAAACTCATGCTTAAGCACCTGAATAGCATTCCGCACCAGCTGCAGTTTCTGTACCATCTTCAAGGATGTAGAGTGTATCACAGTCATTGAGATATGAGGTTACCAGAGTGTGTATTACTGTGGCAAGTTTGGTCTAGGAATGGCAGTAGCCAAAGAACAATTGGCTGAGGGAAGCAGGCCAAGAGAAAAATATATAACCACCTTAAATGTATATAATTATCCGCTTACTTTCAATTATTGACCTTAGAACCAATATTACAGCATGCCATTATATTATTTCCACTACTAACAATAATCATATTTTATAGCAAGATTTTACATTTTGTTTCACTTATTTTTATCTGATGCAAAGGGATAGTCACAAAATGCTCCTGACCAACTAATCAATCAATTTGAAGCATCAATAGAAACTCCAGACATCTCATTTTCAAGATAAGCATTGATCAAAGTATATCATCTTTTCTAAAATATGCATTTCTAATAAAAAATGTTTTAAATTATGAGATACAAATAAATGCAGAGGACAGCAAAATTTCATCCCTTACAATTTAAACCTCAAGTTAAGTTCATCACACTAAAAAAGAAAGCACTCCTCTATAAATCAATATAATTTTCAAAGGGTTGCAGAAGTCATCATTCATAACAAGGCCACAGATACTTTCTTCTTATTTCCTGCAGTGAAGTGTTCATACTTCAGTGAGTCATTTGAACATCAGTCACAATGTAGCACACAATTGAATCTCCACTCCTTAGAGCTTTTAGGTCAGTTTTGTTCTACTAGCAATCATACACACACTTCTATAACTGGGGTTTACTTCTGAGCAATGATGCTATTAATTGCATTACACCTTGAACATTGCCGAAGTGTTCATAGAAGACATAGGAAACAGCTTATACCAAGTTGGACTTACTAGCTTGTCTACACTGACTGGCAGTGGCTCCCCAGGGTTTCAGACACACTTCCCTGAGAGTAAGTCTCATAGAGCTCAGTAGGACTTCTTTCTAAGAAGACATGCATAAGTCATGAATAGCAGCCTTATCTTTCTTCACAATAAGTAATTTATTTTTTCCAGTCCATAATGTTCCTAATTGAACACTGTAAATGACAGTGAAATAGCAAATACACTTCTCTTAAAACTACAGAAGACCTCAAAAGTTAGATGTGAATGTCTCCTGTAAGATCAATAATGCCTTTGGATCTTAGGCATGGTCAAGCATTTAAGTTCAATGGGGCTTACAGTACTTCTAATTAAGTGCCCACAGGCATGCAGTCTTAATATTTGCACTAAATGCAGTCACAAACCTTTCATTATGATATTACCTGACATAGAAATATACATACTTTCCGAAGCAAGATGAAGGTTACTTTCACCATTCATCCACAGAAAACAATATTTCTTAAAAAGGTCACTTTAATTGATTGAGGCATACGCATGTAAAACTGGCTTCACTGCAGACTTCAGGAAATCCAATTTAAATAGCTGTTCAAATATTTGTCTTGAAAAAGGTCAAAAAACCAAAAAGAAAAAGTATACAAAGTAGGGGGAGGAAATGTGTAGTTTAACTTGCTAAAAGATTACAAGAGGTTTGGTATAAACATAACACTATTCTGCAGAGATTTCCAGGCCCTGATTGTCAAACAGTTCAGGAAAAGGAGGGACTGGGAGCATACACAATCGGCCGGAAGAGGCAGCCTGATGCGGCTGGAGGCAATTAGTACGGAGCGTTTTATACCAGAATTAAAACTTCATCCTGAAGTAGTAAACGCTGACAAGGCATGGCTGGAAGAACACGCTTAGTTGCGTAGCCCCTCCTCTTCCCGCTCGAGCGAACGCCGAGCTGCTCCTCCCTAAGTAATTCTACAACTCCCCAGAAACTGGGAGGAGGCGAGGGAAAGATATTCTGAAAACTTCTCTGGGCTGCCTTAAAGTCAAGCTTGAGGAATACTCTCATTACCAGAGGCAAAAAAAAAAAAAACACCCCAACCCCAAACACCATTTACTTCTTATTAATTCTCTCGGTTGCAAAGGAGCATGCAGCATCGTGGTCAGCCATGTAAATGCTAGCAGGAAGGAAAAAACAACCTTCAACCTTTGCCTTGTTTCCATTCTTTGTTTCTTTAAAGGATCTCATAGGGGGGAAAATGGACCACCTCGTGCAGTGGCGTAGCGTGGGTTATCAGCACCCGGGGCAAGGCAAGTAATTTGCGCCCCCTAACCCGTGGATTTGCGCCCCCTAACCCGTGGATTTCCCTAACCCCCAGATGTTGCGCCCGGTGCGGCCGGGCCCCCCTGCACCCCCCCCCACGCTACGCCACTGACCTCGTGTGAGGTGGGGGGGGGGATATATAACCAAGAAATCGCTCTGCTTATGGCAAGGAAATGCTTGGGCAGATCCAACGCCCTCTTTCCCCGGCATGAGTAACTTCCACATGCTTCTCACTAACTCAGCCCCACGAGAGACCAGCAGGGTGCCCAACAGACCGCTCCAGCCCAGCTTGACAAACAACCCCCAACAGCACACGCGCCGAAAGTGAAAGCAGCGCTTGTTCCTCGGGTCACTCTGCATAACCGACTGCAATACGCGGAGTCCACGTTGCAATATATTGTGTTTTTCACTCTGTCGAAACATTTGGAATTTGCAGAGATCTGGCCATTAAAATGCACGCGCGCTCGCACACACACTCGCACTGACAATTATTCTATCCAAAGTGCCTGGCACTGGATCTCTGAAGCCTGTTGTTCCTTTCCTCTGCTATATGACCCCATCGTTCGACTATAAAGGTCCTTGATGTGGAAATGTGGAGACACGAATCAATCGCACCGTTTGTCTGTGTTAAATCCATGTTGTTGGCAACCTGAATGAACAGCGCTCAAACATACAATGGTACTGTATTCATTTTCTCTCTCTATTTTTTTAAAGCACGCCTGATTTAGCCTTAGCTGGCAGATTTACGCGCCCTCCTTTCTCTTGACAGCTTAGCTCAATGTATTTCATATATGCACACACACACACTCATCCAAAAAGTTAACTCTTCCATTGCCTAGAAGTATTGAATTGCAGATTCATCCCCAAACAGTTAAAGGGGGAAGATTAGCAGAGGCTCAGATAGGATTACACCAATGGTGGGGTGGAGGGAAGTGGGGAGGGAAAGGGATATCGTGGTGGGAGAAAAGATGCCAAGACACATCCTATGGCTGTTTATGCCGAGGCAGCCCTTGTGATCCGAAACCCATTGTCGAAGGGAAAGGCTGCGACGAGAGGGCTGTGTCTCTGGTGTGAAAAACAGAAAGCCAGGGCTGTATACCTAACCTATCACTCCAGTTCCCCTGAGCAGCAGGGTGCCTGGCGTCCTTTTTTGCAAGGGAGGGAGACAAGACTACCCCAATAAGCCCAAAGCGTCTCAAAGCAAGCCTTACCTTGTGCCAGAGCTTGCAACATGTGGAGCTGAAGGAAGAGAAACGCCCACCATCCCCGGCAGAAGAAGAAACAGAAGTTTAACTTTATCATCACTCGATCTCGCCACCTATTCCTCGGCGGAGCAAGGTTCCCAGCCCCCCTTCTCCGGATCACGATTTGCTCCACACGATCCGAGGAGGGCCCGCCACCAAAGCTCACTCCATCCCCCAGAGAGGCCATGTTCTGGCGGGGGGGCCTCCCGCTGCGGCCATCCCGAAGTTTTCGGGGGACCCGAGCCCCCGCCGGGAAGGAGCCGTGGTCTCCCTGGCTCGCGCCCACTTTGCATAGAAACCCCAGGCGAAAGCATTCCCCGTGCATGACTGCCTTGCAATCGCCGCCCCAATCGATGTGTCTCGTGGAGGAACTGGTTGCACCAAAACAAGCAGGCAGAAATGCAAAACACATGTTCCTCTGGACTCCTCCGATGCCTTCACCACACACACAAGAAGAAAGAGAGAGAGAGAGAGAGAGAGTGTGTGTGTATTAAGTTTACTGGCGTCAATATCTCAGCAGATCGCGGTTCTTCATCACATCCCTAGCAAAAAGCAAAAGCCATCAGAGCACGGCAGGAGGAAGAGAGCGGTCCATCTCCGCCAGGCACCGGCAGGCAATCCAGAGAGCACCTTCCATAGCCACCAAGATGACGGAAGCTGCCCGCCCCCCCGATGCTGAAGAAGCGTGGCTACGGTTTCTGCGCCGCCGTCCCTCTTCTTCTTCCTCCCCTCCTCCTCCTCCTCCTCTCCAGAGCAAAGACCCTGCGCGCTCCTGAAGTTCTAAATTCCCGGGCAAGTCCTTCAATCTCGAGCGAGGCCGGGAGGAAAAGCGACCGTGGGATTCAAAGAGTCACTCCAGCCCCGCTCCAGTCCAAGGGAAAAAAGTGGGGAAGCCCCACGCTGACAGGTTGGGCTGGGTCCCGATGAAGCTTCCCTGCTCCTCCTTGCAGAGCCACCGGGATGTTCTTGCGCATCCGATTTCCTCCATCCCTCTCCCGAGTTGCAATCGCGGCGTGTCCCCCCCCTTTGGACAGCAGTCGCGAAGGCTCGTAAGATCCCCAGCCGAGCAGGTAAACTGAGCCCGCGCCTGGCTGCGCTGCTCTTTCCAGCTCGATTTGCAACCAGTTACACGCCAGGGGGAGGTGGGAGGGAGCGGAGGGGGGGGGTGTCTCTCTCTTGAACTCTCCAGCGAAGGTGGGGGAAATCTGATCAGGTTTCCCTCGCAGGAGACAGGAGGAGGTTGCTGGGAGAGACGGGGAGAGGAAGCAACAGCGCACCTCCAAGGAGGCTTCCTTCTCCTTCTTCTCCTTCTTCTCCTCCTCCTCCCCACTTCTGGGTCAACTGCGGAGGCAGCCCAAGGCAGAAGCCCCCCCCCCCCCAGCCGAGCAGGGAAGGAGACCCACGGAAGCAGCAGCAGCAGCAGCAACAAGGTGAAATCCTCCGCTTGGCTGGCCACCCCCGGCGTCCCTCGTTGCACAAGCCCGGAGGGATCTTCCTCTGCTCGCTCGCTCTCTCTTACGCAGAAGCTGTAAACACAAGGAAGGGAGAGGAGAGCCGTTCAGAGAGGGAGGACGGAAGGCGACACCGCGACACCCCCAGCGCCAGCAGACCCGGGTTCAAAAGTGCTTCGGAGATGCATCCCGTTTCCAACTGGGACCATCGCCACCAGACGGATGCTTAACCCTTTCGGGACTGCCTGCAACGCTTCTTTATTTCTGGGACTTGACGGGCGGGGTGCACAAATATCAGGTGGGGCACCGAAACGAGCCGGGGGGGGGGGGAAGAGATTGGTTCACATTGGTGGCTACGTCCCACTTCGGCCAAGGCAGCGATCCTAAGCACGTGCTTGACCTGCGTGCAAGCCCCAGGAAACTGAAGGGGGCTTGCTCGCTGCTGAGCAAACAAGCTTGGTGTGGGGTTTTTTAGTCTACACATCTCTTCTCTGCCCCCCCCCCCCAATATTGAGTGAGATCTGCTCCCAGGTCCATTGATTTCAGTGTGTGTGGTATGGGAAACACACACCCCATAACTTTTTCACCCCTTTTGTCTACAGTGCAGTCCTAAGCAGCTTCACTCAAAAGCAAACCCCACAGACTAGACCCATAGATGGGCGTCTGGATTAGACCCATAGAAACTGGACCCCAAATGGGTCTCACTTCCAAGTGCAGGGTTTCAACCCCCACTTTCTGTTTCTCTCACCCCTGCAGTCCGCACACTTAACTTTTCCATCCATCACTCTCCACCCCTGAAATCCACCCTTAGTTATCTATTTAATAAAATTCGTACTCTTTGGCTGTAGAAAAAACAACAACCCTCAAAGCAGTTTACAAAAAAAGATCAAACAATAAAATTATCACTGAAATGAATCATTATTCTTCACCCCACTCATCACTCCTCCTCTTCCCTGTAAGTTTTACCCAGCTTTCCTATTGTTCTCTGTCTGGCCTGCATTTCCCTCCCACCCAGGGCCGGCCCACACCTGAGGCGAGGTGAGGCGGATCCGGCCTCCAAGGAATGCATCACACACTGCTGTTGCCAATCCATGCACTCCTCAGAGGTCGGATCCACCTCCTCCTCAGCAGCCCCACCGCCACCAGTGCCGCCTCTACAGCAGCCTCTTGGTGAATAGGAGGCAGTCCTGGTCTTCTCCCACCCTTGTTCCCTTCTGGCTGGGGAGGGCACCATTCAAAGTGTTGGTGCTGACCTTTAAAGCCCTAAACGGCCTCGGTCCAGTATATCTGAAGGAGCGTCTCCTCCCCCATCGTTCAGCCCGGACATTGAGGTCCAGCTCCGAGGGCCTTCTGGCGGTTCCCTCACTGCGAGAGGCCAAGTTACAGGGAACCAGGCAGAGGGCCTTCTCGGTAGTGGCGCCCGCCCTGTGGAACGCCCTCCCATCAGATGTCAAAGCGATAAACAACTACCTGACATTCAGAAGACATCTGAAGGCAGCCCTGTTCAGGGAAGTTTTTAATATGTGACATTTTAGTGTACTTTTCATCTTTGTTTGAAGCAGCCCAGAGTGGCTGGGGAAACCCAGCCAGATGGGCGGGGTACAAATAAATTATTATTATTATTATTATTATTATTATTATTATTATTATTTTGTGGTTTGCCTTGAGTGCCAAAATGCATTGGACCAGCCCTGCTCCCACCCCTCTCTCAAATGGTCTTCTATTGCCCTATCCTACCTCACAGAGCTCTTGTGAGGATAAGCACAAGAGGTTATCTTTACAATCAAACAGCCTGCAAATTTCGCAAAGCAAATACATGAAACAAATAATAATAGTCTATGGACTTTTAAACGGGGGGGGGGCATTGTTTTTGTTTATTCCTATGTTACGTATTTTTGCGTCTTTATATTGTAAACTGCCTTGTAAACTTGCCAGGGAAGGGCGGTGTAGAAATTTTCATACCAATAATAATCTTAATCATCAGGGGTTGTTGTTTTTCCCCAGCCGGAACTTGCCGGAATTCAGTTCTGGCACCTCTCAGGTGGGCATGTTGCCATTATAAGAGAACAAAGAAGGTGTTCGTGGTGAGTTCTGGTACCCCTTTTTATGGAAAAATAGCACAAATGATAATAAACGAGCCTGGGAGACAAAATAGCCGTCATGCCAGGCTTCCCTGAGGAGGGGAAAGGAAGGCAGGAGTTTGTGCTTGGAATGGTCCTTGTTGCCTCCTCTGAGAACCAGTCCCTGCTCCTGTGAGAGCTTGGCTCTTCTTTCTGTCAAGAAGACGGAGAGAAAACTTGTTTCTTTCGAGAACTGGGAGACTGAGAAACCTGCTCCCAGAAGGGGCCTTAGAAAGCCGGCCCACCCATGAGGCAAGCTGACACAACTGCCTCAGGCAGACAAGGCCAGAGGAATCCTACTCCATGAGGGGAGGAAAAACTTCCTTCAAATGTGTCCTGAATTGGGAAGCAGCATGTATTATAATTAATAATAATAATAATAATAATAATGCAGAATGCCGCGGCGAGACTCCTTATGGGGTCTTCGCTGCAAGATCACATTCATCCGGTGCTATACCAGCTGCACTGGCTCCCGGTGGAGTACAGGATCAGGTTTAAGGTGCTGGTTTTAACCTTCAAAGCCCTATACGGCCTAGGACCCTCGTACCTACGGGACCACCTCTCCTGGTATGTCCCACAGAGGAACTTACGGTCTGCAAATAAAAACATCTTGAAGATCCCAGGCCACAGAGAGGTTAGGCTGGCCTCAACTGGAGCCAGGGCCTTTTCAGTACTGGCCCCAATCTGGTGGAACGCTCTGTCCCAAGAGACTAGGGCCCTGCGGGACTTGACATCTTTCCGCAGGGCCTGCAAGACAGAGCTGTTCCGCCAGGCCTTTGGTCAGGGCGCAGCCTGACTCCCTCCTCTGGCAATCGGCACAGAATTTTGCTTATTGTTTGCCATCAATTTGATTTTAATTAATTTTTATAATGAAATGTTTTTAGAATCGTTGGATTATTTTGATTGTTGTTAGCCGCCCTGAGCCCAGCTTCGGCTGGGGAGGGCGGGATATAAATAAAATTTATTATTATTATTATTATTATTATTATTATTATTATTAAAATATAGGAATATGTAACGTGGAAATGTCTCTCTTTTCCCTCCTCCTGAGGCGAGGAAAAACTTCCTTCAAATGTGTCCTGAACTGGGAGACAGTATGTCAGTTATGACTAATAATAATAATAATAATAATAATAATAATGGCTAATAAATATAGTATATAAAATAAAAGCCTGTTTCCCCCTCTCATGAAAGAAGCGCTTCCTTCCAATGTGTCCTAAATAGAAGCAGCATGTATGTGTCTGCTATAATTATTACAGATGCACACAACAGCAGCTAATAAATAGGAATATATAAAATAGAAAAACTATCTTCCCCCTCATGAGGGGAGTAAAGCTTCCTTCAATCATGTATTGAACTGGGAGACAGCATGTATGCGTGTCTGGTGTGATTATTATTACAGAGACACACATTAATAATAATGTTAATATAGAAATATTTATACTTTGCTTTTCCCCAAGGGAAGCTTCCTTTAAATGCGTCCTAAATAGGGAGGCAGTGTATATAACAAAACAAAAATCCTAAAATGCAACAATTTGTGCGGGGTGGCATTACATTCGCCGCATACTGTTTACACATCTGTTGTTCTGAATAACAGAAATCTTAATTTTAAAATTCTTAAAATGCGTTGATTTGTGAGGGGCGACTTTACATTCGCCGCATACTCTGTACCTAGCTGTTGTTCTGAATAAAAATAGCAGGCGCAGGGCAACCTGCGAAGCGGGTGGCTTTACATTCGCCACATGCTTTATGTATACTTTTACTGTTTCTTATTTCTCGGCCGCCTGCTCTCCACACAGCAGAGCAGCTCCTCGCCTCAGCGCCCCTTCGCGGAGACTGACCGAGTCTGGCGGGCGAGAGCGGGAATAAAGAGACACCCGCTTTCCCGCCTCCGAAACCTCCCGCAACGCTCCGCCCACCGCCCTCGAGCGCCGCCTTCCCGCTCGCCGATTGGCCAAGGAGGCGCGCGAGGGGAGGAGCCCGGAGTGTGGAGTGTGTCCTCCGCCGCCGCCCCGCCCCGAAAGCCGCGCGCTTTCCCCCCGCCCCTCCGCTTTTCTTTTTTTTTTTAAACCCGTCTGCCTAACGACTGGGCGCGCGCGCGCTCAGGTTCCCCCGCCTCCCTGCCCGCTTCGATTGATTGGTTTGAACCCGGCGTTCTCCCCACCCCCCCCAGCCCTTCGCGCTTTCTGGCTCCCTCCCTCCCTCGCGCGGCGCGGGCCTGCGCCCCCTGCAGGGCGTTGCAGGGAAGCGCCTCTGCAGCAGCCGGCAAGCAGGAGCGAAAGGGACGGCGCCGCCGCCAGAGAGAGCGTTTGCGAGCGGGGAGACACGCCCTGGATCGGGGGCGGGGAGGGGGGAGAATAGGAATACTAGCCGTGGGAGGAGGAGGAGGAGGCGGCGGCTGCAGCGGTCCTCCAGGCTGCAGGTTTCCTGCCTTTGTGTCTGGCAGATCCTTGCTGCCGCCGTTAAATTTTTGCAGCAAGCAAAAGAAGACGTAGAATTGCAGCGGCAAATTGTGTTTAATTTGAGGGTGGAATTGAAAAGGAGAATGAATTTACATTTAATTGGTTAAGAAGGGTTGCTGAATAATGGTTTAAAATTAAGGATGCAAAAAGGGAAAGGTATGGGGAAGTCCGGGAAAAGAGGGTTATGGAAATAAGGCTAAGAAAATATGATTTTTTTTGTGTTTGTTTTTATGTTGTTTTTGTTTATGTTAAAAAATTTGGAAATTAATAAAAATTTTATTAAAAAATAAATAAATAAATTTTTGCAGCAAGCGAGAGGAGGGGAGGCGTGGGATGCGGGTGGGGGTGGATTTGACAAAAGCCAGGAAGCCGTGCAAGGGGGGGGAAGGAAGCTTTTGCAAATACCTCCCCACCGCCCTCTTCGTTGCTTTAAGGCGCTGCTGTGTTGTCTGCCCGGGCTTGGCTTCGTTTGTTTCGCTGAACGTGCTTTTGCTTGCACACACCAGGGCTCTTTCCCCCCAAAAAATCATTTTAGTTTTAAATACCTAGGCAAGCTACGTATTGTGGCAAACTCATTCAGCGGTGCCGATCAGGTCCCGTGTCATTCCTCTTCATTTGTGCGTGTCTCGTTCCGTGTGTACTGTATTATTAATGGACGGCATTAAGAGGATCGGGCCAAGTGTTTTGAGAGGCGTTTAAATCAAAGGAGTGCAGGCACGCTTTCTGCACGCAGTTGCCCGTGAAGCTTGCAGAATAGATGGTACCAGCGCTCCCTGGGGATGTCGCCTGTTTTTGCCTCGCCATCACTCCGGGCCCACTTTTTCTTTTCAATGCACCAACCTGGTGCCTCGTGCCTGCGACCATCGCCCTTTTTACAGTTTCTTACACCTACACTAAAACACACACACAAAAAAACACTTCCACCCTCTTATATTTGGCACTGCAATTTGTTTCATTGCATCGACTGTTATCTCTCGCTAAGCAGAAGAGAGCCAAATATTCCAACAGGGCTCCCGCATCCTTAATCTTCATTTCATTCATTCGTTTGAAACACTTTTGAGTTGCGCTCCTACCTGCGTTTCCAAAGCAAGGTACAATGGGTAATACATAATAATAACAGCATCCCTGCATGTCATTAAACTAATTCAACAAACATGAAATAATAAGAACAAATGGCAGGACATCAAAAGCTGTTAAAATCCCAAACCACCTACACAAACACTTTCATAGCCGAGTAGTCCATTAAAGGTCATGGCAAAATATAGGGAAGCTTCAGCCGGTGCCAATGTGTCAATAAGGAAGAATACAGGATCGGTTTGAGGACCTTATTTCAAAGATGAAGTGCCCGGCCCCAGAGTGGCCGTTTACTTATTTAAATTAAATATCAAAACATACAAAAAGATAAAAGGAAGTAACCATTTCAGTGCAGAGTTGAAACAGACTCTAGCTAGGTACATAATATATATACATAATATAGGTACATAATAAACAAATGATGGGGGTGGGGTGTTACTTTTAATCTGCACCAAGATAGCCCTGCACAAATGTAGGATGGGCATACCTGTGAAAAGGATCTAGGGATCATAGTAGACCACAAGCTTAACATGAGTCAACAGGATGATAAAGCAGCGAAGAAGAAGTAGAAGAAGAAGAAGCAGCTCATGCTATTCTAGGCTGCATCCACAGAATTATAGTGTCCAGATCAAAAGAATTAATAGCACTGCTCTATTCTGCCTTGGTCAGACCACACTTGGAATACCGTGTACAGTTCTGGTCACCACAATTCAAAAATATGTTGACAAGCTGGAATGTGTGCTGAGGAAGGCAACCGAGATGATTAAGTCTAGAAACCAAGCCTTATGAGGAACAGTCGAGGGAGTTGGGTATGTTTAGCTGGATAAATGGAGACTGAGAGGAGATATGATAGCCATCTCCAGATATCTAAAGGGTTTTCCCATGGACAATGGCGCAAGCTCGTGTTTTCCTGCTCTGGAATGTAGGATTCAAATGAATGGATCCAAATTATAAGAAGGAAGATTCCAACTGAACATTGGGAATAACTTTCTGATGGAAAGAGCTGTTTGACAGTGGACCTTCTTTTGATTTTTTTTTTTTTTAATATAGAGATTGGATGGCCACCTGCCTCTCTAAGAGATTCTTTAGCTGTAGTTCCTGCATTACAAGGAGTTGAACTAGATGACCCTTGCAATCCCTTCCAACTCTGCCATTCTATGATTCTATTGGAAGAATGTATATACCGGTACTTGTGAAAACAACTGATTTCTATTGGGGGGAAATGCTTGTGAACATGCATATAGGGGGCAAAACTGCATGCAGATTTTCATACAGACTTTTAAACAAATTTGCAAAACAGGCAGAACTTAGGAAAGGAAAAATAAGACATGAAAGTAACCAATATTGACCGGTTCATCCCTACTGAGAACAGAGGTGGACAACCTTTTTAAGACTGAAGGCCTCGTGAGGAACCCGGGGTGGGGGGGCACATGCCAGTGATCAGCAGGATCAGAGGCAAAAGTGAGCTATAGCTTCTATAAGCTATGGGAAGGGTTGCAGCTGAGTGGTAAAGCACATGCTTTTCATGCAGAAGGTCTTGGGTTCAGTCTCCAGCATCTCCTCCAGGTAAGGCTGGAAGAGATCTGAAATATACTCAGAGTCGAGTGTGAATTTCATGCTCCTTATTCAGCTCATAGTAGCAATGAATGAAATTTCCCCAAAACGTCTAGCTATATATACATTATTTACACAATGGGCCCCATGTGATTGGCTAATTCCGGGCTGCTCCTGTAGGCTATTCAGCTTGCGGATTCACCTCCTCCAGAAGCCCAATTGGCTGCTCCCGCAGGCCAATCAGGTTGCTGATTCACTTCATCCAGGAGCCTGATTGGCTGCTCATGCAGGCCAATCAGGTCGCTGATTCACTTCCACCTGGAGCTGGATTGGGTGGCTCCTGTGGACCAATTAGACTGCTGCATTCTGGATCCTATTGTTTTAGGATTCAACTCAGTACATAACAAGATCCCTTCCCTGAAACCCTGGGAAGCCATTACCACTCAATGTGGGTGGATTATGAACTAGATGGGCCAATCGTCTGGCTCAGCATAAGGTTTGTGTGATTAGTTGGGAGTGTGAGGACTGCATTAAATCAAGCACTGTTCAAAGTGAGGGGCTTCCCTGAGCCCCTTAGTTCAAGCTCTGATTTCAGAGCAGGCTTTGCATATGCATGGGATTTTTACAGGTTGCCAGGTAATCTACCTGCCAGTCATGTGTTACCATGCGGCTGACATGGGATTTCCCTGCCATCTGCTAAAATTTGGCTAATGGGGTGGGGCCAGATCTTACTATTTTTGTATAGTAAGCTGCATTCCAGCCGTGCAGAAATCAGAGGTTCCTAAATACACACAAACAGCTTCTCTCCCCAGGCAAGCAAGAAGCATCATCACGACGGGACACACTCTAGCTAGGCAAAAACACTTGAGGAGAGGCTGCAGCAGAGGCAATGCTTGCTTGCGGAGAGGGCGTGTGGCCTAGGATGGGTCTTGAGGACCAGGGAGAGAATCCTAAAGAGCCACATTTGGACCCTTGGGCTTGAGGCTCCCATGGCCCAGAATCCTTTGCAACATGGTAAGTTTCTGTGGCTGACACAATCAGTTTGTAAATGTGTTCGCTGAAATAGATTCCCTAGGAAATGGGCAAAACATTGACAAAAACATTTTTGCTGAGTTCTAGCAAAACGTTTCACTTGATTTCGAAGGATAGTTACCAGGGCGGTGTCTGTGTGTGGATGTAATCTGCTTTCCTATCACAATACAGATATGCAAAATATATTGTGTTCAGTACTTTACACTCTTCCCTAACTATCTATCTTGGAAAGAACCCAAATCGAGCCGAGTGGTACAGAGTGCTGATCCCCAGAGAAAGCTTGAATTTACAGCGTCTGCTGCACAATTACCAATAGTTAATTCACAGCAGCAGAGAAGAGTTACCTTGATCATAGGGTTTTTGAGGTGCAGGCAATATTTAATTTACCTTCGCTGGAAAGGCAAAGCACCCTTAATTGGGTTTTTAATTACTACTAACAAAGAGTAGAGCAAGCAAAAATAAAATAAAAAATCTCCTAGCAAACTAGTTTTCCATTCTCAAGGTCAATTGGGAATGTAGTAAGGACTATCTGGGTGCTCGCTTCCGGACATATGTCAATTTAGTCCCTACACTAGTAAGGGGAAGAAAGGTGCATTTAAAGTCATCCCAAAATTTGTTTACAATGAAAAGTTGTATAACTCCCATCAGCCTCAGCCAACATGCACTTGGACTTAATTCTGGGTCAGAATGCATAGGATTTGGCTAAACATATAATGAGGTATAATGAAATCTTGTGGTGGTGGTGTGGTGCAGTGTTTAGAGCAAATTTGAGGAACCTGAAGACGTCCGGTTTTTCTTGGGCTTCAACTCCCATCAGCCACAGCCAGGAAGGGGCAGTGGTTGGGGATGATGAGATTTAGGAGCGCAATAGCAGCTGGAGTGCCTCAGGTTCCCCACTCCAGGGTTAGAGTGCTAGACTAGGAAAATCTGGGTTCTAACCTGCTGCTTGCTCTTGAAGCACACAAGGTGATCTTGAGCCACCTCTCTTTCTCTCTCTCTCCTCTCTCCTCTCTCTCCCCTTAACAGATCTCACAAGGTTGTGTAGAGGTAGATAGGGTGAGGAGAAATGTATGTCAACCCTGTTTTCTCATTGGAAAGTCAAGATCCAAATGAAATACGACTTCCGGGTTGGCGCCTCCGACAATGGCAGAATTCCTGTGATCGGGAGGAATTTACTCCGTGGAAATCAGGGTCTGACCGCCACGGCGAAGGCGGAGACCCACTAAAAATCACAGGCGGGAGAAGCCTGTGAACGTGGGATTCGGCTGGCATCTTTTGCGCCTCCCCTACTTGCGGGGAGACCCAGTTTCGGGGATCCGGAGCGACGTGGGGTGAGCGGCGCGGTGCTTCGAATTGACTGCTTCTTTCACGGAGTGAAGCTGCACTGCTGTTGCCGGAGAGCGCTGACTTTTTCCTGTGGACAATTTGATCTTAAACAACTACCCGTGAGTAGAACGGAAAATTGGATTTTTAAACGTCTTAATTTGGCACCGAAACGGGGAGGTTTCAAACAGGAAGTCCGCCTTCCCCTTTTGTAAATAGATTGAAGCAAAGAGCTTGCAAGCTAAAGTCTTGGAAAGTCCTCTGTAAGGATTAAACTTCCATCGGCTAAAATCATTAAACCCCCCTTGGAAGCAGGAGAAGAGAGGGGGGGAATTTGGGATTGCGTAAATCTGCAGGAGAGAGTGAAGAAAGTTAAATTACCACCGCTCTGAACCTGGAAACGGGCTGCTAGTAAGACTGACGTTTTGGGAAAGTTCATTGACTGTGAATAAAATGTATCTTGACAGCTAGTTAAATAAGAGAAATACATTGTTTCCATTGTCTCCTTCTGCGTTTAAAAAGGAGTAAAAGTAACTGAAAATTGAAACTAATTTTATTGCTTGAACTGTGCTTAAAAGGATTGATACAAATAGAAATTGTTTCCCTCTAGAGGGAGCCTTTGAAACTGTTACAAGAGTTGAGCTGGTGGAATCTCCTGCTGCAAGATAAAAAACCGTGAGAACCAGGGATTGACCTTGGATAGTTTAAGAATGTCGACAGAAGAAGCCTTAGTGATTGCATTATGTAAGATAAGTGATTCATTGGAACAGTTCCACAAGAAGACGGATCTGATGACTATCAAAATTGATAACTTGGGACAAAAAGTGACTAATTTGGGACAAAAAGTGAACATCTATACAGAAACTATTCAGGAATCGATACAGGAATCTACTTTGACATGGCAAACTGTGGAGAAGGCGAGGGAGAAAGTTGTTGTTGTTGAACCTAAAGTAATACAAATGGAGAGGGAGAGAGCCCCAGCCTTACAGAGGCAATTTGATGACTACAAGTTGTTGCCTTCTATGATTGAATTCAGAGAAACTCAGATTTTGAGGATTGGAGCCCTGCTTGGACTGGAGAAGGAAAGTTGGATAGATCACCTCATGCAGGGATTTCCTGACCTTTGGGACCTGGACCTGGGTCAGGAGGAGATTGGAGTTGTGGGGACTTTCAGATTTGGAGGGATTTTGAAACAAGTCCCGAAATATCTTTTGGATTCTAGTTTTAATTACGGAGATTTGGCTGACCTGTCGAGAAGGAATAAAAACATTGCTAGGTCAAAGCTTCCCCGAGATCTACTCTTCAGCATCAAAGGAAGGACATTAAGAACAAGATCAGCAGAAGACAAAGTGAAGTGCATGTATAAATATGAAGAAGACCTGCAGAAGGGACTTGGAAAGGAGTTAAGAGCCTCGGACAGAAGATCACCAGGTTGATGGACTATATGGAATTGACGGAAATGACTGGCAGAATCCGAGACCAGGGAGAAGAGACGGTGGAAGAAGATTGGAAAAAGTTTAAAGTTTATTTATAGAAATACTGTAAAATTAATGAGTGTCAGAAAAATGTTGGAATGAAATTATATGGCTTTAGTAGAAATGTTATAAGGAGTTAAGCATAAATAAGTATTATAGTATTAATGGAAAATAAGGTTAAAATAAGTTAAGATAATTATATGACAGAAAATATAGAAAGATGGAAAGGAATTGCTGAAACAATTAATAGAAGTGGAATACAAAAAGGGAGATGAGAGGAGGTCGATGAAACAAGGGAATGAAAGATAAGGCATTGAAATGGTATGATGTATGTTTTTAAATTGTTTTTGCTTTGTTTTGTTTAGTCTAATGTGTTAATGTTGCGTTGTGTACTGTTTATATATTGTATTGTATTGTATTGTTTTTCTTTTGCTTCTTCTTTTTTTCTTTTCTTTTTCTTCTTTTTTGTAAAGTTTAAAAGTAATAAATATTATTTTTTTTAAAAAAGATCCAAATGGAATACAAACCAGAACTGAGCTAAAACGTCTCAGAAACCCCCCCCCCCCCATAATTTTCTTTTTTGATCCTTGGGGAGGGGAGGCAAATCTTGCAAAATACTCTCCAAATGTTCACTACCGTGTGTGAGAGAGAGAGAGAGAGAGAGAGAGGGAGAGAGGACCACCAATTCTTGCTCACAGTGCCCCTTAATGATGGCCAGGCTGCCAACAAAATCGCTTCTGGCCGCCACCAAAAACCTTAAGCAAAAAAACCATCCTGCTGTCATGGGCAGTTCTGACCTTAAGAAACTGTTAAGAGATTTTTCTCTTTCCCCTGAAGGATATTGTGTGAAACCCAAGACTCCCCAGTCGCTAGACAATAGCATTTTCACTCAAGAGTTGTACAGCCTAATCGGAATCAATTTGACCCAGAAGTATGTGCCGTTGATTTTTCAATGGGAAATGCTTCCCAGTAAGTGTGCTTAGGTTCAATATCTAAATTTCAAAAATCACTGAGCATAGGTTTCGATGCAAAGACTGAGATCCAAGGAGCTATTTTAGGTAAGTCCAAAGATTTGCTGGCAACCCAGTTTTTCCCCCTTTTCATTCCTTCAAACAGCAGACGTCCATGTCAAATTGCAAACTGCATTTGAAACTTTTCTAGGTTTCAAAAATAGCTTGCTTCGTGGAGTGGAGAGCTGCCATTCCAAATTTCGTTTGGGTATGCAGAAATAGTGGAAAAGTTCTTTAGATCCCGGCCTTATATGGAGAGGAGTCAAGAGCACTAAACCAGTAGCATTGTAGGACTATATATAAGTGTGTGTGTATGACTGATAAATATTTTATTCATTTTATTTATTTATTATTACATGTATAGCCCACATTTTCTCCAAGAAGCTCAAGATGGTGTACGTGGTTCTCCCCTCTCCATTTCATTCTCACAACAACCTTGTGAGGTAGGTTAAGGTGAGAGACAGTGACTGACCAAAATTACCGAGTGATCTTATGGCCGAGTGGGGATTTGAACCCTGGTCTCTCCCATGTCCTAGTCTGACACTCTAACCATTACACCACACTGACTCTTTCTGTTTTGATTAACTTTAGGTAGAAAGGCAAAATCTAACAGAGAACCAATGCTAAAAGCAGTTAACTGCATAAAAATGTGACGAAACTGTGATAAGATCTTTATTGGCACTGGCTGGCTTAATTGCTTTATGGCCCAATTAGCCCCAGCATAATGCGGTCCGGCACGCTTCCCAGCCAAGCTGCTCTCAGACCTTCTTCCTCTCCGGTTTCGCCTTGCAGAGTAAAAACACAGCGGATCAAAAACCTGTTGCAGTCTGCTTCAGATCCAAACACACCAAGCACTGTGTTTGTCCAAATTCAACAGTTCTTTATTGCAGCAAATATTTACAGCTCAGCATTTCCCAAATTCTCCTGGACTGCTAGCATTCATGGCGTCCTCTCTCAGAGACACAGAGAGAACAACAAATAGAGCTCCTCCCTCCTTCCAAACGTCAGAGAATGGGAGGCACAACTCAGAACACGATTAACCCAGTAAGTTCTGAATCCCAACACCCCCTCTTGCCTCCATTCCTGACAAGACCTGTGGATGTACCTTTGCAGACCTCTGTGAGATCAATCTCTTCCCCAATGCCTTGCGCCCTCTCCTGGCGTTCCTGTCAGGCATCTGTGGAACATCCTCACAACTCTCAGATTCGCACTGTGCGAAACTCACCCACGCACCCGTGGCCTGATACCTCTCAGGTGGAATTCCCTTCGTTGTGCGACTGGACCTCCTGGGCACAAACTCAGACACTTCCTCTGACTCACTGTGGTCAGCAGGTGTGTCCTTTGCATCCTGGGATTCCCCCTCTGACTTAACACGTCTTCGAACCCTTGGAATTACCCTCACAGGAGAACTAGGCTCACTCTTGGGCTCTCTTTTTACAACTTGTGGAGATGCCCCATCCTGCTCCTGACTTTGGTCAGTGAGCTGATCGTCATCAGCAGACTCAGCCCCTGGCTCTCCTTCCTCCTCATCAGAACCTTCCTGCTCTGAATCAGAAAGACATTCTGAAAGAATATCGCGTCTGGCAGGGGTCTTTGACCTTTCCTCCTGCTTACAGAACTCAGCGTGTTTACTGATCAGCAGCTTACTCTGATCACCTGACGGGTACGCAAACCTCCATGCACGAGCCGTTGGCTCATACCCACAGAAGATCATTTTCTGGAACTTGGGTTCACCTGGCCCTCGCAAAGCTTCAGGCACCGGCAGCAAGGCCGTTGATCCGAACTCACGGAGGAAGTGTACCTGAGGCTTCCTCCCGTGAAGCATGAAAAACGGTGTGTCTCCTACCACTGAATTGTAGGACCGATTCCAGGTGAAGCTCACATATTTAACTGCCTCCATCCAAAACCTTGGAGATAACCCAGAATCTGACAGCATCACCTGTGCAGCTTTAACCAGAGCCTCACTTCTGAGCTCTGCCACCCCCCTCTGTTGAGGAGAAGTCACTGTGTGACTTATCCCTTTCATGTGAAAGAACTTCTGCAAAGCAGACCCAGTAAACTGTGAACCTCTGTCACTAGCAATTTCCCTGACTCTGGTGGAGAACATTAGTTCCACCTCCTCAATCCAACAACTAATCAGCTGTGCTGCATCTTCCTTGGACTTGAGACCATGTGTCCAGGTGTTCTGCGAAAAATCATCCTGCATTGTCAGCAGAAACCTGGCCCCTCCCAGACTTGGTTCCTTCATGGGACCCAACAGATCTATGTGTACAAGATCAAAAGGTTTTGTGGTTACCCTCTCCACCCTGGGGTAACTGCACCCTCTTACCTTTGCCTGTCTGCAAGCCTGACAATCTAGGACTCTTGCACATTCCTCAATTTTACAGCCTTTGGAAACCTCAGGTAGCACCTGTAGTTCTTCAAGACAAGCATGCGCTGTCTTCTTATGCCACACACAAGAACATGAAACATGAGTGGGAACTGTAGCACGCAGGGCTTGTGCTTTCTCAACCTTCCCCTCACCCTCCAGAGACGTTTTAAGAATGAAGAGATCATTCTGCCCCTTTGCAACTCTGATCAGTTGCTTCCCTCCTTTGGAGATTGTGCAAACATCGTGTTCAAAGCAAACCTTAAACCCCTTTTTCAACAAATAAGGCACAGATAAAATACAGTGTTGCACTCCTGGCACAATGCAAACTTCCATCTGCTCCTGCAAAACAGAAAACAATACATTTGCAACATTATTCACATTTTTCTTTTCCCCACTTGCAAACTGAACAGTTTTCCCAGCCGGAATTGCCTTGCAATTCCACATCTCGACTGCAGGGGTCTCTGAGATCAGGTTGCAGTTAGCTCCTGAGTCGATTAAAAAACGAAAATTAGTGTGTCTCTCAGAGTTGTTCTCAAACAAAACCATACTGGCAGCCAGCTGATAAGCTTCCTCTTCGCGTTTAGCACGTCCGCTCTGCTCAGCTCCACGTCTGGCTGCCTTGCCAGACTGGTTGCCATAGAAACCTGGCTGGTTCCCGTGGGAAGTGACCTTGGCAACATCCTGCCTTGCCTCTCTGCTCCGGTGGGGGCAGTTGCGACGCAGATGTTCAGTCGAATTACAGATGTAACAACGACGAACGGAAAAAGCCTGGACCGTGTATTCCGCTGACTTGGCTCCGCCCTTACACCCAGAGCCCCCGGTGCCAGCTTTGCCCTCTCTGTGGCGGCGCTCTTCTTCATCTGATAAGCGTCCTGTGACGTAATTCAAAGTCAGCGTTTGGGGATCCATCGATTCCAGAGTTAGACACAGATTATCATAACTCTTGTCCAGAGAGCTGAGCAAAATGTACACTTTCAGCTCCTCTGAGAAGTTGACTTGTAACAGTCTCAGCTGGTTAAACACAGCCAGCATATCAGTTACATGCTTCCTGATGCTATCCCCAGGACGTAACTTCATCTCAAACAAGCGTCTGGTGGTGTGTATCTTTGCCCCAGCCGTGGTTCTGTGGTGCACCCTTTCCAACGCTTGGTAGGCCTCACATGCATTCTCCAGCCCCTCTACCAAAGGCAGCTGTGAGCCATCCACACTAAGCACAATAGCTCCCAGGGCTTTGTGGTTTTTTCTCTGTGAAGCACGAGCATCTGCAATTTCTGCAGCTGAAGCTCCTGCCGCTGGTGTGGGTAGTGGAGGTCCCTGAACAGCCTCCCACAGCCCCTTCGCTACCAGCCATGCCTTCAGCCTTCTGCTCCATTCTTGCCAATTTTTGCCGTCCAATTTTTCAAACGGGACTACGAATGACTCATGGCTGTCTGCCATTTTCTCCTCTTCCCCGGGGCCCCAGCTGCTGTACTCACGTTTCACCAGTCAGCTCTCCGGCACCCGATTCCTCAGCTGCTTTCCCAGCTCTCTGCCTCAGCAACTCTTGCCTCTTAGAAGCAGGCAAAACACAGAACGCAGACCTCCGCTCCGTCTAGCGTCCTCCCAGCTCTTTCCAAGCTGACTTCAAACTTCAAAGCTCACCGGCAGACTCTTAGCAACAGTTTTATTAGCGGTAATTAGGTCCCCCATAACCTGTGACGAAACTGTGATAAGATCTTTATTGGCACTGGCTGGCTTAATTGCTTTATGGCCCAATTAGCCCCAGCATAATGCGGTCCGGCACGCTTCCCAGCCAAGCTGCTCTCAGACCTTCTTCCTCTCCGGTTTCGCCTTGCAGAGTAAAAACACAGCGGATCAAAAACCTGTTGCAGTCTGCTTCAGATCCAAACACACCAAGCACTGTGTTTGTCCAAATTCAACAGTTCTTTATTGCAGCAAATATTTACAGCTCAGCATTTCCCAAATTCTCCTGGACTGCTAGCATTCATGGCGTCCTCTCTCAGAGACACAGAGAGAACAACAAATAGAGCTCCTCCCTCCTTCCAAACGTCAGAGAATGGGAGGCACAACTCAGAACACGATTAACCCAGTAAGTTCTGAATCCCAACAGTGCGACCCCAGAAGTGACTCTTGACACTGAAGTGCTTATGCGTTTTTAAATAGAAAGTCAATGAGCATAGATTTCAGCAGGAAACATGCCTAGAACAGGGTACGAATGTCTAGGCACGGTTCTGGAGCTTGTATTTTCCCTTTATATCCCAAATATTACCTAAATACTGCTGTTTATGGGACGCGGGTGGCGCTGTGGGTAAAAGCCTCAGCGCCTAGGACTTGCCGATCGAAAGGCCGGCGGTTCAAATCCCCGCGGCGGGGTGCGCTCCTGTCACTCGGTCCCAGCGCCTGCCAACCTAGCAGTTCGAAAGCACCCCCGGGTGCAAGTAGATAAATAGGGACCGCTTACCAGCGGGAAGGTAAACGGCGTTCCGTGTGCTGCGCTGGCTCGCCAGATGCAGCTTGTCACGCTGGCCACGTGACCCGGAAGTGTCTGCAGACAGCACTGGCTCCCGGCCTATAGAGTGAGATGAGCGCACAACCCTAGAGTCTGTCAAGACTGGCCTGTACGGGCAGGGGTACCTTTATCTTTACCTTACTGCTGTTTATTATATTCTACCATTCACAAGCAGACTCTTGTACCCCAGATCTATGACAATATTCTTGTCTGGAACAACAAGGCAAGAAATTGTGTGAAGGTTATTACAGTACCATGAAGACGAAGGTCTAAAGAACTAATCAAACACCCCAATGTGAGTGGAAGTAGCAAAGAGAAGGAAAAGTTCTCGCCAGAGGGATACAGGATGAACTAGAGGTCAGAGTGCAGGGCTGCATACACACTGACCATTTTTAGCACAAAAACCAAGTTTCTATCAATCCAGAGAAGTTTATCCTCCTCCAGAACATGCTGTTTTCAATCTAGATTGATTGTGGTTACTTGATGGGCATTTCAAAACCCTCCCCTTGAGTTGCCCCATGGTTTTTCCTCCCTGCACATGCAATAATAATAATAATAATAATAATAATAATAATAATAATAATAATTTATTATTTATACCCTGCTCATCTGGCTGGGCTTTTCCAGCCATTCTGGGCGTCTTCCAACAAAATATATATATTTTTTTTTAAATAAATTTTTTATTAATTTCCAAATTTTTTAACATAAACAAAAACAACATAAAAACAAACATAAAAATCATATTTTCTTAACCTTGTTTCCATAGCCCTCTTTTCCCAGACTTCCCCATACCTTTCCCTTTTTGCATCCTTAATTATAAGCCATTATTCAGCAACCCTTCTTAGCCAATTAAATATTAAATATAAATTCATTCTCCTTTTCAATTCCACCCTAAAATCAAACACAGTTTACCGCTGCAATTCTACGTCTTCCTTTCCCTCAGCATTTTAGCACTCCTCAATTTTATAATAGTTCTTAAGATACATCTTAAATTTCTTCCAATCTTCTTCCACAGTCTCTTTCTCTTGGTCGCGAATTCTGCCGGTCATTTCTGCCAGTCCCATAAAGTCAATCACTTTCGCCTGCCATTCCTCCAGCGTGGGTAGCTCTTGTGTCTTCCAATACTTTGCTAGAAGAATCCTTGCTGCCGTAGTAGCATACAAAAAGAAATTCTTATCCTTCTTCGGCACCAACTGGCCGACCATACCCAAGAGAAATGCCTCTGGTTTCTTATTAAAGGTGCACTTAAGCACTTTCTTAATTTCATTATAAATCATTTCCCAGAAGGCCTTAATCTTTGGGCAGGTCCACCAAAGGTGGAAAAAGGTACCTTCAGTCTCTTTACATTTCCAACATTCATTATTGGGCAAATGATAAATCTTCGCAAGCTTGACTGGGGTCATGTACCACCTGTAAATCATTTTCATAATGTTTTCTCGTAAGGCATTGCATGCCATGAATTTAATACCTGTGGTCCATAACTGCTCCCAGTCAGCAAACATAATGTCATGACCTATGTCCTGTGCCCATTTAACCATAGCAGACTTCACTGTCTCCTCTAATGTATTCCACTTCAACAGCAAGTTATACATTCTTGATAAATTCTTAGTATTGGGTTCTAACAGTTCTGTTTCTAATTTCGATTTCTCCACCTGGAAACCAATTTTCCTGTCTTGTTTGTAAGCCTCCATTATTTGAAAATAATGGAGCCAATCTCGTACCTTGGACTTTATTTTCTCATAACTTTGTAATTTAAGTTCACCCCCTTCTTGTTCTAAAATTTCAGAATATTTCGGCCAATTAGTTCTCATATTAAGTTTCTTTACCTCCTTGGCCTCCATAGGTGAAAGCCACCTGGGAGTTTTATTTTCCAATAAATCTTTGTACCGTATCCAAACATTATATAGCGCTTTCCTGACAATGTGATTTTTAAAACCCTTGTACACTTTAACCTTGTCATACCAGATATATGCATGCCAACCAAAGTTATTATCAAATCCTTCCAAATCTAGAATATCTGCGTTCTCAAGAAGTAGCCAATCTTTTAACCAGCAGAAAGCTGCCGATTCATAGTACAGTCTCAAGTCCGGCAGGGCAAACCCCCCTCTTTCTTTAGAATCGGTAAGTATCTTAAACTTAATTCTGGGCTTTTTGCCCTGCCAGACAAATTTAGATATATCTTTCTGCCACTTCTTGAAACAGTCCAGTTTATCCACAATTTGTAGTGTCTGAAACAAAAATAACATTCTAGGCAATACATTCATTTTGATTACTGCAATTCGACCTAACAAGGAAAGCTTCAGGTTTGACCATATTTCTAAATCTTTCTTTATCTCAGTCCAGCACTTATCATAGTTATCCTTAAATAAGTTTATATTCTTAGATGTCATGTTAATCCCCAGGTATTTTACACTCTTTGCCACCACTAACCCAGTTTCCTCTTGGAATCTCTCTCTTTCAACATTTGTTAAGTTTTTTTCCAGTACCTTGGTTTTTTGTTTGTTCAACTTAAATCCTGCGACCTGGCCGAATACTTGAATTAATTCTAAAGCTCTTTTGGTACTAGTGTCTGGCTCTTGCAAGGTCAATACTAAGTCGTCTGCAAAGGCCTTCAATTTGTAATGTCTGGCTCCGACCTGAATCCCTTTTACCAGCTGGTCCCCCCTAATCATGTTTAACAGGACCTCCAGGACCGATATAAAAAGTAATGGGGATATTGGGCACCCCTGACGTGTCCCTTTTTCTATAGGTAATTCATCCATGACCACATTATTTACAATTAACTTTGCCTTTTGCTCAGAATAAATTGCACTTATACCATTTTCAAACCTTTGGCCTACCCCCATCCCATGGAGATTCTTTTTCATAAATTTCCAAGATATATTGTCAAAGGCTTTCTCCGCGTCCACAAAAATTAAAACTGCTTTTGTATTAATGTTCACTGTCAACATTTCTATAATGTCAATTATATTCCTTACATTGGTAGATATAATAATAATAATAGTATTAATAATAATAATAATAATAATAATAATAATAATAATAATAATTTATTATTTATACTCTGCTCATCTGGCTGGGCTTTTCCAGCCACTCTGGGCGTCTTCCAACAAAATATTAAAATACACTAATACATCAAACATTAAAAGCTTCCCTAAGCAGGGCTGCCTTCAGATGTCTTCTAAAAGTCTGGTTGTCAGAGCTGCCTCTAGGTCCAGCTCACAGAGGACCAACGCTAGGCTGTAGTAATGTACAAAAGTCTATATTGAAGTTCAGTTTCCATTTCAAAGCCACAGCGTGCAGCCCTACGTCTTAAACCCTACATCGGCGAAGTCCCGTCTGAGTCTCCTCCCCTATGACACCAGTTTAAGATCCTAGCCCTGCTCCACCTTTTACGCTGCTCTCTCCTCCTCTGGGTCCTCCTGCCCGCTGGGGCATTGCCCTTTCTGGACTCTTCCGACGCTGAGTCGCTTAGCTCCTCCCCCTCCCTCCGGCGGGCTTTAGGACCCGGTTCCCAATCCTCATTCTCTGCTGTCCCGCGCTCCTGTACATTTGAACTTGCCTCTCGCGCCAACCCAGTGACCTTTCTCCTAACCGTTACACTACTTCGGTCACTGCTTCCCTCTTCCGGGACACTGGCCGGATCTGACCTCTCCTCCGTTGTCCGACTTTCTGATGGAGGCATGGTCAGCCCTGCCTTATCTTCTCTCCCTGGTGGGGAATGCACTGGCCCCGATCCTTGGGACTCTTCCCCCCCACTCTGCTCTGGTGGGGAAGCTGGTCCTGATTTCCAGCTACTGCTCTGGGAGTCCCTGCTGCCCCCTTGCTCCTGGGGCGTTCCCCTTGGGAACCCCCTACCCCTGGCCACTGGCGCCCCCTTCTGTGAATCTTCCGATTCGCTGGAGAGGCTCATGGAATCCCTCGGTCCACTGTCCTCTTCTCCTACGCTCCCCTCGGATTCTTCCCCTTCGCTCTCCATCTCCTCTCTTCCCTGTGCCTCTGCTCCTGAGCCCCTGAGTTATTGTTTTTCTCTTTGACATCTGGTGGGAGGGCGTTCCACAGGGCGGGTGCCACTATTGAGAAGGCCCTCTGTCTGGTTCCCTGTAACTTGGCTTCTCGCAGAAAGGGAACCGCCAGAAGGCCCTCGGCGCTGGACCTCAATGTCTGGGTAGAACGATGGGGGTGGAGACGCTCCTTCAGATATACTGCCACAGGTGAATGAATGACGAAGTGGCGATTGCGATCTCGATATATGCCTATCTGCAACATCATTGGGCGGGGGTGGGGTGGGCACACTCCCTAACACAACCTGGCTCCATCATGGGTCAACCACCCCATTCTCTGACAGTCCGTGTGGTCAATCCCCTGCTCACCAAATGCTATTTTGCCTTACAGGCCAGCAGTCACGATCCCAGGGCCCAGCAGCAGTCGAGATGCAGTGTTTGAGGGGTGGGGCTTGGGAGATGTGGGATAGAAGAAGAGGCTCAAAAGCAAGTTGCTCACTTGGTCCTCTCCATGGTGCTTCCAGGCATGCTTTGCTCTCATTTTATTCTCTGTTGTCCATTGCAAAGGCCTTTGGCTACATACAATAAAACTGACCTTCCATTGCCCCCTTACCTGCCATTCCACTTCTCAGCAGAGACAGCTGCTGGAAAATAATGTTAAACAATGCAGTTTAGAATTGTGCCTGCAGAAAAATTTACGTTCAATATAAAATTGGCCAAAGGAAAGGCAAAACCTTTTGGCGTTTTTGCTGCCTGCATCCCACTTGCGGAATAAGTTAAGAGGCTTCCGTCTTCTGCCATTTGGAATCTATCATTTATTCCACTTTGGATATCCTCAAAAGCTTTTCAGCTGCTTGTTCTTGCATGGGTGGAGGAACTTGCTTGTCTCCGTGTTGTTGTTGTCTTTTCATGAAAATTGAAAAAATAAATTTTAAAAAAGAAGACTCAGTAGCTACCAGGCATGATGCTGTTTTCTACCTCCATGGTCAGAGGTAGTAGTACTTCTGAATACTAGTTGCTGGAAATGGCAGTAGAGGAGAGTGTCTTAATAATGATAATGATAATAATTTATTATTTATACTCCGCCCATCTGGCTGGGCTTCCCCAGTCACTCTGGGCAGCTTCCAACAAAAGATTAAAAATACATTAAAAACATAAAACTTTAAAAACTTCCCTAAACAGGGCTGCCTTCAGATGTCTTCTAAATGTCAGATAACTGTTTATTTCCTTGACATCTGATGGGAGGGCGTTCCACAGGGCGGGTGCCACCACCAAGAAGGCCCTCTGCCTGGTTCCCTGTAACCTCACTTGTTGCAGGGAGGAAACCACCAGAAGGCCCTAGGAGGTGGACCTCGGTGTCTGGGCAGAATGATGGGGCTGGAGATGCTCCTTCAGGGATACTGGGCCAAGGCCGTTTAGGGCTTTCAAGGTCAGCACCAACACTTTGAGCTGTGCTTGTGCTCAAGTCCTGCTTGCGGGTTTCCCAATAAAGGCATCTGCTTGGCCCCTGGGAGAACACGATGCTGGACTACTTGGGGTATTGGCCTGATCCAGCAGGCTCTTCTTATGTCCTTAAGGCATGTTATTAACATCTGGCAAATAGGATGGGTAAAACACTGAAGATTGTCATAGCAGTGACTGGACACTGTAAAAAGGATCCCTTTGCTTACTTGTGTGGAGTGTTCTGTCCTGAGTCTCCCCATTGGAGTAGAGTTTAGTGCTGAATATTTTTATGTCCAGCATCTTGTGGCCTTTCTTGAGTTCCTTCCGTTAAATGGCACTTTATTCCAGCCTCTTTATTAAAAGAAACACAATAAAATAAACAGAATTATGCATTTGTCATAAATGACTAATTGGTACTGACTCATGCAATTATTTTGAATTATGCCACCACTGTTACAACTTTTCGCCCTCTCCACCAATCAAACTCCCGTGGAGAGGTCTATTGTAAAACGGACTGATTGGAAACGTTCCGTGTTTGCAACAAATGTTCTCCTACTTATTCTTGTAAAACTCTCCCACCTGCTACAGTGAATTGCAAGGCCGTTCCTGTGAGTAGTTTTTCCAACCAAGAAATCACTTTCCTTCAGTTGCTTATTTTAGCTGTGTAATTAAAAACTGTGTCACTTGTTGACTGTCCATTCTTTGATTCATTTTATGTCAGCAGGTGGTATTATCCCACCTCCCCAACCAGCACCAATCTGCTCCGTTGGATGACATTTTTAGAGCGGAGTGTTGATCAGTTATGCCGAGTGGAAAATCATACAATACTGAGGTGGGATTAGTCACAGGTTCCCTGTTACCTGTAAAGGATATAGCTTGCTACCACTTCACTAGAAATGGGAGAGAAATTTGACTCAGTTTGCATTTAAAGGCAAATCTAACAAATTTGCAGTGTTTGAAATAATGCACAAACAGGAACACAGCCACCCTCCAAAATTCACACTTCTGCAAATTTTGCAATACAGTTCTCCAGCCAGTAATGTGTATGAAAATGCATAAAGTGTGCATATTAAAGAAGATCACACACAAAAATTATACTAGGGATTATGGCTTTGTCCCTCCCCCCCCCAATATGTGTATATTAGGCAAAATTGCATACAAACATGTAATTTAGGAGAAATTTGCACTGAAATGATGAGGAAAAAATTAATTAATTGCAAACCGATGTGCAAATGTGGAGAACTGAACTTCAAATTTGAAAAGTGTGGAAAGGCGAGAAATCAAACTGACAAGTCCACCCATCCTTACCCTTGATGTTACAAATCACAGAAACATACCCTGTTATTAATATAATCTTCTGAGACCTTTCTCTAGGTTTTCCCATCCTCTGCAGTGAGACAGATGGCAACTGGGGACAGGGCCTTTTCAATCATGGCACCCTGCCTTTGGAACGCTCTCCTCAGGAAGGTGTTCTTTCCCCTGGTACTCATGTCTCTTCAGCACATCAGGTGAAGATCTTCTAATCTCAATCAGCCTTTAAGACCTTTTGAACCAGGGCAGGGAACCTGTGGCCACCCAGTTGTTCCTAGGCTACAACTCACATCAACCCTCAGCAACGCTGGCTGAGGATGATAGAACATGGAGTCCAACAACATTCCTTGTTTTAAAACCTTTGCTCTGGTTTTAATCCTGTTAAAAACAGAACTGCTCTCTTGTTTCAACAATATTGTATGGCTTTTCCATAGTTTGTTTTGGTTTTTTTTTTCAATTTATTGCCGGTGATCCTGGGAACACTTTAAAACTGAAGGACAGAGTACAAATTATATTAAATAAAACAATAATAATATTTTCTACTATAACACCAACTTGAGGATTCTAGGAGTTACTGAACAGAATTTCAGCTTTGAGATTCCAGAAGCCAATAGTCTGGTATTTATCTTATGAAACATCCTGTCTTGAGAGCTCTGCCAAGAGCACCTCTGATTGTTTTCTGCTGACAGGTGATGACCCACATTGCTTACAGGTTTTTCCAACTGCTGATTGAACTGCGCTGTTATTGCCGTTGTCATTCTGCTTCTGTTCCTCTCGCTTTTCCTGGATCAGATCCCCCAAAACCACACAACTCGTTTCACACACCCAAAGCAGCTTTGGATCTGCCCTTCTGAAGCACCATCCTGCCAGCCGGCATGGTAAATTGACTCTGAAAAATGGGTGGGGGGAGTTCAGAATTTTGTGATATAGTGTAAAAGTCTGGTTCTTCAAAAAAAAAAAAGTTTCAAAATCCTGCTCGGCGTGTTTAAAACTAAAATACGTATTTAGACTGTGGTCAGGTGTACAACCCCATCCCATGTACACACACTTGAAAGTAAGCCACACTGAATGCAGTGAGACACAGAATTTATAATCAAGTTTATATCCTGCCTTTCCTAGGGCAGCTAGCAACATAACATCTGATAAGATCATATCCAAGGGCGATAACTCAAATGACCTGAATGTTCCCCTTCCCATTTTTATTTTCCAAATCAAAATTTATTTTCCAAATTAAAAAAATAAAACATTTCCAAATAAATGTAAAGTCTGCGGAGAGAATAATTGGGTGCACTCTTCCCACCTTGGATCAAATCTATGCTTCCAGGTGTCATAAGAAAGCGGCAGAGATAGCGCAGGATAGTGCGCACCCCAGAAATGATCTCTTTCAGCTTCTGCCTTCTGGAAGAAGGTACAGGGTTATAAAGACTAGGACTAGCCGCCTGAGAAACAGTTTTTATCCAAATGCGATTTTGGTTTTAAACGCAGTATAAGGTAGTCTCTAAATATTGTATTGTATTTAATTATGGAGTATCAGGGTTTTTAGGGGGTTAACCAGGCTTCGATAGCAGGCTTGTTGGTTTTTGAATGTCTGATGTAGATTTTTTTCAATTTTGTTGTTCTGTATGGGACAATGACAATAAAGATTATCGTATCGTAAATGTCCTCAAATTCTGCTTGAGCATGGCTCGGAATGGGGACTGCCTGATCTCACCCACAAAGGAGTTCCATAGATGGGGAAGGGCTTGCCCTGGAGGGGAAAAAAGTCCTCTCATACTCACTGCCTGCTCACCATCAGACTTCTTTTTTTTTTCTTCTTTTTTTTGAATAATATTTTATTAAGTTTTACAAAAGAAAAGAGTTAACAAACCAACAAAAAACAACAAATATCACAAAAAACAAAAGGAAAAAACACATAAAAAGCTAATTTAGCATAAAAGAAAAACTCTCTTTCAAATTTGTAACCTTCTGGACCTTATTTCCCATACTTCCACCCGCCTCCCTTTCTTGTATTCCACTTAAACAATTAATTCAGCAAGATCATTCGTTATTCATTTTCATCCCTTATCCCTCCCTTTGCACTCTTATTTATCTTAATCACTAGAACCCCTTCGTTTCATTTTCAATGTCCTCAACATTCATATATTTTACAATGTTTTTGTAGGTAAGCTTTAAACTTCTTCCAATCCTCTTCCACCTGCTCTTCTCCTTGATCTCGGATTCTGCCGGTCATTTCTGCCAATTCCATATAGTCTATTACTTGCATCTGCCAATCTTCCAGAGTGGGTAAATCTTGCGTCTTCCAGTGCTTTGCGATGAGTATTCTAGCTGCTGCTGTAGCATACATAAAAAAAGTTCTACTCAGTGTTCCCTCACCATCAGACTTCTGGCACACTCCTAAATCACGATCATGCCTCATAGGTCTGTCTCAGGTTGTCACCATAGGCGCCGACTCCATGGGGCCTGAGGGGGCCCGAGCCCCCTCAAAAATTCATTTGGGGGGGCTCTGCCCCCCCAATAATTTAAGAAAAACAAAGCCACTCCCGATCTAGAGAGGGGGTGGGGTTGCGGGCTCTCGACCCATCAACAATCTCGCGGGGCTGGCGTCAGCCCTGCGAGAAGCGGGGATTCCCCCTAGCTCATTAATATTCACCGCCCACGGCGGCAGCCAATCGGCTGCCGCAAAGGGCGGGCCCTCACAGGTTCACTTAAGTTCGGGGCAGCCCGGGGCTCGCCCCTTTCGTTCCCCCAGCAGCAGCGGTTTGGAGGTCTTGGGCCCCCCCAATATTTTTTATAAGTCGGTATGGGCCCCCGCCCCCCCAATATTTTTTATAAGTCGGCGCCCCTGGTTGTCACCAACCTGTTGCACAAGGCAGGGCTTATCCTTTATTTCCTCTTTGCTCCACATGGGGAGAGGGGTTGGTCTGGAAATAGATAGGAGAGTCTCTGTGATTCTCTTGTCATGGCTAGACCACTTCCTGGTGAAGTTTGGACTCAGAGCAGCTGTCTCTCTCTTCACAAGGGGGGGGGGATTTAGATGGTGCACCATTCTTACGGATCCTGCTGGGTTCCTGAATGCTCTAGAGGACTTCCCAGTGGACAGATCTTGTTGAGGCTGTCATCCAGGGCCAGCCCACTCATGAGGCAAGGCGAGGCAATTGCCTCAGGCGGCAAGATCCACAGGGGCAGCAGGTCCAGCCTTCAATGAATGCATCACTGCTGTGGCACATGCCTTGAAGGCTAGATCCACCACTTGCTTGGCAGCTCCCCACCCCATGCCACCTCTGGAGGAGGCAATGGTGGGGATGAAATGGTAGGAACTGCCCTCTGAGCTGCCCCCACCTCGGGAACTCACTCTGAGTTTGGCGATGATATCATGAGAGGTGTCCAAACCTGCAGAGAACAGACAGACAAACAAAGCATTTCCCCAAATATATAGTAGGTGTTGTACTCCACTTGGAGGGGGGGAATTAAACAAAAGTGTGGGTTGCAAATACATAGAATACTCGCTTCTATGTCAACATGCATATAGTTGCATCATTAGCATTTTAACTGGTCGTGAAAGTCTTGTGCTTTTGGCCATGTTAATGTGATTCTGTAATTGTTGCAACTTACCTTGAGAAAGGCTTTATTAATAATGAACATGTTCTGAATTTGTGTGTGTGTGTGTGTGTGTGTGTTTGGCATAATCACAAGCATTATTCCCATATGTGCATAGCCCCAGTTTTACTTCTTGAGTTCTCTAACTGAATCCTGCAGTCCATTCCTAAACTTAGATTTTTACTTTAATATAAAACAACTATTGAAATGCATATCCAGGACAAACAACACTATTACCTTAATCACATGGCTGTCCCAGAAGACTGGATTACTGCCTTTAACGCACACTCTCTCCTCTCCCTAGAGAGGGAGCTTTGGAAAACAACAGCAATGTGAGTAGGAGGCTGGTGGGTTTTAAAAGAGGATTGTTCTCCAGCTCTCTGAGACTGCAATCCTATCCTTCCTTGCCTGGGAGTAAGTTCCATTTAACTTAATGGGCATTACTTCTGAGTAGGCATGCATAAGATTGCTCTGTAAATCATCCTGAGTGCTAGAAGCACTCAGAAGGTGCCGGACACTTTCTAAACAAGGGAATATTCCCAGGAGCCAAAAGGCAGCTGTACTGCTTTTATGGTGTAAATCTGTTTCTGCATCAGTAATAGAGAATGGAAAAGAATGGAAGAAATATCCCATTACATAGCTTGAAATCTGTTGAGGAGCATTAAAACCATGACCTCACCATTCTTCTGGAAGGCTGTGCCTTGTGCCTGTTGGGAATAACCCACCAGAAGAGAAATCGAAAACTCCATATGGAACTGCAGTGGTTTTAAAAGGACTCCAATACGCTATTGATAATGATGGATTTGGGTCCCCTTTCTGTTTCATAAAGGAAACAAATTAAGGAAAATAGATAAATTCCAGTTCTAATGGAAGGAGTTTAATTTACAAACATAATATTCAGAATCCACTGTTTGTGCTGTTATTATCAAATGTATTACCTTCACCAGCAGGTCCCAGGGCGCATTACAACAATGTAAAATTCAATTAAAACAAATAAAACGAATGACAGTCACAAGTCCTGAAAATACCACATCTCTTAGGTGTCAAAGGCATTTGCAGTACCTTTACTACAGCCAACCAAAATGTCACGAAATAGGAAACTTTCGAGCTCTCCAAAACTCTTCATCAGGGAAAACGTTACACAAAGAAGGAGACGGGGGAGATGAGGAAAGTTTTGTGTTTAAAAAGGATTTTAAAAACGGACTGGATGTTTTAGCCATGAGATCAGCTTGTAGATTCAGTTCCAGCCAAGATGGAGATTGCAGGCTGAAGGCATTCCTCCCAGGCCACTTCAGATATTAGGTGACACATCTAGGATTCTGGGATAAAGAAGCAATGGCTGCTCCATACATATAGGCCAGTATTGTCTTAGGCAAAACACAAAGATTGGTGTGGCCAAGTACAGAAGCTAAAAACAAACATAGCGGCCTTTCTAATAGCAAAACTAAAGATTAATTCAGGATGGGTGCACTTGGGTGAGAGAGTCAACAAAAGCCAAGTGAGTACCTTGACCCAGTGGTTGGAAGGAATGTAACCCAAAATTGTGCCCAATCTCAGTCTCCATGGTGGAGAGACTCAGGGTGCCTGCACCTTCCCAGGTTTCAGTTTCCTTAGAATTAAGGTCAATGGAGACTGTGGTGTCTTTAAGATATATGGTTTTCTTTATGTGTAGATGCAACCTGAGCATTTATTCATTTATTATCACATTTATAGCCCACCTTTTCTCCAAGGAGTTCATGACGGCGTTCGCCCTTCTCCCCCTCTCCATTTAATCCCTGCAACAACCTTGTGAGGTAGGTTAGGCTGAAAGGCAGTGACTGGCTTCCAAGGTGGCCATTATGGCTGGGTAGGGATTTGAACCCTGGTCTCCTAGGTCCTAACCCAACACTCATAGTATTACTTTCCGATAATGATCTTGCATGTAGTAGCAGAACCATTGTAATACAAAGCCCCCAACTTCCACCCCAGCGCCGTTCCAGAAGGGCGCTATTGCCATCAGTCAACGTGATCAAGGCTGATTTGGTACTAAAAGTCAAACAGAAACGGGTCTAGATCATTCCTCCAAGTATACCTGCAGCTGGCTGATCACCACCCTCTGAATGGTCACAGAAAGGGACTCTTGGAGATTGGGAGGCAATTGTTCAAGACCTCTGGATCCAGAGAGGACCTATTCAAAAGGGTCCACTCCATCAGGCATAATACTCCCATCGAGCCAATCTTCTCCTAGATTTCATGTAACCCATCAGCCTCTAAAAGCCTGCTAAAAAGGTGAGTTTTCATCTTTATAAAGGAATATAAAGCCGGGGGCAAGGTGAACTTGAATGGGGAGGTTATTCCACAGATGCAAAGCCATCAGTGACAGAAAAATAAGTAAGTTCCAGCTTACAGGGTGGTGGTGGTGGGGAGAGTTAGATACTTTAATCTATAGATACTCTAATATTCAGAGTTGTAAAGAGCCTCAGCTTACAGCTCAACATGGTTGTATGAAAATGGCTAGATTCCGGCTGAGGCAGAGCAGTTAAGGCTGAAGGCAGAAAGAGAGGGGGATTGAACTTTCTGCTCTATGTCTTTTATGGGTTTACGACCTAGGCTGGTAGGGCTTTTAAGAAAGCTGCCTTGAATATCGTCCTAAAGTCAGATGAGTAGCTCAGGACAGAGTCTCTGTGTTTCCCAGGACGTGATAAGTGAAGTCTTTCCATTATGCCATCTTGTGTATATCCCAGCGTTAACACAAGCCCATCCCATTTCAATGTCAAGGGACAATTTGCGGTGACCTGGCCATATTGCCCTGCTGTGTTTTATGGAATAAGAGGCAGAAACATCAAGACGACTTCTGCCATTGTTGAAATGTTAAGACACTTGAAAAACTTCTTAGAGGCTCCAGGTGGAAGATTCTTCTCCAGACAAATTTAGATAGCGAATGAGCGAGCGAGAAGTATCGGCAGCCTTCAAAGCCCCATCTGTTCTAACAACCAACAACGGCTCCTCCAACGAGAGGCCAAATTACTAGCTTTTCATGGTTCAGAAGCTGCCCCAGGAACAAGTGACCTGAGTGTCTTAAAGAATGGCTGGTATCATCCATAAATCACGGGGAGTAGAACTACAAGATCTATACAATATTTCAAACTTTCACATTTCATTTCTTTCACCTGACTACAGGAAGGTCTCATAGCTCAGTGATGGGGCACGAGATTGGCACCCAGTACATTTCCGAGCTGGTGCTGACCTTTAAAGCCCTAAATGGCTTAAAGGGGCTTTAAACCGTCCTAAACGGCCTCGGCCCAGAATACCTGAAGGAGCGTCTCCACCCCATCACTCAGCCTGAACACTGAGGTCCAGCTCTGAGGGCCTTCTGGCAGCTCCCTCATCACGAGAAGTGAGGTTACAGGGAACCAGACAGAGGGCCTTCTCAGTAGTGGCGCCCTCTCTGTGGAACGCGCTCCCAGCAGACGTCAAGGAAATAAACAACTACCTGACTTTTTAATATTTTGTTGGAAACTACCCAGAGTGGCTGGGGCAACCCAGTCAGATGGGTGGCATATAAATAATAAGGTTGTTGTTGTTAGAAGGTTGCAGGTTCAGTCTCCAACATCCCCCATGTGAAACTGGAGAGCCACTAACTGTCACTGTGGATGATACTGAGCTAAAGGGTTCAATGCTTTGACTAATAATAATAATTTATTGATACCCCTTCCATCTGGATGGGTTTTCCCAGCCACTCTGGGTGGCTCTCAACACAATATATAAAAAAGCAACAAAACATCAAACATTAAAAACTTCCCTAAGCAGGGCTGCCTTCAGATGTCTTCTAAAAGTCAGATAGTTGTTTATTTCCTTGAAATCTAATGGGTGTTCCACAGGGCGGGTGCCACCACCAAGAAGGCCCTCTGCCTGGTTTCCTGTAACCTCACTTCTCGCAGTGAGGGAACTGCCAAAGGCCCTCGGAGCTGGACCTCAGTGTCTGGGCTGAACGATGGGGGTGGAGACGCTCCTTCAGGTATCCTGGGCCAAGGCCGTTTAGGACCTTCCTATGTTCCTATGTTCCTATGTTCCTACGGGGACGCAGGTGGCGCTGTGGGTAAAAGCCTCAGCGCCTAGGGCTTGCCGATCGAAAGGTCGGCGGTTCGAATCCCTGCGGCGGGGTGCGTTCCCATTGCTCAGTCCCAGCGCCTGCCAACCTAGCAGTTCGAAAGCACCCCCGGGTGCAAGTAGATAAATAGGGACCGCTTACTGGCGGGAAGGTAAACGGCGTTTCCGTGTGCTGCGCTGGCTCGCCAGATGCAGCTTTGTCATGCTGGCCACGTGACCCGGAAGTGTCTCCAGACAGCGCTGGCCCTCGGCCTCTTAAGTGAGATGGGCGCACAACCCTAGAGTCTGTCAAGACTGGCCCGTACGGGCAGGGGTACCTTTACCTTTACCTTTATGTTCCTATGCCTTTTGGTTTTCCTCCTGCAGCTATGTATTGCATTCTGAAACTGTTTGTGAATCACAGTTAAATATAGTGGTAGCCAACATAGTGCCCCATAGATGATTTTGGACCCCAGCTCCCATCAGCCCCAGTGTCACAGTCAGTGTTTGGTGCCAAGGTCTGGGGAAGGGGATTGGAGTGCACTCAGGGTTCATCACCCCCCACAGCAGCAGTTCAACATCCACAGTTCGAAACCCCCAGCCCCTGGTCCAACCTGGTGGCTTGCAGTCACCCTCCACCATTCAGGGGATACTATCAGTGCTAGGAAACAGGCATAACTCAGGGGTGGGTCACAAGTTTTGCTTGCAGGAAGTCCCATGTTCAGTTCTCAGCATCTTTAGGCTCTAAGGCAGCGGTGTCCAAACTTTTTTCAAAGAGGGCCAGATTTGATGAAGTCAAGGGTCGTGAGGGCCGGCCAAAGAGCTGACCAAAGTTGTTGACCTTTTTTTAGTTTACAGTTGAAGTTGTTGAGTTGTTGAGCTTTTTTTGTGATTTTACCCCAAAGTTTTGATTTTACCCCAATTTAAAACTGCCACAGGGGCTGGATTATACCAGCCAGCCATTTAAAGACTTCAGGCATGCCTGCTCTAAGGAGTGCAGCCTCTTTGACTGCACCGGGCACAGAGCTTCTGGGGCATCACAGCAAGTAATAGTAATAATAATAATAATAATAATAATAATAATAATAATAATATCTTTATTGTCATTGCCCCCTCTCGGGGACAACGAAAATTACTTGGCTGCTCCATCCACCCAGGTAGGGCACTCCACACAAAATCAGAACAACTATAAAAACACTAATTAAAACAATACAGTATAATACAGCAAGGAAGATTAGCTGACTTCAAAGTCCAGGTTTCCCATTCAGGGCCGAGATCGCTCTGGAGAAGAAGCTGTTCTTGAGACGGCTCGTTCTTGTCTTCATCGTCCTGTATCTCCGTCCCGACGGCAGGAAGAGACAGTGACCAGGATGCGATGGATCTTTTACTATGTCCAGTGCCTTCCTATAGCACCTTGTGGCATAAATCTGCTCTAAGGTGGAGAGTGGGCAGCCAACAATGCTCTCTGCTGCCTTCACAACTCAACACAACCCCATCCTGTCCTGGGTGGTACAGCTTCCGTACCACACACATAAGCCGTAAGTGAGCACGCTCTCAATGGCACAGTGATAGAAGACAAGCAGCAGTTTCTGCGGAAGATGGTTTTTCCTTAGGATTCTCAAAAAGTACAGTCTCTGCTGCGCCTTCTTCACAAGCCCCCTTGTGTTGACACTCCAGGACTCCAAGTGCTGCAACTATGACATCCAACAGAAAGGCAAGGGGTGAGGGGCACCGTATTTTGGCACAGCACAGGGTGCCAATGAAATTTGAGACACCAAGGTCCACCACTGTCTACACCAGCCATAGGCAAACTCCAGCCCTCCAGATGTTTGGGACTACAATTCCCATCATCCCTGACTACTGGTCCTGTTAGCTAGGGATAATGGGAATTGTAGTCCCAAACATCTGGAGGGCCAGAGTTTGCCTATGCCTGGTCTACGCTGAGTGACATTGTCTCTCCAGGAATTTGGATCAGAGTGTTCCCCAGGTCCATTTAGAGGTACCATAAACCGAACAAGACCTTCTACATTCAAGGCAAGTGCTCTCTACACACTGAGCTATGGTCCTTCCATCTTTTTCTTTTTTTCTTTTTAAAGGAAAATAATTAAATGTATACAAAGATAACATACTCTGAAAAAGCATTTTGAATCTATTTTGAAGAGCTGTAATTAATTTAGTTGACAAATGTGAGGGGAAAGAAAAAACAAACAAATATTGCATTGATTCCATTACTATCTAACTGCCTTTCTTTGAATGGCCTGGCATGTTTATAATAGAATAACTTTTTTATTTATATTTTAAAAATCGTGTTTAGCTCAAGGTGATAAAGAGATAATGGAGAGACGGATGAAAACAATTACTATAAGGGTCTGAACAATCACATTTTACTGAGAGAAGATAAAAACCCAAGTGCCCCCTTGCCATATTAATACGGTAATTGTCTGCAGTTTGCCCATTGTTGTAAAATAAACCTATCATGAAATGAGAGAGTAACTTTCAAAACACACATAGGAAGTGGTTTAATGTGATCACAGCGCAGGCTTGCCTGACTTAACTGTAAATTATTTTTTTTCATTCAGGTGGATGGGGAAAGGGCATTAATTAATGGTGATTTAGACGGAGATTCAAATCCACCGGAATTTGCTTTAAGGCTGCTTTAGGCAGATGGCTTTATCACATATAAAAGCACTGCTTATATCTTAACGGTTACTGCGCCACTTTGCTAATCTTCTGTGCGTGCATCTACTTGCCTTTCAAAGTGTTCTCCAGAGTTACTGACAGCTCGAGCTCAGACATCAAGTTGAAATTTCATAACTCCAGGTGGCAAAAGAAAAACTCCACCAACCCTTGGAGAAGATGATGTGACTTGAGGGAGAGGAAGAAGACAGATGATGAAGTAGATGAAGTGATATGCCAGCCAGGCACCTGTCTTTTGCAAGTTCTGGGATCCCAACATTATCTGTCTATCTGTCTGTCTGTCTGTCTGTCTGTCTGTCTGTCTGTCTGTCTGTCACAACAATGTATAATAACAGATGCAAAATAAAATAAAGCCAAAGTCGGAAGGAATATCCGGAACTAGCCATAGAGGATCAAATTTGCATACCAAGATCAAACATAGGTAAAAGGTAAAGGGACCCCTGACCATTAAGTCCAGTCATGGCCGACTCTGGGGTTGTGGTGCTCATCTCGCTTTATCGGCTGAGGGAGCCGGCGTTTGTCCGCAAACAGCTTCCTGGTCATGTGGCCAGCATGACTAAACCGCTTCTGGTGAACCAGAGCAGCGCACGGAAACGCTGTTTACCTTCCCGCCGGAGTGGTACCTATTTATCTACTTGCACTTTGACGTGCTTTCGAACTGCTGGGTTGGCAGGAGCAGGGACCGAGCAACAGGAGCTCACCCCATCATGGGGATTCAAACCGCCGACCTTTTGATCGGCAAGCCCTAGGCTCTGTGGTTTAACCCACAGATCAAACATAATAAATGAATATTGCATGCTCCGAGTAACACAAATGGGTTTACAATATCCTGTCAGGGGTAGAGTATGTGGGTGGCACAGGGGCGGTTGCCCTGGGTGCAGGTTTGTTAGGGGCTCAACATTTCAACAGCTGGTGCTGCCTCAGTAGAGCTGCACACTTCTGTTGCTGGATTCCATTGAAAACGGCTTCTCCATGAGAACCAGGAAGTGGCGTCTCCAGACAATGGAACGACTTTTCTTTTCTTATATCTATGGTTGCAGTCTCCTGGGTGACGTGGACGTCGTTAGGCAGTTGAATGTGCCTGTGTGCTCCAGGTATATGGCCCCAGGCCCTGGCAACCCACGCTACACCACTGTATCCTATGCCTTATTATTCCAGTATGTTAAAGACATTTCTCAATAAAGATGCGATCTTGTGGCCTGACCTCTCTGGTTCTCACCATACGTGTAAGCTTGACTGTGCATGCTATGTCCCAGACTTCAGTTAGCCATTCTTTTGTAGATGGTTTTCTCCTTCTTCCCCCACCCTCACCCCAGTTTTAACAAATAATAATTCCGGCAGCAGCTAAGAGGTGTGGTATTAATTCCCTGCCCTCTTTTAGTGCAGTTTCTTTAATACATCCAAATAGTAACTGGGCCAGTTGTTACTTCAATTTCCATTACTATTTTTTGTTTTTTTAAAACGTCTTGTCTGTGGGTTTTTGTTCCCAAGCCGTTTGGCGCAGTAAGGATGCACCAATCGCCGCTCATCCTCTAGCAGCAGCCAAAGGAATTTATTTGTTGCCACCGTCCTCCTTGGCACCTTCTCTGTGTATATCAACTTGCCCCTTCTCTGAACTGACTCCCCATAATTCAGCTGCACAGTCACTGTTTTTCCAGCCAGATTCTCCTTGCTTCTGTGTGCCCAAAAGCAAGCAGGATATTTAGTGCCCTGTGCCCTTGAAGGGAGATGTTGATTATAGCCAGTTTATACAACCATGGATCAAAGTGTTCCCCACTACAACAGCTGTAGGTGGTGTTGCAGAAAGAAGGGTGTTTGGATGATTCTCTGGGGATCTCAAACCATTTGTCTGTCTGTTGGATTGTTTGTTTGGTTATTTGTTATACAAATATTTATAACCTGTCTTTCACACAAAAAAAGATCAGCGCAGTTTACAATCATTATACATAAAACCATACAATAAAAACTGTATTAAATATTAATATCAAAACTAATATTTCAGGTTTTTTACATTTTATTTTAGTTTCTTGTTAATTACGTTGCTTTGAACGTAGACTTTATATTTGATTTCCTTCAGTAGTGTTTTGTTCCAGATTGTTTTATTTGATGTTTTAATGTGTTGCAAAAAGTCTTTGAGATTTTCCCCCCTTAAAAATATAAAGCGTTCCAAAAACGAAATGGATAATAAACATAATAACATAAAGAAAGTTAAAATCATGTATCAGATAACTGTTGTGGAAAGATGTAGTCTGAACTACCTGCATATGTCTGACAGACCAGGAGAAGTTTTAAGCAGGTGTTGGAATGGAAGTTGCCTGCTGGATCTCTCTTGGCAGAGTGTTCCACAGGACTGGGCCAATGGTATTGAAAGCTGGGTTTCTTGCTGTTGTCAAGGGAGTCTCACTAATATGGGAAACAGCTAATGATGCTCCTGCAGGTGATCACAGAGATCGAGCTGGGATGGGAGGGTACAGGCAGTCCAGAAAGGACTCTGGACCTAAGTTGTTCAGGACTTTGCAAATTACTACGACATTTAGGAATCGGTCAGATTCTCTAGGAGTCAGTTTAAAATGTGGGAGAGACAGAGAGGCAAAAACATACCAGTGAAAGGGTCTGTTCCTAATGGTGTGATCCAGTCTCTTTCCACTGCCCACCACGAGCACACAGTATTTCACTGAGAGCCTCGAGGAGGAGGAGTGTATTCAGTACCAGGGTGAAACTGTCAAACTCCCTTGTTATTTTCACTATTGCCAGGGTGTGTAATGTTCTTATTGTAGTGCTGCTGCATTTATAGTGCTAAAACCTTGTTTTTTGTATGTTGCTATGTTTGCTGTTGCATTGTGGTTTTACTAAGTTATTACAAAACTCTTTGGTTTTTGAGATGCATTCTTGTTTTCTTTGTGGCAACCTCCTTTGATCATGTTTCTTTTTACGGAAAGGCAGCATACAAATAAAATTATGAATGGGTGAACGATCCTGTTTTATAGTGCCCTCCAGATGTTTCTGGCTGCCAGTCCTGGGAATGATGGGAGTTGTGGTCCAGAACACCTGGAACGCACCAGGTCGGTATTACTGCTTACATTTTTGCCCTCTGTAAACAGCTCGTAAAATGACAGACTGCCTTGTGCTCCTTTTATCATACAAAGGCACGGAACAAGGACTTTTGGCACGTGCAGCTGCTGGTTCCTTCTTCTACACAGCTATTAAAGGTACGTGGGGAGAAGGGGGGGCCAGTGTCCTTTGCATTCTATCCATCCTCGAAAGCAAAGAGTGACACCATTAAAAACATTCCACATTTTGAAAGCCCCGTAATAGCACCTCTGGACTATTGCACCATTAGCGAAGGTCCAGTGAGCGCTGCACTCATGACAAAAGGGGGTGTGGAGCTGGAATTCAAGGTCAGCTCCCTTAATAGCTTCATTCCTGTTTCTGTAGTTAATATGTAAGTACTTGGAAATGCAGCTATATATCCATTTCCCTTCCCCGTAATAAAAACAGCTACCTCATCACAACTCCTTTCTGTGTTCGCAGTCGACGGGGTCCTGAAAGTGATGCAATATCTAAGGCATGTATATAATGCCCATAGTTCAGGATTTCTTATCCAGTTTGCAGCCCATAAAAATCCCATTAAACTAAGTGGTGTGCGCGCGCACACACACACACACACACACACACACAAACACCCTATTGTATTGGGATGGGATGTGGGTGGCGCTGTGGTCTAAACCATTAAGCCTCTTGGGCTTGCCGATCACAAGGTCGGTGGTTCAAATCCCTGTGATGGGGTGAGCTCCCGTTGCTCTGTCCCTGCTCCTGCCAACCTAGCAGTTCAAAAGCACGTCAAAGTGCAAGTAGATAAACAGGTACCGCTGTGGCTGGAAGGTAAATGGTGTTTCCATGCACTCTGGCTTCCATCATGGTGTTCCGTTGCGCCTGAAGTGGTTTAGTCATGCTGGCCCCATGACCTGGAAAGCTGTCTGCGGACAAACGCCAGCTCCCTCGGCCTGACAGTGAGATGAGTGCTGCAACCCCATAGTCACCTTTGACTGGACTTAACTGTCCAGGGGTCCTTTACCTTTTACCTATACAAGTGTAAAATAAACCATATATCTTAAAAAAGCTACAGCCCCTGCCATGCCTTGAATTCACAATTGAAACAAAACCCTGGGTGAGTGATTGGAACCCCTGGGATCTTGCTACCGCTCAGCAGAGATTGAAAGTGAGATGAGCGCCACAACCCCATAGTTGCCTTTGACTGAACTTACCTGTCCAGGGGTCCTTTACCTTTTTTACCTTTACTGTATTGGGAAACTGAGCAAGGAGATCTTGAAAGCCTCCACCATGTTTGTGGGTGAAGACATTGGGGAGACCCATTTTACTGAATTTCTACAGGGCAGGGTTGAAGTGCCTGTACTCTGCCATCACTAAAACAAAAACCAAACTGACTGTGTAAAAGGCTGCCCTTTGTGATTTATGCTGCTTGGGAAAGTCAGAAGCACAAAAGTATTTGCAGGACTTGTTCTGTATCTCTGCTCTCAACATGTTTGCACTGCAATACCATTCAGTGGGTGCATTACTGGGAAGCAACAGAACATCATGTTATCTCCTTTATCGTAACAGAAAAATCCATAGGCAGAAGGTTCAGAAACAAAATGCATCCATTTATGAGAGTGGGTTATTTTCTCCTCAGATTCTCCAGATGAAAATAAGAGTTTTATGTTTTCTCTGCGGCTCCCATGGGAATAATTATTGATTGCTGTGATTTTCTAACGTGCCATATATATAATCCACAATTTGCCCTTGGAGTTGCCCAGCCGAGAAGGTTCCTGGCACAGAGCAGCCTCTTTTTAAAAAAACTGAGGGATTTTAAAGTAAACAAAGGAAGACATATCAATTCCAAGTGCCTATAGCAAAGCGGAGATGGAAGCCATAAATATTTATGTATCCTTTTATTATACTGTATATAGATACACACACACACACAATTGAACATGTGCATACATATATATATTTGTTAAAGAAAGTCTGTGAAAGGAGAAATTGAAATTTAAACTTTATGAGAAAATCTCTAGGTGAAATGTGCTCTGTAAAACCAGATATTGCAAAACTTAAAAAGGCATTGTCCAGTCTTCTCTTCAGCTCAGGCAATTGACAGACGCAGCCGAGCTGCATAATTTCTTCCTTGCTGTCTTTTAAGATCAATAGCACAAACCTGCATATATATATATATATATATATATATATATATATATATATATATATGTTTTTTAATTTCAAAGGCTCTCTTTATTTCATTTCTCAAAAGGAAAGAGATCCGCAAAATGCCTTGGACATCTTACAAGCATATATCAATAAAGAATAAATTGCACCTGAATGATGGCAAAATCCAAAACCATATGCTCAGGGACGCAGTCTATTCACTTGTAATTAAATTTTTACAAAGTGACTTTTTTATTCTTCTGTACTTTTGAGACTTCTTTAACCCAAGTAAATAGCTTCGAGAACCTTAGCATATTGATGGTGTTTGATTCATTTTAGGGCATGATGGGGGATGTTTATATATATCACAAACTCAATCTGGAATCGGCCCATTTGAGCGTCAGTGTCTGAGTGTGAGGATGAATACAAAGATATATGTATAAACCAGGACTGAGCAAGACATTTCTTTTCAAGAGAGTTGTTGGCAGTGTTGAAAAACACCCCCTTTTATGATTTCCAACAAAACATCCACCTGCTTGCTTATATCCGTCTGTTGCTTTCTCAACTGACTTAAATTTGCCACAATGACATCACAGAACCAAACATGATTGGCAATGCAATGTTGTGATGTCACCCACTTCGCTGTGTGAGATCAGCTGTGGGACTAACTGAAGAAACACAGCCTTTACTCGCCATTGTCCTTATTGCCCTCAGTGACATCTTTGCACACCCAAGTCTGATTGACATAGGCTCGTTCACTCCATGATCTCTGCTTGGCACTGCATGTGAAGGAGGGAGCTGAATCTCCACACAAAGCAATTTGCGGGGAAATATTTCCACGCCAACCTGGGCATTGAAAATGGAGAACATTCAGCACATATTTATACTTAACTATATCACTATTTCTATCTATCATCTACCATCTATCTATCTATCTATCTATCTATCTATCTATCTATCTATCTATCTATGCAATTTCAAGTGTTCTAACCAACCAACACACAGGTGAGCCAAATTAGTGTGTGTACATGCCCATAGGCTCTTCATCAAAAAGGTATGTTTATCATCATGATGTTCAATGAAATTCAACACCTCGTAGGTGTTAATAGCAGGGGTATAGGAAGGGGGACGCAGGTGGCGCTGCGGGTTAAAGCCTCAGCACCTAGGACTTGCCGATCGAAAGGTCGGCGGTTCGAATCCCTGCGGCGGGGTGCGCTCCCGCTGCTCGGTCCCAGCGCCTGCCAACCTAGCAGTTCGAAAGCACCTCCGGGTGCAAGTAGATAAATAGGGACCGCTTACCAGCGGGAAGGTAAACGGCGTTTCCGTGTGCGGCTCTGGCTCGCCAGATGCAGCGATGTCACGCTGGCCACGTGACCCGGAAGTGTCTCCGGACAGCGCTGGCCCCTGGCCTCTTAAGTGAGATGGGCGCACAACCCCAGAGTCTGTCAAGACTGGCCCGTACAGGCAGGGGTACCTTTACCTTTACCTATAGGAAGGGGACGCGGGTGGCACTGCGGGTTAAACCACAGAGCCTAGGACATGCCGATTAGAAGATCGGCAGTTTGAATCCCCACAATGGGGTGAGCTCCCGTTGCTCAGTCCCTGCTGCTGCCAACCTAGCAGTTCGAAAGCATGTCAAAGTGCAAGTAGATAAATAGGTACCGCTCCAGCGGGAAGGTAAATGGCGTTTCCATGTGCTGCTATGGTTCGCCAGAAGTGGCTTAGTCATGCTGGCCACATGACCCGGAAGCTGTACGCCGGCTCCCTCGGCCAATAAAGTGAGATGAGTAACGCAACCCCAGAGTCAGCCATGACTGGACCTAATGGTCAGGGGTCCTTTTAACTTTCCTAGGAAGGGGGGCGGTCGGGGTGCTTCGCCCTGGGTGTTATCCCTGAGGGGGATGACAAAATCCATCCTGGGTGGATCGCCGCTGTGCCAATCCCCCCCCCGGCAGATCACCCCGCCCCCGGGTGCACGGCATGTGTGCCGCTCCAGGTGCCCGAGCGGCTAGCTCCGCCACTGGTTAATAGTTGTGTTATATATCCCGTGGTCTGTGTTTGCCTCAGCTTGAGTCTGGACTAATGGTGTTCTGATTCGATACATGATATCCAGTCACAGAACATTTCAGGATTTGGGCCTCTGCCATTGGCTCTTAAACTCTGACTTATGATTCGCAGCTTGGAAGTTTAGACAGCCAATCATGTTGGGAGTGGGAGTGGCCCAGGCCTCCAGAAATGTATATAAGCAGTTGCTTTGACCCTGTTGTCCTGTTCTGTTTGTTCAATAAAGGTTCTTGCTGTTATCTCTGTGTCTTGCCTCGTGGGAACCCACCTAAACTTCAGGATGTCTCCTTGAAAGTGGCAGAATTAAGAAGTGAAAAGAGGATGGGTCATTTCTGGATGACCAGAGGTCATTTGGGTTTGGTGGCAAGCACTTACATGGAGGGAAACCCTTTATGACGGAAAGAGATTAAGCTAGTAGCCCCTCTCTTCCAGCACTCTTGTGCTGGTCCAGGGGGGAGGTTACCGTGGGGCGAGGTCCAGGACCTGAGTTGAGGGTTGGCAGACAGTCCTCCTCGGGCGAAGTGGGGTCCACAGCGGGAAGCCGGGCAAGGACAGGAACTCTGGGGGAAACAGGACTGGATGCTGGCCGAAACAGCTCATCAACGACGTTGCTCCCGCAACCTGGGACCGGGCTGACTGGCCTTTATTTTCCCTGAGGCCAGGGGCGGTCCCGGCCCCCAGGAGACCCGCCTCTCCTGGCCTTAAGGCGAGCACTCCTCCTGGGAGAAACCAGTTCCCTTCACCTCTCTGCCCTGAGCCTCTGCAGTTCAGGAGAGACTGAAGGGTTACTGGACCCAGGGGGAGACTCACCTGTAGGCACTGAGTCCTCAACCACCTCTGGAGCCAGAGTGGGATCACCTGGTTCCTGCTCCTGAGGATCCGGCACAGGTGCAGGCGCTTCAGAATCAAGGCCCTGCCCCAGTTCAGCCGGCCCTGGAGGCGGGGATTCCTGTGCAGGCTGGGATTCCTCCGGTTCAGCCTCTGAATCGGATTCCCAGGCCATCACAACTCTGTTCTCACAGTGGCCAACCAGATGCCCCAATAGGAAGGCTGCAAGCAAGACCTGAACGCAAGAGCATTCTGCCCACCTACAATCCCCATCAATTGAATCCTTGCGAAGTTTCCATGCGTACAAACATACTGCCTTTCTGCATTATTAAGTATTTGCACTGAGCAATATACAAATAACTTTTATTCCTGATGTTGTAAACAAAACCTGCCCTTTTTCCCTTATGGGGTATCCAAGAGCCCATATAGAGTCCTTAAGTAGGTTCCCTATTGGTAGGAGAAAATAACAGAGGTCAACCAGATAATACTGAGAAGCAAAGCAGCTAGTAAGCCTTCATTAACTGTTGCAACGAGGTCCCCACTCCTCACACACAGGAGGATGGAGAGAACCCAGAGCAGTGATGTGTAAGCCCTTATATAGACTTTTGAAATTGCCACCCTGTAGTGCTGTGGGTTAAACCACAGAGCCTAGGGCTTGCTGATCAGAAGGTCAGTGGTTTGAATCCCCGCAATGGGGTGAGCTCCCGTTGCTCGGTCCCTGCTCCTGCCAACCCAGCAGTTTGAAAGCACATCAAAGTGCAAGTAGATAAATAGGTACCGCTCTGGTGGGAAGGTTAATGGCGTTTCCGTGCGCTGCTCTGGTTTCGCCAGAAGCGGCTTAGTCATGCTGGCCACATGACCCGGAAGCTGTATGCCGGCTCCCTTGGTCAATAAAGTGAGATGAGCGCCGCAACCCCAGAGTCGGCCACGACTGGACCTAATGGTCAGGGGTCCCTTTACCCCTCTTGGCTCAAGACCACCACCCTCCCAATATGTCATGCATACATCACAGAAGGGGCGGTCTACAGCAGAATCCTGCCTGGCAGGAAACCTGTTAATGGTCACTGACTGGATTACCTGGGCAGCCTGGCCATTCTTTTGAGATGATAAATACTTAATTCCTGAGTCTGGGTCACAGGCTCACCCTAGTCATGCCCAAATGTGCCCTTAAGGCAGGATTTGTGAGCCCAGAGACAATGGGGAGGCTTTTCCCATTTCCATCCAAACTGCAGAGGAATATTTGAAGTCAATTTGGGAGAGTCAAAATGGTTTCAGGACTATTTTCCTGTACTGTTTCATTTATTTTTTAAAATAATATTTATTAAGTTTTTAACAAAAGAAAAAGAGTTACAAAACAATAGACAGTAAACAAAAAACACACATAGAAAAATACAAAAATACAAAAATCAGATTTTCACATAAAAATAAAAAATAAAAATCCCTCTTTCAGATATCTTGCCACTCATTTACTTATTTTCATGACTTCCTCACACCTTCCTTTTTTGTATTCCATTTAAAAATTTGTTCAGCAAATTCATACCATCTTAATTTAGCCTTAATTATTTCTCCTCACATATTCTAACTTTAAAATTTCATCTAATATTAATACATTCTTGCATATTCTTATTTTACCTTATTGCTAGAACCACTTTGTTTCATTCCAACATCATTAACATTCAAAAATTTTACAACGTTTCTGTAAATAAATTTTTAATTTCTTCCAATCTTCTTCCACCAACTCTTCTCCCTGGTCTCGGATTCTGCCGGTCGTTTCCGCCAATTCCATGTAGTCCATTACTTGCATCTGCCATTCTTCCAAGGTGGGTAGGTCTTGTGTCTTCCAATGCTTTGCAGTGAGTATTCTTGCTGCTGTTGTAGCATACATAAAGAAAGTTCTATCCTTCTTTGGCACCAATTGGCCAACCATGCCCAGGAGAAAGGCCTCTGGTTTCTTATTTTCCTGTACTGTTTCAGACATGTGGTTTATATATTTATGTATGTGCTTGCCCTGTAAATTTATGAACATTCAATTTATATATTTGAGACCTTAAATTCTTATAACACTGGGAAATTGCTGTGATACGTGCACTCATAAGGTGATGCAGAGGTGAGTTTACTGCTCTTCCCGACATTTTTGAGATCTTTACACACACCACAGGAATGATGTGTGGCTATATGTTCAGGAGATACATACCTCAAAAGAAACAAGAGTGGATTCCTGAAGGAGAGTTTTATGGCCACTAACATTTGCCATTATGACTGCCAGCGGAAAGATTAGAGCACTTATGATTCAACGTAGTAACTGAGCACCACAGGAGTAAGGGCAAAGATTCTACTGCAATATTACTGTGTTATAAAACATCATACATCAAGAGACAAAAGGCAGAAATTCCCCCTCTGCATAACACCACAGTATAACTGATGGATGAGAATCCGGAATGTTTTGTTTATTGGTTTATCTGACCTCTCTCTTGAAACATCAGTTTTAGGTGCGGCAAGACAGATATTGAACTTGTAAAAATGATCTTGCCCTACGTTGCAAAACAAAATTAATTTGGAGGTCTGGGGTGGGGGTGGAATAGTGTGGGCTTTCTGGTACTTCAATCCAAGAACAATTTCCAAACCAAAACCCTTTCCCAGGTGAGCTAGACACCCACTGACTAACAGATACAGGCTGAGCCTGAGATGTTTTAGTACCTGTGGCATAAAATCCAAAACTGTGCCCCCTTCTCACTAATTAACAAGGGGCACAGTTCCTAGGAAGAGTCCTGGAAAAAGAGGAGGAATGGGTGAGGGAGCTGGGTATGTTTAGCCTGGAGACGAGGAGACTGAGAGGAAAATTGGCAGCCATCATCAAATATCAGTGTCCAGACCAGACACTGAGGTCCAGCTCCAAGGGCCTTCTGGCAGTTTCCTCGCTGTGAGAAGTGATCTTACAGGGAGAGGGCCTTCTTGGTAGTGGCACCTGCCCTGTGGAATGCTCTCCCAGCAGATGTCAAGGCAATAAACAACTATTTTACTTTTAAAAGACAACTGAAGGCGGCCCTGTTTAGGGAAGTTTTTAATGTCTGGCACTGTATTGTTTTTAATATTTGGTTGGAAGCCGCTCAGAGTGACTGGGGAAACCCAGCCAGGTGGGCTGGGTTTAAATAATATATTATTATTATTATTATTATTATTATTATTATTATTATTATTTCTCAAGGGCTTTCTCATGGAAGATGGAGCCAGTTTGTTTTCTTCTTCTCTAAAAGAGAGGACCAATAGCATCAAGTTACAAAAAAGGAGATCTTGACTAAACATCAGAAAAACTTTCTGACAGTAAGAGCTGTTCAACAGTAGAATGGATATGTACCTGTCATTTATGCTTTAGTTAAGATTCCTGCATTACATTTGGCTAGAGGACTCTCAGGATCCCTTCCAGCTCTACAATTCTATGATCCTATGTGTCAGAGCTTCACCCAAGCTGAAATGACCCCTCCCTCTATTTTCTTGGTGAAGTGGGGAGAAATGTTCACAGTTTGGGAGAGGGGAGGGTGGGCAAAATTGGGACAAAGCAAGATGGCATCCTAGCAACATCTCCTTTTGTTCCCTCAGAAGAAGAAGAAACCCTTTGAAGAATGGACCCTTTGAAGCCCATGTCATTGAAAGACTCTGCAACTACCCCTCATTAAGATCGGGGATAATAAAGTGTTGTTAGTAGTTCCAAGGTCAAACCACAGTTCCTGCTATGATAATAGAAGTGAGGAGCACATTACCTTGTCAAGTTAATACAGTGTGATAGACTTTCTCAGGCAGCACATCCAGGAAGACTGTAAACGTCTAATAGATTTAGGGAAACTGTACCTCAGGGGACATATTAGAAAGAAGCCATCAATGGATCAAATTGCTCACTGAGTATTACTTATTGGGGACCAGCATGGTTTTAAATGATTGCTCTCTTATCAAAAGCCCCGAGACAAATTGCATGCCTTAGATTAACTTTGCAAGAGCAGGTCAATAATTTATATTGGATAGCGTGCCGGGCTTTCAAGGGGGTTGGGCTCCCTGCCTCCCCCTAAACAGTAGCATGGGCAAGCCATGTAATTTCAAGTGCTGTAATTATGTTCTGGGGAGTATTTTTGCCAAATGATTTTCAAATTACTTAATATGCTGTTTATCCTCTGTCATTCTTTAGAGATGAAATTGGTCATATCTGCAAAGTCTCAGAGGCGCTTGCCTCTAATGACAAAACAACTTTAATTATAAAACATGGGAGGTTTGCATTAATCAAACAACTCCAGCAAAGTGAAAAGGATGCTCAAATGTTTGGAGGCCTCTAAAACATATGCCACTTATGGGGTTTTGTTATTTTTTAATCCATAGAGATACATACTGTAGGACAATATTTAGAATAACTGAATTTTAGAATTCAGAATCATCCCTTATACCCCTAATGCAATTCAGCTTATAGTGGGCTGGCTTGGAGATGAAAATGTGACCCACAAAATTCCCTATTCGAATCCCATTTCTGCTGCTTCCAGGCCTGGTAAGATTGAGTACATCGAACAGCTGATAATGAGAGCAGTTATTAAGTGAATAAATGCTGCCTGCGTGATACAAGATAAAGAACCATGGATGTCCAGTGGAGCTGAATGTTGGAAGATTCAGGACAGATTTTAAAAAGTCCTTCTTCACACAGAGCATACTTAACCTATGGAACTTATAGAATCATAGAATTGTAGAATTGGAAGGGATCAAACCCACAGGGCTGCAGCCTTGGCCTTATCAGCCCCACTCTCTAACCAACAGCAGCTAAGATGCACAATTGGGGAAGGGTCTGCCAAAGCCTCTTCTTTCTACTCCAGCAGAGAGAGGGCTAAAGGGCATTTGAGCCACATCTGGCCTGGGTGGGAGCCACGACACAAAGTCACTGCTTCTTCTGCCCTTGCCACGTTTGGAATATGGCCCCTGAAGTCCCCAGAGAGGGGCTGTTGGCTCTCTAAGTGTGATTACCTGGAGGAAAACAGGCAAGAGAAGAGTCTGGACCAGAACGACCAGCATGTTCACAATCTCGATGAAGGCCAGCGTCTGGCAGAAGTACATCATGTCTGCTGTGATGTGGAAAGCATCAAAGAAAGAGTCTTATTAAGCCTTGATATGATCACGTGAAGCTGGCCATTGTGAAGTCCAGGGGCAGATCTACTATGAAATTGATGAAGCTTAAGCTTCTGGACCCCTAATCCTGAAGGGGCCCCAGAAACATCTTTAGTCCACAATGCTTTAAAAAAAATGGGTCTAGTTGACCCAATTTGAGTTGCACAGCTCAAATTGATTAATTATTTTCTGTATCTGTTTCAATGATCCCAAAATATGAGAGTCAGCAGCATCAGTGTTTTAACCTATCCATTCTGAAGGAAATCAGCCCCGAGTGCTCACTAGAAGGACAGATCCTGAAGCTGAGGCTCCAATACTTTGGCCATGAGAAGAGAAGACTCCCTGGAAAAGACCCTGATGTTGGGAAAGATGGAGGGCACAAGGAGAAGGGGACGACAGAGGACGAGATGGTGGGACAGTGTTCTCGAAGCTACCAACATGAGTTTGACCAAACTGCGGGAGGCAGTGGAAGACAGGAGTGCCTGGCGTGCTCTGCTCCATGGGGTCACAAAGAGTCAGACACGACTAAACGACTAAACAACAACAACGATCTGTCATTGAACTACCCCACTGAAGAAGGTAACAGGGGTTACCCAGACCTCATTACTGGTTGCAAATGGGCCCCCATGGCTGTTCAAGCTTCAGGGCCCCCAACTGTAGGTCCGCTATAGATGATGCCTGATGCTACATGAGGCTCTGTACGATAATGATAAGTTGCTACTTTTTACCGCTGTTAAATGTATCCAAAATACAGCACTGAATCTCTGTGTAGTGAACCAGACCAATAACACTGTGAAAATATTCTCGCTGCATTTACACTTGTCAAAACAATGCAGCAACAGGCGTATACAGGCAACCTTAAGAGAGCTGGATGAGGATCTCTGTCTTTTCATTCATTGTTTTCCATATTTGTTCCTCTCCCCTGCATTTTTTTTTATTTTTTATTAGCTTGTTTCCTGGGTGTAATTTGGATCAGAATTTCCGGTCCACAAGAGTTTCTTAACTGCTGCTGAAATTGGAGGGTTATTTTTATTATTCAATTGCATTTTTCTCCCCCTTTCATTATGCATGTCTCAGTTAAAAGGTTATTATGTATTGGCACTCAGCTATGTTAACCCCATTATGTTCAAGCCATTTAAAATCATGAGCATCTATAATGCAGGACTTCAGGGAGAAAAGGGTGAGAAGCTTTATGCTGATGGGGTGGGTGAATACATTAGACAAATAAGCATCCCGTTCTGGAGCAATTGTTATGTACAAGGTGTGAACCACGATCTGTGGATCTCATTTGTTAGTAAATTGTTTTTCCGTAAAAATGAGCTGTTCTTTATCTTTTGCAGGATGCTCATTTGCAAAATGTCTAGACAATGCTGGTGTGGAGCAGGTCTCCTCTAAAGGATGACTCCCAAGCATTTTTTTTTAAAAAAAGCATAGCATGAAAGAGCAGTTCACACACCACACAGCAATGTGCCCAGATTTCATCTCCAAATGTACCATCCATAGGTAACCGCAGAAGACACGCAACAGCTTTGAACCAACTCAGACATTGGCACCACTTTGGTCAGCTTCAGCCTCCTCCAACCAGGGGTGGAGGAAGCGGGGTGCGGTGGATGCAGGCCGCCCCGGGTGTCACCACTGAGGGGGGTGACAAAATGCCAGGCGGCACTCACCGCGGGGCCTGCAGCACACCCAAGCCACGCATCTCTCCTGGGAGTGATGCGGTGGCTTGGGTGTCCAAAAGCTCCGCGCTGCCCCAAACGGACCGCCCACCACCTTCCCTTCAGCTGTAGGGTGGCTGAGTGGGAGGAGGCAGGCAGAGTTCTTGGAGTGTTAAGGGGTGATATGATAGCCATGTTCAAATATATAAAAGGATGCCACATAGAGGAGGGAGAAAGGTTGTTTTCTGCTGCTCCAGAGAAGCGGACATGGCGCAATGGTTCCAAACTACAAGAAAGAAGATTCCACCTAAACATTAGGAAGAACTTCCTGACAGTAAGAGCCGTTCGACAGTGGAATTTGCTGCCAAGGAGTGTGGTAGAGTCTCCTTCTTTGGAGGTCTTTAAGCAGAGGCTTGACAACCATATGTCAGGAGTGCTCTGATGGTGTTTCCTGCTTGGCAGGGGGTTGGACTCGATGGCCCTTGTGGTCTCTTCCAACTCTATGATTCTATGATTCTATGAGTGTCCTGCCCCGGCTCGCCCTGCTCCACTGGGCACAGGGCACGTGCGCCGCCCCAGGCGCCTGATCGCCTTGCTCCACCGCTGCCTCCAAGCTAGTGGTCTAAAGCCCCATGCTTTAGACAGTGTATAAATGCTTGAAATAAAATCAAAACAGTACACTTTCTGCCTGCAAGCCGTGTGGAGATTGGGTGAATGTGGACTCCCCCCCATGCAGACCGAAGGTGCAAATAGGTGAATAAACCACATTTCTTAAAGCTACAATAGTCTCTGCCGTGTCTCAATTCTCCAAAGAAACACTGACCCTGGGTGAGCACCCGAAACCCCCTGGAATTTTGCTACTGCTTGGCATATACTGAAGGGTGGCACCCATCTTTTGTAACAGCCCCCTTACAGTCCCCAACCAGAACTCCTGCATTCATTCCAGTGGGGAAGGAGGAATAAAGAACTACCAAAAAAATGTTGAGTAATTTGGCACTAGTTTGGAGCGAATCAGGCCCTCTGACTGGTTCCCTGTAACTTGGCTTCTCACAGCGAGGGAACCGCCAGAAGGCCCTCAGCACTGGACCTCAGTGTCCAGGCAGAACGATGTGGGTGGAGACGCTCCTTCAGATATACTGAACCAAGGCCGTATAGGGCTTTCAAAGTCAGCACCAACACTTTAAATTGTGCTTGGAAATGTACTGGGAGCCAGTGTAGGTCTTTCAAGACCGGTGTTATGTGGTCTCAGGGGCTGCTCCCAGTCACCAGTCTAGCTGCCGCATTCTGGATTAGTTGTAGTTTCCAGGTCACCTTCAAAGGTAGCCCCACGTAGAGCGCATTGCAGTAGTCCAAGCGAGAGATAACCAGAGCATGCACCTCTCTGGCGGGACAGTCTGTGGACAGGGAGGGTCTCAGCCTGTGTACCAGATGGAGCTGATAAACAGCTGCCCTGGACACAGAATTGTATGTATGTAGAAGGGGAGGTGGCAACATCTAACCCCACCATGTGGGAATCCCTTGCAGACAACTGCAGTGCCTGGAGATAGACAGTCAGATCACACATCCATAGCAGTGACCAGAGGAGGAATGATTGCTGGGAGGAGCGCAGAGAGAAGAATCGCCATGGTGCATCTGCATCAGCACAACTGGACGCCTTCATCTGCCCCGGCTGCAGCAAAACATGTCTCTCCAGTATTGGTCTCTACAGCCACAGCAGGCATTGCAAAGTTCCAATGGTTTGACTTCACCTGCAAAAGTGTACTCCTCCATTGTCTCCTGAGAGAGACGGATACCAACCAACCAGAAAGTATCCACCATAGGAGCTTCTGTATCTGTGTGATCCATGTGGTGAATCACAGAATTGCAGGTGGCAGCTTCCCAGTGCAGGACCTTCAGGACCTGGGATAACTCAACCCACCCAGGCAAGGCATGGGACCCTTCTTGTTTCAGCTGAGCCTTGCTTGAGCTCTTGATTACTTTATGGTCCTGCCTTTTGGCTTCTAGCTGGCTTTGTCATTCAGGCTTACCCTCTGGCTCTGACTTATTCATCAGTCATCCTCCTGGTTATCCCCATGATTCTTGGATCTTGGCTCCTTCTCTCCTCAGACAGTTGCCCGCAGCCCAGCCCTAAGACCTTCTGATTGAGGAACCCTAGAAGAGCTTCCAAGGAACAGAGGGAATTTCCTGGAAGACAGCATCAAACGACCTTGGCTTGGATCCAAAGCTGTCCTTCCATTAGCAGAATGAGTCTGTGACTGGAAGGATTTTTCCATGAGCAGAAGGAGGACATCTCTGGATCTTACCCAGCGATGTGCGTTATTTATTGTAAGACACTTACGTTTCCATGAGAGAAGTGTGATGGGAAAGAAACACTAGAATAAATAAGTGAGCAGTGGGTGCAGACATTCACCTCTGAAGCCCACGCACATCCCTTTGCAATGAAATCACCCAAAGATATAAATAAACTCATCCCAATAAATCTCAGCTTGACTGCAGCATTAGCATGGCTGCTAATGTATGTGAATGCCAGCCAAAATAAATTAACCTGTGATCAAAGTCATTTTCGAGAAATTAATTATTCCAGGTGCACTGTCACTGTTGCCTCACTTGGACGCTTTGATGAACTCTTTTCCATCCATCCCAGAGTTACTTACTGCCTGGCATTGCCTGCACACCCACCCACCCTCCCAGCCTCCCAGCCTCTTGGTTATGATGACATCATTGGCTTCTTAATGAAGTCAGGCCACCTGATGCTGAGAATGAAGCGTTTCAAGCAGATGCCGTCATTGTTAACACACACAAATAAAAGAAAAATCTGAGGTTTTGCCTGGGATTCACAAGGGGAACGAAAAGTTACCCTCTCCTTTCACTTCCATAGACATTTAGGTCATCAATGAAACTGTCGTTTTGATTTCCTTTATTGGTACGTTTTCTCAAAGACTACCATGCAACTTGTCATCGTTTCACTCTCGACTTTAGACATAAACGGATGGATCAGAGGAACAGAAAACAGAATTAGGCTCAGGGGTTGACATTCTTGGCACACATATCTCCACCCTGGCATTGGATCCTGAAGCTTCTGAGGTCTTGTTTCCTAACAGGCATAGACATGACCCATTTGCGAGAGCATCAAGTGACAATTTGCATGTGCGAATGAGGTATCCGAGATTCATCACCACATTGTTGCTTTCTTTTCTTTAGAGATTTGTATACCATCTTTCCCTTCGGGAAATTAATAAGGTAGCATTTGATAGAGATCAGAAACACACACCTGCCAAATCACCGCAGTCAAACAAAACCAAAGCACGAAAAAGAGAGTTGTTAGGAGACCCTTCCCTTGCAGGGCTTCTCAGAGCTTCTGAAAATTGAAGCCACCAGTATAGAAGAACCTAGAAAGCCACCTCAAACCAAGTCAGACCAGTGGTCTACCTAGCTCAGTATTGCCAACACAGACTGGCAGCTGCTCTCCAAGGTTCCAGACAGGGTTTTCTCCCAGCCCTACTTGGAGATGCTTTGAACCTGGGACCTTCTGCTTGAAGATCTGATGCTCTACCTCTGAGCTACCTCAGGGGGAGGAATAGGGACCTTCTAACAACTCTCAGTCTCTTGAACAAACTACAGTTCCCAGGATCCTTTGGGGGAAGCCATGACTGTTTAAAGAGGCATGACGATGCTTAATGTAGAGTGCAAATGGGGCCATATACAAATAACATCCTCAATTCTCTGAGTGCTGGTCCATATGTGGCCATAAGGCACAATCCATACATATCAGGAGGCTCAGCGGGAGAGCTCAAGGTTTGCAGAAGAGTAGCAGAAAATTGGGGGGGGGGAGTCCTCTGGGGAACACCTCCCAGATGCTCAGAGGGCCTGGGATACTAAAGGAGGGAATGGGAAAGGGTGGCTGGAATCCTGAATAGGGAACATCCTACACTGCAACATTTTGCTGCAGATAGAACTTGTTTCTCTCCCCCCCCCCCAATATATTTCACTTATTATAATTTCTTCCCAGCGGCAACTTTAGGGCAGAGAGGCGACTGCAGTTTGAAAAACAACACACATAGATCAGACTCTTTAGTTCTCAAATCCATTCCAAACCTCCCCTTTACCTTGCCAGCAATTTCTCTCTTTGCTATCCAGGATTTATCTTGCAATCGTCTCTGTCCAGAATATTTCATTCCATATCTTGTCTTTTCGCTCCCTTGAAACTATCCATTCTCCAAGGGGAGCAACAAGTTGTCGCCGTGGTTGTTTTTTATAATAAAAGTTTCACATGCCATGCTAAATGGCGCTAATAATAGAGTCTGCCTATAGTAATGGAAAGGTAGACCTGGAGGCGAGACCTTCGCCGTTCCCTTTGGAAAGTTTGCTCACAGAGTGGGTTATAAATGGGCCCTTGCATTTAAACATATGAGTACGTAGAGAGATCATAATGCTCGAGGCGAGATTTCCCCCCTCCTTCTCTCTCCTGCTGAACAAAGCTCCATTCGCTTCCGTTCAGGGCTGGGATGCCTCCCCCAGACCCATTCCAATCACAGCATTCCAAAAGAGAATTGGAGCATATACTATTCAATTTTGCAAAACTGTTGCGCTGTGCACTCGAGGTGATAAACACAGACAGCATGATAAACAGCCTGTTTTTATTCCAGCAACTACATTTGTTTTGGGTGTGCGTGTGCGTGTGCGCGCATTCTGTCTCATACGAAGCATCTAAACAGCAGCCCAGGGGCACGACCCTATTGCAATCAAACTGCCAAGTTTCACACATATATGCTACTGGAGGGGGGGAGTTAAAAATACACATACACCCTGTAATAAATAAATGAAGGATTATGGCAAGTTGAAAAAGAGGCTGCCCTGTTTTTTCCATGGCTCTCTCTCTCTATATATATGTATATATGACCATTGCTATTGCAACTCGCTTTAAGACATTTGGAAGGTGATATTCATTACCTGAAGCATCAACAAACCCCCCACACCCTGACCGTCTGCATTCCTCTGATGCCTGGTGTGTCAGCAAACACAGAGGCTTGAATAAATTGCGTGGACTTCCAGCTCAGAGTGGCTACAAAGTCGCTGTCCATTTTTCTACCTTCTGCCAAACAACCCGAGGACAAACCTCCACATCAGCTTCGCGCACCAGTAGCAGCATGCTCCATCCTTTGAAGAGTTTCGATAACTTGGTGCAGGCAAATAGCTAAATTCCTTTTGGGATGGTAGAGCAGAACCCTTTGTACAGTGGGCGCTCGGGTTGCGAACGTGATCCATGCAGGATTCACGTTGGAAACCCACAGCATTTGCAACTCGCAGCGGCGTGTCTGCGCACACACACACACAGGTTGCGAATTGGCACTTCTGTGCATGCACAACCACCAAAACCCAGAAGTACAGTCGTACTTCATGTTACATCAGCTTCATGTTACGTTCTTTCAGGTTACGTCCCATGGCGACCCGGAAGTACCAGAAAGGGTTACTTCTGGGTTTCGCCGCTCGCACATGCGCAGAAGCGCGAAATGACGTCACGTGCATGCGCAGAAGTGGCGAATCGCAACCCGCGCATGTGCAGACGCGCCACTGTGGATTGCACTCTTTTCAGGTTGCGAATGGGCCTCCGGAACGGATGTGAGGGCAATCTGGCTGCGACATCTGTCACCCCACTGATCCCGTTCGCAACCAGAGGTACCACTGCAACCCATTCCGCTACTTCCAGGTTTCGGTGGGTGCGTAACCTGAAAAAACGCAACCAGAAGCGGCTATAACCCGAGGTATGACTGTAATAGATTTGCATGTCAAAGTGTTGCTATACAATGGTACCTTGGTTCTCAAACTTAATTCGTTCCAGAAGTCCGTTCCAAAACCAAAGCGTTCCAAAACCGTGGTGCGCTTCCCCGTAGAACATAATGCAACATGGATTAATCTGTTCCAGACTTTTAAAAACAAACCCTAAAACAGCAATTTAACATGAACTTTACTATCTAACGAGACCACTGATCTATAAAATGAAGGCAGTAATCAATGTACTGTAATATAAAATAAATAAAGACAGTATTATTGTAGATAATAAACATAATTAGTTTTTTTCGTACCTGCACTGATGATAGTCATTGTTTGGATGGGGGGCTTTTATCCATTTTTTTGCCATCACACAATCAATCAATCAGTAGCTGAGCTGGGTTCCACACAGTCACAAAAACTAACCGAAAAAGCAACAAAAACACAAAATAAATACCAAAAACAAAAGCGCCAAACTTAATATGTTCCAGAAGTCTGTATGACTTCCGAAATGTTTGAAAACCAAGGCGCAGCTTCTGATTGGTGCAGATGCCCCGGAAACAATAGCCGACAGCCACATCAGATGTTCAGCTTCCGAAAAAAATTCAAAAACTGGAACACGTACTTCCGGGGTTTTGGCATTTAGGAACCAAGGCGTTTGAGTACCAAGGCCTTTGAGAAGCAAGGTGCCACTGTACAAATGGGCATCAAGTAAGGGTGCAGCCTTTTCCTAATCCTTTTATTATGCCTTCAGAGTACTGATCATAAGAACATAAGCAGATCCTACTGGATCAGGCCAGTTGTCCGTCTTGTCCAGCATCCTGTTCTCCCAGTGGCTGAAGAATTGCCTATAGGAAACCTGCAAGCAAGTGCTTTCTCCCCATCTGTGGTTTCCAGCAACTGGTCTCCAGCTATTCAAGGGATAGCTCAGTTTTAGAGCCTGAAACTCTTGATCTCAGGGACATGGGTTTGAGCCCCAAATTGGGCAGGAGATTCCTGCAATGCAGGGGGTTGGACTAGATGACCCTCGTGGTCCCTTCTAACTCTACAGTTCTAAGAAGCATTGCTGCCTGCAACCATAGAGGCAGAGCATGGCCATTGTGGCTGTAGATATCAATAACCTTCTCTTCTATGAATTTGCGCTGTGTACAAGCCTGGAACTAGACATCCCTTCGTAGGTGCAAAAAATGCAACCACATGTCTAACCCGCCCTGCTTATCCGAACCCAGCAGTATTGAGCATGACTTAACTGGTATCCCAACAATTTGCAACCATCGATAGCCCTCTTCCCCCATTAATTTGTCCAATCCTCTTTTAAAACCATAATTGTTCGTAGTTCTGGTTGCCTCAGCTCAAAATTGTAGAGATGGAAAAGGCCATCGGTCTAATTCAGCAGCCTCTTCTTATGTTCTTGAGCTTTGCTATGCTTTCACTGCCATTGTGTCTTTACCTTTTTCTGTGCCCCCCACTTATTTCTCGATTGCTTGAGTCCCAAGAGGCCTGTCTTGCACCCTGTGAGAACAACATTATGCTAAGCCACGGAGATGGGGATCCCCCTAGAAATCTGTTGGGAGTTTTTGCTGTAGAGGCAGATCCGGCACTCAGTGGATGTGTAAATGACACCGTACATCACAGAAACATCACAATCCTACAGTGACCTTGTTCCAAAGTAGACAACTGAGGGTACCTGCCAGAACCCCTGAAACCACACTCCATTTGGCGCTTGGGCTGTGCCTAACAGTATGTTCCTGTAACTTCCAAGAAAGGTCCTTGAGGCTTTACAAGAGAGAGTGGCAATACCGCAGCTTGCTCACTTGAGTGGCACAGGGGAGAGAGGGTCTGCTCTAGGAGGCTACAGAGGCTGGGTACCACATAGCTACAGCCATTTTGGATTTCATGCAATGGCCTCAAAACAAAGGAATTTAAGAAGGTCTCCATTTCTTCTGGCCTAATGCAGTAGTGCTAAGCTGCATGTTTATTTCACAACTACATTTGATAACGTTCTTCTGAAAGTGGACTGTCTAGCTCGAGGTGCACTATAATAAAATAATATTCATTCATACATACATACATACATACATACATACATACATACATACACCACCCATCTATCTGGCTTTCCCCAGCTACTCTGGGCAGCTCCCAACAAAGTATGAATAACAACAACAACAACCATTGAAAGCTTCCCTAAACAGGGCTTCCTTCAGATGTCTTCTAAATGTCAGATAGTTGTTTATTTCCTTGATATCTGATGGGAGGGCGTTCCACAGGGCAGGCACCACTACTGAGAAGGCCTCTGCCTGGTTTCCTGTAGCTTCACTTCTTGCAGAGAGGGAACCGCCAGAAGGCCCTCGGAGCTGGAATCCTAAATGTGTGTTGTGACTCAGTCCGCCTTGCATCACTGTTTGTGCTATCACCTTCTTGCGAGACTTTGAGACTGGTATAAATGGCAAGACTCCACTTAGCTGACAAGCACAATGTGTTATACACCCCCCCCCCCCCCCGCTTCTCATGGGTGCTGAAGAGGGGCTGTTTCTTGCTGTGCTGAAATATACCTGTCCTTAGATTGGAAAGATTATAACGAAACTCTCGCCCTGCTGTTATGCCCATTAGATAAATAAACACAACTCCTTTCCAAGACCAATAGAATTCAGGTCTTGACTCTACGATGTGGGAAATGGGGAAAACTATTGAAATGTATCAAGAGCTATCCTCTCGAGCCATTAGAAGATCATATTGTTTCTGAAGAGCTAAGTCTAATGACTGCAAAAAGCTTGCTAGCCATGTGTGACAAAAAATGAATCAAGATCCTGCACTCTCGTTCTCAAGTTCCACTTTACAACACGCGCGTACACACAGCAGCTTTTCCACAAGGGCTCTCTTCATCCCAGCTGTCTGTGTCAAGGATGCTGTTTGTATCTTGCAAATAGAAAACACTACTAATATCAGTAATAAAGAGTGGGAGTGTCCGTGGTGGTGGCTCTTGGCCCTGAATTAAAATTAGCCGCATGCAGGCTGATTGGTCACTGATTGGTCACTGCAAATTATTTCTCCTTGGCCTTTTCCCATTACAAAACGGCATGTTGATTGGCAAATTCCCCATGAATGCTGAAAATTGCAATGTCTCAGGAAGGCTCTTCGTCCATATGAGTAGCAAGTTACTGTATGGATTTTGCTGAGCTGAAAATGATTAGAGTTTCACAATCCAGAGCATGCAATCCAGTCTTCCTCTTATTGTCATTTATCTCCTCTAATTTTCATTGTCTGTGTTTCTCTCTCTCTCTCATTTAACCCTTGTTGACCTAATTCTTTCTCATTGGCTCCCTTTAAGCTTTTGCTAAGCTTGCAAGCTCTCCTCTCTCTCTCTCTCTCTCTCTCTCTCTCTCTCTCTCTCTCTCTCTGGGTTTTTTTTTTTCTTTGCCAGCTGTGATTTTGTGCTGCTTAGGGAAATGAAAACATATCCCATAAAATGCACACATGCAAACACACCCAAACTCTTCCCTCTGGGAAGGGCTTGCTCATGTTACCAGCAAGACCCAGCAGTAACCAAACAAACACCCTGCAAGGAAACACCAGGGCTTTCAAAAGCGCAGAGGGAAAAGTGCCCTTTGATCTATGATGGGCTTTGTCTAGCTTCTATTATGGGTTTGCCTTAAGTAAGACGCAGCACTACCTTCTATTTCACTCCCTGAAATCATATATGTCTCTATCTCAACAAACTGCACCGGTAATTCTCAAATATCCACTTGTGGGTTAATATGTGTTTAGATACAGCCTGCCACCCTTTTGTACAATCAGAATAATACAAGGTTTATACGGCTGAATAGCAGCCTGCCTTTGAAAGGACGGTGCTGTACTGATGTCACCAGAGCTTGGGCACTTTATCAATGGCTGCAGATCCCCGTGATTAAGTTGCATTCGGGTGGATCTGAACACAATGTCAACTACTCTGCTTAATTTGCAACAAATATACAATGGCAGGCTGCATCCAGTCTCCAGTGGCGATCATATACCACTAACATTGCAGGTGGGGAAGCATGTAGATAAATTTACAAAGATTCAATGTCTGTGTGCTCTGCGCATATTTACACATGTCTGTACAAGAGAGCAAAGTAATCTCTGTTGCCTTGTGCTTGTGGCAGCAAAGCCTCTTGACGCTTAATTGACTGACCTGGTGCAGCGACATGGAGAGTTCAGTCGCTCAGTGAACTAAGGAGGTTCAGCTCCTGCAGGGGAATGAGAAATTGTCAGTTTGGCTGGAATTATAATCTCCCACAGGGGCAGGGATGGACTGAGAAGAGGTTTTAGGGCATAGAGAAGTTAAGGGGAAGTTCGCCCAGAGACAAAGAAGTGAAAGGAGAGTGAGAGTAGAAAATGGGATATGGAAAAGGGAGGGAATTGAAGGAAGAGTAAGTGGTTTGACAGAAAGGGCAGTGAGGATGAGGAATTAAGGCAGAAAGCTTTAGGATCTGAGTTTTCCTTCTCTGAGATGGGCTACCTTCCCAGGGGCACAAGCCCCACCTGCTCCTCACTTCCCTTGACAGCATGTCCAGAAACCACCTTCTTAAACATTGGACCCACTATTGGTCTTGTCCACTCCATGTGCCAGAGCCTGTCTTTGCATGCAAGGGGAAGTGCATAACTCACTGAGGGTTTGAGACCACTGGCTACCCTCACTTGGTTTAGCTGGCCAGTTGAAGCCGTTCCTGAAATGTGACCACTGTCACATGCTGACAACTTCTATAAACCACAGGTGAGAGCTGAGTGCACGGTGGAAACCAAATGTGGATTAATTACCCCAGAAGGAGCACGATGTGTCCCCCACCAGAGGTAATACCCCTCCCCTAACATCCCATACACCCAGTGATAGAGGTGTCAGTGGCAGAAGAGGTGATGGGGTTTAGTGAGCAGGAAGAGTCTGTGGCAGAGGGCAGCTCAGACTCTGAGGCTGAAGCAGAGGATAGAGAGGAACAGGGTCAAGACAGAGGCTTCTGATGAATCCAGGGAATCTCCCTTTCCTGCTTCACCCGGCTCCCCACCCCACCCCCGGCCTCCAAGAATCGCAGAGAAATGAAAAGAGCAGAATGGAGTCTGCACAGTTGTGCACAGACACAGTTTGAGACTCCATGGGAGCCTAAGAGAAGAATAGGAAGGTGGGGGCCTTCAGTCCTTGCAACTGCTTCACTGGGGCAAGACCTCCTAATAAGAGTTGTGGAGACCACTAGGCCTGAGCTCTGTGGTTTGTTTCCCTGAGTAAAGATTTAACTTCATTGATTTGTTGTTTTTGTTGCTGAGCTATGCCTGACTCAAGTCCTGGCACCAAAACCATATCTGAACCAAAACACCTGTCCTTTAAAAGGTGTGCTTGTTTAAATCTTGCAATGCAGTTCTCCAGCCAGAACATGTGTGCAAAAATGCATGTTTTAGGGAGAAAGCAAGCCTAAAAATGCATATTTTAGTGAAGGTATGAAAATGGATTGTATTGAGGAAAATTGTGTATGTTAGACAAAAGTGCATGACAAAATGTGCAGAGGAGAAGTGCTAAGATGCTGATTTATTTCCATGAGGACTTTTTTTTTTTAATGGCAAATGTGGCAAAGTGAACTTTAAGACTGGGGGAAGGAATGAGAAATGGAGAGAAAGTGAAATTGACAGATCTATCCATCCATCCCTACCCACTCGTCCCACCCTCTAGCATCCATCACTTGAGGCAGCTGCCACACTCTGCCAGCACTCTTGTCACCCTAGAGCTGAAAAATGAAACTTCTGCAGTTCCAAGACTCCTGGACTGCTGTTGTCTTGGAGGAATAACCTGTCTACCTGCGCTGGTGGAGCAGCCTGCAAAGGCACACAATGATACGCTGCTGTTTTGCAAATTTATCTGATGTGTTTTTCCAAGAGTGGACCCTTAAACCTTGTTGCAATTGCCTCTCCCCACCCCCTCCCCACCGAAAACTGAAATGGTGTCCCTGGATCCTGCTCTTCACTTACCAACCTATTACATAAATGCACTTTCCTGAGGTTAATGACTGCCCACAGCTTGGCATCTGGAGCTGAATAACGAGATCCAAATCACTGATATGTCATGAGATGTCAAGAGTTACTATTTTTGCAACTAGCCCTCCCCTCCCCAGCAATACATAATTCATGAGGATTAATTAGTTAATGTTTGTACAGCTCTTGAGGAAGGCAGCTTTTCTATGAGCGATAAACGCTCACAATATTAAATAGTGTGATTCAGCCTTCTGAGATTTGTAGATCAATGTCTGTCTTGCCTCCCTCTCTCTCTCTCATAATACAGTGCATTTCTGATATATTATACAAACCGTGTTTGGATTACTTACAAGGATAAATCAAGCCAGGTTTATGGTGGGCTCTTTTTTCTTTTTTTCTTTTTTTGTGTGGATCTGCCTCCACTACTAATACAGAAGAATATCCTAGCTGTAATAAGAGGGAGAGAAAGAAGTCGCCATTTGCTTTCTCTGCGTTGTGGCACTCAGCCCTTGCATCCCTCAAACAGTCTCAGGATCTGTTCTCACATGTTGGACTTCACAGCCAATTCTCCATCCACATTCACATTTGTTGTGGGGACTGTGACCTAATGCAATGGCTTTTGCCATGGTCTGTATTGGTACTTGATGTTCCTGGAGCAAATGCAAAGCAATTTGAAAGGTGAGATTTTTCTCAGGGCAGCAACTCTCTGGAGAGGGAAGTTGAGAGCTGCGGGAGTTACTGGCCTCTCTCTCCAGCCTGAACAGAAGAAATGCTTTGCTGGATAAGATCAGAAGTTGTCCTAGTTTATATGTTTTTCTACTCTGCGCAATTAGCTGGTACAGACATAGTAAGGTAAAGGTAAAGGATCCCTGGATGGTTAAGTCCAGTCAAAGGTGACAATGGGGTGCGGAGCTCATCTTGCTTTCAGGCTGAGGGAACCTGTGTTTGTCCACAGACAGCTTTCCAGGTCATGTGGCCAGCAGGACTAAACTGCTTCTGGCACAACAGGACACCATGACGGAAACCAGAGCACATGGAAACGCCGTTTACCTTCCCACCACAGTGGTACCTATTTATCTACTGGTACTGGTGTGCTTTCAGACTGCTAGGTTGGCAGGAGCTGGGACTGAGCAACGGGAGCTCACCCCGTCGCAGGGATTCAAACCACCAACCTTCTGATCAGCAAGCCCAAGAGGCTCAGTGGTTTAGACCACAGCACCACCTGCGTGTGTGAGCTCCCTACACCTATACAAGTGTAAAATAAACCATATATCTTAAAACAGCCACAGCCCTTGCCATGCCTTGAATTCACAATGGAAACAAGACTGGAACCCCTGGGATCTTGCTACCACTCAGCCGAGATTGGGATGGCATGTAACAATACCATAGTAACAAACAAAAGCAACAGTTTAAAGGGCATTGCATTTCAACGCAGCCAGGACCTCGGAAGCTTAGCTTTGAAGCTCACGGATCCAAGGGGAAACATGCCTTATTAAGGAAGACCCATCGGTGTGGGCACCAATGAGAGCTCACTTGTGAGGAAGTGACAAAGCACTATGCCTAATGCTCTCCGCCTTCAATTTTTCTTGTTGAGACTAGCAATTTCAATGGGGTGACACTTTTATCTGGGAAACACTTAACTAGGCAAGTGCTTCCCTCTTTCCTTCCTGCGCCATTTATAGCTTTGAAACACAATTGCTGGAACACATTTCCTCTCTCAGTTCCAGGCACTGCGGTTGATTAAGGGTTGCTGGGAGCTGTAGCTCTGTGAAGGGTAAATCTCAGTGCACAGCGCCACTGATTCCCTTTGGGGTGGGTTAATGCTTCAATAGCAACCCCTCACTCTGGCGGATTGAACACACAGGTGATCCCATGCAAACAGGGAGCCTGCTGTGAATGGGATGACATCACAGGGCTAGATAACTAGTCAGATCTGGCCACTGGTTACACGCTTCAAGGCAAGTTAGGGCAAAGGAATTTCACAAGGAGTGCTGGAAAAGCGACCACGCAAGGAAGGCATTTCTCAGCCCTGCCAAAAACGTTCCAAAAAATGTGAGTGTCTTCGGTTCCGCTCCAAAACTGACCCAGCCTAGCACCACTTATTCCTACGAGATGAGAAATCTATTTGTCACCCTCAATCCTCTATGTAAATATACAACAGCGGCAGATGGTCTGAGCTTGCACAGCTGCCAGTGAAATTGATAAGGATAGTTCTTTGCATTTTTATAGCACCTGCCATCTGAGGATGATTCGGAACCTATGCTCACAGGTTCCTCCGTGTAGCGGCTCATTTGGCCAATGATTTGTCTGAGGAACGTTCCTCAAGCAAAGAATTTTAGGGATGGGTGGAACCGCCATGTCGCCCTCTAGAAGCAGTTCAACAAAACTGGATTTCCCATCTGGATTTTGCTAAATGTCTGAAATGCACTTCGGATTCTAGAACCCTAGTTCTGCTTGTGAGCTTCGTGGAAACTGGTAAATAGAAGTTTATGGAATTATGCAAAGGGGGCAGAGAAAAGTCCCGTCCCCCCCCCCCCCCCGCTAGAACTTCTGGGCATCCCATGTAGCAGAATGTTTGAAGGTTCAGAACAGATAAGTGAAAGTCCTTCAAAGCATGGAGGCTGCACTGCACTATGCAGACAGAGACAGCACATAGTTAAACTGTGGAACTCACTCCCACAAGAGGCAGAGATGGCCACCAATCTAGATGGTTTAAAAGAGGATTAGACAAATTCATGGAGGAGAGGATTATCGATGGCTACTGGCTATTATAGCTATGCCCTGCTTCCACAGTCAGAGGCAGCTGTCATGGCCTGGGACTGGGGCTAGGACTCGGAACCAGAGAAGTCTCAGTCCGCACCAGATCCTTTGCCTCAGGTGGCATCGGAACCAAGTCTGGGGCCTGATTCTGAAGAGACCCAGTCTGCACAGGTTCCCCTGCAACAAACACCAGCTGGGCCGAGTCAGGGGCCTGATCCTGCCCTGGCTCCAGATGCGGGGATGACCTCGTTGCCTCCAGCTGGGCCATCATTTACATCTGCTCCACTGGGGTCAGGGGAGGCTGAGGCAGCCCCTGGGTCTAGTAACCCACAGATGTCTCCCAAGCTGCAGAGACTAAGGTCTGAGAGAAGGAGAGACCTGAGTACTCGCAGGAGGAGTGCTCACCTTTGGGCGAGACAGGGAGGTGAGTCACCAGGGGATCAGGACTGGCTGCTACCCCGGCAAAGATAAAAGGCTGTTGGACCCCGCCCCAGGTTGCGGGAGCAACATTGCTATTTGCTAGAACCTGCCTGAGACCCTGTGCCTGACCCTGCCTGGTTTCCTGCCTCGTGTCCTGCCTTGGCTCTGTCGAACTGACTCCTCACAGAACCCTTGGATTCAGGACTGGACCTGGACCACGTTGTTCAGGTTACCCCCAGGCTCAGCACAGCAGCAATGCTTCTGAATACCAGTTGCTGGAAACTGCAGTGGGGGGGGGGCGTCTTGTGTTCAAATCCTGCTTGAGGGTTTACCAAAGACTTTTGGTTGGCCACTGTGAGAACAGGATGCTAGATGGGCTATTGGCTCTTTCTTATGTTCTTACGTTCTTCAGTTCTAGCAACCCTGAAAAATGAATCAGTGCTGTAACTGCTAATAATACTGCCCTGGAACGATGCTTTGGTGAAGGCTGCCCTGGTGCTGTTATGAGAGAACATTGGGACAGATGCCCAGAGCCCAGAAAGAGCAGGAGAGCCCACACACAGCAAGGCTGGCTTATTACACTTTGAAGATAGCAAAATAACCCATATTGCCACTGTCTCTGTCTGCAGTGCAGTGCAGCCTTCATGTTTTGGAGGGGCATTGAGCAAGACTCCCTTAGTCAGACTCCCTCCTCCTCCCCCAGCAAAACCCTGGGTTATGCCTATCCCTAACCCTGGGCAGGGATGCCTAGTTATGTCAGCCATGTGACCAAGTGGAAAAGGCTTTCACTCTAGCAGCAAGCCGGGGCAAGTTTCACCTGCTGAGTTTCCGCTTGGTCCAGAGGTGCTAACAGAAGCCCTGCCAGGAAAGGAAGCTGGTAATCTGCTCTCTCTTCCAGATATCAAACAAAGTAATCCACTCTCTCCAGGTGGCCAGGTAAGCAGCAGGAAACCCAAAGTACCTGCATAAGCTGCTCCCATTAGTTTCTGATGATTGCATCCTGCTGTTTCCCCCACCATACGCTCAGACTGACAGAGACTATGGGGCTATTCTTTCCTGTCAAGAGGATGACCCAGTGAAGCAGTTTAGGTGGAGTGTGGTTCATACAAGGTCCCCTGTCTGTTGGCAGAGTAGCCAAATTGCAGCTAGGAAGCCAAATCATGTGCAGTGCTGACTCTTTTCTTGAAATGAAAACCATGTCCAAACACTTGTTAAAATATTCAAAAGCTTTAACTTGCAGAACATATATTCATAGAATCATAGAGTTGGAAGAGACCACAAGGGCATCGAGTCCAACCCCCTGCCAAGCAGGAAACACCATCAGAGCACTCCTGACATATGGTTGTCAAGCCTCTGCTTAAAGACCTCCAAAGAAGGAGACTCCACCACACTCCTTGGCAGCAAATTCCACTGTCGAACAGCTCTCACTGTCAGGAAGTTCTTCCTAATGTTTAGGTGGAATCTTCTTTCTTGTAGTTTGGAACCATTGCTCCGTGTCCGCTTCTCTGGAGCAGCAGAAAACAACCTTTCTCCCTCCTCTATGTGACATCCTTTTATATATTTGAACATGGCTATCTTATCACCCCTTAGCCTCCTCTTCTCCAGGCTAAACATGCCCAGCTCCCTTAGCCGTTTCTCATAAGGCATCGTTTCCAGGCCTTTGACCATTTTGGTTGCCCTCCTCTGGACACGTTCCAGTTTGTCAGTGTCCTTCTTGAACTGTGGTGCCCAGAACTGGACACAGTACTCCAGGTGAGGTCTGACCAGAGCAGAATACAGTGGCACTATTACTTCCCTTGATTTATTCAAAGTATTTACAGTCACATGCTTATCCAAGCATGGGCTTAGTTTTACTTAGTTGAAGGTGACAGTGCCTTAAACATTCAAACTAACTGTGTCTTTCTCTCTTTCCAGTCCTTGAACTCAGCCTTCTGCGCATGACCCAGCTTGGCCATAAAGCTGTTCCTTAGAGGTCTCTACTCTATCCTTCCAGCAGACTTCTCCTTACAGCTTCTTTGGAGAACATCAACTTTTGCACTTTTTTCTGCCACGAACATTCACACAGAAACATTACCACTCCTCTCCTCTCCTGCATTTAGAGAGAGAGCTATCCAACCCGGTCTCTTCTTCAGTGTTCATTGAGATGCAGCCATTAAGGTCAAGTCACAACAAAATGGCGAATGTAATAAGATGCCTCCCATGTAACCAGAGTTAACCAATCACACGAGAGTTGTTGGGGAATATTCCAGAATTAAACATGCAGCAATGCATTTAAGCATTCTCAATTTCAGTAAATTCAATCAAGTGTGGATCTGAACCCAGAATTCCCTGGTCTATGGCCAAAATAGCATCAAGACTGGCTTGCTATGTCTTCTTTGTTATGGCAGTATATTAGTCGATATTTATGTGAAATATACTCAGAGTCCTGTAGTGATTTCATGCTGTTTATTGCAGCTTGTAAAACAGTGATTTAATTGCCCCCCCCCCCAAACCTCAGGCTTTTATATACATTATTTACACAATAAGTCCCGTCTGATTGGCTGATTCTGCTTCCCTCCTGGAACCTGATCGGTCTTTTCCTGCAGGCCAATCAGTTGTTGCATTCTACAATCCTACCAGCCTAATAGGCTGATTAACTTCCTCCTGGAGCATGATTGGTCTTCTCCTGCAAGCCAATCAGTTGTTGCATTCTAGGATCCTGTTTGCCTATTGTTCTAGGATCCAAGCTTAGTACATAACATTATGAATGGAGACACTAGATGGGGAAAGATGTGCTTTTCCCTCTTTGGAAACGTAAGCCTCCTTTGATGCAGCAGCAGAAACAACGGCATAAATGTGTGTGGCTGAGGTGTAGAGCACTCACTTTGTGTGCAACATGTCTTGAATTTAATCCCCAGCATTTTCAGGTTGGGCTGAGAAAAGCCCCTCAGTGAAATCCTGGAAAACTGCTGCCGACCAATGTAGACCCTGCACTCAGCTAGACGGACCAATGGTCTGACTCTGTATAAGGCTGCTTCCTGTATTCTTAACTGACCTGATGACTGTTTCCTGGGACTTTTCTCCAGTTTCTACATCAGACTCGGAGATGGCATCGCCCCTCCATTTTTATTTTGGATTATCCAACATGTGCAATCCAAGAGCTGCAGCCAGTACAACAGCTGGCTGACTCCAGCTACAAAGGCTGAGTCCACTGCAGAGGCCATCTTAGCTGTGTGTCATTGAAGACCTTGCTAGCCTTTTCCCACCTGGCCTAGGAGGGCCATAGCGCATGATGCACCAGGACAGCATCCCTGGCTTAGTGGTCCCCTCGGCAAATGAACAGAGAAGAGCGAGCGCTCTGTGCTCCACCTCTAACTCACAGAGTCTGCAGGCTGTCTTTTGCTTCCTCTTTCAAAAGAAAAGCTGAGCTGACAATTTGTCAAGAACAAGAGGTGGTTATAATGCGAAATTATCTGGAGTGAAATTAAAAAACATCTAAATTAAATTAACATGCTGTCTGACAACCTAACAAGGTGATAACTTTATCCCGCTAGTAATTAACACATAATGAAGTGCACAGCACCCACCAGCAGAAGTGTAACCGGCAAACAGGGGAAAGGATAGGCCTTAAAAGCAAGCAGAATACGGCCAGTATACAAGGACCTGTGTCAGCTCCTCAGCCATGGTAGCTTCCAGAGGATGCCTTGGATGCATGAATGAGCTACCACAGGTTATTCACCTCAAAAGAACCTCTACAACTCTGTGGGATGTAATCCTCTGGAGCAGTCAAGTTCAATATTTCCTGTTTGCTTAGAGTGGACATGTGGGGAAATGTTGGTCCAGCCAGTCAAACTTCCTGTTGCACCTGGTTGGAGCATCCTTCCTTTGCATGGGACTAGTAGGTGGGCGTGACCTTTCCAGACATGGTAAAAGGCCAAGTCAGGTAGCTATCACCCTTCTTTTTCTTACTGCCTACTTCCTGCTTCACCTGGACTGCCAGCAGTCCCTAAGTTATCTCCTATTTGGGGTAAACCTGTTTGTCCATACAGTGGTGCCCCGCAAGACGAATGCCTCGCAAGACGAAAAACCCGCTAGACGAAAGGGTTTTCCGTTTTTCGAGGCGCTTTGCAAGACCAATTTCCCTATGGGCTTGCTTCGCAAGACGAAAACGTCTTGCAAGTCTTGCGAGTTTTTTTCCCTTTTTCCCCCTTTTTCTAAGCCGCTAAGCCGCTAAGCCGCTAATAGGGATGCTTCGCAAGACGAAAAAACCGCTAGAAGAAGAGACTCGCGGAACGAATTAATTTCGTCTTGCGAGGCACCACTGTATTTGTAACTTTAAGCCTAAAGCCCGCCTTCAGGGAACACACTGTGCTCTGCCTGATCATGAGTAAAACTTCTTTTTGTTACTTATGAATAAGACTGTGGTATCATTATTCTTTTAGGAGGGATTCAAGGGGTCTTACCAGGAACATCTCAATCTGGGCAAGCGAGATTGAATTGCTTATTATCACACAAGTCTTCTTCTTCTTCTTCTTCGGCGATCCCTCGTAGCCAAGTAAAATTGTCTTCCATAAACACGGTTTTAACCATGAGTCCGTAAGTGACTGTGGAGGCCAATTCTGGATCTACACGTCCTTCCACAGTGGGGACATAGGTTTCCGGGCGGGAGTTGATCATGGTGTGGATGTGCCAAGCATGCCTTCCTCTTAGCATGTTTCTCCCTTGCGTCCCGAGTTTGAGTGTCTTCAAAGCCCATGACACCTTTGGTAAAGGCTGTTCTCCAACTGGAACGCTCACAGGCCAGTGTTTCCCAGTTGTCAGTGTTTATACTACATTTTTTTTAGATTTGCCTTGAGACAGTCTTTAAACCTCTTTTGTTGACCACCAGCATTACGCTTTCCATTTTTAAGTTCAGAATAGAGTAGTTGCTTTGGAAGACAATCATCAGGCATCCGCACAACATGACCAGTCCAACAAAGTTGATGCTGAAGAATCATTGCTTCAACACTGGTGATCTTTGCTTCTGCCAGTACACTGGTATTAGTTCGCCTGTCTTCCCAAGTGACGTGTAAAATTTTTCAGAGACACTGTTGATGGAATCTTTCAAGGAGTTGGAGATGGCGTTTATAAGTGGTCCATGTTTCACAAGCATACAGTAAGGTTGGTAGTATAATAGCTTTGTAAACAAGCATTTTGGTTTTTCCTGCGAATGTCCTGGTCCTCAAACACAAAAGACTGCAACCAGCTTTCTGCAGTGTAATAGGGGAATGCACTCTGCTAAGTGAAGAAACTTGCTTGTGCGAGTTAGGAAGGATAATATTAATCAATATATCCTCTCCTGTTATCCACAACATTCCTACAAACTCTTGGTTGTTGGTGACTTGTGCAAGTTGGTTGGTAGTTCATTGCACTTCAACTCGTGTGATGTGTCAGCAGAGGATGAGCAGCCCCAGCAGAGTCTCCAGAGATTTCCTGCTCCCAGCAGAACAGCTACCAGGTGTGGTAGTTTTGCCCATCGCTCACATTGCACCAACACTGATGTCTGCCAATGGACAATTTCTTCAAGTTGGGACAGCTGAGAGCAGGATTGGCAACCCAGTGAGTGTGTGACTGGCCCTGTGTCAGGAGTGGGACATGGGCAAAACCCCGGAGCAAGTCAGAACCCAGGAACCAGGCATCTTTACCAATCAGAACCAGGGCTGGATTTAGGGTTGATGAGGCCCTCAGCTACTGAAGGTAATGGAGCCCTTTATATGTCCAGCTGTCCTTTGTCCACAACAAATTGTTGCTATTTTTTGTGTTGAATATATGCTACATGGTAATTTGTGGACCTCATAGGTATCTAAAGCTATTTGCACATAACAAAATATGTATTTTATCAAAGCAATTGTTGAACTGAAATACAGTGGTACCTCCGGTTACGAACTTAATTCATTCCGGAAGTCCGTTCTTAACCTGAAACTGCTCTTAACCTGAAGCACCACTTTAGCTAATGGGGCCTCCCACTGCCGCCATGTCGCTGCCGCTGCGCCATTTCTGTTCTCATCCTGAAGTAAAGTTCTTAACCCAAGGTACTACTTCCGGGTTGTTGTTGTTTAGTCGTTTAGTCGTGTCCGACTCTTCGTGACCACATGGACCAGACTACACATTGTCTTTGTCCATGGAGTTTTCTTGGCAGGGATACTGGAGTGACTTGTCGGTTCCTGCTCCAACTTCCAGGTTAGCAGAGTCTGTAACCCGAAGTGTTTGTAACCCGAGGTGTTTGTACCCCAAGGTACCACTGTACAATTAAGAAGAAGTATATTAATAGTGCCTGATCACCTCATCTGTCTCCTGAGAAATCTCTATGTGGGACAAGAAGCTACAGTTAGAACTGGATATGGAACAACTGATTGGTTCAAAATTGGGAAAGGAGTACGGCAAGGCTGTATATTGTCTCCCTGCTTATTTAACTTATATGCAGAATTCATCATGCGAAAGGCTGGGCTGGATGAATCCCTAGCCGGAATTAAGATTGCCGGAAGAAATATCAACAACCTCAGATATGCAGATGACACAACCTTGATGGCAGAAAGTGAGGAGGAAATAAAGAACCTTTTAATGAGGGTGAAAGAGGAGAGCGCAAAATATGGTCTGAAGCTCAACATCAAAAAAACAAAGATCATGGCCACTGCTCCCATCACCTCCTAGCAGATAGAAGGGGAAGAAATGGAGGCAGTGAGAGATTTTACTTTTTTGGGCTCCATGATCACTGCAGATGGTGACAGCAGCCACGAAATTAAAAGACGCCTGCTTCTTGGGAGAAAAGCAATGACAAACCTAGACAGCATCTTAAAAAGCAGAGACATCACCTTGCCAGCAAAGGTCCGTATAGTTAAAGCTATGGTTTTCCCAGTAGTGATGCATGGAAGTGAGAGCTGGACCATAAAGAAGGCTGATCGCCGAAGAATTGATGCTTTTGAACTATGGTGCTGGAGGAGACTCTTGAGAGTCCCATGGACTGCAAGAAGATCAAACCTCTCCATTCTGAAGGAAATCAGCCCTGAGTGCTCACTGGAAGGACAGATCCTGAAGCTGAGGCTCCAATACTTTGGCCACCTCATGAGAAGAGAAGACTCCCTGGAAAAGACCCTGATGTTGGGAAAGATGGAGGGCACAAGGAGAAGGGGACAAGGAGAACAAGATGGTTGGATAGTGTTCTCGAAGCTACCAGCATGAGTTTGACCAAACTGCGGGAGGCAGTGGAAGACAGGAGTGCCTGGCGTGCTCTGGTCCATGTGGTCACAAAGAGTCAGACACAACTAAATGACTAAACAACAACAACAATATTAATAGTGAAATACAATTAAGAAGAAGTATATGGGGGGGGGGCAAGAGAGTGAGGCCCTAAGCTATAGCTTGTTTAGCTTATACCTAAATTCGGCACTGATCAGAACCAGATCTGGGAGGGGAAATTGTTCTGATTTTGTGTGGAGTGCCCTACCTGGGTGGATGGAGCAGCCAAGTAATTTTCGTTGTCCCCGAGAGGGGGCAATGACAATAAAGATATTATTATTATTATTATTATTATTATTATTATTATTATTATTATTAAATAACAAATGTTCAATGGGAGGCAGTATGGCCTAGGGAACTTGCATGCTCTACTTCCTCCCATATATGTGAGTATTCAGTAAAAAAAATCTACACCAATGGTATCTCACCTCCATGAGAGTGCCCCATATATTGAGCTGGAGGGAATGTAATGCCATGGGAACTTTCATCCATCTTTGGTGGCACTGTGAGATAAAGTGTCCTGATTTCGTTAGCGGCCCTAACAGAAATGAGATCTGTTTGTAATACTAAGATAAATCCAACTCCTTTCTTAACCTTTCAAAGAATAATAGATGAATCAAGTCAACAGTTATCTCACCAGGAGACGTTGACATTTTTGCTGGTAGCTGCTCGTTTAGAAAGTGCTGAATGCTGCCATTCTGCAACAGGCCTGTCAACAGACCCGTGGAGTTGTTCTCAGGTGTAGTCTGTTGCTCTGGCTGAGAAATTGACCTGCCAGAGGTAAAACGAGTCCTTTACCCTTTTACAACACCTGACATCCATTCATCAACCAAGCCCAGCTTCCCATGGAAACATCGGAAGAGACGGATTGAACTAGAGACTTTAATATAAGGTTACCAGACGTCCCCGTTTCCTGGGGACAGTCCCCGGATTTACAAATCAGTCCTCGTACAAAATCTGTTGAAGTTGAAAAGTGTCCCCGAATTCATTGAAAAAAATCTGGTAACCTTACTTTAATATGCACTAAAAACTTAGAACAAGTACCACTTTCAACTTAAAGCCTCTGTTACACTTCCCTGCCTCCGCAAGATGTGACTTATAAGCTGTACCTCGGGTTAAGAACTTAATTCGTTCTGAAGGTCCGTTCTTAACCTGAACCTGTTCTTAACCTGAGGTACCACTTTAGCTAATGGGGCCTCCCACTGCCGCCGCACGATTTCTGTTCTCATCCTGAAACAAAGTTCTTAACCCAAGGTACTATTTCTGGGTTAGCGGAGTCTGTAACCTGAAGCATCTGTAACCTGAAGCGTCTGTAACCTGAAGCGTCTGTAACCCGAGGTACCACTGTATTTGAAAAGCAATGATATACTTTTTAAAAAGCAAACAAAGCAGAATCAGAAAGTAAATTTTGGGTCTGGCAGCATCTGGAATTCATGAACACCTGGATGTATGTGAGCAAAATGGAGACCTGTTGCAGCTCTCGTTGGGACAAGCTCAGGGCTCTCAAATGAAGCTGACTGGGGTGCAAAGGCCTTTCGGAGAGCAGAGCTGAAGAAACCACGCCACTCAGAGCTTTACGGCTAGAAAAACACCAGCAATTAACCCAAATAACCCATTGAGAGGTCACAGCAGCAGGCAAGATGGGATGCAATTAGCGTCCTGATCAATTCATGCCCCCCCCCCCTCGCCCATACAGCGCAGCTCAGGGGAGAAGTGCCACAGCAGTCGTTTGAACTTACCTGCTTCTGTACTGTCTCTTATCACTGGCAGGAGAAGGCAGTCTCTCAGGAACCTTTCTGCACAGGGAGCGTCACCTGAAGGGGCCAAGCTGTGCAGCAAATGCATTGACTGTAGAACAGCAGTTTAGGCATTGTGGATTCCCCTAGAAAACCCTGATGTGATGTGGTTCAGTGATGAGGGTGCTGCGGTCTCTCTGCTAGAGACCCCTGTGGGTTCTGCAGGTAGGTCTCCCTGGGCAATCTGCAGTAGGCTGGCTTGGGGTTTGCAACGGATTGGGTTTCCTGAGCCCCAATTGTCTGGCAATAAGAACAGAAAGAATATCTCATCCCCTCCACCCCACCCCTTTAAATTAGGCTGCTGGGATTTGCCATGAAATTGGGGTTACATGAGCTCAATCCTGATACCAAAAACATTTCTGGATTGAACAGGGGATCAGAGGTGCCTCAATTCTTTTCTTTTTTAAAATATTTTTTATTGATTTTGTTTTCTCATAACAAATAATCAATATCATCATTTAACATCCATTTTCTAGTTTTCCCCCTTCCTGTTGACTTCCCCCAGCTTCTATTTCTGGTTTAGTACATCGAATGGACACGGGTGGCGCTGTGGGTAAAACCTCAGTGCCTAGGACTTGCCGATCGCATGGTCAGCGGTTCGAATCCCCGCGGCGGGGTGCGCTCCCGTCGTTCGGTCCCAGCAGTTTGAAAGCACCCCCAAGTGCAAGTAGATAAATAGATACAGCTTTAAAAGCGGGAAGGTAACGACGTTTCCGTGCGCTGCGCTGGTGCTGTCTCGCCAGAGTAGCTTCATCAGGCTGGCCACGTGACCCGGAAGTGTCTTCGGACAGCGCTGGCTCCCGGCCTCTTAAGCGAGATGAGCACGCAACCCCAGAGTCGGACACGACTGCCCCGTACGGGCAGGGGTACCTTTACCTTTACCTTTACATTGAATGTTATATTCTGCTGTTTATACATAATGTTCTGTTATCACTAATTATATATCTTGTTCTCTGTAAATAAAGTTGTAAATGTTTATTTAAATCCTGCCGAGTCCATTTTTTTTTGTTTCTGCGAGTATGTTGTAAAAGGTTCCCATTCTTTTCCAAAGTCATTATTGTCCTTTTCACACAATTTGTCCATTAACTTTGCCAGTTCTGCATAGTTCATCATTTTTTCTTGCCATTGTTCGTTAGATGGTGTTTCTCCAAACTTCCAGTTTTGTGCTATTAAAGTTCTTGCTGCTGTAGTAGCATACATAAATAATGTCCAATTTTTCTTCAGCATTTCTTGTCCTAGAATACCTAACGAAAAGGCTTCTGGTTTTCCCACAAAGGTTATTTTGAACATTTTTTTCAATTCATTATATATCATTTCCCAAATTTTTAAGTAATCTTACAATCCCACCACATATGATAAAATGTACCTTCCCCTTCTTTACATTTACAACATTTCTTTTGTTCTGTTTTTTACATTTTGGGCAATTTTAATGGTGTAATGTACCACCTACACATCATTTTCATATAATTCTCTTTCAACAGTATGCAATCCGTAAATTTCAAGTTCACTTTCCAAAGCCTTATCCAACCCTCAAATTGTATATTATGATCTATGTCCTGTGCGCACTTGATCATTACTGCTTTAACTTCCTCATCTTTAGTTTCCCATTCCAACAGAATATTATACTCCTTCTAGAGGTTCTTTAATTCTAAGCATGTGTCCTCTTGCGCCAGTTGATGGATTGTTGAGTTCTGTGGTTATATCCACCTACATTATTATTCATTCTGTTTTATTTATTAATCAAACTTATTAGTCACTTGTCATCACAACAGATCTCCAAGTGACGTACAGTGGTACCTTGGGTTAAGTACTTAGTTCATTCTGGAGGTCCGTTCTTAACCTGAAACTGTTCTTAACCTGAAGCACCACTTTAGCTAATGGGGCCTCCTCCTGCTGCTGCACTGCCACTGCACGATTTCTGTTCTCATCCTGAAGCAGAGTTCTTAACCTGAGGTACTATTTCTGGGTTAGCAGAGTCTGTAACCTGAAGCGTCTGTAACCTGAAGTGTATGTAACCCGAGGTACCACTGTACATTGAAAATCACATACATAGGCTCACCATAAAATTGAGGAGATGGCAGTGGTAGGGAATAATATAAACATTAACATCCTGCCCATAACAGTGATAACAACATTAAAGGTAACGGTAAAGGTAAAGGGACCTCTAACCATTAGGTCCAGTCGTGGCCAACTCTGGGGTTGCGGCGCTCATCTCGCTTTATTGGCCAAGGGAGCCGGCATACAGCTTCCGGGTCATGTGGCCAGCATGACTAAGCCGCTTCTGGCGAACCAGAGCAGTGCACGGAAACGCCGTTTACCTTCCCGCCGGAGCGGTACCTATTTATCTACTTGCACTTTGACATGCTTTCGAACTGCTAGGTTGGCAGGAGCAGGGACCAAGCAATGGGAGCTCACCCCGTCGCGGGATTCGAACCGCCGACCTTCTGATCAGCAAGTCCTAGGCTCTGTGGTTTAACCCACAGTGCCACCTGCGTCCCTTGATAACAACATTGGCAGCACTTTAATACAAAATAAAACAAGTGTTGCACACACTTCAGCCTCCAAGCTGGAATGAGTCTGGGGTGGTTGTGCTTACCTTCATACACACTGTCCAGGCTTTCACCCTGCGAAGATCCCTTCAGTGCTGCTAACACAGTAGTTTGACTTCACCCCTGGAGGCGCACTCCATTGTCTCTAGAAACAGATGGATGCCAATAAGAAGTTTGATATACACATGGGTAACCTATAACACTATAGTCCTATATACTTGTCAGCAGGTTCCAGTTTGGGAAAGATGCACGATACAAATAAACAGAAGAAATAAGGTAGTAATAATAACAGGAGCAGGGCCTTTTCATTTGTGGCACCACATCTCTAAACTCCACCCCAAATGGGAGGCACCTTTACTGACAACATATAAGCGCCGCATTGAAGCCTTCCTATTTAACAAGGCTTTTAATGGATCCCTCTGCTGTTTTATTGTTTGATTTCATTGCTGCTTATTGACTGTTGCACTGCTTGTATTTAGTAATTGGTGTTTTGAACATTTTGATCGCTTAATTTTATCAGCATCTGGCTTTTTTATGACTGCGCATCACTTTAGATAAATGGAGAGGAAAGCAACACAAATATTCTCAATCTATCAGCACACAGCTGCAACCCTCATTTAATTACACACATACACTGAAACTTTATTTGCATTAGCAGCTAGCCATAGCAATAAAATAAAATACAATTATTAGATTTACAGTTGTCGGACCTGGGCCACGGGCTGCACTTTGAGGTGAGCCTGGAGCTACTGTAGAAACCAGGAGCTGAGGCTCATCATTCAACAGAAGGTCCAGTATTAGGTGCCCACCTTGCTCCTCCTGCAAGACTTGTCCCCCGTTTCCACCTGACCTGGGAGGGGAGCAGTGGCTGCTCCAGGAGCCTAGCATGTTTTCCAGATGTTTAGGCGAATGTTAATATGAATGCCTTTGTTAGCTTCCAAATATAGATATAAAATACTGTAATGTGAGACTCCGATCTCCAAGAGACTGTGCTTACGCAGGGTTCAATTTCATACCAGTTGTCATTCGTCCTCTGGTCACTGCTGTGGAAACATGACCCGGCTGATTGTCTTCCAGGCACTGCGGTCATCTGCAAGGGATTTCTACATGGTGGGGTTAAAGTCGCCAGCCTTCCCGTCATGTTTGCAAACTGCAAACTCTATTAATATTAACTGCATTTCAATATTGCCTTTCTCCTGCCAGAGCTCTCAAGACTTCCATTCTTGCCCTCCTCACCTGCAAGCATCAAGTGGGCACACCTGCCTTTTTAATATAAACTACTGTGCCTAGGGCTTGCTGATCGGAAAGTCGGCGGTTCGAATCCCTGTGACGGGGTGAGCTCCCGTTGCTCAGTCCCTGCTCCTGTCAAGCTAGCAGTTCAAAAGCACATCAAAGTGCAAGTAGATAAATAGGTACTGCTCTGGCGTGAAGGTAAACGGCGTTTCCATGCACTGCTCTGGTTTCGCCGGAAGCAGCTTAGTCATGCTGGCCACATGACCCGGAAATCTGTCTGCAGACAAACGTCGGCTCCCTTGGCCAGTAAAGCGAGATGAGCGCCACAACCCCAGAGTCGTTCACGACTGGACTTAACTGTCAAGGGTCCGTTACCTTTAATAAAGAGCAACATTTATATTTTTATTTTCCTTGCAATTATATTCCACCTTTCTTTCATCATGGAACATACAGTGGTACCTCGGGTTAAGTACTTAATTTGTTCCAGAGGTCCATTCTTAACCTGAAACTCTTCTTAACCTGAAGCACCACTTTAGCTAATGGGGCTTCCCGCTGACGCTGCGCCTCCGGAGCACGATTTCTGTTCTCATCCTGAAGCAAAGTTCTTAACCCAAGGTACTATTTCTGGGTTAGCAGAGTCTGTAACCTGAAGCGTCCGTGGCCCGAGGTACTACTGCAATGCTGTATTCATGAACAGCCTTCTACATGTGTCTGAAGTCGATTTACAACAAAACAGTTAAAATAGTTGGAAAATGGTACAATGCAAAACTGCTCTGGGGGTGGGGGGTGGGTTTTCTGCTGCAAACTTGCAGAACAATTTTCTCCAGCGCTTACCTCTGGAAAAGAAAAGTAATTTTGAAATGGCACCACTAAGAATACTTCTAAATTGGGCCCACTGTTCCAACAATGTCGCACCAGATGTATATTTTTCCCCTTCTGCTATTCTTTAGCAAATAACACCTATAGCACAGGCGCTGCCTTGAATCCTGCATGTTCCATTAGGTCTCCCTAAACTGAAATTAAATATTATCACTTTTTGAAAAACGGAGTTAAACTAAAGGTATACACAACACTTTCTCCAGAAGACACACGCTGGAATTAGCAGCATGATTGCAGGCAATAAAGATTGTGCTTCAGAGAGATATTCCCAGCCCTACATTCTCTGAGAAGTAAACAAGGTCTAACACAATAGATTCTAGCACCAGCCTATACAAGAGAAAGAGGTTGATTATTCTCCATTTTATTTTCACTGAGAAGTTTATTTTCCAGCTGGCTAAAGGGAAAGTAACATGACACCAGAGCTTTGTTTCTTCTCAAGTTCAGTTCCAGTTTCTCTTGGCACTGAACCTGGGTGCAAGAGAGACCAGCTCCCCACCCCACCCCCACCCACGGCCCCAGCTTTTTGCTTTTGCTGTGATATGAGGATTTTGCTGCCTGCGTGGTGTAGTGGTTAAGAGCGGTGGACTCGTAATCTGGGGAACCAGGTTTGATTCCCCGCTCCTCCACATGTAGCTGCTGGGTGACCTTGGGCCAGTCACACTTCTCTGAAGTCTCTCAGCCCCACTCACCTCACAGAGTGTTTGTTGTGGGGGAGGAAGGGAAAGGAGAATGTGAGCCGCTTTGGGACTCCTTCGGGTAGTGATAAAGCGGGATATCAAATCCAAACTCTTCTTCTTCTTCTTTTCCTGTCTGATTATACAAGTCCGCTCCACTTCCTTGTGGGCAGGATTTGCGGTGGACCACATAGCCACCCACTCTCCCCACTGGTGGGGGACGAAGTCCCAAGTTGCCCTGGGGATCCTGGCCACATCATCACTCAGCCAGCCAATCCGCTGGCCGGTGGGGGCAGGGCTGGGACCATTTAAACGGAGGCGTGAGCTGAAGGCGTGGCTGCTCTTGGAAAGACACGTGTGGCGTGGCAGCAACTGCCCAGCCGCAACAGATCATGCCCGAAAACGCTTGAATTGTTCCATGTCACAGAAGGTGCTCAGGCTGGGTGGCTGGGTGATCGCGCAACCCACCATAGTTTTCAGCAAGATGGCCCTATATCGTGTGGGTGGTGCACACCTTTCCGATTGGGGGAATGATATCCAGTTGGCCAATATTGCAGAGGGCGTGAGGCATTGGTTACAACTGTGAGGATATTTGGCAGCGAGCCTTTTAGTCTCTAGTGGCGGTTAGGCATTGTTTGACCTTATGATGATAATTTTTATTCGTTTTTCAAACACATAATAAAAACAGAACAAAACAAACAAAGGAAAAACAAGAAAATCAAAACACAGACGAAAACATACAAAACAATTAAACCAATATAACTTCAAGATTATAATTTCATGCCCTTCTTTTTTTTGACTTCCCCATACCTCCCCATCCCTGCATCCTTGTTTAGTGATTCTTTAGCAACCCTTTAGTCAATTGTCTTAATTCCCTTTCATTAAATTTCCTTTAGTTTTTTAGTTACAGCTGCAATTCTCTGCTTCTTACCCCCTGACATCTTAACATTCCTCAATTTTACAATAGTTTTTGAGATATATTTTAAATTTCTTCCAGTCCTCTTCCACTGTCTCCTTCCCCTGGTCGCGGATTCTGCCCATCATCTCAGCCAGTCCCATAAAGTCCATCACCTTTGTTTGCCATTCTTCCAGAGTAGGTAGTTCTTGCATCTTCCAATACTTTGCCAGTAGAATTCTTGCTGCTGTGGTGGCATACATAAAGAAAATCCTATCCTTCTTTAACACCAATTGGCCAACCATGCCCAAGAGAAAAGCCTCTGGTTTCTTAGGAAAAGTCCACCTGAGGACCTTCTTAATTTCATTATAGATCATTTCCCAGAAAGCTTTAACCTTTGGGCAGGTCCACCAAAGGTGGTAAAAAGTGCCTGTTTGACCTTATGATGGGGGCAGGGAGGTATGGCCATCACCTGCCCCTCAAAGCTTAAGGGTATTCCATTAAACAGCCTCAGTCCAGTATACCTGAAGGAGCGTCTCCACCCCCATCATTCTGCCCAGACACTGAGGTCCAGTGCCGAGGGCCTTCTGGCAGTTCCTTTGCTGTGAGAAGCCAAGTTACAGGGAACCAGGCAGAGGGCCTTCTCGGTGGTGGCGCCCGCCCTGTGAAACATCCTCCCACCAGATGTCAAAGAGAAAAACAACTACCAGATTTTTAGAAGACACCTGAAGGCAGCCCTGTTTAGGGAAGCCTTTAATCTTTAATAGGTTATTGTATTTTAATATTCTGTTGAAAGCCACCCAGAGTGGCTGGGGAAACCCAGCAAGATGGGCAGGATATAAATAATAAATTGTTGTTGTTGTTGTTGTTGTTGTCTGGGGGTGTGGATCTTGTCCGAAGCCTGGGGTGGGGCTAGGGCCATGACCCGACCCCGTCGAGAACATCTGGAGGAGCTTGAGTTGGTTTGCATTGATGGGGCTCCCCCTTCAGGTGATTTATCCTTGCCGGACTCTGCGCAATGGGCAGGAGTCAGATATAGATATAGGAGTCAGGTCCATTCAATGCCTAAGCCAATTACCGCTCACATTCTGTAATCAATAAAGTTGTGGGCAAAATTTGCCCAATAACATTAACCTAATATCTGTGTCATGGTGTGTTTTATTCATCAACGAGGGGTAGTTGCGGGGTCCAGACACGCAAAACAGTTCCCTGCACTTTCTAATTGCGAAAACCAGGGAGTTTGTCTTGTTAACAGAGCCTACGGTGGCCTTTGAGTCATTGTCCAGCAAGGCGTCGCATGAGCCGATTGAAAAAGCGCTTGCACCAGAAGATCAAAACTGTAACGGGAAGCTGGCACCTGCCTTTCCGATTTTTTCCCGCCATAATCATGGCTTCTTTCAATTTCATTTTGCTTTGGTGGTGTCGGGCAGGGAACCGCAGGACGGGAGAGTCCTGATCTTGTGCTCATGTCATCCTTTGGGGTATTTGTTCAGCCACTGGGAGAACCGGATGCTGGACTAGACGGGCCATTGTCCTGATCCAGCGGGGCTTTTCTTCTGTTCTTGGAAATGAGCACCTGAGGAGCTGGAGGCAGTGCCTATCCCAGTCTGACTTGCTTAGCCTTCAGATGAAAGGAATCTGACAGAGCAAAGTCGGGAGAGGCAGGGAGGAGGGAGGGAACTCCAGCTGACATTCTGATTACCACAACATAAAAGCCAATGGCATATCGCTCCTTTGAAAGAGCACATCCTGTAGGTCATCTAAAGGACAAAGTAACCTTTTAAAGGTCTTTTCAACTCCTAGCTTACAAAATATCCAAATAAATCTAGGAATGGTGGCGGCGAAATTAGTTTTTTCCATGGAAGATTCCCAAGGATGAGTTATATCACAGGTATCGGATAAAATGCCTGGTGTTGGGCAGCCATAACGATCCTCGCTTAATGACAGAGGCAAGGTAAAATATTGCAGTTTCAGATTCAGGCGTCTAACCCCGCTGCCTTAATTTTTAGGGCTGCAAAAAGCAATTGCACTGATTTGATCAATTAAAGGTTCCATCCATCACAGATTGAAAATGGATTTTTAATCCGCTGTTAATGAGGGTTGTCCTCGGTGCAATAGATTCAGCGCTGATGGTATTGTCGTTAAGCAATTTGGATAAGGCTGCTGCACAGCCACACCCAGGCTTCACTTGGATTATCTGAGGGCTCCGTAATTCACAAACAGAAAACTTAACAATGCACCCTTTTCTGGGTGCCACCCAGAGTGGCTGGGGCAGCCCAGTCATATGGGTGGGGTACAAACAATAAATTACTGCTAATTGTTATTATTATGCTGCTGCACCTGAAAGATACATTTTTTGCCTCTGTGATCTCAGCATTAGTCTCTGGCAGTGGCGTAGCGGGGGGGTGCGGGGGGGGGGCCGACCGCACCGGGCGCAACATCGGGGGTTAGGGTTAGGGGGTGCAAATCCACGGGTTAGGGGGCGCAAATTACTTGCCTTGCCCCGGGTTAGGGGGCGCAAATTACTTGCCTTGCCCTGGGTGCTGACAACCCACGCTACGCCGCTGGTCTCTGGGGCTGCAAAGCTGAAAGGATGCAGAAGGGATACTTCCTGCCATGGGCCAGGGCTGTGAGGGTCACAGAGAGAATGCCCCCTTTGCCTCCTCAGGAGGAACACGGGGCAGGGAGGCCTCATCCAGGAGGCAGAGATGGAGCACCTGCAAGGAGCTTGCTCCCCACCTTCCTGCCAGAAAATACAGGATGTTCCCACTGCCAGTTTCTGTTGGAACTTCAGAGCGAAAGACACATGAGAGAGAGGGGCGGGGAGAGAATGGGCGAGGGATGAGAGAGAATAATAGTATAACAGAACTGTAGAGTTGGAACAGGCCCTGAGAATCATCTAGCCTAACCCTCTGCAATGCGGGAATACTGTATGTGGCTTAGGGCCCTCGTATTTACGGGACCGCCTCTCCTGGTCTGCCCCGCAGAGGACCTTAAGGTCCATGACTAACCATAGTTTAGAGGTCCCGGGCCCTAAGGAAGTCAGACTATCCTTCACCAGGGCCAGGGCCTTCTCAGTGATGGCTCCGACCTGGTGGAATGCTCTGTCCCATAAGACTAGGGCCCTGCAGGATTTAACCTCCTTCCGCAGGGCCTATAAGACAGAACTATTCCACCTGGCTTTCAATTTGAACTTAGCCTGATCTTTTATTTCCCTTCTCTTCCCTCCTCCCTGCTTTTTATGAAGATCACCTGCTCTGGGACCCCACAGCTAATTCTCCCCTGGCCTCCCCACTGGCCCAAGTAGGACTAATTCAGCCAGCTAGCCCTGGTGACTATCTAATGTCTATTGGATGGATTTCCCTCAAATTGATTTTTGAACTTTGAATTTTATTGTTATTCATGCTTTTATACTGTACTTTATGCTGTTTTTATGTTGTACAGTGGTACCTCGGGTTACATACGCTTCAGTTTACAGACTCCACTAACCAAGAAATATTACCTCGGGTTAAGAACTTTGCTTCAGGATGAGAACAGAAATCATGCTCTGGCGGCGCGGCAGCAGCAGGAAGCCCCATTAGCTAAAGTGGTGCTTCAGGTTAAGAACAGTTTCAGGTTAAGAACGGACCTCCAGAACGAATTAAGTACTTAACCCGAGGTACCACTGTATTACAATTAAGTGTTTTAAATTTGTTGTTAGCCACCCTGAGCCTGGGTTTCTGAACCAGGAAGGGCAGGGTATAAATAAAAAATTATTATTATTATTATTATGTAAGTGTTCCGTACGTAAGTGTTCCGTACGAACCTGCAACCTTAGCATTATCAGCACCACACTCTAGCCAACTGAGCTATGCAGTGCTGGGAAAGGGCTGCAAGAGTTCACTTAGAGATATCATACAGAATAACCAGCCTAGATGGAGTCTGCCTTGCACTATGCTCTGCTTGTACATTTGAAAACAAACAGATACTCAGGAGACTGCAAGTGCCCAGTGCTATCTCACTGCTAGCTTTTAATGACCTCAGGAACTCCCTGCTGCTTGGGGGAAAGTAGGGTGAGTCGCTTTCCCCCCGTACCCATTTTGCAACAACATTTGTGTCACCTGTTCTCTCTTGTGTGTGCTTCGCATTTAGAACACTAGCAAGGATGAAACTCTTGGATAATGTCAAATACACTAATGTGCTTTACATCTAGTTAGTAGTTAGAATAGGTTTGCAGGATTTATGGCCACACATTTCTCCCTTGTGGGGATGTGAATACGGGCAGGTGTGGAATTGCAGGCCTGGGCTCTGCTCAGCGCTGTAGCGTCTCCAGCTCCTCATATCACGGGGAGCTGCCACCCCAGGAAGACGTGGGCTGATATACTCTAAGTCCCAGATGCTTGACCTCTGCCTGCTGCTCCAGGAGTGTCGGTTGCGGCAAATGTCAGTCCCTGAAAACTGTCTGGCCGTGGATTCAGGGGAGACAAAAGAAAGGTCTATTTCATGCAGTGCATCCTTAATTTGTGGAATTTGCTGCTCAGACATGGTGTAGCTGGGGGGGGGGCAGGGAGAGGCAACTGCCCTCCCTAAATTACTAAATATATATTTTAAAAAGACATGGCAAACTGAGGTCTTGCCCCACCCCCTAACAAAAGGCCTGCCCCTCCCAACAAAAGGCTTGCCTCCAGTAACAAAAGTCCTTGGCTACACCCATGTGCTCAGATGTCCTTCAAAAAGGATAAGGCTAATTCATAGAGGAGAGTTCAGGTCCAGCAATGGCTCATTAGCCAAGATAGCTCTGTGCAGCCGCCATGGCAATGTGACACTCAATACTGATCTTTACGGGAACAACAGTGGGGAAAGAAGAAGAAGAGTTTGGATTTGATATCCCGCTTTATCACTACCCGAAGGAGTTTCAAAGCGGCTAACATTTTCCTTTCCCTTCCTCCCCCACAACAAACACTCTGTCAGGTGAGTGAGGCTGAGAGACTTCAGAGAGAAGTGTGACTGGCCCAAGGTCACCCAGCAGCTGCATGTGGAGGAGCGGGGAATCGAACCCGGTTCACCGGATTACGAGTCTACTGCTCTTAACCACTACACCACACTGGCTCTTCACAATGGAAGAGAGCTATTGCCCTCTGAGTATATTTCAGCCTTCATGCCCTGTGTTAGGTTTTATACCCTGATATTTTGCATTTCCAGAGGAGCGCCAGAGCCCCAGGAGGACTCTTAAGGTAAAGGTAAAGGTACCCCTGCCCGTACGGGCCAGTCTTGACAGACTCTGGGGTTGTGCGCCCATCTCACTTAAGAGGCCAGGGGCCAGCGCTGTCCGGAGACACTTCCGGGTCACGTGGCCAGCGTGACGAAGCTGCTCTGGCCAGAGCCAGAGCCAGAGCCAGAGCCGCACACAGAAACGCCGTTTACCTTCCCGCTGGTAAGCGGTCCCTATTTATCTACTTGCACCCGGAGGTGCTTTCGAACTGCTAGGTTGGCAGGCGCTGGGACCGAGCAGCAGGAGCGCACCCCGCCGCAGGGATTCGAACCGCCGACCTTTCGATCGGCAAGTCCTAGGCGCTGAGGCTTTAACCCACAGTGCCACCTGCGTCCCTAGGAGGACTCTTACTTCAGAGTAAACCTGGTGGGACCCTTGTTCCTGGAGGTCAGGAGCCCTTCTCAGCTCCAGACTCCTCCCTGGAGGCTTTCTGCAGCAGCGAGGAGATGGGCCACTCTCATTCCTGCATCCGCACACCTTGCTTGTGGGCATGGGAGCCAACTAGGCCTGAGGCACCATCACAAGTACAATAGGATTACCCCATCCTGTTAAATAGGAAAACCACAAATCTCAGCAACAAATCATAAAAAAAATATATTAGCAGACAAAATCAGCAACACAAACAGTAATCAGCATCCACAGTGCTTCAGTTTGGTTGAACATCATAAAGGCTTCCTTGAAGAAAGAAAAGAAACCGGTTTACCATTAGTGGGGAAGTGATTTTTGATGCCTCCTCCCTTCTCTTAATTATATACACAATAATAAGTCAGTTTGTACATGTCCGTATTGCCTAAATATATTGTTTTGTAGCCACTCCAAACCCTTGAGAGATGATTTCCTTATTACTCGGCCGCCTGCTGCCGCCGCCCTAATGTCTTTGCCAGAGATATTCTGGCAGGAATCAAGAGACCTTCCCAAGGACATACTACACTTTGTCTTTATTAAGGATGGGTGAATATGCAGTTTTTAGTTTCTCACAGATCCTCATTTTCCAACCTCACCCCATTTCCACATCTATTTGCATTTCACCCCCTAAAAATCTGCATGAAAATTGGTGTGCTATTTATTGTGGGCTTTTGCATACAATTTCCCCCTAATATAGCACACTTCCATGGAGATATGCATTTCTGTGCACACTAAGGGCCTGGAGAATTGCGTCACAAAAACGAAGAGAAGTGTGAATTTCGAAAATGTGAGCTGAGTGAATTCCTTCCCTGTCCTTAATCTTCACCGTGTGAAGCTGCACTGTGGGACTGCATATCACAGCACCAGTCACCTAGACAAAGGCGTCTCCCACAGCAAGTCCTTCTTTGAAGGGGAGTCGGGTTGCCAAGCCCCCAGGTCTTTTTTTTTTTTTTAATAAATATTTTTATTAATTTTCATTTGCCACGTACATAACATAAACATAGACCTCGACATAAACGTAGAAAAAAAAGTGAATTAGAAAACAAGTACACTTACACATAAAACACGAAAAAAGAATTAATAAAAGGCAAAAAAAAAAAAAGGGAAAACATTGGACATTTACATTACAGTATACATTTCAGATACACATACTGACTTCCTTCCCTTCTGGTTTCGGGTTTCTTAGATTAAAGGCTTCACTTTCTGCAGCTGGTATTGGTTACTAGTTTATACATCGTAAGTTTTATAACATACCTACTATAGTTGGTAAGTTTCTATAGTTTCCTTCAATATAGACCATAAATTTATTCCAATCTCCAATAAACTTTGTATTTTTTTGATTTCTGACCCTTTGCGTCATTCTTGCCAATTCAACAAATTCAAATAATTTCGACTGCCAATCCCTCACCGTTGGTAATTTTGTGCTTTTCCAGTTTTGTGCGATTAATATTCTGGCCGCTGCTGTCGAATATTGGAATAGAGTTCTATCTTCTTTCTTAATTTCTTCTCCAATGATTCCTAACAGGAAAGCCTCTGGCTTTTTAAGGAATGTGTACTTAAATATTTTTTTTAATTCATTATAAATCAGATTCCAAAATTTCTTCACTTCCTCACATGTCCACCACATATGTAGGAAGCTACCTTCTTTTATTTTGCATTTCCAGCAGGCCTTATTTCCTGTCTTATACATCTTATTTAATTTTACAGGAGTTATATACCACCTGTATATCATCTTCTCTAAATTTTCTCTAATTGCCACGCTTGCCGTAAATTTTATTCCCTCATTCTGTAGCACCCTGCTTGTGGTTAACGCTTAACTGGAATGAAATATTCAACGCAGCAATAGAGAAATTAAAATAGTAATTTATTTGTCAGACAAATAAATATGAGGCACAGTGGTATATGGTTACCAAGCTCTGGCCTGGCCTCTTGCCATTCTGGCCAGCACTTATATTTCCTTAATCCAGCCCCCTTGCTCCTCCTGTGGCTGCCTCTGTCCAATCAGCCTGGTTAAAATTCCTATTGGCTGTTTGCTAGAACCAATCACAAAAGATACACCCATTTCCTCTTGCCCTTTTATGGAAATCAAAAAGCTATATATTCTTCTATCTATAAATGACAAATAAGTAGTAATATATCTTACATGTGTCTCAACAAGGAATCTTAATTACCAGCTCACCTCTTGCCCTCCTTGCCCTATTGCCTTCCAAAACAGATAATTAATCTTGAATTTTTATCTTATGCATATGTCAAGGATTTTGAGTTCACATCAACATTGAGATCTCCTTCATTTGAAGGTTTCTAAACAAAAGGCCTGACAACCATATATCAGGAGTGCTCGATGGCGTCTCCTGTCTGGCAAGGGGGGGGGGGCTGATGGCTGATGGCCCCTGTGATCTCTTCCAACTATATGAAATAAGAATCTAGCATTTCTTAAATCCTTTGCATAATTATATTTAAGCTAATATATTTAATACATAAATAACCTTTTAAAAGGAAAAGAAATCTTAAAAGGATCTTAGTTTAAGAAAGAAACAACTTTAGAAAAGATTTCCCAAAATGTTCTCTTTCTGCCAGCTCTTCTTCTCTTGTTTCTCAGCCTTAAAAATAGAAAGAAAGAAAACCTATTTTCTCCAGCCAAGTCAGTTGTCTTTTTCACTGCTCTTGACCTTCTTAACCTTAGGAAGAAGATATGGCTCATTTTACTATTTATCCACCCTTAATTTGTAGGGTCAGTGTAACCTTGGCTGTCAGCCTGTAATTCCCTTTTTACGACTTTGAGAGTTGTTTTCTGCTATAAATCAGGGGGGCCCCTTGTCTAGGAGTAAAACATCTTGTCAAGGTTTTTAGGCAACTGGTCTTCTAAGACTGGTCTTTTAAGATACAGGCCCTGATTAAACATATAAGCTTTAATAAAAATGCAGGCTTATGATTAGATGCCTCAATTCCACAGTTTTGACCATTTTTCATATTCTATGTTATACCCCAAATCCATCGCCCATCTTACCATAACCTCCTTAATTTCTTCGTCTTTTGTATCCTATTCTAATAATATGTCATACATTTTAGATAATAGCTTAGTTTTACTTTCAATTATTTCAATCTGGAATTTGGATTTCTTTTCATTCATTCCTACTTTTTTATGTTCCGTCCATATTGCGTTTATTTGATGGTATTGTAACCAGCCTGTTATTTTTCCTTTCAGATCTTCATAAGGTCTTAGTTTCCAGCCGCCTTCAGATCTTATCAGTAGGTCTTCATATGTCAGTCTTTGCTCTTCCATATTTGCTTTTTTGATTATTAGGATGTCTATTGGGGACAGCCACCAAGGTGTTTTCCATTCTAAAATTTTTTTATTTTTTTCCCAGACTTCATATATTGGTCCTCTAATAATATGGCTTGAAAACCCTTTGTGAGCCTTATCTTTGTTTGACCAGAGATAAGCGTGCCAACCGAACCTGTTGTTAAACCCCTCTAAATCTAATAGGTCGGTGTTCTCTAGGGTTATCCAGTCTTTGACCCAGCATAGGCAGGCAGCCTCGAAGTATAGTTTTAAATTCGGGACTGAAACCCCCCCCCCCTTTCCTTTCGGTCTGTGAGTAGTTTAAACTTAATTCTCGGTCTTCTCCCCTGCCATATGAATCTCGAAAGTGTTTTCTGCCAGTCTTTGAATATTTTAGAGCCTCTAATCACTGGGATGTTCTGAAACAGGAACAACACTCTTGGGAGTACATTCATTTTTATTGCCTCCATCCTACCTATCCACGACAGTTTAATTCTGTTCCAAATATCAAAATCTTTTTTTATCTCCTTCCACATTGTCGAGTAATTATCTTGAATTAAATTTATGTTTTTTGATGTGAGCCATATTCCCAGATACTTTATTTTCTTAGCCACCTTGATTCCATATTGTCTTTCTAATTTTTCTCTTTCATCTTTTCCCAGATTCTTGGTCAACATTTTTGTCTTTGATTTGTTCAATTTAAAACCGGATAGCTTGCCGTATTCTTCTAATGTCTCCAGCGCTTTACTAATACTCTTTTGTGGTTCTTCCAGAGATAGCATCAGGTCATCTGCATACGCTTTTAGCTTGTATTCCTTTATTCCTACTTTAATCCCTTGGATCTCTGGAGTTGTTCTTATTTTATTCGCTATCACTTCTAATACCATGATAAATAAAAGCGGGGAGAGGGGGCATCCCTGTCTTGTTCCTTTTTCGATTTTAAATGCATCTGTAAGGTTATTATTTATGATCAGTTTATTCTACCTCCTTCTAAGATGTTATTCATAGTGTCACAAAGTGCTGGTGTCAGTTGATTCTCTAAAACTTTATAATATTTAGCAGACAGACCATCCGGTCCCGGGGCCTTTCCCGATTTCATTTTTCTTATCGCAAATTGGATTTCTTCTGTTTTTATGGGCTTATTTAACTGAGCTCTTTCATCTTCTGTTACTGTCTTCCCGCTGTATTCCTCTAAGTATTTTTCTATTTGGGTTGGATCTTCCTCTTCTCTCTTATATAACTTCTCGTAGAATTTAAGGAAATTTTTTTGTATCTTTTTTGGGTCCTCTATCATCTCTTCCTCTATTTTTATTTTATTTATCACCAATTGTTTTTGTCTTCTTCTGAGTTGCCAGGCTAGTAATTTTCCCGTTTTATTCGCTGACTCAAAATATTTTTGCTTCATTAGCTTAATTTTCCATTCAATTTCTTGATTTGTTAACATTGAATACTGTGTTTGCAATATTTTTATTGTTTGTATATTTTGTTCATCTTTCGGGTTTTCTATTAATTTTTTCTCGGAATCTCTTAACTGTCTGTTCTTTCTTTTGCTGTCTTATTTTCTTCTTATAATTGTTCTGCTGAATGAAAAAACCTCTTAATACGGCCTTACTGGCACCCCAGACTACTTCTATATTTGTTTCTGCATTAAGATTCAAATCAAAATGTTCTTTAAGAGTTGCTTTAGCTTTCCCAATAACTTCTTCACTATCTAATAAATATTCATTCAACCTCCATCTAAAGCCTCCTTGTGATACACCTTTTAATTCCAGTGTTATCGAATTATGGTCGGAGAGGGTTCTTGGTTGAATTTCACATTTTACAGATCTTAAGGTAAGTTCTCTCGAGATCCAGATTTGGTCTATTCTGCCCCAGCTTTTATGTACCTCTGAGAAAAAGGTAAACTGCTTTTCCATTGGATGTTTATGTCTCCAGATGTCTATTAAGTCCATATTTTCTTCCAAGTCTTCAAATGATTTTGGTAGCTTCCCTTGGTTTCGTTTTTTCTTTTCCGATTGTCTGTCAATTTCTGGTACGGGTACTGCATTGAAGTCTCCCAATAATAGGTCTGACGAAGTCTCCAGGTTTCCCTGCCCTCTTTCCTGGTGGCAGGGGGAGGGCTTTAATCTCCCGGGGGGGGGGTGAGAGCATCTTCCTTACCTAGGGTCCCTGAGCAGATGAGAGCAATCCTCTTACTTCAGCCAGAACACCCTCTTTAACTAAGATTTCTGTCTTAATTTCTGACCAGTGACATATTTGCTCATGTGTCATTTTTTATTTGACTGCTCTGCTCTCAGCAACTGATGTTAATGCTTAATGGATCCTGCTTAAGGACACAGGCCCTGCCCCCTGTGACTTCACTGGGAGCCCCAATGACATCACCAGGGGCTGCCTCTAGTTTAGGGTCTGGGATGCTCCTGACGCAGGACCCCTACAGGGAAGTCACTCAAACAACAACATGGACCAATGAAGGATTAGTTCAACTTTGCAACTGAGACCATGCTGATGTGGCTTGGGAACAGGACTTGCTGAGTGCAGCCTTCATCTTGGGATGTCTATGTCCTCTCTTAGGGCTCACCCACATGTAGGACTTATCCATATCTACCTTTTGCCCCATGCTTTCCAGGCACAGGTCTGTGTACGAGTACTCCCCCCCCCCAGGAAAACCCCTCACATGCACCTTCTCATGCACACACACCTTGCGCATCTCCCCCTGAAAATGCTGGCACAAAGCAGGAGAGCCAGTGTGGTATAGCGGTTAAGAGTGGTGGACTCGTAATCTGGTGAACCGGGTTCGATTCCCCGCTCCTCCACATGCAGCTGCTGGGTGACTTGGGCTAGTCACACTTCTCTGAAGTCTCTCAGCCTCACTCACCTCACAGAGTGTTTGTTGTGGGGGAGGAAGGGAAAGGAGATGGTTAGCCACTTTGAGACTCCTTTGGATAGTGATAAAGCGGGATATCAAGTCCAAACTCCTCCTCCTCCACCACCACTTCTTCTTCTTCTTCTTCTTCTTCTTCTTCTCCGCCATCCTGCACTTTGTCCTCCATTGTGGCACCTTCCTCCTGTCCCCACATTTCTACAGCAGGCTCCCAAGAAGTAAAGAAATCGATCAGCAGCTGATCCTCAGCTCCAGCCCTTGTCTCTATGCATGGTCTTTCCACCTAGCTTCAGCTACTAACTACATCTCCTTGCAATCCAAGTTCCTCAGCTGCCCGTCCACATTCTGGATCTCTCTGGCCACCCCTTCTACCTGAGTGCCATGCAGCTGGGCTCTTGCATCATTTTTACCTGCCTGTAGCAGGGCCCTCCCCTTGCACAGAGTCACGCTTTCCTCTCCACGGAGGCTTTTCGTTCCCTCTGCTTGCAGCTGTTTTATTTCATTAAACCATCGATTCTGCTGCTCCATCCGCTGCTGGCTTATTTTGTCAAACAGCTGGCTTTGTCACTCCATCTGTTGCTGGAGTATCAATCTGAACTGCTCCAGGGATGTGTAGTGGTTGAGAGCAGTGGACTCGTAATCTGGTGAACCGGGTTCGCTTCCCCGCTCCTCCACATGCAGCTGCTGGGTGACCTTGGGCCAGTCACACTTCTCTGAAGTCTCTCAGCCTCACTCACCTCACAGAGTGTTTGTTGTGGGGGAGGAAGGGAAAGGAGATTGTTAGCTGCTTTGGGACTCCTTCGGGTAGTGATAAAGCAGGATATCAAGTCAAAACTCCTCCTCTTCTTCTTCTCCTCTTTCTTCCTCCATTTTGGCTCAGGCACACTTCGCTCACAGGCCCTCCTCCAGGAAACACAAATCTCAACTTCTGACACCGTTGTTGCATGCCAACCCAGTCTCCAAACTGTGCAAAATTCCAGGAGTTCCAGGCATTTACCCAATATCTATGCTTCCTTTTGGAAACAAGGCACAGCAGAAATTGCATTATCTTTAGGATATATGGTTTATTTACACATATATGCAATCTGAGCCTACGATGGAGCAGTTCACAGCATTAACACTCCAGAATGGTCTTGTTTCTCGCATAGCCATAGCCCTGAATTCAAGCAGGAATCAGCCATGGTTCTCTCTACTTTTTCTAGCCTGCAGCCTTTTTTTAAAAAAAACCTCTAGTTCACATCACACACACTTTCAACTCTACTTCAAACTCTGGCTTTTTCTTCTGACTCTGAGTTGGGGAGTTGGGAGTTGGGGAGGGTCCCCACCCACATGCTGCCTTTAGCTTTCCACATGAGTCCTTAGCTTTCTTAACTTTTCCTTTGTTTTCTTAATGACTCACTTCTCAGGCAATTACCTCATGAGGAAGCTAGCCTGCCTTATAACACTTTAGCAAGGTCTGGCACCCAGTTTAACACTCCAATCCTGGATAAAATTCTAACACTGTACTGGATCAAGTAATTTATACTATGAGTTTGTAGCACCCACAAACTCATAGCAATATGTACTCTGTACATATTTCCTGAAGTGGCTAAAGAACACCTTGTGCCCACAGTATTCTTTGTGTATGGCATTAGATCTTCTGTCTACCTGAGCACTTCAATCTGGCTTGGTGATAATAGGATTTTTGAAACTGACAGCTGAATGTATACTCACATATTTGTGCAGCAGAATGCATTTCCTGACCGGCGAGTCACACCATTTCAAAGAAATGAGACGTGTTTTCTAATAAGGGGAAACGTACGAAACTTTGCAGTATGTCCAGAACACGTTGCTAGGTGGGATTATTATATTTTAAGGGCATGAAAACATGCCTCCCTCCCAATACTTCTCATAAAGATACTTCTGGGAGGCTGACACTGCTCTTGGCTACCTCAAACACTGCCAGATTTATTCTCAAAATATGCAAAAAGTTTTTGGTTTTTTTTTAAAGAGAGAATTTGCTTCCAAGCTTTGGATTTATATTGCAAATCTCCACCCTGAGTGTATGTTTACAGTTGCATTAAGCAGAGTTTATAATGGAAATGCTGATTGTGTTTTTCGTACTGCAAAATTACTGGGGCAAGCTGACAAGGTTTTGATTCAGATAATATTTCAGGTGGGTGTGGTGTTTTATCCTTGCTCAGTGACATTTTCCAACAGTGAAGAATGTCTGCGTAATGAAATAGTTAGCTGTTGCGAGTCTGGAACTCCTACAGCTGCCTCTTGTCAACTGCAGCAATGAGGGTCCCTGCCCCTGCCTCCATTTCAAAAGGACAGCAACGTCCTAACATTTATTTTGTAGGTGCAAACAAAAACCTAGTCACATTTGGGATACTGCTTCCAGTTCCTGGCACACCAAAGAGATACCGGGGAGCTGGGAAAGATGGAAGAATGAAAGAAAGAAAGAAAAGTTCAAAGGGGCCACAGTTGTTTGTTTGTGTGTGTGTGTGTGTGTGTGTGTGTGTGTGTGTCCCCTTTGCAGAAACTACAACTCCCTAGATTCAATGTATGGTTTGGATCAATCTTTGTCGCTCCCCTCCACACAATTTCAAAGCAACACCCGAGAGAGACACGTAGACAACACTGAAAGCCCAGGATGGTCGCACCCGCTTTCCCTTCACAAGTATTATTCCCCCCCCCCAAAGCTTGCTAATTAAATCATTAACATTTTTTAAAATCTCCATTTAACAGTGGATAAAAAGCGTTTCATTAATATGCGCTGCCAGAGAGAGTGAGAAGCCCAAAGCTCTTGGAGGGGGAGGAGAAGGAGGAGGGAGGTGAAGATGGGATGGTGAGAGAGGGAGAGGGAGAGGGAGAGGGAGAGAGAGAGAGAGAGAGAGAGAGGGAGGGAGGGAGGGAGAGAGGCCTCTGTACAGAGTTCTGCAATTTTCTTGTTGCTTAAACCGGAACTATCCTGTGCAAGCTGCTAGTCCAAGTGGAGGTCAGCCAAGCAGAGAGAGGTTGTGTAATCTTTTGCCCTTGTTGTTGTCCTGTTCAGATCCACCCTCCCCAAACTGCTATTTCATATTCATGCTAACGGCTTAGCTGGTTAGAGCATAGTGCTGACAATGCCAAGGTTGCAGGTTCGATCCCTGTAACAGCTGCATATTCCTGCCTTGCAGGGGTTGGACTAGATGATCCTCAGGTTCCCTTCCAACTCCATGATTCTATGAGATATAGGTCAATGAGAAAACGGGTCCTCCTCTTTATTTCCCTTCCCCTTCTCTCTTTTTCAGCTCCGGAGAGAGGGCAAGTTTGAGCAGGAAAAGAGGAACTGAGAGGATAAAACAGCCCCGCCGTCCTTCTTCCTCCAAGAAGTAATCTGACCAGGCTGTTTTGGCAAGAGAGGAATATGCATGGAACATGAGCCATTTTCTTGCCGTGGCTGCCCTTCCTGGAAACAGCAGGAACCAGAGTGAAATAGGACTCTCCTGCCTCTTTCTGGCAGCGGTGGTTATTCTCAGTCCCTCTGGAGCAAGATTAGGGGATTCTGCTCCCCTCCAGATGTCACTGGACCCCACTTATTAGCAAATACAGGATGAATAAAAGAAAAAAGCTTCTTTATGCAATTCATAGTTAAAATATGGCACTGGCTCTCCCAGGAGGCAGTAATGACCATCAACTTGGGTGGCTTTTAAACAGGGTTGGACCAATTCAAGGAGGAGAAAGTTAGTGATGCCTTCTTGTTGTTGTTGTCTAGTCCTTTAGTCGTGTCCGACTCTTCATGACCCCATGGACCAGAGCACGCCAGGCACTCCTATCTTCCACTGCCTCCCGCATTTTGGTCAAACTCATGCTGGTAGCTTTGAGAACACTGTCCAACCATCTCGGCCTCTGTTGTCCCCTTCTCCTTGTGCCCTCCATCTTTCCCAACATCAGGGTTTTTTCCAGGGAGTCTTCTCTTCTCATGAGGTAGCCAAAGTATTGGAGCCTCAGCTTTAGGATCTGTCCTTCCAGGGAGCTGATTTCCTTCAGAATGGAGAGGTTTGGTCTTCTTGCTGTCCATGGGACTCTCAAGAGTCTCCTCCAGCACCAGAATTCAAAAGCATCAATTCTTCGGCGATCAGTCTTCTTTATGGTCCAGCTCTCACTCCCATACATACATACATACATACATACACTAAGCATCTCAGAAATGCATTGTTACAAGCAAAAAAACCCCCTGAACTTGAGCATCCTCTGGATAGGGGGCAGGGCATTTTTTCAATGGCTTTGTGGCCATTCAGTGGAGGTTGGAGAGCATCTCCTGGCCACCAAAGAGTCTTCTGGCCACCTTCTCAGCTTCAATCACTGTGGTGAAGTTGTTGTTTAGTCATTTAGTGGTGTCCGACTCTTCGTGACCCCCTGGACCAGAGCACGCCAGGCACTCCTGTCCTCCACTGCCTCCCGCAGTTTGGTCAAACTCTTGTTAGAAGCTTTGAGAACACTGTCCAGTGATGGCTATGATTGTTATACTCTCTCCCCACTGTCGGAGGCAACAATGCTTCTGAATACCAGTTGCTGTAAACCATAGGAGGGCAGAGAGCTCATGTGCCTTGCAGTTTTACCCTTTGGGGTACCTGGTTGGCCACTGTGAGAACAGAATGCTGGACTAGATGGCTCATTGGCCTGATCCAGCAGGATTCTGCAGCCAGCAATGCCAGCAGCCAGTCCAGTTTCATTCATTCATTCATTCATTCATTCATTCACAAAATTCATTTGCTGAATTTATATCCCACCTTTCCTCCCCAAAGAGCCCAGAGCAGCAAACAGATGCGTTATTTGAAAACGAAAACACTGTAAAGCAGATTAAAACATTTCAAAACAATTACAGTTAAAAGCATCTAAAATCATTTACACTTTAAAACCAATTCCTAAAGCAATTAAAAAGAGCAGCCAGATTGCTGGCCGGGGTTCTATTTAGCTATCCTATAACCTATTTTAAATCAGATTGCTGCGCCGGTCACTCATTTGCTTCTGAGCCCAATTGAAGGTGCTCAATACCAAGCCCTAAAAAATGACTCGGTCCCCAAATACCTGAAAGAGCACCCCCCCCCTCCCTGCAGACCCCCTCGGGTGCTGAGATTGTTGGAGGGGACCCTTTCAGCAGCTCCTCTGCCCCCAGAGGCTTGTGGGGTGGCCCAGGGGGAGAGGGCCTTTTCTGTGGCAGCCCCTAAGTTGTGCAGCTCCCTCCCCACAGAGATTCACCCGTCACTTTCATTGTACAGCTTTTGGCAAATGAGGAAGACACACCCTGGCTTTTGACGTTTGAGGTGTATATTTTTGGAGCCCGCCCTATTTCTATAATTGTTAAGTTGTTTTGAACTATTTTAAACATTGTGTTTTAATTGTTGTAACCTGCTCTGGGACCTTAGGATGAAATTTGTCTAGATGGTAATAATTATTATAATTATTATATGCAAATTGGCATCCTCTTTTTTGGTGATATGTTTCCTTTTTATTTTTTGGTGGTGTGTAATTGGTCTCCCTGGGATCATCAGCTGCTTGGAGACTCAGACTGAGGTCTTCCAGGGCTTGGTTGGGCCCCCTCCTCCCTGAGCTGGAGACCATCTCTGCTGAAAACCACCTCCTTGTAGGATCTTAGGCCTCATTTAGCATCTCTAACTGCTCCACCTGATCCGCTCAGGTGAATGTTCTCTGTAGCTAATGAATGCCCTTGCCGCTTCTTCTCCCCCCGAGAAAGGCATTCTGTCTAACAGGGGCAGGAATTTGAGACAGGGTGATGAAATGGCAATTCTTTTTAGCAATAGGTATATAGCTCTTTTTTCTATATATATAAAAAATTAACATGCTTTACATAAAGCAATAAAAAACATCAATTGAAAATAGTGCTAAGGGACACTGGAAACAGTAGACATAATAACCAAATCAAAATACAGGTGGAATCTAGACACATATTAAAAAGTTGTGAAAATGCTTTGTTAAAAAGGTTTGAAAAAATATATTGAATTTGCAATAGCTCACCATCGCCATCTAGTGTCCCATTTGTATAATGCACTTTACAACACACTTAAAATGTTTTATTTGCAGCTGTAGTTTCCAGAGCTGGCGTTCAGTAGCATTACTGTGTGAAGCCAGGGCACAGGCAGGGACAGCCTTCTCCATGAATTTGTCTAATTCTATCTGTGGGTTAAAGCCTCAGCGCCTAGGGCTTGCTGATCGAAAGGTCGGTGGTTCGAATCCCTGCGGCGGGGTGCGCTCCCGCTGCTCGGTCCCAGCGCCTGCCAACCTAGCAGTTCGAAAGCACCTCCGGGTGCAAGTAGATAAATAGGGACCGCTTACCAGCAGGAAGGTAAACGGCGTTTCCGTGTGCGGCTCTGGCTCTGGCCAGAGCAGCGATGTCACGCTGGCCACGTGACCCGGAAGTGTCTCCGGACAGCGCTGGCCCCTGGCCTCTTAAGTGAGATGGGTGCACAACCCCAGAGTCTGTCAAGACTGGCCCGTACGGGCAGGGGTACCTTTACCTTTACCTATTTTCAAGTCACCCCAGTTGCTGGCCATGACTTGCTCCTGGGGGAGTGATTTCCATCGTTTGACCCTGCAATCTTTGTGAAGGCGCAGCAACCATGGCAAACAGTCAAGAACCAGGGAGTTAACTTTACCCAAAAGAAGGAGAAAGGAGGTGTAGCCCAGCAACCTCTGGGCATTGACCACCCTCATGTAAAATGTTTAAATTCTGCCTTTCGGAAAAAGCCGAACTAGTGAACAAAGAAAAAGAAATAAAGTACATACATTAAAAAAAACACAAGCAAGAGAATTCTGCAACAGCAAAACACCATTACTTATTAAGGCAGGAAGGGGACTGACGGCCCTTTGGGGGAAAGGGGGGGCAGCTGATCTCCCCTCCGTCTCGTATTGAGGGTGTGTCTTTTCTTGTTCTATTTGGTTGCTCCACACTTCTGCTCCTGCCATAAATAAATTGCTTATTGGCTGCTCGGCTTCCCCCGGGCATTTCATCATCTGTTGGAAAAGCTGCAAGGAAGAAAGACAACGCGAAGAACAGGGATTCTCACAGACTCACAAAAACCCTTTGCATTCCCTTCCTCCTCTCATTCCACCCAAACCTTCAATGTCATGATTACTCTGAAATTTTGCAAAGAAAAAGAAAATGTGGGTGGAGGGGGGAGAGTCGGGAGAAGGAAGGAACCTCCGCCCAAATCAAAGCCTTGCTCAGAACGAAGCAGCTGTTGTTTTGTCAAGAGATAGCCTGTGGCTGGGGGTTTGAGCTTGTCATGGCTAACAACGCATAATGACAGAGTGCGGTTTCGAAAAATGGCAGCAGCAGCTATTAACCTGATACGTTTTGTAATGGGATAATGACGGAGGGCAAATCCCTCGATTTGGTTGAAATATTCGGAGAGTTTAAGGGCCACCTCAAGAAGGCAGCGCCGGAGAAGGCTAATTGTGCATCTCTCTGAATGCGCCGCCTTTCTGTTTCCTGAGTGTGCTGCTTGCTTGGCCTTAAAGCTTGGCTAGGCAAGGGGGAGGAAAGTCAAGGAGAAGCTTCTGCAATGCAGATAGTGTACTGGTGTCCCCTGAGCCCCCCCCCCAAGAAGCTCATCCCCCATTAACGATCTGGTATGCTGACTGAGACCCTACCTGTGCACTGTCTCACCAGAGTGGTACATACCCTGGTTATCTCCTGCTTGGACTACTGCAATGTGCTCTACGTGGGGCTACATTTGAAGGTGACTCAGAAACTACAACTGATCCAGAACGCAGCAGCTAGACTAGTGACTGGGAGCAGCTGCCAGGACCATATAACACCAATTCTAGAGGATCTACATTGGCTCCCAGTACATTTCCGAGCACAATTCAGAGTGTTGGTGGACTAGATGGGCCAAGGACCAGAAGGCTCTTCTTACATTCTCATAGGACATAAAGGAGGTTTTTCCACCTTCAGACATTCAGTGGGGCAAGGTAACCCTTCAGAACATAAGAGGTGCTATGGTGGATCACTCTAAGATCCATTTAGTCCAAGGATGGGGAGCCTGTGCCCAGCACATGGTATAGAACAGGGGTAGGCAACCTAAGGCCCGGGGGCCGGATGCAGCCCAATCGCCTTCTAAATCAGGCCCATGAGCGGTCCAGGAATCAGCTTGTTTTTACATGAGTAGAAAGTGTCCTTTTATTTAAAATGCCTCTCTGGGTTATTTGTGGGGCATAGGAATTCGTTCACTCCCCCCCCCCCCCAATATATATATATATAGTCCTACCCACGACATGGTCTGAGGGATGGTGGACCGGCCCACGCTGGAAAAGGTTGCTGACCCCTGGTCTAGAACTCCCTCCATCCCCAACCACTGGCTGTGTGGGCTGAAGCTCATGAGAGGTTGTACCCAACAACTGAAGGTGCCAGTTCCCTATCCCTGTTTTACCACCCAAGAAAGCCAAGAATGCTTCACTTTTTCTGCCTCCGTTGATTCCCAGATGTTGCAATCTCTGGCTTGTCACTTTCACATGATGTATTTTGGCCACCTGCATTTTGTGCATACCTGGGCCTGTGGCCACCTGCCAGCCACCCTGCCTGAACTGTCTTTTGATTTACACAGCGCCTGGATCAGGGATGCTACAGTCATGGGCTTCCTGCATCTACAGAGGGTTATCTTTGAGGCCCCTTCCAGCGTCTAATGCTCCCATCCCTTTACATTTGAATGCCCTCCAGGTGTCGTCTAATTCCCATCAACTCCTGCCAGTTTGGAGAAATTGCCAAGGGTTGTGGGAGTTGCAGTCCATCTGGAGGAAATTGGAGTCTTTAGGAAGCACAAACCTGCATAGGGTTTCCATAGGAAACTACTGAAATTGTTGAGCTTTTTTAAGGAAACCCCCCCAAATTATTGAGTTTCTTCTTCTTCTTCTTCTTCTTCTTCTTCTTCTTCTTCTTCTTCTTCTTCCCCTAAGATCCAAGACAATACGCGCCTTTCAGAAATTCACCCCGGACATCAATTCTGCATTTGAAATCCCAGACGTGTGGCAGCCCTACCACCACAGGACACAGATATTTAAGAAAACCTTCTTAAAAAGGAAAAAAAAATGGGTTTGCAGGTCTAACTCTTCCTTGAATTAGGACCACAGGAACCTGCCTTGTAGTGAGTCAGGATATTGATCCATTTGGCTAAGTACTGTCTGCATGGAGTTTCAGACAGGGTTTCCCACAGCCTTGCCTGGAGATACTATCAAGCCCTCCTTTGAAGATCTTCTGCAGGCAAAGTAGTATGTGTTCTGCCACTCAGCTACAGCCTTTGCCTGAGATGCAAGTTCATGTACATGCCAGCAAAATGTTGCTTAATTGTGCAGACAACAGAATATCGCCCCTCTTGAAATAGTTAAGAGGTCTCTCTTTTTTGGTACCGTCTTCTGTGTTAGAATTCCAGCTCCGTGATTGCAGTCACGGGATTGTTGTCTATCACATAACGGTGTATGTTTTGACTCCACAGGGTTGGAAGTGACAGAGACAGGACGTTTGTGTTACTGTGTTCCATGAAGTGGAACTATTGTCCTTTGTTCTTTCTCATTGCTGTCTGATGCTGGAGAGAGAGGGAGCCATGTTGCAGTGCTCCGCGTGTGTTTATATCTAAATAAAGTAGATTAGCCAAAATGTTGAGTTGCTGAGGTCTGTTACGCAACTGTGCAAACTCTGCGGATCCCTAAGTGTGCCAATGTCTGTTGGCATCGGTCGCTGTGATGTTCAGGCAGAAGAAAGCTTTTGAAGCTCCCGAACGATCGACCAGGAGGGAGAGAACATGCCAGTCGGGCATGTGTCTCTACCAGGGTCCTACTCGAGTGTAGGACAAGCTCCTGACATTCTGAACACGGTTGCTGGAAACCACAAGAGGGGAGAATGCTCTTGTGCTCGAATCCTTCCCACAGGCATCTGGTGGGTCTTTGTGAAAACAGGACACTGGACAAGATGGCCACCATCCCCCACCCAAAAAAGACCAGTTTTCAGCTGAAGCACCAACTGTTTCGAGAGGTTTAATACAAAACTGCAACCACCGGGAGCATTTGAACAGGATTAGACTTTTGCCAGGGATGTTTGAGACCAGAGTGCACTGGAAACCAGAGATGGGAGCCCTGCCCACAGAGCCATTCATCAGGTGGCAGCAGTTGCACAATGTCATGGAACAGGACCCAGGGCTCAGCAGATGGTGTGAGTCAGCTGCACACCTGGCACACACCTTGAGGAGAGCTGAGAGCTTTACTTATTATGTAGGCAACACTTGCTCCAGCTTGTCTTTCTGGGAAAGTTCCCCCTGCCTTGAAACTGGAGAGGGCTCTAAATGATTGCCCAGGCAATGTGGGCAACTTGAAACCATCTCTGAAGCAAGGGACAGAATTTTGTAGGTGGTGTAGGTGACCTTTATTGTTTTTTACAGTCAGTGTGGTTCATTTGAAAATAGGAAGCTCTGATGAAGATGATGGACTACGCCAAAATGGCGAAATTGACCGGTAAAATCAGAAACCAGGAAAAGAAGAATTTCAAGAAGGAATGGGGGGAAATTATAATGTATTTAAGAGAACATTGTAAACAGCTAAAAACTTTGGCAGGACTTGAGTCATGCTTGTAGTGTACAAAAAACTATGGTAGAAATGGATTATTATTATTAAAAATGGAGAAAAATAGGGGAAGCAGTTGAAAAAAAGATTGATAATGGTAACCATGGAAGGGTGGAGAGGAGTCAAAGGATTCAGGAAATCCTAAATGATGGTGCAGATGTTTACTGTTTGAATTTGAACTTGTTATAGAATTATTATTTTAAAAAAAAAAAAAATAACAAAAGAAAATAGGAAGCTACCTTACATTGAGTCATACCACTGATCCATCAAGCTCAGTATTGCCTACACTGGCTGGCAGGGGCAGGGGTTCTCCAGGGTTTTGTGTAGGGGTGTTCCCCAACCTTACCTGAACCTGGGACCTTCCAGCTGTGGAAGCAGAGCAGAGCGAGTGTAGCCATTGATAGCCTTCCCCTGCTCCATGCATTTGTCTAATCCTCTTTTAAAGCCATCCAAGTTGGAGGCCTCCTGTGGCAGAGAATTCCACTGTTTAAGTCCAGGAAGGTCCCTTTTAAACACGGCAATGTAAATGAGTTTTCACCAGCCGTTTGGGGTTGCTTTTGCCTTCCTCTCAATCTGAGCTGACAAGAGTTTTGGAAGCAGCCTGTGTGGGTTCCTCCCCCCTTCTCAAAAGAAGCTTTTCTACCATTGAGCTGCAATATTCAGGTTAAATCCTAGGGATGTATTTAATTGCTCCAGGAACTGCTGCTTCAGTGGGTCGGCGTGCTGAAACATCGCTTTGTCTAGGCCGTTGGATTTCTTCTCATTGGAAACAATTTCTGAGCTCAGGCATCGGGTGGGCAGTGAGCGACACTAACTCCAGCAGCATGAGTAGTTTAGCAAAGAACTTTGCTCCAGGAAAAAAGCTGAACTGGAACAAAACGATCAAGCAAGCCACCACCAGGTATGGCGGCTTGGGGGGTCTTTGGTGTATGGAACCAGTGAGAAAAAGGAGGAGACTAACCAGCCGCTCGGACATTGCTTATGTTCCAAATTCTCATGAAGCAGCCTCCTTCACATTGCTCCATAGGGCCAGATTGTCAGGAGTGCTTGCAGGAGTCAGGCCCTGTGGCCAATAGGACTTTGCAGGACTGGGGCCTTCCTAAGTTTGTTCTGAAGAGGCAAGGCGTGGCCACACAGGTGAGGCCCATTGGTAACTCACAGCACCTGGTGGCAAGAGCCGGGAAGGGATATAAGGTCAGCATTTCCCTTCGGCTCTTTGCCACAGCAACACACTTCCTGCCTTGCTGCGTTTGGTTTCTTGCTTCCTGGCCCTTGAACCTCGGCTTCTTGATCCTCGGACCCCTGACTTCTTGACTCCTTGCTTCCTGACCCTCAGACTCTTGGCTTCCTGACTCCTGGCTTCTGGACCCCCGTTCCTGCTCCCACCACACCATCTTGCCCCCGGTCCTGACATCCCCTGCCGGACCGTGACACAGATAAGAATACAGTGGTGCCTCGCAAGACGAAATTAATCCGTTCCGTGAGGCTCTTCGTATAGTGGTTTTTTTGTCTTGCAAAGGAAGCCCATTGACAGCTTAGCAGATTAGTGCTATTAGCGGTTTAGCGGCTTTTAGCGGATCAGCTGATAAGCGGCTTAGGGCTTAGGAAAAGGGGGGGGAGGGAAAAAACCCCGCAGGAACTTGCAAGACATTTTCGTCTTGCAAAGCAAGCCCATAGGGAAATTTGTTTTGCGAAGCGCCTCCAAAACGGAAAACCCTTTCGTCTAGCGGGTTTTCCGTCTTGCGAGGCGTTCGTCTTGCGGGGCACCACTGTATAAGAGTAGATTGCTAGATCAGGTCTGTGGCCCTTCTAGTCTGGCATTCTGTTTTCACAGGGGCCGAGCAGGTGCCTGTGGGAAACCAGGGAGCAGAACATGAGCACAGGAGAGCATTGCTGCCTCCGACTGTGAGACAGAACATATGTCAGGGATGGAGAACCTCTTGGGGTCTCATGGCACCCTCCAAGTCTAGAGTATCGGTGTGACTGCATAGGCTCTGCTATATGCACAAGAAGACTGGCAAAACCGACTGTCCTTGGATATCAAATGCAACAAAGCAGACACGTCCTCCTGCAATACAGTTGATAATGAGATTTGTTGGATGACCCTTCAAGCAGTCGCAGGATCAGGAAAACAGCTCAAGAACAAATCCACAAGAACAGAAGGAGAGCCTATTGGATCAGGCCTGTGGTCCCTCTAGCCCAGCAGCCTCTTCTGGCTGTCAGGAGGAGGAATGGTGTAAACCTCCTCCCTATCCTGACCCTTCCAGGGAGGAGGAGGAAGAAGACAGTTTAGATTTACAACAGGGGTTTGAGGGAGGTCACAGCTCAGAGGCAGATGAAGGGGAAAGTGAGGAAATGAGAGAGGAGGAAGAGGAAGTACCAGGGAGGCGAAAGCTGGTGGACACAGTGTCTTTAGAAAGCATCCTAAACCACCTTCTCCATCTCCCAGAACCCAGTGAGCCTTGAAAGTAGGAGAGCAAAGAGCTCAAAGGCAGAGGGCAAGGGCACTTCTCAGCACCCGTAGGAAAGACAGTGAGACTGACGAATGAGGAAGTGGGAGAGAAGGGGGTGGGGTGGAGATTCACTTGGGACAATGTCACTTTCCTGTGGTTCTCAGTGCCTGGTATTCAGAAGCATGCATGCCTCCAAGAAGAAGGGGAAGCCCATCAGCCCCACGTGGCATGGTCCGTGATTGGGGATGATTGGAGTTAGTGTCCAACAGCATCTAGAGAGCCCCCGAGTTTCCTGGCTTATGCATAAAGCAAAGGCCGTTTCCTGACATTCTCCATCTCCACCAAACCCCTCCATCCACACCAGCACCTTCTTTTTGCCACGTTACTGAGAGTCAACCCCTCCATTTGGGAACCCCTTGCAGACGACTGCAATGCCGGGAGACAGGCAGTCAGATTGCGCATGCACAGCAGTGACCAGAGGAGGAATGATGGCTGGGAGGAGCGCAGAGAGAAGGAACACTATGGTGCATTTGCAGGAGCACAACCATACGCCTTCCTCTGCCCCAGCTGCAACAAAACATGTCTCTCCTGCAGTGCCGTATTTATGTGTAAGTTAAGCAAGCTATAGCTCAGGGCCCCACTCTCTTGGGGGCCTCAAAAAAAATTAAAGGAAAAAAACTGAATGTATGTTTCCAAAATATAAGATAAAAAACAAATAAAATAAAACCTACATACAGCAACAGTGTTTTGTGTTGTGTCGGCTCCTATGATGTAAGTCATGGGCCCCGCCTGCTAGCCTGCTCCCTAAAATATCACTTATTTTGTTATGTGCAAATGGCTTTAGATACCTATTAGGTTCATAAATTACCATATAGCATATATTCAACACAAAAAGAGAGACAATTTGTTGTTGACAAAGGACAGCTGGACATATAAAGGGCCCCATAACCTTCAGTAGCTGAGGGCCTCATCAATCTAAATCCAGCCCTGCTCTCCTGTATCGGTCTCTACAGCCACAGCAGGTGCTGTAACTCTCCTACAGTTTGACTTCACTCCTCCTTTGTCTCCTAAGGAAGATGGATGCCAACCCACAGAGATATCACAGCGGATCTTGGCACTTTCAACCTATCTTTAAAATACGGCAACTCCATCGCTCTGATATTCTGCTCTGCATTAGCATACTTGCTGGAAACAATAAGGAAATAGAATCTCTGACTTCTGAGCACTGTGCAACTCGCAAGTCTCCCTTTCCCCCTCCGTAGCACACGGAGCTAGCCAACACTTATTCAAAGTGGGTTTTTTAAATTTAAAAAATGTCATTTGCACAGCCCAGAAGAGATACCGCCAAACTCTCTTTGCCTTTCCCCCTCTGTATTTAGCTTCTGTTCAGGAAGAGGATGCTGATGGTTAATTATTTATCCAGTGATAGGAAATGGGAGTGTTTTGGGAGGAGACAGGCAAAAGAAAGTCTCTCTCTCATCTGATTTTCAACAGCTTTCACTTATAAAAGTTGTGCGTGCACATTCCCCCCCCCCTGAATTTTTGTAATGTTGTTCTGTCCCCAAAGGAAATCTTTTTTAACATTTTATTTCAAATATTTATGTGAGACGATGGTGCTGCTGAGATCCATATCAGCAAAAGCGGGCAGTTTGTGCATATTCATATCCACGTTTATGCCTAAATAAGAAGTTGGAAAGGTTACATCTGCAGACATCAAACTGACTCATTCCCTGTTAATTACCGACACCTGCAGTGGAAATCACTTTTTGCTAAAATGAAGCATTTTGGAGCGGGTTTCTCCACAACCCCCCCCCTCCAGCCGCTGCTGTAGTTAAGAGATGTAAGACATGCATTTCCCAACTGTCAAGGAAGCAACATATTTTTCGCACGGCAGAAGAGGAGGTGGCGGCGGCAGCAGCGCAGGGAAATGGTGTTTGCTTTTCCATTTATACTGCAAGGAAGGTTGGGATAACTTGCCAAACTGCAGTTGTTGTTTCTTCAGCTTTCTGAGTCTACAGGACAATGACTCTGGCTCTGTTAATGAGGCAGCAAAGTCGAAAACACACAAACCACCGTTTGCAAGGCTCTGCACCTCTCCTTCCTGGCTGCGGCCGGCATATTTCAGCCCCTGCTGGGGATTTGCTTGCCATTTTCATGTGATTTATATAATAATGGGCTGGGGGTGTTCATTCAGAGGCTACAAACAGCCTTAGTGGCACCTAGCGGCAGCGGGAGAGATCTAGGGAGCCTGAACAGATCTCTTCGGCTCTGACTGCCAGATCAAAGGGAAAAGGAGAAAAGTGTGCCATAGAGTCAAGGCACATGGGAAGAGACCCATTTAAGACAGGCAGACATCCAGGGCTGATCTGAAGTCTCCAGATTTGCCTGGCCCCCTTCAGAGGCAGGTGGATGAACTTGATTCTCTAAGTAGGCAGGAATGCCTTTAATTAAATGTGTGTGTGTGTGTGTGTGTGTGTGTGTACACACACACACACATATATATAATTGTTCATGCAGTTTACAAACTTCAACCCAGAAGAAGTGGGCTGCAAATGATAGCCTAGATGTTTGGGGGGGGGGTCCGACTCTCTTCTGCTCTGCTCTCCTCTCCCAATTAACCTCCATCTCCAGGACATCACCAAGGGGATGCCTCTAGAGCACCGGTTCTCAACCTGTGGGTCCCCAGATGTTGTTGGACTACAACTCCCATCATCCCTGAGCTCTGGCCTTGCTAGCTAGGGGTGATGGGAGTTGTAGTTCAACAACATTTGGGGACCCACAGGTTGAGAAAGGCTGCTCCAGAGGCTAGGGACTCAGCTACATTGGCAAAGAAAAAACGCTTTATGTGTGTTGTTGATGCATTCTAACACTGTGGCACCAGATGGCACTGTGGAGTTCCATTTTTGCTAACCCAATTTCTCATACACAGTTTGCAACACGTTTAACTTTGATGTGTCTAGATCCAGCCCTAATCTCAGGTTTTGGCCCTAAAATCGCAGGGTCTGGGATGCTCCTGACCTGGCAACCCTAGGCCCTTTGCATCAGGTCAAAGGTCCCTCTTGCTTCCCACAATGGCCAGCCAGATGCCCCTAGGAAGCCCAGCAGCAGGGCACAAAGGCCGTAGCCCCTTCCCCTTGTTGCCTCCCTGCAGATGATATTTTTGGACGGGTCTATTTTGCCTGCTAGCAATGACAAACCTAGACAGCATCTTAAAAAGTAGAGACATCACCTTGCCAACAAAGGTCCGTATAGTTAAAGCTATGGTTTACCCAGTAGTGATGTATGGAAGTGAGAGCTGGACCATAAAGAAGGCTGATCGCCAAAGAATTGATGCTTTTGAATTCTGGTGCTGGAGGAGACTCTTGAGAGTCCCATGGACTGCAAGAAGATCAAACCTCTCCATTCTGAAGGAAATCAGCCCTGAGTGCTCACTGGAAGGACAGATTGTGAAGCTGAGGCTCCAGTACTTTGGCCACCTTATGAGAAGAGAAGACTCCCTGGAGAAGACCCTGATGTTGGGAAAGATGGAGGGCACAAGGAGAAGGGGGCGACAGAGGACGAGATGGTTGGATAGTGTTTTCGAGGTTACCAGCATGAGTCTGACCAAGCTGCTGGGGGCAGTGGAGGACAGGAGTGCCTGGCGTTCTCTGGTCCATGCGGTCACGAAGAGTCGGACACAACTAAACGACTAAACAACAACAACATTTTGCCTGCTAGCAATGACAAACCTAGACAGCATCTTAAAAAGTAGAGACATCACCTTGCCAACAAAGGTCCGTATAATAAAAGTTATGGTTCTCCCAGTAGTGATGTATGGAAGTGAGAGCTGGACCATAAAGAAGGCTGATCGCCAAAGAATTGATGCTTTTGAATTCTGGTGCTGGAGAAGACTCTTGAGAGTCCCATGGACTGCAAGAAGAACAAACCTCTCCATTCTGAAGCAAATCAGCCCTGAGTGCTCACTGGAAGGACAGATCCTGAAGCTGAGGCTCCAATACTTTGGCCACCTCATGAGAAGAGAAGACTCCCTGGAAAAGACCCTGATGTTGGGAAAGATGGAGGGCACAAAGAGAAGGGGACGACAGAGGATGAGATGGTGGGACAGTGTTCTCGAAGCTACCAGCATGAGTTTGACCAAACTGCGGGAGGCAGTGGAAGACAGGAGTGCCTGGCGTGCTCTGGTCCATGGGGTCACAAAGAGTTGGACACGACTAAACAACTAAACAACAACAACATTTTGCCTGCTCCCTTTCCGCTGAAGGCCAATGTGGTGTTGTGCAGTTGTTGTATCAAAACAATCCAGTCAATGTCATCAATGTAGGTAGCAGAGCACACACAATGCATACCCTTCCCCTGTTACAACCCCCATTCATAGGAACACAGTTACTGCCTGATACAGACTCAGACCTTTGGTCCATCTAGGTCAGTATCATCTCTACACTGACCAGGAATATCTCCCACCCCTTATCTGGAGATGGCACTGGGGATTGGACCCAGTGGGGTAGTGACAGGGCAGACACAGGGGCGGTTGCTCCGGGTGCAAATTCGTAAGGGGTTGGAAATTTCAACACTCAGCGCTGCCTCCATATAGCTCTGCACTTCCGTCACTGGGCTCTGTTGAAAACAGCTTCCCCATGCGAACCAGGAAGTGACTTCAGCAGGCAACGGAACGGCGCTTCTTTTCTTATCTCTATGACTGTGATCTCCTGGGTGATGTGGATGCTGTTGGGCAGTTGAATGCGCATGTGTATTCTGTCTGTTTCCTGCACAGCCCCGGGGCACTGGCAACCCACGTTACACCACTGATTGAATCTGGGACCTTCTGCTTGCAAGACAGACTTTCCCGGCAGCCAAACACAAGCTATCATTCACGGGTCCAGCAATCAATCCAAACTGCAGGTCCAGGTGTGCAGGAAGGAACATAGGAAGCTGCTTTGTACCAAATCCAGTGTTGTCTTCACTGACTGGCAGGTTAACTCGGACACAGAGTATCTGCCTTGCAAAGGTCCCAAGTTCAACCCCCCAATATCTCCCAGTAAAACTGGGAATGTCCCAAGCCCGAAACCCTGAAGAGCTGCTGCCAGTCAGTGTGCGTAATATTGAGTGAGATGGACCAATGGTCTGACTCAGTAGAAGGCCGCTTCCAGTGTTCCTGCCCACTTCTCATCCTCCACCAAGCCGCACCTTCTCTCCACCAGTGCCCAGCTGGCTGTGCTCTCAACTTATTTTGATTTGTTGTGTATCCGGGCACAACCTTTCCAAGTGCATATATAAGTCCTGCTTCCGAAAATTATTATAAAGCCATCTATAGCCGCCGGCATAAAATATGTTGCCCAATATAAATGGCTATCTGTATTTTTATACGTAGTTCTTCGCAGCGGTTTGGAATCTTCCATCATTTTAAAGAAGCCCTTTGTTTGACAGCTAGGTGCATTAGTGTACGTTTTTATGAGGACTGTGATTTTTTTTTCCCTTTTGAAGGTAATTATTATTTTTCTCTTGTGCTTCCTGTGAATTATATCATGGTTGCTAATATTATTCCATACTTCCAGCATGTATATATTTTCATTATGCCTTTTAGGGCCACAAACACCTCTTGAGGATGGGACTGCATTGCCAAGCAGATAATATCGGCTAAGTTGAGTCGCCCCGCAACACAAAATGCAACTTAATAAATATGGGAGGAATAATTGGGAGGAAGGAGATTGGAAGAGGGCATGTTGTCACCACCCAAAACCAACACAACTTGACTACTGGAGTTTTTGAGCGGCTTGTTAACATCTCCAATTATAAAGTAAATCTTTATGGCTCTTATCTCATTGTCACTTTCAACAATACTTGTTTATGGATCACTTTAAGGAGTCGCAGAGGAATTGTTCCACCTCAGAACCCTGGAATGAGTAATGAAATGCCAGCCACTTGGAGGAGTCTTCTGCAAAAACAGAGCAGCCCTGCAAAGTCGCTCACCCCACATAGCCCTAATGCTGATCTGATTGAGGTGTGCCTCTCCTGAGCTGACCTACTGCCCGTTGGGTGGCACACCTGGGCACCTGGCTGGCTTTGAGGGTATGCCAGCGAAGCAATTTCCGAAACAAAGGGTGGATCGCAGAGCTTCCCGGCCATAGGGAGCAAAGCCGTGCAACTGTTAAATAAACAATGACAGCAAAGATGTTGGTACATCATCTCTGGGAATATTTTGGAGCATGCAAACCAGCAACTGCAGTTTCCTAAGAGCCGTTGAGGAACCATTCGCAGTTATATGCCTCCAGTAATTCTAAGAGCAAGAGCATTCTTCCCGGATAATGGACTCCTCCACAATGGTGCTCCAGTGGCACTCCAGGTTTCTGTTTACATGCAATCAAACCCATGTCAGAGTCTCGATTCCCCACTCGGTTTGCCTTGGCTGTGTGAGCATTTCCACACTGCACATTAAAAGCACATGGCTTACCCCAAGGGATCCTGGGAACTGTCACGTTTGTGAAGGGTTGCTGGGAACTGTAGGTCTGTAAGTGGTGAACTACAGTTTCTGGGACCCTTTGGCGGAAGCCACGTGCTACAAATGTATAGTGGCAGGGAGCTAGACGCGTGAAGCTACTCTGTCAAAAACAATGCAGAAATAGAAATGAAGCACAGCCTCTTAAAGACTGCAGTGCAGTTGCCTATGAAGGGTAAGTATATATTACAAATCACACTTTAAATTGCAGTATCAGACTCACACCAAGTCTTCATATATAGTTGTGGAGTACACCGGTGATGCTTCTTGTTTAACTAGAGTGCATGCAGTCATTAGCACAGTTTATGCATTTTATTTTATTATTATTTTATTGCACAAAAGCTCAAAGTGGTTTACAGAAAGCTAATGGAGCCCTGTCTCTTGGAGAGCTAGCTGCCCATGAGCCCCCCCCCACACCCTTTCCAGCTGCAGCCCCACTCTGCCCCTAAAGAGTAATGAAATCAGTGGAGTGCAGCATCGCAGCCAGACGTCAAGGGAAGGAATCCCCTATTTGATGCAATGTGGCCCCACTGTAACCGATCCCAACACAATCTGTCAACATTGTGTGCTTACTGGAGGCCATCAAGTTCTGAGCACCGTTTTGCGGGTGCCAAAGGTTTCTTTAGAAGAGATCCTGAGTTTTGTGTTTGATCCTTGGCAAGGCAGGCAAGGCTGCTTAGAAAGTGAAGTGAACACTCAATGGCAGGCTTGGCAAGGAGGTGGCCCGGAAAAGCACAGAACGTGAACTTGCTTTGAACTCCGTAACTACACATCTGAGCCATCTCTTTAGCAGAGCAGAGCAAAACAAAAATGTAGGCCGACCTTGTTCCCATGCTCTCCTTGGGTTCTTTGTCTGAAATGCCCCCCGCCACGGAAATCCATTTTTTGTTGTACACACACCCAAATTGTCCTCCCTACATACAGTACCTGTGCGCTGGCATGGGAATTAGATGCTCCACTTGTTTGGACACTGGCATATTTATTGATGTTTAACGTTTCATCTTCTCTGTCTGGATGCTTGTGCAGGGGAACAAAATAACCTGCATCCTGCAGGTATATCAGAAGATTATTTAGCAAGAATGCCACTTTCCGTATTTCAGATTCATTTGGAGATGGGCATCACGGCCCCCGGAGAATATCTCAGTGGAGAAATGGAAATGAATTATAAACATACAAATAACTTTGCCGGGCTCCTCATTGGAGGCAGATGGCTTTTATTTATCATCTGGTTACCGCTTCTAATTTAAAGCTCTTGAAACATTTAGGAGGGACCCTTTGAAATATTAAAATGCTTTTTACCAAAATCAATTTAGGAAGGCGTTGGGTTCCAATGCCCTGTGTGTCGCTTCTGTGATTATCCTCCTCTCAGAGGACCCATATGACATCTGAGCATCCCCCGCCACTGCCCCCTCCTGCCACCACGGCTGCCCTTCTCCCCATTTATCAGCCTGTTGTGCAAAGATGGAAAAAGGACTGCCAGCTGAACCCCAGCAAGGCAGGGTAGCCATGAGATCAATAAGCACCAAGGAGCTGTCACAGGGCGTCAGAAGTTTTCCATCTCCTCACTTCCCTCTCTGCTTTCTTTACTGCTGAGAGCCTCCGCGGCTGAAAGAGGAGACCGTGTCAGTGAAATGAAAAAACACTTAGAAACTCTGGCAGGAAATGATCGGGATCATCCAGGCATATAACAAAGTGGCCCCACATGGGTCTTAGTCGAGAGGCAACGGGGGTCTTGTAAGGACCTTAGGCTGAAATGGCGGGGAGCCTTCAATCTCGTATTTCGGCAACCGGACAGTGCTGTTTTGGAGGGGGAACCAAAGAAACCAGTGGGGGGTGCACTGAGAAAGTGGAATCTGAAACATAATGGAAGAGCTTGAGAAAGCCAGCCTCTAACCAGAGCTGAAATGAATTTGGGCAGGGAGGAGGGGAGAAAATGCTCAAACAAATCCATTTCAAATCTCAAATCCACTTCACGTTTCAAGTACGTATATTGTCGCACGTCAAGCCAATCTCTGAACGGTGTGAGATTCCAGGGGTTCCAGGCGATTACCCAAGATTCATGTTTCCTTTGGAGTGAGGTACCGTGGAAATGGTGGTGTCTATATGGTTTATTTACATATATACTATGTGTTGTGGCTGGATGCAAAGGAACCCCCTAGGGAACCCCCAGGAGAAGAAGGCTCTGAGCCAGGGGATTAGTGGTGGAGAAGTACCAGACTGGGAGGAGGAGATCAGAAGCAGAAGAGTTGACAAGGTTTAATGAGCAGGGAGAGGCTGTGTCAGAGAGCAGCTCAGACTCTAAGGCTGAAATGGAGGCTGGAGGTCAGGGTGCCCAAGGTAAGATTACCAGACGTCATAGTTCCTGGGGACAGTCCCCGGATTTGCAAATCTGTCCCTGGACAATTTCTGTCCCTGGAATGTCCCCAGATTTGCAAATCTGTCCCCGGGAAACATGACAGCGGCAGCCTCAGAAGCCCGGAGCCAGCCTGGTAGCGCAGTTGGCTCTGGCTGGCTTCAGGAGCTGCTCGCTGCTGTGGCACCCACCATTTTTCCTCTCCAGAAGTCCCCATATGATGTGTCTTGTGTGCAACACTGACTTCTGGTGAGGAAAAATGGCAGGCGCCACAGCAGTGAGCAGCTCCTGAAGCCAGCCAGAGCCAACCACGCTACCAGGCTGGCTCTGGGCTGCTAACTGCCACTGCCACTGCCGAAGGGGAACCAGGGACGTCTGGTGGTACAGATCTCCTGCCCCATGCCCCCTTTTGTTTTGACTGATCGGGGGAGGCTCAGGAGTCGCGGGCGGGCAGCCGTTGCCCAGTTTTTAAAAAACTCTGTGCATTTATATTTCACAGGGTGTGAAAGAAGGGCTTTGCACCTTTACACAATATGCATGTGTTCTTGGGCCCAGGGTCTTTTGCCCCGCCATCCCCACTACTGACTCCCTGTTGCTACTCAGCTTCAAAGAAAAAGTGTCCCCGGATTCACTGAAAAAAATCTGGTAACCATAGGGCCCCAAGGGGCAGAGTGGGGAGAGGCTGCTGAATAATCCAGGGAGTCTCCCCCTCCTGCTGTGACCAGCTCCTCTCCCCCCTGGTCTCCTAGAACTCGCAGAGAAATGAAATGGGCAGAGCAGAGGCAAGTTGTGCACAGACGCAGCCTGCAATGGTGTGGGAAATGCCCTATAGAGGAGGCATCCTAGTGGACCCTGGGAAAGCCGGAACCTTCCGTCCTCACAACTGCTTCATGAAGGCAAGACCTCCTAGAAAGTGTTGCTGAGATCCCTGGTCTCTGGTTTGTTTCCTCAAATAAAGATTTAACTGCACGGGCCTCAGGAGATTCATTGTTTTTGCTGCTGACCTACACCCGACTCTGAACCTGACACTTGGGGGTGTTCACAGCATTAACACCTCAAGAGGGCCTTACTTTCCTCATAATAATATTAATATTAATAATTTATTATTTATACCCCACCCATCTGGCTGGATTTCCCCAGCCTTGGATTTAAACAGAAATCAAGCACCGTTCTGGCTCTCTCCAGCTTCCCAGCCTGCAACTTCGCTTCTAGCTTCTTAACTCACATCACTCAAATCTCTGTCCTCACCAGCTGGTTAAGAGAGGAGGCCACACCCACCTTCCATCTCACACAAAGCCCCTTCCTTTGTTTTCTTAATGGCCCCTTACCTAGGCTATCACCTCGCCAGGAAGCTAGCTTGGCTATTCCAAGAATTAGAAGGGAACCCAGACATTCAGCCTAATTCCTTGCCAAAAAAGAGAGAGACTCATAACACTATGTTTCCACCAATTTTGAGGCTCCCATCACTGTCTGTTGGAGATATTGCTAGACTTGAGGACAATAAGCGATAGAATTAAGTGTATTTAGGGGCCCCTGAAATCAATTTGCTTAACAGTGTGTTAATTTGCTGTGGCCAGGGAATTTGGGGAGTGGGGGGAGGATAAGTAGAAATATTGAATTGAACAGACAGGCAATTAAGGGCTTAATGTTTGCATTTACCAGCCAGAGTTTTTAAGATTTTGACAAAAATCCCTCTAAGTCATATTTCTATCTGGGGGCTATAAAACAGCAGGACATCTTAGATGAGTAACACAAAGCTTCAGCTGGATTTCTGAGATGGGACCAGCTTTTCTGAGAACCAGCCTGCTCAGGTAAGACTGAAATAGCATAATTGTTGTGCGGAAAACTACTTGTTGTTTTTTTATATCTCAGGTAGCCAGCAAAACCTGGAGGCTTCTCCAGCCCAAGCTAGGCTGAAATATATTCAATTATGCTGAGTATTGGAAGATTTAGGGCAGACCAAAGAAAGTACTTTGCTCCCGCAAGATGTAGTGATGGCCACCAAGTTGGGTGGCTTTCAAAGAGAGGAAGTGAAGTGCCTCTCCTCCCTCTCTGCATCATGTGGCCAGCAAAAAAGGATATGTGTGATCTTGTTTACAAGCTTTCAGCATGTGTTTGAAATTATATTCTGTATTTGCAGCTGTATGGAGCAACACATGTATCAGACCTATGAATCTGTAAGTAAAACATTTTAAACTTACTTAGCATTGTGTGGTCTGTTCCTTCCAAAAGGGGTAGAAAGAGGGGAGTGTTGTAAACAGGATAGAAAAGGACTAACTACCTATACTGCTAACGCTTCACTGTACTGCTAACTTTTGTGAGTTTAATACTCTGCTAGTGGGACTCTCTTCTTTGCAAGTCCCTTGTTTTGAGTCCAGGCACCCAGCCAATTTATTTTGCTATTCACCCACACACATGGGTCCACTGGGATTCATATATTTCCCCCCTCCCCACCCCCAGAAAGGGCATCACATTCTCTAACCACTTTGGCAACCTTTCTTCATTTAAACTTCAGTGCATCCCATCTGAGCCAAGCACTCTCAAGGAACAAAGCAGCAAAGGGTTTTGCACAGTATTAAAAACAAACAAATTTATTAAGGCATAGGTTTCCACAGAGTCCAGGGATGGGCAAACCTGTCAGTTTCTCTGTTCTTTGAACCTTTGGCGCATTTCCTTCTTCTTCTTCTTCTTCTTGAAAAGAGATGCGAAGAAGAAGAAGAAGAAGAAGAAGAAGAAGAAGAAGAAGAAGAAGAAGAATCAGCGTCAGAGGCCCTCAAAGAAATTTGTCAGCATTTTAGGGTGCATTTCTTCCAATATACGTATTTCGGACTGCAAATCTCCCCAATATTCACATTTTTTGCACTTAGTGTTTCTTAATATAATAACTTTTTATATGCTATCTTCACTAATACGTATGCTTTTCTTAATCCACACTGTCCCCTGACACATTTCGTTCACTTTTTTTTTACATTGTTGGACTTCACCTCCCATCATCCCTGACCCAAAGTGGCCAGCAGGGAGAGGCAAACAGCTTTCACCTGACCTCCCAGCAGTGGAGTCACTGCCACTTCCTGGGTGAGGTGACAGGAACACGGGTGCTGTGTGGGTGCAATGGCGTCACCCTGGCCCTCCCACTGGCCCACCAGCACAGTTCTAGCCTCCCTCCTGTCTCACCTCACCTCCTCCCTGCCAATAAGCAGAGGTGATTCAGGAGCTGGGAGGTCAGGGGTGGGCCAAAAACCCTCCATATTGGCTGTGACTGTTCTTGATCATTCTCTGTGCTTGCTGGGACAAATGGTAGCGCAGCAACATCGGAGGGGAGGGGCATAAGAAGATCCTGCTGGACCAGGCCAATGGCCCTTCTACTCCAGCTTCCTTTTCCTACAGTGGCCCACCAGATGATCCAATGGGGAGCTTGCAAGCACGATTCAAACACACGGACACTCCCCCCTCCTGTGGCTTCCAGCAAGTGATAGGTAAAGGTCAAGGGACCCCTGACCATTAGGTCCAGTCGTGACTGACTCTGGGGTTGCGACGCTCATCTCCCTTTATTGGCCAAGGGAGTACAGCTTTCAAGTCATGTGGCCAACATGACTAAGCCGCTTCTGGCGAAACCAGAGCAGCGCACGGAAACGCCGTTTACCTTCCCGCCGGAGCAGTACCTATTTATCTACTTGCACTTTGACGTGCTTTCGAACTGCTAGCAAGTGATATTAAGAAGCAATTACTGCCTCTGACTGTAGAGGCAGAGCAAAGCCAGTGTGACTAATAGGCACTGATAGCCTTCTCCTCCATAGAACTGGAGAGTTGGAAGGTACCCAAAGGTCATCTAGTCCAACCCCCTGCAGTGCAGGAATCTCAAGTAAACCATCCATGACAGATGGCAATCCAAGTTCTTCTTAAAAACCTGCAGTGAAGGAGAGTCCACAATCTCCCAAGGGAGTCCGTTCCACTGTCAAACTGCTCTTACTGTCAGAAAGTTCTTCCTGATGTTTAGTTGGAATCTCCTTTCTTATTTCCTGTGGAAGTGAGTTCCACAGGTTAACTATGTGCTGCTACCTCTGGCCTCCCATTTGCTCCTGGCATAGATTGCCTCTAGCGCCATCTCTGATGCCAAACTTCCCTGCCAACCCTGCAAGACGGCCTCATTCTGCCTGGGGCTTGTTCTCTCCTTTCCTTTTGAAGCACTTCCCTCAGCGAACATACCGGTAGATAGATTTCTGGCCTTAGCCACCAGGGGGACTTAAATATGCATTGCAGCATGAAAATTACAGCAGTCTCATCGTCTATGCAACACCGAAGTGTCAGGAGTCTGTGGATCTCATTCTCCAAAACTAGTAGTTAGGGAGAATAAGTACACGTCATTGGGCAGGAGATATTACACTGGAGGTTCGAAATGTCACATTGTTTTCAATATTGAAACAGAGAGGCTATTGCATTCTGGCTGTTCCTTAGCTATCATGTGTCACCGGAGGCAGAAAGTGGTGAGGGACAGGCCACTGAGAAGGAACAGAAAAGCTTCCTTTCACAAGTGGGTAGTGCAGCAGCCCACGATAGAAAGAACCAAGGTCCCTAAATAGCACCCAGCTCAGGGCTGGCTCTATCATTGGGCAGAGTAAGGCAGCCACCTTGAGTGGCAAGTCTTTGGTGTCGTGAAAAGGCAGCAAATTCTGGTGTTTCCCCCCCTGTACTTTTATTAACATTATTAACAACCCAAAACTGCAGTAGCAGGGTGCTACATTGTACCATACACAAAGCAAACAAGCGGTAAATAAGAGAAAGAAAGGGCAACACACAAAAGAGCTGGTGAATTTTGAGCATATACGTCCAAAGCATAGGACATATACTCCTACCTTTGACATGATCCTACATCCCCTTGGAAACACACAGTTCGGTTGTATTATTCCCCCTCAATAGCCAAAGTCCTTAAGTTCTTACACCAAACAGAGAAATGCAGATTGTTCAAGGTTTTCCATTGCTGGGCTGTTGAAATCCTAGATGCAGCTAGCGCCCATGTCAAAAGCTAATTCTTAGGTGTTGAATTGACTATTCTTGCATTTTTATTTGTAGAGAAGGAGAGAGCTGATTGTGGGATTTCCTGTCTTGGTTGGGAGGCCTTGAAACCTATACACCCTGAATTTTTTTTTGGGGGGGAGCACCATTTGCTGTCCCCCCCACCCCCTTAGGCAGCCAGTGCTACACAAAACGAATCAGACTAATCACAATTTCAGGGGTAAATTGTGAGGCCATCAGAAAAGGATCAGGGCAGTTGGCCCATCTGCTAGTCCAGCATCCTGTTCTCACAGTGCTGACCAGATGCAATGACAGTTTTAAACTGATGGGAACTGTACATTATCCTCCAGTTCCTTCACTCGCTTTCAAAATTGCACGTTTCGAAATGGATGCTGTGTGCTCCAGAGGGAACAATACTTTACTGGGTCCTGCCCTGTGTATTATTTTTACCTGCGCACACACGCACGCACAAAAGCAAAGAGCAATTTCAAGTTATTGGGCTGTGATTTCTGTGTTTTATGATGTCGTCAAAACTCCTCCACTGTGGCTGAAATCACAGCCCTGTAATTGACGCAGCTGATCACACTTAACACCTCCCCCCTTCCTTTTTTATATAATATGCCTCACCTGGGTGGAAGTTTATTTATCAAAGTATTTATATACTGCCCTCTCAACCCCCTCCCCAACAACACATTAGGGGGTGTATGTGAAATGACAAAAAAACTTTTAAACCAATGGCAAGTATTCATTACAACCAAGGGACAGTTTTAACAATTTCATAGGTCCGTTGGCAGGAGGGGGGGAGGGGAGCCTTCAAGAGACACCAGAAATGTCAAAAGTGAGGACGCCATCTGAGACTGCAGAAAGACTGCCACGCAGCATGAGATTGGTAACATGATATGTGTGGCTTCCAGTTGAAAGTGTTCAGGCTTCTGAAACACGAGGGACAGCTAACAGCTCTGCTCTAGATGATCCCAGTGATTGATCTGGGACCACTTCAATTGGGAGAACTGCCACTGTCACTGTTGTTGTTTAGCCGTTTAGTCGTGTCCACCTCTTCGTGACCCCCTGGACCAGAGCACACCAGGCACTTCTGTCTTCCACTGCCCTCCCACAGTTTGCTCAAACTCATGCTGGTAGCTTCGATAACACTATCCAGCCATCTCGTCCTCTGTCGTCCCCTTCTTCTTGTGCCCTCAATCTTTCCCAACATCAGGGTCTTTTCCAGGGAGTCTTCTCTTCTCATGAGGTGGCCAAAGTACTGGAGCCTCAGCTTCAGGATCTGTCCTTCGAGTGAGCACTCAGGGCTGATTTCCTTAAGAATGGTTAGGTTTGATCTTCTTGCAGTCCATGCAGTAAGAGCTGTTCGACAGTAAGAGCTGTTTGACAGTGGAATTTGCTGCCAAGGAGTGTGGTGGAGTCTCCTTCTTTGGAGGTCTTTAAGCAGAGGCTTGACAACCATATGTCAGGAGTGCTCTGATGGTGTTTCCTGCTTGGCAGGGGGTTGGACTCGATGGCCCTTGTGGTCTCTTCCAACTCTATGATTCTATGATTCTATAGGACTCACAAGAGTCTCCCCCAGCACCATAATTCAAAAGCATCCATTCTTCGGTGATCAGCCTTCTTTATGATCCAGCTCTCACTTCCATAAATCACTACTGGGAAAACCATAGCTTTAACTATATGGGCCTTTGTTGGCAAGGTGATGTCTCTGCTTTTTAAGATGATATCTAGGTTTGTCATTGCTTTTCTCCCAAGAAGCAGGTACTGCATAATTTCCACTCTCCTTTTCTAAGAACTCAGTCTTTTAGTGTGGCAGCACCTCCACTCTGGAACTCCCTACCTATTGACATCAATCTGGCGCCTTCAGTGTACTCTTTTCAGTAGGGACGCTGGTCTTAACCACTGAGCCTCTTGGGCTTGCCAATCAAAAGGTTGGTGGTTCAAATCCGCATGATGGGGTGAGCTCCCGTTGTTCTGTCCCAGCTCCTGCCAACCTAGCAGTTTGAAAGCACACATGTGCAAGTAGATAAATAGGTACCGCTCCGGCGGGAAGGTAAATGGCATTTCCGTGCGCTCTGGTTTCCATCACAGTGTCCCATTGCACCAGAAGTGGTTTAGTCATGCTGGCCACATGACCCAGAAAGCTGTCTGCAGACAAATACCAGCTCCCTCAGCCTGTAAAGCGAGATGAGCGCCGCAACCCCAGAGTCATTCATGACAGGACTTAATTGTCAGGGGTCCCTTTACCTTTACACTCCGAGAGTTCCAGCACTTAGCCAAGGTTCACTTTCCTGCAAATGAAGGGCAATGGAGACTGTGTTGTATTTGAGATATATGGGTTTATTTAGACAGATACATGCAACCTGAGCAGAGGATGAAGGAGCTCACAGCATCAACACCCCCATAGATCTTGCTTCACTTTTAGGCTTCCAGAGAAGTCCCTAAGTCCAGCTTAGGCTCAGCACAGAGCAAAGCATCTCTCCGTCTTGCAGCTTCCAGCTCTCTCAAACAACTCTGGCTGTTTTTATTCTAGGCAGGCGAGGGGGGGGGGGAATTCCCAACACTCCCACCATTCCTGTAGAGCACCATCACTTAGTCATAGCTCTTGCACCCTGGCTCATTTTTTGGGGTGCTTTTGAGGGAACTCAACTGGCCAGCCAAAGCCATTGCCATAGCAAAGGAACTGGTTTGGCATTCTCCTCAGCCCTTACTGGATACAGGATAGCAGACCTGGAAGGGATTCAAGGACATCATCCAGCCTTATACAAACACCCCCGCCACAAACCCAGAACAATATCGATACAAGTGCCTTGAACCTGGTCTGGCTGAAGATTTATTTCTTCCAAGGCTCTCTCTCAAAAGAGCATTTTAGAAAGCACAAGAGTGAGATAATATCCTGCCGTGCCTGGAATTTATTCTTCAATCAGCTGCATATTGTTACAAACGCGACGTAAAGTGCTTTTTTTGCCCCGGTTTAGCCTGCTGAGGCATGTGATTTACAAAAACATTGCCAAATGAAAAGCAATTCAAGGCCGCAGAGCTAATAATGATTTGAAATGGATTAAAATGCCGGCGAGAACAAATCGAGCAAGCCCACAATTTAAAAACAAAAGGAAATATTCCATGCCACTGCGAGATGGAGAAGCTCTTGGCCTTTCGTAATGAACAGTCTGCTGAAAGTCAAGCGTCAAAGCGTTTAGGTCTGTCATATTTGCCTTGATTCTGGCATAAACTTTAAGCTAAACATACGCCTTGAGCTATACTGTCAAACATGCCTTATCCCCACCCCCTCATGCTCTTTCAAAATAGAATCATAGAATCTCAGAACCGTAGAGCGGGAAGGGACCCCAAGAGTCAATCTAATCCAACCCACTGCAATCATAGAGTTGGAAGAGACCACAAGGGCCATCGAGTCCAACCCCCTGCCAAGCAGGAAACACCATCAGAGCACTCCTGACATATGGTTGTCAAGCCTCTGCTTAAAGACCTCCAAAGAAGGAGACTCCACCACACTCCTTGGCAGCAAATTCCACTGTCGAACAGCTCTTACTGTCAGGAAGTTCTTCCTAATGTTTAGGTGGAATCTTCTTTCTTGTAGTTTGGAGCCATTGCTCCGTGTCCGCTTCTCTGGAGCAGCAGAAAACAACCTTTCTCCCTCCTCTGTGTGACATCCTTTTATAGAATCATCTCAGCTAAAGCATCCATGGCAGATGGCCACCCAAGCTCTGCTTAAAAACCTCCCAGGAAGGAGAGTCCCCTAACGCTAGAGAGAGTCTGTCCCACTGTCAAACAGCTCTTACCATCAGAAAGTTCTTCCTGGTGTTTAGGTGGAATCTTCTTTCTTGTAATTGGTTCAAGTCCTGCCCTCCAGAGCAGGAGAAAACAAGCTTGTTCCGTCTTCCATGTGGCAGCCCTGGAGATATTTGAAGATGGCTCTCATATCTCCTCTCGGTCTCCTTTTTTCCCAGGCTAAACATACCAAGCTCCTTCAACCATTCCTCATCAGGCTTGGTTTCCAGACCCTTGATCATCCTGGTTGCCCTCCTCTGCACACTTCTCAGCTTGTCAACATCCCTCTTAAATTGTGGTACCCAGAATTGGATACAATATTCCAGGTGTCATCTGACCAAGGCAGAATAGTGGTATTATTACTTGTCAGGAGTTCAGCCTACACTCGAGTAGGACTCTGGCAGAGACACATGCCCAACTGGCATGTTCCTTCCCTCCTGGTTGATCATTCGGGAGCTTCAAAAGCTTTCTTCTGCCCGAATGTTATGTACTGAGTTGAATAGGATCCAAACTGCAGCAGTCTGATTGGTCCTAGAACAATAGGATCCAAAATGCAGCAGTCTGATTGGTCCTAGAACAATAGGATTCAGAATGCAGCAGTCTGATTGGTCCTAGAACAATGCAGCAGTATGATTGGTTGGCAGGAACCACCCAATCATGCTCCAGATATAAGTGAATCCACAACCTGATTGGCTTACAGTAGAATTCCAGAATTAGCCAATCATGTGCAGCCCATTGTGTAAATAATGTATATAAAGCAGATACTTTGAGGGGACTTTCATTCCTCCTCACCACTATGAGCTGAATAGAGCATGAAATCACTTTGCGACTCTGAGTATATTTCACCGAACATCACAGCGACCGATGCCAACCAACACCGGCACACTTAGGGATCCGCAGAGTTTGTGCAGCTTGAGTGACAGACCTCAGCAACTCAGCATTTTGGCTAATCTACTTTATTTACATATAAGGACACACGGAGCACTGCAAAATGGCTCCCTCTCTCTCTAGCATCAGACAGCAAAGAGAAACAGAACAAGGGACAATAGTCCCACTTCACAGAACACAGTAACAGAAACATCCTGTCTCCGTCACTTCCCACTCTGTGGAGTCAAAACATACACCGTCATGTGATAGACAACAATCCCATGACTGCAGACACGGAGCAGGAATTCTAACATTACTTCCCTTGATCTGGACACTATTCTTCTGTGGATCTCTCTCTCTCTCTCTCTCTCTCTCTCTCTCTCTCTCTCTTTGCTGCTGCATCACACTGTTGACTCATGTTAAGCTTGTGATCCAACAAGATCCCTCACAGTAGGGCTAGTCCTGACTTATGTGTTGTATTCACACCCCACCTGTTTCTCCAAGGAACTCAAAGTGATATATATGGTTTTCTCCACCCCTCATTTAATCCTCACAACAACCCTTTGAGGTAGGTTAGGCTGAGATGTTCAACAGTGGAATGGAGTCCCTCAGGAGGTTGTGGACTCTCCCTCCTTGGAGGTTTTAAACAGAGGTTGGATGGCTGTCCATCATGGATGCTTTAGTTGAGATTCCTGCATCGCAGGGGGTTGGACTAGATGACCCCTGGGCCCTTCCCAACTCTACAGTTCTATGATTCTGTGAGATGCAGTAACTGGCCCCTGAGGTCATCCAGTGAGCTTCATGGCTGAGCAGAGAGTTGAGCCCTGGTGTCCCAGGCCCTAAAAGGTAAAGGTAAAGGTACCCCTGACCATCAGGTCCAGTCGTGACCGACTCTGGGGTTGCACGCAAATCTCGCTCTATAGGCCAGGAGCCGGCGCTTGTCCGTAGACAGCTTCCGGGTCACGTGGCCAGCGTGACTAAGCCGCTTCTGGTGAGCCAGAGCAGCACACGGAAACACCATTTACCTTCCCGCCGGGGAGCGGTCCCTATTTATCTACTTGCACTTTGCGGTGCTTTCGAACTGCTAGGTTGACAGGAGCTGGGACCGAACAACAGGAGTTCACCCCGTCATGGGGATTCGAACCGCCGACCTTCCGATCGGCAAGTCCTAGGCTTCACAGCGCCACCCGCGTCCCTCCTCCCAGGCCCTAGTCAGCAGCAAAAAAAATTCTGGCCGCAGTTAATAGATGATACATTAATTCCCTGTTGTCTATTAGTACAGCTTCTCTGAGGTATCCAAATATCAGAGGATCCTTGGGTAAAGCGTAGCTAGTTAATCATTCTGAAATGTTGGAAATTCTGTTCCTGAATCCCATCTAAGGCGGCCCCCTGATACAGGAGAGACACAGAGGAGAGTCAAAACTGTTGTTCATTTTGCTGGGGGCTTTGTGCCCCCACGAGAGCTTGAAAATTGAGTCTTGCAATGATAGCTGTTGCCGCTGGTTCTTCTAGGCGTGGAAGTCCCATTCAGTGCATGAGAAGCTGCTCTTTATTTCCACAACTGCTAATGTTTGCCACTGCTTGACAAAAAGGCAGGCAAAGCTGTTTTATTGCTGACACATTGCTCTTTACTTTGCCAGTTTTCTTTCCCCCTGGGGGAGGGCGTCCCTCTCCCCCCCCCCCCATCTGCAAAGGGCCCCCACTAAACAGCCTGTCACTCTGAGCTTCAAGCCTCCCGACCTCCGTCAGTTTAAGCGAGACCTTTAATGCTCTTTAAACACAGATTTCTGAAAGTAATAGAATCATGCAGGAGGAATGATGCCGTATGTCACATAAAACGAGATGTTAAAAGGTACCGTAATGCAGTAATGTGGTTCTCAAGCCTGCCAGGATGCCCTCGCTAAATGAGAATTGATTTCCGCCACCCATTCCCACCCCTTTCCCTTCTTCTCCCCAAGGATTCTTCAACTGGGCAAAATAAATTGAATCTACGTTTTAGTTTTATTTGTTTGAAAAATCTTTGTTCCCTCTGTTCAACAGGGGATGGAGATGCAGAGGAACATTGTAATAAATTAAAAGAAGATCAATTATACCCAACAGGTTGTTGAGCATTGCCAGTTATGAAATGTTTTATATCTGCAGAAGCAGAACCACCGCAGAGGAAGGGTGCCTGTAGATGCACGAACATGTTGATTAATTGGCATTTCTTACAACTCAGATTGTGTAGCCGACGGGTCTGGCTCTCTTCTCACCTGATTTATTTAATTGTTCTGTTTCTCCTTTTGAAGTGAACTGGGTGCCTTTGACATGTGAGAAACAATCCTTTTTGCGAGTTCAGACCTTTAAACCTCCCCCTTAAATAAATTCAGACAAGACTCAAATTTTGGTTTGGTTTTTGGCAGAATTTTTGCCACAACTTTATTGATTACAGCATGTGAGTGGTTGCATAGGCTCTGGTACGACTAGCTCCGTTGCAGGTATCACTGACCCAGGGCACCAGGATAGGTCAGCCTAGGGTGAAAACCTGGATAAACAGAAAGCCGGGAACGGGCTAACTCTGTCACCCAAATACCCCCCTGGATTCAGGCACAGGCACAACCCCCTCTCAGGGGTTGACCAAACCATCGAGTCCCTGGATTCCTTTAACGGAATACCCTTCACATAGGGATGGTGAGAGCGTTCTCCCATCCCTATCACCTGAACCAGAGCCTATCCGCAACCTTACAAGTTGTGACGATTTGCTACGTGGCAGGTGAAACCCAAATGGCACCAGCCAATCAGCCAAGTGGGGAAAATTCCTGCCGTGCCCCTGTCCCAACGACAGACGACACACAATGGCATAGCAAGGTCAAGCGCAAAGCTTGACCTAGGGAGAGGTAAGCAGGTGTTCCGAATGCACGCACCGAAAGAGGAAGCTCTGGGTCACGTTTCATGGGCATAAATAGGTCCCTCGAACCATTTGGACTGCGTCCCATTGGCCAGATTGCACCCAGCTTTGAGGGACCTACCAATCGGGTGTTGTGGCTGACCAGTTGTACCCACCCACAACACAGGGTGTCTGTTTTCCAGGTCTCACCTCAACACGTGCCCTCTTTAAGGGAGGACTCGATTCAAGTTGCTCGTAGGCCCTGCTCTTGACCTTCCAAAGGCTACATGCCTTGATTCAAAAGGCCTTATGACTCCAGGGGAGGAAAAGAAGAAGGAAAGCTGTGTCAGTCCTGGGTTCAAATGCTGATTCTGCCATGAGATCATCAGGTGGCCTTTGCCCTGCTGTTAACTCTCACCCTGAGGACCATCCCGTATATTAATAGCAAACTCTTCCTCCAGGCATGTAGGTGAAATGGCACGATTCATGCGCAAGAGGAAGCTGTGAAGAGGCTCAGGGAGGGGGTTGCAAATGTACATGAAAAAGTTGGGGCAGAGGATTAAGCAGCTCGACAAGGACTGAGCATGCTCAGTGAGCATGGAATGCTGACTCGCGGGGGGGGGCAGGGTTGGAAAGGTCCCGTATTAAAATCAAGTCACTCTTTGACTATTTAATAAAAATAAATAAATTTCAAATAAATAATAACAATAATTTAAAAAGTTCATGTGATCAGCAGTTTGAAAAGCTGTTTTTAAACGCCTTTTTTCTTTCTTTCCTGATATTTTATTGTGATGGCATTTTTACGTGGAGCGTGGATCAATTTGATGGTGATACTGCAACGTAAAGGTGCGATATAAATTTAATAAATAGTTAAATAAAGCTGTCTTGGTTTCTCTCTCTTTTTTCGTATGAACAAATGACTTCAGCAAAATGTAGTTTGCTTCTGCCAAAATATTAACTGAGCAAATTTATTCTCTCCCTCACCCCTCGCTAATATCTTCTCCCCTCTCCTTACGGGGCCATTAAGTTGCCTGCTTGGCATTGTGTATTTCTTCTGGTTACTGCTCTGCTTCCACCTTTCCAGCTGGGACAATCTCATCCAATCAGGTCTCAGATACTGCATCGTATGTCTTCACAATTCTGTATAGCCAGTAGGACACAGTTGTGTCATGATGACATACTAAGCACTGATGAGATTGTAATGCCCCCTCCAAGGGTAATTCAAAATAAAAACAATACTAAACCATGACTTTTTTATATAAAAAAATGACACAAAGCTTACATGCATGCTGAGATGGACATGCATGTATGTCATATATCACTCAGCTGTCTCTGTAAAACCAAGACATCCCTTTTTCCCACGCGAGAGCACGGCGGCCATTTTGGGCGCCACAATCTCACCCCGAAAAAGTGCTTTTCTGGGGCCACAATCTCATGCAGTGCCCCCAAACGTTCATTTTTTGGCACCATGCTCTTGTTCGAAAGCACTTTTTCCGGGCCACAATCTCATGCAGGTCATGTACGATGTCCTGGTTTTTCACCTCAACGTGTTAGAGGGTATGAGGCATCTAATCATAGCCTGCATTTTTATTAAGGCTTGATCAGGGCCTGTATTTTAAAATGAGCTTAAAGATTTTCAAATGTTCATGCCAGGTAGAAGACCAGCTGCCTAAGAACCTTGGCAAGATGTTTATTCTCCTGGACAAGGGGGCCCCCTGATTTATAGCAGAAAACAATTCTCAAAGTCGTAAAAAGGGAATTACAGGCTGACAGCCAAGGTTACACTGACCCTACATATTACAGAAGATAAAAAAAAAGAGATAAACATAATTAAGAGTTGATAAATAGTAAAATAAAACCATGTGCCTCCCATTAAACTTGAGCCATATTTTCCTAAGGTTGAAAGGTCAAGAGCAGTGAAAAAGGCAACTGGCTTGGCTGGAGAAGATAGGTTTCTTCCTATCTTATTTTGAGGCTGGAAACTGTTCCTTCCTTTTTTACTTTGAAAAGGTTTATTCTTCTAAAAAGCTATCTATGTTATGTATTAAATATATTGGCTTAAATGTAATTATGCAAAGGATTTAGAAAGAAAGAAATGTTAAATCCTTATGCTAGATTCTTATTTCATATAGTTGGAAGAGATCACAGGGGCCATCAGCCATCAGCCCAGCCCCCCCTGCCAAGCAGGAAACATCATTAGAGCACACATATGGTTGTCAGGCCTTTGTTTAAAGACCTCCAAGAGAAGGAGATCTTTCAATGATGATGTGAACTCAAGATCCTTGACATCTGTTTAAGATAAAAATTTAAGATTAAACCATCTGTTTTGGAGGGCAATAGGGCGAGGTGAGCTGGTAATTAAGGTTCCTTGTTGAGACACATGTAAGATATATTACTACTTATTTGTCATTTATAGATAGAAGAATATATAGCTTTTTGTTTCCCATAAAAGGGCAAAAGGAAATGGGTGTATCTTTTGTGATTGGTTCTAGCAAACAGCCAATAGGAATTTCAACCAGGCTGACTGGACAGAGGCAGCCACAGGAGGAGCAAGGGGGCTGGATTAAGGAAATATAAGTGCTGGCCAGAATGGCAAGAGGCCAGGCCAGAGCTTGGTAACCATATACCACTGTGCCTCATATTTATTTGTCTGACAAATAAATTACTATTTTAATTTCTCTATTGCTGCGTTGAATATTTCATTCCAGCTAAGCGTTAACCACAAGCAGGGTGCTACAGGTATGGTCACATATGATTTTATGTCACATATGATTTTGATCTCTGATAGTCGGTGTCCCCCCCCCCCCCCGGTTTAGGTGGTGATGAGTGATAAAAAGAGAACAGGAGATTGCTAGACTTAAACGCCGCTCTACAATCTTTCCCCATTTCCTCCATGATCACTGCTTAAATGCTTCTTTTATGAAATGACAAATGACAAATTCTTTTTATAAAAAAATCTCATTTTTTGGTGCCCCTGCTTAGTCTTTAACCCAGCACTGATGACTCAGGATGAGGACAACTGAGAAAGGCAGAGCAAGTACAAGGAATGAAGGAACGAACAGTTTCTGCTGAAAAAATCATTGGGAAAGGGAACTTCTTTTGGCACCGTTGCGAAGGTTTGTGTAAAACAACGCATTGTTCTGGAGCAGAGCTGTGACTTATTCATTGGAATGGGAAAGTGGAGAACAGCCGAACAGCTGTGGCCACCATCTTTTTTCTCCTTGTGAAATATTGACCATGGAAGCACTAACCACAGCACTTTAGAAGCAAGGCCAAAAAAAGAAGAAGAAAAAGCTTATGGAAGAGAGTGGCCGGAAAGAGAATTTCGGGGGGGGGGGGACCACCCCAGGGCTGTCACCTGACTGAACAAATCAAAGTCAGTGAACCATAGATGCCTGAGGCTGCACTTACTTGGGAGTAAGTGCCATTGAATTAATCAGGACTTACACTTTTGTTAAAAGACCAGAAGCTTTCTAGCTAGGCATTACAGGTCAAGACTTGCCAAAAGAGCAGAAGAAATTATTCATGTACGCTACAACAGCGGCTCAGATACTACTAGCCCCACCCAAAATGGAAAGACGACAAGATGCCAAAGAAAGAAGAACGGCAAGAAAAACTGATGGAATATGCTGAAATGGCGAAGCTAACCCGAAAACTTAGAGACAAGGACAATAGAGATTTTAAAAAAGACTGGGAACCATTTATGTTGTATTTACAGAAATATTGTAAAGAAGGGGACTCACTAGCAGGGTTTGAGTAAACACTTACAAGTAACCGAACAAACACAGAAATTAAGATAACTGGAAAAGAACAAAGTGTAAGATACAATGTGAAAAGAATTATGGAACAAAAATGACAAGGTTATAACTATATTTAATTCAAAGATTACAATATTAAGGTAGAACAAAATAAGCAGGAGAAGCAAATATTTAAAGAACCAGAAGAGGACGTCACAGGGATGGGGGTGGGGGGTTTCCCCAGCCACTCTGGGAGGCTCCCAACAGAATATTAAAAACACAATAAAACATCAAACATTCAAAACGCCCCTAAACAGGGCTGCCTTCAGATGTCTTCTAAAAGTCTGGTAGTTGTTCTTCTCTTTGACATCTGATGGGAGGGAGTTCCACAGGGCGGGTGCCACTACCGAGAAGGCCCTCTACCTGGTTCCCTGTAACTTGGCTTCTCGCAGTGAGGGAACCGCCAGAAGGCCCTCAGAGCTGGACCTCAGTGTCCGGGCAGAGCGATGGGGGTGGAGACGCTCCTTCAGGTATATTGAAACTTGGGTGGACTCCGTGAGATTTCAGAGAGCATCCCAGAGCTTTCCACAGCTGGTACAATGAGTGGGTCTTGCTGCCCAGTCAAGGCGGAAAGCTTAGTAGCTCTTTTTTGTGCCAGGTAAGCCCAATCTGACCCAACACAAAAAGAACTTTTAAGCTCTCCACCTTGCTTGGGACTTGCTTTGTTCAATTTCAACCTGCCCAAATTGCACAAATCAAAGCACATAAGATGAGGGATTACTGTATTTCCATTTAAACAATTGCAATTGTTTCTAAATTTGAGCCTACGCCTCTTTTGTGATGGTTAGGTACCACCTTACCTGAGGCATCTTGTTGACCACAGTGAAGCCAGAATGCCAGACAAGATGAATATTTGACCCAACCCAGCCTCTTCTTATTAGCCTTAGACTTCTCATGCCCTTTAAAGGTAAAGGTAAAGGTACCCCTGCCCGTACGGGCCAGTCTTGACAGACTCTGGGGTTGTGCGCCTATCTCACTTAAGAGGCCAGGGGCCAGCGCTGTCCGGAGACACTTCCGGGTCACGTGGCCAGCGTGACAAAGCTGCATCTGGCGAGCCAGAGCCGCACACGGAAACGCCGTTTACCTTCCCGCTGGTAAGCGGTCCCTATTTATCTACTTGCACCCGGAGGTGCTTTCGAACTGCTAGGTTGGCAGGCGCTGGGACCGAGCAGCGGGAGCGCACCCCGCCGCAGGGATTCGAACCGCCGACCTTTCAATCGGCAAGTCCTAGGCGCTGAGGCTTTAACCCACAGCGCCACCTGCGTCTCATGCCCTTTATCTTGGCATAAATAAATGTGTGTGTGTATCTCTGTGTGTTGCCTGGTTAATTAAGGGCATGTTTTTAGTCAGTCAGAAGGTTTTTAATTAATTAATATAGCCAATTAATCAGCTAAATATTGCAGCCTTTTTCTTTTTAAAAAGTGTATTATGAGGAAATTTATTACCAGGAGATGATTCCTCCCAGAAACAAAGTGACACGATTGTCAGCGCTTGAGTCGCTGGGCATGTCATTTTGAAAAATACATCTGAGTTGTGAGGATGAGAAAAGGCTTCGATTTGCTGGAGGTTGTATTAAAGCTCTGTGTCTTAATGAGCTCGCTGAATTTAAAACCATTGTGCATCTGTGTTTACAGCTGCGTCTTAGTTAAATGTTTGGCTTGCATTATTTATAGAGGCTTAAAACTCAATAAGGCAAATTTTGGAGGGGAAAAACAAGCCACAGAGTGATGAAACCAGGGACTTAGAAAATATATGTTTTCAGAAAAATAATATAACAGCTTCAGTGCTCGGTTGCATACTAAATAGGCCCAGCTACCCAGCAAGTAAATTCTCATAACCTGATATTGCATAAATTTACGAGGACACCAGCCATATTTGGAGCTGAAAGAGCAGGCAGCATGGCTACAGAAGCTCTTCACCTCTCAGTGGGCTTTATGCTATGTTCACAATGTACATTTCAAGAGCTGTGATACCACCTTAAACAGTTATGGCTCCCCCCAAAGAATTATGGGAGCTGTAGTTTGTTGAAGGGGCTGAGCCTTGTTTAAGAGGCTCCTATTACCCCCACGGGACGCAGGTGGCACTGTGGGTTAAAGCCTCAGCGCCTAGGGCTTGCCGATCGAAAAGGTCGGCGGTTCGAATCCCTGCGGCGGGGTGCACTCCCGCTGCTCGGTCCCAGTGCCTGCCAACCTAGCAGTTCGAAAGCACCTCCGGGTGCAAGTAGATAAATAGGGACCACTTACCAGCAGGAAGGTAAACGGCGTTTCCGTGTGCGGCTCTGGCTCTGGCTCTGGCTCTGGCCAGAGCAGCGATGTCACGCTGGCCACGTGACCCGGAAGTGTCTCCGGACAGCGCTGGCCCCTGGCCTCTTAAGTGAGATGGGCGCACAACCCCAGAGTCTGTCAAGACTGGCCCGTACGGGCAGGGGTACCTTTACCTTTACCTTTATCACCCCCACAGAACTGCAATTCCCAGAGTTCCTGGAGGAGAGATTTTATTCTAAAACTACTTATAATTGTAGCTCCAGGGGGGAATAGGACAACTCTCAGCACCTCTAAAAAAAACTACAGCTCCCAGGATTCTTTGGAGAAGCCATGAGTGTTTAAAATGGCGTCACAGAGTTTTAAATGTATGATATGGATGTGTCCCTGATGTCGAAAGGACTTTTCCAGGAGTGACCACCTTGAACCCACTGGATTTTACTTCCACGTAGACTGGGCTGTGATTTACCTGAAGAGACAGGTAGCCTGTGACCCTTCAAGCTGAGCAGGGCTCACCTGAGTGGGTGGCATCACCAAAAAGGAGGAAAAATGAGAATGTAGTTATAGACCCTCGAAGTGTCCCTATTTTCCAGGGACGTCCCTGATTTAGAGAAGCCATCTTGGATTCCGATTTAATCCCAGAATGTCCCACTTTTCCTTAGGATGTCCTGATTTTCACTGGAGAAATGTTGGAGGGTATGGAGTTATCTGACCTTTGAGCTGCGTGAAGGCAGTCCTGTATAGGGAAGAGTTTTTTTTATATAAAAAAATGTCTAATGTTTTATTACGTTTTTATACATGTTGGAAGCTGCCCAGAGTGGCTGGGGCAACCTAGTGAAATGTGTCGGGTATAAATAGTAAAATTATCATTATGGAATCGTACGTCCCTATTTTCATCAGAGAAATGTTGGAGGGTGTGCAGTTTTGCATGAATTTTGCATATCCCCATTTATATGTACAGATGAAAACTTATAATTACTATAATTTAAATAGAATTTTGACCAACCAGGTGAACCATGTGCCCGGTCAGTCTGCTGCCCAGGTGATCACAGCGGATGTGCAACTTCAACTCCCCCCATGCCTAGGTAGCAGGACCAGCGGTCAGGGATGATGGGAGTTGTAGTCCAACAACATCTGGGGATCCAAGGCTGAGAAAGGCTGATCTAGATCACAAATGGAGAACACGTGGCCCTCAGTATGTTATTGGACTACAACTCCCATCAGCCTCAGCAGAGGCCAATGACTCAGGGATGGTGGAAAGTTAGAGTTCAGCAATGTTAGGACGGCTGCAGGTCTCACACCATGAGATCTAGCAACATGCGTTAGTTTTTTTAAATGATCATGTTGCCCAGCCCAGTTGGCGTCAACTCCTCTTCCAAAAACCAGAGTACAATGAACAGGGGAGTTCGGCTTTGGGATTTTTTTAATGGTCTCCAAGTGCAGAGTCTGCTTCATGCAAAAATAAAATCAAAGAGAAACAGCATTTTTCTCTTCTCTGACAACATGTTTTAATGTCTCTGGCAATATCACTAGAGGAATATGCATATTTATACTCTCATAGGGCTTGGCACAGCTGCCTTGAAAAATGTTAACTGTGAAACACATGACAATTGTGGCCGCAAAGCGCAAACACATGCAAATAAAACTTGCAAAACAAAAGTTTTAAAAGGGAGGGAGTCCATCATATATTCTCCGAAGCTTACGTAAGGAAGAAGGCCTTACACGGAGCGAGACCATTGCATCCATTGAGCTCGGGCGACTGGCAAAAGCTCTTCAGAATTTCAGACAGGGAGCCTCTCCCAAACCTCCCTGGAGATGCTGGTGAGAATTGGAGGGATGCGGGTGTCCATGTTCACAGCAGTGTTTCAGGGTCTGGGATGCTCCTGCCCTGGCAGCCCTAGAGTTGAACCAGGGACTTGAGAACATAAGAAGTGCCTCCTGGATCAGGCCACTGGCCCAGCTAGTCCAGCATCCTGTTCTCACAGTGGCCAACCAGATGCCTGGAGGAAACCAGGGAGCAGAATCCATGTGCAAGAGCAGCTTTCAGCAGCTGGCATTCAGAAGCATTGCTTCCTCCAGCTGTGGAGGTGGAGCCAGTCTTTGGCGATCCCTCGTAGCCGAGGAAGATTGTCTTCCTTGCGGCAGCTAAAAAAGCCAATGCAATTCTGGGCTGCATCCATAGGAGTATAGCATCTAGATCAAGGGAAGTAATAGTGCCACTGTATTCTGCTCTGGTCAGACCTCACCTGGAGTACTGTGTCCAGTTCTGGGCACCACAGTTCAAGAAGGACACTGACAAACTGGAACGTGTCCAGAGGAGGGCAACCAAAATGGTCAAAGGCCTGGAAACGATGCCTTATGAGGAACGGCTAAGGGAGCTGGGCATGTTTAGCCTGGAGAAGAGGAGGTTAAGGGGTGATATGATAGCCATGTTCAAATATATAAAAGGATGTCACATAGAGGAGGGAGAAAGGTTGTTTTCTGCTGCTCCAGAGAAGCGGACAAGGAGCAATGGTTCCAAACTACAAGAAAAAAGATTCCACCTAAACATTAGGAAGAACTTCCTGACAGTAAGAGCTGTTCAACAGTGGAATTTGCTGCCAAGGAGTGTGCTGGAGTCTCCTTCTTTGGAGGTCTTTAAGCAGAGGCTTGACAACCATATGTCAGGAGTGCTCTGATGGTGTTTCCTGCTTGGCAGGGGGTTGGACTCGATGGCCCTTGTGGTCTCTTCCAACTCTATGATTCTATAATTCTATGATTCTATTATTCTTCCATGAGCACGGTCTTAACAGTGAGTCTGTAAGTGACTGTGGAGGCCAATTCTGGATCCACATGTCCTTCCACAGTGGGGACATAGGTTTCCGGGCGGGAGTTTATCATGGTGAGGGTTTGCCAAGCGTGCCTTCCTCTTAGCACGTTTCTCCCTTGCGTCGTGAGTTTGAGCGTCTTCAAAGTCCACGACACCTTTGGTAAAGGCTGTTCTCCAACTGGAGCGCGTGCAGGCCAGTGTTTCCCAGTTGTTGGTGTTTATACTACATTTTTTTAGATTTGCCTTGAGAGAGCCTTTCTGGCTAGCAGCCATCAACAGCCCTTTCCTCCATTAATTTGTCCAATCATCTTTTGAAGACATTGAAATTGGTGGCCATCACAACTTCCTGAGGGAGGAAGTTCCATAGCTTAACTCAGTGCTGTGTGAAGAAGTACCATATTTTTCGCTCCATAAGACACACTTTTTTCCCTCCTAAAAGGGAAGGGGAAATGTGAGTGCATCTTATGGAGCGAATGGCACTGTGCAGAGAGGGAGAGCTGTACAATGACCGTTCAGCGAAGTGGGAGGAGGAACAGGAGGAGACCCTGTGCGGAGAGGGAGAACTGTGCAGCGCCCCTTCAGCGACGCGCCTGTCCTGGCTTCTGCCTTAGCCGCGTGCAACCTCTTCGGGCAGGGGGAGCCTTCATCCCACTGCCCTAAAGAGGCTTGGCGTGGTTATTCCAGAAGCCAGAACAGCCACACAGTATCCCAGAAGCCAGATCCCTCTTTCTGTTCTGGCTTCTGGGATTCAGAATATTTTTTTTCTTGTTTTCCTCTTCCCAAACCTAGGTGAGCCTTATGGTCTGGTGCGTCTTATGGAGCGAAAAATATGGTACTCTCTTTTATCAGCCCTGAATGTTCCAATCTTCCAACCTCTGATTCCTGACTCACTGTCCACAGTGTTCAACATGCAGAGAAGCATTTCCAGCAAGCTGAGATGGCTCAAGGCTCAGGTTGTGTCCCTTCGTCTGCTCCAAGGTGTTCAGAGTCCTCATACTCATCTGGAATTGCTGGAGGGGGTGTAAAGGAAGGAAGCTGACTAAAAAATTTGTCCTCTACATCTGCAGGGGATAATGCAACGACATGTCGGCTGTCTTTTTATTCCACCCATTAACCATTTCGAAAACATTAAAAATGCACAGCCACGGGGGAAAAATCACACCTCTGAATTAGAAAAGAGTTATAAAAAATGTTGATTTAAACCCCTCGTAAAAACTAAAGGCGCCAAGACTGTAAGGAGGGCTTCCAGTTGAAAGAGACAGAGCAATATCCATTTAAATGCACAATAATTCATTTTGCAAATGTGTACATGAACTCATGCAGTTCCACCCAGCTATAACAAATGTTTCCATTGCAGCAAAAGGATTCCTTTCTCCCGGGTCCCCACTGCCGCTCCCTGGCGTTGCAATGAACAGGCAAGTGTGGAGGACTAGAACATCTGTTTCTACACAGAAACTGGAGCAAATGGGGTAGTGAAAACGTGGTGCTCCAGAGGTTGTTTGACTCCAGCCCCCAACACCAACCAGCAAAGCAAAGAATGGTGGGAGTTGGAGTCCAACAAGATCTGCAGGACCACAAGTTCCCCACATCTGAGCAAGACCGAATTTCAGCTTGGGGACAGAGCTATGTGTGCTACTTAGACAGAGCTGTGCATGCTCCCTAAGTTAGCCTGGTGCCCTGCCCCATCACCACCAGTCAGAAATGAAATTCAACGGGCAATTCAGTCAGCTTCTGCACACAGAATGGGGAGGACACCATCGTGTCCTTAGCCTCAAACAGCAGAATGTCTAGGACTGGCCTTGGCTCTGAAAACGTAGCCCCCACAAGTATCTGGGTGGTTGCATTTGGCGCCAACAGGAGCTTATGTTTGTTGAAGAACTTAAGAAGAGCCTGCTGGATCAGGCCAATGGACCATCTAACCGAGTGTGATGGCCTGGGACTGGGGCTCGGACTCGGAGCCAGAGGAGATTCAGTCCGCACCGGATCCTTTGCCTCAGGTGGCATCTGAACCTAGTCTGGGGCCTGATTCTGAAGAGACCCAGTCTGCACAGGTTCCCCTGCAACAAGCACCAGCTGGGCCGTGTCAGGGGCCTGAGCCTGCCCTGGCTCCAGATGCGGGGATGACCTCGTTGCCTTCAGCTGGGCCATCACTTACAGCTGCTTCACTACCGGTTGGGTCAGGGGAGGCTGAGGCGGCCCCTGGGTCTAGTCACCCACCGATGTCTCCCAAGCTGCAGAGACTGAGGTCTGAGAGAAGGAGAGACCTGAGTACTCGCAGGAGGAGTGCTCGCCTTCGGGCAAGACAGGGAGGTGAGTCACTGGGGGATCAGGACCGGCCATTACCCCAACAGAGATAAAAGGCTGTCGGACCCCGCCCCAGGTTGCGGGAGCAACGTTGCTGTTTGCCAGAACCTGCCTGTGATCCTGTGCTTGTCCTTGCCTGGTTTCCTGCCTTGTGTCCTGCCTTCACCCTGTCAGACTGACTCCTCTCAGAACCCTTGGATTTGGGACTGGACCTGGACCGCATTACTTGGGTTACCCCCGGGCCCAGCACACCAAGCACCCTATGCTCACAGTGGCCAACCAGACGCTCATTATGGGAAACCTTCATGCAGGACATGAGCAGAAGAGGACTCACCCCTCTTGCAGTTTCCACCAAGTAGTCTTTAGAAAGCGTTACCACTTCTGACTCCAGAGGCAGAGAACAGACTTCATGACTAGTAGCCATTGATAGTCTTCTCTATGAATCTATTTGATCCTCTTTTAAGGCTGTCCAAGTTGGTGACCATCAAAGCTACATGGAGGACGCATCAAGGCCAGCAGGGCTTGGTAAACAATGATATGGAATGGCTTCTTCAGAGACAGGACACCTCTGAGTTGCTGGGGAACATCAGGGACACATAAAAAAGCTATTGCTTCCAAGCTTTGCTTGTGGGCTTCCAAGAAGCGCATGGTGGCCACTGGATTTTCTTGCACATGCTTCTGTTCTCCCTAAGCAGCTCTTTTCTGACTCCAAGGAACCACAACACAAACACCGAGAGAAACCAGCTGTCAGTATGAGGGCCTAGGATGCTATCCATGTAACCCACTGCTGTTGAGTTTATGCAGTCACCCTCACCAGCTTCACCAGCTGCCAGGCCCAGTCCACTGATGAGGCAGGGTGACGTGCCCACCTCGAGTGGCAGAAGCCTCCTCCACTGCCAGCGGAGAAGTGGCATTGGCAGTGCCACCAGTTTCTGGTGATATCTCACCCAAATCTCATGAGATCTCACAGTGCACATGAGATCTTGCAAGCGTTTGGCGAGATTTCCCTGGAAGGTGCCGCTGCCAGTGCTTGCAGGTAAGTGGGGCTTGGCGGTGGGGTGGCAACAGGAGGCCGGGCAGTAGAAAGCAGGTGGCATATTCTCTGTCTCAAATGGCGAAGCGGGATGCACCACTCCTGCCTGCTCCTTTTTTTGCAAGAGAGCATTCCTGGCCATAACTGTGCTGGGCAACATTACTCTCCTTGTTTTGGAAAGTTTTTGAATAAAGCATGCCTCTAGATCAGGAGTCAGCAACCTTTTTCAGCTGTGGGCCAGTCCACCGTCCCTCAGACCAGGTGGGGGGGGGGCGGACTATATTTTGGGGAAAAATAATGAACGAATTCCTATGCCCCACAAATAGAGATGCATTTTAAATAAAAGCACACATTCTACTCGTGTAAAAACACCAGGCAGGCCCCACAAATAACCCAGAGATACATTTTAAATAAAAGCACACATTCTACTCGTGTAAAAACACCAGGCAGGCCCCACAAATAACCCAGAGATGCATTTTAAATAAAAGGACACATTCTACTCATGTAAAAATATGCTGATTCCCGGACCATCTGTGGGCCGGATTGAGAAGGCGATTGGGCTGGATCCGGCCCCTCGGCTTTAGGTTGCCCACTCATAGTCTAGATTTCATTATGTGCCCAGGGGAACTGCAAAGTTTCGCACTTTCCTTCAATAAAAACTCAAGAAATTTTGCACGTGCACACACACACACACTAACAGTTTGGGAAAGGTCCAAAACTGAGTGCTGCTTTGCACGTAAAGGTAAAGGTAAAGGACCCCTGACAGTTAAGTCCAGTCGTGACTGACTCTGGGGTTGCGACGCTCATCTCGCTTTACTGTCTGAGGGAGCTGGCGTTTGTGTGCAGACCATTTTTCCAGGTCCTGTGGCCAGCATGACTAAGCCGCTTCCGGCGAACCAGAGCAGCACATGGAAACACCATTTACCTTCCCGCCAGAGTGGTACCTATTTATCTACTTGCACTTTGATGTGCTTTCAAACTGCTAGGTTGGCAGGAGCAGGGACCAAACAACGGGAGTTCACCCCATTGCAGGGATTCGAACTGCCGACCATCTGATAGGCGAGCCCAAGAGGCTCAGTGGTTTAGACCACAGCTCCACCCACATAGAAGCTCCCAAATTCAGTTTGTGGAATTTCCAAGTAAATGGCCAGGGAAGGACCTCAGCCAGAGTCACAGCCCATCAGAGTAAACGAACCAGAAGGCCGGTGGTCTTTGTTGGTGTGAGGCAGCTTCCTGGGCCCAGGTGGGGAATATTCCCCAGGTGGTGGTTGTTTTCCTCTGCAAAGATGCCACATGCAAGAGGCATCCTCTCGCTGCGTCCTTCTACCCGGACTTCATCACTTTTACAAAGTGCGCTGTGGCACATTTTGCTAGTACACTGCGAAGCCTGATGAATAATTAACGCCCAGCCCGCACTTGTCAGAAACAAATGAACAAAGCCCATTTTGGTAATGCGGCTTCCTTGATTTATTTTTCATCGCGTTCACTTAGAGCACTTGCTAATTCACAGCATCCAGCCATCCCGCCTCAGCCTTTCCAGCCGTTGAAGGCAGACAGGAGAAGTTTGGCCATTCGCTGTCATGACTTTGCAACGGGAGAAGAGAAGGAGGTCGGGGGCAGGAAGCCAGAGCGGGGGAACTCACCACCAGGCACACGTCTCCGGAAGCGATGCTCCCAAACATAAAACTGCCAGTTGAGTCCATTTATTTTGGCGGAGGAGGAGACATTTGCATTAAATTTACATTAACCCAGGAATATGGCAATAATTATGCCTATTTGCTATCTTGCTATCTGACATTGTGCCTCAGGCTTTGGAGCAAATAACAACAGTGCATACTAAAGGCACCTATTAACAATTAACACATAAGCCCAGGCACAAGCATCCATAGAAGGGCATTCTCTAAATTGTGGGGCCACCACAGAAAAGGCTCTGTTTTGACCATGCAGATGGCTTTCAGGAGACTGTGCCTGCAACAGGTAGGGCCGATATATGCAGCTGGTACTGCGTACAGTTCTGGTCCTCAGATCTCCCAAAAAGGATGCTTTAGAGCTTTCCTATTCACTCGGAAATAAGCTCCACTGTGTGCAAGGGGGGTCATCATGGCTAACCAGAGTCCGAGTCCTCCTTTAATCCCCACAATAGTGGAGAGGAAGTGATTGGCACCTGAGCTTCATGGCTGAGTGGGGATTCACACCCAGGCCTCCCAGGTCACATTTCAGCCCTCTAACCCAGGGCTCAGCAAACTTTTTCAGCAGGGGACCAGTCCACTGTCCCTCAGATCTGGGGGGGGGGGGGGGTGGACTATATTTTGAAGAAAAAAAAGAATGAATTCCTATGCCCCACAAATAACCCAGAGATGCATTTTAAATAAAAGCACACATTCTACTCATGTAAAAACACACTGATTCCCGGACCGCCCGTGGGCCGGATTGAGAAGGCGATTGGGCCGCATCCGGCCCCCGGGCCTTAGTTTGCCTACTCATGCTCTAACCTCTTCACCACCCTGGCTCTTAAGGTACCCGGACACCTGCCTTCCTATTGGCATTTTTGCTTCCGTAGAAGAAAAAAAACCCAAAATATCATTTATCCAAACCAAAAAGGAGATGCCCAGGGTAGGCACTGATTCATTCGGCTTTCACTGAGCAAAGCATTAAACAGCAGAGCCTGCAGCCTTCCTTTTGTTTCCCAGTACAGCGCTATGTAATGGGCTGATAAACCACACAGTTATTGTCTTTTCAGATGCCAACTGCTTTCTGCAGGGCATCAACAAGCCACTATATAGGGCAAGCTGTAATCAGCTCTGGCAACGGTAAAAGCAAAATGAGAAATGACACTTTTCAACTCAGCACAAGAAGAGGGGAGAGAAAAGAACTGAAAGGGGGGGGGACACGGAGGGGAGTGGGATCCCATGTTGCCGCCCCTACAAGCACTTGCCCCCTTTGCCAGCGGGCACAGCTGTCACTTCAGACTAGGTTTGGGAAGGAGGAAGCCTCAGAGGCTCCCAGCTCCCCCATTTTTTATTTTTATTTTTTTATTTCATTATTTATACCCCGCCCATCTGGCTGGGCCTCCCCAGCCACTCTGGGTGGCTTCCATAGAAACCAAAAATACAGTAAAATCACATGTTAAAAACTTCCCTGAACAGGGCTGCCCTAAGATGTCTTCTGAATGTCAGGTAGTTGTTTATCGCTTTGACATCTGCTGGAAGGGTGTTCCACAGGGCGGGCGCCACTACCGAGAAGGCCCTCTGCCTGGTTCCCTGTAGCTTTGCTTCTCGCAATGAGGGAACTGCCAGAAGGCCCTCGGCGCTGGACCTCATCTTCCTTCGCACTCTCTTTCCCTTGCTAACAATGTTGCTCTCACAAGCTTGCCTTTCCCCTGCTTGCACTTCTGCACAACTGTCCTCCTCTGATCTCGGGCTGGTGTATCGTAGCCTTCTGTAGAAAGCAAGCAAAGGCACCGGCCCCGCAATAAAAAATATATATCACACAACGATAGCAGAATGACAGCCTCTTATTTCGCAGTGGCTGCTCTTTGCGGGCCCAGAGCTCTTCCTCCTGGCAACTCCGCAAATGGTGGCAGGCTGGCATCTTTCCGGGTCAAGCCAGGGTGGCTTGTGTTGTGCTGTAAACAAAAAATCTGCCCTTTTCCCCTAATGGGGTATCCAAGAGCCCATATAGAGTTCTTACATAGGTTCCCTATTGGTAGGAGAAAATAACAGAGGCCAACCAGAGAATATTGAGAAGCAAAGCAGCTAGTAAGCTTGATCTTTATTGATCTGTTGCAACAGGGTCCTCGCTCACCACACGCAGGAGGGAGGAGGAACCCAGAACAATGGCGCGCAAGGCCTTATATAGACATTTTAAATTCCCTGCCCTGGAGCTCAAGACCACCCCTCCAGACACATCATACCTACATCACAGAAAGGGGTGTTTACAGCAGAAATCTGAGTGGTTTGTTTACAACCTGTCTGCCAGGTTACCTGTTTAATGGTCACTTGATTGGATTGCCTGGGGAGCCTGGCCAGTCTTTTGTAATGATAATTACTTAGTTCCTGAGCCAGGTCACAGCCTCACACCCTATTCATATCTTAAGACAGGATTTGTGAAGGAAAAGACAATGGGGAGGCTTTTCCATTTTCCTTTGACCTTGCAGAGAAACATTTGCTCAGTTTGGGAATCAAAATGGTTTCAGGTCGGTCTTCCTGTGCTGATCTATGTACGTGCTTGGTTGGTACATTTATGAACATTTAACATATATCTAAGACCTCAAAATTCCTATCACAGTTGGGATGTGAATACGTGCAAGGAGATGATATATTTATCCTTTTTTTCCTCATGTTTGTAAATTCTCTTTGCAATCCCTTTGCAGATTAAATGGAAGCTCAGATAGGCCGGTTTTAGCCTAAGTAATCTAGGATGTTTTGAGGCAGACTGGCTTTTCCTGCTATTTCCCCTGTTTCTACCCCTTTAAATAATAATCACACAAAGAGTCTTGTAAAAGGTAAAAGTAACATTTACTCAGAACACTTGCAGAAGAGGAACAGATACAGGAGCTTTGTTCAGGCAGGCTTAAAATGGTAATTCAGTTACAAAGACAACCTGAAGTCTAGCTAAAATGTAGCCTGAGCAAGGAGCTCAGACTTAGCAGATGCTCTCACATTGCTGGCAAAGCAGAAGAGGTGGAAAAATGAAGAGGTTGTCCCCTTGCAGGTGTAATAAATGGAAATCTGCCCTTATTCCCTTATGGGGGACACAAGAGCCCTTATAGAGTCCTTTGCAGGTTCTCCATCAGTCAGACAAAATAACAGAGGCCAAACAGAGAATATTAAGAAGCAAAGCAGCTAGTAAGCCTGATTTTTATTGAACTGTTGCAACAGGGTGCCCCCTTCACACGCAGGAAAGGAGGAGGACCCAGAACCAAGGTGTGCCCGCCCTTATATAGACATTTTAAATTGCCCACCCTGGAGTCTAAGCCCGCCCCCAGAAACATCATACATACATCACAGAAGGAGTATAGCTCAAGACCACATGAATTGTTGGCTTGGCTGCACTTTAAATACCCCACACATCTTGTTAGTCTCAGAAGCAGCAGGGAATGGCAGCTGTGGACTCATCTCTTTTCAGGATGTTGGGTTAGCGAGGTTCAATACCTCTGTGTTGTGAATGTAAGCCCAGTGTTTGGATCCAGGGCTGAACCAAGACCTTGGGAGGCCCTGAGCACCGAAAGCGCTACGGCGTCTCCTTCCATATGCAATTCAAAACCAAAACCATACTAAACTGTGAAATAAAAATTTAAAAAGCTCAGATTTGTTGCAATACATGACAGGATCCGATCTCCTTGCATTGGTTTGATCTGCATTAGTAGGTAGGACAACCCCTGGCTCGGAGGGGGAGAGATAATAAAGAGAGCAGAATAATGGGGGGAGATTGGGTAGAGTATGTTTGGCTAGGATAGGTAAGGAAGCCTTAAAAAGTTATGATTTTCCCCATGGTGGTTATTTAAATGCTTAAAAATAATAATCAAAAGTCATTTTAAAAAAACCCTCTCTCTTTTTTATGCCCCTGCTTTTCTGGTGCCCTCTGTACATGCTTAGCCTGCCTATTGGGCACTCCAGCCCTTCTTGCATCAGTAGCCCAGGGCAGAGGAAAGAGAGAGGGTCTCTTAGGTTTGTAACAGACTTATTGTTCCACTAGCTTTTTGCATGGCTATTTCTTGAGAACTGTCCAAGCACCACTGATAAGTTGCACAGGTGACCTGAGAAACCCCATTCACACAGAAGCCCTGGTTCACATGGTATACTCTGAATGAAACAGACCAAGACACAGAGGCCACTGGCTTCAGCTTGAACCCATCCCCACAATGAGAGGTCCCAGGTCCTGACTATTTGCTGGTTTAATCTTTACCTTTGCCCTCCACATGTAGGTCCTGGTCCTGACAAGGAATCCAAGCTCCCACAAGGTCCTAGTGCCTGTTAGCTATTGCTTCCCACTCCGAAGGCATTTGGAGCCGAGATCTGTAAGAATCGGCCTGCAATTTTGCAAAGTAGCTAAAGATTAATGGAATCTGGCGGGATAATGGTGCTATTCATATAAAGCATCATTTAATTTCATGGCACCAGACTGGCATGCGTAGATTTCTCACCCTCTTTGCTTTTGTTCCAAAGAGGGCCATTTGAAAAAATTCAACACTAGGTTTGACATTTATGGGTTAATAAATAGCAGCCGTATAATTCTGCATCCAGGTTGAATCCCACATAACTGTAATTATCAGTGAAATATGAGCACTATTTATAAGCAACCTGAGACTCTCTCCAAAATGATGTTTACTTTTGTTCCTGAAAAAGAATGGGAACGCCAGAATGTAGAGAGAGCAAATAGTGCCAATGAAAGTCAAATAATTTATCATCAGAAAATCGTCAAGCAATCAAATATACTAACATTATAACGGTGATCTCCCAACATCACTTTCCTCCTAGCTCACTTAAATTCTAGGACTTTATTTGAAGAAGCTTTAGAAGTTGATGGGTGAAAGCCTGGCCTGCAGCTTCTAGTGTCCTTCCAGAGCCCTTCAGTTTATATAGCAAGTTAACTTTCAGGAATATGTTATATGACCTTTACTGCATTTAGCTTCACGAATCATTGAGAGGGTGGTCACATCTGCACAATGGATTAAGAGCCATTCCCTTTCTCCCAGAGCTAGGAAATCTCCAACAGAGTTTTTTCAGCCAAAACTAAAATGCACAATTTTATTTGGGGGGGGTGGGAGGAGGAGGGAACTAAATGGACATTGAACTGCTGCAGGTCCTATCAGTGTGTCCTATTGAGGGCAGCTACATACAGAAAGGACAGGGCTCTTGCATGTTTAATTGTTCCTTCCCTGACGAGTCACACCAAATAAAATCCATTTTCCTACCCAGCCATTAAAGGCAGAGGAGCTACACCTGGCTACCCTCGTCCTATTACTCCCATTTTACAGATGGCAAGCTAAGGCTGGAAGGCAGCAACTTGCACGATGTTGTAAATCAGTGACTCCTGGACTTTTTCGAGTGCCCCTGTGATGGATGACCTTTGTTCCAAAAAGTGTGGTCAAAATTAAAGGGTTCAGGAACTCAGACCAGACCAAATTTCATGAAATCATCCACAGTCTTTACTAAAACAAAATGGTGGTACTGGAAGGTGGTACTGGAAGGAATTTTTTAGAGACCAATTAAGTTTGTTATTGGTATGAATTTTCGTGTGCATGCACACTTCTTCAGCTCATACCAATAACAAACTTAGTTGGTCTCTAAAGTGCTACTGGAAGGATTTTTTTTAAAAAAAAATTTGGTTTCGACTACAGCAGACCAACACGGCTACCTACCTGTAACGTTTACTAAAACAAAACTCGGGTTAAGAACTTTGCTTCAGGATGAGAAGAGAAATCGTGCTCCAGCGGCTTGGCAGCAGCAGGAGGCTCCATTAGCTAAAGTGGTGCTTCAGGTTAAGAACAGTTTCAGGTTAAGAACGGACCTCCAGAACGAATTAAGTTCTTACCCCAATGTACCACTGTACACACATTAATATAGCTCAGAAGGTAAGACAACAACAAGCACTAACTTATCCAGCTAATTAACATAAACGCTTACACTTAAATCTCAGTAGGTTGTGCCAAGGAACAAGAAGCTGTCAAAAGCCCAAAGAGATGCTGACCTTCTACCAATCCAGCTTTTATGGGAACTTAGACCATGGGCATTCAAACACCTCTTCCACCCAATTACCTTGTGACACTGGCCTTGAAGCCTTAACGGGAGACAACTGTCTGTAAGCTCATTGTTTCTGAGGTTCGACCCCATTCCCATAAACCAGTCTTAAAGGGGCGATATCAGCCCCCTCATAAATTCATCCCCAGTGCCCTGTACCCCTAAAAGCATTGTTCAGAATAGCAGTTTGCACAACCCACGAAGGAAGAGAACAACGCAATGAAATTCAAAACAGTAACGATTAATTGCACATTTATTCAAAATCCAATTAAAACTATTCTGTTTAATTAATCCAACAAAACTGATGAACTGGATCCAGCGATACCAGCTTTTCAGATAGTCATTTACACTGGCAGCGCCCCCTGCCACCTCCTTGCCTCTTAGTGTACCCCTGTGTAATCCAACCATCTCCCAGGAGGCAGTGCCTCCCACTCTTATAAATAAACCATGATTCAATAACAGAGGCAGGTTTGCTAGACCTCTAGGACTGACATGAAGTTTCCAGTTTAACCCATTCCAATGACTTGAATCTCCAGATGGGTGAGTGTGGAGGAGAAGGAGAAGGGGGCTGTGCATGCAGCTTGCAAGCTGTAGCCCAGCAGCAGCTGGTTGCAAATTATAACATGGAGACCCTGGTGTTTCTGCTCTCCTCTGCCCCCCCTCCCAATTAACCTCCTTCTCCAAAGACCACTTCCATTCCATCACCAGGGGACACTCCTAGATCTCAGGTTTGGGCCCAGAAATCTTAGGGTCTGTGATGCTCCTGGCCGACCACACATGTTGGAAGTGGCATTTCAAAGTTCCCATCAACCTCTCGATCAACTTTCCTTTTGGATGAAGCCCATCCATTCTGCAATAGCTGCTTCGAAGCTCAGCATATTTTTGCTTTCACAGTTCCGTTTTTGTGACTGCGTGTTGCTAGTGATAGTGTCTATAGAAAAATAAAATTCACACCTTTTCTTGTCTGGAAGCTGGCTCCAAATCAAATTCACCTCCAGGTGAATTATGTTCCTGGAGCTTTAAGAAATTTGTGGTGAAGAGAGATAGAGCTGGCGCTCCCAGTCCAAACCCAGGAATCTGGGCACCCTCTGTCCTACCTAACAGTGGAGGGCAGCACTGCACAGAAATGAAGGGGTAGTCTGCCTTGGCCAACCAGGCATGTTCCAGATGTTTTGCACTACAACTTCCATCATCCCCAGCCAGCACAATAGTGAGAATACAGTGCAATAAACAACAGTGGCCAACCAGGTGCCCCAGTGGGGACAGAGGTGGTTAGTTTACAGGCCCAATTCAAAATGCTGGTTTTTACCTAAGTAAAGGTAAAGGTAAAGGGACCCCTGACCATTAGGTCCAGTCGTGGACGACTCTGGGGTTGCAGTGCTCATCTCACTTTATTGGCCGAGGGAGCCGTCGTACAGCTTCTGGGTCATGTGGCCAGCATGACTAAGCCCCTTCTGGCAAACCAGAGCAGCACATGGAAACACCGTTTACCTTCCCACTGGAGCGGTATCTATTTATCTACTTGCACTTTGACATGCTTTTGAACTGCTAGGTTGGTAAAATGCCTCAGGACTGCAGTACCTCAAGGACCTCTTCTCTCCATATGAACCTACCCAGACCCTGAGATCATCTTCTGAGGCCCTCCTTCCTGTGCCTCCCTCACAAGATATATGGAGGGTGGCAACATGTAACCGGGCCTTTTCTGCAGTGGCTCCCCATGTGTGGAATGTTCTCCCCAGGGAGGTTTGCCTGGCACCTTCCTTGTGCACCTTTAGGCATCAGGCAAAAATGTTCCTCTTTTAACAGACCTTTGGCTGATAGACACCCAGTGCCCTTTAAGTGTGTTGTGGGAGGGCGGTTATTGGTTGGTTTTGGTTCTTATTTTTATTATGTATCTTGCGTTTTTCATGTTGTGATTTTATGTTTTTCATGTTGTGATTTTATGTTGTGAACTGGCCTGAGATCTACAGATGAAGGGTGGTATACCTGGCTGTAGCCATCAAGTAAATAAAAAAAACATACTTAACTAAAAATGGGGGGGGGAGAACTAGCTTATCAAAGCATCTTTGAATCTGCAAAGGCGTAAAGGTAAAGCTAAAAAGGTAAAGGACCCCTGGATGGTTAAGTCCAGTCAAAGACGACTATGGGATTGCGGCGCTCATCTCACTTTCAGGCCAAGGGAGCCGGCGTTTGCCCACAGACAGCTTTCTGGGTCATGTGGCCAGCAGGTCTAAACTGCTTCTGGTGCAACAGAACACCGTGCTGGAAACCAGAGTGCATGGAAACACTGTTTACCTTCCCGCCGGAGCGGTACCTATTTATCTGCTTGCACCAACATGCTTTCGCACTGCTAGTTAGGCAGGAGCTGGGACAGAGCAACAGGAGCTCACCCCGCTGCGTGGATTCGAACCACCAACCTTCTGATCGGCAAGCCCAAGAGGCTCAGTGGTTTAGACCACAGCGCCACCCGCATCCCTCCTGCAAAGGTATGGCACTCTGCTGACCTCACAAACATTAGGAAGGAGGGATAATAGCCAATAAATATACCCTCTCCAAGCATCTATTCACATCCCAACGAACATCGTATGGATGAGGAGGAATTAAAGGAAGCACAAGGGGAAAGGGAAACACAAGGGGTACATATTCGTGTTAAGCCAAGGTGCACAAAGGCCTTGTGTGTCTCTCCTTGGCTCTAGCACCCCCTACTGTTCGGCTCCTTGCTGTCCACCCTACCAGTTCCAAGAGGCACCAGGCACCCCTGACAGAAGCGCCCAGTACCTTAAGCAGAGATAATACCGCATTCTTGGAGCTTGCCCCTTTCTACACATCGCTGCTGCTGCCGCCTGCACTGCACTTCTCTCTCTCTCTCAAATTATTGTTTAGATCTCACTATAAATACATTGCCATATATTAATCATGACAGTGGTGATTATGATTATTCTTGCTGCGCCATTGCCTATCCCACTGTGTACAACTCTTAAAAAAAAAATCCCTTCCTCCTGACCTTTCTTGCTCAACTTCAATGAGGTGATATATCCGTTCCGAAGATATATCTGTGCAGGTATTTTTTTTTCCACCTCTCAATTTGTTTCCATTTAAAAATTAGCTAATTGCTAATAAAAGAAGAAGAAGAATCGTTGACCTTTAAAAAGATAGTGCCAAGGTATTGGCTTCAAACCTTAACTTTGGCGCAGGAGGATAGAGATGGAAAAAGAAAAGAAAGGTTCCCTGCCTTGCACTTGGTACTTCTGGGTTTCTTTGACAGAATAGCCGTGGCGCTTGATGGATGCTGGAGCACTTTGCAGCTTCACTCAGACGCTCTCAGGGCGGTGAGTGGAGTTTGGGGAGCAGGTGGGAAGTGCCTTGGTCCAAATCTGGGAACTAGGAGTTCCCTTTCCTTCTGTGCAACAGATGTCTTGGGAGACCCCGGAGACAGAAGTTGCTTGGCTCTACGCAAGCGTTGTTTTCGCCCCCTGTAAAATGGGGTCTTTGCGAAAGAGGTTGCCAAGTCGGAATGCATTTCTTGTAAAAGTTCTGGGGAAGAGTGGATTTCAAAATGCCATAATGAAAAGTTACAGGGAAGTAACTCAGGCCACATTGACACCGTGCATTTATTTACCTTCCAACATGACGTGGAGGAAAATTCGGACGCACGTCTTTTGGGGCCACGCTCCCACTTTTCTTTCCTGTTGGAATTGTCTGAATTTCTGCCTTCAATATTTCACATTTTAAAAACTCCCATCAATCACTCTTCTCAAGGAACTCTGAATCATAGCTTTAGGAAGAGAATAGGAAGTCCTCTTATAGTCTTCTTGTCCAGGAGGGTCCAATAGTCAGTTTGGGTGGACGGTGTTAGGCCAAAAAATTTAGCTGCCAACTTAATATTTGGTTCACTACGTGGGTGAGCTTCACACATAATTGCAACCACTCCTGATAAGCTGCCTGGACTGAGGGGCAATATGAGGCTGTGGGCATCCATCTTTCTTGTGCCTCTGGGGTGAAGTCAAACCGCTGCATTAGCAGCACCAAAGTGACTACCCCAGGGTGCAAGCCTGGAGGTCCTGGGCGGCCCAGACATACAAGACCCCTCTCTCGGCCTCGTTGATGGGGTCCAAAGGAAGGTAGAGCTGGGCTGCAGGAGTTGCCAGAAGGAGGCGTACAAGGCGCCATACCACCGCCTTAGGGAATCACTCCAGATTTGTGTAGGGTTTACTCCTGAGTCTTTTCTTCTCCCAAATTTGTCCTGCAAGGAAGTGGAGGTTTAGGATCAGAGTTTTCCTTCTCCTAGATGGGCTCCCTTCCCAGGTGGACTAGCCCCGTCTGCCCCGTCTGCCCCTGTCTCCCTGTTTGACAGAAGAGGGACTTCTCTGATGAGGGAGCCTGGGGGTGGCAGCTGTTCTGGAAGCCACTAATCCACAGGTGGGCAGCCGAATAGAATAACAGCCGTGGATGGGGAAATCAGTCCTCAGAGGGGAGAAATAATGGAGCGTGGTCTACTATCATAATTAACGCTAATGATCTCTGAGGAGTCACTGCATATATAAAACATGAGGACACCGTTTACGGATGGCGTTCCTGAGCTCTAAAACACTCCGAGCAGTGGAGATGTTGGGCCCACAGAGGAGAGTTCAGCACTGCAGCATTCAGGAGGGATGCAAGCGATCTATTCTCAGATCAATAGGTTGCGAAATGCATCCCTCCTCTGGAGGGACTTCCTGGGCTGTTATGCTGATAAACAGCCATAGTTTTGAGGGGAGGGGGGCACTCCTTGCATGGGTTGCTGTGGAATTGCTCTCTAGGGAGGAGAGAAAGAGGAGTCTAAAAATCAACAGATTGGGAGCTGAAATGAATGCACCTCCCAGAGCGATCAGACTCTCCAAAATGGGATGGCTGCGACCCAGCCTCCTTCCACACTGATTTAGGGCAGCCCTGGCAGTTCACTGCAGACCTTATGCTGCTCACAGCTTGGTGCCCCCCCCCCCTTTTCCAGTGTTGGCACAGCAAAGGAAGATGAGAATTAACAAATACAACAAGAAACCACATCTGGAAACCAAGCTTTAGGAGGAACAGTTGAAGGAGCTGGGTATGTTTATCCTGGAAAAGAGAAGACTGAGAGGTGATAGAATGTTGTTGTTTAGTCGTTTAGTCGTGTCTGACTCTTTGTGACCCCATGGACCAGAGCACGCCAGGCCATCCTGTCTTCCACTGCCTCCCGCAGTTTGCTCAAACTTATGTTGGTAGCTTCGAGAACACTGTCCAACCATCTCGTCCTCTGTCGTCCCTTCTCCTTGTGCCCTCCATCTTTCCCAACATCAGGGTCTTTTCCAGGGAGTCTTCTCTTCTCATGAGGTGGCCAAAGTATTGGAGCCCCAGCTTCAGGATCTGTCCTTCCAGTGAGCACTTAGGGCTGATTTCCTGCAGAATGGAGAGGTTTGATCTTCTTGCAGTCCATGGGACTCTCAAGAGTCTCCTCCAGCACCATAATTCAAAAGCATCAATTCTTCGGCAATTAGCCTTCTTTATGGTCCAGCTCTCACTTCCGTACATCACTACTGGGAAAACCATAGCTTTAACTATATGGACCTTTGTTGGCAAGGTGATGTCTCTGCTTTTTAAGATGCTGTCTAGGTTTGTCATCACTTTTCTCCCAAGAAGCAGGCGTCTTTTAATTTCGTGACTGCTGTTATAGAATAGCCATCTTCAAATATCTGAAGGGCTGCTACATGGAAGATGGAGCAAGCTTGCTTTCTCCTGCTTTGGAGGACAAGACCTGAACCAATGGATTCAAATGACAAGAAAGGAGATTCCAACTAAACATCAGGAAGAACTTTCTGGTGGTAAGAGCTGTTTGACAGAGGAATGGACTTCCTTGGAAGATGGCAGACTTTCCTTCATTGGAGGTTTCCAAACAGAGACTGGAGAGTCATCTGTCAGAGATTCCTGTTTTGCAGTGGGTGGACTAGGTGAACCTGGTGTCCCTTCCCTCTCTACAATTCTATGAACAGTAATAAATCTGCTCCCCACCTCGAAATACACATAGAGAAAAACTTAAAGTAATTGGGTTAATAAATCAAATCACTTTGTCAAACCCAAGTGTCATACCATCAATCCCCATATTGGTAGCCTATATGCATGTTCCTTTGTTGCCACGTAGGAAATAAATTTGTACCAATCTGAATAAAAAAGGTCTGTCCATTTTTCATAAACATGAGTTGTTAGTTTATCCATCAATGTTAAAGCTGTGGTAGCCAGTTCCCAAACATCTCTGTATTCAACATTTTCCAATATTTGGATGATGATTAGACACAGGTGGCACTGTGGGTTAAACCACAGAGCCTAGGGCTTGCCGATCAGAAGGTTGGCAGTTTGAATCCCCGCAACAGGGTGAGCTCCCATTGCTCGGTCCCTGCTCCTGCCAACCCAGCAGTTCGAAGGCACCTCAAAGTGCAAGTAGATAAATAGGTACCACTCTGGCGGGAAGGTGAAAGGCGTCTCCGTGTGCTGCTCTGGTTCACCAGAAGTGGCTTAGTCATGCTGGCCACATGACCCAGAAGCTGTAAGCCGGCTCCCTCGGCCAATAAAGCGAGATGAGCGCTGCAACCCCAGAGTCGTCCACAACTGGACCTAATGGTCAGGGGTCCCTTTACCTTTACCTTTAGTCTTGCTGCAGTCATTAAGCTGGTGATTAGACCTTTGTGTGATGAAGTGAGACTCATACATACGATTTGGGGCAGAGTGTCCCATACATATGATTTTTGTGCAGCGTCTATCCACACAGTGCCATCCTCATCAAAACACCATCCTGTATCTCCTATATCTTACCATTTCTGCAGGGATTTTGTTACCTATCAAATTTTCCAGGGAAACAATAAATCTGGTTTAAATGGGAATATGAGACACTGTTTTGATGAGCAGCACGGAGTACAAGATAAACTGCCATGTGGAGCAGCCCTGGGTGTTCTGCTTTTACAGAGGGTGAGCCTCTCTTTGAAATGTTGGCTGGCCTCAGTCCAGTTTAAAGATGGAGGAGGAGGAAGAGGAAAACCTGCAGGGTTCTTGAAGTTGCCCATCAACAGTCACAAAGATTGAGCAAACACGCAGCTCACCTGGTCACTGTCTTTCCCACTAGGATGGGATATATTGCATTTCTTATTTAAATTAAGGTACTGTAATGTCTGTCAGCAGGAAACCACTCCTGCTGGTTGAGAGGGGGAGAAGGTTGAGGTTCAGAGTGAATCATGCAATCATAGAACTGCAGAGTCGGAAGGTAACCTGAGGGCTTAAAGCAAAATAAAAAAATTCCTTCCAGTAGCACCTTAGAGACCAACCAAGTTTGTTATTGGTATGAGCTTTCATGTGCATGCACATTTCTTCAGATACACTGAAACAGAAGTCACTAGACCCAAGTGAGTGCTAACATCAAGGCTCTTTTAAGCTCCTGTGTTTGATGGCTGGTTCACATTGTATTATACAGTCCTAGCTTTTTGAAATGGCTATTGAAAAGCTTTCTTATGGCTCAAGAACACATCTATGGGGACATCTTCTCAACCATGACTAAGTCTATTTCAATAGCTGGTGCCTCTGCCTACTTCGAAAGTAGGATAGGCTGAGAGATTGTGACTTGCCCATGGGCTTTGCAGCCAGGAGATTTGAAGCAAGGTATCTCGGGCCCATAGCCAGTGTGGCATAATGGTCAGAGTGGGACCTGGGAGAGCAGGGTCTGAATCTCCACTCAGCCATGAAGCTCACTGGGTGACCTTGGGCCAGTCATAATCTCTTAGCCTAACCTACTTCACAGGGTTGTTGTGAGGATGGGATGAAATGTGGCAAACCATGTACACCACCTTGAGATCCTTGGAAGAGAAAGGTGGTATATAAATGTAATAAACAAAACAAACAACCCCCTGCAACACAGGAATCTCAAGTCCATGACATCCAAGCTCTACTTAAAACCCTCCAAGGAAGGAGAACCCACCACCTCTCATGGGAGACTGTTCCACTGCTGAACTCTCAGAAAGTTCTTTCTGATGTTCTCCTTTCTTTCTTTTTTCTGCTATCCTATAAATATTCAACAATGTCTTTTCAGTACAGTTGGAATCCCTTTTGGACTGATTATTGGACTGCCTTGAGGGCCACCTCTCCAGCACGCAAACTTGCAAAAGGATATTGTGGAGCTGGAAAGAGTTCAGCCAAGGGCAACCCAACTGATCAAGGGAAAGGAGCTGCTCACTTATGAGGAAAGGTTGCCACGTTTGGGACTTCTTGGTTTAGAGGAAAGACGGGTTAAAGGAGGCATGCTAGAGGTTTATAAGATTGTGCACGGCATGGGGAGAGTAGAAGGTTCACGGCAGATCAAAGAAAGGGCTTCTTCATGAAGACCATAGTTAAACAATGCAACTTGCTCCCACAGGAGGCAAGAACCCACCTAAATGTCTTTTAAAAATTAGACAAATTCGTGGAGGAGAGGGGTACTGATGGCTTGACTCTGCCTCAACTGTTGGGGGCAGTGGTACCTTTTATCATGTGTGGTGGAACTGCAATGTAACTAAAAAAATCTGGGAAATGATATGTAATGAAATGAAAAAAAAATGTTTAAAATAACCTTTATTAAAAAAAAAACAGAAGCTTTGCTATGAGGAATTATAGGTACCGAAATTCCAAAAGATCAGAGGAAATTGTTTATGTATGCTACAACGGCCGCCCAGATGTTACTAGCCCAGAGGGGGAAGGGCGAGACAGCCCCAACCAGAGAAGAATGGCAAACCAAATTAATGGACTATGCTGAAATGGAAAAATTAACAGGGAAGCTAAGGAATCAAGAAGACTAGAAATTTAAAAAGGGGGTGTCAGGGAACTGCCATCGGAGCCAAGAGTGGAGGTAAGGCTCCCCAATGACGCCGGAGAGGGGACCAGCAAGGAGAGAGGGAGAGCTTCCTCTGGGGAAGGAAATCAGCGTTACGCCAGGAAGAAAGGGGAGCCTGAGAGGGCTTCGGGGGGAGGGCTCCGAGACTCTTCCAGCGAGACCAGCGGGGAGAGCACAGGACCTCCCCTTGGGACGCCCACTCTGCGCAGAAAGCTTCTGCGCAGGGAGGCTAGGCGGAGACTTGGTGTCAAAGAACTTTTATGTTGGAAGAAGTTCAGGAAACGCCCACTGACGGATACTGCCAGTGATTAGGACAGCCACGGAGAAAGGGCTGTCCAGCCAGGGAAAGGTTTTAGCCGGACAACCCAGTCTGGAGCAGTTGCGGCTTACGCACAAGCAACCCCAATTCCCATTACAGGGGGGGATGTTTATAATGTAAATACAAAATCATTGTAAACATGCTGTACGGTTTTTAATATTCAGTTGGAAGCCGCCCAGAGTGGCTGGGGAGACCCAGCCAGATGGGCAGGGTATAAATAAATTATTATTATTATTATTATTATTATTATTATTATTATTATTATATGTTAAAACAGTAGCAGGATTTTAAATACACTTGTAATGTAATTGATTATACAGTGGTACCTCGGGTTAAGAACTTAATTCGTTCTGGAGGTCCGTTCTTAACCTGAGGTACCACTTTAGCTAATAGGGCCTCCCACCACCACCACTGCGTGATTTCTGTTCTCATCCTGAAGCAAAGTTCTTAACCCGAGATACTATTTCTGGGTTAACGGAGTCTGTAACCTGAAGCATCTGTAACCTGAGGTACCACTGTACAGATACCTTAGGAGGATGAAAAATTGGAGAAGTTTGATATGCAGTTGAAAATAGAATCAGAAGGACCCATGGAGGTGATGGGGGGAAGTCAAGAGATTTAGAGTAATCACGTTATTTGAATTTTGTACTGTTTTTTAGTTGTATGTTTCTTCTTTTGTTATCTCTTTTTATTTTTTTTGTTCTCTTTTTATTCCTTTTGAAAATCAAATAAGATTTATTTATTTTAGAAAAAAAACTGTTGGGGGGCAGTAATGCTTCTGAATGCCAGATACTGGAACCTACAGGAGGGGAGAATAGTTCTGCACCCGTGTCTTTCTTGTGGAGGCAACTGGTTGGCCACTGTGAAAACAGGATGCTGGACATAGATCTGATCCAGCAGGCTCTTCTTCGGTTCTTAATGACCGCTCCCCACATTAAATGGGGGGCGCCCTTTGCGTGGTCGTGCAAAGCCCCTGGACCCTATGCGGCACCATTAGCACAGGCTTGGCTTCGCCTCCCTCCAGGTGGGATACCTGGAGGTCTCCACCTACCTAAGCCAGTTGCCCAATCCCACCAAGGTGATCAGGCCAGGTAGGGGGAAGGACCACCTGCCCACACAATAGAGGGAGGATCTTACCTGGGAATCGTCAGTTGGCTCCAGAGCTTCTCCCACCCTACCCAACCTCAGTTAAGACTTCTTTTGGGAACCAGGGAACCAGGCAGTGGGCCTTCTCGGTAGTGGCGCCCGCCCTGTGGAACACCCTCTCACCAGTTGTCAAAGAGAAAAATAACTACCAAACTTTTAGAAGACATCTAAAGGCAGCCCTTTTTAGGGAAGCTTTTAATGTTTAATAGGTTATTGTATTTTAGTGTTTTGTTGGAAGCCGCCCAGAGTAGCTGGGGGGAGCCAGCCAGATGGGCGGGGTATAAATAATAAATTATTATTATTATTATTATTATTATTATTATTATTATTATTATTTTGCAGGTTAACCTTTTCTCTACAGGTACGCAGGCACTGCTACATCTAGGTCGCTGCCTAAGGGCCGGAAAGGAATTCCCCTGCATTGGCAGGTTTGCCTTTCCCGTAGCAAAACGTCACAACTTTGGCGGTATCAGGCCTTGGGCAGAATCCTTTAGTCTATCTTCCCTGAATGGGGGGGCGTGCAGCGGTGACCCATGCCCCCCTCCTCTTTGCAGCTGCGATACCAGGGTTCCCAGTTAAAGGGGCTATTTGAGGGGAGACTTTGGCCGTACGCCTAGAGGTCGTCATTGCTCTCCCCTGCGACAGCGGTGTAACGGGGGCGGGCTCTCTTTCCTTGAACATATGTTCTCCAGAGCCAGCCCATCCCCTCCCCACACTGGATAACCCTGATGTTCCCCAGATCCCTGGTGGGGGACTGAGAGGGATAAACGCCCAATGCCTGAGCCAAGGTCTACCCACATCTGAAATATAATAAAGTTGGGGCCAATTTTCATCCCATAGCACGTTGTCTTGAGTCGTTATTCCATACAGGGGGCAGCCCAGGGTTTGGGGGACTGTCCACACAAAAGAACTTCCAGGGCCACTAGAAAGGCAGAAGTTACCATGTCAGGCCTTTCCTCATGGCCCCCTGTGAAAGGTTGCCTCAAAGGGCACAGGACCCACAGCCAATCTGGCTCTTAAAACCACGTCTCCCCTGTCACTGTGCCGGCAGAGAGGGGCCTGTCTTGGCCTTGGCAGGTGGGAAATGTAGTACGCACACCCAGTCTTAGGCCACATGGCATTCTTGCAAGGAAACACGGCAGGCAAGATTGGAGCTGCCATAAAAACAGAGGCAGTTGGCTATGTAACAGAAGGAGTGCCACAAAACCACAAGATCCTGTGGGTGTTTCAGAGCTGACATCCCCAAACTCGGCCCTCCAGATGTTTGGGGACTACAACTCCCATCATCCCTAGCTAACAGGATCAGTGGTCAGGGATGATGGGAATTGTAGTCCCAAAACATCTGGAGGGTCAAGTTTGGGGGGTGCCTGTTTCAGAGGACAGCAAAATTATCCTCCAGCAGCTGGAAAGGTGAGCATGGCCAATACAGACTAGATTGGAACTGCCATTGAAGCATAGATGTGATCACTGGCAATGTAAGTGAAGGACTGCCACAAAACTAAGAGGGTTAACAGGAGCTTTTTTTCTGGGGGTACTCACAGGTATGCAGAACCTGCACCCCTTCTTTTATAGAAGAAAAGCAGTGGTTAGAAATATGGCACTTACTGTAAACCATTTCATGGTGAGTACCAGCACCAAGAAAAGCACTGGAGTTAGCAAATGGTTTAGAGAGCAGCAAAATGAGATCAAGAAGGCACCTTTTTCCCGGTACTCTTTTCGGCTCCTTCGAAACACATCCCTATCTAGACAAGATGCTTAGAAAGTCTAGGTGATTTTAATCTGCTTTAGTATTTTAACTTCCGTATGTTTTAAAGTAGAGTTGATTTTTTAAAAATTGATTTCTCTCATTTATCTTTTGTAAACCGCTTTTAGGTTTTCTCTTTTTTGCAGTCAAGCGGTGTATAAATTTTATAAAATAAATGAGGTTCACAGAAGCAGCCGGCCTCTCCCTGTCAACTATAGAGGAGGCTGAGAAAGATTTGGGGAGGAGGGCGGTATCCCAGGGTGGCCCCTTGAAAAATCCGACACCCCCCCCCCCAGCGCTTTCGCTCCTGCTTTGCGCGCCCTGGTTGCAACGCTTCCCGCGTACCAAGCGCGCTGTCGCGGACTCTGGCGCTCGTCTCAATGTGTCAAAGTGATTGCGCGCGCCTGTGCGCGCACTTCTCTTTTAAAGTTTTTCTGCAACTCGGCTTCCTGCCTCTTCCCCCCCACACCCTCTTTCCCTCTTACCCCGCCTCCCGGCCTCTCTCCGCGATGCCTCATCCGCGCCCCTCCGCCGGGCGTCCCCAGCGCGCCTGACTCCGCTCCTCTGCCAGCAACTGCCTCGCGTCGGATCCGAGCAGCAACAAGCGCCAAGGATGCGCTCCGGGATCGCCCTCTGGGCAGGCAGTCCGGCTCGCGAAGAAAACTGACAAAGACACCAGAGCAGGTAAGATCCGCTTCGCTTCCGATTCTGCTTCAGGTTTTGTTTCTCTTTCAATACCGAAGTAAAAACTGGCTGGGAAGCTCGGTTCCAATGCGATCTTTATGGGACCGATCATGGACTCTCTTCCTGGCGCACGTGGTGAAGGATTGGCAAAATAATCTTTGGCCACTCTCGCTTGCTCAGTCCTGGGCACCCTGACATGCCTACTCCGGAGTAAGCCCAGCAGTGCCGTTCAGGAAGGAGGCAGTGGCGGAGAGTTATTGGTCTATTTCATTTATCTCATAAAATTTATACATCGCTTGATTTTTTTTAAAGGAAAAAACCTCAAAGTGGTTTACAAAAAGAAGAAAGCAATAAAATTATGGGCGAAAGCAGTTAAAGACAACTATTAAAAATTCTAAGTCAGTGACAGTGGCGTAGCGTGGGTTGTCAGCACCCGGGGCAAGGCAAGTAATTTGCGCCCCCTAGCCGTGTATTTGCGCCCCCTAACCCTACCCCTAATCCTAACCCCCAGATGTTGCGCCCGGTGCGGCCGGCCCCCCCTGCACCCACCACGCTACGCCACTGGTCAGTGATAAAAAGCACATGTCAGCATGCTACCTGGCTGGACAGGCTCGTCTAAACAAAAAGCAGGTGTTTTTAGCAGGTGCCAAAAATGATATGGTCAATAGGCAGGGAGTTCCAAAGGGCCATTGCTACATTAAAGATTGATTTATTACCAATGTGGAAGGAATATTATGTGGTGCCAGTAAGAGGGCCGGTTCTGCAGATCAAAGTGGTGGAGAAACGCCCACAGTCCTAGTTATTACTCCCAATTTGAACTTTGACTACGACCGACAGCAGATTTCCTCTCCCCCCCCCCAACCCAGAAATCACCTGGAAGTCACTGAAATTGCCTCCATCAGCTGGAGAACTTGGCCTTCACATTTCAAGTGGGCATAGTGGGAAAGATCTTCTCACTTAATACAGAAGAGGAGGTGCTGGTATCCCAGAGTTTCCCCTGGCTTTAGGCAGAAATCCTAAATCCATTTTCCTGGGAATAAGCCTCAGTGGATTTAATAGGATTTACTTCTGAACAGGCATGATTAGCCTTGCACCACAAGTCCCCATTCTCTGATAAGCATATCTATATCTAACTGAAAGTAGTGCTCCCTCCATTATAAAAGCTGGCATAAGAGCTTATTGTTTATCTATTTTTCAAAATGATCACTTAATGTAACAAAATCTCTGAATGGTTTACATCCTCCTCCCATTTTCCTTCCTTTCTTCCCTTGTCTCCCCTGATTGGAAGGTCTTTGGGGCAGGGATCTGCCCTGTTGTCCTTCATAAAAGAGGCAGTTTGATGACAATTCATGTCTACCATCACCATCATCGGTGCTACAGCAACTCTCTCCTAAACTGAAATAGTCTTCATGAGTCAGACTCAATGGGACTTGTACATGCATGACTCAATTCATCTATACGAGGTTTTTTTTAATTCATTCATTCATTCATTCATTTATACATAACATTTCTATTTCACTCTTCTTGTGCCCCTGCACCACATGGAGTGGATTGCAACAATTTAAAATTGCAACACAATTAAAAATATTAAAATACATGTGATAACAACCTTAAAAATTAATTTGTTAAAAATCAGCAATGGCCTAGATCAGAGGTTTTCAACCTTTTTGGGTCCACAGTTCTTTCAACCAACTGCATTCTTTCTGTGGCATCTGTGCTCAGGAGCCCAGTTATGTCACCCCTTGCCTGCAGAGCTGGCGGCCCCTCACCCCTTTTCAAACACCCTCCCTTGTGGAGTGGTCCCTCAGCCACTGCTGCCTCCTCCTTGGGAGTCCTCTGGGCAGCCACAGCTGCTGCCCCTGGCTCTGAGCTGCCCCCCCCACCCCAAAGTGAGGTGCCTCTTCACACTGCCCCACAGAGGCCTGGGAAGCACCCCCTGGCCAGCCCCAGAGGCACCATTCTCCTGGGGAGCTTGTAGCCAGGGCAGCTGCAACAAACAGCTGTGCAAGCCTTTGGGAAGCAGAGATATGAAAGGGCACCAGAGGAGGGAGGGAAGGAAAGAGGGAAAGAGGCCAGTGTTGCCTGCAGCACCCCTAACCATCACTCAAGGCACCCCAGGATGCCACAGCAGACAGGCTGAAAACCACTGGCCTAGATCACAGAAAAAAATTTCTGCGTATGTAAATCGTAGCAGGCAAAAGTCTGCCATAATTGTTGTTGTTTAGTCGTTTAGTCATGTCCGATTCTTCGTGACCCCATGGACCAGAGCATGCCAGGCACTTCTGTCTTCCACTGCCTCTTGCAGTTTGGTCAGACTCATGTTTGTAGCTTCGAGAACACTGTCCAACCATCTCGTCCTCTGTCGTCCCCTTCTCCTTGTGCCCTCAATCTTTCCCAGCATCAGGGTCTTTTCCAGGGAGTCTTCTCTTCTCATGAGGTGGCCAAAGTATTGGAGCCTCAGCTTCACGATCTGTCCTTCCAGTGAGCACTCAGGGCTGATTTCCTTCAGAATGGAGAGGTTTGATCTTCTTGCAGTTCATGGGACTCTCAAGAGTCTCCTCCAGCACCATGTATGATGCTGTATGATGCTGCCATAATTAAAGATGCCTTTTCTGGCTCGAGAAAGGAAGCCAAAGGGTGTTGTAGGGGTGGATACTTCATGGGGTGAAGTATTCCACAATATGGATGCAGCCACTGAAAAGTGGGCTAGTGTGGAAATGCCAGAGCATCATTTGGAACCCTAATTTTTGATGTGCACCAGTCCTATAAGGAGCGGTTGAAAGATCTGACTGTGTTCAAGCCCAGAGAAGAGAAGAATCAGGGGAGACATGATTTCCTCCCCAAAGACTACAGTAACTGTAGTTTACCACTCACAGCACCCTCACAAAGAGCCGTTCTCAGGATTATTTGTGGGAAGCCATGTGCTTCCAATGTGTGGTGTGTCTATCACGACAGTGATCTTTAAATATCTGGGTGATAGGGTTGTCACACAGGAGACATGCCAAGCGTGTTATCTGTTGCTTCAGAGGGCCAAAGAATGGAAATGGAAGATTTTGGCTAAAGGTTAGGAGAGGCTTCCTGCTGCTAAGAGATCCTGGGCAGTGGGAGCAGCCAGCCTCCAGGGGCATCCTGCTCTCCTTGGCTGGAGGCATTTCAGCAGAGGCTAGACCGGGTCATCTGCCAGGGTTGCTGTTACTGAAAGATCCTGCATTGAGCAAAAGGGCTGGGCTGCCATGGTCCCTTCCAACTCTGACAATCTATGACTCTGCATTTGTTCCTTTGCAAGGGGAAATTCCCTCTGCTCAGGGGCACTTTGTGCATTCTGGAGTTGAGTGTTGGCACTGAGCACAGGCATGGGGGACCTGAGACATGGCACAAATTAACCTCTTCCTTTGGCACTCCGGCAACCTGGCGGAAAACAAGCAAGGCTATCTTGCCACTCCAGATGCTTCCAAAGGAACAGCAACTGCAAGGAAGAGGAAGAGAAGGAGCAAAAGGAGGTGGGAGAGAGGCAATTCCGACAAGTGGCTTTTGTAGATTGTATGCATAGGAGCCTGGAGAGTTTGAATTGCTTCCTATCATATGGCTGTCCTTTTCAGGCTTTCTGGGCCAGACACCTTTCTCTTTCAAGAGATTCCTGAATGTTGCAGTTCATTCTTGAGCATGTTCCAAGGCAGAAGCTGGCAGAAAGCAGATTTGGCGTCTAGCAGGTAGATCACTGGGCGATCTGCAGTAGATCGGCAAGCCTTTCTGATTCTAAACATCTTAACAAAATTGAATAATATTGCACAAAGACAAATAATTGCCTGTTTTTCAGCCCCCTGTAAAAAAGAGCATTACCTGATAGTCTTTGGCAAGATCTTTGTTCAACTCTGCTGGCTGCTTTGAACTTAGCAACCCTGATAATTTAAGAATTCAGATGTTGATCTGTTCTGGTAGATGCAGACCAGCCAGTGCCAGATTTGCATATAAGTTAAACAAGCAACAGCTTAGGGCCCCACTCTTTGGGGGGGGGCGCCCAAAAAATGTAAAGGAAAAAAACAACTGGATGTACATTTCCAAAATATAAGATAAAATACGTATTTTGTTATGTGCAAATGGCTTTGGATACCTATTAGGTCCATAAAATACCATATTCAACACACAAAACCATCAACAATTTGTTGTTGACAAAGGACAGCTGGACATATAAAGGGCCCCATTACCTTCAGTAGCTGAGGGCCTCATCAAACCTCAATCCGGCCCTGAGACTAGCCCATTGCGTGGCTCATTCTAGTACTTGACACTGAGCCAGCATTTTGTATCTGACTCTTGTCTGGTAGACCATGAGAGTTCTTGTAAAAAGGAAGGAAAACGATCCCACCGCAAGCTTGAGGTCTGTCCACCACAGCTGCAGGGTGCCTCTTGGTCCTCACCCTCCCCACCACAAAAGCAACACACTTCCTACAACACAGCCATTGCTGCATGTTGCACAGAGAAAATCAGGAGTGGTGGGCAAGTTTCCTTTCAGGGAAGCTCTGCCACCATTCCTGAGTTTCTCACTGATCCTGTTCCCTGGTGCACTCTTTGAAAACCTTTCTTTGGTTATCCCTAGCAGCCGAGTAAGATTGTCTTCCATAAACATGGTTTTAACAGTGAGTCCGCAAGTGACTGTGGAGGCCAATTCTGGATCCACACGTCCTTCCACAGTGGGGGCATGGGTTTCCGGGCAGGAGTTGATCGCGGTGTGGATTTGCCAAGCGTGCCTTCCTCTTAGCATGTTTCTCCCTTGCGTCCTGAGTTCGAGTGTCTTCAAAGCCCATGACACCTTCGGCATGCAGCACCCTGGGTCTGGTCTACATGGGCAACAGAGAGCCCAAGGTTAGAATTAATGGAGGTGGCAGCATGGACTGTACCACCTCAGACTGCAAGTGGGAAATCAGGCTGTTGAAAATTATTTGCTATAGTACAAAAACAGCAGGGAGCCTGCAAGTAGAAAATTAGCAGCAGGAAAAGGCAGAAGTAGAAGCTGATTTTTTTTCTCTTTACAGTGAGTTTTTTGTTTTTGTTTTATGTAGCATTCAGAAATGACATTCCCCACCCACAGTCTGCAGAGATGCAATTCATTCCACCGACTCTGCTTTTGCACCTGTGCATGCAGACCGGGCCTAAATGGTTGCGGTCAGAATGGGGTGCACAGGCTTCAGGCTTGCGGGACCTATATTTTGCTAGAATCCTAAAGTCCACCAACCATCGCCAGGGCTGGGTGGGTGCAGGGCAGTTGGTGATGGCAGATACGGCGGCTCAAGTGAAGGAGGTAATTCCCAGCATATCCCTATCTGAGTTCCTAGCACCGATTTCAGAATCAGGACTGAGATTACAGAACTGAGATCCACTCCCCCCCCCGCCCCCCGCAAGCATTCTTGGGGCACTTCCACATGGCCTGTATATGTACCATTCTGTTATCAGGAAGAATAGGCAGCTCCAGCTATTTAATGAGCACAGTTATCTCACACTTACCAGTGCTCCTCCCTGTCAATTTCCTTACTCCAAAAAAAGTCTGATCTTTTAGGGAAGCGGGTTTCTTTCGCAAGACCTCCCAATCAATTATAATTGTGCAACCTGACTTTGTGTGTGTAGGACTCCCACCCTGAAAACAACATCAGTCTGGGAAAACCCTTTGTTTCAGGAGCCTTATTTGGGACTTGGGGAGGAAAGAGTTTTGTTGCCACTGTTGCCGTTGGCAAACACTTATGAGTCATATACAGTGGTGCCTCGGGTTAAGAACTTAATTCGTTCCGGAGGTCCGTTCTTAACCTGAAACTGTTCTTAACCCGAAGCACCACTTTAGCTAATGGGGCCTCCTGCTGCCGCCACGCTGCCAGAGCACGATTTCTCATCCTGAAGCAAAGTTCTTAACCCAAGGTACTATTTCTGGGTTAGTGGAGTCTGTTACCTGAAGCATATGTAACCTGGAGCATATGGAATCTGAAGCGTCTGTAACCCGAGGTACCACTGTACTATTCTGTACCTTCTGGCTGACTCTGCCTTCCAGCATCCTGCAAGTAGGATCATAGATCATAGATCATAGAATTATAGAAGTGTAGAGTTGGAAGGGACCCTGAGGATCATCTAGCCCAACCCCCAGAAATGCAGGAATATGCAGCTGTCCCATGCAGGGATTGGACCTGCAACCTTGGCATTATGAGCACCACACTCTAACCGAGCTATGTAGGATCACCCCCATGCTGTAAGCTGTTCTCAGATGTCTTCTAAATGTTAGGTAGTTGTTTATCTCTTTGACATCTGATGGGAGGGCATTCCACAGGGCGGGTGCCACTACCGAGAAGGCCCTCTGCCTGATTCCCTGTAGCTTTGCTTCTCGCAGTGAGGGAACCTCCAGAAGGCCCTCGGCACTGGACCTCAGTGTCCGGGCTAAACGATGGGGGTGGAGATGATCCTTCAGGTACACTGGGCCAAGGCCGTTTAGGGCTTTCAAGGTCAGCACCAACACTTTGAATTGTGCTCAGAAACGTACTGGGAGCCAATGTAGGTCTTTCAAGACCGGTGTTATGTGGTCTCAGCAGCTGCCCCCAGTCACCAGTCTAGCTGCCTCATTCTGGATTAGTTGTAGTTTCTGGGTCACCTTCAAAGGTAGCCCCACGTAGAGCGCATTGCTGTAGTCCAAGCGGGAGATAACTAGAGCATGCACCACTCTGGCAAGACAGTCCACAGGCAGGTAGGGTCTCAGCCTGCGTACCAGGTGGAGTTGGTAGATAGCTGCCCTGGATACAGAATTGACCTGTGCCTCCATGGACAGGTGTGAGTCCAAAATGACTCCCAGGCTGCACACCTGGTCCTTCAGGGGCACAGTTACCCCATTCAGGACCAGGGAGTCCTCCACACCTGCCCGCCCTCTGTCTCCCAAAAACAGTACTTCTGTCTTGTCAGGATTCAACCTCAATCCATTAGCCACCATCCAGAATATGCTCTAACCCCCTGAGCTATGCACTTTCCCTTGCATGTGGCTTGGGAAGAGGTGTTCTTGAAAAGCTGCATACACTTTTATTAAATTAATAGAAATAAATGAGATCACGGTTGGGGCAAGGTGAACTGGGGAAAGGATGTTTTGATCCTCAGACACACAGCAGGGGGGGGGCATTTTCCCTCCCTCACTGTGCTTCCCTTTCGGGAAAGGATGTGTGACACAGACTTTGCCCTATAAATAGTCCCTTTGCATGTTACTCATTCACAATCTCGTCTTCTTCCTCTTCTCTGTTTCTTTCTTCTGGCCTCCCACACACTCTTCTCTCCTTCCCACAGTTTGCCGTGCTCTTAACTGCAGGCCCCGCCGTGATTATTTCGCTAGCAGAACTCTCACTGCTGCTTCCTCCCCAGCGACGGTGTTTCGCCCACGTGTTTCCACTCCCTTTCGCTTCCCTCGATCGCAGGCAAAAGAGGAAAAGGACGATGCAGGCCGGCCTGCAGGGAAGAGCAAAGGGAGACATAGCCTTGCTAGTTAGTCTGTGAAGCCTTGGGATACATTTGTGTACAGAGAGTCCCTGCACATGCTCAGAGGCACTCTCCTCTCTGCAGTTGTTTCATGTGTTTCCAGACTACACCCTGGGCTTGGAAACAGGTTCTGGGGCTGAGCCCTCACAGGCAAGACAGTTAGTAAGACAGAGTTTGCACTTAATGGTTAGAGTGCCGGGCTTGGACCTGGGAGAGTCCAGAGTTCGAATCCCACACTCGGGCCTGAAGCTCACTGGGTGGTTGGGAAGTCGGTCAACTTCCTCTCTCTCAGTCTAACCTACATTGCAGAAAACAAATGAAATATCGTGAAAATCCCTGAAACGAGAAGTAATCAACTATAAATTTTATCTTATGGAAATAAACTAAATAATAAAAATCAAAAAGTTTAAGGAAAAAAATAGAAAAACCTAAAATTGAACAAAGCCTTAACAGGATGCTGGCTACAAACCTTATTTCACTGAACTATTCAGTTTCCTCAGAAGGAAATAGAGGAATCATAAACCTTAAATGACCAAATTTTTTAAAAAGGGTAAAACTCTCAAAAATTCTGAAGTATTATAATCCTCGCTCGACCTAGGTGAAGCAAAGCGCAGTAATAAAGGATTGAGGACTCAAAGGCACAGTTTCTAATACTGACTTTACAAAAAAGGTTTGAAAACCTCAATGGCAAGTTTTAGACACAGCCCAGCTTAAAGAAAGCCAAGTACAGTAATAAAGAGTTAAGAACTCATCTGTCAAAATTCTAGTACAGTAATGCCTTTACAAAAAGGTTTAGAAAACCTAAATGGTACAAATTCAAAGAAATTAATACAAGATAAGCTGTTTTAGATTTTAAACAAACTCAAGAACAGGGCTGAAACGCTCCCATGGTCTAGATGTTACTGCTGATGTTACTGCTAACCTACGGTACATTGCAGGGCTGCTGTGGGGATTAAATTAGGAGGGGGAATAATCATGTACGCCAACTTGGGCTCCTCGGAGAAGGGGGGGGGCAATAAATGAAATTAAATAAATTAATAAGTCACTTTAAATAAGTTTCTAAAACCACCCACCAAATCTGTCAGTTTGAGGAATCTGTTGATTTTGGCTTCTCTCAGTTTCACATTCTCCCTTTCTCCACATTCAAATATCAGTTTGTGATTTCCTTTCTTAAAAGGTAAAGGTAAAGGTACTCCTGCCCGTACGGGCCAGTCTTGACAGACTCTGGGGTTGTGCGCCCATCTCATTCAAGAGGCCGAGGGCCAGCGCTGTCCGGAGACACTTCCGGGTCATGTGGCCAGCGTGACAAAGCTGCATCTGGCGAGCCAGACCCGCACACGGAAACGCCGTTTACCTTCCCGCTGGTAAGCAGTCCCTATTTATCTACTTGCACCCGGGGGTGCTTTCGAACTGCTAGGTTGGCAGGCGCTGGGACCAAGCAATGGGAGCGCACCCCGCCGCGGGGATTCGAACCGCCGACCTTTCGATCGGCAAGCCCTAGGCGCTGAGGCTTTTACCCACAGCGCCACCCGCGTTCCTTTCTTACTTTTCTTTAAAGTCCTCATAAAAATTCATCAGCATCATAGTGCAAATTTCTCTTAATATGTGCATTTTTTGCAAGGAATTCCCCTGAATAGAATGCATTTTGGTATGGTATTTTTTACATCTTTATGCATATGCCTCACCCGAACATGCAGATTTTTGCACACATTGATTGGCTGGAGACAGTGACATCTTTAGCATATGCGCCACTGGGTGCAAAGATCCACCCAGCGCCCCCAATTTTACTTTAGCTGCCCCCAAAGGTGTCAAAGGTGCCACTGACCCCTCTGCCGTATAGCAGCTCAATACAATACGTAACATAATATTTTGATGTAAGAGTTAATTTCGTGTGCCATTGTGAATGACAAGTGCCGCCCTGGCGTGGCGCATCTTTGGTAAATGAGCGCACAAAGTCGAAAGTTCTTTAGTCAAACAGTAGGTATACATTTCAGTAATACCTAGGTATATATGTATTTTGTTTTTCTAGCTTGATCAAAATTATTTATTATTTCATAACAGGTAGATAGTTAAGAACTTAGTGTCCCCCAGAATTTGGCGCCCAGGTGCCCCGCACCTCTTGCATCCCCGGGTAAAGACAGCCCTGAATGGAGAAGCACGTTGCAAAAAATAAAAATGGAGAAGTGGAAATTTCGATGGAGATTCGCTTGTTGTGCGATTCAGTAGATCTGAATGGGATTTCTGTCCTTTTCTTAACTGCAGCCAAGGGGAACCATGTGAGTGTATAGCAGGGGTAATGGTGCCAATTGGGGCTAATGGGAGCTGTGCTCCCGAAATATCTGCAGGGCACCAGGTTGGGAAAGGCTGCTTTTGCCTGCTGGGCAGCCTCCCCAGGGCAGTTCCAGTCTCTGTTACCAAATTCCTCAACATGCCATGCTTGAATTCTGCTGGATTATTACGATGTTTTAACAACCCAATAGTGCAGTAGCAGGGTGTTACATCACACTATATACAAAGCAAGCAAACAATAAATAGTAAGAGAAAGAAATTGATCAGCATTCGTCTGTCTCGGGAGACAATGAAGGAGTGCGCCTTCAGAGAGGAAGGTTGCAGAGCCTGCTGTGGCTGTAGAAGCAGATATGGGAGAGACATGTTTTGTTGCAGCTGGGGCAGATGAAGGCGTCCAGTTGTGCTGCTGCAGATGCATCATGGCATTTCTTCTCTCTGCGCTCCTCCCAGTGGTCATTCTGCATAGATGTTGCTGAGACAGGAGTGAATAAATTGGGACACACCATTGTAAATCAAGACACCCATATTTCCCAAGCTGGTGTGGATGGTGAATGTTGAGCATCTAAGTCCAAAGCATAATAATGTCCCACCAGATGACATAAATGCGTTCTGGACCCTCCTTCCCTCTGGAGACACAGTTTATGTGTGATTCCCCCCACACACAATAGCCAAAGTCCGTAAGTTCTTATACCACACAGAGAAATGCCAATATTTCACCGTTTTCCCATTCTGGACTATTGAAATCCTAGCTGCAGCCAACACCCATGTCAAAAGCAAATTCTTAGGTGTTGAATTTATTGTTGCATTTTTACTGCTGGAGAACAGGAGAGGTGATTGTGGGATTTCATGCCTCGGGTCCCCAAAGGACTTGGGTGGCCTTGAGTCCTATACACCCTGACTCCTGGGGTAGCGGGTGCACCAATTGCTGTTCCCCTTTAGGCAATTTCTTGATTTCCCATTGCTGGGCTACCAAAATCCAGGCTGCAGCTAACATCCACGTCAAAAGCTCTTTAGAGTGGAGAGCTCCCATGTTGCGTCCGTGTCTTCAGCTGTGGCAAAGCCTCAACAGGTGATTGACTTAGTTTAGATATTTCTTGATATCCTTGAGACCAGAATAATGAATCTCACTGGTTTTGATGATCAGGCTCCTTCGCAAAGCCTCCCCTTCGCTTCGCTTTCTGCTGCCTCAAAGCCCATAACAGGACGTTCCATCAGGATAACAGATGGACAGCAACTCTGCGTCCCCAGACCATGTAAACAAGTTGTATAGCTCCCAGCCCTTTGCTGTTTTATTAGTCGTGGGGAACTTTGGCATTGACCTCTGTTGCGATGACTTGGGTTTATTAAACTGCCTTCTCTCCACTGCTCCTTTCATTATTATTTTTTAAGCTCGGTAGTTTATTTTCAGTTCTGCTGATGGAATGCTCACAGGCATAGATACATGTTTGTGTGTGGAAACGCCTAAGAGTTACTTGCCTGTGCGAACGTTCCCACTGCTTAGAGGCTGCTCCCCACCCCCTCCAGCTCGGGTCAATAGTTTTAATGGAGGTGAACATTTTTTTGAGTCTAGCCTTTCTGTTTTCCAATATCTTTGCGGGCTTTTTGAGTTACAATGGGTTGCTCTCAGAAGTGCGTAACTGGAACCTGTAGCACGAAGCCAATGAGTTGTAAAAAAGGGGGGGAGCATGTCTCTCCACTTCTTTCTCTCCTCTTTGATTCCCTGCAAAAGTTGCTCGGGGTTTTGCCCCTTTTCACTAGAGCAGGGTCAGCAACCTGTGGCCCTAGGGCTACAGACAGCCCTGTGGAGAAATTTCAACTGCCCTCGTAAAATAATCTATACAAACCGCTGGAAGGAGCACTGCGTCTCTGCAGCAGAGGAAGAGCGGGAAAACAGAGAGTGAATGGGAGTAGCTCCACCCACTTGGGGCTCTGGCCCCACCCACTTCTGGCTTTGGCCCCGCCCACAGTTAGCATGCAGCTCCTGACAGATGTCCAGCAACATCTGGTACAAAGACAAGAGTCACCTTCATTGCTCAGTCAAGTGTTGCCTCTAGCCCTTCTTCTTCTTCTTCTTCTTCTTCTTCTTCTTCTTCTTCGGCTGTCAGGGCGGTTCACAACATAAAGTTACAATATAAAAAGGTAAAGGGACCCCTGACCATTAGGTCCAGTCGTGGCCGACTCTGGGGTTGCACGCTCATCTCGCTTTATTGGCCGAGGGAGCCGGCGTACAGCTTCCGGGTCATGTGGCCAGCATGACAAAGCCGCTTCTGGCAAACCAGAGCAGCGCCCGGAAACGCCATTTACCTTCTTGCCAGAGTGGTACCTATTTATCTACTTGCACTTTGATGTGCTTTCAAACTGCTAGGGACCGAACAACAGGAGCTCACCCCGTCGCGGGGATTCGAACCACCGACCTTCTGATCGGCAAGTCCTAGGCTCATAAAAAGCACAAAATACGTGGTAAAAATCAGAACAAAAACAAACCAATAATAACCCCCTTCCCACAGACACATTTCAAAGGCCATAGAATGCTAATCAGCTGGACACCTGGTTGAAGAGAAACTTTTTCACCTGGTGCCTAAAGATATTTAATGAAGGCACCAAGTGAGCATTTCTGGGAGAGCATTCCAGAAACGGGGAGCCACCACAGAAAAGGCCGCTTCCTACGTTGCCACTCTCCAGACCGCTCATGGGGGAGGCGCTCAAAGAAGGGCTGCAGATGATGATTGCAGGGTCTGGGTCGGTTCCTATAGGGAGAGGTGGTCCTTGAGGTAATGCTCTCCTGAGCTGTTTAAGGCTTTGTAGGTCAAAACCTACAAAAGGGATGCAGGTGGCGCTGTGGGTTAAACCACAGAGATTAGGATTTGCCGATCAGAAGGTCGGCGGTTCGAATCCCCGCAACGGGATGAGCTCCCGTTGCTCGGTCCCAGCTCCTGCCAACCTAGCAGTTCGAAAGCACCTCAAAGTGCAAGTAGATGAATAGGTACCGCTCCGGCGGGAAGGTAAACAGCATTTCTGTGCGCTGCTCTGGTTCGCCAGAAGCGGCTTAGTCATGCTGGCCACATGAACCGGAAGCTGTACGTCGGCTCCCTCGGCCAATAAAGCAAGATGAGCACCGCAACCCCAGAGTCGGTCACAACTGGACCTAATAGTCAGGGGTCCCTTTACCTTTACTAGGTCAAAACCAGCACTTTGATTTGGGCTCAGGAACTAACCAGCAACCAATGCAGTCGGGCCAGAATTGGTGTTATATGCTCAAACCGCCTTGGCCCGGTGAGCAACCTGGCTGCTGAATTCTGCACTAGCTGAAGTTTCCGAACTGTCTTCGGAGGCAGCCCTATGTATAACGCATTGCAGGAATCTATAGGTGGCCCCTGGAAGTTTCCCACACCCCAGCACTGAGGGCTCAAGGTAGGACAGTTGGCAACCTTACATTCAAGTTCCATGCTGCTGTAAAAGGTTGCAGGCGAGGTGCAATAGACTCAGCAGGAAGAAAAGATGCACAACCCATTCTAATCAGGTCCCTTTGCTGCCTGCCGCGCAGCGGAAGAGGAGCGTATCAACTATCACCAGAAGATTATGGAAAATGTCAGTCCAAGGCTATAATCCTCCAGCCAATTCCTCTGAAAGCAGCCTGCCGACTTTGCTGGAACTACTCCAGAGTAAAGCATCTGGAGACACACACCCGCCCTGGCCCTAAATGTTTGACATGCTTTTGTTGCAAAGGTTAAATATACACACAGCATTGTCTAAAGATTAGGAAGAAGTGGCTTTTGTAAACTGTTGTTCTCACAAAGGGCTGGCCTCGGGAAGCAGACGCAGCCATTGTGCCGGCAGAGGCTTTGCCTCCTCGTCCCTGAAGCCCTTTCAAGGATGCTCTCCAGCTACACAAAGCAGCCTCTGTAGTTTGGCAAGTAAAAGATGTTGCATTTCAAAGCAAACAGTTGAAGATGGTTAAGGGCCCATCCAGCCAGGTCCCTTAGTGAGCACTGGGGTGTTTTCTGGGGGATGTGCACCCTCAAAACTTTAAGGTTGCGCACACAGCATCTCTTGCAATCCATGTCTGCTTTGCAGCTTCCCCTCCCCACAAATGCAAATATTCAGAACGCATAGGTTTCAATTTTTTATTTACTTAGTTCATAAAATTTATACAGTGGTACCTCTGGTTATGAACTTAATTCATTCCGGAGGTCCGTTCTGAAGCTGAAACTGTTCTTATCCTGTGGCACACTTTCACTAATGGGGTCTCCCGCTGCGCGCACGCCTCCAACGCGCAATTTCCGTTCGCATCCTGGGCCAAAGTTCGCAACCGGGAGCAGCTACTTCTGGGTTAGCGGAGCTCGTAACCTGAAGCGTTCGTAACCAGAGGTACCACTGTATTCCACTTGATTGTAAAAAAAGGGAAAAACCTCAAAGTGGTTTACGAAAGGAATAAAAAAAATAAAATCAAGCAATTTAGACTGTCAAAAATATCAATAATAATAACAATAATAATTTATTATTTATACCCTGCCCATCTGGCTGAGTTTCACCAGCCACTCTGGGCGGCTCCCAATCAAGTATTAAAAACAATACAGCGTTAAATATTAAAAACTTCCCTGAACAGGGCTGCCTTCAGATGTCTTTTAAAAATAGGATAGCTACTTATTTCCTTCACATCCGAAGGGAGGGTGTTCCACAGGGCAGGCACCACTACCAAGAAGGCCCTCTGTCTGGTTCCCTGTAACCTTACTTCTCGCAATGAGGGGACTGCCAGAAGGCCCTCTGGGCTGGATCTGTGTCCGGGCTGAATGATGGGGGTGGAGACACTCCTTCAGGTATACAGGACCGAGGCCATTTAGGGCTTTCAAGGTCAGCACCAACACTTTGAATTGTGCTCAGAAACGTACTGGAAGCCAATGCAGATCTCTCAGAACCGGTGTTATGTGGTCCCGGCGGCCACTCCCAGTCACCAGTCTAGCTGCCGCATTCTGGATAAATTGCAGTTTCCGGGTCACCTTCAAAGGGAGCCCCACGTAGAGCACGTTGCAGTAGTCCAAGCGGGAGATAACTAGAGCATGCACCACTCTGGTGAGACAAAACACGCAACAAAGTCCAAACACACCAGCATTCCAGATATTTGGGTAGGCTTGTCTAAACAAAAAAATGTTTTTAGCAGGTGCCGGAAAAAGCAAAGCAAAGGTACCCATTTGATGTCAATAGGCCTTTTCGTGGCGTTCCAGTTTGGTTGCAATTTGCTTTGGGTTGCCTTGGGCAAGGTAAAGCGACTAGCAAATTTAATAGATAGATAATTTCGTCCTAGGGCAGCCTGATCTTGTGGCGACTTCAGTTCGCTTCTTGGTCGTGCAGCCACTCCCACGCACTTCCTGTTAGTGCCGTTTCGGTGGAAACGAGTGAAGGTTTAGCATGGAGATTACATCTTTTATGCTTTAAAAACAACAACAGGTGATGGGGCAGAAGGTCGCCTGGGGCCCCGTGGGACTCTGGCACTAGGAGAGCTGGCTTCCTTGCTGTTGCCGCTGGATTGGTTGGCATTTACGGAGCTGGTTAGAGGTTGCGTGGCCATCTGCCGGGATTTCTTTGGTTAGACTAGATGTCCTTTGGGGATCCCTCCCGAATCGACAATCCTATGAGTCTATGGAAAGCAGGAGGGGGCGGGTGCCTTTTGCAATGCTCCGTTGACACAATAAGAGTGCATTAATGGTGGATTCATACTGGACCATCCTCACATCTTTTTGCTCCCACGTCATTGTCACCTGGAGGGGAGTGCTTGCTCTATAGCTCAAAAAAAAACAACAATACCACCACCAGGACATTTACTGATTGGAAACCAAGCAGTAGGGCCACCCCAAAGCTTTTTGCAGGTCAAATAATATTGAAAGGGGGTTCGTTTATTACTGCCCTGAGCAAAAAAATGAAAAATTAACAGATGAACAATGAAAAGGACATCTGGAGAGGCCCTTTCTCAGGTTAAGCCCCACTGAATTTGCTGAGGCTCACTCAGAGGGGAAATGCAGACGATTGCAGTGGACTTTTCCCTTTGCCTTTCCAGATGATGATCTTAATCTGCCCCATTTTGCAGCCTGGATATCTCCCCTGTGCACTCTCTCTCTCTCTCTCTCTCTCTCTCTCTCTCTCTCAAAAAGTGTTCACGTCAATGGCCTGCCTGTCACCCATTCTCATTTTCGGACGCCGCTGTGAATGTGTCGGTTTACAAAGTGTTACTCCGACTCGAGGCTTGCCACTTCCCAAATAGGGGAAGTGTGAAGAGCATACGTGGAAACTTTGAAGCATCCTCTGGTTCTTGTGCTGTAAATGAGCGGGTTTTGTTTCCTTCTGCTTCATATTTTGTAACCTTTTCTCCGTGAGGCATTAACATATGAAAAAAGATGGTTAAATATTTGTTTGTAAGGCAGAATGAACCCCTAGGCTCCCGTGATCTTAAATTAAACTGAAGTTTGGGGGAACAATGCTTCACTCACAAAATACTGTTATGTGTTTTGGAGGGGTCAGTTTGGATGATACCTGAGGGTCCCTTCCAGGCCTGCTTAGAATCTAGTAGAAGAGGCTGCTGAGCCAGCCCAACCAGTTCCTTTGTTAAGGGAATGGGGTTGCACTAGATGACAACGATTCTATGATTCTATGCATGGCTTTGGCTGACCAGTTGGGTTCTGCTAGTTACCATATCCAAAGAGGCTGCTCTGTTGCCATGGAGACAAATGCACGGGGCCTTTTCTCACCACAGAGCATGGGCCAAGTGAGAGCTGTGTATGAAAGAGTTGTATCTGTGGGTTTGGACTGTGCTGGCAGCTGCAGAGACATGCCTTGCTCTGTGTCTGACCCATTTGCCATGCCAAAGTGACCTCCCTCGGGTGGAAGCCTGGACAGTGTGGATGGAAGTCCTAGGCTGCCCAGATGACTAGATGCTCCTCTCAGCCTCGCTGATGGGGTCCAAAGGAAAGCAGAGCATGATGTTTGGCACCAGCTGGGCTGGCCAGAATTACTCCTGAGCCTTTTCTTCTCCCAAAGATGTTCCATGAGGCAGCGAAGGTTTAGGATCAGAGTTTTCCTTCTCCTAGATGGGCTCCCGTCCCAGGGGGACGAGAACACCTGCCCCTCACTTCCCTTTACAGCAGTGGGTAATACAGCAGTTGCTAATCCCCTCTCTAGAGTGGGTGAGGGGTGCAGATGGCACTGTGGACTAAACCTCTTGGGATCAGAAGGTCGGCAGTTCGAATCCCCATGATGGAGTGAGCTCCTGTTGCTCTGTCCCTCCTCCTGCCAACCTAGCAGTTCAAAAGCACACCAGTGCAAGTAGATAAATAGGTACCGCTGCAGCAGGAAGGTAAACAGCATTTCCGTGCACTCTGGTTTCCGTCATGGTATTCTGTTGCACCAGAAGTGGTTTAGTCCTGCTGGCCACATGACCTGGAAAGCTGTCTGTGGACAAATGCCAGCTCCCTCGGCCTGAAAGCGAGATGAGCGTCCCAACCCCATAGTCGCCTTTGACTGGGCTTAACCATCCAGGGGTCATTTACCTTTACCTTTTTTACCTAGTGGGTAATAGTAATAACAGTAGTAGTAGTAATAGTAGCAATAGTAGTTGTTGTTTTAATGGTTTTCTGGCCTAGCCCTCCTTCCATAGACTTCAAGTATCACTTTCCTGTGAGTTTTCAGCCATCATTGCCCCATATTAGGCAGTCATCTGTTCTATCTTTCTGTCCACATACTGTACTGAGTTATCCATTATTTCTGCCAGCCTTGCTGCGGTAGGAGAGGAATCTGAATTAAGCCATCTCAGTTAGAGAAACCCAGTGGCGGTTGCATAAAACAAGGGAATCAAAATCCAAATGTCCGGAAGAAAGCAAAATAACTAGGTATTAAAGCAACTAGGCTATTCTCTGTGGGCAAACAGCGGGGAGATATTGGCAGGGATAGAGGTGCATGCTAAAGAATGCCAGGGAGGCTGAGAGGAACCCTTCTGCCTCTTGTTCAGTCACCCAGGTGGGTGGGCAGAGGCCACAGAGGTTGGGGTGCAACTCAGCCGGAGCAGGGATACAAAATAAATTGTAGGGAATACATCAGGGTTTTTAAAACAACCTGAAATTATGCAATAATTTCTTTGCAGTAAGGGCTATCAGAAGGTTCGTGGGTGGCGCTGTGGTCTAAACCACAGAGCCTAGGACTTGCTGATCAGAAGATTGGCGGTTCAAATCCCTGCGGCGGGGTGAGCTCCCGTTTTTTGGTGCCTGCTCCTGCCCACCTAGCAGTTCGAAAGCACGTCAAAATGCAAGTAGATAAATAGGTACCGCTCTGGCAGGAAGGTAAAGGGCGTTTCCTTGCACTGCTCTGGTTCACCAGAAGTGGCTTAGTCATGCTGTCCACATGACCCGGTAGCTGTCTGCGGACAAATGCCAGCTCCCTCGGCTTATAGAGCGAGATGAGCACGCAACCCCAGAGTCGTCCGCAACTGGACCTAATGGTCAGGGGTACCTTTACCTTTAAGTGCTAACAGATCCCCCCCAGCTAGAAAAGCAGGGTCCCCCCCCCGATTAGAAAATTAAAATCCAGATATCAGCCTGTGCAGAGGTTCAGTATGAGCAGTTGGCCAGAGACGTATGCATATGAGTCATATGCAATGAAATCCAATGTGATCGGCTCCTTTACTCCCTGATTTTTGCATTGTTATTGTTTTGTTTTGTTTTAAATAAATTTTTATTAAACTTTTCCATAAAATCTCCAATCATACATAATTCCACATCACATATTTTAGCTTATTGGACCTCCCTCAACTTCTCTGACAATCATTAGTAGTTAAATTTCTATCTTCACGTTCCTTAATTTTGATATTGCCTTTAAGTACAATATTTCTGTCCTCATTTACATTCTTGCAATATTCCTTATTTTTTCACAAAGCTTCTTTAAAACACACTAGCGTTGTATGTTCCTCACATACAGTTTTCAAATATTCTCTAAATTTTCCCCAGTCCTCTAAAAACTTATGGTCCCTTTGAAATCTGATTTTTCCAGTTAGTTTATCCAGTTCTGCATAGTCTATCAGTTTTGTTCTCCATTCTTCCAAGGTCGGTACTTCTTCTTGTTTCCATTTTTGAGCCATCAATATTCTCGCTGCTGTTGTTGCGTACTGAAAGAGTTTACAGTCCCTCTTATTTATGTCCGTTCTAGTTATTCCCAGCAAGAAGGTTTCTGGTTTCTTAACAAAGCTATATTTCAGCATTTTCTTTAACTCGTTATAAATCATTTCCCAGAACCCCTTTACTTTCTTACATTCCCACCACATATGCATAAATGTACCTTCTTTCTCTTTACATTTCCAACATTTGTTACAAGTTTTGTACATTTTTGCTAATTTGGCTGGTGTCATAAATCATCTATATACCATTTTCATAACATTTTCTTTTAATGTAGTACATGCTGTAAACCTCAGATTTCCATTCCATATTTTTGCCAGTCATCCATATCTATATTATACCCTAAATCTCTGGCCCATTGAATCATTACCACTTTTACTTCCTCATCTAACGTGTGCCATTCCAATAAAATTTTGTACATTTTTGAAATTATCTTACAATCATTATTGACAATTTCTGTTTGGAATTTTGAATCTTTTTCTTTATACCCTTTTTCTTTCACATCTTTTTTAAACATATCACTTATCTGGTAATAGTGCAACCAATCATATACATGTTATTTTACTTGCTCATATGGTTTCAGTCTCCATTTCTCTCCTTCTTTCACCACCAAATCTCCATAAGTAATCCATTCACTCCTCATATTAATTTTTTTAACCCCTATAACCTCTAATGGGGATAACCAATGTGGGACCCCCATTTCTAGTATATTTTTGTATCTGTCCCAAACTTCAATTAACGATCTCCGGAAGATATGGTTTTCAAACGATTTGTAACCCTTTTTCTTTTCTTTCCATAGATGCGCATGCCACCCAAATCTGTTATCAAATCCTTCTAAGTCCAGGAGTTTTGTGTTTTTAAGTTTTATCCATTCTTTTAACCAGCAAAGACATGATGCCTCATAGTATAGCTTCAGATCTGCTAGAACCTCCAAACAAGCATTGTTATTGTTATTAACCCCAGTCCTGCTGATAACTTCATCCAGTCCCATTATGGCTACACTTCAATGCCACACAGCCACACAGCCAACCGGATCCCAGCAGTGGGATTGGACAGAGGAGCCCTGGTGCAGATATGGAGGAGCACCTCGCCACATTCACTGTGCTTCCTCCAGTTTCCTGTTGAGTGATGGGTGGGGAGTGCTCGTACTTCCTCAGAGCCCCAGGAGAGCAGCTGGGACCATTGCAACAGAAATTCGCCAGAGCTAGGCGTTCACTTAGAGTAGTGGTGGCCGGACTTGTCCCTCTGGCTGTTTTGGGACTGCAATTCCCATCATCCCTGACCACTGGTCCTGTTAACTAGGAATGATGGGAGTTGTGGTCCAAAGGCAGCTGGGGGGCCAAGTTTGGCCACCACTGCCTTAGAGGCATGCTCTGCAATGGAGACACATCTGGGCCCAGATGCGAAAGGCGCGGCAGCTGGAATTGCTGCTATGCCATCCAACAGGTGAAGGCAGGGGGGTTGTGGCTCTTTGCTTCCCTTCCACCTCCACTGGGGCCTGCAGGAGGCGGCCGCAGAGTGGACTGGACCATTTCAGACGGCGTAAAAAGGATGCCATTTTTGAAGAGTTTCCCCAGGCTAAGGAGAAGCCCTCTGTCAGCTTCAGGCACAAACATTGCATGTTTCCGCAGGCATTTTATGGGGAATTTTCGTTGTTCATATCTTTGCATGCTTTTATTTTTTGCTTCAAATTTTATGCACCCTCATTTAAAAAAGTTCACAGTTCAGTATATAAAGGCCTTCAAACAATAAATCAATTGGCTGGTAAAAAAAGAAAGGAAAGGAAAGGAAAGGAAAGGAAAAAGGAGAAAGGAGAAAGGAGAAAGGAGAAAGGAGAAAGGAGAAAGGAGAAAGGAGAGGAAAGGAAAAAGGAAAGGAAAGGAAAGGAAAAAGGAAAGGAAAGGAAATTCGCCAGAACTGCTGTTCAGCCACCCCAGGTCCTCAATACCTACTGCTCAGGATTGCACCCCAGGGAGGTCATTTAGGTGCTACTAGCGCAGAGGTTTGACTTTGCCCCCAGAGGTGCACTCCATTGCCTCTCGTGGCAGACGGATGCCAAACAAGCAACTAAGGGCCCACCTGCTTTCTCTCCCCACCCAAAGTCCCAAGCACAGTAACTTCTCCTCCTAGGACAGTTGCTCTTCCAGGCCCCAGATAATTTGGGTCCCTTAAAATCCATCTGAAATGCTGGTCATCTTCACCTTTCATGGCTTTTCCATTTTGTCTGCTTTAACAAGGCTGCCTTTTTATCCGGGATGAAGACTTCTGTGTTTCCTGAAAGCAGATCCATTTATTTATGCTTGCCATTTTCATCGTACCTTTCCTCCAAAGAGTCCATAATGCCTTACAAGGTCCACCTCCAATTTCATCCTCACAAGAACCCTGCTCCAAGTTCACCTAGTAAGCTTCACAGCCAAGTGGGAATTTGAACCCAGATCTCCCTGGTATCAAACTGGCACTGCGACACCACAGATAGGCTTGGGTTGGCCAGCATGGTGTGGTTGTTAAAGTGTCAGACCAGGGTTCAAATCCCTCGCTTGGCCACGAAGCTCTTACTGGGTGACCCTGGGGTTCAGTCACTGCCTTTCAGCCTAACCTACCTCACAGGGTTGTTGTGTGTATTCAGTGAGGAGGAGGAGAACCATGCATGCCACGTTGCACTCCTTGAATAAAAAGATGGGATAGAAATGCTTCATGGTTGAGGGCGGACTTGATTTATTATATTTAATAATCATAAAGGTAAAGGTAAAGGTACCCCTGCCTGTACGGGCCAGTCTTGACAGACTCTGGGGTTGTGCGCCCATCTCACTTAAGAGGCCAGGGGCCAGCGCTGTCCGGAGACACTTCCGGGTCACGTGGCCAGCGTGACATCGCTGCTCTGGCCAGAGCCAGAGCCAGAGCCGCACACGGAAATGCCGTTTACCTTCCCGCTGGTAAGCGGTCCCTATTTATCTACTTGCACCCGGAGGTGCTTTCGAACTGCTAGGTTGGCAGGCGCTGGGACCGAGCAGCGGGAGCGCACCCCGCCGCAGGGATTCGAACCGCCGACCTTTCGATCGGCAAGTCCTAGGCGCTGAGGCTTTAACCCACAGCGCCACCTGCGTCCCATTTTAATAATCATAATAATAATAATAAAATATTTATATCCCACCCTCCCCAGCCGAAGCCGGGCTCAGAGCGGCTAACAACAATAAAAGTAACACAGCATTCTATAATCAATTCATTCAATAATCAATTCAAATCAAATTAATGGCAACCATTGGGCTAGAGTACTATGAGGATTACCGAAGGAGGGGGTCAGGCTGTGCCTTGGCCAAAGGTCTGGTGGAACAGCTCTGTCTTGCAGGCCCTGCAGAAAGATGTCAAGTCCCGCAGGGCCCTAGTCTCTTGTGATGGAGCGTTCCACCAGTTTGGGGCCACAGCCGAAAAAGCCCTGGCTCTGGTTGAGGCCAGCCTAACCTCCCTGTGGCCCAGGATCTCCAAGATGTTTTTGTTTGAAGACCGTAAGGTCCTCCGTGGGACATACCAGGAGAAGCGGTCCCGTAGGTACGAGGGTCCTAGGCTGCATAGGGCTTTAAAGGTTTAAACCAGCACATTTCTATGTGCTTTGCATTCAAATGAATTGCAAAGTGGCTTACAAAAATAAATAACAATAACATCCTAGAATTGTAGAATTGGACGTGGCCCTGAGGGTCATCTAGTCCAACCCCCTGCAAGAATATGCAGCTGTCCCAGGCAGGGATCGAACCTGCAACCTTGGCGTTATCAGCATCATGCCCCTAGTAATTCACAAATGTGGCATAAAACATATGGACTAATTAACAAATCGTAAGTAAAACAATTACAGTCTAAAAACGCTATTAACAAAACAACTAAAAGAAAGAAAGAAAGCCAAATAGCACAATTACAACAAAAGCCACATTAGCGCATTAACAAAGCACTACGACATTCATAATCTATAAAACAATATTAACAACATCAACAAAACAGCAGCCAAAAAATAAACTAAACACTGTTGAATTCATGCACACTCCCCACATTCCCAAGACTCATAATCTTTCACTCTGTTCAGCTCATTAAAATGCACATACACATAATGTCCGTGGCAGCAGCTCTCTTCTGAAGGTGGGGCAGCGCAGGTGAAAGCAACCCCCCACACACACACACAGTGGCAAACAGAGTCTCTCTCCCCTCACAGTTCTTCCTCTGGAAACAGTTGCCTTATGAAGGCTCCTGGGATTGGAGGGTCAGCCAAGGCAGGTGGGAAAAGCCATTGCCTGATGGCCAGCATAAAGTCTTGCTCCCCTCACCCAGATCTCCCAGATTGCCATCGGATACCCTAACCACTGTACCACACTGTCCCACACTGGCGTTTCTCCTACTGACAATTCTCACCTTGTTACTGATCACAGGCAGTGCCGGATTTACATATAAGCCAAACAAGCTAGAGCTTAGGGTCCCACTCTCTTGGGGGCCCCCAAAAAATTAAAGGAAAAAAACCCCTAGATGTACATTTTCAAAATATAAGATTAAAATAAAATAAAATAAAATAAAAGAACCTGCAGTGTGTATTTCACTATTAATATACTTCTTCTTGTGGAAGACAGGAGTGCCTGGTGTGCTCTGGTCCATGGGGTCACGAAGAGTCGGACACGACTAAACGACTAAACAACAAATAAAGGTAAAAGGTAAAGGTACCCCTGCCCGTACGGGCCAGTCTTGACAGACTCTGGGGTTGTGCGCCCATCTCACTTAAGAGGCCAGGGATTCGAACTGCCGACCTTTCGATCGGCAAGTCCTAGGCGCTGAGGCTTTAACCCACAGCGCCACCTGCGTCCCGTGTAAACAACAAATACTTCTTCTCAATTATATTTCAGTTCAACAATTACTTTGATAAAATACATGTTTTGTTATGTGCAAATGGCTTTAGATACCTATGAGGTCCAGAAATTACCATATAGCATATATTCAACACAAAAAAGTGACAATTTGTTGTTGACAAAGGACAGCTGGACATATAAAGGGCCCCATGACCTTCAGTAGCTGAGGGCCGCATCAAACCTCAATCCAGCCCTGGTCACAGGCAGAGGAATTGGAGTGCATGTGATGAAAGATGGTAGTGAAAGAAGCCTTTACTGAAAAGTAGAAGAACCCCAAAGTGTTAACCCAGTTACTGCAGAAGTGTGTCCACATGACACTTCGTGTTTGTGTTTTATGCTTGAAGTTTCAGTGCCTCTGCCCATCTTCTCTTCCACAATGACTTCATTAGCAGCAAGCTGCTAATTAAATTCCATATTTATGATTGGAAAATAAAACCATTCGACCCTTTGAAAATAGATTTTTACGACTCTGAGCTGTGGCAGCTGACTCAGCAATTAAGAATGTGCAAAGCTGGAAACTTAAAGGCTTCCATGAGGAAGATAAACAGAATGAGAAATGACAGATGGAAAGGCTTGTCGGAAATCCCACCTCATTTCTGGGCTGTGTTAATTTTTCAGCCAAAAACAAAAACACAAAAGCGTCATGTTGCGTGCGTGCTTTCCTCAACACCCTGTGTGGCTCAAGAGATCAATATCAGCTGCTTCTACAGAGGGCTTTTGGGGTAGCCGTGTATTGCTATTCTAAGCACCAAAAAACCCTACAGAACTTGATACTGGACAGGACATTCAGCCTGTTGAGAATCTTGCACTGTTTGCAGGGAAAGGGCAGGTTTCTAGACCTCATGATTGCAACAATATGCAAACTAGTGTGTGGGTGATATCTGCTGTAATCTCAGAAGATGGATAAGATTTCTGGAGGTTGTAGGCAGCACCTCAGTATCCTCCTTCATTGTGTACTCTTCCTCCTGATTAGCAAAGCCAAAATAATTATGCAAAACCATTGTCAGTATTTGGAGTCAGCAATAAAAAAATCCCACAGGTATCAGTGAAGTTACTTCTTCATTCAAATAAACCAAAATAGTGCAGGCCTAGTGATCCTACCAACTCCTCTCAGTAGCTCTTGCCCCAAGGAGGCAGCTGTGAGCACTGAAGGTCTTCCCACAGTCCCCTCCTCTCCAGGGTTTCTTTCCAAGCAATCTGAGACTTTGTCTGTGCACAGTCAATCTCTCTTCTGCTCTTTTCATGTGTCTGTTGGTTCTGGGAGATCAGGGGAGGAGAGCTAGTCACAGCAGGAAGGGAAGATTCCCCGGCTTCTGCAGCAGTCTGTCTCCATTCTGCTTCTTCGCTTCTGCCTCTGAATCTGGACTGCTCTCTGCCCCAGCCTCTTCCAGCTCACTCAACCCTGTTGCCTCTCCAGATTATTATTATTATTATTATTATTATTATTATTATTACTTATACCCCGCCCATCTGGCTAGGCCTCCCCAGCCACTCTGGGCGGCTCCCAACAGAATATTAAAAACACGATAAAACATCAGACATTAAAAACTTCCCTAAACAGGGCTGCCTTCAGATGTCTTCTGAAAGTCATAGAGTTGTTTATTTCCATGACATGACGGGAGGGTGTTGCACAGGGCAGGCGCCACTACTGAGAAGACCCTCTGCCTGGTAATCTGTAACCTCACTTCTCATAGTGAGGGAACCACCAGAAGGCCCTCGGACCTCAGTGTCTGGGCTGAATGATGGAGGTGGAGATGCTCCTTCAGGTATACTGGGTTGAGGCCATTTAGGGCTTTGAAGGTCAGCACCAACACTTTGAATTGTGCTCGGAAATGTACTGGGAGCCAGTGTAGGTCTTTCAGGGCTGGTGTCATATGGTCTCAGCAGCCACTCCCAGTCACCAGTCTAGCTGCTGCATTCTGGAGCTGCAGTTTCCAGGTCACCTTCAAAGGTAGCCCCACGTAGAGCGCATTGCAGTAGTCCAAGTGGGAGATAACTAGAGCATAATAATAATAATAATAATAATAATAATAATAATAATAATTTATTTGTACCCCGCCCATCTGGCTGGGTTTCCCCAGCCACTCTGGGCGGCTTCCAACAAAGATGAAAAGTACACTAAAATGTCACATATTAAAAACTTCCCTGAACAGGGCTGCCTTCAGATGTCTTCTGAATGTCAGGTAGTTGTTTATCGCTTTGACATCTGATGGGAGGGTGTTCCACAGGGCGGGCGCCACTACCGAGAAGGCCCTCTGCCTGGTTCCCTGTAACTTGGCCTCTCGCAGTGAGGGAACCGCCAGAAGGCCCTCGGAGCTGGACCTCAGTGTCCGGGCAGAACGATGGGGGAGGAGACGCTCCTTCAGATATACTGGACCGAGACCGTTTAGGGCTTTAAAGGTCAGCACCAACACTTTGAATTGTGCTCGGAAACGCACTGGGAGCCAATGTAGGTCTTTCAAGACTGGTGTTATATGGTCTCGGGGGCCTCTCCCAGTCACCAGTCTAGCTGCCGCATTCTGGATTAGTTGTAGTTTCCGGGTCACCTTCAAAGGTAGCCCCACGTAGAGCTCATTGCAGTAGTCCAAGCGGGAGATAATCATAGCATGCACCACTCTGGCGAGACAGTCCGCAGGCAGATAGGGTCTCAGCCTACGTACCAGATGGAGCTGGTAGACAGCTGCCCTGGATACAGATTTGACCTGTGCCTCCATGGACAGCTGTGAGTCCAAAATGACTCCCAGGCTGCGCACCTGGTCCTTCAGGGGCACAGTTACCCCATTCAGGACCAGGGAATCCTCCACACCTGCCCGCCTCCTGTCCCCCAAAAACAGTACTTCTGTCTTGTCAGGATTCAACCTCAATCTGTTGAGCATGCACCACTCTGGCGAGACAGTCCATGGGCAGGTAGGGTCTCAGCCTGCGTACCAGATGGAGCTGCTAGACAGCAGCCTTGGACACAGCTTCCGACACCTCCTCCTCCCAGCCTTCTCTCTCTGATCACTCATCGTCATCCCACCACCAATCCCCTGGCTTGGAGCCTTCTTCCCCTGGGGGGGGTTCCTTTGGGGGTTCCCCAGATGGTTCCCCCTCCACTCTCTGCATCCAGCCAGTCCATGGCAGCCGTATACAGAGGCAGAATCAATTATGCAAAATAAGAGGAAAATGTGGACAGCGGCTTAATTTGTAGGAACTGAGCTTTCCATAGCACCAGTAGCTTAGTGATAAATTCAGAAGCGCAGAGTCCCTTCACAGCCACTGTGAAGCCACACATCCCCCAAAGATTATACAATAATCATCACAAGGGTGCATTGCAGTGATTGGTGCGGATCTCTTTGTGTTCCCTTTCTACTGTTTTCTATGCATTTCCATGGGCAAATGATTTTGGTGTGCTCCAATATCTTATCTCAGAGTGACTTAGGTTGTCTTTTCCTTGAAGTTCCATTGCATGTAAGAGAACCTGCACACCGTTCTCTTGAAACTGAAGCACTTTGTGTTCCTAAATGCTTAGCTTCAGAACATATTGTGGACTCCCCTTGCTCGGACATCAGTCATGGAATGCTTCAGCTGAGATTCCTGCATTGCAAGGGGTTGATTCTATATAGTACAACTCCTTGACGTTCTTCCTTTGTGACTTCTCCAGAGTGATCCTAGGAGCCCATCCTCAGTGTCGGGCTCCAGTCACACCTTCTCAGTGGCTAAAAGGCTCTCCTTACAGTCTGATTGGCCAGTTCAGGGATCCTGGAGACAGAGACCCTGCTGCAGAAATAGAATTGGATCTTCAATCCCTCCACCCCCCACAATCCTGAACTACAACACCTCTGCTTAGCACAGAATTTGGATTATTTTTGCACAGTTTCGGGGGTAGTTTGTTTCATTATCACACCAAATCCATGCTTGCAATTTCTCATTATGGCGGATAGGATGGTTCTTCTTTGTTCCTAACTACAATTCTACGATTCTGTGATTCTGTGAAAATGGCTAAAATGGAGGCAAAGCTTATGAGTTTCATGAAGGGCACTCCAAATGATCAAGCACCAATTCCTGAACATTTAGACAGCAGTACTTTGCTTTTTTGCTGTCTCAGTGGGGATGGGTGATTTTGTCAATTTCTATTCTCTCAGGTTCTCATGTTTTCCAAACCTAAAATTATCCACATTTCTGCAGCAATTTACCATGGAAAAAAAATCCTGGCAAACATTCACGAGTGTTTTCGTGTAACTCTCTCCTAATAAACACATTTTTGCATGCCGTTTTGACTAAGATACACATTTTTGCAATGCAGCTTTCCCTAAACAGATGCAATTTTTAATGCTACGTTCATTAAGGTGTGTACGATTTCCCCTAATCTCTGTATTTTTGTAGACAGCTCCTGGAAAACTGCAATTCAGCATTCAGAGAACTGTGGATTTCAAATGATGGCCGTGCTTCAGTTTGTGTGTTGCTTTAGTAGTTTTGAAACAGATAGTTTTGCCTTTAAATGCAAACTGAATCAAATTCCTCCCCCATCGCACCCCTCAGACAAATATCGGGGGAGGGGGTGTGCAGTTGATGGTCTGGGGGTCGATTTTCCAGGTGCTGCTCTCCCCCCCCCCATTAAACGCCCTCTCTAGGTGGCGAGGACGTTTTCTGGCTCCCAGATAAAACTTCCTTTCTGGTTTTCCCCTTGTAAGAGGAACCACGCTGCATTGCTGCAAGCTTCTCTCTGCCTCTGAACAGAGAAGAAGGGGGAAGCAAGGCTGGCCCCTGCCCCCCCCCACCCCATGCTAAATATAGGCACCAGGTTTACAAAGGCCAGCAATGGGTGGGTGGCTGGTTCCGGAAGCACGTTGCACCGTTCCACAGCAGCGATGCTTTCAGGGGTGCAAGCAGAGCAAGAGGAAGAAGGCCAAGATGGTGGGACAAAACATGAGCGGTTCTGCCACTGAGCGGCGGAACAAGGTGGTGGTTTGAAAAGCTCCGAAAGTGAAGCTTTCTCTTGGACTGCTCTCCAGCAACAAGAAGTGTCTTCCTGCAAGGTTCTAAGGTAGGCTCTCAAATTGACTCAGCTCCTACTTGGGTTTCTGCAGAATCTCTGGAACTTTAGAGAAGGAGTCTGGCTGCCTCTTCTCCCTGCCCTTCCAGACGCTGTCGGACTCCAATTCCCAGAAGCCTCAGCACCCCAGCATGGCCAATGGTCAAGGGTGATGAGAGAACACCCAGCCTCCCATCCTGGTCTCTGCAGGACCTGCAGGAGTTCAGCATCTACAGGAATGTCTTGTGATGCACTCGCTGACTTATTTTGTGACACTGCCCAAAATCGATGGGCACCCTTTGAGGGACCTCCTCTGTTATCTGAAGTTAGGTGGGTGGTGAACATGGAGGGAGAGCCTCTCCACTGATGGTGCCCCGTCCATGCAATGTCCTCCGCAGAGGAGGAGGGATGTGGGAGGAAATTTGAGCCAGTTCTCAGTTCAAGCCGAATTTAGCAAATTCGCTTCTCAAAGCAATATGGAAACTGAAGCACCGCTGTCACTCAAAATTCGCACTCATCCGAAATTTGCTGTGCAGATCTCCAACCCAAGGATGTTTACAAACATGCATATATTAGGGAGAGGTGTGCAAATGTGTGTCTGTGTGTGTGTGTGTGTGTGTGTGTGTATATATTTCAGCAAGAATGCATCATATTAGGAGAAATTGCTTTTAAAAATGTGTGGATTAGTGCATTTGGAGAAATTTGCACTAAAATGCTGATGAATTTTCATGATAATTTTCCCCCGTGTTTTTTTTTTTTAAGTAAACCACTTGGGGAGGTTGGGAATAAATAACCCAAAAAAAGGACCCTCTGGGTGTATGAAGTTTATACTCTGTATGCACAGTTGTGCTTTTTTAAGGTTTTTTCCACAATGTTGCTGAATGTACACAGGACATGGAGCCAGCGGGCATTATCCTGCTCTCTAACCGCCCCCCTCCAAGAAAAATCCATGCACACACACACACACACACACACACACATTCAGTCCAACCTAATATAGTACTGTGGTACCTCGGGTTACAAACACCTCCGGTTACAAACACTTCGGGTTACAGACTCTGCTAACCTGGAAGTAGTACCTCAGGTTAAAGAACTTTGCCCCAGGGTGAAAACAGAAATTGCATGGCGGCAGCAGCGGGAGGCCCCATTAACTAAAGTGGTCCCTAAGGTTAAGAACAGTTTCAGGTTAAGAACGGACCTCTGGAACGAATTAAGTTCGTAACCAGAGGTACCACTGTAAAAGGTAAAGGTAAAGGGACCCCTGACCATTACATCCAGTCGTGACCGACTCTGGGGTTGCGGCACTCATCTCGCTTTATTGGCCAAGGGAGCCGGCGTACAACTTCCGGGTCATGTGGCCAGCATGACTAAGCCGCTTCTGGCGAACCAGAGCAGCGCATGGAAACGCCGTTTACCTTCCTGCCAGAGCGGTACCTATTTATCTACTTGCACTTTGACGTGCTTTCAAACTGCTAGGTGGGCAGGACCAGGGACCGAGCGACGGGAGCTCACCCCATCGCGGGGATTCAAACTGCCAACTTTCTGATCAGCAAGTCCTAGGCTCTGTGGTTTAACCCGCAGTGCCACCCGCGTCCCTCACTGTACCTGCACATTATAGTGTCACTTGAGGATTTAATTTGGTCTGCAAAGTGACCCCCCTGATTTGCACTTCCTGTGTATGCAACATGCATTTAGAGTACATTTAAAGCAGATGGCTCTCCTCCAAAGAATTGTGGGAACTGTAGTTTATTCCCACAGAACTACAATTCCCAACACAACAAACTACAGTTCTCAGGATTCTTTGGGTGGGGAGCAACACATCTTAAACATGCTTTAAATGTATGGTGCCACAGTCACCCTTCAGTTTGCACACCTCTTAATTTTGAAGAAGAATCCTCAGCTCAAAAGTTGCAATCGTTTTTTGCAAATTTCAGGATGCAATTGTGTGCCAAAAATGTGTGATATATTTTTTTAAATTGAAATTCTCTGATGCAGAAATGGGGATGGGGTGGACTTTGGAAGAAACTCTTGAAAATTACACAGACCCCAGATAGATCCATCCCGCTTTCTGTGCTGCCCTCCCACAAAACCAAGGTCAGGCGCCAATCAGCCCCAAAGATGAATCTGACCACCCTGACATTTGGCCCAAAGTCAGGACAGGGAAAGAAACCAAGCGCTGCAGCTGCTTCCTTTTGTGTGACCATCTTTTCAGCAAGAGGGCTGGGGAAATGGCAACAGAGGATGTCCTGGAGGCCAATGCAGTGTTCAAAACAGCAAAAAAAAGTCCAGCTCCTTGCAAGCGTTTGCCTTCTGTTGCCTCCATAACCATTGTCATCTCCCCCCCCCCCCCCTTCATCATTATGCGTAACAACACGGAGGGTGTGTAGATTAAAGCCTTTATTAAATGCCAAGCTTTCATCTCCTTTCTCGCGACTTCTGAAATCCCTTTAAATAGATGCACTAAATTCCTGTGGTAAATTATTAAAATTATTGTGCCATTACTTTGATTTGCATGCTCTGAGCTAACACTAATCCTGAGGACGCCAAGATCCATCTCAGGACCCTCGTTCTCTTTTTATTTCCACCCTCGTTTTTTTGTGTTTGTGTTTTCTCTTGATTCCTCCTCCCTTGGCCCACCCCACCCACAGAGTCTGATTCCCGATTCTTTCTGTTTCCCCCAATCCTTTTACATTTGGGTGCTCAAAGCTACTTGTTTCAAGCAGGATGAATCTCAGCAGGGCAGGAATGTGCCTCAAAGCGGCATCAAAGTCTACCCTCCCTGGACCTGTGCACAAATATATATGTCCATTCCTTGGGAACCTCCCCCTGCCCCCACCTCTCCATGCCACACTGAAGGGCTTTTGCCCGGCTGGCATTTGCCCTTGGACTTTGTTAGCGCATCTTCCTTGAACAGATGGAGGATGGAGAGATGCATGTGCAAAAACCTCTGGCTTCTATGTGGCTGGAATGCAGCTCACTGCACAGAGGAAACTGCACACAGGTGCGCATCACATCCAAGACTCTGCCCACTTTTGCTCACGGTTGGCATCCATTGGGAATTGTGCATCTTTGCGGGTGAAGTCAAATCATTGGAAGGTTGCAGCACCTGCTGTGGCTGTAGAGACCGACATGGGAGAGACATGTTTAGTTGCAGCTGGGGCAGATGCACCACAGTGTTTCTTCTCTCCATGATCCTCCCAGCGATCATTCCTCCCAGTACGTTTCCAAGCACAATTCAAAGATTTGGTGTTGACCTTCAAAGCCCTAAACGGCCTCGGCCCAGTATACCTGAAGGAGCATCTCCACCCCCATCGTTCAGCCCAGACACTGAGGTCCAGCTCAAATGGCCTTCTGGCGGTTCCCTCACTGTGAGAAGCCAAGTTACAGGGAACCAGGCAGAGGGCCTTCTCGGTGGTGGTGCCTGCCCTGTGGAACGCCCCCCATCCAATGTCAAGGAAACAAACAACTATATGACTTTTAGAAGACATCTGAAGGCAGCCCTGTTTAGGGAAGTTGTTAATGTTTGATGTTTTATTCTGCTTTTAATTCTGTTGGGAGCCATCTAGAGTGGCTAGGGCAGGCATAGGCAAACTTGGCCCTCCAGATGTTTTGAGACTACAATTCTCATCATCCCTGACCATTGGTCCTGTTAGCTAGGGATGATGGGAGCTGTAGTCCCAAAACAGCTGTAGGGCTGGGTTTGCCTATGCCTGGGCTATGGGAACCCAGGCAGATGGGTGGGATATTAATTATTATTATTATTATTATTATTCCTCTGGTCACTGCTATGGATGCACAGCCTGATTGTCTATCTCCAGGCATGTAGTCATCTGCATGGCAGGGCCAGTGCTCCCAGCCTTCATTCACATCATGTCTGCAGACATCTTTGTAACACAGATTTGGTCTGCCAACTGGCCTGCTGCCAGAAGCCAGCTCCCCATAGAGCACGTCCTTGGGGATCCTGCCACCTTCCATTCTGTGGACATTACCAAGCCAGTGTAGACATCACTGAGACAGGAGTGTGAACATGCTAGGAATGTGCGCTTGGGAAAGCACATCTTTGTTTGAGACTCTCTCCTTCCATGTGATGCCCCAAATCTTCCTGACGCAATGGACGCGGAAGTCATTGAGGCATCACTCCTGATGGTTGTAAGCTGCCCATGACTCCCTACCATAAAGCAGTGTGCTCAACACACAAGCCTGGTAGACCTTCATCATGGTTTGGGTCATTAGCGTCACATCTTCCCAGACCTTTTTGGAGAGGCGAGCCATTTCCGTAGCTGCCTTGCAAATCCACTTGTCCAGCTCAGCATCGATGGAGAGGTTGCCGGTTATGGTGGAACCCAGGTGGACAAAATTGTCTACCACCTCAAGCATTGCCAGTGATGACTTGAGGAGTTTGAGCAGCTTCCTGACCCAGGATGAGCCTCTGTAGATCTTCCTTGGAGTGCGCTTTCAAGGCTACCTCATCTGCAAGCAACATCTCTCAGATAAGGATCTGCCACACTTTTGTCTTGGCGTGAAGGCGTGCCAGGTTGAATGGACCCCTGTCAATCCTCAAATCAAAGCATGTGCTGCCTTCAGTCGAGCTGAAGGCATATGAGACCACCAGGGAGACAAAGATGCCAAAGGGAGTTGGGGCTGGAACACAGCCCTGTTTCACACCACTCTTTTTTTTCTTTTTCTTTTTAAAATAATTTTTATTTGTTTTTACAAGCGTAAAGTTAGAACAACACCAAATAGATATCCACATTTAGAGATTTCTCTGAATCTCTAGACTTCCTCCCATCCCCTTCATGGGTCTTATTGTCAACTGCACATTATTTCATATTCCATATTTTGTATCTGTCCATATTGTCCCTAATAATTGTTACATTACAAGTGTTATTGAAATCCTGCTAATGTTTCCCTCTGCTCACAGTGGTCTCCTAAATAAGTTATAATTTTTTCCCATTCTTTCTTAAAGCTTTTGTCCTCTTGGTTCCTGAGCTTTCCGGTCAGTTTTGCCATTTTAGCATAGTCCATCAGCTTGGTTTGCCATTCCTCTCCGGTCTTCACTTTGTCTTCTTTCCATCTCTAGGCGAGTCAGATCTGTACGGCTGTTGCTGCATACATAAAAGGTCTTTTCTGGTCCTTCGGGATATCGGTACCTACAATTCCTAATAAAAAAGCCTCTGATTTTTTAAAATAAAAGTTATTTTAAAGATTTTTTTCAAATGTCCGGCCCCCCACAAGGTCTGAGGGACAGTGGACCGGCCCCCTGCTGAAAAGGTTTTCTGACCCCTGGCTTAGGGACTGCATCCCACTCCCATCCAAGGTTCAGAGAGCAGTTAAAACAGACATTTAGGGCTTTAGAAACCAACAGCTTGAACTGGCAACCAACACAGCTGTTTTAAAGCAGGAGTCATATTAAATCTTAAACAGATCCAAGGGCTTCTGTGCTCTGGAGCAGTGGAACTTTCCATGTCATCTTCCAGGACAGCCTCGCGCATTGCCATAATCCAGGCTGGAGGTCACCAGAGCATGGAGGACAGTGGCCAGGTCATCGGTGCGCAAAAGGGGCCCCAGCTGTCCAGCCAGCAGCAGCTGGGGGGAGAGTTGCCCACAGACCAATTGCAGACACCTCCAGGTCCAGGTCCTCCCTTGAAGAACCCAGTGGGCATGTGAGCAGACTCTCCTTGCTGATGCCCTCAGGATTGTGCATGTGTGAACTGGTGTAGAGTCCATGCGCACCCACCTGCATTGACCATACAGTGCAAATTACTCAATGTTACTCTGTTGAACTCAGGTTCACCCCTAAAGCCAAGGCCACTCCACATATCATGTGTTTGCTGAAACTGCTCGAAGCCACAGGAGGGAGAAAATGGTCTTGTGTTCAGATCCTCCTTTCTGGTTTACCCCTGGGGCATCTGCTCGGCTGCTGTGAGAACAGGATGCTGGACTAAATGGGCCTGATCCTGCAGGCTCTTCTGGTGTTCTTATCATAGCTGTCAACGTTTCCATTTTTTAAAGGGAAATTCCCTTATTTTGAATAGGATTCCTCGCAAGAAAAGGGGAAAGTTGACAGCTATGGTTCTTATTATGAATGAGGAGGGAATTATATAGTTTTGTGGACTACAGTGGTACCTTGGTTCTCAAACTTACTCCGTTCTGGGAGTCAGTTCAACTCCCAAAACTGTTCGAAAACCAAGGTGCAGCTTCCGATTGGCTGCAGGAGCTTCCTGCACTCAATCGGAAGCCGCATTGGACGTTTGGCTTCCCAAAAACGTTCGCAAACTGGAACACTTGTGGCGTTTGGGAGCCAATTTGTTCGACAAGTAAGCCCTTGGAGAACCAAGGTATCGTACGGCTGTATTTCTTAATGAGATGCTTTCCTTGTTGATTATTTAGATTTTGTTATATTTTGTAACTTGTGAATTATGTAACTTTCTTCCCCCATTTTGTGAGCCGCCTAGAGCCAGTGGCGTAGGGAGGGGGTGGAGGGGGCAGGTCGCCCCAGGTGCCACTCTGGGAGGGGTGACAAGATGGCCCCTGCCTCCCCCCAGCTGTAGAGCGGCCGAGGGCGCCCGCAGTCTGTATAGGCACCGCTCGCACCTCGTCTGTATGGACTGCCGCTCTCGCACAGCGTTCGTACGGGCATCCGTACAGACTGCCACTCTTGTGTGCCATCCATATGGGCTGCCTCTCGCACGGCGACCGTACGGACTGCCGTTCTCATGCATCGTCCATACAAGCTGCCGCTCTCGTGCACTGTCCATACAGGCATCCATACGGTTTGCCGCTCTCATACACCATCCGTATAGGCTTCCTCTCACACGGCGACCATACGGGCTGCCTTCTCATGTGCCATCTGTACGGCTGCCACACGCGAGCAGCATCCCATATGGCCACCGCGCGTGCGCAGTCCTTATGGGCTGTGCTGCCCCGGGTGCCAGTGAGGGTTCCCCCGCCACTTCCTAGAGCACAGTTTGTTGTCAAAAGGCATCATGCAAATAAATGATGAGGATGACTCCTGTTTGGGAGTGGTAAGATTTCCAGCAATAAAGTTGGTGCCTAGTCCATACCTTCCAACGTTCCACATGAAGATAGGGACATTTTATTCTAAAGCAAGTGACGGTGTGACCACATTTGGAATACTGGGTGCATTTCCGGTTGCCTCACCTTGAAATGGCTATTGCAGAGTCGGCAAAGATTCAGATCAAGGGGATGGAGGAAAGGCTGAAGCATTTGGGACTTTATAGTTTAGAGAAAAGGGAACTCAGAGGCAACATGATAGAAGTTTGCAAAAGTATGCAAAGCATGTGGAAATCAGATAGAGAAAAGTTTCTTTCCCACATTCATAACACTAGAACTTGCAGACAATGAAGGTGAATGTTGGAAGATTCAGGATAGATAAAAAGAAAGACTTCTTGATGCTGCACATAGCTACACTATAGAATCAGTGCATATGGGAGCTGGTCCTTTGTCTCTTTCTGTTGCACCGTCAATCATCCCCCTCTGCTTTTCTCCTCTTGTTCCATTGCTGTTAAAAGTGCTACCATTTTTGAATGTTTTGTTTTTAAAAAACGTCTCTCTGCAAGAACCACAAGCGATGCAAGGCTGGCAAATTTTGCTAGGTGCGTTCACACTTGTGTCACATGTTAAATGTGGAAGCAGATGTCCACACTGGCAAAGGCCATGTTTGCCACCACCTCAATTTTTCAGATACTTATCAAGTTGTCAGCAAGGGTCAGCGCTGCCACTGTTCCATATGCTGCTGCAGCTATCTGCAAACTCAACTAATGCAACTAATTCCTTAATTTTATTATGTTTTCATCCACGATTCTGATTCACCAATATTCAGGAGTCCTCCATTTTTCTTCTGAATTTTAAATGTGGCTCCTTCTGCACTCCAGCGCAGCTGTACTGAAGGTACAACTTGGCTGCCAAGATAGCTAGCTGGAGAGTTTGTGCCATGCCATATATCTGGTGAGGCAGTTCTGGTGACATAGAGCAAGCTCAAACCTAGTACAGTTGTACCTTGGAAGTCAAACAGAATCCATTCTGGAAGTCCGTTCGACTTCCAAATTGTTTGAAAACCAAAGCGCAGCTTCTGATTGGCTGCAGCAAGCTCCTGCAGCCAATCGGAAGCCACGGAAGCCCCGTTGGATGTTTGGCTTCCAAAAATATTTCACAAACTGGAACAGTCATTTCCGGGTTTGCGGCATTCGGGAGCCAAAACGTTCGGGAACTAAGCTGTTCCAAAACCAAGGTACAACTGTAGTCTGCTATTTAGCAACATTTCCCCTTCTGCCTTACCATTCAGTGCAGCAGCACTGGAGTGCAGAAGGAACTGTGTTTGATGTAGTAGCACCAGAGCGCGGAAGAAGCTACACCCAAACTCCAATCAAAGCCTGACGCTGTTTAAAAATAGATTAGAAACTGAAAGTGTACTTACATTATTGTTTAGCTCGAAAAGCGTAACTAACATCCTGATCGAAAATGCATTTACTTTGAAGTAAGTCAATCTTTGCTAAATCCAGAGGCTACAAATCTATCTAGTCTCATTAAGGACATGAGTGGGTGAACCAGGAATATAAGACAACATTCTTATTCTTTTCTTTTCTTTTTAAAAAGGTGGTGTACACGTCTTTCTTATTTTTAAAAAAACATGAATCATTGATTTTGGAGAGACGGGGGACATGCGGTACCAGTTGTTTCTGGGCACACCTGATAGAAATACTCAGAAGCTGTGCATAACATTACAGGAACACATGTGCAGGGCCAGATTGAGGTTTGATGAGGCCCTAAGCTACTGAAGGTAATGGGGCCCTTTATATGTCCAGCTGTCCTTTGCCATCAACAAATTGTCACTGTTTTTGTGTGTTGAATATATGCTATATGGTAATTTATGGACCTAATAGGTATCTGAAGCCATTTGCACAAAACAAAATATGTATTTTATCAAAGTAATTGTTGAACTGAAATACAACCAGTCCTTGCAGAATGTAGGCACCCTATATATAGAAGTGAGCAAACCAGCGATATTTCAGGGAGCAGGCTAGCAGGCCGGGCCCATTATTACATCACAGGAGCCTACACAACACAAAACACTGTTGCTGTATGTAGGTTTTATTTTATTTGCTTTTTATCTTACATTTTGGAAATGTACATCCAGGTTTTTTCCTTTAAAATTTTTTGGGGCCCCCAAGAGAGTGGGGCCCTAAGCTATAGCTTGCTTAGCTTATACGTAAATACGGCACTGCTCATGTGCAGCTCCGGTACAATTCCATATGTTTTGCACAGGAGTTCTTCCCTGGGGGATTTCTGCCCTGCAGCTGCAATGCAAAACATCCTTAAGCAGAAGGAGGGCTCAGAGAAGGAGCCATATCTGCTTGGCAGAGTGCATGCTCTGCACTGTGCCGTATCCTCTGGGTTTGGAAAGGCTCTTGCATGAGGGAAACCTTGCAAGAGGTCTGCCCTAAGACTAGGAAACAGCAGGAGCCAGGATAAGTTTGGTAGCTGCGTTGATTTACCAAATACACGGTTTAGCACTGAATTGAAACAAGCAGCAATTGGGTTTTCCATGGATTGCTGTTTGTTCCGATTCAGCACTAAAGATCAGGTTTTCCTGGAGAAAGCGGAAGGGCAAAGGCAAAACTGCTCAGACCCACAAACGGCACAAGCAGAAAGCCGTTTGGACCCCTGCTTTCTAGGCACAAGACAAGCCCTAAGTGGAACCTCCAGAGGCAGAGGTAGCCTATCTGTAAATACCTGGCACTGGGAGAGAGCAAGTGAAGACCATTGCCTTCATACCTCTCCTGTGAAACAAGATGTTGGATTAGATGTTGGATTAGTTGGATTAGATGTTGGATTTTGATCTGATCTGCTCCTACTGCAGCTGCGGAGCTACTCCCTGCTTTGTTTAACAAAGCTCAAAACTGAGGAAAGCTAAGCAGTTGTTGTTGTTGTTGTTGTTGTTTAGTCGTTTAGTCGTGTCCGACTCTTCGTGACCCCATGGACCAGAGAACGCCAGGCACTCCTGTCCTCCACTGCCCCCCGCAGCTTGGTCAGACTCATGCTGGTAACCTCGAAAACACTATCCAACCATCTCGTCCTCTGTCGCCCCCTTCTCCTTGTGCCCTCCATCTTTCCCAACATCAGGGTCTTCTCCAGGGAGTCTTCTCTTCTCATGAGGTGGCCAAAGTACTGGAGCCTCAGCTTCACAATCTGTCCTTCCAGTGAGCACTCAGGGCTGATTTCCTTCAGAATGGAGAGGTTTGATCTTCTTGCAGTCCATGGGACTCTCAAGAGTCTCCTCCAGCACCATAATTCAAAAGCATCAATTCTTCGGCGATCAGCCTTCTTTATGGTCCAGCTCTCACTTCCATACATCACTACTGGGAAAACCATAGCTTTAACTATACGGACCTTTGTTGGCAAGGTGATGTCTCTACTTCTCAAGATGCTGTCTAGGCCTGTCATTGCCCTTCTCCCAAGAAGCAGGCGTCTTTTAATTTTGTGGCTGCTGTCACCATCTGCAGTGATCATGGAGCCCAAGAAAGTAAAATCTCTCACTGCCTTCATTTCTTCCCCTTCTATTTGCCAGGAGGTGATGGGACCAGTAGCCATGATCTTCGTTTTTTTGATGTTGAGCTTCAGACCATATTTTGCACTCTCCTCTTTCACCTTCAATAAAAGGTTCTTTAATTCCTCCTCACTTTCTGCCATCAAGGTTGTGTCATCTGCATATCTGAGGTTGTTGATATTTCTTCCGGCAATCTTAATTCCGGCTAGGGATTCATCCAGCCCAGCCTTTCACATGATGAATTCGCATGATGAATTCTGCATATAAGTTAAATAAGCAGGGAGACAAAATGCAGCCTTGTCGTACTCCTTTCCCAATTTTGAACCGGTCAGTTGTTCCATATCCAGTTCTAACTGTAGCTTCTTGTCCCACATAGAGATTTCTCAGGAGACAGATGAGGTGATCAGGCACTCCCATTTCTTTAAGAACTTGCCATAGTTTGCCATGGTCGACACAGTCAAAGGCTTTTGCATAGTCAATGAAGCAGAAGTAAATGTCTTTCTGGAACTCTCTAGCTTTCTCCATAATCCAGCGCATGTTTGCAATTTGGTCTCTGGTTCCTCTGCCTCTTCTAAATCCAGCTTGCACTTCTGGGAGTTCTCGGTCCACATACTGCTTGAGCCTTCCTTGTAGAATTTTAAGCATAACCTTGCTAGCATGAGAAATTAGTGCAATTGTGCGATAGTTGGAGCATTCTTTGGCACTGCCCTTCTTTGGGATTGGGATGTAGACTGATCTTCTCCAATCTTCTGGCCACTGCTGAGTTTTCCAAACTTGCTGGCATATTGAGTGTAGCACCTTAACAGCATCATCTTTTAAAATTTTAAATAGTTCAGCTGGAATACCATCACTTCCACTGGCCTTGTTATTTGCAGTGCTTTCTAAGGCCCATTTGACTTCACTCTCCAGGATGTCTGGCTCAAGGTCAGCAACCACACTACCTGGGGTATATGAGACATCCGTTTCTTTCTGGTATAATTCCTCTGTGTATTCTTGCCACCTTTCTTGATGTCTTCTGCTTCTGTTAGGTCCTTTCCACTTTTGTCCTTTATTATGGAAATCTTTGTACGAAATGTTCCTTTCATATCTCCAATTTTCTTGAACAGATCTCTGGTTCTTCCCATTCTATTGCTTTCCTCTATTTCTTTGCATTGCTTGTTTAAGAAGGTCTTCTTGTCTCTCCTTGCTATTCTTTGGAAATCTGCATGCAATTTCCTGTATGTTTCACGATCTCCCTTGCATTTTGCTTGCCTTCTCTCCCCCGCTATTTGTAAGGCCTCATTGGACAGCCACTTTGCTTTCTTGCATTTCCTTTTCATTGGGATGGTTTTCGTTGCTGCCTCCTGTATAATGTTACGAGCCTCCATCCATAGTTCTTCAGGCACTCTGTCCACCAAATCTAAATCCTTAAACCTGTTCCTCACTTCCACTGTGTATTCATAAGGGATTTGACTTAGATTGTATCTTACCGGCCCAGTGGTTTTTCCTACTTTCTTCAGTTTAAGCTTGAATTTTGCTATAAGAAGCTGATGATCTGAGCCACAGTCAGCTCCAGGTCTTGTTTTTGCTGACTGTATAGAGCTTCTCCATCTTTGGCTGCAGAGAATATAATCAATCTGATTTCGATGCTGCCCATCTGGTGATGTCCATGTGTAGAGTCGTCTCTTGTGTTGTTGGAAAAGCGTGTTTGTGATGACCAGCTTGTTCTCTTGACAGAACTCTATTAGCCTTTGCCCTGCTTCGTTTTGATCTCCAAGGCCAAACTTGCCAGTTGTTCCTTTTATCTCTTGACTCCCTACTTTAGCATTCCAATCCCCTATAATGAGAAGAACATCCTTCTTTGGTGTCACTTCTATAAGGTGTTGTAAGTCTTCATAGAATTGGTCAATTTCAGTTTCTTCAGCACCAGTAGTTGGTGCATAAACTTGGATTACTGTGATGTTAAAAGGTCTGCCTTGGATTCGTATCGAGATCATTCTATCATTTTTGAGATTGCATCCCAGTACAGCTTTTGCCACTCTTTTGTTGACTATGAGGGCCACTCCATTTCTTTTACGGGTTTCTTGCCCACAGTAGTAGATATGATGGTCATCCGAACTGAATTCACCCATTCCCGTCCATTTTAGTTCACTGATGCCCAGGATGTCAATATTTATTCTTGCCATCTCATTTTTGACCACCTCCAACTTACCCATGTTCATGGTTCTTACATTCCAGGTTCCTATGCAATATTTTTCTTTACAGCATTGGACTTTCCTTTCGCTTCCAGGCATATCCGCAACTGAGCGTCCTTTCGGCTTTGGCCCAGCCGCTTCATCAGCTCTGGATCTACTTGTACTTGCCCTCCGCTCTTCCCCAGTAGCATGTTGGACGCCTTCCGACCTGAGGGGCTCATCTTCCAGCGTCATAACTTTTATATGCCTGTTGTCTTTGTCCATGGAGTTTTCTTGGCAGGGATACTGGAGTGGCTTGCCGGTTCCTCCTCCAGGTGGATCACGTTTGGTCAAAACTCTCCACTATGACCTGTTCATCTTGGGTGCCCTGCTCGGCATAGTTCATAGCTTCTCTGAGTTCTTCAAGCCCCTTCGCCACGGCAAGGCAGTGATCCATGAAGGGGAAGCAGTTGTTAGACGTGGATAATTATTCCAGGGTGGGTGCAAGCAAGCTCTTAGTGGGATGGTTAAGTTGACGGGTACTGCAGCAAACCTGTTTGCTGGTGGCATTGCATAGAATTGAAGGTTTCGGATCACTGCCCAAACCCTCTTTTTTATTTAAAAAAAACAACACAAAACAACAACTAAAAAAGTATTAAATTAGCTTGTGGTATCATTTCCTGCCCTTTTCCTGTCTTCATCAGTCTGCTTCATTAGCATTTTGCCACATTTGGGTGGTTTCCTGTGGATGCGGAACTTCGCTCTATAACTCCAAATAATTTACAGAGAGATATGAAATACTTTTGCTGTTCTCTTTAATAAGGCCGAGAGCAAATTCTCACCGGCATCTCTTAGGTATATGTGTTTGGGCAATTCTCCCAGTTAATGATATAAAGCATTCATATTTATTAGGTGTGGAGTCAATAGAATTAAATTCCATGCCAAGATCTATACAGGAACATCTCCAATTTAGCTTTCTGGTTGTTAAATCACGGCCATGAACCCGCCATGTAGTACTCTGTGTGGCCACATACGTGCCTTTATGTTGTGTTTTCGCTGTGACCCACAGCCCTCTCCTTTTTAATTTTGCTGCCCTCTCCTGTGGGAGAGGCGATGGTGCAATTGCACTGGAGATTTTCCACCCCATTTTCTGTTTTTTAAATACAGCAGGCCCCAAAGTGACGCGGGGGTTACGCCCCAAGGGTCTGCACAGCGCCGGATTTAGGTTTGATGGGGCCCTAAGCTATTGAAGGGACGCAGGTGGTGCTGTGGGTTAAACCCACAGAGCCTAGGGCTTGCCGATCAGAAGGCCAGCGGTTCAAATCCCTGCGACGGGGTGAGATCCCGTTGCTCGGTCCCTGCTCCTGCCAACCTAGCAGTTCGAAAGCACATCAAAGTGCGGTTCAAATCCCCGTGATGGGGTGAACTCCCGTTGTTCGATCCCAGCTCCTGCCCACCTAGCAGTTTGAAAGCAGGTTGAAGTACAAGTAGATAAATAGGTACCACTCTGGCGGGAAGGTAAACGGCGTTTCCGTGCGCTGCTCTGGTTCACCAGAAGCGGCTTAGTCATGCTGGCCACATGACCCGGAAGCTGTACGCCGGCTCCCTCGGCCAATAAAGCGAGATGAGCGCCACAACCCCAGAGTCGTCCACGACTGGACCTAATGGTCAGGGGTCCCTTTACCCTTTAAGCTATTGAAGGTAATGGGGCCATTTCTATGTCCAGCTGTCCTTTGTCAACAACAAATTGCCACTGTTTTTTTGTGTTGACTATATGCTATATGGTAATTTTTGGACCTACAGTATAGTTATCTCAAGCCATTTGCACATCTTGCCATGCAACAAGTCCATGCAGAATGTAGGCACCCTATATATAGAAAGGAGCAAACCAGTGATATTTTAGGGAGCAGGCTAGCAGGCGGGGCCCATGACTTACATCATAGGAGCCTGCACAACACAAAACACTATTGCTGTATGTAGGTTTTATTTTATTTATTTTTTTATCTTATATTTTGGAACTATGGTTTTTTTCCTTTAATTTTTTTTGGGGGGCCCAAGAGAGTGGGGCCCTAAGCTATAGCTTGTTTAGCTTATATGTAAATCTGGCACTGGCTCTGCACTTGTGCAAAGCCAGGAAGACCTCTGCAACCGCCCTGCTCACATGCGTTTGACCACCTCTGCCCTACTGGACAGGTCGTGGAAGGTCTGTGGATGGTTGTGGGTGGCTCCCACAAGAAGCATGGTGGGGGGCTCAAAAACTCTTACTTTGCTAGGTTTTGCTTCCACAGAAAGAGTTTTAAGCCCTCTGCTTTGCCTACTGGGCTCTTTAAAGGTTGTATGAGATCTCATGCGGCCTTCACGAGATCTCGCGAGATCTTGGGTGACACCTTCCAACCGTCATTCCCACTCCCCAATTCTCCATTTATTTATTTCCACCATCCACGCAAAGCTTCAGTTGCATAAGTAAATGTGGTCTAAACCACTCAGCCTCTTGGGCTTGCCGATCAGAAGGTCGGCGATTCGAATCCCTGCAACAGAGTGAGCTCCTGTTGCTCTGCTCCAGCTCCTGCCAACCTAGCAGTTCAAAAGCACACCAGTGCAAGTAGATAAATAGGTAGCGCTGTGGCAGGAAGGTAAATAGTGTTTTCGTGAGCTCTGGTTTCCATCACAGTGTTCCGTTGCGCCAGAAGCGGTTTAGTCCTGCTGGCCACGTGACCCAGAAAGCTGTCTGTGGACAAACACCAGCTCCCTTGGCCTGAAAGCGAGATGAGCGCCGCAACCCCATGAGCTGCCTTTGACTGGACTTAACCGTCCAAGGGTCCTTTACCTTTACCTTTACCTATTGTATCGTTGCCCATGTGGCATGTGAAACACAAGAGCAGTCAAGTACCACATTCCTAGAGTGAACATGTTTACACATGGGGAGGAATGTTTATCCAGCCAGCAGGTAAACTTCCTGTTTCCTTCTAGGCTGGGACAGATTTCCTCTGCATGTGACTGGAGGTGGGTGTGGCCTCACTTGTGCAGGTACCGACAAAAGCACAGGGCAGGGCAGCCATCCCTCTCTTTTTTACTACATGCATCAAAGAAGCAACATCTGCTTAGCCAAAGATGCTGGACAGAGGGACTGTCTCCTTATGGGGTAGTTTCCAGGTGTATGTTACTTTTCTAAGCTAAGTCTTCCTTCTGGGATCCGATTGTGAACAGAATGTGAGTAAACTCTTTTTATACAGTGGTTCCTTGGGTTACATACGCTTTGGGTTACATATACCTCAGGTTACAGACTCCGCTACCAGAAATATTACCTCTGGTTAAGAACTTTGCTTCAGGATGAGAACAGAAATCATGCAGTGGTGGTGCAGCAGCAGCAGGAGGCCCCATTAGCTAAAGTGGTGCTTCAGGTTAAGAACAGTTTCAGGTTAAGAACAGACCTCCAGAATGAATTAAGTTCTTAACGCGAGGTACCACTGTACTTTTATAGAAGACTGTGTTGTGTCTTATCTTTTATGAGGGAATAAGGGGGAAATACCAGAACAGTAGGGACGCAGGTGGCGCTGTGGGTTAAAGCCTCAGCGCCTAGGACTTGCCGATCGAAAGGTCGGCGGTTCGAATCCCTGCGGCGGGGTGCGCTCCCGCTGCTCGGTCCCAGCGCCTGCCAACCTAGCAGTTCGAAAGCACCTCCGGGTGCAAGTAGATAAATAGGGACCGCTTACCAGCGGGAAGGTAAACGGCGTTTCCGTGTGCAGCTCTGGCTCGCCAGAGCAGCGATGTCACGCTGGCCACGTGACCCGGAAGTGTCTCTGGACAGCGCTGGCCCCTGGCCTCTTAAGTGAGATGGGCGCACAACCCCAGAGTCTGTCAAGACTGGCCCGTATGGGCAGGGGTACCTTTACCTTTACCTTTACCAGAACAGTTATTATAGAGGCTTTAGTGAGCCTGAGCAAATGCATCCGCTGTGAGTTTAAAAAGGGGAATGTTACTCTGCTAAATTGTGAACTTGTTAACACAAGTTGGAAAGGCTATAAACAAAAAACATATGCTCTCCTGCATCCCTGAACATTCCCACAGCCCACACCCCAATCTCCGAGCACCAAGAGATTCCAGGGGTTGCTGTGCTTTCCCGGAGCTTGGTTCCTTGGAATGAAGGTCAATAGAGACAATGGTTTCGTCTGGATACATGGTTTCATTTACACACCTACACAACCTCAGCTTAGGATGGAGGTGCTTAAAGCATTCACACCCCAAGAGAAAGAAGGTTCTTTTTATTGTATGTGGTGGTCTTGTAGTAAGGTTAAAGCTTATTAGGAAATGATATACAATGAAATGAAAAGGATGTTTAAAATAGCATTTGTAAAACCAAACAAACCCAGAAGCCTTTCTCTTGGGGAATTATAGGGATAGAACTACCTAAATTGTATATAAATTTATTCATGTATGCGACTACAGCGGCAAGAATGTTACTTGCCCAAACATGGAAAGAAGAAGAAGTCCCAACAAAGGAGGAATGCATACAAAAATCTATGGAATATGCAGAAATTGCGAAACTTACCGGAAGAATAAGAAATCAAGATAACAAACTTTTTATAAATGAATGGAAAGGGTTTACGGAATATTTACAAACAAACTGTAAGCGAATAAGAACATTGGCAGGATTATTGTAATAACTTGCAGTTTTATAGGAATCTATATTTAAAGTGGATGAATAAATGAGCAGATTAAGTTACTTTGGATTTGCAGAAGATATTAAAAATACATTTAAGGAACCTCAGAAAGAGGGGGAAGGAAGTCAAGTTTTAAAATGTCAAAATGACTGTAAAATCAGTGAAATGTATATATCTGGAAAGTATATATATATTTTTAAAGAGAGATCTTACTTCTCCATTTGGTTTCCAGGGAAGCCCCCAACTCACAGACTTGGGTCCATCACATAGCAAGACACATCTCTGTGTCTCCATCTTCCAGTGCCGTCCAAAACTCAGACACACTTTTCTCTCACGCACAGCCCTGCTTGACCTATTGTTCTCCACCCTGGTATGATGCGGCATCCCGACGTATATTGTTCATTGATGTATATTGTGCTCTAGGAGGCTTCGTTTGATTGGAATCAAGTATACCTTTCTAGAGATAACACAAAATAACATCGCTTCTGGCAAATGAGCCACCATAGCTGCGAGAGGACCGCGAAAATTTGTGTCCCCAGCTTTCCAGACTCATCTGCTATACAAATCCAAAGGGGCACATTGGTTGCCAGAGGTGAAACATATTGGCATTATTTTGACCTCTCCTACCCCACTGTGTGCAACCTCCAACAAGGAACCCTTCATTTTTAAGCACTGAAACAGCTGGACTGCAGCCCTCTCACAGATTCCTTCATTCACAATGAGTGCCCTTAGAAGCTGTGGTTCTCCTCTGCCTTTAAACTGGGAGAACCCCAACTATTCTTTGGGTCTCTTGTTGCATGCTGTTGTTGTTGTTGTTGTTGTTGTTGTTGTTGTTACCCCACCCATCTGTCTGGGTTTCCCCAGCCACTCTGGGCAGCTACAAAAGATTAGAAATACATTAAAACATCAGTCATTGAAAACTTCCCTAAACAGGGCTGCCTTCAGATATCTTCTAAACGTTAGATAGTTGTTTATTTCTTTGACATCTGATGGGAGGGCATCTTCATATTTCTCGAAGTGAAGTATTAGGCCTGACCTGGACTATGTGGCTGCCTGGTGTATAGAGTGCTCTCCCTCTCCTTCAACGCACAGACACACACTCCATGGAGTGCAGTTGCTGTTTGCTCCTGGAAAAAAGAAACCAGAGTTCTAGCTGCAAGCCGATTTGAGCAGAAGCACATGTGCATTTGGCGTGATCTGCAAGGAAGTTAGTCCCTATGAGAGATGCACTGGGGGCAAAATTGCTCCGCTCTTTCTCATCCCTGCAGTGGAGAACTTTGAAATCATAGGCATGCAATAGCTCAGGGGTGACCAAATCCCAAGAGTCTGTGATCTACTCACAGAGTTAAAAATTGGCAGTGATCTACCCCCCCCCCCTTTTTGGGGCGTTCAGGTCATAGTGGTTGAGCTTTTTTTAGGGGAGCCTAAGATGTTGAGCGTTTTTGAGGGGGAGCCAGTGATCTACCACAGATGTCCAGTGATCTGCCAGAAGATCACGATCTACCTGTTGGACATGCCTGCAATAGCTGAATTAGACAAGGCTGATCCACAAATAAAGGCTCCTGTTATATGCTAAGCATGGTGTGTGTGTGTGTGTGTGTGTGTGTGTGTGTGTGTGTGTGTGTGTGTGAAATGCCCTAAAGCAAGCAAACCCTTTGCTATTCTGGTTATCTTCTTTTAAGACATGCATATGACATACCCCCCCTCTCATTTTGAGTCAGGCCACGTTGATGACTTCACACCTGCAGTTTGCGACCAACGCTGAGACGTTTCCATGACACTCGAGTAGTTTTCGCAAGGTGTCGCGTGTACCTTAAGTGGCACTCAAATCAGAGGCTATAGAATATAGAATATTGTCAGAGAGCAAATGTGCTAAAATTGAAATGTGTTAGGAGCCTTTTGAATATCTTCTTGCAGCCTTGCTTGAAGTGAAGACAGCTTCCTTTCACCCAAGGAAGGAAGGAAGGAAGGAAGGAGGGAGGGAGGGAAACTTTCACTACAAGGGATCCAACTTGATTAAGAATAGCTGTAGAAATAATAACACACAACAATCAGTTTAGTCGCATGAATGTAAAACCAGAAATGTTACAGCAGCAGAGGGCCCAGCAATTCTGGATCCTTATCAATAAAGGAAAATTAAAATTAAAATTAAAAACATGTTTCCTCAAACCAATCTTTCTTCGCTTCACCTCTCACCACTTGTCTGTGTTGTGTAAGATGTTCAGGCAAGGCTATCAATTATCTATGCCTTGGGGGGGTGTTATTGGTCATTATTGTTTGACAAATGACAAGTGTGTTTTTATTCAAAATATCCGACAGACAGAACATCTATCTAAAAAAAACCCCAGCCCACCTGCCCCCTGAAATATAGACCCTTACTCCTGGTACAGTAGAAAAAATATTAAAAACAATTTTAAAATATCAAAATCCATCAAAATTTCCAGGCTTGTCAAAAACTTACTAGAATCATCAACAGTATTAAAATCCTACTCCAGCCTCCTCTCTCCCAATTAACCTCCATCTCCATGGCTAAGTGATGGGAGGGAGTGCAGAGGAGAAATCACCAGGGGCTTTCCCTGTCAGGTTTGGTCCCTGAAATCTCAGGTCCTGGGACGCTCCTGACCTGCAACCCTAGCAATGGTGGATATTTTTGGAGGGCTTTTGGGATGAAAATGTGGCAACACCTGCCAAGATGCACCCTCGTGCTTGCTGGTGAGGCTGAGATAAATCACCAGCCCTAGTTCATATAGAAGCAGAGTAACCTTTCCTGATAAAATTCATGTGCACCTTCTGTTGATGCATTTTTACCAACAGGGTACAGAACTTCCCTAATTATTCTGTTTGTTGACCTGTCCATCCTCTTCTTCTCACCATCATTTTCTAGGGAATAGAATCAGAAATGGATGATCTCAGTATGGACACCCTGAAGGATGAAGTGGATGCCCTCTGGGAGAATGTCGAGTGCAATCGCCACATGTTGACCCGCTACATCAACCCAGCCAAGCTGACCCCTTACTTGCGCCAGTGTAAAGTCATTGATGAACAAGATGAGGATGAAGTGCTCAACTCACCAATGCTGCTCTCCAAAATCAACCGAGCAGGTACAGCCAGGTGCCCACAGCTACACTGATTCGGACGTTACAATGGCACCAGTCTTCTGTCAGAACATTTGTACCAAATTCAGGGTTCCTGGTAGGGTTACAGCAAGTGAAAAGCTGACCCTGGGTACATTGGGAGAGACATTTAGTGTTTTGGGAACTTTAAATTGCATGTTGGGGAAAGGTTTGCCATATTCCTAAACCAGGACACACCAAAAGCTGTTGAGCTTTTTCTGGACAAATCCCAGAGCTGTTGAGCTATTTTTTACAAAGACACAAAAAAACCCCACAATTTTTCAATTGACTTGCCTAAGATCCAGGACAAGCACTGCCTTTTGAACGCCAATTTCGTCTTTGAAATCCAGACATATAGCAGCCCTAGGAAAGGTGCTTTAGCTATAGAAGGAGACACAGGGAGACCTAGGAGACTTCTAAGAGACCTCTAAGAGACCTAGGAAAGGTGCTTTAGCTATAGAAGGAGACACAGGGAGACCTAGGAGACTTCTAAGAGACCTCTAAGAGACCTAGGAAAGGAGCTTTAGCTATAGAAGGAGACACAGGGAGACCTAGGAGACTTCTAAGAGACCTCTAAGAGACCTAGGAAAGGAGCTTTAGATATAGAAGGAGACACAGGGAGACCTAGGAGACTTCTAAGAGACCTCTAAGAGACCTAGGAAAGGAGCTTTAGATATAGAAGGAGACACAGGGAGACCTGGGAGACTTCTAAGAGACCTCTAAGAGACCTAGGAAAGGAGCTTTAGATATAGAAGGAGACACAGGGAGACCTAGGAGACTTCTAAGAGACCTCTAAGAGACCTAGGAAAGGAGCTTTAGATATAGAAGGAGACACAGGGAGACCTAGGAGACTTCTAAGAGACCTCTAAGAGACCTAGGAAAGGAGCTTTAGATATAGAAGGAGACACAGGGAGACCTAGGAGACTTCTAAGAGACCTCTAAGAGACCTAGGAAAGGAGCTTTAGATATAGAAGGAGACACAGGGAGACCTAGGAGACTTCTAAGAGACCTCTAAGAGACCTAGGAAAGGAGCTTTAGATATAGAAGGAGACACAGGGAGACCTGGGAGACTTCTAAGAGACCTCTAAGAGACCTAGGAAAGGAGCTTTAGATATAGAAGGAGACACAGGGAGACCTAGGAGACTTCTAAGAGACCTCTAAGAGACCTAGGAAAGGAGCTTTAGCTATAGAAGGAGACACAGGGAGACCTAGGAGACTTCTAAGAGACCTCTAAGAGACCTAGGAAAGGAGCTTTAGATATAGAAGGAGATGCAGATAGCCATTTCAAACTTTCTGTGCCACTTTTGTACACCCTCTTCGAATTATATTGGAAAGTTAACGAAACGAGAGTTCTCCTCCCTCTTCTCATCCAGATGTCCTGTCTTGGTCTCCCTCTAGGTCGGCTGCTGGACATCCTCCACACGAAAGGAGAGAGGGGCTATGTGGTTTTCCTAGAAAGCCTAGAATTTTACTACCCAGAACTGTACAAACTGGTGACGGGGAAGGAGCCGACACGGCGATTTTCTACCATTGTTGGTAAGTTAGATCCAGCCTTACCAGGGCTCAGTGGGGGAAGCAGAATCATTGCAAGGAAAATCATGAATAAAAAGGTGTGCATGAGCTTCCCCGGTTCTTACGCAGAACACCAATGGGGCCAAGACTGGCAAAGTGGGGAGGAAGATCAGAGCAGCAGGACAATCAGGTGGGGAAGCTGTGTGGTTGGTGGTCCCTCCAGATGTTTCTCAACTACAACTCCCATCATCCTTGACCATTGGCCAGGCTGGCTAGGGCTGATGGGAGTTGGAGTCCAGTGACATCTAACCCTGCCTTTCTGAATCAATCCAAGGGTCCTTCTCTCACCAAGCATCCTGCACCCCCCAGTCTGGGGTCATGGGGCTTTGATTCTCCAAATAAACCCAAGGTTATCTGAGTGTTGGGAGATTAAGGTGATGGCCACCAACTTGGATGGCTTTAGAAGAGGACTAGACAAATTCATGCAGGTGAGGGCTACCAATAGGTGCTAACCATGGTGGCAATGTTCTGCCTCCATGGTCGCAGGCAGTAATGCTTCTGAATACCAGTTGCTGGAAACCTCTTGTGCTCGGATCCTGTTTGTGGGTTTCCCATAGGCATCTGGATGGCCACTGTGAGTACAGGATGCTAGACTAGGTGGGTCACTGGCCTGATCCAGCAGGCTCCTTTTAGATTCTTCTGTTTTGTTTGGACCAGCGGACCCTGGTTCTCTCTTCATCACCTCGATCCATGCTCTGCTACTCACTTGAGGCAATGTAACCCTGTCAAGCCACGTAGCCCTGGTACCCTGTGTCCGTCTCCTTTCCATTTCAGTAGAAGAGGGTCACGAAGGCCTCACCCATTTCCTGATGAACGAGATCATTAAGCTGCAGCAGCAGGTCAAGACCAAGGATGCTCAGCGCTGCGAGCTCCTGGCCAAATCCCGCCAGCTGGAGGATGAGCGGAAGCAGCTGAAGCTCAACCTGAAGGAGCTGCTGACCTTCCAGGAGAGGTACAACAAGATGAAAGAGGAAAGGAACAACTACAACGACGAGCTTGTCAAGGTGAAGGACGAAAACTACAACCTGGCAATGAGGTATGCCCAACTGAGCGAAGAGAAGAACATGGCGGTGATGAGAAGCCGGGACCTCCAGCTCGAGGTGAGAGAGGCATTTCGGGAAGAGAAGAGGGGCTGTTTTGACTCCACATCTGGCTGCAAATATCTTCTTTGCCCATTTGTCAAAGACAGAAATGGAGAACCTACAGCCCTCCAGATGTTGTTGGACTCCAACTCCCATCAGCCCCATCCAACATAGCCAGCGATGATGGGAACTGGAGTCCAACCAAATCTGCCCTTATACTGGTTTATGAATCATTCCGTCAGGCTTCGGGGAACCAGATCCCTCCCATGGTGGCAGCCCAGAATCAGAGAAATTATAAATGTTCTTACCAAACAATAAATTCAATAATTCACAGAGAATGACGAAGGAATGCAGGCTTCCCTAATAATGGCGTTGCTCCAAGTAAAGTCCCTCCCCCCATCTCTCTTATCCTACATCATCCCTGGGCTTTCTGTCTCTGAGATTTCTGTTTGGCTACTCTCACTGCACATCTAGTCCTGGGGGAGCCCCCTCCCCCAAAATGCTCTCCAAAGACGCTGGGTCTCTCAGCTGTCTTTCCCCCAGTGTTTCTGCTTCCTCTTCCAATATTTCCCAGCTTTCCCCCTCTACATTCTCTGAACTATGTCCTTCTGCAAACCACTGTTCTAAATCTATACTGTCTTCCTGTTCTCAGGAAGGTTCAGGAGAAGGGGCGCAGCCGCCACCGTTCCTCCTCAGTCCGGCCCTGACACATTCTCTCCCAAAGGACCCACGGGAACGCTAGTTCTGTTAGAAAACATGATGATCTCCAACTGAGAAGTACCAGCACTCTCACAAAACTATAGTTCCCAGGATTCTTTTGGGGGAAACGACAACAGTTAAAATGGTATAAAACGAAGACACATTCAGGGTTTTAATAAACCCGACGTCCAAAAGCTGAATGAATGTCTTTAGGCAGGGCTTGGTCATCAGTCACAATGTTCTGCCTTTTGAAACATAGGCTGTGCATACCATTCATCAGTGTGGAGTCTAGTTTTAGGGGACAAGCGTTTATTTGATGTTTCTTTGCTTATTTCCCTCTCTCTCACACACATTCGCTCTACACTGGTAGATTGACCAGCTGAAGCACTGGCTGAACAAAGTGGAAGAGGAATGTAAGCTCGAGAGAAACCAGTCCCTGAAGCTCAAGAATGACATTGAAAACCGGCCAAAGAGGGAACAAGTCCTGGAACTGGAGCGAGAAAATGAGATGTTGAAGACCAAGATCCAGGAGTTACAGTCCATAATTCAGGTGAGCAAGGATTAATTTCTGGCTCATGGCTGGTTATTTTTATTAAATTTATATAACGCCCTTCATCTGAAGATCACAGGGTGGTTTACATAATAAAAATACATAATGAAAACACAAAAGACCTATCATAACAACAGCAACAGCCAACAGCCCCCTTCCACAAACACATTTAAAAAGCAATAGATGGTTTAACCAGCCCAAGGCGTGGTTCAGCCCAGACACTGAGCTCCACCTCTGAGGGTCTGCTGGCGGTTCCCTCACTGTGAAAGGTGAAGCCACAGGGAACCAGGCAGAGGGCCTTCTTGGCAGTGGCACCCATCCTGTGGAACACCCCTCCACCCCTGTCAAATGCCAAGAAGGTAAAGAACTACACAACTGTTAGAAGACACCTGAAGGCAGCCCTGTAGTGGGAAGTTGTTTGACCTTTTCTTGTGTTTTTATAGGTGCTGGAAGCCACCCAAAGTGGCTGGGACAACCCAGCCAGATGGGCGGGGTACAAAGAATAAAATTGTTCTCATTATTATTTATTAAACCGTAAAATAAAATTTAAAAAATAAAAAATTAAGCAAAACATAGATTTACTGCAACACATTGCCGGATTCAATTTGTTCACATTATTTCAATCTACATTAGTATGATTCCCCTGGCTTTGGGTGGGGAAAAGCGAGTAATAAGCAGAGAGGAGCAAAATGGGAAAAGAATTTTTGTGGGAGTGTAAGAAACTCTTTAACAAGGTTCTGATTTTTCCCGTGATGACATCAACGCTTTTTTTTTTTTTTTGAAATATCAAATGTCAGATTCTTTTTTTCTTTTTAAATGTTCTTCTTCGGTGTAGCTGCTTTGCTCGTGCCCTAAGCATGTGCATAGCCTGCCTCTCGGGTAACCCAGCAACCCTCTGGCTCATTCACTTTCGGCGCATTCCACCTTCCATCTGAGACGACCCTCCCCATATTCCCTTCTGCCATCTTCCCGGGAGATGCCTTGCAACTAATAATTTGGAAGAGTGAGAGCGTTAATCAGTTAATCAGCATGACTAACTTGAGCTTAATCACAAGCTGGAAACAAAGCAGTGAAGAAATAAAGTTGTAATTAATTGGAGCCAGACAGATTGGCTCACCCAGGAGTGCAGTAGAGAAACAACTACACAGAGATATGCACGTCCCCCTTGAACTCAGCGGGACTTAATTTTGGGGAAAAAGAAGTGCGTAGGATGGAGAGTTCTGTGGGGTTTGGATCTGAGATCTCATAGCAGAGCAGTGGATGGCTGTGTCAGGGACTTTAAAAAAGCGAACGCTTTTTATTCTTTGCTTGTCACGTATCTGTACCTTTCAACTCCTAGTTTATGAGATTATTTTTGGACACCTGAAGGGAGAGGGGGGAAGAGTCGCGAAGTGAACATTTGTTCTAGTCGGCAGCAGGGAGGAAGACTTCAGGGACTGTTCACAGTGTAATTTTCCGGAAACGTGGAGGAGAGGGCTATTGATGGCTACTAGCCATGATTTCTAGAGGGACGCAGGTGGCGCTGTGGGTTAAAGCCTCAGCGCCTAGGGCTTGCCGATCGAAAGGTCGGCGGTTCGAATCCCTGCGGCGGGGTGCGCTCCCGCTGCTCGGTCCCAGCGCCTGCCAACCTAGCAGTTCGAAAGCACCTCCGGGTGCAAGTAGATAAATAGGGACCGCTTACCAGCGGGAAGGTAAACGGCGTTTCCGTGTGCGGCTCTGGCTCGCCAGAGCAGCGATGTCACGCTGGCCACGTGACCCGGAAGTGTCTCCGGACAGCGCTGGCCCCTGGCCTCTTAAGTGAGATGGGCGCACAACCCCAGAGTCTGTCAAGACTGGCCCGTACGGGCAGGGGTACCTTTACCTTTACCTTTAGCCATGATTTCTATGCTCTGCCCCCAGGCAGAGGCAGCGATGCTTATGAATCCCAGTGGCTGGAAACTGAAGGAGTGGAGAGTTGCTCTTGTCCTCAAATCCTTCTTGCAGGTTTCCCTTAATGGGCATCTGGTTGGGCCACGGTGAGAGCAGGATGCTGGACTAAATGGGTCACTGGCCTGATCCAGCAACCTCTTCTCAAATGGCTCTGCACAATTTAAGAACCTCTCTGCTTGTGCTTTCAAACCCTGCTCTGTGGGACAAAGGATACCTTTTTTGTTTGTTGACATTTTATTAATTTTCCAAAAATAACAAAAATAAAAGCAAGAACAATACAAAATCAAAAACCATGGTTTTTTTTGGTTGTCTTCCCTCCCCTCCCCCTCTTTTTTCCATTATATTGAACTTATTCATGCACGTCCATAAAAACTTATACAGTCATACCTCGGGTTACAGCCACTTCAGGTTGCGGTTTTTCAGGTTACGCACCCGCCGAAACCCGGAAGTACTGGAACGGGTTATTTCCAGGTTTCAGCAGTCATCCATGCGCAGGAGCTCTAAATAGCGCTTTGCGCATGCGCAGAAGCGCTGAATCACAACCCACGCGTGAGCAGACGCACAGATGTGGGTTGCGAACGCTGCAGGTTGCGAACGTGCATCCTACATGGTTCACGTTCACAACCTGAGCGTCCACTGTATTTTTAACAATCCAGTTTTGAAACGTAACAGACAAAGGACACATTTGAGGGCTTATCCGCATCCTGCCTCCAGGACAGAAATAATGTAGCCCTCCTGCCCAGTGGCCATTTTAAATCAATCTAATAAATGAATGCACATCCCACAACCTTCTGCATAAATACCCTTAGAGTAGCTAACCAAATCTGACCGTGTGAGCGATGACGCATCGTCGTATCATTGTTCCGAGGAGCATTCTTGGGGGGGGGGGAATGGTGCATGTCCTTCTGTGGGTTGGACACAGTTTGTCCTCCAGAAGCCCCTTACGGGTGATGCTAGCCTACGTTTGGGAAAGCCACACAGAGGGGAGCTGCTGTCACTGCAAAACATGGGTGGCGGCAGCCCAGAAAGGTGAAGCAGCGAGTAACTGAACCCATCTTTTGCCCCCTCCAAAAACCCTGTTTGGCGGAACGTTCGAAAAGTCAGAGCTTTCTGCCTGTCTCTGTTTATTGATTGACCTTGGATAAAGAAATATATGACAAATAAGACTGATGGTACAAATTGCTGTAAGAATCTATTGGAGAATATATAAAGAACAGGGAAATGGCGGTAGGTACATTCACTATCAGAATAAAATCATACGACGGGAATTGACAGGAAGCCCAAAGCTTTTATGATATTTTTTGTTAATAATTTTGGTTAACGCTCTTTGTTAATAATCGCATAAAAAGCAGCATAAATACAGCTGAATACAGCCGAAGCTTAAGGTTTATAAATATGTAAGAAAAGATAAGTATATGTTTTTGTTTTTCTCTTTTTTATGTATATGATTGAAATTTTAATTTATTTTATGAGATGTTCTATATATATATGTAATGTATTGCAAGATTATTAATAAAGATGGGGGTGGAGAGAAAGAAAGAAAGGAAGGAAGGAAGAAAGGAAGGAAGGAAGGAAGAAAGAAAGAGCTTTCTGCCCGTTTCTGTTTATCACACTAACGGTGACCACCGGACGTAGCCTAACGCTTTAGAGCCATAGTCCAGTGGGAGAGAAATCTGCTGTGACCCCAAAAGGTCCCAGCTGCAACCCCCCAGGTAGGGCTGGGAGAGACCTGCTGCCTGAAACCCTGGAGAGTTTCTGCTAGTCAGTGCTGACCATACTGAGCTAGATGGAGCAAGGATCTGAACTCGGAAAATGCACCTGCCTGTGTCTCTTCAATTATAGACTCCTGCAGGCTTTTCTACACCTCCTCTGTGATTATATGTACCCTGCAATCACCTGTCCTGGCGTCTGAAGATGGATGTGTTGGTAAACAGCCTGTAAAATTTTCTTCTTAAAAGAGCAAAAATCTCATAATGCTTAATAGCAGGTTTAATCTCGCAGCAGCAGCTGCTGCTCCTCTGCCTGCCACGCTGAGATTTTACTTCTAGCCTGAAGAGCGTGTTGAAATCTGAAGAAAAGGAGCGCATGGGTGCATGCTCCCAGCAAGCTTTTTGAAAACCCATTCCTCCCAAAGGCAAAGATGTGACAGTGGCTTTAGCTGGCAGGGACAGGTACCTGGGCTGAGTGGAGTTTATGCTTTCTGAACATAGAGCATGATGTGCATCTCTCACTGGGATTGCATGGGCACAGAGACCCCCTGGGAAAGGGGGTGGAGGGTTGGAGAATGCAGGAATGCTTAGGATGGCGCATTCGCGCCACTTGTGTCATGCACATCCATTAAAGGGGGCTGGGAGAGCTTTGGCAGAACCCACTGGGATCCGTGCTAAAAGGACTGTGATCATGGCAGTGCATGTTTCTAGATGCCCTCCAGATAGGATGCAGGCTAAAATATATCAAAGGCTATGTTATAAAATATAGCACGGAAAAGCAATATTTACTTTGCCCTGTGAGACTTTGTTTGGGTTTCTTTGTTTGTTTTCCTGAAGATGCCTACAATCTAAGGAAAGATCCACCTTTCATTTTCTCCCTGTGATCCGTGTCTCTTCTTTCCCTTTCCCTGTTCCTTCCACCCACCACTGGCCTCTATCTACGCCTTTTGCACAAATGTCTTTCAGGCTGGGAAACCCAGCTTGCCGGATTCAGACAAAGCCATTTTGGATATTCTAGAACACGACCGCAAAGAGGCCCTGGAGGATCGCCAGGAGTTGGTCAACAAGATCTTTAACCTTCAGGAAGAGATCCGCCATGCGGAGGACCTCCGAGATAAGGTGAGGGGGAAAGCAAGAGGCGCTAAGAACAGAAGCAGGGAGCTTAATCTAGATCTAGCGGTTTGGGGTAGGAGGTGCAAAGTGCCAGCAAAGTGCCCAATGGCATTTTTAGGGCCAGGGCAAGATTTCCATTCCTGTGCACCCCCTTTGCATCAAAATTAGAACTGTGGGTGAGCTGAAAAGAATTATCATTGCCCTAGCTTGGCAACTCTTTTGCACAAAGCCAGCTGCTGTGTGCTGTGTTAGGCTGCAGGCAAAGGATTGACAGCCTGGCTTTCTGTCCTCACTAAGCCCCTGAGCATAACACCATCGGGCTATTTGCCTGCCATCTTTAGTAAAGGTAAAGGGACCCCTGACCATTAGGTCCAGTTGTGCCCGACTCTGGGGTTGCGGCGCTCATCTTGCTTTATTGGCTTAGGGAGCCGGTGTACAGCTTCCGGGTCATGTGGCCAGCATGACTAAGCCACTTCTGGAGAACCAGAACAGAGTACAGAAACTCCGTTTACCTTCCCACTGGAGTGGTACCTATTTATCTACTTGCACTTTGACGTGCTTTTGAACTGCTAGGTTGGCAGGAGCAGGGACCGAGCAATGGGAGCTCACCCCATCGCGGGGATTCGAACCGCCAACCTTCTGATCGGCAAGTCCTAAGCTCTGTGGTTTAACCCACATCGCCATCCGCGTCCCATCTTTAAAAGATGCTTAATTATTCCACGAGCAGCATATAACATTTTATCTTGTTGGTTATCCAGCAATATGATACTCATTTTACACACTGTGCAAAGGATGCCCTAGTTATGCAGCCTACCCCATCATCAACAACAACATTATTATGGTACTGCTTGACCAACTCTTCTAACGGAGGCACTGTCTGCAACGAGGCCTTGCAAACCGATTTCAGAGAATACCAAGGTCATGGGACTCAGTACCCCCCAAACCCTCTTGCCTCGCTGCCACCTGGCGCCCTGACATGCGGAGATAGATCAGCAGGGGTTCCCCGCTTTGAAGCAGGCTAGCCCTTCATCGATCACCTTGGTGCCCTGTGCTTATTGATTGCTTGCTTTGTAGTACCTCGAGGAGAAACAAGAACTGGAGTTGAAATGCTCCACTCTGGGGAAGGACTGCGAAATGTACAAGCATCGGATGAACACGGTGATGATTCAGCTGGAAGAAGTGGAGAAGGAGAGAGACCAGGTACTGTACTTGGAACCACAAGAGCTGGGGAGGGAGGGAGAGAAGTCAGGGAAGGAATCGGAGTGAGAGTCGAGCAGAGAGTTCTTACAGGAACTTTTGCAGCTCCTGTTTCAGGGAAGAGGGAGGCAAAACATTTTGTGGAACGATGCCTCCCTGCCAGGCGTGGGGTATCCTCTCCTCCCCTGGTAGCCTCAGGGTCAAGAAGAACAAACACTTCGTATTTTATGGCTTTTTATTCTGTCATCTGGTTGCAAGCTGTCAGGGGACTGCCATTAGAACAGGGGAGGGAGGCAAGGGGGGCGTGGGATACAGAGAGCCTCCACAGCTCCTGAGGAGCAGTTCCTCTTCCAGCAATGGGAAAAGCCACACCTCCAGCAGAGAAGAGAGGGAAGGGGCCAGCCAGATGAGGGAAGGGCTTGAGGATGCTGAGGAGAGCCCCAGCACCTCGCCTCGTCAGTTCCATCACCCAGCTTGTGCAGAGGGGTGAAACACAAGGACGGGAGGAGGTGACTTGGGGTGTCAAAGTTCTTATGTTGGGGGAGAAGCCGGAAGGGGCCACTCCCGGATTCTGCAAGTGACTAAGACGGACATGAACTTTGTAGATCTGCACTGTAAATAGTTTGCACAATAAAGCCTGTAAAAGACAGGTCAGAGTCCTGACTGGTTACTCACGAGCAACCACCAGCAGCATCTGACACAAGCCAAAAGATCCATGTCTCCACGCATAGGAGATGTTGCCTGCTCTGAGTTCCTCCTCTTCCATCTCCCACAACATCCTGGGAACCTACAAGAGTCACATCCCTCCGCATTCTCTGTTCTTGAATGTGGAGGAACCTGCGAGTCTTTCGACTAGGAGGGCCTCCCACACTCTCCAGGGAGGTCTCTGCTGTCTGCTCTCTAACTTACCCCTCCTCCTGCTCCACTATCCCATAACTAGGCATTTCCTCATTCAGCTGTACATCATCCCTGTCTCCCTCTCCTCCTGAAACTGCTGGAGACTGAGAGGGCAAAACTTCCCACTCCTTCTGAGAGGAGCCAATCAGACCGAGGGCTCATTTCCCACTCCTCTTGCTCAGTCCAGTCCCTGACATCCCCCCTCTGCTTTGGCTCCCAGTGCGTTTCCGAGCACAATTCAAAGTGTTGGTGCTGACCTTAAAAGCCTTAAAACGGCCTTGGCCCAGTAGACCTGAAGGAACGTCTCCACCCCCATCGTCCAACCTGGACACTGAAGTCCAGCACTGAGGACCTTCTGGTGGTTCCATCCCTGTGAGAAATGAGGTTACAGGGAACCAGGCAAAGGGCCTTCTCAGTAGTGGCGCCCGCCCTGTGGAACGCCCTCCCATCAGATATCAAGGAAATAAGCAGCTATCTTATCTTTAAAAGACATCTGAAGGCAGCTCTGTTTAGGGAAGTTTGTAATATTTAATGCTGTATTGTTTTTAACATTCGATTTGGAGCCGCCCAGAGTGGCTGGGGAAATTATTATTATTATTATTATTATTATTATTATTATTATTATTATCATCTTGTTGACACCGTCAGTTCAGTCAGTGGCTCTCCCTGCTGCTGCTCTGTGCCGCATCCCACATATCCACTGTGACGTGTGCCTTAGTTACATCCCGGTTGGACTACTGTAATGTGTTCTACGTGGGGCTGCCTTTGAAAAGTGTTCAGAAGTTTCAGCTGGTCCAAAGTGTTGCAGCCAGACTGCTGACTGAGGCTGGTCACAGGGAGCATGTTATTCACCTGTTAAAGCAACTTCACCAGCTCCTCCTCCTCTGCTTCTGGGCTCAATTCAAAGTGCTTGGTTCTGGCCTATAAAGCCCCATCTGTCTTGAGCCACCTGAAAGATTGTATCTCTTTATGCGAACATTTTGGGTGCTAAGCTCCTCTGGCAAGCACCTTCATCCGTCTCTCTTTGCTTTCAAAGGCATTCCATTCACGGGATGAGGCTCAAGCCCAGTATTCCCAGTGTCTGATTGAGAAGGATAAGTACCGGAAGCAGATCCGGGAGCTTGAGGAAAAGAACGATGAGCTCCGAATCGAGGTGGTCCGGAAGGAAGCCTGCATCTTTAACATGGAGTGCAAACTTAGGCGTCTCTCTAAGGACAACTTCTTTGATCAGGTAGAGCCAACAGAGGTTCTTGCTCTGTGTCACATCACACATTGAATTTCTTTTGGGGGGGGTATGTTTACAGCCAATATTTGTTTAAGTGTGCAATGAGAATCCTAATGTGCGAATGCAGCATCCATGCGCCTGCAACCATCAGGAATCCTTCCCTGGGTCCCAGGTCCAGAATATCCTCCAAGCAGGGTGGCACTGACAAAAAATGGGCAGGACTAGGAGAGGGCTCTGGGAACATCTTGAAGCAATCCTAGAACTTCTTGTCAGCTCTGGGACATTAGCCCATGGTCCATATACAGTGGTGCCTCGCAAGACGAAATTAATTCGTTCTGCGAGTTTTTTTTGTCTTGCGAATTTTTCCTCTTGCGAAGCACGGATTTTGGAAAAGCTTCAAAAATCACCAAAGTCTTCAAAAACCTCAAAAAAGGCTACCACACCGCGTGCGATGAGTTGCTCCTCGAAGTCAAGTCGCAACTGCACCCCCTGAATGCACCCTGGGTATTAACGGTTTTAAGAAAAGGGAAACAAACTTGCAAGACGTTTTCGTCTTGCGAAGCAAGCCCATAGGGAAATTCGTCTTGCGAAGCAACTCAAAAAATGAAAAACTCTTTCATCTTGCGAGGCATTCGTCTTGCGAGGTACCCACTGTATTTGGAACTCTCCTTCCTTGAAGGTTTTGAATGGCAGAGGTTGGATGACCAGGGAAGATTTAGATGAGATTCCTTCATTGAAGAAGGTTGGACTAGATGACTCTCAGGGTCCCTTTGGACTCTACTATCTGGGGCTGGTGGGAGCTGGAGTAGAATAACATCTGGAGGGCCACAGGCTCCCCACCAGTGCACTGGGTGAATTATTTTGAAGAGCAGTATTCGAATGCTAGAATCCTAGAGCCCGAAGGGACCTTGGAGGTTGATTATGCCAACTCCCTGCTCAGTACAAGATGCCGCAGATGCAGGATGCAACCACCACATCCCAGATGGTGGCCAGCCTCTGCCTAAATCCCATTGCCTGCTGGAACCACCACTTCCACAGCTGTTACCATTAGGAAGCTTCTCCTATGGTCTCTTGGTGGCAACTCTAACCATGTCTACACAGAATTGAGTCCTATTGAATTCAAAGAAGCTTCTTCCCACATATGTGAGGTTAGGAATGCAGCTCTAATTAGGGAGCCACATTGAGCTCACCGGTCACTAAAGTCTTCCTTCCGTTTGCTTCCAGAGCTTACCAAGGAATCTGCCCCTCACTGTGATTTCTAGAGCTCCCAGCCCCAGGATCAACGGCCAGGAGGCAGACGATTCCTCGACCTCTGAGGAGTCTCCAGACGACAGCAAGTTCTTCCTGCCCAATCAGCCTCGAATCCGAAGGATGAACCTGAAGGGAATCCAGGTATGTTCCAACACAAGGCAAAATTCTCAGAGGCCCAAGATCATGATTTAAGACCTCTAAGATGCCCTTGGTCAACTTAGTACTTGCAAAGGTTTCAAACAACAATTCCCAACAGCCCCAGCTGGCTGGTTGAAACTGGTGGTACTCCAAAACATCTGGAGAGCGCCAGCTTGGGGAAGGCGATACTGGGGCATGTTCTGCGGGGAATCATCTTGAGGGTGTCAGGAGCTCAGCCTACCCTCGAGTAGGACCCTGATAGAGACACATGCCTGACTGGCATGTTCTCTCCCTCCTGGTCAATCATTTGGGAGCTTCATAAGCTTTCTTCAGCCCGAACATCACAGCAACTGATGCCAACCAACACCGGCACACTTAGGGATCCGCAGAGTTTGCGCATCATGCATAACAGACCTCAGCAACTCAGCATTTTGGCTAATCTACTTTATTTACATATAAACACACACGGAGCACTGCAACATGGCTCCCTCTCTCTCTAGCATCAGGCACCAAAGAGAAAGAAAAAAGGACAATAGTTCCACTTCATGGAACACAGTCACACAAACATCCTGTCTCCATTACTTCCCACTCTGTGGAGTCAAAACATACACCGGCATGTGATAGACAAAAATCCCATGACTGCAATCATGGAGCAGGAATTCTAACATCGGGTAGGCAAGCATGGATGCCATGGTATTGATAATATCCTGCCTTTTGGATGGAGAATACAGGAAGTGCAGATAGAGGACCCAGGGCCATTATAAGAGAACAAGGGAAGCATTCAAGGTGAGCTGCAGCACCTCTTATTGGAATGACCATACCTGGGTCAAACCTACAAACAGCTGTCAGTATGGTGCAGTTGGGCCAACTCTGTGGAGAACCATATTTTGGGAGTAGGCAATCCACTCCTCTGTTGCATTCTGTGGAATACAGTGTTTCTCTGGCTTCTTGATAGTTGCAAGAGCAAAAAAAGAAGAAGAAAGAAAAGCTGGAAAATTGGAGTGATCCTTTAAGCTCCAGCGCAAATGGAAAAGCTGATAGACAGCAGAAGGCTGATGGAAAAGTTTCCATTGGGTGGAAAGAATAATAGGGAGAAGACAGCCAAGATCCAGAGGAAAATTAGCTACCTAATTTAGAGTTAAATTAAACCTTGTCTTTTTTACTCATTCAAGTGTACAGGGAAACGTGCTTGAAGTCCTTGATTCTGCTTGATTGGCTGAATCTTCTGCCACTGTGAGAAACTGCAAAAAGTTTCACTAAGACAAATTTAGCCACAATGGGGGGGGGCAGGGCTTTTTTTAGATTTAGGGTTCCATTTAAAACATTGCCAGGATTTACCACATGGGTAGGCAAACTGAGACCCAGTGGCCGGATCTGGCCCAATCACCTTCTCAATCTGGCCCACGGACGGTCCAGCAATCAGCGTGTTTTTACATGAGTAGAATGTGTGCTTTTATTTAAAATGCATCTCTGGGTTATTTATGGGGTACAGGAATTTGTTCATTTTTCCCCTTCAAAATATGATCTGGCCCCCCACAAGGTCTGAGGGACAGTGGACCGGCCCCCTGCTGAAAAAGTTTGCTGACTCCCTGATTTACCATAATCTGCTAGCCTAGTCCTGTTTGGAGTTCTCTACCCACCCACCCCATGCCTTGATGATACCATTAGCACACATCCTACCCAAGAGGTTTTCAAAGGGGCTGTGGCTTGGATGTCATGGCTTAAGGCATTTATTTACTTCATTAGTTTGCACTCCATTTTCTCTCGAGACAGACGGATGCCAACAACAACTGTATTAATAATAATTTATTATTTATACCCAGCCCATCCGGCTGGGTTTCCCCAGCCACTCTGGGCAGCTCCCAACAGAATAATAAAACATGATAAAACATAAAACATTAACAACTTCCCCAAACAGGGCTGCCTTCAGATGTCTTCTAAAAGTCAGATAGTTGTTTATTTCCTTGACATCTGATGGGAAGGTGTTCTACAGGGAGGGTGCCACTACTGAGAAGGCTCTTTGCCTGGTTCCCTGTAACCTTACTTCTTGCAGTGAGGGAACCGCCAGAAGGCCCTCAGAGCTGGACCTCAGTGTCCGGGCAGAATGATGGGGGTGGAGATGCTCCTTCATGTATCCTGGACTGAGGCCATTTAGGGCTTTTAAGGTCATCACCAACACTTTGAATTGTGCTCGGAAATGTACTGGGAGCCAATGTAGGTCTTTCAGGACCGGTGTTATGTGGTCTCGGCAGCTGCTCCCAGTCACCAGTCTAGCTGCCGCATTCTGAATTTGTTGTAGTTTCCAGGTCACCTTCAAAGGCAACCCCATGTAGAGCACATTGCAGCAGTATTAATAGATTTGTGCATTGCCTTTCCAAACACTTGTTCCAAACCACTTAACATGAAAATGTAAAGTCCATCTCCAGACCATTGTCCGTTGTTTCTTGGCAACAGTAATCACAGGTTTAATGCCTTTGAACTTTGGCGGTCCTGTTTACTTATTGTGGCTTAAATCCATTCATAGGCTGTTAGGAACTGGTGGGTCTGCATGTGGCTGCCCCAAGCGGTGAACCACAAAACAGCAGGCAGGAGCCTTCTCATTCTTCTGGACTGATCCTGACGATGCAGGCTTGCCATTGGATCCTTCTGGGCAGGAAGGTATAAAAGAGGGAGTCCTGTTCCAGTTGAGCAATGAGCAAAGAGATCATCCTGAGAGTTGCATGTTCCTGAAATTAAGAACCTAAGGAGAGCCCTAGTGACTCAGGCCAATGGCCCATCAGGTCCAGGATCCTGTTCTCACAGTGGCCAACCAGGTGCCTGTGGGAAACCAGGGAGCAGAACATGAGCACAAGAGCACTCTCCCCTCCTGAAATTTCCAGCAACTGGTATTCAGATGCATCACTGCCTCTGGCCGTGGGGGCAGATCATAGCCATCATGGCTAGAAGTCATCTATAGGCTTCCTCTCCATGAATTTGTCCAATCCTCTTTTCAAGACATCCATTATTGGTTGTTCTTTGGCCCAACCTTTATCAATGCTTCTGACCACTGATCCGTCTCATGGCTCCCAGAGTCTGACTCATCTCTGACTGCTGCCCATAGCCCACGGGTCAGTCCTTCATGAATTTGTTATATCCATTTGCAAGCCAACGACCTCCACCCGTGGTCATGTTCTCCATGAGATAACTCTCTCCCCTTTCCCACCATTCTCTCTCCCCTTTCCCACCATGCTCATAATTTTTATAAACCCTCCATTTGTGGAACTGATGTAATATTGTTCTCTTACATTCACGTGAACGCAATTTTAGTTAGTTTCACAAAGCTATGCTTATGCTTCTCTGCCCGTTTCTGTTTCTCCCCAAATTATAGAATTGCCCTTTGGCATTGGGAAAGCCTGAAAGGCGTTTCTTTTTATGAGGAATCCTAGCTTGTGTCCTGAGTTCAGTTTCATTTCTGTCCTTTTCCAGCTGCCAAGAACGAAATCCCCCGTCGGTTTGAGCCGAGCATCGGATTATCAAGGTCAGAGAAAGAACTTCCCTGCCTCGTCCGTCTTCCCTGTTAATGCTCAAGCTGTTTCCCTTGTTCTAACTAACGTTTCCAGCCAGGCAAGCACGAAACTCGCTCCCAAAAGATAAGAGCTGCAATGTGTATATATATGTGTGTGTATATATATATCCCTCCCTGATAGCAAACACTTTTTGAGAATCATTTAAAACAGACCGGCAATTGACTCAGGTCTGCTTTCTGTCACTCTGGAGCTGAAACATTCCTACACAGAAGCAAGGCAGGTGTCGAACCCAGCCCACAGTGCAGAGACCCAGAAGCAGAGGAGATCTTCCCAGAGGAGAACCCCAATGAGACCCCCGCCGTTAAACAAACACTTGGATAAGACAAATTAGTGTAGCTTTTGAGACAGATGGCTGTCCACCTGTATATCCAGTATTAGGGTGTGATGAAGCAAACATTAGCGGGAGTTGGGTGGCGCTGTGGTCTAAACCACAGAGCCTAGGACTTGCTGATCAGAAGGTCAGCAGTTCGAATCCCTGTGACGGGGTGAGCTCCCGTTGCTCGGTACCAGCTCCTGCCAACCTAGCAGTTCGAAAGCACATCAAAGTGCAAGTAGATAAATAGGTACCACTCCGGCGGGAAGGTAAATGGCGTTTCTGTGCTATGCTCTGGTTTCGTCAGAAGCGGCTTAGTCATGCTGGCCACATGACCCGGAATAACTGTCTGCGGACAAATGCCAGCTCTCTTGGCCAGTAAGGCAAGATGAGTGCCGCAACCCCAGAGTTGTTTGCGACTGGGCTTAACTGTCAGGGGTCCTTTACCTTTACTTTTAAGTGAATATTTGTCCTGGGGGGGGTGTTGAATTCATGTTGATTGCTTGGGGGTGGGAGAAGGAGCGCTTTAAGAAATGGATCTGCACGAGTGAAACATCTGCGCCCAAAGAGGTGCATATGTTTCTGCTTAGGGCAGCCTTCCCAACCTGGGACTCTCCAAATGTTGCTGTCCTACATTCTCCATCTTCCCTGGCCATTGGCCAGGCTTGCCAGGGCTGATGGGAGTTGGAGTCCAGTGACCACTGGTGGACACCAGGCTGCAGAAGACTGGCTTTGACTCATCCCTCCAGCCCTGAAGTTTTGGAACAGAGAGGAAAGTGGTGGGAAAAGTTCAGGAAGTGAGAGAGATTTTTTGCACCACGGAACAGAGAAAAATAATAACGGCAGCACCGCGAGGGGTTGGGGCTGCCGCCGTGAACCAAACGAGAGCAATAATCGCATGTGATAGAAATCTTGTTTGCACAGAATTATTTCCACCGAAGCGGGCCTTAATGCCAATATCTCGCGTGTCTCTCATCCTCCCTGACTTCCTCCGCTTTTGTCATTTGTGAGCCCAGCAGTTCGAGGACACGACGAAGACAAGGGTGAGGCCAGCAGCAGCAGCCATGCGGACACCAATTCCTCTAATCCCATTTCCATCAGCAACTCGGTGGGCAGCTGCGAAGTTGGCAAAATCGTAAGGAGCTTGCGGGGGCCTCGCTTCTGTGACCTTCCCCCTATAATGTGCCTTTCTGCGCCGGCGACGATTCCAGCCCCTGCGAAAGAGGGAGGCCTCGCCAGCCAGCAACCTTAATCCTTTTAACATATTCTCTATATTAGAACGTTATTAACCTTTCCTCTTAAAATGCATCCCGCCGCTGGGTTATGTTTATTTAAAGCTATTTCACCAGGCTCTCGCTGTCTCGTCGCTCAGTTTTAAAACTTAGCAGTGGGGGGAGAGAAGCGGTGATCCTTACCTCACTGCATTGCAATTGCTTGTTTTTGCTTTATTCTTAGCGAAACATTTTGGATTCCTCGCAGTTCCTAACGCCCTTCATGTTTGTAAGTCAAAGCTGGGTCAGGAATGGGGCGGATGTCTTCCCATTGTCTCTCAAGGCAGACATCCCATTAGGCACAATGCGATCAGCGGCACAGCAGGTTGGCAGTTAGTGGCGGAGGGAATTGGTCAGAGAACAAAGGTGTCTTGCTGGTGGTTTGTAGGAAATGCTGCCCCAGTAAATGAAAAGGATGTCTTCCCTCTATAGCTGGAGTAGCAAAACATGAATTATACTTCCTGGGTTCAGATGCCTAGCCTGGTACCCTCCCAGCTTCAGCTCCTGCCATCTCCAACCACTGGCTGTGCTGGAGTACATCTGGTGAAGGATAGTACAGTGGTACCTTGGTTTAAGAACAGCTCAGTTTATGAAGACCTTGGATTAAGAATGCTGCTAACCCAGAAGTAGGTGTTTTGGTTTGTGAACTTTGCCTTGGAAGCAGAACATGTTCCGCTTCCTGTTGAGTGTGTTCCATTTGTAAATTGAGTCCCCCGCTGCTATGGGAAAGCACACCTTGATTTAAGAATGCTAGAGAGCCAGTGTGGTGTAGTGGTTAAGAGCGGTAGACTCGTAATCTGGTGAACCGGGTTCACTTCCCCGCTCCTCCACCTGCAGCTGCTGGGTGACCTTGGGCCAGTCACACTTCTCTGAAGTCTTTCAGCCCCACTCACCTCACAGAGTGTTTGTTGTGGGGGAGGAAGGAAAAGGAGAATGTTAGCCGCTTTGAGACTCCTTCGGGTGGTGATAAAGCGGGATATCAAATCCAAACTCCCCTTCCTCCTCCTCTTCTTCTTCTTCTTCTTCTTCTTCTTCTTCTTCTTCTTCTTTGGTTTAAGAACGGACTTCTGGAATGGATTAAGTTTGTAAACCAAGGTACCACTGTACTGGGTTCAAGAGCTGATTTTGAGTCTTCTCAAGACTCCAATTCTTTAAGGACCACTTCTTCTCCTATGAACCAACCCAGATCCTATGATGGTCATCAGAGGCCCTTTTTCATGTGCCTCCTCCACGAGAGATCTGGAAGCGTGGCAACATGAAAACAGGCCTTTTTGTGGTGGCTCCCTGCTTGTGGAATGCTCTCGCCAGGAAGCTCGCCTGGTGCCATCCTAGCAGAAACGTTCATTTTTAACCAGGCTGGTTGGCCAGCCTTCTTGCTTGGTTGGTATGTTTTAATCTGGAGCGGGGGTGGTGGTTCTTAATGCTGGTTTTAATGAAGGTACATGTTTGTTGTGTGCTTAAAATATTGCAAGTCACTTTGAGTTGCTGTGGCAAAACCTAATAATAATAATAATAATAATAATAATAATAATAATAATATACTTGAAGGAGCGTCTCCACCTCCATCGCTCTGCCTGGACACTGAGGTCCAGCTCCGAGGGCCTTCTGGTGGTTTCCTCACTGCGAGAAGTGAGGTTACAGGGAACCAGGCAGAGGGCCTTCTCGGTGGTGGCGCCTGCCCTGTGGAATGTCCTCCCATCAGATGTCAAGGAACAACTGACTTTTAGAAGACATCTGAAGGCAGCCCTGTTTAGGGAAGTTTTTATTGTCTGATCTTTTATTGTGTTTTTAATATCGAAGCTGCCCAGAGTGGCTGGGAAGGCCCGGCCAGGTGGGCAGGGTATAAGTTGTTGTTGTTGTTGTTGTTGTTGTTGTTGTTGTTGTTGTTGTTGTTGTTCTACAGAATCTGTTCTGAATGAGGATGCTAGTAATGAAAGTCCATGAGCGGTTAATGGGAAATAGCACAATGTTGATCTCTATGCTTTGGCGGTTTGAGAATATTCAGTACACCAAATATATATATAGACAACTTAACACCTCAGAACTGAACTGAGCTGCTTCCGGCGGAACTGCAGACATGATAAGAAGTGCGAGATAACCCTTTGGGGGGTCTCGAGCGGTGTGGGGGCTATTTGAGAGGTTTCGCGAAGGCTACGGGGACCTCGGATCCTCGGGAAGAGATCCTGAGGGGCACTGGCACCCAGCGGTGCCCAGAGGTGCTCTCTTGCTCCCTGGGTCTTAATAATAGACTCAGGGACGGGATTGAGCTGCGGGCACGAAGGGGGAGCAACTTTAAACCCACACTGTGGAGCCTCAGACTTCTTATGAAAGCAGTTAGCTTCCAAAACCAACAACAAATTAGGACCTACAGCTGACGGAGCTAATCCGAGCACTGCTTTAAAACTTGAAATCTATTAGAATTCGGCAAGTTACGGGATGCAAAAAGGGAGTCCGTCCCGGACAACTGGGAGAAAATGGCGCACGGCGGAAGGTTGGAGGAAGGAGGAGAGGAAAAAAGCCAGCCAGTAAATACCCTCGAACTCACTGAGGCTTGTCTCTGAGCAGGCGTTCATAGGCTTGCCCTGTTGATGTTTTGCTTTTCCTTTTGGGATGCAGCAAACGCTACGGAACCGCAACCCCAGTGTCATGTCCACAACCCCAGAGCCCCCAGGAAATGACTCCATCCTCCGTCGTTGCAAAGAAGACGCCCCACACAGGTAAGGGCTGCCATGCCTGTTAGGCTGGGCTTTCCAACACAGTGCCCAGGGGCACCATCCGACATGCCTGCCAAGGTGCTCCCCAGCCCCTCTCAATCTTTTGCTTTGCAACTGAGGGTTAATTTGCCCAATCCTCTTTTAAAGCTTGGTGTCCGTCACGGCCTCCTGTGGAAGTGAGTTCCATAGATTAACGATGTGCTTCATGAAGGAGCGATTCCTTTTATCTGTCCTGAACCTCCTGAGATTTAAGCTTCTTCGGACGTCCAATAGTTCTAGCATTATGAGGGAAAGGGGTTAAAAACTTTCCTCTTTCCGCTTCATCGTTTGATAAGCTCCTATCACGTCACCCCTCGCTCACCTTTTGTCCGAACTCAAAAGTCCAGAACACCAAAACCTTTTTGCTCCATCCCCTTGATCATGTTGGTTATCAGAGGGAGGGGAATAGCGGTTGCTAGTTTGTGGCCACAAGCACTCAACTCTTCACACACCCGGTTGCTTTTCCTCTCACAGCGACAAGTTAGCATTTTTGTTTCCCTGGGGAGGAAAACACCTGCTTGGGGTGAAATTTTAAGAGGAAAAGCAGCCCCTGTGGAAAGCATTTGGATATCCCTGCTGGCTGCTCTTCCACTTTCAGTTCCAGCCCCCACAGGCATCCTTTTCTTTTAAATCGTTGGGGGAATGATACGCATAACTGCTCATCATGTCCAGCGTGGTCCTCAGTGAGCTGGGAGCAGGGGCTGGTCAGCGGAGGACGAGGACGTCATTCTCCTACCTCTCTGAGACCACGGCTGTCTTTTGATACTGCTTCTAGGTGCTGAGTTAGTGAAAGACGCACACATACACACCCGGGGGTGGGAGGAAGCATGCATGAAATTGTCAGAACACTTTAGATTGCATCTGACAAGGTGAACGGGGCAACTCTGTTTTGCCTCTGCTTCTGAGGTCCCTGAAAATTCTTCCCTGAGATGGGAGCGTTGCCACCGGTGAACCGGTGACATTTTGCCTGCGTCGTGGAATAAAGGAAACCACAGACAAGCAGAGAGTGCCTGGATATGAGGGTAGACCTTCTCTGTGTGTGCAGCAGCCTCCCACAATGTTTCAAAGGGAAGAACTGAATCTACAAGAGCCAGCCGAACTAGTTCAAGGTTTCTGGAGGAAACCAGGGTCCTCCTCCCATAGGAAACCGCCTGACTTTCCCCCACCCCGTGCCAGTGATTCCTTCCTTGAAAACATCCTGCAGATGTCCTCCTGATCCTCCAGATGTTAACCTGGGCTAGCGGAAAGATCACATCTCCCTATACAGATCTGCCAGGGTGCTAAGATCTCACCTCTCAGTTCCAGCATCATCAAAGGCATGGTTGGTGGTGAAATGACAGACAGACAGACAGACAGACAGACAGACAGACAGACAGAGATTTGTGGGGGGGGGGGGAGCTGTGCCCATATTGTTGGCTTCCCTCTGTCAGGGCAAACAATACTTTAATTGCCAGTTTTAAATGTGTCCAGATGTATTTCAATTACTGGTTTTAACTTGTTTATTTTTATGACTTTGTATTGTCTAATGATGTTTTTAAATGTTGGAAGCTGCAATGAATCCAAGCTTGGGGGAAGGGCAGGATAGAAATACATTCATAATAATAATAATACTGATGATGAGAATGATGATGAGAACAACAGCTGCTTAAACCTTGGCATCTTCCTGCCCTTTCATCGGCCGCTTCCAGCAGTTAGCAAAACTCAATTCCTCTCCACTGCACACTTCCCTCTGCTAGCTGAGTCCTGAAATGTGTAGAAAGTCAGCAAAGGTAGAGCGGAATAATCTTTCTTCCTCACTTCCAGCCTGACTGAAGATGACAATGACAGTTTTGGCTGCGACGCTTTGGAGTTGGAAGGTAAGGACTTGCAGAAGGCTCTTGCCTCAAAAATCAGAGGCCCCAGTTATAGTAGCTGGTGGGGAGCAGTTTGTGACCAAGTGGTCAGGAGCGGTGGGAGCTGCAATGGCTTCCAGGGCATTCCAAGTTGGCTTCCCACACAGCTTTTTCTTCCATCTCTACAAACTAAGAGTATAACAAGAGCTCTCCCTTCTTACCAAAAGACCTGCCTTTCTCCTCCTCCTCCTCCTCCTCCTCCTCCTCCTCCTCCTCTTCCTCCTCCTCCTCCTCCTCCTCCTCCTCCTCTTCTTCTTCTTCTTCTTCTTCTTCCTCATCCTCCTCATCCTCCTCCTCATCCTCTTCTTCTTCTTCTTCCTCCTCCTCCTCCTCCTCCTCTTCCTCTTCTTCTTCTTCTTCTTCTTCTTCTTCCTCCTCCTCCTCTTCTTCTTCTTCTTCCTCCTCCTCCTCCTCCTCTTCCTCTTCCTCTTCTTCTTCTTCTTCTTCCTCCTCCTCCTCCTCCTCCTCCTCCGTCTCCTCTTCTTCTTCTTCTTCTTTTTCCTCCTCCTCCTCCTCTTCTTCTTCTTTTTCTTCTTCTTCTTCTTCTTCTTCTTCTTCTTCTTCTTCTTCTTCTTCCTCCTCCTCCTCCTCCTCCTCCTCCTCAGTGAGGAGGAGGAGTCTGTAAGTGACTGTGGAGGCCAATTCTGGATCCACATGTCCTTCCACAGTGGGGACATAAGTTTCCGGGTGGGAGTTGATCACGGTGAGGGTTTGCCAAGTGTGCCTTCCTCTTAGCATGTTTCTCCCTTTCATCCTGAGTTTGAGCATCTTCAAAGCCCATGACACTTTTGGTAAAGGCTGTTCTCCAATTGGAGTGCTCGCAGGCCAGTGTTTCCCAGTTGTCAGTTCTCACGCGCTAGATCATCACCTCGTCATGATGAGTGGGCTTGCACGTCCCTATGACCCTTGTGAGTGAAGCTGTCGGGAGTCTTGTACTCCCATCGGGGTCACCCAAGGCAGTAAGGTCAAAGGGAAGGAGCTAGACAAAGAATGACCCAACAGCAGAACAGGCAGAAGATAACAAGCAGTATATTACAACGGGTGTGAAGGCAGGTGAAGGCTGCAGCAGATAAGGATCTACCAGTCATCATGACCACTCATGCCATCGGAACAGAGCCTTACTGCAAAGACTGTGCGTGGGTCAGTGTGCACTGATCTACACACATAAAACCAATTCACGCACAGGCATAGAGCTTTCTGCTCCTACAGTGGCCAACCAGGTCCACCTAGAGTTGAAACCCATTTTAAGCCTTCAGCTGGGGACTGAAAGTGGGACGTTCTGCCCCCAAAGTAGCTCTGCCAGGGTGCGACAGGCTCTCGCCTATACATACATGAGGGCAAAATGGCAGGGGAGGGCAAAGTCAAGAGGAGCTTGGAAAGATGCTTGTGTTGGCATCCATGGTTTTATTTTGCTTTGGTGCTTGCTACTGGGACATGATTTCCCCCCCCCCCTTCCTTTTCTTTTTCCTGCACCTCCTTTTCCAGACGACTTCCAGGACAGGCATTCTCACGGACCTTCCTCGCTGCCTTCCTCTTCGTCTTCCCACCACTCTGAGGGGCTGGATCTTGAGCAAGTCAACTCCATCTTCAGGAAATTCTCTCTGGAGAGGTACTTAGGAGAATGTGGGATTTCTGCACCAGTTCATGCAATCAGCAAAACGAAAGGCTTATCCACATTTCTTTGTGTCTCACTTCTTTCCCCTGGGGGAAAACTGCTCTTTAGCACTCAATTGGAGCAGGTAGCAATTCAGGGGGTTTCCAGATTGATGTTTGCTCTGATTTAGAGCTTAAGAGTGGGTTTTCCCTGGGAAAGTGAGAAAAGGGGGGAACTGCTCAGTCCCGTATCTAGCAAGTGTGGCTCAAGAGGAAAACCACACTGGGTTAAAGCTGACCAAAAGTCCAGAGGTAGCATTATTATCAATTTACGATGGGGTGGAAGGTTTGCGGGCTAGGAGGGGCTTGCTCACACATTTATTGACAGCTGCACAAGTTATTATAGCTAGGAAGTGGAAGGGGCAAGCAGATTATAAAATGGAAGAATGGTATAAAGAGGTGTGGGATATAGCTAGTAATGATAAATTAACATGTGCCATTAAGGTAAGACGGGGAATATGGAGGAGAAATAATTTTGAGGAGATATGGAGGGTGTTTGTAGAATTTGCGCTGTTAAAAATGGAAAGGGGGTCAAACGATCGCAAGAGGTGTTGAAATTTTGGGAGGCTGGAATGGTCTTGGTGGTGGGGTCACATTTTTATTCTTATTTATTTATTATTATTACTTTGTCAAAAAAAAATGATAGATAGATGATTGATTGATAGATAGACAGATGATGATGATAGATAGATAGATAGGTAGATAGATAGATAGATAGATAGATAGATAGATAGATAGATAGATGATAGATGGATGAAGAGATAGATAGATGATAGATGATAGATAGATAGATATAGATAGATGATAGATAGATAGATAGATAGATAGATAGATAGACAGACAGACAGACAGATAGATGATAGATAGATAGATAGATAGATAGATAGATAGATAGATAGATAATAGAGAGATATAGATGATAGATAGATATAGATAGATAGATAGATAGATAGATAGATGATAGATAGACAGATAGATAGATAGATAGATAGATAGATAGATGATAGATAGATAGATATAGATAGATAGATAGATGATAGATGATAGATAGATAGATAGATAGATAGATAGATAGATAGATAGAAATAGATATAGATAGATGATAGATAGATAAAACAAACTATAAACGAGAGGAAAACCAAACAGACCTGTGCTTGCTCAGGATGAATAGGAGTGTGGATGAGCCCTGAGTGACGAAATGTCCTCCATGGATAAAGCCAGCTGTGCAGCCTAACTTGCAGGGTTCAGCCTCGCCTTCTCCCTGTCATGCTAGATCTCTCAATGCAGGGAGAATTCTTTTATGCAGGGAGGGTGTTGCATTTTTGTTCTGCAAGGAAGCATTCAGATATGCAATACCTTTCTGATCCTTCATAATACCACCCCAGATCTGCATTTCTGGATGGCTCTGCTGATCCCGTACAGGGTGCATTGAAGAGGGAGTATGAATGAGCATTTATGGACATAAACGTTTGCAGAAATATTGCAAATGTTTAATCCTGAAATTCAGGCATCACCACAATTCGCACTATTAAATATATGGGACGCTACTCTAAACCGATTCTCCTCGAAGAAAATGTTAATTTGGTTTCTAGTGGCTGCCAGACTTCCTATTGCACAGAAATGGAAGAACTTAAACGGTCTGTTTCTTGAATTGTGGCATAAGAATTATGGAACCTCGCAATTGCTGAAAAGATAACCCACAAGATTTGTGCAATGAAAGGCAAAGAGCCAGTAGAACAATTTTATGTAATTTTGTGGGATTTTGTCTTATGTTTCAAATGATAACCTATGTGACGCCTACAAGACCTGCACCTGAAAAAGAAATATGGTCTGCTTAAATTATATTATTCTGTTTAATATACCTAAGCAGAATTGTACTTACCATTGTTGTATAAGCATCTCTCTGATGACTTTCCGCATTCTTGTGTTGAAAAGTTAGAATATATATATATAGCACCTGCCTTTCACCAGCAGGTCCAAGGGTGGATTGCAATGATTTAAATTTAAGAATTAAAAACAGTTAAAATGTATTAGGTTCTGTGAACTATTTCAATTCCAGCTGGTCCTAATAAGAACTGCAACTTTTAAGAACCGGTGCCTAAGCTTGCATTTTTCCTTCTCCTTCCCCATCCCTTTTTCCTTATGTGACATTTCTTTTGGGGACCGTCTGACTGCAGTTGCATGTGTGAGCTTGTGTTTGCATGTATGTATGGGGGGGGAGCCTGCCCCCTACTAGCTCAGGGCCTGGTGATGCTTTCATTTTGGACCCCCACGCCTGGCTTTAACCTGATTTGACTGCAAACGAAACCAGCCATCGCCTCCTTGCCCCTTGCCCCTCTGTCACGGGTGCCATGTCCCCACTTTGAAATCCCAGGTGACTAGGGAGAAGTCAAGGAGAGTGTTGCCTGTGTCGCCATTCCTTCCTTAGGCCCTTCCGCCCCTCGGTGACATCTGTCGGACGCCTGCACACCACCTACCACGCCGTCCAGCAATTCATGTTGAACGGAGACAGCCTGAGCTCGGAGATTACTCTGCTGGGGGGCAACGTCAAAGGAAACTTCGTCAACTCTGTCAAGCTGGATTCCCCGGCGGAGAAAGCCGGCCTTCGCGAGGGGCTGCAACTGCTTCTGGTGAGGGTTTGGCATCAGGGAACAGGCTTGAGCATCTATTTTCTTCCTGACTTCCTTGTTTGTCCATCTAGTCCAGCGTTCTTCCCTCCTAACGCTCCAGGGTGTTGAGCAGAGAAGGGTCTTTCTGGACCCTTTCTTTCAACTGGACTTGGTTATGCTAGTACTAATTACAAATTAGGTAAAGGTAAAGGGACCCCTGACCGTTAGGTCCAGCCATGCCCGACTCTGCGGTTGCGGCGCTCATCTCGCTTCATTGGCCGAGGGAGCCGGCGTACAGCTTCCGGGTCATGTGGCCAGGTCATGTGGCGAACCAGAGCAGCACATGGAAACGCCATTTACCTTCCCGCTGGAGCGGTACCTATTTATCTACTTGCACGTTGACGTGCTTTCGAACTGCTAGGTGGGCAGGAGCAGGGACTGAGTAACAGGAGCTCACCCCGTTGCGGGGATTCAAACCACAACCTTCTGATCAGCAAGCCCTAGGCTCAGTGGTTTAGACCACAGCGCCACCCGTGTCCCTAATTACTAATTATGCTGTACTAATTGCTTGAAATCATTAGATGTCCATAGCGCACTGGGTTACTGCAATGTGCTCTGTGCGCTCTCTGTGGGCTTTTACCCGCTGAGAGTGCAGATTCCTGCAGCGTGAGTTGCTGAACAGGACTGAGACCCCATCAGCACATCACACCTGTCCCCAAACACCTGCACAGGTTGTCGACTTGCCAAAGCCCCTAACAACTTGGGGCCAGTATACCCGCAAGTTTGGCTTTCCCCCCATATATGCCCACTCAACCATTTTGATCTGCAGAACTGGCATTGTGGTTGTTAAAAAAAGTTATATTTTATTAAATTTTCAAAAATTTCACATACACATTCCAACGCAGTGGTACCTCGGTTTAAGAACAGTCCTGTTTACGAGCTATTCGGTTTACGAACTCCGCCAAAACTGGAAGTAGTGTTCCGGTTTGCAAACTTTACCTCGGTCTACAAATGGAATCCGAACTGTGGAAGGGCACTAGTGGCGGGAGGCCTCATTAGGGAAAATGAGCCTCGGTTTAAGAACAGATTTGGTTTAAGAACGGACTTCAGGAACGGATTAAGTTCGTAAACTGAGGTACCACTGTACGTAGATTTTTCTTTTGTTTTGTCATCTTCCCATCTCATTTTCCACGGTGCTTTTTTATTTTTTCCTCTTTCAGCATCCTATCTTTTCTCTCTTGTATCGTGACAATAGTACAATAATCTCTATTTCCTTCTGTTGCTCATCGTTCAAATCCTGCTTGCAAATTCAGCATACTGTAATATTTCTTTAGATAGTCCAAAAAGAGCTTCAATTTTCCCACAAATCAATCATCATTAGGTTCTCTTATTTTAGCTGTTAGCTTTGCTGATTCCGCATAGTCCATCACTTACCCGTTCTAGAACTGGCATTGTTATGGGTGCTACATAATGTTCAATCCACGCTTGGAAGAAGAGGCAGAGGATAGCCATCAATAGCCGTCTTCTCCATGAATTTGTCCAATCTTTTAAAGCCATCCAAGTTGGTTGCCAGCACTGTATCCAGTGGGAAGGAATTCCATAGTTTAACTATATGCTGTACTTTATTTTAACTCTCTGGAATCCTTGCCAGAAGCAAAAATGGTAGCATAAGACTTGTCTCATTTCCTTGAAGGTAGGCGTCCCTCACAGCCCTTCAGCTGCATTTATAGAACAGTCACGGATGTCCAAACCGAGTTATCCATCCATCTAGCAATTGCTGCTATTTTATAAACATGGGGTTGCAGGCAGCAGAGAAGGGAGAGAGAGAGAAATGATTATCATGGCAACTGCTGAATAAGACAGGCTGCGTGTTCCAAATTGATGTTGGCTACATAATTTAATAGGTGAAATAATTGCCTCCGAGGAGCGAATAATGCTGTTCGCGTTTTTCCAGGTGGAAGGGTGCATCAAAGGGGAAAACACAAGCGCTCCCTTAGATACCTGCACAAAGGAAGAAGTTCATTGGACGATTCAGAGATGTAGTGGGCCAGTTGTGCTGCACTGCAAATCAAACCACGAAGGTAAGAGATGTCCTGTTGCTCAATGCAAACTTTCAGACAAGTGAGTATATTTATAGACAGCATACAGGGCCAGTACAATAGGCAGTCAAGGAAAAATCCCCAGCAACTGGGATGGTCTACAGTTCTTTCATCCACCCCTGCCAGTTCCCTCAATTGACAGTAAATGCTGGCAAAGCGGGTGTGTTAATGGAGACAAATATATTTTATGTCTTTGCCCTGAGAGCAAGGAATTGTGGCTGAGGGTTTTGAGAAACCAAATTAGGAGTCTCTTTGTTCCCACGGTGCCAGTGAAAATCTAAATTTGGTTTTTGGAGAGCTCAAGGTTTTTGAAGGGTTTGCTTTGCCGGCTGCCCTTGGCCAAGCTGGTGATCGCTAAAACAACAGACAGGGCGACAGACCAGGCTTTGCGAGGCTGGCGTCCTCTCCAACTGTTCCAGGGCTCATTTCACCCCCCTCGATCCTTCCTTCGCTTTGCTCCCAATTGAGTCGAGCTTTGTTTTTTGTTTTGTTTGAGATATAAATACATAGAATAGAGCGGTGCTATGACTTCCCTCGATCTGGGCATTATACTTCTGTTGATGCAGCCTAGAATAGCATGAGCTGTTTTTGCTGCTGCAGCACGTGATAGACTCATTGGTTAGAGCGTGGTGCAGATAACGCACACGCAAAAGCGTTATGCGCGCTTCTCACATGTGCAGGAGCACTCTATTGCATCACACTCATACGCAGAAGCGGCACTCTACTTATGCAAACGGCACCCCAGAACAGATCACGTTCATAAGTAGAGGTACCACTGTAGTTACAGAACATAGTGTGAGTTCATCCCTTATGGGGATTGAGCCCGTGTGCTGCTGGCTAAGAGCCAGCAGACAGCAAAATGCATTAAGAGAACAGCATCAAGAGAAGAAAATGCCATCAAGAGAAAGATGGCTGTGTGACTTGGCTCTTCTATGGAGTCAGCCAGGGCCATGCCCATCTCTCTGGTCACATGCAGGGGGAGGACGCTCCAGACCAGTGGAACAGGAAGTTATACTGGCTGGAGTAACATCCCCCTGCCTGTGTCCACTCTAGGGAAACAACGAATGTTGTATTTGACTGCTCCAATGGATTACATCCCACATCCATGGGTCTTGAGCTCCTTGATGTTCATATGCAAAAGCACCCGAGTCTGGATTCTATGCTGTGACCCCACTGAGTCAACAATCATTTGGGCCGGGAATTCAATGGGTGGCTTATACGCACAGACACCACAATTTGTGTGATCACAACCATCCTCTTTTCTTCTTTTCCCCTTTTGACCCACTGCCATTTAAACAAGATATTTTGAAGAGTTACAGAAATACCACACAGCTGTCACCCAAAGAATCGGAACATCGCAGCAGTGGGCGTATCGCAGAAAATGCTTTAAAATAGCTCAAAAATCAATTTTTTAAACTCCGCGGAAGATGTACTTGGCCTCTGCCAGTGCAGGGGGTCAGGGGAATTCAGAAAGTGGAATTTCTCCCCGGGAAAGTATCCTCCCTCTTTCTCTCCCCTCCCCTCCCAAACTCTCCCACTCCTCTCCTTTCATGTTTTCAAACATAAAAATGAATGTTAGACTTGGCAGGAGCAAAAAGCAAGAATCAGATTGTGCGAGGTGCCAATTAGAGTTAATTATGAAATGATTGAGCTGCACTTTACACCATGCACGTGCGCACAAAGAAGAAATCACAGCGCACTTTCAAAGATGTAAACCTTCCGTTTTGTTTTATTTTTTACTTCCACTGACAGCACTCACATGAATAGCTGCCAGAAAACGGGGTCACGGTACCTGTTCTTTATGAGAGGTTCTTTTTATATAAATGCTGCCTGCCAGCTGGAAAGATTTCTCCGTGCCTTCTAGCTGCTAGGTTCAAAGTGGGCAGCCTAATGAACGAGCCCGGAGCTCATTTGTGGAGTAACTGTTTGGTATGCAGCAGGTCTCGGGTTCAGTTCCCTCATCTCCGGCGTCAGGTGGCGGGGGGGGAGTTAAGATATTTGTTTGCCTGAGACACTAGAGAGCTGCTCCACTGTCAGGGACGAGCAGCATGCTTGCGGGTGTGCGCCGGGGGAAGCGGGGCTGGAGTCTGACTGGGAAGAAGGGGCCAGGGAGTTGTGCCAGCCAGGAGGCAAGCAGAGGAAGCTTCAGAGCTGGAGGGGGGCGCAGGAGGGGTCAAAAAAGAAGAGGAGGAAGAGGCTGGTCAGGCAAATGAAGGGCCAGGGGCTTCCCCACCCTCTCAACCAGAGTAGCTCAGTTGGTTAGAACATGGCGCTGATAACGCCAAGGTTGCAGGTTTATTTATTTATTTATTTTTAATATTTTTTTATTTCATTTTTCACAAAAAAGAACAAAAAAGCAAATTTTCACAAACATTACAAAAGAAAAAGAAAACAGACAAATAAAGAAGACAAAAAAATGAGATTTTAACATAAAAAAACTCACTTTCCAATTATAACCTTCAAAACCTTATTTTCCTTACTTCCACCCGCCTCCCGATCTTGTATTCTATGTAATAATTAGTTCAGCAAGCTCAATCTCCAAGGTTACAGGTTTAATCTCTATGGGAATGTTGTGGATACTACGAGAGGATATATTGATTAAATATTACCCTTCCTCATGCACGCTTGTGAGTCAGTAGCAGAGTACATTCCCCAGTATATAGCAGGAAGCTAGTTGGTAGGTTCGTTTGAATCTCTTTACTTAAGCAATCCAATCTGGCTTTGTCCAGAATGGGTTATTCCTGGTAATTTCCCCTTTAAAAATAATAAGACGTTTACTCACATTCAGTTCACAGTTGGTTCCCTGAAGGCAGGCTTAAGCTTGGAGTTACAGGACGGAGTTTGAGTTCATCCCATATGGGAATGAGCCCATGTGCTGCTGGCTGAGATTCTCGGGGGAGCCATTTTCTAATTTGCATATATATATATATATATATATATATAGTTTTTCAAATTACAGTTTTACAATCACATATCCAACATACAACATAAAAACAAGATTCCAAGGAATCTCCTGGACTTCCCTCCTCCCCTTTGTGGGTCCTATTGTCAGTCATTTCCTCCTGCATCTTTTTTAATAATCCAAATCTTTTACATCTCTATTAAATCCAAAATTCACCGTTAAACTACAAGTGTTATTCTTCCGGTCATTTTTGCCGTTTCGGCATAATCCATCAACTTAATCCGCCATTCTTCTCTGGTCGGGACTTTATCATCTTTCCATCTCTGGGCCAATAAAATCCCAGCAGCCTTGGTCACAAACATAAATAGTCTTTACTGCTCCATTTTCTGATTTGCTTCAGGCGGCAAAATGCCTTGGGCCAGCCTTGCTTGCAAGCGAGACAGTCAGCATCAGGTGTAGCCGAGCCATTTGACTAGGCTGAACCCAACTGGCAACTCCCCGCTGGGCCCGCATGGTCAGCTGAGCCCAGATCCTTCCTGCTGCAGGTTACCGGAAGCTGGTGTCCGAAATCGAGGAAGGCCTGGTCACTTCCGGAGACTCCTTCTACATCCGCCTCAACCTGAGCATCACCAGCCAGCTGGACTGCTGCTCCCTGTCTGTGAAATGTGACGAGATCCTGCACGTCCTGGACACCATGTATTATGGCAAGTGCGAGTGGCTTTGTGCCAGAGTTGACCCCTTCACGGACAAGGATTTAGAATCAGGGACCATCCCCAATTACAGCAGGTGAGCACAAATCCCGATTTTCGCACTCGGGGCCAGCACTGGGTTTGAGGTAGGGATGTGGGCAAAGTGTCCTCTGGTGTGGGGCTGGTTGATCTGGGGCAGAGAAGAGGAGGGGCAGATAGATGACCCCAGGATCTTGTGGGCTGGAAAGGCGTCTGCCTGGACTGGGAGAGCCTGAGGAAAGGGATGCTGGAGAGTGTTCCCTCTCATAAGAAAATAAGAATAGGCTGCTGGATCAGGCCAAGGGCTCATCCAGCATCCTCTTCTCACCATGGTCAACTAGATAGATGCCTGTGGGAAACCCACAAGTGTCAGGCTTCGGGGAATCAGCTTCCTCCCCCGTGGCAGTAGATAAGCAGAACAAAGGAAAAGGAGTCATCTTACCAGTTAGAAACTTTAATAATCACGGCAAGAGAACAAAGAACACATCTCATAGTCATGGGGGTGCTCCCAATTAAGGATTCCACCCCCTTTGGTCCCTATCAATCTATGTCACTTCTGCATCTCGTAATCTGAGTTTGTCCTCCCTGTGCTTTCTGTTCTATCACTTTCTGAGCCCTTCTCGACTTTGGGGAGAGCGGTGAAGGAAGGCTGTCTAGAGACTGTGAATCTGTTAAACCCTCTCCCTTCCAGTGTCTCTTCTCCTAGCTGTTCCCCATCCAGTATTTCCCAGCTTCTGCCTTCTGAACTATGTCCCTCTGCAAACCGCTGTTCCAAATCTATACTGTCTTCCTGCTCCTGGGAAGATTCAGGAGCAGGGGGAGGCTCCCACCATTCCTCCTCAGTGCAGCCCTCCTCAGCACGGCCCTGACACAAGCAGAATTCAAACCCAATAACACTCCCCCTTCCTGTGGCTTCCAGCAACTGGCCGTGAAAGCAGAGCAGAGCTGTCATTCCCAGCAGCCATCAATCACTCTCTCCTCCATTAAATCTGCCCAATCCTCTTTGAAAGCCATCCAGGCCGGTGACCATCGCTGCCTCCTGTGGAACTGAGTTCCATAGTTCAACTATGCACTGTGTGTTCTCTTCCCTCCACCCCTGTTTCATCCCTCCCTGCTGCACAAGCCATGGGCTCCCCTCCCATTCCTGGAGCTCTAGGGGCCCAGTTCCTGCTCAATCACTTTGTCCATTGCCCCACCAACTCCGCCTTGAGTTTTCAAAAGCCACATCCAGTCCCACCTATCCAGGGGATGTTGTTGCCCTGCTTTGTCTGTCCACGGTGACAACCCCTCTACCACCTGGCTTGCAGAGATGCCAACACAGACGGAGCAGATCCTGCCTTCCTGGAGAACTCTCAGGTGGCTTTGCCAGTCTAAGGACCAGAACTGCTTGCCATGCCAAGTTGTGCCAACCCCATTCGTTGCAAGGGTTGCAAGGGGCGTGTCGTTGCTGGATCAATATATTTGCTTGTGTAGCATCTGCTGGGCCTTTTAACTGCATTCTGGCTGTGTGAGCCAGTGTGGTGTAGTGGTTAGGAGCAGTGGACTTGTAATCTGGTGAACTGGGTTCACTTCCCTGCTCCTCCACATGCAGCTGCTGGGCTAGTCACACTCCTCTGAAGTCTCTCAGCCCCACTCACCTCACAGAGTGTTTGCTGTGGGGGAGGAAGGGAAAGAAGATTGTTAGCTACTTTGAGACTCCTTAAAAGGTAAAGGTAAAGGTACCCCTGCCCGTACGGGCCAGTCTTGACAGACTCTGGGGTTGTGCGCCCATCTCACTTAAGAGGCCAGGGGCCAGCGCTGTCCGGAGACACTTCCGGGTCACGTGGCCAGCGTGACATCGCTGCTCTGGTGAGCCAGAGCCGCACACGGAAACGCCGTTTACCTTCCCGCCGGTAAGCGGTCCCTATTTGTCTACTTGCACCCGGAGGTGCTTTCGAACTGCTAGGTTGGCAGGCGCTGGGACCGAGCAGCGGGAGCGCACCCCGCTGCAGGGATTCGAACCGCCGACCTTTCGATCGGCAAGCCCTAGGCGCTGAGGCTTTAACCCACAGCGCCACCTGCGTCCCATTTGAGACTCCTTAGGGTGGTGATAAAGCGGGATATCAAATCCAAACTACTAGTACTACTACTACTCCTCTTCTTCTTCTTCTTCTTTCTAAACAAGCATTTCCACAGAAGCTACAACTTTGAGTTCTGCATTGAGTGGTTGCTGGGACAGCCCCCATCTGATGTTGATGGCCCCACCCTGTCTTACCCTGTCTCACTACATGCCAAAGGGGGCTGGGAATGGGGCAATTTGATTTCCCACAATGCTCTGGAACACCCAACATGGTGTCACTCTGGGGCACTGGGAGAACTGAAGTGAAGGGCTTGGGGCCGTTTCCAAAGCTGGTGGGTCAGAGGAAGCCAGGGGCTGATAAGAGGGCTGTCCGCACTAGAGCAAGTGGAAGCAACACAGTGAAAATGGCTTGGCTGCCCCGATGGTGCAGTGGGTTAAGGGAGCTGTTCTATGCAGTAGCTGCTTCGAAGATTCCTGCAAAATTGCTTCCAGAGACAGCTATGCATTGTCATGGTGATGCCCTGATTTAAGGGTGATTTTTATTATTGATTTCTTTGCCTCTGTGCGTGCACGCATTTAAAAAAAATAAATACCTCTGCTTTCATTGCCTGCTTTTTATCCTCGATTCTGGCTTTTATTTACTGTGTTTTATAGACATGGTGTTTTCGGTATTTGTATTTGCAATTGCGGTTTGCTTAATATATCTTCGAGCTCGTTTGAGTTTTGCAAAAGGCTTTGGCTGCGAGCAATAAAAATCTTCTGAGAGGCCGGAGTCGTAGATCGCATTGTTTTCTTGCACAAGGTCCATTGTGCAACCCGTGATCACTCAAGTCTCTGCTGCCAGTCAGAGTGGCCAATGGAATGGGACTTGGAATGAGACAACTCTGTGTGTTTGCATTTGAAAATGCCATAAACAAGGAGTTAGGGATGGGATAAACATTTGACCGGGTTCGCATTTTAATGCAAAACCTACCTAATTCATGCTTCCCAAAGCAATACACAAACAGATACTTAGTTACCGTTTAAAATTTATGCACTTCTCTAAATTTTACAATGCGGTTATCCTGCCAGTTAATGAGTACAGTCTGTATATTATGTGAAAGTGAACACAAAAATATATCTATTAGTAAGAATTGACCATCCTGTTTCATTTTTGCCCTGTTTTGTCCATTCCTTCCACCTTTTCATGGATTTCTTGAAATAACGCATGAAAAGTTTGCATTTAACTTGCATGTGTTATTTTATGCATGCATAATTTTCAATGCACCTTTTCGCAAAATTCGCATTCTGTACACATTTTAACAGTAAAAGAATGTGTTTTCATGTGCACTTTCCGCTTGGCAAAACAGCATTGTGAAATCTGGGAAAGCACGTAATTCCATCAGGAGTTGCTTTCCAACCTGCCAACGAGTTCCAGACTGTCAATTTGGGTAAGCCCACTGCAAAAAGCAGACCGGCCAAATCCCTCCTCAATCCCTATATGTTAGTGACAATAATCTCAATGGTTTGCAGAGCGCAGCAGCTCCTCCTAGTGAAACTTCAGCGCCTGATGAATAGAGGTAACAAGGATGAGATTGACAGTTCGTACGGTACACTCCGAACCCCTCGGGTGAGTAGCTGATTCCACATCCACTTCAGCTTTAGAGTCTGAGCTGCCCTCTGCCACAGCCTCTTCCAGTTCACTAAACCCTATTCCCTCTCCTGCTGCTGACATGTCCTCCTCACAGTCTGATCCTTCTCCTCCTGGCCGCTCATCGTCACCCAACCACCAGTCCCCTGGCTCAGAGTCTTCTTCCTCTGGGGGTTCCCTAGGGGGTTTCCCCGGCTGCTGCCTCCCACCACTCCTGAACATCCAGCCAGTCAGCAGTTGCCATCCTGGAAATTCTTCAGATCAAGGGGATCTCATTATGATGACAGAAGTTTTGAACCCTGGGAGGGAGGGAGGAGAAGACCACTCTAGAACAGGGCCTCCAATCTGCAGCGTTCAATTCAGAATGGTACTATCAGTGCTTTTCCCCCCCTAAAAAATGTTTAAGGGTACTCTCATTTTCCTACTCATATTGAAATACTGCCCCTCAATGAGGCCAAACTTAGATTCACAAAATGTTTAGGGGTATGTGTACCCCCGTGTCCCCCCATAAAAAAGCACTGGGTACTATGGTCAATGGTATCGAAAACTGAGGAGAGATCTGTTGCTGGACTGCACCTCTCACAATTCCTGGTCCTTAGCTATGCTGGCTTGGACTGATAGGGTTTGGAGTCCAGCAAGTTCCCCACACTTGACCTGCATTCCAGGGGGGGTTGGCCTAGATGAGCCTCAGGGTCCCTTCCAACTCTACAATTCTACGATTCTAGGGCCTAGAACTGCCAACAAAGGTGCATTGAACAGGCTTGATGATTCTTTCTCCAATGTTTTTCTTTTCTACCAGAATACACTGCAGCCGGAAGAGGTTATGCCACCAAGTGACCCCAAAGCCAGCCCTCGCCTCTCTCGGGCCAGTTTCCTTTTGGGTCAAATCTTACAGGTAGAAAAGTAACTCTCCAAAAATCCCTTTTGTGCCATTTGGCACAAAAACATATGTTTTTAGCTTGCAAATGAAATAATAATAATAATAATAATAATAATAATAATAATAATAATAATAATAAAAAAACAGGGCTGCCTTCAGGCATTCTACAGGGCAGGCACCACCACCGAGAAGGCCCTCTGCCTGGTTCCCTGTAATCTCACTTCTCACAGGGAGGGAACCGCCAGAACGCCCTCGGAGCTGGACCTCAGTGTCCGGGCTGAACAAGGGGGGTGGAGACGCTCCTTCAGGTATACAGGACCAAGGCCGTTTAGGGCTTTAAAGGTCAGCACCAACACTTTGAATTGTTCTCGGAAACGTACTGGGAGCCGATGCAGGTCTCTCAGGACCAGTGTTATGTGTCCCGGCGGCCACTCCCAGTCACCAGTCTAGCTGCTGCATTCTGGATTAATGGCAGGTTCCGGGTCACCTTCAAAGGTAGCCCCACGTAGAGCACATTGCAGTAGTCCAAGCGGGAGATAACCATAGCATGCACCACTCTGGCGAGACAGTCCGCAGGCAGGTAGAGTCTCAGCCTGTGCACCAGATGGAGCTGGTAGACAGCTGCCCTGGACACAGAATTGACCTGCACCTCCATGGACAGCTGTGAGTCCAAAATGACTCCCAGGCTGCGCACCTGGTCCTTTAGAGGCACAGTTGCCCTATTCAGGACCAAAGCCTGCCTTTTTCACCGCAGTTCCCTTGGCTTATGGCTCATTTTTTGCAAGTCCCGTTTCCCCATTGTTGCCTACCGGAGAAATTCATGAGGCCGAGTTATGGGTGGGGGGTACCTCTTTTTAAATGGGAACAGAGGGTACTGCGCTCCCAAACCAATGACTCTGTCATGGGGATGCAAGTGCTTCCACTCCGTGCTTCCATCCTGGTTGTTCGACAAGCAACAAGTGGCCTGCCTTGGTGTCAGGAACAGAAATGCCAACAAAGCTTGCCTTGACAAGGGTCTCTCCTCTGCTCTCAGTTTGTCAGCAGGTCAGAGAACAAATATAAGCGCATGAACAGCAACGAGCGAGTCCGCATCGTCACTTCGAAAGACACGCGGGTCAGGACAGAGGGGCACCCGGTGACAAAGGCCCTGCTGGACAGATTTGAAGGTACCAAGTTATGCAGCAGAGGGGCTGGCATTCAATGGTGTACCTGGGAACTTGGCAGGAAGAGAACGCTACGAAGAGCAAAGTTGGTTTGGAGTGGTCAGGACAATGGCAACCAGGAAATCCTTATTGCATCCCTGCTGGCTAGTGAACACAGTGTTGCACCCGCCCCAGTTTCCAGGGGATCCTGTGCTTACCCAGGGTTTGGTTTCCTTGGAATGATGGGTAGTGGAGACTGTGGAGCCTTTAGGATACAGTGGTGCCTCGCAAGACGAAATTAATCCGTTCCGTGAGGCTCTTTGTATAGCGGTTTTTTTTTTTTTTTTAATAATATTTTTATTAAATTTTCACATTTTATAGAGACAAACATACACACACAAAGACAAAGACAACACGTATGAAATTTCATAACCTTACTTTCCTAACCCCAGTTCTTGACCTCCCCCCACCCCCCCTTCATACATCCTAGTTCAATTACATTAACTCAGCAAATTCAAATCTCTCATCCATTGCATATTATTACTATATCTATATATATATGTTTTTTCTTTTTCTTTTTTTTAAAAAAAAATCATTTACTTGGCCAGATTTTACTTATCCAATTTTCTTATAAAACATTAAAACCTTTTCTAAGGTCGTCTCGAGTTCCTTCCACGAATTTCCCTTTAATCTTAAAAATAGGTCATAATAATCAAACACAAAAGTCATAAAGATTTAAAAACAAGTTCTCCTTTCCCCCCCCCCAGCCCCGGTTTCTGTCCCTTCCAAATGTCCCCCCATCCATAACAACAGTTTTTAGCCTGGGTTCCTCACATCTGAGGCCTTTAAGTCCTTGTCAGTCTCTCTTTGCCGATCTTGTTGGTAACCCTCCTCATTGGTCCTCAGGTTTCGGGGAAATTTCAGCTCAGTCTCATCAGGATTTCTTCCATCCAAAGTACTTGACACCAGCTGCTGCAGAAGATCAACCAGTCCATACTCAAATAGGAAGCCCCAGTCATATTTCTTATTTCTTTTAAAATCAGGTATTCCAGATGTTCCAGGGGCTTCCTCCCTCCTCTTTCGCATCTTTCGCAGATTTGTAATCCAAGGGTCTTCTTCTTTGTATTCTAACAATGTAGGCTTGTGGTTGGTAGTCTCCATCTGTGCTAGCCCTTGCTCGCTCTCCCCCTGTTCCGAAGTTATCTCTTCTGATTCAGCTGCAGATTTTTCCCCAGTCAAATCCATTGTACCTTCAGCAGAGTCATTTATTTTAAAGTTCAAGGTTATGAGTTGTTTACTCATGACCGTGGTCTGCTCCTCCAGTTTTCCCACAAGAAAAAACATTCTTTCTAGCTCTGCCTGTAGTTTTCCAGCTGCAGCCATTGCAATGTTTCAATGTTTCCCCTAGGGGGATTCTAGTTACTTAGTAATCTTTTCCAATAGTCCTTTACTTTATTATTTCCCTACTTTGCTTCCAACCACTTTAGTTCAAATGTAACAAATTAAGTCCAAAAAGTGTTAAATAATAGAGTTTTTCACTTTCGCTGCCCGTTTGACAGCTCCTTTGACAGCTGTCAAACTCCTCGTTCCTTATTCTCCAGCTCACATAAAAGGACACCCCCGGGTCTGGGGGGGTTCAAACAAAAACTTCTAAAAAATCACTCTTACTCTCCAGCACACATCTTCTTCTGTCAAATTCATGCAAATCTTATCTTTTACAGAACACCAAGGAAAGAACTCTCCACCTTAGTTCTCCGATCTTTGCTTTAAATTTTCTGTAGGCAGGGGGGGTGCGGACTTCCCTTTAGCACATCCCCCGATCGTGCCGAATTCAAGGATAAGCTTTTTAGAGTCCAAATTCCAATCTACTCACGGATTAATTAGAGTCCGAATTTCAGGGAAGAAAGTCAGCGGTCTCCGGCCATGGCTCGCGGCTTCGCTCCACTGCAGTAGCGGTCTACTCACAGCACCACGCCACTCCCCGTACCCTCTCCGCAGCCTTTAAAAAGGCTCTTCGTGGGTCGGGGGGGGCGCTTTAGGTGCCCGCCGAGTCACCAGGTCCGCAGGCTTCCGCGCCTGCGGTTTCTAAGGGTCCCCGCGTCGCCGTCGCGGTGAGACCCGTTTGCAATGGAGCCGATTCCCTCCGGAGCTCGGAGGGAATCTGCCATTACTCGGATCGCGCTAACCCGGAAGTTTGTATAGCGGTTTTTTCGTCTTGCGAAGCAAGCCCATTGACAGCGAATTAGCGCTATTAGCGGTTTAGCGGCTTTTAGCGGATCAGCTGATAAGCGGCTTAGGGCTTAGGAAAAGGGGGGGAAAGGGGAAAAAAACCCTGCAGGAACTCACAAGACATTTTCATCTTGCGAAGCAAGCCCATAGGGAAATTCGTTTTGCGAAGCGCCTCCAAAACGGAAAACCCTTTCGTCTAGCGGGTTTTCCGTCTTGCGAGGCGTTCGTCTTGCGGGGCACCACTGTATTTGGTTTTATTTGCACATGAATAAGAGGGATGCGGGTGGAGCTGTAGTCTAAACCACAGAGCCTAGGGCTTGCCGATCAGAAGGTTGTGTTTCGAATCCCCGTGACGGGGTGAGCTCCCATTGCTCGGTCTCTGCTCCTGCCAACCTAGCAATTCGAAAGCACGTCAAAGTGCAAGTAGATAAATAGGTACCGCTCCGGCGGGAAGGTAAACAGTGTTTCTGTGTGCTGCTCTGGTTTGCCAGAAGCGGCTTAGTCATGCTGGCCACATGACCTGGAAGCTGTACGCTGGCTCCCTCGGCCAATAAAGCGAGATGAGCGCCGCAACCCCAGAGTCGGCCATGACTGGACCTAATGGTCAGGGGTCCCTTTACCTTTACCTTTTACCACCTGAGTATAGGATAGCGCAGGGTTTCCTAAACTTGGGTCTCCAGCTGTTTTTGGAGTACAACTCCCATCATCCCTAGCTGGCAGGACCAGCGGTCAGGGATGCTGGGAACTGTAATCCTAAAACAGCTGGACACCCAAGTTTGGGAAACCCTGGGATAGAGGGGCTCACAGCATCAACTCTCCAGCAAATCTTGCTCCCCTATTAGGATTCCAGCAAAGCCCAAACTTTGGGTCCAGCACAGAGCAGACATGTCTCTTTCTCTCCAGCTTCCAGCATACCAAGGCAGTGAAATCTAAAAGCACAGAAAACTACAGGGGCATTGGAGAAGTTTTATTATTGAACCCACATTCAAGATTTTCAGTAGCAAGGTGATAAGTGCTCTGTGGTGCACTTATCTATGGTGTTGAAACTTAGGGGTCTGGCTTTGGTTTCATTAAATGCTTAGAAACTGTGCAGAATATAGGTAATAACCAACACACTTTGATGTAACAAACTGTAATTTGAGCAAGATTTTAATTTTTTGCACCATATTTAACAAGCAGGGACTGTGCAAATCCATTATTTGACCTCTTCTGACACCCTGTTGCACATCTTGCACATTACACACTTGTTTTCTAGCCAGACTGGTAGCTTCTGTTGCACCCGTCACCACCTAGCCTTTTGTCTGGTGGATGCATTTCTCTGTGTTCTGACACCACCCTTCCCACTCTAGGACTTTTCATAGTGGTGCCCTGAGTGCGTTTCTGGAGTTTAAATGCTCCCCTCTCTCCCCAGAATTTGACTCGGTGAGCGAGATCAACAAGAGCTTCAGCCTGATCCCGTACAGCTCAGTGAGACCCATCCATTGTGACCGTCGACGCCCTGTCCTCTTCACACCCACAATGCTCTCCAAGACCTTCATCCAGAAGCTTCTCAACTCAGGAGGGGCCCTGGAGTTCAATCTATGCAAGCCAGGTAATCTCACCAGGGAGAGCATCTGCTGGGTGTGTTAAATGCCTACCTGTCAGGTGACAGAGGAAACAACCCCCACGGCAGGTTGCCAGGAATGGATAATACAAGGAAAGCCCTTACCATCTGCTTGGAATGCAGACTCTTGGAATAATGACATTGTCCCGAGTGACTCTCCACTCCCTTTTTCTCCCACTTCCTCATTCGTCATCTCTTCTATGGATGCTTCTGAGCCTTCTGCTCTACTACTTTCAAAGCTCTCCAGATTCTGGGAGAGGGGAGGTCTGGAAGGCTTTCTATAAAGACACGGTGTCCTTCAGCTGTTGCCCTCCTGCTGCTTCCTCTTCCTCCTCCTCTTCTCCCATTATTTCCCAGCTTTCCCCCTCATCTGCCTCTGAGCTGTGACCTCCCTTAAACCCCCGTTGTAATTCTGAACTGTCTTCTTCTCTGGAAGGGTCAGGCTGGGGAGGTGGTCTCCACCATTCCTCCTCTGCCCAGTCTCTTGCACTACCTAACCCAGGAATAGGCAAACTCAGCCCTCCAGATGTTTTGGGACTACAACTCCCATCATCCCTGATCACTGGTCCTGTTAGCTAGGGATGATGGGAGCTGTAGTTCCAAAACATCAGGAGGGCCAAGTTTCCCTATGCCTGACCTAACCTGTCAATACAGATCCACAACTTCCTTGCTTCAAACTAAACAAATGCAACATATTCTTTAGGCCATACTGAACAGAGTAGGGATTTCTTTCCAAGTAAATGTGCATAGGATCATGCCCTAATCATGATTAAGGGACGCACACTGGCACCAGTGGCCTTGAATAAAGATTGGACAAATTCATGGTGGGCGGCCATTACAGCTAAAGAGGGTACCCCACTCTAAGAAGCAAGAGACCTCTAGATCTGTTTTAACCCAACTGGTGCCCTCCAGAGTTTGGGACCTCAACTCCATCAGCTCCATGGCTGTGCTGCCTGGGGCTGATGGGAGTTGTAGTCCGATACATAGATATCACACAGAAGCTGGGAATATATAGTAGAAGTCAGCCATTGTCTGAAAGCAGTCTTTGTATAATTCCCAGAAGAATTTATTTGGCTGCTGCTGAGTTCTGGATTAGATTCACCTCCTTGGTATGCTCCAACAAGCAACACAATCCTTGGGTTGTCAGACCCTTTCCATGCATATCCATTTGTTGTATCTGTTGCAGATATTGCACACATTGTCAAAATACGGCCTTTCAAAGGTGTCTGACACTGCAAGGTGGGCTGGCAATCACACAGGCGCCAGCTATTCTCCTGTCCTGGCAGTCCCTGTGCATTTTCTTGAAACAGATCATGCTCAGGTTCAGCAGATTTAACTAGCTGGTGGATAAACACACAGCCAACTATGTCCTCTGCCAGCTAAAGCCCTGGAGTTGTAAATCTGAGGATAATAACAAGAGCAAATCATTATCCTGTACCTTTTATATGCTGTGTCCTATTTATCTCAGTACTTTAGGGTTTCTCAAGCATTGACTGTGGCTCAGTTTGGATTAAAGTCAAGTTTCAGACGTAGGAATGAGGCAAGTTGGATGTGCAAAGCCTCCATCTCATCATAAGGGCTTGTGTGGTGCACCAGATGAAATGGTGGTCTTAGATGTGGGGATCTTTGATCTACATCCCCCCGACTCATCTGTGAAGTCAACTGGATGACTTTTAAAAGCCACTCAACCTAACCTACCTGAAAGGGTTTTTAAGAAGCTGAATGGGCTCCTCTTGACTATTGCACAGGGGAAACAAACCACAATTCCTGTCTTTGTTATCATTCTCTTCTCTTTCCTACTAAAACAAGTTCTGAAAAAGTGTGGCAAGGGTCTGCCCCTTCTGAGTGTTCCCTCCAGTTTATCAAGGAGTAGGGGAAGTGTTTTGAGGTCTTACGAAAGCAAAACGCTCTTTATTTGCCATCTTTATTTGGCATCTGAAAGTGACCTGGTTTTGGTGATGTCTGTCCGTTAGCCGCCGTTGTTTGATGATGGCGAGGATCCTCCAAACCATGATTGGAGATCTTCCATGCTTACTAAAAAGTTTGTCTTCGTCTGCCTTCTTTTCCAGATATCATAACAAAAGAAGAATTCTGTAGGAGGCAAAAGACAGAAACAATCATCTATTCCCGCGAGAAGAATCCTCACACGCATGAATGCATTTTTACTGCAAATATTGAAGCGGTCGCTGCCAAGGTAATTGGGGTAGTCCTGGGTCACCCTTCCCCAATGTACTTTGGCCTGACCCTGGAGCGAGGAACCCTTTTTTTTAATGCCAAGGTCCACGTCCCTTGGGGGGGGGGGCATCCTGTGAAATTGAATGTTGCAAGATTCAACTGAGATTTTTAAAAAGTATTTTTACATGCAGCACAGAGTTAAACTTTGGAACTCCCTGCCACCAACTTGGGTGGCATTAAAAGAGGATTGGACAAATTCATGGAGGAGAGGGCTGTCAATGGCTACTAACCCTGTTGGCTCAAGGCGGAGTTGGTGGGGCGATGGACAAAGTGATTGAGCTGGAACTGGGTCCCCAGAGCTCCAGGAATGGAAGGGGGAGTCCATGGCTTGTGCAGCAGGGACGGGTGGAGGGATGAAACATGGGTGGAGGGAAGGGAACACGCAGTGCATAGTCGAACTATGGAACTCACTTCCACAGGAGGCAGTGATGGTCACCAGTCTGGATGGCTTTCAAAGACGATTGGGCAGATTAATGGAAGAGAGAGCAATTGATGGCTGCTAGGAATGACGGCTCTGCTCTGCTTCCATAGTCAGAGGCAGTGATGTTTCTGAATACCATGGGAAGGGAGAGTGTTGCTCTTGTGTTTGGGTCCTGCTTGTGTGTTTCCCATAATGGGCAAATGGGCATCTGGTTGGCCACTGTGAGAACAAGATGCTGGGCTGATCTCGCAGGCTCTTCTTTTGTTCTCCCCAGCTGTTTTTTAACTCCCATTAGCATCTGCATAGGAGTTACCATCCAAAACAGCTGGAGGGACCCTACACCAGAGAAGGCAGGCCTACGTTGTTGGGAAATGCAGAGCATATGCCTTTTCTGTAAAGCTGAAGGTCTTGTGGTGGGGTCTCCCAAACCGTGAGCCATTCCCAGCGCAGTGCTATTGGGTTCTGTTTCTTTTGGGAAAGGAAGGACAGGAGCACTTAAGGTATCTTTGTAAGGGTGTGTGTGTGTGTGTGTGTGTGTGTGTGTGTGTGTGTGTGTGTAGCATTAAGGGTGGGATACAAGCAATCCTGCAAAGCAGGAGAACGTTGAATATCTTCTCTCTCCAAGCAGCCTCACCCTCCTCCCCAATTTCACCCGTCTCTGGTTACAAATGTGCAGGTCTTTATCACATACACAGCCCAACAAGACAATGACAAAAATCCACCAACAGCATGCAAATCAATATGGCTGACCTAATCCAAAACACCCACCCACCCCACTCACACATGAAAACAAAGACCACCACAGCCAACCACAAATGAACAGCCACACCCTAGGCCAACCCCAACCTCTCTCACCACCAAAGGAACACAAGTGAACAGCAAAGAAGCTGTACAAGCAACGCTGACACCAAACCCCACATATAGTAAGTAAAATAGAAACATCGCCACCCGACCCCACCCCCACCCATCTTTCCCCCCTCCACCTCTATCCCACTATTCTTCCTAATGTCTCAACAAATGAAACCAATTTGTAAAAAAAAAAAAAAAAGTGTTACATGGGGAAAAAATACGAGAGAGAGACATTGCACATGCCTTTGTAAATCAAGAAAATATTTAATAAAAATACATTAGAAAAAGAAAAAGAAATGCGCAGGTGCCCCAGTTCTCTCTGTGTTTTCTGAATCTGCCAACAGCCTTTTGCACATACACACACATTTTCCACCCTCCCACCAACTAGAGGTTTTCACCTTTCCCAAACACTCTAATAGAAGGGTCACCAACTTGTTTAGGCCTGTGAGCACATGGAGCATGGCAGGGGCGCTACCCACACTGATCAGGGTCTCACTCCCCCAGATCACCCCTGCCCAAGAAGAAAAAGGGCGTGCGCACACTCACAGTTCATTTTCCCAAGGGATCTGTGCATAAGTCAGGTCCAATAGAATTCATCTGAGCACTGGAAAGAATACAGAGCTGAAAGAGGAAGGGGGAACTTCCTCCTTTACACTGTATGCCAGGGGTAGGCAACCTAAGTTCCGCGGGCCGGATCTGGCCCAATCACTTTCTGAATCCGGCCCACGGATGGTCCGGGATTCAGCATGTTTTTACACAAGTAGAATGTGTCCTTTTATTTAAAGTGCATCTCTGGGTTATGTGTAGGACATAGGAATTGGTTCATTTTCCCCCCAAAATATAATCCGGCCCACCACATGGTCTCAGGGACAAGGGACCAGCCCACGGCAGAAAAAGGTTGCTGACCCCTGCTATACGCTTTTCAAGGAGGGGAGAGAGTAACCACATCATAACCAAGGAGGTGGGCTCAGAGACTTCAGGGGCACCAGCGAAAGACCTCAAGGGCACCATGGTGCCCACGGGCCCCACATTGGTGAGCCCCCACTGTAATAGGTGTCCCGGGAGAGGGAGAGATAACAGAGGAGCTGTCCAACAGAGAGTAGAGGTGTTGCTTCAGCACTGCTTAGACTTCAAGGGAGCCGCTTATAATAGTTGGTAATGCTGTCTCACCCCTTCCTGGCCTGTCCTCAGGGCCACGATCCAGAGAACTTGAGGAATCAGGCATCTCCCTTGTGTGTAGGGCTCCAGAGACTTGTCCTCATGCTGCTGAAGAAGCATTTTGTACCTGCCTACTCTGAGTTTTCATTTGGACACCCCAACACTTCTGCCCCAGGAGGCAACCCTGGTTGACTGGGAGAAAGTCACAAGCAGGGGGAGGAGCCCAGTTAGGGGGTCATTTTTTCTTCCAAGCCTTACTCCATCCTCCCTCTGAGGAAGCTGGGTGGAATGGCTACTGAGAATTTTAGGCATGTATTTTTCCAGGGCAATACTGGGCATGCTTAACGGAACTGCTCCCCAACTGGGGTGAGAGTGGAAGAACGCTTACCAGCTGTCCCTTTCGTATAAAAGTCAGCTGTCATCGTTTTCTCCCTCAGTTTCAGCTGCTGAACAGGTTGTAACTATTCTCCAGAGACAAAGAAGAGCATCAGGTTTAAAAAAAAAAAAAACCCAAAAAAATAAATAAAAGAGGAATAATTACTGAAAATATGTATGACAGCAGACATTGCCATATGACTAAATAAACCACATGCAGTGCTAATCACAAATCAGGATAAACTCTTAGACCATGAAACAATTTATCAGGCCCTGTGCTCTCTCGCTCCCTTCCCAACCACCTCAAACTCCCACAGAATTTTGGGCACTGTCTCTTTTCAGAATCTCACAGACTAGATAACCCTATTCTTGTTTAAAACTGTTTTTCATATTTTATTTTTTAATTGCCGTAACCCACCTTAAAGTGAAGGGCAGGTAAGAAATAAATAAATAATAATAATAATAATAGAATTGGGGCCTGCAACAGAATGTTGCAGCATAGCACTCCTGTGCAACGTTCCAGCCAGTTAGCCACACCACCTTCCAGAATACTCCATTCCACTCCCACCCCAGTTGGGGAGCATGCTCACTAAGCATGCCCAGTTCCTGTTGGATCCTCCCCCTTAGGGGAAGAATGTTGTACTTCTGCCAATCTTGAGTTTCCTCCAAACCTGCTGCTTCTCTCTTCTTTTGCCTTGGTGGTGCCCTTTTGTCCACATAAATACATGCTCATAGTTCACTATTTGCAGATACATATACTAGACTAGAAGCTTCACCCCACCGCATTAACCTCCTAGTGCTTAATATTCTATTGTATGAAGGTACTTGACACAAAACTCGGCCATTGTTCCCTGTCAGTTTCCTCCGTCCCTGCTTTACCCAACCTTCGGCAGCTGTTTTAAACCACCACTTTCCGCCAGTCGGTCTCCCTCCCCTCCCACACCCATGCCATCACTACTGGTGTTGTGCAACCTGTCTTCTCTTTTGCTCTTCTACCTCACCCTGATGTTGCTCTAGAAATCTTCCAGTGGGGTTTGCGCTCTGACTTCTTGCACATCTAGGACTGTGATGCATCAATACAAATCTTTCAATGGAGGCTGTGTGATGACAGCCTTACGTTTTTATGTATATAAGAAGATACATAGAATGGTGTGGGATCCTTCTCTTATTCTCCTTTCTGTCACTCTCTTCCTAGTTTGATAATGTACTTTTCTTCACAATTAATCTTTTCTCTTGCCATTCTTCGTCTTTTTCCCCCATTATCAGCTCTCCCTTCTCTCTTTCACTCTTCCTCCACTTTTTTTTCCAGTCCTTTGTTTCGTGATCTGCCTTGACACAGCCAAGCACCCTTTAGTTCTCAAATTCACTTTTAGGTTTCATTCACTGGGTTCATGCACCGATATGGAAAGGATGGGAACCTGTTAAAGAGAGAGAGAGCTACACACACACACACACACACACACACACACAAAAGGAGGATCTGAGCTGCAGAAAGACAATGATGTTTAGAACAAAGATTATAATGTCAAACCCAAACAGATGGCATGAAATGCCGGATGCTTGTTACGCAGCAGGGAACAAACAGCCAGACGAGAGTAGTGGAGGGTTTTTCTCTTTCTTTTGAGAAGTAATTACAGAACATGTTGCAACTGAGCAAACAAAGTTCAATTATGTCGGTACGTTTGGTACATGCTACCTTCATTTTGACATAATCCCCGCCTTCAGATCAGTTAATTCTCTTTTGGAAAGGGGGCCTTTGCAGCAAGTTATCCCGTGGTGAGAGAAAGGATGGGTTTTGTCGATGGACTGCCAAAATCTTTAGTGGTGCAGCATCATCCAAGTAACATGGTGATTTATGGAGGGTTGGGGCCAGGGGTTGGGGTGAGCCACAGAACTGGCACCAGCCATAGATTGAGAACTTCAGAACAGCCTGCTAGATCAGTCCAGAGGTCCATCTCGTTCTCGGAGTGGCTGAACAGTCAGCTATTGTGAGAAACCAACACACAGGATTTGAGCACATGAGCAACTCTCCCCTCCTGTGGTTTCATGGGTCCCCACAATGGCCTTGTAGTAAAGTTGAGTTTGGCAAGATGTGGCTGTGTGAGGGTGGTGGGGGTACCAGGCCTAAGGAGACGCAAAGCAAGATGGGCAGAGTCATTTAAGAGAGCAGAGCTGGAAGAGCGAACGTTGTAGGCAGAAATATCCGGGCTAAAGGACAAGAGGGGCAAGTCCTTGGACAACTTCAAAGGGAAGGTTGACGCACAAAGCCATTTGATCAGTGGGACGTGATTGGCCTGACCTGTTGGAGATTGTGTGCTTACAAGCCCCAAGATGTGCATACCAAAGTCTTTTTCCTGACTTCCTGTTTACAGAACAAACATTGCCTGCTTGAAGCTGGGATCGGCTGCACAAAGGATTTAATCAAAGCCAGGATATATCCTATTGTTCTCTTTATTAAAGTCTCGGAAAAAAATATCAAGAAGTTCAGGTATGGCGCAATTCAATACCACATTCACAACACACATGGCTCCACTTTCACGCCACCTGTTTAAAGCAATATCCTACCACTTGAAACTGTCGTGGGTTCCCCCAGAGGCTTCTGGGAGTACTTTGATAAAGGCGCCGAGAGCTGTTTGGATAACCCACAAGTTCCCTCCCAGAGCTGCAAGTCTCAGAGTGGTTTAACAGTCAATCCTTCTTCACAGAGAACTCTGGGAAGTGTGCCCAAAACTGAGTGTAAAAAAAAAAATGCATGATACAAACCGCATTGCATTCGGGGAAGTTGGATTGCAGAATTGTGTCGTGCAAAATTCACATGAAAGTACTGGCGAATTTTCATGAGGATTTTTTTTTTTTAATTGAAACTGTGGGGAACGGAACTTAAACTTGGAAAAATGAGAAGCTAAAAGAAACCAAAACTGACATATTTTCCCACTCTTAAGTGTCATACAGGTGCATTCATGAAAGAATCAGGCCTATACGCTTCCTAGTACTTTGCTTTTTTGTGGGGGAGGGGCTTGGCTCAGGAGTGCAAAAATGAGTTGGGGGATTTGTTCGAACGGAAGGGAAAAGAGGCTGTGTGCACATACATACGTATTAAATGCATATCCCCTTTGGTTTCCTTGCATGAAACAGGAAGCTGCTCCCAAACCCATTGGTTGAGGACGAATTATTACGGACCTGCCGCCAGAATGAAAAAGAACTGGAGGGTTTGCCGTGCCTTTACTCCTCTTTGGAGGCCGATGCCTGGAGCAGCATTGAGGACCTCCTGCGGATCATCAAGGAGAAGGTTTGGGAAGAACAGCAGAAGACCATCTGGATCGACGAGGATCAGTTGTGAAGCCCAACAGGGGGTGCGGACAACGAGGAACTAGCTGGTCGTTTCAAAGAGCTGCGCTGGAGGCTCTGAGATACCTCTGATGTAGAGCCCTGGTTCCATCCATAGCAGTGGCAGGGACTCTCGACAACTGGCAGAAGGTGGAGCATGAGAGAGGAATCAAAGGCTCTGAGCGCACAGCAACGGGCATCCCAGATGCCTCTTTAGGATTTCGACCAGGATTGTGTCGCTCAGAGGAGTTGACACTTGCCTCTTCCAGAACAGCCGTGAGTGAAGGATGGAGATCTCAAAGAGAAGCTCAAAGCTTCTTGTTGCAGTTCTCAACATGGGAGACACACTAAGAGGGCTTCCGCAGTTGCTGGGGAGAACTGGCCGCACCCTGCGCCACCTCCCTGCACTGACATAGTCTCTTCGGAGAGACCCCACATGCCGACCACAAATGAATGTATTCCACAGAAGAGGTTTCGGGCTGCTCAGCGCTTCTATTTCACTACAAAATGCATAACCAGTTTCATGCCAGGTTGCCACAACTTCCACCAAAGAACTTAAAATTCTTAGATCCCCAACTTCCTACGCCTTCCCTTCTGCCCCCCATGGCATCACAACGTCCAGAGTTTGCCCAGGTTTGGGAAAGGCTGTTTTGTGCTACTGCGTGGAATACAGTGGTACCTCAGGTTACAGATGCTTCAGGTTACAGACTCTGCTAACCCAGAAATAGTACCTCTGGTTAAGAACTTTGCTTCAGGATGAGAACAGAAATCGTGTGGCGGCAGCGGGAGGCCCCCTTAGCTAAAGTGGTACCTCAGGTTAAAAACAGTTTCAGGTTAAGAACGGACGTCCAGAACGAATTAAGTTCTTAACCTGAGGTACCACTGTACTCTGCATTTTTCAGTTTTCAGATAGAAGAGTCATCAATCTTGGAAAAGCAGAAATATTTCACATACTTCATCTCTGCAAACATTCACATTTCCCCCCCCCCCAACCCTGTTCTGCATCATGGCTCCCCACAGCAGGGGCTGCTGCAGCTTTGGCAGAGTTCTCCCGCCCACCCCCCAGCTCCGACGGTGACTCCCGCCTCCTCTATAGATTAATATTATGTGTGATGCCACCCAGTGAGCATTCCACCCCCGTGATCCCACCCAGTGAGGGATCAAGAAGTGCAAGATGGCTACATCTCGGCATAGCCAATCAGCTGCGACTGTGTGATGACATCGCCAAGGTCATAGAATCATAGAATCATAGAATCATAGAATCATAGAGTTGGAAGAGACCACAAGGGCCATTCGAGTCCAACCCCCTGCCAAGCAGGAAACACCACCAGAGCACTCCTGACCAGTGGCGTAGCGTGGGGGTGCAGGGGGGGCTGGCCGCACCGGGCGCAACATCTGGGGGTTAGGGGGCGCAAATCCACGGGTTAGGGGGTGCAAATTACTTGCCTTGCCCGGATGCTGACAACCCACGCTACGCCACTGCTCCTGACATATGGTTGTCAAGCCTCTGCTTAAAGACCTCCAAAGAAGGAGACTCCACCACACTCCTTGGCAGCAAATTCCACTGTCGAACAGCTCTTACTGTCAGAAAGTTCTTCCTAATGTTTAGGTGGAATCTTCTTTCTTGTAGTTTGGAACCATTGCTCCGTGTCCGCTTCTCTGGAGCAGCAGAAAACAACCTTTCTCCCTCCACAGAGAGCAGGGCAGCGCAAATGAATAGATGGATGTATCCCCAAGGAGCGTCGCAAGCTTGCTGCAAAGGGGAAGGCCTTTCTCAGCACTGCCAAAAACATTGACGGGAAACGGCGAGTCTTTTAGCCGGAGCTCTCCTGTTTAAACCAGCTGAAGTCCATAGTGCAGATATGCCAGGCACAGGCAGACTCAGCCCTCCAGGTGTTTTGGGACTGCAACTCCCATCATCCCTGACCACTGGTCCTGTTAGCTAGGGATGATGGGAGTTGTAGTCCCAAAACATCTGCCGGGCCGAGTTTGTCTATGCCTGAGATATGCCTTTTGCCTTATGTCACATTCACACCTGACATAGCAAGTGCTATGATTCCGCTTTAAACGGTCATGGCGTGCCCCAAGGAATTCTGGGAGCTGTAATTCGCGATTGATGCTGAGAGTTGATGGGAGATCGCCTATTCCCCTAAAAGAACTACATTTCTCAGAGCAGTGTAACAAGAAAGTCTGGGAATTGTGGTTCCGGAAGGAGAAGAGGGGTCTCCTACTAACTCTCAGCACCCATAGGAAATGACAGCTCCCAGGATTCTTTGGTGGGAGCCATGAATGCTTAAAGTGATATCACAGTGCTTTGGCCTTAGAAACCTTGGTTGTCTGTAGTATAAACAGAACGGTCCGCCAGGCCCTCCAGCCATGCGCTTCTATGTGCCTGTGTACCTCAATGGGCTAAAATAAATTAAGGTTGCACAGCTGCGCCTGGCAGATTGTGCCCTCCGCGTTCAGTCACCGTGCACTCTCCTCGTCCAGTCCTTTGAAGAATACAGATTGCCACGGGCTTTGGAGCTGGCAGCTAGAACAATTCCCCCACTTTAAAAAATCTTAAATTAAGCAGTGAGTTTTTCCACATGCCCATAGCAAGCTGCCTTGTCACTTGGCATATTTTCTTCTATATAAACATTTATGAGCACATAAAAATAACAGGCTCTTTCGTTCTTTCTGTCTCTGTCTCTCTCTTTTAATAAATTGCACCATTGGAAATGCTGCGGTTTTTAGTCCTTTCGCTGATTGCAACAGGCTGTGAGCCGAGAGGGAAGGATGCAAGGAACTCCAAAATAACTCAAATGTGGTTTTGGTAAAGTTGGTACCTGCACTGAAGAGGAAGGAAACCTCGAAGGTTATTTATAAATGTATAACTCGTTAGAGCGTAGTGCTGGTTAGAGCGTGATAACGCCAAGGTTGCAGGTTTGAGTCCCGTATGGGACAGCTGCATATTCCTGCATTGCAAGAAGTAGGACTAGATGATCCTTAAGGTCTCTTCCAGCTCTACAATTCAGGGTTGTGTGTGTGTGTGTGTGTGTGTGTGTGTGTGAGAGAGAGAGAGAGAGAGAGAGAGAGAGAGAGAGAGAGAGATACAGTCATACCTCTTGTTGTGTTTGCTTCAGGTTAAATTTTTTCAGCTTGCGTCCCGCGGCGATCTGAAAGTACCAGAAAGGGTTACTGTTAAGTTGTGCCGTCTTTGAGTGCCACCTGGTACGAGCGAGGTCCAGTGACTCCCACTACTGTGGCTGGCACCCAAGGAATGTCCCCCACATAGTTCCGGGCAAAGACCTGGTTTCCTGGGACAAATGACCGTGGCGCGTTGGCACAACCTGGGGGTTCAGCCACGGCAAAGTCCGGGTGTAGCCGGTCGAGCGGTGACCTGAGGCGGCGGCCCATAAGCAGTTCAGCAGGACTCCTCCCTGTGGCCGCATGAGGGGTGATGTGTTGCACGAACAAGTATTCGGCGACCCGCTCATGCCAGTCTCCCCGGTCCAGGCGCGCCAGTGCCTCTTTTGCCGAGCGCACCATTCTTTCCGCTTGCCCGTTGCTGGATGGATGGAAGGGTGCCGTTAGGGCATGGCGGATGCCCAGTCCCAAAAGATACCGCTCAAACGTGCCTGACGTGAACTGCGGTCCGTTGTCAGAGACAAGGACATCAGGACACCCATGCGTTGCAAACAGGCCTCGCAGCACCCGGATGACAGCTTCGGTAGTGGTGGAGGGCATCAGGGCGACCTCCAGCCATTTGGAATAGGCGTCCACCACTACCATAAAGGTCCGGCTGTGAAAGGGGCCAGCGAGATCGATGTGCACCCTCGACCAGGGTGTCTTTGGCGTTTCCCAGGTGTGTCCCTTAGCTGCCGGTGGTGCAGGCCTCGACTCTTGGCACGCTTGACAGGCGGACACCCAGGCAGTGATGGCATCGTCCATATTAGGCCACCAGACGTAACACCGAGCCAACGCCTTCATTTTGACAATTCCTGGGTGGCCAACGTGCAGAGCCTCCAGGACGCGCTGACGGAGTCCCTGGGGAATCACGACACGGTCTCCCCACAGCAGACAGCCGCGATGAGCTGAGAGTTCATGTTGTCTGGTTACGAAGGGCTGGAACTCCGATGCAAAAGGCCCTTGTGGCCACCCCCTCCACACCCAGTTGAGCACCCGGCTGATGGTGCGATCCTGGGCAGACGCGGAGGCCACAGTGGCAGCCGATACAGGCGCTGCCGGAAGATCCTCAATCAGAAGGAGCGATGAAGCTGGAGCCGGGTCTTCCACAAATGCTGGAAGAGGGCAACGGCTGAGGGCGTCGGCATGGCCCATCGATTTCCCCAGGCGATGGATGAGCCGGTAGTGGTAGGCAGTCAGGAAAACAGTCCATCGCAGCATGCGTGGCGAGAGGACCAATGGAGTTGGACGATCACCGGCGAGGAGGCTCAGGAGTGGCTTGTGGTCAGTGATGAGGTCAAAAGTCCTGCCATAGAGGTATTCATGGAACCTCTTCACTCCAGCCACAAGTGCCAGTGCCTCCTTGTCGAGCTGGCTGTAATTCCGTTCCGTCGGAGATAGCGTCCAGGAAAAGTAGGCGAGCGGTGCTTCTCTTCCGTCTGGAAAACGGTGACTAAGGACAGCACCGATGCCAAAAGGTGAGGCGTCGCAGGCAAGGACCAGCGGCCTGGATTCACTGTACTGTACCAGCACACTGTCTGATGAAAGGAGAGCCTTGACCGCGTTGAAGGCCGCCGTCTCCCGATGACCCCAGGCCCAAGGCGTCTTTGTGCTAAGGAGTCGGTGAAGAGGCTCAGCCACTGTGGCTTTGTGGGGCAGGAACATGTTATAAAAGTTCAGCAGCCCCAGGAACGCCTGCAACTCCGTCTTGTTCTTTGGGATGGAGGCCTGCTGGATAGCGTGGATCTTGGATGTGGTCAGGTGAAGGCCGGAGGCATCGATAAGATAGCCCAGGAACTCTACCTGTGGAACTGCGATCTGGCACTTCTCCCTCTTTACCTTGAGCCCTGCCTCTTGGAACCTGGTCAGCACGGCACAGAGGCGCTCGAACAGCTGCTGGTGTGAGTCTGCAGACACCAAGACGTCATCAAAATATGGTACCACGCCCGGAAGCCCTTGCAGGAGACGCTCCATAAGGCTTTGGAAGATGCCAGGAGCCACACTCACCCCGAACTGCAACCGGCGGCAACGGAATGCCCCCCGGTGGGTGACGATCGTCTGGGCTTCAGCAGTGGCATCATCGACTGGCAGTTGTTGATAGGCTTGGGCAAGGTCCAGCTTAGCGAAGACCTTACCCTCACCCAGGGAATGCAGCAGGTGTTGGACAACAGGAACCGGATAAGTGTGCTGCTGAAGTGCCTTGTTGATCGTGCACTTGTAGTCAGCGCAGATTCTCACCGACCCATCTGGCTTGACAGGCGTGACGATGGGGGTTTCCCACTTGGCGTGGTCAACTGGCTCCAAAACTCCTTGGGCGATCAGTTTGTCCAGTTGTTCGTCCACCTTAGCCTTGAGAGCAAAGGGAACCCGGCATGGCTTTAGCTTGATGGGGGCGACTTGTGGATCAAGGCTAGAGGAGATGGGTGTACCTGTATATTGCCCCAAGGTGCCGTCAAAAACCTCGGCAAAGTCTTTGACCAGACCCTCAGTCTCTGCGTTAGAGATGCAGTTGATGCCGGTGACTTCCAGGCCGAGGGCATCAAACCAGTCTAGCCCTAGGAGGCTTGGCCGCTGACCTTCGACCACCACCAACCGGAGCAGGCCCGAAAAGTCCTTGAAGGCGATCCGGAACCGGCCAACGCCTACCACGGGAATGCCGTTTCCCTGGTAGTCTCTCAGGTGTACGCGGTGAGAGTCGAGTTGCCTTTTGGACACTCTGGGTACCAGTCTTTTGATGGTGCTCCATGACACGATGGACAGGACAGACCCGGTGTCGATCTCCATGTCACATGGAGCTCCTTCAATGAGCACCGTGACGTTCAGCTTGCGTCGCGTAGGCGAGTCGGTTTGGCCAATCGTGGTTCCAGACGGGCAGCGGCAGTTGGTGAGAGCGAAACAACTTTCCTTGGCAGACTGGAGTGAAGACTTGGACTTGCGAGTCGATGAAGGGGGGGTGTCAGACGGAGCCGATCGGCAGACCTTAGCGATGTGGCCCCTTCTGGAACACTTCCTACAGATGGCGTCTCTGAATCGACACTTGGCACGGGAATGGTTGCCTCCGCAGCCGGCACATTCCGGTTGGCCCTTGGACTTCTGTTGGAACTTCCTGCGCTCCCGCTTTGTCTGGTGCACGTCATCGTCTTCACTGGAGGATGCCTCATCACTGCTGGCCTCTTCATGATGCACCGGAACTGGCTCCCTAGCAAGACGCGGGCTGCTGGACTTGCGGATCTCCTGGGCGGAACGTTCAGCAGCTTCTGAGGCCACAGCCTCCTTAATGGCTTTCTGTAGCGTGAGGTCTGGCTTGGCGAGGAGACGCCGTTGCAGATGGATGTCCCGGACCCCGCAGACGATTCGATCCATCAGGGCATCGTCTAAGTCTCGGAACTCACAGTGCATTGCAGCCTGTCGCAGGGCGGTGGTGTAGTTGTTGATTGACTCCCCCTCTGCCTGGTTCCGGTGGTAGAACGCATGGCGGGCAGCAATCTTGGACGGCTTTGGTGCGTAGTGGTTGCGGAGCTTCTCTTGGATCGTGTCCCATGGTGTTGCCTGGACTGCTTCAGGCGCAACCAATGCTCGGGCCGTCTCAAACACCTCAGGCCCACAGAGGCTGAGGAATAGGCCCCGCTTCCGATCCTTTGATACTGCTGTCAGCTCGTTGGCTTGGAGGTAGCAGTCGAACCGAGCGAGGTAGGAGTCCCATGATTCAGAGGCTGGCGCAAACGGCGGTAGAGGCACAAGTGAAGCCATGATTCCGATGCCAGCGTGAAGGGCGATGGATGGAACACAGTGCTCTTAGCCAGAACAGTCAGCTCTGAATTGGTTCTGTCCAGTGATTTCGCTCTGTGATTCAGCTCAGTGATTCAGCTCAGTTCAGAGGCTGGCCGCATCTGGCTGTGCTCTGATGTCCATCGATCCCACCTTCGTCGCCAGTGTTAAGTTGTGGGTTGACATAGCAGACGACACAGCGATTTCTCCAAGTAGCTCTTTATTTTGTAAGCTGGAATAGAACTGACTGCAAACAGCTCAGCCGGCCTGCTTTTATAGGCAGCCGGCTGTCAACATTGTAGCAACAAGAGCCCAGACTTCCCGCCTAAAATAACTGACGTGGACCTGAGTGAAAACTATCTACAGACCTGAGTGAAAACTATATACAGTATCCCCCTGCTGGCCCAGGGTGAAACTTCACTACATAACAGTTACTTCTGGGTTTCGCCGCTCACGCATGCACAGACACTCAAAATGATGTCACACGAAAGCGCAGAAACGGCAAATCATGACCCACAGACAAGGGGTTGCGTTCTGCTCATGTTGCGAATGGGGTTGGATCCCGTTCACAACCAGAGGTACCACTGTAGATAGATAGATTTGATAGATTAGATAGATTTGATAGATTAGATAGGATGATAGATTAGATAGGATGATAGATAGATAGGATGATAGATAGATAGGATGAAAGATAGATAGATAGATAGATAGATAGATAGATAGATAGATAGATAGATAGATGATAGATAGATAGATAGATAGATAGATAGATGATAGATAGATAGATGATAGATAGATAGATAGATAGATAGATAGATGAGATAGATAGATAGATAGATAGATATAGATGATAGATAGATAGATAGATGATAGATAGATGATAGATAGATAGATGATAGATAGATGATAGATAGATGATAGATCATAGATAGATAGATGATAGATATGGTCACAAGGTCATCAGTTTGAATCTACACAATGGGGTGAGCTCCCGTTGCTCTGTCCCAGCTCAGTGTTAATAGATAAATAGGTACCGCTGTGGCGGGAAGGTAAACGGCATTTCCGTGCGCTCTGGTTTCCGTCATGGTGTCCCGTTGTGCCAGAAGCGGTTTAGTCATGCTGGCCCCATGACCCAGAAAGCTGTCTGTGGACAAACGCCGGCTCCCTTGGCCTGAAAGCGAGATGAGTGCTGCAATCCCAGCACTCATCTGGGACTGGACTTTACTGTCCAGGGGTCCTTTACCTTTACACACACACACACACACACACACACACCAAAAAATAAAAATGAAAGGTAAATATGCTTTGTGCTGGCAAAGTGGGATTCAGCATCTGCAGTGATAAAAACAAACAAATTGGACAGCTGATCTTTACCAATCTGCTTTGGCCAGCTAATCAAATGATTTTGTATTATATAAAGCCAGGATTGTGCAGTTCAGCACATAAGGGATTTGTCGCTTGTAAGAATTCCCCACAAACTTTATATCACAGTATTTGATTTTCCTTTGGTGCCAGCATGCTGGCTGGAGGCTAGCCCCTCAATCTTTCTCTTCCTTTCTCTCTCTCCTTCTGTATTTGCTACAGCAGAGAGCATAATTTGGGGAGGAGGAAAGTGAGAATGTTTCTTCTCCCTCCTACCAAGTTAAAATGGAGATTAGCCCCAGCAATTGTAAATGCATCAACAGCCGACTTAGATATTTCTCTGAGCAGATCCTGCTCATCTGTATTCATGGCCTTGGGTTGCCATCGTGGGCCACATGATCAATCTACCTTGCACACATTGAGTAGACTAATCATCGAGCTGCAGGAATGCAGAATGTTTGTATCATGCGGCCCAGCAGACCAGGCCAAGCTGCTGCTGGAAAATTAGGACTCTTAAGCAGCGCAATTTATTATTCCGTTCCGTGGAAGCTCAAGAGAGAGCAGATGAAGCTAACTGTAGGAGTGGAAGCATTGACTTCAGCTGCTGGGGTCTAAAGATCATCTGGGACAAGGTAGCCCAGTATATAGTCCAGTATACCTGAAGGAGCTTCTCCATCCCCATCGTTCTACCCGGACACTGAGGTCCAGCACCAAGGGCCTTCTGGCGGTTCCCTCCCTGCGAGAAGCCAGGTTACAGGGAAGCAGGCAGAGGGCCTTCTCGGTAGTGGTGCCCTCCCTGTGGAATGCCCTCCCACCAGATGTCAAAGAGAAGAACAACTACCAGACTTTCAGAAGACATCTGAAGGCAGCCCTGTTTAGGGAAGCTTTTAATGTTTGATGTATTACAGTATTTTAATGTTTTTTTGGAAGCCGCCCAGAGTGGCTGGGGAAGCCCAGCCAGATGGGTGAGGTATAAATAATAACTTATTATTATTATTATTATTATTATTATTATTATTATTATTATTATAGCCCACGAAGCAGGAGTAATTTTGCTTGGCTGCACCAAATTTTAAGTGAGATGAAGTTGCCAAAATATTCTCAAAATTCCCCTTGGATTGACAACTTCGTGGTGCAGCGTATAGTTAAACCACAGGAGACAGTGATGACCACCAACCTGAATAATAATACACCCGGGGTGGGAGTTTATTATGCTTGCTGGTTTCCCATTTGGATGGCCTCTGTGAAAACAAGATGCTGGACTTAATGGGCCACCGGTCTGATCCAGCTAGCTCTTCTCATGTTCTTAATAGAAGCAATAAAACTTCATCAGCTAGCTCATGTGTGTTCTGGGAAAGCAAAGAACTCCTGCCAATTTGCCTCTTGAAAGGATCTGTCATTCCTAAGCCAATTCCAAGGTCAGCATCAAGACCAGCCCAATATAGTTTGCAGCCTGAGGCAAAGGACAAAATGGTTCCTCAGGCAGAAACCAACCACAGTGGCAGCTGAATTTTACCTGGATTTTGATGGTGGGCATTGTCCTGCAGTGCACCTGAGGACAGCAAGGTAGGTCACACAGCATGCATAGCTCTGTCCTACACCTCTGCCCAACGGTAGGGCTGGTACTGATTGGCATGGATGGACAACTCCCATGAGCCTGAACCCCAGTAGGGGATCCACTGCCAAGAGACCCCTGGATTAGCTCCACTTCACCACTGCAACTCTGCTTGTTCACCTGCCTCTCACTCTGGCCCAGAAAAAAGTCGTGGTCAGAAGAAGAATCAGTAGATGCCACTGCCTGCTTGATCATTGCCTGTCAAGAAAACAAGTGGTGGCAACCAAGAGAAGAAGAAGCAGCACCTGGCAGCAATGATGTGGGGATATGGGAGACTGTGGAGCAGGGTTTGTCCAAGGACCCTCTAAAATCTGGAGCCACCACCATTCAGTCCCCTCCTGACCCCTACCTGAATATCTCATCATGCCACAGCACTGTAGATATATCCATGCAACCTCCCAGTCCACCTTAACCATGTATTCTTTTGTTAGTAGCCTTCTTCAAGGGTTACTGTGCTGGTCCCGGGGGAAAGGTTACCGTAGTCAAAGTCCGGTCCTGGGTCAATAGCCTGGAAACAGTTCCGAAGGAGCGGGGCGAGGTCCGAAGCAGGAAGCCGGGTGGGGACAGGAGCACTGGAGAGTCGGGTCTGGGTCCGGGCAGGAACAGGTACTCAACAACGACGTTGCTCCCACAACCTGGGACCGGGCCGACTGGCCTTTATCTGTTCTGAGGCCAGGGGCGGTCCCGGCCCCCAGGAGACCCGCCTCTCTTGGCCTTAAAGCGAGCACTCCTCCTGGGAGAAACCAGTTCCCTTCGCCTCTCTGCCCTGAGTCTCTGCAGTTCAGGAGAGGCTGAAGGGTTACTGGGCCCAGGGGGAGACTCGCCTGCAGGCACTGAGTCCTCAGCCTCCTCTGGAGCCAGAGTGGAATCACCTGGTGCCTGCTCCTGAGGATCCGGCACAGGTGCAGGCGCTTCAGAATCAAGGCCCTGCCCCAGTTCAGCCGGCCCTGGAGGCGGGGACTCCTGTGCAGGCTGGGATTCCTCTGGTTCAGCCTCTGAATCGGAATCCCAGGCCATCACAGTTACAATACAAAATTAGGTAGCCTTAGAGGTGGATCCAGGCTCCCTTAAGGGTGAGGATATGGTACATGCCTTAACAGAGTGTCCCCAATACTCAGATCTGAGGACTCGTTATCTGGATCCCCAGCAATAGCACTTTGTAATGGCGCCTCTTCAAGTAAAACTCTGTTTCTTTTTATGACTGCAGATTATGACACAATGTACAGAATCACCACATTTGTTAAAACAGGAGAAGCAAAAGCTATCGATTGCACCTGAAGATCACACAGGTTGCAATAAATTTATTGCCCCGTTTTAGTGAGGGAATGTGTACAAACAGGTTTTTTTACGATAACGGACTCTGTATGCACTTGTTTTAATGCTTAATTTTTTTTAGTGATGCATGCATTAGTATGAGTGTGTGCATTAGGCCTGATTGGCCAGAGAGCAATAAACTAGTCATTCAATCATAAAAAATCAAGGAAAAATACGACGGAGGGGTGATGTGGATGAGCATGCTTGCTCTGCCCCATTCATGGAGGTCAGCTATTGGCAATAGGGAGCTTCTGCATTCATGTGCTCTGTGCATATTAGAACTCATCACAAGTACAGAAGACTTATCGTCTTGCATGCGTTGGAATGCAATGGGGACAAGGGATTGAGCTAGCATGCTCATCCCTGCTCTGCTCCCAACATGTTTAATGTAACTTTCATAATGCCTGAAGAGGACTGGTCCTGTCTGCTAGGTGAATCTTCTAGAGCAGGGGTGGCCAGCGATCTAATCACAGAGTTAAAAACTGGCAGTGATCTACCCCATTTTGAGGGGTTCAGGCTGAAGTTGTTGAGCTTTTTTTAGGGGAGCCAAAGAAAGAAGTTGTTGAGCTTCTTTGGGGGGAGCCAGTGATCTACCAGTAATCTACTACAGACATCCAGTGATCTACCTGTTCTAGCATAATTCCCATAATTGCCAGGTCCATTCAGTTCATTTGGGGGTACAACTTTGAAAAATTTTTAGTTCATCTTCACATTTGTTCCACCCCTGCCTCTCCCCATGGGATTCTGGAGACCTGGGACTCAGCTGCATTGGCTAAGAAAAAGCACTTCATATGTGTTGCTATAACACTGTGACACCAGGTGGCACTGCGGAGTTCGGTTTTTGCCAACCCGATTTCTCACACAAAGTTTACAACGTGTTTAACTGAAATGCTTCTTTGATGTGTCTAGATCCAGCCCTGGACTCTTGGGTTTCACTTAAAAAAGAAAAAAAAAATGTTAGCTAATTGAACATCTATAAAGAAAGTTAGAAAGTAAAGTGTGGGGTGATTTTAAGGCTTATTAGGCAGAGACTGAGGTGCTGCTGTTGCTAAGGACTCTTAAGTTGCTAAGCTATCGGCAAGAAGGAATGTGAGGCATTTCCTGTGTCATCCCTGCTGAAGAGATTTCCTGTCTGCCAACAGGAGCAGCTTGCAGTGAGGAGTACAGGTACAAAGCAAATGATGCTTGGTGCCTTCAGCAACTGTGTGCCAGGCACAAATGAAAGAGAACGAGCCTTTTCTAGTAGGGAAATACATTTTCTGGCATTCTGTCTGTCGGGTATCTTTTTACTTGTGTGTGGCCCATTTTACACAGCACAACAGCTTGTAACATTCAGAATGCTGAATTATTATTATTTTGCCAAGGATGAACTTTTTATGAACTAAAAAGTTCACCTGGATGACTTTTAACTAAACTGGTTTGTTCTGTAAAAGGACAGCTTTGGACAGGAAATAGTTCCCCTTTGGAAAAGTTGAATTTGAACTGGTTCCTTTTTAAAAAATATGAAATTTCTCAGCACAGTCTAGCGTCCACAAAGAAACTCTACTGGATCCATTTGACACTGCTGTAGTGACTTGCTACAGAGATAAGTTATGGTTCAGGCCAACCCAAAGGCAGCTTTTTATAGGCTTGATTGTGGGATGAAAGTTTAGTCAATCAGTTGTTAAACTCCAAACACTTAAAAACTAATCAAGACACTAAATCCTTTAATTGGATGGCAATCCTGAGAGAAAATGTTCAGCAGCTTTTGTATCAACAGAGTTTTTTAAAGGTTGTTTCAAATCTCAACTTTTTGGTATTCATATAGCTCAGAACTGAGTGAAATTGATGTGGGCTTTGCACTGTTCCCCCCCCCCCCCCCATGCTCCATATGTTAAACACAGGAGATTTGCAGATTTGGAAGCCAGCTACTTCAAAACCCAAGTCCCGTGCAACTTCTATTAAGTGATTATTGACTCTGAAGTAGGTGTCACATCGATCTCACTGCTCTTTGAAACCAAAGAATGAGTTATGCCTTAAGGCTGCGCCATTAAAAAAAAAACTGTTCCTGTTGCAGCTTTTGCAACAGGGTTGCGAAGCCTGGTGCCTTTTAGATGCTGATGTACTACAATTCCCATCATCCCTGACTGTTGATCATGCTGGGCTGGGACTGATGGGGGTGTTTCCAGCCCTGCTTTGCAAAGCAAAAGGTTATAGTTTCTGTTTCTTTATTGCCCACCTTAACAGCACCAACGAAGTATGAGGGTACAATCAGATAATAAATGTGGCTTTCCTCCTATAAGCCCCTAACAATAATCTTTTCCATCTTCTCATATGGGCCAACTTCACTAATAAACTGGACTAGGGCACTTATATGTTGCTCCAGATTTTTCATTCATCTTAAATTGCCTTCACCTGTAGAGTATCCCAGGAAGGTAGCTCCGTCAATCAAGGTTGATAGATCCATGGCAGATCACATGCTTTGCTTGGAGAAGATCCCATGATCAGTCCCCAATAGCTCCAGCTAAAGGATCAGGGGACTGGTGATGCTGTGGAAAACGAGGACCTGCTTAAGAATAATAGAATCACAGAATTGTAGATTCTGTTGCCGCGGAGACCATATAACACCTCTCTTGAAAGACCTACATTGGCTCCCAGTACGTTACTGACCTTGTGCTGACCTTTGAAGCCCTAATCGGCCTCGGCCCAGTATACCTGAAGGAGCGTCTCCACCCCCATAGTTCTGCCCGGACACCGAGGTCCAGCACCAAGGGCCTTCTAGCGGTCCCCTCACTGAAAGAAGTGAGGTTACAGGGAACCAGACAGATGCGGGGATGACCTCATTGCCTCCAGCTGCGCCATCACTTACAGCTGCTCCACTACCGGTTGGGTCAGGAGAGGCTGAGGCGGCCTCTGGGTCTAGTAACCCACCGACGTCTCCTGAGCTGCAGAGTCTAAGGTCTGAGAGAAGGAGAGACCTGAGTACTCGCAGGAGGAGTGCTCACCTTCGGGCGAGACAGGGAGGTGAGTTACCGGAGGATCAGGACCGGCCATTACCCCGACAAAGATAAAAGGCTGTCGGACCCCGCCCCAAGTTGCGGGAAGAAGAGTTTGAATTTGATATCCTGCTTTATCCAAAGGAGTCTCAAAGCGGCTAACATTCTCCTTTCCCTTTCTCGCCCACAACAAGCACTCTGTGAGGTGAGTGAGGCTGAGAGACTTCAAAGAAGTGTGACTAGCCCAAGGTCACCCAGCAGCTGCATGTGGAGGAGCAGGGAATCAAACCTGGTTCACCAGATTACAAGACTACCGCTCTTAACCACTACACCACACTGGCTCTCACTACACCACAGGTTGCTGTTTGCCAGAACCTGCCAGAGATCTGGTGCCTGACCTTGCCTGGCTTTCTGCCTCATGTCCTGCCTTGGCCCTGTCGGACTGACTTCTCGCAGACCCCTTGGATTCGGGACCAGACCTGGACCGCGTTACCCAGGTTACCCCCGGGTAACAGCACATCCAGAAACTGGTATTCAGAAGCATTGCTGTCTCTGATTGTGGAGGCAGAGCAGAACCATCACGGCTAGTAGACCTTGATAGCCTTATCGTCAATGAATTTGTCAAGTCCTCTTTTAAAGCCACCCAAGTCAGTGGTTATTACTGCCTCCTGTGGGTGTGAGTTCCATAGTATACCCTTCATCCATTCTGGTGCAGTAGGCAAGACGTGTCATGGGGAAAGCGAGATAACAAGGTTTATTTTCCCTCCAAAAATGGTAATACTATACATATTATGATCAGAACGTGCACATTATTGACTCACAACATTAGGGGGGAAACACAACCCAGGACCCATCTAGTAGTATAATTATTGTTCCAAAACTCCACAAGCTTATTCCAGTTACAGATAGGTAGCCGTGTTGGTCTGCCATAGTCAAAACAAAATAAAAAAATTCCTTCCAGTAGCACCTTAAAGACCAACTAAGTTAGTACTTGGTATGAGCTTTCGTGTGCATGCACACTTCTTCAGATACACACGTATCAGAAGAAGTGTGCATGCACACGAAAGCTTATTCCAGTCAGTGATAAAAGATTCCATTTCTACATTATGCTTTCTCGCGCCAACTTCCAGTGTCTCCAATCTGGAATCAATTTCTTGGCCAACAAAAGCGACAGGGGTTTACCATAGGCAGGACCCTGGAAAGAGGAGATATCCCTGGCAAGTAAGGACAGACAGAATTCAAGCAGTGGCTTTCGGCCCCCTAGTGCCACATCTGCAGTCCGGGAACAATAATACCAGCCTAATTTACAAGCTTGTTTTAAAGATTGCTGCGCCAATGTTTGTGCAGGGCACTGAATGCTCGAAAGCATTTTATAAGTGCCGTACATTATTACTCCAGAGCTTAAAAGTGCTTTTAATGTCACTTCTTAAAACAGCTTCAGAGAATAAACACAGCAACCCTGAGGCATCCTAGTTTGGCTTCAGGTTTGAGCTTTTTAAGACCCTGACTCTGAATTCAGTTTGTAACAACTAGGAATACAGGCACAGCCAAGTCTTCTTTTCTAAGTTCACCTTGCCTGTCATGGTTATCTCTTTTTCCTGCTGCAGAAACCCTCTGATGTTCAGATCACACACAGTCTTTTCAGGGTGGCTTACATCCACCATTAGTTGACACAGAAAAGTTTAAAAAACGAAAGTGAGACATGATTCAGCCTCGTATAACCAGCATGCTTAACTCTAATTAATGCATGAAGGGGTTAAGACCATAGAGTAAGCTGACCTGCCAGTCTTAGCTAGGTCACACCCACTCACCTTGGGAGGAAGGAAGGGTTACCAAAGCCTTTTGCTCTTTCTCTTTCCACCATGTGAACTGACCAGTAAGGATGTCTGAGCTGGATTCTCCAAGCTTAGACCGTGTTGCTTTAGCAAACCATCTTTGCGTTTCTATACAACATTTTAAACTAAATTGTACTGCCTGTTTTTTCTTGCTGCTGTATGGGAAAGCACATGCATCTGACCTTTCAAGAGTTTGTAAGTAAACCACGTTTAACTTACCAAACGTGTGGTCTTTTTCTATTCTAAGTGGGAATGGGAACTTTGAAGAAACTTAAAGGAGGATATTTTAAAGGTTTAACAGCCTACATTTCCACACTTTACTTTGATGCATATTTTGTGGTTTTAAATCTCTGCTGGGGCTCCTTCCCACCACTAAGCCCTGGAGACGGAGGTTAATTGGGAGAGGGGAGGCAGGAGGGGAGGAAGGCAGACTCCCCCCAACTCAAGATTTTATGCAATAACTTGAAGCTGGCTCCTGTCAGGCTGAAGGTTGCAAGCTGCATGTGGTTTTCTTAACAAAACAAAAAAATTAAGGCGCTCATGCCCAACTGGGGATTCAAGGCCTTTCCCTGACACCAGAGGAAGCCAGGCATATCTGGGGACTTCAGCTCCCAGTACGTTTCCGAGCACAATTCAAAGTGTTGGTGCTGACCTTTAAAGCCCCAAACGGCATCGGTCCTGTAATACCTGAAGGAGCGTCTCCACACCCATTGTTCTGAGGTCCAGCTCCGAGGGCCTTCTGGTGCTTCCCTCACTGTGAGAAGTGAGGTTACAGGGAACCAGGCAGAGGGCCTTCTTGGTAGTGGCACCCACCCTGTGGAACGCCCTCCCATCAGGTGTCAAAGAAAAAAACAACTACCAGACTTTTAGAAGACATCTGAAGGCTTTTAATGTTTAATAGACTATTGTATTTTAATATTCTGTTGGAAGCCGCCCAGAGTGGCTGGGGAAACCCAGCCAGATGGGCGGGGTTTAAATAAATTATTATTATTATTATTATTATTATTATTATTATTATTATTATTATTCAGGTCAACCCTGGAGTTCTGCCAACGCCATTCATCATGGTGGAAAAGATGGAGATCAGTGCACCTACTTCCCAGGTGCAAACTGCAAATGGTTCTCTCCAAGGCTCTCCCTTCTTAGGATTCTTTATTGTCAATCAGAGGACTCTTATTTGTGGCCGCCCTAGGCTGTTGACTCAATATTCTAAGCGCCATCCTGGCTGAAAACTAATATGTTGCTAGCCTGGATCAAAGAGGAAGCATGAGACCAAAATGAGTGGAAAGGAAACAGGAAGAGACACAGCCAAGATGACCGGAGAGTGCAAGGAAGTAGCCAGGTGAGGCCAGTCTAGGACCGTCATCCAGGCAATACCTCTCACCTGACCTGGAAGAATTTATAGCCTAGGTTGATGAAGGACAACTTTTGGACCCATTTCTGTGGTAGTGGAGTTGGGACGGCTTTTCCACACTGATTTGTCTTCTTCTTTAGCATGTTCCACGCTGGCCCCAGAGCTGACTTCATGGTCGTTCCATCTCTAATAACCTTGGGAGACTGAGCCATCATTTCAAAGTCAGCCTCCCTCCAGCTAATGGCAGCTTTTTGCCAGCCTGTCTTCCTTCCTTCCTTCCTTTTTGGACGCAGAAGCCAGCCGTGCTTGCCTGGCCCCCAGAGCCATTGGGAGGTCCTGCTCATTATCAGATTGCTCGTTATTAATCAAAGCAGCCACAATGAGACAGAGGAAGCTGAAATGCGGCGCGGCTGGTGCTTCGTTTGTTCCCATCGATTTTCCCATCACTGTTTATTACCAGTATTTACTTTGCAAGCCTCCAAAAATAAGCCGCACAGCATGATGGGGCACGTTCCCCGAATTCCTCTGCTAAACGGCCTGTGCGCTGGCTTATTTCCACAGTGATAAGAGCAGCCAGCTGGGATCATGAGCTCTGTGCGTATGAGGCAAAACATCCTGCTGTTTTTGTGTTTAAAAAAAGGGGGCTACTATTAAGCAACAGTTACTCAGAGCTGATAACGCCGAACTTGGCAGCAGCATCAGTAAGCCTCTTGCATGTCTTGATTCTGCAGAAAAGACATTGGATGTGGTATCGGTCACATAATGCGGTTTCCAGAAACCTCAATTTTTTTAAAAAAAACAAAACAAGTTTCTAGTCCTCAGGACTCTGGGGACATGCTTCAGTGTTCTGCATAGCTCGCTGTTCCTGCTCATGACTATCAAAACAAGAATAATGCAAAATAATGGGTACTACTGCAATATGCAAAATGGATAACATGAACATGTGCTTGATTTACATGATTTATTCAAAATTATGAATCATTTCCCTTAACATTTTGCACAGAATACACACACCCCTGGCTATGTTTCCAAGGTGTTTGGTAACCGATAGGGCTGTTTCTTAATTAAAGACATCTTAGTAGATCAATAATATGAGTTTCAGTCAATTCATTTGGACTTTCAAATACGTTTCTGTCTTGCCTTCTGTGTTTCTGTAGGAGCATGCTGGAAGTTAATGGTAAATAAAGCTTTATTCCTTACTTTTTCTTCAGAATTTTTTTATTGGTTTCGGAATATAAAAATACAAAGGTTAGAAAGAATAACAATAGAGAACATTTCAGCAGGAATTACGATCATTGCTTACAATCCCATTCAATATTATGTATAAATTTCATTAAACAGCTCTGATCTTGTTGCAGGTATTAGCCCAGATTGGTCAACCATGTTTGGCAGGATCTGGTCATAGGATTGCAAATTTTTTTTCTTCATAAAAGTATGCCATGGGATGGCTCCGTCTGTAACGCATGATGCTCTTAACCTCAGGGCCGTGAATTCGAGCCCCACATCGGGTAAAAGTTTCCTGCATCCCAGGGGCTTAAGCTAGATGTCCCTTCCAATTCTACAATTGTATATTGACATTTGTCCCATCCAGATCCCTTTCTCAGTACTCTTAGATTAAGCATTGGTGATGGCCAAACTTGGCCCTCCAGCTGTTTGGGGGCCACAATTCCCATCATCCCTGACCACTGGTCCTGTTAGCTAGGGGTGATGGGAGTTGTAGTCCAAAAACAGCTGTAGGGCCAAGTTTGGCCATCACTGCTAGCACCATATTCCATGGCATCATTGTTGGAAAAGATTAGTTAAAGGAGATTGCTAGATAAAGGTAAAGGTACCCCTGCCCGTACGGGCCAGTCTTGACAGACTCTGGGGTTGTGCGCCCATCTCACTTAAGAGGCCAGGGGCCAGCGCTGTCCGGAGACACTTCCAGGTCACGTGGCCAGCGTGACATCGCTGCTCTGGCGAGCCAGAGCCGCACACGGAAACGCCGTTTACCTTCCCACTGGTAAGCGGTCCCTATTTATCTACTTGCACCCGGAGGTGCTTTCGAACTGCTAGGTTGGCAGGCGCTGGGACCGAGCAGCGGGAGCGCACCCCGCCGCAGGGATTCGAACCGCCGACCTTTCGATCGGCAAGTCCTAGGCGCTGAGGCTTTAACCCACAGCGCCACCTGCGTCCCAAGATTGCTAGATATTAGCAATCAAAAGACAACAAGAGAAGCCACAAGATTATTGTATAACACATTTTTTGTCCATCAAAGATAAGCAGCAATGCCAACAAAGGATCAAAAAGTGAAGATTAGGAAGTAATTTTATGAATCTCTTGAAAAACTACCCTACCCCAAATGCAGCAATATCTGGACATAACAACCACATGTGGGAAAAGGTATCTCATCCCCCACAATTGCTCCAACACAATGGTGAAAGTGTATGATTAATTCTATGGAGGATGTTGTGAGAGAGGCACCAACGGTATTTTATGTTTATAGCATTATCTCTTATTCTAGCAGAAACAGATTTCAAATGGGTATTTTACTCCATCTAGCATTCGACAAATCATCATTTATCCATAGTAGAAGATCCTGTTCCCAAATAATTTTATTACTTATGAATACATTTGTGCTTAGTCTTTTCACACAACCTGGCTGCTCCTAAAGGTTTTTTCTAACGTGAGGTTTGTTGGTTGGCAAGGAAAAATAGGTTCTAAAAAAGGAGAATTCCTGGGTTCCAAGGTCCAAGTACTTTTTGGAGAGAGAAAACAGATATTTAAAATCACAAAACATGCAGCAAAGTAAAGCATGGAAATTTAGGCCATTAAACCTTTAAAATATGTCCTACTGATTTCCTTCCGAAGTTCCTGTCTTACCTTAGCATAGAGAAAGATCACATGTTTGGGAAGCTCAAAATGGTTTGCTTACAAACTCTCCAAAGGTCATCAGAAAACACAGGCAGTAACACTCGGCTTAGTTACAGTGGTGAAAGTTCCTAAATTATTGGTAGAGGAACACAAGAAAGGGTGGTTAGAGCCATGTGGTCTGAGCTTCAGCAACCAGCTCCGAGATCCCCACAAACTGAGTTTCTCAGGTAAACTGAAGGGTGAACAAAGACCTTAAATATCTTCCACGCCAGGCAGGGAGGAGTGACCTGCTAAGCCTAGCAGGACAGTTTACTCTTCGGCATTAACCCCTTCATGCTTTAATTAGACTTAAGCATTTTGGTTATCCCACAAGGTTATTCTCCTTATGTAGCTTTTCCTGTATGCCTTGTGAATTTGATCCCATTAAGATTCTGTGCTTTAGCATGCCATCCCCATTGGGGTTAACTCAGGTCAGAGCTGGAGGTCTAGCAACCCTACCATCATCCCCGAACACGGGCGACACTGCCTACAGCTTATGAGAGTTCAAGTCTAACAGCATATGGAGCCCCCCATCCCTGCTGTAGATCATGGGTAAGCAAACTAAGGCTCAGGGGTTGGATCCGGCCCAGTTGCCTTCTAAATCCAACCCGCAGACAGTCTGGGAATCAGCATATTTTTGTTAGGATTATGATGTTCCGTTCCACCTAAACAGATGTGTGGAGCTGTTGTATGTCACATGTCTGTTTACATTCCAGCACAGCTTGCTGGGAACTTCCGTTTGTGTATTGCTTTTGCTTTGTGCTTCCTCCTTTTGCTTAGACACGAAAGAGAACAGACATGTTTTCTTTGTCTATGAACTATGCTGAATAAAATGCTTGTAAATACGCTTTACATATGCCTCTGCCCGCCACTTCCGTTATGAAGTTATTCACTCTGCTGATTAGAGTGTACTCAAGTTTCTGAAGGCTTCTGAAGCTATAAGTCGCTGATTGATGCTGTTCCAAGGGAGACCGAAGTTCGCCCAGCTGCCGGCCGGTGGGCTGGAGTCAGCTGGGGGCCTGCAAATAACCCCCGTCTCCCAGGACACATCCCAACAGTTTTCACATGAGTAGAATGTGTGCTTTTATTTAAAATGCATCTCTGGGTTATTTGTGGGGCATAGGAATTTGTTCATTATTATTTTTCCAAATTACAGTCCGGTCCCTCACAAGGTCTAAGGGACAGTGGACCGGGCCCCTGCTGAAAAGGTTTGCTGACCCCTGCTGTAGATAAACAACAAGGAAGAGGCAACCTCTGGGAGCCTTCAGAGGCAGAGGGACCCAGAGAGAAATGCTGGAACATTGTCCACATGACCTGTGAAACCGCCATCTCAAGAGGTGATGATGGCGAACAGGATCGCCGAGTTCAGAGGATGATTGAGAACACACAGAAGAGGCAGGAATATCAATAGCTATTAAGCAAGGTGGTCTGGGAATGCACGTCCATAATGAGTATTTGGCAGCTCGCTGGCGGTCAATAATAGGGAACAGACTATTAAGTGACTCCATCTGGAACTAACTACCATCAGGAACATTAACAGGGGCTGTGCAAACCACTGGCCTGAGCAAATAAGGCTCGCTTTTCCTTCTGAACCAGCTGAAGTCAAATCCAACCAGATTCCTTGGGGTTTGTTTGGTTTTTTCCCCTCCAACTCCCATAACTTTTGTCCTTGGGCTATACCCAATAATAGTTTTTCTTGCTGGTTTTCAGGAGTAGCAGGATGGATAATTGAGCAAATGTACCATAGGGCACCAGGCCAGAAGGGGTTAACTGAAAGCTAAGTTGATCCCATCAGCAGAGCCAATTCTGGGGTCACCATGGGCTGGAAGGAAGGCTGGGAAAGACCTTCATGTTGTAAATGTGTTTTACAAGTGCAAGCTTTGTGACTGATGGGAGGAAAGAATAGAAGGAGGGGGGGGTGTACACACACACACACACACACACACACCAGCAGTGATGGATGGGACCAGAACCAGGTTTGAAAAGCTGGAGCAGACACAATTCAACGGTATCGATCAGAGACTGGAAGCATTAAATATCTTTGTTAATCTGGCACTGGTTTCATTCATACTTTATTGTTATTATTACTAGGGCCCGTAATTTATTGCAGTTGGCTTGGAACGCTGACAACTGGTTCACTCTCTCTCTCTCTCTCTCTTCCTCAAGATTTTTTGTCCTGTGCTCTTTTCTCTTTCTGCATTTATAGCAACGGGCAAATAAAATAAAAAGACTTGTTGAGGTTTGGGTCTTGGGAGTGTGTGTGGTTTCCTTTGGAAGAATCCTAGCTCCCCCTACTGCCGAAAGCAGCCCATGCCTTGCATCCCAGATGATACTGAGTCACGGAAATGTAGGAAACACATATGGAGGGCTTAGGTAAAAAAGCCAGAAGGGTTGGTGCATCCTTCTGTGTAGCTTAGTCTGGAGGTGCCAACCTTTGTTCGCACAGTTTTAGCAGGCAGAGGTGTAGGAAGGTCAGGTGGTACCTGGTGCAGAAAATTTCTTGTCACCCCCCCCCCCACACACACACACATTGATTTTTATTTTTATTTTTTGCCTGCAAAAATAGTTTTACGTTGTTTCATATTTTCTTACAAAGGAATGTGGATTATGGGCCTCTGATAATAAGGAGGCGACTGTGGACAGATACTTGAATCTACAGGATGGATTGTGTTTTGGCTCCACTGAATTGAAATTTCAGCATTCACGACATATGAAAACGGCCAAGTAAACAGTTATTTTCGTGGAGGAGGGTCAAGATATTAACTGATATGCATGACATTTCAGATATAGCTATATAATCCCAAGTGTAGTAAGATCAGACTTTTGGAGCAGGCATTTTAAAAATAAAAGTTTTTAATGAACCGCCCTAGTAAGGAAGTAATGGTTCCTTTTTGACACCCCCCCCCCTCTATGATGGAACCCGGGGCGGCCCGCCCCACCCCACCCCGCCCCCTTCCTACGCCCCTGCAGACATAGAGCACTTACAAGAGGGGTCTGCAGTGTTCCAGCTAAAAACCTCCATGCATGTTTACTGCCTCGTGAGCGCATTTCTGGATGGTTTCATTCATGCTTATGCATCATTTGATTCTGTCTGCTTGATGACTGGTAGCTGTGAGCCATCTGACACATTGTGGAAAATGAGGAGACTGTTTGCTGCAGCTTGGAAAAGGTCACAATGTTGTGCATTTAGGAATTTTGTCTAGATGCCATCTTGGGGCCCAGGGTCCTCCCCTCTAAACCTGTGCATTTATTTTTGCAAGAATGGCTTCTGCAGAAAAAAGAAGTCCTTCTGCTAAGGTAATGGCTCTATCCAGGTCTGTTAAGTACCAGCTTTCTTATGTTAAGCTTGGAGCAAAGTGTTCCATAGGAACTATTAGCTGAAGATTCTGCTCCTGACTGGAGGTGACGCCATTAATGAGTGGTCCTAAAAAAGAATCTGAGAAGCACATTGCTAAAAGCATTAAGACCATCCAGACCTTGTTTCAAGACATTAATGGCAGGAGAAATTTAGGGAGGCGGTTGGGCCCTTGGATGGAAAAGGAGGGTAAGGAGATTGCAGAGAAGCTGAATGAATTATTTGCATCGTTCTTGACAGCAGAAGCCATAGGGCAGATCCATGGCTGTCTAGAATTTCGTGGAGGAAAGATAGGATGTGAATGTCATGGATAAATAATAAACAACACACCAGGAAGTGGGTTTTGCTAAACAATGCTCCATGGTGCCATACAGTGGACTCCTAACCATGTCTACTGGGGTACATCTATTGAATTCAATGGGTCTTACTCCTAGCCAGGGGCAGATCTTGATAGTAAGGCGCCCAGAGTGAGGGCAATATTTAGTGCTCCCCCCTAAATATTTCTTATTTTTGCAATAATTCATTTCAGTACAGTTGCTATTTAATGAATCTTCTCAGTAGGTACCTGTAGAAATATAGGTGGGTAATATTATTATTTTTATTATGCACCCCCTTGGTTCTGCGCCCTGTGCAGGGAAATTGCCCACAGCACCCTAAATCCAGCGCTGTCCTAGGTAAGTGTGGTTTGGATTTCAGCCTTACTTTTTTCTGTGTGCAGGGAGCAGTCAGAATCGTGGCTCCTCATCTGTAGTCTGAAGTGGTAGAGTCCAGATTTCTCTGCACCACACACACATCTCATTTTGCCATTGCACTCTGCATAATGTGTAGATCACCCCTGAATGCATGAACCAGCTCAATTGAAAAGCCTTTCTAGGGAGGCAATATGGAAATTCTACCTGCGCTATTAGCTCCATGACGGCCTATCTGGCTGCACAAGTCACCATGGATGCGGCAGTGATAAATGTGTAAATCAGTCCTAGGGAAACCTGCGAAAGCTAGTCTGAAGAGAAAATGGCAAAATGCAAAAAACAAAGCAAAAAAAAAAAAACCCCAAACATAATATATAAAGAAATGTTTGCAGCACAATACCGCCTCCATTTCTCTGAAAATCTCCATGCCTGTGCAGACCAGAATGCAAACAATCCCACCCCCTCAATATTGTCTGATACTTAAAAACCCAATTCCTATTGTCTCCCATCTGCTGTTAAGCCCTTATTTAAAGGACCTTGAGTTCAGCAGTATCCTTGCTCCCTCCTTAAAGCAGAAGATGTGGCTCTTGCTGTTATTAGTGTGTAGTGTAGCTCAAATGATGCAATGCTTCTCTTCTCTAAATGGCAAGGCACATGGTCCCGCGCGTCAGGTTGAGCCCTGTTGCCTTCTGGTGGGAAGGAATGAACTGCAATACGTTTGACGATGGGGGTGGTGAGAGAACCCAGCCGCTGGGGGTCTCCACTTTAGTGACAAGTTGCTCTGACTGCAGCGCAGACTCCGAGGATGAGACTTTATAGAGCATAGGGTAGTTTGGGATTGCCCCTTGCAGCCGGCTGCTGAAATGCTGGTGGCACAGCCCCCTTGAAGCATGTAGGCCAACCTGCCTGGCTTGCAGTGGGAAACAGATCTCTAGTGACGAAGAAGAAGAATTACTTCTGGGAGACTCGGTTTGAGGCAAATACCTTCAGAACCTTACAGCCATCCCAGTTTCTGATTTGATCCCAGAATGTCCCACTTCTCCTCAGGACGTCCTTATTTTCATTGGATAAATTTTGGAGTTATCTGACCCCTGAGCCATCTGAAGGCAGCCCTGTATTGGGAAGTTTTTAAATTTTTAATGTTTTTAATATATGGAGGAAACTGCCAAGACTGGGGCAACCCAGTCCGATGGGTGAGGTATAACTAGTAAAATTATTGTTATTGTTATTGTTATTAGATGTTGTTGTTTGGCCGTGTCCGACTCTTCGTGACCCCATGGACCAGAACACGCCAGGCACTCCTGTCTTCTACTGCCTCCTGCAGTTCGGTCAAACTCATGTTGCTGGCTTCAAGAACACTGTCCAACCATCTCGTCCTCTGTCATCCCCTTCTCCTTGTGCCCTCCATCTTTCCCAGCATCAGGGTCTTTTCCAGGGAGTCTTCTCTTCTCATGAGGTGGCCAAAGTGTTGGAGCCTCAGCTTCAGAATCTGTCCTTCCAGTGAGCACTCGGGGCTGATTTCCTTCAGAATGGAGAGGTTTGATCTTCTTGCAGTCCATGGGACTCTCAAGAGTCTCCTCCAGCACCATAATTCAAAAGCATCAGTTCTTCGGCGATCAGCCCTATTTTCATTGGGAAAATGTTGGAGGGTATGAAATGAGAGCAAATGCTAGTCTGGTGAAAACTTGAATTGCTGTTTGCTCTGATTGAGCACTAAAGAGCAGGGAAAAGCAGCAAGACAAGTGTCAATGAACCCTCTCTCCGTAGGAACGGAGGCTGGAAGGCTGTGGCCTGCTGATAGCAAAGCTCTCTCACGTCCTCATTGTCGGATACTTGAGGATACGGCCTGCAACATCCCTTCACACTTCTTGAGCTCCCCCCTTAATCATTCCATCTGCTTTCCCTCTAGCTGGTAAATATCTATTTCACGTCCAATCTTGAAAGCTCAGTGATAAAATATGAGGCTGCATTCAATGATCTAATCATAATATGTCAGTATTTTTGGTGCATAAAATTGAGTTGATTGGACGCCAGGATGATGGAGTGTGATAGTACTGGAATCCTTTGAGTGCCTCTCCCCCTCCCCCTCTCCCACCCTTTCTGTTTCTTTTGCGGCGCCATGCATTTCTCCAGATCCCTTTTTTTCTCATCAATGTTGCTAGCATTAAGGTTACAAAGAAGCAGCTGGACCCCGGGGGGGGGGTGGCAAATCGAGCCACCATCATAGTTCCTGAAGAGCAACATGCCCCCCTACACTATTATTTTAAAGCAGGTGGGCGTCTTCCCTGCCAACAGCACTGTTTCCATGGGAGAGACTGAACTGGGCCCTTCAAGGTCACCATTTAGGCTGAAGGACCAAGCTGCCGGAACAGGTTAAAGAAAGCCTGAGCTGCAGAGCTTGTCCCTCAGTCTAAGAGCAACCCTGCCTTTGCTGTGAGGACACTGCTTGCGTTTGCATTTCTGCAACCTTGGCAGTGGCAGAGGCTGCTCTGAACCAGACTGAGTGGCCGTCTCCTCTTGAGAAGATGGGCTGGGGTGGGCTCCAGTGTTTGTAGAGGGGGTGCCAGGATTGGGATCCAGGCTGGCACAAGAGTGGGTGCAGAACATCTGGGTGACGTGAGACGGGGCAGGGCAGAGCACCCGTGGGACATGCAGCTGGGATCTTTCGGGGATCAGACTCCTCATCTGTAACTCCCTCCTGAGTTATTGTCAGGAGTGCTTGCAGGAGCCAGGCCCTGTGACCAATAGGACTTTGCAGGACTGGGGCCTTCCTAAGTTTGTTCTGAAGAGGCAAGGCGTGGCCTCACAGGTGAGGCCGACTGGTAACTCACAGCACCTGGTGGCAAGAGCTGGGAAGGGATATAAGGTCAGCATTTCCCTTTGGCTCTTTGCCACAGCAACATGTTCCCTGCCTTGCTGTGTTTGGCTCCTTGACTCCTTGCTTCTTGATCCTCGGAACCCTGATTTCATGACTCCTTGCTTCTAGATCCTCGGAACCCTGACTTTGTGATTCCTTGCTTCTTGACCCTTGGACTCTTGGCTTCCTAACTCCTGGCTTCTGGACTCCCGTTCCTGCTCCCACCCCACCATCTTGCCCCCGGTCCCGACGTCCCCAGCTGGGATTTCGATTCCCTGTGAACCGGACCGTGACAGTTATCCGTTCCGTCTCAAAGCTGAATCCTGAAGCTGCCTGTCCCAACTCGCTGGATAACTCTTCCAACTGCTCCCACCCCTCACCCTGGTCTGACCAGCCCCTCCAGTATGAGTTTTGGGGACATACAGTGCTCACTGGAGCAACCTGCTGGAATGACTGCTGCAACGACAACGGTGCACTTCCTCCTGCTCACCTGCCAAGGCCGTAAATTTGCAAGAAAAGGGGAAAGGCCACCAGAAGCTGGCCTCGAGATGACCTTCGCTTGGAGCTTGCTCCGTTTCCCTTCGCCCAACTGCTCTGGCCACACACCATCTTTCTCAGGTCTCTCCTCCTCCCCCCTCCCCAAGTTATAAATTAAAAGTCAATCTCATTAAAATCACCAGTAATCATTCCCTACGCCAGAGCGCCTAACAACCTGGTTGCGGAGGGATCCCAGCTGCCTTCCGTCGCCGTAATTCAATCAGACTCAGCGGCTCTTGTTCCCAAACTGCTTGAGCTGCACTTTCTGTCCAAATTTATGGTGCCGGTAGCGTCCAAAGGCTGAGTTACAGCTTTGGGGGGGGGGGGAGGCGCTGGGTGGAGGGGCTGCATTATTCTGCATCTAATCCCTGCCTTTTGACAGGCGTGGAGGGGGGGGAGGAGGGACCCTCTTGTAACACAGGTGCAGTGTGCATTGTCCCCCCGCTTTTATGCCAGCAGATAGAAAGCCTTAGGGAACCAGGAAGCTGTCAGCACAATGTTACAAGTAAACAACGAGATCGCCGAGGCATGGGGAAATAAATAAAAGCTCTAAATAATGGGAAATCCAATGGGCCGGTGCAGAAATGGGACGAGCACCTCTAGCCAGCAGTCTGCGTTTGCTGCCTCGCTGCCTTGCGCACCTCCAAGGCATTTTCCCCCGAGCTTTTTCTGCCACTGTGTGGTGTCACCATTTTCTTTGCCCTCAGGGAGGTGAGGCCAGTGGCGTAGTGTGGGTTGTGTGGGGCACCCGGGGCAAGGCAAGTAATTTGCGCCCCCTAACCCGGGGCAAGGCAAGTAATTTGCGCCCCTAACCCCTAACCTGCCGCCGCTGCCAGCTTCTTCTTGCTGCTGCCTGGGCTGGGGTATTTACGGTAAGGTAGCCACGGCGGTGGTGGCGGGTCCGTGTCAGGTGATCTGTGGCGAGTTGCCGCTGGCGCTGCCGCCCAAACGACGCCGCTTGCCTGGAGGAGGAGGGCAGAGAGGCGAGGAAAATGCAACATGGCCCAGCAGCTGCAGCGGGGCTGTGAGGAGGGGCTGCCTGGCATGCCCTCCGCGGCCCTGACGCGTGGGGACTGCGGCGAGCGCTGAGAGCCGCTGCCTGCCGGACGCCTTCAGCCCGGACGAGCGCACAGCTCGTCGGTTCCGCGAGACATGGGGCTCTGCTACAGCCTGCGCCCAAGGCTCTTCGGCGACTCCGGAGGCGGCGAGCGCGGGCCCCCCACCAGATGTTGCGCCCGGTGCGGCTGGCCCCCCCTGCACCCCCCATGCTACGCCACTGGGTGAGGCCAGCCCAAGACGTTTTGGCTCCTGAGGCAAGCCACAAAATGGTGCCCCCACCCTCACCAGGGAAGAAGGTGAAGGAAGATCTACCTCCGGAACTAGGGGAGGATAAAGAGCTACATCAGGAACAAGGGTGGGAGGAGACAAGCAGCGCCTCCTGTTGGCCAAGAGGCTGCTGTAGAGGCAGCATTTTGGGGGTGAGCTGCGTAGGAGCAGCGGTGGAGCGTATGCCTGCACTGACCAGGCCTGGCATGCTCCCAAGGGGGGCGGGGGGCGGAGGGTGCCCTCTCACGCGCCACAGTCCAGACTTTTAGAAGACATCTGAAGGCAGCCCTGCTTAGAGAAGTGAAATATGCTCGAAGTCGAGAGTGGATTTCATGCTCTCTATTCAGCTCATAGAGGAAGTTCCCCCAGAATGTCTGCTTTATATACATTATTTATACAATGGGCCCCACGTGAATGGCTAATTCCGGGATTCTCCTGTTGGCCAATCAGGTTGCGGATTCACTTCCACCTGGAGCTGGATTGGGTGGCTCCTGTGGACCAATCAGACTGCTGCATTCTGAATCCTATTGTTCTAGGACCAGTCAGACTGCTGCCTTTTGGATCCTATTCAACTCAGTACATAACAAGAAGCTTTTAATGTTTGATGCATTACTGTATTTTAATATTTTGTTGGAAGCCACCCAGACTGGCTGGGGAAGCCCAGCCAGATGGGCGGGGGTATAAATAAATTATTATTATTATTATTATTATTAGGAGAGGGGCGGGGAAGTTGCTGCTCACTCTCCTCCTGCTCTCCGCAGGGCGCAAGGTGTGCCGCCCACTTGCCTGCCATTTTGTTGCCCCCCTCAGTCATGACACCTGGGGCGGACCCCCTTCCTACGCCTCTGCTGAGGAGCTGGCAGATCTGGCCTCAAAGGAGCACATGGATTGGCAGCAGCAGCGGCAGCAGCAGCAGCAGCAGCAGCAGTGGGTAATTCGTTCCTCGGAGGCTGGATCTGCTGCTACTGGGGATTCTGCCGCCTGAGGCAGTTGCCTCACTTTGCCTCATGGGTGGGCCGGGCCAGCAGGAAGGACATAAGGACAGTCACTCCCACGATGCTGCGTCTGCAGCTCCCACCCGGAGCTGTGTCAAGGAGGCTTCTGGGAGTCAGAGCAGCTAAGACAGGGTTGCAGAACATCTGGCCCTCCAGAAGCCCACATCCTCCCTGCCTATGGGGCCACTAGCTGGAGTGGAAGGGAGCTGTTATGAGCCACACCTTGAGAGCCAATCCTTGTCCGAGAGCTTCGATTGTTTCCAGGCCTTAGGTTTTCAAATCTTTTCTTTGCATAAGCATGTGGACTAGAAACATGCTTATCTTTTTAACAGGTAAAAAGCGGGGTCCTCAAGCTTCCCACATGCACCCTGTTAACTTTGGCGCTTCCTACTTCAAGGGCAAGTAAAGTGCCCAGATCCAGATTCTAGCGATGGGCCCGTGAGGACAGAGCCTTTATATGTATTGAAGCGTAGGTGGGTTCCCACGAGACAAGACACAGTAAGAACCTTTATTGAACAAACAGAACTGGACAACAGGGGCAAAGCAACTGCTTATATAAATTTCTGAAGGCCTGGGCCACTCCCTTTCCCAACGGGATTGGCTGTCTAAACTTCCAAGCTGCGAATCATAAGTCAGAGTTTAAGGGCCAATGGCAGAGGCCCAAATCCTGAAATGTTCTGTGACTGGATATCATGTATCCAATCAGAACACAGGGGCTCAGAATCCTTAGTCCAGACTCAAGCTCAGGCAAACACAGACCACTGAATACATAAAGTGTATTAACCAGTGCTCTCAAAAGACATGTGAATGAATAACAAAGTTCTCCTGATGGTGTGTGGAATCCTTATCTCTGTGTCAAGTGGTGGGGGCCACTACCGAGAAGGCCCTTTGCCTGATTCCCTGTAGCTGGTTGTCCCATACTAGTCAACAGTACGGCAGCCTTTGTAGAACTGCATACTCCGCTAGCTGAAGAGGCTGATGGGAGTTGTAGTCAAAAGCATCTGGATGGTACCAGGTTGTCCAAGGCTGGAGCACACAGTCCAGGCCTTAGCTGTTAAAATACAGCACAGCTAATGTTGTATTTATGAAGATACAAACGAGATACAAAGCACTTCGAAGGGACGCAGGTTGCACTGTGGGTTAAACCACAGAGCCTAGGACTTGCCGATCAGAAGGTCGGCGGTTCGAATCCGCACGGACAGGGTAAGCTCCCGTTGCTCAGTCCCTGCTCCTGCCAACCTAGCAGTTCGAAAGCACATCAAAGTGCAAGTAGATAAATAGGTACTGCTCTGGTGGTAAGGTAAGCAGCATTTCTGTGTGCTGCTCTGGTTCGCCAGAAGCGGCTTAGTCATGCTGGCCACATGACCCGGAAGCTGTGCGCCGGCTCCCTCGGCCAATAAAGCGAGATGAGCGCCGCAACCCCAGAGTCGGCCACGACTGGACCTAAGCACTTCAGGCTGCAAAAGCCTACAAAGCACTTCAGGCCGCAATCCTATACGCCCTTACCTGGGAGTAAGGTCCACCGCACTCAATGGGGCTTACGTCTGAGTAGACAGGCCTAGTGCTGTGCTGCTTGACACTGCTGCAGACTGCTATACTTCGTAACTAGACTGGCCGTTAAAAATAAGAATAACAATTGTTATTGAAAATGAAACCACCACCCCACTGTTTGCCAAACCCTGAGCGCCTCCCCCCTCCTGCGGCATTTTGCGAAAATACTTTTCATCTGATTAGACAGAAACAGAGACTGACAGAGAGATCCCCAGGCCAGCAGGAAATTAACAGGGTTTCATAAAACTCGTGCGTGGCTCGCTGTTGCGGCTCTGCATTTGAAGGGGAAACAGATGTTCGCTTGAGCTGGTAGCTTCAGTTCCTGGCAAAAACTCTGCTGGTTCCTCTGGCTTGCTTTTAACTCTCATGCTTTCAAACGTGACGGGAAGGCCAGCTTCTATATTCATAGAATCATAGAGTTGCAAGGTACGCAAAAGATCACCAAGTTCAACCCCCTGAAATTCCACTAATCCAGCTCTCGCTGTCAGAAAGTTCTTCCTGAAGTTTATTCGGAATCGCCTTCCTTGTCACTTGAAGCCATTGGCCCTCTCTTCCAGAGCAGGGGCTTCTCTCTTCTCTATAGACACTGTTTTGGGGGGACAGGGGGTGGGCTGGTGTGGAGGGCTCCCTGGTCCTGCATGGGGTAACTGTGCCCCTGAAGGACCAGGTGCGCAGCCTGGGAGTCATTCTGGACTCACAGCTGCCCATAGAGGCGCAGGTCAATTCTGTGTCCAGGGCAGCTGCCTACCAGCTCCGTCTGGTACGCAGGATGAGACCCTCCCTGCCCGCAGACTGTCTCGCCAGAGTGGTGCATGCTCTAGTTATCTCCCGCTTGGACTACTGCAATTATCTCCCGCTTGGACTACTGTGGCTACCTATGAAGGTGACCCGGAAACTACAACTAATCCAGAATGCAGCAGCTATTATGCTGGCTGACTGGGAACAGTTATGGACCACAGGTATGAAGTTTACGGCATGTAATGCCTTAAGAGAGAATATTATGTAAATGATATACAGGTGGTACATGACACCAGTCAAGCTCGCAAAAATATATCATTTGCCCGATAATAAATGTTGGAAATGTAAAGAGACTGAAGGTACATTCTTTCACCTTTGGTGGACATGCCCAAGGATTAAGGCTTTCTGGGAAATGATCTATAATGAAATGAAAAAGGTATTTAAATATACTTTCCTGAAAAAACCAGATGCCTTTCTCCTGGGCATGGTCGGCCAATTGGTGTTAAAGAAGAATAGAACTTTTTTTATGTATGCCACAACAGCAGCAAGAATACTCGTCGCAAAGTATTGGAAGACACAAGAACTACCCACCCGGGAAGAATGGCAGATGAAGGTGATGGAGTGCATGGAGCTGGCGGAAATGACTGGCAGAATCCGAGACCAGGGAGAAGAGTCGGTAGAAGAAGATTGGAAGAAATTTAAAGACTATCTACAGAAATATTGTAAAATTAAGGAATGTTAGAAGGATGTTGGAATGAAGTTATGTGGTTTTAGCAGTAAATGTTATAAAGGAGTATTTAAAGATGGATTATTAACAGGTGAGAATGTAAAGTTATAATATATTATGATAAATTACTAAGATAAAAGCAAAAATGGAAAGGATTTGCTGAAATAACTAACTGAACTAGGACACAAAAAAGGGAGGTGTGAGGGGGTCAGGGAAACAAGTAAATGAAAGTCAAGATATGGAAAGGTTGATTTGTTTTTAATTGTTTTTACTTTTTTGTATTTTGTAATTTTTTTGTTTCTTTTTCTTTTCTTTTTTTATTCTTGTAACTTTTTTGAAATTTTAATAAATATTATTTAAAAACAACAACAACAGAATGCAGCAGCTAGACTGGTGACTGGAAGCGGCTGCCGAGACCACATAACACCAGTCTTGAAAGACCTACATTGGCTCCCAGTACGTTTCCGAGCACAATTCAAAGTGTTGGGGCTGGCCTTTAAAGCCCTAAACGGCCTCGGTCCAGTATAGCTGAAGGAGCGTCTAAACCTCCATCGTTCTGCCCAGACGCTGAAGTCCTGCGTCGAGGGCCTTCTGGTGGTTCCCTCACTGCGAGAAGCCAAGTTACAGGGAACCAGGCAGAGGGCCTTCTTGGTAGTGGCGTCCTCCCTGTGGAACGCCCTCCAACCAGATGTCAAAGAGAACAACAACTGTAGCACCCTGCTTGTGGTTAACGCTTAGCTGGAATGAAATATTCAACACAGCAATAGAGAAATTAAAATAATAATTTATTTGTCAGACAAATAAATATGAGGCACAGTGGTATATGGTTACCAAGCTCTGGCCTGGCCTCCTGCCATTCTGGCCAGCACTTATATTTCCTTAATCCAGCCCCCTTGCTCCTCCTGTGGCTGCCTCTGTCCAATCAGCCTGGTTGAAATTCCTATTGGCTGTTTGCTAGAACCAATCACAAAAGATACACCCATTTCCTCTTGCCCTTTTATGGGAAACAAAAAGCTATATATTCTTCTATCTATAAATGACAAATAAGTAGTAATATATCTTACATGTGTCTCAACAAGGAACCTTAATTACCAGCTCACCTCGCCCTATTGCCCTCCAAAACAGATGGTTAATCTTAAATTTTTATCTTAAACAGATGTCAAGGATCATCATTGAAAGATCTCCTTCCTTTGGAGGTCTCTAAACAAAAGCTTGACAACCATATGTATGCTCTAATGATGTTTCCTGCTTGGCAGGGGGGGCTAGGCTGGTGGCTGATGGCCCCTGTGATCTCTTCCAACTATATGAAATAAGAATCTAGCATAAGGATTTAACATTTCTTAGCTTCTAATTCTTTTGCATAATTACATTTAAGCCAATATATTTAATACATAACATAGATAGCTTTTTAAAAGGAAAAGAAATCTTAAAAGGATCTCAGTTTAAGAAAGAAACAACTTTAGAAAAAGACTTCCCAAAATACTCTCTTCCTTTCTGCCAGCTAGATGCTTTTCCATTGCTCTTGACCTTTGAACCTTAGGAAAATATGGCTCAAGTTTAATGGGAGGCACATGGTTTTATTTTACTATTTACCCACTCTTAATTATGTTTTTCTCTGCTTTTTTATCTTCTGTAATATGTAGGGTCAGTGTAACCTTGGCTGTCAGCCTGTAATTCCCTTTGACTTTGAGAATTGTTTTCTGCTATAAATCAGGGGGCCCCCTTGTCTAGGAGGAAAAACATTGCCGAGGTTCTTAGGCAGCTGCTCTTCTGCCTGGCATAAAACATTTGAAGATCTTTAAGCTCATTTTAAAATACAGGCCCTGATCAAGCCTCAATAAAAATGCAGGCTATGATTAGATGCCTCACAACTACCAGACTTTTAGAAGATATCTGAGGGCAGCCCTGTTTAGGGAAGCTTTTAATGTTTGATGTATTACAGTATTTTAATATTTTGTTGGAAGCCGCCCAGAGTTGGAAGCCCAGCCAGATGTGTGGGGTATAGATAAATAATAATAATAATAATAATTATTATTATTATTATTATTATTATTCTGGGCCCAAGAGCCAGAAATGCCATGCCCTTTGGCCACCCCACCTTGCCACAAGAGGTGATGGCTAGAAGGAAGAGCCTAAGTCTCCGGGAGCACACATGTCCAGGCATCACAGCAGCACTGCATGCTTCCACACAGCGGTGGAGCTAGCCACTCGGGCACCCAGCCATGCACCCAGGGGGTGGCGCGATCGGTATCCAGGGGGATGATGGGCGCGGCGATAGGCGTCAAGGGTGGTGATTGGCGCCCAGGGGTGCGAGGCGGCGATCCGCCTAGGGGTATTTTGTCACCTGCCCTCAGGGATGACATCCGGGGCAGCCCGCCCACCTTCCTACATCCCTGCACCCACATATTACACCATGGATAGGCAAACTAAGGCCCAGGTGCCGGATCCGGCCCAATTGCCTTCCCAATCCGGCCCGCGGACGGTCCAGGAATCAGCGTGTTTTTACATTAGGTGTGCTTTTATTTAAAATGCATCTCTGGGTTATTTGTGGGGCATAGGAATTCGTTCATTTCCCCCAAAGAAATATAGTCAGGCCCCCCACAGGGTCTGAGGGGCAGTCGACCGGCCCCCTGCTGAAAAAGTTTGCTGATTCCTGTATTATACAGACAAGTGTCACAGATAAACCAGGACATCCTGTTTCTCCCTGCGAGAGCATGGCAGCCGTTTTTCACGTTGTGGTCTTGCGCAATTATGCGCTATCTCAACCTGAAAAAAATCACCTTTGGGGACCCACAATCTTGCACGGTGCCCCAAAACACACAGTTTTGATCACTGCAACAGCATAGCCTCAATAAAAGCACGTCTTTTGGGCTCCATGCGGGTCACGTGGTTTTGGTACTCAACATGTTGGAGGGAATGTTCTTTGAACAGCATGGGTAACCCAGAGCCCACTGAAATCGTTTTAGGGCTGGATTTGGGCACCACACTTGCCCACCCATGCTTTAAAACCATGCTTTGCCTACCAACCTCCAACTGCAACTCCAATTGGTCCAAGCCAACTTAGTGGGAGCTGTAGCCCCAAACTTGTGGAGGGACCAGGCTGGGGAAGGATCCTTGAAAACATTTGTAGAGTAAGAGCATAAGAAAAGCCTGCTGGGTCAGGACCACGGCACATCTAGTCCAGCATCTTGTTCTCACAGTGGCCCACAACGCCAGATTTACGTATAAGCTAAACAAGCTATAGCTTAGGGCCCCACTCTCTTGGGGGCCCCAAAAAAAATTAAAGGAAAAAACTGGATGTACTTTTCCAAAATATAAGATAAAAAACAAATAAAATCTACATAAAGCAACAGTGTTTTGTGTTGTGTAGGCTCCTCTGTTGTAAGTCATGAGCCCCGCCTGCTAGCCTGCTCCCTCAAATATCACTGTTTTGCTCCTTTCTATATATAGGCTGCTTACATTCTGCATTGACTGGTTGTGTTTCAGTTCAACAATTACTTTGATACAATACATATTTTGTTATGTGCAAATGGCTTTGGATACCTATTAGGTCCAGAAATTACCATACAGCATATATTCAACACCAAAAACCAGCGACGGTTTGTTGTTGACAAAGGACAGCTGGACATCTAAAGGGTTCCATTACCTTTAGCAGCTGAGGGCCGCATCAAACCTAAATCTGGCCCTGGTGGCCCACCAGATGCCTGTGGGAAACCTGCCAGTGGGATGAGAGCAACTCTCTTCTCCTGTGGCTTCAAGAACTTCCATTTCTGCCGTGGAGGCAGAGCAAAGACACCATGGCCAGAAGCCATTGAAGCTGGGCAAAGTACCGTATTTTTCGCTCCATAAGACGCACTTTTTTCTTCCTAAAAAGTGAGGGGAAATGTCTGTGTGTCTTATGGAGCGAATGCATGGTCCCTGGAGCCGAATTGCCCAGGGGCTAAAAGCAGATAGCGCTTTTTTTTAAATAAAAAAAAAGAGGGAAGTGGGTGTGGAAACAAATCCGCTAATCGGCAAGCGATTGGGGAGGGAGGTAAGGGATGCTAGCAATAAAGGAGGCTGCCTGGGAGAAGGGAGGTAAAGACAGCAAACTTGCAAAGGGGGAAACAGGAAGACTAAATCAATGAGGAAAGAAAATAGAAGAAAAGGAGGAGCAAAAAACTGCTCCAGCTAAGGAAAAGACACTAAGGCAAACAAGAGGGAAGGGAGTGTTGAAAGGAAGCAGCTGATTGGTGGGATCGGGAGAGAGATAAAGGACGCTAGCGGAAGCTGCCTGGGAGGGGGGAGGTAGAAGCCCATGGATCCTCAGGATTTTTACATTGGGTCACCCCAAATTCACCATCAGGTCACATAGCATGTCCATGGCTACAGCCTGCACCCAAAATATTTTTTCTTGTTCTCCTCCTCTAAAAACTAGGTGCGTCTTATGGTCAGGTGCGTCTTATGGAGCGAAAAATACAGTACAGTGGTGCCCCACAAGACGAACGCCTCGCAAGACGGAAAACCCGCTAGACGAAAGGGTTTTCCGTTTTGGAGGCGCTTCGCAAAACGAATTTCCCTATGGGCTTGCTTCGCAAGACGAAAATGTCTGGCGAGTTACTGCGGGGTTTTTCCCCCTTTTTCCCCCCTTTTCCTAAGCCGCTAAGCCGCTTATCAGCTGATCCGCTGATAAGCCGCTTAACAGCTGATCGCTAAAAGCCGCTAAACCGCTTATAGCGCTAATCCGCTAAGCTGTCAATGGGCTTGCTTCACAAGACGAAAAAACCGCTATACGAAGAGCCTCACGGAACGGATTAATTTCGTCTTGCGAGGCACCACTGTACTTCCTTTCCCCTGCCTTGCATCTTCCAACATTCAGCTTCTCTGGATGTTACGAGAAGGGAGGGGGAAAACTTTTCTTTCTCCATGCCCTGCATAATTTGACAAACTTCCCTAAGGTCGCCTCTCGCTAGCGCTTTCTCTAAACTATGAAGTCCATCTGTTTCCCATCCTTGTAGACCCCGCCATGTTCAAAGGTGCAGAGCCACTGAAGTGCACCGCATCCGGCCATCGCTCACACCTGCTCCCATCCCTACACCTGTCGAGGTTCTCCAGATCCTTCATTTGCATGGTGGGCCTCAACCTTGGCTATGCAAATCACCGAGCCCAGCTCCTTACTCATTTCCTCTGTGTAACCCGGCAAGGGCCTTGTTGCAGAACGTCGATGGGAGAGCCATACATCAGGTTCAAAAACATATTCAGCATCTTTCAAGAATTAATAATTTGAAGAGTAGTTGGAGGCGCCATGTTCCGAAAGTAAACTAACTTGTTTGGCAGCCCTGGCTCTGAATGCTAATGAAGGCGAACAGTCGTTCCTCTAAGAATTATGGAATGGGTGAAGATTAATTGACAAAGGAGCCATGACACACATATTTTAGTATTTATATTTCATCCCCCTTGGGGGGCAGGAAGAAGACTGTGTGAGGAAAATGAAAATTAAATGTGGCACACCTGACCTAAATTAATAATGGAGAGAGACTGACGTTGACCCCGGAAGCCTAGCAGGCGTTTACATAATATGCAGCACATATGAACCAATGTTAGCAGGGTGCATGATGGGAAATTACGCTGGAGCAGAGGGGTTGCAATGTTTCAACTCTGGCATAATGTTATGCACAGCGCAGGGCAGCCACTCACTTCGTCAGTGGGGCTAAATGAGAGCTTCAAAGTACTTGTTGCAACCAGAATATAAGCATGGATATCTTGTCATGTGCTTTTAATTACATTGAGCAGGACCCAGCCAGAGCTAAGCATTTTTAAGTCCCATTGATGCCACTGGGGAAGTCAAACATATGCTTAACTGTCTCTGCCAGAGAAATTAATAGGATGTTCTGAGCATACACCAATCCTGGCCTGACTGCACCGGCTGCCAATTACATATTGCTTAAGGTTCCTGATTTAAGCAAGACATCCAGGAATAATAGAAGCCGTTAAAAGCTTCTGATTGGATCCGGGAACATCCCATCTTTGGGTCTGGCACTTTGGCACGAGTCAGCTGCCTTGCACCAGAGCGCTGAACCCAAAAACGAGCACAATCCAGATAAAACCATTTCATGGGGATGAAGGGAAGGGAATGGGATGAAGGGAAGGGAAAGGTCAGCAAGGCTACTCAGGTCCCCTTTCCCTGCATCAAAGAGCTGCTTGAAGCCCTATCCTCTCAGCCACTCAGAGCAAAAACATGCCTCACTTGTTAAGTTGTGGGTGAACATATCAGACGACACAGCGATTCTTCAAACAGCTCTTGTTTATTCACAGGCCAGAACAGAACTGAGCTGAAGGGTTCAGCCAACCTGGTTATATAGAGCTCAAGCACAAAGCAAGAGTAGCAACTTTCTGTAACTATCCAATCACTGAACGCCACTTTCAATTCCTTATTTGCATATGTGGACCTGAGTGAAAACCATCTCCAGTATCCCCCTGCTGGCCCAGGGTGAGAACTTCAGTACATAACACTTCCTGTCTCATCAACAACAGCAACAAGAAAAAACTGAGGTTAGATTTCATTCCATGGGGCAAGAGAATGAGGAGGAGAAATGCTACAGGAAAAGGCGGCTTCCCCTTTGTTTTGTATTCCGTGGTCTGTCTTTGCCTGAGCTTGAGTCTGGACTAAGGATTCTGAGCCCCTGTATTCTGATTTGATACATGATATCCAATCACAGAACATTTCAGGATTTGGGCCTCTGCCATTGGCCCTTAAACTCTGACTTACGATTCGCAGCTTGGAAGTTTAGACAGCCAATCCCGTTGGGAGTGGGAGTGGCCCAGGCCTTCAGAAATGTATATAAGCAGTTGCTTTGCCCCTGTTGTCCAGTTCTGTTTGTTCAATAAACGTTCTTGCTGTTATCACTGTGCCTTGTCTCGTGAGAACCCATCTACACTTCACCCTTAGCCAACCAGCCACCTTCCTGTGACAGAGGAAACCCCGAGACTGCTGGAGCACAGCTCCCGCATTCTCATATGCCCCCACCTGTTCCACTCACCACGTTGCCAGTCCCCAGTGCATGTGCAAAAGTACACAGGGTTTTCTTTTCTTCCGTCTTTCTTTCCCCTTTGGCAGTGGCGTAGCGTGGGGGGTGCAGGGGGGGCCGGCCGCACCGGGCGCAACATCTGAGGTTAGGGCAAATCCACGGGTTAGGGGGCGCAAATCCACGGGTTAGGGGGCGCAAATTACTTGCCTTGCCCTGGGTGCTGACAACCCACGCTACGCCACTGCCCTTTGGAGATGTTCCCCTTTGCTCTAGCCATGTAGAAGGAAATGGGGTGATCTTTAAAGTACAGTCCTCGCGAGCACCCTGATTTGGATCAGCCAGATGTTGTAATGCAATTAGTTTCTAGGTAAAGGGACCCCTGACCATTAGGTCCAGTCGCGGACGACTCTGGGGTTGCGGCGCTCATCTCGCTTTATTAGCCGAGGGAGCTGGTGTACAGTTTCCGGGTCATGTGGCCAGCATGACTAAGCCGCTTTTGGCGAACCAGAGCAGCGCACGGAAACGCCGTTAACCTTCCCGCTGGAGCGGTACCTATTTATCTACTTGCACTTTGACGTGCTTTCGAACTGCTAGGTTGGCAGGAGCTGGGACCGAACAACGGGAGCTCACCCCATCGTGGGGATTCGAACCACCAACCTTCTGATCGGCAAGTCCTAGGCTCTGTGGTTTAACCCACAGGGCCACCCGCGTCCAATTAGTTTCTAGGCCCAATTCAAAGTCCTGGTTTGGACCTATCAAGTATTTCATGGCTCAAGACTGCAATACCTCAAGGACTGCCTGTCTCCATATGAACCAAACCAGACCCAGCAATCCTCATGCTAGACCCTTCTTTGTGTGCCTCCTCCACAAGAGGTCTGGAGGGTGGCATCATGAAAACGGGCCTTTTCTGCAGTGGCTCCCCATCTGTGGAACGCTCTCCCCAAGGGAAGTTTGTGTGGCATCTTCATTATAAATCTTTAGGTGCCAGATGAAAACATTCCTTTTCAACTAGACCTTGGACTGATTAGCAGTCTATGTCCTTTTAGATGTGTTTGTGGAAGAGGTGGGATTCATTGGTTTGGTTTGTTCTTGTTTTATTATGTATTTTGTGTTTTTATTTTGCATTTTTGTGATGATGATAATTTGAGAAGCATTTAATTTGGGCTTAATTTCATTTATTAATAGATTTGGAAACCAGGTCTCTCATGCCTAATGGCCGCTATACATATAGCATGATCCTATGTATGTTTACTTGCAAGTAAGGAGAGGTGCAGGGATTTTGAAATGGCAAATGCTCCCACCTTGGCTCACCCAGTGCTGCCAAGGTCCTGGGCCCAGTCACCAACCCAACTGCTGGGTCAGAGGAGAAGGGTCTAAGAGCATATGAACAACTCTGCCAGATCTGACCAAAGCCCTGTCTAGCCCAGTATTCTGAAGCCTGCCAGATGCTTCAGACGATCAAAGCCATTGTGGTTAGTAACCACTGATGAGGTTTATTTTCATCTATAATAAACAGGTGTAATAGAAGGACCAAAAGCATTGGCAACGAAAAGAAATCAGGAAATGCAGAAGATTTGGAATGTGTACTTTAAAAATTGGAGAGCAGTGTCACCTAGTGGCTTTGGGCTGTCACTACCCACCCGAAGAAGGCATGTTGCAGAAACAATTAGTGGTTATTGATGAAGCCTACAGAAACATTACCATTTCCTATGCAGGACTGGTCATGCCATGCTCGTGTATATGTGAAGAGAGATGAATGCAGGATATCTGATTTAAAAAAAAAAAAATGAAGGGAGGCAGCATTTGAGCTGCCCTTTAGGTAGCAAATATATATTGGGCTCACATTCCTCATACAGGATTTATTTTTCATTTTTTATTTTTTGCATGTTGTTACAAAAGGAAGGGATCCAAATGGTCTGCATCTTCCAGATGTGCCTGGAGTTGTTCAGCGACCACCCACTCAATTACCTTGCTCAAGAATGGGAGATTTGAGACTGGGTGATACAGTGGTACCTCGGGTTAAGAACTTAATTCGTTCTGGAGGTCCGTTCTTAACCTGAAACTGTTCTTAACCTGAAGCACCACTTTAGCTAATGGGGCTTCCCACTGCTGCCACACCACCGCCGCACGATTTCTGTTCTCATCCTGAAGCAAAGTTCTTAACCCGAGGTACTATTTCTGGGTTAGCGGAGTCTGTAACCTGAAGCATCTGTAACCTGAAGCATCTGTAACCCGAGGTACCACTGTAATTGGCCATAATGGTCAGGTCCAAAGATGTTCTTTTAAGAAGCGGTTTAATAATCACTTCTTTAAGGGAGTCTGGGAAGGCTCCCTCACAGAGGGAAGCATTCACCACCCCACAAAGCCCTTTGCCCAAGCCCTACCTGGATCGCTTTTATGAGCCAGGATGGGCAAGGATCAAGAAGACGGGTGGTCGGTTTCACTCATACAAGCAGCCTGTCCACATCCTCAGAGGTAACAGGTTGGAATTGACCCCATACAACCTGGCTAGGCAGAGCTCTGACACTTGCCCAGTCCAGCCCTGCCCCCACAGTGGAGTCTACCTTCTTCCAAAGCTGAGCTATTTTATCTGCAAATAACTTTGTAAAGTCATTACAGGAGATTTTGAAGTGCTCACCAGACTATGAACCACTTGAAAGAGTCTCCTGGTACTGTTTGAAAGAGATTTACCTAGAAATCTTGTGCTGCTGGGCACTGCCACTCAGTGGTGTAGCGTGGGGGTGCAGGGGGGGCCAGCCGCACCGGGCGCAACATTTGGGGGGGGGCGCTCGCACTCGCAGCTCTCTGCCCCTACCTGGCTCACTCACTCTCTCTCACTGCAGTGCTGGCTGTGCGAATCCGATCTGAGCTGCCGGGTCGCCATCCACTGTGGAGGGGGGGTGGCAGGCGTGTGTTGCGGTGCGGAGCGGAGAGAGAGCGAGGGAGGGACTATCTGGGGGAGGGACAGTGCAGCGGTCGCCCAGCGCAGCGCTGAGCGCGGGAGAGAACCACACCCGACCAGCCCAGGCAGCAGCAAGAAGAAGCTGGCAGCAGCGGCAGGTTAGGGGTTAGGGGCGCAAATTACTTGCCTTGCCCCGGGTTAGGGGGCGCAAATTACTTGCCTTGCCCTGGGTGCTGACAACCCACGCTACGCCGCTGCTGCCACTACATATGGTGATATCTTCCATCCTCTTCCATCCTCTCCATCCAGCAAGTGGCTGGTAAGTGTTCATTTAAACAATACAGTTTGGCAGTATGTATAATCTATATTCGAAATTTAATGCCACCTCTCTATTTTTGGAGGAGATAATTTTCCTTGGGGGCTTAGACTACAGTGGTACCAGTTAAAGTGTATAACACTGTAAGGTAGGAGATGAGAAACTGGTGGTGGAATTGTGTGTTGCTTTGAATTGTTTGATTAATAACTAGAAAGCTGTGCCATAAGTATATTTAATAAAATAAACTGGAGGAATATATGGAAGGCAGCCTGTCAAGTCATAATAATAAAATGATTATTACAGTGGTACCTCGGGTTACAGACGCTTTAGGTTACATACGCTTCAGGTTACAGACTCCGCTAACCCAGAAATAAGAACAGGATAAGAACAGAAATCGCGTGGCGGCAGCTGGAGGCCCCATTAGCTAAAGTGGTACCTCAGGTTAAGAACAGTTTCAGGTTAAGAACGGACCTCCAGAATGAATTGGAGACATGAGGGCTGTAGACACCTTCAGCTACCAAAAAGAGGGGTGAAGGAATTGAATAATTATAAGAGAAAAATAGAATGATTCACAGTATTGTAAGACACTGCACCCAGTTTTTCTGGGTATTCCTTTAACCCCCTAGAGCTCCAACTATCCTCTCTTCTCTTTCTCTCTCTCTCTCTCTCTCTCTCTCTCTCTCTCTCTCTCTCTCTTCCCTTGTCTAAACCAAAGTGTAGCATCACACAATGTGTAATCTGCCTATGGAATCCATTGCCATAAGATGCAGAGTGGCCATCTCTGTCTCATGGCAATGGATTCCACAGATGAATCACACGCCATGTGAATAATGGCTTTTGTTTGTCTGCCCAGTAAGTTTCACTGGGTGAGCTTCAGTTCTGGAATCACGAGAGGATGAAATATGTCCCTCTGTTTACCAGTATTTCTTGTGTTTATTTCTACCTATCTTAGAAGGGGAAGAAATGGAGGCAGTGAGAGATTTTACTTTCTTGGGCTCCATGATCACTGCAGATGGTGACAGCAGCCATGAAATTAAAAGACGCCTGCTTCTTGGGAGAAAAGCAATGACAAACCTAGACAGCATCTTAAAAAGCAGAGACATCACCTTGCCAACAAAGGTCCATATAGTTAAAGCTATGGTTTTCCTAGTAGTGATGTAGGGAAGTGAGAGCTGGACCATAAAGGAGGCTGATCGCTGAAGAATTGATGCTTTTGAATTCTGGTGCTGGAGGAGACTCTTGAGAGTCCCATGGACTGCAAGAAGATCAAACCTCTCCATTCTGAAGGAAATCAGCCCTGAGTGCTCACTGGAAGGACAGATTGTGAAGCTGAGGCTCCAATACTCTGGCCACCTAATGAGAAGAGAAGTCTCCCTGGAAAAGACCCTGATGTTGGGAAAGATGGAGGGCACAAGGAGAAGTGGACGCCAGAGGACGAGATGGTTGGACAGTGTTCTTGAAGCTACCAGCATGAGCTTGACCAAACTGTGAGAGGCAGTGGAAGACAGGAGGGCCTGGCATGCTCTGGTCCAGGGGGTTACGAAGAGTCAGACATGACTAAACAACTAAACAACAACAACAACATCTTGTGCCCCATTTGATCTCTTCTCCCCCCCCCCCCCCAATAAAAAACCCTTAAAAGTCTCAAATGTTTCAGCCTTTATTTTCAGGGAAGATCCTTGAATCCTCTTGTCGCTTGGGCTGCTCTTTTTTGAACAGAGTGATGGCAGACAACTTCAGTATATTTGCTCATTATACAGGTTTACCAGGTTCTCTGTGCAGAGATCTTTCATTACACTAGCACTAGTGCGAAAGAACTTTCCCATATATAAAAGGCTGCTTTCGAGTGCTCTTTGCTCCTGGATATAAGGGTGTATTTTGTTTCCAGAAGTCTTCATCTTTTTTTCCCTACAGAAATTGTGGCACCTGACAGATGAGATGGTAGATTTCTAGAGATACTGAAGGAGGCAGCATGCATTGTACATAACCACAAAGGGAGACTGCACTGAAAGAGTTTATTGTGTGTTAAAGAGACAAAGAGGTTTCTGCATGCCATTTGTGGAGCACATTTCTCTTCCTGCATGGAGATTCCCTGTTGGGGGGGGGGAGGACTTACATAGAAAGCAACACACTGTGGTTGGCAAAATACTGCCTGCTCTTCAAGCAGGCATCAAAATATCACGCTCCATTATTCTGGATTAGCTAATCAGGGGTGAATATGTTCCTTAGCCCCATATTCATAACCACTAACATGGATTAGAACATATTTATTGTTTGTTGAATTTCTATACCAAACCCAGATGAAGACAAAAGGGTGTGATTAACTTGGCTGGGAAACAGGGAATTGAAAATATCTCTTTTGTTACACTTGATGGGTGTTTGGTGGAGGGCAAGGGGAGGAATGTGGCAGGGTCCAGGATGCTCAGATTACTGCCACCAGACCTCTCCTCTCATGATGTAATCATGATGTATTAGTGATGTAGTTTGGGGGGGTGTAACATGGGGATTAGCAGCTAATGAAATTTTGGGTTCTCTTTTGTTTGGGGCTTCCATCTTGTTCCACCTTGTGGCAGGTGGGAGTCCTGTCACGACAGTCTTCAATAAAGACCAAGCCTACTGGCTGCTGTTTTGCTCTGGTATTTCTGGCTGGTGTCCTTCTTTCTTGTCCAAGGGAGCCCTCAGATTTATCCGTTAACAAAGTGGAGATTTGAATCCAGGACTTCCAGCTCATAGCACAGCACTCTAACCATTACACCACACTGGCTCTCTTGGACTACAGCTCACAGGAACCCTAGTTGTAGCCTGAAACATCTGGAAGGGCGCGGCCCTGTAGATTTGGAGGCTTCCTATATCATTGCTGTGTTCGTTTATAACCTGTCTTTTTCCCTAAAAGGGATTCAAGGCATCTTACAGCTAAAATAGAAACAGATATAATAAAACATTTGGGGGCTGGGGGCGAGGGGGGCGTGGCAGTCATCTCCACCTGTCAGGGATGCTTTAGTAGTCATCCCAGGGGGTTGGACTAGATGACCCTTGGTATGCCTCTACAATTCTAGGATTAAAAAGCAAGGAAACATTGGTAGAATGTGTGTGTGTGATTTATTATTATTTATTAAATTTGTATGTCGCCCTTTATCCATAGATCTCAAGGTAGTTCACATCATAAAAACACAATATAAAAAAACACGTGCTTATATAGGCATGAGATTTATTAAAACATACAGATCATTGCAACATCATGCCCTATATTCCAGAAGACGCCGGACAGACATCTCTAAGCGCTGCTCTTGCTCTGCATTTCCTGTCTCTTAGCAGGGGGTTGCTATCCCCGCCCCCTCGAACGCATCTCTCTACGAGCACCGCCCTCTTCCTCTTTTCCCATTCATGATTTCCCCGACTGACGTCACTCCAACGCCCCATCCAATGAGCGAAGCCGTCAGCCTCCCTGCCATTCTCAGCATGGGAAAACTCCTCCCACTACCTCTCCCTTGAAGGGGAGGAGCTCCTCCTCCTGTCTCCTCTTTTTTTTTTTAACCCCTTCCCCCTCCTTTCCCTCCCCACGGCTCTTATTGGTCGGCGGGGGCGTCTAACCCCGCCTCTTCCCCCCCCACATAAATCTCTCGGGGTTTTTCTTTACAAAGTCCCCGCCCCTCAATCCAGAGCGAGCTCACTCGACAGGGGTAAAAAAAAAAGAAAAACCACCCACCGGCTTGGAGCGACATGCGTCTCTCCCAATGAGAGGCTACTTTGCGAGAGATGCTTCTCTCCCATTGAGCTCGCCCCGCCCCTCCGCCTGGTGGGCGTGCGGAAGAAAGTGGGCGGGGCGGGCGAGAGTCGGCGGCGAGTCGGGCGGTGGGAGCGAAGGCAGAGCGAGTCGCCCCGCTGTTTGCCCCCCCCGCCCCCTCCCTCCTGAGGGAAGACCAACGGCCGGAAAGTGACGGTTGAGGGTGCAGGGGCGCGCGAGGGGCTCCTTTTCCCGCCCTTTTTCTGGGAGGGCAGAGAAGCCTTTTTTCTGAGGGGGAATCGCGGAGGCGGCGGCGGCGGCGGCGGCGGCCGGTTCCTCCCTCCGCCCACCGCGGCGGGCCGCGCCCTCAGCTCCGCCGGCGGGTGAGGAGGGGCGATGGGCGGGCCGGTGGTCTCCTAGCTCCGAGGCCCGAGAGCGGCTGCCCTGCCTGACGCCTCCTCAGCCCGCCGCCCTCCGTCGTCGTCCTCCTCCTCCTCCTCCTCCCTCCGCGGCCTGCCATGTCCGGGGTGGTGCGGACCCTGAGCCGCTGCCTCTTGTCGGCCGACGCGGCGTCGGGCCGGCGGGGCGAGAGGCCGCCGCCGCCGCCGCCGCCTCCGCCGGGCGAAGCGGGGAAGGAAGGCGGGCGGGAGGCGGAGCGCGAGGCCCGGCGCCGGAGCCGCGAGATCGACGCGATGCTGGCCCGCGAGCGGCGCTCGGTGCGGCGCCTGGTCAAGATCCTGCTGCTGGGCGCCGGCGAGAGCGGCAAGTCCACCTTCCTCAAGCAGATGCGCATCATCCACGGCCGCGAGTTCGACCAGAAGGCGCTGCTGGAGTTCAGGGCCACCATCTACGAGAACGCCCTCAAGGTGAGCGGGGGGGGGGGGGCGGGGAGGAGGAGAAAGATTTTAAAAGCTTCCATAAGTGGCATATGCTTAGGAGGGAGTGGCTTTGCTTTTCCTCATCCCTCCTCGCCCCGTTTTTCCTTTCGTGACGTGTCTTAAGCCTTCAGGGCAGGGCAGTGGCGTAGCGTGGGTTATCAGCACCCGGGGCAAGGCAAGTAATTTGCGCCCCCTAACCCGTGGATTTGCGCCCCCTAACCCGTGGATTTGCGCCCCCTAACCCATGGATTTGCACCCCCTAACCCGTGGATTAGCGCCCCCTAACCCATGGATTTGCACCCCCTAACCCTAACCCCCAGATGGTGCGCCCGGTGCGGCCGCACCCCCTGCACCCCCACGCTATGCCACTGGGGCAGGGGGGTCCCTTTGGAAACCGCTGGGCTGGTTTGCTTGCTGGCTTGCCTGCCCCCTCTGTATCCCAGCTTCCCTCTCAAGGGGGTGTGCAGGGTCCCCTCACATGCACCCCGTGAAGTAGGTTTAGGTTGACCAGGAAGACGATGACAGGGCCGAGATCACCCAGCGTGCTTCACGGCCGAGTCAGAATTTGAACCCTGGCCTCCCACGTCCCGGTTGTTACACTGCCGGACGTTGGGAGAGTCGGGTCAAATTCTTCATGTGACGCATTGGCAGCCTACAGAACTCACTCCCACTGCAGCCAGACATGGCCACCAATTTGCCTGGCTTTAAAAGTGGATTAGACAAATCAGTGGAGGAGGAAAGGGCTGTCAGTGGCTCCTGGCCATAATGGCTATGCTTTGGCTGCACAGTCCTTGAGGGATCAGAGCTTATGAATACCAGTTTCTGGAAAACACAGGAGGGGCGTGGGCTCTTATATTCAGGTTCTGCTTGCATGTTTGCCATTGGGGCATCTGGTTGGCCACTGGGAGAAGAGAATGCTGGACTCGCTGGGCCCTTGGCCTGATGATGATTCAATTTTCAGCAAGGCTTTTCTAATGCCAGCATGGGCAATAGGTATGGATGATAAGAGTTGGAGTCCATCAACATCTGGAGGTCCAAAGGTTTGCATTGACTTAGGAATGCTGTTTTGAGTGGTGTACAGAATGCCCTGAATAAGAAGGTTGAAATAAAATGGGAGTGTCAGGCATACTGAAACAGATGGCTGGGGAAAACAGTGCCAGCACTTCTCATACAATTGTATAAACCCTACTACAGCCCTGTGAGATGGAACCAGACGATGGGTGGAATGAGTGTGGTGAGGCTGTTATGCGTTCTGTTTAGTGTGCATTGATTCTGAGGGAAAGTAGTGTGTTTTGTATTCCCTCAGTAAGGTAGGAGATGAGAAACACGCAGCTGGTGGTGGAATTGTGTGTTGCTTTGAATGGTTTGATTAATAACTAGAAAGCTGTGCTGTAATTATATTTAATAAAATAAACTGGAGGAATATATGGAAGGCAGCCTGTCAAGTCATAATAATAAAATGATTATTACAGTAGTACCTTGGGTTACAGACGCTTCAGGTTACGTACGCTTCAGATTACAGACTCCACTAACCCAGAAATAGTGCTTCAGGTTAAGAACTTTGCTTCAGGATGAGAACAGAAATCGTACTCCGGCGGCACAGCAGCAGCAGGAGGCCCCATTACCTAAAGTGGGGCTTCAGGTTAAGAACAGACCTCCGGAACAAATTAAGTACTTAACCCGAGGTACCACTGTATGCTACTTTCCCTCACACGTCAATGTATGTGCTACATATACATCCAGTTCAACTTTACAATGATCCTGTAAGGTAGGAGAGCTAGGCGACGGGTGGAGTTGTGTAAGGGGGAGGTGATACCAGTGTGGGTACAAAGAGATGGGCTGTCAGTGTTATGCTAGGTGGCATTATATTGCTTTTCCTAAGTAGTCTGTTTTCTGTAATTTATTTGAATTATTCTTGGAACAGTATTCTTGGTACCACTGTACTTGGAATCATAGAATTGTAGAGTTAGAAGGGACCCAAAAAGTAATCTAGTCCATCCCCTGCAATGCTTCATACAACTTTGTATCCATTGGATTGGTTGACACAAAAGGATAAGCCAAACCGTGTCTTACCAGGACTGCATAAACATATGGACTCCCAGAGAGAAGCTCACAGCTGCTTTACTCCTGTACCTCACAGAGCTAAGCATGTCATCCAAACCGGGACTTATAGTTAAGCTCTCTCACTGCTAGCCATGGTTTATTGTTGGCTGCAGATTATGGTTAGTGAGAAAGAGAACATAACAATAAGTCCCGCTTTGGATAACATGGTAAACCAAACCATTACTTAGTTCAGAGTACAATCAAAAAAGGACTGGGGAAGGAGGAAAGAAACTGCAAGGTCTCTGGAATGCCATGTATTTGTGCGGTCCCAGTGAGCCACAGTTTAGCTTACTGTGTTGTGCAAACCATTCTTGAAATAGTCCTGTAAGACCAATATTTATTTGGAAGCCAACTTCTCTCAGTGTTCCTGTTCTTATTTTTCCCCTCTTTCTCCTATGCATCCTGAATAGCCCTGTCTCACATCTCCTGGATTATAGCTGTGTTTCAATGTTTTGATTATCTGTTGTTCAAATGGAATTATGTGGGAGGTGCAGATTACATGATTTCTCTTTGTGGTATGTCCAGGTGTGAGGAGTAATGGTGTTCTCCATTACCTCTTGGTGTAACCTTCCTGCCTAAATTCCAAAGACTGACATGGAGGAGAGAAGGGCCCAGTTCCAGGTTTCTGGAATTGGAGGATGGGATGATAGAAACTTATGCCATCACCAAGTATGTAGACTCCCTGGAAAGCAGTTTACGGTGCACCCTTCATCACACAGTTCCAGTGTAGCTTACAACCATATAAGCAAAACATACTCAAATTCAATAAAACAATTTAAAAGAGTTGTGACAGTCAGTGTCCTCTTCCAGCATGCGTGTTTCCAAGAGTGACAGAATGTGGAATATTGGCTGCTTTCTTATTCTTTGCTTTGTCATTGACATGGATCAAAATCCACAGGTCACCATTAATGTATGTGTTGAAATGAAATAGATGAAAATTGCCCATCTCTGTTTAGAGTTGAATGAAAATGCACGTGTGTGGCTAAAGTGAGCTAAGGAGTTATTAATCTGGGCAAAGTTACACCTGTGCCAGTCCAGTTTTTAACCATGGAAAAGTAAGCTTATTTCTCTCTCCTCTTATGTGAGAACTCCCTCTCCCTTCTATTTTTTGAGTTTAGCTCTGCTTAGAATTATATATGTACCAGACTTCTTGCTGGTTGTGCAGTGCTCTAAATTACAGTTTGCAAACCTGGTTAGAAGGGTCACTGAAGCTGACCTTGCTAATTGCAGTGTATTAAAATGACATTTAGAATAACAGGTGTTGAACCTATGGTATGTGGACTCAGTATGTCCACACAGGCAACCTCAGAACAAATTCAGCTCAACTCAGACCTAGCCATTTGCACATATTGCTGTCTTAGAATATATACTAGTAAGTAAAGAGGGGAGGTGTAGAGTTGGAGGAACAAGGAACTCAGCAAGATATGCACACCCTGCCAACTGCACCGACTTGTTTTTAGATATTGTTCCCCAGCCTTCAGGGTTAAAAACTTATACCAGGAATCCACATTTTCTGTTGTAAAGACAATATAAACCTGAATATTGCAAGCAGGTTCTAGGCTATTGGTTTTGACAACTATACTGTAATGCTTCTGAAGAGATGCATTATTTGTTAGGTTCATTTAAAAAAGCTCTGCTGCTGTACACAACCAATACTTTTTAGCATGAGCTTTCATTGCCAAGAACCTCCTTTATCAGATGTTCTTCTCTACAAACTAATACAATAATAAACATGTTAGTTTTTATGGTGTTACAGAAGTTGGTTTTCTTCTTTGCCACAATATTACTAGTATGTTTGTGGTAATGCTCACAGTGTTTTTGAATGTTACACAGCCCTTGAAAAACAAGCCCCTACTTGGAAATAAGGATATAAATTTGCTCTGAAAAATGTGTTCATAATCATATTGTGGGCAAATTGTGTCTGAAACCAAGCAATCACAATAAGCAGCAAGATGGTTGGTTGATTGGCTGCTGTGCTAAAGGAGGTTATAAATAGGAAGAAGACATTATGAAGGACTGGCATAAACTAGAAATAATACTGAGCTTTTTAAAACCCAGCAACATAGTTTAGGTGTAAGTTTAGGACTGAACAGTTGAAGAGGAAACAGGGAAAAGGTAAAATGAAAGAAGGTGCATTCATGCTCAGATACAGCAGTGGACTGAAGGGTAGCTTTAAATGAGTGGATTTAGAAACCCTTCAGTAGGACAAGGAGGGAGAAGTTGTCATCCTGGAGTTAATGAAGACGGTACCCTTTGGTACAGGCACATCTTGATCTTCTCACAGCACCTTGTATTATTGATTGCTTGTGACTTAGGCACAGAAATGTGAGGAGCTGTGGATGTGGCACTGAATTTCTGCTGGTAACATGCAAGTGGATAGGAGTATAGTATCTTTCTACAAGACAATTTGTGTTATAGAAGTCATGTGCAAGAGCATTATCAGGTTGTGAGCTATTGTATTGGTATTATAAAAGCAAAAATTGTGTATTCGGACTTGGTGTGATGTAGTGTTTGCCTTTTAAGACTGTGCTTATGACTATGAACATTGGAGTTCTGTAGTTTCATTTGATTTTTATTATCAGAATTGTTATTTTTTTATAAGACCACTGGCTCAAGTGGCAAGTGTGATACATTTTTCAGTTGCTCTTAAAACATACAAGTATATGCTGACTAATGGGATTTGGATGTGTTCACTGTCCTAAGCGAACATGTAACTGAGCATGTATTGTTATTTTTAATGGCTCTTTTTAAAAGAAAAGAAAAAACCTATGTGGTTCTGTTGTTGACACTCTGCATTTTTATCCCCACTCACTAAACTATTAATCAATATTGTCCCTAACATTAAACCCTAGAAGAGAACCTGTGAAGTATTTCACTTTAGCAAGCAGTACAGTAACATTTAGGCCTTCTAGGGAAATTTCATTTTCATTTACCTCATTAAGATTAATTACACAATTATTTATTGTGCTATTTTAATGACTATTTGTGTAAAGAAGATAGGTATTTGTATTTGTATTATGCTCTTCAGGGTTTGAAAATACCGGTAGTTGCTGTTTCTGTTATAAAAATGCAGCCTTTTTGAATTGAATGGCCATCTGTCATTGTCAAAGAAAACATTGATGTTCTAGTACTTTCACAGATTTTATATGTGCTTCCATTTGACAGCACAGAAGAGGGTTTGTAATCTTGAGGTTAGGAAAAGTGATGAAATGTGTATCCATATAGAGAAAACATAACTTAAAAGTGAGTGGATGGATTGATTTAAATCACTAAGAAGAAGAAAAACCAGTTTAAATCCAGTTGCCCACTTCCCTAACAAGCATATGTTTTGCCTGGTTACTGTAACAATTAGACTGTATTAGTTTTTAGCCAAATAGAGCCATTATGTAACCCTTCAGCAAAATTCTTATGTACTATAGAATTATGTTTGCTTACAGATAAGGTGTATGCACATGAAAGAATTGTAAGCAAGAATGCTTACTTGAAAGCTAAGTTTTGAATCCTTTGCATCCTTATTTGGCAACCAGTCCCACCAAACAAACTGGAACTCCCTTCCAGGGAAGTATGCATAAAATAGGGCTGTAACATGTCTTAGGTGTTAAATACAGATTATAGGAATGCATTCATACACCAAGGTAATACTTGTTATAGAAGGGAGTGGTGATGGATATGGAACAAAACAGTGTTATTCCACTTTATGGTAAATTAATGTCCATACTACATATTGTTTCAGAATTGAACACAACACAGAGCTCAGGTAACTGGGCACAAAACAGAAATGCAAGATAATCTGCATGAGCTCAATGGATGATCCTGGTGAGATATAAGATATCGTCACCTGAATTCTAGTGTTTAAAATGACTTTCTAACTGATGCACAGTATCAAACCATAATATATGAACTCTTGTACTGTACTTGTACCCTTGTAATGACTAGTAGTACCTTAGAGACCAACTAAGTTTGTTCTTGGTATAAGCTTTCGTGTGCAATTTTTTATTTTATTATTTTATTAATATATTTGACTGTGTCAGGCCAACACAGCTACCTACCTAAATCTTGTAATGACTGATGAAGATGTTTTCTTCCTCATTCTTTCTCTTCAAAGAAAAGCACTATTTCATGAAGGGATCATAAATTCATTTTCATGACATTATAAATTTGCATTTAAGTTCATATTAAACCAGGTTTCTTTTTAGAAGAGAAACATATTAAGCTAGGCTTAAAAATTAAATCAAATTCAATTTTTTATGTTGCCATTTTAGAACATCATTTTTTATAATTAGTTACCAGTTATTGAAACCTTCCCTATTTCTTAGGTGTTAAATACAGATTATAGAAATGCATTCATATGTCAAGGTAATACTTGCAATTGGTAAACAATGGCAATACTAGATTATTTTTGTTTTTGAAACTCTTCTGGTATTATCCTGTTTTTTTTTATAAATCTTTCTATTACAGAGAAGACACACAGTTAACAAAATGCTGAATGTAAGCCCCTAATCCAAAATTTACTTTTCCATTTAGCGCAGGCAATGGTTTAGGAGTTGTAGCTTTTCCTAGCACTTTATGGGGCAGGCTTCCCAAACATCAGTTTTGCTTTGGCTTAAGTAAATAGTCATTGGTTAATGATGGTTTTGCTTGTTAACCAAGGCTAAGCTTCAGGGCAGTTTTTTATGAGAAGCGCTAGTGTTGGGAATACACAGACTCTATTAGTTCAGTATATCCACCTGGAATAGAAAAGTATATAAAACACCTAAATTAGCACATCTGACAATCACATGACTCATGCAGTACTATTGTATAAATGGTTAGTTGAAAGCAAATCCCTCTACGTTCAATGGACCTTACTCTCCAGTGCAGTTTTAAAGTTGACTTTAATTTAACTTGCTAGATCAAAGTCATCAGCAAATGCAGCCTTTGGACTAACAAAAGTCAGCTGCTGTTGCTTTGGTGGTCAGCTGGCAGTGTGTAACCTTAGGAGCTGAAATCTGGTTTATTTCCATATGGGTTTATCATCATGTGTGTAGTGTTCTTGGTAAGGACTGCACTGTTCCTCTGAAATGCCTGAACTTGTAGAGCCATAAATTTCAACAAGAATTGCCACAGTCTGAAGAATTCCTCAACTACTTCAGCATACCCAAGAGCCAAGACAATCCTTCTCTATTTTCCTTAGTAGCCGCTTCCTTTCCACCACCACCCTATCCTGCATAATAGTTAGCTTTGTATAATTTCAGTAATTTCCAAAGTGCTTTGTCATGAAACATGAGGAACTTCCCTTTTGAAGAGGAAACAGTCAAACCTCACTGTGTGAACATGAGTCATTATTATTATTATTATTATTATTATTAAAACACAAAATGCATTATGACATATGCTAATGAATACAATCACCATTTAGTAGTAAAAAATTCTTTCTTCATAGTAAAATAGTGATTTGTATAAAACATAGTTCTTAGCATTTTGTATAAAACATAGTTCTTAGCATTCATAGTACTGTAAGAGTTAACTATTGTTACAAAACACTCCTTGAAGATACACAATGGGTCTTGATGTCTTCCAGATGAACTCTTGCTTTTAAAGAATTGGCTCTTTCCTTTGTAGAGCAATGGTTGTGAGGTGATGCTTAATAATGCTTTCCTCTGATGTTCTGGGATAGAGGCTAGGCTGGAAAACCTGTAAGATCCTGACTTGTTCCTTGCATCCTATCTTTTAAAAAGATGCTACCTTGGCAGGTACGGTCTTCTCATAATCTGGTAATGAGGTTGATGTTTTGGTTTGCAGGTTACACCTCTCTTAGTTAACTAGAATTTATTTTTTAATTGCAAATTTATTAAAGAAAGGGGGGGGGACAAAAGAACAAAAAACAGCTCACATTCACAATACAACAAACATCAATACATCCATCTTAATCTATACTTACAGATTGATATATGTCCAAATAGGTATCCTAATGTTAATGTTTGTAGAAAAGTTTCCCACCCCTGCTGCCAGGTGTTTGAGAGTAAGAAGTGTAACTCTAACCTGGGAAAGTTTAATATGCTTTGGAAGCTAAATATTCAGTGTTTTCTCTCTCTTAAACTAAGGCATTTCTAAGGTCTTTTCTAGTCCTGCAATTTCAGTCTGAACACTTTAACAACTATTGCACAAATTCTGTGTTGGATCTATTCAGTTGTAATACAATGTAATATTGATTATAATCCTGATCATGGATGTTTGGGGCACTCCCAATAAGTAGCTCTAATCAGTTTGCATCTCCCAGAGTCCAACCATCATTTTTTTGTTTGCATTAAGACAACTCTCAAAATCCCTTCTCCCTTTCATTGGATTTACTTGGAGACAGAGAGTCGTATTATAGTGTACAGACATAACTGCAGTTACAAATACAAAGATTGGGTTGTTAAGTTCCTGTAGGCTAAGTAAAGGGCATTGTATTTTGTTCATGTGTTTAGTCTTTTAACTCTGTATACAAATCTTGATGTTTACAGTACTCACCTGGGAAATAGCAACATTTGAATGAATGATGAAATATATGGAAATATTTAAGATTCTTTGCCTTGATTTTGTGTTTGCAAGACTCATAAAGGCCAGAAAACATAAGTTTGAAGTGTGTTTGACAGGTTTCCTCAGGCAGCAAAATGGAACCATTTTAGTTACTTTTCTCCCATGCCAATAAGGTGAAGAATTTCTACTGGCCTCCTAAAAATCATAGTAGAACATGCATCCTGGATGCTGCGACATGACAGTCTTTTCATTAACGGTATTAATGCATCCAGATTGCTGCCCAGCACTAAATATAGGGTTTGTAATGTATAAACACTATATTCTCCAATGTTCTAAATCTCTAGGCTCTTCTTCCCATAATCTTGTCAAATGTGATGCAAATGTTTAGGAGAAACTGTTAACATATTTTAAAAGGTCTGTATTTTTAAAATATTCATGTTATTTACTTAATATTTAGTGCTGAAGTTGGTGGTGCCTTTGGATCTCAAGAGTAGCACATGAAACAATCTGCCATGAGAGTATTATGCTGGTAAAATGCATGTTTTTAGAGAAGCAGTTGGGTGGTTTTTTTCTATAATACCTGCAGTTAGTATCTGTCTTGAGAGATAATGGAAGAGTGTGCCATCAGGGGTAAAGTCAAACCACTGAAGAGTTACAGCACCTGCTGCAGCTGTAGAGACCAATATAGATGAGACATGTTTTATTGCAGCTGGGGCAGATGAAGGTACAGTAGAACCTCTACTTACAACCGCCTCAGGTTACAAACGCTTCAGGTTACTCTGCTAACCTGGAAGAGTTACTTCGAGTTGAGAACTTTGCCCCAGGATGAGAACAAAAATCATGTGCCGGTGGCGTAGCAGCAGCAAGAGGCCCCATTAGCGAAAGCACGCCTCTAGTTAAGAACAGTTTCAGGTTAAGAATGGACCTCCAGAACGAATTACGTTCGTATCCAGTTTCATTGGTGCAGATGCACCATGGGATTCCTTCACTCCTCCCAGTGGTCATGTCTCCACTGGTCATTGGTGTGGATACACAACCTGACTGACTTGTCTCCAGGCACTATGGTTGTCTGCAATGGGCTCCCACATGGCGGGATTAATGTTGCCAGCCTTCATGTCAAGTCTGCAGACATCTTCTTAATACAAAGTTTGCAGATATTTTTTTAATACCTAGTTACTGGTTCCTTTTTCTGCCTATTCCAAAGGTCAGGTTGAGTTATGGAATCTTACCTTATTTTTAATCCCCATAATGGCTCTGAAGCATGAGAGTCAGAGAAAGTAGTTTGCTTTTAAATGAGCCGAAATTCTAACTAAAATTGGTCACTGTACACATATAACAGTTTACTGTATTTATTATTATTTACTAAAAAAATTTGCTGCTGTTCAATCAAGGATCACATCCAAGGATATTTACAATATAAAAACACAAAAATGTATACACAACATAGTAACAAACACACACCCTAGTTTAAAATATTGTTGATTGTTTAATTAGCCAAAGGCCTGAGACAGAAGGAATGTTTGCCTGGAGCCTAAAGATATGTAACAAAGGCATCAGGCAAGCATTCCAAAAATGGGGAGCCACGACAGAAAAGGCCCATTCTCGTGTTGTCACTCTCCAGACCTTTTGTGGAGGTTCAGGGCAGCCAAAGTTGTTGAGCTTCCTTGAGGGGAGCCAGTGATCTACCATTCACCTTAAACTGGATTTGCTTGTCATTCACTTTTTGGTACATGACCATAAACACTACAGAGTATGCATCAACAGAAGAACAACTTATTATATATATTTCTATATCCTGCCTCTCTGTCTGATAGCAGACCGACCCCAAGACAACTTACAGTAAGGGGAAAATAAATAAATAATATTTTTTTAAAAAGACACTGATGACTTACAAATGTTATGGGCAGCAGAATGAGAAACGTTAGCCACTGTCCAGTCCTTATGTTTATGTGAATGTGATTGTTAATCTACTCTATATTTGGAAAGTGGTTTGTATGTCTGTCTGTTCTATACATTTGGACACCTCAGGAGATACCTTTGCCAAACACAGCATTAGGGTTTTTTAGGTGGGGGCAGCAGTCTTCAGTGATGTTTGGATGCCAGGTGCCATTTTGAATCATGTTGGCAGACCAAAACATAACACTAGATTGTCTTTCCCCAGTTTTTGGCATAACAGGTCCAAAGTCACAGATTCCACTTTTTAAAATTTTAATACAAAAGCTTTATTTTTGTTTCTATAAATACCTAGACAGCGCTGGGCACTCCCCACTAGTACTATATCAAACTTTTAAATCTGCCAGTACAGATTTTTGTAGGCAAGTTGTGAACAAGTTGCTAGAATACTAGCAGTGGTTGCTCAGGAAAGCTTTGATTTAGGGACTAGGATTAGTTTTGTGTGAAATGTAAGGCAACAGGTAGGTGTTGAATGAACGTCATCCTCTTGTTCTGTGTACACATTCATAAAATTTAGGAATTGCTGATTGATGGACACTGGATTTAAATCCCCAAAGTAATATTGTAACTCTTAGAAGCACTATTTATAGCATTGTACTTAAAAAAGTCAAAATAGCATTATTCCCTATTGATCGTAAAATGACTACCTGGGAGTTATACTTCTCTTTACCAGTTATTGGAAATAATTTTGAAGAGGGGTGAAATAAAAAAGAGCAGCCACTCCATGAGAACAAGCACCACAGAAGAAGAGAACGAGTATGGTTCTGATAGGAAACTATTATGATCTCATTCCCCAGTGTAGGAAATCTTTCAGGCAAGGGCTGCAGCTGTGCAATGGTAACCATTTGAAAGCTGCTGGAGTGAAACAAGACTGCATCTAGATGAGTTTAAAGAACTTTAGAACACTGGAGCCTTAGCAGGTGAAAGGTCAGAGCTAGCTTGTATGGGCAGGGATGACGCATACATATTTGCAACCCAATTTAAGAGGCGAGTGGAAGATAATAGGCTGTAGCAAGCACAATATGACTACAATATTAATAGCTTTCTTGCAATTGTTCTATTGTTTTACATACCATTCTACAAACTGGATACAAATGTACGTAATGCAAAATATCTTCAGATACTCATTTGTACTGTTCATTAACGTTGTAGCAAAGAATGCTCTAGATAGAAGAGTAAAATGGGAGTTTCATAGCTTGATTAGCCTTTTAACATTTGTTTTAAATCTCTTTCATTCTGGTAATGCATCTTACCCATAATAGAAACTTCTATGCGGTGGGCATTGGGATAAGGTTTAACTCCTTAAAATGACCTCACAATTTAAAATTGCTTTTTGTCTGTATCATTTCACCTTTGATTTATTCTTAAATGGAAAACCCCAGCTAAAGCAGTAAACATTGTTGTTGGCAAACCAAATACTTGAGAATGGGAGCAGGTTTTTAAAACTCTTAGTTGCAGTTCAGTGAAAAAGAATGTTAACTGCATTCCTTGAGTTCATAGCTTCCTTTTTACAGGCTTTTAATAATTGTACTATGCTTTGTGTTGAATGCATGCTCTTTGAACAGTTTATCTGAAGGATTAAATTGTATGGAGATGAAGTAATAGTCATTCAGGGTGGCTCAGTGTTTACATTAGAGAAACTGCATTAGAAAGAGTCCAACCTGATAATGGATAGTTGAAAAATTTTAATTAGCTGCCCTTTTGCTGGAATACTGGAGAAGCTGCAACTCTCCTACACTGCGAAATCTAGCAGCCTTGAACCTGCTTCTTCATGATATTTTACTGCTAAATCTTGCACTGAAGCTTGTTTCTTATCCTTGATCTTCAGCATTAAAGTTCTTGGGTGTACTCCTTAACTGTAGGAATGAATCCTGAGGTTGATGCTTGGCGGGTGGGATAAAAGAGCTCCTGAATAAGTATCATCATGTAAAATTTTAAAAAGTAAATATGGGTAGGGCAATGCTTACTGTTATAATCCTTGTGTGGTTACAGCAGACAAGCCTACATTTTAGAAAATGACATTAGTCATAATGAACAGAAGTTGCAACTAAGGATTCTATAGTTGGGCTTCCTTTGTCTCCCTGCTTTCCAAAAGCAAAGAAATTGGGAGAAAATTTATACCTGTGAAGCTTGGATAAAAAGAAAATATTTACCGTATTTTTCGCCCCATAGGACGCACCGACCCATAGGACGCACCTAGTTTTTTGGGGGGGAAATAAAGGAAAAAATTTTTATTTCCCCCCCCCCAGGTGCGCTGCGCTAAGCCCGAAGCTTAGGGTGCCGGCAAGGTCTCCGCTAGCTCTCCCACGGCTAGCGGAGCGCTGCGCTAATCCCAAAGCTTGGGGCGCGCGGAGCTCAGCGCGCCCCAAGCTTCTGGGTGCCGGCAAGGTCTCCGCTAGCCGTGGGAGAGCCGCGCGGCTCTCCCAGGGCTAGCGGAGTGCTGCGCTAATCCCGAAGCTTGGGGCGAGCGGAGCTCAGCGCGCCCCAAGCTTCTGGGTGCTGGCAAGGTCTCCGCTAGCCCTGGGAGAGCCGCGTGGCTCTCCCAGGGCTAGCGGAGCGCTGCGCTAATCCCAAAGCTTGGGGCGCGCGGAGCTCAGCGCACCCCAAGCTTCTGGGTGCCGGCAAGGTCTCCTCTAGCCATGGGAGAGCTGCGCGGCTCTCCCACGGCTAGCGGAGCACTGCACTAATCCCAAAGCTTGGGGCGCGCGGAGCTCAGCGCGCCCCAAGCTTCTGGGTGCCGGCAAGATCTCCGTTAGCCGTGGGAGAGCTGCGCGGCTCTCCCAGGGCTAGCGGAGCGCTGCGCTAATCCCAAAGCTTGGGGCGTGCGGAGCTCAGCACGCCCCAAGCTTCTGGGTGCTGGCAAGGTCTCCGCTAGCCTTGGGAGAGCTGGGTCTCCCACGGCTAGTGGATAGCTTCCTGAAGCCTGGAGAGCGAGAGGGGTCTGTGCGCACTGACCCCCCTCGCTCTCCAGGCTTCAGGGAAAGCCTGCATTCGCCCCATAAGACGCACACACATTTCCCCTTCATTTTTGGAGGGGAAAAAGTGCGTCTTATAGGGCGAAAAATACGGTAGTTAAAGCTTTCTAATCAGCCCCCTTATTCAATCTTCTTTAGAAGATTGAAGTCTGGTATGGATGTTTGAAATCTGAGGTTAAATGTGCTTAATGCAAGCCTTCTATAGATAGAAGGCAACAAAACAAATTTTGATGTTAACTGATCATATCAACTCAGATATGTGATAAGTACTGTGCTCTTTGACTAAGGGTCCATAATGAAAGTATTTTAAAGGAATTGCACAGTATGGAAGAATTGCATTGTTTCTAGGGGATACTAAATGAGGATGCTTTGCCTCTGTATACAAAATCGTTCATTGCATGTTCTAGCAAGTTGACAGTGTTTCTCATGGTTTTTATTTTCATGGCTTGATCTATTACAAGGAGAAATAGATTGGTTTCGGGACTTGTGAACTCTTACTGCTTGGAATGCTATTACTGTATGTGATCCAAATACATTTTATTGGGGGTTGCATTTACGGTAACTAGTAAAGAAGAAAAACTTATTGAAGTGACTGGTCAGAAATCACATAACTGCACACTGCTAGAAGATTCCATAATTCAGACCTTTCCTGAAGCTTGCCAGAACACCACAGAGGCCTCTTCCCTCTATCCTCAGCAAAAGCTAAGGTCTTGGTTAGAGTCCTGACTCAAGAGTTTGTATAACCTATGTAAGGGGCTGTTTATTTTTCACAAAATTCTGGCATCTAATGTGAGTATGCACAGAGTTTTTCCTTTTCAGGGATGCCAATAGTTGAAAAATGGCTAGTAGGACAGGCTAGGGTGTGTAGATAAACTGGAAAAGAGGGTAGAAGCTGAAGGTGAAGCAGATAGAGATGCTTCTAAATGTTCCTGACTCCTCCTGCAAGATGAGCAGGTAAGGAGCCCTCACTTCTGCCATTACTATTAGCTAATGCCATGATACAGCACAAAGACAGACTGCCACTTACATAAAGGTGTTTTAACTTCATCTCATATTTTATCACAGCCAGATATATAAATTAAAAAATTGATTGGTTTTAAGTGTCATTTCAATTCTTCATTTTATATAGTTTTTTCCTTCAATGTAATAGTTTTTTCTTTGGTCACTAAGTGTATTTATCTGTTCCTCTAGGGCTGCAGGGTTCTAGTCGATGCACGGGACAAACTAGGGATCCCTTGGCAGTATACAGAGAATGAGAAGCATGGAATGTTTCTAATGGCCTTTGAAAATAAAGCTGGGGTGCCCATTGAGCCTTCTACGTTCCAGTTGTATGTACCTGCCCTGACTTGCCTGTGGAAGGATGCTGGTATCAAGGAGGCGTTTAGCCGTCGAAGTGAATATCAGCTGGTGAGTATGCCAAACAGAACTTTGTTACCAGTTCATGGTGAAAGTGGGCTAGAGTATTATTGCCACCATCCATTTTCAACTCTCAGCTCCATCCAACATGACAATTGATATGGATTCATTTCTATCATTTAGCATGAGCATAATTTTGCCATAAAGCAGTGGTAGTAGCCTAGTGAGTATTTTTAGTTTTAGAGGGCTTTCTAGAATTTTATGTAGCAAATATTCAGTAGAATGGTAGGTCTGACTAAGAGCAAGTTTTAAGTTTATCCAAAGCAGTGGTTTTCAAACTTTTTTCTCTGCACCACACTTTCAGAATAAAAATTTGCTCACACCACACCATTTTTTAAATAAGAAATACATTGGAAAACAAAAAGAAACAACACCTAACAGTGGTTGATTTAGAACATAGAACACAACTACTTCATAATATGATCATGGGACATCCAGAAACTATAAAACTATGTAGCCACATAAGAACAGGAATCATTCTCAGAATATAATATTGTCTGTCACTGAATCTTCCCACCACACATGCCCTCCTCTCCTGCCACAGGAGTTTTAGTTACTCTGCCAAAGATGACACAGACCTGACAATGTAGCTGATATACACAATGAAGCTTTTGTCACCCTTTTAAGAACCACTGGTCTAAAGGTAAGAATTGAAGCACAGGTTATTTAACCAAAGGCATAGTTCACACATCCCAGTAAGCTCTAGTTAATAGTTTACTGTGGTCACAGCTTTATGGTCTGTTTCACTGTTCTCCCCTAGCAGGAGGATGAGACAAATGCAATCTCTGGCTTTGTGTTGTGTCTCATCCATGAATTCTGATTTGTTTGGCTCACAACAAGCTACAGTTTGTAGCCAAGGTTTGCTCTTGGCTTACTGGTTGGGGCTTTTTGAAGTGAAGCAAATTGCAATCCCTTGTTCTAATATAATGCTAAATTGGGGGTTGTGAACTTGTGTGTGCTGATGATAGGGAAACAAACAGCTCAGGAGGCACGTCATGAGAGCCATGAATTATGGTTTACTGTGACTTGTGAATTGAGGCAAAGTGCAAAGTCTCATTAACAGCATCAAGTTTATGGTGACAGTCCATTGCTCTCTCAGAACCTCCTCCTAATCCAAATTGGGAAGCATCCTGGTAATAATATGAATTAGTATGACTTTATTGAATTGAATTAATGGTTTTGATGAATTTGTAGTTTTCCTTATATGCTATTGTGTTTGATATAGTGATTGCAATATTTGTTGTTTTCTAATGCTACTGTGATTATTGTGAGCTACTTTGAGCTCAACGTTTTTGTTGTTGGAAAAGCGGGATGCAAATATTAAACAAATCAAATTGCCTAATGGAAAGAGTCTAGGACCACAGGAGCACTGTCTAAGCACTTGAGGCACTCTACTTTTATAGACAGTGCATCAAGTTTCTGGCTGTGAATCCTTGCCTGGGACCTTGAGCCTTTAGCACTGTGTGGGTGGATTGTACAATAGCGGTATTTTCTCTGCTTCCCTCTTTCTCCCTTAAAGCACACTAAGTAGCTTCCTCCCATCTGTGTCTCATGGTAAGTCCCACTGTCTGTATTATGGAAGCAAGTCTTTGGGTGACAAAAGCTTCATTGTGTATATCAGCTACATTGTCAGGTCTGTGTCATCTTTGGCAGAGTAACTACAGAATAAGAATTCTTTGATAATTGGTGTGTGGCTCCCCCCGTTTGGATATGAAAGGAATATATTGCTTTCTCTGGAGATCCTGTAATTTCTGCTTTCTTTGGCATTTTTTGTCTCAACCCAAATGGTAGAGGCTTAGGAGTAGAGGGTTTGTAAGAAGTTGGGACCAAATTTCATGTTTGTTAGTACTGCTAATAGTTACCGGTATTTCCATTCTAAGCAATCAAAAGCTTTGAGGATGTCTAGGGATGTAATTGTCAGTGGGAGTTTAGTTGCCTTGCTGTGATCAATCAGATTCAGTAGTTCCTGATGGGATCTGTTATATTGCGACCAGGGATGAAACCAGTCTGGTCTGGGGCTAATAATTTGTGTAGGAAAAATTATAGGTGGTTAATCAAGATTGATGTGAATATCTTGTAGTCTTGGTTTATTGATGAGATTGGGTGGTATGATTCTACTTTGAGGCTGTCTTTGAGTGGTTTTGGGATAGAGACTATCTTGGAGGAGGTCCAGGTTTTAGGAATGGAGCCCCCTTTTATGATGTCATTGAATAGGCGGGTGATGTAGGGCATTAGGGGTTCTTTGAATTTCTTGTAGAATTCTGCTGTAAAGCCGTCTGGGCCTGGGGCTTTGTGTGGTTTCAGGTTTTTGAGGACCGTATCTATTTCTTCCAGGGTGATAGGGCTGTCCATTAATTCCTGTTCCTCGTCTTGTAGGTGTTTTCTGGTATAGTAGGTCATTTCCCTATTGTGCAGATAAATGAAAGCATTAGTGCATTAACACAACTCTGCTTCCCTAAAAAGTGGTATTGTTCAGGCTGGCAAGAAAGCAGTTTATAAACCACCTCAGTAATATTTTCTGGGACAAGTGTGACGTTTATTCAAGGGGGGGGGTCATAGTTAGTTGTTGAAGTGTAGCGGTGGGGGGAGAGATGAAGGGGTTGGGGGAGGGAGACCCAAGCCTTAAAAAACGCTTCGACATCAGCATCAACTGTTCAGCTCCCCAGGCAGTCAAAATCTACAAATTTTTCACTCTGTTGAGTCACAAACCTCTAACTCCAGTAACCAAACCAGGGAAACCTTCTTATCTAAACTCTGAAGAGCCACTGTTCTGTTGAAGGTGACAGAAGATGGACCACTGGTGTGAATCGGTGCATGTGAAACTTCAGTCTTTTTCAGTTAAAGGGAAAAAAGGCTTTATGTGAAAATGTCTGTAGTCACAAGTTTCACAACTAAAAAATCTACAGCTATGAATCCATTTTTTTCACATAGACTGTGTATTATAAAAGGAAGATAATTTCTTTTTTCTAGTTGGCAGTTATGTTTAAAGAAAAGAGGCTGTGTGAAGTAGCTGACTTGACTTTTTTTTTTAATGTGTCTCTCTCCTCCTTCCATAAAAAAAAAGTTTCTGGAAACAATCTTCAAGGTGTTCTTTTTGAGAATATGGAAAGTGTTGCTTTGAGTAGTCATTTACTGACACCTTTCAAATGTTTTCTCTGTTTCAAACATTGACTTCTGCAGTTCAGACTATGGCAGACTTGTGCTTCATTTGGCTTGACTCCTGAACAAACTTCAGGCATGTGTCCTGAGAGGGTAACTTGCCCTACCACATCACTAAAAGAAGCTGCTTAACTGAGCTCTATTTATTCATTTAAGTCAGGCAAAAAAGCTTAGAAAACGTCTGCCAGGAAGAAATGGTTTTTAATAGATTGCCATTGCTTTACGTAACATGTTTTGTGCTGGAATGCTAATGATTTGCATCCCTCTTCAGTAATTCTAACAGTAGCATCCCAGTCCAAGGAATGCTGCAGCTTGGGTGCTGATGTTTTGCCAGTCTTCAGTGCCATTTTTTAAAGGGACATCTTGCATTGCATTGTCTGGACAGCTGTACTATTTTGATGGGCAAGTATTTTCCTGCTGCAAGTCTCTATGCTGCAAAACAGTGTAGCCTTCAAGCCTGTGAGCCTTCAAGCTTGTCTAGCTCCCAGTATTCCACAGTGTTCTCACTTCCACAGTGGAGGACTGTCTTGCTCATAGGGGAAAGGGGAAGGCAGAGCAGCCTGAAGAGCTGCCAATCTCTCATTCATAATCCCCTTTGTGTGGCTTATTCTAGTTTTTTCATGGTGCAGTTTTACCTGATGCTTATTATTTTAAAAACTATTTGTATGTGAAACATTCTGGGAGGTTCACCTGAAAACAATATGTTAGTTAATGAATAAACAATAAACAAACAAACATTGGAACTGTCTTCACATCACGACCCTCATTATTTTTCTTGGTAGGTCATCCTCAGTTCATACCCCATTAGTGTACATGCGATTAAGGTTTCCTCCCGATGTGCATCACTTCACACATTCTTACATTGCATAGTCTTTGCCATTTTAATGCTCTTTCATCTGGTTTGAAGGATATTTTTGGAGCTCCTTGCCATCGCCTTGTGTTTTCACTGCTCTGAACAATCTGATGTCATCAGCTAACTTGCTGATCACACTGATCACTTGCAAGTTCAGGTCATTTATGAATAAATTTAAAAGCTTCAGGCCCAATATCATTCATTGGAAGATCCCATTTCCTACAACTTTATGTTGTGAGAATTGTCCCAATCTCTTTTTCCTGTTCTTTAACCATATCCTGTTTTAATAAATAACAAGATTATAGATATAGATATAGATAGTCCAAAAAGAACTCCCTTAAGAGAATCAAGTCTTTTTGTCTTAAGACAGTCTTTAAAAGAATCTTAAAAAAATAATAATCCAGTAGCACCTTAAAGACCAACTAAGTATAAACTTTCTAGGTATGAGCTTTCGTGGGTATACACACTTCTTCAGAATACTGTTTCTTCATATACTGTTTCATTAACTTGATTGTGGTGTTTTTAGTTGTCACCTAGAGACATTTGCCTAGAGTGGCAAATGGAATAATAGGATATATTTCTTGTCCCATGACTAGTTCTGATATATTGTGATTATTGAATCACTATAGTCCAGTGCAGTACCATATTTCTGATGTCCGTTGTATCTCTTGTTGAACAATCTTTTCTGAGACATTCCAGTTACCTGTAGTACCTTCTGAGACATTCCAGTACCTTCTGAGACATTCCAGTTACCTATCTGGGAGACAGGCAAATGAGCTTTGAACTTAGTAGATATATACCGTATTTTTTGCTCTATAAGACTCACTTTTCCCCTTCTAAAAAGTAAGGGGAAATGTGTGTGCGTCTTATGGAGCGAATGCAGGCTGCACAGCTATCCCAGAAGCCAGAACAGCAAGAGAGATTGCTGCTTTCGCTGAGCAGCAATCCCTCTTGCTGTTCTGGCTTCTGAGATTCAGAATATTTTTTTTCTTGTTTTCCTCCTCCAAAAACTAGGTGCGTCTTGTGGTCTGGTGCGTCTTATAGAGCGAAAAATACGGTATGTGTGTGTTTTCTGTGTAGCTAAGATGTGGTGTGTTCAGCTCCTGCCACTGGTCATGGAAAAGGATTAGTTTACTGGTTTTAACACTTCTACTGAAACAGCAACCTCTCAGCAACCTTTTAAATCTCTGATGTAGATCCATTGGAGAACCTGCAAGAAGAGTCTTTTGTTGGATGCTTTACTTTTAGTTCAACTGAGAGAAATGGGTTCATGGGTTTATCAGCCAAAATGTTCCCTTCTTTATTTTGAAAATATCTCAACTGAATAAAAATATTAAAATGCTGAGAAATAACTAATTCCAGGGGATTATCTCTTTTCCCACAAGAACAGCAATTATCAAGCTTATTCTTACCTTTGATTTCTAGGCACACCTTATGCATCAAGGTTGGCTACACTATGTGTTAACATTGTGACAGCTTATCTTACTTATGGCTTGGCTGCTCAAAATACTACTTCAGAGCTATAAGTAGTAGAAGTCTAAAATGAATTTTACAGCATTATTATTATTATTTATTCAAATTATATACCATGCTTTACATCAATGATAAAAACAAAAATATAGCAAAAAACATACTGACAGACAATACCAATAGCATGCAATTTTTTGAGTACTCCAGAACTCTTAATCAGATTTGATGAAGACATTAGATGAACACAAAAATGGGAGGGACTTGGCTGGTGGTAATGCCATGAAACTGCATATAGTCTGCCAGATCTAAGAATGTTCTATGAGGCGGCCTGTCTCACCTGGTTAAAGGAGTGGTGCACACTCAAAAATCCAGAATTGTTGGACCTGGAGGGGTACAACAACAGATTCGGCTGACATGCATACCTGGGCTATGGAAAGGTTAAAGTTCATAAGAATTTTTTGAACCATGTCATCAGGAATTCCCTTTACGTTGTTTAGGGAAAATATAAGGACCTTCTCGAGCCTAAGGTGCCATGGTGGATCTTGCCAACTGGAGCTCTTGCCATTAAAAGGAAAAACACAAATGGAAATTGGCCTGTCTATAAATTATTAATTATTAATAGAGGAAGAGAATCAATTAATTTTTTAAAAAAATCAAAGAAATAAGAGATCAAGTCTCAGTCTGGTTCCAATATTATCAATTATTTGAAACCTTCAAATGTGATTTTAAAAAGAGGATTTTCGATGGAGATTTCCAGATTTGAATCAGATCTAATAAATTCTAAAACTAAAACCCTCTCCAAAACATACTGACTCCTCCTTGACTGGAAAGTCAAGGAGGAGGAGGTTAAGTCCTCAGTGATCACATGGGCCTAAGACTTTGCTTACAACATAAAGATGAGCCAATGGGAACACCTATGGAAAGTAAATTGGAACTTTACGGCATGCTGTACATTAAGGGAGAACCTTCAAAAGATGTTATACCGCTGGTATTTAACCCCTTCTAAACTCTCCAATATGTACAAAAGTGTCCCTAATATATGTTGGAGATGCGGAGAATCAAGTGGAGCCATGCTCCATATGTGGTGGGTTTGTAAAAAGATCAAAACTTTCTGGAATGGCATACATACTGAGCTTCAAATAATGTTAAATGCATCCTTCCCCCCAAAAAACCAGAATCATTTTTATTGGGTATTACAGGATCAGATCTATATAGGAAGATAAGGAAAGTCTTTCCGTATGCCACCACTTCTGCGAGAGTACTTACAGCAAAACATTGGACGAGTGACCAAATTCCCATCAGATCAGAATGGTTACTAAAATTGATAGAATATGCTGAACTAGATAGTCTCTTGGAAAAGATTAAAGATTAAAGATAAGCAAAAACAGGAGTTCATTGATAACTGGAAACCTCTAAAGAGTTACTTTAAAAATAAATGTTGCAATCTGAATTCGGTAGCAGCTTTTGAATAAGCTCTGTAAATAAAGGTTAAATGGGTTAAAATAGATATAGATAGATATACATAGATGCATATCAATATTTTATTATGGTTTTGCTGATAAATTTAGGCAATAGGTTTATTAGAGTGAAAAGTGCTGAGAAGGACAGGTAGTCAAATTTATGAAGAAATATACTTCTTTGTTGGAATTTTTATTTTGATGAGTTTGATCTACAGACTATAAAATATCTTTGATGTATGGATGTAAGTAAGGTTAATAAAGCATAAAAGAAGAAGAAGAAAGAAACTGCATATAGTCTTAAGCTAGAATATGGAAGGAGGTGGGCATTCACATGGAACTCTACTAGGTATCATGCAGACATCAGGTTGCACAAGAGCCTTCAGGGGAAAGAAGTATAACAATAGCTAACAGAGGCAAAATCTGAAGCTATGTACAGTTAAGGTATTCCAAGGTTTGGTTGTTACCTTAATGGTACAAATTCTTCAGTATACAGTACTCCTGACTTTTAGGGAAAGCTCTAGGTGAAAGCTTTTAGCCTTCTGAGAACAGGGCTATTGTTCTCAGTCCTAGAGACTATAACTGCAGTCCTAGACTAATCCATATGTGATTGTGCAGTTCAGTATCTAAGTCATAGAGTAATAGCTGTATTATGTGGCTTAGTTGCATGCTAGGGCTTTATTTTGAAGGCAGTCCTTTTATCTCAGTTAATGATGTTAGGGGCCCCAGAGCAAGTTGTTTACTATTCTATTAACTTCAACTTGTCCTAGCCTGTTTCCATTACGTCCCATTGGCTCTTTCAGTACCTGTACATGGATGTAGTCATCAAAATTTAGCAACATATCATTGAAGTGAATTAAACAAGTTCATACACCTAAACCATTATGTATGACCACTTGTGAATTTATCTTACGTTTTTGGTAGAGTATTTGAAGAGAAAAATGCACTACTTCACTGAACTGCATTGATGCTACTAGGATTGTCATTCTAGCAAAATGATGTTTGCCTTATTCTCCTTTTTTAAAGATGTCATTGCTACATTAATAAAATTCTAGCTCCTTTTACAAATGTGCTATCAGTTATAAACTGTTATAAAGTTTCCTGGCCTTCTGTTCATCTGTATACAGTAATCCCGACTACTTTTCAGAGGCATTGAGACAGTTTAAAGTTTGTATTTCCATTATTGTGCAGAGGTTTCTAGATTAGTACTTCCACTAAAATATCACTTAACACATATGAAGCATACTGTGTTAACTACTTGGTTTTTAATGTGAGTGTTAATACTGTGAATCTTATGAGACAACAGTGTGAAACTGATGTTATATCTTCTTAACTCTACACTTACAAATTTGTAAGAATCGGCTCAATTATCTGATGCAACCCAAACTTAAAACATTGCAGATCAATGTCTCCTTTGGGGGGAAATGAACTGAATGTAGGATTTATACTCTTGCCCAACTTGCGGAACTGGATGGGGAATATTTGCTTTTATCTGAGTTACAAATATTGCCAGTGGACTGTAATTCACAGGCTGTATCTGTAACAGGGGTTGGGAATCTATGCCCCACCCCTGATGTTGCTGGGCTACAACTCCCATCATTACTGGCCATGCTGGCTAGGGCTACTGGAAATTGGAGTCCAACAGTTCTAGAGAATCACAGGTTCCATGCCCCTGGTTTTACAATTATAAAACTTTAATATCAATCTATGCCTGTCACTACAGTGGTACCTCGGATTAAGAATTTAATTCGTTCCAGAGGTCTGTTCTTAACCTGAAATGGTTCTTAACCTGAGGCGTGCTTTCGCTAATGGGGCCTCCTGCTGCTGCTGCATCGCTGGCGCGCGATTTCCGTTCTCATCCTGGGGCAAACTTCTTAACCTGGAGCAACCACTTCCTGGTTAGCGGAGTTTGTAACCTGAAGCATTTGTAACCCAAGGTACCACTGTACTTAGTGTTTCAAAACACCCTAAATCTTGAAATACTTGCTCACCTTAGGACATGTTATTATATCCACACTCTGTTTATATAATAAATGATTGCTTGGCAACATTAAACTTATTAGAGATAACTTAAAATTGGAGCACCTCGTATATAAACAGTGGAGTTCACTCATACATTGTTTCCCTTGACTAGAAATTAATTCAACAATAGTTATTGCTTTGAAGATATTGGACACTCATCTCTCACTTGTCCTAGGTGCTAGTGCTGTGGTATTGATTTTGTGTCACTGTCATTTATATTACGGGCATATCATTTGTGTCAGGAGTGAGGAATCTCCAGCCTTGGGCCACATTTGGCCCATCAGGCCTCCCCATTTGTAAGGGAGGAGGTTTTCCAAAATCCACATCCACTTGTTGGCATATGTGGCACCAGGTGTGCAGCAGATAGAGTTGCAGCTGGTTGTACAGCAGATCACTGCAGAAAGCAGGATTAAACTCCCCAGGTGATATGTGGGGAGTGGAGTTCTGCTCTGGCCCATTGGATAAAAAGGTTCCCCATCTCTGCTTTAGGTAGAGGTCTGCCTGCATATTAAATTTGATTTAGCAGCATTGGTGTTGAGAGTCCCACATACATGGTACCTTGTGTTACGTACTGCCCCCCTTACGAATGCTGTGGGTTACGCATTCCGCTAACCTAGAAGTAGATGCCCCTTGTTGTGAACTTTGCCCCAGGGTGCGAGCAGAAGACGTGCTCCGGAGGGACAGCAGCAGCGGGAGGCGCCATTAGCAAAAGTGCGCCTCATGTTACGAGCAGTTTCCGGTTACAAACAGACCTCCAGAACAGATTTAGTATGTAACACAAGGTACCACTGTACTCATAAGCCAGTGGCTCTGAAAGGATGGCACTTGAAGATAGCAAGTATGGCAGAAATATTCAAGAAACATTTAAAAATTTCAGTGTGGTATAATGTAGTATAGCTTACTAGCAAAATAATGTTTTAATTTGCAGAATATTGAAAAATATCAATCAATGTTAGGTGTTGTTTCTTTTTGTTTTCCAGTGTTTTTCTTATCAATAAAAAAATGGGGTGTGGTGCAAGCAAATTTTTATTCTGAAAGTGTGGTGCAGAGAAAAAGACAGTTGAGGACCACTGTCATAAACTATATTTCTGTACTTTGGGAACTGTGAGGCAGCCAGTGAAAATGAAGCTCTTGTTCCTGCAAGATTAGAAAGAAAATATCCCACTGTCACAGCTAACACAGCGGTTTGACTTCACCCCTGGAGGCACTTCAGACAGAAGGATGCTTTAAAAATTGTTGGTTTTAGCTTATATTTTTGTACTAATGGATATTATTTATATATTGTATATATATATATTGTAGACTACTTAGAGATTTTTTAAAAAGATGGAGTGGTTAGAAATGCTTTTTTAAATAAAATACATGTATCTGGAACTTTTACAGATGCTCTTTTTTGTAACTCCTGGTCTGGATTTAACCTTAAACTGTGAACTAAATTTAGGAACTGGGCTTCATAGAACCATAATCAGGAAGACTAAATTAATCCTTTGTCCTGGGAAAAGCAAAAGGTTAATGGGCTAGCAAATGTAGACCAAATGATCTAATTTCTTATTTCTAGAATAAATTAACTAGAGGGAAGCTTTTAGATTACTTGTAGAAAAATATCAGAACTGTTAACACTTTTTTTAAAAAAAAAAGAAGGTTGCTGAACACCTAGCTAAAGCTTCAAGTGTGAAATTTCTGCAGTTTGTGCCTGTGCTTCATCTGACAACAACAAATTAAGTTGGCTTTGTCCCTGGGAGACCTCATAGGGAGTTCATATCTCATGAGTGCTAAATCCATGAAGAAATGATGCCAATTTATTTATACACAACTAAAAATTGTGTATACATTACATCAGAGCTTTCCAAACTTTTCATGTTGGTGACACATTACACAGTAATTCAATTTTACTATCAAATTAAGGAGCATTTGTGCAACACACATACACACTGCAGCCGACTCACAAATGTGTCATGACACACAGTTTGCATCTTATCATGTCTTAACATCAAATGTCTTAACACCAAACAAGTTGTTGTCTAGGTGCTTTTGAGTGCAGACTCTTTCCAAAGTGGCTGCTCCAAATGTCAGTGCACTAAGCAAGGCCCTCTGTTTCTTGTTAACTTGTTAAGTGTCACAAATGAAAATGACACAAGAGTCCCCACAGTCCTCCCTTTTAAGACCAAAGCAGGAAGAAGCTCTACAATATTTGCCAGAAATATCCAAAGAACAAGATACGAAGCTCAAAGTAATGTTGAAATGTGGGACCTGGCCTATTTCAGGCCCTGCTGCTCATACTTTTGGATTTTCCAATTCCCAGTTGTGCAGTGACTCATGGCTGCTGCTCAACAATGGGAACAGCACCTCCTATGTGGTCCCAGTTGGCAAGATTGAGTCAAAGGATATACAGCATAGGATATACAGCAGTGCAAAAATTAATCACCCAACCTTTTGTGTTTAACTCTTTGGGTAGGAGGAGCAGGAATATTAATGAGAATATAATATTGTGTACCACAAAGCAAACACTATTGATAATTGAGCAGCTTAATTCTTTAAAATAGAATAATAAAAATTAAGTTTTGGGGACTTTAAAAAAAAAAAAAGACTGCTGAACTAGGGCTTCCTTTCTCTCTAGCATTCATTGCTGCTATTAGCTTAGAATCAGAAACATTTTGTATCTCAAGGGTGAAAGGAAACTTGCTAGATTGTCCAAGTCCCAGTTGCTCTGAAGCAGCAGGTTTTGACATGCCATCCCTGTTCTTACTCTTCCTGTATGGTTGCTTCAGAGTAATCTGGAAGGTGTTTCCTGGAGGACCTGCTTCTGGACATGAAGGAAGTAGATCAGGATTTTCAGATGCATGTGATGGCCTTAACTGGAAACCATGTAAAGGCTGTATACCCTTTTCAGATTGGAAATGACTGGACTGAGCTATATTTTGTTGGAAGGCTACGCTACTTGGCATCATGTGTTTCCACATGTTAGTCTTTTCAAACTTGTTTTCAAAGATTATCAAGGATAATACAATATATTGCTTCTGTACAGTGAAGGTTTTTCCCCCCTCTTTAAACATGGTTTTGGCTTTGTAAACCCCAGTTCCAGAAATTAGCTGCAAATGTCCTCTTCTCTCAACAGGGTGAATCGGTGAAATATTTTCTGGATAATTTGGACCGGATTGGCCAATTGGTGAGATTTACTTTTTCTTTGCCCCATTCTGTCCTCCAGTACTTAATGCATTGTGCCTTTTTATGTTCTTTGTCTGATATGCTCAAACCATATGGCCTTGAAGAAAACCAAAAACTCTCACTGCACACTGCACAGTGTAGAAAATGCAGAACTAAATGGAGAATCACCGAGCAGAACTAAACTCTGCTTACTGTCTTCCTCAACCACCCTTTAACTCAGTGGTTCCCAATTTCCCCCACCCCAGGACGATTTGAAAATTGCAGGTGTTTGTGAACTACCGGTACTTAATTATTTTTCTGCCTGTGGTAGCAAATTAATTCCATGGAATTCAAATAGTAATACAGTAAAATAAATAAAAATGCAATTAAAAATAATATGAATATTCAGTGCAATTGATGTGCCATCTCCCATTTCAACCACAAATCTAGATAACTGAACGAAGCTCGCCTAACACTGGTAAATTCACTGACCACAGTTTGGGAACAGTCACTGTTTCCAGTTCTATCTACTCTGTGGTGAAAGGCAGCCGTTCCTAAGTGAATAAAGTTTACACCCCCCCAAAAAAATAATAATAATATTGTATATAAAGTAGTTAGTACAATTCATATCCCATTTGGGAATTATGCAATTGCTTATATTCATATACTGTCGCACAAACAACCTTTTTTTCTTAATACTTTCAATATGAAGTATTAAGACAAAAAGGTTGCTTGTGTGACAGTATGTGAATATAGGCAACTGAATAATTCCCAAATGGGATATGAATTGTATGGAACTGTCAGCAAGTCAGACTTACATTAAAGTACACACAGCACTCTTAATGCACATAGGCACGAGGTGGATCCTTTGTCTGGCAAAATGTGACTCTTAACAATTTCTTAGATAATAATGACCTCTGCAGTATCATTTCTTTTTCAGGGAAGAGGGATGCTTCCCTCTACCCACTGTTCATATCAGAGGTGCCACCTTGAATAAAATGTTTGGGGCAGGTAAGCCCCGCTCTCCCTGATCAGTCACATGGTGCAGTGCAGGGGGGCCAACATGACCTTGGCCCCTAGGAATTGGCTCTATGTTTGAGACAGAGAGAGGTGGAACAAAGATAGGTCTGCATTATTGCTCAATTCATTGCAAAATTGTTAAACATACCACATCATTTTACTTTGGATGTAGTGGCAGGGAGACTTGGCCAGGGCCAGCAACAGTGAAACTTGCATGTTGCAGGCTGTCAGAAACCCCAGTTTTTATTGCATATGTTGTAAGGATGGTACACAGAATTTCAAAGGATACGTTCATGATACTGAGGAGTCTTGTAAACTATTCAGTTTGTTACTTCAAATTGAATTGGTTTACAGCCAGTTCATACAACCAACTAGACATAATGAAAATAGCTTAAATGAAGGTGAGCTGTTCATGTAGCAGAGTGGCCTTGTGATTCACTTACAGAACTTGACTCAACTCACATTTTCAGCTGAGCAGGTTGTTTAAGATTGATCTTTAGTTTCTTCTCTCCTTCCTTTACCCCTCTGGTCACTACCCTGACTCAGTGTATCTGTACCCTCTTTCAATGGAAGCAGCTGTTGATCCATTTTGATATTTTCCCTGCCTCCATGTCTCTTTCTGCAGAACTATTTTCCCAGTAAGCAAGACATCTTGCTGGCTAGAAAAGCTACCAAGGGGATTGTGGAGCATGACTTTATCATCAAGAAGATTCCTTTCAAAATGGTCGATGTGGGTGGACAGCGGTCTCAACGCCAAAAATGGTTTCAGTGTTTTGATGGGATAACATCTATACTATTCATGGTCTCCTCAAGTGAATATGATCAGGTCCTTATGGAAGATAGACGCACAAATAGACTAGTTGAATCTATGAACATCTTTGAAACCATTGTCAACAACAAGCTCTTTTTTAATGTCTCCATCATTCTCTTCCTTAACAAAATGGACCTACTTGTGGAGAAAGTGAAGAATGTCAGCATTAAGAAGTACTTCTCAGACTTCAGGGGTGATCCTCACCGGCTGGAAGATGTTCAGCGTTACCTGGTACAGTGTTTTGACAGAAAGCGGCGGAATCGCAGTAAACCCCTCTTCCATCATTTCACCACAGCCATAGACACTGAAAACATCCGCTTTGTGTTCCATGCTGTGAAGGATACAATCCTTCAGGAAAACCTTAAGGATATTATGTTGCAGTGAAGGAAAACTGAAGGAACTGTCTCTTCAAACCTAGCCTAGTTGAAGGCCCAACCTTTATAGCCTATACGATGGATTTAAAAAAAAAGATCCATGCAGTTACTTGGCTCAAGGAAGCTGCAAAATAGCCAGTCCCAATGGAGGAGCGACAAGCAGAAGGATTGTGAGAGCTCAAGCTAGCTACTGTATCACTTAACTAAACAAACAAGCAAACAAAAAAACTACTGAAAGTAGTAAATTGCAAGTGCAGTGCCTTCTTTTGAACTCTGAATAACATTATTGCCTTCTGCCTTTTGAAAAGATAATTCTAAGTTTGAAAAATGACGTAAAGACATTTTGTGTTTTTTAATCCACTGTCATTGTGCAAGAAAGTTTGTTGGTTGTAAAGCCTGTCTGCCTCACTTTTTGGGTGCTGAATTAACAAATCCAGTAAGTTCATTGATACTTCTTTTTGGAGAATACATTGCAATATGTCAATATCTAGGTTTGGTGTACGCAAAATTGTTTGCCAGTAACCAGACTGTGCTTGCCAAAATGATTATCCAGCTCTTCTTTGAGACTCTCTACAGTTTCCCTCTTGTTGAAGTTTACAACTGTAAATTGAACTTGGCTGGCCACACTAGTGAATTTCATTTTAGCAATTGGCCTGAAGGGGGGCAGAAATCCAAGACCTGGGTTGGTGCAACACAGGGCTGTACTTTGCACTACATGTTACAGTGTTTATTGCATCATGGAAAATAAGACTTTTATTTTCTTTTTATTTTACTTTTCATATAGCATGAGGCTGGAGCTCACACAGATGCTCTGCTGAGACATTAACTCTGTTCTCAAACCTATAGTTGGAACTATATGAAAACTTTCTCTTGACAGAATATTATGTATGAGACATATTATGGGTGTTCTCATAAAAGGGAAGCCTAATGTTTGGTAAGCAGAGGCTGCTCACAGCACTAAAGCCAAATGCTCTTGAGGTTTCCACTTTACAGCTGCACTGAGTTTGGAAAGAAGAGCTCTGCTTTGAACTAATCCTTAATTGTTGCTGTATGAATTTACTAGGTTATATAATATACACTTAAAATATTGTAAACTGTCAAGTTTAAAGTTGCCCCTTTAAGGCTACTACAGAGTACATGTGAATTTGCAGGAGGCTGTGAATAATGTTGATGTGAACTTCCTTTTTAATTCTAAAGTGTTGAATTTAACTATGGGTGCCTATTTTGTGTGTACTGATGTTTCACACTCTGTCTGATATGAGGTATGTATTAACTACACTAAACCCTACATTTTCAGTGCTATAGACTTTATTCAGGGATCTTCTTAAACATAAGAAATGTTTACCATACTTTTGGTACCATACTTGTCATATCAAATTATAAAGGGCTTATTCTTTCCTGTATCATGATATCAGAATGCTGTAGCTTATGCCCCTCTGGGACAATCATGTCTTGCACAGTAGGCAAAACTCCAGGTATAAATGCCACCAATAACAGCAAACTAAAACAAATCTCTCATGACTTCTGCTTGGACAAATTCCAGGATTTTTTTTTTCCTGTGGGGATTACTCACATTTATATAAGCATGTTTTTGTGTGGTGTACCCGACTTTGAACCAGAAATTTTCCACTCTGATAGTGATGTTTGTGCAAAATCAAGCTAAGTTTTGGAAATTAAGAAAGAGTTTGTCTCCTACTTTTTATCTAAAACTAAAATTTCAATAAGACAACAACCACATAGTGACTGCAGACATTTCAACCTTTTGAGATGAAATTACATTTGGAGACTTTCTAGTGGCACTTGTCTTACTTTCTAGGACCAATTATTTTACTATTTTCATATCTGCTTCTAGAAAAGAAAACAATATTGCAATTTTGCCATGAGTACGCTAAAGTGTTGAATAATTTTGCAGGCTATGAATGGCTATTCAAGGGTTAAGGGGAATGCATCTCAGCTACGATTGCCAATTTCTATTCATTGGGTTTCTTCATTGATGTGTCTTTTGAAACTTTAAATTCCACATCCCAAAAAAGATGTTTGATTTGTGTTTCTCAAATAGCTATCTTGACATGAGAAGTTTCAAGAGCAGTTTGTGATGTGGAATATGCACCTGCTTTTAAAGGAGAAAATTCCCATTAGACATGTTCACAACCCATGGCATTCATAAGTAGCTCTTATGTATTCTGGTCACAGTATTTTAATTTGCTTCCTCAGCAGTAATATACAATCTATAAGGAGCCTTGACTATTCAATTAAAAAGTTGAACTTTATGTATTTTCTACCCAAAAGTGCCTCGGTTTTACCTATTAACTTTTCTTTGCCCTTAAGTGGCAGGGAGTAGCACAAACCCATTTATAACAATCTGAACTATGCCACCACTTGCGTTTTAAAATAAAAACTTAGAAATAATATGCTGCAGTTCTCAAATTGTTCTTTTTCTTACAACTCTGCCTAGTCGTGTACTGTATTTCTTTTTCTGTATGGTTACCGTAGTATTTGCATGTAAAATGTATTATATTACTGTGTTCCTTTGGTATCGGATAGTTATCTTTTGGTATGATGGAAGCCCCTTGCTGGGGCAAACTTACCGTAAAGATTTTGGTAGCCAGATTAAGGCTGTAATCCTAAACTATGTCTACCTAGCAGTAAACGAAATTGAATTCAGTGGGACTTGCTTCCCGGTAAATGGAGATTAGGATTGCAGTCAAAATCAAGTTCAGCCTAATCCATTTTTCAGCCAATTTATTTTGCCATTTAAGATGCTGTTAGCTCTAGTTCTCCAGCTTCTCATCCCTTCAGCTGCACGCCTTGGTCATGATCACACACTGATATAATTCTTGTGATTAACATTGTAGTAGAAGCTTAACATCTAACAGGCAGGATGTTTTAACAATTTCAGGATTATAGTGCAGTCTGGTTTAAATAACTAGTTGGAATCCTAAAAGTATCTTTTAACAGTATAGCTTCACACAGATAAGGGAAACCTCTTTTCTAATCATAGCACTGCTCATATACTGTGTTTCAATAGTTTGCTTTGAATTCAAAATCTTTTTTTGCAATCCAGTACAGTAGTATTGGGTGCTCTGCAACCATTGAATTACCCGCTCTTTCTTCCTCTTGCCAAAGCCACAAGACATTTGCCTTTAATTGTAACCCTTGAGAACATTTTGTCCTAAGTACAATTAGCAGGGAGAGGAAAGATTTGTTGTTGGAATACTTGATGTAATGATACTTTTAAGCTGGGAAATGGGTTACACATCAGACAGTCTATTACAGGCCTTGAACTTATGCTTTGGCATATTACATACCAAACAGGCTTCAGCTTCAGCTTCTCATTTGTCAGATGAAGTTTTGCTGTAAATAATGTATATTGTGCATTTGGTGTTTTTAACCATGGACAAAGAGGATCACCCCCTCATGTCTTTAACAGGGTGTGTGTGCATATATATGTATTTACATGCATGTGCACACACAGGTGGAAGTAGACTTTCCGCTGAAAATCTGCTTGTTTTTATATAAACTCTCCAGGAGCAAGGACTTGCCGGGGCGGGGGGTGGGAAATCATTTTTCATGAAATGGAAGCTGCAAGTTGGCATGAGTTCACAGTTCCTATGTTATGCTATGCGCACACTGCATATTCAAGTGGACTGTGCACATGAGCAGAATTTACCATGTTAGCATAACAGAATATTGTTGAAACTGACTCTTGAGTTTATCAACTTAGCAGCTGTGTTATCCAAAATAAAGAGTAGCATTCTGCCATCCACAAAAATTTATAAAGGATGAACAGAGATTACCATACTTGGCAAGTTTGAGGCCCATTAAAAAAGACTTTCTGTGGCCTCTGGGATAGTGACTAAAATACCGCCACTGATGTGGATATGGTAGATGTTTCTACTTCTGCCACCAATTCATTTCACTGATTTAAAGAACCCTTATCAATGAGCCAGCAAGTTACCTAGGATTTAGCAAACCTCCCATAGTTTTATACCGACTCTCGAGGGTTGGGGTTTTTTTGATGAGCTCTTTTTTGATGGGTTTTTTTGTTGGGAGGGAGAGATTTGGAGAGGGATCTAGTTTCTAGACTTTCAAACAGTGCTGCTTAAGCATTAACGGTGTGCATATTGAAACAAAATGCATTGAAACAAAAGCCACCAATGAAGAGCCTGTATGCTTTCCCCCAGAGTAAGGATTTGGCAGCATATTAAAACAACCTATTGGCACTACTGTAGCTATTGGCACACACATAAATCTTTTTTTTCCTAGCCTGCCTGTTTGTTTATAACTGGGACATGCAAATTCAGGTTTCTTGCAGTGTGCTCTTGAGAGGCTTTGGCTATGCAGAAGCTCTGATAAATGTTCTAAAAGGCAAGCAAGTATCCTCTTCAAAACCAACAAAATCAAGCCTTTAGCATTTGGGGCCCTCATACCTTAAAAGACTGTTCCTTATTTTACTCCATTGTGTACTTTCAGATCAACCAAGACTGTTCTCATGATTTATGTGCCAAATTCAAACTGCAAAGACACACAGAATGGTATTTTCAGTGGTTGTTCCACAATGGTAAAATTCCATTCCCTTGTCAAAATACAACCTGAATACTTTCTTGGAAGCATTCAAAAATATAGGTAGCTGTGTTCGTATACTAGGTTAAGAAACAACAACACAGAAGCAACAGTATGACAAAACCCTTATTAGGACCAACCTAAACATTACAAAATCTACTTTCTAGAAGTACTGTAAGAGCTGAAACAGATGCATAGTTTGTACTACTGGGGAATGTGGGTAATCAAATGTTTGAATGATTTCCACATAAAAGTCTACCTGCACACACAAACCTAACATGCTGGAGAGGGATCTCTCATGTGGGCCCAAACATCTGTTCTACCAACCCGGATGATTTAGCCCAGCAACAACTACATCACAAGGGAGTTTTTCCCCAGACTCCCTCAAGAGTTCTCCAAAGATTTTCCTTAGCACACCTGGCCCATAGCATGTTATTGGGTTCTTATTGGTAGAGATTATACATAAGAGCAATACAGAGTGGCCATGCTGCAACTGATCTGCTTGGGGACAATTTCATCTGGTTCCTTTCCCTGGTTGGTGGCTGAAGAAAGCAGCATAAATCCAAGTTTGTGTTTGTTTTCTGTTCACTATCTTGGGGGCTTTAGGTCAAAAGTTGGGAGCAGAATAATTGAAAAAATTAAATAGGGAACTGACAAAAATGCTGCCTAGTGTTGACATTATACTGAAAAGTGGTTTCAGAAATGTCTTCCTTTTCAAGTGGTGCTTCATCTATATTCCACATATTTGCACGAGTAGGCTAGTTTTATACCCATATTGCAGACATAGTAGTGGTTTGCCTACAGCTACTAGTGAAGCACAACTGACATGATGAATGCTTGGTTTCTTGCTCACAATTGGCCACTGCACCATACCAGCTCTAGGGCAGTATTCCATGCTCGGTGGCGCATATAGAATATTGCCCTAGAGCTTGTATAGTGTAGTGAATCATCAGAAAATTGAGCATTGTGGACAGAAAAGGCCTGTGCTTGCCTTAATCTTTAACTTGAGCAAAAAAAGCTTAATTATTGTTGAAAGGTGACAAATTTTAAAATAAGTTGTGATGAAAGTGCCATAATTCATACTGGTAATATTTTTTAATTGTGTGCTTAAAAACAACCCTGGTCTTTTATAAGCACTAAAAGAGTATAATTCTTTGTGACCTATTTTGCTGTGATAGCATCAGCTTATGAAAGCTGTGTATTAGATTTTTAAAATGTGGTGTAAAAATGTGTATTATAGCTTTGAATTAGCTTACTGTTTTGTATATATGAATTTTGTAAATCTATTAAAATGTGACTTGTTACTGTACTTTCTAGTGAAGTGTCTGTAAAATAATTTAAGTTCTGTTAGAGAACAGCGGTGGTCATGTACGCTATAATACGGGGTCAGCAACCAGCAGTCCCTGAGCCGCATCTTACTTCCACAGAAACTGGCAGGCAACACTGCGTCTAAGACACCTCCTTTTGCCAGAAGCAAATGTGTGAGGCAGCCAAAAAATGAAGTGGGTTCAGGGGGAAAGAGGAAGGATGAGGCCATTTAGGCAATGGTTGAAAGAGGTTTGGCTTAGCTGGTTATTTTTGAGGAAGTGGAAGAGCTGGCCTGTTGCTACGGCTGTGTTACTGTTGGCTCCTTCATAAATCTAGTTGCTGCTTTAAAGAATTCCAGAAGAGCAACAATTCATTACAGCAGTAACTTTCTGTATATGGCATCTCAAAGTTTAATATGTTGTGGTATGAGATTTTGTAGCAATAGTCTACTTCATCAGATGCAATAAATAGGCAGTGAGTTCTTGGAATTATATACAGACAACTCTCAACGCTGGGGTTACAAGCGCATAAGGCCAAACTTATGTATAACCAAACATACTATGATCAGTGGTGGGTGGGATTGGTTGGCATCCATCTGTCTTGGGAAACAATGGAAGTGTGCGCCTTCAGGAGGAAGTCAAAAAAATTGGAGCGTTACAGTGCCTGCTGTGACTGTAGAGAAAGATACAGGAGAGATGTATCTGGGGCAGATGAAGGCATCCATTTGTGCTACTGCGGGTGTACCATGGTGTTTCTTCTTACTGCATTCTTCCCAGTGGTCATTCCCAGAGGGTGGGATTACCAAAGTCTTCTTTCCTAGATGTCCACCCCCTTTTCACCACCTTTAATAAAATTTAATGTTTGTTGCTAAGTGCATAAAGCTGAATACACACAAGTTAAATGAGTGCAAGTTGTGAGTTACCTGTACACTTAGTCATCTTTCGGAGGCAAAATGTTGTTTTCAAAGCACATATTTTAAAAATGAAATGCAGAGATACTGTTGCATGTCACTGGTATTCAACAGGGGTTCCAGGAGCTCATTGAAGATGTGCTACAGCCATGACACTTTCTCTTAAAAATAGAGAAGGTAAAAGACTTTGACACGTGCAGTAAATTGGGACTCCCTTTTGGGCTTGGTTTGAGGAGGCACATTTAGAAATCTAAAATGGTTGTGGGTACCACAAAATATCCATTACATGTGTAAAGAAGTTGTTGGTACTCGTGGCCTCCGCAAAAGACAAAGCACCACCCAAATACACAGAACCAGACAAAACACTCCCTAAAACAACAGCAACAACAAAGTTTAAGCACTTTTAAAAAATAGTGAGTGGACAGGGAACCTCAGCAGATGCAAGGAGGGTAGCCAGAAGCCCTTCCTCTTTAGAGGCATTTCATGCTGCGCCATGGATTTAAGGCTGCAGTTGCACTTAGTTGATGGCACCTGTTAAGTCATTTCTCTTCTGCTGCACAGCATCCAATAATAGCAACATGACTTACATCTGCCTCCCTTTCCTTGATGTCAGTCATGGCTTTTCACTGTACACTGTACGGTTCTTCATACATTACTCCTTGCTCTGTTCATGACACTTTTCTGGAGGAAAATGTACGGAAATTGTAGAATCTTAAAGTTGGAAGGGACCCAAGAAAACTCGGCTAAAGCAGCTAAAAACGTCTTCCAAATGAGTAGCTAGATTTTCACAACATTACCTGTTGCACATCTTGGGGGGGAAATCACTTGATGGTGACATGAACACAGTAGTGCAGATTCCACCTTATTCTACCGCCTGAGGTTTTCCCTACCGTGAACAAGCTGTGCCATCCGATTACAGGGTGAGTAGGTTCCTCATGTACAGTTGAATGTATTCACTCGGGTCCTAAAGGACTGGGAGACTTGAGAAACTTTCTACCTTGCCATCTCACTTTCTTTTTCAGTGTTAGCTCTGTGAGTAACCAGAACAAAGTTTGGCCACGGCTAGGACTGATGCTGCCGCATAGAGGATGTAGCACAACCTACTTAACCAAAGTGATGGGAGAGAAAGGGTGAGGAGTGCTCTGATGGTGTTTCCTGCTTGGCAGGGGGTTGGACTCGATGGCCCTTGTGGTCTCTTCCAACTCTATGATTCTATGATTCTAGGAAGCCAGTCAATCCAGACCAGCAACATTGGAACAGGATTTCCAGGGTGCTTTAGGCCTCTACTCAGCAACGAACATTAAAACAAGGGTGGCTCTCCAAATGTTACTAGATTACAACTCTCATTATCCCTGGCTATTGGGCATGCTGAGGAGAGTCTATTCTTTTGGGGGGATATTCTGCCTTTCTGATTCCAAAATATCAAGAAATAGGAAAATCAGATAACCCAGCAGCAATGTATCTCTTACATTCATGTATCTCTTACCAGGCAGAGGGCCTTCTCGGTAGCGGCGCCAGCCCTGTGGAACACCCTCCCATCAGATGTCAAAGAAATAAACAACAATCTGATGTTTAGAAGACATCTGAAGGCAGCCCTGTTTAGGGAAGTTTTTAATGACTGATGTTTTAATGTATATTTAATCTTTTGTTGGAAGCTGCCCAGAGTGGCTGGGGAAACCCAACCAGATGGGCAGGGTATAAATAAATTATTATTATTATTATTATTAAGATTAAGCCCGGGGAAATGAATAAATCTAACATGATGTCTAAGAACAGACAGTGTGGGGATCAGCTGGATCTTTAAGGACAGGGACTTACAGATCCAGTGTGCCACAAAAGAGAAGCCCTGTTGTGCATTGTTGCACCATGAGTTGCAGATGTTGATAGAGCTGTGACCAGAGCCTCTCCTGCAGGGTGGCAGGTAATGGGAGAGGGGAACCTTCAGATACTTGAGACCTAGGCCAGGTAGAACTAGGAGAGCCAAAACTAGGAGACCCTGTATTAAGAGCAGGCCACTAAACTTTACTGCTGCAGCCATTACGCCTCTTCTCGACTTTCACTTGGCCCTTGTGTGCCAGCTGGTGGCACTTGGGTCAGATGTGGCTTCTAGTTGTTGCTCCATTTTAGACAATGACCTGAAAAGCAGGAGCAGAGCGGTTTCTGCATCCCACTTGCTGAATGCTTCCTGTCAGCCTTCACACTCTCCATGTAGCTGTTTTGAGAGCCTACAAATGGTTGAACAGAGTGGATTATTGTGAAGCACCTCATTTCCCAATGCTTGAAATTGTCAAAAGCTATCTGCAGCATGGATGCCAGCAGAATGAGCTTTGCCTGGCAAGGACTGGATAGCTGCCACTGATGTATAACTCTTAGTTGTCTGGTTCTTGGATTCAAGGCTGCTGAGGTGCAAGTGGACCTTTTTCACTTTGAAGCCGTTTACAAAGTGCCCCCCGCCCCCCGTGAGTGGGCTGTGACTCGGCAGCATCGCCATAATTCAGCAGGCAGGCTCCCAATTCAGGATGGAGGGCCTCTTCCCTATTATGCTGAATAACAGTAGACCCCTGTGTGTGCACAGCTTGTATTTCTAAGTGGCCCCAACAGTGAAACAACTGGAACTCTTTCCTGCTCCCAGCATGCTGGGAATATTCCACGACTGAAAGCCTGGTGAGAGGCTGCCAATCAGGGTTGGCAATTGTAGGAATGATCGCTGGGTGCAGAGCACGCTCCCCCTCACAGATAAAGCCGCAGCTGTCTGAACATCTTGCCCTCTGTCTAACCTTTTGCGGTCTCAGTAGTCTGCGGTGTCCTGTCTGTAACCTTTGTCTCTGAGACCTTTGTCTCCTTCGTCATAGAAGAGTTTGCATTTGATATTCCGTTTTATCACTACCAGAAGGAGTCTCAAAGCGGCTAACATTCTCCTTTCTCTTCCTTCCCCACAACAAACACTCTATGAGGTGAGTGGGGCTGAGAGACTTCAGAGAAGTGTGACTAGCCCAAGGTCACCCAGCAGCTGCATGTGGAGGAGCGGAGACGCAAACCCGGTTCACCAGATTACGAGTCTGCTGCTCTTAACCACTACACCACACTGGCTCTCAATACACTGTGCAAGGGGGAAATGACGCGGTGGAAACAGGTGCCATCATTGTACCACCCCACGATCTCAGGACTGGAAGATGTATAAAGGTCACAGCCCAAAATATATCTGCCTGGGTTTGCATATTGTGTCAATAAAAGGAGCCTCCACAGAGCTGGCCAGCAGCTTGCTTGCAGCTCACCTGTGCACAGCTCACCTGCATTATCAACTCCTGCCTCATGTCCTTCACTTAGACAATACTGAGTTGGATTAGGCATCTTCCTATGTTCAAAAACAAAAGTCATTGAGAACCTGAGACCTCCACTCTAACCAAGGGGGCTGTCCCTGCCCACCCGCCTGTGCCTCTGTTGGCTTGTAAAGACCCTTATTGTCTCTTCTTCCTAATGGCCATATGGCCATCCTAGTCTTCCTTCTGTGTTGCCCCTTTGACCTGATGGTGGGCTTTGGGCAAATTCATGGGGAATATGGCTCTCAGTGGCTACATACTAATGGCTATGTACACACACACACACAGTGTTGGAGGCAGTAGGCCTCTAAATGCTAATTGCTGGGAATCAGAAGTGGGGAGTACTGTCCCACTCCAGTCCTACTTGTGGGCTTTCCATAGGCATCTGATTGACCTCTGTGAGATGCTGAATGAGATGAGCCTCTGGTCTGAACCATCAGCCAGTCTCCTCTTATGTCCTTATAAGGGTCACCTAGTCATGTTCAGTGACACTTCTGCTATCCATTAGAAAGCTAGCTGCTGTCTATTAGAAAGCTAACACCTAAGGGAGAGACAAGGCCTTGTCACATCTGCTCAGATCCCAACAAAGTCACATCATGTGGGGTTGTTAACCCTGTGTGTTTTGCTTCACTCTTCAGAGCTGACCTGCAGTGAGTATAGGAAAAACACATTGGCTCTTAATACACAACAGGCTCTTGATACAAACAGCACCGGCCCTACCATTACATGGAGTGAGGCATCTGCTTCAGGCAGGAGATGCTGAGGGGCAGGGAGCACATGGCCTGCCCTGTGCCCAAACTAGCCTTATACCCTTATGTGCAGTGGAGCAACTGTCCTGTTGAAGTAAGATTCAACTGCCAACCCGGGCATCTTCTGTATATGGAAGGAGTGGAGGAACCACCTTCCCTTGACACAGCAAAATGTCCTGCGCTTGCCTGGGATGCAAATTCTCCTGTTCTTCTTGCATTTGTGTTGAATCCAGATTGCTTGAGCATTGGGAAAATTTTCCAATGTGCCAAGTTAAGCCCTGGGATAACATGGTGTGAAATTGTGTGTGTACCTATTCAACCTACGTTTTACTCAAGATTAGACCCAGAGAAGTTAAAGAACGTGGCTAAGTTACATCGATTCTGCATGAAACTGAGTTGAATACCACCCATACACACAGAGAGATTACACACACACACAATATTGCACACTCTCCAACACTCCTGCATACCACTTCTTGCTTAAAGAGGTGCTAGATAGATTCTCTCAGCCTGGTGAAGCAGTTGTCATAGCAACAGCAAGAGCGCTGCAAACACTTTTGCTGGCTGACGGAGGAGATGCAGACACATCTTTGCTTTTGCTTCTCGTTTATCACTTGCTGATAAAAATGAAAGAATCTAATCTAAATGTTTACTTTGAAACATTCCCTGCCTCCCTCCCTCCCTCTCCCTGTCTTTCTCTCCCCCCCCCCACACCTCCCTTAGTGACATTCCCATTTTTTACATATAGCTGCTGTTTTATTTTTAAGTGCCAAAAAGGAATATATAATGTTTATGTTTTGAGTGGCTGTTTTCCACAAACCAGAACGGATGTTTCCACAGCATTGAAACAGCAATATTTAAGCAACCAGCAGGTGGCAGCAACTTGGTTTACTCTCAATGCACCATTTTCAGATGTGAATGGTTTTTTTTTGGTGGGAAGGGATTGTTTTCACCCAGTCATCAACAGCACTCGCCTTCCTGTGTTCACACAACACTGGATTCCATATTTTCCTTTTGAGCAATTCATTTTTCTTTTAACGTCTACTATGATTACACAATCTGAATGTAGAAAACACTATTACTCAGCCCTTGGTTTTGTCTTGGTCTAATGTGCTAAGATGCACATTATTACAGCAGTGGCTTTTCAACCGTGTTCCAGCAAACGCTCCACTTATTTGGACGTTTCACAGCAGTCCTAAGAACATCAGAAAGGGTCCTGCTGGATGAGAGCCAAGGCCCATTGAGTCTAGCATCCCATTCTCACAGTGGCCGGCCAGATAGCTGTAGGGAGCCCCTAAGCAGAGCCTGAACACAACAGCACTCTCCCAATTTGTAATTCCCTGAAGCTACAGAAAAGGCCAATAAAAATGGCCGAATAGCTACCTCAAAAGAGAGCTTGCCCACCGCCACTGATCTTAAGGTCCTACGGGACCGCCTCTCCTAGTATGTCCCACAGACATACACTCCCAAATGACAACACTTTGGAAGTCCCAAGTTGCAAGGGGGTTAGATTGGTCTCAGCTAGGGCCAGGGCCTTTTCAGTACTGGCCCCGACTTGGTGGAACGCTCTGTCCCAAGAGATTAGGGCCCTGCAGGACTTGACATTTTTCCGCAGGGCCTGCAAAACAGAGCTGTTCCACCTGGCCTTTGGTTTGGACTCAGTCTGACCCTTATGTTTCCCTCCCCTTATGGTTTTGATCTATGGGCTACTATTAAAATGAGGCTGCATTTTAAATTGTATTTTTAACCTGTATTTTAAATTGGGTCCCCCCCCCCCATTATGTTTTTATTGTAATTTTACTGGTGTTAGCCGCCCTGACCCCGGCTCTGGCCGGGGAGGGCGGGGTATAAATATATTATTATTATTATTATTATTATTATTATTATTATTATTATTATTATCTTCTTACACTGCAATGTGTGGAGAGGTTGCCAGAGAGTGCTGGCTGTGCTCAAAGTCATGTTCTCTCAGTTCCGTCAGCCTGTGTCTTGCATGTCCTGAAGATCATAACATCTTCCAGAATCATCTGCATGTGCTGGGACCATGGTGCAAGAAGTTAGCACAACAGCTGAGATATAGCATGGTTGCAAGAAGTTCTTTTTTTCTGGTATAACAACTTCATGGTGAGTACCAGAACTTTTTCTTAATTTTTTTTTTTAAAGCAGTGCTTGCCAGATTATGGTTTTAAAAATTTTAAATTGCATTTGTTTGGAAGAACTACATCCTGGCTTCCTGTTTCTAAAGGAACACTTGCAGATACTTTTCAAACTTTGTGTACGTTGGAGGGACAATTTCCACACCGGCTCCTCTTCTCCTTGGTTGAAAAGGCCCAAGTGTCTCTAGAGATTGCCAGGAAAGCATGCATTCCTCTCAATTGCTTTATTATGCAGCAAAGGAGCTCAAGTTATTTATAGCTAGATCCTTAAAAAGGTGACATTATTTGGGGGGTGGGTGTCAATGGTTTAGCCTTGGAATTTGAGTGCAGCTATATAGAACAAAGTTCATGACTTGATGGGAGGTGGGAGAGAGGAGAGTGTGCTTGTCTTAAAATACATTTACCTCTCAAAACCCTAAAAGAAAAATGCTAAGTTTGGACCAAATAGTCTACCTGGGTTGATTTTCAGGCCCAATTTAAAGTACTGGTTAAAACTTTTAAAGCCCTATATGACTTACAACGGTTACCTGAAAGACTCTTCTGATCATATTTGCACATTTGGATACAGCAAACCAAAGACTTGCTTCAGGAAGGACAAAGAAATACTTCAGTAGAAGATTTTTTTTAATTGCACTAGGAGAGTTCTTGATTCTTTCTCTGATAAATCAACGAGAACTTGCAGTGGAAAGGACGAGAGGCATAACAAGAAGAAAGGGAACTAACAAAACCCACAATTAATGAATATGAGAAACAGGCAGTGCGTCTCCGTGGGGCTAGCTGTCCTCCCATCTCCAGCGACAAGGGGAAGATTCTCCCCTGGCTGCTTTCCTGGAACTCAGTTTCCTTCTCAAGGAGGAGAATTTGTCTCCAAGGACCTTCCTCAGCCCCACAGTGTCACTGGCAAAAGGCAGGTCCCTCCGGACGCTGGGCAGCTCCCCTGTGAACATTTCCCAGCGGGCCAGGGCATCCACCGCCTTGTCTACTTGCAAGAGATCCTCCTCGGATACGTCCTTTTCGAGAGCGGCGATGCACATCTCCAGCCACAGGGTGTACTCCTTAATTATGTCCGAGGGCTTGGGAGCAGCGCCCAGTCGCTCCTGGCTGGGAGCATCGGCCAGAGAACAAGACGGCTCGTCGAGGTCAAGATCCTGCAACGTGGAAACCGCCTGGCTGCAAGTATCTGGGGTCATGGGCTCCGAGAGGGACGTCACCGCTTCGGAATCGTTCTCGCCACCCATCCCAGAGTCAGCGCTGTATGGCAAAACGTCTTCCGATACGGACAAGTCTGCCGGGTCTTGGCTGGGCCAGGTAGACAAAAGAGTTTGCATCCAGGCATAGAGTTTCTGCACCAGAGAACATAAAACGGGGTGACTGCTTCTGTTGCCATTTCAGATTAAGGCACTGATAATCAGGGAGCACAGAAACAGAGGGCGCTGCCTTGTTCCAAGCGAGACCCGTTGGTTTACCTAGCTCGGGCTTGTCTACATGGACTGCCAGCAGCTCCCCAGGCAGAAGTCCCTACCTAGAGATGCCTACCTAGGACCTTCTCTTAGGGTTGGGCACTCCTGGTTTGTGCAGGATGGAGGATGGATGGCAGCTAACATGAGGTTGAATCCTGACAAGACAGAAGTACTGTTTTGGGGGGACAGGGGGCAGGTGGTTGTGGAGGACTCCCTGTTCCTGAATGGGGTAACTGCCCCTGAAGGACCAGGTCCGCAGCCTGGGAGTCATTTTGGACTCACAGCTGTCCATGGAGGCGCAGGTTAATTCTGTGTCTGTCTACCAGCTCCATCTGGTACGCAGGCTGAGACCCTACCTGCCTGCAGACTGTCTCGCCAGAATGGTGCATGCTCTGGTTATCTCCCGCTTGGACTACTGCAATGCGCTCTACGTGGGGCTACCTTTGAAGGTGACCCGGAAACTGCAATTAATTCAGAATGTGGCAGCTAGACTGGTGACTGGGAGTGGCCGCCGGGACCATATAACACCAGTCCTGAGAGACCTGCATTGGCTCCCAGTACATTTTCGAGCACAATTCAAAGTGTTGGTGCTGACCTTTAAAGCCCTAAAAGGCCTGGTCCAGTATACCTGAAGGAGCATCTCCACCCCCATCGTTCTGCCCGGACACTGAGGTCCAGCACCAAGGGCCTTCTGGCAGTTCCCTCACTGCAAGAAGTGAGGTTACACAGAACCTGGCAGAGGGCCTTCTCAGTAGTGGCGCCTGCCCTGTGGAACACCCTCCTATCAGACGTTAAGGAAATAAGCGACTATCCTACTTTTAAAAGACATCTGAAGGCAGCCCTCTTTAGGGAAGTTTTTAATGTTTAATGCTGTATTGTGTTTTTAATATTCGATTGGGAGCCGCCCGGAGTGGCTGGGGAAACCTAGCCAGATGGGCGGGGTATAAATAATATATTATTATTATAGGTCTAATTTGCTATTGAAGCATTTGCTTCAGGTCAGATTAAAGCAGCCTTTGTCAACTAGATCTTTTGGATTACAACTCCTATTGGCCCCATCAAGCACAAGCTGAGGCTGATGGGAACAGCAGTCCAAAGTCTATGGAGAGCTGAACTAAAGCATCAAGCATTTCCCTTGAGTGTGGCCACAGATCCTGCAGAGCCCCTGCACAGCTTCAGGAATGAGCACCTGCTCCATGGCCAGTCCTCTCTCAGCCTTATCCTGTGCCTTAGGGTGCATAACCTGACCAGAATGAGGACCTGTATGAGGAGAGCCACACAGGGACACAGACAAGCTGATCCCTTGCATTTCCTACATGGCAAATGGCCTGAGACTCTCTTGAGCCACCTGTAGGTTTCTGCTCTCCAGACAACTTCTCTGCTTCCATCTCCCTCTGATGGGGAATGTAAGATGAGCAGCCTAGAGCAGGTGACCAGACGAACCCCTGACTTGCAGAGAGGAGGGGAAGGAGCCATCTTGCTCTCTGAGTCTCTTACCTTGTAGCGCTCAATGAGTTTGAAACCCACCACGTACTGCAGCTTCCGGAGGCATATCGGGCAGGGCTCCAGCGGCCGCAGCAGAACTTCATCCAAACTCAGAGCCCCCTGCATGATGCACTGGAGCCAACGGCAATTCCCCAAGCCAATCAGGTGGCAGATTTCATGGCATGTGACCTTTCATTGGGGGAGAAAAACCAAAAGCAGATTAAGCTGAACTTTCACTATTGAGTTTGTCTTTCCTGCATTGAACTGGTTCTCCTTTCCTCCACCATCACCAGGGCAGGATTTAGGTTTGATGCGGCCCTCAGCTACTGAAGGTAATGGGGCCCTTTATATGTCCAGCTGTCCTTTGTCAACAACAAATTGCCACTGTTTTTTGTGTGTTTAATATATGCTCATACCCTTAGTCTATGCTGCCTGAGCATCATTCTGCAAGCACTCTTTAATATTAGATAACAGGTACAACAGCTTGAACTACATTCAACTGTGCTGCACTGCAGTCTGCAGCTGCATGCTACATGTTGACATGCAACCAGTCCATGCAGAATGCAGGCACCCTATATATAGAAAGGAGCAAACCAGTGATATTTGAGGGAGCAGGCTAGCAGGTGGGGCCCATTACTAGGAACCTACACAACACAAAACACTGCTTCTGTTAAGTTGTGGGCGAACATATCAGATGAAACACCGATTCTTCAAACAGCTCTTGTTTATTCAGAGGCCAGAATAGAACTGAGCTGAAGAGCCCAGTCAGCCTGCTTATATAGAGCAGCAACTGTAGCAATTTTCTAAAACTATCCAATCACTGAACGTCACTTTCGATCCTTCATTTGCATACAAACTATCCAATCACTGAATGTCACTTTCGATCCTTCATTTGCATAACTATCTACAGTATCCCCCTGCTGGCCCAGGGTGAGAACTTCAGTACATAACAGTTTCTGTATGTAGCTTTTATTTTATTTGTTTTTTATCTTATATTTTGGAAATGTACATCCAGTTTTTCCCCCTATAATTTTTTTTTTGGGGGGGGGGCCAAGAGAGTGGGGCCCTAAGCTATAGCTTGTTTAGTTTATATGTAAATCCAGCACTGTACCAGATCCTTTTGTGTGTGTTTTTAATTGCCGGGCACTTAACCTGGGTCCTTCTGCATGGAACACAGGTGCTCTACTGTTGGGAAAATATTGCACGCCTCACCTTGCAACACTGGAGCATCTCCAGCATGTTGAACAGCAACGCCTGATGTCTGGCGTGCTCCATAACTTCGTCATGAACCTCCTGTCTCCATGGCGCTGGGTTTAATGTGGTGCAACCCATCTGGGGGAAGTCGCCCGTGAACCTGGCAAAGCTGCAGACCCCCACCTCTGCAGAGGCAGGAAACAAGAGGGGAGAGAGAGATCAGCCTCGTTTCCTCAAACGCCCAGACAACCCACCCAGATAGGAAAACCACCCTTACACATCTGGGTATAGAGATATCTGTCATATAATGAAGTCTGTTGAAATATATAGAGAAGATGGACAGATGTCAGTCTGATCCCAGCATTGTTTTATCTTCTAAAAATTAAGCATTAAGCAAGAGAAAGATGGAGCTGAGGATGACTGCGGCTTGGTTTCATTACACACACAGCAAACCAGTGTTATGCCTATATAGAATAGTGAGGGGTTAAGTACCAATTTATAGGAGGTTTTGTTGCTGGAGAGTGTGTGGTAAACGTGTACTTGAGGAGCCTTGCTGCCTCAGATTGCATTAAGCAAATTGTGCAGAACTTTGCAGGCAGAATAATGCTCAGTAGTATATCTTATTGACTTCTTTTTTTAAAAAAATAGTTCATTAAATTTATAAAAGACTGACAACCAGAAAAATAAAAGTTCATGTTGTTGTTTAGTCGTTTAGTCGTGTCCGACTCTTCGTGACCCCATGGACCAGAGCACGCCAGGCCCTCCTGTCTTCCACTGCCTCCCGCAGTTTGGTCAGACTCATGTTTGTAGCTTCGAAGACACTATCCAACCATCTCGTCCTCTGTCGTCCCCTTCTCCTTGTGCCCTCCATCTTTCCCAACATCAGGGTCTTTTCCAGGGAGTCTTCTCTTCTCATGAGGTGGCCAAAGTATTGGAGCCTCAGCTTCACGATCTGTCCTTCCATTGAGCACTCAGGGCTGATTTCCTTAAGAATGGATCGGTTTGTTCTTCTTGCAGTCCATGGGACTCTCAAGAGTCTCCTCCAGCACCATAATTCAAAGGAATCAATTCTTCGGCGATCTGCCTTCTTTATGATCCAGCTCTCACTTCCATACATCACTACTGGGAAAACCATAGCTTTTACTATACGGACCTTTGTTGGCAAGGTGATGTCTCTACTTTTTAAGATGCTGTCTAGGTTTGTCATTGCTTTCCTCCCAAGAAGCAGGCGTCTCTTAATTTCGTGGCTGCTGTCACCATCTGCAGTGATCATGGAGCCCAAGAAAGTAAAATCTCTCACTGCCTCCATTTCTTCTCCTTCTATTTGCCAGGAGGTGATGGGACCAGTGGCCATGATCTTCGTTTTTTTGATGTTGAGCTTCAGACCATATTTTGCACTCTCCTCTTTCACCCTCAATAAAAGCTTCTTTAATTCCTCCTCACTTTCTGCCATCAAGGTTGTGTCATCTGCATATCTGAGGTTGTTGATATTTCTTCCGGCAATCTTAATTCCGGCTTCGGATTCATCCAGCCCAGCCTTTCGCATGATGAATTCTGCATATAAGTTAAATAAGCAGGGAGACAATATACAGCCTTGTCGTACTCCTTTCCCAATTTTGAACCAATCAGTTGTTCCATATCCAGTTCTAACTGTAGCTTCTTGTCCCACATAGAGATTTCTCAGGAGACAGATGAGGTGATCAGGCACTCCCATTTCTTTAAGAGCTTGCCATAGTTTGCTGTGGTCAACACAGTCAAAGGCTTTTGCATAGTCAATGAAGCAGAAGTAGATGTCTTTCTGGAACTCTCTAGCTTTCTCCATAATCCAGCGCATGTTTGCAATTTGGTCTCTGGTTCCTCTGCCTCTTCTAAATCCAGCTTGCACTTCTGGGAGTTCTCGGTCCACATACTGCTTGAGCCTTCCTTGTAGAATTTTAAGCATAACCTTGCTAGCGTGTGAAATGAGTGAAATTGTGTGGTAGTTGGAGCATTCTTTGGCACTGCCCTTCTTTGGGATTGGGATGTAGACTGATCTTCTCCAATCCTCTGGCCACTGCTGAGTTTTCCAAACTTGCTGGCATATTGAGTGTAGCACCTTAACAGCATCATCTTTTAAAATTTTAAATAGTTCAGCTGGAATACCATCACTTCCACTGGCCTTGTTATTTGCAGTGCTTTCTAAGGCCCATTTGACTTCACTCTCCAGGATGTCTGGCTCAAGGTCAGCAACCCCACTACCTGGGGTGTACGAGACATCCATATCTTTCTGGTATAATTCCTCTGTGTATTCTTGCCACCTCTTCTTGATGTCTTCTGCTTCTGTTAGGTCCTTACCACTTTTGTCCTTTATTATGGTAATCTTTGAACGAAATGTTCCTTTCATATCTCCAATTTTCTTGAACAGATCTCTGGTTCTTCCCATTCTATTGCTTTCCTCTATTTCTTTGCATTGCTTGTTTAAGAAGGCCTTCTTCTCTCTCCTTGCTATTTTTTGGAAATCTGCATTCAATTTCCTGTATCTTTCTCTATCTCCCTCGCATTTTGCTTGCTTTCTCTCCCCCGCTATTTGTAAGGCCTCGTTGGACAGCCACTTTGCTTTCTTGCATTTCCTTTTCATTGGGATGGTTTTCGTTGCTGCCTCCTGTATAATGTTACGAGCCTCCATCCATAGTTCTTCAGGCACTCTGTCCAGCAGATCTAAATCCTTAAACCTGTTCCTCACTTCCACTGTGCATTCATAAGGGATTTGATTTAGATTGTATCTTACCGGCCCAGTGGTTTTTCCTACTTTCTTCAGTTTAAGCTTGAATTTTGCTATAAGAAGCTGATGATCTGAGCCACAGTCAGCTCCAGGTCTTGTTTTTGCTGACTGTATCGAGCTTCTCCATCTTTGGCTGCAGAGAATATAATCAATCTGATTTCGATGCTGCCCATCTGGTGATGTCCACGTGTAGAGTTGTCTCTTGTGTTGTTGGAAAAGTGTGTTTGTGATGACCAGCTTGTTCTCTTGACAGAACTCTATTAGCCTTTGCCCTGCTTCATTTTGCTCTCCAAGGCCAAACTTGCCAGTTGTTCCTTTTATCTCTTGGTTCCCTACTTTAGCATTCCAATCTCCTATAATGAGAAGAACATCCTTCTTTGGTGTCACTTCTATAAGGTGTTGTAAGTCTTCATAGAATTGGTCAATTTCAGTTTCTTCCGCACCAGTAGTTGGTGCATAAACTTGGATTACTGTGATGTTAAAAGGTCTGCCTTGGATTCGTATCGAGATCATTCTATCATTTTTGAGATTGCAACCCAGTACTGCTTTCGCAACTCTTTTGTTGACTATGAGGGCCACTCCATTTCTTTTGCGGGTTTCTTGCCCACAGTAGTAGATATGATGGTCATCCGAACTAAATTCGCCCATTCCCGTCCATTTTAGCTCACTGATGCCCAGGATGTCAATATTTATTCTTGCCATCTCATTTTTGACCACATCCAACTTACCCAGGTTCATGGTTCTTACATTCCAGGTTCCTATGCAATATTTTTCTTTACAGCATTGGACTTTCCTTTCGCTTCCAGGCATATCCGCAACTGAGCGTCCTTTCGGCTTTGGCCCAGCCGCTTCATCAGCTCTGGATCTACTTGTACTTGCCCTCTGCTCTTCCCCAGTAGCATGTTGGACGCCTTCCGACCTGAGGGGCTCATCTTCCAGCGTCATAACTTTTATATGCCTGTTGTCTTTGTCCATGGAGTTTTCTTGGCAGGGATACTGGAGTGGCTTGCCGGTTCCTCCTCCAGGTGGATCACGTTTGGTCAAAACTCTCCACTATGACCTGTTCATCTTGGGTGCCCTGCTCGGCATAGTTCATAGCTTCTCTGAGTTCTTCAAGCCCCTTCGCCACTGCAAGGCAGTGATCCATGAAGGGGAAAAAAAAAAGTTCATAATTACTCAATTTTTAATACGCTGCTGTATGCAAATTTGATATTCAAATAAGTCCATTATAGCAGGAGTTGGGCATCTCTGGCCTCTGGGCCAATCTTGGCCTGCCAGGGTGTCCAGTTTTGCCCACAAGGCCATTTCTCCAAAACCAGGCACGGCTGTTAATCAACTGACATAACAGCTGACATAAGCTGATGGTTGCGGGAACAGAGTTCAATTCTGCACTGGCTGTGCCCACCAGTTCCCCATAGGGAACTTGCACATTCAGCCAAAGTAGTAGCATTTAACTGATGAACAGAGAATTCAGCCCTGCTAGTGATGTATGGAAGTGAGAGCTGGACCATAAAGAAGGCTGATCGCCAAAGAATTGATGCTTTTGAATTCTGGTGCTGGAGGAGACTCTTGAGAGTCCCATGGACTGCAAGAAGATCAAACCTATCCATTCTTATGGAAATCAGCCCTGAATGCCCACTGGAAGGACAGATCCTGAAGCTGAGGCTCCAATACTTTGGCCACCTTATGAGAAGAGAAGACTCCCTGGAAAAGACCCTGATGTTGGGAAAGATGGAGGGCACAAGGAGAAGCGGAAGACAGAGGATGAGATGGTGGGACAGTGTTCTCAAAGCTACCAGCATGAGTTTGACCAAACTGTGGGCGGCTGTGGAAGAGAGGAGGGCCTGGCGTGCTCTGGTCCATGGGGTCACGAAGAGTCGGACCCGACTAAACAACAAGAAGATGCTGGTTTGCCACTGTGTTCCCTATGGGGCATAAGAGCCAACTCCATGGGGCTGTGGGTGCTTGGGCACCCACAATAATATTATTGTGGGGGCTGGGCACCCACAAAGTCAATGAGGAAAGCTGCTGTTAGGCTGTGGTGCTGCCACTGAGAGAGAAACAGTTCAGTTCCACCCTCCACAGCCAACCAGCAACGCACCCTTTTCAGGGGGAGAGCTTGGACACAGAGCCCCTCCATCGTGGAAAAGGGTGCATCACTGGCTGAGGCAGAAGAGGAGCCGCCAGCCACCATGTTACGGCGGCGGGCATCCACAATCCAGAGGGCGAGATGGCACCCCTGCTATGGGGAACATGCTGGTGGGAAAACCCCTCCCTGACCCCCGTAAGTCAACTTTGATGTCATTATAACACCAGATGATTGACAAGTGGGTGGACTCACCTACCTGCCCACGGAGGGACCGAAAGATCTGGCCTACTGAGCCGCAGAGTTTATACAGCACCACCCAGGCACCTGGCACTTGACTGCACAAGCCAAGAAGATGCTCTGCCACAGGTAGCTTTGCCTAGTGTACCCTCACAGGCATTTCGTTAGTAATTATTTTATTATTTCAGATCAATTCCCAGGCAGCTTAAAATATAGAATTCCAGATTACTAAACTGCAATAAAACCCAATTTTAAAAGCAAAAAAACAAGCAGTTGGAAAAGCAGCAGGATTGATAACTGTGCTGCAAAAAAAAAAAAAGCGCTGGTAGAGCTAAATGAATTAAATTACAATTAATCTGTTAGGATCCTTTGTTTGTTTGTTTTATTTTTGAAGCAAACTGCCTAATGTCCATCTGGTTGGTTTACCAGGGTTCCTCTATATCAGAAAGTGGGGTGGAGGCTGTCCAACTAATTAACCACCCAAAGAACCTCATTGATATCCTTGCCACATTAAACGCTTGGCAACTATTAATGAAACCGGAACAACAAGTTATAGAAAACTGCAGAATAGCGGAAGAACTGGCGGGATTTCAGGAGGAGAGGACCACAATCGATCATTGTTTCGCTCTTAAATTAATCGTCAAAAATATACAGGGAGGGGCAAACGCATTAAGAACTTAAGAAGAACCTGCTGCACCAGACCAGTGGCTCTGCTGGCCCAGGATCCTCTTCTCCCAGCTGCCTGTGAGAAACCAACAAGCAGGATCCGAGCACAAGAGCGGTTTCTAGCAACCAGTATTCAGAAGCACAGAAGAGGGCCAGTGTGGTGTAGTGGTTAAGAGCGGTGGACTCGTAATCTGGTGAACTGGGTTCGCTTCCCAGCTCCTCCACATGCAGCTGCTGGGTGACCTTGGGCTAGTCTCCATAGACAAGGAGAAGGGGGTGGAAGAGGACGAGATGGTTGGACAGTGTTCTCGAAGCTACTAACGTGACTCTGACCAAACTGTGGGAGGCAGTGGAAGAGAGGCGGGCCTGGCATGCTCTGGTCCAGGGGGTCACGAAGAGTCGGACACAACTAAATGACTAAACAACAACAAAAAGGGGAGTGAAAGGCGGGATATCAAGTCCAAACTCTTCTTCTTCTTCTTTTCCTGCTGCTGCCTCCCAGCTGTAGAGGCAGGGCAGAGCCATTGTGCCTGGTAGCCACTTATAGCCATGAATTCCCCACCTGTGTGCATCTGGCTTCAGCATCACACCCCGCACTCCAAGGAGCTCACAGTCCCCAATGGGAGTGGTCAACCTGCGACTGCAACTTCTGCCATCCCTGGGATAGCAAACGGAGGTGAGAGCCAAGGGCAACAGGTGATAGATGTGAGCAGATAAAGCCAGAGGTGCTTATTCTGGGAATGAAGACTGGAGTGTGGATGTTAAGGAAGTGCTTCGTGGAAAAGGTGGGCTTGGGTGTGGCAAGTTGAAAGAAGAGCACAGGAACATAGGCAACGAAATCAGACCATCGGTTGGTCCATCTAAATCAGTACTGTCAACACAGATTGGCAGCTCTGCAGGGTTTTAGAGAGGTGTCTCTCTCAGCCCTGTCAGAAGATGTTGCGGGTTGAACCTGGGACCTTTAGCTTGCAAGTCACATGCTGTGCCACTGAACTACGGTCCTTTCCTGTCGAGAGGGAGATGATACTACTACATCTGTGCTGTTAGACTGGTGGGTTCCAGGGACAGAGCCTTTTTACTGGTGGCTCCGCATCTTTGGAGCTCCCTCCCCAGAGGGCATACAGTAGGGTTACCAGACATCCTCGGTTCCCGGGGACAGTCCCCAGTTTTTCAAATCTGTCCCCAGACAAATTCCGTCCCTGGAATGTCCCCAGATTTGCAAATCTGTGTCTGGGAAACGTGGCAGTGGCAGCCTCAGCAGCCTGGAGCCAGCCTGGTAGCGCAGTTGGCTCTGGCTGGCTTCAGGAGTTGCTCTCTGCCACCTTCACTGCTGAAGGGGAACCAGGAATGTCCGGTGGTACAGATCTCCTGCCCCCTTCCCCCTTTGTTTTGACAGATCTGGGGAGGCTCAGGAGTCACGGGCGGGCGGGCATTGCCCAGGAGGAGTGCAAGGCACATGGTTTCTTTGCCAGGCAAGGTGCAAAGCCCTTCTTTTGCACCCTGTGAAACATAAATGTGCAGAGGTTTTTTTAAAAAAAAACTGGGAAACAGCCACCCGTCTGTGACTCCCAAGCCTGCCCCAATCAGTCAAAACAAAGGAGGAAGGAGGCAGGAGATTGGGGAAGGCTTGGGAGTCACAGGCGTGTGGAATGCTGTTGCCCAGTTTTTAAAAACTGTGCATTTATGTTTCACAGGGTGCGAAAGAAGGGCTTTGCACCTTTATACAATATGCATACGTTCTTTTGCCTCACCATCCCCACTACTGACTCCCTGTTGCTTCTCAGCTTCAAAAAAAAAAGTGTCCCTGGATTCATTGAAAAAAATCTGGTAACCATAGCATACGGCCTCGTCACTACTAGAAGAAGAAGAAGAGTTTGGATTTGATATCCTGCCTTTCACTCCCCTTCAGGAGTCTCAAAGCAGCTCACATTCTCCTTTCCCTTCCTCCCTTCCCTTCCCAAACACTCTGTGAGGTGAGTGGGGCTGAGAGACTTCAGAGAAGTGTGACTGGCCCAAGGTCACCCAGCAGCAGCATGTGGAGGAGCGGGGAAGCGAACCCGGTTCCCCAGATTACGAGACTACCACTCTTAACCACTACACCACACAGTTGGCCGTGAGAGCCAGATTCAGGCTAGGGCGTCCTGTTAAACCAGCTTGGCTCCTTCCATGCAAGCAGCCTGCAAAGGGGAGGAGAAGGAGGAGGAGGAGGAGGAGGAGGAGGAGGAGGAGGAGGAGGAGGAGTTTGGACTTGATATTCTGCCTTTCACTCCCTTTAAGGAGTCTCAAAGCGGCTAACATTCTCCTTTCCCTTCCTTCCCCACAACAAACACTCTGTGAGTTGAGTGGGACTGAGAGACTTCAGAGAAGTGTGACTGGCCCAAGGTCACCCAGCAGCTGCATGTGGAGGAGCGGGGAATCGAACCCAGTTCACCAGATTACGAGACTACCGCTCTTAACCACTACACCACACTGCTTCTCTTTTTAAGAGAACTATGGAGGTGTTTTCCTCCCCATCCCTGGACAAACCTTGGCCAGGCAAGAACTTGCTGAAGGTGAAGCTCCATGTTTCACAGGGGTAGAGGTCGGCAAGGGTGAGACCCAAGACGCAGAGGGCATCCATGGGCTTATTGTTCTTCAGAAAGGTCAGGATCCCATCTACGGGGGGAAGGAAGATGCCAAAACAAAAGACACAATCCAGTGAAACTTGTCAATCTTGTCAATTCAATTCCCTTGGAAGAGAATTTAGAAACCTATTCCCTGCCCTTCAGCAGCAAGTACAGCCTACCCTGTTTCAGGCTTGTTTGTCTGTTTGTGTACTGTATTTATATCCTGTCTTTCTTCCAAGGTGGGATTCAAGGCAGCTGACAGCATTTAAAAACACTATTGGAAAATACAAAGCAATAGAACTAGCCAATGGAAAAACACAGTTAAAATACATGAGAAACACAGTTGGAACTAGCATTAAAGTATTTTTAATAATAATAATAATAATAATAATAATAATAATAATAATAATAAATTTATATACTGCCCTTCATCTGAAGATCTCAGGGAGGTTCACAAGATAAAGTAAAGGGAGCCAGACTGACCTCTCTTGGGAAGGAATCCCACAGTATGGGAGCAGCCACAGAAAAGGCCCTGTCTCTCCCATGTCACCACCAACTGTGCCTCTTATATTGATGGTGCCAGGAGAAGATGCTCATTCGAGGATCTTATTACCTGGATGGGTTTGTATAGGGAAATAGGAGCTTTCAGGTAGCTTGGACCAAAACTATTATATTCTGTAATGACTTGTTATTCCAATGAGATTTTTTAGCGTTTATTTTCAAGCCTTAGTTTAAATATATTGCAACCTTTCCTGAGTAGCTGGGGTGGAACAGGATGAACAGAACACACCCACAGGGTATCAGTCTAATCAGGAATCCACACCCAATTTGGGTTAGCACCTTTTTCCATGAAAACAAAGGGATGGAAATATGTTTGTGTGGTGGTTGGGGGGGTGGTGTTCCAAAAGGAAAATGTGGTTGCAATCCTCCATCTGGTTGCTTACTGTTGCAGCTGCTAGTCATGGAATGATTTTCCATGGAAAGATTATTCTCCCCCCCCCCCGCCTCACGCCTTTCCTCCTCTACTGTGCAGGCAAAAGGGAAACATTGCCTAAATCAGGGTGGGAAAGCTGTGCGGCCTTCCAGAAGCTGCTGGACTCCAATTCCCATCAGCTCCACCAGCACAGCCAGTGGCCAAGGATGATGGGAACTGGAGTCCAACAACCTCTGGAGGGCCACACTGCTTCTCTATCCCAGGCCTAAGAGGGTTGAGGGGACTCAAGGACGTACTCAAGGGAGAAGGGAAGAGGGCAAGGATGACCTCAAGTTCCCAGTAACTGTCAAAGGCACTTCCCAGCCAAAAAAATGCACATGGGAAGTAAAGGTAAAGGGACACCTGACCATTAGGTCCAGTCGTGGCCAACTCTGGGATTGCGGTCTTCATCTCGCTTTATTGGCCGAGGGAGCTGGCGTACAGCTTCCGGGTCATGTGGCCAGCGTGACTAAGCCACTTCTGGTGAACCAGAGCAGCGCACGGAAATGCTGTTTACCTTCCCGCCGGAGTGGTACCTATTTATCTACTTGCACTTTGACGTGCTTTCGAACTACTAGGTTGGCAGGAGCAGGGGCCGAGCAACAGGAGCTCACCCTGTCGCGGGGATTCGAACCGCCGACCTTCTGATCTGCAAGTCCTAGGCTCTGTGGTTTAACCCGCAGCACCACCTGTGTCCCTTACATGGGTGGTAGCTAGCTCTTAATTGTCAAAGATCACACTTAAAGTCACCTCTACAGCTCTGAATACCCACACACAGCAGTCTCGCATCTACTATGCTCTTCCCAGATCTGCCCTCTATGGAGCAGTTACCTGTATGAAGCTGCACTCTGTCCGAATCCTGGCTGTGACGGTAGCAGCAGTGGATGGAAGAGACTGGGACGGAAGGAAGGCACTTGACTCGGAGACCCCAAAAGAAAGACTCAACGCAGCCACAGAGGGAGTCCAGCAGCGAGATCCCAGCAGGGCCGTCGCTTAGATCTAAGAGCAAAAGCATCAAGTCAGTTCCTCTGGGGCTCTTTCTGAGGGGGGTGGGGACTATGCCCTACAGGAATGCAAGAAAGGAGAAAAATCCCAAGGAAGCAGAAGAATCCCCAGAGCACGAACCTCCAATGTTATTATTTGTATATGTTTTGTAAGAACCTGGCATTTGCACTTTTTGAGCAGTCATTGCCTTCCTCGGAGAAGAATATCACTAATAAGGGAGAGGGCACTCTGTATCTGAAGATTTACTGCAAGCGAAAACAATTTGCTTGTCTACCAAGGAAAATCCAGCATCTTCAAAATCTGTTGAAGACACATCCAGGGTCTTCAACTACATCCAAAGCCATATGCGAGACTGGCTCTAGGGGATTTTGGACAGGGTCCATTGTAAAACTAGAGATGGGTACTGGCTCTGGTGAAGTCCCTATGGGGACTTGAAGCAGGACTCCAAAGACAAGAGTGGCCTCTCAATCTGTTTCCTAAGGGATTTCAGGTGAAGATTCGGTCACCACCAAGCCCTGGTCGAAGAAAGGAACTACAGGGAAATCAGTCAGACTATCATGTACTGTTGTGGTCAGAGCCACTACTGTTGCTGCTATAATAATAATAATAATAATAATAATAATAATAATAATAATAATATATTATTTGTACCCCACCCATCTGGCTGGGTTTCTCTAGCCACTCTGGGCGGCTTCCAAAGATTAAAAAGACATTAAAATGTCACACATTAAAAACTTCCCTGAACAGGGTTGCCTTCAGATGTCTTCTAAATGTCAGGTAGTTGTTTATCTCCTTGACATCTGATAGGAGGGCTGGCACCCTTCTAAAGAACATAGGAAGCTGCCTTATACAGAGGTTCAGACCATTGGTCCATCTAACTCAGCATTGGTTACACTGACTGGCAGCAGCTGACCAGGGTTTCAGGCAGGGGTCTCCCCCAGCCCTACCTTGAGACCTTCTGAATTCAAAGCAGGTGCCCTGACCAAGAGGAAAGGCACTAAAGCCACAGATCCCTCTTTCCCTGCCTCCTTTGCATAGCTCTCCCATCACAACCTCAATTCCACACACGGCATCCCTGTCCTCTTTGTTAGTTGGTGCCAAAGACCCAGCAGGTGCATTACCTATAGGCTGCAGGTAGATGTGCTTGCGGTAGACTCTCTGCTTCCTCCTCAGCAGGGAGTAGTAGAAGGTTTCAAAGTCCTCAGGGGCATCAGGGTGGCTGAGGAGCCAGTCGAAAGCTGTCCGGATGAACAGGCTGCAGAAAAGTGTCCTGTGCGGGTTGTATGCTTCGGAGAGGAAGAGCTTTTCGGCGCTGGAGAAGGCCTTGGCATAGAGCTCCTGCAGCGCAGGGTTTGTGGAGATCAGGGCGTCCTTCAGCGCTCGGGGCCCAAAGCTGAACTCTTGGGCATGTCTGCACTGCAACATCGCTGACAGCAGACCCCGCTTCAGTGGTGCCGCCCTCTGCCAGGAGAAGAGACCATGGTCAGCATCTAACTAGACTCTGCTCTCAGGGGAGCTTGCCAGGGGAGCCAGCAAGCCCTGAGGATCACCTGAAACATCTCAAGGTGTTGTAGGATGGTGGTTCAGAAGAGGTCAAAGCTGGGAGCCCAGATGCCAGGGGGCACCATTTCACATTTGTTTTGTTGTCTGTTAAATAATCATATCCCAGAAAGATGTAAGTATTTAATCATTGCTCCCGCAATCCTTGGCACAATGGGTCAGTGCATCTGGCTGTTAACCAGAAGGTTGGTGGTTCGAGCCCAACCAGGGACAAGTGTTGGCAGGATTCCTGCATTGCAAAGGGTTAGACTTGCCAGCCATTTCCCCCTGCTCTCCCGCCTACTTTTTCTCTGTCTTGTTTGTTTGTTTGTTTGTTTGTTTGTTTGTTGGCAGTGATCCATGCAAGTCTGCCATCGCGTAAGTGAAATTGGTGCAAGGCGCTATCTACCTGCCTATTTTTAAAAATAGTGATTATTTCTCCATCCCCTGGGAAAACTCAATCCCAATCTGCCGTTGCAGAATGGTTTGGTTTAGCGTTTCCATCCAAAATGATGCTCCGTGGAACTTCCTTCCTGTAATACAATGCATTGCTTACGGCTGCCATCATGCCAGGCACCCCTAAATTACACCACGTGCAATTTTCAATGATCTCTTCATAAATGATTCCCTTTGTAAGTCAGCTACTACCAAGCGACTCCCCGACAAGCACCCATGAATTATTCTCTTTGAAGGTTCAGCTCCATCTTTCTCGTTCTCTGCTTAGCTCTGCCACCACCCTCCTTGGATAAGACGTATTCTGGAGCAACAGCAGCAAACACGAGCAGCATAATAAAATAGGGCACAACTGTGTGGCAGAACGAGAGTTTAACCGTGGGACGTCAAAAGGTTTTGCTCCCTACTGCTTTAAACCACGAGTGCCTGCAAGGAAGACTGGGGCCTACTGGTGAATGTCCAGGTGATTTGCAAAGCTGTCTGGCTTCCAGTGGTTTAACAGTAGTACAAGTCCCTGTACAACTCAGGATCAGGTTTCCTGCGAGTTCCCCTTATCTCTTATATACTCAGTAGCCCTGTGTGGTCTGTGGGAAAGTTTCTCCTGCAAGTTCCAAAGATCTCAGAAGCCTCCTCCGGAGTAACTCGGAACAGGGCTTTTAGTGTGGCTGTCCCTGTTCTGTGGAATAGCATCCCTGCAGGAGCCCACATTCTGGAAGCAACTGAAGGCATTTTTGTTCTGACTGCTTCCCAGCGGGATAAATGGCTCTTCACCATAATGTCTGCTTTGTATGGCTTAAGGTTCGTTTTAAAAGTTTTTGCTTTTTTTGTCTTTTTAATTATCTCTAGCATACATCAGCTTGAGACGGTTGCTTAGAAAGCAATTAGGAAATACAGTGGTTCCTCGGGTTAAGTACTTAATTTGTTCCGGAGTTCTGTACTTAACCTGAAACTGTTCTTAACCTGAGGTACCACTTTAGCTAATGGGGCCTCCTGCTGCCGCTGCACTGCCACCACACTATTTCTGTTCTCATCCTGAAGCAAAGTTCTTAACCTGAGGTACTATTTCTGGGTTAGCCGAGTCTGTAACCTGAAGCATCTGTAACCTGAAGCATATGTAACCTGAGGTACCACTGTAAATGATAATAAAATATCCCATTTCTTTAATTGCTGTAGTTTTGCATTTATATCCTACCTTTCACCCAAAGAGCTCAAGGGCATTATCCCCTTCCCCTTTTCATCCTCACAGCTAACCTGTGAGGTAGGCTATGCTGAGAGACTCTCACCCAATGAGCTTCATGGCTGAGGGGGTGGTTTAAACCCGGGACCCCTAAGCCCCAGTCCAACACTCTGGGCTGCTACACTAGGAGCAGGGGGAGTTGGCAACCTGTTCCATAGGAAAAGGCAGCAGCAAGTGAATGGCTCAAGGGAGTGAGAAAGAGGCCGTGGATTCTGGGACTCTGCCTTAGCAGCTTCTTGCCAGTGGCCCATCTAGTCCAGCATCCTGTTCTCACAGTGGCTTAATTAATAAGAATAAGCATAAGAATATTTATACCCCACCCATCTGGCTGGGTTTCCCCAGCCACTCTGGGCAGCTCCCAATGGAATATTTTAAAAAATCTAACATTAAAAACTTCCCTAAAGAGGGTTGCCTTCGGTTGTCTTCTAAATGTCAGACAGGGCAGGTGCCACTACCAAGAAGGCCCTCTGCCTGATTCCCTGATAACCTCAATTCTCACAGGGAGGAAACTGCCAAAAGGCCCTCGGAGCTGGACCTCAGTGTCCTGGCAGAACGATGGGGGTGGAGACGCTCCTTCAGGTATACAGGACTGAGGCCGTTTAGGGCTTTCAAGGTCAGCACCAACACTTTGAATTGTGCTCGGAAACGTACTGGGAGCCAACGCAGATCTCTCAGGACCGGTGTTATGTGGTCCCGGCGGCCGCTCCCAGTCACCAGTCTAGCTGCCGCATTCTACTGTGTTCTGGCTGAACCCCTTGAAAACAAGGAGCACTAAATCCAGTTTAGCATCGCTTGTCGCTAAAGGCGTTGGGCAAAGCCACCCACTCAGTCCTCATTTTCCATTTGTAAATCAGAGAGTGCAATGAGTGGGACATTATGAACTGAAGTTCATAATGATGCTCTGCTAAAGCAAGCCGTATTTGGCTCACAGGTTCAGGTGCTTTTGCAACTCTGCCAGGGGCTCCTTTCCCCACCCTCCCCCCACTATGTCGCTCTGTTTCAAAGCTGCATATTCCACTTGGCCGTTCATTTTAGTGATCTCTCCGTTCTGTTTGTGCCCCCCAGCCCTGGCAGACATTCAGGAGCCTCCTTCTCCTGCCATTTCCCATGTGCCCAGAACAGAGGACAAGGAAATGCACACAGACCGTCACCATGCAGAGCTTCTCAGAATAAAAACCATTCTGAATAAAAACCCACGGGTGAACGGCAGCTTTTCCACACTGCTCAGGGACACCTTGTTCACATTTCTCCGGCGAGACCCGATACTTTGCATAAATGGGCCTTGTTTTTAATGCAAGACAAGATTTTAAAAAGCAAAGCAGGAGCCTGTGTGGCACCAGGGGCCCGTGTTCACACGACAGGCAACTAAAAAGAGGCGTAGGGAAATTGGAGCACTGTGACATAGCTGAACATGGATCTACCCTAAGGTTTTACCAGATTTTTTTCAATGAATCCGGGGACACTTTTCAACTTCAATGGATTTTATATGGGTAAAGGTAAAGGGACCCCTGACCATTAGGTCAGCGCACAGAAATGCTGTTTATCTTCCCACTGCAGCGGTACCTATTTATCTACTTGCACTTTGATGTGCTTTTGAATTGCTAGGTTGGCAGGAGCAGGGACCGAGCAACGGGAGCTCACCCCGATCTTCTGATCGGCAAGTCCTAGGCTCTGTGGTTTAACCCACAGCGCCACCCGCATCCCTAATCCCTCTATATGGGTACTGATTTGTAAATCTGGGGACTGTCCCTGGGAAACGGGGACATCTGGTAACCTTAATCTACCTGCGAAGCTGCAGGTTTGCAACGTGATTGCTCAGCCCTTTGTAACTCACAGTTGGATGTGTGTGGCTCCTAGGAATTGTGCTGTGATGAGAAGCAGTAAGAGTCTACCTACACACAGTTTGCAGAGGCTCCTTCCTGTTTCCTGGGGAAGCAACCCAAACTGTCTCTCCTCCCAGCGCCAGCATCACAGGAGAAGAGCTGGAGAAGAGTACCAGTAAGGCAGCTACGGCCACAGCTTGCCTCTCCAAAAGGCTTTGGGGAAAGGTGATGCTAAAATCCAGTAGCAAGACGAAGGTCTACCAGGCTTGCCTGTTGAGCATGCCTCAACACTTTTCATATGCGCTGCATCAGGAAGATTTGGGGTTTCACATGGCAGGGCAGAGTCTCAAACCAAGATGTGTTCTTCCAAGCCCACATTCCCAGTGTGTTCACACCCCTATCCTGGCTCGGCCATGTCCACAGAATGGAAGATGGCAGGATCCCCAGGGGCGTGCTCTACAGCAGGGGTCAGCAAAATTTTTCAGCAGGGGGCCGGTCCACTGTCCCTCAGACCTTGTGGGGGCTGATATATATTTTGAAGAAGAAAAATTATGAACAAATTCCTATGCCCCACAAATAACCCAGAGATGCATTTTAAATAAAAGCACACATTCTACTCGTGTAAAAACACGCTGATTCCCAGACCGTCCATGGGCCGGATTTAGAAGGCGATTGGGCCGGATCCAGCCCCCGGGCCTTAGTTTGCCATCCCATGCTCTATGGGGAGCTGGTTTTGGGCACCAAGCCCAACGGCAGACCAACTCTGTGTTACAAAGATGTCTGCAAACGCGACATGAAGTCTGGCAACGTTAACACTGCCGTATGGGAATGCTTTGCAGACAGTCACAGTGCCTGATGGTCATTCTGGCCGTCCATCCAAAGCAGTGACCACAGAAGGAATGACGGCTGGGAGTGCGCTGCAGCAACAAAAAGTACAAATGCTATTCTAGGCTGCATCAACAGAAGCATTGTGCCCCGATCAAGGGAAGTCATAGTATTGCTCTATTCTGCCTTGGTCAGACCACAACTGGAGTACTGTGTCCAGTTCTTGGTGTCGCAGTTTAAGGAGGATGTTGACAAGCTGGAAGGTGTGCAGAGGAGGGCAACCAAGATGATCAAGGGTCCGGAAACCAAACCTCATGAGGAACGGTTGAAGGAGCAGGGTATGTTTAGCCTGGAAAAGAGGAGGATTTGATGGCTATCCTAAAGGGCTGCCACATGGAAGATGGAGCAAGCTTGTTTTTTCCTGCTCTGGCAAGTAGGACCCAAACCAGTGGATTCAAGTTAGAAGAAAGCAGCTTCAGATTAAACATCTGGAAGAGCTAGAACTGCTCAGCCGTGGAACAGACTTCCTCAGAAGATGGAGACTTCCTTTCCTTGGAGGTTTTTAAGCAGACCTTGGATGGCCACCTGTCATAAATGCTTTGGTTGTGATTCCTGCATTGCAGGAGGTTAGACACTAGATTACCTGTGGGGTGGCTTCCACCACTACAATTCTGATTCTATATCACTTTTTGGGAGGGACAGTATTTTTGTTTAATGATACCCTAGGAAACGGCTGTAGATTACCGCTAAAGAACCTGCCTTGCATGCAACAGGTCCCAGCATTTCCGTCTAGGGCTGGCAATGCCTCCTCTGAACCTCTGGAGTGCTGCTGCCGGCCAGTGCTGGCATCACTGATCTAGATCGGCAACGCAGCTTCCTAGGCTCCTAAACCACGCTGCCTGCTTCAGAAGCGCTCACTCCATCTTTTAAAAAGGCGGGACGGGATTTACATGAATGTAAAGGTTAACGGAAGGGCCTCCAGAGGACCAGGGCGGGCGGCGGTATTATTTTGCAGAACACCAGCCACTCTTGGCGCATCCTGCGAGTTTAGAGATAACCCTGGCGCCGATCGCACCCCCTCCCCTTGGGACCCCTTTCCCCTTTTCGGCCTGGCACTGTGGACGAGGGGTGCCCGCCCGTCACGCTCTCCCGACCCGCGTGCGCGCCGGACCCCGGAACGCGACTCCCGGGCTCATTCTCACGTTCACTCACACCCCGCTGCAGCACCTCCCGATCTGCAACGCCTCTGCCCCCGAGCCTGTCGCAAGTTGCTCGACGCTTGTCCTTCTTCCCGTCCGATGACAGGCGAAGGGCAACGGGAGCCCCAGGCAACTGAATTCTCCCGGTCGAGCGGGAAGCGGATCTCCCGCGTCGACGCGGATCTGAGCGAAGCCCCTTCCGAAGACGGCACTTGGCTGAGCCTGAGCAACGACGTGGCTCGCCAGCGTTTCTTGCAGTTGTGCGCGACGCACCTGCCCTTTTCTCCCCAGGGAGTGGGGAGTCCCCAAACTCCTCCCGCCACCTCCCCGGATCTGGAGAAGCCACTTTGCAAAGGCGCGTTTCCTCCTCCTCCTCCGCGATTTGCAACAGGGGTCCTCCTCGCTCGCTCGCTCGCTCGCCTCTCTTGCAAATCTGCAGCGCTTGGCGGCGGCGAAGCGGCCGTCACTTACCTCGCTCTCCCTCCAAACGCAGCTGGGATTGCGCGGGGATCTCCCTTCCTGCAGACGGAGAGAGAGGGAGGGAGGGAGGGAGGGAGGGAGGCCGGCTGGGGCGAGCTGGAGAGGGAGCGGGGGCAGCTGGCGAAGCCGTGACGCGCCGGGCGATGGGGTTTGCGCGCCGCCGGCTGGAGAGGCGGGGTGGGGACTGGGGAGAGATCAGGCGAGGCAGGAGGAGGGGTGGGGGGCTCCGATGAGAAAGAGGGGGGCAGTGTTGGGGAAAGTGGGGGCGTGATAGGAAAACAAACCGCAGGAGAAACAAACCACCCCGGTTGCAATTTGACTGGCCCTTCCTCACAACATATTGGCAAGTCTTGCGCGTTCCAGCCTTTGCATCCCTGGCATCCGGAAAATGCTTTTAACAAGCCTTTTCCTCCCAAGAGCGTTCAAGGTTAGGAGCCAAGTATGTTATCCCTGCAGCCGGGAAGGACGTTAGGAGAGCCCTGGGGCCGGATCAGGCCAGGGGCCCCCCTAGTCCAGCATCCTCACAGTGGCCAAGGAGATGGAGAGAAGCCCGTGAGCAAGACCAGAACACCCTCCGCTCCGGGGTTTCCAGCAACTGGTACTCAAATGCACTGAAAACGTACGAGGATCCTGGCTGCTGGATCAGGCCCATGGCTCACCTAGTCCAGCAGCCTGTTCTCACAGCGGCCAACCAGATACCTGTAGGGCAGTGGTTCTTGTAGTCTGGACGCTCAGATTTAATTCATTATGTATCTATTAAGATACAGGTAAACCACCCTTCCATCAAAGTTACTGGAGTGAACAATAAATGGAACCAATCAGGGTCATGCAGCCACAAAATTCACCCGTTAAAAGACAGTGAGGATGGAGTAAGAGAAAGTGACCAGCTGAAAATGCCCAAAGTAGGGTTACCAGACGTCCCTGGTTCCCAGGGACAGTCCCCAGATTTGCACATCTGTCCCAGGACAAATTCCATCTCCGGTTAACACAGCAGTTTGACTTCACCCCTGGAGGCGCTTCAGACAGAAGGATGCTAAAAAAAATATTGTTGATTTTAGTTTATATTTTGTATTAATTAATTTGTAACTAACTGCTATTGGAAACAGAATATTGGACTTAGATGGACCTTTGGTCTGGTCCAGTGTTAGGTTTGGGTGTTAGCTGTTGTGGGGGCTTGGAATCTGTCCCTCAGGGACTGCTGAGCTGCTTCGTCTCTTCTGGCCTTTGAAAGTAGGCAGTTAAGTGGCTATGTCTCTCTGCTTTGAATCATCTCCTCCTGCCCAGTTAATAATCTCTGCCTGAATGAAAGCAGCTTGTTGATCTACGCGTTACTGTCTCGGAAAAGGAAGCTCAGTTCTGGAAACCAGTGTAGAGTTGCCAGGTCAGGAACATCCCAGACCCTGATATTTCAGAACCCAAACCTGAGAGCTAAGGGCATACCACTGGCGCTGTCACAGGGCAGGCACTGGAGATGGAGGTTAATTGGGAGCAGAGGAAGGTAGCCCCCCCTAGTGTCTATGCTGTAATTTGCACCCAGCTCCTGCTAGGCTGAAGTTTCCAAGCTGCATACACAGTCTTCTTTATCTCTCTCTCTCTCTCTCTCTCTCTCTCTCTCTCTCAGAGAGAGAGAGAGAGAGAGAGAGAGATGTGGGAAGAGGGTTTTTGACACTCAGGTTTTGCTTGTGGGTTTCCTGGGGGCATCTGGTTGGCCACCATGAAAACAGGATTTTGGACTACAGTGACCATTGCCCTAATCCAGCCACAGGACTCTTACTACCCTCTTAAGAGCAACCTGAAACTGCCTTTACCTGGTGGAATCTCAGAAAACATTGTATGCGTGTGATCGGTAGGATAACCTGTGATTGGGGTGTGTGGCTTGTTCCTCCCTGTTAGCAAAAGCTAAATAAAGATAGAAGATAAGCAAACATGAACATTTGCTTAGTGAGCTTACTGTACAGACTGCAGAATTCAGCTCTTCTTGGTAGATATATACATAGATAGAATCTGGAAGGGGCATGCAATTATTTTTTCTCCACAGTACCCATTTTTGAAATCCGAGTATTTTGGAGCCTATTATTTGACTAAACCCAAGCCTTTCTTTGTAAGAAATGCTTTTGTTGAGATGCGATTCAATGATGCCTTCTGCAGTCTTGGATGGCTGCTATCGTAAGGTCCCATACGATGGCAGGTTTTGTATTCATGGTCAGCTACAGGCGGAATACATTGCGCATTATTTGGTTAATTTGCCCCTTATACAGGGATCCAAGAGATCAATTTCCAGAATCTTTGCTTGTACATGGCAGTAGGTGCACTTCAGTGCAAATGGTTCAGTTTCTCTTGAGTGTCATTAATAGCTCAGTGACACATGAAGGCCTTCCTTATGCACTGCCCACAAAAAAAGATTTGTAACAGAGGCTTAGATAACATTGCTGTAAGTTGTTCTGGGGACTGATCTGAAGCTGAGCTAGCTTTGAGCTAGCTGACGGTTTTTCTGACCTCTCTTCTTATCACTGGTGTTTGTTTTATATTATTGGTGTATGTTTTTACTATGGTTGCAGTTTGGTAATTATGAAATTGCCATGGCCTTTGGCTAGCACAATGAACTTATGGATGGTTATGATAGTATATAAATGGACTCAGAGTAGAGAGACCCAATTTCAAGCTCAGCCATGAAGCTCACTGGAAGTCTGTGACCGGTCAGTGTCTCCTAACCTACCTCACAGGGTTGTTGTGAGGGATAAAACAGGATTGGGGAGGGATAGCCACATATGCTACCCTTGAATTAAGGGTAGGATAGAAATGCTACAAATAAATAGTCATATTATTATTATTATTATTATTATTATTATTATTATTCTCCTGCCTCTCTGCTTTCTGCGGTTTAAGAGATGCAGTCGTTCTCAGTCTCTGGGACTGCTTGTTATTGGCTTAGCTTTTGCCCTTTCAGAATTAAACTGCATGATGCAGCAGGGTTCATCTCTCTGGGTATTAATTCATGCCTCGTGGCTGTTCCCGTGCCTGGGGAATCCTGGCAGCATGAACAGACACCATTATCATTTTGCGCTTTAGGATTTCTTAATGTGATTTTACGTAGAATCTGCATTGGTAACGAGGAGCCAGACCCAGCTCTTGTTGAAGTGGGCTGTGAACGCCCCGCAGACTAGAGCGGGGGCAGGATCCGGCCTCTAAGGGTGGTGCGAGCCCAAATCTCCCCCTGGCTTTTTTCTCTGCTGGCATCTTATTAAATGCACCAGCAAAGTGCGCAGACTGGAGGTTGAGGGGATTCTTTGCAGACACTTAAAATCCTTGATCTTTTCTGCTCGGCTGCGATTCTGAGGAGGCGCGTTTTCAAAATGTAGGTCTCGTTAGGAAATGATCTAATCCAGCCCACTCCCTTTCCAAAACAACCACCTGCATTACAGAAAGAGGCTGCTGCTTACTGCTAGAGCATCTGTCTTGCATGCAGATGTTCCCATATTCCGTCACCATGAACTCTAGCGAGGGCTAGGAATGTCCAGTCGCAAACCCTGGAGAAGCTTACTCATTTTGTGAGAGTTTATTTGGGTACCTGACCTGGGCTGTAGTCTAACTGGGGAGGGCTGTAGCCCAGTGAAGAGGGCATCATTCTCTCAAGCAGGCGGCCCCGGAATTAATTCCACAGTCAACACCAGAACCTTTAGAAGAGGATTGGACCAATTTGTGGTGGAGAGGGCTATCGTGGTGGCTACTATCCACAATGGCTGTGCTGGAAGGCAGAAAGGCTTCTGAAAAACAGGCGCTGGAAGGCACAGGAGGAGACTGTGGCTCATTTGCTCAGGCCATGCTTGCGGGTTTCTGAGCACAATTCAAAGTGTTGGTGCTGACCTTGAAAGCCCTAAACGGCCTCGGTCCAGTATATCTGAAGGAGCGTCTCCACCCCCATCGTTCTGCCCAGATACTGAGGTCCAGAGCTGAGGGCCTTCTGGCGGTTCCCTCACTGCGAGAAGCCAAGTTACAGGGAACCAGGCAGAGGGCCTTCTTGGTGGTGGCACCCGCCCTGTGGAACACTCTCCCACCAGATGTCAAAGAGAACAACAACTACCAGACTTTTAGAAGACATCTGAAGGCAGCCCTGTTTAGGGAAGCTTTTAATGTTTGATGCATTATGGTATTTTAATATTTTGTTGGAAGCCACACAGAGTGGCTGGGGAAGCCCAGCCAGATGGGCGGGGTATAAATAATAAATTATTATTATTATTATCTGGTTGGCCACTGTGAGAACAGGATGCTGGACTAGTAGGGCTATTGGCCTGATCCAGCTGCAGGCTCCTCTCATGCTCTTAAAGGACTGAAGAGGGGGAAACCCTTTTGGACAGCTGTTTCTGGTTGCAATGCTGGGCTGCATGGAAGCTGCAAGGCAACCTTCCTCCATCCTAGTGTCCTCTAGATGTTTTGAACTCCCCCCCGCCCAATGTATTTCCCAGGTTGGAGAAGCTGGCATAAGGGATCTTCACGTGTTTGCAAGCTGATTGAGATATGACAGACCCGGCTGGAGGCATTTCCCTAGGCGCCCCTCACCGAAATCCAGCGGAGCTTTGGAAAAGCATTGCCACCCTTCCCACGTTTGATTCTGCAAAAGAAACTAGCTGGCAACTCGTGCTCCTTGCAGGATCAAGATGTGGCTTCTATTCCAGTGCAAGCATAAACAGGTTTACTCAGGAGCAAGCCCCACTGAGTGCAATGGGACGTGCTCCCTAGCGAGTATGTTGAAGGTTTCAGACTGAGGATCCTTCAAACCCCCAAAACTCTTGGTAAGCTGGCCTCCAAACCATGGGCATATAGGCCAGGATTTTTGGGGGGTGAGGGCAGGTTTCATGTTAGGTGGCAAGAACCTGCTAATTTAAGTATTTTTATTGGTTTACTTGATTTAGGTGGGGCAGCTGCCCCCCTGCCCCCTCTTGGTTACGCCCATGGTCCAAACTCAAAATGCACCCACATCTTAGCAATTTAAGAAGCTTATAGCAAGGGGGACCGTTGATCGATCCAGCTCACGGCTGTCTACACTGAATGACAGATGCTATCCAAGGTTGTCAGAAGGGTCTCTCCAAGCCCTACCTGGAGATGTCAAAGAGTGACACCTGCATGCCTTCTGCATTCAAAGCTGGCCCTCCCCAAAAACGCTTCTTGAAAGAGGACTTCCGGGTTAGCGCCATCGACTAATGGCGGATTCCCTCTGAGCTCAGTAGGGAACCGGCTCCGCAGGATCGGGTCTTGCCGTGGCGGCGACGCGGGGACCCTCAAAAATCACAGGCGCGGATGCCTGTGAGCGTGGTGACTCGGCGGGCACCATTTGCGCCCCCCCCAAGCCACGAAGGAGCCGGTGCTGAGAGTAGACTGCTTCTCCTGCAGAGTGAAGCCGCAACGCCATTGTCGGAGAGCGCTGACTTTCTCCTTGGAACAATTGGACTCTAAAGCAACAACCCGTGAGTAGTACGGAAATTGGAATCTCAAAGGAAATTTTTGATGAATTAGGCACGAGCGGGGAAGGTTTAAAAAGGAAGTCGCCCCCCCCCTTGTAAATAATTTAAAGCAAAGGACCTGCCAACTAAGGTCAAGAGAATCTTTTTTCTTTTTTGTAATTTCACGGTTTGGCATTATAATAATTTTTACTGGAGGATGAAGAATTAATTTTGGGAGTTGAAGTTTCACACACTCCGGACCCGGGAGTGCCCCACGAGAGAGCCTGTTGACGAAGTATTGAGGAGTTTGACAGCTGTCAAGTTAGCTGTCAAGCTGTCAAGACGGAAAAAGAGAACTTTGTTTCTGCTGGCTATATTTGTTACAATTTGTTGTAAATAAGGAAGGGCTGATACAAATTAACTGTTTTTTTGGATTTAGCTGAAAGGAACATTAAAGAACTAAAATCCCTCTAGAGGGGGTTTAGGGACACTACAAGAATGGCTGGAGGAGGGAAAATCCAGCCTGAATTGGATAGAGCATTTGTTCTCTTGGGAAAGTTACAAGGCCAAATTGATGTTTTGGCTACAAACATTACAACTTTGGGCTTAACAGTAAATAACATTGTTGAATTTGATAAGGATTTGAAACAGGAAGCCTATTCAATTGGACAAATAGAGAAACCTGAGAGTTTTGAGAACATAGAAAAGGAGACATATGTTGCCCCTGAAGAAAAGGAGGAGCTGTAATTTTGCAGATGTCAAAGGAGAGCTGTAATTTTAGGCCTGACAGGATAGCAGCAAAGGAAAATAAAAACTTGATGTGGAAAGTCTGGCCTGAACTGGAGAGTGAAAAATTGAGAGATCTCCTTATGTGGAGATCTGAAGACCGAAGGATTATAAATTTGATTAAGGTGGAAGTTGGAGCTTTGGGGACATTTGGACTGGAAAGGAGTATGAAACAAGAGTTGGAACACCCCATAGGCTTTACTTTCAAGTATGGAGGTCTGGCTGGAAGAAACATGGATCCTGTTGGGCCGGAGCCTCTCCGAGATTTGGGGTTCAACATTAAGGACTATCAAAAAGGCCGGCAGAGAGGAATTGAGAGAGAGTTAAGAGCCTCGGACGTGAGATCTCCAGGCTAATAGTATACTGAGACTGATGGACATTTGCTGGGGACTGAAACCGGGAAAGGGGTGGGTGGAGTTTGGGAATCCAAAGGGTATATAAATATAATTTGTTTTGTTTTCATTTTCTTTTGTTATTTGTACGAAAATTGGGAAAGTCGTGGAAGGGAATTTTGGTCGACTTTAGGAAAAATGTTTAAGAATGAGTATTGATGTATAAGTATTGATGTTTAAGTTTGGATAAGTTATAACTGGTCTTTAAAACGATCTAAATTAAATGAAAATAAGGTTTTGTAAAAATAAACTGAGGAAATGGATGAAAGAGAAAAAGCAAAATAATAACATGTTAAAATAAAGTATTCAAGTTAAAATTGAGAAATAAGTAATAAGGATTTGCTGAGCTAATAATTTAAATTGGAATACAAGAAGGGGAGGTGTGAGGTGTGAGAAGCATGTTAAAAGAAAATAAGCAATTGAAATTTTATGTGTGTTTTTTTCTTTTTAATGGTTTTTAAATTTTGTATTTTTGTATTTTTGTCTTTTTTCCTTTTGTGTCTATATTTGTTTTTGTGTTGCTATTGAAAATGCTAATAAATATTCATTAAAAAAAAAACGCTTCTTGAAAGAACTTACTATCTTAGCCGCAGAAAGCAAGGTTTGGAACATGCACAGACAAGCCATCCAGTCTTGACAAAAGCTTTGGGTTTTTTAAAACAAACTTTAATTGGTAATAAAACAAATCCTCCCTTGCTAATCTGTTCCCTTGCTCTGCAAAGGCAACAGCCAGCAAGTAACGAGCCTCAAACTCAATTGGACCAACCTGGCTGCGATGCTTTCAAAAGGGAGGCCTGAGTTATAAAGGTACAAAGCTGCTCGGCCAAAGAAAACACTTGGAAACCCGTGTGCAATTGCGCCTTACGTCTGAAAGGTACACACGGGGCCTCTAGACTTGAACTTGGTAGTAAAACGCTGCTTACGCACAACTGTGTGCATCGAAAGGAGACGTCAGGAACTCTCACTGCGCACAAGTACAGAATCCAGTCATGTCGTTTGCAGAGCCACCCTGAAACTTCTCAGTATCTGCGCTGAACAGTTTGTTCATTAGAAATTGCAAGCTTTCGGCAGTATGGGCCCCCGAAGACTTTATTAATTGTGTGGTGCTGGTTTTAAATGCGACGCAGTTTCCTTATTTCAAGGCGGATCCACCATTATACATAGGGTTTGACTGAGTTTTGCATTTTAAACCAGGGGTGAAGAGCCAGTGCCCCCCCCCCAAAAAAAGCTGGACTCCCGACTATAATAAGATTCAGCCATCATGGCCAGTGGTGAGGGATGATGGGAGTTGCAGTCCGGCAACATCTGGAGGGCCACAACATCCTCACCAGACTTGGGTGATGTTCTACAAATCAACAACGGTGCGCTTGTCATAATCTCGTCAGTTGCTCCTGGCTTGGGCATCTCTTGATTTTCTTGTGTGAGTTTTAGCTCCGCTTTGATTCCCACCCCCCTTCTCAGATTTGCATCAGAGCTGTCTTCCTCCAGATGAGTTTCATACTAATCCCTACATGACGGTGCCCAAACAAGCAGGAAGACGTGTGGTTTTTTTTGCAAAGTGGCCTTTTAAGTTCTTGGGGTCAGGGGAAGGTCGGCAGGGTCAAGCCCTCCCCAAGGATCAATTCTGTTTTGGAAAGCCGTCAGTAGCAATCTGCTTCATTATCTTCCGTATTCCCTGCAGCGGAGAGGATATCCTGCAAGAGCGACTGAGGGCTCTTTTCCAGGTGATCGCTGCTCCTGTCTAAAGATCTCTGCAAACCCTCCAGGTCCGTCGTCTCTAAGAAAAGGATCAGGCACTCTGGATCCTGGGAAATCCTTTTAGCCGACTCTCCAACAGGAAGGATCAGTTCTTCCTTCTGTTTCTCCTCCCGCTGCTGAGATGTGCTGCCCAGTTCCAAGCTGCTCTCCTCCAGGCGACTGTCTTTGCAAATCTTGGATTTCACGGCTAAAAGGATCTCGCAGGCTTTCAGCGCCACTGGCCTGTCGCAGTCATACAGGGCTCCAAAGAGGAACTCAAAGAGCTTCACTCGGCAAAACGCCTCCAGCAATTTGAGGCGACGGGCAGCCTGGCTGGCAGGTGATGAGTCAGCGGCGTACGGGCAGTCGGAGAGCCCAAGCCGGCCAGACATTTGGGCAGCAAAAACCTTGGCCAGCTCCAAGCCGCTGACCTTGACTTCCCAGTCCAAGTCTCTGTCCACGGCTTGGATCGCTCTGGAAACAAACTGCTCAGGGTCAGCCAGGACTTCCGGGTGGCCGTCCCGTAGCCAGTCAATGAAGACGCGGATCACAGCTCTGCGGGGGAAGCCTTCGGAGTCAGCGGACAGGATTTCCTGCAAGCGAGCCCCAACGCTGGCCTTGAAGGACAAGGAGAAGAGATGGGGGGGATTTGAACACTGTTTGCAAGCTATGCTAGGTGGGGGGAGAAACCCACATCGTGTTAACTCCCGCGGCACCAGGGAAACATGGTGCACATTCTTCCCCTACCAAAGCAAACCCATTCTCCTTATACAAGTTAGAAGTTAGATTAGCCTCAACCAGAGCCAGGGCCTTTTCAACACTGGCTCATGAGACCAGGCCCTGCAGGATCTGATTTCTTTCTGCAGGGCCTGTAAGACAAAGTCGTTCCGCCTGGCCTTTGGCTTGGAATCAATTTGATTCCCTTACCCTCTTTCTTTTTTCCTTTCTCCTCCTATTTGGGGAGTTCCCTGGCTTTTTTCTGGCCCATGTAGGACCAGACTGGATAGTTAGCCTTGGTGAAGATTTGACGTTTTCATCCCCCCCAAAAGTTTTTGATTTGAGTTTCCATTGAAATGAGGCTGCATTTTAATGTTTTAATATTTTAATGTTGTATTTTAATCTTGTTTTTTAAGTTGTATTTCAATCAATTTGTTTTTATATCAGTTGTTAGCCGCCCTGAGCCTGGTCTTGGCTGGGGAGGGCGGGGTATAAATTATAATTATAATTATAATTATAATTACTACAGCCGAATCCATTCTCCTTATACAGCCAAAACCATCACCCCACAAGGTCTGCAGAAATAAAGAAGTATTTGCAGGGTGTGTTGAACCCTAAGGTTGTGAGGACTGAGTGTGCTGAGTGGCTATTTCATGTTGGCTGATTTTTGGGGGGAAGGGGGTGAAGAGAAAACCAGAGGGAAGAGAGAATGGAATGTTGTGGCAAAGGCCATGGAACGCTGAACAGGAGTACTGTGCCCTGCAAGGTTTCATACCCTGGGAGGGATGCTTTAAGTTGAGATTCCTGCACAGCAGGGGGGTTGGTCTAGATGACCCTCGGGAGTCCCTTCTAGCTCTAAGATTCTATGATTCTAAAAGCACTTTGAACTGAGCCCAGAAACTCAAGAACTAACCATTGCAGTTGGTGTAAGATTGGTGCGATGAGCTCCGATCGCTGCACACCTACCGACCTCCTAGCAGCCGGATTTTGTTTCAATATCCTATCTATTGCTTTTAGTACAGTTGTACCTTGGAAGTCGAACAGCCTAGTTCTCAAACATTTTGGCTCCCAAACGATCGAAACCTGGAAGTGACTGTTCCGGTTTTCTAATGTTCTTTCAGAAGCCAAACGTCCAATGGGGCTTCCGATTGGCTGCAGGAGCTTCCTGCAGCCAATCAGAAGCTGAGCTTTGGTTTTCGAACGTTCTGGAAGTTGGAAGGACTTCCGGGGCAGATTCCGTTCGACTTCCAAGGTATGACTGTATTTCTAGGCTGCCCTTTCAGGGGAAACCCACCTAAAGCAGCCGCCCCACCCCCGTAAACAGAGCTGTAGTCTTCTGGTCTGAATGCGCCCCCCCCCCCCGCCTTGCCACGTGAAAAGGCAGGGACAAAAACGTGCTCAGCAAAGAGGACTGTACCTCTTTGTTGCTGCCATTGTTCTCTGTGCCAGGCTTCTTTGAGTCAGCGCTAGTAAGCAAGGAAAACTGCCCCAAGGCTTCGACTGCACTGGCTCGCACGTAGCTTTCTGGGTCGGCCAGGAGACCCTCTGCCAGTGGCAGCACTTCTGAAGAGAGAAGCTCTTGCCAGAACCACTCCTGTCCTGTGTAGAGATGAAAACAAAAAAGGGGGGGGGAATAAACAGTGCCTGATCCCACCAGCCCTTTGTCCCTACCATTAAAGAAAATGCCTGGCCCCGGACAGATCTTGCCAAGAGCACACAGGCTTCCTGGGAAGGCTCACAGTCTCCAGACTGGCCCCCGCAGCGCACAGAGGTCATAATTTGCTCCGTCAGATGTACTGATGCCTGGAATCCTGAACAGGGAAGCGCTCCACACTGCAACGTTTTGTTGCAGTCGTTTCTGGTTTGCATTTAAAGTCACCAACCGGAATGGCTTTAAAACCGGGCGACAAAATCACGGAGGAATAAAGCTGTAGATGGTTTGTATGCCTCTGATTGCCAGTTGCTGCGAATCACAAGCAGGGAGAGGGTTCTTTTACTCATTACTTACGAGCTGACCGACTGAGAGAACACGATACTGGACTCAGTGGGCCTTTTGCCTGGTCCAGCAGCTAGACTCCCGTTATGTTGTCATTGCAAAACCCAAAAGCAGGGGTGGAGGCAGTTGTGCAGCCAGGAATTCTTTTTGCTGAGACATTCCTGGCAAGGAAGTGTCAGCTAACCGGGAGCTCATGGGCAGAGAAAGCCCCCAACCAGAAGCTCATGAAGTGTGAGAGCCCCCACTTCCCCACTATCCCTCCTTCTCCACCCCCAATCAATGCATGCATTTTATTCACTGACTCCATTTATAATTCACCCAATAAGTGAAGTTGTCTGGGTGACGTACTGGTTAAAAGAAATTAAAAACACAGCTCCACTAAAACACCCTTTCCGTAGCAGCACACATAAAACGCATGAAGCCAAAAGCCTTATCTTAGCAGATAGCAACATGGCTCTTGAAATATTTTGTATAATACAGGGAGCCATGAAAACAATCTTCCCAGAGGTTTGGGGGGGGGGGAGAAAAACCCCTCCGTTCTAAAATTGCCATGAATGCAAGGATTAATCAAGCCTTCCAGCTGGTTTGGATTACAACTCCCATCATGCCCACTTAGCCTGGCCACCACACATGACACAAAGTGTAGAGCAGAAGAGCAGGGCTAGCCCAAAATGTCCCGGCGAGTCACAAGGAAAGGCCTAGCAAACTATGTTGGGCCAGCAGTCCTCCTCTCCTGTCAGGGCCGTCTTTAGCATATGTGCCCAGCGCCCCCAAATTTAGTCAGTTTGGTGTGCATGGCACCGTTGAGTCTGACAAGCGCTGCCGTTGTGAATGACAAGCGCTGCTGCTGGCGCGGTTTTGGTAAATGAGCGCAAAAAGTCAAAAGTCCTGTAGTGAATCAGTAGGTTATACATTTCGGTAATACCTAGGTATATACCGTATTTTTCGCTCCATAAGATGCACCTGACCACAAGACGCACCTAGTTTTTAGAGGGGGGATGCAAGAAAAAAAAATTCTTTAAAGGGAGCGCTGAGCAGAGCCTGTATGCATCCCAGGCTCTGCTCAGCGCTCCATTTTACAAGCCGCACGGAGCATGTGCTCTTGGGGGCTTTTCCGCACGGCTCGTGAAAGGGAGTGCGGCTCTTGGGGGCTTTTCCGGGAGGTGGGGGAAGGGACTGAGGGGCTAAGCCAGAAACTAGAACAGCAAGAGGGAGCGCTGTGCAGCGATCCCTTTTGCTGTTCTGGCTTCTAGGAGAGCTGCACAGCCTGCATTCGCTCCATAAGACGCACACACATTTCCCCTTACTTTTTAAGAGGGAAAAGGTGCGTCTTACAGAGCGAAAAATACGGTATGTGTTTTGTTTTTCTAGCTCGATCAAAATTATTTATTATTTTGTAACAAGTAGATAGTTAAGAGCTTAGGCGGCTTCAGTGGCAGGTGGATGGTGCCCCCTAGAATTCAGCGCCTGGGTGCCCCGCACCCCTTGCACACCTGGGTAAAGACGGCCGTGTCTCCTGCTTTAGCTCATCAAGCCCATTGAGGGTTGTGGACTCTCCTCCCTTGGAGGTTTCTAAGGAGAGGCTGAATGACCGTCTGTCACGGATGCTTTAGCTGAGATTCCCACATTGCAGCAGGTTGGACCAGAGGATGCTCAGGGTCCCTGCCGCTCATTCTATGCTTCTAAGGCGGACTGCTCCTTCGTCACCCAGCTGTGCTCCCCACCTACAGGTTCTGCCTTCCCTGCACTTACCTCTCAGGCGCTTCATTGCTTGCGTGAGATGCTCCAGGGCCGAGTCGCGCACTTCCCAGCTGGGGCTGTGCATGCGCTTCTGCAAGACAGGCAGCATGTCTGCTCCAAAGGGGTGGGAGACAGAGAGGGCGTCACAGACAGAACTGTTGCAGTTTATAAAACAACATCAAGTCTGCCACACTTTACACATTGCAAGTAAAGTCCCATTGAACTTAATGGGGGGGTCACTTCTTTCCTCCCCCCCTTTTAATTTTAAATTTTAATTTTATTTTGACAAAGTTATAATCATAAATAAATAAGAATAAAAATGTGCTCCCCGCCACCAAGACCATTCCATTGTAACTACCCAACATCCCAAAATTTCAACACCTCTTGCGATGGTTTGACCCCCTTTCTGTTTTAACAGTACAAATTCTACAAACACCCTCCATATCTCCTCAAAATAATTTTTCCTGCGTATTCCACATCTTACCTTAATGGTACATGTCAATTTATCATTAATAGCTATACCCCACACCTCTTTATACCGTTCTTCCATTTTATATTCTGCTTGCCCCTTTCACTACCTAGCTATAATAACTTGTGCAGCTGTCAATAAATTTGTGAGCAAGCCCTTCAGAGCCTATATACCTTCCACCCCATCGTAAATTGTTGATAATGCTGCCTCTGGACTTTCGGTCAGCTTTAACCCAGTGGCCTGGGGGTCACTTCTGAGTAGAACAGCCCTGTAAGTTACAACCCCATCTGCATCTGGGGGGGAAGACAAGTGAAAATCCCCAGGCCACACTGAACTCTTTGAAGGAAGATCACAAAAGAAGGGGAACAGTGTGGCGTTTTTTTACAGCAGGTTCGTGCTCTGGGTTTGAGATTCCCCACCCCTGCCATAAATAAGAATCTAGTAAGAGCCCTGCAGGATCAGGCCTGTGGCCCATCTATTTATTTTTTTTAATCATATTTATTAGGTTTTTAACAAAAAGAAAAAAGGTTACAAAACAGTACACGGTAAACAAAAAACACAAAAGGAATACAAAACCCAAAATTTAACATAAAAAGAAAAGATGAAAAAATAAAAATCCCTCATTCTGATATCTTATCATTCATTTGCTTATTTTCATGACTTCCTCACGCCTCCCTTTTTTGTATTCCAGTTAAATAGTTAGTTCAGCAAATCCATACCCTCTTTATTTACTCTTTATTAACTCTTAATTCTTTGTCTTCACCTAATATAACTTCAAATTTTCATCTAATATCGATCCAATTTTACATACTCCTATTTTACCTTATTGCTAAAACCACTTCATTTCATTCCAGCATCATTAACATTCAAAAATTTTATAGTGTTTCTGTAAATAATCTTTGAATTTCTTCCAGTTCTCTTCCACCAACTCTTCTCCCTGGTCTCGGATTCTGCCAGTCATTTCCGCCAATTCCATATAGTCCATTACTTTCATCTGCCATTCTTCCAAGGTGGGTAAATCTTGTGTCTTCCAATACTTCGCGATGAGTATTCTTGCTGCTGTTGTTGCATACATAAAGAAAATTCTGTCCTTCTTTGGCACCAATTGGCCGACTATGCCCAGGAGAAAGGCCTCTGGTTTCTTCAGAAAGGTATATTTAAATACCTTTTTCAATTCATTATAGATCATCTCCCAGAAAGCCTTAATCCCGTGGCCCATCTAGTCCAGCATCCTGTTCTCATGGTGGCCATCCAGACACGTGTGGGAAACCCACAAGCAGGACTTGAGTGCAAAAGCCCTTTCCCCTCCTGCAATTTCCACCGACTGGGATTCAGATGCCCCGCTGCCTTTGACTGTGGAGGCAGCCCAGAGCCATCTCTCCCTCCAAGAATTTGTCTACTCTTCTCGGTCCAGTATACCTGAAGAAGCGTCTCTACCCCCACAGTTCTACCCAGACACTGAGGTCCAGCGCCAAGGGCCTTCTGGCAGTTCCCTCCCTGCAAGAAGTGAGGTTACAAGGAACCAAGTAGAGGGCCTTCTCGGTGGTGGCACCCGCCCTGTAAAACACCCTCTTGTCAGATGTCAAGGAAATAAACAAGTGTCTGACTTTTTGAAGACATCTGAAGGCAGCCCTGATTAGGGAAGCTTTTAATGTTTGATGCATTACTGTATTTTAATATTGTGTTGAAAGCCGCCCAAAGTGGCTGGGGAAGCCCAGCCAGATGGGCAGGGTATAAATAATGAATAAATTATTATTATTATTATTATTATTATTATTATTAAAGCCACCTGGGTTGGTTACCATCGCTGCTTCCTGTGTCGGGGGGGTGAGTTCTGTAGTTTAACTTCATGCTGGACAAAGAAGTAAAGGGGATACCTCGGTTTAAGAACAGCCCTGTTTACGAACGATTCGGTTTACGAACTCTGCAAAACCGGAAGTAGTGCCCCAGTTTGCGAACTTTTTTTTTTTATAATATTTATTAAATTTTAGTTTAACAATAAAATACATAAATAATAACACAATCTTTTCCAATATCCACATTTCATATTCATCTTTGGACTTCCTCACAACCCTTGTTCCTGCTTTCTAAACTCATAAATTTTACCAGCAAATTATTAACTTGGTTTAATTCATATAATATAATTTTCCAATATTAATATCTCAAATTTTGGGATTTAACATACTCTTATTGAAACTTAATCATAAAATGTTACTTATCCAAAATTTATCTTTTCGTCTTCCAATTAAATTTAAATTTATATTCTTTATAACTAGTTTGTTGAAGCCATGTTTTTGCTAATCTTACATCTTTCTTAACATTCATACAATTTACAATATTTTTGTAGATAGTCCTTAAATTTCTTCCAGTCTTCCTCCACCAGTTCTTCTCCCAGGTCTCGGATTCTGCCAGTCATCTCCGCCAATTCCATATAGTCTATCAGTTGCATCTGCCATTCTTCCAGTGTGGGTAATTCTTGAGTTTTCCAGCTTTTAGCGATGAGTATCCTTGCTGCTGTTGTAGCATACATAAAAAAGATTCGGTCCTTCTTTTGCACGCTCTGATCAACAATGCCTAAGAGAAAGGCCTCTGGTTTCTTAAGGAAGGTATACTTAAATACCTTTTTCAGTTCATTATAAATCATTTCCCAGAAAACCTTCACTCTAGGGCAAGTCCACCAGAGGTGAAAGAATGTTCCTTCAGCTTCTTTACACTTCCAACATTTATTATCAAACACATGGTATATCTTTGCAAGCTTGACTGGAGTCATGTACCACCTATATATCATTTTCATAATGTTTTCTTTCAAGGCATTACATGCCGTAAATCTCAAACCTGTGGTCCATAACTTTTCCCAGTCAGCAAACATGATGTTATACCCTATGTCCTGTGCCCATTTTATCATGGCTGATTTGACCGTTTCATCCTGTGTATTCCATTTTAACAGCAAGTTATACATTCTTGAAAGTATCTTAGAGCTGGGTTCTAACAGTTCTGTTTCTAACTTTGATTTTTCCACCTGGAATCCTATCTTTTTGTCCAACTTAAAAACTTCTTTAATCTGAGCATAATGTAGCCAATCTCGCACTTTATCTTTTATTTTCTCCATACTCTGCAACCTCCAGTTATCTCCATCTTTTTCTATTATTTCCCAATATTTCAGCCATTTGGCCTCCATATTGAGTTTTTTCAGGGCCTTAGCCTCCATTGGTGATAACCACCTTGGGGTCTTGTTTTCCAATAAGTCTTTATATTTCAACCAGACATTAAATACTGCTTTTCTGACAACATGGTTCTTGAAAGTCTTATGTATTTTAGCCTTGTCATACCACAGATATGCATGCCAACCAAACGCATTGTTGAATCCTTCCAAATCTAAAACATCAGTGTTCTCAAGAAGTAGCCAGTCTTTCAACCAGCAGAAAGCTGCTGATTCATAATACAACTTTAGGTCTGGCAGGGCAAAGCCCCCTCTTTCTTTAGCATCAGTTAATATCTTAAACTTAATTCTGTGCTTTTTGCCCTGCCAGACAAATTTTGAAATATCTCTCTGCCACCTCCCAAAACACTCCATTTTGTCCACAATCTGCAAAGTTTGAAACAAAAACAACATTTTTGGCAATACATTCATCTTAATAGCAGCAATACGTCTTGTCAAGGAAAGTTTCAATCTTGACCAAACATCTAGATCCCTTTTAATTTCAGACCAACATTTTTCATAATTGTCTTTAAATAAATTCCTGTTCTTCGCTGTTATGTTTACTCCTAGGTATCTTACTTTTTTAACCACATTTAATTCTGTCTCTTTCTGAAACCTTTCTGATTCTGAAGAAGTCAATTTTTTTTCTAAGACCTTGGTTTTTTGCTTATTAAGTTTAAATCCCGCCACTCGACCAAACTCATAAATCAGTTGCAATACCCTTTTCGTACTAGATTCTGGCTCCTGTAGGGTCAAAACTAGGTCATCTGCAAATGCTTTCAGTTTATATTGTTTCGCTCCGACCTGGATACCTTCCACCAACCGGTCTCCTCTGATCATATTCAAGAGCACTTCTAGGACCGATATAAATAACAAAGGGGATATAGGGCAACCTTGTCGTGTTCCTTTTTCAATTCTAAACTCTTCTGTCACCACATTGTTAACTATCAGTTTTGCCTTTTGCTCTGAATAAATTGCCTCTATCCCATTGTAAAACCCCCGCCCCACTCCCATTCCTTCCAAATTTTTCTTCATAAACTTCCAGGAGATATTATCAAAGGCCTTCTCCGCGTCTATAAATATCAAGACTGCTTTTGTATTAATGTTTGTTTGCAAGAGTTCCAAAATATCAATAATGTTCCTTGTGTTTGCAAACAAATGTCTACCTGGGAGAAAGCCTGCCTGGTCCTTGTGAATTACTTCATTTAAAACTTTTTTAAATCTACTTGCTAAAATGTCTGCAAATATTTTATAATCCACATTTAGGAGGGAGATGGGGCGGTAATTCTTAAGTTGTGTCTTTTCAGTTTCTAGTTTGGGTATCAATGTGATGAAAGCTTCTTTCCACGACCAGTTTGCGAACTTTACCTCAGTCTAAGAACGGAATCCGAACGGTGGAAGGGCACCGGCGGTGGGAGGCCTCATTAGGGAAAGCGTGCCTCAGTTTAAGAACGCTTTTGGTTTAAGAACGGCCTTCCGGAACGGATTAAGTTCGTAAACCGAGGTACCGCTGTAATTTCTTTTCTCTGTCATCAGATTCACCGGATGTCCAGTACACTGGCTGTAATGCTCCATACACCAGAAACAGGCCTGCAAATTTACCTCTGAGAAACTGTTTGTGCCGCTGGAAGTCGCCTGCGGAGTCAGATGCTTCTGAGGTGCTTGGAAACCACTTCAGCGTTGCTTGGAATGCCTTCTTCAAAACCTGAAAGAGAGAAAAATCTGCTATGATTAAATGGGCACAAGATGTTGGACATAACATTATGATGGCTGACTGGGAACAGTTATGGACCACAGGTATGAAGTTTACGGCATATAATGCCTTAAGAGAGAATATAATGAAAATGATCTACAGGTGGTACATGACGCCAGTCAAGCTTGCAAAAATTTATCATTTGCCCGATAATAAATGTTGGAAGTGTAAAGAGATTGAAGGTACATTCTTTCACCTTTGGTGGACATGCACAAGGATTAAGACTTTCTGGGAGATGATTTATAATGAAATGAAAAAGGTATTTAAATATACCTTTCAGAAGAAACCAGAGGCCTTTCTCCTGGGCATGGTCGGCCAACTGGTGTTAAAGAAGGATAGAACTTTCTTTATGTATGCCACAACAGCAGCAAGAATACGTATTGCAAAATACTGGAAGACAGAAGATTTACCCACCCGGGAAGAATGGCAGATGAAGGTGATGGACTATATGGAACTGGCGGAAATGACTGGCAGAATCCGAGACCAAGGAGAAGAGTTGGTGGAAGAAGATTGGAAGAAATTTAAAGTTTATTTACAGAAACATTGTAAAATTAAGGAATGTTAGAAGGATGTTGGAATGAAGTTATGTAGTTTTAGCAGAAATGATATAAAGGATTAAGCAAAAATGGATAGTTAATTGGTGAAAGAAGAGAGTGTAAAATTACAGTATGTTAAGATAAATTATTAGGATAAAAACAAAGATGGAAAGGATTTGCTGAAATATCTAATTGAACTAGAATACAAAAAAGGGAGGTGTGAAGAGGTCAAGGAAACAAGCAAATGAAATATAAGTTACGGGAAGGTTTGATTTGTTTTCTTTTTTCTTTTTTCTTCTTTTCTTAATTGTTTGTATTTTTCTGGGTTTTTTATTTTTTGCTTGTCTGTATTCATGGTGATGTATTGTCTTGTTTTTTCTTGCTTAATTTAGTGTTTTCTTTTTGTAATCTTTAAAACTGGAATAAATATTATTTTTAAAAAAAACAAAAACAAAACCTGAAAGAGAGAAAAGGGGGATGCCGTGAAAGAAACCCCCCAGGATGACCAATATCCTGCTACTTTGACTCTGGCCATGCCCAAATCACTCCTTTTGCAACCAAGAACCAATGTGGTGTAGCGGCTGGACGGTCTGGCTGCTACCTAGGAGCCCAGGGCTCAGCCGCCATGAAACCCCCTGGTTGGCCTTGGGGGGCCCAGTCGCTGCCTCTCTATCTAGCCTCCCTCACAGGGTTGCTGTGCGGATTAACCAAGGAGGGAGAGAAAAACCTTCCCCACCTTGAGCCCCTGCTTCCGACTCAAGAATCCAAACTTACAGCGGGGCTGCTATCTGGACTCTTCAGGTACACAAGGAGGATGTCAAAGATTTGTTCCATGACTTCGTCAGAAACTGAAGCTAAAACACACAGAGAAGAACAGCTGGGAGTTATTTTATTTACTTATTTATTTACTTTGCAATTTATACACTGCTCTTTAACCAAAGATCCCAGGGTGGTGTACAACACTAAGGAAAAAATATATAATCAGGAACTACACGGAACTCTGGAACTCACTGCGGCAGTTACAAATATGAATATGCATATCTATTTTAAAGGGAAGGGTGGTTCCAAATGGGGGGTCCTAGAATTGCCCCCCACCATAAAAAATGCAACTAATTTTGCAACCTGTTGTGTTTGTGCTACAAGCTTCAAACGTCTCAGGGGCTGCCACATGGAAGATGGAGCCAGCTTGTAGAAAAGACTCTCTCTGGAGGTGGTGGGTGTGGGAATGTTCAGGGAGGCAGGAGAAGATATATTGTTTATTAATATCCTTCCTAACTTGCACTTGCAAGATCTATAACTTAACAGTGTTTTAACATTCCCTTTTGAATGCACAGCAGGTAGCTGGTTGCCAGCTTGTTTAAGCTTCTCAATATAGATTCCTGGTAAGATCCTTTCCCTCTTAAAAGAATAAACACGCCACAATGTTGTGTTAAGTATATAAAAGTAGTTTACTCATATTCTGTTCACATTTGGATCCCAGAAGGCAGACTTAGTTACAAAGATATATACATGTGGATCTACCCCACATGGGGGGGGGGGTTTAATCCCAGTGACTGCAGACTGGCAGTCACTGCAGTTCAGATGATGAAAGGAAGATGGAGAAGGAGGGCTGCGTGCCTTGTGCTTTTGTTACCTGCACAGGTAAGCTCACGCCCACCTCTAGTCACATGCAAGAGGAAGTATGTCCCAGTCCAGGAGGAAACAGGAAGTTCAGACTGGCTGGACCAAACATCCCCTTGCATGTCCACTCTAGGAAAACAAGGAATGTTGTATTTGACTGCTCCTTCCTTCCTTGGAGGTTTTTAAGCAAAAATTTGATTTTCTGCTGTTAGGCAAAGACCACAAGACAACCCAGATTGTTGCCAGATTCTGCACACAGATCTGTAGGTGCAGACCATTCCCTGATTCAATCTAGTTTGTTAAGAAAATTCTCAAATTCTGATCCATGGGCGACTCTGGGTCATTTCTCTAAGGTAGTCTACCGTTATTTTTCGCTCCATAGGGCACACCGGACCATAGGGCGCACCTAGTTTTTTTTTTTGGGGGGGGGAAATAAAGAAAAATTTATTCCCCCCCTAAGCCCGAAAGATCAAAGAAGCCAAGACTTTTTGGCTTCCTCTATAGCTACGCACAACCTCTCCAGCCGGGAGAGGTTGTGCACGGCTTCGTTTTTAGCCGCGGGGCTGGGGCGGGAGAAGCCCGAGCTTCCCCCGACTCCAGCCCCCAGAACAGGCTGCTATCCGCAAGCCTTCGGAGCCCGGCGGGAACTCCTGCCACGCTCAGAGGGCTTGCGGAGAACAGGCTGCTATCCGCAAGCCTTTGGAGCCCGGCGAGAACTCCTGCCGTGCTCAGAGGGCTTGCGGATAGCTGCTTGAAGCCTGGAGAGCGAGAGGGGTCGGTGCACACCGACCCCTCTCGCTCTCCAGGCTTCAGCGAAAGCCTGCATTTGCCCCATAGGACGCACACACTTTTCCCCTTCATTTTTGGAGGGGGAAAAGTGTGTCCTATAGAGTGAAAAATACGGTATTTTTTTAAAAAAAATTATGTGTTTATATGCCTATCACACTTTTAAACTTAAAATCCATTGTTGTATATTGTTTTAAATGTTTGTTTTGCTATTGGGATTGTAGTTCCATTTGTGTTTCTCAAGCTGGTCTCTGACCGTAATAAATTCCATGTACTTACTTGCCCAGCGAGACAGAGCTCCCAGGAGGCCCATGGCTGCCCGCTGAACTCGGAAGCAGCCGACCAGGAAGTTGCCGATCTTAGCTGCCAGAGAGGAGACCGGAACGGCGAGGCCAACACAGAACTGCAGAACAGTCACCACGGACTGTAGCAAAGGCTCATGGGGAAACTCCACTGCCAGAGAGGCCTGGTGAAGAAAAGGGATAAATGCAATCTCAGCCAATTTGCTAGAGGTGTCTTATACACAGGCTTCTGGGTATGCGGCAGCCCCACTGCACAGGGGCAAAATTCGGTAAGGAAGCCAGAGTTCAGCATCTCAAGAGATTCAGTTCGATACTGCACAGGGATGGTACATTTAAAGCCCGGGGAGCTGCATTTTTCCTCCACTCTTCAGCAGGAAAGGCTCCCAGCGTGGCTTACAAATATTAATAACAAGAGAGTCCCTGCCCACTCGGCCTATAATGTAAAAGATGCAGCACAAAAGGAAAGAGAGAAGAGGAGGGAAGAGGAAAATAAGTAAGTACAGGCACCAGTTCTTAAAAGTTCTTCTAATGACCTTTTCCCTATAAAAAGCTCAGGGAGAAGGAGGAGCCAAAGGAGGCTGGGTCTTTGCTTATCTAGATCTTACCACATACTGGACTTCCTCCAGATGAGCCAGAGTCTGGCACAGGAAACTGACACACGAGGCCCTGGAGGACAGAAGAGACTCCACAGAGGCAGATTCAGGCGGCAAACCTGGAAGTGGAGAAAGGGAAGCCAGAGGACACCAAGAGAGCAAAAGGCTTCTCTGACATGGCGAGCAAAAGCCGCCTTCCCCAACCTGGTGCCCACCAGATATTCTGGACTACAACTCCTAACAGCTCCAGCTAGAGCAGCCTGGCTGGGGATGATGGGAGTTGTAGTGTAAAGCAGTTGTAGGGTACCAGGATGGCAGAGGCTGGCTAAGCGTACGCAGAGGGGGAAGAAAGTTATTTTTTGTCCAGTGCACTCCCAAACAGAAGGGGACAGAATCCACCTGGGACATTCCAGCAAGGCCTGTTGTTCTTTGGATTGGGGCCCAGGCGAAGTATTTCAGGGCCTGTCAACTGTACTTTGCTCCCTTAACCCAGTGTTTCCCAACCTTGGGCCTCCAGCTGTTTTTGGACTACAACTCCCATCATCCCTAGCTAGCAAGACCAGTGGTCAGGGATGATGGGAATTGTAGTTCAAAAACAGCTGGAGGCCCAAGGTTGGGACACACTGCCTTAACCCACCCATCCCGCTTAATGCAATATGTGCACATAAGAAACTAGGAAGAGCCTGCTGAATCAGGCCTATGGCCCCCCCAATCCTGTACCCACAGTGGCCATGCAGATGCCCCCAAGGGAAGCCCCAAAGCAGGCCCCGAACACAAGCGCCCTCTCCCCTCCTGTGGCGTCCAGCAATTGGTATTCGGAAGCAATTGCTGCCTCCTACCGCGGAGGCAGAGCCGAGCCACTGTGGCTGGTAGCACTGAGCTCTGAGGTCGCATCCTAACTCAGCAACGCACCTGGGAATTCTAAGGATGGAGAAGCGCCTCTCAAGACACAGCCCATTGGCTGCAGCAAAAGGCCCAGACCTTGCACCTGGATTGCCTGTGGGCTTGAAGGAGGAGAGGGAGCAGGTTAGATCTCTCTTGCATCTGCAGCAAGGCAGCATCTCTAGGGTTTTGATGCAGGTTAAAGCTTTAGTCCGTATGTTAATGCAAATGCATGCACCAACGCAATAGTCCCGCCTTCCTCAGCCAGGTGTTTTGGGTATCAGCCCAGCTTGCAACTGCAATTTGTGAGGGGGGGAGAGGGGGGGAGGGCAGGAGAGGCAAGAACAGCAAGGAAAGTGCAGCTCTCTCCTGTGCTTGGGGCACAATCCTTTGCCATTTTAGTCAGAAGTAAGTTCCATTGCTTTCAATGGGTCTTACTCCTCGGCGAAAGGTACACAGGGCTGCAGCCTTAGACTTCGTTGCCTCTGCGGGTGAAAGCTAGGAGGTTAAGCATGGCTTCATAGAAAAGGCCAGCTTGAGGAGGGATTCTGGTGACTGGGAGTGGCCGCCGAGACCATCATCATCATTTTTAATTTGTATACCATGTTTCTATCTTACAATACTCAAGGTGGCTTACAAGCTGAAGAAACAAAAAAATGTACCGATACATCTTATAACAATCTAATGCAATACAAAAATGTGATAATAAAACATAACGCCGGTCCAGAAAGACCTACACTGGCTCCCAGTATGTTTCCAAGCACAATTCAAAGTGCTGGTGCTGACCTTGAAAGCCCAAAATGGCCTCAAAGGCCCAGTAGACCTGAAGGAGCATCTCCACCCCCATCGTTCAGCCCGGACACTGAGGTCCAGCTCCGAGGGCCTTCTGGTGGTTCCGTCACTGCGAGAAGCGAGGTTACAGGGAACCAGGCAGAGGGCCTTCTCGGTGGTGGCGCCCGCCCTGTGAAACACCCTCTTGCCAGATGTCAAGGAAATAAACAAGTGTCTGACTTTTTGAAGACATCTGAAGGCAGCCCTGTTAAGGGAATTTTTTAATGTTTGATGTTTTATCATGTTTTTAATCTTCTGTTGAGAGCTTCCCAGAGTGGCTGGGGAAACCCAGCCAGATGGGCAGGGTATAAATAAATTATTATTATTATTATTATTATTATTATTATTATTATTATTATTATTTTATCTGTTAAAGGAAAACAAGGTCGAACAAAATACTTAATGGCTTAGGCTTTAATGTTGAAGGGAACAAATCCCTACCAGGCTTCAAGTTTCAGGAGTCCCAAGGCCAGAGGGCCTGACTGGGAGAGGCTCAAGGTCTTCAGAGCAAGTGCCACCAGCTTCCAGAGGCTGCATTCGGGGCAGCTGAACGCAGGAGACCTACAGGAGGGAGGAAGATGCATTAGTGTGCACGCATAACCTTTAGATATGTATTTGTTGTTGCCAGCAGTCTGTCTCAAGAGACCATGGCATGTGCCTCCGGGGGTGAAATCAAACTGCTGGAGAATCGCGGCGCCTGCTGTGGCTGCAGAAACCTGGAACTCATAACTTTTGCCTCCCGTGCTGTTTTTGCTGTGTTAGCAGCAATGAAGTAACCTCCCTAGGCACAATCTTGGGCAGTGGAGGTGCTGGGCTGCCCAGGCAATAAGGCCCGTCCCCCTGGCCAAGCCTTGCTGAAGTGGTCCAAAGGAAAGCAGAGCAAGACGTTTGGCACCAGCTGGGCTGCAGGAGTTGCAGGAAGGAGGAGTACAAGGCGCCACCCAAGAGTCTTAGGGACGCCACTCCTGATTTGTGTAGGATTTACTCCTCAGCCTTTTCTTCTCCTGAAGAATGTAGTGGAGATTTAGAATCTGAGTTTTCTTTCTCCTAGATGAGTGACTTTCCTAGGGGTGGGTGGGGCAGGTGGAGTTGTGGCAAATGAAGGCCTCTCCCCAAGCCACCCTACTTCATAACTTCCTCACCCTGGAGCGTTTTTGCCTGGCTGGGTGGGATGTGTCCCTGACCTCTGATGATGCCTCTTGCTTGCTTGGATGCAGGATAGAGAGTTGTGTGTGAGTGTGTCCAGAAACTGGCCTAATCTATAAAGGTAAAATTGACATCTGCTGCCCTGCCCACTTTTGCCTCTGGCTAGTTGGTCCCAGAAGGTTGCCCCAAATGGATGGGAAAGGTTCTCTGAAGGAATGACCACTGGTTGTGGAGCACACTTCCACCCGCAGACAAGCCACAACTGTCTGAACATCATGCCCTCTATCTAACCTTTGACTTTCTCAGTGGTCTGCTGTGCCCTGTCTGTGACCTTTGTCTCCTTCGTTATACATTGTTCAAGGGGAAAATGAAACAGTGGAAACAGGTGCCAAAATAACTTTGTACCCCCCCACAATCGCGTGATTGGAAGACGTGTAAAGGGCACAGTCCAAAATGCATCTGACTGGTTTTGCATACAGTGGTGCCCCGCAAGACGAATGCCTCGCAAGACGGAAAACTCGCTAGACTTAAGAGTTTTCTGTTTTGGAGGTGCTTTGCAAAACGAATTTCCTATGGGCTTGCTTCGCAAGACGAAAATGTCTTGCGAGTTCCTGCGGTTCCCCCCCCCCTTTTTCCCCCTTTTTCTAAGCCGCTAAGCCGCTAAGCCGCTAAAAGCCGCTAAAAGCCGCTAAAAGCCGCTAAAAGCCGCTAAAAGCCGCTAATCCGCTAAGCCGTCAATGGGCTTGCTTCGCTAGACGAAAAAACCGCTAGACGAAGAGACTCGCGGAACGGATTCTTTTCGTCTTGCGAGGCACCACTGTACTGTGCTAATAAAAAGAGCCTCGACAGAGCTAGCTGGCTGCTTGCCAGTGCATAGCTCAGCTGCATTACCAACTCCCGGCTCATGCCTTCACTTCAGTTCTCCACAATAGGTTCCCACCAATTAGCAGCATCTCCCCGGGGTTTCTGGTCAGTGGTCTGGAAATGTCAGAGACTGAACTCAGGAGCTTCTTTTGGCAATGCGGCTGCTGGACCACAGGTCTTCCTCTTCCCCAATGGCTCCCAATTCTATTCCAAGCATAGCTCAAACTATTGGTTTTAACCTTGGAAGACTTCTTTGATATAGATCAAGGTTGGGGAACTGGTGGCTCTCCAGCCATGGCTGGATTACAACTTCTATCTTCCCTGACCGCAGGCCATTCTGGCTGGGGGCTGATGGAAGATGGAGTCCATCAGTCTCTGGAGAACCAGAGTTCTCCATCCTTCGCCTCCCCTCACATTAATGAAAGCCACTGTGCAGGCACCTACCTTGCCATGCTGAGGAACAGATCCACCAGCTGGTGCCCAACTTGGAGCAGCTCCTCTGTCAGGAGGGACTCCACTGTTCCTACGATCCGCGACCAGAGCAGTTCAGTCCAGGCGTCCTGGTTGTGCTCAAACAACGTCGTCAGCAGCTGCAAGGAATGCTTGGCCCGGGAGGCCGAGTGGGATTTGAGGGACTCTTCGACGCGAGCAACTATCATTCGAGTGCAAGCCGGCCAATCGCAGTCCATTGAGCTGAGGAGGCGAGACGGTTCGGACTGAACGGAGAAGATGAGCACGCGAGCGAGAAGGCGGTTGGCTCCCGAAGCAACAAACAGGCTTGGGTCTCCTTGGAGAGCGAAAATCACATCTAGGGAACCTGGTGTTGAGGGAGACAGAGAGAGAAGGATGCAGAATAATTTTGTAATGAGGTCCATGATGAGGAGTGGCTTGAGCACTGGGCTAGGACCAGAGGGCAGGGTTCAAATCCCACACTCAGCCATGAAGCTCACTGGGTGAATTTGGGTGAGTCACTCTCAGCCCAGCCTACCTCACAAGGTTGTTGTGAGGGAGGAAGATAATCATGTACACCACCTTGAGCTCCTTGAAAGGAAAGGTGGGATATCAATGTCATAAACAAAACAAAAAACTCCCGTCCAGCGTTTTCATCTGGGTGATGCTTCCCTTGTGCGTGTGGGTGGTGCTGTTTTGGCTACGTAAGCAACAGGACTCGCAGCACAAACATCGGAAAGGGAGAAAGCAAAAAGGGGCAGCTTCCTTCTGTTCAGCAGCGTTTCTCTAATCGATAGTGAGCTCCATAGCCCAACAATGGCCCTACTAGCCATAAGGGGCAGCAGACATGGCATAATAATAATAATAATAATAATAATAATAATAATAATTTTATTTATACCCCGCCCTCCCCAGCCAAGACCGGGCTCAGGGTAGCTAGCACCAGGTAAAAACAATTGATTAAAATACAACATTAAAATGCAGCCTCATTTCAGTAGAAACTCAAATCAAAAACTTTTTGGGGATGAAAACGTCAAATCTTCACCAAGGCCAACTATTCAGACTGGTCCTACGTGGGCTAGAAAAAAGCCAGGGAAGTCCCCAAATAGCAGTTCCATCACAGAAGGTGAAAGGAAAGAGGGGAAGAGGATCAAATTGACTCAAAGCCAAAGGCCAGGCGGAACAACTCTGTCTTACAGGCCCTGCGGAAAGAAATCAGATCCCGCAGAGCCCTGGTCTCATGAGACAGAGCGTTCCACAAGGCTGGAGCCAGTGTTGAAAAGGCCCTGGCCGTGGTTGAGGCTAATCTCACTTCCTTAGGGCCCGGGACCTCTAGGGTGTTGCTATTTATGGACCTTAAGGTCCTCCGCGAGGCATACCGGGAGAGGCGGTCCCATAAGTACGAAAAAGCATGCCGACCCAGAAAACAAACAGCCCAAGGAAGGCTGGGGAGATCAGAGTGCTGCAGCGTGAGGCCCAAGACAAAGGTCCATTTCTTTCTCGTTGTTACAAGCCAGACATCTGCTCTGGAATTACGAGTGTGATGATTTACATGTCAGAGCCATCAGGACACATGATGCTTCGCAAAAGACAAGGCCTTGCCCCAAGGAGCTTACAAACCAAGAGAGGAGAAACAACAGAGGAAGGGGAGCCCGGGCAGCAGGGGGAGACGGAGTGGGAGAAAGCCTGTGGCCCTCCAGATGTGGTTGGACTACAACTCCCAGCAGCCCCGGGTGAGTGTGAGCAATCACCGCGGATGATGGGAATCGTAGTCCTACAGCATCTGGCTCCCCAACCCTGCAGGTTTGGGAGCTAAAACGTTCTCAAAAGGCAGGTTAGCCATGGGTTTTCAGTTTTAGGAAGCCCCACTGCCTTCCTTTAGGCGGACGGCCACGATTCACCAGCAGATCACCTCTCCAGTAAGACAGAGAGAGACTTCTTCCAAAATCCTGGACAGATGTTGCTAGGCAGTGTGGAGAATACTAAGTGGGATGGAGTAATGGCCTGACATAGATGCCTCTCGTGCCTCAGAGGCAGGCCCAGGTACGTTGTATAAATTCTGGCAGAAGAAGCAGCGCTTACCAGAGTTGCACAAGAACTGGAAGGCGCTGTAGTGCTGCAGCATGCTGTAAACGCCCTGCACCCAGCCGCTCCTGATGGACATGTCCTCCCACAATGCACTGCTCAGAGGCCCCGCTTCCCCAAAGGCACCAAACACAACTTCTCCCTGCTGAAGTGAGAACAGAAGAAAGCGGGAGATTCTCACGGTCGCTGACCTATGACTAACGCCCATTTCTGCCTGGGGGGGAATCCTGAAACACATGCAACCTAGCGCTGCTCTTTTGTGCTTTTTAAAGGTAAAGGCACCCCTGACCATTAGCACGGATGACTCTGGGGTTGCGGCGCTCATCTCGCTTTACTGGCCGAGGGAGCCGACGTTTGTCCACAGACAGTTTTTCCAGGTCATGTGGCCAGCATGACTGAGCCGCTTCTGGCGGAACCAGAGCAGTGCACGGAAACGCTGTTTGCCTTCCCGCCGGAGCAGTACCTATTTATCTACTTGCACTTTGACGTGCTTTTGAACTGCTAGGTAGGCAGGAGCAGGGACTGAACAACGGGAGCTCACCCCGTCGCAGGGATTCGAACAGCCAACCTTCTGATCAGCAAGCCCTAGGCTCTGTGGTTTAACCTACAGTGCCACCCGCGTCCCTTGTGCTTTTTTGGTGGTTTTATTTTAAGGGTTGGACCGATGGGTCCGAAACCCTCAGTGAGTAAGGGGCTTCCTCTGCATGTAAAGACAGGCTCTGGTGGATGGAGCGGGCAAGACCAAGAGTGGGTCCAGGCAGTTTCTGCAGGTGCTGTAGAAGGAAGTGAGGGGCAGATGGGGCTCGTCCACCTGGGAAGGGAGCCCATTCAGGGGAAGGAAAACTCAGGTCCGAACCCCCCACTGCCTTGCGGGGTATCTTCAGGGGAAGAAAAGGAGCAAGCCCTACATAAATCTGGACTTCCTAAGACGGCTGGGTGGTGCCTTCTACGCCTCCTTCCAGCAACTCCTGCAGCCAAGCTGCTGCTTAAGACTTTACTGACCTGCAGGTGTTGGAAACTACTTTCAGAGGCAGCAAATATCCCAGTGAGCCTCAGGACGAAGGAAAGGATGGTGGGATTTGGCTCCTCTTGTCTGAGCACAGCCAGGACCAGCTCTTTCAAACACGGGTTTTCTTCCAACAGCAGCAGGCTGGATCCTGGGAGGGGGAAAAGAGGGGCCAGCAGGGAATGACCAGATGTTTAATTCGAAGACAAAACTTATGTAGGGCAAAGCCTCTGCGGTCTACTCAGAATTAAGTCCTGGTGATGCAATAGGAAGCTGCCTTGCTTAGTCTTCTCCACACTGACTCTCCGTATTTTAAGGCAGGGGATTTCCTCAGCCCTACCTGGAATCACAGTCTCAACCTATTAAGAAATTTTGCATGCCCCAGCCCACCACACCTTATACCCTCAGGAAGTGCTTCCAAACATTTAAAGCAAAATCTCCTTTCTTGCTATTTGAACCAGCTGCTTTGAGTTCTCTGGAGCTGCAAATTTGCTCCATCAACTACAACAGGCTTCCCCAACCTGGTGCCCTCACTACATTTTATACGACAACCCCTATCATCCCTGATAGTTGACCATGCTGGCTGGAAACTGATGGGAGTTGGAGTCCAACAACATCGTGGGCGAGTGGGCAGATTGCACCAGGCAGGGGAACACTGGTTTCACTTTCTGTCTCACCAGAGTGGTGCATGCTCTAGTTATCTCCCGCTTGGACTACTGCAATGCACTCTATGTGGGACTACCATTGAAGGTGACTCGGAAACTGCAATTAATCCAAAATGTGGCAGCTAGACTGGTGATTGATAGTGGCTGCTGAGACCATATAACATTGGCCAGTACGTTTCCAAGCACAATTCAAAGTGTTGGTGCTGACCTTTAAAGCCCTAAACAGCCTCGGTCCTGTATACCTGAAGAAGCATCTCCACCCCCATCGTTCTGCTCAGACACTGAGTTCCAGCTCCGAGGACCTTCTGGCAGTTCCCTCCCTGGGAGAAGCCAAGTTACAGGGAACCAGGCAGAGGGCCTTCTTGGTGGTAGCACCTGCCCTGTGGAACGCCCTCCCAGCAGATGTCAAGGCAATAAACCACTATTTTACTTTTAAAAGACAACTGAAGGCAGCCCTGTTTAGGGAAAGTTTTAATGTCTGATGCTGTATTGTTTTTAATATTCAGTTGGAAGCCTCTCAGAGTGGCTGGGGAAACCCAGCCAGATGGGTGGAGTATAAATAAATTATTATTATTATTATTATTATTATTATTTGGCTATCACCTCTTTATGATCTCTTTTCTAGGTTAGATATTTATAAGTGTTGAATTAGGACCTGCAAGACCAGTGTTCAAACCCGCACTCAGCCATGAATTTCACTGGATGACCTGCCTCTCAGCCTAACCTTCCTCACAGGGTTGTTGTGGGGCTTAAATGAGGGGGGAGGGGAGAGAAAACCTTGCATGCCACCTTGAGCTCCTTAGAGAAAAAGGTAGGATCTAAATGCAATAATTAAACCATTTCTATACCACTTAACACCAAAATCACAAGATAGATGGTCACCCATCCTCTGTTTAAAAACTTCTAAGGGAGGACAGTCCACCACCTACCAAGCTGATGGGATATGGAGGGCCACATGGTCTCAAGGCCCCTTGTTTAGTTTTTTTCAAGAGGTGGGTTCCTTTCCATACACGTGTGTGACATTTTAGAGAAACCTTACAAAATAAAGATCTAACCGTGGAACTTACCAGTGTTAATCAGCATCTTAAACCAATCCAGCAACTTTTCCAAACAAGTGTCATCTGAAAGGGGGTGTCTTGGATCTGCCAGAATCGTACATACTGAAGGCAAAAGTTGAGAGCACTTTCTATCCATGGCGAGTCTCAGTTTTTCCGTTCTGTTTTTTTCCTCATGAACGAGTGTAAGAACAAGGCAGAACCTACAACGCAGGAAAAACATGTTTTTGAAGAGGAAACTAAACCGGAACATGGGATCTTGCATTTAAATCTAACGGCCCAACTGTACTCAAATGACAGCAAAGTGACCTGGTTTCACCCACTCTCACTTAGGATGGGACCCAAAGCTACTGTTTTGAGGGCTATGGAGGAGGACTTGACCAAAACTGGGGAGCATCAGGGGGTGGGACACCCGGGTTCCATTAAGTCTCCCTCCTTTCCTGCTCCGTGATCAAAGCATTGCAGCTCAGTGCTGAACCTGCTTACTCGGAAGTAAGGCAGCAGCAGCAACGAGTTCAGCTTGAGTTTATTATCAAGTATAGTAAGTGCACCTCTGGGAGTCCCCTAGGAATGCAGCTCTCCGCACGCACAGCTCGGCCGGCGCGATCAGCGTTTACTCAGAAGTAAGTGCCACCGACTTCCACAGAACTAGCCTCCCCAACAGTTTGTGCGCCTATCACTTCTGCTTTAATTGGGAATAAGCCACAGGAATCTCTGGAGAGTCCACCAAGCAAGCACGCAAACGCCGCGATCCTGGAGAGGAAGCCCGCTGAACAGAACGGGACTTGCTCTCCGAGCAAACGTGGCTTGGATCGGGTTGCAAGAAAATCCCCGCGCGCTGCTATCGCAAACCCCTTACCTGCCCGGTTTCCCTTCCAAGCGCTACTGGGCATGCTCAGTTCATCTTCGGCAGTGAGCATGCTCAGTAGCGCAAGCGAAGTCCTGCCTTGCCAGCACTTGGCATGAGTTTCTGCAGGCTCGCTAGCCAAAGCATCTGTGGAGAGCAAGGAGAGCCTTTCTCCGAGGCGGGACTGCAGGGCATGGGTTGCACCAGAGGGATCTGCCGGAGTCGGGTCAGAGAGGTTTATAAAGAGAGAATTTCTCCAACCTCCAGATGTTTTGGACTACTTCTCCCATCAGCCCCTGCGACTATGCCCATAATGCCTGTGGTAGCTTGCTGGGGCTGATGGGAGTCATAGTCCAAAACGTCTGGAGGGAACCAAGTTGTGGAAGACAAGATGGCCAAACTTGGCTCGCCAGCTGTTTTGGGACTACAACTCCCATCATCCCTAGCTAACAGGACCAGTGGTCAGGGATGATGGGAATTGTAGTCCCAAAAACAGCTGGAGAGCCAAGTTTGGCCATCACTGACGTATAAGCTAAACAAGCTATAGCTTAGGGCCCCACTCTCTTGGTGGCCCCCCAAAAAATTAAAAGGAAAAAACCTGGGTAAACATTTCCAAAATATAAGATAAAAAACAAATAAAATAAAATAAAACCTACATACAGCAAAAGTGTTTTGTGTTGTGTAGGCTCCTTTCTGTTATGTGCAAATGGCTTTAGATACCTATTAGATCCATAAATTAAAGGTAAAGGTAAAGGTACCCCTGCCCGTAGGGGCCAGTCTTGACAGACTCTGGGGTTGTGCGCCCATCTCACTTAAGAGGCCAGGGGCCAGCGCTGTCCGGAGACACTTCCGGGTCACGTGGCCAGCGTGACATCGCTGCTCTGGCGAGCCAGAGCCGCACACGGAAACGCCGTTTACCTTCCCGCTGGTAAGCGGTCCCTATTTATCTACTTGCACCCGGAGGTGCTTTCGAACTGCTAGGTTGGCAGGCGCTGGGACCGAGCAGCGGGAGCGCACCCCGCCGCAGGGATTCGAACCGCCGACCTTTCGATCGGCAAGTCCTAGGCGCTGAGGCTTTAACCCACAGCGCCACCTGCGTCCCTTAGATCCATAAATTACCATATAGCATATATTCAACACAAAAAACAGTGGCAATTTGTTGTTGACAATGGACAGCTGGACATATAAAGGGCCCCATTACCTTCAGTAGCTGAGGGCCTCATCAGACCTAAATCTGGCCCCGATTACATGCACATGACTCCAGCTACCAAAGCTGAGGCTGTTGAACAGATTCTTGGGCTGGAGTATTGTTTGGGGGGGTGGGGTTGATATTACTGTTGCATCTTTAGTTTTAGATCTTACGAATGACCTGGAAATTGTTTCCATTTGGTTGTGTCCTTTTTGATGTGTTTGATTGATTGTTTATGGCTTCTGTTACGTTTGTAATTCTGTAAATCTTGTCATGTTGTAAGCCGCCTTGAGCATAGTTTCAACTACAAATAAAATGATGATGATTTATTTATTTTTGTGAGCCGCCTTAGGGGCGGGGCTTCTTTGGCCGAAAGGCAGCACACATACAAATAAAAGGATAGCACATTAAGCGGGGGGGGGGGGGATTTAAACACTTAGGATCGGTTACAGATAGGTAGCCGTGATGGTCTGCCATAGTCAGTGTCCTTCAGCTCTCTATATTGGACAAACAGGCCAAACCTTACGCCAAAGAATAAACGGACATAAATCCGACATCAGGAACCACAAGACAGAGAAACCAGTAGGAGAACACTTCAATCTCCCAGGACATTCTATACAAGATCTCAAAGTAGCTGTTCTATTACAAAGGAATTTCAGAAATAGACTGGAAAGAGAAGCTGCTGAATTGCAACTTATCACCAAACTTAAAACCATGGAGAGACCTGGTCTGAACAAAAACATTGGATTCTTATCTCATTATACATGACAAAGCCATTTTTCACCTTTTTACCCCTTGCTTTTTCCTGTAAGACCTATTGCAGTCGTTTAGAGTCGTCAACAGGCTCATCACAGCTATCTGCCAATCACCCAATCCCACCACCCTTCTGAGTAATACCCCTCCCCACCTTCTCACTATATAGAAGGGTCTGGTGACTTCTGTTTCAGTGTATCTGAAGAAGTGTGCATGCACACGAAAGCTCATACCAAGAACTAACTTAGTTGGTCTTTAAGGTGCTACTGGAAGGAATTGACTTAGGATCGGGACAGCGGGCAGCCGCGCGGCCAGATCCTGTGCACATTCTCTCTTCCCGTCTCCCCATTGCCCTGCACGCCCAAGCCAAGAGCAGCAGAAACAGCGGGTCATCCTCTCCCCTGCGCTCGCTTCTGCGCCTGCGCGCCTCTCCCCCAACAGCAAGCGCGTCACTTCGGGCAAGCTCTCGTTCGGCCCGCGCCTTTGATTGTCAACTCCGGCGGCGGAGCCTCTCGGCCCGGGCTCGCCCCGCCCCCCCCATCCGGGTCCTGGTTGCCGCGGCAGGTTGCCATGGAGCCCGAAACCCGGAAGTGGCGAGGAAAGGCCGCCGGAGTCGGAGAAAGGGCCGCTGCCGCCTGGGGTGAAATGGTGGTTTCGCTGGCCCGGCCGGCGCTTGCTCGCTATGTCTCAGAGCCCCGACGAGGCCGCCGCGGAGCGGGAGCTGGTGAGGGGCGAGGAAGCGGGAAAGCTCTCCCGGCAGGCAGGCAGGCAGGCAGGCCGGCAGGCCTTGGGGGGAAAGGGAGCCTCTCCTCCCTCCCTCTCTCTCTCTCTCTCCCGGCTGAGGGGAGGGGAGGCCTGGTGGGGGTCGAGGAAGGGGGCAGCTGCGGCCCAGCCAAGCCTTATGGCGAGGGAGGGGAGGCAACATCTCCCTCTCCACCCCGCCCCCCCCGCGATGCCCCCACTTTCCGCCCCTCCATTGAACTCAGAGGGGCTTCCTCTGGAGCAGCAGGCGGGTCAAGGGTTAGAATCCTAGAATCATCCTAGAGTTGGAAGAGACCACAAGGGCCATCGAGTCCAACCCCCTGCCAAGCAGGAAACACCATCAGAGCACTCCTGACATATGGTTGTCAAGCCTCTGCTTAAAGACCTCCAAAGAAGGAGACTCCACCACACTCCTTGGCAGCAAATTCCACTGTCAAACAGCTCTTACTGTCAGGAAGTTCTTCCTAATGTTTAGGTGGAATCTTCTTTCTTGTAGTTTGGAACCATTGCTCCGTGTCCGCTTCTCTGGAGCAGCAGAAAACAACCTTTCTCCCTCCTCTATGTGACATCCTTTTATATATTTGAACATGGCTATCATATCACCCCTTAACCTCCTCTTCTCCAGGCTAAACGTGCCCAGCTCCCTTAGCCGTTCCTCATAAGGCATCGTTTCCAGGCCTTTGACCATTTTGGTTGCCCTCCTCTGGACACGTTCCAGTTTGTCAGTGTCCTTCTTGAACTGTGGTGCCCAGAACTGGACACAGTACTCCAGGTGAGGTCTGACCAGAGCAGAATATGGGTTGGCCCATCCCTGCATGGGTTCCCTGCGTGGGTTCCCTCAGCTGCCCCAGTGCCGTCTTTACGTATAAGCTGAACAAGCTATAGCTTAGGGCCCCACTCTCTTGGGGACCCCAAAAAATTTAAAGGAAAAAAAAAACAACTGGATGTACATTTCCAAAACTGTATTTCAGTTCTACAATTACTTTGATAAAATAGATATTTTGTTATGTGCAAATGGCTTTAGATACCTATTAGGTCCATAAATTACCATATAGCATCTATTCAACACAAAAAACAGCGACAATTTGTTGTTGACAATGGACAGCTGGACATAGAAAGGGCCCCATTGCCTTCAGTAGCTGAGGGCCTCATCAAACCTCAATCCGGCCCTGAACTGCCCCCTTTGCTCTGGCAAAAGACAGGACAGGGTGGTGGGTGGACGATTTTTTTTTTGAGGGGGGGGTCACAAAGTGACTTAAAAGCAACCTGTTGCAGCCTCACAGGATGGCTCCTCTGGAATTTATCACACACAAACGCATGGATTTGTAAATCCGCCTGTGCTTTGCAACCCAGAGCTTAAATAACACGCAGCCTTTCACGCCCCCTTTCCAACAAGTGCATTCGGGGAAGGTCCCTAATATGGCAGAGAGAGAGAGAGAGAGAAAGAGAGAGAGAGAGAGAGAGAGAGAGAAGACCTGAAATACAGGGCAAAACTGTATCAGTACAGGACATAGCATTTTACATTGAAATAAACGGGACACTCCTGAACCATACAGGACAGGTGGCAACCGTAGCCTGCTGCTGCTTCCTCCTCCTCCTCATCTCTGTCTCCCACCCACCTGCGCTGGCAAACCTAAGAAATAAATGAATCCAGCCTTCAAAACTGATATGCACCGTTCATAAAGGCTAAGGCCACATTCACACTGGACATGTAAAGTCCGCGATGCTGCTTTAAACAGTTGTGGCTTTCTCACTGAGAATTCTGGGAGCTGTAGTTTGTTAGGGATGCAAAGAGTGAGTAGGAGCCCCCCTGCTCCCCTCCTACAACTACAGTTCCCAGAGTGGTTTAACAGTCTCTCTCCTTCACAGAGAACTCTGGATATTGTAACTGTAGAAAGGAAAACGGGCATATCCCAAAACCTCTGCACCCTTAACAGACTACAGCCCCCAGGATTTTGTGGGAGAAGCTTCACAAGAACTTACAAGTAAACATTGACCTGCATGAAACTGGAGCTTTTTAGCTGAGAAAAAATATGGAGTGGGGGGGCCAATGTGTTTATGGAGGACATGGGCAAAGACAAATCTTTCTGCTTCCCTTGTAATAACCCATCGCGGTCACCCAGGACAATAGGTGATGCAATATTGATTTGTGGGACTTCCTACTACAAGGTGTGGTGGTGGCTTAAAGGTTTATGCAAATTTGGACGAGCTTCTCTACAACTAGATGGAACTTTTGTGTTCAGAATTGCTTCCAACGGCAACCAGTCACAAGCTGGACTTGAAAGCCGTGCCCGTATTCTGTTGTTTGTCCTCAGTATCTGGTACATAAAGCAGGTTTTTTTCCGCTGCTATGGTCTATAGCTATTGACAGACCTATCTTCTATGACAAATACCTTCTTGTGCGTGCCAGTGATCCCAGGATCACACAAAGGCAACAATCCTCTGCCCCTTCTAGTCTTGAATTTAGTCTTTTCCACAGTTCTCATTGAGTTTATTTCTATTGATTGCCCTTATATCCCACGTTTTTCTCCAAGGAGCTCAAGGTGGTGTGCATGGTTCGGCCCCTCCTCATTTAATCCCCACGATGACCCTGTGAGTTAAGTTAGACTGAGAGGTAGTGACTGGTCCAGAGGTCACCCAGGTGTGAGCTTCATGACCAAGTGGGGATTTGAAGCCTGGTCTCCAAGGGCCTAGCCTGACACTCTAACCAGGCATAGGCAAACTCGGCCCTCCAGATGTTGGGACTACAACTCCCATCATCCCTGACCACTGGTCCTGTTAGCTAGGGATGATGGGAGTTGTAGTCCCCAAACATCTGGAGGGCCGAGTTTACCTATGGCTGCTCTAACCACTACTCTACACAGCTGTGAATATGGTCCTTGCATTTCTATCATGTGATAAGAGGACTAGCTTTAAATTGCCGTGCCTTTTACCAGAGCCCTGTGCAAGAATTAGAATGAGCTTATTTTAGGAATATCCCATAACTTTGTCATACCGTCTCAGATGTTATCTTTATAACATTGTGTGCAAGCCTTACCCTCAAATGTCCTATGAGCAGATTAGAGGGAAAGCTCAGTCCTATGCATGTTCACTCAGAAGTAATTCCCAATGTGTTCAGTGGGGCTTCGTTCCAGGTAAGCATGCATAGGAGTGCAGTCTTAGGTGGTTTATTTATCATTTATGTCCAGATTTGGAATTAAAGTGAAGCCTCACAATTTATTTACTGCATTTTTTCTTCTCCTTTTCAGACAAATGTGGCTCACATCAAAAAGAACAAAATCAGTCTTTATTGTTATTGTAATGTTTATTAGAAGTAAAATGTCCCCATAGGCATAATTTATAACTCCATGGATTAAAATTTCCTGACCACTATAAAATAGAGGCATCGCCTAAAGTTTCAGTTGATTAATCTGCTGCTTAAACCAGTCAAACACACCCTTAGTTCTTCTGTCTAAGCTATCTGTGACGTGCAGATTGCTGTGTTTTCTGTTCTTAGCATTAGCACAATTGAAATCTTCTTCTGAAAGTTGTTCCATCACTGTCTCTTGAGATTTATATCTCTTTCATTTAATTCCTCCCAGGTAATGGGAGAGACCAGCTCTTAGAAATTTCTGCCTATGCTCCACTCTCCTGGAGGTGGTTATCCATCTGCCTTCAAGCTCTGCGGTCCTTGCCTCTTTCGCAGTCTGATCACTCACTAACATTGCAGGGCAAATTGGATAGGAGGGAGATATAGCCTGAGATCAGATGCCTGAAGGATAGCAAAAAAAATAATCTGCCAGTATGCCTTGAAGAATGGGACTTCAGGAAATTAAAAACTCTGTGATGTGCTGTGTGGCCCGTGTCTGCCTGCAGTGAGCCACCAGGAAGCCAGTTTATCTCTTCATGCCGCTATCCAGGCTGTAAATACCAGCCTAGACTCCCCCCCACCCCGCCGCCGCCGCAATTCTGCCTTTCACACAAAGCGAAATCTAGATCTAACCTAAGGACCAGACTGGTGGGGCTTGTAAGTATTGGTGAAAGCATCAGCAGAAATGAACTGCAAAGTACTTCCTTAGAGAGTGACCTATTTGCAAAAAACAGGTGGGGGACAACACTATTTTTAAAGGAAATTAAAAAAAAAATATTGGGAAATGAGACTAAATCCTACCCCACCCCCCTTACTAATACATTGTGTCATGTATTTCCACAGCTCTCCTGGTAATTCATGCAAGCAGATTTAAGTTGAAATCTGGTGCCTCTGAATGATGCCAGGACATTACGAAGAAGTTCAGGGATAGGGAACCCAGGGCCGATCAGAAATTGCTGGACTACAGCTCCCATAATCCCTGAGCATGGAGATGCTGGCTGGGCCTGGTGGGGGTTGGAGTCCAACAGTATCTAGAAAGCCGCAGGTGCGCATGCAAAAAAAGTCCTATACGTATGCATTTTTATCCTGCAGGCAGAGGACAGTCTTTCTGCAATGACGTTTGAATCTGACACAGAAACGGTGAGTTTTACAAGAATGTTCTCTTTCTGTACACTTTACATACCCTTTCAGTGACTGCGCTACAATGGTAAACCAGGCTCAAGCGCTCTGTGGATGAGCCCAGAGCAAGCCAGATTGTCAGGCTGGCACTTGCCTTCCTCCCCGTGACCTAAAGCAAAACTTTTGACAGAGTTTTGTTTCATTTTTAAGGAATCCCAGCTTAGCCTCATGGCCATATAAAGGGATCCTGGTTTTAAACCAACTATGGTTAGTTTCATAACAGTATTCATAATATTCCATTTGGACTGATTTGTGTACAGCATGGTGATATTAATGCAGGTCATCTTGAGTTTTTAAAACACCTTGGGAGGAATTTTCTCCTGTTATATAGTGTGGTAGTTTTCCCCCCCAGCAGCAAACTTAATATCAGGCATGTAGGTGTGAATTTGCTTCATCTATTGTGACTGTTTGTTTCCAGGCAACAATTCTGGACTCATCTGGGTATTTCTCTGGACCACTCCACTAATCCCAAATCTGCAGCATTCATTGTTCTAGTAGTAGTTGCTAATATATAAGAAGCTGTTAGTAGTGAGCCTTTTTTACAAAAATAAGTGGGCTTTACTTTGTCCCTGGGGTGTGTGTGTGTGTGTGTGTGTGTGTAATGCTACTGTAATATGGAAGTTTAATTGAGAAACCTGGACAAGGAACAAAATTAGATTTTTTACTTTTACAGCACTGTAAGATATTGTCTTGTTTATTACACAGGGAGGGAGCATGTGGTGCTTCAGCTGTTATTGGACAACAACAGCTCCTGAGTCCAGCATCATCTGAAGGGCCGCAAGTTCCCTATTCCTATTTTATTGACTTATTTTGATAAAAATTTCAGCTTTCAGGTTAGCGATTTGTTGATAAAGTTTTGGAACTTTAGTAAACCTGGCTGGCTAATTAGAACCCCACTTTCTACATATGTATAATGGAAGTGACACTGTTGTTCCCTGCTCAGAAAATAAATATACTGTTTGTAGCCATCATGTTATTCCAAACCAATGAAATTGGTGAATTTCAGTGCCAAATAAATATTTTTTTCAGAAACTGAAGAAGAAAACATCTCGCAAGCCTCCAAAATCACCAAGTAAGCATGACTAGACCTTTCCCTGAAACCACCTAATGACAATGTGACATCTGATTGTCGCTCTCTAGCATGAAATATGCTTTAGTGCAATGGGGAGGAGAGTCTGAGAGTGCTGGGATAGGGAATTGAATGGTCTCTCCAAAAAAGCTTTAAGATAGGAAGATAAGCTTTAAGATAAATATTACTGGCTGCTTTCTTACCTGGCTAAGAAATTCAGACTTTTATTATCTTGTGGTTTACATATTTCTCATTATATGTACATTACTCTGAACAATAGCCTCCTATATCCAAGTAGCAATTCTAAGGCAATTAGTTTATACATCCTTTGCAGCTTTACGCAGATGAAATGTTAGAAGTTTGTTGTTGCTGCAGTTTTAATCCATAGCACTGACAGGGGTTTTTTTCTTGCCTCAGAGTCTCCATACACCTCTAGCACATGTTTCCATTCTAAAAAGGCTGGATTTCTGAGAACCTTGAAGGGCACAGACAGTAAGCACTTTGAAATCCCCTTGGTTAAAGCATCAAGGCAGCTGTGGCACGGATCGTTCAAGCAAGGTATCCACATTCAAAATCAGTTCCTTCTACAAGCTTCTTACTGCATAATCTTTGAGATGTGGGAACAAGGGCAATATATCTCTTTCCCATGCCGTGAAGGTAAAAAAGAGTATCCGAGGTGGGAGGAGCTCCTGCCAGCCCTGTCCCACTTTCTGGGAGGAGCTGCCAATGGGCTCCTCCCAAGTGACCTAGGGGTTCTTCTGTTACCTTTGAATATCAGTTGCTTCACCATAGGATGACACATCACCTCTGCCAGCTCTGTTCTTGCCGCATGTAGATTACACGTTGCTTTGTCCGGTTACTGTGACTTGCCACTCTTTTTTAAAAAATAAAATAAAATATATTTATTCCAGTTTTAAAGGTTACAAAAAGAAAACACTAAATTAAACAAGAAAAAACAAAACAATACATCACCATAGATACATACAGACCCAAAAAAAAAAAAACAGAAAAATGCCAACAATTAAGAAAAAGGAGAAAAAAAACACAAGTCAAACCTTCCCATAACTTATTTTTCATCTGCTTGTTTCCTTGACCTCCTCACACCTCCCTTTTTTGTATTCTAGTTCAATTAGATATTTCAGCAAATCCTTTCCATCTTGCCACTCTTTCAGCACTGCTAACATGGCAGCCACTTCACAACCTTCACACCTCCTGGGCTGTGCTGCTTTTGTCTTTCTACAGCAATTCAGATATGTGTGCAGCCAACTCTGCTGCGTTCTCCCCTTGCCCTTTCACTAGGTGCTTGGATGAACCAGACGAAGTCGGACCCTGACGTGGGTCCTATGCTGACCGCTCTCCCTGGCAGCACACCAGAGTATCTGAAGGAAGCTTTGGGCATGAAGAAGCCAAAACACGCTCGCTCTGCCAGCAGTGGTGAGTCACAAAAAGGGAATAGCAGCTTTAGGACGATCCGTAATAGCGAACAGGTTGCATTTCAGAGTAGCTTAACCTTGAGAAAACCTTTGTGTGCTTTCAAAGACTTCTGAAGCAAGGAAAATCTGTTTTGGTCCTGCGGTGCCCATCAATAAACTTGTGACATAGATAAATTCTTAGAATCAAAGGATTGTAGAGTTGGAAGGGCCCCCGAGGGTCATCTAGTCCAACTCCCTGCAAGGCAGGAATCTCAACTAAAACATTCTTAGTAAACTTTCAATGACAATAAGTCCAGGTGCAATAGCAAATATCAGTGGTATACGATTTTAATTAAAGGTAAATGCTCCAGTGAGTTTGCAACAGGTGCATCTTTTTAAACTTGCACAAATTGTAAAAATCAACTGTCTCTGTTGTTTTCTGGGGTTTTTATAATGGACAGGAAGTCACTGCAGTCTTGGAATATTTCTACCATTCCTTTCGGCTCCCATTTATTTATTTGGGGATGTTCTTTTCCAGGCTACATCCCTGGAACTCCAGACTACAAAGAAAAAGAAGATATGTATGATGAGATAATTGAATTAAAGAAGGTATGAATGACAAACTCTACATATTTATTTTTTTCGACTGCACCTTTCAACCCAAAGGTGTCCAGGGTGGTACGCAATATTTTATAAAATGCATGCACTAGTACAGTGATCAGAAAATCGACAATATACATGAAGTAGGTTGTTTTGTTTTTAAGCAAAGTCAAAAGGAAATCCAGCAGCACCTTAGGTCTTACTTCAGCCATTTTCATAGGCCTGACAAAACAAGTATGTCTTGACTTGATGCCTCTGTCTCTGCACCATGCAAAATGCAGTTTCTGAAGACTCTCAGTTGTAATGGGGGGCGAGGAGTTTGGTCTTAATGGATGCAAAGAAATCTTCAAATCTCTAGGGAGTATCTGCTCAGGAACTGAACAGCTGCTGGCAGGATTTCCAGGAGGGGATAGTAATTGGGCTCCAATTATTATTATTATTATTATTATTATTATTATTATTATTATTATTATTATTTATACCCCGCCCATCTGGCTGGGTTTCCCACCCAGGGTCCCTGTTTTGGCTGCACTACCTTCCCTTCCTGTTTGCCTTCTACTTTCGTATTCCTTGACCTAATATTCTGAATTCCACTGCCTTGTCATTTAGCACATCATCTCCAGTTTCCCATTCCCTGGTGGCATGGAAGGCCTTCTGGCACAGTGGAGGAAGCGAGATGGAGCTGTGGGAATGGGGGAAGGATGCTGCGCAGGGCAGGGAGCCTGGGTGAAGAATTGTGGGGGGGTTTATTGCTTCATCTACTCTCTCTGTTAGTTTGTTGTGTTCTGATTTTTGAGATCTGGGGGCTGGCAGTTCTGTTTTGCATTTGTAAAAAAACAACAACAAGCAAATGCAAAAGGAAGAATGTCACCAATGTTTATTTACCATGGAGCTACAAGGAGAAATTTGTTGGAATGGATGTTCTGGCTCCACTGTCAGAGGCAGTGTGGCTGTGAATGCCAGTGGCTGGAAACTGCAGGAGCGGAGATTGCTGTGAGAACAGGATGCTGGACTAGATTAAGGTTACCAGGCGTCCCCGTTTCCTGGGGACAGTCCCCGGATTTACAAATCAGTCCCCTGACAAAATCCACTGAATTCAAATGAAGTTGAAAAGTGTCCCTGGATTCATTGAAAAAAATCTGGTAACCTTACACTAGATGGGCCATGGGCCTGATCCGGCTGTGCTCCTCTTAAGTCAGCACAAGTAGTGCACATAAACCCTCTTTGTTACAGACAATACAAGCCCAGAAAAGTGAAGCAGATCGGATGAAAACCAAGCTTCGGCGACTCGAAGAGGAAAATAACCGAAAGGACAAACAGATTGAACAGCTGCTGGATCCCTCCAGGGTGAGTTGTGCGTTCCTGGGTAAAAAAAAAATGCAGTTAAGGGAGAATGTTTGAATCTATTCACTTCGCTCTTGGTTTTCTAAACAGGACAAGGGAAATACTTCCTAACTGGGGCAAGAAAGGCACAGTATTGTCTGTCTGTAGTATTTGTTTGTTTGTTTTTGTACAGTTGTAGGATAGAGAGAAACGCCTGCTTTACTGTTGTAAATCACCTTGATGTAATGGGTGCTCACTGTTTTAGATACATTATATAATGAAATAATAATAATAATAATAATAATAATAATAATAATAAAAACAACTTTACACCCCAAAAAGATATAATGGGTGCTCTGTAAAAAATAATAATACAAAATTAAAGATTCCAGTTGCACAACTCTGGGTACATTTTTGTCCTTTAAAAATTTATTTCACTTCCTACCTTCCTTTCACCATCGGACTCAAGGCAGCAGACACCTAGTGTCTCATCCAGGCAGTGACCAGACCTGCTTTGCTTCACAAAGAGAGCTGCATTATGTGCCCTCAGACCATACCTTGGTCTATTTATAGCCAGAAAGTCTGGAGGATGGCAGCTTGAGGAACATAGTGAAAGTTTGTCAGTGAGAGCTAGAAGCATGGTGGCTGAATTTTGACCCAGGAAGGTGCCTGGTTCAAATTTTTCCTCTGCCGTGATCTCACTAGATGATCTTAGGCAAGCCAATTTCTATTTTTAGCCTCAGCCACCCCACTCCCCTCAAATCTGCAAGTTGGGGATAAATTTTTTTTGGTGAGGATCACAATAAAAGGACATGAACTGCTATGAAAAAGGTCCATCTTCACTTTTTATCTTGTGCAAAGCACTTGGGTTCATGAAACACCTTGTGAATAGTGAATAATGTTAATGTTCTTGTTTTTACAGTGGTCTGAATTTGGCTGGATGCGGACAGAGCAGAAAAATGATACCAGCTCGGTATTGTGCCTTCTCTTTTCCCTATCTTCCTTTCTAGCTTAAGAATCGTTGGTGGACCAGAACATACTGGGTTTGTAGAGTGACCAAGTGGCTAAACTGTGTATTACAGTACACAAAGTGAAAGTGCTCGTGAAATGCCAGAAGGTTTTCTTTTGTTTTTAATGTGGATGTGCTTGCATCTGGATTCGGAACTCGGTTTATTAAATTGCCCTGAATTGCAAAGCACACTACAAAAATGAACACAGAACCTTCCTCTAGGCTTGCAGCCAAAGAATAAAGACAAGAAACGTTAAAGAGGAAAATCAAGTAAGTAGGCAGGAGAGGCCAGAATATGCCAGGATGAATGGATGTTCTAAGGCGGAAGAGAGGTGGGTGTCAGGTGAAAGGCTAATTTGAGTCCTGGGGAGATGCAGAGAGAAACAGGCAGGGAATAGAGAAGGCAATGGGGGACAAAACTAGAAGAGTAGCAGAGCAAAGGGTCCAAGGAAAAGCATCTAGGGAAAGAAGGTGGGGCAGGAACATTAAGGTGCTCAGCAGTAAATGCAAGGGGGGGGGGAGCCAGCGAGGAGAATGGCACAAAATAATAGGATTGAAACAGAAAATACCAAACTAGCAGCAGCATGTTATGGTAGAGTGAAGTGGCCTAAGGGTTGGCGTAGGAAGACCAGCAAGAGAAGAATTGCAATAATCAAAGGAGAAAATAATAAGAGGGTGGATTAAAGTGTTGGCAATGTCTGTAAAAAGGAAAGAGAAAATGCCAGATGTATTAAGTGGTTGAAAAGACAAGACCTGGCAAGAGCCTGGACATCAGCAGAAAAAGGAAGAGACTGGCTTTTAAAAAAAATAAAAAAGGGAGGAGGAAAACAGAGAACCAGATTCAATGTGAGGTTAAAAAGGGCTGATAAGCAAGAAGAAAACAGCTCCATTTTAGTACAGCTAAGCTTGAGGGAAATGGGCACCCGTCCAATGAGAGGTGGTGAAGAAAGCAGCAGAGATTGAGGCAAGAGAGGAATGGAAAGGTTGAGTGAAGAACAGCAGAGCTAAAGGTCAACAGCATAAAGGTTGTATCGAAGGTCAGGAAAATAGATAATGAGACCAAGACACAGCACCTAGAGAAGAGGATGCTGGGGAACTTTGATAGAAAGAGGGAAATGTGGTTTCTGTTTTCCTTTCCTTTATTTTGTTGTATTCCCAGTTGATCCCTTTGTCTCAGGAGGTTCATATTGACCTGCCTTTTGCTGAGACTGCCCTGCCTCTCATGGGTTTGTAGCCAGCGCAGACAAATGGTGACTTGGGTACGCACAATGTCTTAGGCAACGTGTGCTTCAGGAGCGGCCCTGTGTGCTTTCTCTTTGATAGATGCTCAATGGATTGAAGCAGAAGATCCTCAAACTGGAGCAGCAGTGCAAGGAGAAAGACAACACTATTAAGTATGCCAAATTCCATCTGTTTGTTCATTTAATAGTTTTCACCTTGCTTTTCCATCCTTGCAGAAGTTCAAGGTTGCTAGCAATAAATCAGTTACAAAAGCATGTTGGAAACATAGGTGACAATACCAGCAAGCAAAATTGAGCTAAACCAGGAGCGAAGCCCATGAAAGGACCGAGCAGATCAGGGGCACCATCTCCTAGGGGCTGAGCTCCTTTGCCCCGCCCCATAATTTGGGGGGGAAGCCATCCCCTCCCCCCCAGTAGCAGCTGGAGGAGGCAGAGAGGAGGAGCCACCAGCCATTGAAGCCGTGCTGGCGCCATGTTTGGCTCCTCCTGGTTTTGTGGCACCACGTGCGTATGACACCAGCCCCCTCCCCACAATCTGAAACAGATAGTTACCATACAGGCCCAAAGCATCCTGAAAAAACAGCATCTCGTCCTGGGGGGGGGACCAATTAGGCATTCCAGGGCAAAGGGTTTCACAGCACACGCCACCAATGGGAAGGCCTTGCTTGCACACCTGCTATGGCAAAACCACTTGTGGGTTGTAGAACAGGGCCTCTGTTGAAGTTCTAAGCATTCATAGGGGAGGAGGCAGTCCTTACGATGCTAAGGTTCCCAAGCATGGCGCTTGCGTTGAAGATTGTATTGTGCTGGGCAGAGGGAGATGGCAAAACCATTATGTGTCGGAGGCAGATGCTATGGCCACAGCAATCCTGTTCTGGAGCAAGTGGACTTTCTCTGATGCTGCTGAAATATAGATTGCCCCACGAATGATTGCTCCATTTCTGGCAGCCATGAATTATATGAAAATGCAGTTGCTGGAGAAGAATGGGAACATCCTCTATTTCTAAATTTGTCTGGCGGAAGAAGATTGGAAAAAAATTAAGGACTATCTAAAGAAATATTCAAAAATTAATGAATGCTAGATTGTCGCTGGATGAGAAAATTAGCGGTTAATAGCGGTAATGGTTAAGTTAAAAGAAAATGAGTGTTATTAAAATTAAGTTGAAAGTAAGGGAAGGATTTGTTGACAAATTAATTAGACATGAGAATACAGAAAGGGGAGGTACGAGGAAGTCGGGAAAGTAAGTTATAAGAAATTAAGAGTTGAAATTATATGTGTTGTTTGTTTTTATTGTTATGTTTTGTTTGTTAATGTCTTGTTTGTCGTGATAAAAATTTGTGGAAATTTCAATAAAAATTTAATATATATAAAAAAAAATGAATGGGAACATCCTCTTACAAGTGTGATGTGCTTTGGTTCCTCAGGGCAGCCTGAGTGGCCTGGTGGCCTCGCACATTGTCTACGAGAATCTAGTGCAAGTCAGTAGACTAGACCAGGGAGATGACAGGCCAGTTGGTGGAAATTTTCCAAAAGCCCTCTTAAAGCAACCAGAAACATTGGTTATGATCAGTACTATTGGTGATAATTTTGTTTTACAGTAAGGGGCGAAAAAGGAATTCCTGCTGCCTTCACCGTTAACAAATGTTCATGGTTAATTTATGTCTCTTCTTCTGTTCTGCCAGTTTCTACATCTTTTATTTTTCTAATGTGTGTTTTCTATCCCTAAAAAGCAAACTCCAGACAGATGTGAAAAGCACTAATGTGGAAGAAATGAAAATTGCCCTGCAGACCTATTACGAGGAGGTACATTTTTCTTTTGCTCGTGCTAAAGGGGGAGAACATAATTAGAAAATTTCAATAAAAACCTGGAACCAACATAGGTTTGGATTCTGTGTCCCAAATGGGCCCTCCATGTTTCCCTCCCAATGAATGATGGGTAAATGTGTCCATTGTTCGTGCTGCTGGATCTCATGCATTTCTTACAACAGAATTTCACCATGGAGAAAATGCTTCTCCGTTACATAGGCAACCCAAATAGTTTCTTAGGGCTGTGATATATAGGGGTGCCAGAAAAGCATTGTGCAACCTGAGAGGTATGCACACCCAGATACGGCAATGCAAACTTAGATGGCCACAGACGATGCCAGAGCTGTGCTCTGGGAACCCTCTGCAAAATTGCAAGGCTTCCTAGTTGATTTCACGGTGCAACTTCTTAGTTACCAGAGTGTCACCATCCTATCTTCCTGCTCTCCTTCGCTCCTTTTCGCCCACCTGATGCAACTTGGTAGCAAATGCTTATGAAGCCGCTTCCTTCGCACCTTGGTCCTTGCTCTGTCTCCCTGCTAACGCAAGCCATCCTTTTACAGATCCAGCGACTCCAAACCCTACTGGCAAAATCGAAGACGGCGCAACGAAAGTACGTTTATTTCTTCGGGGCTGTATGCATGTGTATAAGTTTTTGCTCGCTAATTTTTATACTTCACTAATAGCAGTGAAGTGAGAAGATGTTAAGAGCTTTTAAAAAAAAATCTCATCACTTAGACGTTGTTTTGGGTTTCTTTCCCCAACGATGGATCTTTCATGTCCTACCTATGTTTCATTATTTCCAACTAAAGAGAAAATGAAGTTTGTTGAAGGTATTTCCTACTAAGGTATGTCACCAGGAAAAGCAGGGGTGGGGAACCATATTTCTGACGAATAGTTTATCTCTGAGGTAATCTGCCAAGGGCTGTATGCTAATAAGGGGTGGAGCAGAAGCCGGAAGTGGGTGGGGCCAGAGTCAATAGTGGGTGGGGCTGCCCCTTCTCTTTCTTTTTGACATTCCCTTTGCTGTCTCTTACTCTTTCTTCCCACTTAATGGGCTGCTGGGGAGAGGAACAGGTTACTCTTGTCAGAGGTGTGAACTTGCAGAGGGCTTTTGAAATTAATTCAAGAGTCTCGTGAAATTAGGCAGAGAACTGCAGTTTCTGACCTTTGCGTTGCAGTTTTAGATTCACATCCTCATATTATGAAAACTACTCTTAAGTCAAGACAATGGTCTTTTAAAGGCTAAAACCTAGTTGGTTGGCTGGCATTCCAGCTCATGAGACAATTAAATTTAAGGTACTTAAGGGACGCAGGTGGTGCTGTGGGTTAAAGCCTCAGCGCCTAGGGCTTGCCGATCGAAAGGTCGGCAGTTCGAATCCCTGCGGCGGGGTGCGCTCCCGCTGCTCGGTCCCAGCGCCTGCCAACCTAGCAGTTCGAAAGTACCTCCGGGTGCAAGTAGATAAATAGGGACCGCTTACCAGCGGGAAGGTAAACGGCGTTTCTGTGTGCGGCTCTGGCTCTGGCTCTGGCTCTGGCCAGAGCAGCGATGTCACGCTGGCCATGTGACCCGGAAGTGTCTCCGGACAGCGCTGGCCCCTGGCCTCTTAAGTGAGATGGGCGCACAACCCCAGAGTCTGTCAAGACTAGCCCGTACGGGCAGGGGTACCTTTACCTTTACCTTTTAAGGCTGCAGCCTTGATACCTGCTTAGGTAGAAATGGGTACACTGAAATAAGTAGGATTTACTTTTAATATTGAGGCTCAAGTCACACTGAAGTCAGTACCCTCCCTGATCCTATAAGCCCTATTGATTTTACTGCACCTTATTTTCCAAGCTCCAGTGAAAGCACTTCAGGCTGTAGCTAAACCATTTTGAAATTATCTACTTCCTTTCCACTGGATTATTATCAAGTTAAATTTTAAGAACATGTTCCTATGGAACAGGAAAATATATTTCATAGCAGCATCAAGTTGTAAACCATTTGAAAACAATCAAAAGCAGTGAAGCAGAATTCTGAGATAGCCTTTAATTTCAGCAAATAATCCCTCGTCCTGACCCCAAAGAAGGCTGCCTTTAGAAATTGATAGGATTCTGTGTAGTCATCTCATCATTTAAGCGTTCTCAGGTGAATGTGTCATGGAAATTACATACCTTCCAACAAAAAATAATCCAACAGTCAGGGCTCTCTATGTATTCTGCAGGCTTAATTATAAGTATTGGTGTGGAAACTTGAGGTTCTCATTTTTCATTGGTTAAAAAGAAATACATGTTTCCAGTCCACATGCTTACGAAAAGAGAAAGATTGGAAACAAATTTTAATCTACCCATGTCTTGGAAACAATTGAAGCTCTAGGACCAGCATGGGGAACCTGTGGCTCTCAGCTCCCATCAGCCCCAGGCAGCATGGCCAATAGCAAGGGATGATGGGAATTGTAGTCCAACAACATCTGGAGAGCCTTGGATTTGCTACCCCTGCTCTAGGACATGGGCAGCACCTCCAGCGTTTGGGGCAGAGTCTCAAGTCCTGTACAATTATTCCTCCCTCTACCCTTAGGGTAGTTAAATATTGTTAAAAACATGCCATGCTTGCAACAAGCCTATAAGCAAGTAGGTACCACTTTAATCTGCGCCAATAAGTTTGGGACTATCCCAGGTTAGTTGATCTGGGGGGTCGGGGTGCACATCCTGCACCCAGATCCAAAGCACATTGCAAAAGAGGGTAGATTAAGTGAAGGCTTCTGTATAAATGTGGTGGAAATAGCATTTATCCTTTTTTCCACTGAATGAAGGTTCTCAAATCCATGTTATGTGATTCTTCCTCAAATGCCACATTTCTACCACTCCTTTGGTTTAGTCTAGCGGGTTGCAGTTCTCCCCACCTAAATCCACTTACCAGCTTTGCATAATCTCCCCACTACACATACATGCAGCACCTCTCTGCGCTTCCCTCACATCTCACCTTGAGCACTTGCAAATACACATACTGACACATGCATACAAACTCCGAGTCCTGCCTCAATCCCAGCTTCCCTGAAGGGGGCAAATCAATGGCTTAAGGTTCTGGGCTGTCACTTCAATCAAACCGAAGTATCTAGCGGTGATTTTTAGTCTGCATTCAGCATGCAGAACTTTAGGTTAACCCAGAAGGGACCCCAACCTAGTGATAAGACTACAAGTTTGCATGCAAAATGTCTCCTGGATCCAGTCCCTAGCTTCTCCACCTACAAGGGCTCAGACAGCAGGTGCTGGAGAAGGAAACCCTTCCAAGCTGCTGCCCGTCCGAGTAGACACTACTAGGTTCAATCCTCATACGGGGCAGCTGCATATTCCTGCATTGAAGGGGGTTGGACAAGATGATCCTCAGGGTCCCTTCCAATGCCATATAATTCTCTGATTCTATGATTGCCCACAGTGCATAGTTAAGCAGTCGAATTTGTTGCCATGTAGTGATAGCTGTCAGCCTGAATAGCTTTGAAAGAGGATTAGACAAATAGCTACAAGTCATAAGGCTGTGTCGTCTTCAGTACTGGAGGCAATGAAGCTCCAGTTCTGAATTCCAGTTGCTGAAGGATATGAGCAGAAAAACGCTATCCTGCTCATCTGGTTCACCTGTGGGAACACGATTCAGGACTAGACCGGCTTTCCGTCTGACCCAGGTGTTGTGTTGTGTTCTTACTGGATGGACCAGGGGTCAGCAATCTTTTTCAACCATGGGCTGGTCCACCGTCCCTCAGACCATGTGGGAGGCTGGACTATATTGGGGGGGGGGTGAATGAATTCCTATGCCCCAGAAATAACCCAGAGATGCATTTTAAATAAAAGGACACATTCTACTCATGCTGATTCCCAGACTGTCCACGGGCCAGATTTAGAAGGTGATTGAACCGCATCTGGCTTACGGTCTTAGGTTGCCTACCCCCGGGATAGACAGATAATCTGGCCCTTGATATTGTGAATTATTATTATTATTATTATTATTATTATTATTATTATTTTATTTGTACCCCTGCCCATCTGGCTGGATTTCTCCAGCCACTCTGGGTGGCTTCCAACAAAGATTTAAAATACATTAAAATGTCACACATTAAAAACTTCCCTGAAGAGGGCTGCCTTCAGATGTCTTCTAAATGTCAGGTAGTTGCTTATCTCTTTGACATCTGGTGGGAGGGCGTTCCACAGGGTGGGCGCCACCACCGAGAAGGCCCTCTGCCTGGTTCCCTGTAGCTTTGCTTCTTGCAATGAGGGAGGACAATAATGCAGAACTAACCAACCCAGTCTTGAGAAGAGCACTTAAAACCCACATGCAGAAGCAGAGAAAGAAAGAGAAATGGAGATAGTTTTGAAAGTAGAATAAGCACTTATTTTTCTGTTCCTTTTTCAAACCCTGAGCCCTTGGTAAATAGGAGTGCTTCTGTAACTTGAGTGTTTGGGGAGTCCGATTGGAGGTGAATGCTAGCAGGACTTCCTGTTCCTAGAAAAAAAAGACCGTTAACTCTAAAAGTTGCCCAGATACTATAGACATCAGGTGAAAGATCCAGAGGAGGAAGAAAATGTTGGAAGTTCTGAAGGAAGAGGCAAGAGAGAGAGAGAGAGGTCTGTGCAATCAGAGGAAGACTGGAGGATTGTGGAGCTCAAGGTAGTGTGGGGAAGACGTCGAGTAAGATTAACATTATTCTGTGTCTTGAATGCTGCTAATTTGACTGAAATCACAGTAAGACCATTGAAAAAATTCAAGGGTGGGGATTCCAGACTGAATCTCTGAAAGGGAGAGGCTTTTAGGACCAGCGTCCTTATCTCAGGTGTAAATAATAGATTCATCAGCTGCACCCGCCTATGCTCCCACACTTTGTTGGAACAAGGGGGGATTAAGAACTGTGTTATAATAATATGACATTTATAGCCACTTTTTCTCCTAGGAGCTGCACATAGCTCTCCCCCTCCCCATGTTATCCTCATAACAACCCTGTGAAGTATGTTGGGCAGAGAGATATTGTGATCACCCAGTTTGCTTCATAGCTGAACCCTGGGCTCCTAGGCCCTAGTCCAGCACTCTAACCACTGCACTATACTGCCCCTTGTTACCAGCAATGTGTGCTGCGCTTTGCACAGTACAAGAGGACAGGCTCCTGCCCCAATGAATTTAACCCCTACAATTTGACTTGGGAGGGAAATGGAGTCTGGAGTAAAGAGGGGAGGACATTCAGCTATTTCAACAGAGTCTTGGAGCATAAGCTTTCGTGGACTTCCATCCGGCATCCCGTGAAGTGAATGGAAGCTTTTCATGGCATAATAGATGCTTTGGTCTTTAAGGTTCTGCAAGACTTCCTGCGGAAGGAGGCTAACATGATTATTCCCCCCAACATGTTGAAATCTCTTATTGCTACAGTTACAAATATTTATTCCTAGTGTGAGGACCAGAGTTGTTGTTTATTTCCAAAGGAATTGGGGTGGAAAGGTGGCATTTTGAGGGACAGTTTGAAGGAAGAAGGAGGTACAGTATTCTGGGAGGCTGTTCCAAGCATGAGGAGCAGGAAGGGAGAAATGGCCTTGAGAGAGCAGGAGAGCTCTGGGTGCTGCAAAAATTAAAATCACAAGCAGAGGTATAGTCAGCTATGAGGTGGCGTCCGCAAAAGGATTTTGATTTTAAGTTGTCTGAAAGAGATGCAGGATTCATCTGAGCTCAGCAGCACATTTGTTGATACAGCTGTTGCTTGGGCTCAGTTTTAAGTTGAAGCCATTACACTTTTTCATTTCTTTGGCTTGTGTTGTGTATCACTTTTGAGGTGAGCAGTTCCTGATGATTTCATCAAGGGCAACCTCCAGAGAAAGGACTTTCCCTTCTCAGCCTTCAGTATCCTGGCTTTCCCCCCTCCCCCCCCATTAGAATCTGATACACCTATTTAAAATGAAATTTACAGTGTGCTTGTGAGCTGGAAGCCCCAATCTGGAAACTGTATAATTTTATCATTAAACGATATTCTGCACATACAAAGTGTTATAAAGTCTATTCTCAATATGAGACACGGCAGCAGGAGACAAGCAACTCTTATCTGCAAGCAGAAAGCTACTTAACTGAGAGGCCACTTTTCCTTGCAAGGGACAAAAGTTTCGGATGAACCATCTCCCAACCTCAGCTGTTGTGATGCATCCCGTTGGTTCCCCATTATTAAATAAGCTGAGCAGCCTTCACCAACCTGGTGCCCTCCAGATGTTGTTGGATTACAAGCTGCAGCAGCCCCAGCTGCCACAGCCATCTAGTCCAAAACATCTGGAGGGCACCAGGTTGGTCAAAAGCAAGAATTTATTCTTCCCTTTGATCTGGATACTTCTGCATTCCATAAAGCAGGTATAGGGGCACCAGGCCATTAAAGGGCTGACTTTGTGATGTATGATTTAAGGTGCACGATAGAAGCATGTCCCTGAATGCTGCCTTGTCCTGCATTCTACTGATTTTCCTGAATCTAAACAGCTTCCTGATAGCATGAGCTCCTGCCTGAGTCACTGGTTGTTGTTGCTGTTAATGTCCTATCAGTGACAACTCCGCAACAATAAAATAAATGCATAAGTAGACTGTCTTTTCCTTTAAGGAACACAAGGCATAGCACTTGGAGCTAATCCTTTGTGGGGGGGGGGAGGGATGCAAATTTAATAAATCAATAAATAAAATGAGTAAAAATATTGTAATGACCTGATAGAGCATAACTGGCCCAATGCCACCCTGAAAATTGGATGGCTTGGTGTGGATTTGATTCTGTACACTGTATACTGAATCCAGTATTCGGTATGCTTCACTGCACTGGTGCTCAAGTCTCCTTGGTGTGAAAATAATCAGGGGGGCATGTTTGCCATTGGTCGCTGTGCTGCTGCACTGTTACTTGTGCATACATCCCATCCAAGAGTCAAGTCAGCTTGTTGATCCCAAGTCTAGTTAGATGCCGCCACCCCCCTGCATTTTCAGTCTTGGCTACAGCTGTTCCCTTCCCCCCATTTCCACACGCAGGTCCCCTCCCGAGAGCAAACAGCAGAAGGTGCTCAACGCTGCCATCTTGCAGTTATCTAGGAGCATCAAAGAGCTGCAGGATGAGAACCGGAAGCTGAAAGCAGACCTAGAGCACGCGATGAGCAGCTCCCCTGCCTCCGGCAGAGCAAAGAGTAAGTTTCTCGAGAATGCCAACTGTTTTGATTCTGTTGTGTAAAAGAGGGGTGGGTTGCAGTGCTGTGGTCCTCATGCGGTGGCCCCCGCCCAGGTCCCTGCAAGTGGAAGCGTCTGGGCATGCGAAATCTCCCAACCCCCAGGGAGAATCTGTCATGAGCTGCTGTGGTTAAAACTGGGAGCCACTCAGCTCTTTGGCATGACTGCCTTGTGTGATGAGCCACCAGGACTGTAGTCTGGAGGGTTAGGTCAAGTGTTGTCTGTCCAGACTGGCTATTATGACTTCTTCTTCTTCTTCTTCTTCTTATTATTATTATTATTATCATCATCATCATCATCATCATCACTATCCCACCTTTTCCCTTACGGGACTCAAGGCAGCTTACAAGAACCACTAACAACATAGAGAAAAGAAATCATTCAAAAACAATTAAACATTGATAGAATTAATACTACATAAATATATTAAAAGAGCTGTTGAAAACATACAGATCATTACAGTAATAACAGCGCAGCACCATCCCTTTCATTAAAAGCAGTCAGTTGCCAAAAAGCCTCTTGGAACAAGAAAGATCTTCACCTGCTGGCGGAAGGACAGCAGGGAGGGAGCCAGTCTAGCTTCTCTAGGGAAGGAGTTCGAGAATCTGGGAGCAGCTAGCAAGAAGGCCAAATCCTGCATCCCCACCAAACATGCCTGTGAGGGTGGTGGGAAGGTCTCAGAGCCTGGGCAGGTTCGTACAAGGGAATACGGTCTTTCAAGTAGACTTTTAGGGAGAAAGAGCAAAAAAAAAGGCTCTGTTTGGACTCAAACTTTGTCTGGTGCTTCCAGTTTTCCTGGCTCTGGTGCGTTTTCCTTATTTGACTCCTGGTTTTGCCCTTAAGGGACGCAGGTGGTGCTGTGGTCTAAACCACTGAGCCTTGGGCTTGCTGATCAAAGGTTGGCGGTTCGAATCCCCACGGCAGAGTGAGCTCCCGTTGCTCTGTCCCAGCTCCTGCCAACCTAGCAGTTTGAAAGCATACCAGTGCAAGTAGATAAACAGGTACTGCTCCAGCGGGAAGGTATATGACGTTTCTGTTCACTGCTCTGGTGTCAGTGTTCCATTGCGCCAGAAGCGGCTTAGTCCTGCCGGCCACATGGCCCAGAAAAACTGTCTGCAGAGCAGACAAACGCCAGCTCCCTCAGCCTGTAAAGTGAGATGAGTGCCACAACCCCAGAGTCGTTTGCGACTGGACTTAACTTTCAGGGGTCCCTTTACCCTTTACCTTTACCTATGTCCTTAAGAGCTTGGCTGCTGGGACAGGGCAAAGGACCATCTAGTCCAGCGGCCAACCAGATGCCTATTGGAAATGGCCAAGCAGGCCCTGGGGGCAGCAGCCACACTCTCCCCATCTGCCAATCACAGTAACAGCCATTCAGTGGCATCCTGCCTGTGCCAGTGGAGGTAAAACCTTGCCATCGTGGCTAGTAGCCATTGATAGCCTTATCCCCAAGGAATTTGCCTAATCCTCTTTTAAAGCCATCCAAGTTGGCAGCCATCACTACCTCTTGAGGGAGTAAATTCCTTGGTTAAACTATGCACTGTGTGAAGAAGCACTTTCCTTTCGCCTGTCCTGAATCTTCCAGCATTCCGTTTTATGGGATGGCCCTGGGTTACAGCATTACGAGGGAGAAAAACTTCTCAGGGCCCACTCTTTCTATGCCAGGCAGTATCTCATAGACCTCTGTCATCATCATCATTTTTAATTTGTATACCGCCTTTCTTTCTTACAATACTCAAGGTGGTTTACAAGCTAAAGAAACAAAAAATGTACATCTTATAACAATCTAATGCAGTACAAAAATGTGATAATATAACGTAACTTTAAAATAGGCAACCTCCATCAAAAAAGTAACATTCAACAATCATTAGAATAGTATAAAATAATAATATCAACATATAAAAGTTAAACACAAGTCCACTCAATAGTTACAATAATTTCTAAACTATAATCAATAAAACAACGGCAAGCCACAGTACATAAAACAATACAATACACATTGAGAAGCAGAGGGTAGAGCAAGGCAGGTGGAAAGAGGCCTTGCCTGATGGAGTCTCCCCCTTCACAGTTCTTCCTCCAAGAACAGCTCCCTTATGAGGACTCCTAGGGCCGGAGGGTGGGGCAAGGCAGGTGGAAGGAGGCCTTGCCTAGTGGAGTCTCTCCCCTCACCATCCCCACACACTTTACACTGAAGAAGTCATATCCTTCAGCATTGACTTTTGGCTCGCTGTTCTTGCCTCTGTCCTGACGGCTGCTTACAGCTCTGAGCAAATCGGAGCATAATTGACCAGACTGTTCTTACGTAGGGTGGGTGGGAGTCCAAACAGGAACATGGGAAAACAAGCTTTTGTGGAGCCAGAAATGATCAGGGCAACTAGGGAGCAGACAAAAGCAGTTTCATGGGCTGCCACTTCTAGCACTAGCCATAGGAAGTGAGCAGAAGACCCACACATTCCTTTGGCCCCTACTCAACCCTCAGTGCAGGCTGATGCCTTGCTTTTCTTCTCCCATCTCAAAAACCTGCTTAACTATTTCCTGCCAAAGCAAGTGCACTACCAGAGACGGCTGCCTTAATAGCTGCCAATACACTATCTGGTATTTTGTCCATTTTTGCACATGGGGCATGTCGCTCCCTTGCCCCACCTGAGCTTCAGCCAACAAGAGGCAGCTTGATTGGATGTCAAAACATCTCAAGATTAATCTGCTGCTCCGGCTTTTATAAATAGCGTCTCTCGGATGCCCTGCAGCTTGGTGGGCCTCTCCTTTTGGGGATTTGTGTCTCTCGCAATCTGACTTCCACTTTGAAAACCTTGTTAACTTTCCTCCAGATTACACTGAGTGGAGCAGACAGAGGCTGGTTCGGCGGATTTCAAGGCTGGAGAAAGTGAGTGATGGGAGCCCGATCGCTATCTTAGCGCTGCTGGGAAAGAAACGGTTGCAGTTGCTGAATCCCTTGGTCCATTTGCTTCAGTCTATTGCAAAGGGACTAGACCCAAGGAACTTGCTTATATAGGTGTTTGTGTGTGTGAGAGAGATGCTGATTGGCGTATTTTTAGGATGTGAGCATTACCATTACCGAGCAGTTGTTTGGGGGTCACTGGGCATCTTCGTTGAATAGACTACGTAGGACAAGGCTGAGAAACTTAAGGGATGCATCCCCTTTTGTACAACCTCCTGGGGAGCCGCATGCCAGCAGTGAACCTGGCCAGGTGCAGAGGTAGCCACAGCAAGAGATGCATCTCTTACCTACACTTCAGCCACGCAAAAAGCGCGAGAGAAGCATTTTCCATCCAGGCAACCAAGAGGCATCATCGCACATCCCCAGGCAGGCAAACAAGGGCACCCAAGGAGGGCATAGTATAGGGCTGGTGTAGGAGGTGGCCTGAGAAGATGGGGCAAGATTTGGGGAGAGTCTCTAGGGCTGGGTGGATTAGTTCCAAAATCACAAAAGTTCTTTGTAGAAAGTGCTTATGGTGGTGATGTTTTGAGAGGAGAGTCTAGATTATAAGCAGCTTCAGTTGTCAACCCTCTCTTAGCCACAGAAACTTCTTGAATCTCTAGAGCAGCCTTTCTCAACCTTGGGTCCCCAGGTGTTGCTGGACTACAACTCCCATCATTCCTAGCCAAGCGTGGCCAGTGGGAGTTGTAGTCCAACAATACCTGGGGACCTAAGGTTGAGAATGGCTGTTCTGGAGGGTTGAGCTGGTGGTTGCCACTGGTTGAATGTTCTACAACCACAGATGATTTCTGCACACCAGGGCAGGGTTTTGTGTGCCCCTAGATCAGTAGACTGCTATAATGCTATAATGTGCCTCACTCTTTTCCCTTTCCATATTTCCAGAAAATGGATGAGATGCAGAATGGCAGGCTTTCAGAAAGTAGCACTTCAACGTTGCTCTCCCAGTTGGGTCAGTCAGCTGCTGAGGAAGGTGACCCTCCGGAAGAACGTGAGCGTCTTCGCAGACTAGTGAACAAGCTGAAAGGCCAAAAGGACGTCCTTCAGAACCAACTGGCTGCTAAAGAGTTAAGTCTCTAGGTATCGCCAGAAACAGTGCAGCTGCCTTTGGTTGCAATCTTGGGTGATACAGTCATATGTATGTGAATATCTTTTGGTGCTCTATTCAAGAATCTTTCTGCATTTTTAATTTTGCCATTTTCCCCAGTTAAAATTAAAAAGTGCTTTTAAAAAATCCAGGTCCTAAGAATGCTGCTTTCCTTACAGCAAATATGTGCAAAAGCCAGATTTGCTAGCAAATACCTGAAGCTGTAAGTGTGTTTGTTTATTTAAAAATCTTTGTAGCCTGCCCTATACAGTATATCATATTGATCTCAGGAGCAGGGTACACAAATGCAGGTTATAAAGAACACTTTCATTGTTATGCAGAGCAGATAATGCTAAAAACCACACAACGACAAAAGTGGTTTCTTATTACCATTTTCATCTGCAATGAATCATAAACGGCTGCAAGAACGACCACGTCTTGATCTGGTGCCAGAAGTAAAACAAAAGTGGCGCCAGACGTGCCTTCCTTACTCAGAGGATTATTGTCGTTCCTCCTCCACAACCTTGACAAGTTGGTGGAGCCTGTGACCCTGCAGAGTCGGACCCACAAGGAGTTGCAAAAGAGACTTAGCAGGAGTTGCGCAAGAGCATGACTTCATAGCAAATGTGACTCTGGCCCAGAAGCGCTATCAGCAGAGCTGGCAAAATGTTCCCATTTTGGCACAGTCAAAGCTGTTGACCTGTAAGCACCATGTCCTTTCGTTGTCAATTTCTTGGCAAATCCCTGAGGTTGTTGAGCTGTTGCCCCCGTCTTCTTTCTTGCAAGACTCTGCTGGCGAGTTAGAGGTTTGTGGCTAGGTGGTGGCCGTGCACCCTCACTTTGAACATGGGACTGAATGTAGCAGGATTGGTCCCTCCCTCTGCTTTGAGGATCAGAGCAGTTGCCCTGCCTGGTTTTGTTTCAGGGGTCCTTCTGCAAGTTACTCCAACCTTCCCCAATCTCCTGCTGCACTGGAAGATTCACAAGATCCAAGTGGTGTGCCTCAGGATCCATTCATGATGTTGCACGTGCTACTTCCTTGGTGCGCCCCTCCAACAGTAGACACCCCAAACAATTCCTTGCATTGTGTGCTCTGTAGAGGCGCCTGCAGGTTTCAGAGTTCTGTGGAACTGGAAACTCTGTGCAAATGATTTGTTTTGTACTTCTGCAGGGAAGAAATCCAGAAGCTGACAGAGAAGGTGGGAGAATTGGAGGGAAACCAAGAAGCAAACTGTAGGCTGGCTGGAATTGATGCCACAGAACCTCCCAACCAGGTAAAAAAAACCACAGTTCGATATGTTTGGTACAGCAGGTCACCTAATATTAATTGACTTCTGTTGAAACTTCTGTGCAGGCTGCTTGGCATGGATTTCAGAGATTGCATCCCTCCTAAACCCTTCCTCCAGCCAAGTATTGGATTTTATGTTTATGGGTATGAAAGAAAGAAAGGCGGGGGGAGCCTTTTATATTCTTACTCTAGGTGGCTAAAGGAGAATGATGTATGACCTCCTAATAGCTAAGGCTGGCTTGGAGGAAATGTGTAGCTTAGGGATGCGAGTGGAGACAGAACACTTAATTGCTGGTAACTTGGCTGGGAAATCTCTGTCCTCACTTGTTCCTTCACTGATTTGTTAATAGCAGGAAAGTCCTCTGTACTGAAAGACAACGCCATCTTTTTGCCTTGGCTCTCACAGTGCTTGGAATTGGCAGTTATTCTCTCTTTCTCTCCATCTATTCCTTCCTCTTCTCCCCCACTAACTATCTCATTGTCCCAATCCTTTCTTTCCATATTGTGCTCCTTCAGTTCTTTGCCACATTCTTCCTCCATGTTTGCATGACTTCTTTTCCCTCATTCATTTGTTGATCCTTCCAATTTCTTGCTTCTTGCATATGTCTCTACCCCTTCCCCCCCTTCATTCTTACAAACTAACTGCTGTTCCTAGTTTAGACATAATGAGAAGCTGCAACAAGTTTAAGCCAGGAAGCAGGTGCTTACCTATCTTCTCATGCCTGCATCAGAGGAGAAGGGTGGAAGGAGTGAGCATGCAAGCCCAAGACTCAAGCAAGCTCATTTATGAAACACTACACCAGGGATGCCGAACCTCCACTTATAGGCCTAATTGGGGCTGTAAGGTTATTTCAGCCAAGCCATGCCCACCTGCCAGGTAAAGGCTTGACCTGGATCCTGCCCACCTGTCAGTTGACCAGCAGGATGTGTGAGAGGAATGATCTGGCCCAACAGCTGGAACTATTTCCCACCCCTCCATCAAACTATGGCTTAATGTTGCATCTGAACAGAAAGAACCAAGTGTGTCCAAACAGATACATACTAATTCTTAGTCTCTGCGGAAGAGCACAGTTGAGGGAGAGTCCTCCTTCGGCACTGCTCCATATTTTTTGTGGACCCCCAGCTCCTGAACCATGAAGAATAGAGAGTAGGCTCCAAAGAAGGTGCCTCCCTCAGTGCGTGACTCAGAACTACCATTGAGCTAGGAACAAACCATTCTTTCTATATAATTCAAAAATTTCCTGAATAGTAGTCAAGTGAACTGGTCAGCATGCCAACCTTTTATCTTCACTTATCTGAGAGGTTTATGGGGCTTTTTAAGGTTTTGTGTGGACGTGGCTAGCGCTGTGGTCTAAACCACGGAGCCTCTTGGGCTTGCCGATTAGAAGGTCGGTGGTTCGAATCCCCGCAACGGGGTGAGCTCTCGTTGCTTGCTCCCTGCTCCTGCCAACCTAGCAGTTCGAAAGCACGTCAAAGTGCAAGTAGATAAATAGGTACCGCTCTGGCGGGAAGGTAAACAGCGTTTCTGTGCGCTGCTCTGGTTTTGCCAGAAGCGGCTTAGTCATGCTGGCCACATGACCTGGAAAAACTGTCTGCAGACAAACGCTGGCTCCCTTGGCCAGTAAAGCAAGATGAGCGCCGCAACCCCAGAGTCGTTCGCAACTGGACTTAACTGTCAGGGGTCCTTTACCTTTTTAAGGTTTTGTGTGTGTGTGTGTGTGTGTGTGTTACAATGAAAACATTTGTTTTTTGCAGCACTGGCACAATCAGTTGCTCATTGGTGCTAGCATTCCATTCCTCCAAGCTGTCCCTTTGACAGCAGCAATCACCATTCCTCTGGATTTGTGCTTCTCCATTCATACTTCCTGCAATGTTATTTTAAGGGCCTGCAGAAATGTCAGCCCAGCTGGCGACCGTTGAATCCAGCATGCATGCTAAAGTTCAGAGGTTCAGATTTGGAGTGCTCACCTCCTTGCTCTCCTGAGCATCACAGAAAAGAACAAGCTGCTCGGCTCATCCAGAGACAATGGAAGGCCTACCACACCAAGGTGATGCTCTTTCAGCTGCAAAGGGAGGGGGAGGGATATTTTTGGAGCGGAAGAGTACAGAAATCGGGGGACAGGAGGAACCGGGATGATAGTGACACCCTTTGACATGTGAGACTCTGCACCTCCTCACCACTCAAATGCCAACATGCTTTCAAATCTATCCTTTAAAAGCAAAAGCCATCCACTCCTGATTTCTGTACTTGTACAGGGCAGTTGTTAAGGATGCTGGATATAGCAAATGGGCTTTAAATCATTACCAGAGCCTCACACTTTTCATGCAGAAGGTCCCACGCTTCATCTACAAAGATGTCCTGGAGGAGAGGCAGACATTATACCCTTGTCTGAGACCATGGAGAGCCACTGCCAGTCAGAGTTGGCCAGACACGGCTAGGTGGACCAGTGGCTTGACTCCACATAAGTCCCATGGTCATACATAACTGCTCAGATAATATCAAGGAATATGAATTACACCGGGTGGGAATACGACTTGGACTTAATCTAAGGTCAATATACGTTTAATCTCTTTTATTGTTGTATTTGTGCATTTCCTCACAAGCTGCTTTGGAACACATTGTTCGCAAAAGCAAGGTATAAATAATTGTAGTGATATAAAACGCAAAATGTTTGATGAGCCTCTGAGCACCGGGGCATACACCAAATCCAAAAGTAGAATGACCAAGTTTAGCTTAAAAGAATGGAAAAGGCCTCATTTCTGTCCAATGTTTATCCATTTCAGATTGACAGGGCCGCACTGGATGAGGTGAGTAATGTAAACTCTTCTTAGTTGAATTGATTTTTTTAAAGTTAATCTAATGGTTGCAGGCGTACAACTAATAGTTTCAATTGCTTCTGTTCTCAGTCATTCAGGTCTTGTGCAGTTTTTCTGCAATTTGCATCACCTGGAAACATGTTCATATCAGTGGCAAAGTCTAATGGGTAGTTGGAGACCCAAGACATTAATGTAGCCTTGCCAATGAAATGTTAGCTGCTGAGGTGTGATTTCATTCAGCAGATTTGATTGTATGTGAATTTCCAAATAAACCTGTGCATAAGTAGGTTTCTTTTATCTTTCATTGGCCGGGACCAACTTTTGAATTGGAGATCAGTAGTTCAGCTTGCCTTTTGATTGGCAGGAATACCTAGTAAAGGACTATTTTCTTGGCTCTATAAAGGAATACCTTTATAGAGCCAAGAAAATAGTCCTTTACTAGAACACAATTTCTTCCTGGGGCTGTGCATGGAATGTGTAGCTGCCATCTTTCAAGGGACTTAACATCCATTCATGTTATTCTCTCACCCTGTGCTCTCTCTCAGGCAGTTGTTGTGCTCCAGGCAGCTTTCAGGGGACACCTGGCTCGGCAGAAACTATTATCAATTAACGCACAAGGTCGAAACTCTCCCAGCGTGCCTCGAACAGGACACAAGGCAACTATCAGGGCAAGTAGAGATGTAGCCGCAGTATGTTTTCCCCTGATATGCAGATGGTCTGCAGGGCAAAGGAACAGGATCCCAAGCTCTTTTGTTGTTGTTTAGTCATTTAGTCGTGTCCGACTCCTCGTGACCCCATGGACCAGAGCACGCCAGGCACTCCTGTCTTCCACTGCCTCCCGCAGTTTGGTTAGTAGCTTCGAGAACACTGTCCCAAGTGCTAGTCCTGCTATAATACTGGAACTTCGACTATAGGCTTTGCTTTGCTTCTTATCTTTATTTACCTTTTAATAATAAAATCAAACCACACAGATTTAGTTTAAAACAAATATGAACAAATTTATCCCGCGTCTCTATCAAGCCAGTTTACTATTTTATTGTTGACATTTCCCCACTTCCCCAGGAGGGCAAGCTGGCCTTTTAACAGGAGAAGAGCCAAAGGTCTGGATCCGTCCAAAGGTCCATCTAGTCCAGTCCATGGCCAACCAGATGCTTCTAGGCAGCCCACAAACAGGGCATAAAACCTTTTTTTCCTCTCTCCCCCCCCCCACTTGGACACCTCAGTTGCCTGGCAGCAGCCTGTATTCAGAGGGTAGATGGCCTCTGAATTAGGCTGCGCCCAAATTGCTATAGTTGTCAAGGACTTTAGAAACTACCAGCCATTAGAAGCTGTCAGAGGCCATTTGAATTAGGGGCTTCTAGCCATCAATGCCCAATAAACTCCTTTTAAGTATAAACTGTTTCTAGACTTTTGCATAAGCATTTTGTGTCCCTTCGCTTGACATAAGATGACAGCATTTCTGTTGCAATGTTAATCCTTGGAAGTCGCTGTTTTATCCCATCCTTCTAAAGGCTGTTCACCTTATGCCCATGTTTAACTTTTCCATTCTTTCCTTAACCAAAATCTATGGGTCAAAGCATTTTTCCAGCATTATAAAACAGATGGCTTTTCCGCTGCTAAAAAGTTAAAGCTAAACTCATTCTGATGTTTACTGTCAAGTGACCAACCAAATTTGTTGTTGAGATCTTGTTGTGAAACAAGCTTGAATAATGTCTGAATCTTCCTGCCAGTATTTCCTAATTTTGCTCTTGCATTATGCAGGAGGAGGACCAAATTAAGAAAATAATGTTTTCTTTATAAGTAGTTTGAACAAATAAAAATTTAAAAAGAAAATAAGGTCCCTTTTTTGAACTTGATTTGGCTGTTGCTTTTGGCTGATTGGAATTTGTGGCAGTGCTTGATAACCCTGGACAATACAGTATGTGGTTGCTAATATATTAATTTATCTGCCCGCAAACATTTTTTTTAAAGTGAATGTTCATTGTTGGGAAATTGCTGAATCCCTTCCATATTCAGCCAGCCTAGTGAAAGCTGCTACTTCTCAACCCAGAGGTGTCTCATCTAAAGGCCAAAATATTTGATAGCCCGCATCCTTGCTCCTTTGTTCTCCCATATTTATATATCAACGATGCCAAATTTCTCATTGAGCAAGCGGTAAGAAGGCTGGATCAACTTTGCCTTGGCAGCCCCAGGAATCTACTGGCATTCCCAAACTACTACAGCTGAAAAGCAGGCCAGTTCTTTTTTCTTTCTGTTGACGGATAAGGAATGCTTTGAGGTCAGAAACAGCAGAATCTGTTAAGTTGCCAATTGACATATTGAATGCCAACACCTTGTTCCTATTTGTGCTCCTAGAATTCACTTTCATCTCGTGGGTCCAGCTCTTCACAAACAGCTTCTGATTACAAAGCGGAAGAAGATGCTGTGAGGCTTGTGCAGTCCGTTTTCAGGGCTCACACGGCACGCACTCACCTTGAGGAAAGGTAAGGCAGGAGTGGCTTGTTCTAGTGAGATTTGAGTTTCACAAAGCTTGATGTCAATGGCTTGAAGAACGTGAGCTGGAGCCCAGGTTGGGCCAAACAGTGTAACAATATTTGCACCAGCAAAATGGAGCTGCAGGCGACAAGGCTAATGTTGACTTCTCCCATGCTATTCAACTCTTCTGCTGTCTTCACCCTCTCCCCCTCCTTTGTATTTCCATTTAGTCTTCCACAGTCTAGCCCAGATGCCAGGCAGCATTGTTCCAGAACATCAAGCAGCTTGGCTGAAAAGGAAAACAAGAGCACATTAGCTTTTTCTGAAGTGATTTAAAAGATTCTGAAGGTCCTTCATATGCCCCACTAAGTTTTGGGTCAGAAATGGTTCCAAACAACTTTGGATCAGAAATGGTTTGTTTACCTGCACAAGGAATTCCAGGCTATTTCCATCTTTTTTATGATTCCATGTGATCCTGTTGACAGCGTAGATCAGCCCTAACTGGCCTAGGTCCCAATCCCACATGTGCCCCACAATGATCTTGTTGTGCTCCTTAGAGTAGGCAAGCTGGCCTCTGCTAACGGGAAATAATAGTGGCAAGCGCATGAAAGGTTGAGCAATACCTTGAAGATTTCAAGTGCTGTACATATTCTGAATTTGTTAAATAAGATACCTCATGGGGATGATCAAGCGAAAATCACTTATCTTTGTTTGAGTCTGATAAATTCATGGCAGAGTTACAGGATTTGCTGTAGCTGCCCAAAAGCTGTGATTTTTTTAAGGGCAATATGGTGAATTGTTAACATTTGATTGGATGATTTTACTGTAATGCCATGGTACAGCTGCATCAACACAACCAGAGGCTTTCATCTGCCCCAGCTGCAACAAAACATGTCTCTCCTGCATCAGTCTCTACAGCCACAGCAGGCACTGCAACCTTCCAGTGGTTTGACTTCACCCCCCAAAGGTGCACTCTTCCAATATCTCCCAAGACAGACAGGTGCCAACAACAATTAGTCCCTTCAACCTTTTGTATTTTAATATACATTTTAACCTTTTGTATATTATTATTTTAATATAAAGATAAATGTCGGTAGATGTTGTGTTTAAATATTGATGTTGTCGCTGGCATCTGCCTGTCTTGTTAGCATAGCCGCCTGGCAAGTATGCTTGTGCAGTTCAGCATCAATGGGCAGGTTGCTGGTTATGGTGGAACCCAGGTAGACCAAATTGTCTTCCACTTCAAGCGTGTGGCCACCAATGCGGATGCGTGGAGAGCTGGCGACGTCCTGATCTTTGTTGATCTTCGTCGGGCTGATGGCGAGGCCAAACTCCCCACAGGCTTGGGCAAAACGGTTGCTGAGTCTCTGTAGAGCCTCCTCAGCGTATAATGTCAAGGCCGTGTCATCTGCAAACAACATTGCATATAATTTTCTTCTGTAGTTGATATGACCATTATGGTTGAAACAACGACAATACACTTTTTTGTGCTGTGTAAAAGAGTGAGGTGGCAGGACCTTTGATGTGATCCATGCAGCTATTCTGCAACACAGCAGAATGTGTCAGCACAGCATCTTTGCTCTAAGATGCTGCATCCCATTCCATCACTGGTGCTTGGCAGGGTGAGGTCAGAGCTCCTGCCTTTGCCTCACCCTCCTCAGTGGTATTAAAGAAAGGCCCTGAAGATCTTTTTTACTCCACTCAGCTTTCGGGTGGTATGTGGTGCTGTACCTGCTGTCACTATTTAAAGCTGTTTTCTCTACTGCTAGTATACTTATCTAATTTAATTATTTGCTGCCACTGCCTTAACTTTTTAATGCTGTTGCTTTTGTTATCTTAAGCATATTATGTTGTTTTTCTGACTACCATAAACTACCTCGGGAGGGTTGCTTGTGTATTATATTCAGTGCTTTTCTTCTGGGGGGAACGCATACCCCTAAACATTTTGTGAATCTTTGTACTTTTGCCCACTTACTGTATTTATTTTTCCTGATTTGAACTATAAAATGGTGATTTTCTTGAGTCAAAATGAGAGTACCCCTAAATATTTTTTTCAGGAAAAAAGCACTGATTGTATTTATTATCATTCATTGTTTGTGCCTTTTACCTATGTGTAAAGGTGATTTTTATCTTGAAAGGCAATCCAAAACCCAGGCAATAAAAAAATAAATTTAGCAGTATAATGCTTGAGTCTTAAGCAGGTGGCCCATCCTGAGTTCCCAAGGTGTGTGTTACATTTAGGAGCCTTTTAACAGACTATGCCAGAAAAACCTCACCACTTAAGGTGTTACTAAATTGTCTTCTGTCTTTGAGGAGCCTCTTTCTCAAATAGCAGGAACGCAGAGACTTGGGTTCTTCAGGCCTGCTCTGTTTCTCTATGCCCGTTCCACAATGTACCGCCCAACATAGTGTTAAGTTACGTTAGATGCTTTCCACATGGAGATTAAACAAAACGATGAATGTAACAGAATGCTTGCCTGCCTGCGTACCAGTGAACCTCTGCATCTGATTTAAAGCCTCAGGCCTGTGCTAGTTATTATCATAGGTCTCCTCCTTTATGGCTGGATCTCTCGGACTCTGGGCCCAGTTTCTGCTGGGAGCTATTTTTACAACTCTTGCCAATTCTCCACATATTTTGCAGGCCTCTGATCCTTGGTCCTGGAGATGAGAGAGCAAGCCTAGCAGCCCCTGACAGTGGAAAGAAGAAGCCAGTCTGGTCTCCATTCAAATATTCGCCTCTAGTGTTCACCTCAGCGGTTCATGGTAATCTCATTTACTTCCCCAGTCTGGGCTTAAAGTCAATTGTACGTTTTTGCAGTGGTCTCCCTTGAACTTTGGTTCTAATTAATCTTGTCCAAAAGGGGACTGCTGTGTGCAGTAGGCTCAGCAAGGTTCCCAGTTCTTCCACTTTGTCAATCAGTTCCTCCCTGTTGGTGAGTTCCGAGTCCAGGATAGATGATCCCCTTGTTGCTTCTTCCACCTTCTGGGAAATGAAATTGTCAGTGAGGCAATGGAGGAATTTGTTGGACCTTACATTCTTGGCAGAATTTAAGTTCCAGCAGATATTGGGGTGGTTGAAGTCTCCCATGACTACTATCTCTCTCCTTTTTGAATGTTTGGCAATCTGTTCTAGAAAGGCATCATCCAAGTCTTCAGTCTCAACGGAGTTCAAAACAAACCTGAGGCTAAGTAGGGGCTCAGTATTCAATCTTGCAGCAGAGTGACGGCTTCATTGATTTTCAGTTGTTATAACTTTTATTTGTCGACAGCCACTCCATCACATTGATTTTTATTTTTTGCACAGGCCTCTGAGTTAGGTATCAATTACTGTTTACTTCACAGGGTTGTTGTGAAGGTTAATAACTATCATTATTTAATTGCTTAACTGTTCCAGAAGAAAACAGCAGCCCAAGATGTAATTCAAACATATAAAGGGGGCCATCACACCGGGGGGAAATAGATTGTCTATTGTGCTACTGCTATTTATTACTTGAATTGGAGTTGAATTGCTAATGTCCAAATGGATGACTTTTCTAATTAGTATTCATTGGTGGTTTCCTCCTGTTTCTGCTTAGAGTCTGCTTTTATCTTGTCCCAGAAGAACCTGTGGGTGCATTGGGGGTAATCTTCCAAACCATGGCTTGGAGGGTCATGCAGGAGACTTCCTGTGCCTGCATGCTCTCTCTCCCTCCTCCCTTCCTGTGTCGTAGGGCTTAATGCATTGCGTCATGGTTTGATCAAGTCATAGGTTACTGTATTTTGATGCAGTGGAAAGCGATATATTTCAAAATGAGGAAGTAGTGCAGTACCATAGGAGAGAAGGTGGAGCGTACACTCTCATTTACATGTAAATCCTGATGATTGGTTCAATGCCTGCCTTACTTTTGTGCATGAGAGGTTGTGTCAGTGTGGAAACAGAAAAGGGCAATCAAAATTATTCACAACCCATTCTGAAACCTTGTTATTCTTAACAGAAAGACTGGCCATTTTTATCCACTCTCCTGTTTCGTTCGTTTTTCTTTCAGCCACACCCTCCCATGATCAGCTGCAGCCCTCTCCCTCCCCACCTGCAGATGAAGTTCAGTCGGATGACTCGGATGAGATCATCACGGTGTCTCCATCACCAGTGAAGAAAACATCATCTCATGATTTCACCAGCCATTTGTCACATTCTCTATTGCACTCCTAGCGTGACAATGAAGGACATTTTAGTCTTGCTTGGTGAGGTGAAGTTGAAGTTGTCCAGGCTATGCTACTCAGCTTAGTTTTTCACAAAAGAGAAAGAGAGAGAAAGAGCTAAAGATGATTAAGGCCACATTTGCGAGGTGGTTCCTAAGGGACAGGGGAAAGCATCTGTTGCAGATCCATTTCCCTATAATTCACAGGTACTGGCAAATTCTGCCCCTGCTGGTCCACATGGTAGGAATTCAAACTTGTTTTGGTACCCCAAGCCATCTCCAGCTGTTGTTTCTAAGTTATTCTTGCTTCCCACAGTTCATGTTTTGTTCCCAACTTTTGGCCATGCCGATTCACCTTGCAATTGGACGCCCCAGTACAAGGTCCTTAAAAGGTGAGGGCACCTTCCTTGTAATAGGTAGTGATGCCCTTAAACAAACAGTTCTGTGGGGCCAGTGCTTTGGCACGAAACACAGGAACCCTGTGAATTTCTGAGCTTTGACTGGTTCCTGAAACAAAATCAGTTGGAGCCGATTTGTTCAAAGACTCCAGAGCAAAAGGATATGTCCAGGAAGGGGAGATACAGTGGTGCCTCGCAAGATGAAATTAATCCGTTCCGTGAGGCTCTTCGTATAGCGGTTTTTTCGTCTTGCGAAGCAAGCCCACTGACAGCTTAGCGGATTAGCGCTATTAGCGGTTTAGCGGCTTTTAGCGGATCAGCTGATAAGCGGCTTAGGGCTTAGGAAAAGGGGGGGAAAGGGAAAAAACCCTGCAGGAACTCGCAAGACATTTTCGTCTTGCGAAGCAAGCCCATAGGGAAATTCGTTTTGCGAAGCGCCTCCAAAACAGAAAACCCTTTCGTCTAGCGGGTTTTCCGTCTTGCGAGGCATTCATCTTGCGGGGCACCACTGTACAACTTACTGAAATTGTAGAAGATGAAGGGGCTAGGAGTCAAGTCTGGCTTTTTGCTAAGTACAGTGGTACCTCAGGTTAAGTACTTAATTCGTTCCGGAGGTCCGTACTTAACCTGAAACGGTTCTTAACCTGAAGACCACTTTAGCTAATGGGGCCTCCCGCTGCTGCCGCGCCGCCGGAGCCAGATTTCTGTTCTCATCCTGAAGCGAAGTTCTTAACCTGAAGCACTATTTCTGGGTTAGGGGAGTCTGTAACCTGAAGCGTATGTAACCTGAAGCGTATGTAACCTGAGGTACCACTGTAATATAAAATCAACAGGCTCCAGACTTCATTATCTTCTGGCTCTCTCGCAAGACTCCCAGCTCCTTCACTGGAGATGAGCCTTTATCTCCAAACCTGTGGTAGATGAACAAGCATACTTAACTGACATAGATAATCTCTTTCTCTCTCTCTCTCTTTCTCAGAAGTGTTCATTTTGCGCCAAACCAAGAATTGCCTTGCGCTTGCATTTCAGTCGGTAGCTTTGTGTGATCACCTTTGTATGAAAGAATTTCCTAGGTTCCTCAGTCAGATGATTGGTCTCTAAAGCCCAAGAGAGGGTACCCTGACTGGCAGCAGCTCTCCAAGATCTGATGCAGAGAAAGTCTTTGCCATTGCCTGCTCCTTATTCCTTTTCAACTGGAGAGGCCTGAGATTGAACCCGGGACCTTCTGCCTGCCCAGCTCTGCCCCTGAGCTATAGTCCATCTGAACGCTGCTGCTGCTACTGCAGATAAAGTTGGGAATCTAAATTACAGTTCCTGCTTGGAGGAGAATGCTTCAGTCTCCTGTCTTGTCATTATTTGTGACTTGATGAATTATTCAGATTTATTCAGGAGCCATGGCAATCACTCATCTTCTTTGCTCGCCTTCTGGAGTGTAAGATGGAAGGGCTGCTCTTGCCCATTGATCATCCTGCTGATTGTACATGTGCCACTTATCAGACACCCACATTTGCAATGGAGGAGGAAGAAGCCCCTGCTTTGCCCTGTGCTGACCAAAAAGCAAGTCCCAGATACTCTGATGCCCATCCCTATTCTAAGCCACAAGTTTGCAGTAGTAAGACCACTTCCTAAGTGGCAGACAAGCATAAATTGCTGCAAGATCTTGGAAATGCCTTTCCAGTTCATACCAGAGGAAAGGATGAATGTTGCCATCAGCGTAGTGGCGTTAGCTTTGCTGCCTGTGCCCTTAAGAGACATTTATTATTGCAAAGTACCATGAAATGCCTTGCTCTCTTTACCTGTAGCACTCAGAGGCTCCCCGTTACCTCTTGCAGGGGTATGTTGGGGAGAGAAGCTGTGGGGAGCTATTTTCCAAATCTTGGAGCAAAACTTACATGTTCTACAAAAATCTCTTCATAGAACTCTTCCTGGATTGTACAATTTCATCCTGCAAATGTGGGGTTGCTCCTGCACGCACACTTGCAAGCAGAAAGCTAGTGCCGCACACCTCTGGCATAGCTCTCGGATGTGTAAGTTTCCAACATGTGGGAAATCTTGGGTTTTTGTTTGTTTTGAGTGTATCATTCAAAAAAAAGCACAAGTAACCCTTCGTTTGCATTTTAAAGTGGCACAGCCCAAGAAGATATCTGCCACATGATTTTGCTGAATGGATGCTTTCTGACAGATCACCTCATATTTTGAAATGGCCCTTTACCATTCCAGAACGAGCATGAAACAGCAAAACAACGCCATAGCAAACACTTTTGGGACTTACTGTCCTTACAAGTGAAATTGAGCAAAAATCGTGGTGCCCATTTTTGAAGTTCAGTAGGGATAGTGGAGCACAGATTTGCCCTGCAAGCCAAGGGCTGCCTCCTCTGCTGTACATCATTCCTTGGAACAAATCAACATGGTTTCTTTGGGGGATTCGGTGTGTGGGGTGGCAGCATATATGATCCACTTGCATGACAACAAAAATCTGTCTTATTGTAGGGATCAGAGAAAGCTACCTACCCCCTGCCAGCAATGTTTACAAATCAAAACGTATATCAAAATATTGCAGTGCTTTACATGGTTTGTGTCATGCACTATAGTGCATGGATCTGGCTGCCAAGCCATTAGCTGAGTGATTAAATTCTTTCCAGTTGGGGGAAAATAATGCCATAGGATATGTAACTACAGTGGTATCTCAGCTTAAGTACTTAATTCATTCCGGAGGTCCGTACTTAACCTGAAACTGTTCTTAACCTGAAGCACCACTTTAGCTAATGGGGCCTCCTGCTGCTGCCGCGCCGCCGGAGCACAATTTCTGTTCTCATCCTGAAGCAAAGTTCTTAACCTGAGGTATGAGGTACTATTTCTGGGTTAGCAGAGTCTGTAACCTGAATCGTATGTAATCCGAGGTACCACTGTATTGTTGCTGAGTCGTTTAGTCGTGTCCGACTCTTCGTGACACCATGGACCAGAGCACACCAGGCACTCCTGTCTTCCACTAGCTCCTGCAGTTTCATCAAATTCATGTTGGTAGCTTCGAGAACATTGTCCAACCATCTCGTCCTCTGTCGTCCCCTTCTCCTTGTGCCCTCAATCTTTCCCAACATCAGGGTCTTTTCCAGGGATGTAACTATTATATTGGCACAATGGATATCTGCAAACACTCAAGTGGATCTTGGGAAGGTGAAGCCCGGTAAACCGACAGCACAATCCTATGCATGTGAAGCAGGCCCCATTGAGTCAAGTTGGGATTGCTCCTATTTAGGGTTGCAGCCAGAGTTGGATTTGTTTTGAGCAAAACCAGTAACCATTTGTACAATACATTCAGTGGAGTTTCTGTGTGTGAGAGTGAGTTAATGCACAGAATCTCCCTGATTTTTTTAGTTCTTCAAATTGGAAGCAAAGATGCCTGCGTGCCCACACAGCAAAAGCAGGATGGAACCTGCTGTGTATAAACCTGTCCCCAGCCCTTCAGGACCGGCTTGGAGTAAATGCTTCCTTCTTTTGTGGGGTGTAGGGACGTGGGTGGCACTGTGGTCTAAACTACAGAGCCTAGGGCTTGCTGATCAGAAGGTCGGCGGTTCGAATCCCCGTGACGGGTGAGCTCCTGTTGCTTGGTCCCTGCTCCTGCCAGCCTAGCAGTTTGAAAGCACGTCAAAGTGCAAGTAGATAAATAGGTACCGCTGTGGCAGGAAGGTAAACGGCATTTCCGTGCGTTGCTCTGGTTTCGCCAGAAGCAGCTTAGCCATGTTGGCCACATGACCCAGAAGCTCTCTGCGGACAAACGCCGGTTTCCTCAACCAGTAAAGCAAGATGAGCACCACAACCCCCGAGGTCCGCAACTGGACTTAACTGTCAGGGGTCACTTTACCTTTACCTTTGTGAGGTGTTGCTGATAGTCTCTGCGAAAACTTGGGCCTATGCTGCCACTTGCACTATCATGAAACTAAGTACCATTTCCTCCATAAAAAGAACCCTACGGGGTCAGGCTGAAGGCCCCTTAGACCAGCAGTCTTCTCCCTCCAGTAGCCAGTCCAATACATTTGGGAAGCCTAACTAACAGGATTGGAATGCAATAGCCCCTCTCGAGTGTTGCTTCTCAGCAACTGGCTTTCACTGGCCTGCAGCATCTTAAGAAGGAGATTCCAAACCACCATTATGACTGACATTCCTGGAACATTGCCCTCTGGCTGCAGTCTTTCCCCTTTGGGGTTTTGCTGCGTTTACCGGCCTGCTTATTAGCAATCAAGATGGGAACGTTGCATCTTGGCTGGGGCTCCTCAACCTTTGTGAGATTTCCGTTGTTTTTCAAAGACAAAAGAGGAAAACTTTCTGGGCTGTCATTACGACAACTTTAATGCATCGCTGGCCAGGAGGGGGAAAGGTAGCCTTTCTTTAGTGGCAAGTGGTTACCGTTAATGCGTCCATGAAGCCCAGAGCTCTGTCCTTTGGAAGATATTGCTTGTTCTTCTTCCAGTGAGTCTCTCTGCCCCCCCCCCACGCCCCTCTACATAAAAGAGAGAAATTGGCTCCCTCGCTTATGCTGAATGCTTGTTAAGTCGGGGACAGAAATCTGTTCTCTATCTGATACTTGCTATCATTCATGCCAGGACTTGCAGCCAAAAAGGATGGCCACGGTACAGAGCAGATGATTTTTGCTTAATCCCATCAGTGGAAACGCTGTTTGTAGGGCTTCCAGAGGCAGCTGCTGGGAGCTGTCCAGAGCCCAGGCAATCGGGAGAGAGGTTTACACCATCAGGTAAATTAATTCCATCCGCTGCTCCAGTCACATTGTCAGGGGCGCAGAAGGTAGCTCTGGTGCGCAGGCTGGATATGATTCCTGAACAGCTCTGAATACACGGCTAAGCACTGTCAATGACGTAAGCGGGGGGGGGGGGGATACTTGCATCTAGAGGCTGAATACATCTGATGTGCAGGGAGAGGAGGCTGGAAGCCTGTAACTGAGGCTCAGAGGCACCTCCGCAGTCCATGGCAAAACCCCAGGCTTTCATACAAAACTCGGAGTGTGTACAAAGGCCAAGACAGGAGCAAAATGTTTCCCAGACTCCAGTCCCTGGGGAGCTACTAGTGTGAGTAATTTGATGGAACCAGATCTTCCTTCCCACAATAGCAAGCCGTAAGAGAGAGCTATGAACAAAGCTTGTGTGAGCGAGAGGTGAGGGGGAGAGGTTTGCATTTCCGCAGGACAGCTGAGTCGCTTTCAGATTGGTGCTTGTTAATCTTTTCAGGTTTATGAGAGAGTTGACATTATAAAGGTGTAGGTAGAATGGCCAGCTGGTAAACTGGCTTGCTGCTGGGACAGAAAGTGGATTTTATTCCCGGTAGTGATGGTGGGGGTTTTTTTGGAGGGGGGGAGGGTGAAGGCCAACTCAGAACATTGTGCTTACTGAGGCAGAGCAGCAAATGGTGCCACACGCTTGGAGAACGGGAAGATGGCATATTCTGAGTCAGACCATTGGCCCATCTAAGGTAAAGGTAAAGGGACCCCTGACCATTAGGTCCAGTCATGGCCGACTCTGGGGTTGCGGCGCTCATCTCGCTTTATTGGCAGAGGGAGCCAGCGTACAGCTTCCGGGTCATGTGGCCAGCAGGACTAAGCCGCTTCTGGTGAACCAGAGCAGCGCACGGAAACGCTGTTTACCTTCCCGCCAGAGCGGTGCCTGTTTATCTACTTGCACTTTGACGTGCTTTCGAACTGCTAGGTTGGCAGGAGCTGGGATCGAACAACGGGCGCTCACCCCGTTGCGGGGATTCGAACCGCCGACCTTCTGATCGGCACGTCCTAGGCTCTGTGGTTTAACCCACAGCGCCCCCCATCTAGCTCAGTCTTATCTACACAGAATGGCATCATCTTCAGGGTTTCAGACAGGAGTGTCTTCCTGTCTTATCTGTAGATGCCAGGGATTGAACCCGTGACCACTGACTTCCATCTCTACAATTCTATGATTCTGTGACTTTCAAGGAACGTTTTCTTTCAGATCAGTAGCTAGACCCACATAATCTACACCACTAGGCTGCCTGCCTCCCTTTCTCATAGGGCAAAGATACAGACACCCAAAATCCCAAGATATCAGGCAGGGCCAGAGTGGACTATATGCACAGTGCAATCACGTCTTACACGAAGGTATGGTTCCAAGCAGCATGTACCCCAAATATTGGAACTGCCCCGCAGGTGGGGGGTGAGAGAGAGCAGGCCCAGCACTCCCAGAGGCCGTGTGCCAAGCAGGCTTTGCTCCCCAAGGCGAAGTGGAAAGCTTATAAACCCTTTTTGCACCATGTAACCAAAGCAGTACCCAGCATGGAAAAAGCTTTTAAGCTTTCTGCCTTGGTTGGGGCGCCCCTACCCTGGAGGCTACGGATACTTGCATGAGCTCTTGTGGGAAGTTGGATAGCCCTGTGAAATCCATAGTCATAGGATGCTTCATTCAGTAGGGAGTAATGTGACCCCCCCCCCAAAAAATTGGTAGTGTAAATAGCCAAGGACTGGTTTGTACAGCTGAAATTTTTCAACCTTTGGGTTTGTTGTAAGAGTAGAACAGGGTGCCAAAAGCAGTGCTGAGGTGACATCTGGTGCATTGACCTCTCTCTAACTTCCTGTCGACTAATCCCCTGGCGCAGCTAAGGTCATAGCCTGACTTTCTGGCATTTGCCACAAACGGGGGAACAGCATGCAAATAAATAAATAATCAACCTCACCATTTTTTGCTTGCCGAGATCTCAGTTCCACTTTGTGCAACTGCTAGATAGTTTGATGTAGCATGAACTATATTTCAGGGGTCTTAATTAAAAACAGACATCCATGTCCAGGTGGCTGAAGGTTTCCATTGTGTGAGGTTGCTGCTATGGAATCACTGCTCCCTGCCTCCAGGAACAAGAGTCACGTTCAATAAACACAAAAGAGAGTGTGCATTTTTGTTTTTGTTTTTCTGGCCTTGTACAATACCATAGGGACAAACCCATAGGAAATAACGATGTATCATTCCCAAATGTGGGCTGTTTGCAGTGGAATTGCAATCTTTATAACTCTCATGGAGAAATCACAACACACATAAACCCACTCCTCAAATGGCTGGTCCGCGTGAGGGTGGGGGGCGCACAGGGAATAAATATGCCTTTGGCACATCATGCAGAAAGAACTCATCAGCAGTCATATCACCATATGGCATCATCTTGCACGAGTTTTTACAACCACTGCTGCGACAGGGCTTTTCCTCAAAGGTGGAAGTCCATTTAAAAATCTTGACATCAAGGAAGGCAACAAGGTCATTATGCTTCTAAGGGAGAGACACAGACATTCCTCTGCAACCACATGCATGTCTGTGGTGCGCAAATGGAGCCATCTTGCAAATGTTGTTACCTTATCCATCGCTAGCGGAGGAGCAAGTTGGGTGTGTACAGGGTAACTGCTTGCATACTGCCAAAAAAGAGGAAATGCATCAACCTCCCCCCCCCCCCCCCGCAAATGAGACAGATTTGCCTTACAAAAATGCATATGCTAATTTATAGCCATAGAGGTAAATGAATTAAATAGAAATACAATGTGCCTTGCCATAGTAAGGGAGGCTGTGCCTTAGTACCTAGGTGACCTGGGAGCAGACATTGCCTTCACCACCTGCAGGTCTCATCCAGCAGGGCTTTTCTTATGAGAATGAGACAAACATTTAAAATGATGCCAATGAGTTTTGTATTCCTTTCTCTTTCCCATTGCAGCTTCTAATTTGACACACTTCAGAGTGTCATTCCTATGTGCACCTACCCCCACCTCCAAATTAGGCTTGCTTTTCAACATGCTGACAGAGAGGCTGCCTCAAGGACCGCCCCCCCCCCCCCCCCCCCGTTCTGTAACTGTTGCTTCCCATTTTGGTTTTCAGACAAAACCGACAGGAGGTGTGGATGGAGAAGGGTGGCAACGTGGGAAGTGCCTTTACAATTATAGAGAATGGAACGCATCCTCGAGCCATAATTGGTATGGGATTGCTCACCATCTGCTTTCATGTAAGCAAAATTTCCCAAATAGGATCAAGTTGATCCGAGAGATTAGAATCCCTTCCCCCGCCATATCTGGCTGCCCACTTCTTGCCACATGGTGTAGAATGGGCCTTTGATGATGCAGTCTGACAAAATGCCCACCAGAAAGTGGGGATGCTGTTGAACGGCTCGCCTCGGTGTTCCCAAACTCTTCCTTGACCTGTTGCTTCCAAGCCTATTAAGCACAGCCATCATTACCTCTTGACTTAGGGTGAGGAATGTTTGGGTTCTGGGTATGCAAACCATTATGAGAAGACCTCTCCTACCCTACCCCAGCTAATAAAGCAGTTGAGCAGGAAGATGGTCATTGGAAGGTGATGATGGAGAACTCTTGGTGCATCATCTAGAAGAAGAAGAAGAAGAAGAGTTTGGATTTGATATCCCGCCTTTCACTCCCCTTCAGGAGTCTCAAAGCGGCTAACATTCTCCTTTCCCTTCCTCCCCCACAACAAACACTCTGTGAGGTGAGTGGGGCTGAGAGACTTCAGAGAAGTGTGACTGGCCCAAGGCCACCCAGCAGCTGCATGTGGAGGAGCGGGGAAGCGAACCCAGTTCACCAGATTACGAGACTACCACTCTTAACCACTACACCACACTGGCTCTCATCTAATTACTGTTTTACATGGATGATCAGCAACTTGCCAGTGTTTTAAGGAGAGGCCCTCCCCCAGCCCTTCCTTGAGATTCCAAGGATTGAGCCTGGGATCTTTGGGCTCCTCAGAAGGTCTTTGGAGTGGGCTCTTGAATCTGCAGCTGGGTTGACATCTGATGTAATGTAATGTCACAGTGTTCTGTCACTCTCTGTGTTGATAGACTTTGTAGGTTGTGTTCCCTGTTTTGAGACTGTTTTAATCTTTTGCAAGCTGCCTTTAAAGTGCAGACTGGTAAAGATTTTAATAAATGTTTTGCCACTGGGAGTAATATAATGCCACTTTTTCATGGCCCTGTCTGTTCTTGTGTATTATGGGCAATCATTCTTAAATTATACCTAGGCATTTCATTGATTCTTCACAGCAGGGTAACAATCAGAGTTAAAACAACTTTCTGATCAGTGACAGGTGAGTCTGAATTAATTCCTTTACCAGGAAGTGCAGATCTTTATCTAAGCATCTGGACCTGTCTGTAGAAATTTGCTGTGTGGACACTGGAATTGCTCTTTGTTAAGAGTGATATGCTGCATACTTCCACCTGTGTGCTATTTGTATATTTGAAAGTAAACCCAAATATCCCCCCCCCCCACAGAAATGTACAGTGATCTCTCCTTCTAAAACTGGGGTGGGAGGCAACTGCGGCCTTCCAGATGTTGTTGGACTAATATCCCCATATACCTTTAGTAGTACTTTCTGACATTTAATTGCCTGCAAGGGACTGTTAAGAAATAAAGAGCTGTGCAAAGGTACCAACTTCTGATAGTTTAAAAGATGGTTCAAAAGTTTTAAAATTCCACAATGGTAGACAGAGACTGCTGTGGCTTGGCTGGTTCTCTTACCGAGGCTGGTTTAATTAGATTAGAAGTTTTCCAATTTTAGTATGTAGAACAGTTGAACGTGGTCCATGTAAAATTGACTAATCTCATTGTATGGGCTTTGTTACTATTTTTCCCCCCTCAGGCAACAGTGTGCTAACTGTAGCTAAGTATGTCACCACCACAACACATGAATACAGGGTTATTAAGCAGCTGAAGACAAAGAGATGTGGTCCGTAAGTCAAGCAGAAAAGCATGTGAACTGTGAGATGGGATCCACACTTTGGAAAAGTTTAAAGAATTCTCATGTTATACAGCCAGATTTAATTTTCATCTGGCACATTCTTCCCTAATGCAAAACATTTCCACAAAGAATCTCCCCACCTCCCCCTGCCCACACTAATCTTTGCAAGAGGCCCAGCAGTAAATTTGGGATTTTTTAAAACAATGACTACTTGTTATCATGTTCTGTTTCTTTATGCCATCTTGAAGCTAATCAGAGCTAACTTATTTCTAGTCCTAAGAGGATATATTTCCCTTACATTCTGAAACAAAGGTTAATTTCACACAGCTGGGAATGGCTCTGGATTTTTCCAGCAATGGGCTGGCCTAGAGCCAATTTTATGTTGCATATATGTTCCATGAGTCCATGATAAGCATGTGACCAGGGCTTAATTTCAGCCAGGGTGCATATGAGTTGGTTCCAAAGCCCAGAGTTCGTTCTCTGTGCCAGGACTCTGTGTGTGTGTGTGTGTGTGTGTGTGTGGAGAGAGAGAGAGAGAGAGAGAGAGAGGGAAAGGAAGGAAGGAAGGAAGGAAGGAAGGAAGGAAGGAAGGAAGGAAGGAGAGAGTGTGCCTAAGTCTTTGTAGAGAATGGTAATGCAGAATCGGGTCCCACACTGATAGGGAGAAAAATTCCAGGTCAAAGGACATGGGTTTTAGGTGAGAGTCAGACTTAGCACCTCAGCATGATAGGATCCTAGCTGGTTCAGCCTAGTCACTACGAAGGAGAGATTAAGTGATTTTTCTTACCTGTGCTGATACAATAATGGCTGCCCTTGCAGGAAAACCACTGCAGCTAACCTGAAATTCTGCTGATTTCATGCTCCCAAAAGGGACAGCCGTGCCTGAAAATGTTGTCCAATTCTGCCCTCCAAAATAAAAAGTTATAGGTGTTTCATTTCTATCTCTCTTAAAGAAAACATTAAAAGTATTATCCCCGCTCCCAACCCTAACCCTCAGCCTATTTGCCTGTAATTTGGCAAACCTTATGCACTCTGAAGAGGATAATATGTTTGCAAATTCCATCCACTTCCATCAAAAGAAAAGCGAAGTTATAGCTGTTTTTAAATTTCCCTGTAGTGAAATGCAGGGCTGGGGTGGAACAGAGCAGACTTGGACAGTCTCTGAGCCAAATCAGGCAGCCCATGAAGCACCTCAGATCAAGGTGACCTGTTTTCTGAAGCACCGAATCTTAGGATCAGTAAACCAAATCTTATGGTGACTACAAACTTTCAGTTTTTGCTTGCTGGCAGAAGGACCATCAAGGGGAACAAGTGAGCTTCTCTTGGTAGGGAGTTCCAAAGTCTGGGTTCAGCCACTGAGAAGGCTCTTGTTCAAGTTCCCACCAAACATGTCAGATGTGGCAGGACAAAGAAAAACTCCTCTGTAGATCTTAGTGCCCAGCACCAGGGAAATAGCTTAAAAATAATAATAATCTAGGCTCTTTAAAATTGTTTGTATGAGCAGTTTAATTTCTACAATTCACTTAAATTTTAGGATTTGGTTTTAGCTCTGGGAGGTGCTTTGTGGTTCTCATTATATGAATGTGGCCGAACCTACCGTACATTAACCTTGGCTCTGAAGTGGTTTGGTTCTTTTCTATATGGTTTTCCCTGCTGTTGCTTATATCGATTGATGGTTTCGGATTTTAATTTGTCACCAAGAGAACTCTGGTTATGGAGCCATAAATAAATAATAAACATTGGCTTTGGGACAAAATAGACTTTTATGGGCTGGAACAGAGTCTGGAAAACTAGAGCATGATAAGTAGGGGGGAGAGGGAATTGCTGGGAAGTTTTAGACCCTCATCTTGGTTATCTGTAAAGATTGGAACATCGTTACCTGAAGAACTGCTTATATGAACCTGTCAGGGTTTAAAATATTCTTCAAAAACGCTTTTCTGAATACCTCCAGTGTCTTCAAAAGTAGGGTTTTGGTGTCCAACACACGGGGCTGGCCCAAGACATTTTGGCACCTGCGGCAAACCACAAATGCCCAATGCCAGGGAAGAAGGGGTGAGTGAACATCTACATTGGGAACAGGGCGCAAGACCAGATCAAGCTTACTTGATGGTTGGGAATCAAAGGCTGTTGTGGTGGGTGCAGAGCCCAAAGACGCCCTCCAGGAGACCAAAGACACACTGCCCAGGTTTGCATCCCTGAGAGAGGTCACTTTGGTGCTGCAAACGCCAACGGTTTCACTTCACCCCGGAGGTGCACCCCATTGTCTCCCGAGGCGAATGGATGTGGACAATGACGTCTGTGTGGAGATGCAACTTTTCGTGTGCATGCCTCTGTGTGCACATGTCTCTCTGTGAAGGGGGACCTTTATACGCCTATGCCCATTGGTGTGTACGTGTGGGGAGAGCTTGTGTGTAAGAGGGCCTTTCGTGCCTGTGTGTTTGTGTGTGTGGGTAGAGCCTTTTTTGTTTATATGCCTGTTTGTGTATGTAAGCGGGGGGGGGGGGGCTTTTGTGTATATGCCTCTGTGTGTGTGTAGAGTGAACTTTTAATGTATATCCCCCTCACCCCGTGTGTGTGTGTGTGTGTGTGTGTGTAGGGGGCCTTTTTGTGTACATGCCTGTGTGTAGGTAGGACCTTTTTTGTTTATATGCCTGTTGGTGTGTGTAAGGGATACCTTTTGTGTATATGCCTGTGTGTGGAGAGAGAGCTTTTAGTGCATATCCCTCTCTCACTGTGTGTGTGTGTGTGTGTGTAGGGGGACCTTTTGTGTCCCTGTCTGTTTGTGTGTATGTATGTGTGAGAGAAGGGACGCAGGTGGCGCTGTGGGTTAAAGCCTCAATGCCTAGGGCTTGCCGATCGAAAGGTCGGCGGTTCGAATCCCTGCGGCGGGGTGCGCTCCCGCTGCTCGGTCCCAGCGCCTGCCAACCTAGCAGTTCGAAAGCACCTCCGGGTGCAAGTAGATAAATAGGGACCGCTTACCAGCGGGAAGGTAAACGGCATTTCCGTGTGCGGCTCTGGCTCGCCAGAGCAGCGATGTCACGCTGGCCACGTGACCCGGAAGTGTCTCCGGACAGCACTGGCCCCTGGCCTCTTAAGTGAGATGGGCGCACAACCCCAGAGTCTGTCAAGACTGGCCCCTACGGGCAGGGGTACCTTTACCTTTACCTATGTGTGAGAGAGCTTTTAGTGTATATCCCCCTCATGCTTCTGTGCCTGTGTGTGTAGGGGATACCTTTTGTGTATATGCCTCTGTGTGTGTGTGTAAGAGTCTTTGGTGCATATCCCCCTCATGCTTGTGTGTCTGTGTGTGTAGGGGATACTTTTTGTGTATATGCCTGTGTGTGTAGAGAGAGCTTTTAGTGCATATCCCCCTCTCGCCATGTGTGGAGGGGGACCTTTTGTGTCCATGCCTGTTTGTGTGTGTATAAGAGCCTTTAGTGTATATCCCCCTCATGCTTCTGTGTCTGTGTGTGTAGGGGATACCTTTTGTGTATACTGTATGCCTGTGTGTGTGTGTGTAAAGAGAGAGAGAGCTTTTAGTGCATATTACCCTCTCACTCTGTGTGTGTGTGTGTGTAGGGGGAACCTTTTGTGTCCATGCCTGTTTGTGTGTGTATAAGAGCCTTTAGTGTATATCCCCCTCATGCTTCTTCCAAGAACTAACTTAGTTGGTCTTTAAGGTGCTACTGGAAGGAATTTTTTTATTATGCTTCTCTCTCTCTCTCTCTCTCTGTGTGTGTGTGTAGGGGATACCTTTTGTGTATACTGTATGCCTCTGTGTGTGTGTGTGTGTGTGTAAAGAGAGCTTTTAGTGCATATTACCCTCTCACCGTGTGTGTGTGTGTGTGTGTGTGTGTGTAGGGGGAACCTTTTGTGTCCATGCCTGTTTGTGTGTGTATAAGAGCCTTTAGTGTATATCCCCCTCATGCTTCTGTGTCTGTGTGTGTAGGGGATACCTTTTGTGTATACTGTATGCCTCTGTGTGTGTGTGTGTAAAGAGAGAGAACTTTTAGTGCATATTACCCTCTCACCGTGTGTGTGTGTGTTTAGGGGGAACCTTTTGTGTCCATGCCTGTTTGTGTGTGTATAAGAGCCTTTAGTGCATATCCCCCTCATGCTTCTGTCTCTGTGTGTGTAGGGGATACCTTTTGTGTATACTGTATGCCTCTGTGTGTGTGTAAAGAGAGAGCTTTTAGTGCATATTACCCTCTCACCGTGTGTGTGTGTGTGTGTGTGTGTAGGGGGAACCTTTTGTGTCCATGCCTGTTTGTGTGTGTATAAGAGCCTTTAGTGTATATCCCCCTCATGCTTCTGTGTCTGTGTGTGTAGGGGATACCTTTTGTGTATACTGTATGCCTGTGTGTGTGTGTGTGTAAAGAGAGAGAGAGCTTTTAGTGCATATTACCCTCTCACCGTGTGTGTGTGTGTGTGTAGGGGGAACCTTTTGTGCCCATGCCCGTGTGTGTGTGTGTGTGTGTCCATTTCTGCCCCTCCGTCCCCTAGGCTCAGCAGCAGCAGCAGCAGCAGCATCAGGGATGGCGGCCTGGCGGCGCCGAGGGCCTGCTCCCTGAGGCGCCATTTCTGCCCCCTCCGCCAGCCCACGAACACGCGCGCGCACGCGCGCGGGCGGGCGGGCGGGCGAGGGAGCGAGGCAGGCAGGCAGGCAGGGAGCGGGCGGGCGGGCGGGCGGGCGACTCGGGCGGCGCCGAAAGGGGGTCCTTGTGGGCGGCGCCATCCGGGGAGGAAGAGGCGGCGGCGGCGGCGGCGGCGAGGCGAACAAAGAGCGCCGGCAGCCGCGCCGAGCGGAGGGAGCGTGTGGGCCGCCGGGGCAGGGGGGCCATGTCGGGCACGGAGCCTCGGAAGCCGGGGCCGCGGGGCCTCCTGAACCGGCGGAGCTGAGGCGGCGCTGCTGCTGCTGGCATTGCCCCCTCATGGCCGCGGGAAGGGGCAGCTCCTCCGGGTGAAGGAAGGAAGGGAGGCGGCGGCGGCGTCGTCCCTGAGGGGGAGAAGGAGGCGAGCGGAGGAGGCCAGGCGCCTTCTCTCCTCAGGCCGGGCATGGCGGCGGCGGCGGCGGCGGCCGGGGTGAGCTACTCCCCTCCGTGGTGGGTGAGCCTCTTGCACCGCCTGCCCCACTTCAGCCTCCGCTGGGAGGCCGTCGGCGACGACTTCCGACCCGAGGAGGCCGAGTACCAGCAGGTGAGAAGGCAGGGGCGACTCCGCACCCGGCTCCCCCTCTGGGTGTGTGGCTGTGGTGTTTTGTGTGTGTCCCCGCAACACGCGCCGTGAAATGCACCTACACAGAAGCCATTAGTCGATTCCCCGGCCGCTTCCCCTCGCCCGAGCCAACCCAAAGAGACCTGCAGAGCCGAATTTATATATTGTCAGTCCCTTCCCCTCTCTCTCTCTCTCTCTCTCTCTCCCTCCCCGGCTTCATCTCTTTATATTTAATTCATTTCCATTCATTACCCCTCCACTCTCTCACTCTCCGTGCTTGCTTGGTTTATATTTATTTACTTATTCAATTATATTTATTTATATTATCAGTCCACGCTCCCAACCCCTTCCCCCCCCCGCCGCTTTGTTTTTTCAGACTTGTTTATATTTATTTATTTACATTGCCCACCCACTTAATCTCCCCCTTTGCGTGCTTGCCTTATTTATTTATTTAAATTATCCAGCCTCTCGCTCTCTCTTTCCGACCCCCCCCATGCATACTTTATTTATTTATGTTTATTTGTTTGTATTGTCCAAGTGCACATCTCACCCTTCCACTTTGTTTATATTTATACATTTACAGCATATTCATTATCGGACTTCTCTCTCCCCTACCCTCCTCTCCCTTTGATTTTATATGTTCGTTTATTTATGATCGTTGTACTTAATAGCGATTTTTCAGAACACAATGTCCTGGCTTTGTACAACTGTGTGGTTTTCTTCATATAGGGATTTGCTGGTGGGGAAAGCACTGGCAGGCTCTGTTTTTATTTATCTTCTTCTAACAGCCCCTTCCTTTGATTTGATTTCCATTGCTTAAAAAGATCCTAAGCCACCCTTCATCCGAAGGGTTTCCAGGACTGCATGTAATAATAAAAAATACAATGCAGTAATAAGAGCACCATATAATGAAATAGGATAACGTTTCCCCATGTGAGTGGCAGCTGAAGTGTGGGGCAAAGACCATCCACATCCCTTCATTTCAACCTCCAACCTCACCACTTACCTCATTCTATCCCATATGGCCCCCCTCCCTGGAAATCTTTCTTTTTCACTCCCCTGTTTTTATTTATCCTCATTTAACTCTGTACCTTCTCCCCCCCCACCACCCAAACCCCGTATATGCAGGCAGGGAACCTCAGTTCAGACAGAGGCGAGTTTCATATTATCCCCATTTTATATTCATCTACCTCTCATCCACACCTCATATTTTCTCATTTTTCCCCATTTTGCACACATTTCCCCACATGTACAATCTCCTCCATACTGGTCTCTTCTCTGTCCACACTTCACACACACACACACACACACACACACAGAGAGAGAGAGAGAGAGAGAGAGAACCAACATTTCCTCCACATATTCCCCTAATTAATGTTAGAATTTTGAGGGGAGAGGCAATAGTGAAACTGACAAGTCCCTTTCCATTCCTTCTAAAAAAATAATAACTGAGGGGGTTGTCAGAAAAGGAAAGAACCTCTATAATCTGAGGATAGGCTTTTATACATGCAGTCAGTTTCAAATGAATTTTGCCATAACCTTTTTAATCATCTTTTCCAAACCTCATCTCTCTCTCTCTCTATATATATATCTCTCTCCCTCTCCCCCCCCCCACTCACTTTCTTATAGTGGTTCAGGCTGAGGAGACATTTTCCTGGTAATACAATTTTCTGCATTTATGTGCACCTTCACCTTTCACTGTCCTCCATAGATCTCCATCATTTCAGTTTCCTACCCACCCACCCCTGTCTGGCAAGTATAATATATTCAGCAAAATCAAGGAATAAACCCTTTTCCTCTCTGTACCACTTGAAGGTCCAAGTGGGGGTTTACACATTCAAACCATTCCCACAAACAAATTGCACACTGAACTGGGGGGGGGGGGAGGAGGAAAAAGCTAAATTTACCTTTTCCCCATGGCATGCTTGTTTTCTATATGCAGGGAGTTTTGTTTGTTAAGAGCAAATTCTGGCAGGCAGTTTCCTGATTGCCTGACTGTCAGACATAAAAATGTGGGCTTCAGAACAGCCTTCCCCAACTTGGTGCTCTGCAGATGTTTCTGGGATACAGCTTCCATCATTGTAACCGTTTGCCGGGATGGTGAGAGTTGGAATCCAGGTTGGAGAAGGCTATTTCAAGCCTGGATAGTTTGGAACAGTTCTTGTATTGATCCTCCACATCTTTCTCCTACAATTCTCCAGTTCTCTTTCTTATAGCAGTTCCAGTTGAGGGCAGTTCTGCTTTGGCTCCTTCGTATTTATTGTCTCTTAGGAACAGCTTGCTGTATACTGCTTTTATTAAAATGGATGACTTACTATATTATAGCTCTGTGTTGAAATTGCAAGGATTTATTAATGGAACACTTAATTCTCTCACCTGCACAAAAAAATTGGATCTGAAATCTCTGCTCTTGGTTTGACTAGCCTTCTAACTGAAATGCCTTTTACTTTTGCACCCTTCTTCCTGCCTTTCATTTTTTGAGTGGAGCTAACATGATTGCTGCCTTGTATAGCCATGATCTTTAGCTTGGAAAACATCATTTTGCACCTCTTAGTGCACTTTACCTAAGGTTCAGCAAAAACCAAGCATGGAAATGGTTGTGTATCTATGCCTCCCTCTTGAACCTTGTTTCGTGCATAAAGGCATTAAAGCAATCTGTTGACAAAATTTAAAATGAAGTGCAAAATAATTAAGAACCTCGCTTCCAGCCCAATCTTTTTTCTGTGTGTATTCTGTGGCTTTCATTTATTCCAATGATTTGCTATGTGGAGGAATATAGGCACGTGAAGGGGAATTCTTCTTATTCTGTTTTGATACCAGTTGTGTGGCCTAAATATTATAGCCTGTCGTTGATAAAAAAGTGGCACCTTCTTGGGGGAATGAATTAGATAGCCCAACTGATATTTTACATTGATATGACACTTGATTCTCTAGGCTGTTTTCCATGGTTCATGTTTTCTGTTGCGATAAATGTATTGCAAGATCCTGAAGTGCGTGAGCCTTTGAAGGATCTGGATATAAAGAATTGGTTAGGTTATGAAGATTAAAAATGTGTATAATCTATTGAACAAGTGTGAATGCAATTTCAATAATTGGTGCATGAAAAAAATACCTATACTGTATTTGTGATTGCAATTGAAAACTCAGGACTTTTGCCCATTCTTAGTATGTTGTACCTTACTTCAACAGTACCAGACTAGGGTGGGTGAGAGGATAAATTGAGGGTAAAATCTCCTTACAGGAGAGAAGAATGTGGTTGCAGTGGTGCGATTGTGTATTTGTGTACTGTAATGATAAACCCTTGCAACTTTTCTGTGCTGAACACTTCTAACTAGGTTTCTATTGCAGAGAAAATTTTCAGTTAAGTTGGCCTGCTGAGAAATTTGGGGTCAGTTTTTCAGATGCTCTTTTGTGCACTTAAGTGAGATAAGTATTTGCATCTCCTGTAAATTTTCTGTTGAACTTCCTGCTGGATGCAGTTGTATGTATTTTGCTGTTTCAGATCTAGCACTGTTTTTTCCTGTTCTATGTCCTGTCATGCATTGTGGGCAAGACAATAGAAGACCACCTTAAAGATCAGTCTGTTGACATTACAAGCACACCAAGCAAGTATATCTAAACAGGAAAGTTAATAATACCTTCTTTCTCCTCAATTAACCCCTGATTGTCACTGAATGCTTGAAAGTTTAAAGTGTGTTAAGGGTTTATTAAGTTGCAAACTCTGGGAAAAAAGGCTGCCCTCTTATTTTATTTATTTTACTTAGTTTTTAGTTTAATTTCTATACCATTTAATATATTTAAAAATATATCTTAGCAGTGTGCCAAAAACTTAAGCAACAACAGACAGCTTACTGTAAATATTACAAAAATACAGTTGCATATAAAAATGTTACAAAGTTACCAATATATCAAGTTCAATTCATTTTTCTTCTGACTCACCCTCCCTCTCATTCTCCAGGTTCTCACCCAGGGTCCAGGTTCTCACCTCACCCACAAAAGTCTCAGAATGAGAAGAGATCCTGGAAATAGCAGTCATCTCTCTAGTCTCTCACTCTAAACTTGCTTTTTATGGCCAGCCTATAGTGGATGGTCCTTCCTCAGGCTGCCCACAGCAGTCTCCATACCCAGTTACAGGTGTATCACGTTTGTTGAGTTTCCCAGGGGGTCGAGAGGATGTGGAAAGGGCCCCCCTTCACTCATTCATCTCTTGAGGAAATATGGTTCATGCAGTCTCTTCAGGTGGCAGGAAACATTCTATATGGTGGTAGTGTTTTTAAATCTAGCTATGGGCTAGAACTGGGCTTGAGGTTTCAGTTATGCCTTTTATTGATAAGTGAGCCAATTTTATCTCCTGAGAACTATAGTGTAGACATGAATTTTGCAAGCAGCTTTTTAGGTAAAGCTTGGTTTGGTTTTTTTGCAACTCCTAAAGTGATAGTAAGGCATAAATGTTCACGTTTGTAAAATATATCATTTTAACATATTTTGCCTCATTGTAAAGGAAACAGCCAGCATAGCATATAGTTACTGAATGAGTTTGGATGTCCTTCCCACCATATGTGGGGTTTAATGTTGTACTCATTTTACTGCTTTGAAGTAAGCACCCTTCCTCTATTTTAAGGAAGTCCTGGGGCTGTTCTCTGTGTGTGTGCACGTGCACACTGAGCTTTTAACTGGTGATAAACCCCTCATGGAATGGAATGACTGCACTGCGTTTAGTTCTGTTTCTCCTCTCTGCAGAGAGACTACATAGCAGCCTTTAATTTGCCTGGAGAAAGAGGAGACAGTTGTGTACTAAGCATCTAGCTCTGCTGCATTCTGCTATTGAGACCTGATATGATCTTTATTGTAAAAATGAAGTTGCAAACTAACTGGTGACTCTTGGTTGACCTTTTCTATTGTGAAAGCCTAGTCCCCTTAGTCTGTTTGATCCAAGCTATGTGAAAGCTTTACATGTCAACATCAGCACTGCCTTTGATTCTTTTCCTTGTCACAACCACACCTCCATCCCACATGGCTTCCCCAGGACTGTCCCTTCACTCTTTTTCACCTCAGTATGAATGTGTCAAAATGTCAGTGTTTCAGACACAACATTTACATTGTGTGCTGCTGCAAGACCATATAGTATAAGGATGTAAAATATCTCCCGTTTTCATTGATATAAGGTGATGCTGCTGATTCAAAGGTAGCAGCCCCTGAAACTATCTTCATATCCCTGCCAGTACAAATGAGTAGGGTTCTTCTACCTTATGTTTTCATCTTTATATGTACCTACATATGAAGGTATCTCCCTTTAATCTGGGAACACACACCTTTGTTTTCCTTTCTTACCGCTTCTCCAGCTTCCATAGTCACGTCCTTTTTTCCATCCATCATCGCTAGAGGGTTAGAGTGTGGGAAGGTGAAACTCGTGGAGCTATTCTTAATCCTTCCCCTTTTTCCAAGAGAAGCTCCAAGCTTCACCTGACAGATGATGTTGCTGAACTTTGAAGTACGTTTGGGGCCAGCTTGGCTGCAGGAGTTGCCGGAAGGAGGCATGCAAGGCACCACCCAGAAGTCTTACAGAGTCCAGATTTGTGAAGTGGCTTTTGACCACTTGCAACCAAGTGAAGAAGACTAGGTGCCAAGATGGCACCTGACATCTTCGCCACCTGAGGATCATTGGATCTGGACTCGTTTCACACACTAATACCCCATCTTGTAGAATTCTATTAGTTATATTTTATCTGCACAATCGGAATGAATTTCTGGAACCAAATTGCTTTTTCTGTGCAGCCTGAGCAGCAGCAGTCACCATTAAGAAAAAGGTTGGAATAGGCCAGTATATATGTGGACTGTACCTGGATCAAGTGACTTTTCTTGAAGTTCTCAAAGCTCTTAACCTAGCTCAAGGTTGTCATCTCAACTAGCCAAATGTTTAACTGAGAATCAACCACAGTCAGTTCATCATTTGAAAAATAAGACTTTAGAGTCATCTTGCCCCAAAATAGCAACTACACATATCACTTGGGTGACTGCAACCTTGGTTTAAGGAGCCATTTGGCGCCTAGCTTATATACCTGAGTTTCTAACACTGGCGGAGGATTAGGATCAGAGTTTTCCTTCTCGATGGGCTCTTTTCCCAGGTTGATGAACCCCATTGATCCTTGCTACCCTCTACAGCACATGCAGAAACTTCCTTCTTGACCATTGGTCCCACTATTCATCTTGTCCGCTTAATCCACTGGAGCCTGTCTTCCCCTGCAGGGGAATTCCCTTACTCATCAAAGATTTAAGACCCATTGGCTACCCTCACCTGGTTTAGCCGGCCAGTCCAAGCCGTTCCCGTGGTGTGGCTGCTGTTGTGTGCTGATAGCCTCTAGGAGCCACATGTGGGATCTAAGTGAAGGATGGGGACCAAAGGTGGACAAACTACCTCAGAAAGTACATCACCTGTCCCTCACCAGAGATACTACTCCTCCCCTAACTCCCCATACACCCCTAAAGTACCCAAACTACCTCAGAAAGTACATCACCTGTCCCTCACCAGAGGTACTACTCCTCCCCTAACTCCCCATACATCCCTAATTCCCAGTTCCCCTGGCTAAAAAGAATTTGTTGCAAAAGGACTGGGAAAGATTGTACCTAAAACTCTGGAGAGCAGTTGCCAGATCTGAGTAGTCAATATGGTGTCCTCCAGATGTTTTTGGACAACAAATCCTATCAGCCCCAGCTAGCTTGCCAAATTGTATGGGATGATGGCATCCAATAATATCTGGAGGGCAACATGTTGGGTATCCTCTGGTGTTGATAATATTGGACTAAGAATCTGATCCATATTATGGTCCCATTATATGATCATATTCTGTAGAACATTCTGAAAGACGAACCTCTACCCCTTCTCTGCCTTCTTTCCCATTTGGTATGAATCACTATGGTATAGGCATTTATGTATCATGAGATGTAAGTCATTTTCTTTCCTTTTTTTCCACAGTTTAATCTCTGAGTCATGCTGCAAGGCTTCTTACTTAATAGTGAATCATAAACCCAAAGATAAAGATAAAAAGGAGTGCAGAGCCAGTGCTTCTGAGAACTTTGTGCCAATAATACTCTGCTCTGTTTCTTACCAACAGATTTTAAAAATCTGTAGGACATGACAAGCCTTACATTGTTGGGCTTAGACAACCTCTAGGGATGCACACAAATAAATTTTTTCCCCACCCACCCCAATTTTTGCTAAAGTGAATTGGATTCTGTTGATTTGCTGTGAGTATAACTGTACAGAAGCTTCCAGCAGATGTGGTCAGATTACCGTAGTTGCAAGTAGCTCCTGTTCAGGAAGTTTGTTTTTTTAAAAAAAATCAGTGTAGCAGTTGCTAATGGAATATCTTAAGAGTGACTGCTGCTTTAAGCCAATTTTTTTCTAACAGGAGTCCTGGCAGGAGCTGTTTACATATTTCATTATAATTGTATTTTTATCTACAGTACTATGCCCAGATATATGGCGTTTTATAAATCTCCTAAGCTAATTAGGGGCCATGCATTTGCCATATGCAAGCTTGTCAGTGCAACTTAGTTTCTTTGTGTAAAAAGGGCTGCTTGTTTCATGGGATTAGATAATACAATTTTTGCCCAGACTTTGAGGTCTGCCCACAACTATCAAATTATGTTCCTTTGCAGTTTTGTTTGGCTATCAAACTGGAGATTAAATGGCCAGTTTTTATCCTCTGGAAATTCTTCTGTTTCCCTATATATGGTGGGTGTCAGTCTCTTAAATGTGGTAATAATATAAATCTGGGTATTGCTTGCACAAGTGTGTGATAACCAGTAGTTGCTGTAAAATTTCTGCTATTGTGTACCATGTCTGGAGATAGATTTAAAATGCTGCTGCTACAAATTCTGTACTACATTTTGTCTCTACTGTCTGGCTTTAGCCAGGGAATTTGTCTTCATTGTACTGAGCAAATGCCATGAAGTAGCTATGTAGTGTTTAAACACAGGGCATCAGGGTTCCAGGTTTTTCTCAGCTGGCTGGTCTTGGGCAAGTCCTGTATAGCTAACCCAAAGTAAATTGTGAGGAGAAACTAAATGAGAATTATAAAAGCATTCTGTACACCAGGGGGGAAATGGTAATAAAAAAATGGCAATAAAGCACTGCTGACACCTTGCCTTCAGTCTTGAAACAGTTGAACTCCAGAGTCTGCCATCACTTTTCAGCTCAGGACTGTCTGCATCTTGGGAAGTCTTTCCTAGCCCTTCTAATTGAAATCCTTTCTTTGGATTTGAGAAGCGAAACTTTTTTGCATGCAACTGTGTACTCAGCCACTGTGCTGTGGGTTTTCTCCTTAAGTCAGGAACAAGATGTTAGAATTTGAACTGACCCCATTTTCATTTTAAGCTAAGTGCCCTCCCTAAAGCAGGGGTGGCCAACTCCCAAGAGACTGCGATCTACTCTCAGAGTTAAAGACTGGCAGTGATCTACCCCCTTTTGGGGGTTCAGATCAAAGTTGGTGAGCTTCTTTTAGGGAGGAGAAAAACCCTGTTTTTGGGGGTGCAGGACAAAAGTTTTGAGCTTTTTTTAGGGGAGCCAAACTTGTTGAGCTTCTTTGGGGGGAGCCAGTGATCTACCAGTCATCTACCACAGGCGTCCAGTGATCTACCGGTAGATCACGATCTACCTGTTGGACGTGCCTGCCCTAAAGGAACATTGTTTTTCTGTAACTACCTCAAGAGCATTGCGGACTAATAACACAGGGTGAACATTTTGGAAATAGAATAATAAATTGGAAGCAAAAGAGTATCATCTTATCTGCTAAGCAACTGGTACTTCAACTCCCGAGCACCTATTTCAAGTGTAGATAATTTGCATCTACTTTTGCATCTGGCACTGAGTCCATAGGTTGCAAATTTAAACTATCACTGAAGTCCATTTGTCATAACTCTTAGGCCCAAATAAATATTGAGAATTGCAGTCACTGAGCGAGCTAGGGATCTCTATAGAATGCTCAATGTCCTTAATAGCTGCCAGGATTTCCTTAAGCAGCACAAAGTGTAATTTGAACCAAGTCTCAAGATGCAGAACCTTAAAAATAAAAAGTCTGCTTTTACCTTGAAAAATTACTTGGAATGCAGCTGAACATGGATACAGTAGCAGGTTTTTCATACAACTAAGTAACTACAGTTTCCATGCTGGCTTGCACTGTGGTGCTTGCCTTAAAATATGTATCCATTTGGTAGCTATGAAACAGTATTAAAAAAAGTTTCAAAATGTCAGGCTAGTTACAGTTATAGATCTTGCTGGAGTTGACACTTTCCCTTGTATTGCACTAATATTGTTTTTTGACTGAGTATATTGCATTTTAGTACTCTGAATTCCAAAGTAATTCCCATTTGCATTCAATCAAACCAGTCAGTCAGCTATTATTTTTGTATGCTGCCTTCCCATAGTTAAAACCATGCTCAAGGTGACTTACAACATGTAAAAAATCACGTAATTGCAAACATAACAAGAGTAGTCATAAACAATAAATAAAACATCAAAAAGTACACATAGAACAATTTCTACATAAATCATAAGAATATCTAAATAAAGATACAAAAAAGTCATATCAATTACAGTAACAACGCCCCCCCCCATGAACCTCCTAGACCAGGGGTTTCAAGACTCTAGGTGGGCTGTAGGGGGTTCTATGGCACAAGCTGAATCCTCTTTTCATTGAGCACTGGTGGGCGGTAAGGAAATTTTACCATCAAGAAAGATGCATTAGTGGGCGATAAGTATAAAAAGGTTGACTACCCCTGCCCTAGACGAATATACCTCAGCCCAAGAGTCCATGTAAATTCGCTGCAAAAGCATCCTTGGGTCTTTGATTTCTTTTTAAGAGATCTTCCCAAATAACCTACGAGGAGCCCTGTTGGGTCAGATCAAACACCCATCTAGTTCAGCATCCTGTTATGATAGTGGCCAACCAGATGTGTATGGAAAGCCCATAAGCTGAATCCAATTACAAAAGTACTCTTCCCCACTTGTACTTTCCAGCAACTAGCATTCAGAAGCATACTGCCTCAGATCCATGAATAGATCCATTCATCTTTGATGAATTTCTCCAATCCCGTTTTAGAAGCAATACAAGTTGGTGTTCATCTCTACATCTTGTGGGAGCAAATTGCATAGTTTAACCCTGTGTTGTGTGAAAGAGTGCTTTCTTTTTGTCTGTCCTGAATCTTTCAAACATTCAGCTTTATTGAATGACCTTGAGTTCTAGTATTATGAGAGGAAGGGAAACTTCTCTATCCACTTTCTACACACCACACATCATTTTGCACCTCTGTCATATCCCTGCATCCTTTCTCACCTTTTCTATAAACTAAATGAGCTCAAAATGTAGCAACCTTTCATCAAAGGGAAGTTGTTTCAGCCCCTTGATGGTTTTGGTTGCCCTTCTCCGGACATTTTCCAGCTTTACGGAATCGTCTTTGAAGTGTGCCAATCACAACTGTACAAAGTGTTCTAAGTGCAATTGCACCATAGATTTGAATAACAGCATTACAGTATTGGCAGTTTTATTTTTAGTCCCTTTTTTAATGATTCTCAACATGGAAGTCACCTTTCTCATGGCTGTCACATGCTGGGTCAACATCTTCAATGAGCTATCCACCATGACCCCAAGATATTTCTCCCTCGTTAAAACCCTGGAATTGGATAAGCAAAGTTAGGATTTTTATTTTTTTGTGTCAGTGTGCATTGTTTTGTACTTTCTTATAGTGAATTGTATTTGCCATTTTAATGTCCTTTCTCTCAGTTGGGACAGACCTTTTGGAGCTCCTCAAAATCCTCTTGTTATCTGTCTCCAAACATGGGATACAAAACATGTTTAAAATATTGTGTTCTTTCTGATAGTTTGCTACTTTCATGTTTTGCAGGCATAATTCTGTGCTGAGGATGTGAAAGTTGCCAAGTCAGTTTCCAGACTCTCCCCTCCCTTATGCTTCCCCAGCATTACTAGATTTCCAGTTCATTAGCATTTCCCACATGATGTGCTCTTCTACCCTCCTGCCTCAAACTTTCCAATGAGAACTGATGTTCTCCCTCTATCAACAGATAAATGTGGTGATGCCTGATAAAGGATTGTTTCGTATTCTTGGAAAAGTGACAACAGTGAGGCAGAGCACATAGCCAGGAATTTGCCTCTCCAAATTCATATGTTGAAAGAAATATATTTGGGAAGCTCATTCAAGTGCAGGTTTGTATCAGCTGACACATCTTCCACAAGCATCTGGTGTGCAGACATAGGGAAGTGAAAGGTTTTGTTTTGTTTTTTTTAAAAAAGAGAAGTACAAATCGACTTGTTTCAGTCAGACTGTATCTGTGTGCTGAAATACTCTCTTGAGAGCTGTCTACTACTGGAAACTCAAGACTGTAGTTCAGAGTCTGCTAATTAGAAAACCAGTAGGTTTGAATGCATCAATCTTTAGCAAACAGTACTCTCAATTGGTGCAAAGTAGTCACTTAAAGTGAATTATACTCTGTGCTGGAAAACTGACCTTCGCCTGCCTCATACTGACAGAATTGGGATGGTTGTCGTCTTTTTTGTTAGCTCTGGTTCTCCCCTTCCCATTTTCATTATGCGTGTGGTCTGTGGAACACAAATGAGAAAAGGGTAGACCATAGTTCATTGGTAGACCACTTGGAACCTGCAGGTTGTTAGGCTTCTGGTATAGCATGTTGGAGCTGATCCTACAAGGCATATCTGGTACTGTATTCTTTAGCAAGTGGTATACAAATATATATATAATTAAAATTGTCAATAAAATACAAGGTTAAAAACAGGTATTTGGAAAAATTCAAAATATAATTAAAAGCAATAGTTAAAAACAAATTAAAACATTGTCAACTTTTCCATGTTTGGATAGGCTTGAGTAAACAATAATATTTTTAGCTCACCTTGAAAAGAGTACAGTGAAGGCACCTGCCTGATATCAGTAGGTAGGAATTTCCAAAGTGTGGGTGCTGCCACACTGTTAGATCCATTTCTTACAGGAACAGAACAAATATTATGTGGCACCTGGAACAGTGCCAGCTCCACATTAATGTAATGTGAATAACCTCTTGTTGAATCTTTCTGAGTATTACTACAGCAGTCTTTGCATAAGGGAAATCATAGCCTGCTTTTTACTATGATTGAAAACGACACTTGCACTGGTTTATGTACAGTATTGAGGCCTTGTGTTTTGAATCACTTTAGCTTTTACACTATTTGTACTGCAATCTTATAAATGGTTATCCTGAAATAAGCCCTACTGAGTTGTGGTGGGACTTACGTGTAAATTAGAGGATACTGGATTGCAACCTTAATTATATCCTGAGGCATGGCAGAGAGGTTCTCTAATCTGTGATGTTATCTAGGAAGTGCTATGGTGCTATTAACGATTACCTGCAATCAAGGCCTTCATCTTGGCTTGACAGCGTGTGATCTTTTCAACTGCATTTTTGAGTTCCACATTCAGATTTTCAGAGTTTTATGTTTTACTCCTTTAGGCTAGGATGGGGAACTTGCATGGCCCTTCACATATGTTGTTGAACTTCAACTCCTACTAACCCCAGCAGTATGATGGGAGTTTTAGTCCCACAACACCTGGAAGGTTCACCACCCCTGTCTTAAGAAATAGTTTGAACTTGAGAGTTCATAAGAAGTTACAGTAAGAATTCTCTCTCACACTTTTGTGTATGTGTGGTGGTGGGTTGCCAGAAGTGTTGACTATTGTTAATTGTGCTGGTTTGCTGAAGTAGAACAAGGGTGCAATGTGTTTGCTGCTGCTGCTTTTCTTCTTTCTCCAGTTCAGTTTTTAAGAAAGCCTGAGAAAGTTGATGGAATTTATGAAATTCAAGCTGTGCTGTGGAGGAAATCTGTTTTCAATTTTTGCCTGGTCTCTGGGAGACTCAAACTGAACTATAATTGTTAGAATTTGCAGAGTAGGGTGGGAGTGCGGAGCCAGATAGTGAATGCAAATGTACAGAGTAAGCACTTTGCAGACTTTTATCTAGCTGCTGTGTATTCAAAGGCATTTTTAATGACTTCATCCAAAAGCTTTTGTGTTCAGCTGCCTGACTTGAAGTGGCATTTCCCTACCAGGTTCAATCCACCTGTCACTTGATGGAGGGGCAGAACCTTAATGTCATGTTGCATTATAATATGATGGAGAATGGGTGGACCTGTTTCTGAAGCCTTCTATCATTCCTTTAAATAATGAAGTGAGAAAGCGATTAGCAACTGTTAAATCAAAGTCTAGTGTAAAACTCTTTGTTCAATACATATCCAATGGAATTAACTCGCTAAACCATCTGATAAGTACTTCTGAAAATTATTCCATCAGTATAATAGAATAGTGATCAGGAGCAACAAGCTACAATCCTTGACTTAGTGTAACATCAACTGGGGGATGTGATTTATTTCACTCCAAACAAACCATAATTTGAAGTCAAGAATGGTTCTTGGCTTACCAATCATGGTTGGAGGGGTAGTGATGATTTGCATGTGTCCCACTATATTTCCTCTTTTACTTTAAATAATAGAGCTGGATGTGATTTCACAGTCCACCTTGACAGTCCACAGTCCTGTCTTACTGGTTTCACTTGTGGCAACAAGTAGGATTACTGTTCCGAGTTGGAAGCTTTGTTGAGCATCTAGAACTCTTCTTGATTTTCGTTCCTTCCTGGCTAGAATTTAGATCCTTGCAAAGTTCAGTACAACATTGTTTGTTGCCTGAGAATTTGATTGCTTTAGTCAACGTGTGTTTAAATTCTTCTTCAGCTGCAAGAGGTAAAAAACATAATCTGAAAAAAGAAAGATTATTGGAATTCCAGATCTCTGGTATATGTAAAACTGCAGATGTACACTATTTTCATCCCAGAGCAACAACTGTGAGCATTCTGATATCTGACTGGAAGGGACATAACTTGAATGAAAAGCTGTTCACCATATTTTGGGTTGTCTTCAGAGTTGGACTGAATGTACAGTATGAAGAACATGAAGTAATGAGGAAATATGGGACCGTTTTTCAGGAAGCCTATGTGTAATGGAACAAGATGACTTTCAAGGTCTTAATAAAATGGAATATAAAACCAAAGGTCTGTGTGGTGTGTGTGCTTTCTGTCTCTCTCTGACTTCTATTGTATAGTACACCTGTGTGGCATTTTTCAACAAAAGAACTTTTGCTGGAGCAACAGTTAAAATCCCTTTCCTTTCCTTTTTAAAAGCTGGCTTGGGGATAGGTAACGTAGCACAGCCAAGGTTCTCAGATGCTAGTTCTCTGCTTATTCTCTAATCAGAAGGTGGAGTGGGGAGTGACATTGTGTAGAGATCTTTAGAAAAGCCTTTTAGAGAGCTGGTTTCTGCTTTCATTATCTTAAAATACCCCATTAAATGCCAGGGAAAATCTAGGTATTGTCTACCTTCTGCTGTTGCAGGGAAATAAAAGTAATGTTCTTTTCTTTCTTGCTTCTCAGCATGTACTCCTAGCATGGTCTTTGACATCACTTTACCTAATTATAGCTTACAGAAGATACTATTATTCACAAATGGACCGCTACCCTATTCTGGTGCATCACCTATTTCCTGACTGCTAGAATTGTTGCAAAGAATGCTACTTAGGTCTGATCTAGCAAGGAGGTATTTATACTCTCGGGCAGCAGTGTCTTTGCAGGGTCACATAAACCAATTATGCCTTAAATATTGAGAAAACTTAAATATGCACCCTTACTTTGTAGATAAAAATGTATCAATCAACTACAGCAGTGTTCCCCAACCTTGGGCCTCCAGCTGTTTTTGGACTACAACTCCCATCATCCCTCGCTAGCAAGACCAGTGGTCAAGGATGATGGGAGTTGTAGTCCAAAAACAGCTGGAGGCCCAAGGTTGGGGAACACTGAACTACAGGAATTCTGTTGTGATAAAAATCCAATATTCATATGAGGGCAGCCCCAACATCACAAATAATGTGCAAGCTTTTGAGTTCCTCCATAACTTTTTCAGGCTTTTTCAACCTTAGGTGTCCAGATGTTACTGCATTATAACTCCTGTCATCCCTAGCTAGTGGATCAGTGGTCAGGGATGATGGAAGTTATAGTCCAACAACATCTGGAGACCCAAGGTTGAGAAAGGATGTACTAGATCACAGTGGCATAGCGTGGGTTGTCAGCACCCGGGGCAAGGCAAGTAATTTGCACCCCCTAACCCATGGATTTGCGCCCCCTAACCCGTGGATTTACACCCCCTAACCCTAACCCCCAGATTTTGCGCCCGGTGCGGCCGGCCCCCCCTGCACCCCCCACGCTATGCCACTGCTAGATCAGTCTTTCTCAACATTGGGTCCCCAGATGTTTTTGGCCTACAACTCCCATCATCTCTAGCTAGCAAGGCCAGAGCTCAGGGATGATGGGAGTTGTAGTCCAACAGCATCTGGGGACCCAAGGTTGAGAAACACTGAACTAGACAGTGAACAGAGCAGAGTTGCCGTGGGCAGGATTGATGGGTGATGCTGAAGCCAAGGGGTCTGCATTTGGTCATAGTCTTAAGATCGATAGGGGAAGGAGGTCTTAAGGCTATGATCAGATGCATACTCCACAGTTTCAACTTTTATTCTGCCCTCTCCATTGCTCTGTTTTACCTTAATACTTCACTCATCCATGGCTTCATTGGAAATGAGGTAGCCCATCTGGCCTGTATTATTACTGAGACCTGGTCGCAAGTTGGGCAGAGTTGATCTGACTCAGTACATATCTGGATATTTGGTACAACATCAACCTCATTTGAAGGGCCAGGGTCCATAAAATTTCGATCTTGCTCGCTAGGAAACCTCTCTATTCGCTTGTGGGTTATATCTTTCCAAAGACCCAGAAAGTATTCTTGTGAGTTACAGCAAATATAGGCCATTGCTGTATGAGAACTATATATGTACCCTTCAAAGAACAAGGCCAATTTTTGTGTGTGTCAAAATGTCAGTTTTTCTTTTTAAAGCCTTAACAAATGAGCCAGTTACTAGTTTATCCCAGCATGGCATCTTAAAATTTCTCGTAAGATATTGTTTCCTTCTGACAACTACCCCATAAAGTTATTGTGAGAATAAAATGGGGAGGAAGAGAACTTTCTATGCCACCTTAAACTGCTTAGAAGAAAAGTGGGATATACATGTAATAAATTGGCTATTTTGATAATTTTTAATGCATTTTGCAGGATAGGATGTGGGGTTTGCATGAAATGTGTTGGGAAGCAAACAGGGTAGTTTGGATGTAAATTTAAGTTCCTGCTAATTGCATTTGCAACAGGAGATGACACTTCTGAGGTGTTACAGTAGAAATCCACATTCTTAAAGAGAAGCTTGAAGGGAATTTATATAGAGTGTTAAATATATGATCTATTCTTATTGGTTTATTTCATCCTTTAGGACTCTAGAGTGAAAAAGAGAGAGATTCCAAACATGCTTTTGCTTGTAATATAGAAATCATTTTTATGTTTAAGGGGGAAACAGTAGATGATGCAACCTGAAGCAAAACGTTGCTTTGTAAGCCCTTAGCATAATTTCCATCATGTCAGGAAAATGAACTCTGATCTAGTGGATAAGATATATTTTCCTAGGTTCACATCTTTCCCAAATTGCTGGGGATACTGTGGGCTATAAGTCAAAATAAATAATGGAGAGATAAACACATGTATGTGCCATGCCAACAGCTTCTTTCATTTAAGACAACATCACCACCAGTTCTTACATGCAACTATTTGTATTGGGTGCATATGTACTGGGCCAAACTAGGTGCAGTTTTGAGTAATGCAATGTAATTTTGTAGAAACTGTTAGTTCAGTAATTACGTAACTGTCACATATTAATGGCGTTGTTCCTGAAATCAGTGTGCAAATACAACTCACACTACTTTCATCTCAGAGACATTCCTTTTGGTTTAGTAAAGGTAAAGGGACCCCTGACCATTAGGTCCAGTCATGACCAGCTATGGGGTTGTGGCACTCATCTCGCTTTATTGCCCGAGGGAGCCGGCGTACAGCTTCCGGGTCATGTGGCCAGCATGACTAAGCCGCTTCTGGCGAACCAGAACAGTGCACGGAAATGCCATTTGCCTTCCCGCTGGAGCGGTACCTATTTATCTACTTTCACTTTGACGTGCTTTCGAACTGCTAGGTTGGCAGGAGCTGGGACCAAGCAACGGGAGCTCACCCCGTTGCGGGGATTCGAACCACAGGCCTTCTGATCGGCAAGTCCTAGGCTCTGTGGTTTAACCCACGGCCACCTGCATCCCCTTTTTGTTTAGTACTACACACAAATTTGGCACTTGTTGAACTCAATGTGTTAATGTTTTATTTAACTACTTAGTTGAAATGGAGAAAAGCTACTCCGAAAGCAAGAAAGATTGATCAAGCTCAGCGTTCGAAACTCCCATTCTTCTAGGCACGTTTTGCGGCAGGCACGTTTTGCCCCTAAGATTTCAGATTAAAACTGCCACTGCTGGAATGAAAGGAGGACTTTTTTTTCTCCTTCCCCACTTCCAGTCACTTTCTGAGGACTGGAGAAGGGACCCTCATAGAAATATTAGGGGGGTGGGCAGGGGAAGCATGTTTTTTTTTCAGTCTTCAGATGCGGACTAGACCATGTGAAAAATGAATATAAGATTTTAGCTGCAATTCATTCATTTTCAGCTTTGTATTCTTGTTATAAGTAAAGCGCGCCTAGACATTCCATTGTGGCGCCCATAACCTAGGTTTAAGGTGTCATTTAGCTCTTAGCTTTCATATCTGTTTCTAACACTGATCAAGCTGACTTTGTACTTGTAATTGAACTAGTTTGTATTATGTACAGTTTAAAAACTGATGTATTGGGTAGACAAGCCCTTAGGCTAGCTCTGCACATTCACTGTGATCACTTTTATACAGAAGCAAAGCATCCATAGTTAAACTATATACAAGCTTAAACAAATCCCTTGTGAGAAAAAACCTAATTCATTGTCCTAAAAAGTCAGGCTAGTTAAAAAACTGCCAGGGAACAGTATTTATATTTTAACTTTAACTTTTAACATCAAAACTGGTTCTCAGTGTAGCAGATAAACAGTAGAATAAAAACCACTTTGGAAGGATAATGTATCTTGAAAGGTGGTTTGAAAATCTGTTAAATATCTATGAAATACAAGAAATTAAATAAACTTTTAAAAGCTTAGCAAATCACGATTATTGGGTGAACACGAATGGTATTGCCTCAGGGTATGGCTCTGAGTAGGTCTTGCACTTCTTTGAAGAGCTGTTGACATGTTATCATAGGAAGTATTGCTCTGTCAAAACAGCAGATTACCTTGCACCTGCGTCAAGCTGCTAATTATTCTAGTGGTGGCAGCATGAAGTATCTTGGGAGGCATGAGCTGCATTCCTAAAAATACCTTCCAGATTGGAGGTGGGGTTTCAGATGCTTCTGGCACCTTGCATACTGCCTTTTCCTGCATGAGGCAAATCCAGTTCAGACTGTGCCTGGTGTGTGTTGATCGCGAGAGATTGTCCTAGGCAGGGGCAGACTGCTACTGTATTTACCTTCTCTTTTGTCAAAATATAAGGACTCATCATATAAAAACAACACAGTTTGTACTTGGTGTAGCATTTGATAAGTTATGAACCAAGCCCATTTTTCTAACATACAGGTGAAACTCAAAAAATTAGAATATCATGGAAAAGTTCATTTATTTCAGTAATTCAACTTAAAAGGTGAAACTAATATGAGATAGATTCATGACATGCAAAGCGAGATGTGTCAAGCCTTTATTTGTTATAATTGTGATGATTATGGCGTACAGCTGATGAAAACCCCAAATTAACAATCTCAGAAAATTAGAACATTAAATGAAATCAGCAAAACAAGGATTGCAAATCAAGCTCTTCACTTTTAAAGCTTCAACTTGTTTTTTGCTCAGTGCTTATGTGAATTGTTCAAAAAAGGGCTTTGTGTACTGCTGCTCCTATTGTTAACATTTGACTGTACAGCTTGAACACCTCAATAATCCTGAGGTCAGAAGCCTGTTTAAAACACACCATGCATATTTTACATTAATTCATTTATGGTTTGAGTCTTGAGAACTTACCTAATAACATTGTGGCAGAAGGTCAACCTACTTTATCTTCAGACACACTAATTAAATATATGTGTGCATCATGTTCTGTTGTGTTTACAGCACTTTCTTTCTATAATATTGTGCTTACAAATCTCTTCTTTTTTTATATATAACTGTCCTAAGAGAGTCTGAGATCCAGTCTTGATCTTTTTTTGTTGTTGTTGTTGTTATATTCTTTTCGGTGCTGTCTAGGCATTCTCCCCACCATTGCAAATTGTGCTTAGTTTCATTGATACAATACAATACAATTGTCTGACAGCTAGAAAATTACTTACCTCCGCTAAGACTGTCATTTTAGGGGAGGTAGTGGATTGCATTGCACCTTTTGGAGGGCCTAAAAAATGCTAGATTCTCATACATGATCAGCATTATCAAGGATCCGGAAGGAAGGGACTGACATACAGAACTAGAGACTGGATTAAAGGGAGAATTTTAGCCTAGGTTGCCAAATGGTTTCTTGGCACAATTCAAAGTGGTAATTTTGACTTCCAACACCCTATATGACTTGGGTAAATTATGTCACTTGTTTCTATATGAATCTGAAAACTGGTGGCAGAAAGACTGCTTCCTGCCCTTGCTTATTTGTTGGGGTCAAGAGCAGGTGGTAATGCAAAGGGGTGATTGTGGAAAGACTTTAATGAACCTTTGCAGCATGTGCTGCTTGTTAATTAAAAGAAGTAGTTGTTAAAACGCAGCGCTTTCTTCTCATCCCCCACATGCTTGCATGTGCTGGGGGTGGGGTGGGACAGAATTCCCTGTCAGTTGTAATCTCAGCTGTAGGCTTAGTAGCAAATGTTGAATACCAACAATATTTTCTTCTACTCCATAGTGCTTCTGAAACACATTTCACTACTGGATAGCAATGTAACATTGAGAAAGAAGCATATGTTTGTGGTGTAATCTTACGACACTTGCCGGACCTTGCCTTTCCATCAACCATCATCTTTTTTTCTGTCTATGTAAGGGAAAAGGCTGATCTGTGCATATATCTTGATATCTGTGCAGCTGCTCAGGCACAGCTCTACGCTCTAATCAATGGCTGGTTGTGCTTTGTGTGTCCCTGGGTTTGTTGCGCAAACTGGACAGAATGTAGGGCAAGACAGCCACCTGTTGAGGGGTGCTCTATGTTGAATTTCCTACATAAAGCATGGGGTTGGACTAGATGGCCTTTAAAACACCCTTTGGCTCTACTGTGTATGGTTACTACTATCAATTGCATTGCTTGGCCTTTTGGCTCCACTCCCCTTCTCCCCTGATAATCATGTTTAGGTACAGACACTGTTGGGGGACTCTGAAAGCTTAAGCCACAATAACTTCGCAGGTCTCTAAGGTGCTACGGGACTCCCATTTTACTAAATAAATATGCCCAAGAATACCATTCTATTTGCTTGCACTTATGAATATTGGCTCTGTCTGAATGTTTAAGAGTATTTACTAACCTTCAGCTTTTCTGTCCCCTTTCAACTCCAATTGGCAGCACAGGATCCACTTTTTACAGCACGTACAGTGGTGCCCCGCAAGACGAATGCCTCGCAAGACGGAAAACCCGCTAGACGAAAGGGTTTTCCGTTTTGGAGGCGCTTCGTAAAACGAATTTCCCTATGGGCTTGCTTTGCAAGACGAAATGTCTTGCGAGTTTTTCCGACTTCCCCCCCTTTCCCCCCCTTTTTCTAAGCTGCTAAGCCGTTTATCAGCTGATCCGCTAAGCTGATAAGCCGCTAAAAGCCGCTAAGCCGCTAATAGCGCTAATCCACTAAGCCGTCAATGGGCTTGCTTCGCAAGACGAAAAAACCGCTAGACGAAGAGAATCGCGGAACGGATTCTTTTCGTCTTGCGAGGCACCACTGTATCTGTTGTTTTCTGTGTTTGGAGTGACCAAGTACAAAGGACAGGGCCCCTAGCTGTGCAGAAGCAGGAATTTTGGCAGGTGCAACTTTCTTTGTTCTAAATGAAACCACTGAATGGAGTTATCCAGAGGTTTGGAGTATGGATGAGAGCCAACAAGCTGTAGCTCAATCCAGATATGACTGAAGCACTGTTAGTGGATCATTGCCTAGACTAGAAGGATGGGAAGTTGCCTGTTCTTGATGGGGTTCTATTTGCTCTGAAAGAGCAGGTACGTAGCTTGGGGGTACTTCTGTATCTTTTGCTGTCGCTTGAGGCTCAGGTGGCCTCAGTGGCACCAAGTGCCTTCCATCAGCTTTGGCTGGTGGCCCTTATCTGGACAAGGATAACCTAACTTCTGTTGTCTATGCTCTGGTGATCTCTAGGTTAGATTATTGCAATTTATTATATGTAGGGCTGCCTCTGAAAGCAGATTGAAAACTTCAGATGGTGCTGAATTCAGCGGCCAGGTTGCTCACTCGGACAAGTTGGTTTGAGCATATTACACTGATTGTGGCTCCACTGCACTGGCTGCAGATTAGTTTCCAGGCCAGCTTAAAAGTGCTGGTTTTGACCTATAAAGCCTAAAATGGCTCAGGACCACAATACCTCCAGGACTGCCTCTCCCCATATGAACCAACCTGGACCCTGAGGCCCTTCAGCTTTCTACTCAGCAAGGAGAGACAGACTAGATAAAATCAAGGTGAAACTACCTTACTGCATACCCCACCCCCTTTTGTATTTGCTGGTATTCCCTGACCATTTAGAAAGAAAAAGAACACCATGTGCAAAGTTCTAGTCAGTGTGTTTGAAGCCATTTCAGTGTCTGTTTTTCTCCACTGACAGACCTTGGGTGGAGGAGAGATGAAGCACTGAGCTTTCTTTGACAGTCAACCTCTCGCCTCATTAGGTTTTCATGTTGCTGTGCAACTGTGAAATTCATCAGCCACTTGCAAGTGTGGTAATAGAGAATAAATCTAAGATGACATGTCTTACAAGATTGAAGCATAAACAGTTTTTGTTGACACCCTTTTCCTCTTGGAGGAATGGAGCTAAGCTTTTGCCCCAAGTGCTCACCTCTTCTAAAATAGTCTGTACCTCAAAGTAAAAGCATTGGCATCTTCAAGTGGATTTTTCACTTCACAGATCCAGAACTTTTTATCTCAGGTCTCCATATATTGTTCTGCTCATCTTGAGTGAAGATGTCTGATTTGCCTGTTTTGGGAAGTTCCAGTTCACGTTGGTCCAATAGTATTGTACATGGAAGTGGTTGTTTGTTGTTGTTTTTAAAAAATATTCAGTGATTTCCTTGAACTTAAAGCGAGTTTTTGCCATTTCACATCATTTAAATAGCTGTCTAGCAAACTAGTTTTGCCCCTATAAGGATTGTTTAGGACCTGAACCAATGGTTTCAAGTTACAAGAAAGGAGATTGTGACTGAACGTTAGGAAGAACTTGTTTGACAGTAGAACAGACCTCCTTGGAAGGTGGTAGATTCTTCCTTGGAGGTTTTTAAGCAGAGGGTGGATGGTCATCTGTCATGGGTGCTTTAGTTGAGATTCCTACATTGCAGGGGGTTGGACTAGATGACCCTTGAGGTCCCTTCCAACTCTACAGTTCTGTGATTCTGTAAAACTCAATGGAGGAATTTCCATCAGAATTGAGCTGCTCAACTTAGAGCAGAAACAGCTGAGACTGCATACTAATAGGAGAATGTGCATATTACCTGGTGGATGTACAAATTGCAGTTGAGATACATGCATTTCTCAGAGCCTGTTGGGGATTATGCATAATGATAAGAAAATATATGAAATTCAGCTGATATATGCACAGTTACCGAGGTCTGTGGGAGATTATGTATATTGACTGGGGTACAGTTCTCTCTTCATGGAAGGATTATGTGCACATTCACCATGAAACCTGGTGAATGTCCACAATGTCCAGTTGTTATGCACATTAACCAGTCAAATTAGATTCCCCTTAACTTATAGGTTTTAGATTGTTATCTGCTTTAAGCTTCCTGTTTGGTTTGAAAGGTGGGATTTAAATATATGAACTGTCGGACTCTTTGTTGTGGAAAGCCAATTTTGGGTGCAGCTGTTTTTCCACATAGTTTCCAAATAGTATAGGAAGCAGCTTTGCCATTCTTTAAATGTGGAAAATGATTCATGTGCTGGTGGTTATTCTTAGAAATAAAACAAGTTTTGCTTTTCAAAAAGCTGCTAGCTATTGCAGTTGTTCCGATGTTCCCTGGGTGTTAATGTGTTCCGAGGATAAATAATCAAGGAATCAGGTCAGATTATTTCTCCATCCAGCTCAGTATTGTCTGCTATATGGGCTCTGCACTGTTTCAGACAGGAGTCTTTGCCATTCCTACCCAGAGATGCCAAGGATTGAACTAGGGACCATCACACATACTGTGGCTTCAGAGTTTTGATTCTTTATCATTCAAAGAATGCTGCAGTTGTTTAACTCAGACTATTCTTTCTAGTGGCCCATGCGACATAGATATCGTCTGTGGCAAATGATAACCCGGAAAAAAATATCCCACATCCCTTCAAGAGCCACATAACAGTATCCTTCCAAGTCCCTGTATCTTAGATGGGACCACCTATGCCTTGTTACCATTTTCAGAATATTCTTCACGGTAAAATGTTTACTTCCATTTTGATTACAGCAAACCACCTAGACTTCGTATGGTCAGCTTGAAAAACATGACAATGCACACAATCCCTTAAAGCAAGCTAGAAGTTACTGGTAATTTCTTTTTTGAAAATATTTAAAAAGGTTTCTGAACAAGGTCTCTTAGCTGAGTGGCTGCCCCTGTCAGGTCCTGCAGTACTGAGGAAAGTGGTTTGAGTCTCAGTGGTTCAGAAATGCAGTCTTCAGCTATAATTGTTGTAGGTCTTGGGTGGTTTTTATCTGTTTCCTGTATGTTGTCGATTTTAATTTGAGTGTTAGTTCCTTTAATGTTGAAGGAAGATGAATAGTATTTGGTGTTCATGGTGATAGAAATGAACTTGGAATCAAGGACACCAGTAAAACAGCAACAGCAACCAGGCTGCTTTCAGGAACAATTTTCTCTCTTTTTGTATATGGACACACAACTCCACATGTAATGAATCCATATGCACCCTATTAAATTCAAAGGATGCACACATACACAGCATTAAGCAAATGTTTCTTTTTAAGAAATACCGAGGGAACAGCCAGAAAAGGGGATATTTATGGAAAGAGACAGCAATATATGCAGTCATTGCTTTTGGGGTGAATGCTTGAAGGAACTTGGCTTTTGATCACGTTAGGGATATGCTCTTAATTTGAAATAGTTTATTTTAAAATTCAGTGCATTCAGCTTTCAGCTTCAGTTTGCATATAGTTCAGAACTGAAGAAGCTGTGGCCCTTTAGATACACCACAACTCCCATCATCCTGGCTGGGGCTGCTTGCAGGTGTTTTTTTTTAAAAAAACTATATTTTATTGATTACCAAAATAACAAGGCAATTACTGTAACTAGGTAACCAATAGATCTCTTCCACATGCACCCAAAAATGGATGTATACCTAGTTACAACATCATTTGAAAAAGAAAGAAGTATGACGAAACATACTTTAGCTATGGCCCCAGAGTTTCAAGAAAGCATTAGATATGTGTAGGTTCTGTTTATGTTTGGGCTCCATTATTTATATACCAATTGATTATTAAAAACAACAACCTGAAAGCAGTTTACAAAGTCTTATACTGAAGGTAAATTTTTCCACCATAGCCATATTCCTGTGGATCTACAACTGAAATGATTGTCAGCTGTCTTCCAACTTTTTGCAACTTCAATTCATGCTGCTAGCAGCAATGGAAATCAACATTTCATGTATTAAATCTTAATTTTCACCCTTCCAAAGGTTTTGAAGTGCCAGTTGCAGGAGTGCGTATTAAGTTCGGTCGGTGGCAGCATTACCGTAATTTCTCTGAAAATCATCTCCCATTATAAAGAATCTTAGGGCAGTCCCAAGGCATGTTTATAAAGAACTCTTTATGCCCCATCCCCTCCAACGCTGAAAACTTTGGTTTGTTATTATATCGATTAGCCTTGGTGGAGGTTGATACCACCTATGAATCCACTTAAGGGAGTATTCCCATTCCCAGTTGAGTATCCCAAAATAGCAAAATCATTTGGGAATTCCCTCCCCACAGAGGTGTGTCTGGCACCTTCATTATTGTTTCCAATGTTTGCTGAAGGCACACCTCTTTACCCTGGTCTTCGACACCTGAGACCCACCCTATTCCTGCCACTATAATTTGTTCAATCTGTTTTTAATGTTGAATTTTGAATGGTTGTGACTCCCTGGGACCTGATGGTGAATGGCAGGTAAAAAATTGAATGAATGAATAATAGTTTATCCTCTAACAATTAGACTCATAATTACAATAGTTTTCAGGCTGAATTCATTTTTCTGTCGTGTATGTTCTCCATATTCCAGAATATCCAACCTGCAACACAGTACCCACTTCTGATTTTCTCCCTGTATTGGTCTGCATTTTCTTCTCTTCTGAAAAGAAAAATGGGTTGTGCTAGGGCTGCTGATCTTAGCTTGGGGCTTAGCCCAGCTGTGGGTCCCAATCCATCCTCGTAATGGAGCCTCTTGTTTAGATTTCTGAAATGAGCCCTGCCAAAAGAATAGGTTCTAGTTGAAAGCAGCTAATATGTGAAGCGGCCCTCTTATTTGGCAGTTGTCCTCCACACAATCATTTTCATATGTCATTTTCCAGTGGTTACACATGAATACTTCCTCTTTAAAATTCTTTTCAATCTAGCAAACCAATCAATCTTCAGAACACTCAAATGGGATTCTTCTTGTGCTTGTGGCTTGGTTAAAATGACGAGTAGGCTGTTGCTTGCTAAACACTCAGGCTACAGCAAACCAATTAGCTTCTAAAGCACTGCAGCACTTCAGAGGCTGTATTGTTGCCACAGACTAACATGGCTGTTTCTTCTGGAATTTGTCACAATACAACTGAATATTTTGTCTCTGTGTCGCTAAGGGCATCTTACAGTCCTTGCAACAGTCAGTGCAGTTGGTGATACAAAGAGGGGGCTCCCAGGTTGACTGAGTACTAAAGCCTGTTTGGAAAACATGGACATTAAAGGGAGAGATTTCCACCACCCAAATCAATTGTAGCGGTTAGGGCAGCCTGAGGACATTAGATGTGACACAACGTCAGGTTGTAGACTGGAGCATCCCTTTGAGCTGTTTTTTTTAATATCTACTGCTTGCTTCTGTTTTTAATTCTTCTTTGAGCATTTAAAATATTCAAGCCACTTATTTCAGCTGCTTCTGGTAATATTCCAGCAGATTAGCTCATCTCACTGTTTATAAAAAGCACATTAGATCTTTTAAGAGGCAGCATCTGCTGATGTGAAAACCAGTGTGGTTCTGCTGCGCTTGGAGCTGGGCAACCTAGATTCAGATCCCTGTTTGCTTCACTGTCCTTGCAAGTCTAACATAGCTGCTTCTCCCCAAATTGAATTCTCCCTCTCCTGACATAAAATCATAAGAGTTGTAGAGTTGGAAGGGACCCTGAGGATCATCTGTTGTTTTCACCTTTAACAGGAAATCTATATTCTTGCTTGATAGCTTTCCACTGACATGTTCTTCCAGTTTTCGCATAGCATCCCCCCCTCCCCCATATATCGGATTGTTTCCTTTTCGATTTCCCCAGCAATTTATTTTTAACATAAATTTCCAGTAATTTCATATTGTTGTGCCCTGTGGGCTTTGGAAAAACAAATGGCTATTTAGATAATGCATTCCCACCCCTGGCATTTTAGTAATGCCAGCTGTTCATCTAATGGGAGCGGCAGCAGCTATCTTAAAAGGTTCCCTGTATTTTGAAGAACCTCAATTCACATCTATGCACTCAGGATGTTAATGAATTTTAATTTTTTAAAATCTTTCCATAAATTAGTAGTAACAAAAACAGGCTTTAAAATGGGAACATGTCACTCAAGCCTATGTTTTGTTGACCTTCACTCATATCTAAATGCTGGAAATGGTTAGAGTTGATTGAAATATTAACCAGTTGGTCAATATTTGTGTGTGTGTGGGCACACATGTTTATTTACTTGCTTTGTTTAAGGCATTTAAACAAAGCTCAGGGACCACATCAAGTGGTGGGGCAGCATCTTAGCTTATGCCTAGCCATGTACCTTAGAACTGTGCTGTAAACTTCAGAACCATGTAACCTGCAACCTGATCATGTTTGGTCATTGTAGTGATGTTTAGAATAAAGCCTTTGGCAGTAATTGAGCTAAGAATCTGAATACTGTGTCCACAGGTGGGAGCTGGGGACATGGATGGAGTTACCTCCCTTGCTGGGGTCATTGTTGGTTGTTCTTTATAAAGGTGAGAGACCTCATTATGGGTCGAAGTATTCATTGTAGTGACATCTAGGCTACAGAGAAAGACAGAAAAAGAGCATCTTGCTGAAGGCAAGAGTTGCCAAGTTTAGGACTTTGAGTCAAAAGAAATAATATGAGGCAACAGAAACAAGAATCTATCCTCAACATTGAATGCACTTTATTCACATGAACAATGTGCAACACACCGATCTTTCCTTTTCTGAGAGTGCTTGCTGCTCCTCATACCTGCTCCAACTGAATTTGGTTGCCATGAAGAAAATGGCCGGCTATATTTGATGCTTTAGTTGGATATAGCAGGAGGAAATGCAGGCTAGCATGTCAGTGAATTATCCTGTGATTATTTTCAGTACAGTGGATGCCACTGATGAAGATTTGTTTGAGTCTGGTGCATGAATGTATATATTGACTTCATGTACTAGTATCAGTTCATTATTCTATTGCAGTATTGGTTCATTTACTTCGGAACAAATAGCAGCTGGAAACGTCTGCAGGCCACCAACTTGAAGACCCTTACAACTCTTAACTACAGTACTTCTGACATTTTGATTAGAAAAGTTAAAAAAAACCCACTAAAATGAATATCTGTGACAATTTCATTTCAGCTTTAACAGATGTATTTCAAATGAAACCACAAAAATTTGTTTGTGCTGAGTTACTATGTACTTGAGGACACAGGTCTACAGAAGTATATTAATTTATAAATTAAAAGAGAACTGTATAGCCTAGCAAGGACTTATGATCAGTGACTTCAAGGGCCAAAAGAATGTTGAGAACAACTGAGTTGTTGGAGATTGAAGGCATCCAGTGGAAAAAAAGAAAACGAGGCCTGTTTTATATGTGTCCAGGTACAGTTAAAACTCGTATTTTGCAGGGACATATCAGATACATGAAAAGAAAAAGGATACCTCTCCCTCCCCCATGCCTTTCCCTAGTTACCTCACTAGACTAAGACTTAGGCTCAAGGTTCCCAGTTCGATCCCAGAATACTTGGTGCAGAGGGAATTTTCAAAGCTTTTTGGTAGAGGAATATTTCTCTCCCCACCCCCCACCCCCGAATCTGGAGGTGCGCCAGATCTTTCCTTACACTGTGCAGTGTAATGCTTCATGATGCATAGATAACTGTGATACACCACAATCCAATCCCATTGATTTCAAATTCTGATAGCAGAGATGTATGTTGTTTTTCCATACCCATGTTATGTAAACATGCCATTGGGACACCTTCTGTTTTCTATCTGCTTGAGAGTAAATTCTTTTGAGGCTGATAAGGTAATCTTTGTGGTTCTTGTTCATCTATTTGAGGCTTTACTGCTTCAAAGAGTGATGTAAACAAGCTGTTGCTGAACTCTGCATTTCCTACCTTACAGGTTAGCAGCCTTAGACACAGTTAATGCAAAACAACTGAAGCATCCATTTTGTTGGACTTGCAGCAGCTTCTGTGAGGAAATCTGTCTTTTCAGTGAGCATGCTCAGTTGACAGCCTGCCAAATTTGAGCTAAGCTTCATTTAATAAAGATTTAGTCTGTGGGGATGTGTCAGTACAAACTGCATTTGGAGAGCGGGAGAGATTATCCTTTTCTAAATCATTGTTCTGCAGAGAAGCTTTCAGCAAGTATACTGATAAAATGGAAAAGAACAACTTCCCTGCAGGAGTCTATGTACAATTCCTGAGTGGTTCATACTTGAAATTAGGGTAGTGACGAAAGAATCGGGTACCTGTGACCCCTCCTTGGAGGTTGTTAACATACCAGGACCTCAACTATGGGGAAAGCTCTCTCGGTCCAATTCTGAGACCATTTTATGTAGGAAGTTGTTAAATAATAATAACAATTAACAGTATTTTTGTTCCACCCTTCCTCCAGTGGGTTCAGGGCACGTATGTATGCTTCCTCCCTTTTACCTTTGCAGAAATCCTATGGGGTAGATCACCAGGGTCTCCCCACCTTGTTCAGTGTGCTAGCTCCTAGACTACCCAGGTTGCCTGCCCACATGCTACATTGCTCTTTAGTGTTTGACTGGGTTTGTGGAGAGGTCTGATATTTGTGAATGCCTATGTCAGGCATGGGCAAACTCCGGCCCTCCAGATGTTTAGGACTACGGTTCCCATCATCCCTGACCACTGGTCCTGTTAGCTAGGGATGATGGGCATTGTAGTCCCAAACATCTGGAGTGCCGGAGTTTGCCTATGTCTGGCCTATGTGCATCTTACAAAGAATTACCATTCACTTTGGCAACATAAAACGCCCTTCACTGCCTTCAAAGGGTAAATGTGGCATGTAGAACTCTAAAAACATTTCACCGTCTCCTGGTCCTTTTAATACACCTCTGAGAATGGCTGCAAAGGAGCAAGGAGCAGATGATGTCACCCTTTGGCATGATACAGCGGAAACTCTAGTAAGCTCCTAAGAGTGTATGTGCATGCAGACTTCTGTGGTAGGGATCAATTGAGGGATCATTGTTTCTTTTCTTTTGTGAAAGGAGGGAATTCTCTCAAATCTTTCACAGTCCTGCAGCTCAATGCTGCTGTCTTAACCATGGTTAAGAGAGAACTTGAAGTAGCATGCTATTTTAGATGAGCTTGCTGCAAAATGATTATTGCAGACCACAGGTTCTGTAATAAATGCCTTAGCACAACTTCAGCGTGTTTTGTTTTTAAATATAACTTTGGTCAGTGCTGCATTGAAATGAGAAGCAGGAGCAACAAACAAAAGGTTTGATTTGAGAATTTATCATTTTTACTCCTCCTTGAGGCAGAACTCTAGTTCAGTATTAGGGTATATGCTTTGCATGCAGGGTGTTGCAGTTCTAGTCCCTGGGATCACCAGGTAAATGGACCACAAATGGGAGAATCCTCTCTCTGCTTGAAGACACTGGGGTGCTGCTCGTGGTCTGAGTGGGCAAGGGGTAGCCTGCATGTTGGACTTCAGATCCGATCCTCAGTACACCTTGGTCATGGTAACTGGGGCTGATGGAAGTTGGAATCCAACAGCATCCAGAGGGCATCACCTTAGGTAAGGTTGTTCCAAACTAGTTGTATTCTGAAATCCTGGGATAACTCCTTGCCACATGAGTGGTATCTAGTGTAGTAGGCAACCTGTCATTCTGCAATCAGTGGTATTTGCTTATCTGAAAGCTTTGGTGTGCTTTCTTTTTAGCAGGCATTTTTGTGGTATTTCAATTGTATAGTGGCAGCCAACCTGTTTTTAAGACTAACTTTTCATTTAATTATAGTATTTTTAATGTCATTTCCAAGGCTAAGGGAGAGTTTTTATTGTTAAAAATTCATACTTTCTGTAATTTTATCAGGATTGCAAGAGGACAGGAAGGGCAAAAGAGACGTAACTGATTAAAAATAAAATCCCTTCTATTGCACATTTCTGGGACAGATTTGTCTGTGGAGTGAAGGTTACGAACATTACTGTGTTGGCACAAATCTCTTGGGCTCCATTCCAGGACTTGCAATTCAGTGTCATTTTACAGTCAGTAACCTCCAGATTTGTGTCCAAAAAGCAATTGGTTCAAGTATTTGTGTGTGTGTGTGTGTGTGTGTGTGTGTTTAAATTGCAGAAAATGAATGAATTTGAATAAGTCATGCTAGAATGACATCTGAGTTCCTCATACTGAGTTGGTATAGATGTAATACCAAACTGTGGTTTGGTACTACCTGAACAAGCCTTAAAGGAACCCCAATCTCATGCATTACCTCCTTCCCTGGCTTGCAGCCAATCATTGCTTGCCATTTCACCCAGCAAATGGTGATTCGCACTTTTCCTGCACTGGAAATGAGATGCTGCAGTGTGGGGGTTAGGACTTTGCAGAAACTACTCCAGCATGACCCGTTTTCTCAGTTGGCTCTGTTTTGCCCTCAGTGATGTTACATAGCCAAAGTTATCCCATTCATGATGTGATGCAATTGATCAGCTTGTCTTAAATAACCTTTGTAGCAAATCTAGAAAGAAGGCATGGTAATTTAGAAGTAGGGGGAAATGAAAAAGAGGAGAAAAGGGAAGTAATTTGGGTGGAGGGGAAGAACAGTATGATGATTTAAAAGGGTTATGGGGAAAGATCTCAACTTCTTAAAAGCATCACTCTGGCCTAGAGCTAATAAAGATAAGTCTGGGAGGGATAGGCTCCCCAAATTCCCCATGTAGCCCCCAGAATAGCCCTTTATCTTCTACTGTGATGGCACTCCTCTTACTATGCATTTTCAGTGGTCTACATGCATGCAGTCTGAGAAAAGCAAAGCAGTCTAACTTACATACATTCTTCCCAGATTTGGAGGTTTAGAGACTCATTTGGCTGCACAGTGAATTCTGTGGCCACAGTGTATGCTACCAGTGTGCTTAACCATCAGCCTAAATTATGACTCTGTATGAAGAAAAATGTTTTCTCACAGGCTTAGCTTTCAGTTTAAAACTGCACATTAATGAAGGACTTTACAAAAGCCTCATCTATTCATACTGAGGAGGAGTGGGTTTAAGATAAGGTTACCAGGCGTCCCCATTTCCCAGGGACAGTCCCCAGATTTACATATCAGTCCCCATACAAAATCCATTGAAGTTGAAAAGTGTCCCCGGATTCATTGAAAAAAATCTGGTAACCTTAGTTTAAGAGCCCCTTTCATGTGACAGGAGCCTTAGCTCATGTGGTAGCCAATGTTTGTGGCCTTCAGCCCTCCATACTTCAAAAATATGCCCCCAGTGCTAATCGGTGCTAATCAGTGATGCAAATGTGAAGTAGCCCTCACTTAAAGAACAGTCCAGGTAAACTCCTCCCCCTGTGACTGAATCTGGATTTTAAAACCACTGGGAGTCAACTTTGAGAATTCCTGGAGAACAGGCGAAGTCCCGGCAGACTGGAGGAGGGCAAATGTTGTCCCTATTTTCAAAAAGGGGAAAAGAGAGGACCCAAATAATTACCGCCCAGTCAGTCTGACATCAATAGCAGGGAAGATTCTGGAGAAGATCATTAAGCAAACAGTCTGTGAGCACCTAGAAAGGAATGCTGTGATCACCAATAGTCAGCATGGATTTCTGAAAAATAAGTCAAGTCAGACTAACCTGATCTCGTTTTTTGACAGAATTACAAGCCTGGTAGATGAAGGGAACGCAGTGGATGTAGCCTACCTTGATTTCAGCAAGGCATTTGACAAGGTGCCCCATGATATTCTTGTAAAAAAGCTGGTAAAATGCGGTCTTGACTATGCTACCACTCAGTGGATTTGTAACTGGCTGTCTGACCGAACCCAAAGGGTGCTCATCAATGGTTCCTCTTCATCCTGGAGAAGAGTGACTAGTGGGGTGCCACAGGGTTCTGTCTGGGGCCCGGTCTTATTCAACATCTTTATCAACGACTTGGATGATGGACTCAAGGGCATCCTGATCAAATTTGCAGATGACACCAAACTGGGAGGGGTGGCTAACACCCCAGAGGACAGGATCACACTTCAAAACGACCTTGACAGATTAGAGAACTGGGCCAAAACAAACAAGATGAATTTTAACAGGGAGAAATGTATAAAGTATTGCACTTGGGCAAAAAAAAATGAGAGGCACAAATACAAGATGGGTGACACCTGGCTTGAGAGCAGTACATGTGAAAAGGATCTAGGAGTCTTGGTTGACCACAAACTTGACATGAGCCAACAGTGTGACGCAGCAGCTAAAAAAGCCAATGCAATTCTGGGCTGCATCAATAGGAGTATAGCATCTAGATCAAGGGAAGTAATAGTGCCACTGTATTCTGCTCTGGTCAGACCTCACCTGGGGTACTGTGTCCAGTTCTGGGCACCACAGTTCAAGAAGGACACTGACAAACTGGAACGTGTCCAGAGGAGGGCAACCAAAATGGTCAAAGGCCTGGAAACGATGCCTTATGAGGAATGGCTAAGGGAGCTGGGCATGTTTAGCCTGGAGAAGAGGAGGTTCAGGGGTGATATGATAGCCATGTTCAAATATATAAAAGGATGTCACATAGAGGAGGGAGAAAGGTTGTTTTCTGCTGCTCCAGAGAAGCGGACACGGAGCAATGGATCCAAACTACAAGAAAGAAGATTCCACCTAAACATTAGGAAGAACTTCCTGACAGTAAGAGCTGTTTGACAGTGGAATTTGCTGCCAAGGAGTGTGGTGGAGTCTCCTTCTTTGGAGGTCTTTAAGCAGAGGCTTGACAACCATATGTCAGGAGTGCTCTGATGGTGTTTCCTGCTTGGCAGGGGGTTGGACTCAATGGCCCTTGTGGTCTCTTCCAACTCTATGATTCTATGATTCTAAAGGGAATTCCTTATTTGCTGGCCTCTCAAGATTTTGTGAGCAATAGTACTTGTGGGGATCACAGCAATTGGGCCACAGAGGTGATTTTGTATATTCCTGCTATGGAAATGCCTCTCAGTTAACTGTTTTTTTCTCTCTTCCTCAGGCCCTCTTGCTGTTGGGTGCTGTTGCTCTGTCCTGCCTTGCTCTGGATCTCCTCTTCCTCCTTTTCTATTCCTTCTGGTTATGTTGTCGCCATCGGAAAACTGAAGAACAGCTGAATGCAGATTGCTGCTGTACAGCTTGGTGTGTCATCATTGCAACTCTGGTCTGCAGGTAAGTCCTCCCCCTCCAAACTAACAGAGGGGCAAACAGAACTAATCTGACAAAGGCAGAGATAAAGTTGCCTTCTCATTCTGCCACTGCTGCCACATTTACCCAACCAGCTACCCAAAGTTGTAGCTTTTCAAACATAGCCTTCACCGGTCTATGATTCAAGATAATATTCTCTTCCCTAGCAGGCTCCATAGTAAGTGTAAATAAACTTTTGGTCTCTTCCTGATCCAGGCTCATTGGGCTGCTTAAGTCAGTCTAGATCTGTGGCAAAACTGTTGGCTTAGCATTGTGTCTGTTAGATCATAAACCTCTGGGCAAGGCCTACCTTAGCTTTGTATATTACTTAGAAATCCACATCATCAGAGTATGTAAAATGAAACTGATCCTACAACACATCCCCCAGAAAATCAGGAATCCACCAGGATCCATCAGTGGGGGCAGGCCAGCTGAATGGGCCCATATTTGCAGGGGGAAATTGTTTCCACCAAGTGCTAACCTGATTATCAGTTATCTGCATGCACAGAGCATACTAAAATCTGCAAGAGTGATTGTAATGCTTTCCTCTGAGAGTAGCATGTGGAGGTAATCCCCCACTCAAGGTCATATTGTCCTTAGAATAGAAACAAACATGTAGTTCTGCAGTGTCAAGTTGGCATTCTGTCTTTGTTGTTTTTCTAACCTTCAGGAATATCTGAAATATCCTTCAAATGCCTTATCCTTATAGTCTTCTCCCCACTTGATTTTTGTGGAAAACTTTTGTTGTTTGCTAGTTTTGTGCTAAGCACAGCTAGTAAGCTACTCTTCTTACCCCCATTAAAAAAAAAGGAATTCACACAATTTAAAAAAAACCTGGATTCCTTGGAGAGTTTATTTGCTTGGGTTTGAATGGGAAAAGCTGGAAGTGCAAGCAAGCAAGTTTGTTCACCACCTGAGACTTAGAACAGGGTAGACAGTAGAGGGAATGGGGCTCCTCACCTCTCTGCTCTTGATTGGGCATGATGATCGGTACAAATTGGTTATTCTGTTAGCATGAGTAATAATGAGCTTATTTGCCCAAAGACAGGTATGTTTCATGGAGCATTTTTCTAAAGTGAACAGGGCAGAAGTTCTGCACTTTCTGCATGAAAGCTTGAGATAGCTTTGCTTTCAAACTATATTGCAGCACACAGGGGTGACCTCTGTCCATCCACAGAGCTATTTTGATGCCTCTTTGCATTTTAAATTGCATTTATCAAAAGACTGATCAGCAGTTTACAAAGGGAAAACTTCAGCCAATGGTCCTTGTAGCTATTTCTGATCTCTTGGCACCTTGAGCAATTAGAAAAATTCACTGCCAGTCTTTTAAACAGTGGTATTTCTAGCCCTTTTACCAGACCTTTCTTGGCAACCAACCCATTGCTGTGTGACCAACAGATCTGCAGCACCTTGGTGCATGAGAGAGTCAGGGTCTCTGGAGAGGGCAAAACATTTCAGCTTTGAATAGCACAATTAACTTTTGCCTTTACTCTTGCCCATTCTGAATGTTATTTTGGGTTATCCTCTAGCCCCTTTCCTCAATCTACCATCAAGCATTGCATTTGCAGACTTTTAATCCCGCATATGACAAACCTAGACAGCATCTTAAAAAGTAGAGACATCACCTTGCCAACAAAGGTCCGTATAGTCAAAGCTATGGTTTCCCCAGTAGTGATGTATGGAAGTGAAAGCTGGACCATAAAGAAGGCTGATCGCCGAAGAATTGATGCTTTTGAATTCTGGTGCTGGAGGAAACTCTTGAGAGTCCCATGGACTGCAAGAAGATCAAACCTATCCATTCTGAAGGAAATCAGCCCTGAGTGCTCACTGGAAGGACAGATCCTGAAGCTGAGACTCCAATACTTTGGCCATTAAGCACTGTGATTTGAGGGTTCTTGTTTTTGGTCTCTTAGGAGAGTGTTCCTAACCATGGCTCTAATCTAGGGTTTCTCATAGGTAGCCATCAGAGACTTGGGGTGCAGCCATAAAGGGACTCTGTTCTCTTTTGTGGGATGTGTCTGGGCTGCAGGTGTTCTTGCGGCTGCCATGCATAGGCAGGATTAGAACTAATGGGTAGAAATGGCAGTGAAGCAGATTTCAGCTAAACATTTGGATAGACATCCTAGTGGTAAGAACTGATCTACTGTGGAACAGGATTCCCTTAGGAGCTGGTTTCCCCTTTGCTGGATGTATTAAAGAAGAGCCTGGGTGGACTCAGGAATGACTTGCATGGTAGATCATGAATTAAGGAGGGAATTGGACTTCCAGGACACCTTCCAACTCCGATTCCAATCCTCCAAAAACACATTTGTCACTTTTAATGTACTGTAGATTTTCTGAGGTCTGCTTTGTTTGTGATCTTTGGAAATAGTGGAAAGTATTGGAAGAATCATCATCATCATCATCATCATCATTATATATTGTGAAACTTCCTGAGATCTTCAGATGAAGGGTGTTATATATATTGAATGAATGAATGAATGAATGAATGAATGAATGAATAAATAAATAAATAATAAAAAAACACCAGAGAAACAAGAGCAGAAAGTTACGGTTCTCCACAACAGAAAGGTTGTTGAGTTTTTTGTAGTTCTGGCCAAAGTTGTTAAGCTTTTTTGCCAAAATAGGACATTTTTGAGCTATTTCTGAAGAGAATCAGCAAAAACAACACTGCCAGCATGGCTGCCATACCTCCAAATATTTAGCCGATTTCCACACGGGACACTGCTTGCAGCTGCAGGATTCTGGATATGTCCAGGAAATTCCAGACAGATTAGTTCTGATCGTTGGGAAATGTCTTGAACAACTGCATTTAGCAGAAATAACATGCAAACAGATGTTGAAATATGGCTTTTACAGCTCTGCCAGAAATAGCATTTTCTCCCAATGTTGAAGAATAAGGTGGTAATTAGATGGGAATATTAACTCGTCCCCAGGAGTAACAAAGGTTCTTTTTTTTTTAAGGATTCAGCTTGTAAAGTCCCTTTAATTAAAGATGTCTTGCTGCCACTGCAATATTAACTTGTAAAGATGAGACTTTTGTGGATGGTGAGTCTCTTCTTCGGAAAGGGAGGAGGGGCTATGTATATATTAATTGCTGGGCCCTTACTTTGAAGCCTCAGTTTAGTGCTAAATAAGGGGAACAGGTCATTTGAGTGGCCACACACAGCATCTCCTGTATGCATACAACTTTGCTTCCGTGTTTTTGATATCGACTCCCTTATTCAGAAAAAAACCAGATTTCAGTGATTCTTAAGGAACTTTGTTAATCATATCCAGCCACATTCTCAGCCTAACTCCGCCCCCCCCCCCGCCCCCGATAGCTACTAGGTCCTGCTCAGAACAAAGTTCTTAAACACAAAACTATAGTTAACAGAATACAACCATGTTCTCTTTTGCTCTTCTTTTATCCAACAGGCAATTTGTGCTCACTGGGCTGTATGTGGCCTCCAGGAATTTTCATTTCTGAAAATCCCAGCTTTTATTCAGTAATGAATACCAGTGAAAAGCCTGTCAAATTTAGTCAATGAAGGGTATGGGGGGCTTTTCCACAACCTCAATTGCCTCCACCAAATGGAAAATCTAGCTTCATCCCATGGACATAATTGGGTTGAGGGGAGGGGCAGCTCTTGAAACCAAGCCTATATACAATTTACTCCAACTTATACAACAGTAATTTAGTGATAAATGCAATGGAGCGTTTCCTATCCCCCATTCCCATAAAGTGTTCCTTCTATTTATGTCTGAACCACAGCTGGTGTCAGGTGTGGTGATTTGGTTTTGCTCTCTGTTAAAACACTGGCAGCGGATAGGCTTTTTTCTTCTCTAGGAACAGGTGGCAGCCACTCACTTATTGGGAATGGGTAACCTTTTTCTGTTAGTGGGGGTGAACCATGTGCCTGACAGCCGCCTTTCCACCATGGCCTCCACCATGGTTCACTTTGTTTCAACCCTGACATGGTGACTGGGAGTGGCCGCCGAGATCACATAACACCAGTCTTGAAAGACCTACATTGGCTCCCAGTACGTTTCCGAGCACAATTCAAAGTGTTGGTGCTGACCTTTAAAGCCCTAAACGGCCTCGGTCCAGTATACCTGAAGAAGCGTCTCCACCCCCATCGTTCTGTTTGGACACTGAGGTCCAGCTCTGAGGGCCTTCTGGTGGTTCCTTCCCTGCGAGAAGTGAGGTTACAGGGAACCAGGCAGAGGGCCTTCTCGGTAGTGGCACCCGCCCTGTGGAACGCCCTCCCACCTACAGGTTACAGACTCCACTAACCCAGAGATAGTACCTCGGGTTAAGAACTTTGCTTCGGGATGAGAACAGAAATCGTGGGGTGGCGGCACAGCGGCAGTGGGAGGCCCCATTAGCTAAAGTGGTACCTCAGGTTAAGAACAGTTTCAGGCTAAGAACGGATCTCCCGAACGAATTAAGTTCTTAACCCGAGGTACCACTGTACCAGACTTTTAGAAGACACCTGAAGGCAGCCCTGTTTAGGGAAGTATTTAATGTTTAATAAAAGGTAAAGGTAAAGGTACCCCTGCCCGTACGGGCCAGTCTTGACAGACTCTGGGGTTGTGCGCCCATCTCACTTAAGAGGCCAGGGGCCAGCGCTGTCCGGAGACACTTCCGGGTCACGTGGCCAGCGTGACATCGCTGCTCTGGCCAGAGCCAGAGCCAGAGCCGCACACGGAAACGCCGTTTACCTTCCCGCTGGTAAGCGGTCCCTATTTATCTACTTGCACCCGGAGGTGCTTTCGAACTGCTAGGTTGGCAGGCGCTGGGACCGAGCAGCGGGAGCGCACCCCGCCGCAGGGATTCGAACCGCCGACCTTTCGATCGGCAAGCCCTAGGCGCTGAGGCTTTAACCCACAGCGCCACCTGCGTCCCTGTTTAATAGACTATTGTATTTTAATATTCTGTTGGAAGCTGCCCAGAGTATTTTAATATTCTGTTGGATATCTTAATATTCTGTTGGAAGCTACCCAGATGGGAAGGGTATAAATAAATTATTATTATTATTATTATTATTATTATTATTATTATTATTTATTATTACCACCATAGGAACATGGGAGTCTGCCTTATGCTTAACCATTGGTCCATCTACCGCAGCAGCATTATATACAGTGACTATCTCTTCCCTCCAATTTCTATCATGGTGTGTGGGACTATTGGTTGCTGCTGTTAGAAGGTACTGAACCTTTCCTGCTCTGCTGTCACTGGAAACATGGTGACTGCAGAAATACCCGAACCACACAGGATAGCATAAAATTTGAGTGTTTCTTTTCAGTCCCAAGCTAACCTCACTGTTTGTAGCTGGACCTCAATAAGGGCTTAGAAATCACCATTAAATAACAATCTTGGCATGACGATATAATAACTTTTGAAATATTGTGATTTTATGTATTGCTTTTGGATACTGTTATACAGAATGCAGTTCTACTGTGTCTCTTAAACAAGCCACACCTCCAAAGTTGATGCCATATCTTATTAAATGATCTCATCGGGTCCCTTGCCTTTTCATGTGGCAAGACAGCTTTCCTCCCCCATGCGGCCCATTATTTTACCTCCATCTGACCTCTGTCTAATTCATACAACAACTGTGTGGGTTAAACCCTTAAAAAAAATTTTTTTAATGGATCAGTTACAATCAGTGGGGATTATCCGCTTTTTGCCTGACACAAAGATGAAAGCTTATCTCGTCACTAGATATGTGCCTTTGTTTGCTAGAGAAAGGTAAGTTAGGAGATTGTGATCTTACAGGGCCATCTGTACCTATTTCAGCCCTTGGACTTGTGTCACCTCAGGTGACAGATTTTTGCTTTTCTCCATCTGCTGGGATGGCAACCTATAATAGTTACATTCTCATATTCTTAGACCTTCCACCGTCCTAAATACGCAGCCTAAGGACTGTTCCTGCTGTCTGCCTGCTCACCCTTTAGGTATTTTGATACACATTTCAGTATTGCTGAATCCCAACATGGGATGCAGTATAAAGGTAAAGGTAAAGGTACCCCTGCCCGTACGGGCCAGTCTTGACAGACTCTGGGGTTGTGCGCCCATCTCACTTAAGAGGCCAGGGGCCAGCGCTGTCCGGAGACACTTCCGGGTCACGTGGCCAGCGTGACATCGCTGCTCTGGCAAGCCAGAGCCGCACACAGAAACGCCGTTTACCTTCCCGCTGGTAAGCGGTCCCTATTTATCTACTTGCACCCGGAGGTGCTTTCGAACTGCTAGGTTGGCAGGCGCTGGGACCGAGCAGCGGGAGCGCACCCCGCCGCAGGGATTTGAACCGCCGACCTTTCGATCGGCAAGCCCTAGGCGCTGAGGCTTTAACCCACAGCGCCACCTGCGTCCCCGGGATGCAGTATAGAAATGTTTTAATTAATTGTGGGTAATTTCTCTGTCCTGAGTCAATTCAACTTGACAGTTTTCATTCCTGTTTACAATATTTCTATGCCACATTTCTATTGATACTTGAAATGGCTTATAGTTATTTTTTTCCCCAAAGAATAAGTTGCAATTTATCAAATGAGGAAAATTAAAACAGCAGTGAATCACATTGTATAGATTTAGGAAGATAACTTCCCCTGTGGGTCATCGTTCAGTGTTGAGCAAATGTGATGCTGCTGATGGTTTTCTTTTGGAATGGGGCGGTTTCTTGTCTCATTTTAAACTGAAAGATTTCTGGTAATCCTGTGTTAGGTAGGTGGTTTCTTCTACCAATTGGGTGGATAGAATGTGTAACCTGCCAAAAGTTCAAGGTAGAAAGCCTGGAAGCCTTGATTTGAAATCTAGAAAGCCCACACCTCCTGTATTGTTCTCTTAAAGCAGTGGTTTCTGAGCTGTCATCTGGAGTTCTTTGGTTTATCGGGACTTCCTCAATGACATCAGCAATGGTGGGCAACATTCCCTGAAAGGCAGCCTGGCCACAACTTCCTGTCTTTCCCTGAAATGTGAATCAGTCCATGCAGACTCAATAGGCTTCTCCAGCCAGATGGCTGGGGTATAAATAATAAAATATTATTAAAATTATTTTTATTATTATTACTACTCCCTATCCCACATGAACTATCTGCACCCTTGGAGGTGCCTCAGAGTGAACTGCAATGTGCTGGAACACTTGAGCAGGTGTAACAGTAAAATGTTCCCTGTCCTAAAACTAATGCTCAGTAGTGAGTGGGCCATCAGCTTTGTATATTACACTTCTAGCTAGAATCCAGAGCTAAAGCATGCAAACAAACAAGAAGTGTTTTTCCCCCTTATTCTTTCTTTTGGGGATTATAATTAACCAGTTGCAACCTTTCTTAGAGCCCAGAGTATATTGTTCTCTTCCTGTGGAGAACTTCAGAATATGAGGAATAAGTTTGCAGCTGCCTGCATAGATTGAAATGTTCAATCTCTTTCCTATTTTGTCTCCCCACAGTGCTGGCATAGCTGTTGGCTTCTATGGAAATGGGGAGACCAGTGATGGCATTCATCGGCTAACATCTTCACTGCGGCACGCCAATCTCACTGTTGCAGGGGTCCAAGACCGGGTAAGTGGAAGAAGGCTCCCCCCAAAGACAGAGAGGGAGAGAGCTGTTGTTGAAACCTTGTCCTCAGGTGAGAACCCACCTGTGTGTCTGCCTCTCTGTTCTTATCTGCTTCCCAACAGGTCCTTGACAGCTTCCATTAGCAGAAGGAAATGCAGTTCTATTTCCTTTCATTCCTTGTTCTAAAAATATCCAAGCAAGTCAAACCTGTTAAATAAAGTAATGTTCCATCACGATTATGCTTGGTTCAAGCTTCTGCATGTTAATGCTTTCCCCAACCTTCCTGAGCAGCGACAATACACAAAAAAACAGCAAAACCACAATGTTAATTTACACCTGTACTGCTTGATAATGAGAGTATAAAGAACTGCCTCTTAGGGAGCCATACCAATAATCCAGTTAGCCCAATACTCTAGCAGCAACAATCCTGCGCCGTTTCCAATCTTAGTTATCTGAGATTCCTTACATGAAGATGCTTAGGTTAAACCCTTAAAAACAGGGCTAGCCCTCTTTTTTGCAGGGTAAGTTGCAGATTGTTAAGTGGGAAGGATTCCTGTTTCAGAAAGTCTAGAAGTGGAGATATTGCAAATGGCACCTCTAGCACCTGTTTTTATTGTAGAGAAAGTAGGAATTTGTCCTCATGGAACAAATAATCCCAAATAATTTCTCAGTGCAACATGTGAGGCAGTCACACAGAAGTGAAAGCACATCGCCTGCTTTGTCTTCAAGTGAGCAGTAGTCTATTATGGTATGATGGAGTTAAGGAAGGTTTGGTTTTGTAAACCCGGGTTGCGTCCACTGAATGAAAGCCTTGCTCAGATCCACTTGTATATAAATTACTTATGAAATCTGACCGCACTTGGAATTGAGGGTGTGCTTTCTGAGCTGATTCGCAGACTCTGTTTTAGCACGACAGCAATCTGTGGTAGTAGAATTAGCTCTAGCAGTGCCACCCCTGTGTACTGAGAAATACACTTTGCTGCAGCAAGCCCACAAAGAAAAGGGAATGTTCTCTTTTCATTGGAGCAGCCCTCAACCACTGAGCAATAAATTACCCTCCCTGTAAAAGAGACAGGCTGAATTTACCAAAATTTTGCTTGAGAAGATTGTGGTAGCAGGTTGTCCTTGCCACATAGCAGCAGTCTGAGTGCCTGGTGAAATTCTATTAGACAAAGCATCTCTTCCTGCCTGCCCTGTCCTGAAGAGATTATTAGTATGTATTTCTGCATGCATTGTCAGATTTGTGTGAGAGTGTTAATGGGACAAATCTATATCATTGCAATTAGCTGCCTTGCTAGTTTTTGGATATGATAGATAAGCTGCTTTAGCGCATCTCACTTGAAGCTGACCAACTTGCTAGCCCTTTACTTTTATGTGTGTGCCTGTGCTGATGTGGAGAACTCATTCCTGTCTTTCTTTTTCCACAGGTGCAAAACACTGCAGTTGCTCTGAACAAAACAGCAGAGCCCAACTTGGGGTTCCTGGAGGTAATGTTTGCTAAACAGACAGATTACCTGCATGTGGTTCAAAAGCTCCAAGGACTCTTGGATGAACTTGTGAGGCAGACAACAGAGATTCCTTTCTGGAAGAATGATGACGTCTCTCTAGAATTGCTGGCAGGTCGTATTGATCTGTATGACTGGTACAGGTAAGCAGGCTGTGTACTCTTACATGTGTGTTTTTTTATGTTGTTTTGGTGCTTGTTCAAGCTGAGTGTTCAAGCTTCAGCTTCCTATGCTATGATTCTGTAGTTAGAAGTGCTAGGATCCCCACTCTTTTAAATAGAAAGGTTTTTGAGCATTTACTAATAATCATAGCCCAATTCTGAATTGCCTTGATATTGATGTGATGATAATGATCAATGGCATGTAGCTCCAAGCCAAAGCAAATGAGCTTTGTAGCATTCATTTCTCAATCTCTGTAGTGGGTGTGGGAATCAGAAGATTGCATTGCTTGTCCAAGACTTGCTTTTCACTTTTCCGCATTTTAATTGTCTCCTGTATTGTTTTTTAATCTGTCTTTTGGTTTTGCTACAGGTGGCTGGGATACCTGGGCTTACTCATGTTCCATGTCCTAATCTGTTTGCTGGTGCTATTTGGACTAATTAGAAACTCAAAGGCCATTCTTGTGGGGTAGGTTGATGTGGAAACAGTATGTGAAGGTATTAAAATGAGCTTGTTTTAATCTTCAGTTCTGTGCCCTTCAAGTCTTCCATACACTATTAAGTAGTGTTTACTCAGTGAGCGATGCTTGCTGCATTCACAAAGGTCATTTGGAGTTTTTTTCTGACAGGGCCATGGCTTTTTCTGGGAGGCATTAACAAGAAAGTGCATTCATGTAACAGTTACACAGTTGCACTGTGCTTGTGTCCATCTTTGAACTTGGAAAGATGAGAAAATGTTCTTCAAAGTGAATGTAATTCTAATGGTCGCTGGTGTACCCTCCATGGATAAGAAAGGTGAATGCAGTACTGTGTCTCTGGTTGAAGATGTCTCCTCGTGGTGCAGAATTAGACCCATGCATATATGGGTTGGAAATGCCACATCTTAAAAACTGCCAAGTCCCTATGGTGTGCTTTGATCTTACCGTAATAGACCTTTTAATATGGTTAAGATGATAAGGCCCCTCAAGTGCACGGTTCACCTGCATATTGGTCATTTGCAGTGTATCTTTATGCACTCAGAAGTTGAACTTGTGTATTTAATTTAGAGATGGATCTCACATTACAGAGGCTTTAAATCCAGGCATTTTGGGGGCAGGACAGGGAATGCTTACCATGAAGAATGTGTTTCTTGGAAACAAAAGGGTAAAACTGATAAAGGAAGGCATTGAGGTGCTTAAACAAAATGCAAAACAGCAGCTACCATTCTGTGGTTCAGGAGAAACTTATCCACACAGTTGATTAATGGAGTCAGAAGGATTTCATATCTGTAGCTTCCTTATTGCTTGTGAAAGTGTATTGCACAAAAAAGATCAAGCTGTGTAAATTAAATACCTTGTTTTGACAAGTTAAAATCATACAATAACACGTGATGGTTTTCATTATGACTTGGGAAGTCACAAGATGTGGCTAGAGCTTGACATTTCCAAGGATTTGCATACCTCTTTTACGCAGTTGGTGCTTTGGTGGTACTGCATAATTCTGTTGATCTAAATACAAAATTTTCCTCTGTGATCTGGGAGTATGTGCTCATGAAATCAGTGGGTCACTATACATAGGATCAGGCTGCAAATACATATGGCAGATCAAAGTCACAATTTGTGTGTGCAAGAGGCGGGGATTTTGAAACAGCTGAGAAATTGAGCAGAAGGAGCATCCACTCCCCCTGCCCTCCTCTCTACAAAGGTCATCCATCAGGGTGACAACTGAGCCCCAAACTCAGGCCTGACCCCAGACTGGCATGGATGCAGTGTCATCCAGGAATATCTGCAGTTGTTCCTCCACGCCCCTCTCAGTCATCTTACCCGGAAAGGAAGTACTTGAGACCAGGTGATAGCCCATAGCTGTATCATCAATACCATATAACAATGTACCCTGCGAAGAATTTAAACCCAGTGTATGTATATTTTGGTCCAATTCAGACATCATACCAAAAGCAGCTTTTAAATCATGGTGTATGGCAGTGCTTTTTTCCGGGGGGATGCAGGGGTACGCATACCCCTAAACAATCTTAAGTTAGGCCTCAGTGAGGGTAGTATTTTTGTTGGAGATGGTACTTTTTCATGTATGGTGGGAATGCAAGAAGGTTAAACAATATTGGGAAATGATATATAATGAATTGAAAAAAAATGTTGAAAAAAACCTTTGTTAAAAAACCAGAATCTTTCCTGCTTGGAATTTTAGATCGTGATATAAGAGAGGGAAATTAGAGATTGTTTATGTATGTGACAACAGGAGCAAGAATTTTATTAGCACAAGTATGGAAAACAGAAAAAATGCCAACAAAGGAAGAATGGCAAGCTAAGCTTATGGACTACACGGAACTGGCTAAGCTGACAGAGGGGATACATGAGAGAGACAACATCGGTTTCAAAAAAGAGTGGGAACCATTTATAAACTATATAAAAATACAGTATAAAGATTTGGACTCATTGGCAGGTTTTGACTAAACTTTCACAACTATATAAGAGGCAAAATCAGCAGGGTGTAGAATTTGTTTAATAAATCAATACGGAAATACGGGGGAAGCCAAAGAGTGGGGAGGGGAGAAATATGGATATATAAATTATTCAGGTAAGATTTGTGGAAAATTTGTTGTTATAATTTGAAAATTCAATAAAAATTATTAAAAATAAATAAATGAGGGTAGTATTTCAATATGAGTAGGAAAATGAGAGTACCCCTAAACATTTTTTTAGAAAAAAGCACTGGTGTATGGTAACCATAATTTATGGTTTGAGCTTCCAAAATTACCAGAATGCAAACCGTAGTTTAGAGCTTCTTACATGTTTTGATTTCTGTTATCTCAGCAGTCCCCTACAAGTGTTCACTCCAGTATCCATGGTGCAGCAGCCTCTGGAGGCAGAGCAGAGGCAGTAACTACTGCTTGTTTCTTCATTTAAAAGCATTTTTAAGTAGTGTACACTATGTAAAATATAAAAACAATATCCATTAAAACAAAATACAGTCTTAATCATGCAATATAAAACATGAAAGCAAATGGGAAAAAAAGAATAAGCTGTTTTGGTGATTCGTTATTTTTGTATTGTGTTTTACTGTTTTGTAATGATGCAACATGCTTAGGGACCACTGGTGAAGAAAGTGTAGTAAATGCATCTAATAAATAAACATCCACAGTTAGTCCATTCAGTCATCATCACATCAGACCATAGCTCATACAAACTATGACTTTAAACCCACTTCAAACCATGGTTTGCAGGCTGTTTGCAATCCATGGCTTATCAATTCAGATATCACAGTCATGACTCAGTAGGATGCCAAAACCAAGTCATCATCATCTTGATTAATTGTCCCATCTCTTTATTTCTGTTGTGGTTTTTTTTTTCTATTTGTGCAGTGGGTTTTTTGATGCTTGGGTGTAGTTTTCCAAAGTAGCTAGCTATGCATAAAGGAGTGCCTACATTTTAATAACAGGATTTGCTTATTGTCATGTATACACAATAATGAAAACCTGTGTTTTAGTGTTCAAAAGACTGTTCTTAACATAGTATGTTCTGGGGTGTTTTACTGGCAATATTCAAGAATTCCAGAGACCTGGACTTAACAATTAGACGCCGGTTCTAAGGATTTTCAGCAATGATAAGGGCTGAGATCCAAAGAACTAATGTAAGAGTATCAGAGGATGTGTGTATAGCTCTCTCTTTCCCTTTTAGACTGTCCCCCTCAGTGCAGTGTTTGTTTGTTTGTTTGTTTGTTTGCACATCAAAGCTCTCTGGCCAGTTTAGAAATACACTGCAATCAAAGCAATTTTTTTAATGTCCTTTAGTTTCAGGGGGGTTTTTTGCCAGTGAGAGTGGAATAGAAATACAAATCTACTGCCATCCTGAGCATGCAGAATTGGCTTATGCTACTCAGATCCTGCTTATGCTACTTTTAAGAATGACTTATTTTTATTTTATTTATTATTATTTATTATATTGTTTATATGCTGGCCATCTAACTGGGTTGCCTTAGCCACTCTGGGCGGCATTCAACAAAATATTAAAACACAAAAATTATGGTACCTGTTAGCTTTCTAGAAAAAATTCTCCTCAATCTGCAATATGTCTATTCTGTTGCCTATCATCCTTGTAGCATTTGCAACTCAAAATGGCGGGATGGTCATGGATCAGGGCTGCTTACCAAGAGACTGAGTGCCTGCTTGATCACACAACCTCATTTTATTACATTGTTAATTGAGAGTCTTTAGGCAAAAAAGCAGGATATAAATAGTCACAAAGCAGAAAACATTTTTTCTTGCCCTACAGAATTACAAAAGATATGTATTTTTAAAAATTGCTAACAGTTTCACTTGCAAAGAAGAGAAAAAATGTGTGAGAAGATGAGATGTCTCTCACACTTCAGTATTTTCTCTATTGTTGTGCTTGGTGTTTAATGGTCAGGCCGATGGCTTCTTATGGGCACTCTTAAAAGTTGGGGGTGTGAAATACAGCTCCAGGCCAGTAGCTGGACCACACAGTGCTCCTTGCACAACGATATGTATGTTTGCTGTTCGCACTTTTAGACTGCAGTCCCAGACCCTTTGGGCAGTGTCTCCTCACAGCCAATCTTCAGGACAAGAGAACCTAAAACTACTTGTCCTGCTCATTCAATCCTCAAATCCCCGTCAAAGTAGTGAGCCAGCAGCATTTGGTCTTGTGCATTTCATGTGTTAGAAGGAAAAAAGAAAGTTCACCGATGCCAAATATGAAGGGCATAGGGCATAGGGCAAAAAATGAACTGCAGTCGTTGCTCATGTTGCCTGCAGAGTAACTGTTCTGTTCATAAGTGGCTTGTTTTGAGGTTTCCTGGAGATAATTATTTATATAGCGCTGTTATTCCACAACAAAGAGGTCAGGATGCTTATCGAAGCAGCTACTCCTTCAGATTTCCAGTTATGGAAACATAAATTGTTTGGCAACTTTTCCTCCTCCTTATTGCTTTGAACTCTAAATTAGAAGTTACACTTTAGATTAAGGTATTAGAATGGAGCCAAGGTGTCTGCCAAACTGAGCCTGTTTCTCTTTCTCCTGCAGAGTGTGTCTTCTAGGGGTGCTTGCCCTCATTGTGAGCTGGGGGTCCCTGGGTCTGGAGTTAGCTGTTGCTGTGGTAAGTGGCTATGATACAAAACTCACACACCTTGCACTGCTGTTTAAGCAGACAGGTGAACCATTCTCTCCACTGACACATTATTTACTGCTAGATAAAAAACAACAAGGGTGCAGTCCACCTGTACCACAGGAGCAGCACCCATGTGTATTATTATTTTTATCACTACTATTACTACATTGCAAAATCACAATATTAAAATTGGATAGAACAATTAACAATCAAAAAAATTAAGTCCCAATAGGCCCATGCCTCTTCCCTGCCCCCCCCCCCGCACCTACCAAGGTAGCACAAGCCATTCAGAGCAGGGAGAATGGGAGATCTCTCAAATTCTCCTCTGCCCATATGTGGGGGGGCAGGAATAATGGGATTCCTCCTTGCTACGGATAAGTACAGTGGTACCTCGTGTTAAGAACTTAATTCGTTCCAGAGGTCCGTTCTTAACCTGAAACTGTTCTTAACCTGAGGTACCACTTTAGCTAATGGGGCCTCCCACTGCCGCCGCACGATTTCTGTTCTCATCCTGAAGCAAAGTTCTTAACCCGAGGTACTAGTTCTGGGTTAGCGGAGTCTGTAACCTGAAGCATCTGTAACCCGAGGTACCACTGTATTATGAAGCCCTCCAGATGTTTGCTGAACTACAACTCCCACAAGCCCCAGCTGGTCTGGCCAGTGGTCGGGGTGGTGGAAGGTGTAGTCTGACACCATCATGTTGGCTGCTCTAGCTCCAAGCGCTGCACCCATGGTGTAAGTGAATCAAGGCTGCAGCTTCTAGTAGCAGTTATGTGGGACTGTGGTTTACACACTGTTCCTGTGTAGAGACAATGAAGCTTCTTTGCCTTTATCTTTAAAAATTACTAGAAGCCTTATTTTTCAAGGAGCTGTTGATATGTATCACTGACAAAAAGCTTTTGAGAAACAGGGTTGCTACTACCAGTGCCCTCCTTTTAAAATGAGAGAGATTTTATACTTGCAGCAGAATCAAGTGGCAAAGTTTTTCCTGGACTGGACTACTTAAAGTTTATGTGTTAGTGCTGATGGTGGGGAGTTTCCATATTTGAATGCTTGACCACGAAAACTCCTTCCTGAACATAAAAAACTGGCTGATTTTCCCCTAGATCTGCTATCTTCTACAAATAGAGAGATTTGTTGGGGTGGATGGAAAGCAGGTAGATGAGATGGGGTGTGCAGTGCATCTTTCATCATATCCAGATGGTTGGATAGAAATCTGACATCCTGAACATGTAGATCTTCTGCAGGAGTGCCATAAATTCTTAGAGCTGGGTGCTTTTATAAAATCATAATTTAAAAGATACGTTTGAAGATCAAATTGGGAAGAGTAATATCGGGGCAGGGGATAAAATGTTTTTGTGCTCTGCATGGCTATTATTTCTCCCCCTGTGTTTCTTACTACTTGTGTCATCTCTGCTCCCCTTTAGGGTTCCAGTGACTTCTGCGTTAACCCTGATGCCTACATCTCCAGAGTGGTAGAGGATTATGCGGTGCTAAGTACAGGTAAGTGACTGCATTTTGTGTTTTGTAGAAAGGCAAGAAATGGAGGGTTAGGTTGAAGAGGGTAGGAGGTGTGAGGATGGCCCGTGTCACCAGAACCTTGGTTCATCTCAGTGAACCGAGATCTGGCATAAGCTGTGGTGTCAGGGTACTGTATTCCCCCTTTGCCTTTCCCCCTCCTCTGACCCTTTTGTCTCCATTGAATATGCCATGGCATGACCCGGATGTCTTGGCTTCCAGTGCAGCAGAACAGCAAGGCAATGGCAGTTGACATCTTCAAAGAAGGTCCTCTGACATGGGCATTGTAACATCTCTTCCCCCAAGTCCCAGCTCTACCAATAAAACAGTATGTGACCAAAGGGTTGTCCAAGGTCTTTGTGGGAGCATATGAGACAGGGGATATGCAAGGTTTGGTTTTTATGGATGAGTGTGTGGATATCTGTGTGAGAATCTGGTTGACTGATTGAGGGATTGTGCCTCAGCCTTGACCAATTTCCTTAAAGAACCTGTGATTGCTTAAATGAGTTCTGTATATAAGGAAAGAAGCCCAGTTGGTGGAAATATAATTCAAAGTAGTCACTGCTCATACCGTGTTGGTGACTCCACACAAATAGATGCAAGTGGATTTGGTATGATGGCTATGTAAACAATGGGAAATTCATTCATGTCTTGAAACTGTGATTCGTGTTTCTGTGGATTGATCTTGGCTTTTTGTAGTTCTGGGAATATGAGATCTCTTTTGAAAGCAAAATAAAAGCCAGAACAAGTGAGCATCTCAATTTAAAAGCATCCAGTCCCCTGTCATGCCAGACAGGGCAGTTAAATAGGCTGGAACATTAAGAAAGAGAGAAATATAATGTTTTCTTAAAAGTGTCGTATGGGACTGTATTGACATTTTTTGGAAATTCAGATTCAAGTGCAACAGCAGTAAAACATTAGACGACGAAAGAATCCCAGTAGACCACTAGTGTGTGTGTTTAAATCTACAACACAAAACTGTGTGCTCAGGGTCTCTTAACAGTTAACACAGATTAACTATGACTTGCATGATTCTTAAAATAAATAGACAGATTAACCTAGCTGCCTTGCTGGATTATCCAAGATCCACCTTTTTGCAAGAGCTTTTTCAACTAGCAGGTGATAGACATTCTACAATAAGCTGTCCAGTTCTCCCCCTGATGTAGAAAATGAATTTTTTGTTACAATCCAAGAATAAATAAATTGGTTTCAGCCACTGTCATTTCCAGTATGCTAATAGTTTTTGCACCATCATTCCACCATGATTTCTAGTGCAAAAATCCTTGCTTATAACCAGTATTCCAAATTAGCCAGGTGCCAGGCACATTTTGCACCTGGCTATCAGCCACTTGCAACCAAGTGAAGATGCCTGGGCATCAGAATGGTGCCTGACATCTGCTGGTGACATCTGCCTGGAGATCATTGGATCTTGAAGGTTTTCACACACCTCGGTATAAGGAGCCATTTGGTGCCTAGCTGATATATCTGAGTTTCTAACACTGTTTATAACTAAAGAAATAAAACAGTGAATATATTCTTATTTCTAAATACAATTTGTAGCTTGAAGGCATATAACAAATAATGTTTTTCATTCTGAACAAAACATAAGAAAAACATCTATTATGTGTTTTCAGAATCAAGAGACATTTATTTATAGACAAACCCTCTTTTGCAGGAGACACCACAGATTTAAAATTGGTTCAAATTTGAATCGGTGATTATTTGTTAGATGGCATTAACTGATGTTTCTGTTCTTCTGCTCTACAAATTCAAAGAAATTGGGGATAGGGTAGAGAAATACTGAAATCTCTGTACCCTTCCCCCAGTAAGCTGCATGCATGTTCACAAATGCTGAAATCCAGGGTTTCCTGCCTCAGGGTCTTTGTATAAACTCAGCATTTAGCTGTGTTTAGCCCTGGGAAGCCTGAGCTCTCTGTACTAATTTGTTAGGCTTAGTAGCAGAGGTTCTTGACACATCTGTGACAAAGGGGTAATTGAACACCTTAGCTGAGTAATGTGCTCTCTTGGGCTTTGCCTCACCTGATCTAGACTGAGAAAGGTAGCAGATGAATGATGCCTTCAATTTGGGTCTCGGTAGGTAACGGTCCATTTGACAAAACGGTGCTTCGATAGCAGTCGAGGCGGGAAAGGGGGAGGCAGAATAGATGGCTGAACTGCTCCTTGGGTGAGCAAGTGACAGCTGTGGTGCTTGTGCAGGATTCTAATGGGGCTTTGCAGACTTCCTTCATGGCAGGGATAGCTCTGTCAACAGTGTGGTTTAGCTTCCTATTTATTTATTTATTTATTTATTTATTTTTAAGCAACTATATATCTGCATTGATATCTTAACTGTGTACACGGAAGCAACATTTGTTAGTAACTGGTGATTTAAGATTATCCCCTAATCCTGCCAACAAAGATTTGTTTCTTTATAATGCATAAACAACTCCTGGTTTTATTAACCCATCTGTAAAAATAAACATGATATAGCCATGTCTTTAGACATGGAAGGTGGGGGTGGGGGAAGCATTCAGTCCATGCTGCAAAAGGCAGGGACTATTTCCCACCCCCCCCCCAAATAACTCTGTGCTGCAAGCAAGAGAGTAGGGGTGCTGTGGAAAGGGGCCTCCCTAACTGTGTCCCCAGAATCTACTCAAGACAGGAGTGCCAAGCCACATACTATGGCTAAGGTGCCTAGAAGTGCACAAGGGGGCAGCACAGCAATTGCAGAAGCACTGCAAAGCATTTTGGGGCAATTTGGGAAAATATAAAATTTTGGCCAGTGACTAGCTTTTCTGGAAGAGCTATTTTGGGATAGGCCAGGCACTATCCCTCCCCCAAGGGTGGGCTGCCCAGAGGTTCCCTTGCAGCCACTCCATCCACATATATCCCCCACTTGACTAATGGGGAAGTCAGCTGGGTGTTCCTCAGTGGTATGTATCTCTTGATTATTTTTTTAACCCCCCTGAAACTTCAGTGTGCCATTCAGCTGCTAGTCCCTGATATATACCTTGAAAGAGAAGGTAAATGTCCATAGAATTATAGCAAATGTTACATGAGTAACAGTTTTTTCTTGCTTGTTTTTGCCCTGGAAGCTTTTCTGATTCCATAAAATACCGTATTTTTCGCTCTATAAGGCGCACCAGACCACAAGACGCACCTGGTTTTTGGAGGAGGAAAACAAGAAAAAAAATATTCTGAATCTCAGAAGCCATAACAGGAAGAGGGATCGCTGCGCAGTGAAAGCAGCGATCCCTCTTGCTGTTCTGGCTTCTGGGATAGCTGCGCAGCATGCATTCGCTCCATAAGATGCACACACATTTCCCCAGAGAAATGCTTCCCTTCAGTTCTGCAATACCATTTGGAGCTCAGTGTGTTGTTGTTTTTCTGGCAGGATATGGGGAAGCAAACTAGTCCTACTTTGGTGGATGGATGGGGCCAGATGTGTCTCCCCTTTGCCAAGACCCAGGACTAGCTAAGGCAACTTGAGTTTAAGAAATACAGAAGAGATCCTTGAGCTAGAGAGCTTTTGATAGGGGAATTTTCCATAAGTAACTTGACTGAAGAAAATTTGAAATTAAAATCAAGCTTGCTTTTCCTAATCAGGGATATAAATTGCTTGTTTTGATAGCATCCCAGCCAGACCGATAGATGTGATCTTCTGTATGATGCATGATCCTTATATCCATAGTTGCATTTAATTGTAGGATAGTGTGACATTTTTCCTTCTGTTGGAAAACAACAACAATGAATAGCAGAAATTGAAATGCTTTTAAATATACCCAAATTATGTTGGCATGTTTCAAATCTAAGCAGAATAAATGGCGCAGAAGATAATCTGATTAAGTGTATCATCTTCTCCACTCACAGTTTAGAGATGAGATGAGATTCTTTTTGTTTTGTTTCTCCACATGCTGCGTGGAGGGGGGGGGGAATGGAGCAGAGGGAAATGAAGCAATTTGGTGTGCTGGAAGGCTAGATTATTATATGCTCAGCTCATCTAGTATTCATTAAGTATGATAAGGCCAATAGAGTTGGACGCTGATGGGATAATCATCTTGCACTGCTAGGGGAACCCCAGTGCAGCCAATACGTTTGTTTTCAAGGCAGGAGGCCATTTGCCAGCCCCAGTCCTTGCAGCTGATTGTGTTTTATTATCAAGTGATTCAGTAAAGTTCAGGGGTGATGTACAATAAGATGTTTTGTGTCTGGATAACTGACTGGAATGATGCTGCATCAGACGCCATGTATCTGGGCTGAAAAGTCTCTCATTTCTAACAGGTCTATGATGGGCGGAGGAGGGAAGTAATTAGAGAGCGTGGGGACGCTTTCCCTTAATTAGTAGTTGTCAAAGTCTCTGAGCTCATCACCATTGGTCTTCATACATGTATTGTCATAATCCCCTCTGAGCCGGAAAAACCAATATACTACTTCTAAAGGAGAACCTTCATTTTGCAAGGGATTGATTTGGAGTGGGGAAGTGAGTGGTTAGTTTACACCACCACCCCATCATTCCTTTACTTCAGGACACCCCATTCCCTAGTGATCTGGAGCGGAGAAGCAACAAGTGGGGAAAGGGTTAAAAACCTCTTCCCTCTGCTGATTCTCTACTCCATATTACCATCTTCCCTTAGCAGCAAACAAGTTTTGACAGGTGCAAGGCACAAGCAGACCTCTTCTTGGTGTTTGGACCTCTTCCTGTGCTGTGTGAACACCAACATTTAAACTTCTGTATATTTTAAAGTATGGTTGTGGATTTGTCTCCATATTGTTCTGTATTTTTGCAAACCGCTTGGAGGTGCTTTACAATCAAATGGTGTACAAATTCTATGACATAAATAAAATAAGCTTAAGCTTCATGGGTCCCATCATAGCCATTCCCTCTGAAATGGAGTCAGGGGGTCACTTTAATCACCTCTGCTCCCTATGTAGCGTGAATAGGATGAGGGTTGATTAAATATGCCTTTGTCTATCCCATTGTGCAACTGAGAGAGAACCACACGCCTGGCGATCTTAGTACCAGGACAGATATACAAGGTGGCTGCACTCTCATTTCGCAGAAATCACTTGGAAGGTGCCTGCACATTTTGTCCCATAACTTTCTTGGAGGGCTAGAGATTTACTTAAAAAACAGAAAAGAAAGCTCAGAGGCTGAGGAGCCTGCCCAAGTTCACCCATGGAAGGCTTTGTGGGGGCCAGGTTGTTAACCCCTGTTAGGTTGTTGAATCTTTCCCCATCCCCTTTCAATCAGGGTTTGCACTCTATTATAACAACCTCTTAAAGTAAAATAACCCTTTCTCCGGAACCCCTTTCTGGTCTCCCTGGATGTTGAACCCAATACAGTGGTACCTCGGGTTACATACGCTTCAGGTTACATACGCTTCAGGTTACAGACTCTGCAAACCCAGAAATAGTACCTCAGGTTAAGAACTTTGCTTCAGGATGAGAACAGAAATTGCGCAGCGGCAGCGGGAGGCCCCATTAGCTAAAGTGGTGCTTCAGGTTAAGAACAGTTTCAGGTTAAGAACGGACCTCCGGAATGAATTAAGTACTTAACCCGAGGTACCACTGTACCAGATAGACAGCATAGACTGAATTATTGTGGGGGTGGGGGATTTCTAGGTGGTGTCTGAGGGATGCTGACAGGGCAGCCTGTTCTCCCATCCACTCATGCTATGCACGTTCTGCGAACAGGATTTCAATTTCCAGAACTGTCATTGTGGCTTCCCCCCACCCAATAGACAAGTCATACGCACGCACAGCACAACTTCTTCATGCATTGGGTAGTTGCACTGAATTATTGATTTCTCCAGGCTCGCCTAAGAGCAGCCCACTTTGCTGATATGCCCCTCTCAGAAAACTGGCATTAAACAGAGACTTTTCACTCCTTCTCTCCAGAATTGTCGCTCTCTTTGGATCACTGAGGTGCAGGCAATCACACTAGTGTCCTGAAGTCATCCAGAGTTGTCTGTGTGCAGTAGAGACACATCTGCACTGTCTTAGATGGGTGTGCATCCAGAGCCCATCCCTGCATGTCTACATCACATGTGGCAATATACAGGATCAGTATGGACTACATGGCTTGTGTGACATGGATTCTGTGAGGTACTTGCTTTGACCCACTTCCCATGTTTCTGCTTCGGTGCTCAAGCACCGAATGAAAAGTATAGCAAGCTATTCTTGGCATACCTAAGAGTCTGGCCTGTGACAATATAATTCAAGCTGTATGAATGCTCCAGGAATAGAGTGCACCTGCTTCTCAAATCTGTTGATCACTGCTGGGATGCTGCTACTCCTTCATATTACTAATCCAATGCTGTGTGGAGCAGCATGTCTTTATTTCACTGATGCGTTCAATGGTCACCTAAGGCAGGTCTAGACTACCTAAGCCTGCATGCTTCTCTGCAGCACTCCCCATTCATGTCTGGCTGTGAGCTCATCCAAGGGGTGTGTTGTGTGCATCAATCTAGCTTGTGGCATTTTGAAAGAATGTCTGGTCTGTGCCCTAAAGTCAGTCCTGTGGTTTCTTGGCTGGAGCAGCATTCCCATAACCATGGAATGATGAATCAGTTATCATGGGCTGCAGCCCTTCAATTTGTGGAACTTCCTCTGCTCTAAAGGCTGCCCTTGGCACTGATGGTTTGTGGATGACAGCTTAAAACGCATCTGTTCACACAACCTTTGTTGGCGGCCTGTAAGTGGGCATGGCTGTGCTCCTGCTGAATTGTTTTATTAGCCAAGTCTGGTGTTTCAAATACATTTTTAATTAATTGTTGCATTGTTTTGTCTTGTGTGTTCACAGCCCTGGGATCCTGTAGGATGAAGGGCAATCTGTAAATAAATGACTTTAACAGTAGAGGTTGGAATTGACATACACATGTTTACCCCAAGTCATAGCCTTACCAAGGAGTTAACATCAGTAGAATCTAGGGGTGTTCAGGTTCACAGGAATTTGCTGTTTCCCCTTGTGGCTTGATGCATACATGAGAGTACATTGCCATGTGTAGAGGAATAGTTTTGGACACAATGCTAGTATGTTGACTCTGCTCTTTCTCTGGAAAGGCCTGCTCATGAATACAGACCTGGATACACAGGGTTTTTTTCTTCGGGTCAAATGCTTAGTAGTCTGATGGATAGCTGTCCATTCCTAGTCATTCATGGCAAAACCCCTTTTAGGTAATACACGTAGGAGTCATGCAACTTTCCCAGTTTCTGCTGATTGCCACTGGATTGGCTCAGCTGAGCTGCAAGTGCAAGTCCTCCCAAAGAGAAATTCAGTGGGGGATGAGAAGGTGCAGCAGCTGGAAGCAGCCCCAAAGTGGGCTAATGAATTATAAATAACAGCTGTCAGGTTCCCTGGTTAGCAGGCAGGCAGCCCCATACGAAGCTGTCTCTCCAGCGTGTGCACTGGTTTCTGGAAACTGTGTTCAATATTAATGGTAAGTGCAGTGAAACAAGGAGAAAGTCTAGCCAGCTCTGTTCACTGGCTGCTGCCCCCTTTTCTGGCTGTTTCTTTTTCTTCCCCTACAAAACCATGGTCAGTTAGAATAACTGCTTCCTCCCCACCTCCTTTTCACCTTCTGCAGGGTGTGTAGACCAAAATACAAGTCCCATAGGCTTCCTTGTGGCTTCCTTATTTTTTATTTGTTTGCTTGTGGCTGTTGTCTGTGACCGTGCCTTATGAAGGAGGCATGGAAGCTGAGCCAAAGAGACTAAGGGTGAGAAATGGGAATCCCATTAAAACTGGTTCAGAGCGGCTCTGACAGGGCAAATTGGGGAGAAAATGGTTGGTTGTGCATAACTCACTCCCACTGCATTTGTATCAAGAAATGATTAAAAGCCAGGCTGTGAAATGTTGTATGAGCTCATTTTCCTTTCCTTTTCAGTGACAGTATTTAGGAATGATGTAGAAACCTAGTAGTAGTTGTAGTGCTTGAATATGCGATTGGGTGAGAAAGCAGTGTGAGGGCCCTTCTCATGTTTTGAAAAGGACTTTATTCTGTATTGTATCAACCTGAGGTAGGTCCTCTTCTGGATGTTATACCAAAGTTAGGTGCCTTAATGCACCTCTTGCCTTCTCAGAAAAATTATCTGAAGCTGGTGCCCAAGAAGCAGCTCTTTGTTGGGCTTCCTTTTATCAGATTGGCAGTTGCGTTTATTGCCACTGGCACACTGTCCTTTACACAGTGGGGAATGTCAGTCCTTCTGCATGCAAGAAATGACTGGCCAGCTCAAGTTAGCTCATGTTCAAGTAATCAATTTTTCTTCAGTCTCTTATACACCTGAGAGTAAAAGAAAGTCTGCTTTCTCACACTTTTGTGTGTGTGTGTGTGTGTGTGTGTGTGTGTGAGAGAGAGAGAGAGAGAGAGAGAGAGAGAGAGAGAGAGAGAGATCTGCAGGGTGTCTGGTGCAGGTTGAACTCTGTCCCCCCCCCTCCACTTTGTTCCTGCCTCTTTTCTGCCCCCCATCCAGTTCTTCAGCCAGCCTACCTGTTTTGTCCCCCCATCCCAATACCAGCATTTTTATCTGTTCAAATATTTGCTTTTAAAAGCCTTTTTTACACTCCATGAGGAGTAGGAGGGAGAACATCATGCATTATGTTTGATGCAGAGCTTAGAGGAAGACTGTCGGCTCTTAGTGGTGTGATACTTTTGAACAGCTTCTCCAGAAAAGTCAAGTGATTAGTTAAAAATTTCTTTTAAAATAGCCTTGTCTCTTTTTAATACGGTGCCACAGATGTGACTTGCAGGAGAGAAATTTTGTGTGGTGGCAATATTTTTAAAATACCATCACATTTGCAACTATTCGTATTTGAAGATTCATTGAGCTTCATTTCATGCCACATCCTCCCACCCCTCTGGCAATTTTTCTAGGGCATACCTGTTTGGCAGGTTGTTCAGAACAAAATATTCAGGTATTACAGGAATAGCAAGCTGTAACCAGAGCCAGATATGAAGCCTTGATTGCTACCCCTTTTTTTGTCTTCCCTTTTGACAGATACTCTGAACTATTATCTTGTCTGCAATGCTGGCTCCCTAAATCCGTTTCAGCAGGTGAGTTCCTCAGCCCACACACTTCTCTTTCGCTAAGCTGTACTTTGACATGACCAGGAGTCTTAACAGCAAGTCTCCAGGCTAGCTTCTCCAAAACGTCAGAGCGTTTTTCATCTGCTGCTAAAAAGGAGAGCCCAAACGAATGTAGTGAGAACAATGGGCAGGAGGATTGGCCATTCACCATGTCTCACTATGATCTCATCTGCTCTCAAAGCAAATGCCAGGAAACACTCGCCAATATTTGATTAGGGGAGCAGCAAGGAAGGGCTCTTAATTAATGTGAAAACAGCTATTTGCTATGGAAACTGACCCATGTCTTCAAATTCAGGTCACCACACAACCCCCTTCCAGGCGCAGAAACCAAAAATGATCCCTATGGGGACAGCAACCTGGTTGGTCACCCAGTCTTCTCTCAGGAGGTCAGGCTCTCTGGTAAATTATCTGAGTAGCAATCACACAGGGTATTGCAGCAAAAGCCCAAAGGCCTGATACATAAAGCTAATCTCCCTGGCACAACGTCTGAAAACAATTTAGACTTCGAAATTTGTGTCTCCTTCACATATTTTAAAAAATAAATCATAATACAAGGAAAACAAGCAAACCACAGGGTGTGTTTATATAATGAAAACTTTGGTGTGCCTGTAGTTTGCTAAATGGAGTGTGTTTTCTTTACAAACATGGAACACCAACTCTGAATTTTGCCACCCACTTTCCAACGTACATAGAAAACCTGCAGACCTGGAAAGAAGCACAAAATTCCACAATAAAGACTGACTTATTTTTGTTTCGGAGTCTTGTTTTCACAAAAGGGCTTTGCCTTTCCTCTCTCAGAAAGCTTATGAGGCAGCTTAGGCTGACCAAGTCACCTTGTAAGCCTTATGCCTGGGGGGGGAATTGAACCTGGGGCCTTCCACCCGCATCCTGCCGGCTTCTAATTCACAGTGTGACACACTACGGTTCTCCTGCGTAGGATACTGGTGGCTACTCTTCTAGACAGTGCTTCAATAATTTAGGGCAGCTTGTCAAATCGAGATGTAGTCATTGCATGCATGCTGACTTGCCTTGGCCCTGATGACTGAGGTATGATGTTTGTGTTGAGCAGAAGCTGTCGGGAAGCCACAAGGTACTGGTAGAAATGCAGGATGATGTGCTAGAGCTGATGAAGTCTGCCGTCAAAGAATACCCCGCTTCCAAGGTAAAGCTTGATGAATTATTCCTTTCCACAAACCCAGTAAAGAAAATGCCCAGCTTTGCATTCCAATTCCTGTCTAACATCTTTGCTTTTAGGAGCACATCAGTCAAATCCAGGGAGTTCTGAATACCACCGAAAGCAACCTGCAGCACCTGACTGCCCTGGTGGACTGTCGGAGTCTGCATTTGGTGAGTACCAATGGGCAGGAAATACAGTAAATCACTTGGTGCTTGTAGCTATAGAGCTGTGGTGTGAAAAGCTGGGATATGGTGTACTGTGAAAGGACAGAATATAGAAAACCAGGTGGGCCCTGATTGTATTTTCTGCACGAAAACTAGAGGTTGTATCAAATGTAGCGCTAAGTTAAAGTCACGTAGTAGTATATTTGTTCCGCTCATGATATGTTTCACACCAGTGGGATGTTGTTGTGCAAGAATGCATAAGCAGGATTCCTTTGTTGCACAACATTAAAACTCACTTGTCCACTAGCGCAAGAGCACTTGCAAACAGAGAACTCTGCATTCAGCCCAAGGCAGCTTGTCTCATCTTGAGCTTCACTATGCAACAAGGGCATTCGAACACCATGAGCGGCACATACTTTTACATGAGCTGAATCTGGTGGCCTTCCCCATTAGAGGAAAAAACAATGTTAGCATGCCATTTTGGCCTTTCCTTGGCAGCAAAGATACACTGAAACGATTTGATAATAGTTCTGTGTAAAGCTTGAAGAGGCATGAAGGCAGGGCAGCAGCACACCTGGATTATGATGTACATATTTAGCTAAGACTGATTTTGAAAAGCAATAGCCGGAGAGAGAAGTGTGCCTCTTCTCTTCTTTCTGGTGTGCTTGTAACTTTAATAATACTTAGTAGTGTTCAGGGGTACCTTGCGTGTGTTAGCTCTGTAATCTTTACAACAACCATGCAAGGTTTATCATTGTCTGCACGTTGCAGGTGAGTAGTTTTGAGGCTGAGGGAGAACAGCTTACCTAAGACTACCTAGCTCAGTCTGTAGCAGACGTGGGACTTGAACTGGTGACTTCCTGGTTCCTGTCTTCACTTCTTGGCTACTATGCCATGGTAGCTCTCAAGTGTATAACTGTGTGTTGACTTTAATGTATTTGTCTCTGTAGAAAGCATTAGGATGAAAAGTCAGCATCTACTGCTTGTTAGAGTTCTTTCAGTTCTGATTTCCTTTGGAGCATCCTCATGTGATACCTGGAAAATAAAAATAGATGAGATTTATAAATTATTGCTATGACCAGTAACAACATGCTTAATGTATTACAGCAATACATCCAAGAACTATAGGGTTTGAATTTCTTTTTTCTTTTCTTATTATTTATACTGTTGCATTATTTTTGCATTTTTAAAAGTGCAATTTTAGAAAGTGAGCCATTTTTTAAAAAAGCTCCCTTAGCAGTCTCACAAGATAAAACACAGTGTTACTACACATGTTTGAATGGAGGAATTGTGCAGGTGGGAAGCCAAGCAGCAGTCTTGCCTTCCATCTTGAGCTTGAAGGAGTTTGCTCTGTTTCTCTCCTTTTAGGATTACATACAATCTCTGACGGGCTTCTGCTATGATGGCGTGGAAGGGCTTATCTATCTGGTTCTCTTCTCCTTTGTCACTGCCCTCATGTTCAGTTCTATAGTGTGCAGCGTTCCGCACACTTGGCAGCAAAAGAGGTATGCACACAAACAGAGGGAACAGTGGTGCCTTTATATCTCTTCTTTCTGGCACAAGAGCACAACTCGCAGCTACTTACAACATTTAAAGTTCAGTTTTATAAAAAGCAACAATGTATAAAACGATGCATTTATTTATTTAGATAATTGTATATGCCTCCCAGTATTTTTAAGAAAAAGTCTTAAGTTGTTTACAAATCAAAGAGACAGGAATCAGCAGCCATAGCTCAGTGCTAGAACACCTGCTTTGCATTCAGAAGCTTTCAATCTCTGGCGTCTTCAGGTAGGGCTAGAGTGTCCCCTGTCTGAAACACTGAAGAGCTGTTGCAACTCAGTGTAAACAATACACAATGGGCAAGGCATTCCATAATCTGGAGACCGTCACTGTGAAGATCCCCTATCTTATACCGCTGAGACGTGCTTCTACTCTAGATGGGACACAGAAGAGCCTCTCCTTCAGACCTTAGGGAGCAAGCGGGATGATATGGGGAGAGGGTGATCCCTAAGGTATCCTGGACAGAAACGATTTAAAGTTTTAAAGGTTAATTGTCCACACTTTGACTTTCCTCAGTCGGAGCCCCATGTAGACTGTGTTACAATAACCTGGATGTCCATTTCCTTCGGAATGGGTGCAGCTGGTGTACCAGCCTCGGCTGGCCAAAGACACTTCTAACCATCGCTGTCACCTGGTCATCCAGGTACAGTGGTACCTCGGGTTAAGTGCTTAATTCGTTCAGGAGGTCCGTTCTTAACCTGAAACTGTTCTTAACCTGAAGCACCACTTTAGCTAATGGGGCCTCCTGCTGCTGCCGCGTCGCCAGAGCACGATTTCCATTCTCATCCTGAAGCAGAGTTCTTAACCCGAGGTACTATTTCTGAGTTAGCGGAGTCTGTAACCAGAAGCGTATGTAACCCGAGGTATCACTGTGTAAAGCTACCTCTAGGAGCAGACTCCCAGACTGCGAATCTGATTCTTCAAGGGGAGTGAATCTCCTTTCTAGGGTCCATCTCGTTTTTAAACAGGAACGTCTCCATCTGGATTAAACCTCAGTTTATTAGCCCTTAACCGCATCCAGTCTCCATGCAGCGATTCAAAACCACAGCAGCGCCTTTGGTATTAGATAAAAAGGAAAAATAGTTGTGTGTCATCCACATGCTGGGATTCCAGAGGCTGAGGAAAAGGAGCTGACAGCTCTGTGTGATGTAAGCAAACTACCCAAGCAGTACACGGCAGGGCAATGTGAAGAGAAACTGGCCAAATGGAGCAGAGAAGGAAGTGTTATGCATGGCAGTCTTTTAGATTTTGGACTAAAATCCACCCACTAAGTCATCTCAAGCAAACATTATTAGCCACAACTCCTCCCACTACCCAATAGAACTATTCAAGACGCTAAGTTTAGAGGATATGACGTCCATGGGCTGCAAAATACGCATTAAAAGAGAAATGTCATGACAGTTTGGGAAGGACTGACTGGTATGGGATGGCAAGTCTTCCTGGAGTGATTAGGATTGTCTTTAATGTCAAAAAGACCACTTAATAAGATTGACCTGTAAAATGTTCAGGAGACATAAAATGCCGTGTTAAAGGTAAAGGTAAAGGTACCCCTGCCCGTACGGGCCAGTCTTGACAGACTCTGGGGTTGTGCGCCCATCTCACTTAAGAGGCCAGGGGCCAGCGCTGTCCGGAGACACTTCCGGGTCACGTGGCCAGCGTGACGAAGCTGCTCTGGCGAGCCAGAGCCGCACACGGAAACGCCGTTTACCTTCCCGCTGGTAAGCGGTCCCTATTTATCTACTTGCACCCGGAGGTGCTTTCGAACTGCTAGGTTGGCAGGCGCTGGGACCGAGCAGCGGGAGCACACCCCGCCGCAGGGATTCAAACCGCCGACCTTTCGATCGGCAAGTCCTAGGTGCTGAGGCTTTAACCCACAGCGCCACCTGCGTCCCTTAATTCACTTGCTGACCCTTAATTCCTGTTGTTCAGCAAATGTTCACTGCCACCTTGTGGAACACATTTCAAATTACCCAATTAACTGTTGTCTGGAAACCAAATTCCTTGATCACTCTTTGAATGATCTCAGTCTTTCACCTGAGAAGGTTATTGAGTCCCACAGAGAAGCTGCTGGTTATGTAAGCCCAGGCAGAATTTTGCTGGCACCATAGTCTTTGCCCTTCCTCCTCTTCTTCCTTCAGACATACGAAAGCCACATGCCAATTATGTCTGTTACTTAAAAGTTTCTAATCATTGCCTACTTTGGACCCCTTACACACTTGTGGCCTGTGTTGCGTAGGTTTTTTCTCGTGACTTTTCTTTCAGAATACAATGTAGTCCATCCCCCACCCTGGTTGGTTATAGCTTTACTTTTCAAAGTGTCTCTATCACTTGCTCATTATTTCTGTGAGCTTTGGAGTCTGCATTTATTCTTTAAATATCTACAAAGCTGCTTTGAAAAAGTTCCTTAGATTGTTGTACCAAAAAAACCCTGCAAATAGGAGGGAAATACTTCCCCTGTCTATCATATCAGGTGTAGACACAAATATTAAATCCTGTGGTTAGGAAAAGCAGGATAGAAAGAAGGTAAGTTGGGATCTACTGGTAGATTTCTGGGTGATTTGGAGTGGATTGGCAAGGGTTTCTAACTCAGTAATGGACCCATTAAAACCTGGCAAAACTTGTCATGGCTGGTTTTGTGCTAATCACCTCTTTCTTAGCCTCAGAATGCCTTCTCTATAAAATAGGGATATGAATTAGTTGCTTCTGACCAAGTGTCTGTGAGACTCTGCCAGGCAGCTTGTGTTTTGTGCTAGGATCTTTGGAATGCAGCAACTTGGATATAGGCTGGCTCCTGGAGTACAGTAGGCAATTGGCCTCAGCTTTTGAGCCACCATTTGGCATCTGTCTCTGCCACTACCACTATTTTTGCCCAGGTTCCAGTTAGTAGACACTGTAGTAAACAAACGCAAAATAGATCCTGTAAGCTAGAAGTTGGCCTGTCTTCATATAAAACATCCCCGAGATTCTTCAGTACCGGTTAATAATACTAACAGAATGTGGCAATCTCCTAACTTGTAAAAAGGTGACTGTGTATGTGTGGCCGCCTCCTTACCCCACAGTCTTAATATTACACTGGCCCCTTAGATTAGTTATGCATCCAGTGGCTGTGTTCATTGCCACCCTGTATTCCAGCCTTTCCCAGCCTGATGCCTTCCAGCTGTTTTGGACTGCACTTCCCATCAGCCCCAGCTATCCTGCACCAGCTCCTGGAAGACTGCTTTGTTGGTTCTGAGTTATTTGGCAGGCTCTGTGGGAAGAAATGTGACAGGCTTTGAAAGCCCAGGCTGCAGTTGTGGGAGGTCTGAGTCATTCTGTTTTCTGGGGGGAGGTGGTTGCTGTGAGAAGGAAGCTGTTGCTGTACTGAACTACTCAGAAGCAGGGGAAAGAGGGGGGAGGAGAAGCAACACCACGTGCTTGGTTTGGTTTGCTCTGCAGCAGCCCTGAAGAGAAACTTTCCTCCCGTCTGCAGGAGTTCAGATGATGATGGAGAGGATGAATCGACTGCTCAAGGGAACAGGCAAACGCATGACAACTTGTACAGGGTGCACATGCCTAGTCTTTACAGCTGTGGGAGCAGCTATGGAAGCGAGACCAGCATCCCAGCAGCGGCGCACACAGTCAGCAATGCTCCCGTCACAGAGTACATGTGAGTAGATGGTGCTCAGTGCATAGAGTGGGTAATGTGCATGCACAGGGACATCTCCACTGAAAAGTGTTAGCTGAGTAGCAGGACTGTTCCTGAGACCCAGGGCGGGCCACTGCTCTGTCAGTCAGTAGTACTGTCCTTGAATGGGCCTGTGGTCTGGCAGTTTCACATATTCGCAGTGGGAGGATGAACAGGGAGGGAAGGAGGGAGGCTCTGTTCTGCAACTCTCTGTACCTGAGTGGATCCTGGTATTTGGTTTAAGAGATAATGTATGGATACAGTTGAAGGCAGCAGTTACTTACTACTGGAGAACCAAAAAGGAGTTGTATGTGACTGCAGCTGCAAGCCAGTTTATTTATATCTTTCTGTATTGCAAGTGGATAAACTGATATTTGCAGAGCTTAATGGGATAAGACTCAGTGGTACTTAAAGATTGGAAACAGATGCTGTGTGTTCAAAACAGGAGTGAAAAACCTCAGACCCAGGGCAAATGTGGCCTCTCAAGCCTCACTGTCTGGTTCCTCAGAACTCACCCCAGGCCACCCTCCTCCCTGGCCCTGCTTTGTACACTGAATGTTTTTGCCTCTTGCTTCTCTGGATGGGGGCTATAAGCAGGTGTGTGAATATGTTAAGAAAGTAGCCTGTAGTACAAAGATACATTGCATTTGTTGTCCTGCCCCCTTTTGCCACCCAAATGAAACCACCCCTTGGTCTGAAAAAGGCTCCACCACCCCTGGCTTAATGTATTTCCACCATTGTCTCTGTAATAGAATGAATGGAACATCTTCCATAAGCTTTAATAATATGGAATATGAGATAATTCTTTGCCTAGAGACAACTCAGAATAATGTGCAGGTTTTGGTCGTGTTTTGGACTGGCATATGATGCGCATCTTTGGACATAACCACAGGGCTAGGACTCTTCATGGGAGTGGTACATCTCTTGCCTGCCTACTGAGCCAAGGAAATAACATCCGCCAGCCTAATCTGCTGTTGAGCAGCAGTTGCCTGTTAAGGCTCAGTTCACAGATTACATTCTGTGTATACAATTCCAAGATCACAACGAATGCAGCCACCTTATTTTTGACTTCCACAAATACTGTAAACCAGAAAGTGAATGACCTTTTCACGCTTTACTCTTTCTTGCCTTCCCCTCAGGAGCCAGAATGCAAATTTTCAGAACCCCCGATGTGAGAACACACCTTTGATTGGCCGGGAGTCTCCACCTCCCTCCGTAAGTCTGTTTTAATTACTGCTTTGAAGGGTAAGATGGAAATCTGCTTTGGAGATATGTTTAGTCAGCTCCTATATGCTACTTCATGAATAAGCATCTGTTTAGAACAGAAACATGAGCTCTTCCTGCACCCATACACATTAACACAACTTGTCTCCTGGTAAAATGTCTAGGTACCTTTTCATATAGGAAAACAAACATTCATGTTGCTTAGAACATGAGGATTGTTGTCACAGATGTGAACCTTTAGAAGAATTCTGCAAATATATTCTGCTAGTAAGTCTGCAGATATATCACCATAGTAACTCTTGAGCTTGTAGTGGAAACTGTGTTTTGACATTAACACTGAATCCTTCTCCAAAATCTGCCTTTAAGATATACAGGTGTTTAGGGGGTTTGTCTTCTGTTACAATATTGGTAATTTTTTCATTTTTTTGTATCAAACTTTCAGAATAGGGAAATGTCTTTCATGAAAGGTTTTGATTGACCTGGAAGCTGTTTCAGGCTCAGCTTTGTTTCATTCACTGCTTAGTTTCTTTGGTTTCAAGCTTGTAATAACCTGCAGTATATCAGCCTTTGCACTGGTGAGTTGATAGTGTGCTTTAGCACCCAATTGAGATATGAATGACATAAATCCATCTTTTTTCCTTCTTTTTAAGAAGATGCACTCTTATGATATCTGAACTTGTCTTGGGGGAGTGCCTTTAGCCATTCCTGAAAGCAAATACACCCTAAAATATAAAAGAAAAGCAATGAGAATTTTAAAAGAACAACTTGTGACAGTCTGTGCTACCAGCCCTAGTTGATTACTTTGACCAGCTCTCAACAACGAACTTCAGAATTCTCCTTTTTAGCCTTTCCCCCCTTTTCTTTTTTTGTATATCGTTTCAGAGAACACTGTTTTCTCAGCCATGGTGTTACCGTTCCAGAGGAAATGTAAACATCTGTTCTTGGAATTGATTACTGTTCTGACTGGGAGCGTGGTGGTGGGATCTGTAGCTGCAAACACTATAACTCCCTAATACTGCATGCTAAGCCTGATCATCTTAGTTGCCTGTAGAATTCAGCCAAACCATAGTTTTGCTTGCTGCAAAGCTCTTACTCTTTGGCAAAAGGAGTCTTCATTCTCTAATTAAGAAATGTCCCTTGTCACTAGCAGTGGTCTTAATTGCATTTCTTGGGAGAGGGAGATGGGGGACTTCAGACAGGTGTGGTGGGAGCGCTGTTGACGATGGGGGATGGGCAGAATATCCTTCATCTCCTACCTGAACTTTCTGAGAAGACAGAATAACACTGTCCCAATGAAAGAAGGAAAGAGAATATGTCCCTACATGCATTTGAATTGATACTTTTAGTACAAGAAAGAATGACTTCAGGTGGGTTCCTGCTTTTTGAGTTGTGGGGGGAACAGAGACATCTTCTTCCCAGCAGTTATCTATGCAATGAATTACTTTCAGATGAGAAAGAGAAGGCAGAATCTTTGAGGATGGGGTGTGAGTCCTCCCCCTGAGCCATGTGGCCCATTGGCCTTTTCCAGCTAAGGCTCAAATCCACAGCCGTAGGAAATGCCTTTTACTCAGCTTTGGCCACAATTTAGGAGTAAGAAATCTGTAAATAGGAGGTGCCTAAGAAGTCTTTAAGATGATGTTGCGTAGTCCGTACTCATACTATTTTGTCTCAGCTTCTGTTGTGGAAACCAAGGAAACCTACTCCTAGAACTGGAGTCGTCTTCTTCATTGTTTGTCTATTCTTTTTGTCCCCTTGGTCATACCTTCCCTTGTTTCCTCCTCCTCCTCCTCGCTCCAGAGTCTATTCCCATAGGACAGTAGAGCCTTCCCTGTCATTAACATACACACCCCAGCGTTTCACTTGCTTGCACTGTGTTTTTCATGCACGTTGAGGCTGCACTCTCTCTTTTTCTCTCTTTCCTGCATCATCACAGTTGTATTTGGCTGCCATGGACAGTAGCAGCCATATGAGCTGGCAGCTTAAGCCCTCGGACAGTGCTCGGACGTACTGGTAACAGCGCCCGCAAAATCGGAACAGGTACTGAAATAAGGTCCTTCTCGCTGAACTCCCACCCACACCCTGCCATCCCTGCACTTATTTCCCCAGGCCAGTGCCAAAGTATTCACATTCCTTCTCCCTGCACTTCCCACCCTATCCTTTTCCTGCCCAGAGTTTACGCTAGCTAGGCCTGCCCTGGTGCTTAGTAATGGAGCAACATCAACATCTTTCCTTGGCAAAGCTTCCTGTGGTCTTCATGGCAGTCAGTCGCACCTCTTGGAGATGAACAGATTAGCAGGAGTTTTGTAATGGGAGAGGAATCTCCTCTTCTTTAACTAGGCCTCGAGTTTGGATGCTGCCAAGTGTCTGAAACTGAAAACATGAGAGAATCCAGTTTAGCTAACATGGGCATCTTAATGAAATGCCTATTTGTCTTTCCTCAGTGAATCTCTTGGCATCACAGCTGATGCTGTGGAACACACATTTTTTTTTTAAAAAAAAGAATGCCACCAGCATAGAACAGCTACTAAAGCTTCTCCTAACAAATCTATAATCCAAAGCACTTAAATTCTGCCCATTGCATGTTTCAAAATAGCTTCCTAGCTGTGTTGCACGTACAATCTTTCTACTATTAGAAATGTTTGTAGGCAAGGTTTGACAGGAAGAACGCTACTCTGGTTCCTGTTTAAAAATGGGTTCCCCTCTGGCTTTGACAAATTAGCCATAGAGTTTTCTTAATCAGTAACAAGCAAGCACAGTTGCCATGTGGTGCTTCCTTCTTCCTATGATGCTAAGTGGCAAGAATCCATCAAAAAACAACTTCTGTAGAATCTTAAAGGGAAAGGGGAATAAGCATAGTTTGGTGATAAGAGACCATCTTTATATACCAAAGGGTCCAAATTCAACTCCTAGCATCCTAGCTGGGGGGGACAGGGGACTACAGTGGCTGTAGTTCAAAGTTAGAGCATATGCATTGCTCAGTTCCTAGCATCTCTAGGTAGGACAGTGAAATGGCCCTGCTGGAAATTCTGGGGAGCTGCTTCCACTCAAGTGTATAATACCGAGCTAGATGGATCAACGGTGTGACTCTGTATAAAGCTTCCTTATATCCATAACAAAAGCATTGTAAGTAGGTGTGGCTGGAAAGAGCCTTTGCCTGAGATCTCAGGTATTGGCGGGCAGTAGCAGGTAGCTAGCCCAGGGCTACATGGACCTATGGTCTGACTTAAGTACAAAGTAGCTTCTTGAGAGCCATGTGTAGTTTTGAATCCTAGAGGCAGGTATTTGGGGAGAGCTTAATCCTGTGCGGTTCATCCCTTTAAAACACGCCCAACCAACCAACCAACCTGCACTCTTTATCTACTGAAGCAAACTGAAAGACATCTGCCCTGGAAAAAGTGCCTGCCCTAATGCGGGTTCTTCTTTTGTTTCCCTGGTTGGTTGGTTAGCACAGCCCACTAGCCACAGTCTGCATTCTGTTCCTAGACCTGTTTGTATACATCAAGTTGTTACACCTCCACATCACCCATCCCTGCTGAGGCTTTTGTGCTGCGCTGGCTTCCATTCTCCGGTGTCACTTGCCTGGTCTTCATTCTTGCCACCTCCTTGTCATTGGCTTGCTCTGCTTTGGCAAATGCTTGTGGGTCTCTTGAGATGGCTGGCCTGTCAAGGAAACAGCCTTGGCTCGGCGCACTCCTTATCAAGCGCATGAATGGGTGTGTGCGTCATTCAATGCATGTTGCTTGTACTCTCCAGAATGCCACTGCATCTTCCTCTCTTGTAAGCAGTCTTGCATTGGCCTTGCTTGGGCAACCAAGCCCCGGAGGCAGCATTTCCTAATTCTCATGGGTGTATGCAGTTGCCCATTGCATTGTGTATTTTTAATGTTCTGTATTACCTACTTTGTATTTCAGGCAATTCCCCCCACCCCCACCCCAGGATAGTTTTACAGCGCAGAATATACTTCATGAAATTAGAGCACTATCTGAACTTTAAAAACAAAAGAAATGTTACACTGAATGCTTACGATTAATTAAGCGGTATATAACGACCTCAAAGAAATGAATATAATCAGGGGTACCATTTTGCATTGATGGGAGGGGGGCATAGAACTTTCTGGTGGGACCATAAACAAGGCTAAATTGCATGATCAGTACTGCAAGTTTATCAGCGCAGGCTAAATACTCACCCTCTTTTATGTTTGAAGCAAAAATGTTTGTTCCTTTTTGTATGCATAACTTACTCTGTAGGCCTGCAATGGTTTATAACAATAGCTAACTAGAAAGAATACATGAATTTTGAATGTGGGTGGCAGAGACTGCCCTCCTTAAGTGGTTGGCCTCTATAAAATGCCTGTCATCCTTCTTCCCTCACCCCAAAACTTGATTTAGATTAAGGACATGTTGTAGTATTTGTGTGGTTCTGCTGGAGAAAAACTTTGAATTTCCACTAAGGACCAGTCCAGCTGTCCCTCGTAGGTCTGCTGTTTTTTCCCCCTTTTGCTTTCTAAGGAAAAAAATCCTCTGAGGTTAGGACCAGCAGGGGGAAAGAGCTGCTTAACATTTTACACAGCAAGAAACAATTGGAAGAAACACCACATACAGGAAGTAGCTGCAACAACTAATCTTGTTCCCAACACATCTTGAAAAAAATTTGGGGGGGGGGGAATCAAGGGAAAGCTCTTATATTTAATTCTGAGTAAAACTGCTTTTAAATAAAAATGTATGTTGCAGCTAATGCAGACAGGTTGGGGCTAGACATTTTCCCGCTCAAGATCTTGCAGTAGGAAGATTGGTGGGGAGAGGGAGAGAGAAGTGGAACTGTCACCTTGTGAAGAAGCGTCTCCTGGGAACATGTGGGCACAGGTTTTGGTTGGGATTGTTCCAAAAATCAGCAAAGTCCCTAAAATGTATTTAGCAGACTGAGCCCTCCCAGGTGAAAATGTTTAGTGAAGATAGGATACATGTTCCAGCAGCCCAAAAATGTGTACATGTTGACCAGAACATCAGCACCAATCAGGCTGGCTCATGCTCAAAAAAACAGGACATGAATATTTTGTCTTAAATTCAGTTGCTGAGAAGGGGCCAAAGGTTATCAGCAAAATATTTATGGCAGTTGCAAGATATTGAAGCTACCCACATTCACAGTGTCATTCAGGTGAGGAATAAAATAGACTAGTTCTTAGAAATATTAACTGCCTACATAAGTGAATGAATCCATAATATATAAAAGTTGAACCAAGCGTCAGGTTCTCCTGTTTTCTCCTTCTCTTCCCACGGAACTAGGAGGAAGACTTGGGGGCAGAGTTTGTTTCACTTTTACAGAATCCCAGCTTAGCATTGTGTTCGAATGAGAGATCTCCATTTAAAACAACTCTGGTTAATTTAACAAGCTAACTTCATAAATAAAATGAGAGGTGATCCAGAGAGTAGTGCTGTTTTGTAGACCTGCACAAGTTAAACTTCAGCTAGACAGCCAAAGACCTGGTCCACACGCTCATAACTTTAAGCCGTGGTTGGTTTAGCCAAAGTGTGGTTTGTTTGAATGTCTGAACCCAGCAGCAAACCATGATGGCAGGTTGAGTTGTGCACTGTGGCATGTTTTAACTATGGTTTGGTATCTTGTTTGAACCCACCAGCCTTGTTTAACTATGGCTTGTTTGGCCACTCCCCCCCCCCCATATGCTCACCAAGCTACACAGGTACAAGGCAAGAGTAGTTGGGTAGCAAACCAAGCTTTGGAGGAACAAACTGATTTGTTGTTCATCTGTGAGACAATCATTTGCTGAGCCACAATGGCTTTGTGCTGTATATGTGAGTGTGAAATGGTGTAGACCTAAAGGTCATTGGGTATTTGGGGGTGGGGGAGCAGGCACTGTATTTCAGCTGAACCTGAAAGGGTTGGTTGAGAGGATGAAAGAATAATGTACACAGACACTGAGCTCCGTGGGGAAAGGGTGTGATAAAAGCATAATAAATGAAAGGTTTGGTTCTCCTTTCAAGAGAACTTTGAGAGTAATATTTTTGTCTGTAGGACATAACTTTTCTTTAGAAAGATGGGAATCAAAGGAATCTATCTCAGTGGGAACAGCACAGATATTAACCAGGAGGTATTTATCTAATTAAATTTGAAAGGTCGGGTTGGCTGTCCATAAGTCATCTGCAGTGAAAGACCTGACTGGAAAGATGTCTTCATACATGGGCATGTATGGGAAATTGAGCTGGCATCAGGAATGCCATTGAATCACTAACTTTGCCTCTCTTATCCTAATACCTGCTCTGCTTTACAGAATCAATGTTCTCTTCCCTAGGGAACACATCAGAAATAAATGTAGTGGTGTCTGCCTTGCGCTCTGTGTAAACTTGCTCTGTACCTCTTAGTACACACTAAGATTTCACACTGTTCTTTTTAAAAAAGAGAGAGAGAGAGTGCGAAACTTCACATCATGAGCGACCTTGCCTGTTTTATCCTCTGTGTTGCCTATTGCCCAGCAAGGGGTACTTCTGGAGCTACTGCAACAACCTTGAGAACAGGATCTGGTTGACATTTATAGCTGAACATTAACCTGTCCCAGAAGAACATCTGTCTTTCCAGTAAAAACAGGTGTTAATCCCATTGAGGCAGGTGTTCCAATCCTATCCATGTTTACTCAGATGTAAGCCTCATTTCACTCAGCGATATTTGATCTTGTGTTTTTGAGCATTGGATTTTAACTTGAGTCCATCGCCATGCTTGGTTTCAGCAAGCTAAGTTGATTTGATCGCTGCTAAGGAGTAAAACAGTGACTCTGGGATAACACCAAGTTGACTCTAAGGAGGAAACACACTTCCTTGGGAGACACTTTTATTTTTACTTTATTTCATTTCATTTATATTGTGCCTTTCTTCCACCTTGGAACTCAAAGCAGCATGCAAAGGATTTCCAGTGGTCTACTGCCCAGGTACCAACCCAGACCCAGAACTACCAGCTGCCAGAGTAGGGAGCTCAGGGTACTACATCTTGTGTCCTCAGACCATCCTCTGGCATATCTGCCTGGGTTCCTTCCTCCTTGTCGGTCTTCCATTGGCAAGCGAAAATGTCACTTTTAAAGGCAGGGCCCTGCAGCTGAAGGGTGCTCTGCTGTGTTTTAGCTGGCTCCTGGATGGATGGATGGATGGATGGATGGATGGATGGATGGATGGATTTGTAGGGTGGACTGTATCAATGTTTGGACTGTTGGTTTTTATGTTGGGTTATTTTTATTATGTGCTGGTTCAAGTGTGTATAACAAATGCCTATCTCTCTCTCTCTCTCTCTCTCTCTCTCTCTCTATATATATATATATAGTGGTGCCTCGCAAGACGAAATTAATCTGTTCCGCGAGTCTCTTTGTCTAGCGGTTTTTTCGTCTTGCGAAGCAAGCCCATTGACGGCTTAGCGGATTAGCGCTATTAGCGGCTTTTAGCGGCTTTTAGCGGCTTATCGGCTTGTCGGATAAGCAGATAAGCGGCTTAGCAGCTTAGAAAAAGGGGGGGGGGAAAGGAAAAAAAACCCGCAGGAACTTGCAAGACATTTTCGTCTTGCGAAGCAAGCCCATAGGAAATTCGTTTTGCGAAGCACCTCCAAAACGGAAAACCCTTTCGTCTAGCGGGTTTTCCGTCTTGCGGGGCATTCGTCTTGCGGGGCACCACTGTATATGCATAATTGGCTTCTTATCAATGTGTTTTGTTGCATTATATGACAGAAAGGTAGGATTGTGTCCCCCTCACCAGCTCCTCTTTCCCACCTTGTGCCAGTGATTGTAGCAATGCCTCTAGAAGACCTGACCCTGCTTTATATCTCCCAGCATGGGTTCCTGGGCAGCCCTCAGTTTGCAACACATATGGTGCCCTTAAATTTTCCATTTTTTTCTTTCATAGTAAAAAATATAGATATAGCAATGTATCTATATATTGCCACTCATCTCTTCCTTTCTTTGCATGATTGAAAGAGGAAATCTGGTGAGCCAAATCTCTGCTTTTTCTCCTCACTGTTTAATCAGGGAGCACTTGGATTGATCACTGCAAGTATTTTGTAAATAGGCGTATCACTCATGGCCTGTCTAAATTCCAAATTTAGGTTTGTTTCTATACCAGCTTAACTGCCGAGGCTTTCCTTCAAAAAATCATGGGATTTGTTATGCATATATCTTCCAAGCCCTTTTCTACACCCAGGAGTTTTGGTTCTGGCATCTGTCAGAAGCCTAGGTGAACCTTTTGTTAAGGCGTCGGAAAGGATGATTAACCATTTGATATCTAACTTCAAATCTTAATACAAGGGGATGTATCAAGCAATACTTGAGTCTTAAGGTCTTGCCGATTACTCTGAATTGATCTACTATCTTCTTTGTGTTTTTTTCTCTTTCTCCAGTACACCTCCAGCATGAGAGCCAAATACCTCGCCACCAACCAGCCTCGGCCAGACTCTGGCAGTGTGCATTAAAAACTAGAATGTGGTCTAAGTTAAAAAAAAAAAGGAACAAAACGTGCCAACTGCTGCCATCCTGTGTTGTCCTCGCAGAACAGCCCTGCTTTTTTTCTGTCCTGAATCCAGCTCAGTTGCTTTTCTTGCTTCTCCACCCCTTTGGAGTGCACTTGGGGCAAAGCTAGGTGGAAGCTTATTACTGATTAAGGCTATACTTACTTGCACCTGTGTGTGCAGGAGTGGACAGAGAAGCAAGGTCCTGTGCACACCTGCAGGAGACTCGCCAGTTCACCCATGTTGCCCTGCTATGTGTGGGATCAGCTTTTGTTGACCGCCAATCAGGAAATTGCAAGCCGCTTGCCACCTTTTCTGCCAGGCCTCTGTCTAATTCATTGAGGACGAAAATGGTGTTGTGAGTCAAGCCTAGAAAAAGTGGATCATCTTACAGAAGTACTATGGATGCGACATACTAATCCGAGGAAGCCATATTTAATGCGCACACTGTCATAAAGTTCACGTGCACTCAGCTTCTACTGCATATCTCTCATCTCTATGCTACCCTAGAGAAGCGTCTCCTCATTCCAGGATCGACAAATCTGGGAGGCCACCTCTTCCTTCCATGTTAGAATGAGAAGGCCTGCTGATTCAATCATCCTCTTCCAGTACAAGTTTACTTCTCTCTCCCTCTATTTAGACCTAGGTGCAAACACCTGGGGAGAAGTAGGGGGCTTCCCTTGCCAACTGCTGTATTTTCACTCCCCACACGCTATGCATGCACCCACATGCATGGATGAGTTCACATCGGCTGTGCTGAATTTTCCCACTCTACTTTGCCACTAGACTTTCTAATAGCAATCAGCAGAAGTTCTTTGACACTGATGTACAGACATGAAACTGGAGCCAGCATTCCTTCTGGTGCCAAAATATTTCAGGACAATGTTTAAGAAGCATTAGACGGGGGAGAGAAGGATCTTATCTCTGCTGTTGCCCGCATGGCACGAGTGTAACATGATAAAAGCGCAACTAAGAGTGCCAGCCAGGTTCGGTGCAAATGTTCCCCTGTGGCAAGATGGACTTACTGCTTTTTCTGAGCATTGGGACATGCAATACCCTAGAAGCGTTGGATTCAGATATAGACCTTTGGGAGAGCTCCACAATCAATCTACAGATTTAGGCTGCTCCTGTATCCCAGAATTGGGGAGCAAAAATACTGTGAATGTCAGAACAGGTTTGATATTTGCTTTTTCTCCCACCCACCCTCTTTGGCCCGTCATGCTAATCTCTCATATTGGCTGCACAAACCACATTCCAGTTGCCTCTTAAAATGATGTGTGCTGGCAACAAAGATCAGCAGCAGATTGAGAGAGATCAAAGTTCAGGGATGCCTGCACCAGTCCCACAGCTGCTGCACTGAAGGTGCTCTATTTGATAAAACACCATGGGGGTCCAGGGGTGGGGGGTGACAACAGGAAATACTGGACAGGGAAGGCCTTTACTTATTTAATACTTAGATTTTTCATTTCTGTGTAACTTATCCCGCAACAAGTGACTAGAGACAGGGTAAAATACCTTCCAATGTCAGCTGGGATACCAGATCACTTTTTTGCGTGGCACCTTTATCAGAACTTGGGGGGTCCTCATTTAAGTTCACGGAGAAGCCACAGTGAGTTTGTCCCATCACCTAGGACAGTATTGGAGGAGAACTCCTCCAGACATAGAATGATAGAATTGTAGAGTTGAAAGGGACTTTGAGGATCATCTAGTCCAATCTCCTGCAATGCAGGAACATGCAGCTGCCCCATATGGATCAAACCTGCAGCTTTGATGTTAGTAGCACCACCACACTCTAATCAGCTGAGCTGTTCACCCCCTTGATAACCCGTATCTCTTCCATTAGCAAAGGGCTGCTCTCAGGGGAAGGTCTGTATGCCTTCTCCTTGGAAATAGGTTACTTCCTACAAGGGTGTGACTCTTTTGCAGTCTGCTTACTGAGAAAGTGGAGGACCATGGGATCTTTGGGTGCTGCCTGCAGAAGGATAGAAAGAAAAGACTGAAACAGTCTTCAGTCAGTTGTCCAAAAGATTTACGTGTATATGAACAGTATAGTAAGCCTTTAAATTTACCTCTGGGTATAGATTATGGTCATATGCTACCCAATACTATTAGGAGAGGGGTCTAAAAAGTTAAAGACTGTAAATGTTTATATCCTCCCTGCCATCCGGCAACCTTTTGATAATTACTTTCCATCTGGCTAGCTCCAAAACTGTCTCTTTTCCCACTCTAAGGACCATACTGTGCATTGCAAAGCAGCAAACCCACATTTGCCATTGAGTGCACACTCAGTTGGGAGTTAATCCTCATTCTGCTTAGGTACATGGTTTTGAAACACCTTGTTTGTTCATGCTTCTAAAACAAAAAAAAATGTAGGTGTACACTTGAAACACCTTAAATTTATGGAACAGTTTTCAGATTGTACTGGAGAAGCAGCCCCTAAATATCAGCCTTGGTAGCCTAGCCATGATTTTTAATGGCTTGAGAAAGGCAAGCCTTTAAACGAGGTCTCTCCCACCCCACGCCCACTAGTGTAGAAAGGAAGAGATTCACAGAGTATGAAATCATAGAGCTGTAGATTTGGAAAGGACACGAAGGGTCAAGTAGCCCAACCCCCTGCAGATGCTCCAGTAAATGCTGTCTGTCCATACTGATGCTAACCAAGGGACCAACAACAACATTACAGTAACCACTATAGAAATTGCCTTTGTCCAAGGTGTAGCTGCAACTTACGCTCTGAAGAGGAAGGAGCAACTGGGGACACTGGTGGATCATGAATTGCCAAATGGAGGTGTGCTTAGTATCTTCCATTGGATTTCTAGAAGGAGACCATTTGGGGAAAAGTGATGCTATAAGGCAAAGCTGCAAGGTCTCAACTGTGTGGATTTGATTGGGAGACTCTGGACTTGCTGTGACTTTTTTCCCAACTTCCGTAGAGTCGCAGCATCTAACTGCCTCGTTGCATGCAATGCAGGACCTTGGTGTATATCTTAATTAACGTGGGCAAGACTCAACTTGGTTTTTAATTGAACCTCTTTCTTAAAAAAACGAAAAGAACAACACCGATATGGATTCCTGAGTGACACCAACAGCACGTGGGGATTTTCCAAGGCTAGTTTAAGTGGACCTACTTCTGAAAAAGAAGCTTGCGTGTGGGGGCATTTGCACTGGCACGAGGAAAAGTGCGCACAGTGGTGACCGGCAAGTGAGGTGACTTCTCTATGCAGTCTCTTGTGCAATCCCAAACCATCTATGGTTGCAGCATGTCTGTGGAATCGGCTTCTCAGGAGTTCTCTGCATCATTTGTTCTACCCCCACTCTGCCCTGTCCTCCAGGCCAGCTTCCGAACAGACTACGGTAATTCCAAATTGCTGACTGGCCGGTTTTATCTTTTAGCTGGCTTTGGTGCCTGTTGGGGCTCTTAAATATCTTTGGTATAGCAAGTGAAACCACAAAAACTTTATTTTTTCTCTGTCCTAATTTGTATGAGTTTTTAAGTAATGTGATGGGGGTGGGGGTGGGGAACAATCTCAAGACCATATTGCTTGGAATGTGTCCTGGCTGATTTCCTCAGCGACTCTCAAATCATTTCAGAACCATCGCCCTAACTTTGATTTAGTTTCTGAAATTCTGGAGAGGGAGGAAGACTAATATCTAGAACTGTCTGATCAGAATCTAAATGAAGCAGTGAGACAACGGAATGGGAAACTGGAGTGGTAAAGACTCTCCTTTTGATTTTCTTTCTCTTCCCCCACCCCCAGTGCATCTGTGGCCATCTGCTTGTCTGCTTTATTTGGTCATGTTCCTCCCCTCCCCCCTAAAAAAACACCCCCATGGCATTGTCACAGCACTTTTTTTATTAAAAAAAACCAATTGTGAACCAAGAACCTTGTCAAGCACACAAACATCTCCACAATGTGAAATGTATATAGCATGTTGGACTCTCTGCGTCCAGTGTTCAAGACTGCATTGTAATTGTTAAAAAAAAAAAAGGAAATTGAATCAAGACTTGGCTGTGAATTTATTTTTTTTGTATGTGTGCTGTCCTGGAAATAAGTGTAGTGTTTTGTATCCTGTATGTTAATGTTAGCTGACTCCATTTTGAGTTCATTTTTGCTTATTAAAAGAAAAAGAAAAAAGAAGGGTTCAGTGTACGAACTTGGCGTTCATCCACGTATGCCGATCTGAGGAGTTCGATTCTCCTCTGTTGTCCCCTATTCCTTGTTAAATACCAATGGAAACATATTTTAATTTAGTGCCTCGGGTGTGACCAGCTTAGCAGTGATAGAAGGAGAGGGAGGCCCAGAATTTCCTAAGCCGCAGATTGCATGTTCATGGAAAGGTGTTTGTGTGTGTGTGCTCAGGGTACGATTTCCAAGAATAATTAAAGCTTCCACATTACTGCTTAGCCCAGACACTTGGTGGCATCTAGATGCATCTGGGCCATACAGCTTGTGACCTACCAAGCCAAACAGCACACCTCACTCAACAAGCCTCCTGTTTTTGTTTTTCTGCCTGCCTGGAAGTGCAGAAATGGCAGTGTTGAAACTCCTGGCGGGCTACTTACTGTAAGCAGATGGGGAGCCAGTTTCACTTGGCTTGAATTCGTGCATGTCTTGAAATTCTTGGTGCTAAACACTATTTAGAAAGCCTGTGCCGCCTCTGCTCTTTATCCCCTGTTAGGATGAGCATTGTGTGTGTTCACAAAGGGGAAGAATACTACCTACATTTTGCAGTAATCAGTGTCGCAGTGGCCATGAGAAAGAAGTTGAGCTGCTCTCTTTTGACACAGCTTTAGCCTGCAGTTCAAGTTCCTACTTCAGCATGGAAGGCTGAAAGTCATAGGACCGTTTCACATAATGCTGTGTAGCAGAGATTGTAGCAATGCTGATTGTAGCAGAGATACTGTGGGATAGTTTTGGTTGTGTGAAATGTGTCCCATGCGTAAGTTTTTGTGTGGTACTCATGAACTGGAGGCAAGCTTATGTGATTCACATGCAAAAAATACTTCTTAAAAGGCCACACGGATACAAGCCAGTGTTAACTTACACTGTTCTTGCCTGCTCTCAGCCAGTGTTTCAGGAGAGCGTACAGACTCTCTGCCATCCTTAGCAAGGCTTTGAATATCAGGCAAGATCTTTCTTTTCCAGGACCAGCATCCCATGAGGATTAATAGCTAGGAGGCTTGGATTTCAACTCCTTACAAACATTTATCTCATACATTTCCTGAATTTTCAGGCTATAATTCATTGTGCTCTCTTTGAATTGCCTGCAATATTAAATCAGCTGGGTTCCCCTTTTCTTCACCTTAGATATTTCCCATTTCTGTTACTCACGATTAATCTGTAACTTAGATGGGAAACCAGTGTCCATATGTTGTTGGACTCCAACTCCCATTAGCCCCAGCCAATGGTTCGAATCATCATGGATGATGGGAACTGTAATTCAACAACATCTGGAGGGCTTTCCACACCCTGTTTTAACTAATGGCTGGCCAGGACCTCAAAAACCTTAAGTCTAACCCAGTTTGAACATGTCTTGAGGAGCAGGCCCTGAGCCACATGGGAGCTTGCTGTTTGAAAGGAGTCTACAGGGCATGTGAGAGCCTTTGGAAACCTCTAGAGCAGGCTTCCTCAAACTTGGCCCTCCAGCTGTTTTTGGCCTACAACTCCCATGATCCCTAGCTAGCAGGACCAGTGGTCAGGGATGATGGGATTTGTAGTCTCAAAACATCTGGAGGGCCAAGACTGAGGGAGCCTGTTCTAGAGTAGCTTCTTGGATCTTAGCCATTTATGTGTGTGTGTGAGAGAGAGAGAGAGAGAGAAATTACTATGCACAGCTAGTTGCAGGACTGCAGAGTTTGATTCCTGGAATGTTATCTGCTAAAACAAGAAAGAATCTCTGCTGCTAATCTTTATTTTTGAGCTTGCCCAAGAGAGAAGATGCAGAGACACACTTTGCTTTTCCAAGGGATCCAATTAAAAAATGACCCAGTAGAATTAATCTCAGCCTTGAGAAGTCCACAGTGCTGAAAAGGAAGTGGGAGAGAGCCACTCTTCCAACTTCCTGTTTCAGCTCTATGTACTTTTAACCACCTTTATTGCCTAATGATCAAGTGGGGGAGCGAGTGGGGAGGCTCAGAGGCTCTTGCAGGGGGAGATCTCAAGAGCTTCATTGGCAACCCATGGCTTAAGCTCCCATAACCTCTAAAGCGTGGGGTGGTTGATTAAAGGAGTCGCTGTATCAGGAGTGGGAAATTTGATGGGACCATTAAAGGTGAGAGCTGGGATCCCCTAGAGCCTAGACTTTTTTCATTCTTGACTGACATGCAGTTGTCAGATGAGAGTTTGGCGGTGGGATTGGGGAGATGGCTTGGCTTCACTAGACTTCAGTTTTTCCTCTGTAAACGAGGCGACTCTCCTCTCGCCCAACTAGGTGAAGTTTTGCTTTGACGTCCTGCATAGGAAGATGCAGAGGTGTGGGCTTTTATTTATTTATTTATAACAGAAAACTGCCCCTTCTGGGTGCACTTGGACCAAAAAAGGAAGAAAAGGCCAGTTTTTAAGCAGGCAGCTATGAGGAAAGCAAAGCGTTATTCCTTTCAATATTTAAAGAGGGGTTGCTCTACTCCCTCAGGATCATTCTAGGTGCTGAGTGTCTTCGACAACAAGAACAACACCACTGTCCTCTCTATGCAATGTTGGTTTTTTTCTATTTTACGTTAGGATTCTTATACTCTGAATTTCTCCACCACAAGGGCTCCATCTCCAGAGAGCGTTGGAAGTAGTTGGCAAGAATGTTGCTAACACACACACACACACACACACACACACACACACAGCATCAGGTGTTTTGGTGCTGTTAAATTTGCTTCTGGGATTTGCCAACCAGAATGATCCAGCTATGGTAGCTGTGCTTTTCATTAGCAGACCAATGGCAGCCACAATTGGGAGATGACTGTCTTTGTCCCCGTGCTGTAAAAAGGTGGTTCTGCTTTCTGGGCAGTGATCTGCAAGGAAAGGCACAAGAATAGGCCAGGCTGCTTTTCCTAGCTGTAACATAGGTCCTGGATCCTTTGTTAACAAGAGTCAACATGGGAATTGCCTGAGGACTTCTCTCCCTCACCTTTTGACTTACTGTCACAGAAACATACCAGTGAAGACAAAACTGACATTTTCTCTCTCTCCTAACTTGGTTTTGTTTAAAACCACAATGGCTGTACTGTATATCCTGCCACTTTATATAAAGATACACATGTATATGTGTGTAATTTTTTTAAGCCTTTGAACATGACTAGTTGCTTTCAAGTGTTCTGCACTTACCCCAAATGTTTTGAAATTTTGTGGGAGTATAAACTGAGGAGTGAGCCTGTTTTTGTATCCTTCCCTTTCCTCTCATTAGTTTTATTAAATTGTACTGTAACCATTTTTTAATTTTTTTTACTGGTTTGGGTTTTCTTTCCCCCCTTGTTCAGCAAATGCTAAACAAAAAGTTCTAAATGTAATTTCTGTGGTTTCTATTCAGCTTCAGTTTAATGTTTTAAAATAAACTTTGAAAACGCATAGCCCTGGAGTTACGTGTCTTAATTTTAAATCACTGCCATTGTTCCTTGCGGCTTTTGTTTTACAGTGGTGCCCCGCAAGACAAACGCCTCGCAAGACGGAAAACCCGCTAGACGAAAGGGTTTTCCATTTTGGAGGCGCTTTGCAAAACGAATTTCCCTATGGGCTTGCTTTGCAAGACGAAAATGTCTTGCGAGTTCCTGCGGGGTTTTTTCCCTCCCCCCCCCTTTTCCTAAGCCCTAAGCCGCTTATCAGCTGATCCGCTAAAAGCCGCTAAACCGCTAATAGCGCTAATCCGCTAAGCTGTCAATGGGCTTGCTTCGCAAGACGAAAAAACCGCTATACGAAGAGCCTCACGGAACGGATTAATTTCGTCTTGCGAGGCACCACTGTATATTTAAGTTTGGGCATAGTTTGTTAGCATTGGGGACTGTGTTTTATGTATTTGTACACACAGAGGGAGAAACATGCAATTGGTTGCTTAGATTCTGCAATGAAAGGTAAAGGACCCCTGGGCGGTTAAGTCCAGTCAAAGGCGACTATGGGGTTGCAGCGCTCATCTCACTTTCAGACTGAAGGAGCCGGCGTTTGCCCACAGACAGCTTTCTGGGTCATGTGGCCAGCAGGACTAAACCACTTCTGGTGCAACGGGACACACTGACAGAAGCCAGAGCTGCAGCGGTATCTATCTACTTGCACTGCTAAGCTTTCGAACTGCTAGGTAGGCAGGAGCTGGGACAGAGCAACAGGAGCTCACCCTGTTGTGGGGATTTGAACTGCCAACCTTCCGATTGGCAAGCCCAAGAGGCTCAGTGATTTAGACCACAGTGCCACCCACTCCCTTACTATTCTGCAATAAGAGAGGATGAAAGAGGAGGGGGCATAGCTTACCAGCACTGGTTGCAGACGTGCCCCCTTCTCCAGTCCTTGGCATCGTCCATGGCATCCTTCCCTGACCTGGTGCAGTCCAGATGTTTTTGGACTACAACTCCCATCCACTGTAGACGGCATATCTATTGGCAAAGGCTGCCCTGCTGTAACTGAGTCTAAGTGGGGTTACTGAAGCAGCCGTCTGTATTTTGCTGCCTCTGCTTCCTCTTGTTTCCCCTGCATTGAACTTCAGGTGGTAGAACTCCTTAGAGCAGGGACCCGTCCTCCATAAAATGGGTGGCTCACCTTTCTTGGCCTGTGTGAGGTACATTTCCTGCTGACCAACCCTCTGCACTGCAGTGCTGGATGTTTTCTCCAGCTCTGGAGGGTAGGACTCGAACCAATGGCTTCAAGTAACAAAAAGTGAGATTCCAACTAAACATCAGAGCTGTTTGACAGTGGAACGAAATCCCTCAGGAGCAGGTGGACTCGGTGGGCATTTCAAAGCAGAGGTTGAATGGCCCTCTGTTTTGGATGCTTTAGCTGAGATTCCTGCGTTGCAAGGGGTTGGACCAAATGACTCTTGCTGTCGCTTCCAACTCAACTATTATATGTGGACATGGGGAAGTGTGCCCTGATGCACAGCATGACAAAGCTCATGATTTTGTGGGGAGGCTTCTCCCAAGTCATAGTGCCACGAAAACTTTCCCTGATGCAATAGCTGCAAATGTGGTACCTTATAAAAAGGTAAAGGTAAAGGTACCCCTGCCCGTACGGGCCAGTCTTGACAGACTCTGGGGTTGTGCGCCCATCTCACTCAAGAGGCCAGGGGCCAGCGCTGTCCGGAGACACTTCCGGGTCACGTGGCCAGCGTGACATCGCTGCTCTGGCGAGCCAGAGCCGCACACGGAAACGCCGTTTACCTTCCCGCTGGTAAGCGGTCCCTATTTATCTACTTGCACCTGGAGGTGCTTTCGAACTGCTAGGTTGGCAGGCGCTGGGACCGAGCAGCGGGAGCGCACCCCGCTGCAGGGATTCGAACCGCCGACCTTTCGATCGGCAAGCCCTAGGCGCTGAGGCTTTAACCCACAGCGCCACCTGCGTCGTACCTTATAACTCTTGTCAAAAACCATTGTGGGCTCTGTTGCCACAAAGGTGTGGAATGATGACCCATCATTTGTAGGGAAAGCCATATTGATCGGGTTTTGTTTACCGTATTGACAGTGAAAGTGAAATTCACCGCCTTACCTGTTCAGGATGGTTAATACTTCTCTCGTCTGCATTCAAAAGATGCCTGGATTGGTCCCCCCCCCATTGTTCTTTCCCCCAAAAAAATATTTATTGGTGCAAATGCATGCCACTCAGAATCTGAGCTTCTGGAAAAACCACTTGTTCTTGCCTGTCTTGTATATCTCCTCAAATTTCACTCTGGCCTCCCGCCGGGCTTTACGTTTCAGCGCAGGGTCCCTACAGACATCCTTGTTGACAACAGTCTTGTCAAGGGGAGTATCAGCGGAGTACCTGGTAGGCATCAAATGGCTGTAATTGTAGATCTTCACAAAGGACTTGATATTGGAATTCTTGGCAATCTTCTTGCCCATGCTTGCTGTCACTTTGCGTGGGTTACGATTGATGCCGGCCATCAGAGCGTGGCTGTAGGGGTGGTCAGAGGTGCCATCATCAATATTCTTAACAATAACAGCTTTGTGTCCGGAGTAATGCCCAGCGAGGACAAGGACGACTTTCCCTGGTTTCATAAACTTGGAGCTGCAGCGGCGATGGCACCCACACCCTGTTGTGGGACCCTGACCCAGTGAAGGTGCCCAGGGTGCAGTGATGATGTTTCCGGATATGGAATATCCGGAATATCTGCATTGCTTTCCCCGTCTGCCCCTCATGGTGCAGGCAGCCTTCCCTGATTGTGCTAGTTGGTGCTGGTGGAGTTGCCATCCAAAGCAATTGGAGCACATCAGGTTAGCCAAAACTGAAATAGCCACACTGGAACTAGAAAATAATGCAGGTTTTTTTAAAAAGACACAAACAAGGAACAAGTGGGATAAAGGTAAAGGGGCCCCGGCCATTAGGTTCAGTCGTGACTGACTCTGGGGTTGCGGCGCTCATCTCGCTTTCTTGGCCAAGGGAGCTGGCATACAGCTTCTGGGTCATGTGGCCAGCATGACTAAGCCGCTTGTGGCGAACCAGAGCAGCGCACGGAAACGCTGTTTACCTTCCCGCTGGAGTGGTACCTATTTATCTACTTGCACTTTGACGTGCTTTTGAACTGCTAGGTTGGCAGGAGCAGGGACTGAGCAACGGGAGCTCACCCCGTCACGGGGATTCGAACCGCCTACCTTCTGACTGGCAAATCCTAGGCTCTGTGGTGCCACCCACGCCCCTTAACAAGTGGGATAGCGGGTAGATTAACTTGGTTCTGTGAAAGGAGTCCATCTCTGCTTCTTCCAGTTGCTATTTGCATTCGGCATCAATCCTATCTTGTTTCCACAGCTTTCAGCTGCAGACCATAATGCTATCTCTGCTTACTCACATTTCAAGTGTTTGTGTCACACTGCTTCCACCAGGTGGCGGCAGCACCCTATGTGTCCCCTGTAAAATTTTAAGCACCTCCAGGCAAAAACAAGAGAGAGCCTTGAAGCAGTGACTAAGGAATTCATGATAGCAAAATCTGTTGTCAGCTAGAATCCACTTTGTCAGATGCATGAATTGTTATACTGAGTTGGTGTAGTAGAGAGAGAGAGACAGAGAGATTGCATGGGCGGGGAAGGGGTGAATTGTAAGCTGTGACATTGAAAGGAAATGAAATGTAGTAAAGTTCAGGTGTTATATTCACACACACACACACAGCCAGTTATGTTGATGATCCAGACATCCTGCCATTTGTAAGTCAGTTAACACATGCAGCGTGATTAAAACCCACTGCCTCCATCCAATTCAACCAGTCTTTCGAGGTGATGCAAGAGTAATTCTAGCTATTTTGCTGTAGCAGCAAAAAAAAAAACCCTGGAAAATAACATTGCAGAGAAGGATCTGCGCCAGAACTTGGTTATTTCTCTTTGTCGTTGGAGGCAGGTTGATTTTCTTGATGTGAGGGATCGTTTCCCACACTACTCTGAAAGGTATAGTCTACTCATTTTGCTGTGTATGTAAATGATATCTTAATTTCTACTTGGGAAGGGAAACTAAAGGAACTGCAATGCCAAATGCCCTGACTCGAGATTAAGGTAAGGGGACAGTCCCCGGATTTTTTATTGATTTTCTTTTCTATCATTACAAACATCTCATATCAATAACATACATATTACACATCATCACCCCCTCCCTCTCTTTGGACTTCCCTCAGCTTCCATTTCTGATTTGTTGTCCTCCTTATTATATACTGCTGATTTTTACAGTCCACCATATTATTCCTTCATCACATTAATTGTTCTCTATCAATAAAGGTGTGAATGTTTATTTAAATCCTACCATCGAGTCAATGTTCTTTTTTTGTTTCTGCAAATATAATATAAGAGGTTCCCACTCTTTTTCAAAGTCACTCTTTTTCAAAGTCACTGTTGTCCTTTTCTCGTAGTCTAGCCATCAGTTTTGCCAATTCTGCATAATTCATCAGTCAATGCTTCAAGCTTTGCTCAGCTGAAAACATTTACTCCTCGCCCACAACACACAAATTTGGTGCTGGTTAGGGTTTTTTCTTCTACGCTCCAGCGTCAGGTCGGGGCCACAGACTTGGTCACAGATCATTCTTCATCTTCAATGGAGATGGACACAAAGCAGCTGGGTGAGTGGGATGGCTTCTTCGTGGACGGTGTTCCAACTGCGGGTCGGTGAATAGTTTACTAGACATGATCCAGCCGCCAAGGAGTAGAACGTGAGAACCACAGCTCTGTGACCTTTGCTGCTTCTCCATTCAGCTGCCTCTTAGACTGCCTTTCGTTTTCCTCCCAGCAAGATGGGAGGATTTCATCCCTGTCACTCTGCTTCTCTCATTGCCATTTCCAGGCGCTGCTTTTATTTTATTTTTTTTTTATAATTTTTATTGCATTTTTCACAAAAAAGAACAAAAAAGCGAATTTTCACAAACGTTACAAAAAGAAGAATTTTCACAAACATTACAAAAGAAAAAGAAAACATAGACAAAAAAAGAAGAGAAAAAAGGAGATTTTAACATAAAAAAAAACTCACTTTCCAATTATAACCTTCAAAACCTTATTTTCCTTACTTCCACCCGCCTCCCGATCTTGTATTCTATGTAATAATTAGTTCAGCAAGCTCAATCTTTGTTCATTTTGATTCTTGATCCCTCCCTTTGTGCTCTTATTTAACTCAGTCACTAGAACCCCTTCTTTTCCTTTTCAATGTCCTCAACATTCAAAGATTTTACAGTGTTTTTGTAGATAGACTTTAAACTTCTTCCAGTCCTCTTCCACCTGCTCTTCTCCTTGATCTCGAATTCTGCCGGTCATTTCAGCCAGTTCCATATAGTCTATTACTTGCATCTGCCATTCTTCCAGAGTGGGTAGATCTTGTGTCTTCCAATACTTTGCGATGAGTATTCTTGCTGCTGCTGTAGCATACATAAAGAAAGTTCTATCCTTCTTTGGCACCAATTGGCCGACCATGCCCAGAAGAAAGGCCTCTGGTTTCTTCAAGAAGGTATACTTAAATACCTTTTTCAGTTCATTGTATATCATCTCCCAGAAAGCCTTAATCCTTGGGCACGTCCACCAAAGGTGAAAGAATGTCCCTTCAGTTTCTTTGCATTTCCAACATTTATTATCGGGCAAATGGTAGATTTTTGCAAGTTTGACTGGGGTCATGTACCACCTATATATCATTTTCATAATATTCTCTCTTAAGGCATTACATGCCGTGAATTTCATACCGGTGGTCCACAACTGTTCCCAGTCAACAAACATAATGTTATGACCAACGTCTTGTGCCCATTTTATCATAGCAGATTTTACCGTTTCATCCTCAGTATTCCACTTCAACAGCAGGTTATACATTCTCGACAATATCTTAGCATTGGGTTCTAACAATTCTGTTTCCAACTTTGATTTTTCCACCTGGAAACCAATTTTCCTGTCCAAGTGATAGGCCTCTCTTATTTGAAAATAATGTAACCAGTCTCGCACCTTATCCTTAAGTTTCTCATAGCTTTGCAATTTCACTTTATCTCCCTCCTGCTCCAGAATTTCCCAATATTTTGGCCAGTTAGATTCCATATTAAGCTTTTTTAAGGCCTTTGCTTCCATAGGTGAGAGCCACCTAGGGGTTTTATTTTCCAATAAATCTTTGTATTTCATCCAGACATTAAACAATGCTTTCCTGACAATATGGTTTTTAAATGTCTTGTACACTTTAGCCTTACCGTACCACAAGTATGCATGCCACCCAAAAACGTTATCATATCCTTCCAAATCTAAAATGTCCGTGTTTTCAAGAAGTAGCCAATTCTTCAACCAGCAAAAAGCTGCTGCTTCATAATATAACTTAAAGTCCGGCAGGGCAAACCCCCCTCTTTCCTTTGCGTCAGTGAGAATTTTGTATTTTATTCTGGGCTTTTTGCCCTGCCAGACAAATCTAGAAATTTCTTTTTGCCACTTCTCAAAACAGTCCATTTTGTCAATGATTTGTAGCGTCTGAAACAAAAACAACATTCTTGGCAGTACATTCATTTTGATAACAGCAATTCTACCCAGTAAGGAAAGTTTCAAATTTGTCCAAATTTCAAGATCTTTTTTCACTTCTGACCAACACTTCTCATAATTATCTTTAAATAAATTTACATTCTTCGAAGTCAAATTCACCCCTAGGTATTTCACTTTTTTCACCAATGTTAAATCCAGGCGCTGCTTTTAGAGACAGAGGAAGCCACCTTATACTGAGTCAGTCCATTGCTGCAACCGGCTCAGCACAGTCCACACTGCCAGAGAGTGGCTCGTCAGCGTTCCTGGTTCTTCCTGGAAATGTCAGGGATCGAACCTAGGACACAAGCTTAACATGCGTCAACAGTGTGATGCAGCAGCAAAAAAGCTAATGCGCTTCTAGGCTGCATCAACAGAAGTCTAGTTTCCCAATCAAGGGAAGTAATAGTATCACTCTATTCCAGGTCAGATCACACCTGGAATACTGTGTCCAGTTCTGGGCGCTGCAGTTTAAGAAGGATATTGATAAACTGGAATGGGTACAGAGGGGGAGGACCAAGATAATCAGTGGTTTGGAAACCAAGTCTGACGAGGAACAGTTGAAGGAATTGGGTATGTTTAGCCTTGAAAAGAGGAGACTGGGTGGCCATCTGTTATGGGTACTTTAGTTGAGATTCCTGCACTGGACTAGATCATCCTTGGGGTTCCTTCCAGCTCTCCAGTTCTACAATTCTGTGACCTTCTTGTCCCTGTAAAAGAATGCAGTAGAAAAAAACATAGCTTCTGCCCCCTGCTTGCAGAACTTGTGTGAACTATGTTGTGACGTCTTTTCTGACAACTAAAAGCAATACTTGAAATTGGTGCTTTGTTTAGATACATTTTCTGCCTTACTTCCAACATGGAAGTCAGGGCAGCATACATGTGACCCCGAGGAGTGTTGCATGGCCTTTTTATTCCAACTTAATTTTAAGTCTCTACTGAATGCCATACTTCTCTTGCCATGTTGCAATTCTATAGTGTTGATTCATTCCATAAGCAGCCATGGCTACCATTTTCTTTTTCTTAATAGAACCTTTTCTGCGGCCATCTTCTACTTTGGTATCTATGTCGCATGCTTTTTTTAAAAAAGCTTCAATTTAAAAATAAAATAAAATTAAAGGCTTTCATCTTGCAGCTCTTTTCTGGGACAGGACATCCTGTTTACTTGTAATGGCTCCATACAGACAAAGATGTTGTTTCTACTTCATAAGACCCCTTTGGGCCTTTCCTTTGTAACAGAAATAAACACGCAACCTGAAGTATTGTCCAAAACCTCTGTAGAATTGTTTTGCAGAGATGCCCATAGGTGGCAGGGTCTACATGTTCCACCAGTGCATGGATGGTTAAACAGGACTGGCTTCTTCTGACAGTTGGGTGTCAGGATCTTAGTAAGTAGACCAACAAAACTTTGGCTACAGCTTGGCCAAAGCTAAGCTGATTTCAATGAAATCAAGGCAAACAATATGTGCTCAGTAGGGAGAAATGTGGTTTTGATTGCATTTAAGGATAAACTTACCTAAGTTGCAAATCTCAAACCATGCCGCAAACCAAAGCACAGCTATCCTTTGAAATTTGCACTGCTCCAAATTTTGCAATGCGTGTCTCCACCCAAACGATGCGTACAAAAATGCATTAGGAGAAATTGCTTGCAGAAAATAAGTGTTTTAATCAAGGTGTTTATTGGGGCAAATTTGCAGCAAAATGCTGACAAATATTCTGAAGGATTTCTTTTTAAAAAATTGTAGATTGTAGTGGCAATGTGGAAAACTAGTTTCAGGATGCGGAAAAACTGGAACGTAAAATAAACTAAAATTGGTAGTTGCCCACCCTGCTTCTGACTGTATGATGGTCATGTATTGGTACAACTTCCCTGTTTTTCTTGTAGGGGACACTAAAGCAGGGCATGGGGCACCTGTGGCCTTCTGGTTTCTACTTGACTGCAACTCTCCTCTTCCCTGATCCCTGGCCAGGCTGGCTTGGGCTGGTGGGAGTCTCCCTTGACAGATTAGAGAACTGGGCCAAAACAAACAAGATGAATTTTAACAGGGAGAAATGTAAAGTATTGCACTTGGGCAAAAAAAATGAGAGGCACAAATACAAGATGGGTGACACCTGGCTTGAGAGCAGTACATGTGAAAAGGATCTAGGAGTCTTGGTTGACCACAAACTTGACATGAGCCAACAGTGTGACGCGGCAGCTAAAAAAGCCAATGCAATTCTGGGCTGCATGATTAGAAGTATAGCATCTAGATCAAGGGAAGTAATAGTGCCACTGTATTCTGCTCTGGTCAGACCTCACCTGGAGTACTGTGTCCAGTTCTGGGCACCACAGTTCAAGAAGGACACGGACAAACTGGAACGTGTCCAGAGGAGGGCAACCAAAATGGTCAAAGGCCTGGAAACGATGCCTTATGAGGAATGGCTAAGGGAGCTGGGCATGTTTAGCCTGGAGAAGAGGAGGTTAAGGGGTGATATGATAGCCATGTTCAAATATATAAAAGGATGTCACATAGAGGAGGGAGAAAGGTTGTTTTCTGCTTCTCCAGAGAAGCGGACACAGAGCAATGGATCCAAACTACAAGAAAGAAGATTCCACCTAAACATTAGGAAGAACTTCCTGACAGTAAGAGCTGTTCGACAGTGGAATTTGCTGCCAAGGAGTGTGGTGGAGTCTCCTTCTTTGGAGGTCTTTAAGCAGAGGCTTGACAACCATATGTCAGGATTGCTCTGATGGTGTTTCCTGCTTGGCAGGGGGTTGGACTCGATGGCCCTTGTGGTCTCTTCCAACTCTATGATTCTATGATTCCCCAGCAACACCTGGAGGGCCATCGGCCCCCACACACCTCAAAGCTCTTTTTAGGCATTTTCAGTACCTTGCACAGCAATTTCATGTGCACTGCTTTCAAGTGTAAGCTGTGTTGCACCTCAACTTGATGCTATGACTGGGGAGCAAACCATGAGAGAGTGGAGGCATCCCTTGGCCAGTGTCATGTGTGGTTCCTGAAGGGCATAACTGCATCCTCAGGGAGTGAGATGTGAAATCTTGGTACATACATTTATTTATTCCCTTCTGTTTATTTTCTACCTTTCTTCTGGAGCAGAAACCAAGGCAGAGTCCATGAGCTTCCAAGCATTGACCAGGCCTGGAGCTGCTTAGCTTCAGCAAGACGATGAACATCATGTGCTGCCAGACTGTGTACCCTTTGGGGTATAAGAGCTCTGCTGGGTCATGCCAAAGGCCCATTTAATGCAGAGGCTAACCAGATGACCACCAGCAACCCTTGAAGCAGGACCTAAAAGCAATACTATGCATGTCAGTCCTCTTAAGATAGCCTGCCCCTTCACCTGGAGGTTCTCTATAGCCATCATGACCAATTGCCATTGATAGAGCTGTTCTGCATAGCTGAAAGTATTAGTTTAGGGGTTAACTCATGGATATTTGTATCATAAAGGGTTAGAGGAAATTGGAGGTTGACTGGCACTGGAATGCCAGAGCACAAATCCCAATCCAGCTGCCTGGCAGGATGGCTTAAATCTCGCTCAAGAGGTTTGCTCTTTTGCTCTCTGTAGATTACTGCCTCTTGAATACATTGTGAGGTCTACTTCTAATGTGAGCCAAAGGTAGATTTTTCCAGGATATACTGCTGTTCTGATAACACTGCTGGCTAGCCATCAAATCTGGCTCACTATGGGACAGAAGATTTATTCCAAAGGCTGCAGCCGCTGGCCAGACAGTGATGAAAAACGGCTTCCTCCGGTGGCAAGCACCCAACCCTCACTGCTGGACCGTGGAGAGCTAGCCCAGCCGTTATCATGGCTGTTCTGGGTTGCTGAACCATTACAAAGCAAACAACAGGAGCTGGCTTTTCCCAGCCAGAGTCCATATATCATCCCCAGCACCACCCCACATGCAGACCATTCCACTGACATGCGAGAATGAAAGTGTGCTTTGCAGCATAATGCAATAGTTTCTTATGGGTGCGATTTTTTTTTTACTTTTAAAGGCATTGCAGAGAGTCTCAGTTTTAAAGGAACACACATTGGCTACTGCCAATCCATACACCCAGAATGGGTGTCTGAAATGAGCTCTCTGTGCTTGTGCCTCTGTGTGCGCATTGTTGTTGTTTTCTACCAGTCTTTAGCTGAGAAATGAGAGCAGAGGTGGAATGTGGGGTTGGGGGGACGGCACCAGAGTTTTGCCCCAACTCACAGAAGTTTGTAGGACACATAGCGTGGAGAATATAGATTTTTCTGTGTGTGTCGTAATAGCAGAACTTGCAGGCATCCCATGAAGCTCAACGTTGGACGAGTCGGGATGGATAAAGCAAAACACTTATTCACACAGGGCATGTAGTTGAACTGTGGAACGCCCTCCTGCAGAAACCAGTGATGGCCAACCAACTAGGATGGCTTTGAAGAGGATTATATGTATTGGTGGAGGAGAGAGAGCTAGCGATAGCTACTAGTTGTGATGGCTCTGCTCTGCCCCTGCAATTGGAGTCAGCAATACTTCTGAATACAAGTTGCTGGAAACCACAGGAAGGGACCGCCTCTCCTGATCTGCCCCGCAGAGGACCTTAAGGTCCATGAATAATGATAGTTTAGAGGTTCCAGGCGCTAAGGAAGTCAGACTATCCTCCAGCAGGGCCAGGCCCTTCTCAGTGATGGCTCGACCTGGTGGAATGCTCTGTCTCATCAGACCAGGGCCCTGCAGGATTTAACTTCCTTCCGCAGGGCCTGGAAGACAGAGCTATTATGCCTGGTTTTCAATTTGAACTTAGCCTGATCTTTTATTTCTCTTCCTTCCCTCCCTCTCCCTTTTTTATGAAGATTACCTGCTTTGGGATCCCACAGCTAATTCTGCCCTGGTCTCCTCACTGGCCCAAATAGGACTAGTTTAGCCAGCTAGCCCTGGTGATCATCTAATGTTTATTGGATGGATTTCCCCCCTAAATTGATTTTTTTATTCTGAATGTATTGTTATTCATGTTTTATACTATTTTATGCTGTTTTTTGTTGCATCAATTAAGTGTTTTAAATTTGTTGTTAGCTACCCTGAGCCTGGTTTTCTGAACCGGGAAGGGCGGGGTATATTTTATTTATTTATTATTGTGCAAATATGGTATTATTCTGTAAATGGAACAGAGAAAGTAGCTGTGTGCGCACCATTTATTAGGAGGAGATGGCGGTCCATGTGGTGTAGCAATCTGTGGCTGGGCTATCAACTGAGGATGGTTGGGCTACAAATGTGGACATATTGGTGAGGCCCATTCAGAACTAGTGGGCTGTAAGGCAATTGTGTCAGATTCTGAGTGGCATCACTAGGTCAGGATCCCAGGAGGCGGTAAGAACATGTGGAGGATGAAGATAAGGAATCCCAACTTCTTCCTGATCAGTCAAAGAAAAAGGGAGCCATTCTCCACCCCTTCGTATAGGGCAGTAAACATGGAGCAGGAGCTAATGGCTCCCTTTTTCATTCACCCACCAGGAAAAAAGGCACTCGTTCCCCCTTACCCCCACCCCGGCTACTTCTGACCAGGTCTGTTAAGCACAGGAAGATGGTGCACACCTTGCCCGAGACCCTCTGAAACCTAGAACCATCTCTGCTTATTGCACCTTACTTGATGTAAAGAGATAAAATGCAGGCAAGGCTCTTGCCAGGTAAATGAATAGGTACAGGCAGCCCGATATTCTAAGCTTACAATAGAGTCAGATATTTCTCCTGTAGGTGAAATATCTGCTGCAGTCCTCCAGCCACTAAACCCCCCCAAAAAATGTTCCTTCTCCACTGGCTGGACCCTGCTCACCACTGGCTGGGACCCTGAAAGGCAGTACTGCAACACTGTGTTGCAGCTTCTGTTGTTTGGCCACTACTCTCGTTGCATCTTGCAGCAAAGGATGTGTGATCTTATTCCCTAAGTGCGCCACACACAAAACACCACAGTCAAATGACATTAATCAGCCAAAAAACTGCTTTATTAACAGCAAAAGAAAGGATGGTTACCACAGTTTCCATGGTAACAATCAGGTTTAATTCCCTGAGAACATTTGTCCTTGTTATATCCCCCCTCTATTTTCCTCATTTAAAAACACACACAACATACATACACCCCCCCCCAAACAAATTCCCAGATACTGGGACATATAAATTAAGGATAAGTGATAGTCACAAAAGACGCCCTGGCCCTCCCCATTTCATTTTTTTAAAAACAGATTTTATAAAATTATTTTTTTTCTGATCCACAGGAAAAAAATATGTAATAAAAAATCCACAATTTACAAAAGCTACACAAAAAGGGCACAGTAAATAACACTGTTGCAATAAGATATTTACAAACACTACCCAGTGTGGGCCAATTCTTTTTCCTTCCCATTTGGAATGGAAGCTTACAGTTCTCTGAACATGCCCAAGAATCGAGGAAGCAAACACTCCCCCTGGTTTTTGCACAAGAGGCTGGACACTTGCGTACGAGAATGTGACCTCTTGTTGAGCGCTTGGGCTAGAGCAGCAGTTTCCGCATCAAGAGGAGAGACAACCAGGTAAGATGTTTTTTAATCGCCCCTGGAGAAGATGCTCCAGAGGAAACGACAGGTGGACAAAAGATGTTGCTCTGAAGGAAGAGAGAAAGTGAAGGCAAGCGAATGTCCTTGCTAAGCAGAAGTCACACAAAACCAGGCCCCCAAAGGTTTTCATCGCATATGAGAAGGCATGGCAGAAAAATAGTAATTCAAGCAACTTCTCATTAAATCGTAAAGGAAAAACCTTACCCGTTGGGTAAAGTTAAGTCACTGGTATGGAATTCACAATCCTACCTAGGACTAAGTCCCTGTCAACAGCCCCCGACTTCCTTCCAAGTAAACGTATACAAAATTCTGCTGCTAAACATTACAGTGCTTCAATAAAGCTAACTCAGTGTTTCTCTAACTTGGGGTCCCCAGCAGTTGTTGGACTGCAACTCCCATCATCCCTGGCCACTGGTCCAGATCACTAGGAAGGGTGGGAGTTGTAGTCCAAAAACAGCTGGGTACCCAAGTTTGAGAAACACTGAATTCTACGCCTGTTTACTTCCAAGGAAGTCCCCGCCATATTCAGTGGAGCATAAATCCTCGTACAATTGAGCTGTAGGTAAGGAAGTAGAGTTTGCCAAGAGGCTGAGTCCAGACTTTCTCCTTTCAGTGCAACCATAAAAGCTGGGAGTCCAAGGGACCAGCTCTAGAAGCAACAGTTCAGAAAACTGAGCATTATATGTATAAAATACAGAACACACTCACTCACTCATTCACTATGGAGAGGGAGGAAATTCCAAAAAAGGAGCATTTAAAAAAAATTTACAAACTTTAGTTTGTAAACCTTCATCTGAACAGTTATCCGGAGCCTAATAAGCAGGGAGGAACAATTAAAGGGGCATTTAGGAATCCAGGGTGGAGAGGGGAAGGGCAGTGAAAGGTTTGAGGCAGGTGCAGGGAACCCACAGAACCCCAGATGTTGGTGAATTACAACTCCCATCAGTACTGGCTATGCTTGCTGACTGAGAGTTGTAGTCCAGCAACATCTGGAAGGCTGCAGATTCCCTGCACCTGGTTTAAAGCAACGGGTGGCTAGCCTGTGGTCCTACAGGTGTTGCTAGATTCAGTTCCCCATCATCTCTGCCCATTGGCCATGTTGGCTGCTGGGCTTCTTGGTTGGGAGTTCAAGCACATCTGGGACATGGCCATAGGTTCTCTGCCACCAACTTAAGGGCATACCCCAGCTCAGTGTTTGGCACTTGGGAAGTACCCAATTGATCGTTAATGGGTGAGATCTATGAAGATGCTCAGTTTTTCCCCGTGAAGTCCATAGGTTTTGATTTTGTTTTTTTCCCCTTTGGTGCTTTAAATCTGGGCTGAACTGCACCCTGTATTTTTGTTCGTTCATTCCAACACTGCTTTTACAAATTCAGCAGCAAGGGAGCGGGGGGAGGGGGGAACACAGCAGTAATGGTGGTTGTGGAAAAGCAAACAAACAACTTCTTACAAGAACACTGCAAAGCAATATTCAGAAATGCCCAGGCTGGTTTCGGTCAGTTTACACCTGTACAAACAGCCAGAACCACTCACCTATGAAATGAGGGTTGTAAGGGCAGTTCCTTCTTGCCCAGAGTAAATCCCGCTTGCCCCATCAACAGGGGCAAATAGCAGGGGGAGCCCAAAAACGTCTCAGCATCTCAGGGCCGGATGAGAGAAGAAGGGGCCGCACAGCAGCCTATAAAACACACGCACACTGTGAATTAACCACAGTAATTAAGCGCCAACAGCCTCACAGCAAAGGAAACAAACACACACGCAAATGCACAGGTCCCACGAGCTCTTCGGATACCGGGAAAACTCGGGACGAGGTTAAGAAGGGGACACCTTGTCTCTTAGTAAACTGCATTGCGAGGGCACCACGGAGTGTCCGGATACAGCATACAGTGGACGGTACGGAACCTGCAAGAGAGAGAAGGAGGTATATCAGCGACATCCCAAAAATTATAATCCCCATCATCAGTGGCACAGTATTGATTAGGGCTGTAATGTTTAGCCAGGGGGTGGTTCAAGCAGGTTTAAAACCTGCTCCCTGATGAAAATCAGGGGCACCTTTCTAATTATAGAGCAAGTTATCTATAGCTTTCAGATCCAGTATTTCCCCTTTAAAGAGCTCGTGGTTCTTTGTCTCTCTCCCCTGCCCTGTTTTATTCCTGACAATCACCTTTTGAGGTAGGTTAGGCTAAGAGATTTGGCCGCATTCACACCCTACATTTAAGGCACTATGATACCACTTCAGGCAGCCATGCCTTCCCCTCCAAAGAATTCTGGGAGCTGTAGTTTATCAAGGGTGCTGAGAGTTGTTGTTGTTGTTTAGTCGTTTAGTCGTGTCCGACTCTTCGTGACCCCATGGACCAGAGCACGCCAGGCACTCCTGTCTTCCACTGCCTCCCGCAGTTTGGTCAGAGCTGAGAGTTGTTAGGAGGCCCCAATCTCTTCCCAGAGCTGTTTAACAATCAATTCCTCTCCCAGAGGAACGGTAGATCTGGGAGAGGAATAGGAGCCTCCGAACAACTCTCAGCACCTTTGATAAACTACAACTCCCAGAATTCTTTGGGGGAAGCCACAGTTGCTCAAAGTGATATTCTAGTGCAGGCATAGGCAAACTCTGGCCCTCCAGATATTTGGGACTACAATTCCCACCATCCCCGACCACTGATCCTGTTAGCTAGGGATGATGGGAATTGTAGTCCCAAACATCTGGAGGGCCAGAGTTTGCCTGTGCCTGTTCTAGTGCTTTAAAAGTGTGGTGTGAATATGGCCCGTCTTTCAGCCGAGTGGAGATGGGAAGCTCTTCCCTAACTGTCCATTTCTCCTTGCGTGTCGTGTATATTTTCAGATTGCAAACCTGTGGACAGGGACTGTTTCAACTGATCCACATCTCTAAACAAATAACTAGTATGCACGAGGGGGGGGGGACCCCTGCTGCTCACCTGGACGGATCCTCCTCCACGGAGAAAGCTCCCTTGATATGGATGGAGTTCCTCTTGTTTTCAAACATCCCATAGCTCAAGGTCACCTGGGCAGGGGGGAGAGAGCACACAAAGATTGACTTGATGAAATGAGGAAGGGGCTCGTATGTCCACTTGGCTGAATTAAGATCTTTCTCTCAAGACTTAAGGTTCTCGACATGTTGGGAACAAGGAAAGAATACATCTGGAAATCTTCGGAGCTTTAAATATATATAAAGTAATAATAATAATAATAATAATAATAATAATAATAATAATAATAATAATTTTATTTATATCCCGCCCTCCCCAGCCGAAGCCGGGCTCAGAGCGGCTAACAACAATAAAAGTAACACAGCATTCTAAAATCAATTCAATTTAAAATCAATTCAAAATCAAATTAATGGCAACCATTGGGCTAGAGTTCTATGAGGATTACAGGAGGAGGGAGGGGGTCAGGCTGTGCCTTGGCCAAAGGCCAGGCGGAACAGCTCTGTCTTGCAGGCCCTGCGGAAAGATGTCAAGTCCCGCAGGGCCATAGTCTCTTGTGACAAAGTGTTCCACCAGACCGGGGCCACGGCCGAAAAAGCCCTGGCTCTGGTTGAGGCCAGTCTGACCTCCCTGTGGCCCGGGACCTCCAAGATGTTTTTATTTGAAGACCGTAAGGTCCTCTGTGGGACATACCAGGAGAGGCAGTCCCGTAGGTACGAGGGTCCTTGGCTGTATATATGTTTAAAGCTCCTAAGATTTCCATGTGTCATTCATTCTCTCTCTCTCTCTCTCTCTCTCTCTCTCTCTCTCTCTCTCTCACACACACACACACACACACACACACACACACACACACACACTTCACAGAAGGAAAAACTGATAGGAAGCCCTTTCCCCAAATAGGCAAAACACCTGTGCCAACCACAAAATGTAACACAGACAAAATAACAACCCCTCCAGCCCCTGCCAACCAAACAAGAGCCAAAAGAGCTTAATTAAAAAAATTAAAAATAGTAATGAGCAAGGGAGCTAGGAGGGCATCATGGTATGTCTGAGGGTACCACGGTGCCCACAGTTGCCATGTTGGGGGTCCCAGTTTTTGGACACTGGACCCCTGTGATTTAAAGCAGCACCACTGAAAACTTCTGTTTGAGGATAATTCTGACACAGTGCAGCCACAAGTAACCAAACAATTAAACACCTGGGTTGCAAACAATTGTCAGTAGTATCCAAGGCAACACAATGACCAAGTACAACACTTTATGACCACTGCTCCATAGATATTGTTGTTATAGAATTCCATTCACCATATAGATGGGTTTATGAAGCATTTCTGAATCCTTCTGCTGTGCTGAAGAAGAATTCTATGAAACAGTGGGTATATCCGGAATCACTGTTCACTACGTCTGTTTGCGGACCACTTCAGCAGCGTTGGACGTCATATAACAAAGCTTTACGGCTTGTTTTCATCAGATAAGAATCTGACCCATCGCTTCTTTCAGAGACTTGCATAGTCCACAAAGACTTTCAGAGACTTATAAGACTTATGTTTATTTGGTTCTATGTTTTCAAGGGGACGCAGGTGGCGCTGTGGGTTAAAGCCTCAGCGCCTAGGGCTTGCCGATCGAAAGGTCGGCGGTTCGAATCCCTGCGGCGGGGTGCGCTCCCGCTGCTTGGTCCCAGCGCCTGCCAACCTAGCAGCTCGAAAGCACCTCCGGGTGCAAGTAGATAAATAGGGACCGCTTACCAGCGGGAAGGTAAACGGCGTTTCCGTGTGCGGCTCTGGCTCGCCAGAGCAGCGATGTCACGCTGGCCACGTGACCCGGAAGTGTCTCCGGACAGCGCTGGCCCCTGGCCTCTTAAGTGAGATGGGCGCACAACCCCAGAGTCTGTCAAGACTGGCCCGTACGGGCAGGGGTACCTTTACCTTTACCTTTATGTTTTCAAGAGAATCCATCAAGAGTTCACATTTAGTGACTTTCAGAGATTTATAAGATTTCTGTTTATTTGGTTTCTCATTGTTAAGTTGTGGGTGAACATATCAGACGACACAGCGATTCTTCAAACAGCTCTTGTTTATTCACAGGCCAGAATAGAACTGAACTGAAGGATTCAGTCAGCCTGCTTATATAGCGCTCCAGTACAACATTAACTGTAACAATTTTCTAAAACTATCCAATCACTGAACGTCACTTTCGATCCCTTATTTGCATAACTATCTACAGTATCCCCCTGCTGGCCCAGGGTGAGAACTTCAGTACATAACACTCATATTGTTCAATGTTTCGTATAGACATTATAAAGAGTTTATATTGATATTGCATTGTTGTACTTGGTCTTCGTGTTGCCTTGGATATAACTGACAGTGCAGCCATGAGCAGCGCACAAAGATGTGTGCACATGCCCTACCCACACCCTGTGCTCACAGTTCCCATGTAACATGACAACTAGAACAGGCAGGAAGGAGCGTAGATATTGTAAAGCACCGTGGCATTTGGGGGGGGGGGGAGAAAGCCTCCAGGCTCGCACAGATTGCCATTTTGTTGTAATATATCTCAGGCATCTTCAGAGGCAGACGTACACCTAAGCATTTCACAGCTGAATTTTCTATTTTACTTTGCCATAGCTTTCCCCCCCTACAGAAAACAATAGCATTATTGAAACTGCCCTCAAATTATCCACACCTGGGAAGGGATACACTGGCAAGACGGAAAAACTCAAAAGGGGTACACAATCACACGTAAGTTTGGGAAACACTGGTCTATTATTTCTCGTTTTTTACCTGAGCGTGAATCTCTGTCTTGGGCACTTGGTGGAGGTTCTCTAAATGAGAATGGAAGAGATTACTCCGAATCAGCTTCACGCCCAGCACAGATTCTATGATGTAGCCGATGGTGCAGTCGTCTGGGAGGCGAATCTTTTCTGCGGTGCTCATAAAGTGTCCGCCACTGTAGAGGATTGTGGAAGAAGCAAAACTTTGGTATGGTGGGGGACTTAACAACGGGCAAGGCTCCCTAACGAACATAGGAGGAGAATTGCTTTCCCCCACCCCAATTTACCAAAACCTTATTTTTTAAAATATGAAAAATAACATATAAACCTTCAATATTACATACAGCTTTTTAAAAAAACATCTACAAGCACCTCCAGGGGCAAAGGACTTGCAGGGGAACCCAGAATTGAACCCTCACATAAGCGGGGAATTCCCCTGTACAGTCGTACCTTCGATCTCGAACGCCTTGGCTCCTGAACAGATCGGCTCCCAAACGATCGAAACACGGACATGAGTGTCCTGGTTTTCGAACGGTTTTCGGAAGCCGAACGTCCGGCGCGGCTTCCGATTGGCTGCAGGAGCTTCCTGCAGCCAATCAGAAGGCACGCTTTGGTTTCCAAATGTTTTGGAAGTCGAACGGACTTCTGGAACCGATTCCGAGGTACGACTGTATAAAATTTATTACACGTACAGCACTTAAGAAAATATTAGGTGCTTTATGGGTGTTAAATAGTAACAAAAATAATTCTAACAACTGCAATAAAAAGTAAAGGGGTGGGCTGACCTCTTTCTTAGGTGGTACCCCAAAAAAATATCCCCTGACCCACCGATGTGTTTTACATTTGCAAGGTGGGAACGAGCACTCATGTTCATGGCCAGCTAAGGCATAAATAGTAGTGATCCGAGAGCTCAGGGTAGCAAACACAGCGCCCTCCAAATGTCAGCCGCTCACCTTGCCCATGGGCTCATCTTTAGGGCCAGCCCACGGCTGATGCAGAAACCAGCGCCCCCCGTGGCAAACCAGAAGTGGACCGGATGCTGTGTGGGGTAAGAAAAGGGTCAAGAGTCAAAACCAATCCGGAAGAAAATACTGGTCTAGAGAAAGTGGAATGTGTTGGGTATCATTTTGTATTTATGGGATGTGATACACAAGTAGCAGTCAAGTACAACATTCCTTGTTTTCCTAGAGTGGACATGCGGGGGGAATGTTTGGTCCAGTCAGTCGAAAACTTCCCGTTTCCTCCTGACTGGGACATACTTCCTTTAGCATGTGACTAGAGGTGGGCGTGACCTTTACCTGTCCAGGTAACAAAAAGGACAAGGCACGCAGCAGTACCCCTCCTCCTTGACTTCCTCCATCGTTGGCCCAGCAGATTTTTAGCTAGAGATGCTCTGTTGGCTCAGCTTTCAGCCAACAGAGGACAAAGGGGCTATCTCCATATGGGACAGACCCACATGTATATGTAACTAAGTCTGCCTTCAGGGATCCAACTGTGAACTGATGATGTGAGTAAACTTCTTTTATGTACTTTATACAAGATTGTGGCGTGTTCATTCTTTTAAGAGGGATATAAGGGAACTTAGTAAAGGTAAAGGTAAACCTGATCGTTAGGTCCAGTTGCGGACAACTCTGGGGTTGCATGCTCATCTCGCTCTATAGGCTGAGGGAGCCGGCGTTTGTCTGCAGATAGCTTCCAGGTCATGTGGCCAGCATGACTAAGCCGCTTCTGGAGAACCAGAGCAGCACATGAAAACACCGTTTACCTTCCCGCCAGAGTGGTACCTATTTATCTACTTGCACTTTGACGTGCTTTCGAACTGCTAGGTTGGCAGGAGCAGGGACCGAGCAACGGGAGCTCACCCTGTCGAGGGGATTCGAACCACCAACCTTCTGATCGGCAAACCCTAGGCTTTGTGGTTTAGACATAGCACCACCCGCGTCCCATAAGGGAACTTACCAGGAACATAATAGTGAAAGGCTTAAGCCTGTAACCAGCTATCTGTTGTACGTTTAAAAGGGGGAGTGTAAAACTCTGCTAAATTATAGAACTTGCTAGTGTAAATTAGGAAGGATATTAATAAGCAATATATCCTCTCCTGCCTCCCTGAACATCCCCACAGGAATGGTTTTTTAGAATAATTTTCTATAGATACCTGACAGTTAAAGAATCAACTATATAAAAGTGGTATCGTAGTGCTTTAAATGTATGAGGAATGCGAATGTGGTCTAAGGGAAACAGCCTTTTATTTTTCTCCAGCTCCCCTGTTCGCTTACCATCTTGTTCTCGCTAATCCTCTCCGTGGCCTGGATGGGCCTATCCAGGCTTGGTTTTCCAATGTAGATGTCTTGCGTGTGAGGATAACTGGAGAGCAGTTTGATCAGCGCTCGAACATTGACATAATTGTCATCGTCCATGTGGCAAAACCACCTGATGCATCAAATGACAACAAGAGGTGAACAGGTTAAGAGGGGGCGAAATAAATTCAACTTCGGTTTGTCATGAGTTGACCAGGATTCGTAGCCAAAAGGCATTTTCAAACTTTAGTGCAAAACAGGAGTGTCTTAGCTTTATTTATTTTTATTGCTGGGATTAAATACATTCCAAGAATGAATCATAAAAGACAAAAGAACAGAAATATAGACATTTTATTTCAGATTTGTAAGCAAATTTGGGGACACTCCTTTTTCACAGGCTTAAACATCAGCCTTAAGAACCAAACCGAATTATTTCCTTTTGCATGTTTACACCAGGAGTCTTAATGAATTCACAATCGATTCCAATTGCTATATTTTCCTGGGTTGGTACTGATGAAGCTCTAACTATTTATAGGTATTTATATATACAAACAGTTTTTATCTCAACAGGAACTGGTTGTTCTGCCTATCATGAGGCAGCTTCATGGGGCAAAAAAGTCTCTTTTCCCAGGTGTGGGCAACTCAACTCCTTAAACAGGCATGGCCAAACTTGGCCCTCCAGATGTTTTGGGACTACAACTCCCATCATCCCTAGCTAACAGGACCAGTGGTCAGGGATGATGGGAACTGTAGTCCCAAAACATCTGGAGGGTCAAGTTTGGCCATGCCTGCCTTAAAAAGACCCTTTCCTCAGCTGGTTAACGATGGCAACCCTTATCTAAGGTTGCAATTTTTTAAAATGCTTTTACTGGTGGTTTTAATTCTGAACATCACTTAGGACAACTAACTGGGAAAGGGACCTATCAAGGATGCAATAAAATTTCACTACAACCGAGGCCGTGATCCACCTACCCTAAAAAGCTTACACACTACATTCAGTTGGGCAATTTCAGAAAGAATTAGCATCTTAGGAAACTGCCATATTCAGAGCCAGACAACTGGTCCATCAGGCTCAGGACTGTCCAGTCTTCCCAAAATCTGGTGTCCTCCAAAGGTTCTAGCCTACAACTCCCATAATCCCTGACCACTGGTCCTGTTAGCCTGCTTAAGGTTGGCTTGGAACTTATGGAAGTTGCACTCCAGAACATCTGGAGGACAACAAGATGAGGAATAGCTCCATTAGTAGAGTGTGAGGCTCTTCATTCTCAAGGTCATGGGTTCAAGCCCCACACCGGGCAAAAAAAAAGGTCCAAATTTGCAGAGGGTTGGACTAAGATGACCCTCGTGGTCTCTTCCAACTTTAAAATTCTATGATTCAAGCCAAGACGTAGGAAGCTGCCTTATACAGAGTCAGCCCATTGGTCCCTCTATCTCAGTACTGCCTGCACAGAGGACAATTCTCATTCTCACCCGGAGATGTCAGAGTTTGAACCTGGGACTTGCTGTTTGCAAGGCAGATGGTCTGCCCCTGAGCTATAGACCCTTCCTGCCTAGTTGGAGATCCCCATCAGCCTGCAGAGCACACCCTCTACACTGCCCCTCCTTACACTGGCTTAACGAAGTTGCCTTTCCCCCACAGCCCACTCCCTGCACTTACTTTCTCCCAGATTCGATGAACTTGTCGTATTCCACGGCCATTTTGCAGGACAGGGCTTGGCGGCTGTGGGCAGCGGAGCAGTTGGTGTTGATGACATTCCCTGAAGGAGAGAGGAGGAAGAATGAATGGAAGTATATGGCTTGCCTGACAAGTTTGTGCCTTGCTTGGAAATATGAATACGTCAACAAAATGCATTGCAAGAGGCACAACCACAACCCTACTAACATATAAAGCTGTTTTCTGCTGAATCTAACCACTGGCTCATTCCCTGCTCTGCCCTGTTACCGGATCCATTTTAGCTAGGTGTACTGGGGGACACGGGTGGCGCTGTGGGTTAAACCACAGAGCCTAGGACTTGCCGATCAGAAGGTCGGCAGTTCGAATCCCCGCGACGGGGTGAGCTCCTGTTGCTCGGTCCCTGCTCCTGCCAACCTAGCAGTTCAAAAGCACGCCAGTGCAAGTAGATAAATAGGTACCACTCCGGCGGGAAGGTAAACGGCGTTTCCATGCGCTGCTCTGGTTCGCCAGAAGCGGCTTCGTCATGCTGGCCACATGACCCGGAAGCTGCACGCCGGCTCCCTCGGCCAATAAAGCGAGATGAACGCTGCAACCCCAGAGTCGTCCGCGACTGGACCTAATGGTCAGGGGTCCCTTTACCTTTTTACTGGTGACTGAACCTTCCGCATGCCAAGCATTTCGCTGCTTTTCCAGGTACCAGACACTGGGCTCATTTCATATTCCTGCATTGCAGAGGGCTGGACTGGATGACCCTCAGGGTCCCCTTCCAACTCTCCAATCCATGATGCAAACATGGGCCTCCGTGTGAGAAAACCTTCTCCCCTCATATTCCCACCCCAGCAGGTCGCTAGAAGAACCTGCAACTCGAACTTGAGTTTGTTTATCTCCTTCTCCCTCCCCTCCACTTTCTTTTTGTGCCATGCCTTTATTTTTTTTAAAGACTAGAAGCCTGCCTTTCTCCCCACCCCCCTTCTTCCCTTTTAGTAATTTATACATTGCTCTGGGAGCCTTTTTTCTGGCTGAAGAGCAGGATAAAAAATTCTTTGGATAAACAAATGTCAGGGAAGAAGGGATTACGGGCTACATCTAAAGGCTGCTAGGCTGTTTCACTCCACTGAGTGTTAACTCAGAGAGGGGGAGAAAGCCTTCCATGCAAACTGGGCCCTGATGGGCTGGGGGAATGCTAAGGAGAGGCTCTCATCTGCCTATTCAACCAGCATTTTCCCATCAGCTGCCACCTGTTACTCTCTGGGATGTCTTGAGGGGAATCATGAATAGAGGCATTAGCATAAGAATAGACTGATCTGATCCAGTCTCCCAAGGGCAGGGGAAGGGCGGCTTAATAAATAGCTGAGTAAGTCCCCCCTCTCCCCCCCAGCAACTCCAGAGAGTTAATGAGCAGGAGGTTATCTTCCTTCACCCTCCCGTGAACAGCCTCCAGATGAAGCGATATTTAAGAAGCTCCCTTCCCCATCTGCCAAAATGCATTCAACCAGCTCACCTGTCCTCTTCTTCAGTTCTTCGTCTTCACCATCTGTGAAGATAAATGTCTAAAAGAGAAAGGGAGTTTTTTAAAAATAATAATAATAATAATAATAATAATAATAATAATAATAATAATAATAGTTTTATCTGAACCGCTATAACTTTTGAATGCCCCCAAACCTTTCTAGATAACACTGTGCAAACAACCATGTCTCACCTTGCTGGAAATTGGTGCAACCTAAACGCCAACATGCAATTTTGCAGGAAGGTTGGATTTTATTAACTAGAAATAAAAAGATTGTTCTGTCCAGTCATCAGCCCAGACAGAGACCAAGCACTGGAGTTGGATGTGATGAATGCACCCAGATTTTTTAACATCTACCCGGCTATAAAAATGCAGTTCAGGCAAGAGAAATATTTGCCTGAGCTCACTTCCCCCTTTTGTGTAGGGCGTTGGTTGCCCTGAGGTTTCAAGACAATGGCAATCAACTTTTTGGAATTTTCTCATTCCTGCCTGTGGCTTGGGGTGGAGAAAGAGAAATCACTGTAAGGAGGGTAAATGGGGGTATGTGATCTTAAATGTAACAGTAAAGGTAAAGGTAAAGGTACCCCTGCCCGTACGGGCCAGTCTTGACAGACTCTGGGGTTGTGCGCCCATCTCACTTAAGAGGCCAGGGGCCAGCGCTGTCCGGAGACACTTCCGGGTCACGTGGCCAGCGTGACATCGCTGCTCTGGCCAGAGCCAGAGCCAGAGCCAGAGCCGCACACGGAAATGCCGTTTACCTTCCCGCTGGTAAGCGGTCCCTATTTATCTACTTGCACCCGGAGGTGCTTTCGAACTGCTAGGTTGGCAGGCGCTGGGACCGAGCAGCGGGAGCGCACCCCGCCGCAGGGATTCGAACCGCCGACCTTTCGATCGGCAAGCCCTAGGCGCTGAGGCTTTTACCCACAGTGCCACCTGCGTCCCTAAATGTAACAGAGGAGAATGCAAACATCCCACCCACTGCCAGCCTCCAACAATTTTCACAAAGTGCCCTTGAGTAGATGTTTCAGTCTTGTGTCTCTCACACACAACCTGTTCATCATTGCTCCTCCAACCACCACCTCCGGCGCCCTTCAGCCTGAGCTCATTAGGACATAGGGACCACCTCTGAATCAGGCCAATGACCTATCTATTCCAGCATCCTGTTCTCACAGTGGCCGACCAGATGCCTGCGCAAGCACAAGAGCATTATTGCCTCCTGCAGCTCTGAGCAACTTGTATCTGCAGAATCACAGAATTGTAGAGTTGGAAGGGACCACAAGAGCCAATCTAGTCCACCCCCCACAACCTTGAGATGAAGAATCTCATGTCTACTGAGCTATCCCAGAAACATTCTGAATTAATACATCTGCATACTAAGAGCACCTGTTGCAATAGCAGAGTCCAAGCCAGGGGTAGGCAACCTAAGGCCCGAGGGCCAGATGCGGCCCAATCGCCTTCTCAATCTGGCCCACAGATGGTCCGGGAATCAGTGTCTTTTTACATGAGTAGAATGTGTGCTTTTATTTAAAACGCATCTCTATGTGAGGCATAGGAATTCGTTCATATTTTTTTCCAAAATATAGTCCGGCCCCCCACAAGGTCTGAGGGATGGTGGACCGGCCCACGGCTGAAAAAGGTTGCTGACCCCTGGTCCAAGCCTTCTGCAAGCCTACAGAACTTTGCGCTGTGGTGCTTTCCTGCTCTTTCCACACTCCAAAACTCCCACAATATCCATCTGGCTTTGCAGAAGTGGCTTTCAGGCCGTGCAAAAGCTCAGACATGGTGTGTGAATTTACAGAATAAACTGCTCTGTAAATGCAACCTGGATAGGAATGTGCATTCCTTCACCCCTCAAAATGTGCTGCATCTATGAGGCTGGCAGACTGCTCATTCTACCAAGAGGGGTCGCAGGCCCCTGCCCCCAAAGTCCTGCCCAGATGCCCCTCTCCATACTGCGAGGCTTCTCCCCACCTGCCCCCTAAGCATGATGGAGAACAAGAACCACAAAACAGCCCCCCCCCTCGCCTGCAACTGATTCAGCTCCAACTGCCAGGTGAACCTGAGCCAAGGGAGCAGTCTCTGCCCCGCCTTCTGAGCCCTGCCACCTGCCTGGCTGCACTTCCTTATTGACACAGGTAATTCCTGGCATCTGTTGCCTGTCTGTGTGTGCTGCCTGGTGGGAGGGGCGGGGGAATCTCAAATAATTCAGAGCAACACAAAACAAAGGACAGAAAAGGGAGGGAGGGAAGGAAGAAACAGCAGCCAGATGCACCCCCCACAAAAAAAAATAGTTAAAAGCGAAAAGGGGGAGGCACACAAAAGTAGATGGGGAGGGGGAGTACAATCTGAGCTGTCAGCCTGCGCCCAAACATCATTCACTCCAGCTTGCTTTGTGGTCTCTCTCTCCCCCCCCCCCCAATTGAAGAATGTAGCTGGCAGGGGGTAGGGAAGCAAGGGGCTGGTTAACAATAGATTCTTGCAGCCAACTTAATGCAAGCTGGAGGCTGAGATGGTTTTGTTCTCCATTAGCATACAGCTGGGCTGGTTAACAGGGTTGGGCTGAGGGAGGGGGGGAGGAGAGGCAGCATTCAAGCAACTTGGTTTCATCGGGAGGGTGGGGAGAGGAGGAAGAGAGCAGACACTCCCCACCCCCACCCCAGACATGGAGACAAAGGAGGGGGGTGCAGATGGGCCAGAGCCAGACAGAATTCAGCAGCCTGACCCTTGCAACTCTCAGTTCTATTTTCTTTTAAAAGCAACATTCTAGTCCTTATGAGTACACACTCAGGCGGATTTAGGGTATGGCAGGACTTGTTGGTGAAGGTAAAAGTGACTTCCAAGGAACAGATCCACATATAAGGAAGATAGTAAAGGTAAAGGGACCCCCCGACCATTAGGTCCAGTTGTGGCCGACTCCGGGGTTGCGGCGCTCATCTCGCTTTATTGGCTGAGGGAGCCGGCGTACAGCTTCCGGGTCATGTGGCCAGCATGACGAAGCCCCTTCTGGCAAACCAGAGCAGCGCACGGAAATGCCGTTTACCTTCCCGCCGCAGCGGTACCTATTTATCTACTTGCACTTTGATGTGCTTTTGAACTGCTAGGTTGGCAGGAGCAGGGACTGAGCAACGGGAGTGAGCAGGGATCTTCTGATCGGCAGGTCCGAGGCTCTGTGGTTTAACCCACAACGCCACCCGCGTCCCATTAGGAAGATAGGATGGTGCTTTTTTCATCCTACTTGGAAACCAGTAGCTTATCTTCAGCAGTGGCATGTATCAATTCTTGTGTGTCCCCCAGGAGTGGAATTTGGTAATTGTGGGTACAGAATTTGCCCTCCTGTCTCAATTCTAATGATTCTTCCTTTCCTTCCCCCCCTTTATTAAAAAAATCTAAGGTTCTAGTCCTTATTGGCTACAGGACCTAGTAATATCTCAGGAGCCAATTTTGCTGGGGGGGGGCAATGCAGACTCTGCTTTCCCCATTGGTACCAGGTGGAGGGGGAGAAGACCCTTTGAAGCCTGGCTTGGCTCTTCTCCCCCCCCCCAAAAAAAAAACAACAACCCACAGGAGCATGTGGGATGTGGCACCTGATGTCTACTGAATGTGTGGGTTAGTGCACATTCTTTCAACATGGGGGGGGGGTTAAAATACACCCCCCCCAAAATGTGGAACATGGATGGGGAAAGCGGAAACAGCAGCAGGGAGAAAGAGATCAGAGATCAGCATCAGCTTGCGAGCCTTGACTGGGAACTTCATTGAAAAAACAGGGAAATGTTTACATGGTTAGATCAGGCATGTGCCGTCTCCTCCAGCGACTGTGTCTTCGTTAGCCTGCTCCCAAAATAGCCCCTTAGCTAATCCTCCTGCTGCTATAAAAAGACCAGGAGGAGATTACTATTTTGCCATTTTTTTTTTTTTTACTGGACTGCTTTGGAACAGTTCATCCTGAACATGCCACCAGCAGCACCGAACTTGCACCCTGGGAGAGTCCAATGGGGCAAGAGGACCCTCTGTCGAGTTCTTCCAACAGGAAGAGACCCTGCAAGGCTTTGGAAGCCAGCGCTGGAGAGTTGCAGCAGCCTCCCTGCTTGGCTCCCCCGCTGCCTGGACAGGAAGGGTACAGCCTGTCCACAACCCTCAGTGTCACCTCTGAGAACAATCTTGTCTCTGCAGGCTCCCTGCCTCCCACCCTCTCCATCCAGCCCCTTCCTGCCGCTCAGTAGGAACCCAGCCAGGAAATTCAATTAAAATCTGAACAATTGCTCTTTCTCTCTGTCTCTTTCAATGTCACCCACTCTTTTACATGTCATTTACTTGTGTTTCTTACAGCTCAGCCATTACACACAGGCAGGTAGAATGCAGGCAATTCTGAAGGCCGCAGGTAAAACTTAACCTGGGCCTCCTTTGTTGTCCCGAAGATGGGGAGATGACAACATTATGCAACTGGACTGAAATGCAAGAGGCAGCCGGCCCTGGCATGCTTACGAGAGCCAGTTAGACTTTATGAAGCAACAAATCCAGCCCAGCACTCAAACAAATATACCTGGATGATGCACATGCATTTTTAAGCATGCACTTAAACGGACACAGGATATTGTCTGGGTTCTTGGTCCATCCAGCTCAGTATTGGCAGCAGTTGTCCAGGGTGTGTGATAAGAATTTTAAAGTCTTAGATATATAATAAATGTTCATAAATGTACCAACCAAGCACGTACATAGATCAGCACAGGAAGACCGACATGAAACCATTTTTGATTCCCAAACTGACTAAATGTTTTCTCTGCAAGGTCAAATGAAAATGGAAAAGCCTCCCCATTTTCTTTCCCTTCATAAATCCTGTCTTAAGGGTATGTCTGTCTGTGTTTGAATAGGGTGAGCCTGTGATCTGGCTCAGGAACTAAGTATGTATCATTACAAAAGACTGGCCAGTCTCCCCAGGGTATCCAATCAAGTGAGCATTTACAGGTAATCTGAGATAAACAAAGCACTCAGATTTCTGCTGTAGACAGCCTTTTCCGTGATGTAGGTATGATGTATCTGGGGGGGGGGTGGTCTTGGGTTACACCCCTTCTGTGATGTATGCATGATGTATGGAGGGGTGGTCTGGAGCTCCAGGGCAGGGAATTTAAAATTTCTATATAAGGGCAGGCACACCTTTGTTCTGGGTTCCTCCTCCTTTCCTGCATGAGAGGGGAGCACCCTGTTTCAACAGATCAATAAAGATCAAGCTTACTAGCTGCTCCTCAATATTCTCTGGTTGGCCTCTGTTGTTTTCTCCTACCAATAGGGAACCCACGTAAGGACTCTATATGGGCTCTTGGATACCCCATAAGGGAAAAGGGGCAGATTTTTGTTTACAACAGATGTCAGGCAGGGGACAGTCCCCAGGAATCGAACCTGGGACCTCCTGCTTGCAGAGCAAATGCTCTACCACTGAGCCTCCCCCACCAAATAAAAAGTTAAATTTAAGTTTCTTTAAAGCATATTTCTACCCAGCTCCCGTCAATGAATCCAAGCGAAGGCCACTGAAATTAATGGGGGGAAGTTAGTTATGACTTAAGTCCCATTGAAGTCAAATGCAACTGTCGCTGCTCTGGATCTGACCCAACGCGTGAGGGAGGTTTCAGGCAGCTTTTTCAGCTTCCCAACTGGGAAGCACCCTCTAAACTGGAGGCCAGGGCCCTCCCAGCTAGGATCCTGGTGCAGCTCTCGGCTGCTGCTGCTGCTGTTCTCCCCTCCCCATCCCAAGCGAGCTTTTAAAGCTTAAGAAAAAGGGTTTCTCTTTCCTCTCTGGTGCTTACTCACTGGGCGGCATTGTCTGAGGACCCTGGCCTGGGGACACACAGGAAACTTCATTGTTTCTGAAGGCTGCAATTTAAAGAAACACAGGATGCAAAAAAAGAAAAGAGCCCCGAGGAACAATAGCAGACACCCACCAGAATAAAGCCCACGACAATGCTGCTGCAGAGCCAGCCGGACTCCACTGGGGCAGCAGGCCTGAAGGGAGATGCCAGGACCCACAGACCCTGCGCTCTCTTAAAGCAGCAGAAACCTTCCAGCTTCTTGTTCCTTTGCTCCAAACTCTGCTTGGAGCATTTTCCACCACCAAGCATTTTCTAAAATATATAAAAGAAAACACGGTGGTCAATCCCTGGCCGGGTAAAGCAATGGGCCTCTCTTGCACGCTTTGAGCACCCACGTTCCCAGGCCAAAGAACTCCACCTCCGCTGCTGTCCGTGCAAAAAGCTCCTCTCTGCCTGGATCTTCTCTGCAACAGGAGGGAGCAGCCCAGGAAGGGATAAGCTTCCTTCAGCCCAAGGGCTGTGTTTGCTTGTGGGGCAACTCTTTGCGGGGCTGTGTGCCAGATCTGAAGCAGAGCAATGGATGCATCTCTTAACTTTCATGCAGCAGCCCTGCAAAAATCACAAAGGTTTCTACACTCTTTCTCACTCTCACTCTCTCTCCATCCAGGCAAACCAGGGGCATTAGTTCAAGGACACATTCCAGCCAGGCAAAAGGATTGGGAGAGAGCGCAGAGCAGGGCCAGAAGGAGGCAAAGACAACACTTCGCCCCTTCTCCTATATGGTGTGCTGTATCATACGCCACGTGGGGACGCAGGTGGCGCTGTGGGTTAAAGCCTCAGCGCCTAGGGCTTGCCGATCGAAAGGTCGGTGGTTCGAATCCCTGCGGCGGGGTGCGCTCCCGCTGCTCGGTCCCAGCGCCTGCCAACCTAGCAGTTCGAAAGCACCTCCGGGTGCAAGTAGATAAATAGGGACCGCTTACCAGCGGGAAGGTAAACGGCGTTTCCGTGTGCGGCTCTGGCTCGCCAGATGCAGGTTGTCACGCTGGCCACGTGACCCGGAAGTGTCTCCGGACAGCGCTGGCCCCTGGCCTCTTAAGTGAGATGGGTGCACAACCCCAGAGTCTGTCAAGACTGGCCCGTATGGGCAGGGGTACCTTTACCTTTTATCATACGCCACAGTTGTATGAAGGCTTGCCTGCTGAAACGGCAGGCTGTAGTCTTCATAGTGCACTGATGTGCCTACATTGGGTGCGTGGATCTGCAAGAACAGGACCAGAAGCATCCACACTCCTTGCCAGTTTATCCTGGACCTGGGGGCTGCACATGCATGCACATTTTCTTGCAAATGTCACCGGCATCAAAGTGCCTTTATTTCCCCATTTAATCCAGATTTGTCATTTCTGCAGAAAAAACAGTAAATTAACACCCCCACCCCAACACACACACACACGAAATAGTAGATCTATACTGAAAGTGGGCAGGGAAAAGAGGATGGTATATTTCGGTGGGGGGTGACAACTTATAGATGATGCACCTAGCTGCCCTCAATCAACTGCCGTTCAGCAGTGTTCTTTGTTAACCCCAGGAAGGACAAGGTTGGTTGGTTGATCAACCAGTCCTTTACTTATAAATAATAATTTATTATTTATACCCACCCATCTGGCTGGGTTTCCCCAGCCACTCTGGGTGGCTCCCAACAAAGTATTAAAAACACGAAAAAACATAAAACATTAAAAACTTCCCTAAACAGGGCTGCCGTCAGATGTCTTCTAAAAGTCAGATAGTTGTTTCTTTCCTTGACATCTGACGGGAGGGCATTCCACAGGGCGGGAGCCACAACCAAGAAGGCCCTTTGCCTGGTTCCCTGTAACCTCAGTTCTCGCAGGGAGGGAACCATCAGAAGGCCCTCAGCTCTGGACCTCAGTGTCCGGGCTGGACGGTGGGGGTGGAGAAGCTCCTCCAGGGATACTTGGGGCTGCCTCAGTTGTGTCTGGCAGACAGCAGCTGCAGGACCACAGCTCCACCAGCTCTGCCACTAGGTAAGCAGGAGAATGACTTAGGCCCAGCTGAGCAATGAGAGCCTGTTTCCCTCCCTCTCCCCCTGCCCTTGTACTGGTCCCATTTCTCTTTTGGTTTGTGATTCATTTCCCCTTCCTGGCAGAGGGAAAGGCCAAGAAGCTGCAAGTAGAGAAAAAGTCCCGCAAGAGGACTGGCAAAGGGCAGGGAGCAGGGAAGGCCCAGGGAGGCGGCAGCAGACGGGTACAAGGGGGGTGGGATTTTTCCTCTTCTTGCCATTTGCGGTCACATTTCACAGCAGCCATCGAAAGTATCTACAGGAAGGTGGAACACGCACGCAAGATTTATCAAGCCATGTGACCAGCTTGCGATTGCAGAAATCTTCCCCCTCCTCGCCCACTTCTGCAGAGACAGCAATCTCAGTTTAAGGAACTGAAGCAATTTAGTGTGATGAAATTAACCCCATGACCAGCCTTTCTGCAGAACTGCATGACGCACAGTCTCTCTCGCGCACCCCATTTTGATCTCCGGGGGAGGAGAATGTGCTCCCAGCTAGATCTGTCAGTGCCCCAGGGGCTCAAAATTGCCTGCTGTTACCTCGTGTTGCGTAACCTCCAGGTTGCAGAATCTTCGGGTCACGGCCACGGCAAACCTGGAAGTGTATACGCATGCGCAGAAGCGCTCTATCGCGCCATGTGCGTGCACAGAAGCGGCACCTCTAGTTACGGATTTTTCAGGGTGCGCACAGCACCCCGAAATGAATTAAATCCGTAACCAGAGGTACCACTGTACTTTGTAGATCTGTAGTGTCTGTGCTCGAGGTCCGAGAAGAACCGGATGTGATGCTTGAAACAAATTGGAACAGGGGCTGGCAAAGGACTTGGCTCTCGGAGAATCTGCTTTGGTTTTGAAAGGACAAAACTTTCTAGACCTCATGGTTGGGAAAATACCAGCCCTAGACCCTGCTGCAGAAATTGTACTGGGTCTTTGACCTCCCGCGACCTCAGATCAAGGCACCCCCACACTAACTCCCTCAGTTGTGAACCCCACAATCACCCACACATGCCTGAAAGCAGCTTTTCCACCAGTGAAATTAGTTCCTAATAACAAAAAAGATGAAGGGGGATATGTATTCTGATTTGTGCAGTCCTGCATAGAAGAAAAGTCTGGACTTCTCCCAGAATTATTATTTCCGAAGATTATCCCCACCTCTGCTAACACCTTTAGCACTAATCATGAGTGGGGGGAGGCTGCAGATTTAAGCCCCAAATGGCTCCAAGCAGATATTTCTACAATAATGCCTGCACTTTTGAAATTCCCACTGGATGGGCAGACCTGTCGGGCTGGATAGTTCTAGTCCCTTTTGCAGTCTCTCTCCCGGACAGCTGGAAAAGTCCCTGGTGCCAAGAAAGGGGGGGCGGGAGGAAGACATCAGCAGCTGGAGGAACCAAGTATTCTGCCCGGGGCATTGTTTACTGAAAAGACAGAACTCGAACCCAGCCCTTGTGTACAAAACAGGCTGACGCAGACATCCGTTTTGGAGCAGCCCGTTTTCTCTTTGCAAAAGGCAAAACCCTTTTGCAACCCCTGTCAGGCCCTTGGAGCGGGGAGGGGCTCAGGCTCTGATCTTGAGCCATGGGGCTGCAAGGCATTGCTAAAGAGACACAGGTGCCCCTGATCCTTGCCTCCCTCCCTCTCTTTCTGCTCCTCTGCTCTTGAGAAGCTGGAAGACCCTCTAATTTTAAGTGCTATTATGTTTAATAACCCCCCACCCCCAGTGCAGGACAATGAAGGGCCTTGTACAATTAGATGCCCACACATCTCTCCCACACACACACACCGCACTCCACAGATGCCTCTCCAGGACTTTGGTTTCAAGAGCTATTATGGAGCCCTGAATGGAAATGCCACATCGCCTAGGGCAGCCAATTAGCAGCGCTGACACTATGCACAGATCAAACCCTTCTGCCCCCCGCCCCCCATGGATAGGGTGCTGGCAAAGCATAAAGGCAATGGGAGAACTGGGCCAGGAAGCCAGCCTGGAAGGGGAGGCTGTGGCAAGCCAACCGTGCTGAACAAACTGCATGTCAGCAGTCCAGCACCTGCTCTGCACATGCAAGACCTCCTGGGTTCAATATCAGGGCAGGGACTTCCTGAAAGCCTGGAGTGCGGCTGCCAGCCAGTGTAAGCAACCTTGAGCTGCAGATGGACCAGTGGGAATGTGACCAGTAGTCACAGGTAGCCTTCTCTTTCCCACAGATGTGTCTAAACGAAATATTTTATTGAAGTAAATCCGACCAATTAATACAATAGGAATACTACAGCTACAAAAAAGCAGTGCAGTATACCTGTGAGAGTCTTAATATTCGTTCGGCAAAGGACTTGAGACCATTGGGTAAGCCAAAATTTTACATTTTGTCGTGGGGAGGGAGTGCTATGTGTCTATTTGCTGCATGTAAAATTAAATCCCAGAATTATTTTTTTCCAGGTCCTCCGAGCTTTGGGCAACATGTCATTTATGAGTTGTTGTTTTTTCAGCTAATGCTAAACTCCACATATTTACACAACAAAGCAAAAGTCGCAAATCCAGGAAGGTTTTCCATTTGGGGGCAACTGAGGTTCTGGCAGCTGCCAGCATCCATGTCAACAGCTCCTGAGGGCTCAAAGCTTTCAGCTGATCATCCCTCATAGACTTACTAAACAAATCCATTTGCCATGGGGGCTCTAGTTGAGATTTCTGCATTGGGGGGGGGCCCTCCCAACGCTACAGTTCTATGAAATTGGACTGGGATCCTTGATCATTTTGCTCATTTGGTGACAAGCTATAGTCCAAAATTTGAATACTGGTGGGCAGTTCCACCACAGGTGGGAAAAGGACTCCATAGGGTTAACTCCGCACTGTGCAAAGAAGCCCTTCCCTTGGCCTGCCCAGATCTCCTATCTCCCCCCCCCCCCTTTTAAGCAGGCCAGGCTTGGAGCTGTGCAAAAGGGAGGTGCAATCTATGCAAATTCTCCATTATCCTGGAATGAGGGTGGGGGCGCAGCTCTGGGAATCTCCCACTCCTAAATTTAGCTGGAATCGCTGGCACTCAGCACCCCCCTGCCCTACCCCCAGACCTAGGACTGTAGGGAGACAGGATCTGGGCTCCCACTGAAAAGTCCTTCCTACTCTGCACCAGCAAAGTGGCCAGAACTGGTTGGGAGCACCGAGTCACTGGATCCGGTCGGGCAGGGCCCACACCTGTGTTTGGAGTGTAAACAGTAAACACAGCACTGTTTCTTCTGTACACAGAAGCGCACCAGGCTTTGTGGGGCATGTGCGGAGCGCATGGCACGCACCCTAGCTAGCTATTAACCCCCAGGGCAGGGACTCCAGCCAAGGCCCTATGAAAATTTGGGAGCTGCAGCTGCTTAGGAATGCGCTGTCCCGAAGGCAAATGCATGGCTTGCGGAGAGAGGAAAGTCAGGGGAGGGCAAAAGAGAACATGGAGCAGGTCAGTCATGATGGGCGGGTGTGTGTACACTTGTATTCCATCACGTGTCTGGATGAGCATAGGATGTGGGACTGAATCAATGCACACAAAAGCAAAATCTCAAGCTCTCATGGCTTCTAAAGGCTGCTCTTGCACCAATCTCAGTTGGGACCACACTGGCTGGCAGCCAGGGTTTTGGGCAGGGGACATTCCCAACCCCATAGGAGATGCCAGGGATTTCCTGCATGCAAATCAGATGCTCTACCCCTAAGCTATGGGCCCTTCTTTATAGGAACCCATAAGGCTGCCTTATGCTGGATCAGACAGCTGGCATTGCCCACACTGACCGGCAGCAGCTCCCCAGGATTTCAGGTGGGGAGTCTTCCGCAGCCCTAGATGCTAGAGATTGAACCATGCAAAGCAGGTGGTTTTTTCTGCTGAGCTACAGTTAAAGTGGTCATTTTAGGACTAAGGAGCGCAAATGTGCTTTGGGGGTGGCAGCAGGGATCCTCTGCAGGCCTGACTCTTGGCAGCTCATTTTCAAGAAGATGAAGCAGATATACATGGCAGCCAGGGAGAATCTAGTCCAAAAAAAAATCTGCTTAAAGATCGAACAATACCCCATTCCAACGACCAAATCTTATGCCAGGAGGGCTGGCTATCCCAGGGCCGTGCCAGCTTTGTTTCCACACCACTGGACCCGGGGCAGCCCCAGATCTGTAGCTGGCGCTGCCTGCAAGTGGCAGAAAACCCAGACCGCCCGCTTTCCTCGGTGCTGAGGTCTCTCTTCTTCGGCTCTGCACACTAAGACGATTTCTTGTGTGATCCTGTTAAGGCAAATCCCTCGACTCAGCAGGAATTTGCTAAGTTTGGATTAGCTTGCCTCTGTATTCATCTCCTTCGCTCCCCCCAACTGCTCCCTGGCATTGCAGTCCTCTCCCCTCTCCTCTGGCTTCCAGAGTATTTCCACACTGAATCGGCCACAATTCTTAAGAAACCACTTCCAAAAAACAACAGCAGCAGCCCAAAACCACGGTCTGGACTCTCCCCTCGGGGCTAGATCATTGGAAGAGCTTCTGCCGGGGGTTGGTTTACAGGGGGATGCAGAAGAGAAGCTAGGAAGGGGAGAAAATGTGAGCCCTCATTGCCAGCTTTTCACCATCCTGGCACCCTCCAGATGTTCTGGACTATGATTGCCATCGGCCCCAGCCGGCATCGATGGACACACTGCAGAACACTGTCCCCCAAACTTGGTTTTCCAGCTGCTTTTTGGACTACAATTCCCATCATCCCTGGCCACTGGTCTTGCTAGGTAGTGATGATGGGAGTTGTAGTCCCAAAACAGCTGGGGACCCAAGTGGGAACGCTGGTGTAGGCCAAAACATCCCAAGGCTCACAATGGTAAAGTTGGAAATGATGGCTGGTGTGTGTTGCAGAAATGGGAGTTAAGTAGTCCAGCTGTTGGAAGTTTGGGTACAACTCACTTTAGAGCATATGATTTTTCTCATGGGTTTAAACCAGGGGTCAGCAAACTTTTCCAGCAGGGAGCTGGTCCACTGTCCCTCAGACCTTGTGGGGGGCCGGACTATATTTTGAAAAAAAAATATGAATGAATTCCTATGCCCCACAAGTAACCCAGAGATGCATTTTAAATAAAAGGACACATTCTACTCATGTAAAAACACACTGATTCCCGGACTGTCTGCGGGCCAGATTTAGAAGGCGATTGGGCCGGATCCAGCCCCCGGGCCTTAGTTTGCCTACCCATGGTTTAAACCGATGGGGTGAGGGACAGATATCTTTAACCTCTTGAAACAAACCCTCTCCTTCCCTCTCTCATATGACACCGATATTCTCGGGTTGCATCCTGCTCACAACTTCCTCCTCCTCACATTTCTCAGTCTTCAGAGAGCAAAGGAGCAAGCATGGCTGTCTTCTTCTTCTCTAGACCAGCTGGTAAGACTAGAACCACAAACTCTTTCCCCCAATTACAGATAGGTAGCCGTGTTGGTCTGCCATAGTCAAAACAAAATTAAAAAATTCCTTCCAGTAGCACCTTAAAGACCAACTAAGTTAGTTCTTGGTATGAGCTTTCGTGTGCATGCACACTTCTTCAGATACAGGTACAACAGTCTTTTCTTCTGTTAACTGAAAATTCCTTTAAGTGTTTTAAATTGGTTTTAACTGGTTTTTATCTAAAATTTTCCTATTTCTTGTAAACCATCATGGTTTTATAACAATCAAGCAGTATATAAATTTCATCAAAAACACTGGTACCTCGGGTTAAGTACTTAATTCGTTCCGAAGGTCCGTTCTTAACCTGAAGCACCACTTTAGCTAATGGGGCCTCCCGCTGCTGCCATGCCACCGGAGCACAATTTCTGTTCTCATCCTGAAGCAAAGTTCTTAACCCGAAGTACTATTTCTGGATTAGCAGAGCCTGTAACCTGAAGCGTATGTAACCTGAAGCGTATGTAACCCGAGGTACCACTGTAAATACAAATGCACTGAGCATCTGCAGGAAATAGCTATTGGTATTTGGCCAAAGTAGGACGCTCTTGTAAAGCTCTCACTGCCTAGTCACCCAGAGGAGATTCTTACTCACCATGCAGGCGATCAGGCTAGTCACCACTTACAAGCCTGAAACAAAGTTCATTGTGTTACTCCCCCCCCCTCTTTTTTGACCACGGTCACAAAGCTCACTTGTCCAGGCCTGCTCAGGGATGGTCTCAACCAACAGGGCACCAAGAGGTCATTCTCCTGACCTACCTATGTGTGTGCAATTAAAAAAAGACCATGTGAACCAGCATCCCCAAAAGGCTGGTTTAGGAAGCCCTTCTCATGATTTGGGGAATTAACTGGTTCTTAGGAATGCCAGGTCAAATGGAGAGAGGACTCATTTGCCAAATTACACATTTTGCTCATTCTGCATGAATAGGGTAAGTCAACTGCACTCGGCTCGTTTGTGGGTTTTAAAGCACAGCTAAGACCTGAACATGCTGCCTACTCTTTGCATTCAAACTACAGGAAGGAAGGATGTTCAGTTTTAGATCTTAACATCTCGCAACCACTTTTGCAAACAGCCTGAATGCAGCTAAAAGAGGAAGGATAAGCTTTAGGGAGATGTTTAATAAATGGCAGGTTGATGTGGGAGGGCAGAAAGACCTCGTGCTTTAGATAAACCCCTTAAGACAGACTTCCCCCACCTTCTGCTTCCAGTGTGCATACTTGGAAAACAAACATGCAGCTTTTCCCTTCAAACATTTGCAAATGGCTTTTTTTCCACATGTTAAGCTCTTTCTTTTTGGTCTCGACTCCAAAATAGCTCCCTATGATCTACGCACCAGTCATTTCCCTTTACACACAAACACAAGGAAAGGGCAGGTAGGCACATCAGAACTGGAACACACGGCAATAGTTTGAAAACAAGACAGTGTAGGAACTTCAGTGAAGCTGACATGATTTCCCCCCCTAGCCGGCTGGTTGGCTTCGCTAAAGAGGAGGCAATGCGGAGAGGGCCATGCCAGGATGCCACCCAACACACCATGGTAGGGCAGTGTGCCAGTGTAGCTGAAGAACAGTGTAGGTCAGCAGCTGGGACAGGCCAGGGGGAAAGCTGTTTCATCGACACAATCTTCATGGAGAGATTTCCCTGTGAAAAAAGGTTGCAGTGCTTGGAACTCTTTTGTTCAAAGAAACGGCAAGCAAGAAGCAACATGGGTGGGAGTTTATAGATGTACACAGGGCATGGATGAAGTGGACAGAGAAAAGCTTCTCTCGAACTCCAAATCATGGACATCCATTGAAACTGAAAGTTGGAAGATCCAGGATGAGAGAGATTCTTTTTCCATGCCTAGTTAAACTGTGGAACTCACTCCCGCAGGAAGCAACGACGGGTCACCAAACTGGATAACTTTAGAAGAGGATTGAGCAAACTCAAGAGGGAGAAGGCTATCAATTGCTACTAGACTAGGCTCTGCCCTCTCCCAATGGTAAATCTTAATAATAATAATAATAACAACAACAATAATAATATTTTATTATTTATACCCAGCCACTCTGGACGAGTTCCAACAGAACACTAAAATACAATAAGCCTATTAAACATTAAAAGCTTCCCTAAACAGGGCTGCCTTCAGATGTCTTCTAAAAGTCTGGTAGTTGTTCTTCTCTTTGACATCTGGTGGGAGGGTGTTCCACAGGGCGGGTGCCACTACTGAGAAGGCCGTCTGCCTGGTTCCCTGTAACTTGGCTTCTCGCAGCGAGGGAACCGCCAGAAGGCCCTCAGAGCTGGACTTCAGTGTCTGAGACCCTCGTCTCACGCAGAAAGAGAGCTTCCCTTTCTTCCTTCCCCCTGGGAGATCTTTCCTTCCCTGCCTCTCACAGGGGGCATTTAGCCAGCCATTCCTTCCATGCTCTGAAGTAGATCTTCACTCACCCCACCATCCCTGGAGGGAAAGGGGCTGCCATTCTGTGGTTCGCCTCAGATACCCAAATGTCTTGGGCTGCCGTGCTCTGCCTCCATGGTGAGAAGCTGTGATGCTTCTGAATCCTAGTTGCTGGAAGTCACAGGAGACGAGAGTTGCTTTGTGCTCAGGTCTGGCTTTGCTGGTGTCCCAAAGGCATCTGGTTGGCCACTGTGAGAACCGGATGGACCTTCTTCTCATGCTCTTATGATGGCAGAGTTGACTTTTGAAGCAGAACATGTGTACAATGGCAACGTACGTGAACTGAAGCGTGTCTTGAGTCCAGGGGAGACACCCCTCATCATTACAGAACGTGAAAAGGGATTCCACCCACATGTCAATGGCAAGATGCAATTGTGGCAATTCCCAAGGAATTTCCCCGCTCTGCTTGAAGCCTGTAAAAGGCTCCATGCCACAGAGAAGCTGTGCGAATGTGGAACAGAGAAGACAAGGAGGAGGAAGAGAGGCCCCACGGCTACAGTCAACTCGATTCCCCCCCCCCCCGAGAAAGAGGGTACATCATGATTAGCAAGAGATCAACTGTTAAAAGGTTGTAGGAAGAGCTTGGCTGCTGGATCCAGCCAAAGGCCCACATAGCCCTGCTTCCTGTTCTCCCGGGGGCCCAACCAGGTGCCTCTTGGAAGCCCACAAGTGAGACCGGAGCACAATGTCTCCCCACCTGAGATTTCCCGCAACTGGCATTCAGCCTGAGACCGACGAGGCAGGATGCAATCATGGCCAATGGCCACTGATTATCCTTCATGAATTGCTCTAATACTCTTTTCCAAAGCCATCCATGTGGGCGACCATCCCTACATGTGGTGTTGGCAGATTCCATAGCCACGTCATGAGAAGAGAAGACTCCCTGGAAAAGACCCTGACATTGGGAAAGATGGAGGGCACAAGGAGAAGGGGACGACAGAGGACGAGATGGTTGGATAGTGTTCTCGAAGCTACCAACATGAGTTTGACCAAGCTGCAGGAGGCAGTGGAAGACAGGAGTGCCTGGCGGGCTCTGGTCCAGGGGGTCACAAAGAGTCGGACACAATTAAACGACTAAACAACAACAAAATAGCATTCTGTGAAGAACTTCCTTTGGTCTGTGCTGAATCTCCCAGTGTTCAGGTTGTCCTCCAATGCAGAGAAAAGCTTCTCCCAATCCACTTTCACCACGACACGCCTCATTCTACGTACCTCTGCCACCATGTTCCCTTATTCACCTCATTTCCCCCCAGCAACCAGGAAGCCCAAGATGTTGTAACCTTTCCCCCCAGCAGAGTTTGCTCCCCAACCTGATTCATTTGGCTTTCCCTTTTCTGAACCTCTTCCAGGAAAAAGGAGGAAGAAAAGTCTGTGAGCCTGGCCGCTTGTCTGATCCAGTTCACAATGTGACATGCTCAAGTTTTAGATATATCCACAAAGGACCATCACCTGCTACTGTTGCAGCACATCAGCACTGATCTGGAAGTGTGGGAGCCCCGATCCACTTAAAAACAGAACACATATTGGGGTGCAGAGAGAAAACACTGTTGCAAACTTAGGCTACCTCCGAGCAAAGAGTCAGCTGCTATCTACGCCAGTGTTTCCCAACCTTGGGCCTCCAGCTGTTTTTGGACTACAACTCCCATCATCCCTAGCTAGCAAGACCAATGGTCAGGGATGATGGGAATTGTAGGCCAAAAACATCTGGAGGCCCAAGGTTGGGAAACACTGATCTACGCTACAAATCAGTGGAGCTTACAGGCTAGTTTTTAACTGTAAGAGTTTATCCCAGAGAATGCCGGGCATTTTGACAAGGCAGCCAGCTGATCGTTCTATTAGAGGTCCCTAGCTCTGGTCCTCCCCCCCCCCCCTGCACAAAACTACAGTGCCAATCACCCCTAAACTAGTCTAAGTCTGCACTGTAGCAAGGCCAAGATTTGCTGACCCTTCACAGCCCAGCGCCATCCATCAAAGGAGTTCCTTTGAACAAAGCTTTGGCTTACAGCACTTTCCTCATCCTGGTGCCCTTCAGATATTTTGGATATTTTGGTCATGCTGCCTGGGGCTAATGGGAGCTGTAGCCTCAAAAATAATCTGGAGGGTGGGCAAGGCGAGTTTACCGTCTTCCCCAGAGGCCACTGTATTATGCAAAACTTTCAGGATTCTGAAGGTCACTCAGCGTTTGAACCTGAGAATGCAAATCTGCACGGAGAGGTTGGAACATATCACCAATTCCCCTCCCTCTCTGCTGTGATGCAAGACGGGCTTTGGGAAATTCAGTTTGCCTACCCCTCAAGCACTGGAGGAGAGAGGTGTCACTCAGACACCCCGCCAAGAAGAGGCAATCTGGATTTTTGCCCCACTTCGCCCCGACACCCCCACCCCACAACATCTCTAGGCAACCTGACCTGGCCACTGTGAGCTCCGGCGAGCTCCTCCGCTCCGTTCCCACGGAAAAGCACCACACAAGCGGCTGCAGAGTCTTTCTGCCGAGTCTTTTCTCAGCCCCCGGGAGAAAAGGGGCTTTGTTAGCTTGCCTGGGGAGACAGCGTGAGAGCAGAGCCGCTAGGCTCTGGGAAGGCCGAGAGGACAAACAAGGCGGAACAAAAAACCCAGAAGAAAGACGGAATCCGTGAAGGGGGGAAAGGGGGCCAGCCTTTCCCAGGATTGTCGGTAGGTGTTTGGGGCATCGCCCACCTCTGGGCTCCCACACATGTGTAGCGGCTAGAGATCCATGCTGGACCGTCTCTGCTGTGTGGCCAAGACGCAAAGTGACCATGAGAAATGGCCCATGAGAGAGATGGGAGGATGCTCTAAAGACCCAGGTACCCAGCTGGGTCACCAATGGCTCAGCAATAGCAAGGCACTGCTGCCACAGGCTAAGGGAGTTATCACTAGGGATGCTTGAACCACTAGGGATGTTTTGCTCGTTCCTCAGTTTGAAGCAAACAGACCCAATTCCTACTCCCTGCGCAAGGGCATAAGGAGAGCCCTGCCAGATCAAATGCCCATCAAGGCCAGCATTCTGCTCTCTCAGTAGCTAATCAGGTGCCTGTGGGAAGTCAGAAAGAAGGAGCGACAGCTCTGTGCTTCTGCTCACCTTGGATTCCCAGCCTCCAACAGCAGAGGGAGATCATAGATACTGTGGATTGTGGTCAATGATAGATGCTTTCTCCAGGATAATACATGGAGCAGAAAGCAGTTGTCCTTTGGCTTTTGCACTCCTCTGAGTTCGGGGGAAACTGTAAAACTGGGGGTTTACAAAGTACTGCGCAAGTGACTGCCTCCGTGTCTCTTTTGCACCTGGTTTCTTTAAAAAAAATAGGGCAGCAGTAAGATTTTTCTGGAGTTGTGGCCGACGTGTGCAAGCTACCAAGTAGTTTACATGCACACTTCAGGTTCCCAGGCTATCATTTGTATAGATGCAACATCAGGCACTAATTTGATCCACAGGACAAAAGTGGATCAAACCAGTGCTAAAATTCACCATTAGCAATGGGCTTAGTCATTCTCTCTGTCCTGCCTTAGTTTCTCCACCTGTAAAAAGAAAACCCATCCTGTGTTGGTGTACAGGGGCAGAATGAAAAAAGAACCCGCATTTGGAGAATTAAGATGGTTGTATAAATAATAATTTTTGAGAATCGCTAGCACTTTAATGCTAATTTTTTAAGCCACGAAACTTCCCAATTATTCATCTCCAATTGTTTTGGGGGCATCCTGGAATTCCAGTCACAGTTTAGGAAAGGGGGGCACTTGGTGACTGAAGACATCCCCCCCCTCTTGGCTCTAAAACAAGCCTGAGAATTCTTTTTTTCCCCTCCCTCCCCTTTTTCTTTATGCAAATGAGGCTGGTCTTAAGTCTCTGCTTTACATCTGACAAAGCCCAGTGCAGCGACACAAATTGCATTTCATGCTCCTCAGTCTCCAATCTTCCTGAGAGAGAGAACACAGAGAAGAGAAAGAGGGAGGGAAAGATTTGGGGAGGAGGGAATAAACAGGCACCAGAACCTGAGAAGAGGGAATCATTAAAGCCATCAGTTTGTTAGGGAGCCGATTTAAATAATAAAGCTGCTCTCCAGCAGTCACACCAAGGGGGAACCCGTTGCAGAGATGCTTTGCCAACCTGGCCTTTTCCAGATGTTTTGGTGATGCTGATGGGAGCTGTGGTCCAAAACATCTGGATGGCACCACCACGTTGCAAAGCCTGAACTAAGGGACATGAGGCCAGCTCCACGTAACCTAACAATCACAGGAATGCTCAGCTACACAAGCCAATGTGTTAAATAAAATCATGATCATCATCATCATCATTCTACTTTCCACCTTGTGGTCTGACACCAGATTCAAACTGTTAGCCATTCCCCTTAGAATTGCCCTTTCATGCTGAGAAGCCTTGTTTGACAGAAGGACAGACAGTCCCCTAGAATTCCCTCAATCAAGCCTGAAAGTGGTTTTTAAAATGTAGCAGAAACCAGGGCTGATCCACCCATGAGACAATTTAGGTGACCATCTCAGGTGGCAGGATCCACAGGGACAGCAGATCCTGATGTAGATCTTCCCTCACCCCTTCTTCTCTGGTGGGGAGGGGGGAGGAACCAGTTTGGGGTCCACCTTGGGTGCCAAAATGTCTTGGACTGGCCCTGGCAGCGACACACACTGTCTCTGAAGTGCTATTATCACATCTGGTCTGTACTAGGACAGGAGGCACTTCAATCTGCTGCTGCTGGAAAACTAGCAAAGCAGTTCAAGGGTAGCATTCACAGCCACAGTGGCAAGAACCTCGTAAGGCTCAGGTGGGGCAATTGCATGCACATTTGCTTGCAGTGGTGCGGTGCAATGCTTTCTTGCTGGGAGAAAAGACAGGCATGCAAAGTTTTGAATAGAAACCTCTTCTGCTCAAAACCTTGCACACCTGTCTGCCCTAACAGGTATCCAATATGGGTGTTTGGGTGCATACACTTCCCCTTGACCAACTTTGTAGCAATTGCCTAGAGCAAACTAGACTCGAAGGGAGAACATGGCATCTCTCACCCCGTCCAACACCCTTTTCAATTTATCAGAGAATCTCAACTGATAACATTATGTTGCCCCTTTGCCTCCATTTGCAGGGGGGAAATGCATTTAGAGTAACTGACAGGGCATCCACACTCTGAAAAGGGTTAGTCGGGGAGGAAGGGACCACTTGAGCATGTGCAGAGTGCCTTTCTCTCACCATTGCATCAACCACAGAGCAGTTCTGCCTATTTCAGAGTAGGGATTGCATGTCAAGTTTCAGATACACACCTCTCTTTTTAAGCAAGCACTGCTGCAACGCGTGGAAACAATGAAAGCAACAAAACAAAAACCTGTGTGTGTGTGCACTCAAGCAAGCGAAATAAGCCTCCCTTGACGGAAACCATTTATAGGAGGGGCAGCAAAAGAGGGAGGGAGGGAGGCTGGCTGGCTGGCTGTGTGGGCTTGTGGCAGAGGAGCGTGCCTCACTTTCCCTCCCTGGGGGGCAAGGGCGGAGACGGCACAGATCAAGGCGCTGGGCTTGCAGTTACTCGCCAGCCCGCATCCTTCCTGCTCATTAGCACGCCGTTGGCACGGGCTGGCACCGTGCAGCAGCCGCCCACTCGCTGCAGGCAACCCGCGCTTTCTGGATGGGCGCTAGCGATCCGAGGGGCCTCTGCGCGCGCGGAAGCGGGTTCCCCGGGGCTTCCTTGCCACCACCACAAACTCGTTTCCAGGTCAAGGCTCAGCCTGGAAGATACGCTGCCCGGGAACACAGCACCCCCAAAAGAGGGAGTTTCCACAGCACAACCCCTCAACCTATTTCCCGACCCAAAGCTCAGCTTTGGCACCGCCAGCAATGCTCGAAGCCGAGTGTACCCTTGAGCATGCACAGAGTGCATTCATCCAACACCACCACAAGTCTTCCAGCAACAGGGGATCGGGTTTTTGTTTTGTTTTGTTGGCAGTCATCTTATTTAAAAATAAACGCACAGCATCCATCCCATAACTGGGAGGTGGGAAGAGACCCGCACCCGCGGCCCCATCTCCTTACCATGTCCTTGTTGCGCGAGATCCACGTATCCAGCAGCAGCTCCAGCCTCGACTTGTGGAACTTCTTGGTGGTCTTGACGCCGATGAAGACATCCTGGGGCGAAATGTCCTCCAGCTGCGGCCTGGCCGCCTTCCCTTCCTCCGGGCCGCCTCCCACCGGCGGGGCCGCATCCGCCTTCCCCCGGGCCAGCTTGGAGAAGTACGCGCTGAAGCTCCGCACGTCGTGGTGGCTCTGCCCCGAGGGCAATGCAGCTCGCAAGCCCGCCGCGTCGCCGCGGGAGCCCTCGAAGGGCTGCAGGAGGAGGCCGGCGCCGCCGCCCCCCAGGCTCAGCACCTGCCCCTTCTGCTGGTCCACCACCAGCACCAGGAAGCAGGTCAGCATGGAGCCCACCAGGGATAGCAGAAGCTTCTTCCCGCAGCTTTTCAGCATCGCGGATTTAGGAGGTTTTGCAGATTTAAGTGCAAAGAGCGGGGGGAGGGGGACAAGCGCTGCCCAGGTGCGCGCGAGGCACACCAGCCCTGCCAAGACTTCCCCTGCCTCGCTCCAGCAGAAACAGCACCAGCCACCCCGCCCCGGGTCTCCCCTTCCTCAAGCTCAGCGCCGATCGCTTCGAGGCAGCGACTCAGCCGCGATTTAAAAACTCCTCTCTCCGCGGCCCCGCCCCTTTGCTCTGAGTGGCTGGCTTAGGCCGCGCCCACCGAGGGAGGGGGCGGGCTCAGAACGTTGCAACATTGCGGGACGCGGGGCCCCCGGGCTGGAAGGTAGCGGCGGGTCTCCCACGTGGCTTAGCCTGGAAAAGCGGGGCGGGGGGGGCGGGGGGGGGGACGGAGGCTATTAAAGTGAGGGAGGGTCTCCCTGGTCGTAAAGCTCGGCTTGCAACAAGGCAAAACGACGCGGTGGGCTTTTATGCGGAAAGGGACCAGCCCACGTTTGGAGATAAATCGTGCTTTTAAAAAACGTCTTGGAAAGGCATTCTTCCTCGCGCCTTCCATTCGCAAAACAGCCACTAGAATTTTTATTTTTATTTATTTTTTTGTCTGCTTTGAAACAGGGAAAACAGACACACACGCACACCCTGCAAGCTAAAAGCCCGTTCTCTGTGCTGGACTCGGTGGAGAGCGGTTCTCTGAGCATGTGTAAAATGTGCTCCCTTTGGCAGCACATACACTAAAATTGGAAGGACACAGAGAAGATTAGCTTGGTCTGAAGGCAGCCCTGTATCAGGAAGTTGTTAATGTTTGACGTTTTACTTTGCTTTTATATGTACTGTAAGCCCATAGCTGTCAACCTTCCTCTTTTTTGCAGGAAATTCCCTTATTCCAGCGCCTTTTCCCACTGCTATCCTGGATTGTTAGAGATCCCATAGACTGTCCCCGGGACAGGTGAGGCTGCTGATCCCTTATTTTCAAATCTGAAAGTTGACAGCTATGTGTAAGCTGCCTGGAGTGGCTGGGGAAACCCAGCCAGATGTGCAGTGTATTATTATTGTGCCCTTTTGGATAGCTGTTGCAAATGGTGTGACTGCGTGTTAAGGGTCAGGAGCTTTGGGGGGAAAGGATGCCTCAATTTCCTTGCCCAAAAAGTCCTTCTGGGGAGGTGAGGAAGAGGCAGTCCAGATGTTCTGAAGCTCAGCAGGTTGGAAAACATCCCTCTGGAAAGAGTAGTAGGCCATACTCTGGGGCTAGAGGGTCAGATTCTGGCTGGATGATGGTCACCATGGATGGCTGCATGGTTTTCCTCCGCCTTCATTTTATTCCCGCTCCATGACCCTGCGAGGTAAATTCGTCTGGGAGATGTGACTGGTGTAAGTCACCCAGTGAGTTTCATAGCGGAGTGAGGATTCAGCATAAGAGGCAAACAAGGTGTGATTAGGTCACCCAAGGAGGTCTTTCCAAGGCTGCCAACAGGATTTCCTGGGCGTCAGACGCTGTATGTGGATTAGGGCCCCTGCACTCCCCATCCCACCCTATTGAGAATAACTGCTGCTTCTGTACATGCATCTTAAAAAGCAGAGACATCACCTTCCCGACAAAGGTCTGTATAGTTAAAGCTATGGTTTTCCCAGTAGTGATGTATGGAAGTAAAAGCTGGACCACAAAGAAGGCTGATCACTGAAGAATTGATGCTTTTGAATTCTGGTGCTGGAGGAGACTCTTGAGAGTCCCATGGACTGCAAGAAGATAAAACCTATCCATTCTAAAGGAAATCAGCCCTGAGTGCTCACTGGGAGGACAGATCCTGAAGCTGAGACTCCAATACTTTGGCCACCTCATGAGAAGGGAAGACTCCCTGGAAAAGACCTTGATGTTGGGAAAGATGGAGGGTGCAAGGAGAAGGGGACGTCAGAGGACGAGATGGTGGGACAGTGTTCTCGAAGCTACCAGGATGAGTTTGACCAAACTGCGGGAGGCAGCGGAAGACAGAAGTGCCTGGCGTGCTCTGGTCCAGGGAGGGGGTCACGAAGAGTCGGACACGACTAAACAACAACAAATGTACATGCATCAACTGTAGTGAAGCCTGCCTTGCAGGACTGCTGCAAATATAAAAGCGGGGATAGAAGAGGATAATGTTCACAACCTTGAACAGCTGGGTGGAAAAGCAAGATACAAATGTATGATGTCACATAGTGCAGAGTTAAACTATGGAACTGGCTCCCACAAAAGGCAGTCACGCCCTCCCCTTGATCATTTTCATTGTCCTTTTCCAACTCTACAATATCCATTTTCAAGTGAGGCGACCAGAACTGCATGCGGTCAGACCCATTGGTTCACCTAACTAAGTGTTGCAAAGGTTGGATTAACCATTAAGCAAAATAAGCACATGCTTAGGGCATCAAGGGAAGGGCGGGGGCACCAAAGAAATTTCCCATTGCCAGATTTTTAACGTTAATGGTCACAAGTTGCTCAGCTGAGCGTTCATTTTCTCAGTTGAAGTCTATTAAAAATCCCAACAGAACAACTATGCAACAAGGCAGGCTGGGTGCCTTATCTCTACCAAGCATAGAAGCAGATGTGTTACATAAGTTTTGAGAATCTAATCAAAGACTTTGCAATTAGAGAAAGTAGGAGAAAAATTATTAAATATAAATAAAGTGGAAGTATATAAAACCAAACATTTTCCATCTTACTGTAGGTTTCATTTCATTTCAAAAAATAAAATTTTATTTTATGGTTTCTGTTATGTACTGAGTTGAATAGGATCCAAACTGCAGCAGTCTGATTGGTCCTAGAACAATAGGATCCAAATTGCAGCAGTCTGATTGGTCCTAGAACAATAGGATTCAGAATGCAGCAGTCTGATTGGTCCTAGAACAATGCAGCAGTATGATTGGTTGGCAGGAACCACCCAATCATGCTCCAGATATAAGTGAATCCACAACCTGATTGGCTTACAGTAGAATTCCGAAATTGGCCAATCATGTGCAGCCCATTGTGTAAATAATGTATATGAAGCAGATACTTTGAGGGGACATTCATTCATTCCTCCTCACACCATGAGCTGAATAAAGAGCATGAAATCACTTTGCGACTCTGAGTATATTTCAGTTTCTTATTGTTTACAATTTGAAATAGATATATATATGGGTGCACCAAAATATTTTAGGTACTTGGGGCCTCTAAAGGTCTTAATCCATCCCTGTGTGTTGTTTACACTGATTCTCCAGAGTTTCATTTGGGACATGCCTGGAGATGTCAGTGGTTGAACCTCAGCCCCTTTTGCATAAGGGAACATGTGGCTACCCAGATGTTTTTGGACCACAGTTTTTATCAGGCTTGACCCTAGTGACTGGAGCTGCTTGCAGTTGGCATAAGACACCAACCTTATATTGATCATCTCTCCAAAGGCAGACCCTGATAGTCCTCCTTGAACTGACCAGGACTCTGTTACTTAAACGACTTGCTGGGCACTTTGCAAGGGACTTGTGCCATTTTAAGTTAAAAAGAAGAAATCTGCAGGCACAGTGTAAACCAAACATTTGCGTTTACCAGCCTGGCAAACAGATGTCTCTTCCTTAATGCATCCCAGTGTTATACGAAGATCATTTCTCAGTGGAAATGGAGATAGATATAATGAGCACAGTCACTTTGTGATGAATGAAAAAAAAATATATTAAGCTGCAGCAATGTGGTAGACATATGGCATGTTGATGAACTGGCTGTTTTTAGACCCATAATTACTCCCATTCCACCTGCCACATGCCCAGTATCTGAAGAAGTGTGTGTGCACATGAAAGCTCATACCAATAACAAACTTAGTTGGTCTCTAAGGTGCTACTGGAAGGAATTTTTTTATTTTGTTTCGACTACGGCAGACCAACACGGCTACCTACCTGTAACTAGTTTTCCAAATGTTTACTATCTTTTTTGCCACCTGCCATTGGCTAAAATACTGTTGTGCAGACCTCAATCTCCAAGTTCCAAGAGGCTCCGGGGGGGGGGGGGGGGCACAGAGCATTATCCCCTCAGTAGATCTTGCTTCTCCCTCAAGTTTCCAGAGGAGACCACTGCCCAGCAGGGAGCAAGGCCTCTGTGTCTCCAGCATCAGTCAAGCTCACACACAACAACAACTCCACCCCCCCCATTGTTCTCCATCCTAGGATGACTGTGGCATCTAGCCAGGTGAGGTGGGGAAATGCCCACAGATCTGTCTCTATGGCAACAGAACTCACTCTTTTAAGATGCAGATGTCAGTACTTAGACAAAGGAACTGGTCTGACAGGTTTCCTCTTATAGGCCCTGCCCTCACAGATTCAGGATAGCAAGTTTGGAAGGGACCCCATGGCATCATCCAAACTGACCCTGCCAAACTCATTAAAATACTATGATGTAAGAACAGCATTGATTCGGACTAAAGACGGCCAGAGGTGTGCCTAGGATGGCCCTGTATCCTACTTTACAGAGGACAGCCTTCTATTTGATGTATCCTTCTTTTCTCAATAGGTTTGTTGTTCCAAGCTATAAAATTATGTACTCTTTAAGCAGTTTAGATATCCAAATAAGCAAATAAAATGTGAGGGTATCGTGTTATTTCATTAGCTGTGCTGGCTGGGGCTTATGGGAGCTGGAGTCCAGCAGCATCTTGGGCCACAGCTTCCTCACTCATGATCTGTTTAGTTCAAGCTCTGGTTTTCCCAGTAGTGATGTATGGAAGTGAGAGCTGGACCATAAAGAAGGAAGATCGCCGAAGAATTGATGCTTTTGAATTCTGGTGCTGGAGGAGACTCTTGAGAGTCCCATGGACTGCAAGAAGATCCAACCTCTCCATTCTGAAGGAAATCAGCTCTGAGTGCTCACTGGAAGGACAGATCCTGAAGCTGAGGCTCCAAGACTTTGGCCACCTCATGAGAAGAGACGACTCCCTGGAAAAGACCTTGATGTTGGGAAAGATGGAGGGCGCAAGGAGAAGAGGATGACAGAGGACAAGGTAGTTGGACAGTGTTCTCGAAGCTATGAAAGTGAGTTTGACCAAACTGCGGGAGGCAGTGGAAGACAGGAGTGCCCGGCGTGCTCTGGTCCAGGGGGTCACGAAGAGGCGGACACGACTAAACATCAACGCCATCTACTTCATCATCTGAGTCAGAGGCTTCTTTATCTTCCTGATCATTTCCACCCATGTAGGTGCAGCTCTAAGATTCTATGATTCTATGGCACACAGTTCCCCACTATGGCAAGATGTCATGCATTTCTATTTAAAAGGCAGTGAGTATTCTAAATTTTGTGTGCATGCGTGCACACAATCACACACTAATGTTCTGCAAGTTTGCGTCCTTTCGTCTCTTCTTAAGTGATGCCTAAGCGACTACCCTTTATAGGAAGCCCCCAAAGGATGTTGGATTGCCAAACTTCCCCCTGTAAGAATCTTGGTGTATCTTCTGATTGGAGAAATGTTTTTAAGATTATCTCTCAATCTATGCATAAAAAGCTTTGTGTTTTGTTATTGAGCGGAAAGAAACTGCCGTGTTCTGAAGACCTTTAGCCAAACGCTACCTCTGTCAAAATGTTGTAATAAATGAGGTAGGCTCCATTAGACTCAGTGGGATGCACATCTGGGTAAAAATCCATAGTACTGCATTGTTAACTGGGTTAATTCCTTGATAAATCCTTTCAAGGCAGGGCTGTTTGCTAGCTAGAAGCACACTGTCTGTTGATAGCCCTGGGAGTTGAACATTTCATGACGAGCCAAGTCACAAGTGTGGACTCTATTCCTGGAATGAGCTGGACGCACATTTCAAGTGGGGAGGCTCGGAGATAATTCACGCAGGAGAATGAGCTGTGCTGCCAAACACATTTTGGTTCGGCCTCAAGCTCAGAAATAGCACAGAACCAGTTGTGTTCTTATAAGGCAGCCCTTCCCTGAGCTGGTGCCATCTCTGTGCTTTAGACCACAACTCCCATCATCCCTGACAGTTGGCTGTGGTAGATGCAGCTGATGGGAGTTGGAGTCCAGCAACATTGGGATAAGAGACAGCTCCTGAGGGAAAGCACAAACACGGCACCATGTGGGTGAGTGTGCTTGTGTTTGGTAATCTACTGTTGTGTTCATCCCCAATCTCCAGGCAGCAAGAGACTCCAGCAGTGCCTACGATTACTGCAGTTTTGGTTTCCTTGGAATGAAGGTCAATGGAGACTGTGGAGTCTTTAGGATACATGGTTTTCTTTATACATATATACAGCCTGAGTGTAGGATGGAAGGGCTCACAGCATTAACACCCAAAAAGATCCTGCTTCCCCATAAGGGTTCCAAGGGAACCCCAAGCTAGAAGCTTGGGTTCAGCACGGAGCAGACATGTCTCTATGTCCCCAGCTTCCAGCCTTGCTCAAAACTCACACCCAACTCTCCTATACACAGGTCTCTTGGCCTCTTGTTCTCCATCCTAGGATGGTGTGGCATCCAGTTAGGTGAGGTGGGAAAAGGCCCACCCCTTTGTCTCTATGGCAACAGAGCAAGTTCTTTGGATATGTCAAATCACAATACTTAACTGGCCAGCCAAAGCCATTATCGTAACAAAGGAACTTGTTCAGCAGCCTCTTCTACTAGATTCTAAGGAGGTCTGGAAGGGACCCAGCCAGGGTATCATCTAGACACTACATTATCTACTGCTGATTCTGCACACTGAATGATGATTGTTATAAATGAGTGCATGTCCTGAGGATGCATGCCGATAAGCTGAAGAGTGTAGTCAAGCAGACAAGCTGTTTTGGAAACAGCATCAGTTTCTCAAAAGCAAAAAGCATGCTTTTGAGGTTTCTATTCCCAAGCAGGCTTCTTGCCAACCAGTTAGGGAAATAAAGCCCAGACTTATTTATTTCTCTGGGAAAAAATCCACAAAATATCCCAAGTGCCTTAACAATATGTAGCACGCTTCTAACAATATTTAATGTTTCCTTGGGTGGCTGCATTCCAAACTCCTTTCTAGCCCTCATCAAAGCAAATGAGAATTACTATCAGCCGTCCAAGGCCATCGCTGCTCATTTAGGCAAGCAGATTCAATCTTAACGGTGTATCAAACAAATCAATGTGCTAAACAAAAGCCTAGATTCTCTCATACAATGCCTGCAACAATATATTGGACGAAAAGTTCATGTCCACATGAAGGTTTGGGCTGCTTAGATCTGGAAACCAATGTTGTCCAGTTAATAAGGGTGTGGGAATTTTCACATATGAAACAGAAGTGCTTTTTTTTTTGGTAAGAGATTTTAACACAAGGTGGTTCCATGTGGAATTTTAAAAGCCATTAACCTTTCACTTAATCTAAACTCATTGTGGCAAAATGCTGGTTCTTTTAGCAAGCTGGGGTCAAGGAGAGAGAGAGAGAGAGAGAGAGAGAGAGAGAGAGAGAGAGAGAGAGAGACGGGTGCAATCTTAATTTTTAGGGATTCTGTATTCAGAATGCTTAAAATCCCTGGAGGAAACACACTGCATGGAGCCTTATCTGCAGAGATGCTGAAATAGGAACGCAGATACAAATCAAAGACCCTTTTCAAAAGGACACCAGACCAAAAGGACGTCCTCTCTCCCAGTGCCTTGGCAACAGCCCTCTGGAAATCTCCCAAATGACTGGAGAAACATCAGACAGATGTTTGGGTCCCTGTCAGGCCAGCTGCTGCTTTCGCCACATTGCCAACCTGCTCCTTGCCGTTGCTACACAGTGTCAGCCACAATGCCCTGTCTGTCCAGCTTGGCATGTCCACGGTCTGTGGGCTGTCAGCTCCACAAAGCCTTCCAGTCTTCAAGGCCCCACATAAATGAATTACCAAAAGTTTCCCCCTTTGGCTGCAGGCAAAAGACAGTGATTGCGGTTGGTGTGCAGACCGTATTTTTACTGCGCTGGCTCTGGAGAGCACGCATGCCAGCAGCAGCAGGCCCTTCTGGAGGGCAGGAGACACCCCCTTTCATCTCTGACTAATTGTTTCACCAGAGGGCAGCTCCCTAGAGAATACGGTGGACTCCAGGCGCACGTCCCCTCCCCAGACTTCCCCTCCAGGCGTCGGCTCTGGTTTTTGGCTTGGGCTGAAAATGTGACTGTCTGCTGAACCCAGAGCAGATGAATGCATGCAGCAAAGGCCGTTGCCTCTTCTCCCTGCAGAACATCTTCTTCAGCACGAAATTCAGGACCCAAACCAGCCACAGAGATAACACTTTGCATTCAGGTACTGTGAGATAAGGGATGCGGGTGGCACTATGGGTTAAACCACAGAGCCTAGGACTTGCTGATCATAAGGTCGGCGGTTCGAATCCCCACGACGGGGTAAGCTCCCGTTGCTCGGTCCCTGCTCCTGCCAACCTAGCATTTCGAAAGCATGTCAAAGTGCAAGTAGATAAATAGGTACCGCTCCAGCGGGAAGGTAAACGGCATTTCCGTGCGCTGCTCTGGTTTGCCAGAAGTGGCTTCATCATGCTGGCCACATGACCCGGAAGCTGTATGCCGGCTCGCTCAGCCAGTAAAGCGAGATGAGTGCCGCAACCCCAGAGTCAGTCATGACCGGACCTAATGGTCAGGGGTCCCTTTACCTTTACTGTGAGATAACTGTGCACTGTACCTTGAACAATGACCCAGGTTCCAGATTCCTCTGCTGCCTCTCTTCCTTCAGCTGGGGAACTTGTTGCCTTCCAGGTGCTGTTGGACTCCAAATCCCATCAGCCCCAGCCAACATGGGAGTGATGGGCATTGGAAGGCCAACAGCTCCTTAGATTCACCATCCCTGGCCTAGCAGAAAACCTGAGGCAGGCCTGTATTAGGAGCCCTGCCAGGGATCTGTATATAACCTTGTAAATCTAGCAAGAGGCACCTGTGTGAAATCTGATTTCGGTACCCAAGGTTCGACCTGATGCGGCAGCGCAATTGCAAGTAGGGTTTGAGGCTACTTTCCAGGTACACTGCCTTTAAAAATGTGGGGAGGGGGGTCCATATAGCCACCACAGGTAATAACAGTTAGTAGGCTGAACCTCTTTCACCAACCTGGTGCCCTTGTGATGGTTTGAACTACAACTCCCATCAGCCTCAGCCACAACAGACAATGGTCAGGGTGATGGAAGTTGTAGTGCCAAACATCTGGAGGGCACCGAATTGGTAAAGTCTGGCTTAATCCCATTTTAAAGCATTTCGTAAATGATGCAGGCCACCGCTTGACATACATAAGCAGCAGGGAACTATGCATAGCTCCATTGGTAGAGCATGAGACTCTGAATCTCAGGGTCATGGGTTTGGGCAAAACATTCCTGCATCGCAGCGGGTTGGGCTAGATGTCCTTCATGGTCCCTTCCAACTCTATTGTTCTGCGCTATTGGAGGAAAAGCCAGCATGGTGCCTTCCACCTGGGATGTTCTGCATGCAAAGGAGATACTCTGTTTACTGGGTGACAGCCCTTCCCTGTAGCAAAAATGTTTATTTCGTGGCCCACGCAGGGATAAGGCTTCTCCTCCCTGCACACCAGCTGCCTGGATTGTAAGTGGAGTCTCATCCTGTACCTTACACACGAAAGGCAAAAACGTCGCAAATGAAGCCACTTGGTTCTCTACTCCGTATCCGAACACCCAAATATGCTGCTCACTTTGTTGTTATTTTAGTTGGGATTGTTTGTTTGCCCACACGGGGCGGCTGGAGACATGGGTCTCTCTGTGTGGAGCCGCACGCAGGACACGAGACAAAGGAACGCAAATGGCCCCCACCTGCCCCACCCTGCCTGCTGCCTCCTTGCCACCTGTCCTGCTTCAAAAGGGGTTTGTGGCTCAGTGCAGGATTAGAAAAGAACAGGTGGATGTGGCTGGCCTGGTTGGGAAAGGAAAGGAGAGTAAAAGAGAACAATGGATTTTGAATGCATGTGCAATGTTTGTGTGCGTTTTATCTGGAAGGACATTTTTATATATTTATTTCTGCCTTCCTAGAGTTTTGCCTTCTCGTTTGGGGTGGAGAACGATGCACAGATTGTGGCTGCGTATCTTAGAGGCCACATTTATACCATACAGTCATACCTTGGGTCCCGAACGCCTTGCGACTCAAACATTTTGGCTCCCGAATGCCACAAACCCGGAAGGGAGTGTTTTGGTTTGCAAACGCTCTTTGGAACCCAAACGTCCAACGCGGCTTCCGATTGAGTGCAGGAAGCTCCTGCAGCCAATCAGAAGCCACACCTTGGTTGTCAAATGTTTTCGGAAGTTGAATGGACTTCGGGAACAGATTCTGTTTGACAACCAAGGTATGACCGTATATTGAAAACTCTCCAATTCCACTTTAAGCAGTCATGGTCCCCCCCCCCCCGCCAAAGCATATTGGGAGTTGTAGTCTGTTAAGGGTGCTGAGTGTTGTTAGGAGACCTTCCTATTGCCCTCCCAGAGCTACAATTTCCCAGAATACCCTGTGAAGAGGGATGGATTGTTAAGCAACTAAGACATATGGGAGAGAGACTTTGGGAGCTGGGCTGAAATTCCCCCTCCACCATGAAGCTCACTGGGTGCCCTTAGGCCGGTTTCTCAGTCTGACCCATAGGAGCTAACTTCTAGGGACCAGGGCCCCTTCACTCCCCCAATAAAATATTTCAAGGGGCTGGGCTCCCCCAAATTGATTCAGCATGGCCATTCAAATGGTTTATGTGTGCCACATCATGTGACTGACTATTTGTGACAGGGCTTACCTGGGCCCTCCAATATTTTATTCAAGTTGGCCCCCCTGGTCTGACCTGCCTCACAGAGTCGCTTTTTGTGTGTGTGTGAGGCAAGGAGAGAACCCCATCCACCGGCTTGCATGGAATTAAAATACAGTGGTACCTCGGGTTACAGGCGCTTCAGGTTACAGACTCCGCTAACCCAGAAATAGTACCTTGGGTGAAGAACTTTGCTTCAGGATGAGAACAGAAATCGTGCGGCGGCAGCGCAGCAGCAGCGGGAGGCCCCATTAGCTAAAGTGGTGCTTCAGGTTAAGAACAGTTTCAGGTTAAGAACGGACCTCCGGAACGAATTAAGTACTTAACCCAAGTTACCACTGTATAGCCAGAGGTACCGCTGTATAACAACCTGAGGTACCACTGTATAACAACAAATAATTCAATTTGGTGGTGGTTGTTTCTAAACTGCTGAGCAGGTAATAAAGACAAAACAGCTAGCGAACCAGAGATGAGGTCAGATGTGAACTTGGAAGCACAACTGGATTCCAAACAATCCATATATATATGGTTTTACAATAAAATGTCATCGATCAAGACCTGTGGAGTGTGACATGCTTATTGCCAATCACATATACAAGAAAGAAACCTGATCAGGGGCACTGCCAAAGAACTGAACCGTTGAATACAGCACCAAGGCTTCTGCTATTGATGGCCTAATTAAGTGTGAGAGTCTGGAGGTCCGACACTGACATCACTTCTGTTTACATAGCAAGATACATGGGAACCAGACCTTATCAAAAGGATCGTGCTTAGCTTGGCCTCTTAAGAACCCTTCTGTGTTGCATTAGATGCTCGGGAAGAGCCAGAACTCAAACATTCCCTTGCAATCCCATCATTAATGGGCCTTTGGGGTTTTTCCAAGGAGGAACATTAGAAGAGCCTGCTGGCTGGATCAGGCCAAGGGCCCATCTAGTCCAGCATCCTGTTCTCACAGTGGCCAACCAGATGCCTGTGGGAAACCCGCAAGCGAGACTTGAGCACAGAAGCCCGCTCCCCTCCTGGGGTCTCCAGCACCTGGCATTCAGAATCAATATTGCCTCCAACCATGGAGGCAAAGCACAGCCATGATGGCTAGGAGCCATCAACAGACCTCCATGAATTTGTCCAATCCTCTTTGAGAGCCATCTAGGTTGGTGGTCCTCAGTGCCTCCTATTCCACAGATTCCACAGGCCAACTCTGGCCTACATGAAGAAATCGTTTCTTTTACCTGTCCTGAGTCTTCCAACATTCATCATTTTTTTCTTGTTGTATTTAGGTAAGAACTGCATGAAGGGGATGTACAGAAGAAGAAGAAGAGTTTGGATTTGATATCCCGCTTTATCACTACCCTAAGGAGTCTCAAAGCGGCCAACAATCTCCTTTTCCTTCCTCCCCGACAACAGACACTCTGTGAGGTGAGTGGGGCTGAGAGACTTCACAGAAGTGTGACTGGCCCAAGGTCACCCAGCAGCTGCATGTGGAGGAGCGGGGAATCAAACCCACTTCACCAGATTACGAGTCCACAGCTCTTAACCACTACACCACACTGGCTCTCAGTCTGAAGGAGGCTGTGTGAGACATAGGGAAGGGGAGATCTCTCAGGGTGAGAGGCTGGGAGAAGAGAGGGAGGCTCCCAGGTAACAGCTAGGACACACCTTTTCTGTATGGGACAAAAGTTAAGAAACATTTGCGAGATAGGATCCTTCCTGTATTCTCCTATTTCTTTTCTTTGTTATTTTCCATGTAGATTAGCTTGCCTTTTTCGTGTTGTGAAAAGTGTTGATATAACTTTACAGTTGTACCTTGGATCCCGAATGCCCAGAAACTTGGACGTTTTGGCTCCTGAACGCCGCAAACCCGGAAGTGATTGTTTGCGAATGTTCTTTTGGAACCCGACGTTCAACAAGGCTTCTGATTGGTTGCAGGAGCTTCCTACAGCCAATCAGAAGCCATGATTTGGTTTTCGAACATTTTGGAAGTCGAACGGACTTCCGGAACGGATTCCGTTCGACTTCCAAGGTTCGACTGTATTTTAAAAGAAAGAGAGAAAGAAAGGTAGGTAGAAAAAAAGAGAGAGTAAGTAAGTAAGGGAAGGAAGGAAGGAAGGAAGGAAGGAAGGAAGGAAGGAAGAAAGAAAGAAAGAAAGAAAGAAAGAAAGAAAGAAAGAAAGAAAGAAAGAAAGAAAAAAGAAAAGAAAAGAAAAGAAAAGAAAAGAAAAGAAAAGAAAAGAAGCCATTTCTTTTATCTTTCCTGAGTCTTCCAACATTCAGCATGATTGGATGCCAACAAATTCTAGTGTTGGAAGAGAGGGAGGAAAACCTTTCTCCACCTGCTTTCTCCATGCCAGGTGTCATTTTATAAACTTACAAATTTCGATCCTGCCGCTAAACTTCCTTCATGTCAATGGGAGGCGATGTCCCAACGGGCAGCAGTGAATGGAACAATCCGTCCTTGTATGAAGGGAAGGTTCCTGGAGGGGGAAAATTCTCTACGGAAACGCAGAGTGGTGGCATTGAATAGGCCCCTCAAAGAGGAGCCTGAGAAAGGTTGGTGAGGAGACCCAGAGAAAGGGAGGCAGGAGGGAGAGGGAACAACGGGGGGGGGGCAGTCTATTGAAAAAGGAGAAGAAGAAAAAGCTGGAGAGGATCCCCATTGTGTCCTCAGCACAAAAAAAGGGTCACCAACAAGTTAAACTGGTTAATGTATTGGGGCGGCTTCCTTAGCATCCTTGCATGAAAGCCAAGCAGAGCGAGACAAAAGCCAGAGAGAAGCATTCTTGGTCTCTCTTTAAAAGGATTTCGCTTCTTTTCTGTCCCTTGAATGGAATTCAGTGGTGACTCCTTCAAGGCTAAGATTTCTCTCTCTTTGGTGGCAGGAGTGGGTCAGCCCCCTGGCCCAGCACATTCTTCTCTCCCCGGCAACGGCAAACAAGCCCCTCGCAGAGCTGCCATTGCGGCCGCCATTGTTGCCGTGGGGCGGGGGAGAGGTGGGTCGGAGGGGCGCAAATCGGCCCACGAAAGCTTTTGAGCCCGCCTGAAAGCGGGTGGCGTAAGGTGGGGGTCCCCCGCCCTGCCTGGTTTCTCATGCATGTCATTCAGGGTGACTTTTCACATCAGAAGTGGAAAAATAAATAGGCAAGCGGGGGGAAGAGGAGGGAGATGGTGGCTGTCAGATGCTCTGGCCTGGTATCTCAAAGGCTTCGCTTGCTCTGCCTTAACACTTTCGTAGCTGGGTGCTATCAAGAGACAACTGCCGCCAGCCAGTGCTGGCTCCAGAATTTTCCCCTGCTTCTTCTGACACTCTTGTGTGCTTCTGCAATATGGTGGGGACCTCCAGTGCCATCACTGTGCCATCACCTGCCCTGTGTCAGAAGCAGTGCCCTTACTGGAACGTCCCATGCGATTTGGCTCCTAGTCAAGCAGGCTCAGCTTATGCTTCATCCCTTTAAGGGTTTTGTCCAATAAGACAGTTTTATTTCATAATGCATTTGCACTCCCAACTCAACCTTCCAAAGGGAGCATGAAGTGTTGCGGAAAGGAGAGATAGCAGAGGAATGTCACAGTGAAACCAACAGAATGCAGTTTTAGCTATAAGCTAAAAAATTGTGTGTTGAGCACACCATTTTGATGTATCCTTTCCCAGATAGATTTCTGACCCCTGTTTATAATCCAGCAACATCTGGAGGGGCCAGAGGTTCCCCTGTTCCTGTTCTATGCTGGCTGACAGCTCTAGTCACTGTTATAATTTTTCTCATGACATCACAGTTTTAGAAGACTTCCCCAACCCTACCTGAAGAAGCCAATGGTTGAATCTCGTGTCCTTTCTGCTGTCAGAGCAAGTGATCTGCCACTGAGCTACAGCCATTCATTTTTTGCTCACGAGAACATAAGGCTTGGCACTCTCAGATAACTGGTTTGGAATCAACAATTTATTTAACCAGCATGCTGTGGGAATATTGGCTTTGTCTCAGAGGCCATCTGAGCTTCCACTAGGGAGTAGAGCTGGCTAGGTGTCCAGCAATATGCGGGTGATACCCAGCTCTACCTCTCTTTTAAATCGGAACCAGTGAAGGCAGTGAAGGTCCTGGAGGCGGTTGGAGGATGGATGGCAGCTAATGGATTGAGGTTGAATCCTGACAAGACAGAAGTACTGTTTTTGGGGGACAGGGGTGGGCAGGTGTGGGGGACTCCCTGGTCCTGAATGGGGTAACTGTGCCCCTGAAGGATGAGGAGTGCAGCCTAGGAGTCATTCTGGACTCACAGCTGTCCATGGAGGTGCAGGTTAATTCTGTGTCCAGGGCAGCTGTCTATCAGCTCCATCTGGTACGCAGGATGAGACCCTACCTGCCCGCAGACTGTCTTGCCAGAGTGGTGCATGCTCTAAGCAAAAACATGGGCCAGTGAGGGGTGTGGGCTGGAGAGAGATCTGAGGGCCACCTCAAGAGACTCCCAGGGGCCACATTTGGTAGAAGGCAAATTCCTCTTCCCATCTGGGGTTGGGTGGAGGGGCAATGCCATGGCAGTCTGCGCTGCTGTAGCAGAGTTTCTTAAGAACCCAGTGCCCGTGTTTATTGGGGGTTAATCCAGCTGCGCCTTTTGCCAACAGTTTCCTTTTGGAAATGAGTGTTTTCACCCAGCAAAGAATGACAGCAAAGAACTCAGCCAACAGTGACCGCCTTCTTGAAATGATCCCAAGGCATGCTCCCAGCCCTGCTGGGACATGCAGCAAAATCCAAAGGCAGCACGTTGCTTAGAAGGAAACGCTCTCTGTCCTTCATTCTTTGCCTTAATTAACTTGTTTAGCTTTCTGTTGTTGCCAAGTGGGAGATACCGGTGGCCTTGTCCACACATGCAGCTTGCATCTGTGGCACGATGGCTCCCCCAACATAGAAGAAAACGGCAGTGCTTTCAGCGAGCATCCATAAGGACTAGAAAGTTGTGCTTTTCAAAGGAAGCTCAGATTTCTGGGGAAGCTGCCTGCTTAGGAACAACAAAGCTGCATTATACTGGCAAATCACCAGTCCATTGAGCCGCAGTATCAGTGCTGTACAGGAGGAGGGAATGCAGATTCAGGGCTTTTAAAAAAAAATAGGGCAATAGCAGTGATGCCATTTGCCAGAGTATTCAATGGACCGCCCCTTGTTCCAGCAAATGAATGAGGTGAATTTTTCCCCCATTAGGAAATATAGGTCTTTTTCAACAAAAGCCATTTCCTGACTCTCCTTTGTATAATGTTTCCACTGGAACAGCCTGTCCTAAAGCCTTTTTTTGAACACACTCAAATTCTGTATTTACTCTGCAGAATAAACCTTTTACTCTAGGCTGATGTATGCCAGCATTTGCTAATGTGCCACCCGCAGGGTCCCCTCCCCCCAGCCCATTAATTAATTCTGTTGCAAATGGGTCCAAGGGCTCCCAAAGGGGGCCGAATCCTGTATCACACTCACAGGGATGAACAGAACATCTGGGAAGACATGCCTAATCCTTAGGCCTGCTTCTCCTTAAGAAAAGATATTTCCTTTTTCTGTCTTGCAAGCAGATAAAGGCTCTTTCATAGTTTTATTTTTGCATCCAGAGCCTGCCGGCTACACTTGATAGGCAGCCCAAATACCACTCTGTTTCCAAGAGACAGAATAGTCGGCCTTCTCCTGACGATTTCCTATCTCCATTTTGCCACAGTGTGAAAGGAGATGTATAATGTTTTTATAGGGTGGGGGGCGAACTTAGAAGCTGTAGTCAAGCCAGATGTGTCTGACCTCTCCAGGGTCAAGTTTGGAATAACAACAAGTCACAGTTCTGCAAGTCTGAAGCCTCCACCAGCTGTGCCCAGTGCCGATTGGCTGTCTGCTGTGATGTCAGCAGGAAATCTCCCCAAGCCAATTTTACAATTAAAAAAAAGGAAAAAAAAGCTTTCTTCAAAATCATTCCGGTGGCAAATTAACCTTTAAACATATGCCTATTCAGATTTAGTTTAACAACTAATCCCTCTTCCCAGGGAACTCTGGGAATTGTAGTTCTGGGAAGGGATTAGGGGTCTCCTGAACACCCTTCAGTGCTCCTAACAACTACACTCCCCAAGATTCTTTGGGGGAAGTCATGAGTCTTGGTTGACCACAAACTTGACATGAGCCAACAGTGTGACGCGGCAGCTAAAAAAGCCAATGCACTGAAAGCATTTGCAGATGACCTAGTTTTAACCCTACAGGAGCCAGAGCCTAGTACTAAAAGGGTGTTGCAACTGATTTATGAGTTTGGTCGAGTGGCGGGATTTAAACTTAATAAGCAAAAAAACATCATGTTTGCTGACTGGGAAAAGTTATGGACCACAGGTTTGAGATTTACGGCATGTAATGCCTTGAAAGAAAACATTATGAAAATGATATATAGGTGGTACATGACTCCAGTCAAGCTTGCAAAGATATACCATGTGTTTGATAATAAATGTTGGAAGTGTAAAGAAGCTGAAGGAACATTCTTTCACCTCTGGTGGACTTGCCCTAGAGTGAAGGTTTTCTGGGAAATGATTTATAATGAACTGAAAAAGGTATTTAAGTATACCTTCCTTAAGAAACCAGAGGCCTTTCTCTTAGGCATTGTTGATCAGAGCGTGCAAAAGAAGGATCGAATCTTTTTTATGTATGCTACAACAGCAGCAAGGATACTCATCGCTAAAAGCTGGAAAACTCAAGAATTACCCACACTGGAAGAATGGCAGATGCAACTGATAGACTATATGGAATTGGCGGAGATGACTGGCAGAATCCGAGACCTGGGAGAAGAACTGGTGGAGGAAGACTGGAAGAAATTTAAGGACTATCTACAAAAATATTGTAAATTGTATGAATGCTAAGAAAGATGTAAGATTAGCAAAAACATGGCTTCAACAAACTAGGTATAAAGAATATAAATTTAAATTTAATTGGAAGACGAAAAGATAAATTTTGGATAAGTAACATTTTATGATTAAGTTTCAATAAGAGTATGTTAAATCCCAAAATTTGAGATATTAATATTGGAAAATTATATTATATGAATTAAACCAAGTTAATAATTTGCTGGTAAAATTTATGAGTTTAGAAAGCAGGAACAAGGGTTGTGAGGAAGTCCAAAGATGAATATGAAATGTGGATATTGGAAAAGATTGTGTTATTATCTATGTATTTTATTGTTAAACTAAAATTTAATAAATATTATAAAAAAATAAAAATAAAAAAGCCAATGCAATTCTGGGCTGCATCAATAGGAGTATAGCATCTAGATCAAGGGAAGTAATAGTGCCACTGTATTCTGCTCTGGTCAGACCTCACCTGGAGTACTGTGTCCAGTTCTGGGCACCACAGTTCAAGAAGGACACTGACAAACTGGAACGTGTCCAGAGGAGGGCAACCAAAATGGTCAAAGGCCTGGAAACGATGCCTTATGAGGAACGGCTAAGGGAGCTGGGCATGTTTAGCCTGGAGAAGAGGAGGTTAAGGGGTGATATGATAGCCATGTTCAAATATATAAAAGGATGTCACATAGAGGAGGGAGAAAGGTTGTTTTCTGCTGCTCCAGAGAAGCAGACACGGAGCAATGGTTCCAAACTACAAGAAAGAAGATTCCACCTAAACATTATGAAGAACTTCCTGACAGTAAGAGCTGTTTGACAGTGGAATTTGCTGCCAAGGAGTGTGGTGGAGTCTCCTTCTTTGGAGGTCTTTAAGCAGAGGCTTGACAACCATATGTCAGGAGTGCTCTGATGGTGTTTCCTGCTTGGCAGGGGGTTGGACTCGATGGCCCTTGTGGTCTCTTCCAACTCTATGATTCTATGATTCTATGAGTTTTTAAAGTGGAATGATATTGCTTTAAAAGAATAGTGTGGCTGAGGACCGGGCAGCCTTCCTTTTGTTGTTGTGCCTTGGAAGGAGTCGAGTGTGAGTTCTGCTGAGAGTTTTGTGAATGTATGTTTCTCTATAAATTTGTTGATTTGTTTACTGGTTGGAGCGTTGGACTAGGACCTGGCAGAACAGGGTTCAAATCCACATGTCAACCATGAAGCTGGGTGACCATGGGGGCCAGTCACTCAGTCTCAGCCTAACCTACTTCACAGGGTTGTCGTGAGGATAAACAGGGCAGGAGGAGAACTATGTGGGGTCAGAAATTATTAGCGATCCTGTTTTTATATAAAATAACCAGATATATTCGCTTCTGTATAAAATTGTGCTTGCTGTCTCTGTTTCCCTGCTGGAAATTGTGCTTGCTGTCTCTGTTTTCCTCCCCTTTCTTTGGAGATGTTTGTGCGCTTTATTCAATTGAATAAACAAAAGTATATTGGATCTCCTGTCTACAGGCTCTTGTTGGCATTAGCAGCGCCTGGGACAATAAAAAGGTCTGATTAGCAGACCCAACAACTTTGTGCACCGCTCCAAGCTCCTCAGAGGAAAGGTTGTATGTATATGCGTTAAATAAACAAAACAAATATTTACACCCCGGACCTTCAGCAACAAAGGGTTCCCTGTACATTTATGGTCTTCAATGGTTCTTGGAATGTTTGCATTGTACAGCACACATGTTGCGAGCTTCTTTGAAATCCTCCTCCGCTCCAATTAACTTTTCACATTTCCTTTGATTTACAACTTGTTATTATTATAATACAATGCTATATAGTTCAGTGAACATATTTAATATGAAAAGGTGTGCGATTTGTACTTCACAGCTAAAATAATTCCAATACATAAATTAGCACGTTTCATATAAACGCTTTCCATCTTATTTAATTTTGGGGGCTGGAGGCTATTATCAGGGATCGAAATGTTAGAAATGAAATAAACAAATCTTTGTAGGCTGTAAATAGTAAGAAGGTTGATATACACTACAGCATGATTAAAATCTTCCCCAGAGGTAATAATGTTTTAATCTGAAGAGTCTTTGGATAACTTTCGCTTTTCCAGGTGTTGATGAGGTGAAAAAGCTGGAGGGGCAGGGGGCTACTTCAAAGCATGAAAGTTGGATGAATGGGTGAGCCTTGAATTACAGTACAGATCACACAAAACATAAACTGTTAGCATTTAAATGCAAGGGCAGAAGTTAACTTCAGTTAAATGCTCGGAGCGCACCTTAGGTTGAAAAGTATTCAGACTCAGGCTTAATATAAAACAAGAAAAGGTACCCCTGCCCGTACGGGCCAGTCTTGACAGACTCTGGGGTTGTGCGCCCATCTCACTTAAGAGGCCAGGGGCCAGCGCTGTCCGGAGACACTTCCGGGTCACGTGGCCAGCGTGACATCGCTGCTCTGGCGAGCCAGAGCCGCACACGGAAACGCCGTTTACCTTCCCGCTGGTAAGCGGTCCCTATTTATCTACTTGCACCCGGAGGTGCTTTCGAACTGCTAGGTTGGCAGGCGCTGGGACCGAGCAGCGGGAGCGCACCCCGCCGCAGGGATTCGAACCGCCGACCTTTCGATCGGCAAGCCCTAGGCGCTGAGGCTTTAACCCACAGCGCCACCTGCGTCCCTCCCATAAAACAAGAAAGCGTATGTTTATTAGTAGCCATTGATAGCTCAGACAGTAGAGCAGGAGGCTCTTAATATCAGGAACATGGATTCGAGCCCCAGGTTGGGCAAAAGATTCCTTCATTGCAGGGGTTGGACTAGATGACCCTCAGGGTCCCTTCCAACTCTACAATTGTATGATTCTATCTTAAAAAGCAGAGACATCACCTTGCTGACAAAGGTCCGTATAGTTAAAGCCATGGTTTCCCCAGTAGTGATGTATGGAAGTGAGAGCTGGACCATAAAGAAGGCTGATCGCCAAAGAATGGATGCTTTTGAATTCTGGTGCTGGAGGAGACTCTTGAGAGTCCCATGGACTGCAAGAAGATCAAACCTCTCCATTCTTATGGAAATCAGCCCTGAATGCCCACTGGAAGGACAGATCCTGAAGCTGAGGCTCCAATACTTTGGCCACCTTATGAGAAGAGAAGACTCCCTGGAAAAGACCCTGACGTTGGGAAAGAGGACGACGAAGGAGAAGGGGACGGAGGACGAAGTGGTTGGACAGTGTTCTTGAAGCTACCAGCATGAGTTTGACCAAACTGCGGGAGGCAGTGGAAGACAGGAGTGTCTGGTGTCCATGGGGTCACGAAGAGTCGGACATGGCTAAACAACAACATGACTAAAGGAAGTTCATTCTTGATAGGAAAGAGTTCCATGCTTGCCCCTTTGTTCTCAGAAGGCAGATCCACAATGACCTCTCTCCTCTTGTCCAGATATTTACCCTACTTTTCCGTGTATAAGACGCCCCCTATTTTGGGGGACTCAAATTTAAGAAAATGGAGGGAGGTGGCACAGAGTTGTTGATCTTTTCTTGCGGAGGATTGCCCTGAGTTGTTGAGCTCACCCACACATGTTGCAAAATCCACCTCTTGTCTGTCCCCTCGCCAACACAAGCTGCCAACCAACCACCCAATTACTGCAGCTTCAGCCAATCAACACCAGCCATTCACGCAGCAACCAATCACATGCACAATGGCCGCTAACAGCTGTGGCAGCAACCAATCAAACATCCGCCCTATGCACTACCCGTGTATAAGACGACCCCCATTTTTTAGCATTATTTTTAAATAAAAAAACCTAGTCTTATACACGGAAAAGTACGGTATATATGAATTTCTCCCCCAATTTTTCAGAAACAAGACATATCAGTCTAAACACCAAAGAGATAAAGAGAAGACAGCATAGCAATAAAGGTACAGGGATAATCTGGAAAATTGAAGGCTCCGTGCTCTATCTGCAAACCCATCTCAACGATCTGAGTTGCACCCAAACTCCCAACACATGCAGGAAATTTGATAGGTGCAGCCTTTAGTTGTCTGCACCATCATTGACTAAGAATGTGTTCCATGCTGGATGGACCTCCAGGTCATTTTCAGATCTACTGGCTTCTTCCTTGCCCAAGCCTGGATCCGTTGCTCTGATTGCATTTCTCCAGTTCCATGAGGAAGCCCTTGTTTGGGACCCAGCCCAGCCCACGGAGCACATTTCGCCTGCGCAGTTAAGCAAAGGGAGCAATTAACACTGGAATGTGGGCAACGGGCCACTTTAACTGTTGCCTTCAAGAGGGGCTTAGTCAGTTCCTGGCAGATACTTGGGCCCTGATTACACTGGAGGGCTGACATTTGCGTTCTCCCTTAATCATGCTAACCTTCAACGTTTTTTAAGGGCTTTCGAGAAGCAGAAATCCTTGGTGGAATCTTCTCCTTCAAGTCATCTCCCTGCTCATGTTGGAAACGACACAAACTGTTTTTCCCACCCAAAAGGGAGCCAGTGAAACTTGCGAACATCTCAGCACCTCTGAAGGTTTTGAGCCAAATTAACGCTCGCTTTTGCAAAGGAGCTGCAGAGAAAGGACTTCTTTCGACCATGTAAATGGTTTACGGAACTCCCCGCCACAAGAGGTGCTGGACGATGAGCTTCTGATGGCTTTGACATATTGTCAGGCCCAACACCAACGTCCAAGCAGCAAGGGGCTCTAGGGGTGCCTGCCTGGTGTGCTGGATTCTGTGCAACATTGGGGGGCCCAGCACATGTGTGATGTCACACATGCAGTGTGCATGACGTCACATGGCAGGGGGAGGCCCCACAGGACCCGGCGTGCCCTCCGAAAGGCCTGATGGGGCCTAGTCACAGCCATAGGTGGGCCTTCATTGAACATTTTGGGGGGCGGCTCAACCCCCAGCCCCCCACATATAGCATGCCTGCTGCCTGCGCTTTCCCAGGGTTCAGTTCCCTTACAATGCAGATCAATGCAGACTATGGTGTTTGTAGGATATCGTATTTTTCGCTCTATAAGACGCTCCAGACCACAAGACGCACCTAGTTTTTGGAAGAGGAAAACAAGAAAAAAAATATTCTGAATCTCAGAAGCCAGAACAGCAAGAGGGATCACTGCGCAGTGAAAGCAGCGATCCCTCTTGCTGTTCTGGCTTCTGGGATAGCTGCGCAGTCTGCATTCGCTCCATAAGACGCACACAAATCTCCCGTTACTTTTTAGGAGGGAAAAAGTGAGTCTTCTAGAGCAAAAAATATGGTATATTGTTTTATTGACATATGGGGTGTCAGGGGAGGAGTAGAGCCTCTGGACCCGCTCTCTGCAATGGCTCTGTTTGCACGTGAATGTAATCACTTGATGGCTGCAGCTTCACGCCATCAAGTGACGAAAGCTCACATGTGCAAACCAGCCTGGAGAGGCAGATTTTAGACGGAGCCTTAATTATACCTCTTTGAGGGTTTCAGTTGCAACAAGATTCCATTCCTGAAACACCCAAATGGTGAAAAGGGGGAGAAAGGGGGCAGCAGTCAACAAAATAATAATTAAAGGTTGGCTTTTTAAAAAATTTTCAAGCACTTGGGTTATATTTTTTACCGAAAAGTCCTTAAAAACCCAGTCATTCTAATCTGTCACCACGATGGAATGTTTTCCCCGTGGCTAACCAAGGGTAGCTAACCTTCCCAGCTCTTTCCCTGGGGAAAGAGTTATTTAATCGCTTAACCACATACAAATATACACTTTGAAATCAGTCTGTATTGGGAAAGGATAGAAATGTCTAGAAAGTGGTTTCTAAGAAAGAGAGGAGAAAACAAAGATGGGAATTCTTCTCAAAAAAAAAAGAACAGTAATTTGTGGCTTAGTTTCCCATTGGGAATATGCTACGAAGTCTAAGGACATTTCACCAAGCTTTGTGGACAAGTGGGGACTTGATCCTAGTCTGACACCCTAACCACTGCACAACACTGTCTCTTCAGCTTCGTATATATTCCTTAAGAGCAAAAGAGCATAATAAGAACCTTGCTGGATCACATCAACGGGCCATTGATCCCAGAATCCCATTCTCACATTGGCCAGCAAGATGTCCCAATGGTCTTCGTTACTGTCCCGGGACATTCGCAGGGAAACCAAAATGCTTGTCTACAAAGCTATTGTATTACCAACCTTACTGTATGCTTGTGAAACATGGACCACTTATAAACGCCATCTCCAACTCCTTGAAAGATTCCATCAATGGTGTCTCCGAAAATTTTTACACATCACTTGGGAACGCAGGCGAACTAATGTCAGTGTACTGGAAGAAGCAAAGATCATCAGTGTTGAAGCAATGATTCCTCAACATCAGCTTCATTGGACTGGTCATGTTGTGTGGATGCCTGATGATCGTCTTCCAAAGCAACTACTCTATTCCAAACTTACAAATGGAAAGTGTAATGCTGGTGGTCAAGGCAAATCTTTAAAAATGTAGTATAAACACTGACAACTGGGAAACACTGGCCTGTGAGTGCTCTGATTGGAGAACAGCCTTTACCAAAGGTGTCATAGACTTTGAAGACACTCGAACTCAGGACGAAAGGGAGAAACATGCTAAGAGGAAGGCACATTTGGCAAACCCTCACCATGATCAACTCCCGCCCAGAAACCTATGTCTTCACTGGGGAAGGACGTGTGGATCCAGAATTGGCCTCCACAGTCACTTACGGATTCACTGTTAAGATTGTGTTCATGGAAATCAGTCTTACTCGGCTATGAGGGATCGAAGAAGAAGAAGAAGAAGAAGAAGAAGAAGAAGAAGAAGAAGATTTGTTACTGCCTCCAACATTCAGCTTCATTGTACTGTATGTCCACAGTTTCTGGTGTTCTGAGAGTGGGAGAAAACCTTTTCTGTATCCAATGCGTAATTTTATAAGCTCATATCACATTGCCTCCAGTTCAGTCTTTTCACTAAACTAAAAAGTTTCTCCATCCCCTAAATGATTTTGGTTGCTCCTTCTCAACCTTTTCCAGATCTGCAATATCCTTTTTGAGGCGAGGCAACCAGTTCTGTACAGTATTCTGTTCCTAATGATCCCTAGCATGGAATTTGCCTTTTCTTCACAGCTGCTGCACACTGGGTTGATCTGCTAGATCTCTGTGGAAGCCCCTAAGGCAGTATCCCCTGGCCTGATGCCCACCAGATGTTCTCAGACTCCCCTCAGCCCCAGCCAGCATGCCTAATGTTCAGGGAGGATGGGAGTCGTAGTCCAACACATCTGGAAAGCCCCCAGTTGGGAGAAGGCAGAATGCCTGCCTTGCAAGAAGAAGGTCCCAAGTTTGATACCCAACATCTCCAGGTTGAGTTCGGAGAGACTTCTGCCTGAAATCTTGCAGAGCTGCTGTCAGTCAGTGTAGACAATACTGAACTAGATGGACCAGTGGTCTGACTCAGTACGAGACAGCTTCCTATGTTCACCTACGAGAGGCTGAGCTCAGCCGTGAGTCTGTGTTGTATGACCTCAGCATAGCTCCACCCTGGGTTCCATCTCTTTGTCGCACCAGAATGTGACAAGGCAGTGGGACCTAGGAACTTGTACATATGCAGTACATGTTTATTTGTGTTCCCCCTTTCACCTGCCCCTCTAAATTATCCGTGTGTCTTGCCACCTCTAAACTATCAATCCCCTGCATAATGACAAACACACTGTTTGAGCAATGTCAACTATTTTAGCCTTGAACCCCAATGCACCCCTGTCTAGTGTTACTGCTTCAGATCTGAATTCTTTGATCACAGCCTCCTGTAATGCCAGGAATATTTTAAAGGCTCCGACTTTGTTCCCATCACAGCTGCTATTGTTTCTAGGGAAGCGTAAACACGGAACCCAAAAGGGACATGGAGGGGAAATTAAAACCTCTCCTTGCTCCCCTCCTTCCAGCTCCCAGATGACCTCCTCCTTCATCAAATAATCCTCCAGAAAGCAAATTCTTCCTGGATTATATTTTAATATCTGCAAAGCCTCAAACTGAAAAGGAAAACAAACAGGCGAACAACTCATGGATCTCCTTGGGGAGAAAAGGGGGCGGGGGACGGACAGCACAGATGAATTAGAGAGAGAGAAGAAGAAGGAAGAGAGGCTAACTCCATCCAACATGGACTTAGAAGGGAGCTGGGGAGCTGGAAAGATGGGGCAGGAGACATTTCTGGACTCTGCAGCAACCTTTGCCAGCTGCGTCTGTACTGCACTCATTACAGAAACCAGTTCTGAATCTGAGGTCACGCTCACAGCACCCGTTTAACATGCTACGATGCCACTTCAAAGAGTCATGGCTTCCCCCCCCCAAAGAATTATGGGAGCTGAGGTTTGATAAAGATGCTGGGAGTTGCTAGGGGATCCCCTTATTCCCCATCCAGAGCTACAATTCCCAGAGCGCTTTCACAATCAACCCCTCTTCCCAGGGAACTCTGGGAATTGTAGCTATGGGAGGGGAACAGGGACAAAAACTTATTGCCCAAACACAGACCCACAATGTGGTTTGCATGTGCACATGAACACACACACACACACACACACACACACACACACAGAGCATTAAAAATGAAAATGAACCTAAACTTCAAAGAAAGCAATCCATTACAAAGAAAGTCATCACATCAGTATGATAAAGTGGTTAGAGTGTCAGGGTTGGTATTAAATTGCTTTTTAAAGTATCAATGAATTAATGATGTGCCATCTGCATGGCTGCTGGCAGACTTTTAGATCGGTCGCAGTTGATTAAATGTGGCTGGGGAAACTCAGCCAGATGCGCTGGGTATAAATAATAAATTACCGGTATTATTATTATTATTATTGGTAGTAGTAGTAGTAGCGTTTGCAGCTCCCTGCAGTGCAGAGCATCATCCAGACTCCCCCTTCCTGCACCTTTGGACTAATGCAGGCTTCCTCAACCTTCACCCTCCAGATGTTTTTGGCCTACAACTCCCATGACCCCTAGCTAGCAGGACCAGTGGTCAGGGGTGCTGGGAATTGTAGTCTCAAAACATCTGGAGGGCCGAGGTGAAGCCTGGACTAATGCAAACCCCGCTACAGGCCTGTGTTTAGACCTCTGCTGCAAAAAAATTGCACATAATGTTTCTGCTTAAGAAACCTACGGCATCACCGACAGCTGTTTGGCATCTGGATGAGCGCTGCTCAAGATGCGTGAAACACTACCCAAAATGTAATGTGAATCTGCTCCAATAGTATCTTGGTGACCCTCCCTGAGGAGCAGGCTCATTCTCCCACAAGCCTCCGCCCTACTGGGCCATATGGTGCATTATCACCCCAAGGCTGCTGCCGCTTCCCTCCATGTCATTCTATAGCCGTGACCCAGTTTTTTCACGACGGCTAAGAGCATTCTGGGCTCTTGTTCCCCTCCTGTCCCTCGTTGGTCTTTTTTACTCTCCGCCTTTGATTCTCGCTTTCAGGCCTGTGTGGGACAAAGCGGGCTTGGCATCGCCTGAAGGAGAAAAGCAGAGCACCTCTGTCTTCTGCGGCTCTCCCTCTCTTTTCCATTAGCCTTCAGGAACAAGCATCACATTCAGAAGACAGACAATGCCAGACAAATAATACCCCAAGCAAGCCTATCAGGTGTCGGCCGATTCAGGGGACCCAAGGAGCTTTCTCACTGCGCCTTTTATTTCCTTCGGTTGTTTTGAGGAAGAGCTTTTTTCAGAAGCTTGGTATCTCTCAGATTATGTTTTCTCCCCAGAGAAACCTGTTGTGTCTCTATTGTCCTGGCGACTGTGGGAATCGAAAGGCCTGGATGTCCGCAGACAATGGAGAAAGGGATTCTGGACCTCGGCTGCGCTGCCAAATGCAAACCTCTTCTTCTCTGCCAGTAGAAAGGACAGCGGCAGACAGAGGCACCATCGCACAGCTCAGGGGTCCCACCTTTGAACCCGGACACAGCCCAGCCCTCCAGAGCTGGCACAGTTAAAAGAAAGGCCTCCTTCACATAGCAAACTATCAAACTATGGCCTCCAACGTGGATGGCTTTAAAATATGGTTGGACAGATTCATGAAGGTAAAGGGATCCCTGACCATTAGGTCCAGTCGTGGCCGACTCTGGGATTGCGGAACTCATCTCGCTTTTTTGGCCGAGGGAACCGGCGTACAGCTTCCGGGTCATGTGGCCAGCCAGGTCATATGGCGAACCAGAGCAGCTCATGGAAACGTTTACCTCCCCGCCGGAGTGGTACCTATTTATCTACTTGCACTGGTGTGCTTTCGAACTGCTAGGTTGGCAGGAGCAGGAACCGAGCAATGCCTATGTTCTGCCTCCTTTAGGTGCAGGGATCAGAAGCTGTAGAGCAAGCACATCCAATGTTCTAGCGACTGTGATCTACTCCCAGTATAATAAAAATAAAACTGGCAGTGATCTACCCATTGTCATTGCCCATAGTTTTTTTTTAGGGTGAGAGACCAGAGTTGTTGAGCTTCTTTGGGGAAGGAATTAATAACATCAGTCGCCCAACAGTCAGCTGCCCTCCCTCCTTCCCCCACTCTGCTCCCTCCTTCCCCCACTCTGCCACTGACACAGGGAATACAACCTGCCAAAGCAGCGACGGTGATAGGACATAGTGCCAGGGGCGGGGCACGTCGCGATGGCTAAGAAGCAACAGCGCAATCTCTTTTTTAACTCCCGCAATCAACCTGGAGAACCCCGGCGATCTACCTGTCAATCGCGGCTGACCGGTTGGACATTGCTGCTGTAGAGTTTTTAAATTTTTATTTTATTTGTTGCATTTCCACCTCACCTTCTTCTCCAGAGAGCTCAAGGCTATATACATGGCTCTTTTCCTCCTCATTTAATCCCACAGCAACCCTGTGAGGTAGGTTAGGCTGAGAGGCAGTGATGGGCCCAAGGTCACCAAGTGGGGATTTGAACCCTTGTTTCCCAGGTCCTAGTCCAGCACTCCAACCACTACACCAAACTGGCCACACTGGTTTTGCGCTGGCTCCCGGCAAATCAGCTTCGATGTGCCTTCTGTAAAGGAAACCATTTTCCCTATATCCCCCAGCTGGAATAGACTGAGGCCAACAGAATCTGTTTTTCCTGTTATTCTTGTTCATTTTGCAGCTGAAAACACATGCACACAGAGAGAGAGCTGTTTTTCTGCCACTCTACCTCTCCCTGTTCTCTTCCTACCTTGTCTCTGTGGGGTTCCAAAGGAAGGACAGTTATAACCCTAGCCTTCCCCTGGACGCCTGTTTATTGGCAGATGAGAGTCATTTTCCAGATGTGAGCAGAGAGAATACAGCCCACCGGGCCTTGAAAAACATCCCCATGAAGACAGCTTGTGTCTATTTAGCAGCTAAGTCTGGCCTGCAATAGCCTTGGACCAGCTCCCCATCCCAGCCTTTGTTTGTCCTGGGATAAATTAAACATCCTTGCCTGGTTCTCGGTGCAGGAAGCGGCTGTGAGGCAGAATCCCTTTGGAGACTCTTCCATCTGAACATCTTATAGGACAGGGGGTGGTTGTGGTTGCTTCATTCATTTCTGCGCCAAACATATAATAAAATATCAGGGCAGTGTTTGCTGCTGAATCATAAATATTATTATTATTATTTTTATACAGATACTCATTAAGGTGACGGGCTGATCAAACGAAGAACAAAACAGAACAAATCTCCGAGAGACACCTGAAAGTCTAAAGTGAGGTTACCTGCCAAGTCTCTGGAAGAAGAGTACTATTATTGTCCAGTTCTGGGCACCACAGTTCAAGAAGGACACTGACAAACTGGAACGTGTCCAGAGGAGGGCAACCAAAATGGTCAAAGGCCTGGAAACGATGCCTTATGAGGAACGGCTAAGGGAGCTGGGCATGTTTAGCCTGGAGAAGAGGAGGTTAAGGGGTGATATGATAGCCATGTTCAAATATATAAAAGGATGTCACATAGAGGAGGGAGAAAGGTTGTTTTCTGCTGCTCCAGAGAAGCGGACATGGAGCAATGGCTCCAAGCTACAAGAAAGAAGATTCCACCTAAACATTATGAAGAACTTCCTGACAGTAAGAGCTGTTTGACAGTGGAATTTGCTGCCAAGGAGTGTGGTGGAGTCTCCTTCTTTGGAGGTCTTTAAGCAGAGGCTTGACAACCATATGTCAGGAGTGCTCTGATGGTGTTTCCTGCTTGGCAGGGGGTTGGACTCGATGGCCCTTGTGGTCTCTTCCAACTCTATGGTTCTATGATTCTATGATTCCACAGCGTGGGACCAGCCACATTTGTCTGGAAAAAATATACCCTCCAACATTACACTGACAAAAATCAGGATGTGTGGCTTTCAGTTTGGCTCTGCTGCAGGAGCCAGTTTGCTTGCACGAGAGCACCACAGTAAAAGATGTATGTGGTGGTGACAAGGTCACATCCTGTGGCCTCTCCATGGCTGCCACTGTTGGCCTCCTCCCTTGGACAGCTTGTAGAGGCTGCCAAGGCTCAGCCCTGGGTGATGCACCAGCTCTGAGGGGCAGGCAGAGGGCAAAGGTAAAAAAAAAAAGGACCCCTGGAAGGTAAAATCCAGTCAAAGGCGACTATGAGGTTGCAGCACTCATCTCGCTTTCAAGCCGAGGGAACCGTTGTTTGTCCACAGACAGCTTTCCGGGTCATGTGACCAGCAGGACTAAACCACTTCTGGCGCAACGGAACACCGTGACGGAAACCAGAGCACCCGGAAACGCCGTTTACCTTCCTGCTGCAGCGGTACCTATTTATCTACTTTCACTAGTGTGCTTTCGAACTGCTAGGTTGGCAGGAGGAGGGACAGAGCAACGGGAGCTCACCCCATCGCGGGGATACGAACTGCCAACTTTCTGACCGGGAAACCCAAGAGGCTCAGTGGTTTAGACCACAGTGCCACCCGCTCCCTAGGCAGGGAGACAGGGCCATTCTGGGTGGGAAGAAAGGGGGAACGGAGCAAAAGGAGTCTTGATTTTTTATTTTTTAAAAAATGCTTTGCATCTGCATCTAATCTTTCCCCATTCCAAAATTTATTTATTGGGGTTTGTGTGTTTTGGTAAATCTACCGAAGAATGAAATAAAATCAGGATCAAGGGGGTTTCTCAGGATGGTGGAAGGCATGTGTGCTGCGTCCCATTGGTGGTGGAAATGCTCTGAGTGAGGGGATGAAAATGAGGGGTCGAGGAGGGTCACTTGGAGGGGAGTGAGAAACGTCCCTATTTTCATCTGAGGAATGTTGGAGACTTGCTTCCACGAGCTGAAACTTCTGGACCAGGCCCATGGGGCAGCCCCACACAGAGCGCTTTGCAGCAACCCTGCTGCTCTCTTAATGTACACCAGTTGTCACCCTTCATTGCACCCAAAGATATTAGAATGAAGAGAAAGCTGCTATTGGTTAATAATGTCAGAGAAGTCTAGAAAGGGGGGGAGGGGGGACTTGCCCTAACAGTAGATCTTTGCAGGTGGATGCATCTCTGGAATCTGTATCATATGACCAGCTGCAGAGAAAACACAGCGGTCCGTGAGGATTTGCTTCCATCTCTGATCATGTTAATTACTCCGCAGGGGGAGGAGGCCCAAAGCTGTTTTCCTGGTGCCTGGGAAGCCAGATGCAGACAAATAAGGAAACTCAAGTGTCTCTGTGATAGAAAGAGCAAAAGGGACTTCTTTTCAGACACTGCAAAGGGCTGGCAGTCTGGCTGGGGTAGCATTGCATGTGGAAGGGGGAAGCCTCACAGTTCAGTGTCTTTATCTTGCCCCTCTTTTCTGACCTGGAAAAAGAGTCAGGATAGATAAAAGAAAGCACTTCTTCACACAGTGCACACTGGTGTCCGGATGCATGAATGGATCCTGAGGAAAGCTATTAGCCTGCTGAAATCCCCTCTGCTGCCTTACTATGAAAGGGACAGGAGATCCGTGGACTTGGCCACAATAATCATAGCAGACAGACAGGCAGGCAGGCAGGCAGGTAGACAGACAGACAGACACAAACAGTGCAAGCCACAGTGTGCATCCCGTGGCCAGATGTGTGCCAGAACTACATGCAACACAGGTCCAGCTGTTGGGTTTCTATGCCAACCACTGCAGGCAAATTTGTAAAGTTCTAATGCAGCTTGCAGGGCATTCTGAGGCTTCCCTAGATCAGCTTCAGTCTGGCACCCTCCTCTGGGCTGGTTGCAGCACCCATGCACCTCAGCCAGCATGGGAGTTGTAGTCCAAAACATCTGAAGGGCACCAGGTTGTAGAAGACCATCCTGGCTGGATCTAAAATCCATTCTCAACATGCGTCCATGAAGCAGCTCCTAAAAGTAGGATTCACTTTGCCTCTTCCATGGCCGTCTGTCATGGATGCTTTAGTTGAGATTCCTGCAGTGCAGGGGTTGGACTAGATGGCCCCGGGGTCCCTTCGAGCTCTAAGATTCTCTTATTCTTTAAGGATGTCAGAAGAGTTGCTTGGCTACCAGATTAGTGGTGTGGGTGGAGGATATTAACAGACAGGATTATAAATTGTTTTCATATGCAACAACGGCAGCAAGAATATTATTGGCACAAAAATGGAAGCAAGAAGAATTACGGTCGAAAGACGAATGGCAAATGAAATTAATGGACTATGCAGAATTAGATAAATTAACAGGAAAGGTTTGAAACCTGCGGGATCAGAGATTCTTAGGGGACTGGAGTAAATATTTGAACTATTTGAAAAGCAATGGCAATAAACAGATTACGCTAGTAGGACTGCAAGAAGTTCTGTAAGGATGATTCTTTGAAATATTGCAAGTAAGACTATGAGGAGAACTATTAGTTAATGATAATTAAGAGTAATAGAGAAATTAAGAAATGCAGAACAAGTGATAAAGAACTGAAAATCTTCAGAGGTTGTTGATGCAAGTCTAAAATATTGTATAAGATAAGAAGCTATGTTAAATGATTGTTGGAACTAATATGTATATATATATATATATATATATACATATATATATATATTAGTGGTGTGGGCAAGTGGCGTTCAGAGCTGAGGGGAAAACTCTGCACAGTGAATGCTGGGCCGCAGACCAGCAGCAGTTCCTAATGAATCGCCCGATCCACTTAGCGGAAGGATAAATTCTGTTGATGGCGCTGGGAACAGATTTATGAGGGTTTTGTCCTGATCTCTTTGTACCGGGAGGGGTGGGGGGGGGAGGCCTGGAATTCTCTCTTTCTCCCTCGCACTCGCAATTCCAGCCAAGTTGAAAGTGCCGCCATGTGACCATTAATCAGGCAGAAACTCTCTTTTACAAAGCCTTCACTGAGCCCTCTTTATCTGAGAGCCTTTGGTGGGGGGAGCCTGGGGGGGCACTCAACACGGATCTGGAATGCCTGGGACAATGGCACTGGCCACCTCTTAATTGGGATGGAGGCTACAGCCAGCCAGAGCAGGAGAGCAGCGTGTTCACATCCGCTTGGGAGGTACCAGGACAAAGATGGGAACTGGTGCGCAATCCAAGATGGGGGGGGGGAGCTAGCCAAAGGGGCGTGAGGGACATGCTAATGAGGGGTGGGCTTCCCTTCAGATGCTGGAAATGATCTTCCTCAGGACCAGGAAAGAGCTTTTTTTCAAAGGGTGTTTGGGGAGGGCGAGCAGAGGTGGGGGGCTCCAGGAAGATGACCGTAGAACCATAGAATTGCAGAGTTTAAAGGACCCCCAAGAGATGAAGGAATGGGAAAATTCCTGGGTGTGGAAAACCTAGCCACAGTAGTTAACTGCATATAGAGGGGAGGTCCAAAAAATATCTACATGGTGCCTGGGGAACAACTTGCACCTTAATATCAGCAAGACAAAGGAGATGGTGTTGGACTTTCGGAGGAAGAAAGGAGAACTAGCCCTGCTGTACATCAGGGAGAGCAGTTTTGGACTCCTCAAAGCACTCTGTGAGCAGGAGTATCCTTGCAACAAAAATGCAGACAGAGGAAGTTAATGCTGAGAAACGCCGGCTTGCATAAAGTCAGTTCACGCACAGGTGAGATTTGGGGACTTCCTAGTTCACAGTGCACCCAAGTCTTTTAAGTTGTTTCACTCTGCTAGTCCACATGAATGACTGTTCAATTCTGGTGCTATTCCTGAAATCTCCATCTTACCAATCTCAAGCCCCAGAGCTGCAAAAGACCTTTGCCAGAAACTTAGTCCAGGTCTTCCTTCTCAGGGTTTGTTATCTTGGTTTTTGGACCAGGCAGTCCCTCAAACACAGCAGGAGTGAGGAAGCTGTGGCCCTACAGAAGTTGCTTGACTCCAACTCCCGTCAGCCCCAGTTAGCATGTTCAGTGGCGGGGGATGGTGGGAATTGGAGTCCATTATCATCAGGAGGATTAGAGGTTCTCCATCCCTGGAGTGGGACGCAGGTGGCGCTGTGGGTTAAAGCCTCAGCGCCTAGGGCTTGCCGATCGAAAGGTCGGCGGTTCGAATCCCTGCGGCGGGGTGCGCTCCTGTCACTCGGTCCCAGCGCCTGCCAACCTAGCAGTTCGAAAGCACCTCCGGGTGCAAGTAGATAAATAGGGACCGCTTACCAGCGGGAAGGTAAACGGCGTTTCCGTGTGCGGCTCTGGCTCGCCAGAGCAGCGATGTCACGTTGGCCACGTGACCCGGAAGTGTCTCCGGACAGCGCTGGCCCCTGGCCTCTTAAGTGAGATGGGCGCACAACCCCAGAGTCTGTCAAGACTGGCCCGTACGGGCAGGGGTACCTTTACCTTTACCTTTTATCCCTGGAGTAGACAGTACTGGCTTGGATGTGCCAGTGGCCTGACCCTGTATACAAAGCAGTTTCATGTATTCAACCATCTCATTTCTGCATGAATCGAAAGGCATTCCAGTACAAATTAGGTCTGAGCTTGGAATTTCTCCTTGCTGCCTCTTTGGGCCCATGGACACACCTGGAAATGTAAGGAACCATCATGGGCACCACAAAATATCCATTTCCCCAAAGAAAAACTGATGACATGACATTCAGAAACAAATAAGGTAAAGGGTAAAGGGACCCCTGACCATTAGGTCCAGTCGCGGACGACTCTGGGGTTGCAGCGCTCATCTCACTTTACTGGCCGGGGGAGCCGGCGTACAGCTTCTGGGTCATGTGGCCAGCATGACTAAGCCGCTTCTGGCGAACCAGAGCAGCGCACGGAAATGCCGTTTACCTTCCCGCTGGAGCGGTACCTATTTATCTACTTGCACTTTTGATGTGCTTTCGAATTGCTAGGTTGGCAGGAGCAGGGACCGAGCAACGGGAGCTCACCCCATCGCGGGAATTTGAACCATCAATCTTCTGATCGGCAAGCCCTAGGCTCAGTGGTTTAACCCACAGCGCCACCCACATCCCTTGCTCAGAAACACATACATACCATCAAAAGCAAGTGAAATGCTATTCTCGGCGGGGGGTGGGGGGGGAAGACCATAAAAAGCAGGCAACCTCCTCCTTCCCCTACCCACCCAGCCAGCAGCCAACCAGCAGCTAAAACACTCAGTTAAAAATATTGAGATGGGCAGGGGTCCTTCATCACGTGCAGCAGCTGAGGGTACCACAGTGCCCATGGGTGTTGCGTTAGGGACCCCAGAGCTAGACTAGTTGAGGGAGGGGGATCCACAAAGGGCATCTTGCTAAGGCCCCTCCAAAACCTGGAGCTCTGGACCAATCCTGCAGGAAGTGACAGCATTTCTTCCATCTTTCCCTGCACCAGCAAGGTTTTCGGGCATCAGAGCAAGGAGAACCAGGTTCAGCCCACGATACAAAAGATGAGAAGCCTCTTTTTTCTTTCTTTCTTTCTTTCTTTCTTTCTTTCTTTCTTTCTTTCTTTCTTTCTTGCTTTGCTTTGCTTTGCTTTGCAAAGCATCCCTCTTGGCGCTAGATCTTCTTCTCCATGCCCTCATCCATGCATGCAACCAAGGCGACATAACCCACAGGCATTTCCAGACAAAGCGTTAGTAATTCGTGAGGCTGGTTAGCCGCAACAGAAAGGGTTGCATGCGATAAGCAGTGAGATGAGTCAGAGATGCTTGAGTAATCTGGGGCAAAGAGGCAGCAGCTCCCAGCGAAAACCTCTCTGAGCAGGACTAAATGAGTCGAGAAGAAGGCAGGGCCAGTTCATCCATGAGGCAGACCAAAGCAGATGCCTTGGGTGGCAGAATCCTGTGGGACAGCCCCCCCCCCCCGGTGTTTCACCTGCCCCTGCTGCTGCCAGGGTCACACAGCAACATACGCTCCAACATTTCTCCAATGAAAATAGGGACATCCTCAGGAAAAACAGGACATTCCAGGATCAAATCAGAAACCGGGATGGCTTCTGTGAATCCGGGACTGTCCCTGGAAAATAGGGACACTTGGAGGGTTTGTAGCAGCGGCTTCCAGTGAGATCTCGCGAGAGTTCCCTGACATCTCACCAGAAGCCACTGCAAGAACTTGGAAAGTGAGGCTTTGGCTGAGGTGGAGAAATGAGATGGAAGAACGAATGTGTTTCTGAGCACAATTCAAAGTGTTGGTGCTGACCTTTAAAGCCCTAAACGGCCTGGGTCCAGTATACCTGAAGGAGCGTCTCCACCCCCATCATTCTGCCTGGACACTGAGGTCCAGCGCCGAGGGCATTCTGGCGGTTCCCTCGCTGCGAGAAGCCAAGTTATAGGGAACCAGGCAGATGGCCTTCTCGGTAGTGGCGCCCGCCCTGTGGAACGCCCTCCCACCCGATGTCAAAGAGAAAAACAACTACCAGACTTTTAGAAGACATCTGAAAGCAGCCCTGTTTAGGGATGCTTTTAATGTTTAATAGGTTATTGTATTTTAGGGTTTTGTTGGAAGCCGCCCAGAGTGGCTGGGGAAACCCAGCCAGAAGGGCGGGGTAAAAATAATAAATTATTATTATATTATTATTATTATTATAATGCAAAGATTCCTGGATCAGGAAAGCCTGGGCACAGTAGCTAATGCAATGGTTACTGCAAGATTAGATTACTGCAATGCTTTCTGTGTGGGGCTTCCAGAGGCTGCTGCAACACGATTGCTTAAAGGAGTGAGGACTTGTCAGCATATAACACCTATGAACATCTTCAATTCCACTTCCCCCTGGGGGTGTTCTCCATCTACTCCTGTCCCATACTTTCTCCTCTCAGATCTGGAGATTCCTGATGCAACTGATGTAGCTCTCATATTCGGATTTTCAAAGCACAGGGAATCTCCAAGTTTAGGGAGGAGAAAGTGTGGGACAGCAGGCAGCAGGAGGACACCCACACAGATGAGGGGAAATGAAATCTGAAGCGTCGCACAGTGGAGTGAAGCGGGGAGCATCCGAAATTGGGTTGGGCAGGTTTGTCAGATGTTGCTTTCTGGTAGACCCCCAAGATCTGCCAGCCACGGCCAGGTGAAAAAGACGTACAGTTTTAGAATAGGGTGCAAATACTGAGCTGAAGAATTTCTTTACAGCCGCACACTTACCATTCTTCCACCTAAAACGCCCGGTTAGCTTTCCTCATTTTAGCAGCCTGATTGAGGTGGATAATTTCGTATGTTTGTTCCTATTGTTAGTAAAGAAACTCTTGCTGTGATATACTGAAAATCATCCAGAGACCTACCAATAGCAGTGGACATATCAGTAAATTTCATTCATTCCTCCGCTTCAGATGTCAAACAGATAAACAACTAACACAGCTTCCCAAAGACATCTGAAGGCAGCCCTGTATTGGGAAGTTTTTAATGTGTGATGTTTTACTGTGCTTTTATTATGTTGGAAGTCACCCAGAGAGGCTGGGACAACCCAGTCAGATGGGTGGGGTAACAACAACAACAACAACAACAACAACAACAGGAATATTTATATGGTATAATTATATACCATCCTTCATGTTACTGTCACAGGGCAATATACACAAATAAAAAAAGTACAAACCAAACAACTATACCAAACTAAACTTATGACAACATAAAATCAACTGTATCTCCTTCCATATACCCATCTTTCTGAGGTCACACCTGCCACCCCCGCCAGACAATGTTCCAAAAAGATAATTGCCAATATTTGCGCTTGGCAGCTCAAATATTTTTTAAAAGCATCAGCTTTATTAGAGCAAAAGCAACTTTAATCCAATAAAGCTGCACGTTCTTGCTAATTCCTGTTTCTCGTTTTTCCACTCTTAAATTGGGCTTGCTAGATTCCTGCCTCCCGTGTTTTCTTTCCCAATTCATTGTGCACGATTTATGCACCCCTCGATTGCAATAAATATCCCACAGCCAGGAAGCTGGATAAGCGGCCTGCCCACTGCTCCCTTCTCCATATTGCCACATGGACGGAACCTGGAGCCATCTGCGCAAGAGGAGATTTACAGGGTTCCCAGGCTTGTGAGTGCAGTAGCAGCAGGTTGGGGGGAAGGGCTGGCTAAACAGCAATGAATCCTCCAGGCCAGATGCAAAGGGGATGGAGAAGACGTAAGGGATGCTGTGGAGAAAAGAGCATGGGAAAGCTTCCCAGCTGCCGGTATGCTATCTTTTCTGTGCATCCACTGCTGTCTGCCAGGTGACGAGAAAGCAGGCATTAAATCTATTTATCTCTTAAACATTTGACAGATGGAACCAGTCCACTTGCATATACTTCTTCTCTGGCGAGTAAGATTGTCTTCCATAAACACGGTTTTAACAATGAGTCCGTAAGTGACTGCGGATCCTTCCACAGTGGGGACATTGGTTCCCGGGCGGGAGTTGATCACGGTGTGGATTTGCCAAGCATGCCTTCCTCTTAGCACATTTCTCCCTTGTGTCCTGAGTTTGAGTGTCTTCAAAGCCCATGACACCTTTGGTAAAGACTGTTCTCCAACTGGAGCACTCTCAGGCAAGCGTTTCCCAATTGTTGGTCTTTATACTACATTTTTTAAAATTTGCCTTGAGACAGTCTCTAAACCTCATTTGTTGACCACCAGCATTGCGCTTTCCATTTTAAAGTTCGGTATAAAGTAGTAGCTTTGGAAGATGATCATCAGGCATCTGCACAACATGACCAGTCCAACAAAGTTGATGTTGAAAAATCATTGCTTCGACACGGATGATCTTTGCTTCTTCCAGGGGCTATGGCAGTGGGACTATGACAGTGTGCGAGGCAAGCAACCAACCTATGTTCATGAGGTCTAGTGGCATGATCTGCTAACAGCATTTTGAAATTGTAAATGGATGGATGGATGGACAGATGGACAGAGAGACAAATAGACGGACAGACAGACAGACAGACAGACAGACAGACAGACAGACAGAGGACCTGTTCCCCCACCTCTATAGATTCCTTCATGGGACCTAGGAAAATGATTCCATACATGGCCTTGAAGGGCTGAGAGATGGACAGCAATACAATTCCTTGGTTGAGAGATGATCGCAGTATAATTCCTTGGTCTGTCCAGCCCACAGCACAATCATTCTGTGCATATTTCTACCCTCTGCCTATTGTCCTCCTGACCTTCTTCTCCCCCCCCGCCCCCACTGAGGGTACAGCTGGCAGCTGCTCCAATTAGGAGGTGCTGGAAACAATGGCGTCTGGCGTCGGGTGGGGGCAACCCAGCCTGGGGTTCAGCGTTGTTTGAGTTCCCTCAGGAAAGCTGAGCGCTGACAATGTGAGTCTCTTGCGGTGACCTCTTGCCTCTCCGCCCTTCCAGGAAGGCACCTGCTGAACGGGAGTGCAAAAATGTGCGCAAGGAAGAGCAGGTCAGCTGCTGCTGCTGCTTCTCCTGGACTTCCAGGGAGCAGAGAGCATGTTGCCTGGCCCAGTTTGCAGGAGCTTTAAAGTGCACAGGGCAGAAGAGAATTCAGGGTTCCACTCATCTCCCGGGTGGGTGGTTGTTCTGGTTAAATTTCAACCTGCCTTCTGCTGCAAGATTTAAAATGAGCTTCAGCCAATACAGTGAAAGTGCCTCCAATGGCAAATGCTGGTTGGCTCAGCTTCTGGCTTTATAGCACCTCTCCCGAGTGAGGAATACGGACACGTTAAAACAGGCAGGTTAACTTAAAAAGAGAGCCCCGAAATGCATCTGGAAATGTTTGCCAGCCCAGCAACTGCAGCTGCTTACAGCTCCCTCCCTTCTCTCCCGGCGCATTCCATCTGATCCTCTAATCTTCCGCTTAATCAATCTGCAGCTTTCAGGGGCGTGTGTAGGGCAGAACAAAAATTAGATGGAGAAATTCTATTTCAGGTGACATGATTAACCAGTCCTAGCATTTTATTTTTTTCACAGTTACCTGGCACTGTTTGCATCCTACTTCAGCATAAACACAGTAAAAGAGCCCTGCATGTTGGCACTTCACAACATCTATGCCCATGGGGTAAGACAAATTCACAGAGGAGAAGACTATCCGTGGCTACTACAGTGGTACCTCAGGTTAAGTACTTAATTCGTTCTGGAGGTCCGTTCTTAACCTGAAACTGTTCTTAACCTGAAGCACCACTTTAGCTAATGGGGCCTCCTACTGCCGCTGCGCTGCTGGAGCACAATTTCTGTTCTCATCCTGAAGCAAAGTTCTTAACCCGAGGTAATATTTCTGGGTTAGTGGAGTCTGTAAGCTGAAGCGTATGTAACCCGAGGTAACACTGTATTCGGCCACCACGACTAGAGGCAACAATGCTTCTGAATGCCAGTTTCTGGAAGCCACAGGAAAAGAGAAGGTTCTAGAGATCGAATCCTGCTTTGCTTGTTTCCCACAAACATCTGGTTGGCTGCTGTGAGAATAGGATGTTTGATTCGGTGGGCCATTGCCACGATCCAGCAAGTTCTTCTTATGCCCTTCTGTTTTTACATGTTGTTGTTTAGTCATTTAGTCGTGTCCGACTCTTCGTGACCCCATGGACCAGAGCACGCCAAGTACTCCTGTCTTCCACTGCCTCCTGCAGTTTGGTCAAAGTCATGCTGGTAGCTTCGAGAACACTGTCCCACCATCTTGTCCTCTGTCGTCCCCTTCTCCTTGTGCCCTCCATCTTTCACAACATCAGGGTCTTTTCCAGGGAGTCTTCTCTTCTCATGAGGTGGCCAAAGTCTTGGAGCCTCAGCTTCAGGATCTGTCCTTCCAGTGAGCACTCAGGGCTGATTTCCTTAAGAATGGATTGGTTTGATCTTCTTGCAGTCCATGGGACTCTCAAGAGTCTCCTCCAGCACCAGAATTCAAAAGCATCAATTCTTCAGCGATCAGCCTTCTTTATGGTCCAGCTCTCACTTCCATACATCATTACTGGGAAAACCATAGCTTTGACTATACGGACCTTTGTTGGCAAGGTGATGTCTCTGCTTTTTAAGATGTTGTCTGGGTTTGTCATTGCTTTTCTCCCAAGAAGCAGGCATCTTTTAATTTCATGACTGCTGTTTTTACATAGATGTGCCTTTAACTGTGGGGTTGGGTTTTCTTTTCGTAGGGGAAGGGAAAGAGGTTCAACAAATCGTCAACACTGGTGCTACAATCCAGATAGGGACTTTAGCATAGGGGGGGCTTGAACTCTTCACACCCCCTTATTTTGGTTTCAACGCAGTTTGCAATTTCCACTCCATGCCTGCAACTTGCATTGGATGGAAAAGCTCTCGTTTTGATCGGGCAGCTCTGCAGACAGAGGACCGTCCTCTGTAGAACAGGCAACACGATAGCAGAAACTTCCTTTGCTTGTTAACAGCTCAGGATGCTGGGATGTATAGAGAGAGGCCTTGGAACCTGAACCCCATTTGGGAAAGGTGACTCATCCTTTCCGCCCCCAGCTAAGGGAGAATCTGTGTTTTTGGAAGAGCAGCAGAAAGAAACATGAGCTGTGAGCTGTAAGCACCCGGGAGAGCAAGCACCTCTCTCCGGGAAGTGATGCAGCACAGCGGATCTGCTCACTCCTTAGGAACACCGGAATCTGCCTTGCACTGAGTCAGATGCAGACAAGCAGATGCTCTTCAGGTCTAAGGATTGAACCTTGGGGCCTTCTGATTCCTACTACTTCTCTATCTTGTCTTATCTTTCTTGTCAAGACTTCCAGTACCAGAACAAACAACAATGGTGACAAGGGGCATCCTTATCTAGTTCCTTTTTGTATACTACACTTATCCGTTATCACCCGATTTATGATTATTTTTGCATTTGGGTCTGAGTAAACAGCTTGCATTCCCCTGTTAAAATTTTCTCCAAATCCCATCTCCTCCATCACCTTCTTCATAAAGCTCCAAGAAACGTTATCAAATGCTTTCTCCGCATCTATGAACATTAATGCTGTTTTTTTCTCATTACTCACTTCCAGATACTCTACAATGTTCAGTACATTTCTAATATTATGCTCTACCACCAAGCAGCACCCCTTCCCAGGGAGCTGGTGCTGCTACTCTCCACTTGTAGATTTAATTAATAGGCATTAAATCATGGGTAAGCAACCTAAGGCCCAAGGGCCGAATCTAGCCCAATCGCCTTCTAAATCCAGCCCACGGACGGTCCAGTAAACAGCGTGTTTTTACATGAGTAGAATGTCCTTTTATTTAAAATGAATCTCTGGATTATTTGTGGGGCCTGCCTGGTGTTTTTACATGAGTAGAATGTGTGCTTTTATTTAAAATGGATCTCTGGGTTACTTGTGGGGCATAGGAATTCATTCTCCCCCCCCCCCCAAAAAAAAATATAGTACAGCCCCCCACAAGGTTTGGGGGACAGTGGACCAGCCCCCTGCTGAAAAGGTTTGCTGACCCCCGCATTAAATGCTACAAAAGGCACCATACATGTTCTCTTCTCCAAAAGGAAAGCTGAATCTTGGCACTGAATTTTGTCACTGCAAAACCTCTCACTGCTTGGATATGGTCCTACACTGCAGGCAAAAGGCAGGCATATTTTTCTTTCTAGGATCATTCATTCATTCATTTACTGTATTTATTGCATTTATTTATTGCATTTATATCTCACTTTTTCTCCAAGGAACTCAAGGTGACATGCATGTTTCTTCTCCCCACCCCACCCCACCCTCATTTAAACCCAAAAAGAACCCATCTAGGTAGGTTAGGCTGAGAGGGAGAGTGGCCCAAGGTCACTTCACCATGTGACCTTCACCATGGCCAAGTGGGGATTCGAACGCTGGTCTCCCAGGTCCCTCCAACATTTCTCCAATGAAAATAGGGACGCCCCGTTCCATAATGATATTTTTACTAGTTATACCCCACACATCTTACTGGGTTGGCCCCAGCTACTCTGGGCAACTTCCAACATATATAAAAAACATAATAAAACATTTTTTAAAACTTCCCTATACAGGATTGCCTTCAGACAACGCAGGGGTCAGATACCTCCATACCCTCCAACATTTCTCCAATGAAAATAGAGACGTCCTAAGAAAAACGGGGACATTCAGGGAACTAATCATAAACTAGGATGGCTTCTGTAAATCAGGGTTGTCCCTGGTGTTGAAAACAAAAATCTGCCCTTTTTTTCCTTATGGGGTATCCAAAAGCCCATATAGAGTCCTTACGTGGGTTCCCTATTGGTAGGAGAAAATAACAGAGGTCAACCAGATAATATTGAGAAACAAAGCAACTAGTAAGCCCGATCTTTATTGATCCGTTGCAACAGGGTCCTCACTCACCACATGCAGGAGGGAGAAGGAACCCAGAACAATGGCGCGCAAGGCCTTATATAGACATTTTTAATTCCCTGCCCTGAAGCTCAAGACCACCCCTCCATACATCATACATACATCACAGAAGGGGTGTAACCTAAGACCACCCCCAGATCTACATCACAGAAAAGGCGGTCTACAACAGAAATCTGAGTGACTTGTTTATCTCATCTGACAGGTTACCTGTTTAATGGTCACTTGATTGGATTGCCTGGGGAGCCTGTACAGTCTTTTGTAATGATAAATACTTAGTTCCTGAGCCAGGCCACAGGCTCACACCCTATTCACATCTTAAATGTGCCCTTAAGACAGGATTTCTGAAGGAAAAAGACAATGGGGAGGTTTCCCACTTTGACCTTGCAGAGAAATAATTGAGGTCAATTTGTTCAGGACTTTTTTTCTGTGGGGGTTTCAGACATGTGGTTTATATATTTATGTACGTGTTTGCTTGGTACATTTATGAACATTTATTACATATCTAAGACCTTAAAATTCTTATCACACTGGAAAATAGGGACACTTGGAGGGTCTGGGCTAGGCACTCTAACCACTACGCCGCACTGCCTCTCCTCCACCACACTGGCTCTCTTGCACCAATAAGGAGCGCTTCCCTCCACGCAAAGCATCAGCAAGGGAATTTCCCGGGCTGGAGGGCTCTGTGACAACCCCTGTCAAAGGTGAAGTGGGAGATTTGGCACTGTAGCTGGCAAAAGGAGGCTGTCGAGACAGAACGAAGAGCCGCCCGGCCCTGCAGTGCCTCTTTGCCGAGAAGAGAGCAAGTCAGTGTTTAGGTTTCAGACAACGCCAGCTCTGCAGGCCAGCCTCTGCTTGTCAGTCTTTGTCAGACACCGGCAGCCGCAGGGGATGAACATCCCGCCATCAAAACCCCACCTCCAGGGTCCTGGCATTTTGCGGTGAGGAGGCACCCAGCTGCTTGCGCAGGGAAGGCTGGCTCCCTCCCAGTCCCAGCCCCCAACAGCACCCGCAAGCCTCCCCGGGGCTCCCGCTTGACAACGGGTGCTGGAATGTTCATCTTCATAAACAAGAGCTTGGCAGAGGCCCAGAGTGTTTGCTCAAACTCGCAAGCTTTAATCTGAGTTTAAAGAAATAAACCCAATATACCTCCCTTAATCCTGCAGGGGAGGTAGAAATATGCATTGAAGCCTTGCTGCCTCAATAATAATAATAATAATATATTTATACCCCACCCTCCCCAGCCAAGACCGGGCTCAGGGCGGCTAACTCCAAATATAAAAACAATTGATTAAAATACAACTTGAAAACAAGATTAAGTACAACATTAAAATGCAGCCTCATTTCAGTAGAAACTCAAATCAAAAACTTTTGGGGGATGAAAACGTCAAATCTTCACCAAGGCCACCTATTCAGACTGGTCCAATGTGGGCCAGAAAAAAGCCAGGGAAGTCCCCAAATAGGAGTTTCATCACAGATGGAGAAAGGAAAAAGGAAAGAGGGGAAGGGAATCAAGTTGATTGCAAGCCAAAGGCCAGGCGGAACAACTCTGTCTTACAGGCCCTGCGGAAAGAAATCAGATCCTGCAGATCAAGATGCCCCTGGGGTGCTTCAGAACACCCCTCTGCACGATGCAGAACGACCGCAGCCACAACACACTTTCAGAAGGAGCGCGGAACAGATTTTGCTCACTTCCATGTTGGGTGATGTGAGCTGACAGGCAGGAGAATATGTAGATCCCTGTAGCCGGCAGGATCAAATCCTCAGCTGGTGAGCGGAAGGTTCAATCCTGCATAGCTGAGCAGGGAATGTTTTGCATTATGGGGCATTCATAATGGCAAGTGGCTTCCCAGGTTCAGTCCATGCTACCACACAAGCCCGCAGCCAGGGACAAGGGAGGGCCAAACAGCTGCTCAGAGGTGCCAGGTAGCGTCAAAAGGCAGAAGCTTAAGCGTTGCATGATGCCAGCATGGTGGTTAGCCTGCCAGACTACAGAATCATAGAATCATAGAGGTGGAAGGGACCATGAGGGTCATCTAGCCCAACCCCTGGCAATGCAGGAATATTTTGCCCAATGTGGGGCTCAAACCCACGACTCTGAGATTAAGGGTCTCATGCTCTACCGCCGGAGCCCCATGCTAGTATCTGTACTAAGGTTCTGACCCTGGGCCAGCAGGGGGATACTGTAGATAGTTTTCACTCAGGTCCGCATATGCAAATAAGGAATGGAAAGTGACGTTCAGTGATTGGATAGTTACAGAAAGTTGTTACTGTTGCTTTGTAGTTGAGCTCTATATAAGCAGGTTGGCTGAACCCTTCAGTCCAGTTCTGTTCTGGCCTGGGAATAAACAAGAGCTGTCTGAAGAATCGCTGTGTCATCTGATATGTTCATCCACAACTTAACAGTATCACTATGTGCTGCGCGAAGAGGTACTTTATTTTATCTGTCCTGAATCTGCCAACATTCAGCTTTTTTAGATGTCTGTGACTTCTAGTGCTGTGAGAGAAGGAGGAAAACTTTCCCCTCTTCACTTTCTCCATACCACATATACCGTATTTTTTGCTCTATAAGACTCACTTTTCCCCTCCTAAAAAGTAAGGGGAAATGTGTGTGCGTCTTATGGAGCGAATGCAGGCTGCACAGCTATCCCAGAAGCCAGAACAGCAAGAGAGATTGCTGCTTTCGCTGAGCAGCAATCCCTCTTGCTGTTCTGGCTTCTGAGATTCAGAATATTTTTTTTCTTGTTTTCCTCCTCCAAAAACTAGGTGCGTCTTGTGGTCTGGTGCGTCTTATAGAGTGAAAAATACGGTATTTACTTCATTTCTAACATTTCGATCCCTGATAATAGCCTCCAGCCCCCAAAATAAAATAAGATGGAAAGCGCTTATATGAAACGTGCTAATTTATGTATTGGAATTATTTTAGCTGTGATGTACAAATCGCACACCTTTTCATATTAAATATGTTCACTGAACTATATATCATTGCATTATATTAATAACAAGTTGTAAATCAAAGGAAATGTGAAAAGTTAATTGGAGCGGAGGAGGATTTCAAAGAAGCTCGCAACATGTGTGTTGTACAATGCAAACATTCCAAGAACCTTTGAAGACCATAAACGTACAGGGAACCCTTTGTTGCTGAAAGTCCGGGGTGTAAATATTTGTTTTGTTTATTTATCGCATTTACACACCACCTTTCCTCTTCTGACTATTTACAGCCTACAAAGATTTACCGTATTTTTTGCTCTATAAGACTCACTTTTTCCCTCCTAAAAAGGGGAAATGTGTGTGTGTCTTATGGAGCGAATGCAGGCTGCACAGCTATCCCAAAAGTCAGAACAGCAAGAGGGATTGCTGCTTTCACTGCGCAGCGATCCCTCTTGCTGTTCTGGCTTTTGAGATTCAGAATATTTTTTTTCTTGTTTTCCTCCTCCAAAAACTAGGTGCATCTTGTGGTCTGGTGCGTCTTATAGAGCAAAAAATACGGTAATTTTATAAATGTGCATCATGTCACCTCTTGCCTTTTCTCCAGGGGAGAAGGGACTTCCTTCCTTCTGCTAATCCTGCAGCAGCCAACCTGTTGCTGTCCAGGTGTTTTGGGCTGCCATTTCTGTCATCTCCAGCCATTCTGGTTGGGACCTATGGGAGTCAAACGCATCTGCAGGGTAACGGCATGTTTCTTCCCAAGCCAGCAAAACGGCTCAGAGGGAAATGAAGAGGACAAGCAGGCATTGTTGTGCTGAGGCCGATTATCAGATCCCTCCAGATCTAAGCATTGGAAGGAAATGCCATCCATCACCAAGGCGCACAAACACAATCCCGAGAGATGGCAGGGTGCAGTGAGCATGCCCTCTGCACAGGAAAAACATCTTCCAAACAAGCAACGTTCAAAAGCCAGCCTTGTCTTCACTGATGCTCCTATCTCTCTCTCTCCCTCCCTCCCTCCCTCCCAAGTCTCATACAAACATCTGGAGGGATATTTATTTCCATCTTCCTTCCCATTTCCCTCATTCTCCCACTCGTAACCTTCCTCCAGTTTGGCAACCCTTCCCGGCCCGGCGAACGTGTTTTGCCATCTGCTCGCTGGATGACATTCCAGTGGGAAAACACTGAGCAGCTATTGAAGTGGTGCAGAGAAAAGAGACGCTCAACGACACCGCTGGGCCCTTTCGCGACATACAGGGCCCTTGTGTCTCGCTGACGCACATGTGTGTGTTTTGCGCAACCCTTTGACATCTCCCCTTTTGACACCTCTTCCAGTCGGATCAGCTGTCACGCCAACGCTGAGGCCAACCTTCAAGCTGAATGTTAGAAGGGGTGAGAAGTTGCGCATTGCATGTGCAAGGCTGCCAAGATTGATGGAGGGGTGGCTGTTTAGAGCATGGGTAGGCAAACGAAGGCCTGGGGGCCGGATCCAGCCCAATCACCTTCTAAATCCAGCCTGCAGACGGTCCGGGAATCAGCATGTTTTTACATGAGTAGAATGTGTGCTTTTATTTAAAATGCATCTCTGGGTTATTTGTGGGGCATAGGAATTCGTTCATCCCCCGCCCAAAAAAAATATAGTCTGGCCCCCCACAAGGTCTGAGGGACAGTGGACTGGCCCCCTGCTGAAAATGTTTGCTGACCCTGGTTTAAAGGCTTCCGCACAGTTCTCCCGCCCAGCCCTTTGGTAGGCATGTTTGGGGTTCATATGTAGCTATATAGACCTAGTTTACACACCATCCCAATCTCTGAGCACTCACATTCAGACTTTCCCAGAGTTCTGTTTCCTTGGCGTGAAGGTCAGCAAACTGTGATGTCTTTAGGATACATGGTTTAATGGAAGATGAGCGTGGTCCCAACTCAAGAAGAACGGCAACCTAAGTTGACAGAACATAACATATAGAATAAGAGAACAAGAAGAACATAGGCTTAGAGAAAATTGGAAAACATTTATTGAATACATGTGGGGGGGGAAATTGTGTACACTTGAAAATGCTGGCAGCATTAAGATAAATTCAACACTGTAAATAAGTTTTGATGGATGTAATATTGGAATACTGAATGGTTTAGTTTTTGTAAAATATGCAGCGATTTATGATATGCAAAGTGAACCATGGAAAGAGAAGAAGGGAAGTCACTGACATTTTAAGGATGTTTAAATGAGCATTTTAAATTGTAAAACAAAAAAATTGAGATATAGATAGATGATAGATGATAGATAGATAGATGATAGATGATAGATAGATAGATGATAGATAGATGGATGGATGATAGATGATAGATGATAGATAGATAGATAGATGATAGATAGATAGAAATAATAGCATACATGGTTTTAGTTACGCATATATAGAAACTGAGCATAAATTGGAAGGGCTCACAGCACCAACACACCAAAAGTTCTTGCTTCTCTATTAGTCGCAGCTTTGGATCCAGCACAGAGCAAGCATATCTCTGTGTCTCCAGCTTCCAGCCTGCTTCCAGCTCAGCTCACACCATGAGCACCGCTCCCCATAGTCACATTTGACTGTCCAGGGGTCCTTTACTTTTACTTAGCAGCTAGAGAGGGAAGGGAAGGTCTACCCATTTGTCCTGTGCCACAGAGCAATTTCTTTGGTTATGCTAATTGTGAGGCTTGGATGGCCCGTACACCCCAGGTAGTGTGGTTGCTGACCTTGAGCCAGACATCCTGGAGAGTGAAGTCAAATGGGCCTTAGAAAGCACTGCTAATAACAAGGCCAGTGGAAGTCATGGTATTCCAGCTGAACTACTTAAAATTTTAAAAGATGATGCTGTTAAGGTGCTACACTCAATATGCCAGCAAGTTTGGAAAACTCAGCAGTGGCCAGAGGATTGGAGAAGATCAGTCTACATCCCAATCCCAAAGAAGGGCAGTGCCAAAGAATGCTCCAACTACCACACAATTGCACTCATTTCACACGATAGCAAGGTTATGCTTAAAATTCTACAAGGAAGGCTCAAGCAGTATGTGGACCGAGAACTCCCAGAAGTGCAAGCTGGATTTCGAAGGGGCAGAGGAACCAGAGACCAAATTGCAAACATGCGCTGGATTATGGAGAAAGCTAGAGAGTTCCAGAAACACATCTACTTCTGCTTCATTGACTATGCAAAAGCCTTTGACTGTGTCGACCACAGCAAACTATGACAAGTTCTTAAAGAAATGGGAGTGCCTGATCACCTCATCTGTCTCCTGAGAAATCTCTATGTGGGACAAGAAGCTACAGTTAGAACTGGATATGGAACAACTGATTGGTTCAACATTGGGAAAGGAGTACGACAAGGCTGTATATTGTCTCCCTGCTTATTTAACTTATATGCAGAATTCATCATGCGAAAGGCTGGGATGGATGAATCCCTAGCCGGAATTAAGATTGCCGGAAGAAATATCAACAACCTCAGATATGCAGATGACACAACCTTGATGGCAGAAAGTGAGGAGGAATTAAAGAACCTTTTATTGAGGGTGAAAGAGGAGAGCGCAAAATATGGTCTGAAGCTCAACATCAAAAAAACGAAGATCATGGCCACTGGTCCCATCACCTCTTGGCAAATAGAAGGGGAAGAAATGGAGGCAGTGAGAGATTTTACTTTCTTGGGCTCCATGATCACTGCAGATGGTGACAGCAGCCACGAAATTAAAAGACGCCTGCTTCTTGGGAGAAGGGCAATGACAGGCCTAGACAGCATCTTGAGAAGTAGAGACATCACCTTGCCAACAAAGGTCCGTATAGTAAAAGCTATGGTTTTCCCAGTAGTGATGTATGGAAGTGAAAGCTGGACCATAAAGAAGGCTGATCGCTGAAGAATTGATGCTTTTGAATTCTGGTGCTGGAGGAGACTCTTGAGAGTCCCATGGACTGCAAGAAGATCAAACCTCTCCATTCTGAAGGAAATCAGCCCTGAGTGCTCACTGGAAGGACAGATCCTGAAGCTGAGACTCCAATACTTTGGCCACCTCATGAGAAGAGAAGACTCCCTGGAAAAGACCCTGATGTTGGGAAAGATGGAGGGCACAAGGAGAAGGGGACGACAGAGGACGAGATGGTGGGACAGTGTTTTGGAAGCTACCAGCATGACTTTGACTAAACTGCGGGAGGCAGTGGAAGACAGAAGTGCCTGGTGTGCTGGACTCGACTAAATGACTAAACAACAACAACAATTGTGGTGCTTAACTAGTCAGCCAAAGCCATTGTCTAGACAAAGGGACCATTTGAGCAAGCTTTCTCTCATGCATTCCACCCCACAAGTGCAGAATCCCAAGAACTGGAAGGGACTTAGTACATCATTCAGACTACCCCTCCCCAAACTCATAGGATTTTCTACACCTTTCTCTTTAAATAAATGTTTAGGCAGCTAATGTAGAAATTTAAGACAGAGCCCAACAAAGCTGAAGTTGCAATCCTATGCACACATTTTCATGGAAGTCAAAAGCACTGAACGCACTTCGCTTCTCAGCCTTTTGTCTAAGATCGAGCATAGCACCCGTTCAGATCAGTTGAATATCTGATATGTTCTTAATGTAAGAAGTATATATTGAAATGGTTTTTGAAACTAGGAGCTTGGATAAGAGCTTTGCTCAGTGCAGTCCACACACTGACCTGGCATTGCATGTTCCCTAGGAGCAGCATAGGTAAAGGTAAAGGGACCCCTGACCATTAGGTCCAGTCGTGACTGACTCTGGGGTTGTGGCGCTCATCTCGCTTTATTGGCTAAGGGAGCCAGCGTACAGCTTCCGGGTCATGTGGCCAGCATGACTAAGCCGCTTCTGGCGAACCAGAGCAGCGCACGGAAACACCGTTTACCTTCCCGCCAGAGCGGTACCTATTTATCTACTTGCATTTGACATGCTTTCGAACTGCTAGGTTGGCAGGAGCAGGGACTGAGCAACGGGAGCTCACCCTGTTGCGGGGATTCGAACCGCTGACCTTCTGATCGGCAATAGTTTAAAATCAGATGAAATAAATGCAAGCTGAAAATTATATGTAGACATGTGTAAGGGCTTTAAGTATCTAGCAATGCTCTGGTGGCTTCAGCTCCCTGAAATCACAACCTGCTCTGCTTTGTTTCCTCCACCAATCTCTGGGAGCTCCCTTGTTCCCTTCTATTCTATTCCGGCTGCCCCCCACCTTACCCCTGCTCCTGCCCCAGGCCTGGCTCCCTGCTTGCTTTCTCATTTGTCCCTAAGACATTCCCCTGAACCTCAGCCATCATCTCTGTGGAGCATGTGCCATGCTCTTTTGCTGTGCGATGGGAGCCACTCCTGAGCCAGGAGAGTTTGACTGAGCAGGAATGCTAGCCAGTTGCTCAGTGCTTGTAAAAGGCCAGCAAACCCCAGCACTACCACCACACACACACAACCTGCCCTTTTGTGAGGTTACTCAAATAAAACATCTGTTGTTGAGTGGGCACTTGTGCAAACAGACGAGGGTAATTGGGAGAGAGATTAGGCTGCAGAGATGGAGATATTATCCCAGAGGAGTTAATCATTGACGCTGCTGCATTTGGGATTCTGCTGACTGCTTTCAGCTTAGACTGGCTTGGGAGAATGGGAAAACCTCACTCCCAACAGCTGTTCTCCGGCCCAAGCAACTCTACATCTTTAATGGACAAGGTCATAGCTCAGAGGTACAGCAAATGTTCTGTGTTCATAAGCTCCTGGGTTCAATCTCCACTGCCTGGTTGCATGAACATTGGCTGCTGGTGTCAGGCTCCATGCAGAAGTGCAGGAAAGGTCCTTAACACAAGGCTGCAGCAACATTTGTCTTAGTACACAGCAACAGAGGAAAGAAAGGTCCAGTATATCTGAAGGAGCGTCTCCACCCCCATCGTTCTACCCGGACACTGAGGTCTAGAGCCGAGGATCTTCTGGTGGTTCCCTCACAGTGAGAAGCCAAGTTACAGGGAACCAGGCAGAGGGCCTTCTCGGTAGTGGCACCCGCCCTGTGGAACGCCCTCCCACCAGATGTCAAAGAGAAAAACAAGTACCATACTTTTAGAAGACATCTGAAGGCAGCCCTGTTTAGGGAAGCTTTTAATGTTTGATGCATTACGGTATTTTAATATTTTGTTGGAAGCCGCCCAGAGTGGCTGGGGAAGCCCAGCCAGATGGACAGGGTATAAATAATAAATTGTTGTTGCTGTTGTTGTTTGGATGGTATTTTTGAATGCAGCACACCTGGCATCTCTTAACTGAAAAGCTCTCCAGTATCAAACTGGGAAAGACCTTGGAAAGCTCCGACTAGATAGGAACTAGTAACTTACCTATGAGGAAAGGTTGTAGCATTTGGGACTTTTCAGTTTAGAGAAAAATCAAGTAAGAGATGACATGATTGACATTTATAAAATTATGCATGGTGTGAAGAAAGAGAGTAGGGCTGAAAGCTGGAAGATTCAGGACAGCTAAACAAATGTCCTTCCTCTTGTGGTGCATAAAACATGGAACTCACTCCCAAAGGAGGCAGTGATTGTGGGAGATTGCAGTCAAACGTAACTATGCACGAGTGCTAGTTAGTGCATGAAGGGGTTAAGACCACAGACTTAGATTCCTAGACTCAGCTAGGTCACACCTTCTCTTTCCCAGTGAGGGATGATTCAAAGCCTTCTCGTCCTGTTCCCCCCCCCCCCGCCCTCTGCACTGGATAAGAGAAGGTGTGACCTAGTTGAGTCTAGGAATCTAATTCTGTGGTCTTAACCCCTTTATGCTCCAAGCATCATCTTTTCTGCTCTGCTTTTGGTGTGTAATAACACAGGAGTGCCCCTCTAGATAGAACAATGCAATAACACCGGGAAGCATCACACAACAACTAATCAAGAATGATATTTAGATAGTCCAGGATAAATCCATCCCTAATACTTTAAGGTTCTTTACAATCAAGCCCTGTATAAATTTTATGAAATAATAAATAAAGAAAAGAATGCATTCACTGCATTAGTGAAAAGCTGCAGAACACATACTGCAACAACAACCCAACAATCTATAGGGATCCTGCCCATGTCCTGGCATGTGGGGTGACAAATGCACAATAAATGGGAAGTCTTTGGAATTAGGGTGCTGTTCTGGTCCAGGATAATGGACATACCGTCAAGCTACACATTTCCCCTAAATGCAGCATCATAAATTATATTCACAAAAAAGCCACAAGCAAGCTGATCTTTAATAGCACTATATTGGCTGCTGCGCTGCGCAAAGAGAACATTGTGTCAGCGGCAGCTGAGAGGGCGTCTTATGTGAGGGCAAGGCCAGAAACCTGTAACTGTGTCCCACCAAGTCCTTATTGCAAAGTGTGAAACCACAAGGGCTCTTTAGGGTGGGAGCTGGAGGAGAAAGACAGTGTGGAAATGGAAGGCATGAGATGTCTATATTGTTATCAGTTTGGGGGAGTTAGTTGGCTGGTAGCCTGATTCCCTTCCAGGCCTCTTTGGAATCTAGCAGAAGAGGCTGATGAGCCAGTGAAAGCAATAAAGTAGAGCGACGTGTGGACCACCCACGGTTAGTCCACCATTAATGTATTGCCACTGAGTCAACGACACGCTGCAGAATTCACCCGCGGAAAAGCACCGGTCTGGAAGATTGTCAGGGTCTCTCTGCTTTGCATCTGCAATGGCTTGCTCTGAAGCCAGAGAGGGGTGAACTCCCCTCCTCGGTGCAGTGCTGCGGGAATTGTGGGGAGGAGGCAACAGATGGGATGTGCATCAGTGCAGCTTGCATTCCTCGACACAGGTCTCCCGGGATTCAGGACCCCCAGGTTGCAGCAAGAGCAGATGGCAGCTGCAGCGACCCAACTCACAGCCATCAGTCACCGCTTTCGAAGGGAAGACAAAGACCTGGGGACGCGCTGGTCCTGCGCCATGGGGTTGGCTCATACATTCCCCAGCCTTGCTGTGTTAGCAGAGCATATTTCTGAGTCTAGCTCATGGAGCCACACTTCCCCAGGCAAGGGAGACTCTTTCTCGTCTGGCCTGGGAAATCGCGCTAAGGTTATGCAAAGCAGCCTCTTTCAGAGCCCTCTGGCTTCCAAGGGGCTGGTGGTTTGGACACCAGCTTGAGTGACCTCATTTTCCTTCTCGCCTCCCCACCCAGCCCCAGAGTCATGGTTCAAAGAGCTACATGCTGAGGATGTACACAGGATTGGAATGAAGGCACTTAATTCCATTGCGGAGAGCGATGAGAACACCTTCTTTTTCTCTCTTTTTCTTTTACGCCTCTCAGAAAACACCTCTCTGGAGTGTCTATACATGCTGTGTAATGAGGGCCAGGCCACATTCACACAATACCTTTAAAGCACCATGTTACCACTTGGTCATGGCTTCCCCCCAAGAATTCTGGGAGCTGCAGCTTCATTAAAGGCGCTGAGAATTGTTAGCAGACCCCTATTCCCCGACGATTCCCAGAGTGGTTTCACAATGAATCTCTCTTCCCAGCTCTGGTAAGAATAACAACTCCCTTAACAAACTACAGCTCCCAGAATTCTTTGGGGGAAGCCATGACTGTTTATAGTGGCACCAAAGAGTTTCAAGCTCACAGTGTAAATGTGGCCTTAATTTGCTCAGAGAGACCAACATTTGCATCTATATGCACACAAATTTGTCTCAATGTGCCTTAATGTTCACTTAAGCACCTAGCAACACCCATTTACGAGTACAGTGGTACCTCGGGTTAAGAACTTAATTCGTTCTGGAGGTCTGTACTTAACCTGAAACTGTTCTTAACCTGAAGCACCACTTTAGCTAATGGGGCCTCCTGCTGCCACTGCGCTGCCGCTGCACTATTTCTGTTCTCATCCTGAAGCAAAGTTCTTAACGCAAGGTAATATTTCTGGGTTAGTGGAGTCTGTAACCTGAAGCGTATGTAACCTGAAGCATATGTAACCCGAGGTACCACTGTACAGTAATACTTTGGTTCTCAAACGGCTCAGTTGCCGAACAAATCAGCTCCTGAATGCCACAAACCTGGAAGTAAGTTTCCTGGCTTGCAAACATTTTTTAAAAGCCAAACGTCCGACACGGCTTCCGCTTGAGTGCAGATTTTCGAACGGTTCCGGGAGTCGAACGGACTGCCGGAACGGATTAAGTTCGAGAACCAAGGTATTGCTGTACACATACAAAACACACACTTTCACTCTCACTTTGCCACGTTCACCCCCTGAGCTGACGTTCCGCCTTGGGCTCGTCTTCACCCCCATTTCCCCCTCCCTTCCCCGCCACTGCCTTCTTTTCTTCCCGCTCTTTCCTCCTCCTAGCTGGCTGCACTCCGGCGGAGGCAGATGTGGGGCTCCTCCAAGGCTCCTCCAAGGCTCCTCCAGGCCCCTGTCTCCTCACTGTCTGTTGTGGGAAAGGCCAAACCTGCAGCCACAGAGGCCTGCTTGTGTTTACAGCTTTGGGGAGGAAGTATCCAGTGTCACCATCCGTGTGGTGCGCTTCGGAACAATGGCACTCCTCCAGCAGCCGAGCAAGAGCAGCCTCCTCTCCCCAATTCCAGCATCTTTCGGGGAGAATGAGAAACATATTCTTCTTTTCCTCCTCCTCCTCCTTTTGTAGAAGCCAAATACAGAACAGCTGCTCTCGCTGGTGCCTGGCCTCGGCCAGGAGAGCAAGCACACATCACCCCCCCTGGCCTTGTTGAGAGGACGAACGGCTTATCTAATATGTCCAGGTGTGCAGAATTGGACCGTAGAGCCCCTGCCTGTCCCATCTGGAGCAGCTCCAATAGCATCGCTACTGATTAATGTGCAGGAAAGACCCGCTTCCCATCCCATTTCTTGGGAGCCAGCCATTCCCGCAGGTGGCTGGCTTCCCTGAACGTGGGGCTCTCTTGTTCTCACCGGGGTCACCCTGCGACCGAAGGCCGGTTCCCACAACCATCTCGGCCAGTGACAGCTGGGCAGGCTCAAGGAGTTTTGGCACCCGAGGTGGGAAACACAACTTGTGCCTCCCACCCACCATGATGTGTGGGAGAGATCTATAATAAGAACAGCCTAGATATTGGTGAGCATCACTGCAAATGGACTGATCTGTCCCATCATAGAAGAAGAGGAGGAGTTTGGATTTGATATCCCGCTTTATCACTACTCTAAGGAGTCTCAAGGGACGCAGGTGGCGCTGTGGGTTAAACCACAGAGCCTAGGACTTGCCGATCAGAAGGTTGGCGGTTTGAATCCCCACAACAGGGTGAGCTCCCTTTGCTCAGTCCCTGCTCCTGCCCACCTAGCAGTTCGAAAGCACATCAAAGTGCAAGTAGATAAATAGGTACCACTCCGGCGGGAAGGTAAACGGCGTTTCCGTGCGCTGCTCTGGTTCACCAGAAGCGGCTTAGTTATACTGGCCACGTGACCCAGAAGCTGTACGCCGGCTCCCTCGGCCAATAAAGCGAGATGAGCGCCACAACCTCAGAGTCGGCCACGACTGGACCTAATGGTCAGGGGTCCCTTTACCTTTAAGGAGTCTCAAAGCAGTTCACAATCTCCTTTCCCTCCTCCCCCACAGCAAACACTCTGTGAGGTGAGTGAGGCTGAGAAACTTCAGAGAAGTGTGACTCGCCCAAGGTCACCCAGCAGCTGCATGTGGAGGAATTGGGAAGCAAACCCGGTTCACCAGATTACGAGTCCACCGCTCTGAACCACTACACCACACTGGCTCACAGGAACATAGCAGTGTGCTTTATGCTCAGTCAGGGAAGTGGTCCATCCAGTTCAGAGCTGTCCACACCAGGAAGGGGAAGCTCAGGCCCAGGGGCTGGATGTGGCCCTCCAGGGCTCTTTATCTGGCCCTTGGGAGCATTCCCAGGCAGTGCGGTTGCTTGAAGAAGGCTGGAAACTGTTGCAAGGGAGCAACAAATGTTTATCTGGTTTTACAGGGGAAGGAACCTTGTTTAGGATGAATCTCCCAGCTTTGACGGCTTCCTGCTCTGCTCAGGTATCTCCCAGGCATTGTTGGGTGGTGATGGAAGGCGAGTGGCAACTTCTGGGCAACCAAGGAGGAGTCTGTTGGCACTTTAAGCACAAACTGGACTCCAGTTACAAGAAAGGAGATTCCGACTGAACACCAGGAAGGGCTTGCTGGTGGCAAGAGCTGTTCAACAGACAACCTCAGAAAGTTGTGGACTCTCCTTCCTTGGAGGTTTTTAAGCAGAGGTTGGATGGCCATCTGTCATGGATGCTTTAGTTGAGATTCCTGCATTGCAGGGGGTTGGACTAGATGACCTTTGGGTACCTTCCAACTCTACAATTCTAATTCTATGATTGCATGACAGGTCTCTGAGCACAGGTGTCATATGGTGACAAGACCTCACCCCTTTCAGCAATTGTGCTGCAGCATTCTGCATTAACTGCAGCTTCTGGATCAAGCACAAGGGAAGCCCCACATAGAACATACTGCCGTAATCCAGCCTTGAAGTAACCAATGCAACTAGCTGCTGTGGCCAGGCTTTCCAGGTGCAGGAATCTTTCCATTCCTTCTTCCCTCAGTGGGCTCCTGTTCTTCCATAATTCGCAGAGGGAAACCGCAGAGGGTGGCTTTCCTTTATTAGACTGTGTGGGCACTGCTGAGTACGTTCGAAGCACATTTCTCCCCTCAAAGAATTCTGGGTGCTGTGGTTTGTTAAAGGCTGCTGCGAATTGGAACTACACTGCCCAGAATTCTTTGAGGGAAATAATGGCTTTGAATGTGCTTTGAAGGTACAGTGAAGGTACGCAGCCTCATGTGTCAGGCTGAGTTAATTGAGATCAGTAAATGACTGTGTAAAAGAGGAGAAGGAAGGAAGGAAGGAAGGAAGGAAGGAAGGAAGGAAGGAAGGAAGGAAGGATCTATTCATTTATCCCTGCAATTCATCTTTTGCTTCTTCAACCCACAATAAGCAAAACCCCACTCTCCGCCAGTGAACGGAAGCTGATTTCTTCCCTTTATTTCTGTCTCCTTCCCCACTTTCTCTTCGCCCCCTTAGGAAGCCACTTGCTTGAGACTAATTCAATTTTCTGCCCAGGGAAAGAAAGACAAGATGAGAAGTGAGTTAAATTCCTGACGTCAGCACACGGATGAAGAAGGAGCCGTGTTAACCGGTGCCGGGAACACCCCCCTTCCAGCTTAACAAAACCGTTTGATTCTCTCCCCTCTTGTTAAGGGGGAGGGTGAAAGGAGGGGATATTTATTCTGCCCCTTTCTAAGGGTTTCCCTTTCAGGTCACCAAGCGCCCCTTTGCGTGGGGGACGGACCCCCACCCCGCCCTTCGCTCGTCTTTTGTGCCAGCGGCAGCTGGTAGGTGGCGAAAGGGACATGGCATTGTCCTCAGACACACTTTAACATTTCTTTACAGAACTGGGTAAAAGGCAGAGGGTTGGAGGGGGGAGGAACAGCCCCCCCCACCTTGCCCTCATTCAAGGGGGAGTTTTGTAAAAAGCAAAGGAATGAGGCTGGGGGGCAACATGTCACAAAAAGACTGTGTGTGTGTTGCTTTTTTCTGTTTGGACTGGGGTTTTTCGGAGAGCAGATGGTGCTGAGGATGGGAGAATGGGATGGGCGAAATTATTTCATTCACAGGAGGCCTTGCTTTGAGCAACCCGTTGAAGAAAGGCGGGGGGATGGAGGAAGGCCAGAGCCCCATAAATGAAGAGCTTGGGGAGCTGTTCCTTCCAAAACCCAACAAAGGAAGCTCTTTTCTCTTCAGTCGCCCACCACTCAGCCTCTCGTTCGTTCATCGCCACATGTGTGAGCGTTGCTCGGTTTGAGCCGCAAGGCTGGGACCCAGGTTTCCTCAGCGGAGATGTTAAGTCAGAGAGAGGCAAAAAGCTTCTCCCTTCAGACGCTTCGCAAGCTCTGGATTCAGTTGCATCTGTGAAGTCTTTGCTTCCCAAAAGACGTAGGCCCGAGCCGGACCTCTGTTGTGTTGGCTGACGACAGGGTTGTCGTTGAACTCTGGGCCCCATCATCATGCCCGACCATTGGCCACATGGCCAGAGGTGAATTGGAGATTGGACGTCGCCTGGGGGGACACCAATCCCCCATGTTGAGTCTAGCCTAGCAGTGCCCCTTGGAATTGGTGCAATAGGTGGCTCCAGAGCCAATGGTTGGTGGCCACTGGAACTGGTAGGGCAGAAGGCAGGGAGTCGGACAGTAGGTGGCGCCCTAGCCAATAGCAGAGCTGACTAATTCTAGTTTTGTCCCCATTGCCCTCCCTGCTCACTTCTACAGGGTCAACACTGAGACTAAGGAGGAGGAGGAGGGAGCGGACAGCCAAGGATACACCCTGGGCTGATTGTAAGAAAAAAGGCAGGCATATGGAATGACCAAGAGCGGACGGAGGGCTTATCCACACTCTGTGTGTCTTCTGCTCTTTCCAGGCACAGTCTGCAGTGCAAAGCTCTGTGCCCAAACATCCATGGTTTTGCTCCAGAGCTTCCCCCACAAAACATTCCGAGCTTTAAAGCAAATGTCGGTCTGCAGAAAACCCAAATTGACATTTGCTCTGATTCAGCTTTAAAGAGCGGGTTTTCACTGGGGGGCTGGGACCCCGCCACCACTCGCAATCAAAGCTCTGCCTGGAAAAAGCAGGGCCCAAGGCTGGTGGCTCAGTGCCCCATGTGCCCCAAAGCCTAGTCTCCATTGCTCCAGCCCAGGTTTCCCCAAACTTGGGTCTCCAGCTGTTTTTGGACTACAGTTCCCATCATCCCTGACCACTGGTCCTGCTATCTAGGGATGATGGGAGTTGTAGTCCAGAAACAACTGGAGAGCCAAGTTTGGGAAACCCCGGGCCAGCCTAATGTTGTCTGTTTCAGCCTTCCCCAATCCGCTGCCCACCAGATGTTGCTGGACTACACCTCCTGCCCATCTTTGACCCCTGGTCAATCTTCTATTCTATTATGTCAGGAGTGCTCTGATGGTGTTTCCTGCTTGGCAGGGGGTTGGACTCAATGGCCCTTGTGGTCTCTTCCAACTCTATGATTCTATGATTCTATGATTCTAATGTTGTTCGATGATATCAGGAGGGCCAGAGGTTCCCCATACCTGGCTCACACCCTGGTTAAGTAAAAGACCATGTCTATTTGAAATATACTCGGAGTCAAGAGTGGATTTCATGCTCTTTATTCAGCTCATAGTGGTAAGGAGGAATGTAAATTCCCCCAAAATATCTGCATTATATACATTATTTACACAATGGGCCCCACGTGATTGGCTAATTCCGGGATTCTCCTGTAGGCCAATCAGGTTGTGGATTCACTTCCACCTGGAGCTGGATTGGGTGGCTCCTGTGGACCAATCATACTGCTGCATTGTTCTAGGACCAATCAGACTGCTGCATTCTGAATCCTATTGTTCTAGGACCAATCAGACTGCTGCATTTTGGATCCTATTCAACTCAGTACATAACACTATTCCAGCCCAAATTTCAAAAGGGTTGCTGGGCGTCACCCACACCCAACACATTTAAAGCACCTGGTTCTGGCAGCCCCTCTCCAGGGCTTCAGGCAGACCCAGCCCTACTTGTAGACAGCAGGAATTGAACCCAGAACCTTGTGCATGCAGAGCAGATTCTGTCCCACTAGCTGCACGAACCTTTCTCCTTCTTTTCTTGCCGCCTTGCATGACAGGTTGACGGCGAAGTTCATCTGACAGCTTGTGTTTTTATTTTGCCTATGCCTAAACTCAGATGCAAGCAGGACTCAAATTTCTGTTTCCCATTAGCCTTTCCCCTAGTTCTCACAAGCCACCGTCCGGTCAAACCTTTCTATTTAAAAACCCAGCACCATGCCTGGCCGTCCACTGAGCGCTAGGACAGGCGAAAGTATAAATATTTGCCGGAGCTATTCTTAGAGCAGGAGTGTGCATGCAATCGCAGTTGCCGTCTCCCGACCACTTGCAGTTGCAGCCATTCTGCCACTTTGCTGAAGAAGGTCTATTGCTCTGATGACGCGACAGTCTTACATGTTTTTTGGTTGCTTACCATAAAAATGTCCCTAAGCGACACACAATCGTAAAAGCACATGGAAAACAAAAATCTAAAAATGCATAAAAAACGAAACATTAATGCACTAACAGTGTTTTGTGGAAAACAGCACTTTCATGGAATCATAGAAGTGTAAGGGACCCCCAAGAGTATGCCCTGCGGAGGACCTTAAGATCCACAAATGGCAACATTTTGGAGGTCCCAGGTCGCAAGGTGGTTAGATTGGTCTCAACTAGGGCCAGGGCCTTTTCAGTACTGGCCCCGACTTGGTGGAACGCTCTGTCACAAGAGACTAGGGCCCTGTGGGACTTGACATCTTTCTGCAGGGCCTGCAAGACAGAGCTGTTCCGCCTGGCCTTTGGTTTGGACTCAGTCTGACCCTTATGTTTCCCTCCCCTTATGGTCTTGATCTATGGGCTACCTTTAAAAATTTAAAATTGCATTTTAACCTGGATTTTAAATTGGTTCCCCCCCTCCCCATTATGTTTTTAGTGTGATTTTATTGGTGTTAGCCACCCTGAGCCTGGCTCTGGCCGGGGATGGGGCGGGGTATAAATGGCATTCAAGCTCTACTTAATAACCTCCAAGGAAGGAGAGTATTTGGCTCATGTTTTACTGGAACTTCTTCGGTATGAGATCCTAAGGTGGGATGAAATAGACTAAATTAAAGCAATCAAAACAAAATTTTGCAGGAAGGTTCCTGAGATCAAGGAGAAGGGTTTTGTCCATGGCTGTGCAAACACACTCGCTTGTACCTCATCTAGTGTTCTTCTGCAGCTGGTTTGGGAAGAGGTACAGAATCGACATTCGCCTTAATCCATATCTAACCCGTATCTATCCTTTTCTTTACAAAATACTGGTGTGTTTTTACTCCAAATGAGCTTTGATCCTCAGTGATGCATTTGGAGACAGCTGGATATCATTCTTAGTGCGTGACAAAACAATATCCGAGTTGTGATAAATGTTTGGCCAGCATATTGCTCTTGTTAAGACAGCCATGCTTGAGAAAACCTCAGAGGAAGGTATTTCTATGTCTGAGCTCCTGCAGCTAATGATTTTTCTGGAGCAGAGACGGAATTTATGAAATCACAGGCGTCGTGGGGCGGGGTGGCGCAACACATCTTCAGCACTGTTGCTTTCCAGCACTGACAAGGGACGGCCCCATGAATGCATGCAATATTACTGTTGCCGTCAGAGCAAAGGAGAAACCCAAGGCCCTTTGCTCTGCCAAACTTTAGCACATTATCCTGCAGAAGACATTCCAGCCTCTCCCTAATATGCTGCTGGGAGAAATCCATTTTAACCAGAAGAAAACATGTGGTTGATCCATGACCTGGAAGTCTGGGTATGCACCAGATATTGGATCTTTAGCCAATATATCCAGGACAAATTCAGGGCAACCAAGGAGAAGCTCGACCTGGGACCTATATAAACCATGTGTGCATGTGGAAACTGTCCCTGTTGATGAGGGTTAGTCCCATTCTGCCTGGTCCTCGCTTCTGTTGACTCAGCTATACAGCTGCAAGCAAAACATTTTAAATGTGTTGTTAAGTGCAATATAGAAAGGTGACACTAGATGGCAACAGAGAGCTATGCCAAATCCAATGTATTTTTCAAAACGCTTTCTTTATGAAAGCATTTTCACAGGGGTGAGATGTCATCCATCTCTTCGTCACTGTTGCGGCTGCAGACCAGTCAGAAGGCAGAACATAAGATGAGCCTGGGGCTGGATGAGGCCAGTGGCCCACCTAGTCCAGCATCCTGTTCTCACAATGGCCAGCCCAAGGGGAAAGCATAGCTGTCAACTGTCTCTTATTTGGTGGGAAAGTCCCTTATCCCAGCGCCGTTTCCCGCTGCTGTCCCTTATTGATGATGTCCCTTAAATTTCCCGGGTTTCAAAGGAAGCAGCTCCTCTCCCTCCCTCCCTGCCGGCCAGGGAGGAGGGAGGCTTCAACTGTGTTGCTTGGCTGCGTTGCTCACCCAATAAGGAGTCTAAGAACGACTGGGGGGTGGAGCTTGCATGCCTTGTGCCAATCAAATTGGCCACTTTGCCTGGGGACTCGCCTTTGCTCAGCGCTTCCCAGCGGAGAGGTGACGGTGGTTTTCCTTGCTGCATCCCCTTTGCTGGGTTGCTGCACTGTGGGAACCACCGCTTGAGGCTTTGTTTGGCTGCTAGCTGGGCTTTCTGCCTTTGGCGCGGAGGGGCTCAGAAGTTGAACATAACCTGTGCTCTGAAAATCCTTTATTTTGGCTGCTGATCCCTTATTTTCGAGGCTGCTGGTCCCTTATTTTCAAATCTGTAAGTTTACAGCTATGGGGGAAACCCACAAGCAGGACCCGAACCCAAGATCCCTTTTTCCTCCTGTGGTTTCCAGAAACTGGTATTCAGAAGCATTGGCTGCTTCTTTTTTTTTTTTAAAAAAAAATATTTTTATTAAATTTTCACATTTTATGAAGACAAACATACACACACATAGACAAAGACAACACGTATAAAATTTCATAACCTTACTTTCCTAACCCCAGTTCTTGACCTCCCCCCACCCCCCCTTCATACATCCTAGTTCAGTTACATTAACTCAGCAAATTCATATCTCTCATCCTTTGCATATTATTATTGTATATATATATATATATATTGAAAAAAAACCATTTACTTGGCCAGATTTTACTTATCCAATTTTCTTATAAATGTTAAAGCCTTTTCTAAGGTCGACTCGAGTTCCTTCCACGAATTTCCCTTTAATCTTAAAAATAGGTCATAGTAATCAAACACAAAAGTCATAAAGATTTAAAAACAAGTTCTCCTCCCCCCCCCCCAGCCCCGGTTTCTGTCCCTTCCAAATGTCCCCCCATCCATAACAACAGTTTTTAGCCTGGGTTCCTCACATCTGAGGCCTTTAAGTCCTTGTCAGTCTCTCTTTGCCGATCTTGTTGGTAGCCCTCCTCATTGGTCCTCAGGTTTCGGGGAAGTTCCAGCTCGGTCTCATCAGAATTTCTTCCATCAAAAGTACTTGACACCAGCTGCTGCAGAAGATCAACCAGTCCATACTCAAATAGGAAGCCCCAGTCATATTTCTTATTTCTTTTAAATTCAGATATTCCAGATGTTCCAGGGGCTTCCTCCCTCCTCTTTCGCATCTTTCGCAGATTTGTAGTCCAAGGGTCTTCTTCTTTGTATTCTAACAATGTAGGCTTGTGGTTGGTAGTCTCCATCTGTACTAGTCCTTGCTCTCTCTCCCCCTGTTCCAAAGCTATCTCTTCTGATTCAGCTGCAGATTTTTCCCCAGTCAAGTCCATTGTACCTTCAGCAGAGTCCTTTATTTTAGAGTTCAAGGTTATGAGTTGTTTACTCATGACCGTAGTCTGCTCCTCCAGTTTTCCCACAAGAAAAAACATTCTTTCTAACTCTGCCTGTAATTTTCCATCTGCAGCCATTGCAATGTTTCAATGTTTCCCCTAGGGGGATTCTAGTTACTTAATAGTCTTTTCCAATAGTCCTTTACTTTGTTATTTCCCTACTTTATTTCCAACCACTTTAGTTCAAATATAACAAATTAAGTCCAAAAAGTGTTAAATAATAGAGTTTTTAACTTTCGCTGCCCGTTTGACAGCTCCTTTGACAGCTGTCAAACTCCTCGTTCCTTTTTCTCCAGCTCACATAAAGGACACCCCCGGGTCTGGGGAGGTTCAAACAAAAACTTCTAAAAATCCACTCTTACTCTCCAGCACACATCTTCTTCTGTCAAATTCGTGCAAATATTATCTTTTACAGAACACCAAAGAGAGAACTCTCCACCTTAGTTCTCCAATCTTTGCTTTAAATTTTCTGTAGGCAGGGGGGTGCGGACTTCCCTTTAGCACATCCCCCGATCGTGCCGAATTCAAGGATAAACTTTTTAAAGTCCAAATTCCAATCTACTCACGGATTAATTAAAGTCCGAATTTCAGGGAAGAAAGTCAGCGGTCTCCGGCAATGGCTCGCGGCTTCGCTCCACTGCAGTAGCGGTCTACTCACAGCACCACGCCACTCCCCGTACCCTCTCCGCAGCCTTTAAAAAGGCTCTTCGTGGGTCGGGGGGGCGCTTTAGGTGCCCGCCGAGTCACCAGGTCCGCAGGCTTCCGCGCCTGCGGTTTCTAAGGGTCCCCGCGTCGCCGTCGCGGTGAGACCCGTCTGCAATGGAGCCGATTCCCTCCGGAGCTCGGAGGGAATCCGCCATTACTCGGATCGCGCTAACCCGGAAGTTATTCTGGTATTCAGAAGCATTGGCTGCTTCTGGAGGCAAAGCATAGCCATGGTTGCTAGTAGCCATCGATAGCTCTCTCCATGAATTTGCCTAATTCTCTTTTAAAGCTACACAATTGGTGCCCATCACTGCGTCCTGTGGGTGTGAGTTCCATAGTTTAACTATGTGCTGTGAGAAGAAGTCCTATCCTTTATCTCCTCTGAATCTTCAGTGTTCAGCTGCATTGGATGTTGCAAAAGGGGTAGGGGAAAAACACGTTCCACTATCCATTGTCTCCGTGCTGTGCATAATTCTATGAATTTCTAGCATGACATCGCTTGCTCACCTTTTCTCTGAGCTAAAAAGCCCCAAACGCTTTTCGTCTGGTCCCTGCCTCTATATTCACCATCCCGTTCTTTGCCAGGATCCTTCCCTCCCTCACTGCGCAGGCAGGTCGGAAGGCAGAAGGAGAGACGTATCCTTTGCCAAGCAGAATGTCGTGCCAGGAACCTCCTCTCGCCACTCTGCCCTCGGCACCGGCGGGGTCAGCGCTAGGAGGGCGCCAGCAACCCTGTCCTACCCCAAGGTGGGTGCTGTGCCGTGCCCTTCCTTTCCCCATCCTCTTCCTTCCTTTGCTACAGTTCTGGACAAGCTTTCAGGAACAGGAAACACCCTTTTCCTGCTTGGCACCCCACATGTGACACCGCCTGCCGGGAGCCTGGTGTTGTGTCGCTGCCGTTTTCCAGCTACTTGACCACAGAAAGGTCACCTTGGCCCAGGGGTGGTGTGTGTGTGTGTGCAACACACACTCAACCACATTTTAAAGCTCAAAAGCGCCTGTTGAAACAGAAGAGTGTGATGAACCTTATATGAGCTTCTCTTTTTATTATTTATCGATATTTAACTGAATGTTTTACTGATGGCTTCTCTGTTTCTTCCAATATATTTCTTTAGGGTTTTTTGTTTCGTTTTAAGCATCCTATATGCATTTTTATTTCTAATGCTCTCCCTGTGTTTTATGGAAACCACACAGGGATTCTGCATATTAAGTGGGATGCAAATAATATTAATGATGAATGTTGCAGCAAACAATAGCTGCAATCGTTTCCATGCTCATTTAGGGCTCTTCTATACTTCCACTTGTACCATGACTAGAAAGCATGGATCTGAGCAGTTTTCTGCTTGACCCATGCTTTCTAGGCATGGGTTTGAGTGGTTTTCCTCCTGCCCCACTCCTTTTCTAGTGAAAATCCCCTCTTTAGCTTTAAACCAGGGCAAACATCAAACCCAAATGGCTGTTTGTTCCGATTGAGCACTAAAGATCAGGTTTCCCCAGGGGAAAGTGTCAGGGAAAGCGGAAGTCTGGATGAGCCCTTAGTGAGTCCTGCCGAACAAATCGGGGCTTTCATCCCAAGCAAAGAGTAGGCAACCGGGGCTGCGAAGGCATGTTTGCATTGTGAAGTGTATCTGAAGAAGTGTGCATGCACACGAAAGCTCATACCAAGAACTGACTTAGTTGGTCTTTAAGGTGCTACTGGAAGGATTTTTTTTGTTTTGACTATGGCAGACCAACACGGCTACCTATCTGTAATTGTGAAGTGTGTTGCACTTGAACAGCAGTGATGAACTTTCCAGACTGTGCAAAATGCACCCTGCAGCAAAACTGGATTGCCGGAGGGAAGACAGCGTTTCCACGTGAGAAGTCCTGATGTGGTCCTGAAATATACTCGGAGTCGAGAGTGGATTTCATGCTCTCTATTCAGCTCATAGAGGAAGTTCCCCCAGAATGTCTGCTTTATATACATTATTTACACAATGGGCCCCACGTGATTGGCTAATACCGGGAGTCTCCTGTAGGCCAATCAGGTTGTGGATTCACTTCCACCTGGAGCTGGATTGGGTGGTTCCTGTGGACCAATCCGACTGCTGCATTCTGAATCCTATTGTTCTAGGACTAACAGACTGCTGCCTTTTGGATCCTATTCAACTCAGTACATAACAGGTCCCCAGGTACCTGCTGGACCCTGCTCAGTGCTGTGAAGAGGAAGAGAAGGAGAACACTTCTCTTGCCCAACTAGCCGACTGCAAAGGAGAGGTAGCAAACGTCTCAGCGTCCAGCCAGTCCCTGACACTTTTCTTCTTCTGAGAGCCAATTGTTGCTGGTTTCTCAGGTAAACTGATGGAGTGGCCATGCATCCCTTTCCTTCCTCCCTCTGCTGCCATCTGATGCATCAGTGCTGCCAGGGCCACAGCGTTTGTCTCCAATGGGTCTAGTGTCTTTGCTGGCATCCTGGATGGCTCCTGGCAGTCAGAGTTCTCAGGCAGGGCCAAAGGGGGTCTTTCCCATCACCTGAAGCCTGGAATCCTGTTAGCCGGAGGTAAAGGTAAAGGTAAAGGTACCCCTGCCCATACGGGCCAGTCTTGACAGACTCTGGGGTTGTGCGCCCATCTCACTCAAGAGGCCAGGGGCCAGCGCTGTCCGGAGACACTTCCGGGTCACGTGGCCATCGTGACATCGCTGCTCTGGCGAGCCAGAGCCGCACACGGAAACGCCGTTTACCTTCCCGCTGGTAAGCGGTCCCTATTTATCTACTTGCACCCGGAGGTGCTTTCGAACTGCTAGGTTGGCAGGCGCTGGGACCGAGCAGCGGGAGCGCACCCCGCCGCAGGGATTCGAACCGCCGACCTTTCGATCGGCAAGTCCTAGGCGCTGAGGCTTTAACCCACAGCGCCACCTGCGTCCCCCGTTAGCCGGAGGTACTAAGGATTGAAAGTGCAAGCAGGAAATGTGCTGTGTCCTCCACCACAGACACACCCAAATGTGGGGGCTGGGGGACTGCAGAGGGGCAGTGTGTGGGGAGATGGGCTTTTGCAATATATTTGCCTTGCAAATATTATTCCTTCACGTGCCTCATCCAATATTTGTGTGGGAGACGTTTACATTTCAAGATGTCGGAGCCTCAACTTTTTTTGAACAATAGCCGGGCAAAGAATTTGCAAAAAGGAAAGGAAAAGAAAATGCTCATGATCAGAAAACACAAAATATGAGAGAGAGAGAGAGGGGGGGGGAGAGGAGAGGAAACTTTGGCTCATGTTTTCTAAGATGCCGAGAGAGAAAAAGCGCACATATTTGGCTGACGTAGCGGCCAACAATTTTCCCAGTGGAGAGATAAGAAGTGACAGAGAGGGAGAGAGGGAGAGAAATATTACAAATATAGATCTTCCCAAGTTGATCGGGAGTCATCTCTGGGGGTGGGAGACATACTTTAAAAATAGAGTCACTCTGGAGCTGCTCCAATAGGCAATCCATCAAGCAGCAAATTAAAAACAATAACTGCTGCCCCAGCTGCCTAAATAAGAAGTCCTGATCTGCCTGGATTTTATTTTGCTTGTGTCCCCACACAAACAAACTCCTACTTGCCCTGTGTGAGCATAAAGGATTTGAATGAAGAGTCCCAGTTTCACCCTGATAGAAGAATGGTTTAGAGACATGAAGGAATTCTACGTCTCATGAGCTGTTCAGTGTTTCAAGCATGCTTCTTCTCCGGCCAAAGACAAAATTAATCCCCCCACCCAACTCTCAGAAACCAGGAGTGGGAAACCCCAGGCCTGCATGCCAAATGTGGCCCTTCAGTTCTCTTGAAGTGGCCCCTAGGACTCTCCCCAATCCACACTCTTGCTTGTCTGGATATTGCCATCAATGACACTTCCATAAATACAGCAGAATTTAGCACAACTATGGTGCTTGTTGAGATGGGATGCGGGTGGCACCGTGGGTTAAACCACAGAGCCTGGGGCTTGCCGATCAGAAGGTCAGCGGTTCAAATCCCCACGACGGGGTGAGCTCCCGTTGCTCGGTCCCTGCTCCTGCCAACCTAGCAGTTCGAAAGCCGTCAAAGTGCAAGCAGATAAATAGGTACCACTCCGGCGGGAAGGTAAACGGCGTTTCCGTGCGCTGCTCTGGTTCGCCAGAAGCGGCTTAGTCATGCTGGCCACATGACCCGGAAGCTGTACGCCGGCTCCCTCGGCCAGTAAAGCGAGATGAGTGCCGCAACCCCAGAGTCGTCCGCAACTGGACCGAATGGTCAGGGGTCCCTTTACCTTTACCTATGGTGCTTGTTTCTGTGTTACTTGCAAGCTGTTTATTTTTTTTCTGGAAGAAAAGAACACAGAAACGAGCACAACATTTGCGCTATATTCCAGTGCATTTATAGAAGTGGCTTTTATGCCATGTGACAGCTCAAATACAACATGGACATTAACAGTAAGAGCTCATCCACACTTCTCCTTGACTCATATTTTGATTGTATTATGTACTGATTAATTCTCCCAGGTCCAAGAGCTTTTCCCGTTGTTCTGCAGCTGGGTCTTGCAAAAATTTGATCTTAACCACTGAACCGGATCTTATTTGACGTGCAGAAAACCCAAAGAGAGATTTTGCTTAACTGAGCTTCGATCCGGCGGCTAAGATCGGGTTTTCACAAGGCACAGCTGCAGAACAAGGAGAAAAGTTCTTGGACGTGGGGGAGTTAATCAGTACACAATACGATCAAAATACAGATCCAGCAAAAGTGTGGGTGTGTCGTCAGGGAAACGCCGGGAAAATGGGACAAACTGCTGTGTTAGGGGTTGCAAGGACGGCTACTTGATGCAACCACTTATCTACAATACAGTGGAACCTCAGTTCTCGAACGTAATCCATCCCGGAAGATCGTTCGACTTCCGAAACATTCGACAACCAAGGCGCAATTGCCGGTCAGCAAAATCCATTGAAAAAATGGAAAATTCGACTTCTGGGGCACGTTCAAAAATGGAAGCATTCACTTCTGGCTTGTCGGTGTTCGAAAGGCGAAGTGTTCAACCTGTGAAGCGTTCGAAAAATGAGTTTCCACTGTACTTATCTCTGCCTGTTCCCTAGAATCTGCTGCCTGAGGCAGCTGTCTTGCTGGTGCAGTGCCGGCCCTTCCATTAGGCAGCTGCCTCGCGCAGCAGAGGCTGAGGTGTGGCAGCAAGGTGTGCAGAGCTCACATGCCTTGCATTGCCTTGTTGTGAGTGTTCAAATAAGAGTCAACAGCCAGTGCAGTCAACTCCTGAATGGAGAGGCAGTCACCACCTCATCCTTTGCCTCGGGCAGCAAAATGCCTTAGACTGGCCTTGTGCTAGTGACCTGGCATCTGTTAGGTACCCAACACATGGGGCAGATGGGTGAGGATGCTTGACCAGCTCAAAGCAGGATTGTGAATGGAGAATAAAAACCAGGCCCTGTTCCACTGCCCCGTTTCTCCTCCATCCCATTCCCTCCCCATCACAGACACACAAATACCATGCAGGGTCTGAGGAAGGACAAGGCGTCGCTTAGCTCTGGCGCAGAGGCAGCCGCACGGCTGCAGGGCATGTCCTGTTATCCACAACTTCCTTCTAATAACAGTAATAATCATAACAATAATTTTTCAAAAGGCCAAGCGGGGGATATGCTTACGGCGGAGGGCATCCTCGCTGCCCTCTTTTTCATCAAGGAAATTGAACAGAGTCCATCATCCTCTCGGAGCCACTCCAAGAGGAAAAGGAGCAGCGGAAAGAATCAATCTCTCCCCACAATAGGGCACCGAGGGGGAGATAAGGCTTCTGCAAACCTTGCCAACCAAACGCCGCCCAGGATTCATGCCACAAACCACCCGCACAGTGGTTGGCAACGCCCCAGAGAGAGACACACTGTGTGTTTTCATGCCCCCATGGGGCAGACCTAAACTATTCTGAACCCCTTCAGAAATAATAATAATAATAATAATAATAATAATAATAATAATAATAATTTATTTATTTATTTATTTATTTATACATACCCCACCCATCTGGCTGGGTCTCCCCAGCCACCCTGGGTGGCTTCCAACAAAGTACAGTGGTACCTCAGGTTAAATACTTAATTCGTTCCAGAGGTCCGTTCTTAACCTGAAACTGTTCTTAAGCTGAAGCACCACTTTAGCTAATGGGGCCTCCTGCTGCCACCGTGCCCCCAGAGCACGATTTCTGTTCTCATCCTGAAGCAAAGTTCTTAACCTGAGGTAATATTTCAGGGTTAGTGGAGTCTGTAACCTGAAGCGTATGCAACCTGAAGCGTATGTAACCTGAGGTACCACTGTATTAAAATACAGCAGTCTGTTAAACATTAAAAGCTTCCCTAAACAGGGCTGCCTTCAGATGCCACCAGAAGGCCTTTGGAAGTAAGTCCGTTTGCTAGCCACTTAGCTCAGCATTAGAGTTTCCAGGTCCAGGAGCATCTCAGAGCCTGAGACCTGGGGGTGTTCCCTGGTGAGGTCATGGATGTGAGCCCTGGAGATGGAGGTTAATTGGGAGAAGGAAGTGAAGGAGGGCAGCCTCCCTTGGAGTGTCTCTGCCATAACTTGCCCATGTCGGGCAAAAAGATTTCTGCGTTCGAAGAATTTGGACTTCTTGTTGTTGTTGTTGTTTAGTCATTTAGTCGTGTCCGACTCTTCGTGACCCCATGGACCAGAGCACGCCAGGCACTCCTGTCTTCCACTGCCTCCCACAGTATGGTCAAAGTCATGCTGGTAGCTTCAAGAACACTATCCAACCATCTTGTCCTCTGTCGTCCCCTTCTCCTTGCGCCCTCCATCTTTCCCAACATCAGGGTCTTTTCCAGGGAGTCTTCTCTTCTCATGAGGTGGCCAAAGTATTGGAGCCTCAGCTTCAGGATCTGTCCTTCCAGTGAGCACTCAGGGCTGATTTCCTTAAGAATGGATACGTTTGATCTTCTTGCAGTCCATAGGACTCTCAAGAGTCTCCTCCAGCACCAGAATTCAAAAGCATCAATTCTTCGGCGATCAGCCTTCTTGATGGTCCAGCTCTCACTTCCATACATCACTACTGGGAAAACCATGGCTTTAACTATACGGACCTTTGTTGGACTAGAATTTGGACTAGATGACACTAATTGTCCCTTCCAACTCTACGATTCTATGAAGCTTGCAAGCCACGCACACAGTCTTCTTAATAATTTTTATTGTTATTAAAGGTGCTCTTGCCCACTTGGAGATTCAAGGTGTCCATTTGCCACCCACAGAGGGCCAGACAAACCTGGAGGCTTCAGCTCAGATGTGGAGGTCTGGTAACCCTAGTATTACCTGCATGGACTGGCCATAGCTCTCCGAGGTTTTGTGCTTCGGTCTCTCCCAGCCCTAACTGGAGATTCCTGGGACGTTTTGCAATGCAAAGCAGGTACCCTTGGGCTGCAGCCCATTCCATACCTTCAACCCTGCAACAAAAACGCCCCGGTGTTTGCATATTGTGTATCCGGTCTAGTGTCCACATGCAACAGAACGAGGTGGTAAATCGGATCGCTCCACTTCAGAGTGCAGGGTGTGCATGTGCCAGTTCGGTTAGTTCCCCACATCAATACTCCATGCAAATTGAAACAACAACAACAACACCTAGCTTTTAAGGGGGAAAGGTTCTGTTCTCCTGGTTTTATACCAATAGGGAGATTTTATTTTTTTATAATAGATTTTTATTAAAATTTTAAAGGTTACAAAAAAGAAAAATTAAAAAAGACATAAACAGAAAAAAGAAAAACATACAAAACAATACCAGCACAAAAGATAGGGAAAAAAAGAAATCCTAACCTTCGCATAACTTTCTTTCCTTTACTTATTTCCTTGACCTCCTCACGCCTCCCTTTTTTGTATTCTAATTCAGTTAAGTATTTCAGCAAATCCTTTCCATCTTTGTTTTTATCCTGATGATTTATCTTAATATACTAGATTTTACATTCTCTTCTTTCACTAAATAACAATCCATTTTTACTTAGACCTTTATATCATTTCTGCTAAAAACCACATAGCTTCATTCCAACATCCTTCTAGCATTCCTTAATTTTACAATATTTCTGTAAGTAAACTTTAAATTTCTTCCAATCTTCTTCCACCGACTCTTCACCTTGGTCTCGGATTCTGCCAGTCATTTCCGCCAGTTCCATATAGTCCATTACCTTCGTCTGCCATTCCTCCCGGGTGGGTAGATCTTGTGTCTTCCAATATTTTGCAATAAGTATCCTTGCTGCTGTTGTCGCATACATAAAAAAAGTTCTATCCTTCTTTAGCACCAATTGGCCGACCATGCCCAGGAGAAAGGCCTCTGCCAATAGGGAGATTTTTTCCTGTAAGAAAGAATTTCAAACTGTGGTTTTCTGACCTGCATTTTGAAACAAAACAATCCTCTAACACTCAAGCATCTGCCACCTGAGGCAGCCCCTTTGGTGTGAATCCCTTTGGAATAACCTCTTTGGGACTGACCCTGCCCCCAGGGCAAGCAGGCTTTATACAGCTGCCATGGCAAGTAGTGCATGCCTAGCTGCCAATGCTGCCTGCCTGTCCAGGGTCCTGGTCCCTTCACTCCTTGCACAGCTGCAGGTAGGTCCTGGTCCAGAGATCCAACAGAGGCCACCAGTGGCGTAGTGTGGGTTGTCAGCACCCGGGGCAAGGCAAGTAATTTGCGCCCCCTAACCCGTGGATTTTAGTAGAGGCAGAGAGCTGCTAGTGCGAGCGCCCCCCCCCCAGATGTTGCGCCCGGTGCGGCTGGCCCCCCTGCACCCCCCACGCTACACCACTGGAGGCCACGTGTCCCACTTTACACAGGAGAGTAGTTTTTGGAAGGGTTGTCCAAGCCCAGTCTAGTTTGAAGACCAGGGCTGTCTTTAGCAGATGCGGCGTCGGGGTGCAAATATCCACCCAGTGCCCCCAAATCACCACGGATAGTGTTGCACTGCCAGCCATTTGGGGGGGGCACAACTCTCCCCCATGCCACAGGAGATCAATCCCCACAGAGGCCTGGGAGTGAAGTTGCGCCCCTCCCACGCCTCCTCGGGAGGAGAGCGATCCCCGCAGAAGCTTGGCAGGGAAGCTGCATGCCCGCCAGCCTTATGGTTGGTGGGGCACAGCTGGCGGGTGTGCAGGGAAAGGGGAGGCTGCTGGCAAAGCCGCACAGCTCCCCCACTTGCTGGGGCGCCCCTGAGAGGCTGGCGCCCTGGCGCGATGCACCACTAAGCCTTATGGGAAAGACGGCTCTGTTGAAGACAAAGAAGGAAGATCCTGAAGATGCCCGTCTGCAGTGAGCCCCTGAACAGCAGACTGAGCAAGTCTGTCAATCACCTGCTCATGCAGTCTGAGGTGGAGAATGATAGCCATCACTTCTAAATCTGCATTCAAACATGCAAAACAGGACATTCAAATTTTATGCAAAACTGTGTCCTTTTCAGTGATGGATAAATGGCCATCCTAGGCCCTTTCTACTTCCATCTTGTGTTTGCCTAGTTGTGGCCATTCAGCAGTCGTCAAGAAGCACTCTGTGCGTGCTCAGAGGTGCACTATTTTATCAACAGTAGAACGTCCAACCTTTCTTTACTTGCAGCCAACAGACGATTACGACATTTTATAACAATGGACAAAAACACATATTAATGCCACTAAGGAACATTCTTCCCGCCTGTGATTCCCCAGGGATTGGTGTTCAGAAGCAACACAGCTTGTAACCACAATGGCAGAGCACAGACATTGTAGATAGTAGTTAATGAGATCATCTCAATAGATGGTCCTGGTTATGGGCAGGCTCTCAACCTGGTTCCCCCCCCCCCCGGCGTGGGTGAAGCTATCACGCATGCTGGGGTTGCACCACAATCACCCAGGGCTATTGCCCAATCATGTCATGGGATGATAGTGGGGAAAAGTATAAAAGCAGCAGTGCAACGTGTGCCAGGCTCCTGCTTTGTGCTGCTGAACACCCACCCACCCTCCCTTTCATTTAGATCCTTTGGCCTTGCTTTGGACTTTGATTGGTTGCCCGGCTTGAGTCGGGGGCCGGGTAGTATTTTTTCCCATTTGGCAAATTTGCACAGGCCACTTGGTTTTGGCCTACCTCTTAGCAATTGTCACAACTTTGTAAGGTTTGGCAGTTAGGCATTGGCTTATTGTGAACAGGGGAGGGGAGGTCGGCCATCGCCTGCCCCTCCAGTTTCAAGGGTATTCCATTAAAGGAATCCGGGGCCTGGTTCCTGTCTGAAGTACACTTGAGGGTGAGGGCCATGCCAGGCATCTGGGAACACCAGGGGAGATGCAGGCGGATTCCCCCCAAGCAATTTCCCTTTGGGTGGTTTACCCTTACAGACTTCCTGCAAAGGGGACAGGAGTCAGATATAGTCTTGCCTAAGCCAATACCGCTGTCATTCCTGTAATCAATAAAGTTGTGGCCAAATTTTTGCCCCAAAACCTTAAACAAAATATCCGTGTCCATGTGAATTTATTTATCCTAATGGGGGGGGGGGGTTGGCTTGAGGGTCTCGCCACACAATTGATAGCCTTCTCCTCCATGAATTTGCCCAGTCCTCTTCTAAAGCCATCTGAGTTCGTGGCCATCACTGGGTCTTGTGGAAGTGAGTTCCGCCGTTTAAGTCTGTGTTCCTTCCACCTTAAGCCTGGTTGCTGAAGCAACTGCAGTTCCTTGCCTGGCTTCAGGGCGGAGGGGAGCTTTTGCACAACAGCATCACACACCTCCCTTGGGAAAAGTTCCTGTTTGGAGGAAGAGAAGAGACACAGGCCCAGCCCATCAGCAGCCTGGGCTGTTGACTTTGCTAATAGAAACCCTCTGTGTAAACACGGAGGGAATCTAACAGAGATCAGAGCCCTTTTCTCTTTCAAGAAAATTAAACATTTCAAACATTTTGGAACACACGCCCACACACCCCTGGACAGTAATTAACTTTTTCCTGTTCTGTACGCAGCACAGTTTCCAAAAACAGAGCAAGATGGATTATTTTTCAAAGGAAGTGTTATTGAAAAGCTCTTCTGTTGTGTCCTAAGGAGAGGGGAAACAGTCACAGTGACCTTGGAAGTGTGGGATGGGGACATCACCATTCATTCTGGAAGCCCAAAGCCCTCCATCCAACCCAAGGGACAGAGAGGCCTAGCATAAACTGGGTGTGGATCTGGACAGCGGGGTGGCTATTGCCCTACGAGGCCCCAGCCCCAAATCTCTTTCGAGGCACCAAATGTGTCTAGACTGGCCCCTAGGATTCAGTCATTGCAGTTGGGCGTGGTAGAGGTGCCTTCATCAAAACAAGCAGCGGTGAGAGAACTTCTGGCAAGCTGTTGCAGGATGAGACAAGGGTGCCCTTTTCCTGGAGAACATCAGTGAGGTACCACCTCACTCTCTGGCGTGTTGCCCGACTGGTTTTAGAGGAATCACAAGTTGGGCCTACAAAATGTCACCGCACAAACTGCTCCTGTGCCCGAATCTCCAAACGGCGAGAGATTCCAGGGGTTCCAAGCCCTTTCCCAGGTTCGGTTTCCTTAACGCAAAGGTCAGAGGAGATGGTGGTGCCGTTAGGACACGTGGTTTTATTTACACTTGTGTACAACCTGAGCACAGGGACACGGGTGGCGCTGTGGTCTAAACCACAGAGCCTAGGGCTTGCCGATCAGAAGGTCGGCGGTTCAAATCCCTGTGACGGGGTGAGTTCCTGTTGCTCGGTCCCAGCTCCTGCCAACCTAGCAGTTCAAAAGCATGTCAAGTGCAAGTAGATAAATAGGTACCGCTCCGGTGGGAAGGTAAATGGTGTTTCTGTGTGCTGCTCTAGTTCACCAGAAGTGGCCCTTCCGTTCCTCCTCCCGCTTCCCAGGAGAGGCGCATCGCTGAAGAGGCGCTGCACAGCTGTCCCTCTCTGCGCAGCGCCTCTTCTCGTCCTCATACGACGCCTGCACACTGTACAGGACTCTCCATGCATACTTCTCCATGCAGCACGTGGTTAAACTTTGGAACTCACTTCCACAGGATGGACAAATTCATGGAGGAGAAGGCTTTCAATGGCTATTAGCCATGACAGCTCTGCTCTGCCTCCATGGTCAGAGGCAGAAATACTTCTGAATCCCAGTCTCTGGAAGCCACAGGAGGGCTCAAATCCTGCTTGCTGGCTCCCCACAGGCATCAGTTTGGCCACTGTGAGAACAGGGATGTGGGCTAGGTGGGCTATTGGCCTGATCCAGCAGGCTCCTCTTACGTTTGTTATGTTCTTAGGTCAAAAGAGGAGACTGGTTTGCATAAAATTTGCATCTATATGCAAATTTAGAATGGCTGTACTTTAAGTAGAAACACAAAACATCTCACTCTACAGGTGACCAGGTGCTCAGTAATGATAGGCAACTTTGGGACTCCCACCCCCTCCCCTTCATAGGCTTATACATGGGATGCAGGTGGCACTGTGGTCTAAACCACTGAGCCTCTTGGGCTTGCGGATCAGAAGGTTGGCGGTCTGAATCCCTGCAACAGAGTGAGCTCCTGTTGCTCTGTCCCAGCTCCTGCCAACCTAGCAGTTCAAAGGCAAACCAGTGCAAGTAGATAAATAGGTACTGCAGCAGTGGGAAAATAAATGGCCAGAAGTGGTTTAGTCCTGCTGGCCACATGACCCGGAAAGCGGTCTGTGGACAAACATCGGATCCCTCGGACTGAAAGCGAGATGAGCGCTGCAACCCCATAGTCACCTTTGACTGGACTTAACCATCCAGGGATCCTTTACCTTTTTTTTTTTTTTAACCTTCATTGGCTTATTAAAATACTTCAGATTGGTGGATTTAGCTTTGATTCCTGCATTGTAGGGGGTTGGACTAGATGACCCTCAGCTCCCTTCCAATTCTACAATTCTATGGTTCTATAACTCCTTGGAACAGATGGCTGTCCCCTGAGGCCTCCTTCAAATAGAGGAGTGCCTTTGAGAAAGCGGGAGATCTGGCCACCCTAAATCAGAACTGTGGAGCTGGAATAGAAACAGGGAACTTATTCCGCAAGTAGAAAGTGTGCTTGGAGTTTCTCCCAAGAGCTTTGTCGCCTTGGCCCTTCGTCCCAGTTCCTCCTCCTGGTCTGGACGGAGGAGGTTCTTGGAATGCTGGCTTGTCTCTCCAGCCCAGTCTGCCGCTCTTTTGAATAACCAGAGCCGCTGGCTGGGCCACGCTAATCCCACTGTTTCAAATTACAAACCTGCCAGAGTCCCACGGAGCCACCTCCGATCGTGCCAGGCAGCTTTGAAATCTAGAAATCTTTCCAGGAAGAGTCCTTCCCCCCCCTCCTCCTTTTAAGAAAGAAAGAAAGAAAAGCTGGACTCTTTCCCAGCAGGCAAAAGTGCCCACCGAGAAGGCTGAACTCAAAGCAGAGGAGAAAAATGCATCTCTCTTCCGCCTGGTTTCTGGGGCAACAGGAGGGAATGGAGATTTTCCTAGTTTGGACCTTAAGGAGTTCCTGAAGCTCATTCACAGAATTAATGGTTTGAGCTCCTTGCTGAGCTCAGCGTTCACAGTTCTTTCATTCAGAGCAGGGGTGGTTGCCGTTCTTTTTTGAGTTCTTGGGAACTGGCTGGTTCTCTGGGTCCTGGCCGGGCAGCCAAGACCATCCAATATCCTGACGGCGGATGGTCAGGTTCTGCTGGAGTACCTATCAAGTGTTATGCTAAAGAAAGCTAGTTTGCAGTCCATCAACCTGGTCTTTTGAAGTTGAATCTCTTCCTTTGTCTATTTGTTAGGGACTCGTTAATTACCTCTTATCAGCTCTTGCTTGGAATGTGTTAGGGAGGCATTTTATTGCTCAAGGCCTGTAGAGTGAAAGATTTACAATCCAAGATAACAAAAAGAAATAGCAGGTGCTACTTTGGGGACTCTGCACATGTTCTGGAGCCTATTAGGACATCATTAATATTAGAAGGGAGGGACGCAGGTGGCGCTGTAGGTTAAAGCCTCAGCGCCTAGGACTTGCCGATCGAAAGGTCGGTGGTTCGAATCCCTGCGGCGGGGTGCGCTCCCGCTGCTCGGTCCCAGCGCCTGCCAACCTAGCAGTTCGAAAGCACCTCCGGGTGCAAGTAGATAAATAGGGACCGCTTACCAGCGGGAAGGTAAACGGCGTTTCCGTGTGCGGCTCTGGCTTGCCAGAGCAGCGATGTCACGCTGGCCACGTGACCCGGAAGTGTCTCCGGACAGCGCTGGCCCCTGGCCTCTTAAGTGAGATGGGCGCACAACCCCAGAGTCTGTCAAGACTGGCCCGTACGGGCAGGGGTACCTTTACCTTTACCTTTAATATTAGAAGACACACCCAGGGCAGGGCTAAAGCTAATCTAAATGCACATGTGATGTGTGTGCTCCCCTCCTTCACATGCCAATGGGCGTTCTGGGAAATCTATAAGCTGTAAGTCTTAACCAATCGGAAAGCAGATGGAAGAAAGGAGGAGAGAGGGAAAAATGAATGTTTTCCTTCCCTTTCTTTGGAGATATTTGTGCGCTTTGTTCAATTGAATAAACACAAGTATATTGGATCTCCTGTCTACAGGCTCTTATTAGCTCTTATTCGCAGCACCTGGGACAATAAAAAGGTCTGATTAGCAGACCCAACAACAGCAGGTCCTGCATTCATCCATAGGCGCACACCTCCCGAGAAAGACGGACGCCAATCAACAATTATGGGAGAAACCCTTCATTGCTTGAGACCCTGCCAGTCAGGGTAGACCAGTCTCCTCCAGCCTAGTGGCCTAGGGATGTTTTGGACTACAATTCCCATCATGCATGACCATTTGCTGTTCTGGAGATCTTGGGAAGGCTGCTAGTATTGCCTGGTATCATTTCTCTCTCTCCAGAAGCTTCTCCAGAGCCTTTCTCTGGGGGAGGCAAGCTCTCAGCCCTACAAGTGGATGATGCCCTCTTACCTAGCAATGAATCCTGCCTTTGCAATCTTCTCACTCCCCACCCCATCCCTTTGGGGTCGCCCTCCACTAAACCTCAAAGGACCAGAGCCCAAGTGGATGGGGTCAGCAGCACCCAAAGGCCTGTTGAGCATTTTGCATGCATGACAAAAGACTGAAAAACTATTAGAGCATGTGGGACCCGGTGGGAAGGTGAAAGGAGAAATGATCTTATGATGCTCAGGCCCAGCACTAATGCCCCAAAGCAGATTAATGGCTCTGGAAGCTTTGAAGAAGAGAAAAAGGAGAGGGGACGCTAATTGGAGAGTTATGCATGAAGGGAAGGGGGAGCAGAGTGCATATAATCCTCCCTCATCCTCCGGCCAAGAAACAGAAGCTCTTGTCTTCAGTCACTTGCCTGGCTAATAAAGGGACAGGGAAGAAACTTGGTTCCGTTCTCCTGTTAAAGCGAGCTAACCTGATTAGGGCTTTCCAAAACAATGCACAGACCAAAATGCAGCGAAGATCTTGCAGAAGTCTCCGTGTTTCTGGACATTTCTCTAATGCAGCAAAAATGTATGCAAAGCAGCATAGATTTGGGGGGATGGGTGTGAAATGCAAGTAATGGGCAAAAATAATGTGCAAAATGCATTATATTAGGAAAGGTTTCTCGTGAAAATGTGTGCATTAGGGACAGCCACAGAATGTGCACAGTGGAATAAATTTGCACGTTTTGGGACTTCACAGACTGATGTGGCAAGGTGGAGAACTGGGTTTAAGAAGGGGGAAGCAGAAACGGAGAGAAGCAAACCATTTATTACTCATTCTTCTCCCAAATGCTAACGGTGGTGGACATGGTTCTACCCCTCCTCATTTAATTCTCACAGCAATCCTGTGAGGGAGGTCAGGCTGAGAGAAGACTGGCCCCCAAGGTCACCCAGCAAGGTTCACTGCAAAATGGGGGTTTAGTCTCCAGATTTAGACCCTAGTCTCCAGCACTCTGGGACACGGGTGGTGCTGTGGGTTAAACCACAGAGCCTAGGACTTGCCGATCAGAAGGTCTGCAGTTCGAATCCCCACGACGGGGTGAGCTCCCGTTGCTCAGTCCCTGCTCCTGCCAATCTAGCAGTTTGAAAGAACATCAAAGTGCAAGTAGATAAATAGGTACTGCTCCAGCGGGAAGGTAAGTGAGGCTGAAAGACTGTGACTGGTTCAAGGTCACCCAATGAGCTTCATGGCTAAGTGGGGATTTGAACCCTGGTTTCCCATGTCCTAGTCTGACACTCTAGCCACTATGCCATGCTGCGTCTCCATGGGAAGATTTGCCCATCTATGCTGCCCAATGCTCTAGAGAGGCGAGGTATGTTCCAGTCTCTGCTAGTGCTCTAACTTGACCTGAAAGGAGCCTGTAACTTTGCACATTTCCTGTTTTAGGGGGGGTGCTTATGAACTGCAAACATTCCACACCCATCCTTGGTATGTTCCATTCTCACAAACTCTCCCAGACCAACACAGGGACCAGCCTAGGTGTTTCGTAGGTAGACTCTAGATTCCCCATTGCGGGATGTGGGTGGCGCTGGCATCTAAACCAGTGAGCCCCTTGGGCTTGCCAATCAGAAGGTCGTGGCTCGAATCTGCACAAGGGGGTGAGCTCCTGTTGCTCTGTCCCAGCTCCTGCCAACCTAGCAGTTTGAAAGCACGCCAAAAAAGTGCAAGTACAGTGATACCTCGGGTTACACTGGTGCTTCAGGTTACATACGCGTCAGGTTACAGACTCCGCTAACCCAGAAATAGTACCTCGGTTTAAGAACTTTGCTTCAGGATGAGAACAGCAGCAGCACGGCAGCAGCAGGAGGCCCCATTAGCTAAAGTGGTGCTTCAGGTTAAGAATAGTTTCAGGATAAGAACGGACCTCCGGAATGAATTAAGTTCTTAACCTGAGGTACCACTGTAGATAAATAGGTACCACTGCAGTGGGAAGGTAAACAGCATTTCCGTGCGCTCTGTTTTCCATCACAGTGTCCTGTTGCGCCAGAAGTGGTTTAGTCCTGCTGGCCACATGACCCGGAAAGCTGTCTTTGGACAAACGCCGGCTCCCTCGGCCTGAAAGTGAGATGAGTGCCGCAACCCCATAGTCGCCTTTGACTGGACTTAACCGTCCAGGGGTCCTTTACCTTTTTTTACCTAAATACCCCGTTATAGGATCTGGCCTCTTCAGCCCCTTTCTTCTTGACCCAGTCTATTGTAATTGGTCTCTGTTTGCCCAGATGAAACCAGAAGAGAAAATTAAGTCATCGCCATGAAATTCAAACCCCGCCACCTCTCTCTCCAGGCCCAGTAGCAATACTGGAATTCTCCTGTCTGATGGCTTTAAAGGCTGGGATGCCTGGAGAAGCCTTTAAGCCCATCTCTGACAACTTCCTTGGCTTTAATTTAATTACCAGCCCTTTTCTTATCTTAATCACCCTGCCTCTGTTTATAAACAAAGCAGGGACTCTCTGCGCTGCCCTCTCCCACAGGACTGCAACCTGAGAGAAGCTCCGCCATCTGCAAAACTCATTACTTTCGAAGTCACGCTGGCTGCTCTTCATAAATCCAGGGATGCCTGCAGATAGATCAGCAGGAAGGTCAGTCAGGGAGCCCCGTCTTGTGGTGTAAGAAGAGTACCACTGTGAGCTTTCTATGTTTATGTTTATCCTAAGAAAACAACAACACACCATTTCTAAAATAATCCACTTCACCAGGTTACGGTTTTATCTGTGTATAAATAAAACCATATATCCCAAATACACCATCATCTCCATTGGCCTGCGTTCCAAGGAAACCAAACTGTGTACAACTGCAGAGTCTCTTGTTGTTCAGAGTCTGGGGTTGCACTTAACAATATAACTGGTTGCATTTAACAATATAACTGGATGTCTATACAACTATTTGGAGAACGCTTTGTGAATATCCAGCTTCAAAATAAGTTGTCGATCTGAAATGGGTCTGTTGAAGACGGAGGAGAGAGCAGCTAAACCTGGATTTTTTTTGGCTCCCCTCTTGCCCCTCCAAAAATGCTGATCTCAATTAACCCTAAGCGCCCACCTTGAAGAATGTCAAGGATGGTGGTATGTCAAGATTCGCTTGTCTCACGTCCGCCCTGAAGATGGTCACGACTTGTTAGCTGGCCAAAGCTCCCCCGGAGAGGGGATTCAGGAGAGGGGTGTACAAGCCAGACCTAGACAGCCGCAGCTGGATGACACATGACATCTCTCGCTGACAGGCGGCTCGGCCCCCACAGTGATGCAGATTAAATGGTAACCTGGGAGACTAGCTCAAAAAACCTCTGGGAATCAATAGCATTCACATGAGAAAAGAGTGGAGAGGGGGAATGTGAGACCCAGGGCTGCATTGGTTCAAAATTTCTCTCTGTAATGTTGATGTACTGGCCCAGCATGGCTTATTATTATTATTATTATTATTATTATTATTATTATTATACTTTCCCTCCCCCCTCCCCTTAGATAATGTCAATCGCTTCCGGAAAGACATTCATTTATTGATTTACTGATCACATGTCATAGAATCATAGAGTTGGAAGGGGCCACAAGGATCATCTAGTCCAACCCTCTGCAATGATGGAATCTTTCACCAAACGTGGGACTTGAACCCACAACCCCTGAGATTAAGAGTCTCACACTCTAGTGACTGACCTATCCTGATAACAACAACAACTGTAGCACCCTGCTTGTGGTTAACGCTTAGCTGGAATGAAATATTCAACGCAGCAATAGAGAAATTAAAATAATAATTTATTTGTCAGACAAATAAATATGAGGCACAGTGGTATTTGGTTACCAAGCTCTGGCCTGGCCTCCTGCCATTCTGGCCAGCACTTATATTTCCTTAATCCAGCCCCCTTGCTCCTCCTGTGGCTGCCTCTGTCCAATCAGCCTGGTTGAAATTCCTATTGGCTGTTTGCTAGAACCAATCACAAAAGATACACCCATTTCCTCTTGTCCTTTTATGGGAAACAAAAAGATATATATTCTTCTATCTATAAATGACAAATAAGTAGTAATATATCTTACATGTGTCTCAACAAGGAACCTTAATTACCAGCTCACCTCGCCCTATTGCCCTCCTAAACAAATGGTTTAATCTTAAATTTTTATCTTAAACAGATGTCAAGGATCTTGAGTTCACATCATCATTGAAAGATCTCCTTCTCTTGAAGGTCTTTAAAACAAAGGCCTGACAACCATATGTGTGCTCTAATGATGTTTCCTGCTTGGCAGGGGGGCTGGGCTGGTGGCTGATGGCCCCTGTGATCTCTTCCAACTATATGAAATAAGAATCTAGCATAAGGATTTAACATTTCTTAGCTTCTAATTCCTTTGCATAATTACATTTAAGCCAATATATTTAATACATAACATAGATAGCTTTTTAGAAGAATAAACCTTTTCAAAGTAAAAAAGGAAGGAACAGTTTCCAGCCTCAAAATAAGATAGAAAGAAAACCTCTCTTCTCCAGCCAAGCCAGTTGCCTTTTTCACTGCTCTTGACCTTTCAACCTTAGGAAAATATGGCTCAAGTTTAATGGGAGGCACATGGTTTTATTTTACTATTTATCAACTCTTAATTATGTTTATCTCTTTTTTTATCTTCTGTAATATGTAGGGTCAGTGTAACCTTGGCTGTCAGCCTGTAATACCCTTTGACTTTGAGAATTGTTTTCTGCTATAAATCAGGGGACCCCCTTGTCCAGGAGAATAAACATCTTGCCAAGGTTCTTAGGCAGCTGGTCTTCTGCCTGGCATGAACATTTGAAAATCTTTAAGCTCATTTTAAAATACAGGCCCTGATCAAGCCTTAATAAAAATGCAGGCTATGATTAGATGCCTCACAACAACAACAACAACAACAACAACAACAACAACAACAACAACAACAATTTATTGGTGTTGAAACCCTGCCCATCTGGCTGAGTTTCCCCAGCCACTCTGGGCTGCTCCCAATTGAGTGTTAAAAACAATACAGCATTAAATATTAAAAACTTCCCTGAACAGGGCTGCCTTCAGATGTATTTTAAAGATAAGATAGCTGCTTATTTCCTTGACATCTGATGGGAGGGCGTTCCGCAAGGCAGGAGCCACTACCGAGAAGACCCTCTGTCTGGTTCCCTGTAACCTCACTTCTCGCAGCGAGGGAACCGCCAGAAGGGCCTCAGTGCTAGACCTCAGTGTCCGGGCTGAATGATGGGGGTGGAGATGCTCCTTCAGGTATACAGGACCGAGGCCGTTTAGGGCTTTAAAGGTCAGTGCTCGGAAACGTACTGGGAGCCAATGCAGATCTCTCAGAACCAGTGTTATGCGCTCCCGGCAGCCACTCCCAGTCACCAGTTTAGCTGCCGCATACTGGATCAATTGCAGTTTCCGGGTCACCTTCAAAGGTAGCCCCACGTAAAGCACATTGCAGTAGTCCAAGTGGGAGATAACCAGAGCATGCGCCACTCTGGCAAGACAGTCCGCAGGCAGGTAGAGTCTCAGCCTGTGCACCAGATGGAGCTGGTAGACAGCTGCCCTGGACACAGAATTGACCTGTGCCTCCATGGACAGCTGTGAGTCCAAAATGACTCCCAGGCTGCACACCTGGTCCTTCAGGGGCACAGTTACCCCATTCAAGTCCTATTATAACCACTTTTTCCTCCCAAGAGCTTGAGGTGGTGTGCACGGTTCTCGTCTCTTTTAATCTACACAACAACCCTGTGAGGTAGGTAAGGCTGTGACTGACTCCAAAGTCACCCAGTGATCTTCATGGCTGAGTGGGGATTTGAACCCTGGTCTCCCAGGACCTAGCCTGACTAACCACAACACCACCCTGACTCCCATGACATCATGCATTCGCAAGGTGCCCAGATGCCCAGCACAGCTAATGGAGCTGGGAGGGTGTGGCAACAGTGAGGCCAAAAATCCTTGGAAGGGGAAACATGGTCAGATATTTAGCTTGGCCTAAACCTTTGGAAACCAAACATGCCTTCAACTGCTGGCAACGGGTTACCTGTCAACAGGATCCAGGATGTGTCTATAGATAGATAGTTAGATATATTGGGCTCCCAGACAAATCTGGCCAGCAGCCAAGCACGAAGGAAGGGAAGAAGAAAAATCCCAGGCAAGTTAATCTACATCCTTGGGTTTCTGGGCCAAAATCTCGGCCTCCAGTCCCAAAAGGAGATTGGCATTAGCCTTCTCCTGATTATATTAATTGGAGTCTCTTACCATATCGTTGGCAGATTAAGGGCACCCATTTCCACTTGTGGTGGGCCTGTACCAGATTTTTGGGGAGACAGTACAGTGGTACCTCGGTTTCCAAACTTAATCCATTCCGGAAGTCTGTTCTTAAACTGAAACCGTTCTTAAACTGAGGCGCGCTTTCCCTAATGAGGCCTCCTGCCGTTGGTACCCTTCCACTGTTCAGATTCCATTCTTAGACCGAGGTAAAGTTCGCAAACCGAGACACTGCTTCTGGTTTTGTGTAGTTTGTAAACCGAATTGTTCCTAAACAGGGCTGTTCTTAAACCGAAGTACCACTGTATTTACCCATGTTAGTCAAATCACACAGCAACTAGACCCCTTGTTATCTCTTCTTTGTTTTGACAGACATTCTTTGACCCACCGAGATCTGATCATTACATGACTGCTTGGAGCCCATCTAGAAATTGGGTGTCATTGGAAACTTCTGAAGGGTCTTTTGGTTAAATTTTGGTTTGCTCAGATCGGGCAACCAGCTATGAAGGATGAATTGACTCAGGGATGCAGCCCAGCTAGGGGAGAAAAAAAATTAAGCAGTGCCATTCCAGTTTGTTTCTGATATAAATCTGAATGATGCATCCATTTTACCGCCAGCTTGACTTCAGTTCATTCTTTTAATGCAGCTTAATTGATGGTTCCTTTATAGAATGCTTTCAGGATTGTTCCCAGGCACTTATTGTGTTCTGCATTACTCAGTGCAACTACAATGCTATGGTTTGCTGTATTTTCTTTCTTTTTTTTACAGTTTGCTGATTTTAATCCTGTTATGTTAAAAATCCCAATAAAAATTTACTTACAAAAAAGGGAACCGAGCATTAGCCCTTTTTGAGCAAAGGAACATGACAACCAATGAATGGTATTCAATACCAACAGAGGAATTTCACTATCACATATAATGATAGCTTTGAGAGGAAGAGGCCATCTCTCACACTGGGGAGATATCCCACCCCACCCCCTCATTCCTTGTGCCTGCTTCTGAACCCACATTCTTGTGGCCGATGCTGGGAAGGTTGAATGAGGACATGGAAAGCTTCCTGTAAAATAGAAATCTAAGCAACAGCCCCCCCGCAAAAGAGTCAGCACACCAGGCATGCTAAATGCATTAATATTTGCAGAGTTCAATATTTGCAAAGCCAGTTCTTTGCGGCCTTGTTGTGAGGCTAGGGGGAAACTAGCACATCTGAAACTCAAACGCATAATGAGCAATGCATTTATTATTATTATTATTGATTTCTCTTTTTCCTCACCCTAAACTGTCTTCTTTTTTTTGAAAAGGAATTTCCAGATCTTCACTGGAATATGGACAGCCTCTATTTGAGAATCCCAGTGTGGTGGTGCAGATGCCAGCCAGCTCCCAAGGAAGCCACTTGTTGACCGTTCCTTTCAGACATCTTTGGGAGCGACCCAGCAATGAATTAAAAGTTTCCTGGCATGACTGAGAAGAACAGAGTGTCCTTACTAGCATCCAAGGATGTTCCTGAACTTTTGGCATACAGAAAACGCATTCATGGGGGTGATGCTCGATGCAAGGACCCAGGTGGGAGACACCAGCATGCTTGTCTTTTACCCCTGATTTGGCACTGGGGAGCCCTCCAGGAAGCTGAAAATTACATAAACGAAAATGAAATCACATCAATAATTAGAGAGAGTTAAAAGCCAATCTAATGGGCGCATAGGTGCCAACTCCCTGGGGACCTCGGTGCTCGAGCACCCACAAAATTCCCATGAAGGGGCTGGGCACCCACAAATTTTGGTGCCAGGGCCATGCACGCTGCATGACACCCACGACCCCAGGACCAAGTTGGCTCTCCTGAATGGATGCAGAAGAGCAAGGGTAGACAACCCTCTGTAGGCTGCGTCTGACCAGACAAGACATTGTAAGTGGCCTGCCAGTTTATCTCCTGGTCCTGTTGGGAGATAAAGCCCTCTGCCTGCTTCTTAGGGGGAGCAGAGAATTAGAACTGAACTGAATATTGTGAGGGATCCATCTTTAAGCTAAGAGCTGCTTTCTCTAACTTAGTGTCCTCCAGACGTTTTGGACTACAATTCCAAACCAACTGGGAGGTACCAGACTAAGGAAGGCTATTGAAGAACTTCAAGGGTCTTTCCCCTTTTTTCTTCTTCTTTAAATGCTTTAGCCTGCTGTCTAACCAAGCAGTTGCTCAACAGACAGGGAGTTCCACAAGGAGATGTGCAGCTGCAGTCCTCAACCCACATACCAGGGAGTAGAACACAATTAAGGCTGCTTACAAATGCAATAGGACTTTCTTTGAATGCAGTGGGACTTCCTTCTGCTCAGACAGGGTTCGGATTGTGCTGTTAGCCATGTGCCTAGCATGTGAGAAGCTTTCTCCCTCAAAGCCGTTGCCAACAATGATCTGCAATGGTGCTCATCTGAAGCACGTCATCCCTGGAAACGCGGCGGCAAAAATTTAGGTTGGCGACAAACGCACAAACCGGCTTGCGCGTCGGGTGGTCTTTGGAAAGCTCTTCTGCTTTAAATTTCCCAGACATATGTGTGGAAGAATCGCCTTCACAGTTCTGTAGGCCATCCAGCTGTTTCGTCCAGCCAGAAAGCTTTCTCTCCTTCTGCTTCCCCACCTTCTGTTTCGCTCCTTCACCCCCACCCCATCTTCCATCCCTCCCTGAACTCCAACCAGGCCAAGCAGACTGCCTGCCAATCACACCATGTGGGATGCTTCTTAAATGTGTGTCCCATCACTCCCTGGAACCGAACATAAATCCTTCAAAGCTCATTTCCTGAGTGATGTCGGGATTTGAACCCAGAGCTCCAGAGGTGACGCTCCAGTGCATTAAACCCGGCAGGAAGCCCTCTTCAACCCATTTCAACTGTAAGAAATAAATCTCAATCCAATTCTGTGAACTGTTCCAGATGTGTGTCTCCCCCCCAAAAAACCTCATTACTATCTAGCCACCTCTATGGACGTGAGTCTGGGCCTCCAAAGCCCTGTTTGCAGGATTCCCAGAGGCATCCGGTCACCCCCCCCTGAGAAGCAAGACTTCACACCAGATGGACCTTTGGGGCTCTCCTGGCGTTCTCATGTTCCACCAACACAATCAACAGCGTGATGTGTATCTTAGCCGGTGCCAGGGCTGTTACGCTCCAGGCGAGGACCAACCTTTCGAGACAAAACCTGAAACCCTCCGATGATATCCTGGTCTTTGACTTGCACATCCCTGTTCCCGGGAGGGGGAGGCAGGAGGGAGAAAAGGAGTGATGGGTGTTGACAGAGGGGTTTTCACCTGCAGCCACTTTCCCAGGTGGTTCTGTTGGCCCTGAGGTCACTGTGTCAACAGCCAGGGATGGAAGGCTCCTTTGTAGGTAAACAGCATTAGAGTATATACCTCTTTTCCTGGCAGGCAGGGAGGGGGATGAAGACGGATTATGCATGAATTAGAGACTGGCAGAGGAGCTCAAGGAATTTGTGTCAAACTTGTATTGTCGTTAAAACGATTATGCCTACTAGGGTGGCCTTTTGCTTTGCGTTACACCAACACCACACATTTATTTTCATTTATTTTATTTTATCAAAATATATTTTTATTAAGTTTTACATAACACACTTAAATTCAAACACATCATTCACCTCTTCATTTTGGATTCTCGGAATCCTTTCACTTCCCTCTGCCCTTCCATGGACACCATTGTCAATCTCCCCCCCCCCCCCCGCCCCTACTGTTTATCTTATTTTTTCTAATTTGTTAAAAGAATAATAAACCATTTCTTCATAGTTTTTCGTACTTTACAAGCATTACTCAGATCCTGCCAAAGGGTTTTTAGTTGTTTAACGTGTTCTCTTAAATACATTATAATTTTCCCCATTCCTTCTTAAAATTATTCTCTTCCTAGTTTCTAATTTTCCCAGTCAGTTTTGCCATTTCGGCGTAGTCCATCATCTTCATCAGAACTTTCTTTCCATCTCTGTGCCAGTAGTATCCTCACTGCTGTCGTCACATATATTTAAAGCACTCTTATACTACTTTAAGAGTCCTGTCCCATATAACCCTGGGAACTGCAGTTTATTCAGGGTGCTGAGGATTGGTGCTCTCTGAATTTTCAGCACCCTTATCAAGCTATATTTCCCACAGGTCTATGGGGAGGACAGTTCAAATGGCACAAAAGTGCTTTAAATGTGTGGTTTGCAGGATTTTATCACATGTGGTGGAATTGTAAATTTATTAAAAATTATTGGGGTATGATTTATAATGAGATGAAAAAAATGTTTAAAATAACTTTTGTAAAAACAACAACCCAGAAGCCTTTTTATTAGGTATTATAGGACAAGCTTTGCCAAAGGAGTTGAAGAACTTATTTATGTATGCCTTGACTTGATTCTATTAGCCCAAAGATGGAAAGATGATAAAATACAAACGAAGGAGGACTGGCAAGCCAAAACGATGGAAAACGCAGAAATGGCAAAACTGACAGAAAGACTAAGAAACAGAGACAATACAGGCTTTTAAAAAGATTGGGAACTATACATGTTGTATGAGCAGAAATATTGTAAAGAAATGAATTTAACTGGCAGGGTTTGATTAAACACTTACAATCACCAAAAAAGAAGGTATAAGATACAGAACAATGTTCTGAAGACAATTAAGTAAAAGAGAAATTATATGGTAATGATATAAAATGATAGTAATGAGAATATATGTAGATAAAAGACTATGAAGTTAAGATATAGTAATGTAAGCAGTACTATTATATTTACAAAGAGCCGGAGAAATTTAAATTGTAAAACTTAATAAAAAAAATTAAAAATGTGTGGTGTGCATGTAACCCTGATTTATGGAAGATAGTCCTCTGTTTGTAGTGCTGCCTGGTCCAGGCCAACCTAAAGATAAAGAACCCTCAACAGTGAACAGCCATAGGAAGTCACAGCCCTCCTGACTATGATGGGACACACTGCATTTCTATTCAAGTCATAGTTGCTCTTTCTAACTTTGTGTCTAAATAAAACAAATTAGGACATGCAAATTCTGTGCAGACCTGCATCCTTCTTTGCAAGTTTCAAGAGCCCAGCAGGGATTTGAAACCCAAGTTTCTTCGGCCCTAGCCCAGCATTCTAACCACTACGCTACACTGCTTTTCGATGGCCACAAATTGCAACCCACAAGCAAATTTGTATGGGGTCCTTAAATGCAAGGACCCCTAAAACTGAATTTGCTCGTGCATTGCTGTCGCTGTCTTAAGAGACAAAAATTAGACAGAGAGAAAAATAGTAAAATTAGATGGGTTGCTGCAGCGAGGTTCATTCTCCCAAAAGCTATGTATTTGTTTATTTGATGATATTTTCTAGCTGCTTTTCTGGGCAAGCCAAATGCCCCCCTCCCCATTTATACCACCATGAGGACGCCTGAATGCTACCTCCGGGGGCACAATATTTAAGTGGCATGCCCGGCGGTTAAGGATTTGCTTTCTTTCCCGTCTTCTCACGCGAATCCTTAATCTACAAGATTACGGGACAGTCTCTAATGATAGTGCAGTGACTGGAAAGACTGACAGATCTGAAACCCGCAAAGGATGAATCATCTTCAGAATATAATAATTACAGTTAACTATAGGCCTGAAAAGTCACAGATCCTCTTTGCAAACACTCAGCAGGGATGCAAACAGGATTTCCTGAGCTGGGTACAGCCCACCCGCTGCAATCTATTGGAAATAACTGGTGCTGATGTACATATACTAACTTAGCCTAGCCTACCTAACAGGGCTGTCGCAAATAATAGAAGGCAGGAGGAGAGGAAATCAAACACATGCTTGAGCTGCTGGGTACAAAAGCAATATATGTCACACAGCACACAGTTAACTTAAACTATGGAACACAATCTGATGGGAGGCAGGGATGACCACCAATTTGAATGGCTTTAAAAGAATCGTATAATTACAGTGGTACATCAGGTTACATACGCTTCAGGTTACATACATTTCAGGTTACAGACTCTGCTAACCCAGAAATATTACCTTGGGTTAAGAACTTTGCTTCAGGATGAGAACAGAAATTGCGCGGTGGTGGTGCGGCGGCGGCAGCAGGAGGCCCTATTAGCTAAAGTAGTGCTTCAGGTTAAGAACGGACCTCCGGAACGAATTAAGTACTTAACCCGAGGTACCACCGTATAGAGTTGGAACGAGCTGCAAGGGTCATCAAGTCCAGCCCCCTGTTGGGGCAGGAACCTTTTTGCCCATCATGGGGCTCGAACCCATGAAATTAAGAGTCTCATGCTCTACAGACTGAGCTAAAGAGGATTAAACAAATCCACGTAGGAGAAAGTCTAGTATCAATGGCTACTCGAAACTGTGGCTATGCTCTCCTCCACAGTTGGAGGCAATGATGATAATAACAACAATTTTCTTATTTATACCCCACCCATCTGGCTGGGTTTCCCCAGCCACTCTGGGCAGCTTACAGCACGTATAAAAACATAGTAAAGCATCAGACTTTATAAACTTCCCAATACAGGGCTGCCTTCATATGTCTTCTAAAAGTTGTGTAGTTCTTTATCTTCTTGACGTCCGATTAGGAGGGTGCCAATGCCAAGAAGGAGCTCTGCCTGGTAGTATGCTTCTGAATACTAGTTCTTGGAAACTGTAGGAAGGGAAATTGCTATTATGCTCCCGTCCTTTTCAAGGGCTGGCCACTGTCCTTTTCAAGGGCTGGCCACTGTCGGAACAGGATGCTGGGTTAGATATATATAAGAAGCAGGCTCTTCTTGTACCATTAACAGATCATGTAAGAGCAGCCGGAAAAGCAGCCTCCTTGCTTTAACTGCAAGGTTTCGTAGCCCTGGCCTTTACAGCAAAATATCAAAACAAACACACAAAGCGTATGCTGACCTTGATCCACAACAAGCAAAGTTTCACAAATTTGGTGTCTGAATTGCCAACTGTCAGCCTAGCGAACCTCACAGGGCAGTTGTGAAAGGGCTCCAGTGTTCCTCAAACTCGGGGCTCCAGCTGTTGTTGGACTACAACTCCCATCATCCTTAGTTAGCAGAACCAGTGGCCAGGGTTGATGGGAGTTGTAGTCCAACAATAGCTGGGGACCCAAGTTTGAGAAACAAACCATCCCAGTATTCTCCTCCTGAGAGCTTAGTGATTAAACATCCCTAGAAAATGCTGCTGCCCGAGTGACAAAACTTTAGAGTTATCAGCACATTTTGTTTCATAACTTTCTTTAGAAATGTCCAATAGATTTACTTTTTTAATTTTATTTTAAAGAAAGCCAAGAGACTGACATGGGGCTTGATACATGTGTACCCCTGTACCCCAATCAGCAGCCCTGACACACAACATTCTGTGTACCTGAAGGAGCGTCTCCACCCCCATTGTTCAGTCCAGACACTGAGGTCCAGCACCGAGGGCCTTCTGGCAGTTCCCTCATTGCGAGAAGTGAGGTTACAGGGAACCAGACAGAGGGCCTTCTTGGTAGTGGCACCTGCCCTGTGGAATGCTCTCCCATCAGATGTCAAGGAAATAAGCAGCTATCTTATCTTTAAAAGACATCTGAAGACAGCCCTGTTTAGGGAAGTTTTTAATATTTAATATTTAATGCTGTATTGTTTTTAACATTTGATTGGGAGCCGCCCAGAGTGCCTGGGGAAATTCAGCCAGATAGGTGGGGTATAAATTTATTATTATTATTATTACTACTACTACTACTACTACTACTACTACTATGGGGACGCAGGTGGCGCTGTGGGTTAAAGCCTCAGCGCCTAGGACTTGCCGATCGAAAGGTCGGCGTTTCGAATCCCTGCGGCGGGGTGTGCTCCCGCTGCTCGGTCCCAGCGCCTGCCAACCTAGCAGTTCGAAAGCACCTCCGGGTGCAAGTAGATAAATAGGGACCGCTTACCAGCGGGAAGGTAAACGGCGTTTCCGTGTGCGGCTCTGGCTCTGGCTCTGGCCAGAGCAGCGATGTCACGCTGGCCACGTGACCCGGAAGTGTCTCCGGACAGCGCTGGCCCCTGGCCTCTTAAGTGAGATGGGCGCACAACCCCAGAGTCTGTCAAGACTGGCCCGTACGGGCAGGGGTACCTTTACCTTTACCTTACTACTACTACTACTACATTGTATCTCATTCATCTCTACCCCTCCTCTCTTTCATTTAGTTGGTGCTGTGGTTACAGAAAAGATACCAGGGACTGAGACGCTTTTGGAGACAAATGACCTGGCCACATCTGCAGAACAATGCAAACACAGTGGTAAAACATTTTCAAACAGAGACCTGTGCTAACAGGTGCACCTCTGTTTGCCCACCTGTAGATTCTTCCTCGTGCTGTTTATCTTTACAGTGTTTTATTCCATGAGGAAAGGGAGGGGGGAATGTAAATATGATAAAATGATTAGACAAACACACGTGCTATGGGAACCTGGGATTAGCAACAGAGTCTCCAACTGCTTAGCTGGTTAAGCTTAGTGGGGATCACCAAATGCTATGTGCATGGGAAAGCCAGGGTTAGCCCCGCCCCCATCCCAATTTGCTTTCACACCTGAAGGTGTATGTGGGCTGTTGGCATCCGTCTGTCTCAGGAGACAATGGAGGAGTACCGTATTAGGAGTGAAGTCAAACTATTGGAGAATTACAGCACCTGCTGTGGCTGTAGAGACCGATATGGGAGAGACATGTTTTGTTGCAGCTGGGGCAGAGAAAGGCGTCCAATTTTGCTGCATGGAAATTCTTCTCTCTGCGCTCCTCCCAGCGGTCTGTCCTCCTCTCGCCACTGCTATGGATGCACAGCCTGACTGCCTGTCTCCAGGCTCTGCAGTCCTCTGCAAGGGGTTCCCACAGGTGGGGTTGATGTTGCCAGCCTTCAGGTCACACTTGCAGACATCTTTGTAACGTAGAGTTGCATGGGGCAGGGGAATAAATACAAGAACCTGCAGACTTCGGTGGTTTTAAAGCAGGATTAGGCAAATTCACGAACGAGGTCATTAATGGCTCTTAGGCAGCTTTGCCAAGTGGAGCCCCCTTGTCCAGGAACAGTGTACCACAGAATAATAGTGCATGGGTAGAACTATTCAGCAGGAGAATGCTGGGTGCACAGCTACATGGGCCTTCAATCTGATCTTGCTGGGCTACATTTAAATCAGGAATGGGGAACCTGATGCCCTTCAGATGCCAATGGAGTACAGTGGTACCTCGGGTTACATACGCTTCAGGTTACATACAGGGTGAGTTCCTGTTGCTCTGTCCCAGCTCCTGCCAACCTAGCAGTTTGAAAGCACGCCAAAAAAGTGCAAGTACAGTGGTACCTCGGGTTACAGACCCTTCAGGTTACAGACTCCGCTAACCCAGAAATAGTATCATGGGTTAAGAACTTTGCTTCAGGATGAGAACAGAAATCGTGCAGCGGCAGCGGGAGGCCCCATTAGCTAAAGTGGTGCTTCAGGTTAAGAACAGTTTCAGGTTAAGAACGGACCTCCGGAACGAATTAAGTATTTAACCCGAGGTACCACTGTATGACTCTCATCATCCCATCATACTTGGTGGGGGTCAGCAACAACATCTGGAAGGCCGCAGATGTTCCCAGTTCTAAGCCCTTATGCAGTTTGGCTCTCAGTTGCCTTCTGGAAACACTGATAACAATTTTCAAGAGGTGGTGGAGACGGCTATTGATGACTGGTTGGAGGCCAGCAATGCTTCTGAATACCTGTCGCTGGAAACCACAGGGCTAGCAATACTATTGTGCTTGCATTGGAGAAATTGGAAGGATCTCAAAAGAGAAGATAGACAAGGACTGGAAGGTGTTTAAAGGATACTTGCAAAACTATATTGAAAAATCAGAACTCCTATTAGAATAAACAAGTTCCGTTATAAATACTGAAATACTAAATAAGATGGATAACAATTTGTAACAGAAAAAGAAGCAGAAAACTGGTTTAAATGTTTGTGAAAGAAAGTAACAGAAGTGGAAAGAAATTGCAGTTGAGTAGATTGGAAGTCTAACACAAGGGTGGGGTGAGGGGTAAGGGATGATGGTGGGAAAAAGTAGTATCTGTGGGACTGAGTGTGGGTATGTATGAATATTTTTAAGGATTGTATGAAATGTATGTTTGTATATTCGTAACATGTGTGTATTAATGCTGAATTATAATAATAATAATAATAATAATAATAATAATAATAATAATAATGAATCCTGCTTGCAAGTTTCCCACAGGCATCTGGTTGGCTGAGAAAACAGGATGCTGGACTAGGTGGGCCATTGGCCTGATCCCACAGGCTCTTCTTACGGTGTGGGTTTAAAGATCTGTTCCAGCCTTTCCCAGAATGTGGTTTCTAAAAGGACTGTTCTTCTGGAACTGTTGCAAGCTTCCCCCTCACTTCCCCAGGGATAATGCCTATTCAGGCCTGGTGGAGCAGAGGCAATAAGATGTCAAAGCCCTTTGGGAAACCCCACAAAGGACACCACAATGACTTCCTTGTTGAAACTCTTATGAGAATTCTTCAGCAGCCCAGGACTTTCCTTATGTTGGCCTATGGCGCCACCTGCCATTCAGAACCGGCACCACAACTAAATCTTACCTGGTGGCATTGTGCATGACCGTATCTCATTTAAAGCAGAATCCTATCACTTTAACCAGGGTTCAGCAAGGTTTATCTTGCCTGGGCCGGATCTGTCCCACGGAGATCCCTCCGTGGGCTGGATCGTGTGCGCATGTGAGTGTGCGAGCCCACAATTTTTGGCGTCTGTGCATGTGCGCCTGCAATTTTTGGCGTCTGCACAGACACAATTTCTGGCGCCACGGAAGCGAGTCCCCTTGCCACACTGCACCAGTTTAGCGTAGCGCGCAAGTGGGCAGCTCAATATGGGGGTGGCTTGGGGGCTGGTCAAACGACCCCCACTGGATGCTTCCAGCCCATGGGCCTTAGTTTGCTGACCCCTTACTTCGACAGTCATGGTTTCCCCAGAAACAATTATGGGAAGCGTAGTTTAAAAGGTGCTGAGAAACGTTAAAAAGGTAAAGGTAAAGGTACCCTTGACTATTAGGTCCAGTCGCGGACGACTCTGGGGTTGCGGCGCTCATCTCGCTTTACTGGCCGAGGGAGCCAGCATACAGCCAGCATGACTAAGCCGCTTCTGGTGAACCAGAGCAGCGCACGGAAACGCCATTTACCTTCCCACCAAAGCGGTACCTGTTTATCTACTTGCACGGACATGCTTTCGAACTGCTAGGTTGGCAGGAGCAATAGGACCGAGCAACGGGAGCTCACCCCATTGTGGGGATCCGAACCGCCGACCTTCCGATCGGCAAGCCCTAGGCTCTGTGGTTTAGACCACTACGCCACCCGCGTCCCTCTGAGAAACGTTAGGAGCCACGTATCCCTCTTACAGAACTACAGTTCCCAGAGGGGTTCAACTATTAATCCCTCTTTCCGGGGAACTCCAGGAACTGTGAGGCCTCCTAACTCCTCTCAGCACCCTTTACACAAACTACAGTTCCCAGGACTCTCTGAGGGAAGCCATGACTATTTGAAGTGGAATGACAGTGCTTCAGCTTAATAGTTGGATGGGACCTGCCCAGCATCCTTCTCCCTGTTGTTGTTGTTGTTGTTGTTGGCATTTGTCTTGAGAGACGACGGAGTGTGTGTCTGGGGGTGAAGTAAAACTGCTGTGCTAGGAGCACCAAAGTGACCTCTCCAGGGTGCAAGCCTGGGCTGTGTGTCTGGAGGTCGTGGGCTGCCCAAAAGACAAGACGAGGATGTGGTCCAAAGGAAAGCAGAGCAAGATGTTTGGCACCAGAGTGGCTGCAGGAGATGCCAGGAGTACAAGGGTCAGACTATCTTAGGGTCAGAGTTGTCCTTCATGCGCTAACTTCCCAGGTGGACAAGCCCTAGAAGGGTTGTTGTGGTTTTGAAAGGAGTCCCAAACGGGCTCTGCTGAGGTCTTCATCAGTGTGTGGTCCTCTTATCAATTTATTGATTTGTTTAGTGTTAGAAAGGTAAAAGGTAAAGGACTCCTGGATGGTGAAGTCCAGTCAAAGGTAACTATGGTGTTGTGGCACTCATTTTGCTTTCAGGCCGAGGGAGCCGGCGTTTGTCCACAGACAGATTTCCAGGTCATGTGGCCAACATGACTAAACCGCTTCTGGTGCAACCGAACACCAGAGCGCATGGAAATGCCGTTTACCTTCCCGCCAGAGCAGTACCTATTTATCCATTTGCACTGGTGTGCTTTTGAACTGCTAGGTTGGCAGCAGCTGGGACAGAGCAACAGGAGCTCACTCTGTCAAGGGGATTCGAACCGCCAACCTTCTGATCAGCAAGCCCAAGAGGCTCAGTGGTTTAGACCACAGCGCCACTCATGCAGTGTTAGACTACGGCCTCGGAGACCAAAGGTCAAACCCCCACTTAGCCATGAAACTCCCTGGGTGACCTTGCACCTAGCCTAACCAAACTCACAGGACTGTCAGGAGAATACAAAGGGGAGATGCCATCTGCAAAGTTGATGAGCACCCCAATGTTGTTTTAATTTAACACAAGTTGGAATGCCAAACTAAGTACTGAAACATCCACACCCCTTCCTTCCACCTCCAACACTTTCTTCTGCACACAAAATAACAACGAACTCATAATTCAAGGAAACATGACCTCTCCATATTGCAAAAGATTAGTCTGAAGCCAGTTCTGTCCAGCAGCCATATTACATCACTTGGCCCTCTTAAGTGATGTTCCCAATACATTTTTTGATGGAAAGGGCTCTTTAAAAATAAAAATAATTGCCAATTTAACTTATTTTCTTCACATTTATTTGTTCCGATGCGTTCAGACTCCCCTTCTGACAAAGCGAGCCTTGTTTGTTTTTCTTTCTGCGCTGAAATCTTCCAAGGCCCTTGTTTTGCTCATGTTTCCCCTGGCTGTGATTCTGAGATTTTGGCAGCAAAGCTATATAACAAGAAGAGAAGGTTTTCAGCTAGCTGCATTGCATCATGGGTAATGAGTGCACCACAAGGGCATTTAGGCACAGACTGAGATATTGCATTTAGAAGTGGGGACACTTCTTGTCCTTAGCATTTCAGCAACTCGGCTGCTGTCCAGAACATCGCTTTGCACCATGTGGTGCTTTTGCAGGGAAAATGGAAGGACCACTCTCACCGCAACTGCCCTGTTCCAAGTTCTTTGCTGCCCTGAAATGTATTGCCACTCTGGGCTCCTGCAGAAGGATGAGCAGGAATGAATTAAATGTGTTGTGCTGCTGCATGAACTGCTTGGTGCAGCAAGAGAGAAGGGGAGGGAGCCACAGGTTAAGAGGGCAGTGTGACACTGCCACAGGGATCATCTTTGGAAAATGGAAAACAGAGCTGCTTTAAACATGTGTGGAGTGCCTAAATTATACCAGGCTCTCTACATCTGATTTGCTACCAGGCCAAGTTCAGGGAGTTGTTGGCAGTAACATATAAAGAAAGCCCTTTGCAACTTAAGAACAGGTTCCCTTGTCCCTGGTAAACAGCCTTGGCCCAGGATACCTAAAGAAGCGTCTCCATCCCCCATTGTTCTGCCCAGACCCTGAGGCCCAGCTCCAAGGGCCTTCTGGCGGCTCCCTCCCTGCGAGAAGTGAAGCTACAGCGAACCAGGCAGAGGGCCTTCTCAGTGGTGGTGCCTGCCCTGTGGAATGCCTACCCACCAACTATCTGACTTTTAGAAGACATCTGAAGGCAGCCCTGTTTAGGGAAGTTTGTAATGTTTGATGTTTTATTGTGTTTTTATTATTTTGTTGGGAGCCGCCCAGAGTGGCTGGGGAGACCGGGACAGATGGGCAGGGTATAAGTAATAAATTATATTATTGTTGTTGTTGTTCTACACCAGCAGTTCTCAACCTGTGGGTCCCCAGATGTTGGACTACAACTCCCATCATCCCTGAGCTCTGGCCTTGCTAGCTAGGGGTGATGGGAGTTGTAGTTCAACAACATCTGGGGACCCACAGCTTGAGAAAGGCTGTTCTACACCCTTTAGTAGATTGCTGCAGCTGGCCAAGCATCAATTTGAAAACTGGCCTTTTGCTCTATCCATCTTTACAAAACTCAGGCATGTCTACATTGCCCCACCACCAACAAGCTGGGTGTCAGGGAACTGCCATCGGAGCCAGAGGCGGAGGGAAGGCTCCAGAGGGATGCCGGAGAGGGTCCCAGTAGGGAGAGAGGCAGCCCATCCGCTGGGGAAGGAAATCAGCGTAGCACCAGTGGAGGAGGGGGGCAGATGGGGGAATCGGAGAGAAGGTTCCAGGACTCTTCACCGGAGACCAGTGGGGAGAGCACAGGTCCTCTGCTGCCCACACCCTCCCTGCGCAGAAGACTTCCGCGCAGGGAGAGTAGGAGGAGACTGGGCGTCAAAGAACTTCTTTGCTGGAAGAAGTTCAAGAAACGCCCACTGACGGATTCTGCCAGCGATTGAGACAGCCACGGATGGGTGGCTGTCCGGACAGAAAGGGTTCACCCAGGTAACCCAGCCAGGTGTGGCGCTAACTTATGCACGAGCAACCCCCTAGAACCATTACACTGGGCATCACGGATGTCTGCAGGAAATGGTACCAGTCACTGGATGCCATGGGAGGAGAGAGGGCTCAGGTGCTCAGGTGCTGCTTGCTGGTTTCCCACAGTCATTATTTGGTCTTCCACTGTGAGAACAGGATGCTGGACTGCTGGGATCACTGACCAGATAAAGCAGGCTCTTCTTACATTCTTATGGGGTGAAGGGAGAGGTGTCCCACCCGCTCCAGACGAACCATAACCCCCCATTTTCCAGCTTTCATTAAGGAGGAGAGAGAATACACCACTTAGAAAAGCATTTACAGCTTTGATTTTTCAGTGTATGTTCTCTGCATATCTAACTGGAAGATTCAATAGCACCCCTGTGTACCAAAGACTCTGGATCTGTTAGTCAGGAGACACGGAGGACATTCAACACTATTTGTTACGATGCCCTTTATATACATCTTCTAGACAAAAATTCCTCGGTTACATCCTTTGCTCTCTTTCCAGCCGACCTCCCCTTGAGCGAATCTCTATTTTGCTGGCTGGCAATAATGTATTTATGACTGCACGGGTTGCAAAATTTGCCTTGGCTGCAAGTAAATTGAGAGCTAGGCACCAAGACAAGTATCACAAGGGGGAGTGTGCGATGTGGAGTGCTTAACTTATGCAAGAGTGATTTTTGCATTTTCGTATGTTTGCTTTGCTGCTGCTGTAGTTCAGTTTTAAATCAATTATTTGTATCCTACGCATTGGGACCAACTGGGAGTCTTATAGCTTTAAGCAATAAAGATTCATTCAAGGAGAGAGAGTAAGTTTCTAGTGTTTGTAGAACCTGATATACGAGGCAAAATGTACGTGTATTATTCTTTTCAAAAAGTATTGCGAGAAGCTAGCCTGCTCCCCTGAATACACTTACAGGGTTTGACTTTGCTGCCTTTCCCAGCCAGAAAAATTCCAGCGGACACTCACAGCTGAACAGTTGCAACGAAAGATGGCGCGCCCCTTTATTCCCATTCCACAACACTGATTTGTATTAAATATTTTAATATATTAATATTCTCTCTTTCTCGTGCTCTCTTTTAATTAAAAAAATGCATTAATAAAAAGCACTCGAAAGAATACAGCTGGTGGAGTGGACAAGCTTATATCCTAACAGAAAAACAAAACAAAAAGAGGTACATTTCATAAAATGAATCGGAACGAGAGGAAGGGGAAAGTCTTCCTGCAATGGGAGATTCCATGCGTCCGAGCAATGGGGTGGTTTTGTTTTGTTTTTAAAAAAAGACTATAGAAAAAAGTTGCACTTGTGTTATGTCAACGGAAAAAGAAGAGGAGATATTTTGGTATTTCAAATGCTCTCTTTCCCTCCGTTCTGCCTCGCTCAGTTCTGAAGCAAGCTTTCTGGCTTGGGGTAACCGAAAAGGACAAAGTCCGCTTCGTACAGCTTGTACAGCTGCCGCCTCCAGGCCACGGGGATTTTGGCAAACCAGTCGTCCTCCCAGCTGCTGGCTGTCCTGTTCCGGTAGCTGGGAGGGAAGCGAAGAAGGTGTTCCACCTTCAGCAGCTGCAGCAGGTGAGCTGCATCCTCATCCAAAGTCTCCAGCTTGCCCACAAAGTCGTACTCGATCTGGCACGGGTGGCAGAGGCGGTACACCTGCCTCCAATGCTCGTTGAACGGCGCCAGCTTCTCGGTCCGGGGGTCCAGTAGGTACTGGATGAAGTCCGAGAAGGAGACCCTGAGGCCCGCCTCAAAGGCGTCGCTCACCGAGGTCGGCAGGCTGGTGTGGTTGGAGTAAAGTTTCAGCATCGGGATGGCAAACCGGCGGTAGAACTCCTCGTTCTCCAGCTCGAACTTGCTGCGGAAGGCCGAGATGAGCCTCACGAAAGGGTCTCGGACGAAGAGGAACTTGGTGTACTTCTTCAGCTTGATCTTCATGAGGTGGCGAGAGAACTTGCCGTAGCGGCGCCAGAACTTGTTGAAGGTGAAGTGGGTGCTGGTGTTGTGGACGTGCTCGCGGGGGATGTCCAAGGGGTCTGCGTATGGCACGCCCTGGTCCATCAGGCTCTCGCTTAGCACGATCATCACCCGCTTCCAGTTGGTGCAGGCCACTTTGGGGACGTAGCAGTAGATGACGCCGTGGCGGTCGTCCACAATGAGGTGGTTCAACTCATAGTTGGGGATGTCGTCAAAGGAGCGCTCCTTGGTCGGGAAGGCAAAGCTGGAGTTGGCGCACAGCTCTCTCAGCGTCCGGCGCCGCTCCGCCTGCAGCTGCTCCTGGTCCAAGATCGCACCAGCATCACGAGTGGACCAGTCGTAGCCCCTTACGTTCTCCTCCAAGTTGCCGGTGACGGGCCTCGCGGAGACGTGCGGGGCAGGCGGCTCTGTCTTCTGACCGAGACCCACATCGCGTTTCAGGTCAGAGCTCAGGAGCTTCTCCAAGAACTCGTCGACGTCCGACATCGAGTCTTGGCCTCCGTCCTTGGCCACGGTGGGGAGGACCCCATGAGGCCTGGAGAAGGTCGTGTGCAAATAGAAGTGGGCTGTCCCCACGTTGTCCCAGTAGACGATGATCAGCAGGATCATGAAGATGGAGCCCAGAACCACCGAGAGGCGGAAGAGGCGTGCTTTGGTCATCCTGGCCGGAGGCGTCGGCAGTGGCTACCTCATGCCGCGCTCACCTCCAGCTCTGCTGGAAATATCTGAGAGCCAGCATGGCGGTTTGAGGACTGTGAGGAACCTGTAAGGAGGTCAAATACAAGGTTAGTCTCCTTCTCCACACAAGATGGTCAGAAAGACAGAACGGAAAAGGCGAGCGGCTGCAGTGGGGAGGGGCCATTCAAAATGGAAATTTGGGAGGGTGATTCAAGGACGCTGAAGAGAGATCCCCCTCTTCTTCCCCTGCCTTATACTGTATTCAACACTAATGTCTCACAACAATTGCAACTAAATTGTAAGAAAACTGTACAACCTGAAAAAAGAGACAAGGCATGTACTTTTGTAAACCAAGGAAATCTTGTGTGTGTGTACACACACACACACACAAACACACTAAAAAGGAAGCTAAAGAGTATAATTCATACAATACAGTGGTACCTCTGGTTACGTACTTAATTCACTCTGGAGGTCCGTTCTTAACCTGAAACTGTTCTTAACCTGAGGTACCACTTTAGCTAATGGGGCCTCCTGCTGCTGCTGATTTCTGTTCTCATCCTGAAGCAAAGTTCTTAACCCGAGGTACCACTGTATATGGAAGATTCCCTTACCCATATTTGCCCACTTGACAGCTCCAAAAAAGACCTCTTTCGCATTTGTAAGAAAATCACCTTTTAGTGTGGCAGCCCTCACACTTTGGAACTCACTGCCGATTGACATCAGCTAAGAGCCTTCACTGTGCTTTTCAGCACCCTGCCCTTTGCCTTTGGGCCAATCAGCATCTAAAGCAGCGGTTCTCAACCTGTGGCTCCCCAGATGTTGTTGGACTATAACTCCCATCACCCCTAGCTAGCAAGGTCAGAGTTCAGGGATGATGGGAGTTGTAGTCCAACAACATCTGGGGAGCCACAGGTTGAGAACCGCTGCTTTAGATGCTGATTGGCCCAAAGGCAAAGGGCAGGGAGTGTGTGCCCCCTACGGTGACTCTTAACCTCAGGGCTATAGGTTCAAACCCTATGATGGGAAAAAGCTTCTTGCATTTCAGGGGGTTGGACTAGATGATCTTGGTGGTCCCTTCCAACTCTGCAATACTATGGTTCTTCCTAAGATGATGCTGGATTCCAACTCCCATCAACCCTAGCAAAGCATGACCAATGGTCAGGGACGATGGGAGCTGGGGTTCGGCAACATCTGGAAGGCCACAGGTTAGTCATCCCTGTTCCAGCAGACAATCAGGTGTGACGGACAAGCGACTTGCCATTACTACTGATTTCCCTTCAAACACGTGGCCACAACTGCATATGTCTGGGTTTTTAAATGTCTGTTTTAAGAGGAATTCTCGCCTTGCGCAAGACAAGACAAGAGGCCCCAGGGGTTTGGTAGCACTTTCCATCAGGGGATGGAAACTTTTAATTCTGTCAAAAGCCACATTCCCTCAGGGTAAGCACTCAGAGGCCAGAGGCCAGCAATGGATGGAGCAAGAGAAACAAGAGTCCTGGGTTACTAAAGACCTCTCTGTTATAATTTCCACCATGGCTAGTTCAGAATAGAATGCCCAATGCTATACCGGTCTACTCAGAAGTAAGCCCCACTGAGTTTAACTTTCAAGGCTACTTTCAAATAAGTGCACTGGGTTTTATTTTAGTAAAGCAGACCAATGCAGCCAGAGGTCTGAGAAGCAAGTGAAAGTAACGCCTTTCTGGCTTTGGTGTGCTACATACACAAACATATATACATAGCTGGCAGAAGTCCACCAATTTGTTCTCAGATAGCTTGTGGGAGGGGAATTTTTTTATTTTTTATTATCAACCATGCAATTATAAGCTATACAACCAGGGAAAGGTTTTAAAAGAAACCACCCATTTATTTTTATCAGATAAATTATGGTCCATCCATCCAATAATTGTCCTGAAACTACAGCAGAAAGAGGGGAAGACACACTTTAAAAACTGCAGAAAATGAACAGGAAGGAAGGAACTCAGAAGAATAGGGCAGCCTCAGGAGTCACGTGAAATGAGACCAGAGGCTGTATTGAGTGCCCAGCCTAGAATATGTCCCAGATACCCCTGCAATGGGGAGGGACCACAGGCCAGTGGTTTAGCACGTGACCAGCTTACAGAAGGGAAGGACTTCCACTTCCAGTTAAGAGAACCTCAAGCCGCAGCCTGATGGGCTAGAGAGCCACTGCCAGCCAGAGGAGGCAATACTGAAGTACAGTGGTGCCTCGCAAGACGAAAAGAATCCGTTCCGCAAGTCTCTTCGTCTTGCGGTAGCGGATTAGCGCTATTAGCGGTTTAGGGGCTTAGCGGATCAGCTGATAAGCGCCTTAGCGGATCAGCTGTTAAGTGGCTTAGCGGATCAGCTGTTAAGCGGCTTAGCGGATCAGCTGTTAAGCGGCTTAGCGGATCAGCTGATAAGCGGCTTAGCGGCTTAGAAAAAGGGGGGGGGACCGGCAGGAACTCGCAAGACATTTTCGTCTTGCGAAGCAAGCCCATAGGGAAATTCGTTTTGCGAAGCGCCTCCAAAACGGAAAACCCTTTCGTCTAGCGGGTTTTCCGTCTTGCGAGGCATTCGTCTTGCGGGGCACCACTGTAAATGGACACATCATCTGACCTGGTATGTGGCAGCTTCTTCTATTCATCAGGAGCATCCGTCGTAATGCTTTATGTTCTGCATGCAGGTGGTCCCAGGTTCAATCGCTGGCATCTCCAGAAAGGATGAGGAACCAGGAAAGACTTCTCTGCCCGGGAGATTAGCTGCGGAACAGATAATATTGGGATAAATGGATCAAGGGTCACCCTGAGAATAAAGCAGTGTTCCGGGTTCCTAACGTACAAGGGCTGGTGTGAAACTGTATCCCTGAAGTCTTTGTTTGTTTGTTTTTCAAATTTTATTTATACTTTCCAAGTTTATACCTTTCACTAATACTGCAATCATTTTAACATTTCAAAACTTGACTTCCTTCCCCCTCTTTCTGCGGTTTCTTTAATTTATTTTTAATATCCTCTGCATATGCAAATTAACTTAATTTGCTCATTTACTCATCTACTTTAAAGATATACTTTTATAAAACTGCAGGTTATTACAATAATCCTGCCAATGATCTTATCTGTAAATATTCGATAAACCATTTCCATTCTTTTATTTTAAAAAGTTTGTCATCTTGATTTCTTATTCTTCCGGTAAATTTCGCCATTTCTGTGTATGCCATTCTGAAGGTATTTTTTGGCTTGATAACCAAAGTATTCCATGTTTTTCTTAAACAAGCAAACAAACAAACCCTCTATTTTTTCCAAGGAGTTGAGAATGATGCTCACAGTTCACCCCACTTTTCTCATCATAACCAACAACCCTGTGGGTTTGGCTGGGCTGAGAGTTAGCGGTTGCACAAGACCAACAAGCCAGTTTGAACCCAGCCTAAATCCAGCTCACTAATCACTGTTGCTGGCTCTTTATGCAACGGTGCCAGAGGAAGCATGGGAGAGCAATTAAGAGTTTGATTAAGTATATAAATCTGCATAAGAAGAGCTGGCTGGATCAGGCCAATGGCTCGCCTTGTCCAGCATCCTGTTCTCACAGTGGCCATTCAGATTTCCCCTGGGAAACCTTCAAACAGGATCGGAGCACAGAATCGCTCTCTTCTCCTGTGTTTCCCAGCAACCATAATCCAGATGCATTGCTACTCCCAGTGACGAAGGCAGAGTATATATAGACACACGGCCTCTAGCCATTGACAGCCCACAAATATGTCAATATTGTTGTTGTTATTAATATGCCACCCATCTAACTGGGTTGCTCCAACCACTCTGGGTTGGCTTCCAACAAGTTAAAACATTAAGCACAGCAAAACGCCAAACATTGAAAACTTCTCTACACAGGGCTGCCTTCAGACGTCTTCTAAAAGTCAAAGCTTCTTTTAAAGCCATCCAAGTTGGTGGTCAACACGGTCAAAACTGTGGGAGGGAGTTCCACAGTTTAACTATGCGCAGCACGAAGATGGACTTTTATTAAAACCTGCCCTGGATCTTCGAGCGTTTGGCTTCAATGGATGCCCGCAAGTTGAAGCATTACGAGAGAGGAAAAGAACCATTTTATAAACTCCAACTCCTCCGACTCGCCTTTCCTCTAGAAAAGCCCCCAAATGCTGCAACAATTCCCCAAGGGGGGGGGATTGTCCCTCCACCAACATGGTCATTTTGCTTGCCCTTTCCTGCCCTCGCTGCCGGTCCTTTCGGCACGCAATGTTTTCGAGGCGAGAGCCCCGTTTAAACAGCGATGGTGCAGCTCCCCAAGGCAAAAGGGGGGGGGGAGGCAGCTGACGTAACCTTTTTCGGTCTCTGGAAAACGTGGCAGGTTGGGGGGGGGCGAGGAGACCTCTGGAACAAGCAGCCCTCCTCTATAGACACTGACCGTTGTCCTTTGCAACCGAGCCTCTCCCTTGCGAAGCCCTTATGAAAAGGGGAGAGCATCAACTTTTTCCAGCGTCGCCTCCGCCTGACAGACCTCCTTTACAAGCCTGTCTGCACATGTGCCTCTGCCAGCTGCTGGGAAGGGAGGGGCACCATCAGCTGACTCCCAGGAGCAAGGCCGAAAGTTTTAAAGTTACGCAGCTGTTCTGGAACAGGAGGATGGGACAGATGCAAATAGGACCCTCTCTGCACATCCCACACACACACACCCCGGTCCTTGGTTAGGGGTGGATTTTCTGTTTTTTATTAGTTTTTCCTCTATTACTCACAAGTATATCTTTACATTGTGACTTTACATCTTACAATTATACATATTCTAGTTTTCAGAGTACGTTCGTATTTGTTATTATCATAGATCGACAAGTATTACAATACACAAAAAAGAAAAAAGATGTAATTTTAAAATCGTAATATTCCTCATAAATGAATGACTTCCCGTCTCTTCCATCTTGTACTAATAAACTTATTGTGTTTCCAAGCACAATTCAAAGTGTTGATGCTGACCTTGAAAGCCCTAAACGGCCTCAGTCCTGTATACCTGAAGGAGCATCGCCACCCCCATCGTTCTGCCCGGACACTGAGGTCCAGCACCGAGGGCCTTCTGGCAGTTCCCTCGCTGTGAGAAGTGAGGTTACAGAGAACCAGGCAGAGGGCCTTCTCGGTAGTGGCGCCCCAGCAGATGTCAAAGCAATAAGCAACTATTTTACTTTTAAAAGACAACTGAAGGCGGCCCTGTTTAGGGAAGTCTGATGCTGTATTGTTTTTAATATTCAACTGGAAGCCACCCAGAGTGGCTCGGGAAACCCAGCCAGATGGGTGGGATAGAAATAATAAATTATTATTATTACCTATATTTGTCCATCGTCTTTTTATTTATAATATTTTATTATCTACTGATTTTCTTTTAAAATTTGTTATCCACAGAAACTACTCAAAGGCCGTTACCGTTTTCAGATTGCAGCAATTACTCTTCAAGTCTTCCTTAAAACAATTCCAATTTGAGACAAACTCCTGTTTGGGTTTATCTCTGATTCTTTCTGATAAGTAGTCTAACTCCGCACACTCCTGTTAGTTTTTGTATCCAATCAAATCTGGGGGGTTGGGGGTTGGAGGGGGGGCTTAACAGGTGAACAGATTTTGTGTGCCTCCCACCAAGACTTAACCAAGGCGTGGGAAATCTGCAGGCCTGCAGCCACACACGGCCCTCGGCCTCAGTTCAGTGCGGCCCTCGGGTTAATTGCAAAAACAAGGGGACACAGATCGGAAGCTCTTGGAAGAGAAGTCTGCCACTCCTTCGACAGGCCATAAAGTGAGAAAGAGAAAGAAGGGGATGTCAGAGAGAATGAGACTGGGGCGATGACATTGCCCACCTCGGAGCTAGCCTGTTCCCCACTGGCGGAATATATTAATAATAATAAATGCATTTATATCCCAGAGTGGCTGGGGGCAACCCAGTTGTATGGTCAGATAAAGGTAAAGGTACCCCTGACCATTAGGTCCAGTTGCGGACAACTCTGGGGTTGCGGCGCTCATCTCGCTTTACTGGTCGAGGGAGCCGGCGTTTGTCCGCAGACAGCTTCCAGGTCATGTGGCCAGCATGACTAAGCCGCTTCTGGCAAACCAGAGCAGCACACAGAAACGCCATTTACCTTCCTGCCAGAGTGGTACCTATTTATCTACTTGCACTTTTTTTGGCATGCTTTCAAACTGCTAGGTGGGCAGGAGCTGGGACCGAGCAACGGGAGCTCACCCCGTCGTGGGGATTCGAACCGCCGACCTTCTGATCGGCAAGTCCTAGGCTCGGATACAAATGATAAAATAATTATTATTATTATTATTACCTCCCCCACCCAAAAAAGGGCTCAAGGTGTGATATGTGGTTCTGCCCCTCCTCATTTTATCCACACAATGGCCCTGCGAGGAAGGGTAGCCTGAGAGGCAGGGGCTGGCTTCCGAGGTCACTCCAATGAGCTTCGTGGCTGAGCGGGGGATTTGAACTCAGGTCTTACTCTGACAATCTAACCACTACGCTACTGTTATGTAGTGAAGTTTCACCCTGGGCCAGCAGGGGGATACTGTAGATAGTTTTCACTCAGGTCTGTAGATAGTTTTCACTCAGGTCCACGTCAGTTATTTTAGGCGGGTAACTCTGGGTTGTTGTTGCTACAATGTTGACAGCCGGCTGCCTATAAAAGCAGGCCGGCTGAGCTGTTTGCTAGTCAGGTCTATTCCAGCTTACAAAATAAAGAGCTGCTTTGGAGAAATCGCTGTGTCGTCTGCTATGTCAACCCACAACTTAACAGCTACATTGTTGTTTAGTCGTTTAGTCTCTTTGTGACCCCATGGACCAGAGCACGCCAGGCACTCCTGTCTTCCACTGCCTCCCACAGTTTGGTCAAACACATGCTGGTAGCTTCGAGAACACTGTCCAACCATCTCGTCCTCTGTCGTCCCCTTCTTCTTGTGCCCTCCATCTTTCCCAACGTCAGGGTCTTTTCCAGGGAGTCTTCTCTTCTCATGAGGTGGCCAAAGTCTTGGAGCCTCAGCTTCAGGATCTGTCCTTCCAGTGAGCCATTTCCTTCAGAATGGATCAGTTTGATCTTCTTGCAGTCCATGGGACTCTCAAGAGTCTCCTCCAGCACCAGAATTCAAAAGCATCAATTCTTCGGTGATCAGCCTTCTTTATGGTCCGGCTCTCACTTCAATACATTACTACTGGGACACATGTAGGGTGTGTCTCTTCCTAACCAGCTACATCTCTCCCCGCCACTCCTCCCTTCTTGAATTGCCATAGGTTAAATAAAAAGTCAGCTTTCTAATGTTTTTTGCCCTCCATGTTGCTGCTAGAGAGAAGCACCTCCCTTCTCCTCTCACGCAACTATTATTATTATTATCGTAATTATTAATATTATTATTAATAGTATATCCGAAGATCACAGGGCGGTTCATAACATAAAAATACAAAAAGAGAACACGAAACACATCGTGAAATAAAAACAAACCAGTAACTGTGCTCCCAGGACCCAAGTTCCTCCTGTAAGATCTTCTGCGATGGGGGCACTTACAAGGACTTTATGTTTCCTGTTCAGTGCAGTTTTTTCTTTAATTGCCAGTTTCTATTTCTCTCTGTGTGTGCCTTACTTCTTCAATAAATATACTTTAACTGGAGCCCTGGAGTTGGCTACATTCCTTTGCAGAGCCCCAGACTAGGTCTTACCCACACTCAACTACTCCACCCAGACCAAGGATTAAACACAGCTTAAAACCTCTAAAAGGTCTGTTCTTCTCCATAAATTGTCCATTGCAAATCTGAACCATCCACTTCCCCCCTGGCATCTGGGATAGACTCTCCATCTGAAACCCTGAAGAACTGCTGCCGGTCTGTGTAGACAATACTGTCTTCTGACTTGGAAGAAGGCAGCTTCCTATGTTGCTCTTAATAGCCAAGAGTACAAAATCTGCTCTGATGACACTTAGCCAGTACTCTGGAAGGAACAGATGAGAGAGCAAGAACGTCAGAAGAGACCTTCTGGATCAGGCCAATGACCCGTCTAGTCCAGCATCCTGTTCTCACAGTGGCCAACCAAATGCCTGTGGGAAACCAGAGAGCAGGAGCAAATCTCCTCCGGTGGCAACCTGCATTTAGTAGCATTTACAGTTTCCAACTCTGGAGGCAGAGCGTACCTCTCAAGGCTGGTAGTAGCCACTGATAGACTCCACCTCCATGAATGTGTCTAATCTGCTTTTAAAGCCATCCAAGTTGGTGGTCATCACTCCCTCCTGAGGAAGTGAGTTCCACAGTTTAACCATGCACTGAGCAATGAAGTGTTTTCTTTGATCCATCCTGAATCTTCCAACATTCAACTTCATTGGACGCCAAGCGTTAGGTGTTGTTGTTTAGTCGTTTAATCGTGTCCAACTCTTCGTGATCCCCTGGACCAGAGCACGCCAGGCACTCCTGTCCTCCACTGCCTCCCGCAGTTTGCTCAAACTCATGCTGGTAGCTTCGAGAACACTATCCAACCATCTCGTCCTCTGTCGTCCCCTTTTCCTTGTGCCCTCCATCTTTCCCAACATCAGGGTCTTTTCCAGGGAGTCTTCTCTTCTCATGAGGTGGCCAAAGTCTTGGAGCCTCAGCTTCACAATCTTCCTTCCAGTGAACACTCAGGGGTGATTTGACAAGGTGCCTCCAAGAATTTGGAGCAAATGATTCAGCAGAGGAAACACAGCCCAGAATAACTAAGGAGATAGTACAAGAATACTTGGCTAGTTTAGATGTATTCAAGTCTCCAGGGCCAGATGAGCTGCATCCAAGAGTATTAAAAGAACTGGCAGATGTGATCTCAGAACCACTGGCAGTCATCTTCCAGAATTCCTGGAGAACAGGCGAAGTCCCGGCAGACTGGAGGAGGGCAAATGTTGTCCCTATTTTCAAAAAGGGGAAAAGAGAGGACCCAAATAATTACCGCCCAGTCAGTCTGACATCAATACCAGGGAAGATTCTGGAGCAGATCATTAAGCAAACAGTCTGTGAGCACCTAGAAAGGAATGCTGTGATCACCAATAGTCAGCATGGATTTCTGAAAAATAAGTCATGTCAGACTAACCTGATCTCGTTTTTTGACAGAATTACAAGCCTGGTAGATGAAGGGAACGCAGTGGATGTAGCCTACCTTGATTTCAGCAAGGCATTTGACAAGGTGCCCCATTATATTCTTGTAAAGAAGCTGGTAAAATGCGGTCTTGACTATGCTACCACTCAGTGGATTTGTAACTGGCTGACTGACCGAACCCAAAGGGTGCTCATCAATGGTTCCTCTTCATCCTGGAGAAGAGTGACTAGTGGGGTGCCACAGGGTTCTGTCTTGGGCCCGGTCTTATTCAACATCTTTATCAACGACTTGGATGATGGACTCAAGGGCATCCTGATCAAATTTGCAGATGACACCAAACTGGGAGGGGTGGCTAACACCCCAGAGGACAGGATCACACTTCAAAACGACCTTGACAGATTAGAGAACTGGGCCAAAACAAACAAGATGAATTTTAACAGGGAGAAATGTAAAGTATTGCACTTGGGCAAAAAAAATGAGAGGCACAAATACAAGATGGGTGACACCTGGCTTGAGAGCAGTACATGTGAAAAGGATCTAGGAGTCTTGGTTGACCACAAACTTGACATGAGCCAACAGTGTGACGCGGCAGCTAAAAAAGCCAATGCAATTCTGGGCTGCATCAATAGGAGTATTGCATCTAGATCAAGGGAAGTAATAGTGCCACTGTATTCTGCTCTGGTCAGACCTCACCTGGAGTACTGTGTCCAGTTCTGGGCACCACAGTTCAAGAAGGACACTGACAAACTGGAACGTGTCCAGAGGAGGGCAACCAAAATGGTCAAAGGCCTGGAAACGATGCCTTATGAAGAACAGCTAAGGGAGCTGGGCATGTTTAGCCTGGAGAAGAGGAGGTTAAGGGGTGATATGATAGCCATGTTCAAATATATAAAAGGATGTCACATAGAGGAGGGAGAAAGGTTGTTTTCTGCTGCTCCAGAGAAGCGGACACGGAGCAATGGTTCCAAACTACAAGAAAAAAGATTCCACCTAAACATTAGGAAGAACTTCCTGACAGTAAGAGCTGTTCGACAGTGGAATTTGCTGCCAAGGAGTGTGGTGGAGTCTCCTTCTTTGGAGGTCTTTAAGCAGAGGCTTGACAACCATATGTTAGGAGTGCTCTGATGGTGTTTCCTGCTTGGCAGGGGGTTGGACTCGATGGCCCTTGTGGTCTCTTCCAACTCTATGATTCTATGATTCTATGATTTCCTTCAGAATGGAGAGGTTTGATCTTCTTGCAGTCCATGGGACTCTCAAGAGTCTCCTCCAGACACTGGGGGAACGTGATGACTGACTCAGGAGAAGCCAAGCAAAAAACCTGAACCTGAGGAGGGGCTGAAAGAGGAGGTTTGCAGGCCACTGTCAGGTTAGGTAAGGGAGAGAAAATCTTTCTTGTATCTTGAGTGAGCACTTGCACCATAGTATCACAGAATTGTAGAGTTGGAAGGGGCCACCAGGGTTATCAAGTCCAACTCCCTGCAATCCACAACCCTGTGTCTCATGCTCTACTGACTGAGCTATCCCCGCCGGCACAGCAATAAAACCTCATGGCCTAACTAGAATTTCCCCCAAGCCCTCAGGGCCCAGAAGTGTCGTGACCGGCGCACAGTATTCTGCTCAGAATATATAGAGACAATTCCTCTAAGAAATGACTCTCCTAACTCCATCATTTCTATTGTCTTTTTCATGAAAGTCCAAGAAACATTATCAAAGGCCTTCTCTGCGTCAATAAACATCACAGCCGCTTGCTTTTCGTTCCTGGCCTCCAGATACTCTATTATGTCTGTTATATTCCTTATATTATCTTTCATCTGTCGACCAGGTAGAAAGACAGCTTGATATGTATGTTATTGATATGAGATGTTTGTAATGATGGAAAAGAAAATTAATTTTTAAAAAATTAGAAAAAAGAAAGCCAGCTTGATCTTGGTGAATTATGTCTTTTAGTACTGTTTTTAATCGATTTGCCAATATATTGGCAAATAATTTATAATCATTATTTAATAGTGAGATCGGCCTATAATTTCTAACTAAAAGTAAATCTGCCCAGTGGGCACAGTCAATCTGGTTTTTCTTGGTTAAGAACTTTGGTTCACTTGCCTTGGAAGACACTGGGGGAACGTGATGACTGACTCAGGAGAGGCCAAGCAAAAAACATTGAACCTGAGGAGGGGCTGAAAGAGGAGGTTTGCAGGCCACTGTCAACAGACAAACAGACCACAAACTGTTTCCCACTCTGTGCAAACACCGGTGAGCAAATGAGCCTTGTTGCATTTGGTGGTGCAGGCTTTCTGGAAAGTTTTGAACCAGGATTCCCCCCCCCCATCGTATAAATCAACTGGAACCTGAATCTGTTTTGCACCTATCCTTTCTGCTTGTCATTTCAAAACTATTACAGATTGCAGTCTTTTACATCACACTCAGCTTCTTCTCTCTCCTTGCATTTTCTAGTTACAGGTAGGTAGCCATTTTGGTCTGCCATAGTCAAAACAAAATAAAATAATTCCTTCCAGTAGCACCTTAAAGGTAAAGGTAAAGGTACCCCTGACCTTAGGTCCAGTCGCGAATGACTCTGGGGTTGTGGCACTCATCTCGCTTTACTGGCCGAGGGAGCCGGCGTTTGTCCACAGACAGCTTCCGGGTCATGTGGCCAGCATGACTAAGCCACTTCTGGCGAACCAGAGCAGTGCACAGAAACACCGTTTACCTTCCCGCCAGAGCGGTACCTATTTATCTACTTGCACTTTTACATGCTTTCAAACTGCTAGGTGGGCAGGAGCAGGGACCGAGCAACGGGAGCTTACCCCATCGCAGGGATTCGAACCGGCTACCTTCTGATCGACAAGTCCTAGGCTCTGTGGTTTAAACCACAGCACCACCTGCTGTCAATCACCCATTCCCATCACCCTTCTGAGTAATACCCCTCCCCACCCTCTCACTATATATAAGGGTCTTGGGACTTCTGTTTCAGTGTATCTGAAGACATGTGCATGCACAAGAAAGCTCATTGCAATAACAAACTTAGTTGGTCTCTAAGGTGCTACTGGAAGGATTTTTTTTTATTTTGTCTTGCCTTTTCTGTTTTATTTTCTGTTTTTATTCTTCCATTTATACCCCCATCATTCTTCCAAGGAGGCATACACAGTTTCCCCCTCCCCATTTTATCTTCACAACAACCCTGAAAGGTAGCCATGGTTGAGAAATGATGACTCACTCAAGGTCACCAAGTTAGCTTCAAGGTTGAGTGGAGATTTGAACCCAAGTCTCCCAGCTGTCTAGACCAACCATTGCACCACCCTGGTTACATAAGAAAGATGTTCTACATGTTTCTAGCCTGATGAAGGGGGGCCTCTTGAACTTAAAAATCTGCCTCTACATTGTGACATTTGAATTGCTTCCAATAAAGGCATTGAACCACTCAGACTTTTGAATTAAAACTTTTAAGAAGTGCTGCATGCCAATTTTACATGCTGAATAAAATCTTGAAAAAGTTCTCTCCCTAGCCAGAAAAAAGGATTGATGGGGCTGTCGATAAATGTGATTTAAAACATTATAATGAAACTTATTCACGCAATCACTTGGAAGTTACTGGGATATTTGTTCACATATTATGAGACAGAAACCCAAATATATACATGGAAGGCATCTTAGCATGCCTAAATACTTTTGCGTGCTTTCAAGTCACATGAAAGAAGTCACAGACAACTTTAAAACAGTTCAGATCCAGATGCTAAATCTATTCTTCTGTCTACTGTGGATTTAACAACATTGCATCAGGGTTTCATTCACAGACCCACCTTCTAATGTGTATATTCCACTATCGGTCTGAAATTAATTTCCTTTCTGCATACGACATATCACAAACAGGCCAGGCTCTATATGCAAGAGAGTACACAAATCTGACACCAGCAATATCCATAAATCCAAATACATCAACCTCCTAGGATGCTGTATAACTAAAGTGGTAATCCTTGAACCAATGAACTTCAAAGTGAGATTAAAACCTGAACTAAGATTTGTCAAGAGCATGGGCAGGCAAACTAAGGCCCGGGGGCTGGATCCGGCCCAATCGCCTTCGAAATCCGTCCAGCAGACGGTCCGGGAATAAGCGTGATTTTACATGAGTAGAATGTGTCCTTTTTTAAAAAATGCATCCCTGGGTTATTTGGGGGGCATAGGAATTTGTTCCATTTCCCCCCAAAAAATATAGTCCGGTCCCCCACAAGGTCTGAGAGACAGTGGACCAGCCCCCTGCTGAAAAAGTTTGCTGACCCCTGGGGTCAAGAGGTTTGGTGCTATCACTCGTGGGCTGAATCAACAGCTTGGATTTTTATTATGCTCTCTGTGCTCATTGGCTTATCAATGCAAGGACGCTTGTGCTATCACACCAGTGCTCTGCAAATTATCTACTACCAACATTTTGCAAAATTGCCACTGTTAGTGGCTGTCACAGATGGTACAATCCGCATTTCATTCTCCTCTTATCTCGCAGCTTACAATTCCTCTCCAGCCAAGTGTAACACAGGATAACAAGTCATGCACTGAACTGTTGATTCCATGAAAGCTCATCCCATAATATGCTACCCCTGAGCACTTTGTAGTAGTAAAATGAATGTCCTTAAGGGACCGCAAAACGCTTTTTCAATTTTTGCTATTTATTATGTCACTAATGAATTTTAGGCAACAATTCATGGAAATTTTTCCACAGAAAAATTCCACAGTCATACAAATTTTCCACTCCGTAGTCACTGGCTGCATTTATGTTTACGGACAAGGTCTGCCAATATGCTTGCCTTCCAAAGTTTGTAGGACTTCAGCTCCCAGAAGCCCCAGCAGCCAATAGCCAAGGATGATGGAACTTGCAGTCCGAATAATATGTCAAGGGCACCGACTGCTTTACAGTTATAGGTACAGATTTACTACTTCTTTCTTTATCTCAACTTTCAGCCGGACACTGTAGAATAAACACCGAGAATTGAGAAACACTGGCCTGCGAGCGCTCCAATTGGAGAACAGCCTTTACCAAAGGTGTCATGGGCTTTGAAGAAACTTGAACTCAGGACGCAAGGGAGAAACGTGCTAAGAGGAAGGCACACTTGGCAAACCCTCACTGTGATCAACTCCTGCCCGGAAACCTATGTCCCCACTGCGGAAGGACATGTGGATCCAGAACTGGCCTCCACAGTCACTTACGGACTCACTGTTAAAACAGTGTTTATAGAAGACAATCTTACTTGACTACAAGGGATCGTCAAAGAAGACAGCTATAGGTACAGATTTTATCTTTCTTTATCTCACGTTTCAGTCGGACAGTGACCTCTAATGCAGCTCATGGCTGAAATCCAATATACTGTAATAAGGGCACAGTGGTAACTCTGGTTCCGAACGGGATCTGTTCCAGAGGCCCATTCGCAACATGAAAAGAGTGCAACCTGCAGCGGCGCCTCTGCGCACGCGTGGGTTGCGATTCACCGCTTCTGCACGTGCGTGTGACGTCATTTTGCGCTTCTGCGCATGCGGCGAAACCCGGAAGTAACTCTTTCCGGTACTTCCGGGTCGCTGCGGGACATAACATGAAAGAACGTAACATGAGGTATGACTGTACAATATTTTAAATTCTACAGATTATTATGTATCTTGTGTGTTGTTGCTGTTGTTTTATCAGGTCCAGCATTCTGTACTCATAGTGGCCAATCAGATGTCCCAAGGCCAACTCGTCCTTCCTGTGGTTTCTACCAACTGGTATTCACAAGCATTGCTGCCTCCAGAATATGTCACAACAAGAACACATTCTTCCTTTTCTGCAAGCAAGTTGTCTGTGCAACCCAGATATGGGGGCCGTTATGTACCCTGCCCAGCAGATGCAGCGTTAACTTTCTGGTTTCTGCACCCCATATCACAACTCTTTCATGCAAGCGTGGAGGAAACACTTCTGCAAGTTCCCCCTTTTCACTTCCCCTAAGTAAGTGCAGCAACCTCACTCCATCCCAAGTTTCACAACCTGCCCTACTAAAAGTGTCAAGCTACAAGTTAAATATCCAAGCGATAGCTCATCTGGTAGAGCAATGGACTTTTAATCTCAGGATTGTGTGGGTTCGAGCCCCACACTGGGCAATAAATGGCCCTTGTGGTCCCTTCCAGCTTTACAATTCTACAATTCTAGATTAAATGCGTAGAGTCAAAATACTGTCAAAATTCAGAGTCTGTTGTTTGATCCTGGTCAGAGCCTCCTGGATCAGACCAAGGGTCCTCTAGTCATTTTGCAAATGCATATGTGAACTTATGAATCATAGAAGTTTGGCGTTTGAAGGGACCCCATCTAGCCCAAGCCCTTGAAATGCAGGAATCTTAGCTAGACCATCTAAGGATCTCATTTTCAAACTACAAGTCCCAGAATTCTTTGGGGGGAGTCCTGATTAATTGAAGTGGTATCACAGTGCTTCAAATGCACAGTGTGAATGTGACCAGTGGACTAATACTGTACAGTGGTACCTCTGGTTGCGAACGGGATCCGTTCCAGAGCCCTGCTCACAACATGAGAAGAATGCAACCCGCTTCTGCGCATGTCACAATTCGCTGCTTCTGCGCATGCATGTGACGTCATTTTGAGCGTCTGCACATGCGCAAGCAGCGAAACCCGGAAGTAACCCGTTCCGTTACTTCTGGGCCACCGTGGGATATAGCCTGAAAGAACGTAACCTGAACCGAACGTAACAAGAGGTCTGACTGTACATGCGTTTTTTAAAAAAATAATAATAATTAATGTTCAATACAACCATGTTAATTTACAGGCCACCTTGAAACCACTGACCTGCAACGAGCTCTCATGCAACACCCCTGGCAGCATCTGTAATGAGTTTTGTTGATCATTCCACCATCTATCAGTTTCTTAGACATTAGAAGCAGCAGCCTGGAACTAATTGCGCAACCTTCCATGCTGAGCCACTTTGCTACAGCAAAACTCTTTGCAGCCTCCGCATTACAACCAATTCCAAGAAAGTGCAGGGTTATGTCCACTCATCAGACTCGTTGCCCACCCAGTTTCTGCTCATCAGTGTTCGAAATTAGCTGGGTGCCAGTCACATTTTTCAACAGGCCACCGGCCTTTTGCGAGGAAGTGGAGGTGTCTGGTCGCCAGGTTTGGCCCCTAACATCTCCATCTGGCTGGCTGGTGTGGCTGCGGTGCTGCACCACTCAGCTGGTCTGTTGGGCAGCACAGCAGCAAAAGATATGCCTCTTTTGGTGCTGCGCTGCCCCGCAAATCAGCTGATTCACGTGGCAGCGCGATACCCAAAGACTTTGGGTGCCGCACTTCCCCACAGACCATTTGCTTCGTAATCCTGCACACAAAATGCGCGTATCCTTGTGGCAGCCATAACCTAGATTTAAGGTGCCATTTGGCTCCTAGATTTTATAGCTCAGTTTCTAACACTGGCTCAGATACACCAAGTTAGAATATGCAGTCCCTGATAGCCACATGGGAGTTGCACTGGTTTATTGAGGGTCCACAAGGCAGATTGAGGGGGAAACTGCAAAGATTTTGCAAAGTGACACAGTTCACACATAGAGGAGCCCTGCAGGATGCTAGACTCTGTTTCCGACACCTCACTTAGAAGCAAATCGACAGTGAGGGAAGCCCTTTCCCCCCTCCAGTGGTGTTTCCCCCTGAGCATGTAAGAGGGATTACTGCTTACGCACCAGTTCTCATTTTAACACTCCTAATTTCAAGTTCTCATTGATTTTCAGTCCGACTCAGAGGAGATAGCTAGGCAGATGCCTGAGTCAGCTTTGGCTATTGCTAACCACAGAAGGATTTCTAGGCCTACCAGAACAAAAAATAAAAAGGGGAAGGGGGATATTTCTCCATAAGACACCAACTGCCGACAAGTGGAACAAGCCCCACCAGCGCCAAGGAGCCAGCCACCAAGCCTGAGCTTCATAAACAGGATGGAAGTATCCACCCCCAGCACAATTCAAAGTGGGACCCATCACAATCGAACCCTACAGCCAGCTGCTCTTACTCTAGAAAGACCCTGAACTCCCAAGCCTCCCTCATTCTATGGAAACAGCCCCTAGCTTCCAAAAGCCCACAACTTCACAGAGCATAACATCATGCTAAGCTAGTTGGGCTTATAAAGGTTCTATTAAATGAGTCGAAAGCCAAGCAAAGTTTCACAGTGAGCACTGTGCTGTACACCAGGGTTGGGGAAATCTGAGGTCTGGGGTCAGATGTGGCCCTCCAGGGCTTCCTATGTGGCCCCTGGGACTCTTCCCAGTACATACATTGCACTACCTCTGCTCCACACCTGGTTGGCTGGGGTCCTTGAACTTGCCTGTCTCAATGGAGGTATGTATGCACAGGAATCTGTGGGTTTTGTGCCCTGCCCAATTTTGTTTCCCTCTGGCCCCGCCCACCACTGACATGTGACCACCAGGAGGCTGTCCATTAGGGAATGCTGTCCTGGGGTGAATGGAGACGCCCCACCCTGCTGCCCACTGTGCCGTCTCTCAGAAATGCTGCTCAGTCACAGTGAACCTGGGTTATCATTTATTGTGTTCTGGTGTTGTAACCCACCCTGTGACCTCAGGATTAAGGGCAGGTAATTAATAAGAATGATAATGATAATAATCAAATATTAACAATTGTCTATATCAGGGGTGAGCAGACTTTGAGTTTGTGGGGATCTACTTTGCTTTTATACAAGCACCCCAATATTCACTACACAGAGCCAGGTGCAAAAGCCTTAGAATCAGAGAATGGAGAGTAAATTCCACTGTTAGAGAACTGGAAGTAATAAAATGTTGCCGATCTACTTTGAATCAGTCAGAGGCCCTGTACACACCACACACCTGCCCCCATAATCATGGGAACTGTAGTTTACCTCCTCACAGATCTACAATTCCCAGCACTCTTGTCAAACTACAGTTTCCCGGCACTAACTGGATGTGTTGTGTGCTTTAAATGTATGATGTGCTCACAGTCAGATACAGTATCTTTGATCCCAATCTAACATCGCGGGGGTGGGGGGATGCTGCTTATGAGCCTTAAAGTAATAATAATAAAAGACCACTCCTAACTTCATGCAGTACAATGCAGTCGCATTTCCCATTAAAAAAACAGAAGGAAAACTAGAACCAGCAAACTAGAAACGAAGTGAGAGGAAACCAAAGCACAAAGCCAGCAGCACCAGGTGCTGCACCTAAGTGTGTCCACAGGTGTCTGTTCGGCTACCTGGCAACCTGCAAAGGCGACCTGAACGGGGGAAGAAATGATGCCCCGTCTTCTTTTTGAGCGCAGATATCAACCGGGAACGAAGTGGCCGCGATGCTAAAAAAAAAATCCGAATTAAAACAAGGAGGTCTTTCCTCCTAATCCCGAAGACTCAGACGGGTCTTTCGCAAACGCGCTTCGGCGCGGGAGGAAATCCTCTCCCGCCCCATCGCGGCGCGCGACTCGGACAGCCTCTCCAAGTCCTGGGGAGCGAGACGAGGGGTGGGTGGTAGAAGCACACCCCCCCCCTCGCCACCCCTGGCGCGCGGCGTGACCTTCGGCAGCCCTCCGGGGACGGGGAGCCGGGCCCGTCCCCAGGAGCCCGGCCGGCTGCCCTGCGCCTCCTGCCCCGTTGCGCACGGGCTGGATGGAGACGCCCGCCCTCCTCCTGGTCGCCGGGCAGCCCCGCGCATCCAGGTGGGTGAGAGCCCGGTGGGGGCGGGGAAGTTGGGGGGCAGCAGCATCTCTCCGCTCAGCCCAGTGGGGTAGCGTGGGGGTGCAGGGGGGGCCGGCCGCACCGGGCGCAACATCTGGGGGTTAGGGTTAGGGGGCGCAAATCCACGGGTTAGGGGGCGCAAATCCACCGGTTAGGGGGCGCAAATCCACGGGTTAGGGGGCGCAAATCCACGAGTTAGGGGGCGCAAATCCACGGGTTAGGGGGCGCAAATCCACGGGTTAGAGGGCGCAAATCCACGGGTTAGGGGGCTCAAATCCACGGGTTAGGGGGCGCAAATTACTTGCCTTGCCCCGGGTGCTGACAACCCACGCTACGCCCCTGGCTCAGCCCACCCGCGCCCCACCCCGGAAAATAAAAGCCCGGTGGCTCCTCCATCCAGCCGGCATTACGCGCAGCGCCCGCCCGGATCAGATGCCCCAGCAGCGCGCCCCGCCGCGCCCAGCGCCGCCTCCGGCTCCCCCGAGCGCCGGTGCCCAGCTCACCTCCTGCCCGGGGCCGCTGGGCCAGCGGAACCTCCCGCCGCCGCCGAGGCGCCTCCCTGCCTGCCTGCCCGCCCGCCTGCCTCCCTCCCTGGGCCAGCCAGCCAGCCAGCCAGACCGCCAGCCGCTCCACCTCCGGCTCGGCCGGCGCCGCCCCGTCTCGCGAGAAGGCCGGCCCGGGGGGGCCTCCGAGCAAGCGAGCGAGCGCAGGCGCCTGGCTGCCCCTCCCAGCCCAACAGGGGGCGCCTCGCCGGCCTTGGATCGCGCGCGCCGGGGGACGGGGCGAACCCGCGCGTCACCGGAGGATCCCCGCCTGGAAATCGAGGGTTGGAGAGGAAGGAAGGGCGCTTGGAAGAGGCGGAGGCGGACGAGTCCGGAGGATGAGGGTTTATTGCGGGATCGGTGCTGCTCTGTCGTTTTGCAGCGTCCGCATGAAGCAACTGGCAGCATCAAGATGCCAACGCGTGTTCCATATTAAACCAGTTTAACACTTTTTGCAGAAAATGCAGCAAGGGCGCTGCCATGCCTGAGTGTATTGAGGGGGGCAGGATCTTACGCGACATTTTTAATTTTTTATACCTCTTGATTGTAGAAAACCTTTACAAACTACTGGCCTGTAACACCGCCTTCTCCCGTGCAATTCACATTTACTGTACTCTTTATAGGAGAAATTCAATGTGTGTGTGTGTGTGTTTTTAAAAATGTTGCAGCTTCATTAACTATGAACCCCAAAACCTGGGATCCCTTCGAAACTGGTGCCAAAGTTTAGTAATCATTTTCTTATCTAATCCAAACTGATGCCACACTTTGGCAGAAGTTTTGCATTGGGGGGATCAGACAACGTTGGTTTTTTGGGTGACCCTGTGGCCGCCATGTTTGACTGTCTCTTGCTCTGATTTATTTATAAATGATTTACAAATGTTTGGGGTGGGGCTTCTCCAGAGGGTACCATGGCAAACCATCTCCCAGAGTCTGCGAAACCAGCAAAGGGCACTGTGCTCCCCTAAATTCCATCGTTCTCACTTTCTCTGGAAAGTGCTTACTTTGCACAAGCTCCCCCCCCCCCCCCCCAGTTCTGGCACTATGAATTGTCTTTAGGCGGGTTTCTTATGTGGAAATGCCTTCCCAAGCATGTGGGCAGAACCACTTGGTTTGACTCAGGTAAGCCAGAGGGAGAAGCAGCTCATTTGCCTTTGCTTCTACAGTTTCATCCCAGCGATAAAATCTACTGTAATGAGGTTTTTTTTTTGGGGGGGGGTGTCAGTCTGGAGGATACCTGGGGTCCCTTCCAATCCTGCTTGTAATCTAGTGGAAGAGGCTTCTGAACCAGCCAAAGCAGTTCCTCTGTTAAGGGAATGGCTTTGGCCCTTAAGTACTGCCATTTACATATCCAAAGAGGTTCACAGAGAAAATGGGCAGGGCTTTCTCCATCTCGAATGGGTGGATGCCACATCATCCTAGGATGGAGAACAAGAGATGAAGAGCAGCTGTGTCTATGAGAGTTGTGCGTGTGAGTCTTGGGCTGCTACTTGAAGCTGCAGACACAGACACAGCTGCTTCATAATGGGCACAAGATTAGAAACCTAATGAGGAAGCAAGATCTGAGCTCCTCCATCCTATGCCCAGGTTGTGTAAATAAAACCACCGTATCCTAAAGACTTCACAGTCTCCGGTGACCCTCAGTCCAATGAAACTGAACCCTGGGTAACCCTTGGGGTGGCACAGTGTAAAGAAATCAAAGTGTTCTGGGAGGATATCCATATAGAATTGGAACAAAATGTTAAAAACATCCTTTAATAAAAAAAACCAGAAGCTTTCCCTTTTGGGAATTACAGATTTGGACATTCCCAAAAAGGCAAGGGTGCTCATCGCGGCAAACTGGAAGAGTGACAGTGTGCCATCAAGATTAGAATGGATACAAAAATCGGCTGAATATGCAGAATTAGAGAGCTTGTCAGAAAAAATAGAAAATAAACCAATACAGGTATTTATATCAAAATGGGAAGTCTTCAAAATTTATCTGAGAAATAGTAAGTCCATCGCAGCATTCAAATAATTTCAGTAGCAGTTCTAAGTATGATGTAAAATTTAAGATAGACTAAAGATTATTAAACTTTAATTTAACTTGTTGTGTCGTGGCAGTATACAACGGATGTGAAATTGAAGTAAGGAGTAGGTGGGAAGTTGGGTCTATAGAAAAAAACCATTTTTACTTGAAGGTTTTGAGATGATTAGTTGATGTATTGATGTTCTTTTTGTTTTGTGTTTATGGGTATTTTTTTCTTTTTGGTGTGCTAGAGTGAACAGTAAAAAAAAAGAGAGAGAGAGAGAGAGAGAGAAAGAGATTGGGGTATCGCGCAACAATGCAAAAACACCCTCCTCTTCTCCAGGCACCCACAACTTATCTCCTGCACACCAGAGTTTCTCCTCTCCCTTCAACACCATGTGAAGTCCAAATGATCTAAAGCCTTTGTGAAAATGTTTTGACAGGGGCGCAGGCTGCATGATGTAAACCCATCATCGGTCCAAGCCGCTTGGACTCTGGCCATGGGGGATGAAGGGCTCTTCTGTTAGGCCTTGTTGGCTGAGTCCTCTCTTCACCCTGCAGAGCTCCAAAAAGTTCTCTCTCCCCCCCCCCCACCTCCCTCCTGCCTCCTGGGAGAGCTTAAATCGTCTTCTGTAATTCCTCCACATCTCTTTCATGCTTCAGAGACTTCCTAACTGAATCGAGGTTGTTTTCCCTCACGGCTGGCTTCCTCTCTCCCTGTTCACTGACGTGCCTGCCGAAAACAAGCAAGTGAGAAAGCAGAGGAGATTCCCTTCTTGTGTTGCAGGAGAAGGTGCGCATGTTTCAGGCCTGACAGCTGCAACCAGCGAACCAGAGCAGTGCTTTAAAAGCCTGCTGGTTTGGGGAATGTTTGCAGGATGTAAATAGACATATTTGACTGCAAAAATAAAAATAAGTGGCCAAGACTAGGGAAGGAAGGAGGAGGAGTGTGAATATGCCAGGCAGTGTGAATCATAGCTGTCAACCTTCCCTTTTTTTTGCGGGAAATTCCCTTATTCCAGCACCGTTTCCCGCTGCTATCCCTGATTGTTAGATATCCCGTAGACTGTCCCCAGGACGGGTGAGGCTGCTGATCCCTTATTTTCAGATCTGAAAGTTGACAGCTATGGTGTGAATATGGAGGTAATTTTTGCTTTTCTTAATGTTATGCTATGAAAATCCTAATAATATTTTTTTTTTAAAAAAAAATGCAATTTTGCATGTGAGCTCGAATGTGCTCCATGTCCTGATTGTGTTTATTTATCATCTTGCAAAATTTATAGACGGCACACATAATATAGCATAATATACAAATAACCAAAGCTGAGGCGAAATGTAAACCACGATGAATACACCTTTAAGTAAAAGCCCAATGCTACAAGATGATCTGTGGGCAATAATCTAAAAATTCATTCTCGTCATCCACAAATGCCAATATCTTAAATACATGTTATGCCAAGTAGAACCCGTCTGCATCTGGGTGGCAAGAGAGGAGCCTTCTCCCATCTTCCATTAGCCTTTATTTTGTCTTTGCTGGGTTCCTCGAGTTGGGGACTTGCTGCTGCTGCTGCTGCTTTTTCTGCCCACTGGTGTTCTCTGCCGGCCCTGGGTGCAAAAGCAGATGGCTATTGGGAGAAATCTCCTGATCCTGAACCAGAGGCTGCTCAGCTATTGCTTATTTCCCTAGTACCAACCACCCCAAGCCTTAGGTTCTGCCTGAGAGTTCCTGCTGATGGTCTGCCTAGAAGGTAAGGCAGTGACCCAAGGCAGGGCATTCTCTGTGGTGGCACCCTGCTAAGGGAACTCCCTCCTGAAGGAGGCAGGGCAATCCTACACACTAATTAGGTGGAAGGGGAAAAGGTTCCAGACCTTTGGATCCTGATGCTGATGGTTTGTGCAGTTTGGAGTTTTATGCCCTGCCCATTCATAGTCCCCCATACTGACCTTTGACCCGCTTCTGGAGAATCTGCCCTCGCATTTGACCTGCGTTGCTCTGCTGGATGGTGCTGGGGGCAGCGCTGCTGATAGCCAGAATCTGCAAGGGGTTTTCTTCTGGAGAGGAACGGGAAGAGGAGGGAGAGTAAATGCAGAAACGAAAGCGCCCATCACTAATTTATTACAGTCATACCTTGGGTTTCAGACGCTTCAGGTTGCGTGTTTCCGGGTTATGGACCGCCGAAACCCGAAAGGACCGGAATGAGTTACTTCTGGGTTTTGGCGGTCACACATACGCAGAAGCGCCAAATTGCAACCTGCACGTGCACAGATGCACAGACACGGGTTGCGAACGATGCAGGTTGCGAACGTGCATCCCGCACGGATCACATTCTCAACCTGAGCGTCCACTGTACTATGTTATATCTTTCCTCCAAGGAGGCTCAAGGTGGCAAACATGGTTCCCCCCCCCCTCATTTTTTCCTTACGACCCTGTGAGGTAGGTTAGGCTGAGAAATGATGGTTTGCCTATTTTTTTTTTTGTGTGTGTGTGTGTGTGTGTGTGTGTGTGTGTATTGTGGGGATGAAGAGTAACTTCATCAAATCCATTGGGGTTTACTTCTGAGTAGACCTGCCTAGACCAGCGTCGAGAGCAGTGGCGTAGCGTGGGGGGTGCAGGGGGCCCGGCTGCACCGGGCGCAACATCTGGGGGTTAGGGGGCGCAAATCCAGGGTTAGGGGGCGCAAATTACTTGCCTTGCCCCGGGTGCTGACAACCCACGCTACGCCACTGGTCGAGAGACCCATCGGGTGATGGTTTACCTGTTTCTTGGCCAACAGAGAATTTGATTTTTGTGGCAGCTGGAAGGATATGGGGAAGATTGCTCATGACGACATCGGGTGACTTGATTTTGGGCAGCTGAACGTCTGGTCCATCACCTGCATGGCTGGAGGGAACCCGGTGCTTTAATTGGGGAGCCTGCAGGACAGGACGAGGAGGTGGGGAGAAAGTTGTATCTCAGGCAGGGGGCTTTTCCAACACCAGCAGTGTGATCTTTTTAAAAATGAAAAACTAGGACTGAACATGGCTCCTTCAGCCTGTCAGACATTTGCTCTGCCATTGAGCCATTAAGTCAGGGCTGTGGAACCTGTGGGCCTCCACATATTCCCTTATTTATATATAAAAAATATTTATAGACCACTAGTGTTTCCGTTCACTGCTCTGATTTCCCCAGAAGCGGCTTAGTCATGCTGGCCACATGACCCAGAATAACTGTTTCCGGACAAACGCCGGCTCCCTCGGCCTGTAAAGTGAGATGAGTGCCGCAACCCCAGAGTCGTCTGCGACTGGACTTAACTGTCAGGGGTCCTTTGCCTTTACTATTGCATAAAAAATATCACGGTGCACATCTACGAAAATACATAAAGCCTTACAGCAAAAACATGTTAAAAAGTTAGAAAAGCAAAAATCAAGTACCCATTGTGGAAGGATGTATTCTTAATTGCCTGCACAGGCCTGGCAGAAGAGAAATGTTTTCAGCAGGCGTTTAAAACTTGAAATGCAAAACATCTGCAGAATCTGCAACAGCCTCAGCAGACCGTGAGTTCCCTACTCTGTGATTTAAACAGTAGAGTTCCTTGTCCTTTCCCCTTGTTAATACAGTCATACCTTGGTTTTCAAACAGCTTAGTTCTCGAGCTTTTTGGCTCCCAAACGCCGCAAACCCGGAAGTGACTGTTCTGGTTTGCGAATTACTTTTGGGAGCCAAACATACGTCAGGGCTTCCGATTGGCTGCAGGAGTTTCCTGCAGCTGATCAGAAGTCATGCTTTGGTTTCCAAACGTTTTGGAAGTCAAACGGACTTCCAGAATGGATTCCATTCGACTTCCATAAACGACTGTAGAAGAATTGGTGCAAAAGAGTAACAACAACAGAAAGAAAAGAACTGCACAATGAATTGGAAGCACATGCATGTGCTTCATGGCACATTTATGCATGCTGCAGAATCTCGCTTTTCATGGCGCAGAATTTGGCCTGTGTGAAGCAAAATGCTGGTGGCTATTGTAGCGGTGCAGAGTACACAGCAACTGGAACAATCCCTAGCAGACACCATTCAGCTACTGCTCTCCCCCTTTGCCTCATTTTCTATTGAATGGACCTGTGAATACGCCCATTTCCCCCCAGAGCAGACATACCCTGGGGGAGGTAGGGTCAAGGGAGCGTGATCTCTTCTTCCCGGCTTTCCATTCCAAGAGCTGCTCCTTCTGAGCCTTGTGCTGTGGCCGTTTTTCTCTCTGGGGCTCCATGCTGAGGCCGTGGACGCTCTCTGTATCCTTCAAGAGGTGCCCTGGAGGGGAGCTGGGATGCAGCTCCAGAGTCCCTTCCTCAAAACCATGGACGGAAGAGACCTCCCCACTGGGGTCTCTGTCCTGAGCTCGGGAACGGCGACGGGCAGCAATCAGAGCAATCCGTCTGGTGCCCTCAGCAATCTCCCTCAAAGCTTCCTGGCTCAGAGAGTTGCTGGAGATGTCCTCATCGGACTTTTTGAAACCGGAGTCACGGGAAGGAGGGCTCTGCAGCTTGGAGACCACCTTTCGCAAAGGGATGCTTGAGGTCACCTTCTAGAAACCAAAGCAAGCAACACTCAGCATTTGCTCTCTCTGTGTTTATTACTTAGCAAATATTTTAATGCAAAAGGCAGCTCCGCTGCAACACTGAGCTCAGTGCCTCAACAGTGCCATCTAGGCTGCAGTACCGCCCTGCCTAAGCACCTGGTCAGCTGACCCTTCAGGGCCAATCCCTGTCCACTACGCCCTATAAAAAGGCTTAGCTTCCGGGCTTGCTCCTCATCCCAAGCAACTTGTCTCTGGTGTGAGGACTTTGCCTAAGGTCCTGTTCCCTTGGTTCTTGACCCCTGTTGGGCTTTGACCGTGCTTCTCTGAGGCTTCAGCCTTGCCTGTTTTGGACCATACGCCTGCTCCCCCTGAACCCTGAAGCACAAGAACATGGAGAGTTTGGCCACTGCATCAGACCAAAGACCTACCAAGTCCGGCATGATTTGGCAGGAGCCAGACGATGCTGCTGAGCTTTTGGCAGGAAGTAGAATAGCATCCGTTTCTAGAATCCAGATAACATGCAGCTCACCAAGTGGGAACTGCCTCTGTCCCCCAGACCCAAATGTTTATTTGTTAAGGATTGACCTCCATCCCATTCCCTCCTGCTCATGACTACCCTGCAGCAACTGGGGCAGAGAGAGAAGGATACAGAAGCACCACATCTGATCCCTAAAGAAGAGAGACGGACGACAGGGAAGGAAATAAAATAGCTGGAGCACAATTTAGAACAATGTTCTATGTCACTCTCCACCCACATGCTCCTGAACTCCAAGTCCCACCATCTTGGACCATTGGCCATGATGGCTGGGACAGATGGGAGTTTGAGTTTGCAACATCTGGAAGGCTACAGGCTCCCCATCCCTGATGCAGAAGTGACTAACTAATCCATGAGGGCCGTAATCCAACCAGAATATCAGTGGACTGGATCCTCTATGCCTGGAGAAAGTGCAAACGTGTTCCATTGAGTTAAAAAATATAGTCAATATTGAATTTTCAAGGGGAAGCGGAAAAAAGAGAAACTGAACAGGGGAAAAAGAAGAGGGAAATATTTTGCTAAACAGAATTGTAGAGTTGGAAAAGACTACAAGGGTCATTTAGTCCAACTCCATGCAACACAAGAATATTGCCGCCATGTAGGACTCAAATCTATGATTCTGAAATTAAGAGTCTCATGCTCTACTGACCAAGCTATCCAGTTACATGTTGTGAAGGTGCCCTGTTTAAAAAAGGGGGGTTAAATGAAACATGGCTATTTGACAGTAAGCAGCCATTGTGGAAACCTAGAAGCAGGGCCTGAGGACAACAGCCCTCTCTCTTTCTTGCACCCCAGGGACTAGAACCTTGGCAATGCTGGCTGCCCAGAGCCTGACAGGTTGCCCAATGTTCTCTTGCAGTCTAACCTCCTAGAGGGTTGTTGTCAGTGCTATGAAAGGGAGAGGGTGATGTTGACCAACTGACCTGTTGGCGAACAGGAGTTCTTAGCAAGTCGGCCAAAGCAGGGGTGTGGCTCCACTCATGTCTCCTTTTGGCCGGGGTGTTTTTAGACGATCTGTAGCTGTCGCTAAGAACATCGAGAGAAGAGAGAGGGAGAGATGGACTGCCAGGAAACCCAACCCCTCTGACTCATTAAGCAGACAACACTGGATGAGCCCAGGCAAAATCAGATGGAAAACAGGGAATTGGCCATTTCTGCGCCATTGTGTTAGAAGAGCCCCAGGCCCTTCCCAGAGGGAGGTGTTTGACTGCAAGAGTGCAGTGGGGGGAGGACCAGAGAGGGCTTTGTAAAGAATGCAAGTACCTGTCCGATTCCACAACAATTGGGGGTAGCTCAAATTTTGACCCCCAAACAAAATCTTTCTTGCGCTCCAGCAATCCTTTTTGGTTCTCTTCTTTGTTTAGTTCCAGCGGCTGAACCTTATCGTGAACAGAGCCATCCTATCAGGGATGGAAGACAAGAGGGGGAAATCTCTGTAACCTGGTGGATGTGAACTCTAGAATCGACTACCTCCCCATCACAGATTTTAGCTGGGTGGATAGTTGCTTCCGTCTTTTGTGTTATTTGTTATTTTGTGCAATTGTACTCATTCCACACCCACCTATTCCATAGTTCTGTCTTTCATCTTTTAATTTTCACCTGTTGTTATAACCCCTCTCTCTGTTTTATATACAGTGGTACCTCGGGTTAAGAACTTAATTCGTTCTGGAGGTCCGTTCTTAACCTGAAACTGTTCTTAACCTGAAGTTCTGTTCTCATCCTGAAGAAAAGTTCTTAACCCAAAGTACTATTTCTGGGTTAGCGGAGTTTGTAACCTGAAGCTTCTGTAACCTGAAGTGTCTGTAACCCGAGGTACCACTGTACGTTGTAAAATCTAATATAAAAAATCTTTACCCCTGCCCCCCAAAAAGTTGTTTGCTTCTTCAAACAACTTCCCAGGCAACTGTAGCTATGTCCTAGAACAGGAAGGGCTAAACCCAAACCACTCTGAGCATTCCCCCCCCCCCGGCCCTCTAAGAGCCCACCCCATTTTAGCAGTAAAAAGAGGGGGAAATAAAATAGACAATGTGCTGGCATAGGCCCAGGGGTAAAACGTCTCAACCCAGCCTGGCAGCCTGGTAAAGTGGCAAATCGCTCCCTCCCTGATCATCAGACAGACAGACAGGAAAAGGGGCAGCCACACCCACCAATGGCATGCAGCGTCCCGCAGCGGCGTAGCGTGGGTTGTCAGCACCCGGGGCAAGGCAAGTAATTTGCGCCCCCTAACCCGGGGCAAGGCAAGTAATTTGCGCCCCCTAACCCAGGGCAAGGCAAGTAATTTGCGCCCCTAACCCCTAACCTGCCGCCGCTGCCAGCTTCTTCTTGCTGCTGCCTGGGCTGGGGTATTTACGGTAAGGTAGCCACGGCGACGGCGGCGGGTCCGTGTCAGGTGATCTGAGGCGAGTTGCCGCTGGCGCTGCTGCCCAAACGACGCCGCTTGCCCGGAGGAGGAGGAGGGCAGAGAGGCGAGGAAAATGCAACATGGTCCAGCTGCTGCAGCAGCAGCAGCAGCGGCGGGGCTGTGAGGAGGGGCTGCCTGGCGCGCCCTCCGCGTCCCTGACGCGCGGGGACCGCGGCGAGCGCTGAGAGCCGCTGCCTGCCGGACGCCTTCAGCCCGGACGCGCGAACAGCTCGTCGGTTCCGCGAGACATGGGGCTCTGCTACAGCCTGCGCCCGAGGCTCTTCGGCGACTCCGGAGGCGGCGAGGGCCCCCCCCCAGATGTTGCGCCCGGTGTGGCCGGCCCCCCCTGCACCCCCCACTGGCGTCCAGAAGGCTGGTCAAGGCTGATCCTTCACACTAGGGCAGGGACATCCAATTCCCAAGAGATTGTGATCAAAGTTGTTGAGCTTTTTTTAAGGAGGAAGGCCTTATTGTCTACCTTTGGGGGGGTTCAGGTCAAAGTTGTTGAATTTTTTTTAGGGACGAAGGTCAAAATTGTCAACCATTTTTTAGGGGGGGCAGTGAAGCGGATAGAGGGAAGAGGGATGGGGCTGGGCCAAATGCTCCTTTTCACCCGCGGGCAAAAATTACCCCATGATCGACTTCTAACAGCTGGGGCTCGACTAGTTGACCTGTTGGACATCCATGCACTAGGGCATGTCATTTGAGGAACTTAATTTTTGAAAAATTATTCAGTAGGGGGTCTTAAAAAATATACTCTCGGGTGTGAAGAATTCAAATCTGCTCTTGTTCTTGTGAATGGACAACATTTAGCTTGGTAAGTCTATGTTGGATGAAGAAGCACAGAAACTGCTTTCGGAAAACCAAAGGATTTTAATTTCACCTTCTGATAATGTCAGGCAATGCTAAATAATAATAAATGAATTAACAATATAACTGACAGTGCAGTCGTACCTTGGTTTTTGAACAGCTTAGTTCTCAAACATTTTGGCTCCCAAACATCGCAAACCCGGAAGTGACTGTTCCAGTTTGCTAACTATTTTTGGAAGCCAAATGTCCGACGGGGCTTCCACGGCTTCTGATTGGCTGCAGGAACTTCCTGCAGCCAATCAGAAGCTACACTTTGGTTTTCGAACATTTTGGAAGCCAAATGGACTTTCAGAACAGATTCCGTTCAACTTCGAAGGTGTGACCATACGTGGCAATCATTTTCAATTATTTTAATGCAATATTACACACATTTTACTTACCAAGCAAAAGTAATTTAATCAGAATATCCTCTGAGTTCTCGATTCATGCTACAAGTTTTTAGCACCCCTCATTTTTGGAATTCGAAAGCTGGAAAATCCAGCATGCCCTACCTGTGCCCCGCCTGGCCCCAGGTTAATAATTAATAATAAATGCACACACACTTTTTACTTTAATTTTTATCTATACCCTGCCCTTCCCAGTTCAGAAAACTGGGCTCAGGCCGGCTAACAACAAATATAAAACACTTAATTGATGCAACAAAAAACAGCTTAAAATACAGTATAAAAAGTGAATAACATTAAATTCAGAATTCAAAAATCAATTTAGGGGGAAATCCATCCAATAAACATTAGATGATCACCAGGGCTAGCTGGCTAAATTATTCCTATTTGGGCCAGTGAGGAGACCAGGGAAGAATTAGCTGTGGGACCCAGAGCGGGTAAGGGGGAGGGAAGAGAAGGGAAATAAAAGATCAGGCTGAATTCAAATTAAAGGCCAGGTGGAATAGCTCTGTCTTACACAAAGGAGATTAAATCCTGTAGGGCCCTAGTCTTATGGGACAGAGCTTTCCACCAGGTCGGAGCCATCACTGAGAAAGCGCTGGCCCTGGTGGAGGATAGTCTGACTTCCTTAGGGCCCGGGACCTCTAAACTATGGTTATTCATGGACCTCAAGGAGAGGCAGTCCCGTAAATACGAGGGCCCTAAGCCACAAAGGGCTTTAAAGGTCAAAACCAGCACCTTGAACCTGACCGTATACTCCATTGGGAGCCAGTGCAACTGGTAAAGCACTGGGTGAATATGCTCCCATGGCAGAGACCCCATAAGGAGCCTTGGTGCAGCATTCTGCACCCGCTGGAGTTTCTGGAACAGTTTCAAGGGCAGCCCCGCGTTTTGTTTTCCCTTCCTCCCTAGAGAACAGTGAGGTATGGGGAAGGAGCATCGCTCAATGGCAGAGTATTTGCACACAGGAAGACTCAGGTTCAGTCCCTTGGCATTTTCAGTTTGGGGCTGGGGGAGCCTCCTGCCTGAAAGCTTGGAGAGCTGCTGCCAGTCAGTGCAGACAGTACTAAGCCAGCTGGACTGATGGTCCTGTCCCTGTCGAGGGCAACTTCCTATGTCCCTGTTCCTATTTCGAGAAAAGGAAAGATAGTTCTGCCTCACCTGAAGCGCTCCAGACATCAGGGAGTGAAGTGCCAGAAGCCGGCCCAGGGTCCCTTCCTCCAACTCACGGATATGCAGCTGGTACAGTTTCCCCAGGGGCTCTGGAACAGGGATGTTGTGGTCTGGAGAAAAGGAAGGAAGCTTACACAGGTGAGGGCGCAAAAACAGATGGGTTGTGTGGAGCTGAGTTTGTACAGCCTGGAGAAGGGAAGACGGAGAGGTGATGCGACAGCCATTTCCAAATATCTGTATCCCAGTATCCCTGAAAGAGCGTCTCCACCCCCATCATTCTGCCTGGACACTGAGGTCCAGCTCGGAGGGCCTTCTGGCAGTTCCCTCACTGTGAGAAGCCAAGTTACAGGGAACCAGGCAGAGGGCCTTCTCGGTGGTAGCCCCTGCCCTGTGCAACACCCTCCCATCAGATGTCAAAGAGATAATCAACTACCTGACATTTAGAAGACATCTGAAGGCAGCCCTGTTTACTGAAGTTTTTAATGTGTGACATTTTAATGTATTTTTAATCCTTGTTGGAAGCCACCCAAAGTGGCTGGGAAACTCAGCCAGATGGGCGGGGTACAAATAAATTATTATTATTATTATTATTATTATTATTATTATTATTATTATTATTATCATTATCTGAAGGGCTGCCTCATGGAAGACGCTTGTTTGCTCTGGTTAAGAGGGAAACATTCTCACAGAAGGGACCCATTCCTCAGGTGGCAAACAACTGTCCTCTTCTGCTGAGGGTGAAGAGCCCTTGGATGAAGAAGAAGAAGAGAAGAAGAGTTTGGATTTGATATCCCGCCTTTCACTCCCCTTCAGGAGTCTCAAAGTGGCTAACATTCTCCTTTCCCTTTCTCCCCCACAACAAACACTCTGTGAGGTGAGTGAGGCTGAGAGACTTCAGAGAAGTGTAACTGGCCCAAGGTCACCCAGCAGCTGCATGTGGAGGAGCGGAGACTCGAACCCGGTTCCCCAGATTACAAGACTACCGCTCTTAACCACTACACCACACTGGCTGGATGGGGACCACATGGATGGGGACCACATGGGCACCAGCGTGGAAGAAAGATGGGCAATCAATGTAAGATAGCAACAAATACCCCATTGGGTCCTTCCAGAGGGGAGGCTTAATACCGCAGACAAATGAGGTATCACAAATGGACCATTGGCAACATTTTCTTTCTTTCTTTCTTTCTTTCTTTCAAAAAATTTATTTATGCTTTTCAGGTTTATACAGTTCATTCATTTTAAAATCATTTTAACGTTTCAAAACTCGACTTCCTTCCCCCTCTTTCTGTAGTTCCTAAAAATTATTTTCAATATCTTCTGCATATCCAAATTCACTTAATTTGCTCATTTATTTATCTACTTTAAAACTCTTATAAAACTTCAGGTTATTACAACGATCCTGCCAATGTTCTTATCTGTTTACAATTTATCTGTAAATATTCAGTAATTATTTTCAGTAATTATAATCAGTAATCCATTATTTTTATCAAAGAGGTTTGTTAAAACACACAAAGGTTGGAGGGCCACCTGTCAGGGATGGATGCTTTAATTGAGATTCCTGAACTGCAGAGGGCTGGACTAGATGCCACAAGTGGTCCCTTCCAACTCTCCAGTTCCGTGGTTCTATGGCACCCCAGGACTGCCCACAACCTCTCTAAAACACAACAGAGACCAGGGCTGGGCAAGTGCCTCCTACTCGTGTGTTCCTTCCTAGACACCTCTGTCTTGGGTGTGCCTGAAATCTGGTCCAACAGGTAAGGGCCCCGCCCACTTTGGCCTCTGGCTCCGCCCACTCACCCTTTATCAGCTGCTGCTGCTGCTGGATTATCTCTTGGCAAAGGCGCCTGTGCTGCTGGTGGCTGTGGATGACCAAGTCCCTCTGGCACAGCAGGGTCTCCTTGCGCAAGGCGTTGGCCTGCAGCTCGGTCTTCCCGACTTCCAGCTCGTGGGCTTTGCAAAGGAGCCTCAGGACTTCCCTCTGGTCCTCACTGGTGATTTGCTCAGGCAGCAGCTTCTCCATCTGCAAAACCTTCTTTTTGGCATTTGCCAGGCGCTGCTCCAGGTCTGCCTAAATTAGGAAGGGGAGAGGTGCCGTGGAAAGAAGAATGGCAGACCAAATTAATGGACTACGCAGAATTGGATAAAATGACAGGAAGGATTCGAAACCTGCGGGACCAGAGATTTACAGAAGATTGGAAGAAATATAAGAACTGTTTGAAGAGCAACTGTAATCAACAAATTATGCTAGTAGGACTACAAGAAGTTTTGTAAGGAGAAATATATGAAATATTGCAAAGAAGAGAGACATGAGTTATGAGATTTAAATGTAATTAGTGAAAGTAAGAAATGCATATTAAGTGAAAAGACTGGAAAACTTTCAGATGTGATTGATGGAAGTCAAAAAATTGTATAAGATATAAAAGTATGTTTAATAATTGTTGAAAATGTTATGTTAAAAGACTAACAAAAAAATTAAAAAAGAAAAAGAAAGGAAGGGGAGAGGTGACCCCCTCCCCCGCCATGAGTCAGGCTCCTAAATAAACCCACATAAGAAGAGCCTGCGGGATCAGGCCAGCGACCCGTTTATTTTATTATTATTAGTAGTAGTAGCAGTAGTATTGATTCAACATATTAGTCACCTGTGACCAAAAGACCTCCAAGTGACTTACAGCAAAGAAAATTATACAATACTGTATATAATACTAAGGGGGAAAGGGAGGGGATCATATAATACGTTGACATTTCTTATAATATGGCATTTATGGAAGAACAAAAAGAACATGCTAGCCGTATAAATAATACAAACAACATTAAGAATACTCAAGAAGCAAAGCAATACTCTGACCCTCTAATTAGCAACTAAACGAAACCTCAGCCAGCACCAGCATAATCATTACTACCACGAGTATTATTGTTATTATTAAAATTTGCATCCTGTCTCATACCTGCAGATCTCAGGGCAGTTCACAACACAAAATCACTACACACACACACACACACACACACACACACACAAAATCAGAAAATACATAAGAAAAACTAAAGCAACCCAATAATGCCCCCCCTTCCAAAACACATGTAAAAGGGTTATGAAGCACCTGTCCCAAATCTCCCATCATTCAGCTGCGTAGTGTCTAGAGAGCAGGACTGGGACCTGGGAGAAAACAGGATTCAAATCCCCACTTGGTTCTCTCTCAGCTCAGTCTACCTCACAGGGTTGTTGTGCAAATTAAACGAGGAGCGGGACACCGTATCTGGCAAAGCAGAACTTCCAAGGTCTAAGCGTGGACTCTGGCACAGTGAGGTTCTAGGAGCATCCCTAATTAAAAAGCTCATTTCCAGACATGCATATCTTTTTAAAAAAAATTAATAATCTTGTTTTTCAGCCTCAGGTTTGGCCCATCACGAAACAACAAGAACACGGCTTTCATAGAGAGATGCAGTGCATTACCTTCAAGACAGCTGTTTTCCGTTGCTCAGATAAGAACATGCTGATCTCCTCCTTGGCTACCACAACTTCATGAGGCTCTGGTGAATCTTCTTCTTGCTCTGCTTCCTCCATGGCTTCCTCGTCTTTCGCGCCCACCTGCTGCTTGCTGGGATACCTGTCAGTCTGGTGGGCCTTTTCTTGTTCCCAGCTACAAACAAAGGACAGGTAGATTAAGGTCATTTACACCTTGGCAAGGCCTAAAGGTAAAGGTAAAGGTACCCCTGCCCATACGGGCCAGTCTTGACAGACTCTGGGGTTGTGCGCCCATCTCACTCAAGAGGCCGGGGGCCAGCGCTGTCCGGAGACACTTCCGGGTCACGTGGCCAGCGTGACAAAGCTGCATCTGGCGAGCCAGCGCAGCACACGGAAACGCCGTTTACCTTCCCACCAGTAAGTGGTCCCTATTTATCTACTTGCACCCGGGGGTGCTTTCGAACTGCTAGGTTGGCAGGCGCTGGGACCGAGCAGCGGGAGCGCACCCCGCCGCGGGGATTCGAACCGCCGACCTTTCGATCGGCAAGCCCTAGGCGCTGAGGCTTTTACCCACAGCGCCACCCGCGTCCCCTTAGAGACCAACTAAGTTTGTTCTGGGTGTAAGCTTTCATGTGCATGCATCTGAAGAAGTGTGCATGCACACGAAAGCTAATACCCAGAACAAACTTTGTTGGTCTCTAATAATAATAATTTATTATTTATACCCCGCCAAACTGGCTGGGTTTCCACAGCCACTCTGGGCAGCTTCCTCTGAATATTAAAAACAATACAGCATCAGACATTAAAAACTTCCCTAGACAGTTGTCTTTTAAAAGTAAAATAGTTGTTTATTGCCTTGACATCTGCTGGGAGGGCAGGTGCCACTACCAAGAAGGCCCTCTGCCTGGTGCTCTAAGGTGCTACTGGACAATTTTTTTATTTTTTTATTCCGACTGCGTCAGACCAACACAGCTACCTACCTGAATCTATATTTACATCTGTTGATATAAATTAGCACCGGCCAATTTTATGCAGATCTCTCTCTCTCTCTCTCTCTCTCTCTCTCTCTCTCTCTCTCTCTGGGCAGAAGTAGCCATCCTTCTTAGGTGCACCGTTAATACCACCCAGTTCTTTTCACCTTAGAGGACCCGCCCCCCCCAAAAAAGCAAAGTTGCCCATCAGTCCCTCAGCTCACTCGGCAATCGTTAGCAGATGCCTGGAGGTGTCTACATGCAGTTCCATGTCTGTCTTCTCCAGCTCCATCAGGCTGCGTCTCATGTCCATCTGTTCCTTGAAAGCCCCGACCAGCTGTTCCCGCAACTTGTTCATCTGCTGACGGCTGTACTCTTCAGGGTTGTGGGGAGCCTCCGCTGTGGGAAAACAAGAGCACAGGCACTTTCCCACACCTCTGCTTCCACCCACTTTTCTTTTTTAAGGTTGTTTCTAGCACCCAGGGCAGAGAGGAGCCAGCCGCAAGCCTTCCAGATGTTGCTGCCCTACGACTCCCGTCATTCCTGGACCTTGGCCACTGGCCAAACACAAGTGTCCCTGAGACTCTGGAGAGGTCGTGGGGACCCCATGTCCTCCTGCACTGCTCCTTCTACTGATACCTGTGCTAAACCTTTATCAAGCCCCTCTTACTAAACCTGCCAGAAACGTTGTATGTTCCTTTTAATCCTTGCAGATCAAAGAGCATCTATCACTCTCAGGGTGGCCATGTTCTGTGCGGAAGCAGGCAAAATCTGCCAGGACCCAAAATCATGGAATTTCTCTCTTTGGAGTTGGTGACAGGACTAAAACTTTTTTTTTTAAAATGGTGCCTGTTTTATTTCACTCATTAGCTGGGATTCCTGCCTTGTAGGGGCTTAGACAAGATGATCCTTTGGGTTCCTTCCAATTCTCCAATTCTATGATTCACTGCTACATTTAGTTGTTTCATTTTATTATTATTTTTCCCTATTATAGACACATCTGCTTCTTATTCTTTTCTTAATCCTGGTCATTGCCTCACCCATAGTTTTAACACGAATAGAAGTTATAAATATTGCAGCTGTTGTATAAGGGATTATTATGATGACTGGAATGTAACTGAAATCATGAAGATTTTGGAACACAGAAATAAAGAAAATAATCAAATCATCAATTTCAGCATGTGTGGGCCCACCTTATCTAAATGATATAATTTGGTATTTGAATGATTGATGTTACTGATTGCATTATAAATTGGTATTGTTATAATGAGGCTATTATTGGATTATAATTGAAAATTAATAAAATTATTGTCACAAAATGCTGGTCATTGAACATGACAATAAATGTTTGGTTTGGTTTGATCACTGGCCACATGGTCTAGGGCTGTTGGGAGCTGGAATCCGACAACAATCTGTAGGACCAGTGAAAGAGCCAAGGGAGTGAGGGAACTTGCCGCAACCCATCCATGTTGGACGTACAACTCTCATCATTCCTGACCATTGCTGCCTGGTACTGATGGGAGGTGGAGTCTGATAACATCTGGAGTGCCACAGTTTTCTCCACCCCAGGCTTAGGGTGCAACTCTGGGCATCCTAGAAGCAAGCCCTACTGGACGGAGCAAGACAGTGAAGAGGACAACCCAACCACCTCCATCTCCTCTGCCTTGGACATCTTTGACCGCAGGACTGAGAAGACGCTTCTCCCTCTCTTGATTTTCCAGCTTCGCCTTCAAGCATTCGATCTGCCGGCGCAGGTCCGAAATGATGCTGGTGTATTGTGCAATGTGGTATGAGACGTTGAGGAGGTTCCGCTTCACCTGCCGGGGCAGAGAACACCTGGTGATGCATCCAGTTTTAACAACAACAACAACAATTTATTATTTGTACCCTGCCCATCTGGCTGGGTTTCCCCAGCCACTATGGACAGCTTCCAACAAAGACTCTAAAATGTCACACATTAAAAACTTCCCTGAATAGGGCTGCCTTCAGTGGTCTTCTAAATGTCAGATAGTTGTTTATCTCTTTGACATCTGATGGGAGGACGTTCCACAGGGCAGGTGCCACTACCAAGAAGGCCCTCTGCCTGGTTCCCTGTAGCTTTGCTTCTCGCAATGAGGGAACCGCCAGAAGGCCCTCGGCGCTGGACCTCCGTGTCCGGGCAGAACAATGGGGGTGGAGACGCTCCTTCAGGGCTACTGGGCTGAGGCCATTTAGGGCTTTAAAGGTCAACACCAACACTTTGACTTGTGCTCAGAAACATACTGGGAGCCAATGTAGGTCTTTAAAATACTACCCGATGCAAACAGCAGCTGCAAATGAAGAGTTATCACTTCTACTGAAAATCAAGTACAGTTGTACCTTGGTTGACAATGCGTTCCGGGAGTCCGTTCGACTCCTGGAACCGTTCGAAAATCAAGGCGCAGCTTCCGATTGGCTGCAGGAGCTTCCTAAACTTCCTAAGTTTTTAAAAGCAGGGAGCAGAACAGAGCGCCTTACCCTAGTTTTGATGTTTTTTGCTCGATAAGCGTAGATCAAGGTGGTCCGAGATTCTTCAAAGGAGGTGCTGGCCGGGCTGACGTGAGCAATCATCACCGTCCTGCTGTTACCTCCCAGCGAGTCCTACATGGGTGACATTTCCATTTATAGCTGGCCAAGCTCAGCCCTCTGAAAGCAGTGCTATTAAAGAGTCTCACATATAAGCAATAATCTGCTACATTCCTGAAGTATTCCTGGTATGCCCCGCGGAGGACCTTAGGGTCCACAAATGACAACATTTTGGAGGTCCCAGGTCACAAGGTGGTTAGACTGGCCTCAACTAGGGCCAGGGCCTTTTCAGTACTGGCCCCAACTTGGTGGAACGCTCTGTCACAAGAGACTAGGGATCTGCGGGACTTGTGAGATGCCTCCGTCGCCTGGATTCATTATGCCAGTGGCTCTCAAAGGGTGTGGCAGGAGAGGATGGCGACTGTGGTGGGGAGATTCAAGGACAATCAAAGAAACATTTAAGTGCAGTACAGTATCCAATTTTTTTTGTTATTTGCAGAATACTCAAAGATATTCAAAATATCTTTTCTGACAAATATGAAACACCGGGAAAGAGAAAAGCTTCTTTGTGTTGATGAGGAGACCAGAGTTTGTTTGTCTCAAATCAGACCTAACATAAATGAGATCACACAGCAAAAGCAAGCTCTCGTTGAGCCTGTACACATATTTCAGGTACCTATGTAACAGACTTGTTTATAATTATATTTGGGGAATGATTCATGTTCTTATGCAGCTGCATTCTTTTATACTTCCTAAATGTCCCATTACCATGTTATAAAGTAGTTGTGATCTTTGTTCTAAATCAAGCACTGCATTTCGTTCTCTAATGTATTTTTTATCAATAGAAAATTCGGTGTGGTGCAAGCAGATTTTTATTCTGAAAGCCTGGCCCAGAGAAAAAAGTTTGAGAACGACTTTCTAATTCCCCCAAGCAGGAAAGCGGCAGTACCTTCAGCAAACGCGTGAGTTTGCTGTCTCGGAAATTGACGTACTGGTTCCGACTAGCCCCCTTTTCACTCAGCGCATTGATGCAGTTTCCCAAGGCGAGCAGCGACCGATTGATATGGGCCCCCTCCTTCATTCGCTTGCCCCGGTTCTGTGTCTGTGAAGGATGCAGCGGGTCAATTGTTTTCAATGGGGAAAAGAAGGGATTTTCAGATAGCTCAGCAAGCAGAGCATGAGACTCTTAATCTCAGGGTAGTGAGTTCGAGCCCCACGTTGGGCAAAAGAGTTCTGCCTTTCAGGGGGGTTAGACTAGATGAGGCTCAGGGTCCCTTCCAACCCTATATTTCAATGGCTTCCAAGCCAGAAGCAGAGTCATTACAGTTGGGAGGTGAAGAGATTGGAGGGTGGGTGGGAGGTTGAAATAAAAAAAATAAGGTCTTATATATATAATAAATGTTCATAAATGTACCAAGCAAACACGTACATAAATATATGAACCACATGTTTGAAGCAGCACAGGAAAACAGCCTGGAAACCATTTTGACTCCCAAACTGACCAAATGATTTCTCTGCAAGGTCAAGGAAAATGGAAAAGCCTCCCCATTGTCTTTTTATTCACAAATCCTGTCTGAAGGGTATGTCTGTGTATTAATAGGGTGAGCTTGTGACCTGGCTCAGGAACTAAGTATGTATCATTACAAAAGACTGGCCAGGCTCCCCAGGGTATCCAATCAAGTAAGCATTAACAGGTAACCTGCCAGACAGGAGGTAAACAATGCACTCAGATTTCTGGTAAAAAACACACTCAGATTTCTGTTGTAGACCACCCCTTTCTGTGATGTATGTATGATGTTTCTGGGTGTGGTCTTGGGCTACACCCCTTTCTGTGATGTATGTATGATGTTTCTGGGTGTGGTCTCGGACTCCAGGGCGGGCAATTTAAAATGTCTACATAAGGGCGGACACACCTGGGTTCTGGGTCCTCCTCATTCTCCTGCGTGTGAAGGGGGCACCCTGTTGCAACAGTTCAATAAAGATCAGGCTTTCTAGCTGCTTTGCTTCTCAATATTCTCTGGTTGGCCTCCGACTGATGGAGAACCTGCAAAGGGTTCTATAAGGGCTCTTGTGTCCCCCATAAGGGAATAAAGGCAGGTTTTTGTTTATTACAAGGTAGAGGAAGGAGTAGTCAAGGTCACCTGCGCTGCTCTTTCTGATCCGGCCAGGTCCACCATGAAAAGCTTTCCCACCCTCACTTCCTCGTTGATGTCCTTCACCCGACTCCTCTGCTTCACCAGCACTTGCAGGACTGCGTGGGACCGCGAAGAGGTCTTGTTCGCTGCCGTAGGCTCCTGAGTCCGTTCCTTGTTCCCTTTCGTCAACAGCTGCATGATCTAGCAAAAGCCATACGAGTGGGGAGACGCAGGGCCAGGATCAGCTATGGATCAGGTCAGGAACTTGTACGACCATCTTTTTTGGAGTGAGCCAAATTTGGAAAGAAGGGGGGGGCTCATAGTTCTTAGGAGATTCCTATTCCGCCACCCACCCTGGGCTACAATTCTCAGAATTCCCTGTGGAGAGGGATTGATTGTTCAGTGTGGTGTAGTGGTTCAGAGCGGTGGACTCGTAATCTGGTGAACCGGGTTCAATTCCCTGCTCCTCCACCTGCAGCTGCTGGGTGACCTTGGGCCAGTCACTCTTCTCTGACGTCTCTCAGCCCCACTCACCTCACAGAGTGTTTGTTGTGGGGAAGGAAGGGGAAGGAGATTGTGAGCCGCTTTGAGACTCCTTAGGGTAGTGATAAAGTGGGATATCAAGTCCAAACTCCTCCTCTTCTTCTTCAACCACTCTGAGAATTGTAGCTCTAGCATTCTTCCCTCCCCCACTGAAAGCCAGTCAAATTTACCTCCTGTGCATTAGTGGTGGAGACTTCCGTTATCCCAGCAATCTGAATGCTCCCCTTGGAGTCCTCTCTCAGCTCGAGAAATCCCGAAGACGGGTTCAGAAGGTCTCGGATGACTTCGTTATAAATCTTCAAAAAGGGAAAGGAAGGGCAACAAAGGAGAGAGTTGGGTTTAGGGCAGAGAGACCAGTTCCACTGGAGTCTCTCCAGTCCTATAGGCTTGGGGGCTCACTGCACGAGGCAGCTGGGGGTCCCCCTTGCAGCCTAGGTGGGTACAGGGGAGACCTGCAATGCATCCCTGGTGGTGTTGCTGAGAAGGGCTGGAGACCATTTGGATTTTCCATCCATAAGTGATGCCACTTAGAACATAGGAAGCTTATACTGAGTCAGACCACTGGCTCATCTAACTCAGTACAGTCATACTTGCGAACATGATCCATGCGGGAGGCATGTTCGCAACCCGCAACGTTCGCAACCTGCAGTGCTGCGTCTGCGCACACGCATGACGCAATTTGGCGCTTCTGCGCACAATGTCATTTTGCGCTTCTGCGCATGCGCAAGCGCCGAAGCCCAGAATTAACCCATTCCGGTACTTCCAGGCTCAGCGCAGTTCGCAACCCGAAAACGCGCAACCCACAGCGTTCACAACACGAGGTATGACTGTATTGTCTACGCCAGGCTTCCTCAACCTTGGCCCTCCAGATTGGCCTACAACTCCCATGATCCCTAGCTAGCGGGACCAGTGGTCAGGGATGATGGGAATTGTAGTCTCAAAACATCTGGAGGGCCGAGGTTGCCTATGTCTGATCTACACTGACTGGTAGCCTTTCTCCTAGATTTCCTGCAGGAGTCTCTTGAGATGCTGGGGGTGGAACCTGGGACCTTCTGCAAGTGGGGCAGGTGAGCCACAGCCCCTCATTTGCCAGCAGGTGTCTCCACCCCGAGAAGTCAACTTGGAGCCCCTTCTGCCTCAGATCTACCTCTGACAGCTCACAGCCTAGCCATCTCACCTCCAGATACGACATGCAGACGGAATAATCCATGTCCCCACTGGTGGCTTCTATAGCTCTGAAGAGGTCGTTGAGGGTGCGGATATAAATGCCGGGTTCAGAATCCGTCCCCAGCATAGTGTAGGTTTTCCCAGCACCTGGTTGAAAACACATGGGGTGGGGTAAGAAAGTCAAACATTTTGGAAATGACTCTAATTCCCAACTTGCAACTCTTTGATGCAGCCCACAAACTGAGAGGCTCAATCCACTCCCAATCCACTCCTCAAAATGAGTCTCTAGCATTAAAAAAAATAATAATAATATTAAATTTCAAGAAAAACGAAAAATCTCCACATATACACTGCAATACCTAATTTCGTTTTTTGTTTTGTTGACTTCCCAACTCTTCTTCCATGGTGATTTTGTTTGCTGCCCTTTTGCTGCACCCTGTCATAAGAATATTACAGTACAGAGGTACCTTGGTTCTCAAACGCCTTGGTACTCAACTTGGAACCCAAACACTGCAAACCCGGAAGTACGGTATGTGTTGTGGTTTGCGAACATTTTTCGGAAGCCAAACATGCTCAGTTTTGAGTGTTACACTTCTGATTTGAGTGCTACACTCCGGCCTGAGTGTTTTTAACCACGTACCTTCTTGTTGTTCTCATTTGTGCTGCTAACAGTATATCAGGTTTGTTGCCTTTTATGAAATATCATCGTTTTTAATATTTCAAATATTCTTTCCACCTGAGCACAATTTACGATAGTCATTGTTTTCTTATTGTTTCCAATTTTCTGTGTGGTCTGAGGGAACAAACTCTTCTGTGCTCTTGATCTAAATCAGCTGTTTGGTTAGTTCTTAGATTTTCTTTCCAGTTGAGAGGCTTTCTGTATTAATTCTCCTCACAAACCTCCTTTAGAATCTTCCCATATAACAGCTGGAGGTCATCCAAGGTTATGATTGAATGGGGGATGGAAGAATACCTTGCAATCTTTTAGCCATTGCCCAACCATGCCCACCTCTGACACCAGCATCCTGTATCTCACCCTCCACTTTACCTGTGGGGCCATATGCAAAAATGGTAGTGTTGTAGCCAGAAATGACTCCTTCGACGAGATTTTTTGTTGTGGACAGGTACACCTCCTCCTAGGAACAATAAGGAGCAGCTTTCAGATCGAGCTTAATGCAGAGGTGGGGAATCTGTGGATCTTCAGATGATGATGGACTCCAACTCCCATCATTCTGTGTGTTGGGAACTGGAGTCCAGTAACACTTGAATACCAAGTGGGTCACAAGAATACGGTCAGGTGTGCGTGCAGGAGCCAGGCCCTGTGACCAGGACTGGGGTCTTCCTAAGTTTGTGAGGTGAGGCCGATTGGTAACTCACAGCTCCTGGTGGCAAAGCTGGGAAGGGATATAAGGGAAGGGATATAAGGTCAGCATTTCCCTTCAGCTCTTTGCCACAGCAACACGTTCCCTGCCTTGCTACGTTGGCTCTTGACTCCTTGCTTCTTGATCCTCGGACCCCTGACTTCGTGACTCCTTGCTTCCTGACCCTCGGACCCTTGGCTTCCCGACTCCTGGCTTCTGGACTCCAGTTCCTGCTCCCACCCCGCCATCTTGCCCCCAGTCCCGACGTCCCCAGCCGGGACTTCAATCGCCCATGAACCGGACCATGACAAATACTTTGACACAGAACCTGCAGGCCACACACTGCCTTGTCATGCAGGTGAGGAGGAAGGCCAAAATTTGGCACCTGCCCACCTTGCAGCCCTCTCACTGTCTTCCCAAGGCACTGGGCTTTGGGAAGGAGGCTCAAGGCTCTCGCAGGGTCCTAGAGCCTCCCCCCTCCTTCCCAAAGCTAAAGGTAAAGGTAAAGGTACCCCTGCCCATACGGGCCAGTCGTGTCCGACTCTAGGGTTGTGCGCTCATCTCACTTAAGAGGCCGGGGGCCAGTGCTGTCCGAAGACACTTCCGGGTCACGTGGCCAGCGTGACAAGCTGCATTTGGCGAGCCAGCGCAGCACACGGAAATGCCGTTTACTTTCCCGCTGGTAAGCAGTCCCTATTTATCTACTTGCACCCGGGGGTGCTTTCGAACTGCTAGGTTGGCAGGCATTGGGACCGAGCAACGGGAGCGCACCCCGCCGTGGGGATTCGAACCGCCGACCTGACGATCCGCATCCCTAGTCCCAAAGCTACGAAAGTACTAACTAAGATTTGGGAAGATGGGAGGACCCTGCCAGAGCCCTCACACCTGCTCCCCAAAGCCCTACGAAGGGGGGGCGGGGATACGAAATTATACAACCTGGCCTAACAGGGCAAGTTTCAGATCAGCACATTCATCTGTAGAACAAACCTGTAGAACGAACAGGCAAGGAAAATATGACCTCATTCATTCCCCAAGGAGACCTCCAGGTCTCAACTCTGCTTCAGGCTTAGAATTTGGTAATGCCGTCCCCAGTGAGTTAGACAGAAGATTCAAGATGAATACAAACAGATCATGTCTTGCTAAGAGAAACTGCTCAGAGCAAATGTACAAGGGAGATGGAGGTAGAGAGATCCTTCCCACAAATACCTCTCTGTTTTAAAATTAGAATTCAGAAATCTATTTCTCAGAAACATAGAACTGCAGAGCCAACTTCCTGCAATGCTTCTAACACATTTGCTTGTTTGTTTATTGTTTCATAAAATTTATACACTGCTTGGTTGGGGGGGGGGTGGAACAACAACCCTCAGATTCATTCACAAAAAGTTAAAACAATAACATCAAGCAAAAAAGACCAAAATATTATAAAACATACAAAAAGTTTAACTAAAGCAGGTTAAAATTCACATCAGCATTTTTAATCCTTTGGATTGGCTTGTCTAAACAAGAATGTTTTTTTTTATCAGTTTTTTATCAGCACCAAAAAAGAATGCAGTGAAGGAAGCTGGCTGATATCAAGAGGCAGGGAGTTCCAAAGTGTAGCCGCTGAAGCAGCACAGATTTGTTTTAGATCAATAGACACAGTGCAGGATTACCCAGCAGGCAGACTAGGCACGTGCTCAGGACACCAGCGAAACAGGGACACACATGCACAAAGGTTTATTATTATTATTAAAAATAATTGGGCAATTGATATTTCAAACAAAAGCATCAATGGAGTCATCTTAGGAAGGATCAGAAGTTTGTTAGATTTCCCTACACAGCTCTCCACACTCCTCCCCAACTTCTCTGTTCCCTTTCTATTACTTATACCCGCTTAAACCAGGAGGGGTTCCCACTAATGTAGACTGGATTCCTGTCATGTGTTGCATGTCACATACGTGTATGTATGTTTCAGCACACATGTAAGTTTTGTGCCATTTCAAAAAATAAAATTTCATTTGACAGTTTGGCATTTTGCTTTGAATTACAGTATGTATGGTCCCCGCCCCCCATAATCATTTCAGTACTCTGGGCCTCTAAAGGTCTTAGTCAGATTTTGTTCCTTGCCCTCTGCCTCCAGTGGCAAAACTCCTTTGTCCCGGCCCTGCCTATGGCATCCAGGTTGCTTAAGAGACGGGTGGGAAATCTATTTTTACCTGGGTTGCCCTGTGGCAAAACACCATGTCAAAGATGAATGCCTTCTCCCGGGACCTGTTGGCTCGCAAAACGTCATCTGGGTCTTCCATTGGATCCATCAAAACCACCATCTGTTATGGAGAAATGGATTCACACCTTTAGTTTGAGCAAGTATAGTGATGGTACCAGTTTGGAGCCAAACCAGCTGTCACCTTCAAGCACTGAATCTGGCGCTCCCAGGATAGGGCTGGGTACAGGCTAAGTCTCCAGTGTAGAACCATCTGTGCTTTTGCAGATTCTACATCCAACTCACATTTAAAACACAGATAAATCCCCTTTTGTTGCCATATGCCTATTAATGTTTATGAAAAGCCGTCTTCACCAACCTGGTGCCCTCCGGGCTGATAGGAGGTGCTACCCAAAACTTATCAAGGACATCAAGTTGGTGAAGACTGGCAAAAAGCAATAGCTTGCCCAAACAGTCGCAGCCATTTACCATGTTTCCGGTTTAAGTGCCTAATACCCTTGGGTGGAATTAGTAGCTTGGTACTGGGAAGCGGGTGGCACTGTGGGCCTAGGACTTGCCAATCAGAAGGTTGGCAGTTTGAATCCCCGTGACGGGTCCCTGCTCCTGCCAACCTAACAACTCAAAAGCACGTCAAAGTGCAAGTAGATAAATAGGTACCGCTCCGGTGGGAAGGTAAATGGTGTTTCCGTGCGCTGCTCTGATTTGCCAGAAGTGGCTTAGTCATGCTGGCCACATGACCTGGAAGCTGTACGCCGGCTCCCTCGGCCAATAAAGCGAGATGAGCACCACAACCCCAGAGTCGGCCAAGACTGGACCTAATGGTCAGGGGTCCCTATACCTTTACCTTTACTGGGTTCAAAATGTTTCCAGGAAAGAAGTAATTTTTGCATATTACTCCCCTTTAGAATGGACACCTTGTCCTAAAGAGGTAAGAAATGGTTGCAAAATCTCAAAAGCTGGAGCACTGCTTAGAAGAATTGGGGTGCAGTGCAGAGCCATGACACAAATGCGCATAAAAGTTGCACATGCTAATTTATATAGCTGCACATTTAGTCAGCTTTCAGGGGCGTGGAACAAACAGGCTCCTTGCCAGGGCTTACTCTTAGCTATTGGGTACTGTTGAAAACAAAGTAAAAAGGGGGGTTTTTTGGGGGGGTTGTCAAGAGATGAAGGCCTGATGTAAAAAATCCTTCAAAGAACTCTATCTCAGAGTCTTCATAATGCAATGTGTGAAGGATTAAATGCTTTAAGCAAGGGTGCTTGGAATTATAATACTACAAGCAACCCCATTCTCAGGGATTTGGTTTCCTTTGAATGAAGGTCACAGGAGACTGCAGTGCCTTTAGGATATATGGTTTTATTCACACATATATACAACCTGAGCATAGGATGGAGAGGGGCTCACAGTATTAACACTGCAGCTGATCTCATCTCCCCATTAAGTTTCCAGGGAATTCCAGGACAGAGCAAACATGTCTGTCTCTCCAGCTTTTAGCCAGCTCACTCAGACAGCAACCCCAACTTGGGCTATTGTTCTTCACTTTAGGGTGAAGTGGCATTCGGCCAGGTAAGAAAAGGCCCACACATTTGTCTCTGTGGCAAGCTTTTTAGACATATAAATCATAGGCCAGCCAAAACCATTCCATTTACAATGGAACTAGTTTGGCTGGTTTTCCTCTTATGGATTCTGTCACACATACACTGGACCACAGGTGTGGAAGGGACACATAATATCATCCAGACTGACCCCCGCTTCTCAGATTCTTAATAATTCAGTTAGGGACCTCCTAACAACTTTCCACACACCCTTTACAAACGGCCTTGGTCCAGTATACCTGAAGGAGCGTCTCCACCCCCATCGTTCTGCCCGGACACTGAGGTCCAGCACTGAGGGCCTTCTGGTGGTTCCCTCCCTGCGAGAAGCCAAGTTACAGGGAACCAGGCAGAGGGCCTTCTCGGTAGTGGCACCCGCCCTGTGGAACGCCCTCCCACCAGATGTCAAGGAAATAAACAACTATCTGACTTTTAGAAGACATCTAAAAGCAGCCCTGTTTAGGGAAGTTTTAAATGTATGATGTCTTATCATGTTTTTAATATTCTTTTGTGAGCAGCTCAGAGTAGCTGGGGAAACTCAGTCAGATGGGTGGGGTTTAAATATAATAATAATAATAATAATAATAATAATAATAATAATAATAATTCTCAGGATTCTTTGGAGGGAGCCATGACTCTTCACGTCTTTAAAATGCATGGCGTGAACGTGACCTTGGTCCCATCCATAGTTGAAAATAGAAGTTTGATTTCTTAAATGGAAAGTTAAAGTTTCTCTGGATTCTTCTGGGAGTAAATTTTCCCCATGCTGAAGGAAAAATATATTCCTTTCTCTCTGCTGAAAAAACATCAGGAGATGCCACATTCAACCTCAAGGGACTGCTTCAAGGAACCATTTGCCCCAAAGCTCCAGAGAAAGTTTGGCAGCAACTTGGATAAATGCACAATTAGGGAATTGTTTGCAATAGATTAGAAACTATATGCCCTTCTAAAACAGAAACAAATTAGAGCACAGATGCCAAGCAGCAATGAAAACATGGAAAGAAGCAAGACAGCAGCCACCAAATTATTTATTAATTTCCTTTATATGCCACTTTTCCTCCAAGAGTCAAGATGGCATACTGAGGCATCTAATCATAAGCCTGCATTTTTATTAAAGCTTATATGTTTAATCAGGGCTTGTATTTTAAAATGAGCTTAAAGATTTTCAAATGTTTTATGCCAGGCAGAAGACCAGCTGCCTAGAAAAACCTTGGCAAGATGTTTTTTTCTCCTAGACAAGGGGGCCCCCTGATTTATAGCAGAAAACAATTCTCAAAGTCGTAAAAAGGGAATTACAGGCTGAGAGCCAAGGTTACACTGACCCTACAAATTAAGGGTTGATAAATAGTAAAATGAGCCATATCTTCTTCCTAAGGTTAAAAAGGCCAAGAGCAAATTGAAAAGCAACTGGTCTGGCTGGCAGAAAGAGAGCATTTTTGGGAAGTCTTTTCTAAAGCTGTTTCTTTCTTAAACTAAGATCCTTTTAAGATTTCTTTTCCTTTTAAAAGGTTATTTATGTATTAAATATATTAGCTTAAATATAATTATGCAAAGGATTTAAGAAATGCTAGATTCTTATTTCATATAGTTGTAAGAGTTGTAACTATCCTGAAATTAAGTCAGCCACCAGCCCAGCCTCCTGCCAGACAGGAGATGCCATCGAGCACTCCTGATATATGGTTGTCAGGCCTTTTGTTTAGAAACCTTCAAATGAAGGAGATCTCTCAATGTTGATGTGAATTCAAAATCCTTGACATATGTTTAAGATAAAAATTCAAGATTAACCATCTGTTTTGGAAGGCAATAGGGCAAGGAGGGCAAGAGGTGAGCTGGTAATTAAGGTTCCTTGTTGAGACACATGTAAGATATATTACTACTTATTTGTCATTTATAGATAGAAGAATATATAGCTTTTTGATTCCCATAAAAGGGCAAAAGGAAATGGGTGTATCTTTTGTGACTGGTTCTAGCAAACAGCCAATAGGAATTTCAACCAGGCTGATTGGACAGAGGCAGCCACAGGAGGAGCAAGGGGGCCGGATTAAGGAAATATAAGTGCTGGCCAGAATGGCAGGAGGCCAGGCCAGAGCTTGGTAACCATATACCACTGTGCCTCATATTTATTTGTCTGACAAATAAATTATTATTTTAATTTCTCTATTGCTGCGTTGAATATTTCATTCCAGCTAAGCGTTAACCACAAGCAGGGTGCTACAATACTTGGTTTCCCCACTCCTCATTTAATCCCCAAAACAACCCTGAGAGGGAGATTAGGCTGTGAGGCAGTGACTAGCCCTAAGCCATGGCTGACTGGGGGATTTGAACTACCACATCCTAGTCCAACACTCTTAACTGGTACACCACACTGGCTCTGAATATCGGTACTGTGTTAGGATGTTGGTATTGTCGCTAATCCTTTGCACAGTTAACAGCTATGTGTATGTCTCAATGGGCACCAGTGGGTAGAAGACGTTTCTTCAATGGTTTTTGATGGCTGGTGGCAACTAGCAGCAATGCATGCCTGCTAGTCTTAGTGTGGACTGAAATCAGTGTTCTGCACCTAGAACGTAGCCAGTGAAAGAGACAAAAGTATGAATGTTTGCGTGTGTGCGCGCAAGGTTCAAGGGGTATGCTGTTCATGCATTGAGCAATAGTGGTTGAAAGACTAACACTGAATTTTCATTGGTTCCTCCAAAATTAATTTAACAGACATAACAGGAACACTCTGCAAAAACCACTCCCTGGATTTTGTACCATCTGGGACTTAGCTGGTGTTGATTTTGGGGCAGACGATGCTGATCATTTATTGCTGATGATTCATTTTTGATTTCAGGCTGCTTTTATTGTATCTTGTAATATTGTATTTTGCATTGTGTATTCTGGGTTGTGAGTTACCTTGTGTTGCTATCTTGGAAGAAGGGCAGGGTGGAGAAAGGATGCAATAACTAATAAACGGAGGAACACACATACACACACAACATGACTTTCCTGGAGGCATATGAATTCCTGCATATGAAATTCTGCAACCAGAAAATTGCAATCTGGGTTTGCAAATATGCATGCATTTTGCTCGGTTTTTCTAAATGCGATGTTCTTAAAAGACAGCGTTGTGGTTAGTGTTGGACTGGGACTGGGGAGGGCCAGGTTCACATCTCAACTCAGTTAAGAAGTTTCCTTTGCGATCTTGGGCCAGTCACTTCTGTTTAGCTTTACCTACTTCACTGGGTAAAAAAATTGGAGGGGAGGGTGGCTGTGTATGTTGCCCTGATCTTCTTGGATAAAGAGTGGAATACAAATTTAATAAGCAAAATAATCTTCCCAGCCCTACCTGAGATGCCAGGGATTGGATCTGGGGCTATTTAATAACATAAGAGGCAGGTTGGTGGATCAGGCCAAAGACCCAACTAGTACATACGGCATTCTGTTTCCATTGGTGTTCCAAACAGGGGGCATTTTCATCTCTGTTCAGAGATGTCATGCCAAACGGATGCTCTGCCACTGGGCTATGGTTCCTCCCATCCAACCCGCAGCTACCTGCCCATCCTCTCACCTGGTCACCTAATCTGTGAGCTATAATGTTTGCGCCTTCCTCCACCTCAGCTGCGTTGATGGGACGGATCCGGAGAGCTACCTGGAGGCAGAATCAAGAATTGGGTTTCCTGTAACACACAAACTGTCAAGTTACTCAGGCTAGCAGACTAAGTAAAAGGAAACCCGCAATTTGAGGACTGTGCATCAGCACCACCACCATATATTATTATTATTATTATTATTATTATTATTATTATTATTATTATTACCATCATCAACATATAATATTATTATTATTATTATTAACTAATTAAATTTATACATCACCCATCATCCAAAGATCTCAGGGCAGTTCACAAGATAAAAATACAGGATAAAAGCACAAATGAATAGTCAGAGCAAAAAAACCAAAACAACTTCCCCTCCCACAATCACATTTAAAAGGCCATGGAAGCTTAATCAGCCAAAGGCCTGGTTGAAGAGGCACGTTTAACACATATACAGTGTTAAAAGGCATTAGCCATAAATAATTCTGCACAGTCTTGTTTACTTAGAAGTGGAGTTTCTTGTTGGGAAGAAAAAGAGATCCTGCATGAAGCAAACTAGTGTATCAGGGCAAAGACCAGACTAGTAACTTTTCCCTTGACTCGTCAGCATGAAGGAGATTTTAATTGTATGGCGCAGGATTCCATCATGTGAGCCCCTTTAAAGTGAAATGTTCACAGCCCAGGCAGTATTACCACCTCTGTGAAGGTAAAATACTAAGGAAAATGGAGCAGGAAAATGAGTGTTTTTCAAAGTAAGGCGTTTTGAGCAATACAAATATCCAAACAATAACACGATGGCAAGCCACTCTTGTGCATATCTGGACTGTTTTGACCACCACACTTTTAGGGTTGCCATACAGAATTTCCCACATGTCTGGATTTAACCAGTGAAATTAGCGTCTGGAGCAAAATATGGCAACCCTACACACTTTCAGTGATATGCAGTACATTCAGTGCCAGTTTTATGGTCTGCATCTAGCTCTTCTCTTCTTGCGCAACTTCCCCCTGTACTAATTTTGTGCTGGGGTAAATATGTGTGGTTGGTGGTGCCACATTTTGGAAAGAGAAAGAGTCTGGATGTAGAGAGCGACTGTCCAAACCCACCCGTGTTTGTCTGAAGTCACTAGAAATACATCACTACTACAGAGACTGGCCTTAACTTCACTTCTCTGTTTGTCTCTCCCTTATTGGATCTAATAAATTTTGCAAAATCCAGAGGGGTGGAAGGGAACAAATTGTGAAAAGCAGTGGACATGTTCAGATCAGGGAATTGACTTTAGCTCTTAGCTGGATTGTCATCAAGTTGGGAATAAGCCAGAGATTGGCCCTGGAGCTGCAAGCGCCGTTCCTACAGGGAACAGAACTATTTTCACAACAAGAAGCCTTGATTAGCTGTTGCTTCATGAGAAGAGGCCTTGAGAGCTAGAATTTCTTTGAGGGCTGTTTACCCGGCTCCTTTGTGCAATACCCCAAACTGCCAGGGCATTCAGATGAAATAACCAGGAAATCCTACTGCCTTTCGGATTTTTCTTTTTAATACCTCAGGTATGAAACAAATATTTTTGAATGATAGCAGAGTTTGACGGACTCTTTCAAGCAACCGCCCTCCCAGCAACGTAAGAAATTGCACCTTACAATGGATTTATTATTTAAATGTGTTTGCATAGACCTGAATATAATAAACACCAGATCACACATGTATTAACTATCCTTGGGATATGTAAAGCAGTGTGGCTGTATCTGAGCATGAGGGAAGTGCTTGTTCTCTCTGCAGAAGGATCTCTTGAATTTGGGGATGGGACAGATCTTCCAATCCTATGAGCTCTACAACAGCTGTTGGGTCAGTGGTAGAGAATCTTGGTATACCTGCAGATGATCCCAGGTCCAGTCCCCGGAATCACCAAGTGGGGCTAGGAATTTGCTTGAGTTCCTAGAGAGCTGCTGCCAGGCAGTGTAAGGAATGCTGAACAAGATGGACCAAGGCAGCTTCTTACAAGACCAAAACACCTGGAAGGCTGGAGAGAGCCAGTGTGGTGTACTAGTTAAGTTAAGGATGTTGGGTTAGGATCTAGGAGAGCAGGGTTCAAATCCCCACTTGGGCACAAAACCCACCAGGCATGACCGTGGAACAGTCACAGCCTCTCAGCCTAACCTACCTCACAGGGTTGTTGTGAAGATAGAATGGGGAGAAAGAGAACCATGTATTCCACTTTGACTTCTATGGAGGAGAAAAGATGGAATATAAATGCAACAAATAGAAGTCTGCTCTCAAACCAATCAAAGATTTATCAGTACCCTCTCTTTCACCCAAAGAATTGTACATCACTTATTTACATACATTTAAAAAGCAGAGACATCACTTTGCCAACAAAGGTCCGTATAGTTAAAGCTATGGTTTTCCCAGTAGTGATGTATGGAAGTGAGAGCTGGACCATAAAGAAGGCTGGTCGCCAAAGAATTGATGCTTTTGAATTATGGTGCTGGAGGAGACTCTTGAGAGTCCCATGGACTGCAAGAAGATCAAACCTCTCCATTCTGAAGGAAATCAGCCCTGAGTGCTCACTGGAAGGACAGATCCTGAAGCTGAGGCTCCAGTACTTTGGCCACCTAATGAGAAGACTCCCTGGAAAAGACCCTGATGTTGGGAAAGATGGAGGGCACAAGAAGAAGGGGACGACAGTGGACAAGATGGTTGGACAGTGTTCTCGAAGCTACAAACATGAGTCTGACCAAACTGCAGGAGGCAGTGGAAGACAGGAGGGCCTGGCATGTTCTGGTCCATGGGGTCACGAAGAGTCGGACACGACTAAATAACAAATTACATCTGACTCAGTACAAGGAAACTTCTTAAATTCCCATCTTTTTTTCTAAAAAGAGAGATCTAAAGGGGCCAACAAGTTGCAAAAGCTGCTGTTGCTGCCAAGACTCACCACCAACTGCTCCTCTGCCCTCAAATCCTTCATGGTAGCTGAGCTGGGGGTGTTTGTAGCAGTAGCAGAACCCCTGGCAACCCTCCTCTCTGCAGGGCTGGGCGATCTGGGTGATGAGATACCCATCGCATCAACCAAAGAGACTCACTCAGAGCAACTCACAAAGGCAGTCGCTCTGCTGGCTTGGCACAGCTTAGGGCTGCCAGGTGAAAAAGCTACCATTTCCCCACGGGTAGCAGGTGGTGACATCAATGGAGTGGAGGGAGTAGAAACAGAAGGTGCACACAGCTGCCGGAGAGAGAAGCAGCAGCCGGCAGAGATTGAGATTCACAATTGCATTCCACTCTTCCATTTGAATTCAGGGTGATATACGCGGCCCTATTTTTATCCTTGTCACAACCACCCTATGCAAAAAGGTTCAATTAGAAGAATGCGACTTCATGGAACACTATGTTTACATCAGAATGTGTCATTTTCCCCCAAATCCACTGGTGACAAATATGCTTATTCAGAAGTCTTGAGCATATAAAACTGCTCAGAAAGCAAAATGGGAAACTAAGTTATTACTTCTCCCAAATCACATCATAGAAGTAAATTGGGGCCTTGAGTTCCTGCATGTTTTTGTCAAGTTAGGCAGCTCATTTAGGAAGTGGAAATGTGTATCATTAAAAGCTACCAGATTTTGGGTGGGGTGGGGGAAAGAGATGACTTCGGGTCACCTCTTATGTCATTTACAGCCTTATTTCTTCCATGGAAATCAATCTTCCATAAAGCTATTCAAAGGCTTATTAACAAACCTGCTTGGCATTGTTGCACTAGCGGATTTTTAATGTCTCCGAGTAATCCCAATTTGTAAGCAAAATGTGCTACCTTCTTTGGAGTGCAGACAAAGGAACGGCATGTTTTAATGTCACCCTGCTCCCTGAAATATATCTTGATGTAGACAAGTGCAGACACAGGAATGCTGTACTATCCATTTACAGTGGTGCCTCGCAAGACGAAATTAATCCGTTCCATGAGGCTCTTCGTATAGCGGTTTTTTCATCTTGCGAAGCAAGCCCATTGACAGCTTAGCGGATTAGTGCTATTAGTGGTTTAGCGGCTTTTAGCAGATCAGCTGATAAGCGGCTTAGGGCTTAGGAAAAGGGGGGGGAAAGGGAAAAAACCCCGCAGGAACTCGCAATACATTTTCGTCTTGCGAAGCAAGCCCATAGGGAAATTCGTTTTGCGAAGCGCCTCCAAAACGGAAAACCCTTTCGTCTAGCGGGTTTTCCGTCTTGCGAGGCGTTCGTCTTCCGGGGCACCACTGTACCTTTCTCGAAATATGTGGATCAGTGCCAAGATTACTGCACTGTCACTAACTTCAAAGCTGTTTGTGCAGCAGAAGGAATTCTATAATCATTACCTATTATAATGCCACAATGTGTTTGATATATTGGAGGTCAACCACCTTTTAGTTTCCAATGGAAGATGCTCCTTTATGGTTCAAGAGTTCCTCTTTTCCATTTACTACTACAAGGCACTGTGCTCTGATCTGCCTCTCTCTACCTGGCCCAGGATGGGGCCTGACAGGCTTCACAAGAACTGCTGCTGGAGTATTTTGGGAGTTTTTGCTGTTACTGATAATTTTTTGCATCTTTATTTTTATGTGGAAATTGTTCAGTTTGGTTATGTAAATTTTTGATGTGTTTTATTTATTCCTATGACTACTTTGCTATGTTTGTAACTATGTAAATCTTTTCGTATTGTAAGCCGCCTTGAGCACTGTTTTAACTGTGGAAAGGCGGCATACAAATAAAATGACGATGATGATGCTCAGATGGAGCTGATCTTAGCAGTTCTTAGGGACAGCTTTGCCTTCCTCTTCAAAGTAGGCAACAAATGGCCCCCTACATTGGTCTAATACTCAAACGGCACTTTTGTTTTGGGGGTTTTATTAATAGACTCAAGCTGTTTGCAAATAAAACCCCCAGTGCATCTGATTTTGTTGCTGCAGAGACCATGTACCTTGAGAATATGTATCTGTAACTCACTTATTGGTGGTCGGGCATGGAGGAAGCATATGAAATCAAATGAATGTAAATTCAATTTGCAGATAGCAAGATGTTACTTGCTACAGGCAAACGTCACAAGAATGAGTTTCAAAGTGAGAAAGCTTCATATAACACAGCCCTCTTTATTAAGCATATAGGTTTGCTTTATTTCCAATGTTCAACCTGGGAGAGCTCCAGTCACAATCTGAATGGAGGAGGGTAGAGCCCACTGTAGTGCTGCTTCCGCAAATTAAAGCACATAGTATGAAGTACAGTTTTTTCGGTGATCTTCCCCAACATGAAACCAACTTCCACCTGTGCAGTTTGGGCACAGGAACAGTCTTCAGCAAACAGAAGCATCACGAGTTTGCGGCAAGACACTGAAAGTTGCGCCAAGACTGCAGTGGTAAGGGCCACAGTTCCACGTTGCTCAGCTGAGAGCAGCACTGCTGGAGTGTCAAGCAGCAAATACTGGTGGTAGATTTTTTCAAAATTAAACTAAACCCTCCCCAAATAAAGGATAAAAATTTAAAAGCAGTGCCTTTCGAGTGACCCCACAGTAGGCAGTGGGGACTAGAAGGCACTACAATGTGTCAGAATGAACAAATCCTGCGCATTCACCGTCCAGAGAGAGAATATGGATTTTAAAAAAGTCCAAAGTTGTGTAGACCTTCTGGAAATGAACAAATCCCTCCTCAGTATGAGATATGGTGGTGCTGCAAAGGAAGGAGAAGGTGGTAACTCTCAGTCTCCAGGATTTCAACAAAGCTTCCCCTCTCTACCACCCCAAGTACACAATGTGAATGGGTTTTACCACGCCTTTCGGACTACTCTGGCTCTGCAACTGTAATAATTTCTTCATTGATAAAAAATTCAACAGTTTCCTCCTCCCAGTCATCCACATTGCTGTCCAGCTCATCTGTGTCCACTCCTGTAAAGAGAGAAAAAATATTAGACCTGGACGATTTCAAGGCAGCATTATGCTGGCTCCATAATGAAACAGAATCTTAGCTGCGTTAGAACAGAGCTACAGCTGCCATCTCATTCAAACCAACTAGTTCTGCCACGTATCAACTTCTTTGTTAATTATTTTGCTTATCATTTATTTTGTTAAGGTAAGCCCAACACTATTTCAGTAACAGTTTTGCCAATATTTTTCCCTAACAGAGACTTGCCTTCATGTGGCTGCTGAGTTCACTGCAGCTTAAAGGTAAAGGTAAAGGTACCCCTGCCCGTACGGGCCAGTCTTGACAGACTCTGGGGTTGTGCGCCCATCTCACTTAAGAGGCCAGGGGCCAGCGCTGTCCGGAGACACTTCCGGGTCACGTGGCCAGCGTGACGAAGCTGCTCTGGCCAGAGCCAGAGCCGCACACGGAAACGCCGTTTACCTTCCCGCTGGTAAGCGGTCCCTATTTATCTACTTGCACCCGGAGGTGCTTTCGAACTGCTAGGTTGGCAGGCGCTGGGACCGAGCAGCGGGAGCGCACCCCGCCGCAGGGATTCGAACCGCCGACCTTTCGATCGGCAAGCCCTAGGCGCTGAGGCTTTAACCCACAGCGCCACCTGCGTCCTCTCCGGTAAACATGCACAGGATTGCAGCCCAAGACAAGGAATGCTTAGAAAGCCAACTCACCTCCGCGGAGCTCCAACCGCTCATTCCTTTGCTCCATGTACAGCTCTTGTGCCATCTTGCGGTATTTTTTGAACTCCTCCATCATTGTTCGCCTTCTATCTACCAGTTCCTACAGAAAACAAGAGGTTGCTATAAAACCTTCAATCAAAATGCAGCTAGAAACCTCCCGAGGAGTAATCAAGATGGGGAGAGAAGCTGGACTTTCCAAGGCTTTGATCCCAAACAGGCTTACTTAAAATTACCAAAGAGACTTATTTCCATGTAAATATGGGAAGGACTGGGGTGACAAAATACCTTTCACTAGTGCAAACAGACGGCTTCACTTTGCGAAATTCATTGCAGCAAGATCTGGGCCATATGATGCCACAAGGAGGAAAAGGCATTTACGGACATTTCCCCACCCTGAATACTGCTAAAGGTTCCATACTCTCCAGCAGAAGAATTAAGAGTTCTCATTTACTGACTTCCCTGCTCCAATATTGCAGTGTGCTCCAACCTCCCTGCCCCAGCACTCCCTTATTGTACAACGTTCCTGCCAGAAGCAGCTTTGGAAAATGAATCCAAGGGTTCTAGATCTGGAAATAGGTGTCTGGACTCAAAACCAAAGCACCAAGAGATCAAAAGATAGCTTACCTTTGAGGCTTTAGACTGGCTCAGGCGATCTTTCTGTTCAAATATTTTGGAGTATCTCTTCAGATCTTTCTTGATTTGCTGTTTCAAGAAATAAGTGTTATATATTGTATTTTTAAATGATTTTATGTTATATTGAGCAAAATCTGCCATTTCATATAGCCCCAGCATATTTTGAGAAGAAAAAGTGGACTAAGCAGGATGTCAAAGACATGCCTTTCGAATACCATGCACAGGATACTACAGCAATCCATCAGACATGCTTAGTTCTACAGTGGTATTCCACTTAGTTTTACTCAATGGTACACTCAATGAAACTAATGAACATAACTAATTTAAGTTTATTCATGTCAATGGGTCTGAGTAAAAGGTAGTTGACTACGACCCAATATTTTACTACTGCAGAGTATGGGCCTCCTTGGTGATTTGCAAAGCCTTCCACGAATAGCAAGAGAACATTATGGCCCCAAGTCTTTCTCTGGCTTGGATAATTCCCCAAACTCCCCAAACACCTCCAAATCCCCCTCCCCAAGCCACTTACTTGTAAGCTGCTCTGGGAGCAAGTATCCCTTCTCCAGCAGCTAAAGTGCAGCAACCCAGACAACAGCAGATGAGAAATACTTTTTTCCAAGACTACTTAATGTTGGTAAACTGGGAAAAGTACACTTCCTAAGAGCTGTAGGCAGCACACCAGGAATCAGAATGGGGCTGGATCAACAAATGTCATGCTCCCAATGTAATCAGGAGAATGAGGTCCAGTTCAGTGGGATAGGGATAAACTCAGCTGGGCTTGCTGGAGGCAATTGCAAATTGAACTGGGGGAGTGGTTTGTGGACATGGCAATCTGCTAGGTTAAGCCACTGACCTATGTATTGCAGTACTGACTACTTTGACTGGCAGCAGCTCTCCAGGATCTCAGAGATTTTTCTCATCACCTACCACCTGAACATTTAACTGGGGATGTCAGGGATTGAACTTGAGATCAGACACACATAAAGTACCTGATCTAACGCTGACCTATGTCTCTTCCTTATCCCCAGCTTGTGGTGAGCTTCAACTGTTGTCTGTTGAAGCATTAGAGCTATTTTCCTAATACCGAGCTTCCTTCTCTTAATATCAACCCAAAAAGTTACACCAAACCTCCCACCGTAAAGGACACAATACCTTTATTTGATCCTGGGTGAGCAACGTAGGTGGCCTGGGTCTCCAAAGTAACTGGCAGAACCGGTCTTTATTATTCTTCTGTAGGAGGCGACCCTGGAAAGTCCACAGCCAATAGGCATTGTCCACCTAGAAAGATAGTTCAGTGAAGTTGTGTCACGTACGGTGCAGCATTCTTCGCACCCAGCTGCTCACTTTGTAGTCCTAAAAAGCTGAAAGCGTTCAAATTCCCTTCTGTGGTGTTGTGAAAGGATTTCTAATGATCATCAACTGATGCCTTAACTTGTATATGGCAAATGTTTACTATAAAGATCTGAATTACATATAAACAAGGTACCAACACAGAAAGCCAGGCACCAGAGTAACTAAGGTATCTCACTGTTTGAGGAGCACACATTAAGTAGTTGAGTACACATTGGAAGCCCCACAATTATCTCCTCCCCTTTACCCAAGCCTCTTCTACAATTAAGAGCAGAACCAATGCACCGGGCCTACCGAGGCATGAGAATGACAAGAAGAAATAATGAGCATTGCTATTAATGATGATATTAATAGGTAAAAGGTATCCAAGCTAAAACAAATACAACACAAGGCCTGTTACCAGGCTCAAGATGGATAAGGGTAAGGGGTGGGGAAGTATTGATAATACCTTGTGACTCCACCAAGAGACAGAAGTCACCAAATAGCGGCCTGTGGGGTCCCATTCAACATCTGAGGCTGTGTAGTGCTCAGCAATGTTCATCATGGTGCAGTCAGATGTATCAACGAAAGCTAAGGCACCATTCATGCTGCATAGAAAAATAATTAGAATATTTTATATATTACATGCAGGCAACTTTTAAGCCTGTGAAACAATTGAACAAACGTTTCTTTGAAATCTGGGTATGAGTCAGATGGCATAATCTAAAAGCTGAGACGTTGGATTTGAAACAGTCTTCATAAAGCCCTTTGTCTGGGAGAGGGCACAAGTTTCCTTTATATTAAGGTAAACTAACTTGCCGATCACTCTTACTCTGTAGGATGAAATAAAACTCTACAGAACCATTTCAAATTAAACAGAGCTCTGTGTGGTTTTTTCTCCAGTGGACCAAGATGGCACCCTCTAAGGAACCTGTTTTAAGAACCAACTTTTTTAAAAAAAGCTTCTGTTACTCAAGATATGCTTGCCAAGAAACAGTACTCACCTCCTGAGACCAGCCAACACCACAAATTGCCCTTGAGGACTCCAGAATATCGTGTTTGCCTGCTGCTTGTCAAACATTTCTGAAATAAGATTTAAATACATGAGACGAATATCCTTGCTTTATAAGGTTGATATTATGCCTTTGTAATAAAGATTTTAGCCTTACAAAACAAAGTAATCAAAATCTTCATGCCCCCGTTAATGCTGCCTCCTGAGTGTTGACAAGACCAGGAATAACTAGGATACACAATCTCATTCATATAAGAAGCCTTACTTAGCATCAATAAGCTTTTACAGCAAATCTGCAGTCACAAAAATGAACAAGTGCTGCATTGTCCAAGTTTCAATAGTTGAGAAATCCAAGAGGTCTTGCAAGACAAAGATATTTGGCCAAAATGAAGTTCAAATGAATTTTAAAACAGATTGTAACAACACACACAGAGCTCCTCAAACCCCAAGCCCATGCACAGCCTCTTGAATTCTACTTACTAATGAGCTCTATTTTCCCATTGTTTTTCACATGGTAGAAAGAGCAGGATATTCGTGGCGGCTCTCCATGCAACACAGCAAACTTGCTTCCATTTGGCTCCCAAGCAAACGCTATGATGCTTTCTGCAAGAGAGGAAGACCTACATTAAACCTGTAAAATTAGCCAGATCCCCTCTGAAAAGGCTTCTAATTCATGCGGGTCTCCTAGACATTCAAAATGCTGCTCTCCAGCAGCATTCCTGATCAGGCTGGTAGTCTCTGGGATATTTTCGGAGGACTCTAAAATGATAATCATGGGTGAGTTCAATATCCATGTGGAGGCTGCTCTTGGGCCAGCTAGAGAATTCAGACTCCATGACAAACACGGGTCTCTTTCAGACGGTCTTTGGTCCAACACACCAGTCACGGCACTCTCTTGATGTGTCTTTACCCCAAGTGATATGAGGGATGGACTGAAGATAGGGGGAACACAATGCACTTCCTTGTGATGGTCAGACCATTATCAGGTTAAGTTTTGACTGGTGGTGGCAGGGCCCCACTGCAGGAGGGCCATGTGGATGGCCCACCCTCTAGACTGATGGAACCAGATGTGTTTCTCAATGCTCTGAGGGATTTTTCAATGGAGAAAGCTGGTGATCCTGCCTACCTATAAAATGGCGATATGAAATGATCACTCATGAGCAGGCATGGGCAAACTCGGCCCTCCATATGTTGTGGGACTACAGCTCCCATCATCCCCAGCTAACAGGACCAGTGGTCAGGGATGACGGGAATTGTAGTCCCCAAAATATCTGGAGGGCCGAGTTTGCCTATGCCTGCTCATGAGCATCCTCTCTGGTGTTGTAGAGCCTGAACAGCTCCTTGGTACTCTGAAGAATGTTGGACTGTGAAACAGGCCAGAGGAAGACTGGAGCGCAGATGGTGCAAATCTCGCTCTGAAGCTGACCCAACACCGGTAAGAACACATAACCGTGCCTGCCATGTGGCAGTGTGGTCTCGCATTGCATCCCCTAGAGTGGAGGGACCTCTAGAACTTTCTAAGACCCATCATGACCAACTGGCTACACACTTGAGAACAGCCTCAACTTTGGAGTGATCTTGACTCCGCACCTGTTGCAGCTCTGCTTGGTAGTGTCATTATCGGGGGTGTTTTGTGGGATCAGTTTCACCTTATGCAATCAGCTGATGTGGCAAGCTGCTGGTGGCAATGCGCCCCACCACTATTTCCCCTCGACTGTAGTCACTCTTGGCTTATCAAATCTAGTTCAGGAGGGCTGACTGGTTAGGTCCAGAGTGTGGTTAAAGCTTCACTGCATGAGGGAATGGTCCCTGCTTCACTGCAAGAGGCGGTGGTGTGGCTGCTCGTAAGGAAACTGGTTCTGGACCCTTTGGATTGGAACAACTATCAGCCACTTGCAAATACCCCCTTTGGGAAAAGGTGGTGAAGAGGGCTGTGGTGGGGCAGCTGCAAGCATTATTGGGAAGGCACATATTATTTAGATCCATTCGAATCTGGGTTCACCCCTTGGTCACCCTGATGGATGACCTTTGCAAAGAGCAGGATGGGGCAGTGTGACCTTGCTCCCGCTTCTTGATTTCTCGTAGGCATTTGATGCCATCAACCATGGTAGTCTTCTGGACTGCCTCCAGGAAAAGGGAACTGCAGGCACTGTGGTTCTGATCCTAGCTTCAGGACTGAGTCCAGAGAGTAGCATTGGAAGAATACATTTCAGCACCCTGGTGGCTACATTATGTGGTGTTTCACTTCTGTTATATTTCATATGCTATAAACTCTAAATTAGATATACACTGAAGGACAAAAAATAGTGCACAGAGAGCTGAAGTTATGTGAAATGTGTCCTTTACCTTTCATTTCTACCACATCAACAGGAACCTGCTTCTCTCTCATGCGGAAGATTTCGAAGTTGGTCACTACACCCTGCAGGGAGGAGAAAGAGGTGATGTGGGCATGTCATCTACTCAGGTAGGGACTTGAGATGATGTGCATTTAATACAAAGCAGAAGTATCTGGCCTGCTGCTGTTTGGATCTGAGTGTTTAGGGTGCCTAAAATCTCATAACTTAGAGCAAGATGCACTACTGTTATTTAATACGAAGTGTCTTGCAGCACTTTAGAATTAGTCTTTAAGGAGCCACAAGTCTCTTGCAGCAAAGAAGAACCAAAACAAGGCTAGCCTTCCAGACACTGTTATTTATTCTCTTCTACAAGGCTGAACTGCAAAGTATTCAACTGAAATACATATTAGACAAGGCTATTATGGAGTAAACTAGTCAGAGTAAGATACAGCCATCTCCAGGCATACATGACATCAACTCTGAAGAATGGAACTATTTGCACTCAGGAGGGGGGTGGGGACACACAGGAGACTGTGTGGAAAACAGTTCCATGCCTGATGGCATAGCTTCATTTTAATCTCAACCCCTGTAATTGTAAACATGAGTCATTTTCTATTCGGGAGGTTTTATAGCAGCATGTGAACTACCTATATTTAGAATAAAATTCTTGGATTCTTTAATATGTTCTCTGGTAATCCTTGCAGTTCTGCAGCAAACGTGTGCTAAGAGTTCACTAAAAAGCTTTCGCCCAGTGCAGGAACTGGCAGTCCGTAGTTAAAGAGCAATGGGGCTTACACAGAGTGCAAACAGAAAGGAGGGAATAGACAGAAACACAAACCATGCAACTTATATGTGAGGAGATCAGGCACCATGAAGCTGCTGCAGGTGGAGGAGTAGGAATAATAATAATAATAATAATAATAATAATAATAATAATAATACCCAGCAATCTGGCTCAGTTTCCCCAGCCACTCTGGGCAGCTCAGAGCAAGAATGCTTCAATCAAAAACAGAAAAGGCTTTCAAGTGTTCTCTTAGCTTTGATAATATAAAAGTTGGGATTTCAAAGTCAGAGAGTTTAACAGTTCTGTAAGGAAGCTTCGGAGCCACGTACCTGTGTTCCTTTGGGGGTCCTGTCTACTTTCACACAGAGATAATCCCCATTCTTTTGCCAATGTAGCTTGCAGTCCACCACATTGAAGAGATTCCGCACTCTGATTTCCTGTCTGGAGGGCAGCTGCATCAACGTCACCCTTGCTGGTATATCTTTGTCTTCAGGCACCCAAAAAGCAATTATGTTGCCACCTGGAGACCAGGAGAAGTCTCTGAGGGATGGTAAACAGAACATGCAACAATTTAGTAATTTTAGGGACATTTTTTTATATATTAAAAAAAACCCCACACATCACACGAGCCAAATGAAATTTATTTCTCACACTTTGGAAAAGAAGAGGGAGCCACTGCGAGGAGGAGAATTATATGTCGAAGGCAAAAATAACAATATCAGCAGCAAGGAGAGTAAGATCTAAAGAAAAATACTCACTTGATCCCATTGATTTTTAAACTTTTCTTGTCCAACAGACCCATTGACTAGAAAGAGAGAACATAAAGTCAAAATGATTCTTGTACACACCTATCTATCTCAATTTACTATAAGTTTATAATAACATTTATGTTAAAGATTATAGTCTACTTCCCTGCCTAAGAGAGCCCCCCAATGTGATGTAAAACAAAGCATAAAAACATAGTGAAACTATAAACATAACAATCAACAAAGAAGAAAATAACATCTTAACATACACACAAGCACAACAAACAGAAATGGGGAATCACTTTAATACTTAAGACATGTAAAAAAACAAAAACCCTAAATGGTCTTTATGGGACATAAAAGGCCCAATACACCTTTTCCTCACTTTTGTTGGGGAAAGAATGGCTGTCCCACAAGTAATTGTGGTGGTTTCTAAAGGTTTTGTGTGAGAGAGAAAATGCAATCTATGTCCAACATTTGAAGTCAAATTAGCAACATCTTTTAGGTTGCATTAGTGGGCGACGCGCAAACACTGCAGTCAGAATGGGTATGGGATGAATGCTTGCACATTGCCCACTAAGTTTATATTCTTATTAGCAGGATACCTTTTGGCACATTTTGACTGCGAATAGGCACGTTACAGAATCTATCATATTACATCAGAAAGGGAGGGAGACTTACAGGTGTTTCATAGATGCTAAGAGTGTCAGATGTCATCCGAGCAAAGAATTTACCATCATGACTCCACCTAAGCAAAGAATTTCAAGAAATCAGATGTTTCTCTTCCCCATTACAAAAGCATGTTTGTTTGTTTTTTTTAAAGCAATTTGTTAACCATCTGCCCAACCTACTTAAAAATGGGCCAGTGGGCTGAGCTTTCACAGTGGAATCCGCGCTTCTTCTGTCCAGTTAGGGTATCCCAGATAATGATCGCTTGAGGGTCATCCTGGGTGTCCATTAGAGGGCTGAAGGTGACCAGGTACCTTCACAAAGAAGAACAGATCAATTATACAAACATAAAAGCTGTGATCTTATGTCAAGTTTAAACATTTGAGTTGCTTTGAAATTCATTAGAGGGGCATGTTTTATCTTTCTTAGTTTCTGTTCCCAGGAATACAACTTCACAGGGGGAAAGCATACTTTCAAAACTGCAATGCTTAGCAGAAGTCTTGTAAGACAGCAAGCACATCTTAATGAATGGTGAAGAATCAAGCAGGTTTTTTCCATTAAAATGCAAATTTTGTGTTTTACATGGTGCACCCAAGATACTGTATTCTTGTTGCCAGGGCCTTGTCACTCAAGCAGTACTCAACTTTGCCAAATTCCAGAATTAAAGTAACAAAACACTGGTCAGTTTCATAACAGCTATTTAGAGTTCCTTGGACTTCAGAAAAGCAGGCAATAGAAAGACAAATAAGTGAGTGAATGGCAGAGCCCTCAAAAACATCAGCATCTAACATCCTGTTTCCCCCTTTTAAGGTTTATGCATTAATCATATGTGGTATGATAGTGGTTTGTAGCACAAAGGCTTCAAATATAACATTCCCAACAGCTTCAACCCTTCAGCAAACAAATGTGAGAGATTCAACACAAACCACAACACAAATGTCTGTGACCAATTATGTTCTCACCTCAAAGCCAACAAAAGGCAAGAAGTCTTAGCTAGTTCAAGGAACTGAAGAGGCAACCAAGAGTTTGGGGTGGGGGTACACCTGAGCTTTCCAAACTTTTCATGTTGGCGACATACTTTCTGGAAATGCATCATTTTGCAACACAGTAATTCACTTTTCCTAGCAAACTGGAGGTTAAACTAACCCCTTTCCAGTCCCAAGAGGAGAGTGGGGAGCATTCACACAACACAGAGTTTGGAAAGCTCTGCACTATCAACTGTGATAGGTCTAGGAAGCTGCTTCTAGACCACTTGGAATTCTCATTAGAACAAGAGTTGAACTCTCTATATGGCAGAACTGTTTTGCGCCATGCTATATACAAGACCTAGTTACTAGCTACCAAGAAAAACAGACAAATGCAGACACACACACACACACACACACACACACAGAGAGAGAGAGAGAGAGAGAGAGAGAGAGAGAGAGAGAAAGAAAGAATTGGGAGCAAAAGGCCTTGAAGAGTTGCTGCCTCTCCAGGAGCCAGGAATGTATGTAGAAAACAAGGCTGAGCCATAACACCTTCCCTTCTGTGCTAGGAGGCCGAGTGAGGAAGCATCCTGTGAGACAGGGGGCCCTCACTCAACAACTTTTCCCCCAAACTATTTCACACAAGCTATGCCAAGAAAGCATGAGTATGAGAACCTTCACCACAAGAATAAAATAGTCGCAGTTTGATATTTCATACCCTGAAAATTCTGCTAGCTGAAAGTCTAGAAACTTATTAATAAATTTAGCCAATGTTTCCACCAAGGGGCTATGGAAACTGCTCAGACCTGACTGGTCCTGAATGAAAAGATCTCTTGGAAACTGAGCTACAAGTGCAAACAACAACAAACAGATCTAATGTAATCTACTCATACATTAACATATCCCATACAGAGTCTCCTTTGGCTGTGCCTGTCACCTGAGGGTCTTCTTGGAGGTGTTGCTTTAACTGTGAAATGTTCTTCCCAGAGTGGTTAGCCTGATACGTACTTTATACTCTTTTCATTTCAGGCAATGTTTTGTACTACTTCCATGATCCTTTAAGTTTTAGTTTAGTGTTTTGTTTGTAGTTGTACGTTGTTTTATTCTATCTTGAAAACCATACCAAGAATATGGTTGAAATGTGGTATAACAGCCCCCAATAGGTAAATCAATAAATAGAATGCGTAACTGTAACAGGCAATATATTTTATACACCCGATTCCCACAGTAACACCACCAACTAATTTCATACACTACCTTTCGCAAGGTGAGAAGTCAATGAGTTGCACCCCCTGGTGGCTGAACTTCTGAATCTGCTTGAATTTCTCTCCACCCCACAAAGCAATGCCCCTCATATGGAATGTAGCCAGATAGGTACCCTTTGGAGACCAGCGTACATAGGTTTCTGTCCATCGCTACAAGGGGGAAAGTGCATAGCATAACCATTTGAATCATATTTCATTTGCATATTGATGCATAAAAACTTATCTAGGATTAATCCCTTACTCTGGTGCATGACATCTAACTTCAATCGACCTCAAAATTTATTTGTGGCCCACAGCATTCTAAAAACAGAAATCTCATATGTGAATATGGTCAACTGGGAGCCATGTAACTGATGTGATTCACTAATGTATTGAATAGCTATTACGTTCATTGAATCATATGCTAACTGAATGTTTAGTCACATTATATATTTTATTTCCTTTTTACAGACACTGCACAAAAAACTGCTCTCAGTAAAGAGATACTTCCTAGGGACACTCACAGCTCTCTCCTCAATTGTGACAGGATCCTTAACATCATTCCAGTAAATAGAGGTTCTGTCTCCAGATTCAAAGATCACACTGTACTGATCTCTACAATCTGGGTCCTCCAACCAGTAGCGCAAATTCCCCTGGAAAAGTCAAAAGGAAAACAGTTTAAGAAGATAGGACCTATAAAAAAAATACTATTTGGTCTTTATTTGAGACAGGGTTAATAACAATGGAAAAGCTAATATAACAGCTCAACTTTCTGGACACAACATTTCCTGAGTATTATACTGAATTTGTGAAATTTGGAGAACATACAGATCTGAATTCTGACACACCTAGATGGGCTTTGTGAACTTCCCATGGTTCCAAGACACAACAGTGAAAGCCAAAATTCACCATATTCATCTGCATTTGTTGAAAGACATAAAACTGCAGACGTTCACTGTAACACGGGCAAATGTTATATCAGGATCATTGACAAAAGTTTGCAATCACTTAACATTTTTACAGGCAAGATTATTTTGCATCTTGCAGTCATACATACAAATATTTATTTTTTAAAAAGAACACTGGGGTGCTCAGATTTTAGTAAGTATCTGATTGCCTGCCACAGTGTATCATTCACATTTCAAGCTGAGCTGTGGGAGTATTCTTTAACAACCTACAGTATTAGGAATTCATGACCCGCACTGGAGGGATTCCAAGCCTGCGCAGGTACAAACTTAGTATTGCCTCTTGATGGACACAGTGATCTTTAAAGTCTATACATGCATCTGAAAACTCACCAGGTCTTTAAATGGCTGCTTTTCTGGAATTTCCCACTCATCACTGATTGTCATGTATCTGAAAATGTGATTCAGTCAGTTATACTTCTTTGTATTTCAAACAGTCAACCTTTTCTGCTTTTAAGAAATGACGATACTCACTTGTCAAAGTCAGTGAAAAGGTTGACCCTGAAAGTGTGCTGCTTGTCTAGCTTGTAGCCATCTGCATTTTTAATGGCATCTGAAGCATGAGTTGGAGACATGTATTCCAGGAAAATATACCTGCAGTAAAACATCTAGTTAGTTATTGCTGAAAACTTAATTTGAAATTGCCGAAAGAGGTGATACATGAAATGAATGGCCCAATGCTCTGGATTCAGCCGAACCTCAACAGTGACATCAGCCACACTTCAACTCAACGGAATTCAACACCAACTGTTTCCCCAAAGTCATATTTCAGGCTTGTTTATATAATTGTGCCAAATGCTATGTGACACTGTGCAATGAGTGAAAGCTGGGCCTGCAGCTGCTGCCCTGAGAATTATCTCTGTGCAAGAATCCCTCATGCGTGGCATACACCATTTTAAGAGCAGGATCAAGGTGCATTTTTTTTTCAATTTGCATTGTCTCAGAGACAATGGCAACAGCTGAAAAATAGAGCTATGGCTCCATATGTTTGCCACATTAGCATATAATGTGCCATCTGGCAAGAGGGGAGACACTAAAGGGAAAATGAATGAGGGGGAAAAGGCTGGTAGATTATTCTGAATGCCAGGCATTTCAATGCACAAGGAAGCAAGATCTCTGATGCTCTTGATCTGGCGACTAGCGACAGGCAGATTTTGTACCTGCTGGTGGTTCATTTGGAGGGGTGAAACCACCCTGCAGACCCTGGCTAATCTTAACCTCCCTCCTCTACTTGATAATGTCAGTACTTAATTTACAAAAACTTATTCTTCTATGAAATGTTTGTTTAATTTCACAGAGAACTTACTTTTATCAGGCAACTCCCCATAGCTTAATTTCGAAAAGTATTATCTGCCCATGGGTAATGCAATGCCGTAGCTACGGGGGGGGGGGCGCCCTAGGTGAAGCCTCCAGAGGGGGTAACTGCGTGTGTTTGTGTGCATGTACGCAAATGTGCGTGGGGGGTGCCAAACTGGGTGACCCGGGTGTAATAAAGCTAGTTTCGCCCCTGAGTAATAATTCATAGCATGTGCCCACTGTTGGCAAAACAGTTCTTATACGTTGCAAGTTCATTGAAACTTCAGTCCCATATCTCACTGGAAACCCATAATCATAGAGCAGGGATGTCCAACCAGTAGATCGTGATCTACCCCGGTAGATTCCCGGCTGATCAAGGTAGGTTGCAGGATCCTTATTGTGTACAAAAAGTGGGAAAAGCTAAAAAAAACTCAGTGCAACCCTTCCCCCAAAAAGCTCATCAACTTTGGGTACTTCCCTCCTAAAAAAAGCTGCGCAACTCTGAGCAAACCCCCCCCCAATGACAATGGGTAGATCACTGCCAGTTTTCTTTTTAAACTGGGAGTAGATCACATTCTCTTGGGAGTTGGAGATGCCTGTCATAGAGGATCTGACATTTTCATTTTCAGCCACCGTGTTCACTGTGGTGACTGCATCAATAACCTCTGGTAAGTATGACAAGTGACCAACTAGGCTTCTTTTCAAATTTGAAGCTGCTGAGGTATGCTGGGGTGCCCTAACAATTGTGTGGCAATCCCCACAGGATCCTCGGCTAAAGGCTGTTTGCCTGCTTGGTAGCGTAGCACCTGGTGTAACTCACCTACCCAAGAAAGCATACCTTCCTTTCCTCACAGGAAAAGTTAGTGACAAGTTTTCTAGGGAGAGGCAGCTTTTCAAGATCTGGCCATGCTGGCGTTCAGGGCACCATCCACCATGTAGTGGCCAAGCTAGTAGTCTCCCTACCTTCCCTTTCCTGCTGGAAAGGTGGGGGTGTACCTCATTGGAGAGGGAAGGATTGGTCAATTAGTTTTTAGGCTGGCTAGCAATGACAGCTAAAAAAGACAGTCACTCACCCTTTAGTCTGCCCATCAGCTTCTGGGTAAAACTCATTGGTAATTTTTCCAAACTTTGAGAAAATCTTGTGGATAACATTCTTCAGTTTCTCAAGTCGGTCTGGTCCAACCTGAGGAACATTATCCACCACAATCACTGAATCAATTCCATCAGCCTCCTGTGGACGTTCTTGCAGAATATCTCCAAGTAATTCTGTGGAAAAGATAAGTATACGAATGAGAGAGACAGCCCACAATTTATTTACAGGATAAAAGAAAACTAATTGGGATATTCTAGGTTTGGTTAGCCATGTGTTTGGTAAAGGCTGAAAGCAGAAGTGCAAACTCCATATTGGAATCAGTCTTCTGTATTTTAGCTATAGAAACTAATAGACCTTTTTTATAAGGATCACAGAATTGTAGAGTTGGATTTCCAACTCCCTGCAATCCAGGAATATGCAGCTGACTGAACCTTCAACCTTGGCATTATAACCATCATACTCTAACCAACCGAGCTATCCTGCTGCTAGAAACATACTGAGTAAACAAAGCAATTTGTTACATGCTTTTCTAAACTTCATTCTCTACTTTGCTGCATCAAGAGCTCATTCTCACTGCCTTTTGTATAACAAGGATTTGCTTAGAAGAACAGTCCCTCATCTGTAGACCATCTAGGGGCAAGCTATTCTTCCCAGTGGCTGCCTCTCTCCTTGAAGTCTGCCACTTAAACCAGGACAAGCAGCCACCACAATGCTAAGCTGTTTTTCTTCCACTATCCACATTTTTATGGAGCTTGCAAACTCAGTTCTCTATATTCTGATGGGGAAAAAATCTACTGGGGCAGAATGATGCTATTACAAATGCTGGTTGCTATCCTTTCATACCACTACAAAAATCTAAGAAAGTAACCTGGCACATCCAGTCTTTCTCCAAACTGAACGCTTTGAACATCGAACATGGCTTTATTTATAATTATAAAGATGCTACAAACCCTTTAATTATAGCAGTTTAACAAGTTTTCCATGGGTTCAAAGAAGCCTTTGTTCTAATCACACAGCAAATCAAGACAAGTGCAAGTCTTCATCCTCTAGTCTATAAATTTGTATGCCCCTACCACAATCTTTCCCTTTACAATAAAATAAATTCACTTATAAAGCATTAGCCTCTAACACAGTATTTCCTATCAGGGCTGCTGAATGCACAAAACAACCAAGAAAATACTTTATTTACTCAAATCTACTGCTCACTTTTTTTGGCCAAATTATGTTGTAAAAATCAAGGTGTGCATTAGATTCGATGGCACATTTACATTCGCCAGCAATTTTTTTTGTTGTTGTTGTTTCAATGTTCTGAAAATTGAGGTGTGCATTAGATTCGATGACGAATTAGACTCAAGTAAATACGGTATTCTAACATACTGATGATTTATACAATCATGGCTTAAAACTAGATATCACTAAAATATTTTATTCTGCACTTACATGCTATAGACATCCAATTTAAAATGGCCTTTTGAAACTTACTTTTCACTTTATTTTTAAAAAGTGTCAGGGACAAATGCCCTTCTCTATGTCCTCCCTAGAGTAGAAGCACATTTCAGTGTGATAACCAGGCAGTCCTCCTGGGCAGCTGCAGCTAGATAGTCAAACACTTTGTCTCCTGTTTTGAGTCAGTTAAAGACAATTTTATTTACAGTCTCTTGCACGCGGCAGATAATGTTTCTATACTTCATTTCAGCTGCTGATCCCACCTCCTTGCTTGGTTATTTTATGTTTTTATAAAATTTTAAACATTGTAAATAATCTCAAATGGTATTTCTGTGAGATTAAAAATAAAGAAACAGCATATTTTAAACACCACAAGCATTTGAGAGTTTTAAGATTGGAAATCTCTTTATAGATTCTATCATTGCCAATGAGACTTAGAACAGGCAAACTCACCTGTTAAGACAACATTACACATATGGCAAACTGTCTAAAGCAGATAAACTAAGAAGCTGCCTTATAATCTAGCTAAATAAGGTCTATCCATCAACAGACAACAGATCTCCAGGGTTACAGGCAGGTGTCTCTCCCAGCCCTACCTGGAGGTAACAGATAATGTACTCCATGTAAACAGGGGCTAGATACTGTCTGTTTTGCATCAGAGATAGTGCATCACTAAAAACTACACTTGCTAGGAATCATAAGAACACCAGAAGTGCCCTGCTGGATCAGACCAAAGTCCCATCTAGTACAGCATTCTGTTCCCACAGTTGCCAAACAGATGCTTCCAGGAAGCCAAGACCCGGGCACAATGGCCTTCTCATGCTATACTGACGCATACTGAACACAAAGCCCTGCATGTAATGGGGCAATATATCTTTGCACCACAATCTGGTGACAAGACACAGGAGAGGGCTAGTGCCCTGTTGTGAGATTTACAGATACATCTGTCTCAACACAGTTGAGAAACAGGGTGCTGGGCAAGGTGGGCCTTGCTGTCCAATCCACCAAAGTGCCTTGCATATTCTTCAGTCTGATATAGACCAGGACCTTCTAGAACAGCCTTTCTCCACACTGGTTCCCCAAATGATGTTGGACTATGATTCTCATTATCCCCAATGAGAAGGGCCAGCAGTCAGGGATGATGGAATACACTGTTCTCCCCATTTAATTCCCCCAAAGCCCTGAGACCTGCGTAAAGCTTCATGGCTGACTGGCGGGATTTAAACCTTGGCCTCCCAGGCCCTAGTCCAACACTCTATAACCACTATGCCGCACTGGCTCTCTAAACCCTTTGATGGGAGCTGGAGTAGGCCAACAAGATGGCCAAGTGAGACCCCCCTCCCCACTTTTCCCTGTTCTATCTCAGAAGGACTATGCTGGAAGCTTGTCTTATGGCCAGGCCACAAAGTCATCTTGCTCACTATGGTCTACACCAGCGCTGCTCTACGTGGTAGTCCATGGACTGGTCCCAGACATTGTCAACTTCACTACAGTGAAGGTGCTGCTCCCTGGCACGCTGGTGGTGGGGACTGCCAAACCACCACATCCCACAGCTTGAGAGGTACTACTCTGCACCAGTATTCTTCAACGCAGGATCCTCAGGCGCCCTTGAAACTTCGGTGGCTGTCACCCTCAGCCAACTCACATCTGTGGTCAAGGATGATGGCAGCTTTAGTCCCAACATCTGGGGATCCCCTCCCCCAGGTTGAAGAATACTGGCCTAGACTGACCCATGACACTGTCTCCGCCATTTCAGGCAGTGGATGTAACCAGCCCTTCCAGGGGACCTTCTGCAAGCAAAGCAGAGGCGCTGCCACCCCTTCCCAAATGGCCACACCGACCCTCCCCCCCCTTTCTTTTAAGGATCACGAGGCTCTCTCCCCCCACCCCCACTAATGTCCACATATTACCCGTCAGCTTCTTCGAGTCCTTCTCTGGGGGAAAACGCTACATGCAAAATTACATATAACAATAAGGGCAATATTTATTTCTACCCCCCGCCTTCGCTCCCCCTCGCAAGGCGGCTTACAAACACGTGTCGAGGAAGAGGCGGAAGAGGCCGCCGCCAGGCCTCTCCCTCCTCCTCCTCCTCCCCCCTCGGCCCACCCACCTTCCTCGTCGATGTTGTCCACGAAGTCCTCGGGGTCGCTGAAGGAGATGCCCTCCTCCTCCTCCTCCTCCTCTTCCTCCTTGCCGCTTCCCTCCTCCTCCTCCTCCTCCTCCTCCTCGTCCTTGCTGGGCTTCTCGGCCTTCTCCTCCTCCTCCTCCTTCTCCTCGGCCTCCTCCTGCTGCTGCTCCTCTTTCTTCGCCTCGCCGCCTTCGGATCCCTCCTGGTCCCCCTCGGGCTTCTCGGCCGGGGCAGAGGCAGGGGCTTCGGGGGATTTCTCCCGCTCCGGCGGCTCCTCGGCTACAGCGGCAACCTCGGGCGGCTCCTGAGGAGGCGAAGGCGGCCCAGCGGCCGGAGGGGGAGACGGTTGCGGCTGCTCCCGACGCTCTCCAGCGGCCTTCTCTTCCTCGCCGGCGCTGCTGCTGCTGCTGCTGCTTCGCGGCTTCTCCTCCTCCGCCTCCTTCTCCTCGCCGCCGCCTTTTTCGGGCTCCGGCTCCTTCTTCCCCTCAGGCTCCTCCGCGGAAGGCCCGTCCGGCAGCTCGGCCTCCGAGTCGCCGTCGCCGCCGCCGCTGCTGCCGCCGCCGCCGGGCTCCCCTCCTCCTCCGGGCCCCTCGTCCTGGGCGGGCAGAGCGGCGGGGGTCTCGGCGGCCGCCGGGCTCTCCTGGGTCTCCTGCATGAGGGGCTGCGCGGCCTTCCCGCTCGCCTCACACGCGCGGCGCACGAACAGGCAAGGCGGCGCGCTGGGCCGAGAAGGGGGGGGAGGAGGGAGGGGGCACAGAGCGCGCAGGCGCGCGCGCAGGGGAGGCGCCCTCTCGCCGGGCCATGTGCGCGAGAGCGGACCCGGCGGCCAGTCTCGCGAGAGCGGGCAGGGACCAACTCGGCAGAGGAGGGGGGGAGGAACGGATCCCAAAAGCGGGGTCTTACTGCGTTGTATATGTTAATCTCCTACATTAATGGGCTAGGACAGGGTTTGCGATCGGTTAGCGCCCAGTTATGCTTTCCCCCTAGGAATTAGGCGTTTCGGTCTTGAGGTACGCTCGCTTCACCCCCACCCCCCTCGTTAGAACAATCCTGGTGGTTAAGTCCAACATGGCGGCTCGAGGCCCCGCATTCAGCCCGCCCTTAGGTGGGGTCGGATGGACCATCCCAGAGGGAGGGGGGAGGTGAAAGTAGTGTCGTGAATAGCGGTATCGTCACCGCGTGCTTCTACTCATATTATTATTGTCGAAATATATATTTTTATCCTCCTATTTTAAATTCTAGACTATATTAATCGTAAGCTGTCACTCTGGAGGAGATAGTAGCAAAGGGGAATCAAGCACCCCTTCAAAAATGACCGAAATGGGTCCAACTGACGAGTCATCCTCCTGCCAGGCGCGTGAGCTGTACAAGTCTTTCCGCAAAAAGGGGGACGGTCAGAGTATGTCAAATGGACACATAGTGGGAAGCCTAAGAATAGGGAGGTGCAATTGATCTAAATCATTTTTTGTTATTATTAGTCGCTTTTTTTCCTAATGCAACCCAAACCAACTTACGACAACATCCCTTATCACAATAAAAAGATATACATAAATTAAACTATAAATCATGTTCGGGTTTTTTTGTTTGTTTGATTGATTTCCTTCGCTATTAATGAGCGCTGCGGCTTAACGAGACCCGCCATAATCAGCTTCTCCGCCGCCCCTTAACTGTCAGCACGATCTCTCCAGTGCCGGATTTACGTATAAGCTAAACAAGCTATAGCTTAGGGCCCCACTCTCTTTGGCCCCCCCCAAAAAAAATAAAGGGGGAAAAACTTATGGCACATTTCCAAAATATTTCACTACTTTTTAATTGTATTTCAGTTCAACAATTCCTTTGATAAAATACATATTTTGTTATGTGCAAATGGCTTTAGATGGCTATTAGGTCCATAAATTACCATATAGCATATATTCAACACAAAAAACAGCGACCATTTGTTGTTGACAAAGGGCAGCTGGAGCTATAAAGGGCCCCATTACCTTCAGTAAGCTTAGGGCCTCATCAAACCTAAATCCGACCCTGAATGCTCCTGAAGAGGACCTGCAATAAATGCCAAAGGGAAATGGATCCTCATGTGCGATGAATTGGGCCCTCTCCAGATTTGTGTTTTATTTGCAAGTGAAATCTGTGGCATTTCCTTGGTGCAGGCTGCATTCTTAACAATGCATTTAAAGCAATGGTAGCAGTTCGAAAGGACGTCAAAGTGCAAGTAGATAAATAGGTACCGCTCCGGAGGGAAAGTAAATGGTGTTTCCATGCGCTGCTCTGGTTCGCCAGAAGTGGCTTAGTCATGCTGGGCACATGACCCGGAAGCTGTCTGCGGACAAACGCTGGCTCCCTCGGCCTGTAAAGCGAGATGAGCGCCGCAACCCCAGAGTCGGTCACGACTGGACCTAATGGTCAGGGGTCCCTTTACCTTTACCTAATACCACTTCAAACAGGCATGGCTTACCCCCCCCCCCCAATTTTTAAGGAAATGTAGTTTGTTCAGGGCGCTGAGAGTGGTTAGGATACCCCAATTCCCCTCACAGCGCTACAGTTCCAATACATGTCTCTCCTTCCATTCTATCCTCACAACAATCCTGTGTGATAGTTAAGTATGTCCCGCACCTTATTTCCCCCCCACCCCGTTTCTGTTTTCCTGTTAAAGGGTAAAGGGACCACTGACTGTTAGGTCCAGTCGTGGACGACTCTGGGGTTGTGGCGCTCATCTTGCTTTATTGGCCGAGGGACCTGGCGTACAGCTTCCAGGTCATGTGGCCAGCATGACTAAGCCACTTCTGGCGAAACCAGAGCAGCGCATGGAAATGCCGTTCACTTCCCGCAAGTTATTAAAAACACAGGGGCATTGCCCATGAGAGACCAGTGTACCAACTTGGATACAGGGAACTTGCCTCTGATACATACAGTAAGTGACTTGGTACAGATTCAGAGCATAAGAGGGAATATTCTTCCTGTCCCCCTGTCCATTGTTTATGGTGTGCTATACTTTTATATGGGACATGAGTGGCGCTGTGGGTTAAACCACAGAGCCTAGGGCTTGCTGATCAGAAGGTCGGCGGTTCGAATCCCCACGACGGGGTGAGCTCCTGGTGCTCGGTCCCTGCTCCTGTCAATCTAGCAGTTTGAAAGCACGTCAAAGTGCAAGTAGATAAATAGGTACCGCTCTGGTGGGAAGGTAAACGGTGTTTCCGCACGCTGTTCTGGTTCGCCAGAAGCGGCTTAGTCATGCTGGCCACATGACCTGGAAGCTGTACGCCGGCTCCCTCGGCCAATAAAGCAAGATGCGCGCCGCAACCCCAGAGTCGTCTGCGACTGGACCTAATGGTCAGTGGTCCCTTTACCTTTACCTTTATACTTTTATATTGATCTGCTTTGTGCTACAAGTCTGCAAGCTGCACTGATGTTTTGCAGAGCTGATACTTCCTTTTACCTTTTTCTATGCTGAGATAAATTTTCACAAAGATATTTTAAAAATAATTTACCCGTAAACTGTAATAATAATCCCTTTCACTTGCCTGGATGGGGGATGGAGAGGTGTGTATTTGTTTGTGCATAGGAACCTCTGACTTATGTGTATCTGCCATGTAGCTTACTGCACAAAGGCAAGGGCCACATCCATTGCTTGTCCACTAACATGTAATCCCTGGATATTGCTAACAAGACAGGGCTGGCCCATCCATGAAGCAAGGTGAGGCAACCGCCTTGGGTGGCAGGATCTACAGAGTGGCCAATGTGGCCTCCAAGGAATGTGTTGCCCGATGCTGCTGTTGCAGTGACAGCATGGCTGCAGTGGTCTCGGAGACCAGAACTGCTGGCAGCCACCTCCAATTCTGCTTCTTGGTGAATAGGAGATCCTGCTGGTCTCCTCTCACCCCTAGAGAGGAAATGGTGGGGGTTACCTCCTGGGGCCTGCATCCATCCGGTGCAATTCAGAGCGGGGCCTTTTCCTATCCTGCAACAGCCTTTGATTCCCACTTCTGTGATGATGTAGACATGCATTACCCACCTTGTTCTTGATGTTGATCTTCATCATCATCACCACCACCATTTTATCTGTATGCCGCCTTTCCATAGTTAAAACAATACTCAAGGCGGCTTACAACATGACAAGATTTACATAAGTTCCAACATAACAAAAGTCATAAGCAATAAATAAAACACATCAAAAAGTACACAACCTGGTACCAAATAGTATGGGAAACAGCCATACTAGAAAAATTAACCAATAAACTGAAACTGGCACGGTGACAAATAGAAGAAGACACCTTCACCCCTGTATGGCTCCCCTTAGAATCATAGAATCATAGAGTTGGAAGAGACCACAAGGGCCATCGAGTCCAACCCCCTGCCAAGCAGGAAACACCATCAGAGCACTCCTGACATATGGTTGTCAAGCCTCTGCTTAAAGACCTCCAAAGAAGGAGACTCCACCACACTCCTTGGCAGCAAATTCCACTGTCAAACAGCTCTTACTGTCAGGAAGTTCTTCCTAATGTTTAGGTGGAGGTTAAGGGGTGATATGATAGCCATGTTCAAATATATAAAAGGATGTCACATAGAGGAGGGAGAAAGGTTGTTTTCTGCTGCTCCAGAGAAGCGGACACGGAGCAATGGTTCCAAACTACAAGAAAGAAGATTCCACCTAAACATTAGGAAGAACTTCCTGACAGTAAGAGCTGTTTGACAGTGGAATTTGCTGCCAAGGAGTGTGGTGGAGTCTCCTTCTTTGGAGGTCTTTAAGCAGAGGCTTGACAACCATATGTCAGGAGTGCTCTGATGGTGTTTCCTGCTTGGCAGGGGGTTGGACTCGATGGCCCTTGTGGTCTCTTCCAACTCTATGATTCTATGATTCTACACAACCAAATGGAAAACAATTTCCACATAAATCATAAAATCTAAAACTAAAAAGACAACATTAATATCAATAACAATTTAAAATGACATAGATAAATCGTAAAACAATTTAAAAAGGGAGCCCTCTCTGTCAAGCAGTAGCAGCAGCAGTCCTTTATGGAGCCTACCAGGCCCTGCCCCAAGCCAGGTGGAGAGAGGGAGGGCACTTCACTTTTCTTCACGTATCCCTTCTTCCTTTGTGGGGGAGGCACCATTTTTTGGTTCGCCTCAGGTGCCAACATGCATTGGCCTGACCATGGTCGCTGGCAGGATATAGAACTGTCACCTCCATCCAGTGCCACTCATTACATACAGTATCACAATAAGGTTAATATGTCAGTGAAATTTCTCCCGTTGCTGCTTCTTCATACCTGGAAAGTTTTATTGAGGCATCTAATCATAAGCCTGCATTTTTATTAAAGCTTATATGTTTAATCAGGGCTTGTATTTTAAAAATGAGTTCAAATTCATAAATGTTTTATGCCAGGCAGAAGACCAGCTGCCTAAGAACCTTGGCAGAATGTTTTTCTCCTAGACAAGGGGCCCCCTGATTTATAGCAGAAAACAATTCTCAAAGTCGTAAAAAGGGAATTACAGGCTGAGAGCCAAGGTTACACTGACCCTACAAATTAAGAGTGGATAAATAGTAAAATGAGCCATATCTTCTTCCTAAGGTTAAGAAGGTCAAGAGCAGTGAAAAAGCAACTGGTCTGGCTGGCAGAAACAGAGCATTTTTGGGAAGTCTTTTCTAAAGCTGTTTCTTCCTTAAACTAAGATCCTTTTAAGATTTCTTTTCCTTTTAAAAGGTTATTTATGTATTAAATATATTAGTTTAAATATAATTATGCAAAGGATTTAAGAAATGCTAGATTCTTATTTCATATAGTTGGAAGAGATCACAGGGGCCATCAGCCACCAGCCCCCCCCTTGCCAGACAGGAGACGCCATCGAGCACTCCTGATATATGGTTGTCAGGCCTTTTGTTTAGAAACCTTCAGATGAAGGAGATCTCTCAATGTTGATGTGAACTCAAAATCCTTGACATATGTTTAAGATAAAAATTCAAGATTAATCATCTGTTTTGGAAGGCAATAGGACAAGGAGGGCAAGAGGTGAGCTGGTAATTAAGATTCCTTGTTGAGACACATGTAAGATATATTACTACTTATTTGTCATTTATAGATAGAAGAATATATAGCTTTTTGATTTCCATAAAAGGCAAGAGGAAATGGGTGTATCTTTTGTGATTGGTTCTAGCAAACAGCCAATAGGAATTTCAACCAGGCTGATTGGACAGAGGCAGCCACAGGAGGAGCAAGGGGGCTGGATTAAGGAAATATAAGTGCTGGCCAGAATGGCAAGAGGTCAGGCCAGAGCTTGGTAACCATATACCACTGTGCCTCATATTTATTTGTCTGACAAATAAATTATTATTTTAATTTCTCTATTGCTGCGTTGAATATTTCATTCCAGCTAAGCGTTAACCACAAGCAGGGTGCTACATTATCAGAATCCTGTTGTGCTCACCTTGAAGCTGTTAAAAGCACATAATTGTGGAATATAACAATAACAATAATGATTAATAATAGCATGCAACTGTAAAGTGCTCATGGTTACCCTGGAGTTAAAAAAGTGCTCTGTGCATTCTTTAGGGAGGCTTCAATCTGGATAGTTTCTTTTGGGTTCTTGGTTCCAATACTTAAATCCCAACGTGAAAAGTTATCTGGAAGTCCTGCTCTGTGAGCCCTGAAGTCTCCAGTCTATGAGAATCTGAGTGGGGTTGTTATTATTTAAAAAACAGTATTTGTATTAAACATTTCAGAGTTACAAAACAAAGGCGGAGATAATGAACACTTAATGAGCTCTCTTGGGTATTGTTTTCTGCAGTGCAGCAGCTTATGGCAATGCAGATCACAGGCTGCAGTCAACTGCATTGTCAAGGCAGGACTTTGGGGCAGAGGTCCAGGGTCCCACTCAGCCCCATAGGGCTGTCTTACCATATTTTTAAGTAACTGAAGTACTTAAAACACTGACAACTAAATGAGGTGTCCCTGTAAGACCATTTTAAGTACATGGACTGATATACACTGTTAATATCAATCAGGACCCCAAGAACTGTTATCGTATTCCCACTCTCAGATAAGGCCTGTGAATCCAGAGTCAGAAAATTACCTGTGCCATCTTATAGATAGACCAATTTCTTGGGGCTGCTGGGAGTTTAGCAGAACTTACTTCCAAGGAAGAACTGAAAAAATTGAATATGGAAAAAGGATGGGCAACATACAGTATAGAGAACTACTGGACTTCACAGACACAATCCTGAAGAAGATGGAAGAAGTTGGTAACCAGGTGACAGACTGGTTGCAATCATACCGTCAATTGAATGAAATAATTAAAGTTGATAATGTGGTTTTATAGAACAGACCTCAGAATTTGAGGAAGATTTGACAGATAATAATGAGAAGTTAATTTCTAAAATGTACAAGTTATTATTAGGAGACAAAGGATAACATGGTGAAAACAGCAATGATCAACTGGGCTAGAGATGTGGGCCACAATAGAGTTAGATTTGTGGGAAATGCTGTGGGAAACAGGATTAAAATTCACAGTCTGATATGCTCTTAAGGAAAATTATTGGTAAATGATTTACAGATGGTACTTGATGTCAATTAAATTAGCAAAAATGTGTACCGTAAGTCACAATCGGGTAAATGTTGTAAGAGCAAAGCTACAGATGGAACTTTTTACCATATGTGGTGGACCTTCAGAGTAGTTAAAGAATAATGGTAAATGATATATAATGAATTAAAAAATATATTTCAGAAGAGCTTTCCAAAGAGGCTAGAGGCCTTTCTGTTAGGAATAATGAGGTCCGAGGTACCAAGTAAACAAATAAATTTATTTGTGTATACCACTACAGCAGCGAGAATCCTATATGCACACAGATGGAGAGAGGAGATAGTACAGTGGTACCTCGGGTTACAGACGCTTCAGGTTACAGATGCTTCAGGTTACAGATGCTTCAGATTAAAGACTCTGCTAACCCAGAAATAGTACCTCAGGTTAAGAACTTTGCTTCAGGATGAGAACAGAAATCGCGTGGCAGCAGCGGGAGGCCCCATTAGCTAAAGTGGTACCTCAGGTTAAGAACAGTTTCAGGTTAAGAACGGACCTCCAGAACGAATTAAGTCCTTAACCCGAGGTACCACTAAACCTACAAAGGAGGAGTGGCAGATGAAATTGATGGAATATGCAGAATTAGCAAATTTAACCAGCAAAATTAGAGAGGAAGAAAAGCTTTTAAGCGGAATGGAAGCTGATATGGAGTAAGCTCAGCAGTTATAGTTTATAATGAGAATTTGAACGTTTAAATAGTTAGAAAAAATAGAATATGCAGCAGGAATGTGAAGCTTTAGGGAGCCATGGAAAGATAGATGGGAACTTGATGGAATAGAATTAAGGATTGATGTAATGTATCTATTTCTTCTTTCATTTTTTCTTTTATTCTTCAGCTCTGTATTTTGTACTTTTATATATTCAATGATGATGATGATGATGATGATGATGATGTGTATTTAGGCACTAGCAGGTGGTAACATTTTGACTTGGTGCTGCTGCAGTTTTTAAGCCCCATCACAAGGTGGCTTGTAACGTGCCATGACACATGTGCAGAGTGAAAAGATCAGGCTTTGAGGCAAACAGATCTGCAAGACTTTCAACGTTGGTTGTTTCCCCTCATCCCTGTTCTTCTGGTTGGGAGAGATGTTCCCTTCAGCAGGCCATGGCTACACCTGAGGAGAGATCATTGCTTCACATTTTCAGCTGTGCACTTCAAGGGTGAGGGGTGAGAGACTCGGTGTTGCCCAGCAGGTAATGGCTTTTCCCACCTGCGCTGCCCCACCTGCAGCCAGAGGAACCTTCAGAAGAGAGCTGCTGCCATGGGCATTATGCGTATGTGCATTTTAATGAGCTAAACGGAGCAATTATGAGTCATGGGGATGTGGGGAGTGTGCATGAATTAAACAATACTTAATTCATTTTTTGGGGCAGCTGTTTTGTTAATGTTGCTAATATTTTATAGATTATGAACGCTGCACTGATTTGTTAATCACAGAACATGACTTTTGCTTTAATTGTGACGTCTAGCTTATTTTTCAGTTGGTGCTTTGTTAACGGTGTTTTAGAGATTGCTTTGCAATTGCTTCGCTGACGATTTTTTCATCAGTCTACATAATTTATACCGTATTACACTGCTGGATGAACAGCTCAGTAGGCAGAGACTCTTAACCTCAGGGTCCTATGTTCGACAATGTTGGGCAAAAGATTCCTGCATTGTAGGGGGTTGGGCTAGATGACCAGGGGGTCCCCTCCCAATTTTATAGTTCTAAGATCTATGCATTTGTGATGTGCTATCATGCTCTTGTTGCTTATTGTTTGTAAGCTGAGAGAGTGAATGAATCTTTGTGTCAGCCATCTGTCATAGCAATAAAACAAAAATACGATATAAAAAGAAAAAAAAATCAATTATATAAAATACATTTCAGGGTTCTGAATCAATAGTCAAATAGTGGATCTTATTCTGATTGCCCCAGCAAAAAACCCTGCAACCTTGTAAGCTGCTTTGGGATTCATTGGGATGAAAAGCGGCATACAAATATAATTAATGAACCTAAGGCATTTCCCCCCCTGCCAGAACTCCTTCCCGGCACCTCTCAGGTGGGCGCCATTGCCATTCTCAGAGAACAAGGGAGGCGTTCATGGTGAGTTCCGGCACCTCTTTTTCTAGAACAGCCCCGAATAACAGATAGGTAGCCGTGTTGGTCTGCCATAGTCAAAACAAAATAAAAAAATTCCTTCCAGTAGCACCTTAAAGACCAACTAAGTTAGTTCTTGGTATGAGCTTTCGTGTGCATGCACACTTTTTCAGATACACATATACATGCATATACATTCTTCAGATACATATATACATACATATACATGTATCTGAAGAAGTGTGCATGCACACGAAAGCTCATACCAAGAACTAACTTAGTTGGTCTTTAAGGTGCTACTGGAAGGAATTTTTTTATTTTGTTTTGAGCCCCGAATAAATCAATCCAAGGAATAAAGTATGCTCTGCTGTTCTCGGACGTGCGACACGTGCGCCGGCCGGGAAGCTGGGCAGCAACTGCTGCTGCTTCTTTCTCCGTCCGCAGGGAGTCCTGCGCGCCGCAGTGGACCGAGCCCCCCGCTCCGGTTTTCAGAACCCACCAGACGCGCGTCTGACCCGCTGCACGTCTGAACGCAGGCTCGGGAAAAGGCGCGGCGGGGCTCAGCTCCAGCAGCAACCAGCCCCTTCTCCCCTGCCTCCTCTTCGCCTCGTCTCGCCCGCCCCGGCGCCGCCTCCCCGGCCTGAGGGGGAGCGAAGGCGGGCGGGAGGAAGGGGAGGGCGCCAGGAAGGGTCCCGAGGACGCCGCCGCCGCCGCCGCCGCCTCCTCCTCACATGACTGCCGAGAGAGAAGGAGGCGAGCCATGGACGAGGAGCCGCCCGCCGCGGGAACGGGGGCAGCCGGAGGGGCCTCAGGTGCGGGTTGCGCTGAGGGGAGTCCAGGGCCGCGCGAGGGGCAAGCGCGGGCCGTTAGCTCTTTCCTGTTTTCCTGCACCGCTGAGGTATTATTGCGGCGGCGGCGGCGGCGGGGGCGGCGGGGAGCCGCTGCTGCATCTCTTGCCGGGGAAGGGGCTGAGGCACCGGGAGGACCTGGTCAGGGCGTCCGCCGCGGCACCTACTTCGCCGACAAGCCCCCACCCCAGGGCGGTTTGCGGGAAGGCGGCATTTCCACGCCGCGCTTTCGCCGCTCTCTGAGAAAGTCCAGCGGGAGTCCTTGCAGTCTATAGATAGAGATATATAGCCTTGCAGTTGGCGGAGTCGGGAGAAGAGGGCAAAAGAGTGGCGTAGCGTGGGGGGTGCAGGGGGGGCCGGCCGCACCGGGCGCAACATCTGGGGGTTAGGGTTAGGGGGCGCAAATCCACGGGTTAGGGGGCTCAAATCCACCGGTTAGGGGGCGCAAATCGACGGGTTAGGGGGCGCAAATCCATGGGTTAGGGGGCGCAAATCGACGGGTTAGGGGGCGCAAATCGACGGGTTAGGGGGCGCAAATCCACGGGTTAGGGGGCGCAAATCCACGGGTTAGGGGGCGCAAATCCATGGGTTAGGGGGCGCAAATCGACGGGTTAGGGGGCGCAAATCCACGGGTTAGGGGGCGCAAATCCACGGGTTAGGGGGCGCAAATCCATGGGTTAGGGGGCGCAAATCGACGGATTAGGGGGCGCAAATCGACGGGTTAGGGGGCGCAAATCGACGGGTTAGGGGGCGCAAATCCACGGGTTAGGGGGCGCAAATCCACGGGTTAGGGGGCGCAAATCCACGGGTTAGGGGGCGCAAATTACTTGCCTTGCCCCGGGTGCTGACAACCCACGCTACGCCACTGGGGCAAAGGAAGCCTTTCTTCCTCCGCTCAGCGCCTTGTTAATCTGCGGTACTCGCTCCCGCAGGGACAGCGGCGGCCACTCAACTTGGGTGCCTTTCAAAGGGGAGTAGACGAATTCCTCGGAGGAAGAAGAGGAGAGGGCGATGGGGGGCGACTGGCGGGATGGCTTTACTCCGCCTGAACAGTTGAAGGCAGCGATGCTTCTGAAATGACCAGCTGCTGGAAACCACAGGAAGGGGAAGACGGCATACATTATTATTATTATTATTATTATTATTATTATTAGAATTTATTCCTGCTATTGGGGGCAGAAAAGCATTGCTTATGTAAGAAACAGTGGCAATTCATAAACAGTTCTTGATGGCCTTGGGAAGACAAGGAGCACCCATGCTAAAAAAATTTTTGTCTTGGTTCAGCCCCTTTATGTATTGTCATGCGGCAGCTTCACATTTTAGTACTCCTAAAGCTACTGTGGGAAATAGTCGTTCATGAATAGTTTGTTTGAAACAGTTGTGGTTATTAATCTACATAGAAGTATTTATATATGTCACTTTATTTCTACGTGGCTATCCTCTCTGCATATGGGACGCAGGTGGCGCTGTGGGTTAAAGCCTCAGCGCCTAGGACTTGCCGATCGAAAGGTCGGCGGTTCGAATCCCTGCGGCGGGGTGCGCTCCCGCTGCTCGGTCCCAGCGCCTGCCAACCTAGCAGTTCGAAAGCACCTCCGGGTGCAAGTAGATAAATAGGGACCGCTTACCAGCGGGAAGGTAAACGGCGTTTCCGTGTGCGGCTCTGGCTCTGGCTCTGGCTCTGGCCAGAGCAGCGATGTCACGCTGGCCACGTGACCCGGAAGTGTCTCCGGACAGCGCTGGCCCCTGGCCTCTTAAGTGAGATGGGCGCACAACCCCAGAGTCTGTCAAGACTGGCCCGTACGGGCAGGGGTACCTTTACCTTTACCTTTATCCTCTCTGCAATATTATTTCTTTAACTAATTAGAGCAATCCTTTCTTTTTAGGGTTACTCAGGCCCACTGAGTTCAATGGGGTTTACCTCTATGCAAGTGTACATTAGTTTGCTGCAGCAAAAGAAGTTGTGTGTTAACCTTAAGGCTAGCAAATTAGCCTTCGTTCGGTAATACTGTACATTCTTCTTCAGGTACCACAAGATACTTTGTAGTATTTCTATACTATGGCATGGGAAATAGTTGTTTTGAAATAGCTTAGGTCATGTTATTTTTTATTATTCTCTTTGAATTAGTAGTATTTCTATAGCTACAGTACTGTGGGAATTGGTCTTTTAGCAATAGTTCCTCTGAAAAAGTTATTCTGCTTAATGTGGAAGTAGAATCTGGCGCTGCTTCTTTTGAAATAGTATTTCTAGCAAATGTGGAAGTCTTTGTAATCTGCTTCATTCATGGAAAAGGCCTGGTAAAACCCAAGCAGGTTTTGAGATAAACATTTAACAGTACAGTTTTTATAGGCCGCCTGACAATGCTTAATGTTCACTTGTGTGAATAATGCCTAGGTATGTTAAGCTAATTGCCGTATCTTCTGCTGCGCGGATTATTCTGTTAGCACCAAAGTGATGAAATGTGCCTTAGGAACCTACTTAGCAATATGCTTTTGCAGCTACGTAGGTCAGATAACTGAGATCTTTATATGCTGAGGAAAATGGATGTCATTGATGGAGGAAGAAGGTATGTAGCTTGTTAGCAGAGCATTTGTTTTGCATGCAGAAAGTCCCAGGTTCAGTTCCTGGCATCTCCAGATAGGGTTGGGAAATTTTGCTGTTTGAAATGCCGGAAAGCCTCTGCCAGTCAATATAGATGGGGCTTTTCCCCCCCAGCTGGAACTTGCCGGAACTAAGTGGACGCCATTGCCATTATAAGAGAACAAGGGAAGCATTCGTGGTGAGTTCAGGCACCTCTTTTTCTAGAAGAATGGTGCTGAATATAGACAATATTCAATTAGATGGACCAATGTGGTCTGACAGCATCCTATGTTTGTTCCCCAAAACTGTTTGGTCAAAGGCTGGAAATAACAGAATTGTGGAGTTAGGCCATCAACCCTGCAATGCAGGAATCTCAGCTAAAGCACCCATGACAGATGGCCACCCAACCTCTGATTACAATTCTCCAAGGAAGGAGAGTCCACGACTTCCTGAGACAGTCTGTTCCACTGTCAAACAGCTCTTACTGTCAGAAACTTTCTGCTGATGTTTAGTCGTAATCTCCTTTCTTGTAACTTGAAGCCATGGGTTCAAGTCATACCCTCCAGAGTAGGAGAAAACAAGCTTGTTCCCTCTTCCATGTGGAAGCCCTTGAGATATTTGAAGATGTCTATCGTATCTCTTCTCAGTCTCCTCTTTTCCAGGCTAAACATACCCAGCTCCCTCAACCGTTCCTCATAAGGCTTGGTTTCCAGACCCTTGATCATCTTGGTTGCTCTCCTCTGCACACCTTGTCCACATCCCTCTTAAGTTGTAGTACCCAGAATTGGATACAGTATTCCAGGTGTCATCTGACCAAGGCATAATATAGTGGTACTAACGTCCCTTGATCTGGACACTATACTTTGGTTGATGCAGCCTAGAATAGCATTAGCAAATACATTTGAGGATAATATATGAAAGTTCCAGGAGGATGGAGCAACTTGCACTGAAAGTGTGCTCAATAGCATGCAAGCCCAAGTGACTCAACATGATTTTCAGACGCGTTTTACTGATTTCTCTGCCCGCCTTTTGTGTGAAATTAGAAGAGAGAAGGAATTCTTGATTTGAATTGTTTCGAAATGCTTATTTCTTGGACTTCCGGGTTAGCGCGATCGGCTAATGGCGGATTCCCTCCGAGCTCTGGAGGGAATCTGCTCAACGGTGGCTGGGTCTTGCCGTGCCGGCGACACGGGGACCCTTTAAAACCACGGGCGCGAATGCCCGGGGACGTGGTGACTCGGCGGGCACCGTTAGCGCCCTCCCGACCCGCGAAGGAGCCTTTTTAAAGGCTACGGAACGGGTGCCGGGGAGCGGCGTGGTGCTGTGAGTCCTCTGCTTCCCCCGCTGAGTGAAGCCGCAAGCCATTTGCCGGACAGCGCTGACTTCTTCCATCTAAAATTCGGACTTAAATTTAAGAACAACAACCCGTGAGTAATTTGGAACCGAACTTTTTAAATTATTTCGTTTATGGATCTGGTACGAGCGGGGGGAAGTGAAAAGAGGAAGTCCGCCTCACCCACATTGTAAACAGTCTAACAGCAAGGATCTGCCAACTAAGGTTGTGAGAAGAGTCGTCGGTTATCTTTGGTGATTGGATAAAAGATATTAATTCCACGGACTTTAAAAGATCAAGTTATCGTGCTGGAGGGCAAGAGTTTATATGTTTTGATTAAGTACCACTTTTCTAGAGACCGGGAGTAACTCGTGAAAGAGCCTGTGGTGGACTTACAGGAAGCCTTTGACAGTTGTCAGATTAGCTGTCAAAGTTTGGAAAGAACTGAAAGTTTTAACTTTAGCCGGTTATTTTGATATAAAGTAACTTAAAGCAAAGGAAGATTGATACAAACAACATTGACTTTTGGGTCGGAAGTGAAAGGAATACTAAGTAACAAGAATCCCTCTAGAGGGGATTCACGGACACTACAAGATGGAAATACGTCGGGAAATACGAGCAGAGCTGCAAGAGTTGGTCGTTCTCATGAGAAAGCTGCAAGAGACGTATGAGCAAGGTCATGTTTGGTCTACAAGCCCTTCAAAGTCGAAACCTACAGAAAATATAGCTACTGAGATGGAAAAGGGCCTGATACTCAAAACACGGGCAGCTGGACAAGAAATGAAACTAAAGAAAGAAGAGGAGGAAAAGACACTTGTTAAACAAGGGACGGCCGAAGTGATACAGAAGACAAATGAGAGCCGAGGACTTATCAAGATGATTTCAAACCCGACCAGAGTGAAAGTTGGACTAGCTGGGATGTATGAACTTAAGAAACAAAGACGGAGCTTCACATTTAAACAACTTGACTTGGTTGAAAAAATCACTGACAGTATTGAGAAAGTACTTTTTCAAGTTTGGGTATTTAACATAAAAGATTTCCAAAGAAGCCGGCTGAGAGGGACTGAAGGGGACTTGAGAGCCTCGGACGTAAGGGCACCGGGCTAAAAAGATAGACTTACGGATTTAGATTTGGGGTGGAAACCGGGGATGGAAAAGGAGGGCTTGGGAGCCCGAAGGGGGCCTGATTTTCACAATGTAGTGTAAAAATCCTCTTTTCTTTTTTTATGTCATTCATTAGTAATAAAATGGGGAATTCGTGGATGGGAACCAGGGACAACCTTAGGAAAAGTATTTTTATTTTGTTTTTGATTTTTTCTGTTCTCTTATCTTTCGTATATATGAATAAGGTATATAGTTTAAGTGTCATTGATTAGACTAAAGTAAATATAACATTGAAATAATGGCTAAAATAAGTGATGATATTAAGGTAAAAACTTGCTGAACAAATATGGGAAATGGAATACAAGAAGGGGAGGCGTGGGGAAGTCTAGAAAAGAAGTTATTGAAAATGGGATTTAAAAGGTGGAATCTCTTTTTCTTTTTTTCTTTTTCTTTTTCTTTTTTTTCTTTTTCTTTTTTTCCCCCTTTTTATGTATGTATTTTTGCTATTTGTACCTTTTAGAAATGATAATAAACATTATTTAAAAAAAAAATAAACATGTTTCTTTCAAAAAACAACAACAAAAAAACCGAAATGCTTATTTCTTGAAAAACGGATTCATCCCTCTACCTGTTTAATGGCCTTTAATGTCCATACATGCAGCACCAAAAGATAATATTCTGCTCATTTATGCTGAAATCCATATCTTTTCTTGATAAGTTACCTCCTGACTCTCTATGAATCAGCTTCCAGTGTCTTGCATCATGCAGGCACAATCCTATGCTGACAGAGCAATCCAAGCATACTTGCTTACTCAAAAGGAAGTCATAATGAGTCCAGCGGGTTTTACTTCTTAGTAAGTGTGTAATAGGGGACGCGGGTGTCGCTGTGGGTAAAACCTCAGCGCCTAGGACTTGCCGATCGCATGGTCGGCGGTTCGAATCCCCGCGGCGGGGTGCGCTCCCGTCGTTCGGTCCCAGCGCCTGCCAACCTAGCAGTTTGAAAGCACCCCCAGGTGCAAGTAGATAAATAGGGACCGCTTACCAGCGGGAAGGTAAACGGCGTTCCGTGTGCTGCGCTGGCTCGCCAGATGCAGCTTGTCACGCTGGCCACGTGACCCGGAAGTGTCTCCGGACAGCGCTGGCTCCCGGCCTCTAGAGTGAGATGAGCGCACAACCCTAGAGTCTGGCAAGACTGGCCCGTACGGGCAGGGGTACCTTTACCTTTTTAAAGTGTGTAATACCATTTCTTAAAGGAAGGATTTGCATCCTTTTCATTCATTATTACGTTGAAGTTGGTAAAGTTATGGTGTCATTCCACCCTCCTTCCAAGGATTTCTGAGCCGCATCCATGGTTCTGCTCATCCTCCTCTTATTCTCTTTTTTTTCCTCTTCATCCTCCCCTTATTCTCACAGCAACCCTGTGGGAGGAGGTTAGCATGTGACTGCGTGAGCTTCACTTCAGCAGGGATTTGAACCCAAGTCTTCCAAGTCCTAATCCGGCACTCTATGCACTAAGCCATACTGACTATAATTTCTTAAACTGTTTTCACAATCTGTATGCCGAATCCTTGGCAACAATTCTCTCTGTTCAAACTTACGGTGCAAATTGGTAAGTGGAAAATAGAAGTGAAGGAGAGTTGCTTAAGGCCACCCAGTTAATTTATGGCTGTCATGAGATTGGACCAAGGTCTTCCTAGTCTTGATTTCTACATTGGCTATTAAAAATGGCTTGGCCAAACAGAATATTCTGAATAATCCAGCTGTTTCATATTGAAGGTTGTTTTTGGCAGAGGGAGTGTGTGATTTTCCTGGCGTGAGGGGAAGCGAAGAATTGCAGAAGTGAGACAGTATGTGTCACTTAGTGAAACTCCATGTAAACTTGTAGGCGGTAGTTTTGCCTTCTGGTGAATTCTAGCAATGCTGATGTGGTTGGGGGTTTCCGGAGTGGGGGGGAACCACCCCCACCACACACAAAACCCCCCTAACTCCTTCATAGGAGGAAGTTATTGATGGACAGTTGTACATCATCCTACGGGATTGTTTACTTCTGGTTGTATGTTGCTTTGAGAGCTTTTTTTTTTAAAAGGAAGCAGGATTTAAAAAATAATAATCTGGTAAATACTTAATTGAGAGTAAACTGTGCTGATTTCTTTGGAACTCACCACCATGTAATCCTGATTATAGCCTCTGTCAATAGATAGAAAGTCACGAGCTGGAAATCTATCTCTAGAATAAGATAGGGAAGAAGAAGGAAAGGAAAGGCTGATGAATGATCCTTCATTATTATGCTCAGATGCTTGGCTCCAAATTGGCAGGGAAACATCTGGTTTTGCTAAGGGGAAATCTAGACTCGCTGCATTATTTGGACCCAGAGTCCCCACCCCCCCCCCATAGGTCACGGCTTGAGATAGTAAGGATGAAACCTTGTCTGTTCTTCCTGGTGGACCAGTCACATTGCTTCCTGAGGAATTTCCCCCCCCTCCCATTCTCTTTGGGAATGTTGATTTGCTGAGGCTGCTATTATGATGCCCATTTTCTATTTTACGGTACCCTTGAATATTTGCGTCTTGGAAAGAGTTTGGCAAATGCAGCAGCAGTCGTTTAGACAAACAGTTTTGTCCGGACCCCGAACCCTAAGATAATTATGTGTTATGCTTGCTTTTATGCTTGCGTAAGTTCTGTCAGGCTCTGTGCCAGATAGCTGGAAAACAGAGTGACGCTTCTCAAAAGCATCATGACCCAAACTAGCTTTTCCTTATAACTGAAATTAGTTTTTCCTTTTAATATTGTGTATAAAACTGATGCAGCCTAGCAGTGTACTGTTGTGGGGCATACATGCGACAGGGATGAAGTATCTCAGCATCATGATCAACAGCTAAATTTGTTGATCCTCCTGTTTGTTGAGCCTTGGTGGGTAGCTCTGAAAGACGGGGCCTTCTGTGTTGTGACACCATTGCATTAGAATTCCCCTGGTGGTGGGTGTACTTGGCTCCATCTTGTCACCATTTGGTCAAGATGGGGCAGTTTTGAGAGGTATTGATTGACTCAGGCTTGTGGTGATGGTGTGCTTTTACAATTGTGCTTCTGTGTAATTTGGTCGTTGTTTATATGAACATTCATTCATTCTTTTAAATTGTTGAGCTAAATCATAAATGGGGGGAATCTGAAGATTAATTGAAACCTGACCTCCTCTTGAGTATGGCATTGGTGTTTCTCCTCTCAAAGTTGTGCAATACAAAGATAGACAGCAGGAAACGTAGGGCTGTTTGGGGTGCGATGTTTTGTATTTGCCTATTTGTATTTGCCTATTTGTATTTTTTATTTTATTGTCTACTACCATGACACTGTTTGAATGAGCTGGCGGTTTGGAAATACTCTTACAAATAAATAACTAGGAAGGCATGTGCGCAGAAACAAGTATAAAACTGTCAGAAAAGTCAGACATAGGCCTGACCTTTGAAGCTTCCAGAGTAGCTCTCACAAGATATATGTGCTTGTAGAAGATAAGTATAAAGCGTAGTGTTGGAGCAAGAACGTGCTCTGACTAGGATTATCTTGATTTCACTCGCTTCCTCTCTTGGCTTCAGTCATCGTGAATTCCATCTATAGCTCCACAAGAACCATTCACAGCCCTATTTATTTATAATTGCTTGAAGTGGAAAATGCAAGCCACAGTTTCACCAGTGTGTATATATTTGCGTTACAGTTAATTGCATTGTGTGATTATTGTGTGACATCTATTGTGCGACAATTCCTTTGGCCATAGGAGGCGCTGAGTAGCGTTGTGTTTTAACATAACGGCCGTGTTGTCCAAGGTCTCCAAAAATGAAAGGGGCCTGCCATTGCGCCAGTCAAAGTATATGCAGCCTGCGATGTGCTCACATGGAGATAGTGCTTTTCAGAAGGAAGCAGTTGTATGTCATCCAGTTCATTGAGGTTTTTGCAACTTAAATAAATAACTCTGCCTGGTTTTGGAAACAACAGTTCATACCAATGGTCTGAGAGCACTGTCCATCCTGGTCTTCTTGGCTGGTGATCCCGGGTCTGTTCACCACTGACCTTTGCCAGCCGGATGATAGATGTGCTTCTGAAGAGCTTCAGAGGACATTGTCCTCCAGACTTGCCATTCATTCCCTGGCAGTGGACTTCTCTTGATGTTATTCCACAACACGTCAATTGAGTCCCTTGAGGGGCTGCTTTGTGAGTTGTGTACTTGGCAAAGGGATTAGTCTTGGCATCAAAGCCTGAACTTCATACTCAATGACTTTGTACTAGGAACTGTACTGCCGGATATAGTAAATATTTGATGTAATAATGAAGAGGCAACTTGTTTATTTATTTCTGTTTCTCTCCCCCCCCCCCCGGTTGTGGGCTATGTAAACTTGGCCTTGATATTATAAAGCATTTTGAAGACTCCCAAGTACAGATAACAGTTCTGGACATGAGCATTCAAAAGGAAAGACTGCTTAGAGTCATATGATCAGCCTGGCAGCTGGTATTATGCTTCATTATCTAAGCATTTTCTGTATTCTAGAGCCAGCAGGACAGATTTAAAGCGCACTCACTCTCTTTTGCAGGCATATCTAATCTTTAACAACTATTCTGTTGTTTATTAGCTATCTAATGCTGATGAGGCTCACAGTGCAGTGGAAGAAAGCTGCCCAAGTAGTAGATAAAACTACATTATTTCTTTGAACGGCTTCCAGTTAGATTCACTTCTTATCTAGCTTTGGACAAACAAGGATGGATGTGTATTTAGGTGATATGACCGTGCCAGAAAAATACTGAAAGGTGAAAATATGGTGTCAGGTGTTTTTTTTTTTTTTGGTGTGTTTTTTGGTAAATGGCAGCAAGTGTTAAAAGAGCCTCATAGCAGAAATGCACTGGTGTGGGCTTCCTTCGCCTGACTGTTGAGCTGGTGATTTCCCTGCCTTTTAGCTAGGGATGCAATGTTGAGTTAACATGAAAACCCGTACTTGGTGTTGGTGCTGACCTTTAAAGCCCTAAACGGCACAGTATATCTGAAGGAGCGTCTCCACTCCCATCGTTCAGCCAGGACACTGAGCCCCATCAAACATGGTAGAACTTGGGTCTGACTACACATTGAATTGTGCCGTTGATTAATTCACAGACCAAAAAAATCAGTCCAATTATTTGATTAACATTTGTTTAATTGGTGACAAATCTGCATCAACAAATTAATGGATATGCGCACTATCAACACCTGATAATACGTTGGCAAAAGTAGAGGGGCCACAACATTTCTATGAACAAAAGCATCTGTTGCTCAGAAGAAAGGATGTGTCAGGTTCCTCTTGTGACAATATGTCGGAGCAGTTGTATTTGGCGAGGAAGGGTGGTGAGGGTGCCCATCAATATTGGCTTTCTCGAGGCATAGCCCAGGGGTTAAGGCATTTGCTTTGTGTGCTGAAGGTACCAAGTTCAACCCCCTGGCATCTCTAGGTGGTCTGGGAATGCCCCTGTCTGAAACCCTGGACAGCTGCTGCCAGTCAGTCGGAGACAGTTAGATGGGCTGGTGGTTTGCCTCAGTATATGGCAGCTTCCTGTGGTGCTGTAAGTAATAGATGTTATCGATAGATTGAAGTACACTCTCCTTCTTTGCATACAGGGCCGTATTCAGCTTCAAGGCAGGGTGGATAAAAATGAATGATTTTTTAAAAAATGATCAGGTTTTTTTTATTTAAATAGGATTTTTTTCAATTTCAATTTTATTTTTAAAATAAAATGCTTTTGGAGGAAAAATCTTTCCAAAGATAATTTTCTGTTTAAGTTACATTATAGTCCAAAGGCTATTTCATCAGGAAATAAGGATTTGTTTTAAGTTTTTCATGTGTGCTAAAACCCCTAAGGTTTTTTGTTTTTTTTAATTGTTCAACCACATCAGTTAACAAACATAGATACATATCCTATAATTCCAGTTACAGATAGGTAGCCGTGTTGGTCTGCCATAGTCAAAACAAAATAAAAAAATTCCTTCCAGTAGCACCTTAAAGACCAACTAAGTTAGTTCTTGGTATGAGCTTTCATGTGCATGCACACTTCTTCAGATACCTGAAGAAGTGTGCATGCACACGAAAGCTCATACCAAGAACTAACTTAGTTGGTCTTTAAGGTGCTACTGGAAGGAATTTTTTTATTTTGTTATATCCTATAATGTTATTGTTTCAGTTAAATAAATTGTTTAAATTGTTACTAAGGAAATGATTATTTTTCTCCTTCCAATAAAGTGCAGCAGAAAAGTTGTCTGAACATAAACAGTTAACTTATTAAACCTCACAATGATTCCATAATTATCTATGTATTTCTAATAGTATAACCAGATCAGTAATTTTTGATATGAACTACACTGAAAATTTATTATTCCAAAAATGAAAACTTCATCTGGTTGTAAATGTTAAGATTTTACCAGCAAGAATGAGTCTTTCTGTAAAAAAAATGATTTAAGTCAAGTCTTACTGACTAGTGATTCAAATCGTGATTTACGGTAAATAGATTTGATTAAAATCAAATCCACCCTGATTCAAGGTGCGAGAGTGTTAATAGATCAAGGCGTCCAGTACCTGTTCACATGAGAACTTCTCATACCTGAGTGGCTTATGTATCATCAGTGCATGAATCTGATGGGATGCCTTGGAAGATGGCCTGAGGGTAAGGAGCAGGAGAGGCAGATTGGGTGTGATGAGGAAAAACATTTGGGTGGAGCAGAAAAGCTCAGGGTTGTGGAAGAAGACAAAACCACAAGTATCTAAGTAAGCTTGTATTTCTTAGGCATGTTTGAAGCTGAAGCGGAATTAAGGCTTTAACGTTTGGGAGGCACGAAGAGTTGTTGCTTGGGGTTTTTCAAAAGGAAAGGCATATTGCAAGTGCATCTCTGGTCCGTGGATCCAGCAAGTGTTAACATCTAATCAAGCCAGGCTAGCTTCCACCCGCCTGGGTGATGGGCCATTAAGATAACAAAGGAAAGGGAGCACTGTGTCGGATGACAAATGGGGGGAGCCCTCCCTTGACTTGCAGACAGTGAGAAGGACAAAAGCTAGAATTCAGAGTAGGGTTTTGGGGCTGTGGTGTCAATTAGAGGCAAAGCAGCAAGCTGGGGAGAGAATCAGAGAGCAATGTTTGATTTCTGTTTGAATCCAAGGCTGTTCCTATGAGAGAAGCAAGACCCCTTCAGGGTGTTAATGCTGTGAACCTCTCCATTGTAGGCTCATGTTGTATATACAGTGGTACCTCTGGGTGCCCCGTTCGCATCCTGAGCAGAACACTGAGGAGATTTCACCCCTCCCATATCCAAGAATCTCCTGACGAGTCTGCTGATTCTCCAGAGAGGAGGAGCAGTGTGCTGCTTTCTACTTATTCAGCTCCAGCACCAAGTCAGTCAGTCAGTGTGTCGGAGAGAGAGAGACTGAGTGTTAGAGATCGTGTGTAGAGATAAGGTTGCTGCTAAGAGCAGCTGCAGACACTCAGTGCAGCATTCATTTATGCTTAGACCTATTTAGCTCTGTATATAGTTTTGTATTATAGTTGTAGTTATAGAATAAAAGAAGATATTCTACAGAGCTGCTCTCCGAGTTGTTTATACACTGCTAGACTCTGCTAGACTCTGCTGTGCGACGACTGTATTGTGGAAGTGAATCCGGTGCTCACAGCTCTAAGCTGTGAGTCCACAGCACTTTGACCTGTTCCTGTGAAGAAGGTGGTCTCTGGAAGTGCTACCCAGCTCGCCTAGCCCAGTCGGGGTTGAAGTGCATGAGTCTCCAGTTGGTGACACTGGCTCAAGGGCGATGCTGACAAACACAACCCGTGTCTGCGTGGGTCGTGATCCGCCGCTTCTGCACATGCGCGTGACGTCATTTTGAGCATCTGCGCATGTGCGAGTGGCGAAACCTGAAGTCACCCATTCCGTTACTTCTGGGTCGCCACGGAACGCAACTTTAACCCGAGGTATGACTGTAAGTGTAAATAAACTTATATCATAAAGTCACCACCATCTTGTTGTTAGCCGCTCTGAGCCCGGCTTTGGCTGGGGAGGGCGGGATATAAATAAATTATTATTATTATTATTATTATTATTATTATTATTATTATTATTATTTATTTATCATCATCATCTCGGCTGTGCCTCATCTCCGAAAGAAAACACCTGGAACCCCTGGAATCTTGCCCTGCTCAGAGATCGGAGTGACATGCAACAGTATGAATGAGTCACAAGCAAAATGAAATGGCTGTGAGAAATTGGGGCTCTACGCAGTGATAGTAATTTTGTGAGAACAGTATTGGGGAGGAACACAAATAAAGAGTACCTGTTGGGATGTATGTGTCCCCCTTTGCTGCAGAAGCACAAATCTGCGCCGGACGTTGCCTTACCCTTTCCTTTCCCCCTTGCACCTTTGCTAGGCCAACTCATTTGGAGGACTGGAGATCTTGGGAGATTTGAGAGGCATTGCTATCAGCTTTGAGTTGCAGTGTGCTTAGTTCATCACTTCACTTGCCATTATTCCAGGACTCTGATAACTTCCAGGAATCTCGATGTGGCGTTGAATACATTTGCTTTCTGTCCGGAAGGGCTCCTTGCTTACAGCTTGCCCGATCAGCATCCTGAACAATGCAGGCTGAACATAGAAGCAATATAGCTTTGCAATTGTGACTTTCTGAAGATGGTGTATGTATGGAGAGCACGAAGCCATAAATTGTACCGGTGGCCTGGTGCAGTGCCTAAGAGTTCTGGCTCTGTGAGTGAGAAGTCCGATGTTTACACTAGGGGTGGGAAACCTTTTTCAGGCCAAGGGCCGCACGCTCATCTGGGCAACCTCCCAGGGGCCACATGCCAGGGGTTGGCGTGGCCAGATGCAAAAGGGGGAGGGGCAATGAATGTTAATTAGGGGTGACATATGTCCAGAACTTACCGGACGTAGCTGGAATACGGCTGTCGGAAACAGTGAACATTGTCGGAGTCCAAGGGCATATGCAGAGGCATTCGAGGAGAGTGTGAAGCAGGCATAGGCAAACTCGGCCCTCCAGATGTTTTGGGACTACAACTCCCATCATCCCTGATTATTGGTCCTGTTAGCTAGGGATGATAGGAGTTGTAGTCCCAAAACATCTGGAGGGCCGAGTTTGCCTATGCCTGGTGTGAAGGGATATGGCCTAGGGAAAGAGAGAGGTCAGGGGAGGGGGTGCAGCCTAGGAAGAATCTTAGGGCTAGATAAAGAGGACTAGACCAGTGTTCCCCATCCCCGTTACAGCTTTCCTTAACTCTGCCAGCCTTCGTTTTTTACAGCATAAGGAGACTAAGTAGTGATGATCTTACAGGATTCGAATAGCTTCACTCCTTTTCACTGCCTCTGAAACTTTGCTATGCTTGTTTGGTGTTCTGCAGAAAGTTTGGGGAAAAATACAGTAGGATCCCTTGTCTGGCAAGGTCCCCTTACTCCCCCCCCCCCCCCGCCGTATATCATGGCTCAAATTCACTGCACAGATGCTGTTTGCCCATATACCCATCTTTTGTATCTGCGCTTGACATTGGAAGACACATTTAGCCAGTAGCTTGCGAGTTGCTCTCCTGGTCTGCATTGCTGGATACAGGGACTTCAGAATCAGGAATAAGCCTGAGCTCTGTCTGAAAGGCAAAACATCCGCTGTACTCCATTGACACAGGGTTCCTGAAGGGAGACCTTGCATTCCAGGGATTCTCCTGCAATAAGAAACAACCATTTAAAAAGGAGGTTGAAACTAGCAACACTCCACAGCAGAGCAAGTGCGTTCACCGTGGTGGCACCTGAGTCACGGAAACACCCGCCTTCTCAGACGCGCCAGAGTTGGGTGCTAGGTCACTTGTAAAGGCTTCTCTCCTTAGACAACCTGCTTTCATTTTATTGAACCTTTTTATTGGCCGTTGTTGGGTTTTTCTGTTTCTTGTCACCTTGCGTTGTGATTTCAGCTGCTGCATCTTGCCTTGAGAATTTCAGATTGAAAGCTAGCCCAAGCATTAATAATTAATTATACCCCGCCCATCTGGCTGGGTTTCCCCAGCCACTTATAAATGAATGATATGGATCATGGGTAGGCAAACTAAGGCCCAGGGGCCGGATCCAGCCCAATCACCTTCTAAATTCAGCCTGTGGATGGTCCGGGAATCAGCGTGTTTTTACATGAGTAGCCTGTGTGCTTTTATTTAAAATGCATCTCTGGGTTATTTGTGGGGCATAGGAATTCGTTCATCCCCCCCCCTTCAAAATATAGTCTGGCCCCCCACAAGGTCTGAGGGACAGTGGACTGGCCCCCTGCTGAAAAAGTTTGCTGACCCCTGATATGGATAAACTCACCTCCCTAAGGGGGGCCAGGAGAGGATGAAGCGGAGATTATTAATTAGGCTGCATTAGTCTTGGTGACATAGTCAAATCAGGGCAGAGGAAACCCTCTTACCTTGGTCTAACTGAGGGTCTGGCTCTCCCACCGCCCCCCCCCCCCGCCTTTCCAAGCTGCATGAAATGAAGTGCCTTCCCTTGCTTTGGGGAACTGTTTTAGGATGCTCATTCACAGCCCAGAGAGTTCAAATAGCAATGCCTTTCCTTCCACAAGCTGTTGTCCTTAGCAGGATCCAAGAATGCCGGGACTCGCTCAGATTCTTGTCTTAGCGGGAGCAAACCAGGCAGGAAATACCGGCCTCTTGGCTGGCTTGCAGCATAAGAGTTTTTGGCACGCGTCCAAGAAGAGCAGCCAGCTTCTTGCTTAGGTGTGAAATTAGGGATCTCCCAGAGTGTTGCAGGGAAGGATTTGCGGAGTCTTCCCTGCCTGCCCAGCTGCTTCGGAAAGAGCGTCCTGAAGGGTGTTCCTGGCTTCTGCTTCGGGGGCAGAGGAAGAAATCAGAAGCCCGGGCTGTTGCTCTCGCAGCGTTTTCCTCTTTTGATTCTCCTCTTTCTTCTAGACTCTGCAAAACCTTCAAGTGATCTGAAGGAGCCGGAAGAGTCTCTGATGCAGACTCCCCAGGGGAACCCGCTGGTGCTTCCCCACACCCTCCCAGAGCTGTTGAGCAAGGACACGGTGCAAGTGGAGCTGATTCCTGAGAAAAAGGGTCTCTTCCTGAAGCATGTGGAATACGAAGTTTCCAGTAAGGTAATGAATGCCACTCGCTGGTGAACCGAAGAAGAAAGAGTGGGGAATCCTTTCCCTGCATTAGTTTCTGTGTTGGGCTGTCACCTGCTTGAAAAGTCATGGGAGGTGGAACATGTCATTGCAAAGGGTTGGGGGTGACTGCTTCCTTTGTTTTGAGATAATGCACCAGTGTAGCAGGAACCATTTTGAAAGAGGAATTCCCTCCTGTCAATAGAAGAGTTGAGGTGATGAAGAATACTCAAAGATATTTCATCCATGCCTTGCTTGTCAATGCCCAGAGGTGTCTGGTTGGCCATAGTTTGCTGGCCTACTTGGTCCTTTGGTCTAATCCAGCCTTTCTCAGCCTGTGGGTCCCCAGATGTTGTTGAACTACAACTCCCATCACCCCTAGCTAGCAAGGCCAGAGCTCAGGGATGATGGGAGTTGTAGTCCAACAATATCTGGGGACCCACAGGTTGAAAACTGCTGGTCTAATCCGTCAGGGGCTCTTGCTAAAAGGGAATTAAATGTTTGAATGTTGTATATCTTGGAGCACTAGCTGCTGGGGAGCCAACAGTAAGGAACAGTTATTTCCTTTGAGCTCTGCATTTCTTGCAGGCATCTGGCTTGACATTTCTGGAAGTAGAATGCTGGGCTAGATGAACTTTTGGCCTGTGTTCTTCTCATGAAGAAATGCAGTGGGCCTGCTGAAGCACTGAAAGGGTTTCCTCCCTCTTTTCCTCCTGTAGCGTTTCAGGTGCTCAGTGTACAGGCGGTACAATGACTTTGTGGTCTTCCATGAGATGCTTCTTCAGAAGTTCCCCTACCGTATGGTTCCTGCTCTTCCCCCCAAAAGAATGCTAGGAGGTACGTCTTGGGCTGCTGAGATGAGATGCGCTTGAGGAGGGATGGTCAGAGTAGCACAGGTTCAGAGGCTCTGCAACAACAACATTATTCCAATTCAATTCAATTCAGACACATCACATCAAAGGGTAGTTTGTGGTAACCAAAGCTAAGAACCTACACAGTGGCTTGAGTTTCCAGGTGTATATTAGGCAAACCATGGTTTGGAGCTGGTTGTGGGATATCCTTTCCCATCTGCTCAGCACTTCTCTTAATAAATCCATGCCTGCCTCCATGGTGTAAGCCAGCCTTTTCAGATTTTTTAGAAATCTGTCAGTGGTTTGTGAATTCAGACGTAATAGCAAACTGTGAGGATGACTTCAGGTGGAAAGCCCAACCATGGTTTGGCATTATGTGTGAATTCAGCCATCATGTCTGGAGGGGAAGCTAAACCAGCAGTAGAGACCAGCAACTGGCAGGCAAACACAATGCCGTAATTTTGTCCAAGTTCAAAAGCATCTTTTGCCTCCGGGGTGACTCAGATGTTTCTGTGCTACAGATCCCATCATCTCTGATCATTAGCCATGATGGCTGGTGCTGATGGGAGTTGTGGTATCCTAGATTTTGCTGAACCACATGTTAGCTCCCTCTGAGCTATATTCTTCGGATTGTCTAGGAAATCCTATATTGAGAGAACTCCAGTTTTAACAATCACTTATGCAGGTGAATAACACATTCTTAAGAATACTCAATTTGCATGATTTGTTCTGAACCCAGAGTTTGTGTTTTACATGATTTTCTGCCCCCAACTTCTTACTGTTTTGATAAGAATGCTGTATGCTTGAGAACATGAGAAGGAGGAAGAATTCTATGAGGAGCAAGGAAGGTCTTCATGCTCCGTTTTGGAGTCTCTAACTGTGTACACACTTTACCTTCAAAGCACATTTGAAGGATATTTTATCCCTCATAGAGTTACAGTTCCCAGCGACCTTAAGCAAATTGGTTTTATGTCTAAACAGAGGTGGTAGAGGAGGTTCTTGGGGCTGGAGGTTTATTTTTTTTACCCTGCACCGTGTTCCTTCTCAAAGCTGACCGAGAATTTATCGAGACGAGGCGACGCGCATTGAAGCGCTTCATTAACCTGGTGGCTCGGCATCCTCCGTTCTCAGAAGATGTGCTTTTGAAGCTCTTCCTCTCCTTCAGCGGGTCGGTGAGTACCATGAAGCTGAACAATGAAAGATTCGGGGTTAAACTATGGAACTCTGTCCTGCAGGAGGCAGGACCAGACAAATTCATGGAGGAGAGGGCTGCTGATGGCTATTAGCCAGGATGGCTATGGTCAGAGGCAGTAATGCTTCTGAATACCATTTGTTGAAAACCAAATAATGGGCGACTGATCTTGTGCTCGGTTCCCGCTTGCCGGTTTCCTAACAAGCATCTGGTTGGCCACTGTGAAAACAGGATGCTAGACTGTGTGGGCCATATTGGCCTGATCCAGCAGGCACTTCTTATGCTCTTACTCCTGAGTAGTGCATTACAGTGTATGTTGGATGCATCTGTTCTGTGTGGACTAGGAAACTGCTCTGACTAACCTTTGTCTAATTGCAAGTACCGTATTGGCCCGAATATAAGCCGCACCTTTAAAATTCAAGGGGGGGGGGGGAGGAAAAAAGACAATACCTGAATACAAGCCACTCCCTTATAATTCCACATGCACTTACACCTGTTCCATTTTACCGTATGTCTGTTTCAGCAGCAATACCGTAAAAGCCCATTTTTGTAAGGTCATGAATTTAAGCCGCACTTTTTACTTTTCACGGTCAGAATTTGGGGGCGGGGGGGGAGTGCGGCTTCTATTCAGGCCAATACGGTATAATATTGCTAACCAAGGGGAATATAGAATAATCTTCCTTATAGCAGAGGTGCTTTTGGATGTGGGCCATTTATATGGTCATTCAGATCTGGTTTTTCCCCCTGGTATGTGCATTTGGCATGTTAGCTTCTACACCTTTTCAGTCAAAATGTTCATTGCTAATCTGCCGCTTGCCGTCCACACCAATGGACAGAGTTTGATGGGATATATCTGGACTGTGTGTCTCCTCCACTCGCCCAAACTACCTTTTCCATTCTGGACATGGGCACATGCATTTAAAAAACAAATTCCCAGGAAGTGTGTTCAAGCAAACATTGCCAGTCTTACCTAGCCATTCATCATGTTTCACAAAGTGCAAAATGGAGGCTTGTGCTTTGGAGGGTTGTGTGTTAAGAGTTGGTGGTGTGCACATTCCCTAAAGGAGTTAGCCAGCATTATGGCAGAATTAAAATGACTTTGAAAATGGCAGAAGGGATGAGTGCAGGGGACAGAGCAGTCTTTGCCAGCCTGGTGCTCTCCAGATATTTTGGACTGCGACTCACATCGGCCTTAGCCGGAGAGCACCGGGTTCCTGGAAACTAGGACAGAGGGGCCCTGAGGTCTGTGATGGAATCTTGCCTATGGGTTTTATGAGGAATGCATTTTTTATTTTTAATAATGGTTCTATCCAAGACATTCCAAAGATTCCAGAACAATAGAGTGGAGATGCTGTTGCACATTTCCAGATTTCTGTTTTGGCAACCTGGAGGGCTGGAAAAATGCTTTTAAAGGGGAGCTAAGATTGTCCACAAGGTCAGCTTTGCAGCAAAATCCATGGGTTATATGAAATAGAGGCACTCTCGATGGCATGTCTCTTGCATTGATCACTTTGGATTGTTTCCAACTAAGTCCTGCCTAGAGTAGATCCATTAAAATTACAGATCCTAAGATAACCATGACCACTAAATTCAGTGGGTCGGTACTGAATGGGACTAATACTGGATACAACCCTTTTGAGCTTCATTAAAATACCTTTCAGAGGGTCTCATAGTTTTAAAGTTGACAGTTCTTAGTATCCTCCAGTAGTTGTTTGGAGTGATTTCTAAAACCCCTTTTGTGTATCCCATGCAGTCTGCCTTAAAATGCTTGCCCCTTCTCTCAAACCCTCTAGCAATGAACAGACCACACACTGTTAAGTAACTTTAAAAGCTTTACTTACTAAATCCAAAGGTCTGATTCATGCATTGTTCTATGCAGCAGTAAGGAGAACACAGGTAGTTTACTCTTGGGTGCAAAATACAAAATATAGTTTCAAACATGTGGGCTGAAGTTTGAGCATGTTCAGACATGTCCATCCTGGTCAGTTACATGGCATGGAGAAAGTAAGATTAAAAGGCAGAGAAGCAGCTTCACTTCCTCCCTCAGGAAGATAAGGGGGCATGGCCTAGTTGAGTCTAGGAACAGACCTCTCTGATCGTTTTTTTAAAAAAATAATTTTGCATTTTCTATTTTATATAAACAAGCAAAATAAAAACATAAACATATAATCCCCTTTGACTCCCCCCTCCATTATAGATCTTAATATAATGATTGTTCCCTTTGCATCTCTTTCATAACTCTATTCTTATAAATCCTTTATCATTCCGTAGTTCAAATTTTTGCTACAAGTTTTCTGTCAATCCTACCAATGTGTGTAATTGTTTACAATAGTTTTTCAAATAGATTATAAACTTTCCCCATTTTTTATTAAAGACCTCCTCTTCCTGGTTTCTAATTCTTCCTGTAAGTTTTGCCATACAGGCATAGTTCATCCATTTTATCTGCCACTCTCCTTTGGTCAGAGTTGTACAGTCTTTCCATTTCTTGGCTGACAGAATCTGCGCAGCCGTAGTCACGTACATGAATAGTTTCATTTGTTCCTTTGGGATCTCTGGTCCTGTAACGCCTAAAAAAGGGCTTTTGTTTTCTTAGGTTATTTTCATTATATATCATCTCCCAGAAGTCTTTTAGCATCTTACATGACCACCACATGTGATCAAAAGTACCCTCTTTCTCTTTACATTTCCAGCATGTTTTAGACTTTGTTTTATACATTTTAGCTAATTTACTAGGAGTAAAATACCAATGATGCATCATTTTCGTATAATTCTCCTTCAAAGTGTAACATGAGACCTCTCTGATCTTAACGCTTTCATGCACTAACTAGCAGTTATACATAGTTATGCTTGACTGCAATGTCCCACATGAAGGCCTTTCCTGTTATTGGATATTCAAATGTATTGTTGTGCCAGAGCATAGAAGGTTCACTCTTGAAGAAGCCAGACTGGAATCGGAGTGCTCTAAGATACAGGGCTGTGGCATTCAGCAGGAATCTGGCGAAATAGTTGATTTGGGAAGAGGGTGTTTTGCAAGCATAGCCAGTGCCAATACTTTGCAAGGTCAGACTGCTGCCTGTCTCTTATGGTGGAGGGAGCAGGGAAGCGCTGCAGGTTTCCTTCCCGTAACAATCTCGGAGCTGGCCTTGCTTGGCAGAGTTGCTTTTGGTGTGTCAGCTTGCCCCCCTCCCCCACAAGAGGCAATTAATGGTTGGGACACATGTTTGCTTTGCCTAGAGAAGCAAAACACACTGGCGTGTTCAATAAGGTTGTGCAGTCACAAGACACGGACTGAGGGTAAGTCACCTGATAACACAAACACACGCACTCTCTCTCTCTCTCCCTCCCTCTGAAACAAAATCTGTTTCCATTGCTTTTCCAGGATGTGCAGAACAAGCTGAGGGAGTTGGTCCAGGGTGTGGGAGACGAATTCATGACTTGCAAGCTCGCAACTCAGGCCAAGGTATTTTGTCTCATGTAGCTGGAAAGTCTCCTACCTGCTTAGAAACAGCAGTGGTTTTGTTTGAACAGGAAGCTCCCAAAGGCTTCTTTTGTAACAGCAAAGAGAGGCGCTGGCTGCAATTGCGCTCATTTAGGCTGCTTCGATCCCACTGACTTTGGCATTTCAGGAGCTCAGCCGTGTGTGGAAGGCTCACACCCACTGTTTGCAGCTGACTCCTGGCTCTGATTGGGTGAAAGGGGAGGAGGAAAATGGTGGTCCAACAATATTTATTAACTATGTAGCACCTGCACTTACACAGTGTACAAGAATATATTAACAACAGACTCTGCTTGCAGTTTTGCAATCTACAGCACACTTTCTAGCAGCTAGAGATAATTAGCTGGTTGTCTTTGTAAAGGGGGGGGGGAGTGTCTGTAATGGCGCCATCTGCTGGATCAGAGCGATCACTACAAGGTGGACTACTTTTTCCAGTTAACATTTAGGGCAGGCATAGGCAAACTCGGCCCTCCAGATGTTTTGGGACTACAATTCCCATCACCCCTGACCACTGGTCCTGTTAGCTAGGGATGATGGGAGCTGTAGTCCCAAAACATCTGGAGGGCCGAGTTTGCCTGTGCCTGATTTAGGACCAAGCTATAAATGTGGAATGTGTTTGGTTGGATCTCCTGTCTCCTTAAATGCATTCTAAAAGGAGCTGTGTTGTGGAGTGATGGGGAGCAGATCGCATTAGGGCTATTGCAGCACAGGAGAGGGGGTGCTTAATCCTCATGGCTGTAGCACTTTCCCCAAGGACAATTTTTTTTACTGCCCTTTTTAGTACCGTATATACCTGAGGGTGGTTTGCCCTCTTAGGGATAACATACAGGTTCACATATGTTATTGCACGTATGGACCTGTGTGTTTTCTCCACTGGGGTACCTAGTAGGCTGCTAGCCACCGTGGCTGTGGTCTGCCTCCACAGTCAGAGGCAGAATGTTTCTGAATACCAGTTGCTGGAAACCACCAGGTGTGCTGCTGTGCCCAGGTCCTGCTTTGGGGATTCCGATAGGCACCTGGTTTGGCCCCTGTGAGAACAGGATGCTGGACTAGGTGGATCACTGGCCTCATCCAGCAGCCTATTCTTATGTTCTTACAGGAGCTAGAGGAGTCCAGTTGGCATCAGGAAAATGGCACAGGGTAGGGAGGATTAACCTTGCCCTCCTCAGTTCTGCATTTTTGATACAATTGGAGCCCTGCTGCTCACTTTTAAGAAGATGGGAAACCCAGTTGCAGATCTCCCACCTTGCCTTGTTTGGTTGTCTGGTTTCACGATCCCCAGCTCTATTGCAACCCTGGGAAATTTTGCAGGAAATCATCACTTGGGCAACACACCCGCCCATTTTTTGATTCCTGCTCCACCTTCTTGGAAAAAAAGTTGGATGCTTTTCACCCTTTTGTGATCCATGTATTGGCAGAGCCCCAGCTTAACTTTCCACACCTCCCTATGTTTGCGACACTGGTAGCTGGGTGTGTGAGCGTCTGCTTGTAATTCCCTGCTTATCGGAAAAGTGGGTCGTGTGGAGTTGCAAAGAGATTCCTAATTGACATACATGCTGTCTGAGCTTGTAGGCAACTTCTCTCTCTCTCTCTCTCTCTCTCTCTCTCTCTCTCTCTCTCTCTGAAGCTCTTTTGTAGGACCGGTTGTGAACTAATTTGTGTTCCACTCTAGGATTTCCTGCCAGCTGACATCCAGGTCCAGTTCGCTGCCAGCAGGGAGCTGATCCGAAACATCTACAACAGCTTTTACAAACTGCGGGATCGAACAGAGAGGATAGCCTCCCGAGCAGTTGACAATGCCTCAGACCTCCTTTTGTTCGGGAAGGAACTAAGGTGAACTGGATTCGACTGAACTATCTCTTTTCCAACCTCAAACGCAGGATAAACTAGATGAGATGATGGAGATCTGTCTGGTCACTTTTTACATGATGACAAATTGCAGCTGTCGAGGGGCCCTGATCTGTTTTGGGACTGTGGTGCTGTGGGGTGGGAGAGTAACTATTCCCCTTTGCACTGTTTTTCTGAAACAAATCACATCTCCCCATCACCCTCACCCAAAATCTGTTTGTCCCCTTAAGCTCTGTACACAAAGGTGTTCCCTAGGTGCATGAATGTTTCCCCAAATGGGGCAGATAGCAACTTCTTTAGAGGGTGGGACTGGAGTCATAGAAACTTGGGGAAATGCTGCAGAGAGAGAAGGTGTTGCTTTCCTTCCTCTGTGCTGCTGCCCTGATCCACATCAAGTGCCCCACTGCTTCTGTTTGCCAGCATTTGAAGAAATTCCACAACAGGTGACCTTTATCTCATCTGGTTTGATTCTTAGTGGCAGAGGCACGATACCTTTTTGCAAGAACTGTGTGTCTGTGTGAGCTCACAGTCCTGTTCCATGCGGAACTTTGGAGCTAGTCTCCCACCTTTTCTGATGGAACATGAATAATCTGAAGAAAGGTGTGTTTCCTGATCATTGCATGCTCCTTAAAAAGGCTAGGACAGCTTGAGTTTAATATACACAGAGCTACCAGGGAAGACTGGAGAGTGAAATTGCAATAAGTGGCTGCCCTCATTGTGGCCACACGGGGCACTCCGTGCACCAACTGATTCAAGTCTTTCTTTCAGCTGGCTGCTATGTGTTGCCCTATGTTAGATCTGAACAAGCCTTAATTTTGCAGATGGGTACAATCACTGGCGGAGAAAAGAGGTGTGGTGGGTGCGGCCCGCCCCAGGTGTCATCCCTGAGGGGGGCTGACATCGCTGCTCTGCCCCCCTGGGCCGCTCGCAGCACCCCCCGGGACACTTGCCGCTCGCCGCAGGCAGCAACCCCCTAGGATGCTCACCGTGGGTGGCACCCCCCTGGCACACTCGCCATGGGTGGCACCCCCCTGGGATGCTTGCCGCTCGCGGCACCTCCCCCCAGGTGCACAGCATGAGCGCCGTTCCAGGTGCTGGAGCAGCTAGCTCTGCCTCTGGGTACAATCACCATGGCTGTGTAAACATTGTGATTCTGTGATAGTACTGTCCAAGCACAGGATTTGATGGTGGGTGCAGAATTTGGAATCTGCTTTCATTTTGTTTAAAGCAAGTTTCTAGCACCTGGGGGGGCGGCGGGTTGCAATGATGGGCTTGGAAGTGTGTAAACAAATTAATCTATACACATTTTGCTCAGTTTGCAAAATGTGTGCAAGTGGCAGGATCCTGTTTACGTTATTGCAAAATGTTGGTTTTCGTTTTTGATCCAGATCACAGGCAACTCTGACAATGATCACTGATCACTTTATCCTCTGTAGCTGTCAGCTGCAGAAGAAGAGGGTGTGCACTGGGGGTGGGGTTGGGGGAAGGGGCTTGAGTTGCAAAGCATAATGAGGGTCTAGTTAAAGAAGAAAACAGAGCTGTCATTTGGGACAGGGGACCCTTGGGCAGCCTGTGGGCTTTGTGGAAGTCTCTTCCTAGACCCTCTTGCATGCTTCTTTTCTTCCTGTAGTGCTCTGGGCTCCGACACAACCCCACTCCCTTCCTGGGCTTCTTTGAACAATAGTGCTTGGGGAAACCTCAAACAGGCCCTGAAAGGCCTTTCTGTCGAATTTGCACTGCTGGCTGACAAAGCTGTTCAACAGGTGAGCTCCTGCTGCTTCTTCTTTGAAGGAAATGGGCTTTGTAGTTGTGCCTCTCTTTCCCCATAGCACTCCCCCCCCCCCAAATATCAAAATTCAGGGCCCTGCAGGATCGGACCTGCAAACAGCCATGTTTCTGGTTCATAGGGGTACTGGTTATCATCTGGAGGGGTCAGAAGCAAGTAGCACAGCCCAGAGCAGGCAGGTTCTAAAAGGCCAGTGGCCCAGAGAAAGGAAAATGAGGCACTGGAGTCATAACTTGAGCTCCACACCCACCCACATTTGCGTACCTGACACTTCTCCATCTACTTGAGAAAAGGAGGAGGATCTGTGCCCTTTTGTGACCTATACATCACTGGAAGGAACCCGACCTAAATTCTCCATGCCTTGCTGAGTTTGCAGCACTGTGGTGGTTTGGTGCATGTGCATGAATATGTTTAAGGGGGAAGGTGCTGATTAACTGAAGAGTGGTCTTGGCACACACGCGCTCTCTTCTCAATCACTCCTTTTTCTCTCTGAACTTGGGGACACTTTGCTCCTCTCTCTTTCTGCTGTGAAGAGTCATCTGTTTGCTTTGACAGCCATCTGAAGCTCCTGTAGAGCAGCCAGCCTGGCTGACAAATGCCTTAGAGTGGGGATTGCAGTCGGAGGGTGTGGTTATTATATAAGGCCGGGTGTGCCCCTGATGGCTCCTCAAACCATCCGATTCTGCCTGGCTGATGAGCTAACTGCACAACAGTTTTCAGTCATTATTGGTGTGGCGCTGCAGAGTGTCAGTGGTCTGCCAGGTCATCCTCTTTGCAACCCCAGTGGCTTAAAGCAGTGTTTCCCAACCTTGGGCCTCCAGCTGTTTTTGAACTACAATTCCCATCACCCCTGACCACTGGTCTTGCTAGCTAGGGATGATGGGAGTTGTAGTCCAAAAACAGCTGGAGGCCCAAGGTTGGGAAACACTGGCTTAAAGAGCAAGGCATTGAACCCTGTTTCCAGATTCCCAGTCGGAGCCTCCTGGCTCATCACTTCCCTTTCTCAGGCCCTGCTTAGATGGACAGCCTTGGCATCTAAGTCTGTTAGCCCAAGGCACTCCCACTGTAGGAGACTGGAGATGTTGGGACAAGTGACTTGGAAATGTCTTTCCCTGTGTTCTGTGCCTGGATGGACTGCAGCCCAAGTCCACCCTGTTTCTTTCACTCATTTGCCCTTCTGCTTTCTAGGGTAAACAGGAAGAGAATGATGTGGTGGAGAAGCTGAACCTTTTCCTGGACTTGCTCCAGTCCTATAAAGTAAGCCCTGCTTTCTCTCTGCCAGTGTGGGAGTGAATGGCTCAGAAACAGCTGTGTGTGTTTGCTTGAGGGCGTTACACGAGGCTTAATGGAAAACTATCCAAGGAATGAGTTGGGAGGCCAAACTAGACATTTGGGAGGTTCTGGTGGCAAGTTGGGCCTTTTTCAGGGCTGTGTGCTGGTCCTGGGAGGTGGAGCAGGGTAGGAAATACGGCCAAGGTTATTTTCAGTTTCAGATCATCTCAGTTTAGTGTTAGGTTCAAAACCAGGAATCCTGGTTTACACAAACTATGGTTAGTTGCTAAACAAGCCAACTTCAAACCATAAATTATGACGATGTCTTGTTTTAACTAACAGTTGTCTGTTTTAAACAAGGGTTCCTGGTCTGCATGCAACATTAAACTGCGGTTCTTTGAAGCTGAAAGTAATCTCTGTTTTGCTCTGGGTCAGAGGCTTGTCTAAGTATTGCAAAGCCATGGTTTAGTGTAACATGTGAACCAGCCCCTTATCCTACTCACATCCATGTATCCCTAAGATTTTGTATGATGTATTTTAACTTCCTGTGGTGTTTTAATTCACTATGGGAGCCAATTATGTCTGATTAGTGGGGTATGAATGTAGTACATCCCCCCTATTACAGATGGGGGGGGGGATAGAGGCTGAGAAAAGGTGTGTTGCTTAAGGCCCACATAGTGAAATGGTGGCAAATATGAGATCTGAATGAAAAGTTTCCCAGCTCAAGAGATCTGTTTCATTCTGATATTGGGAAGTGATGCAGGTAAACATTCAGACTGTGCTGGCAGAGAAGAAACTCTGCTGTGCTCATTATTTCCCCCCCCCCCCGCGTGCTCATTATTATTGCCCTTGAGAACCTCCTGTGTCTCCAATTCTACCTGCTAGTTAACAAACCTTTTTTTTAAAAAAAAGATAGTAATTCTTTTTAACTTCTTTAAAATTGACTGCATCATAAAAATAATAATTATTTCTTGGAGCAAGATAGGCCAAGTTGGTCTTTTTGCAAATCTTTTTATTAAGCATTTTAGATATATGGCACGAAACACAGAGCATAAAATACAAAACACACACACACACACTGCTGGCAGCGAACAGTTTCCTGCAGTGCATTTAAAATGCAAACTGGAGAGTCAAACAGTAAAAGCCAAGAGGTGGTAAAACTCAATATCTACAGACCAAAAGCCTTTTTGAAACAGGGAGGTCTGTATGCTGCAGTGGAAGGAGGTCACCCTGAAAGATGGCATCTCTGGGTGCATCCACAGAAAAAGCCCTCTCCATTGTTCCAACCAAAGAAGGGTTTGGGATGGATGAGGTCTTCTGAATCCTTTAATATATGGGCAGGCTTATATTAGCATTGCAGAACCTTTTATTTTTAAATCTTTTTTTTTAATCAATTCTCCTGTGCTATCTTCCCAGCATGTTCTGTGGTTCTCTCTCCCCCCCCCCCATTTTTATTTTTTATTTTGATAAAGTAATAATAATAAAAAAGAACAAAAAAATTCACCCCACCACTGAGACCATTCCATTGTAACTATCCAACCTCCCAAAATTTCAACACCTATTGTGATGGTTCGTTCCCTTTCTGCTTTAACAGTACAAATTCTAAAAACACCTTCTATATCTCCTCGAAATCATTTCTCCTGTGTATTCCCCATCTTACCTTAATGGCACATGTTAATTCATCATTAATATCAATATCCCACACCTCTTTATACCACTGTTATGTGGATCTGAGCTGTATAGAAAGCATCCTCCTTTACAGGATGACCTGACTTTTCTCTCTGTGATGTAGGATCTTTGCGAGCGGCACGAGAAGGGAGTTCTGCACAAACACCAGAGAGCCTTGCATAAATATAGCATGATGAAGAGGCAGATGATGAGTGCCACAGTGCAGAACAAAGAGCCAGAGTCTGTGGAGCAGCTGGAATCCCGAATAGTGGAGGTACAATCTCCTGCTTCTTCTCCCATTGTATTTATTTCTAAACATTCAGAGCTTTGTGCATTCTATCCAAACAAGTGTCTCGCCCACCTGGCTGTGGGCAGTGCCTTGTGAAACTCTTGCTAGTCAAGATTTCCAATGGTTCAGAGTGGTTTTGGGTTTTGGTCACTTCAGTGTCTGTGCAAAATAGGGAAATGCTGCTGGGCTGGGTGAAAACAAAGACACACTCCAAGTAGTGTAGAGTTACCTCTTTGATTTAGTTGTGGATCATGTGTACTGACCCTAACAACACCTGGAGCGGTATACATGCAATATGTTAAAAAAGGAAAATGGTAAAACCATCTAAAACTCCTGCTAAAGTCTCTAAGAACATCCAGGAATCAAACATTTCCAGGTTAACAAAAACCAAACAGGTCAAACCAAAAAGTAAACTGGATCTGACCATCAACGGCATGCATTTGCTCACAAGGCCAGGTTGTAGCTTGGTGGAAAGCCAGAAAAGATTGGGCTAAGCAGGCTCCTGTTGACAGAGCACCCCCAAAGAGAAAGCACTTTGTAAAAGACGAGACGTGGAGCTTTGTCCCTAAAAGACATAGAGTCTCATAGGGGATTAGGTGCTCCTACAGTCCGGATCTGGGGAGCCTGGGAAGAACAGGAAGCTGCTTCAGTGGAGCAAGGAAGGGGATAATAGGCTTTGTATGGCCTGACCTGGTCAAGAAAAAAAGCCATCTGCTTTTTTCTTGCTGCCCCCTGCACTCTCAGTTATGTTTGTATCCTGCTGTATATGTGAGTCACTGACAGGTTGGGCAATAACAGCCTCCCCTTGTTGATAATGACTTGCTGCCTCATCTTTGTGGTTGCTTACAAACCTCTGGGGCTCTTGCTGTTGTGGGTGCTCAAGCTCCAGAAACAGGGGAGCTTAAATCGCCCCATTCTAGCATGAGAGACAACTGTTGAGTTACATATATTGCATCCACCCTGCCCTCTGTGTCTGCTTCAGGAGCATCCCACCAATCTCTCCTCTTCTTTCACAGCAAGAGAACGCTATTCTGACTATGGAGCTGCGGAATTACTTCTCTCTGTATTGTCTGCACCAAGAGACCCAACTGATCCACATTTACCTTCCTCTAACATCTCACATCTTGGGGGCTTTTGTCAATTCACAGATCCAAGGTCACAAGGAGGTGAGCGCTTTTAAAAATAATTGCTGTTACAGTCGTACCTTGGATCCTGAACGCCTTTGTACATGGACGTTTTGGCTCCCGAACGCTGCAAACCCGGAAGTGAGTGTTCCGGTTTGCGAATGTTCTTTGGAACCCAAACATCCGATGTGGCTGGCGCAGCTTCCAATTGGCTGCAGGAGCTTCCTGCAGCCAATCAGAAGCCACGCTTTGGTTTCCGAACAGACTTCCGGAACGAATTTCATTTGACTTCCAAGATACGATTGTACAGTGGTACCTCGGGTTACATACACTTCAGGTTACAGACTCCGCTAACCCAGAAATAGTACCTCGGGTTAAGAACTTTGCTTCAGGATGAGAACAGAAATCATGCTCCAGCTGCATGGCAGCAGCAGGAGGCCCCATTAGCTAAAGTGGTGCTTCAGGTTAAGAACAGTTTCAGGTTAAGAACGGACCTCCAGAACGAATTAAGTACTTAACCCGAGGTAACACTGTATTACTTATTCAGTTGTTTCTCACAGGAGCCCAGAATGGAAAACAAAACAGCACAAATTTTTAAAAATATTTGCAGCCTATCTGTATATCTTTCTGTGTCTATATAAATAGATACTTGATGGGTGATCGTTCCCTTCAGCTTCTGCCAGTTTGGTTTTTTTAAGTGTCCCCTGTGAGAATTCCCAGTTCTTTTTGGGTTTGGTGAAGGCAGAATTCTCTCTAAGCCAGTGTGTATTTATTAATGAATGAATGGGACCTGCTACCCAGTGTTGCAGAGTAGAGAGTTCCTTGTTCTGGGTTTTTGCCAGTCAGCCAGGATACTCCACTCCTACCCCCTCCACAACATTTTCCATATCTCTCTCCATATTGCTGTTTCCAAAAGAGCAATTTACCAATGGCAACAAGTGGGCTGCTTTGAAGCAGTACAAGGCTTGAAAAAGTCAGGGGTTCAGTCTTCTGTGTAATGCTTCTGTAAAAGTTTGGCTTACTCTTGAGGCATGCTTCCCCCGCCCCACAACACTGCCTTGGGTGCAGCCCCTCAAGGACCTCGCTGCCTTGCCTGAATGCCAAATTGTGCCCTTCTCTCCTCTTCTCTGTGGTATGCCCCATGGAGGACCTTAAGGTCCATATATAGCAACACCCTAGAGGTCCCGGGCCCTAAGGAAGTCAGATTAGCCTCAACCAGAGCCAGGGCCTTTTCAACACTGGCTCCGGCCTGGTGGAACACTATGTCTCATGAGACTAGGGCCCTGCATGATCTGATTTCTTTCTGCAGGGCCTGTAAGACAGAGTTGTTCCGCCTGGCCTTTGCCTTGGAGTCAATCTGATTCTCTCCCCCTCTTTTTTCCTTTCTCCTCCTGTGATGAGGCTGTATTTTAATGTTGTATTTTAATCTTGTTTTTAAGTTGTATTAATTCAACTTGTTTTTATTATTGGTTGTTAGCCGCCTTGGCTGGGGAGGGCAAGGTATAAATAAAATTTATTATTATTATTATTATTCTCCTCCCTTTAGATGAGCAAAGTCTGGAACGAACTGAAGCCGAAGCTGAGCTGCCTTTTCTCCGGATCAAGCAACTTGTCAGCTCTACCCTTGTCCTCACAGGAAGTCAACTTCTTTCCTAGTTAATGCCTTTGGACTGTGGGGCGTGGCAGGGAGCGAAAGGGAGGAGCTTGTTCTCCTGCGCATACGAATGTCGAGAAGTCTCCTCCCATTGGCTATATTAGTCCTTGTTGTTTCGTTTTGCTGCTTTGAGCTGCTCCATGATATATGGGCTGCCGGGAAATGTGACAGTGCCTAAAGCGAGAATGAGCAAGTTCAAACGGTTGTTATCTCCGCTTCATCAGTTTTGCTTGTGCGCACAGCCCCTTCGTGCGACTGATCAAACACAGCAGTGACTCTTTCACTCACTTGTTTCCCATTCATCCGAACCAGGAAGCTGTGGTTAGCAGCTTTCGAATAAGCCACAATAGTAAACCATGGTGTGATGTTGGCTTAATGTACTGGCCTGCTCTGAAGCTGTTGACCATACCGTAGTTTGCCAGTTTGGGTGAAATGGGAAAATCACATTAATGGAAGACTTCCTGACTCGCTCAAGTAGAAGGAGGCACAACGAGGCTGTTTGTTGAGCCAAAAGGCTTATTTAGATCTTGGTATTAAGCAGAGAGTTGAGAGTCAGTCTCTCGCCTTTTATATTGTTTTTGAAGGACTCTGGGGCGACAATGAATTTCTTTGCTCCAAAAGCTTTGGTTTTATTCTCTACTAGGAGCCTTCTGTTGGTGATACACTCTTCAATTTGAATATTTTTGGAGTTTATTGATTGGCCCTAGGAAAGCAACTCTTTTGCAAAGTAACTATCCTCAAAGGATTCTTGTGAGTTTTTATTTTAGTTTATTTTATTAAGGGAGGGATCAGCACTCAGTGGTCACAGCTCCCAGATCCAGTGCTTGCCATCTCCCATTAGAAGGCTCATGCAGCAGGTGAAATTTGGGGAGGGTCCTTCTCTGCCTGAGTCTCTAGAAGGCCACTGTCTGCCAGAAAAGACAGGACTGGGCTAGATGGGCAATAGTCTGATCTGGTATAAGGCAGCTTCCTATGTGCCTTGCTTTATATGTTCCTGAGAATGTAGGTGGCAAATGTGAGGGTGAGCAGAGTGCCATGGGCCAAATCTGTCCCCCAGTGGGTTGCTACCCAATCGCCTGCCCAAAGACACAAAGGCTGTGTACATGCTCCTATTTCCTCTGCATCAAGTGTGCTCCTACAGTGTGTTTGGGAAGTGGTGAGCATGCGATGTGAGCCACAAGCCATATCTACAGCCATCTGCCATGGATGCTTTAGTTGAGATTCCTGCAGTGCAGGGGGTTGGACCGAAGGACCTTTGACGTTCCCTTCCAACTCTACAATTCTATGATCCGTTCATTCCTTATAGAGTACTGCAGTTTGATGCATTTCCCTCCAAACCGGCTTTAATTTGACTTGAGAAAAGGACAATCGAGTTGTTTTTTCAGGTGGTATCATATATACTGTCACAATGTGCAGAAAGGGAGCTGCGTCTGTGGCATTAGGGCATAACCAGCAGTTCATACCTTTGCCACCTCCCACTTCTTAAAAGTGGTTCTCCAGCAAAACCAACTGCTGGCCAGGGCCCAAAGGGACAGTTGAAATTAACCTTTTATAGCAGAGAACTTCTTTTGCATATGCTTCTGTTCCAGCGTGGTGTGCTTGCAGTGATGTACACACGCAAGGAAGCTGTATCCTTTTCTGGGTAAACATCCTCTCCAAAATATATCAAATGCAAATGGTGAAAACCAGGAGAGGAAGTGGAATATCTCCATTAAAGGCTGTCTTTAGAAAGCCATGCAGAATATAAGAATAATTTGTATATCAAATACACACTTATTTCCAAATGGGACTAATGAAGTCAAAAAAGAATTTAGCATTCCACAAAGGAATGAGGCACAGATTTCAAAGTTGCTAAACTGAGATAGTATCAAATACTACTCAACCAAGTATAATGTCTTGAGGATGAATTAAAGAGAAAATCAACATTGAATTGAGCAAGCAAATATATTAACTTCGCACACTTTAGTGTTTGCTATTTTACGGGCTGGGAGATTTATTAGTCCGATTTAGAGATATAGATAAATACATTTTAATATATTCTGAACTGCTTTCTGATATGGTCTGCTAATTCAGATATCTTGTGGTTTATATTTTTCACTGGTATGCATTTCATATATTTTATCTGTTTGGCTGTGTTTTGTCTCCCACATTTTCGGTGCTTTAAAAAAAATTATCGCACTGCAGTATGGAAGCATGCAGCCATCAGCCGTTTTTCAGAAGCAGGGCATGGGGATCACATTGGAAGCAGCCACATTATTTCCAGCTTCAAAAGGTGTGTGAAGCATTTGCTTCATTCTTCCCTTTAGAATTGCAAGATGCTTGTGGTTGAGGAGGAGAGTGTAATGGTTGTCCCTCACTGCCAGATACATTGGCAGGAGGCTGTATCCTTATCAATAGACCCCAGTACAGAATGCAATGAAAGCCCCTCTATCCGAATTTCTTACCCAGCTCTCCTTCCACTTGATGTAATGGCGGCTTGTTTCAATTACTGGGGAAGATGGATCTTAACTTTGACATTCAAAGGGGCCTCCTCCTCTCCAGGGTCAGGCTCTGGAAAACAACCACCGCCACCCCCAAGTTTGCAGCAGGAATGGTGTCTATGATGTCACCAGGATAACTTCCCCTTAATCCACACAGTGCATAGCACGTGAGGGAAGGCAAAGGATAAATGTGTAGCCAGGTTAATGGTACAGTGGTACCTCTGGTTACAGACGCTTCAGGTTACAGACTCCGCTAACCCAGAAATAGTACCTCGAGTTAAGAACTTTGCTTCAGGATGAGAACAGAAATTGTGCTTCGGAGGAGCAGCGGCAGCAGGAGGCCCCATTAGCTAAAGTGGTGCTTCAGGTTAAGGACAGTTTCAGGTTAAGAACAGACCTCCAGAACGAATTAAGTTCTTAACCCGAGGTACCACTGTATTGTGCTGGGGTTTTTTTTTAATTACGAGACTAAAAAGCAGGCAGCCCCACTGTAGCATTGGGGGTGGGATTAAACTAGTGGGTGAAACATGGTTGGATTGAGTGGTCTGCAATCTTGGAAATTGCAGAACCAGATTCATACTGCAGGTGAACATTCTGTTGTGACTTTCTGTGCTAGATCTGCCTTCGTTGAGGGATGTGTGTGTTTCATAGATAAAATATATAAAAGGAGGGAGGTCCTGGCTCCCTCTCCACAGGCTTCTTTGCCTTCTTGGGACCACATTTTAAAACAAATCTACATGTGCCTTAACAGTACACTTGCCTCAATGTAAATATAGGTCTGTTAGTTTTTGAAGCACATGTTTTGCTCTTTATGACTGGAGGAATTAGGAGCCTTTTCTCCAGACTTCCCTCCTTTCCTTGCCTTGTTTTTTCCCCCTCAAGGGGCAACCTCCTGGTTTCTCCTCCCTTAAATAGCTATCAGAAGCTGCAGGCCTCTCCCGGATGCAGGGAATAGCTCTGACCAACACAAGGACCTCATCAGTGTCCAACTCTGGTGTCGGGATATTTCACCTACTTAGGACCAAACTGATGGCTTAGGTAGGCCTTGGGGCTTTCTCCTTGCCTATAAGTTAAGGGCTACTTGTGCTGCCTGGGGCTGTTCTCCAAAACATCCAAAGGGCACCAGGTTGGTCATGCCTGGTTTAAGCACACTGCCTAGGGGGACTCGGGCTGCAAACCAGCCTGAAGGCCTGCAAAGTGCACATTTCTACTTTTTTTTGCAGAAAAACTGACCTGCCTTCTCTTTTGTATGTTAAAATAGTATATTTTTGAAAGAGTTTATAATGCAAATTAAAAGTATTACTCTTATTTCTGCAAGCTTGAGCAGCCAGCAAGGTTTTGTTTTGTGTGTTGGTAACAAAAGAGGGCAGGCATAAGGCACCTATGGTGCCTTCCCCTGGGGGGCTTCGCGTTCTTCAGGAGGACCAAACTGGCTTAATTGCGCATGCGCCACATGAAATGGATGTTTTCGCAGCATCTGAAAAGCCAGCTTCTTCTTGTATTCCATTTTATACACAAGTCCCTTTTGAACTTGGTGGGACTTGCTTCCCAGTGAGCACAGGAGTGCGTGGCTCTGAACGTACATGTTTACTCTGAAGTAAACCACACCAAAATCAGTGTGGTTTACTCATTCATGTGCACATAACTTTATGGTGTTAATGGGTGACCGAAACAAACGCCTTTAATGTGGTTTTAGTTTTCCTCCAGCTTTGCCTAGTCAAAGGACAGCTGCCTAAAACTTCTAGTCCAAGGTTCTTGTTGGACAGAAAATCTAGTCTCTACTTGGAGAGCAGTTTTTTATGTGTTCACTCTTTTGGGGAAGCCACGTCCATGTAAGAAATGAGAATAGCTCTGCAGTGTGTAAATGTCTTAAGCCTTAAAGGGAAGTTATATTTCAACGGCAAAACTCTGAATGCCAGGTGGAACAACTGGCAAACTCTCAACTCTTTAACCTCTCCCCTCCCCTTTAGAAACCGCCAGTTGATAAGGGGTGCTTTTCTTCCCCGTATTTTTGAAATTTGCAAACTTCATGTCTCCTTCTCACTTTGCATAGTTTTTTGTTTTTTAAAAAAAAAATAAAGCACTTTATCAAACTGCAGGAATTGGAGAACGTCTTACTACAGCTGATAAACTAAAAAAAATGTTTACAGATTTTATGACTATCCAAAAAAAAAAAAATAAGAATCTATCAAATGTTACAAAAATGTGTGTTTGTGAATGATGTATGAAACTTGTATAAAAAAAAAATTAAAAGTTTATTTCAGTTGCAAATTGATTACTCGTCTTTGAGATCGTGTCAGGGTGCTTGGTTACTCAAGCCTCTTGATGTGTGACTGGTTATTTCTTGGCTGCGTGTGGAGCAATGAACACTCAAACTGAGGAGATTGAATGACAGACATTTAAAACAGAAGAAATAAAAGGGCACATTAAGACTGACGTATTCTCACTGGCTTTTAGTTATGATAAGAGGGATCTCCCTTGGGCTGTTTGCCCTCTTAGATTTTCTTTCCTTAAGCCTATTCTTCTACAAATGCTGGGAGACCCCCCCAAGCCTAAAGATAGCTTCCTCTTTGCATGTGGATGGCACATTTTGGTTCTATGCAGATTACCATATAGAACTGGGATTGCTATTAGAATATATACATCCCCACATGTTCAGAAGCAAGATGTTAGTGAATACTAGTCACTAAGAGCGGGAGAAGGCTGGGTGTCTTTTATGCACTGCTAGCAGGAGTACTGCTTTGAATTATGGTGCTGGAGGAGACTCTTGAGAGTCCCATGGACTGCAAGAAGATCAAACCTCTCCATTCTGAAGGAAATCAGCCCTGAGTGCTCACTGGAAGGACAGATTGTGAAGCTGAGGCTCCAGTACTTTGGCCACCTCATGAGAAGAGAAGGCTCCCTGGAAAAGACCCTGATGTTGGGAAAGATGGAGGGCACAAGGAGAAGGGGACGACAGAGGACGAGGTGGTTGGATAGTGTTTTCGAGGTTACCAGCATGAGTCTGACCAAGCTGCGGGGGGCAGTGGAGGACAGGAGGGCCTGGCGTTCTCTGGTCCATGGGGTCACGAAGAGTCGGACACAACTAAACGACTAAACAACAACAACAACAACAGCAGCAGGAGTACTGCTAGTGCTCACTGGAAGGACAGATCCTGAAGCTGAGGCTTCAATACTTTGGCCACCTCATGAGAAGAGAAGACTCCCTGGAGAAGACCCTGATGTTGGGAAAGATGGAGGGCACAAGGAGAAGGGGACGGCAGAGGACGAGATGGTTGGACAGTGTTCTCAAAGCTACCAGCATGAGTCTGACCAAGCTGCGGGGGGCAGTGGAGGACAGGAGTGCCTGGCATGCTCTGGTCCAGGGGGTCACGAAGAGTCAGACACGACTAAACAACTAAACAACAACAACAAAGTAGGTGTTTTGAAATCCTCCAGTTGGCCACACTGAGAAAAACAGTATATTGGGACTTTTATTTTTAACACGAACTACACCTGGAAATGATGCCTCATGCCCTGAAGCGACTCACTAGTCTCTCTCCTGCTTGCCATTACAGTCAATAAAACTTCTGCATAGAAGTGGTCGCCTTTGGGATGTGCAGCTTCTGTCCATAACTACTACCGGGAAGGAGAAAAAAGCTAAGCCACTAATGTGCAACCAATTTAACATCTACTCAAGAACGGAGGAGCTGGACCCTAAACACGATACAGAAAGACAACACTATTTAAAGAAGGCACTAACCCGGCTTTTGCTGCAAAGTGAAATTGTTGGCCTATATGTTGAAATAGGAACAGTGGGCAGTTAGGCAGTTGTGCATGCCTAAGAAGTGTTGCCCTTTGTCTCCTGCAAGAGAGCAGCTGCCCTGCTCTGTTGCTAGCCTCGCACTTGCAGGAGAGAGTTGTTTCCTTCACCGTGAAGCTGATGGAAAGGGTCATTTGTGTCAAGTTCTTAACGGCTTGTCTCTTGGCCAATATGGCCAATGGTTCACATCTCAACTGTGAAGTGCTTAACGTCCTTGGCCTGCTCTTATATCTTCTCCACTTCTTTCAGGGTGTATTCTAAGATAGTGTCCTGTCCCTGGAACTTAAAGTAGCCAAGGAACTTCTTCTTTTGGAGCAGAAGAGGAAACCAGTAGATATCATCTGGCCACATGTTCTTGAAAGGCACTTGGTCCAGGTCAAACCATTGTGGACGCATTTCTGCAGGGAAGCGGGAACATGCACACAAGGGAAGAAGGATTAAGGACCAAAACAGATGTTCTTTAAATTATTTTTGGTCTCTGCACTCACCCCACGTCTGCTAAGTTTGTGGATTGATTAAAAAACTTTCACCAGAAACAAAGATGAAGCAAAGGAAAATTGTATGCACACACCAGGGGACATGCTACATCTCTCTCAAACCACTTTCTACAAAATAGCGGATCCTGGTGTTCAAGTTGGTTGGCCTCTAGAAAGGACCTCCCCTTCGCTCCTGTGGTTTCCACCAACTGGCATTCAGAAGCACCTACTGCCTCCGACAGCGGTTTGTAGCCACTCCTCCCACACTACATGGTCTGCAATAGCATTAAATGAGGTGTGCTCATTTAATGCACGATGCAGCCTTACTCCTCACAAGTTCTAGCCAAATAATTACGTGAGCTAGTTGGGTGATGGAAAGATGAAACCATCCTGTGTCCCTGGTAACCCGGGCGGTGGGTGGAAGGAATTCTTTATCTGAAAGATCCAGCACTTCATGCTTGTAAGATTGGGGAACAGTAGAAAGGAATTAAAAGGGCAAGTATTCCTATGACTTTTCCACTCCCAACCACATTCCTACCCTCGCTTTCCGTGGGGTCTCCTTGAAAACTGTCGGTGCGGAAAATATGGACTTCCATCAGCTCAGTGTTGCCCACAAACTCAAAAGTTATCTGTCCCATCTTCTGCAAGGTGTCCACCATCAGTCCACTCTCTTCCTGTAGCTCCCTGAATATAATGAGCAAGGTTAATTTTGCAGTAAGAGTGCATGAGCTAATTGATGCTTCTGTTTTCCAGAAAAAAAGAGACTTCCCCAACAATAATGACACAGATCTCATTGAAAAACAGTGGGGCATTTGGCCTGGATTCTTGCACTCGACTTCACCTGATTATACCAACTCCAATATACCGTATTGGCCCGAATATAAAACGCACCCGCAAATAAGCTGCAACCTAAATTTTAAAGGCTTATTTGTGGGTGCGGCCCGCCTCCTGGCACTCCCACCCTGAATGGGGGAAGGGGAGGCGCCCAGTTCCGAGCGTGCTGTGCGCCTGCCTCCTGGCACTACTGCCTCCCAGCACTACCTCCCCAAGCCAGTGCTGGCTGCCCCCATCCAGGGTGGTACTGCCGGGGGATGGGTGGCGGCCAGCGCTTGGTGCCCCGCTGCCCAAGCTGGTGCTGGCACCCAGTTTTGAGCATGCTGTACACCCGCCTCCCGCCACTACTGCCCTGAATGGGGGGCAGCCAGTGCAGGCTTGGGGAGGTAGTACCGGGAGGTGGCCGTGCAGCTTTGCTTGCGGCCTCCCCCCTCCCCCGACAGCTTGGGGGAGCTTGGGAGCGGCGTGCCATTGCCCCACACTCCCAGGCTGCTTCTAGAGGTGGGGGCAGAAAGCTGTGCCGCTTTGGTGGCGGACGGTGGCGGATATAAGCCGCACTTTAACTTTTCCCTGTCGGAATTTGGGGGAAAAGTGTGGCTTATATTCGGGCTAATACGGTACAACAAAGCCAGCTACTGTAAGCATACCTAAGAGCTGGTTCAGATGCTATTTGGCATTATATGGGAAAGCCTGGTGTGAGCTTTAGAATCATGTGCTCTTGCCTTCTGCCCATGCCAGTGGGTATCTATCACTGTGTTGTCCATACTTTGGAAGCAGGCATTAATTGCAGTTTAAACAGTTCACTTTGTACCTGATGCTGGCAGATGGTTGTTTCTCAGCTCCCCTATTATTTTTCCAACTGAGAGAGAATTGCTAATACTCTGAAAGCCTGTGGATGTTTAGCTGATGCTGTTAATTAGACCTGTCTTTAGCTATGAGTAATGTGTGCTATTGGATATTTCTGGCTTTCACTCCCCATCACGGATAATGGGAACCCTGGACAGGGTTGTCAGCATCACTCTGGCACCTCTCTGATAGCTTCCATTTTTCAGAATTACCCCTTTGATTTAATGTTTTGGCTAGTTTTAGAAAACCTTCCTGGAAAGTGGTGGCAGCCTCTAAAAGAAGGCATTTCCCTCACAACAGAGTGAAAGCTTTGCCATGTACACTGCAGCAATTGGGAAGAAGAAGAAGAAGAAGAAGAGGAGGAGGAAGAGGAGTTTGGACTTGATATCCTGCCCTTAACTCCCCTTAAGGAGTCTCAAAGCAGCTAACCATCTCCTTTCCCTTCCTCCCCCACAGCAAACATTCTGTGAGGTGAGTGAGGCTGAGAGACTTCAGAGAAGTGTGACTAGTCCCCAGGTATGGAGGCTGATCTTATTGACAAGTAACATATTTTTATTAGAAGCTCAGCAATTCCACATTTGAATTCTTTGAAAAATTTTGGGTTTATGCCAGCTGGACCCAGCAATTTGTCAGTTTTTATTTTGTCTGTAAGGCCTAGAAATTCATCTCTCATCATCACTACTATCTGCCTCAGTTCCTCAGGCTATCCCTGAAGGAAGGAATTTTAATACATAAGGATATAAATGTTTGTTTTATACATTAAAATGTATATTTTTAAATGTTATTGTTTATATGACTGAATGTCTGTATTTTCTGTAAATAATATTTAAAACATGCCTATAATGAATAAACAATCTATTACAGGCACTAGGAAGACCTGTGTTGGCCTGGTGTCATTTCAATCTTACCTTTTTGCTGCCTGCTCAACTGTCTCGCCAGGCTGCACCTTCCCTCCAAATCCATTCCAGAGCCCAGCCCCAAATCCACGTTTTTTCATGCCCAGCAAGACTCGCTGTGGTTGCACCACCAAGACCAGAGTGAATACTTTTGTTGTCAGCATGCTTTAAGCTCTACAAAGGCAAGGAGACCAGCAGCAGATAATGTGTGCTCAGAATCAATGATGCTTAGCAGACTACAACAGCTAGCAGATTTAACAACAGGTGTGGAAGGCGCAGTGGGACTTAGAGGAGTCACCGCTCTTCAGAAGCCCACATAAAGCCAATGTGGTATGCTTGTCAAAGTGCTGGACTGGGGGATTAGGGTTCAAATCCCCACCCAGCTCTGACCTTTGTCAGTTTCTCAGCCTAACCTACCTCACAGGGTAGTTGTGGAAAATAAATGCAGGCTTATTGGCCCATTAGAAAAAACACAAAATTTTTCTTAGAGCCAATTTATTCACCACACCAATCCATATATCACAAAATCATAATTATTATTTGTTAAACTTTATTAGTTGCTTGCCAGCCAAAAAATCTCCAAAAGATGTACATTGAAATATAACATAACTACATTACACCATAGAAAGGGAGGGGAATCATGTTACTATTAGCATATAACAACTTGGGACCAGTTTACCTGTGAGATCACTTTACCCTACATGTGCCCACTTGACTGCTTCGATAGACGGAATTGGCACTACTACAGGTGCCATATAATACCCATTCTGCATTTTGCAAGAACTCAGTTGCTTAGTACGGCAGCACCTGCACTTCAGAATGGCCTATTAGATCAAGCAGAAGCCTTCACCCTACTATTTTCAGCGCCTGTTAAAAACCTTCTTGTTTCAACAAGCTGATCCAGATGTTTAGAAAGTTGAGGTAATTTTAATCGGTTTAAGTATTAAACCTTTGCATGTTTTAAAGTAGGGTTGTGGATTTTTCTTGATTGTTTTGCCTTTTGTGAAGCACTTTGAGGCTTTTTCTTTTTCTTAAAGCAAGCGGTGTATTACATTTTATGAAATAAATAAACAGATAAATAGCATATTAATATTCCATGCATAGGAGCCAACGACCTAGGGGTTGAGGCCCCTTTGCCCCTCCCAATAAAATATTTCAGGGGGCTGGGGCCCCCCAAAGTTGATGGGCATTGCCATTCAAATGGTGTGCATGTGCCATGTCACATGCTCAATTATGTGGGGGTGGGGCTTACCTCCCGCCAATATTTTATTCAAGTTAGCACCCCTGATGCCATGCAACATATTGGAGAAACAAGGCCCACCCCCACCCCCCCAGTCTCCTCCAATAGTAATAAAAAACATTAGCGGGGCAGAAACAATAAAGGAAACAATAAGCAAAATAATGTTCCCCCCCAACTACCAAATAATATGAAGCTACTTCGAGGACGTATTGGCTGCCCTAAAGAAGCTGTTGCCCTAAGAGGGGATTGTGGAATATCGCAGCCTTTAAATAATAATAATAATAATAATAATATTTTTTATTTATACCTCGCCCATCTGGCTGGGTTTCGCCAGCCACTCTGGGCGGCTTCCAACAAAATATTAAAATACAATGGTCTGTTAAACATTAAAAGCTTTAAAACATAGTTTTTCCTACCAGACCAAAGATCCCTGTGGCAGCTTCTCCAGCAAGGCGGGAAAATGCAACCCGGCGAGCAGGCGGTGCTTGCTAAGGAGGAAGAGGAAGAGCCTGCTCAGAAGGAGAAAAAGAAATGCTATATTTCTCTCTCTCTCTCTTTCAGCCCAGGTGCCAATGTGCGGCGGAACCCAGCGTCCGAGGCGCCGTTCCCCGGAGGGAGCGTCCCAGGTTGGTGCAACACCCAAATGCGTCCCCCTCTCTAAGACGCGGCCCTGGTGGAGGGAGAAGTCATGAGCCGGTAAGCAGCGGGAAGCGAGGCCGGACTCCCGAGAGCACCGAGCGGCTCTTTTCCGGTCCGGGACCGGGGTGCTGCATCCGGAGAACCCGCTCAGGGCGGCCGGGCGAAGGGTTGCCAGGCGGCGACCCGCCTCCCCTTGACCCCTCCGGGAGGGCAGCCTCAGCGCCCGCTTCCTCTCGCCGCCTTCCCTTTCTCTGCTCCGCAGCTTCACGCGGCTAAAGTTGCCTTGGTCGGCTGCTTGGGTGAAGTTGTTGCTTGGGTTCGCACGTTGTTGTTGTTTAGTCGTGTCCGACTCTTCGTGACCCCATGGACCAGAGCACGCCAGGCACTCCTGTCCTCCACTGCACCCCGCAGCTTGGTCAGACTCATGCTGGTAACCTCGAAAACACTATCCAACCATCTCGTCCTCTGTCGCCCCCTTCTCCTTGTGCCCTCCATCTTTCCCAACATCAGGGTCTTCTCCAGGGAGTCTTCTCTTCTCATGAGGTGGCCAAAGTGTTGGAGCCTCAGCTTCAGGATCTGTCCTTCCAGTGAGCACTCAGGGCTGATTTCCTTCAGAATGGAGAGGTTTGATCTTCTTGCAGTCCATGGGACTCTCAAGAGTCTCCTCCAGCACCATAATTCAAAAGCATCAATTCTTCGGCGATCAGCCTTCTTTATGGTCCAGCTCTCACTTCCATACATCACTACTGGGAAAACCATAGCTTGAACTATACGGACCTTTGTTGGCAAGGTGATGTCTCTACTTCTCAAGATGCTGTCTAGGCCTGTCATTGCCCTTCTCCCAAGAAGCAGGCGTCTTTTAATTTCGTGGCTGCTGTCACCATCTGCAGTGATCATGGAGCCCAAGAAAGTAAAATCGGTAGTGGAGTGGAAAACATTCGTCCTGTGACTCATAGGATCATAGGATTGTGCGAGTTGGAAGGGACCCCCCAGGGTCATCTAGTCCAACCCCCTGCGATGCAGGAATCTTTTGTTCGAACCCACGACCCTGAGATTAGGAGTCTCATGCTCTAGCAACTCAGCTTTGCTCTTGGGCAGGCCTCCCCAAACTCGGCCCTCCAGATGTTTTGGGACAACAACTCCCATCATCCCTAGCTAACAGGACCAGTGGTCAGGGATGATGGGAATTGTAGTCCCAAAACTTCTGGAGGGCCGAATTTGGGGGAGCCTGCTCTTGGGGATAGCACTTGTTTGTGTTGCAAGAGAGACCGTTTGGGGGAAAAGGCATCAAATCGGCTCCCTCCCCCACCATGTTCCTCGCTCCTCTAAGGTGCTGTCTGCAGTTTCCATAAGTATTTAAACCAAACTTTGCCAGCCCGGTGACCTCCAAATGTTTTGAACTACAACTCCCATCAGCCCCAGCGATCCACCTTTAGTAGGTGGCCCCTGGAAGACTGAGGGAATGTGGCCCCTCAAACTGGCAGTGTTAAAAGGAATCAAGCGAGTTAAAAGGTGGGGATTCTACCCCCCCCATCTGAAATTATAGCTGCCTTATTATCAAATTGACAAGCTTCTGCCCCTTTAAGACCAGTTTAACTTCGAGAAAGGCAGCAACCAAAGCTTTCTCCATCCCTGTACCTACTTGCTGGGAGTAGCTTCAACTGTTTGTTGTGTAGGATTGGGACTGCAGTATTCCAGCTATGTCTGAGAAATTCTGGACGTATGGCAGCCCTATTGTTGTGCAGCTTCTAAAGTTATAGGACCGCCTGTGCATAAAGGATTATATACTCCGTCTCGCCACACTATCAGAATGTTTTTTTTTTTTTAATATTTTTATTAAATTTTCCCATTTTATAAAGACAAACATACACACACAAAGACAAAGACAACACGTATAAAATTTCATAACCTTACTTTCCTAACCCCAGTTCTTGACCTCCCCCCACCCCCCCTTCATACATCCTAGTTCAGTTACATTAACTCAGCAAATTCAAATCTCTCATCCATTGCATGTTATTACTATATATATATATATATATGTTTTTTCTTTAAAAAAAACCATTTACTTGGCCAGATTTTACTTATCCAATTTTCTTATAAAACATTAAAGCCTTTTCTAAGGTCGACTCGAGTTCCTTCCACGAATTTCCCTTTAATCTTAAAAATAGGTCATAATAATCAAACACAAAAGTCATAAAGATTTAAAAACAAGTTCTCCTTTCCCCCCCCCCCAGCCCCGGTTTCTGTCCCTTCCAAATGTCCCCCCATCCATAACAACAGTTTTTAGCCTGGGTTCCTCACATCTGAGGCCTTTAAGTCCTTGTCAGTCTCTCTTTGCCGATCTTGTTGGTAACCCTCCTCATTGGTCCTCAGGTTTCGGGGAAATTTCAGCTCAGTCTCATCAGAATTTCTTCCATCCAAAGTACTTGACACCAGCTGCTGCAGAAGATCAACCAATCCATACTCAAATAGGAAGCCCCAGTCGTATTTCTTATTTCTTTTAAAATCAGGTATTCCAGATATTCCAGGGGCTTCCTCCCTCCTCTTTCGCATCTTTCGCAGATTTGTAATCCAAGGGTCTTCTTCTTTGTATTCTAACAATGTAGGCTTGTGGTTGGTAGTCTCCATCTGTACTGGCCCTTGCTCACACTCCCCCTGTTCCAAAGCTATCTCTTCTGATTCAGCTGCAGATTTTTCCCCAGTCAAATCCATTGTACCTTCAGCAGAGTCATTTATTTTAGAGTTCAAGGTTATGAGTTGTTTACTCATGACCGTAGTCTGCTCCTCCAGTTTTCCCACAAGAAAAAACATTCTTTCTAGCTCTGCCTGTAGTTTTCCATCTGCAGCCATTGCAATGTTTCAATGTTTCCCCTAGGGGGATTCTAGTTACTTAATAGTCTTTTCCAATAGTCCTTTACTTTGTTATTTCCCTACTTTGTTTCCAACCACTTTAGCTCAAATGTAACAAATTAAGTCCAAAAAGTGTTAAATAATAGAGTTTTTAACTTTCGCTGCCCGTTTGACAGCTCCTTTGACAGCTGTCAAACTCCTCGTTCCTTATTCTCCAGCTCACATAAAAGGACACCCCCGGGTCTGGGGGAGTTCAAACAAAAACTTCTAAAAAACCACTCTTACTCTCCAGCACACATCTTCTTCTGTCAAATTCATGCAAATCTTATCTTTTACAGAACACCAAGGAAAGAACTCTCCACCTTAGTTCTCCGATCTTTGCTTTAAATTTTCTGTAGGCAGGGGGGGTGCAGACTTCCCTTTAGCACATCCCCCGATCGTGCCGAATTCAAGGATAAACTTTTTAGAGTCCAAATTCCAATCTACTCACGGATTAGTTAGAGTCCGAATTTCAGGGAAGAAAGTCAGCGGTCTCCGGCCATGGCTCGCGGCTTCGCTCCACTGCAGTAGCGGTCTACTCACAGCACCACGCCACTCCCCGTACCCTCTCCGCAGCCTTTAAAAAGGCTCTTCGTGGGTCGGGGGGGCGCTTTAGGTGCCCGCCGAGTCACCAGGTCCGCAGGCTTCCGCGCCTGCGGTTTCTAAGGGTCCCCGCGTCGCCGTCGCGGTGAGACCCGTTTGCAATGGAGCCGATTCCCTCCGGAGCTCGGAGGGAATCCGCCATTACTCGGATCGCGCTAACCCGGAAGTCCGCCACACTATCAGAATGTTGACCTGAAAAAGTTAGCCTGATAAAACAGTAGTAATGAGGAAGTTTATACACAGGGGGTGTTGGGACTCCACATAGAATGATCAGTGATAATGCTACCAGTGTGAGGCAGAGCAGCAAGAGCCAGAGTTTAATCTAGGAAGCCTGGCTTCTGGTCCTTCCTCTGCTATGGGTTCATTGTGTCACCACAATGCTGAGTAGACCTGGACAAGTCTGTGTCAGTTGCATTTCTCTTCTGTAAATTGGGAAGAAATAGTGGCAGGTTTCACAGGGTATGTGTGTTTGTGGGGAGGGGGGAATGTTCTTTAATGAATGTAAACTGCTAAATTGATTGTTTTTAATAAACAATAGCCACCTAAGTACAGGGGCTGGGAGAGGTCTTCTAAAAGTATGTTGGACATTCAAGGTGCTAAGCTATTTTTCCCTTTTCAAAACTATGCTGTATTAGGTCATTTTTACTAGAAATGTGATTTGAAAGCTTGCTGAATTCAGCATTTTGTTTTAACCTCGGCTGACCTTACTTGATTATCAAAGCCATTTCAGTATGGTTTTCAATCTTACTGAAATCTTTGTCACAATTTTATATTTTGATCAAAGCCATAAAACATAACTTGTAGTTGGGGGAATGTGTACATTAAAAGTACAACACTTTGCAAATTAAGATTGCAATCTTACATCCTGATCCTATCCTATTAGGGGGCAATAAAGTCACCCTGATCGACTATGGGGTGGCATAGCGATTGTCACATCCATAGTCCTGCTACTTGCACCAGCCAGGATAGAAGGGTGGTGGGAAATGGGTTAAAATTCAGTGGGTCCTGTGCCAGCCCAGCTCCACACCCTCCCTGCCACCAAAGTTTCCCATTTTCTAGACTTCCTCTAGTAGCTTTGGCCCACCTTTTTGATGGGCTCACTGGCAGGGGCACTGCCTTCCCTCCTGTGTCACTCAACGCATGTCACAGGAGCATACTGATGTGCCGTGCGGATTCTCCATGGCATGCGCATGCCACCACGTCAAAATGGGGGGGGGGGGAGAGACCCCTTCATTGAAAATTTGGGGAGTCCTGGGCCCTGCCAGCCCTGCATAGATTGCACCTATGCCGCTAAGATACTCCTTACTGGCAGAGGCCAGTGGATCCTGCCAGGGATGAGCAGAAGGATATCTCATCCTCATGCAAACCCCTTCCAGCATGGTGGATTGGGGGGTTGGATTACAGAAGTGCATTTATTTTAGAAAGAGAAATTGGGAAGGATGCTGATAATCCAGACAATCAGGTGCCAAATTCTAGATTCGGGTCCATAGTCATCAGATGGGTTGTGCCCGTTGAGCAGTAGAATAATTTGCCCTTCCCTCCCCAATAGATACTGGAAAATGCCAAATCTTTTGCTTCAGCACCAGAGGATCCACACTGCTGTACAATTTTTGAAAAGCAAAACGGGAGCAGAGCATCGTTGGCTGGAGCGGCATTTCAGTGACCCTTATGTGAAGAAGGCCAAGAAGGAGCACTATCGTTGCCGGAGTGTCTACAAACTGCTTGAAGTAGATGACAAATACCGCATCCTTTGCCCTGGGCTGCGTGTGATAGACTGTGGCACGGCCCCTGGTGCTTGGGCTCAGGTTGCAGTCCAGAGAGTCAATGCTACGGGTTCTGGTGAGTGCATTTAGAACAGGAGCAGAGCACATGCGGCTCTACAGAGGTTGCTGAACTACAGCGCCCATGGCTTCTGATCATTGTGATGCTGTCTGGGGTTGATGGGTATTGGAATCGAGCAGCACCTGAAAGACTGGACGTTTCCCATTCCTGAATTAAAATTATAGGTGGTCAGAGCCACTGCTGACCTGCCTTGTAATCTGTGACTCATTTCCACATTTAGTTATAAGTGCTGTGGGGCAGATGCGTCACAACAGTGTGGACACCTGGCCTTATCACTTTTAATTCCAAATAAAGCCACAAGTATTTAACCCTCGTCGTTTTGCGATTTTTTAAAATGTCCAAGCAGTGTCTTTTGAATCCTTGGAGACTGGAAAATGTTTCCCCAAGAAATGAGGCTGCAGGACTTATTTTGTCTCCTTCAGGACCTATGGCCCTCCTTATGTGGCTGATCTGGTCAATGCATGGATATCCCCTAAAGTCCCATGTTGGAAGAGAGGCAGGCTATAAATTAAATGAATATATATTCATTACTTGTTTCCTCCACCACCTTTGTTTCTAGTTGTCCTTTCCCATAGTTTATTTTAGCCTGTAATCTCTGTAGGAGTAGGGACCTGTCGTTATGTTTGTCTGGTTTTGTGCTTGTGAAAGCTCCCCATAAGATGTCATGATGGTCCTATAGCTGCTTGTCTATTTATAGCCATCTATCTTTAGCTAAATAAATAAACAATGTGACACATGATACTTGGCTAGGAACACTCCCCCTTCTCCCCCTTGTCTTTTATAAATGCTGTTTCCATCCTTGCCAGAGAATTCATTTACTATCATGGGTTCTCTCTCTGGAAAACGAAGGCGAGGGTTGTCTCGGAGGAACTTGGTTTAATTCATTAATGTCAGTAAAAGTGCTCTGAAAGCGGAAAATGTTGTTGCTGGCTGACTCTTGAGTGGCTTGACGACAATACGAGACAGTGATAGATGAGGATGATTTCTGAAATATTGATCTTTACAGAAAGGGTTGCTTCTCAAATAGCTTGTTATGGGGAGGCTTGCTAAAAATATCGTTTATGGGCTGGAATGGATTCTTGTGCCAGGCGTGGGTGAGGCTGACAGAACTTAGTCAGCATCTGTGTAAGAAGGTTGTGGATAGTGAATGCGATGAAACTTCCTAAGGCAAGTTGAGAAGGAGGTATTTGATCCCTGGTCCTAGTCTGACGCTTCAGCCATTACACCCCACTGGATAGATTGCACATTTAAAGACTGCCTTCTTAGTTTGACACTTCTGTTTTCTAGATCCAGATGCCCCAATCGGCTTTGTTCTTGGAGTTGACCTCCTTCATGTTTTTCCCCTGGAAGGAGCAGTCCTCTTACCTCGCGCTGACATCACAGATCCACTGACCCAAAAGAAAATCCAGGAAGTGCTCCCTAAAGGGATGGTGGATGTTATCCTGAGCGACATGGCACCCAATGCTACTGGTATCCGTCAACTAGATCATCATAAGCTGATCCATCTCTGCTTGTCTCTTTTGGATCTGGCTCAGCACATTTTGGAACCTGGAGGAACCATGCTCTGCAAGTACTGGGATGGAGGGGAGAGCCATCTCCTGCAAAAGAGACTGATGCAAGACTTCCAGGAGGTGAAGACCTTAAAACTCCAAGCCAGTAGGAAGGAATCTGCCGAGAGATATTACCTGGCGAAATCATACAAACGAGCGGCCCACAGGGCATCAAAAACATGAGCCACTGTGTGCGTGCTTTGTGTGGTACATTTGATGAAAGCTGCAGAATTGGTTTTAGCTGGCAGAGAGCTGTAAATCCAGAGTTTTTGTAAAACAATGAGCATCTTTGGAGGGATGTGGACCTCATTTGCCAGCTATTGCAACAGATCTTCTTCCCTTTGAAATATAACCAGCAAATATGATTGAAGGGTGGTATAAAAATATTTATAATAACTAAATAAAATCTAGAGGTCATTAAGAGCCCAGTTCAGCTTTAACAACACACAAAGCAGCACGAGGTGTTGGATAGATATTAGCCAGCTAGGAACCCCAGGGTTTCAGGCAAGAGTTCTTTCCAGCCCTACCTGGAGACACCTGAGACCTTCTGCATTCAAAGCAACTGTTCTACCTCTGGACTGTGCCCCTTCCCCGCTTACTCATTCAAAACTAGAACATGGAGAGTTATCAGTTGACAGATGTTTCCTCTGAAATAACTTTTTCCCCCTTAAGTGCCATTCGTACAAAGTGTAACGCTTACTGATGCAATGATGCTGCATTGTACAGTTATGCAACTTTTAACAATACAATTTTTTTGGGGGGGGGAAACATCCATGCTGAGATAGACCTTGTGTCATGTCCAGACCATCAGGTGCTTGTTCTCATCCTGCTGGGGTTTCCAGCAACTGCCTCTGGCACTGGAGGCAGAGCATAGCCATCATGGCTTGGAGCCATCGACAGCCTTCTCCATGAATCTGTCTAATCCTCTTAAAGCCATCCAAGTTGGTAGGCATTGCTTGCTCACTGTGGGAGCGAGTTCCATAGTTTATTCTTTGGCATCGTGAACAAGTCCTTGGTGAACTTAGCCTTGGTGAAGACTTGGCGTTTTTATCCCCCAAAAAGTTTTTGATTCAGTTTCCACTGAAATGAGGCTGCATTTTAATGTTTTAATGTTGTATTTTAATCTTGTTTTTTAAGCTGTATTTCATTCAATTGTTTTTATATTTGATGTTAGATGCCCTGAGCCCGGTCTTGGCTGGGGAGGGCGGGGTATAAATAAATTTATTTTTTTTTAATTATTATTATTATTATTATTATTATTCATTTGCTCTGATTCTTCCAGCATTCGGCTTCATTGAATATCTGCAAATTCTAGTGTTACAAGAGAGGGAGAGAACCTTTTCCTCTGTCCGCTTTCTACATGCCACACATAATTTTAAAAAGAAAGCCCTTCCTCACGCAGCACATAATCTATGAACCTTGCTCCCACAGGAAGCAGTGATTGCCATTAACTTGGACACTTTTAAGACTATTGGGCAAATTCATGAAGAAAGATGATAATCATAATAATTTATTGAAATTATATACCACCCTTCATTCGAAAATCACAGGGCATTTCACAACACAAAAATACAGGATGAGAACACATGATACATAATAAGAGCAAGAACAAAAACAAACCAGGAACTCCCCTCCCACAGACACATTTAAAAGGCCGTAGAATGTTTAATCAGCCCAAGGCCTGGTTGAAGAGGAACACTTTTGCCTGGTGCATAAATATACGTAATGAAGGTGCCAGATATACCTCCCTGGGAAGAGCATTCCACAAACGGAGCCTTCCTCCCCTCTGGACCTCTGATAAGCCATTAGTTTCCATGGTGACTGTGTTCAAATGCTGTGTTGTGTGTTTGCAGATAGCTCAGAGCATGAGACTCTTCATCTCAGGGTATGTGGGGCAAAAAGGTTACTGCGTTGCGGGATGTGTGGACTAGATGACCCTCGGGGTCCCTTGCAACTCCACAATTCTAGGATTCCACCTCCATAGTTGAGAGGCAGTAAATGCTTCTGGGTACCAGTTGCTGGAGACCACAGGAGGGCAGCGGTGCTTTTGTCCTGCTCCCTAGAAGAGACATCTGGTTGGCCACCGTGAAGACAGGATGCTGAACCAAAGGAGCCCTCTTGGTGGACCTGATCCAGCAGAATGCGCTATATTCTCACATTCTCATTACGGCATGATGGCGTTTACTCAAGGGGAGGTGAAGCACCTCAGGGCTGCGGCCCAGGGCCAGATTTAGGTTTGATGAGGCCCTAAGCTACTGAAGGTTATGGGGCCCTTTATATATAAATGGACTCGGCCCAGTATACCTGAAGGAACATCTCCACCCCCATCGTTTAGCCCGGACACTGAGGTCCAGTGCCGAGGGCCTTCTGGCGGTTCCCTCATTACGAGAAGCAAAGCTACAGGGAACCAGGCAGAGGGCCTTCTCTGTAGTGGCACCCGCCCTGTGGAACGCCCTCCCACTAGATGTCAAAGAGATAAACAATTACCTAACATTTAGAAGACATCTGAAGGCAGCCCTGTTCAGGGAAGTTTTTAATGTGCGACATTTTAATGTATTTTTCATAAATTAACAACAACAATAAAATAATAATAATGATAATAATGATAATAATAATATGTCCAGCTGTCCTTAAAGGTAAAGGTACCCCTGCCCGTACGGGCCAGTCTTGACAGACTCTGGGGTTGTGCGCCCATCTCACTTAAGAGGCCAGGGGCCAGCGCTGTCCGGAGACACTTCCGGGTCACGTGGCCAGCGTGACATCGCTGCTCTGGCAAGCCAGAGCCACACACGGAAACGCCGTTTACCTTCCCGCTGGTAAGCGGTCCCTATTTATCTACTTGCACCCGGAGGTGCTTTCGAACTGCTAGGTTGGCAGGCGCTGGGACCGAGCAGTGGGAGCGCACCCCGCCGCAGGGATTCGAACCGCCGATCTTTCGATCGGCAAGTCCTAGGCGCTGAGGCTTTAACCCACAGCGCCACCTGCGTCCCAGCTGTCCTTAGTCAACAACAAATGGTCGCTGTTTTTTGTGTTCAAAAGATGCTATATGGTAATTTATGGACCTAATAGGTATCTAAAGCCATTTGCACATAACAAAATATGTATTTAATCAAAGTAATTGTTGAACTGAAATACAATTAAGAAGAAGTATATTAATAGTGAAATACAATTAAGAAGAAGTATATTTTTTTGGGGGGGGGGGCAAGAGAGTGGGGCCCTAAGCTATAGCTTGTTTAGCTTATACGTAAATCCGGCACTGCGGCCGCTGAGCGCTTACATCAAACTAGGCGGGCAGCGGGGATGCGCGCACATTCCCGACACGACGGCGGGAAGAGAAGCATGGGGGTTAATACTCGCTGCATTACGGTAGGAGGCGGGGCGAAAGCAAAGGACCGGAGGAGAGAGAGAGAGAGAGAGAGCGCGCGAGCGCGAGCAAGCAAGCGCTGGGCGCGCGCGATAATATCGCGAGAGCTTCGCGGGGAAGTCTCGCAATATCTCGGCGCCCGGGCTGAGGAGGGAGATCCAAGCGGTGAAGAGAGTCGGAAGCGGCGGCCGGTTGGCGTCGGCGAGCGCGAGGGGGACATGGCCGGCTGGGGAGAAGGGTGAGTAGGCGAGGCCGGGAGCAGAGGCCAGAGGGCCCCGGGCCCGGAGCGCGGAGGGTCCCCCTGAGGTAAAACTCGCCGCTGGCGACGGAGCGCTGCCGGTTCCCTCTCCGGCCGCCGCTGTGTGAGGGAAGAGACGCGCCTTCCTCCTACCAGGAGAGGGGGGGGGGGGGTTCGTGCCTGTCTGTAACTCTCGCACGGCGCTTCCGAGGGAGGGCAACCTGGAATTGGAGAGAGAGTGCTCCGGGGCATGTTCAGAGTGCGCTTCTCCTCATCGAGAGGGGAGTTTTCTCGAGCCTCGACTTATCCCGGGAATGAGTTGCTGTCCAGAAACTTCAGCGGCGCCCCCCGACTTGGTTTCTGAGGTAAAATCGAGAGTGCCTCTGGGCCTGTTCAGAGCGCGCTTCGCCTCATCGTCAGGCGGACGCCCCCCGCCCCTCCGCTTCCCACCCGATCCCTCACGGATAACTTTACGTCTCGAAAGTTGACATATTTCAGGTCAAAATGTTTATAGATGTAGCGTTTCAGAGCCCGTAGGGGTTGGAGTGCTAGAATAGGACCTGGGAGAGGCCTGGGTTCGAATCCCGCCCCCCACTCAGCCTTGAAGCTCACTTGGTGTGACCTTGCAGGGCCAGTCGCAGCCTCTCAGCCTAACCTACCTCACAGGGTTGTTGTGGGGATTAAATGATGAGGGTGGGGGTAGCCATGTACACCAGTTTGAGCTCCTTGGAGAAAAAGGTGGCGTATAAATGCAAGTAATATATAATAAATAAATGCTTGAAGTGTATTGGGACAAAAATCAGCGTATGCTTTTAAAAGTTCACTAACTACAAATAAAATAAGCAATGCTGAATTAGGTATCTCTCCAGGGCATGTGCCACTTTCCAGAAAATTTCCAAGATCACGACTCATGAGCATGTCTAGAGTGCTGCTTCAAAGGACCTCATTTGTCCTCATGCAATCCAGTAGGCTGATAAGGATCAACTACTCTTGGGTTGTATTCTTTACAAGGCTTGTAGCAGAGTTTATTTTTACAGAAAACATTTATTATTTACAAAAAATTATACTGGCCAAATAAAACAACTTAATTCCTTCTCTAGCCATCAGGCTCTGAGACTCAATTGCTGACTCATTTACAACAGCCTAGAATAGCAATAGGGACGCAGGTGGCGCTGTGGGTTAAAGCCTCAGTGCCTAGGGCTTGCCGATCGAAAGGTCGGCAGTTCGAATCCCTGCGGCGGGGTGCGCTCCCGCTACTCGGTCCCAGCGCCTGCCAACCTAGCAGTTCGAAAGCACCTCCGGGTGCAAGTAGATAAATAGGGACCGCTTACCAGCGGGAAGGTAAACGGCGTTTCCGTGTGCGACTCTGGCTCGCCAGAGCAGCGATGTCACGCTGGCCACATGACCCGGAAGTGTCTCCGGACAGCGCTGGCCCCTGGCCTCTTAAGTGAGATGGGCGCACAACCCCAGAGTCTGTCAAGACTGGCCCGTACGGGCAGGGGTACCTTTACCTTACCTTTAGAATAGCAATAACATTTTTTGCTGCTGCATCACACTATTGACTCATGTTAAGACCCCTAGATTCTTTTACATGTACTGCTGGTAATCCAGGTGTCCCCCATTTTATATTTGTGCAGTTGGCTCTTCCTGACTAAGTGTAGAACCTTACATTTGTCCCTATTGAAATTCAATTTTAAAAAAAGTTTTGGCCCAGTTCTCCAGTCTGTTTAGGTCATATTCAGTCCTGATTCTGTTTTTGTGGCAATAGCTACTGCTCCCAGTTTGGTGTCTTCTGCAAAATTGTTGAGCATCCCCTCCATTCCTTCATCCAAGTTGTTTACAAAGATGTTGAACAACAATGGGCCCAGGACAGAACCCTGTGGCATCCCACTTACCACTTATTTCCAGGATGATGAGGAACCATTAGTGAGCACACTTTGGGTTTGGTCAGTCAACCAGCTACAAATCCACCTAACAGTTTACCTTATCCAGCCTATATTTTATCAGCTTTTCCAGAAGAATACCATGGGGACTTTGTTAAAAGCCTTACTGAAATCTAGATACACTACATCTGCAGCATTCATCTTATCCAGCAAGCTTGTAAGTCTATCAGTAAAGGAATGGAGATTTGTCTGGCATTACTTGTTTTTGAGAAACCCATGTTGGGTCTTAGTAAACACAACATACCGTATTTTTTGCTCTATAAGACTCACTTTTTCCCTCCTAAAAAGTAAGGGGAAATGTGTGTGCATCTTATGGAGCGAATGCAGGCTGCGCAGCTATCCCAGAAGCCAGAACAGCAAAAGGGATTGCAACAATCCCTCTTGCTTTTCTGGCTTCTGAGATTCAGAATATTTTTTTTCTTGTTTTCCTCCTCCAAAAACTAGGTGCGTCTTGTGGTCTGGTGCGTCTTATAGAGCGAAAAATACGGTACTTTTCTAACTGCTCACAGACTGACTTATTTTATTATTGGTTCTAGGACCTTTCCTGGTACTGACATCAAGCTGACTGGTTGGTAGTTACCTGGGTCTCCCCGCCCCCCTTTTGGAGGATGGGAACATTTGCCACTTCCAGTCTGCAAGGACCTCACCTGTTCTCCAAGAATTCTCAAAGATTATAGACAGGCTCTGAGATTACGTACATCCATAAACTCCCATCCATCTTGGAGTCCCTTCTCTTTTAAGTATTTCTGACCATAGGATCAGTTACAGATAGGTAGCCGTGTTGGTCTGCCATAGTCAAAACAAAATAAAAAAATTCCTTCCAGTAGCACCTTAAAGACCAACTTAAAGACTGTAGTCAACAGGCTCATCACAGCTATCTGCCAATCACCCAATCCCACCACCCTTCTGAGTAATACCCCTCCCCACCTTCTCACCTACTATATAGAAGGGTCTGGTGACTTCTGTTTCAGTGTATCTGAAGAAGTGTGCATGCACACGAAAGCTCATACCAAGAACTAACTTAGTTGGTCTTTAAGGTGCTACTGGAAGGAATTTTTTTATTTTGTTTTGACCATAGGATCTCATCCAGTTTCTTAAGCTTTTTGAAATCAGCCTTAAAGTCCAGAGTGCATTTCTGATTACACTCAGCTTTCCCTTGTCTCATGAAACCCAAGAGGACATTATTGTTTCCTCCCAAATTTCCCAGTACTTCCACTTCATTGATTAGTTGCTCCTTGTTTGTTAAGACCAGGTCCAAGATAGATGATCCCCTTGTTGCTTCTTCCACCATCTGAGAAATGAAATTGTCAGTGAGGCAATTGAGGAATTTGTTGGATCTTACATTCTTGGCAGAGTTGGAGTTCCAACAGATATCAGGGAAGCTGAAGTCTCCTGTGACTACTATATCTTTCCTTTTTGAATATTTTGTAATCTGCTCTAGGAAGGCATCATCCAAGTCTTTAGTCTGGTTAGAAGGGTTATAGCAGACACCCACATTGATTCTAAATCTTTGTAAGAGACTTTTTCATGACTTCAGCAACTGCTGCAAATAGATTGGAAGATGGTTCAAGTTGTAGGAGAGGATAGGTTTTGTTTTTAAGAGGAGGCTGAAAAAATTATGTTTTCAGCTTTCTAGATGCTGTATTCAAATTATTACATGCACACATCAACTTTGTTGGTAGCAGCTCTATTTATGACTGAAGAAGATTCTTAAGTGCAAGCACAAATTCTTATTTGCTTATTTAGTTTTATGCAGCCCTCTTGTATTCACCTGGTAGGCATAGATGGCCAGGAATTCAATGCAGAATGAGCAGGTTGGTAGAGGAGGGACAGGTTTTTGTGCTAGCAAAGGAGGGGAAGAGCCCTTTCATTTATAACCAGCATGGAAATCAATCTGGCTGACACCACTTTGTGTAATACAAACTTTAAAAAATGTATTTATTTACTATAATCCACCTTTATGTTGACTACACAGCAGGGACTTCCATTCCTCTGAAGCAATCATGCAATGCAGATGAGTAACTTTTGTAGACTGATTTACGAGGCTGATCTTAGATATCTCTTTTGGCTCCCTCCTCTTCTTGTGATGTTCTGAACTAGCTTGCATAGGACAGTTGTTTAAAAGACTGAAGCACATTTGCAACAAAACCACTTACCTCTATTCCACTGTTTTTCAGTATTCTGTCTTTGGGGAGCACTCTACATCAATTTGTTTGCCACTGTTGTGTAATCCACTCTTGTGTAGTCCACAAACCTTGGCTTGACTGATTAGCCAGCCAGTACTTAAAATTACTGCTGACCCTGTCCACTTCATGGAGGAAAGACCTGGTGGATGGGAGATTGTGATCCTTTTCCTGCTGGCTTTGAACAGTACAGAGGTAGTGTTAGAGACTTGCACTTCTTCTGCAGATGCCCTGTGGGAAATGAAAGAAGCTTCTGGTATGTGAAGAGGACTATGGAAGTGGGAAGGTCTTTCACATATAAGAAATGGCTTATGGCTTTCTTGCTGCATCACTGTCTCCAAGGGCATTTTTTTTGCTTTGCATGGTGCTTTTACATCTCTATCAAATATATATCCCACTCTTCCTCTCAGAGGACCCCAGGACAGAAAACAACAAGCACATTAAAGAGTTATTGATCTTTTCATTGAGGAATCTCAGGGTGTTCTGAAACATGATATCTGTGTTCTGCTCAAATGATTCACATCCTCTTCCGTACATCAGCTTCACATATTATGGGGATCATGTATTTTCCAGAATTTGACTTGTAGTGCTGTTGGAAAAGATGAAGTGTAAAGGGGAAATGTGCATCCTCAACATTTTTGATAGCTTGTGTTCAGCTGCTGCAAAAGTTCATGCTGCAAGTACATTTTGTTAGAGTTTTAATAGTGCTGCAGTGTCAATGGGAAAGGCTGGACTTTAACTATTCATCTCTGTGTTATGTTTTTATTCCATCCCTTTCTTCAAGGAATTAGGGATGTTGTAAATTGTTCCTTTCTCCCCATTTTAACCTCACAAAAGCTCTGCAAGCAATGGTGGACTGAGAGAGACAGTGAATATCCCAAGGTGACTCTGAGATCTTCTTAATTGAGCAGGGTTTCAGACATGTGCCTCCCCATATCTACTCTTAAGCACTACCCCAATTGTTTTCAGACTTTCTCCCTTGTTGTCATTTGAAAATTGGCAGGGCTATTGGTGGACCATGTAATTACTTATTTATTCTATAAGTCAAAACATATAGCTTGTATTTTAACAACTTTCTTTCTCCAGTACCGGCATAATCATCAAAATCAACACTGTGAACAGTCATGAGCCCTAGGCAATTGTTTAATATTATCAAATGTTTAATGCTACCTCATATTAGCCTGTTTAATAATCAGCCCTGGTCAAAATGGCCTCGAGCTTTGTTGTCAGAAAAAATAATTGGAGTGCAGGACCAGGTACCATTACTCTCGACTTTTCTGCAGCTTTTCCATGGATCACATGAATGGAGCTCATGGACCATAGTTTGAGACCTTCTGCACCACACCAGCTCTCATTTACTTTATGTTATCTGGGAAGTGGTTCATTTATTGGGTAGTGGTGGTTTGGATATAACTAGCTGCACATTGAGATTTGTCTGTGATCTTATGTCTGCAGAGGTCCGGTGCACATGGATGAGGAGGAAGGAAATACAGTGGTCTTCTCTATTCTAAAATCATTCAACAACTACTTGTCACATCCTGTGGAAGATACATCTGAATTGGCTACCACACAAGTACCTCAAGGTTCTCTGCAGATGCAGTATGAGCAGATGATGAAGGTGAGACTTCCTTAAATTCATTTGTTCTTCCGTAGTTACAATGAGCAGGCAAAGCAGTCACCTTCACTGTCAGAGCCTGATCGGAGTAGTATACTAAATCAGCTTTCCCCTGACCTGATGGCCTCCAAGTGTTGGCCAAAGTGGATGGGAATTTTGGTCAAAACGTCTGGAGGGCACCAGGCTGAGTAAGGCATGACATGTGCCAGAATGCCTAAGTTAGCAAGAACATCAGGATTTCCTAGACAAATGGAAATTTCATTCATGACTAAGTTAAAACATGGAGGGGGAGGGGGAATAGAGACCATTGCTTTTGAATTTTTTCTTCAATTCTTATCCCGTCATTCCTCCAAGTTGTGTTGGACAGTGTATATGGTCTCTGTTTAGAATCTCAGGTGAGATTCCCACCCTGGAAGTTGCTCTCAGAACCAGTCACCACACAGAAGCAGAGAAAGGTTCAGATAGTTTACTGTTATAGAATATAAGGCTCAGTTAACTGCTCTGAGGTTTGTTTGTTTTTTGTTACTTAGTTTATTCATTTTTTTTAATATGATAATAAAAAGAAATCACGTCATGCAGTCAAAAGTGTTTGTGATTACATCACAATATAGATCCATGAATTTATTTTATTTACTTATGTTTTTGCCCTACTTTTTATCATAGAAATCTAAAGCAGCTCATGATGAATATTGCAAAAAAAATGATGCAAATAAGCTTTTTTAAAAATGTAGATGACAACTCTTCACAATTTGCAGCTATTGCTGCATGTTCTTTTTAAAGAGCATTTTGTCTTCCAGTATCTTTTCTGCCAGATGCTATTTGTAGAATACTGTGCCCCTCTCTTTTGAACTGTTTTTACTACATTTTTTCAGTAGTGGAGGTAGTTTTTTCTCTTATGTGCAGATCATAAGTATTTGATTATAGGCCTTATTATTCATGCTAATGCATATTAGGATGACTTGGATAGAAACCAAAGGCTTCTGCGAAGTTGGTATGCTATCTCTGCACTGTGGAGATTTCTTACTTGTGCCCACTTGTACATCTGAAGAATAATTTTCTAGTTGGTATGAGGAAACATTTTTATTTATTTATTTAGAGGGCAGAAATAAAACAATGTAGAATAATTGTCAATAATAGATAAAATCAGGAAAAAATAAAAGCAAGTATATATAACTAAATTATATGTCTGGAATACATTTTCTGAAATAAAGTTTTAAGTATGTGTCTAAGACAGCATAGTGAGGGCGCCTTTCTAATGTTAATAGGGAGCTTTGGGAGGAAGGAATGAGAAATCTTACTCTTTTCTTTCCACTCTCATTTGCTTAGGTTTGGATGTTTAAAAAGTTTTTTTTGTGGAATTCAGCATAGTGCTAAGGCAATTCTTCCAACAGTGCAGGGATTTCTGCTTGCACAGTGTTGTTCCTGAATCTGTTGCACATTTGTGGACAGTGTATGCGAGAGCATGGGTGGATGGGAAGTCCTGTTGCACAAATGGAAAACCCTATTCTGATGGGACGTTGTTGGAATTGCACCCTTAACCCTTTGCCACAGCTTCTTCATGTATAAGATGGTTGTAAGAACTATTTTGTTTCCTTTGACTAAAATGTTTCAGTTTTAAAGTTTTAAAAAAGGGCTTTCTGTGACCTCCCATCCAAAGGTGTAATCATGTCCACACATTGTTTGCTTCTTGTTTGTTATATTGGGCTCTTCCTTCAGGCAGAAGTTAGGGGGCACAGGGAAGTGACAAAACATGCAGAGTTCCTAAAATGCTTTGAGTGCTTTCAGTAGAACGCTTTGTGCTGCTGCTTATGTTTATTTTTTCTTTCCTCATGTGAACACATCAGCGTGAAGATCAGGCTGGGCAAATACGTTCAGAGGCACAGTTTTTGCAAATGGAGCGGGAGAAAATGCAAATGGAACTGAGTCACAAAAGGGCTCGAATTGAGCTTGAGAAGGAGGCTAATGCAAATGCAAGAAACTTTGAGGTTAGTTTGCTAGTAATACACCGTTGATTAGTAGAGACATCAACCAGAGCCTCTTTTAGACCACCTCATGATTGTATTGGTTTGATGGTAAATTTTTAGGACCTTGTGATCATGTTGTTAATGCACAGGAGAGTTGTGTGGCTTCTTTTAGAAGCATTTAAAATGGGGGTGGGTAACTGGATCTTGTGGGCAGGCTGAATACTTTCCTTTCCCACCTCTTGCAGGTTGCTCACCTGTTAAATACCATGGCATTACAGTGACATAAGGTCATCGTTTTTTGCCCTCACAGTCAGCTGATAGTTGGGTCTTCAAAGCCCTGTGCACCAGTTTTAAGCATAAGAAAAGGTGGCCTTCACCAACCTGGTGCCTTGGAGATATTTTGGACTACAACTCCCATTAGCTCCACACAGCATGGCCATGCTGGTTGGGGTGAATGAGAATTTTAGTCCAAAACATCTGGAGGGTATTAGCTTGGTGAAAGCTAACGTAGAAGATAGTGAATTGAATTGGGGAAACTGGATTCAAATCCCTCTTTAGCCATAAATTCACTGGGTAAGCTCTTAGCCTTGTTTGCCTCACAAAGCTTGTGAGGACAGAATGGGATAATCTCATGTGTGCCATTTTGAGCTCAATGGATAAAATTCAGGATACAAGATTGATAAATCTAGCATGTGAAATGGAAACTATGCTGTGCTGTGTGGCTAGCTCTGCCTTCTAGGTTTATGTCACAAGGAGGATGCACTTTATCCTGTAAAGCACTTCAAGAATTCAGAGGCTTTTATTAAATCTTCACATAACAACATATGCAGGGAGATGGATCTCCATTGTAACTCAGAAAAAATGGGGAGGAAGTTCCTAGTTCCACCTCAAGTCAAGTGATTTTGTGGATTATTCCGGTGTCACTTCAACCCCAAAATCTAGCTGAGTCAGTCGCAGAAACACTTAAAACCCTGAAATGTAAAGGGAGCAGCACTAATCCAACAGTGTGGTAATTATCTTGCTCAGATTCTGCATTTCGGAAGTGATGTGGATAAAGGGTTTAGGAACCTCATACTGCTTTGCATAATCCTTGCTTAGTATGTAAATCCGTAGCTTGTTTTGCTTTGATTAGCAGAGCAATTTGCTACACGTTTTCCAATAAGAGTGAATTAATTTGAGTTGGAAGCAAATGGAAACTGGACTGGAAATGCTTTGAGAGTTCAGAAAAAGGAAGAGAGGGAATGGTGGAGAATTGGGCAGGGGAAATTCAATACAGCAGTGTGTATTGTACTATTTTATACTTTTCCAGTGAAATATTTTGGTCACAGAGTAGAATGATTTAAATCACCAAGGAAAAAGGTCAATTTAAGTCAAATTTCCTGTAGCTATTACTTCATATATTTCATAAACGTCATACATTTCTAAACAGAGGTGCAAATCAGACCACAAAACTATGCTAATTTACAACTATGCAGAAGTATTATTTAGACCAGGGACTGGAACCTTTTTATGTTGGGTGGTGCTGGTGGTGTGTTATCAGGAAGTGTGGAGCCAAAGTGTGCAGTGATTCTCCCTCCCCCCCTCCTCATAGTCTCATAGTCTCTTGTTTCTTCCCCCTTCCCAAGTCTAATTGCCACATGGTAGACAATTTGGGTGGGTGGTGGGCAGAACATGGGAAGGGAAGAGTTGTTAACCCTTCACTCTCTAGCTCCTCCCCAACCCCCGAATGTGATATTTAGACTTAGCTAAAACCCTAATTGCTGATGGGGAGCTAGGTCCAAGGAGGAAATGTTGTGGTTTGAACCCATTTGTTCCTTGGTTTACAGCCAGACTTTGCCTCTCTTTGTCACACTGTATATATATTTTTCATGGTTTCCTTGAATGTCTCTAAAATATTTCCATATAGGGTCTTCATTATATGGTCCATTACAGTGGGCAAGCACCTATGGCAGTTTCTGCCATGGTGCAAGGGGTGCCACAGCAATGCTGTATACCAGTACGTGAGAGCCCCATTCTCGAATTATAGCATTGGCAAAGGGCAATGAAATTCCCAGGATGTTTTACAGAAAATGCAGAAGACCATAAAATAACAATACTAATAACACAAACTGAAAAGACTAAAAACCTTGGTGAAATAAAATGTTCTTGGTTGGATGTCAAAATGATGTTGGCATGTCCAATTACTTTTCAGGCTTGATTTTTATATGGTGATGTGTGAATTTGGGAATTTGACCATTTCTCAGTTAAATCAATTGAGAGTCATTAAGTGATGGCTAGTCACCATACAAGGGGCAAATTCTGAATCACTTTTTGCCTGCTTTTTATTGTTCCTTCATTTGGCTGCTGAGTGTGTTGCTGTGGCTGCATTAAGTAAAATGGGCAGATCTATGGGAGCAGATCTGTAACTGTGTTGTGAATGTTGCTGTGACCAGTAACTAGAAAATGTGATAGTGATAGAAGGAAAAATACTGGAAATCAGTATGCAAACCATTTCCATTTGGAGTAAACCAAATGCAGGAGATGAGTTTCTAAGTGAGATGGTTTATGTCATCCTAGCATTGAAGCTCGTGCTATAAACCAAAACCCTGTTCAGACTGATACACTTGTGAGCACCGTGTCTTTGAGCAGTGCAAGCCATGCTGCCAAGTCTGACAATATGTGAATATCCCATTTGCCTCCAATTTATTGTAAACATCTTTATGCAACATCTGTTGAAAACATATGGTGCAGCCATGCCCCAAAGATTACTTCTGTGATGCACTAGACATTCATAACCAGGATGGATAAAAAGCAATAATTTTAAAAACCAAAGCCAGGGGTTATATCCAACATTAATCAAACTCTTAAATTTCAACTCTGTCCTGTGCCAATGCTATAATTCAGGAGGGGAGAAAATCTGCAAACTGTCAGACATGTTCAGTGGCTGCAGAATAGAAATAGGTTGCATGGAAACTGTCCACTAAGTTCACAAAGGTTCTGTTTCACTAGTGAAATGGATGAAAAGGCTTGGGAAGACTTTGCTTTGGTGGAGATGCCAGCAATATATTACTGTAGTTATTTGATGCAAGGTTCTTTGAAGTTTCTTTCTGTTTTTCCTCTCTTTCTAGCGGGAGGCTGACCATAACAAAGAGCTCCTCAAGCGTATCAAGCAGTGTCAGGAAAGAGAAACTGAGACTGAAAATAAGCTTCAAGAACAAATTGAGATTAACAGATCCTGTCAGAAGCACACAGAGTCTCTGAATAGGAAGTTGCAGGAGAAGGAGAACAAGCTTGCTGAAGCTAATGAAGTAAGAAAAAAGCAGTTTATTGATTCCATACTATATGTACTTTCCAATCGTCCATGAATATTAATAAATAGCTTTGTTGCAGCAGTTGTGATGCACAGTAGAATGTTGATACGCACATTCTGCTCATAGTACTCAATTTCTTAATGCATGATAATAGTGTTTATGTTTGAAGGAGAATGTGGGCATTGATAAATATTGAAGTGTTTCTTCAAAAGTCTTCCTCAGCCTGGTGCTTTCTAGATGTTGCTGGGTTCAAATGTCCCTCAGCCCCAGCAAGCATGGTTAATGGTCAGGGGTGATGGGAGTTGTAGTCGAGAAACAACTAGAGGGCACCAGGTTGGGAAAGGCTTTCTAGAGGAAGCATTTTTCAGAGGCAAGATGGCAAAGGAATCTGAATTTTGCATTGTTGGTGTTGGTATCTGTCTGTTTTGAGATACAGTGGAAGTGTGCAGCATCAGATATAAAGTCAAACCATTGGACAGCCACGGTGCCTGCTGTGGCTGTAGAAACCAATACGGGTGAGACATGTTTTATTGCAGCTGGGGCAGATGAAGGTGTCTGGTATTGCTTCTATGGATGCACCATGCTGTTTCTTCTCTCTGTGCTCCTCCCAGTGGTAATTTCTCCTCTGGTCACTGATGTGGATACATGATACGACTGATTGTCTCCAAGCACTGCAATCGTCTGTAAGGAATTCCCATATGACGTGGTTAATGTTGTCTATAAAGGAGGTGTATAAGTGGTGTCTGCTTTCAGCATGTCTCCTGCAGCTAGTGCAATGAGAAAATGATGTTGACTGTTGACCTCTGAGCTCTAAAGCTGCATTGTGACTCGGGATAGACCCTGCCAGTGAGTGACTGTAATCTGTTGAGAACTGCACAGACGAAGGCTTTTCCCACAGTACTCAGCAGTGGGATTCCATGGTAATTACTACAGTCATGGCAGTCACCTTTGTTCTTGTAAAGGGTAACAATGCTGGATTCGCACATGTCTTGTGGCACAGATCCTGCTTCCCAGCACTGCAAGAGAAGGCTGTGGAGGTGCGTCCTGAGGGAGGAGTTGAGGCTGGCTTTCAGCACTTCTGTTGGGATTCTGTCCTGTCTTGGGGCTTTACCACATGCCTGGGAGTTGAGGGTATTCTTCAGCTCATTAAGGAAGGGAGGAACATCCAGCTGTTCCAAGGCAGGCAGAGTCTGGATACTGTTGATTGCTGTGTCAGAGACTGTGTTTTCCCACAAGTACAGTTTTTGATGGTGCTCTGCCCGTTACTTCATCTGCTTGCTGCAATATGTTATGATCTCTGCAGACAAGGTTTTAAGCGGTGCAGTTTTTCTGCCTGTAGGTCCAAAGCCGCCTAGCCTTTGCACATTTTGTGAGTATTGCTGCTTTAGCCAGTAGTCATGGACACATTGGCAATCTGCTGGGCATCACTCCTTGCTTTTCTCAGTGCAGCAAGTGTCTTCCTGCAGGGTGCACACTTGTAGTTCACAAGAGCCTCTTACTTTGTGGCCTTAACAGGCTCCGTGTCCTTAATGGCGGCCTCAAACCAGTTGGGTATCTGCTGCTCTCAAGGTAGCAAAGGAATGTGGATTTTGCATTGTTATCAAACAGCAGTAAGAGGTAATTGGGAGGTGTAGTGAAGGGCATAATAATATAATAGGGCCCCAGGATGTAATGAGTAGTTTAGGTTATTCTTGGTCAGTTACTGCTGTGGTATCACTCACTGCAGGGAGATTTTAGGACCAAATTATTTGGTTTTTTTCTGGCATCTCCAATATTTTCTGTTCTGTGTAATTTTTAACGCAGCAGCTGTTTCTGAAACTGTGATGTCCCTCCCAAGAGTGTGCATACCTAACTGAATATTTAGGAAATTATAATGTCATAAATTTAGTACAAGAGCTAATCTTCGAGAAAAGGGCTGTGTAGGCATAGAATATGGAAGAGGGCAAGAGAGAAGAGACATTCAAGGCACAAGAAGTGATCGTTCATAAGAGTGACTAAGTTAGTCTTTGCCAACTTGTGCCCTCCACAAGTTTTGGATGGCTATGCTGACTGCGGCTGCTGGGAGTTGGAATTCAAAAAATCAGAAGGACCCCAGATTGGTGAAGACTGGACTAAGTAATTGTTCAGTTTATAATCAAGCAATGGCCTAATGATAAGCTGATGTCCTTCCCCCCCCCCCCCCCCTGCATCTAACCTAGTTCTGGTAACTCTGAATTGTACAACTTTATTGAAAAGTTAACACTGCCATCGTTACTTGTCTGTTGGGAAAATTGATGGCAGTTTTGAAATTCCACTGCAGAGAAAATATTCATAATGTGCTGATGGAACAATTTGCATCCCTCTGATGCATCCTAGTGTAGATAGACATTCTAACTTTGAAACTTGCTATTTGCATGCCAGCGTGAAGTTACTTGCTTAATGGGTGGTGACAATTAGGGTGACAGATAAGAGAGCAAAGAGTTGCTTTTGCCTTTCTGAGGTAACTTTTTAAAGGTCTGATTTCATGTATTATTGGTTCTTCACATTTAATCAGTAGTGTTTGATCAGAGGTGGTTCATTGTCCTTGACATCTAGGTCCAACCATATATTTGTGTATTCATTCTTTCTCTCTCAGACAATTAGTGTGTTGAAAGGAAAGATATCGGAGTTGCAGTGGAACTTAACAAATCAGGAGATGAAAATGAAAACCTGTGAATCGCAGAAGCAGGAGCTCACTGAACAGCTGGATGTACTACAAAAGTGAGTAGGGGATTAACAACTGCCAGGAAATAAAACCTTTAGTCTTTGGCAGCTGGTGTCACTCAGGAAGGGAAAGTTTCAACAGCTTTTGATTTTTGCTGTTCAAAGAGCTGCTTTGATCAGGATGTGTACTGCTGAAAACTTGATAAATGGGGAGTGGGGGAAATAACAAAATAAAAAGTAGACAAAGTAATTTTATGGAAAATAAATAAATAAAGCTTAAAATAATTCCCATTTCTCTTGTGCAGGAGATGGGAAAACACTGAGGATTGGAGAGGGCTAATTAACTGAAAAGTCTTTTATTTAAAACCTGTAACTATCATTGATGAGGCAGGGTTGGTTATAAGTCCTCCCCTCGATTCTGTGTTGTAACACTGATTTTGGGCATAACTTTTGAAGCAGCTTTTATGTAATATCGACATGAGTTGTTTGGTGGCCAAATAATTGGAGTACGGAAATAACAAGTGATTTGTGGGATTTGTTACTTGGCTAAGAATATTCAGTGCATAGTCTAAATTTTCTGCAAAGGAAAAAAAGATGTCTGCAGCCGCGATCCAATGGATGCTTAAGTACTATTGAATTCAGTGGGACTTAACTCTGAATATAGGATTGCATTGCAAGCTATGGTATCATGATAGCAGTTTTTGGAAAATACTGGCAAAATGCCACTGGCGTATTGGGTTGCATTTGGTCTCTGAATATGTCCTTGCTGTTTCGATACAGCAGTGTGTACTAAGAGGGCAGTAGTCCATGCTTCAGCAAGGAGATAGAGCTGTACAGTCGTACCTTGGTTCTTGAACCGAATCTGTTCCGGAAGTCCGTTCAACTTCTGAAAATGTTCGAAAACCAAGGCACAGCTTCCGATTGGCTGCACTCAAGCGGAAGCCGTGGAAGCCGCGTCGGATGTTCGGCTTCCAAAAAAAGTTTGCAAACTGGAACACTTACTTCTGGGTTTGCAGCGTTTGGGAGCCAAAAAATTCAAGTCACAAGGCATTCGAGAATCAAGGTACAACTGTAGTGGGGAAGAATGAAGTCTCTTCCCTAATGAATTCTGGACAGGGCCTTTGCAATGTGATTGTCTTTGGGATGGGAACCCAGTATGAAGGGAAGAACAGACCTGTAGGTTGGACACTGCTTTGGAGACAGGCAATACCCATGTCTCTTGGTTACTTGGGACTCCTTGATCATGCACACACTCCCTGATAGACAGGAGAACACATTGAAGTAGATGTTTAATGTGACCAAGAGATGTAATGTGCGTATCATAGAATTGTCGAGTTGGAAGGGACTCCAAGGGCCATCTAGTCCAACCTCCTGCAGTGCAGGAATCTTTTGCCCATTGTGGTGATGAATGGTCTAGAAGTGAATAAGTAGAGAAAAGTGCTGCAGGACAGGTGCAATCTAATGGTGACTGGTTGACAGTGGGTTCAAAATAGACACCAGGAAGTATTTCTGTTGATGGGCACAAGCTTTTAGAAAGGATTTGGCAAAGTCTGTCAAGGCCTATTAGCTAGTATGGTTAAAAAATGAAACCTCTTGTGGCAGAGACAATGGATGGGAGTTAACTAACAAGTCCCATCAGTGCAAGCCCTGGTTAAGGTTTTCACTTGTGCATCAGGGCTTTCCCTTCCTCTCTCTATTAGCACGCTCTGAAATTGACTGGAGGTGTGTGTGTCAGGAGAACGGTGTATGAGGGGCAGGAGGGGGGTGCTTTCATTCTATCTGGCAAGCCACAGTGCTTGTGCTGACAGGATGTTTACCATAGCAGAATGTTGAATTCTAACAGTATTTATTTCTTTTTATTGTTTTTAAATAATTTGCCTCTTAATAACATAATATGGTGAAGAGTAGTATATAAATGTTTTACAGTATTTACAAATTGCACACATACTAAACACCACAAAACTATAAATGTTGCAAAAATGATAAAAGTCATTGAAAAACCTTTCTTAAAAGCTGTAGATTAAGTCAAAATAGACAAAGGAAGAACCAAAAGCAGTTAAACCTGACAAGACTTGGTGCCAGGTGGATAGATCTAATCAATTCTAGAGATGAGTGGGATGACAATCTCCATCACAGCCTGCTTGCTTGCTTCCCAGCAATGCTGTTGAAACCAATGCCAGGCTACAAAGCACTTTGCTTATAACAACTTCAACATGTTTTGCTTCTAGTGGGAATGGTTCTATAAGTGACTCATATATCTTGTATCTTCTCTATGTCACTGTTGTGATTTATATACCCTCTGCCTAGTAATGAGATACATGATTACCCACCATGGCTAGAAATTCCTGTCTGTCTTTCAGAGGTAGGCACATATAAACATAATTGTTGACTCGGGAGAGATTTTGATGAGGGAAGTTAACTTGACTTAAAATTGTGAAAATTAAGAAATAGCTTTTGCAAGCATGCGTAACAGTTTTGTTCAGCATGTAGTGAAGCATAACCATGGATGGATGATGAACAGGATGCTTCCAAGGTATGTGCTTGTGCTTTCAAATGTTCCTCTTTGTTTTAAATACATATCTTTATGTCCACATACAATAGAAAATGGAGAGAGGCCAGTCAACAAATTCAGTCTCTGCATGCAAAGGAAGCACTGATTGCTGAGAAGGAGCAGAAAGTTCAGGTGAGATCCTCTCCTTTTTAACTGTGTGAAGTTATCTCTTTACTCTACAAAACTATACTTAGGAAAGCTCAGAACCCCTCTATTAACACCTTGTGACTGAAAAATATAAACAGAAATCATGGAAACTCTTCATGGAAGCAAAAGTTGCACAAAACATTTAATTTGTACCAAACTGGCTACAAACTGGCCACAAAAGGCACATGCAATCATGTATTGTTTGTTTGGATTAACAGTGAAGTTAATGTTAAAATCGCTGCAGAGATTTCACACATGTCATGTCTTCTAACTTAGCCTTTCTGATAGCTCTCTTGGTTCTTTACTTTCCAGGACCTGGAGCAAAAGCTCTCGTTGCAAGAACAAGATGCTTTAATTGTGAAGAACATGAAGATGGAGTTGGCACAATTTCCCAAAATGGAGCGGGAGCTGCGGGAGCTCAGGGAGGAGAATGCTTACCTTAGGTCAGAAGACAGCAGTTGTGCTTGGTGGGAAAGATGTGCACCTTTCACTTGCTCCTGCCCACCTGCAGCAGCTTCTGCACTGAGGCTGTAAACTCCCCTTTTCAGATCTTGATGCCTTGTCTTCAGTATTCACAACAGATTCTCAACAGTTCTCTTTCTCTACACCTGCATTATAGCTGTGTGCTCATTTTGGCTCTGCAGCATTGTAGTTGTTACATTTAATAAACAATAAAAAATGGGTTGACATTTGCTTTGCAAAAAGCAACTAGTGTTAATATCTTAATAGTGTGTTTCCCCTTCTTTTCCCAGGGAAATAAAAGAAAACAATGGATTGCTCAAAGAGGAGGTAGAAGGTCTCCAGAGGAAACTAGTGCGCTATGAAAAGGTCCAGGCAGAAATGGTAGCCTTGGAATTGGAGAAGGAGGTAAGGTCACAGTAACGCAACCTGTATAGGTGGTGTTGGTCCTTCTGCCCCTAGTTGCAAATTATTTTTCTAATAAGAACATACAGGTAGCATCTCTGTCAGCTCTCTAGGCCTGTTAGGCTAATGTAAGAATTAGTATTGTGTTTGTGTTTTAAAAAAAATCTGTGAAAAGCTCTGATCTCCATGGTGGCAGCTTCTGTTTTAAGCCTGCCTGCATTGTCTTCTGGAATACAAGAGTTGAACAGGGACAGTAGCACTTGATGGACATTTAAAGGCTTCTGTTTACATTTGGGTTGTAATTGCTATGCATGGGACTAAACACAGTATGGGATCAATACATTGCTTTCTTTGTCTTGGTGTGAAAATAGTTGTTTGAGCATCGAGCTGCAGTGGTGTTGTTAATTATTGCAAATCCAGTCTATTCAGTTGCCTGGACTAGAAGGAAATAGAGAGCGGAGGTAAATTGTCTTGAAGGAAGAACCAGAGTTTGCAAGCACAGCTGACTTGAGATGTTGGGAATATGGATAAGTTAATTAATATAGGATCAAAGATAGGTGCTGTAGAACAGAATTTCACTTTTAATTTCTCACACAATGCTACTTGCGGTACAAATATATATTTTTTTTTAATAAATATTTATTGAGATTTTTTTTAAAATACAAAATGCAAAAATAATAAACAATATAACATGAATCATAACACATTTTTCAGAACTTCTTTGGACTCCCTCACGTCTCCCACTTGCGGTACAAATAAATAGTATTCAGGTTTGGGACATTTTACCCTCTTACCCTTTCCCGCTACAATTGTAACATGTTTTGGCATGCACTTACCATAACAAGTTTTGCAAAACAAGCAAACGAGGGGTAGATTGTTGCCAATTATGTGCTATTGAGAGCCAATGTGGTGTAGTGGTTAAGAGCGGTGGACTCATAATCTGGTGAACTGGGTTTGATTCCCCGCTCCTCCACATGCAGCTGCTGGGTGACCTTGGGCCAGTCACGCTTCTCTGAAGTCTCTCAGCCCCAGTCACCTCACAGAGTGTTTGTTGTGGGGGAGGAAGGGAAAGGAGAATGTTAGCCGCTTTGAGACTCCTTCGGGTAGTGATAAAGCGGGATATCAAATCCAAACTCTTCTATTTATGCTTAGGTAGTATAGTTTTGGTATGTGTTGATAAATATTTTTTAAAACAAATTACTAAACCTAAGAGGGATGAATTTAAATTTTTAACACTGCAGATGTTCAGATATAGATGTTTTGGTTTTGGTTTTAATTCAAATTCTTTTGTTACTTGTTTCAGAGACTTCAGGGAAAGCTGAATACTTGGGAGAAACTGGACCAGAGCACTGGCTTAGATATCAAGTAAGTAGAAAGTGACAGTAACAATCTGAGCACCAATGTTCTTGTTTGTGCAGGACGTTTTAGGATAGTCCGCTATTCCTTCTTTTCACTATAAGAAACCTATTTTTTTTTTAGGCAGATTGGTGCTTTGTTTAATGTAGGATGTCTCTGAAAATTCACTGGTCTTTCAATTAATCTACCACAAATATACAAAAAGGAGAGTAAATGCAGTATTCATTATAAAACACAATTCAAAATGGTTCGAAACAAGCCTGGGGAACTTGTCACAAAGGAAGGGGAAGTCGTGGGGCAACGCACCATGCACCTGCACATAAATAAGGAATCAAACAAGCAAAGACTTTGCCATGCCTTTTTGAGTTGTTGATTAATCTACCAGCATTTGCCAAACTTAATGGAGCATAGTTTAGTTCTTAGCTCTAGATGTTTTGCTTGACTCCTGGTGAAGTGGAAGTATTTTCTGTGACAATTATCTGATGTTCCAGGAGTTGCATTTACTACTTTTTGTGACTAAATTTTCTACTAGTCCTGTAGTAGCTCCCACCCCCATTATGGAATGCTCTCCTGGTCTTGGGTTAATGCTCTCCTGGTCTTGGGTTAATGCTTTCCTGGTCTTGGGTTAATATGTCTTGGGTTAATATGTTAATATGTTTTTGTTATGGAATGACAAAAACATTATTGGGTTAATATGTTAATATGTTTTTGTTATGGAATGCTCTCCTGGTCTTGGGTTAATGCTCTCCTGGTCTTGGGTTAATGCTTTCCTGGTCTTGGGTTAATATGTCTTGGGTTAATATGTTAATATGTTTTTGTTCTTGGGTGTTTGGCTAGTACTAATAGAGCTTTTTGTTGGTAGATGGCTTCTGCATTTTAGCTTGGTGTTTGCTGCTGAGATTTGTTAGAAGGCTGAGAGACCTTTGGATTTCTTCCTTCTGGTCCTCATCTGTTTAAATTTGCTGCTTTGTGGGACTATGAGTGTTGGTTCAGCTCCAGCCATCTGAACAATAACACACCTTGACCACTCTCTCCTTCCTCTTATACACCATAAGCTTTATTACTTCTGTTCCCAAATGTGGCTTTTCATTTCGTTGTTCTCTTTCCCCATTGTCACTTACTAATCACAGAATATTCTTCTTAATACCAGTTAATTGGGGTTTTTTTTACTGACCTTTCACCATAAAGTCCCGTCGCCCCCCAACATATGAAGTCCTACTAAGAGGAGAACTATTGAAATTAATGTACCTAAGCTTGTCCATTAACTTCAGAAGGTCTCCTTTTAGTAGGACTAGCATTGGATACAACTCAATATTAAAAACAGTTAAAACAATTTACAATAAGAAGAACATGGTTTGTCCTAAAAATATAAAAGTGGATGCTGGAGGCATCTCTGTGGAAAGGGAATCCCAGAATATAGGATAATGGTCCCAAATGTGGCTTTCCCCTTCTAAGTGGAGGTTTCCATCTTCTTAATTGATAAGTATCAACTTATGTAGTGATCTGCCCAAATGAACAAGGCTTTTAATGGGTAATTGGAACCAAAAGATAAATATTAGGTGACATGGTGTCTTTGTTAGAGAGCCAAATCAAATTATTGTCTGCTGCCCTTCCTTTGCTTTTTGGTTCTGTACTTGGGGGAAAAAATCAACCATACTATGGTGCTGCTCGTATTGTCTTATGGTGGACTCTGCTTCCGTGGGGTTTTTAAGCAGAGGTTGGGTGGCCATCTGTCATTGTAATGGTTCTAAGGGGTTGCTCGTGCGTAAGCAGGTGCCTATCTCCCTGGCTGGGTGCAAACACCTGGCTGGGCTGCCAAAGTGAACCTCCTCTGTCCGGACAGCCACTCACCCGTGGCTGACTCAGTCGCTGGCAGAATCCGTGAGTGAGCGTTTCTTGAACTTCTTCCAACAAAGAAGCTCTTTGATGCCTAGTCTCCGCCTACCCTCTCTGCGCGAAAGCCTTCTGCGCAGGGAAGGTGTGGACAACGGAGGACCCCTACTCTCCCCGCTGGTCCCAGGCAAGGAGTCATGGGACCGCCTCGCCACTTCCCCCACCTGCCCCCCTTCTCCACTGGTGCTACGCTGATTCTCTTCCCCAGAAGATGGGCTGCTTCTCCTGATCCCTGGACGCTCTCTGGAATCCCTCTGGCTTTTGCGCTCCCCCTCCAGTGCTGATGGCAGTTCCCTGACAGTCATGTATGATTTAGTTGAGATTCCTACAATTCAAGGGGTTAGACTAAAGACCCTTGGGGTCCCTTCCAATTCTACAATTCTATGGTTCTACAAACTAAATAAAAATCGGTTATATGCGGGCACCTCAAGATTCTCATACAGAAAATAAGAAGCCATGGGACATGTTATTGTGGATGTGTTCACTTTTTTGATCTCCTACCATTGTGTACAGAGTCAACTAAGGAAAAGTATTCCGTGCTATTGTTGATGCTTTCCAAATAAGAATGAATGTTGCTTGTTGGAATGGTATTGTACAAGGACGTCCTACTCACAAAACAAAAAAGTGGCAGTGATCTACCCATTTTTTAGGGGTTCAGGACAAAGTTATAAAGCTTTTTTTAGGGGGCAGGGTCGGAGTTGTGAAGCTTTTCTTTGGGGGAGCACATAAAGCAGAGGTTTTTATTTTAAGACGGGAATGCAAAAAATCGCTCACCGTTACAAAAGCTGGCCAGCGCTAGCTGCAACTTCCGGTATAGCAATCCTGTGACACTGAAACAAACAGCAAGGGGGCAGGGGCGGATATGTTCATTTTACAGCTAATCTTCACAAGAGAATGGAAATGAACTAGCGATCGACCGCCATCTACCACTATCACCTGGGGATCAACCTGTCGATTGCGGTCAACTGGTTGGACATCCCCGGTATAGTATAACAAATGGTGGAAGAGAATGGTAGTTTCTATTCATTTTGCCGGAGCAGTGTGCTTGTAATGCCTTGCTGCTCCATAGTATCAATCACCCCAGCAGTGAGGATGCAAAGATTTTGAAGTTCAGGTTACAGTCTGAGAAAACTGTTGCTTTGTGTGTATTGGTATGGATAGTAAAAAAATCCACTGATAAAATCTGAGTCTTTAGCAAATTGCTTTGATGTCACAGGTGCTAGGCCTTGGAAGGCTCAAATTTCTCCTGACTGGTAGTTTCTACTGCCTTTTATCAACGTCCAGCTTGGGTTACTCTTGCAAAGGTCAATTATGCAACATGCACGATTTTAATGGCCGTTTACTTTTTATTGCAATGCAAGTTAAGTCAGCACCCACTAGATGGCACATTTCCTCCAACAGGACCAGGAAACCCATTTCTTGCTACATTGTGTTTTTCTCTGATACCCAGCCAGGGGAGAAGACAAAAATCTACAGGTGGCCAGCCTTCCTATAATGCCGGAAATTGACCAATGAGAACAGCTTCCTGGCTTAGCCTTAGAAGGAATGTGAACTGTTTTGTGCTGGTCTTGGAGAGTTTTATCTCTATGGTGCACTGACGTGTATGTTTGTGAACCTGTAATTGTACATTTTTGCTGATGTGAATCAATGGATGAAAAAAAGTCCTGTTTTGTCATCTTTCTTCTTAAGTAATGTTTAGCTGTAGAAAACCATGAGCATGGTCTGAAGGGAACTTTGCCGAAGCCTAGCAGATCTGGACTGGATCAATGCTTAGATGGGAGAATCCTATCTATGCTGCCTTGAGTTCCAACATGGAAGATGGAAAAGTGTGGTGTGTCATCACCACATTTTGTGTTTTCCTTCTTGTGTAACAGCAGCCCAGATCAGTGGCACACTGAAAGTTGCATTATTATGTTAAATAATTTTGTTTTACTATACTTACTGGGAGTGAGATGAGAAGACTTGTGGAGGGTACTCTTGCATTTGTATCCTCCTTGTGAGTTTTTCATGGACACCTAGTTAGCCACTGTGGGAACAGAATGCTGGTCTTGATAAATCTTTGGTATGATCCAGCAGAGATATTCTTATGTTCACTGCTTTCAGGATCAGTCACACATTGGCTGCAAGTGAAAGAAGCTTCCTAATTGCAATTAATCATGTGCGGCTTTGTCCATGGTATGTTGTCTTGTTGCTTTTGCTACGTCAAGTGAAAGACAGTGCAACTTTCCCGCCTCTCCCCACCCCCCACCCCGCTCACGCCAACCTGGCCTTCATTGTGCCAGGATGTACAATTATAATCACTTTCTCTCTTTTTTGGAAGAGAAGAAGGTGCAGCATTCTGAGGAGTTGTGGCCATGGTGCCTGACTTTGAGGCTGGTAGGAATGTTTCATTTATTTAAAGGGGGGGGGCAGAATTAATGTGCTTTTTTGTGAATGACCCTTTATAAAGCAAAAGGCCTGCTGTTAAAATGAAATCCATTCTCTGTCATTATAGTTGCCTTCGTATTCTTCTCGGCAGATAAAGATCACAGCAGCTACCACTGAGCTTACAATCACATTTCCATTTGCACTTCTTGACTTAACAACGTCAATTGGAGAAGGGAGCTGGTGCACTCTATATTCCAGCCATCCTGCCCATGGTTTTGATGCACTCAGGAGTAGCTCAGCAGGAGAGGCAGCCTTGCAGGAATAGTAATGACCTAACAGAGCATTTGCCAACCTGGTGCCTTCAGAAAACTTTATGGTCTACAACTTCAAGCCCCAGCCAGCACATCTGGAGGACACTAGATTAGCATAGGTTGGCCTAACTTGTCCAGCTTTGCTTCAAATGATATGGACAGTCTGGCTCATTATGCAAGTTTACAGCAGAAACAGAAGTGCCAGTATTATTGCAGGGGGCAAAATGTCAGAACCTGACTGGTTTGAGATCTCACGCACACACTTTCACACCTTACAGCTACAAATTCAACTAATTTAAACTTGAGTTTTGTAAGCCACATTGGGAGGTAGTTTGAAGGGGGAGGTAGAAATCCTAATAATATTGCTACTATTTCAGCAACTGGTATTCAGAGACATACTGTTTCTGCTACTGGAGGTAATATAATTGCCATGACTAGTAGCCTTGACATCCTTCTCAGCTGTGGATTTGTCTATTCCCCGTTTAAAGCCAACCAAGTTGGTGTCCATCACTATATTTTGTGGTAGTGAATTCCACTGTGCTGCATGAAAAAGGACTTTTGTGGTAGTTGTGATTTTGTGGTGGTTGTGATTCCCCCATTTCAGTATAAGGTTCAAGAAATGAACTTTCATCCTTTTTTGCTGTATCACGAGAGAGGTTGTTCAGTGGCTACCTAGAGCCAAGAGGTCTTTTACCCAGTCATCTGTGATTGGGGTTCTTGTGAAGAATTTTGTTACATAGTTTTGAGTGGCTAGAGCAGAGTAAGCAGAGACAGACTACATTAATGGGGTTTAGAAATGATTGAAAAGTAGCCATGACCAAAGATGATATATAATGTTTTGGATACATGAGTAAGTTGTCTTTAGCAGCCACTTTAAAAAAATAAATAAATTGCCCAATCAACTGTGTCCTCTAGGTGGCTCACAACTTAAAATGAATGAAATGCAAAAACAGCATTTCTTCCCACTGCTACTGCTGTCACCACCCTTCTACAAACTACAGTATTAATCTCAATATTTTGAGTGAACTGCTCACCTCCTTTAAAAGACTCAATTTGTGGGAAGTGTGGCTTCTCATGGCATAGGATGGCAACATTCATTTTTTCTTTCCCCCCATATTTTATTTATTTGCTTTTCTGATAAGATTCCATATCAACAAAATATGAACAAAAATAATACAATAAGAAAAAATTTCTGAAATAAAGAAAATATCTTTTTTTTAAGAATGGAAACCTTCAATTCACTAGTCACATATTTCTCTTAATTCAGGTAGGTAGCTGTGTTGGTCTGATGCAGTTGAAATAAATTAAAAAATTGTCCAGTAGCACCTTAGAGACAATTTTTTAGTTTTTAAATATATTTTAAGGCATATTTAAGTGACTCATGAACTTTAGTTATAATTGCATCCCAGTCTCCATCTGCAGCAATCCCAGGGTTCATTTAAAAGTTTGCAGTTCTCCTGATTACTAAAGGCAAAATATATTTTAAAAAAGCCGAAGCACCATAAATAAATAAATGAGACAAACGCTAATTATGATTCAATACTTAACATTTATGAAGCGCATCTGTTTGGATTTCCAAGACCTGATTCAGATTTTCCACATTTGAGGGAAGCAACTTTAGATGCAGTGCAGTGTGCCTATTAGCTGGAGTTTGGCATGTGTCAGTTTTGTGAAAATGCTATGCTAGACAACTAAAATTTCCTAAACTAACTGCCATCTCTCAATCCAGCTGTGATTGTTTTTAATATTCTGCTCTGAAGAAATTACTTGCCTATAGGCCGCTGTCTGGGTTTTCTGAATTTTCTGTGAAGCTTTTAAGACTGCCTAGATTGGAGGAATGTTGGAAGGCTTTTGAGATGCTGACCATGCTATGCAGGGCATACAGGAACAGGAAGAGGGTGATGGTGGCTGACAGCTCCAAGATACGAGGACTTTTATAGTGCCTGTAATTTTTCAGTGGTTTGCTGTGATTTATGAGCTGTAAAAAGATTGTAACTTCATGGTGGTTGTTCACAAGCTTCCCTATGTAAAACAAGCTGTCACATCACAGTGGGGATTTTCTGAATATAGAAAGGAAAAAATAAATATTAAAGAGGAACACAGCTATTCTTTGCTTTTGTCTTTTGCCGCTTGTCAGAACACTTGCAGAATAAGGGCTTGCCTTGTCTATTTCATAATTTTTAGTTATGACCTAAATCTTCTTCTGTGAAGGAATAAAGGTAGAGTTTGTGGACTAGGTTGAGAGAAAGGGGTTTGGACAGCCACCATATTTTGACAGTGCTCTTCATATCTACCATGCAGTATTTCCAGCTGATGCTATCACTTGATATCGGGGAGCGAGGTTCAGTAATAACTATTACCAGTGTAGTTTGACATGCTGAAGTATGTCCCCAAGCTCTGTCAAGAACTGCAGGAAGCAACAGCCCTGATGTGAAAGAGGGGGGGGGGGCGGAAAGCAAAAGAGGGATCTGAATAAATTGCTGAAGTTGGTGCTGTTTGGTTGGAACTAGGAACAGAGCCTCTTCTGCCAACCATGATGCATATGTGGACAAGTAGCAGGAAAACCAGTCTTTCAGATATGATGCCTCTTGCAGCCCAGAGGATCCTCTAAATTGGAACCAGCCACAGGTCATGTTTCAATTCCTGACATCTGACTCATGGCTATTGTACTGAAGTGGAGCCTCGACACACAAAGGAAGTATCTCTGAATTTACCAGTGCCAGAGATTCAGCCATGAGGGCCAGTCCTGTTGATGTCCTTCTTGTGAACACCCAGAGGCACCTAAGAGTTGACATCAGAATTCTGGACCAGGCATAGCAAGGCAGCTCTTACATTCTTGTGCGTTATTTCCATCAAGTGGGCTGTAATAAGAGTAGTCCTTTTTTCTTGCAAGTGTGAAGTGACCCTTGAAAAATGCAAATAGCTTGAACCTGAGGGCTCAGTATGCTGTGAAGAAGAGATTTCCAGTGTGTACTCTTTTTCCATAAAAAAACACTTCTAGGCAAACAGTCATGCCTAATGTAACTACAGTGGAATTATCATTTAAATAGTAGAGGCTAATCAGCAGAAGGACGGAGTGCTGCTGTCAGAAGGCTCAAATGCTCACATCTTATTTTTATTCAGCCTGTCTCTTTTTGACATCTCTCCAAACACAATAACTGCCAAAGTCTTGGAGTAATTTATAATTTTAACTTTCCCTATTTCCATTTAATTGTCCTTCATTTCATTTCTGTGCTGGTGTGTGTGTAACCATTAAGTGCTAAGAAATTGATTGGAATTTACTAGGGCCCAATTTAAGGGCCCAGTTCTGTTCTTTGTGCCAGTTGATGCCAAGAGATTATAGCTTGTAGATCAAGTTGAACGTAGTTCAGTTGTGTTCACACCACTTTGGAAAATATGGATTTGCTCATGGCACCATTAACATATTTAACCATTCTGCAGAAACAAGCATGCACAATCACTGTAGGAGAAGTCTGGATTTCTCTTCCCCTTTTCCCCTCTGATAAATGTTTATGGGTTATATGGGGGATTCAAATCTGCTTTAGTAACTATGAATATGGAACCAAGGTGTGGTGGTAGTGAATGAATGGAAACTTTAAAAGGATTTGATCTTGTGTATATAGTGCAGGTTCACTCTTTTATTGTGCTATTTTATCAAACACCTTTATTGCAGTGTTCCGATTTACAATCTTTGACAGAAGTATTTTTTTAAAGTAAAGTACCAATGACCTCTGAAATACAAAGGTTTGGCTTAACGCTTTAAATTGTAAATTTACCTTACACTCATACCTTCTGGCTTCTCTCCCTACTATTTGATCCTCTCTGTCTGGTGTTCTTTTGGCTATGTGCAGTGTGCAGGTTTGTTGGCTTCCTTCTCTTTGAGAAATACTGGAAAAGGTTTGCAGGCTGGGAAGACGTTTCTCCTTGAAGTTAGGAAGCTACATGAAAACTGGTACAGGACTGGGTCATTTGGGGAATTCTTGAAATTTGTGAAGACTTAGGTTTTAAAAGCAAAAATTGGAGGTGATTGAATTTGTACATTCAGCAGAAACACTGGAAATGGTTCTTAGTAGCAAGTTTTAAACTGCTGACCTAGAAGGTTAAAAATGAAAGAGTCGGTGCTTCTTCATTTCTTTTTTTCTTTTTGTTAACAAGGCATTTTGATGAACTTTGTAGAGATTGGAGCCAAACTCCCCACCTCCAAGCTGGATTGAACTTAACCTTCTTGGGGCACAATACTTCCCAGGACAATTTCACACATTATGCAGCACTGAACTCCTGTTTGCTACTATGCATGCACTCAACAAGAGGCTAGAATAAATTGTGGCTCCTTGCATCTGTCTTCATTGCAGCAACTGTTGGGACATCCACCCATGCATGAACTGCTTTTTTTTAGGGAGGGTATCTGAAGAACTGAGTCAAACAGAGGTGACCAGATGAAGTTCTCGAGCAGGGGTGACCAATACGGTCCCCTTCAGATGTTGGAAGACAAAAATTTCTATCAACCCCAGTTGACATGACCAATTGTCAGGGATGATGAGAGTTATAGTCCAACAATATCTGAAGGGCGTGACATTGACTACCCCTGTTCTAGGGGCTAATTGAAAAAAGGATTATAGTGGAAGCCAGGAAATTGCAAGTCAGTTGGCTTAAATTGCTAGAAAGCATTATTGAAGGTATAACTATTAAACATGTAGATAAACAACCCTAGGTAAGTAAGTTTGAGTTCTTTGAGAGTGTCAACAAGCTTATAGATGGAGGGGCAGCAGGGTGGGAAGATCTGGTTGACATGTTATAATTTAGATCGGAAAGTCGGCAGTTCAAATCCCCGTGATGGAGTGAGCTCGCGTTGCTCTGTCCCAGCTCCTGCCAATCTAGTAGTTTGAAAGCATGCCAGTGCAAGTAGATAAATAAGTACTGCTGTGGCGGGAAGGTAAATGGAGTGTCCATGTGCTCTGGCACTTGTCATGGTCCTCCATGCACCAGAAGCAGTCTAGTCATGCTGGCGACATGACCTGGAATGCTGTCTGTGGACAAACGCCAGCTCCCTCGGTCTGAAAGCAAGATGAGCGCTGCAACCCCATAGTCACCTTGGACTGGACTTAACTGTCCAGAGGTCCTTTACCTTTTTACCTTACTTTAGAATTCAAAAAAACTTTGACAATAGTCCCTTACCACAGGCTTCTGTGTAAACTTAGCATTCATGAGATAAGAGGACAGGTTGTTTTATGGATGTTATGGTAAAATCTGGGTGCAAGGCTGCTCTGCCACCCAGCTCGTCGAACTAAGTCCGTGGGTCTCTGCGGAGGAAAATGAGCTCAGCCGGAGACAGGAGCAAGCTGCAGAAGATCCAAGTTTATTGCGCAACAGGTTCAAGGCGAGATTGAACAGCGAGAAAGGGGTGACATGAACTTTTGAAACTTCCCTCCATGTCCCAGAATACAGTGCAAAATACATCCCAGTTACATCATGAATACATTAAGAAGAGGTTGGGTTACACAGATTACATCATGAATACATTAAGAAGAGGTTGGGTTACACCGGATTAACATAAGGAGGAGGGAGGGGGAATATGCAGAGCTGGAGATATGCGCAGATAAGCACATCCTGAGTACCAGTGATGAGAAGACAATGGTCCATGCATGCATAGTCTGCCACCTGGCATTGCCCGGAGGGAAGGCTTGGCAGAGTGATTTGACAGGATTAGGGTCTTGACACCTTGCTTTTGAGGGATTATGGAGGACAGGGGAGGTGTCATGGAGTCCTAGAGAAATTGAGCAAATTGGCACATTGATTTCTATGAATTTTATAGATTTTAGTCCCTTTTGACATTGACAATTGGACTCGGAAATAAATGGATATATTGTAGCGAAGAAGAAGGTGAAGAAGACATGCCCCCCCCTTCCGTATCATGGATCAGTGATTGTTTAAAGAACAATCAGCCATTGTTTAAAGAGCATGAAGCAGAGGGGTACAAGTAAATGGACAGTTCTTGAAAAAGAGTGAAATAAGCAGTATACTTTCCTCCAGATTATACACCGTGACTGTTGCTATTTAACATTTCCATAAACTACAGTGGAACCTTTGTTCCGAAAACAAGGTAACACTGTATCAGCAATTAGGATAAGCAGTGAAGTGACCAAATTTGTTGATGACACAAACATGAGAAAACTCAACTTCTGAAGAGCTCCATAATGGCGAATGGGCAACAGAAAGGCAAATTGGGTTCCATGTAGGTAACTGCAAAATGATTCACATTTAGGTAGAATATTCTGACTTCACATGACAGGGCCTGAACTGAAGCCAACAAACAAGCCAAGAAATGTATCTTGGGGTCATGAAAGTTAGCTCACTGAAATCATGGACTCAATGTGGTAGCTGTAGAAAAGGAAAAAAAAATTTAGGGATTGTGAAAAGGGATTAAAATGTGACGGTCAATATTGTGATCATCTTCAATATTTAACAGCATTTGGAATATTGTATTGGGTACAGCTGTGATTGTCTGCTCTCAGGTAAAGTTTTCTAAAGCTTGAAAAGGGCATCCAACATCACCAGGGGGTTGAAGCATTTTCTCTCTGAAGAAGGGCTAAAGCAGGGGTCCTTAGCCCAGGGTCCATTGATGGGGTTCAGAGAGTCTGTGAATTGGGGGTGGGGTGGGGAAGAATATTTCCAATTCAGTAAAATAAATTGCATGCAAAATTAAGTGTGTATGTGTTTGTGTGCATTTTTCTGGTGAGGTGTCCATAGATTTCATCAGATTCTCAAAGGGGTTTGTGTCTCCAAAATGATTATGAATCACTAGGCTACAATGTTTGGGTCTTTTTTCATTTCAAAAAGAACCTCCCACAACACATAGTTTTCTTAGCTATAAGATGCTTGGATGATTATAGGGGGATTAGTCAAAGTAATGGAGGACGTATCTATAAATGGCTATTGCCCAGCTTAGCTAAATGGCACCTTTCATTCAGAGGCAGTCTGCCTTTGAATGCTAGTTGCTGGTAACAACAGGGGATGGGTTGCTTCCTTCATGCCATTTTGCTGGGTGCTGTGGGAAAGCAGGTTCTGAACTAAATAGGCTCACTGCTAAGACTGCCTGACTGATATGGGAGTTTGTAAGCACTTAACATTTCACATTTATGCTTAATGCTTTTAAGTGTATATTTAAAGTCTAGATGTTCATGTAGAAATGCAGTGAATGTAAATAGATATGGAGAGTACAAACATGCATTTAATGATTTTCTTTGAAGTTGGAACTTAATGGAAAAGCATGATGCTTACTAATGTGCTTGAATTTCTCAAGCCTTTTCTGTTGTAGCCAATATATTCTGTTCTAAGTATTTAGTAGCATATATTAATGAATTCTGGATCAGCTGCACTTGAAGACATTTCATTCTACTTTCACTTAATGAAGAAAAATGTCAAGAGTCATCTGGTGCTCTTTCGTCCCTTTGCTATGTGTTTTCTGTAGAGCAGCCTGTCTTGTGTGTGTGACACATTTGTCTATCAGCTTGTCTGAGAGGCTGGCACTGGAGAATGCCATTGCTTTTGCTCATCGGTGTACCTGGAAAGCCAGTAATGAGAGGCATTTCCTGGGGGAAAGTACATGCTAACTGTCTGCAGCATTCTGCTTAGTAGTTCAAATAATGTAGAAAACTTTCCATTAGCACACTCTTCTTATAGTACTTCTAGAAATGCATTGTTTCATAGCATTAATTAGTAACGTAATGAATGAATACATTAAGGCTGTGTTTGTCATAGTAAACCATAGTTACTTACTGTTTTTTGAGAACGCTCCCTTAGTGCAAGTGGGAACAACAAACCATAGTCCTTGGCTTAGTGCCATGTCCAAATTGGGGATCGTGGTTTGCTGCTCCTGATAGGAGTAAAGTGGGGGCCATCTTTGGTTCACTGTAATCCATTAACTATGGTTTACTTCAGCCACCCCCAATCCAATGTCCTTCAGATATTTTGACTACAACTTCTCTCAGCCCCATCCAGCACAGCAGTGTGAACTAGGCCTATGAATCAAATTGGACAACCAGAATGAATACAATACCAGTCTTACCTAAAACCAAAGTTGTAATTTAAACCCTCCACCCTCTACTGGTGACTACTCTAGAATGTGTACATATTTATAAACAACTTTTCAGGCATGCTAAAATTAGTTAGTAGAAAACTACTATTTTTTTCTTAATATCCAAGTAAAGTAAGGGAAGTGTGTTCTACTGTCATGTATAAAGCATCAATAGAGAAGAATTCCAATTAAATTAATTTCTAAGTAAATACTTGAATTTGTTTGAACATTACATTAAACCCAAGATAAGTCACATTATTTTTTCTTCCCAATCAAATGTATTTCAGTTCAGCTACTTTTGGATAGAAAGCTTTTGAAATACATATGCAACATGTAAAAATTAAGGCAACATACTTTTTAGTATGCTAAATTTGATCTCGCTCTGTTTAGGGCAGTCGAAAGTTTTCCTGGAAAACATGTTTCAGAAGTCTTATTTTTAATTCTATAAGACTTCTGACTACATATTCAGTTGCAAACTTGTCTTCTCTTTCTTTAGAAATGATCCCCCCCTTTCTCATTTGTGCACAATGTTTGATTGCTCAAAGCACAGCTTAGAATTTAAGCCATGATTAGCACAAGCTGTGGTTTGACCGAACGTCTGAATTGACCCTCTGTTTTATTCTCCAGCATTTGCAACACGGGGATAACAGTACCGGTCTGCCTTATGCAGCAGTTTAATTGATTTTGAGTTGATGTGTGTGGAGTGCTTTGTACAATGTAAAGTGCTATGTAAATGAAGATGATTATGGTGGTGATTCTTGGAGGACTGCGTCTGTCTTTTTGCTCTTTACTCCTGCTCCAGAAATAGCTTTGTTTCCTCTCTGTGGTAGCTCTGGATTCCTTTGTGTGGGTTTTGTCCCTTTTTTCTGACTACTATCTCCTGGGCGACTTTAAGAAGCTTGCCCAAAGACGTAATGCAGGCCATGCTATCACATCTGCTCTCCATAAGTTGTTGCTCCTTAGAAGCAGCTTGAGGGCAGGTTACCTTCCTGTTGTAGAAGACTTCAGATTTCCCCCCTGCCTGAACAATAAGCTTTGAATCTGTTTGTACAGTAATGAACTGCATTTGTTTCTTTCAGAAAAGTGTTTTGCTGTCTGGAATGCTTCCATTTACAGAAAACCCTTGCCAAATTAATTTTATTTAATTATCTCCTAGGGCTAAGCTTGAATAAATTTTGTGTTAAATTTGCCGTTTCTCTCTCCTCTGAATGAAATGGAGTTAATATCCTTGTTAATATCTGATTAAAACTAAAATTGAGTTTTTTGAAGTCTGATTATCCCATGAAATGGAATTTTTAAACCTAATTATGAATGGATTTGCATACATTTTTCAGCACCATTGAAAAGAGAGTTGAAATAAATTTATTAATGAAATCCTTTTCCTCTGTCTCTTTGGCGGGTGATGTGATTGCAGGCGGATGGTGTATGTGGGGAAAGAGTGGTGAAAAGAGAAACCCTCTTCTCTCCCCCTGCCCCACTTCCTGTAAAAAAACAAAACAAAAACAAACCACAACTGAGGAGTCCTGAGCTAGCCTTTTCAAAAAATACTTTTCTCTGCCATCCAACTAGTGTAGGTAATCGATAGAGTTTCTGAGGCTGACTATAAGCATGAACAGTGTTGCTTCTTTTGTATGTTTTATACTTGCTGAAAGGAGCATAATGGAAATATTTTTTAGTTAAAACTCTTAGTTTCTTTAAACTCCCCCCAGTATGATAGTAAGGATTCATGTTCTCAATAGAGCTTTTCAGACCATACCTATATATTGAAAAAGCACTTTACCTGAGTAAAGTGGTTGGATTCTGCTTATGTCTAGCAGTGTGCCCATTGATCATAAGTGCCCTGCAGAAGTAGCTGGAACATCTGAGTGTGGGGCTCAAAGTTGTTTAATGGCTTCATTTCAGAGAGCAGCTGTTTTCATTTTATTGTGCAAGAAGAAGACCTACTCCTTTGACAACTTAGACACATGCTTTTGCACTCAGGTATATTTTGCACTCAGGTATATTTGAGTGAGATGGGCGCACCAACCCCAGAGTCTGGCAAGACTGGCCCGTACGGGCAGGGGTACCTTTACCTTTATATTTGCCATTCTGTAGGATATCGCATTAGAAAGGACCACAGCTCCATGACAGAGCACCTGCTTTTCTTGCAGAAGTTTTATTGTTCAGTCCACAACATGTCCAGGAAGGGATGGGAATGTCCACTCCCTGAGACCCTGGAAAGCTGCTGCCTGTCATCATGGACAATTCTTAGCTAAATAGTATTATGGCCTGATTTATATAAGGCAACTATCTGTGTTCCTATAATTCTTTGTCCTCTGTAAGTAACATTCAGATGACCACAGTGTTCTGTAAACAAAGCATAATATATGAGAGACACCTTTTCATAGAATCATATAATTGAAGAGTTAGAAGGAACTCCAGGGGTCATCTAGTTCAACCCCCTGCATTGCAGGAATTGGAACTCAATCATACATGACAGATGGCCATCCAAACTCTTCTTAAACACCACCAAGGAAGGAGAGTCCACCACCTCTCGATAAGGAGAGCAGCACCACAGTGCGGTTGAACTTTTCAAGGCAAAGGCAGGAGAGTAGACAAACATATGATTTGGTTCTCCAATGAAATCACTGTGTCACCTACTGATTTTTGTTTGTTGGTTTGTTTCAATTACCCATTTAAAGATTGCTCATTCTGGGAGGACACTGCATAAACTGATGCTTACCAAATTAAAAGATGGAAACCTTCACCTAGATGGGGGAAGCCACATTTGGGGCCACTACCCTAAATTCTGGAACTCTCTTCCGACAGAGGTGCCTCCATAATCAGCACTTCATAGCTCCCACTAATTCATTGTGAAGCAATCAAATTCTAACTGAGTTTCAACAAAAAGTGATAAGTCAAAGTAAAACATGGTCCTGTTTGTGTTTTTCAGATCCACCCAGCATTTTAAAAAGCTATAGCTATGTTGCTGTGGCATATGCTAAAGAAATGTATTTAGGCAATTAAAGTTATCAAAACTTCATTTCCAGGAGCCAAGCTGAGGAGATGTCAGCATGCCTGACAGTGATCCACCCCGGATCTTAATTCTAGTTAGAGGAGCAGTGGTAAAGATGCAGGGAGCTGTAATTGTGTTTGGCTGATTTCAGCTCTGTGCCAGATTCAGGCAACTAAACAAATGTACCAGTTTGTTAGGGCATGAGCTGGCAAAGGAGAATAGTAATTGCTGAAATGCCACTGTTTACAGCTTTAATGTGATTACTCTCCAGCAGTTTCACTTTCTATAAATGAAACTTCAAGTCTGTTTCAATTTCTTTCTGAATTATTCATTATTTATGGATGATAGTGCTTCTTCTTAAGGGTTTATTATACCCACTTAGCACTGAATGCCTTTGGCACACAGACACTCATTCTTTACCACTTGTTCTAATGTCCATCACTCCTTTGGATGCGGAAGCTTTCACACTATGTACACAGCATTAGAGCATACTTAACTAAAAGATCAAGTTGTTATGGGGTGGTTTCTTCTCTTGCAGGGGGAGAGAGAATGTAAAATTAAAGAACTGCATATTTATGAAATGTAGGGTATTTATTGCATTCGTAGAATGGGCAGCATACTCTGTTGGAACAGGAAGAGCTCTGCAAATTCTGCAGCTGGGAATTCTCCAGAGGATTAATACACAGTCTTTGGTGTCCGTTGCATTTGGAAGTCTTATACCTTTTATAGAAAGGTATGGTGGCTGGTTTTAAATTATTAACATGACTGTGGATTTTCTACTCTTATTTGTGTATACACTGACATTGATGTATATGATCATAGAATCATGGAATTGTAGAGTTGGAAGGGGCCCCAAGGTTATCTAGTCCAACCCTCTGCAATGCAAGAATCTCAGCTAAAGCATGCTTGACCAGTTGGCCATCCAACCTTTGCTTAAAAACATCCAAGAAGGAGAGTCCACTACCTTCCGAGGGAGTCCATTCCACTGTTGAATAGCTCTTACTGTCAAAAAGTTCTTCCTGATGTTTAGCTGGACTCTCCTTTCTTGTAACTTGGTTTGAGTTCTTAACTCCAGAGTAGGAGAAAACAACCTTGCTCCATCTTCAATGTGACACCCCATAAGATATTTGAAGATGGCTATCATATCTCCTCTCAGTCTCCTCTTTTCCAGGCTAGACATTTTCCAGCTCTTTCAACCGTTCCTCATAAAGCTTGGTTTCCAGATGCTTGATCATCTTGGTTGCTCCACATCTGCACATTTTCCAGCTTGTAAACATCATTCTTAAATTGTGGTGCCCAGAATTGGATACAGTATTCCAGGTGTGGTCTGACCAAGGCAGAATAGAATGGTACTGTTACTTCCCTTTGATCTGGATACTATAAATCTGTTGATGCAGCCTAGAATAACATTAGCTTTTTTTGCTGCTGCATCACACTGTTGGCTCATGTTGAGCTTGTGATCTGCCAAGACCCCTATATTATTTTCACATGTACTGTTAGTAAGCCAGGTGTCCCCCATCCTATATTTGTGCATCTGGTTCTTCCTGCCCTAAGTGTAGAACCTTACAATTTGACATTCATTTTGTTAGTTTGAAACCAGCTCTCCAATCTGTTAAGGTTACTTTGAATTCTGAATCTGTCTTCTCTGGAATTAGCTACCCCTCCCAGTTTGGTGTTATCTGCGATTTTGATGAGCACTCCCTCAATTCCTTCATCCAAGTTGTTTATAAAAATGTTGAACAACAATGGGCCCAGGACAGAACCCTGTGGCACCCCATTTGTCACTTTTTTTCAGGATGATTAGTGACTATTAGTGAGCTACAAATCCATCTAACAGTTACCTCGTTCAGCCTGCATGTTACCAGCTTCTTCATAATATCATGGGGGAATCTGTTAAAAGCCTTTCTGACATCAAGATACACTATGTTCACAGCATTCCCCTGATCCACAAAGCTTTTAGCTCTGTCAAAACATGTGAGATTCATCTGGCATGACTTGTTTTTGAGAAACCCATTCTGGGTCTTAGTAATCACAGCATCCTTTTTAAGTTTTCACAGACTGTTTGTTCTAGGACCTTTATTGGTATTGATGTCAAGCTCACCAGTTGGTAGTTGCCTGTGTGTTCTTTTTTCCTTTTTTGAAGATAGGGACAGCATTTGCCCAGTCTGCAGGGACCTAACCTGTTCTCCAAGAATTCTCAAAGATTATAGACAAAAGCTCTTGGGATTACATCCTCAACCTTGGGCATTCCATTGTTTCAGCAATTCCTTTCCACTTCCTCTATTTTCTGTCCTATAATTATCTTAACATATTCTAACCTTATTCTAACATATTCTAACCTTTAATACTCTAATAATCTATTTATACCTAATTCCTTATAACATTTCTACTAAAACCATATAACTTCATTCCAACATTTTTCTAACATTCATTAATTTTACAATATTTCTATAAATAGTCTTTAAACTTTTTTCCAATCTTCTTCCACCGACTCTTCTCCCTGGTCTCGGATTCTGCCAGTCATTTCCGCCAATTCCATATAGTCCATCAACCTGGTGATCTTCTGTCCGATGCTCTTAGCTCTTTTCCAAGTCCCTTCTGCAGATCTTCTTCAAATTTATACAAAAACTTTGTCTTCTACTGATCTTATTTTTATTTTCCTTCCTTTAAAGCTGAAGGATAGACCTTTTGGAAACTACCACCTAAAGATGATTTTATTCCTTCTCAGCAGGGCAACCAAATCTCCGTAGTTAGACCTAAGATCCAAAAGGTATTTTGGGACATCTTTAAAAATTTCCACTCTTGGCTGTTGTACTTCTAGGTTCTTCTGGTAGTGCCAACAGTCTCTTATTCTGTTCTTCTCTTTTTTCCCTCCTCTTCCAAATCTGAAGGCCCTCACAGTTTTAAACTCTTCTTGACCCAGATCCAAGTCCCAAAAATCAGCAAATTCCTGTTTGAAGAAGTCTATCAAACTTTCCTTCTCCAATTCAGGTAGGGCTCTGATCCTCAAATTCGTCTGTTTTTCTTTAAATTCAATCATAGCAAGCGTCGACTTATGGTCATCAAGTTGCCTCTGTAATGCTGGGACTCTCTCTCCAATTGTGTTACTTTACATTCAGCAGCAATGACTTTCTCCCTAGCTTCCTCCGCAGTCTGCCGTATCAAAGTAGATTCCTGTATCAATTTCTGTATTGTTTCTGTATTGATATTCACCTTTTGTCCCAGATTATTTATACTTTCTGTATTTAAGTCAATTTTAATAGTTACAGCGTCCACTTTCGCATTTGTCACATCTATTTTCTTATTAAGCTGTTCCAGTGAATCACTTATCTTACTTAATGCAACTGCTAAGGCCTCTTCTGTCGACATTCCTCTTGATTTTGAATATACTGTTACAAAAGCAATAGCAGAAGAAGCAGGGGGGACTGATATTGAGGCTTTCCTAGATTGCTGCCAAGTCCTCCCAGACCTTAATGTTTTTTCAGGAATTGACTAATCCGTTTTTTCCTTTCCATTTGCCATAACACTTAACCGATTCAAGGTCAGTCCCAGAGTCTCACAGCTTTTTATCTTGCAGCTGGAAATTCCCCAGCCCAGCTCTTGTAACAGTTTCAAAAGCTTCCTCTAGGGGGAAACAGTTTTTGTTTATATTAGTCAATAATGTCCTCTTTTAAACACAGCTCAAACAATGAAGTTAGTTTCAATTTTCAGTTACTTTTACTCCTTTTTAAAAGCAGACGGAGACAGTAGAAACAATGTATTTCTCTTATTAGCTAGCTGTCAACGAACGTTCTAATCGCTGTCAGTGAGCCTTCCAAAGAACGTCAGTCCTGCTAGCAGCCCATTTCCAGGGTCTGAGCGGCTTTATTTTAACTCTCTTCGCTCTCTCCCGCAGGCATATTCAGTTCACAACTCCCCCCCCTCTTCTCCTGCCTCCAAGGGGGGGTTTAATGTTCTTTACCGATGGAAATTTAGTCCTTTACAATAGGCTTTCCAAGGCTTCAGCTTGCCGCCTCAATGCTTCAGTCTGTTTACAAAAGGGGAAGGCGGACTTCCTGTATTGAACCTCCCCGTTACGATACCAAATTAAACTTTTAGAAATCCAATTCTCCCGCTTCAGCTCTACTCACGGGTAATTACTTTAAAATCAAATTGTCCACAGGAAAAAGTCAGCGCTCTCCGGCAACAGCTATGCGGCTTCGCTCCGTGGAAGAAGCAGACGATTTGAAGCACCACACCGCTCACCCCACGTTGCTCTGGACCCCCGAAACCGGGTTTCCCCGCGGGTAGGGGAGGCGCAAAAGGTGCCCGCCGAATCCCACGCTCACAGGCTTCTCCTGCCTGTGATTTTTTGCGGGTCTCCGCCTTCGCCGTGACGGCCAGACCCAAATTCCCACGGGGCAAATTCCTCCCGATCAGAGGAATTCCGCCATTACCGGAGGCACCAACCCGGAAGTGCCAGATCTTAGGTTTTTTTTAATTATACCATTCTGTTTTTGAGTTATGAGGGTTGAAATTTCAAAAATATATATGACAAATTTGGCCTTAAAATCTCAACCCAGAACTGAGATATTTCAAAACCAAAAATACCAATCTCTTCAAAACGTCATGGGCTTTAATATGATGGAATTTACTTGAAATATTAGAGTTACAAAATTTTTAATTTTAAAAAGTGATATAAAATCAATATGATTAAAAGTCTCTCCCTCATTGTATTAATTATTTAATATTCCTGCAAAATTTCATCTTGGGATCTCAGTGGGATCACTTTTTTTTTTAAAAAAAACAACAACCCATACATGTCTGCCATGGGTTCTATTTAGGATAAATGGGTCTTCTTGGGGAACACGGTAAGCTTCCTAGTATCAAGTCAGGCTTTTTATTTGTTCAGATGCATATTATCTGCTGTGACTGGGGGCAGCTCTCCAGAGTCTCAGGCAGAGGCCTTTTCTATCACCTGCTATCTGGTCCTTTTCAGCTTTAGATGCTAGGAATAAAGCTTGAAACATTTTGAATGCAGTGCACATATTCTACCATTCCTCCCTCCTCACTCAGTGATCCACTTAACACAACTGAGCTGGTGAAAACTATGTTTAACCTGTCTGCTTAGCTGCCATGTATTTTGTCCAGTCAGGCGAGTCTTTAAGCAAAACAGAAAAATGTGCCATCGGTGGTAAAGTCAACCAGTTGGAGAGTGACAGCGTTTGTTGTCGCTGTAGAGACCAATATGGGAGAGAGATGTTTTATTGCAGCTGGGACAGATGAAGCCATTCGGTTTCACTGCTACAGATGCACCATGGCTTTACTTCTCACTGCCTTCTCCCAGTGGCCATTTTTTGGCCACTGCTGTGAATATACAACCTGATTGTGTATCTCCAGGCACTGCTGTCATCTGCAAGGGATTCCTGTAGCCAGGTTAATGTTGCCAGCCTTCATGCCACATTTGCAGACACCTTTATAAAGCAGAATTGGTCTGCCAACAGACCTGGTGCCTGAAACAAGCTCCCCGCAGAGCACGTCCTTGGGGATCTTACCATCTTGCATTCTGTATACAGTGGTGCCCCGCAAGACGAATGCCTCGCAAGACGAAAAACCCGCTAGACGAAAGGGTTTTCCGTTTTTGGAGGCGCTTTGCAAGACGAATTTCCCTATGGGCTTGCTTCGCAAGACGAAAACGTCTTGCAAGTCTTGCGAGTTTTTTCCCTCCCCCCCTTTTTCTAAGCCGCTAAGCCGCTAATAGCCGCTAAGCCGCTAATAGGGATGCTTCGCAAGACGAAAAAACCGCTAGACGAAGAGACTCGCGGAACGGATTATTTTCGTCTTGCGAGGCACCACTGTACATGGCTAAGCCAGTGTAGATGTCGTTGCTGTGACAAAAGTGTGAACATGCTGAGAATGTGGGCTTGGAAGAGCACATCTTTGTTTGAGTCTCGGTCCTGCCATATGATGCCCAAAATCTTCCCGACACGGTACATATGGAAGGCCAATATTGAGGCGTTGCTCCTGGTGGATGTAAGTTGCCTATGAATCATTTCTATAAAACAGTTTTAAGTCTGTAGGAAAGCATAGAAAGGAGCTTTGGTTGATTTTCAGGTTAGTCACAGGGAAGGGCTGTAGCTGACTGGTAGAGCGTGCAGAAGATCTCAGGTTCAGTCTGTGGCTTATCCAGATGGGGCTGGAAAAGTCTCTGGTCTGAAATGCTGGAGAGCAGTTGCCAGGCAGTGTATACAGTACTGAGCTGGATAAATCAATGATTGGGCTTGATATAAGGCAGCAGCCTCATGTTCCATGTAGCTTGTCTTCTCTGGCCTAATCACAGACACAGTCCATTTGAATTGCAAAATCCAGCAAACTCTACAATTCTACGACTCTTTGATTCTAAACTGAGAAGGTAGTTAATTTAGGGACCATCTATTGTACTGTGATACTTGCAGGAGTTCTTGTGGTTCATTTTGTACTTTCAGATCCGAAGCACTGATAGTTGACCTATTAATGAGTTTCCATGAGGCTTTTGACCTGAGCTGTAATTTGTTCTTGTTTTTAAACATTCTGAGGTTTTTTTTTATTTAAAAAAATATGCTTAAAAACCCACAGAGAATTAATGCATTTGTTTAAAGTTCTGAAAACCTTTTCCTAGCTAAACAGTTCAAAGAGTGCATCTTGCTAATCAGAGGAATATTCTTGCATCCCTGGGGTGGTCACACTGGTTTAATTGGAGCTTGGGCTGCTTTGAAGTCCTCTTAATCCTCCCTGAGCTGGAGAAGGGGGTTTGAAGGCAGTGACTGTAAATCTGAAATTTCTTCATTTTATTTACATGTGTCTGGGGATCCGTATAATTCATTTTTCGTGAAGTTCTTAAGCTGAGTTGCCAGGTTGTGGATAGCTGAATGAGACAGGCAGAGACAGAAGACAGAGGATGGCAAAGTATGCCTCTCTGTGTGTGTTGCATTTAAATTAAGTACAGCACCTGACCTGTGTGTTTATAACAAGCAAATAGGCCTGCCAGCCAGTTAAAGAATTTTGAGTTGATTACTGATTAATTAAAATATATTTACATATTTTAAATATTAATATAAGATTCAAGTCTTTTAAAATAAGGCTGCTATAGAAAGACAGTCTATGATATTGTGCATGTAAGGTGTTGGTTGTAAGTTTATAAGTGCATATAAATATAAATTTCAGGTAGGATCCAGAGGTTAATTACTAAAGTGTTCCATTGATTTCAGTGGAATCAGAGGTGTAACTAAGTTCCTCTGGATTCAACTCTCAGGGTCTAAATTGGTTATATCCAGGTAGACTTTCCAGGAAAAATAATTGATCAGCAGTATCAGATGTAGGGATGGGTAGCCTTTCCTTGGCTTCCATCGGATTGGCCCTGAAATGAGCCAAACAATTTAAATAGCTGGATAGCCAAGTCAGTCTGGACAGCTCAACAAAATATCCCTTAGCAGAGCAATGGAGAAATCTCTCTCTAGCTTTGATAGGGGATGATTTGATGATCTGCTTACCGAAAAACTGGAGGTGGGAGCCAAACCCACCCTGTACCAAGGATCTTAATTGTCAGAGGCTTTTGGCCTGCATGCTAAATATTTCAGGGGGACAACTTTTCAAACTAGCCTCCTAGCAAAGTCATAGAGAAGTTGTCCCTGAAAAACCCCAGGCTGTGGTGTGGGTGAGGAAGTTTACCCCTGCTTCCCAATGAGGGACCCCTGACCTAATAGTTTCCACTGTGAGCATAGTCGTACTCTTCCTAGGGTCAGCTCTGTCTCAGGAATTAATTTACAGCTACAATTTTTAATCCAATTGGAGAAGATTTTAGAGACTTGCATTGCTTGCCTCTCTTTTATGGTAAGCTGAGTCCCAAAGATTGTTTCTAAGGCTGAGCCTTTAATCCATAGGAAACTAGGATCCTGATTTACAGATTATTTTTAACTGACAATGGGTGGTAGGTGGCATTGTGGATCATATTTTGTTTGTGCATGTGTGGTTTGTTAGAACCAGGAGTTAGAAAATTTTCTGCAATTTCATAAGTATCAGTGAGATATGGAGAATTTTACCTTCCTATTCTTTATGAATGAATCATTTGTTTATATGTGGAAGCTCAGAGAGGTGTATAGCAGGCCTGCTGCAACAGACAGGAGCGTGAGAGCAAGGCAAGCATGCCCTCTGTCACCCCAAATTGGGTCAGCCCAATTTCTGTGAGTTCTGGTATTGTGCAACAGCAAAGTAATTAAAGTGCATCCCTGTGCGTAAGCTTTTGCTACAAACTGAGCTTGTACGCACATGTACTTGCATCATTAAGAGCTGAGGGGTCAGTCTTTCTATTCATTCCTAGCAATTTATATTTGTACTGAATTAATTGGAATAAACGTGATTTCCCAGATGTCTCCATAAGGCCAGATAAAAAAGTTCTTTTCCGAACAGACACTTCTCTGAGGTTGCACGCATTGACTGTTTGTGTGATTTGGGGGTCACCTGTTGGCTACTAGTGAAATCCAGCCTCAAATCAGGACAGAGTCAATGGTACAGGAAATATGTGTTATGATTTCTTGCTCAAGCTAATGCAGCAGAATGCATCTGTCAGAATTTTGTTTGTTTTTGTAAATTTTTAATAGTAGCCTCAAACAAATCTCAAGCAGAGGGAAAGAGGAGAAGCAAAGTGCTGCAAGAAGAAGTCGGTTGGCCCTCACTTTCTGTTCTGCTTGTTTAATCTGATACTTTACTTCTTGCTGTCCTTACTAGATACCGTAGGTGCCACTATTGGAACGAGTAATTGCTGATTTGGATATGAGACTGGAAATTCTTTCTTTTGTTGTTTACTGCTGTGAAAATCTCAAAATCAATAGCCTTATCACATGGAGGTCCATGACTTCTAACTTGAAAATAAAGAAATATCAATTTTTATGATTTTTTTTTGCTGGTGAGGGGGCGTTCTGGCGATGTTATACTATACAGTGTTTAAAGTTGCAGTCCTCTTGAACTCCTGGCTTTATTCTTGCCCAACTCATAGACGACAGTCTTATATGTGCTCCCTGGTATATGTATACATTGTTACTCCATTGCCACTGAACCAAAATTGTGATTTTGAGTGGATGTTTAAATAAATATTATTTTTTTCAAAACTAAAGGATTTATCATGTAAACCAGGACTAAAACTTATGATGGCAACATCATATTAGCATGTATATACATTTATCCAATAATCAACCTTTGGTTGCTCATTTTATATGGAGTAAGACTCATATTATTCATCATAAGCTTATGTAATTAAGGAAAAAGCAGGCACAGAAGCTATAAGGCCAGAAATATTAATACCACCTATAAAGTTAATTAAAGACATTATTATACTTTAAAACAAAATGAAGCTACAAGATGTGCCACATATGCTAGCTAAAACAAAACAATTTAGGGAAAAATAATCTGGGAAGAATAATGTAGGTTGCTGATGAACATTTAGGTACTAAAAGGGTAAAAAGACCAATCACCATTCAAGATTAAGTGTCATTCCCACATTTGAACCACAAATAATTGGACTACAAATAACAAAAAGTCTTGGAATTTGGGTGTGTAGGGGGTTGCTTCTTTGACAAAGACAGCAATAAGATGCCTCTGTGTGTGGAAACTTACCCTGTGCATATAAGAATATGTTACTTGGCAGATTGTATCCATTATAGTTTTTTACTTTTCTTTAGAATAAAAATAAATTGAGATCCTACTTGTTGAACTGAAAATTATCTGAGTTCATGTTTTAGGTGATTCTCCGCTGAATCTATATAAATACTAGACTTCCATACTGGGATCTAGCATATGGAAAGTTTGTTTGGTCTGAAATCTGCTGGGCTGCATTTTGCATATTGCGTTTGCAAAGAATATAATATTTCAAATACATATTGCAATGTTTACGCTATGTGAACTCTGATTATTTCCCTTAAATCTAGAGAAAGCTCCTGATTTTCCACTGGAATGATCTTTACATGTGTTTATTTCCTTTCTGCTACATTAAGTACCTACTCAATTAACAGCTATTAAATTATTTTTATTTGTTTAATGGATTTGTGGGCTAACTTTTAAGAAATTCATGGCATCGGTATCTAAGTAACCCCTTCATCAGCCCTGCAAGGCAGGGCAGTAGTGACGTTCTCATATTGCAGATAGGGTGCTGAGGTTTAGTGTTGCATGCCCAGGGCCACTAAATAAGTATATGACCAAGGTCAGGTCTGAATGAGGATTATCTAGCTCACGGGCTTTATGCTATGCAATGTTTTAAAAGCTAGTTCCATAAAAAAGAGGAGCAATTATGATTGGGACTGCTTGCCGCCAAGTTAACTTCTCATTCGCTTTGAGTAGTTTTAAATTTCCAAAAATCATCTTTAAATTATTCCAATTCAAATTATGTACACTTCAAAGAAATTCAAAGAGCTTTGCTTTAAGAGTGATTTTTGTCTTTTTAGTGCCTTAAACTCGTGCTGGGTTAATGTGTACCTTCAGGGCAGAATCTTTTCCTCTGAATTCTAAATGCTGGTTATTTCTATTCAGATAATGAATAGTGTTTGCTGGAAGGCTTATTCTCCAAGTAGAAAAATGCCATCTGTACTTGAGCTCCTTTCAGTTGGCTCAGAAAGAAGTAGGCAGAAGCTGTATTTGGTAAAGCCTTGTATATAAGCTTGCAAAAGTTACTAGCCTACAAAATTTTTACTAGTCTCCTGGGGGCTGGCAGAGAAGTTATATAGCTCACAGCTTATGCTGGACATAGGGGAGTGGGCTTCCCTTCTCTGGCAGCCTGCTTAGTTTCTATTCTAGCTTCAGAGGAAGAATGGAGCACTGTGGATATTGTAGGTTTTGTTTTTTCTTTGTAAGCAGCTTTGACACACACATGCAAAATGGGGTATAAATTCAGTTACAGTGGTACAGTGGTACCTCGGGTTACATACGCTTCAGGTTACATATGCTTCAGGTTACAGACTCCGCTAACCCAGATATAGTACCTCGGGTTAAGAACTTTGCTTCAGGATGAGAACAGAAATCGCGCAGCGATGGTGCAGCAGCAGCGGGACGCCCCATTAGCTAAAGTGGTGCTTCAGGTTAAGAACAGTTTCAGGTTAAGAACAGACCTCCAGAACGAATTAAGTACGTAACCAGAGGTACCACTGTACCTCTGGATACGCACACCTCCGGTTGTGTACGCAGCAAACCCTGAAGTATTTTTCCAGATTTTGCCACATGCACAGAAGCAATCCCTCCGGTTGCGGAAACCTCGGGATATGACCGGGGTTCTGGAACAGATCCTGTCCACCCAGCTTCGTACTACTGTCCACCCGTTGGACCACCCAGCTTAGTACTACTGGCAGTGGCTCTCCCTGCCACACAAACAAACAAGCAAGCAAACAAACAGCTAGTAGCCATTGATGGATTTGAAAGACAAATTCATGGAGATAAAGCTGTCTTAGTTGGTGACCATCACAACATGCTGTGGTTGGGAATCCCATTGTTTAACTATGTACTGTGTGAAGAAGCATTTCCTTTTATCTGCCTTGAATCTCCCAGTGTTCAGCTTTGTTGAATGACCCCAGGTTCTAAGAACCAGCAGTTCTTGCAGCATAGGAATCTGTCGTTATGCCTTGTCAGAGTATTTTTAAAAATGCATTGTTTCCTAATATTAGTTAATATTATAAAAAAATGAATACTGTAGACGTCAAATTGGGCAGCTGGAATGGCTTGCTAGTCAAATGTAAAATCAAAGTTATAATTAACTTTTTTTCTGAAGACTATTCCCAGGGAGTGCATATGCAAGCAGCTCTTCAGGCATGTTAAAATTAATATGATAACAGTTTTCAGTGTCTTCATCACTCCACACCCCCAGTCTAAATTATGTAAAGGAAGATCATGCTATTGAGTTGTCACATCTTGAAATATTTATAGATGTTCTAATAAAAATAAATTCTAACTAAAGCTTTGCATTCTTTGAATATAACCTTTAAACTACCCTTTGTGTACTTGATTCCCCCCCCCCTTACAAAGTAGTTCAGTTCAATTACTTTTGGCCATTGGTAGTGGTGGGGGAAGTTGAGATGTTGATTCAGCACAAAACGTTGACAATGACATACTTTTTCAGTTCATTAACATGTAAGTGAAATAAACATGACAAATGAGATCTCAGTTCATTTAGGGCAGCCAAAAACCTTCTGGAAAATCCATATTACATTTTTTGTTGCAACAAACTAACACAACTGCTCTTTCTGCAAGTTTTTATTAGAGACCTAATCTGTCAGCCAGTTAAACAATTCAGTTTAAGCATTGGTAATCAGATAAATGTATTTGCTTATCACTGCAAAGTCTGTATATTGGATCATTAAAACATATTCCTGCCCTTGTCAAGCATCTTCTTCTTCTTCTTCTTCCACTTGTAGCTGAGTAAGATTGTCTTTCATGAACACGGTCTTAACAGTGGGTCTGTAAGTGACTGTGGAGTAAGATTGGTAGTACGATAGTTTTGTAAACAAACATTTTGGTTTCCCTACAAATGTCCGGGTCTTCAAACACTCTGCATTTCGATTGGGAGAAAGCTGCACTCGCAGAGCTCAGGCGATGCTGGATTTCGGCATCAATGTCAGCCCTTGTTGAAAGATAACTGCCCATGTGGGAGAAGTGATCAATACTTTCCACCGTTACATCATTGAGTTTGATTTGTGGTGCTGCAGACGGGTTGTTTTGTGCTTGTTGGTGCAGCACTCTGGTCTTTTGAATGTTGAACAATTGGCCAAGCAGAAATATCTTCTGCGAAGATATTTAGGATGGCTTGGAGGTCATCCTCTGAGTGTGTGCACATTACGTTGTCATCAGCATACTGAAGCTGACCAAACTGCGAGAGGCAGTGGAAGACAGGAGTGCCTGGCGTGCTTTGGTCCATGGGGTCACGAAGAGTCAGTCATGACTAAATGACTAAACAATAACAACAACAACAACTGTCTGTTGAGCGTAGGGGACATATGTCATGATTTATTGGCCCATAGATGGTCTTTGTGGCGTTAAAGAAACTCTGTGCATCATGAGTGCCGGCTAGGTGCTGGATATCTTGAGCTTTTCTAATCCACCAGGTTCTTTGAACCTCAGCCTTAGCATTGGCATGGTTTATTTTTCTTAGTGGCACATTTTCTACTTCTTTGCCAGATCTGAAAGGCCTTCCTTTTCTTGCCAATAATGTGTTCTATCTCACTGTCATTCTCATCAAACCACTCCTGGTGTTTCTTGATCCAATAGTTTGTTCACAGGCTGAAATAATGGATGTTTTTAGCTTGGTCCAGTGTTCCTCAATGTTGTCAGGGAACTCTGAAAGCAGATGGTCCTTAAAAGTCATTTGGAAGCAATACCGCTTAACAGGATCTTGAAGGGCTTGAGTGTTCATTTTGCGCCTTGGTTTTTTTCCTTGAAGCCTGCGTTGAGGTATAATCTTGATAGCCATTGTGGTGCGTATTAATTGGTGACCTGTCCAGCAGTCATTGGCACTTGTCATAGCTCTGGTAAGGAGCACATCACGACGATCTTCAGCTCGGACAATTACATAGTCTAAGAGGTGCCAGTGGTTCGACTGAGGGTGCCTCCATGATGTCTTCAATTTATTTTGTTGTTGAAAGAGTGTGTTGATAATAATAAGGTTGTGTGCTGCACATATAGTCAAAAGTAAGATATCTTTAAAATAATTGCATACATATCTGTTTATCTCTTTGCTGAACACTGTGCTGCAATTGACTTTTGCATATGTAGAAAATGGGCTCTCTTTGCCTGTGTGTCTGTTTCCAATGTGCCTTCAGCTAACATTTTTAATTAGATATACTTGAATCCCTGCACTTCTGACCCTTGAGTTGGAGAAACACAATTTGACGAAGGCAATTAAATCTCTCCAACCTTCCTTTATCCCCTTTCACTTAAATTATTTTATTCCTATTATGCTCCATCTGTTAATTATACACCCATATTCAGTTTTTAATGCTTAAGTCCATAACATAATGGTCAAGAATTCTTTCCTGTCTTGTAAAGGAAAGGCCTCAGGAAACAGTTGTTTGGAGGGGATGCATGTCTGTTGAAAGGTTTGTTAATTGCCTTCTCTTGCCATGGTTGGGATGGACTAGCTTAGTACCATTCGGAGACAGTAGCACAAGGAAGAGATGCACTATTAGGAAAGTGACAGCTCTCCTACCTTGGCAGCAATGTGGAGTTGAGGAGAAATTAGAGTCCCTCAAGTGAAGTCTTGCTGCATCTGCTGCTATTTCTTCCCTTTATCCTGGGCTAGCCTAGAAGGGCTACAGGGCAGCATGAGGAAATAATTCTACCAACTCCACAGAGAGTGGAAGCGGGCCTGTTAGACTGACTAGGATGCGAGCCTCACCAGGGAGAGGAAGTAGAACTGATCCTTTTGCCCCAAAATGCAAAAAAAGAGGCAGGCGTATACATTGAGTTACATAGACGTTCACATAACAGGTAGCGCTTTTTGAGAGACTTTCTGTTGATATTATTTGCTTTCAGCTTATACCTCTCAAGGTAGTATATCCGGCATGGCTTTGAGTTCTGTATATAAAAATAATCCAGCTGGTGTGAGTTTCCTACTCCCATCTGAGGGAGACTGTTGAATGTGTCTATGGGAGACTAGATGGTGATGTGGTCTTGAAGTGCTACATGTGATCCATTTAGTGGGAGAAAGCAGAAGAATGTGGGTAGATGAGCCTTTTTAAAACTAGTTGATATATTTTTTCTCTCAACTGTTTTCTAGCAGAAATGGCAAGCATGTTATCAAATCACACCTTTAGAAACAAAATTTCTACATTGACATTCTGGGTATAAAAAGAGTGCATTGAAGATGAGAGAGAGGAACAAATTCTAAGAAAGATACTTTTGTTTCAAATATCTCCTGTGAGAAGTTTGCTTTTTTACTAGCTTTTTCATTTTAAATACTGGTTTTTATTTCCTTTATTTGTTGTAGAAATTGTCTAGTACTTGGCAACAAAAATATTTTTCTCCAGTTATCTACTGTAATGAACACTTTCCAGTTATTATCGGTTCTTGTCCCTTCTATTAGTTTTTAAAAATCCTACTTGGCTTCATGCACCCTTTCCTGTTCTTTGATTCGACAGAGGGCAGTGCTGTACAGTGCACAGAAATCTGCTTCAAACCCAAAGGCTGCGTTGCTCTAATTCACCAGTTAAATTATACTAATTCAGGACCTTATTGAGTTTTAGAAACATATAGAACATTTTTTGCACTCTCTTCTGCTGGCTCAAATCTTTGGTGAAAATACCTGTATATGCTTACTGAAAGTTAACTAAACATATACCATCTTCCGGTTTATTGGTACTTTTAGAAAAGATTAAAAATAACTATTAAAAAGTGCTTTGCCTGTTTGCCTGCATGTGTTTGTGGCCTGTTGATCAACATATGTGGATGGTAGGGAAAGATCAAATATATTTCAATATGCAGAAAGTTCTCTGTCTGCTTGACTAGAGATAATTCATACTACAGAAGACCAGACAAGATGCAATTTATAAGCATGTATTAGTAGGTACAGTGCATTTCAAATAGTATTGAACACATAAACCACTGACATAACAATATTTGCTTTTGTCCAGCAGAAACAAAAGCACATGTGACTGACATATTTGGTATTAAATGAGATGCGATGAACCACCTAATGCATGGATAGCCAATCTGGCACAGTCCAAGTTAACAGGCACTCTTTCAAGTGGCTGGACTCTGTGGGGTTTCCTTATGCTGGTGCTAGCATGTCCATGGAGGTGGAGTCAAGGCCTGCTCAGCAGTATACTCTCAGTTGCCTCCCCAGAAGCAGGAGGCTCTCCACTGGCAAGAGGAGGCTCCAGGGACGGCTTCATGGCAGGAGATGTTAGACTAAAGGGTGTCAGCTGTTGTAGAGACGCTGTGCTCCTCAGACAACCTGCTGTCTGGATCTCCATCCCTCAGACTGCTGTACCCTTCCCAGTATCAGACACTTATTGGGGCCCCAAATCCAACTCCCCCATCCTACTAGGATGTTCCTCAGGATCCTCCAGTTCCAACTTGAAGCTCCTTCCATTCCTTCTTGGGAATCTGACCATTCCCTCCATGACTCTTCCACGGGGCTCATGGAAATATGTAGAATCTTTCTAGGATATGAAACAATCTGTTTTTACCCTTAGTATATCTGGTAGTCTTTAACTGTGACTGTTGTGTCCTCCAATTACTTAGGAGCCCTGATGATCTCTCCAGGCACATCATTGCCCTGCAGCAACGTGAACTTGTTCTGAAAGAACAGAATTCTGCCATCTCGAGCAGGTATGGCTGTCAACAGACTGTCTATTTTACTTGTTATGTATAAGAAGAAATGGCATGAATTTTGGCCAAAATCCACTGAAACTTGTTGCCACTTTTGTGTGTGTGTGTGTGTGTGTGAGAGAGAGAGAGAGAGAGAGGGGGGGGGGGGAGGGAGGGATGTCCATACCATAAAGTTTGCAATTTTCAGATGAGACTGAAAGTCATTAGGCATGCAAGATTTCTGAATGGTTTGAGTTCTTCTCATGTTTGGGAAATAATTAATGGCCAAGTTTTACAAAACTCATTTTTGGCTTGCAGTCAAGCATCCCTTTTGTTCACAAGGTCAGTATGCGTGTGCCTGGCAGCTGTGAGGTTACTGATAAAAAATAAATGGTGTACTTTTCTGTGGGCATGTATATTTTTTGCTCTGGTTCATGAGTTACTTTTAATTGTAGGAATACTTCATTTCGATATGTGGCATGAATGAGGAAGCTGCTTGATATTCCCACTCTTTATATTGAGAACCCTTTACATTATGAAAGTTCCTGACCACATAGTTCATCTTGGGTCTGTTACTTGAAATCAGTGCAGAATTATCAAAATGCTGCCAATAGAACTGATGGGGATGTTTCTTAGTCTGCTTGTGAGACTGAGAAGTTTTAAACACATGTTTCTACAGCAGTTTGCATTGTCTTTCCTGTGAAACTAGACAAGAATCACATTGAACTATAAAGCTTTGCTGTTAGCCAGTAGGAAGAGACCCAGGCAAAGTTGTTCTAGATAAATGTGGTGCAAGTAAATGTCCGTATTGCACTTTCCAGATTTATAGTGAAAGCAATTCTATTATATTTCTATTAGCTCAGTCTGAATTCACCTACTAGCTATTTGCAGATTCCTGTCAAAGAAATATCACAAATGAAGGGGGCTTTGTGATGGAATGCTTTAATTACAAAAGCGCCATTTTTGAGATCTGAGTTTGTTTGATATGTAAGCAACTGATGCTGGAGGTTAGGATGCAAATTATGTAATGTCAACACATTTTACCAAATTTGTGTATGCTTTTACATTTTCAGTAAAAAAAGAAAAAGAAAGTGATATATCTTAAGAGAGTTTACATGTTTCTTTGTTAGGATGAGTTCACGTAGCAGTCCTGCTCTTTACCTTGTTGCATTGGAGAAATGCATTTTTCCATTGAGAGTCTAAGAATAAGCATTGGTGTTCTGGTCCATGTGCAGCTGATTCCCAGGAAAATTTCATTTTCTGGTGGTAGGCTGTAGTGATGTCTATTCTTGTTATTCTCCCCACCCTGGGGAGTCTGCCAGGGCTGATTACCCCCATACCAGCCCTTTGTTAAAAATAATGCTGTAACAAAGTTTTTAAAAAATCACCTAGGTTTCTGGTGCTTTGCATTTATCAAACATTTTAGTTTGTTCTTTATAAGTGTTGTGCCCAAAGCAGTCAGGCAGAGGTTGTTTTTCAGCAGTGGTTAAATGCACTTCCCTGAGTCTCTGCATATTCTATGCTACCTCCTAAGGGTCTCTTATAAATTCTGGTTGATTATTGCCTTTTCCCTGTAACCTCTTGCTAATGGCAAACAAATTCAAGCTGGGCAGTAAAAGCTTAAAGTGTGTTTTATTAAGAGCAGCTAAAACTGCTTAGCCAGTTGTTAAAATTGCTAGCCAAAGTGTAAAATTCACTGATGCAGCCAAGATTAACCTTTTCTTCATGGTTGATATCAAGAGTCTTGAGAAGCATGTTTTGCTTAGTATCTTAAAAGAAATAAAAATAATTGACTGTGTATATTTTTTAAAATGGGTGTGGATCATGATCCCACACAGAGAAAATGTTGTTATTTCATTTATTAATTGCCTGGGCTGATGTTTTTGTTGACAGAACAGTTTTATGTAAGTATCTCTTCATGCTGGACACAGTCATGCACTAATTTTTATGCAAGGAGGGGAAACAAAAAATGATCAAGATACCCTTTTGAGTACAAAGAGACCAGTAACTGCCACTGACGCTAAAAGCTCTTTCAAGTTAAAACTTTCATGTTCTCCAAGACACTATAATTAGTTCAGATTCCAAGTGTCAAGTTCTCCTTTTAGCTGCAATATTTTATTCTGCCTTAAGTGACATTTGAATGCCTGTATTTTAACTCTTCCATTGTTTCCAGATTCCCAGGAGAACTTCCTGTGCTGCTTAAGAGCAAATCTAATCACATAGTGCCCAGTGAATAATGGAATCACAGAACTGTAGAGTTGGAAGGGACCATGGGGGTCTTCTAGTCCAATCCTCTGCAATGCAGGAATCTTTTGCCTAATGGGGGCTCGAACCCACGACCCTAAGAGCTATCCACAGAACTGATGAGATGAGATGAGATGAGATGAGATGGAGAAGAAAGAAATGGCTTATAATAGTTTCTAAAATATTTAGTATTTACTGTATTTTTCGGTCTATAAGATGCACCAGACCATGGCGCACCTAGTTTTTGGAGGAGGAAAACGGAAAAAAATATTCTGAATCCCAGAAGCCAGAACGGCAAGAGGGATCGCTGCGCATCAACCCCTCTTGTTGTTCTGGCTTCTGGGAAAAGGCCCCAAGAGCCGCACTCCCTTTAAAGAGCGCGCGGAGCGTGTGTACGGCTCTTGGGGGCTTTTCCCTGAGGAGGGAAAAGGGCAGCCCGTCAGTCCCTTCTCCCACCTCGCAGAAAAGCCCCCAAGAGCGGCACACATGCTAGGTGCGGCTCTTTGAAGAGCATGCGGCTCTTGCTGGCTTTCGCGGGAGGTGGGGGAAGGGACAGAGGGCAGCCCGTCAGTCCCTTCCACCACCTCCCGGAAAAGCTCCCAAGAGCTGCGTGGAGCGTGTGTGCGGCTCTTGGGCGCTTTTCCCCGAGGAAAAAGTGCGTCTTATGGAGTGAAAAATATGGTACTAGTGAAATGCATTGGCAACAGTGGGTAACAGTTGTGATCATGATGGTTTCAGCTATTTATTATGTAGCCATCTTGAAGTGTAATGGCTTTGTTTAATGGCAAGATTATTGGTCCAGCTGTTGAAGCTTGTAGGTTTAAGTTCTAACTGAGAACAATGTTGAAACTTGGCTTGATAATAGGAAAGCTATGAAGACATAAGCAAGATGTGGCTTATTTGTCAATGCTGTAGATTGCCTTCTATGATGGGGAGGTGTAGATTTCTTTCAGTAGATGGGGATTAGTTTGCAAGTGTTCTGTGGGGCCTTCAGAATGGTGTTAATGGCTTGTTTTGCCTGCCTGTAGTTTTGTTTACCTGGATGTGTATTCCTAAAGTGTTTTTACCTTTTAAAGCCCTTAAACATTTGGTTGGGAGTACTTAATACAAAAGACCCTTCTCCAGGTACCCCAACACCTGAGATTAAGCTGATAGTGACAAGCTAGAGACAGAGACCCTTCTATAGTAGTGCCCAAACTGAGTCCAAATTCCTCCCATAATTCAAGTCCCTGTGGCATCTCCTATATTCATAATGTTTGGACCACCCACCAGTGGATGTAGTTTACCAAACTTATTTTCACTTCTTGTTTCAGGTGGTGATGGGTAATGAGCTGTCTTTTGCTTACAACCTCCCCCCCCCCCCATGAAATGGAAATATGGCTGAACATGTTAGTACTGGTCTTGCTACCCCCCTGCCCACAACATGCTTTCATTGCATTGGCTTTAGCTACCAGAATGATAGCTGAATTTGATGCTGTCATACTGTTCTTCTTTTGGCTGTATTTAAAATGAACATTTAACCTACTTAGCATGGCTAGCAGGCAGTCTGAGCTGTTTTGGCATTCTTAGGTGGGAAAGGCTTCTGCTTAAGAAGTTCCTTGCTGTTCTAAGGCTTGACACAGATAGTTTTGAATGAAATTATGTTCTCCTCTGTTTCTTCCCATGTAATTCTCTGTCTTTCATTGCCCTGATCTTTTATTGTTGAGCAGCCACTTGCAATAAGTAGGCTAATTGTTATTAATTCTCAGGTGGTTATATAAAGACTAGCTCTCATACCGATTGTGTGTGCAGAACACAACAGAGGAGAGGCTTATATATAAATATGCAGTGCTTTAAAAAAACAGGATGGAAATATGCCCGTAAATGTGAAGCTTTGATTCTAGCTTCTCTGTAAGTTTTGTCCAGAAGCCTAGGAAGGTGCAGTTTTATAAGCTAAGTTTATAGTGAAGTTTTTTAAAGCTGCAGATAAGTTTTAGAACTTCCAAATTAGGCCCATGGTTTTGGGTATTTAGCTGCAGCTAATAAAAGTTCATTCTCAGACATTTGAGAAGCCTGGATAGATGGACAGACTCTTTCATCTGGCACGTATTTCCAAATCCATGCTACTTTATTACAGGTCAGCTGTCTCTCATCTTCCCTCCAGGAATGTTGCAGCCTCTCCACCATTCTTACCTTGTGTGTTGCTAGCAACTTGATGCCTTCCTTAGACCTTTGGACATTGCTACCATACATCGCCTCATATGAACTTCAGCCCACAATTTATACCAAAAACACTTTAGAGAGCCATGCAACTAACCTCCTATGCAAGGAGTTGATTTTTTTAAAAATTTTTAACAGTGAAAGCCCAATGGGAAATTGTGCTGCATGAAAAGTCATGTCGCGGGACGCTGGTGGCGCTGTGATCTAAACCACTGAGCCTCTTGAGCTTGCTGATCAGAAGGTTGGCGGTTTGAATCCCTGTGACGGGGTGAGCTCCCGTTGCTCAGTCCCAGCTCCTGTCGACCCAGCAGTTCGAAAGCACACCAAAAAGTACAAGTAGATAAATAGGTACCGCTCCGTTGGGAAGGTAAACAGTGTTTCTGTGCGCTACTCTGGTTTCGGTGTTCCGTTGCGCCAGAAGCGGCTTAGTCATGCTGGCCACATGACCCAGAAAAACTGTCTGTGGACAAACACCGGCTCCCTCGGCCTGTAAAGCGAGATGAGTGCTGCAACCGCAGAATCGTCTGCGACTGGACTGCCAGGGGTCCTTTACCTTTAGAAGTCATGTCAGAGATATTCTGTTGATTGTTAGTTCCCAAACAGCATGGTGACTGAAAAAGGTAATCTGAAAAAATTACATATAATTCTAGGCTTTAGAAAAATATAGTTAAGCTGGACTCATTTTATTGCACTTGATTTCCATTTATGTCTTATATTGGGGATTGGTAGCCTTTTGCCCTACAAATGATGCTGGACTACAACTCCTGTTATTTCAAATGATTGGCTCAACTGGTTGGGGCTGATGGAACCATTTTATTTATTAAATTTCTATCCAGGTTTTCTTGCAGCAAATAGCAGAATAGCAGAATAACATTTAAAAATAAAGAAAAACATCAAAAAACTTCTAGAAACATTTTTAAAGCATTCAAATACCCTAATAATTTCAGAGATGCTAGGAAAATTTGACAGATCTTTCACCCATCCTATGCCTTGGTAAACAACATCTGGAGGATCACAGGTTCCCTATTCCTGTCTAATGTAAGCCGTCACAGACCCACAAAACAACTTCCATTCTGTTATATGTCTTTGGAAAGATCAGTTGGCTATGTCAGTTGAGGAGAATCATAACTTATAGTTGCACATATGTATTTGTGTGTGTGTGTGTGTGTGTGTGTGTGTGTGTGTGTATGCATACATACATTTCTGTTTTTTACCAGTATTTATACTTGGATAGGAATGAAATCCTGTGTGCACTGTGGCATTGAATCAACTGTGTGTAAAATTTCCCCAGCAAAAATGTTCTACTAACTTGCTATAAAGGATTCATTGTCAGAAGTTTCATTAGGAAAAAGTCTTGTTTTTAGCTGTGTGTGGCAAAAAACTCAAATTGTCGAAAGTTGCAGAACAGCTCTCTGCTGCTCTGAAACGTAAATGACTAATGTGCATATTTTATTTCAGCATCTGGGCCTGAAAAGTTGCATACCAAATTTTGTTTGATTTGATCAACAATGGCTGAAAATTGGGATTTATCATGGAAATGCTGACAGATATGAACATGTGTCAACTAAGCGTGTGCCTGACAAACCTTCTTATTGTATGGTGCTGGTGGTGAAATGTTAATTTTTTGCTGCTTTAATTGCATTTTTTCTTTGCTCAATCTAGTCTTTTCAAAGTCTGGCTGTTTTGGTTGCACTTCAGCTTTGTACTAATTTTTCCTCGAGTATGCAGAAAACTTGTCAGGTGCCTGTGCTGCTTTTTGAGCAGAAGAGTTTCCTAAAAGCTCTGGATTACCTTTCTTAGTATACAAGGATGAAAAAAGCAGCAGCTGCACTAGCAAGTCCATATTTTGCTGCAATAATGTGTTCCTGACAGAAGATGGTGCCTTCAGCCTTCACTCAGATTCTTCCTAGTCGTCTTCCACCACTCTTTTTATTTTATTTTAAAAAACATTTTGTGCTGCACAGCCAGAATGCTGTCACTAGGATTATAAATTCTGAAGCCAATTAGATAAAAAAATGTTACAACTGAAAGCGAAGAAGCTAAAAGCTGCTGAATATCTTCATGTTAGTGTGCCAGCCTTGGAGAGCAGTTTCTAGGGAGCGCTCAGATGTGAGCTTTCTCCACTGCTTTCAAACATACTTTTGCACAACATAGATCTGAAGCATCTGCCGAATTAACTGTGTGAGGGAACTTGGAGTAAGACGCAGTAATTTAAGGGTTTTATTAGATTCCATAGGACAGTAGCTTGCACAACTAATTTGATTAATTAATTTAGAGAACTTTTATAGACTACTTAATCAGAAAAGTAAGCAGTGTAAATAATATGGCTACCGATAAAATGCAGATAAAATCAGCAAAACTGTAAAAACAGCAACAGTATACATAAATAGTATACATAAATATTTTCAATAAAACACAATCTGCAAAACTTGTTAAAACAAATATATATCTAAATTATATGTCTGAGTATGTCTAAACCATTGAGCCTCCTGGGCTTGCCGATCAGAAGGTCGGCGGTTCGAATCCCCACGGCGGGGTGAGCACCTGTTGCTCGGTCTCAGCTCCTGCCAACCTAGCAATTCGGAAGCATGCCAAAAAAGTGCAAGTAGATAAATAGGTACTGGTTTCAGTGTTCTGTTGCGCCAGAAGCGGCTTAAGTCATGCTGTTCACATGACCCAGAAAAACTGTCTGTGGAAAAACACCGGCTCCCTTGGCCTGTAAAGCGAGATGAGCGCTGCAACCCCAGAGTCGTCTGCGACTGCACTTAACTGTCAGGGGTCCTTTACCTTTACCTTTTAGACTTACTGAACTAAAAGTTTACTGCAGATGTCTAAAACAGGTCTCAAACAGTACAGCAAGGGTGCCTGCCTAATGTCAATAGGCAGAGAGTTCCAAAGCATAACTGGAGCTGCTACACTGAAAGATTGCCTCCTTGCCAATGCTGAACAATATATAGCACTTTCACAGTTCCATAGATGGAAGCCATTAAATAGGTATATATGGGGCAGTCTCTCAAGTGAACTGGTCCCAAAGCCACTAAAGACTTTATATATGAATACTAAAAACCTGAATTCGCCCCAAAAATCAGGTAGGTAGCTGTGTGGGTCTGATGCAGTAGAAACATATACAAAAAATTGAAAAATTGTCCAGTAGCACCTTAGAGACCAGCTAAGTTTGTTCTTGGTATGAGCTTTCGTGTGCATGCACACTTCTTCAGATACACTCAAATACACTCAGATACACTTTTGCCCCAAAAAGAAAGTGGTATCCAGTACAAATATTTGAGCAGAGATGTAATATGCTGACAGGAGATTTCACTCTTGGCAGCAACTGTTGTGCAGCATTTTTCATTAACTGCAAGGTAAGTCTTACATAGAGCACATTGCAGCAATTCAGTCTTCACATTACTGATGGCTGGACTACTATAGTCAAGCTATGATTGTCCAGGAATAGTTGATGAAGCTAGTAAAGATGCTCCTAGCTCTGAGGGCCTCCAATGACAAAGCTGGATCTAGGAGCAACCCAGGTTGCATACTTGCTCAGAGGGAATGCAACCCCTTCCTGGGCAGGTAGTTGGCCTGTTTCTCAGACGCATGAGCCACTCAGGCACAGCACTTGCTAGCTAAACCAGCCTTTGACTGTGCCCACCTGACATTTTCAAGAGGAGGAGTGGGAGAAGAGACCCCCCAGCAAAGCTGACCTTGGTCCCATGAAGAGTGTTTTTTTAAATTTCCCTCCAAAGTGAGAGGCATGAAAGCAGAATCATGCTACGCTGTAGTACAGTAATGTGGGTTGCTTATGACCATTTACATCTGGCTAGCTTGTGAGAGTTTACTGACCTCGTGTATCATTAGAGATTGGAGTAATATTTTACGTAAACAGAATTCCACTCCATTAATATTATGCTGACTTGCTGGGTTCTTACACATTCATTCTCTCTCTCTCTCTCTCTCTCTCTCTCTCTCTGTGTGTGTGTGTGTGTAAATAATTTACATATTCATGCTTCTCTAAGTTTTGCTAAAGCAGGTGGAAATGGGTACAATACAATACAAATATTTACTGAGATAAAAGAAGAATCAAATTCCTTTTGGTGCAGTAAACTTCAGAGTAGCTCTTTCTTGCTTAGCCCAAGGATTTTGCAATATTTATAAAAAATAAAACCAAAGTTTGTTCTCTCTTTTAGCACATGCACTTGAGAAACATTATATACAGTTTGCGGTCAACCCACAATTTGACGACATAAATTAAACTGGGGAAAATAACTAAAGATGTGAAGAGAATATGTTCAAGTTAATGTTAATAATTTTCATTATTAGCACCTGTGCAATATTTGCTTAAGAACAAAAGAAGAAACCTCTGTATCATACCAAAGGCCATCCTGTTTTCACAGTGGGAAGGCCACAAACAGGAGCTGTGTGCAATAGGACTTCTTACTTGTGATTCCCAGTACTGTAACTGGTATTTAGCGACAAACTGCCTCTGATGGAAGGTACAGTGGTACCTCTGGTTAAGAACTTAATTTGTTCCAGAGGTCCGTTCTTAACCTGAATCTGTTCTTAACCTGAGGTTCCACTTTAGCTAATGGGGCCTCCCGCCACCACTGCATGATTTCTATTCTGGAGCAAAGTTCTTAACCCGAAGTACTATTTCTGGGTTAGCAGTGTCTGTAACCTGAGGTGTCTGTAACCTGAAGCGTCTGTAGCCCAAGGTACCACTGTAATATGCAGCAATGACTACTAGCTATTGATTGATACTCTCCTTTAAAGCTGTCCTAATTGTTGCCAATCACTACATCTTTGGGTGGCAAATTTTCTGTGCACTGTGTGAAGAAGTACTTCCTTTTGTTTGTCCTGGTTGCTAAACACAGCTGGTCATGCTCATTTAAGTTATTTTCTTGAGACTTTGGGTCTGTATGTTTTTGTAGCAATGAATAAGGACTGTTCTGCTGGATCATATGTGCTGAACACTTCGGAAGCATGAAACCTCTAAATTCTTCCAGCCTGATGTAAATACCTGGTTTTCTGTATTAGACTTGTCAACAGAGCAAAATATTCTACTTGATGTTGCACTTAAGAATCAAACTGTATCCTGCTCCAGTTCTTATTTCTGTTAGGATATGGCTGCTTATGGCACCAGCCTGGTCCTTTCCTAGTTTTGGTATGCCAGTTGATTGACCACTCAGATTTTGTCCAGTGTTCAAATGCTTCTAACATTAATTTATTAAAGCTGAACCAAAGAGGCAAGCTTATGCTAACTCTAATAAAATCAAGATGGTCACTCTGTTATGAAACAATGGCATTAAATTCCAATCATGTTGGAGCAAATGATCCCCCCCCCCCCCCGTATCTCATGGTTGTAATTATACAAACTTCCTCACCCTCCTTGTTAGTAGTTTGGATAGGGACATACCTGTGAAAGATAAATATTTATTACAAACAGGCAAAGAGTTGACAAAGGGTAACAATTCATTGCTGTTTTTGATTATTAACAATGTGACAGCATTACAGAGAATTTAAAAAGACCTTTCCATGTGTGACTTTGTGTGAAACTCTGCATTGGAGCAATAATTTTATATGAGAAGCCCAGATGAAATGACAGAATAGGTGTACTAAGGTTCCAGCATGGAATGAATAAATCGGTTTTATTGATTTAGAATAATTTCCAGAACATGCATTTGATTATTGCAAAGCACTTTCAGCTCAGTTGCTTAGTGCTTTGTGGGTTTTCTGGAAATGTACCTTTTGAGAAGGTACATCCTTTTGAGAAGGCAGTGCATCCAAGGATAAACATGCTCAGCTAAAAGAAACCATTTTATGTCTTTGAAACTTGTGAAAATAGTATTTATATTATGCACCACGTACATAGTTCTAAAGGTCAGGTGCTTTTTCCCATGAGGGCTATTTCTCTTTCCCATCAGAGAAGGCCCATTGTGATTCACTAGTTCTAGAAGTAACATGTTTTGCAGCTTAAAACAAAGAGGAGAAGCAGAGATTTTGACAATGGTTATTCTGTCATAGGCAGACCTTAGTTTAGCGTTAGCCAGTGTTGTTGAACTCTAGCTCCCATCATCCAGCATGCTTAGCAGTTGGGGATGATGGGTGTTGTACAGTGGTACCTTGGGTTACAAACACCTCGGGTTACAAACACTTCGGGTTACAGACTCCGCTAACCTAGAAGTAGTACCTTGGGTTAAGAACTTTACCTCAGGATGAGAACAGAAATCATGCGCCAGCAGCGTGGTGGCAGCGGGAGGCCCTATTAGCTAAAGTGGTACCTCAGGTTGAGAATAGTTTCAGGTTAAGAATGGACCTCCGGAACAAATTAAGTTTGTAATCAGAGGTACCACTTTAGTTCTGGAGGGCACCGCATGGGCTACTAGTGACACTTTTAATCTCTTGATTATCCTTTGTCCTAGCAGTTATTGGCTCACTGGGTAAAACGAAGGGGATAGCAGACATTTTTGTCTTGTCCCTCTAGGTAACATAAATATACTTGATGAAATGCCATTCATGAAAACCTCTGCTTTGGGATCAGTATAATCAGGCACTCCCAAACTTGGCCCTCCAGATGTTTTGGGACTATAACTCCCATCATCCCTAGCTAACAGGGCCAGTGGTCAGGGATGATGGGAATTGTAGTCCCAAAAACATCTGGAGGGCCAAGTTTGGGGATGCCTGGTACAAATAGTTTGGACCCTAGTTGTGAATTTCTTTCACCATCTTTCATTTGGAAGCCAGCTAATTCACATTCTTTCCTCTCCCCACTCTCCAGCTGTTCTAGTCTTACCCCTAGGGTGAGCAAGCCCAACTATAGTTGCCCAGAGGGAATGCCTTTGCCCTCATCACACCCTGAAGCTGTGGCAGAGCTCTTGCTCTTCTCCACAGATGGGACTAGTTGGTCAAACATTCTGGCTCCTCAACAAGCTGCTGTTCACTGCTTTTTGTATAAAACAAAGAAGACCTCTGCTCTGAGAAGTTGGGCAGTATTGTGTGAATAGTACACAAAACTTTCCCATCAAAATACAGCAGTGTGGGGCCTGTATACTGTATTGTTTTTTTCCTATTGCACTTTTCAGTAGCCATACTGTGTTACAGTTTTCATTATACCACCAGGTTAGGCCAAGAGAGAATGACTTAAGCAAGGCAACCCTGTGAATTTTGTGGATTTGAAATTAATATGCCTTCACTCCACTCCAGTGTTTCTTGTGCTCTATATCACAGTCTAGAAAGAAGGGATCTCTGTGCAAGTATCTTGGAAAGCAATGAGATGGTGCTTATCCTAACAGTGCTTGGCATTGGAGCAAGGTATTGCTGCCCTTGTCCACTAGTATGAGATCTGTGATTCATGTTACAAATAAGCTTACATAAAGGCACAGGTCAGCTTGAGTAGCTTAGCCTTCATACAACAGAAGAATTGAAGCTCTGTGACTTTTGTTATTCCTTCATATCCAGTATGTATGGATAGGAATTATGTACTGTACTTGAATCCATAACTCTTGTTTCCTTCAGGTAAGAGTTGCCACTTGAAACCATAATAGAATGTTAGGGTCTGATTACACAGGTCAGTATTTTTATTTGCCTAGACCATCTGTGCGTTGTCTTCCTCTTTTCATTGTGCCTAGAACCACGTGCATGGGCTGAGTTTCCCTTTATAGATATCTGCAGTTGCTTGTGGAGGGATCACCTTGCTCCAGGGATAGACTGCAGTCCAGTGCAGCGTACATAATAATACTGTACTGCATAGCCAGCCACTTTCCTTGTCAACAGTAGGACTGCAGTGGTGAAACTAAACAGGGCCAACGGCACGTGTTGCTTCCTTACACATATGTAAACATTGTCATTGGATACTGACCAACATTCCTGTACCTTGTAGGGCTTGGAGGATTCTTGACCAAACTACTGATCTTGTAAATGATGATGATGATGATGATGATTGATGATGATTTATATACTGCCCTATACCGGGGAGTCTCAGGGCGGTACTGTATTTTGCGCTCTATAAGATGCATTTTTCCCTCCTAAAAAGTAAGGGGAAATGTGCATGCGTCTTATGGAGTGAATGCAGGCTGCACAGCTATCGCTGAAGCCAGAAGAGCAAGAGGGATCGCTGCGCACTGATCCCTCTTGCTCTTCTGGCTTGAGGGATAGCCATGCAAAGCCTCTTGAGTGCAGCAGGAGCACTCCTGCCTCTTCTCCCAAGAGGATTTGCGTTGCTTTCTTGTTTTCCTCCTCTAAAAACTAGGTGCGTCTTATGGTTGGGTGCGTCTTATAGAGCGAAAAATACTTTCCGCTCTGCTAATTGTTAGCGTGATGCTAGGTGATTTTTCCCTCCACCTGGGAGAGGAGGAAGGCATGTGAGCTGAATTGGCTGGTGAGCTTGAACTGCCTCAAAAGAAAACAAATATTGAGAGCCACTGATCTCTGGCAGCCTTCAAAATGGACAGCTCCCAACAGCTGCTGCCAACACAGCCATGCTGATGCATACAGATGGGAGTTTTAGTCTACAACATCTGATGGGCACTACGTTGGCTAAGACTGGTTTAGAGGGATAAATCCAGGGAGGAGGGACCGTGACTTTGCCATTTTACATTATTTTGATTGCTGTTATATTTATTGTATGTATTCTTTACATTAATGTGCTGTTCACTTCTCTGGAGGCCGTTGATCCAAAACACAGTATATAAATAAACCATAACAACTTCCACTGTAGCACCAAGAGGATAGTATTTTCCACTTAAGAACAGGATTTTCCTTCCATAAAACATAAAATGGTTTGCATAGCAGCAGCAGAAGTGATTCATGCAATTTGGCAATGTAATCATATGTCAGTTTGGTTTTCGTGATGCTTTCTCTTTGCATTGCAAAACACTTGTTTATTGTGTGCAAAGAAGGGCTTGGGTGTAAGTGTGGAAGCACAGAATAATGACAGAGGAGATTTAAAAGTAGTGGGGTAGAAAACAAAAATAGAGACATTACTAAGCTATGGACATCACTGCAAACCAGCCAACACTGAGAAAAGACATAGTAGAGGGCAATTTATAAAAGAATGCATGAATATTTGAGATCACTATTCAAGAAACAGTTTTCAGAATCAACAAGTAAGAGAACAATGTTTTCTGTCTCCTGAGGCATAGTATGTGGGTAGTAATTGTAGTTTGACTTTAAAATTGCCTCAAATTTCCTTTTGTTTTGCAATCTGTCCAGCTTATCATATATGGACACGGGAAAGAAGCAAGAGGAAATATTTAAGACTTCTTCATTTCTGTGCTCTGCTGACTTTATTGCCCTCCCATATTTTCTAGCAGTAAATGTTACAAACTTTATTACATTTAAACCAGTTTTAATATAGTTGATCATAAAAAGCTAAGGAACAGAAGGGTCTGTCCATTGCAGAGGTGTACACCCTGAGCTGCTGCTCCCGAGTCACTGAAATAGCTACTTTTTATATCCTGAAGGGTAAACATGTAGATAAATCACTTGACTGCAAAGATGTCAAAAGGTCTAGAAAACAATCCTATGTGGAAATGCAAAGGGAAAACGTAGTATGATTAGCCCTGGAGAAAAGAAGATTATGGAGAAAATGCTGACAGCTTTAAAATAACTCAAAGTATATGGAGAAAAACAATTGCTCTTCAACTGTGAACAGGATGGGGTGGGGGAGAAAATATTTTTAAATTGCAGGGAGGTAAAATGTGGAAGAGTTAGCACTAGACATCTCCCTTCTCTAGAGTTTTTGAAAAACAGCTTTACAAGGGTTATTGAAAAACAGTTTAACAGTGACACAGCATATCCTGATAGGGTTGTAAGGATTGAGGGGTCCAGATTCAATCCAAGTTCTTCGGATTGGAAGGCTGCCATCAGCACCTATGGCTTTAAGGTTCAAGGGCAAACCTTGCTGGTTAATCAGACCCTTAGGAAATTTCAGGAAACAAGATCCAGCTTCTTGCTCTCCCTCCTGAAACCTTCAGTACAATAAAAGATGTTGATGGTTGATAATTGTGATCCAAGCAGTCTGAGGCACTGGATTTGGACCCCCCAAAATTCTAAATAATCCACACTGAAGTGTAGAACAGGCATCCCCAAACTTGGCCCTCCAGATGTTTTGGGACTGCAACTCCCATCATCCCTAGCTAACAGGACCAGTGGTCAGGGATGATGGGAATTGTAGTCTCAAAAAAACATTTGAAGGACTGAGTTTGCCAATGCCTGGTATAGAATATAGATTTATTTCAAACTACTAAAGTAGTTACCCTGTTACCCAATGAGAATAAATGATTTTGAGGAAAAGGTCAGATAAAGCTTTAGGAACATTTGGGGGGAAATGCACACACAGAAAATAAGAAAGCTATACTTTACTGTCACTCTCTGACCCTCCAAAGAGAAATGTCTTGATGAGTCTGTCGAGGAATCAAGTCTCAAGGAAACAATATACAAATACTGGGAGGCTACCAACAGACCCACAGGGGCTTTCAGCTACTTTTATTAATTTAATGGTCTTTATATTTTTCTGGCCTAGTAACATCATTTTCTGTTGTCACAATAAAAAGCTCCTTGGCTTCACAAGTCTCAATCACAAAGCTCCTTGGCTGCAACTTTTCACAGTCCAAGTGGGGTGAAAAAGGGGCCCTATGACAGCCCAGCTGCACAGTGTTTCTCAAATTAGTGGAATGTTCAGTCTGGGCTTGGGACACTGGAGGCAGCTGCAAGATAAGCAGGTGTTGTAAATTTGGGCCTGCTCGCAGTTACTGGGGGAGAAAGGTGTTTTCTCATAGCCCAGGTCTACCCAGAAGTCCAAGCTTTTCACACGGACCAAAGTTTTACCCAAAGGTTCCCCAATTTAACCCATGTCCAAAATATGAAACACAAAACCCCAAGTTCTATATAGGCATGGTGCCGTATCCCAAAGTTCTGACAGGAGTGTTTTCTTCTGAGCCAATGCAGTGCTGTCCAGCTCTTGATGAACTACAACTCAGTCTTGACCCGTATGACTCGTGGTCAGGGTTAATGGGAGTTGAAGTATGGCACCTAAAACCAAGATGCTACTGTAGCAGACACTTTTTCTTCCTTGGATACAACACATGGTTGGTTTAGGCATCTAGCACATTTTTGTTTCCCTAGGATACATTTGTATTATCACTTGCTTAAACATTGTTGTTGAAAAGTAGGTAGGCTATTGGAATGGAGGAACAGTTGAATGGTGACACTGGGTCATATTTCTGTGTGGCTTTTTAATTAGAACTACTTGGGATTTTTGGATATAATATTTTGTATGATGAGAACATTTCAGCGTTCATTACAAAGAAGACACTGCAAGTGTATAAAGACATTATATTCTCCAGCCATCAAGCACAATCATATAAAACCTGATTTTAAGATTGAGAAGTTAGCGACAGAAGAGAAATTTGTAGGTGTCAGGGAACTGACATTGGAGAGAGAGGTGGAGGCAAGGCTCCAGAGCGATGCAGGAGAGGGGACCAGCAGAGGGGAAGGGATTCAGTGCAACACCAGCAGAGAAGGGAGGGAGATGGAGGATCGGGAGAGGGGTCTCCAAGACTCTTCGCCTGAAACCAGTGGAGAGAGCGCAGGCACACCTCTGCCCAGCCCTTCCTTGCGCAGAAGGGTACCGCGCAGGGAGAGTAGGCGGAGACTGGGCGTCAAACAGCTTCTATGCTGGAAAAGGTTCAAGAAACGCCCACTGACGGATTCTGCAAGCGACTGACCGGTCACGGAGTGGAGGGCTGTCAGCCAAGGCATGGTTAGCCAAGCAATCTAGCCGAAAGTAACAGCGACTTATGCACAAGTAACCCCTTATAACCATTACAGTAGGGTTCCATTTAAACTATTGTTCTTGAAATGTTCCCTGCATAGTAGGATGCAACCACAGGTAAAAGTAGACCTTCTTCACACAATAGGAATTAAACTAATCTTGCTACCTGTAGGCAGTTTTTCCTCCCATTGTGATTGTTCTGTGGCTTGATCCAAAGAGTAAGAAATCAAAATGACAAAGCAATACCATTGTCTGAACCACCATCTATTTCTTGTAAAAGGTAAAGGTAAAGGTACCCCTGCCCGTACGGGCCAGTCTTGACAGACTCTGGGGTTGTGCGCCCATCTCACTCAAGAGGCCGGGGGCCAGCGCTGTCCGGAGACACTTCCGGGTCACGTGGCCAGCGTGACATCGCTGCTCTGGCGAGCCAGAGCCGCACACGGAAACGCCGTTTACCTTCCCGCTGGTAAGCGGTCCCTATTTATCTACTTGCACCCGGAGGTGCTTTCGAACTGCTAGGTTGGCAGGCGCTGGGACCGAGCAGTGGGAGCGCACCCCGCCGCAGGGATTCGAACCGCCGACCTTTCGATCGGCAAGCCCTAGGCACTGAGGCTTTAACCCACAGCGCCACCTGCGTCCCTCTATTTCTTGAGGACCATGCAAATTTATACTGCTAGGTAATTCAAATGCTTGCATATCTATTTATCAGCAGAAGGTACTGTAATAAAAATAACAAAAGATGTTACAGTAGCTACCACCTAGCCCTTTGGTCATTGTCCTGAAAGGAAATTGTTCTGTACCCCTTTATGGCTATTTTTGAATAAATATTTTATTCCATTTTGTGGAAACTGCATAGAGACTTTTTGTGATTAAGCCATAGAAGTCTTCTAAATAAATAAAATACATACTCTGCAGACAAGGCCTTGGAACAGATAATTAAAAACAAAACATGGTTCCTATGAATGAAGATTGTGGTTTATTTAGTTACTGCAACAGCTTGTTTTTGGTGATCTCTGATGGCAGCACTTATTTGACCTGCCGGAGGTTTGAGATTAGAACCCTGTTATGTTCAGTTTGTCTTCTCCAACTGCTAACTCTTGCCAGGTAGTTTTATCACAGTTTATCCACAAAGCATTAAGAACAAATCTGCGATGCCCCAGAACTTGCAAACACCTGCTTATCTAATGAACATTTTCCAGTGTTGTACCCACTTTGTCTCCTGTTTTACATCCACACAACAATGTTAATACCTTATATATATAAAAAGAAAGCAACTAGATAATGAGAAAAGCTGTTAATGGATAGTGTTTTCTTGCAATACTGAGCATCTCTAAAGAATTTCAACACTAAAAAGTAATGCAGTCTTTAAAAATAAAATAAATTGCCAAACACCAGCAGCAACAAAAAATTAAACAAAGAAGGAAAAAAACAAAAGTAGAATACAAGAACAAACTCAAACACCACGCAATGCCAACAGCGATAATTGTAAAACCGAACAAATTTGACACTGATTTTATGAATCACTCTTTCCAAATTATTATTGTATTCCAGTTCCTAATACAGTGGTATCTCGGGTTACATATGCTTCAGGTTACATACACTTCAGGTTACAGACTCCACTAACCCAGAAATAGTACCTTGGGTTGAGAACAGAAATTGTGCGGCGGCGCGGCAGCAGCAGGAGGCCCCATTAGCTAAAGTGGTGCTTCGGGTTAAGAACAGTTTCAGGTTAAGAACGGACCTCCAGAATGAATTAAGTTCTTAACCAGAGGTACTAGTGTAAGTAAAAAGGGGTGCCGTTTTTACACCAATAAATGCATTTTTGATCTTTAAAGTTTATGTAATGTAAGGTAATGAAATGAAATGTGGACTATTAATAAAGATAGAATATTTATAAAAGGATTAGTGTTATAATATCAGCTCTATGGAAGCATCATTTAGAAAGATAAATTTAGAAATTATCGTATTTGTGTCCTCCAACTCACCACTGATACCAGCTCTATTTGACTCACAATTTTATAGAAACTAAAGAATAACCAAATTTACAGCATGACAGCTATCAGAAACGGATGGACTTGTGACCTGGGTTAATGATAGCGAAGTTAAAATAGTTAGCCAGATGAAAGAGAAAAATGCCCGAAACAAAGAAAGCTCTTTTTGTATTTGAATATTTTCAAATAATATACTTTTTAAATAGTTGGTTAAGAAATCCGTAAGGAAGGTTGAGACAGACAAACAAATTTGCAAAGCTGCTATGTAACAATCCAGGTAAGATGCTGTCTCACATACAGCATACCAAATAACAAATACTGGAGGAAATAGAGGATTGGATTATACTTCAGAATTGGAGAAAATGTTGGGATAAATAATACCAGAAGAAACACATGGGTAGATTTGGAATAAGATGAATAGGAAAGTTGAGTCTATGTCTTTAATAGAAAACTTGGTAAGGCATTGGACAGTGTGGTATGAGACTCCTTTGAGATTATCCATGATCTCTGGAAACTGCCACAACAGGGAGAATGGAAAGGAATAGGCAGATTTTATACATTGTATAAAAATGTTTATCAAGCTATGGGAATCAGCAATTTGTTAGCAAAATAGCATTGACTTGATGGGAAAGCAAAAGCTGAACCAGTTTGAGAAGGCATGGAAATGATAGGATGTAAACCCTTTCCTTTACTGCAAGGGCAAGGGCACTTTTTCAGCCTGAGGGCTCTATTTCCTTCTGAGAACCCTTCTGGGGGCCACATGGCAGTGGTAAGGGGGGGCAAAGGCAAAAGTGAGTGGAGCAAGAAACTTAAATTTCACCTTTGTACAGTATACTAGTGTTCTAAACATGCTCATACGTCACTCTATACCCCCACTCAGGCAAGCACGAGGCATTAATGATTAGAGTTCAAGGACACATTCAAGTCAGGCAAATGTTGGTTTGGAGTTTGAATCAGGGTCATTGAGGGGGCGTGGTCTGGATAGAGATGGTGTGGCCTTGGAGGCCTTCCAGGCCTGAGGTTCCCCATCCTTGCTTTACTGTCATGTTCAAATTGATTTATGCATTTTATGTTGGTTTAGCTCCCCGTCGCTGTACATAAGTAAGGATGCATGTACAAGATCCAGAATTTTAAAGCTCATGGCAAGTAATGCTTTTTTCAATATATATCATAACACTGGATAATTATATGTAATTATGTGTAATCTCCTCTTTTGCATTCATAATAATATTTGAATTCAATGAAATAAAGAAATGTATTTCTTAGAATTCATATCATCATAACAAAGGCAGTAAAAACTACAGCCAGCAAGAATAACATTGTTAAAATCATTTCCAACCAGCGAAACAATGGGATAATAAAAAGTACAATAATTTAAGTGGTGTGTCTGTTAATGTAGTTTTTAAAGTTTGTTTTCTCATTTGGTTAGCCATGTATTCTAGCTTTTTCTTCATCATTTCCTGTTGTGTGTTACTTTAACTTCCCCTCTCTGCATCGATCAAGCAATACATTGAAAGCATTGCATCTTCCAATGTAACCTTTCTGATACTGTCTTTCAAATACTGATGACATATTCCTAGTTTAGCTGTTCGGATGAGCCATTCAGTCACTTCAGAGCTCCACTACTTACGAATTGCCTTATCCTACAGGAGCCAGAAGTTATTGTAAGGCAATTCATTCCTTTTCTGCACTCAGCATAGACTCAGACACAAATCTCAACAAGGGATTCCAGTATAGCAGCAGGAACAGAGGTTTTCATGAGGCTGCGGTCATTCAGTCAGTGTTTAACTCTTTTAACTCTCTGCTGTCCTGCCAGTCAGATACAGTACATTTTCCTTGTTTTGAATTGCAGATAGCTTCGGTTCTCCTTGTTCGAAAGGGTCTAGGATGATTTTTAGCATTGCATCCAGCTCATTGATGAGCTGCCTAATTCCCTGCCAGTGATCCTGTGGCCAAAGGCCCAATCTATAAAAACCTCATTTTTGGGATAGTAGTATTAAAAGTTAGGAAAGAGGACAAGATGTGATAGAAGAGAAGAAAGGCAAAAGAAACAGCTGGCAATTAACTGCACAGCATCTGCATATGAAAACCTTTTGCATTTCATTAGTAGTAATTGGTGTATCTCATCAATGCATGTGGTGATTCTACAGTTTTAAAGCAAGCCAAATCTCTTCTTTGAAAGCTTCCAGTTTAAAAACTTGAGACATGCTGAACAATGTGGATGTACAACTTATTATTTATTTACCATTTTGTTCCCTTTTTTTGTTCCACATGCACAAATATTCTTAGGAGCGCATCTTGAATTTTGGTCCATGAATTTGCCCCATGCAAAACGTTAGCTGCTACTTTTATGCTCTCCTAACCTGTGGAAAAAGTGGAGGTTTCCCATTGAAAGTGGAATTATTACCTGAAGGTCTGTATCTGGTATAGAGGTTTCAGCATGTGAAGTGACCTCACTGGAGAGACATTGGTGATAGCTCAGCTCAGGAGTTCTTTTGAATACCACCTGATATTTTTCTTGATTTGGTCAAAAATTGGATCTAACTTTCCTGAGAATTTTATATGAAAAGCAGTATGCCCCACAAGGAGGTACACCTCCTCCCAACTTACCTTTTTATTTTTTTTTACTTGTGATGACCCTTCCCTCAGTTTTCAGTTAGGTGTGTCTATCTCCATGTGTTCCTCCTTGTCTCCTTTCTCCCATCTTGGCATGATTCAGTGCTCAAGCAATTAATGATTTTGCATTAGCACTCCAAGGAGCTCTGAAACACTGGACAGGATTCACCTAACCAGCCCTGTTCATGAAAGCCCTGTGCAAGGACTTTTGCTTGTGCAATGGACTCCCCTCTCATTTCCCTGCCCACCTCCTAATATTCTTTAGAGAGTCTCTTCTCCAGAGTAGCTGGAAGTGGGGAGGCAGAAAAAGGTCCTCCTTTCCTTCCACTCTATAGTTTTTTAATCTGAAATCTTAGGTGCAATACTGCACCCAGAGATCAGAAGCTGCTCATGCTAATGAAATCCCCTGTTGCAAAATGCGCCTAGAACAATGAGAGTTTTGAACAATGCATTCTGGGTAGCAGATAAAAGATTTCTGGTTGAGACTTTTGGTGTGTGTGTGTACCGATTTAGTCTTGCACACCTGTCTGTAGAAAGTTTTTTCATCAGACTCCCCCCCCCCCCGTTACCAGTTCTTCAGCTGGTAGGTTGTGATCGCAATTTGACTGAACTCAGGATATGACTGAACTTAAGGTGGATTGCGCTCGTAACAGATCATCACTATAAAAAGACTGAAAAGGAGAATTAGCAGGAGAATGCTTGATGTCTGTAGTTTTGAAAAAAAATTATAGTCCAATGTTGGAACTAAAGGTTGAAGACCTTGCTAGTCTAGATGTGTCCTGACATTCACTTTGCAAAGCAAACAGTGTTAATCTCCGTCTTACTTATTTGTTGAGCTTCCAGAATTAGTTGCAGCCCTCCAGTGTTGCCATTCTAGTCACAACTTCTTAATTCCCTTTGCTTATGCTCTCTTTTAGCTCACCCTCTTTTTGAGCTGCAGATTTGACTTCAGTGTAATGAATGGGTGTCTGTTTTTCAGTTTCATGTTTGTGATGCTGCTCCATAAATGTGTTAAGAAATTAATTTGGAGTTTGGTTTAGCATCCTTCTTTCAGGGATTTATGCTTCAGAGCTCAAGGGCAAGACTGTTCTCCCAAAGGGATGATGGTTAGGAATTACTGATGAGAAGTGAATATGAACTTTTGTTTTCTCTCCTGATTTGGTTCTAGAGATTTGGAGGAACAACAAGAGACAATAATAGCCCTCTCAGTAGCTCTGGATCCTAGTTGTCACCCTCTGATTTCTATGTTGTTTACTTCTATAAATCCTTAGGAAACCTTCGTGCTCTGTAACTTGTATTGGCCTACCATTGCATTTCACTTTCTAAGGCCAGCAATTCCATCTTCGATTGCCCAATGTCATAATCAAAGTAGAATATAAGGCATTCCATATTTGCCATCAAGAAAAGGTAGAAAAGAAAATGGCCAAAGGGCAAGCATCAACCTGTAGTTAGAGGATAATTAGGTGTTTTTTTAATAGAAAAAAAATGTTCTTAGGGTGACTGAACAAATTGGGCACTTACTTGATTTCTTTAAACTTGTTATTTGTTACTTTTCAAGCTGGCATGTGTTGACTTTCTATCTGTGCTTGAATGTTTATGTTGCCTCTTCACTAGGATGTTCAGTTTCCTTATTTTTGTTTACTTAAAGCCTTAGTTATCTCTGTGTTGCACAACTTATAAAGAGGTTAGGAGAAAATTGTCCTAAATGAAGGCTGGCTGGGGGGGAGACACCTTTTGAAATATTCCTCTTTCCCCCTGCAGATTAAAGGCTTTCAGCTTTATTTCTTTTCATCTGTCCTACTTTATAAATGAGTTTTCTGCAGGACATCCAGGTGCTTGAACTGGCATTTAATCACATTTTGGTTGCTGTGGTTTCTGGCTGAAATGTAAGCACAATTCTTTGTAAAGGAAAAGCTGAAAGGCATCTCAGGAACAGAAGGACTACATCAAATGGCCGAAGAATGGGTAGACGGGTTTCAGCAAAGAATCCAGAGCCTAAGAAGGTCGTCTTGGCTGTCCAACAAATCTTTCAAAGTGTGAAAATCCTCTCAGGGCAAATCATCAGCATAAGTATGCCTTTTAAAAAAAGGCTTAAAAGTCATGTCGTTGGCAAACATTCCAGTATCCCTAGGAAATCCACTCCCACCTTTGTGTGGCATGTGTATAACATGGAAGGCAAGATTAATTGCTTTGCTAATGGCATTTCCATGCATACCTGTTGCAGCTAGAGCAGCTTTTCAGATGGGGTTGACAATGTGCCCTGTTTTTCTTTTGTTGCAAGCAGATATCCCATTGCTTGTTTTCTTGTACGTGACTCAGTCAGTGAGATGAAGGCAGCTAGTTTTGCTTGGTCTGTATATTTCAGGTAGTCCAAGCTGCCTGCCTGCCTGCCTGCCTGCCTGCCTACCTACCTACCTACCTACCTACCTACCTACCTACCTTTATATTCTGCTTGATTGTAGAAAAAACTTCAAAAGTGGTTGGGATGCTTGAATTGTCAAACCCATAAATATGGGCAGCAAAGCAAATGCAAACTGTACAATGTGCTCTTGACTTGAATTATTTTAGTCTGATGCAGGTGCCAGTGGTGAGAGTGCAAAAAGGGGTGCTTGTTTGCCAGAAAACGACAAGGTGCAACTGCACTCATTCTTTTTCAGAACCACAAGTCTGCACCATTAAGCCTTGAATAATGTGGGTGTTAAGCCATACAATTCAGTTGCCAACCTGAAGTTATAACTAGTAGCCTCTTTTCATTTCCCCACAAGCCTTGCAGCATATATCACAATCCCTGTCTTTTGTTCTTTAAATGGTTTATCTCATACACCTAGAGACTGTCTCATAAGAACATAAGAAGAAGCTGCTTGATAAAGCCAATGGCTTGTCTAATCTAGCGTGCTGTTCTTACAGTGGCCAACCAGATACCTGTGGGAAACCCACAAGTAGGGTTTGAAGACAAAAGCACTCTTCCCTCCTGTGGTTTCCAGCAGTCTCCTCACATATCCTTGACAATTTCTGAAAACTACTGAGGGCATACTCTTACTGGGATACCTCTTATGCAACAAGTTCAGGCAAGGCACTCACAAAAACATTTTTGATTCTCTGTTCCCCCTGTTATGAAGTTTGGTCCAAACTCAGACTTGCCCAGTTCAGATCCTGATTACTACAGTGCTTTCATAATACAAAACCAACCTTTTTCAGTTGCCTTGATGCCCATGGTTAAATCAGGAGAGTGAAATTTCAGTTAATTTCATGATTTTAATCTGTTATGCTAAAGCTGTATACAGTGGTACCTGGTTATGAACGCTTCAGGTTACGAGCTCCGTTAACCTGAAAGTAGCTGCTCCTGGTTGCAAGCTTTGCCCCAGGATGTGAACAAAAATTGTGTGCCTCTGGCGTGCACACAGTGGGAAGCCCCCTTAGCGAAAGCGCACCTAAGGATAAGAAGGGTTTCAGCTTAAGAACGGACGCCTGGAACGAATTAAGTTCGTAACCAGAGGTACCACTGTGTGTGTGTGTGTGTGTGTGTGTGTGTGTGTGTGTGTGTGTTTATTTGCCTGCCCTGGACCATCAAGATTTCATTCCATTCACTTTTGCCAGCAAGTATGTTGGGGATGGGGAACCTGAAGCACTCCAGAAGTTGTAATAGCATCTAGAGGGCCACAGGCTCCTCATTCATGCTTTACAACATGCTGCTCTAGATGACCACACAAGGTTGGCCAGTGGGAACTCTGGAATTACTATTCTATACATTCCTGATTGTGCTCGATGCTGATTCGTTTTAGCAGCATAAAGATGTTGTAAATTCACCTTTTAATGGAATGTGACTGCTGTGCTTGCTACTCTGCCCTGTGTTAATTGCGCTGACTCTGGAAACAAAGAGATCCTGGCTAATTCTAAGGTTTTGCTTATAGGTTTTTGTTTGCTCCTGAACTGCAAACAGATTTGCTTCCTCTGTGGAGACAGTGAGGTGCTTGATTGATCTGCTAGTTGCAGGGACACACAACCAAGGAAATCTATTGATTGTACACAGCCAGCTGAACCTATTCTGTAATGCATTTAATTGTCCTTCATCAGAATGCATGTTACCTTGCCTGTTTTCTGTTTAGGAGGGGATTTGCTGAGTGTCTATTTAGTATTTTTTCTTTATTGCTGATGCAAATCTAATGTCTGAGAGTAGTCATTCTCTCTAACCCAGAGAAAATGTAGGGATTTTATTCTCTAGAAAGCAATTTAAAGACTTCTCTCTTGTGCAAGAGGATTTATTTTTTAAACAAACATAACTATGCTTTGCATATCATTTTAAAAATTGGCTCTTGGGGATTGGGACTTTCTCCCTCTTAGCAGCCAGTTTTATTATTACAACTAAAACAAAAGTTGAATAAACCTAGTCTTAGAGAGGTGCTTCTTTTGCAAACAATTCTTTTTTTAAAAAATCAACATTAAAAAATCTAAGCAGTGTATAATACACACTAAAATGTAATATATGAGCATGGTATATCATTAAGCACATCATAAGAAGATCTATACTCACATGCAATAACAGAAATATTAGAGTTATTTTGATGATACCAGGGGCTGCCATCCCTGCTCACTCCACTTTCCAAGTTCGCCACACTCCACAGCCCCTTGCCTTCCCCATCCTTTCACAGTGCCTTCAGCTCCCATCTCTACCCCCTCTTCAACCCCATGCTTCATCTTCCCCTCACACATTGCGCCAAATGTTCCCCCTCTCCTCACTGCTCATTCCAACCCCCTCCTTTACAGATTACACAAAACCTTCTGTCCTTTGCTTCAGCAGTCAGGCTGGGAAAGAGAAGGTTGGATCAGTGTGGATGGGCATGAGATCAGGCCTTCCCACTCTCCCCCTGCTACTACCACTGTGATAAGCTAGAGAAGGAAGGCTGCATTTCCCCCTTCTCCCACAGCAGCCTGTGGTGTGGCAGCAATGGGAAGAGTGGTGCAGCTGATGCACTTTCCTCTGGTTACCTCCTCACCCTCAAGGTTGCTCACCTGCTGAGGCAGATCCCCACCTATTTTCCAGCTTTGTTGCTGCTGTCTTTTTCCTCAGCCTTCTTGACTGCTGAGGCCAAAATGGTGGTGCAGTGGCGGGAGAGCAGGATGGCTACTGGGGAGCTGCCCTGGCCTGAATATTGCTGTGCAGGTTGTTTGGGCTGCCCACCCGCTATGCCCCTTCTTGTTCACCTCCCTGCTGTTCTCTCATCCCATTGCAGTTGGTGTGGCCATGCAAACTGCAGCAAATCATTCTTTTTGGCTCTGTATATATATAAAGAAATTCTGATCTATGATTCAGTGTAATAATTGCATTTCTGAACCTTTATGATGGATGCAAATGGATACACTAACAAAATATTAAGGATGGGGTACAATATCCTCTTATTGGCTTGCTTCTAAAATATTTATACTATTTTTATTTTGTTTAACAGTCATCCAGTAAGAATCACTGTCTTGGTGACAGGGTTGGGTTAACCAGTAAATTCTATGCTCTGTTAGTGTTTCCTAAACTTGGGTCTCCAGCCATTTTTGGACTATAATTCCCACCATCCCAACCTTTGATGCTCTCCTGCTTTCTGTTAAAGTGTTGCGCAGTGCTATTTTTCTAGAGAAAGTGGTGCCATGAACTCACCCTTTTTCTCTTATAATGGCAATGGCGCCCACCTAAGAGGTATCAAAATTGAGTTCTGACTGAAAAAAGGGCCTTGTACTAGAATAGTAGTTCATCCAAACTTTTGATGCTCTCCTGCTCCCTGTTAAAATGGCCTAGCCTCAAATTCCTTGCAGTTTGCCCTTTGAGCATTTGGATGACATTTGCCTTATACCAAAAGCATAAACAAGACCCTTTTCTCTTATATTGAGACACTGAGTGCCCTTGATACATGTTGTTGGAAAATTTCTCTTTGGATATGCAGGTTCTGTGGCAATTCCAGCAGTGGGATGGAAAGAAGCAGTTTTTAGATAAGTGTCCAGTTTTTTATCTTTGAAATTCAATTCAGCTGTGAGTGTTATGGATAGATAACTTTGAAAACAAGAGGATATGTCCTTTTCCCATCTTCTCTCCAGAGACTGTTGAACGTGTTCTTAAGACAACATACTTCTAAGCGAGCCCTTCTGCAGGACTTGAGATTTCATATTGCTGTTTAGCTTTTTGATTAAAACAACATGTATTGCCACTGAAATATGTAAAAGAGGGATGCTTTAGTTTGTTTGAAAAAGCTCCCTGTTGTTACTTTGAAGTGTGTGGGTTCTGGCAGGCTGTGGTACCACTTTCAACTCCTATAACTTTTAATGCAAGGCCACAACAGTTAGAGCCCTCATGAAGCATGATTCCAAGAAACGTATTCCTAGCTCTTCTGCCTGACGTATTTCCTTCTCATTAAGGAATTAGAGATTGAAAGAAATAAGTGAGCTTGCCACTGCCACCCCTGGGCTCACTAAACAAGGAAATGCCCAGGGGGAGGGGTATAGAGCACTGGCTTCTGGACCTGGGCTCCTTGTGACAGGTTGCTGCTCAAGGATCTGGAGAGTCTCTGCTATTCAGAAGAAACAGTACTGGGCTAGATGGCTAAAAGGTCTGACTTGGTATGAGAAAACTTATTATATACTGGTCCAAACTCTTGTCTTCTTTGCAGAATCAAGATTCCTAGCAGTGGCTCAAATGAGTGGGACATAGTTACATTGTTGAACTGTGTGGGAGTTGAGTAGACCGTGAGGAACTTTAGTTTTGAGATGGACTGAACAGTATTTCTGGTAGGGGACAGGTGATATTAGGTGGCAAGTTTTCCATATACCGTATTTTTCGCCCTATAGGACACACTTTCCCCCCTCCAAAAATGAAGGGGAAATGCGTGTGCGTCCTATGGGGCGAATGCAGGCTTTCGCTGAAGCCTGGAGAGCGAGAGGGGTCGGTGCGCACCGACCCCTCTCGCTCTCCAGGCTTCAGGAGAGCCGCAGTGCCAGTCCCACAAGGTCGGGGGACAGCGGGGAGGCGCAACGCTGCCATCCCGCTGTCTCCTGATGTGGTTTGGAGGCTGACGGCGAGGAGACGCGTGCTTCTCCCCGCCGCCAGCCCCGCAAGCTCCGGGGACAGCGGGGAGGCGCAGCGCGTCCTCCCGCTGTCCCCGGACCTGATCTGCAGGTGGGCGGCGGGGAGAAGAGCGCTTCTCCCCGCTGCCGGCCCCACAAGCTCCTGGGGGGGGAAAATAAATTTCCCCCCCTTTATTTTCCCCCCAAAAAACTTGGTGCGTCCTATGGGCCAGTGCGTCCTATGGGGCGAAAAATACGGTAATTGTGTGGATTGGCAAAACCTCTAATCCTGAGTGATTTGGTCATAACAGATCTTGGAATAGCTTTGCTGAAGATGGCAAATTCTAACAACAACAACAACAACAACAACAACAACAACAACAACAACAACAACAACTTATTTATATCTCTCCCATCTGGCTGAGCTTTCCCAGCCACTCTGGGCAGCTTCCAACAAAATATTAAAATACAGTAATGCATCAAGCATTAAAAGCTTCCCTAAACAAAGTAGTGTATCATAGTACTGTTTATATGATTGAAACAGTTTCACTCTCAGAAATAATGAAGATCTGATGGTTCTCTTATAACACCCCTCTTATATGGCTTGTGGCAATGGAATTTTCATGTAACTATAGCATACAGTAGGGGACTTTGCCCATGGTCAGTTATAGCTCTTGCTCTTCTTGATATGATATACAATCATGGGGAAAAGAAAGCGCACCCTCTTTGAATTCTGTGGTTTTATTACGAAGACATAATAACAATAATTTGTTCCTTAGCAGGTCTTAAAATTAGGTAAATACAGCCTCAGAAGAACAATAACACATGGCATATTACACTGTGTCATTATTTATTTAACAAAAATAAAGTCAAAATGGAAAAGTTGTATGTGAAAAACTAAGTAAACCTTATGATTCAGTAGCTTGTAGAACCAACTTTAGCAGCAATAACATGAAGCAATTGTTTTCTATAGGACTTTATCTGTCTCTCAGTTGGTTGTGGAGGAATTTTGGCCCATTCTTCTTTACAACTTTGCTTCAGTTCATTGAGGTTTGCTGGCATTTGTTTATGCACAGCTCTCTTAAGGTCGCACACAGCATTTCAATTGGGTTGAGGTCTGGATTTTGACTGGGCCATTGTAACACCTTATTCTCTTCTTTTTCAGCAATTCTGTTGTAGATGTGCTGGTGTTCTTGGGATCCTTGTCCTATTGCATGACCCAGTTTCAGCCAAGCTTCAGCTGTTGGGCAGATGACCACACATTTGACTGTACAGTGGTACCTCGGGTTAAGAACTTAATTCATTCCGGAGGTCCGTTCTTAACCTGAAACTGTTCTTAACCTGAAGCACCACTTTAGCTAATGGGGCCTCTCACTGCCACTGTGTTGCCGGAGCACGATTTCTGTTCTTATCCTGAAGCAAAGTTTTTAACCCGAGGTACTATTTCTGGGTTAGCGGAGTCTGTAACCTGAAGCGTATGTAACCTGAAGCATATGTAACCCGAGGTACCACTGTAGAATACTTTGGTGTACAGAGGAGCTCATGGTTGACTCAATGACTGCAAGGTTCCCAGGTCCTGTGGCTGCAAAACAAACTCAAATCATCACCCTTCCACCACCATGCTTGACAGTTGTGCTGACATGTTGTGTTTGGTTTTTGTTAAACGTGGCACTCATCTATCCAAAGGACATTGTTTCAGAAGTCTTGTGATTTGTTCAGATGCAACTTTGCAAACCAAAGCTGTGCTGCTATGTTCTTTTTCGAGAAACAAGGCTTTCTCCTGGAAACCCTTACAAAAAAACCATACTTGGTTCAGTCTTTTTCTAATAGCACTGTCATGAACTTTACTACTACTACTACTACTACTACTATACTTTTATACCCTGCCCATCCACTCTGGGCGGTTCCGAATGGAATTAATGATAACAATTCTGCCCCCGGCTCCTCCCAACACCCTGATGTCATGTGAACAACATTGGCTCCCCAATCACCCTTGCAAACTGGGGTCTCTGGTTAGGGGAACCCTGTTCCCCTCACAGAGTTCCATGGGAAGACAGATGAACTGGTAAACCACTCTGGGAGCTAAAGTTCTGTAAAGGGAATAGGGATCTTCTAACAACTCACTGCACCTATAACGAACTACAAACAACTGTATAAAGTGGTGTGATGCTAATTTAACTGTACAGTGCAGATAAGGCCTATGTCTATATATGAGGCCAACATATTGTACAGTTGGGCTGTCTAGTGATCTCTTGGTTGCTCTGCAAATACTTGCTCTATATTAACCAGCCTTTAATTAACAATGAAATGGATGGAGGCTCCCCTGAATACTGCTGTGGTTATGTTTGATCCTCTAAAAAAGAAAAAAGAGCAGAAAAAGCGCTTATGGTCTATTTACCTAGAGAGATGCTTTTCCTTTTCCTTTTCCTTTTGCCCCTGAGGGATAGTGGTGATTTGGCTACGGAAGAATTGTCGGGAGTAAATGAAATACAGTAGGAGTGGAAATCTGCCTGCTCAGCATGAGGTGATGTTTCTTTTCAAAAATACCACCTAGTTACAAGAAATGCAAGATTTCTACCTTTTAGTGTGGGGAAATACATGGTTGTTCCTTGTCAACCACTTAGCAATCTGCAGAGAAGGGTATGAAACCAACTATTAGTTTTATTATGATTATTATTTTGTCTTGATTGGTACATTTGTTGAGACCCAAGGGAAATAGCTGGCTGGCTAGGTGTGTTCCCTGTGTTTTGTTCTGAGGTGCTCTTTGCTACATGCCGTTCAATGATATTGAGGGGAAAGCGGCGTAATGACATAGTAAGGAAAGCTCTATATGTAGCCTAGTGTTTGAAAGACTATATATCTACAGTAAATTAAATTCTGTAGGTTGCAGAAGCTCTTTCTTTTTTAAAAGAAAGGATCAATGGAAAAGGCAGTTATTGGGATGATCTGGACCTCTCAAGTTGTTGCAGAGGGAATGATCTGTAGTTTATCTGAACATAATATTGTTGTCATGTGCACCAGACTTGTCTGGTATTTAGTGTGCAGCACCTATACAGGTCAGACATGCAAGGCACCCAGTGGTATGGTCCAAAAATTACTTGAGCTACCTAGGCATTTTTCCTGTTTGCGCATCTAAAGGTCAAGCCCTTACATGCTTATATATCTTTCCTTTTACACAAGTCTCTGTTCTCTCTTTGATTCCCTCTTAAGCTTGCCTTACAGCATGATTATAATATGATTAAAATTATTATATCAGAATCATAATTATATGAAAATAAAATGGTGCCTATGTGGTTCAGGATGGCATTTGTCTTACTTTAACAAAGTTATAATTGGATAGGTTTAATTGGCTTTTAAATAAATGCAATTAATTGTTACTATTTTGGGTTTTATTGTGTCATTATCTTCCTTAGTGGGTCATGCAAACAGTTATTGTGAATAATGCATTTTATTACGGTAAGGGTCACTGGGGAAGAGTTATTGCATGAAAGGAGGAGGTGACCTGAAAAAGTTGGGGAACCACTGCTTTAGAGTATAACTGGAGGAGGAGGGGAGAGGATGACCCTAAGACTCACTGCAACTCCTTCCTTTTTATGTAGGAACAAGCTCAGTCTGTTTTTCTTCTTGAACTTAAACAGCATAGGAATATGACCTTTATCTAACAATGAAATACCTTGTGTTGCGCAGATCTGTGAAAGTAAAGTAGGGAGTTATCTTGCTTCCTATAGAGCAGATATGTAGAACCTTTGGCCCTCCGGATGTTGCTGAACTACAACTCCTACCATGTGGCTGGATGGTTTCGTGGGAGCTGATTGGAACTAAATCCTTCGAAGATAGAGGTCCTCTGGCTGGGTCGGGATGGCATGGGGATGAGGGAACAACTCCCTTCTCTTGCGGGGGCCCAGTTAAGTGCCAGTGCCTTCTGTTAAGAGTTTGGGTGTAATCCTTGACATCTCGCTTTCCACGGAGGCACAGGTTACAGCAACAGCTAAGGCAACATTTTTCCACCTTCGCCACATTAAGCAGTTGGTCCCTTACCTTTCCCACCCCATTCTGGCCACAATGATCCATGGCAGCAGTCACCTCTAGGCTTGACTACTGTAATTCGCTCTATGCGGGGCTGCCCTTGAAACTGTCCCAGAAACTCCAGAGGGTGCAGAATGCTGCACCAAGGCTCCTTATGGGGTCCCTGCCATGGGAGCATATTCACCCAGTGCTTTACCAGTTGCACTGGCTCCCAGTGGAGTATAGGGTCAGGTTCAAGGTGCTGGTTTTGACCTTTAAAGCCTTTTGTGGCTTAGGGCCCTCATATTTACGGGACTGCCTCTCCTGGTCTGCCCCGCAGAGGACCTTGAGGTCCATGAATAACCATAGTTTAGAGGTCCCGGGCCCTAAGGAAATCAGACTATCTTCCACCAGGGCCAGGGCCTTTTCAGTGATGGCTCTGACCTGGTGGAATGCTCTGTCCCATGAGACTAGGGCCCTACAGGATTTAACCTCCTTTCGCCAGGCCTGTAAGACAGAGCTATTCCACCTGGCCTTTAATTTGAATTCAGCCTGTTCTTTTATTTCCCTTCTCTTCCTTCCCCCTCCCCTTTTATGGAGATCACCTGCTCTGGGACCCCACAGCTAATTCTCCCCTGGCCTCCACGCTGGCCCAAGTAGGACCAATTCAGCCAGCTAGCCCTGGTGACTATCTAATGTTTATTGGATGGATTTCCCCCACATTGATTTTTGAACTTTGAATTGTATTGTTATTCATGTTTTTATACTGTATTTTATGCTGCTTCTATGTTGTATTAGGGACGCAGGTGGCGCTGTGGGTTAAAGCCTCAGCGCCTAGGGCTTGCCGATCGAAAGGCCGGCGGTTCGAATCCCTGCGGCGGGGTGCGCTCCCGCTGCTCGGTCCCAGCGCCTGCCAACCTAGCAGTTCGAAAGCACCTCCGGGTGCAAGTAGATAAATAGGGACCGCTTACCAGCGGGAAGGTAAACGGCGTTTCCGTGTGCAGCTCTGGCTCGCCAGAGCAGCGATGTCACGCTGGCCACGTGACCCGGAAGTGTCTCCGGACAGCGCTGGCCCCTGGCCTCTTAAGTGAGATGGGCGCACAACCCCAGAGTCTGTCAAGACTGGCCCGTACGGGCAGGGGTACCTTTACCTTTACCTTTATGTTGTATTACAATTAAGTGTTTTGAATTTGTTTTTAGCTGCCCTGAGCCCGGTTTTCTGAACTGGGAAGGGCAGGGTATAAATAAAAATTTATTATTATTATTATTACCAACCCTAGCAAATATGGCCAATGGCCTGGGTTGATGGGAGTTGTAGTTCAGAAACATTTGGACGGTCACAGATCTCCCACGGTTGCTAGAAAAGGAGTAGCTATCCTGCCTCTACTGGAAAACAGGGAAATGAAACTGAATATACTTGAGAGAATTCCTTCTTAAGAGCAGTGCCATCACTTGCTTTTTAAAACAGTAAACAGAGATGTCCTTTTTACACATTGACTATTATTTTCTCATTAAGAAAATAGAACCTAGCTGGATTGGCACATACCTATCTAATACAGCACCCAGTGTCCAGCAATGGCTATCCAGATTTATTTGGGATGCTTACAAACATTTAAAGCCCACGTTTAATTTAACTAGTTTCTATCTTACTAGTACCTTTGTATCTTTCTTACCATATTCTCACACTATGTTATTTACCTCTCTATTTGGCTACATTGATTTATGTTGCCCTTTCAGCTGCTTCGATTTTACACCGTAGAAGTTTGATTTGTAACCTCAACTGGTTTTTTAAACACTTCTAACCTTCTCACTGTTTGTTTCTCATGCATATTACTATTGAGCTTTACACACTGTCTTTTAGGGTTTAGAAAATAACCCTATTTCTGTAGTTCTTGCAGTGCTTTTCGTCATTGATCTTTTGACATTTCGTAGTTCTTGCGCTATGTCCTATCCATTACTGTAGATTTCAGCATTGCTGCTCTGAAAATCAGGTTTATACTAAAAGTTTTAATACTGTGTATGCATTTATTTTGGATTTACAGTCTAATGTGTTGGCTTCTGCTCTACCTTCACTTTCATCATATGGACTCTCTGCCAGTACTTCCATTTGTAAAAGGTTTTTTTTAATCCATAGTTTGTTTTGTTTATCTAAGGAATTAAAATGAGAACACAGATAGTAAGAGTCTACCCCAAAATGTTTTTCAATAATGATGGAACTTTTCATTCTGGCCTAAAGTACATCTGTCATTGGTTCCATGTTAGGAAAGTGTTCAAAGATAAACCGGCCAGTATAGCAATGCCTTTATACAATTCTGTGGTGTGACCACACTTAAGAGCACTGTTTTATAGACCCATGGTGTGAAGTTGGCTTTTTCTCCTAAGCCATTTTTAAGCACGGTCTGTTTGCATTCAGGTATTTAGCCATCTTGGTCTGGTCCAGTCGAATTAAATTAAATAAATAAATAAATTTCCAGTAGCACCTTAAAGGTAAAGGGGTAAAGGGACCCCTGGCCATTAGGTCCAGTCATGACCGACTCTGGGGTTGTGGCGCTCATCTCGCTTTATTGGCCGAGGGAGCCGGTGTGCAGCTTCCGGGTCATGTGGCCAGCATGACTAAGCCGCTTCTGGCGAAACCAGAGCAGCGCACGGAAACGCTGTTTACCTTCCCACCGGAGCGGTACCTATTGATCTACTTGCACTTTGACGTCCTTTCTGTGGTTTAACCCACAGCGCCACCCACGTCCCCTAGTAGCACCTTAAGAGACCAACTTAAGTTTGTTCTGGGTATAAGCTTTCGTGTGCATGCAGAAGTGGTGCTGAAAACAGCCCCGTTTTTCTCTTAGAAAAGATACATTAATATCTGCTATCACTTGGTCTTATTTTCATATTACCTCTGTGTTTATATGGTTTTTTTTAGGTCCCTGAAGCTTTCAGTGTTTAAGTTTATCTGGATTTGAAAGAGTCAATCAATATTACTTGCAATGAGTAAGCAGCTTTCATGGTCTGATGACTCATTGATTTTAATACAATTTGTTCTTTAGTCACCTGTTGATCATTCCTTATGATCATCAAGTAATATGTTCTGTGAAAAATCTTACTTAAGTGCATTGCATTAAATTATTGCAAATTTGAATACTATATACTTTCCTCTGAAATGTATTGAAGTATAGAACTTAGGAACTTTACACAAAACTTTCCTTCTGATTTGACCAAGGAAAGCTGTAAGAAATATTGCAATTTTTTTGCAGAATTGTTAGGTGAGTCCCTGTTTTGTTTTGTTTTTTTAACACAGAAGCTCTCAATTGGCATGAAGGTGCTATTTTTTGCTCTTGGTGGACTTTGATAAATAATACTTTTACCTTTAAGTTTTGTGGCTTCTGTGGCTTGATACTGTATCCAAGGATTTATTTTGTTTTGTTGTTATATATTTATTTATACCCCACATTTTCTCCTGAAGGGACTCAAGATTGCTTATAGATAAAAACAAGAACCAGTAAAACTATAGAAAAATAAATCACTAAAATACAATTAAACAATGCTAGAATTAAAACTATATGCATATATAAAATCTATTTAAGACATACCAATAATCACAGTTTTGTACCTTACTATTTAATAAAATAAATGCTTCTAAGAATTCTGGTTAATTTCAAACACAGCACAGAAACTTCCTGACAGCTACAGTTTTGCTTGTTTATTCTCATTTTATTAATAGAGGTGATTATTTTTGAAAAAGGTTTGTTGGGAAATCCTTCGTGTATTTTTCTTTCTTTACACCTTGAATGAGTTCACTTTGCAAAATATATTTAGTCTTTGTTGTGGAACATCTGAAAAGGGGTATGTGATTTTGTGTGTCCATGTTTTTTTAAAAAAAGAGAATCCTAATGCTAAAAAAAATAAAAAAAATAAAGTGATGGATTACTTTGAACACTGCCTTTCCTGGTAATCAAGTGTTTACAGAAAGATGCTTTGTTCAGACCCTTTCCTGCAGCTCTGTATGCTTAAACAAAGAGCTTTTAGATTTAAACACAGCTGTTCATTTGAAAATGAAAAATCAAATTAAGCGGAACCAGCTTTTGAAAGTTAATGCTGTATAGCGACTGAAACAAAAGAAGAAATAGTGTTGTATGTTTCACTTAAATAACTTCATTTTTAAAAAGTTTTTCAAATAAAAAAGTATGGTTTCAAAGATGCTCATCTCTCACATTATCCCCCAATAGAACATCTGTGCTCATTCTGATGCAGATGAATGACAGGAATTAAACTAAAACCGTTGAACTGCTCTTTTTAACATAATTACACCTTGTTCGTTTTGGAGACACAATGCAGGGATGAAATGCCAATTAAGACCGGTATGTTAATGAGATTGAGACTGAATAGTGGATTAGTGTGGACACAAATCCAACTGGAATTGATTTGATATAATCCCTGAAGTTCGTTCTGTTTTAATAGAAATGTTATCACATATTTGAATGTCTCCAGTGGTGGAGTTTAGAAAAAATAAATATGGACCTGTTTTGATTTGTTTTTTGTTACATATAATGCTAGTACAATTCTAGTATAAATTGGATGGACATAGTTGAATTCTTTGCAATGTTCATTTGAAAGAATGCATTCAGTATGTGGCAGAGCTTTTTCCCATCTGTCCATTCAGAATACCCCTTTCAATGCTCCTATGATTGATACACACTATAGCTGCCTAGGACTCAGACTGGAAAAAGGAAGCTTCTGAATTACCTTCAATTTCGTTTCCATGATAATGCTTTCTAAGAATTGAGATTCCATTCTTATAATGTTAAGATAACAGAAATATGCATTTAATAAAAATGGCCTATAATCAATGCGTGCACTTCTCAGTGTAATTGTAATTTTTGATTGTTTCATCCCCAGATACTCCAGTACAACCATGTATTTGGTTTTTCATTTTAAAATATGCACAATATGACCTTTCTTTGAGTTGCGGTGGGTGGGTAGGCTCATTCTTTTAACGCTAAACCATGGCTTAGCATTAGATCCAAATGGTGACGTTGCCTACTCTTCGCAGCAACTCTGCAGGGTTTAAAACTGGAGTTTTTCCCGTCCCTAACCGGAGATGCCAGGAATTGAACAAGAAATTGTGTGCATGCAATGCATGCAAATGTGGCTGATTGCATGATCAATATGGCCAGATCTTGTACAACAACTCAAAGACACCAAAGCATTATTCAGGCAACGGGTCTGTATATTAAAGACCAGGTGACTACTAGGTTTGTATACAAATACATTGATACAGAAGATTTTGAAAGATGAATGTCCAACTTAAGTTAGAGCTTTCCTGCTGGGCCTTATGGATATACAACTAGAAATAAAATATAGAAGACTATGGCAATATATGACCACAGTGTTGAGATTGTTATATGCACAGAGATGGAAGGATTGCATAATACCTACTATGGAATAATGGTTGATACTATGGAATAATGGTTGATGTGTTTAATTAGAGAAAAGTCATTGTTGACATTTATTAATTATTGGAAACCCCTTATGGACTTTCTGTGTAACTAGGAAAATGAGCTTGTGGTATAAAGGTTTGGGGACTGGGGGGGGGGGCGGAGAGAAGATTGGTTTATTGGAAGTAGAAGAGTTTAATGTTATTAGAAAGTAAGAATTTTATACTTTTTTAAAGAGCTTGATATTTGATATTTATCTTTGTAGAGTATTTTTTCATTGTTCAATCAATCAATCAATCAATCAATCAATCAAAAGAGGACTTTATATGAAGTCACAGCGTGGTGCAGGAAGTGGACTTTGACCCTCCTCAGATATCTCTACTTGCTGAACAGAACCATATGTGTGATATATAAATGATGATAGTAGAAACTTGGGTAATGTCTCCAGTTGCCAGATCAGCACCAATTTCTTGCAAATGTTGTTGTTGTTGTTAGAAGCAGGAGGAGGAGGAGGATCAACCTTTTCTCCAAACGTTGATGTAGTCTACATGTTAGGTTCAAATTTTAATAGCATTTGTGGTTTTTTCTCATGTGGGGCAACCATGAGCAGAATGGTAACTGAGTGCAGTTTCTGGATACAGTGGTGCCCCGCAAGACGAATGCCTCGCAAGACGGAAAACTCGCTAGACGAAAGGGTTTTCCGTTTTGGAGGTGCTTCGCAAAACGAATTTCCTATGGGCTTGCTTCGCAAGACGAAAATGTCTTGCGAGTTCCTGCAGGTTTTTTTTCCCTTCCCCCCCCTTTTTCTAAGCCTCTAAGCCGCTTATCCGATAAGCCGCTAAACCGCTAATAGCGCTAATCCGCTAAGCCGTCAATGGGCTTGCTTCGCAAGACGAAAAAACCGCTAGACGAAGAGACTCGCGGAACGGATTCTTTTCGTCTTGCGAGGCACCACTGTATCTAATTTTGTTTTATGCTTTTACATTAATGCTTAATTTATGGAAACTGCTATCTCAGCATCTGTATGTTTTTAATACAGGCCGCCTCACTTCTGTACATTTTGGCTTGCAAGAGAAGAATACAAGGATGGTTTGTTGTGTGTTAGTGTAAAACTTGTTATTTGGTTTAGAATTGAGCAAGGAATACATTAGTTTATCAGGAGACATCGATTAACAGAGTTAAGGAGAGGGAAGGAGTGCCAAGTTATAAAATGTAACTTTTCTCTTTCATGTTTCTATAAGCAGGCTGCAGCTATGAACTCCATGTTTCTGTCTTACTCCCTTATATTTCTGTGAAGTCACATGTGAAACTTACTGTGTGACCCTTAGAGTGGAGTCAGTCCCTCTAGTCTTAGATGCTCATACTGATTTGCCTTGGAATGGTTCCTGCAACCAGCTCTTGTTCACCTTTCCCTAGAGGATATCAGTACCAAAATCTGTTCTTTAAAGAGAGCAGGAAAAAATTGAATGCTTTTGTAATCCCAGATTCACTGTGAGTTGCTTTGTCTGTCTTGAATGCAAGGCATATAATTTTCAGAGAGAGGACCTGCTTTTGAACAGCTGGCGTTAAATTACTGTGCTGTTGGCTAGTGAGGCACTGTTACATGTGGTGTTTTTTGTCACCTTTCACTTAAAATCAGATTGTATTTACAGTATTAGCTTCAAAACAGGTTTTTGGTAATCGAAGCACAGTAGCTTTAATAACAGACATTGCCTGTACAGTTGGTCTGTGGAAACTGTGGTCATTCCTTACATGGCTGGGGATGCTTCACTCTAGGCATCTGGTTAGATAAATCCCAGTCTTTATCTCTAAATATCTAGACACCAGCTGCATATTTCCATCTCTGTTTCTACTTTTCTTGACTATATGGCAAATAATTTTTACAGGGTGGTTTCTCAGCACCGAGCACCCCCTTCCCCCTGTGTTTTGAGTTTTGTCTGTAGACAGTACTGCAGGATATGAGCACTACTTGCTAATTACTACTGTGGTGTCTGTTTGTGTTAGTGGGATTTCCATGTGTGAACTCAGCCCTGTGCATTGTGTGGCATTATTTTAAAATTGTGTTGCAAGCAATTTGACATGAAATAAAGAATTACGGAAAGAAACCAATGTTTCCTTACTGTGAACTTCTGGTGGCACATGGAGGACATTCCTCACCTGAGGACCTCCCTCATGCTGAGACAGGCAGGATCCAAACTTCAATCTTCCCCAGTGGGAAGGAGGGGTCATCCTGCCCTCAACCCAGACTGGCAGTGCAGAAACACAGTGTAATGAGCACTGTGAGGGGTTTCAGGCGCCAGGCCCTAGCTATGCTGACCTTATACGAATCAGGTGCAACCCGTGTAAGCATGATTGGACTGCCTCTTCTCCCGCTGTGGATTCATGTTGGCTACGTGGGCTGTCTTTGCTACCAGCGCCACTGCCTGTACCCCGGTCCTGGTGTTCCTGCCCAGGACTCTTGCATCTCACACCCAGGATTGTGACACATAATAATTAGTACTCATCTGGGGAACCCAACTGTAATTCAGAAAGTAGTAGCTGTAGAATGTGCAATGAACTATATACATCACTAAGTATGAAGCTGCCAATAGGACACCTCACTAACTCCGTTATCTAATACACTGCCAGAAACCCTAGAATTCTTGCCAAAATTCCCATCAGACAGCTGATCTTGAAGAGATGAGAGGGCTGTCCTCCATGTGCCACTGGGAACAGAGATTCATGGTAACAAAAATCTAATTTTTCTCTAGTGCCACATGGAGGGCAGTCCTCACCTCAGGATACAGCAAAGCAGTTCAGTTCTTGGGAGGCTTCATGTGGAAACCACTTTCCACAGTATCTTATGCCCTAAATCTGCATCTCCAGAAGTGAAAAAGTTTTGGGCAGAGAGACATCAGCACTATGCTCTATGAAAAAGAAATTTCACCTTTGGATAGAAGGCTGGGTCTGGAGAGAGTGCTACTTTTTATTATTAAATACCCCTAACTGCAGGTTTGAGGACAAGGTCCCCCCTGGCTGAAGTGATTGACATTAGAAACTACATTTTTAATGTAAGTAGCTTCAAGGAAAATGTGGCCAATAAGTACTGTCAGAACTTGGTTCAAATTCCACATAGGAAACCTATGGACTATTGCTGAATTTCTCTGAACTACTCGCTTAAGGAAATGCTTACAAGGGTGAGTACATAAGACATAATTTCCCGTGTTCCCCAAAGTTCTTGACCTCTAATGGTGCTGGTACTAAGACTAACTCTAGCATGTCTGTGATGTCCCTGGATGCTGGATTCTGGCCACAACTCCTGCACCAATCCAGAAACACTCCATGTGGACCCTCAAGCCCTATGTTAGTGATGCCAATAGAGCTCCAGAACCAACTTGGAGAGCCCCAGTGTTTAGTTTCCTTGTTGTCAACTGAAAGAAGCCTGGGTGAGAATGGAGGACCTCCTCCTTCACAATTTATGTTAATTTTGCAAGATACTACCTCCCATCCTCAGTTTCTCATCTGTATAATAGCAATTGCTACATCCTACCTCACAGGATTATTGTAAATAAACAATAGTAAAGTATTCAACAGATGCACTCTGTGAGAATTGTACCCCTGACTGATTTCACATTACAGCAGTAATCAAAGTGATTTATGGGAAATATTTTCTAGAAAAATAGGGCTAGGCTTAGCTAGCGATTTGAGCAACGTAGTCCTTGCAGTCCCCAGAGACTCACCTTCACACTGTGAACTTGCTTGACAAGTTGACTTTTTTGTTTTAATTTTTATCATTGATGTTACAGCTGTGTTATTAACGGATTCTCATTTACACATGTCAGAGGAGGAGAAAAATCACCTAATTAAATGCTTTCCCCATAAGGAGAAGGGGAGGGATGTGGGCTGCCAATTTATTCTCCACTCCTTTCTCTTTCCCCTACCCCACTTAAATGTGTGATTTACAACCACCTTTCAGATATGAGCTGTAAGAATCATTTTCTAATTACCATGATTTCTACCATGCCTACTTTGAATTGTTGGAGTTTTTCTGTTCCTTTTAAATTAGGAAAAGATTCCATTACAGCATTGCTTCATTTTCAGTGGCTCCAGTAAGAGCCTGCATCTTTTCAGTTTGCAATTGATATTCGATATACGTTATTAATGGCTCATGGGCAAAGAAAGCAAGTAAACACACTAATTTCAGTAACTTAACAACAATCACAATAAAGAAGAAGGGACAAGCAGTAATAACTGCCTGTGTTGGGGCTGCAGTATTGAAGTTCTGAAGCCTCTTTTGGATTGAATGTGAAGCTTCTGCTTTCATTTTTCTGAAGAGGACAGTATGCCCCTCCTCTAACTTGATGGTTTCCCCTTAAATCAGAAGCTGCCCACAGTTTTCCTTTTCAGTTGACCGTTGCTTGCTTAGGTTTTTATATTCAATTCTTCTGTTCTCTGAATCTCTATGGCCTGTGGTTGTTTCTGTGGAATTTGTGATGCCAAGTCCATGACTTAGTAGATTTATATTTGGAAGAGAGAACTCAGGACATAATTAGAGTATAGCCTTTATAGGCAATGAGTAAAGGTGGCCACAGTTCATCATTTACTATTCTATTTTGTACAGATAACGTTGCAAAGCATACTGTGTCAAATAATGCAGCGACTAGTCCCCAGAGTAGTAGTTCTTGATCAAGGATTTATTGAATAGCAGATCAGTAATAGGTACAGTCGGACCTTGGTTGATGAACGACTTGTGAGTCGAACATTTTGACTCCCAAACGCCATAAATCTGGAAGTGAGTGTTCCAGTTTGCGAATGTTCTTTGGAACCTGACCATCTGATGCGGCTTCTATGGCTTCCAATTGGCTGCAGGAGCTTCCTGCAGCCAATTGGAAGCCACACCTTGGTTTCTGAACATTTTGGAAGTCGAACAGACTTCTGGAACTGATTCTGTTTGGCTTCTGAGGTAAAATTGTATTGGTTTTGAGATGGGAGGAGGAGAACAGGGATATGCTGCATTATATCAATCATTACTGATACTCAGGGTGGAGCTATTGAAATTAATAGATGTGACTGACAAAGGTTAATTGATTTCAGTGGGTCTACTCTGAACAAAACTTTGCTGGATATGACTGGTTTCAGCACTGGCATATTTGTCACTGAGGTTTTGAAAACACTTGTATTTAATTGAGAGGCAAAATGCATTTATTGATAGTAGCTCTTGCAAAGGAGAACTTCCAACCCATGGAGCTTTCTTTGCTGTGAACTTGCTGTTTTTGTTTTGGCCGCAAAACAATTGGTGACATATGGGTATTTAAAATGTATTTTCTTTTCTTGTTTACACTCTGCCCTATTTACCTATTAAGTGGCGATTGTGTGTTGTCGGTAAAGGCAGTCAAGTGTAAATTTCATTTTTTGCTTCATCTAATGCTACTCTTAGAAGTGGATTTACACATCTGCAAGTATTTGTTGACTTGACACAGGAGCGTGAGGATCGATAGGTAGAGTTGAAATATGTGGTGTTGTTTTGTAATGATAGGAATGTGGTCTTGATGTTCCCTGTTGATTACAGAACCATTTCAATTTCTACTGCTTACCCTTGTGCCCTCTGGTAACAGTTGCCATAATTCCAATTTTGTGTTTATATTTTGAAAGATTTTTTTTACTCCAAAGGAGAGCTGGATTTAGGTGGGTTATTGGTAATGGCAGTAACAGGATTATTTTTCCTGAAGTATTTGTTTGCCTTGCAGATTCTGAAGATTCAAAATATGTTGTTGAATATAAAACTAAACTAGACAATTTGCACAGACTTTGATAATGGAGTGAATAAATAACGTAAGACACTATCATTATGTTCATAAACAAAACACTGGCCATATTCAGACATCATGCTAAATCATAGTTAGCATAACAAGAACTTAATTATAGGTTATATCCAATGTTAGTCCTACTCAGAGGAGACCCATTAAAATCAATAGACATGGCTATCTTAGGCCCAGTTATTTCATGGGTCTATTAGTTAGATACAACTCTAGGTGATCCTCAGTTTGTGTGCTTCTCACCTCTTCCAACGCAGATGTGAGAAGTTCTGAAGCTTTTACTCCTTTAACTTACACATGTAGCATGTTGTACATATTGTTGAAACTGACAAATTTTGGTTAATGTTACCTGTGGTTTTCAAACAACATGCTGGAGGGTCCCCATGTGGTGATATTTTGGACTCCAGCTCTCATCTGCCAATGTGGTCAGTGGTGAAGTATAATGGGGTTTATCGTTCAAAACGTCTAGAGAGCACCAGATTATGCTACCCAAACCTGGGCAATAAAAAGGGCTAGCTGAATTATTCACAATTTTGATACAAAATGCTTATGGCATTAGTGAAGAGCCCTGTCAGGCTAGGCCCATGCAGTCCAGGATTCTGTTCTCCCACAAGCGACTGGTGTTCCCCAGCGACTGATAAACAGAGGCAGAGTGCCAGTATTATAGTCACAATGACAGTAGACGTTGTTAGCCCTATCCTACATAAATACTAAAACATGAATAGAAATTAAATTATACTTTGTTAGTTTCTAGGACAATAAAATAGATGATGAAACAAAATACTAAAAAAACCTGAAAAAAGGAACAAGCTAAGATCAAATATGATTATACACCCAAAAATTGCTTCCAAAAAAAAATAATCCTGAAGCCAACTCCCTGTAGACCATGTTCTTGGGCATCCTGTCATCTTCCATTCTGTGGACATAACCAAGCCAATGTAAACATCACTGAAACAGGAATGTGAACATGTTGGGAATGTGGGCTTGGGAAAGCACATCTTTGTTTGAGACTCTGTCCTGACATGTGATGCCCCAAATCTTCCTGATACAGCACATGTAGAAGGCACTCCTGGCTAGTGTGGTGATCTAATTGGGTGTTCATGGTACTGTATTGGCATTTAATTTTTGCTGCATAATACTGTATCACTTTTTTGATATTTAACCTAGTGCATGAATGCAAAGGCAAATTTCTATTTCTACACCACCTTAGGATTGAATTCATCCTGCCCAACCTTCTGTCACCCAGCTGCTTGCTTCCTTACTGTGATTTTAATTCACAAACTGTTCAAATAATCTGTCATACTTCAAAGGAACCTTAGCACTTAACAGCTCTTCTGCATGTTAAACTTCCATGGAAATTTTCAATTAAAACAAACCTTTTTAGAGCTCACACTGTTTATATATAAAGAAACTTATCACCATAAAAAAAATCCCAGGAGGGAAGCTGAAAAATGCAGTAAAATCTTTGCACTGTTTAATGGTTATCACCCTTGGGTATCTTGTAGGTTTCAACTAATGAAATGTGAGTATTCCTGCCCTGAAAAAGTCAGGCTGAATCTATTTTTTTCTGCCTCTTTGCTTGTATTGTTGCCCATAGAAAGTGTTGAAATCATTGCCCATACAACCCTTTGTAAGTATATTGGATGGTTTTATTCCCCCCTTATCATATACCATTCTGGTTTTCTCTATCCCACATCCAAGAGGTTTTCTGGTGAAGGAGATGGTGCTTTTATGGACAGTAGCATCAGACATGCCCCCCATTCTAACCTGGTGTTGTGCCAAGTATCCAGGTGAGTACAGCTGGATAAGTTCAGGTCCATCCAACTCCCTCACACAAGTCTTTGTAATACATGCCAGATCAGTCCATTTATCCGTGATCAAGTTGTGGATGAGCATGGTGTTACTATAGACTGATCTGACATTCAATAACAGCACTACCCAACCAGAGAGCTCAGCAGATATGCTACCAGTACCTTCCAGAGGAGTGGGAAGGTTTGTATAAGGAATAGAGATCAAACATCTAGGCCTCTGCCCCAGATGGTAGTCAGCCTTCCCTACCAACCATCACTGAGATTGGAGCAGCACTTTGCAACTCCTTGCTACCTTCCTGCCCACCCAGACACATTGGAGCCCCATCATCCATCACCATATGCAGGTGGGTGATTAGGGCCACAAACAATAAACCAAAGCCCAGTAGTCAGGAGGAAGATAGTAAGCCCACTTGCAATTCTCTTCCCGCTACTTTTTACTCAGGGAACACTACCAGACTTCCCCTCTAAAAGGCTCTCCCAGACCTGTTCCCCACAGTACCTGACCTACAGTTCTACAGATCTTTACTGACAATGGGAAGGGAACCCAAAGCAGTGAATCCCTTTGGTGTTGTCCCCTTCAGGGACAAACTTACCACCTACAGCAGAGCCTTTTCTTAATGCAAGGAAGCACCTGTACCACACTTCACATCTGAGACATTACTAAGAATTTAGGAAGCTGTCTTGCTCCAGCTGGCACATCTAGTTCAGTATTATCTAGGCTGACTAGTAGCAGCTCCTAGAAAAGACACTGTCACACCAGTGTCTTTTCTAGCCTTAGCTGGCTATGGCAAGCTTTTAGCCTGGGGTCTTCTGCATACAAAGCATATCTCAATCAATAACTGAGCTACAGCAGCCTGGAGAATCATCCTGTGTGGGGACAGATAAATAAACACCACACATACACTCACTACTAAAGCTCTGATCTTTTCACCCAAAAGGTTGTACACAGAGATAATAGATTGGAGAAGGTAGGATTGGATCTTTATCTTTACTTGAGCCCCTGTTCATACATGAAAATCGCTTTGGGTCAGTCACTTGTCTCTCAGCCTACCCCTACCCCACAGGATGGTTGTGAAGATAAAATGGGATAACCCCAAACATGCAGCAAAATGGCCTTACTGTTTTAATCTGTTTCATTGCAACGCTAAACATTTGCAAGTCACCCAGGGAACCTGTTGAAGAGTGGTGTACAAATCAAATCAATAAATAAAATGAAGAGTAGAGTAGAAATGTGCAAAGTAGTGTCTGTCCAAAGCAATTGCTGCATGCGTTGCTAGACCAGATAGATGAAGAATAGTGCTTCTTGTCACATAAAGAAAAAATAGTTATACCTGCCACCTGCTGCTCCCATCACTGCCACCTTCTCTCCTGTCCAATAAATCACCATCATTGTGTACCCTTTGTCTCACAGATTCCAGTGTTATAATGAGGAATACCCAGCTGCTCATCTATAACTTAGGAACAGTACTACTAACCTTCTTTGACTAATCTCATTTGTCTTCCCATATCTGAAATAAAAGACATTCTTCCCCCTTCCTCAAGCTGACTGTCAGCGCAGCAGGCTGTTTCCCATTAATTTGTTTGTGTGTGTCTGTGCTGGTGTTGCAAATATTAAGAGCTGAGAGAGAGAGAGAGAAACCAGTTCCAGTCCCCAGCATAGCACTGGGATTGTACCCTTTCAGAATATGGGGGAAAGTTTCATGTTTGAATGCCCCTTCTCCATAAATCTACATATTAAAAATACAGAAATTAGTGAGAGCCTTGGCTAGAATTCTTCTCCTTGGCTTTTCACTTGTTGCTGTCTTGTTAAATAATAATAAATCAAAAATATATACAAGGAAAGATTCAGACACGAGACTCTTCCCTTGCATTTTTAAATGGAACCTTTCTCCCAGTGTGGTGTAGTGGTTAAGAGCGGTAGTCTCGTAATCTGGTGAACTGGGTTCGCTTCCCCGCTCCTCCACATGCAGCTGCTGGGTGGCCTTGGGCCAGTCACACTTCTGTGAAGTCTTTCAGCCCCACTCACCTCACAGAGTGTTTGTTGTGGGGGAGGAAGGGAAAGGAGAATGTTAGCCGCTTTGAGACTCCTTAAAGGGAGTGAAAGGCGGGATATCAAATTCAAACTCTTCTTCTTCTTCTTCTTCTTCTTCTTCTTCTTCTTCTTCTTCTTCTTCTTCTTCTTCTTCTTCCCTTTGATGCATAGGAAGATTTAGGGGTGTATTGGGGTGGGGGATTTACATGTGATCTCTATGTGAATGCCAAAATAATGCATAACAGTAGAATAGCATTTTCTAACCTCGTTCTGCTATGAGGCCCGGGCTGATGGGAATGTTTAAAACACCTGGGAGACACTGGGTTGAGGAAGGCTGTACTAGAACCTGCCCTTCCTCCAAAACATGGGGCAAATTTCTCTCCATAATTTTGAGGCCATTTATTGGTCTCAGAAATCGGATTAAGATGCTCCTCATAACGAAGTGGGCAGTCAAGCAACCTTTCTTTACTTGCAAAAGATTGCTAATTTGCAAATCTTGAGCTGAAAGATGCATACTTCTGTATCTGAATAACATAGCACTGGGCTACTGTGGTTCAGTAAGGGCTTATCTATTATTTTAACACACAAACATGTCACTCAAACTTCTTGTTTGGAGCAGCAGGCCGCTTAAAACACATGCCCCAAATATACTGCTAGTTTTTCATGGATGCCGTGAAACTCTCTTTCAGGAAAAAATGGTTTCAGATGTGTCTTATAATGAAGGACCTGGTGTTCTAATGGGATTGTGGTTTGTTTGCTTTTCTAAAACATGAGTGTTTCTCTCTCCCCACACCTCCCAAACATAGCTGACCACTCAAGAGTTTCCTGAGGCTCTTTCCTGCTGTACCATTACTTTACTGTTCTAAAACTGTTGAGAATAACAGCAATTAAATGAGGCAAAATCAATTTCTCTGTTTGCACATTTCAGCAGGGAGTCTCATGAAAGTGACTACACATCACTCAGGCTACTGTATTGGATTTGTTTCCTTCTCTTTCTCTCCCAGCCCCTCCCCTTTTCTTTCTTTCTTTCCTTCCTTCCGTCCTTCTATGCTGGTGGTTAGGATTTGGCTGATGTTTCTAGTTAAAACCTGAGGGTTGGATCCAACTAAGAGCTATCGGGACTAGACCCACTGAAATTATGTTATTAGCCATGTATATTAGTTTTGATGGCTCTACTTTGAGTAGGGCTAGCAATGGCTACAACCCAGAATATGGTTGGAGAGAGAGAGGGTCTAGCACCTTCACTAAAATGAACAATTTTTTTTTTATTTTTAGAAATTGTTTATATAAACACACATGATATTTAACTTAAGAAACTCATGACTAATACATGCAAAAAAGGAAATTTATTAATACTGTGAATTTCTATTTGTAGATTAGGTTGGATGACATTCTGTGAATAGGATGATTCCTCCCTCTGCCTTGATATGCAGGGTCTTCAAAGTCTCTTGCCTTTTCTTCCTGCGGGAGGAGTCATCCCACCCTCCGGATCAAAATGGCAGAGCAGAAACAACTCTTCCCCCTCCTGCAGTTCAGGAACTAAAAAAAAGAAAAAAGTAATCTGTGTTTGGACCCCAGGCTTAGGGGCTGGGTATAGCTCATGAAGCCTCTGTTTGACCCTTGGGGCTTTCTTCAGGCAGCCCCTTCCTAAACTACTGGCCTTCTGTCACACCGTTCTTGCAACTTTCAGTATAACTTGAGTTGCATCTTCACAGCTGTCCAAGAAGATGCAAATCAGTTTCACCCTTCTGACAAAGATATTCAAATTCCTGCTCCTGGGATTTCATAACTTTTTCTTGGGCCTTCTAGACTTTATCATGATAAAGCCGGCAGTTGTGAGGGCAGCTGTGGCACACAGGCCAACACCTTATCTGATGCTCTGCATAGCAACATTATGTATTCCTAATGTGTTTTTACTCCATCTTTTTATTAGTGGAAGCCGTACTTGGTTTTCCTAATGTCAATTCATAACTTCTATCATTTCCATCTTGGGCACCAGCTATTTGTTCTTCATTTTCATCAGCATAGAAACTTATATCATTTGATGTACTAAAACATTCTGCTTCTTTCTCTGCTTATATTCAGCAAGCTGCCTTCTCTCGTCTTCTTGCCGCTTCCACTTCTTGACTTGTCTTATGTTCAGGCATATATAATATAACTGCAGATATTTGGCAATCATTTTTAATAATTTTTATGTAATTTTACACACATTTTTCCATGGAAAAAATAAAACAAGTTTAAAATTATTGGAAATTCTGCAAAAACACATAAAAGTCAATATTCTTATGTAGTTATTTACCAACCAAAATGACAATATCTTTTGAATTCTTGGGTCATGTTGCAGCTTTTTAGGACCCCTCATTTTTGGAATTAAAAAGTTGAAAAATTCAATACACACTATTCTCCATCCCTAGTTTAGGTAGTACAGTTCTTGCTGAGGTAGTTAAACTATTGCAAAGAGCCTGTTAACTCTTTGTCTTTTGGATGGGGAAGTTGTGGACCTCTAAATTTTCCTGGGCTACAATTCCCATCTCCTCTGACCATGGGCCAAGCAGTCCTGGTTTGTCTCCAAGTTTGGGGCAATTAATTTTTGTTATGGTGTAACATCATTGTAGATGCGTTTGTGGGGTATTTATTTGATAGAAGTAACTAGTTGTTTTTTCTTTTTTGTTAGCTCATTATTTCATATTTAGCAATAAGAACCACATTTAATCTCAAACTTCCCTTTGCTGTCTTTGTAGATGGTAAATTGTTTTGTAGATTCATAACACAGAAAATTCAAGGCCCCCACATTTATATTTGTGCAGATGTTTCAAAAACAAAATCCCTGCTGAATATACATCCATCTGGCCAAACATATTTTGAAAGTTGAGACGAGGTGCACTCTGACCTGCATTTTTGCTTATTACCAATGTATTGCTAACATATATGAATATGGGATACCTGCAGTGTTTGAGTGTTAATCTTGCAGACAGATGGCATACTTTAAAGACATTTTCAGCAAAGCAGTTGTGTAGATAGATGCTTTCCCCATTATAATTAGCATGATTCTCTTGCCTGGTTCATACAAAAAACCTTTTCCTATCTGTAATCCAGAATTAGACAAACCTTGGCTTGCTCTTCTTGCAATTGCTATATTAAATGCACTTGTTAAGATTGGATCATGAGTCCTCTGTAGATGTCATAGAGGGGATGGCTGGATCCTGAGAAGGAAGGGGAAGAGCTCAGGGAATTGGACTTGGAGGACCCTGGGAAGGGTCCTAGAAGGATGGGGGAGGTGTAATTAGGACCCCAAGAAGTGTCTGAGCTTGAGGAGGAAGCTAGTAGTGAGGGAGTGGAGCACTGGATCCAGGGGAGGGACCAAGCAGGTTGGCAGCAGCGTGTTCTCCTGTGAATGGGAAACAGCTAGTCGGAAACCTCCTGCTGTGGAACTGCCCTGGAACCTCCTGCCAAGGAGGAGCCTCTTCTTCCACACAAGACAACTGAGTAAATCAGAAGCTGAGCCGGCACTGACTTCAACTCCAAGGACACTGAGATGTCAGTGCAAGTATAGACAAACCTCACAAGTTCAGCTCACTTGAATGAGTGCCCGTTTACTTGCCCAATCCCAAAACTCTGGTTGCTTGCTGTGCTGTGAATACTCTGTCCCTCCAAAATGTATTAACTTGCATTTAGCCATGTATCTTTACCTCTTATGCACTTCGTGCACCTTGTTACCTGTGCCTTGCTCAAGTACAAGTAGGATTTATGTAGTGTTAAAGATTTTGGAAGAAACCAAACTGGGAATTTGATTTTTTCTTTTGCTGCCATTATTGAGGGGAATCATACTAGTGATGATGTCACCAAAGGCCAAAGGTCACTTCTTGTAGCCCTAATACTAACAAGAGAGATGTGATCTGCATGAAACTCACTTGTCACTTCTTAGACTTTTTCTTCCTTTTACAGTGGTACATGCTTTTCCTTTGCAAATGTAGTGGAATTAGTTTCAATCTTTTCAGTTGGGGATGGGTAAGTTGTGGGCCTCCAGATGTTGGACTCCAACTTCTCTCATCCTTCCTATTGGCCATGCTGGCTAGAGCTGATGGACGTTTGAGTCCAACAACATACAGAGGGCACAAGGTTGGAAAAAGGTGCTCTCTGCAGTCCCCTTTCCCCTGACCAGTTAGCAACTTCCTAGTGGTTGCTTGTTTCTTTAGGTGAAAGTCCTTCCCCTAGCTTATCTGGTTCCAGGGGAAATATGGATATATGGCTGCAGGCAAATGGAAGTCTCACATTCCTTCTACATGACCACACATCTTCAGGTTGGCTTGACAGCATATTTCTGTATATTCGAAGATAGCTTCCCCCTCTGATGTGAGCCTAGTTAGTGGGAGTGATTTGTTGGTGGGAATGATTTGACTTAGCAGCTTGGAGTGGGTAATTGCAAGGCTGTGTGTGGATTGTTCCTATTGTACCCTGTGTTGGTAATTTCCTTATTTGTTTTTATAGTATGGCGTTGAGAAGTCACAGGTCTTTTCTTTCCTCTATCATGAGGGCTAGAAACTGCTACAAAAAAAAAAGTAAAGAAAAAAGCTGGCTTACTTAGGCATTCATCTAATAGCAGACATACAAAACAAACAGACAGTAATTATTGTGAGACTGGCAACAAAATCACTAGAGTCGATGGCTCTAATTAAGTCCCTAAGGGAATTGGTCAGGAGGAGAGCCAACATCTCCAATGAAAAGAACTGTATTGCAATATTTAATTGCCTCAATTACTGTGTTGTTAGCAATAAGGATAGATTTCTTAATTTATCTTAAATGATAAAATTGTACTTTCATATGTGTTGATTCTTGTGGAAGTTTATATTTAGGAAACAGGACCCATAATAGTGAGTATGTTATAAACAAATGCTTTACAGTCTAAACAGTTTGTGTATTCTTATGTGAAACACAAATGCAAAATTATTTAAATCTGATGTGAAGTCTGATGATTTAAACTCTCTTCAGTAATAAAAATAATGCTAACAGTAGCAAGGATTTGGAAAGTCTAAACATTCCAGTAGTGAGCCTGTAAAGTATCCAGTACATTGCTGGATTTATTGAGATTCGAATAACTCTGTGTAACTTCGGATAGTCCTCCATGCTTCCGGAAACAGAAAAGCCCATGGGGACTATATTGCCAAGAATGCACAGAGAAGTGCAACTGCCATACTTAAATATCTTAGGACCCGCAGCCCTTAAACTGTTTGAAGCAAAGTCAGTTGCTCAGCTTTTATATGGATCCCAACTAGGCCCTTTCACTAATCTCACATCACTGGAACTAGTACAATCTAAGTTCCTAAGATCAGTTCTTCAAGTGCCAAAATATGTTTCAAAGCCACCTTACGTCTTGAGACAGGTTTTGTAAGAGCAGAGGCTAGGGTGTGGATGGCCATACTTAATTTCTGGCTTAGACAATCCTTTTACCCACATGGCCTTGCCTGACTAATTATAAAGGACGACTTTCAAACAACATGGAAATGAGCAGTGGTAGACAAAATGTTAATTCTAAGTCTTACCCCACAGCTTTTACTTAGCATGGGCTATGCTATGAACAGGTCAGAGAAACCATTAAACAGTGTATGGTTGATATAGAATGTCAGTCAGATATAACCAGGTCCTCCAATTACATTACCAGTGAAACCTCACCTCCCCAATGGCATATTTAACTAATCTGGAAATACCAAAACAGCGAAGAGCTTTCACTCTTGCTTGTTGTCAGGCTCTCCCTTCAGCCATCCAGGAGGGTCGCTTCAGGAAGACACCTTATGGGGGGGGGGGGGGGAAATGCCTCTGTGGCTCTGGGCACATAGAAACAATTGAACATGTTTTTCTCCACTGCCAGTATTACACAAACATATGTGCTAGGTTTATTCTGCCAATAATACCTGAATTTCCAGGGCACACAGGGTAACTCTATATCTCCTTACTGCTCCAAAATATAAATCCTGATACAACATATTCAGTTGCCAGATATTATGCTGCTATGATTGACATATGTCAGAGGATAGTATGTGCCACACAGCAGGTCTAAAACTGAAGATTTGATTTACATGATTTATGTGCTTTTATCTTATGCTGGTCTAATGCAACTGAGAGTATGAGTATGTGCACCCTCTACTTCTGCAGTTGCCCTATTGTCTATCTAGCATGTTTTATTTATGTATGGAGGTGCTTTTATCTTATGCTGGTCTATGACCGTAATAAAGATTTGGATTGGATCTGTGTAACTTCTATTGACAATCTTACTTTATTTCAATAAAAGGTAATTTTTTGCAAAGATAAAGTTGAAATACAGAAGGCAGTAGTATCTCTCTGCCCTCTTTCTTCCAGCCCTGCTTATACCATTTAAACACTTACTTTTAGCATTTTCAAGTGCTTTTGAATTTTTATTTAATTTGTTGTTGAGCTTTGTGGGACGCAAATGTGTGTGTGAATGTGTTGAGGAATTTTGAAAGCGTGAAATTTTTCAGTACGTGGAATTTCACTTATTAGTTGCAGCTCTCCTCATGAAGGAAATAATTGCTTTTGGTCCATGTACTGCCCTGCATACATGAGCAGAACTGAGAAGCAGGAGCCAAGACGCTGAAGTACCATAACAAAAACCACAGCTTGCAGGCACTTCCTTAGAAGAGGCATTCTGTCTTCTGGTTTTCACATAGCATAGGGTTCCCCTAAAGTGCCTTTGGAAGTTTGTCTGAAATACAGCTTGCAGTTGGTCAAAAATAGAGCTACAATATTATTAACTTGGGACAGTGCATTCACTATATGCCATCATTAGCTTTATCACCTATTTCAACAATCTATGTGATTTTAAACTGTGTGTGGTGGGGTATTGCTTTTTTTGCTATTATTGTATGTTATTTATCTTTGTGTTTTTATACTGTAAACTGCCCTGTGATCCTCAGATGAAGAGTGGTGTATAAATATAACAACAACAACAACAACAACAACAACAACAACAACAACAACAACGGCCAGCTGTACTCCTTCTAAATCCATTACTGGGTCCTATGTGAAGTTCTCATTTTAACCTCTAAAGACTTTGGTTCTTGGGATGAGGTTATCTGAAAGATTTCTTTCTTTCACATATGCCTGCCTAAAGCTTAAGGTCCTTTTTAGAAGCTGTGTCCCTCCACCAAGTGAAGCCACCCCAGGGAGGGCATTCATAATAGCGGCACCCCAGCTATGTAATATCCTCCACAGCAAGGCTGTGCACTGTCTTTATAGATCCCCCTGCCCCCCGTATACTGTAGAGACCTTTTAATCCACCCCAGCCATTTAAACAACTTTGTAAGGGGTGGTGGTAAAAAAACTCCAAAAGAAAACAGTTCTCAAAGTTAGAGCTTTGTGTATGAATAAACAATACTTTAAAAGGAGAAAAGCATACACTCTTTGTTTTATAGATGATATTACAAACATTACATCAGACCCATGTCTTAGAAAAGGCATTTGGATATAAACTAAATAATTGATGCTTTGAGCAATCTTCTGTGCTGCCAGCAGCTCTACCTTGCTTTGTGCTCCACCCTCAGTTTAACTAAAGAGATTCTAACAGATCAGTACAGTAAGCCCACAAGTTACACAGGTATTGTGTTTTGGGGACCGCCCCACAACCAAAATGGCATATAGTCAAAACACATTTGTGGGTAAGATTGCCGAAGTCCTTCCCCCCAGACACCCACCCCCCTTTCCACCCCTCATTCATTCATTTGCCATGTTTGTAAAGCTGAATATGCACAAGTTAAATGTGTGTAACTTGTGGGCTTATTGTATTGGCTGCCAACTGCTGGAGAGTGCTGTACTGCTGATCTTTTTGTGATCTCTCCATCAACATCTGGTTGGTCACTGTGGGAACAAGATGCTGGACTAGATAGGTCTTTGCTCTATTCTAGCAGGTATCTTTGCATTTTTATAGAGCTGTTTTTATATACAGTATTTCCTTGCTTGAGCTTTGCATATTAAGTCAACAGATCTTATACTTGCCACAATAGAACCCCTGCTTCTTAAGCTGAGGGAGCCTGGATTTCTGTTAGCTCCTGAAAAGAATAAGTGTTTGCATATTGGATTTGTTTAGTGTGTTTCCATACTGTGTAAGCAGAAAATACGCCTATCATTTTTATATAGAACTAGCCATGCCTTTTTAAAGGTCACTCCTATCTCAGTCAGTTCTTAAAGTTCAGGAGGAAATAAACTGCTTAGAGTTGGCATTTTCAAGTCAAGTGTCAACTTTCTGAGCCCCAAGCCAAGGAACACAGATGAGAGAGAACAGGAGATTAATAAACCAGCTGCATGACTGATGGATCTAATGATTGGTGTGTAGGAACATACCTTTGGTCTTTTGTGTTCTTCTCCTGTGTGGGAGAGATTTGGAGGCTCTACTTTTCACTTTGCAATGCACTTTGCAAGCCTTTTATATCACCTGTTTCCTTACTCATTAGACTGCTGACGCAAGCATAAGATTTGTCACTGCTGATAAAGCTGGAGATAAGGAATGTTTCATGACAATGTCACTATGTGTAGCCCTTTAGCCACATGACATGTGGTTAGTAGGTAGGGCAACCCCCCCCCTAGTAGTTTGGGAGGCACTGGAGTAGGAAAACTGCCAAGGTGGACTTGGACACCAACTGCATTGACTTCTCTTTTGTATGCGGGGGGACAGTAAGATCAATAAGGAAATAAACAGAAAGAATGGGCTTTATTAATCGGCTGTTTTGGAGGCAGCAGGGAAGATTATAATGGAACACAGGTGCTGATTGAAAGGAGCACTGAGCTTAAGCTATCTACTCTTGGCTGCTGAAGTGTTTGTATTGATTGTGGGAGATGTAGGGTACAGCAGTATCAGACCTGCTAATTGGGATCTGGGGTTGCCTCGGGGACAGGAAGAAACATGGGTTTCTGTTGTCACAGTTTTCTTCTTTTGCCTGGCTTCATATGTACCACTCTGGGTTTCCTCAGCAATGGGCATGGACTGAGAGGCCGTCAACTCTTGAATATCCAGATTTGACAACTTGGGTCACACTGCAGCCTCTCAGCTCATTGGTGGTATGTGAAGCTTAAGCAGGGGGTGTGCATTCCCCAGGCACATTTGCAATATATGCTGTAGAAGGTTCATTTAAAGATACTAGAAAAGCCTTCTGCCTCTTATAATATAAACTGCCTAAAAGATTACAGTCCAGGTACGTGCACATAAGTCAGTCGTAAGTCAAATATAAAAATCTAGCATTTATAAATGCTGTATGCTTATCTAGAAATATTTTCTCCTGTACGGAGGAAGGGATCTTATTGTGGGTTGTCTCCACTCACTCCTCTCTGCCAGCACAAACCTAGTTATTAGTTATATAAAAGTTTAAAGGTATTTTAAAGAGAAAAAGAAAGGCTTGTGGCATCAATTTGCAAAGAGTTTTGCCACCTATGTAAGACAACCCTTTTTGTTCTATATAGAAGTGTATGTGTGTGTGCTTGTGCTTGCTTGCTCCTATGTGCACACATGCATTGGTGTGCGTGTAGATCTGAAGAAATGCGGGCCATCTCAAAATGAATTGCAGATTATTGTGATTCAGAATGGCCTCCTTCAGTGAGATTGTGTTGCTTTTTAATCCCAGTATATTCGACAAAAGTCTTATGAAAGGGTGGGGGTAGCAATTTACTCCTCCTGTCCCCTCCCCTTAGTTACCACTTACCTGCTATTTTAACCACTGAGTTTAAAATGCCACAGTCTTCTTGACTATATGTAAGAGGGAAAAAGCACTAATATTAGCACATTAAGAAAACTTGGAAATATATACTCTAATGACATAAATTCATTTTGTATATTGGTTGTTGTTAAATTAAAAAAGGAGGAAAATGCCACAATCTGGCATGTATTACATATTATGTGTAACATTACATAAAATGAGGGAAGGCATTATTTTTCAGCGCCCCAAAATTGAACTAATGTCCCTGTAACAAAGAATGTTGGACAGACCTGAACAGCTAAGTGTCAGTCTGTATAAATATATGCTTTTATTATATTTGTACCATATACAGGCAACTCCCCATTTACACAGGGGTTGTGTTTTGAGGCATCGTGTGTCATCGGGACACGAGTAAGCCTGCCCCATTCTGCCCACTTCTGGTGCTGAAAATGGCACACACACCAGAGGTCACACACAAATGAGGAGTTGCCTGCATCCACTTTTCCCCTTAGAATAACCTTGTCAGGTAAAGCTAGGTTGCAAGCATGGCAATTTGCCAAAGGTCACTTTGGGGGCTTCATGGTTTAAAATGGAAGCTTGAATTCAAGTTCCTCAAGTTTGTAGTCTGACACTCTAACCCAGCGCTTTCCAAACTTTTCAAATTGGTGACATACTTTTTAGACGTGCATCATTTCACAACAGAGTAATTCAGTTTTACTAGGAAACCAGAGGTTAAACTAAACGTTTTTCATTCCTGGGAGGAGCACAGGGAATGCTTGTGCGACACACCTACACACTGTACACACCTACACACTGTAGCTGACACACTAATGTGTCGCAACACAGTTTGGTAAACTCTGCTCTAGACTCTGTACTATACAGATTCTTGTTCAGAAGGTTGTCTTCTAATTTTGAGTGTCTGTGTGCAAGTTGAAATGTTTCCTATTGGAAATATAATAATAATGCTAGGTGATTTATTTTTGTGACATATTTTTTTCCCTTCCCTTATTGAATTAGGTGGCACTTTCCCTCCCAATCATATGTTTGCGTTCTCATCCTGCTTGCTCATTTTCTACTGCCTGTTTTCAGTGTTGCTATCATTTGTGAGGAACCATCTGTTAGGAATTCTGAGGTTGGTACAACAACTGTGTCTAGTATCCTGAGACTAAAGGCTGCAGTGTAGTTACTGAGTTGAAACAATATCATTTTATTCAGGGTCAGTGAAGAGGCATCTCACAGATTGATTTCTTCTCTCTCTCTCTCTCTCTCTCTCTCTCTTTCTCTCTCTTTCTCTCTCCCTCTCTCCCAATTGCAAACGACTAGCAATTTGTGAAATAAAAACACACAGATCATAAAACTGGGTGACCAACAATGTGTGATGCTCATTTCCTGCTGGAGGACAGTAATATGCATTCAAAATTAAGTCTGATTGAAAAAGGTCAGCTCAGACAGTCCTGTGGAGTATTCATAAAGCAGTAATGAGTCATGATTCTGTGAGGGCTTTTTGTCACTAAAGTACCGTGCTGGTTTTAAGGTTTTGGGGTTAATGGTTTTTTTGTTGTAAGTTCTTAACATTTTTCTATTCCTACTTGTTTTTTTAAAAAAATAAGTTATTGTCCTCTTGTCAGGAGCATTGCAACAAGTCTCACTGACAATCTTCCATTCAGCAGTGTTAAATCTCTCCCTTTTTTGCAGCCACTTTCCTGAACGCCAATGTAAATGCAGTCTCAAGGCTTTTACAGTACCAGCGAGGTGTCACAGCTGCTCCTGTCCCTTGTCTCCCAGAAGCTTCTTGTACTTTCCTTTCCTTTGCTTAAACACTGTGGAGCTGAACTGCATACCTGACTGCTCAATCTTGAAAACAGCTTTTCTTTCAGATTTGGCACTTGTGCTGCTGTGTGTTGTGTCCTGAAGCATGATTTCTGCTGTCTGACCTAGTGACATGAGCTAGGTAACCTGGTTACCAGCCCCGGGCCTGCAACAATGACAGGGGAGTTCTCCAGTCTTGACTTCTGCAAATACTTTTATGCATATATCAAAACAAAATGAAGCCTTTTATGTCATTGTCCCAGTCCTATGGAATGTTCTGCCAAGAGAGATTCAGGGGGTGCCTTCTGTTTCAACCTTCAAATGCCTGCTGAAAACTATGCCAGGCTTTATGTAGGCAATTACAAATACATAGTTAGTTGATGATCTCTGATCTTAATTTTTTATGTATTTTGTTCAATATAGATACTGTTGTAAATCACTCTGATATTTTTTGTGATATAGCATTTAATTAATTAATTAATGTCTAGCCTGATAGCCATGTTGAAAGATATACAGTACTGGCATTCTGTGGGTGGGAATAACTTGTAGAATTTACCTTCTGGATGTCTCAGACAACAGAGAGAGCACAGTGGGTTGAAGAGATGGGCAGTTTTCTTGAAGTCTGCTAGGGAGGGAAAGGGGCACAGAGGCTTCTGAGAAAGGCAGGATACTAACTCAGATCCTGGATCTGGAGAAGCAAGGTGGTTGGACAGAAGGCTGAAGGGCCACAGACAGCTTATGAAAATTATGACTTACAATGTGGGTTTGAACTCTAGTGCAGAAGTGGAGAACTTGTAGCTCTCAGATACTGTTGGATTCTCAACTCTCATCAGCTCCAGCCAAGCATTGCCAGTGGTGAGGGATGATGGAAGTTGTAGTCTAAACATGTCTGGAGGGCCACATGCTCTCCATCCCTGCTATAATTGATGCATGGTTTTAGGGTACACTGTTTGTTTGTCCCCACGGTTTATTCTATGGTTGTTCCTAGTACCTTGTGGAGGGCACACTATTAAGCGAATAGTTATATTTTCAAAGTGTTCTGCAGCAAGAACAGACAACAGCTAGGAGGTAATGGTATGAGAAGGGATTGTGTGCTTCCATGTTGTGCCTAGGCATCAAAACTCATTCCTGAAGTGCACAACAGTGTGATTGCAGGTAAGGAACTGATGGGGTAAATTGGATTATTTATTATGGTTTGGATTGAGTCGAAATAGTGGAGGGCAATTTTTCTCTCCTTCTCACTTCAAGGTCAGATGAGAGTATTTACTATTCTCTCTGTTTATCTGTGGATGCAAATTGAATTTGGTGATTCAAATTGATGAAATGTTAGAAATAAAAAACTCATCAGAGGCGACACGGAGAGAAATTACTGGGTTGAAATGGCTAGTGGGTTCACCATTCCATGTCCTGGCTTCTCCTTTGATTAGTAATTATTTCAATCCCCCCCCCTTCCATTTCATTCTCAGTTTTGTTTCAGTTGTTTTGATTTCTGTTTTTCAAGGGGAAAAATGTAATGACACTCTGAAGCATTTAGATTTGGAATTGGATGGTTGCAATAGCCAGCTGCAGGCAGGCAGCTCAGACTTGAACCTGAGGGAGGCACTGTTCAACTTTCACTTTTATAAGTTGATTTTCACTTATTAGCATCTGCGTTCAGGCTTATAAGTCTGCCATAGTAAGCTGATGAACTTTCGGGTCCCTTCCCTCAATTGAAAGCAGGAGAATGTGAGTCATATTTTGCAGCTGATATTGGAAGAGGGACCATAGCTCAACGACTGAGCAATGCTTTGTGTGTAGAAAGTCTCTGGTTCAGTCATTGGCATCTTTATATGTAGCTGGTGATGGATAAACAAAAAGTACCTCTGCCCGAGAACCTGGAAAGCTGCTGCCAGTCAGAGTAGAGAATATTGGCCTAGATGGACAAATAATCTCACCATTTATAAAGCAGCTTCCTATATTAATCACAGATCACCACTCCAAATGCTTAATTATTCAAAACTTTTTTGTCCAAGTGCTTGACATTCACAACTTACTGTACATTTCCTTGTATTAGACAAGGTTTTTTTTACTCCAAAATAAAGTAAAAAGTGGAGTGGGTGGGTGATCCTATACTTGGGTAGCGCAGAGGGGGGACAGGTGATTGGTTGCATCCGCGAGCAGGATCTAGCGATTGGGTGGGTGAATGGTGTCTGCTGCAAGGGTTGCTTTGTATTGGCTGCTGCTTTGTCAATCGGGTGGGTTATTTGTGGATGTGTCAAAGGCTGCTTTGGATTGGCTGCCGCTTCGGCAATTTGGCTTGCGTCACTTGTGATAGTTAGCGTTTGCCAGTTGGGTGAGTGATATTCGGTTCGGCATCCTCCCCCCTGCCCCCCCAAAATTGCTCAACAACTGTGGGCAATCCTTCGCAAAAAGAAGCTCAACAACCCTGTGCCATCTCCCCCCATTTTCTTAAATTTGAGCCCCAAAATAGGGGGCGTCTTATACATGGGTGTGTCTTATAGATGGAAAAGTACTGCATATTCTGCCCTTCCTCCCAGAAGAGCCCAGGGCAGCAAACAAGTGACAAAACAGTAAAAATATATTTAAAACAATTCCAATTTTGTGCAACCTTCTTGGTGTGTGTTCTACTATTTTATCTGTCATTTATAGAAGTCCCTTCTGATCTGCTAACCCTGGCATTAATACCCCCACACCAGATTTTTTGTTGTTGCTGTGCAACTCTCACTGTGCCCTTTTGCACTTTTTCCATTATCATCCGTACAATAAGACAGTCACCTCAATTGCTGTTATAACAAGTAGTTAAGCAGAACAGGGATTTGTTTTTGTTTTTAGTCATTACTTTCAGTGACACCCATTGCTCTATCTATGGGGTGGTGGGTTACTTAAAAGAAAATTATAGTAGATTGTTATGTATTTGATAGCCTGCAGTGACTTCTGTAATTTTTTTAAGGTGTGAGGGAAACTATTAAAACGCACGTAATAGCCTCTCTATTCATTATGTCACTCATTGTCCTTGGAAAGACTGAGGACTTCTTGAAAGTGAAGTTTTATCATTAAGATTATATTAAAGTGGCCTGGAGAAAGGGAAGAGCATAGCATTAAAAGAGATACTCAGCTTGGAGCACAAAGAACCTTCATTCAATAGACTTGGGGCAGTGTGGAGCATTAATAGACAGATAAACAGAAATGGCTTTTCCTCTTTAAGGCCAGGAATATGTACTTTGAACTTGCAAAGATTTCTGGAAATGCCAGTGCTCTCATAGTTCAATGCATTCCTCAGATGTGAGGTTTAATTTTTTATGAGTTTTGAAAAAGAAAGAAAGGAAAGGTTTGGATCATGTGATGCATTGGACTTAAAAGAGCCAGGCGTTTATCCAGCAAGGGTGTGGAGGGTTATGTCTCCTCTGGGCAGTGACATACTGGATTGAGTTGCTATAACTACTGTAAGCTTGCTGGTTTTCAATATGATGAAAATAATTAATCTAACTGCTTTTGCTTAGCAGCTAACCTGGGAACTTCTGCTGCGCCTGGTTCTTCCTTTCTGAAATTTAGGCAGTAGAAAGACCCATAGTTCTGGGTGGAAGAGGAGTGAAGCATATTGAGCTAGGCAGCAGACCACCCAGTTTTCATAATGTGGAGTGTAATTGGATGACAGTCAATGGGAACAGGCAGAAAGGACTTAATGATAAATATTTTATCATTTTAAATAAGAACCAGTTAAAGGCAATGAAGTTCCTGTGTGAGTGTCTGGAGGCGGTTGGAGGATGGATGGTGGCTAACGGATTGAGGCTGAATCCTGACAAGACAGAAGTACTGTTCTTGGGGGACAGGAGGCGGGCTGGTGTCAAGGACTCCCTGGTCCTGAATGGGGTAACTGTGCCCCTGAAGGACCGGGTATGCAGCCTGGGAGTCATTTTGGACTCACAGCTGTCCATGGAGGCACAGGTCAATTCTGTGTCCAGGGCAGCTGTCTACCAGCTCCATCTGGTATGCAGGCTGAGACCCTACCTGCTCACAGACTGTCTTGGCAGAGTGGTACATGCTCTAGTTATCTCCCGCTTGGACTACTGCAATGCGTTTTACATGGGGCTACCTTTGAAGGTGACTTGGAAACTACAATTAATCCAGAATGCGGCAGATAGACTGGTGACTGGGAGTGGCTGCCGAGACCATATAACACTGGTCCTGAAATATCTTCATAGGCTTCCAGTATGCTTCTGATCACAATTCAAAATGTTGGTGCTGACCTTTAAAGCCCTAAACGACCTCAGTACTGTATACCTGAAGGAGCGTCTCTACCCCCATTGTCCAGCCCGAACACTGAGGTCCAGCGCCGAGGGCCTCCTGGCAGCTCCCTCACTGCGACAAGTGAGGTTACAGGGGACCAGGCAGAGGGCCTTCTCAGTAGTGGCACCTGCCCTGTGGAACGCCCTCCCAGCAGATGTCAAGGCAATAAGCCAGTGTTTCCCAACCTTGGGCCTCCAGATGTTTTTGGCCTACAACTCCCATCATCCCTAGCTAGCAAGACCAGTGGTCAGGGATGATGGGAATTGTAGTTCAAAAACAGCTGGAGGCCCAAGGTTGGGAAACACTGCAATAAGCAACTATTTTACTTTTAAAAGACAACTGAAGGCGGCCCTGTTTAGGGAAGTTTTTAATGTTTGATGCTGTATTGTTTTTAATATTCGGTTGGAAGCCACCCAGAGTGGCTGGGGAAACGCAGCCAGATGGGCGGGGTATAATTTTTTATTATTATTATTATTATTATTATTATTAATAATAATATTCTTTCATGGAGCAATAACAAGTGTTGTCAAAGCAATTGAAAAAGCACCCAAATGTAATTGCATTTGATTGAATCTAATGAACTTTGGCAATTTTTCTAAACTGAAATGCAGAAAGGAAAATACATATGAAAACATTGTAACATTGTCATTTTTGGAAACTCTGTTTCTACACTAAGCTGGGGAACAGAATGTATTATTTATGATGAGGGTCACCAACCTCATGCCCACAAAAACTTTTATTGGCACACTGCCAGGGAACCCAGACTTTGAGCTTTCTTTCTTTTTTTAAAGTAAGTCTCCAGCCCACTTATAAAGAAAGTTATGAAGCAAAATGTGCAGGTACCCTTCTACGTCCTGGCTTCTGTCACCTGTCAGTTTGCAAATGAATGAAGTCAAAGCTCTGATTGATAAGTGAGTTGTTTGAACACTGGTCAATAGGAATCTCTGGGGTCCTAAAGAGCTGCTGTTTTCCCCTTTAGTTCACTTTTCCTGCGTCTGTCTTGTATCATTGTCCTTTGATCCACCCATTTGCTGCTATATAATATTAATAATAATAAATTTTATTTATATCCCACCCTCCCCAGCCGAAGCCGGGCTCAGGGCGGCTAACAACAATCAAATAATCCCACATTCTAAAAACATTTCATTATAAAAATTAAAATCAAATTGATGGCAACCGTTAAGCAAAATTCTGTGCCGATTGCCAGAGGAGGGAGTCAGGCTGCGCCCTGACCAAAGGCCTGGTGGAACAGCTCTTTCTTGCAGGCCCTGCGGAAAGATGTCAGGTCCCGCAGGGCCCTAGTCTCTTGTGACAGAGTGTTCCACCAGATTGGAGCTGCAGCTGAGAAAGCCCTGGCTCTAGTTGAGGCCAGCCTAACCTCTCTGTGGCCTGGGACCTTCAGGATGTTTTTATTTGCAGACCGTAGGTTCCTCTGTGGGACATACCAGGAGAGGCGGTCCCAAAGGTATGAGGGTCCTAGGCCGTATAGGGCTTTAAAGGTTAAAACCAGCACCTTAAACCTGATCCTGTACTCCACCGGGAGCCAGTGCAGCTGGTATAGTACCGGATGAATGTGATCTCGCAGCGAAGACCCCATAAGGAGTCTCGCCACGGCATTCTGCCCCCGCTGGTCTTAGCACTGGGGTGCTTAGTGCTAAGATAGGAGGTAAGAGATTTCTCTGGCTACTTTTTAAAGAGGACCTCTAAAGAGCAGCCAAAGGGATCTTTTATCTCCCTAAGGGCTTATCTCTGATCTTAGCATTGTGGTGGTTAATGCTGAAATGATAGATAAAAGATCACTTTGACTGTTCTGATCTTCCTGATCGGGAGATAATGCACTCTGTCTGCTCTTCAGAGATTCTTCTCTAAAGAGCAGTGACTTTTGTTTCATGAGCAGGCCATAAGACAAAGCTTTGTAGGCTGAATGGCCACTTTCCATCTTTTCATTGGCTGGGTCTTTACTGCAGAACACGGGTTAGCCACCTTTGCTCTTAAACCAGTTAAGTTTAAGACGGGTGTTGTTTCTTTAACAATTTATGCCAATTATTTTAACTCCCACATAATTGAAACAGCATAAGTAAAATAAAATGGCACCGGCTCAACTGCTGTGGCTTCAGTGTGGATCATGGCCTGCCAATTCTATGTCCTCTCATTCTGCCAACTAGAATGAAAATTAATTGGAAGTCCAATTTTGTTTTCAGCTCTGTGCATTTTTTCTCAGTTGTATCATCTAACAGCTGGTTTATCCAAGAATGACCATGCATAAAATTGGGTCTTTTCATCTGTGTTTTGATATCTTAGCAGTTGGAAGGGGGAGAAAAACTATCTCTTCCCCCTTTTGAGAGTCTTTTTTCTTCCTTTCTTCCTTTTTTGGAAATTCTGGTATTCATAATAGTTTCTTAAAAGAAGATGTACATGCTACTCTATGGCAAAAGTTTCATTTTCTGTGTAACTAATTAATTAAAACAGAAAAGGGGGCAGGGGCATAGTGATGTTCCGGTTATTAAATTAGCCATTTTCTGCAGTAGATTTATAGTCTTTGTGATTAACATTCCCACCTGGATATGACAATGGAAATAATCTATTTTACACTCTATTAAATTGGTATATGAATAGCTTCAAATTGAACTGGAACTTTCATATACATCTTTGATTCACTGAAAGATTTAAGATGTAAATATGGATCAGATGGTGGATGGAGGAGGATTTGATTGAGATTCCTGGTCAGTACATGCTTAGTTTCCTATGATAACAAAAAAACAGGCCTGGAAAGAGAAAAAATATTCAGTCATATTAGAGTTGTGTTTTGGTTTGTCAGAGATACATTCATACATACATAGTTTAGACAGAAATATCTTGTAAAGAAACATATGGTTATTTATATTTATTTATTTAAAAATATTCTGCTTTTCACCATCTGAAACAATCAAAACATACAACATAAAAATTAAAACATAAATTAAATATTATAAGTTTTAAATATCAGAATTTTAAACAATATTATGAGAAAATTTTCAGGTAACACACATTATTTTCCCCAGCATGCTTGGGCACTGATGTTTTAATTTTCATTCATAAATGCTATGGTTCTGAGATCTCAGGTATAGAAGTACTCCTCACACAACTATTTGGAGTGTCTTGTGGGCATGGCTATGTTAGAAGAGAAAATACTGGAGCCACATAACAATATATTCTATTAATAATAACATTATGTGAATGTGCAATGCAACAATATGCTTACAAACAACTCTTTGCCTGGTTTCTGGTGGCAAGTGAGAGTGGTTAGGGAATGAAGTTTAGAAGGGAGTTGTAAGTGGTCAGTCCCATTTTAAATGCTTTTATCCCCTGCCAATTGTAGTAAACTGCCAAGCGTCAGGTTGATAGAAGTTCAATGTTGGTAATTTTGTCTTTCCTAGTGCTAGACTATTAGAGAAGGCACGGAAGCAACTGCAAGAAGAGTTGCTGAAGACCCAGAGCCAGCTACTGGAGGAGAAGAAAAAACGTGAGCAGCACGAATCTATGGCCAGGTGCTTGCAAAAACGAGTGCAGCTGCTTATAAAGGTATGTCACCTGTATGGATCTTGTTTTTGCTCTCCATTTACTTGTTGGGAAGTCCAGAAAAGGATGAGGTTGCTACTCCTTTCTTTTATTTAGTTTTATTTAGCTGTGCGCTTATGAAAATGTGAGAAACTCTCCTACGTTTAATGATAAATCATTATTCCAAGGCAGATCACAGAAGTATAAAATAACAATAACGCTACAAAATCAAAGTGTATTTAAATACATTGACTTCTGTAAAGATAGGTGTGTTGTAAGGTTAGCAATAAGGGACGCAGGTGGCGCTGTGGGTTAAAGCCTCAGCGCCTAGGACTTGCCGATCGAAAGGTCGGCGGTTCGAATCCCTGCTCGGTCCCAGCGCCTGCCAACCTAGCAGTTCGAAAGCACCTCCGGGTGCAAGTAGATAAATAGGGACCGCTTACCAGCAGGAAGGTAAACGGCGTTTCCGTGTGCGACTCTGGCTCGCCAGAGCAGCGATGTCACGCTGGCCACGTGACCCGGAAGTGTCTCCGGACAGCGCTGGCCCCTGGCCTCTTAAGTGAGATGGGTGCACAACCCCAGAGTCTGTCAAGACTGGCCCGTACGGGCAGGGGTACCTTTACCTTTTACCTTTAAGGTTAGCAATGTCATCCTATGCACCTGTATCCATAAGTTGAATTCAGTGGGACTTACTCCTAGGTAAGTTTTTCTAAGATTGCAGTCTAAAGCTTTTATGTATTTACTGTACTTACCTACTTGTAGCCTGTTCCATCCCAATGGCTCAGGTTAGTTACTTACGCTAAAACTAATGTCATCAGGGCGGTGTGTGTGTGTGTGTGTGTGTGTGATCTATCACGGGTGATGTAGAGATGATCAAATTCATTGTTTAAAGTTAACTTCTGAATCTTGGTTTTGGGTTTGGATGTGACCTGAAACTATGGTTAACCGTGGCTTTCTCATGCACATGTTTTGCTCATGCACAAAGGGAGGAGCAAAGTGATTAAAAAGAAGAAGGGGAAATGCCAATAATTACAGTAAATCACCATCAATTCACTTTGCAAATACAGCAACCTTCAGTACAGGGATCGTAAATTAAACATATAAGTTAATAAAAGTTGTGCAGGTGTCTAAATAGGTATCTGTCAGGAAGCTGTCAGTGGCTCCCGGCTGATTGCCCAGAAAGTATAATGACAAGGAAAGGTTTCTTACCATCTTTTTTTTATTTCAATATTTACAGAGAGATGCTATAGAAACCAGCCTCTTGGATAATGGCATTGTCCCGAGTGAATCTCCACCCCCTGTCTCTTCCACATTCTCATTCGTCACTTCTATGGGTGCTGCTACGTGCCCTCTGTCTTTGAGCTCTTTGCTCACCTACTTTCAAGGTTCTGGGAGATGGAGGGTCTGGGATGCTTTCTAATGACACTGTGTCAGTCAGCTGCTGTTCCGCTTCTGCCTCCTCCTCCTCTCCCATTATTTCCCAACTTTTCCCCTCATCTGCCTCTGAGCTGTGACCTCCCTCAAACCACTGTTGTAAATCTATACTGTCTTCCTCTTCCTCCTCCCTGGAAGGGTCAGGATGGGGAGGCAGTTTCCATCATTCCTCCTCTGCCCAGTTCCTGATAGTATCCACATGAGATTGATGCATATATGAAATCATAGAATCATAGAGTTGGAAGAGACCACAAGGGCCATCGAGTCCAACCCCCTGCCAAGCAGGAAACACCATCAGAGCACTCCTGACATATGGTTGTCAAGCCTCTGCTTAAAGACCTCCAAAGAAGGAGACTCCACCACACTCCTTGGCAGCAAATTCCACTGTCAAACAGTTCTTACTGTCAGGAAGTTCTTCCTAATGTTTAGGTGGAATCTTCTTTCTTGTAGTTTGGAACCATTGCTCCGTGTCTGCTTCACTGACAGAAATATAGGTAGGTAGCCGTGTTGGTCTGCCATAGTCGAAACAAAATAAAAAAAATCCTTCCAGTAGCACCTTAGAGACCAACTAAGTTTGTTAAGAGATCCTTATTCAAGCAGCTGAAGAAGTGTGCATGCACACGAAAGCTCATACCAATAACAAACTTAGGTGGTGCTACTGGAAGGATTTTTTAAATTTTATATGAAATACTGGCATCTTCACTGCTTACACACATTCTACTTGCATGCAACCGCTGTATGATGCTGCAAAATAAATTAATAATTAGAATCGTATCAGGAAATGGCAGGAGAGAGCTGAAGAGTTATTGTGGCTCACGAGGAGACCCTCCCCGGAGCCCGAAGAGGATGTCTGTGAGGGTAGAAGAAGCCTCAAAGAGACCTGAGACACAGCGGGGCCTTGTGTAGGCTGCTCAGCCTCCCCAACTAACAGCTGACATGTGGGGTAGCGCAGCAGCAGCAGCTGCCACTTTCCCGCGCGTCCTCTAGACTCCAGCCAACCCTAGAGTTTCAATTCTAGATATTTGAGTCTGGATTGGAGAGAGCATGGGAGAGGGTTCTGCAGAGCAGGCAAAAATAGGCATTTAGAGGGTGTTCCCCACTTTATGCGATTTCACTTAGGCTCGTGGGCCACCGAAAGGTAACCCCCACAATAAGTGGGGGATGCCTGTATATCCTAATGTAGCCTGGTAAGGTCCTCAGACCATTGTCTAACAGATGTTGGGTATTTAGCCTTCGAGGCTTGAAGTATGTCTCTAAGCCACCATAAGTGCTTGCAAAATCCATTATTGTTGTCGAGCCATTAATCCCCATGCCGCAGGAATATTGTTTAAAAGTACATGAACATCTGAGAATTTCAAGAATTTTGCTGATACAAATCAAAAGGAATGTATCACTCGACACTCCCTTATCATAAGCCTCAAAGAAACATTCTCACCTCCAACATCTTTCTGTATTGAACAGTCCCTTCCTATTCAAACATTGTGGAGTCCAGTATACATGAATTACTAATTTTTGCTGAATCAATGATAATTTCAATCTAGGGAAACATTTTATGTGGATTCTAAAGCAATTTTCCATTGTTTAGGCTGTATAATATTTTCTAATTCCCCATTCCACACCTCTCTAAGTTCCTGAAATTCTACCTTACTAAATTATATTAAACATTTATACTCAGCAGTTATAGATTTAGTTTTCTGTAAGGATCTGATAATTTCCTTCAGTAGTTGAAGGAGGTGTCAAGACACTCAAAGTAGACGGGCTATTAAAGGCACAAATAGATGTGGTAACTGTAGACACTGCCATTCTTCACTCATTGGTGATATTTGAACACCAAATTTTACATGATGATTCCTGATATCAAGGAGCAGGTTTTTCTTTATGTTTGGATGTGATTGGATGTCATTTTAAATCATTATGACAGACTGAACCTGCCAGGGGACTGCCATCGGAAAGCGGGAGGGAGGCATGGGAACACAGAGAGCCTCCCACACTTCTGAGGAGCAGCTCCTCCTCCAACTGTGGGGAAAGCCACACCTCCAGTGGAGCAGAGGGGGAAGGGGAAAGCCGGGCGAGGGGAGGGCTCAAAGATGTGACTGAGAGCCCAAGCCCCTCACCTAGCCCGGCCGGCCAGGAAACAGTCACACCGTTTCCATCGCCTAGTTTACGCAGAGGGGTGAAACATAAGGAGGGGAGGCAGAGATTTGGGGTGTCTAAGCTCTTATGCTAAGGGGGGGGGGACCGGAAGGGGCCACTCCCGGAATCTGGAAATGACTGAGACAGACATGAACTTTCTGATTCTGCACTGTAAATAGTTTACACAAATAAAAACCTGCTAAAGACAGGTCGGAGTCCTGCCTGGTTACTCGTGAGCAACCAACACACCGCCTGACAGAACCTTTAAAAACTGCACTGATTTTAACAACTGACATCAAAATTGCACTGATTTTTTGTTTGTTTGTTTCTTAGAATTTGTGTGTAGAGCCAAATATGAGGTTCTAGCATTATACTGTATAAATGAAATGGGCATTTATTTTCCAATTAGTTAAAGGAAAACACACTTTAGTAGCTGTGATTCCAGAAGATACTAAATGACACATAGGGGAGAAAAGTAGTCAAACAATGCAGAGACTACAGATGTTGATATGCCAGTGACCTCAAGATACCAGCAGTCTTTGTAATCTATATCTGTGATTTTTTCATCTCTGTCTTTCTAAAAGCATGCACCTGGCATCTTGTTCAGATATTGGTTTTATCTTCTTTGCAATATAGGTAAAGGTAAAGGTACCCCTGCCCGTACGGGCCAGTCTTGACAGACTCTGGGGTTGTGCGCCCATCTCACTTAAGAGGCCAGGGGCCAGCGCTGTCCGGAGACACTTCCGGGTCACGTGGCCAGCGTGACATCGCTGCTCTGGCGAGCCAGAGTCGCACACGGAAACGCCGTTTACCTTCCCGCTGGTAAGCGGTCCCTATTTATCTACTTGCACCCGGAGGTGCTTTCAAACTGCTAGGTTGGCAGGCGCTGGGACTGAGCAGCGGGAGCGCACCCCGCCGCAGGGATTCGAACCGCCGACCTTTTGATCGGCAAGTCCTAGGCGCTGAGGCTTTAACCCACAGCGCCACCTGCGTCCCTACTTCTTTGCAATATAGGAGGATTCAAATGACAAGCTGACATGGGGGGGTTGATTTAAATCTGATTGCATGAAGACTCTCTGGAGAGTTGTTTGTGTACTGGCTCACCACACAGAAGTTAACAGTTTTTATCATAGAGTTGCAAACCATCCATCTGTGACATAGATGTAGACAGACTGTAACATCAGTGTTGTGAACTATTAAATATATCTTGAATTCTATGTAGCCCACATTAAAGTATCCACTCCATCAGTGGTCATTTTATTCCACCTTTTCAACTGATACATATAATGAAATATGGGATATGTACATAAGCACTGTTTTCTTGGCCCAGCTTGCTATAACCCTAGGACAAAGGTTTTCATTTTAATTAAAATAAAATGATCATATAGTTTGATATTAAATTGAGCAAATATATCACCTGTTAAAAATAATAACTTTACACTGAAAGCTTTATAACCCAGACTGATATTTAATGATCTAATTAGTAGCTTCTCTGGTAGACTGTGTTGCTGTGAGTATCACTGAAAATGGAAAAGGGGAGGGAAAAATAAGAAACTTGATTGTCCTTGGCCAGGCATAGGCAAACTCGGCCCCCCAGATGTTTTGGAACTATAACTCCCATCACCCCTAGCTAACAGGACCAGTGGTCAGGGATGATGGGAGTTGGAGTCGCAAAACATCTGGAGGGCCGAGTTTGCCTGTGCCTGTCCTTGGCTCTTTGAGAATAATATAGTGAATCTTGTAAACACAGAAATGCATACTTGGAAGAAACTGTCTTATTCATGGATAGTGATGCATTTCTAAGCCATCAAGCTTTTGTTGAGGGTAAGGCTATGAATGGCTACTAGTCAGAGAAGCTATATACTACTTTTGGAACCAGCATTGCTTTAGATACACTGTACAAAAGGTGTCTAGATGCATGTCAGAATACACCGAGTAGTCAAGCAACCAGTTCCCCAAAGTGGTCAGCCAAAGCATGCCTAATTATCTTCTCACTTCTCCCTGTGGCAGAATATTCCATTTGATAATTATGCATTGTGTGCAGAAGCATTTCATTTTATCTGTCTGAACCTACTGCCAATCACTTTTCTTCATGAATAGAATGAAATTTAATTAATTTTAACTTTTACTTCCACTTTTAACAACAAGGAGACTTAAAGCAATTTAAAAACACAATATACAGCAATATCACCATATTAAAATGCAACTAATAGAGCTAAAAGAAATTGGAACCAGCAACAGAAGAATAAGTAAGATAAGCTGAACAACGGATGAAACAGGAATGCCTTCGTTGCATGCCTGAAGGCAAATAGCTAGGGAGCCAACCGGGCTTCCCAAGGAAAGGAGATCCATAACCTTGGTGCCACTGCCAGGAGATTTGATCCTTAGGCATTGGAGGGTGGAAGAAAATGTAGCTGCAAAGATACTCTCACTTGATTTCTTTCCCATATTTCAACGACTCTTCATTGTGGATTGTTTTAAATTAGCTTTATAGTTGTGGCCATTGCTAAGACTATGACATTTAATATGGGGAAAGACCAGAGCTTAGTGGTGAGTAGGCTGAAAGCATAGAGTCAGGTTACCACAACTTCCATCACAGAGCTTCAGTATGCTGATGACAATGTAGTGTGTGCACACTTAGAGGATGACCTCCAAACCATCCTGAATATATTCGCAGAAGCTTACAGAAATCTTGGCCTATTGTTCAACATCCAAAAGACCAGAGTGCTACACCAACAAGCACAAAACAACCCATCTGCAGCACCACAAATCAAGCTCAGTGGTGTAACTTTGGAAAGTGTCGAACACTTCTCCTACCTGGGCAGTTATCTTTCCACAAGGGCCGACACTGATGCCGAAATCCAGCATCGCCTTGGCTCTGTGAGTGCAGCTTTCTCCCAATTGAAGTACAGAGTGTTTGAGGACCGGGACATTTGTAGGGAAACCAAAATGCTTGTTTACAAAGCTATTGCACTACCAACCTTACTGTATGCTTGTGAAACATGGACTACTTATAAATGCTATCTCCAACTCCTTGAAAGATTCCATCAATGGTGTCTCTGAAAATTTTTACACATCACTTGGGAAGACAGACAAACTAATACCAATGTACTGGAAGAAGCAAAAATCACCAGTGTCAATGATTCTTCAACATTAGCTTCATTGGACTGGTCATGTTGTGCAGATGCCTGATTATCATCTTCCAAAGCAACTACTCTATTCCAAACTTAAAAATGGAAAGCATAATGCTGGTGATTAACAAAAGAAGTTTAAAGACTCTCTCAAGGCAAATCTAAAAAAAAAGTAGTATAAATACTGACAGTTGGGAAACACTGGCCTGTGAGCGCTCCAATTGAAAAACAGCCTTTACCAAAGGTGTCGTGGACTTTTAAGACACTCGAACTCAAGATGAAAGGAAGAAATGTGATAAGAGGAAGCCACGTTTGGCAAACCCTCACTGTGATCAACTCCTGCCCAGAAACCTATGTCCCCACTGTGGAAGGACGTGTGGATTCAGAATTGGCCTCCACAGTCACTTACGGACTCACTGTTAAAGTCCATGTTCAGACAATTTTACTCAGCTACGAGTGATTGCCAAAGAGGAAGAGTGTTGGAACACATGCTTTGCATAGAAAAGGTTCCAAGTGCAATCCCTCATGTCTCCTGGTTGGGTTGGGAAAGATTTCTGCCTTAAACCCTAGGCAACTTCTGCCTGCCAGCATGAGTGATACTGAGTTAGAAGGACCCATGGTCTGATTTGGTATAGGATAGCGTCTTATATTCTGTGTTCCTAGGACAGCACATTCTTCATCTGGAAAACAAATGCTGAAATGGCTCAGTCATTTCTGGGGGCAGGGGGGTTATTCTTGTTGCAGGGTTTTACGACACTAGTGTGAAATCTTCAGTCAAGTTTGAGTGATTTTGCTTGTGGCAGGGGGAAGGTTTTCACATGCACATCTTGGCTGTCACAGTTGCACATTTAATGAACATTAAGGTTATCAGTCATTTATATGTGCACTGCAAATCAGGAGGCAGCCTGTAGGGAGGAAATTGTTTTAATTAAGACTAGGTTGAGCACCTTGAGGTATTTGATCCCTGGCTGTTTCAAAGTGCCAGTGCTGATAGAGAAGGAACAAACAAATAGAGAATTAGTCTATTATCCAAAGTCCCACCTAGACACAGTTAGTTACAGTTAAGGAGGAATATTTTTCTCTCTGTGGTTCATGTTCTAAAGGAATACTTTTTTTACATTAAAAAACAGAAAATCCATTTAACTTCAAGAAGTAGTGCATACACACTTTTTTCTTTCTGTCCACGTTTACTGAGCTTGTTTTATAACCTAACAACACCAAATGGAGAGCATTCAGGGTTTCTGCTGGCCACTTTTCTGCCATTTACCATTTAAATAGTTCTAGCTCACTATGAATCATGCTCTCAGAGCAGGGCTAACTCCTGGTTTGAGAACCCAGGCAGGGTGCTATCCTGTGGGCACTATTTTATATTGATGGACTCCTGAAGCTTACTTGGCAGTAATGGTGACAGCTGTTCTCCAAGGGTGGATAGGAGCTTCTATTTTAATTTCCCACAATGCTCTGAAGTACCAAACATTGTGTCAGTCCTGGCTATTTTGGGAAATTAAAGAGAGACTCACAGACTTAGTTACCTGATGTGGATGGCATATTGGACCCCTGGCTGCTGCCCCAGGATACCAAGTGCTGACACCAGACCTGTCTGTATTAGTGGCAGTCATCTTGCTCTTATACAACCAGCATTTTGGCAAACAAATATGCTTTCAGTTGTTGCTGAATTTAGGTCAGGTAATAATAAGAATTCTGGAGAAATTAACAGTGCATCAAATTCTGTTAAGCCAAACTGGTTAACACTTCTGGACTTGTGTATTTGATAAACATGACATTTTGCCTGATATTGTAGTTACTGGCTGTATTTGTATGCCATGCTAAACTCTAGTTTAGTGACAAATGCATGAACTGAATTGAGCTGCAATGAGCTTTAAGCAACCACACTCCTTTTTGCTTCTGATTTTCATTATCCACAACTTGCGTATTGTCTGGACCCAGAACTATTGTTAATATTATGGTTCATTTAAACAAGCCAACTTCAGCTGGCACAAGTCTCTATTAAGCAGAAGTGGAAGTTTCCAAAGTCGTCCTCCTTAGCCGATAATGTGGCCTGTGTTTGTTGTAAAGCTGATACCCAATTCTGGTAGATACTCTTTCAAAAACTGAGATGTTAGTCTGTTGCTTGTAAGTATTCTATTTCATAGAATCATAGAGTTGGAAGAGACCACAACGGCCATCGAGTCCAACCCCCTGCCAAGGGGGTATTTCAGTGATAAGTTTTTATAACCAGACAAGAAAGTAAATTCCTTTTAGCTGTGCTGAACCAAAAACATTGTTTGTAATCCGGCCTAGCAATAAGCATGACATAATATATTTTCCACTTTCTTGAAAATCAGGACAACAAATACACTGGTCAACCAACTGTAGCAGTTTATTTATGCTGAGTATCTGGAAGGCATCTTCTCAACTGCCAATGCTAATTGTATGAATAACCCTTCCAGAGCCTAGAGCTGAAAACATTATCAGAAAATGGTGTTGCAATATTGAAACTGCTCCTTAAACATGGTTTCTTAAACACTGAGAAGAAGAAAAAATACAAAAATATACTGGATATTAGAGTTGTGTTTTTCCCCCCAGGTAGATTGCATAGCAGATTCTTGTTTTGAAATGTCATGGGAGCGGCCTTGAATAAGTTCAGTGAATTAGAGTTTTACATTTAAAGCTGAAATGTGTTTCTCAAACTGACGCTCCTAGAACCTGCACCATTTCCATGGACTGATAAGGAATTCCCCAGAGGTTAGATTAGGTAGCAGTCTTGTAGATTTTTGACCACCTTGCCTGGTATTGGCAGAACAGCTCAAGGTGGAAGCATTTTTTGCTGGTTTCCGTGCCTTGTGCAGAGCTTGTGTCGAACATGGCCAATGCTATGCACATCACTATCTTGTGTCACTTGTGTCTTTCCATCTAAGAGAATTATGGACATTGCATACAATTAAGTCTTTCTGCATAATATGTTGCACTCCCCAACCGAAATGTAACAGCTGCAAGGCTCATTCTTAATGGCCTTTTTTGCAATCTCCATTCTTGCCAGTACCTTTTCTATTAAAGCTGTGATGAGAATTGCTCAGCACTCCAAATGTAATATTGCTGTCATTTTATATTGTGGCAGGATAACTTATGCTGATTGATGGTGTGTTTCATCATTATATTCATCACGAGACATTACTTGCCTGCTTGACATTTAGAAACCTCATGTTTGGAATGTGCAGTTTTATTTTGAGACCTTTATTAAACAACTCAAGTCTAAGAGTTTAATTGTTACTGATAGCTAAGAGTATAATTACCTTGGTGAAATATCATGACTATATTAAGCAAATGGAGATTGGCTTTCCAGACTTAGGTGAACACAAAACCATTTTTCTTGTTTGATATTGGCTGTTTTGAGAGAGAGTCTAATATCATTCTCAAGTGCAGTTTGCAGCATGTCTTTAAGGAAAATGAGCAATGAGATTTAAAAGGGCTGTGTTCCAGGAAGAAGTTGTTGCAATTTGAATTTAATACCTGGGAAGTTTACAAAGCTAAATGTAATTAGGACTGTTCTTCAAAGGGAAGCAAAATATTCTAAATAGAGGCATGGTTCCAGACCTCTGTATTTCTGGATAGTGGATATGGAAACATGTCCCCCTCCCCTGCTTTTTATTACTTGCATAAATGGCTGGTGTCCTGGCTCATTCCATGAGCAACAGAGGCAACTCTTGGCTCTGTTAAGACCATGCTAAAGTCTTAAGGGTTGCACATACACATAAATGGCTGTGCTACTGAACTGCAGGTAAATGAATGATATAGAACTCTATTTTCCAATTTTAGTGGGGGGTGCTTAGGTTGGTTGGTGCTTAGCAGGAGTGATCCTGCACTGTATTGGTCATAGTCCATGTGTTTGTAAACCACATTTCCTACAAATAAATTTGTGCTTTGCAGACTCTTGTTTGGGTGCCTGATAAAATAGTGACTAGATTGTTCAAATTGCTGTTTAGCTTTGTTTCCTCTGGGTTGGTTTTAAAGCCTGCTTGTAAAGATGAATTTAGAAATGAGGCAGCAGAGTTGAGGAAAATAGGAAAGCAAGGACGCCTCTTTCCACTCCCAGTTTGGGCACCTGTACTAAAAATCCTTGGAAAAGTCATTCTAAAGTCTCAGCTGAAAGAGAAAAGCAAAACTCACAGCTTTTTAAAATTAAGGTTGAGCAGGGATCAGAGCAAGTGAAACCACGTAGCTCTCAGAAATCAAACACTCTGAGTCAGGGCAGCAGAGCCTCCAAGGAGAGATGTATCTCTGTGTGCACATGCCCTGAATCTGCATGCTGGACCCAGGAGGCTCTTGCAAAAGGCGTTACAGTGGCAGTGAATGACCTTTTGGGTTCTTTGCTTTTTAAAGGCAAAGTGTCTCCTTTTCCTTTTCCTTCAGCTTGCACGTTATCTGTTAACATCAATTTATGGCTAAGGTGTTTTAATACCCGAGTGATAGCCATTTATGTAGCATTAAATAAAAATAAATACTGTGGTCCACCCTGCAGGGCTTCTTCAGGGCCTTAAGAGTAGTTCTTCATCCAGAATGGCTAATGGATTCTGCTTTCTCCTGAGCAAAGGGACATTAATATCTTGCTCACTGCTAGAAGGTTAGTTTATGAAAATTAGAAATACATGAACAAGAGAGAGATTTATTTGACCTTCATTATCTATATCTCTCCTGGGAAGCACAATCTTCTGAGGTTCCAGAAGCTAGAATATTTTATATCCAGTAAAGAGAAACCAGATTATTCCAACCTTATGGCTCAGAATTTCAACATACCAGAGTCAGGTAATTCAGAGTAAAGCACTTTATGCACCTGTTCTACTCTATGGCTTGTCACAGTAGAACACTCATACTTCATACTGTCACAGCGGTGTGTGTCTGTGTCTGTGTGTGTGTAAAAGAAGATACATCTCCAGTGAAATTATTGGTGGTAGAGGAGGAAGAGTCATAGCTGAGGAAAATGGAAGCGAATAAGACACAAAGTGACAGGGGATGTTGGTATTCATACTAGTGGGTGGAAGGTATTCAGACAAACCTGATATGAGTTACTGGGTAATTTGTGGCTTTGTGGCCTAAACTAAAATCCTCCACTAGTTGGCTTTGAGTTAGCTCAGAAGTAGTTTCTGCGGGCATGTGTAAGGGTGAAGATGAGGATGTGTCATAAGTTACTTCCCTCCTCCCACTCCGTAAGAAGACGTTGCAATTCCTTGTTTGGAATGACATAGTTCAGTTTCTGGCTGTGAGAGAGAATAGAGTTCCTTGCTTGGGGCTGCAAAGCGAATTAGACCTGAATTTTGCATCTGAGGACTTGGAGGCAAATATATATATATATATATATATATATATATATATATATATATGCAGGTGGCGCTGTGGGTTAAAGCCTCAGCGCCTAGGGCTTGCCGATCGAAAGGTCGGCGGTTCGAATCCCTGCGGCGGGGTGCGCTCCCGCTATATATATATATATATATATGCAGGTGGCGCTGTGGGTTAAAGCCTCAGCGCCTAGGGCTTGCCGATCGAAAGGTCGGCGGTTCGAATCCCTGCGGCGGGGTGCGCTCCCGCTGCTCGGTCCCAGCGCCTGCCAACCTAGCAGTTCGAAAGCACCTCCGGGTGCAAGTAGATAAATAGGGACCGCTTACCAGCGGGAAGGTAAATGGCGTTTCCGTGTGCGACTCTGGCTCGCCAGAGCAGCGATGTCACGCTGGCCACGTGACCCGGAAGTGTCTCCGGACAGCGCTGGCCCCTGGCCTCTTAAGTGAGATGGGCGCACAACCCCAGAGTCTGTCAAGACTGGCCCGTACGGGCAGGGGTACCTTTACCTTTTATATATATATATATATATATATATATATATATATATATATATATAATCCATATATGGAGTGGGATCAACTATGCAGAATGGCTTCATTCAAAACCTTTATCATATGTTCCAACAATGGAGAACTGAGGGTGCCGCCAGATGTTTTTGGGCTTACAGCTCAAACAGCTCCAGTTGCTGTAGTTGATGGAAGTTGTGGGCTAGCAACATCTGGATGGCCACAATGGCCACTCATTCGCCATCCCTGACATATATACTTCTCTCATTTTGGACTCCACTTGCTATTACAATGGTACCTCAGGTTAGAAGCACCTCGGGTTACAAACACCTCAGGTTACAAACACTGGGTTACAGACTCTGCTAACCCAGAAGTAGTACCTTGGTTTAAGAACTTTGCCCCAGGATGAGAACAGAAATTGCACGCCAGCGGGACAGTGGCAGCATTAGCTAAAGTGGTTTCAGGTTAATAACAGACCTCTGGCATGAATTAAGTTTGTAACCAGAGGTACCACTGTATTGATTTCTGTGCATTTGAAAGGCACAGCACTTTAAATTGCACAGAAGCTGTGCGTTCCTTTAAAGGAGGAACACATAAAGGACAATCAAATAAGTTATTTATTCAAGACCCATAGCCTTCATACAAGCTTTTGGAGGGTTTGCACAAATAGTGCAGGAGTGGACATCTAGTGACTCAAGAAGTCTCTCTCCCTGCCCTCTTAAAATTGCTCTTCACATGATTTACCTGTTTTGGGGTTTCTGTGTCTTAATTTTGAGTGGTGTTGTAGCTTGCAAATGAAATGTTTTTTAAAATAAAGTACTGCTTTATGATTTGGCATGGGAGAAGCATTTCCCTTCATTTATTTGGCAAATGCTGGATGCCAAAATTCTGCAGAACACTTTCCAGCCTGTCAGTAAAATCTGGCTGGCCACGAGCGGCACAGTTCTGTGAACAATTTCTTGGGACATTTATGTTAAATTTGGATTATAATGGATTTAAGTGAGGGAAGCACCCATATGCTTGCATTGTCACCACATTCACATTTCCCCACAGGAATTAGTGGTGGCCTCATGGCAAAAATGCAGCACTTGATATGCTATTGCAAATGGGAGCAGAAGGAACTTTTCACCTCTGGGGACCCCTATAATATAGATAATGTCATAATGATGGGAATTTTGCCAGTTGTACATAGAATAGAATAATCACCAGAAAATTCCTGCATATGAAAAATGAAAAGTTGAACTAGCCCCATATTGCTTTCCCAGAGTCAAGTGGTATTATGGTCATTCTACATATTCTAGGATATAGACAATGGGTTCAGAACATCAGTATGCTTTTTATAGCCACCCAGAGTGGCTGGGGCAACTGTCAGATAGACAGCAAATAAAAAAAATATCATCACTATCATCATCAGGCTGGCAGGAGAGGCCAGACCAAACCTATGCTTGTTTCTACTGCAGCAGAACATCACCACTTATTAGAGCAGAGAGAGGTGGGCCAAATCCAGCACACTTGGTTTTTCAGCAGTCATCTTTTTCTATAAGATGATCCTTATATTTACTATAGTTCTGTATTGATTTTTTGTAATTAACTTAGGCACTGGTGGTTTCTTAGCTCCCCCGAGCGTGTTAGTGGAAAGGCAGAACATAAATGTTTTTTTGTTTTCAAATGGGTGTACTGTACCTGGTAACTCCTCTGGCTCTTTTTTTTACTTCAGAATGTATCTCTAGGTAGGTGTTCATATATTTCCTTCCATACCATTATATATATATATATACACACACACACACACACACACACACAGAGAGAGAGAGAGAGAGAGAGAGAGAGAGAGAATGCGTGCAAAGAGGGAACAGAAAAAGCCCCATCATTTTTGTTATTCTGAAATGCCATTTGCAAAGTTATTAGGCTGACCTTGTTGAAAATATTATTGCATTATTCTTCTGTGAGAGCAACTTGTAACTCAGTGGCAAGGGAAGGGAAAGCAATTTCAGGATTACAACAAAATCAAAACAAAATACCTTTTTTATGCTGCTCCTCTAGAAAGATGCTTATTAAGATAGCGTCTGTGGAAGCTTGGTATGATGAACAGATGCCTGTGACCTGCCTAAGGCGTAGTTTAGAACAAATTTGGATGGGTGGTAGGGGCAAATTGTGACCTTTTTGTGTTAAGTGAACATGAAAGCAAGTATTGGCATTGCTAACACACCCCTCCCCTTGCCTGCAAGCTGCTGAGTATGTATAGGAGCATTTCATTGCTGTTTGGAAATGTTATATTCTGATTTCCTCTAAGTCAGGGGAAGGGTGACCTATGGCCATCTGCAGGACTGGCTTTGGATAAATAGCACACTTGGTGAGGAGTGCCTTTGGTGCTCATTCACCCCTGCTCAACATTGCAGGACCACTCAGAGGGTTTATGGGGCCTGGTCTGATCCAGGTGTGATGTTGGGGCCCTGCTGCTACTTCCTACAAAGACCCATGCATGAGGGCCACATGCAAAACTTACTGTTCCCACAGTAAGTTCTCACAGGCTCCATGTGAGAATTCTTGCTTGCAGCTCATCCTTGCCTTGGAATCAAGTAGAACTATGGATGTGTTTCATTTTTTTTCTTACATAGTGATAAGGGAATAGGAAAAGAGTTATGCTTATTCTGAGTACCTCCTTCAAATTCCCAAACCTTTCTGACAGAGCTGCTTTCTGCTTCTGTGTGTTCATGTCTTCTGCTTCGCAAGAAGTGTCAGTTGGAATATAAGGACTAGATTCATATGTTGAGTGCAGTAGTCAAGAAGAAATATTCAAATAGGAGTTCTACATACTTGTTAATGCTGCTCATGTTTGAATTGAAGAGCAATTCAAGCAGCTTGAATCTCACAAAAACACATGTACAGTAGATTCTTTTACAGCCTTAAAAATTTGTCAGAAGAGATGCTTTCTCTCCACTCTATAGAACTACACAGAGGCCTCACCAATGGCAGCCACTCCAACCTCAATAGTGCAGATTTTTGTGATGAGCTAGGCCATCTCCATCACATTCACCACAAGATGCCCTGCAGTACATTGATAATAAACATCATGTCTGGTGTCATCTCACATATCTGGGTAGCTACGACTTCTGCGGACACTTCCATTTGCAGTTGCCAGTTGTGAGCATAGCTGCTCAAAATTGAAGCCCAGTGCACTTGCAGTCTCCCAAAGCAGATGAGAGGCCCACATCACTTGCTGTCCTGTCCATGGAGATTGGCTCTCAGCCACTGTGCTGCAGCTTGCACAAGCTAAACCTGAAAAAGTCACATTAACTGTCATAGCTGTCAGGGACTCAGGAGCAGAGGCACAGGGGAGAGAGGAAATGGAGAGCGAAGGGGAAGAATCTGAGGGCAGCGTAGGGGAGTATGACAGTGGCACGAGAGATTCCATGAGCTTCTCCAGCGAATCAGAAGATTCCCAGAGGGGGGCGCCGAGGGCCAGGGCAAGGGGGGGTCCCAGGGGGGATGCACCAGAAGCAAGGGGCCAGTGGGGACTCCCAAAGCAGCAGCGGGAGATCAGGACCAGCTCCCCCACCAGAGCGTAGTGGGGGGGAAGAGTCCCATGTATCAGGGCTAGTGTCTCCTCCAGCAGGGAGAGAAGATGAGTCAGGACTGACCACACCTCTATCGGAGAGTGAGGGAACGGAGGGGAAGTCAGGTCCAGCTAGCCTCCCCGAAGGGGGAAGCAGTGACAGGAGCAGTGTAACGGTCAGGAGAAAGGTTGCCGGCTGGGTGCGCGCGCCAAGTTCAAATGTACAGGCGCGCGGGACAGCAGAAAACCCGGATTGGGAACCAGGTCCTAAAGCCCGCCGGAGGCAGGGGGAAGACTCAGGGGACTCAGCGTCAGAAGAGTCTAGAAAGGGCAAGACCCCAGCGGACAGGCGGACCCAGAGGAGGAAAGAGCAAAGGAAGAGGTGGAACAAGGCTAGAGTCTTAAACTGGTGTCTGGGGGGAGGAGATTCAGACGGAGCTTCAGCGGTCTAGAGTTTGAGACGTAGAGCTGCGCGCCGTGGCTTTGAAATCGAAACTGAACTTCAATAAAGACTTTTGTATATAACAACGAACTGGCGTTGGTCCTTTGTGAGCTGGGACCTCGGGCAGCTCTGACAATAGCTTTTATTTTTAATGTTTTGTAGCAGTTCCTATCTTTCGGTAAGCATTCTTTATTTTAGAATATCCATTATTTTTATCTTTAAAAACAATAAAGAGAAGTTATGAATAAAAAAGTATCCAGCTGAGCTTTTACAGCTTATGGCTTTATTTTATTTTCATTTATATGGTGCTTACAGCATTTATAGCATTTGAAGTGCTAAGTACTCAGTAACCTTGTCTCATAGTAAAGCTATGTTCCACTGGGTTTTACCTAGTGCAATCGAAAATGAAACATGCTGTAAAGCTAATTCAAGGAAGATCACTTTTGTAGTTAGTACCCAAATAACCTGTAGAAGCTTGAATAAAAGGTTACAGATACTTGCTCTCTGCCACCCTAGCACAGTGCAGACAGTGCATTAAAAAAATAGAGCCTCAGCTCAGCTCGCACCCCAGGTTATTCCCTCACTGGCCCTTCCTTACAGCTGCCCTTGTCTGTCCAGATGTTTCTGGGCTCCAATTCCCACCATCCTCAGGCAAGCTTGGCCAGTTGTCAGGAGGGTGGAAGTTGGAAGGCCAGAGGTTCCTTATCCTAGTTTGAAGCAGAAGCATTGTTTTAAGAAACAAACAACTTTCAAGAAACCATTTGTACCTTCTTGGAGAACAACAGATATATAGCCAGCAATTGTGACTTGCCTTGTTTCAGTAGCTGTGTATGCAGTGTTACCTTTAAAGAGAGTCTTTGCTGCAAGGAGATGTTCCTACCTCTATACATATTTTGATACATTTGAGGTCAGGAAAGCAATCCTAAAAGGCTATTTACCGTATTTTTCGCTCTATAACACGCACCTGACCATAACACGCACATCATTTTTAGAGGAGGAAAACAAGGGAAAAAACATTCTGAATGAAACAGTGGATGTATCATTTTTGTGCTTCATGCTGTGGCCACAGACATGTGATCTGATGGTGAATTTGGGGTGACCCAATGCAAAAATCCTGAGAATCCCTGTGGATCCATGCTTTGTAACCACATTTTTGCACCATTGCAGCCCCAGGCAACAGTGGGTGCGTGATTTTTGGGGGGCAGGCTGTAGCCATGGACATGCTATGTACTCTGATGGTGAATTTGGGCTGACCCAATGCAAAGATCCTGAGGATCCCTGTGGATCCATGTTTTGTAACCACGTTTTTGCACCATTGCAGCCCCAGGCAACAGTGGGTGCGTGATTTTGGGGGGGCAGGCTGTAACCATGGACATGCTATGTGATCTGATGGTGAATTTGGGCTGACCCAATGCAAAGATCCTGAGGATCCATGTGGATCCATGCTTTTTAACCACATTTTTGCACCATTGCAGCCCCAGGCAACAGTGGGTGCGTGATTTTGGGGGGGCAGGCTGTAGCCATGGACATGCTATGTGATCTGATGGTGAATTTGGGGTGACCCAATGCAAAGATCCTGAGGATCCATGTGGATCCATGCTTTTTAACCACATTTTAAGTGGGGAGGGAAGGAAAAACACAGAACGGACAAGGAGCACGAGAGGGGTGTGCAGAGAAGCAGCTGGCTAAGAATGCAGGAGAGGGGTATAACGGGAGGGAGGAAAGGAAGGCAAAAGTTTTCCCTCACCTACCCACCCAAGCCAGCCAGCTCGCGCGCGCTCTCTCTCTCTCTATCTCCCTCCCTCCCCCCTCCTGCATGTTTTCAGCAGCACGGAGCACAGAGACGACACTCTGCTTTCCCCTCTGCTTGCCTGGAGGGGAGGGGCTTTCCCTGCTCTTTGTTCCGTTTGAGCAAACACAGCAAGGAAACAGAGGTGGGTGGGCAGTAAGACCCTGAGGCAGAATGCAGGAAAGCAGCCGCTTCCTCTTTTCAGGTTTTCCTTCTCCGAGACACGCGATTTGATTTTTGCCTGATTTTCTTTGCCTCCCCTCACGCCATTTGGCTCCAGGGACCACACATTCGCTCAATAACACGCACAGACATTTCCCCTTCCTTTTTAGTAGAAAAAATCTGCGTGTTATAGAAGGAAAAATATGGTATCTGCAAGATACATAGAAGATAACAAGCTTCAGCCACTCTGCACAGCTCTGCCCCCCCCCCCCCCGCCTTGCTGGAGTAGCCATGAATGCTTTTCATGATCCTTGACCAGGCCTGAGGTCAGGGCTTATGTGGATGCAAGATAAAAGCAGAGACCAATAGAGAGAACATGAAGAGGTGTATATCCAAAGACGGATATGAGGAGAAGAAGTGTGATCCAAGTCAGTAATTGAGAACATACAAAATTGCCCCATATTAATTCTGTGCCATTCTGACTGGCCGTGACTCTTCAGGGGCAGGCATGGTTCTTTTCCAGACCAGCTTTCTGATAGCCTTTTGATTTGATATATCAGGGATTGAACCTGGGACCCTTTGCATTCAAAGCAAGTGCTCTACCAAATAAGCAGGGCATTTGTGGTGGAAAGCACTATATACAAATCTTAAAATAAATCAGCTGTAGATCCTCCCTTATGCCCATGGCCAACCCAAGGCATTTTGCTGCCTGAGGCAAAGGACAAGATTGCACCCCCACCATTCCGTGGAGAGTAGCTGAACGGACTAGTTGTTACAGTGGTGCCTCGCAAGACAAAAAGAATCCGTTCCGCGATTCTCTTCGTCTAGCGGTTTTTTCGTCTTGCGAAGCAAGCCCATTGACAGCTTAGCGGATTAACGCTATTAGCGGTTTAGCGGCTTTTAGCGATCAGCTGTTAAGCGGCTTATCAGCGGAACAGCTGATAAGCGGCTTAGCGGCTTAGGAAAGGGGGGGGCGAAAAAAACCCGCGGGAACTCGCAAGATTTTTTCGTCTTGCGAAGTAACCCCATAGAGAAATTTGTTTAGCGAAGCGCCTCCAAAATGGAAAACCCTTTCGTCTAGCGGGTTTTCCGTCTTGCGAGGTGTTCGTCTTGCGGGGCACCACTGTATTTCATTTCTGGCAATGGGATAGTGTCCTCCACACTCCTGAAGGCAACAGACTAGTTACAGACATGGAAGCCAGACCAGGAGGGTATTGGATCCAACACTTAGACCATTTGGCAAAGGAACATGTGTACATTTCTGTCAATAAGCACTTATATGCCAGTGCCTAATGCATTCCTTCATCATATGTTCTAGGAGCCATTGTTCTTTCCCTTTGCTTTTTGCTTAGCAAGTTAGCTTTTCAAACTCTTCTGGAGTTCCTTACAACTGTATCTAGGATATGATAAAAATAATACACAGGGGGGCTGGTAAAATAGTTCTTTATACCTGATTAAAATATTTTATTGATCAGTCAGCTAGTGCTACCTTTAGCATTTAAAGACTTGCAACAGCCTGCATTTTAATAGCTCCTGTATAGATTAAAGCAATCCTTCTATTGTGGATGCAGAGCCAGAAGTTCAGAAGCCTAACTGAAGCTTTGGTTTTTGTCTTCTAAGGAACTGGTATCTAAGTGGAGAGAAGTATTGCTGCCAATGATAAACAGGATCCAGAATGATGCCTGGCTTCAATAGATTCTAGATGAAGCAGTTTAATCTCACTGATGTCAGTAACCTCAATCTCTCTCCTGATTTACTGCAACTCACATAGATTCCTACCCCTTGAAAATTTGGTTGAGTTGCTTTGCTCCCTCACATGACTGTATGTTCCCCTGTGCGAAGCTCACCCTGTGTTCCTTGAGCCTTTAAGGCCTTTGGGGGGGGGGGGCAAGTGACTTGGTGGATGTTCTGAGAAGGGGATAACCTGTTAGTGCTGTTCATGTGGGCCTTGTTCAGCACTTTGTGCAGTTTGACTTTGCAGGGGCAGCAACAACCAGTTGGGCATAGGGTCAGGGTCAGCTTTTGGTGCAATACCACTGGTATTTTGGTGCAATACCATTGTATTGCTTCCTTGCCAATAGCCTAAGAATGCTGCTGCTATTAATAATATTGTATCAAACTAAGTTATGCACATAGGACGTGGGTGGCGCTGTGGGTTAAACCACAGAGCCTAGGACTTGCTGATCAGAAGGCTGGCAGTTCGAATCCCTGCGATGGGGTGAGCTCCTGTTGCTCGGTCCCTGCTCCTGCCAACCTAGCAGTATGAAAGCACGTCAAAGTGCAAGTAGATAAATAGGTACCGCTCCAGCGGGAAGGTAAACAGCGTTTCTGTGCACTGCTCTGGTTCGCCACAAGCGAATTAGTCATGCTGGCCACATGACCTGGAAGCTGTATGCTGGCTCCCTCGGCCAATAAAGCAAGATGAGAGCCGCAACCCCAGAGTCGGCCACAACTGAACCTAATGGTCAGGGGTCCCTTTACCTTTACCTAAGTTATGCACATAATAGACCAACTGGAATTATTTGGATCTTGGTTAGTCCTGCCCATTAATTCCAGTAGGTCTACTCTGAATAAAACTTACTTGTATACAACCCACTATCATCAACATCCTTTTGTGATCCTTACATAATATCTGCCAGCAAGGATCGTTTATAGTTGGTCATTATACCCATAACTGCAGATGTGGGTAGGTGGGGCTGAGAGATAGGAGGGTGTGTGTGGGAGAGAGAGAGACAGAGGGTGTGTGTTTGTCTTAAAGTTGTATAGCAGTTAAATCCAAGAGGTATGTAGGCTTTGTATAAATTGCTTTCAGATATAAAATCTCATGTATGCTTCATTATGGTGTAAATCCATTCTCATTCTGTGAGCTTTTCAAACCAATTTTCCTAATGATCCAGTAAAACATAGTGGTCTGTGATGGAAATGGCTTATGGCCTTCAGCTTTTATTTAAATGGTGGTAATTGGGTGATTGTTGCTTTCCAATTATTTTGATATAGCTGCTGTATTTAACATTCAATTGCATCTTTTGTTGGCCTCTCAGCTAACCTAAATCTTGGGTTCCTTTAGAGCTGTCAAATTAAAAGGTTTATCTGTTGCCATAGCTTAATTTCTCAAAGAGGTCTGTTACTTTTCTCTTTTGATATCCCTGTAATAAGCTTTTATTGGTTTCGGTTCAGGCTGTGCTCTGTGATGGAGTGTCCCAAGGAGATGACAGCTTGTTAATTTTCTGCTTCTTTCTTTCCTTTTTTAAAAGACAGCAAAACCTGAAGAGTTCTTCTGTCAACCTTAAGAGAAGGTTTAGATTGTAGAGTTGGAAGGGCCACCAAGGGTAATCTAGTCCAACCCCCTGCAAGGCAGGAATCTCAACTAAAGCAGCCATGACAGATAGCCATCCAACCTTCTTAAAACCCTCCAAGGAAAAAGAGTCCTCAGCCTCCCGAGGGAGCCTGTTCCACTGTCAAATAGGTCTTACTGTCAGGAAGTTCTTCCTAATAATAATAATAATAATAATAATAATAATAATAATAATTTATTATTTATACCCCGCCCATCTGGCTGGGCCTCCCCAGCCACTCTGGGCGGCTTCCATAGAAAGCAAAAATACAATAAAATATCACACGTTAAAAACTTCCCTGAACAGGGCTGCCTTAAGATGTCTTCTGAATGTCAGGTAGTTGTTAATCGCTTTGACATCTGCTGGAAGGGTGTTCCACAGGGCGGGCGCCACTACCGAGAAGGCCCTCTGCCTGGTTCCCTGTAGCTTTACTTCTCGCAATGAGGGAACGGCCAGAAGGCCCTCGGCGCTAGACCTCAGCGTCCGGGCAGAATGATGGGGGTGGAGACGCTCCTTCAGGTATACTGGACCGAGGCCGTTTAGGGCTTTAAAGGTCAGCACCAACACTTTGAATTGTGCTCGGAAACGTACTGGGAGCCAATGTAGGTCTTTCAAGACCGGTGTTATATGGTCTCGGCGGCCGCTCCCAATCACCAGTCTAGCTGCCGCAATGTTTAGTTAGAATCTCATTTCTTGTAACTTGAAGTCATAGGTTCGGGTCCTTGCTTCTGGAGCAGAAGAAAACAAGCCTCCTTCATCTTCCATTTGACAGCCTTCAGATATTGGAAGATGGCTTTCATATCTCCTCTGTCTCCTTTTCTAGGCTAAACATACCCAGCTCCCTCAACCATTCCTTATAAGTTTTGGTTTCCAGACCCTTGATCATCTTGGTCACCCTCCTCTGCTCATGTTCCAGCTTGTCAACATCTTCCCTAAATTGTGGTACCCAGAACTGGGCACAGTACTCCAGGTGTTGTCTGATGAAGGCAGAATACGGTTGCTCTATTACTTTCCTTAATTGGGACACTGTACTTTGGTTGATGCAACCTAGAAGAGTATTAGCTTTTTTTGCTTCTGCATCATACTGTTGATTCACTTTAAGCTTGTGGTCTACCAAGACCTGCTCAATCTTTTTCACAAGCACTGCTAGGAAGCCAGGTGTTCCCCATCTTACATTTGTGTGCCTGGTTCTTCCTGCCTAAGTGCAGAACCGCACATCTGTCCCTATTGAAATTCATTATTTTTAGTTTTGGCCCAGTTCTTCAATCTGCTAAACTCGTCTTTAATCCCAGTTCTGTCTTCTGTGGCATTAGCTACCCCTCTCAGTTTGGTGCCATCTACAGTTTTTCCCACCTGGTAGATTTTATATACTTGGATCGTCCTACTTGATATTTGTTAGGTGGGAAATGCTCCTTCAGATCAGAAGTGCTATGGAATGACTAATAAGTGCACAGAATCTGATATTTATACCTGATCTTAAGTATTTTAGTTCTATTTGCTGTCAAAGCATGTTTCTAGCTCTTCATATTAGGGGTGTTGGTGAAGATTCAGAAATCAATACTTGGCCTTCTAAAAATTGTAGTAGTCAGGGGCTTAGATGTTGTTGGCTTGCTCAACATCCTGTACAGTACTTTTATCTCTCCATCTACCCTTGTGTTTGCCATTTTCTATCTGCTCTTGCTGCCCAGCTCTGTGCTGTCTGCATTTCTTTTGTCACCCAAGAGCCCAAAAGTAATCCTTTACATGCTTGTTTAGTACATTGCTTTGAAAGAGTTGGAGGAATGGGACAACTCTTGTTCACTCCTGTTCTTCATAGATTGCTGGGCAAGCACAAGCAAGGCAGTGTTTTCTGACTAACCCTCAAGGGACAAAGCCAGCACTGTATGTTTCCATGCAAGTACAGTCTGGGGCTATGGGTAACTGGAAGAGCTCACTGATTGCACTAAAGCAAAAAGGTATTGTCTTAAAAGAATGTTTGCTTTCCACACTGGAAATTACCTGTCTGTGTGATGGTGGGGTCCAGGAGCAAAGGAAAAGTGGCTGGCAAGGACAGAGCTGCTCTTGCACATTTCACCTGCTTGTTTCCCAGCCAGACTCAGAATAATGATAAGCTTGATCAGGCCAGATGGCAGTCAAGGACAGCATTTAATAGAAGAGAGATGTCTAAATATTGCATCCAAGGTTGGGTTGTTCATTCTTTTTCCTCATTTTGTCCTGGCGCAGACGATACTGAGGGACCTCCTAAGAAGATCTTGTGTGGAAAACTGTCAGAGCAGATTGCTGTATGGATTTGCAGAGGATTAAAGTTAATTAAAGAACTCTCCCTTACTTCCATTTCCTCCTATCTGCGAGCTATTTACATGCTAATGTAGGGCCTGCCAGGGAGAATAGGAGAGGTGTCAGTGCTGGGCATATTATCATACAAGGAAACAGTAGAAACTAATGAGATATTATATATATATATATATATATATATATCCACAGCACTGTACTTTTTCCATATTTTCTGGAGTGTGTGAGCTGACTGAATATAATTCACACCATTTAGGGTTGCATCTTGCACCGCATAATAATTTATTACATTATACACAGTAGTATCTTAACACCAGCAATTTCATAAATAAAGAGAATGAAATAAAGGAGGAAAAATAATCATTTTTGAAATGCAAAACTTTTCACAAGTGATAGGCATTCTTCTTCTCCCCCCCCGCCCCAAATTTAATATCAGTTTTAATGTTTCATTTCTTTTTATCATGTAAGCTGCTTTGTGTGTCCCCGGGTAGAAAAGTGGGGTAAATATAACAAGTCAAGTCAATATGATTGCCAGACTTCCTGTTGGAACTGGACCTGCTGATCCTACCTTTGCATTAGCATCATTAATTGTAAATGCACTGGAAGTAAAGAAAGCAAAAGGAAGTGAGAGTTTTCAACTCTCTGCTGAATATTTTTTTTAATGGTTTTAAAGGGGAGATACAGGGAGGAAGATTTTTAAAAAATATGACAAGAAATAGGAGTGCTACCATCATGCATATATATGGGGTAAAATGCACGTTTGGGTTAAAGTGGGCTTTGAGTTTGAAAAGGTTGAAGATACCTGTTGCAGATGATTTGCACTTGAGCAGATTTTATCATAAACTCCAGGAGACAACTCCTCCATGTCTGGTACTGGGATTGCCTTTCCTATATCTTTGTTGCACTAGGGAAAAAGGTCCCAGTATTGCAGTGAGTTGTGTCTACATCACCTATTAGTGTGGCTTTTTTGGAAGATACTTACTTTTAAAAGAACAATCTCTTGTTTACTGTGACAGGAAAATGTCCTCTGGAGTGCTTTTGAAACTTGAAAGCCAGCTTGTAAACAAGGCAGAGATGTAGACTCCTACCTAAGGAGATTGCTTTCCAAGTATAGATAGGAACAACTGTTGTCTGAAAATTCTCAGGTCCATCTGTGCAGGTTAAAAAAAATGCATTAAGACTTTTTAAACAGATGTGGGGGAAAGAGATGAGAGAAGAACCCTGGGATTTTGGTATGTGTGCTTTTTTCTGTAGTCACTACTAAATTCTTTGCTCAGGCAGCCTAAAAAGACTTAATACAATCAGAATAACCAGTCTGAGGCTGAATTCTTCCCTGATGTGGATGCATCAAGGATCCATTTAATCCCAAGTGTCTGAAATGTGCTAAAGGAGGTGACCTGGGTCTGCTGAGGAAGCAGCATTTTTTAAGGATTTTACAGACTCAGTACTAGTTAATTTTGGAGAAAGATCTGTGTGGCCTGAAGAGAGTTTGAAATGTATTGATGGAAGAGGATAGGGAAATGTACAGGGATAGTTAAGATGAAGGTGCAAATGTATAAAGACTGTACAAAGACTTTGCATGTTATACTTCATGTATCAGTATGATGTAGAGAGGAGTGGTTGGTGTGAACAGATGGGTTCTATGAAAATGGGTCAGATACACAACTTGGATAAGTCTCCCAGAAATTTTCAGGCTTTGCAATAGGACGGAGTCCCAGCAGATATATGAACATGCAAACACACACACTCACCCATCCACTGGCTATGCCCCAAACAAAGAAACTGGTAATCTACAGGAATGCTAGGAGAAGGATTGTGTAAAGGGATCTAATTCCACTAAACTCCTGAATGGAGTTACTACTTTTCAAACTACTTGAATTGGGCTTTAGTAGGTTTTCTTCTTCTTGCCCCTCATCCCCAAACCATCCCACACTTGTTCTACATAGCAGTTGTTCTTCATAATTACTCATGCTTCAGAGTGACATGAGGCCTTTTTCAACACCTCTGTTTTATGTACAGGAACAAGACATTGAGCATTTTAAGATGAGAACAGATCAGAAATTGTCTCAAACCTACTCAGACTGTTGGCCCATCTCACTCAGTGTTATCTACACCAGGGGTGGGGAATCTTTTTCATCCCTTGTGAGGGCATGCCAGCAGTGAGAAATATTACCTCGGGTTAAGAACTTTCCTTCAGAGTGAGAACAGAAATTGTCCTCTGATGGCGCGGCGGCAGCAGGAGGCCCCATTAGCTAAAGTGGTGCTTCAGGGTAATAACAGTTTCAGGTTAAGTAAGGACCTCCGGAACGAATTAAGTACTTAACCCAAGTTACCATTGTATAGTAGACTACAGATCACCTATGCAAAAGACAGTTTCCTAACTTCCCCAACTATACATCCTTCCAGCTGGCCAAGCAAGAGGCATGTCACAGTTTAAGGTTCAAAAGCATTGGAGGAGGGCAGAGAGCAGGGCCTAGGGAGGGGCATGGCCTACGAGAGAGATCTGCAGAACTTCCCCACTCCTGGTCTACAATGATGGGCAATGGCTCCCTGCCACCGTCACAGCACTATGTGTAGATGTCACGGTTTGAATCTGAGACCTTCTGCATGTATTCTGCCATTGAGCTATTGGGCTTATTTGTGTTCTATCTCATTTATTCCAACCAAATATTAATATTTTCCTAATGGGAGTTTTTTTTCTTAATTCACTATTAGTTTTTGACAAAACCTGAGATTTTCATTTTGCCCCTTAAGCCACAGCAGGAGAGGAGGAACACCTTTGAGTTTGTGAATTACAGACGACCAATTTTCTAACTGAGTCTATTGTGAGTTACTGAATGACTGTAGGGAATGTGTGGTGGGGTATATATAATTGAGCCGGGGCCAACTGTAGGCAATTCCATTTGTTCTTCTCCTTCCCCATTGAGTAGTCTTAAGTAACAAAATTCTCTCTGTCTCATAAACTCTCCCTGCAAATTTTAATTTTTAATAAACTTTGCCCAAGTAGGATTTAAAGCTTATCTTAAAAGACATATTTAGAGTGCTGCCATGGTAAAGTGATTTGTGTGTGTGTGTGAGGGGGAAATACGTACAGCTGAAAATAGGCTATTTCTGCTTGCCTGCTCCAAACTCCGGCAAGAGTTTTCAAAACAGGATGACTTGTCAAGGCAGATGCTGTGCAAGCCCATAATTATTAATTAATAATCGGGACTTGTGGCTCTTGGACTGCCAGAGACGGATTTTGTTGCATCTGAGAGCTCTGTGGGGATGAATCAGTGAGGCAGCCAAACTGCATTGATGTGCGGCAATGGCGGGAGGGGGGAAGGGGAGGGAAGAGAGAGCAGATGCTGTTGAAACAGCAGAGATGAGTTGGAAAGGGTAATCTGGAAGCATGGTGTGGGCAGGTGTTCTATGGGTTGAAAGGAGGAGGGCCATGTTGGTGGAAAAAACGAAGCCTCTACAGCAGGCATTACAGAAGGGCAGCATGTGAGTTAGGTGCGGACATGATTCACAGTAAGTGGCTTCTCCACTTGAAAGTTCTAGGGGCCCTGCCTGGTGCTCCTGTAGGAAGCTCCAACCCAATTGTCTGCAGTGACCTTTGGTATCCACAGGTGAAGAAAGCCCACACTTAAATGGTAACATCTTTCTTTTGGATTTGTATGTAAGCATATGTATCTATCTGTAATGCTATCTCTGATCAAGTGCATGCACTCCTTAGCTATTGTGCTCCAACTGGTAGGTGGTATCCCTTGATTATAGACTATAACTATTTCTAGTTCTGTGGTCTTTGTGAACATAGAGGCTGGACATCCATGTGTTAAAGTACGACTGACCAGCCCCTACACCACTGCTGCCACATAGGCACAGAAAGCTGGATAGTGTGTATGTGTCATGTCTCTGAATGGGATGCTAAGGGCCTTCTCCCTGTCCAAATTTCACTCTGGATTTTGGAATTTCAAATTATTGGATCTTCAGTGCATTAGCAACCTACCATTCTTCTTCTACTCCGATTTCCTGGCTTTGTTCAGGCGGTACATGGGCGGTTTGTAAATGGTTACCAGTGCACATGAGGGCACGTGGACATTGATTAAATTACCACACACACACAAGAAATATTGATGTGATAGCGCAGTTGCATTAAGATCCCCATTTTGTGTGCAGTTTTAATCAAGAGTGCATTGTTAATGTGTAAGTAGGGAATACACATGAACTGAATACTGCTCATGTTCTGATTCCAAAATTATTTTTAGGACTTCTCCAAATTAAAACAGAAGGCAGGCAGAATGTGATGCAGAGTACAGCCAACCCATGGAACAATAATGAAGTGAAATAGAGGACATCAGCACATTCCTAATTTGTGGCATGTTGGACATCTGACTCCCATCAGCCCCGGCCAACATGGCCAAAGGCCAGGGATCATGGAAGTTGGAATCCAATGACATCTGGAAGGCACCAGGTTAGAGAAGGTTGGTCCAGAGGCAAAAACAGCCTTGAGGCATGAGATGGCATGCACATACTGTACTGTACATTGCAATAGTGCTGTCAAATAGTTGTGTCACATCTTTGCCAAAATGTTGACCACCATTGTCCTAAATGAGGTACCAATTTATTAATGCAGTGCGAGGTACAATACATCAAACTGGAAGAGTGAAGAGGGGAAAGAGTGAGTTATTGTGTTCTGTTCCTGGCCTGAGTGAGGAGAGTCTAAAAATGTTACAACTGCTGAGGGTATAAACAGGACATTCCACAAATCTGCTGGTTATCAGCAGCTATGAGAGAGCCTGTAATGCATTCAAAATAATTAACCTTAAGTGCATGAATGGCAAAGGGAAAATTTAGTGTATCTGTTTAAAATATTGTTGAAATGATTCTGGCAATTTATTATCTAGCAGCTCACTCTGTGTTTTGTTCTGCCAGCAGTTAATCATGGACAGTATAGCTCCCAAACAGAAGTTCTTGGTTAGTTCTGCGGAAGAGATGAGAAGACAGCCTGTTATTAGGACAGGTGGTCTAAAGTTCTAAGCCTGGGACAATCAACATGGTGTCTCCCCCCCCCCCCCCATGTTGTTTGGCTATAATTTCTTTGAGCCCCAGCAAGCATGGCCAGTTGTCAAAGATGATGGGACTTGCAGTCCAGGAACATTAAGAGGGCACCATGTTGGCTACTACTACTCCCAAGTTTTATTACACAATGGGTGAAGTGCATTTATATCTTCTCCTATGTTTTCCCCCTCATAGACTACCTGGAACACTAGCTTGTCTAGGCATCTACTTTGAATACTGATTAGGGAGGTGTATGTGAGAGACATCTAGTCTCATACACCTTCCAGGCACATGATTATTCTTGAGGGGCATCTGTATTAAGAGGTTAGAACACTAGCTACAATAAACATTCTTACACACACCTTTCTGCAATTCCTTCTTGAATTGTATCCAAGAGCCTTTTAACCTTTTTATATCATGAACCACCCTGATATCTGGTGGTCTATAAATCAAATCAAATCAAATCAAATCAAATCAAATCAATAAATAAAAACATTGCTGTGAATCAGGCAACCCCCCTGCAATTAAAAATTCCCCCCTTCCCTCCACTGAAAGCGGCAATGTTGCCCCAAATACAGTTCTCTTTCTTTCCAAGTAATTTTAATTCATTGGTTTTTTTTAAAAAATGTATCTTTAAACTATATGTTTTATTGGAAGCTATAACTATTGCCTTTTCTATTTGTCTTTTGTTCTTATTCATCAGGGAACACTGTAAAGGAAAATCCAGTAGCAGTTCTTCGCAGAATGATTTAAAGTGTTTTCTGCTTTCCCCCATTCCATCTCTCCCTTCCCCAGTAAATTGCAATAGCTTGAATGAGAGACTATGGTATGGTATAGTTTAAGAAGCGGGGAAAGATATATTAAAATATTAGTCATAATATGGCAGACTGATACAGTCCACATAACTGGGAGTTACACAATCCCAAGGAGAGGCAAGTGACATGCACTTCTCTGGTAAGAAGTGATCCTCCTGAGACAGGAAAGGCTGCATGTTTAGAAGGGATTTTTAAGCAGATGGGAACTTACTGCAAAGTGAAGTTATGTGTTGGGGGGGAAAGGGTGGAATGGCCACACAGCCTCTTATAGCCTTGAAAGTAGGTCCACAATAGCTAGTTACCATCATTGTAAAGAAATTATACAGTGGTACCTCAGGTTAAGAACTTAATTCGTTCCGGAGGTCCGTTCTTAACCTGAAACTCTTCTTAACCTGAAGCACCATTTTAGCTAATGGGGGCTCCTGCCGCTGCTGCTGTTGCTGCGCCGCTGCCCGATTTCTGTTCTCATCCTGAAGCAAAGTTATTAACCCGAGTTACTATTTCTGGGTTAGCAGAGTCTGTAACCTGAAGCGTCTGTAATCCGAAGAGTCTGTAACCCGAGGTACCACTGTATTTGCTTTTTTGATAGACTATCAACCACAAAACTGAACAGTTACATGGAAAGGTAGAAAAACAAAAACAGGATAAATTGAGATGAATTGAGATGTGGTTCTTCACTTGGTTCTCTGTAGCATTTCCTGGCTGGCTCACTTGCCACCCAACAAACTAGGATGACCGTTTTTTTGTGGCCTAGGAACTTAATGATGGCAGTAGATGAAGTAATTGAGATTTTGTTTAGTATCATGTATTTAGACACATCTGCCTTTAATCTATGATGCCCTTTACATTGCCTATTATGGGAGCTTCTAAGACTCAAGAAAAAAAATGGAAATAAGCAAACTCCTGTTCTCCTAGATCAGAGCTTTCCAAACTGTGTGTTGTGATACGTTAGTGTGTCAGCTGCAGTGTGTTAGGTATGTTGCACGAACAGTCTCTGTGCTCCTCCTGGGGCTGAAAAAAGTTAGTTTAACCTCCAGTTTGCTAGTAAAACTGAATTACTGTGTCATGAAATGATGCATGTCCGAAAAGTAAGTCACCAACTTGAAAAGTTTGGAAAGCTCTGTCCTAGATAATGTTATTGACATTCCTCTGGTCAACAGAGACACCTGTAAGAAGGTTTGTGATGCAAACTGAGTTAACTTTTCCTGTTAATGACTTTCAATCTCCGATAATTTTTGCCCATACTAAACACTGCACATTGTGGAACAAATACCATTATCTTATGTTTAAAGATTGAATCTAAATCTTTTAAATTCTCTGGAATGTGTGTTAATGTGAGAATTTATAAGGGTGGAAGTTTTGTCCAAAATATCTGAAGGGTACCAGGTTGTTGAAGGGTGTGCTGGCGAGTGAAAGAGTAGACCATCACTAACATCAGCATTAGGTCTTTCTGGGACTCAGTCCTCTGAGCATGTTTCATGATGCCATTTCATGTTGCATGAAGAGTGAGTCCTGATTTCTATACAATAGTTTTCCTCCTGCAGACGGTGAACATCTAGTTTAAGAAACTTCTCACCAGTCCTCTAGTGATTGATTCCTAGGACTGATGTATTCAGCAGGTAGATGAAAAGTATGGTGGTTTGGGAAGAGCACTGAGATAAGTGTAGGATAAAAGGGTGAATGGGAACATTTATTGCAAAAACAATTGCTTCTCCATTTGAAGTTTGCCTTGAGTTCTAAAGTGATTGTGAGGTTCAGAATAGCTTTGGGAAGAAAATTCCCCATGTGGGGATCCTTGTATCTCCAACCCCCCCCCCCCCGCCCATGCACAAACCCATGTCAATCTGCCAGAGTCTTGCAGTAGCAATCCTCTCTGGTACCATGGCTTGCTTCCCATCTTTCTCTTTCTCAGGGCTTTAAGCCACCGGGGCGTGTGCATTTCAGTGTTAATTTGTCCCAGTTCGCAGCAACAGCATCATTAGTGGAATAATGTGGCTGCTGTAATTACTGTGGGATTTGTATGCAGCAGCGCACTATTTCATTGTGGCAACCCTTACTCTTTAATCTGCATGGGCCATCTGGTTTATTTCTTAACTAAAAGTTGTGTGTTTCATTGCTGTTGCGGTAAGAACGGTTACTCAAGCAGAAAAGAGCACCACCACCCGTTTGATAGGCCTTTCTCATTTTCTGAGTAAGACTGCTTCTGGTTAATGCTGTGCAGCTGAGTTGTGCCTGTGTCTGGCCATTGCTTCTGTTTCAGTGACATTTTGAAAGTGTGTGATTGAGTTTCAGCATGTTTGGCAGTGGTTTATAGATACCTGAGAAAGTGCTTCTAGATGTTAGGGAAAAGTACAAGTGAACTCTGTCATTTTACCTTAAGCTCCTACCTCATCATAGAGCCATTAAAGTGGTGTACTGTACTATGGGACGCAGGTGGCGCTGTGGGTTAAAGCCTCAGCGCCTAGGACTTGCCGATCGAAAGGTCAGCAGTTCGAATCCCTGCGGCGGGGTGCGCTCCCGCTGCTCGGTCCCAGCGCCTGCCAACCTAGCAGTTCGAAAGCACCTCCGGGTGCAAGTAGATAAATAGGGACCGCTTACCAGCGGGAAGGTAAACGGCGTTTCCGTGTGCGGCTCTGGCTCGCCAGAGCAGCGATGTCACGCTGGCCACGTGACCCGGAAGTGTCTCCGGACAGCGCTGGCCCCTGGCCTCTTAAGTGAGATGGGCGCACAACCCCAGAGTCTGTCAAGACTGGCCCGTACGGGCAGGGGTACCTTTACCTTTACCTTTACTGTACTATGAAACATCAAAATGAAGTTAAGAATTAATTTAAATAATATACATTATTATATTAAGCCCAAGAACCACAAGTTACATGGCTAGTTGTAGTACTTGTAATATTCTTTTTATTTTAAAACTTTAATAATTTTTGTGGGGGCATATAAATAAAACTGAAAATAAGAACACATAATATAAACTTGGAATGCAAAATACGTGTACGTAGATGATTATAAGAAACCACAATACTACAAAATAATTGCATCATATAACAAAACATATTCCTTAAAAGAAGATACACCCACACCAGTGCAGTTTATTCTTGTTCTATAATAGTACTGGTAAATATTATTGAACTGAATCCAGACACTCGTTTCAAAAATGCCTCCTTATAATTCCTACCTTTATTCTATAAATCTGGTCTGAAATCTTGATCATCGCACCCAAGTACCATGGAGGGTTAAGCTGCTCAACTCTATATCATTTCATGGGGGCTTGTGTGGTATACACCTGGTTCCCCTGGGTTTTAAAATATGCAGATTTTACCTCCAGTAGCACCCCTCCCCCCCAAAAAAAATCACTGCCATCTTGCATTTGTGCTGTCCATGTGCTACATGACTAATAAATGCACCTGGCAGATCCTGTGAGCCTGCTTGTCGATCCTGCTGAATCTGAGAAAAGTAGGATCAATAGCACTCTAAATGTAGCTGTCAGAGCCAGGAATGTCTGGCCAGTGATGGGCCCGTTTGCTTGGAGCAGCTGGTTATGTGTAATTCTGAAATGGCAGGGCAGTAGCCAGAAAAGATGAGAGGATTACTCTGGAGTAACAGCCTTGAACAGATAAATGTGACCCTTCATGCATCTTATTGTACTGTATTAGAGAAGTGCAAGGGGAATGGAGCCAGCATGTTCTCGTCTGATAGCATGGGAGTAATGTCTGTTCTATATAGCGTATTCATGAGGAGTGGAGTGCTGGTCTCTCAGCTGGATGCTTCTGTTGAATAATCACAGCTGTCTAGTTCGCTTGATACATAGTATTTCTCTGTATTACTTGTTTGGAAAATAAACTTTGAAAGTCTTGATAGTTGATTTTAGAATCTGTTTGTTTATCCACATGTGGCTCTGAAGCAGATGTTTTGCCACAGGCAAGCTCTTTGTTTCCTCATGGCTTTGCATGAGCTCTGGTTGCATCTTGGGTCCTGAAATGCGCATCCACAGATCACAGCTCGCTCCCCCCTGAAAAAAGCTGCAGAGCCCTGAACTGCTTTTAAAAAATACATTTCTTCCCAGCAGCCCTCAGTCTTTTCTTTGCAGTAGGGCAGGAAGTCTCCTTTTCATTAGTAATGACCCATATTCGCCGGTTGCTAATTTATTCATATCTCCAGTGTTCCTGTAGTATATTGAGTAGGAATTGTTGAACACCAAGCTGTTGAGCTTGGACTCCACACACATTATGGACTATTGTCATGTAATCTCTGTGTTCATTTGATGGCAAACCCTATTTCAAGCCATACATACTGTATTTTTCGCCCCATAGGGCGCACCGGCCCATAGGGCGCACCTAGTTTTTTTGGGGTGGGGGAAATAAAGAAAAAAAATTTATTCCCCCCCCCAGGCGCGGGGCTGGGGCAGGGGAAGCCCAAGCTTCCCCTGACCCCAGCCCCCAGAACAGGCTGCTATCCGCAAGCCTAGGGAGCCCGGCGGGAAGTCGCGCCGGGCTCCCTAGCGTTGCGGAGAGCTGCGCGAAGCTTCGGCACACTCTTCAGCCCGCCCCAGGCTTCGGAATGCAGGCAGCTCTGCGCATCCCTTGGGGTTCCACAGAGCTTCCTGAAGCCTGGAGAGCGAGAGGGGTCGGTGCGGACCGACCCCTCTCACTCTCCAGGCTTCAGCGAAAGCCTGCATTCGCCCCATAGGATGCACACACATTTCCCTTTCATTTTTGGAGGGGAAAAAGTGCGTCCTATAGGGCGAAAAATACAGTACATTTCTGTGGCAGGTGGGAGGAAAAAAAAAGATGATCTGGATGGTTTAGGAGCCCACACTTGTTATGTTGGAAATTTGCAAAAACAAAACCTGTGACTGTAAGAGAATTTGCAGCTACTATATTTTTAATGCCTCAAACAATGATAGTAACGATGTTGTGAACACATCAAATAATCTCCTTAGGGGAGGGGGGAAGTAAAGGGATTTGTTCTTTTGCCATGCATAGGCAGTGCTGAATCCTATTTAAATAGTTTAAAATGCCTGAGGAGTGTATCTGATTATGGATCAAATGTGAAGACCTCCGCTATGAAGTTCACTAGGTGAACTTGAATCTAGTCACTGTTTTTCAGCCCAGCCTACCTCACAGGGTAGTTGTGAGGATAAAGTGAGGAGAGGGAGAACCATGCTTATTACCTCGAGCTCATTGGAAGAAGGTGGGATATAAATGTAAAATAAAGATCTCGTTCATGCATTATGTTCCTGAGTTAAATTCTTCCCTGAAATTAATGACTGTGTGTTTTAAAATATGTTTCACAATATTTTAACCTGCCAAGAACCTTAACTGCGGGGGAAGTCCATTTTGAAATAGACACAAAGGTTGGGCAGCAGAATATAGATCATGTAAGTGTGATTATTGGAGTAGACTTACATTTGTTCTAATTTTCTTTCTACTCCATTTTCTCTGAGCCGATATTTTTTGTTATTTTAGCATTAAATGAGTTAATATTGACTCTGCAGGCTTTATGAACAATTTGGGGTGAGTGCTGAGGGAATCCTATTATGGAGGTCTTTGTGAGACCAAGCATCAATAATTGGCTAATTTTGAAATGCCAGTGCCTCTTGGAAATTAAGTTGTATTGGAAAATGATTGTGCTAAACAACTGAGTAACACTTACTCATTTTTTTCTTGTTCTGCTTCCAGGTGGAAGGTTTCAGAGTAGGGATTCAGCACACTGATTGAGAAACTCAGATTTTGATGATCTCCAAACTGATCCCCATTTAACCCAAATTATAGATCAGGGAAACACACTTAATTGCTTGTCCTTTCCCCCCCCCCCCACTTTCAGTTTAGGACAAAAGCTGAGAGTGTGTAGTCAGAAGATTAATTTCTTGTTCATATTAAATGAGATGCTGTATTTCTGCCATCTTGTAGAATTCTCCCTTTCTACCTGTACTGTCTGCCTAAATTGGTCTAATATAGCAATCTCACTGATAAGAACTAAGCTGATGGGTTTCATTTTCATGTGATCTTAACACATCTGATTGATAAACATATCCAACTAGCAAATCAGGATCTGGAGTTGTCCATGGTGGGTGTTGGAATACTGGATCAGCAAAAGAGATCTCTGAACACACCCAGTATTCAGATAATTTCTAGGCCAGCATCATCATCATTTTTTACACATTTTTATGACCTGGAGAGGGAAAGAACATCTGATTGTTCTGAGTGCTGCAGACATTCCTGTGGGGAAGGTTCGGTCTGTTCATTTTGTGTACATCCAGTGTACTGTGATGCACTCAGTAATGTTATCACATGGAGGTGGGCATTCTGCCAGCCTTTTTCCTCAGTTCAGCGTGTCTGGCTTCTGCTTGCACCTCACATATGGGATGGTAGGCAGGGAGAGTTGCTGTTTTTTTCTGTAGTTCTCGTCTATAAACAACCCCTTCCCCCAAATGTTAAGTTGCTGTTCTACACTGTTTTTCAACCTCCCTTGTTCTTGCGACATAGTTTTACATTACATGAGGCAGATGGCCTATGAGGCTCATTTCTTGCGTGGATCTCTGGGGCCATTATTGTGGTTCAAGGAGTTCTTATTCAGCTAGCCAGTCTGGAGGGTGGGATAACCCTTCCCCCTGGAAGAGGACAGAAGACTCTGAATTCTGCCTTTTTCAGTTCAAAGTAGAAACTACCCCAGTGAGAGGAATGCTACCCACCCCGCCCCCCAAGAAAACTGGGAACAGAAATCCTCTTTTTCTTCTTAGATTGCAGACTCACCTAACTGTGTTATCTTGGCAAAGACTATACAAGTTGACTTTATCAAATAATTGAATACTAGGTGCAACCAGTAGTACAAAGTTATGCCCTGGGAGTATTTTAGTGCTTGAACAAGATACACTTCTACTGTGTCAATCTACGTTGAGGTCTCCATTTACAAAATTGTTGTATGAATCATCATTCTCCACATTGACCATGGGAGAATGCATACATACACAATTTATATGAATTATTTCTGGTTTTTATTTTATTTTATTTTATTTTAGCTGGGCACATATCCAAAACTTTACCAGAATGAGTGGTAGTAATTAAAGTGGCATTCAGCAGCATCTGTTATGTATGAATTTGTCTCCGCTACTGTAGGTCCCATAGCTCTGCTATTAATTTATTTATTTCATAAAATGTATACACTGCTTGATTGTAAAAAAAAACAAAAAAGATCAACTCCAAAAACCTCAAACAGTTTACAAAAGATAAAACAGGAAAATCAAGGGGAAAAAATACAACCCTACTTTTAACCATACAAAAGTTAAAGTACTTGCATAGATTAAAATTACCTCAACTTTCTAATCATCTTTGTAAGCTTGTCTAATCAGAAATGTTTTTAGCAGGCACTGAAATGAGTGCACTGAAGGTGCCTGCTAAAATTTAGTTGAATGCACAATACAAGAAAACAGTGGGTATGAGTGCTTATAATTTTGCATTATGTTTTTAATTAAAACCAGGCCTGGTTGCTTTGTTTTTATACTTTTCCATTGTAATGCCCTGAAGGATTTTAAAATGGTACATGTTCATGCAAATATTTTCTCCTTTCTTCTTCGCCTAAATTTATTTTTCCACTTATTTTAACAAAGCTTCACTTTCAGCCTGGTTACAGTGGTGGCTGGCAGGAAGTGCATTGGCACTGTTGTTGGGTGAGCTTGACCATAGTACTAAAGGGGTCATGTGGCTGACTTTTCTGTGGATTTCCTTGGTGCAGGAATAATTCGTTTCTCAAAACACATGCAAATTGATTAGAATTAGTGATGCCCTTGGAAGGCGGTCATTATGCTTGGGATGGCTCCTCTCACTGGCTGTGCAGGCAGTCATTGATTAGATGAGCTCATCTGTGGGGGTGTCAAGATACTTGTGTCGCTGGAGCATTGGAACACTTTCACCAGAAGGCATTCACATGTCTAAATAGAACTTACATATGGCTAGGCAACAGTCAGCGCTGGATGGGATGGAGATTGCTCTTCACTGACATTCTGAAGCCTTTGCTCATGCAGAGATTGTACAACTGTGACCCTGCCTGGAAAGTAGCCAGTGGCTCAAGTCTTCTGTGTGAAGAGCAGGGGAACTCAGCCTGGAGCCGAATGTACCTTCCCAGCCTTCTCTGTCTGCCCCTTAGGAATCTCCTCTGCCACACTTCCTTTCCCTATACTGCATCCCTCACCATCACTACTTTTCCTGAGTGGTTTTGCCTGGCTGGAATAAGGTAGTGCTTCTTGGTTGCCTGATTGGAGAGGGGTGTGCATGTATGGATATAAACTAGCCTGTTGCACAAAGGTACAATTTACATTTGTTGTCTTATCCAGTGTTGCCTCTGGCTCCACCCATCACTGTCATGGCCCCCAGAAAGTTGCCTAGATGGGAATGTGGCCCTCAGACTAAAGGTGCCTGACTCTTTTTTCATTCAATATGAAGTAGTTCTTTTAAAGTTTTGTTGGAGTTTTTAAAGTCCGCTTCTGTTCCTGTTCCTTGTGTGGATAATAGCACCTCTTTCTTGATCTTCTTCCACAGCAGGTTAGATAGCAATACCTGGCCAACTGAAGATGTTTCATAGACTTCAGACTTTTGTGATCTGCTTTGTTTTTTATTAGAACTATGAGAACCACCAACCAGGGTCAGGTGTAAAAGATGAGCACTTTGAATTAAAGAATTCTGAGCTCAGGAGGTTGTTTTGAGTACCAAAACGGAACTGAGCACATAGTCCTTCCACGCACAAATCCAGTCCTGATTTCTCCCCCACCCTCTGCCTCTTCATTTCAGTGGTGGAAGCGATGAGCCATTTTGTTGTTGCCTCTGTTAAAAATAAGGAGTGGGAAATCTTTGCTGATCTACTCTTAAGTCTTCAAGAGTTCCTGTTCTATCTATCCCACATTCCTACTATAGAAGGGTAGGGAGAGAGAGACTACAGAACTTTGATTTATTGTGGACTCTGGAAGAAGAATGGAGCTTAATGGCAGCATTTATAAAACAAATTCCCCTTAGCCAGGCAAGCTTTTTAAAGATGGATATGTTAAATTATAGGGAGGGTGTGTGTTTTAAAATAAATTGGCCTATTTTGTTCGTAGGCATATGATTCCCCCCCCTGACCATTATGTTCTCTCTCTTTCTCTTAAACTGGGTACATTGAATGTAAATAACTCATCTGTCACCACTTCCTGTTGAAAAGCTATTATGCTTTAAGGGTTGTTGTAGCAGAGATCAGGTCCTACTTCAGAGGATGCAAAGGTGGGCTCACATCCCAAGTGGCTAAGAGTGATAACTCTGAGATGTCTGTGCCACTTGGATCAGATAGACTACCTGACCGGGGAGGTGGGGGGATAAGGAAGGGGGGAGTTTGATCGAAAGAGTCTATTTTTAAATTAAAGTCCCAGTGTAAACAGAATTAGCTTATGCCAAAGAGGAACTTGATATGTGTGGGAGAAGAAACAAATGGGGTAGACAGGTCTGAATGACTAATAAAGGTAGGAGTTAATGGAACAAAACACAGTACATTAACTTTATTTCTCACATCAGTGTGGGTAACATTAAAAGAAAAAAAAGTCTTCCCTGAAAAGCACACATACAGCTGAAGCCAGAGAACTATAGGAATGGATTTTTTTGAAGAAGCAACAGAATCTTGTAGCGTATAGGATGTGTCACATTTCATGTTGCTGCATTCCGTTGCAAGGCCCTATATTATATAACAAAGTTTCCTTTACTTTGGGGAAAGACATTCCACAGACTGACTTAACAAGGAGAGCACCCTGCTTCCTTCTGCTGTCTGACATCTTGGGGATGTAACAGCTTTAACATCCGCTTGATACAAGACTCCTAACTGAAGAGTTCGGTGGTTTCTCATCCTTTTTTGGTTGGAGAACCCCTGTAGCATGTTATGATATCCTGCAGAACTCCTCTTATTCCTCACCCCCAAAGTAAAACAAATCAAGTAAATTGGTGGTAAGTAACCTAAATAAAAGGGACGCAGGTGGCGCTGTGGGTTAAAGCCTCAGCGCCTAGGACTTGCCGATCGAAAGGTCGGCGGTTCGAATCCCTGCGGCGGGGTGCGCTCCCGCTGCTCGGTCCCAGCGCCTGCCAACCTAGCAGTTCGAAAGCACCTCCGGGTGCAAGTAGATAAATAGGGACCGCTTACCAGCGGGAAGGTAAACGGCGTTTCCGTGTGCAGCTCTGGCTCGCCAGAGCAGCGATGTCACGCTGGCCACGTGACCCGGAAGTGTCTCCGGACAGCGCTGGCCCCTGGCCTCTTAAGTGAGATGGGCGCACAACCCCAGAGTCTGTCAAGACTGGCCCGTACGGGCAGGGGTACCTTTACCTTTACCTTTAACCTAAATAAAATATACACCGCTTGTTTTGTTGTAACACTCACAAAGGCTGGTTTGAACATTTAGCATTGAAAGGTTGAGGGCCACAAGAGGCATTATGGGACTAGATATGACCATGTACTACTCATGAAGTGGAGGTTGTTTATCAGTGGGAGAGGGGGAAATGGGTTCTTGTTATAAAACTCCACAGAATCCCTAAGAGATATCTGTGGAACTGTGGTTGAAAAATGCTGTTGACATTCCCCTCTCTGTTTTTAGCAGGCTTCTCATCTTTGGACCACAACTCTTCTCCTGCTGTCTCCTGTGACTGGTGGCCACTTAGGGACTTTATGAGCTAGTTGGGAGGAATATATGATTGTATTTATTTAAGCATTTTTGTCCCACCTTTCATGTGATACCCCCAGGTGGTACCCCAAGGTATAAACATATTAAGCAGTATAATACAGTAAAAATCCACACAACGATCAAACATATCAGTTATCTTGGGCAAAATAAAACATGATACCATATACTGGAATAAAACATCAGCAAAAGTTGGGAAGCAGAGGGATGTCTACATGAGGCACCAACATTGCAGTAGAGTTGGCGTCTGCCTTACTGAAGGGGGAAATTGTTCTATAGGGTGGGTGCCACCACAGAGAAGGCCTTCCTCTTGGTTACTGCCAAGTCCACCTCTCTGAAATCTGGCACAACCAAGAAGGCCACCTTAGCTAATCATAATGAATATTTCCCATTTTATTTAGGACAGTCACTCAGGAATACCAGGATGTGCTGCAGATATTATTTTTTAAAGCAGTTTTACCATCTAGTCTCTTGTTGAAAATCTCTCATTTGGGCTAATTGGACTTGGTAATCTGAAACAGGGAGGTGGGGGAGAAAATTATTTTCTTGATTTCCTACTAATGAAACCATCTATTAATATTCTCTTTAAATCATTGTTAATTAAGCAAAATGCAAGTTTAATGCTAGGAACAGGACTGCTTCACACTGTGAAACAGGCACTGGGTGGAAAATAGTTTTACAGTTGTTCTTTCCAAAGTGGTGCTTTAGGCTTCTGCGTCTGCTGAAGTCAGAGAGCAAGTGAGCTGTGTGTGTTTGTTTTTGGATTAATAGTTGAAGTTCACTCATGTGGAAATAAAGCAGATTTAACTGTGACTAGAATTTGTCATTAAAAAGTCATTATGGAAGCCGACCAGTAAAGTTCCTTCTCTTTTACCATTAATGACAAAACAATCTTTCTCTTAACAAAAAAAAAAAAAAAAAAGGAAAAGAGGAAAACACTATATTTTCACTTGGAAAATGGTGCAGAAGACATAATATAATTGAACTGTGGTGAAGTGAGTCAGTTTGGGAGATTTATTGATCAATAATGTAGACAATTACAGCTTGTTTATAAAAGGAAAAGCCCCTCCTTGGCCCTGGAAACAACACTGAGACTTTAATAATGATAACTCTGGCATCTAGCTTCAACCGATAAAAGTCAATTGGAAGATATAGGATTTCAATAAAATTATGACACTAGATAAACCTGCCCCAGGAACACATTTTCCCTGGGCATCTGACTTTAGTTAGATTTGTAACTTCAATTTTGTTTTCATTGATTGTGTGTGTGTGCCCGTGTGCATGTGTGTTAGTGTTACAACTAATTAGAAAGTCACTGTCAAATAGCACATGTCTTTGAAGTATTTAAATGCAGATCCAAGAATAGGGGCAAGATTCAGTTAAAAGACTAGGTGACTGTGTTTGATAGGTATAAAATTATGAAACAAACAGAAATACATGGCACTTTGTTACGGGATGGGCAAGGGTGGGGAGTGTTATGTATATCACTTTGAGAAATCTTTTTTAAAAAAGGATTTGGGAGCAATAGTTGATTTTTATAACTTACTGCTTCTCCTTTTGATAGAAAACACATATAGGTGACTTGTGGAAGGGTTGTAGGTAAGTTGTAGAGCACCTGAATTTCACGCAGGTGGTCCCAAGCCAATCCCTGGCACTTGTGCTTGAAAACCTGCAGAGCTGCTTCTAGTCAGTGTAGACGGTTCTAAGCTAGATACTGGCTTTTCGAAGAGTGCAAGGAGACGAGAGAAGGAGAACCTTCTTCTTCCAACCTCACCCAAAGTGGAAGGGTCAAAGGGCTCCACATGCATGCTGTCAGCAAACTTTTGCAGGAGAGAAGAGCATCCAGCCAGGGCTAGGAGGCTGAAGGGAAATAAGTGCCATCTTAATCCAAACTTGACACCCGTATTCACCACATCCTGTTGGCTCTACATTGTTATGGAGGATGGTGTGGTCTGTGCTGTTCTATCAAGGGTCTGATGAATGAATGGGGTGCTGTGCCGAAAGAGGTGCTGTCATGAGAAGGATGCTTGGAAAGGTGGCTAACCTGGTGCTTTGAGCCCTGCCCGCCCAAAGTGTGCCTGTTTTTAAAATATTTTATTTGTTTATTTAGAATAATTTAGAAGCTTCTTAATCAAATAAGCCATAAGCAGTGTACATGAAACTAAAACAATTATAAATATAGAAATAAGATTAGCATTAAAAAATAAATAAAAACCAGGATTATATACCATATTTATCTGTCTATAAGACGCCCCCATGTATAAGACGCCTCCTATTTTGGGGACTCCGATTTAAGGAAATGGGGGGAGATGGCTCCATGTAAAAAACACCCCTAAATATTGGACATTAATTTTTAGGAAAAAACCTAGTCTTATACACAGAAAAATACGGTAATTTTTGTAGATGCCTTCATAAGCTTACTGAAACAGAAAAGCTTTAACAGGCATCTGGAGCAGCATAATGAGGGTCCCTGTCTAATATCAGTAGGCAAGGCACAGGTGTTGCCACACTGGAAGATTGACTTCTCACAGATGGTACTTGCAAGAGTTCAAGTTCTACAGACTGAATCAATTTTCTTAAGGTTACCTGGTCCCAAATTGATAAGGGCTTTATATACAAATAATAAGTAGCCAGTGGTAGAACTGAGGAGTTGCACCACAGCTTTCTGTGTAGCTTTTGGGCCAACTGCAGGGGAAGCTCCATGTGGAATGTATTGCAGTAATACAATCTTGAAGTTATGAACACCTGGACTTACATAAGACCAAAGGCTTGTCTAGTCCAGCATCTTTCCTCACAGTGACCAAGCGAATCGGAAACCCGCAAGCAGGGCATGAGCACACCAACACCCTTTCTGATGCCTTTTGCTGTGCTTTTATTTTAGAGTGTCACCTTCAGGTTAATTGCAGCAATCCATGACCCTTATAGGACCCCTTCCCTTTTTTAATCAGAATCCCAATTTTCATCTGGTTGCTAAGAGACATCTAGAGAAGCAGGTTTTGGACTGCTAGTTTGAGAGAGCAGCACTAGCTAGCATGGAGTTGTACCTCAATAACACTTGAACATTTGTATCAAATCAAAAGTTAGCCAAGAGACATTACACCGTAAATGAATGATAGCCCTTTTATTTGTTTGATAGCTTATAATAAAGGCTTGTCAATTCCTCCAAGTGTCTGCAAAGGGGCTATCAAGTATTTGATTTCAGAAAACAATATATTTTGAATATATCCCTGAAGCCTGCAGGCTTGAGATCTTATGGTATAATCAGGAGTTGGTAGGTGCCCACACTAAGCAGGCCATGTTGAACTGCCTTCCCTATGCATAGCTTCCTTTTTGCCAACACTTTGAAGCAAAGGGAGTAGTTGGTGATGCCATTTCGTCTAGTCCACTGTGAAAGGCGTCTCCTTTCCTGTCCTCCTTCATTAACTCAGTTTCTCTAGCTCGAAGCTGTCCTTTGGTTCCACTGATGAGCCATCTCCAGCATTTCCAGATTGACCTTTCCATACCAAGAGTGTTTTGAACACATCAGCAACATTCTAGCAGGTATTCCCACCTTGCTTTTCACACCGCCTCAAGTTTATATGCTCTTCCTCAGCCTTTCTCAGACACCAGGCTATTAAGCACCTGACATTTTGACAGCCAAGTTGGAGGCGCCCCAGAATCCATATGCTTAAAAGTGTGTGCAGGGTTATATGCTGGCCTCATAAGTACTATTTCTGAAGTGTAACTCTTTCTTTTTTTGGGGGGGTGGGGGACAGCAGCTCCTTTCGAGATCCTGTCTTGTATAGACAAAATACGTCAACATGTTCTCCTGTGAAGCTTCACCCCCTGAGAGAAGGTTTATGGGCAGCGTTTTCCAGTGCTGCTCAGTTAGCAAGCATTGACATATTTATGCCAACAATCTATAGGACTATAGTGAGAGGAGAGAGTTTAGATAATAAAAATATTTCCTGGAATTTAGCAGTGTATCCATTTATTTTACTGTAGCCAGTGAGCTGTGGAGGTCCGTCAGAACTTCCTGCCATGTGCACAAGGAGTTGTGAGGATACCCTGTTAATGAGTGTTAATTTGAGTGTGGGTACAACCAGTGAATCAGCTAAATCTGTAAGGTGAAAGCACTCCAAACAAATTATTAAATAAGCTCTGAGTCTGCAAAAATCTCTCTTGTTGTGCGTGTGTACTATCAAATTGTGAGTGGGATGACTTAGTACTCACAGTTAGTCTTTATCGTCAGATACAGCCTCACTGGATGCTGTGCAGGAGTTCATTTTAGCTTTTGTTTTCAGAGCAGCATGTTGCTGCTTTTCTGGGCAGTCATAGTCACACAGGCCAAATAGTTTTCAAGAAGCTATTTCTGTTTGAGCTCTGAGCCTTTTTCTACTGTCACTATGTATTTGTAGCATGGAAGAGGTTGTCCGCATATCCCTTTGCAATCTCCTTGCTTCTCTAGCTAAACAGTTTATTTAATGCAAATGTGTTCCTCTATTTCAATATATTTGTTTAATTATAATTGTTAATACTGGTGAGAATGGAATGCAACAGAACTGAACAGTGGGGAAATGGCCTAGTCTCCAAGGAGGAACGGGAATAAATTATACCAGCTTCAACGCAGCCTGAATTTATTAATTAAATTTGTATATTGTCCTTCATCCGAAGATCACAGGGTGGTTTACAACATAAAAATAATGAATGGAAGTCATAAAAAGCTAATTGTGTTTGCTTTCCTTTTTGTCCATTTCAACAGGCACGTGATGGAATGAGAGGAATTCTGGATTCCTATGACAGTGAGTTGAACCCATCAGAACACACTCCTCAGCTGAACTTCCGTGTGCGGGAGGCAGAGGACATGGTACAAAAAATGCAAGCGCACTGTGGTGAAATGGAGGTAATGTGGAGTCACCATATTCCCTTGCTCTTTCTGCATCAGTTCTCCATCTGTAAAGGGGAAGAATAGTGACCTACCTCACAGGGTGGTTTTGTCCATCAATGGCTGACATCAATAAGGCTCCAGCATGTGGATAGGGAGCTTGGCAATGAATACCAGTTGTCGGAAACTAAATGTAAAGGAGGGCTGTTGCTTTCATGCTCTTCAACTAGAGGCAGTGTCCTGGCTGCTGCCTCAAAACACACAAGCAGAGTTTCTTACATACAGTGGTACCTCTGGATGCGAACGGGATCCGTTCCGGAGCCCTGTTCGCATCCAGAAGTGAACGCAACCCGCATCCGTGCGTGTGACATCATTTCGACCGTCTGTGCATGCGCGAGCGGTGAAACCCGGAAGTAACACACTCCGTTACTTCTGCATCGCCGCAACGCGCAACCCAAAAATACTTATCCCGAAGCTACTTCAACCCGAGGTATGACTGTATAAGGTAGAAAGAGATCCTTATTCAAGCAGTTGAAGAAGTGTGTATGCACACGAAATCTCATACCAATAACAAACTTAGTTGGTTTCTAAGGTGCTACTGGAAGGAATTTTTTTATTTTGTTTCTTATTCAATTAATGGGCTAGACTCAGCAGCACACATAAGGCTCAAGCTGGCGCAAGATGTTAATAACTGGATGGAAGTGACAAAGATATCCCAACAAGTTTCCATGCCCAGCCCACCAAGCTTTTAAAGACTATGTCTGGTGCACTCCCTTGCAACATTTACTCGCCCTGCAAGGAATATCAGGATTGCAGATGTGTCGTCTTTCAGGTTAGGTGGGTCTGCTCCCTTGCATGAAGGTGGTGCCTGTTTCTAGGTGACAAGATTGCACCCTCATATTTTGGATCCTATCCAGTCCAGTTCTATTTCCCCACTCAGCTGCTCAAAATGCCCCCCGCCCCAAACTCTCCGCAGGGGCTCTCTGCTCTGCTGGAAAGTTGGGGAGGAGAAATGGCATCTTTGTAAGGAGAGAGGGGATCCCGGCCTCCTCCATTTCAGGTTCCCATCATTCAGCATGCCCGCTTTCCTCCTCCTCCTCCTCCGCCTATGTCAGAGATTATCAACTCAAGCTGGATCCCAACAATGCGGTGAGGCACTTGACAGGCATCTGCTTGGCCACTATGGGAAGCAGGGGTCTTTGGTTTGATCCAGGTGGGTTCGTTTGTTCTGAACATTTAAAATAATAATTGGAAAAAAATGTTAAAACATTTAAAGCTGGTATGCATAAGCTATATAGTATAAATTTGCCAAAAACAGATCAATATATTTTGGAGAGGGATTGGAGAAAGGTAGATTTATTTATCAGTGTGCTCTACTTGTTCTGTAGTTATGAGTCTATACAATGATTTACTTTGAATAGATGCAAATTAGCAAAGGTTTTACTCAGTCTTCTGGGGGCAGGGGCAGGGAGATGAATCAGTGCAGTTTCAGTTTCTGCTTTGAAGATTGCCTTTTAAAGCAACTTATCATAGATTTCCCCTGCAGTGCATACTTTATTTAGTTTTTCATAGTTATCCAACTGTTTCTTATTGGGGTGGCTTTAATACCTCTATTCATTCAATCTTGGTAAGGTGAATTGAATGTTCGACTTCCAGGTTTCATTGTTAGCCTTCCACATTTCACACCTTTTTGCTTAAGGGAAAATCTCCTTTTCTGTCTTCTTTGTTTTGGCACTGGTCTGTTCAGTCTTTTCTGAAGGAAGCATGTGGAGACAAATATTTTTTTAAAATAAGAAATGCTTTAAAAAATTCAACTGAATCTAGCAGCTGCTCTCTGTTAGACAGAACAATACCAGATGATAATGAGCTGCTGGTTGCTGATACAATATGGTGATGATGGTGGGGGAACTGTGTGGGAGCAGTAGGGAGTCTGGGCATTTGTTCCCAACATCCAGTATCCAGCAAATGGAAAACTCTTATTTACCTATAGGGTGTGCTGTAACACAGACAACAGAAATCTCAAACAGATGATTTCCCAAATGTCATATTTACTCCTTTACCATAGTCCAGCTACCTTCTTACCTAACTTTGACTCATTCTAAGCCAATTGATTTCCCTTCAAGCCTTTTTTGAGCAAATGTTTCATTGAACACAATTGCTGCCTTTCAAACTTCTCTGTCTTCCTTTCTGTCACTTTCCCCAAATTTATGTTCAAATAAATGACGACTTCATTTGCTCCCTGATTTATTTTTCTACCTTTGTATAAAAAATCTTGTTCTCTGCATAATGTGATGCCATGAGTTCCCTTGAGGAAGTAGGTGGAACCATATTCATTTAAGTTGGTGTGGGAACATGTGGCGCTCCATATGTTGTTGGACTGCAACTCCCATTGTCCCTGACTTATGGCCACATTGGCTATGGCTGATAGTTGGAGTTCAATAACATATGGAGGGGCGCAGGCTCCCCATTCCAAATTTAAGTAATTTAGATATTTTCAAATATAAAAGCTAACAGACACACCAGCTTCCAAATAGATGTTATTCTCCTGATGGAGATTTCATGATGCTTCACCTTTGTGCAAATAGAGCCCTGGACCTGAGGATTTAATGAACAAGGGCTTATGCCAGCGTGGTCAGCCAAGGCACCTGTGATGATATTGGTTATATTTGTGCTCTGTTGACACTGAGTATGCTCTTCACAAGCAAGCTTTACTCCTTGACGTAAGTTCGTGACAATTGTTTTGAGAGAGCACTGTTAAATTTAGGCTTGGGAAGGTTAGCACCAGTAACGCAGCATCATAAATGTAACTCCATTAATAGTCTTTTCATTACAACACATTTGGCTCGGCAGGAAACATTAATGAAGAGCGATTTGCCAGGGAGACTCATGCTGACACCTTCAATAGCCCACAACATCCTTTTATATTGAGAGATTTATACTATCTAGGAGCTCCATATGTACTCTAATCAGTTATACAGGCCCAGCAGTTTTCACACATCAAATGCCATATGTTCTAGTTTTGTTTTCCCATTTTTGGGGGGAGGGGGGTTTGAGTGTCCTGAAAACTTATCAGCCAAGTATTCTGCCCCCTTTCCAGCCCCTAATAACTGTGGCACATCTGCTGATCCTGGCATCTGGGCACCGCCAGTGCTTGCAGTAATCACAATGAAATAGATCTCCATGAAGTGTTAAGCCTCTTCTCCTGTTGGTATTCAGAATTTACACATGGAGATGATAAAGTATTTATCTGGGCAGTTTACAGCTTTTTTCACATTAGGAGCCTGCCTGCCAGTCATTGCTGAACACATTTGCAGCATCTTGTTTCTCCTTGTCCTCCTCCTGTTATTTTCTGCCCTTCCTCCCAAAGGAGCCATTTTTCTTTTCTCAAATTTCTTCTTAGGCAAATCTTGGTATATAAATCGACTATCAAATTCCATGCAGCCTATCCTTGCATTGTATGAACCATAACGGGGGACTCATCCATTCATTGCAGGTATTCATTAGGTGCTTTTCAGGGCTAAGCCCTCACAAACCAACCTCTAAGGAGAAATAAAACATAGAAACTGTGGTAGAGTGTGAAGCACTGAGTGGACACAGACAAATAGTAGCAATACAGATACAGATCACCAAAGTTCAGGTGTTCACGCCTGAAATAAAACACATAAAAAGCAGATACAGACATATATGAAACAGATTTCTGAGAGTACCCTTTAGCTTGAGCAGCCTCTGACTAGAAAGGTTTGATTATTCAGTTATTCTTAACATATTTAATTGTATTATACAAAGCTGTGGTGGTTTGTGTAAATGTGGGAAGCTGCATGGTTCCCCCCTGCCCCTTTTAAACAATAAAACCTAAACAGTGGTACAGCTTAGCGTAGTTCTCCTTGAAAGCAATTCCAAATTTTAAGTGTCCTGGGCCTGGCCTATATTCTGCACAGCTAAGATTCATGAGGTTGTGAGTGAGTGAGGCCCTAAAAGTAGATCGCAATACTCAAACATGTTTATATTGGAGGCTGTACTGGAGATACTCTGGTCCCAAGTTGCTTGGGTGGTAAAGATCAAAATCAGCACCCTGAAGAATCAAATTGGCACTGTAAAATGAGAGTAATTTAAGGTTCTGCAGAAAGAACTAGATGCACAATTATAAGATGGGGAACAACTGGCTTACTAGCAGTACATGCGAAAAGGATCTAGGGATCTTTGTGAACCACAAGCTTAACATGAGTCAACAGTGTGATGCAGCAGCCAGAAAAAGGTAATGCTATTCTAGGCTGCATCAACAGAAGCAAAGTGTCAAAATCAAGGGAAGTATTAGTACCACTCTATTCTGCCTTGGTCAGACCACACCTGGAATACTGTGTCCAATTCTGGGCACCACAGTTTAAGAAGGATGTTGACAACCAAGGTGATCAAGGGTCTGGGAACCAAGCCTTATGAGGTATGGTTTGCAGGAGATGGGTATGTTTAGCCCGGAAAAGAGGTGATTGAGAGGAGATATGATAGCCATCTTCCAATATCTGAAGGGCTTTCACATGGAAGAGGGAACAAGCTTGCTTTCTCCTGCCCCAGAAGCAAGGACCCGGACCCATGGCTTCAAGTTACAAGAAAGGAGATTCCCACTAAACATCAGGAAGAGCTTCCTGATGGTAAGAGCTCTTCAACAGTGGAACGGACTCCCTTGGGAGGTTGTGGACTCTCCTTCCTTGGAGCTTTTTAAGCAGAGGTTGGATGGCCATCTGTCACGGGTGCTTCAGCTGAGATTCCTGCATTGCCGTGGGTTGGACTAGATGACCCTTGGGATACCTTCCAGCTCTTAAGATTCTATGACCAGAGTCTAGTAGTTCCAGTTGAAACCCAGGCAGCTACATTTTAGGCCAGCATAAGTTTTTGAGCTGTCTTCAGTGGCAGCACTGCTTAAACTCAACCCGTCCCTGGAGGCAGGTATCCCTGACATTCTTTGCTACTTTCAGGCTTCTTTGCTCACCCAGCAACTGATTTGGCAACAGTACATTTGCCATGTGTGATGCTTCAGCAGGGCCTCTGGCTAATTTAAACACATGCTTATCTAGAAGAGGGTTTTAATGTGTATTTTCCCTCCACCCCCCTTTTCAACCTCCCTAGTGGTTTTCTCAGTGGATCCTCTTGCTGGGGTTAAAAGTCTCTGAGAAATGATTGTTTTAACTGCCTTTCCTATGGGTTATTTGACTTTAAGACTAAATAACAGCACTTAGTTGTGTTGCACTTCTTACCATCCATTCTCAAACCCCTTTTGGTGCCTCTTTTGAAATGTTAAACGTGTCCCCTGCTTAAAGTGGTCTTGTCAGCAGTAACAGTGGTGCATGTCAGCATTTGTAGAAGTTTTTTTTTCCTCTCCCCCCCCCCCCCCCCAACCTGGGAGTTCGGCTCAACTCCTTAAGTCTACCTGACTGTGGGAGACTAGCAGATGATAACAGAGCCTGGCTTCTATAGAGGATTTAAAATTGGGTTCTTTTCCAAGGAAGGCTTGGAAGGAGGAGATAACTAATGTTCATTTACTATTCATTCACATTTTGTCACAAGGGGAGACGCAATTTCAGTGTGGAGGCTGAGTGCTTGAATGTGGCTGTGTTGGAGAGTGTTGCCATCTGTATCTGGTGATAGACTACTGACAATATAGATGCTTTTCCATAAGGGAGGTAGGAGGCTTATTTGTCATGACTGCAAGCCTTCAGCCAGTCCCCACAAGATGGCAGCAAAGAAAGACTTCTCACTGAGAGAGCTGCCTTTTCATTTTGCATGACTTGTGCTTAGTTATAAATAGGTAGGTGTATGAGAATTCTACGGGATGCAAATAGTCTTGTAACCAGAAGACTCTTTTCCATGTTACGCATTAGAGCAGAGTTGGTCAGTTGACTTCAGCTTGTGGGGCTAAATATTACCCAGCCAAACTTTTCAAGGGTTCTCTACCTGGCCAAAGTGTTGACATTTTCTCTACTGCCCTGAGCACTTTGGCTAGGGAGGATTCTGGTTTTTTTAAAAAAATAGAATTAGCTGGCCTCCCTCGATCCCACAAGCATATCATACATGAAAACGGGACAGCCTTGTAACACCTTGTTGTCATGCCAAGGACTGCTTCCCAAGTCTTCTCTCTTCCTTGCTACACATTGGTGAAAGTTCTGCTGCATCTGCTGTGTGCTGTATTACATTTACTCTGCAACAGCCTGTCTACTGATTTAAAAGGGTGCGATTATCCTTTTGGTTAAAAAGTACAAAATGTACACTTAGCAGCTGCAGCGTATTAAACTGTATCTACGCCGAGAGCCTTCTGGCGGTTCCCTCATTGCGAGGGAACCAGACAGAGGGCCTTCTCGGTACTGGCACCCGCCCTGTGGAACGCCCTCCCCTCAGATGTGAGAGAAATAAGTAGCTATCTACATCTCAAGGCAGCCCAGTTTAGGGAAGTTTTTAATATTTGATGCTGTATTGTTTTTAACATTTGATTGAAAGCCGCCCAGAGTGGCTGGGGAAACTCAGCCAGATGGGCGGGGTATAAATAATAAATTTATTATTATTATTATTATTATTATTATTATTATTATTATTTGTACATAAGAGCAAAAATGCATTACATTTCATCCCTTTCTCAGATAATTAACCTCCAGAAACCCCAGGGAGGCAGTTGAACCCTGAATAATGACAACTGTAGCATCACTTGTGTAAAAAATCAGTCTTTAACATGGAAGCATCTACACTTTGGAACTCCCTTCCTGCTGACATCAGGCAGGGACCTCTGCTGCAGTCTTTTTTGGTGCCTGCTTAAAACATTTTTGTTTAGACAAGCCTATCCAGACATGTAGATGTTAACATGTTTTTATCTTTTGCTGTTAAAATTAATTATCTTTTAAATGTTTTTAATTACTTGTTTCTAACTGATTTTTATTTATAATGTTAATATTTCTTTTAAGCCACTTAGAGAATTTGCTACATAAAAATCTTGTTAAAATAAACAAAAAATAAAATACAAGTTAACAACACTTTTGCAGGCAGGACATCCTCCCCAAAAATAGGGACAATAATTTATTGGGAGAGTGACCAGAAGGACAAGGCTGTCCTTGTTAAACAGGGCCAATGGGAGTGCATACCTTTTTGGATAGAGGTGCCTGATCAAAGTTGTTTGGCGTATAACAGTGGATGTCAGCAGGTTGCCCTGAGGATGCTCTGTGACTATTGTACCTGCTGGTTGGGACTGATGGGAGCTGTAGCCCATAACATCTGGAGAGCACTATTTTTCTTAGCTCGGGCATATAAACTTCATGGAAATAGGTGTGGGGGGGGGCGGAGATATCAGGAGAGAGAGATATATAAAGGGAGATGAAAGCAAGTAGACAAGAAACCTGTCAGCATTGGGCATGGTCTCCAAGAGCCAGAGTTCATTAAGAGAGTGACATTCTCAGTGAAAAGAGGAATACAGAATATTATTTCATACCGATCACATTAATGCCTTGCACATTAATGCCTTGCAGAGGGCTACTGTTTGATGAGCTGTGTGTAGCAAATGTTGGCAAAGGGGTCTGCACTCATAAGTTTCTCTCTGTGCATAATAGAGAGAGGGGCTTCCTGCCTCTTGGTTACCAGTTGTCCATTAGAGAAAAAGAGAGAGAGAGAGAGAGAGAGCTGTGAGTACAATTCATTTTTAACTGAACTCTTGTGTGCTTGCTGTGACTAAACGCTAACTCAAAAGTTCCATCCCAGAACTCTGTGTCTATATAAGCCAGTTTATCTGAGGATTAGCTAGTTGTTCTTCAACTGATAGGTCAAGTCGATCATGCCTAGATCTCAACTGGGTCAGAGGGGTATCTTCACCAATTGCTATTTTTTTATTTTTTGCTTATTTAGGAAATCAATCATAGGAAGAGAGGATAAAGAGATGGTGTGTGTATGAATGAGGCCCCCAAAGTAGCCCTTGTGAGACCATGGTATCCTCAGACACATCTATTGGCACACACCCCTTTCATATTTTTAAGTTTATGGTTTTCTTGGCCTTTTTGGGAGGCGAGGGTTGGCTCTGTTTTGTGAGTATTGCCTGATATTTTGTTGGCCTTTCTCAGTCTTCTCCCTTCCCCCGAAACACTCTGTTTTGGGGTTACACTGCCTACCACTGGTGGGGATACTCTTATCTGTAGTGACTGCCTGCTTGCTGATTAACCAAGTGCATTGGGGTGCTCATTGCAGAGGCAGATTTAGGGGAGCACAACCAGTTCAGTTGCACTGGGCACAGACCCTCCTGAGCGCCACAACTATGATGTTGACTGGAAGGCAAGAGGTGTCTGTGTATGTGTGTCTTTGTTTGTGTGTGTGTGTGTGTGTGTGTGTGTGTGTCTTTGTGTGAATTTTGTCACACAGGGTGCCACTGAAATTCAAGACTCTAAGGCAGGGGTCAGCAAACTTTTTCAGCAGGGGGCCGGTTCACTGTCCCTCAGACCTTGTGGGGGGCCAGACTGTATTTGGGGGAAAATAATGAACTGAATTCCTATGCCCCACAAATAACCCAGAGATACATTTTAAATAAAAGCACACATTCTACTCCTGTAAAAAGACCAGGCAGCCCCACAAAGAACCCAGAGATGCATTTTAAATAAAAGGACACATTCTACTCATGTAAAAACACACTGATTCCTGGACCATCCATGGGCCAGATTTAGAAGGCGATTGGGCCGGATACGCCCCCGGGCCTTTGTTTGCCTACCCATGCCCTAAGGCAGTGGTGTCCAAACTTTTTTCAGAGAGGGCCAGATTTGGTGAAGTGAAGGGCTGTAAGGGCCAACCAAAGTTGCTGACCTTTTTTTTAGGATTGAAGTTGTTGAGCTTTTTTTAGGAGCTTTACCTCAGAAAATAAACTGCCACAGGCCTAAAGTCTACCCCTGCCTCATTCCCTTCCCCTCTGGCACAGTAGGTTGTGGATTTGGATTACTCTACCTGTCATAAATACTCCCGGGTAGTGTGTAAACAGGAACTTGTCAAAGCACTATGCCCATGTCTAAATTTGAGTATTTCCCTTTATTGTGGGAAATTGAAGAGAAGGCTTACTCATGCTCTGAGATGCAGAGAATATTTTTTAAAAAGCAAATCTGTTTTCTAGTGCCTTGTGCCTAAACCACCAGCAAACATTAAATTGTAGATTAATATCTATGCCATTCCATAAAAACATAACAGGGTCTCAGGGAATTTGTCTGGCTCTATTCAGTTCTTTGGGTTTTGCCACTTATCCTTTTGGCTTAATCAGTGTTAAAGTCAAACAAGCTTTGGTTGCTGCAAAAGCTTTTTAGCAAACAGAAAGGCTTGTGGTTTAGAGCAAATCGGCAGTCATTCTGCAGACTCGGCAATGCAGTTTCTCAAATTTTATTTATGCTAAATAAAACAAGTAGTACTATTGAATGGTGCATGTGCTGTGAATATTACTTTTGATAACAGCAGGAAAGAGATGGGTTGCGTGAGACTTCAGGTTTGCACATAGTACAGATTTACATGTTTAATTTATTCAGATGAGTGTTCACACCATCGTAAATAGAGCATTGTAAGAAAATGTGATGAAAATGATGTATCGATGGTATGTAACACCAGTGAAGTTAGCAAGGATGTATAAAGGATGTAACAAATGTTGGAAATGTAAAGAAAAAGAGGGTACATTCTATCATATGTGGTGGGAGTGTAAGAAAGTAAAAAGCTTTTGGGAAATGATATGCAGTGGTGCCTCGCAAGACGAAAATAATCCGTTCCGCGAGTCTCTTCGTCTAGCGGTTTTTTCATCTTGCGAAGCATCCCTATTAGCGGATTAGCGCTATTAGCGGCTTAGCGGCTTAGAAAAAGGGGGGGGGAAGGGAAAAAACTAGCAAGACTCGCAAGACATTTTCGTCTTGCGAAGCAAGCCCACAGGGAAATTTGTCTTGCGAAGCGCCTCGAAAAACGTAAAACCCTTTCGTCTAGTGGGTTTTTTGTCTTGCAAGGCATTCGTCTTGCAGGGCACCACTGTATAAATGAATTGAAGAAAATGTTTAAGTACACTTTTGTTAAGAAACCAGAAGCGTTTTTACTTGGTAGTACAGGGAATGAGATTAATAAGAAAGAAAAGAAGTTATTTTTATATGCAGTGACTGCAGCAAGAATACTGATGGCTCAGAAATGGAAGCAAGAGGAGTTGCCTACACTAGATGAATGGAGAATGAAGATGACGGACTATGCAGAACTCGATAGACTGACTGGAAGGATCCGAAATCGATGAGATCAGAGATTTATAGAAGATTGGGAAAAGTTTACAGAATATATGCATAAATTAAGTGATAATCAAATAACGTTTGTAAGCTTTAATGAAGCTCTGTAAGAAGAAATGTTAGAATATGAGTAAAACTAAGAATTAATTTATAAAAATAATTGAAGAAAGGCTTTAGAAATGTGTAAGAAATTAAGAAGGGAAGGAGTATCAGGCAAGTTGAGGGAAGTCAAAAAGAGAATGGATATAAAAAAGATGTATGATTTGTATAAATTTTGTATTGGAAAAATTGAATAAAAATAATTTATAAAAAAGTAAATAGAGCATTGTGATGCTAGGCCTGTCTGTCTGTCTGTCTGTGATCACTTGTGGCTGAGTAAGATTGTCTTCTGTGAACACAGTCTTAGCTGTGTGTCTGTAAATGACTGTGGAGGCCAATTCTGGATCTGCACATTTTTCCACAGTGGGAACATAGGTTTCTGGATGGGAGGTGATCACAATGAGGATTTCCCAAATGTGCTAAGGCATCCCATAGAGGACACTAGCCTGGAAGTACAGGTGTATTATGTCAGGTGGCCCAAAGCTTGGACTGCATCTGTCCACTCCTTCTCCCAAGCTCTTTATCTGGGTCATCACTGGATATAGTCCCCCTGTCATGAAGATTTTATTTATTCATATCCTGGCCTTCCTCATAAAGAAATTGAAGGCGGCAAACACCAACAAGCTAGATATTTTTATTTTATTTAGGTTTGTTTCAACACCCATTTAAAAAACCAGTAAGAACATGACATTTAAAAACAATCACAACTAACATTTTTAAGATTGCAGGTTAAAATGCAATAATTTTAAGTTCTTCTTGATGTTAATAACAAGGGAGATGAATGTACCTTACTGAAGAGGGTAGAGAGCCACCACCAAGAAGACCTTGCCATGCCAACCAGGCAGCAGTCAGCAATATATGATATGGGGTTTCCCAAACTCATTTTGGGATACAGGGGCATATATACTTCAGTTGTTTAGCTTTCTCTTTCAGCTTTTGTTTTCAGACTTTCAAGGGAGTAAGCAACTGGGAGTTAGTAACCAACTTTAGCCCTGTAACTGATACAGTCATAAGTAAACACGAAGCTGTGGTGTGTAGAATGCATAGTTAACCCAGGGGAGTTATCCCAGGAGAAGTGCAGGTCTGATTTTAATATAAATGGGAGTTAAATTAAAATATTATTTGTGCATGAGGAACTTATAATAAATTCATTGCAGTAACCTTGGTTTATGTAAGGCATATCTGTGAGGTTCTGCTGTAATGAAACACACATGAAGTAAGAAGCATGGCACAGACATAAAGGAAGTAGTAGTAGTAGTAGTAAGTAGTAGTAGTAGTAGTTGTTGTTGTTGTTTACCCTGCCCATCTGGCTAGGTTTCCCCAGCCACTCTGGGCGCCTTGCAGCATATCTAAAAGTATAATAATAACATCAAGTTTTAGAAACCTCTCAGTACAGGGCTGTCTTCAGATTTCTTCTAAAAGTTGTGTAATTCTTTATCTGCTTGACATCTGAAAGGGAGGGTGTTCCACAAAGTGGGCACCACTACCGAGAAGGCCCTCTGCCTGGTTCCCTGTATCTTCGCTTCTCACAGTGAGGGAACCAGCAGCAGACTCTTGGAGGAGGACCTCAGTGTTTGGGCTGAGTAATGGGGGTGGAGATGCTCCTTCAGGTATACTGGGCCGATCAGCTCCAACACTTTGAATTGTGCTTGGAAACGTACTGGGAGCCAGTGAAGATCCTTTAGGACTGGTGTTATATGTGTGCAATGGGAGTGAGTTATTTAATCAAAAAGTTAACATAAGAGTTATATTTTATACTTAACAAAATTATAAAGGTGGTGACATATGTGTAAATGGGAAAACCCAAATTTTATTTTGTTTAAGTAGCATAGTATGTGGGGGCTTCAGTCTTTCTAGATCTAGAATTTCTCTGATTCATATTTCTTTGAGTGAAGGCAGAATTGTGCCCAATGAGAGATAGCAGTGATATTTATTTTCTGTAATTCAAGCACAATGCTTTAGAATTCATTTCTGTCTGCCCCTCTCTCACATGCACATCTTGGATAGTAAAAGGGATACTTCTGAATCTATAAGAAGTCAAAGTTCATAACATCCTTCATAAAGTTCATTACCACTTCACAACAGCTCCTTGATTTCACATTCTCTGTATATTATTGTTCTTAAGGTCAGCAGTAGTTTCCATTTACCAGAGTGCTAAGCTTCACTTGCTCTAGGAATTTATTTCCATGCCTGAGTGTGGGAAGGATCAAGGGTGGAAAAGAGATCACCTCCCAAGATGTACCCTCATGTTCTCAACCAGGCTGTGAAGTTCTTAAGAGCTGCTTTATGGCATATATCCAGAAATATATATTAGCCTCTTAGGTACATTAGCCTGTTTACCTTTGGCTGTTAATTATGTCTCTGAAACAGGCAGCCTTCAAGTTTGAAGTCCTTTTTCTTTGACTTCTATGTTTAGACACCCTAATGAAGAGAATAAATGTGAAAAGTGGAGACTTGAAAATATTTAAAGCATAATGCATTTGCTTCTCTCATTTACTTTGTAGTAGATTTTATTGTCTGTCTGCTCAGAGAATGTAATAGAGAATGCAGTGGAGAATATAAAACTCACAACTTGATTGACAGGACCCAGCTTCTCGTTGACAGATCCTCATCATGTGTGATTGGGTTGTTGGCTTCAAGTAATTGGCATGCAGAAAACGGTGTGATAGAGTTTTGCTGAGCTTCCTTCAGTGACACATGGATATCATTGACTTGATGATGCATTTCTTTGGGGTTGCCTTATCAGTGCTTTCAATGTAGATCCAATAAGATAGCCTTGCAAGCTGCAGGACATTGTGTGAAAACTGTGAGGACATCAGAAATAGCTTCAACATATTGGGAGATACACCAGATCCATTCCCTCCCTCCCACCCAAAATCTATTTGTTTGTTGTTGCATCTTCTTCCAAGGAATGGAGAGTGATGTGTATGGTTTCCCTTACATCCTCACACCAGTCTAGTGTGGTAGGCTAGGCTGAAAGATGGTGACTTGGCCCCATGAATTTCATGACAGGGGAGAAATGAATCTGGATTTCCCTGGTTGTAGTCCAACTCTCTAATAGAGTCTTGTCTACTAGAACATGCCTATTTTGGTTTGTGTGTTTTTCTTCTGCTTGGAAAAGGAGTTACTTGTACCCACAGGTAAGCCTTGTCTATACATGAAGCACTACAAGTGATTGTACACAACCTTGCCTGCTTAGGAAAAAATGCTGAGAATCCAGAACTACTTTTGTAGAACTTGTATCTTTCTCCAAAATCGGCACCTGTGTCAGTCTTCCCAGTGCAAAATTTTTAGATGTAGTTTCTGACAGAGCTGAGTGCAACATGAGAAACATCCCATGACCCTGCTAGTCCCGAGTCTGCCTTCTCCTTTGTGCCAGTCCTCTCGACACAACTTTATGTCAGCTCCATCAAAGTGCTGGTCTCGAGTCAGGCTACTCTCTTTTCACAAATCAAAGTATGGGATCACAGCTTAATTTAACCTCTTATCTCATAGAGCACTTCACCGTGGCAGAATTCTAATTTCCAAGGCACCTGGTATTGTGTTATGCCTGATAATGCCACTAGCTTAGACTGAGAATGTGTCTATTTACTGGTGCCCTGCATTATAACTAGCCCTTCCATTTTTTCTTTCAGAGCATTTAAAACCATATTACCTCATTTTCAATATCTTTTGCAGCTTCAGACAGAGGTGTGCATGTTTGATTTGCACCCTTCTAGCAATGTTCTCTTTCCCAGCCGAACTCTCCCCCCCCCAAAGGTTGTTTTAGCTCAGTAGCACCCTCACCTTCTTTTCTAGCTCAGTCCTTCTTAATGTGCTTTCGTCTCTCCATTCTGTTTCCCTGTTTCCTATTTATAGACTAACTTGCTTCAGCGGCAGTCAATTAGAACAGCAGTGAATCCTTTAAAAGGAGGATGCCAGGAGGGAATATATTTGTTGATTTGCTTGCTCCCGGGGAATCAGATTGATAGTTTAGTTGAAGCCCTTGCAGCACATTAAAAATTCTCTTGGGTTTTGTTGATTTTTGAAATACATTTTCATATATTAGGAAACAAAAAGAGGGGGAACACTTCATTTCCATGCAGTGCAGAATGCAAAAATATCAAGAGGCAAGTAGTGGGGTTCTTGTTTTTCTTGGAGCCTTTAACATAAAAAATCCTTGAGGAAACTTACTGGTTTGTTTCCTATTCATTCATTTATTTTTACATTAGTATCTCACTTTTGACGAGTTAACAAAGTACTCCCAACATTAATGCAGTTCTTTTGCATTTAAAATCTTTAAATGCAAAGCTAAAATCAGAAAAGAAAATGGGAGGTTAGATGGGTGGAAAAGTGGAGAGCTGGTTGAAAAGCAGAATTATAAAAGATAAAGCACAGCAAAGGGGTGATGGTGTGTATGACTAATATAGTTTCTATTGAGTTGCATCTCCTTGTTATAATTTTATGAAAGTGTAGTCTATAAATATTTATATAAATAAATATCATCTTCCTACCTGTCCTGTTTATTATTGTTGCTGGTGGTTATGTTGGAATTATTTTCCTCTTTTCCTTCAACGAGCTCCTTCCCATTTCATCCATCATTAAGAGACAATTAGATCACCCACTGAGCTTCGGGATTTGAACCTGTTTCTCCCAGATCTTAGTCCAGTACTCTAATCACTATGCCATATGGGCTCCAGGCACCTTCTAGGAATCTCAGATCTAGTTTTTATCACTATAATATTAATGTTTCCGTTTATATACCACTTACAGTCTGAAAGATCTTAAAGCAGTTTACAATATACACACTCATAATATGTGTGTATATACATACATACATATATAAACACCCACCCACCCACACCCACCCACACACACCAATAACACTATGTCAAATGAATCACATAACAAAGTACATAAACAGTATCCGAAAACATAATATAAATAAATAACATTAGAGAGTGTTACAAGGCAGTATAATGCAGTTTTTCAAACAACACAACATTCATGCAATGTAACTCCATCTGTTTCACACAGCCACTACAACCATTCACTACTTCGAGCATTACCTTTAACAACCGCTCATACATCATTTATTGTTAATAATGACAAAAAATAATAAGAACTGTCGCTCTATAAAATACGAGTGGGTATCGTGTCTCTGGAGAGTTTATGATCTAAAATTTGACAAAGAGGAAACAACAGCATAAGGGTCAGAATATATAGGCAGGAATAAATGGGAATTTATTTGAGTTAAGCATCCTCAGGCTTGGTTACAGTAGGAGTGGAGTGCCTATAATCCTCCACATAGTGCTTGGCCCCAGTTCCCATAACCGCTGGCTGTATTGGCAAGAGCTGATGGGAACTGGAGTTCCAAAAGGAATGTTACAAGTTCAGTAGGGCATGGAACTAAGATGTTTTATCAAGCAAAGGTTTCAAATAAAAGGTAGGTTTAAAGAAGGAATTGAAAGAGAGCTAGCTTCATATAGACTTAAGAGTCGGACAGGGAGAAATGGTTGAGCTGTTTGAGGGAGCATGAGACTTGTGGACAGCTAAAGGGGATGGAATTGAATGGCATATACAGGAGTGAAGAAATAGAGGGACAAGGCCATGCAGTTTGTGCTGTATCAATGAATGAATGAATGAATGAATAGAAAGCCAGTGTAGGAATTTAAAGAGGGATGGAGCATGTCTGAGTAACGAGAAGTTGAAGCCAAGTCTACATACTTGTTCACCTATGTTGATGATGCCATTTATAGGAGGTGAGAAGGATAGATGTTTGGTCCTGGGCATGGACATGTGGAGTTGTAGCAAGTGATAGTCCTACTCAGAGTTGACCTATCAAAATTATAATGCACATGACTAAGTCCTACTTTTGCTTTTCTTTACTGTTCAGTTCTCTGGTTAGCCCTCTTTATATCCATTTATGCCAAGGGAAGAGGAAAAGAGATGGTAGGCTGTTAATAGAAAAGTTACATAGTGAAGGACATACAGTGAACCGAGTGGGATGCCCTTGTTGTTCTTGCATGCTAAGCATGTAAATTTGCCAGCTGTGATTTGTGTGTGTATGCATGATGAGAACAATTTTGTGTCCGGTATGGGGGGAGCAGTGCTTTAGCATCAAGCTTCTTGAGTCCCAAGGATGTCAAATGACTCCCTTGGAGTCCATCAGTATCAGAGGTTCACTCAGCCGTGACTGCAAGATGCTGTCCTAGCTGCCTTGCAACTCCAACAGCAGCTGGCTTGGCAGAGTTTCATCAGTCATGTTGCCTTTTTCTGTCAAGGAGAGAGCTGCAACCCGACAGTTTTGCTTGGCAGCATGCTAGCTCCCCAGAGGCAACAGTGCCATTGGCTTGGAATAGGGGCACCATACAAAATAAGTGTGTGTTTACAGAAAGCATAGTATTCCCAGGAGAGTCTTGCTGATCCTTTTGATCTTTGTATTTTGTCTTCTGTGTAGCCAAGGCTTCTGAAGGAAAACAAGAAGGAAGAAATGAGCAGGCTGTAGTGCTGGGACTTGCTCTCTTTCCTCCCCCAATGAGATTTAGAATCTGTATTTTCTTCTGCAATAAAGAGTGTGTGTGAAAGTAGAAACCCAGAAACACCTGAGTTGCACCTCTGTACCTTTCTGCTGGAAGGTGAAGCAACCTTTCCTTCTTGAACCCAGGAGATGGGCAGATGCAGCCCATGAGTAGGAAGTTTGTTCATTTGCTTGTTAACAGTTACACCCACTCTTTCAATCATATTTATCAGGTTGGCTCGCAATAAAATAACAAGCACATAAAAATAAACAGATGGTGATAAAAATAAGCTAAAACAGCAAAACTGTAAAAGCAAGATAAAAAAATATTATGCAGCAGAATCCAAGAGATCAGCAAAAAATCTAAAGCCTGGATTATTATTTTTAAAGTCTTTGCTTGAAAGGGTGAATACCTGGTGAGCCTATCTGGAAACAGTGTTCAAAATCAGGACACCACTACTGAAAAGGCCCTTTCCTCAGTGATTCTGGAGGACAGGCATGAGACTGGGATTGCCGCTCCCTCTGGCAGGACAGGGTTCACTTTAATGATCCTCCTGGGCCAAGGGCCATTGTAGTCTCCCCAGACCAGCTTTGGTCCAGGACAGCTGAGCTGGAGCTCTGTTGGAGCTCTGCATGAGCAGCATTTTCACTTCTACTTTTTAGGGGTGGGGGATCTATTTCCTTCTCCCCTTCCTTCTCCTTCTCCTCCTCCTTCCTGCAAGCTCAGCCCCTTGGACACCTGGAAAAAGCACAGGCTCCAAGCCAAAACCTGTGCAGGAGCATGCAAAAGTTGTGAGGTGGGCACTGATCGTGACCACTTGGCAAACAAGCTGGTGCAATTGCTCCTTGCATTTGCAGACAAACACTTTGAAGTCATGCGGCCAGGAAAAAGCAGTTGGAGAGCTTGCAAAGGCCTCAGTGGGGGACAAGCCGCAGCACAAGTTTCCCACCTTTCAACCCTTTCAGGGCAATTCTAAACTGCTTTTCCTTTTTGAACATATTCCAGATGTGCTGGAAGACCTTATTTGGCTTTCATGGTGACATAGGCTAGGACAAGTAGACTCTGGAATTTTGGTGTTCCGTGTGAAATCTGTGTGGATGTGTATTTGTAGTATTACCGTTACTCATCCAGAATTGGGAAGGCAAAAAGATGTACAAAACTGAAACCAGAGCCCAGTATGGTTAGCCAAGTAAGAGAGATACTATGGGTCTATCAATATCCCTGGTTTCTAAGGTACACAGGAAACTGCCTTAAACTGAGTCTGTTTTAAGTCGGCTTTATCTACACTGACTAGTAGTGGCTCTTCAGGATTTCAGATGAGGTCTTTTAAAGACCTACCTGGAAATGCCCGTGGAACCTAGGGCTTTTTGTATGCAAAACATGTACTCTACCACTGAACCACAGCTCATTCAAAGTCACTTGAATGGCAGATGTGCCTGGAAGATCTCAGGGTCACGAATGCAGGATGTTCAGTTTGTACCACCATCTCTAGTCCTAAATATGTATGTTTTTGACATCACAAGAACCTTGAAGTTTCATGCTTATTGAAGCTCTCTATGCAGTGAATTTCAATTTTATGTCCCTGACTCAGCTTGGCTTTTGTGGCAGCCATGTATGTAGTTATGGGTGGGATCTTCCCTCTTCTCTGTATGGTTATTGCAAGGAGGCCAGCATGTTTCATACCAGGCATGTTTTCAAAGTTAGCATCTGAAGCAAGCAAGCAATTAAATCAAATTAAATTAAATTAAAGAGAAAACATCTCTCCTATTTCTCACTTATATGATACATTATCAGGGATCCATAACATTCTCGGTTCCTTAAAGTAATATGGAAAACATTTGTCTAATATTCTCTGTTTTTCCAGTTGACTTTCTGAGGAAGTCTGAGAGTTAAGTAATAGATTCAAAGTGCAGTCATCAATTGATGAGTTGACATGGATTGTTGACTTTATCAACATCTACCCTTTGGGGGTATTTGTCAGTGATGGGAAAAGGTGATGTTCTGTACATGACTGCCACAAGACCATTGATGCTCAGAATTCACACATCCAGGTTGGCATCCATGTGTCTCAAGAGACAATGGAGTGTGCCTCTGAGAGTGAAGCCAAACTGCTGTGGCTGCAGAGACTGGTAACTCGTAACTGCTGCCTTCCACGTTGTTTTTGCTGCATTAGCAGCACCAAAGCGACCTCTCCGGAGCACAGGCCTGGGCAAGAAGTATGGAAGTCCGGGGCTGCCCAGATGACAAGTCTTCCTTCTTGGTCTTGCTGATATGGTCCAGAGGAAAGTAGACCAATACATTTTGCATCAGCTTGGCTGTAGCAGTCGCTGGAAGCAGGCATACAATGTGTCATCCAGGTAATAACTCCAATTTCTACATGAGTAATGTCATATGTGATCATTCTGATCATTTCCAACCTGTAGCTTTAAAATAAACATCAGCTAAACATGCTAGTGCTGTTCCACAGGATGTATTCACTCATACTGTGTTACTTCTGAATCTTTCTTCTGTTTAATTAAAGGTACTGGTTAATTTTTTTCATGACATGTGGTACGAAAAGGCTAATTTGGTAGCTTTCCCTAACTATTGAAATTTATTTGTCATAGTACTATAAATTGGCATGTTTTACTGGTGGAAATTACTATTCATACCAGCTTTCACAATATTTTAATACACTGAATTGTACTATGCAAATAAACTGAAGTCTAGCAGTGCAACTGTTGGAACATACTTTTGTCACAATACTTTCCACCCACACAATCGAGCTTTTCGCAGCTGTTTGAAATCAAATCTGGTTTCAGCAAAACCGGAAAACGTATGAAAATATCACATACAAGAAGGTGAATACATTTTTTTAGTGTCTTTTAAAAATGTTATATTGGCACCTTTTTCAAATACAAGACTTGTATTTTTTAAAATATTTTTTAAGTTTTCCAATTTAACAATCCAATAAAAACCACATTAAATAATTCCAAATTATAATACAACAAAACAACCAAATAATCATGCCAAATTATGTATCTTTGGGTGACTTCCCATGCTCTGAAATTCCTTTAGTAAATTAAGCCATTCCTTCCTTGATTTTAGCTGGAACCCCAGATTAACAGAACGACTTTTGCTGTTCTTATAAGAAAATGAGAGAGAATGGCGCAGCTATATCACCTTCACTGGTTTGTCCAGGGTTCTATTTTTTTCATAGAGGACAGCAAATGTAGATGTATTCTTTGAGCAGGTGGTTCAGCTGTGATTGTATTATGCTCGACACAGGTATGAACCTAGCTAGACAATGTTGCTGTTTCCCCCAAATCAAAAGATTTGTGATTGTTTCAGAGTGGTTGCAAGATAAAAAGAAAAGGAAATAAAAGTTTTTTTGGATTTCATAGCAAACAGCCACTTGCTTAGCCTTATTGAGGTTCCATGTTTTTGAAACAAGATGCTGAAATAGGATTGGCTTGTGATTTCTCCAGTGTAATTTTGTGAGATGCCTTTTTTTATTGAAAATGCAGAGACTAAGAAGTGACTCCGAGATATTGATGAAACTTGACTGAGCTTCATTTCAAAAACCAGGGATTCATATTGGGTCTGTGACCTTGTAGGTAAAGAGGCCAATAATCACCCAAATTGACTTGCTAGGTCTGTATACAGCTGTCTTATTAAGAGGAGGAAAATGCTGTGGGCTTTTGCTGTGTTAAAAGCCTAGAATTATGATTTGTATGTTGACTGTGCTCTCCAGAGCAGCTGTGTTACCATAGTGAGTGCCTCCCTCTTCTACTTCAAGTTGGAAAGCAAATAGATTGAAAAAGGGATTGACTGACTTGACTTGGTCATGTACCTGAGACAAAGTGGTGTGAAAGGGGAAGAGATGTGGGGGTCCCTGTTGGCATCTGTCTGTTTTGGGAGTGTGCCTTTGGAGTAAAGTTGCAGAGTTATAGCACCTGCTGATACGGGAGAGACATGTTTTATTGCAGGTGGGGCAGATGAAGGCCATCTGGTTGTGCTACTGCAGATGCACCATGGCGTTTCTTCTCTCTGCACTGATTTCAGGTAGGGGCCTTGCTTAGTCAAAGATAAAACATGTTTAAGTTCAGGGAGGAAAAAAAGTGTCCAGAGGTTGTCACTGTTGTTGTCATCTACATGTGCTGGAGAATTGAGCCCAGAAGGAACAGACCAGTTGGGTCTTTAACTCAGAGTCATGATGCCCCACAGGGCAGATGACACATATTTCATTTATTTCATATACCTTTGTGCCTCAGGGAATTAGTAAATAGGCACAGAATCAAAGCTTGGAATGAAATAATTTATAGTTTATTAGAAAAGACAGAATGATTACGATGCAGATTCTAACAGAAGTGAACAAAAGAATGGAGATGGCTATGCTCTGCCTCCACAGTTGGAGACACCAATGCTTCTGAATACCAGTTACTGGGAACCAAGGGAGGAGGGAGTGTTCTTGTGCTTATGTTCTGCTCACTGGTTTCCCACAGGCATCTGGTTAGCCACTGTGAGAACTGGAAGATGGACTAAATGGGCCATTGGCCTGATCCAGCAGGCTACTGTTATGTTCTTATGGTTATTGAGGCAAAGTTCAAAGTGGACTGTCAACGTTTGGGGTTAAAGCTAAAAGGCAGTAAAGATAGGAAGTAAGGTAAAGGTAAAGGTACCCCTGCCCGTACGGGCCAGTCTTGACAGACTCTGGGGTTGTGCGCCCATCTCACTTAAGAGGCCAGGGGCCAGCGCTGTCCGGAGACACTTCCGGGTCACGTGGCCAGCGTGACATCACTGCTCTGGCCAGAGCCAGAGCCAGAGCCAGAGCCGCACACGGAAACGCCGTTTACCTTCCCGCTGGTAAGCGGTCCCTATTTATCTACTTGCACCCGGAGGTGCTTTCGAACTGCTAGGTTGGCAGGCGCTGGGACCGAGCAGCGGGAGCGCACCCCGCCGCAGGGATTCGAACCGCCGACCTTTCAATCGGCAAGCCCTAGGCGCTGAGGCTTTAACCCACAGCGCCACCTGCATCCCAAAGATAGGAGGTATTTAATACCAAATATTGTGAGAAGGTAGCAGACTCTAAGTTAAGGTTACCAGGCGTCCCCGTTTCCCACGGACAGTCCCCGGATTTACAAATCAGTCCCCATACAAAATCTCATCATTCCTACTGAAGTTGAAAAGTGTCCCTGGATTCATTGAAAAAAATCTGGTAACCTTACTCTAGGTGTAACTCCTATTCGAAAGTGAGAATGGAAATGCCCATTTCTACGAAGCAGTGTGGGTACTTGAGGGAGAGAGGGGAACAAACAGATGGAGAGAAGCACAAATATTGACCATGCAGAGTGAGGAGAAGCTCTTCTGTGAGAAACTGTAGTAAGTCACAAGGCTGTCCTTGGTACTCAGACTCTGGGGGTTGCTTATGAATTTTTGAGGATCAGGCACCCTGGCACATAGATAACAAGATGTTTCAACCAGAGGCAATAAGCATCCAGTGAAAAGGCTAAGATGGGCGAGTGAGGGGGATTGAAGCCTGGTAGGTTTCATTGAGCTGCAAATGTAATAAACTATGGTGCCTCTTCTGGAGCTCTAGTTAGTCTGAGCAAAGAACGCAACAGAGCTGGAAAGGCGGTAAGGAACTTTGGAGGACAGGGGTTGGAGAACAAATAGCAAAGGGATCCAAGCCAATTAGGATGTGTTGCCCAATGGCCAGAGACTGCCCTGGAACATTTGGTTAGAAAGGCTAAGTATTTACTAGAGATGGAGGAGCCCAGAGCTTCTGTGATAACCGCACTCTGCTCTGGAGCAGCATAATCCATCAAAAAAGGCAATTGGCTCCCAGTCAGGCTCCAGAGAAGCAGTTGGGGGTGTTGATGTGTCCAATTTAACCACCTATTTGATAATGAATAGATTGTGCCTGAAACAATTTGTTATTTCTCAGGGATTTTCCATTGCAACTATTTCAAATTCTGTGGGTGGCCTTAATGGCTGCTTCACAGATTCTCGTCACAGATACAAGGAGAACGGTGCTCCTGGTCCTCTGTGATTTACTTACCTTTGTGTAATATTTCTCTTAGGTTTGTGTGCAAGTTTTATGGGAGAGCGAGAGAGAACAAACTGATGTAGCTACAATTACTGTTCCTTAGGAGATGCTTGAGGAGGGCCATTGAACTGAAAATCTTCAGAGAGTAAGATAACCAGAGAAATGTTCTCTCAGTGTCTGAAAAGATACTTGTGCTTCAAGTTAAGCTGCAGCACTGAGACAAATTGCATCCGCTGTCTGGCATTCTCTAGGAGGCTAGGCTGAAGCTCTGTGGTAAATTAGGAGCAGGGATCTGATCATATTTTCATATATACAATTAATAGGGCTGTCCACCAATTAAATAGTTGTTTGATTAATGATTACTATAACAATTTAATGATCATTTAATTGATTCTTCAGTCTGGAAATTCTGCATGCAGCTGTGCTTACTATTTTGTTTTTGTTTGCAAGTATTGTATAATAGGCTCAGTAAGGCTGCCTTAGTTAAATCTGATTTTCCAAGCAGAACATTGGGCTTTGAACTAACTCAGCCTCCTTTTGTTTTGGAAATTCTGTCTGCTTTCATAAATGAGTCTTCCTGTTCCATCTTGCTGCCCCTTGGTACCAGGTAAACTCCCCTTGGTACAGCCACTTTCAGATATTTCCCCTAAATACGCTCCCTTTATAGGCCATTTATTTCACAAAATTTATATTCCACTTGATGGTAAAAAAAAAAAAAAACCAACCACAAAAATACCACACCTCAAAATGTTTTACAAAAAGAATAAAGCTGTCAGTAAAAATATTTAAGAACAACTATTCTGACAACCTTTTAGATCTCCATTCCCCAAGCTACTGGGTCCCTCCCTGGGATCAGACACCTCTTGTGGCCCAGAATTGACAACTTACAACTCTTTGAAACTCTCCACGGGATTGTCCAACTCAAATTCCTTGGGCTCTTCCCACTTCTCCTTTGGATCTGGGCACTCCCTCCATAACACCTTTGTCGGACTTATGGGAATATTCTTATTTACTTCCACGAGGAGTCCCCATTAACTTATTTTGATTGTGATTGCACTAATGGGAATACAGGTATTTCACAGTGCTTCCATGTGTATTAAACTCATTTTGAGGCTTAGCTAGGTGCTCTAGAGCTGTGTTTCCCAAGCTTGGGCCTCCAGCTGTTTTTGAACTACAATTCCCATCATCCCTGACCACTGGTCTGACTAGCTAGGGATGATGGGAGTTGTAGTCCAAAAAGAGCTGGCAATCCAAGGTTGGGAACACTGCTCTAGAGAGCTGCAGAATAATGGGGTCATTTCTTTAAATCTCTGGAGCTGTGTATGCACTGCTTTGGACTGGTCTTGAGCTAGGAGACTTGTCCTTGCCAAGTGGTGCTTATTTTGGGACTTACAAGGATGGTCTGAAGGGTTAGTCTGGCCATGCACACAAAACTGCAGGACCTTAAAAAAAATGCAGCAAACATTTTGGTGGCACTGTTCACGTTGTTGTGTTTACCAGAGATGAAGTCCAGTGTATATTAGCCAAGAGCTGTCCCTTTTTGTCCCAATAAAATTAATGGCAAGTGCTTCATGGGTATGTGTTGAAAACTGAAAGTGCTATTAAGATATCGAAGACCATATAATGCAGCACGTTGGCTTAAGGTGCAGTTTGGCAGATATTCATGACATGGAAAGCCAATCTGTTCCACCTCTCTGAAAGACAAGTTCCAAGGAACAATGGTGTAATTTCCCTTGGCTTTCTCTGAGGCTGCCCAGTACAACAACAGTCCAAGTGTGCCAGGATCAAGGGGTTCAACAGGCTGCTTTGTGCCTTCCCAAGTCTCTTTCCAGCTGCTGCTTTTAAGCTGTTACACTGGCTGGCAGCTTTCTTGAAGCACACTGATTAAATGATCCATTGGTTAAGTTCAAAGGTAGATTTCTCCTTCATAATTAACAGTGTTTGTGTGTGGCTGTCAGGCTGTTTTTGATTACTTTTGCATTTTATGTACCAAGATATAGAGCCAAAGGTAGGGAACCTCAGGCTCAGGGACAAAATGTCACCCTCAAATCCTCTTGGGGCTCTCCCTAGGCCACATAACCATGTCTTATTCCTTTCGGGCACTGCTCTGTACTCTCTTCAGATGCTTTTGCCTAGGTGGAATGTGAACTGTGAAAATGTATATTGCTTGCCTAGATGGAGGATAGAGAGTGGTGCACCGCCTGTGCACAAATAGAAACCTGAGTTTTATGTGACTGGAATGTAGCCTATTGTACAAAGGCAAACATCACGGCTATTACTCTGTCCCCTTTGGTCTCTGACTCCACCCACTGGCACATGTCCCCCTCTAGGTTTCCACAGGAGGGAATGTCGCACTTGGAGTGAAAAAGGTTCCTCAGCCTTGATATGGACCAATCCAAGTTGGTAAAAGCCTAAGTATACTATGTCAACTGGACCACCATTCTCTATATGCTTGTTGACCTTGTAGAACTCTAATAGGTTGGTGAGACAAGACTTGCCTTTGCAGAAGCTGTGCTGGCTCTGCTTCAGCAAGGCTTGTTCTTCTGTATGCTTGGTTATATTATCCCTAACAATACTTTCCACCAGTTTTCCTGGGATAGAAGTTAAGCTCACCGGCCTCTAATTTTCAGGAAAACTACCCCATTCCCTGATCCCAACTATTATCTGACTTTTAGAAGGCATCTGAAGGCAATCTTTTTTCGGGAAATTTTTAATTTTTAATGTTTTACAATTTTTTATGTGCTGTAAGCCACCCAGAGTGGCTGCGGAAACCCAGCCAGATGAATGGGATACCATCATCACCATCATCACCACCACCACCACCACCACCATCATCATCATTTTCAAAATTAGTGTTACATTGGCTACTTAATGGTTCTCTGGTATAGAGGCTGATCTGAGGGGCAACTTACATCTTTTTGTTAGAATATTAGCAATTTAGTTGTTAGCTGACATTCAGCACCTGTTGTTCAGATGGATATTGTACCAATATCAGAGTTTACTTATTCCTTTTCACTGTGTTTATGTAAAGTCAGTTCCTTTCTTTGAAGATCTTTGTAATCACTGTTGCCAACAAAACTTATGAACCTCCTCTCATTGTATCTCATTGTTGATTCCAGCCTCCTCATGTAATTCGACTTAATTAAATATTGAGGGATAATTTGCTTCTAGGTGTCCATATATTTACACACAATCTCCCAGTATTTTAGCTCCAAACTTATCTGTAATTTAATTAGGACTCCCCTCTTTCTCACCCTCTACTCGCTGTTGTCTGCACAGGGCAGGCATATCCCGCAGTGTTTAATGAGTGTGTTTCCGTTTTCCCACACTGGGCTCCAGCTTTATATTAGAATCACATTCATTTTGTTTGAGCACCTCTTCATTTTAATAATCTGACATGATTGCAGGGTGTGCACAGCCAGGTTCTTTGACTTCACGGTAGCTCCCGCTGAACCCTGGGACCAGTGCAAGCTCATAATTGCGGTGTTTGCTTGAGAAGCTGAGCAACACGTTTTATGTTGAGCTCTTGAGACTATGATTTCTGTTTTGTTGCATTTCAGTGTGATTAGCTTTCGTGGCTTGATGCCCCCTCCCCACTATATCCAAAACCAGCACCATTTCTTTGTAGTGAACTACTTGCTGTTCACCAGTGTTTTGGATGCTGTGCTTGTAAATACCATTTCATGCAGTGAAGGGATGCTGTTCTAAAGACCCTGGAGAGTTTTAATGAGTATCTGCCTGGAATGACATGAATTAGTTTGTATGAAAGGCTTCCGTTCTTGTTGAGCTTGTTTATTCTGGTTTAAATGGGTTTCTGTGTCATCCGCTGAGATTATTTTTTAATCTTTTCTGTGTAGCTATAGGGAAGATGATTGGTCTCTGACATGATCTCATGAAAGAGAAGTGTGGTGGTGGTGGGAGAACATGTTTTTATGTTATTTCTAAAAGAAGATAAGAATGCCAGCTTTTCTTCTGAAATTCCAGTTGAAGACCTTTCATCCATGTGACTTGATACAGAGATTATTTCTATGATGTATGATTCCCTTCAACAGAACTGAGCAGTAGTGTTCCTTAACCAAGAGACCGTAATACTCCAGACAAACTTTTATTGCAGCATTTCTTTCCCCTCCTTCCCTCACTGAAGACTTCCCCCATTATGGTTCTTCCTTTGAGTCACCTTCTTCTGAGATGTATGCTGCGGTTGTTTTCCCATGAGTGCCTGTCAGCCTCAAAATAAAATAAAAAATGCTGCTCTAAAAGGGTGACATAATTATCATTGATGATTTGCATCAGCTTTCCCTAGCATTCTTTCTCCCTTCTTGAAGTTCTGGCTGGACTTCTGTTCATTTTAATATTGGCTTTTGAGGAGAAAACACTCAGACCCTAACATTTTTCAAACTTGGTCAAAATTTTGAGAGAAATTTGAGCTGAGGAGTGCGATGGGGAAGGTCATCTTGTGAGGATGCCTTCCTGTTTACAATTGATATGTAGCCCTAAGCTGAGCAGAGGTGACATGTTCACTGGGATTCTTGAGTCACAGCAGAGCCCCTTTATCACTTTGTTATATTTACTCTTTTTTCCTCTCCACTTCTGTTTTTGCTATTGTTGAATTCTTGAACATTCTCTTTCTTTCTTTTTGTATTGAAGGTTCAGCTGTCCCAGACTTTAGAAGAAGCTGGGAATCAGAAACAAAGAGCAGACCTGGTAAGTGTTAGAGTTTGCTGATTTTTAAAATTATTATTCTTTGCAATACATGGTAAAAGTGGACTTTGGGGACAAGAATAACCTTTGAGCCACATCCATTCACTTAAAATACAAGATCTGCTCAGCAAAAGTAGTTAGCAAAGCAGTGCTCCAGTCAGCATGTCTATATGATGGTAGGTCTTATGGAAGCATGACCTTGCTGGTCGGGACTGATGGGACTTCTGCTCTAAAATAGTAGTCTTCTGCATTTTAAGGCCTTAGAACCACCATTAACCCAAACATGCATTTGGGAACCTATCCCAATTTTCTTTTCTTTTTTCACCATATGCAGTATCTATGTGGTTGGTAGTGCTGCTCTTGTAGCCCATCTTAGATATACCCGTGACCTCATAGTGGATCATAACTTGCCAGTCAAAGACCACTGGTCGAAAATATCTGGTGGGTACCAGTTTGGCAAAGGTTGATCTAGAGCAGGGGTCAGCAAACTTTTTCAGCAGGGAGCTGGTCCACTGTCCCTCAGACCTTGTGGGGGGCCAGACTATATTTTGGAGGGAAAAAAAGAATGAATTCCTATGCCCCCCCCCAAATGAACAAATTCCTATGTCCCACAAATAACCCAGAGATGCATTTTAAATAAAAGGACACATTCTACTCATGTGAAAACACCAGGCAGGCCCCACAAATAACCTAGAGATGCATTTTAAATAAAAGGACACATTCTACTCATGTAAAAACACGCTGATTCCCAGACTGTCTGTGGGCCGGATTGAGAAGGCGATTGGGCCGGATCCGGCCCCTGGGCCTTAGAGAAAAAAACACAAGCAAAAAGACACAGCTAGGTTCCTCTTTCTCATGGCAGAAGGTGGATGCGTCATTGGCCCATCTTCCACCTGCCATATTTCCAGTTCCCATCTGAATCCCAGAGTTAAACTTTCTCTTCATGCTTTGGGATGCTTGGAAAGCATACACACATCTCCAGAGATGTCAGCTTCTGCAAGTTTCAAGTAAGGCGCAGAAGTGGCGAGAGAAAATATGCCACCCCACACTTCCACTCTCTGGCTTGTCCAAGGACACCTTCAGCTGACAAATCCCTAAACTCTGGTGAGATAGATTATGCTGTGCTGCTCTGTGGAAGAACCTCTGTTTTTGCTTTCTACATGCCTTCTTAGAATAGAGCTGGAGGGCTGCATTTAATTTTCAGTAAAGGAGTACTTATTTCATGGCGTAAAGATTTGCAAATTTCATGGCATATTGTCTGAACCCGCGATACTCTGTGATTAAGCATTGACGTATTAACATAGGAAAATTGCCTTGTCATATTCAAAAATAAATGGTGAATGCCCTGATGACTTTGAACAGAAATGCAGCCCTTTGTTTAATGTCAGATACTTTTCAGAGGTAGCAATTCATTTATCAAAGCTATTAAACGGGGGCAATTGGTGTGATTATGCAGAATTTTCTGCAAACTGATTTCTATAATGTTTTACACCCCCCACATGTTTCTTGATTCCATTTGTTTTATCCCCTTCCACACATTCGTTGGTTGGAGGAACTGGGCTCTGGGTGGCTTGCTGTAAGAAAGAAAACTGTAATTTGTTTCTTCAGTATTGTTTGTTATATTCATCTGTTACTTCATTCTTTGACTGTTCAAAACCTGCAAATAAGCAAAGTAAAAGGTTTCACGGTCAAAACAGTTCAGTTCAAGCAGACCTAAATAATGCAAAACAAATAGCATGAGCACCAAAAGTTTATGGGAATCTGCATTTTTATTCATGAAAGTGAAAGGGGCTTGTAGCACAGTCTGTCACTAAAAGAAATGTATGCAGCTGTTAGTGGTTAAATACTATCCCAGTTGATGGAACTACCTCTTATAAAAGCTACATGCCTGGAGTGTTCACAAAATGTTAAAGTTTCTACAGGTTCTCTTCACATTTACAGAACGGCCTATGTTCAGGGACTCTGGGGATGGAATGGTGAGCCACATAGCCTTGTAAACTAGAGTAATGTGTACCTGGATCTCAGAACCCAGTTCATGCACAGAAACCAACTCTTCCAATTGGTAGGCATTATGTGGCATCTAGATTGGCCAGACCTGGTACAAATATTAGAAGCTTGCCCTTCTGTCCTTCTCTTGACTGGTAGAGGTTCTTCAGGGTCTGCTGCAGAGAGAGGTTTCTCAGCATCCACTACCTGATTGTTTAACTACATGGTAGGGATTGAGCCTAGGAATTGCCGTATGCGAAGGATGTTCTCTGCCACTGAATGATGATGCTGAATTATGATGCTGACAGCCACAGTGGTATAAGAGCTATGAACCATGCCATTGACCATATAGATATAAAGGTGTGACCATTGTACTGTGAAAATACAGTACCCTGAAGATAATTACAGAATCCAAGGAGATATCCTCAAGAAATTATATCCCACATATAAAACATCTGTGGGAAGTGCTGGTCAGTTCTGAACAAATAGTTCACATGAAACTTGGACAACTCCTGCAGGTCCCATTTTCAGACCTTGGACAGCTCTATTAATGCACTTTTGGTTTGGCTGCCAGCATGCTTGTGATTTCAGTAATGAGCTGCCATATGCATGCCAAGGTCTTTCAGCTGCTTGTAACCGTCTTGCAGTTCCAATTTTGGGCTTTCTGTAAGGACAGCCTGCCAGCTATGTCAGACTGTGCAATGGATGGTGTTTCCTGGAGGATTAGCTTCTTTCAGATCTGATGCAAAAATGGCTTTTAACTGAGATATTGAAACGGCTGTGATAACTCCATTTGACAACTAGTTTGGCTGCTCTAGGCCTACATATTATATTTTTCTTTTCTTTCTTTAAAATAGCCAGCATCTATTATGGGGCCTGTGTGTATGAAAAATATTTGAGTAGGAAATAGATGTACTCATTCACAAAAAAATATTTTTGTAAGCATTCCGAGGGAGGGAGGGAGAGAAAGAAAGAGAAATACAGTGGTACCTCAGGTTACAGACACTTCAGGTTACAGACGCCTCAGGTTACAGACTCCGCTAACCCAGAAATAGTACCTCGGGTTAAGAACTTTGCTTCAGGATGAGAACAGAAATCGTGCAGCGGTGGCACAGCAGCAGCAGGAGGCCCCATTAGCTAAAGTGGTACCTCAGGTTAAGCACAGTTTCAGGTTAAGAACGGACCTCCAGAACGAATTAAGTTCTTAACCAGAGGTACCACTGTAATTAACTCCCTCAGTTATGCAATTGGGTTTGAGTTGCCAGCCTCCATTTGGAGAGCCGTTGTTGCTAGTGCAAAGTGTGTGCAGTGTCTGTTTCAAATTTTATTCCATCTGGAGCAGTTCCCTTCAAATTCTAGTATGAGAAAGCTGTTCTATGATGCAGGATGGAATAGAAAGTGTGCAAGAGCACATAGGGCCTGTGGTGAGCTACTTCTATACCTTGATGGCTCCCTTTCTTATTATTTTCCTGAGACAGATGTGACTTAGCTTCCTCTGTTTTCTGCAGTGAGAGTTCATTTCATAGATGCTTCCTTCTCCGTGATGCACCAAACTTACCGTATTTTTTGCTCTATAAGACTCACTTTTTCCCTCCTAAAAAGTAAGGGGAAATGTGTGTGCATTTTATGGAGTGAATGCAGGCTGCACAGCTATCCCAGAAGCCAGAACATCAAGAGGGATTGCTGCTTTCGCTGTGCAGCGATCCCTCTTGCTGTTCTGGCTTCTGAGATTCAGAATATTTTTTTTCTTGTTTTCTTCCTCCAAAAACTAGGTGCGTCTTATGGTCTGGTGCGTCTTATAGAGCGAAAAATACGGTACTTGTATGAACAGGAACAGGGGGGAAACATTTTTGCTTGGATCGGCCATTCCTTTGGATGACCACCTGGGGGTTCCAGTAATTTTTGACATTAAAGGTAAAGGTAAAGGGACCCCTTACCATTATGTCCAGTCGCGGATGACTCTGGGGTTGCGACACTCATCTTGCTTTATTGGCCGAGGAAGCCGGCGTAGAACTTCCGGGTCATGTGGCCAGCATGACTAAGCCTCTTCTGGCGAACCAGACCAGCACACAGAAACGCCGTTTACTTTCCCGCCGGAGTGGTACCTATTTATCTACTTGCACTTTGATGTGCTTTCGAACTGCTAGGTTGGCAGGAGCTGGGACCGAACAATGGGAGCTCACCCCATTGCGGGGATTTGAACCGCTGACCTTCCGATCGGCAAGCCCTAGGCTCGGTGGTTTAGACCACAGCGCCATTTAAACATTTAAACATTAAATAGTTCTTAACACGATGATGTTGAAGCAGACATCCTCTTCCTACTTTTTTCTGTAATGTTGTGCTGAAACCCAGCTAGTTTTTTTTCTTTCAGATTTGCTTTAGGTGGTAGCACTCATTCGTCTGATGTTGGATACCGTATGACTCTTAGTCTCTCCCTTCCCTCTCTTCAATCCCTTTTCAACACCTCCTCTCCATTATTTCTCTGTTATCAAGTCCTTGTTAGTTTGATGCTAAGCTGCTGTGGCTGAAACGGTATGAAAAATGCTGCTCCCTGACCAGTGTTCTGACACATGTTGATATTGCTTTTCCACCAGTCACTCTGTGTGTGGGCTTACCACCGTGGCTGTCAGTAAAATGGCAAAAACACTTGTCAGGTGCTATCACATGGCTCAGTAGATTTTTGGGCTGCTCCATGTAATAAACAGCTCTACAAGCGACATCCCACATCTGCCCTGAAGAAAGTTTAACTCTCATTTCAGAGTCGTGGATCTAGTGATGTTTAAGGTAAAGGTAAAGGTACCCCTGCCCGTACGGGCCAGTCTTGACAGACTCTGGGGTTGTGCGCCCATCTCACTTAAGAGGCCAGGGGCCAGCGCTGTCCGGAGACACTTCCGGGTCACGTGGCCAGCGTGACATCGCTGCTCTGGCCAGAGCCAGAGCCAGAGCCGCACACGGAAACGCCGTTTACCTTCCCGCTGGTAAGCGGTCCCTATTTATCTACTTGCACCCGGAGGTGCTTTCGAACTGCTAGGTTGGCAGGCGCTGGGACCGAGCAGCGGGAGTGCACCCCACCGCAGGGATTCGAACCGCCGACCTTTCGATCGGCAAGCCCTAGGCGCTGAGGCTTTAACCCACAGCGCCACCTGCGTCCCGCCTAGTGATGTTTACCAGGATCCAAAGTCTGATTGGCTTTGTTTCACATGGTTTGAGTGAGGAGTTGGGAACCATATGTATGATTCCTGTACTAAGGTATATTTCAGAAACATACATAACTCTGATCCATGTTGGAACGATCACTTGAGAAGGAAAGCATACATACATTAAAAAGCCTTTAAAAGTGTTTTTGTTTTTTATTTTGTGTATTTATGTTGTGAAAGAACTTGAGATCCATGGATGAAGGGTGGCATATAAATTAAATAAAGAAATAAATAGCAAAAAAGATAAATAAATTATGTTATCCTGATATGCAAGTAAATATGATCTGGAAAGAGAGGCTGGTGCCATTGTTATAGAACAGGGATGGGGTACCTGTGGCCTTCCAGGTGTTCTTGGACTGCAAATCCCATCATCCCTGATCACAGGCTGCGGCTGGTGCTGATGCGAGTTGTAATCCAACAACATCTGGAGGATCACAAGTTCCCTAACCATAGTATAAAGCTAATGTATCTAATCCCTCATCATAGCCATTATGCTCCTGATATTGAATAGGCAGCAATTACTTCAAATTACACTCATAATCTAAGAGCACTGCCAGTGTTCATCTCCTGAGTATCTACTGAATTAAATTCTGCCCGCATTGTATTTGTGTATGCTTGTTTTGTAAGGAGCCATAGACTCTGCAGGTATGTTTTCAAAATAAAGATCCTGCTTAACCTAATACTTACTTAATTTTGATATTGACCTCAAGAAGCATTTTAAGATTGTCAGCAGTGAAGCGGCAGTAAATCTATATATCCCATGTGCAGCTCACTTTTTCCCTAAATAGTTCAGGACAGCATGCTCTATCTTATCCCCTCAGTAATCCTGTGCAGGAGATCAGGCTAAGAGAGGATAACTCTCCCAAGGTCATCCAGTGAGTTTCGTGGCTGAACTAAGGTTTGGAATGTGGCCCCAGGCTAATGTTCTGATCAGGTACACTCCCTTGGTTCTGGGAGAGTATTCCGAAAGTAGGGTTTCAAAGCAGGAAAGAGCCTACCCTGCGTTCTAGCCACCAAAGGTGAGAATGATATTAGTATTAGGCAGGGTGATACATGGCCTTTTTCACCTTGGGAACTTTGGATTACCAGAACTTTTTTATTCACCTACTGAATGCTCTGACACAGCTCTGGCCAGTAGTCATTGACACATCATCTGGCAATCTGCTGGGCTTCACTCCTTTCCTTTCTCACTGTAGCAAGTGCCTTTTTGCATGGTGCACACTTCACAAGAGCCTCACACTTTGCAGTAATAACAGGCTCCATGTCCGTTATGCCCACCTCAAACCAGTCAGGGAACTGTAGCTCTCTTTTGCTTCAGTGCTATCTCTGGGGCAGTTCAGTAGAGCTTGTTGGGCAGAATCGGAGAAGTATTCACAAACTTCAGGTATGACTGTTCTGGCAAAGTTGATCCAAAGCCATACTTTCTGCTTTGTACTGTGGGTCCTCTTTATCTGGAGATGAATCTTGCTCACCTTCAGGGAGTGATCTGTGTTGCAGTAGGTACTGTGGTAGCTCCGTGTGACATGAACACAGTTCAGTTCTGATCATCTGGTGACAATCAAGTCCAGTTGGTTCCAGTGGCCTGACCTTGGATGTCTCCAGGACACTCGGGGTTTTGCCTTGGTAAAGAAGAATGTGTTTGTGATGCAAAGGCTGTGATAAGAGCACAGCTAAAGCAGCCTTTGTCCATTCTCATTTATGCTGCCAATACCAAAGGGCCTATTCAGTTGTCCCATGTGAGATGGTCGTTCCTAACTCTGGCATTGAAATCTCTCAATACTGATTAATTATTGCAGCAAGGGCTGCAACTTTGAAAGTACCTTACTTTTGGTTTTATTGTTTAATTATGCTTATGAGATAACCTGCTAATGCTAATGATTAAGGTTTATGTTCTTCTGTTGCACAGGGAAGCTACCCTGGACTAATGCCTGGCTGGTTTGTAGTGCCAGGCAAAGTCACATTGACTGAGCAGCTGCTAGAAGGCTTGGTGGTATCTGCCACCAAATGACATGTCATGTGTGTAGTTCAAAACTACTGTATCAAAGAGTAATAAACCCACAAAGCTAACTGACACAGTGTATTCCAGCGCATGATTCAATTACTTCTCTGCAGAAAGTCAGTTTACTACTTGAAGAAAAGAGAGAAATTTAAACAGCTCTAGCTAATTGCAGTTGACAAGACAAAGGCAGTTTGACTTTCCAGTATTAATTAGCAAACCCATACTAATTAGCTTGTATAAGCACAATTCATGCTTCTTTCTCTAAATGCAATTAATATTGCAACTGAAGACGTCTCTGGGCTGTGCCGCCGTATCATTAACATACTTCAGCCTAATTAAGTATGGACAGCAGAGGCTGCAGAAATGAGTTTGTGATTATAGCCATATAGAAAATCCCTTCATGTTTCATATCTATAGTGAACTTGAGCCTGAAATTTATTTTTTGGTTTACGATAAATTAAGCTTCATTCCGGTGCAGTAAAGGGACTTTTATTTGTCTTGCTTTGTACTGTGTGCTTTTTCTCCCCTTGTGAATCCCCATATACAGCAGCACCTTGGCTTACGTTACCCTCGGGTAACGTAAACTTTGGGTTGTGAAAGTGGCAAACCTGGAATGTTTCGCGGAGTGCGCATGCGCAGAAGCGGTCCCTCCGGTTGTGGAAACCCCGTGATCCAACCGGAGCTCCAGAACGGATCCCGTCCGCAACCAGAGGTACCATTGTACTTGTACAGATGCATTATTTGTTCCTTTAGTTGTGTATCTGCACTTCCAGAGAGGGGGGATCAATGAGTTTTTTCACCTTACTTCTCTCACACTAGCAATACTTTTGTTCATAAGTGATAATCAAAAACTGTAATCTTGGCTGCTGTCCCTTATTGGAGCTAATGCCAGAGATGGTATCACACCAATAAAATTGCTTTTGTGTTTAATGTTGCTTCCTTGCTGCAGAAAGGCCACGAGCACCTCTACTTATATATGAGACTTGCTGGCTCAGCAGCCCCTCTGCTATAAAGAGTCTATAGCATAGTTGTAAAGCATTGCTTTACAGTGTCAGGTCTCTGGTGCTTCAGTTTTTCAGGTGATCTCAGGTGTGTGGGTTGGGAATAACCTCTGACTGAGGGGGCTGGAGTACTACCACCAATCAGAAGAGGGCTATTGAGAGTTAGATCATTAATTCATTTGAGATAGATTCATATGTTCAGGCAAACATGTTTCTGCACTGTGGTAGTTATTACTAGTTCTAGCTACTGTTATGATACTCAGTTATGCACAGACTTAGTAATACCAGTGGTTTATACTACCATTGCAATAACTAGTGTAGAAAGGGAAAAGTAGGTATATGAGGTCAATATCAGTTCGCATGTTGATCAGCATTGTCATTGTCTACACATAGTGACTTTGGGCCTGGGCCTTAAGATTGTGCTCTTCTGTCACTGGGCATAGGAAGTAGTGTGTGCCTCAAGCAGACATACCCAGATTCTAGCTTTCATTTTATCCCGTTTTAAAGTGAAAGTACCTTGGGAACTTGACAAGCTGCCCTATAGCTTTGCAAATATATATTCTTGAGGACAGTTATTCCTTCCTGTAGTGGCAGAAGAACAGAATCTGATCACCCAAGAGCTGCTACCTGCCACATAGGCTTTTAGGTTGTCCATCAGTTCCTGAACTGGCCCAAATTTTTAAGGAATTTAGTGTCAGCTAGTGTTTCTGTTTTGATCTGGTAAAGAGTTGATTAGAGTTTGATTATCAAATGCTTCTGTTCTTGTCCTTAATGGGATCTAGTTGAAGAGTCAAGTCCCTAGAGAGATTATTTTGGACCAATTTGCACGATCCCAGGATCTTGGTTACCTAGGAGCAGTGGTGAAGCTGCATGCTCCGCTACTGGGGCGGAGAGCAGGCGGGGGCATGGTTGGCGCCCCTCTGGGGCGTGCGGCGCCTGGCGCAGGATGTGTGTGTGCGGCACATGTCCAGGGGGGCCACTGCGATGGCACCCTACCGGAATAGTGGTGCCGGGGGCGATCCGCTCCCTCTGCACTCCCGTTCTTCCGCCAGTGCCTAGGAGCAATTTAAACCTAATTGCATATAGTTGACTGAAAGAAAATGTGGAAAGTAGTACAATATTGTGGAGTGCTTCAAAAAACAGATTCAGGCTTTAGTAAGTGGATCCTCTCACATCACTTCTGCTGCCAGAATGTAGATTTCTATTTCCTGAATTTCAGGGATAACTTGGCAGTGAATCATCAGAACTGTGTTGCCTGCTGACTCTGATATTAAGTTTGGAAGATAACAAGACGGTATCAAAGGTTTTTATTGTGCCAGATTTAGTGCAACATCCTGAAGTAGCAGTTAAGATCTACAAAAGTTTATCAGAAGCGATGGGAGAGATAATTTAAGCAAATTTGTGCTCTGAAAATCAATACAAGAATGCAGGATTGTAAATTGCAGTGTGGGTGGAGGAAGAAGAGAACAATATAGCAAACAAGAGAAGTTATATTCAGTGACTTACTATAAGCAAAGTGTTATTCTGTCAAACACAAGGAAAAATAAACATTTTAAACCCAAAATTTGTGAATCACTAATGTCTAAAAATGGAGAAAAACATGAAGTGCTCCCCTCAAATAAAAATCACTACTTCACATTCCCACAACAGCTTATGATATTTTAAATGGCTTCATTCCTCTTCCTTCAAGCTACTTAAAGGAAATCCCAGTTCCACAGAGTGAAAATACACGTCCATACAAAATATTTTTACTTGGGAATAATCAACCTTAATAAGAACTGCTGCTCCATTCATAAGTATGCTTTGGAGGGATGGAAAGTTCTCTCTGTTCAAGTTCTTTATTACAGTCATAGACCAGCATAAGCAAAACATCTAAATAAATAACATAACAGTATGAATCTAAGTGAATAATTATTAAATAATTGGGAGCAAGAACCAAACGTAGATTTAAACATATACATAGAATACTTAATTAAGCATAGGTAATGTGTGAGTAAAAATTTATAAGAAAAATTAAAAGATCAGTTAACACAGCTGTATGGGGTGGGCTTCAGAAGTGCAGATCTAACAATATGGGCCTTCAGTTTAGGATTGAATTGTAGCATCTGTTTAATCACTATATTGTCCATGTGCTTAAATCATGTTAAGAGTTTAATGATCTTGAGCATCCACCCTAACTAACCAGCCTGTTATCACTTGACCTCCCTCCTGCTCTAAATGTATATAGCAATTCCATGTTTTAAAACAATCAAGCAGTAAAGCAGTCATCGTTTAAAAACATAAGCATACAAACCTCCCTCTAGAGAGGTCCAAGCACTGTGCATCAGTTGAACTGATGTGGAATGGGACATCTCCTTTGGGTCTGTTGCTCACAGCTGACCTCAGTGTATCACTTTGCAAAATGGTAATTTCATAAAGCAAACATTGCCTGATCCAGTTTAATATTTCTAGATGAGAGCATTTTTTGCCTGCATTTGTTAGATTGTGTATATAAATCTAGCCATTGTTTCTTTTCTGTTGCCTTTTGTGTATGCAATAACCTCCTGTGAGCAAGCATTGCACCATTTTTTTGTTTCCCGCTCAAGCCAGTTGAAATGAATGGTCCCTGGAAGAATTCCCTCTGGTTGCTACAGTGCATCTGCCTCATGTTCCCTCTTCAGAAATTGATGTTCCATTTAGAAGACCCTGGCAAAATTGGAACCATCTGTTGTAGATTCCTGGAGGTGGAACAAATATAGATGCAGAAACACCAGGACCTTGATGAGGTGAATGTTAATGAAACAAAAGTGACACCAGGTTAATAATCAATGATACTGCATTTCCATATTTTGCAACACCAAATTATGCATAGAACGGTCCTCTGTGTTTAAGTGCACTTGTTGCAAAAAATAAAGTGAGGAGTTAGATAAAATTACTATGAATTGCAGTGATTCAGAGGTTTAATCTGAAAGCTGGATTTGTGTTTGTTAGTGTATCTGGTAACTTCTTTTTCTTGCATCATGGATGTTGGCAAATTGAGTTTTTAAAAGGCCAAATAATATTAGAATTGGATCTGTCAGAGATGTGGAGAGGAAACTGTGTTTAAATGCTCAGGAGCATGGCAAGTAGTATTTTATATTACAGATTTTTATATTATGGATGTGCTTTCTGTGTTATTGTACATTCTGTTTGGTTCCAGGCAGCTGAAACTCCTCATTTACTTAGAGAGATGATTGGTAGGGGCTTTGGTTAATACTTTGCTTTTGGAGTTGTTCTTAGACAGCCTTCAGTTTTCCAGATGGTGGGTCTATTTAACAGGTTATAAAGGGCATAGTGGGAGAATGATTGGAAAATGCTTCATTTCAATTTAAGGACCAGTATGGTTCAGTTGGACTTAGACCCAGGTGGCCTGTTGTGAACTCATTGTGATGTCTCTGTTCCTGGGCTGAAAATGTGTAATACTTTTAACTTGCCTTACGTAGATGTAGGAAGTTGCCTTAGGCCAGGTAACACACTGTTTGTCTATCATTCTTAGTATTGTCTACTGTGGTAGCGGCTCTCCAGGGTTTTAAGCAGAGAAGGCTTCTTTTTCTGTCTTCTGATAGGTGCTGTATCTAACTCAAGGATGGGGAGCCTGTGGTCCTCCCAATGTTATTGGACTCCCAACTCCCCATCAGCACCAGCTTGAATGGCCCATGGTTAGGAATGGTGGAAGATGTAGTCCAGCCACACCTGGAGGACCACAGGTTTCCTAGCCTTGCTCTAACTGAAGCTCAGACATTTTTCTTGCTTGCTTGCAGGAGGCTTTACAGCGGTATTTGCTATGGTTACATGGGAGCACAAAATTTGTAGCATGGTATTGGGCACAGGATTCAGCTTCCTAAGAATCATTGTTTTGTTGTATTTTTAAATCTGGCTCTTCTGGCTACAAAGTTAGGCTTGAAGATGTGTGTGACACCCTCTCCTGAGATCTCACTAAGCAGAGCAGAGATTCCCTGTGGTTGGGGCTTCTTTCTTGCTCATAGCTCTCCATGACTAGCAAATCCAGAATGGATAATAAAACCATGCGAAATGGGCATAATTTTGTTCATGATGCTTTATTTGCATTACTTGCAGAATGTACATTTCTTTGGTGCAGCATTCAATTCATTTTGGTTCAGATAAGAACAAAACAAAACTGTTGGCACAGTGTGCATTGGGAGCAACTGATAATACAAAAGGGAGTTAAAGGTTACTCAGCCCTTCCCCACCCTTGCACTGATGAAGAGAGGTAGTTTTCTCCCTCCACTGCCTGATCCTTTGCATGTCTAGTGGGGAAGAAGTCCTGCTAAGTATGCAGAGGCTCACGGCCCCAGCCCATCCCTTCTGTGGCTTGGTTGCTTTCACTTTAATATCTGTGCAGCTGGTGGGCAGAGGTGGTCCCATTGGGACAGGTATTTTTTTCCAGGAGTTGCCGCGTCGCCTCTCTGAGGCGAAGAGATCTCGCGGAGGCACTTTACTTGTGACCTTTTGATAAACTATTAATGGCCTCCCCCTCCCTATTTGGAATCACTTAATTGAGGTTGACAACTCTTTGTTGTATTACAGGCTCTGGCTTGTCAGGAGAATTTTTTTACTCATCTATGAATATTTCATTAACCTCTAAAGACAGGCTGCTTCATTCTGAGCTCTTGCCAGGCCCTGTCCTGTTGGAGTTGCTTTCAGCTGTGGCATCTTTGCAGAGGATCTTGCACCCTCTTCTCTTCTACTTGGTGTTCAGTCCAATTCCTTGGCTGAGAGCAGTGGGGCTGCGAGAGTCCCAAAAACGAGTTGTACATTTTAGTACTGTTTCTAAGCATAGTTTATTTTCATGTTCCTCCTTGTGGCTTTTTAATTTCCACCACATAGTATTGTAGAGTTGGAAGGGACCCTGAGGGTCACCTAGTCCAGCCCCCTGCAATGCAGGAATCTCAATTAGATCATGCATGGCAAGATGACCATCCAACTTCTGCTCAATGGGAGTTTGTTCCACTGTCAAATAGCTCTTACTGTCAGAAAGTCCTTCCTGATGTTCCCCAGTGGTATCTGCTCCCTCCCAGGGAGAATGTTGTGGCAAGGGGCAAACCTTTGTTCTAAAAGGCAGGATATAAATGTCCCAGACAAATAAAATCCATAAAAAGTCCACCCCAGTCCTAATCATTAATTAGAAAAAGTAGCATTTTTTAAAACATTAGGAACATAGGCAGCTGACTTATACCAAGTCCACCATGGTTCCTTCTAAGTTAGTACTGACTACAGCAGGAAAGGGGAACCCTCCAGATGTTGAATTCCAGCTCCTGTCAGCCCCAGTCAGCATGACTAATGGTCAGGGGGTGATGGGAGTTGGAGTCCCAAAACATCTGGAGGGCCACAGGCTTACCCTTTCTGGTCTACATTGTTTAACTCTTCAGGTTTTCAGGCAAGGGTCTTTTCAAGCCCTACATGGAGATGCCAGGGATTGAACTGGGTGTCTTGTCTTGCACAGTTCTTACTCCCTGCCAAAAAAAAGCTTTGCTCTGATTGCCCTGGGACTGTACAAGCAAGACGGATGACACTTGTTCCTTTGTCCAGTTGTTGAGGTCAAAGTGCTCCTGGGCTGTATGTGTTTCTGTTGCTATAACCCTTGGGTAGTGAATTGCTCACCATGCATTTCTTTCCTTTGCCTGCCAGCCACCTACTAAATTTGCCAGTTATATCAGTGGCAGAGACCATGTTGCTGCTAAAGGGTGTCTGTTTTAATGGTGTGGATCTTAGTTTCCTGCCTTTGTGTGTGCATTCTAGTGGCCATGCTAATTTTGACCATGCCTACCCTGGCATGCAGCCTTGGGAGACCTGGTAAAGAGGCAGTTGGACCCTTTGACCCCAAATTCTCATCACCCCTGTTGTCATCTATTATGAGCTGCCTTTTCAAATAATTTGATCAGAAGGCAGGTTATGAACCTTCAAAATATGAAGAGGTGTGCATATAAAGTGTGCTTCTATTATTTTAGAATGTATTCTCTGCAAAAATCAGCTTGCATTAAAAGCAAAATAAGATACTTATAGCCTTTATGGCTAGAGAGTGCTTGAAATATATGTGAGTAGTTTGGTGAAATGTGGGAAGCCAAAGGACTTCAAAGAACACAGTGGATTGTTGTTGTTGATTATAGTGTTTTAGGGCCCTGAAGATCTCCTTGCCCTGTGTTGATGACAAGCAACAGTTGAATAAACCATGCAAATTTGCATGATTATATACAGTTCATAGAATTTAGGTTTTCTTGGCATAGAATTTGGTTAGTATTGGTATGGGCGGTGGGTGGGGTTTTTTTTGGTTGGTTTTTTTATAGAAATGGTTCCCCACAAATATTTGCAAATCCAACTTTCTTTGCTACCCTGGAAATGGTAAGAGGAGTCATTGCCGTTCATGCTTTACTGGTAGTGACAGCATCTTCACACACATGCTATGGGGAATCGGGGTATTGTTGCAGTGCATTCTGCCCCTTGCTTTAGAACAGTGTGGCTATGCCCTTGGCACATTGCTGCATTAAGATTATCGAGAATAGGGGGCATGGGCCAGCCTTCCTCAACCTGGTGTTTTCCAGATGCTTTGGAATACAACTCCCTTCAGCCAGAGCAAGGACAGCACTGGCTATGTGACTCTTTCTCTTGCCATTTGTGTGTTTGAGCAAAGAGTTCTTCCCAAGACTGCCTGGTTTATGTGCACTTAAATATTTATGGCTTTAAATACCTTCTTGAATTGTGTTGAGACTTGTAGTTAAACATGGCCTTTCACTTCCAAGTATCATGCCATCTCTACACAATTCACTTCTTATTTATCTTTGACCTTAAAAAAAAACCCCTGCTCTTTTTCAAGGAAGCTTTTGGAAGTCTTTCCTCAGCCCTTTCCTGCTGTTTGCTGAACTTTTTAAAACGTTTGCAATAGACTCTCTGCTTGTGTGTGTTTGTAGCTTCCAGGCATTTATGGGTGGCATTGTTCTTCATAATTTAGCACAAATATGTTGGGCTCTGCACTTTATTTACATTTTACAAGGGTGGCAGGAATTACATCAATAGTTCCACCAGTAGAACAACATCTTTTGTTTGAGCAAATTTGTTTGATTTTAAGTTTGTTAAAGACTTAGGATCTAGCCTAAGACCTAGCAAAGGGTGGAAAAGAAATCTGCATTAATAGAAATGCTTGAAATTATTTCCTCTGTGTGTGTGTCATTAGCAAGATGTTTCTTACATTTACGCCCCACTTTTAAGCTAAGACTGTCTCCTAAAGTAGCTTACAATCCTACAACAAGAGACAACATTCTAGGGGTAATGTAGATTTGTTTATGGCATACTCATCTCATCTCTGCAGTTAGAGTCATAATCCAGGTTCCAGGTTTTTGCTGGAACATGCTCATCCCATTATGAGATAATTGCAACAGTCATAGAAATTTCAACCTGACTGGGATAAGGAACATTTTGCTTGGGTCAAAACATATATGGCCGCATAAGCCCCCCACCCTGTTTGTTCTGCTTGGCAACATTTGAAAGTGCAGAAGAACGGGAACCCTGCCTGCCAAGATATTCAGAGCCTTCACTCACACTAGAAGTACTTAGTGATGGTTAAAGCAATACAACAGTAGCATAAGACCAAACTGAATCGGGCTGATTTAGAATCTGGGTTAATGGCATGGAGCAACACACCAGTTTCCATGCTAGCATGAAGAGAGGGTTAAATGCTTCCTCCAGCAGGTTGCTGCTTATAGTGTATGTATAGCGTAGACACAGATATTTGGATATACATACCATACATGCTGACTTCAGCTCCTCTCAAATATAGCATGGATTGTGTCCCCCCCCCACACACACTCCTGTTGCTTTTAGAAAAGGGCAATTTTTCAAGTTTATACCAAATGTCACTCTATTTCATTTTCAAATATATTCTCCAGGAAAGAAGGCTCGCTCTACCCATTTTCAATCTCTAAAGTTAATACATGAATTTATATTCTTTTCTCCCACTCGCTCTCTTAAATTAAGAGGCGTAATTACCAGGAGCGCTTGCTACAAACGAATAAAGTGCCATGGGAGGAGGAGCTGTCACCACTGGCTGCCTGGGGCAGCTGCCCCCCTTCCGACCAGGCTCCTTCCCGCTCCCCCGAGGATTCTGCTTATACGGCAGTTTCTCTCTCACATCCAGAGGCAGGAAGCAACCTTTCCCCACATCAGGACTGTCAGGAAACTGCCATCTGAAGAACAGGTGGTGGAAGGGCTCCAGCAGGATAGAAGAGACTCAGCAGCAGAAGAGGGAACCAGTAGGGGGGGAGCAGGAGCTTCAAGGGACAGGAAGTCGGAGGGGAGGCTCTGGGACACTTCCAGTGAGAACAGTGAGGAGGTATCAAGGCCCCCTTTAGCGACCCCCACCCCTCGCCGGAAGCTGTCACGCAGGGAATCTAGGAGACGCGTTTCCGTCAAGCAGCTTTTATGCTGGAAACGTTTCCGCAAGCGCCCACTGTCGGATTCTACCAGTGACTGACGGAGCCATGTCCAAGGGCTCCGCTCAAGGCAGAGCTTTGCTACGTTAAGCAAACTCCGAGGGACTAACCCTTTTACGCACAAGTAGCTCATTGTCCCATCACAAGGACCATCATAAAAATTCTTCAAGTTTATAAACCACTGTTTTCTGTGAGCATCTTTCCTTTCCACATAAACTTACCTATTTGCTGAGATAGCTGGCCGGGATGCTGTGGCAGTGGGTTTCCTTCATAGGCACACTGTTTAGACTAGGTGACTTTTGAGGCGCTGTCCAGCTGTATGATTCTACTTGTTACCACAGACACAACAACGATCCAAGCAACCTCAAACATGCACCACCACCTGCCAAAAGGAACAGACTTTTCCAGTAATAAGATTCAGCACTTGCATAGCACAATCTTTGGCAAGGTACTGTGCAGTCATTTAGTGTTCCATCTAATTTTAAGATTTTTCACACTTGGCACACATGCTTCCAGATGATGTGTAATACTCAGGACAGACACTAGAAACTAATGTGTATCAACAGCACTAGGTGCAACATTGAAGAAGAAGAAGAAGAAGAAGGCGAAGAAGAAGAAGAAGAAGAAGAAGAAGAAGAAGAAGAAGAAGAAGAAGAAGAATTTTATTATTTATAGTCTGCCCACTCTGGGTGGTTGACAGCATATTAAAAAATTGTAAAACATCAGATATTAAAAATTTCCCTATACAGTGCTGCCTTCAAGTGTCTTCTAAAAGTCAGTTTATTCCCTTGACATCTGATGGGAGGCGTTCCACAGGGTGGGCGCCACTACCAAGAAGGCCCTCTGCCTGGTTCCCTGTAGCATCACTTCTCACAGTGATGGAACCGCCAGAAGGCCCTCGGAGCTGGACCTCACTGTCTGGACTGAACAGTGGGGTGGAGGCGCTCCATCAGGTATACTGTAATGCCTCATGTTGGTTTAAAAAATAAACAATCTACATGCTCAGGAGTTTGGGGAAATTGTAATAATTTGTATAATGCATATCAAACAGTGCTTGCCACAGATTATTTCTCAGTAATCCTGGCTCACAAATCAGCTTCTCAGCTACTACACTACACTCTGTTGCTCTATTGGCATCTGCCTGCCTCAAGAGACAATGGAGTGCGCCTCTGGGGATGAAGCTGAACCGCTGTGCTAGCAGCACCGAAGTGACTTCCCCAGGGCATGAGACTGGGCAATGTGTGTGTAGCTTCTGGGCTGCCCAGATGACAAGACCCCCTTCTCGGCCTCGCTGATATGATCCAAAGGAAAGCAGAGCAATACGTTTGGCACCAGCTGAGCTGCCGGAGTTGAGAAGGAGGCATACAAGGTGCCATCCAACTACCTTAGGGACTCCAGATTTGTATAGGGTTTACTCCTTAGCCTTCTCTCAAAGATATCCCTCAAGGCAGCAGTGGTTTAGGCTCAGTTTTCCTTCTCCTAGATCTGCCAGAACCTGCCTTTTTGTGTAGGGAAGTGTAGGGGAAGTCCCTAATTCACCGAGGGTTTGAGACCCTCACCTGGTTGAGCTGGCCAGTCAAAGCCATTTCCCAGAGTGTGGCTGCTGTCACATGCTGACAGCTTCTAGGAGCTGCAAGTGAGAGCTGAGTGCAGTGTGGGGGCCAAAGGCAGACAAACTACCCCAGAAGGAGCATGACATGTTCCCCATGCCATGGGGGTACTACCACTGCCCTAACCCTCCATACACCACTACATTACATTACACTATACTAGTTGTTCCTTAATATAGGACTGCTCTCAATAGTATTGAATAATGTAGTAAATTTAAGATTTCTACAGTGGCATTGTTTTTAAAAAGACCATATTTTGCTTTATATCTAGTTGTACTATTAGTCCATCTAGCCCAGTGTTTTCTGCTCTTAAGGGCCAGTCTAGGCAAAATGTCATTCATGTAATTTGCTATTGTATGAATTTAAAAGTATGTAAGTGTAGGGGCCCTGATCCCTGTTGTGACCAGGGTGGGTGGTAGGGGGATTTTAATCTTTGCCTCCTCTGCAGATTGGGGGACTCACACCTTCTCTTTACATTTGGAAAAACTTCCATTGGTGCAGATGACAGCTTCTTTCCTGTGCAGCCATGTGGAAAGGGGTGGTCTGGATCAGGACCAGAGTGGGGAATGGTTAAATCCTATTTACACACACACACACACACACACACACACACACACACACACACAAATACACATATTTTTCTGTGTATAGGACTAGGTTTTTTCCAAAATAATAATAATGTCAAAAATCAGTGGGCGTCTTATACATGGATAGTGCTGAGGGTGGACTGGCAATTGGTTGTTGCCCAAAAAATAGGGGGCGTCTTATACATGGGGGCATCTTATAGCGGAGAAATACTGTATTTGCTAATTGCACCAGTGGCATCTCATCTAGTCTTCCCCATCTACCAGTTGCTCTCAAGTGGAGCCCCCCCCCCCAACCTGCCACCTGATCCTTTTATTTAGTGATACCATGGATTGAACCTGGGATCTTCTGCATGCAGAGAATGTGCTCAGCCACATAGCTATGGACCTACCCTGGAGTCCTCCCTGCCAATCATAATGGGGCATGTTTATCTCTGCCTCCTTCTGCTGTATAAGAAAAGAACAAACATGAATTCTCTCTCATTCCCTTAACTAGCCTCCCATCACATCTGGCCTGTAATGTATTACCATGGCTACCCAAATGGCATTCGTTGATTTTAGTCACAATAGCGGGAGATGCCTGAGCCAACTCACTGAGGTTTTACCCCTGCACTAGTCAAAGAGCTCATCGAAACCCCACATTAATTGACTGTAGCCTTTAAGATGCCTTTAAGATCTACTCATTCCTCTCAACTCCAATTTCAAGTAGGCTGTTTTGTTTAAGTGCTACAAGAAATTCCTCTCAGTAGGAAGTGCAAGAAAGCTGGTGCCCGTAGAAAAGGTAAAAACACATTTGAGGTATTCAACGTTGGCAGTGGATCACCTATTAACCCTGGTAAAGAACAATGTAACCAAATTACAAATACCGCAGGGAACCACATAGAGATGTTGCATCTGATAATGAGACATCCAGTTTGAAGTAACTAGAAAGGGATATCTCTGTGGGGAGTGGGGGTGGCTACTCTACTTTTAGCTGAAGCTATTAAAAAAATTACCTCGTGAACTGAGCCAAAGCAAATAAGTACCTATCAACACACAATTCAAGGTTCTGCATTGTGAGGAAATTGCATTTTAATTGCAATTAAACACACATGCATACATGAGCACATGGATACGCAACACAGAGTTATTCTACCTTGCTAGTGTTGCATCTCTCTGTGCGACCTAAAGCATCAGTTTTGTTCATGCCTCTTGTTGAATCTGGTGTGACTTACTGTTGAGCAAATGCATATTGAATTGTGCTGAAAACACCTGGAGTGCAGGTGAGATATTACTATATTTAGCCAAAGAGGACTACTATGACAACTTTTCATTATGCTTAGGCAAAGGAAGACGTTGTCATTTAGCAGCCCAAATCTAGGTACTTTGAATAAGAATCATGTAAAGTCTACTACAGCGGGTGGCGCTGTGGTTTAAACCACAGAGCCTAGGGCTTGCTGATCGGAAGGTCGGCGGTTCGAATCCCTGCGACGGGATGAGCTCCCGTTGCTCAGTCCCAGCTCCTGCCCACCTAGCAGTTCAAAAGCATGTCAAAGTGCAAGTAGATAAATAGGTACCGCTCCAGCAGGAACGTAAATGGCGTTTCCGTGAGCTGCTCTGGTTCACCAGAAGCAGCTTAGTCATGCTGGCCACATGACCTGGAAGCTGTCTGTGGACAAACGCCGGCTCCCTTGGCCTATAGAGCAAGATGAACACCGCAACCCCAGAGTCATTCGCGACCGGACTTAACTGTCAGGGGTACCTTTACCTTTACCTTAAAGTCTACTGAGACTTTGCTCTAAGACTAAGCTCTGAGAGAAGAGAAGAGCAGCAGTTCAAGTACAAATACAAATGTATTGTGCTCCCATTTCTAATTCCTTATGGATGACAAGATGCAGCAGGCACTGTGGAACAAACTGAGCTAGACGAGCACATCCCACTTAGCTCCTGTGGTTTAAAAAGCCTATAGTGGGGTTAAGACCCTAAAGTTCATTTGGCCTGCGGCCTTTACTATACTCTGGATGCAAGCAGTGGTGTGGCAGAATGCAGGGATATGAAACAGTAAGTGGGATGAAAGGCGATGACAGAGCCAACTAATTTAGTTTTGCCCTCATCCTCTACCTAGAGAAGAGGAATCTGAAAACCAGGGCCAGCCCCTGGACTGGAGGAGTTTAAGAAGGCAGGCAGGTGGGGCTAGCTGAGAGCAGACTGAGGTTGGTGGGCACTGCCCCACTTTCCCAAAAGGGGCAGCCTCCACTGGTTGGAAGTTGGAGGAATGATTAAAAAAAAAATGCTAAATGAAAAGCAAAACATTATAAGCAATGATGGCGCAAGTATTTGTGTATGCACGGATACAGTTAGGGAATAAAATAAATGTATCTGAGGGGAAAGGAGTGACAAAATGTATAGGCCTGCATCTGGAATAGGGTTGAATTAGCTCCAGGCTTCAACTCAGATGCTGCCACCCACATATGGCCCACATCTTACTACATAGCCCATATTGCGCACATCAAGTCCTGGATTAATTTGATGTTTCCTAACTGGAAACAACTTTTTCAGGCTTCAAATGGAGGATCTTTGCCCAAGATCAGGTTGGATAGTCTCGAACTAATGGTCCCCATTAGGTGAATGTAAACTAACTGTATGTCCATCTCAAAAGGCAGGTAAAGTGGAAATGAATGAGGCAAGAACAGCTAACCCATAATGCTATTATTTTATTCTTCCAGTCATGTCAGAAATGTTTTTGGTTTCTGCTGAAATGCATATATTATTTCTGGTGCATCCAGCCAAAGTATTCTGGTTTTATTGTTTTCCTGAGGATTAGCATTGGAGGTTGGCCCTGAATGGTACATTCTCACAAATAGAAGACCATACATTTTCAGATTTGTTTTAACATCTTCATTAATAGAAAGGATAGAAACTATGTGAGATAATTATACTGGAAGTGAACTAAAAAGTGTTAGGCAATTACCTACCACTTACCCATTGTTTGGCAAACTGTTAGATGAAATTCAGTGTTGGTGGGTACAAAATGGTGCATATTGGATTTTAAAAATAATAATAAACATTTCCCTTTCACCACTCCTGAAATATATTTGAGACATTCTGTATAGCACCCTGGAAATGCCAGCTGAACATACTACAGATGCAAAAAAGCAAACTCAACATTAAGCATGATTAGGAAAGGAACAGTAAATCATGCCAGTGACATTTTAATGTCTCTGTTTAAATGAGTGGCCCTTACATAAGTTTGACACGGCAGCCTGGTTTGCACATATCACTAAAACTATACAGTGGTACCTCGGGTTAAGTACTTAATTCGTTCCGGAGGTCCGTTCTTTTTTTTTTTTTAAAATAATTTTTATTGATTTTCCAACACAAATAAAAACAAACAACACACTCATATACACAAACAGAAACATATAAACATGTATAATTTCATAATCCTGTTTTCATACCCCTTGTTTCTCCGACTTCCCCATACCTCCCTTTTGCTGCATCCTTATTTTTAACATTTTTTTTATAGCAATTCTCCAATAATTAATTATTTGATTCACTTTCATTACGTTCCTTTTTCTTTAGCTTATTAGTTACAGCTGCAATTCTCTATTTCTTATTCCCTGACATCTAACACCCGGAGGTCCGTTCTTAACCTGAAACTGTTCTTAACCTGAAGCACCACTTTAGTTAATGGGGCCTCCTGCTGCTGCTGTGCCGCCGGAGCACGATTTCTGTTCTCATCCTGAAGCAAAGTTATTAACCCGAGGTACTATTTCTGGGTTAGTGGAGTCTGTAACCTGAACCATATGTAACCCAAGGTACCACTGTAGTTAAGAATATGCTGTGGATGAATGCAAGCAAATAACATGGAGAATGGAGCTATTACAGTGCTTGTTTTGCTCTTTCAGTATAATAGCATTATGGGTTAACTGCTCTTCCAACTGCTGACTTTGCTCCTTGGCTTCTGCTCTTGGCTATTTGGAGAGATCTAATCTGGCCCAAGATCCCTCCAAGATCCATCCAAGACCCCTCTGCCTGAGATAGCTGCTTGCTGTTCTTCTGCTCATATGCTCAGCTTCCCACAAAACCACCTTATTTCCCTCAGGATCTGCTGCTACTTCCTCCTTGGTTTCTGACCCTCTGTCCAGGCAAAAGGTCTTGTTTTGTTGAGCAGGCAAGGGCAGGAAGTTTCTAACATAACAGGCCTGGCCAATTTCAGGACCTAATTCACATTCTCATACTATAAGAAGATGCAAACACTCAGTGTGTCTTGCACTGATGGAGAGTAGTCATATATTGTAGAAGTGGCTTGGTGAAGCCAACAGAAGACTCTCTAGCACAGTCCAAAAACTGTACTGCATGGTCAAAACACTTCATCTTGCTTTCATTTTACACATGTATCACAGCTTAGGATTTTACTTATGGATGTGCCCTTAGTCATGTCATAAAGGCCTTGGCTGATATAAAGAATAGGCTGTCCATAATAGCTTTCAGTATAGCAGGTGTTATGGGGGGGCTGATTCTGAGCTGTGGAGTGCTGTTAAGTGATTCATCAACTCAGTGGGATTGGTGACCCACTCACAGCATTAGGATTCTCATTTGTCCAAAGATGAAATCCTGCAATTCAATAAATTATCAAACAACGCTTCCATTTTTCAAATGTGATATCAATTCCTCATGGAATCTTCTGTTTGAGAGACTATCAGGTAAGTAATAATCCCTTTGGGGCAGTTTGTTTTTATACTAACAAGTCTTTTTGCCATGAAGGGAGGGTGTGGAAATTGCAGCTTCCATCAGCACCACTAGGAACACCTTGTTTACTTGTTTATAGGATCTGTGAATCACCTTCCTCGACAGAGCCCAAGGCAATACGCAGCAAAAGATAAATAACAAAATATATCAATAATTAAAACACATAAAAGACAAAAAATCTTATATAAAGAAACCAGCCATTAAAACACAAATCCACACTTTGGGATTTGTTTGGGAGTAGACATTGCCTTGTTAGCATTCTTCCAATGTTAACATCCTTCGCTGTATCACTCAGGAATATACAGGCTATTCCCTCCCACATATATATGCACACTTTCATAATATGCTCAACCTGCTTCCTTTGGCCATAAACACACAATCACAAGCCACAGCAATCTATTACTAACCCCTTGCCTTTTCCTCTAAAGGGAGCCAGGAGCAATTTATCTGCTCATGTCAAGAGAGCAGGTGGCACTTGGACTCAAGGCTGAGGCCGCTTAGCCAATGATAAATAGCCTATTTACTGGCGCTGCATTTTTGGATGCTGTCCGCACGCAGACCAGAGAACAGCACAGAACTATAATAACAAACCTCATTGCAACCTTCGGCAGGAATGGGAAGACAAAGCACATAATAAATGGCTTTGTGCTAGAATGGCGGGGTGGAATTGAAAGTTTCCTTCCAGGCCTGATGCCTTGGAATTCACATCCCTGGAATTATCTAGGGCACCTGCTTTATCCTGGCCATCTGTAATGGGTTGTGCTAGGAAAGAGAGAAGCTCTGTAATCAGAAAATTGAGAGAAATATTTCTTGCTGTGATAATCTTATCAGCCAGCCAATATACATTAACTTTATTTTATTTTTATATTGTGGGGATACAGGTGCAACTGTATTCCCCACCCCTCTCCATTGTTGTGACTGGATTTGGGAAGCAATCAGAAGTTAGGTTTTTTTGGGGGGATGGAACATCCTGAATCTCCTTTCCTTGTTGGCAAAACAGGTCCTTAGTGATGCCATTTCTTTTCCACACTCTTAGTTCTAATAGTTATGCCTCTGCGTCCTTTATGCCTTGCAAACCTTTGCTATGCTCTGGCAGCTTCATTTCTGACTGCTTCCTACGACAAGGAGTGGCTCTACAGTTGTCAACAAGTTGCCCTTTCCCCACCCACCCTTCTTGCCGTACCTAATGAAGCCAAAGCCCTAGTACCATCTGGCTTCACTTGGACCCACTCCTCCTCCAGTGTGGAATTAGAATGCTGTGTGAGTCTCGCCAGCACTGCTGAAGGATACTGTATGCTAATAGCTTATCTCCCTTGGTGCTGAAGACTGAGCCCTTGGTGTGTGGTTTTTCCCCTGGTTTGCATCTCTAATTAGGGCAGCGCTTGCTCCTTGTTTTCCTACGTGTGCAGAAAACACTACATTTTTCCGTGGAGCTTTAAAGAAATGGCAGATGGCAAAGAGAAAAACGGAATAGGAAAGAACAGTCTTTGTTTTGGCTTGGGTGGGATGGGAGGGCTGGCCAGGAGGGTGGGGTGTGGCATTGAAGGATGTCCTAACATTTCCAGACAGATGTCCTACAAGCCAGTGTGATCTATAGTCAACCCAAAACATTTTCTCTTGTCAGAATTTAATCAGATATGTGGAGGCAAATGCTGTTTCAGCACGCCTTTATTTTAGAGGAGGGGGTATGTGCATTTAAAAAAAATATCATTTTTATTGCAGGATATTCATAGACAGCAAGGGTACATACAACATCCCTGTTCCCAGTTCTTAGAGTCCTTTCTATGGGTTAGTTATATTTGATGTGAGACACTGCTGTCATAGACATTGGGGGCGGGGGGGGGGGGGGAAGCAAGGGTAATGATTTTCCATTCCTTTGCTTAGTGTATGTGTCAGGGTTTTGTGTCAGCATCACGAGGATATGTTCTTTATTTGTCTGTCTATCTGTTTGTTTTGGTGGTGCAAGATGTTGGAGAGCCCAGAGAACATGCGTTAGTCCTTGAAGCTCTACTATCTTGTTCCTATTTGTCTCCAGGAACTGAGGAAACAAGGAAGCTTCTGGCTTGGCTCTCCCTTTTATAGTCACAAGGGGAGGAACTGGATGGACTAGTCTGGCATTTGCTTCGGTGGCAGACCATTTTCTTTTAGAGGAAGATCAGTTTTGAGGACCCTCAGCCTTCTCTAGGCATTTATTTGATTACTATACACTCAGAACCTATGCACATTTCATTTGTGTGCATTCAGCTTTATACACTTAGCAAAGATAGATAGATAGATAGATAGATAGATAGATAGATAGATAGATAGATAGCAACCCCACCTACAATTTCCCCCAATGTGTTTTGACTATACAAGATTTTGGCGTCAGGCATGACCTCCAGAACGTAACTCCTGTGTAATTTATGGGCTTACTGTACAGATGCCGCTAAAATGTCATTACTGCAGAGATCCTCTTCTCCCTGGAAGTGGCACTAGTGGAAACAAATTAAGCCAGAATACCCTGAATAAGTCTCCTTCTTCTGGTTAACCAGTAGTGTATGATCCATAAAGCAGTGTTTTGGCATCTATTTACCAAGGTGAGAGGCATGACAGGTGAGGAGGTGCTTACTCAAACCTTCAGGCCTGCTGCTTACTCAGGAATGGACACAATTTCCCTTTTGATTATACTCTTCCCATCAACTTGTCTCCTCCATCGCTTTTTGTATCTACGTGTTCCTATGTAAATCTATGTGTCTTTGGGGAGTGGGAAACAAAGAGGGAGAGATTCACTTGCATCCCTTTGCTTGCTTTGCAGTTGGAGGCAGAGCTGCAGGTGCTGAAGAGCCAGACAGGCGCCCATCATCAGAGTGTCTTCATCACTAGAGAGGAGGTGAATGCGCTGAGGTGAGCCTCCTCTCCTGCTTTCAGGACACCCAGGGAGAAGAGAAGAGACCAAGACCATCTAATTAGGAAGAAGAAATCAAATTCCTTAGTGATAGGGCTGTGAAGTTTAATTGGTATCATTAATTAACTAAACTATAATCTCAGATTAAAATTTCTCTCCTGGCTAATTGGTAGGCTGAAAACAAGAGGGCAGAACTCTTGAACAGTTTGCCAACCTGTGTGGAAAAGCAGGCATTTTAAGGTGGCTTTTCTTTCTAGTTTGTAATACCCAAAGCTAAGAGATGAGATGTCTGTCAAAATGAAGCTTTGCTCCTCTGCACCCCCCTCTCTATAGAATTTGTTGGCTGCTTTATCTTGGTTGGTTGCTTTATCCAGGGCAAGCAAAGTGACCAAACAAACAGACCCAAACCCCCACATAGATGCATTAAAACCAAAAGGAAAAAAGAAGAAATACATTAAAAACATACCAACTACTTCCCAAGAGTCACAGACGACTGTTAAAGGTCAAAGGCCTGGTTATAGATGAAAGCTTTTGCCTGGTGCCTAAAGATATATAATGAATTTAAATGTGCATTTTATACTTTACTTCTTTTGGTAATGTTTTCTTCTGATTTTTTTTGGGTTAACTTTGCTGTGTTAAATGTGCATTCTGTAGTTGACCTCCTTTGCAATGTTTTATTTTGAAATCTTTCAGATAATATTTTAGTTTCCTGTTAATTATGTTGCCTTGATTGTATACTTTGATGTTTTAAAGTGTTGTTAACCACTTTGAGATTCCCCCCCCCCCCAAAAAAAATATAAAGTGGTATAAACATGAAATGAAATGAAATGAAATGGTGCCAGGTGAGCCTCCTTGGGGAGAGCATCCCATAAACGGGGAGCCACTTCAGAAAAGGCCCTTTTTTTGTAGCCACCCCACCTCTGGACATCTTGCAGAGGGGGAGCCCAAAGATAGAACAATATTAGAAAGTGCTGAGCTGAAATTCACATTGCTGCTTCCTATAATCTCTTAACTTCCATAGTACTTCATTAACCTTCCTCCACTCTCCAAAAATACCTTGACTGTTGTGTGGTTCCATTTTCCTAAAGCAGATGATAGTCGGTCATTCTAACACTGAACTGCAAATTATCCCACAATTAATATAAACTGTTCTCTCACTTCAGAATCCTCATACATGCATCTTCACCCATGGTTTTCAGGGATTGTATTTATTGTGAAGTAGATAACTGTAATGGGGTTTGGGGTTGCTTGTGCGTAAGGCGCAAACTGCTCCAAGCTGAGTAGTTTGGTTAAAACTTTCCCCTGACTGGACAGTCAGTATTCCGTGACTGTCTCAATCACTGGCAGAATCCGTCAGTGGGCGTTTCCTGAATTTCCTCCAACATAAAAGTTCTTTGACACCAAGTCGCCGCCTAGCTTCCCTGCGCGGAAGCTTTCTGCGCAGAGTGGGCGTCCCAAGGGGAGGTCCTGTGCTCTCCCTGCTGGTCTCGCTGGAACAGTCCCTGAGCCTTCCCTCCGAAGCTCCCTCAGCCTCCTCTTTCTCCCTGGCGTCACGTCTATTTCCTTCCCCAGCGGAACCTCTCCCTCTCTCCTTGCTGGTTCCTTCTCCAGCGTCATTGGGGAGCCTTACCACCACCCTTGGCTCCGATGGCAGTTCCCTGACAATAACTGATAATTTAAGATTGCAGTTAAATCAGTTTTGGGACCGCAAGTGTGGAGAGCAAAAATGCGAGCTAACTTGGATATGCGTGATGAGCCCAAAGGAATCTTAGTTAATTCAAATCACATTGATGATTAAACCGTGCTGTACATTGCACCGATATAAATATAAAACTATTCAATCTTACTTTGCCATATTTTTGTAAGAAAAAAATGTTGTCACACTGCGGTTTGCCTTGTCACCAAAAGGCAGCCATGCCAACTGTGGCGGGAAGGCAGAGTGGCAGGCAGGCAGGTGGGCAAGTGAGCTGTCAGTGCAGGTAGCGGGCATCGAAGAGGAGCCACAGAGAAGCAGGCTTGGGGCAGCTCCCCACAACTGTCCTCTGCTCTGGCTTCACATCAGGCACCAATACCACTGCTTTGGTCTTAGCAGGGAGGAAGATGATGGCAGTGAAGTAGGGCAGTTGCTGGGGAGCTGCCCACAAGAGAGAAATGGTTTCTGGGATGAGGAGGAGGTAGCTGCAGGCAGGTGGGCAGCAGGTCAATGTGGGAGCAACGGTTGCTGTGGAAGGCTCTTTCCTATTCACTCTGCTCCCCATTGCCAGTGACGGTGTTACTGTCTGCGGCTAGGGATGGGCAAAGGGGAGACAGACTTCATCCTCTCCATTACTGTCTTCCCTGACCAAAGGATCTTGGGATTGGAGTGAGCTATGGGGTGGGGTGGGAAGTTTTGGACCAGTTGGGGGGGGAATTGGCAATGGGGCATCAGCAGGTGAGGATGGAGGGGTTGAAGGAGCTCTGTGGGGTGGGGAGGTTGGGTGAGGTGTAAAGGGAGGCAGGTTGGCAGCATGGTGTGTAGGAGCAACACAGGCAGGAAGCCCTAGTACATAAGTAATTGCTGGTGTGAGCTCCCTGTAGAGTAAAGAAAAATGTTTTGAAATACACCCAAACTGGTGTTCTTTGGGATTGTGTGTGTGTCTGTGTAAATTGAAAAGTTTATAGTAACAAACAAATTGTCTTGACCTCTAGTCTCCCTAATATTGTTGTCATTATTATATAATTTATTATTAGATTTATATACCGCCCTTAATCATAAGATCTCAGGACAGTTCACAGAATAAAATACAAGATAAAAACAAGTAAATAATTAAAAACAAAACAGCAAAACAATAACCATCCCTTCCCACGGACACATATTGTTATTGAAACTGTTTTCATAATAAACTAATCTATGTCCATTTTATTTGCTGACATTATCTCCCCTTCATATTTTTATTAAAGTGTTACAGCTGTGTGTTGGCATGTTATTAGTGTTTGTTATTTGGGTTGCCATCTACCTCGCCCATTTTTTATGAGGGCGGGACCTCTTAAATCTCCTGCACGGTCTTTGTTGGCATTGCTGCGGCTCCCTCGTCACTTATGCCTTGCATTTGCTTTCCTCCCCATGGAACCAGCCTTGCTGTTTGTTTTTGATTTTTACTAGCTGCCTGCCTTTTAAACAGAGGATCTGTCGGCATCCATGTAAGAAAGACTCCGAGTCTTGCCTTTTTGTAACACTGATGTGCTTCCAGCAGGAAAAAAAATAGTCCCCCTAGTGTGCTGTTGCAGATGGCAGAGGTGTACATGTTGTGATTGAATAAGAGAGAAGTTATAAAACAGCATTCCAGCAGAGGGTTCGGAGGCCCTTATAAAAGCTGTGGTAGAAATAGATAACTCCTCGTTCTGTTATTAAAGCTTTTACAGCTCCCTTTCCAAGGCAGTTGTACCAATAACTGAGCAGCAGCAACAACAACAAAAGTTTGGTTGTTTTAATTTAAAATAAAAAGCTCAGACGAAGCCTGTTAGATCTGTGATGACTTGCATTAGTGTCCTGGTCTGATGGGAGACTTTGCAGTTGTGTTTCCATTGCTTTACATTCAAATGTGCTTTCTCTGTTGTCATTTTTAAAGTATGGATGTCTCTGTGGTATAAAAGAAAGATTAAACTACGCATTTCTCCCTTGCAGCTGACTGTGCAAAAGCTGCACTTTAAAAAGTTCTTCTTAATGTGTAGTTTGCTTGGTCTCTAGGCTGGTAACGCAAGGTTTCAATCAGTTTGATATAAAAGAGGGAAAATGCAGCAAAAAAGCGTCCCGTGTTCTGCTCAACTGTCCCAGTAGAACACAGCTTCAGAATTGGCTGCAGGAATGTCCCCCTTTTTGCTTTACAGCTAATGATCTACCAATTGGGTTGTTTTTTTAAATGAATCCATCTGTTATGGGGCCATTCTTTATTTCACCCTGCAGCTTCTGCCTCTCCTCTTACGGGTTTATTATGCGGATTTTTGAGACGGATGATCCAGTTCTGTGACTCTGCTGATGGCAATGTTTATGTTTCACCAGGCCCGGGCATACTGATTTTCAGTCCAAAACATGTGAAGGGCAGAAACCTGGGGAAACCTGTTGTAGTAAATATAGTTTTGGAGAACTGAATAAAGCAAAGAGAGTCTAAAGTTCTCCTACTTTTCTGAAATATGGTATGCATGATGTTACAGGGAAATTTAAAAATTCTGCAAACAATATGCATGCTCTTCTTCTGATTGATATGGTGCAGCTCTATCGGTAAAACCAGCCTTCTGTTCCTTGCCTTCTGGGAGCTGGAAGGTTTCAAAACATTTTATCAATGACTAACCAGATCTGCTGGCATGGACTGCAGCACCTTCCCCAAATAGGACAACCTATAGGCTTTTGATTTTCCCTTCCAAAGCCCATTAATGAGTGTTAATCTTCATAAATCAACATTTGCCACATCCATTTGCCAACAATGTCAAGGACAGAAGAGGAAAAAAGTCGGATTTTCAAGTATTCCCAGGCTTGATGACATCTCTGATGCCTTTGGAAGTAACAAGTTTATAATTTGCACTCTCTGTCCATTCCTCCTCCCTCTTTTGCCTGCTACCTTAAGCAGCTTACAACAAGCCCTTGTCAGTACAGAGAAAAAAAGTACTGACACCTGTGAGAACAGGATGCTGGACTAAACAGACATTTCATCTGATCCACTGGGGTTCTTAAGTTCTTATTTCTGTCCCATGTTACCTCCAGGCTAACCTAAGCACATAGGGAATGTATTCTATTGTATCTTACATTTGCCCCCTCAGCTACCATCTGCTGTTTGCTGTTTAACTCCAGGAACTTTTAGAAATTCAGTATTCAAATACTTCACCCTGCCTTTGAAAAGAGGGGCGGGGGAATTATTATTCAATGATAATACTGCCAGTATTCACCCTATCCATGGCAGTGTTAAAATTTGTGACCAACCTACAGTGCTGGAGCCAAAGGATGTGAGACTTCCTTGGTTCCACACCTGTAGAATAATGGTTGAGAGATGAAGCTTTGAACTAGGTGGTCCTGACTTCAAATCTACCATAAGTAGGTAAACCACTTTCCCTTTCATCAATCTATCCTACCCCATTCATATCACATGACTGGTAATTAGTTTTTTTTAATCCTTTATTGTATCTGAGGGAGGCTCAAGAGGAGGAAGGATTCTGTGCTTTTAGCAGCCTTCAGCAATCTGGTGCTCTGCATGTGTTTTGGATCCCAGCAAAATGGTCATGCTGACTGGGACTTACAGGAGTTGCAGTCTAAAACATCTGAATGTCAGGTCACCAGGTTGAGGAAGACTATTATAGGTGTCTTCCATACAGACCTTGTGATTAAACACACACTTTTGAAAAACAAATGCAGAAATGGGAGGACAAAGACACCCTGTGTTAATCCCCCAAATCTGTATTCATAGCCTATGTGTGAGGGCTCTAAAAAGAAAGATAGAAACCCTTTGTTTTCTTTTTCTTTAATATGGAAAGTAAATTTTCCCTGGGAAGCTTGAAAGACTCTATCTATTTCCCCTCCTCCCTTCCTACTCATGAGAACAAAGCACTCTTTTTATCAAACATTTTATAACATTAAATGTGAAATTCTTTTCCAACATTATTACTTCTGAGGAGATGACAAAAGCAATATTAACACTGTCAGTCCCTCACTTGCACCCTGCCTCCCATAAAGCACATTAGCTGTGTGACTAAAGGCTAATTTTGGCATTTGATTCTGTTGACCATGCTGTACTGAACAGGTTTGCAGAGTAACATGTTTTACCTGAACGAGGAGGAGGAGGAGGAGGAGGATGAAGAGGAACATGACTATTAGGTTGGCTTTGTTTGTTTTTTAAACCCCCGAAGACTTAAGTAGCAGCAGATGAAGAGACCTCTTCAGCTGGAACAAATCTTAACGTTTTCTTTCTGCTGTCAAACAAGTACTCCAGTAAATCCTAAATGTTGTCTATGGATTTAGTGACTGGGTAGAGCCTCAGTAATTCTAAAGAAAGTCATGTTCTTGCCAGTGTCCATTAGTCACACTTGCTAGAGGTTGTGCTGCTCCCAACATCCCGTGTCGCTGCTCTTTGGAACGCTTAGTCTGAAGGGTTGTTGCAGCCACAGGGTTCATTTCCCCTCTGTTTTATGCCTGGCCACAGCACTTGCTGTTGTCTTTTGAGTGTTCTACCCCCCATCTGTGTTTCTCATAATGCTGATGTTTCCTTTGTGGCTACTGAAAGGTTTGTGTGATACAACAATGAAGACAGTGATTTTTCAGCCGGCTAGGTATATATAGCTTTCTGGGGATTTTCCAACAAGATCAGTTAAGACAGAAAGCATTCCCAGGAGACTGCCTCACCATCGCTGCAATCCTGTCTCCTCCTTGCTCTAGAGCAGGGGAAGCCCATGTGATACCCTCCTGATATTGCTGAACATTGATTTCCACCGGCCCCAGTCAGGGCAGCCAGTGACCAGCACTGATAGGAGTTGTAGTCCAACTTCTGGGGGCACACCATGTTTCCTCTCCCTAAGCCAGGATGTCTTCTCAGTTCATACAGGATTATGGAGGTGCCCTTGGCAGTGCCCTCTTCACAGAGTATCCATGCTCTAGAATAATCTATAATGGTGTAGGTTTCATAGTAGATAGATTTGGGGATCCTTGGAAGACAAATTCATTTGGGTTGGGTTCTCTGAAGAGAGAGAAGTTTTGAGAGAGAGAGAGAGAGAGAGAGAGAGAGAGAGAGAGAGAGTGCATTAAAGTGCTAGGGACACAAAGCAAGCTCATTGACTAGCCACAGTCCAGCACATAATTTATTCAGATTTATAGGTCTTCCTATACCAAAGACCCATAGGGCTTAAGAGCAGTTGTATGTGAACTGGTCTCTATCCCCAAAAAGCTCAGTTTGACTGGGCATATAGATGAACTAGTACTTGTGTTTTTCTCTCTCTCCAAACAAATCCCGATTCATATATAAAACTGAACCAGTGGTCTGGTTTGTTTCCTTCTGACTTGAGCAAGGAAGGAGTGGGGTACACAAGCTTGTTCTTTCAGAGTAAACCATAGTTTGGCTTACCATAATGTGTGAGCCACTCTAGTTTTGACAGTCAACCCCTTTAGTTTCTCCACGCTGAGCATGTGCTGTACCATCAACCTGTGGTTCCCTCCCAAATCCTTTGGCACGTTACGACCAGCAATCAACCTACTGAAGCAAAGACTGCGTGGAATTTCCCTGGAAAATTATTTATATCACCAGAATAGCACCGCACTTAGGCCGATGGCCAATTGGTGCTGCCTTATTTGGGGTATAACCAGGATACTGAAGAAGGAACTTGATCCTAACTTAGATTATTGAAGTGGACGAGAATGGAAAAGCTAGCAGATTCTGTCTCTTGCAGAGATGGAGATGGCTCCACATCAGAAATAGTTCACTCCCATGTTTATGACCAAGTTTGCTAGATTAATGTTTCAAAAAAGACAAGCACTCAGTACTTTGCTGTCTGAAATGGAGGATGATCATTGACATTCAGGGGAGTTTTGATTTTCTGTAAGGGGCATGCAGTAAGACTAGCTTAGGAGCACCAGGTAAATTAGATGAATGTCGGATGTGGGTTTCTTGCTTCTTAATAAACTGTTGTAATTGTTGGATACAGTAGATGCTTTTTATCTTAACTCCTGAACATTTCAAGTGTGTGTGTGTGTGTGTGTGTCTCAGGAGGCCAACCTCCTGGAAAAAACAGATTCACAGCTCAGAGCAGAGGCAGTATGGTTGAGTTCTTGCCTTCGAGCTAAAATGCTCTCTGAGGGCCATGGAGGTGCCTTCAAATGCTGCATTTTTATGCCTTCAGAGCCTGCTTTTTGGGATAATTTTAATTTCAATTACATCTGTTGCAGGAAAACCCTTCAAGGGATTTGAAGCACTATTCATAGCTGAAATTCTTTTTTCCTATTTTCCACAGTCTCTTCTTAGAAAGGGGTGGGTGGGGAAAGCGGTTTGTATTCTTTAACGGTGCTGTCTGATTCATGGCGCAATTTGAACCACAGATCTGCAGTACCTGGCCAAGCAATACGCCTTCAGCTCAGCCCTGAAGCAGAAATACTAGTGAAGAAGAAAGCACACTTGAACATGTGTAGAGTGCCTGTTCTCTCTGAGAACATCTTCAACTGGGGCATGACTACCAGTCAGTGGAGAGAAGACATTGAAGCTTAGAGTCAAAAATAAAACTGCCAATACCACAATAACTTTATTCAAGTATGTGGTTTGACACTTGGAATACTGTGCACAGTCCTGGTCACTTAATCTTTAGAAGGATATCAGAAAAGGGCAAAACGTTCAGCAGGTTGGATAAGTTTCCTATGAAGAAACGTTACAATATTTTAGGCTTTTTTTTTTGTTCAGAAAAACAGTGAGTTGGTGGGAGGTGGGGCTGATAAAAGTGAGAAATTATGCATAGTGTGTGTGTGTGGAATGATAGGAAGTCCCCCCCCCTTTTTTTTTTGGCCTTCCCTCGTAATTCTAGAAACAGGGGCATCTGCTGGTGCTGAATGTTGGAAGACCAAAGGAAGTGCTTCTTCACAGAACACATAGTCAAACTATGGGGTTTGATTCCACAAGATGCAGTGATGGCCACCCACTTGAACAGCTTTAAAAACGGATTAGGCAGATTCATAGAGGATAAGGCTCCGTGTGCACCTACCCCCAGGATCAGAGGCATGTGACCCTGAATACCAGTTGCCCTCATGCCCTGCTTGCTGGCTTATTGGTATCTGGTCGGCCACTGTATAAAAAGGATGCTGGAATGGGCCCTTGGCCTGATCCAGCTGGGTTTTCTTTATGTTCTTATGAGCTCTACATAGGTTTAGAGATGAAGCCCTAAAACACAAAAATCTCCAGCACTGAGTGGGGGTGTGTGTGTGTTTCTTCCAAGATACAGATATAAGGCAAACAGGTTCTTGAGAAACTGACTCCTGATTGTGATCAATTTTGTAGTGAATGGGGTGAAAGAAACACATTATTTTCTGCTGTTAAGTGCTGAAAATATAAATAATCTACAATGTAGCAATTCTGATAACTGGCTTCTCATAAGGTGTCAGCAAGAAAATCTTACTTGTCTCCCAGGAAGCTTACTTAATCCCACTTGCTGACAAACAGGCTTTGCTGATTTAAATAAACATTATGAATACCATTTTCAAAGACATTTTTTTTAAAAAAAACTTTTCTAGACAGAACAATCAAACAAACTCTTAAAATCTTAAAATCACAAAATGAAAGCCTTTTGGTTATTTCTTCATTATCCTGTATAAAGGTGGTTATTATAATCATCACCATCACCACAATTCTTTGTTTATTTATACCCTACCTTTTCCCCTGATGGTACTCAAAGCAGCTTATGGATGAAAACAAAAATTGCTAAAAACATAGGGAAAACGATCATTAAAGAATAATTAAACATTAATAGACTTAAACTATTTGCATATATAAAATATGTTCAAAACATACAAATAATTACAATAAAAACAGCAGAGCTTTATTATGGAGGCTCTCAGTATTGGAGGTCACTGGACTGACAAGGTTGTTTAGATTGTGGGCCTGCAGACAAACAGCCCATCTCCCAGCATATAAGAATCCAAAGATTTTAATTGTTGTTAACTATCCTGGGTAAGGAACCAATGATTTGCTCAATTCATTGTGACTCTTGAGCAGGAGTGGGAAGATGTGGGACTCCAAATGCTGTTGGACTCACTCTTATTTGCTCTAGCCAGCATGCCCATTGGTCAGGAATGATGCAGGCTGGGAGTCCAGTAAAATCTGGAGGGTCACAGATTTCCAATTCCTGCACATGAGAAATGAGCATCCTCTTGGGTAGGATTTCTACAGGAGGGAAACCACCATTCTTCCTTCTTGCCTGTTCAATAAATATGAGGCAGTAGAAGACCTTGGTTGGCCTGAGGCTGAAATTTTTCCTTGGCCACATGTGATGTTCACTGCTCAGCATTTCTCTCAGTTATTATGAGACTTTTTTGTGGCACAGGTATCAAAAGCAAAGGTTCCAGTTTGTCTCTTTCCCCCCTTAGATTAAAGATTGAAGAACTGGAGACTGAACGAAGCCAGTTGAAAGAGGAGAACAAAAACCTGGAGATGAAGATGGAACAGATTACTCTTCAGGTAATAGCGTCAGGAAGCTTGTCATGGTCTGGCTTACAGCCCTTGGACTGATGACTGGGGGTGGTATCTGGTATTTCTGCCTTTCCTCAGCCGGGAACAACGTTTCAGATGCTGAACCCATCCTGCACCCTCATCTTTTCTTAATGATCTCATACTAGGGTATTCCTTATAATATTTTGTACACTCCAATAAAGACCCTGGAGTATTTTCTGTTATTGGATAACTGGATAATGTTTTGTTCAGAGGCCTGGAATGCTTAGAAATAAGAATCTGAGTGCAGACTAATAACCAGATGTAGAGTTTAATGTTACAATTAATTCCTTGAATGCAGTCCTATTTTTCCATACATCCACAGCTTCACATTGAGAGTCTGAGGTGCCCTCAGATATGGAGCATCTCTTCTGGATATTATTTCTTGTCTCTACTGACAGATCTGTCCTCCATGGATGTATCCTGTCTTAAAAAAAAAAAGTGACATGGATTGGAGTGAGTTCTATAGCTTGTTAGAAGTACCACTTTTTCCATTGTCTCTGATCTGCAGTTACATGGCTATTTCCAAATTTTTTCTGCTCTGATTGACTACATTTCTTCATACTCTCCCTATTTCAGTTATGGTTTTATAAATCTCTCATGTTCCTGCATTGTTTTCCAGCTGGGGGAAAAATCTATTCAAAAGGTGTGAGGTCCTGCTGTTGATAATCCCCTTTGTGCTTTCCTGTACTACATACATACATACATACATACATACATACATACATATGCACTTACGAATGTAGATACATAAATTTGTTTATTATGAGGCTCAATTAGAGTTGAACAAGTGTCTTAAATATGGATGCACCATCAGTGATGGAAATACCCAGCTATAACCTCTCATAGAGATAATGGATTTTGAGTAGCAAAATTTGCTAATTTGCTTTCTGTAACTGTCGGGTCCAAACTCGACCATGTTATTTTCCCCTCCATCTCATTCATGAAAGTGTTATGGTGTAATTTGAGACTGCATAGGATTATGTCCATCATCTGATTATGTGGCTGCCACCCCAGAGAAGGAGGAGGGAGCAGTTCCTTGTGTAAAGTGGTTCCCCACCCCCAACTCGTTCATGTCCTCAGTAGGCCCATGAGGTAGGTCACTATTGTTCCCATTTTGCAGGTGGGGAACTGAGTCTAAGAAGACAAGTGACTCGCCCACGGCCACCTAGTGAGTCCATGGCTGAGCTGGAGCTTGAACCCTGGTCTCTCAGGTCCAAGTGCAACTCTCTGTCCACTGGAACGAATGGACTTCTACTGCTGATATTGATCCCGTTACTAATTGCAAACCTGTGTTTTGTACAAGCCTGATGCGTCTCTTGGCTTCTTCTATGTTCTTGAAATCAGACCACTGAGGACAGCTTCCAAGATTTCCTACTATAACTATATTCTGTTCACTGTCCAGGCTTATTTGGGAAGAACTCAGATGCTGCCACATGTGAGTTGGTAGCAAAATAAAAATGATTGTTTTGCTTGTATTTGAAGTGACACCAACACATATCCTAAATCCATTGATCTTTCATCTCTTCTTTCCTTCTTGTAACTGACAAGGATTCTTAACTGAAAGTTAGCAGAGAAGTAGACACAAATTTGATGCAGAGGACCTTGTAGTATTGTGACACAAATACTTTGCAAGTGGTGGGGTGGGGTGGGGGAGCCTTTTTGCACACTCTTCCTTTGGAATCCTTACATCCACCCCAACTAAACTCATTTTATGAAGGCACCACTTACTTTCTCCCTTCTGAAACACTGACCTGTGTGGTGGTGGTGGTGATGGAATAATTCTTCTCAGAACATAGATAAACAATAACCAGCTGTTCATTTTGAAATTTGGTTTTTTAAAATACTTTATGTTTGTGAAGAAGAGAAAGCAGAAATTGTTGTAGAAGTAAAAGATATTGTGTGTTTTGCTTCCTTACTCCCCATCTTTCCTGTTAATAGCAACTTCTAAGGTGTTTATTGTTTGAGGCCAACTCATGAGACTGAGGTTTTTTCTTCTCAAAGTGAAGGTGGGGCTGTTGTCTCTGCTTTTCTTACTTCTCTTAGGTGCAGCAACCACAAAATTGTTGTGGTGTTCTGTTCAATTTAATTTCCATCCCTTCCACTACCCCCCCCCATTGCCATGTACATTGTTTTGTGGTGGTGATGTTTTTGTTTTTCTTCTCTTAAACAACCACACACACACACACACACACACACACACACACATTCTATTACTCAGATTTCAGGCAGACCAGACCATTGATTTTATCTTGACACCTATTAGAGGGGAATCAGATTTCTCTTTTATTATCAATCTTGAAGATTGGGATGTGGGGGGGGGGGCGGTGGCAGTGGGGAGAGCAGGGAGTGATGGCTTTGATAAAACAGGGAGATGAGAGGTACTGAACGCCTTCGCCAAGCCATGTTTGGTGTGAATCCTGTCATCCAGCTCTCCTTTAATTGGGTTGCTGTCATAAAAAGTTGATGAAAATGTTGGGTTTGTTGTTTGGATGCCCTAGTCTCCAAGGAATGATTATAGCAGCTTTGGTTCTCCAGCAGGTTACAAGCTCATTTGTCTCATATTTCATGTGATTTCCTTGTCTGCAGATAGCTGTCAGTTCACAGCTCTGGGGCAGCATAGTCTAGTCCTCAGCCATTCTCTGTTTGCATTTAGGAAGTTTGCCAAGGCCTTCTCTATTCACAGTCCGTGCCTTTAGACCAGTCCTTAACATTCTTCAAGCAATTAGCTTCCCAGGTCTGCCTCCAGCAGGAATGATTGAAATCTTTCTGCTCCCATTTTGCTAATTATCCCATCCTTTTACACTCTTCTAATAAAAGGAAGATGTTCTTCCCTGATCCAGCCACACTGGAAGCAGGACTAAAGCATTGAAAACGATTGCCAAAGAAGATTTCAAGTGTTCTTTAACTTAAGAAGGGCTGACACCATCCTATGAAAGTGCTCAGGTAGCTCATAAAACCCACTGCTTTGAACATCAAATTTACTGTTTGCAGATTGCAGGTCCAGTTGTGACTGAAGCAGGCTGCCTAGGATGGTTATCATCATCATCATCATCATCATCATCACCACCATCATTTTATTTGTATGCAGCCTTTGCATAGTTAAAACAATGCTCAAGGTGGCTTACAACATGACAAGATTTACATGATTACCAACATGACAAAAGTCATAAGCAATAAGTAAAACACATCAAAAAGTACACAACTAAATGGAAAACAAATTCCACATAAATCATAAAATCTAAAACTAAGAATACAGCATTAATATCAATCACAAAACAAAAACGGGGCCCTCTCTGCCCAGCAGCAGCAGCAGTCCTTTATGGAGCCTGTCAGGCCCCGCCCCAGCCAGGTGGAGAGAAGCAGGGCAAGGCCCTTCAGGCTCCCAGCAGGTCAGTCCAGGGCAGTAGCAGCAGCAGCAGGTACTATTAAACATTTGGGGTTGCTCTTAGTAATCCCACTATGGTTCTGCTGCAGATGTGCATGCCTTCTGGGCAGGTGCAACTGATATCACGTATGAAGGTAGCACTTGGTTCTTGGTGACAAGACTGTGCCCTGCACCTCAGCCTCCAACTCTGCTGCCACCTCCTCTAGTTCATCCCACCCCTCACTTGTCAAAACCCCTCACCCTGAGGAGGCTCTCTGTTCTGCAGGAGAGAGAGCCAGCAGATCTGCTTCTGCTCTGACATTGAGAGTCTCAAGAGGAAGAACCTTCTCCTCCATCCCTAGGTGCCCACCTTGCATCCCATCTGCTTCTTCTTCCTCCTCTTCTCCTTCCTCTTCTTGGCAGTCCGGGGCTGCCAAAGCATGCCAGATCCTGATGGAGCTGAAGGGCCCATGATAAGAACTGGTATGCTCAGCATCCAGGTGATAACCGTTCCCCAGATCTTCTATTGACGTCTTCATAGAGATATAAATGGCATTGGGGACAAAATCAGGCTCCGTGGCACCCCATAGATCAACTGCAAGGAAGCTAAGGCACAGTCACCCATCAGATTCTCTGTAATTGACTAAAACTACTGTAACATAGTGCCCCAACCTACAGGGTTTAATCAGAAGGTTATTGTGGGTAATGATATCCAGAGCCACTGAGAGCTCTAGGAGAATCAATAAGGTCCCATCCCCCCTGTCATTCTCCCTCCCGCTAAGAAGGTGATCAGGGTGACCGAGGCCAATTCTGTCCTCCAAGTGGGTCTGAACCCTGACTGTAATGGGTCAAGATAATTAGCTTCATCCAAGAATAGACCATCTGCAGTAGAACCACCAACACCCTCTCAGTCACCTTGCCCAGAAAATGTGCATTGGTGACCAGGCAGTAATTGGCATAAATGTGTGGTTCCAGGTGAGTTTTCTTCAGGTATACCTGCACCACTTCCTCCTTGGGCTAGCAGGGACCATCACATCATGCAACAAAGTGTTTGCCATGCCCTGGATATATCCATAAGCCTGAATTTGTGGGGCCACCTATAAATAAGCCTGGTAAATTCATTTGGCTGTGTTAGGTGAAGCAGTAAATTAGCATTGCTTTAAATTCATTCCGTAATATGGTATTTTATTTATTTAAAGGTAAAGGTAAAGGTACCCCTGCCCGTACGGGCCAGTCTTGACAGACTCTGGGGTTGTGCGCCCATCTCACTTCAGGGGCCAGCGCTGTCCGGAGACACTTCCGGGTCACGTGGCCAGCGTGACATCGCTGCTCTGGCCAGAGCCAGAGCTGCACACGGAAACGCCGTTTACCTTCCCGCTGGTAAGCGGTCCCTATTTATCTACTTGCACCCGGAGGTGCTTTCGAACTGCTAGGTTGGCAGGCGCTGGGACCGAGCAGCGGGAGCGCACCCCGCCGCAGGGATTCGAACCGCCGACCTTTCGATCGGCAAGCCCTAGGCGCTGAGGCTTTAACCCACAGCGCCACCTGCGTCCCATTTTATTTATTTATTTTGTACAAATAATCAAATCAGAAATTTTCTAGGTATCTTTTTACTGTGTGGTTACAGTCTTCTGTAGAGAGGGGTTTGTCCTGCAAAGGTGATACAGAGAGTAAGAGAAGATGATGGTGATAATGATGAGGATTTGTAACATTGCTTTAGAGTCAATTGCACAGGAGGGGCTGTACAGATACAGAATGGAAAGAAGAATCATCTTGTGCCTTGAGGGCTTGCTGTCTCATTTGCTCCAGAGGAACCTAATTGAAGATCCAAGTTCACTTCCAAATGAAATAAAGCCTGAATTCCCCATAGGCACCAGCAGGCTTTATCACAGAAGCATATCTCATAGCCTTTCCACGTACTAAATATCTATTTAATTCTTGTCTCACCTGTGACATCAGCACCACACACAGCTGGGAATCAGTGAAGGCACTTGCAATTCTAAAAATATCCCAGGCAGCAGAGTGTGGAACTGCACTGCTTTGGAATATGTGCGGTGGAAAATATTGCGTTAATCCCTGGAGTTGGATGCTGCAGCTATGGCAAATGGATGGAGCTTGTTGGGTGTTGCATATTCCCATTGGCCACTACTTGTGACCAAGAAAGAAAGAAAGAAAGATACATTCTTGGCTGCAGGTAGCAGATTTTGAAATATTAAAAGGCAGCAAATTGTCAATTATTTTGCTATATTTTTACTGTTTGGATTATCTCCCTCGGGCACTAAAATATAGTGGGCTGCCTCTTCCCACATGTTTTGACTTGACCTACAGCTTGTTAACTAGTGTGTGTTTGCCATGAAATTACAAGCCCACAAGGGTTCATCATGAGTTATTTGAATGTTGCTGTGCTGTTTTGCTTTTTTTTTAAAAAAACCAACAACTCACTTTTGTTGTGTGTGAAAGTCCTACAAGTCTAGGCATATATGTGGTTCTGCAATACATATATTCTCTTATGAAAATAAATCACATGGATTACACAAATGTATTGGGTTCATGTAATTTATATAGATGCACAATTTGGGACAAGTTAAGTTGGATGTTCGTGTGTGTGTGTGTGTGTGTGTGTGTGTGTGTTTCTGTCTCTTTGTGTAATGAGCACAATACTTAGTAAAAGGAGCATAGTTATGGAATTGCCTGCTGAAAAGTAAAAGAAGGCAGTATATGCAGCAGGTTGTTTCTGTTGTGCATGTGATTCAGGCACATGCCATGTTTGCAGACATCTTTGTCTGCCATCAGGCCTGGTACCTGAAGCCAGCTCCCCGTAGAACACGTCCTTGGGGATAGTGCCATTTTCCAGTTGGTGGACATGACCAAGCCAGTGGAGACACCATTGAGACAGGAGTGTGCACATGCTGGGAATATGGGCTTGGGAGAGCACCTCTTTGAGATTCTCTCGTGCCATTCTCGAGACATCGCTTCTGTTGGTTGTAAGTTGCCCCTGACATACTTCCATAAAACAGCATGCTCGATACACAAGCCTGGCAGACCTCCATCTTGGTATTGGACATTTGCACCATATTCTCCCACACCCTTTCGGAAAAGCAAGCCATTGCCGTAGCTGCCTTGCAAATACACTTGTTCAGCTCAGCATTGATGGAGAGGTTGCTGGCTATGGTGGAACCCAGGTAGAAAAAGTTGCTTACCACCTCAGGCGTGGAGTCACCAATGCTGATCCCTGGAGTACTAGTGACGTCCTGATCCAGGACATTGATCTTCGTCAGGGTGATGGTGAAGCCAGACTCCCTCCAGGCAAAACCACAAAACAGTTGCTGACCCCTGCTGTAGAGCTTCCTTGGAGTGTGTTGTCAAGGCTGCATCATCTGCAAACAACATCTCTAGGTTAAAGACCCTTGATTGATACTTGGAAATCCAGAAGTGAGTTGAATATTGATACTGGCTTTGCAACAACCAGCATTGCATTGCAAACAGTTTGATTTTCTTCCTACTTTACTCAAAACTTGGTATTAGCAAGTGATGAAATTGAGATATTGATGACTGTGTGCAGCAGGCTGTATAACACCTGACATTTGTTCATACTCTTGCCTTGTGTGGGGACAGGTTGAATTATGGCTGGAGGCGCCATCCACCGCCACAGCCTTTCTCTCCTGCCTACCCCCTTGGCTCTTGACACCTAGCTGCAGGCGGCATTGATTTTCCTTCACTCCTATAAAAGTCTGTAGCATGGATATTACTCACTGTTCAGATCTTTACTGCTAATAAAAACCTCAGGTTACAGGAAGACGGGAAGAGTCAAGAATTGCCAGGTGATGGTCCCCTGTGCACCCTAAATCTTTGAGGGAATAAGACGGGGTATATGTGGCTAGAATGATGGACAGAAATAGGTCCTAGTATTATTTAAAATTGTTCCTTTCCTTTGTCTCCCGGCTTCAGCGGCTGCTGCCAGATAGAGGATAGCCTGTGGTGACTGCTTTGCAATTGGCTCTTTGGGCGGGCACCAGATATTCCAAAAAGTGGCTTAGTTTTAAATCACTTTCAAGGCAGAGGCCTCTTCTGCAACACCCCCCCTCCCTTCCAGGTCCTTGAAAGAGCTGGCAACTTGAAGCCAGGAAATAGAGGATTGATCAAATCAGTGCTGCTTGGTGAAGTGGGAGGAAAGACTTCTGAAGAGTTCTCAATTAGCATTTATTTCTGCAAGGAGTCCTGTGTTTACAGGCAGTGGGGTGGCTGGTGAAGTGTTCCTTATGCAAATACAATTCTCCTGCCTTTCCTTCTTCAGAGTTGTAGGGGAATATATATATATATATATATATATATATATATATATATATATATATATATATATATATATATATATTATAAAGTTCTGTGGCTGCTTCAAGGAAGATTTATTTAAAAATCAGCTGTGCTGTGACTTAATTGGATCCATATGCTTAGAGAGGGAGCTTCCACTAGTTAGGGCCACTTCTAATTTGTTCACAGCTGGTTGGTGGAGGGGAAATTCTGGTTGTAGCTCAGAGGGGGGCGGGGACAACAACATCTCTTAATCTTTAAGACTCATAAGGCTTCAAGCAAGGAAAGCACTGCTGCTTCTGGAGTGTGATGTTTATCTGCATTTCCAGATGCCTTGCAGTGATGGTTTTATTTCTGCTTGAGAAGGATTAGCAGGAGGGTGTATTAGTAAACATGGATAGTTAAGTGAAGCTATCCTTTCCCAGAAGAGGACCAAAACTCCAAGATTTGGAGGATAGACCTCCAACAAGTTGGTAAGACATTTCTCTAGCCGGTTGGCTCCCTCCTGTTCCCCACCCTTAAACCCACCTTCATAGCCCTGAAGACCTCTGGTCTGTACTGGTGCTGAGTAGCCCTCCACGACGAAGCACCCACCTCATTTCCTGGTATTGGAGGGGTGATGGAGTGAGTCTAGGCATCTTTGCCAACCCACTGCCCCCCAGAGGTGTTGGACTGCAACTCCTACTGGCGCCAGGTTAGTAAAGCTTGGTGTAGAAGAGAAGAGAGAGAAGAAGAAGAAGAGTTTTGGATTTTATATCCCGCCTTTCACTCCCCTTAAGGAGCCTCAAAGCGGCTAACATTCTCCTTTCCTTTCCTCCCCCAAAACAACCACTCTGTGAGGTGAGTGGGGCTGAGAGACTTCAAAGAAGTGTGACTGGCCCAAGGTCACCCAGCAGCTGCATGTGGAGGAGTGGAGACGCGAACCCGGTTCCCCAGATTACGAGTCTACCGCTCTTAACCACTACACCACACTGGCTCTGGTGCAGGTGTAGGTGCAGGTTCTTTTTAGGGCAGGCATAGGCAAACTCTGCCCTCCAGATGTTTTGGGACTACAACTCCCATCATCCCTAACTAACAGGACCAGTGGTCAGGGATGATGGGAGTTGTAGTCCCAAAACATCTGGAGGGCCGAGTTTGCCTGTGCCTGCTTCAGGGGAATCCATAACAGATCCTTCTGCATACAACCAGAATTTCCCTCTCTCTCCACAGCTTCTCCCTTAATCCAGTCTTTGATAACTTATTTAGAGGTTAGGACCTGGTGCAAATGTGAAGTTACTTGACAGATTCACTGTTAGGCAGTAAGCAGGACTGACAAGCACATGCATCCATTTACACTGCCAGGAAAACAAGGTGAGAAGCCATCCCCTGTCAAGGTGCCCTTCTGTTAAGCCATTAAGGACTCCCTTCAGTCTCCCCCTACTTGCCCCTTTTCACAGACTTCTTTTTCACAGCTTGGACTCCACAGCACTGACCAGCCTGTTACCAGAACTTCAGTCACTTAGGAATGAAGGCAAGCTAACCTGGCAGTTTTAAGAATTCATATGTGAGTTTTGTACAGTGTGAGTCAGCAGACTGTTGGGGCGGAAACACCTCTGCTTGAAGAACCACGTAGGTTGATTAGGATTAATTACAAATTATCAGGAGCTGAAAATACACAGCAGGGGACTCGGTATGATTGTCATTAAAGAAGGAAATATGCACATGGGAACAAGCCTGTGTGCGTGTGTGTGTGATAATTTCAGTACTACTTTTGAAAGTCGGAATATAAATGTTTTAAAACTAAAGAAAACTGCTTGTGCCCCCCCTCCCCCCTCCCCAAACACGTACACTAGAATAATCGGACTTGTAAATAGCCACTCACCTGTTTTCCTGTGCCAATTAAGGCAACCAAGCAAGGAAGTCTTTGCAAATTGGAAGGGAGATGTGTTTTCTTGTACTTCTTAAAAAGAAAATAAAAGCAAACTGTTGGTATGCCACAAAAGGAAAACTTAAATATTTGTGAGCAGACAAACTAGCGAAATTTCCTGTGGACGAGTAGCATTTGTTTGCTAGTGTGATGTTTGTACCAGAATGGGGAGACCCGGGTTTGAATTCCTCCTTTCTCTCCAGATGTGCTTGGGCCAGTCAATATACCTCAGCCTACCCACATAGGAAAGTTTATCTGTAAACATCTCTAATATGAAACAGCTTGGTGCCTATACGTTAATTCATTCCCCCCCCCCATGTTAAATAACCCTTGCCCTGTTTATACTCACAGCATCCCTGTGAGGTGGGCTGTGCTGAGAAATAGTGACTGTCACAAGGTCAGCCAGTGAGCGCCATGACTGAGCAGAGATTTGAGCCCAAGTGTTGCCTGGCTCTCTTCTGCCACTAACTACCACACCACTCTGGTTCTCTTGGGCATGGAGTTTTATATTTGTAGAGCAAAAGTCTTCACAACACGCACTGACTTAAAAAGGAGTGAATTTGTCTTCTATTAAATCCACAAAGTTCCCAGATTCACGGCTCACGAGGGAAGCTGTTTTAGCATCTTTCTGTAGCTCACTTCAGTGCTGGTTAATATTCACCTTATACATTTCACATGATGTTGCCAAAATGCACAAACATTTTAGCCTCCTCCTTCAACCAAATGATATATGACGAATCCCTATTAGAGGAGTAGATTGACCGGGGTGTGTGTGTCTGTTTTCTGGGAGAGAAGATATACTCTCCTTGGCTAGGGATGTTCTTGATATCTGCATTTACTACACCAGGGGTCCTCAAACTTTTTAAACAGGGGGCCAGTTCACTGTCCCTCAGACACTGTTGGGGGCTGGAGTATAGTTTGGAAAAAAGGGCGCCTTTAGGCGCCAGGCAAAAGCGTTCCATTTTAGCCAGACTTTTGGTTGATTTGATTGACATCCTATGCCCTTTTTAAATGTAGTTGTTTTCGGGGGGTGGGGAGATGTTATTGAGTTGTTGTTTTTATTTTGATTCTATATAGTGGTTTTAGATTTTGATTATGTTCTGTGAACTGTCCTGAGACCTCAGAGTATAGGGCAGTATATAAATTCAATTATTATTATTAATAATGACTCAGTGGCAGTCCCAAATTCAACCCCTGGCATCCCTGGGTGACATTGGGAGAGCCTCCTGCATGAAACCCTGGAGTGCTGCTGCCAGTCAGGGTAGGCAGTACTGAGCAATTGTCTGGCTTGATATAAGGCAGGTCCCCGTGCCTCTTTCTCCTCCTCCTCCTCCTGCTTCTGCTCACCGGTCTGTTGCAAGAGCTGGCTGCTTATCGGGAGAGGCTGCCTGTTCTCTGGGCTTCGTTTGGGGCCTCCGCCTCCAGTCCATGCATGGTGGCAAGCGCTCTGGCGCTGCCATGGCGACCCAGGCACCACATAGCCCCCACCTCTCCGCAGGAGGCGCCTGTGAGTCGAGAGAGCTCCGAGGACTAAGCAGCATGGCTGCGACTGCAACAAGGCAGGCAGAATGGAGAGTCCGGAGCCAAAGGGTCCACGGTACCATATCCCGGCTAGCACCTCTGCTTTAGTGGGGAGCAGGCAACTACGGGAAGGCGGAGGGGTCAAGAGCAAAGTTCAGTGGCACACTTGAAACGCAGGAGGAGGGACGCAGAGACGCCCCTCTGCCTTAGCAGAAAACTTTGAATTCCAGCATGCAATGCAGCCGCAGAGAGTATGGTTAGACCAGGCGCAGAGTTGTTGCCGATTGATTTTCTTGCATTCAGTCAGAACACTTCACCACTGCTTTACTGCTTGCCCCTGCCGGGCGGGCTGGATTCAAGACCCTGGTGGGCCAGATCTGGCCCGTGGATTGTAGTTTGAGGGCCCCTGTACTACACCAAGCAAGTGGTTGGGCTGCATGGCCTTCAAGAATGCTTCCAACTCAATGATTCTCTGAAGATCACCTTTATGAATTGGACTTCACTACTTCAGCAGCCTCGGTTCTGGCCTAAAAGTGCTTCTGGGTTACCTGGATCTTTAGAAGATACCCCACTTTCAGTGCAGCATCTCGGATGCTGCTTCTGGGGCTGTCAGTAATGTGTCCAGATATCAGTACCTGATGCAAGGTTGCCTAGCTACCTCCCAGGCTGTTTGCATGTGCTCCAGTGGGTCTCTGCAGATTCTAGAACTTGGAGATCGGTAGAATAGAATCAGTGGGGTTGCATGATTCAGCTACATGTTAAAGTTATTTTTATATTTGTCTGCAGTCCCCTTTCCCCTCTCCTGCTACCACTCTCAGTCACTCCGAGCCTCAGGCAGAAGACAATCCAACCTTAGCTGCGAGGAATAATCTAAGGTGAGGCAAGAATCTGCACCCAGACAAGTGAGGGTTGATTTGCTGAAGTGAAAAACCTTTTGGCCCATTTTGGTGCATCGGCCACATGGATGTCCAAAGGCCTCTTAAGGGTGTTGGTGCAATCCTTGTGGAATTTTTTTGGGGGGAGTGTGTTTGAAGAAGAGGCTGAGCTGAAGCAACCCTGGTATATGCTCTGAGGTTGTTGGGCACAGAGTTCTTTCCTCATTCTTTGGAAGGATCATGGCCAGCTCTTTGCATGCTTCTCCTCTCTAGAATTCTCTTCCCAAAAGGATTGTGACCCCAGAATCCTCCCCTCACCATGCCACTTTTGAGCAAAGAATAAAGCAGAACAGTAATAGATGGGGAGAACCTCCTCCCCCCCTCCTCCTTCTCCTGATGCTAATTATGTCTGTGTACAAATTTCAGAAAGTAAGTTGCTGTCTAGCCCTTAGAGGGTTTTTTTTCAGGCAGTGGGGAAAAATGGATTATGTGATGTTCTGAAGTGTGTTCATTCTATGGTAACTGCTGTTGCAATTTAATTGCTTGCTCTCATTTTACCCATATGAATTCTGTTGTGATGTTGCAGAACACACAGAAAAGTAATTTGAAACCTTTGGTTGGAGAGGAAAACATTCTGAATGGTTCTGTTTACCCCATTTTTCGCTTAGGTTCAATGATTAGTTATATTCCCCCATTCAGAGAGAGAGAGACTGAGAGAGGTGATAGGGCTCTCTGGACAGCCTTGGCCTTTATTTTTGAGATTCTTTCATGTTACTAAAGCTTTTATTCCATTGCCCAATTGCTTCTGAGTTTTCAGTGGTGTGATTCAGAAGCAGATACTCTTTTTCTGGCATTTTGTTTTATTATTTTTTCCTATTATATATTACTTTCCTCTCCCAGATTTGTTGCCACCACTTTCTGTAAATCGAGGTTTAGTGCAGCACTCTTTAGTTGCCTCAAGTCTCTGATAAAAACAATCTCTCCCCATTTAATATTGGATTTTGGTGAAGGTTTGCTTGCAAAGCATGATTTTTAACCCACAGCCTCCTAATGTGCCCAGCCTTATACCGTGAGAGAAGGGTGCAGATTTAGTACACCTAGAATGTGGCTGCAATCTTAATACCATTTACATGATAGCAAGCCCTGTGGAACTTATGTCTCTTTCTTTCTTTCTTTCTTTCTTTCTTTCTTTCTTATTGATTTAAAGAGGTCTCAGGGTGGTTCTTAGAATAAATGTCTGAACAGATATGCACATGATTGCTCCATGTATGGTGTGTCTAGTGTCTGGAAACAGTGCAACTTACTGGTAGGATTTTCTCAAGGCTGTATTGTGGGGCAGGTGGAGGGAATAGTATTCAAGGGGGGAAATAGTGCAGTGGTACCTTGGTTTTCGAATATAACCCATTCCGGAAGTCCGTTCAAGTTCAGAAATGTTCGAAAACCAAAAACCAAAAGTGGAAGCCTCAAAATGCAACCTTCAAAATGGAAGCCACATTTCCTGCTTGACTTCCGAGGTGCATTTGAAAACCAAGGCACTTACTTCTGGGTTTTCGGCGTTCAAGTTCCGTAACCTTCGACAATGGAGGCGTTTGAAAACCAAGGTACCACTGTACAGTCTTTCCAGCACTGTCCCTGTTTAGACTACAGGAGGGGACATTTCATGTTTAAATTGTCCCTCATGCAATCCTCTCTGCTCATGGAAAGCTAACATGTTAAGTAGAGAGACTAGACTCAATTCCTTCCTGATGAGCTGCATTTCTGGTATCTAGATGACATGTGGCTATGGTGCTTATGATTCTAGGGGCAGGGGAGGTGTTACACAATATGTTAATGCTTGCCTGATTTAATCTTGGCTAAATTACACAGCACCATTGCCTGAAACTTAGAAGCAAAACTAGTTTACTCTTGGTACTAAATAATAATAAAGTTTAGTAGTAGCTACAGGCAGGCTGTTCAAAAATAAGAATCCACTGCCTTCTTTAGAGAGGCAAAGTGGGTAATATGATGATTTCATTGCATTAGTTTCTGTTGATGAAATAGAAGGCAAGTTTTCCAGTTTCAGAGAGCTGCACTTCAGGCACACAGAGAGATGTTTGAGCTATCTAGAAAATTAGATAAGAATGCAAATATTACAATCACTTCAGGCAGGCTTTTCAATCACACGGATCACATGTCTTTAATACATCAAGCTGTGGTTGACAATAACGGGTTTTGTGTTTGCCTTTCCTCTCTGCAGGAAATATCAGCTGTATGCAATTGTTAAAGGAACCATATTCTCTCTGTTCTTGAAAGCATGCATAGTTGTGGATTTTGTGCTCTTATGAACAGTGTTGTGTGGCTCTGGTCTGTGATAAAGGTTTTTGAAGGGTCACTTTGAGAAGAGGTGACAGCTGGATGGCCAAGCCTCAATCCCCAAACGTAGACTTTTCCTCAAGACCTGTTCCCAAAGACGCTTCTCCCCGCCCCATGGCTTGTTCTCTTGTTGGCAACTTCATTCAGGGTGTAGGATTCGGCTCAGGGAAGTGCCAGAAGTTTTTATAGTTGAAAGTTGTCTTGGTTTTGCCCTACAGACATTCTCTTTAACATTCTGGTTTATTCCCAGGCTGTTCTCCGAACAAAGATACTTTCCTTTTGCCATTTGGAAAAGCTGCTGTGTTCCTTGGGGCTGCCTTTGTGAGGCTAAGAAGATGTAATAGCGCTTTGAGTTTGCATAGAGAAGCCAGTAAGATCGTTGTATTTTCATGCAGTGTTTTAGTCTTTGCTAATGAGTTTCTAGCACTGTCTGACAAGTAAATTCAATTCCTCTGGCTGCTGGGAAGAAACGAAACACATGGAGAGTTTTTATTTATTTTTCTTGTTTTGAAGAAAAGGCCCTGAACTCTGCAATAGGAAATTGCAAGAAGGTTGCTATTTGTTGAATCATTTATTTATATATTTCCACCTCACATTTTGACTGGAATGCCCCAAAGCAACTCACAAGATCCATAAAATACAACGGCTGAGCTTACTGTTAACAGTCTTAAAACCATGAAAGAAGTAGACCCATGTGAGGAGAGGAGGGGAACTTGTTGAAACGATAACAATAAGCCGCAGCAACAACAATAACAACAATAAAACTATGCTTGGTGCAATACAAGATGGGGGTCAGGAAAAAGGTACTGTATGTATGTGAAAATGAACTGCAAACATTTTGGGGAAGTGTCAAAAGATATAAAGTCATGCATGCATTTGGATAATCTCTGAAATATTGTGGGAAAGCCTGCAGCCTGGCCAGTCCATCCTACCATTTAACCACCCTCTAAAATCTCTGTGGTCTCTTCACTTTTGTGTTATCCCCAGATTTGCACAGTGTGCTGTACATTACTTCATCTGCATCATGTTGGTTTCTGTTTCCTTCACTGTGCAGCGAAATGCTTGTCACGGGACATTGTTTTGCATTCCACAGTCAGAGTACTGTTGGGTTCCCATGGGAATGGGAGACTGGATGTGACGTTCACTGGTTTCCTGTTTTTCACTGTTCTCTCGGTGTTCTTTGTTTCCAAGAGGAGTTGCTTCTCTGCACTCGCAGAGGCAAGATGCACGTTTGTATTCTCTCAACATAGAAGTGTAAATAAAGTTAAGAATGTGGCACATACTGCTTATCCTTCCGCTGTGTGTGACGACGCTCTGTTTAGGCTCAAGATAAGACAAGCCGGTATCAGCTTCAGCTTCAGATGGGCCGAAGCTGGTCAAAATTTCACATAGGCCAGCACCATTGCCTATTGACTCTGCTACCCACAATGTATAGTGCTGCAATAGTGTCTGCAGCTTGAATCAGTAATGGCACAGGTGTGTAACTGAGCCACAGGACCATTCTTTACAATAAAGAAAAGCTCCAGGGGAGGGAAATCTGTAGCAGACCTGAAACATCCCAGCTGTGGTCCAACCAGCGTGGGAAGTTGAGCAGACACTGCAGCTCAACTCAGCTTCCCTTTCATACCTTGCATGCTGATTGCAGCATCTGGCAGGATGAAGCATGTGACACTCACCTGTGCTGAGCCTACTCCAGCTGAGGAATCACACACCTCCTCCCAGAGCTAACAAGCCCCACCTGGCCAGCTAGGGAGCTGGGCTGTGGGCCCTTGCCTGTCTCTGTCTCCTTCCGCTGTTCCTTACGCCTCAGAGTCCGCTGTGTTCGTGGAGACAGGGCCCCCTCTGGTCATGGGTCCTGCTGCTCTGGTTCTTGTGCACTGACCCCCATCCCTTCGCCACCCTCCATCGCCTGTGAGTACTTTAAATCCCAGCCTCTCCTTCTTCACCCCCAGCTTGCCCTGGTGTGTCCCAATCACAGCTACACCTCTCACTGGAATCCTCTTCCTCCTCTATCCTGCCAGTTCATGACAGGTATGGGTGCTAGCAAAGACACTTTTAGAACTTTCAGGGGAAATATGGGTGGGTGGGGGGTTGGAGTAGAGAAATAGATGGAGAAAGGGTTTAAACAGTCTCCCTATACCTTTGCTTTAAGTTTCTCTAACTTGAAACTGTTATGAATGAATGAATGAATGAATGAATGAATGAATGAATGAATGAATGAATGCTGTTGGGGCTCAGTTACACGTTTGCAGATTAGCAACCCTTATTAATGTCTCTGGTTTGCAGCACCTCTTATTTCTGAAATACCTGCCTTCTCTTTGAGTACTTTGAGCGGATGATGACTTTGTCATCCCTCCAAGATCTTGCTAGGCTGCCAAGTTGGTTGTAAGCTGCTGGCTATTGTTTGTAGTCTGCAGCTAGCTGCAGATCATGCTACTACAAGCAGCTTACATTTTCATGGCTATCGTACCCTGTGCATCAAGTGCTGCCAAGGATACAGGTTAACAGATTGGGCAGGCTCTGGCATGAGAGAGGATTGAGTTAATTGCAGATGCCGTTCTTCAGATGCTTTGGACTAAAGCTCACATTGGGCCCAGCATCTTACAGCTGTGCTAGCTGGGACTTATGGGAATTGTAGTCCAAGCCATCTGTAGGCTGGTCAACAGAATGCTTCATGACAGAAAGCTCCTTGAACTCCCCAATGCTTTCCTTCCATATGTTCCTCTTTTTGAGTTTGCAAGATGTTTTAAGGATGTTGAATTAGTTGTCCTCGAGTTAAATGAGTAGTGGCTCATCTCCTTTCGTAGCAATGAAGAGATGAGCTTGTGATAAAAATAGAAGAGGAGGAATTGCAGTCATGCTCTGGTGCGGTGCCTAGGCAAAGCTCATTCAGTGTGGTTTATATTTCCTGGATTATTATGTATCTCCTCTGAGCCCCTCCTTGGATGAAATGGTTGCACTTCAGCCATTCCTCCAGGCTATCAGAATATAGCAATCTCAGTCCCTGGAGTTGCTGCAGCCTGGCATACAAAACAGCTATAGAAAGAAGGAGGCAAAGCTCTTAATGGCGAACAACTCCGATAACAAGAGGGAAAATGAAATGACAGCAGAATATGGCTGAATGAAATGCATTGGCAGTCATCTAAAATAACCATAAAAGATGTAAAGTTTACGATCAAAGGCTTACCTCAAAGCATTTTTAATGACACAGTCATTTAATTCTTCTAATGCAGATCAAGGTGGCGTTAGAAATCTACAGCCATCTTACTCCCTCTGCCTCATTTACAAACTTGATGCTGGCTATAGATCATTCTAAAAGGCTTTGGATCAGCAATTATTGGATCCTGGGTAATAGGGAGACCAGTGCTTCAGTACTGATTAAAATACGAGGTCAGCAAGATTTGAAAACAAAGAATTAAGGATTTGATAGAATCATATGTTAACTGGGCAGACATTGCACTCACACTCGCCAAAAAGCGAGGAGACACTTGTCATTAGCTTAACTAGGGCTGCAACTTGAATTAACCTTTTCCTCAGATGTTATTCCTGCTGTTTTCTTATTGTGTTGTTTATTTTATTTTGTTGAGAAGGGCCTCACCCTATGTCTCTCAGCCTACCTTCTCACCTCTTTCAAAGCCCTTAAGGCTGGATGCATCTGCCAGGCTGCATCTATGCCAGGTGGTAAGCATGTCTAAGTGGGCTGAAATCCTGGCCTCCCCACTTGTGGCCCATGTACAGCTGGAATGGGGTTCTCTGTGGCTGGTGAGTTGAGCTGGAGGTTGAAGTGCAGAAGACTGAAAATGCAGCTCTGCTGTCTGGGAAAAAGCCAGAGTCCTAGTGTCAATGGCTAAACAGTACTAATTTAGGGGACAATATTGCGTACCCATATTCCAGTATCTAAGGACTATAGATTAAGGTTACCAGACGTCCCTGTTTCCTGGGGACAATCCCCGGATTTACAAGTCAATCCCCTGACAAAATCCACTGAATTCAACTGAAGTTGAAAAGTGTCCCTGGATTCATTGAAAAAAATCTGGCAACCTTACTATAGATACATTCTAGTGGTTTTCCTGCCTAATTCTCAAGCTCCACCCTTGAAATTCATGACCGGAAGACTTGCTGTGAATCTACCAGTGTTGAATCTCCATCTTGCATGACTCATCTCCTCCCAATCTTATTATGTGGTCCCTAATTTCTTCTGTAAGATGGGGGACAAGGATGGTTAGGCTTGGTCTGTGTACTCAGTAGAACAATGTTCAAAAGACTCCCTTCCTTTGCTGTTTATGGAAATGCAAGCAGTGCAGTTGAATGGTGAGGCAGGTGTTTCTTTTATCCTCTTCCTCCATCTCGCTTCCTTAGAAAAGAGTGACACTTCCTTCTACAAAATGCTTGCTCAGTGCACACACAGTTTTCACAGCTGTAGAGAAGCTAGTGGGAGGGGGATGTCTTTCTTTATTCTCCACTTTAGCTTTTACAAGCAGCTGGAAGTGGAGAAAACTGCCATGGCTGCATTGTCTAGGGTTGTGTGACTGGATTCTCTGTGTATGATTCAGACCTGCTGGTGGATACTGTCAGGCTGGTAAAGGACCAGCTGAACTGCCCAGGGGTTGTGTAGTCCACATTGTCTTGTTCTTCCAGGGATGTATTTTGTCCTGGGGCTGTATTGATTGACTGATCTTGGAAACAGGATGCGATGAATGGAGACCTTGGGTTATTTTGGGAGATGTCACTGTGATGGGTGGAACAGTCTGAATTTAGCCTAAAATACTCCTTCCTATGTATTGCATTCTTCAGACCCCTAGACTGGATCTGTCACTTCATTACAAAAGGCCCATGAATACTGATATGTGTCAGGCTGGCTAAGGTCAAATGGTACTCAGTCACTCTTACCTGCAGAAGATGGCTTCATGCTCTGAGGTAATGTCACATGCATTTTCCTTCTACTCTTTCTTCATATGGTACAGTAGTGCAGACATCTAGAATTGCTTCAGATATTATATTTGGCTCGAGGTTGACTGTTTTAAGTCAACTAGGAGTTCATTAACTCCTAGTTGACTTAAAAGTCTTACAGAAAGAGATCAAATCTTGATCAAGACACTTAGGTGACAGAGTTTCCCCACATGCTGGTTATCAGTTTCTTAAGTCCATTTCCTTCCCTGTTAAAAAGAATCGCTGTATTTCCAGCATGAGCTTTGCTGACTTAATTCCATGGTATGTCTCTGTCTGACAGATTAAACTGCTTTCTCATATCAAATGTGTTTCCTATGTTGATAATTGTAGACTGTGATCAAATTGCCTTTCAGCTTTTCTTTTGGCAACTTTGATTTGGGGGTGAGAATCGGCTTCTCCTTCTCCCTGGTTGTCACTGATAAAAGTTTGGAAGCACAAGTGAGCTGCAGGTGTGCCACCACTTTCTTGCTCAAACAACCTTGGAGCGTGGATGGAACATGTAGCTTTGTTTTTTCATATACCACTGGCTTGGGCACCTTTCTTGTTCCCAATGCCTGCTTATGGCTCTCAGGGTCCGATCCAGGTTTCTGGGGGCCTTTGGGTACAGGGCACCAATGGGCCCCTTGTTGTCATGAACAAACCAGCTCCAAGTGTAATCTTGCAGCCGGTTGCAGAATGCGGTCAGGAACAGGGAGGCTGGGCTTTCACGCCAGCACAGGAGAGCCTGCAGCTGCCAGCGTCGACTCCCCCTGAGCTTGGATGGCCGGCTGATAAGGGGGGAACAGAGAGCAGGCTGGAACACAGCCAAAGCTCCCCGGAAGCCCAAACAGGTGTGGAAAGCCACAGAGACAGCTTTTTGGAACAGGAAAGGGCTGCAGCTGGCTAAATAAGTCCGAGGCGTAGGCGTATAGGAAAGCTGCTAGACAGCAAGCAAAATAAGAAACGTAAAGGTTGAAGGTTCAGTCTCTTCTGTCGACACAGGAAGAACTCCTCAGAAGGGTCAACTGAGTGATGGGGGCCAGAAGCGTGCTAGAGCCATCTGAAGATAATTGCTTGTTTTTTGCAATGAATCCTCCTTTTTAATTATGTACGCTTACTGTGTGATCAAGCCGGGAACCTGGACTCCTCAAGGCACACCTGGCCTTACCTTTTCCTTTTTACACTCTCAAATATTTTTGTCCTTTCTCCCACCCTACTTCCTTTCATCTGTTGGTGTTGCCCTGTTTTTTCCGTACTCCCACCTTCCTTTTTTTTTGCTCACTTTTTTCTGCTTTGTGTCACATTCTCTGCCCCTTTATTTGTTTATTACATTTGGATCTCACCTTTCCTGCAAGGAGCTCAAGGTAGCGTACATGGATCTCCCTCTCCCCATTTTATCCTCACAACAGCCCTGTAAGGTATGTTAGGTTGAGAGACAGTGATCGGCCCAAGGTCAGCCATAGAGCTTCCTGACTAAATGGGGGCAGGGACCTTAAAGTGTCCCCTTCATTGCCTCCATTAAGAGAGAACAGCCACTGCCTGTCCATGTGGGAGAGGGTCCCCACCCAACCTGCAAGTAATCAGGCAGCTGCAATACTGCACCTTGGCCTGCTCACCAAAAAATTGGATTGTAACCTTATCATTGTTCCTTGTTGCAGCATTATCTTACATAGTTCTGTGCTCTAGCTTTATTCTGTGTACTTATTTTTGGTGTGTGTGTGAGAGAGTGTGTGAAATTTCAGACTAAACTCTCCCAGAGTGCTTAGATACGTGCTCTGCTGTAATGTTTTAACATATGTTGTTTGTTTTTTCTTCTGTCAAACATTACTGACAGCCAGTTATCGAGTGTGTCTTTGTTTGCCATCCTTGTATCATCAACAGACACTATCAGCAATGGATTTCCCCCTGTTTTCTTCTGCATCTGTCAGTTTGTCATTTCAAATCAATTTTTTGTATGCTTTTGATTATTTTTGTAGCATTCATTTTTTTAATCAGAATGTCATGAAGTTCTTAGTAAAAAAAAAGTCCCTTGCTGGAGCATTAAGTACATTGTGTCAATGACTGTCTGTTTCAAGCTGAACTTGAAATGTTGTCAAAGAATGAGATCCAATTAATTTGTGAAGTCTTACTTTTTATTAACTTCAATTGGTAATAATGTGTTTCATTTCCTTATACTTCGTCTCTAAAAAAAGGAAAGGAAAAGAAAGACCTCATGCCAATTCTTATTTTGTGTGCTCTGGTTAAGCAAAATTTAAGTTGCTACAACAAAAGAACTTTTTATTCTTTCTTTCTTTCTTTCTTTCTTTCTTTCTTTCTTTCTTTCTTTCTTTCCATCAAAAGATTCCAGAGATGTGTATAAAAGTATGAAAACAATTCACGTAACATGAATACAATGCCATATTTTAAGACATAATACATAGCCAAAGTTACTTGTTTGAGTGTCCCACCCAGAAGACTAATCATGGTTTGTTTTCTGGCAGCAGGCTATGATGTAAAGCTATGGCTTGCTGTTTGCTTATGAATTATGGTGTTGGTTGTTGTTACTTTTAAAAAAGCAATTACAGTTGGGTGTTCTGTTGTAACTCAGCAGTTTGGTTTGTTTGGCCACCCCAGTGCACATGCCAACCAAGCTACAAAGTCAGAAAGCAAGAGAAGATAGAAAACAAACCAAGCTGTGGAGAAAAAACTGGTTTCCGCTCACGTCATGAGTCAATAGTGGTCACTCCTCTCTGCCCTCCAAGGGGTTCAAGCAGGGGAAAGCCAGGATTTTGAGACAAAAATTCTGGCAATGTTCCCCAATGGGGTCTGGAGAGTTCACTGCATCCTACTGTGCCGCGCAAGCCCATGTCTGCCAACTCTTGGCAGATGGTTCCTCTTCATCCTGGAGAAGAGTGACTAGTGGGGTGCCACAGGGTTCTGTCTTGGGCCCGGTCTTATTCAACATCTTTATCAACGACTTGGATGATGGACTCAAGGGCATCCTGATCAAATTTGCAGATGACACCAAACTGGGAGGGGTGGCTAACACCCCAGAGGACAGGATCACACTTCAAAACGACCTTGACAGATTAGAGAACTGGGCCAAAACAAACAAGATGAATTTCAACAGGGAAAAATGTAAAGTATTGCACTTGGGCAAAAAAAATGAGAGGCACAAATACAAGATGGGTGACACCTGGCTTGAGAGCAGTACATGTGAAAAGGATCTAGGAGTCTTGGTTGACCACAAACTTGACATGAGCCAACAGTGTGACGCGGCAGCTAAAAAAGCCAATGCAATTCTGGGCTGCATCAATAGGAGTATTGCATCTAGATCAAGGGAAGTAATAGTGCCACTGTATTCTGCTCTGGTCAGACCTCACCTGGAGTACTGTGTCCAGTTCTGGGCACCACAGTTCAAGAAGGACACTGACAAACTGGAACATGTCCAGAGGAGGGCAACCAAAATGGTCAAAGGCCTGGAAACAATGCCTTATGAGGAACGGCTAAGGGAGCTGGGCATGTTTAGCCTGGAGAAGAGGAGGTTAAGGGGTGATATGATAGCCATGTTCAAATATATAAAAGGATGTCACATAGAGGAGGGAGAAAGGTTGTTTTCTGCTGCTCCAGAGAAGCGGACACGGAGCAATGGATCCAAACTACAAGAAAGAAGATTCCACCTAAACATTAGGAAGAACTTCCTGACAGTAAGAGCTGTTCGACAGTGGAATTTGCTGCCAAGGAGTGTGGTGGAGTCTCCTTCTTTGGAAGTCTTTAAGCAGAGGCTTGACAACCATATGTCAGGAGTGCTCTGATGGTGTTTCCTGCTTGGCAGGGGGTTGGACTCGATGGCCCTTGTGGTCTCTTCCAACTCTATGATTCTATGATTCTATGATTCTAACTTGAAAGGCAGAGTGGGTGTGACCTGTGAGTGTTGCCCAGCCATGGATGAGCCTCCATCTCCAGCATGATTTGTGGTTGGTTCCTCCATAATTTGGACAATTGGAATTAATTGAGGCGCTCCTGGACCGACAGATGCTAAAGGACTGCAGTCAGCTGCCTAAAGGACTGGGCCTGGCTCTTTGGAAGTATCTGAATGTTTTCTTTGAAGCTCGAGAATCCTTACAACAGCCGGGAAAGGAAGGGGCAAGACAAGGTTCTTTGTGCTTTCTTATGCTTTTCAAATGGTCTCCTTTTTTTTCTGTCCTCCCCTGCATAATGAAAGAGACATGTGTAGCTGCTACTATGTTATTCTGTTTGTTACTTCGGAAAAGAGTGGGGAAGCTTTTGATTTATGCTCAACAAGGAATTTAACTAGGTTTTATTAAGCCCTCCACTCTCCACCGAGGTTGAATGGACTTCATTTAATATTATTCCTGGACTGCTGTTGGAGGAATGCAGTGTGTGGGGGGGGGGAGAATGACCTGCTGCTGAACAGATGTGTTAAGAGACTGAATTTGGGAAAATATTTTGCTTTTAACTGTGCCGAGGAAGAACTCCAGAGCGGAATTTTAATGGTGCTGTGTGTCGAGATTCCTGCATTGCAGAGCCCTTGGGATCCCTTCCAACTTTATAATTATATTATTATCTCTCTCTCTCCCCCCCCTACACACCAGCAAAACAAAAGCCAAACCATGAACCTAAAATGAAGGTCCACAAAACTACTGACTATACTTTATATGTAAAACATCTGGGCAAATAGGAAAGAATGTAGTGTCAACAGAAGGCATGTCTTCTTGGGAAGGGGCCAACACAGAAAAGGCCCTCCCCTGGTAACTACATAACATGCCTCTGTTAAAGAAGGAACAATGAGCCAACACTGACTGCATTCATACCTTCCCACAAGAGGTTAAGCACAGTCAGAATCTTCAACTTCTTATGTACTTCTTCCTATTATGTACTTCATGGATACTTGATTCCTGGCCAGGTGGGACGTAGGCAAAGGCCTCTTGAAGTGCTAGTTTGAACATCAGCAAAAGCTTTGACAGGACCTTCTCCCTTATTTTGCTTCTCAGCTGGTTGACCACCTGTCTCTTAGCTCATGGAACTTCGGCGTGGACAAGACCGATTACCTTGTAGTGTAAAGAATTAACTAATTTTCCAGCCTTCACAATGTTGCATTCAATGGGGTATATTTTTCATTCTGAAATTCTGGGTGCAGTAACCAAAAACTGCACACATCAGTTCTGCAAATGAGTAATTAACCACCCGAAAACATGGATGTGTGAATTTACTGTGAATCATCAGGCCCAATTTTAAAGCAACCAGTACTGTTGGGTGTAGCTAGATAATGATCACCAATAATTTTCAGAGAAAAGCTAGAGCAGCTGCATTTTTAAAAAAACAACCCCCCCCCCAACCTGATTTGTGCTCATTTCATGAAGTTGTGTCTGGATTCTCCAAGATCAAACAGCCACTTCAAAGGAACTTTGTTGAAGGAGAAGGCATTAGATGAGTTTGATTATGCAAGTGGGAGACTTTCCTGCCAATGATGTAGCAGTATATGTATTTTGATGATGGTGTGAAGCTGTCATTCCAGGTCAACCTACTGCTTCTATTCCCCTTCAGCTTAATTCAGCAGCTGTCTCTTTTTATTACGGACATGTCCCATCCAGAAGTCCAAGATCAATTGCTAATTATGTTATTGCAAATAGAGGAAATGAAAATGCTTGAACCTGATAGGGGCACCCGCAATCTTCCTTCATGCTAACAATATCATCATCTGTGCAGCCCCAAACTGACAATTTAAGGAGATGCTTGACCCAGACATGCTGCCCTTCTCCTCCTTGGGATTGATTCAACCCCTCAGCTGCATGAAGTGTAAATTGAAAAAGAAATAGAGTAAAAAATTAAACAACAAAGTTATTCAACATAGACATTATGGCACGATTGCTAAGTAACATAAGGCACATCACGGTAATGCTTCCAGGCATCTGTTTAGGAGGGAAATGACTTCTTCTGAATGCTGCTGATATTTTGTCTTGATGAAAATCATGGTGACTATTACAGCACTGAAAAATGGCAAGTGAAACTATAGAGATATTCTGGAGTCCCGTGCCATTTGATCAGACAGTGGGGAAGTCGGAAAGCCAAGGAAATGCCTGAAGTCCACTTGATGTAAGGCTCCATATTTCATTTACCTTTTGTTTAGTTCATCTTACAACCTGTCCAAGCCACAAGGGCAGGAGGCAGGTAGCAAATGTTAGTTAAATACTGTTGTGACATAAAATACAACGAAGTAAAAATAGTGGGTTGTGTCCAACTAAGTTTTACTCAGAGTAAACCCATTGAAATTAACAGACCTAAGTTAGCCATGGCCATTAATTTTAACAGGTCTATTTGTGAGTATGACAAACATTGGCTACACCCCACTGTGTATAAAGAAATTGGCTTAAAAGGTAATTTATCTATCACAATGTTACTAAAATAATGGAGAAAATAATAATAATAATAATAATAATAATAATAATAATAATAATAATAATAATTTTATTTATACCCCGCCCATCTGGCTGGGTTTCCCCAGCCACTCTGGGCGGCTTCCAGCAAAAGATTAAAAATACATTAAAATTTCTTCCCATATCTCCCACTGTGACTTCTGACGATCCTTCCATAACACTACCTTTGCAGTGTGGGAACTGCTGCAATCAGGCACCTTCCCACAGGACCAACGGGCTTGCTGTATCTGTCTATCTTATCTGTCTGATCCTTCTCTCTCTGTCTCTGTCTCTCTCCCCCCCTTTCCCCAATATTCCTGACAGAAACTGACTGCAATGATAAATTCATAACACCCTGCTGGAGTGGCATTTCATCTGCCATCTAACTTTGTTTGCCTATGCACTGTTTAAACCTTGGTGAGAAAAAAATAAAGCATCTAACAGTACTGAAAGTACTGTCAGTTCAGACTTACAAAGCTTCTTGAAATCTCATGGCTGATTGGTTGCAAATTAGGATTGATGGCACATCTTAAGTGGGAGAGATACTTGGGATGAGTAATGCTTTCTTTTCACATTCCTTTCACCATAAGTAAGTTGGAACTTGTGGTGTGAACCATGGATTTAAGAGATAAAATGTGTGCCAGCCTTAGTGAATGAGAGATGTCAAAAGAGACACAATTTCAAACAGGTTTTGTACTTCATAGATCATTGCATTACTTGGTTGATTGGAACTTTGCAGTGATGATCAACCAGAAATAGTTTCATACAAACACAAAACTTAGGAAGAATTAATAGGAAATCTAAAAGGTTCCTATTGTTCAGACACTGTGACAGATTCAATTTTTTCCTCATGGATCAATGCTCTGATAGAGAATAGAAGACCACAGCCTTTGATGCTTCGGTAGCTTTTAGAATTCTAAGATCCAGAGATCTATGTGCTTAAAGAAGGGTTTGTCTCTTAGTTCTGTGCAGCAGTGTAGCAGAAAAGTGGTCCTGCAGCTGAAGCAAATGCATTTGAGATTGGTAAGTAAAACTTGTACTTTTGTATCCTACAAGGTTTTTGTGGTGGTGATGAAGCCTCTGTTAGTGATTGACTGAGTTGCCATAGTGTTAGAGAGACAAGGGGCAAGATGAGATTGTGTCTGGCTGCAGCTGGTAAAGCTGTTTTCATCCTAGAGAGGATGCCTGTGGTTATGCTGACTGGGGATGGTAAAAGATAGGTAGTCTGAAATGTCCTAAGAGCTCCAGGTTGGGGGAAGGTTGTCCTAGGTCTTCAGTTGCTGGGTAAGGACCCACCACTGTATTATGGCCTGATCTAAGATGGGTTGCCATATCAGCACTACCACTGCAAAAATAAATGGTTAAACAAAAGAAAAAGACTCCAAACCCATCTGATATGATTTTTTAAAAAAAATAATATTCGTATTCTACTTTTCCAACAACAGATGTTGAGCTCAAAGCGACTCACAATAATCACCGTAGCATCAGGAGGGGGGAACCATTGTAAATACTATAACATCAAACACAGCAACATATAAATAATGCAAACGAGAAGTTCATCAAAACAATTAATACAATTCAGTAAAATCATAATAATTCAAAATATCAGAAAGAGCTGCTGAGCACCAGCCATGGGACAGATGGCATCTTCTGTGGGTATGGGCTTCCTCTTTGCTCAGTGTACCAGGCACTAAGATCCTTCATTGTTTCTAAACTTTTCACCCTGTTGCCCTGGTGCTTGAACTGGGTGCAAGGCTAGGCTCATTCCATCTCAAGCTTCACATTTTCTGTAGAAAATGACTGGTGGAGGCAAAGGCTGAGGTCCTGAAGAAGCAGCTCTGGATCAGAGTTGGCCTGCATGACACTTTTATCCAGAGAGTTGCTGAGATTAAACAGTGTATTTCAAGATGTCAAGTATTTTATAAAGTGCTCATTACCATACATTATGAGGTGGGGCGTTGCAATTAGAGGTTTGAACAGTACTACCCAGCTCCTGTTTGCTGTCCTCTCAAAAATGGTTTCTGCCAGCTGTGGAATATTCACATCCATCTCAGTTGGATACTGAATAAGATGGTTGAGGTGCTTCTTCCTGGGGCCCATGACTTTGTTGTGGGTCATGGCCTTGCAGATGGCTTTGGCAGTTGCAGAGTCCAGGAGTTAAGGCTGGGTTCTGCATCTGAAAACTACCATCCGAGAAAATGAAAAAAGAAGCCTAGAAGAGATGAAAGTAAAGACAGAAAAGTCATTGAGCTACTGCAGCGGAGAGACCCTAACCTTATTGATCAGGTCATTGTATGGGCCCAGTTGACAAATGTAGGGCAGCTGTGTGGTATGCAGACAACACTGAAGCATTTTCATTGGTACCCACTTCACCATGACATTAACATTAGACCTTTGTTATGGTGCATACATTTCTCAGAAGCTTAGCAGAACAAGATTTAGTCATCTCTGTCTTTGTTATGGCTCTAACCCCTTTCTCTTTCTCTACACTCTTTTTATTATTTGTTGCTACATGAAGCTGTATAAGCACCTCTTAGAATGGACCAGTTCATTCCCATGCTGTAAGTTTTTCCAGGGCTTCGGGGGGGGGGGGGGGAGAGGATATAACGAAGCTGTATTACTGGATCTTACTTTTCCTGAGCTGTACGTAATGAGCAAGGGAGGAGTATTGATTTAGCCTCGTTGCCATGTCGCCTATAAATATGCATGAGGATTTGGGGCTGTTTAACTGTGCTTTTTAATTCTCCTTGCATTGCTGACTCTTTCAGTTGAAGGCTCTTTGCACGCATAGCGAGCTGCTGGGTGACAGCCCTATTCTCACAGTTTGGGACCTTTCCAGTGTGTGTTAATCCCAAGCCTGCAGAAAACTTCAGTACTTAAAAAAATAAAAGGGTGAACAATCTCTCTCCAGTATAGAAACTGGAAAAAAATGTGGTGGGAAAAGTAGAACTTTATAGGCCACTGAAAGGTCTGAGAGCACAAGATATTTTCTCAATATTAGAGCTAAATGGGTCTCAGCCTATACACAATTCCAGAATGGGAGATTGTCTGGGGTGCCCATGTAAGAGGCCCTGAGATTTCCAAAGCAAGACCCAACCATACACTTAGTAAATCAAGTCACAAAAGGACAGAAATCACTTGTCCAAACAATTCCTCCCATCATACCTTAAAATCATTGCCAAACTTGGCTGTAATGTAGCTTCACCTGATTGTAGTTTCTGAAATTATTGGTTTCATATCTGTATTGGGGGTGGAGGGTGGCATTCACATGGAAAGACGATTGGCAAAGTGTGGTTATTATGCTGTCTCCTTCCACCTCCTCTGCTCATGACAGGAGAGGAGTGGGAGGTGATAATCCCCTGGCAGCTCATCATTTAACACCTGTCCAGATGCTGATAACTGTTTCATTACAAGGGGATTATCTCAGGGGAATAGAAGTTTACAATGGAATGTGAGTCCACCCTAAATCCCTGTATAATGGAAAAACATGCCCTTTGGTGACCACATTTCCCAGCCATGGAGCCTCCAAGCTATTCACTGTTTTGCACTTGCAACAATGGTGCTGTGAGCATTAAAAATAAATTTTAAAAATGCATTTACTGGTGCCTGAAGTCCTGCTCCCTATAGAAGTGAAGAGAGGAGGAAAGATTTTGAGTAATAAGTGCAATACTGTAGATGGAACACAGATACTGACTTTTATTTAGTGAATTCACCGGGAACTTGAAAGAACGTCCAAAAATCCTGGTCACTGTTTCCCCAAAGCTAAGATGCTAGTGCTGATGTAACAAAAAGGCTAAAATTATAAGACAGTTGCCTTCCAAAAAAACTATCACTTGTAGATTAATCTCACTATCATGAATCTTCCCTCTAAACTAAGAACCATTGGGTTCAGTGGGTCTTGCAGCAGAGTACATGTGCACAAGACTAAGATCCAAATTGGACAGGCAGGAATGTGTACAAAACTGAAATGAAAGCTAATAGTCTCCCATGTAGATGTGATGTGTTCTGTATAACTAGGGCAGTATGTACTTGGTGCTAAACCATCCATCCATCCATCCAATACAGGAATTCCAAATTCTGTTCTAGGGAAAGATTAATTCTGTGACCTGTATAAACTATGCAACCATCTGTCACAACACACATCAGGTTCCGCTTACAGACTTCCCCCTGAGCATCTGGTTGTGTACTGTGAGAATAGGAAGCTGGACTAGATCAGTCTTTGCTCTCATCCAGCAGATACCTTCTTATCTTAGTTGTGTTCTGCACTGACAGAAGTGGTTGTCAGAGCCACTTAAGTTCTGGATTAATGAGGTTGCAATTGCTGTGGTTAGGCTGCAGTTCTTTACACACCCGGGAGTGTGTAAAGAACTTACTTCTTACTTCTTGGGTTTAACAAATCATAGACAGAGTCAAGGGACCCACACAGAATTTCACAGTGAATCTCAGAACAGTTACCAATACCACCTCATGAGAATACAGAAATAACTTTCTGTATTATTCTATGCGCTGCTGGGGGGGGTGATTGAGCACCATATACCATCAGACTGCCTCCCCCAAACCCCCAAGAGGTACCTGGGGATAAATCAGACAGTGAGCTGGCCCTGTCACCAAGGATGCAGAGACAAATGCATCAGAGTTGGAAAACCCAACCTACTTGGAGGAGTGCCTGCTTTCTTGCCTAGTCCTGTGACTCCGGACACAAACTCTTTTTCATAATTACAGATAGGTAGCCGTGTTGGTCTGCCATAGTCAAAACAAAATAAAAAAATTCCTTCCAGTAGCACCTTAAAGACCAACTAAGTTAGTTCTTGGTATGAGCTTTCATGTGTATCTGAAGAAGTGTGCATGCACACGAAAGCTCATACCAAGAACTAACTTAGTTGGTCTTTAAGGTGCTACTGGAAGGAATTTTTTTATTTTCTTTTTCATAAGGTGAGCTTGGGGAGTGTGTCAATTGTTAGAACATTTTAGCTTATGCCTAGCCATAAACTTAGATTGCTGCAATACCTCTTAACCTGAACGCTTTGAAAACTGACTTGTGTATTGTGTACATTAAAGCCTTTAACAAAAACTGAACTGAGAATCTGACTGCAGGACTGTGTGTGTGTGTGTGTGTGTGTGTGTGTGTAAGAAAGAAAGAGAGAGAGAGAGAGAGAGAGAGAGAGAGGAGAGAGAGATTTCTTAGGTTTTGCATAGGTCAGCTCAGTGAAGAATTATGTTATGGTTCTGCTTAATCTGAAAATAATAGCATCTGGATCAACAGAAACACTTGATACTACCTCCTGTGGGGTCTCTTATTACTAGATTGTGTTCTTTTAAGACAAATTTTGATCTGACTGATCATTCCTCTAACATTACTAGTAATAATAACACATTTCCCCTTTCCCCTTCTAAAGGCAATATTTTCTTTTTTTAAAAAAAACAAACCAAACACAACACTATGACTATTAGGTGTACTAAGCAGTAAAGCTCATTACACTGAAGTTTCTCTTTCCTTTAAGAGATGTATCATTTAGAAAGAGGAGGCCTCTCTACCCCAAACTGCACTATAATTCTTCCCTTCATGTTTGAATAATAAGGATTCCAGGCTAGCTTGGAGGATTTGTGCCACTTTTCTCTCCTGGGATATCCCCTTTAAAATCCCTTCTGAATTAATTCCAGAAATGAGCTTTATAGGAAAACGCAGAATTAAGTCCAACATGAAAGAAGGAATTATGCTGCACAGCTGGGAGTTAGCTTGAGTGGTTAAGTTTCTCTTTTGGAGTCAACATGGGCAGGCAGGGCTGAAGCGGGGGGGGGGGGGATCATTTAGAAAGGTACTGACTGGGATCCAAAGAACTGAGAGCAGGACCAGTGGGACTTTTCCCCCCTCTGTTTTTGTTCAGCAGGCAGGATCATCACAAGGCATTTTGCTTCTTGAGGCAGAACAGTAAATTCTCTTTCCCGTTCCCAGCGAAGGTGCATAGCACACAAGTACGGCCATGTTATTGGGGCATGTGAGGCAGAAAATCTCCCTGGAAATGAAAATGGAGTAATCAAACAATCTGCTGTGATTACACTCTGCCTAATGATAGGACTGGTTCTGGCAGCAGGCTCCCTGTATGATGCAAATGCCTGCTTATTTCTTTTACCTTTATCCAATGCTTCCTTCAGTGTACAGAAGTAGCTGTCAGTTCTCTGGATCCTGGACGTTGTGTTTTGCTGGTGTTCCTGTAAGAATAAAATAATATTCCCTTTTGGCTCAGTCTGAAGGCCCATCTGCTTTGACATTTGGCTTCAGACTGCAGTCAACTAGGTAGTCATAGGAAGCTCACAAATAAGCCATGGCCTCCAACTGGCTGTTGCCCTTTGAGTACTGGTATTCAGTGTCTCTGAACCAGGGCGATCTGTCATGGTTACTAACTATTAGTCAACTTCCCCTTCTGCATGAACTTGTCTACTCCCCTTTTAAATGATTGGCCATTGCTATATATCCTTTGGCAGTGAATTTCCATAAAAAAGGTGTTGCGTGAAATACTGTATTTTACCTGAATCTCCGGCCAGTCAGTTTCATTGGATGACCAGGAGTTCTAGAATCCTGTGAGACAGACATCTTCTGTCCCCTGCTTCTGCCTGTGTGCTGGCTGTACTGTTTACTTGTCAGTCATTTATGTGCACATGTCATTTGGGTGGAGGGCTTTGCTGGATCCCCTGAGTGTGGTCATATGCCATAACAGAAATTTGGGTGGTTGGTGAGCATGTTTGCCTTTTGTACCGAGGGCAAGATTGGGATGCTGTTCCGATAAGAACAGATTAGGCTTTTCCTCTAATCAGTTGAACAAGCCTGAGCAAAGAAGCAGAATGAAGGAGCTGCTGCTGCAGCAAAGCTCAGTTTTTAGGGAGAGTATTACTCTTCGTTTGCAGTTGCCATGCGATGACTGAAGGGATGAGTTCACCCAACTCCTTAACATTTGAGGAGTAAGCCAAAGCAATCACAAAGGGAGAGCAAATCCATACAAACACGAGACCGACTGTTTAGTGCTTTCCCCACCCAGCCAGGCTCACTTGAATCAGCACAGCATGCAAGGATTTGATGCACTGCAAGGAAAAAGCTGCTGAGGGACCAGTAGCTGGGGAATGGAAATCATGTATCTGTTCCATAGTGGTGGAAATTTTTGCAGGGATCATAGTTAAGGTGGGAAGAGTTAACCGCCTTCCTGTGCCCTGCAGTGGCAATGAATGTAGCACCTCTGCATCTTATTAAAAAGCAAATTAAATCTCTCCCCCCCCCCCGCAATGGTTCTAACTGTGTGATTAAAGTAACATCTAGTTTGACTCTAAACATTAATGGAAAGGTAACTGTTCCCAACCTTCCTTGAAAAATGGCTTCAAAGATTATTTGGATATTGGTCACAATCCAGTTAAGGTTGAATAAGCCATTGATTTCAATGGAAAAACTTGAAGCATAAGCACATTTTTTTGAAAACCCTCTGGTTTTCATTGAACTTCTCAATCCCAGTGACTTTGAGTGAATTACAATACATTTTAAACACGACAAATCCAACTTGAAATGTAGATAACTAAGTATAGTTTTAACCCCACCCCACCCCCACCCGTCTTTACTCCAAGGAGCTTACAAATACATTTTGGCAACAAAAGAAAAGGAGAGAAATATGAAGAAATACTCTCCAGTTGCATGACCTTTGTTTCACTTGCAAGGAAGGATAAAGGCAAAGCCTTGACCAGTAAGGTAGTCATGAGGGTCAACAAGGGGAAATGGCAGCAGGTTTTATTTTTCTTACTTCTTTAAGTACCGACATGCCTTTCCTGCTAGAGCACCAAATCAGGTTAGTGGTAGATTTAAAACAAACTCAAGAGCTCTCAAGGAAAAGTTAATTCACAAAACTTGCTTGTGTCAGCCACACCTGATAGGAGTGACTCAAGCAATTTGTTAGATCAGGCTGACTTGTGCCCTTTCTTGCCCATGCCTGCCATGTCTGAAGTACCAGGTCAACCTTATTCCTTAGAGGTGGCTTCAAGGAATTCCATTGGTTTCTGCCTCTGCATTACCTATTCCCCACCATCATTGGATTCAAAACTATAAAAATGCTCAATAAAACACTGAATGAAACAAGAAGTTCTGTGTCCCTGATGCTCATCCCGCCACTCTTAACTAGTGGGGAGAAGCAGCTCCAGCTCCAGAGTGTCTGCATAATGTGGTGTTGCAAAACAAACGAACAAACAAACCTCTCCTTGATATGATTTCCGAATTGTCAAAACCTTATCTTTTGCCATTCTTCCTGCAAGATGGTTGTAGATCTTCTATTACGGCATTTCTCTCTTTCTCTCCAAAACAGTGCTCCAGTCATGTCTGTATTTCACAGCTGCCTGGAGATGATGAGATAGATTTTTCATTGAGTCAGAAGCTATTTTGCTTTAGATAGACACCACCTACTCTGGTTCACTTCCAGAAGGAGGCAGTGTCAACAAGAGATAGTTCTGAAACAGTTATTTAGGACTTACACCTACTTTTTATTAGAGCTTATGTATGGCACTAACAACATTTTGCAAGTCTTTCTCCTGTGCCCTCCTTTTCACTTGATGTAAGTATGTTGGACATGTACTGCATTGGGTTAGGATTATTAGCAATTTCCCCACGTGACCATCAGCTGCTATTTGAAACATTATAAAATTCCATCACAGAAATTGCCTCATTTCCTTTGCCTTCTCCAGTTATCTCATCAGGTGTTGAATTGGGTATGGGAGCAGCAACAAGGGAATTTGTCCCTTCCCTAGTGGAATTCTCAATAAAAATGTCAAAGCTTTTCACTAACATGGAGGAGAAGTTAGCTGCTCTTGTGCCATGTGATTCCCAGGATTGAATTGTTCCCAGGATTGAATTGCTGATTGAATTGTTGCACAGGGGGCCTTAAGTGTGATTTGGTCATATGGGTTTTAGGGGCACAAATTAGGGCTGGACTGCTGCTCAGCTATCCTGCTTGTCAGCTTCCCATAGGCATCTGGTTGGCTGCTGTAAGAACCAGATGCTGGATCTGGCAGTCAGGCACTTATGGACCCAGGTGAAAAAATCAGTCATGATTTGATTTGTATTTGACCTTTGCATTTATAATTGACCTGATGCCTGAGTAGGAACAGCACAACTTATTTACTGCTGGACCAAGGATGAACAGCTTTGGGAAATCCCAATTTGATGTGACAGAATCCATCTTGGACTTTTTGAACCATTGCTTGAAAAATGTCTGTCTGGACCTGTCTTGTTGACCTTGTAAATCTTTGTCAGCAAAGTAATAAGGCAGTTAAAATATTTCTTCGTCCCTATGATACAACCTGTGCTTTCTCTTTATTGTTGAACTGCTTTATTAGGTAAGAACTTGCTAGTTGGTATTAAGTTTGTGCTTTTCCTTTATGAAAGACACTCCTTGGCTTTATGCTTACTTGAAGAGGTCTGCAGAAGACCTGCTTACTTGAAGAGAAGGCAGAATTCAGGCTGTAAAAGACATATCCTGTCTCTGTGTGTGTTTGTGTCACCATAAAGCAGTGCACTGAGGAAGGTACTGGATCTATTCTGTTCCTCTTGGTTCAGCAGCTAGTGCAAAAGGACTCCAAGCTTCTGTTGTCCTTTTTTCTGCAGGCCCTTTGTGGAAGGGTTTCTGGCTCCTCCACAGTCAATTGTATACAGTGGAAGGCATCCTCGGGCTGTGAGCTTTCAGATGATAGAAATACATTAGTGATCTTTCCCGGAAATTTAAAATGAGATGGATTCTGTTACAGCCCTAAAGTATTGGCTCGGAATCGCAATGTGTTTTCCAGCAGGCGTCTGTCTTTAAATGGAGTGAGAGCTGGACCATAAAGAAGGCTGATCGCCGAAGAATTGATGCTTTTGAATTCTGGTGCTGGAGGAGACTCTTGAGAGTCCCATGGACTGCAAGAAGAACAAACCTATCCATTCTGAAGGAAATCAGCCCTGAGTGCTCACTGGAAGGACAGATCCTGAAGCTGAGGCTCCAAGACTTTGGCCACCTCATGAGAAGAGAAGACTCCCTGGAAAAGACCCTGATGTTGGGAAAGATGGAGGGCACAAGGAGAAGGGGACGACAGAGGACGAGATGGTTGGACAGTGTTCTCGAAGCTACCAGCATGAGTTTGACGAAACTGCGGGAGGCAGTGAAGGACAGAAGTGCCTGGCGTGCTCTGGTCCACGAAGAGTCGGACACGACTAAATGACTAAACAACAACAATCTATCCCAAACAATGACTTGAGTGTGGAGAACCATGTAAGAGTAGGATGAGCTCCACCACTGGCTAACCTGGGGTGCCTGCAAGTGCATGTTCTTGCAAGGTCTGTGCTATAAAAAGAGGGGGATGTAATGGGATAAGAGAGAGAGAAAGAGAGATGGAAACTGGAAAACTATCTAGGCTCTGTCATGGGGATGGGGAACCTTTTTCAGCCTGAGGGTCGTATTCCTTTCTACGGGCCATGTGGCAGTGGCAGGTGATGCCAGAGGCAAAAGCAAGTGGAGCAATGCATGTAAATTTAACCCTTGTACAGCTGTCTAATTTCTATACGCATTCACACCCCTCTTTATCCTCCATCCATGGAAGGAAGAGGCATTGTCAGAGTTCAAGGGCACATTCCCACCAGGCAAAAACTCAAGGAGGGTGTGAAGCAAGACCAGCGAGGGATGTGACTGGGAGAAGGTCCTGATGACCAAACAAAGGAACTTCGAGGGCTGCATGTAGTCCTTGGGTCAGAGGTACCCTCACCCCTGCTCTAGCAGGCAGTGACAGGAAAGGTATAAACCAGTCTTCACCAGTATGGTGGAGCTGATGGGACTCCAAAACATCTGTAAGGCATCTGGTTGGCAAAGGCTGGCACTAATAATTTCTGTTTGTTGGTGCCTCCCTTATTTCACCAGCAGGATCAAGTTGGTACCTCAAGTTGGGCCATTGTGGGGCAGAGCATTTAGTTCAAGTATGTGTTATGTTGCAGTGGTGGCCTCAAATCACAAGATCTTGCGTCTTAGCACCCCAGATGTGTGGGCTGACTGGACTGTGTTCTTAGGCTGCTTGTCTGAAGGGAGGATGCGGATGTTCCACAGCCATCTCCCAAAACTCTACAAGCTTTTGAAAAGCTTAACGTTCAGTAACATTCACGTTTTCTATTTCGTTTTCATTTTCGACATGTTATCAGTGTGAACAGGGAAGCTTTCACTGTGCTGGATCCAGGTAGAGTCAGGGGCAGAAGTAAATCCTAATATACCTGATACGATTGTTACCGTAAAATGTAATGCATAACCTGTAGTCCTTGAAATCAGCGACTTGTTTGAGAGGGTGAAACATTTTGGCTTCCTGCACTTCTCAGATTCCTAGAGACAGACGCCTTGCAATCTAACACAGTTTCCAAAGTTTGCAGAAGTGGCAGAACAAACAGACATCATGGCCATTTCTGACTTGGTCCTGATCCGCAGTATCTTACCACTTCAGTGAGGCGATGGGGGGGCAGGCTGCCACATGCATTGTTATTGGCTGCCCCTGAATGCTGTCATGGCATACATGCCGACAAAATGGTCTCGCACAAACACAGGACACTTCCAGCCTATCTCTACTAATCCTCCTTTGTATGCTCCCCCTCTCTGCCTTATGACAGTTCCAGGGCACTGACTGCTTGAGCGAGGTTTTAAGTCTTGCATTGTGCTGGTGATTTTTAATACCTTCCGGGGACCCAGCCTCCAATGGCATTTTACATAGCTGTGCTCTGTTGTTTAAATGAGGTGTCTGAGCGGCTGGATACGTGTCACTAGAGGGCACTAAAACAGCTGTGAGATATTTAACCTATAAGCTTCTATGGTGTTTGCTGCCACCTCTGAGAAAGGAAGGAGTGAAAAATGGTCTTTTATATTTCCAGCTTTGCTTTTGAAATGGATCAACTGTGAAATCATAAGCTATAGTACAGATTCTACATAAGGGTTTATTGCTGGCCAGGGAAGTGTCGGGCTGCTGCTCTGACCATGCATTTTGCTCTTTGGAAAAAGAAAAGAAAGTAAAACTAGCTACTTTGTTTTCAGGTTATTGAGCAAGCCGAGTGTTGCTAACAGCTGCTGCCCAGTTAGCGATGTAAGACTTCACCCTTTTTGGTTTCTTACTTTTAAAACAAAAACTTTGAGGTTTGCATGACTTTTCTCACAGAGGCTCAAAGTGGATCACAAAGTGACAAGGGACTTTTTTTGCCTGGGGGCTGCATTTTATCGTTAGCAGCTTTCTGGTGGGTGGGCTGGCTGGCCCAGAGGCAAAAATGGGTACAGCAATGAGCATTACTCCTACTTGGGACAGTAGGTACGGTTCCACTCAAAAAGTCAGATTTCCACATACGAGGGGCAAAAGTATGTGGGTCAAAGACCCAGGTTTTTTTTGGGGGGGGGGGACCCACGCACATTTATGTACACACAGAGAGAGAGACACAGGCTGGGAGCCTCAAGGAGACATCACTTGGGGCAAAAAAACTGGCTAGCTGCCTCCCCCCCCCCCCGTAGCCACAGCACTGCCACATACTCACCTCTGCCCTCTTTCCAGGCAATTAAGAGGCATTATCCCAGTTCACGGACACATTCCAGCCAAGCCCAAACACTCCAAGGGTGTGGAGCAGGGGTAGGCAACCTAAGGCCCGGGGGCCGTATCCGGCCCAATCACCTTCTCAATCCGACCCACGGACGGTCCGGGATTCATTCAGCGTGTTTTTACATGAGTAGAATGTGTCCTTGTATTTAAAATGCATCTCTGGGTTATTTGTGGGGCATAGGAATTCGTTCATTTTTTCCCCAAAAATATAGTCCGTTCCCCAACATGGTCTGAGGGACAGTGGACCGGCCCATGGCTGAAAAAGGTTGCTGACCCCTGGTATGGAGCAAGGCTGTTAATGAGCATGGACTGTGACGAGAGGGTGTGGCTTGGGGAAAAGGCATGGGCTCAGGAGAGTCTCAAGGGGTGGATTGTGAGTCAGTGAGAGGCCCATTCAGCCCCCTCCCCAGGTCCCCCCCTCCCCCACTTCCAATAAATCAAGCAAATCAAGCTTTTCCGTTTTCATCAAATGGATACTTTGCAGCTCCTCATAGTCTTTTGTGCTCTTTGTTAGCCCTGTGAAGGGCTTTCTTTTTTGCTCTGGCTTTGCTGCCAGCTTCATTTTGCTTTCGTTTTGAGTGCCACTAGAAAGTCAAATTGCCAGTTCCACCTGAGCATCTCGTGCTTTATTGAGAATCACAGGGGCCATGAGAAACTCAGTCACCATTACCAAATGCTCCAAGACAGTTTCAGCAAATGGATTAAATTTGTCCCCTTTACACTCCCCAAGGGGCCAGCTCCTGGATGCAGAAAACCACTGGACATCAGTCTCTTGAGTTTTACCGACTGGGTAGATAGAGTCAGGGCCAGACTTGGTTGTGGGTCCCTGTGTGAAATATATCCCTCCTCTCCCAGTCTAGTTCGATTATACTGTATATATAATTCATACACCAGTATCTAATGCATACCTTCTGATCTGAGATGAAACATTATGAAAAGGCGTTTAATTAAATATGAAGTACATAACTTCAGGATGTATATAAATTATACATGTGTCTTTATATGTAATATTAATTGATATGGCAAAGTTTTGTTAGAATATTAATATTTTGATTTTTAACACCAATAAACATTAAACTTTTCCAAAGACCAAATCAAGGGAGTTTTGTGGGTTTGCTGGGCCCCTTATAACCTGTGGGCCCTTGTGCACAGTACATCCTATATGAGCACCACTGAGCGGGAGAGTTTGTTTATTATTTTATGTATTTATTGCGTCTCTATCCCACTTTTTCCTCCAAGGATCTCATTTAATCCCACAACAACAACCCTGTGAGGTAGATTAGGCTGAGAGGCAGTGACCAGCTCATGGTGAGCTTCATGGCCAAGTAGGGATTTGAACCCTGGTCTGCCAGCTCCTAGTTCAACACTCCAGCCACGACACCACTTGTGGCAGGCAGATAGTCTCATTCCAGCCTCCAAGGCCTGGCATTTGGAATGGTGTTCTGCTGGTTTGTGGAGGCTGAATAGTCAGGACAGTTAGTGAAGCCTCTAGCTGGTGGGCTGAGCTGATCACCTCCTTTCCTTGAACCCCTGGAGGCATGATCCCACCACTCTATGTGGGTCTTCCTCCTTGCACTCCTGCTGTTCACTTCCTTTCCTTGCTGTTGGCAACTGTCCCACAAGCAAAGAGAGCTGGTCACATGGGACTGGTGTGTGCGTGCCGAACACCACACTTGGGGAACAAGTGTGAATCAAACTCTTAGTGCATATGTGCAAAATGTGATCATGTGACATGCCTTTGAGACTTTATATCTAGACTAACAGAATCATTGCTCTTGTTTTCGTTTTTCTTTTTAAACAAAGCTCTTTGCCTGCTTTTTCTGGAGATGTAAATTTAACTTCACTTTTGTCTCACTTTGAAGGGAAATTAACCAGCTATTCTAGGACCTGGCTCATCAGCTAAACTGCTCTGTGTGTGTGTGTGTGTGTGTGTGTGTGTGTGTGTGTGTGTATTTCACCTCTTGGGAAAAGTGCAACATGAAATGCCTTTTAGTTGCTTGCTCAGGAAATGCCGACACAATTCAGTGACAATGGCCATGTTTGAGTTTTGGGATGAAAGAGAACAACAGTACTCAATTGCTCTGGTGCTGTGTCCTGCTGCAGATTGGAAGCTTTCACTTAAAACAACAACAACAACAACAACATATACAACAGACAAATGCAAAAGATCCAGTAATAACGCTTTGTTAGAATGAATAGCTACTTTGGGGCTGACATAGAGTTTGGGATTATCCTATAATAAATTCAACTGTTGTTATCATCTGATAAGCAAAAATGGCCCTTGCCAGACACTGTTCATATACAATCATAGAATTGTAGAGCTGGAGGGCAACCCCAAAAGCCATCTAGACCATCCCTTGCAAGGCAAGAGCCACAACTAAAGAATCCCTGACAGATTGCTGCTTCTGGAGAGCCTTTAATTTCACATGTTAAAATAGCAGAATCAAGGCCCAGGTTGCAATCCCATGCACGCTTGCCTGGGAGAAAGTGGCACTCCAGTTCAACAGGGCTTACTTCTGAGTAGACATGCTCAGGGCTGAAATGCACCACGGCAAAGAAGGCGCGCAGGAAAGGGCCAGCCGGATGTTGCAGTGTTGTGTATGTGAGCAAAGTCGTAATGGGGGAGACAGGACTGGCAAACTCATTAAGGCGGTTTCCTAATGGCAGTGGACGCTATAGTAGCACACACTGGGAAAGCGGTCTGCAGAATGGATGGTGCCACCAGCCAGCAACCTGGGCACAATTGTGACATGGTCACAAGGGGAGGGGAGGGGGACACCACCTGCCGTCCCACATAGTGCTGCAGCCCGGCTCCACCAGGAGTGGGGGTGCCCGGTGCCCAAAGGGGGCCAGCGAGTGAGGCGTGGCTGCAAGGCAGAAGCAGAGTGGGGGAGGCTTGGCCAGGAAAGCTTTTTAACTGCATGAATGCAGACCATGGAAGTAAGTTCCAGGTGATCAGCTTATTGGAAGGTTCACTTCAACAGATAGGTCAGCCTTTGCTGAATCCTAATTTTGAAATGCTTGTGTGCAATTCTCCGCTTCCCCTCTGCCTGCACTGCACTGCTGTGCTGTGGTTGTGGGCAATCCTCTCTAGTAAACTGACCCTGGCGGTCCTAATGAGCTCCTTTTCCCATGTTTTGTAGGGCTATCATGATCCCAGTAAAACTAAAGTGCTCCACTTCAGCTTGAACCCAGCAAGCCTGGCTAAGCAGCAGCGTCTTGAGGAGCAAACGCATCTGCGGGAGGAATGCCAACGCTTGAGAGAGCTGGTCAGAGTACTGGAAGCAGGAGACTCTATCCCAGAAAAACTTGAGGGGGCGGCAAGTCTCCAGTCAGCTCAAGAAATTGCAGGTATGCGCTTGCCTGGTCAATTACTCATTCATCATAGTGTTGCTGTGTAGCAAAGGGCAGCATTTCAGAGTGCATTGAGAGCCATTTAATTGTTTATAGTCACAGTCAGTCTAGCGGTTTAGAGTGTTTAGCTTATATAAATGCTCCTGGGTGGAAAGGGAGATTCCCTGAATCCACCCTCCTTAAATGATACCTCTGCCTGATAAACAAAGGTCTGCTTGTTGTCTATTGACCTATACACATGAACCGTATTTTACGTGTGTGTTCATTAGAAGTGTGACTTTGGAGTTCTGTAATCTGGAGACAGTTGCACTACTTACCACAGGGGTTATTGCAGTATAGAGTGAGTTCACCAGGAGTCTCTGGCCATATAACTGAGGAGTCCCTTATGGAGAAAGGAGGTGATATTTCCCAAGAAATGTAAATTTTGACCCAACCCAATTCCCAGTGGAAGATGCTTGCTGCAGAAAACCTTCAAGGCCAAATCTGAACATAGGCTTGCATTAGATGTGGCAAAGGTTCTGAGGACTCATTAAGCTTGCACCTATGTTGTCTTCATCCAGATGCTCAATCGTTGCTTCCTCTGCAGTGGCACCCCATTCATTACTCAGAGCAGAGCCAGAATATATATACAGTTTTAAGATGCATACAGAGTTGTAGCTGAACTGAGCTTCTTATTGTGCTCCATTGTGGAGCACAAAATCCAAATAGGATAACACCTTTGTCAGTACCAAACAAAACAACACAAAGTAGTAAGCAGACTTCTGAGCCTTGCAGAATTCTTCTGCCAGGGTTGGGGGGGGGGTCAGTGTAGGGGAAGACTGACGTGTTGCTGATAGGCCTTGTCAGAGCAGGGGTGTGTGTGTGTGGGTGTGTGTGTGTGTGATATGTCTCTGACTAACAAGTTGGGGACAAGGGTTATGCAGTGCTAAGGGTTCAGGCATGCAGCAGCAATAAAAGGAACATGGTGGATGGATGTTGCTTACAGAGACAACATATATTTCTGTGCTGTGCTAACAAGGACCTTTTTTTGCAAGAACTGCAATCTCTGAGTTCATTTTAGTCGTTGAAAAATGGCCCAACCATCCTTGATACATATCGGGCCGCTTCTCATCCAGGAGGGAGGGATTGTGTAAACAACTGTAGGCTAGTTAATCTCTGGCAGGTGGAATTTGGAGTTCCTTAGATAGATAAGCAAAGTGATTTGTGAATGAACCAAGATAGTTGGCTGCAGCTGGAATGCCCCAGTCCCTGCTCAGTGCAGACAAGGCATATCAGGATAACAACCCTGTGATGAAAGTCTCTGAGTCTTAATTATATGAACAATCCTAAGAGCAGACAAGAAACCTTTTCTTTTAATAGCTTTTTTGGGGTGGGGAGAGAAATCGGTTCCAAAGGTCTCCATCATCAGCATTTGCTTCAGTTGGCCAGTTGGAGGTAGTGGAGTGGTAGCTAGGAGGAAGAGATGATAGACCAATTTATCTAGCTTTACTTAAAAGGCAAATTTATTGTTTTCCTGTGACTCACGGAGGGCCTCCCTCAACCTCAGAGTGATTCCTCCTCCTCAAAAAAGAGCAAATGGCCCAGGTCAACATTTTCAATCATTTGCAGGGGGTGGGGGGGTCCTGCTCTCCAAGGCTGTCCCTGCCTAGCAAACTGAGCAGCTGGGTCACTTGTATTGTAATTTATTGCTGAATGCCTCTCTTTAATTCATTTCTAAGTGTGGCCGTGTGTTTTATCTAGCATGTCTTAATGTGTTCATGACCCAAAGGGCTTGTTTGTGCTTTGGATTTACTGTGGGCTGGTGACGAGTGGAATTTGATTTAGCCCTCAAGTGACCTTTAGTAGTGGCATTGACAATATCTGTGCATTATTTTAGGCACTGTCCTGTTTTGCACAACCTTAGGCACCAGTGGAAACCTATATTGCACAATTTAGATTGCTGAGGGGCAATTTTTCTTTGTTAAACTTGTAACATAATGAGACAGAAATTCTGTGTGGACTCAGCTTGTATGTATGTATGTATATTAAATTTGTATACCGCCCTTCATCCGAAGATCACAGGGCAGCTCATAACATAAAAGTACAAAATGAAAACACTAAATACATAATAAAACAAAAACAAAGCGATAACTCCTTTCCCACAAACAAATTTAAAAGGCTATAGAATGTTAATCAGCCAAACATCTGGTTGAAGAGGAACCTTTTTACCTGGCATCTAAAGCTATCTAATAAAGGCGCCAGGCGAGCATCCCTGGGAAAGCATTCCGCAAACGGAGCCACCACAGAAAAGGCCCGTTCCTGGGTTGCCACCCTCCAGACCTCTCATGGGGGATGCACCCAAAGAAGGGCCTCAGATGGTGATCGCATGGTGTGGGTTGGTTTATATGTAGAGAGGCGGTCCTTGAGGTATTGTATTCCTGAACTGTTAAAGGCTTCCTCCATCATTATCTAGAACACTTGGCAAAAAAGTTGACCCAAGCAATCCTATCTTCTACCTGCTTGGATAATAACATTATCAATGGTTTCTAGTCATAATGGCTATGTACTACCTCCAGCGTCAGAGACAGTATATACAGTGGTGCCTCGCAAGACGAAATTAATCCGTTCCGTGAGGCTCTTCGTATAGCAGTTTTTTCGTCTTGCGAAGCAAGCCCATTGACAGCTTAGCGGATTAGCGCTATTAGCGGTTTAGCGGCTTTTAGCAATCAGCTGTTAAGCGGCTTATCAGCGGATCAGCTGATAAGCGGCTTAGCGGCTTAGGAAAAGGGGGGGGAGGGAAAAAACCCCGCAGGAACTCGCAAGACATTTTCGTCTTGCAAAGCAAGCCCATAGGGAAATTCGTTTTGCGAAGCACCTCCAAAACAGAAAACCCTTTTGTCTATCGGGTTTTCCGTCTTGCGAGGCGTTCGTCTTGCGGGGCACCACTGTACCAGTAAATACCAGTTTCTGGGGGAACACAGTTTGGGGGAGTGCCATTGTGCTGAAGTCCTACTTTTGGGCTCCCCATCTGTGCATCTTAATGGCCTCTGGGAGAACAGAATGCTGGACTAATTTGCCTTTGGTCTGATCCAGCATCCATTTTTTCTCCTTACTGGAGTCTTTCCTTGTTGAAATGGGGCCTTCTACATATCCACAGATCTGCAGCATGAGCTTCTGTCATTGTAAAGCTCCCACTGTAATGGGCATATGCAAGTGTGGATTTCTCTGTGATGTAAAGAGTGTGGCAAGAGTGGACCCCACACTAATGCAGCTTATGGTTATGGGACAATCAAGGGCAGTGCAAGTTCACTTTTAACTCAGCAGCAGTTAAGCACATTATGAGTCAGATGCAAATGTACTGCAAGTCCTCAAAATGCACATATGCAGGGCTTGATCTGTTCTGAGCCCCCTCCACCTAGTGTTTGAGGAACTGGTTACTGCCTCGTATCAGTCATAGAAAGAACACTGCAGTGAGCTCTCGCCTGTGACTGTCCCAATGACACCCTGGGGTGTAATCTGCTCTTACGATTCCATTCCCTCTGAATGTCTGAGCCTTCTGATTCATCATTCATTGTTGTCATTTCCTCCAGTTTTCCTTCAGCCATGTGTCTGGCTTGTCCTGACCTCTCTAAAAGTTTGTGCCATGTGATCGACTTTTTGTAGCATGTCTCAAACAAGAGAAGGCTCTAGGCCTGTTATGCATTGGACAGACAAAATTCCACTAGATTCCCAAATGTTTGGAGGGAGCACAGGTGGTTGTCTGAATAGCTCATGTCAAAGGTTCCCCCCAATTCTTGTTATTATTTTTGCTTTCTGCAGTTCAGCCTGGGTAGGCCATTGCCGTTATGCCCTGCTTATGGACTTCTGGGAGACATCTAGCCAGCCACTGTGGGAAATTGGGCTAGATGAAGCATTTGGTTTGATACAGGTGTGTGTGTGTGTGATGTGAGCCTTGGAATTTAGGGATACCTTCAAAGTATTTGGGTGGGTTAAAAGGAGGTGGCTTACCCTTCCTAGGCATTATGTACTGAGCTGCCCCATCTTCTCAGGGCTAGAAGTATGGGTGTACCATAGCCAGCCAGGAAGCTGGTTGTGATCCATAGCTGTTTAAATTTAAGGTTCAGTGGATTATAATTACAGGAACGAAAAATAATCAGACAAACATTAAAGATGCTGCTGCTGATGGCTTTGATGATAATGTGTTGGCTGCTATTAAACCTTCTGAGCAGACAAGAAAGCACCATGTGCCCGCTGATGGTGGTTCTATCTTGTGGGCGAGGTAATAAGGAAATTTTTATGATGGGTGCTAAAGCTCATTAAATGCGACTCCATTAAAAATCAAGGTTACGCTGGACTCTAAATCTCTTTGAGCACAGCCAGTGGTGGCTGTATCGTGATCTTGGCAACTTGCCATGGAGTTCAGTGGTGCTTTTCTCTCATTTGCTTTGTAATAGTCTCTATTAAAACGGGTGACATGGTTATTGAGAAGAAGCATTTTGAACGGTGTGCCTTATGAATACTGGTCCTCCCCCTTTCCCCGTTTTGTGGTGTGAAAATGGCAAACAAGATGGTCCTGAGCTTATTAATGGGGCAGAGCTGCAGTGGCTCCATTATTCAGAATGGGCTGCAATGCTCCAGAGATTTGGACTCAATTATTAAACCTGGCCTGTGAAACAGCATTGGCCAAAGTCAGGTTGTTATGTGATGAATAGCTCTTCGCAATTCTCTTGTCCTTTAAACAAAAGTTTGTGACAGGTTTTTTTCCATTTTCAAAAGAAACTTTATTGAATAATTATATATATTCTAATTACAAACAATTAAAAGATTTTCTTTCCAGGGCTGCTGTTCATAATACATACATTAATCATAACTATGAATATTAATTTTAAAAAGGGATCATTATCTATCCATTGCTTTACAGAAATATCTAATAAATCATAATTCACTGCACCCATCAAGTGTGTCTGGACTCTGAAGCGAAGAAGTAGCTGACGTTATTGGTTCCAGACAGATAACAGTTTGAAATGCAAGAAGGGGTGTGTGTGTTCTTTACTCTTAGTCTCAATTTCCTGTATTTCACTCTGTACCTCGCATGCTTTTAAACTATTTCTCATGCCAACTTAAATAATTCCGATTATTTTATTTTTGGCTGCCTTAGTACAACCCCTTATAGAATTCCTGTTTAATCATAGTCACTAGTGAATAGGTCTGTTGCACTGCAGATCAATCTTGACAATTAATTCCTGTCAGGAAATGACAAGGAGTGAAAGCAAGGCAAACCCTTTGGAAGTATATATTACTCATGTCTCTCAACTGTGTCAGTCTAGTGTTGATGTGTGGGAGTGAGCGAATATGTTTCTGTGGTGGTTAGGGGTGATTGACTCAACTCCTTAAGATGCTTCATTCAAGACTAATCTGATATTCTTTCCCCACCCACCCCCATTCCCAGGTACTTTAGATGTTGCAGATTTGTCTTTCCCACACAAAGACCCAGAGCAGGTGTGCCTGAACTAAACCTCTGCACTTGCCCAACAGCCAAGAGGGGCTTAGACAAAGCCTCACGTTGTCTTGGGAAGTCACGGCATTGTGAGAGCAAGGTTTTTTTGTTGTTGTTTAGTCGTTTAGTCGTGTCCAACTCTTCGTGACCCCATGGACCAAAGCACACCAGGCACTCCTGTCTTCCACCACCTCCCGCAGTTTGGTCAAACTCATCCTGGTAGCTTCGAGAACACTGTCCTACCATTTCGTCCTCTGCCGTCTCCTCCTCCTTCTGCCCTCCATCTTTCCCAACATCAGGGTCTTTTCCAGGGAGTCTTCTCTTCTCATGAGGTGGCCAAAGTATTGCAGTCTCAGCTTCAGGATCTGTCCTTCCAGTGAGCACTCCGGGCTGATTTCCTTCAGAATGGATAGGTTTGATCTTCTTGCAGTCCATGGGACTCTCAAGAGTCTCCTCCAGCACCAGAATTCAAAGGCATCAATTCTTCGGCGATCAGCCTTCTTTATAGTCCAGTTCTCACTTCCATACATCACTTCTGGGAAAACCATAGCTTTAACTATACGGACCTTTGTTGGCAAGGTTAGCTTCCCTCATTCAAGAGAATGAGGCCCACTCATAATATGCACTGGGTAATGGCTAAGGACACAGGAAAAAGCAGAGATGAGCTTGCACATTCTTTCCTTGATTTGCAAAGAATTCATCATCATACAAGTTAGAGAATTCCAGTATTCCCATTGCCACTGCTGCTTCTTGGAAATGTCAAACTGTGCCCAGTTCTTGCTAACTTTTCCCCATAGGCTTTCCAATTTTTGTTGGGTATCAGATGTTAATTGGACTATTTGCTTGTTTATGAATTCAAAGCTAACTGTGTCTTTTTGACTGATATCCATGACTCTGTGAGCTTTCCTGTGTGTTCTGACTGGGTTATTCCATAGGCACCCCCAGAATGTGAACCTGGTGGCAGCAAATGCTGAACTCTGATACCGATGTTTCCTTCATTTTTATTTTATTTAATTTAACAAAATGTATATACCACTTGATTCTTAAATGCACACACATGCCTCTAGGCATTTTTCCTTCCCTCTAGCTGAATATGTGTGCTTGAAACTTCATTATCATTTAGGTCCAACTGCTGTTGATAATCTGGAGTGCTGAATGGCAGCTCCTTTACTCCCCAGCAAGAGCCTCCCTAATGCCAATATTAACATCCTTTCAGCCCCAGATTAAGACATACCTCTTCTCTCAGGCTTTTGAGAGATTATGATAATCATGCCTGTTGCTGTTTCTGTGTGCCTATGGGGGTTTTTTGGGGGGAGGGGGTATTGTTTTATTGTTAAACTTGATGTTTGCTTTTTAATTACCTAAGTCACACATCAATGTTTTATGATAGGCGACAAATAGTTTAAGAGGTAGTACATACTTTTATTTACATGGGCTTCTTAAACCTAAATGAGTCTTGTAGAAATGTGATGTTGTGTTTTTAGAACACATAATAATGAACGGAGCAACCAGCCCGTTCTGTAGCTACAGTGTGATTTGAGCATTGTCTGAAAGCCTCAAATCTTTTTCTTTAAAACTATCAATTGCAAAGTGAACTGACAGCTTTGTCATGAATTTAGACGTTTAGTCTGAACAGAACTTAAGCAGAAAATTTACTCGTGATCGCTGCCATGGTAAACCCTTGTAATAGAGATTATTAATTGGAATTAAATTGGGTAATGAATTAACATTAAAATAATCTAATCTTGTTGAAGTGACAAGCCAGAGACAGTAAAATTAGTCACTGTCCAGCCTGCCCGCCCGCTCTGCTCATGAGGCTGTGCGCAAGTGCCATTAAATGAGTGTGCTAGAAAGGGCTTTGGGTGGCATTAAGAATGTTCATGGCTGGTTTCTCATACTTTCTCTGCAATCAGTGCAAGAGGAGAAATGTTCACATATGGTGCATGAGCCACTCACGCTAGAGTTGTTCTTGCAGAAGACCCTCAGTTGCACTCAGTGGAACCCCATTTCCCCTTGCGCACCACACAGGTAATGAGACAGGATATTTGGGAGAACAAGAGACCTATGTGTGTCCTCTATTTATCACCAAATGAGGCCCTCTGGCTCTTTCTGCTTGACCCTTGGGACTCCCCCTTGGCCATGCCCCCTTCCACTAGACCTCAGCCTCTTTTGCAAGGCCTGCTGTATGCACTCCTTGAGTGCTTCTTGAACTGTAATAGTATGTTTTGCTTGTTAGGATAAAAGATGGAGATACTGTGCATGTATGTACAGAGAGATACTGTGCATGTATGTACAGAAATCCTGGAGTTTTGCAGCCTACTGTTTCTTTCTTTTTGCCTTAGGAATGGTTTCAGCTGGCCAGGTGAGGGTGAGAGTGAAAGTAAATGATGGATCTCAATCCCTTGCTGAGTTAGGGACTTCCACTGCAGGCAAAGACAGGCCCCGGAGGATTGAGCAAATCAGACCAATAGTGGATCCAGTGGTCAAGAAGGCAGTTTCTGCATGAGCTGTAGAGGGAAGTGAGGGGCAAATGAGGCTCATCCGCCTGGAAGGGTAGCCCACATAGGAGAAGGAAACCTCTAAATCCCAACCTGCACAGCCTTGCGGCTATACTCATTCGTGAGAAAGGCTTTGGGAGTAAACTCTGAGGGAACTATCTATACCCACTGACTTGCAGAATATTTTTGGGAGAAGAAAAGGCTAAGGAGCAAACCCTCCACAAATCTGGAGTGGAGTTGGATGGTGTCTTGTATGCCTCCTTCCAGCAACTCCTGCAACTAAGATGATGCCAAATGTATATTGCTCTGCTTTCCTTTGGACTACATTAGCGAGGTCAACAGGGGGGCCTTGTCTTCTGGGCAGCCCAGGACCTCCCTACATATCGCCCCGTCTTGCGCCCAGGGGAGGTCACCTCGGAGCTCCAAACACCTTCCTATCACCGGCATTCAGCTCCTGGAAGGTGCCTACAGGATGCTATTGCAGCCATGATCCTCCAGCCCTGCCATATAGGATTTCATTTTGCTTGTTGTATCTTTTAAAACAAAAAACCCATCACTGCAGAACAGGCACCCCCAAACTCGGCCCTCCAGATGTTTTGGGACTACAACTCCTATCATCCATGACCACTGGTCCTGTTAGCTAGGGATGATAGGAGTTGTAGTCCCAAAACATCTGGAGTCCTGAGTTTGGGGATGCCGGCTGTAGAATTTTCTATGATACAGCTTTTTCTATAATTACAAGCAGTTATATCATTGTTTTGCTTTCATGTTCTAATTTTATAATGAAGTCTTTTGTTATGGACTCTGACTCATACAGGGAATGGAGATGATTATTATTAGTAGCAGCGATATTGCTGGAAAGGGGTAAAATATCATCCAAAGCTTACTCTCCAAGGTCAAAGCCATTGTGTGCTCATTCTGTAGATTCCTCAATATGCACATGGATACATAAGCATGGAGGATAAGGCTATCAATGGTTACTAGCCATGATGGCTATGCTCTGCGTCCTTGGTCAGAGGCAGTACAGTTGTACCTTGGTTTGCAACTGCTTTGGATTACAGCCGTTTTGGATTACAACCACATCAAACCCGGAAGTGCGTGTCCCTTTTTTGGGGGGAGGCCTCTTGGCGAAAGCGCGACTTGGGTTACAACCTGTTTTGGTTTACAACCGGACCTCTGGAACGGATTATGGTTGTAAACCAAGGTACCACTGTAATGCTTCCGAGTACCAGTTGCTTGAAGCCACAGGAGGGGAGAGTGCTCTTGTGCTCGGGTCCTGCCTCCTGGTTCCCCACAACCATCTGATTGGTCACTGTGAGAACAGCAGGATGCTGGACTAGATGGGCCATTGGCCTTTCCAGCAGGCTTTTCCTACGTTGTTATGTTATTTGCGTGGCAAGTCCCCTCCCCCATGTGAGATAAAGACACGGGACACATTATTTAAGGTTAATGGGCTTAAAAAGGCCACAACTTTATTGATTACAGAATTGAAAGGTATTGGCCTTAGGCATTGGCTCCTATCGACTACCCGGCATGGAGACCGGGAAGGGTTATCCACAAGCCGTGGGGGTCCTGTTGAAGTACGCCAACTAGGATCCCACGGGTGTCACCGCTCGGGGGTGTGCCGGAGGCCCTTACCTCCCTAGGTTTCGGACAAAGCAATGCCCCCCGGAGTCCTCTACCGGACTACCCCTTTTCATTGGGGGAAGGTGATGGCGCTTCCTTCTCCCCATCATTTGCATAACAATTACCCCTGCCAATGCCTAACCACCAATACCGAGGAAGTTGTGATGTTTGCTACGAGGTAGGCGAAAAAACCAAAAGGCTGGAAGTGCGCCGATTGGTCACTGTGAGAACAGCAGGATGCTGGACTAGATGGGCCATTGGCCTTTCCAGCAGGCTTTTCTTACGTTGTTATGTTCTTAAGCATCTAATGTAAGGTTCTGCTTTAAAGCCACTTACAACCACAGATATTTCTGTCTGATGTGTATTACATTTGTTATTATGTAAGTATTTCATTTGAGTTACCCAACAGAAGAACAGGACCTGGCATTTTTTTTCTTTAAAAGTGTGGACTTGGGGAGGGCAGTGCCTTGCAAAAGATGCCTTGTCTTTGAAGAGGTTAGTGCCTTCATAAATAGTGTCACCATTAAGTCAAGGTGGTGGGGGTATTGCTTCCATCTACTGTCCACAGATCCAGAGGTGATTTTGTATAAAGAGAATATATAATAGTTGGCAATAATCAAAGGCTACCCAGTGCACTTATCCTTCCATCAAGAGCAAAGGATCTACAGATTTTTGTTCTTCTCTATGATTCATGACTGTGTGAGACGCAAAACAAGGAAGAAAAAGTTAAACTCTACCTATATTAAAAGGGTAGATGTTACTCTTCAGATGTCCTTTTTCAGTACAGCTTTACCATTCCCTGAAGCACAGTACAGCGCACCATGGATTCTTTGTGAATTCTTATGCTTTATTTGCTTTAAAAAACACATCTCACAGTCTCTCTGGGCACTCTATGGCAAGGATGAATGTAATAATTAAAAATAAACAGGACTTTGTGACTCTGGAAAAAGCAGCTACTTTGCCAGAAAAAGGTAGCAACAGAGAGTGATCTGTGTGCCTAAATGCAATCAAATAATTGAGGCCTTGACAAAGAGTGATCTGGTGGAGCTCAATGGATCTGTAGAGGGGCAACGACCCATCATCAATGTGCTTAATCACAGCAGTTATGTAAGTAAGATAGGTCAGTGATGTTACCCAAAATTGTAATTATGGGGTTGAGGGAATGATGGCTTGCTCAAGACGGCATAGGAGCTTAATTCATACATAATGGGAAGTCATGGCTTACCGTTATAAGACTATGACATGGTGAACCTTGGGCTCACACATTCCCCTCTCTTCCTCTTAACACCTGAGGGAACATAAAAAATCTCTGTATTTTGTTTAGAATAAACCACTGTTTCCTGTTACATCCAAACTTGGGAACTATGCAAACAAAAGAAACAAAACTGTTCCAGTTTGCATGAAATGTTAAACCATGGTTTAGCACTCGGAGTAGAAAGGAATCAGGGACTTGCATGCTCTCCTGCCCCCTCTGCTCCTTCTGTGCAGCCAGGAGCAGGACTTTGGTACAGATTCAAACAATCTTTGGTCAGCTTCCAAACAAGCCAACTTCAAACCATGGGTTATGAAGCTGGCTTGTTTAAGCAATCTCTGATTTATAAGCAATACTCAACTGGGCCTATGTGAAACTGAAGGTAAAGACTAGCAAAGTCCACCTCTTGGTCACGCAAGGGGAGTGGTAGTGCACGAGTCCCTGCTGCAGAGAGCTTAAGTTCAGATTGGAGACTCTGACTCTGAAGCATCCACAGAACAGGGCATAGGATACTTGGCACAGAGATAACAGTTGAGCAGGGATCATACAAGACCACGGATTGTTTGGAGGGGTCTTATGAAGGCATTTACAAGAGACGTTGCCTCTGTAGGGAGCGGGAGCCAACTGAAGCTTTATGTATGTGTGCCAACAAGGCCTGAAGTGTGGTAGGCTGTGCCTTCCTGGAAGAGCTAGCTGGCTGCTTAAAGAGCCTTTGGCGTCTCTGAGGCTAGAGAGCCAGAGGCATTGCAGGGAGCTGGCTGTGTTTTCCACCTGGAAAGACCACAGACAAGGTACTGGTGGTTCTCTCTCCAAGGAAGTAGTCTGAAGCTTGTCTCCATCCCATGTGCTCCACCAGGATCTGCAAAGTCCCCAAGTCATGAGATATGGCTTCTAATTTATTTGGCGGGCTCTTCTGTAAAGAAAAGGGGATTGAGGCTTTTGTAGTGGTGGCACAGCTTTGGCCAACACCTTTGAAAGGGGAAGGCATGAGAGCTGGAAAGGCAAGGAAACTTATGGGTAATAAGAGTTGCCAAGGAAAGAAATGGGAGACGGAGGGAACACAAACAGGCTTGGCAGCCCTGTAAAAATATGCAGAATAGGAACAAGGCCATTAAATGTTTTTGAACGTTTAAGCTCTCCTGGGGCCAGGGACTGAGGGAGGACTTTTGTTCCTGGCTCCCAAATTATGACAGTAGTTGAAAGTGTGCCTGTGTTTGGGGAGCAGGGTGGGTTAGAAGAGACACGGACGGAAGAGAGAAATGTTCTCTTTAGCTGTCATGCCAGTCCCTTTGGACTCCTGAAGTTGTGCCATCCATCTCTCCATAGCCAGAGGCAGTTCTGCCTTCAAGGAGAGAAAGCATAATGAGCAGTAAAGGGACCTGAAAGCCCCTTCTGCTCATGTTGAAAGACTCTACTGAAGAGGAGTCCCTTATTTTGCACTTCCCAGTTGCTGGGCATCTGGCAGCTTCATTATCTCATAACACACAGTAAGATTTGGACAGAGATAGGCTGATGGTCTTGCATGGTCTGCCTTGTTTAACCAAACAAACAAGGATCCCTGTGGTCCAGCACGGTGTTACAGAACAAGAGTATGTAGTATTTTTCAACAGGAAGGATGTGAATAATCTATTTTAAGGGTTCCTCACTTAAGAAGCTAAATGCCATGCTGGGTCAAGTCACTTAGTCCAGGATTTTTAAAATAAGAATCCCTACCCAGAATTGGCCAGTTGCCTGCTGGTAGATTGCAGCCTTGCTTCTGCCCACTCCTGAACAAAGAAATGGTAATGTGCTCATATAAAATTGCTTTATGCAGAGTCAAACCTTTGATCCATCTAGCCCCTTGCCTTATTCTCAAATTGGGTTGCAGCTCCCCAAGGGTCTCTAACAAAGGCCTTTCCTAGGCCTGCTACCAAAGATCCTTTCTGAGGTGGAGGTCAAAGTTTTGAACCTGGGTGATAGAAGCAACTCCATGACTAGCCCTATTAAATATATTCCAGGACAACAACACACATGGCAAGGAACACATAAGTCATTTACTCTCAACTGCCAGAAACGTCATAACTAGACACTGGAAGTGAACAGAAATGAACATAGACCACTGGTACTTAAATGAATGGGAAATCACTCTACTAGAATAGTTAACCAACAGACTTAAACTAGCACTGGGCCAAGCAAAGGAGGATGCCTTCACCCTAGTGTGGCTCCCCTTTTTCACATATATAGCACAACAAGACAATGACTTACTCTCCCCGCCCCCCAAAAAGTATTGAATCAATATGGCTAATCTGACCCAACACACATACAAGCAAAGCACACTGCAACCAACCTATCCATGTGATGCTGGAATAAACCCCTACACAAACACAGTGCAATAGAACAGAAGACCATTACCCCTGTCTCTCTCTCTCCCTCCCTCCCTCTCTTTCTCCCCAACTGCATGATGTCTATGGCAATAGTGTCTCATACTGAACGTAAACGAACTGTGAAAAAGACTATGAATTGACAATGGAGATGCTATATGTAGTTTTCGTTTTTTTGTAACATAAGAAAATCTTTACTAAAAACAAAATTTAAAAAGTTTTGAACCTGGGGTCTTCTGCATCTGGAGCAGGCTCTCTGTCCCTCCCATAGATGATGATGATGATGATGATGATGATGATGATGATGATTAATAATTTATTATTGATACCCCAGCCACTCTTGGCAGCTCCCAACAGAATATTAAAAACATGATAAAACATCAAACATTAAAAACTTCCCTAAACTATGCAAATGGTAAGACTCTTGGCAGAGTCCAGAATTGACCTGTATGAATTTAAGGCAGTGCACGATCACTGGTGTTCATCTTTTGCCTTTGTGTTACTGTGCAGAGTTCTGGACCTCCCTGATGGAGCTTTCTTCAGTGCTGCCCAGGCCCCCTTAGGGGTGAGACATGCCGTGCGCTCCCCAGCTGTCCTTCATACCCTGTAGGATTGCAGTCGAGCTGCTGGTTAAAGCTGTTTGCATCACAGGTGCAGCCTTTGATTAGGTGCGAAGTGCCATAAGGGCTGCTGGATTGTACACAATTGAAAATGCTCTTTCATTCATCAGCAGGAAGGAGAAGAAAGACTTGTGCTGATGTCTCAAATTCAAGCCGACACAAATTCCCTGACATTAGAAAAACCGGCCTGCCAGCATGGCAGAGCACTCTGATGTGCGTGTGGCATGGGGGGGTGGGAGGGTGAGGAAGAGCCTCAGATCTTTGCTCAGCATGTTGTCAGTGTATTGTTTCCTCTGTAAATCAAAGCTTCATGTCTCAGTGAACAGCGGTGCCTGGTAGAAACCTAATAGTGAGGCCCTGTGTGGGAGGGGGGAGGTTGGGCATGTTGAGTTATGGAGGGGGCATGTTTTGGTCTGCTAATGTCAAGGAGGTGATGGGGCATTCAGATTTTAATAAAACCTGAGAGGGTATAAATTTTTAACCAGGGAAGGTAAAGTCCTAGGGTTATTGAATATACACCCGCCAGATCCAGGGTAGCAACACAGCTGATCAGCAAAAAAGTTTACTCAACTCACATTTGGTCTTCAGCTCCTTGAATTTTCAATTTCCAGTTAAACACAGTTAGCAAGAGGTGAAATTTGTCTGCATCCATGATCTTCAGTAACACCCTAAGGCTGCAATTCCCAAGCAACTTATTTCAATGGAAATCTTATGTGCATTAAGTCAGCAGCTGAAAGACTGAAAACCTAGGTTACTAGTACCGTGCCCTTAATGTATCCTTATTCAAAAGTACCACTATGGCTTGGTTCCCAGGTGCAGGTTTCATTGCTCGACGATGACAACATCCAGTGGTGAATTGCAAGTGTAATACGTTATCATGGGTCAAACAGCACAAAGATGTATTTGATACGACCCCGTGACCCGGCTGTGATTTGTATTGTGCTATTAGGGAAATGAAAAGGTAGCAAAGGACAAATGCTGCTTCAGTTTACAGTGGTGTCTCGCAAGACGAAATTAATCCGTTCCGCGAGTCTCTTCGTCTAGCGGTTTTTTCGTCTTGCGAAGCAAGCCCATTGACGGCTTAGCGTATTAGCGCTATTAGCGGCTTTTAGCGGCTTATTGGCTTAACGGATAAGCGGCTTAGCGGCTTAGAAAAAGGGGGGGGGAGGGGAAAAAACCCGCAGGAACTCGCAAGACATTTTCATCTTGCGAAGCAAGCCCATAGGAAATTCGTTTTGCGAAGCTCCTCCAAAACGGAAAACCCTTTCGTCTAGCGGGTTTTCCGTCTTGTGAGGCATTCGTCTTGCGGGGCACCACTGTATTAGGTTTGGTTACAGTTGTGTGTGTGTGAGAGAGAATTTGAACAAGGGTCTGAAGGTGGAGAAAGAAGTGGCCACACATGTGTTTTGAGTGGGAACTAAAGTGCTATGGGTTTAGGCAAGTAATCCTGTTGCAAGAAACGACTCAAGTGCAAAGTTTAACTTTTTATCTTTCTGGGTTTCTGGCCTATGAAGCACTTGCTTTTGCACCTAATTTGTCTATTTAATTAAACAAGAACTTGACTGAATATTACAAAGAGCTACAAAACAGGGTTTGCCTTGAAACCGGTGCCAAGCAAGCAGGCTGAAGCAAGGACTGTATTTAAAGAGTTTGTATTTGACAAGCAAAGCAATGACAGTGCATTATGTGAATCTGATATGCAAAGTTGTCACTAAAAGTGTAAACATGGTGACAGCAGGACCAGCAATTCCCAGACTAATCAAGTAAACGGAGTAACACGTCCTTTTAGCTGTGGGATGCTGGAGACTGATTTCCATATTAAACGAGGGAAGCTACATAAATCCAACAATTAGATTGATATTTTAATCAGAGAAAAGTCGAGACACAGAGAGTTGTATGGTTCCCATGTGACTGCTGCCGTGACCTCTATAAGCATATGTACTGTTTTCAATCTTTTTTTTTGTCATTTTATATGCTCAAAACACACACACGAATGCAGCCAACTTGCAGCTGCTTTGGGGAAACAATTTCAATCATTCTGAATTTGAATTTGGCTGAAAACTTTAGTAGTTATCTGTCTTTTTCTGCAAGGACTGCAAGCTTTAATCATTTTAACTGGTCAGGGAATCAGCTAAAGGTTGAGTTGATTAATTGTTGGGCCTGAGATTTAAAGATACACCACTTACTTTTTAAAAATACAATTTTTAATCTCTTGCAATTCTACCATAGGGTTCTAAATAAAGATGGGACTTCCTTTTAGCAATGAGAGCTAGCTTTTATTTATTTGTAAGCTGCTGCGCACTTCCTTCAAAGTTTCAAGAAAAGCTTAGCAGCATTCACACTTTATTTAATTCAGTGTTGGCTAACCTGCAGCCCTCCAGATGTTTTGGATTCCAACTTCCATAAGCCCCATCTATCATGGCTAGTGGGTAGAGATGATGACATCATCTGGATGGTCAGAGGTTAGCCATCCCTGATGCAATCAGTTGCAAGAGAAAGTCAATTAAAACTTAAATGTCACTCCTTGGTCATTTCCAAGGCAGTCTGCAGCTAGGATCCAGTTTTGGTGTGGGTAGATGGTGATCAGAAGAACCAGAAGCAATGGACATAGTCAAGGACAGGTTGGAGTCAGGCACCAGATAGGACAGGTGTGGGGAAGGCATCTGAAATCATAGGGATGAGCTGTCTTGGCTACCAGTGTTTTATAGGGCCTGGTGTGTCAAGATTGACTTGTAGTGTGAGGTTGGGAGTATTCAAGCTGGGACATCAGCTGACTCCTTCAGGCTAGAACTTCAGCCTTACGGGTGCCCTTTCCCCTAAGACATATCCTTCTGGCCTCCTGCTGAACCATTGTGTTGGTGTCATGTGAGTATGAAGTGACTACTTCAAGGCAGCTGATGACAAAGGCAGCAGTGGCAACTGTCTTGTCCCTCCTAGGCATCTCATCTATTTCTCTCTGTTGAAGGAGTGATCAATATATGACTGCCCTCGTCCCCCTAAACTTGTCTGTCGTCTCTTGTGCAGTGGGGGATGCTTGCCCATCAGCAGTGTTGAAGTAAGAATCCTTTGCCAGTCCAGTTCACTTCTGTATATAGTGACAGGTGAACTCTTAACAGATATACATCTATATATGACACACCAGGTAGCCAGATTTGCAGCTAAGAAGCTCCATTCCAGCTATGTGAATGCACTCCAGTTTTAAAATTTAATGTTGTAAATTTCTTTTTATGTTGTAAACTGCTACAGGTTACGTTGTACGATCTTAGAGGAAAGTTTTCCTTTTATTCTCTGCTGTCCATTGTAAAGGCCTTTGGCTATACTCAATAAAATTGACCACTTTGGTATATAGAATGGGGAAGCAGTGCCTTCACTGGAGGCAAGGTCCTGGAGACTGGACACCCCTGTTCAACCCCTCTTTAGGTTGGTGCACTGCGCTATTCTGATGATCTGTCAATAAACTATACAGGGAAGTTTTGAAATGTTGGAGTGGAGAACGTGATATTGGGATAACAGGTTCAATTACCTATTGAAACCTGTGACTGAGCAGTGTTTAAGTGAATCTTGGTTTGGGATTAGACTTTACCGGTTGCAATGAAACACAGAGAGAGATGCCCATAGGTAATAAAATAACATTTTTTTTTATTGTGGGAAATACATAACTTGTTTCTAGTTCTAGCCTAACTAGCTAGTCTAGAGAAGAACATGGCGACCTTGCTTGCTCTTTATTCTCTCAAAGGATCGTCAAAGATGATCTGAAAGAGAAGTGGGAGGAGGAGATAAACAGGATACAATGTCCCTCACTCTATCTGTTTTAACCCGTGCAAACCCCACTTCTGCAAGCTGAGTTGTACCCACCTCCCAACACATGATCTGTGGGCACATAAACATCATGGATCTGCTTGGCTATTGAATAGTTTGTCCAAGAATAAAACAGCCATTGCTTTTAAATGCAAGCAGTGCTGCTTCTGTGTGCTTAGGCATAGATTTTTGCTGTGGGATAAATTTTCACCTTGCCTCTGGGAATCTCTCTTATTGGTTTCTTGAGCCTGCTTCTGAAAGCTGGACATTGTGTAGAGGAAACAGGTTCAGAGTTAAAGGCACTGCTTTGCTGCATTTGTCATTATTTGCACTTAGCACCTTGCTATTCTGCTGAAGAAGTTGGGGCAACTACGTTTTCCATTCAGGTGGCCCTGGATCTGTATTGAGCAGCATTTGATGGAAAGGCAGGATATAAAGGTAAAGGTACCCCTGCCCGTACGGGCCAGTCTTGACAGACCCTAGGGTTGTGCGCTCATCTCACTGTAGAGGCCGGGAGCCAGCGCTGTCCGCAGACACTTCCGGGTCACGTGGCCAGCGTGACAAAGCTGCTCTGGCGAACCGGCACCAGAGCAGCACACGGAAACGCCGTTTACCTTCCTGCTATAAAGCGGTACCTATTTATCTACTTGCACTTAAGGGTGCTTTCGAACTGCTAGGTGGGCAGGAGCTGGGACCGAACGACGGGAGCTCACCCCACCGTGGGGATTCGAACCACCGACCATGCAATCGGCAAGTCCTAGGCACTGAGGTTTTACCCACAGCGCCACCCGTGTCCCACCCACCACCCGTGTCCCACTCGTGTCCCACCGTGTCCCAGGATATACCTTTAACAAAGAAACAAATAACTACTTAGCTTCCTCAGTAGAACTGTGCCGGGTTCCTTCTGGCCTGCCAAAATGCTTATGCCCCTTCCAGAGGCTTTTTTGACACACTAACCTGTATTGTAACGAATGTTCAGACTCTTCCTTCCATAGGCTTTCACAAACACATTTTATTGTGAGGCAAAAGGTAACCAAGCGGATGGAAATAAAGAGCATTTTCTATTCTGTTTATTTAATTATTAATTCATTCATTCGCTTTACCTTTAATCCCGCTTTCCAGACAATTATTGTCTCCCAAAATGGCTCACATCCATAAAAGAGAGGGGGGCGGGTAGAGAGAGGCCCTGCTATATATTTCCCAGACTAAAAAGACGAGAGACACCAGAAAAAGGGAGAGGAACTCTTCAAAGTGATCTATTGGAGGGCATTCATATCTTGCTGGGGCCAGACTGATCTTCCTTTTCTGCTGTTCTTTCTTAAATGGCAAGGGGTGACTCCTGTTCGTTTGACCAATGTATGGATTCTGACCCCAGAGTGGTCTTTCCCCTTGCTTGCTTCTGCAGTCCCCGGGGCAATCAGCAGGTAGAGTGGAGTGTCCTCCCAGGTAGAGAGAAAGAAGCAAGCTCCTTGCAGCTTCTTCTTCTCTGGCTGAAGGGTGGGGCCAGGCTGGTCTCCCGATTGCTTCAATGTTATTGGGTTGAGGGTAGCCTTCTAGTGGTCCTGGGGTCCTTGGCCTGATAGCAGAAGCTGGGGTTGTGTTTCCCTTATGTTCTCCAGTCCCCATGCCTTTACATTCAGAATCTGAATTTTGTTTCATTTCAGGAAAAACAACAACAGTGATAGGGAGGCCTAGGGCAAAATGAATTACAATAGTTGTTCTCTGTCCCCTTTTATTTGCCTAAGCTAGTGGTTAAAAGAACTGTAGCAGGTCTTGGTAATAATCATTAACTGCATGGTACTCTGTCACTGACTCTCCCCTCTCCACTTCCAGTCATTCTTCTGCCTTGGGGATGGGAAGAGAGGAGCCAGTATGACAGTCAAAATCGAACAAAAGCGATTGCTTAGTTACAGGCAAATGACTTTCAGGGTGAGGTTGGTGCTTGGCTGAATGTGGGCCAGTAAATTGAAGCTGAATCCTGAGAAGGCAGACTTTTTAGGTGTCTCAAGTTCTCACATCCAGGAGATGGGGAGATCACCTGTTCTAGACAAGGTTGCACACCCTTTAAAGAATCAGTTCTACTGCTTGGGTTCAACATTGCCATTGGAGGCTCAGGTGGCCACATGGCTGGGAGTGCTGTTTTCTAGTTTCAGTTGGTTTGCCAGCTACGGTTGCTTTTAGTTAGCAATTCACTCTTAAGGACAGGTAAAAAGTGTTTGGAAATAATATATTAATAAGAAGTGCTTGTAAAAGACATATTTTCACCACTGCATTAAAATGGTGAGTATGTTCAAAATATATTTTCTTAAATCTGTGTCGTTCCTCTTCACTCCCCGGATGCTTGGGGAACAGTTCTAAAGGTAGCAATGCATTTTTGCTAATTACAGAGTTCCTTGGATGATGTAACTTCCCAACAGTTTGAATGCTAGTTGGTTTTCATGTGTCAGCAGTGTTGACCATCATGCTTGCAGTTCTGTCAGTGTAGATTCTGTTTTGCTCATTAGGAAACTGAAGGTGAGCCATGGACAGGAGAGTCTGTGATGTAGAAAGCTGATTGTTGGCCCCAAACAAGTTAACAATTTTAGTACTGGCTGCAGTGGCTTTAAATCTAGCACTATGTAGAATGAGTCATTAGGATGGCAATGAAGATACACTGAACATTGAAGTTTCATGGCTTTCCTTAAACTACAGTAGTGCATTCAGCCAGTTGCACTACAAAAGCCTGAAACAGAGTCCAGTGCCTAAGAAATCAGACAGGGCTGGTTGCTAATCTGTTGCTTTTCACAAGAGTCCTTGATTTTTCTGTTGTTGTATTTGTGCACAGCTCGCTTTTTTCTGGGCCAAAAAATCTTCTTCCCTTTCCCCACAACTTCCTGGCATACCATGTGCTGCTTTGTTGAAGGTGCTTTCATTTGCTTTCTCTTTACATGGTCCTTTCTGAAGTAATCATAGAGCCAAATTTAATTAGTTGTGATTTTATTTCATTACATCTGATGACACTATTGGGTCTTGATAGGGATTTGAAAAGGAAGCTAGCCCCCCATTGTCTACTAAAAGGAAACAGAAAAACAGCCATTTTCTCTTAAATAGCAAAGCATATGAGTAGCAAGGGAAAGTGTTGTTCTCTTTTGTCACCAATATGACCCCTCTGTAACCAGGAAGTAATGACATAACATTGGGAGTGGGGATGTCCCACAAAATTGCTAGGAGGCACAAAAATTCAACGCCCGGTACTGGTCTCCATTGAAAATGGCTTCTCCATGCAAACCAGGAAGTGACCTCTCCAGACAATGGAATGACTTTTAAATCTCTGCATTTGTGATCTCCTGTGTGACGTAGATGCCATTAGGCAGTTGAATGTGCATGCGTACGCCATCCGTTTCCCTCCCCTCTTCAACCCCACTTCATGTGGCACCGGGCGCTTGCAACCCATGCTACGCCACTGCCAGGTAGTGTAGGAATAACCCTAACCCAGTCAGATGTCTGGCATGTAAATAATAAATTACTACTACTACTATTTTCTAATGTGCTTTGGAAGGACAAGTGCCTTGTCCCCAGTTTCAATGTAATATTATGGATTAAGACCCTCCCTTCACCCCACACGTTCAGATATGCATCCTTTAAATTTTGAGTGTTGATCATGCGGACAGAATTTCAGTTTATGGGGGGATCAATATAGAGCCCAGATGAATGGAATTATGCTTTTGAATACCCCTGTTCCATTATTATTATCCTCCAGAAGTACAAAGAGGGAGAAAACAGTTGGTATTTATTTATTTATGTAGTTAGTTATTAAAAAATACATTACTACTCCTCAGCTAAAAAACAAACAAAACCCTCTCAGGGCACCTTAGAAAACTGATAAATACAATAGTCTAGACTGACAACAGAATAGCAGAAAAAATACACCACCATAAAACTATGAGTACATCAGAAAACAATAAAAGCTTGCCGGATGAAAACAAGCCAGATGACATAATGAAAGGCATGGGTAAATAAAGCAGTCTTTGCTTGGTGCCGAAAATATAGTAGATCAAGCACCAAGCAAGCCTTCCTAAGATGACTGTCCCACATATGTGGAACACTGAGACATACTGGCTTTCCAAATGTTGTGTTGAGCATATTTGGCTGATCAGACAGTTCCCATCAGAAACCTACAGATAATGGACTTAAATGGTCAGAGCAATTTCTGAGCTTAATTATTGATAAGCAGAACATGCTCTTCTGTCATTTATTTAATCTTAAAATGCCAGGTAATAAAGGACATCTGCATCTGTTAATTAGTTAATTGGACTTGTAAAGGACTCTTACAATTTAGTCATCCAATTTATAGGCACACAAGAAAAAGAAAACCCTGGGGCTCTGTTTTCTGCCTTTCTGTTCATTGCTCCCCATGTCTATCATTGGTCTTTATAGCACAATAGAAGGTCTCTTGAACAGCTATCCATTCTCTGCTAGATTGTCCTGTTTTCTGACTACCTCTGTACGTTTCTGCACTTCTTCGCTGCCACCTGCTTTACTCTGGTACTGGCTAAATGTATTTATTTAAATGTGAACTAAAGCTTGCCTTTCAGGTGCTCAGATTGAACTCTGTTCTTACCAGTCTATAGCAGGAACTCAGCAAGCATGGCAGCTGGAGCATTGGTCTTCAGTTGGTGGGTCAGTACTAGGTTTTCATGATCAGGGACACTGGTACCATTTTTTTCTGTTGGTTAATTGAAGGAGGGTTTAAGAGACACAGAGAGGAGATGATAGAGGAAAGAGGTGGGAAAATATGGACATTGACAGAAAAAAATACAAGTGGGTTGCATGTTGTAGTTTAGGATCAAAGGTGGTTCCCAAATCTGGGGAAAAAATAATGAAGATGACTATAACAGACACCTTCAAATATCTAAAGGACTGTTACATGGAAGATGAAACAAGCTTGTTTTCTCCTGCTCCTGAGCACAAGATCCAAAGAAATGGATTCAAGCTACAATAAAAAAGATTCCAACTAAACATCAGGAAGAACTTTTTGATGGTAAGAGGTGTTAGACAGTGGAACACACTCCCTCGGGAGGTGGTGGACTTTCCTTCCTTGGAGGTTTTATGTCAGAGGTTGAATGGCCATCTGTCATGGATGCTTTAGTTGAGATTCCTGCCTTGCAGGAGTTGGACCACATGACCCTCAGGGTCTCTTCTAACTCTACTTTTCTATGATTCTCTGACTGGTATGGAACTGAGACCAGTGGTGCTCATCTGCTGACCACGCAAAGAGTTTCTTATGGGAACTGCTTGTCTCTACAAATATGGCTGAGCCATGATGTGGTACATGTAGCCTTATTTTACTTGATGGTACGAGCAGTCAAGACTGGCAAGGTGTGGTGCTGGTCTTGGATAGTACTGGCTACTTCAAAATATATATATATAGTGGTTATGAAGGAGGATGTAGTCTAGCAACCAAGCCACAGATTCAGTGGTGGAAGATGCAAGGAAAACAGAATGTGGTGCTGACTGGCATTTGTGCAGGGAAAGCTGCAATGAATGAAATTTCCTACTTTGAAAGTCATTGGGCTCCATCTAAGAATGCTGATATCTTTAACAGTGTTTTTAAAAAACAGTGTTTTCGTTACTCTTTTTTATTTATTTGTTGAATGTCTAAATCTCCTTTCATTCAGACAAATCACAAGCCAGTTTAGAAAATAATGGGTAATATACAGCTAAAAATAGAAGTGATCAATAAAGCTACTTGAAACAATAAAATGTATTTCAAATGCAATGAAAATACAGCAATAGAAATGATGCTCCCCACTCTCGGAACTCTGGAGAGTCTAATCAAAAGCCTTGATGAACAGATTTATTTTCGTTTGCTGCCGAAAACTAAGCAAAGTAGAGGCTAACTATGCTTCTAACGGTAGAGAATTCCAAAGCCAGAGTGTCACTACAGAGAAGGCTCTTTATCATGTCACCATACAACAAACCATCCCACTGATGGACAGGAAATGCCTCTTCTGCCATCTTGTAAAGTAAGAAGCACTAGAACATGTACTGGTGTACCCATCTCCTGTACTCTCTTGAATATTTCCAACATCCAGTAACCCGTGGCAATTTCCCAGCACATACCACTCTATTACCTCTCAGCTGCACTTTGCTGCTGCCTAAATGTTTGGACTGGTCATTACTTCATTCCTCGTACTGTTTTCCTTTAAGGCACTTCCAGGCATTTTCTTCCCCAGTGATTATAGCTGCAAAGCTGGAAGGCAAAAGTACCTCCTGGAAGAGAGACACATTATCACAGAAGTTTGGAGGAATTGATGTTCCTCTTCCTTAACCCCAGTTTAGTCCACTTCCCATTGTGGTTTTCTGTTGGGGAAAAAACCAGTTCAACCTTGTGCTACAATGCTCCTATGTTCCAATATTGGTTCATTCTTGAGTTATCGTGGCCACACCACACATATATACACACATAAAAACTAAATTAATGATTTTTTAAAAAAATCATCCAACCCCAACCTGGTGCCTTCCCAATGTTTTGGACTGCAATTCCCATAATCCTTGCTTTCTGGGGCTGATGGGAGTTGAGTCCGACAATATTTGAAGGGCAACAGATTGGGGAAGGGTGGCTAAAAGGAACAAATCTATAAAAATACAGTTAATCCTCTAATAATCTACATTCAGCAAAAAATCTGAACATATCATGCCAAGAGAATTGCATAACAACTCTCACTTAGGTTGAGAAATGTTTACCACCAAATGTAGACATAACACCCACTGTGGGCTCTGTGTGGAGAGGTATTCATGTGGAGCACACTCCACTTAGCTCTTATTTATATTGCCATAAAATGGTGGACTTTCTCCATTGCCAATCACGCTACTTGAGCCTTCCATAGAATCATAGAGTCCAACCCCCTGCAAGGCAGGAATCTCAGCTAAAGCATCCATGACAGATGGCCATCCAACTTCTGCTTAAAAACCGCCAAAGAAGGAGAGTCCAGCCCCTCTTGTAGGAGTCTAGTCCACTGCTGAACAGCTTTTACTGTTAGAAAGTTTTTCCAAATGTTTAGTTGGAATCTCCATTCTTTTAACCTGAAGCTCAGCCAAGAGCATAAGGTCAAACAGATTCCTCACTGGCCTTGCAGACAACTTCATTGTCCAGAAAGTGGGAGAAGATCTGGTCCTAACCAATGTTGATGACCTGGTTAGTGAGGTAGAAATGGAAGGATCATTAGGCGCGAGTGATCATGCTCTTCTGAAGTTTACTATACAGCGGAAAGGAGCAGCCAAGCATACTAGGACTCAATTTCTTGACTTTAAGAAAGCCGACTTCATAAAAGTTAGGGAAGTGCTGGGTGAGATCCCATGGACAGTAATACTAAAAGGAAAGGGAGTTCATGATGGCTGGGAGTTTGTTAAGAGGGAGATAGTAAAAGCACAACTTCAGGCAATACCAATGAGACGGAAACATGGAAGGTGCCTAAAGAAGCCAGGGTGGCTATCTAAAGAACTTTTAACTGAGTTAAGATTAAAAAAGGATGTGTACAAAAAATGGAAAAGGGGGAAAACCACCAAAGAGGAATTCAAACAAATAGCCAGCACGTGTAGACACAAAGTCAGAAAAGCTAAAGCACAGAATGAACTCAGGCTTGCTAGAGAGGTTAAAAGCAACAAAAAAGGCTTTTATGGGTATGTTCGTAGCAAAAGGAAGAACAAAGAAACAGTGGGGTCACTCAGAGGAGAAGAAGCTGGTAAAGAACCTGGTAAAATGCGGACTTGACTATGCTACCACTTAGTGGATTTGTAACTGGCTGACTGACCAAACCCAAAGGGTGCTCATCAATGGTTCCTCTTCATCCTGCAGAAGAGTGACTAGTGGGGTGCCACAGGGTTTTGTCTTGGGCCCAGTCTTATTCAACATCTTTATCAACGACTTGGATGATGGACTCAAGGGCATCCTGATCAAATTTGCAGATGACACCAAACTGGGAGGGGTGGCTAACACCCCAGAGGACAGGGTCACACTTCAAAACGACCTTGACAGATTAGAGAACTGGGCCAAAACAAACAAGATGAATTTTAACAGGGAGAAATGTATAAAGTATTGCACTTGGGCAAAAAAAATGAGAGGCACAAATACAAGATGGGTGACACCTGGCTTGAGAGCAGTACATGTGAAAAGGATCTAGGAGTCTTGGTTGACCACAAACTTGACATGAGCCAACAGTGTGACGCAGCAGCTAAAAAAAGCCAATGCTATTCTGGGCTGCATCAATAGGAGTATAGCATCTACATCAAGGGAAGTAATAGTGCCACTGTATTCTGCTCTGGTCAGACCTCACCTGGAGTACTGTGTCCAGTTCTGGGCACCACAGTTCAAGAAGGACACTGACAAACTGGAACGTGTCCAGAGGAGGGCAACCAAAATGGTCAAAGGCCTGGAAACGATGCCTTATGAGGAACGGCTAAGGGAGCTGGGCATGTTTAGCCTGGAGAAGAGGAGGTTAAGGGGTGATATGATAGCCATGTTCAAATATATAAAAGGATGCCACATAGAGGAGGGAGAAAGGTTGTTTTCTGCTGCTCCAGAGAAGCGGACACGGAGCAATGGATCCAAACTACAAGAAAAAAGATTCCACCTAAACATTAGGAAGAACTTCCTGACAGTAAGAGCTGTTCGACAGTGGAATTTGCTGCCAAGGAGTGTGGTGGAGTCTCCTTCTTTGGAGGTCTTTAAGCAGAGGCTTGACAACCATATGTCAGGAGTGCTCTGATGGTGTTTCCTGCTTGGCAGGGGGTTGGACTCGATGGCCCTTGTGGTCTCTTCCGACTCTATGATTCTATGATTCTATGATTCTAAGCCATTGGTTTGTGTCCTAACCTCCAGAGCAGGAGAAAACAAGCATGCTCCCTCTTCCACGTGGCAGCCCTTAACATATTTGAAGATGATTATTGTATCTCCTTTTTGAATTATGGTGCTGGAGGAGACTCTTGAGAGTCCCATGGACTGCAAGAAGATCAAACCTATCCATTCTTAAGGAAATCAGCCCTGAGTACTCACTGGAAGGACAGATCCTGAAGCTGAGACTGCAATACTTTGGCCACCTCATGAGAAGAGAAGACTCCCTGGAAAAGACCCTGATGTTGGGAAAGATGGAGGGCACAAGGAGAAGGGGACGACAGAGGACGAGATGGTTGGACTATGTTCTCGAAGCTACAAACATGAGTCTGACCAAACTGCGGGAGGCAGTGGAAGACAGGAGTAGTGCCTGGCGTGCTCTGGTCCATGGGGTCACGAAGAGTCGGACACGACTATACAACTAAACAACAACAACATCATCATATCTCCTCTCAGTCTCCTCTTTTCCAGACTAAACATACCCAGCTACTTCAACTGTTCCTCATAAGGCTTGGTTTCCAGACCCTTGATCATCTTGGTTGCTCTTTTCTGCACACGTTCCAGCTTGTCAACATCCTTCTTAAATCCACCAAGACCCCTAGATCCTTTTCACATGTACTACTAGTAAGCCAGGTGTCCCACATCCTATATTTGTGCATCTGGTTCTTCCTGCCTAAGTGCAGAACTTTTTCATTTTGTTAGCTTGTTCCCAGTTCTCCAATTTTTAAGGTCATTTTGAATTCTGATTCTGTCTTCTGAATTCTGACTCTGTCTTCTGCAGCATTAGCTACCCCTCCCAGTTTGGTGTCATCTGCAAATTTGATGAGCACCCCCTCAATTATTTCATCCAAGTCATTTGAACAACAGTGGGCCCAGGAAAGAACCCTGCGGCACCCCACTTGTCACTTTTTTCCAGGATGGTGAGGTACCATTAATGAGTACTCTTTGGGTTTGGTCAGTCAACCAGCTACAAATCCACCTAACAGTAACCTCATTCAATCAACATTTTACCAGCTTCCTTGCAAAAATATGATGGGAGACTTTGTCAAAAACCTTACTAAAATCAAAATGCACTATGTCCTCAACATTTCTCTGATCCACCAAGTTTGTAATTCCATTTAAAAAAAGGGGGAAAAATCAGATTGGTCTGGCAAGAGTCCTGAGAAACCCATGCTGGGTCTTAGTAATCACAGCATCCTTTTCTGAATGCTCACAGGCCGACTGTTGAATTATCTGTTCTAGGACCTTCCCTGGTATTGATGTCAAGCTCACCAGTTGGTAGTCACCTGGGTCTTCCTCCCCCCCCCCTTTGAAAATGGGGACAACATGGTGATGTGTATCTACTAGTAGTGTATAAACATTGACTAATTAAGTGTATATAACATGCTCCCAAAGTATGTTAAATGAATACTGTAGTGGAATATCAAGTAGTTGATCACTGCTTGATCCAACGTAAATCCTGACTTGAATCACTAGTTATTCTCAGAAGAACGGCGCCTAATGATATGCATCAAGAGAGGAAGGTTACAGCAGCAGTTAGGGAAAACTCAAAGCACTAGAAATGGGGAGACAAGCTAGTCTGTGCCAACTTTGCCCTTTGGGTGTTTGGATGCAAATGGGTAGGGGGAGCCTTGCATTCATGTGCTTAGCTGCTGCTCCCTGATCTTATCTTTCCCTGCTAATAAGTTTAATCAACTCTGCATTTCCTTTTGGTATTTTCATTAAAATTGCAGGACCCATGATTACACAGCTGCCTAATTTAAGTCAGTGGGGATTTTGAAACATGTTCAGATATTTTTAAATACTGCCTTAACTTCCTTGTTTACAGTGTTATGATTAAGTGGAATTCTCTGTAGTTGTTTTCAAGTACAAAATCCCTGCAGTTCCCCTTTAATACTCTTCCCCTCTCCGGAGTGGAACAGTTGCAAGCTGCCTTTGAAATGAGAACAGGAAGTGAACATTTTAGGTGCATCCCATAGGTAAGCAACTGGGCACATGTGCATTGCACCAAACCTGGAAGTGACCTGAAAATGACACAAAAAGGGGCGGAACAGAGCAGGGCGGGGGCAGAACAGGGTGTTTGCAGGCTTTTTCAGTGGTGTTTCAAATATACATGATTTCAGTGGTGCCTTGGAATGTAACCCCCACGTAAATTGGGAGTTGCCCATGTTGTGTTCACCACCAGTGACTCTCAACCAACATACAGTGGTACCTCTGGTTAAGTACTTAATTCGTTCTGGAGGTCCGTTCTTAACCTGAAACTGTTCTTAACCTGAAGCACCACTTTAGCTAATTAGGGCCTCCTGCTGCCGCCGCGCCTCCGAAGCATAATTTCTGTTCTCATCCTGAAGCAAAGTTCTTAACCTGAAGCACTATTTCTGGGTTAGTGGAGCCTGTAACCTGAAGCGTATGTAACCTGAGGTACCACTGTATTGATATGACAGGGCTTCAAACTCTGATGGGTGGCTAAAATCAGACAGGCAACTATGTGATACTTTTGTGATTCTTTCTACTATCACTGTATTTGGTGCTGCCTCTTCCCAGAATCTAGCATTATTAAAAATGACTAATAAGATGTTATGCTGCTTTTGTACTCTTGGTAAATTCTTGATTGTATGATATCCAAGTCAGATCAGGTGAAGCAGAAGTCAAAATGTTTTGCCTGAAGTCTTGAATATTTCTGTTACATTTGTCACTGTAGTGTAAGTGGTTTTTACTGATTAACTGCCTGCTTCCAGGATCCAGAGCAAACTTGTCTGAAGTGCTGTTTGATCCTTTAAAAAGTATATGCGCAAATAGATAGATATATGGATAGGGAAAGAGATTGCAAATTGATTCATATGACTTGTCTCATTTGGCCTCAGGCAAGCCTGGATATTCTGTACAACCGTATAGTAATGTGCTATGCTGTTTGGAGCGGGAATGTTCTTCTGGAGTGAGAAGTGTTAATCTTCCACGTTCACCCTAACTCTCCACACACCCCTTTCTAGGACAGTTGCCTTTTTTAGGGGGAGGGGGCTGGCTGTTTTCATCATCTCTTACCTCCTCCCCCTAATCTGTCACTATCTGAAGAATTCATTACATTTCAAATCAGAGGCCTTGCTGCATACATTAGCAGGTTTTAATAGACTTGCCACGATTCAAAAAGGAGGAAGAAAAGAGAGAAGATTTAAAACTCTTGTCTTGCCGAAAGCAGACAGATTGACTCTAAAATGACTCAGTCAATAAAAGATGAGTTTTGAAAAGACTTCCCTCTGCTCAAAGGAAACCCGTATTCCAGGGAATTAGGTTTTTCTAAGCCCACTGTCAGAAATTAATAATACATACAGCATGTAAAATGGATTTAGCCTTCTACAGCCTTCTACAAACATATCTTTGACTTGCTAAATGTGACATGACTACCAGGATTTTCCTTTATCCCAGGAGCTTGTCATGTCTCCAGAATGCGGTAACCTCAGTAATATTTTTTTAAAAATAAAATATTGAACACATCAAATAAACCTCTAGATAACATTTTCATTTGAACGTGTGTCACTGTTCAGTCTCGTCCACCTAGAAACATCTTATTTGGGTCTACTTTAACTCCCAGTGTGTACTCTCCCCTTGCTAGCTAATTGTGTATTTTAATGGTTTTACAAATAGCTAGGAGAAGATGTGCTCGTAACATTTGTGACCATCTTCTGCCAGATGCCTGGAAGTCTTCATCATGATTGTTTGTTTTTGCAATTCTTTAAACAACTTGTCTACTTCAGAGGGCTCTACAAATATGGTCTAAGTTTAACATCAGTGCCTGCATTGCCCAACCTCTTTGCGCAGTCTTAACAGCTGCTTGAGAGAAGGATCATGAACTGTGTAGGGTGGAGGAGCTCTTCTGGAATCCACCCCCTTCACCACAACCATCACCACCTAAACTTACCCATATTGCTTCCTGAGCCTTTAACAGCTATGGGCTTTAGTTTACTTCCACAATCATGAGAACTTTCCTCAAGTCATCAGGAACTTCATATCATTCCTTGCTGCATATCATTCCTTGATATGTAGCCTTAAACTAAGATATCTGAATAACAGTAAAGGAACTGACACGATCAGTCTTGCTTTTTGCCCTAAGAGCAAGGAAAGTGAGCCAACAACCTTGGACATCTTAGAAAAAGTATTCTGATGCTGAATTTTACTCTAAAATTGCATACCAAAAGGAATGTTGGAGTCGAAGCTTATAATTCAATAGAATATATCTTCTAGCTGGTAGACAGCAACATTGGTTCAGCTGCAGCCAAAATCACTTCCACCAGGACAGTTTCCCTTGTAGGATTTGTTTCTTGATCCTTTATTGCAACTATTCTAATAAGTAAAACAAAACAAACTATGTTTTACTTTCAGTACATGGGTTAAAGCACAATCCCTTTTCTGAGCACTGCTGCTTTTCTCCTACCCAGAAAGCTATACTGTTTTTCTGCATTCCTTGTTGGTGGTGGATTGTACTCCTGTGAAAATCATGTTCCTTAAGCAGCTTCCTTGAAATTGACTGGATTTCTGTTACCTGTAGAAAAGGGTTGCTTTTTAAATATCTTTTTTTAAAGCTCTTCCCATCATATGTGGACTCCAGATGTTGTGCAGTGGGCGTTAGAATATATCCTTTTGCTGTGAAACTGTACTGTAAATTTTGCTTCTTGCAGATTTCCAGAAACATTGGGTAAGGCCTTGTATGGCAGCTGGTTTCACTTAACAGGACTTAAAAAAGGAAACATCACTAAGGACTGGTGCTCAGCTCCTTCAGTGTTGAGATTAATCACCTTATAGCAGTCCAGATCAACAAATCAAAGCACGCTCATGTTTAGTAACCCTTTAAAGGCTCAATAACCCTCCATTGTTTTGTTTTCTCTTTGGATCTGAAAAAGTGTACGTGTTAAATATCTGGCAGACAATAATACAGTGGTACCTTGGGTTAAGAACTTAATTTGTTCTGGAGGTCCATTCTTAACCTGAAACTGTTCTTAACCTGAAGCACCACTTTAGCTAATGGGGCCTCCTGCTGCCGCCACGCCTCCAGAGCACAATTTCTGTTCTCATCCTGAAGCAAAGTTTTTAACCCGAGGTACTATTTCTGGGTTAGCGGAGTCTGTAACCTGAAGCATCTGTAACCCGAAGTACCACTGTATAAAAGTTGGGCCGCATACAGATTGGTGGAGTACAGGTCTGTCTTTGCTTTTTTGTAATTTGTAACCCACCCCTGAACATAAATATTACCAGAGTGACTTACTATGTCAATAAATAAAATCAAGTGATAATAAAATAAAGATAACAGCAACTTATTCCACGGTACCTTTCTGGAATGGCTGTCGGAGTCGCTGTGCTGCAGAGGCTCCATTTGTATCTGTATGGTCAAGTCAGTAAGATGTTGCTGGGGGACTACTACTTTCTACAGGCCAGAATCTTGGTCAACATTTACATGAAACCACTGGATGAAGTTGTCTCGGTGTGATGTCATCAGTACCCTGATGGTTCAGGATCCAGGGCATCTTCTTATTTGATGCTTTTGGAACTCAATCCCCCCAGGAATCATGTGTGTGCTGCCTTGGGTTCCAAGATGGGAGAAATGTCAGGTATTAATGTATGAAAATAAATAATAAATGCTCTTTTTATTATTTCCTGTTATGGGATACATCAGAACGAAAGTTACAGATAGGTAGCCGTGTTGGTCTGCCATAGTCAAAACAAAATAAAAAAATTCCTTCCAGTAGCACCTTAAAGACCAACTAAGTTAGTTCTTGGTATGAGCTTTCGTGTGCATGCACACGAAAGCTCATACCAAGAACTAACTTTGTTGGTCTTTAAGGTGCTACTGGAAGGATTTTTTTTATTTTATCAGAACGAAAATCGCCTTCAAAACAATGGTGCTAAGCAAGGAAGTTAACCAGTTTTTTTTCTTGATTTATCTGTCAGTTAAAAGCAACCAAAACTTGCAACCTCATTCCCCACATGGTAGCTAATAGGCAGTGCCCTTTGAAGTTGCCTCCTTGAAATGTAATTGTCTTCCCGTCTCCCAGCCCCTCACACAGATGATCAAGAAAGCTTGTTCAGTTTTCCTTTTTCTGTGGGTGTCTAGACTACCTTTTGCTTGATGTTCCTTTTGACTTGGGGAGCTTCCCAGTGAATATTATGTCACTTCGCTCCCAAACCACAACCCTAGGATGTAGCCAACCAGTAATCTCTTTGGGGGATAATTGCTGGTGCTTTTTCAGATAATTTTTATGAAAGGTGACAAACTGTTTGCTTTAGTGAGACGTTAATAATATGGATATGCCCCTTGTTTGAAAGCTGGCACAGAACTTATCTAACACGGCTGTTGGAGAGCCAGCAGCGTCTTTGTAAGATGTGAAGAATGAGTCTGTTCATTTGCATATAATTTTAGGGCTTACATGACATCTTTTGTGTAAACCGTGCAATTTATGGCGCAATAGGGAAGGCACATTCATAACAGAGAGAGATATGGGAAAGTGGGCTCCCTCTCTTCGTGGATCAGGGTTGAAACAAAGCCTTCTGTTCAAAAGAAAATGGAGGTAGCAGTTCTGTAGAAAGACATGGGAGATGCTTCCGTGAATCCAGCTCAAGTGTAGTGTAAATGTGAAGCATCCCACATCTATATTCAACCACTGTTTTACAGGAGTTGTTTTTAATCTGTTTGGGAGAACCCTGGGATTCTTCAATGAGATAGTTGTTAATTGCACACAAGGTTATTTGAAATACATCTTTTTCATCACTACTTGTCTTTCCCTGCATTGAATAGCACAGGAGTGTTAGGAGCGTGTTTGAATGTAGGGTACCAAATGCATTAGGTCTGGCCAGTGCCCCATGGGAACTGAGAATACACCATAGAATACCTCCCCCCCCCCCCAGTATCATTTATAACAGGAATTCTCTGGGGTTCCTCAGCAGACAAACTGATACTGAAAGCCACTGTGCATAGAGAATAGGGGAAAGCCGCATGCCTTGTTATATATGAACATCCTGGCATTTGGTCTCATGCATCACAGTCTGCTAGCATTTATCTCAATGGGCCCAACACTCGTTGGCCTTTTGAATGAAGGTGTTTTTCCACATCTACTGTTTGCATCTTGTAAATGTCTCATAAGCATGCATCACGCATAGTGCAGAGCTAATTTAAGATGAATTCTCACTGTGTATCGCATGCTGACTCACTGCAGATAATCCAGATTTGCCATTTCCCCACAGAACTGCATTTCCTAATATGAGTAATGTGAGAAATACCATGAGAGGTTTTCAAGGTTTTGTTTTGTTAACATCTTTGGTATATCAGTGGGTAGCATCCTGAGAGTCCTGACAATTTGATGATTTTCTTGAGGAATAAGTTTCTGGTTCTCACTGCTTGTGCTTGGATTCAGTAATGAAAACTAAGAAACTTAGGGAGCTCTTGTTGAGCTTCTTGTAGCCTGGAGATAACCTATGTTCTAAACAGCTCCATACAAGCACCCTATATTTTGTGCTAGTCTTGTCTTTCACCTCACTTGTCTATAATTATGATACACAACTTACCTGTGAAGTCTCCACAAATTTTGGAACTGCAATAAAAAGGAGAAGCAAACTAAGTAAACTTAAAAACAATTTTACTTGATCCCCCCCCCCAAAAAAAAACCCATAGTGCCTGAGTCTTTAGTTAGAAAGAGGAGGGGAAATAAATACTGTCCCCCTTGCCTTCCAGTTTCTATTTGGGCTCATACTGTGCGTGATACATTATCCACAGGAACCCTGAAGACACAGGTTCGCAGTTCAGTTGTGCTGCTGGACTCAGCTCTGAGCATGAATGCCCAGGTCTCTGTGGTGGTCAGGAGTGCATTTGCGCAGTTAAAACTAGTGCACCAGCTGTGCTCATTCCTCAAGATGTCTGATTTGATCACAGTGATACACACCTTAGTTATATCCTGCTTGGTTTACTCTAATGCACTTTATGTGAGGCTGCCTTTGAAAAGTGCTCAGAAACCTCAGCTGGCTTAAAGAACTGCAGCCACGTTGCTGACCATAGCTGGTTATAGGGGCCATATGACTGCTTTCTACAGCAGCTCAACTGGCTACTGGTCTGTTTATAGTCAGAATTCAAAGGACTGGTTATGACCTATAAAGCTCTACATGGCTTAGGTCCAAGCCATCTGAAAGACCCTGTTCCCTCCTACGAACCTGGCCAGGTTTTGAGATCTTCGCGGGGCTGCCCTTGAAGCTGTCCCAGAAACTCCAGTGGGTGCAGAATGCTGCAGCGAGGCTCCTCACAGGGTCTCTGCCATGGGAGCATATTCACCCAGTCCTTTTCCAGCTGCACTGGCTCCCGGTGGAGTACAGGGTCAGATTTAAGGTGCTGGCTTTGACCTTTAAAGCCCTTCACAGCCTAGGACCCTCGTACCTAAGGGACCGCCTCTCCTGGTATGCCCCATGGAGGACCTTAAGGTCCATAAATAACAACACCCTAGAGGTCCCAGGCTGTAAGGAAGTTTGATTAGCCTCCACCAGAGCCAGGGCTTTTTCAGCAGACAATATCCTACAATTAAGGTTTAAGCTAGTAGCTAGATACATGAGTGAGCCAGGCCAAGCAAGGACATTCATTCATTTATTCATTCCCTCAGAGAATACTCAGTCCCTCATGTTCCCCACTCTTGTTCCCCACTCTTGGACCAAAGAGCCCCAGTTCTTCAATGTGTTTGAGGGACCTTCTTTGCCTTGGTGCCCTTGGCCAACGCCCACCCTGTCTAACTAAACTAAACATTCCCTAGCCAGATGGATGGGCAAACTGTTAACTATTAGGAGGGCTGTCCCTTACTATATTCCATCTCTCTACAGAGAGATTGATAGGCACACAATCTCAGACAGTCCACTTAGCAGAGGTTGTTTGTGCACTGCAGCCTTCCCCAGTTCCCTGAGCATTTGGTAATTTACTTGCCTCTCTCCTTCCCTTAATAAACTCTGAGGCTTCTATGGGCACCCAATCAGTTCCCAATGATAAACTTAACAATTAGGTCCTTGCTGCCAAACTTCCCCCAAATTTTCTAATAAAATCACATGAATATTTAATACACAATTATTAAATATTTAAAAATTTAAAACTGAAATAGTTTTTGAAGTGAGCATGTGATGAATAATGCATCGGCTGCAAATGAGTCTCAGCGTGGCATGGCACTGCGGATGCTACGTTCCAGATTTTCAGCCTACCAGTGGGGTTGGCCAAGTCCAAGTGAGGCTGGTTTGGGGGTGGTTGCAGCGGAGTTGGTGGACTTTGCCAATCTTTGTGCATGTGTCTGAGAATAATCTCTCCCTTGCAGAGTCATGCTTGAGGGAACAAGTTACCGGCAGAGGTGCATGAGCTCCAAAGACACAGAGGCATGACTGAAAGCCTTCCAAGCATCTTCCTACTCTTGGAGTGGAAGATGTGATTGCTTTCCCCTGTGTTCCTTTCCAGCACTTTTGTTCTTCGGCAGAACTCCCCCCCCCCCCCGTTGCTCTTTTCTTTCTGTTTCTCTCCTCTGTGAACCATCAGATTTCCTCTGCCTCAGCAGTATTGTCCTTAAATGATTGTTTTCATAAAGTGGACTCCAGGAAGCGAAGGAGAACATGACAAATATTCCAATAAACAGGGAGCAGAACCTTCTGATCTGGGCTTGAGCAAAGAGGTCAGGGGGCCGTCATCTAAAAGTGGGCCCAGAGGAGCAGTTCTGTGTAGAAAGCAAGCCAGTTAGATGCAACAAAAGGAACAAAAGAGGGTTTGGGGCAAGCGTGAATGGTTGACAAGAGTCTTTGAGCTTTCTCAGCTCAAGACATGTTTCACTTCAACGTAATGACAGGAATTTGGAGGAGTTGAATTAAGGGAAGAGAATTTCTGATGGCTTCCCAGAGGATTAGCCAAGAGAGCCTACCTCAAAATTATAGAGGGATGCTTTTGCCGGAATGCGGTGCCCTTGGTCCTGCTGACAGGGTAGAACGGCCTTGATGCCTCAATGTTTGCAGTGGAAGCAATTCCATTAGTTTGAGCCATGCATGTGAATATAAAATCCCAGTCTGACCTTTGAGTAAAGTTGACTTACATAGCTGATGGTGGGATTAGACCATTATGTCTGTGGCTAAGGATAGGAACTAGTCAGCTGACAAAGAGAAGGGCTTCTGGCTCATTTGTAAACCATGTGGCTTGACTTCAAAGACATGCACACCCTAGTCTAGTTCCTGGTGCTTCCACTGAGACACAGCTAAGTTATTAGAGCTTGGTAATACCTCTGCTCAAGACTTGAGGGAGTGAATTACTGCTTTATCTATGTCCAATTTGATCTTTTGAGTTTTGGCTTGGGCCAGAGACACCTACCTGGCTGTTTGGGCCTCAGGTTATCTGACAGTGCCTACAGGTTGGAGGAATAATGAAAATAGCAAAGTAGAAACTAAACCACACCAAGAAGAAACATAGAGCAATATATTGAGAACTTTTTGTCAAAGACAGCAGAGGCCAAGACAGGTTAATTTGAAGCAGTTTTCTGTTAGTTTAGCAAATAAACAAATTCACTGCTGAAATGCAAGACTTATTCAAGTTTGCTCAACCATGTAGGAATTATAGAAATGTGCCATGTATACTATGTGACAGCATTCTCCCAGTACTCCATCGTAGATCTAAAAGAGTCCCATAAAATGAACAAGTGAATTTTATCTCTTTTGAGATAAGATCATCAATATGTGTAGATCAGAAGAGATTCTGCCTCCTCTCCTATTAGCTTTTGCTTAATATAATGCAGTTTGTTTTTATATAGTGTCCTTTGCACAGTATTGCAAAACTCTTTGTGTCATTAACTAAGCCTAGAGATAAGCTTTCAGCTCAAGTCTTAAGCAGGGGGAGTGACTCGGTAGCTCAAAGGGCAGCATAAGAAAATAATTCAAATTTCTGGAGTACTGGAATAAATAGAATAGGTGGGTGAGAGTTTATAGGTGCAGAGAACAATGGCTGTAAACAAGTCTGTGCAGATATTTGTGGAGAAACAGCCATGACATATGAAGTAGCAATAGCTTTTAAAAAAATCCCTATGTAGAGACAGTATCATCATACTGGTCTGCCTCCCAGCATTTGCCCCGGTATGCAGAAATCACATCTGCTCATGAACTTTATAGGTACTGGACCAGAAGAACCTTTTGCCTGATAATAGTAATTAGGAAGGCTCCTATATGTTGTGAAATGGAATTCTCCCCCCCCCCCCCCATTTCCAGTCTCCAGGTGTGACTGCTGTTGTTCAGTTAACCAAAATGGCACCATTCACACAAATGAGAGAGGTATCAGCAGACTGAAGGAGCACCGAGGTTTGCAAAGTGCAAAAAGTGTTTGAAAACGAAACCCCAAGTTGGCCGGGTGGGGTGGGGGGACTCTACAACATTTTCAGTGGCCACAGAATGGTGACTGATGGGCAGGACAGGGGCAGTGATGAAATGGAGCATTGGGGAGGAAGGCACGGCTGGCTGATTGGAACAGTGAACAGGAGTACGGCACACCACAACACTTGGTTTGCTAAATATTTCCCAACAGCATCATTTGGAGGGAATAAAGGCAGGTTCTCTAATAATGCATGATGCACTTTTTCTTTTTAGACAAGGCCATGGAGACAAACTCTCTTGGAACAATGCCTCATTTTAACTAGCATGTTAAACTATGGGTCATTTGCTTTTAAATCAGAAGGATCTCCCTTGAGCTAGATTTGCTATACATTTCCTAGGTTGCCTCTTTGCTCTTGAGGCACAAAACAACACAGCTAAGAAGTTGTGTTCAAATTAGAATTGCTGTGGAGAGGTTGGTCAGTAGTTAGCTTATTGGGTCAAAGTCAGTGTTCCTTATGTTTTTTAAAGGCCAGTAATATGCTTATTGACCAGACTCTAATTGGGTGAAGCATCGCTGAAAGTTTCCCCAGCTGAAGTTCTGTTCCAAAAGCAGTGACATTTTCATTAGAAGGTGGAAAAGACCCACCCCATACTTTATTCAAATTACAGTGAATTATTCATTAATGTTCATGTAAGTGTTGCATGAGTAGAGAGAGTGTTTGGATAGGAGAGAAACTAAAGTTTGAAGGGTAGTTATTATAAAAAGAAAGTTTATGGTTGAGAGATCTTGATTTCTCAATAAATCCATAAGGTTAACTTTATCAATGTCATCTTGTTCACCCACATCTCTCTGCCTCTCCCCTATCTCTCCTTGCCTCAGGCTCTTTTCAGAACAGGTTTGCTTACCTAAAGACATTGGCCAGAGTCCAAACATCTTGGAAACTAAGTCGGGGAGCCCAAAGCTGTATGACAAACCACTTTCGAAACAGAGCAAATTTTCAAAAGCAATTTGTGATCAATGGTATGTCAACTGTTCAACAGTGGAAAAGTCAAACAGCATCTTAAATCCTTAAATCTTAAATTCTACCCAGATGGTACATTTCTATGACAATCTCCTGCCCTCTAGCTCATGTCTTCTTCCAGAGGCATATGGAAAATGAGAAGCCCACTAAGCTTTTGGTGTTGTGAAAGATCCCGTCTCGAGCTCTCAGCTCTCTCTGTCAAAAAAGGCAGTAGAGAGTTTATGCCAGGGCGTCTGTTCTCCTCTCCCTGACCCTTAGAAATTGTTTTCTCCTCCTAAGGGCAAGGAGGATTGATTTACAAACTGGGGGTTTAAATTGCTGCAATTTGGATGGACTGTGAGTTTTCCAGGCCACTACGTTCAGGAACAAGCCCATATTAATAAACATTGTGTATGACCTATTGTTGCTGCATTTATAATGCTTGACCTCAAATGGTAGATATTGTCTCCCTGAATCCTGTCATAGAAAACCAGCCTTTTACAGAGTGGATGAGGGTCTACTTAACCCTGTTACTCCCTACCATTTCTTCATTCAGAATCCTTCCTCCCAAGCTTTCTTCCCACTTGTAGAAGTAAATATATTTCTCCTTTCCATTCTTCTGCTCAGACTAGCAGCCTTCTGGAGGCTGTTCATCTATCTCAAGTATTTTGTTTCATTTGGGCCTGAAAGATGGCTGGTAAAATCAGTTTTAAGGTATTATCAATGCATTGTTGTTGTTTAGTCGTTTAGTCGTGTCTGACTCATCGTGACTCCATGGACCAGAGCACGCCAGGCACTTCTGTCTTCCACTGCCTCCCACACTTTGGTCAAACTCATGCTGGTAGCTTCGAGAACACTATCCAACCATCTCGTCCTCTGTCGTCCTCTTCTCCTTGTGCCCTCCATCTTTCCCAACACCAGGGGCTTTTCCAGGGAGTCTTCTCTTCTCATGAGGTGGCCAAAGTATTGGATCTGTCCTTCCAGTGAGCACTCCGGGCTGATTTCCTTAAGAATGGAGAGGTTTGATCTTCTTGCAGTCCATGGGACTCTCAAGAGTCTCCTCCAGCACCATAATTCAAAAGCACTGATTCTTCGGCGATCAGCCTTCTTGATGGTCCAGCTTTTACTTCCATACATACTGGGAAATTCCCATACTGGGAAAACCATAGCTTTTACTATACAGACCTTTGTTGGCAAGGTGATGTCTCTACTTTTTAAGATGCTGTCTAGGTTTGTCATTACTTTTCTCCCAAGAAGCAGGCGTCTTTTAATTTCATGGCTGCTGTCACCATCTGCAGTGATCATGGAGCCCAAGAAAGTAAAATCTCTCACTGCCTCCATTTCTTCCCCCTCTATTTGCCAGGAGGTCATGGGACCAGTGGCCATGATCTTCGTTTTTTTGATGTTGAACTTCAGACCATATTTTGTGCTCTCCTCTTTTACCCTCAATAAAAGGTTCTTTAATTCCTCACTTTCTGCCATCAAGGTTGTGTCATCTGCATATCTGAGGTTGTTGATATTTCTTCCGGCAATCTTAATTCCAGCTAGGGATTCATCCAGCCCAGGCTTTCGCATGAATGGATCACTGCCTTGCCGTGGTGAAGGGACTTGAATAACTCAGAGAAGCTATGAACTATGCTGAGCTGAGCACCCAAGATGAACAGGTCATAGTGGAGAGTTTTGACCAAACGTGATCCACCTGGAGGAGGAACCGGCAAGCAACTCCAGTATCCCTGCCAAGAAAACTCCATGGACAAAGACAACAGGCATATCAATGCATTGATTTGGCTTTAGTATTACATTCAGATTTCATTTGAAAGTGGATCATTTATTTATTTCTTGCAAAAAGAAGACTAATTGAAATGTAAAACAACAAAATCCAGTGTGAACCAGATAGTTTTGCCTTTGGTTAATTGCTTTTTATTCACCCAGGTGAAGGCCTCATTGAAGTTCTGTTTACAGTGCTTCCTGTGTATAGCAAACAGAATGCAAAGCCGCCACAGCTCCCATAACTGTACTCCAGTTTTCAAACAGTGCTTTTGAAAGCTTCAATTTAAAGGAAAATATTTGGAGTAAAAGCAACCAGGGTTCTTGGCTGTTGTGAGTGGGCAACGGCAGCTCTGTTGCCAACATCCCTTCATTTTTCAAATATACCTTGGTGCTGATGCAGAGTAGATACACACACACACACACACACACACACCCTGCAAAACATTGGCATGGCTGCCTTTGCTATTTCAGAAAGCAAGATGTAGGAGTCCTATGTATTGTGCAACCTGCCTGTTTGTTAAGTCTGGCACCAGAGGTCATTTTCTAAATATCCCTGCCAATCTGTAGGTTTTCTTAATAATAATTACTATTATTTATAAGCTGCCACCTGACTAGGTTGCCCAGAGAGCCACGTTTTAAGCATTTTAAATCATCAACAACAAAAATATTACCCAGGATTTTAACTTAATTTATATCTACTGCTTTTTGTATTTTTACTGTTGCTACAATAACTGCTTTTGTTTCTGATTTTCCTTTACCTGTTTTATATTTGTTTTATGCTTCTCTTTTGTAGGCTACCTTGGAAATCTAGATTAATAAAATTATGTTTAAATAATAATAAAATGATTAGATGTGGTGCCCTTGTTGTGTAAAATCCTATTATGACACTGTTTGCTTAATTGCTTGATTTTTTCATTTTGCCCAACTTTCATTTTCAAACTAGTTTACAACATCAAGTTGCTAATATAATAAAATGATTACCAGAACAGACCAAGCAGTAATAGGATAAAACTTGCAGCCCCAAACTCAATAAAAAAGTCACGCCATAACAACAATAATGTTTTTATTTGTCTCCAGATGGAGATGGATGGTTAGGACTACATGAGCCTTCTGGAAGAAGATAATAATCTATAACACTGGCACAATTCCCAGGAAAGCCCTCCTCCTGGTAGACACTCACCTTGCATCCAACAAGTTGATGACTCCTTGAGCAGGCCCTTGTGGACAGATCTTAAAGCACTGGGAGGAGCATGTTCATAGAATCATAGAATTGCAGAATTGGAAGGTCTTCTGAGGGTCATCTAACCGGCTACAACGCAGGAATCTCAGCTAAATCATCCATGACAGATGGCCATCCAACCTCTGCTTAAAAAGCTTCACGGGAGGAGAGTCCATAGCCTCCCGAGGGAGCTTGTTCCACTGCTGAGCAGTTCTTACTGTCAGAAAGTTCTTTCTGTGTTTTTTGTCAGAATCTTGTAACTTGAATCCATTGGTGCAGGTCCTACCCTCCAGAGCAGGAGAAAAGGAGCATCCTCCGCTTCCATGTGACACCCCTTTAGCTATAATATATAACCCCTGTTATATATTAAAGCATACAGTGGTGCCCCGCAAGACGAACGCCTCGCAAGATGGAAAACCCGCTAGACGAAAGGGTTTTCCGTTTTGGAGGCGCTTCGCAAAACGAATTTCCCTATGGGCTTGCTTCACAAGACGAAAATGTCTTGCGAGTTCCTGCGGGGGTTTTTTCCTCCCCACCCTCTTTTTCTAAGCCGCTAAGCCGCTTATCAGCTGATCCGAAAAGCCGCTAAGCGCCGCTAAGCCGCTAATAGCGCTAATCCGCTAAGCCATCAATGGGCTTGCTTCGCAAGACGAAAAAACCGCTAGACGAAGAGAATCGCGGAATGGATTCTTTTCGTCTTGCGAGGCACCACTGTAATCCAAGATACTCCAAAGCCTCTTTGATCTCCTTGGAGGAAAGAAGAGTTATATATGTAATAAATTGTTAAGTGTAGTAGAAGAAAGTAGTCACCTTTATCCTCTGAATGTTGTTTTCATTGTTGTCTTTAAAGTTTGATAATGTTTATCTTAGACATTATGTTATGCTGTTTTATTTATGCCTGTACCCATCCCTGGGTCCACTTGGTGAAGGGCAGGTTATAAATATTGTAAATAAATAAAATTAAATAAAGTGTATCATGCTCCCTTTTGGTCCATATTTGTCAAAAGCTGATTGGCAGTCTTTTGAAGTCCAGAGTAAAAAAGCACCCCATTTGTAAGATTCAGTTCATTTTCTTGTGCTATTATTTTTGTCCTGGGTGTTTTCCATTTTGCCAAACTAAAATAGTAAATTGTAAGTGGTTTAAATTCACTGAGATTGTTGCATACAGGTGGCAACAAATGGAGAGAACTATCTTATAAGTGGACTTCTGTGTATTGTCTGCAATGAACAGTGACTCCGGGGTGACCCCGGTCTTTAAGCAGAGGCTTGACAACCATATGTCAGGAGTGCTCTGATGGTGTTTCCTGCTTGGCAGGGGGTTGGACTCGATGGCCCTTGTGGTCTCTTCCAACTCTATGATTCTATGATTCTATGATTCTAACTGTTTCCTTGGAAGGAGGTTCCATTTCTGGAGCCTTTTCAAGTGCAGTTCTGCAAAAAGCGGCTTTAAATAGTTTTGCTGTGTGCTCCCTATCATGGACAAGGAAGCAAGTACATGCTACTTATTTGTTCCCCCTTGAGTAGACAGAATCTAACATGAATGCTGGAGATTGTGAGCCTCCTATTTAGGAAGTAGCACTTAACCTCTTCTTCAGCTTTTCTCCGAGTTGTTAGGTCTCCTCTTGAATAAGGGCAATGCTCAGTACTTGATCTTACAAAATTTGGGCAAGGCAACTTCTGCAGTCAGCTGGAAAGAAGGACATTTGCTCCTCTAAGACTGGATTGTGTTTATTCCAAACATTTTTAAAATTTATTTTTTTAAATCCCATTTGGACGTCTGAGATATATTAAAGCCCACACAGTCTCTGACAGTGGTGAAATATTGCTTGCTACTGAAACATGGACAACAGATTTGGGTTTGTTTTTTCTTTCTCATGTGAGAATTTTATTCTCAATTGTTCTGGTTTAGGGATGGCAGATGAATGCAGAATTGGGAGAATATTGAGGTCAGAGCTGCCAATTAACCTCTTGATTTCAGTTGCTGATTACTCAATTAATCAAGGGGCTAGAGTCAGCCAGGAAAAGGCATCAGATGCACAGATGCAATCCCAGGAAGCGACTGGCTTGTTGTGTTTGGCTGAGATGTGTGTGAATTTACACTGGTCTGCAAGTGGGAGAAATGCATAAAGGACGATGTTCACTCCAGGGGACATCCATAAAACATTTCCCAAAGGAACACAAGATGAAGAAGAGAAGAAAGTTTTGACAATTTACGGCAAAGGATGGGTGAGGCAATTAGTCAGCCTGTAATTGCTTCTGCAGCACAGCTGGGTTTAATGTGTGTTTACTAGGTGACCATAAGACTGCCCTTCTCAAACTTTTTGAACTTGCTACACCTGTGATACCATCTCTTTTATATCCTGCAAGCCCTTCCTCAGATGCTCTTCTTTTGTGGAGACTTACTGTAACTAGACCCAAATATACGTAACTGAAACATTATATATATATATTTCTTCCCTTGCTTGTTTCCCCTGATTACTCTGCTCTCCAATCAGATTTTAAATGGTAAGCTCCTTGCGACAGGGTCCTGTCCTCTTGAATACTTAAAGTGCCATGCTTATTGGTGCTGCTGTATAATTAATGATAAAGAGCAGTCCTAGTAGTGATACAATAGTGAAACAGAATTTGGAAGCCCAAATCACCCCTTGGATGCCTACAGATGTTCAGGTTTAACTTGAGTGGCCTTTGCATACCTCAATCTGGCTGAAATCACCATGTGGCCAAAGAGAGAAAGCAGGAGGAGAGGCAGGAGGTTTCAAAGAATAAATGTCTCTGTTTGTTTTCTCTGGAAATGTGTATCTCTTTGCTCACCCTGGACTGTTCTGTTGATAAAACAAGCTGACGTAGGCGGCATCTCTGACATGTATTTAACTAAGACCGTCTCTGTAATTAATGGGGGGATAAATTGTGGTTTAATTACTCAGAAAGCACCTTGGGTGAAAGATTCATGGTAATTGTTGTGTATCCTCTTGAAGGATTCACAACACGGGCAGCAAACATGGTAGCAATAAAATACTGGTTGAGTGGCAGCCAGTTCTGTGGAGTTTTCCTTAGCAGGATTCTGCCACTGGAGAGGGAACGTGAGCTGCTGTCCTCTAGGGCTGGATTTCATTTGTCTTTGGAACGCACACAAATTCCCTCTCCCCCATCTCCTGCACTACTTCCACATCTTGCAGCACTCGCTAACTTTGTGATTTCCCAGGCTAATAAAACAATGCAGATCAATACACACTGGATTAAGGTGGCAGCAAGTTGTTAAATCCATGCTGGAAAATATCAGATGGAAGTCATTACCACTTGCCTCCCAATTAACATTTGGACCCATATTGGCTTGTTCTGCATGATACGTTGCCAACCCTGAAATCCTCACTCTGGTTTTATCCGTGGCTAGTTTCATGAGCAACTTAAAGAAACATGAGATAGCATGACCATTCAGGTTCATAGCATTTATAACCAGGCTTGAGGCTGCCAATTACCGGTAGTTTCTGGTTTTGACTTACAAAGACCGAAATGGCCCAGGACCACAGTATCTCAGTGACTTCCTCTCCCTATATGAACCGACCCATACGCAGTAAGCATCATCCGGGGCCCTTCTTCATGTGTCTCCTCCATGAGAGGTCCCTCTTGTGAAATGCTCTCCCCAGGAGTGTTTCTTACATATCTTTAGACACCAGGCAAAACCATTCCTCTTCTCCCAGGCCTTCAGCTAATTAAACAATTTATTGTCTTTTAAGCTTGGGGGGGGGGTTGTTTTTGTTCGTCACTATGTTATGTATTTTTGTTTTTATATTGTAAACCACCCTGTGATCCTCGGCAGCGTAGAGATGATGATGATGATGATGATGATGATGATGATGCTTCTATGAATAAATAAATGTTTAGCTTGCATGGCTTTCCATGCCAGTGAGGGCAGAGGATTTGGTTTCCCCCTTCTTCTCTACTGGATTTCCCTGACAGCTACATTTCAGCATATGCATCTGTTTTTATCTGCCAGACCTAGATTGAGAACTGTCATGCAGCAGCTGAGGTCTTGTTCTGGAAAAACAGACGGGGGTCACATGGGCTAAAAGCAGAAGGCATGATCCCCAGTGGCCTGGTGTTGTATTAGGAAAATGAAAACTAAGGACCCCAGATCAGAGGCACAGCCTGAAGACAGGTTGAGTGTTGGCCACTGGCTTTGGCTGATGAGAACCAAAGGGACAGAGGCAGGGATGGAGGTCAGATACCAGATACGGGTGAAATCATCTGTGCTTTTGTTCCATTAAACGGGTTGCTGAGGCTGAAAAACATAGCTTGGAGCTGGAGTTTTCTACAGTTTGCCAGGCCCCTGTTGGTCCCAAGTCACATGGGTCTGGCTGGACAAACTGCTTCAGGGTCAGTTCTGGCCGCATGTGGGTGGCAAAGCAGCATAGCACAGATCAGGCCAGTAGTGCCCTCCAACTGAGAGCTGTCCTAGTGGTGTAAGGATAGAAAGCAGCTGGGATTTGCTGCCTAAGACTCTGGTGTCTTCAGAAACTCTGCATGGAAGCTAGCTCTCTTTTCAGGTTGGGCTTTCTGTTCTTTTACTGCTTTGGTTACCCCTCTTCTACCTTGTCTTTCTTTAAACCTAAACCCCCATGGAAGAAAGATACAGAACTTACAAGCATAACTGTCTCCTCTTTTCCAGAACTAAAGAAACAAATGGAGAGTGCTGAACTGAAAAACCAGCGCTTAAAAGAGGTTTTCCGGGCAAAGATCCAGGAGTTCCGCAAAGTGTGCTACAAGCTGACCGGCTACCAGATTGACATGACTACAGAGAACCAGTACCGGCTCACCTCGGTTTATGCTGAGCGCGGTGAAGACTGCTTGATCTTTAAGGCAAGTTTAATTTATACCCCAATGCATGTGAGGATGCTGTGTGCAAACATAAGCATTATAGGGCCCTCTTACTCCACTTGGTAATTTATTTGCTGAGATGGTAGTAGCAAAGACAACTTTCTTGTTGAATTTCACAGATGAATTTCACAGACAACTCTGTTGTCAGGAAGTGGGTGCTGGAGCACTTCCGTGTCCGCAGGGGAATGCTTGCAACTGACTACAGCAAACTGACATTGGTGTAGACCTGGTAGGCTGCTCAAAAGGGTCTCTCTCGGGCATAGGAAGCTGCTTTTACTGAGTCAGACCGTAGGTCTATCTAGCCATACCGGCTGGAGCCATCATGTTGGGGGCGGAGAGGCTTCTCCTGTAAATTACAAATCTTATATCTTTGCATCTTTTTTATTGCGTCTTGGAAAAGGTCAGGATCTGAATGAGTTAAGCGTCTGCCAGCAATCCCAGGGGACCTGGTGCTGTGAGGTGGTGTGCCCTGATCCATGTGCGGGGGTGAGGATGTTTTTGGTGGAATCCCCATGGCAACTGTAACTTGTGCTCCAGTTGTTAAGGTTGTGTTGGGGGGTGTTGCATGCTGCCTTTTGCTCCTCCCCAGAAGCTGGGAGCATTTTGCTACTGAAGACTGAGAACAGTTGCCAGTCAGGATGGAGAAACTGAGTTTTGCATAATGTCAACTTATTCCCGTTGTTGTTGTTGTTGTTGTTGTTGTTGTTGTTGTCTTCTTCTTCTTCTTCTTCTTCTTCTTCTTCTTCTTCTTCTTCTTCTTCTTCTTCCTCCTCCTGCTGCTGCTGCTGCTGCTGCTGCTGCTGCTGCTGCAAAATTCAAACAAATTGCTAGTGTTAGTAAGGGGATCATTTCTGACCATTTCCCTTTAGCAAACAGTACCATGATTCTAATGCTTTGGGGTGTCACTTCTGTTATTTACTGAGCTAGCTGGCTGGGAGGAGTTTTTGGCCAAGCTGGAAATCAGAATATACATATAGGCAAAGTCTTGTTGAGGCATTTGTTATTGTCAGGGAATAGGCTACTCTCAAATCTTTCTCTTCACTTCCCCCAGAGATTATTTGTTATGGCATTACAGTGTTGATTCACAGCCTCTTCTTAAAGTCTCATTTTATGGCTCCTTTACTTTACAAATTTATAAATATTTCTGCAGACTTGGGTGTTGGTTTCTTGAGTAACTGTTATTGTCTTCCAGAAAACCTCCTTCGTGTGTTCATTTGTTCTCTCGCTCTCTGTAAGCAATAAGTAAGAGAACAATGGTGTTTTGTGGACATCGCTGTTGCGGATAATAAGCAATAGTAGTACTTACATTCTTTGCAAAGGGGGAAATGAGCTGCCGGTTTGGTTATATGGTTTCATCTTGGGAAACTGATATTAAAGGCATCATTTTGCTCCAGTAGCTTGTTTTCTTGCCTGCAGTACAGCTGCTTTGCCACAGCAGATATCTAAGCCAGGGCATTAGTGGCATCAGTTTTCTTAGCCATATCTGCACTCTGGGTTGATGCTACTTTTTGTAATATTTCCTATACAGTAAAAGGGATTTTGGAGCCTTTGTGTTCTTCTTATCATGGTGCTGAGGGCTTGTGGGCTTCTTCATTGTTAGCCTTCTGGTCTAAAGCCATGGAGCAATTATGTTAAAAATGAATTGCAAAATGCACCAAGCCATCTTGGCGTTGACTGGTGTGACTAAGCTATTTGATGCCAAGTTGAAACAGAACAGCAAGGGTGGGCAAGTTCTAGGCCAGTCCTCCAGTTACCCCAGTGGCACACAATTGACCCCTCGGCATTGACTGGCACCAGCTCTCTGCACTGCAACATTTGCTCCCTGCCCTGAAGTTCAAGAAGCAACATTCATGCAAGAGAGGTATAGAAAATTCGGTGTGTGGATTTTTGCAGAATGATAATCTGGGAATCCTTGATTTGAAGTGTACCTCACCCCCAAATCCCCCTGCTTACCCATTCAGAATGCAGAGGGGCTTTAATAATAATAATAATAATAAGAAGAAGAAGAAGAAGAAGAAGAAGAAGAAGATTAGATTTATACACCACTCTTCATTTAAAAGATATCAGGGTGGTTCACAAGATAAAAACACGAGATAAAAGCAGAAATAGTAAAAACAGAAACAACAAAAGAATAACAGCCCCCCTCCAAAAAGATATTTAAAAGGCTGTGCAGCATTATTATCCCAGCTACAAGTTCTATTCATTCATTCATTCGTTCATTTAAACATGCAGTATTTTATTTATCTTATTTATTTATTTATTAAATTTCTATACTGCCTGTTTCCGAGAATCACAGGGCTGTTTACAATATAAATACAAAACAAACAAACAGAACATCAAAACGGACAAAATTACTAGTTTTCAAAATACTGTATATCATGTTTTTAGTTTGCAGTTCCCAAGGGAGTTCTGTGTGGTCACGTTCTGACCACATTTTGCTTTACAAGGTTTGAGGCAGATCATTGCTAGAACCATTAACATGCTGCAGAGGGGAGAGAGAGAAAGTGCAGGCTGTCCAAAGGCAGCCAAGGCAATTTGTGACTGAGCAGGGATTTGAACGTTTGCTCCTTCTGCTGACGCCCAGCACTGCTGGCATCTGTGCTCCGCTGGGCTGTGACAGGCGGTGGGTGTTTCTGTGCATGTCATTAACTGGAAGCGTCTGAAAAGCAAGAAACGTTTGTGCTTATCTCACTTGTGTAATTTATGGAGCAGGTTCAGTGCAATTAGAACAAACAAGTCCTTTGGCACCTTGCAAATTTCCATGGCTCACCCATAAACTTTAGGGTGAGTTTCAGTTTATGCTGCTGCTGGCATTTAATTTTCATGGCTTTTCTGATGGACAGGCGCTCAAGAGGGGAAGCTCAATTTATGCCAGTTCTGTTCCTCTTAAACAGAATGAGTGCTGCCTCTTTCCACAGTGTGTCTGCAGCCTTGCAGCCACATCTCGTTCACCTTTATTTTAAAGTGTGTGGTTTCTCAGGCACGCTTGGTACCACTTTTGATTTGAGCAGTGTTATTTCAGTCATGGATTGTATTACAGGTAGACGAAACCCTTAGCCTTGGAGTAAATGAAGCCGAGAGAGTGAGGGCTGTTTTTGTTTTGAGGTGACACCGGAATACTGAAGATCCTTTTCTGTACATCCGCTGTTGCTGGAGACTTGTTTTGTTTTCTTCACTCAGTAAAGAAGTTGGGCTACATGTCACCCAAACACTGCTGCTGTAGTACATCCAGTCTCCTCTCTCACACACACTCACACATGCTCTTAGACTTGCTCGCACACACAGGCTCCGGTTTTGAGATGCTGCTCAGGATTTGAAATAAAATACCTCCTCCCTCATATTTCCCCACTTCAAAATATTGCCTTTTCCAGTGCCACTGATTTTTTAGCTTGTTCTGGACTCAGAGCATGATTTCCTGCTTCCCTTCTTACCCAGAAGTAACAGATTCCAGCCTTTCTGGATTTTTTAACCAGAAGGAAACAGAGAGAGCCCATTCCACAGAGTCCCATTCCACAGAGCTGACTCGGAAGGGTGCCATTGCCAATGAGAGCAAAAAGGCACAGAGAGAGCAAGAAGCAGGAACAAGGTTGCACTCTCCATTTCCTGCTGTCTCTACAAGTCACCCATTAGGATGACCAAGGCCAACGCAGTCCCATGGCCAGGCCTGAATCCAGATTGGAATGGGTCCAGATAACTCCCAACCCATTCTTTAGCAGGCTTTTCTTCCTTTGTCTGGTACTTTACAGGGCTAGTTCTGCTTTACTGCACCCTGCAGTCAAGGGAAGGTATGCTTCTTATACCTTCTTATACAGACAGCTTTCCAGGTCATGTGGCCAGCAGGACTAAACTGCTACTGGTGACGGAAACCAGAGCACACAGAAACGCCGTTTACCTTCCCACCGGAGCGGTACCTATTTATCTACTTGCACTGGTGTGCATTTGAACAGATGTGCTCTGCATACTGAAAGGTTCAGATGGCTTTTTAGAACCCCTGCTGGTGCATATACAGGGTAGGAACGTCTCTGTTTTATGGCGCTCTGTCTACTTTTTTAAAAAATTAAATGCAGTAGAAGTTCTCATCTAAACACTCCACCAGGATTTTAGATGCAGATGATTTTGTGGAAAGCAATATATTACAATTATCGGTCTTTTGGCAGCTATAGTCTATTACCGTTGCTGCTTCATTAAAGGTCTTAGTTGGTTGTACATATTCTTGCATTTATGTAACTGACTGTAATGTGCAAGCAGCTCAATGATGTATACAGAGACTGTGCTTATTTAGTTTTCCTTTCTCCCTCTGCCCCCAGTAGCTGAAGCTGTTCATTTCCTTATAATTCGACTGAGGACTTTCCAGTTCTTAGAACCACTTGCTAAATAAGAGGAGGGCTCCTAAGAATTTTACTGCCCCCAATGCCCCTCACCTCTATAGCCTAGTTGAAGCAATCAGTAGGATGAAGTGACAGAACAAGAAGCCGATATCAAGCTCATGCATCCCCTCCCTGATCCCTTTGCCATCCCAATGGGTTTTGTGGGAAGAGTTTACAGCCCTGAGCCCCAAATCCAACTCCCAATCTTGCAACTAGATGTAGCCTTCAGTTAGGGAATCAGGTTAATCAGGTAAAATTCATTTTTAATTTATCTCTGGTTAATTGTGCAACACATTTTTAAATTGCATATGTAAACTACAGGTGGCAGTTTGTTATTATGCCAGTCTATAAGAGACATTCACACACCATAGAATCATAGAATCATAGAGTTGGAAGAGACCACAAGGGCCATCGAGTCCAACCCCCTGCCAAGCAGGAAACACCATCAGAGCACTCCTGACATATGGTTGTCAAGCCTCTGCTTAAAGACCTCCAAAGAAGGAGACTCCACCACACTCCTTGGCAGCAAATTCCACTGTCAAACAGCTCTTACTGTCAGGAAGTTCTTCCTAATGTTTAGGTGGAATCTTCTTTCTTGTAGTTTGGAACCATTGCTCCGTGTCCGCTTCTCTGGAGCAGCAGAAAACAACCTTTCTCTCTCCTCTATGTGACATCCTTTTATATATTTGAACATGGCTATCATATCACCCCTTAACCTCCTCTTCTCCAGGCTAAACATGCCCAGCTCCCTTAGCCGTTCCTCATAAGGCATCATTTCCAGGCCTTTGACCATTTTGGTTGCCCTCCTCTGGACACGTTCCAGTTTGTCAGTGTCCTTCTTGAACTGTGGTGCCCAGAACTGGACACAGTACTCCAGGTGAGGTCTGACCAGAGCAGAATACAGTGGCACTATTACTTCCCTTGATCTAGATGCTATACTCCTATTGATGCAGCCCAGAATTGCATTGACTTTTTTAGCTGCCGCGTTGTTGGAGCCAGCCATCAAAAGTGGTTTAGCATAGCAAAGAAAGAAGACACAATGAGGCAGCGAGTATTTTCATAATACTGGAGGGCAGCTCCTTCCAGCCTTTCTCCTCCGGCAACTTTTTATTATCTCCTTTGTTCTCCCAGCCGCATGGCCGTTTTCCAAAGTCTCCTGTTACCTCATCCGGTCAAGGCTTGACACTCCCCTCTCCATATAAGGTAATCATTGCCCAGAGGAATGTCAGGGGGCACCCTGCAGTATTTACAAGCCTCTGCCTTGGCTTTATGACACCCACATGCCCTCTTTCTTTATTTTATTAATTAGAGTCATAAATGTCCGTTCCAATATGATTATATCGAGTGCGATAAGCGACTCTTGTGAAACCGGAAGCGGGCTGCGGACTGGAGAACCATGCAGTACATATAGAGATTAAGGAAGGAATACATTGAATACAGCAACACAAAATAATGCAAATAACTACTATAATGATCACTAAAATTAATAAATGTCGAAGCCAAATTCCATCCGGAAGCCAAGAATATAAGAATTCTGATTCCAAGCTGCATGGTAGGCTTCCTTTCTAATTTATAGCCATGCACTTGTGTCACTCCTATAGCACTGAGATTGGTCACTGTATGTTCCTGTAAGAGAACAAGAGCTATTAAAAGTGAATTTCAATGTATATTGGCAGTTTGGATATATGCCCCATGATTCTTTCCCCTCTCTAATTTGAAAACAAATGGGGGCAGGCTCATGGAGGGTCAATTGTACTGGAGGCCAGAAGTTTGGTTAGGTGATATAACATTTGTAAATTGAAAAGATCCATTAATAGGCACACCATGAAGCATTATGCCTGAGTGGCTGGCAAAAGGGGGCATGTGCATACATAACCAACATTTAGAAGCATGCAATAAACTAGTAAACTTAATCATATCTTGCACAAAAATATTATTCCTCCATATCTTATGATAATTTTCTCCCCTAATAGTCTTATTCAACAAAGCTGTTCTTATAGTTCGAGAGTGGCTGAGCCGTGGATGCTGTCAGCCAGAGTAGGATTCTGACGACTGCGGCTTGCCAGCTGATAAGGTGAAATATGGTGGTTTCAACTGGACTGGGTCGTCTGCTTCTCTTCCTTGTATAACGGTGCAGCAAAGGATGGTGAGGCAAATGATGAGGAAGGCAAACACTGCCAGATGCAGTTCGTGTGTAGCACCTCTAGGTGGCGCATGCGGAAAGGTTTTGATGCTTCATCCACAAAATGTTGACAAAGTGTAGGGGAGTTCCGCATGCTGTGAGACAGGACAACCCACTGATATCGCTGGGTGGGCTGCAAATTGTTATATACTGGCAATGTTCCTGTCTGCTGGGGCCAGTGGGGTGAAAGTGGTTCAATGTGGCCGAAAGTCAATTGTTCAGAAATAAGCTATTCAGAAACGAGATGGTGCCATTGCTGCGGATTTTTCTTTTGGTGGAGGCCACTCTACCCACACTGAGGTATCGGTGATCTTGGTTTGCCACGCTGGAAACGTTGTATCGGTGGCTACAGGCTGGTTTTTATTTTGCGCTGCCACCAGCAGATGAGCTGCTGTACCTACAGACTGACAAATGCGAAGCATGGCTGCTGTGTCTGTGGCAGGATTGTGTATTATCGGTTGTAACGCAACCTTACAATCCTCATTTGCATTTTCAAAGGCCAATTGTTTGATAATTATTTGTTTGGCTTCAGGATTTTCAATTTGTCTACTCACTGCTGTAATCAGCCTGTCCATAAAGGAAGAATATGATTCTCTAGGTTCTTGTCTGATTGAACCCCACCTAGACTGAATACTGGAGGGTCCGGGATTTTTCTCATTGCTTGTTGAGCAGCAAGAGCAGTATCCCTCAATAAGATCTGCAACAGTGTGGCTTGTACAGAGGCCTGAGCGAAGGGACCACGCCCCATCATGGCGTCCATCACATCTGCGAGGGTAAGATTAGGATTATTCCCTCTTGCTTGTTGCAGTAAAGCAGGAGCATAAGCACGACAGGCGATTTCCCATTCATGGGCAAACAATACACCAGCTGATGGGGGTAAAACTGTACGTGCCAAAAGCTTGATGTCATCTGGCACCAACAGCTGGGCTAATGTAGCTTCCAAAAGAGCTTGTGTAAATGGAGCTTGCAGTCCATTTGTCCTAACTGACAATTGCAGTTCTTTCAAGATTTTAAAGTCAAAAGGTTGGTGCTGGGCTTGAGTTCCTGCTGGAGCACCAGCAGGGGGCACAATAACAGGGAATGCCATGGTATCCTGTGATAAAGAACAGGCAAGTACTGCACGTTGAAAGGGGGTCGCTTGTTCTGCCGCTGAAAGAGCAGGGTCATTTCCAGCCAGACCACTGTATTTTTGCACGATTGGGTCCTCTGGTGAGGCACTGTAATCTGGAGGTTTGGGGTCTGGGGCTGCTGGCAAAACAAGTGCTGGAACACATGGCATAACAGCATGCTGAATTAAGGAAGCTGAAGGTTGTTTTGGCAATGCAGCCATGGAGATATTTTTTGGTGATAAAGAGCCCATAGCATAACAAATCTTGCACCATGCATTTAAAATTCGAACACCGAAACTGGGATGTCCATGAAAATGTGCTCCAATCTTATCCCATTGTGTTAGTTCCCATGTCCCCTCTGCTGGAAACCAAGGACAATGTTCATCGATGGCCAGAATGAGCTGTATCAAATCACCCTCAGGAACTTCCAATTTGTTGGAGGAGAGGAGAAATTGTAAGTCTCTTAAAAATTTCTGTTGCGGAGATGACAAGGAATTGCCCATATTTCTAAAATCAATATAAAAGGGATCGAACTCACCAGGGATCCTTAGATGAAATCAGCGCTGTGTAACCCTTTCTGGGCATGATGAGTCGATGATCGAGAAGCCTCTTACGGTTTCCTTTGAAGTTTGAAGTCAGCCTCAACTGCTTCCTTTAGCCTTTGAAGTCCGTCTCAACTGCTTTCTTTAGTCAGCCTCCTTTCTTTTAAGTTTTCCTCTTCTTTTAATTGAGCCTCACACGGGGCACCACTTGTTGGAGCCAGCCATCAAAAGTGGTTTAGCATAGCAAAGAAAGAAGACACAATGAGGCAACGAGTATTTTCATAATACTGGAGGGCAGCTCCTTCCAGCCTTTCTCCTCCGGCAACTTTTTATTATCTCCTTTGTTCTCCCAACCGCATGGCCGTTTTCCAAAGTCTCCTGTTACCTCATCCGGTCAAGGCTTGACACTCCCTTCTCCATATAAGGTAATCATTGCCCAGAGGAATGTCAGGGGGCACCCTGCAGTATTTACAAGCCTCTGCCTTGGCTTTATGACTCCCACACCGTGTCACACTGTTGGCTCATGTCAAGTTTGTGGTCAACCAAGACTCCTAGATCCTTTTCACATGTACTGCTCTCAAGCCAGGTGTCACCCATCTTGTATTTGTGCCTCTCATTTTTTTTGCCCAAGTGCAATACTTTATACATTTCTCCCTGTTAAAATTCATCTTGTTTGTTTTGGCCCTGTTCTCTAATCTGTCAAGGTCGTTTTGAAGTGTGATCCTGTCCTCTGGGGTGTTAACCACCCCTCCCAGTTTGGTGTCATCTGCAAATTTGATCAGGATGCCCTTGAGTCCATCATCCAAGTCGTTGATAAAAATGTTGAATAAGACCGGTCCCAAGACAGAACCCTGTGGCACCCCACTAGTCACTCTTCTCCAGGATGAAGAGGAACCATTGATGAGCACCCTTTGGGTTCGGTCAGTCAGCCAGTTACAAATCCACTGAGTGGTAGCATAGTCAAGACCACATTTTACCAGCTTCTTTACAAGAATATCATGGGGCACCTTGTCAAATGCCTTGCTGAAATCAAGGTAGGCTACATCCACCAGGCATATCTCTCTTTTTTTTGAGATGTCAGCTGCCGTAACATAGTCATGCACCATCTAAAACAGAAAGAGCATGCTTTTTGGCTTTTTGACGAACGGAAATATATACATTTTATAAATAAATGAAAGGAAGAGGACCCAAAATGCCTATAGGTTTTGCTGGATATTGGGTCCATGAGAAAGACTCCCAGAGTCACTGTCATCGTCTTCACCATCTTGCAACCTCCTTCTAGCCTTTAAGACCATGAGTCCTCTCTGTCCAGGACTTCACAGTGTCATCTGCAGGAACAAAGATGACAAGAAACATGATCAAAGGCTCCCCCTTCTAGCATTGCCTGTTTGGGAAAGTCTATGCTTTTTTTCTGAATGTGGTTCCTGTGTGATCCGCGCTCCTGCTGGACAGCTCCTTTCCAGATTTCAGACTCTGGCCTGCACAATTTGGTGGACCTGAATGGATGAACCAGTGAAATTGAAGCATGAATCATAGAGATTGTTTCTCTGCAGAAATCTGACAAGCCTTCCATGTGTGTTTTTAACAAGGACTAATTTATTTACTGACTCAACCTCGCAAAGAGAAACGTTCACAATTTTACAAATTGTGCTTATATTTTATTCAAAAGTGGCTTACAACAGCTTTCATTTTCTTATTGCTCATTTAGTATTGGAAATATTCCCCCCCTGCATATATCGGAGGAAGTTTCTGGGCGCTGGCTGCTCAGAATGTCAAAATGCAATAACTGGCACCCCTAACTGCATGGATACATACTGGCTTCTAGACCTAGCAAACAGGAATAACCTGTTCTTTTCAAGCAACAGAAAAGATCTCCAGTAAAAGCCAGTCTGTCAGGTTTCAGCGAGAAACACATGTCCAAAAGAAAACAGGGTTAAGTTCCAGAGCAGCAAACATATGGGGGGGAGGGAGCAGAGGTTAAGATCCAAGGCAACACTCGAGGAGAAGAGGCAGGATGCTCAAACTGACAAAGAAGTTATGAAGCTGTATAACAGGGGTTGCCAATCCATCACCCACGGTGCTGCCTCTGGGAAGTGCCCTGGACTTTGGGCATTCATCAAAAAATCAAATCTCTATCCCTCCTAGAAAGAAAGTTATGGCACAAAATGTGCAGGTAACTTTTTTTCAAACTTGTAGGTACTTGGAATGCTCATTGTTCCATACTAAAAAGTATTGGAGCTAATGCAGTTAGTGATTTTGATCTGATAGTGATTCATTGAGAAACAAGCCTCTAAGACTGATATTTTTAGAATAGGAAGGGTGGTTGTGTGGGAGGAAGCCACATCACTTGCAGTGCGTCTGCTGCTGCATCTGTAAAATAAAATCTTTATTAGTGTCCAGCCTGAATAGTTCCTGGTGTGATAAAACCAACAGCTTTGTCCCCGAAGCCTGCTAAACTAACAATGAGAGCAGACCTGGACATTTGATTTGCATTTGTTTTAAGGAGCTACTGAAGGGCATGAAGTCTTACGATCCAAACAGAGGCCAAATTGAAATACAATTTTAATCTGGATCACTGAGCCTGACTTCTTATGGGGGTTGGAGTTCTTAGTGTAAACCAGTAGTATTTAAAAACTGCAAAATTAACAGAGCACGGAAACTTCTTTGAGGCATTGGCAGATATTAATAATATGCATTAACTTGCATATTTATTGTGTGAGCCTGAAGGGAAAGCTTGTGATGGCACAGCCACGGTTGGTAGCAATAGATAGCGAGGCTCATTTTTCTCTTTCTTACGTACTTTACATGGCATCCCTGATGGTGCATATAAATTCAGCTTCCTTGTCATTTTTGCCCATATTTCCTGATCACTTTGTCTGATCCTAAACCCATTTGCACTTTTAAGGGAGTGTGGAATTCCTCATTCCTTGAGTCCAAGAGCTGGTTGGAACCCCAAGCATAATACTGCAGTGTCTAAAATTAGGTTATGTATCAGCCTGGTGTCCTCCAGCTGTTTTTTCTGTAACAACTCCCATCAGCCCATGCTGGTTGGGGTACCCAAACAGGCTGAGGTAGGGATGGACAAATCCATCAGTTTGAGTTGCTCATTATCCCAATTTTAAATTCAGGCTTCCACATAAGTTTTCGATTTAGAACAAAACAAAGCAAAAAGCTCCCATTGAAATTGGTTAGCATTGCCTTGTTCATTTCTCCTTATGTGCACCTGTTGATGTACACTTTCCCCTGATGTTTGTATGTTTGTATGCATTGCTTAGTTGAAGAACTGCATTGAAATTCTGGAAAAATATGAATTTAGGGCGGAGTCTCCATTTCAGATCTTGTACTACTGTTTTGAATTAGGTATGTTTGTAAATGTGAACTGTCCCCAATACCCCCTCCTCTCATCCCAAGGTTATTCCTCAAACCATTCAAAGCTGCTACTTCACAGTACTCTACATAAACCTGGCATTGCCTCATAGGAGGGCATTCTTAAAATCATCATAGGCCCTGTCATATCCACTTCTTTCCCCGATTTGCCACTTTGGTTTACCTTTGCTCAGTATGGAAAGGCTGAAATTAAGGAACAGCCATTTGCAGTGGAAACAGATGACGCCTTCATTTTCACCATTTCCACCACTGTGAAATTCACAACAATGGAGTCTGTCTTCACATTCCTAATAGCATATAAACAACAACAACAACAAAGACCTTTATGGCATTTTAAAGGTCAACAATTTGTCTTGGAATAAGTTTTCATGGACTAGAGTCTACTTAATCAGATGTGTGATCCTCAAATGGCAGGAATATACAAACATGGATATAAAGGAAAATATATATACACAAGGATCGAATAGCAATTAAATGCAAAAGGTACAGCCTGTGACGATTCAATTAAAGCTTGAATGTATGCATAAAACTGGATTTAGTAGCTGTCAAGCTCTGGAGAGCCAGAGGTTTGGATTATGGGCGCTGAGTAGTTAAAACAAAGTTGCTTGTATTAAACATTGAGAACCACAGCTGGGCAATACAGTATCTGATGATAAATATTTTGAGGTGTCTCTGGTCACACTGCCTTTATTCTTAAATATATTGATTTCTGGCCAGAGAAATGGGTGTGTTCCTTTTAGTCTGCTTCAGCATGTGTAGCAGGAAGCAGAAGTCGGATGCAGCAGTGCACTCTCAGAGGCCTTTAAAAGGAGCTAATAAAACCACTTGTTGTGGACTTGGATTTGGCTTGAGGACTTGGCTGGGACCTCAAGTAATGAACTACATAGGGCAGTATGTATGTAGGCCTTGGATCCCTCTGCAGGCATAGAAGGAAAAGACTTATGAAATGTTGGCCTCTGTGATTGGCAGACAATATATAGATGTAGTTGCAGCTATCAAGTGTGTGTGTGCGTGAGAGAGCGAGAGCGCATGTGCATATATGTGTCCATCTTTAAGCCCTGTGTTACCTAGAGGAACCTGAATGAAATGCCCCCTGGATAAATTTACCCAAGGTCTCATTTTTCAGATGTTCCTTTTGACAAAGTTATTTATTCCCTTATTAGAAAATATAATGGAAAATAAAATTAGGAGGTTAAAGTGGGAGACCAGAAGTAAAGTGCTGAGAATGTGTTTTAGTTTTATAAAGTTTTTAATATTTTCTTTAGGTGCAAAACTTGATCTGGACTTAGTAATGCAAGTCTCAGAGGGCTGGGAAAATAGATTGCAGCAAGGACCTGCTTGCCTGTCTAAGCAGTCTGACCTAAACTTTACATATTTTTATGCTCTCCGTACTTCTCCAAGCAGTGAGAAGTTCCAGGCGTGCAGCATTTCTCCTGTTTTGGTTTTCCTTTGGTTTCCTTGGGAGGAGGTCTTTGGAGCCTTGTGGCCTGTTGTAATATTTGAGTTCAGGTGGAGGCAAAGCTTAAATACTTCCACAGGCAGCCAAAACTACTGCTCCACATCAGATCTCCAGAAGTAGTCAGCACCCCAAAATGTTGCTAGCTTACAGAACCCCAAAACCTAGCTCTTTGTCTCTCTCCAAAACAGTGGTCTGCCCTTTTGCTCCCTATCACTGACATCTAGGGGATGGGAAAGGTTTGTTTTTGCCTATTCAGAAAGTTTTAAGTATGAGACCTGGCTTTCTAGAGAAATCACCTAACCATTGGCTCCTGTAGGAACACTTCATCTGACCATCAGAGGCTAGTCACATTCCTTTGTCAAGTCTAAGACTCTGGCCAGCCATTTCCCTATGACAGCTCACAGCGGTTCTCCTAATCATAGAAATTTGGTAGGAAACCTCACATTGGATTGAAGAGTAAAATCTTTGACTAATAGTTCTTGTAGTCTACAGTGTTTTGAGAACTCAGTAGACATTGGTTTAGTTCAGTCAGTGTTTTGGAGGATCCTCCCCCCCCCAAAAAAAATGTAGGCACTTGCATTCCTTTCCACAGTTGGCTTCCCTTTCTTTTCTTCCTATTTAGTGCTGACCATAGTTTGCCATGATATCCTAATCTGCAAATTACAACTAATAGGTGTTTCCCAGTAAGCTACAATCAAGGAGGGCAGGTACTAACTACATTTACCATAGTTTGCTGATTTAGGCATCATTGCAAACTGTGCTTAGCACCAAAGGGGTGTGTGTGTGGATTGTCTGAATTGCACCACTGTAAGATTTTGGCAAGGCGGTTTGTTTGCAACTTGCCTCAGAATAATAATTTAATAATAATAATTTATTACTTTTACCCCGCCCATCTGGCCGGGCCTCCCCAGCCACTCTGGGCAGCTTCCAACAGGGTATTAAAAACACAATAAAACATCAAACATTAAAAACTTCCCTAAACAGGGTTGCCGTCAGATGTCTTCTAAAAGTCAGATAGTTGTTTATTTTCTTGACATCTGTTGGGAGGGCGTTGAACAGGGTGGGCGCCACTACCAATAAGGCCCTCTGCCTGAGATAGACATGTTCCCATTCATGTATGTTGTATTAAACATAACTCTAGGTAGGAAGGAACCAGGAAGCACTGAAGAAATGGAGCTTAGCAACAGAGAACGTGAGTGATGAGGGGTGACCAGTCCCCCCATTGCTAGGCAGGGTGGTGTAGTTATAGGACATTCCAGTTCAACACTAAGAAGCAGTCACACTCATTCCTATCTCCTTGATGACTATACCAGCATATTCCTGTTTGCAGACACCTTAGTTGTTTTACATTTTTAGATAATGCTTGAAAAAATCAGGCATGCAGCTGAAATCAGAAGAAGGCACTATGGTCATTGAAGGAAGAGTGGGGTATCAGTGTGAGAAATGATTTTGCCCCCTGAAAGTTCAAGTGCATAGTTTTGGAGCTATTATTTGCAAGATTAGGGCCATGGTGCAGAGCATCTTGCAGCCTTCGTCCTTTTCTCTTCCCCTCCCTGCCTCTGTATTTGGCCAGGTGGCAGGGGCAGAGTTTAGGAGTGGCTGTGTTAAAGCTCGAGGTCTGGTGCTTGCACAACTAGTTATTTCTTTAGAGAGAGAGAGAGAGAGAGAGAGAGAGAGAGAGAGAGAGAACCCTTCAAACTGCATGTCCCCAGCTGGTTTTCTCTGACTGTGCTCATGTTTTGCCTCTTCCCACCCCCTGCTGCTCAGCGAGTCTCAAGTCGCATTTTTGATAGAGCGCTGTTCTCTCAGCAGCCGTCCCGCACCCTTGCACACACAATCAAAAATAACAATGGAGCTCATCGGTGGAACTGGCCAGGCGTGGAGAGATTGATTAGCGATTGCAGGCTTCTATTAAGTCCTCATTCTTGTTAATTACACATTATTTTATATTTATATTTCGTTTTCAATTTTCTTGTACTGTTTCCAAAGATTTAGTTTCTGCTCAGCTCCAGGAGGCACATGCCATTTGTGTGCGAGCGAAATGCCTTTCTGCCAAATGAGCTGCATCAGATTTTGCGGGAAAGGTCAGATGGGGGTGGGGGGGGGGAGTGAGAGGGTGCCTTAATCAGTTGCTCCCAAGCAGGATCCTGTCTGCCAAACATCCTGCTGTGGAGGAGGAGGTCAGAGTCCTGCATTTTGGCCCCCTCACTGCCTGCTTTGTTCAGTTGCTACCCAGGTCTTCATCTCCTCCAAGCCATTGTCTGCTTGATCTCCCGCTGCAGTTTCTGTCCTGATGCATGTCTTATGTTTGTTTCTTTTTCTTTTGCTAAACAATTTCCTTACCTCCTGGTGGAATCTTAAGTGGATTTTTTCCCCTTTTTAAATTAGTCTGATCTCCTAAAGAATAGCTTAATCTAAAAGAAAACCCAACAGAAAGATAATCCTTTTATCACAGAGCCCCAGAGGAATAAGAACTGAACAAGATATCTGTTCAGTGTTAACTTTAAAAAATAGGCATAAGACCTGCTTGCAACTCCAGTTATTTTGAAACTATCAAAACGTTGCCATAAGTTACTTTGGGGTGCAAGGAAAATTGACATGGGTGTCATTGTGATTGCTATAGAACTGGTGTTTTTTTGTTTTATTTGGTGGAGGATAATTCAGTTCTCTGGGGCTTTTTGCTTAGCTTGTGTTTCAAACCAAATACTTACCAGTTTTTTAAACGCACACACATCAGATAGGTTTATACAACCTATTACAATTTGAAATAATGGAGAACCCTTAACCACCATAAACTCTCATTTGTGCATAAATGTATTTTTTTTCTCTTCCCATGATGGTCTGGCAGCTGATAAAATAGAGTGGATAGTTGAAATAGCACTTTAAAAGAAAAACAATTCATTATTTTAAGGACAGAAATGCAGAATATGAGTCTGTTGCTTAAATAAATATATAGCAGCCTCTTTCTGTGAGCAGGTAGTCCATTTCATCTCACTGTAAAACAGGTGGGAAATCTGTGGGCCTTCAGTGGGTCTGGTGGGAGCTTCAATCCAACAACATTGCTGGTGGCTTCCCATACCTGCTGCAAATTTTCTCTTAAGTTTGAAATCAGAAGGTAATCTTTACCTGCAAAGAGACAAAACAGAGCAAGTCAGACAGAAGCACAGGCACTCTCATATAAAGTACCTATAATGGATGCTAGATAGTTTTAGAGTTTCTCAAGAAGCATCTTCTAGGAGCCTCCCTCTTCACAGATCCATCCCTGTATGCTTTCAGCAATTGCCTGCAAATGCTGCAATTTTCCTGTTTGCAAGTAGAAACTCTAGTCGTGATCCACCTTGACTAAAGGCCTTCTGCTGCTTTGTCCAGCATCTGTCTCTCTCATCCCTGCCATCATAGTAATTAGCCTAATTATAAGCCTGCTGCTGCTCTTCCCAAGTCAGGGCTTTTGTTCCCCTTCAACTCTTTTTTTCCATTCTCATTAAAACATCATTATTTAATTTGAATTGGCTGCTGTAGAGAGAAGGAGCCATTCTTATTGAAGATTGTGGCAGATGGCCCTTACACTCTTGTCAGGGATGGGAAGGGGAAGATGGCTACAGTATGTGCAGGCAGGCAAAGCAATTGGATCAGAGGTGAGGAAATGAGGGCCACTCGATGCCCCACTTGCTTTGCCCCAAGGAATTCCAAGAGCCCCATTCAAACTGAACCAGGAGGCTAATGCATCTATTTTGTAAGCATGCCAAAGAGGGCAAAACCTTCTTTCTTTGCTTACAGTTCAGGTGCCTCCTGAGATGTCAGGCTCAGCATGTAAGCAGCCTGGGAAGTCATAGAAATCTGGGTTGGTGGAGTCACCCTGGTGCCTGGTTGTGGGGAGATGATCTCATAGCCCTAGGAGCCTTTTAAGTCTGTAATGTAAGCCACAAGAAACAGCATAGCGTAGAACCAAAGGATCCAGGTTATTAACGCTGATGGTTTCCAACAGTTATACACTTTTAAATGCTGCTGCAGTGCATGTTCTCCTTTGATTTCAAGTTGTCACTTCTTTATTGGGAGCCAGTGAATGGTGAGGATGTTTGGAAGCACATCACAGAGTTTTATCAGTCTGAGCTTGCTTGTACTGCATTTTCATGATCCACGCCTTGACCAAGTGGGGTGGGGAGGGAAGGGCTTAGTCACAATGCACCATTGATCCATGTATAATGTGCCATATCATTGCAGGGTATGGATTTGCAAATCCTCGTATCTTTGGTGGGAAGCTGCATATATATTACATGCGCTCAGAAGGCAGATGCCAAAGAGAAAAGCTTTCATCAGAACTTGAGCACATGGGGTTGCTTGCTCTAAAAAAGATTTTACTGGCTGATGTTTGGAAAGGAATCTCTTCCCCCACCAGTCTTTCTAATGCTTTGTTACTTGTAATGGGGTTTGGGGTTGCTTGTGCGTAAGCCGCAAACTGCTCCAAGCTGAGTAGTTTGGTCAAACTTTCCCTGGCTGGACAGCTCTTACTCCGTGGCTGTCTCAATCACTGGCAGAATCCGTCATTGGACGTTTCCTGAACTTTTTCCAACATAAAAGCTCTTTGACACCAAGTCTCCGCCTAGCCTCCCTGCGCGTAAGCTTTCTGCGCAGAGTGGGCGTCCCAAGCGGAGGTTCTGTGCTCTCCCCGCTGGTCTCGCTGGAACAATCTCGGAGCCCTCCCTCCGAAGCTCCCTCAACCTCCCCTTTCTTCCTGGCGTCACGCCTAGCTCCTTCGCCAGTGGAAGCTCCCCCTCTCTCCTTGCTGGTTCCCTCTCCAGCATCATTGGGGAGCCTTCCCTCCACCCTTGGCTCTGATGGCAGTTCCCTGACATTACTGAAAGAATGTTAATAAATCACAGAGGTGGCGCCTCCCAGTTAAAAGGAGCTTGCTTCAAAGCAAGATAAATACTACAACAACAACAACAATAACAACAACAACAACAACAAATTCTAGGAATAATGCAATGAATGCAATGCAAAGAATGCAACCTCATGTAAATGGAAATCTTTTTGGATGGTCTTCATGGTCTTCATTGTGAAATTGTATAGGGAAATCAGACCAAAGGAGTGGACACACACATGGAGGATAAAGCTATCAGTGGCTACTACCATGTTACCAGATTTTTTCCATGAATCCGGGGACACTTTCCAACTTCAATGGATTTTGTATGGGGGCTGATTTGTAAATCCAAGGACTGTCCCCGGGAAACGGGGACATCTGGTAACCTTATACTAGCCACAGTATTTATGTACTAGCTCTGAATGTCACTTGCTGGGAAACACAAGTGGAGAAAGTGATATTGCTGTCAGGTCCTGCTTATGGGCTTCCCATAGGAATGAGGCTGGTTGGGCATTTGGACTATCCAGCTGGGCTGCTCTTAGGTTTTTAAGACCAGCGGCAGAGCGTATGCCCCTGCTGCTCGGGGTGGGTGTGCCTCCGAGGGGGGTATTTCAGGGTAGGAGAGGGGTGGGGAAGCTGCTGCCCGCTCTCATCCTGCTCTTCTATGGATCTACAGATGAAGGGTGCTATAAGAATTTAATAAATTAAAAAATACGGTGTGAACTGCCCCAAGATATGCAAATTTAATAATATATAATAATAATGAATTAATAAACTTCGCCACTTATGGTGCTGGAGTTCAGGAATGGAGTTCTCTGGCTCTTTGGTCCTGTGCTCTGCTCTGAAACTGATCTTGAGAAGTAGCTTTCCCCAACCTGGTGCCCTTCAGATGTTGTTGGACTATGACTCCCATTGGTCCAATCCTGCCGCTGGTCAGGGATGAGCAGAGTTGCAGTCCAAAACATCTGGAAGGCACTGTTTTGGGAAATGTAAAAACTATATCTGATCTCAGCTAAGATAACAACCTGATAAATGTTTCCTCTTTTCTACATTGTGAACTGGGCAACTTTTCATCTCCTTTAAAAATAAAAAAGTTTTTGGTCCATAAAACATTTGTTGTTCACAGCATGACCCCAGCCATGCATCACGGTGTGGATGCAGATTCGTGCAATCAACATTTCTTTAATGGCACAATAACACAAAGCCCACACTGGGCTAAGGGAGCATGATGTATCTGCCTGTTGCCCTCTCTCGGAAAAAGGCAAGCAGACCTTGTCATTTCTTCTGTCGGAGAAGTATTTAATCATGTTGCAGTGGGAAAGGAAGAGGAGATGTCCTTGGGTTTTTTGGCAGGATAGTCAAATAAGTCCAACGATGCTACTCTTTGCTTAAATCCATTAGAGAGATGATAGTTTGATGCTGGGACAGAGAAAGACCTGATGAAAGGGCCACTTTGTAACAGAGAGAGATGAACAGAATGGAAACGGGGTAATAGACTGTGGTGGATCTATAATCTCTGAGGTCGCTGTAAGCAGTAAATTCCTAAATAGTGTCCTTTCAGCCTTAACCTATTTATTTGTAAAATGCTAAATTTAATTTTGCCTTACTCTGCAGGAAGGCAGCAGCCCAGGAACAAAATCATGGGCAAAGCCAGGAGGCTGTGCCAAGGCATTCATTTGAACATTTACATTTTCTCCTGCATCTTCCCCCGTGTTGCCCTTCTCTGAGTTAAGTCTTGGGAGAGCGCATATCTTTGGAATTACTTATCCGGGTGTGTGTGAGTAGATGTGTGTATCATGAGAATGAAGCATTGTCCTCACGTTTCAGCCTTCCCAACCTGGTGTTCTCCAGATGTTTGTGCACTCCAACTCCCATGCGCCTCATGCAGAATGGCCAACATTCAGGGATGAGGGAAGGTGCCTGGGTGCAGGGCACAGGTTGGGGAATTCTGTTGCAGGAGGCCTGTAAGTCGTGAGGGCTGCTTGTCTGCTGTCACTGCCATGAGGTGCTGAGCAGTGTCAGGCAATATAAAACAAGCAAAGCAGTGTGCCTATAGCGATGGAAGGCCAGGCTGACAGGGAGAAGAATGGGGGAGCCATTTCTTGGGGCCAGCTCTGGCTGCAGGATTCTTTAAAGCAGCAACTTAGCTTGGATGTAAAAGGTGCACAAATAAAAAACTTAATAGTCATACTACAGCCTGAATCAGATTGTAACCATGGTGCTGGGTGAGAGGGGGGGGATTTAACCCTTTCCTTGTATGTGTTTCTCCCCTCTCCCAAATAAGCTGCTTTTTGCCAAATATGCTAGTGTTTCAGGGTACCTGTATGTTTTGTCCCGCAAAGCAAATAGTAGAAATGGTTATAACTGAGAAACAGCATTGAGTGGTGGTAGGTAATTTTCTAGTAGGAGAATAGAACCTGCTGTTGACACTTGGCAGGAATATTGCTTTTGTTTGTAATTATGGTATATATTTTTGTGTTTTTAGATTGTAAACCACCCTTTGCTCTTTGGATGAAGGGTGGTATAGAAATTTAATAAATAAAGATACATCATAATCCTTGTTACACCGCAGAGAAATAAAATCAACGAAGATAACAACCCTCAGTAGACATGAGAAAACAGTGTTGCTCTCCATTCCCATATAAACTGTCACAGCATTTCACGAAGTCCTAAACGAAGGTCTTGTTGACCTGAATATCTGTGGTTTATGGGATTTGTGAACAAGAAGCTCTGGGACAGGATTTCCTTTTAGGCCAAGCACTCAACTTTGTGCAGTATTGGAGGCAATCAGGATTCTGTCTCTTGTAACCAAGTGGCAATAAGGGAGAAGCAGTAACTGCAGCAATGTAAGGTTAACACTGAGAAGCAGCCCACTCCTGCAAAGTTTTTTGCTCTGAGTTTAATCTTTGTGAGAGAAGACTGCACAAGCGAGCACCAAAATGGGTTACACTCCAGTGCCTGTGTACAACACCCCCTCTCTCCAACTACAAAATGGCAAATACAACTTGCTTGAACTCCTTATATACTGTAGGGATTGAAATTTTAATCACCGAATTGATTTTTCAGGAACCAGAGTGCAAATTTGTAGCAGTATTAATAATGAATATGGGGAATGAGAGGAGGGGAGAGGGGCAGGGAAATATGGTTTGGGGATCAGGCGTAAGATTTTCTTACTTCAAACTTGCAGCAAATGCCTACATTTAGAGTCTTCAGTGAAATCAGTGTATCCGTCTCACACCTTATTCCTTAAGTAATTGTTTCTCTCCAGGGTATTATTGGTTGTTCCTTCTCTTTCCACTGTCCCAAGCTTTCCTAGGCTGAATCAGGTGCCCTGCACCACCTCATGAATCTGGAATAGCTTGGTTGGTAGAGCATGAGATTCTTAACCTCAGGGTCCTGGGTTCAAGCCCCACACTGGGCAAAAGATTCCTGCATTCAGGGGTTGGACTAGCTGACCCTCATGGTCCCTTTCAACTACAATTCTATTATTCTATTTGGTCGCATTTGGCATATATTGTAATGTTTCTCTTGCGTAAGCACAGCCATATTCTGTGATGTCTCATTGGTTCTTGTGTGGTCCCCCCCCCCCCGCAATTCCCATCCCTTAGCAACAATATCTTGTATTACTGTTCATCCTACAACATCTAGATTTCCCTGAAGTGTTTATGACATTGCATTTCTTTATGGTGTCAACGGCTCATTGCCAGGAACACCATGTGTCTTTGATAAGCTTGAGCAGTCACATATGCCCTCCCAACTGTGCCTCAGGTTAAAAATGGGGAAAGGGTAGCCCCGGCATGGCCACAGCTTGTATCATGGTGGAACCAAACCTTGTCTGTTGCTTCAGGGCAATTGCAAAATACACATCTAATAACGTGGGTCGTATGTGCTGCAGGCATGTTTGATGGTCCGCCAACTTAAGAGAGACAAAAGTCATTACTTTGTCACACAATGCATGATTAACTTACAGAATTAATTGCCTGGAGATGCTGTGATGGTCAGTTGCTTAGCTAATAATGGGGGAATTAGATAAATTCCTCAAGGGAAGGTCTAGACACAGCCACAATAGTTAAATGATCTTCAATGGCTGCGTAGTTCAAAATACCAGCTGTGAGGGGAGCAACAGTGAGAGAGGGTTGTTTCCCCTAAGTCAGTGATGGCCAAACTTGGGTCTCCAGCTGTTTTGGGACTACAACTCCCATCATCCCTAGCTAACAGGATTAGTGGTCTGGGATGATGGGAATCAGCTGGAGGGCCAAGTTTGGCCATCACTGCCCTAAGTCCTTCTTGTGAGCTTCCTAGAAACATAAGGCTGCTCCTATGTTCTTACACAGTGGTTCCCATCAACACTATGAGGTCCAGAAGGGTCAGTCCCCAAAGTATTAGGATGGAAGTAGATGCCTTGCTAGGGCAGATCTCCTGGAGGCAGAGTCCATGGTAGGTTGGAAGTCATGAAGTCCAATTGTGGAGCTGCTGTAGAGACTTGTATGATCACTTAGATCATCTGGGGGAAATTTTACTCATTGCTCTGCACCCTACAGTAAATCACAAGGAGATGGCCCCAAAACGGGCATTTTCTGCCATTGTCCCTGCATTCTGGAATGTCCTTCCCACCACCATATGTGAAGCAGAGTTGATTTAGATCCTTTATAAAGCCTTACATATTTTGCCCATTCTTCCCTGGCCCATAAAAATGGCCCCTGTTATTACCAAATTTACGTCTCTGTGATACTCTGAGATTGTTTTTATGTTGCATTTTTTTGTATTCAGCTTAGAGATAACTATTCAGCGGTTTAGAAATGATTTTCAATAAATGAAAGAGGATTCTGGCAATCAGAAGCGCAGGCAAAAAGATAGTGTAGTGAGCGGACTGTGGTGGGATCAGTTAGAGGAGGAGCAGGCAAGATGATGGATGAAGTCACCTTGAGCATGCTTGGAGAGCCATGCAAGCGAGGCCAGAATTTGGCTACCTTCCCAGGCCTGGCAAGTATAAGCAGACCAGGTCAAGAGGAACCAATGAGCTGCTGTTGGTGGAGAGAGTGAGGGTAAAGCCATGCCGGGACATGGGAGGACAGTCCTGGTCCTTCTTCCTTTGCTCAGCAATCTCAAGAGACTTGTCACAAGCAGGACCAGCGTGCAGTGCAGGAGACTCCCAGTCTGTCTCCCTACAGTGGCCTCTGCGGCGGTGGCAGCAGCTATACGAAGGCTGTTTTTTCACCCACTGAATCCGGTTTGCAGAGGGCTAGTCTTGAACAGCAGCCAAGATTTCACTTCTTTCATCTTAACTGCTGGCTGCTTTTCTGACACTGAAGGTGTGAATTACTTTTTTTTTTTTAAGGGCGCTAAAAAGATGATATATTGGCAGATTAATTAGAAATTAAAATTTCCCCTTTTACCAAATCTTGTGAAATCAATGTAGGCAGGAAAGAACTGGGATTTCTCCTGTCAACGCTTTTGCAGGCAATTTGCCTGTGGACAGCTCTCTCATAAATTATGGATACTGTCACACTTTTCTGCAATGCATAGTCTGTGCAGGTGATCTTATTTTTCCAGGATTTATTAAAAAAATATATTCTGGTAAGCAAAAAAGGTAACGTTTGCCCATTCACTGCAGAATTACAAAGGGAGCAGTCCCATCAGCATGACGGAAAATTATTAACCCCGTCTCAAGCTGATGGAGTCTTTTCATACTAAAGTCCTCAAAAAACCCAAAACCCCTTCCCAAAAAAGTGTTGGGTTCTTCTTTCCTTCCATCTTCATATAATCCTACTAGCATGGAGTAAATGGGCCACCACAGATGGGATTGGCATGTTTTGTACTAGTCGGAGGTCTCTTGGCTGTTACACAGATGGCTGAACATGTGGTTCTGTCTAATAGACATTTGCCAGTGGCCAAAATGTAGGTCAGAACCAGGTGTGTGTCATTCAGTGCTGATGAGCACACAGTGGTGGAGAAAGCTACAAAAATTGATTGGAACTGCTTTAATCCACTCAGCTAAGTAACCTGCTTCTTTGTGCTGTTGCGTTCATGTTGAAAATGGGGATTTGGCTACTCAGTTAATTCTCCTTTCACTAAGGCCTTGCTCTCTCATACAGCCATAAGGAGGTAAACCACTGATGTAAAAATTAGGGTTTTGCTTTTGCTGCCCAACTCCCCATGGGACTCTGAGTCCCTTAAGTCCATGATCGGTCAGAGAAGAATGGATGGAGGCAGGATCCAGTGGAAAGCAAGGCAGATAGTTATTTTTCTGTGGCAGCAGAGTTCCCTCCCCTCCTTCCAAGGAGGGAGAGTCCCTGAACAAAAGTGTGCAGGAATCTTTAAAGACTTTTGACATTGCCCAACACCCTTAGCCAAATACCACCCCAAAATCATCATACATACATCATAGGAAATCCTGTCTGCCAGGATACCTCATAATGGTCACTGATTGCATTACCTGGGCACCTAGCCATTCTTTTGTGATGGTTAATACTTTTAGTTCCTGAGTCCAGGTCACAGGCTCAGCCTATTCATACACAAATATGCCCTTAAGGCAGGATTTGTAAGCAAAAAGACAATCGGAAGGCTTTCCCCATTTGCCTCCCTTACTGCAGTGGAATATTTGAGGTCATTGGGAGAGTCAAAATGGCTTCAGGATTGCTCTCCCATACTATTTCAGACACTATGAAAAGCTTCTCGCTTGGGCTGGGACTTTGCATGAGCAGCAGCGGTGTGTCTTTGTGTTCCTGGGCTCTGATACTTAGCCCGGTTCCTCCCTGTCAGGAACTGCTGGCCACTGCCCCATGTGCTTAGCTGTGGCACTGCAGCTTCTTAGGGAAATACCTTCCAGACTGACCCCACCCATGCTGGCCATTGGAAGGAGTATAAAAAAAGGGCTTCCTGTTTCAGTGGTACAAAGTCATTAGGAACAGTGCTACTTCCTGCTAGTTTGGCTGGCATCTTTCTATTCAGAGGTAAAATCCATTGCAGTGACTCACATCAGTCACAAGGCATTCTGAAAAGAGGAGGAGCCCTCCCCACCTCAAAGTGATATTGAATGTGGACCATTGGGGTGAGGGGTCTTGAGAAATGTTGTACACCTTGCTTGGTATGGCATGGCCCAATCACTGCTGCTACCACCTCTCCCCAGCAGTGGTCTTGCCGTTTTGGATGCTTGCGAATGCTTAGCTTTCAGCCATGTAAAAGTAATAGGAGATTCTGACATCCCTTGTTTTAATGGTGATGAGGGCAAATAATGAAAGGTGGGTGAAGGCAAGCTTAGAAATAGCTTGGTGTATGTTTCAGCTTGAGCTGTTTTCACAGCCTTGTGCTGTGGTAATTGAGGGACTGCAGTTAAGACCTACAAATATGTGCCAGAGGAGAAAAACCTTGCTTTACCTGCACATAATACTCAGACGTTTGCAAAGGCTGCTTCCATCAGTATCAGGAGAAAAGATACTATATACGCTGAAGGCAAGAGATGCTCCTGTAAAGGAAATGAGACTCTTATTGGCAGTTTTGCAAGATTGTGAGAAGTGCAGATAGCATCTGAATGCCAAGGACTTAGCCTGAATTTTATTTTCTAATGCAGGTTTCAAACTGGATCCTAGGGAAACCTGGGATTTCTCAGAGGTTTACCAGGTATTTTTCAGTAAGAAGAGCAGTAACAGCAGATAAGCTTCCATGAAAGACAGGTTCCTAACCCACGACTACTGATCTTCCCTCATGGGAAATGAGGGGAGCATTGGAGAGTTCCAGGCCATATTCTCAGTTTGCTCAGGGAAGTAGTGGCCAATGCAAATTATATGTACACCTTGGAAGATGCCACCCTGTAGGATCCCCTGCAACAGAAAAAGGGGAAAGGTCCATTGGCAGACAAGTTGACACAGACAGGTAGAAACTCTGGAAATTACAGCTTTAATCAAATGCCTTTCATGGACAATGTTTGTCTTGGCATTCTTGGGGGCTTGGAGTGGATATGTGGGCAAACAGTCCCCAGAGAGCCTTGTAAAGGTGAATGTCTCTTGCTTTTGTTGTTTACACTCCCTCCTCTTGCATTGCTTAGCCCTGTCTAAGAGCCATTCATTGGAACTGAAGAAACAAACAACTCAAAAATTGTGACACCTACCTGACCACTGGCTCAAGTATCTAGGGAGATGGTGCCATATTGCAATGGAAACTCAACAGCTGAAACCTTGACTTCTTTTCCAGGTGTGCTCTTCAATGTCATTATATTTTTTAAGATGTACTGGTCACAGCTGACAGGACTTGGTATTTCTGCAAATGATAAGTTGTGATAAGAAGACATCCTTTAGTAAGGCATCCCTGCTTAAAATGTTTGTGCTTCCCGAGGAAGACATGAGGTGGTTGAGGCAGAGAACTAGACCTTGCTAAAGTGATAACTCAAGAGTAAATTAGACCAGCTATAATGATAACCAAGGATCTTTAGGCTCAAGCCTAGAAGCTGCTAGTTTGAAGGGTCAGAGGTGAGAGTATAGTCCAGGTGAAGCTGAAGTCAAAAAATGAGAATATTTAGAGGCGGATGCTCAGTCAGAATCATGCAGTTGGTGAAATTCTGATAGATGGCCAACAGTCCAGGGAAGGAGAGACAAAGGACAGTCATCTAAATGACTTCAAGTTGCTTAGATTCAGAAGCTAAGTTTGAAGCACCAGTTATGAGGCCTGTTAGTTCCCCAGATTGCTTGGTCTGGCTGGGACGATTATTATCTTAGCGATACCGAAGTGCAGAGGTAGAAAGCAACATCCTTCCTCCTGCTCATTCCAGGCATTGCCAACCTCCACCCAGATGCAGCTCAAGCCCAGCAACTGAATTCTGGGACTGTGGACAGGGATGAAACTCCCTCCCAGCCTAGATACTGCTGCACACTGCCCCAACATGCATTCGGAGCTAGGATTTGTCTCCCTGCCATTTGCTCCTTCAAATAGCTCAGTACCTCTAGCCTAGAAATAGACTTACATCTCTATGCGCAGAGTTGTGCATGATGAATATTCACTCCATCACCTCTTTTTGTTTTCTCCACTGGGAAAGCTCTTGGGTAATGGCAGAGATCCTCCAGCAGCTGCAGCCTTTCTTCCATCTGCAGACAGTTCAAAGCTATAATGATGGCGAGCCTGTAGCTGATAAGGAGAATATTCTCCATTTAGGCTTGGCTTGCACAGAGTAAATTGAAGGGGAAAATGATTAAATTTCTCTGTAGTTCCGTAGTGGTGGTGGTGGTGAGAAATTGCCCATCATTTGCCTTCTGTATTTTAGATGCATCACAACAAGATTAATGTTCAATCTCGGAACCCCTTCATGTTTTAGAGAGGCCTTATTATCTGCTCTCCTTGCTGTTCCTTTTAATTCATTTTTGAGAACGTATTCTCCACTGTGAATTCTGTTGCCCTTTGGTCCTGAGCAGGTCTGCTTACAGTACTTGGAGAATCATGAGCTGGAGTTCTCCTGTTAATATTATTTCTCTTTATGTTTACATTCTGTCACTTATACTGAGGTGTTTTGCATGTCAGATGGCTTTAAAAGAGGAATCAACAAATCCATGGAGGATAGGGCTATGTTTCAGCTCTAGTGTCAAAGGCAATATGTCTCTGATTACCAGTGGCTAGGAATCACAAGTGGGGAAAGTACTATTGTGTTCATGTTCTGCATGTTCTTGTTGGTCAGTGTGAGAACACAATGCTGAACTAGGTTGGCCTTTTGCCTAATCCAACAGAGCTTTTATTATGTTCTTATTACAACATCCTTATGCAATGCTGGATTTCAAGCATCCTGGTACCATATCCCCTCAGATTTCAGTGGATTCCTGATTTCTTGAGGTAGAAATTTAAAGAGTGAAGTGTTGGGCATGGACTCTTGGGTGACCTAACTATGCCAGCTCCAGGAAGTTGGAAGACTTTAAGTATTCTTTCCTTAGGTTGTAAATTCAGAGCTGGGAATTCAGTTCAGATTTTTTTAAAAAAATCTCTTTCTGTTGACATCTCTTTTTAGGAACAACGCAATTCAATGTGTTAAGAATGTAGAAGTCCTGTTAGGTAGGATTTTGGAAAGGTGGTGAAGATCTTTGTAACAGAAAAGACAGCTAGGAAGTAATAAGATCAACAGTAATACAGCACAGGGTGTTAAATATGGAGTTAGCAGTCTAAATCTTGCCTCAGGGATTTCCCTGAAAATGGCAATACCGCTTAGCGGAATTAACAATGGCTGCAATATAGCAATCATGCCTTTGTCTCTTCTCACTTTCCATTGACAAGTTCCAGGTTTATTGCTCTCCTAGGGAACCCTGAACACTTGATTAACTTTACTCACTAGTTCATGACACAGTGAGCTGAACCTGCCACTCTAATTATCAACTATCATTAATCTACCCCTTTCCTACTCCATCCTCATTCATTCTGGAAGCATCAAGCAACTATAGATTTTTAAGGCAATGTAAAGCCAATGTTTTCTTCCTCGAGTTTCAGATGTCCAAGATTGTGAGCTTCTGCATTACACAAGGAAGTATCGTTTTGCAGTAGATTTAAAGTCTGTTATGCTAGAAAGCAAGCCACATTTTTGCAAATACGTGGCCTTGAGGAGGAGCCCAAACCAGCAGAAATGTTATCCAAGTGGGAATGGGAGCGGGAGCCCATTTCAGTCTGGGTTCAGGCCTGATTTTAGGACTGAATCAGGCTTTAAACGTATGACTTCTCTGTAGCTGGAATCTAGACTACAGAACACAGGTAAGAGTCACACTTTCTGGGCATGTCCAGTTTTGCCTTTCCATCTGCCCACCTGTGGCACGTAGCCCATGGAAGGTTTCTATGAGGCCCTCAGTTTGGAAAAGGTCCCTCACCCCTGGTTAAGAGCCCTGGTTCAAATCTTAGCTGAGTCACAAAGTCACTGTGGCCTTAGATAGGTTGCTGTTCATCACTCCAATAAAAGGATTGCCACACTGACCCATCTTACAGGGCTTTGGTAGGGATACTGTATGTGAAGCACTTTGAAGACGGCAAACAAACTAAATGCTAGTTGTTATTACCAAGAGAAAGTTGAAGAAGGCACTGAACAGAGGAGAATTCAGATAACAGTCCTGCCTCCAATGTTAGCTCTGCTGTATCTGAATGCTTGTTGAACTTCATGGGCTAAACTTCCATATATTATGCAAAATTCACCCTTCTTACCTTCCCCACAGGTAGGTTATGAGCCTCAGTAATTGTAAAGGGTTTCAGACATGAAAGTTGTTCTCAAAGTACTAAGTGCTGTTACCAGCAAGTTAAGCTGCATTTCCCCCCACAGATAACAAAGAGCTCTAATATTTGTTTTATATGCAAATCTAGAGGCAGCCTTAATTAGTGATACCTCACCTTTATAATCACATTTTCTCTGTGATTTTGCTAACACTTGCTCAAAGAATGTAATTTTTAGCCACTGTAATTAAACATTTGTGAGTGTTTGTACTTGATGGTGTTTCTGCAGGAAATATGGTGAAGGCAAGAGAGGGACTCCTGGAATCCTGCCTTTCTCTTTGATTGCCTGAGTATACCATTCTAGAATATAGTATGTAATCCTGCACAAAATTAGGTTTGTTTAACGCTTCTCATGGAATTGGACTCTAAATGTGATTTTTTTGAAAAATCTGGCCACTTCTGGATTTACAGAAGGCCCTCTTAATATAAATCCCGTGGGCGGGGCTCTGTATATACTTGGGGATCACCAGGGCTGTCCCAGTGAAATTATGGGGGCAGAAGCCTCTGCTGTGTGAATATCTTGGAGAAAAAGCTTCTCCCTTTCCTCTTGGTAGGAGGCCACAGACGCAGCTTAGCAGATGGCTGGTGATTGGGATCAAGAGCCCACCAATCTCCTCTGACTGCTTGCTGCAGAGACATCTTTGTCAAAGGGGAGGGAATTCAGAGGAATGCTGGACAGTAAAAATATAAATGGGAGAAACTGGATCAGTCAGATCTCGATCATTTATTGTGCCATTCTGGTGCTGCTCAGCCTGTGATGATAAGACACCAGAAGAGGTTGTACAGCAGAAAAGTTTTAATTTCCTTTGGCAGAGAAATGTATTGGCCTGCACTTGGCTAAAAGGTCTTGTGGCAGCAGCAGTTACTAGTCAAAGGTGGCCTGCTGCTCCTCATGACACTATGCATGTTACACACAGGACTCTGTATGTTGCTTCAATCCACTGGGAGGGAGGGGGCTTCAGTCCCTTTCCTCCTTGGATACAGATCCCTGCCCTCTTAAGCTCTTCTGGTCACCAAACCCAGTGAGCAATGAAATTCCCCATTTTCTGGAAGTGTTTTTCTGAGTGCTAGAGGCAATTAAGGAAAATGTGTGCCAACATTGACACACATTTTTAGGAATTGTGTGGGGGTTTTCTAATGGATTCAAATGCCCAAAGCCCTAGACAGTAGCTGCCAATCAGAACAGACAATACTGGGCCTTATGGACAAATAGTGTGACCTGGTATGAGTCAGCTTCCTATGTCAAGCTCTGTGTTAATATAGAGAAAAACACAGCTCTTTATGGCAAACCCCTATATGCCTATTGCACTTAATACAGAGACTTGAGTACATGGTGGAAAGGAGCTTCTTGCATGAGAAATGAACAGAGTACTGTATCTCTTGTGATGTCCTGCATCAAGAAGTCTCCATTGCCATCCTCTGCTAACAGAACCGTTTCATTGGAAATGCTGGGGTCCAACCTGGGACCTTCTGTGTGGAAAGCCCGTGTTGGACTCTTGAGCTGTGCTTCTGGCCTGTTCTCAGCAATAGAGTAGGAAAGGTCATGTGGGAAGAGTAAACCACCATGTGTTTATTTATTATATACCGTATTTTTCCGTGTACAATACAATGTTTTTTTCCTTATACTGTGGTGCCTCGCAAGACGAAAAGAAGCCGTTCCGCGATTCTCTTCGTTTAGCGGTTTTTTCGTCTTGCGAAGCAAGCCCATTGACGGATTAGCGGCTTTTATCGGCTTAGCGGATCACCTGATAAGCGACTTAGCGGCTTAGAAAAAGGGGGGGGAGGAAAAAAAAGTCGGAAAAACTCGCAAGACATTTCGTCTTGCGAAGCAAGCCCATAGGGAAATTCATTTTGCGAAGCGCCTCCAAAACAGAAAACCCTTTCGTCTAGCGGGTTTTTCGTCTTGCGAGGCATTACTCTTGCGGGGCACCACTGTACACGGATTTATACAGTAAGTCTTGGGTGAGCTGGCAGCTCCTGAGTCACCGAGTGCCGGACTCAGGACCACAGAGCTGGCTGGAGAGAGAGGCAGTGCTGAGGCAAGGAGGGAACTTAGCTGCGCTCTAATCGGCTGAGGATCAGCTCGTTGGATCACCCCAACAAACTCAACAACTTTTTGGGTGATTTCCCCAAAAAGCTGAACTTTAAAACACTGATTTCTTAATTTGGGGCTCTCCAAAGTAGAGGTCATCTTATACATGGGGGTCATGTTATACACGAAAAAATATGGCCCTTGATGTATTTTACCCCATTCTTCAGCCCAAAAAAGACTCCTAGAGTAGTTCTGCAAAGATCAATAATAAGTCAATCTCTATTCTCAGGCTTACCATATAAAAGACATGTCACGAAAAGGAGGAGTGGGAGGGAGGAGGGAAACAAACGCAACCACTAGTTCTCAACTACAAAGTTCTTGCAATGACCAGGAGGAATGGCAGCAGTTCAAGGAGAGGCAGAGTCAACAGTAGCTGGTCTTTCAGCTAAGCTAATAGAGTGACCCCGCTTCCCTTTTCTTCCTCCCGCTGCTGCATCCTAAAGAAACAGGATATCTTTCTGGTTTGAGCAAGGAGATGACTCGACTGCTTATTTTTGTATTTCACTTTCTATGCCCTGCCTTCCTGTGATAAAACCCAACTGAAGATGGTTCCCACACACACACACACAAAAAGCTCTCACTATTCCTACAAATATTGAAAGTTGTCTTGAGATGTGGGAACCTTGGCTTTCTTAAGTAGTCTATGGGCAATTCCCCACACCTAAATACATCCACCTCTAAAACCCGAACAAGTCTCGTGCCTCACAGGTTTTTTTTTATTGAGATGAATGAGGATTGTTGTAAACCATTTTGCCCATTAATGGTGCCATGTAAGCAATCATTGAAAGCATAGCTATGCAAATAGAGAGAGTAGTATGAAATTTATGATTAATAGTGCTGACATCTCATAATTCATAATGTATAGCAATTAGGTGTAGGCACCGTTCAGTTATAAATTTCATAACAGGAAATGGCATAGTTGTAAACACTTATTTAAATGCAGCCAATTTCCACACTCAGATGGCACTTGACAAGAGGGTATGAGCTTAATAATATGATTTCCTTCCTTTCCTGAGACAGAAACTAGTTTCTCAGTTCAGGCATCGAAAGAAAGAACTGCTGTTTATTGGAAGAAAAAGGAAAGGCTATCTAATTTTAAACTGCTACATTAAAAATTATTCCAACTCCTTAAAAAAAACAACAACCTGGAACTGTATTAGTGAACAGATGTTTCCATTGAGCTGTCCACAATGGATTCCCTGGGTTTTTCTTCCTGGATAGTTAACATTTAATTTAAAGCTAAGCTACCTGAGTAAATAGTCAGTTTGGTTCAGTGTGCACTATGTTTTATTTGTCAACTCTGAATATCATCTGTCATTCAAATTGCCAGGTCCCACTGCAGTTTCCTAGTCTTGATTAACTTCATAATTTATATTGTAAAAAGGCATCCAAATGACTTGCTTTGTGCAATGAAGATAGGGCATTAACAGTCTTTCTTTCCTTCTCCGTATGGAAAACCTCAGTTTCTGCAAGAAGAAATGACCCATGAGACTTTTAAACTGATCTTTGTGAAGATGTTTAAAGTGAAATATTCATGGTGTTTGTTGGAATAATAAATTAAAAATTTGCCAAGAATTTGCTAACCTTTATTCTGATATTCATAGAATTGTAGAGTTGGCAGAGACCATGAGGGTCATTGAATCCAACCCCCTGTAAGGCTGGATTCTTTTTGTTCAATGTGGGACTTGAACCCACAACTGTGAGATTAAGTGTTTCATGCTCTACAGACTGAGCTATCCACTTAGCAGGATATTATTCTCAGACTGGTTCTCTCCAAAATCCATTGTGATGAGGTTTGCTTTACACATTCTTGAGAAACAATTCTTTATTCTAATACTATGCTGGCACTGGTATTCTGTTCAGAATGTTTACCCAATATTTATTTAGTTCCATTGGGTTAATTCTGCCCCTTCTTCACCATTGGTGTTTATACTTTTCAAACAACTGGCTGATATTCTGCAACAACTGTATGGTGTTGGAAGGAGCATTTCTTTGTTGTTTTATCAATTGCATTACCTTTTAGTTTCCAAATTGAATTCGTTTCTGCCTGTGTTTCGAATCTTTTCTCATTAGCCATTTCATTTCCCCCGCTTTATTTGTAACATTTCTTCCAGCTTCCATAGCACCTGCATTTATGCCTCCTTCCAAATACTGATGGTGATAGAGACTGACCTTAACATTCGTTTCCATTATACCCTTATGAGGTATCTGTGGTCAGCTCATTGTGTGTGTAGTTCTTTTCATCCCTCTTTATTCTTTTTTATTTTAACCTGTGTCACACTTTTCCTATCCCTGCCAGTTAAACTCAGGGGCTACAACAAAGAGCCTTGGAAAGAGTGTTAATTCATCAGTCTGTGCTTGGAATAGAAGTTGTACTGATGGAATGGGGATTGCCTAAAATATCCTTTTTTTGCCTCTGAGAGCTGTTCCAACCATTACTCTTAGCACATGAATGCCACCAGCAAACGTCCTCCAGCGTAGAGTCAGAATAGCTTAGAAAACAAGCCACATTATTTCCAATTTGGAGTGGGAGGGCGAGCAATATCTTTGCACAATTTTTTCTGCAGCATTTTGTACTAGTTGGAGCTTCTGAATGTTTTTCAAAAGTGACCCCATATAGGATGTGCTATAGTAGTTCAAGCTAGAAGTAACCAAGGCAGGTATCACCATGGCTGAGTTGTGGGTGGTGCAGGTCACTGCTGTCAGTTACTGCTGTTCAATTCTACAAGAGAATATACTCTACTCACCGAATTTCAGCCGAAGAGCAGTCAGAACCTTGTGGATCATTTTTCTCATGGATGACCTTATCTGTTAAAGAACCCACCAACATCAGGCTCAACTCCAGATACCAAAAAATCACCCCAAGCAGCAGCTTGTTGAGTCTGACAGTTTTTCCACTTTATGAGTCTCCAGGACACCTCTTCCAATTCCATCATCTTCTGAATAGTGCATGGATAGCATAATCAAAAGCAGGAGTGGACAATAGTGTGGCCTGCAAATGTTGTTGAACCACAACTATAATCTCTGACCATTGGCCGTTCTGGTTGGATCTGAAGGGAGTTGGAGTCCAAAAACACCTGGAGAACACCATATTTGCCACCCCCTGGTCAGGAGAATACAGCCACTTCTGTTGTAGCAATCGGAACATAAAATGGGTGGCTTGTGTCGTAAATTTTATTGGGAGAAAAGCAATGACAAACCTAGACAGCATCTTAAAAAGCAGAGACATCACCTTGCCGACAAAGATCCGTATAGTTAAAGCTATGGTTTTCCCAGTAGTGATGTATGGAAGTGAGAGCTGGACCATAAAGAAGACTGATCACCGAAGAATCGGTGCTTTTGAATTATGGTGCTGGAGGAGACTCTTGAGAGTCCCATGGACTGCAAGAAGATCAAACCCATGCATTCTTAAGGAAATCAGCCCTGAGTGCTCACTGGAAGGACAGATCCTGAAGCTGAGGCTCCAAGACTTTGGCCACCTCATGAAAAGAGAAGACTCCCTGGAAAAGACCCTGATGTTGGGAAAGATGGAGGGCACAAGGAGAAGGGGACAACAGAGGATGAGATGGTTGGACAGTGTTCTCGAAGCTACTAACATGAGTTTGACCAAACTGCAGGAGGCAGTGGAAGACAGGAGTTCCTGGTGTGCTCTGGTCCACGGGGTCACGTAGAGTCGGACACGACTAAATGACTAAACAACAAATGTTGTAAATGTTTCATTTGGTCTCCACTTCATTCTGTTTTGTTTTCTGGCTATCACTTCATGCTTTGGCTCAGTTTACCTGGTTGTGAGCCAGCTCTTTAGGCTTTTTCCCCCTTTCCTTCGTAATGTCCGTCTCTGTACTAGCTGACTAGATGAGACCATGGATAGCACTGGAAGCTCTGGCTCCAAGGGAGACGGAACGTAATTGTAGCAGATGAAGGGCACTCTCGGTAGCTTTTCCAAGAGTGCTGAGATTAGACAGTAATCATTGTTTGTAAGCAGACAAGAAGAAGGGGTAATCAGCCTGCCAGCCCTGACTGATTATTCATGGAATTAATGTGAGCTTCCATGAGCAGCTTAAGAACTTGCACTTGTGTAAAGCTGCACAATTATCAGCAAACCTTCTCTCCTGGTGCAGCAGCACCAAGCAAGGAAGACCCATCACCAGACAGGTGGAAAACTATGGCTGCAGAAAATGCTGAAGAGTTGAGATCAGGATCATTAAAAACTATATGTTAGTCCAGACCAAGTGAGTGTTCTGAAATCAATGGGGTACATTAGTCATGGCCAGCTTAAGTCAGGCAAGCATATGCTCTGCTTTAGAGACTTTTTACCACAAAGCACAGTGGAAACTTGTTAATATTGCACTTAGATCTTTTCTTTTCTTTATGCTTTATTGAAAACAAAGAAAATATTACAAACAAGCATATATATAGTCGAAACAAAAATACAAAAAAAGTTAACATTTGTTCTCTAGACATTCTTCTTAATTCCCCAGTGACTTTCTGCCACCCCATCATGTATTTACTGTCTATTTTACCTGGTGCACTGTTTTAGATCTTGCTTTTCATTGCTTTCATGATTCCAAAGCTGGCTACACAAAGAAAAACAAAGGGAACACCCTGTGATACCTGTAGACACAAAGTTCCTTATAACTGATTTATCTCTCCCCACCCCCCACTGCCTCTACATGAAAGTTTGTTTAACTCCAGGAAATTTAGTGATCTTGGATTTGTCCACATTGTCATGATCCCTGATCCTGGACCCTTCCAGTGCGGAGCAACCAACTTGAATGAGGGTGAGACTTGGGCTTCTTCTTTGGAGGGGAGAACTGGCAGACCCATATTTGTGTCCCTTCCAGCCAGCGGAAACAGCCCTTCCACCATTTCTGGACTCGGACCATGAGACCGCTGATGTACAGTGGTACCTCGGGTTACATACCCTTCAGGTTACAGACGCTTCAGGTTACAGACTCTACTAACCCAGAAATAGTACCACGGGTTAAGAACTTTGCTTCAGGATGGGAACAGAAATCGTTCTCCAGCAGCGTGGCGGCAGCTGGAGGCCCCATTAGCTAAAGTGGTGCTTCAGGTTAAGAACAGTTTCAGGTTCCTCTGGAACGGACCTCTGGAACGAATTAAGTACTTAACCCGAGGTACCACTGTATTTCCATGTCTCCAGCTTCTCAGAGACTGCAAAATCAGGCAAGGGCCTTTAGCAACTTATCCAACTTCTTTAGGGAAACAGAGACAATGACATGGCAGGTCTTTTCAGCCAATATAAGGTTTCACCTCCCTGCTGGGACAGCATTTCCCTTCCCTAGCAGAAGAGAGCTTCTGTCAACATGACTGAACCTATTCCAAGGTCCTGCTCTGGTTGCCCTCTGCATAAGAGGGGGAACTGCCATGATCTGCCCTTGGCAGCCATACCTTGACATATTGTTTGCCTTGACTGGTGTTTACTTGCTTGGTCTGACCCTGATTTGACTTCACCAGATACTACCTCTTCTCCATTGAGCCTCAAGCTCCCATAGAACAGGATACACATTGGATGTGACATAGATCAGAGGCTTTTACAGACATCCCTATTGTGTCCAGTTCAGTTTTCTGTGGCCTTAGAGACAGAGTGGATTTATTGATAGGAAACAGCCCTTGCTGTGGAAGAGCAGGAATTGGTTAGAGTTTCCCCAATTCTTTTTGTTTTTGTTTTATTTTAGATCAGCTCAAAATGTTGGCAACTAATATTCTTTGACAAGTCTTGGAAGATACCCCACATGAGGCAGAAGCAAGGGAAATTTCATAGCTTTCTGAGAAATGTTGCAAATAAGCTTGGAATCTCATCTGTAATTATGAACACTGCAGGTAGCCGTGAGTGCAATTCAGTCATGATACAAAGCCAAGCACCCAGCAAAGCGGCTCAGTGTTCCTCTGATGTGAAATGAGAAGAGCAATTAAATAAGCGTCTCTGAAAATTCAGCCAGCGAATCATCCAGGGGAAAGGAAGGGCCTTTAAAAAATGAGCGAAGAAAAGAATTAAAGACTGGCAAAGTGGCTGGAATGTCCCAGCATAATCCCTGACCCTGTGGGGTTCATTGGTGGGGGTTCCCTCCCCCATTTGAAACTGCCTCTGTATAAACACAGCTGGAAACAACTGGAGATTTTGTAATTATTTGTTGCCAACTCAGACTAAGAAAATGCCATGGCTTAATTGCATATGTTAATTAATTTAAATGTATGCAGATTTAAAATTGCAAAGCATTGAGTCTAGGCATAAAAAATAAATAAAACCACAGAGTTTCAAATGAGCTGAGATATGTAAAAGACAATACAATCTGGTGGTTTTGGAATAGATCGGCATATAAGGAAAGATGAGTTACACTGAAAACTGCCTTATGCTGGCCCATCTAGCCTAGTATTGCCTATGACGACTGGCAGTGGCTCTCCAGAATTTCAGACAGGAGTATTTTCCCAGCCCTACCTGGAGATGCCAGGATTGAATCTGGGACCTTCTGCATGCAAAACAGATGCTTCATTGCTGGGCCGATGACCCTTCCCGCCATCTGAAATAATAATGTTTGGTGGGTGAATGTTACAGCTAGTAATGGAGATGCTGCAACAGAAGAATACCTGGAAAAGTGGGCCAGTGCTGTGGAGTCATCCCTCCCATCTCACCGCTGGCTGCCGGGATGGTGCAGAGCTGTGACAGGGTGGCAATGAGATCAGGACTGTTTGGGTTCCACTGATGTACCACAAACCCTTACTCCTGCCCCAACCCGGTATGCAGCAGTGGAGAACAGCTCTGCACGAGCCTCTCCTGCTGCACCAACTGAGGTAGTTCAGGACGGACACGTATCTTCTACCAAGCCATTCTCCTACTGTTGTTGGAACAGTCTGAAATGCAACAGACCAACAACTCTCAAAATATATTTGTTTAGTGGGAATGCTGTAGCTCAGTTGTAGAATACAGTGGTACCTTGGTTTACGAACAGCCCTGTTTACAAACTATTCAGTTTACGAACTCCTCAAAACCAGAAGCATTGTTCCGGTTTGCAAACTTTACCTTGGTCTGCAAACGGAATCCGAACAGTAGAAGGGCACCGGCAGTGGGAGGCCTCATTACGGAAAGCACACCTTGGTTTAAGAACAGATTTGGTTTAAGAACGGACTTCAGGAATGGATTAAGTTCGTAAACCGAGGTACCACTGTACATGCTTTGCGCACAGAAAGTCCTGAATTTGATCCCTTGCATCTCTAGGCAGGGCTAGGGAAGAACAGCCCCACAAAGGCCTTAGGTGTAGATACATATGATAAAAAGCATATGAAGAAGTAGTCCCCAAGTACAAATTTGGGCTATAGGTGAGTCTTGGGTCTGAAAGGGATGAAGGCTGTTGGTGTAGATAATACTTAACTAGATGAACCAATGATCTCACTCAATGTAAGGGTGCTTCCTATGTGCATGGCAGCATTGGATAAGGATGCAAGTCTTTTCTTTAAAATTAAGTGTGTTTTCCTAAGGCAGCATGCTTGATTACTGGGAGAGGCGAGAATCAAGAAAGCACAACATGGACATCTTCAGTAGGACCTACCTCTGTTGCATAGGAACAAATTGGTTAACTGAGTGAAGAAGGAATACCATTTTTCTCACCACCTTACACTATTTTCACAACATTTCCCAAAGCTCAAGATGGGAGACCAATTACAAACTCAGTGCATCAAAAAATAATAATAATCACACACAAGATCACAGCAGTCAATGAGTTATGTGAAAAGTTAAGCAATAGTTCTTACTATCTAAATTTACTCCAAAACCGATCAGTTTTGCTTCTAGAGAGTTGTTCAGGCCATGAGTGGACAAACTTTTTCAGCTGAAATGTAATAACTTCTAATGGTCTTTATAGATTACCACATCCTCATAAAATGCATCCTGCAGGAAACCTTTACTGCCAATTTCAAAGAACAAGAGGCTTAATATAGGAAAATATTCTTGAAGGTACAAGAATTTTGGTTAATGTTTTGGAAAATGATCCATCTGGCTTTCCTTTGCGTTTGTGCCTTATTATCACCTTGGTCAGTGCTTGTGCCTGGCAAAACTCTTAACGCATGTATCTGCTGAAGGACCCTTATCTAATCTCAGAGTGGTGTGTTGAGGACTTTGGGGTGAATAAGTAGACCACTATAAATCTCTTGCCCACAAAAACACAGAGCCAGCCAGTAATTACTGCGCTGTGTTCATGATCACAGTGTTTGAGCATCTGTGTGGTGTCCCTCTGGCTCTGTGCGATTGGTGTCACAGTTATTTCTGATGGATTGTTAATACATCCCCAACTTCTAGCAGCTGGGCTAATAAAAGTAATAAGTTCCTTGGTAGTCAGCTTGCACGACTGCAAGATTTATGGCTCCAAACAGCGGAAGAGCAGCTGGGGAAGTGGAGAGGCTTCTCAAAGAAACTTTAATATTTCAAGCTCTTGCCTTCCTTCGCTTCTATTTTCCCTTCTCCGAGGAAAGGATCAAATTAGAAGACCTAGTGGGAACAGAAAGAGATGTTACATTCTCGTTGCACTAGTCGGGGAGCTGTCAGCAGCCCTTATTAGAAACCTCTGTTTCCGGCCCATTATAACTGCTGTGTTGAGTTAACTCCAGGCAAAAGTTTAACACAGTGGGTCCCCACCTGAGAGCAAGGATTTTAATTTAGCTTCACATAGGTTTTAATTTATATGAATTAAAGGAATGATGTGGAACAGTTCGGGCTCCTGCTTTTCACATTTTTTAAAAAAGCGCACCAGCTGGGTTTGCAAAAATAAAAATGAAGCATATTAATGTCCAGTGCCCAGCATTATGAAAATATTGAAAGAGCCTAATCTGTATTCATGTAATTTTAGAAATGTCAGCAACCTGCTGCACGTATAAAGAATAGGCCTTCCTTAATCATGGTTAAGAGATAGAGAGTTGTCCACAGAATGTCATGCCTCCTCTGCTTCTTGAAACAAATTTCCCCCTCCAACCTTAACATTAATTGTAGCTAATGCTGTCTGAGGTTCCCACTTAAGTTGGGATGGCAGCAAGGGCTGGTTTCCAATTCTAATCAAGTGGGAACCCTAGTTAGCTCTTCAGCGGCAGTTCATATCATCCTTGATGTACCGTGTACCCATAGTTAAGGCAAGACAGCTCAATCTGCTGTGAAGGAAGAAAGGGCTAGAAGGAGGGAATGCAGGGACTCTCAATTCATAAATCTCTCAACCATTGTTAAGAGGGCCTGCCCATGATGCCTGCACCAACACTTTGTGTTTAGGCTGAATAACAGCTACTAACATGTATGGCTGGAGAACCAAAGTGTCTTCTGCTACTGTTATCTACATACCTATTAGAACTGTGTGGTTCAGCTGTCTTCTGGAAGAAAATGCAGGCCAGCTGCAACTGGATGCCGTGGGGCAATTCTCCTGAAGCTCAGCAATTGTCAGTTTTGCAGTTGATGCTGAAATGGACCCCCTGTCCCTTTGGGGGTCTTTGCAAGGGATGTAGCAGAGTCCAGTAGAAGGGCCTTAGAAACCTTCATCTGTGGTGGAGAGACATTAGCCCTGGCTTGTGAGGCTCCACGATAGAGACCAGAAGTATTGCTGATTTATGCAGCAAGTGCTTCCAGAGTGGATAGCTTGCATTGTTAGCCCCTGCCTCCTCCATCCCAGAGTTAATCACTTTGCAGAGCTTCCAAGGTACACCAACTTTGTGTGCAGCTTAACAAGCTTTATTGGCAAAACTTGTCAGCTTCCTTCTGTTGAGCTAATCAGCATACACTTGCTCCAGAGCTAATGGACCTGTGGGTTTTAGCTATGCTGTTAAGTGTTTGCGCTCACCACTTCCTCTTTTAATTGCACAGCTAACAGCCTAATAGAATTTTCTGTTGCATATGGTTCTGCTCGTTTCCAAACTTGCCTGTTTTGAACCCAATTTTCCCAACAAAATATATTTAGCTCATTAAGGACTACTTGCATGCCAAGTCTCTGTTTCAGGAGTCAGCTGTTTTCTAGTTATTCTTAAAGCCAGGCAGCTGGCCAGGATCCTTTTTGCCTCCTCCAAAACGAACTTAGTGTGGATGGAACTTGCCTTCTAATGTCATCCACTTCACTGGTTGCAAAGAATGCTGCTCTCCCCCACCCCACCCCCCGCCAACATACACTATGTAAACTAAAACCCATTCCTTCTTTTTATCAGGGTTCAAGTGTGGGAAATGCCTACTCCAAAAAATGTAAGAATGTGCTCAAAATCAGCATAGTGTTGTAGGGAACTTGTGCAAATGAATTCATTACTTCAGGTAACATTTTCAACACGTAATCTTGTCAGATTCAAGTCTCCCACGTACCTCTGAGCAATCAAATTATGTCGTTCTGAGCTGTAATTTTCTGATTTTCTCCTGCATGGTGTTATGGAAGTGAGGCATGAGAGAGTATGGAAGGCACAGAGATATTAAAGGCACACAAAACGCTGTCAAAAAACATGACTTCCCCACAGACCAAGCACATAAGCTGTTGCAGACCGATTATTTATAAAACTTGATATAATTAATTTGATTAATTCCAGTGCACCACAAAATGGGGAGGCCCCTGGGCCACAGCCAGCCCCTTTAGTTTGTCTAATCACTCACTGTGGCTTCCGTCTCTTTCCTTCCCAGGGTCATTTCTCTCACCTTTCTCTGCTTGTCATCCTCCTGTGCAGTTTCTTAAGGATACTACGTCCAAGGCTAGTCCCACCATGAGGCAGAGTGGGGTGGCTGCCTCGGGCAGCAGCCTCCTGCTCTTCCCCCTGAGCTCCCTAACCATTTCCCTGTGTTGCCGCTTGGTCTGACCTAGTGTGGCCTTCTGCCTCAGGTGTGGTGGAGAATGCTACCCCATCACCAGGGCGGAAGTAAGGTTCAGCTCCCCATCCAGTTAGCTTCTGTATGTAGAAGGAGCCATCTTGTTCTTTACTTGAGGAAGCAAAATGCCTTGGGCTGACCCTAACCTGCGTGTGTCTATGTATAGCACCCTGAGTACATCAGACATAGAGGACTGCTTCACAAGCAGCCACTCAGAGGCCAACCCTGCAGTGTGAGGAACTATACATAGCAAGTAGAGGCATCTGCAGAGGTGGCTCCGTCAGGAGACACAGTGCAGCATCTGACTCTTTGGCAATGCATTTGGTGACACCATCAAGGCAAATGAATAGAATCATAGAACTGTAGAGTTGGAAGGGATCCTGAGGGTCATCAGGTCCAACTCCCAGCAGTGCAGGAATCTCATCAGTGACAGATGGCCATCCAACCTCTGCTTAAAAACCTCCAAGGAAGGAGAGTACACAACCTCCTATAGGAGACTGTTCCACCGTCGAATAGCTCTTGCTGACAGAAAGATATTCCTGACGTTTAGTCGGATTCTCCTTTCTTGTAATTTGAAACCTTGCCAGATGGGCAGGGTATGTATGTATGTATGTATGTATGTATGTATGTATGTATAAATAAATAAAGTAAGTCCTACCATCTGGGGCAGGAGAAAACAAGCTTGTTTCATCTTCCATGTATAGGAATAGGAGACAGATAAGCCTGGGCCATGGGACCCAAGCTGCTGGAAAGTTTAACATTGAATTGAATGGGAGCTGTGCTAGAACATAGTTGTGACAATGTTGTTGTCTCTTCGTAACCCCCTGGACCAGAGCACGCCAGGCACTCCTGTCTTCTACTGCCTCCTGCCGTTTGGTCAAACTCATGTTGGTGGCTAAGAAAACACTGTCCAACCATCTCGTCCTCTGTCGTCCCCTTCTCCTTGTGCCCTCCATCTTTCCCAACATCAGGGTCTTTTCCAGGGAGTCTTCTCTTCTCATGAAGTGGCCAAAGTATTTGAGCCTCAGCTTCAGGATCTGTCCTTCCAGTGAGCACTCAGGGCTGATTTCCTTCAGAATGGATAGGTTCATCTTCTTGCAGTCCATGGGACTCTCAAGAGTCTCCTCCAGCACCATAATTCAAAAGCATCAATTCTTTGGCGATCTGCCTTCTGGATGGTCCAGCTCTCACTTCCATACATCACTACTGGGAAAACCATAGCTTTAACTTTGTGACTTCAACTATTGTGTCAATACTGAACCACAATCATGGTGTCCCATTTTCCTAAGTAGGTAAAGCTTCTCTTTGTAACCATTCTTTTCTAGCACTGATTATTTCAAGCAATTAATTCCAATGTCTGCTTTTTGCAAAGTGAAAAAGTCTGAGACACTCAGTGCAAGACCCTTAAGTAATGATGTAAGCACCTAGGCTAGCCTTCTGAGGTTATAATCTTCTGTTCCTATTTGATACTTCTTGTTGCTTCCCCAATTCTTAAAATCTATTGCTGAGCCTCCAGAATCCACAGTTGGGCAATTCCTTTATTATGGCCAACTAAAATGGTTTTGTACAAAGAAGTACAAAAAATAGGATGGATCTTGAAGCCCTCAGGTCTGCATTTGGACTCAGCCTGAATATGAAGATTGCAGACTGAATTAACTTCTGCTAAGTAGTTGCAGCTCTCAGGTTGCACGTAGGGTTTCTGTGAGGAAGAAGCACTGGCTGTTCCCTATTTCATTACGATTCAGCAACGCCTTCTTTGGATGAACTTTGTTCCTTTATTTTATACATTTCCATCCCACTTTTATTTGACATGGGGAACTCCAAGCAACAGACAGCACAGAGAGACAAATAATCAAGGCAATATCAAGCAGCATGATAAAATATTATCAACATTGAATCAGCAAACAGAGCTTCAAATCAGCTTTATCAGAAAGCCATTTGAAACTCTCAAGAAAGAGACTCCCGCAGGTTCTCTCCAGCTGCCATTTGGTTAAAACTCTGAAAGTGGATGAAACAATTACAGAGGCATAATTAACCTTCCACAAAGTCATTCAGATTTTCCTCATCATGCTAATATGGCAGTGGCTTCATCATTTTCAAATACTTTGTTTTTATTGTTGGGACCAGAATATAATTTGGCTGCTATCTTTTCTAAGGGGGGAAATGTCATCACTACCTTATGTGTGCATTGGAAGTCAAGGGGAACTCAAGGTGAATTGCTTTTGCCGTTTACTGTGCAAATAAGCATAACCTTTTAAGTAACATTTCTGTTGCGCGTTCCTTGAGCATTGTTCATTTATTTGACTGTTTGTATTTATGCACCCATCTTTCCACCACATAATATCCAAGGCATGTGGACCAGTTCCCACCTCATGGCTTGCAGCTCAGTTAGGCTCAGTCATCTTGCTCAGCTCAGTCATCTTGAGGACACAGGTGGCACTGTGGGCCAGTGGCGTAGCGTGGGGGGTGTAGGGGGGGCCAGCCGCACCGGGCACAACATCTGGGGGTTAGGGTTAGGGATAGGGTTAGGGGGCGCAAATCCAGGGTTAGGGGCGCAAATTACTTGCCTTGCCCCGGGTGCTGACAACCCACGCTACGCCACTGCTGTGGGCTAAACCATAGAGCCTAGGACTTGCCGATCAGAAGGTCAGCAGTTCGAATCCCCGCGATGGGGTGAGCTCCTGTTGCTCGGTCCCTGCTCCTGCCAACCTAGCAGTTCGAAAGCACGTCAAAGTGCAAATAGATAAATAGGTACCACTCTGGTGGGAAGGTAAATGGCGTTTCTGTGCACTGCTCTGGTTCGCCAGAAGCGGCTTAGTCATGCTGGCCACATGACCCGGAAGCTGTACGCCGGCTCCCTTGGCAAACAAAGCGAGATGAGCGCCACAACCCCAGAGTCGGCCACGACTGGACCTAATGGTCAGGGGTCCCTTTACCTTAATTGTGTGGTGATTGATGGTTAGCTTGTTGTCATGAAGCCAGAGCTTATGTTCGAGCTTTAGGGCTCAACCTGGCTCAACCTCAGAACATGTGGAAGAACGATGAAGTTGTTGTTGTTGGGGCACAACATAGCTTCCATAACACCAGAGGGAATTGCATAGCAGAAGATGGGAAGGGTCTGAGTACCTGCTATGTGTCCAGAAGGTCCCAGGTTGAACCCCTGGCATATCCATCATAGTCAGCAAAGACTCATGTCTGAAACCCAGGAGAGCTGCTGCTAGTCAATGTTGACTAGGGGTGGGGAACCTCAGGTGCCAGAACTAAACATGCCCCTCTAGGCCAGCCCCACCTCTCCCCTGGCGACACCCCTCACAAGTCCAGCTCCATGCCCTCCTTGACTTCTTTTGCTTGGCAAGAATGAGTTTGGATTGTGATAAAGCCTCTTGGCTAGATGGAGTGGAGAATGTGGGTAAGGCTCTGGTTCTTGACTGATAGAATTGCAGAGATGGAAGGGACCCTGCGGGTCATCTAGTCCAACCCCCTGCGATGCAGGAATCTCAACTAAATCATCCATTCCCAGAAGGGTATACAAACCTTGAGCTGAAAACATTTATCCATGTTTTCCAGAATTGTAGGCAATTCTGACCTAGATGGGTGAATGACCTAGCTCAGCATTATTTAAATTACATGTTTTTATTTTAAAAAAACATGCCACCTTTCATATAGCTATCACAGTGAATTATAAGAAAAGATCAAATAAATTAAATTCAATGAAAAATACATTAAAACAACAGACAGGGCAGGGGGGGATAAATGCTCAAGCAAACATAAATATTTTTAATTGCTAGCAAAGGCATAATATCAAGAATCATCACTAGTTCTTGGACAGGGTCTGTTCTTCAAAATAGGTGCAACCACAGGGGATGCCCTTTTTGTATCCCACCCTTCCTGCATGATACCCCCTTCTCAGGGTATCATACATGGTCTCCCTCCCCACTTTGGTATTCAAACCTAAGTTAGGCTGAGAAATAGGGACTGACCCAAGGTAACCCAATGACCTTGTGGCTGGGTGGGGGCTTGAACCCAGATCTCCCCATTTCTAAATCCAGCATGTTAACCAAGGAATGGGGAGCCAGGGTCCCTCCAGATGTTGGACTCTCAGCTCCCATCATCCCTGACTATTGACTGTGTTGGTTAGGCCGAGAACCCTGCAGGAAGCATGGGATACAGCTTCCCCATCTCTATTTCCAAAGGAATTAATCTTCTGCCAAGTACTTTTTATTTCAATCATCTTCCCAAGAACACTGAGTGTGTGTGTTTTGCCCCAGAGTTTTATGGCTGAGGTGGGATCCAGACAAACTTTCTACACCATAACTGTTGGCACGTGAGGATCAGAAGAGGCCTTCTTGTCCCTGATAGTTTCCATGGCGCTGCTGCATCCGAAGCTCACGGCATTTGGCCGCTGCTGGTACGTTCTTTAGAGATCAATATTTGCAGACGGCCTGTACAGGAGGTCTTGGAGTGTTTGTGTTCTGTATCCATAAACCCAGTAATAACATGCTTGGATGGAAGCATCAGTGAGATGGGGAGGGAGAAAGGAGACTTAACACGGAGCATGTTTGCAATTAATAAGGCCGGCAGTGCTAGTTTACTGACTCCCCTCTGTTCATTTCAGGCTCTGACTTGATGGTGCTAATTGATGATTGTAATTCATTACAAATGTGCCCTAATTAAATTACCCATCAGTGGCTGTGAGATTAACGATCGTAATCTAGGTGAGTGCATGATTAAATTTAGGGTTGTCAAATTTTTCGGCTATTATGAAAAGGTTGATGGAGGGCAAGAAAGAGGAATGTGTCGCAGTATATTGACTAGAGACACTCATCCCCTTTATGGGGAGAGCAGTAAGAACAGACGCAGATAAAAGTCAGGCTCTGGAAAGCATGGAAGAGTGCTCTCTGTGAGATGCTTGGCAAGGTGGAGCTTCCAGGTGTTTAAGAAAGATGTGGATATACCCCAAAGGTGTAGAATTATATGTTAAAATACTTCCCATCTTGGGACCAGACTAAATCATGGTGGCAAACGAAATATGGGGCATTGATTAGAGCAGGAGTGAGAAAGCTCAGGCCCAGGGGCCAAACACAGCCCACTTTGCCTCTCTGCCCAGGTCACACCTGCTCCCCAGATGCCCCCCACCCTTACCCCTTGCTTTTGTCCAGCTGCAGTGTATCTTTGAACTGTGTCAGGGCCTTTTGTTTGCCTGAATGAAGGATGGAGAGGTGTGTGGAAGTGGGACTGTAGAAATGTCTGACTTCCATATAGCCTACTATACAAAGCAAGCAGTTGTGTTGGTTTCTCTCTCCACTTCTTGCCTCTGGCCCCATCCAACACTGGCATTTGCATACTGGAAACTTGCCTGTATGGGAAGGAGGCCCTTAGGTTGAAATGGATTTCCCACTTCTGGGCTGTAGAATCAGACTTGGTCAGAAAGTCCTGGGTTTGAATCCTGCTCAAGCCTGCTTGATAGTTATGCCTATTGTTGGAAGCCTTCCTCGAAGCACCTTTGCCTTCAGAGGTGCTAACAAGAGATGAGACCTTTTTCATTGGGGCCTCCCATATCTGGAATGCCTTTGCTACAGAAGCACGTCTGGTATCAAATTAGGTCTCTTCACTGCCCAGACTTTTCAGTTTGTGACTTTCAGCCACTTGTATTAAGAGTGGAATATAAATAGCTGGATTTAATTTGCTGATTATTTTTGTTATTATTTTTCTAATGGCAACGTTACTCATTTTTTGTCTCTTGCTTTTTTATTATTATTTTGTGTTTGATTGGTTTATGCCTAATTTTAATATTTTATTGCAATATCCTTTGCTACTCTGAGAGCTTTTTAGCTGAAGATCAGCATGCAAATATTTGAAAATAAATAAATGTGCACTGCCTGGAGCTACTCCGGATATAAATGTGAGAAATAAATAAGCTTCCCAACAGCGGGTGGTGGTGATTGATGTTTAAAAAGTTAAGCATATTTTAGAGAAAGCTTATGGGGATGGGGGTCCTCCTTCGCGGGAAGCAGAGTTGGGGTCTCCCATTGAAAATGATTGATTGGCAGAAGATTCAAGACAAGTGGAAGAAAATATTTCTTCATGCAATGCATAACATTCATGGAATTCACTGCCTTGAAATGTGATGGTCACCATCTTAGCTGTCATGGAAAGAGAATTGGACATATTCATGGAGCAGAATGAGGCTACCAGTATAATGATGATGATGATATTTATTTATTTATTTATTTATTTATTTATTTATTTATTTATTTATACCCAAGCCACTCTGGGCAGCTTCCAACCGAATATTAAAAACAATACAGCATCAGACATTAAAAACTTCCCTTCAGTTGTCTTTTAAAAGTAAAATAGTGGCTCTGGATACCAGTTGTTGGGCATTGCAGGTGGCAGAAGAGTTGCTACACTTGCATTCTGTTTGGAGCTTCTCTTAGGCATCTGGCTGGGCCATTGTGGGAAACAGGATACTGGGCTAGATGGCCCCCTTCGTCTGTTCAGCAGGACTCTCCTAATATCCATATATGCCCTTAACAGTTAGATATTTCAGGCAGGATATCTTGTCTGGAGAAGCTACGCTGAGCCCTTGGGCTTAAATGCAGTTTAGAGTTGGTAAAGGTAAAGGGACCCCTGACCATTAGGTCCAGTTGTGACCGACTCTGGGGTTGCGGCGCTCATCTCGCTTTATTGGCTGAGGGAGCCGGCGTACAGCTTCTGGGTCATGTGGCCAGCATGACTAAGCCACTTCTGGTGAACCAGAGCAGCGCACGGAAACGCCGTTTACCTTCCCGCTGGAGCAGTACCTATTTATCTACTTGCACTTTGATGTGCTTTCGAACTGCTAGGTTGGCAGGAGCAGGGACTGAGCAATGGGAGCTCACCCCATCATGGGGATTCGAACTGCCGACTTTCTGATAGGCAAGCCCTAGGCTCTGTGGTTTAACCCACAGCGGCACCCAGGTCCCCCTTAGAGTTAGTATGATGCAGTTAATATTGGGTTCATCCTGTCTTCTTTACCTGATGATCTTAGGTTCGTAAAATAATGCCTTTTCCAGGCAGTGGTTTCCAACTGTTCCTGTCATACCCCAAAGTTCTCCATTGAAAGAGGACAGAAGCAATGGAGGGAAAGTACATCTCCAACCCTCAACAGCCCAACCCAAGCTGCTCACTAGGAGCTATCCTTGGTGCTGTAACAGTCTTGTCATGGGCTCAGCTGTGGGGTCAGGACAGGACAGGGCAGGTTGCTTCTGCTACTGAAGTTGGCCACCTTTCCTCCTCCTCCTCCTCCTCCTCCTCCTCCTCCTCCTCCTGTAAATGCTGCATTATAGCTCATCGCATGATTATTGTGTTGTTGTAGTCTGTGAGCCCCACAGAGAGCTGTTTGTTATGGAATGGCCTGTAAATAATTTCAGAGATACAGTCCCCTCAAAACAAATGGAGGATGGAGGATGGAGACCAGTGAGTGCTGCTGGATCTGAGGGAAGAGGCTGGGACTGGTATTCTTTGGCAACTCAGTGCAAATCATTGGGCAGACCATCTCCAGCTCTGTGGCCTGCTGTCGGTTGTCAGATCAATAGGCTCCCTTTCCACCGAGGCAGTGCAGCCTGTCGACTCCGTGCACCGTAAAGGTAGAGAAGTAGCCTCAAGCGCACGTTGTCCTGGTCACGTCATCTCTCCCTCTTCTCTCTTCCCCTTTGAAACTCTCTCTAGCGCTTTCCCCACAATGCAAGGAAATGCAAATCCCTGTGCAGCAAGTAGCTCTACAAGGAAGAGCAACCAGCTGGCTTCCCAATCAGAGGCAGCCTAGCCCACAAAACCTCTTGTTTCTGCAGGCGAGTTCTGTCAGCTGCCATTGCTGTGCCGTGTGCTTGGCCCACTTACTTCTCTTCAGAAAGCTGCCCTTGCCCTGCTGCTGCATTTTGTTGTTGCACGTTGACCTGCCTTGTTATTGCCTTGCAACACAAAGCATTTTGAGTCACCTTTCCAGCGTGTTTGTATGTCAGCCTGTGTTTGTGGCCTTTTTCTGCAGCTTCTCCTCTGCTCTCCCTTCCCATGTTCCCCCTCCCCTTCAGCATAAAACAGGAGTGTTGGAATTGAAGGAAAGAGGAATGGCACAGGTAACCTTGAAATCTTTTGCACTGGGCAGCAATCAAAATTAGTTAGCCTGGAAAAAGCTTTCTGACTCATCATCTTAAGACTGTCAGGTATCTGCCCTTGACTAGTAACTTCCTTTTCTCTTCCTTTTCCAGTCCCTCCCCTTTTGGTTGCTTGTTTAACATTGAATGTGAGGGTTCTGTGAAGCTGGCAAGCGCTCTCTCTTTCTCTTCTGTGATTTTCACTTGGTCCTAATAGGCATGCTGTGCTATGGCTACTGATATCCGCCATTTTTCCTACTCAGAGTAGACTCATTGAAATTAATGGACACAATTCTTTAAATGGAGCAATGTGACTGTAACCCCCCCCCCATTTGGTTACATAGCCATATAGTACTCCCACATTCCCAGCAGCCCTTGCAAGCGGAAGCCACTGCTCACTGTGGGAGGACAGTCCCGTGGTGGTCTTTATCAGCACTGCCAATTTCATTCACTGAATGAAACTGGTCTCCTGTTTTTAAATTGCCCATGGAAGGGATAGAAGGCTTTCACCATGAGATGGGAGGACAGAGCAGTAGCTGTCTATTCTTCCATAGTCTTGTGGCACCGTAAACATTGACACATTTATTATAGCTCAGGCTTCTGCAGACTAAAGCCCACTTAGAAGTTATCGTTAGTTGACAGGAGTACATATGTACACATGGGTGTAGATTTTTTTAAAATGTAAGCAGTGAGGTAAGAGGAAAATGAAATGCAGAAAGTATAGTCTCTGACAATTTAATTGAAGCTTAAATATATGCAAACTAAGCACAATGACCAAACAACAGTGGGAATGGGAATGGGTATAACACAATCTTCCTGGACATTGTTGAAATAATTAACACCTAGACTGGGGCAGGAAACTGTTATCTCTGTTCATTCCCAAGTAGACAGAATTAAACTTTGTGATAAATTCTAATTCAGTACTTTTGCACTGATGACTCCTTAATGTTCTTTTGTTGAAGAAGTTATACTTTTAGGTCAGCAATGGAGTGTCCTGAGATTTAAATGTTCTCCTCCTGGTTTCTGGATGTTGCCCCTTTTGATGTCAGATTTGTGTCCCTTATTTTGTATGGAGACCGGCCCAGTTGTCCTTTGTAGCAGCCCAAACAGCATAGCTAGCAAGTGATAGCACATATCACAATGAGTCAGTAAATAAATATGTGATGTTGCTTCTGATTAGGTCCTGTAATGGTTACCCTGTGTAAATATGGGAACTGTGTTAGCTTCTGAGTTTGTTGCAGTGACCAGTTCTTGTGTTCATACCTCTAGTGGGTGACCTGTTGTTGCTACTGAGTTTTAGACTATGAGACTGGTTGTGTGCTCTTCATGCAGTGCAGAGCTGAACTAGGGGATTTGCTACCACAGGATGTAGTGATAGCCACCAACTCTAGATGCCTTTAGACAGAATCATGAAGGGAAAGGTTATTAGATACTTGATAGATGGCTATCATATTGGCACAATGGCTGTATTATCTCCAGGATCAAATGCAGTGTGCCCCAGAATGCCAGTTGCTGGGAAACACGAGTGGGAGACTGTTGCTACACTCATTGTTAGGCAGACTACTGATCAAATTATCCCTCAATTTTAGTTCTGAACAGCAGTCGTGATTGATCCAAAGGGATGTTTTAAGACCCCAGTGACAACTGGAATTAATCTAGTCAAATCCAAGAGGACATACACAGAATGCCTTTTCATATGCTTTATTCTTTGCTCCACATATATTTTTCCATTGCACTCCAAACCTGTATATCTCATTCTAATAATCTAACACCTTTATAAGTATTAAATGAAATATTCCAACATACCATAAAACCTTACTAGATGGATTGATAGCTTGGTGGTCTCTGGTGGCAGATGTGTCCCTTGATAATGATGAGGAAATGGAGTTCTCCACAGACTAATATGGGGCCTTTTATAGGATTTTTATCCCATGATCCCTGGGGTTTTTCTTACTATATTATGTCAAAGGCTGTGATCCACACATGTACTTATCACATCATACTTGACACTCTGTAAACATGTTTGCTTCTCTGTCATGTTTCATGACACCTAAAATGCTTCATAATCTTATTTGCTTCTCTAATATAAGAAAAATAGAATCTATTTATTCCAATAATACTAATTTCCTAAGAATCCCAATTTCATAATAATAATATTCCTGCCATGCTAAGTTTTGCACCTAAACTGGATTTAGGTCATTAGGCAACTTTAGAGATCTCCTTTTCATAGAGCATATTTCTAGGGTTTTCCTTTATACAAGTTTCATGCCCTGCTCATGGGCTTCCCATAGGCATCTGGTTGGCAAATGTGAGAACAGAATGGTGGACTAGATGAGCTGACCCAGCAGGGTTATGCTTATGGTTTTATGACAGGCCTATCACCCAAGGCCTATAAGAGAGCGCCATGATTGCCCAGGATGGTCTGTAAGGTAAAGGTAAAGGCACCTCTGCCCATACGGGCCAGTCTTGACAGACTCTAGGGTTGTGCGCTAATCTCACTCTAGAGGCCGGGAGCCAGCGCTGTCCGCAGACACTTCCGGGTCACGTGGCCAGCGTGACAAGCTGCATCTGGCGAGCCAGCGCAGCACACGGAACGCTGTTTACCTTCCCGCTGGTAAGCGGTCCCTATTTATCTACTTGCACCCGGAGGTGCTTTCGAACTGCTAGGTTGGCAGGCGCTGGGACTGAACGACGGGAGCGCACCCCGCCACGGGGATTCAAACCGCCAACCTTTCGATTGGCAAGTCCTAGGCACTGAGGCTTTAACCCACAGCGCCACCCGCGCCCCTACAGGATGGTCTGTAGATCATCTATAAAAAAATTGGTGCAAAAAACCCAACATGAACAACTCCTCCAGGCCTTATCCCTTCACAGAGTATCATGGTCAATGTTGTTATTCAATTTATTACCAGAAACTCAAGTTGTTCTTTACTCTAGACTTGTCTCTGTATTTCTGGCAAGCCTATTGACCATTCTGGCTCACATTAAGCTGATGTCACTGATAGTCTCATCTGCCTATTTGATCTGTTGTGTCATAAAAAATAATAAATCTTTCCATGTATATTTGCTGTTGTTACCAACACCAAGCCTTCCAGCAGAAGCACAGGGCAGGACAGAACACTAAGAAAATGGCAGAAAAGCAAAGCAGACTCTGGGGTTCCCTTCCCAAAGATGCCTGCATTCAGTGCTTATGCATGAGCCTTCAAAAGACTTTGGATGAGGAGTTTTCAGAAGGCAAATTTGAAAGTACATTCTCTTTATCTCTTATGTTGCTTTCCAATGGTGTCCCCTCTAGGACAGAGCCAAAGTTATTTGGCTTAAATCAGCAGCTGAAACCCCCAGGGTTGGCTGAAAATTGCAAATTAATTCCATGGTTAGGTCTGGCCTCCTCCAGCTCCTGGCTAATCAGCATGGGACCTCACTAACCAACAGATGGATGGAGTTCAGGCTGTTTCCTACTTCAGCCAGAGGAGCTGTGATGTCCCATTCCATACGGTGGTGCCTGCTGCTGCTCTCTTGTGGGAGAGGCTACGAACAGCCTTCTGTTCTTGCAATTAACCCCTGTTCTTTCATTACAACAATGGAAACTCTTCCCAAGTCACTGTTGAGCAAATGCTAAATGCCAGCACTGACACTTGACATCTGGTCCTCGTGTTGCATGTGAACTTGTACTCTCTCCTCTTCAAAGGCCTCTTTCTCTCATTGCCTGCCCCCAAAACTTGACTTCCCATGGTGAACGGACCCTGTCTTTGCTTCCCACTCTCAAAGCCAATAGTAGGTTAACGAATATACCTTCTGAAAAGCTGTCTGGACCTTTTCCTGGCTGCCAGAGAAAGAGCTGCTTCAGTAGCTCATTTTCTTTAATTTATGCTTGTCATTGTTACCTAGAATAAATTCTGGATACAACTGTAGGGTTTCCTTGGCTGCTATAGGATGCATTTATTTGGTAAGTTGTGGCACCCCCATCTCGCTCAGCAGTGTTCTTGGATCTGAAGGAATAACTCTCAGAATAATCACAGGAGACAAGGACTTGTGAGTGAGGGGAAATTTGAGGTTGGGAAGACATGCTTTGCTGCATCTACTTTGCTCTGGAGGAAGAGATGGAGGAAAAGCTACACAAGATCAGTAGCAGAACATGGAGCAATAAAGCAGTGATAGGTGTGGAGAGGAATTGTAATTTATATTTGGGGTGAACTCTCCAGGCTTTAAGGATAACAGAAGAACATAAGAAGAGCCTGCTGGATTAGGCCAATGACTTGTCTAGTCTATCATCATGTTCACACAGTGGCCAACAAAATGTCTGTGGGAAACCAGTAAGCAGAACAGGAGCACAATAGCACTCCCCCTGCAGTTTTCAGCAGCTGGTATTCCATTATTAGGATTAGGGTAAGGATGACTATGTAATCTCAGCCACCACATTGCTACCCTTCACCTTTTCTGTTGTCCTCCACTGCCACGACTTCCCCATCAGGCAAATTTGTGAAGGTGTCCATCATTGGTCACCTTCATTCCCACTAGCAAAAGCAGTTATCTATCGAGCTATTTTTCAGTTCTCCACCCTGCACCCGGCATTGGCTGCTTTGGGGAGATTGAGAGGGCTTTGTGCACGGGCCCGGGACCATGTCTTAGAAAGTGCAGTTGCATGGATCAGTACTGCTGCTTTGTTTGTTTAAAGAGAAGCTTCTCAACAGGAACTGCAGGTCTGGCCCTTCCTCAGGATAATTTGCTCAGCGTGGCAGCATTGGTGTGCCTTCCCCGACCACAGCAGACAGGAACAGCAAACTGCAAGCAACTAGTTACTTGTCCTTCTCTGAGAAATAAGGTGCAGGGATTTTGTTCATTTTTCACCTGGGAGAGAAGACAGAAGCAGATCTCTGGGTTAGCTCCTTCCTGACTGATTGAGGACAGAAAGTTCTGAAGAGCACTCGTCTGTAGAGCTGTTTGGCTGTCCCTGCTTTCAGCAGAGGGGATTGTAATGAGCTGAACTTCGCAGCTCTGGATAACTCTTTAAATAGCAGCCTTCTTCAGCCTGAAATCCCTGGCTCAGTGCCCAGATTGAAAATCTAAACCGCTGTCTTCCTCTGCATTCTGTATTTAATGTCTGTCTGTTTGGAAACATTTGTTGTGGCCCTGTGGCTACTGGTCAGAGATTTCCAGCTTGCCCTATGCACTTTATCATTTGGGAATCCCTGCTGGATTGAGGGCAGCAAACAGGAGAGAGATAGAGGCTAAATGGATAAGCAAGTGGTCTGATGAACTGTCAAGTCCCAGGCAGACACTGAGCAAACATGGGAGAAGAGGAGTGATGTGGTGTACTGAGGCGTGTTGGCTGATAAGTTACTCCAGCTGCGGCAGACAATGGCTTGGATGGAAGAATGGCATTTTTCTGAGGATGGTTGTTCAAACATTTGTATCTTGCCTACTAGTCCTCCCAGGGCTCTTGAGGCAACTTCCAGTACAATTAGAAATGCAATATTAAAATGTAAAACCCAAAATAAACAATGTTGAAACAAACTGCAGCAAATGCCCTGGAAAGAATCAGAAACCCAGAGGAGTCTCTGGAGAGAAAGATATTGGCTTTCCTCCGAAAGAGGGCAAGGGAGTGGATCTGAAATTCCACCTCAGGCCAGGAGCTTCACAAGGGAAGGGTTTGTTGCCGAGAAGGCCCTGTGTCTTGTGGCCTCAAAACAATGGGTTCAATTGGAAGCAGAACTAATTGGGGGAATTCCAACCTCAGCATATCCCTTCTTAAAGCAAAAATTAGAACAAGCCTAAAAGTTCAAAACAGATTCACACAAACCATACTTAATGCCTAGGAAGAAAAGGCAGGAATCCTTACTCCAGCACTTTCCCCACTGACACCCCTCACCTCCCACCCACTGTTTCACAATAATTTGATGTCACCGGATGGAGATGAAAATGTCTTTACCAGTTATGTGATTTCTATAACAGAAATACACACCTATCAGCCCAAGAAATACAGACTGAAGTGGGAAATTTACAAAGCCATTGACTCCACCAAATCTGCACTTTTTTTTCTTTTTTCTTTTGCTAACCCAGTTACTAGTAAGACAGCCACAAGACCACTAGCCCCATTTGAAAGACTTGTAATATCCACAAGGACAAGGTCCAGATATAACATCTGCAATCTATAAAATTCTACTTAGTGCATCAGTGGGTTCACGTGACCCTACTAAACATCTATGGGAATGTGATTTCAGCTATGAACTTGACCCAGGTCAATGGAATAGGTTTTGGACAAAATCAACAACCTTGTAAGTCTATTTCACCAAGCAATAGAGAATTAATTCCCAAGCTCATATATAGGTGGTATTTAACCCCTAAGAAGCTGGCAATGATCCATTCTGGTGCGTTGCCACATTGTTGGGGGAGCTGTCCCGCACCCGGTACATATCTCCACATGTGGTGGAAATGTACAAAAATTCAGCCTTTCTAGAATTCGATATTCCAAGAAATTAGTAAAATAACAAAACAATTGGAAGTCAAACCAGAATTTGCTTTATTTAATATACTTCACCAACACAATCTGGATTTATGTATTAACCAATTAATAACCCATTTTTTTTACAAGCGGCAAGGCACAATATAACCAGACAGTAGAAAAACCTTTGTGGCACAACGTTAGACAATTGGTACATTACAGTTTGGGAAACAGCACTCCTTGAGAGATTAACAAATAAACTATGGTTGGCACGTAGACAGATCAAGAAAGATAGTCTTACCTCAGTGTGGATAAATTTCATAACATATGCCAATATTCCAGTGAATAGACAATCTCCTCCCATCAGCATTTGGCTCAATCTGGTTGATCTAAATTTAAATTTAAACATGAATTATTATCTTCACTTTGAACCCCCTCCCACATTCATTAATATACCAGCACTTTATACTGTTTCATTGGTAACAAAAGAGGAAAATGACTATTATTCATACTTAATCTAAGCACCTCCACAAGGGCTTCTGATTAAGTGTTTAGCTATGTGATGTTGAATGTTACCTGTTAACTCTGGCCAACCCTGTTTCCCCTTTGTTTTTGTTTAAAACAATTCACGGACCAAGAACTTTTACAATCACCACTAATAATGAACCATATGTTGTTGACATTACTGCAAATTTATCATGTTATGACATGAGAAGACTTGGTGTATTTATTGGTATCATTTATTATTCCTATGAATCTTGTTTATAAAAACCCAACAAAAAAGCCCAGGCTTGTGTTGAGTATTCTGTCAGTGTTGGAAGTGCAGGTGGGGCTGCCAGTCAGTGTCAGTCTCAGATGGTGGGGGAGGGAGTTAATGTGGCAGCCAGCTCCTTCCCTGCTCATGGAGCTTACCACTCACCATGAGCCTGTGGCAAATAATAATATTATAATAATAATTTATTATTTATACCCCGCCCATCTGGCTGGGCCTCCCCAGCCACTCTGGGCGGCTTCCATAAAAACCAAAAATACAGTAAAATATCACACGTTAAAAACTTCCCTGAACAGGGCTGCCTTAAGATGTCTTCTGAATGTCAGGTAGTTTTTTATCGCTTTGACATCTGCTGGAAGGGCGTTCCACAGGGCGAGGGCCACTACCGAGAAGGCCCTCTGCCTGGTTCCTTGTAGCTTTGCTTCTCGCAATGAGAGAACCGCCAGAAGGCCCTCGGCGCTGGACCTCAGCGTCCGGGCTGAATGATGGGGGTGGAGACGCTCCTTCAGGTATACTGGACCGAGGCCGTTTAGGGCTTTAAAGGTCAGCACCAACACTTTGAATTGTGCTCGGAAACATACTGGGAGCCAATGTAGGTCTTTCAAGACCGGTGTTATATGGTCTCGGCGGCCGCTCCCAGTCACCAGTCTAGCTGCCGCATTCTGGATTAGTTGTAGTTTCCGAGTCATCTTCAAAGGTAGCCCCACGTAGAGTGCATTGCAGTAGTCCAAGCGGGAGATAACCAGAGCATGCACCACTCTGGCGAGACAGTCCGCAGGCAGATAGGGTCTCAGCCTACGTACCAGATGGAGCTGGTAAACAGCTGCCCTGGACACAGATTTGACCTGTTCTTCCATTGACAGCTGTGAGTCCAAAATGACTCCCAGGCTGCGCACCTGGTCCTTCAGGGGCACAGTTACCCCATTCAGGACCAGGGAATCCTCCACACCTGCCCGCCTCCTGTCCCCCAAAAACAGTACTTCTGTCTTGTCAGGATTCAACCTCAATCTGTTAGCCGCCATCCATCCCCAACCGCCTCCAGATACTCACACAGGACCTTCACCGCCCTCACTGGTTCTGATTTAAAAGAGAGGTAGAGCTGGGTATCATCCACATACTGATGAACACCCAGCCCAAACCTCCTGATGATCTCTCCCAGCGGCTGCATGTAAATGTTGAAAAGCATGGGGGAGAGGGCAGAACCCTGAGGCACCCCACAAGTGAGAGCCCAGGGGTCTGAACACTCATCCCCCACCACCACTTTCTGAACACGGCCCAGGAGGAAGGAGCGGAACCACTGTATGACAGTGCCTCCAGCTCCCAGCCCCTCAAGACGGTCCAGAAGGATGTTATGGTCGATGGTATCAAACGCCGCTGAGAGATCCAGCAGAACTAGGAAACAGCTCTCACCTTTGTCCCTAGCCCGCCGGAGATCATCAACCAGTGTGACCAAGGCAGTTTCAGTCCCATGATGAGGCCTGAATCCCGACTGGAAGGGATCCAAATGGTCCGCTTCTTCCAGGCGTGCCTGGAGTTGTTCGGCAACCGCTCGCTCAATCACCTTGCCCAAGAATGGAAGATTTGAGACTGGACGATAGTTGGCCATCGTGGCCGCATCTAAAGATGGTTTTTTAAGAAGCGGTTTAATAACCGCCTCTTTCAGCGGGTCTGGGAAAGCTCCCTCACGGAGGGAAGCATTCACCACCCCGCAGAGCCCATCGCCCAGTCCTTCCCGGCTAACTTTTATAAGCCAGGATGGGCAAGGATCCAGGAGACAGGTGGTTGGCTTCACTCGTCCAAGCAGCCTGTCCACATCCTCGGAGGTAACAGATTGGAATTGATCCCACTCAACTTGACCAGACAGAACTCTAGCACTCTCCCGCCCCGGCCCTGCTCCCACGGTGGAGTCTACTTCTTCCCGAATCTGAGCGATTTTATCTGCAAAAAACTTTGCAAAATCATTGCAGGAGAACATGTGGCCCGTACTGGGCCCCGATGTTGCAGGTGGTTCTGCTAAATTGTGAACCACCTGAAAAAGTCTCCTGCTGCTGTTTTCTGCAGATGCAATAGAGGCGGTGAAGAAATTCTTCTTCGCCGTCGCTATCGCCACTTGGTAGGCTCGACGTTGAGCTCTAACCTGTGTCCGGTCAGATTCGGAATGAGTTATCCGCCACCGGCGCTCTAGCCGTCTCAACGATTGTTTCATTGCCCTCAGATCCGTGGAAAACCATGGGGCTGTCCGGGCTCCATGCAATCGGAGAGGGCGTTTCGGAGCCAAACAGTCAATAGCCCTGGTTAACTCCGCATTCCAGAGGGCCACCAGGGAATCGGCTGAAAGGCCATCAACATGGGATAAAGCATCCCCTACCACTCTCTGGAAACCATTTGGATCCATTAAGTGGTGGGGGCGGACCATCCGAATTGGTCCCACCTCCCTGCAGAGGGGATGGGTCGTAGAGAAGTCCAGTTGCACCAGGAAGTGATCTGACCATGGCACTTCTTTCGTTTCGCTTTTAGTTAGTGTCAGATCACCAACATCCATAGAGGTAAACACCAGGTCCAGGGCATGTCCGCGGCTATGGGTTGGGACAGCCCCATGGAGGCCATGCTTTCCACGAAGTCCCGAGCGGCCCCTTGTAAGGTCGTGTCGGTCTGATTTCCCAAAGCTTCTGAATAGTAGTAAAGGTAAAGGGACCCCTGACCGTTAGGTCCAGTCGCAGATGACTCTGGGGTTGCGGCGCTCATCTCGCTTTACTGGCTGAGGGAGCCGGCGTACAGCTTTCAGATCAAGTGGCCAGCATGACTAAGCCGCTTTTGGTGAACCAGAGCAGCAGGAAACGCCGTTTACCTTCCCACCGGAGCGGTACCTATTGATCTACTTGCGCTTTGACGTGCTTTCGAACTGCTAGGTTGGCAGGAGCAGGGACCGAGCAACGGGAGTTCACCCCGTCGCGGGGATTCAAACCGCTGACCTTCTGATCGGCAAGCCCTAGGCTCTGTGGTTTAACCCACAGCGCCACCTGTGTCCCTATGCTGCCAAGTAGGGTCTCTCTCAACCCATACAAATAACGCTGGCACAACCCCTCACACACACTAAGTAGAATAAAGGGATAACCACCACTCCCCTCTTTCCCTTTTTTCTTTTCTTTTTCTTCTTCGTAATCGTATAAACCAAGAATTTATACATTGACCACTAATAATGAAACATATGTTGTAGATATTTTCCCACATTTATTATGCTATTTTTGTGATATACAAATGACATGAGAAAACTTGGTATGATTATTTGTATAACATTATTCTTGTTTATAAAACCCAATAAAAAACAAACAAACAAAAAAGCAGGGTCCCTCTCCCTCCGCATGCTGTGATGTCCAAAGTGCCTGGTCCATGTATCAGCCTCCTCAGCTGCCATATGTGTGCCTGGTCTGCCTAGTCACCTCTTACTCCCCAGATGGCCTAGTTAGACACCAGTGAACACGCAGGCAAGTTGAACAGAAGGAGCCTTGCTGCCATTTCTCAAGCATCAGGAAGTCGGCAGGCCATTCATAGCACGGACGCTACTTTTGAACAGCAGGTGTGGAACTATTGAGTGAAGAAAGATTCCTGCCAGCATCTGGCCTGTATCTCAAGTTTGAGGATTTGTACAAGTGGCTAAATCCAACGCACAAGATCCGGACCGATGCGATTTCCTTACTCCTTGATAAACAATTACGGAGATTAGGCACTTGTGAACCTTTCCACTTCCAGTATGCTTCACCCCAAGTATGCTTAGAGGAAACACTCTGCGTGGCTCTTGAGAGCATAAAGAGGGTGTTGGGGGGGGGAGTCTCTTGTTCTTCCCACCCTTTTATTTCCTTCTGCTTTTGAGCTGAGCAAGAAGACGACTAAAAAAATAATAATCAAATTTTGCTATCGTACTTTTGATTGCCCTTGGGGTGGTCTTTGGCTGCAGCAGTTGGATTCCTTTGCCTTCCTGAGCTTCCTTAGGTATCAAAGGGCTTGTGTGCTGTGCAGAGCCATCTGCTTGAGTTCTCTGATGAGGCAGCGTCCCAGTTCATGCAACACTCAGGATGGCAGCTTGTTGCTTCTTTCCGTTTCTCAAAGGTTTTTGTTATTCCAAACTGTTACTGTTAACTACGTTTCAGTTTGCAAAGTGCTTTGAAAACATTGTTTGTTCTCAATAATAAACCTTTGAAGGTAGGCCACAGTCCCGTCCCTCCATTTTACAAATATGGAACTGAGCCGGTGGACATATGGCCATGCAATGAGTAGAGGGCTGAAACTAGGACTACTTGCATCAAATTCAAACCTATCTTTTGGGCCATTAGATAGGGGAGGCCTCATGTTTTGAACACAGGTGGCCCCCAGATTCATTTCCTTGCATATCTCCAGATCAGGCTGTGAAAAAACACTTGCCTGAAGTCATGAAGAGCTACCGATAGTCATTGTAGACAATACTGAGTTAGAGGGTTTCATGATCTGACTCTAGAACATAGGAAGCTGCCTTATTCTATGTGTTCTGGTTTTAAACTTTAGGTAAAGTGACTCTTTCAGCCATCCCCAAAATTCTTTTGCCTCCTGTAGACTGCCTGTCTTTTCCTTTTTTCTCCTACCAGTGGCAAGTCTGCCTTTACCAAGGGCTTGACGGATCAAAGATTTCCCTCCTGCTTCCACTTCTTCCCTGGACAATATTTGCAAACAGAAAATAACATGAGCAAGACGCAGGCAGCTTTCTTCCCTGTCCAACCTTTCGCCTGGAGATCTTGCAAGCTCACCTTTCCATCATCAGCACATCACGTCCTCCAGGGTAGCTTTAATAGTCACTGGGCTGTGGATAAATCAGACCTGGCAAGAGGAGGCAATTGAAGTACGGTAGTGAAACTGGAGGTTTTAGGGGGAGGACCGTCAAATGGAAAAGCTGGGAGTAAATAGAGATGGAGGTGGGGGATCTGTATCGGAGCAATTTAGGATGTGGGGCATAAATCTTACAGAGGGAGAATTGTAGAAAGAAAGCAGCCAGCTCTGTGTTGTTATTAACCACCTTTGGTTTCCTCCCACACTGTTCACTCTCCTCAGCAAAGACGGCATAGTTTGGATCCCAAATGTGAGAATTTTTTTTTAAAAAGCAACAACATCCCATTGGTAAAACTGTCACTCAGCTTTCTTTTTTCACCCTTATCTGAAATGGAGATTGGCATGGCCAAGGCTGTCATTGTCCTCGTTCCACTGCTGTGGTCTCTACGAGGGGAGTGTCTCTTTGGGGAACTGGTCCGGCTAGGCTGTGTTGCTATGGCAAAGCCTCCACCGAAGCTTCTGCGTTGCCTTTAATTGCTATTCGGTGGCCATCTTGAGGCGCCTGTGTGAGCTAGCGCATATAATCCCCTCCCAGGCCACCGCCTTCGCCTGAGCTGGTCTCCGACAGCCGAGATGCATTAACTTTCCAACTCTGGTAATTAAGCAGTCTTGAGATACACGCTTTCTCGAAAGTTTAAAAGGGGTGGGGAGGGGCAGCAACTTTGAAGATCCATATTGCAAATGCAGTCAGGGTGGGAGGGTGCCATTAGCTTCTTCCGTAAGGACTATTAATTCCTCTGAAGTGCTGTTTGTTAGGCAGAAGAACTTGGGAGCCCATCAGTGGATTTTAAACAGGTTCGGTAATGAAATGTAAATGGTGTAATTGGGCTTGTTCTGGAAGTATTTATTCTTCACCTGCGACCTGCTTGATTGCGGTTTGACAACACGAAGGAGTGTGCATCTCTTCGTTAATGACAGCTAATTCCCCAGAGTTAATGGAGTGGGACACCAGGGTGCTTGGTGCCGGGAACAAGATGGGTCGTGCTGGAGCTCCAGTGTGATTGGCACCGATCCAAATACAATGTAACTTTAATTACAGTCATTCCGATTCCAAAGCAAGCATTTAGCTGCCAGGGAGAGACTCTTAATGATGCAAATGAGATGCCGTCTAATGGCGCTGACCTTAGATTAGGTAAATATTGGGTTGGGCAAGCACACTCTTCTCCAAAAGGCAGGTAGCATTGCTGCCTGCTATTACCTCGGTGAAAACTATGGGGTGTGGTTTCATCACAAGGTTAACCATATGGCTTTGCTTGTAAGTGTCAGATGCCAGGAGGGAAATGTGTACTGTCTGACTGTTAAACGCCATCTCTGCACCCAGGCATAAAATGCCTTCTCTCGAGACTCCTCATTTTCTCCAAACCTGCCATGTTTCCCGTTTTTGTTTTGCAAGGTGCAGGGATTTTGTTTGCTTCTAGGAAACCTTTGCCTCCAAGCCTTGAAAGATGCAAAACGCCTCTTCAGACATGTGACTCTCTCAAAGGGTAGAGTGCAGGCACGAAGTTGTAGCCTGTATGCTGTTCTTCGCCTTCTTTGGATTAGTGTCATTCCTTTGTAAGTCTCCATGTTTAGGCTGAAGTCTGTCTGGAATAGTATTGCTTCAGCTTGGATATATTTCCTTACAGGGAAAGCAAATGGGGCTTTGCAGCAGTCATCGATACAACTAATCTCACAGTAGGAACATAGGGAACTGCCTTCTACTGAGTCTGACCTTTGCTCCATCAGTCTCCATGTTGCTGTCACTGAATGGCAGCAGGATTTCAGGCAGGGGGCATTCTCAACCTTACTTGGAGATGCCTGGGACTGATCTTCTGCATGAGAAGCATCTGCTATCCCACAGAGCTACCATCCTTCTCTCGTTGTTGTTTAGTCGTTTAGTCGTGCCCGACTCTTCGTGACCCCGTGGACCAGAGCATGCCAGGCACTCCTGTCTTCCACTGCCTCCCGCAGTTTGGTCAAACTCATGTTCGTAGCTTTGAGAACACTGTCCCACCATCTCATCCTCTGTCGTCCCCTTCTCCTTGTGCCCTCCATCTTTCCCAACATCCAGGGAGTCTTCTCTTCTCATGAGGGGGCCAAAGTCTTGGAGCCTCAGCTTCAGGATTTGTCCTTCCAGTGAGCACTCAGGGCTGATTTCCTTCAGAATAGAGAGGTTTGATCTTCTTGCAGTCCATGGGACTCTCAAGAGTCTCCTCCAGCACCAGAATTCGAAAGCTGACTGTAAACCAGTCCTAAATGTGAAAACAAATGTAGCTTCTGCGGTGAAACTAGAAAGCTCTTTGGATGTAACCAGTTTCCCCCTTTCCACCTGGCTGTTGGAATTCCATGAGAGCCCCTGTGTTTAGTTTGGCCAGCCCATCTCTACAGACTGGTCAGTTCGGAGCAGCATTCAAGGACCCAGCAGGAGAGGGTCGTATTTTCTGATATAGGCAAAAACTAAGATTTCACTTGGTTATTTTAAAGTCAGCTCAGAGACCCAGCATCAGGGAAGATTTAATGTGTGGAAGCTGCAGTTGGAAGGTTTTCATATCTGATGCCGTTAGGGAAAGTAGTAGGAGACTGCCTAATAGGACACGAGACTTCAAAAGCTAGTAAGAGAGAGCACCTTATGAAAAATCACTAAAGCCCAGGTATACAGGTGGGCACGGTCACTGCAAGGCCCAAATGTGTCACTGTTTGCTAGTAGGTGGCTTCTCCTGCAAATTAATTTATCATGATTGAAGGACCCGCTTCCCCAGCTGCAGTCACACTCCTCTTCATGCCTGTGAAGCTCCCTGCACCTCCTGAGAGCTCATTCCATGCCTCACAGAGACAAGGAGAGAGGACAAGCTTGAGGTTGCGCACCTGAGGGGGCCTGGTGCTCCAGACAGCAGCAGGGCCAGAGACGGCAATGCCACGGATCATCCTTTCACCAGCCGCAAAAACGACTTGATGGCTCCTGGCTCTGTTCCCGAAAAGCACGCAGGGATGCGGATGTGGTGCCAGCTGCCAGGCCTCAAGGGAAGGGCTGACAGGACAGAAGCAAGGAGGAATGGATTAACATGGCAAAGAGCAGATTGCCATAGCAAGTGCAGCACCCACAGGTCCCTGGGTCATCTCCAGCCCGCAGTCCTCTCCGTTTTGCACACCAGTCTGTACCTTTAACAGCTCCCACCCCCCATCTCATTTTCAGAGGCATGTTGAGCCTGCTCTGACTAGGCTGTGAGCTCTGCGCTTGCTGTCAGCTAGGCCTTCAACAACTGCACAATTTTCTCCCCCACTACTGCTGCCAAATTGTTTTTAACAAGCAGACCTAAAACCCCAGGCTAAAAAACCAATTGGAGCTGCAGGTGGCTGGCACTGAGAGGCCAAAATAGAAATGCTGTGCATCTCATATGGAGCCGTCACGTCTCTGGAGCTGTTGTTCAAATCCACAGCAACTTCCCAGACAGTGCTTGTGGCCATCCTGGAGAATTTAATTCCTCCAACTCAGACACAGGGTTTTGTTCAGGCTGTGTGTGTGTGTGTGTGTGTCCGTGTCCCTCTCCAATCCCCAAAGACAAGAGAATAAGCAGGCTATGGGATGTGAGCACCTGAAACAGAGGGACTTCTTATTCAGAAGTTGCTTGAGTAAGAGTCATAGGTGCTGATTTTCTAAGTGGCACTTGATCAAACACCCGCTGTGTTGCCTGAATTCGTATACAGAGGCAGCACCACTTCAAGCAGCTCAGGAAATTTACTCCAGTGTTTCTCTCACAGAGATCAAATGGAAGCAGCATTGTTGAACAGCTAGAGCAGAGACCCCAGGGGGCATGGGGGGGGAGCGGGGCTTATGGCTGTGGTGGCAAAGTGCCCACATTCTGTTTTCTGAAGCTGCATCACCATCCACAAGTTGCATGACATAGCCACTTTCACCCAGCCTTTTCTGAAGCTGCTTTTTATCCTTATGGCCATTTGGGTACAATTTCATCCTGCACATCCCTTTCAGATATTGCCACATAAAGAGAGAACAAGGGTAGAGTGGGGCTGTACCCCAACCCTACCTTACCCCCCCACCACACACACACACTGCCCAGAGCTGTACAACCCCTCTGGTGCTTTGCGTGTTCACATTGAATTTCCTCAATAGCGAGTCTTGTGTATCGTCCTGAGTTCACACTCCCATGGGAAGCCTGCATGGATGCAGAAAGCACACAAAGAGCCCAAAGGCCTGTGCAGTTCCAGCAGGGGAGCAAGTCTAAAGGTGGAGGCACGCAGCTCCCATCTTCTCTCATCAGGCAGTGTTGCCGAAAAGCAGCTGACCTCATGGGGATCATTTATGAGCACAGGAGGCTCACAGCCGCAAAGGTTCACCCTGCAACCCGTGGAAGGCGATGGGGAGGAGCTTAGTGCCCCCATCCCGACTGTCCCCCACGTAGTGCTATGGGTCCCTTTACCTTTACCTTTTAATGCCTGAAAAATGCAAGTTGATACATAGGTACCGCTCCAGCGGGAAGGTAAACTGCGTTTCCATGTGCTGCTCTGGTTTCAGTGTTCTGTTGTGCCAGAAGCGGCTTAGTCATGCTGGCCACATGACCCGGAAAAGCTGTCTGTGGACAAACGCCGGCTCCCTCGGCCTGTAAAGCGAGATGTGCGCCGCAACCCCAGACTTGTCTGCAATTGGACTTAACTGTCAGGGTTCCTTTACCTTTAATGCCTGAAGAGGGCTCTCAAGTAGGGAATTCTTGGGAAGCCTTGGCATGACACTCAAATTACAGAAGTGGGGAAGTAGTGAGGCCCTTAGTGACATTCACAATCCCTAGCCCTGACTCCTTTTACTTTTAGCAAATCATGGGGCCCACTTAGCCTCCTAAAAACAGTAGTTGGATAGCATCACAAAAGATAAATTGCTAAACCAGTGTCCCCTCTCTAATTTGAACCCTGGTTTAGCAATTGAGCCTTTTCCTTTCTCTCAGTGCCTGCATCTTCAGAGCATATCCCAGACATATTCCCTCCTAAGCCCAAGCTACTTATGATACTACCAAGCTTCTGGAGCAATGTCTGTTTCCTGCTTTGGCCTTTAAGAAATGTGTGGCTAGATGTGCATTAATCATACACTCCTACTATGAATTGATTCCGCTTTGGTCAGCCCAAATTACAGCTGATCTCTGAAGGCATGCTATTTATTTTGAGACTGAGACATTGAGGAAATAAGGTGGACTTGGTCTGACTTTCTCTCCTTTCAGGAATGAATAAAAAAAACAGATTGGCAGTAGCTGATGACAAGGCTGGACTTCGTCACATAAACATATGAGTCTTTTTGGCCAGGGTGGAGTCAAAACCTTCAGCCAGATTGGTACTCAGGATGAGCATTGGTTCTAGTCATTAGTCTGCAAGCTTGATATTGGAAGCAATAGCTTATTCCTTCTCCTTAACCTCCTTTGGCAGGTGATGCCAGTGACAGACTGATAGCAGTAAACAACGGTCGTTTGGAAAGCCGCCTCCTGCTTTTTACGGAGATTAAAACTCCAACAGGGGGCCATTGGAAAGTCCTCAGCGATGGAATGGCAAACAATGGGACCAGGGTGGGCCATTAATAGAAGAAAATTTATGTCCAGAGGGTTGAGCCGGTAACAGGGAGCTAGCTCTTAGAAACTGATTTGCTTCTGTTCCCGATGCTGCTTTCGCCTGGACTAGGGAGACACAGCATCCTTTTAGCGCTCAGCCCCTTTCTGTAGGGGCTGTGTGGATCTCGGCTCAGCATCTTGGTGCTATTGAAAGTATGTTGTGAGCTCAGATTATTTCCTTTTGTGCTCCCTTCCCCCTGCCTGCCTTTAACCATGGTTAAGCGTTGCATCAGCACTGGCATTGACTGTGCTTCCCCATTCAGCCGGGATTTGAAGCTGGCTAGCAAACCCTGCTTCAGTGGAAATCTGGTTAATCTTAATATTGTTGTTGCTGGCACAATGCAGCCACATTTAAGGATGCAGTGCTATTTTCTCCACATTGCCTAATGTTGCTCCAGAGTAGAAACTGGAAGGTAAGCAAAGACTATAGTCCAGAGTCAATCACCTACAAAGGTGTGGGCTGCTTTTTTTCTGCTCCATCTAGCCCCTTTGAGGCAATGCAGTTATGCTACTGTGCATATCCAGTGCAGGAACAACACCAGACTTCCCAAGTTGAAAAGATTGACCCAAACACTCATGGCTGTAGGCCTGATTGCCTTGTGGAGATCAACGATTTAACCATAATGGCTCTCCCCCCCCCCCCCGCCCTTTATTTACAGTCCATTTCCATCAATCATCACCACCACCAGTTGAGGAGAGAGCTTCAGAAGCTACAGGAAGAGCCCTCCCTTTTTTTTTTGTATGAGTCCAAACTAGTTGCTGTCTAAAGTTCCCACCTCCTCAGCAATATTATGTCCTGTTGAGCTAAGTGTCAGTTTATTGTTTACAGTGTACTAAGCGAGGGTTTCTGGAAGAAAAGAGCAGGGAAGGAGGGAGCTGAATGTTCAAAGGAGCCCAGCCTGCTGTCTCTGCCAGCATCTCTCTTCCCTTTATTTACACCAAGGTGACCTCTGCTTTCCCGCCCAGTTCTGCGTCCCTCTCACAAACAGATTAACATTACAGAGAGAGAAAGAATCATCTGCCAAGAGCCTCGTCCAACCGTTTGTGTCTCGCTGGCTTGTTTCTGTCCTGGTGTTGTTGCCCTAAAGTTGGCTCCTGGTCTGCTTACTCCAGAAATCCTGTCTTCTGACAGTGGGTTTATTTTTAATTGCCCTGTTCTTTTCTGGTTTGAACTGAGAGGCTGCTATGGATGGCTGTTTGGGTTTCTCCACCCCTCCCGCCTGCACCCCAGGCCCTGAGATCCCTCTCTTTCCTTCTCCTGTGCTGTCATAACCAATGCACAACTGTTCAATGCTGACAGAAGAGTTAATTAAAATAATTTCTGATGTCTGGGGTGACCATTACCAGTCAATTTAGAACAAATCAAGATATGCCTGCAACTGCGCTCTGGTCCAGTGAATGAAGAGAGGTGATTAATGGCAAACGAGGCCTGCTAATGCCTAGTGAGGAGTTAATGTTGGTTGCTGGAAGGAAGGAAGAGGCTTCTGCTGTGATGAAGCCATGTAGAGGTGAGCTGGGAATCAAAGATGCTCTCAGTTCCAGCTTTTCTTTCCCTTGTGTGAATCAAAGTCCTTTTAGGCACGGCTTAAAGGCAGGTGGTGTGATTGCAGTTGCTCCCCTTCCAGCAATCTCATTGCTGCACTCATATTGCTGCAACCAGAGAAACCCAGCAGCTAGTATTTGTGGTGTAAGCTGTGTGGGGCAGGGAAATAGAGCACCACTGAGGTTTATTAGCATAGGAGGTGGTCTGGGGTCTCTTGCTTCATGGGCTTATTCGTGAAGGGGAGGTCTATTGGCCCTGACAGCTAAATGCAACAGACTTCCATATGTGGAGGCAGCAGGTTTCTCGGTCACCAGGGCTGGGGTGTGGGGAGAGACAGGGGATAGCTACTGCCTAACTCGGATATTCCCTCTAGCTCCCCCCCCCCCCCGCATTTCTGAGATCCCCTTTTAAAGATGTTCAAACCAGTGTCCATCAATGCATTTTGTGGCTACAAATTTCATATGTTAATTCTGCACCATGTGAAGATGTCCTTTCAAGTTCATTTGATGCCCCATAATTCTTGTTTTAACAGAGACAGAGAAAAAAATTCTCTCTGTTCACCCCAACTCCCCTTTTTCCCAGACATAATTTCCATCTCAGGCAGTGCAGGCAGGAGAAGAGAGTCTATGTTGTTCATGGCTGCAGGAGGCAGAATTCGAATCCTCCATTATGCTGCTTTTCCGCACAGTCTGTTAACTGTGGCATTAACTTTGCAGCACTAAAAGCGACAGCGTGCAAACCAAAAGAGACAGAAGTGGAATGGTTAACTGTTGCCCTGGGACAAAGCCAGTTTGATGATTAGCAGAGCTCCAGTAATGACTTGTGTGTCTGTCAACCCAGATCTCTGGTGAGGAAAATCAAGATGAAAATTAAATCAAATATCAGATGTTAAACCAACCAATTAAAAAGAGCAATCACACAGAAACATGCATTTTTAAAAAAGTTTTTGTTTACTCTGGCATAATTAATTCAGCAAGAAAACTTTTGTTTGTGCAAAATGGTTGTTAAATTGATCATGAGCTTGCTGGGGTGACAGAGTGTTGCTCTCACCCACAGAAGCATATGGAGGCTTAAAAAAAGAAAAGTAAACAGACCTCAGCAGTCAGGCATAACATCTGAAACTAGTCTTGTCGGAACAAACCCACATGTCTTGGTTTTCAACCATCCCACTGTGGGCACCTAACCTTTCTTCTCTCCCAATTATATAACCCCACCCCTTTCATTTGACCTGTTGATTTAGATTCAGAAATGCTATGTTCTGTTCAAGTTACTTATTTTCTTATGCCTGGGCTTTCCTATATAGTTGTAGGCAGTGATTGTCAGTGTTTGGAAAAAGCAAAGGTCCTGACTTCCTTTGGCTCCTCAGCCTGGTCCTCGGACCCTTGTCGGCATAGAAGAGTCCACAAGAAGAGTGTCCTTGCAGAGTATTTTCTGCTTTTATTCTTAAAAGTCTTTATCTGCAAAACAAACGACCAACTGTACACACATCAACACTACCAGTTTTCTCTAACCAACCAACCAACCAACCAACCAACCAACCCACCCACACCCAACACTAACATTGACCACTCTATATATACAGATACAATTAGGTGAAAGGTTGCATGAGTCATTGTAGGCCGCTGGCTCATGCTGATTTAGTTCTTTTAGCATTAAAGAAACAGCGGTCAATTTTTAGCCGTGACAATCATCAACCCAGTTCACACACAATGTGAAATTCTGCTTTGCTGTTAAATGTACTACGAACCCTGAGCTTCAGGACTCTCCCTCTCACCCAAGGCACACCAGGATGGGCAGAAAAAGGCATATAATCCAAGTAAGAACTTGGATTATATAAGAAAGAAGTTTATGATCCTTGTACTTTTCTCTAACCCCCCCCCCCTTTCTTCCACCCACCCCTGGGAAAGGTGTCCATCCCTACTCTCGTAATGCTAAGATTATGACTGGAAGATTATGACTAGTGATGCTGCCCAAACTTGAACTTTGTTAATATATACTATGCCCCATACTTTATCTCAATGAACTTTAATATTATTCTAATTCAAACTGTGCTTAATTACAAGTTATTTTCTGGTTTCTGCACATGCACACTTTGCATGAAAACACTCCCAAATGCTGCCATCTTTGCTCCTGCTCAACAGAGCCAGCCCAGCCATTAGGCTGGATGAGACCACTGCCTCAGGTGACAGAAGCTCCCAAGGCAACACCCCTGTAGATGCCCTACATTCCCCATTACCTCTACCAGTGGCAGAGAAGCACTACCACCACTGGTGCCAATTTCAGGCAAGATCACTTCCATCTCACCCAAAATCGGTGAAATTTTGCCCGAAATCGGCACCAATGTCAATGCCACTTCTCCACCAGTGGCGGATGTGGCAGGCTGTGCAGCGGCGGCAGGAGCAGGTCGGTGGCGGTGGCAGCAATTCAGGGCAGCACTTCAAATTTTGCTTTGAGCAGTGAAATGGGATGTGCCCTGCTGCTCCGATGATTATTGTCATACTCCTTTGCTCACAAAGGAAGCGTAAATGCCCTGTTTTCAGTGCAGATGCATGTGGAACCATTTTTGCCATAATCTTTCAGTTATTCTTTGACAAACTATAATCAGTTTTAATATTTGGATCTGAAATCTTTCAGCAACCACATTTGAAGAAACAAGTCATGTTGATTTAATACACATCTTTGTTCAACATTTATTTCTCACTCCTTGTTTGGTCTTCAGTTGACTTTGGCCACTTTTCTTGAGGATCTCAAGTAGTCCTGATAGGCATCCTCCTGCACCTTGCTGCTGGCCACTTGACCCTTTGGGCTTGCATCCAAGGCTGCTTCATCTTCTTCCAGTTGCTCTATGTCAAATGGACTGTAAACAGAGAGGGTTTGTGCAGACCGCCAATCAGGAGAGGGGAAATAGTGGTTATGTATTCCCATATATAGGGACGCAGGTGGCGCTGTGGGTAAAAGCCTCAACGCCTAGGGCTTGCCGATCGAAAGGTCGGCGGTTCGAATCCCTGCGGTGGGGTGCGCTCCCGTCGTTCGGTCCCAGCGCCTGCCAACCTCGCAGTTCGAAAGCACCCCTGGGTGCAAGTAGATAAATAGGGACCGCTTACTAGTGGGAAGGTAAACGGCGTTTCCGTGTGCAGCTCTGGCTCTGGCTCTGGCCAGAGCAGCGATGTCACGCTGGCCACGTGACCCGGAAGTGTCTCCGGACAGCGCTGGCCCCTGGCCTCTTGAGTGAGATGGGCGCACCAACCCCAGAGTCTGGCAAGACTGGCCCGTACGGGCAGGGGTACCTTTACCTTTTTATTCCCATATATACTTACAAGATCTTGAAGTATTGTCTGAACTTTTGACATGAAATTTGTAACTTGAGCTAATTATACTTTCTGATGGGATGAGATAGCACTTCACTAATTATCACTCTCTTCTTTCCAAACCAGCAGAAAATAACTGTGAATTGGTTGAGTGAGAATTTGCCCTAATGGTTCTTTCCGTGTTGTTTGTTCAATACAGTGCTTAGACTGCAAGCAGTTGCTCTCTGTTAGCATTCTTCAGAACATTTCTTTATTAATTAATCCTATCTTTATTCACACAGTGCTCTCTCTGCTGTAGACAGCAGGTAATAAGCACAGATCAAGCAGGCGGAGATGATAAATTATCTATTGAATAATTAACAAATTATCCCCAACAGATGGAACCAAAGCTCAGATTTGTGTAGATGCACACCACAGAAAGAGAACACAAGACTGGTTCTTCCTTCTTCACCAGCCATGCAGGATTCCAGGGCATTTTAGAGCAGTTTTGCCAAAGCATATTGTCTGTGAGTAGCATTTATGGCAGTCACTTGAGGCTATTGTACCAATCTCGGAAGCTCAGTGTGTTTCAGGTTGAGAGGGTAAGAAGCAGAAAGGTTTAAGGGTGAGAACAATGAACAGTAATAGACTATTGGTGGAAATTACTGTAATACTGAACTGATCTGGAAGCCTCCGCACAGACCCTTGCAAGAGTCGCCTGTCTATTTTGATCCATCACAAAGGAGCAGTAGACATTCTTTCTGACGCCTCATCCTGAAAAGAGTAAAAAAGTCAACATGCACATAATATAATAAGTATGAGGTTGCACCCACCGCTGTCATCTGAACTGCAGCAGCCCATGCTCTACATTATTTACCAATACTTTATTTTCCATTGCCCTTCCCAAGCCACTGTTGTGGCTCCGTTATTCATGAATGCATAAGGTCATCAATAATATGTTGGTATTAATAATGTATCTTCAGTAACTCATTTGGCTATGTTTACAGCATTCATAATGCATTCAAGTAACTGATTATTTGAGATGTCAAATGAAATCCTGGATCGTTTTGGGACTCCCTTGGCTTTGTGTGATTTTTAGAACTTTTTTACCTTCCTGTGAGCGCTACCTTTTTGTCCTGCCACATCTTCAGGACTATACTGAGTAATGACTTGCACCGTGCTGCTTAGAATGACCTCAATTTGGAGCAGTAAATGGCATTATTGAATGAATTTGAAATCAGAGGGAGATGCAAGCGAATCATTGTTGACAATGTCACCTATAGTTACTAGTGGGCATATGCTTGAAAATACAGGTGTTTCTTTCAACTTTATTGTACTCTTCATTTTTCTGGGTAATAGTAGAATGGCTAAGAAAGAGGTTTGTCATGTTTCTCTCTTCTAATTCATCCTGTTTTATGGAGAGCATCTCATTCGGCATGGAAGCAACATTTAGCCAGTATCAGGAAGATGTTTTGGGGAGGGGGTGGGAAGCATGAAAATGATGTAGGAATATAATGTAATTCTCCTAGAATGTTCTCCCAAAGCATAAAACATAATTTATATTAGTAGAAGTGATAAAGGGAAAGGATATAATTAAAAGTCAATTGTTTTATATAAAAAATGCTTATTTCTGTGGAGGATACTGCAGTTTAGAACCTGAAGGGCAACTCTAATTTCCTAGAAGATTGGGAAAGAGTTACTTGGTTGAATGAGCAATATTTTCCAGGGTTTGGGGGGGGGGCACAGGAGGCTGGGGTTATTGTGAAACAGAAAGTAATGTAAGCTGTTGGAAGATATGAACTGCTTTTAGAAAAGATTTTATTAAGCCCTTTCATAAGATATTACAAACAAAAGAGAACTATTTTTTTTAAAAAAGGCAAGAAAAAAGAATGAGGAGAATAAGAAGTCCTCTTTCACAGCTAAATCTCTACTTGCCCCACACAGAAAAAGGTGAACTCTCTCTACTCTCACCTGGGAGCTGCCCTTTCTTCAAGAGAGACCCTGTCTGTTACTGAATGAACGAGTTAGAAGACATAGAGAAGAAAAATTATGGAAGAGGATGGCATTATAAAGTAGGGATAGATTATCGAATGGAAGTTGGGAGCATTATCGAAGCCTTCTAGGACTAGTCCACACGTAATATCCAGGCATGTCCAAAGTCTGTTTTGGGAGCCCGCCAGTCAATATTATTATTACTATTATTATTATTATTATTATTATTATTATTATTATTATTATTAAAAAATCTGGGCCCCATAGCAGTATATGTCTTGGGGTAAAATCCCAGCAATGTCAATCCTAAAAAAAGCTGAACAACTTTGGTTGGCCCTCACACATGTTCACTTCATCGCTTCATAAAATCTGGCCCTCTTTGAAAAAAGTTTGGGCACCCCAAACCAAACCAAACCAAACCAAACCATACCATACCATACCATACCATACCATACCATACCAAACCAAACCAAACCAAACCAAACCAAACCAAACCAAACCAAACCAAACCAAACCAAACCAAACCAAACCACAGCTTTGCAAATTGATTGGGCTCCCAAAGAGGAGATAGTTGCCCATCATTCATCCCCTATTGTTTTGCTCCTGCACCACACTGACAAAAAAACATAGCTTTATGTCTTGACTGATTCTGGGCTTGTTGATTTAGCTTTCTACAGATAAACCACAAGCTGTAGCCAAGGCTTGTTCTGTGGTTTACAGCTTGTGGTTTGTCCAGGAAAGCTAACCTACAAGCCCACTGGGTTCAGATTATATGCTAAGCCAAGCTATGATTTAGTGCAATGCAATGCAGCAGCAAGGCACCCACAGAATCTCCAGGAGCCTGCAAGCTGATGGGTTCACACCTAGCTATGGCATAGCTCAGCATGATGCGCCAATCAGGCCAGTATTTCACCATGGTAGCTATAGGTGACATGGAGCTTCATGCAGACAAGGGAGCAGACTAGCAGAGGAGCACTTTGTCCCCAGAGCTGGCGTAAGGTTATAGAACTGTAAACCCTCATTTTGAAACCAGCTTTGAGTATATGCAAAAACACACAAATTCCTGGAAGTGATGGCAACAGCTGCAAAAGAAAACCACAACTACCAAAGCATCTATACGAAAAAAATACACAAACAATAATGACAAATTCTCAGACGCAACAAGAAGAGAAAGCAAGGACTACAAACATGTATGAGCTGCTTAGAAGCATCCAGAACAACCACCTTCTGTGATAGCTAATGCCTAAATGCTTGTTTGCCAGGGCAGCAGCTGAGCCAACTGGATGCGCATGCGCTCCGAACATTTGTCTTCCACAAACTATTGTTTCACCAGCAGGTCAATAAAAATTGTACAGCACTGTTCACAGCATTATGGAGTGTCTGTAGGCCTATGAATTTTGCCACCTTTCAAATTTTCCTACCCTTCTAATTTCGCTGCCCAAGGCAACCACCTAGTTCATCTAGAGGTTTAGCAGGCTCTGCCTGTCCCTCCTCTCCTCCCAGCATGCCCAGTGTAGAAATGGCAGTGGGCTTCTTGCAGGAGGGACAGAGCTCTGTCAGCCCCTAGCAGGCTAATAACATTTTTTGCAGGCTTATTTTTATGGGCTTGTTTACAAGCCTGCATTATCTCAAAGCACATAGAACAGGAACATTTGGGGCAAATAGGTTTTGAGCAGGATAGTGCTTCTGACTGAGCTTGGAGCAGACAGGCGGCTGGTTTGATTTAGGCCTAGGAAAGCACTAATTGGTTCCCAAGACTGGATCCTTTTTATTCTGTGTGCTTCAACCTTCTGCATACAGCTTTCAAAGGGTCCTGGTTCTTTGTCCAATGTAACTGCAGGAGAGAGAGAGAGAGAGAGAGAGTGAGAGAGAGTTGTTTTTTCTTTTTTAAAAATGATTTAGATGAACCTTGGTACATTGAAAGAGCAGACCTTTTATGAAGAAGAGTGGATTTTAAGGGTTATGGGGATGTGTGTTCTTTGCCTCTTGAACATAGATCTCAGTTTTATCTGAACTATTTGTGTAATTCAGAATCTGATAATTCCCGCCCCCCCCCCCCAGTTGAGAAGACTAGCATCTCAGTCAACAGAGTGCTAACATGAACCAGTTTTGGGGGGTGGGAGTTATAGGTAAATTGAAAACTGCTTGTTTCTCCTTGTGCTTTAAACTCTCATATAGATATATAGAGAAGGAAGGGTGTAGAGCAGATGTCAATCTGAATGCATGAGTAGTTTCATACAGACTCATGCAGAGCTTGTCTGTGGCCCGCGGCAGGAGTCTTGTTAGAATAAGGTTATAAACTCAAGCAAAAAAAGCAATCAGTCCCTGGTGGGGCCCCCGTCCAGCTTAGCCCTCTGAGACCCAGGGCAGGTGTACCCAGCTGCCTCTACCCAGCTCTGAACGGGCCTGGTTTCATGAGCTATGTTTACCACATGCATTCGTTTGTACTCCAGTATAGTCAGTGGGCTGCCAGCCATGTTTCTTATTGTACAGATCCTGGCAATAAAATGTATTCTCATCAAAAGGATTTGTACAGAAGATGAGCAAATGTGAGACCCAGCATGAGAGGGGGCCGCCACAGAGAAGCTAGAGCAATTTGCCTGGGAGATGCAAGTTGGCAAGTCCTGGGCCATTGTTTTGACCGTTCATACTTTCAGCAGCAAAGGTGTGGGTGCCACTCATCGTACACATAGCAAATAACCCCAGCTAACCCTGGTCCCCTGTCTTGGGTGCCCAGTGTGGTAGATATGCTTGTTGCCACTATTATATATGCACAGTTTTTTAAAAGAAAAAGTTACGTGCAAAGTGACCTTTTGTGGTTTGATTGAGGTACAGATGTAGAATATTGATTCAGTGCCCCAAGTAGACAATATATGTGCTCTTCCACTCATTGTAGTAACTGTGGAAGGTTAACCAGCTCTTGAGGGTGTTCAGAAACCAGTACAGCCCAGAAATCCAGTAAAGGGCAGTATATAAATTTAATAATAAATAATAATAACAACAAATAACATTGGCCTAACTTATCCTGTGCTTACTCCAACCCAATACTGAATAACTTACTCACTGGGGCACAGACAACTTCATGCATCAGTTGCCGGGGAGGGGTGTCTCTAGCCCAGGTGAGTCTTGATTGACATGTGGCCTCGTCCAGCCATAAGTCATAGCATGTTTGCCAGGAATGTAGTGTGAGACCTTTTGACAGCTGGGGATATAGGCCTGCTGGAGGGCTGAGAAAGATCGCTGTCATGGGGTTAATTTCCACTGGACTTTTCTAATCTCACAGCTTGACAGAATTTAATGAGAGGCTTTGTGTATTTAGGAAGGCAGGTGCTTTATTCTCTATGCATGATGGTGAGCAGAAAATATTAACTTTGTCTCACCTGCATTGAATACGAGAGAGAGAGAGAGAGAGCGCGCTTTTATGCATTATCTCAATACCATGCATAGTTTTATACACCTCTACCATGTTGCCTTTGATTTTCTGTTAGAGCTAGTGTCAGCATTTGGTGTGGTAGGGCACCTCTAGCAGGGGGGCGTAGTCAATGATGTTCTCCATTGGTGATTCTTTGTCTCACTGCTGCTGCTGCCACTCACTTGCCAGCCTTCTCCTTCCATGGGGCGTGGCCACAATGATAGGGAGAAGCAGTCCCATTTACTCATCCATCAGTCAGTTGGTGCCAGTGAAGGCATGGCCACATCATGGGAGGGTATCACCAAGAACATCTTCTGTGATGGCCTCCCTCAAAACCTGTTCTCTATTGTGGATGATTTCCTCCACCCCAAAGTATGACAGCTCTGAAGATCTTGAGGAAAGCAACATATCCTGCTGTTCACAGCTCAGGTCCCTGGTCCTTAATCTTCTTTTCTGAGATGGTGCTCACCACCACTTCATATTGTTTAGGTTCAGTGATGTGCCCTTCCTCCCTTCATTGATTTGCTCATGGGCTCTGAAAGCCTGGGATCTGCTGGCCATTCTCCTAAAGTGATTTAAGTTTTCCGGGGAGCTTTTGAGCTGGATCTCTCCACTGGATGACATTGTCAGCGCAAGCCTGCTGGTGACTGATGTGGTCTCGAGTCTGCCAGGGTATGGAGTGGATAAATGTGCCTGACGCTTTGTGATAGAGCTGGTAATTACATTTCTCAATGAGTGATATTAATAGTGAAAGGAAGCTTCAGCACGCTGCATGAGAATTGGTTATATGAGAGGCTGCGGGGAGAGATGGAGTCATTTATTAACCTGATGAATTACAGAAAAATGGACTTTTCCTCAGAATGCCGAAAGGCTTTCTTATATGTGATGCCTTCCAAGTTCCTGCTGTGGCCCTAGAGCTGATCCATCCTCTGTCACCAGTGTGGATAAAGAACGCGGCAGAGTCGTATGATCTCTCATCCTTTGAGGGACTGGAGTGCACATGTTATAAGAGAGAAGCAAAGTTGTGTATGGCCTTTAGATCACCTCAGAAATTATTCGTTAAATGTTTAGCCTACTTCTATCTAAATAGCATTTTCTTGCCTCATGCACTCTTTAGAAATCAATTCTTCCTATTTTTAAAGATGAAGATTCTTCCTGTTTTTGAAGTCAACCATGAAGTGAATTCATGGCTGAGCTGATATTTGAACCCATGCAAAACACCACTAAACCTTAGGTTACAGATATTCAACCCATACCATATTGTGGTTATTGCCAATATGCCAATTTAGGAACTGAATGGACTTTCTCTCCTGCCCATCCATTGGACTTTTAATTTCTCTTGATATGTTCTGTTTGTATTGGTCTATGGGATTATACTTTGTGAGATATTATATGTTGAATTGTGTTTGAAATAGAAGTTATATGTGTTGTTACCAGGATATTTGAACCCAGCCTTCCTACACCAAACCCTGAGTCACCACCAGGTTGTGCACATCCTTGAAGACGTTTCCTCAACAAGTTGCCACAGTGGATTGTTGCAGCAACTCATCAAAAGATTAAATACCTTTGGCTTCTGTTTAGGGTTTGGGCATGTTCTTCTCTCTCCATATTCCTTCTACCTCCAGTGGCTCAAAAGCAACATCCAGAAGTGTTTGTGTCTGAGGTTGGCTGAGTTCAGAGCAGCCAAGGCTCTACTGCCACTCCCTTATTAACCTTCAGTCTCTCCCCACTAGTGTTATGTGTTCCCTTCTCCAATTTGTTTGTTGCCTCATTTCACATCCCAGCAGCAACTTTCAGGGAGCTTTTCCCATGTTCATTTCTCCTGTAGCAAATCCTGAGGCATCTGAGTGCTAATGAGGGAAGCGATAGCTCTTTTTTTTTTCTGGGGAGATTGTCATTAATGTCTCAAAAGTAGCAGCACCTGTTGAAGTTCTGCATCCACACATCCTTTGCTGCCACACACCTGCTGCTGCCATGTGGCTCCATTTCTATTGGGGCTCCTTGAGAGCAACAACCTGCCAGCCCTGAGAGGAGAGCAGTTAAAATGAGCCTGAGCCTGAGAGGAGAGAGACAATGGGAAGTTATTAGAAGTGTTTCAGAACCAGAATGATTTAGTGGCATGATTACTTCTTAATGTGACACTTCACGAGGCTTTTTAAAAAATATATATTGGATTTCCTCCCCTCCTGTGACCGCCCTTCTTTCTTCTTCCCTTCCAAACGATGTAGAAATATGCTAGTTGGAAATAAACACCTGAGGCTGTTATACTTTATATCACTCTGTTAATTAACTTTTAAATCATAGGGTGTCACCGGATGGCTTTAAATCCCCATTCAAAGAGCTAGACAGAAGTGGCAGAGACTGTGCATCTCCTCAGAATGCCAACCCTGATGAAGGCACTGCCAGGGGCCGGGATGAGAGATTCCTCGACTTTCTAGCTGCTGACTGCTTAATGCATGCAATCCGTTAAGTTTCTCAAGAGATAGCTGTAAACAAAGGAGATGAAATACCTGCCTTTGGGGGCTCGTGCCCCCTTTGTGCTAAAAGAGGAGATTCAATGATAGTTGAGTCTTTCCCACCATATATACAGTATTCATAAATGGAAAGAGGGGCGAATTTGACTGTTTTAAAACAGCAAAACCTTTATTTGACCACCTCTCTTTTGATTCTCACTCTGCCCAGCATATAATGTACTTTGGTGTCTGTTCTGTTAGCCGGTGTCTGTGTGCCCCCTTTTGTGTGTGAAGCCTGGAGCAATGTCCCCTGTTCTCCACCCATCCCCACTGACTTCATGGCCCTCATGTGGAGAGTGAGGTCCGCACAGGGGATAAGAAAGGCAAAAAGCAACCTCTGAAGATGGGGGTCGTAGAAATGAGGAAAGCTAAATCCAGAGAGGTTGTAACAACACTGCAGAAACAGACCAGCTCCTCTTGAGTGGGAGAACACCATCTTTGCATGCAGAAAGTCTTGGGTTCAGTCCCCAGCATCCCTAGGCAGGGCCAAAAAAAAAACAAAAACAAAAAAACCCACACTTCCTGCCTGAAACCAGGAATTACAATGTATTCTACAAATGTAAATGTAAATTTACAAATGTAAACTGCTTCACAGCCTGAAGCCGTGGAACAAAAATGAAATAAAATACCAAAAAAATAAATAAATAAATACAGTTTCTGTAGAAGTAGAACTTATATTTTATAAAAAGTCTGAGTCACTTCTCAAGGAAAGCCTTAAGCAGAAGTGTCAGAAGACATCTAAACAACACGACAGTAGGTGAGGTGGCTGTCTAATTTCAAGTGGTAATTCCACAGGACTGAAACGACAGTACTTAAAGCCCAGTTTATTGTACGTACTAAGCAGATCTTTAGGACGTGCAATAATCCCAGCAGAGCCCCATTTGAGGGGTGCAGTTTCTGGGCAAAGTTATCTGGGGCAAGGCAGTCCCTTAGGTAACTGGGTCCTGAGATGGGCCATTGGTCTGATCCAGAAGACTCTTCTTGTTTTCTTATGTTCCCGCCATCTTTATCCTAACTCATTTTCTAAGAGTGCTAGTTATTATTGCTTAAGTACATTTAAAAAAAATAAAATAAAATGTAAAATGTATAATCTCTTCTCAGTTGCCTGCCATTCTCAAGCCGTCCTGTGCCATTTTGTTTCTTAGGAAACTGCAGAAATTAACTGGCTCTAGATGTAACCTTCAGATAATACATTTTGCCAGGAAGCCACAAATGCTACAATATCTGGCTTTTCACGTGTTCTGTGAAATTTAATGTTTGCGAGCAAGGATCTCTGATATTTAATCTAAAATGCCAAAGCTCTTGCCAGCTGACTCCATTTCTTGGCAACAGTCAGAAGGGGCTATAATTATCACAGGGCTTCTCCAGCCCAGGCGCAGGAAACCTTTCTAAGCCTGAGGGCCATATTTCTTTCTGAGCAACATTCCAAGGGCCGTGTGCTAATGGGTGGGTGGGACCAAAAGCTAAAGCAGGCAGAGCAACCAATGTTGCTCTTGTGCAGTAGTCTGGTATCTACACTCATACAAACACACTCATTTCTATTACCTGCCCAGTCAAGTTTGAAACATTATCAGAGTTCAAGGATTCATTTCAAAGAGGCAAAAACACCTAAGATGTGAAGGAGGGTCACTGGCAAGAGCTTGGGATGCATGATCAAAAGCTGTTGAGTTATTGTTTTTTACAGAAAAGTGTATTTTTCGAGTGACTTGCCTAAGATTGCCACCTTTCAGAGATTCCCACTGGACGTATGACAGTTGTACCCCCAGTGGGGCCTGCACATTACCACCCTTAAGCCAACTTCAGGTGAAGATAAGGATAGATTTGTGGGGTGTAACCAAGTTCCCTGAACTTCTGTGGGGGGTTTTACGTGCTGGTAGTTTGGCTGTTAGGAAAGAGATGGGTGATTTGAAAGGAAGTCCTCAAGGTGGTGGGGTGAAGGGATGGGGTTGATTATAACTAGATATGCAACAAGGCAGAGGGCCTTCTTGGTAGTGGCACCCGCCCTGTAGAACGCCCTCCCATCGGATGTCAAGGAAATAAACGACTGTCTACCTTTTAGAAGACATCTGAAGGCAGCCCTGTTTAGGGAAGTTTTTAATGTTTGATGTTTTACTGTGCTTTTAATTTTGTTGGGAGCTGCCCAGAGTGGCTGGGGAAACCCAATAAATAAATTGTTGTTGTTGTTGTTGTTGTTGTTGTTGTTGTTGTTGTTGTATATAAATAAGTTATTGTTGTATATAAATAAATTGTTGTTGTTGTTATTGTTAGATAGAAGCCATTCATCACCAGCGTGGTATGATGATCCCTTTCTTTAACTGTATTTCAGGCCTGTGTTTTGTCTCCATCTGTTCCTCCTCTGCCTGTGAAATGGGAATGAGCAGGAGCTGCCGTTTCCCATCTCTCTTTGGCAAAGGATGCATCTGACTTTGTCTTGAGCTGTTCTTTGGGGGAAGGTCAGAGACGCAGCTGGAAGAATTATTTTTAAAAAGCCTTCCCAGGGCTCCAAGGGGGAACACAAAGGCGGGCGTGATTATAGCATCTTGTCCTAACCCACGTTTCCTGAGGAGCGGAAACTGGCCAAGCTGAAGGAGGGAGGCCGTGTTTGGGTGAGACCGTCTGCGATAATGAGGCTGTGATAAGCAAAAGCGATATGTCGGCGGCAGGGGCTGGCTGACTTGAGAGTGTCCGTCTTTTCCATTCCAGGCAGGTATTGCTGCGTCTGCAGCTGTGGCTGCACAGGAGGGAGAGAGATGCTCCTATGAATACCGGAGCCAGAAGACAAGATAGAGTGGGTGGAGGGAGAGAGGGCAGGGAAGAGGCTGGCAAAGTGTTGGTGTGCAACTGTTTGTATCTCCCCACCCCAATGAAAGAAAGACGGCACAAATCAAGCAGATCGGCTGGCCTGGGATTCTTCATTGCTATGGTTCTGCAACTACTTAGGCATGCAATAAGGCCTTTGTTGTGCTACTGTGGAACCAGGGCACTTGTTCAGAATCTTGTAGTGAAACTTGTCCCTTCTCTCATGCCACCGGTCTACAGTGATGCAGAAGAATAAATGCCTCTGCCACATCCTGGAGGCTGCTGACTACTCTGCACCTACCTCTGTCTGATTAAATAGCTGGCAGACTACAGCTAAACTAGTATCAAGCTCTTGCTTTCCACGATGGCAGAGGTGGGAAGCTGGCGCCCTGGCAGGTGATGTTGGACTTCATCTGCCATCATCCCTAAGCATTGGCCATACTGGCTGGAGCTGATGAGAGTTGGGAGTCCCACTGCCACAAGTTTGCATGCCTCCCAAACCACTCCTCTCAGGCAAATAATTCTCACCACTACTGGTAACATTGCTTATAGATCTACTGTTTCCTGGAAAGGGGAACAACAACAACAACAACAACAACAAACCACTTTGATTTCTCTCTCTCTCTCCTCCCCTCCCCCCAATCAAGCAGTGTATAAATTTTATAAAATTATATATATATATATATACTCCAGTCAGCATATGGTGGCCTCTTTTGCACTTGCCACATACTGTCATTGTGTAGGCCTTTGCCTGTCCCCAGCATCTGATTGCAACGTCACAATGTTGGGCATGTGGGATAGTGGCTATGAAAATGTGCTGTTCCGTGGGGCTGACTGCTCCCGATTGCCAGCTGCCCAGGCTGTTGAGGGCTGTCAGTCATGAGTTGATGAAGTGGCCACCCTAATGCAAATGGAGATCCATTTTTACCTTGGGCTTTCTTTTCTGAAAAAGTAAGTTAGTGATGTAAAGCTCAGTGAAGGAATTTTATTGAGATATAATAATATGGGTTGGGTGGTCGTGAATTTGAAAGACTGTAGCATAGAGTTCCAGATCTTCTGAAAAATCAGGTGGCTTTAAAAAAAAAATTCTTACCAATGATAATTGACCAGACCCTTGAATCATTAATTATTTTTTCCAAATTGTAGCATTTTTGGCCTAGAAGTGCCGTCATACTATCAGTCTTAATAAGCAGGAAACATATAAACTACTCCATACTACAAAAAGGCATGCTGTTTTAATTGTCCCTTGACAAGTAATTTGTCATTGTAAACTTACATTTGATATGTAAGTTGTCCCCGTCCCCCCTTTGTGAACTTCACTTGATAGTCTGCTTGTGGGCTGATTCACTGTGCCTTCAGTCTTTTAAGAATCACTCATGGAAGGAAGTAGGCAGGAGCGGACTTGCACGCCTCTCCTCCCCCTGCTGAGATTACTCCATTCCAGGGGTTGGACTAGATAACCATTGGGATCCCTTCCAACTCTACAATTCTGTGATTCTATGAAATAGTCTTCAGATGGAACAGTAGCCAAGTTAGAAGGCGGTCATTGAGCACTACCCAGAAAATGTGAGTCTCATCTCAGTGGTTGGCTATCAAAACTGCGATATTACTGCCTGTTCATAAATAGATAGTAATTGTGCTGTGTGTGTAAATGCATACAACTAGGAACTATGGTGTGTCTTCTGCAGATTAAGTGATATTGTCGGGCAGTTTCTCAAATCCTTCCTAATAGTTCAGACCCAGAATCTCACAGGAGGGAGTTACATTTCCTTGGAGAAACCAACTGAATGAGTCATCCCTTCTGCTTGGTCTTCACCCCCTTCAAGTGGGGTCATTGTTTGGATAACACTTCTCAGGCAAGGTTTACTGAGTTTGTGTTCTGGGGTAGCAGTAGCTCACCCATCTGTTTGCTGTCGCTGCAAGAGCAAAGCTCAGTTTTGTATTGAGAAATTCACCATGAAGGGATCGTGCCATTTGTTGGACAGAGAAATTACAAGCATGTGGAAATGTCTGTGCAAATCACCTAACAAAACACTTGGTGCCAACTGATACCAACTGCAGTATTCGAACTGGCAGCTCCATATTGACAAAGTGAACACAAAAGGGGCTTTACTGGATCAAACCAAAGGGCCATTTAGCCCATCTTCATTCCTTCTCACGGTGGCCAATCAGGAAGGCCAGAAGCGAAAGACACATGCAATAAGCAGCTCCTGTTGATGCTCCCCAGATATTGGTATTTGGAGGCATACTGCTTATACACCAAAGAAGAGCACCTTATACTGGGGAGAGACCTTTAAGAGGATAGGTCAAGCACCTTGGTGCATCTCAGTTGCTTAATGGGAGACCACCAAACAACACCTGAAGATGCCAGCCAAGAATAGTTCAGCTTGTGGAGACTAAGAGGGCCTGTTAAAGGGTTTGGTTTGGTTTGGTTTTTATACTTCCAGGTAGATCTTGGGGAGGTTCACCGCATAAAAATACAAGATAAAAACCACAAAATACAGAATAAAAACAAAACAGAATAGCCCTATGTATAACACGTTAAAGTAATCTAACCTAGAGGTTACCAGAGCATAGGCAATAGCAGTTAGGCTATCCCTAACCAGATAGGGGTGCAAGGGCCCATCATCCAAAGGTGGTGGAAGGCACTCAGTGCCACTGAGGACACCTGAGCCTCGAGCAACGGCAAAAGATGAGCTTGGAGAGCTGTTGGAGCCTCCTAAAAGATGACAAAGAAACTCAGGCAGAGAGAACTCACTGACTACAAGGAATAAGAAGCTGAGTAGACCAGTCTCAGTCTACTTTGGGGCATCTCACTAAAGGGCTACCAGCCTTAGACAAGAAGGGATAACAGTAGACATATTCACCTCTTCCAAAGCTCAGCATGCCTGGGCTACGGGCAACAGACTTGAATGAGTCAGGCTATAGAAACTGGGAGTCAGAAGAGTGATGAGCAACTCAGATAAGAGGGCAGTCCAGAAGGCAGGACTAGAGAACAAGGCAGGAGTCTGGCTCAAAGAGCAAGGCCAGAAGCACAAGACACATCGGAGCTCAGGTAGATCTTGGTACTGAGCAAGGCCCAGCTGGAAAAGGAAACCCTTTATATTCTTCCTGCCTAGAAAGGTCCCTTGTTCAGCCTGCATGGGTGGAGGTGGGCAGGATGAATAAGAAGTCCACCACTAGCAGCTCAATGGTTCAGCACATGGAGCAGCAGCACTCAGAATTCAGCAGCTCCTGAAACCTAAGGACTTGGAGCCTTGATGTAGCCTGTTTATTAGTAAGAATAGAAAGGAAGCATCAGCATTCTGCAGGTGGTTTAAACTTTTTGGTTTGTGGAATTGACCAGTCCTTTTGATGCGGAAGTCACCAGTGGCCCCGTCCATGACAGCCAAAAAAAGTTACTTAAAAATGACTTCGTATCCAAGATAACTCATGGTGAGAATGGCACCGGTGGTTGTTGGGAGCAGGGCCACCTCCAAGGGATGGAAAGATCAGGTAAGTTTCCAAAGTGCAAGGAGCAGCAAAGTGTTGCCTACCCCAAAGAAGTACCTCCACTTTTCACTTTGTATGAAGCCCCTGGGAAAGTTAGAGGAGGTATGCAAGAATTCTCTGTTGCCACCAGGGAGAAGAGTCGGTGGAGGAAGATTGGAAGAAATTTAAAGACTATCTACAGAAATATTGTAAAATTAATGAATGTTAGAAGGATGTTGGAATGAAGTTGTGTGGTTTTAGCAGAAATGTTATAAGGTGTCAGGAAACTGCCATCGGAAGAACAGGTGGTGGAAGGGCTCCAGGAGGATAGAAGAGACTCAGCAGCAGAAGAGGGAACCAGTAGGGGGGGAGCAGGAGCTTCAAGGGACAGGAAGTCGGAGGGGAGGCTCTGGGATACTTCCAATGAGAACAGTGAGGAGGTATCAAGGCCCCCTTTAGCGACCCCCACCCCTCGCCGGAAGCTGTCACGCAGGGAATCTAGGAGACGCGTTTCCGTCAAGCAGCTTTTATGCTGGAAACGTTTCCGCAAGCGCCCACTGTCGGATTCTACCAGCGACTGACGGAGCCGTGTCCAAGGGCTCCGCTCAAGGCAGAGCTTTGCTACGTTAAGCAAACTCCGAGGGACTAACCCTTTTACGCACAAGTAGCTCATTGTCCCATCACATAAGGGTTTAGGAAAAAATAGACTGTTAATTGGTGAAAGGAGGGAAAGTAAAGTTACATTATATTAAGATAAATTACAGAACAAAAAGTGGAAAAGATGGAAAGGATTTGCTGAAATAGTTAACTGAGCTAGAATACAAAAAAGGGAGGTGTGAGGAGGTCAAGGAAACAAGCAAATGAAAGACAAGTTATGGGAAGATTAGCTGTGGGTTTTTTTCCCTCTTTTTCTTCTTTCTTATTGTGATGCGTTGTTTTGTTCTTGTTTGATATGGTGTTTTTACTTTTTCTTTTTGTAACCTTTAAATTTTAATAAATATTATTTATAAAAGAATTCTCTGTCGCCTTGCCTCTTTCTGACACAGATCCTCAAATTCTTCCTGGAACTGTCCCCAGCAAAGAAGAGAAATGTGACTCCTTTCCTTTCCAGACCAGAGTTTCTCAGCCGCCATCAGCCAGCTTTGCCAATGTCACAATACACCTGTGCAGCTGTATGCATGCTCAGGTGTTTAGCTTGACGACCTCGCTGAACACACCTTGTGCCAGTGCATAATCCACAGCAATTTAAAACTTCCTTAGAGCTAGGCAGCAGAGAGAAATCAAAATCTTTCAACTTTTTTTAAAAGGACAGAATCAGCAGCAAAAGAGATTATATTCAACAGCATCCTTTTAATTAGAGATGTAATTAATTCTACCCTGACACATACAGAGATTATTCTTTTTATAATATATATATATATATTCCTATATGAAAGAAAATGTCTTAAAGATACATAGAGGAGGCAACCAGGGAATGGAATACAGATCACAAGGCTCTGAAATGAAATCCAATGTGGGATGACTGTAATATGTTAAATTCATTTATATATTTATTTTAATTAAAGTGATCAAGGGCTGATTCAGTTCTGGTCATCCGGGTGTTCTGGGTAAAGAGAAACTCTAAATCCATGTGACAGGGCAGAAAACAAATGGCAGCTCGGTGGCAGCACTTGGGAACAGTGAAGCACAGCATGCAGTTGATGCATTGTGCATACAGTCACAATGCATCTCATTCTACATACTTTGTTTTCATAATAATAATAATAATAATAATAATAATAATAATAATAATAATTTATTTGTACCCTGCCCATCTGGGATGCATCACTTGCATCTTTCTTAGATTTTAAGTGGAAGGTGTGGCATTTTCCTGGGAAGTTGATCTCTTAGAATGGCTCCATTAGAATAACAGCCCCACACAGATGAGAGGAGAAAGGTGATGATGTTACCCTTTGAATAAAAAGCCCTCCTTTCTTTGACAATGCCATTAGTTGTTGGATTTTGTATTTTCTAGCTTGAAAATATGACTCCTGGTGGCTCATAATTCTCGCTTCACATAAATTCTTCCTCAGCTTGGAATCTGAATCTGAGATGATGGACCAAGCCCTTCTTCTCTGCCTCTCACACTCTTACCTTTCTTACCTGTTGAGCAGCGATGGTCAGGAAGAGAGGGGGGCCTCTTTCTCTCCTTGGCTATGTACCAGGAGGACTGGGAAATGCAATTCCAGCAGTGGTGGTGAGATGAGAGAGAGAGGTCTCTCCTCTTTTCGTCTCTTCTGACACCTGGCATCCTGCTACGGCAGAGCACTGAGAAATGTAGTTTTCCCAGCTCTATTTCCAGTAGTAAGAAAGTTGGTAGGTGAGCCTGGTCTGGAGGGGTTGCACCCATTCACAGTCCTCAACACCATTATGTGACAGGATCTGCTTTGGTTCAGAATTGTGCTTGAAACAGAGATCTATTTATCTGACCTCAGGGGAAGGGAACAGTTCAGTATTTCAAGCATGACTATGAGAGTTTTCCCCATCACTGAATGCAATTCTGATACTGTGATGCTCTTAGATGCACCCAGTCTACTCAGTGATGCTGAAAGTAGCAGGCACGTTTGTAGTTTGTTCGCTTTCAGCTGTCTAATCTCCAATGCTAAGGGCAGATCTACCAATATTCTACCAGATTCTCTCCAGTTTGATTTATTGGCAGTGTTTGGTGGTCCAGATTTCCAGTTTGTATTTGGTGGAGGCAGTGCTTTTTCTGTGAGAGTAGTCACTGGTATGGAGTACTGTCATTGCTTCCCCCTCCTCCTGCTCATGGCAGACATCTTGTGTTGGCACCCACAACACTTTTATCATGAGTACTACCAGCACCTCATTTTTCTACCAAAGAAAGGACTGAGTGGAGACATCCTAGCTTAGGCGTTTGGCTGAAAGAGCTGTTTTTGTCTCTGCTTTAAAGGGGAGTGGGGCACTTCCCCAATGGCTAGACTTGTTAGATTTGTGGAGCAGTGTTCCCCAACCTTGGGCCTCCAGCTGTTTTTGGACTACAATTCCCATCATCCTTGACCACTGGTCTTGCTAGCGAGGGATGATGGGAGTTGTAGTCCAAAAACAGCTGGAGGCCCAAGGTTGGGGAACACTGTTGTAGAGGAACCAACGTTGTTGAAGGGAAGGAAGCTCTTGCACCCCTGCTTTGGTAGTTGGGCTCTTGGAAATGAAGGTGAAAAGAAAGGTGCAGCCAAAGTATTTGTATGATGGATATGCAAGATGGAGGAGAAGCAGGACTGTGTTCCCCTCAGTTGTAGAAAGAGTGTGCTGTTGTCTGTATATGTATGAAGCCCTGCAGAATTATGGGTGAGTCTCTTCTTATTGGTCTTGTGATGAAAAATCTATATCAACTATTTTAACAGTGCTCACCTTTTAACCCGCCCGTGAAAATCTGTCGACGTTCCTATTTTGTGCAGTAGATTAATAATGCTGTGTTTTAATCTGTCTTGCTACTGCTTTTGAACCTGACCCTCTGCTATCTAGTTTGCTTGTCCTTTGCGCCTGTTTCATCTGAGGCTTTAGACTTTACAGTATTTGTGGCTGCGACTCACGGGCTCGCGGCATGCAGAATCTCAAATGGAAACCTGAATCTAGCATCTGCCAGTGCATCTCAAAACAACAATGGATACCTGCAGGTCATATTCTGCCCTCCTCCATCCAGGCAGCTTTCAGTGTGAGGCCTCCTCAGCCAGGGCAGACCCAGGACATTTTAATGCCTGGAGTGAAGGACAAGATAGGGCTTGTGCACACATACCTTTCCTATACAGAAGCTGACTGGACTGTCACTTAAATCTTATTTCAGCCCTAGCAACAAGCTAGCATCCACCAGCAGACCTGAGAACACAAGCTAGCATAGTGGACACAGGACAGGCTATGGAGCATCTGCATCCTTGTCTTCCAACCCTTCACTGCCATTCCCCACATCTCTCATCATCTGCTTCCTCACTCTACCTCATGGCAGAGCCGGTCCTGTTCTTGGCTTTAGTATTATGGCTGCATTGGCTACTTTCAGACCATTGTCTGGGACTTCACTACATAAGGAGAAATGGCAAGATGTGGCCCTAAGCATGGAGCAGCTGGACCTATGGAGAATGTAGGGTACCAAGGCCTTTGAACAAGGGACTCTGGTCGCATAGCCCAGACACCAGCCTCCCTTCTGCGCCAGGACAGCTCTCAGACTGAGAGAGTTCCTGAGCTGATTTTTTTTCTGCACTACAGTGCCACCCCTGTTAATGGCAAGAGAAGGCACTGCAACTCATCTGTCCAGCTGGACTTGGTTAGCTGAGGAACAAGTAGGGGTCTGTTGTTCCAGGTCTGAGCAATTAATCTCACTAAAAGGGCACACTGACTCTCATGTTTGCCCTGGTCCAGAACTTGACCACCAGCCCTTCTTTAACCATGTCATCTGGCCTGCCCAGGAACCTGACCACTGGCCTTTCTTAGACCACATATTTGCCTACCGGGCCCTGGCAAAGCTCATCTCCCCTGCCAGACAAGAGAACTATGAACCAGCCTCTTCAACCCTGAATGAAGGGTTGTCTTGTCCTTGAAGTATTTTCATCTCAGCTAGCCATTACAAGAACTTTGTAGATAAGAAATAGTGCCTAGGTGTTCTTTTTCCTCCTCCCTCCCAATCTTTTTTCCTTTTGTGTGCTGTCTTTTCGATTCTAAGCCTGAGGGCAAGGACCTCCTTATCTTTGACATTTGTAAGCTGCACTGGGAGTCCTTTTTGACTGAAGAGTGGGATAAAAATGGTGTAAATAAATAAATTAAATACTACATTGACACAAATTTCAAGCAGCGTACATTTGCTACATCTTGATTAGAGTGATACAGATGGAGCTCAGGAGAGTCACAAAATGCTTATTTTCAACTAGGCATGTGTCCCTAACGAAGGCCTCACTAAACGAAGCCTCTTGTCAAATCTGCCACCTTTCTTGAAATGTTTATTTGCTTTTACCCTTTTGCACTGGAATTAGGTTCCAGGCATACCACAAAAAGCTAGCTTTAGAATGCTGTGTTTACTTTTACACACAAAATACTCTGCAGTCAGCGTAAAGGATGGAAATAAAAGCCTTGCACACTTTGCTGTTAATGTCAGTAATGATTCTCCCTGCAAAATGCATTGTGTTGGTCTTGGCATCCAAAGCAGAGCTGCGAGGGCATGGAGGGGGAATCGCCCGGGTTGCATTGGGCAGCTTGCCCAGCCCCTGATATCCGCTAATGAGCCACACCTAATTAGCCTTCACTCACATGCTCAGCACCTTGGACAGTGGGCAGCTTTCTTCCTTGGCACAGTGGGTTTTATCTATTAAAAAAGCATCGGGAACAGGGTCTGGCAAGGGAACAAATGACCAAAGATGTCCTGGCATGACCTCAGAACAATTATTTTTATGTTGATGGCTCTTCGAGGCTCCCAGGACAGCTGAAGGTGATGGAGATGGCAGCTTAATTGAAGAGGTCCAGAGTGCTGCTCATCCCTCATCCATTAATATTCAACACAGATCTCTTCCTCAACCTGAAGGCTCTGCCCATTGTTCCTCGCTGGCCTTTGCAGAGGGACGGCTGGGAGGCAATGGATCCTAGATAGGAGTGCAAAAGAATAGGGAGAGGGAAGGAATTAAAGATCCAGGACAAATTACTGGCCAGGGTGATAAATAGCCGAGACAGAAGAATCTGTATACCAATGGTGGGTTATTTCATTTTGGAGGCTGGCCTTGCCCGAATGAACCCCTCCAAGGAGAGAGCTTGCAGGAGCAGGCCCATGAAGACTTGGGGCAGGAGCAAGCCTGCTCCCAGGCTGAGGGGTTCAAAATCAGGAAGACACAATAAATGCCTACCAGGAGAGCAGTGTGATAAAAGGTAGCACATCTTAATGTCAGACTTAAGGTACCTTGTCAAAATTTTGAATGCTCCCCTATGTGCAATTTTTAAAGAAGAATTCATTACCTATAGTAATGCAGGATTTCAGGGAGAGGCCTATGCTAAACATTTCTCACTGATGGGACAGTCAGTGTTTTACATGCCGTTATTTTTATGCAGGGAATAATTTTCTTTAAAATGCACACACTCTCTAGCTACATTCTCCTTGCTATAAAGTACAGAATTCAGATGTTTATCAGCTTATTTATATCCTTCCTTTCTCCCTGATAGGTGCCCAGGGTGGCAGCAGCATAACAACCAATGAAAATATAACCAATATATAGTAATTAAAATGACAGTTATAAAAACTAGAGTGCCAAAAGGATAGGTTTGGATTTCTTCATAGGAAGCTGCTTTGTACTGAACCTGACCATTGGTCCATTTAGCTCAGTGTTGTCTACAGCAGTTGGTAGCAACTCTCCAGGGTTTCAGACAGAGGTCTCTCCCATCCCCACCTGGAGGCAACAGGGATGGAACCAAAGACCATCTACATCCCCTAAGCTTCAGACTTTCCCCCAGATTCCACCTGAGCATGGCCAATGCAGAGAACTCTCGGGGAGTCATTCCAGAGACACTGGAGGCATCACAGACTTTAAAATCCTCTCCTTATTATGCATAACATTTGGAGCAACAAAGTGAGGCAGATTGTGTCAGGGAGATTTTATTCCCCTTTGCCAACCCTGGAGAGTAAGCAACCACTCTAATTTAGACCTGATTATTGTATTGGGCATTTTGGTCAGCAAGGTTGGGGTGGGCATGGAAATTCACGCCACTCTCTGAACACTGCCTGTCGCTTTTGCTATGCTACGTTTATCTTGGAGCAGGCATCTGCCCCCGGTCGGGGTAATTGCCAGTCTCGTACGCACAAGGCCGTTGTGCATATCTTGTTGATGGGATATGAAAGTGAGCGAAATGTCAGTTCAGCATTGCGTGGAGGCCTCCCTGACACACAGGCTGCCTTTGCAATCGCTGGCATTTTTTTCAGTTAATTGCCTTTTTAATCATAGCGAAATTGCTCCCATTTGCATGAATATTCCAGCAGCGGAATTGGTTTGCTGTTGTCACAGATATTCACTACATATCATATTCATAGTGTTGTTTAATATACCTCATTCTGGAGAATCAAACTTTGCGGTTGTTCGTTCTGCCTGCCAGAGGATAAGAAGTGTGAGCACTCTTTTTATTTATCATTTGCCTTCCCCCATCCGCCTACAGGCACCTCGCAAATTGGAAAATAAAGTACATTTTAAAACAAAAGCGTAGACGACTTGACCTAATAAGTAAATGCTGAAGCCAGCTCTGAAACAGAACACTTCATGCGTGTGCACACGCCTCAGCCGTCCAATAAGCAGAGCATCCCTATAAATGGTCGGAAATGGGAAAATACAAAACCCATCCCAACCATCACTTTGAAAGGATTCCAGGCATTTCATGGTGGAGGTGCATAAAAAGCAAAGGAAGCCTTGTTGATCCCAACGAAAACAATCCAAAATCCATAGTCAAGCCATACTTTTATCAAGGCCAAGCAAAATGTCACAAAATAGGAAGCAAGCTTTTGAGTTCCCTAGAATTTTTCATCAGGCAGGGCATTAAAGTACAAGAGAAGGAAAAAGGGGAGAGAAAATAGTGGCTTGATGTTGCAATCATGGAATGTGCATTTATAGTCTCAAGATGGAGATAGGTTTATTTAGATTAGGTTCTGCTGGATGCTATGTGAGATTTGCATTGCATCTAGAGCTTCCCTAGAATTGCTAAGACAAAAAAACTTGCTGTAGTTCATCCTATGATTCCAAACTTGGGGAAGAGTTGTTGTTCAGTGGTGGATCCCATGCAGAATTCACAAGTTCAGTCTTCCAGCATTGACAGTTAAGGGCTGGGAGAAAGACCCTTCTTAAGACTTTCAAGATGCTTCCAGTCAGAGTAGGTGGGATGGTGCACGCTGTAGTCTATATCATGAGTGGGAAAGGAAGGAAGCAAGCATACTATCCAAACCAACCACTTATTCATCTTAACTTCATTGTTTGCCACCAAGTGGATATCTTTACTACTCTCTGATTGCCTCCACTAAGCAACTCTTTAACCTTCTGAATTTCAACTGGCCCTACCTGTTCTCAATACTGGATAGAGTGGTATAGCCCATAGCATTCCTCCCCCCCCCCAAAAAAAAAAACCAGTATACTTTTACCTAAGGATTTATCAGGTAGCAAGTTAAATTGTTTTCACACAAATGACTTTAGAAAATAATAATTTTAGAATATGAATAATTATGCATAAAAGCAAACAAAATTAAACAGAACAAAACACACCCAGGCATTCCAGTTTTAGACTGTTTCCCTAATCAAGCCAATTCTTATTGATTTGCATCCTTCAGCTTTTCAGGTTTCTGTGTGGTCTTCTTTAGGCCTTCTTGCCCAATTATGCACATTGATATTTACCAAAATCCCATTTCTCTTAAGGTTTCCTAGCTCACTTTCCCTCCTGCAGCTGTTCAACTCCAGCTCTTCAAGTTTCTGACTCCACAACCTTCTTACTAACTACTTTGTTTTGGCTTATATACAGTATGTTCCCTTCCCTTCCCAACCTTTAACCAACTGAAAGGAGAGTAGAATCTTAGTTGTTTCTATTTCTCCTTAATTGCCCAGTTCCTAGAATGATCTTTTGGCCCTCCTGTGCAAAACATCCTTGGGGAAAACATCCTCTCAAACTTTTGACCTTTTAGATAACAACTTCACAAGCAAAGCAACCTCCTATATTTTTAACCTTCTTGTGAATCCTCTCTGCAGGAGGGGCCATCTTGCTCACATGGCCACAAGGGCAACCTGAGGGGCAGGAAATGATATAGCAAGAGGTGGCATTTGCTCTAGGTTTTTCTTCAACCTCAGGGGGATCAAAGTACTTCAGAGGGAAAAGAGGAAGGAGAACTCTTGGATTGGAAGAAGAACTGGAGGCTCCTCCTCCTAAAGGCAGGCTTTTTAAGTCGGAAAATTATTCACAGCCATTGTGGCCAAAGCCAGTAGGATTTTAGAATTGCCTGATCAACCTAACCCTACAGAACCAACAGTGGCCACTTCATCCAAAGGAGCAAAGAGTACTTAACCAGGTACTTGCGCAACAGAGTATTTATGCAACAATGATGGTCACGCAGCCGTTCCCAGACTCCTTTTTTGAGGTGTGGAATACTGAATGAGCCACTCCAGCTAGGCACAAGGTCACACATAAGTTGGTCCATAAATATTACATCTTTCCAACTAAGATCATGAGTCAGCTGACCACACCGGTGGTGGACTCACCAGTGGCCATTCTTGCCTCTTCTGAAGTTATTCCAGCAGAAGGAGAAAGTGAGATGTATTTGCAGGAGAGTAGACACAGCTTTATGCAGGGACTCTGAAGTGGAGGAGGTGGCTTTCAGAGTTTCAGCTGTGGCTTCAGTCATGGCAAGAGCCACCACGCTGTGGGTAGAGGAAATGGCATTCAGGGATAAAAATTCATGGTAAGAATTTCAATTTATCGCAAATAATTGTTCACGCTTCTTAACTTCTAGTGGGCCACAAGTTCCACATTCTGGCTATTAACTAATTCCAAAGAAATCTGAAGAGGACCACGGGAGGACTGTACCCCACTAAGTTAGACCTGAAAGGCAAACCACACTGGGACACCTGTTCTGTTCATCTCATTTTGAATGCAGAATCTACATAAGTTGCAGAGTGAGGTGGTAGAGTCCTGCAGTGGTAGAATGTCCTGTACCACTTTACATTGCAAATGCGGATCACTTTTTTAAAATGCGCCTTCTGGCAGGGATTGGTACTGTAGCACAGCTGATAAGAAAGTTGGATCCAAACCCTTTTCCTCCATTGACATGTCATGGGATGTAGATGAATTTTGAAAATGGCCACAATGACTACAATTCCCATCATCCCTGACCACTGGTCCTGCTAGCTAGGGATCATGGGAGTTGTAGGCCAAAAACATCTGGAGGGCCAAGTTTGAGGAAACCTGTCATAGAGTATGGCACCTTTTGGTCTACAGCAGGGGTGGGAAACCTCTGGTCCGTGGGCTGAATGCAGCTCTCTAGGTCTCTCTTTCCAGCCCTCAAGTTTCTCTCCATGCCTCAATCCTCTTGTAGTGACTTTGCCCATCTGGAATGTGTCCTTGAACACATTCAGTGCCTCTTGCCGGCCTGGTTGGAGAAAGGTAGAAACTTCTGCTCTTTTGCATGGCTGGAATGCAGCCTCTTGTTACAAGGCACATCTGTTGCTCCACCCACTTTTGTCTCTGCCCTGTCCACTTGGATTCAGCCCCTGGAAAGTTTGCCTACAAAGCAAGGTGGCCCTCTGAAGAAGGTTCCCGACCCCTAATGTACATCCCTCAGAGGCAGCATTACTTGGACCTGAAATTTGCCATTTATGCTATTATCTGCTTGCAGTGTTCCCCTCTCCCTCTTTTGCTGAAAATTCAGGCTTCCAGAGCAACTGGCCAAGACGAGCAGTAAGGCAGTCCTTCTATACGATGCACGAGGAAAATTGGTTGGGGTGGGAAGAGGGGGAAAAACCAGCTCAAGTGCTAGTTCTGAAAGTTACAGTTCTTTTACCAACCAGCGGGGATGGAAACTGTTTTGATAGCCTGATAGAATTGCTGCCACTAGTTGACAGCTGAGAGAGCACCAAACGTAGCCGGTTTCTCAGCAGAGGCAGTGGAACAGCCCTGCTTCCCTTTCCTTCCTCTGCCTCACTGGCTGCTGACAGTAGTTGAGATTTTAAAAAACGAACTGGCCTACAAGAAGCTAACTCTCCCCCCCCCCCCCGCTTCACACACACAAAGCACACCCCTTCCACTCCTTTTCACCTTAGTGGTTCTGTTCCTAATTAACTGGCTTCAGAGCCATTTTTCCTTTCCATGATGATATCATGTGTTAGTTGCTGGTTCCCCTCTGACCTCCAGTAAGCATAGCATTGTGTTCCCCCGTATTGATGCCATGACCCCAGATTGGAGCGGAGATGATGATAGATGATAGATAGATAGATAGATAGATAGATAGATAGATAGTCTGAAGGGAGAAAAATAAATCATATGGTCATGTGGGGTGTTCAGAGCTGAGTCCATGAGGTTCAAGAATATGAATGAGGGAAGAATATTCTCTCTCTCTAGGAGCTGTAGCTAGTCTAAAATTAACTAAATTCCTCAGACTGCCAATATGCAAACGGTGAATCCCTGTGGATTCTTTGCACTGCACAGAGCTATAAATACATCAGTTGAGGAGTGGGCTGCGATGTGCTTTGTGCTCTGAATGTGTTGAGTGTAATACATTCCCTGTACTTGGGGCTTACCATGAAAGTGATATTGTGGGCTGTGCTGCGATGGGGGCTATGAATGGAGACTCTTCTCCCCCTTTTTTTTCTGAAATGCAAAATTTGCCGCTTCTGACTTAATTACAGTTGCTATGTTGAAATGTTTCTTTAAAAGCCTTTGTGAGTAATTAGTGTCAAAAATATAAGATCTACAAAGCCATAAACTCACAGCTTGGTAATATTACCAAGTACTAATTAAAAAGAAGAAAGGGGAAAAGCCTCTCTTTCATGATCAGATTTCCAGCATAGCAGAAAGATTAAAATGATGCAATCTTTTTTTTATTATTATTTTTTGCAAAAGGTTTTTTGCAAAATGGAAAGTGTGCAGGGTGTGGTGGGAGGGTCGGAACATGGTGCATGACTGGGGGTGGGGGAGGCTTTAATAAAATCCACAAACCCCATCTTGTCTCCTTCCACTTTTAGGCCCCACTATCACCAGTAGTCTTCTAAAAATTGTAGCTAAGGGGGCAGCTCTACAGGAGCATCAGCCGGTGGATCTGCTCTCTGCCAGCGAGTGTGTATGTGTTTTGCCTGCATCAGTCTAAGAGCTTGTCTTTCTTGTTGTGATTTCTGCCCGCCTGCAGATAATAGGTTTTTCAGGTTAACTGCAGTGTGTGGTATTCTTGGGTTGCTGGTGGAGTGGATACATCTGGGATGTGGTCCAGAGCCTGCCTTCACAGAAGTACAGGCTGTGCAGCAGGTGGCAGGATAAACCACAGCAGGGTCTTCCCAGAAGGGGTGACACTAATGGGGCTGGTCTCTTTGAGGATTATCACCCTTGTCTGTCAGGCTATGGAACTATGGGCCAGGCACTGTGGGTGACAGGCCTGTGACATGTACCCAGAGTGAGAGCCTGGCAGAGAGTTGTGCTGGTGGTCCAGCTGAGTGAGCGATGGGAAGGAGTGTTGTAGTGGCATTACTATCTTCCACTTGGCAGTGTGGGATTTTCCTACTACAGGACCTTATTTTATTAACCATGTCCTTAATTTCCCAGTTGTTTATAGTGATACCGGATGATGGTTCTAGGGTGTAGCCAAAGTGGCAGGAAGTCACAAAGATGCTACTGCAGTTTCAGTGGTGGTGGGCAGGGGAAGGTAGAGTTGGAGTGGAGGAGCTGACCACCATCTGGCGCAGAAATCTAGATGTTTGGCCTCTGTCCCCTGATTCAGTCTTCCCTCACCTCTGGAAATTACTGGTAGCTCATTTGTTGAGACCTCTGGTCTGGTGGTGCAGTTATTGAATGTCAGGCAAAACCATGCCCATCCACAACTTGATCATGGATGAAGGGACTGACCAAGATTTGGACGGGTGAGCTGGGTGGGTCTAGCCTAACTTAGAGTTTCTGAGCTTCTTGAGTGAGCATTTTTTATATATGTCCTCAGGCCGGAGACCATTTGTGTTCCTTCTGAGTGGTTCCTGGTATACTCTTGTTGTTGTTGTTGTTGCTGCTGCTGCTGTTGTTTAGTTGTTTAGTCGTGTCCGACTCTTCATGACCCCATGTACCAGAGCATGCGAGGCACTTCTGTCGTCCACTGCCTCCCGCAATTTGGTCAAACTCATGCTGGTATCTTCGAGAACACTATCCAACCATCTCATCCTCTGTCGTCCCCTTCTCCTTGTGCCCTCCATCTTTCCCAACATCAGGGTCTTTTCCAGGGAGTCTTCTCTTCTCATGAGGTGGCCAAAGTATTGGAGCCTCAGCTTCAGGATCTGTCCTTCCAGTGAGCGGTATACTCTTAGTGCTAACTATATGTTTCAATAATACCAGCAATAGTTGTAGGGGTGAACTCAAAGAGACTATGAGCAAACTATGGTTTTCAGAATCCTAAAGGCTTCATTGTAAAGCTGTCATTGCTTGCAGTCCACCCCTACTTTCAATTTGGTCCACTTAGTTTCATCATTCTCATATCTTTGTAAAGCATCTTTACCATCAGTTGCAATTTAAGAAAACAGAACAAGCAGTGCCCCCATCTCTGATATCAGCCCACCACTGCTCTCCATGGTATTCCCATGGTCATCAGGGTACAATTTATGGTTTATTTCCACAGTAGTGGTATGGGAGAAGTTGTTTCAAAGAAAACACAGTCTGCATAGCCTGCAGCCCTCTCAAGTTAAAGGGTAAGGAATGAATGGTTTTGCACAGTGGTCAGTTTGTGGATCTTTATTGGTTCACTTGTCTGCTGTGCTGTAGCCTCCTCAGATCTGCAGGCTGCTTTCAGAGGGGTGAGCTTCTGGAGAGAGCAATTACCTGAGAAGAAATGTGTACTTTGTAGTGTTTTGTTTTTAGTTTTCTTCCAAAGCACAGCAGATTCTCTCCATGCTCTGAATGCAAAGGTACGAGCTGCCGTGTTCACCTTGGCCATGCCCTTGCAAAGGAGCCATTAGTATGGGTGGCAAGTCGGTGAGAGGCAGGATTTCCCCCCCTGCCAGTTAACAAGTCAGCCCTGTGCAACCTTGAAGATGGTGTTTGTTTCCCTTGCATAGCAAATTAAATGGTGTTTGGGCTTTATGGTTCAGGAGGGCACCAGGATCCTTGCACAAAGGATAGCGCCTGCATGAACAACCTCGGGCTATATATGGTTTCCATCATCCCACTGGCACATGCTTTTCTCTACAGTGCATTATACCAGCTGAGATGCTTGTGTATATTGATTTCCCAAAATGGCTGCCGGGCTCCAAACAGCTAACAAGGGTTTACTTGCAAGCTAGAAATCAGCTTGTGGAAAAATGAAATGATCTAACCACCAATGGCCCCATAACTCTAGCTGTGAAACCATTGGGAGAGGCAAGAAATGATAACACAGCAAAGAGAAAAAGGACGCACAACCTAGTTGGGCAACTAGTATGTGCATGCAGCGTGGATGTGGGTTGACCAGATGAGCAAATTTGGTGGTTGCTTGGGGCAATGACATTTTGGGAAGATGACTCTGTGCTCTAGAAGGGTGTACATTCATGAGACACTGCAGAAGGTACTGGGATGTAATCACCAGATCGGGTAGCACAACCTCTTACTTCCTCACTGCCTGTGGCACCGAGGATCAGCTTACATGGGGACTCATTCTTGTTTCTCTGCTATGAATGACTTCAAAATGTGAGTGAGCAATACTCACATCTTCTCCAGATGCACTTGCACTAAAATTGGAATGCTGGACAAATTCATAGAAGAGAACATCAATGGTTAGTCACAAAGGGCTGGATCCAGTGGCAGTGTTGTTCCTCCGTTTTAAGCTTGTGCTTAAAATCCTTTTGAACAGGTACAGGTATTACACACAATTACAGTGTTGACCATCACCTCACCCCATTACAACAAATTCCCAAAAACTGTGAGCCACATGAGAGAAAATTCATTTTATTCATCTTAAACCATTAAATTTCAATCTTGGTTTTGTTAGGCAGTCACCCTGGGTTCTATAAAACAGAGCAAGTATCTTTGAAAATGGTTTTGCTGTGTACTGTCAGTATGTGCTAGAAAAGGCGGGCTCCGCTGTGCCTCCTTTCCAAAAAATAATATGAACTCTGGGTGAGCGCCTGGAATCCATGGAATCTCACGTTGCTCAGAGATTGGGGGTGTTGCGTAACAATTCATGTTTTGATTGTTTGTATGTCAACCAAATGGCTGGTGTGTATGTGTGAACAATTCATGTTTTGATTGTTTGTATGTCAACCAAATGGCTGGTGTGTGTGTGTGATATCACATGATATCAACAGGCTTGGAGGAGGTCCAAGGTTTGCAGAAGTATAAAACATCTTTCTCAGGGGTGGGGCTGAAAAATGGCCCAGTGAGGTCTGAATATGCTCATTGGCCGTAGAATACTGACTGACAGTTGAGGAGGGAGAATGGCTGCAATCCTAAACAACAGCAGTGCAACATTTTGTTGCAGATTCCACTATTTAATAGTATATATACCACTTAATAAACAAAGTTTCCAAGTGGTGTACGTTAGAATTGTGAAATGCTTACAGTGGATAAAACCAATTAAAATTAATCATAAAAAAGAAAACTTCCTTAAAACGCCTGCTGAAAGGATAAGAGTCCTGATGGAAAGCCAGAATAGGCACACCTATTGTGTTCCTGTCCATGCTTTTTCATCCATAGAAGGATGCCCAGTTCGATGGGAAGACCTTCATCTGTTTGGGATGAGAGATTTAGTGGGACACTATTCTTTGATAGGTTGCAATCCTGTGGCTCAGAAAAATAAGCCTTGTCTTGTTTTGTAACATTAATAGACCCAGTAACTGTATTTTATACTGAAAGTTCATCTGCATATTGCATTTTTCTGCTTCCCTCTTATACACATAAAATTATTACAGAATTTTGTAACTAAATTCCTCTTGAAAGCAATGAAGACATGAGCTAAACTCCTCTCCAAAGAAACTATAACCAAATTTTTCTACCTGACAAAAGAGTTACTGAATCCTGTATCTCATTTTTGGATACTAATGGATGTATAAGTCTTATTGTGGTGTTTGTTGACTGATTCAATATCTGAACAGATCCTAGATCTCCAATAACGGGGTGGTGTCGGACACCTCCCTATGTTTTTTTCCCAGCAAGCAAGCCTCCTGCTAGTGCTTTCCCGGGGACCAAAGCCCCCCCCCCCCAAGCCTTCTGCTCAGTTTGAGTGGCAGGTTTTGTCTTGATCCTCCTAAGAGCCTGGAATGGCTGTTTTGAAGTCTCACGCCTATGAACATGAAAGGCTTCCTTTGGCACTGGTAGTGCAGAGGGCAGGGCAAGCTCTGCCTGCCCTAATCAAAAATGTAATCAGCAGATCCTCACTTCGTGTTTCGTAAAAAATGCATAAAGGAGCAGCCGCAGCAGCCGTGGTTTTACTCTTGGCTCTGCAGCCAGTTTCCTCCACCTACCGCTTTCCCACCCCTTTCTCCCCCACCTAAGGAGGGCTCCATCTTTTGCTTTTCTTGCTGCTGGGAGATGGACATTAGAGGCTTTAATTGCAAACAGCGGAGCTCTGGATTTGGCAATCATTGTATTTGATCCCAGTACAGTATTGATTGTCCTTGAGCTACAGCTGAGCAGATATTGGCTGCGTTTTGTTAGCTCCGGCACAGTTAGCAGGCAACTCGCAAGTGAGGAAATAAATATTCCATTTGGGAAGGAGAAGGAGGAGGGTTGATAAGCAACTGCTGTGCCCCCATCACTCCCTTGCACTTTCAAGGAGGTCTCTTGACCTCGTGCCGAGGCTGCCTGTTTTCCCAGAGGCTTAATTTCCCTTCAACGAGCAGCCAAAGCAAGGAAACCAGCGAGATGGAGTGCAGATTTGCAAAGCATCACCAGAATGAAATATCAGAGCGTACCGCATGTGTGCAATGATTGGGAAGGCACCTCCATGTGACAATAAAAATAGAGTGTGTGGACAGTTATTCTCGCTTTCCCTCCTTCCTTTTCTCTCCCCACACCAATAAATTTCACAAAACATCCTCTACCTAACATTATCACATGCCAGGTGTTCAAGCAGAGGTCAGTGTCTCGCTGCTGCTATGGCTGGGTGCTCCCTAAGGGGCATCGTTGCAAGATGTCTGAAAGTGGACCCTGCGGAAGAGTTGACTTGGCCTAACAGAACCCCAAATGGCTTGGGCTGAACATAGAGATCGCATCCTACTTTGTGTTTTCTAGCAACCTTTATAATGAACAAAGAACATTCCCTTAATGCAGTTTAGGGTGCATGGTTTGCATGCAGAAGATGCCAGTTTCAGCACCCAACATCTCCACTTAACAGGATCTCAGGAAATCTCTCTTCCTGAGATCCTGGAGACAGAGCAGCTGCCAGGAAGGCTCATCGGGCACATATATTTAGGCACCAGGTGAAAACTTTTTTATTTTCATAGGCCTTTGGCTAATTAAACGATCTGTGGCCTTTTAAACTGGGGTGTGTGTTTTGTCTATTGTTTTGTTTGTTATTATGCTATATATTTTGTGTTTCCATACTGCAAATCACCCTGCCAACCTTGGGTGAAAGGCGGCAGGGCTTTTTTTCAGCCAGAACTCACCGGAACAGAGTTCCGACACCTCTTTGGTGCATCCCAGCACCTCTGTAGCATTGTACTGTTCCCCAGCATGGCACTTGCGGCTGCGCAACAGGGGGTGGGCGGCACAGTGGTTGGGGCGGTGAGATGGCAGTGGAGGAGGGTGGTGACATAAGGTATCAATTTATATCTTTTTTCCCCTGGCAGTGGGGCAAGCGGCCTAAAAAAAGCTCCACAGCTTTGGTTTTTCTGGAAAAAGCCCTGAAAGGCGGCATATAAATTTAATAAATACATAATACCAGTCAAAGTAGACAACACTGCGTGAAACCGTCCAATAGTTTGCCTCCATATAAAGTAGACTCATGTGTTCAGTGTGTGCCAAACCAGGATAGCTGTGGCATTTCAAGAGGTGCCCTTCTTCTCTGCCATACACCCCCCTACCCTAGAAATTCATCAGACCTCATGATGGGATGGGTATCCTTTTTATCCAGCATACCATAGGGACACACTGCATTAACCTTGAACGTTATGGGGGTTTTAGGATAGCTTTTTCATTAGCCGTTTTTACCTGCGTTTTAACATGACATCTTTATTTAAATGCATTGTCGACCTGCAAGCTCTGGGGTGGAGCAGGCCGTTTTATATATATATATATATATATATATATATATATATACACACTATATATATATATATATATATAGTGTGTATATATATATGTGTGTGTGTGTGTATATATATATATATATATATATATATATATATATATATATAGTGTGTGTGTGTGTGTATATATATATATATAGATAGATAGATTGTGTGTGTGTGTATATATATACTGTGCAACGAACCCCACACTTTCCATCGTGACACGCTTCTGCTCAATACCAGTTACTGAGCCTTAATTTGCCCTCTCCAAAGATCCCTACCCCCACCCCTGCTTTTTCATCTGCATTGACCTGGCCGGTCTTGTTCTAGAATAGCAGCATAGCAACGTCAGCCTGGCAACAACAATCAGTGCATGAAAGGGAAATAGACAAATAGCTTAACAGACAGGTTGTGTTTCTGGAAGTCTGTTGTTATTGGGGGATGTCTGTGTGGGCGCACAGCTGAAAATAAGTGAGAAAATAGCTTACAAATAATTCATGAGAGGCTTCAATTGAGAAGACACCTTAATGACTTGAGAAGCCTCCTGGCCAGCCCTCCCCGCACATTTCCTTGCTGATTAAAGGTCACATCAGACCCAAGCTCTTGTATAAACTGTGAGTTCATAGATGGGCATGTGTACTCTGTTCCAGGCAAGAATCAGCATTAATGAAGCATTAAGGCTGAGTAATCAAGCATTTAAAAAGTCAGGAAATGCAGAGTGTCAGCTCTTCCAGTTCTGCCCCCCCTTTTTTCCTCCTGCCTTTGGAAAAAGGGTTTATGAACCCGCAGAAGCACAGTGCATATAGCTGGCTTGGGAGCGTGCAAAAAAGTGGGTGTGTCATCATGCATCATGCATTCCACCCATGCTGTCAGCCCAGATGTCATTTTTAAGTCCCTCATTATGGCTGTGGCTGTGGCTGTCCTTCCTTCCTTCCAGCTGGTTTATCAGAAAAGAATAACAAGGCTATCAGTGGCTACTTCCACAGTTGGAAGTAGTAATGTGTCATGGACTGGCTGGATGCAAAGGAATGGTGGGAGGCATCATCTAGGAAACCCCCAGGGAAGAAGGCTCAAAGCCAGGGGATTGGTGGTGGGACAACAATGAGTGGTCAGAGGGAGAAAAGGGAGCAGACTGGGGGGAGGGGAGGTGTTAGAAGCTGAAGAGGCAACTGGATTTACTGAGCAGGAAGAGGTGGTGGCAGAGAGCAGTTCAGAATCCAAGGTAGAAGCAGAGGCTGGGGGGAAGTGGGGTCAAGAGGGCAGTGTAGAGGCAAACTGGTGGTGAAGCCAGGGAATCTCCCCCTCCTGCTGTGATCATCTCACCTCATCTCTGTTATTGCTGACTTGCTCCTGGCTCCTGCCTTGAAATAAGGCTTCCAAATACTAGCTGCTGGAAGCCACTCTTGTGCTTAAATCCTGTTTTTGGGTTTCCCAAGAGAAGCATCTGGTAGGCCACTATGAGAAGAGGATGCTGGACTAAGTGTCAAACAAAAGGGGAAAGAGGTGCTTTTTCAGCATTTTCCAGATAAAGTGCCTGATACAGCTCTGTGGGGAGGGGCAATATTCTTTTCTGCAGGTGGGGGGGGGGAAATCATGTCACCAAAACGTTCTTATTTGTAGATGGGACAATTAGAAAAAATCAGTGCACACTGAATGAATAACTCTGTTCTCTGAGGCAGGGATGGGGAACCTATAGCCTTCCAGATGTTGCTGGTCTCCAGCAGGCTCAGCCAACAAGATCAGGGATGATAGGAATTGTAGTTCAACACCATATGGAGGACCATAAATTAGCCATCCCTGCTATAGCTTATATCAAATTATGGTGAAGATATATATTGATACAGTTCTTATCTGGCAGGAAAGTGAAAAATCTAATTGAATTGAATTCATGGGTTAATAGATCCAAAAGGCCAAATCCAGAATGAACAAAGGCTGCCAGAGATGGACATCATAATATAGAATAAAAAGAAATATGTTTCTCATTTACAATCGCTCACATCCAGAGCATATCTGAGAGAATATTCCCTATGGCCAATTTATAAGAATCACACACAATTGCTCCAAACAGAAATATTGTACGGTAGAATCTGAAAATCATGTTTTTGCAAAAAGAGGTTATCCAGAATAAGATGATACAGACAGCTGGAAAGTAAGTAGATAAAGTGAGTAGAGGCAGACTATAGCACGTTCGTAAGAGAACCCCTAAGAACTGACAAATATGTAATCTACCATATAATAATATCAGTGTTACTTAGAAGCGGCCAATGAGTAAATATTGATATTTGCTATAATGCGTTTGCAAGTGTAAAGGGGGGGGGGGACTTATGCAGCTTTTAAAGGATATGAAACAAAAGAGACTTGATTGTGAGTAGTGAAACTGCTCGGTTAGGTGCTATGGAAAGTCAGGTCTTGGTGCAAGGATCAAGCCCACTCAGGGGCAATTATCCATGTGGCCTCTAAATGCCTGTTGTAAGAGACAAAACTGTTTGTTAACATTGGCAGTGGGTAGGAATATACGAGTTCACTACATGTAATGCCTAATTTGTTGTTCATAGAATACAATCCCCATGGACTTCCGGGTTGGCGCCTCTGGTAATGGCGGAATTCCTCTGATCGGGAGGAATTTGCTTCGTGGAAATTCGGGTCTGGCCGCCACGGCGAAGGCGGAGACCCACTAAAAATCACAGGCGGGTGAAGCCTGTGAACGTGGGATTCGGCTGGCACCTTTTGCGCCTCCCCTATTCACGGGGAAACCCGGTTTCGGGGATCCGGAGCGACGTGGGGTGAGCGGCGCGGTGCTTCGAATTGATTGCTTTTTCCGCGGAGCGAAGCCGCATAGCTGTTGCCGGAGAGCGCTGACTTTTTCCTGTGGACAATTTGATCTTAAAGCAACTATCCGTGAGTAGAGTGAAGACTTGGATTTTTAAACGTCTTAATTTGGCACCGAAACGGGGAGGTTCAAAACAGGAAGTCCACCTTCCCCTTTTGTAAATAGACTGAAGCAAAGAGGCTGCAAGCTAAAGTCTTGGAAAGCCTACTGTGAAGGACTAAATTTCCATCAGTAAAAAATATTAAATCCCCCTTGGAAGCAGGAGAAGAGGGGGGAAGTTTTGGATTGTATATGCTTGCAGGAGAGAGTGAAGGAAGTTAAAATACCACCGCTCCGAACCTGGAAACGGGCTGCTAGTAAGACTGACGTCTTTTGGAATGCTCATTGACCGTGACTAGAGCATTCACTGACAGTTAGTTAAATAAGAGAAATACATTGTTTCCAATGTCTCCGTCTGCATTTAAAAAGGAGTAAAAGTAACTGAAAATTGAAACTAACTTTATTGTTTGAACTGTGTCTAAAAGGACTAATACAAATAGAAACTGTTTCCCTCTAGAGGAAGCTTTTGAAACTGTTACAAGAGCTGATCTGGGGGAATTTCCAGCTGCAAGATAAAAAGCTGTGAGGCTCTGGGACTGACCTTGAATCGGTTAAGAATGTCGATAGAAGAGGCCTTAGCGGTCGCATTAAGTAAGATAAGTAACTCACTGGAACAGCTTAACAAGAAGGTGGATGTGGTAACTACTAAAATTGATAATTTGGGACAAAAAGTGAACATCAATACAGAAACTATTCAGAAATTGATACAGGAATCTACTTTGACATGGCAAATTGTGGAGAAGGCTAGGGAGAAGGTTTTTTTTTATAATAGATTTTATTAAAGTTTTGAAGGTTACAGAAAGAAAAATAGAAAAAGTTAAACAAACAAAGCACAAAAAAACCCAAAAACAAAACACAAATCCAACTTTACATAACTTTCTTTCCTTTGCTTATTCCCTTGACCTCCTCACACCTCCCTTTTTTGTATTCTAGTTCAGTTAGATATTTCAGCAAATCCTTTCCATCTTTATTTTTATCCTAAAAATTTATCTTGATATACTATAATTTTACATTCTCCTCTTTCACTAATTACCAATCCATTTTTACTTAATCCTTTATAACATTTCTGCTAAAACCACATAGCTTCATTCCAACAACCTTCTAACATTCCTTAATTTTACAATGTTTCTGTAGATAAACTTTAATTTTTTTCCAATCTTCTTCCACCGACTCTTCTCCCTAGTCTCGGATTCTGCCAGTCATTTCCGCCAGTTCCATGTAGTCCATCACCTTCATAAGGCTAGGGAGAAAGTTGTTGCCATTGAACCTAAAGTAACACAGTTGGAGAGAGAGAGAGAGTCCCAGCCTTAAAGATGCAATTTGATGACCATAAGTCGATGCCTTCTACGACTGAATTTAAAGAAAATCAGATTTTGAGGATTAGAGCCCTACTTGAACTGGAGAAGGAGTGTTTGATGGATTTCATCATGCAGGAATTTGCTGATTTTTGGGACTTGAACTTGGGTCAAGAAGAGATTAAAATTGTGAGGGCCTTCAGACTTGGAAGAGGAGGGGAAAAAGAGAAGAAAAGAGGAGGGAAAAAAGAGAAGAAAAAAATAAGAGACCGTTGGAACTACCAGAAGAACCTAGAACAACAACAGTCAATAGTGGAAATTTTGAAAGATGTCCCGAAATATCTTTTGGATTTTGGGTGTAACTACGGAGATTTGGTCGCCCTGTTGAGAAGGAACAAAATCATCTCTAGGTGGGAGTTTCCCCGAGATCTACTCTTCAGCCTCAAAGGAAGGAAAATAAAAATAAGATCAGTAGAAGACAAAGTAAAGCGCATGTATAAATACGAAGAAGACTTGCAGAAGGGACTTGGAAAAGAGTTAAGAGCATCGGACAGAAGATTACCAGGTTGATGAACTATATGGAATTGGCGGAAATGACTGGCAGAATCCGAGACCAGGGAGAAGAGACGGTGGAAGAAGATTGGAAAAAGTTTAAAGACTATTTATAGAAATATTGTAAAATTGACGAATGTTGGAAAAATGTTGGAATGAAGTTATATGGCTTTAGTAGAAATGTTATAAGGAATTAAGTATAGATAGATTATTAGAGTATTAGGGAAAAATAAGGTTAGAATATGTTAAGATAAATATAGGACAGAAAACAGAGAAAGATGGAAAGGAATTGCTGAAACAATTAACAGAAGTGGAATACAAAAAGGGAGGTGTGAGGAGGTCGTTGAAACAAGTAAATGAAAAATATGACATTGAAATTGTATGATGTGTGTTAAATTGTTTTTGTTTTGTTTAGCTTATTGTGTTAGTGTTGTGTAATGTTTTTATATTGTATTGTCTTTTTGTCTTTTTTCTTTTTTCTTTCCTTTTTTGTAGTGTTTAAAAGTAATAAATATTATTTTTTTAAAAAAATAGAATACAATCCCCATGCCCTCTGCAAAAAAGTTTGTAGGGAATATAACCAGATAGCCAAACATTAGAATTGGAGAATGTTGTGGTAATAAACATCAAAAGGTGGGAACACCATTAATGCAACACTTGGATGTATAAATCCTATAAAATAGGAGCTCAAAGTGTTTAAAACAAATCAATAAAGTTTATTTGAAAAAGAAGCCTGGTCGATTTAAATATTGGGCACCATGATTTCAGTTGGACTCAATGAATCCCCTGATCCTCCTATACTGTTTGGAAGCCTCCACTTGTTTGGTTTTTTGCTTTTTTTTTTCTTCCAACATAGCATGGCTATCTGCTTTATTCACCTCTCCATCCACTGCTTAAATTAATTTCGGTTTCTAGAAGCTGTGTAGAGCACAACTTTTTTTCTTAACACTTCTTTTTCAAGACTACAGTTCTAAAGGGAGAGCTAATATTCTTGTTAGACTCATTACATTCTTCGCTGGAGCACGATAACCTTTCGTTTTACTGAGTTGTTTGTGATGATACCTTTAAATCAAGCTCTCCAACGTGTTGCCCTGCTGATTTTTTGAACTGCAACTCCTATCATCCCTGATAGCTGCTCTGCTCGGAGCTGTTGGGAATGAAGTCCAAAGTACCTGCAGGGCACCAAGTAGAGGAAAGCTGGTTTAAATATTTATCAGCTCTTCCTCTATAAACATATCATAGAAATGTAGGTTTGGAGGATTCCCTGCTGGATGAAACCCAGGGTCCATGTGGCCTATCATCCTGTTTTCAACAGAAGTCAGCCAGATTTCATTGAAACCTCTCAAAGAGGGTGTCACGGCAAAAGCTCCTTTCTGTATGCATAACGTACTCTCCATAAAGTATGTACAGACTTAGTCCAGATATAAAATTGCCTAACCATGGTTAGCAGGTCCAGAGTGCCATGGGACTGGTGCACTTTCAGGGTAAGGATGCTGGAGTCTGACTTGGGAGAGAGGGTCAGCAGTTTGTGAGGAACTGTACTGGCTAGGAGGGAAGAGTCAAGAGGCAGAAGAAGCTTCAGAGCTGGAGAGTGGCACACAGGATGGGTCAGGAGAAGAAAAGGAAGAAGCAGGTCAGGCAAATGAAGAGCCAGGTGCTTCTCCAGTCCCTTGCACCACTGTCTCCCTGAACCAGAAGGGGGTTGAAAAGGAATGAGCAGAGGAAGCTTCCATAAAGCTGTAGTCTCCGGCTGTGTGTGTGCCGTCTGTCGGGGAAAAGGTACATAAACTGGTGGAAGGGAAGTGGTCCCCTGTTTCTGCAACTGCTCCTTAGAGCGCAGACCTGGAAATAGCTTTGTCGATGCTAGATTGGTGTGCGTAGGTCTCCAGAGGTGTAGAAGTGACTGTAAGTGTTATCTTTGCCAATATAGAGTTAACAATCTGCCTGTGCATTCCTTTGTCCCTGAAGTGCCCTTGACAGGCACTCGTCCCTTTTCTTCCCAGCTTGGACAAGCATCCGTCCCCCTTGTTCAGTTTCAGAACTAGCTATGGTTTGTGTCGTGTGGGCACAGGAAAAAATCATTTCTTACCACGATTGTACAACGTGATTTGGTGCTGACTACAGCTAGTGAGAACACCAGCACAGGTGTAACGCTAACTCTTATCAATTTGCAAACTGAAAGGGAGGAGGGATGCCTGCCATGTGGATTTTTTGAGTCAGCACACCCCATGTCCTAACCCTGGTTAGGGGATCAGGCAACATTACATCTGCACAATGCTGGCCATGGCAAGCTTTTGCTACTGTTGCCTTTTCATTGCTGCCACTTGCCAGCCAGACAGTGAGGAGGAGGAGGAGGCGGAGGAGGAGTTTGGATTTGATATCCCACTTTATCACTACTCTAAGGAGTCTCAAAGCAGCTAACAATCTCCTTTCCCTTTCTCGCCCACAACAAACACTCTGTGAGGTGGGTAGGGCTGAGAGACTTCAGAGAAGTGTGACTAGCCCAAGGTCACCCAGCAGCTGCATGTGGAGGAGCAGGAAAGCGAACCCGGTTCACCAGATTACGAGTCCACTGCTCTTAACCACTACACCACACTGGCTCTCAGTGTGAGAAAGCAAGCGGTGGCGTCTCCTGCTCTTCCTTCCCTCCACCACCATTATCTGGACCAGGGAGAGAAGCAGGTGAAGAAGTTGCTGTGGTGAAGAAGAGGAAGCAGGGCTGAGAGGGCTTTTCTCACTGGGGTGGGGCCCTTGGCAAACGCCTGGCCATGCCAACCCTGCGTCTGCACCAAGCCGCTCTGATTCACAATCATTCTGTCATCCAAATCACTGAGAAGTTTCAAAAAGAAACTTGATCAGCTGGGAGTTTTCCTGTTGGAACTGGGCTCTCCGTTCAGTGTGATAAACAAGCCTGTTTTCCTGTCTAAAAGCTGTTTGGGGCATTGTGACGAAATACTAAGCCTAAGTGATTTTTGACTGACAGGCAATTGTTATTTATGTTTTTGCCTTGTCCTCCCATCCAAAGGCAGCGCCAGTATCAAAGATAACCAGGCAGAGGCTGGGATGTGAATTCTCCCGGCTTCCACAACTAAAGCTGGTTAAAACCCTATTCAGAGACAGGCAGTATCTAATGAGCTTCAGGTTGGAAAGGTGTCATGGTGGGGAACTTTAAAGTGGGTGGTTGCCAATTTTGAAAGGGATCTGTCTGGGTCCTGAGCCTGGATGATTTTGGCTGCAAGATTAGGGAGCAAGTCTGACAGGCAGGTTAGGCCCTTAGCACATAACACAATTCTCAAAGTTTTGGAGTGGAGCACAAATTGTGTTTTGCTTGGGATTTTCCTGCTATCCTATCCTACTTGAGAAGAAACCATATTTGCTGTCTCTTGTTAATACTAGCAAGAGCATATTGAGCTAATACGGGGGGGGGGGGGAGAGAGAGAGAAGAAAAAAGAGGGAGGGAGAGAAGCCACGAATAAGCTTCCTTCCACATCTCTCTGAAGGATGGAATTAGTCACTTGCTTACTTGAATGGCACCTTACCTGCCTTTTAACCCAGCTCCTGCCAACCTAGCAGTTCAAAACCACGTCAAAGTGCAAGGAGATAAATAGGTACCGCTCTGACGGGAAGGTAAACGACGTTTCTGTGTGCTGCTCTGGTTTCGCCAGAAGTGGCTTAGTCATGCTGGACACATGACCTGGAAAAACTGTGGACAAACATCTGTTCCCTCGGCCTGTAAAGCGAGATGAGCGCCGCAACCCCAGAGTTGTTCACCACTGGACTTAACTGTCAGGGGTCCTTTACCTTTACACTGATAGTGAGATGCTGCTATGGCTGGCTATGGCAGCCTTTGTATGTTGCAATGTAACAGGCCACATATGGTGCGTAAAGCTGTACCTATATCTTGACTAGTAGCCATTTTCTGGAGTCAAGTTCAATTTAGTTCTTTGTAGGGATGCCACAAATATCTGCCTTTTTGCTCACATTGAGAAAGCTGCATATTTTTTGTTGTTGTGGATAAGCTTCCCAAGCAGGCAGCAGGTTTGAAAACATTGTCCAGTGTCTATGGAGTGAAGGAGGCAGCTATGGAAAATTGCATACAAATGTATTAGGAGAAATACATACAACAATGTGCAGACTGGGTTTTTTAAATGCAAATTGATTCATAAATGGGGTTGGCTGAATGGGGTGGAATTGAAAAAGCAACTGAGAGAAACTGAAATTGACAAATTTGTCTCTTGCTAGTGTCCAGAAGGTAACGTTGAAGCAAGGTATTGCTTTCCCCGCATTATATGTCAAACCGCAAGCTGCTGTTATCACAATTACTCACCTTCTGCTTTTTGGATGTGTGAATGGTACAGGAGGAGGCAGGGGAAAGAAGTTCCTGATCTCCACGGAGCTTGCAAAGAGGAAGCGACAGCAGCTAAAGTGTTTTTTTGTTACCTCTGAGGTCTGAGCAATAACCTTAAAAACAAGCACATGAAACGGTTGAGTTTAGAACAACTTTCCTCTTGTTGTAATGCATTTTCTGTCTTCATTTATTGCCTCTTAACATCTTTGTTTACGGAGCTTGGGAAGCGATCTGGAGAGGTGGCAAGATCTGGGAACAGGTTGAGAGCAGCTGCTTTCGGCTGCCAAATTTGACTGGGTTAAACGTGAACATGGATTAGCAGAAACAGACCACATTTCTAGACTGACGATCGCTTGGAACATTTTGCTATGGGTTCCCAAAAAGAGATGCCTGTCTTGGGACACTGCACCAGTAATGCTAGGACCATGGTGACCTCTGAGACATGAAATGATGTAGGAGTTTCTCTTGTGCGCCTAGGGAGGAAAGCAGGAAAAGTGGACAAAAAAGGTAAAACTGGATTCCTGTCGGCTTCTGGACTTCGAACCGTTAAGACAGCCTTGGCCTTTCAAGATGTTTTGGGCTACAACTCCACATCAGTCCCAGTCTGCAACAGCCATGCTGGTTGGGGCTGCTGGGATTTTGGTCCAAAACATTTGGAGGGCACCAGGTTGGAGAAGGCTGTATGATCTGTTTGCGGCAAACATCACAATTATAAACTGTTGTATCTAGAAGGAGCATTCAGAATTTGTTTTTGTTTGTTTAAGGAACCTGGAACTTGGTAAGGGGGCATTAAAAGACTTGTTGCTTCTTGCAGTAAAATCACTAGCCGGAACACTGGAGAATACACGGCAGTAATTTTATTAGCTTTTCTTTTCCATATTTGGGGTGGTGGCGGCGATAGCATAATGAAAAATATTTTCCTGGAGCTCATACTTGTAGTATAAAATTACTGCTCCACTCTGGTGCTTGCTAATTGAACTGGAAAATAATCACAAGGCATGTGTGAGAGTCACGTGACTCCTGATAGCCAGAAGCTTATCTGGGCAATGATGAAGGGATTGGCGGGCGGGAGGATGCAGTAAACTGAATTTTATCTCCACCATTTGGCAGTATTTATAGTTCATCAAAAAGAAGGGTACATTGTGATCACAAAATGTGGCAAAAAGATGAAATGGTCAGATTGTTAAGGGCTGTTCTAAGGGCCCCTTTATGCATTACATTTTTCAGGTGTAAGCCCATGTTTTAAGTCTGCACCTTAAAGTGTTGCATGTATAACATGTATTGCAAACACATGTATTAAACAGGGGAGCCGTGATTGGCTGCAGCTCTGATCTCAGTATGTGTCTCTGTACAAACTTAGTACAGGCCAGAGTTGGTGGTGGAGTACTGTTCATGCTTTGCAGGTTCAGTCCTTGGCATCTCCTGTAAAGGATCTCCAGCTGCAGTGCTGGAAGAAACCTTTGCTTGTGCCTGGTCACAGCAGACAGAGATGGGCCAGTGAACTGGCTGGCAATCTAAGGCTACTGGAATTTGCCTGTAATGTGCAAAATGGCCCCTAGGCGGCAAGGCATGTGATCCATGTTTTGTTCTGTGCAATTTGTCAAGATTTACCCAGTTTTGCCTTGTGCAATGTGCAAAAGCACATTGCTCTCTTTTCAGTGTGTTAATGCCTGTATTTTACGCAGCTGGATTTTCTACAGAAACACAATAAAAGTGCATTCCCTTGGAATCGAGACTCAACCATAAATATCAAACAGTGATACCATCCTGGGGCTGCTAGAGAGACATAAAATGTCTCAGGGCCTCTTAGTGTAAACGTTTTTTGTATGGTTCTTATGGAAAAGGGTTGGATTTATGTCTTTCCCCCATCCCAAACTTTAAACAGCCTGTTTTATTTATAAGTTTTTTTCTTAACTTGAATCCAAAAGTCCACCATAGTCCACCATACTGGAATGAAGGAACAGCCTCTAACCTAAATACTTACCAGATAAATTGCAACAATAGGTAAAGAGCTCAACCCACGTTGTGCAGCAGTTTTGTCCATCACAGAGAGTTCCACACACCTTTAGGGGCTTCGGATATAATTCCTGTACAACACTCCTGCAGGCAAAGTTCTGTTAGAATTGAAGGGGATTATCAGTTTGTGATATTTCATGAGGCTGCTGTTGAGAGCAGGGCAGGAAATCACACTCAGCTTGCAAAAGTCCTCACAGAGCTCTTTGGATCCTGGGCACAAATGTTCTTTGCATATCAAAGATAATACATGAATGATGGAAAATAATCTTTAGCAGATATTCCCAATCGTAGAAAATCATTGCTGAAAGGATTTCAGGTCTAGTGATAGTTGTCTAGAAGAAACCATGATCATTGGTTATAGATCTGGTGGCTTCAGTGGAATCTATTGTCATCTAGATTAATTCCCTGGATTGTGCTTTTCCAGCATCATTCTGTCTGACCTTGATTCTATTGAGGTGCTGTTGTGGTTGGAATGCATATCAGCACCCCGTCTGGAAGGCAACATACAATCAAAATCAGCCGTAACCCGTGCTGTAAAGAACTTCTGTTGTTACTCAGAATCTTTCATCTGATGGAAGCACAAAAGCATCCATCGCAGAAAGCTGTTTAAGGCGCTTATGTCTCTATAATAATAATAATAATAATAATTTATTATTTATACCCCGCCCATCTGGCTGAGTTTCCCCAGCCACTCTGGGCGGCTCCCAATCAGTGTTAAAAACAATACAGCATTACATATTAAAAACTTCCCTGAACAGGGCTGCCTTAAGATGTCTTCTGAATGACAGGTAATTCTTTATCTCTTTGACATCTGATGGGAGGGCGTTCCACAGGTCGGGCGCCACTACCGAGAAGGCCCTCTGCCTGGTTCCCTGTAGCCTCACTTCTCGCAATGAGGGAACCGCCAGAAGGCCCTCGGCGCTGGATCTCAGTGTCCGGGCTGAACGATGGGGGTGGAGATGCTCCTTCAGGTATACAGGACCGAGGCCGTTTAGGGCTTTAAAGGTCAGCACCAACACTTTGAATCGTGCTCGGAAACGTACTGGGAGCCAGTGCAGATCTCTCAGAACCGGTGTTATGTGGTCCCGGCGGCCACTCCCAGTCACCAGTCTAGCTGCCGCATTCTGGATTAATTGCAGTTTCCGGGTCACCTTCAAAGGTAGCCCCACGTAGAGCGCGTTGCAGTAGTCCAAGCGTGAGATAACCAGAGCATGCACCACTCTGGCGAGACAGTCCGCGGGAAGGTAGGGTCTTAGCCTGCGTACCAGGTGGAGCTGGTAGACAGCTGCCCTGGACACAGAGTTAACCTGCGCCTCCATGGACAGCTGTGAGTCCAAAATGACTCCCAGGCTGCGCACCTGGTCCTTCAGGGGCACAGTTACCCCATTCAGGACCAGGGAATCCTCCACACCTGCCCGCCTCCTGTCCCCCAAAAACAGTACTTCTGTCTTGTCAGGATTCAACCTCAATCTGTTAGCCGCCATCCAACCTCCAACCGCCTCCAGGCACTCACACAGGACCTTCACCGCCTTCACTGGTTCTGATTTAAAGGAGAGGTAGAGCTGGGTGTCATCTGCATACTGATGAACACCCAGTCCAAACCCCCTGATGATCTCTCCCAGCGGCTTCATATAGATGTTAAAAAGCATGGGGGAGAGGACGGAACCCTGAGGTACCCCACAAGTGAGGGCCCAAGGGTCTGAACACTCATCCCCCACCACCACTTTCTGAACACGGCCCAGGAGGAAGGAGCGGAACCACTGTATAACAGTGCCCCCAGCTCCCAGCCCCTCTAGGCGGTCCAGAAGGATGTTATGGTCGATGGTGTCAAAGGCCGCTGAGAGATCCAGCAGAACTAGGAAACAGCTCTCACCTTTGTCCCTAGCCCGCCGGAGATCATCAACCAGCGCGACCAAGGCAGTTTCAGTCCCATGGTGAGGCCTGAATCCCGATTGGAAGGGATCCAAATGGTCCGTTTCCTCCAGGCGTGCTTGGAGTTGTTCAGCAACCACCCGCTCAATCACCTTGCCCAAGAATGGAAGATTTGAGACTGGGCGATAGTTGGCCAAATTGGCCGGGTCTAAAGATGTTTTTTTAAGAAGCGGTTTAATGACCGCCTCTTTCAGCGGGTCTGGGAAGGCTCCCTCACAGAGGGAAGCATTCACCACCCCGCAAAGCCCATCGCCCAGCCCTTCCCGGCTCGCTTTTATCAGCCAGGATGGGCAAGGATCAAGAAGACAGGTGGTCGGTTTCACTCGTCCAAGCAGCCTGTCCACATCCTCGGAGGTAACAGATTGGAATTGATCCCATATAACAGGACCAGACAGAACTCTAGCACTCTCCCGCCCTGGCCCTGCTCCCACTGTGGAGTCTACTTCCTTCTGAATCTGAGCGATTTTATCTGCAAAAAACTTTGCAAAAGCATTGCAGGAGATCTTGGGGTCCCTACCAGGCCCCGGTGGTACAGGTGGTTCCGATAAACTGCGAACCACCTGAAAAAGTCTCCTGCTGCTGTTTTCTGCAGATGCAATGGAGGCGGCGAAGAAGGCCCTCTTCGCCGTCGCCATTGCCACTTGGTAGGCTCGACGTTGAGCTCTAACCCGTGTTCGGTCTGATTCAGAATGAGTTTTCCGCCACCGGCGCTCTAGCCGTCTCAACGATTGTTTCATCACCCTCAGCTCCGGGGAGAACCACGGGGCTGTCCGGGCTCCATGCAATCGGAGAGGGCGCTTCGGAGCCAGACAGTCAATAGCCCTGGTTAACTCCGCATTCCAGCGTGCCACCAGGGAATCAGCTGAAAGGCCATCAACTTGGGATAAAGCATCCCCTACCACTCTCTGGAAGCCAATTGGATCCATTAAGTGGCGGGGGCGGACCATCCGAATCGGTCCCACCTCCCTGCGGAGGGGAAGGGTTGCGGAGAAGTCCAGTTGCACCAGGAAGTGATCTGACCATGGCACTTCTTTTGTTTCGCTTTTAGTTAATGTCAGATCACCAACATCCGTAGAGGTAAACACCAAGTCTAAGGCATGTCCGTGGCTATGAGTTGGGCCAGACTTATTCAGGGACAGCCCCATGGAGGCCATGCTTTCCACGAAGTCCCGAGCTGCCCCTTGTAAGGTCGTGTCGGCATGGATGTTAAAATCCCCCAGGACAACCAAGCTAGGTGTCTCCAGGAGTATATCCGCCACGACCTGAAGCAGCTCGGGCAGGGAATCCTTGGTGCAGCGGGGAGGTCGGTACACCAGTAGGAATCCTGTACTGCCCCTATTGCCCAACTTCCAGAACATGCACTCAGAAAACTGGGTCTTCCCAATAGGACGCCTGGTGCAGACTAATGACTTCCTAAAAATCGCTGCAACCCCCCCTCCCCGCCCACATGACCTGGGTTGCTGTGCGTAAGAGAAACCTGGTGGGCAAGCAGCGGCAAGGACAGGCCCATCTGCCTCATCCAACCAGGTCTCTGTCACACATGCCAGGTCAAATCCTCCATCCACAATCAGGTCGTGGATGGCAGTGGTTTTATTCATCATTGACCTGGCATTGCACAGCAACACTTTCAGGTCATGTGGGTTTCCCTTGCTGATTACTGTATCCTTCCGGTCAGGACCAGACCTGGAGGCAGGGATAGTCCTCAAACAACGACTAAACCTGCCTCCTCGGTAATGACATGGTCTGGTCTTAGCATAACTCCTCCTCCTGCCCGTGATCACCGAGATCGGGTGTCCCAATACATCTCCCCCTGTGGAACCTGCCCCACCCAATCTATTGGCTGAGGCCCACTCCCAGGCAGCCATGACCCTCCCCCTTAAAAGGCAAAATACAAACTAAATAATAATTTAACAGAATAACAATAATAATAAAACAAAACAGAACAAAACAAAACAAAGCAAAACAAGGAACAATAGTGCTGACTCAGTGCTTATCCCACCCCAAGCAAAAATAAAATAATGAAATAATATAATATTATAAAAAACAACAACCACCATTTAAAGTGCTGCAAATTAAAAGCGATTAAAACATTTAAAACCATTTTGTCCATTGCTGCCGGTAGCTACTCAGGCCTCTTATGCTGTGGCAGTGAGTGCAGGCCCCGCCCCCTAGGCCGGATGGAGTTGGCAGGAGAGGGAGCGGTCCTCCCAACACTCACGCAAGCAGCAGCAGCAGCAGCAGCAGCAGCAGCAGCAGCAGCAGCAGCAGTCGTGTCCCGGAGGCCTCTCTCAGGCCTCTTATGCTGTGGCAGTGAGTGCAGGCCCCGCCCCCTAGGCCGGATGGAGTTGGCAGGAGAGGGAGCGGTCCTCCCAACACTCACGCAAGCAGCAGCAGCAGCAGCAGCAGCAGCAGCAGTCGTGTCCCGGAGGCCTCTCTCAGGCCTCTCTAGATGAAACATATTTGGAAACATTTGATTTTTCCTCCTCCTGGCTAAAACCCATTTGATGCCAAAAGGAGGTCTGTTCTGTAGTTAATTTTAGAACAATAAAATATATTGGCAAGAATGAAGCTAAGACTGGAAAGCAGAAGATCAAGGAGGAGGGGGCTGTTGGTCAGCAGAGATTATTGAAGAGGCCTGTTCCCACTCCCTTCGAAATAAATAACTGCTCAGGCTCTCCCCAGATCACCTTGTCACTTTCTTAGCCCTCTTCAAGAGGTAACAGATTGTCTTATTTGGGCATCAGGGATGATTACTGAAAGATGTGGTGCAGTGAGAGAAGCCAGATTTTAAAGAATGCCCAAGGGCTGCAGAGATTGCCTTTTGAGCGGTTTGGCTGCCTCTGGGTCATTGCTAATTAGCTACGTGTTGCCGAAAGAAATAAGCATTAAAAATGTAACACCATGTGATGGAAACAGTCACCAATCACACCATCTCCCCTTTGAAGTTGGGACATTTCCTGTCGCCCTGAGAAATCTGGTGAAGAGAATACAGTCACATGGGGAAAGTGGCAGAGAAGGGAGAGGAGAGCATCTATCTGAAAGAGCATTTAATAAAGCCAAGGCAGTATTGGAGCTCAGACGAGACCGGAGTGTGACAGCTGTTACTGGATCTGTGATGCATACAGGCCTGCTGGCAAAAATGCATCACTTTGTATGATATCTGGGCGCCTTTTCTGCTGTCCATAATTGCAGAGATGGTGTCTGCATAAATCTTTTCCCCAATGCACCTCTAGCAAAAAGGAGCTGAGCTGGGGGGGGGGCAGCCCCGTCAGGAGAGGAGCTCTAGCACGAAGTGAGAATTATTCACATCTCCGAAAGCTGCAGTAGGCTTTCAACCAAACATAGCGCTAGATAGCTCCAACAGTGGTGTGAATACAAATGTTGGCATTTGTGTGGATTTACCTGTTTTTGTAGGATCCATCTCACGGTGCCTCCACCACCATCCCAACTGAAGGCAACAAATCCCAAATGGAAGGGCTATCTATAAGTATGGAGTGTGTGGTTTTCTAGGTTAAAAGCTGGTTGGGTTTAAGGGTCTATCAAACCAAAGAAAGCATGAACTGGGACCTTGTGTGTTCAGGCTAGGGCAGCCTTTCCCAAGCAGATATTTTGGGCTATAATTCCCAGCCAGCATGGTCGGTGGTAATGGGAGTTGGAATCCCAAAAATCAGGAGGGCATCAGCATGGGGAACCTTGGGCTAAGATTTTTTCCTCTGAACTAAGACTGTGGCTGTTCAGAGATGTCAGGGAACTGCCATCAGTGCCGGAGGGAGAGAGCAAGAGCCAGAGGGATTCCAGAGAGCGTCCAGGGATCGGGAGAAGCAGCCGAACTTCTGGGGAAGGGAATCAGCGTAGCACCAGTGGAGAAGGGGGGCAGATGGGGGAAGTGGCGAGGCGGTCCCATGACTCTTTGCCTGGGACCAGCGGGGAGAGTAGGGGTCCTCCGCTGCCCACGCCCTCCTTGCGCAGAAGGCTTTCGCGCAGAGAGAGTAGGAGGAGACTAGGCATCAAAGAGCTTCTTTGCTGGAAGAAGTTTAAGAAACGCCCACTGACAGATTCTGCCAGCGATTGAGGCAGCCACGGGTGACTGGCTGTCCGGACAGAAAAGGTTCACTTTGGCAACCCAGCCAGGTGTTTGCACCCAGCCGGGGAGATAAGCACCTGCTTACGCACGAGCAACCCCTAGAACCATTACAAGAGCCTTAGCAGCAGTGGGCAATCTCAACTCCTGCAATGTACAACCAGTATGAAGCCTTTGAATTGGCCAGACCTGGTATATTATTAGTCATATTTATTACTTAATATATTTATAGCCCAACTTTCCCCCAAGTTTGGATTCAAAGTGGCTTACAACATTTTAAAAAATCTGTTCTAGATGTCAGGATAGGTTTCAAGAGCTTCGCCTTTGCCTTTTGCCAGATCAATAACTGCACCCTTCTGCTGGCTACAGATTCCCACTCAAGCCCCCAGTAAAGAGCCTGGATTTGGGGGAAATGTTTCACTTCTAGTTCCTGAAGGAGAACCCAAAAGGTAGAAATCCCAGGCCAAAATAAAAAAATCAGGATTTACCTGTTTTTGTAGTTAAGCAGTCGAAGCCATTCCGTTAGGACACCAAGGAGGTAGATAAAAGGAAATCTTTTCTGGAATGGTGAGTTCTGTTATCTGAAGACAACTTATATGCGTCTGTCACTCAACCTTCCGTCTAGGGGCTTCCTTTGCTTGTCTGTTAACTTTGCTGCCTTCCAGTACTGAAATTGGCTGTGGGTTTCTTTGTAAAGCTGCCGGGAGAGCCATCCTGGAGAAGGCAGCAGTCACTGGAGCAGGAAGGGATTTAAGTGCTGCTGTGTCTGACTCCCAGCCTCCAAGTATTAGCACAATAATGAATTTCAGGCCTGGCTTGGGAGAGAAAAATATCATTGAGGGCTGTCAAATTAATTGAACATTCCAGCATCCCACTTTTCTGTTTTCTGTCATGCACGGCTTGCTGATCTTGTTGAATCATTTCCCGAGTCGACTCGGTACCTTGTGGAAGACACTGAGGCTGGTTATAGCTGCTCAGTGCCACGCCAAACTCATAAAATAAGGCTGAAATTAATTAAGGCGATAACATTTAAGCTGGCTTGACGAAAGGTGTCACCTTACCTGTTAGGTTAGCCGAAACCATTCTGATGTCAAAGTAGGTGCTTGGCGAGGGCAGCAGGAGGTTAAATGTGATTTGCAAAGCACTACAAATCAACAATGTGAATGGGCATTTTGTGATGGGTAAGATGATGTCTGGATCAGCCTGGATTCAAAGTGGTCTGTGCATTGGAGAGCAAGCCCAAGACTCCAGGGAGGGGGAAGAAGAGACAGTCTTGTCCTCCAAGGGGCCAACACAGCACCACAATGATCCAGACTTAGGAAGGCTGGAGTCAGACAATATGTCAGTTTAGCTCAGTATTTATCTACACAGACTGGCAGCAGCTCTCCAAGGTTTCAGACTTCATAGAATGAACCAGGGCCCTTCTACATGCAAAGCAGGTGTTCTACCACTGAACTATGGCCCTTCTCCCAAACAATTACATGAGTTCCTCCTGACTTGCCCTTTCTATTGCTCCTTCCTGGTCAGGCCTGCGTCTTTGACTGGACAACAACCAACCTTCCTCTGGGCTTACTGGTGTGCTTCCCCAGTCATGCTCAAGGTACCTTCACTTGTTGACCTGCTTCCTCCTCCTCTGCCTCTCTGCCTGGCAGTTGATCTGCTTATTGCCAGGCCTTTCTGACCACTTCTTCCCTCCCATCCCAATGCAGATGGACATCTTGGCAGAGGACCCTGGCTCCTGATTGAGGGCCAGGTTAGATGTAACATGGGTCAAGGAGCTGATCCTTACCCTCTCTTCCATGTGATACAAGTGCTCTGTGATGGCAAGGGCAGCATGTCACATTGTGCAGTATTCTCATGTGGCATTGGGAGAGCAGAGGAGACATGAGGGGTTACCAGCTCCCTGTTGCTTACTGCATCTAGTTTAGTTCCCACTTTCCCTCTAGACTTACCCTCCTGCAGATCTTCTCCAGGGCTCCATCCAACTTTGATCCCAGCTCTGTGGGACACAAACTTCATCTCCTCGCAGGCTTGACTGCACCTGTAACCTGGTTCCGGTGCTTCTATAGACAGCCACTAGGTCTAGAACTGAGAAACCCCCGTTTTGTGTACAGCTACCCTGGGCCATCTAAAGCCTTCCTGTTCAGAAATTTGCTTGAGTAACTATGGCCATTCCTGGCTCCAGCTCTCAGCTTCTTTTCTGGTTCCCTTGGCTCAGACTCAGTTCAGTTCCTGGCTCTGGATTCCCACTAAGTAGCTGCCTATACAGCTCAGCTCCGACAGTGTCAGCTCTTGGCAGGATGCAGCTGGGGTGTCCCTTGGGCACAGATAGGGAAGGTGCAGAGGGGCAGTGGATCTGGTCACAGACAGGTCAGAGGTCAGGCACCAGGCCAAGCAGACAAAGGTCAAGAGCAGAAAGCAGGAGAGTAGGCAGCTCATGCATAAGATATGTTCCTTGGACGTATGAGCTGGCTTGGCTTTTAGAGCCTGGTGTGCCTTGATTGGCTTGGAGAATCAGCTGACAGTATTCAAGCTGGGAGATCAGCTGACTTCTTTGGAGCTAGCACTGGAGCCCCAAAGGGAAAAGGGTTGCCATGTGTCCTCTTTTTCCAGGACACAAGCCCCTAAAGTCTAACTAGCCTGAGCTTTTGAGGAACCACGGTGTTGGTGACCCAAGACGCGACGTGCTAGATCCTGGCTGGTGGAGACCTTCGATCAAGGCCAACCTCCCACTGCTTTAGAGAAGTAGCAGCTAATATCATGTTGAGTTTCCCTTTTTTTCTTTTCCTCATCTGAAGAACAATAATTCTTCCTCTCTCTATTCCTCTCCCTCTCCCTCTCCCTCTCCTTCCCTCCCTTGTAGACCTAAATCCTCTTCTTGGTGTCTCTGACTTTGCATGCAAGTGATGAAGCACATGCTGCTGTTCTTGTTTCTTAATTTATACTGAGGTTCTGCCTAAGGGCACTAGGCTGAGACGAAATAAGAACGTAGAAGAGCAAAGATGACTAAACCTAGTGTGAAGTACCAATGAGATTTGCTATCAACCCCGTATGTTGCTTTTACAAAACAATTCCTTGTGTCTTGGAGATGGGTAGCCAAAGTGCCCGTTCGTCTTCTGTTGAGACAAACTTTTCATGCAATTATTGCCTGTTGAATCCACGTGCTTAAGCGTCAGTGGACTCCCTACGCCAGCATCAGTCCCCGGAGCCTGGTGCCACCCGCCCACTCCATTCCACCTTTGCAAGGATAGTTACACTGTGCAAAACAGCTGCCAAATGGATTAATCATACCTGCTCTTCTTCAGCATGATTGTAGAGCAACTCACCCATCATGAGTAAAGCACCACTTTATCCCCATTCCCATCCCATTCGCCCCCCCCAATATTCACCCCCACAGTCTCTTTCAAAGAGAGGAGCCTGTCACAAGAAACAAGTGAAATGATTTCTATTTGGCAGCCGATGAATCCTGAGGTCTTCAGCAACCCACCTGCATCATGAATCACCTAGGAGGCCCTCCAGCTGGAAGCTGCAGGTTGTCACCCTCACTTTTTAATTTTATTCTTTAACTACCTGGAAGGAGGTCGAGGAGGCAAGCCAGTGGGGCACAAGGGAGAGAGATGCAGGAAATATAGCAACACCCCTAAAATAGCATCACAAACTAAGAAAGCTATTCAAAAATATCCCAGAGAAGTAGGGCCGTGTGGCCTCTTTTCTCAAACCAGGCACAGCAACCTACAATGTGCTATCTGCTCGTTAAAAAAACAAACCATTGTTTTTTATGTCCTGCCCCGGGGCCTGATGAAGGAGCCATATATAAGAAATAAAATGTTCTCATTGTGGTTTTATGTTATCATCAATGAACATTGGCCTTGACAAGCCAAAATAGAGCTTCTGTAATCAGAGGCCATTTGTCTCTGATCACAGGATGCTTGGGGTGAACAGCAGGCACATCATGCTCTGCCTATGAGCATCTGCAGCCTATTGATGTACAGAAGTAGATCCTTGGGGCAGGGAGGACCAGAGCACAGCATGTTTCACATGCCAAAGGCCTCACACTCAATCCTCTGCATGTGTATTAAAAGTACCAGGAAGCAGGGGAGTTCCCTAGGTACCTAGATGGACTCTTGGTCTGATCCTGCAATGCGGGTCATTAATGTTTGCTTGGGGATTGATGCCTACCTTGGGAGCATCTCCTGAGAAACTGATTTCCTTTCTGCAGTGGCTGCTGTGACCATATCTATCTATCTATCTATCTATCTATCTATCTATCTATCTATCTATCATCTATCTATCTATCATCTATATCTATGGCCTCTGAGTTCTCCTTCGTTTTGAAACAAAGGTAGGATCTTATTACAAGATGGACCAGAAGATGTGCAAGGATCACGCAGTGTCTTCTTCTTTATGTTGGAGAAGAGATCTTAGTGAGATCAAATACCCTGAAAAAGCTCGTGGGATCATTGCAAGTTGGCAAAGCTTATCAAAGCAAAAAATTTGAGATTTTAACTGTGTGCTTCTGCTGCCCTACAAATGGCTTCTTTGGTGTTACTGATGTTGCAGACAGATGGCCTGGCAGTCGCCTTTATAGGGCTTGGATGGGAGAGGGAGATGCTGCTGCTGCTGCTGCTGCTAGTGGTAGTTTCTCTTTTCTAGTGTGAGCTCAGATCAACATGGCAGGCTCACAGATGGTCAGGAGATGCAACACAGGCATGCTCAGAGTCGTCAGCAGTGAGATGCTTTCCTTCAGCAGTGGGGTGCTTCGGTCAAAATGGCCTTGCGCCTAGAAGTAGGCAGGAGAAAGTTGAAAGGTCAGAACCTGCTCCTGTTTCTGGGATCAGGATTTCGCCTTAGTGTTTATTTTTAACTAAGTCTGAGCCAAATATTCTTCTTCTTTGTTTTTGAGTCTTAAAAGTACATATTTTTGAGGGCCAAACCAGCACCAGTCCAAATCCCTTAATCATATTTTTTTTCCCGTGTCTCCTCAATCTGGTGCTGCTTTCTTGGTCATTTCCAACCCTGCCCATCTTCTTCCAACCCCCCCCCCCCGAGGTTTCATCCCTTTCCAAAGTGTTTCTAGTGAAATGCCTTTCTTCTTGGGCCAGTGTTTCTGCTTTTGTAGAAACATGTGGGGCTGCTACTGAGGGCACTTCCCCTTTCTTGCTCTAGGCCAGGGGTCCCCAAACTAAGGCTGGCGGGCTGGATAAGGCCCAAGGGACTCGTTTATCCGGCCCGCGGCGACTCCCGCCGCCCGCTGCCGCCACCCGCTCTTATCGGCACTGCGCTGTGCGGCTGCCCACTTCCGGGTCGGAGGAGCACTGGAAATAGCTTGTACACATGCGCAAGCATTATTTCCGGTGCACATCTGGGTCGGAGGAGGCCCATGCACATGCACAGAAGCTATTTCTGGTGCTCCTTCAACCCAGAAGTGCGTCAGAAATAGTGTGTGTGCACGCGTATGGGTACCCGCTCCCCCCCCTCCGACCTGCCACGCGATCGGTGCTGGAGACACCTGCCCGAGGCACGGTAAGTTTGCTGACCCTTGCTCTAGGCCGCCATCCTCATCCCCAGAAGATTAGAATTCTGAACCCAGAGTCATTACTGTCTCATGACCAAGGAGCGCTGCACAATCCCTGCCATGTGCTTACCTGTAGCAGAAATAACTCCTGCCCATCATCCATCCTCTTCTTGATTTGGGAGCAATGGAGCTACAGGTGCAGGTGTGAGCTCAGTTGCTTTCTACGTGTGGGTGTGCCACAGTTGGGTGTCATTCTCTTATTTTTGGTATGTGAAAGCTGGTTCATTACTCCCCTGGTTTTAAGGCAGTAAGCAGGTGTCTCCCATCCTAAAAAAAAGAAGGAGATATGGTGGTGGTGGTCAGGTGGTTCTCAGACGCTGAATAAGAAGTATAAAGAGAGTGTGCAGTTGATAGAAATCTTGCTTTGTACTTCAGATTGCTCTTTGCCTCTCTCACACAGGTATTCAATTTCCTTTCTAGCCCTGTCAGCCAGCTTCTCCTTTCTTGCCCACCCTGAAAGAGCAGCTTTTTCATTGCGTTCCCTGGAAGTCATTTTAATCGCTGCCCACTCCCTACCCCCTCTTTCTTTCGTAAATTCACTTTATATATCAAGCCAGCGACAGGGGTCAAAAGTCTTGGCAAGAAGCAATTATTATAAAGAACTGGCCGACCACTTTTAGCTTACAAACAGAATATTATAGTCAGGAGGAAGCTAGAGACACAAGCATTACTGCAGGGAAAAGCTTCTTTTCTCAGATGGATGGATGGATGGATAGATAGAATCCCTTGCATGTCACCTGGACACTGCAGTTCACAGAATCATACAATTGTAGTGTTGGAAGGGACCCTGTGTGTCATCTAGTCCAACCCCCTGCAATGCAGCAATCTCAACTAAAGCATCCAGGACCATCCCACCTCTGCCCTATTAGAGCCACATTGTTAAGCTGTCCTGTGGGGGGTGGAGAGACGACTGTGCAAAGTAATGTCACAGAGGCTTCAAAATCTACCAGCTGCTAAGAAGAAAAATCAAGAAAAATACTGCTACTGACAACCTCATAAGTATTGTCAGGCTGAACCCCATCACGTGGACCAATTTGTCTTGTTTGGTGTTTTTAATATTTCTATCACTTTAAATGAACACCTCCTAATTATAGTGATTTACTAGCTACCTAGGGACATGATATTTGAGCAGGGCCTAATGCTTAGGAGAGGCTGATCAGTGAGGCATGATTCAATTTGGGGATTTTGATAATGATATCACCACCCAGGAGAGCAAAGTTTTGAGCAATTATTCCGCTTCTCAGAAGTCTCCTCTGATTGCATTGCAGAACTAACGTGCCTGTGTCTCTCCCATCGCTTCCTCTCCTGTCCTTCCATTATCCTTATGTTTTGGGACAATAACTAGGAAAATCATTTAGAAAGACAAATTCACATTTTGGTAGCTTTATGTTCCCACTTCTAAATGTTATAGGATCATAGAGTTGGAAGGGACTCTGCGGGTCATCTACTCTGATCCCCTGCAATGCAGGAAGAGAGAGAGAGAGAGCTTCGCAGTATTCAACACAAAGCAAGGCTACTTTTCTTTATCTGAAATACCTGTCGAGGCTTACATTCTTGACCACTGCCCCTCACTGGTTCATCTCTCCTTAGAACCAGTTCATCTCTCCAGACAAGACCCTGCCATGTCATGGGTCTATTTTCTATCAACCTATTCTTTGCAGCTGGAGCCCTCCCTGCCTGGTGCCTGCCTTTCAGCTCCGCCTTCACTTGTTCTACTCTGCAAAGGCAACACACAATAGTTACCACCTGGGGCTGAAAGAAGATAGATCTACTGAGAGTCCCATTGTCTGCTCTTCAAAGATGTCTGTGTGGGAGAGACACTGGCTGCTGTTCTAAGGACAGTAAGGCTGGCTTTTCCCTCATTAGATCAGCACACTTATAATGTGGACCCCACAAAATTCTCCTCCAACCCTAGTAAGGGCCATCAGGATCTAAACCACTCCCTTTGTCCTTCCAGATGTTGTTGGACTACAGCTCTCGTCATCCCTGACCACAAGCCATGGGCATTGGAATCCAACAACATCTGGAGAACCACAGGTTCCCCATCTAAGCAAACGTGTGTCCTTTGATACCGACAGTGTTATATCTGACCATGTGCTGACCCTGATCACACCATTTGACCCAAACATTTGGAATCGGCTCGCCTCTCCTTCGTTATCTCAAGGTCCTTCTGCACCCAGAGTTTTCGGTTTGAAATGGTTGTGACTTTCAAGACTAGATTTTGTGCATACACCTGCGAAGCCTGACAGAGGATTGTGTGCCTTGCATTTTGTTTCATGCACCAGCTTTGTTTCCTAGGCTGCCCTTTCTGTGTGTCGACATTCCAGAAGAAGCTGGTGGTCTCTCTGTGAGGCAGCTTTGCCGTTTTCAGAGGCAGCTGCGCATAGACAGTTAGCTCCTGACATTTAGAAAAATCTTAGAATCTAAAGCAAGAGGCAGAAACCAAAGGATTTTCCTGCTAAAAGGTCAAAACTGTGGGTTTGTGTGCTTTTTTTCCAAATAAAAGAAGGGAAGGATGTTTTAACATTGGTTTGTTGGTCTGTGACAAGATCTAAGCCTGCTAAAGTGAAGATTAAAAAATACAGACCATGGCAGGGCAATGGAAATGGCCAGCAGCGGGAGGATGTTGTGAAGTGAGGGAAAAGGTTAAGAAAATGCAACAAGGGGGTTGCTTTGAAAAGAGTGCCTTTGTGATACAATGCACCAGGTAATTCTCCTGGGCAAACCCCACTGAATCTGCCTGGCCCTGTTTAATGCCATCCCAGCTAGTGTCCTTCATCATAACCCTTGGAAGTTAACTCCATCAGGGGATCACATATTGCTCAAATTCCTTTTATTGTGTCTTTCCTAAAGCAAACTGCACAATCTCCATACCTCTGTTTGTTAAAGAGCAACTCCAGGGGTGCTGTGATCCAAATCAGGACCATGGCATGGGGGGAAAGGGGAGCGGGTTAACCCTTCACAAAAATACACACCCCAGTTCCCCTGGTGATTTTTCTATAAATAGCAGCTTTGGGGAGAAATGCTTCAATTTTGGATGGGAATGTGGCATATGTGTGAGGAAAGTGTTAAAAAAATAACCATAGTGTGAGGAAAGTGTTAAAACTGCCCCCACCCTCAAAAAATTGTTCTCAGTGCCCCTCCCCTTGCAGCTTCATTCTATAAAGAGAAGGATGTGGGGGATCCCAGGCATGATATTCAAATGCACTTTCACACACACACACACACACACACACACACACACACATATCACTCTTCTCTTTGTTAATGGTTAAGAATGAAGCGCCCCTTTCTGTTCTCTCAAATGAGGTTCAGAAGGTTACATTTTCTAAATCTCCACCAACGTGGCATACTTGTCATTCCAGTGGTAAGTCGCGCGACACTCACACGCTCTGGAGTCGTGTATGTTTCATTGCCGAGTGACAACACTGATCCTCCTTTGTGTTTCGCATGTCGCCACGTTGTCTTTCGAGATGTTGGCATGACCCTGCCAGTCGGATGCAGCAACCTCTCAACACGGAGGGCTTAAAGGGAAAAAATGTGATGCAGCATCTGACACCCGTCTGCACTGAATGTGCGCTTGACTTCCCACTTGGCTTGGGTCAGGGAGGAGGGCGAGACTTGCTGTGCGTTGACAGCTAGGAAAGCTGTTCAGGCTTGTCGGAAGAGCTCTGCTGCACCACAGGGGGATGAAGAAGCAGAGATGGAAAGGTGGGATGAGTTACGACTCTTGGGCAGCGGTAGCCACACCGATGGCCTCCAGAAGTTGGACTACAAGTCCCATCAGCCCCTTTGTCAGCATTGCCAATGGTCAGGGATGCTTGGAGTTGGTACCCTTTCTCTAGGAATTGAGTGGTAAAGCTTTTCTCGGCTGGGCACCACTTAAGGTGGGAAGGCAGAGGCTCACATCGAATATCTCTTGTGCAAACAAGGAAACAAAATGAGATAGAAAATGGGTGTGGCAGGGAGAAGGCTAGTCCGGGTGCCTCTTTATGGCATCTTAGTTTTCTGTGCACAATGTTCTCTCCCCCCAAAAAACAACTTATGGTGAGAATTACAAGAAAATACAAATTTTCACCTGCAGACTGAAATGGTACTGTCCAGGAAAAACTTCATTCCTTGATTCTATTGATTGTAGATACTGGCTCTATTCCTGTACTCAGAGGGACAAACCAAGCAACAGCACCTCTGCCACTGCCATCCCTAGATATCCTTACAGGGCTGTGAGGTCCAGAACTACATAGAGTTGATCTCTTTGGCAAAATGACCAATCGGTCTTAAGATTGGTGGATCACTACAAGGTTGTGGCTAGACATGGGTGATGTGTTGATATATCACCTGAGATCGGTTTGGTGGCCAGAGCGCAATGGCTCCTTCACCCAGCGTCTTGTGGGGCTGGGCCTGATGCAGTTTGTTCCCCCCTCTGCTGGTGATACATTGCAATGTTGAAAAGCTGATATCGCCCAGCACTAGTTGTGACCTGATCTAAGATGGGTTGCAACAGCATCACCAGCACGACAGAAATGTTTGGTAGGTCGCCAAATATCTGTTTCGAATATAGGTGGCTTCCAGGTCTGTAGTGACTGAAGAGTAATCTCGATCAAGTCACCTGTGTCTGCTTGTATTGGAGTTTCTTTGTGTAGGCCATGTGCAGACATTATTTCCCCCCCTGTTGGTCTGGTGACATTGGAGGATGTGCAGAGGAGACAGGCTCACTTGCGTTCTCTCTGTGTATAGGCAGGACCAGGACCAGGTACCATCCAAACCAGCCAGAGAAACTAGCCATCATTAGAGGAGAGGACACATAGAATGAATGGGCTGGAAAGTTTATTGTGCAGCTAAGAGAGAAAGGGCAGTTGGATCATGGGCCGCTCCCTTCTCTCAGGCAACCATTACCCACCACTGAGCTTTTGGCCCCTCGGCAACCTTCCTCTCCTTCAGTGGCAGGTAGATGGAGTGGAACGAAAGCCGAAAGGCACTATTTCCGAAGCAACTGGCTCACTCAGCGACTGAGAGCTGGTGCTCTGCTGTATCTGTAGCACAAGCCTTCCAAAAGGAATATATATTAAAAAATATAAAGCCCTGAATAATTTACCAATATCCAGTGTTAAAAGGAAGATTGATGGTGTTTTCCTTCTCTCCGAAGACAGCTAATCTTGTCTCATGCAGAAAAGCAAAGGCAGCTAAAGCCTCTTCTCTCCAAGGGGATGCCAGGACATGGCACCATCACGGGCTGCAAATTCACACACACACACACACACACACACACACACACAGCCCTGCCACGCAGGCAGAAAGCCAGCTCTGGATTTACAACCAGCGTGTCAGAAGAAGTACAGGCTGGAAGTGCCAAGGAGGGAGTGCAATTCAGTGGGGAATGCCTGCTGTCTGTGCAAAAGGTTTCAGGATCCCTTCCTGGCATCTCCAGTAGAAAGGATCTTGGGCTGCAGGGCCAGGAGAGACCCTTGAAGCTAGAGGGGGGATCATTTGACTTTAAGAGAATGATAAACTGAAAATATAGTTTTGCCAAGCAGTAGACAGCATTGTGTGTGGACATGTGTCAAAATTGCTTATCAAGAATTTTCATGTGTTGGGTTCATATGGCTTCTTGAATAATGGAAAGGCTGTTTGCATGATCAGGCGTGTAACACATTTGCGCAATTTACCATTTTACATCATTCAGTTGGGTTTTGCTTGTCATTGGCAGCTTCAAGGAACTTTGTCCCCAGCCCATAAAAAGCCCATTCAGCTATCATTGAGGTTTTCATAGAATCATAGAGTTGTAGAATTGTAGAGTTGGAAGGGACCCTGAGGGTCATCTATTCCAAACCCCTGCAAGGCAGGAATCTCAGCTAAAGCATCCATGGCGGATGGCCAGCCAACCGCTGCTCAAAAACCTCCAAGGAAAGAGAGCCCAGCACCTCCCAAGGGAGTCCGTCCCACTGTCAGTCAGCTTTCACTGTTCTTTCTGATGTTTCCTGATGGAGGTTCTTCCTGGTGTTTGCTCCCCCCCCCCCACTGCCTATGCACTTTTGAGCCTATTTCCATCAACCCGCGGCCCTCCCAACATCGTTGTGGGACTCCAGTGCTGATCAGCTCCAACCAGCATGCCCAATGGTCAGGGATAGTGGGAGCTGCTGCAGTCCTTCATGCATGGGGTGGGGGCACAGGCTCCCCAACCAAGGAAGGAAGGAAGGCGAGATTCAGCACCTAATACTATCATTGGGGGTGGCGGGGAGTTAGAGGCAATCCGGCCACCACCCCATCCACAGACATTATATTGGAAGGCAATTGGGCAATTTCAGAGCACACAGAATTGAGTTGTATCCAACTATTTTCTACTCTGAGTAGACCCATTTAAATTAATGGACATGAGACCCAGTGCTTTTTTCCTAGAAAAATAGTTGCCGGTACTCACCATGAAGTTAATACAGTAATTGTTACACTTTTTAACAAACAAACAAGAGGTGCTGGGACTGCGTACCTTGAGTACCCCCTGGGAAAAAAAGCACTGGACATGACTAATTTGGGAAAATTTATTTCAGTGGATGTACTCTGGGTAGAACTTAGCTGGATACAAGCCATTCTTCAAAGGTTTTGGAGGAGGGTTATCAAGGCAGTGGTCAACTCTTCTTTGAATCATAGAATAGAATCATAGAATCCTAGAGTTGGAAGAGACCACAAGGGCCATCGAGTCCAACCCCCTGCCAAGCAGGAAACACCATCAGAGCACTCCTGACATATGGTTGTCAAGCCTCTGCTTAAAGACCTCCAAAGAAGGAGACTCCACCACACTCCTTGGCAGCAAATTCCACTGTCGAACAGCTCTTACTGTCAGGAAGTTCTTCCTAATGTTTAGGTGGAATCTTCTTTCTTGTAGTTTGGAGCCATTGCTCCATGTCCGCTTCTCTGGAGCAGCAGAAAACAACCTTTCTCCCTCCTCTATGTGACATCCTTTTATATATTTGAACATGGCTATCATATCACCCCTTAACCTCCTCTTCTCCAGGCTAAACATACCCAGCTCCCTTAGCCGTTCCTCATAAGGCATCGTTTCCAGGCCTTTGACCATTCTGGTTGCCCTCCTCTGGACACGTTCCAGTTTGTCAGTGTCCTTCTTGAACTGTGGTGCCCAGAACTGGACACAGTACTCCAGGTGAGGTCTGACCAGAGCAGAATACAGTGGCACTATTACTTCCCTTGATCTAGATGCTATACTCCTATTGATGCAGCCCAGATTTAAATAAAGGACCTGTAGCCACCATCTGGGCATGGAATTATAGAACTGTAGAGTTTGAAAGGACCACAAGAGTCATCTAGTCCACCCGCCTGCAATGCCAGATTAAAGGGATCCTCTCTCTTCCCTCACCCTCTAATAAAGTCTCATTCTGGGACATTCTAGGTTTTTTAAACTGCCTGTAGGTTTGGCGCTAGGATAGTGTTAAAGGTGGAGAGGATTCACACATCCCCTGTGAACCTTGGAATACCTTGTGCTCCTGAAATACCCTTAGTTTTGAGAGGGACCAAATTCCCTGAGTTTTGAGCTGGAATTTCTTGCCTGAGACCTTACTGCTCAGTGCTCCTTTCCTTGTGGGGTCCAGCTTCTCTGGCCCACTTTCCACTTGAGTCATTTCACCCTCCAAATACCTCTTTCCACAATGGTTTGCCTGCTGGGCTACCCTTGGCAAGTCTTCTGTGTGCAAAGCAAGGGTCCGTCAGCAGCTCTGCCCCTCTGCCCTCAAACCCCCCCCTTCAGGGATTGGCAGAAATGACTGGCAGAATCCGTGACCAAGAGAAAGAGATGGTGGAGGAAGACTGGAAGAAGTTTAAAGCTTACCTTAAGAACTGTTACAATATGGATCAGTGTTAAAATGTCAAGGGGAAGGAAGATGCAGAATTACAGCTGAAAATGTTTGATGACTTAAGGTGAAATTGAGAAATTTAATAAATTTAAATTTAATTGGCTAAAAGGGTTGCTGAAAAACTGTAAAATAAGGATGCAAAAAGGGTGAGGTATGGGGAAGTCCGAGAAAGGAGGCTTATGAAAAGGAGGTTAAGAATCTATATTTGTGTGTTTGTATTGGTTGATGCTTTTATGTTGTTGTTGTTGCTTTGTTTTAAAATTGGAAAATTAATAAAAATTATTATAAAAAAAAAAAACCCTTCAGCCTTGCTCTGCTCTAGCAGGATGGATGGTGGTGGCTTCCTGGGTTGGCAGCAAAGGAAAGGTTGTCCCTTTGAACTGGGCCTGGGGACCCTTGCTAATGGCTGTTTGGGTACTGCTGCCTCAAGAAAGCACAAAATCAGGCTGCATTTTTCACATACTGTTTCTGATGTGAGGCTTAAATGCATGAAACAGCTCTGTGGTTGCTTTTGAACAAGATGCCTTCCTGATTAAAAAAAACAACAACTCATCAAAACCGACTTGGGTGTATATGCCGCTAAGCTGTTTAGAAATCTAATGGAAGTAGTGAAGGTTGAATTATCAGATCTTCGGGAAGAACGAGGGGAGGGGGCTGAAGGGCTAAGACCATCAATCTTTCATGGGGACAGGGGATAGAGCTGTTTGTATATTCCAATCCCATTGAGACTGGGTTTTTTTGATAGATTACCTTCAGTGGCGCTCCTTTTTCTGCACACGTTAACTCGACAGCCGCTTTCAAGTTTGTTTTCAAAACGTTCTCAACATTCTTCCCACTGCTCGGCAATTCATTATTCATCTGAGGCTTGCGCAAGGGAGCATTGTTCAGAGATTTTGGAAATGCAGAATCTTAATAATGGCCCAATTAAATTGTGTGTTGAACACCTGCCCAGCAGTAGATAACACTACCTTGATTAGAATAAGATATGCTGTAGGAGTCTCTGCAGCGAGGGTGCTGGAATCTGCTGGCGTCCTGGGAGAACAACACTGGCAGTCATGAATTAACAGCTTCGCTTCCCTTCTCCCACCCACCCTCCTCTTGTTTCCCCCCTACAGGCATCCAGAGCCCCCCATGCGAAGATGCAGCTACTGGAAACTGAGTTTTCACGGACAGTCCAAGAGCTGATCGACCTCCACCTTCTGCAGCAGGACAGCATCCCAGCCTTCCTCAGTGCTGTCACCCTCGACCTCTTCAGTCGCCAGACCGTGGCCTAGTCCTGCGTTGGCTGTTCTGTTTCTTCTCACCTAAGTTGAAATTTTCCAGTTTCTGCCTTTAATGGTTTCTCAAAGAAGGGGCCAAAGAGATCTCCCCACCCCACTCTTCTTACTCATATTGGATCTTTGTGGCCAATGATAGCTAGGGAATGGGGGACAACATCCCCCCCCAAAAGAATACATTTATGAGGTTTCAGAGGGGTTATGGAGAGCCCCTGCTGGCTGGTAAAGACACCCAAGCCAGAGAGAATGATTGTCCGGTTGCAGCCCAACTTGTTAGCTGGTAAAGGACAAATGCAAAATAAGTGTCCTGTGATCCTTCAGGTTTCTTTAATATCCGGACCCCTGAGCACACGTCCTGCTCTGAGGCTGTCCTTTCTCTCCCTTTGGCCCCAAGGCTTCTCTGACAGTATCTGAAATCCAAGGACTGGGAGGGAATGCTTTGTGCTGATTTAGTCTGCAGTAGATTGAGATTTTGACCTTTACCTTGTGCCGGATGAGTCCTCCTCACCTTCTGTTAATTGCTCTTCCTGTACCCTTTCAAGACAGGGGTTCTATGAATAAAGTGTCACTTTTATATCAACTGTGCAGTTTACATGGAAGCCTGCAGTTCCCACTTGCAACCTGACACTCGATTCTAGGGCTGTTTTGACAATGAGACCTGGATGTGCTCCAGAGTTTGGCTCCCCAAGAATGAACACAGGTAACAGTGATGAATCAGAAGCAGAATTTTATTATGTCAAAAAAAGGAAATTGGCTTATCATCTCAAAAGCAAATTGGCACATTTACTAAATACATTAAACTCAATCAGCAAACAGCACACCAATACTAGGCTGAGCTTGGGAGAATTAAAACCAGTACAAGAGTTATTGTTAGAAGCAATCCTAGGAACACATACAAAAACTAGGAGAAATTGGATGAATAGGGTGGAGAGGAGATTTGACTGAGGGGGTAAAAGTGGTACTGGAGAGGGGGAAATGGGGGCTGATTGTAGTGGCATGTTGGTAGAAAGAGAATGAGGATGTCAAGTGAATAAGCAAGGTCTGGGTGGTGATTTTAAGGTGCTTTGGGAAAGGTTTCAGGGCAAGCAGTTGAAAGAGTTTGGGGCAAGATGAATAAAGAGAGCAGGTCTCCCCAAGAAAGAGGGAGCCTTGAAAGATGTTTGCGAAATGCCTTCTTGAAATGCATCTTATTCTGCTATCCAGGCAAGATGAGGGAAAGCGATTAACACATCTTCGGGGCTCTTCCGGCAAGAACCTCAAATCATGGAAAATTACTTGGTCAGTTATTGTGATTTGTGTGAAAGGAAAGAGTGACATTTTGGAGGCCTTTCCTTGGCTGAACTCCTCTAGAAGGTAGTCTGATGCTCTTCTGTATATTTTTAAAATTTACAAATGAGAAGGGAGGGAGGGAGGGAGGGAGGGCAGAGATTTACCATGAAAGGAGGCAATAGATTTACCAGATGCTCTTGCTACTCAGCTTCCTCAGACATGTGAGCCTGACCTCCTATAACGGAGTCTCTCTTGAGGCGTCACCAGGCCAAAATCAAAACTTCCTTCTGCTGTGCAGGCCAGTGTAGCAAGAGCTGGATTTTTTTTGGGGGGGGGGGGGCTTTGTAACCCACAGGTGCTCTACACGCCTTCATTTCCATGGTGCAGCTGCTGCTTCTCTTCTGCGGCATCACAGCTCTCGCTGTGATAAAGGATGATGGATGGCGGTGCTCAGGCTGATATTACCACACAAAGAGAAGGGCGCCTTGCTCACCAGCACACAGCAAGCCCATCATTTTTCTAGAGGCATCTTATTAGGGTCAGTTATGAATCCAGCTCGTCCTGTTAACCTGCCAAGGTCTCCCCTGCCTGTCCTTTTTGAAAATTCAGAGCAAAACAAAACATGGCCGTCGGCAAAATAATTGGAAGGTTGGCAATAGTTTGTTTACTTAAACATTTCTTCAATATTTTTCTAAAGATTATAATTCTGGTGTTGTTTGCAGTAGCCTATAAAGCAGCGGTAATAAAACACAGTTGATGACAGTGAAAAGTAGCGCTGAAAACAACTGCAGTCGGCAAAGGTAATACATCAAGTTAGTGGCTCCTATTGCATTCTGTCACAGCCAGGCCAAGGCTGTGGGTGGCCATCCCCGTTGCCTAGAGTGGTACATGTGTTTTATTTCTTTTTAGCTACTGTGGATGTTAATCGGAATATTTTTAAATAGCTGCTTTTAAACACTTTTTATCAATAATTTCCGTGTTTTGTATTTTTAGAGGTTTCCTTACAATCAAGCGATATTGGAATTGTTGACGTAAGGTTGGAGGGTTCATTCTTCAGCCCAGCACCCCCTGTGCTATGGAACTAAGGGAGGCTTGAGCTGGAAGCTGAACCGAGTGTGTTGCAGACAGAAAAATCCTGCTCTCAGGCAAAGGCAAGCCAGGATCCTAGTATCCATCCCAAGCTTGGCTGATCAGGGGCAGGTCACAGTCCTGGCAGTGCAGACACTTCCTACTACCTGCCAACCAGAGAGCTGGTGTTGCATGGTGTGGTTCCCTCCTGTGGATTGGGCCCTGAAGCCTGATCATCCACAGTCCCAGGTAGCCTAGCTTAGCATCCTGAGACCACAAGGTTCCTGGTTCACCTGCCGTGGCCTATTCTACTTGATGATGAGTTAGCTCCGAGCAAATTCATTTGTATTGCAAACCGGTGCTACAATCCTTTGTTTCCAATAAGGGAATCTGGGAAACTTAAGTTGGAGCTACCATTGCTGCTCTACTGTCCTCTTCCGAAATTGGCATGAAGAGCAGTTGCCATTGCAGGCACCACAGCATCGCCTGGAGCGTGGCTCTGGGGAGCCAGTGTAGCAATTTGTTTGGAACAATCGCCAACAGCAAAAGTTTCCTCCCCTCTCTCTCCCTCTTGGCCGCTCTGAGTGGCGGTGTGAAGATGGATTGCCTGGCATTCTGTGCCAGGGGAACACTTCCCGATTCGTATGCACAACGTGGCATCGAGAGCCGCCTTCATCAGTCATGGGGAAAATGAATCGTGACGTCAACCACGCGCAGCTCCTCAGCCGACACAATGGCAGAGCCTCAGCTGCCTCTTGAAAAATCATTCCGCAGGCTTCTTACTGGAGAAATGAAGTAATTAATAAATTGACAATAAACCCACTATCTTGGCTAAACAGAGGTGGGGGGCGGGCAGGCAAAAGCTGCCTTGGAAATTGACTGGCGGTGGGGGGCGCCTGCCCATCAGGCAGCAGATTCCCAAAATGTGCATAAATAAATATAGAAATAGACCTTTCCCAGCTTTATGAGGAAAGCTGCTTGGGCGGGGGGCACATCAGTCTATATATATATCAATCACTTCCGAACGTTTTATCTAAAGACGAGGTGGGACTTTGAATGGATGGGGCTCAAAAGGGGGAATCTCCCCGCACACTCCCCACCTTAGATTACTGCCTAGAATCTTGACCAGGATCACTCCATGGTGCAACATTTTGTTGCACACCCCACTTGTTCTTTCTTAAAAAGCCATCTTTATCTAGGTGCCGCCGTCACCCCATCCCGCTCTGTTGCGGCTTACGTGTCGCAGAGAAGAAGGTGGGAAGGTACCACCAGGCTTAAATCTGCTCAGCTTGGTAAGGCAAGTTGAGCTTCATTCCCTGCAGTATCCTCTGTCACCAAGCAGCATGAACCTGTGGGGAGGAAGTAACCACAAATTGATCATTTAGGACTGTCACGTGTCTATTAGTCGCTTCCATCTCCAGAGGCATCAATTGCTGTAGAGAGTCGATTCAGTTTCTGCTCTGATGTGGTACTTACAGGTAGAGGACCCTTATTTCTGCTTCCTTCTTGATCCCTTGCTCTGGGTATTTGAAAGACAGTGTCACATTTTGTGTTCCTTCTTAGAATGATCCTCTCAACGAAGGGGGTGGCAAGGGCTGGAAAGCTGTAGCTTCATCTCCAGACAACTAAAGCCTTCTTTTTATTCACCCTTGCATATTTTTTCTATACCCAGAGGAGAGGGGATAGGGAGTAGGATGGGGGACAGATTGCAGAAAGCCTTTAATTCCAGCTTGTTTTGTACTTTTCATCTCTTCTGGGGGTCAGCACTGGGAGCAAATTTAATCCGGCAAAATGGCCAACGCCCCCCCCTCCATGTTTAGGAAGACGCTTCCTTTTATAGCTTCTCTGCTGTGCCTGGACGAGTTTAAGAGCCAGGTTTTTGGCTACAGAAGTATACACTCTGCTTATGGAGCTTAATGCCCATTTGCAGAGTCAGGCCACAACATGGTTTTGTAGACAGAGAAGCCACCCAAAGTGCTGGCTGATCCGCAAGTTGGGAGCTGGGGCCACAGATTAATTTAAGCCTCAGTTGCTTCCTGGAATCCGTTTGGCGAAAGAGGAGGATAAGGGTCCACAGCAGCAAAGCTGAGCTCCAGAAAAAGCTGCCAGCTCAAATTAAATCCCTGACATGGGCTGCAGCACAGAGAGCAGAAGGTGGCGGATTCCAGGGATCTTGGTGAGGCTTCAAACTGGAGTTGAGTAGGTTTGGAAATAATGAGTTTTTAAGGAGCTGGTCCCAAAGTCTGCAGTCTTTCCTAATATTGTTTTAAATTGTTCTACACACCCTGTTTGACTAAGTGGCTTCTTGGTTCTTCTGAATAAAGATATAACATAAAATACATCTTGCTTCCATTGCTGGACTCTGTTAGAGCTGCTGGAGCCAGCACAAGACATTTTGCTGCCTGAGGCAGGATAGCAAATGAGCCCCTGCCCCCCCCGACAGAAAATCCCATGTCTGGCTTTCCCAGGGAGTAAAAATATAACCAATAACTCACAGTTGGCTGTCCTTCTGTGACGCTCTGAACCAGCTGCCTCCCTTTGCCTAATGACTTGACTGGCCATGACAATCGCATGGCTTGGGCCCAGAATACCTGACCGGGTGCTAAGATCCTCAGGTGAGCTCCTTCTCTCAGTCCCTTTAACATCAGAAGCATGGTTGGTGGTGACATGAGAGAGACACTTTTCTGTGTTAAAATCCTGTTTATGGAAGACAGTCTTACTTGGCTACGAGTGATCGCCAAAGAAGAATTGTGGAATTCCCTCCCAAGAGAGGTTAGAGACGAACTAAGACCTTCCTCTTCAGACAGGTCTTTGGAAACTAGGGTGTAGGGGGTGCTGATCGCAGGGCTACTCTCAGAGCAAACTGCATTTTGAATGCTGGTTCTAAATGTACTCTGATGTGTTTTAAATAGTGTTTTTATCTAGTTTGCATTTTATAATGTTTTTACAACAGGGGCCAAATGCCCTCGATGAAAAATTTGCATCATTCTCCTGACTTATAATAAAAGGGGATAGGAATGATCCACAAAACTATCAGCCACTTAGCTTGTTAAACATCTCCTCAAAGTTATAAGCACGACGTCTCCTTCAAAATCTATCAGACTGGTTGCAAAGTAACAACATTATCCATAAGGAACAAGTAAGATTCAGAGGAGGACACAGTTCCATTGATCAGTATTTTGCTCTGAAAGAAAATATACTAAGAACATTAAGGATAATTCTTATGTGGCCTTTATTGATCGTTCAGCTGCTTTCGACTGTTAATTGGAATAGACTGTGGGAGACATTTCAAATTGCCAGCATTGACTGTAAACCTCTGCTGTTGATCCAAGAACCATACAGCAACACAGAAATGAGAGTCAGAGTAGGTTTAAATGGTGGTATGACTGATGCTTTAAAATGCCACGAGGAGCGAAGCAAGGTTGCATTCTGGCTCCCACTCTCTTTAACTTTTATATTAACGATTTGGTGTCATATTTTGCCAATGCAAACTCCCCCTCTGCAGCAATTAGGAGCAGAAATATCTCAATCTCGATGTAAGCAAACGATTCAGTGCCCCCCTCTCTCTCTCAATTGGGCCGCAAAAATCTGTTGGAGGTATTACTACCTACTGTAAACAGGAAATCCTATCTATAAATTACTCTTAAGAACAAGATGGTGATTTTCAGCGGACACAGTCTAGGATGGTGTTTGCATCAGCAGGCGGCTGAACAAACTTGCTCATTTAGATACCTGGCTGTACTCTTTAATGAAACCCTCTCTTGGAAGTGTCAAATGGAGGTGGTGAAACAGAAAACCATAGGGGCATTGATGAAGTTCTCTTAAGATAAGGAAGGGCATCTAATGAACCTGGCCTAAAGATATTTGGTAGCAAAGTGCTTACTCAAACGCTCTGCGGCGTTGAAACCTGGAACTCAGATTCAAACTCCATTAAAGTTTTGGAAACTGTTCAGATTATTATTTTTCTGGAAGCTCTAACATCAGAAATATCAGCAGCTCCTCTTCATACAGAATCCGGATGGCCAACAGTTAAGGCAAGAGTGGACTGCGTTCAGTTAAAAGTATATTTTAAAAATTGCTACTATGCCTATTGAAAGTTTTCCTGCTCTCTGCTATATGGAATTGGATGATAGCCAACTCTGGAAAGCAGCTTGTCAAGATGTACTACCAGTATTTTCTAGAACTGACCTCTGCTTTAACCTTGAATAAGTGTCAGCTAAGGGATTGGATCTTCTGGCAGAATCCAGAAGGGACCTGCAACTAATTAGAAACACCAGATTTCTCCCTTGGTATCTACTCTTAAGAACAGAGCATTTTAAAGCTTTTATCTGACCAAACTTTCACCAGCTTCCTTAAGAAATGCCTTTATTGAATTGCACTTCTTTTAAAATAAGATTTAATTGAAGTTTTTTCATAATACACTGAAAGAAAAGAAACTAATCTAAATAAAAAACTAAAAGGAGAGAAAGAGAAAAGGAAAACCAACGGAAAAATAAGAGATAAAAATAAAAATACTTCCAATTTTATGTCTGTCGGTTACTTAAAAGAAATTATTCAAAATATTCACTCTAGAATGACACTCAACTGACCTACTTTCTGTTAGGCAATATTTCCCCAATCTTTTGATCAAAATAGATTAATTCATTTTCCTTTTTACACAAAAAGTCCAAAAGGGGTTCTATTTATTATTATTATTATTATTATTATTATTATTATTATTATTATTATTACAGCAATAGGTTTTTTTTCAAATGTATCAACTTTGTCTCCTATATCTTCAAGAACCATTTTTCCATACTAAACAATAATAAGTCTTTCTGATTTGTCCACATAAGAGTATCTTTGCTGTGACCGTATATCAAAATAATATTCCATAGTTCCTTACTTACTACGTATTCATTAATTTGCATCCAGTTCCATATCTTCCATTTCCATTTCCTGTTGTATTTGCCATGCTTTTCCATCTTGATTTTGAAAAAATCATCTCTCCCATTGCGCTTCTTCCATTCTTTTTCCAGGAAAAGTGCCAGAGGTTTGAAAGCTTTTTCCTCTAAAGCCACTCCAAATTCTACACAGTCCTTTCTATTGAGTTGCATTTCTAAGTGATGCCTACTGCAGTTTTGGATGACTCCTACAACAAGGTCCTGTACACAGACAGACTTCGTATCTGTGGCAACCTCAGGTGGAAAACATTGCTCGTTATCTGTTAGCCTGCCCCGTATATGGAGACCCAAGACATTGCTTTCTGAAACATTTGTTCACACAAGCAAACAGGCACACCCCAGCAGAAATGGTCCCATTTCTTTTGAGTGACAGTAATAGCTTCATAACATACAGAGTAGTCCTCTATGCACTGCCAAAAATAATCATCATAAAAAAGGAGTTAGATAAAATCACTCTAAATTGCTACGATGATTTGGAGGTTTGATTTGAAATCAAGCTGGATTTGAGTTCATTGGTGTCTTTGTGTCAGGGAGTGGCTGGACGAAGAGGAGTGGTGGGAGGCAGCAGTCTGCGAACCCCCAAGAGAAACCCCAGAGGTGGAAGGCTCAGAGGCAGGGGATTGGTGGTGGGACACTGAAGCCAGGTGAGAGAGAGAAGAGTGAAAGGAGGTCCTGGATTCTGAAGGGGCAACAGGACTGAGTGAGCAGGGAGAGCCTGTGACAAGGAGCAGTGCAGACTCAGAGACAGAAGCAGAGGAGCTGGATCAAGAGACTGCTGAAGAATCCAGGAAGTTGCCCTCTCCTGCTGTAACAAGCTCCCCTCCTACCTGGTCTCCAAGAATGTGCAGAATAATGAGAAGTTCAGAGGTCAAAGGCACAGTTTGAGATTGCTAGATTAGAGGACCCTTTGAAAGGGTGAAAAGCAGGAACCTTCAGCCCTGGCAACTGCTCCACAGAGGCAATGTGGGAATGTTCAGGGTGGCAGGAGAGGATATATTGTTTATTAATATCCTTCCTAACTTGTGCTTGCAAGTTCCTTTACTTAGCAGAGTGCATTCCCCCTTTAAACAGCAGAAAACTAGTTGCAAACTTGTGTGAGTTTCTGAAGACAGTACGCAATTCAATCTGGCTTGTCCACAGTCTTATTCATAAGCAATAAAAAGAAAGTTTACTCACGATCAGGCAAAGCACAGTATGATTCCTGAAGGCAGGTTTTAGGCTTAAAGTTACCAACGTATAAAAACAGGTTTACCCCATTAAGGGAGATGACCTGAGGGGCTGCTTGGCTGGCAGCCAGCAGTTCATTCCAGGAAGTTTGCAGGACGAAAGGATGATGGAAAAAAGAGAGAGAGGCAGAATCCCATGTCCTTTTACCAGGTCTGGAAAGGTCACGCCCACCCACTAGTCACATGCAAGGAAGGATGCTCCAGGCCAGGAGGAACAGGAAGTTTCAACTGGCTGGACCAAGCATTCCCTTGCACGTCCACTCTAGGAAAACAAGGAATGCTGTACTTGACTGCTCTCAGTGGATTACATCCCATAGGCAAGACCTACTGGGAAGTGTGCCAAGACCACTAGTTGTATGTTTGTTTCCTTGACTAAAGTGTTAACTTCACTGACAACCGAGATCTGCTTTTTTCCTTGCTGACCTGCGTCTGAATCAAGCCCTGACACTCTGGTAACACCTCTCTCCCATCATGGATATGAGATCATATTATGGATGTATGATCTGTATGCTTTCAGGTGTTACTGTTGCTGCAGGTTTCTCGTGGCTTTTGGCTAGAAGAAGAAACTTATATTGATTTATGTTGTTTTTAAGTATTGTAAGCCCCTTTGAATCTCAACTTGGGAAAAAGACAGCATACTACTACCGTGGTGCCACGCAAGACTAATGCCTCGCAAGACGAAAAACTCGCTAGACGCAAGAGTTTTCCGTTTTTTGAGGTGCTTCGCAAGACGAATTTCCCTATGGGCTTGCTTCGCAAGACGAAACGTCTTGCGAGTTTGTTTCCTTTTTCTTAAAGCCGCTAAGCTGTTAATAGCCGTGCTTCGCAAGACGAAAAAACCGCAAGACGAAGAGACTCGCGGAACGGATTAATTTTGTCTTGCGAGGCACCACTGTACTACTACTACTACTACTAATAATAATAATAATAAGGTGACTCCAAGACTTCCCTGTAGTTTTGCTCTTGCAAAACGGAAACCTTTCTTGGTTCCAAGGCAAGCAGGTGAGCTGGCTGCAATTAGCTGGAAAGGAATGCTGGCAACTTGCCTAGCTTTGGTTCTAGACAAACTGGCCTTGGGTGGCAGATTGGGATTTAATTGAAACAGTATTTAAAAATTCCCAATATTTATATGCAGCTAAAGGCTCCTGGAACAAATTTGTGAGACAGGCTTTTTTTCATTCTGATATATATAACCCCTTTATTAGGAACCCCCCTCCCCAAAAGAAAGCCATCTTAAGTTACTATGTGGCTTATGTTGAGCTTGTCATAGCACAAGTATCTAAAAATATACTATGAATATCTTATTTCTCCCTTCTTGAGCAACAGCCTTCTGGGCTAATAGAGAGTCAGCTTGAAGTTCCTTCTGTTTTTTTAATGGGGCAGCAGAAGCTTGTTGCAAAATTTATGGAAATCAGCAATTGAGCTCAGTGGCTTTTATGCCATTTTTACATCTTTGTCTGCGGAGATTCCTTCTTGTTAACTCTACTTGCCCAAAGGGAGAGGGTGGGGAATGACGCAACGGCAGCATCTAGAGGGAGTTTTAAGCCTGAAACAGACTTGTGAACTGAACCAGAATCACCATTAAGCAAAGTGATGTGGTGCCATTTTGTGTGCTGTGAGAAAGAACTAGCACACGGGAGGCAGGATTCATCTGGAAGTTGGAAGCCATCGTGTTTGTTCTGTATCTCCTATTGGTTTCAGGACTTATCCACACCTCCGTTTGCCCGGCCACTTTCCCCCAGGAAAACCCGATCTTTAGCACTGCATCGGAACAAAGGGCAACTGAGTTTTCTGCAGATTGCTGTTTGTTCTGATCTATCACCAAAGAGCAAGTTTCTGGGGGGAAACCGCAAGACAAAGGCAAAAACGCCATGCCTAGAAAGTGCAGGATTAGCAGAAACCCAATTAGACCCATGCTGTCTAGGCACGGGACAAACAGAAGTGTGGAAGAGCCATCAATTGGGCTTGCTTGGGGAAACATAAGAAGAGCCTGGCTGCTGGATCAGACCAAAGGCCTATCTGGGCCACATTCATAGCTTCCCCCAAATAATTCTGGGAGCTGTAGCCTGTTGAAGGAGCTAAGAGTTGTTGGGTGGTCCCTCTTCCCCTCATAGAGCTTCAGTTCTCAGAGCTCCCCAGGAAGAGGGATTGATTGTTAAACAGCTCTGGAAATATATTATAGCTCCCAGAATCCTTTGGGAAAGCCAAGACTGTTTGAAGTGGTATCATAGTTCTCTCAATGCACGGTGTGAATCTGGCCATAGGCCTAGCATTCTGTTTTCCACAGTGGCCAAGCAGATATGGCTTTGCAAGCAGGAGCTCCCAGGTTCATCACCCAGCACCTCAGAGTAGGTCAGGGAAAGACTCCTGTCTGAAACTCTTGAGTGCTGCTGCCCCAGCTAGATGGACCAAGAGCCAGGAAGCTGCCTAATGTGGGTCAATGTCCTTCTGTTCCTGACCCACAAAGGACTGAAGTCCCATCTTAGTTTTCTGCCTCACTTCCTCATTGCCCGGGTGGAGTTTATTAACATCGCTATTTATTCTTGCTATTGTTCCAACCTTTCTTTTTGAAGTTTCTGGCTGATGGATGGATTGAGTCCTCATTAATCTCACTCTTCATGTTGGTTTTGATTTGCTCTTTCTTCCTTTTCTCCCCCTCTGCCTCTCGTTTGCGTTTGGGGATCCCTTCCGCGGCACCTCCACCCGCTACTTCCCTCCGTGCTCCGAGGTCCCACAAACTCCTCCTCTGTACTTCTCCACTGCTGGCGTGCTGCCAAAGCCCACTCGGAGGTCATCTTGATGCAGATGGGAGCTGGGTTTAAATAAGGACTGGGTAATTTTATGACCATTAGCAGCGTTTGCTGCAACGCAGGCTTGGAATAATAAGGGCAATTGCTTCTCATGCTTCAAGGAGCAAGCTGATTGCCTGCAGGGACTGAGAAGGCGACTCGACGCCACCACTCCCCGCTCCCTTCCCCAACTTTGCTCAGTTAGCTCAGTTGGATTGGCTGCCAGCATCTCCTGAAGCATCAGCTCGCCAGCTGTGCAGAGACCTCTTTCATTCCAGTGGGGTTCTGCATGCAGGAGAACCCAGAGCTTGCACCGCATGGAGCAAGTTGGCCCGCTTGTCGTGGTGGCTGCTGGTCACAGTGGCCGTATGTTACGCCCAGGTCTCTGAATACCAATTGCTGGAGGTCACAATCGAGAGAGGGGCTGTTGTGCTCATGCTCAGCTTGTGGCCTTCCCAGAGGCATCTGACTGGCCGCTATGAACAGCCTGTCGAGCAAGATAGTCCTTGGGACTGATCCAGTGGCCAGACTTCTGACACTCTTCTCCCATGACCTGTGATTTGCACTAGATCACCACAGGTTTCTGATGTCCCGCACCATATGCAGCTGTTGTTGTTGCTGTTGTTGTTAAACAACTGCAATTGCATTTGCTGCCATGACTTGTTTTGCTAAGCAGTCATGCCACTTCTGTAAAATTCAAGTAATAATTGGTCGCCTTTGACCTGGTTTTTCTGCAGCTCTGCTGGACAGCTTTTGTCCAGTATAGTATAGATCCCTGATTTATACTAGTACAGTAGTACCTCGGGTTACAGACGCTTCAGGTTACAGACTCCGCTAACTCAGAAATAGTACCTCGGGTTAAGAACTTTGCTTCAGGATGAGAACAGAAATTGTGTGGCGGCGGCATGGCGGCAGTGAGAGGCCCCATTAGCTATAGTGGTACCTCAGGTTAAGAACAGTTTCAGGTTAAGAACGGACCTCCAGAACCAATTAAGTTCTTAACCCAAGGTACCACTGTAGCTCAGTTGTAGATTTATGTTTGCATAGGCAGCAGGATGCAATCAATCAATCAATCAATCAATCAAACCTTTATTGCATTAGTATACAGCCATAGCAGGATAAAAAAAAAAATGCTAGAGACAAACAACCAAACAAAATTCAAAGCGATATTACTGCGAATGTATATAAAGCATATAATGGCCCCAAAATAGGCTCGGGACATTAGGTTAAAAAGGTAATAAAAGAATTAAGACAGGTCCAGGTCTAGGACACACTACCCCGTCAGAGTAGCCCTGAGTTTCAAGGCCTGCACTATAAAAATTGCCACCCCACGTGTAACTTGGGGATTTGCGTCCACAAGAAGCGATTTCAAACAGTCTTCCTTAGATGTGATGGTGGACGGGATCAAGAGGAGGAGCTTAGTTCTTATTAGCTCATAAATAGGGCAGTAGAAAAAGAAATGTATGAAGTCCTCTACTTCATTCATTGTGCATGGACATAGACGCTGAGTAATAGGGGTCTTAGAGTAAATCCCCTGCAGGAAGGCCGTGGGTATAGAATGGAAACGGGCCATGGTAAACGCTCTTCTCAAATTGGGCTCCGTCAGGTCTATCAAGTAGTTGGCAAGTGATCTTACCACTTTCACTTTAGGGAGCCACATGGAGAGGCGAGCTGTGGTGGACTGTGCAGCAGGATGCAATTGCTGATTGGCTCCACCCACTGCACCACCATTCTACATTACTATTTTGCACCACACATTTAAAACACACGACTTCCACAAAGAATCCTGGGAACTGTAGTGCTGGGAATTATATCTCTCTGCTTGGTAAACTATGTTTCCCAGGATTCTTGGGGGGAAGCCTTACACTTTGAATCCATGCCGTGTTGGAAGGGACCCTGGGGATCATCTAGCCAACCCCCTGCAAAGCAGGACTATGCAGTTGTCCCATAGGGGGATCGAACCTGCAACCTTGGTGCTACATTATCAGCACCACACTCTAACCAGCTGAGCTACCCAGGCTGATTATGTTCTTTAATGTAGTTGCCTTCAACTGTTGTACTTTTATATGACAGCTCCACTTTCTGGAATGATTGGGACTTCTTTGTCTCAGAAAGATGGGAAGGGAAAGGGGGGGCAGGAAGAAAATAAAATAAAATTTTATTGTCAGATACTTGGGAGCAAGCGGGGTTGATAAACGATCCCCAGATAACATCTTTCTCTGTCTCTCCTGTGTGGATTTAATATAAACCCGCACTTATATTTATGTCATATCCACTCCATTCCAGCTGCCAGGTGGGGATTGAAATAAAATAATTCATTGTGGAGCCAAGTGTCACCACCGTGGGATAAGCTGTGACCTGATCTAAATGCCAGAGGCACCAGAGCAGCCACTGTCCAGCCTGTGCCCTCCCAGGCATCCGGTTTACAGATTCCTTCTCCAATTAAGCCTCCTGGCTTTGCCGTTTGGCTCTTGGAGGGCAGAGTATTGAGCTGCCACTGTTTGTTAGTTAACAACCCTGAGGTGGTGTTTGGAGAGGATTATAGCTCTAACAAATCACTCGTTAACTACGCTAACTCATTAGAATATGCCACATACAAAATAGTTCTTAAGCGTGCTAATGACCGATTTTAAGGGATTATTGCCGTGGTAAACCATAATTAAAAGTTTATAACGGTGCTTCCTATTTAATTATACTCAAGCCATGCTGCAGGGAAGGCTGGGCAGGGGTTAGCGCAGGCTCAGCGCCCTCAGCCCAGGTGCCTGCAGTGGGGTGGGCAGCCAGCCAGTCTGCGGCAAGGGATCTGCGCAGGTGAAGGTGGCTCTGCCAGCGACGGGGATAGACCAACTGAAATGTCAAATGCAGCATTTTTCACCTGTTGTTGTTGTTGTTTAATTTTAGTTATTGAAAATCAAACTAGTGCATACCAAACCCCCCAGATCTATAGATTCAGCCCAACACAATCTCACACTCTATACAGCTTGCCTTTGGGGGGGGTAGGGAAATCAAAATAAAATGTCTAAAAAGGCGACAGAGGGCTTACAAACATGGCTTACTGACATAATAAGTAGGTTCAAGTTCGAATTTCAGATTGTCATAAAAGAAATACCTATCTATGCCAGTTTTCCATTTTGTTGGTATTATTTGTTATAAATAACAATAGGATGTAAAAGCCATGTAGCTCTGTACTCTTACATGCTTAAAAATGTGTATATTTGTGTGCATTGCAGGGGGCTACTGGTTAGAAGGTGAAACAACTAGGCTTCAGCTCACTGGTTTTGAAAAGTTAAGAAAGTGTTTGCTTATACATATATAGTGGAGTGTCAGGGCTAATTCAGCTGCAGAAACGAGCAGTAAAGTTGATTCTTTATTCAAGGAACAGATTACAAACAGAGAAGCCTACAGGCAAGTCTGGCCCCCCAGTAAAGCAGTTGCCAGAACTGACAATCTGTGCCTCCTACGTCCCTCTAAGTCTTTTCCCCGACCAGCTGTTTTCTCAGTGGTCTTAAACTCTATCTGAGAGGGGGCCCTTGTGCCTTTTGTGCTCCTAGTTCCGCTATATGCAAGACCCTCAGGCCCTTTGGAGACAAGGGAGGAGGGGAGCTGAATACCGTAGGACCAGCAGGCTGCTGCGAATCCATTGCAGCCTCAGTCCCCACCTTCTCCTCAGCTGCCTGTCCTGCATCTGCAGTGCTTTCTGTCTCTTCCTCTCTGTCACTCAAGCCTGTTGGTGCATCCCACCATTCTGTCCCTCCTTCCTCCTCTGACCTTTCTTCTGTGCCCCACCACCAGTCCCCTGGCTCTGAGCCTTCCTCTTCCGAGGCTTCTCTGGGGGGTTCCCCAGCTGGAGCCCCCCCCCCCACTCCTCATCATCCAGCCATTCCTTGACATGGAAATATATTTTTTGTATCTTAACCTTCTTATTTAAGCCAGCCCTTGTTCCTTTCCCTTGTGGGCAGTCTTGTCAGTTTGTCAGCATTTTTCACTTGTGATTTAAGAATGGGACGCTAGGCCCATGGAGACTAGCTTCCTGTAATCTTCCGACCGGAGAGGCTGTTAACTAAACTATAGACTTCCTACAAGCCATGCAGGCACTCTGCCACCTAAGGTACCCTTTCCCATGACAGGGGAAGCTGCTGCTGCCAGAGGTAGATTTAAGGCAGTGTGGCTGGTTCTGCCACACTGGTTGCCAAGCCTAGAGGGCATCGCTAGGCACTGTGACTATGATGTAGCGAATTGAGCAGAATGGAAGGTGAGAGGTCGGGGGATGTCAAATTTTGGCCTCCCACAGGGTGCTGCTGAAATTTGAAAAGACTAAAGTTTGCCCTGCTGCTGGCTGATACTGAGTGGGGGGGGGTTGGGGGGTTGGGCTTGATGCTCACCCCATTCCCACCCCCAATTTTGTGGGGCCTTTGTCTATCTCGCCCAGCCCCATTTCACCTGCAGAACTTCGGGAAGCAATTAAAACTTTAAATACCAATAAATCCCCAGTCCCAGACAGGTTTGCTAGTAATTTTCACAAACAATACAAAGGCACTCTGATTCCAATAGTGCGTGGATAATTTAATGATATATTAGACAGACTTCCCCCATACCCAGTACTTGGAGACATTCAAAAATTACAAGCTTTCCTAAGCCACCCAAAAACCCAGCAGAAGTGGGAAATTATAGACCCATTTTGTTTCTTAACCAGGTCTAGAAGCTCTTTTTTTTAGGCCTGGTTAACAAAATTGCATGTCCATGAATATTCCCAACCTCATAGCCACCTGCATTCCTTTAGCTGAAGAGGCTGAGCAATGAGGGTTACCAGTGAGCGATGACCCCTTGCGCAAAGAGCAAAGGTCAGAGCTGGATTATCCTAGCACAAGTCTGCACAGCCTGTTGCCCACCAAGCCAACTGCTTCTCACCGGCTGTACGTTTTGGTCTGCCATTGCCCCAGCTCCTGCAGACAAGGCAGTGGAGAATAAGGAGGGGGCACATGGAGCCAGCCTGCAATGACTTGGTTGGGTTGGTGGGTCATGAGAGGTGGCCAGGGGGCAAAGGAGGAGCCACGGCCTCTTGCTTGTTGGCTTTCTTCCTGGCAAGCAAGCAGGTGGCATCAAGGACAACGCAAGAGGAGGAAGAGGCACCGCTGGCAACGGGAGCATTGAACAGGGTAAGATCACTGGTATGGGGCTCATTGAGGATGTCTTATTTATTACTTATCTACGGCATCGTTCCTCGTTTTTGTAAGTATCTTTTTCCAATATCATTCCAATAACAGCCTCATTATAACAATGCCAATTTTAGCCAATTAATACAATTATTAAAACCAATTATTTTTCTCTTCATTTTTGGTTCCATCTTTTCCAAGGAGCTAGATAATTCTCCTCCCCATTTAATCCCCACAGCAACCCTGTGAGGTGGGTGAGGCCGAGAGTGATTGACTGACCCAGGGTCATCCCAGCAAGCTTTAGCTATGGCTGAGTGGGGATTTGAATCCTGGTCTCCCAGGTCATAGTCAGACACTCTCAACACTATGCCCAAACCTCCCCGCAAAAAACCTGGATCAGTGTTGATGTCACCGAATGCCAGTTGTTGAAGAGTGAAACTGCAGGAAAAGGTCATTTCCTTTTTAAAATCTTAAAAATCTAAACCACGCTTATTGCATATTTGCTCAACACCTTGACATATCACCAGTATACTTCGAAACAGCTTCCAGGGCCTTCCTTCTGACCTTTTGATATGGAGCTCGCTGATTCCAATATGGCATTAATTTCCCTTCTTGTTCCACTGATTCTGTTTTTTGGCATGCACTCTTCCTAAAGACTTTTGCACCAGTATTCATTGTTATGCATCCACTTTCATACTCTCTAAGAGATGGAAGCTGCCCCCCCAGTCCCCCTCCTAAAATGTAGGGAGCAGCCAATATAATCCCCACCATGTTTTAAACACTGAGCTGAAATCAAGCCATTCAGTCTACCAAGTTAACAATTCGTATCTTTTGGCTTTTCCTGTTTGAATTATTTCCACCCACCTTAATTTCCTGGCATTCACAACAAATGTGCAGAATCTTGTGAACATTTTTGTATTGCCTTCATGCCCTTGCCGGGGGGGGGGGGAGAGAGATCTGTGGGGAGCATGGGGCTGGACTCGAGGAATCTTTGCTCTTATTCCACCAGAACTCTTATGTTCCATTAGAGGGTGATCTTTCTCCCTGGTCCCATGTGATGGGAGGTGGGGTAGAATTTGAGGGAGTGGAGGCCTGAGGGCAGCGGGGAGACCCAGACTGTTACCTTGTTGTTGTTGTTGTTGTTTAAATGAAAGTTAAGTTGCTCGGACATTTCTGAAGAAAGTTAGAGCAAAGAAACCAGAGGCAGCTCTAGCGCTTTGGTACTCAGCAAGTAGCACCATTGCTAGGGATGCTTAATCACTGTTGCTAAGCAACCAGAGGAAGGAATGTTGACACCCCCACTTCAAAGGGGGGGCACTCCCAGAACAGCTCATCCCTGGCATTTGACCCACAGTCCTTTCTGAAATGCCGAGACTGTTCTGGTGCAACAGTGATGGGACCAAATCCTGCAGGATCTCCAGCTTTGCACAGGCCTAGATTATGTTGTCTTGAATCCCAGATAAAACACAGCTCTGAGAACTGGAAGGCGGTTGCGCTGCTCAGTTATTTGGACCACAAATCCAGAATGGGGATCCCAGCCCCCGGGGGGGGATGTGCCGTTGTCTAATATACTGACTCCAGACAGACACAAATCCTAGCCTTTGGCTCCCTTGCTGGCATTCAGCGTAATGAATGATCTGTCCTCCTTGTTTCTCTCCTCTTCCACTGTAACACTGTAATTAACTTAATTACCAACAGATTCTCTTTTTTTATGGAACTTAAAATGGAAATTAAATTTTGCACCTAGGTTTACAGACTGCTAACTAGACTCGAACAATCAAGCTAGGCGCCGGGTCCTTGAGAATGTATGATTTGCATATTCATGATGTTAATAGGGTTCAGAAGGTATATTTGCAACTGATGAAAAGGATAAATTAAATCTCATTTGCATATGGAGAGTTGTTTTTAACTGTTCGCATCCCAGCAGTGCTGGCAACATTGATAGGCAAGGCTGATTGGCAGGCAACCCTCTTTCTCCTGCTTGGGAAAAAATGGAGGTTGCGAACATGCTATGCATTCTACCCTACCCTTTCCCAAAGTGAAGTTCCAGGTATGAGTTACAGCCTCAATTTTCTTCATCTTGTTATGTGCCTAGAATCATAGAATCATAGAATCATAGAGTTGGAAGAGACCACAAGGGCCATCGAGTCCAACCCCCTGCCAAGCAGGAAACACCATCAGAGCACTCCTGACATATGGTTGTCAAGCCTCTGCTTAAAGACCTCCAAAGAAGGAGACTCCACCACACTCCTTGGCAGCAAATTCCACTGTCGAACAGCTCTTACTGTCAGGAAGTTCTTCCTAATGTTTAGGTGGAATCTTCTTTCTTGTAGTTTGGAACCATTGCTCCGTGTCCACTTCTCTGGAGCAGCAGAAAACAACCTTTCTCCCTCCTCTATGTGACATCCTTTTATATATTTGAACATGGCTATCATATCACCCCTTAACCTCCTCTTCTCCAGGCTAAACATGCCCAGCTCCCTTAGCCGTTCCTCATAAGGCATCATTTCCAGGCCTTTGACCATTTTGGTTGCCCTCCTCTGGACACGTTCCAGTTTGTCAGTGTCCTTCTTGAACTGTGGTGCCCAGAACTGGACACAGTACTCCAGGTGAGGTCTGACCAGAGCAGAATACAGTGGCACTATTACTTCCCTTGATCTAGATGCTATACTCCTATTGATGCCTAACTAGCTAGAGCAGGGATAGGGAACTGCTTGCAGCCCAGGAACCACATTTGCTCACGGGGAAGCTTCTGGGGTCCACATGACAGTGGTGGGTGCTGCCCTCCAGCTGCCTAAAAGCCAGCGGTTTCTACACAGGCATACAAATCTCTCTGTCCCCCTCCAAGCAAAGGTCACAGACTGGCTGGACACAGAGGAATGGTGGGAGGCACCAGCTGGGGAACCCCGAAGGGATGAAAGCTCACTGTTTCCCTCGGGCTGAAGCTCAGCGGTCGGGCTTCATTCATCACACTGATACGATAACATAGCAGCCATTGCAATGCTCTGTGTGGGTCTGCCCTTGCAGTTAACTCGGGGGCTGCAGTTAGTGCAGAATGCTGCAGCACGATTGCTGACGATGAACAAGCCCCCTGTCAGCCTCTGGATCAATTACAAGGGAAGCCCCACACAGAGCATTGCAGTAACTCTGCCTTTGAAGTTAATAGTGCTTGGACTGCTGCTGTGGTTAAGCTGTATTGATCCAGGCGCAGCCACAGCTATCATGGCAGCTGCTGCTGGTAAAAGGTGCTCCAAAACTGGAATTTCCCCCTCTGAAGCCCCAGTTTGGGTCCAGGCAGCTTTGAGAAGTGAATGTCATTCTAATGCCTCCCTCGCAATTAACACCATCCATGCAAAACGTAACGTAAAATCCTTACCTCGCCAGGAACAGTGGAGTTGAAGAGAGCTTGTACAGGTGGCCTTCAAGTAGACGGCTTTTGTAGGGGGGGGGGCAAATCCTGTTAGGTTTGCTGAAGGCACTGCAAGATGTATACAAATGGACATCTTCCTTAATGTTGTGATTACCCTTTGCAGCCAATCTGTTGGTGCTGATGAGAGATGGTTTTCCTAATACCTATCACAGCGCAGGTGGCAATTTTCATTGGGGTTGCAGCTGGAGAGAGGAAGGTTAAGTATCCCCACCCAACATGCTGCTGCCCCAGTGATACCTAGCCCAAGCAGGGCTACCAGACATGCCATTGTTCCAATCTGTGTCCAGACATTGCTTTTGTATCCAGTGTCTGTTTTGGCTCTTGGTGTAGCTGCTTGGACGCCATGCAACATCTCGACATAGCGTGGTGCTGATAACACCAAGGTTGCAAGTTTGATTCCTGTATGGGACAGCTGCATATTCCTGCATTGCGTGGGGTTGAAGTAGATCAGGGGTCAGCAAACTTTGTCAGCAGGGGGCCGGTCCACTGTCCTTCAGACCTTGTGGGGGGCCAGACTATATTTTGAAAAGGGGAAAAAAATGAACGAATTCCTATGCCCCACAAATAATCCAGAGATGCTTTTTTAAATAAAAGGGCACATGTAAAAACACGCTGATTCCTGGACCGTCCGCGGGCTGGATTTAGAAGGTGATTGGGCCGGTTCTGGCCCCCGGGCCTTAGGTTGCCTACCAAGTCTACGATTCTACGGTTCTGTGTGAGCGAATTTACTTCCATGGCCCTTCATCAGATAAAGAGGCACATGGACACACAGACAGAGAGAAACAGAGAAGGGAGAGAGAAGTTTAACCTCTGCAGACCTGGATTAGGAGAGCTGGTGAACTCCAAAGAATGACAAATCACACAACTCAGAGTAACGAACGGTTAAGAAAGCCAAACTAGGAAAAAGTAATTTACCAGGGATTGCTCCCAGAAAATAGGGACTATTGCTGCTAATTAAGGGCAGCTGAAGAGTCTGCTTCTCACTGCTTATTGTCAATGAAGAGGGTGGGCTGTTAGTGATTTTGGGGACTGGGAATTGCAGCAAGCAAAGACTCGGGTTTATTAAAGCGACGTGGCTTTGATGTGGCACTTGGAATTAAAGCCGGCATATATAAACAGCTTTTTTGTGCCCTGGAGAGGATAGACCTAAATGTTGCATGGCATGGGGGTGGGGGGTAGAAGGTGAGTTCATTTATATATTTGTAGAGTTGGAAGGGACCCCATAGGTCATCTAGACCAACCCCTTGCAATGCAGGAACCACATTTAAAGAATCCCTGACAGATGGCCACACATAACCTCCTGTGGAGGAGAGACCACCATCTTCCAAGGGAGCCTATTCCACTATTGAAAAGCTCTTACCGTCGGAAAGTTCTCCTCGATGTTTAGTCGGAATCTCATTTCTTGTAATTTGAGTCCATTGTTTTGGATCCAGCTAGAACTCTGAAACAGTCAATGAAGTTGGAATATTCAGGACAGACAAAAGGTGCTCCTTCACACAGCACATTGTTAAAACTACGTGGGAATCTGTTCCCACAAGACTTAGTGATGGCCACCAACCAGTGGCGTAGCATGGGTTGTCAGCACCCGGGGCAAGGCAAGTAATTTGCGCCCCCTAACCCCTAACCTGCCGCTGCTGCCAGCTTCTTCTTGCTGCTGCCTGGGCTGGGGTATTTACGGTAAGGTAGCCACGGCGACGGCGACGGGTCCGTGTCAGGTGATCTGAGGCAAGTTGCCGCTGGCACTGCCGCCCAAACGACGCCGCTTGCCCGGAGGAGGAGGGCAGAGAGGCGAGGAAAATGCAACATGGCCCAGCAGCTCCAGCAGTGGCGGTGGCGGGGCTGTGAGGAGGGGCTGCCTGGCGCGCACTCCGTGGCCCTGACGCGCGGGGACCGCGGCGAGCGCTGAGAGCCGCTGCCTGCCGGACGCCTTCAGCCCGGACGCGCGCACAGCTCATCGGTTCCGCGAGACATGGGGCTCTGCTACAGCCTGCGCCCGAGGCTCTTCGGCGACTCCGGAGGCGGTGAGCGCGTCCCCCCCAGATGTTGCGCCCGGTGCGGCCGGCCCCCCCTGCACCCCCCACGCTACACCACTGCCACCAACTTGGGTGGTTTTAAAAGAGGGCTAGATAAATTCATGGAGGGTAAGGCTATCAAAGGCTACTAGCCACGAGGGACACTGTTAGAGATACTGTGCCTCTGAATACTGCCTGCTGGGACTGGCAGGTGGGAAGAGAGCTATAGCAGACATGTCTTGCCTATAAGGACAAAATATGTGCTCTGTCATGGAGTTATTCCCCCCACCGCACCATTTTCCACCACTGATTAAAAACCAAGATAGTGCATGCTCTATTGGTTGAAGATGTACTAGAAAAACATAATCACCCTACAGTATGTTATGTAGTTGAAAATGTATCTCGGCAGTTCACACAGATTATCCAGCAATCTCCAACATTGTGCTTTCCCTTTCTTTTCATTTTTTAAAAACCAAACCCACTTCATCGTGTGCTGTTCGCTGCATCCATTTAGTCTGAAATGGCCCTCTCCAGCTTTGATTTAAAAGCAAAGAGGGTGATTTGTTGTATTTGTTGAAGAAACACCGTTGTCCAAGAATGTGTAATCAGCAATTCAACATGAAACTCATACGGTACGGTTTGTTGTTACATTGCAAACTGAGTGTTCCTGCGCTCATGTCCTGCTTTCTGGGCTTCCCATTTATTTAAAATACTTAATTACCACTATGTCATAGATCGGTAGATAGATAGATAGATAGATAGATGATAGATAGATAGATAGATAGATAGATAGATAGATAGATAGATGATAGAAGAGCTTAATAAAACTTAAGACTGTATAATACAGACCATTTTTTAAAAAGTTAGCATCAGTAAACCATTGTAGAAGGAGTTACAGGTAGGTAGCCATGTTGGTCTGCCATAGTCGAAACAAAATAAAAAAATTCCTGGGAATGGGTGATTGGCTGATAGGTGTGGTAAACCTGTTGATGACTGTTAACAACTACAGTTGGTCTTACAGGTCTTACAGGAAAAAGCTTTCCATGGAGAGACCTGGTCTGAATATGTATATGTGTATCTGAAGAAGTGTGCATGCACACGAAAGCTCATTCCTAGAACTAACCTAGTTGGTCTTTAAGGTGCTACTGGAAGGAATTTTTTTTCTTTTATTTTGATTTGACTATGGCAGACCGGGACGCAGGTGGCGCTGTGGGTTAAAGCCTCAGCGCCTAGGGCTTGCCAATCGAAAGGTCGGCGGTTCGAATCCCTGCAGCGGGGTGCGCTCCCGCTGCTCGGTCCCAGCGCCTGCCAACCTAGCAGTTCGAAAGCACCTCCGGGTGCAAGTAGATAAATAGGGACCGCTTACCAGCGGGAAGGTAAACGGCGTTTCCGTGTGCGGCTCTGGCTCGCCAGAGCAGCGATGTCACGCTGGCCACGTGACCCGGAAGTGTCTCCGGACAGCGCTGGCCCCTGGCCTCTTGAGTGAGATGGGCGCACAACCCCAGAGTCTGTCAAGACTGGCCCGTACGGGCAGGGGTACCTTTACCTTTTTATGGCAGACCAACACGGCTACCTACCTGTAACTGGTCTGAATAGAGACACTGGATTCTTATCTAATTATACATGATAAAGCTATTTTTAGCCATCTCACCCCTTGCTTTTCCCTGTAAGACCAATTGTAGTCATACCAATAACAAATATGGTAACAAACCTAGTTGGTCTCTAAGGTGCTACTTTTTTTACATTGTAGAAGGATGCATTCTTAATTGCCTGCATAGGCCTGGTGGAATAGAATGGTTTTCAGCAGGTTTTTAAAAGTTCTGTGAATCTCTGCTGGCAGAGAGCTGCAGGGATCGTCTGATGTTTGTCTTAAATAGGGATATTCCATTTGGCTTTGCAGGCTGATCGTTGCTCATCAACCTGTTCCCTTGCTCAAAGAGGCCTGGAACTTTTTAAAAAGCTCTATAAACCACTGGACCTTCCTGCAACTTAAGGCGATGAAATGCCATCGTGATGACATCCCTGTACAGAGTGATTTGCCAAGAATGTGTGAGAAGATCCCTGCCCCAAGATGCTTCCAATCCAGTAAGAGACACTGGGAGGCAACCAAGGAAGGAGTCTGGAATGGCAGTGAGTAGATTGTTGTGAGGCATTATCAGAATTAAAATCGCTGGTGTTTACTTTGTTTTTTGTTTTAACTACTGTGGTACCTCAGGTTACAGATGCTTCAGGTTACAGACTCCACTAACCCAGAAATAGTACCTCGGGTTAAGAACTTTGCTTCAGGATGAGAACAGAAATCGTGCGGTGGCAGCGCGGCAGCAGTGGGAGGCCCCATTAGCTAAAGTGGTACCTCAAGTTAAGAACGGTTTCAGGTTAAGAACGGGCCTCCAGAACGAATTAAGTTCTTAACCTGAGGTACCACTGTATCTGTATTCTGCTAGCTGAAATTGATTTGCACTGTGTGTGTTTTGCACATGCTTTTATTGCTTATTGGTATCCTGATGTTATTTTAATGCAGAGGTAGGGATCCTGTAGACCTACAGATGCTGTTGGACTACAACTCCCATCATTCCTGGCCAGCCAAAGTAATTAACAAAGGAACTAGTTGGACCAGTTCGCCAGGTGCTGACTTATCCATTCTACCTTCACATACACAGGATCACAGGTCTTCCAAACTGACCCCCCCCCCGCCCAATCTATAACAATACATATCAGGCTTTGGGTTTTTAAACATTCCAATATGTGGGAGTTTGATTTGTATGACAAACTGAGAATGGACGCATCTCATCTCTTGTCATCACCTCAAGGCATTTCTTTCTCTCCCAGTAGTAAGGAAAGTCACATGTTGAAGGGGAGAGCTCTACAGTTATTTGGGCACAGAAGCCAGAAACTAGCCTCTTGGGGAAAGGTTTGATTTTCTGCCCTCTGCCTACCTAGGTACAGTGGTGCCCCGCAAGACGAACGCCTCACAAGACGTAAAACCTGCTAGACGAAAGGGTTTTCCGTTTTGGAGGCGCTTTGCAAAATGAATTTCCCTATGGGCTTGCTTCGCAAGACAAAATGTCTTGCGAGTTCCTGCGGGTTCCCCCCCCCTTTTCCTAAGCCGCTTATCAGCTGATCCGCTTATAAGCCGCTTATCAGCTGATCCGCTAAAAGCCGCTAAACCACTAATAGCGCTAATCCGCTAAGCTGTCAATGGGCTTGCTTCGCAAGACAAAAAAACCGCTGTACGAAGAGCCTCACGGAACGGATTAATTTCGTCTTGCGAGGCACCACTGTACCATCCATCCTTGCATTAACAAGCACGGCTAATTGGATGAAATGGAGATGTCTCAGGTGGGAACCCTATTCAGTTGGAGTTTGGCTTGATGGGGTTGTGTGGCCAGGGGAAAGGATGTTGACCCACAGTGAGGCATTGTACATATGCGCCTCACCCAGCCCTGTGGCCGAACTCTGTTTCCATTGCCAGGGACAGACGTAGCCAATGACTCAGCCTCCAGTGCTCCAGATTGATTAAGGAGTCCTGTTCCCTTCCCCAGCTTGGCAGTGGCTGAAGCCGGGAGGTCCTGGGCACCCATTCAAGCGGCAATAAAAATTGAGGTATTTTGTGTTTGTTTTACTTACAAAATAAACAATTCCCCACATTTGATGAGCAAGCAATTTCATAAATGCCGCAGAGCAAACAGGCCACCAGAGTTTCACCTCGCATGTTTCCGGCTAGTTTCTCTCAGCTGCTGCTTGGGAAGGAAAGGGAACGGCTGATGCAAGATAGCCGGGGGCAGAAAAAGTGCAGAAGCTACAAGAGGGGAAGCAGGTTTGACTCAGGCTTTTGTTTCACAAAGCTATCAATGCACCTGAAGTTGGCTGTTTATTTTGCTCCAAAGACCAGATTGGGTAAATCCCACAATTAGGGTTTCCAGGCCAGGAGCATCTTGGATGTTGAGATTTCAGGGCCGAAATCTGAGGCTGAGGAGTGAGCCCTGGAGATGGAGCTTAACTGGGAGAGGGGAAGAGGCCAGACCTCCTGTCTGCAGAGTCGACACAGTGATTTGCAACTGGCTCCTGCCAGGTTGAAGGTTGCAAACTACGCACGTCGTCTTCTTATTGTGCAGGTCAACGTGCGGGTTATGCTCCAGGAATAGCACTTAAACATATTGGGTGCAATGGCAGGTGCGGCCACCCTATGCATCGCTCAGTATGTGGAGAATGCAGGACATTGCCTGCCTCAAAGCTGTGATCCAGCCCATTAACTCTGCCTCCCTGCTTTCTCCCTGCCTTCCATGTTGCAGATGCTAACTCTCTTGTGCTCACTAGCACAACCCTCTTAAGTTCAGCAGAGGGGGAGCTTTGGTCCCCTTTGGCCTCATCCAGAGAATAGTTAATAAATGGCCAAAGGGGGGAGGTGGATCACCCACCTGCTAGAAGTTGTTGTTTAGTCATTTAGTCGTGTCCGACTCTTCGTGACCCCCTGGACCAGAGCATGTCAGGCACTCCTGTCTTCCACTGCCTCCCGCAGTTTGGTCAAACTTATGCTGGTAGCTTTGAGAACACTACCCAACCATCTCGTCCTCTGTCGTCCCCTTCTCCTTGTTCCCCCCATCTTTCCCAACATCAGGGTCTTTTCCAGGGAGTCTTCTCTTCTCATGAGGTGGTCAAAGTATTGGAGTCTCAGCTTCAGGATCTGCCCTTCCACTGAGCACTCAGGACTGATTTCCTTCAGAATGGAGAGGTTTGATCTTCTTGCAGTCCATGGGACTCTCAAGAGTCTCCTCCAGCACCAGAATTCAAAAGCATCCATTCTTCGGCGATCAGCCTTCTTGATGGTCCAGCTCTCACTTCCATACATCACTGCTAGGAAAACCATAGCTTTAACTATACGGGCCTTTGTTGGCAAGGTGATGTCTCTGCTTTTTTAAGCAGAGACATTTTTTAAGCAGAGACATTGCTAGAAGTGCAACGCTTTATTTCCTCTGCACATTTTAATGTGTGTCCTCACCGCCCCCACCGCTGCCCAGTCTTCTGAGCCTTTCATTTCCCCCTCGCCTACCGACTGCATTAACGGCTTCCATAAATGCTCCTTCGATTAGATGCAGCTTCCTTTAACCAAATGCATTTCACCAAACGGGGCCCCTAAACATTATCATTCCTTTGCCGGCCTTTTGGGGTGAACCGCTGCCCGTCTTCTGCTTTGCCATCTCCAAGCAGTGCTCTCTCTCCCCCACCATCTTTCTCCTTAAAATAAAAGCCCATCTGGGTCTGCTGTTGGCAGGAACAAGATGTACCTTGACCTAAAGGGTCCCATCTTTCCCCTGGCATCTGCATGCTTGTTTTCGTGGCTTAACAAGGGAATCTTTAACAGGGCTTTGCTTTTTTCCCCCTTTTCCTTCCCTTTGAGCTAAATTGGTTCCCTCCTTTCAGCAGTTTCCTCCCCCTCCCCTGCCTCCCTTCCCCGGCTTTCTGCCATTCTGCCCTTAAGGCCGGGTGTTTGTTCCGATCTCCTCTCTTCTGAAAAGGGCAACAGTGTCAGGCGCCGAAAGGGCAGCTCTGCAGTCATGTCTCTTCCCCCTGAGAGAACCTTTCGCACCTTGGGAATGTGAGAAAATCTCTCCTGGGAGGGCAGCGCAACCTGTGGGTGTCAGCCAGGCCCATTCACAACTATGGCCTCCAGGTGGTAGCCCCCTGTGGACAACCAACTCTTTTTAATGGACCAGCCCGCTAGCCACACGCCAGGGATGCAGAGGCCCAGTTGTTGTTGGGCTTACCCCTGCCCAGCCACCATGGCTAGCAGTCAAGAAGCACAATGGGCTCCACTGAAGCAAAGAGTCTAATTGGTCAACGTCTAAAAGATATCGAGCATCAGAACGACCTGGCCACTATAAGGAAATTCTGCCCTTGGTATGTTTAGTTCCCACCTCTCCATTTTGATTCTCTGGCCCCATATCTGCACAAACTTATTATCCCAAAATACAGACGTGCTTTTACACTTGCAAGACTGGATGTTTTGCCATCTGCGGTACTTGAGGGTCGATTCCAAAAGATCCCGCCTGAAAAACATCTTTGCCCCTGTGGAGATGGTAGCACCAAAACAGCGGCACACGTCCTCCTGTCCTGTACCCTCTACAAAGACCTGAGGAACGAGATCCTCACCCCACTCGTACTAACCATCCCAGGGCGCTCAACCACTGCCACAATGTCCTTTCTTCTATCAGATCAAAATGAGCAGAAAACAGCAAAGGTTGCTAGGTTCATAGCAGGGGCAATCAGAATAAGGGCCACTAACTGACGGCTGATTCAGGACTTTACATTGTGCTTTTATATCAAATTTCCTTTTCTGTAATGTTTTAGTTGCTATGGCCATTGGCTAATGCGAATAAAGTTTTATCTCTCTCTCAAGGAGGACTGGAGTTGGAGAGCAGCAATATCTGTAAGGCTCAAGGTTCCCCTTTCCTTGCCACAGGCAACCAGGAACCCCATGCCAATGAATGAGTAGGCAGGCCATGAAAGAACAGTAAGCTTTGCATTGCGTGACCGCTCTCATCCAAAGTCCTCCTTCACACAGTGCGTAGCTGAACTGTGGAACTCCCTCCCACAGGAAACAGTGATAGCCACCAACTTGGATGGCTTTAAAAGAGGAATAGACAAAATCATGGAGGATAAGTCTCCCCGTGGCTAGCAGCTTTGATGGCTGTGCTCTGCTTCCACTGTTGGGAATTGCGGGAGGGGAGCGCTCTTGTGCAGGATGCTGAACTAGATGGGGCCTTGGCCTGATCCTGCAGGCTCTTCTTTTGTTCTTAAGCTGCCTGAGAGTTGTTAGGTGGCCCCTTATTCCCCACACACCCCAGAAGTACAACTTTCAGAGTGGTTTAACAACCCCACTTCCCAGGGAGCTCTGGAAATTGTAGCTCTGGGGGCCTCCTAACATCTCTCTTGGCACCCTTAACAAATCCATCTCCCATAATTCTTTGGGGGAAGCCATGGCGGTTTAAAGTGGAGCCACGGTGCTTTGAAGCTGTGGCGTGAAGTGCTGGGTTGTCGGAATAACAACAGAGCATCAGGATGCCACCCAGGTGTGTGTGGAAATGATGGGCTTATTTTCCCTGCTCTTATCGGTCCTCCCTCTGGTGAGCTCTCAGAAATGTTAATAGATTCTGAGTTGGGATTCCAAACTGCTGCTGTGCTATAAATAGACCAGCGCACTGCGCCCGGTTTTAAAGGACTCTCATTGATCCATCTTCTTATGGTCCTGGACCAGATGCCTTCCCTGGGCAAGTCCTTCCACATCCTCCTGGATATTCCTTCTTTTGCCCTTGCCAGTTCCTTGTTCTGGTTCCTAGCCTGGCTTTCTTTTCACATGGGAATGAATGAGCCCCTGGAAATGTATTTAAGCGGCATCATTTTCATTGACCATTTAGAAATGTGACATCTTGCTCCTCAATCGCAGTCCTGCAAGGACCTCAGACCAGGAACAGTGTGAATTCCTCTCTCTTAGCCTGATTAAAATGCCAGATGCAGCTAGACGGGAAGGCCTTAATCCTTAAACAGGCCTAGAATCTTGATCCTGGCTTCTGTAAAGGAATATATCGACTGTAGACTTCCGGGTTAGCGCCTCCGGCAATGGCGGAATTCCTCTGATCGGGAGGAACTTGCTCCATGGAATTCAGGGTCTGGCCGCCACGGCGAAGGCGGAGACCCACTAAAAATCGCAGGCGGGAGAAGCCTGTGAATGTGGGATTCGGCTAGCACCTTTTGCGCCTCCCCTACTCGTGGGGAGACCCAGTTTCGGGGATCCAGAGCGATGTGGGGTGAGCGGCACGGTGCTTTGAATTGACTGCTTCTTTCACGGAGTGAAGCCGCATTGCTGTTGCCGGAGAGCGCTGGCTTTTTCCTGTGGACAATTTGATTCTAAACAACTACCCGTGAGTAGAACGGAAAATTGGATTTTTAAACATCTTAATTTGGCACCGAAACGGGGAGGTTTCAAACAGGAAGTCCGCCTTCCCCTTTTGTAAATAGATTGAAGCAAAGAATTTGCAAGCTAAAGTCTTGGAAAGTCCTATGTAAAGGATTAAACTTCCATCGGCTAAAATCATTAAACCCCCCCTTGGAGGCAGGAGAAGAGGGGGGAAATTTTGGATCGTGTAAGCCTGCAGGAGAGAGTGAAGAAAGTTGGATCACCACCGCTCTGAACCTGGAAATGGACTGCTAGTAAGACTGATGTTTTTGGGAAAGTTCATTGACTGTGACAGTTAGTTAAATAAGAGAAATACATTGCTTTCATTGTCTCCTTCTGCGTTGAAAAAGGAGTAAAAGTAGCTGAAAATTGAAACTAATTTTACTGCTTGAACTGTGCTTAAAAGGATTGATACAAACAGAAATTGTTTCCCTCTAGAGGGAGCCTTTGAAATTGTTATAAGAGTTGGGCTGGTGGAATCTCCAGCTGCAAGAGAAAACCGTGAGATTGACCTTGGATCGCTTGAGAATGTCAACAGAAGAAGCCTTAGTGATTGCACTAGGCAAGATAAGTGAGTCATTGGAACAGCTCCACAAGAAGACGGATGTGATGAATATTAAAATTGATATTTTGGGACAAAAAGTGACTAATTTGGGACAAAAAGTGAACATCTACAAGAAACTATTCAGGAACTGATACAGGAATTTACTTTGACATGCCAAATGGTGGAGAAAGCGAGGGAGAAAGTTGTGGTTATTGAACCTAAAGTAATACAAATGGAGAGGGAAAGAGCCCCAGCCTTACAGAGGCAATTTGATGACTACAAGTTGTTGCCCTCTATGATTGAATTCAGAGAAAGTCAGATTGGAACACTGCTTGGACTGGAGAAGGAAAGTTGGATAGATCATCTCATGCAGGGATTTACTGACCTTTGGGATCTGGACTTGGGTCAGGAGGAAATTGGAGTTGTGGGGACCTTCAGATTTGGAGGGATTTTGAAACACGTCCTGAAATATCTTTTGGACTTTAGTTTTAACCACGGAGATGTGGATGACATGTCGAGAAGGAATAAAAACATTGTTAGGTTGGAGCTCCCCCAAGACCTACTCTTCAGCATCAAAGGAAGGAAATTAACAACAAGATCAGCAGAAGAGAAAGTATACGAAGAAGACTTGCAGAAGGGACCTGGAAAAGAGTTAAGAGCCTCGGATAGAAGATCACCAGGTTGATGGACTATATGGATTTGACGGAAATGACTGGCAGAATCTGAGACCAGGGAGAAGAGACGGTGGAAGAAGTTTGGAAAAAGTTTAAAGTTTATTTATAGAAATACGGTAAAATTAATGAGTGTTAGAAAAATGTTGGAATGAAATTATATGGCCTTAGTAGAAGTGTTATAAGGAGTTAAGCATAAATAAGTATTATAGTATTAATGGAAATAAGATTAAAATAAGTTAAGATATTTATATGACAGAAAATAGTGAAAGATGGAAAGGATTTGCTGAAACAATTAATAGAAGTGGAATACAAAAAGGGAGGTGAGAGGAAGTCGATGAAACAAGGGTATGAAAGATAAGGCATTGAAATGGTATGATGTATGTTTTTAAATTGTTTTTGTTCTGTTTTGTTTAGTTTAATGCGTTAATGTTGTGTGGTGTATTGTTTATATATTGTATTGTATTGTTTTTTCTTTGTTTTGTTTTTTTCTTCTTTTTTCTCTTTTTCTCTTTTTCTTCTTGTTTGTAAGGTTTAAAAGTAATAAATATTATTTTTAAAAAATATATAAATTTACCTATGACCTTACTCTATTGAATGTTTAATATGATGGTTAATACATCTCTACATCACTGGTTATTATGGAACAAATAAAGCCTTCAGGTTGTGTTACCAGAAATAAAAAAAAAGGAATATATCGACTCTAGTTTCCCATGGACTGGCAGCACTGATTGCCCTCGCCTCCTTTAGGGACTTTAGGAGTGTGGCTGTGTTGTTGGCTGGGTCCTGCTCACATGCAAACACTTTGTACCCTAATGTTAAAGCAATGTACTGTCTTTTCCTTGTAATAAGCCACTTTTCTGAGCATTTCTTGGTGTGAAGAGTTCTTCATCGGGTAGAAAGGCAAGAGTTTACATGCATTTAAAGAAAGCAAGACTGTCTCCATCCTATATTTTGTTTCTCTCATAGAAAGTGCATGTTTGGGCCATATGTGCACTGGATATACATGTGGATTCAGACATAACACACCTGGGGCTCAGAGGCACACTGCCTCTGAAGATGAATACCCTTCTCCACTTTCCTAGAACTCAGCCCTTGTTAGACCTGCCTTCTGCTCTGAATGTGCCAATTGTTGTTTTTAACAGCCGCCACCACTCCTTGTAGCAGTGAGTTCCATAAGTGCTGCTTCTGTGGTGAAGGATTCTCTTGCGTATCCTTTTCTTTTGGGGGTGGGGGGGGCACAGGTGAGCCCATTAGGCATCATTGCATAACTGAGTTACAGAATGATGAAAGGAGGAGAATTTCGCTCTCTCCGTGCAATTCAGGTGGCGCTGTGGGTTAAAGCCTCAGCGCCTAGGGCTTGCCGATCGAAAGGTCGGCGGTTCGAATCCCTGCGGCGGGGTGCGCTCCCGCTGCTCGGTCCCAGCGCCTGCCAACCTAGCAGTTCGAGAGCACCTCCGGGTGCAAGTAGATAAATAGGGACCGCTTACCAGCGGGAAGGTAAACGGCGTTTCCGTGTGCGGCTCTGGCTCTGGCTCTGGCTCTGGCCAGAGCAGCGATGTCACGCTGGCCACGTGACCCGGAAGTGTCTCCGGACAGCGCTGGCCCCTGGCCTCTTAAGTGAGATGGGCGCACAACCCCAGAGTCTGTCAAGACTGGCCCGTACGGGCAGGGGTACCTTTACCTTTACCTTTACATCACTTAACTTACATTTCCCCCATCCTCTAAACCAAGAAGCCTCAAACAATTTTATTTAGCCTTTGGTGGTGGTGGGAGTTTCTGTCATGTGCCCTTTACCTTCAAGAGTTAATCCAGGAAACAGGTTGGCCTGTTATTGACAGTGTGGTGTAGAGCAGGGGTAGGCAACTAAGGTCCGTGGGCTGGATGTGGCCCAATCACCTTCTCAATCCAGCCCATGGACAGTCTGGGAAGCAGCATATTTTTACATGAGTAGAATGTGTGCTTTTATTTAAAATGCATCTTTTGGTTATTTCTGGGGCATAGGAATTCGTTAATTTCCCTCCCAAAAAATATAGTCCGGCCCACCACATGGTCTGAGGGATGGTGGACTGGCCCAGGGCTGAAGTCACACAAATCAAAGTTTATTAAACGGTCACAGACCAGATTAACTCGTACAGCTAGTCAGCAAAAGATAACACCAGAAGAACAAAGGACAATTTCAATACAGATTAGGTCATGACAACAATTTAAAATTAGACAGCATAAATAAAATTAAATATTTGCCTTCACCTCCATATTGACATTGGAAAGCTCTTGTTTCCTGCGCCTAATAGCAGCTACACAGAATTTGGCAACATTGATCGTAATTTCAGGGACCTTATCTTCTACCAAGGCTCTCATACATAGGAGTTCTGGTTTATTTTTAAGCTTTTGTAGAACTGGGGCAATAAAGGTCAGACGTAAGTCCTCGTAATAACTACAGTGCAGCAATACATGCAGACTTGTTTCCACTTCCGATGAGCCACATGGGCAAACACGTGACTCATATGGTTTGCCCTCATATCTGCCTAACAACAGGGCAGAGGGCAGAACGTTGAATCTGGCCAGGGTAAAGGAGTGTCTGTACTTAGGTATTTGTAAATCAGCCAGATAATTTGCGGGTGAGAACCCTCTCCCAAAGTCTCTAATTGTGGCATGTTTATCCATTTTGCCCATATGACATTGCAGCTCTATGTCCCTAATGCGTTGGAGCACTTGACTTCTGGCACTCTCATATCCTGCCGCTATTAAGATCTGCGGGGAGAATCCCAAGCTTCTTATCTTTTCAAACAGGGAAGCTTTCCAGGTAGAATGAAAGGTGTCTAAGAGTGTTAAGGGAGCCAAACCGGCCGGGGAAAAAATAAGTTTTAACCAGTAGTGTATCTTTAGAATCCACAGCCGTGCGTTAACGGGTGGTTGTCCAACTTCTAAGCGGACAGCTATATTAGATACACAAGGGGGGATCCCCAATAAACACCGATAGAATTTTGTTTGAAATGCCTCCATAGGCGCAAAATTTTTAAAACTGCAGACCTGGGATCCATAAGTGAGTTGTGGGAGTATTTTTGCAGCAAAAACCTGGGAGGCCGCCGGAACGTATTTTCCCCCTTTCCCATGAAAGAATCTTGTAAGGGCTTTACTGGCCCTTCCTGCGTTGGCAATGGCGTTTTTCATCTGTTGGTGCCACGAGACCCTTTCCTGAAAAGTTATTCCCAGGTATTTGAAAGTTGCTACCTGGTCAATAGGTTGACCATTAATTCTCCATTTGTGTTTCCTTCTTTTTTTTGAGAACACCATAATTTTAGATTTGCTGTAATTTATTGATAGTTGTTCCGCTTGACAATAGTCAGCAAGTGATCTCAAAAGCTTCCTCAAGCCAACACAGGAAAAGGAGAGTAGGACTGCGTCGTCCGCATACAGAAGCACCGGGAGGGGCACACCTGCCAATTTGGGAGGGTGGGCATTTTCTTTCGCCATATTTACTGCTAGAGAGTTGATATAAAAATTAAATAGCGTTGGCGCGAGGACACATCCTTGTTTAACCCCATAGTGCGTTTGAATTTCTTTAGTTAGATGGCCTGACCGATCGCATCTTACCCTCACCCTGGTGTTTTCGTATAGACCACGGATAAGGCGTAATAAGCGTTTATCTATGTTTGTAGCGCCAAGCTTTTCCCAGAGTCTGTCCCTTGGTATTAGATCAAAAGCCGATTTAAAATCGACAAAAGCTGCATATAAAGACCCCCCTTTTCTAGAGTATTTGTCTGCCAGGTGTTGAAGGACAAGGGCCTGGTCTATAGTTGAACGCTTTGCTCTAAAACCAGCTTGAGCTTCTGATAGAATATGCTCTCTTTCCATCCACTCCACCAATTTATCACATAAATGAGCAGCGTACAGTTTGCTAATAACACTTAATAGACTGATTGGTCTATAGTTAGCTGGCTCAGTTCTGTTTCCTTTCTTAAATATTGGAATGATGATGGCTAAACCCCAGTCCTCGGGGATAATAGCCGCTTGATTTATACTAGTGAACAAGGCGGCTAGCACAGGGGCCCACCATTCAACATTTGCCTTAAGAATTTCTGGTGGGATATTGTCAGCACCCGGGGCTTTCCCTGATTTAAGAGATTGAATAAGGCCAGTAATTTCTTCTGTGGTTACAGGGGGCCATTCCTTGCCAAATTCACTTGAAGCAGGAAGCAGAACTGGGGCCAGTTGATTTGATGAATATAATGAGTGGAAATAGGCCTCCCATGCTCCAGCGGGTATAGAGTATTCGATTTCAATCGGGGAGTCTCTCCAGCTTTTTGCAATTGTTTTCCAAAACGTGGCAGAATCTTTCTTTTGGGAGGCCTCCACTAGGCACTGCCATTCCTTCCTTTGTGCCTGGAGCTTTTTCTTGTTAATCAAAGCTTTATAACTGCGTTTTAACTCAAACCAGTCTAATGGTAGCGAAGGTAGGTTGGCTGATCTATAGTTCCTGTACTTATCCAGCAGGAGGCGTTTCATAGCCATGCATTCTTGGTCAAACCAAGGTTTGGATTTATTAGAGTGTAGAGATTGCCGTGGCGGTTTTTTGTTGCTCAGATAAGGTTGTAGGGACGAAATCAGTTCCTGGAACATGTCTAATCTAGCCTCAGGAGTTGGGGAATTAACGAGGTTCTCCTTTCTAGCAAGAAAAGTATCTGAGTGAAGTCTTTCCGATATTTCATCACTCAATTTGCTGGACCATTTAATACGTGAGTATCTTAGCTCCATGTTTTCGAAACATGGGGCTACAAGTTTATCAGAGCAAAATAAATCTTTTCTTATATCCAGTATTAAACAGAGCGGTAGATGGTCGCTGTCAACCCTCTCCACCACTTTGTATTCCCGTGCTCTGCTCAAGAGGTTAGATGACACCAGGACGTAATCGATAGTGGAGGCTCCCATGTTGGATATAAATGTAAATTCCCCACTGGGTTCTCTGTCGACACGACCATTTAATACAGTCAGATCCAGATTGTTGGAAAAACGTAGAAGACATAGGCCTGCATAGTTGCAGCCCTTGTCTTTTGAGAGCCTAGGGGGAATAAAATGGGCTTCTTCAGAAATGGGAGGTACGTCATGGAAATGGGCATATAACGCCTCGTCTGATTGGCCAATTCTGGCATTTAAATCCCCAGCCAACAGCACTGCCGCTGCAGGAGTTTGATTCATTAGCTCATCGACATATGATTCTAGCCTATGCCAGATGTTTTTGATAAGCTGCTTGCCTCTTTGGGGAGGGGCATATATATTGATCAATAGAAGTGTGCAATATCTGCATTTCATTAATAATGCCATGGCCACACTACTCAGAGGCTCCAGCTCGATGAAAGATGCTCTCAGCCTTGTGGATATTAGAATGCCTAGCCCACCCTTAACTCGTCCCCCTTTGTTGCTTGGTGAACCTGCGAGCGAAAATGAGGCAAAACCATTTACATCTAAATCCCCTGTTAGCCATGTCTCTTGCAGGAAAACTATATCATGATCTTGAATAAAATTGACAAATGATTGGTCAGTTGCCTTGTTGAGCCAACCAGCAATGTTCCATGATAAAAATTTAAGATTAGCTTTATCACAGTCGAGTCTTTGTCAATTATTAGCTAACGTACTTTTAGGGTTTGTCGCTTTGTGTATCGGTCGCCTATCGTCTTTGTATGGCGGGCTATCCAGCCGCTCTATGATTTCAATAGGTGGATGCAAAGTGCTCACGTTTGTGAACACCAGATCTTTATTATGCATAAATTCCTTCTGTGGATATTCTGTTGCGGCCTGATTTTGGCCCAATTCTGTATCATCTAGGTATCTCATTTTGTCCCATACGTCTGGTGGGGTCACCTTAGGGATATTTCTCCTTCGGGGGGGTGATGGAATGCTCTCCTTGGAGGGTGGCACATTCTCTCTTGGTGGAAAGTTAATCTCCGCTTTAATCTGAAGGTTACATGTTGTGGTCTTTTTTTGGTCCCCCTTAATAACCTCGTTGCCTGAGGCTCTCTCGGCCAGCTTATCTCTTAGCTTGTCTAGTCTTCCCAAGATGTCAGTTTGAATTAATGGTGGGAACATCCAGAATTGGTCAATTAGGATATTTTCTTCCAGGGCTGAAAAAGGTTGCTGACCCCTGGTGTAGAGAGATTTCCGTGGATTGCTGTTTTCTCCCTGGCACCTAGAGCCACAAATAATTCAAGTGCACAAAAACTTCCCCACTAATATGTACCAGAAGCTGCATTTCCCAGGAAACATGAGCATGCTTTGAGCTCCCGTGCCTCTTTTTTTCTTAGAAGACCTGAAGATTGACCCTTCTGTCAACCGGCACTTAATTCCTGAAGCAGGCTGTGTCTGTGTCGTGTTTTCAATATTGCCCAGGATTGGTGTCTTGCTCCTAAAACTCAGGATATGAAAGCATGGCTGTCTGTTTGACTTCTATCTGCTTTGCTGTTTCCAGTAATCACAGACTTCTGTACTTTCCTGCCTTCGTAATTCAACTGAGAATATTCTTTATGAGGCTGGTTTTTAGGTTTTGTGGCGGTGGTGATGACTGACGTTGCCGAACTAAGAAAGATGGCAAGGGATAACTAAGGTAATTCATAACGACACCTGACCATTTATGTTTTGTTTTAGAGTGAGCCAAGGGTTTCACATGCTTTTCTCAGATTTCAGCTACCCTGTAATGTAGGCTAGAATAACTATTGTGTGGAAACGGGGACCGGAGTGTGTGTGTCCCCCTACACCCTCGCTGGGGTGGCCCGTCTTGTTTCACCGCCTGAAGCAAAAGGGGAAGGTGTTGCCAGGTGTGCCACCCCCTCCTGCCACAGCCTCGCTTAATGAGGTCTTGGGAAGGGCCAGCAGAGCTCTCATGAGATTTCACAGGGCTTGTCCAATGTCTCTCCAGAACCCAGAAGCTGCTGCGGCTGCTTCTCTTTGCTCTTCCACCAGTGGTGGGGGCACACATGTGGTGATGCCCCTTGGAGTCTACCACCCGAGGCAGCTGCCTCAGTCTACCTCATGGATGGGCTGGCCCCACTCCGCTGGTGACCTTGGCACAAGAGGCAAAGCCCAGCTGCCTTTCATGCTTTGATCCAAGCCTCAGTTCTGAGGTAACTGTTAAAGCCGTGGTTTCCAATGTGGGGGACACCCCCCCCCGCACAGGGGGGCAATTTGATTTTTTTTGGGGGGGGCAATTCGAGAATGAGTTATTAACAGTGAATTTTTTGCAAATGTCCTTTCGTTCTTTTGTTTTTCTCTTTCATGGATGCCGCGTTCTTTGGAAGTTTGTTTAGACCAAGTTAATGAATGGCCTTTTCGGCTTCCCCATGTGAATAGGAGTTCACTTCACGAATAATAAAAATTATATGTCATGGGGTGGGCATCTTTTGGTGAGTGCCTTTTTCCTTTACTGTACAGTGGTACCTCAGGTTACAGACGCTTCAGGTTATAGACTCCACTAACCCAGAAATAGTAACCTCGGGTTAAGAACTTTGCTTCAGGATGAGAACAAAAATCACGCGGTGGCAGTGCGGCAGCAGTGGGAGGCCCCATTAGCTAAAGTGGTGCTTCAGGTTAAGAACAGTTTCAGGTTAAGAACAGACCTCCAGAACGAATTAAGTTCTTAACCTGAGGTACCACTGTATTTCGGAATTTTCCTCTCTATAACTGGATTTGCCTATAAAAAAGGCTCAACAACTTTCGCCTGAACCCCCCAAAAAGGGGTAGATCACTGCCAGTTTTTTATTCTGTGAGTAGATTGCAGTCTCTTGGGAGTTGGCTGTCTCTGGGCTAGACAGACAGTGAGGTAGAACTGAGACTTTGACTAAGAAAGGCTGGGTTCAACTTCTGGCTTAACCGTGAAGCTCACTGTGTGGCCACCAGCCAGCGACTCACTGAGCCACACACCAGGCATTTACGGCACATTCTCCCCCCTCCCCTCCCCTCCCCAAAGAATCCTGGGAACTGTAGTTTACCCCCCCCCCAAGAGCTGCAGTTCTCAGTGCTCTTAAGAGATTGCAGTTGCCACGATTCTTGGAGATGGAGGAAATGTGCCTTAAATGGTGTGTAGGCAGCCGCTGTTTCACAAGGTGGTTGTGAGGCCACGTAGGCTGCCACCGATTTCCTCAGAGAAAGAGCAGATAATAAATACAAAGGAAAGAGAAAGACAGAGGTTAGATGGAGAAGGACGTCTTGACAGCTTTCTAATACCTGAGAGGACGCCAGGAAGAAGAGGGAGAGCTATTTCTTGCGTTGCCCAATGGCCTTGAAAAAGAGTCCCCCACTTCGGGCCTGCCAGATGTTGGACTACAAGTCCCATAATCCCCCGCCATCTTTTCTTTTCTTTTCTTTTCTTTTCTTTTCTTTTCTTTTTAATTGGTGTCCACTTATTATAAATGGTGTCCTCTTCTGTGGTGGCCCCTAAGCTGTGGCACTCCTTCCCCACAGAAGTGCGCCTGGCACCTTCATCATGCAGTTTCTGAAGGATGCTGAAAAAGCCGCTCTTTACCCTGGCTTTTGACACACGAGATGTATATTTTCAGGACCCAACTTTTTTTTTATTGTAAGTTGTTTTAAACTCTCTCTGTCTGTCTGTGTGTGGGGGGGGGGGGACCTGCCCTGGGACCTTAGGAGGAAACGTGGGTAATTAATAAACAAACAAATAAAAAAACACCCTCCTTCCACCACTGGACATCTCAAGGACACCATTCTGCATGAGTGGGAAGTACAGCTAGATTATAGGAGCTGAGCTTTATGACATTCCAAAGCAATAAATGGTGAATGGGATTTACATGAGGAGGAGTCTGACCTTCCATTTGTTTTTAAGAGAAAATGCTGATGGTGGAGCAGAAAAAGAGTCTTCCAGGTTCTGTGTACTCCATGTGTTGAGTTTGAGGACGTGCAGGAAGGCCTGACTGGCACATTCAGGAAAACACGTGGTACAACACAGTTTGGGAACACACCGTGGGAACATACCAGCAGGGCTTCTGTGTTTGAATGCTTTCCCTTGTGGCAAAACCTTCCGCCCAGTGGAAAGCTGGCATGATAGCAAAAAGGCACCACTCTTTTCTATGAACAAAGTGTTGGGTTGTTGTTGTTTTTAATGTGGAGGAGCATTAAAGTATATTTCACCCAAACTCTGAATTGGTGCATTCCCTAGAAGACGTGAACTGTGTGTTGTTGCTGCTTTAAAGTAAATTGCCCTTCTACAGTGGTGCCTCGCAAGATGAAATTAATCCGTATAGCGGTTTTTTCGTCTTGCGAAGCAAGCCCATTGACAGCTTAGCGGATTAGCGCTATTAGCGGTTTAGCGGCTTTTAGCGATCAGCTGTTAAGCGGCTTATCAGCGGATCAGCTGATAAGCCATTTACCGGCTTAGGAAAAGGGGGAAAAAAGGGGGGGGGAAACCCGCAGGAACTCGCAAGACATTTTCGTCTTGCGAAGCAAGCCCATAGGGAAATTCGTTTTGCGAAGCGCCTCCAAAACGGAAAACCCTTTCGTCTAGCGGGTTTTCCATCTTGCGAGGCGTTCGTCTTGCGGGGCACCACTGTATATTGATCAGTTCGTCTCTGGGATCCAACATAGGGTAGGTCGCATTTTAGAATACAGTATTCTTCTCAATTTTATGGGATGCGGGTGGCGCTGTGGGTAAAACCTTGCCAATCGCATGGTTGGCGGTTCGAATCCCCATGGCGGGGTGCGCTCCCGTCGTTCGGTCCCAGCGCCTGCCAACCTAGCAGTTCGAAAGCACCCCCGGGTGCAAGTAGATAAATAGGGACCGCTTACCAGCGGGAAGGTAAACGGCGTTCCGTGTGCTGCGCTGGCTCGCCAGATGCAGCTTGTCACGCTGGCCACGTGACCCGGAAGTGTCTGTGGACAGCGCTGGCTCCCGGCCTCTAGAGTGAGATGAGCACACAACCCTAGAGTCTGTCAAGACTGGCCCGTAGGGGCAGGGGTACCTTTACCTTTACCTATTCTTCTCAATTTACAGTGGTGCCCTGCAAGACGAATGCCTCGCAAGACGGAAAACCCGCTAGACGAAAGGGTTTTCCGTTTTGCGAGGCGCTTCGCAAAACGAATTTCCCTATGGGCTTGCTTTGCAAGATGAAATGTCTTGCGAGTTTTTCCGACTTTTTTTCCTCCCCCCCCCTTTTTCTAAGCCGCTAAGCCGCTTATCTGCTTATCCGCTAAACTGATAAGCCGCTAAAAGCTGCTAAAAGCCGCTAAGCCGCTAATAGCGCTAATCCGCTAAGCCGTCAATGGGCTTGCTTCGCAAGACGAAAAAACCGCTAAACGAAGAGAATCGCGGAACGGATTCTTTTCGTCTTGCGAGGCACCACTGTATAAGCATATCTGTGGTGTAGTCAGGAATTCAGGCACACTCTAAACACCACCAGTCCTGGGCTGTCCCACAACATGCCGTTGAGGTTGCTGGTGGCTATTTTGGCATTAGGGACTCCTGTGCCTCAGGCAAATTGTAGCTGTGACACTGGGGATGTTTGTGCATAGATGCGGCTACCTCACCCCCTTGCAGTGAAACAAGATATTTACTGCCAGTTCTCCTCTATCAATTGGTTCTGTCACACAGGGTGGCCTTTGGCCATCATTTGGCAACTGGTGTGCCTCACCATATAGACGGATCCCATTTTATTGCCAACTTTCCCTGTTGCAAACTGAGCAAAAAACAGTCCGTAAGAAAAAGAATAGGGGCTGCGAACATAGTATTGAGATAGGAATCTCAAGTGGGTTCTGCTTTCCATCCCTGGGAAGCAAATCATTGCTAAGGCTGGTGTGTTAATTTGGCACACAGAGAGGAATTTGGGTCTTAGCAGTGAGAAAACTTTCCCACCTTTGTTGTGCCCCAATTTTCAGAAGCTGGTGTCTATGTGGATAGTGCTGTTAAATGGTTTAGACACTAGGGGGTGCTGGACCCAACTGAGTGGAATCAGGGAATTTCTTGTCATTCCCAGAAGCTGATACTATCTACACAAGAATGGGAGAGAAGGTGCTCTCAGGTTCTGCTTGCAGGCTTCCCATATGCACCTGGTTTTCCGATGTGAGGACAAGATGCAGGAGCTGTTGACCTGATATAGCAATAGGATATTATTATTCTAGTCGCCAGGGAACACTGGACTCAGTTGTACCTGGGTGGGTTTTTCTGTGTGGGTCATGTCATTCTATAGTTTAGTCAGCAGGTGATGCGGGACTTAGTTTTATCTGGGTGTAGCCAAGAGTTATATTTTGGAGAGAGAGCAGAATCCTTGACCAGCTCCTTTACTACTGTATGACTTCTCAGTCTTCTGCGACATGGTGCCAGAAGTCACATTTTAAATCCATCGAATCCTTATTAGACAAGGAAATTGGGCAGAGCTGCCTGACCTAGAAGCCTCCTGCTTTAAGAATCATGCAGCCCAGCCTAAGTGGAGGAGGAAGATTTGCTTATACATGTCTTGGTGACCCTCAGAAATGAGAGGAGCGCTCCATTTTCTCAGCACACTTGGAATTGACCAGAACTGAAGTCAGCAAACATACATGGAACGCAAGACACATCCCACCCTCCCAACAGAGAACCAGAAAAAAAGTCAAGCCAAGGTAGGGTGTTTGGTTTTTTTTTCTTTTTTCTAAAATCCATGATTAAAACCTGGTACAAACAGGTGAATATATAGATATATTTCTTTTAGTAGATGTAATATTTTTTTCCTTTCTCTTTCTCTCTCTCTCTCATTATACAGCAAACATTTGCAAATATAGAATTTCTTTTTCTCTCTCTGTACAATAGAGCGGTGTCGGTTTTTACAAGGCGACACACAGTACCTTTTCACGAAAGAAATGCACAAATGGGACTTCAGGCGGTTCGTAGTCTAAACTGGAAGACTCCATTTGCAAAAGGCCCAAAAAGAATTATCTTTTTAATGTTTATTTTTTTAATAAAAAAAAACACACCTTCTGCTAACTTCTTCTGATTTACCTTTTTGTGTGTGTGTGTGTTTCATTTTTTACTTTTTGGTTACTGAAAGGAAGAAGACAAAACTGTACACAGAGTCCACAAGAAACCACAGATTCATGAGTCATGCGATGCAGTCGTGGTTACTCCAGTATTCCTTTCATTTTGTGCCTCTCTCTCGTTCCCTGTTGTTTTTCACTCAGGTTTTTTTTTTTAATTCAATTTTTCTGCTTTTTTTTTATAAAAAGAAAACATTTCTCCCCCACTCCACCATTTACCTATTAGTTTTTCCACATTGTAGGTGTTTCCCTCCCTTTCTCTTTTCAGATTTGGTGTGGATCTCACGAATGCGAGACAATATTTTAATACCTCTCTCTCTCTCTGTTACATTATATAGAATAATTATAGATAAGTTATTTATTTTTTTGTGTGTATGTGTGTTTTTAAAGACAAGTCTGGATTAAAAATAGCTGCTGCTGATTTTGTTTGTTTTGTTTTGGTCCAGTATTAAGTCACGAGTTACAGGTTTTGAGGACTCAGGACTTGTGCTGGGCAGACACCCCTTTCCAGTAGTCTAAGATGTCGTGCAGGTCCTCGTCTTTGGCAAACTGGACCTTTTTGCGTAGGGCGTGGCCAGCCGCCATGTACTCCTCCTCGTCTTTGTGGCGCTTGCGGTTCAGTTTGAAGCGCTCCCAGATGCTGTGGGAAGGCTTGCAGGTGTACTCTGGGCTAGAGGTGTAGCTCAGGTTGTGGTACTGGGGGGAGAGCTGAGAGTAAGCCAAGTCCCTGGGCCGGGGCCTGGTCAAAGGTTCCAAGATGGAAGGCTTGCGCACGCCCATACTCTCGTGCTGCTGCTCCCCCTGGTGGGACCCTGGGTACGAGTGCCGGTGCTCGCTGTACTGGCGGATCTTCTCGGCCTCGGCCCGCAAGATGGCGGCCGCCGGCGTCACAGTGAGGATGGTGTCTGTGGTTGGAGACGTCTTCTCGATATATTTGGCTTCGGATTTGTGGGCGGAGCCCTCGGAGCGGAAGGATCGGGGGCTCCGGATGGAGCCGCTGGAAGAGGTGCTGGAGCGCTTGGGGGGCCCCTCCATGCTGTGGTGCCTCTGCAGGGGGTGGTTGTAGCTCTCCTTGTAGACCGGAGCCAGGAAGCTGTGTTTGCTGGGGATCTGTTCGGACAGGAGCACCAGCTGAGGCTCGGCCGTGGACACCGCCCCCGACTTCACCCCCTGAAAGGAGGTGGACTCCGATTTCAAGGCATCGATGCAGTTGTTGATGATCTGGTTGACCTTGTCCACCTCCTTCGTAATGGTGGAGATCTCGGCCACCGAGCTCTGGCTGTCGGGCTGCAGGGGCAGCTCGCAGTCCCTCCTCTCGGGCTGCTCGCCCGTCCGCACCTCCATGTAGTTGCCCTTTGTGGCCTTGGGGGTCTCACTCTTGTCGATCAGCTTGTACTGCTCGACTTCCCCCACGGAAGGGAGGTAGGGGATGCGGGTCATCGTCTCGCCGCCCAGCATCTGCCCTTGGGACAGCTGGGAGATGCTGGTCGCCTCCATCTCCGGCCCATACTTCAGCTCGATGATGGTCTTCTTCATGTTGATGGCAGCCTTCTTGTGCTTCTCCTCCTGCTGGCGCCTCTTCCGGAGGCAGTAGTACACCACCCCAAGGACAATCACCATCCCAAACAGGCAGCCCAGGATCGTCATGATGTAGTGAGTGGCCGTCGAAGGGCTCGGCACGGGCTCCTCCCGGTTATGCTTGTTGAGGTTGATGGTGAGGCAGGTGTAGTTGTACCTGGAGACGCGGTTGGAGGACATCACGCAGTAGGTGTAGTCTTCGTTGGGGCCCAGGTCCGTCAGCGTGATGTCCTCCTTCTTCTTCAGCAGCTTGGTGAGGACGTTGTAGCGGCCGTTCTCAAACTGCGCCAGGGTGTACATCTTGCTGAAGGGCACCGGGATCTGCACGCTCAGGATGGCCGAGTTGTGGGTCAGCTGCTTCACTTTCATGGTGGGGAACAGGCCCGGGTCGATCACAGGGGTGTGCAGCGAGGCCTGGGGCGTGGTGCCGTCCCCAGAGAAGCACTCCTCCTCGGGGCACGGGCTCTCGGGCGGAGCGGTGGTCACCGGGTTCTTCAGCGGGATCAAGTAAGGCGGCATGGTGTAGGGGCCCCCGGTGCAGAGGGAGGACAGCATGCCCAGGGCATTGCGGTACCCGCTCCGGCCTTGGCCCAGAAGGTAGTAGCCAGAGTAGTCTGGCGGCGAGTCACACTGCATGCGGTCGTAGGTGCGGGTCATGTTGGTGAAGCCCTCGAGCCACTGGAGGAAGCCCAAGAGCTCACAGGAGCAGTAGAAGGGGTTGCTGTAGAGTTCGCAGACAGACAGCTTGGCCAGGCCCCGGAAGGTGCTGCTGTCCAGCCTCTGGATTCTGTTCATCGACAGGTCAATGTTTACGATGTTGAGGCACTCCCCGAAGGCGTTGGGGGTGACGGTCTCAATGAGGTTGGCCTGGAGGTAGAGGTACTCCAGCTTCCCCAGGCCCCGCAGGATCCCCTCCGTCAGGTTCCTCAGGCGGTTGTAGCCCAGCTGCAGCACTTGCAAGTTGTACTGCCCGGAGAAGGCACCGTCCTCGACGTAGGAGATCTCGTTCTTGGTCAGGTTGAGGTATGTGAGATTACTGAAGCGGCTGAGGGAGGAGAACTGCACACTCTTGATCTTGTTGTCGTTCAGCCTCAGGTCCAGGATGGTGCTGTTGATCTGCTGCGGGATGGACTCGTAGGGCGGCTGGTTCTGGCTGCAGATGGCGAGCCACACAAAGCCCTTCTCGCCCTCGATCAGCCAGCAGTCCGCCTGCGCCTTCCCCACGTACAGGAGGGAGACGGCCGCCACGCAGGTGCACAGGGCTGACGTCGCGGCCCACCGGTGGCCTGCCATTTGGGAGGGCTGGGCGGGGACGAGGGGCCTGCAAGGGGAAAGGGGCGACAGTCTGCCTCACAGCACAAGACCCCGCCTTGGGTTAGTGTTCGCCATTCTCTCCTTGCGCTCCATGGTTTTGGACCATGAAGGGAACATCCAGTCGGAGGAGGAGGTGGGAAGGGGAGTCCTTGTCCGGCGCTGATCTTTCCCAGGGTGCCCCCTTGGGCAAAAAGCTCTAGCAAAGGGCTTTCTGGCAAGCTGTCTCTCCTGCCATCCTATTGGGCTTCCTTCAGGGGGCAAGGAGTGACCTGGGCGGAAGAGGGAGGTCCAGCTCAGGCACACACTTCTCTCTCCCTCTCGGCAGGGCGTTTCCCGGTGCTCGTCTTGCCGCCAGCTTCTGCTTTGAGGCTCGGCTCCTTCTCCATCACCCTTCCTTGTCGCAACTGCCTCTTGTAATGCTGCTTCCGCTGGGTTACTTGGGTCTCCTGCCGACAAAGAAGCAGAGAGGGGGGGAAGGCAATTAGTTGGATTTGTCAAAGTGAAATGCAGCCCCTGTAAAACAGCACACTTCCACCGCAGGGTAAGAATAATATAGGGACACTGGAAACTGCCTTTGTCAAGCAGTCTAGCTTACTGTTGTCGGCACTGGCTGGCAGCAGCTGTGCAGGGGTTTACTAGCCTCACCTGGAGATTCTGAGCACTGAACCGCAGGGACTTTTTGTGTACAAAGCAGACGTCTTACCACCAGACTGCAGCCCTTCTCTGGATTTATTTCAGAAGTTCGAAATTATTTCACGAAATTATTTCATATATTGGGGTGTTGTTGTTGTTTACAATATGCTGGTGCGAGGCTGAGTGGAGACTAGTAGCCCTTTGTCCCCAAACACAGCTTTGATCCAGTCCAAGGCCCGCATGTCAGCTCTTCTCAATGAGAAGAAAGGGCCCATTGATGTCGATGGGAGTTTTATAGCCCTCTTCCCTTGCCCCACATAACACTCCCAACCCAGCTCCTATTGGAAACAACAATCACCAAGCCCAAAATTACATCAATCACACCACACCTAGTTTGGCCCGCCATCTCCAGCATTAATGCAGGAAGTCCCCCTTCTTTGTCGATCTGCACCTAATTGGTTATTCACTCCAGACCACCTGTCCACTAAGGCCAAGAATCACGGGCAAAGCTTTCATTTCGTAGTTCAGTGTAACCCACTAGGATTTCAGCGATCTGAAAGAGCTGTGTTTGTGGGGTTGAGCTGGCTCTCTGTGTTACAGACAGATGTAAAGTTGGCTTTCATCTGCTTCCATTTATCTTCCTACCTAGACATTTGTGCCTCCCCCTCTACCTGCACCCAAGTCCATCTCCTGCCTCCCTCTTTGTCAGCTCCTCTTCAGGATCCTCTTTCCCTGTTGCCCAGGTCAGTTTATCAATAAATGGAGGAACTGCTTGTTACCAAAAGAGAGTAATGACATAGCAGGCCGCGATCCATTACAAATGATAAATGTTTAATCATGCAAAGAGATGGGAGAGGTGGGGGCGCTTTTATTTTTATTATTTGGCTTGCAGGCACCAAATGTTAGAATGAGCCAGAGCTATTCATTATGTGTAAAATAATCAGAGGAGACATCTCTAAGATGGTATAGCAAACATTTATTAATGGTGAAGCCTCCACTAAATGGCTGGATGTCCATTTCGTATACGTCAGGGGTGGGAAGGAGGCTCTCAGGCCCAGGCTGCTGTCTGGGTTCATTTTCTCTCCCTCTCTCTCTCCCCCCTTCTCTCGTCCTTGTGCATATTCCCAGATCAGCCTCCACACACTTGCATGGCGAACTTGCTTTGAATTGCAGCAGAGTTGGATAATGAGGGGGCCTTTGATTCCAAACCTGAATTAATTTCCAGTCGCTTAGTTCCTCTTACCGGGGTCGGGTGCTCAGAGAGGGGGGGCACGCAGCAGGTAGATTGGGATCGGGATGCACTGTGATCCACAAACTCTCCGTATTTTGTAGAGTGAGGTAATATAAGCCAGCCGCAGCCAACTTCTAGCATTCCTCTGTCTCTTTCTCTCTCCTAGCTGTTGTTCATTAAATGAGGGGAACGCCGCAAAAGCAGGGAAGATGTTGAGAGAGAAATGGCAGGCAGGGAAAGCATAAAAAGCTCTCCAGATACAGTGGTACCTTGGGTTAAGTACTTAATTTGTTCCGGAGGTCCGTTCTTAACCTGAAACTGTTCTTAACCTGAAGCACCACTTTAGTCAATGGGGCCTCCAGCTGCCACTGCGCCGCCGCTGCGCAATTTCTGTTCTCATCCTGAAGCAAAGTTCTTAACCCGAGGTACTATTTTTGGGTTAGTGGAGTCTGTAACCTGAAGCGTCTGTAACCTGAAGTGTATGTAACCCGAGGTACCACTGTATACCAAAGAAGATTCTAGATCTGGGGTGTGGGGAAGGTGGGGTGCAAAGTGGCCAGAAGACATCAAAAGTGATGCAAACCTAGGCCAGAGCCCAAGGCTGTGTCCGCACCATATATTTAAAGCACACGACTTCCTCCAAATGAATCTTGGGAGCTTTGGTTTGTTAAGGTCCTGGGAATTGTAGTTCTGTGGGGTAGTAAATTACAGTTCCCAGCCTTTTGGGGGGAAGTTCTGTACTTTTCACATAATTTAGATGTGTGGTGTGGATGCAGCCCAAACCAGAGCGATAGTTGGGGTGTGGGATGTGGGATCTAGCCAGGGTTTCTGCCCTGGGTGAAGCCTCCAGAGGGGTGCCATTGAGGCTCCCAGCCTGACGAAAAAGTGAATGGCAGCTGCCAGCTCAGTCCTTCAGCTTCGTGGGGAAAGAGGAAGAAGGCTCATTTACAACAAGATGCAGGGAGAGGGAGAGCTGGAAAATCTGGAGAGGCTGTGTGGCTCTCCCTAGTGAAGCAGAAGATAGGATCCCCCGTGGGTTTGCAACTGTGTGAGAAAGGAATTCTGGAGGGCAGAGGGAGGGGTGGGAAGCTGAGGAAGAGAATCAGTTGGACTAGATGATCCTTGGGTCCCTTCTCACTCTTATGATTCTATGGTCCCTTCAGAACCTTGAATGTGTTTACCGTATTTTTTGCCCTATAGGACGCACTTTTTCTCCTCCAAAAATGAAGGGGAAATGTGTGTGCGTCCTATGGGGTGAATGCAGGCTTTCGCTGAAGCCTGGAGAGCGAGAGTGCGCACCGATCCCTCTCGCTCTCCAGGCTTCAGGAAGCTATCCGCAAGCCGGGAGCTCAGCACGCCCCAGGCTTCGGGCTTCGTGCAGCTCTCTGCAAGCCGTGAGAGAGCTGTGCGAAGTCGCGCAGCTCTCCCACGGCTTGCGGACAGCAGCCTGTTCTGGGGTCGGGGGAAGCTCGGGCTTCCCCCGCCCCAACCCCGCGCCTGGGGAGGAAATAACATTTTTTTTCTTTACCCCCCCCAAAAAAAAAACTAGGTGCGCCCTATGGGCCGGTGTGCCCTATGGGGCGAAAAATACGGTAAATAGCTAAGGTTGAGTCATTTTACAGACCATACATGATCTACACACAGGAAAGTCAGGGAGGTGTGAGCATTCTTCCTGCCAGAGGCCGTTCCCTGGCAAACTCTGCTCAGCTCGGCTGCATTAGATTGAAGGGGATTTTCTACTTCAGACTCGCAAAAAGCATTTCTTCATCCTACATGGAACCTAAAATGGACTACAAAATTATCATTTCCTAAAATGAGTAATCAAACTTTTTTTTTTCTGAAAGGAATCTTATTGAAGTCTACTCAGGAGCAAATTTACACATCAAAACTCATTGAAAGGGGTTTGCACAGAACCAAGAAGAGGGGTGAGTGGCAAAAAGCCTCAAGGTGGGGGACACACCAGAAGGTCTTGGCTGATCTTATGGAAATGCAGTCTTTTAATGATCCTGTGACCAAATAAATCCAATTCAAAACCTCACCTCAGATAGACAATTGCTGCACATGGAAGTTCTACTTTTGACAAACCATTTGAGAGCCAGTGTGGTGTAGTGGTTAAGAGCGGTAGTCTCCTAATCTGGTGAGCCGGGTTCGCGTCTCCGCTCCTCCACATGCAGCTGCTGGGTGACCTTGGGCCAGACACACTTTTCTGAAATCTCTCAGCCTCACTCACCTCACAGAGTGTTTGTTGTGGGGGAGGAAGGGAAAGGAGAATGTTAGCCGCTTTGAGACTCCTTAAAGTGAGTGAAAGGCGGGATATCAAATCCAAACTCCTTCTTCTTCTTCTTCTTCTTCTCACTAGAAGAGACGTTCATTTCCCCTTTGGTCATACAGTCATCACACCTCGTAGGACTCCTTTGTAGTCAGATTATATATTGCCTACTTTTTTGTGCCCTTGTGTGTGTTGGCGGCAGCAACAAGAGGAGGTGCTAGGATGCTCCAAAACGTGGCAGTGTTCACCTGCTGGAGGTGCCATCTTAGCAGGTCCCTGATGCCACTAGCCCAGGGCTATGCCTGCCCCAGTCCAGCCTTCTCACCCAAGACAGGGCTAGCTTTGCCAAAGGAGCCGTGCTACATTTATGCCTCTCATGAGCGCGCTTGTCATTGCTCTCATCTGAACGAAGCTTCCAGCTGCTCTGATCTCTACTGATGTGTGCCATCTTGTGCCGCTTAGCTCATAAAGATCTAACAGGATCACAAACCACAGGTAGCCTAGCTGAAGGCCACTGAGGATAATTATACGTAGCATCTGCTTAACAGGCGAAGGATCATTAGCTCCCTGGTTGATCCCCCCTGCTGCCTCCCTCCGCCTCAACTTCGGCCTTTTGAAATATCAGAATCCGAGCGAGATGGAATGCCACGGGAGACTCATTCATGCCCTGCGACACTTTCCCCATTCTGATCAAGGTAGGCAATGTGAGTCACTGCAATCTTCTGCTTTTACATTAAACTTGCTCGATATGCATACCATTACATGTTACGTCTGCTTCATGTTATGTCCCGTGGCAACCTGGAAGTACCGGAAACGGTTACTTCTGGTTTCACTGCTCACGCATGCGCAGAAGCACAAAATGGCATCACGTGCATGCGCAGAAGTGCAAATTGCAACCCGCACATGCGCAGACGCGCGACTGCGGGTTGCGCTCTTTTCATGTTGCGAACGGGCCTCCGGAACGGATCCCATTTGCAACCAGAGGTACCACTGTATTTTATTATTTATTAAATTTGTACGCCACCCTTCATCCGAAGACCGCAGGGCGGTTCACTACATAAAAATGCAAAATGAGAACGCAAAATACTCAATAAAAACAAGAGCAAAAACAAACCAATCATCCCCCGCCAACAAACACATTTAAAAGGACACAGAACGTTAATCGGCCAAAGGCCCAGTTGAAGAAGAACATTTTTGCTTGGCAGCTAAAGAGATGCAATGAAGGCACCAGGTGAGCAGCTCTGGGGAGAGCATTCCACAAATGTCACTACCCTCTGGACCTCTTGCAGCAGACGCATATGACAAAGGGCCTCAGATGATGATTGCAGGGTCCAGGTTGGTTCATATGTAGAGAGGCAGTCCTTGAAGTATTATGGTCCTGAGCTGTTTAAGGCTTTATAGGTAAAAAGCAGCACTTCGAATTTGGCCTGGAAACTAGTTAGCAGTGCGGCCGGGCCAAGATTGATGTAATATACTCAAACCACCTTGCCCCATTGAACAACCTCCTCCTTCAAGCAGGCAGAGACCATCCTTTCTCCCAAGGAGGCATTCCTCACCTCCCTGACCCAGCCACCTGTCCTGCTAGTTTTTTTCAACCAAAAGGAACAAGGGTCCAGCACCTTGTCCACATCCTTAAGCCTAACTTAACTGAAACTTGTCCAATGTAACAGGACTAGACAGTGCTCTGGGCACCTCTTGAGAGTCAGCTGCTGTGGCAGTGGAGTCCAAGGTCCTGGTGGATGCAAGCAATTTTATCCTCAAAATGCTTTGCAAACAAGTCACAGCAAACACCCTCGGTTCTACCATCTCTTTTGGGCCAGACTTTACTGATGGCATTTATTTAGCTTTTGCCTGGCACAAAGGAGCCGCCACCAATGGTTCTTCCCTAGAGTTCTTTTGAAATTTGGGGAGGGGGTCTTGCAGCCCCCAACTCTTTGTGTCAGTGATGTTTTTATTTGGCTCAGGACCCCAATACCTCAAGCATTGCCTCTCCCTATTTGAACTGACCGAGAGCCTGCAATTGCCAGAGCAGCCGCAAACATCTGGAGGGCACCATTTTGGCAAAGGCCGGCCCACACTTTGCGAAAAGAAAAGCTATCTCCAACCAAACTCCTGACACAGATTCTCTCTGGAGGAATTGAGTTTTATCGTTAATAACCTACCGCTAAAAGGGTAACATCTGTTTTGGGCAAACTGTAATGAGATTTAAACCCCAGGTGGAAGGAGAACTCTGCAGTAATAAATGGCGCTGTATGTCTAAATAGTTTTAATTTTTTCACTGGCAGAGATGGCTGCGTGTTGTTGTTGCTTTTACCTCAAGGCCCACTTCGCCAGCTTTCTCCTCGTGCCCCCTTTTGTTGTTGTTGCTGCTGCTCCTTAATGATTGCCATTAATTTCCGGCGTGGCAGATGGAGTCTAAATCTAACCTAGTGGCATTTGAAATGAGAACCGTGGTGTGTCAAACGTATGCAAGAGGGTGTGCTGCTGTCTCGGAGCAAGTCTGCTCTGACAAAACCCTTTTAGCTTTCCGAGTGAGATTCCCCTTTGAGGTTTGCGCTTGCCGCTTCCTCTTTGGAAGCAACACTAACAACGCAAGCCCCATACGTGTCTGCTCACAGATAAGAATCGGGGAGACATCCATTCCAGGTTGTGTTTTAATGGGGACTTACCGCACCAACACTTCTCAAAGCAATGCATGAAGTAGAAATGCAGGTCCCCTTTGAGATCTGTGGCACAGTCGGCCCATCGGAAAATGGGCACGTTAGCAAAAAGTGCACACTCACGTATGCAGACTAGTGAAAATAACATGCAATTCTGTTAGGGGTAAATTTGAACCGCTGACCTCCTGATCGGCAAGCCCAAGAGGCTCAGTGATTTAGACCACAGCGCCACTTGCATTCCACATTCGAATCCCCGTGATGGGGTGAGCTCCTGTTGCTCTGTCCCAGCTCCTGCCAACCTAGCAGTTCAAAAGTACGCCAGAGCAAGTAGATAAATAGGTACCGCTGTGGCGGGAAGGTAAACAGCGTTTCCGTGCGCTCTGGTTTCCATCACGGTGTTCCGTTGCGCCTGAAGCGGTTTAGTCCTGCTGGCCACATGACCCAGAAAGCTGTCTGTGGACAAACGCCGGCTCCCTCGGCCTGAAAGCGAGATGGGTGCCACAACCCCATAGTTGCCTTTGACTGGACTTAACCATCCAGGGGTCCTTTACCTTTACCTTTACATAGGGGTAAAATGCTTGCCAAAATGTGTGTACTAAGCCAAGCTATGTAGAACAATACCTATTTGGGGAGCTATGTGTATGAAAATGCAGGTCAGTTTTCTTGTAGACAATTGCAAACATGTGGAAATAAGATGAACCAAATTAAGATTGGAAAAATGAGGAACGGAGCTAGACACTTCTAGCCGTCCCCACTTACAAGCACCATTGAGTCCAACGGGGACTTCTCCCAGGTTAGTGATACGGAATTACAACCCAAAATGTCTTTGAGTTATGCATTGGTGTGGGGAAGCTTAAGGCTAAGCAACAAAACCCCCATAGGTGCCAATTCCCTGGGGCCCTGGGTGCCCGAGCACCCACAAAATTCCCAAAGAAGGGACCAGAGACACCCACAAATGTTGGTGCCAGGGCCATGCACACTGCATGGCACCCACGGCCCTGGGCACTCATGGTCATGGCACCAAGTTGGCACTCCTGCCACCCCCCAATTGGTTGGCCCCACTTGTAGGCCATGAAAGCTGGGGACCATTTTCGTTACTGGGTGCAGAATATTTTTTGAGAGACGTTTACCAGACCTCCCTTGTAACTCTGTTAGATTGGAGGCTGTCATCACCCCCAGAAATGCCACTGAGCAAGATGTGTGTTGGGTTAAAAGGTTTGCTGCAGGTGAGACCACCTTTATTTTGGTGGCAGCTGCCCGGTGTCAAGATGCATTTTGGGAGAAAGATGGTGGCTTCCAGCCAAGAGACCTCTAGCAAGTTTCAACCCACTTGCACCTGAAATTCACAGACCCCCCAGCTAAAATGCTAAAGAGAAGAGAACATTTTAACACAAACATGTTGAGGCTGGACTTCCAAAAGTTTAATCCAGTCCTCATCAAAGACAGTTATTCACATATGCCAGGCACAAGACTTTGGTATGTCTTAACTGCTGGAATATGCAGAAAGATCTCAAAACTGGCATGGGATCAATGCTGAGTGTGCGCCCTGTGTCTCTGGATGATGCTCTGCTCTGCTCTTATCTCTGCCCAATGAACCTACACTTGCAGGTGGGTGTTCTGGATGTTGCTCTGCAGTAGAGCGTAACTGGCTCACCCAGTCACTTGCAGTGCAAAGGTAGAGCAGCAGGATTGTCCTCAGAGAAGGCTTTCCGGTGCTTCTCTGTGCGACTCGCTGGACTGGACATCCCTCCTTCCACGCAGGAAGCTTAGTTGGAATATTTTCTCCCTCTGAAACCGTAGGGGGCTGGCCTCGGTTGAAGACAGGTCATTCTGACTCCTAGCCACTCTAAATGAAAAACATTTCAAGTAGAAGAACAAATCGTGCCTCCAGTTTAGGGCAGGAGGAACAACAACACAGATGGGTCAAGGTGACCATGTGTCGGGGGAAGGGCAGCAGGAATCCTACACATTTCATGGCAGAGACAAAGAGGAAATTTTTGGAGGCTTGTGACGGAAGAGCTGAAACTGCCCCCCTCTTGCAAAAGGAGACGCAGTCCTAGAGTTCTGCCCCCCCCCCATATTCATGGAGGGGTCCTATAGGCTCTCTCTGTCCCCATTTTTGCCACATGTGGGTGCCCATTCCCATGTGGTTGTTGAGATGCTAGCAGAGTTACTCTCTAGGATTCAGCTGTTTCCTCAGTATGTTGGCAGATCCACACCGTAGATTTAACCCCCATTTAAAGCATGTGACTTCCCCCAAAGAATTTCAGGAACTATAGTTTGCTTAGGGTGCTGGGAATTGTAGCTCTGTGAGGGGGAAGCTACAGTTCCCAAGTTTCTTGGGGGGGGAGGAGGGATGTGCATGGGTTTTCTTTAGATAGAAACCTCTTGTGCATAAAAACACAGGCATGTGAAATGTCAGATAGCTTGTAACCTGCTGGAAATGATAAAGTCCATTTCCAAGTGGTGGCAATGCATCAACCCTCCAGCAATAAAAATGGGGACATGCTTGGAGCACTCCTAATCTCATTGCTAAGATTGCCGTGCCCTTAAGCAGGGCATCCAGGTTGGCTGGAGGTCCCTCGGGAGAAGAGGCGAGGAGTGAGAATTTTTTTGGGGGGAGGAATTCAATCCAGTTCATGTTTAAAAGGGAGTCCCCCAAATTCTGAATCAGTTTGCAGGCTGAAACACTGCTATCTTTTGAAATATGTAATGCAGTTTTCTTGCCAAGCAATGCGTAGAAAAATGCATAAACTGGAGGAAAGTGTACATTAAAAAAATCATATCATACAAGAATGCACTATATTCCCAGACTTCCCTGGGAAGCAGGATTGATCGTTAAACCACTCCAACGAATGAAGAATGGCAAGTCAAGCTTCTGGAATATGCAGAAATGGTGAAACAGACAGAAAGAATTAGAGACAATGATAATGAAGAATTTTAAAAAGACTGGGAACCCTTTATGTTGTATTTACAGAAATACTGTAAAGATATGGACTCACGAGTAGGGTTTGAATAAACACTTACAAGTAAGAAGATAAGATCAACGGTTAAATAAGGACAACATGGAATGAAATTGACTGCAAGATGTAATCATGAAGGAAAATTTGGTATAAAACTGAGAAGAAAATAAGAGGATTAACATATAAGATTATAAAAATAAGATAATAATTAAGCAGAAGTAGTAAATATTTGAAGAACCAGAAGGGGAAGTTGAGGGAAGTCACGGGCATGGGGTGTTTTCTTTTTCCTTTTATATGACAAATGTTATATTGTGTTGTTTGATTGAATATAAAATGGTAAAAAATCCAATAAAATCTTCTTTTTTGAAGAACTCTCAGGACCCTTAACAAACTCCAGCTGCCGGAATTCCATGGGGGAAGCCGTGACTGTTCAAAGTGTTCTTATGGTACTTTAACTGTATTGTGTGAATGAGACTGTAAAAAGGTAAAGGGACCCCTAACCATTAGGTCCAGTCGCGGATGACTCTGGGGTTGCGGCGCTCATCTTGCTTTATTGGCAGAGGGAGCCGGCGTACAGCTTCCAGGTCATGTGGCCAGCATGACTAAGCCGCTTCTGGCGAACCAGAGCAGCGCGCGGAAATGCCATTTACCTTCCCGCCAGAGCGGTACCTATTTATCTACTTGCACTTTGACGTGCTTTCGAACTGCTAGGTTGGCAGGAGCAGGGACCGAGCAAGGGGAGCTCACCCCGTCGTGGGGATTCGAACCGCTGACCTTCTGATCGGCAAGCCCTAGGCTCTGTGATTTAACCCACAGCGCCACCCGCGTCCCTTCTGAATGGGACTGTAGTTGCCCCTATAGAATCATATTGCAGAAGACCAACAAAAGTTTTGCTGGGATAGGAATGCCGCCTAATCCAGAAGCTCTGGGGAGTCTCCTAATGAGTATCGGCACCCCTAATGAACTACAGCTCCCAGAATAATTATTTTGGGTTGGAGGGGAAGCCGTGTCTGTTTAAAGTGTCACCACAAGAGCTTTAAATGTTTGGTGTGGGTGTGGCTGGTGTTTGGTGAAAGACAGATGCCAAAATGAACCACTCTGTGTTGTGCTGCAGGATGTTATTCACAGCCAAAAGGAGGCCCCTGCAGTTGCAGCACAACTCCCCATTCGGCTCCCCATTCAAGCCCTTGGCTTGTAGTGGAAAGCAGAACGACAACTCCTTGAGCCATTCATACCAGCATCTGAACAAAAAATCCCCAAGAGGGACACAAAAATCGATAGCAGTTCACGAGGGGCAGGCGGCAAAAAAATCGGGACTGTCCTTGGTAAATGGGGGAGCAGATGAGATATGCAACAAATGTGAAATCTGCAACAAAATGTTGCAGCGTGGAGTGGTGACCATTCCAGACCCTCTATTCCAATCTAGTCAGCATTCAGTAGTCACTAAGCATGCTCCATCCTCTTCAGGCTGTTTCTTACATGCACACAAAATCACCCCACCCCTCAAACAACAACAACCCAGCCCAAGAGTCTGATGCTTGGCAGGGGGTTGGACTCAATGGCCCTTGTGGTCTCTTCCAACTCTATGATTCTATGATTCTATGAACTTTGGGGTTTTCCCCAGGCCTCATAGATGTCCCTCATATGAATGGGTGGTGCTGTTTTGGCTGTGTAAACATCGGCACTCACAGCCTTAACTTTAGAGACAGAATGAATTACGACAAGGCTAATTCTGCAGGAAGATCGCTGTCAGAGCTGCCTCTAGGTCCCAGCTCACAGAGGACCAACGCCAGACTGTCGTTATCTACAAAAGTCTTTATTGAGATTTAGTTTCCATTTCAAAGCCGCAGCGCGCAGCTCTACGTCTTAAAGCCTAGACCGGTGAAGTCCCGTCTGAGTCTCCGCCCCTTCCACACCAGTTTAAGACTCTCGTCTTGCTCCACCTCTTCCTTAGTTCCTTTCTCCTCTGGGCCCTCCTGCCCGCTGGGGTTTCATCCTTTCTGGACTCTTCTGACGCTGACCCACCTGATTCTTCCCCCTCCTTCCGGCGGGCTTTAGGACCTGGTTCCCTATCCGGGCTACCTGCTGTGCCGCTCGCCTGTACATTTGAACTTGGCGCGCGCGCCCAGCCGGCAACCTTCCTCTTGACCGTTCCCTCGCTCTCCGATGGAGGCGTGGCCAACCCTGACTCATCTTCTCTCGCTGGTGGTGAATACGTTGGCCCTGATACCTGGGACTCCTCCCCCCCACTACGCTCTGGTGGGGAAGCTGGTCCTGATTTCCAACTGCTGCGCTGGCCCCTTGCTTCTGGGGTGTCCCCCTTGGGTCCCCCCTTGCCCTGCCCATCGGCGCCCCCTTCTGTGAATCTTCCGATTCTCTGGAGAGGCTCATGGAATCTCTCGGGCTGCTGTCATCTTCTCCTACGCTGCCCTCAGATTGCTCCCCCTCGCTCTCCATCTCCTCCCCTCCCTGCGCTCCCGCTGAGTCCCTGACAATCGCGTTTTCCCAGCATAACCAAACGGTAGAGAAGTCCTGTGAGAGATGGGACCCAATGAGATCCATCTTGTCCTGCATTTTGTTCCCACAGTGGCTTGCCAGATTCCTCAAAAGAAGCCTACAAGAGGGCAAGCGACAGCTGTCTCCCTGGCTTGCCCTCTTCGCTTTGAAACCAGGGCACTCTCAAGGGCCTTTTCAGACAGAGAGAGATCATCCCTGCATTCCCAGCCCTTGCTAGCAGTCCCTTTTATAAACGGAGGACTCAGAGGCCACGTTGTGCTGTGGGCAGCCAGCTGCTTTGATCCCACTTGATAAGGGGCTCTTTCCCCATGCGCAGCAACAGGAAACGGGCAGGGGCTTAGGGGGAAGACCCGGGAGAGGAAAGAGGCACAGAGGTTTCCTCCATCTGCAGGGAGCAGGAAAACCCAGCGCAGGCGAGCTGCTGGCCAGAGGAGGGAGAGGGAGAGAGAAAGGAAGAAAAAAGGCAACATCTCAGGTGATGTAGATAATCACTTTTAATCTCCTGCTCAAAATAGCCCAAAGTCAAGTAAAGGAGGGATTATGGGGCTTAAGCCACTGGTATTGTCAGTGTGTAACAGACTTAGTCTTCCCCTGAAAGGAGGAGAGAAGCTGCAGCAGACGTGCTCTTAAGAAGGCCCCTTGGCCTCTGAGGTGAAGGCTGCCCTCCCACTTGCTGGAACCAGGGTGGCAAAACAACACATAATTTTGCCACATCTCCAAGTCTCCAGATTTGCCTGGCCTGCTCCACGCAGCAGAGGGAGGGCTTGAATCTCCCGGTGGGATAGAGTGTCTACACACACACACACACACACACACACCCTTGTAAGTGTCAACCCAGGAGGAGCTGACTGCAAATTATTGCATAGACTTTTGGCGGGGGGCAGGTCTGCCCTCCTTCCCTCTCCCAATTAACCTCCATCTCCAGGATTCAGTCATGCTTAAGGACATCACTGGGGCCCAGACCCTGTGAGATCAATGGGGCCCTCACCAGCTTCCCTCCCCCCAGCTATCAGGTTTGGGCCCTGAAATCTCGGGGTCTGGGATTCTCCTGACCTAGCAATAGTAGTCCATCTGTCTAGTCCTGTCTATTTTGATTGACAGTGGCTGAGGTCTCATGCTTTCCTGGCAGGTTGCAGATTTGGTGGGCTACGACAAATCCCAGCAATGCCAGAGTCGGGGTGATGGGAACTGAAGACCAGCCAAGTTTGGGAAATAAACCCGTGATCAAGAAAACAAACCTCATCCATATTCCACACTGAAGCACCCACAGGTACACGCATCTGCTGTAGTGAGCCTTCACCACCACAAGGGGCGCTGCTGATCCAGCTTTTTTCTGCCTTATCGGATAAAGTTCAGGGGAACTGAATCTGATGAAAGGGGCAGCATCAATACAGTTTTAAATGGGTTTCACTGTTATTCCTTCTCCCTAGGGAACCCTGGGAAATGCAGGTTTGACAAAAAGAACTTCAATTCCCATGATTCTTAGAGCAGAACCATCAGCTCTCTGGGTCTAGAACTACAACTCCCAGCAAGCATGGCCAATGGTCAGGGAAGGTGGGAGTTGTAGTTCATCCCCATCTGGAAGCCCAGAGGTCCGTCCCCCCGCCCCCCCCCCCCCCCAATTTAAAGGAAGCCTAACAGTACAACTGGAATAAAATATGATATGTAGAGTAAATGTCCCCAGAGTAAGTCAAACATGTGAATGTTTTATTTCCTTTCCTTTTACTTTTTAGTCTGTGCACGATAAAAAACCAACAGAGATAAGCAAACCTCCACAAGCACAAACAAGCTACATATTGCAAATTGCCTGTTGCAAGTGGCGCGCTGCAACATAATGCTGCAGTGTGGGTCGCTGCTGTTTAGGATTCCAGCCATGCCATTCCATCCCCATCCCCCACTGGACAGTCAGCCAGCATTCTACGCCCACTGAGCATGCTCAGTCTTCGTTGACCTGTTTTGGCAGTTTTCTCAAGGTTTTTGTACTTCTGCAAACCTAGGGGTGGTTCGCTAAGCCTGATGACACCCATCACTCTTTGTTCATGGATGACACCGTTCTGGCTGCGTAAGCAAGGGGGGGTAGTCCAAAACATCAGAGGGGGCACCAGCCTGGGCAAAGGGTGCCTTGTGGGGTTTAAAAGGAGGTGATTGGCAGGACTGTTTTGTACAGGGGGCAAAACAAAGGGCCCTTCATCACAGGGACGGGAAGTTTGCTCATACCAAAAAATAATGGGGGAGATTTCCCCCTCTCTGTAAGATCCCTCCTACTCCTTATCTGTATGAGTGGTGTTGAAGAGAGAGAGAGAGAGAGGGAGAGATTGGCATTAGACTGGGAAATGGAGCGCAAATGTTAACTTGCTGCCCACAGGCCACTGAGACGCCACCAGCTGGGAACATTTCTCGGCTCTGCAGGAGGAGGCTGGTGATTGATGCACCTCTAAAAATCAAGCCTGTTGCCTCAGCCTTTCCTAGGAAGGAGAGGAACACTCAGCTGTGCAAATCCTTCTACTGGCAGACATGGTCACCTTCCCAGTTTTTTTTGGTGGGGAAAGGAGAGGGGTCGCCTGCACCTTGTCCTCCTTTGCCCCTGTGCCAAACTGTGTCCCAGATGCATGCCACTGGCTTGTTACAGTCACCTTCCCAGTAAAATTTGTCCTCTACTTATTTCAAACCCCCCCCCCCCCGCCCCCAGTTATGCTTCCTCGTTCCCCAGGTCCCATTGCTTTCGAAAGATAAGCAGATGCAGCCCAGCTGATGCCAGGCAGAGAGCACTGACACTCGCTGTCAGAAAAGACAAAGCTTCGTGGAAACTTGTGATGCGGTGAGTTTGGAGCTGGGGGAGAGTTTGGAATATGAACGTAGCCTGCCCCCGCTTTAATATGAAACCAGCTCCGATCCTTCTGGATTTGGGCCTGGGCTCATATATCCTACATGATTATGGTTTACAACATTAAAACAGAATATTAAAAACAGTGTAACGCATCTTACAACCACAGGAATAAGGTGGGTCTTAAAAATATACGTCTCGTAGATCAATGAAGGTTGCAGCTGCACCTTTGTGGGTAGGGAGTTCCACAACTTAGGGGTGTACAGTCATACCTTGGGTTACAGCCGCTTCAGGTTGTGTTTTTTTGGGTTACGGACCAACGAAACCCGGAAGTACCAGAACGGGTTACTTCCAGGTTTTGGCGGTCGTGCATGTGCAAAACCGCTAAATTGCGCTTCGCACATGCGCAGAATTGCAACCTGCACGTGTGCAGACACACAGATGCAGGTTGTGAATGCTGTGGGTTGCAAACATGCATCCCGCATGGATCATATTTGCAACCCGAGCGTCCACTGTTGGTGTTTGTTCCACCCTCCTGCTGCTTCCCAGTCCCCCCCCCCCATCTCCCCAGAATTGCTCCCCTTATTCTAAACTTAAACAGTGGCAGGATAACGACAGCCTTTGCCCCGCCATTCCTTGGGTGCCTAGGCTGACATACGGTAGCTGCACTGGGCCATTCACACTGATCACAGGTGAATGAAGTTCTCCGGGGCTCCTGGAGAACAATGCTTCCCAAGACCCCTGGTGTCATAGCATTCCATGGTGTCACAGAATCCGAAGGGACATGAGACTTTGCTTCCACAGCTAGTCTTCAGGTGAGTCTGGGAGAAGGGAGAGGTGGCCTCAGGGAGGTTCGCAGAGAGTGGGGGCTGGAGCAAGTGGTTTTAATTTTGATGCACTGCTGATGACATCACTCCTAATAGGATGTGGTTCCTAAACTTGGATCTGGGCTCAGGAAACAGACCACTCCGTTCCAACTTTGGAGGAAAACCTACTGGTTTTCAAAGCAGACATTTGAATCAAGTCCAGGGGAATCCACTCACTGATAGTGAAAATCACACAAGCTTGGGCAGGAGCAGAACTGTACTATGAAATTCCAGTGGGAAAGGTGAAACACAGGGCTTTACGTGTGTAAAAATAAACATTAAATGTATGTATACTGCATCCTGCATCAGGACAGTTTTGATCCTTGGAGGTTTTTAATCAGAGGTTGGATAGCCATCTGTCATGGATCTTCTAGTTGAGATCCTTCCATTACCAGGGGGTTGGACTAGATGACCCTCAGGTTCCCTTCCAACTGCAATTCTGTGATTATTCTTAACTTGTATCGGTTCAGCAGATATGCACATATTTGCCTAGGCCTCTCTAGTCATTGGGACAGGCAAGTAGCTTGGGAGGATGCTGAAATAATCAGAATGTAAGCAGGAGTCCTGCTAGACAGACCACATCAAGGTGGACCCACACACTGTCTTGCAACAGAGGGCAGCCAGAGGGCACCCCATATGAAGGATGCCCCACTCTTTGACCCTGGCACTCCCAGGTCTACTACTTCTGCTGATGGGTGTTCCATTTTCCTCTCGCACATTGAGATTTGAGCACAGAGTGTTTGGGGAGCCTATTTTAAGACCTGCGTTTCTGCTCCATGCAAAACCACTGGTGCGAAATGTCCAAGATCCGCTGGAAGTCCATTTCCAAAGAGAGTGCTCTCCTCCTCCTCCTCCTCCTCCTCCTCCCCCTGCAGGGGGAAGGCTGACTCACTCTTTTTAGCAAGAACGACTTTTGTTTTAGAAGCTTTAACTCCTCACCTTGGTTCACAGATTCTCAATCACCAGCTGGGCGAAGGCCCTGCACACTCTTGCTTTCTGTGAAAAGTAATTCATTTCGAGCTCAGGAACTGTTTCTTACTCAGCTCTTACACATGCTTTTTTTTTTTTGGGGGGGGGGGACACAAAATAGCAGGGCATCCCACCCAGCAGCGCAGCACCTGCCCACTGCCATTCTGTATGGATGTGCGGTGCTTATAGCTTTTAATGGAATGTTTCCTGTGGGTATACATGTCAGCTGTTGCTCCTGCGTAAAAGCAGTAATGGATGGCTTCTACACCGGTTGTCTGGCTTCAAGGGTTTTTTGTTTTTTTAACTTTTAAAATGTAGGGGGGAGAGAGAAGTTGTTTCTAATAGGCTATACCAGAGCACCACTAATTTTTTTAACACTTGGAAGGTTAAACAGTCCTTTCCGGAAGCCATTAACACCCGTTCCCTAAATTCTCAGCTAAAGCTTGAATGTCGACTGCAACATTTAATTTGGCCAATCCATTAGATCGGGGGGGGGGGGGGGGGGAGTTTTTCAGCCTGTCGTTCCCTATGAGACCCAGCCAGATTCATTATCCCACATTAGACCTTTTACCTATCTACCTTTGGTATTGCCTGGTCCAAGGTGGGTCACAACAAGAGCACTGTCAGGCAGGAGATTGAGAAAAGCATCGCCACATGCATGTTTGGGTTAAAAGGGGGCCCTGCGTCATAAAAGGCTGAGGACTGCTGCTCTACTCGGTTTGCGAGTTTCATACAGAGGTCTTGGCCAGCCCTGCTTGGAGTATCAGTGCTGGAGATTGAACCTGGACCTCCTGCGTCCAAGTGAGGGCTCTGCCACTAACCTACAGTCCTCTCCTGGTTCTGGGATGGTGGTTCAGTTTCTGCCATAGCTCTCCGCCCCTCCCCATAAACACCATAAGTATCAAAACTGGAATAAATTATGCAAACAGAGAGAGAGTGAGGGAGGGAGAGAGGGAGAGAAGAATAATGATGCAAAAGAAAATAAATCACTGCCATCTGTATAATTTATGGAGGTTGCTGAATTTTAATGTTTTTAAAGCCCAGAGTATTCACAGCTCTGGAAGCAACAGCATGTTTCATGCATGATAGGGCTTCTCAAACTTTTCTCTACAGTGACCCACAAGTCCAAATGTACTCAATACAGTGACCCATTGATTTATTGCTTGTTTTGTAATTGTTACTTAGAATCATAGATTCATAGAGTGGCAGAGTTGGAAGGGACCCTGGGGGTCATCTAGTCCAACCCCCAACAAGGCAGGAATTGCAACTAAAGAATCCCTGACAGATGGCCATCTGACCTCTGTTTAGGAACCTGCAATGAAGGAGAGTCCGCCACCTTCTGAGGTTGTCTGTTCCACTGTCAAAGAGCTCTTACCATCAGAAAGTTCTTCCTAATGTTTCATCAAAGTTGCCTGCCTTGTAATTTGAATCCATTGGTTTGGATCCTTCCCTCTGGAGCAGGAGAAAACAAGCTTGCTCCATCTTCCCACGTGACAGCCCTCGAGATATTTGAAGGTGGCTATCATATATTCTCAGTTTCTCCTTTTCCAGGCTAAACATACCCAGCTCCTTCAACCGTTCCCCACAAGGCTTGGTTTCCAGACCCTTGATCATCTTGGTTGCCCTCCTCCATACAAGTTCCAGCTTGTCAATATCCTTCTTAAACGGTGATGCCTAGAACTGGACACAGTACTCCAGGTGTGGTCTGACCAAGGCAGAATAAAGTGGTACAGTGGATGTTCAGGTTGTGAACGTGATCTGTGTGGGATGCATGTTCGCAACCCGCAGTGGCGTATCTGCGTACGCGTGGGTTGCGATTTGGTGCTTCTGCACATGCGCAACCGCTGAAACCCGGAAGTAACCTATTCTGGTACTTCTGGGTTTCGGCAGTCCGCAACCCGAAAAAACACAACCCGAAGCATTTGTAACCCAAGGAATGACTGTACTATGTTCTGGACCAGGGGTCAGCAAACTTTTTCAGTAGGGGGCTGGTCCACCGTCCCTCAGACCATTTGGGGGGCTGGACTATATTTCGGGGGGAAAAAAAATGAACGAATTCCTATGCCCCACAAATAACCCAGAGATGCATTTTAATAAAAGGACATGTTCTACGCATGTAAAAACACGCTGATTCCCAAACCGTCCGCGGGCCAGATTGAGAAGGCGATTGGGCCGCATCCGGCCCCCAGGCCTTAGGTTGCCTACCCCTGATCTGGAAACTATACTTCTGTTGATGTTGCCTAGAACAGCATTAGCTCCCCCCCCCACACACACCTTCCCTTTTCTTGCTGCTGCACCACATTGCTGACGCATGTTAATCTTGTGGTCTACTAAGACCCAGAGATCCGTTTTGCATGCATTGCTGTCAAGCTAGGTGTCCCCCGTTCTGTATAATGAGGGTCATGCAAGCAAAACTGACTTTACATCCCTATTACTGCAAAATTATTGTTATTATTTTACACAAAATGGTAGATTTTGTTGAAATATTTGTAGCACTTACAAAGTTATAGTTACCCGCAGCCCCTCCAACAATTCTGTGATAAGATTGCGATGTTGTGTGGGCAATTCACACTTGTGTGCGGTGCTTTTTGTGTAAGAAGTTTCGTAAAAAAAACCCCTTACATGCAGCAAGAAGTCTTGGGGAAAGACTCCCATTGCCTCCAGTGGAAGACCTTTTCTGGAGTTCCATGCATTGCTGCACATGGGGGTGGAGTCATCACAGCTGGAGAGTGACCCCTTCGTTTCCACTGTGCTGCCCCCCTGCACAGCAATTAGGCTTGAAAGAAGCCTCTCATTGGTTCTAATTGCTGCGGGTGGGGGGTGGTTCTGATCTTCATTTAGATTGCAGGTGGAGGAGGCAGTATTAACCTTCGCCTCTCTGTGATCTTCACCCCCCCTCTAGCAATTAGACTCATGAAAGGCTCCAGTGCTGTTTAATTGCTGCAGTTTCTGCATGTGTGTGTCTGAGAGAGGGGGAATGTGTGTGTTCTGTGTGCAAATGGATGTACAGAGGTACCTTGGTTCTCAAACTTAATCCGTTCTGGAAGTCCTTTCCAAAACCAAAGCGTTCCAAAAGCAAGACGCACTTCCCCATAGAAAGTAATGCAAAACGGATGAATCCATTCCAGACTTTTAAAAACAACCCCTAAAACAGCCATTGAACATGAATTTTACTATCTAACGAGACCATTGATCCATAAAATGAAAGCAGTAATCAGTGTACTGTACCATAAAATAAATAAAACAGTATTGTAGATGATAAAAATTAAAATTTAAAAATTTTCTTACCTGCACTGATGATAGTCATTGTTTGGATGGGGGGCTTTTATCCATTTCCACAGTCAATCAATCAATCAGTAACTGAACTGGGTTCCACATAGTCACAAAAACAAATTAACCGAAAAAGCCTCAAAAACAAAAACGCAAAATAAATAGCAAAAACAAAAGCACCAAACTTAATCGGTTCTGGAAGTCCGTTTGACTCCCGAAATGTTCGAAAACCAAGGTGCAGCTTCTGATTGGTGCAGGCGCCCTGGAAACAATAGCCGACAGTCACATCGGATGTTCAGCTTCCGAAAAACATTCAAAACCCGGAACACTTACTTCCGGGTTTGTGGCGTTTGAGAACTAAGGCATTTGAGAACCAAGGTACCACTGTATTGGGATGTACAAGGCTCTGAATGAAGGCATGTGGATGAGCAAGAATATGAGCCCCCTCCTCCAGAAGGCCAGGAAACGTGTCCCACTGAAAAAAGATTCCCCAGCCCTCCTATAGATCTGTTCTGTTTGCAGGATTTACTGTTAGACAGGGCCTTGCAGAAGCACCTCCTTCATTGCAATGATCTCTTTAGAATTGCCCATCTGTCAAGTTCCTCTCCTTAATCAAGGAACAGCAGGCAGAGGCGTCATAAGGTTTCTGCAGCTGTATGTCTGTATGCGAGAAAGCAAGTCGAAGTTGAGCCACATGTGATTTCAAGACCAGTGTGGCCAGCGGTTAGAGCAGGCATAGCCAACGTAATGCCCTCCAGACACTGATGAACTACAACTCCCATCATCCTGGATCACTAAGCGTTCTGACAGGGGCTGAAACGGGTTGGGAGTCCAACAACAGATAGCTCCAAGAAGGCCAATCATGAGTTAACGTGTTGGGCCAGAACCTGGGAGACTGGGGCTTTATTCTCCACTCAGCCCTAAACATAAGAAGAGCCTGGCGGATCAGGCCCATCTAGTCCAGCATTCTGTTCCCACAGTGGCCAACCAGATGGGAAACCAGAAAGCACGACTTGAACTTAAGAGAACCGTGCTCTCCCTTGGTTTCCACCAACTGGTATTCAAAAGCATCGCTGCCTCCAGTTGTGGAGGTAGAGCAATATTCATTGTGGCCATCATGAAGCCCATGGGGTGACCTTGGGCCAGAATTTAGTGGATCTGCTCACCAAGCTGGAACAAAAGCAAAACGAGTCAGCTTGTTCAGAATGCAGGAGCCATACAGCTAAGATGAAGGAATAGCTGTAACATAAGACTTCTAGAGAAGGTCTAAGGGCTCTCAGAGGTCACCCAAGGAGAAGAACTCTGCCCCCCGTCTTCCAGGAACATCAATCTACTGCAAGTGGAAAGCAGAATTTAATGGGACGAGCAAGTGCTGTTTAGTTTTGAGATACTCTGGCTCCACGGACAGCTCTTTGTTCTCTGAAACCATAACATCTCTGGCTCGGGTTTTTTTTTAAAAAAATTCAACCCCTCCCCCCCCCCCAATTTGAGCCTGGTGGGTCCTGACAGCTCATCAGTCTTCTGAACTTTGGAAAGAACAATGATTTAATGGCTGGAAGCTAAAGTTAGACACAGCCAGCCTTGAAATCAGGCGCAACCGCATCACGGCGGAGGTAATTAAAATGTTGAAACTCTTTGAAAGCAGAGGCGGGCGGCTCGCTGATAGGTTGACACCTCCAAGTCAGGATCAATCATTCTTTGAGTTGATTGGCTTTGGGATAAATCCAGTGGATTGTCGGCACTGAGGAGCTGCTCAAATAATCCTCTTCTAAAGATTCAGCGAGACAAAAGCCCACTTGGGAGGCCAGTGGAAAGAGCATTGAGCAGATATTATGTAATAATATTTGTCTGGAGACGTGCGGATCATTTCTGAGAAATGTCCTTAATTTTTTCGAGGGTTGGTCTCAGGACAGATGAGAGAAAGAACTTCTTCACACAGTTAAACTATGGAACTCATTCCCTCCGGAGGCAGCGATGGCCACCAAGTTGGATGGCTTTAAAATAGGACTGGAGAACTTCGTGGAGAAGGAGAAGGCGATGGATGGCTACCAGCTCTGCTTCCATAGTTGGAGGCAACAATGCTTCTGAATATCAGTTGCTGAAAGCCAAAGGAGGGGAGAGTTGCTTCTGGGCTCATGTTTCCCACAGTCCTCTCTGGTTGGCCACTGTGGGAACAGGATTCTAGGCTAGGTGGGCCATTGGCCTGATCCAGCAGGCTCTTAGGTCCTTATGGTCTGAAGGCAAATGAGACTAAGCTGGCTGGATACCTGGAAGGGTGACTGGGAACCAATCACCAGGAAGTTGCCTCGGGCTCAGTTAATGGAAGAAAGGCAGGGTAGAAATGTAAGAAGACGAATACATTAGAGCCAGTGAGGTGCAGTGGTTAGAATGCTGGACTTGGACTTTGGACTTGGACGGCTGCTGCTGCTGCTGCTGCTTGCGTGAGTGTTGGGAGGACCGCTCCCTCTCCTGCCAACTCCATCCGGCCTAGGGGGCGGGGCCTGCACTCACTGCCACAGCATAAGAGGCCTGAGAGAGGCTTCCGGGACACGACTGCTGCTGCTGCTGCTGCTGCTGCTGCTGCTGCTTGCGTGAGTGTTGGGAGGACCGCTCCCTCTCCTGCCAACTCCATCCGGCCTAGGGGGCGGGGCCTGCACTCACTGCCACAGCATAAGAGGCCTGAGTAGCTACCGGCAGCAATGGACAAAATGGTTTTAAATGTTTTAATCACTTTTAATTTGCAGCACTTTAAATGGTGGTTGTTGTTTTTTATAATATTATATTATTTCATTATTTTATTTTTGCTTGGGGTGGGATAAGCACTGAGTCAGCACTATTGTTCCTTGTTTTGCTTTGTTTTGTTTTGTTTTGTTCTGTTTTGTTTTATTATTATTATTACTCTGTTAAATTATTATATAGTTTGTATTTTGCCTTTTAAGGGGGAGGGTCATGGCTGCCTGGGAGTGGGCCTCAGCCAATAGATTGGGTGGGGCAGGTTCCACAGGGGGAGATGTATTGGGACACCCGATCTCAGTGATCACGGGCAGGAGGAGGAGTTATGCTAAGACCAGACCATGTCATTACTGAGGAGGCAGGTTTAGTCGTTGTTTGAGGACTATCCCTGCCTCCAGGTCTGGTCCTGACCGGAAGGATACAGTAATCAGCAAGGGAAACCCACATGACCTGAAAGTGTTGCTGTGCAATGCCAGGTCAACGATGAATAAAACCACTGCCATCCACGACCTGATTGTGGATGGAGGATTTGACCTGGCATGTGTGACAGAGACCTGGTTGGATGAGGCAGATGGGCCTGTCCTTGCCGCTGCTTGCCCACCAGGTTTCTCTTACGCACAGCAACCCAGGTCATGTGGGCGGGGAGGGGGGGTTGCAGCGATTTTTAGGAAGTCATTAGTCTGCACCAGGCGTCCTATTGGGAAGACCCAGTTTTCTGAGTGCATGTTCTGGAAGTTGGGTAATAGGGGCAGTACAGGATTCCTACTGGTGTACCGACCTCCCCGCTGCACCAAGGATTCCCTGCCCGAGCTGCTTCAGGTCGTGGCGGATATACTCCTGGAGACACCTAGCTTGGTTGTCCTAGGGGATTTTAACATCCATGCCAACACGACCTTACAAGGGGCCGCTCGGGACTTCGTGGAAAGCATGGCCTCCATGGGGCTGTCCCTGAATAAGTCTGGCCCAACCCATAGCCGCGGACATGCCTTGGACCTGGTGTTTACCTCTATGGATGTTGGTGATCTGACACTAAGTAAAAGCGAAACAAAAGAAGTGCCATGGTCAGATCACTTCCTGGTGCAACTGGACTTCTCCGCAACCCTTCCCCTCCGCAGGGAGGTGGGACCGATTCGGATGGTCCGCCCCCGCCACTTAATGGATCCAGTTGGCTTCCAGAGAGTGGTAGGGGATGCTTTATCCCAAGTTGATGGCCTTTCAGCTGATTCCCTGGTGGCACGCTGGAATGCGGAGTTAACCAGGGCTATTGACTGTCTGGCTCCGAAGCGCCCTCTCCGATTGCATGGAGCCCGGACAGCCCCGTGGTTCTCCCCGGAGCTGAGGGTGATGAAACAATCGTTGAGACGGCTAGAGCGCCGGTGGCGGAAAACTCATTCTGAATCAGACCGGACACGGGTTAGAGCTCAACGTCGAGCCTACCAAGTGGCAATGGCGACGGCGAAGAGGGCCTTCTTCGCCGCCTCCATTGCATCTGCAGAAAACAGCAGCAGGAGACTTTTTCAGGTGGTTCGCAGTTTATCGGAACCACCTGTACCACCGGGGCCTGGTAGGGACCCCAAGATCTCCTGCAATGCTTTTGCAAAGTTTTTTGCAGATAAAATCGCTCAGATTCAGAAGGAAGTAGACTCCACAGTGGGAGCAGGGCCAGGGCGGGAGAGTGCTAGAGTTCTGTCTGGTCCTGTTATATGGGATCAATTCCAATCTGTTACCTCCGAGGATGTGGACAGGCTGCTTGGACGAGTGAATCCGACCACCTGTCTTCTTGATCCTTGCCCATCCTGGCTGATAAAAGCGAGCCGGGAAGGGCTGGGCGATGGGCTTTGCGGGGTGGTGAATGCTTCCCTCTGTGAGGGAGCCTTCCCAGACCCGCTGAAAGAGGCGGTCATTAAACCGCTTCTTAAAAAAACATCTTTAGACCCGGCCAATTTGGCCAACTATCGCCCAGTCTCAAATCTTCCATTCTTGGGCAAGGTGATTGAGCGGGTGGTTGCTGAACAACTCCAAGCACGCCTGGAGGAAACGGACCATTTGGATCCCTTCCAATCGGGATTCAGGCCTCACCATGGGACTGAAACTGCCTTGGTCGCGCTGGTTGATGATCTCCGGCGGGCTAGGGACAAAGGTGAGAGCTGTTTCCTAGTTCTGCTGGATCTCTCAGCGGCCTTTGACACCATCGACCATAACATCCTTCTGGACCGTCTAGAGGGGCTGGGAGCTGGGGGCACTGTTATACAGTGGTTCCGCTCCTTCCTCCTGGGCCGTGTTCAGAAAGTGGTGGTGGGGGATGAGTGTTCAGACCCTTGGGCCCTCACTTGTGGGGTACCTCAGGGTTCCGTCCTCTCCCCCATGCTTTTTAACATCTATATGAAGCCGCTGGGAGAGATCATCAGGGGGTTTGGACTGGGTGTTCATCAGTATGCAGATGACACCCAGCTCTACCTCTCCTTTAAATCAGAACCAGTGAAGGCGGTGAAGGTCCTGTGTGAGTGCCTGGAGGCGGTTGGAGGTTGGATGGCGGTTAACAGATTGAGGTTGAATCCTGACAAGACAAAAGTACTGTTTTTGGGGGACAGGAGGCGGGCAGGTGTGGAGGATTCCCTGGTCCTGAATGGGGTAACTGTGCCCCTGAAGGACCAGGTGCGCAGCCTGGGAGTCATTTTGGACTCACAGCTGTCCATGGAGGCGCAGGTTAACTCTGTGTCCAGGGCAGCTGTCTACCAGCTCCACCTGGTACGCAGGCTAAGACCCTACCTTCCCGCGGACTGTCTCGCCAGAGTGGTGCATGCTCTGGTTATCTCACGCTTGGACTACTGCAACGCGCTCTACGTGGGGCTACCTTTGAAGGTGACCCGGAAACTGCAATTAATCCAGAATGCGGCAGCTAGACTGGTGACTGGGAGTGGCCGCCGGGACCACATAACACCGGTTCTGAGAGATCTGCACTGGCTCCCAGTACGTTTCCGAGCACGATTCAAAGTGTTGGTGCTGACCTTTAAAGCCCTAAACGGCCTCGGTCCTGTATACCTGAAGGAGCATCTCCACCCCCATCGTTCAGCCCGGACACTGAGATCCAGCGCCGAGGGCCTTCTGGCGGTTCCCTCATTGCGAGAAGTGAGGCTACAGGGAACCAGGCAGAGGGCCTTCTCGGTAGTGGCGCCCGCCCTGTGGAACGCCCTCCCATCAGATGTCAAAGAGATAAAGAATTACCTGACATTCAGAAGACATCTTAAGGCAGCCCTGTTCAGGGAAGTTTTTAATATGTAATGCTGTACTGTTTTTAACACTGATTGGGAGCCGCCCAGAGTGGCTGGGGAAACTCAGCCAGATGGGCGGGGTATAAATAATAAATTATTATTATTATTATTATGGAGGCTGGGATCTGAATCCCTGCTTAGCCATGAAGCTCTTGGAGTGACTTTGGGGCAGTCACTGCCGCTCAGCCTAACCTACCTCGCAGGATTGTTGTGGGCATTAAATGAGGAAGGGGAGAACCATGTACACCACCTGGAACTCACTGGAGAAAAAGGTGGGATATAAGTGCAATAAATAAAAATAAAATAGCCAACCTCCCATTTCACTTGAGCCAAAGTCCAGTGATGCCAACATTAGAATCATTAGCTTATGTTTTGGGAAATTTCCAATGTCCCTTGAAATTTCCGACATGTCTAAATCAATGACAAATGCCCCAAATATGCTTCAAATTTTGCTTCAACTTGGCCCTGCTGAGATTCCCCCTTCTCTGGTCTGTCACTAAGGTAGATTAGGATGGAAGGGAACAGGGCCTTTTTGGTGGTGGCTCCATGGTTGTGGGATTTATTCTCACAATTAGTCTGCTTGGGCCTGTCTCCTGTAGTATTTCAGTGGTCAGAAAGACCTTAGGTTCTACCAAGATTTGTACTGATTTCACAGCTGGCCCTTCTATATATTAGGGAAGGGCCATAACTTCTACTGAGCACTTACTTGGCATTCAAAAGGTCCCCAGTTCAGTATCCACCATCTCCAATAGGACTGGGAATGCTGAAGCGCTGGGGAGCTGCTGCCCGTCAGTATTGACAATATTCAGCTGTATGGATCAATGGTCTGAACTGGTATAAGTCAACTGTATATGCTCCTAAATACACCTACCCAATGCGGCTTTATGGCATGCGTGTTTTCTATTGCTGTGTTGCTTTTAATATTCTTATGCTAAGCTTCCTTGTGGAGGGTTTGCCCTGAGAGGCGGGGAAGAAATCAAATCCAGTACATAAAGATAAACAAACATTTGCCCGAAAGCAGGCAGATTCAGTTCTTCTCTGCAAGGCTTCCCAGCTGCTCTCCAGAAATCGGAACCTCCCCAGTTTTCTTTCTTGTTGACTGACTCAGGCACTGTCTGCTTGGCACTCAAGATGCTGCAGACCCCATTTGTTTTGCCTTCCTCTTCAGCTTTGCCTGGGTCTCCTGCTAGATCTGCCTGACAGAATTCCTCTATTGCTGATGTTTGGGCTCTGAGTGCTGCTGTCTTATAAACCGCACCAGGGAGGAGGGAGGCAGGAGAAGCTGCCGAAATACAATATTGCAGAAACACAAAACATTTTTTGGGGAAACCTGCCTCTATGCACAAGCAGCCAAATGTGGACTAAGTATGCTCAGTAGCTTCATAAAGCTGACAGAGGAAATATAGAAAACTGGGTGGGAGGAACGGAGTGAAGTGGCTAGGACCCTGAACTGCAACATTCAGTGCTGCAACATCTCGCTGCAGCATCTCACTTGCCTTCTCCTAGTGGGGCTCAAATCTCCATGCTTTCCGGGTTGCTCCAGTCCCTTCCCTGATGTTAGTTTTGCTACCTAACTTTGAAAGCTTCTCTGTCTTCCTAATACAGCCATTCTGGAACTCTTGTTAGAAGGAAATCACCAATCTTGTTAATTTATAAAGGAACTGTTTGGATAAGCACTGGAATGAGCTCACTTTGTCACATTAACTCTCCCACTCGCGCTGATGTTAATGAAATAAAGAAATATACGGCAGTTCCAGACTTTTAAACTTCTCCCCCTACTAGATTTGCATAATGGGCCCGGCTGCCCAGGAAAAGGAACGGATCTGTCTGGGGAAATGGTTTCGCTCCTCGATCATCTGGCTTGGGGTGGGAATCCTCATCAATTGGACGGTGCAGTCTGGTTTGGGTGTTGTTCTTGGTTTTGCTGATGGGACAGCATATTGCCAAATGCTGAATGTTTTGGGTGGGGATTTAAAAAAAGAAAGGAAGTTTAAATTAAGATGCAATCCAGTCTTGTTGGGGAGTCTGTGATGGGGGAAAAAAAATTTGTGGGAAAGTTTATGGATCAATAGTGGTTAATGGGACTATATTTTACCGAGAGAGCACATTTACTGTTCACATTGAAAGCACCAACCTTTGCTGTTTTTTTACGGAGCAAAATTGTGTGCCTCGGGAAATTACAAAAACAGGATTAAGGAAGTGTTTGGGCCTCCACAGCAGGGCAGGTGTACTGGGAGACCCCTGGCTTAAAGCACAAGGGGACCACCAGGGAAGAATGGCAGATAAAGTTAATGGACTATATGGAACTGGCGGAAATGACTGGCAGAATCCGAAATCAGGGAGAAGAGTTGGTGGAAGAAGATTGGGAAAAATTTAAAGATTATTTACAGAAATATTGTAAAATTAATGAATGCTAGAAAATGATGGAATGATGTTATATGGCTTTAGCAGAAATGTGATAAGGAACTAGGTACAGATAGATTGTTAATGTATTAAAGGGAAAAAATAAGGATAGAACGTGTTAATATAAATTACAGGACAGGAAACAGAGGAAGATGGAAAGGAATTGCTGAAACAGTTATTTGAAGTGGAATACAAAAATGGGAGGAGGGAGGAGGTCACTGAAACAAGGGAATGAAAGATATGATTATGAAATTATCGGAGGCGTTTTTAATTGTTTTGTTTGTTTTGTTAATTTAATGTTTTGTGTAGTGTTTTTGTCTTTGTGATGTATTGTATTCTAATGTTTAATTTTTTTCTTTTTTGTATTTTCTTTATTTCTTTTTTATGTAATTTTTAACTGTTAATAAATATTATTTTTAAAAAAATAAAGCACAGGGGGACAAGCCTGTGACTCTCCAGGTGTTGCGGAACTCAAGTTCTGATCATTCTTTTGTATTAATAGTGAAACTCTGGCCTCCAAGACAGTGTAGTGCAGTGGTTAGAGTGCCGGACTAGTACCGGGAAGACCAGTGTTCAAATCCTCACTCGGCTGCAAAGCTCCCTGGGTGACCTTGGGCCAGTCACTGCCACTTGCTTAACCTACCCTACCTCACAGGGTCGTTGTGGGGATTAAATGAGGAGCGTGAGGCTCATGTGCGCCACCTTGAGCTCCTTGGAGAAAAAGGTGGGATATAAATGCAAGCAACAAACAAACAAATAGATTATAATATTGGTCTCATTCACATTCAGATCCTGCAAACCATTTACACACCACCAGGGTTTTTTTTTGGGGGGGGGGAGAAATGATTGCTTTCTTTATTTTCCCAGTGAAGGCAATACCCTCTATACCTGGCAATATCCTAAAACAGAGGTTTTTAATCTTTTTGAGTTCATGGCTCCCTAGACCAACTACATTCTTTACGCGGCACCCCTGTGGGGCTCAGGAGCCCAGCTGTGTCACCCCTTGCCTGCAGAGCCGGCAGCCCCTCACCCTTTTTTGAACCCCCTCCCTTGTGGAGTGTTCCCTCAGCCTCCTCTCCTCTCCCCTCTCCTTGGGAGTCCTCCGGGCAGCCACAGCTGCTGCCCCTGGTCTCTGAGCTGCCCCCCTCTGACCCAAGCAGAGGTGCCTCCTCACACTGCCCCACAGGGGCCTGGGAAGCACCCCCAGGCTGCCCCCGGGGCACCGTTCACCTGCGGAGCTTGTAGCCAGGGCTACAAGGGCCCTGAGGAAGTCAGACTATCCTCCACCCGGGCCAGGGCCTTTTCAGTGATGGCTCCGACCTGGTGGAATGCTCTGTCCCATGAGACTAGGGCCCTACCGGATTTAACCTCCTTTCGCCGGGCCTGTAAGACAGAGCTATTCCACCTGGCCTTTAATTTGAATTCAGCCTGATCTATTATTTCCCTTCTCTTCCTCCCCCCTCCCCTTTTTATGAAGATCACCCGCTCTGGGGCCCCACAGCTAATTCTCCCCTGGCCTCCACGCTGGCCCAAGTAGGACCAATTGAGTCAGCTAGCCTTGGAGATTATCTAATTGATTTTTGATTTTTATTGTTATTCATGTTTTTATACCGTATTTTATGCTGCTTTTATAATTAAGTGTTTTAAATTTGTTGTTAGCCGCCCTGAGCCTGGTTTTTGAACCGGGAAGGGCGGGGTATAAATAAAAATTTATTACTATTTATTACTATTACTATTACTGCAACAAACAGCTGTGCAAGCCTTTGGGAGGCAGATACAGAAGAGGGTATCATAGGAGGGAGGGAAAGAAAGGGGGACAGAGGCCAGTGTTGCCCGCAGTACACTGACCATCCTTCAAAGCACCCCATGGCACACTGGTTGAAAACCACTGCCCTGAAAGGTATTTAAAAGGCGGTCCTGGCAGTATCCTGATACCCTGTCAACGCTGTTTGCAATTTCTAAGGGGAATAATTTTGCGTGGGGTTAAAAGTGGGTCCTAGCAATACCGTCACACCCTGTAGCCTGTAATTTCTGGAACCACCAGAACAGCAGCTAGGATATAGGAAGTGCCTTGGTGTTGAGGAAAAAAGGCAGCTGTATCCACTGGTGGAAAGGTATCTATTAATTTTGCCTGTTGGTGGTGGAGAAGCTGAATCCTGCTTTTATAAGGGGAAAGGGATTAATCCAATAATGGATAGTGTGGCAGTGGAGTGGTGATTCATGAGCTTAAGTGTTTTGCTGAATTGTGGCCAAGAGGAGACTGTCCTGGATGGCGATTCCTTACAGATAGCAAGCAGAACCTCCGTGCAAAACAGAGATCTGCGTTGCTCCGAGGAGTACGAGTGTGATCTGCAACAAAATGCAGCAGGGCAGTGCTCCTTTTCTAGATTCCAGATTTGCTGCAATAGGAAGGAGCCTTGCAGTGCTGCTAAGGCTTTAAGAATGTAGGTAAAGGACTCCTGGACAGTTAAGGCCAGTCAAACGCGACGATGGGGTTGCAGTGCTTATCTTGCTTTCAGGCTGGCGTTTGTCCACAGACAGCTTTCCGGGTCATGTGGCCAGCATGACTAAACCACTTCTGGCGCAATGGAACACCGTGATGGAAACCAGAGTGCACGGAAGTGCCGTTTACCTTCCTGCCGCAGTGGTACCTATTTATCTACTTGCACTGGTGTACTTTCAGACTGCTAGATAGGCAGGAGCTGGGACAGAGCAACAGGAGCTCACCCTCTTGTGGGGATTCAAACTGACGACCTTCCGATCGGCAAGCCCAAGAGGCTCAGTGGTTTAGCCCACAGTGCCACCTGCGTCCCTTAAAAACGTAAGAACATTAGACAAGCCTGGCTGCTGGATCAGGCCAAAGTCCCGCCTGGTCCAGCATCCTGGACCACACTGATGTTCATGGGAAGCCCACAAGCATGACCTGAGCATGGCAGCGCTGTTCCTGCACCCTGTTCCCAGCAGCTGGCATTCTGCCTCTGACATCGCCGTCATAGCTGGGGGCCGCTGGCAGCCTGATAGTGCACATCGTACATTTAAAGCACATTTAAAGTATATATAAAGCACATTTAAAGCACCATGAATCCTGGGAACTGGATCCTGCACAGATCTACCATTTCCAGAACAAACATAAGTAGAACGTGTCCTTTTATTTAAAATGCATCTCTGGGTTATTTGTGGGCCATAGGAATTCATTCATTATTTTTTAGTCTGGCCCCCCACAAGGTCTGAGAGATGGTGGACCGGCCCACGGCTGAAAAAGCTTGCTGACCCCAGTCCAGATCATAGTACCACTTTATTCTGCCTTGGTCAGACCACACCTGGAGGACTGTGTCCAGTCCTAGGCATCGCCGTTTATGAAGGATATTGACAAGCTGGAACGTGTGCACAGGAGGGCAACCAAGATGATCAAGGTGTGGAAACCAAGCCTTATGGTTGAAGGAGCTGGATATGCTTAGCCTGGAAAAGGAGAAACTGAGAAGATATGATAGCCACCTTCAAATATCTCAAGGGCTGTCACGTGGGAAGATGGAGCAAGCTGGTTTTCTCCTGCTCTGGAGGGAAGGACCCGAACCAATGGATTCAAGTTACAAGGAGATTCCGACTGAACATCAGGAAGAGCTTTCTGACAGTAATAGCCCCTCAACAGTGGAACAGGCTCCCTCAGGAAGTGGTGGACTCTCCTTCCCTGGAGGTTTTTAAGGAGAGGTTGGATGGCCATCTGTCGTGGATGCTTTAGTTGAGATTCCTGCATTGCGGGGGGTCGGAATAGGTGACACTTGGGGTCCCTTACAGCTCTACAATTCTATGGTTCTTTTTTTTGGGGGGGGGGAATAGATGGGTTTAAAGTAACTGGTGTGTACGTAGCCTTATTCTCCACAAGCTAGATACAGTGGTACCTCTAGTTATGGACTCAATCCATTCTGGGGTACCATTCGCACCCCAGAAAGTCCATAATTAGAGTGCCGCTTCTGCGCACGTACGCGGTGTGATAGAGTGCTTCTGTGCATATGCAAAGTGCACAGGATGCTTCTGCCCACACGCAGTTTGCCACGTTCTGGGTTTGCCACGTTTGCAAGCCGAAAAGACACAACATGAACCTAACGCAACATGAGGTATAATTGTATCATTGCTGGAGGCTGCCCAGTCGTGTGAATGGGGAAGGGGGTCAAAGATACCTTCCCCCTCCCTCTACTGTGCTGTGCAATACCAGAGAACTGTCTGCCCCAAACCTGAGTCTTAGAGGGGATGAGGTTGCACAGTTTCAGATGTGGCAAAGGTGTATCCTCTCAACATCTTCTCTTTTAAGCTATCAGGGACTTGAACAAGTCAGCTCCCTCTTTTTCTCAGCCCTGCTCCCTGCAGCTTACACATGAAAAGCTCAACACATTTTGCTGCCTGAGGCAAAGGACAAGATGGTGGCGAAAGCCAATCAGACCAGCAACTGAATCTTATTTTGACCCTGGGAAAGGGACACACATCCCCCAGTGCATCTGAGGGACAGCAGGCTTGCTTAGCAGGTTCAGGCCAGACGACGTGGCACATACGCTTGCTTATTCCCCAGGGACAGTTCAAAATATTTTGCTGCCTGAGGCTGATGAGCAAATGGCACTCCACGCTGCCCTGATTCAACCCAAGGCAGGGTGAATTGTTCTGAGAGCTGAGGCAGGAAATCCTGCAAGCAGCTCTCCCTTGGGGCAAAAAAACTCTATAGCAATACATTAAATAGCAATCTGTTGCCCATTTATGATCACCAGAATCAGCCGCCCAAGGTAGTTGCCTCACACCGCCCAATGATAGGGCCAGTCCTGCCAGTATGAAAATTAAAAAACCAAATGCCGGGAACATAAGAACATATAAGAAGAGCCCGCTGGGTCAGGCCAGTGACCTGATCCTGTTCGCACACTGGCCAGCCAGATGCCTGTGGGAAACCAGCAAGCAGGATTGGAGCCCAAGAGTTTTCTCTGACTGATATTCAGATGCAATTGCTGCCTCCAACTGTCCTTTCCTCCATCAATTTGTCTAACCCTCTTTTAAAGCAACAGACCTGCATGTGATATTTTGGAAGGCTTCCTACTATAGGCCATAATACGGTGTACTTAGCATAATAGCTAATCTGGCCTTGGCATCCATAGATGATCACCATGCCTGAATTCCAGAAGCCATCCTTTATTTAAAACTGTCTTGCTCACTTTGCATTTATCTATAGGCTCTTGGCTGAGACTCATGAAGAGGAAGAGAGAGAGAGAGAGAGAGAGAGAGAGAGAGAGAGAGAGAGAGAGAGAACGAGAACCGCAGTTCCTTCTGAAGGCCAAGTTTCTAAGCCAGCTGACTCAGCACAGCCATGCCTGATTGAACCTGTGCCAGAGCAGAGGCTGCACGTCAGCCCTGGGCAGAGATGAAACGGACAAGGCAAAACAAGAGATGGCCACCAGACCCCAAATGAGGATGCTGGCTCCCACCTCTGATAAGCAGGCAGCAAGCAAACCTCAGTGCTACCTCCTGAGATAGACTTCAGGTGGAAATAGGGGGGAGGGAGGCTTTGAGGAGGGTCAAGGGAAAGTGGAGGGAGGCGGATGGAGGGGAGAAGCTGGTCCTGCGTTGCTGCGATCTCTCTCTACTGCCTTGATTTAAAGTTCAGGGGAACTATGATGAATAATTAAGAAACAACAACCATCCCCGTAAGCAATGCAATTTCAGCTTCCTTGCTCGGCTCCGGAGGTTGGGGAGGGGAGAAGAGGCTGCAGAAAATGAGCTTGTTAAAAGCCCATCCTGCCTGTTTGTCCTCCAGGATATTCCTAGATGAGGCCTCTAGCAAAAGCTCTGTGGTTTGGGGGAAAGGAAGCCATGGCACTGGAGCGGCGCTTGTGGGCGGGCATCGTAAATCAGTGTGACGCAGCAAAACTCCCTCTAAATACAAGGCGCTTAATATGCCTCGGATTATTATTCAAGTTACTAAATCAGTTTGGTAATATTAAAAAAGGCACTTTAATATGGTCATTTTTAAAAAAAACAACAGCACCACCAGACTAACTGCTTCTCAATGTCGCCAGAGTCACACCGTACATTGAAAGTGCAATGAGAGCACTTTAAGCAGCCATGGCTTCCCCCAATGAATTCTGGGAGCTGTGGTTTGTTAAGGGCACTGGGAGTGGTTAGGAGGCCACTATTCCCCTCCAAGAACTGCAATTCCCAGAGTGGTTTAACAGTCAGTCCGTCCTTATTCACAGGAAACCCCATCGCCAGTAGGGTTGCCAGGTCAGGAGCACCGCAGTCCCTGAGATCAAAATCTAGGGGTGACCCCTGGTGATGTCATGGGGGAGTCCCTAGTGATGTCATGGGGAGATTCCACAGTCATGTCACAGGCTGGGTCCTGGAGATGGAGGTTAATTGGGAGAGGGGAGTAGAGGAGGGCAGGTGCCCCAGGTGGTCTGCTATAATTTGCAGCCAGCTCTTGTCAGGTTGAAAATTGTCAGCTGTGTGCGTATATATATATATATATATATATATATATATATATATGATGAATAGTGTTCTCCCTGTCCAGTTCATTTGCAGGAGTGACGGTGGGGCGGAGCCCACAAGGAAAGGGTGTGTGTCATAATGAGACTCTCCCATTCTTTTTTCTTCCTCCAAATTGCAAAGCCGGTGGTGCAAAATGAGATCTTCTCCATTGCAGGGAGGAGTGGGAGAGGGAGAGATGATTTCTTGGCATTCAGCTTGGTGGGCGAGATAACAGGCACACGCTATCTCAGCAACAATTGCTTTGCTAGTCATAGCGCATCAAGATGATAGATGCTGGTCGTTTACATTCGATAAGGAAATTATATTCCTGCAAAGAAGTTAGAGGCCCTCGTGGCTTAGTGCTGGGAGGCTGAGTAGCAAGCTGGGAAGCTGTTTGAAGACCCGCCTGGTCCCCTCACAGAGCTACAATTCCCAGAGCGATTTAAGAGTCAACCCCTCTTCCGTGGAAACTCTGGAGACTGAATGTTCAGTGAGGGGAACCCTTAACAGATTACAGCTCCCAGAATTGTTGGGGCGGAAACCATGGTTGTTCAAAGTGGTGTTGTAGCACTTTAAAAGTAGTGTGTGGATGTGGCTTTGATGAGGTGGTCAACGTGTGCTTGGGACACGGCACTTGGGATTGAAGGGAGCTGGCTTCAGGCACCAGGCCCATTGGCAGACCAACTCTACATTACAAAGATGTCTGAAAAGGTGACATGATGGCTGTTTAGGGAAGCTTTTAATGTTTAATAGACTATTGTATTTTAATATTCTGTTGGAAGTTGCCCAGAGTGTCTGGGGAAACCCAGCCAGGTGGGCGGGGTATAAATGATAAATTATTATTATATTGTTATTATCAACCCTGGCATTTGGGAATCCCTTGCAGACTATTGCAGTGCCTGGAGACAGACAGTCAGGTCGTGCATGCACAGCAGTGACCATAGCTGTCAACTTTTCCCTTTTCTTGTGAGGAATCCTATTCGGAATAAGGGAATTTACCTTTGAAAAAGGGAAACGTTGATAGCTATGGCAGTGACCAGAGGAGAAATGACCACTGGGAGGACTGCAGAGAGAAGAGAGGTGCATCTGCAGCACCATAACCGGATGGCTTCATCTGCCCCAGCTGCAACAAAACATAGAATCATAGAATCATAGAATCATAGAGTTGGAAGAGACCACAAGGGCCATCGAGTCCAACCCCCTGCCAAGCAGGAAACACCATCAGAGCACTCCTGACATATGGTTGTCAATCCTCTGCTTAAGGACCTCCAAAGAAGGAGACTCCACCACACTCCTAGGCAGCAAATTCCACTGTCGAACAGCTCTTACTGTCAGGAAGTTCTTCCTAATGTTTAGGTGGAATCTTCTTTCTTGTAGTTTGCATCCATTGCTCCGTGTCCGCTTCTCTGTAGCAGCAGAAAACAGCCTTTCTCCCTCCTCTATGTGACATCTTTTTATATATTTGAACATAGCTATCATATCACCCCTTAACCTCCTCTTCTCCAGGCTAAACATGCCCAGCTCCCTTAGCCGTTCCTCATAAGGCATCGTTTCCAGGCCTTTGACCTCCTCTGGACACGTTCCAGTTTGTCAGTGTCCTTCTTGAACTGTGGTGCCCAGAACTGGACACAGTACTCCAGGTGAGGTCTGACCAGAGCAGAATACAGTGGCACTATTACTTCCCTTGATCTAGATGCTATACTCCTATTGATGCAGCCCAGAATTGCATTGGCTTTTTTAGCTGCCGCGTCACACTGTTGGCTCATGTCATATCTCTCTCGCATCGGTCTTTGCAGCTGCAACAGGCGCTGCAACCTTCCAACAGCTTGACCTCACGCCCAAAGACTCACTCCTCCATTTTCTGCCAAGACAGACGGGTGCCAACCATGCAACACCCCCTTCACATCAAGTATCTCCCCGACATCCTGATTTTCTATGCACAGGAAATTTGGGCTCCTTCCTTCCTCCCTCCCTCCCTATCCCTTCATCCCTTTCTTCCTTGGAGCGTTCTGTCCCATCAGCCCTCCCCTGCCATCTTGCAGGCCAGACAACCTCAGTGCGAACCTAAGGCTCACTTTACTACCAAAAAGAGCATTCGTGAAGCCACCATCTCTCTTGGCTTCAGCCCACTCCAATCTGCAACATAAGGAATAACATGAACATACTGTTCAGGAGCGTCGAGATCTGCATACTCTAAATTGCTAAATATTTATACGTGCTTATCATCAGCACAGAGTTCTGGTGGGAGAGTTTGGACTCTGATTTTTTTAAAAAAATATGTCACTTCTCTTCCTGAAAAGCTCGTGCGTCGCTTGCAAAAGGCTCCAGGCTCAATCCCAGGCAGATCCAGTGAAAAGGATCAGTCATGGGCAAGACCCTTTTCTGACCTAGACCCAAGTAGGTAACACTGCGCTCAGTGGGTAACTGGGCTAAAGCCGGAATGAGGCAACATCCTATGGCAGGGGTCAGCAAACTTTTTCAGCAGGGGGCCGGTCCACTGTCCTTCAGACCTTGTGGGGGCCGGACTATATTTTGGAGGGGGGGCGGGGAATGAACGAATTCCTGTGCCCCACAAATAACCCAGAGATGCATTTTAAATAAAAGGGCACATTCTACTCATGTAAAAACACACTGATTCCCGGGCCGGATTTAGAAGGTGATTGGGCCGGATCTGGACCCTGGGCCTTAGTTTGCCTACCCATGTCCTACGGTAAGCTCTATGTTAATACGGAGAGAAGCCTTCTTCTTCAAAGCAAGAGTTTTTAATACCTGGAGGGGGGAGAGTGATAATGTCTCCTTTGCAAATTCTGTTCTTTGTTGGGGCGACTCAGAAAGGCTGACACCGAGTCCTGGGAAGTCTTCCACTCAAGGATTATGCAACTGTGACCTGCTTAGCTTCAGCAACACAGGATAATACAACAGATCCTTTCACCATCTACTAGAATGGGGCTTTCAGGAAAAAAAATATTTCCAGACTTGGAAACCAGTGTTGGTGGAGGGGGAATCAGAAACACATCATATGTTATTAGCATGGGAGGGGGGCATGAGATACCTTCCTATGGCCCATTATCCAAAGGTGTGGTTTTTTTAATTGGGGGCAAACCTCACCTCCCTTCTGAAATATGGGGAGGACGTGGCCCCTGTTTTTCTCCAGACCTCTAATACTATTCTAGGCTGCGCAAACCAAAGTATAGTGTCCCAATCAAGGGAAGTAATGGCACCAGTGCTCAGACCAGTGTCCTGTGTCCAGTTCTGGCTGCCACAATTTAAGAAGGATATTGACCAGCTAGAATGTATGCAGATGAGGGTAACCAAGGTGATAAAGGACCTGGAAGCCAAGCCTTATGAGGAACAGTTGAGGGAGTTAGGTATGTTTAGCCTGGAAAAGAGGAGACAAAGAGGAGATATGATGCCCATCTTCAAATATCTCAAGGGCTGCCACATGGAAGAGGGAGCCAGCTTGTTCTCTCCTGCTCTGGAGAGTAGGACTCGAACCCATGGCTTCAAGTTACAAGAAAGGAGATTCCGACTAAACATCAGGAAGAGTTTTTTAAGCACAGGTCATGGATGCTGTAGTTGAGATTTCTTTCTTGCCAATGAAAAGATGTGCAGAAAGGCAGCGCCTAAGAAAGCGGGCAGCAGCCATGGGGCTAGCAATGGATGGTCTGATGAATAATAGAATTGTATAGTTGGAAGGGACCCCGAGGGTCATCTAGTCCAACCCCTTGCAATGCGGAACTCTTTTGCTCAATGCAGGGATCAAACCCGCAACCCTGAGATTAAGAGCCTCATGTCCTACCAACTGAGATATCCCACCTTTTACACCCCAGCTTCTTTCTCCGAGGAGCTTGAAGTGACAGACGTGGTATTCCTCCTCCCCATTTTATCATCGCAACAACCCTGTGAGGTTAGTACTTCGCAACTCTCTTCCATAAGCACCTTTGGCTTAAATCAGAGGTACTCTTGACTTGCAGGTAGGAGGAGGGGGTGGGAAGAGAGATTGTGTACAACACAGCGACTGCCTAAATGGCGAGCAAAAAGCATTTTCACTCCCCGAAATCAGCGACTAAATGCAACGCCTTTTGATGCAAAACATCCCCTGCGGACATTTAACCAAGTGTTTGTTCAGAAAGCATTTTGTTTTTGTTCAAAAAGCATTTTGGAACCCGGCGAAGCGAGGGTTGTCCAGCCTGCCGCTGGAACCTTTTGTGCGCTCCGCGCCGTGGAAGCTTGTCTAATTATTTCCCCCCTTCATTTAGGAGTTTTTAATTGAAAAATGTTTAACATCTGTGGCTGCTTCACAACACCTGTGCTTGACAAGGCTTGCTTTTCATGCACCTGATTGTCTTGGTCTTTCTGCTTAGAGAACGGCAAGATGGGGGCTTTGGAGGTCTTTGACTGTGCCACTCGAGCGGCGCATGAATCACGATACTCAGAGGGCATGTAATTAACAGAAAACACAAAAGGAGATGCAAGATTCTTTTAAAAAACTTTAAAAAAAAAAAGGCGGTGTTAGTGGCAATGGCTTGTAGGAAAAAGACCCCAAAGGCAACTGGAAAATGATGCAAAGACATTTCTCCCTTAAATGCATCAGAGCAACAAACAATTACAAATGGCGCAAGCAAATAATCTGTGTTGGGCTGGCAGAGATGGGAGGTGAGGAAAGATCAGATATTTGGAAGACGAGTAGCTTGGGCTGCCAGGCCTTATTCTGCAGGAGAGTCTGGGCAGGGTGGAGGGGAAAGAATGTGAGAACTTTTAATTTGGGGGGGGGGGTTAATATAAAAAAACCAATGGTACTAGTCCTCATGACTGCGGCATAAGGTAAAAAGGTAAAGGGACCCCTGACCTTTAGGTCCAGTCGTGACCGACTCTGGGGTTGCGGCGCTCATCTTGCTTTATTGGCCGAGGGAGCCGGTGTACAGCTTCCAGGTCATGTGGCCAGCAAGACTAAGCCGCTTCTGGCAAACCAGAGCAGCGCACGGAAACGCTGTTTATCTTCCCACCAGAGCGGTACCTATTTATCTACTTGCACTGGTGTGCTTTCGAACTGCTAGGTTGGCAGGAGCTGGGACTGAGCAACGGGAGCTCACCCCGTCGCGGGAATTCGAACCGCCGACCTTCTGATCGGCAAGTCCTATGCTCTATGGTTTAACCCACAGCGCCACCAGCATCCCTTGTGGCATAAGATAGTTGGTGCCTAAAGCTCAGAGGCCAGAACATGGAGGGAATAATTTTTTTTAGATGTTGGGAAAGGGACAGGATTTCAGTGTCTCTGCCCCTCCCAAGATGACCACCTGATCAGAAGAAACATGGCAAACTAGGAATGCAGCAGGGAAGCCTGGGGAAAATCTGGAAGGCTGTGGCATGAAGGCATGAGCAGACTAGGAAAGGGGCGTGGGGTTCAATTCAGTTCGCACTTAACAGCAATCCTGCTTAATTTGCGCTTTCTGAAACAATGTGTGGGACTATGGAACTCGCTCCTACTGGATGCAATGATAACCACCAACTTGGATGGCTTTAAAAGAGGATTGGACAAATTCATGGAGGAGAGGGCTGCCCATGGCTACTAGCCATGATCTATAAAGGTAAAGGGACTCCTGACCATTAGGTCCAGTCATGACCGACTCTGAGGTTGCGGCACTCATCTCGCTTTATTGGCTGAGGGAGCCGGCGTACAGCTTCCGGGTCATGTGGCCAGCATGACTAAGCTGCTTCTGGCGAACCAGAGCAGTGCACGGAAACGCCGTTTACCTTCCCGCCGGAGCGGTACCTATTTATCTACTTGCACTTTGACGTGCTTTCGAACTGCTAGGTTGGCAGGAGCAGGGACCTGAGCAACGGAAGCTCACCCCGTCGCGGGGATTCAAACCACCGACCTTCTGATTGGTAAGTCCTAGGCTCTGTGGTTTAAACCACAGCGCCACCCGCTATAGTCGGAGGCATTAATGCTTCTGAATCTCAGTTGCTGGAAACTGCAGGCAGGGAGAGGGCCCTTGTGCTTGGATCATAGCTGTCAACATTTTTTAAAGGGAAATTCCCTTATTCCGAATAGGATTCCTCGCAAGAAAGGGGAAAAGTTGACAGCTATGGCTTGGATCCTGCTTGCTGGTTTCCCATTGGGGCATCTGGTTGGCTGCAGCGAGGACAGGCTGCTGGACTAAATGGGCCACTGGCCTCATCCAGCTGCAGGCTCTTCTTATGCTCTTACGAAACACAATCTTTCTTTGAAGTCTGCACTTTTGCAATGCAAAAGTTCTCCAGTCAAGGAATGCATAAAAGATATACATACATATACCTGATATACTTGGGTAAAGTGCGCATAGAAATGCACACATTGGAGAAAAGTAACACACACGAATGCATGGCCTTTCGGGGAAATCCCAGAAATGGGATTTATTAAGAGGAAAGTGCAAAATACAAAAAATGCTTATGTAAGAAATTCACACTAAAATGCTGGACTTAAAAAAAATAATAATTAGTTAACGAACTGATGGGGGAAATGTGGAGAACCAAAGCTGATGCTGTTGTTGTTTTTCAGATTGGGAAAATGAGAAATGGGTAGAGTGTCATCCCCAGCGCAGACAGAAGGCAGGTCTGGTTTGGACAGGCTTACCGAAACAGGGCTTCCTGGAAGGGATTTCTTCAAAGAGTGGCCACTTCCAGGAAAATAGTTTGCTCCTCATTCAGTTGGCAAAGGGCACCTCGGCTGCCAGGGGCTCCTCTTCTGGCACTTCACAATATCAGTTGCTGTCCACCTCCCCTTCCCAGGTCCAGTCTATAAATTCCTCTCATCTTTCAGAGTACATAAAAAAAAAAATCAATGTAATTATACAGCAAACATTAATTATAGCACTGGAAGGGAATTGATCTGGAGAAGAGCGCTAATCTCCAGTTAGTGGCAAGAAAAAAATCGACAGGAGAGGCAAGAAAGTGAAGTCAGGGCTGCAAGAGTGAGGAGGCACAGGGAGGGTGCAGGTCTGGCAATGGGGATAAGATGTTTGCAAACATGTGGCCGGCGGACCTTTGACCCCATTGCTGATAAAAGTTAGGTGTGGGTGGGTGGGTGGTTTCAGGGAAACACAGCCAGGTCAGGAACATCCCAGACTCTCAAATTTAAGGGCAGCCCCCAGTGATGTCATTAGGCATGACTGAGCTCTGGAGACGGAGATTAATTGGGGGAGTTTGGGTTTGATATCCTGCTTTATCACTACCCGAAGGAGTCTCAAAGCAGCTAACATTCTCTTTTCCCTTCCTCCCCGACAACAAACACTTTGTGAGGTGAGTGAGGCTGAGAGACTTCAGAGAAGTGTGACTAGCCCAAGGTCACCCAGCACTGCATGTGGAGGAGCAGGGAAGCGAACCCGGTTCACCAGATTACAAGTCCACTGCTCTTAACCACTATACCACACTGGCTCTGGAAGCACGGAAGACTCCATTCAACCATCTTAGGGATTTGTGTGGGTTTGCTCCTGAGCCTTTTCTTCTCCTGAAGGCATCCCACAAACAACGGCCAGGGGCAGATGGGACCTGGAATCCAGAAACATCTGGAGGGGATCTTGTTGGCTGCTTCTATGCCTTTGCCATCCTTCAGCAGCTGGGCTTGTTCCTCCCTCCTGCTGCCAATCAGCTCATCAACCCGCTTGACCCCATCCATTTGCACTCAGGAAGCAAGAATGCAGGACACCATCCAATTGTCTTAGGGACTCCACTCCAGATTTGTGTGGGCCTTTTTAAAGCCTTTTACTTCTCCTGAAAACATCCCAAAGGTAGTGGAGGTTTAGGATCAGTTTGCCTTCTCCTAGATGGGCTCCCTTCCCAGGTCGACAAGCCCCATCTGCCCCTTGCTTTCCTCTACAGCTCGTGCAGAAACCATCTTCTTGACCATTGGACCCACTATTCATCTCACCCACTCAACCCACTGGAGCCTGTCTTTCCACCTGGGTTATTCAATTTTTTTTTTCCATAGAGGAGGGTGGGTTTGGAGGAGCGTTTTCTGGATGGAGTCACAGGCTTAAGGGAAAACACTTCGAAACCTTTTCAGGTCTTTCCCAGGACATCGGCTCTCCAAAGGGCCTTCTTTGCCTTCCCCCAAATCAACGCTAACCCTAACCCTCACTTCCCTCTCCAGCACATGCAGAGACCGCCTTCTTGACCGTTGGAACCACTGTTGGGTCTCATCTACTCAATCTGCCAGAGTCTGCTTTCACATGAAGGGAAGTCCTTCGCACATGGAGGGTTTGAGACCTATCGGCAACCGTAACCTGGTTTAGCCAGCCAGTCGAAGGTGTTCACAGGTTGTGGCCACTGTTTCATGCTGACAGCTTCCAGGAGCCACAGGTGAGAGCTGAGTGCTGGGTGGGAACCAAAGGTGGACAAACTACCCCAGAAGGAGCATGACATGTCTCCCACCAGAGGTCCTACCGCTCCCCACACATGCGAAAGAAGAGAGCTTGCAGGGATCGGAATGAATGGGCAGCACTTTTAATAACCAGTTGCCAGGCAGCACTTAAGCACGTTTTTAGGAGAGTGTCTGCTTTGCTGTGGATGAGGGCCATTGAAGCTTTACCTGCCTGTTGATTTGTTCTGTGTGAGAGCTCGCCTGCCTAATATTCTTTGCATCTCGTCTCCGGAGAGTTGATTGCTTTGCATTGGCAACCGCCCATCTCTAATCATCCTCTCCCCAGCCTTTTCAACTCGCCAAGCTCACAGGGATATGAGAGTCATGGAGGGCTTTTCTAATTGTCTTCTCCAGAGCTCATCAAACTCTCCAGTCTTTTGAGAGGAGACCCAGAGCTAGAATTGGCTTCTTGTGGCTGGGAAATTGCGGAGCGCTCCAAGAAGCAAGACCTTTTTTTGAGGGCACAGGAGATTCCATGGATGCACACCTAATTACTGTGCCGAGAGTGAATTTTAGTTATGGGATTTATATCCCACCTTCTCCAAGGAGCTCAAGGCGGTGTACATGGCTCTTGCCCCCTCCTCATTTAATCCCCACAACAACCCTGGGAGGTAGGTTAGGCTGAGAGGCGGCGACTGGTCCCCAAGGTCACCCAGTGAGTTTCATGGCAGGGTGGGGATTCAAACTCTGGTCTCCCAGCCCAACACTCTAACTTCCACACCACACTTATCATCCAAACAGTCTTGTTCCCGTCCTCCAGTTTTCTAACGTGCTTCATTCAAGAGTGGACGTCCACATCTCCTTTGCACGGGACCTTACATTCTGCCACCTTACAGGACTGGCCCGCCATGCAGTTATTTCCAGCAATCCCTTCAGTAGACCCTTTAAAGGAGTGAGTGTTTTTATGCCCATTTTGCAGATGGCATGGCCAAGCCTGAGAGAAGAATGGCTTGGCAACATTCTGCCTGTCAACAGGACCAGTGGGATGTATGGCCTGGGTGAGAGAGATGAGATATGAGAGAGTGTCTTGGAGGGGAATGGCGTTCTCTACCTGTGACCTACACCCCTGTAATCCTATTGGGTGTGACAGGATGACATCAGTGTGCATTTTGTCCTCTTTGCCCCAAGAATGCCAGGTGTACAAATAGCAAATGCAAGCGGTGAGATGGCCTGTAGGAACTTCGCCAATAAAAGGGGCTGCGATGGAAGGTGTCAGGGCTGTGGGAGAAGCCCAGGATAGAATACTTTCCCCTGCTGAGGGACTCGTGACTAAACCCCAATACATGTGATGGGTGACCTCTTGCCACACTCCGCATCTTAGTTTGGAATGGTATTGCCTGAAACAAATTTTAAAAGTTCGTTAAAAAAATGCAAGCTAGTTTGGAGGGGAGTATGGAGGGCTCAAAGGGACACGGGTGGTGCTGTGGGTTAAACCACAGAGCCTAGGACTTGTCGATTGGAAGGTCAGTGGTTCAAATCCCTGCAATGGGGCGAGCTCCCGTTGTTCAGTCCCTGCTCCTGCCAACCTAGCAGTTCAAAAGCACGTAGAAGTACAAGTAGATAAATAGGTACTGCTCTGGCAGGAAGGTAAACAGCGTTTCCATGCGCTGATCTGGTTCGCCAGAAGCAGCTTAGTCATGCTGGCCACATGACCCAGAAGCTGTACGGCGGCTCCCTTGGCCAATAAAGGGAGATGAGTGCCGCAACCCCAGAGTTGGTCACGACTAGACCTAATGGTCAGGGGTCCCTTTATCGAGGGCTCAAGGGCTGCCCCCAAATTTCCCTCTACCTTCTGCTTTCCATTCCTCATACCATTTTTGGCAGGCTCTCAGCTCAGAAAACAGGTTTTGGGATCCCCCCCCCCCCATTCAGCACGAGCACTCTTCTGAGGTTGCTGCGTCATCCTAGCGATACACTACTTGGAAATGTGGTGTAACAGCACTGTATCCTGCAGTGATACCCCAGGCTCCAGGATCCATGGGAAATGTTGTTTCCCAGGGTTCCTGGTGCTTGCATTTGTATTCTTGGGCATAACAGAGGCCTCGTCACCATTCTGTTCTTCCTTTCCTTATAGTGATAATAAAGCTGTTTATGGAGAACATAAAAAGATATGGGGGAATATAAACTGACAATGCCTCTTGGTGATGTAGATGTTGTCTCTGGCTGCCTCATAATTGGATGAAGAAAAACTGACTAAGAACTGCCAGGATTTCCTAGGCTGTGGACCACAAAGTAAAGACAGTGTTTGGAGAGGGTGTTGGGCTTTGCATATGAAACATAAAAGAAGGCCTCCTGTTTTGGAGCAAAGCTCTGTCTATTCCACCTTCCTGTTTCATAAAGACACCAACGAAAAGCTTCTGGGAAGCCCACAAGCAGGCCGTAAAAGCAACAGCCCTTTTGCCCAGCAAGCAATCTTTCATGGTAGACTGCTCCCGAATGTGAAAGTTCTCTGGGAAGAGTGGTGGTTTGTTTGTTTGTTTGTTTTTACATTTATTTCTGCTTTATTAAAGATTTTCTTGTTTTACAGAAGTAAGTATAATGCCTCGTATTTTTTCCATGTAACATTTTTACAAATCCATTTCATTTGTTGAGACATTAGGGGGAGAAGGAAAAAAAGGGGGGGAAAGGGGGGTGGAGGGAGGGAAGATGGATGGGGTCGGCCTACTAGAAAAATTAACCAATAAACTGAAACTGACACAGGGACAAACAGAAGAAGATGCCTTTACCCAGGTATGGCTCCCCTTTATCACATACACAGCTCAACAAGACAATGACAATAATCCGCCAACAGCATACAAATCAATATGGCTAACCTGATCCAAAACACCCACCCACCCACCCCACTCACACATGAAAACAAAGACCACCACAGCCAACCACAAATGAACAACCACACCCTAGACCAGTGTTTCCCAACCTTGGGCCTCCACCTGTTTTTGAACTACAATTCCCATCATCCCTGACCACTGGTCTTGCTAGCTAGGGATGATGGGAGTTGTAGTCCAAAAACAGCTGGAGGCCCAAGGTTGGGAAACACTGCCCTAGACCAACCCCAACCTCTCTCACCACCAAAGGAACACAAGTGAACAGCACAAGCAATGCTGACACCAAACCCTAAATACATTAAGCATAATAGAGTGGTTGTTTGTTAAACCACTCTGAGAATTGGAGCTCTGGGAGGAGGGAACCAACTCCCAGCAGCGACTGTCCCATGTAAATCAGGAAGGGGGCAGCGTACAGGATGCAAAGATATCTAGCCATCTGCTGAGTCCATTAGCAACTTGTGGAAGAGCAGAAAAGGGTGTCCGCAGAATATTTTGCCTGCATAGCCACCAGATCAGGAACTCTTAACATCAGAGGGAAAGGAAGCTGAGAGTGTGAGCGAGATGATAATGGGTCCCAGTAGGACTGGAGCATGATTGCTTGCTGTGATACTCCGGTTGGGCCAGTGTAACTCAAGGCTTTTAGTAAATTAAAGACTTCGCTCCCTGGCGAGAGCTGCGATATGGATCTACAAGTCCAAGTCTGCCTGTGCAAAGCAAGTTGCGTTTAATCCTCCCCTTTCGTTCTGGCTGCAGTGATAAAGGGCAACCATGGTCATTCAAGGCATCGGACAGCGCCCAGGGGTGGCAAGGAGAAGAAGTGGCCATCAGGAGTGGCAATTGGCAATCAGGCGGCTCTTGACGCAGTAATCAAGAAGGGCATTTTATGCTGCTAGCTGACAGAAGGGGCCCAAGGAACGCAAGTCACACATCATACAATTGTAGAGTACAACCCCTAGCAATGCAGGAATATGCAGCTGCCCCATATAGGGATCGAACCTGCAACCTTGGCATTATCAACACCATGCTCTAACCAGCTGAGCTATCTGGTAACTCCCAGATTGTAGGTGGCAAGAAGCCAGCCCACTTAAGGAAGGGAGATCGGGGAAGACGGTAAACAAACTGGAACAACCTCAGAATGGCTGGTCTTTGAGGGGCAATATTCACGCTGTGGGTTAAATCACAGAGCCTAGGGCTTGCCGATCGGAAGGTCGGCGGTTCGAATCTCCACGATGGGGTGAGCTCCCATTGCTCGGTCCCTGCTCCTGCAGGGAGCAATCCATATCCTCCAACATTTCTCCGATGAAAAAAGGGACGTCCCATTCCATCATGATAATTTTGCTATTTATACCCCACACATCTTCCTGGGTTGCCCCAGCCACTCTGGTGGCTTCTAGCAAAAAATAATAAAACATTAAAATTTAGAAAAATAATAAAACATTATTATTATTTTTTTAAAAAAACTTCCCTATACAGGATTGCCTTCAGATGGCTCAGGGGTTGGATAACTCCATACCCTCCAACATTTCTCCCATGAAAATAGGGGCATCCTAAGGAAAAGCGGGAAATTCCAGGGATCAAATCAGAAACTGGGATGGCTTCTTTAAATCAGGGACATCCCTGAAAAATAGGGTCTACTAGCTCTCTTTTCTTCTGTGAAATTTGAATTTCAATTCTGCATGCATCCAGACATGTAAATTGGCATATGCAGATTTTATTCCTGCATTGCAGGGGATGGACTAGATGATTTCTGGAGTCCCTTCCAACTCTACAATTCTTTGATTCTTTGATGCTTATGGGCCTTAGACAGACCATGAACCTCAACAGCATCCAGCAATGTCCCTATCCTTGCTTAAAACACCATACAGTGCAGTTCTAAGCTTCCCCATGCATAAAGTTCTAATGGGTTCAATGGGGTTAACCACCTGCCAGGTATATGTTGATACAGGATGAGAGCCTTAGTGGATCCATACCTGATTCAGAGAGATTTTGCCCAGTGCTTTCCACACAGTCCCAAAGCAGACATAAAAACAATACATTCACGGTGCCGACTTTAAAACCTAAGTCGTTCATGAATAAATAACTATCTCTTAGTCCCAGAGCTATAATCTATATTTAATTAAGAAAATGACTAAACAGATGAAGTTTTTAAAAAGGACAAAAAGAAACCAAGAGGAAGAAGCTGTGTATAAGTGGGTAGGGGTAGGGGAAAAAAAAAACTAGAATTAACTTTACAAAAAGGCACGCTCAGTTCTCATTATTGCTGAGATTCCAGATCTCTTGCAACAGAAAAGCCTCAGTGACTCACTTAAGAGCACGTAGGAGGGAAGGCAGGGATCTGCCTTGGTCTGAGTCAGCTCATCTAGCTCAGGGTTTTCCACACGGACTGGCAGCAGCGTTCTAGGGCTTCAGGCAGGGACATTGCCAGCCCTACCTGCAGATGCCAAGGACTGAACCAGGACATCATCCCTGGTTTCTGAAACCTAAGAACCGAAGAAAAGCCTGTTAGATCAACTCAGTGGCTCAGCCAGTCCAGCACCATCCTGTTCTCACAGTGGCCAAGCAGGTGGGAAACTGGCAAGCAGGATCCAAGCACAATATCACTGTCTCCTCCAGCCGTTTCCAGGAAATGGTATTTGGGCGCATTGCTGCTTGCAGCTGTGGGGGCTGAGCGCCTGCCCTCCAGCATTCCTCCAAGGAAAACAGGGACATCCTATTCCATTATTATTATTATTATTATTATTATTATTATTATTATTATTATCATTATCATTATTATCATTATTTCTATCCTGCAGATGTAAAGGAGAAATAGAGCTGAGTGTCATCAGCGTACTGCTGACAACGTACTCCAAACCTCCAGATAACCCCACCCAGTGGCTTGGGGGATACAAAACACCATACCCTCCAATGAAAATAGAGATGTCCTACCATACCCACAAGGGACGTGGGTGGTGCTATGGTCTAAACCACTGAGCCTCTTGGGCTTGCCAATCAGAAGGTCGGCGGTTCGAATCCCCACGACGGGGTGAGCTCCCGTTGTTCGGTCCCTGCTCCTGCCAACCTAGCAGTTTGAAAGCACCTCAAAGTGCCTGTAGATAAATAGGTACCACTCCGGCGGGAAGGTAAACGGCGTCTCCGTGCGCTGCTCTGGTTTGCCAGAAGCGGCTTAGTCATGCTGGCCACATGACCCGGAAGCTGTACACCGGCTCCCTCGGCCAATAAAGTGAGATGAGCACCGCAACCCCAGAGTCGGTCACGACTGGACCTTTACCTTTTTATCATACCCACCAACATTTATAGGGGCGTCCTAAGAAAAAGCAGGACATTCTGGGATCAAATCTGAAACTGGGACAGTTTCTGTAAATCTGGGACTGTCCCTGGAAAATAGGGCCTGAGAGCAAAGCCATCTTGGCTTGTAGCCTTATCATACATGAATTTGTCCAATCCTCTCTTAACTTAAAGGTTAGTGGCCAGCACTGCTTCTTACAGGAGCGAGTTTAACTATGCCAATAGTCGTGCAATAATTTGCCGCTGGTTCCTGCTGGCTACATGCACAGTCTTTTAAATACATATATTTTAAGTTAAAGGCACTCTCACTCATCTGAAAATGCAAGCCCTCCCTTTGTTACTTGGAGAGGGTCAGGCAAACCTGGAGACCTCAGCTCAGCTGTGGAGGTTTGGCAACCCTAGCAGTGAGTGCTTCTGTTTTATGGCTGCATGAGCAACACGACGCCAGCACCTGAATATTGGAAATAGATGGGATTATCGGCAGCGTTTTCTCATCGCTGAAGAAGGACTCAACAAGACTGGCTGGGTAGGTGCAGACCCACCAAACCTGTAGATCTCCGGCGGCCCCTTCCCAAACTGGTCTACAGTTTGGAACTGGCCAGAGCAGACTGCAGAGAGCTAAGTGTCATTTCTTTGCAGAGGAAAGCACCTAGCAGCCTTCAACTCTCCTTCCCTCCAGGTATGAGCAGAGCGATTCAGCCACGTTAACACTGTTGAGGTGGAGTCACCACCCGCACTTCAAATGCTTTCATGCTATAAATAGGCTTCCTTACTTTCTACAGCAAAACAAATGCGGTCACAACTAAAAGAGGGGCGAACAATAGCTCTTGCGCCACCACTGAGATTCATTCATTCTTTACCCAAAGTAGCTCAGATACGTGTGCATCTACTCCCCCACCTGATTATTCCCAGGCTCCTCCAGCTTCTGGAGTCTCGTGGCTGCAAGTAAGTGATGGGATATTGCGCGGCACGAGTCCAGGAGGTGTGGGTGGACATCCAAGCTGGCCTTGGGCCCTGCTGTTAAGGGTGATTGAAGTGGCAGACGTAGGCACATATGTCTATGTGAGAGAGCTTTTTCCATCCCCACAAATAATCAAGGCGAATGACTACTCTATTTAGCCCTCCCCTTTATTTTTTCAAAAAATATTTTGTTGCAGAATATATATTCCAGAGCCTAGGACTTGCTGATCAGAAGGTTGGCGGTTCGAATCCCCGCGACGGGGTGAGCTCTCGTTGCTCAGTCCCTGCTCCTGCCGACCTAGCAGTTCGAAAGCACGTCAAGTGCAAGTAGATAAATAGGTACCGCTCCAGCGGGAAGGTAAACGGCATTTCCGTGCACTGCTCTGATTTCGCCAGAAGCGGCTTAGTCATGCTGGCCACATGACCCGGAAGCTGTACACCCGCTCCCTCGGCCAGTAAAGCGAGATGAGCGCCACAACCCCAGAGTCGGTCACGACTGGACCTAATGGTCAGGGGTCCCTTTACCTTTACCTATATATTCCAGGGCTGTGTTAAATTGCTTTTGAGGACATTTCTGGAAGCATCAAAAGCACCCCCCTTGGGGGCAATTTTTCAACACATACCACATTCACTTAAATGTCCCTCACTGACCCTTGCTTTCAATTGCCTTCACTTGTAGAGTCTTTCTTGTACTGCATTCTCCCCTGATGACAGCAGCCAACTCACGAGGGGTCTCAGAGCCCCCAACCCTCATCTGGCCTTCAGAGAGGTCGTGGCTCCCTCCATGGAGCTCTTTCTCCCTTCCCTCTTCCTTCAATACCTTTCCCCGGAAGATGTGCACTTTCCTGGCTCAGCAATGGGTTTTAGCCCAGAAAGTGTTCCCTGTTGCTTTCCACTGAAGCAATCCTTCACTTTCTCAGAACCTCTTCCTTCCAAATCACTACTGGTCCTCTGGCTGCTTTATCCTCCCTGTGGCAAGGGGAAGAAACTGCCTCCCACATAGTTGTGAGGCTTAGGTTGCCAGGTCAGGAGCATCATAGACCCTGAGATTTCAGGGCCCAAAGATGAGACCTCAGGGTGCCCCCGGTGATGTCACAAGGGGCGGACCCCAGGTGATGTCATTAAGCATGACTCATCCTTGGAGATGGAAGTTAATTGGGAGAGGGGAGGAGGGAGCGGAGGAGATCAGACTTCTCTCACCCCAGAGTCTGCAATAATTTGCAGGTGGTTCATACTGGGATGGAGCTTGGAAGCTGCATGCATTGTTGTTGTTGTTGTTGTTGTTGTTATTATTATTATTAGGCACTCTTGCCCACCTGGAGGCAGCCAAACCTGGAGACTTCAGGTCAGCCCTAGAGGTCTAGCAACGCTCTGTAGAGATGAGGTTCAGCTGTTTCAAGCCCTTGACAATGATGTTAAGTCATTTATTCATTTCTATACTGTAAGCTCATGTAAAAATATATCCATGCGGTATGCAAAAATCACAAGAATTTTTGGTGATCTCATTCACCTGTCCATTCCTCACTGAGTGGGCTCATGTGCCTCTGACTCATTCAGAAAGGTGGAAGAAGAAGCAACAACAGGACAAAAATAAGCGGATAGTCACACATTCTGACTCTGGTAGATTCAGCCTTAAAACTGAACATGTCTATATCCACTGTACCATCTACAGTAATATATTTGTTCCTGGAACAGAAAGCTTTAATTGATTTAAGTAATAGATCAGTCAGCTGAAACTTTAGTTGATTTATCAACAAGGGCCAATTGAAAGTACACATGAAATCACAGAATTTAGAGTTGGAAGAGTCATCCAACCCCCTGCAATACACATATTATTTAGTATAGCTATGTGTTAAGACACACACTTTTGTATATGTTGAAGCTGTTTTGGTTCTGATATGTAATTTTCCTAGAGAAGGCAAATAACCTGATAACTAAGAGTTCCTTAACTGAGTGACAACCAACCAGCTGTCCTAATCTGGTTTGTCCGGTAGAGGCTGCTCCCTTAAGGTGGAATGGGGTTCCGCCCCACTAAGCCAAATCTGGCCTCAACCAGTGCCCCCTCCCTCCCTCCCTCCCTCCCTCCCTCCTTCCTTCCTTCCTTCCTTCCTTCCTTCCTTCCTTCCTTGCACTGATTCTTCTCCAAGGAGTTGAAGGTGCCATACATGCTTCTTCTCACAACAACCCTGTGTGGTAGGTTAGGCTAAGAGGCCGGGACTGGCCCAAGGCATGAGCTTTATAGCTGAGTGAGAATTCGAACTCTGGTCTCCCAGATCCTAGCCTGACACTTAAGCATGCACCATGCTGCACTGGCTTTCTCACACTAACATCCAGTCCCTGCCAATCATTTTATTCCTCCTTACTCTCAGTGTTGCCTTTGTAGGGTTCAGCAGGGAGGAGGATGGAGACAAATCCATCATTCGTTAGCTCTGCCTATCATTGGTTCTAGCTCTGCCTGTCATTGATTCGGGCTCCTCCTACTGTGGGCCTCACTGCCTTCTGGCCACCTGTCCCAGGGGGCAGCAGTCCCCACTGGGTTTAACCTCATGCCTACAGCAACTGTGACTAGGGATGCATGTTTGCAAACATGCTGGAACATGCCTTAGATGTGTGCCAGAGAGAAGTGAGTGGTCACTAGCATCTCACTCTAGGACTGGGTTCCAGGGGTGCATCTGGAATCTAAGAAACTGTTGTGGGCATCGCAAAATATCCACTTCAGATAATAAAACTAACAGTGATGATTAGGAAGCATTGATTGGCTGGGAACCTGTAGTTAATTATATCAAACAAAGAGCTTGATTATATAATGTATGCACCTCTGAAAAAGTTATAAGACAATGCAGATTATTACATTGGAAGCATCTGTGATATGATTTTTTAAAATCAAGTATTTTGCTTTGTGTTGAAAAGCTCTGTTTGTTGAACTGTTGTATTGTGATTGTTATGCGTGCATTCTTTTTTTTATACATTTTTTATAAGCTATTTACAACTCCTTTGTAATCTTTAAAAACTCTTTGCTAGTTCTTTGCAATACCCATTTCAGAGAATAGAGATTGGCAATGCTCAGAGCCTCTGCGCCATGTTGGGGTCCTCAGTTAAAGCCTGGCATGTACTGCGGCAAACATAGATAGAATTAGGGTTGCCAGGTCAGGAGCATTCTAAACCTGAGACCTGAGGGTGGCCCCTGGTTATATCGCGGGGCAAGCCCTGGAGATGGAAGTCAATTGGGAAAGGGAATCACAGGGCAAGCCCTGGAGATGGAGGTCAATTGGGAAAGGGAATCACAGGGCAAGCCCTGGAGATGGAGGTCAATTGGGAAAGGGAATCACAGGGCAAGCCCTGGAGATGGAGGTCAATTGGGAAAGGGAATCACAGGGCAAGCCCTGGAGATGGAGGTCAATTGGGAAAGGGAATCACAGGGCAAGCCCTGGAGATGGAAGTCAATTGGGAAAGGGAATCACAGGGCAAGCCCTGGAGATGGAGGTCAATTGGGAAAGGGAATCACAGGGCAAGCCCTGGAGATGGAGGTCAATTGGGAAAGGGAATCACAGGGCAAGCCCTGGAGATGGAAGTCAATTGGGAAAGGGAATCACAGGGCAAGCCCTGGAGATGGAGGTCAATTGGGAAAGGGAATCACAGGGCAAGCCCTGGAGATGGAGGTCAATTGGGAAAGGGAATCACAGGGCAAGCCCTGGAGATGGAGGTCAATTGGGAAAGGGAATCACAGGGCAAGCCCTGGAGATGGAAGTCAATTGGGAAAGGGAATCACAGGGCAAGCCCTGGAGATGGAGGTCAATTGGGAGAGGGGATCAAGGGAGGGCAGATCCCACATGCTATACTTTGCAGCCACCTCCTGCAGGCTGAAGTTTGCAAGCTGCACCCCCAATCTTCTTAATATCTATATTTTAAGGGCACTCTCTCCCACCTGGAGATTCAAACCCGCCACCTGCCGCCTGGAGAGGGCCAGACAGACCTGGAGACTTCAGGTCAGACCTGGAGGTCTGGCAACACTACACACACTTGCACTCATGCACAGCGCATAAATCAGGCCTCTAATCCCGAAAGAGGCTTCTTTCTTTTCTAAAGCCTTCCGCGTGGCTTGTTGGGCTCGACTGATTTTTCCGCACACCATGCAAGTGTCAAAACAACAGCGGCCAAAGTAAATTTGGAAAGGGCAAGCTCTGTTTTTCCCCTCAACGAACCTGATAAATTATAGGCTCCAAGGCATCTCTTTTAATTTCCTTTATTACCAGCGAAAATGAGTGGTAGTCTCCCCGAGAGCCAAAAACTCCCCCACCCGAGGCAGGCTAAATCTAATCTGTCACGGAATGGCACAGACACCCTGGAACCCAAAGAGGCTGTGATACGAGGCTGATCGCTTAAGCTGAACCAAACAGCTCGAACCGGTGGGATCCTGGGGCAGCAGTGGAGCTAATGTGGTTTTATTTCGCCCTCAGGCTAGGAGGATCAGTTTCTCAACCACTGAGGAACCCAGCCCTCAAAGAAACAGAGCTGAAGCGAGAGAAACTGAGGCAGCTGCATGAATTCTGACACTTTAGTGACTGGTGACTTAAACTGACACGGCCATTACAGGAGAGCAGGTGTGTGGTCCTGGAATTCTGACTGACGGGGACAGATCGCTGCTGTGAAAAATCTCCTCACCCTCCTGGAGATCTGACTGACACCAACCCTGACAGGATGTGATGGCGAGGAACCTGGTCCCCACACGCAATCCTGATGGATCTCGACGGGTGCTACTGTAGGGAATGCACCCTCTTGAGTGACACTTATGGCATGTTGCTCAGAGGGCACTAAGTACCATTCAGTTCTGACAGAAAGGGGGCTACCATGAAGAGATTTGCCCTCGTGCCTCTTTTGTGCCATAGAAGTCAAAGGGGAGTGTGTGATTGGAACTGACTTCGCCTCTTTCTTAATAGCCCTGCCTTGGATTTGTTTGTGAACAAAGAGATGGAACCGACCCACTGGCTTTTGTATATTTGATTGACACAGCTGACACTCAGAACACACAGTGCAAACACAGGTAATGGTGCCATTCAAAGAAGCTGAACGACTGGAGGATTCAAGACAGAGAAAAGGGAGCATGTGCTTCACAACATTGCTTAACCTCTGGAGCTTTCTGCTACTTGAAGTGTTGACGGCCACTCATTAGATGGCTTTGAAGAGGGACCAGACCATGGCAGAGGAGGCTGTCAGTGGCTACAAGGCATGATGGCTACTGTTGATCCCATTGGGGACCAACAATAAGAGAGGGTTTTGGCATTTGTGATCTGTTTGTAGGGTTCCCACAGGCATCTGTTCAGCTCCAAACCACTGTTCTTCAGTCTGGGGTCCCCAGATGTGGGTGGACTACAACTCCCATCATCCTTGACCATTTGGCTAAGCTGGCTGTGGATGATGGGGCTCGTAGTCCACTGACACCTTGGTCACATGAGGTGTTGAGAACGTAAGAAGACCCTGGCTTCTAGATCAGGCCAAAGCCCCATCCAGCCCACCTCTTAGAGATGCCCCTTCTGGGAAGCCCTCCAGCGGAACATGAGCACAACATGAGCAAAACAGCACTCACCCCACTTGGTATTCCTGGCAAGTGGTATTCGGAACCATACCATCTCCAACAATGCAGGTAAAATATAGCTATCATGGCTAAGAGCCACTGATAGCACACTCTCCAAGTGTCCCGATTTTCCAGGGACAATCCAGGAATTACAAAAGCCAGCCCGGTTTCTGATTTGATCCCGGAATGTTCCAGGTTTCTCTGTTTCCTTCCCTCCAGTCTTGGAGAAGAATTAAAAGTGCCGAGGAGATCAGGAATTCCCCCTGTCCTTTTCAGAAACGGGAGCCTTTGCTCTCTCTGTGGGTGGGTGCAAAAACAGAGTCCTGTTCACACTGAAAATAAAATACCTGCACCAAATGAAGGAAATGGCATACACTAGCATACGAAGCCCATCCTATAATTTTGGAGGAAAATGTAACCAATTGACTTCAAATTATTTCATTGCAATGCTTCAGCTGTCAGCCATTTTTTTGTTTATTCCTTTATTGTAAATGGAGCCTTATACTGCCTACTCAGAAGTAAATCCCACTGTATTCCATGGAGCTTACTCCCAGGTAACTGGGTGAATGCTGTGCAGCCTTACACTGCAATCCTAAGCATTTTTACTTGGAAGTAAGTCCACTAAGTTAATCCCTTCCCTCACTTTTTTTTTACAACAATCCTGTGAGGTAGGTTCGGAGGAGAGGTTGTAATTGGCTACAGGTGACCAATGTAGGTATGCAGAAGAACATCCCTATTTTCACTGGAGAAATGTTGGAGAGTATGTGGTACAGTCGTACCTTGGATCCCGAACGCCTTGGCTCCCGAACAAATCAGCTCCTTAACGATCGAAACCCGGAAGTGAGTGTTCTGGTTTTTGAACGATTTTCGGAATCTGAACGTCCGGTGTGGCTTCTGCAGCTTCTGGCTGGCTGCAGGAGCTTCCTGCAGCAGCTTCCTGCAGCCAATCATAAGCTGTGCTTGGTTTTGGAAGTCAAATGGACTTCCGGAACGGATTCCGTATGACTTCCAAGGTACGACTGTAGTCTCATTTCTTTCATTTATGACTCACTTCCCAGGAAACATCCTGAATCCGTTAACAATGAAGCACACTGAACACATCAATAAAAGCATCAACTATAAAAATGTATATAAAAACAAGCTCAAATTCAATGCCAACTTTGATAAGAATCTCCACTTAATATGTCTAATCCTCTGTGGGCTGTCTAACGGAAAGAGGAAACCTAGAAATAGATCTGGATATAGAAAGAAGGTGGAAATAAGAACTGACTAAGAGTGCCATTTTTTATACAGGAAGAAGAAGAAGAAGAAGAAGAAGAAGAAGAAGAAGAAGAAGAAGAAGAAGAAGAAGAAGAAGAAGAAGAAGACATCACCTTGCCGACAAAGGTCCGTATAGTTAAAGCTATGGTTTTCCCAGTAGTGATGTATGGAAGTGAGAGCTGGACCATAAAGAAGGCTGATCGCCGAAGAATTGATGCTTTTGAATTCTGGTGCTGGAGGAGACTCTTGAGAGTCCCATGGACTGCAAGGAGATCAAACCGGTCCATTCTGAAGGAAATCAGCCCTGAGTGCTCACTGGAAGGACAGATCCTGAAGCTGAGGCTCCAATACTTTGGCCACCTCATGAGAAGAGAAGACTCCCTGGAAAAGACCCTGATGTTGGGAAAGATGGAGGGCACAAGGAGAAGGGGACAACAACAACAACAACAAAGAGCGCCATTGCATCAAACCAAAGAACAGAAGATGTGCCTTCTGTATCAGGCCAGTGGCCCATTTATTCCAGCATCCTGTTCTCACAGTGGCCAACCAGGTGCCTCTTTTGGGAAACCTGCAAACAGGACCACCCTTGTACGTCCCAGCAGATGGCCTTCAGAAGCATTACAGAGCATGGAAGCAGAACATCGCCATCATGGCTAATAGCCATTGATAGCATTATCCTCCCTGACTTTGCTCATACCTTTTTTAAAAAACCATCCAAGTTGGTGGCCATCCCAACATATAATCATAGTTGGAAGGGACCCCGAGGGCCATCTAGTTCAACCCCCTACAATGCAGGAATCTCAAGTCAAGCATCTGTGACAGATGGCCATCCAACTTCTCATCCGAGTCCATTCCGCTTTCGAACAGCTGCCAGAAAGTTCTTTGTGATGCTTCGTCAGACTCTCCTGTCTTGTAACTTGAATCCACTGGTCTGGGTCCTGCCCTAGAGAGCTGGGGGAAACAAGCTTGTGCCATCTTCCACATGACAGCCCATCAGATATTTTAAGATGGCTACCATATCTTCTCTCAATCTCCTGTTCTCCAGGTTAAACATACCCAGCTCTTTCAACCATCCCTGATAAGGCTTGGTTTCCAGAGCCTTGACCGTTTTGGTTGCCCTCCTCTACACATGTTACAGCTTGTCAACATCCTTCTTCAATTGTGGTGCCCAGAACTGGAGACAAGACTCCATATGTGGTCTGACCAAGCAAAACATCTTGTGGTAGCAGATTCCATAGGTAAACTATGTAAAGGTAAAAGACTCCTAGATGGTTAAGTCCAGTCGAAGGTGACACCATGGGGTTGTGGTGCTCATCTCGCTTTCAGTCCAAGGGAGCCAGTGTTTGTCCACAGAGAGCTTTTCGGGTCATGTGGCCAGCAGGACTAAATCGCTTCTGGCACAACAGAAACCAGAGAACACAAAAACACCACTTATCTTCCCACCACAGTGGTACCTATTTATCTACTTGCACTGGCATGCTTTCGAACTGCTAGGTAGGCAGGAGCTGGGACAGAGCAATGGGAGTTCACCCCATCACGGGGATTCGAACTGCTGATCTACTGATGGGCAAGCCCAAGAGGCTCAGTGGTGTAGACCACAGCGCCACTCACATCCGGTGAACTATGTGCTGAGTGAAGAAGTACTGAAGAAGAACGTAAGAAGAGCCTGTAGCTAGATCAGGCCAATGGCCTATCTAGTCCAGCCCCCTGTTCTCTCAGTGGCCGACCTGATGCCTCTGGGAAGCCCCACAAACATCTCATGAATGATACAATGCTCTCCTACTTGTACCGTCAGCAATCAGTATTCAGAGGCAGACTGCCGTACACAGCAGAGGTAGTGCATAGCCATCATGGCTTGCAGTGACTGATAGCCTGATCATCAATGTGTCTAAACCCCCTTCTAAAGCCATACAAGTTGAAGGCCATGACTACATCTTCTAGGAGCAGATTCCATAGCATAACTTAGCACTCTATTAAGAAGTCCCTTTCATCTGTCTTGAATTTCCCATCATTCGGCTTCAGTCAATGGCCCCTGGTTCTAGTATTCATTGATAGCCGGTGTGGTATATTGGTTGGAGTGTCGGACGAGGACCTGGGAGTGACCAGGGTTCAAATCCTCACTTGGCCATGAAGCCAACATGACCTTGCAAGCCAGCCATTGCCTCTCAGCCTAACCTACCTCACAGGGTTGTCATGCGGATTAAATGAGGAAGAAGAGAACCATGTACAGAACCTCAAACTCCTTGGAGAAAATGGTGGGATATCAAGGAAACAAGCAAACAAACAAGAGGGAGGGAGGGAGAAGGGGGGAAAACATGACTCCATCCACTTTCTGCACAAGAAAGGTCAGGCTCCAGCCGAGAATTAAGTGGGCGTAAGCTTGCTCAAACCAACGGGTTTGGAAGTGCCTTGGATCGTGGCCCAAGTGTGAATGAGGGAGAGAGGAGGCAGAACTGCGGTGAAAGGAGGAATAAAAAGGGAAATCAATTTTGTAGCGAATGTATTATGCAGGAGTGCCATGCCTTTTGCCTTCTGGCATGGCTTAATATCCATAAATCAAAGAGGAAGGAACTCTTTTTAATGTAGGATATGGAGGCCGGTCCTTAGAAAATTGCTCAAGGAGTATTAATAAGGAGAACAAGCTCGGAACGGCTCCAAATGAATTGGCTCCGGACACCAGGGGATTCTGTGAATGTTCCATTGTAAGCTAAAATACCCTTTGATTGCAAGGAAATTTACAGGGTAGGATGGATTTAATCCCAGGGAACCCAGGACTGAGAGACAAAGATCCTAGCCGAGGCTGGCTTCTGAACTTGTGAGTATGAATCCTCCTACTTCTCTGTAGACCCAAAGTCCTCTTGGCCTCATAACCAACTCCCTGCCTGCTTCTTATGCTTTGATCACCCTCCCTGAACATCTAAGTAGCACCACCTCAATCTCTCTCCCTCCCTTCAAAGCTTCTTTAAAAAATTCATCCAAAGTGTAAGCACCCACTACAAAATGTTGCAGTGGGGAGTGCTTCTGGTCAGTTTTCCTGCCAGCCAGCCAGCCAGCCATTCCCTTTTTCAAGATACTCCATTCCCTTCCACCTCCCCTTTAATTTTCCATTCTCCCACTCACCCACCAACACATGTTCAGAATTCGGTGGCCACTGAGCATGCACAGGCCTCATTGGGCTGTTGGAGTCCCCACTCTTTAAATATTTTTCTACTTCTGCCAGCCTTGAGGTTTGCTCAAATGCACTGAGGTTTGCCCAAACAATTTCCCTCGTTTTTTCCCCTCACGACAATCCTGTGTGGCAGGTTACACTGAGAGAGAATGCCTGTCCCAAGATTGCCCAGTGAGGTAGGAATTTGAACCCAGTTCTCACAGGTTCTAGCCTAACAGCTCCACCATGCTGGGAGGTAGGTGCCCTCTGAGCCTGGCATTTTCCCAAGCCTGGTCCACCCCCCGTCTCCCCTGAGTTGCCTTCCTCTAAGTCCACCCCTGCTCATGTTTCCCCATGCTGATATTTTGATCGTGTGCTGATTTATTTGAGTTTGATTGATTAATCAGTTAAACAGATGATTAATCAACCGCAGGACCATTAATCACCAATTGACAGCGCTATTATAATTCTTTGTGGCTGCTATAGAAAAATGAAATATTTAAGATCGAATTATGCCAAAACGGCTTTTCAGTCCACTTCACTTTGAGAGTAGCTTAATGGGTAGAGTTTTCGTTCTAAAGTTTCTGGTTTTGCTTTTTGAAAATGTCAGAGATTTAATAATGTTGTCAGCCCTGGTTGGAGGATGTTCTGAAGTTTGTCAGGGCCTCAGATGCTCCTTCCACTCCTCCCAGCTGCACAGGGATGTAATTTTACATCACCGGGCTTCATCCATTAAAATCCTCGTGCATATTCAAGGAGCCAGAGCAGGCCTCTTTGCAGCTGTCAGACTGGGTGCAGACGTGCTTCGGACCCCCTCCTCCCCAAATAAAAGCAACTTGAAAACAACCCTTATTGGAAGCAGCCATTTAAAAACAACTTAGACCTTTGGGATCCCGTAAACATGGATTAGCTGGAAGGCTTCCAACAACCTCCCTCCCGCTTCCCTGTTCTTTTCGTTTTCCCCAATATTTCAAGCTGAAATTTGAACTAGAGGATATTTCTGCACAGCTCTGTAGATTTACAAGAGAATTTCAACGAGTTCTGTGTTTTAGATCAAAGTAGCCAAGCCGGAGGCTGGCAAAAGGAGGACACAGATGGAAGGTGGCTTGATGGCTAATAGGCTGAGTGGAATTAATAAGAAAGTCCTGGGTTCAAATTTCAAGCTCCATAGGCAAGGTGCAGTTCTCAGGGCCTCAGTTTCCCCAATCTGTGATATGGGAATAAAAAGACGACTGACCGACCTTGCATGGATTAGAAGATGATGCATAGGACAAGCTCTGAGTCCAGATATTTCAGGGTCACCACCCTTTACAGTTTCTGGAAGATGACAGTCCCCTCACCCCTCATTCCAGAGAAATATAATTCAATGGGTTTCTTCCAAGGAAGGCACTGAATTGCACAAAGCATTTAAAGCAGGGGTCAGCAAACTTTTTCAACAGGGGGCCAGTCCACTGTCTCTCAGACCTTGTGGGGGGCTGGACTATATATTTTTTTTGGGGGGGATGAACAAATTCCTATGCCCCACAAATAACCCAGAGATGCATTTTAAATAAAAGGACACATTCTACTCATGTAAAAACACGCTGATTCCCGACTGTCCGCGGGCTGGATTTAGGTAGCAATTGGGCCGGATCCGGCCCCCGGGCCTTAGTTTGCCTACGCATGATTTAAAGCTTGGCCACAGTACATTATGCATTGGATATTTCAAGATTGGATTACTGCAATGCACTATTTGTGGGGCTTCCCTTGATCTGGAAGCTGCAGTTAGTGCAGGATGCTGCAGCACAATTGCTGACAGCCATGAGGCCTTCTCAGCAGATTTGCACTGATTGCTGATATGCTACTGAGCGCAGTTCAAGGCGTCACTATTTGTATATAAAGCAATGAGCAAGCAGACCACTTTACCTACGAGATTGCCTTGCCCCAGATCCGCCCACTCGACTTCTGTGATCTGTAGAACTGGCATTGATACAGGGGCCACAAAATACCCATGCTGCATTTCTAAGAACTGAATATTTTAGTGTGGCCGCAAATACACTTTGGAACTCCCTGCCTATTGAGTTCAAACAGGTGCCTTCACTGTACTCTTTTTCCGGCACCTGCTAAAAACATTTTTGTTTCGACAAGCCAACCCAGGTATCTAGAATGTTGATGTGATTTCACAGAACCACAGAATTGTAGCTGGAAGGGACCCCGAGGGTCATCCAGTCCAACCCCCTAGGCGTGCCATACGCCAGGAAAATCCCGGACATGTCCTGACATGGTGTCAGAGGGGAATTTCCCTGAACTGGCAAAATGTCAGGGAAAACATAGATGGAAAAAGCAGCAGGGGAAAAAACCCAATTCTGGTGGTTTTCTTTAAAAAAGCGAAACAACTTTGCAGGTGTCAGGAATTTTACTTTTTGAAATATGGCAACCCTATGTAAACCACTTTTAGGGTTTGTAGTTTTGGTGATCAGGAGTGTGCGAATCTTATGAAATATAGAAACTACAGACACACTTAAAAATAATAATAATAGCCATCACGGTTTTGTAACCAGGCTGCTCCAGTGCCTTTGGGGCCGTGAGTTGTGCCTCACCGGGTGGATTTTGAGCAGGCAAGGAGATCAAGCAAACCCAGGGCCAGAGAGGGATTCCTGGCACTTAATGCACAGAGAGGAGGACAAATGACCTCCCTGCCCCTTCCCTTGCGAAAGTCTGAAATAATGAAATTATATGCCTTAACCTCAGCGCCAGGCCAAGAGGCAAGAGATTCGCAGCACCAAGAGCTGGAAGGAAACAGATCCAACAATATTCTCCACTCAGATAGTTAATATCTTATCTTCCCTGCTTGTTACAGACCAGAATCCGATGTAACTGTCACAGGGAGAGCACAATTTATTCTGCCTTTCCTTCGGAGCGTGTGTTATCGCCCCATGCTGATAGTTGACAGGCAATAGGAAATGGGCTTTCTCTCTCCCCCCCATCCCTCTGCTTTGTGCAGCGAGATGGAAGTTGGCTAGCTGTGGCTCAAGGTCTAGATGTGAAGGTTGTTGTCAGATGGGGAATGGAGGCCTGGGCTCCGCAGGGGTGAAAGGAGGCTTTGAGGGAACAATCCCTTCTTCTCCGCTCTCCTTAGGTGCTCTCAGACATTATCAACTGCGAAGTATTAAGCCTTGATTAACATCCGTCCAGAAGAGCAGTTTTGAAACTCACCCCCACCCCCCGGCAATAGCAGCTCACCTTGGAACTTAAAAAATAATAATAATTCTGTAAAATGCTAAAGAAGCTCAGGTAAAGGTAAAGGTAAAGGTACCCCTGCCCGTACGGGCCAGTCTTGACAGACTCTGGGGTTGTGCGCCCATCTCACTTAAGAGGCCAGAGGCCAGCGCTGTCCGGAGACACTTCTGGGTCACGTGGCCAGCGTGACATCGCTGCTCTGGCGAGCCAGAGCCGCACACGGAAACGCCGTTTCGCTTCCCGCTGGTAAGCGGTCCCTATTTATCTACTTGCACCCGGAGGTGCTTTCGAACTGCTAGGTTGGCAGGCACTGGGACCGAGCAGCGGGAGCGCACCCCGCCGCAGGGATTCGAACCGCCGACATTTCGATCGGCAAGTCCTAGGCGCTGAGGCTTTAACCCACAGCGCCACCTGCGCTCAAGACTGATGCAAAAGCTCAAGACTGGTGCAAAAGATTATTTAGTTGTTGCTTTTCCATCCCACAGAGCTCAAGCTCCCCATTCCTCACAACAATCCTGCGAGGTAGGTTGGGCTGACAGGCAGTGACTGGTCACCCTCTTTTGGTGATCCATTTTCAGGTGGCAAAACTAAGAGGGGGGAGTATTGGAGTGATTTGGGGAAGCAGGGGGGAAATGGGGGTGACCATTCTACCAAAGATCTTCAGAAGGTATACATTGTGCCCCCCCCTTATCAGCACAACAACCCTGTGGTCAGGTGCAGAGAGGCTTGCTGGTGCAACAGGGTAATAATAATAATAATAATAATAATAATAATAATAATAATAATAGATTATTTCGGGGGGCCACTAGGGGGCGCATCGGAAGATGGCTGCCAATAACATTTCTCCGACCCACACGAGGTAATTTGGAGGCTATGATGGGAGTAATTAGCCTCCCTACCCCCCCCCAGGATGGTGGGGGGGGGCTGCCTTGCCTGCTGTGCCCTATACCACCCCCGAATTTGTGGGGATGGGGGCACTAGGCACAAAGCCCTCCTGTGGGATTCCGGTGCTCCTGGACGCCGTCCCTGATCCGCGCCACTAGCTGCAAGAACTTCAAAAGAAACAATTTGGATGAAGGAATGCACATATCTCAAGGAAGAAGGGGGAGTAAAGACTGTTAACAGAAGATATCTCTGATAAAATAAGACGAGCCGGAGGAACAAGAGAAATCATGAGAAGATACGCCAAGACTCGGTATGGCAAATGACTGATGGGGGAGGGGAAAAAAAAAACTTTCCTTTCTTTCCTTATGTGATTAAACAAGAATCCCCTCCCCTCACGAGTCAGAAATGTCGTTTTAAGGACTTAAGCTGTGGATTTAAGGCTGTGTGGAGATAAACTTTCGAACCAAAGCATGTTTTAAGAAGAGCGTGGAATGTATAAGAGCTTTGGAATGACGCAGTTAAAAATGCCGTCACCATATTGGGAAGTTCTGTCGGAGGACTTAAGTCTGAGAGGAGAAATAGAGAAATAGAGCTGTTTTTATATTGTGGGTGAAACTCCTCAGTGGGACTTAAGAACAACAGTTTTGCGAGATTAATGATGGAAAGAGCGATGTTATCTATGAAGGCGATGATATATGGAAACCATCTCGATTTGCGGATTGGAAGAACAGAAAAATTCACACAGGATTATTATTGGTGTTTATCGGCTTAAGGAGACTATCAGAAGAGATCATAAAGAAAAAAGAGAAAATATATGAACAAGATGTGATGTGGAAACAGCAAGATAAGACTGGATAGAATTATGAACTCTGTTTGGATTGATTTGGACTGATTTGGACATTAACGCAGTAGCAAGAAGATGATCAGAATCCCCCTTCGGATCTTGAAATATGGGTCCCCCCAACAAAATTTAAATTTCGGCTTTGTAATTCAGAATTTATGTGATGTGATTTAATTTGATTTGATTGGCCGGTTAATAAAAATTATTTTAAAAATAATAATAATAATTAATTATTTCCCCATCTGGCTGGGTTTCCCCAGCCACTCTGGGCGGCTTCCAACAAAATATTAAAATACAATAGTCTGTTAAACATTAAAAGCTTCCCTAAACAGGGCTGCCTTCAGATGTCTTCTAAAAGTCGTTTAGGGTGTGTCGTTTTAGCAGGTGAAACTGAATTTTCGTAAACTGCTTTGTGATTGGTCAGCATTTATCTTGGTAAGTCTATGTTTGTACATAAACTGCTTTTGGAAAACCAAATAATTTTAATTTTACCTTCTGAAAATGTCAGGTAATATCATATCACATCATATCATATCATATCATATCATATCATATCATATCATATCATATCATATCATATCATATCATCATATCATATCATCATATCATATCATATCATATCATATCATAATATCACCCCAAGTAACTTGGCAACCATTTCCCACGATTTCTGTGCCATTTTACACACACTTTATTCACCAAGCAAAACTAAATTATATTAATTTAACCAATATTAAATCTTTTGAATTCCCATGTCGTTTTACAACTTTTAACCATCAACCCTCCATCCCAGGGAACTCTGGGAAATGTGGCTCTGTGAGGGGAATAGAGGTCTCTGCACAACTCTGCACAACCTTAACAAGCTACACTTCCCAGAATTCTTTGGGGCAAGCCGTGGCTGTTTAATGCGGTATCATAGCACTTTAACTCTCTGCTGCGAATGTGGCCTCTGTCTGGTTCCTTTGTACAAAAAGGGCAATGAACCCTGGGATTTTCTTAATCGTATTTAGCTAATTTCTAATAAAATAAGGAGGGGAGTAACGGAGAAGCCAGAAATCTCCCTGACCTCTTCCCTTCAGGATCATCTCCTCTCCAGCTCCCTTTCCATCGTCCTCCTGCCTTGCGCTGCTTTCTGCCAATCACCGCCCGGGTTCTCCGTCTTGCCACTGCCTCTATTCCCTGGGCCGCCTCCCTCCATACACGCTGACCCACTTTAACTGTCAGATTTACAGCCGAGCAGTTCACTGGCGGGGAGAAGATGGATTCGCAGAATAAATTTTACAGAGCAAGGGGAGCCAGCCGTAGAGGAATGAGCTGAAACGGTGCGCACTTGTGTCTGAGAGAGAGAGGCACATATGCACACACACACACAGAGAGAAGGAGCATGACATCAGAAGAGAACAAGGAAGCAATAGAGGCTGGGAGACGAAGGGGACATGCAGCTGTCGAGATGCACGGGTAATGGGCAAAAGAGACAAGGAAAGCAGACTTGGAGAGCATCACTCAGAAAGAAGGAAGGAGGGGAAAATCTTATCTGCGCAGTGATGCCTGCAGCTTCAGGGGAGACAAGCAATTGATGGAGGAATGGGTTTTCTCTTTCGGCGGAAACAGGAAGATACAGTGGTACCTCAGGTTAAGTACTTAATTCGTTCTGGAGGTCCGTATTTAACATGAAACTGTTCTTAACCTGAAGCACCACTTTAGCTAATGGGGCCTCCCGCTGCCGCCGTGCCGCCGGAGCATGATTTCTGTTCTCATCCTGAAGCAAAGTTCTTAACCTGAAGCATTATTTCTGGGTTAGCAGAGTCTGTAACCTGAAGCGTATGTAACCTGAAGCGTATGTAACCCGAGGTACCACTGTAGAAAGTTGGCCCATCTAGCTCAGCAGTGCCAACACTGACTGGCAGCAGCTCTCCAGGGTTTCAGACAAGGGTTTTCCCCAGCCCTAACACAGAAAAAGCCACTGGGGACTGGACCCTTCTGTCTGCAAAGCAAATCCTCCACCACAAGGGATATCGGAAGGCATCCATTTCCATTCTAAACCATGTTCATCGCAAGGCGTGCTGCTTCCATTCTGCTGCAGTTTGGCTTCCGACAAAAACCTTATTGGTCCCGCCGTCCACTGTGGCAGAATATTATGCAATCGCTTATGCAATTAATGACACGCTTGCCGGTACATTATTCCACGCCGTTCATTTTGATGCAAAGGACACAGAATGGGGAAATAAAACCATAATCAATTTCGTGTTGTTTGCGGACAGAAAGCAACGGTGAATAATGGTCATAGCATCTGGATTGATTTCCGTTCCAGACATGGGGTGAAGAAGCGAACACGTACAATGTCCACTCCCATTTCTGTTGGAATTCTCCAGTATACCTATCTGCTGCTCACTCCCCTCATGGGTTTTCTGAGCTCTTCGAAGTACGGATATCTCCAGGAAAGTTTGAGAGCCAATATAGTATAATGGTCAGAGCATCAGATCAGGACCTGGGAGACCAGGATTCAAATTCCCACTCAGCCATGGAGCTCACTGGGTAACCATTCACTGTTTCTCGACCTGGCCTACCTCACAGGGTTGTTCTGAGGACAACATGAGGAGCAGGAGAACTATTATGCTACCCTGAGCTCCTTGGAGGAATGGTGGAAGGTAAATACAGTAGTACCTTGGCTCCCGAACGCCGCAAACCTGGAAGTGATTGTTCCGGTTTGCGAACGTTCTTTTGGAACCCAAATGTCTGACGGGGCTTCCTCAGCTTCTGATCAGCTGCAAGAGCTTCCTACAGCTGATCAGAAGCCGTGATTTTGTTTTTGAATGTTTTGGAAGTCGGATGGACTTCCAGAACGGATTCCATTTGACTTTCAAGGTTTGATTGTAAATAAATTGAAATGAGACGAAATATTCAAGCAGATCTACCATGCGTAATTCGCACAGGTTGCAGGATTGAGATTCTCTTGGACCACATTTTGGGTTGTATAGGCAAAACATTTCACTTTCCCTTTTATTGTGGAGTACCTAATCGCTCATCCAAAGTGGATGTGGGTGGGTGTGGATGTTAGGCTGCACAAAAAAGGCTTTTCATCTCATGTTCACATATCAATTGGTCATTGCTCAATCCATGGATCCAAGGTCAAGCTGACGGGGCTTGAGGTCTCTAAGCCAGGGATCAGCAAACTTACCATGCCTCGGGCTGGTGTCTCCACTGCCGATCGTGTGGCGGAGCGCATGCCCATACATGTGTGCACACGCTACTTCCGGTGCACTTCTGGGTCAGAGGAGCACCAGAAATAGCTTGTGCACGGGCCTCCTCCGACCTGGATGTGCACCGGAAATAATGCTTGCGCATGTGCACAAGCAATTTCCGGTGCTCTTCCGACCTGGAAGTGGGCAGCTGCGCAGCGCAGTGCCGGCAAGAACGGGCGGTGGCAGTGGGTGGCGGGGGTCGCCGTGAGCCGGATAAACGAGTCCCTCGGGCCTTATCCGGCCCGTGGGCCTTAGTTTGGGGACCCCTGCTCTAAGCCTTGGGAAGAGGCCAGCCAGCCAACCCTCTCTCCCTGCCCTCTTCATTTCCCTTGGCAAAAAGCACCTGCCGAGTGTTTTGCTATCAACTTCGCCAGAGTTTGCTCCTGTGGTCCAGTCCCGGTAAACAACAACAACATCTCCTGGCCCCAGAAGCAGTCTCTTCTCCACTGGATGGACCCTGTAAGATGTGCCTGGGGAACTTTTATTAGCTCAAGGGCTAGCTGCAATCTCCATAGCTGTCAACGTTTCCCGTTTTTAAAGGGAAATTCCTTTATTCCAAATAGGATTCCTCGCAAGAAAAGGGAAAAGTTGACAGCGATGTGCAATCTCCTATGGGCAACCTTGGTGTGTATGTGTTTGTGTACCTGCCTGTTTGCTTGCCTGCCTGTGGTGGGTGGGGCCAGAGGCAAAAATGGGTGGGGCAATGAATATGACCCCAAGCCTGTGTACATGGATATCATAGAATTGTAGCGTTGGAAGGGACCCTCAGGATCATCTAGTCTACCCCCCTGCAGTGCAGGAATATGCAGCTGTCCCATACGGGGGATTGAGCCTGCAACCTTGGCGTTATCAGCATCACGCTCTACCCAACTGAGCTATCCAGGCAGAGGGCTAAATTCCAGTCACACAAAAGTCAAGAGATTTCTACATGCACACAGCAAAGTCTCCAACCTCCATCCAGGCCAGAAGGAAGCATGATCACAGTTCACAGAGACAGATTTAAGCCCTGAGGCGTGTTCAGAAGGAGGGGAGAGGCGTGGCCTGGGGAGACAATCAGAGAGGGCCAGTGGGAGAGATCTGGAGGGCCGTATTCAGCCTGCAAGCTGGAGTTTCTTCATCCCTGCACAGTAGTGTAAGACAAGTCCAGAGTACTCATAAGCCAGGAATACTTAAGGCAGTGTTCTTCAAACTTGGGTTCCCAGTTGTTCTTGGACTACAATGCCCATCATCCACAGCCAGACGAGCCAGATGTCAGGGATGATGGGTTTTGTAGTCCTACAGCATAAGGGGACCCAGTAGCACTGATTTAAGGGATTCTGCCACCCTAGGTCAATGGGAAATCTAGTGCACCATCCGAATAATAATAATAATAATAATAATAATAATAATAATAATAATAATTTTATTGCAGCTCTCACAGTGGCTAACCAGATACCTGTGAGAAACCCTTAAACAGGATCTGAGCACAAGAGCAACTTTCCCTGATTGTGGTTTCCAGCTACTGATATTCAGGAGCATTGCTGACCCTGCATATGGAGCCATTGATAGCTTCTCTTCCATGAGAATGAAATGCTGTTTCTTAGACATTGGTTTAGATGCTTAGTGCCTGAATGGTGTTCCAGGGAAGCCACACACTGGGGAGAGAATCATAGAATTTTAAAGTTGGAAGGGACCACCAGCGGCGTAGCATGGGTTGTCAGCACCCGGGGCAAGGCAAGTAATTTCACCCCTAACCCGGGGCAAGGCAAGTAATTTGCGCCCCCTAACCCGGGGCAAGGCAAGTAATTTGCGCCCCTAACCCCTAACCTGCCGCTGCTGCCAGCTTCTTCTTGCTGCTGCCTGGGCTGGGGTATTTACGGTAAGGTAGCCACGGTGGCGGCGGCGGGTCCGTGTCAGGTGATCTGAGGCGAGTTGCCGCTGGCGCTGCCGCCCAAACGACGCCGCTTGCCCAGAGGAGGAGAAGGGCAGAGAGGCGAGGAAAATGCAGCATGGCCCAGCAGCTGCAGCAGCAGCAGCAGCGGCGGGGCTGTGAGGAGGGGCTGCCTGGCACGCCCTCCGCGGCCCTGAATCGCGGGGACCGCGGCGAGCGCTGAGAGTCGCTGCCTGCCGGACGCCTTCAGCCCGGACGCGCGCACAGCTCGTCGGTTCCGCGAGACATGGGGCTCTGCTACAGCCTGCGCCCGAGGCTCTTCGGCGACTCCGTAGGCGGTGAACGCCCCCCCCAGATGTTGCGCCCAGTGCGGCCGGCCCCCCTGCACCCCCCATGCTATGCCACTGGGGACCACATGGTTCATCTAGTCCAACCCCCAGCAGTGCCGGGGTCTTTTTGCTCCAGGTGACCCTAAAACCAACACAAGTTGTATGGGATGAACTGGGGTGGGGGGAATCCATCCCGATGACAGATGCCTGGCCTCCCTCGCAGGGCTGTTGTTGTGAGGCCAGGCTCTTTGGAAGAGGAGCAGAACTATGAGTGCAATAAACCCACTTCATCCACGAGCCGCTTTGCAAGTCTGGTCACATCAGCTTCGGCATGCAAATGGGGAATCGCGCTGGCTGAGCCACAGTCAAAAACAAACCGAGGTTCTCAAAGGTGCCAAATATGAAAGAGATGAATGAGATGAGAGGATTTGAGAATGCAAATGCTCGCAGAGTGAAAACACCCCATTAGGATCTATGAACAGAGAGCAGAGGAGACTTTGCCAGTGATCTAATTTGCACAGCAAGTGTACAGCGACACTATATTTAAATCTTAAAGATGAGCAGAGGGTGGTTTTTTCCCCACCCCCACTCCCCTTAATTAAATGGATGTGAATTTAAATGGGTTTTGTTTGTAAGCGGCTAGGATGCAGGTCTCAGCTGCTGGGTCAACGCCTGAGCTAAGGGGTGCAATTGCACCAGAAGCTCCACAACCATCTTACGGAGGAGGAGGGGGGAAGAACGGGCAGGAGAGACCCGCTCAGAACCCGCCACTGTTTGTTTCAACATCAAGTTAAAACAATTTTAATGGCAGGCAGCTTGGGACCCTCCTGCCGCTGCTTAGTCTGCAGCCAGCCCATCAAATAAAGTGCAGATTGAATTATAATAATATAGTAGGAGATCACTTTATTTGATGGGTTGAATCCGGACTAAGTAAGCGACGCTTCCGGAATCAGGGTTGTTGTCCCACCGATTTCATTTTGAACTAAGTGCATCTAATGTAGTCTGGATTTATACCTGTTTATATTTCGCTACCTTGTAGATCAGGGGGTGGGGAATCTCAGCCCGATGGCTGAGTGCAGTGCCGGATTTACATATAAGCTAAACAAGCTATAGCTTAGGGCCCCACTCTCTTGGGGGCCCCAAAAAAATTTAAAGGGGAAAAAATAAGATAAAAAAACAAATAAAATAAAACCTACATACAGTTAGAGCTTAATAATTATTTCACTATTAATACACTTCTTCTTAATTGTATTTCACTATTAATATACACAACACACATGCAAGCAAACTTCTTAATTGTATTTCAGTTCAACAATTACTTTGATAAAATACATATTTTGTTATGTGCTAATGGCTTTCGATACCTGTTAGGTCCATAAATTACCATATAGCATATATTCAACACACAAAAACAGCGACAATTTGTTGTTGACAAAGGACAGCTGGACATAGAAAGGGCCCCATTACCTTCAGTAGCTTAGGGCCACATCAAACCTAAATCCGGCCCTGGCTGAATGCAGCACAAAGGCCATGTTATGTGGCCCTCAAGACCCCACCCCCAGGCCCTCACAACCCTCAAATTTCTACCCCTGGCTGGAATGCCTCCTTGAACTGGAATCATGGCTCTTTCCCTCCTGGAGGGATGTGATAGTGTTCTGGTGCGTGTGGAGAGTCTTCTGGCCTTTGTGCAGCTGAAATATCACCTACTGTAGTCATGCTTAGGGTTGCCAAGTCGACAGCATCCCAGACCCTGAGACTTCAGGGCTCACACCTAAGACTTAGGGGTGGAGCCTGATGATGTAATGGGTGGACCCTGGTGATGTCATTAAGCACGACACGTTAAGCATTATCTGCGGCGGCTGGGAGCATGTCATTCAAATAAAAAACCCACAAAGTCTGTTGCATGTTGCTGGTTGGAAATCAAGATGGAAACCTTCGCTAAAGCGGGAGCTCCCAGGTGCAGTTGATTTGAGGGGACGATTCCTTCTCACATGTTTAGGGAGGCTGGATAGGGAATATCCCACGGAGGACCTTAGTGTCTTCAAACAAAAGCATCTTGGAGGTCCCGGGCCACAGGGAGGTTAGGCTGGCCTCAACCAGAGCCAGGGCTTTTTCAGCTGTGGCTCCAATCTGGTGGAATGCTCTGTCCCAAGAGACTAGGGCCCTGCGGGACTTGACATCTTTCTGCAAGGCCTGCAAGACAGAGCTGTTCCGCCAGGCCTTTGGCCAAGGCACAGCCTGACCCCCTCCTTTGGCAATCCTCACAGAACTCTAGCCCAATGGTTGCCATTAATCTGATTTGAATTAATTTTATAATGAAATGATTTTAGAATGTTGTATTTACTTTATTGTTGTTAGCCGCTCTGAGCCCGGCTTTGGCTGGGGAGGGCGGGATATAAATAAAATGTTATTATTGTTATTAATATTCAGGATAGCCTACTGCAGCGGTTGTCAACCTGTGGATTCCCCAGATGTTGTTGGACTACAACTCCCATCATCCCTGAGCTCTGGCCTTGCTAGCTAGGGGTGATGGGAGTTGTAGTTCAACAACATCTTGGGACCCACAGGTTGAAAAAGGCTGGCCTGCTGGCTTCGGAAGGCTTCCAGCGCTCACCACTGGGCAAGCACCTCCTGAGCAGAGGCAGATTTAGGGCTGTGCAACCGGTTCCCACACACTAGGCGCTGAACCGAGGGGGGCGCTGCAACTATGACACACAGTGCATGTGCAGCATGGAAAGCAGGAGGGTGCTAAAATTTGGCTCTGCACAGGGGCGCTGCTGAAATCTGAAAGACCAAAGTCTGCCCCTTTCATGAGAAATCTATTGTACGAAGAGGAGAGCCTAGGCTGGTGGTTTTCAATGAGGACATCCCTGGAGAGTTCGTGCTATAATTTGCAGGCAGTTCCTGCCAGGCTGAAGCTTGCAGGCTGCGTGCGCAGTCTCTTCAGTAAAATCTGTTGTATTAGAGGCACTCTCGCCCACCTGGAGATTTAAGCTCTCCCTCTGCCCCCCTGGAGGAGGTCAGGCAAACCCAGGGACTTCAGCCCTGGAGGTCTGCCAATCCTAGCCTGATGCACAAACTGCAGCTTCCAGGCCAGCCACAAGGAAAGATGGACACAGAGGGCCCTGCATCGATCCTACTTTGGCGTTGCCAACGGCGGTGGTCAAGCCGTGCGCTTTTGCGAACCTTCGCAAAATTCATCTGTTGGGATTCCCACGTTGAACACTTTGGGGATATTGGCTGCAACAGGGTTGCTCTCCCTAGTGAGGTGTAAGGGAGTGTTTGCTGGTAGGTGGCAGGATTAAAGTGTTATTCCTTGTAAGCTGTAATCTAAAAGAGCTCACTCTGACTCTCTCGGGCAACCCAGGGTCAGGTGGCTGAGGATCGTGGGAGGAGAATCAGGTCACTAGATATTATGAGGCAGGAGCAAAGGAGTGCTGTTCCTGCCAGAGAGCAGAGGAGTTAGCAGCTAAATTGCAGAAAATGTGCAAATGTTTGCGAGTGTGTGTGTGTGTGTGTTCATTTTCTCTAATTAATTTCAAGACTGCCCTCCTTAATGAATGGTAGCAGGGCAGCTGACTCACAGAAAACCGATATGAAATGTACAATGCTCCTAACACTTCTGTGCTTTTTTCCCTGATTCACGTTTGACTGACAGACTCTTGGTAGAGAAAACTGTTATTTTCATAAATACGTTGGAGGGTGAGATGCACTTTGTTTTGAAGCGCTTCCGCTCGGATTGTGATTCTCCCACCTGGAAGACTGAGCGGAAACAAGGCAACAAAAACCCCTTTGTTGAAATGCGGCTCTTATCTCGGGGAAAATGCTAAACAAATTAAAACCCTGCACCCCGGCAATTTTATTTGAGAGCCACCAAAAACAAAAAGAGGATTTCTGACCCCAGCCGAAATCACGTTCATTTGCATAATTTATCCAGTTTGCATAATTTATTCTCCATTTTATTTTACAAGTTGCATAATTTATGATCAGTGGCGTAGCGGTAAATTCCCTTTCCCCCTCTCCTCTCCCACGCAATCGGCTGCGATGTGCTCTAGGTGCCTTCCACAGACTTCTCTCTTAGGCATCTCTCTCCTGTTAATTTCTAGATTGTATTGATCAGGAGTGTTTTGATTTCGGAATTTTTATTCACACTCCGCATTTTCATTTTATTTGCATCCCAGCCTTGTGATTTTATGGCTCTTCCCTTTGCAAAACCACTTACAGATCACCCATAGTCCATAGGCAGATTCAATAAATGTTGAAGCCCCCTAATTTTGAAGTCAGCAAGAGTCCTCTGATTTTTTAGGAACAGCATGACAGCAATCCTATGCAAAGCCATCTGGGAATAAAGCCCTATTTGATGCCAGAGATGATTGCTTCTGACTGCATTAGGTAAAACACATTGAGCTTTAACAAAGATCTTCGGCTGGCTGAAACCTTGAGCTTTTAATCAGAAATGCAAACAATACTGCAAAGAAATGTTGCAGTTTAAATTCCTAGTGTGAACAAGGAAGCCCATCAAAGGAAACCGAGAGTTCGTCCATACTTCTGCTTGGCCTCTGCCTAGAAATTTAATTTAATTAATCATGATTATAATAGAAAGTATGGGTATAGTGCTTTTTAGGCATGGGTCCGAGTGGTTTTTCATTTGTCCTGCCACTTTCCCCAAGAAAACTTGTTTATTGCTGAATCGGAACAAACATCAATCCGTAGGAACATCGATGGATGTTTGATCTGATTCAGCAGTAAAGAGCGGGTTTTCCTGGGGGGGAAGTGGCAAGTGTGGGGTGTGATATGTAAGTAGCACTCAAGTACAACATTCCTTTTTTTATTAAATATTAATGGGGTTTTATAACAAATAAAGATGCAAATCTCATTCATCAAGATATATACAAATGTTCTGCCTCTCGTCCTTCGGACTTCCCTCAACTCCCCCTCTACTGAGTTATTTGGTTTTGTTTATTGTATCCTGCTTTGTATCAAAGTAAATTCCTTTATCATTCTCTAAAATGTCTGTTACTCAAGTACAACGTTCCTTGTTTTCCTAGTGTGGACATGTGGGGGAATGTTTGGTCCAGCCAGTCAAAAACTTCCTGTTTCTTCCTGGGCTGGGACATACTTCCTTTGCATGTGACTAGAGGTGGGCGTGACCTTACCTGTCCAGGTAACAAAAGGGACAAGGCACGCAGCCCTCTCTCTCTTTTTGACTTCCTTCGCCATTGGAGCAGCTTTTAGCTAGAGATGCTCTGTTGACTTCCATCCAACAGAGGACACTGGGATTATCCCCATATGGGATAGCTCCACATGTATATATTTTGTAACTAAGTCTGCCTTCAGGGATCCATCTGTGAACTGATGTGAGTAAACTACTTTTATATACTTTACACAAGATTGTGGTGTACTTATTCTTTTAAGAGGGATATAAGTGAACTTACCAGGAACCCGATAGTGAGAGGCTTACACAAGCCTGCAACCAGCTACCCGCTGTGTGTTTAAAAGGGGAATGTGAAACTCTGCTAAGTAAAGGCACTTGCTAGCGCAAGTTAGGAAGGATATTAATAAACAATATATCCTCTCCTGCCTCCCTGAACATTCCCACAGCAAGAGAAGCGGAAATGTGGAAGAGTGCTGAAAGGTCAGGAGTTGAACCCGGGATTTTACTCACAGACTACCTGGGCTTCATTCAGTACTGAGCTGTTGCCAGGGCTGATCTGCAAGAGACAAGTCAAGGAGTCTGAGCTGAGACAAGCCCACCAAAGACTGGGAGGTTGTTGCTGCTCAACAAAGTCCCAGCCTTTCACAGCTGTGGACCTCCAAAGAAGCTGAATGCTAGCAGATTCAGGGCACACTAAGTGCATCTTCACACAGTGCATAGTTGAACTACGGAACTCCTTGCCACAGGGGGCAGTCGTGGCCACCAACTTGCCATTTAAAGAGGCTTACACAGATTCCTGGAGGAAATGGCTAATCAGCAACTCCCAGGCATGGCGGCTATGGATGCCACTGGATGGGAACTGGTAGGGAGAGTTGCTGTTGATCTCAGGTCCTGCATATGGGCTTCCCACAGGCATCTTGCCCACAGGCAAGAACAGGATGGGCCACTGGCCTGATCCAACAGGGCTCGTCTTACATTGTTTCTGTCCAGGAGGGCCCAGTGGTCAGCCAAGGTGGGCAAGGCCAGACCAGAGCATGGGAACGCATCACTGCCAGGAAGGTGCCCAACTGAGTTTCAGGGAGCTCATCGCTCAGGGCAGCTGCACAAAGACGTTTCCCTGCTCTAACCCCCGGCAGCTCTGACCATGATGGTCCTTCTCCTCTGCCAGGCCTGCTGCCCTTACTAAGCCTCCAAGCAAGCTGATATCTGCCTTCCCATTAGTTCTCTTGGAAACATACCCAGTTATTTAAACAAGCAAAGAAAATACTGCACATCATAACAGCATAACCACAGCTGTTGTGTTACTGAGTGACTGTTTTGCAACCCTGCACTGGCTACATTCACAGCTGGACTTGGGGAGGGTAGTTTAGAGACTCGCTTCCTCTGTCTCTGTGAATGCTTTGAAAGGGATAACAGTCTAAGAACCCTGCAGGAATTGTTTGCTAATTAGCTAACTTCGCTCCCCCGGTTCTGTTTATTTTTAGTCTCAAGTGCATTTCTGGGCAGGTCAGAGGCACTTCCATTGTTCCAGAAAAGCAGCAAAAGAGAAACTTCTGGCTTACAATTTGCATTCTGGGCCCAAAATATGTGAATACTTTTTATAGGGAGATGCATGTTTGCTTGGCGTCAGGTGTGAACCAGAGATTTTTGGGTGTCAGCAAGGCTGGAAAACCCAAAGCGCTTGTCCCCTTCCCCATGCACGTCGACCGACTCAATCTTCCCCGACCCTTCAGTGACCTTCAGATGATGTTGGACATCAGCTGCTATCAGTTCCAGCCAGCATGGACCAACGATCAGAACTGATGCAGGTTATGGTCCAAAACATTGACAGAGGATCAAGTTGGGGAAGCCTGTCAATGGATTTGTCTTAGAGCACCTTCAGAAGTTCTTTCTTGGGTGAAACTGCGTGGGAAATTTCAAGGGTTTCCAATGAGACTCTGGGAATTTCTCACTGAGGTTCTGCGTGTCTCTGGCACAGGAAAAAGGGGGAATGGCAGCATGGTTATCGCTTTGTCTTGTTAAGTTTGCATGAAGCCGAGACACAGGCAGGAATTAGGTGCGTCCCAAAGGTGTGTTTTGACACACTGGTGCAACAGGGGAAATACCGTATTTTTTTGCTCTATAAGACTCACTTTTTCCCTCCTAAAAAGTAAGGGGAAAGGTGTGTGCGTCTTATGGAGCGAATGCAGGCTGCACAGCTATCCCAGAAGCCAGAACAGCGAGAGGGATTGCTGCTTTCACTGCGCAGCAATCCCTCTTGCTGTTCTGGCTTCTGAGATTCAGAATATTTTTTTTTTCTTGTTTTCCTCCTCCAAAAACTAGGTGCGTCTTGTGGTCTGGTGCGTCTTATAGAGCGAAAAATATGGTAAATGCATCCTCAACTCTACTCCTTGCTTTGTGCCTCTGCAGAATGCTGGTTCAGAATGGCAGCGAAGAAGCTGCCTTGTCATAAACTGTGAACAGGAAGCACAGATGTCACAAATCCCCTTTTGAAGAGGCACGTCTGCTCTCCATCTTATGCTGGAGTAGCTTTAAATCCAGTGTTGAGTAGAAAGTCATGTCTTCTTGATGTTATGATTAAAAAAAAAAAAATGTTCCGATCTCTTTCGTTATGAATTATTTGCCTGCTGGCTAACTAGCACATTGTTGTTGTTGTTGTTGTTTAGTCGTTTAGTCGTGTCCGACTCTTCGTGACCCCATGGACCAGAGAACGCCAGGCACTCCTGTCCTCCACTGCCCCCCGCAGCTTGGTCAGACTCATGCTGGTAACCTCGAAAACACTATCCAACCATCTCGTCCTCTGTCGCCCCCTTCTCCTTGTGCCCTCCATCTTTCCCAACATCAGGGTCTTCTCCAGGGAGTCTTCTCTTCTCATGAGGTGGCCAAAGTATTGGAGCCTCAGCTTCAGGATCTGTCCTTCCAGTGAGCACTCAGGGCTGATTTCCTTCAGAATGGAGAGGTTTGATCTTCTTGCAGTCCATGGGACTCTCAAGAGTCTCCTCCAGCACCATAATTCAAAAGCATCAATTCTTCGGCGATCAGCCTTCTTTATGGTCCAGCTCTCACTTCCATACATCACTACTGGGAAAACCATAGCTTTAACTATACGGACCTTTGTTGGCAAGGTGATGTCTCTACTTCTCAAGATGCTGTCTAGGCCTGTCATTGCCCTTCTCCCAAGAAGCAGGCGTCTTTTAATTTCGTGGCTGCTGTCACCATCTGCAGTGATCATGGAGCCCAAGAAAGTAAAATCTCTCACTGCCTCCATTTCTTCCCCTTCTATTTGCCAGGAGGTGATGGGACCAGTAGCCATGATCTTCGTTTTTTTGATGTTGAGCTTCAGACCATATTTTGCACTCTCCTCTTTCACCCTCAATAAAAGGTTCTTTAATTCCTCCTCACTTTCTGCCATCAAGGTTGTGTCATCTGCATATCTGAGGTTGTTGATATTTCTTCCGGCAATCTTAATTCCGGCTAGGTATTCATCCAGCCCAGCCTTTCGCATGATGAATTCTGCATATAAGTTAAATAAGCAGGGAGACAAAATGCAGCCTTGTCGTACTCCTTTCCCAATTTTGAACCAGTCAGTTGTTCCATATCCAGTTCTAACTGTAGCTTCTTGTCCCACATAGAGATTTCTCAGGAGATAGATGAGGTGATCAGGCACTCCCATTTCTTTAAGAACTTGCCATAGTTTGCCATGGTCGACACAGTCAAAGGCTTTTGCATAGTCAATGAAGCAGAAGTAAATGTCTTTCTGGAACTCTCTAGCTTTCTCCATAATCCAGCGCATGTTTGCAATTTGGTCTCTGGTTCCTCTGCCTCTTCTAAATCCAGCTTGCACTTCTGGGAGTTCTCGGTCCACATATTGCTTGAGCCTTCCTTGTAGAATTTTAAGCATAACCTTGCTAGCGTGAGAAATTAGTGCAATTGTGCGGTAGTTGGAGCGTTCTTTGGCACTGCCCTTCTTTGGGATTGGGATGTAGACTGATCTTCTCCAATCTTCTGGCCACTGCTGAGTTTTCCAAACTTGCTGGCATATTGAGTGTAGCACCTTAACAGCATCATCTTTTAAAATTTTAAATAGTTCAGCTGGAATACCATCACTTCCACTGGCCTTGTTATTTGCAGTGCTTTCTAAGGCCCATTTGACTTCACTCTCCAGGATGTCTGGCTCAAGGTCAGCAACCACACTACCTGGGGTATATGAGACATCCGTTTCTTTCTGGTATAATTCCTCTGTGTATTCTTGCCACCTCTTCTTGATGTCTTCTGCTTCTGTTAGGTCCTTTCCACTTTTGTCCTTTATTATAGAAATCTTTGTACGAAATGTTCCTTTCATATCTCCAATTTTCTTGAACAGATCTCTGGTTCTTCCCATTCTATTGCTTTCCTCTATTTCTTTGCATTGCTTGTTTAAGAAGGTCTTCTTGTCTTTCCTTGCTATTCTTTGGAAATCTGCATTCAATTTCCTGTATGTTTCACGATCTCCCTTGCATTTTGCTTGCCTTCTCTCCCCCGCTATTTGTAAGGCCTCATTGGACAGCCACTTTGCTTTCTTGCATTTCCTTTTCATTGGGATGGTTTTCGTTGCTGCCTCCTGTATAATGTTACGAGCCTCCATCCATAGTTCTTCAGGCACTCTGTCCACCAAATCTAAATCCTTAAACCTGTTCCTCACTTCCACTGTGTATTCATAAGGGATTTGACTTAGATTGTATCTTACCGGCCCAGTGGTTTTTCCTACTTTCTTCAGTTTAAGCTTGAATTTTGCTATAAGAAGCTGATGATCTGAGCCACAGTCAGCTCCAGGTCTTGTTTTTGCTGACTGTATAGAGCTTCTCCATCTTTGGCTGCAGAGAATATAATCAATCTGATTTCGATGCTGCCCATCTGGTGATGTCCATGTGTAGAGTCGTCTCTTGTGTTGTTGGAAAAGCGTGTTTGTGATGACCAGCTTGTTCTCTTGACAGAACTCTATTAGCCTTTGCCCTGCTTCGTTTTGATCTCCAAGGCCAAACTTGCCAGTTGTTCCTTTTATCTCTTGACTCCCTACTTTAGCATTCCAATCCCCTATAATGAGAAGAACATCCTTCTTTGGTGTCACTTCTATAAGGTGTTGTAAGTCTTCATAGAATTGGTCAATTTCAGTTTCTTCAGCACCAGTAGTTGGTGCATAAACTTGGATTACTGTGATGTTAAAAGGTCTGCCTTGGATTCGTATCGAGATCATTCTATCATTTTTGAGATTGCATCCCAGTACAGCTTTTGCCACTCTTTTGTTGACTATGAGGGCCACTCCATTTCTTTTACGGGTTTCTTGCCCACAGTAGTAGATATGATGGTCATCCGAACTGAATTCACCCATTCCCGTCCATTTTAGTTCACTGGTGCCCAGGATGTCAATATTTATTCTTGCCATCTCATTTTTGACCACCTCCAACTTACCCATGTTCATGGTTCTTACATTTCAGGTTCCTATGCAATATTTTTCTTTACAGCATTGGACTTTCCTTTCGCTTCCAGGCATATCCGCAACTGAGCGTCCTTTCGGCTTTGGCCCAGCCACTTCATCAGCTCTGGATCTACTTGTACTTGCCCTCCGCTCTTCCCCAGTAGCATGTTGGATGCCTTCCGACCTGAGGGGCTCATCTTCCAGCATCATAACTTTTATATGCCTGTTGTAGCACATTAGGTCACATTTAAACCATCCATTTGCATATCGAGGTTGGCTAAAACAGGCATGGTTCCCACCCACCTCCCAGTCCACCTGTGTGGATTTTTCGGCCCACGGCTCATCAGCATCCCTCTGCCATGCAATGAACTCCCTGCCAAACCTGTCTGTGTCACCTGGGGCCCAACCTGAGGCTCTTCTGCCCGCAAACCAAGAACGTTCGCCAGTGAGCCACGGCAACATCAGGGATTCTGGGGCTTCAAATTAAGACGATGGAGATGAGAGGCCAGGACTTAACTCAGTGGGCTATCTGGGACCGCATAATAGGCAATACGATTCAATCCCGGTCATGCCCAGGCCAAATCTGGCTGTTTGGCAAGCCCTCTCTTCTCCCTCAGCCAGAATGCAAATCTCTTCACGTTGCCAAGTTAAATAGGCTGTGTACTGGGCTAATGGTCAGCATGCAACCTTCTGTTTCTCCCCATCTCATGCTAAATAATGACAAGCTGTTCTCATCCAATTACTTCCCCGCTGCATCCAGATGATAGAGGAGCAAAGGTCCACCGAGAGCATCAAGAGTACAGATGCTCTTGACCAGCGTCCAGTTCTGGAGGCAGCAACTCCTCAGTGAAGAAAGGTTGCGGAGCCTGGGACTTTTTAGTTCAGAGGAAGAGGCGCTGCAACAGAAAGTTACCAAATCATGCTTGGCACAGAAGAAGCCCTTCTTTGTCTGTCGTCACTCTAGAAATCTTGGCCGTCCAATGAAGCTGACATTTAGGAGATTCAAGAGGAAGGAATTCTTCATGCAATGCATAAACTATGGAACTCACTGCTGCAGGAAGCAGTCATGGCCACCAACTTGGATGGTGTTATAAGAATTTTAAGGTCTTAGATATGTAATAAATGTTCATAAATGTACCAAGCAAACACGTACATAAATATATAAACCACATGTCTGAAGCAGCACAGGAAAACAGCCATGAAACCATTTTGGCTCCCAAACTGACCAAATGTTTTCTCTGCAAAGTCAAAGGAAAATGGAAAAGCCTCCCCATTGTCTTTTCCTTCACAAATCCTGTCTTAAGGGCACATTTAAGATATGAATAGGGTGTGAGCCTGTGACCTGAGTCAGGAACTAAGTATTTATCATTACAAAAGACTGGCCAGGCTCCCCAGGCAATCCAATCAAGTAAGCATTAACAGGTAACCAGCCAGACAGGAGGTAAACAACACACTCAGGTTTCTGGCAAACCATGCACTCAGATTTCTGTTGTAGACTACCCCTTTCTGTGATGTAGGTATGATGTGTCGGGGGTGGTCTTGAGCTACACCCCTTCTGTGATGTATGTATGATGTTTCTGGGCGGTGGTCTTGGACTCCAGGGCAATTTAAAATGTCTATATAAGGGTGGGCACACCTGGGTCCTCCTCCTCCTTCTCCTGCGTGTGAAGGGGGCACCCAGTTGCAACAGATCAATAAAGATCAGGCTTACTAGCTGCTTTGCTTCTCAATATTCTCTGGTCGGCCTCTGTTATTTTTCTCCGACCGATGGAGAACCTGCAAAGGACTCTACAAGGGCTCTTGTTTCCCCCATAAGGGAATAAGGGCAGATTTTCATTTATTACAATGGCTTTAGAAAAGGACTGGAAAACTTCATGGAGGAGAGAGCTATGCTCAGATCCTGCTTGCTGGTCTCCTGCATGTTGGCCACTGTGAGATCAGGAAGCTGGACAAGATGAGCCATTGGCCTGATCCAGAAGACTCTTCTTATGTCCTTATGGTGGACAGAGGAGCATGACAGAGAAAGGCATGCCCACTTCTCAGAGATAAACATGAGCAAAACAACCTTGTAATTACTGGTCCCTTCTTTCGGGCAAGAGTAGTTCTGTGCATTTGGCCCTGGAGAAGTCTTAGCCCTCTCCTGCTTGAAAGAGATGTTCCTGCTGCAAGAACTGGTCAGAAAGGGACAATAGCCAAGGATGAACCATATTGCATTAAGATCCGCTTTGGATATCATCTGTAGGTGCAGAACCTATGGCTGGCTTTTTCATGCCTTTTTGGAAAACTGAAAGCAGGCACACACCCTGTGCGGATCAGGGCCACAGCTTTGGGTGAGGAAGGGATGACACCTTTCCCCCAGAAGTGCTGTACAAAGCAGCTATTTGCCCTATGGAGGAAATCTTTGCCAAGCTAGCTGAGCAGATTCCACAGCTGACCTGCCTTCTCTTGCAATAACTTGGAAGAAAACTCAGTTTCTTGAGACTGGTTCCACTTTTGGCCATCTCAAACTGAAAGGGACAATCTCTTTGCTGGAGCAAGAGTGAAAATGTAGGTGCACCTCTGACTTCTGTTCACACACTACTTGTCTTGCTGCACTGGCAGAAACCGATCTTGCAAAGCAGACTCGCTTTAGACGTTCCCAGTTGAATAACTGGTGCCTTTTGAAAACATAGCAGGCCATCCAGCTGCCTTGGAGAGCTCTCAGCAAAAAAATCCACTTGGCACAGATAACCAGCTATTTGTGCCCACTACGCTCTGGCCAATCCCATCTTGGGGAGCCAAAACCCCGACAATGCAGTGGCAGAGCAGCTGATGGCCTCTCTGTAAATTGACAAATATTGGTCACACAATTTGATACCCAGAGGCTCTAGATGCAGATGGATTAACTCGCTCCAACCCTCACTCACATTTCCCATGGCAAACAGAATATAGAATTTGGGAATCAGTCATGTAAGCCGGGGGGGGGGAGATAGAATCATAGAATTGTAGAGTTGGAAAGGACCCCCAGGGGTCATCTAGACCAACCCCCCGCAATGTAGGAGCCCCAGCTAAATGCCAGATGGGAGTGGCACAGGGCACAGAAGGGCTGCAGCTCAGTGCCAGAGCATCTGTCTTGCAAGCAGATCCCAGATTTCTCTAGATTTCTTGCAGTGCCCTATGTTCCTATGTAAATCTGCTGCCTGAGATAGACACTTTCATTATAAGAAGAGGGTCAAGTTTCTAGCCCTTATGGATTACGAAGCGATGCTTCAAAACTTATGAGCAATGCCTGGTGGGAAATCTCAGGAGTGTTGCTGAGTGCGATTCCCAGCATCTCGCTTCAGAGCCCCGCGCCTCTACAAAAAGACCTGTAGCAAACAAAACATTAATTTATTGCGCCACGAGCTTCTGTGATTGAAGATGTTCTCGCCTTCGCTTCGCAAGAGCCTCGGCTGCACGCTAATAGTGAAAACGCCGCCATAAATCCTTTTCTTGGCTTTACAACCTCCAGGTTTGGGAATGGGCCAGGAAGATGAAATTCCAGCTGAGCGGTAAAATTCCACCCACCTGCCAGCCTCAACCTCACAGCAGAGACGGCAAAGCGACGCAAAGCTTGCAAACCACAAGCCCCTTGATGCCAAGCGAGGAGGAGGGTCGAACCAAGCCAGTGTGGCCACATAATTCCACCTTTAGGGAACAGGCAGGCTTAAATCTCCTGCTCATTGTCTCAGCCCACCCCTAGTGCTGTTGACCAGCCCACCTTCCACTGCCCAACTATTTAAGCCTTGAGCTGCAACGCACACAGGGAATTTGTGTCTGCACAGCAAATCCATCGCTGTCCATATCTGAGTCATTGCTGCAAAACGGAAAATGGGGGTGGGGTGGGGGAGAGACCCTGTGAAAAGCAGGATTAACACCCCGCCATCAGGGCCGCAGCCACATGCAAGCTTACACAAATCAGTTTTAATTGCCAGAGCAGAGTGGCTATTAGGAGATAAAAAATGTGCAAAGTGGCTTCCTCTTTTGGAGGAAAAGAGTATCACGGAAGGCTTTAATGGGCTCTGTTTCTTAGAGATGTGAGAGAGATGAGAATTTGCTGGCGACCCATCAAGCTGAATGCAGATTACTTGTCGCTGGCAGAAGGCCTGGGCAACTGGGAATTGTTTCTGGCAGATAGCAGGGGCAAAAGTGTCATTGATCCGGGTGGGCCACCAAAGTTAGCTGGTCCAATGTGCTCAGGATATTCTCTCTCTCTCCCTCTCTCTCTCTCTCCCCCCCAATCTCCCCTTTCTCTCTTACTTCCTGTCACCCCTTTTCTCCAGAGCTGGATTAAGACTTTTAGAGGCCCAAAGTACTTAAAAGATGTTGGTGCTCCTGTATATTTTTAATTCAAAATATAAACAATAATAAACCGTAAAAGAACATTATATTTTTCGAGACGAAACAAACCCTGCGGTAAGATGGAAAAAAATGTTTATTTGTTTACACTTCCTGTTTTTTTTTAAAAAATCTCCTCCTTTTTTGAATTGCAATGTCTTTGATTAGATCCTCAGAACTCATCTTACGTGACACATCTGCCTCTATACTTAGTAGAGATAAGGCATTCAGCCTGCCTCGTTCCTTAGTGGTTCTGTGGGGATTTTTTTTAATATACTTCGAATGAGAAAATGAATGCTCAGCTGAGAAATTTGTGATCATTAATGTTAAGAATCCAGCAATGGAAAATTTCTTCGGTGCCTCCCCTTCACTTGATGCCCGAAGCATGGGCTTATTTCGCTTAATGTTTGACCCAGCTCCCCCCCCCCCCACTTCCCCCCCCTCTCTCTCTCCCTATACCCACCCATCCACCCCAGAATTGCCTCTCTCACAAACTGGAGTCAGACTACCCTGGGAAGGAGCTGCCTCTGATAGCTCAGTGTGGAGAGCATGAGACTCTTAATCTCAGGGTTGTGGGTTCGAGCAAAATAATTCCTGCATTCCAGGGGGGTTGGACTAGATGACCCTCATGGCCCCCTTCCAACCCTACAATTCTATGATTCTATGAGCTCAGCCTAAGGCAGCTGCCTTGGTTCCTATTAAACAGCTCTTCATTCAGAATCATGAGGACTAGCTTCTTACTTTATCTATAGGAGAAGGGCCTGCACTCAGCAGAGGAGCCTTGCACGCTGAAGGAACGTGCCAAGTTCAATCCCCGGCCTCTCCAGGTAAGGCTGGCAGAGACCCCGTCTGAAACCCTGCAGAGGTGCTGCCAGTCAGATCAGCAGGAAGGACGAATGGTCCGACTCAGTATGCAACTTCCAATACTCCTAAAGTAGCCTGGAAGGAAAGAGTCCAACTCATTGCCCCACCCACTTCCACCTCTGGCCTGCCCACCATGAGGCCTCCATCATCATCATCATCACCATAATCACCATCATCATTTATTTATATCCCGCCATCTGGCTAGGTTCCCCCAGCCACTCTGGGCGGCTCCCAACAAAATTATTATTATTAATACAGTCATACCTCGGGTTACAAGGGACGCAGGTGGCGCTGTGGGTTAAAGCCTCAGCGCCTAGGACTTGCCGATCGAAAGGTCGGCGGTTCGAATCCCTGCGGCGGGGTGCGCTCCCGCTGCTCGGTCCCAGCGCCTGCCAACCTAGCAGTTCGAAAGCACCTCCGGGTGCAAGTAGATAAATAGGGACCGCTTACCAGCGGGAAGGTAAACGGCGTTTCCGTGTGCGGCTCTGGCTCGCCAGAGCAGCGATGTCACGCTGGCCACGTGACCCGGAAGTGTCTCCGGACAGCGCTGGCCCCTGGCCTCTTAAGTGAGATGGGCGCACAACCCCAGAGTCTGTCAAGACTGGCCCGTACAGGCAGGGGTACCTTTACCTTTACCTTTACCTCGGGTTACAGACACTTCAGGTTTCGTTTTTTTGGGTTACAGACCGCTGAAACACAGAAGTACTGAAACAGGTTAGTTCCGGGTTTTGGCAGCCACGCATGCACGGAAGTGCTAAATCACGTTTTGCGCATGCGCAGAAGCGCCGAATCGCAACCTGTGCGTGCGCAGACGCACTGCTGCGGGTTGCGAACGTGCATACCTCACGGATCACGTTTGCAAACCAAGCGTCCACTGTAATAATAAAGCAATCAAACATTAAAAACTTCCCTAAACAGAGCTGCCTTCAGATGTCTTCTCAATGTGAGATAGTTGTTTATTTCTTTCACATCTGATGGGAGGGCGTTCCACAGGGCGGGCGCCACCACCGAGAAGACCCTCTGCCTGGTTCCCTGTAATCTCACTTCTCGCAGTGAGGGAACCACCAGAAGGCCCTCAGAGCTGGACCTCAGTGTCTGGGCTGAACAATGGGGGTGGAGACGCTCCTTCAGGTATACTGGACCGAGGCTGTTTAGGGTTTTAAAGGACAGCAGCAACACTTTGAATTGTGCTCGGAAACGTACTGGGAAGCTCCTCCAGCTCAGTCAATAGAGCACGAGCCCCACATTGGGCAAATATTCTTGCATTGCAGGGGGTTGGTCTAGATGGCCCTTGTGGTCCCTTACAATTCAACAATTCTGATTCTACGAATTGTGGCCCCTAGGAAGGTCCAGCGATGCTGAGTGCAGTTCCTGCACCTCCCTTGCCTGTGCTTTCCAAGACAGCTCGAAAGCAACCAGCCCAAAAGCCAGGATGGATGGAGCAAGCTGCCCTCCTTCTGACCCAGGAATCCTCTGTTCCCTTCCTCTGCTTCACTGTAGACAAGCAACGAAGGCTCCGCAAAGAGACATGGCACAGCCGTCAACCAAAGCCGTTTCCCGCCACAAGCCTTTGTGCAGCAGGGCCTGGTTCGCATCCCTCACTCCTCATTTGGCTGGCACTCCTGAGATGCGCGGAGGAGAGCAGGCCTGGCTGAGAGACGTCAAGAGGATGCTGTCGTCCCAATGATGCGTGCCACCTCTGCTGCATCCGCGACGGACGCTATCGAACCTGACACGGGCGACACGGCTTTCAGGGAGGAAGCGCAGGAGAGTTGGCGGGGGAAAGTGTCAGGATGTCATCCCTCTGTCACCCCCTGACACTGTCTCCCCTCCCTGCTCCACCGCTCTCTGCTTCCCCCCTCATTACAAGCCCCTCTCCTTGCAGAGCCAGTCAAGACCTGCACCGTGCTCATTCTCCCCATACAAGAGTAATAGAGGGCCATCCTGACGGCAGCCGTACTGCAGCCATTACTGACAATGGAGGATTAATGAGGCGTGTGCCCCCAACCTGCCGCTCTGAGTTTGGCTCTCCTCGCTGAGCATGCCCTGCCGGGGGCTTGCTCTTTAGTAATGGGGGCCCAGGGAGGCACAGAAGTGTTGCCTGCCGGCCTGATCTGATGGGCCTTCTTCCCTCTTTGCAAACAGCAGCGACTCAGAGCAAGCTGGGCTGTTGTGAAATTACACATATACCAAGAAAAAAGCACACCAAGAACTCAGGCCAATGTAAGTTTCAGTAGTGGAAGTGGTCCCTGCTCGCAAATCAATAGTCAATTGTAACAAAAACTAATCCATTCAAAAGTATGTATTCTGACAAGGATCACAAACTCAAATAGAGATTACAAACTCAAACAGAGGTTACAAACTCTTAACTCTTTTGAATGGGTTAGTTTTGGATTTGATAGCCCGCCTTTCACTCCCCTTCAGGAGTCTCAAAGCGGCTAACATTCTCCTTTCCCTTCCTCCTCCACAACAAACACTCTGTGAGGTGAGTGGGGCTGAGAGACTTCACAGAAGTGTGACTGGCCCAAGGTCACCCAGCAGCTGCATGTGGAGGAGCGGAGACGCGAACCCGGTTCCCCAGATTAGGAGACTACTGCTCTTAACCACTACACCACACTGGAGAGGATATATTGATTTAATAGTATCCTTCCTGACTCACGCTTGTGAGTCAGCAGCAGAGTGACATTCCCAAATATATAGCAGGAAGCTAGTTGGTAGATTCGTTTGAATCTCTTTACTTAAGCAACCCAATCTGGCTTTGTTCCAATTGGGTTCTGTACCTGGTAAGTCCCCTTTTATCCCTCCTAAAAAGAATAAAGACAAATGAAACTTCTTTTAAAAGTAACATGAAGTTTACTCACATTCAGTTCACAGTTGGATCCCTGAAGGCAGGCTTTAGCTTAGAGTACTATACTTATCAAACCTTTATTAGGCATTATGCAGGTAAAACCATAAAAGGAAAATAACATATAAAAGCCTTGAGATATATATAAAAAGGCAGGAGTTGGCTACATACAAATATAAATATATACATATAGAATCAGTGGTTTTCCTTGTTAACCTGCTCCTTGGAGGACTGCTGCCAAAAACACGGCTACCCCCGCCGTTACCCTTTGGTCAGCGTCGGATAGGTAGAGTCCCACACATTCAGCTTGCTGGGGTTCCAGACCACCCGAAAGGGGGGACAGCACGCGTTGACGGAGCGTACTGTACAATGGGCAATGAAAGAGGATATGCTCTACAGTGTCCGGGACATTCATAGAACATCTGCAGAATCTCTTGCTTCTGGGAATGTTTTGATATCTTCCCCAGACAAATGCTGAGGGAAAAACATTCAAACGGGCCAGCATAAAAGCCCTACGTTGGGCTGGGATTATTAATTTAGAGACGTAATTGGCTCTGCAATCTAAGATATTTAAATCGTAGAATCTGGGGGAGCAAATTTTGTTTACAGCTGCCATAATATTTTGTCTCTCGACATCCTTTAGTCTAGTTAGGATATTATGGAGAATATATTGCTCATTAGAATTGTACAGGAGCTCCAGCTCGATGCCTAAAGATTCAATTTTTTTTTCAAGGTGCTGATACCATCTTGATTTATAAGGGTCTTTGAGCAAATCAGCGAGCAGACTTGATGGAGGGCAGCGAAAATGGCAGCGTAACCAATACTTTATTGAGGTGGACCATGCCCAGTATTCCATTGTGTGTATGCCTATTTCTGCACACATTGTTTCATATTTGATCATAAGAGGGAGTCCAAGAATACGTCTCAAAAAGCTGGAGTGAATCTTTTTTATATCACTGTTATATGCTTGGACCCATAGCGGGATACCATAGAATATCTGGGATTGCACTTTTGCTTGAAATATCTGATTGGCCGCAGGAATAAATTGATTACCTTTCTGATAATAAAAACGGGCAACTGCTGATGAGATGCACTTTGCCTGTTTTATGGCATTTGTGCGATGGGTTGCCCACCCTAAGTTGCTCTGGAATAAGATTCCCAGATATCTATGGATTTTCACTTGTTGGATTTCTTGCCCTCTTATTTTCCATTTCTCTAATTTCCAACCATTCGAGAAGACCAAAATTTTTGTCTTCTCATAATTTATAGAGAGTTTGTTACATTCGCAGTAAAGGATCAGTGAAGATATAAGACGTTTCAGACCCAAGCTCGTTAGTGATAGTAAGACAGCATCGTCTGCGTATAATAAGAGAGGAACTGGTTTCTGATTAAGTTTAGGGGCATGTGATTCTATTTTTTGAAGGTAATCTGGCAAGTCTGATAAAAATAAATTAAATAGAAAGGGGGCAAGAATACACCCTTGTTTTACCCCTTTCGAGTTTGGGATGTCTGAGGAGAGGTGACCTTTGGTGTTAAGTTTGACTTGACAGGTATTGGAAGAATGTAGATTTTGCATTAGAATCAATAAGCGCTGATCAATTTTTAATTCTGTGAGTTTCCTCCACAACTTTGGGCGGTCAATTGAGTCGAATGCACCACGAAAATCTACAAAAGCAGCGTATATCTTAGATTGCCTTTGGGATCTGTATTTTTCAACCAGATGCATAAGTGTAAGACAGTGGTCTAGAGTAGAGCAACCTTTGGAGAAACCTATTTGTTCTTTCCCTGGTAAATTTAGATTTTTCATCCAGGTAAGAAGTTTAGATAAGAGGTGCTTAGCGTAGATTTTCCCTATCACTGATAGTAGGCTTATCGGTCTATAATTCCTTGGTTCTTTTGGGTCGCCATTTTTAAAGATTGGAATAATTATTGATCTTAACCATATCTCAGGTATGGTCCCATATTTATCTATAAGAGTAAACAATTGAGCTAAGGGTTCTGCCCACCAATCTATATAGGTCTTAAATAGTTCTATTGGTAGACCGTCTGGCCCAGGAGATTTCCCCGATTTAAAGTTTTTAACTATCTCTCTAATTTCCTCTTCCTCTACCCTTGGCCACTCCTGGAGTTTATTAGTTTTATTTTTAATGGTTTCATTTCCTTTAAGTTCACCGTGTAGATTGTTAAATACAGATGTAAAGTATTGGGACCATTTGGATTCTGCAATTGGTGGCAGAGTTAGTTGATTTTCGGCTTTCAGTCCTCCGTACACTAGGCTCCAGAACGCTTTGTTGTTTTTACTCTGAATTGAGTCGAATAATTGTAGCCATTTTTGGGTTGCGTATTTCTGTTTCTTTTCGGCCAGAATATAATGGTATTTTCTTTTTTCATCAAGATAAGAGGGCTCTAGTTTAGTGCGATTATTTTTAAATGTTTGGCGCAGTTTTCTTTTTAGCTGGAAACATTCATCATCAAACCAAGGGCTAGCGCTATATTTAAGTTCCCAAACTTTAGGTGGAGTACTAAGCTCTACAAGCATTTGGAAGATTTCATTATAAATTTTAGGAATATCACAGTAGGAATTAGTGGTCTTTAAGTTGAATAATACTTGTTTTCTCAGGTTAGCTGTAAGTTTATGCCCCACTTCTGCACTCATTTCCTGGGACCATTTTAATTGGGTCATTTGTTTGTATTGAGAAGGTTCTATGATATTGTGCTTAGTTATTTTGGTTTCGTCCTTTAAGCTAATAGACAGCAATAATGGCTGATGATCGCTTTCAGTGCGCGTTCCAATTTTGAGGTCCATGATCGAATTTATAATATTATAAGGGACAAGAATATAGTCGATGACACTGCATCCTCGGGGGGAGAAGTATGTAAACTCCCCGCTTCTATCGCCATTTGTTGAACCGTTCACAATCTGCAAATTAAAGTTGTTACATAATTCAAGTAGGCGTAAGCCTTCGTTGTTAACAACCCTGTCTCTGGAGAATCGTCCTATTTTCAGGGCATGTGCGATATCATTATCAGTATTCCAATTTAGTTTGCTACATAGTTGTTCATTGTTGGTTCCCACTCTGGCATTAAAATCACCTGCTATTATCAGTGAGGCATTTGGGTATTTATCGGACAGATTTTCTATATAAAAGGTTAGTTGTGACCAATTTTCACTACTGATGTTGTTTTTGGTTGGGGGGATATAGACATTTACAAGTAGCAAAGAGTCTTTTTTTTGGGTTAAAAGTAGAGCTTGTGCAAGTGGTAAACATATTTCTAGTTGCTTGATTTCAAACCCTAAGTTATCTTTGATCATACAACAGAACCCTGCTTTCGGCCGGCCCTTCGTGTTTGTTTTCAATGCGGGTTTCGTATAGGAGATGAATCCGTTAATTTTAATATCTCTAGTTGACCATGTTTCTTGTAGGAGTATTAGTTCAAAATCCTTAAAGAAGTTCATTAGGTCTGGGTCTCCGTCTTTGTTTCCCCACCCTGCGATATTCCAGGACAACAGGCGTAGGATCCGTTTTTGGGTTGGTGGCTGGTTGACAGCATTTAGTCATTCTAGTTCTGTCATTAAGTCCAGCGAGGAATTTTTTCTTGTGCAGATACAGCCATTTGTCGCTGCTTTCGGTGGGGGACGTAATGGTGGATCTTTTAGATTCTTTTTTAAAGTGCGGGAAATTAGAATTTCCTCCCTTTCTTGATTTTCTTCCTTAACTGTTCCTTGTTCCTGAGAGATTTCTGTGGTTGGTGGGCTATTATGGACAGTAGGACTGTTTTTAGTCTCTACTTCCATTTCTTTGGCCTCATTAGGTGTTGAGCTCGGTGTGTCAGGTCTGTTGGAGGTCATCTTTTGTTCGGCTTAGAGTTACAGAAGAGGGTTCATCCTGTATGAGAAGGAGCCCGTGTGCTGCTGGCTGAGAGCCAGCAAACAACAAAATACATCAAGAGGAAGAAGAGGGAGGTGGCTGCATGACTGGCCCTTTTACGGGGTCTCCCAGGGTCAAGCCCACCTACCTGGTCACATGCAGGGGGAGGAAGCTCCAGACCAGAAGTGACAGGAAGTCCTCCTGGCTGGAGTAATGCTCTTCTGCGTGTCCACTCTGGGCAAACAGGAAGTGTTGTATTTGACTGCTTGTGTTATATCCCACAGGTGGATCATCTGCATTGTATGCAAAAGGTCCCAGGTCCCGTCCTCAGCCTCTCCAAGCAGCTACAGTGGTGCCCCGCAAGACAAACGCCTCGCAAGATGGAAAACCCGCTAGACGAAAGGGTTTTCCGTTTTGGAGGCGCTTCGCAAAACAAATTTCCCTATGGGCTTGCTTCGCAAGACGAAATGTCTTGCGAGTTTTTCCGACTTTTTTCCCCCTTTCCCCCCTTTTTCTAAGCCGCTAAGCCGCTTATCAGCTGTTCCGCTAAGCCGCTAAGCCGCTAAGCCGCTAAAAGCCGCTAAAAGCCGCTAAGCCGCTAATAGCGCTAAGCCACTAAGCCGTCAATGGGCTTGCTTCGCAAGACGAAAAAACCGCTAGACGAAGAGAATCGCGGAACGTATTCTTTTCGTCTTGCGAGGCACCACTGTACCTTACTGTTCCTCACTTACTGAGGTATTCGGATGGAACCAGAAGCGCCTGCATCTAACACACTTGCTCCCCCCACTTTCTCTCTGCCCCTAGTGACTGTTCCTCCCCTCCTCATTTCCTCATATGTGTAAACACACAGAGGAATTACAGCGAAGAAACTAATGCCTTCAGCAAGGTTTATTGACCTTGTTCTCGAGTAGCGTACATTTATGGGGGGGAATAGTATCATTAAATGCAAACAGGCAATCATCGTTGCAATCTCAGAACGGTTAGCTTTTTAGGAACAAATGTGCTTAATGGAAAGTGTTTGGGGGATTTGTTATTTATTTACTTATTTGCCGTGTCAAAACGTTTAGTGTTCATTTAGCACTGCCAAGCATCTTTAAATAATGTAATGCAGATTTAGAAACCTTCTTGTTATAAGAAATACAAATTACCTTAACGTCGCGAGGAAGACTTATCAGGAGGTGACCTGTACCTGCTTTCCAAATATCAACCACCAATGAGAGCTTTCAAGGCCCTCTGCGTCTTCCTTCTTCTGGTTTTGTGGCTTCGAAGCAAACTTTGGCTACAGCCACACCATATATTTAAAGCACTGTGATACCACTTTGAGCAGCCATGGCTTCCCCCAAAGAATTCTGGGAGCTGTGGTTCATTGAGGATGCTGAGAGCCGTTATGAGACCTCTCTGTTCTCCTCTCTGAGCTTCAGTTCCCAGAGTGGTTTAACCAGTGGCGTAGCGTGGGTTGTCAGCACCCGGGGCAAGGCAAGTAATTTGCGCCCCCTAACCCGTGGATTTGCGCCCCCTAACCCGTGGATTTGCGCCCCCTGACCCTAACCCCCAGTTGTTGCGCCCGGTGCGGCCGGCCCCCCCCGCACCCCCCACACTACGCCACTGGGTTTAACTACCAAGCCTTCTTCACAAGGAATTCTGGGAACTGTAGCTGTGGGCAGGGAACTAGAAGTCCGCTAACAAACTCAGCTCCCAGAATTCTTTGGGGGAAGCCATGGCTGTTCAAAGTGGCATTGTGGTGCTTTCAATGTATGGTGAGGATGTGACTTCGGACTAGACAGCTCTTCAAACAGAAAAAAGAAAAAGGTAAAGGACCCCTGACAGTTAAGTCCAGTCGCAGACAACTCTGGGGTTGCGGTGCTCATCTTGCTTTACAGGCCGAGAGAGCTGGTGTTTGTCTGCAGACAATTTTTCTGGGTCATGTGGCCAGCACGACTAAGCCGCTTCTGGTGAAACCAGAGCAGCGCACGGAAACGCCGTTTAACTTCCTGCCAGAGCAGTACCTATTTATCTACTTGCACTTTGGGGCATGCTTTCAAACTGCTAGGTTGGCAGAAGCAGGGACCAAGCAACGGGAGCTCATCCCGTCATGGGGATTCAAACCGCTGACCTGATCGGCAAGCCTTAGGCTCTGTGGTTTAACCCACAGCGCCACCCGCATCCCTTATTTGGCTGTAATAAACAGAGCTAATAGGAATCTGCATATGTTTGGATACTCTTCCACATTAAAGGCACCACCTAATTCTTCAGAGTGGCCTATATGAAACCTTTCTCTGCTGTATGCTAATTTTCCACATGCAGAGAGGGTGTGTGTGTGTGTGTGTGTGTGTGTCTGTGTCCCCTTTAAAGTGGTTTTTATTTATTTAGAAAAAGTCCATTTTTTTCACCTCCTTCTACTGTCTCTTTCAGCAAGGAGGGAAACCAAGGGGTGTGGCTGTCAAATTTACGACCCATCAGAGGGGGACTTTGGGTCCCCGTTGCTACTTGATTATCAGGCGGCTCTTGAAGCCGTAAATAAATAAATATTGTCGCCTGCCTTCATCTCGAGGTGCCTTTTAATCTTCCTGCTATATTTTACACAATGCGCCTGACTCCCAGCTGGCTTGCACAATATCTCATTTTAGCATCTGATACAAGGGACTGGATTAAACCCAAGGCCATTGTGCTGGATGTTAATCATCCCAGTCAGGAGGAAAGGAAGAAGATGAACCGCCATCAACTCACTGCTGCTGCTGCTCAAGACTCAGGCCCCAATCCTCCCCTGCTGGCATTATGCAAAGCTGACTCACCTCTTGGTCTAAGGTGGGCCTTTTCTGGTTCCTTATAGAATCATGGAATTGTAGAGTTGGAAAAGAGACCACCAGAGCCATTTAGTCCAACCTGCTGTGATGCAGAAATCTTTTGCCCAATGTGGGGCTCAAATCCACAACCTTGAGATTACAAGTCTCATGCTCTACTGACTGACATGGCATCTCCTCAACCAATACCTGTAAACTAGGGCAGAGGGGACACCCATTCAGGAGCTTCTTTCAGAAGGTGGCATTGCCAATCACCTAGTACCTGCTTGTGTAAGGGACGCGGGTGGCGCTGTGGTCTAAACCACTAAGCCTCTTGGGCGTGCTGATTAGAAGGTCGGCGGTTCAAATCCCCGCGACAGAGTGAGCTCCTGTTGCTCTGTCCCAGCTCTTGCCAACCTAGCAGTTTGAAAGCACGCCAGTGCAAGTAGATAAATAGATACTGCTCCGGTGGGAAGGTAAAGAGCATTTCCGTGCGCTGTTCTGGTTTCAGCAGAAGCGGCTTACTCATGCTGGCCCCATGACCCGGAAAGCTGTCTGTGGACAAACGCTTGCTCCCTTGGCCTGAAAGCAAGATGAGCGCTGCAACCCCATAGTTGCCTTTCACTGGAGTTAAATGTCCAGGAGTCCTTTACCTTTACCTACCTGCCTGTGTGTTACAGGTTCACTTCCGAAGGCTTATACCAAGTCCCTCCATCCTGAGATATACAGTGGGTGGGCCTAACAGACAGGACTTTTTCGGTGGTGGCACCCAGAATTTAGAACAGTCCCCTGAAAGGGGACTGTCTTTCCTGTTAGTCACCTTGGTTATAGGTGATTAGAACTCATGGGCATACAAATAAGCTGAATGTTGGAAGAATGCCAGGTTTTCCCCAGGCATCTGGTTGGTCAGTGTGAGAGCAGGATGCTGAGCTAGGTGGGCCACGGCCTGATCCACCAGGCTCTTCTTATCTTCTTATGCTGGAGGCGGGCATAAATAGAAGGATGGATAATATTTTACTACTTCAGCAGTCAAAACAGAGGCCCTGAAAAATGTCTGAACACTCTGACTGTGTTTCACCTTCCTGGCCTGCCAAACGTTTCTCCTGGCATCTCCCAAATCTGCCAGGAGCACATTCAGGAGAGGTCCAAAGCTTTGTGAGCGAAGTTGCTGTATCTATCCGTTAAATGGCTGCTGTTCCTGGCATGGGCCCCGACCAGCTCCACATTGTCACTGGGCTGGCAGGAGGGCACTGAGATGATGCCGCTCCCATGCCAACTGCAGCCTTCCCAGCTAATACTGTTCCTGGCCCCAAGCGCTGCCAGCAAGCCTAGATTTTAGCTGCCTCAAGGCAAGAAAGCATAACAAGGCAAGGCCCAACATGGTTCCAAATCGATAGTTTCTGATATGGCAAATGAACGGCCAATGCTTTTTGACCACTTCGTTGGCAGTGGATGTAAGAAGATCAGAAGAGCGTGCTGGGTCAGGCCTGTTTTCTATCTTCAGGAGTGATCAACAGGCTCTCCCACGTTGTGGAGAGATTACTGGCTTGATAACCACTTTAACACATCGAAAGAGTTCTGCTCGCTCAGGTCAGTGGTCTCTCTTTGTGGGATGTAATCCTCTGGAGCAGTCAAGTACAACATTTCCTGTTTGCTTAGAGTGAACATGCATGGGGAATGTTGGTCCAGCCAGTTGAACTTCCTGTTACACCTGGCTGGAGCATCCTTCCTTTGTATGTGACTAGTAGGTTGGTGTGACCAGCGGCGTAGCGTGGGTTGTCAGCACCCGGGGCAAGGCAAGTAATTTGCGCCCCCTAACCCGGGGCAAGGCAAGTAATTTGCGCCCCTAACCCCTAACCTGCCGCCGCTGCCAGCTTCTTCTTGTTGCTGCCTGGGCTGGTCAGATGTGGTTCTCTCCCGCGCACAGCGCTGCGCTGGGCGGCCGCTGCACTGTCCCTCCCCCAGATAGTCCCTCCCTCGCTCTCTCTCCACTCTGCACAGCAACGCACGCCTGGCACCCTCCCCCTCCACAGTGGGCGGCGACCTGGCAGCTCGGATCGGATTCGCACAGCCAGCACTGCAGTGAGAGAGAGTGAGTGAGCCAGGTAGGGGCAGAGAGCTGCGAGTGCGAGCGCGCCCCCCCTGCACCCCCCACGCTACGCCACTGGGTGTGACCTTTCCAGACCTGGTAAAAGGCCAAGTCACGTAGCCACCTCTCTTATTTGTTGTCCTGCCTGCTTCCTACTTCACCTGGACTGCACTGCTGGCTACCAGCCAGCAGTCCCTAGGTTATCTCCCATATGGGGTAAACCTGTTTGTACATATTTGTAACTTTAAGCCTTAAGCCTGCCTTCAGGGATCACACTGTGTTCTGCCTGATCACGAATACAGTGGTACCTCGGGTTACATACGCTTCAGGTTACATACGCTTCAGGTTACATATGCTTCAGCTTACAGACTCCGCTAACCCAGAAATAGTGCTTCAGGTTAAGAACTTTGCTTCAGGATGAGAACAGAAATTGTGTTCCAGCAGTGCGGCGGCAGCGTGAAGCCCCATTAGCTAAAGTGGTGCTTCATGTTAAGAACAGTTTCAGGTTAAGTATGGACCTCCGGAACGAATTAAGTACTTAACCCGAGGTACCATTGTAAAGTAGTGATGTATGGAAGTGAGAGCTGGACCATAAAGAAGGCTGATCGCCGAAGAATTGATGCTTTTGAATTATGGTGCTGGAGGAGACTCTTGAGAGTCCCATGGACTGCAAGAAGAACAAACCTCTCCATTCTTAAGGAAATCAGCCCTGAGTGCTCACTGGAAGGACAGATTGTGAAGCTGAGGCTCCAATACTTTGGCCACCTCATGAGAAGAGAAGACTCCCTGGAAAAGACCCTGATGTTGGGAAAGATGGAGGGCACAAGGAGAAGGGGACGACAGAGGACGAGATGGTTGGACAGTGTTTTTGAGGTTACCAGCATGAGTCTGACCAAGCTGCGGGGGGCAGTGGAGGACAGGAGTGCCTGGCGTTCTCTGGTCCATGGGGTCACGAAGAGTCGGACACGACTAAACGACTAAACAACAACAAACCATTGTAAAACTACTTTTTGTTTCTTATGAATAAGACTGTTGCGTCTTTATTCTTTTAGGAAGGGTCAAAGGGGTGTCACCAGGAATAATAGAGCACATCTCAATCTGGGCAAACCAGATTGAATTGCTTATTATCTTAAGAGACTCACATGAGTCTGCAACCAGCTTTCTGCTTCGTAAAGGGGGAATGGACTCTGCTAAGTGAAGATACTTGCTAGTGCAAGTTAGGAAGGATAATATTAATCAATATATCCTCTCCTGCTACCCACAACATTCCCACACTCTTGTCCATCATCCTGCCATCACAGTGACCAACCAGAGGTCCCAAGGGAAAACCCACAAGCAGAACCAAGGCAGTAGAGCAACTCTCTCTTCCCAGGTGTCAAAAAAGTCATTTATGTACACCACTACAGTGGCCCATGTTTTGTTAGCCTAAAAATGGAAAACGAGCAAGGTCCCAACCAAAGAAGAATGGCAGCTTAAACTGTTGGAATATGCGCAGCTTGTGGATCTAACTCATAGAATAAGAGAACAAGAAGAACATTCGTTTAAAGAAGATTGGAAAATGTTTATGGCATATATGGGGGATAATTGTGTACACTTGAAAACGTCGGCAGCATTAAGATAAATTCAACAGTGTAAATAAGTTTTGACAGAAGAAATAATGGAATACTGAATGGTTTAGTTTGTGTAAAATATGCAGGGATTTATGCTATGCAAAATGAACCGTGGAAAGAGAAGAAGGGAAGTCATGGATATTTTAAGGTTGTCTAAATGAATATTCTAATTTGTACAACAGAAAATTTAATAAAAATTATATATATGAAAGAGAGCAACTCTCCCCTGCTGCAGTTCCCAGGAACTGGTACCCAGTAGCATTATAGCCCCTAGTTATGGATGCAGAGAGTAGTCATCATGACTAGTAGCCATTGATAGCCCTCTCCCCGCATGGATTTTCACTTTTTGAAATATGGCAACCCCTATTGGTGGTGTCCTTTACTGCCTCCTGTGGGAGTGAGTTCTGTAGTTTAGCTATGTGCTGCAATGCCTCTATAGGCATTGCAAAAGTCCCGGGCCCTAAGGAAATCAGATTATCCTCCACCAGGGCCAGGGCCTTCTCGGTGATGGCTCCGACCTGGTGGAATGCTCTGTCCCATGAGACCAGGGCCCTGCAAGCTTTAACTTCCTTCTGCAGGGCCTGTAAGACAGAGCTATTCCACCTGGCCTTTAATTTGAATTCAGCCTGATCTTTTATTTCTCTTCCTTCCCTCCCTCTCCCCTTTTTATGAAGATTACCTGCTCTGGGATCCCACAGCTAATTCTCCCCTGGTCTCCTCGCTGGCCCAAATAGAACTAATTTAGCCAGTTTGCCCTGGTGATCATCTAATGTTTATTGGATGGATCCCCCCCCCCCCAAATTGATTTTTTAATTCTGAATTTATTGTTATTCATGTTTTATACTGTATTTTATGCTGTTTTTTGTTGCATCAATTAAGTGTTTTAAACTTGTTGTTAGCCGCCTTGAGCCCAGTTTTCTGAACCGGGAAGGGCGGGTATAAATAAAAAAGTCTTATTATTATTATTATTATATCACAGAAGCAAAGAATTGAAGAGTTGGAAGGAACCCAAAGGGTTGTCTAGTCTGAGCGCCTGGAATGCAGGTATCCCATCTAAGTGGTGTCAAGGATAGCTATTGTGGTAAGCTTTGGGTGTCGTTGGACTACAGTTCCCATCAGCCACAGACAGAAAGGTCAGGGATGATGGGAGTTGTAGTCCAGCAACATCTGGAGGGTCTCACACTGGCCGCATCATAACTCTGAATGTTTGCCCGTTTTTATAAAACACCCCTCAATGTGATGCATGTCTACTCGGAAGTGAGCTCTGCCAAGTTCAGCAGGACTTACACTCAAGTACCGTATTTTTTGTTCTATAAGACTCACTTTTTCCCTCCTAAAAAGTAAGGGGAAATGTGTGTACGTCTTATGGAGCGAATGCAGGCTGCACAGCTATCCAAGAAGCCAGAACAGCAAGAGGGATTGCTGCTTTCACTGCGCAGCGATCCTTCTTGCTGTTCTGGCTTCTGAGATTCAGAATATTTTTTTCTTGTTTTCCTCCTCCAAAAACTAGGTGCATCTTGTGGTCTGGTGCGTCTTATAGAGTGAAAAATACGGTGAGTGTTTTTAGGATTGCATACTCAAGTTAAAGCAGGCAACTTTTGAAATTCCATTCATTATGCCATTTACATTTCTTTATACACCAAAGGGTTCCTAAAGTGGCTAACAAGTAAAACAGCTGAAACAAAAAAGAAGAAAAGAAATCCAGCCGTTGCATTAAAACTTTTATAACACCTGACCACAAACAGCAGTAGGTGTTAAAATGATAATCGGAACCAGCAAAACGAAAGGAATAAGGTATCAAAATACCACATCAAATGCTTTGGAAAATGTAGAGAGATCTTCTCCTGGCATCAAAAAGAGAAATATTTCCTCACCAGAGGGGCCTACCCTTGGAGGGTCTTTCAGAGCTGGGGTACCACCACCTCTCAGATCACCCCCCCTCCAACATTTCTATATAAACACATAGAACAAAATATGAGCCTGGTGTATCAGGCCAGTGTCCCATCTAGACCAGTATCCTGCTCTCATGGTAATTAACCAGATGCTTGTAGGAAACATGGAAGCAGGATTCGAACACAAGAGCAACACTGTGGTTTCCAGCAATGGCATCCAGAAGAAATACAGCTTCCAGTTGTGGAGGCAGAACAGAGCCACCCTGGCTAGCAGCCATTAAGAGCCTCATCGCCCATGAATTTGTCCAATACTATTATAAAGCCACCCAGATTGGTGGCCATCACTGCCTCCTGTAATGTCCAATACAACGTAACACATGTCCAATATAATAAATCTGGCACAACACATATCCAACACACGTTCTCCATCACCTCCCACTCTTTGGGTATTTTGGGAGCTGCAGTCCCTTCTCTTTCACTTGTACTCTCGTGCAAAGGGTTTATCTCAGCTCAAGGAATTCTAAACGACTCCATCTGCCAGCACCAGCAGGCATCCTTGACAGCCTTGCAGGTTATGTACCACAAGCGAAACATGCAACAAAATGTTGCAGCATGGGGGTGCCCATGTTCAGGGAGCTATTTACTTTTTTATTTTTTTAAAAAAACCCAACACCATTTCTATACTGCTTAACATATATAAAATACAGTGGTATCTCTGGTTGCGAACAGGATCCGTTCCAGAGCCCCGTTCGCAACATGAGCAGAATGCAACCCGCGTCTGCGCGTGTCGCGATTCGCCACTTCTGCGCATGCGCGTGACATCATTTTGAGCGTCTGCGCATGGGCGAGCGGCGAAACCCAGAAGTAACCCTTTCCGGTACTTCAACCTGAAAAGATTTAACCTAAAGCAAATGCAACAAGAAGTATGACTGTGTATCTAAGTAGTATACAGAAAACCTGAGCAACAACAATGTAACGAACAGCAAATATTACAAAACTACAGTTAACATAAAAACACACTGCATTAATATGCTAATGCCTTCTTCCAGGAAATTGCATCCCATTCCCCCTCCATTCCTGTTAACAGCCCCTTTTTGCCATCTCCCTCTGGCCCTGGGCTCTGAGAAAGGGCCAAGCGATGGGGTGTGTGTGTGTGTGTCCTTCTTCTCAAGGTGGCAAGGAGATTTCCTGCCCTACTGACACCATTTGCCATGGTGGCTAGAAATGAATTAAAAACACACACACACACACACACACACACACACACACCCTTAAAAAATGTAAAGTCCTCTCTAGCTGCTCTGGCAAACCCTAGTGCTGGTGCAAGGGGTACCTAGCCACCTCCTGTGCAATGCCTGTCTTCGAGAAGAAGGACCCCGCTAGCCCCTCCCCTGACAACTGGAGAAAGGGGCGCAGGAACTGTAGCGATGGAGGAACCTGGCTCTAATTGATATCTCATAGCCTTCATTGGCGTTCACTTCATTGACCATCGAGTGGATTTCCTTCTGTTTGCGCGTTCGACCTCAAACGACGGCAGGGACTCTTGCTCTGAATGATTTCCACCTTCCTTCTCTACTGAAGAAGAGTTTGGATTTGATATCCTGCTTTATCACTACCCGAAGGAGTCTCAAAGCGGCTAACATTCTCCTTTCCCTTCCTCCCCCACAACAGACACTCTGTGAGGTGAGTGGGGCTGAGAGACTTCAGAGAAGTGCAACTGGCCCAAGGTCACCCAGCAGCTGCATGTGGAGGAGCGGAGACGCGAACCCGGTTCACCAGATTATGAATCTAGCGCTCTTAACCACTACACCACACTGGCTCTCACTAATACTGCAAAAACACACCTCCTTAACATGCACACGCTCTACAGAAATGGTTACATAAATTGCTTTGCAATGTATATATTTCCATATTCATTGGTGTGTAATGCTGGGGACGAACCTCTTCACCCTAGCTCTGCAAACTTGAGGTGCATATTTTAGGACGCACCCTATGTTTGTAATCTTGAGTTGTTTTATGCTGTTTTTTAATAATTGTGTCTTAATATTAATGATGTTTTTAAATTGCTGTAACCAGCTCTGGGACCTTAGGGTGAATTCTAATAATGATGATGATAATAGTAATAATAATTGCTGCTCTCCTAACCGGTGCCTCACTGGTTTTCATTTTTCTGAAGGGCTCTTCGTTGACTTTGTTTGCAAGGCTCTATGCACTAAGGCTACAACTCTAACCATGTTTTCTCAGAAGTAAATCCTCCTGGATTCAATAAGGCTTACTCCCAAGTAAATGGAGTAAGGACTGCAGTCTCATGCCTCTTCTGACAGTAAATAAAACAAAAAGAAAACACAGTGAAATTCGTACTGTTCGTTTCACAAGGAAATTAGAGCATTATGTTTCAGCAGAAACATGCATACAATCATTTTCTGGGGGGAAATGTGCATTTATGAAATAATGCGTTGAAATGGCATATGGTGGGAGTATTTCATACAGTCCAGGACACAAAGAATAAGATATCGTCGGGATGCTAAATTGCCCTTCCCTAGTGCCTGTGTGAGGGCAAAGAGACAGGATGACAAGTTTATACCAAACTGTGAAATCAAGCTACCTTTATAAGCTGAAGTCCTAACCACATTCACATGAGAGCAAGTCCCACTAAATTAAATGGGACTTACTTCTAAGCAGACATGGTTAGAATTGCAGCCGTGCATAGCTTTGTGATGGGCCATCAACCACCTCCTTAATGTGCCACAAAACTCTGCTGTTTTTGCTGCTGAAGGCTAGCAGGGCATTCAACAGCTTTGAAAGGGAACATGCAGAAAAGGCAACTGATGTATAAATATCTGTTGATGGCTGAGACTGCACATGAGTTGTGAGATACGTATTTTTTAAAAATACGTCTATTTCTGCATTTGCAGACAATGAAACAGGGGGAAAGTTTTGTGCAAAATAAACCAATTGCAGCAGAATGAAAGTGCAAAGGAATGTTGGAACAGACTGTGGCATGTTCATCCATCCTTAATTGACATACAACCAAACTGACACAAAAAAGGGCTAATGGAGGAAGAGATTTGGCTCTGTTCATGTTTTTTGATGAACCCTTTGACGCAGCTGGGTTGAATGTGCAGGGTGACAGGAAACGAGAGAGCTTCCCGTTTCTCATCAAATGCAACCAATTTAATCTTCGGCTCACAACAATTTGCTGGTGTGACGTGTCAACTCACCAAGTGTGTGTTTCGTCTGTCCAACAAAAACTTACAAGTCTTTTTCTTCTGCCACCATCCATCATTCCAAATTAAATTGCACGCTTTGCAGCCTGCAAAATTAATGTCATCAACAAGGGCTTGGATCTTCTCAATGGGCACAGTTTACTCAATCAGCAGAACTTCGGGTTTTGTGGTTGTGGAATTAGGAGGGGAAGTTGCACAACGTCAAGGCATGCTTGGTCCATGTGGGACGCAGCTTTACGCCTCTCGTTACATGTTGCCAAATATGCAAATGCTGCACCTGGCATGGATTAATTCCTTCCTGATGCTCACGAGGAATCATCAGCTTATGACCGACAGCTCTGATTATTCTTATCTGAGCCTGCATAACAGTAACTACACCTTGGGCACCAAATCCTTTGCAGGCCTCTTTACAGTCAAGCTATAGTTAGCCAGCTCTCTGCATCAGTGGAGTCCATATACTGGCTGGGCTGACTGTTACAGGGTTGCCGGGTCAAGAAATCCCCAGATCTTGGGATTTCAGGGACCAAACCTCAGATCTAGGGACAGCTCCTGGCGATGAGATGGGGTGGACCCCAGGCATATCACAGGAGTTGGGTCCTGGAAGATCTATGCAATAGTTTGCAGAGATGGGGGTTAATTGGGAGAGGGAGAGGGAGTGTTTGCAATAATTTGCAAAGATGGACATTAACTGGAAGAGGCAAAGAAGGACAAGAGGAGGGCTGACTGTTCTCCCACTGGATGATCTATATAATAATTTTCAAGGACGGAGGTTAATTGGGAGAGGGAGCAGAGGAAGGCACACCCCTCCAGAAAGTCTATGTGATAATTTGAACCTGGGTACTGCTGGGCTGAAGCTTGCAAGCTGCACACATAGTCTTCTTAACTTATATTTTAAAGGTGTCCTCTCACCCACCTGGAGATTCAAGTCCTTCTCCTACTCCCTGGGGGGCACCAGGCAAACACCGAGATTTCAGGTCAGCCCAACATAGCTTCTGCGATGTAGAAGGCTCCTGTTCCTTCAGACCACCCCCAGGGACCATATTGTTATAAGTTTGAGAGGGGTGAGTCTGAAACACTACCAAACCCTGGGCCCCTTCCAAACCTGTGATGCTGTGAGGTTAGAATCTATATAGGAAATCTGCCAGACCAGTTTCTTAAGGCAATGGTCTTAGCTCACCAATTGGGTGCTGCCATTTGCATCGGTAAGAGGTTGCGCCGTTTCCAAGGAGACGAATGTGGTAACCCCCACCCCCACCTCATCAGAAGCAGTATCATCTTGTAAGGGAGAAGAACGACAGCCAGAGTTTTGGGTGTGAGAAGCTGGAGAGATAGATGCTTGTCATGCTCTGTGCTAGACCCAAGAGCTGTGATTCAATGCCTCCCTGGAAACTTAATGGGGAAGCAAAATCTTTTGAGGTATTCATGCCGTGAGCCCCTCCATCCTGTGCTTAGGGGTGGAGGAAGGGGGTGCGGTGGGGGTGGACCGCCCCGGGTGTCACCACTGAGGGGGTGACAAAATGCCGGGCGGCACTCACTGCGGGGCCTGCAACGCGCCTAAGCCACATGTCTCTCCTGGGAGTGACGCAGTGGCTTGGATGCCCGCTGGTCCACCTGCCACCTCCCAGTGTGGTGCCAGTTTGGTGTAGTGGTTAAGAGCGGTAGACTCGTAATCTGGTGAACTGGGTTCGCTTCCCTGCTCCTCCACATGCAGCTGCTGGGTGACCTTGGGCTAGTCACACTTCTTTGTTTTGTTTTTTATAATAATATTTATTGAATTTTTAACAAAAAAGAGTTACAAAATAGTAACACACAAAAGAAAAATACAAAACCCAAAATTTAACATAAGAAGAAAAAATAAAAACTAAAAATCCCTCTTTATAAAGTCTTACAATCATTTAATTATTTTTGTGACTTCCTCACACCTCCCTTTTTTGTATTCCATTTAAAAATTTGTTCAGCAAATTCATACCCTCTTGATTTACCCTTAATTATTTATCCTCACATATTCTAACTTCAAATTTTCATCTAATATCAATCCCTTCTTGCATATTCTTATTTTACCTTATTACTAGAACCTAGTCACACTTCTTTGAAGTCTCTCAGCCCCACTCACCTCACAGAGTGTTTGTTGTGGGGGAGGAAGGGAAAGGAGAATGTTAGTCGCTTTGAGACTCCTTCGGGTAGTGATAAAGTGGGATATCAAATCCAAAATCATCTTCTTTTCCCCCTCAGCTGTAGGGCAGCTGAGTGGGAGGAGGCAGGCAGGCTCCTCAGAGGCCCCATGGAGTGTCCTGCCCCAACTGGCCCCACCCCACAGGCGGCTGGCCCCGTCCCTAGGCGCCCGATTGGCTTGCTCTGCCGCTGCCTGTGCTCAGGTTGCATATATGTGTAAATAAAACCATATATCCTAAAGACACCACCATCTCCATTGACTTTCATGCCAAGGAAACCAAACTCTGTATAAAGCACAGGGACCCTGGAGTCTCTCGCTGCTCAGAAATTGGGGTTGCAATATCTCCCAATATGTTGGAAGAGTATGAGCATCAAAGGCACACTGCAAATACAGTGGGACCTCGGTTTTTGTACGTAATCTGTTCCGGAAGTCCATTCGAGTTCCGAAACGTTTGAAAATCAAAAACTGAAAGCGGAAGCCTCGAAACGGAATCCTCAATACGGAAAACTCAAAACAGAAGCCGTGTTTCACTTCTGAGGTGTGTTTGAAAACCAAGGCACTTACTTCCGGCTTTTCAGTGTTCGAATTCTGAAACATTCAATTATGACTATGGAGACATTTGAAAACTGAGGTACCACTGAATATTTTGAACAAATAAACGGGGGGGGGGGAATGCTGTTCTTTTCCTCAAAGGGAGATTTTGTGAGCAGCTAGCCACTCTTGATTTCTTGGCCCAGCAGGACTGACTGTATCCTGGCAGATAAAAAGGAGGAGGAGGAGAAGGAGGTGGTGGATGGTGGAGGAAACAGATGAGCCTGGTGCCATTCATCATAATTAACAATTGTGCTATGAGTGAAATGAATCCATTTCTTCTCTTTGCACATGCCTGTCCAAAAAGACAGATCCCAAAACTGCTCCGCTTAATAATTGTCAAAACACATGCCACCCCCCCACCCTCCCGGCACCATTCGTCATGCCGAGACACAGCTCGGATCTCCTGGTTGTCACAAGATCTATTTTACATCCACTGGTAACTCAATGATAGACTCTTGCAGCACTCAATTGAAGGAGCCCTGTGGGAATCTTTCATCTCAATGTCGGTGAGATGCAGGAACATAAACGCAGATAACAAAACTGTCTTTTGTCCTTTCCATCCTGGACAGGCTTGTCTTGACGCTGAAGCCTACAATTCACCTTCATCTAGAGAAGACGACAGACTTTCTCTGCCGTCTCTTGTCAGTCTGAAGGTGCTACGAAGGAAGCGACTCCTGGGGCCCTGGGAGGTGCACTGACTGCCCTCCCTTGATAATAGGCCACAACGTTTCTGCCTCAAAACCCAGTTGAGGAAGCCAATTGATTGCATGAATTTTAATCAATTGATTAAGCCATCACATTTGCATATATTTGCACGAGAGTGAAAACAGCCGTCAAGAACGGGAATAACAGGCTTAAGATCAGGGGCAGAGAAACCATTCTCAGCCCAAGAATTGCATCCTTCCAAGAGCAAACTTATGGGAGCAGCGTCCTAGTGGGGGAAGGGGCCAGAGGCAAAATTCGCATAGCAACAGATGTGACTCTTGCCTTGGTATGGAAGGCTGTGTTCCAACCACGCAGAAGTCAGTGGTTTCTACACATTAAACACACACACCCCTCTGTTCAAGCAAGCAAGAGAGGATCACAGCTCAAGGCCACAGTAAAAAGGTAAAGGGACCCCTGACCATTAGGTCCAGTCATGGCCGACTCTGAGGTTGCGGCGCTCATCTCGCTTTATTGGCCGAGGGAGCCGGCATACAGCTTCTGGGTCATGTGGCCAGCATGACTAAGCCGCTTCTGGCGAACCAAAGCAGCGCACAGAAACGCCGTTTTACCTTCCCACCAGAGCGGTACCTATTTATCTACTTGCACTTTGACGTGCTTTCGAACTGCTAGGTTGGTAGAAGCAGGGACCGAGCAATGGGAGCTCACCCCGTCGTGGGGATTCGAACTGCCAACCTTCTGATCGGCAAGTCCTAGGCTCTGTGGTTTAACCCACAGCACACAGAGGCGAAGCAAGGTGGGGGCAGTGGAGGCGGCTCGCCCCAGGTGCCATCCCTGAGGGGGGTGACATTGCCATGGGTGGCGCCCCCGGGACGCTCCCTGCCACTGGCACACCCCCTTTGGATGTGCACTGACGCCGACATACCCCCCTGGGATGCACGCTGGCACACACCCCAGGATACACGCCGCCGCTAGCTCCTCCTCTGCCCATTCCTATGGGCGCTGCATGGTGACCCCATCCTTAGCCCCTATGGGCGCAACACCCCAGGGTGCCTGAGAGGCTTCCTTCGCCACTGCAGGTAAATGCAAACAAGGAAGTTCCGGTCCCATGTAGGGCATTGCCTGGGGACAGCCTAAAGGTAGCTCCTTCTCGCACTATTCGCTTGTAGCGCTGGGCGAATCCTCTACACTTTAGTCACTATTTCATGCCCTAAACATCACCCAAGATTCACTATGTTCTGTATGTTCTGGTTTTATAGTTTATTAATAGTAATAAACAGCCGATGAGTCTCAAGCTCTCATTGAGTTAGGCACTTCCCCCACATATGAAGACAGGTTCTGTTGGTATTAGTGGACAAGACCAAGAGTGGATCCAGAAGGCGATTTCTGCATGTGCTGTAGAGGGAAGAGAGGGGCAGATGGGGCTCATCCACCTGGGAAGATCGCCCATCAGGGAGAAGGAAAACTCAGATCCTAACCATCTTCTACCTTGCAGGGTATCTTTTGGAGAAGAAAGGGGCCAGTGTTCAGGGTGAACGATAGGGGTGAAGATGCTCCTTCAGGTATACAGCGCCAAGGATAAAGAGATGCGTCTTCGGCTTACTCCAGAAACTGCATAATGAAGGTGCCCGACACACCTCTGTGAGGAGGGAGCTTCACACTTAGGGGCCACCACAGAGAATGCCCTCTCTCAGGTTGCCCACCCTGAGCCTCTTGACGGAAGAGGAACCACCGAGAGGGCCCCTCTGGCAATCTCAGCCCCCAAGAGGTACTTCCCCAAGAGTGAAGAAGACGATACTTCAGAAATTTGGGGCCTGAGTCATCAGGGCTTTAAACACTAATGTGAGCACCTTGAATTGGGCCAGAAAATGTGCAGACAACCAGTGCAGCTGTTTTGAAACAAGGGTTATACAAGCTCTAAATGGAACCCCAACCAGAAAGCTGGCGTTTTAACGATTTTACTGCACACCATCTTGACTGCTTGTATGAGGTGGCTGTTTATAAATGTTCTCATTAAAAAGTTAATACAAATTTGCTTTCTGTCCTTTTTTTTTTAGGACAGAGGCAATGGAGATGACGAACAATTGCTTCGGGAACATGGTTGTGGTCTTTGAACTTAGTATTTTCCCCCTCAAAAGACAGAGCCCTGAACAAAGCTTCATTGCAATTCAGCTGTTATCCTTCTAAAACCCAAAATGCTCTAGCAAAGCGAAAACTACTCCCTCCTTAAAAAAAAAAAAAAAAGTAGCATCCTTGCATTCCTGAGGAGTAATGGAAATAATCGCTTTATCCAGTGGTGCCACTGCCTAGAGGATTTTGTTTCCACTAAAATGGTCCTCTTTGTCCTTATGAAAAGCATATTTTGAATAACAACGGTACGAAAAAATTGCAGACTGCCAGAAAGAGACGCACTTGACTCTGTACATCCATTCAAAAGTTCTCTCCTTTTCTCTCCCTCCTCCCCCCCCCCCCCCCGCCAAATTCTTCTTTTCCTTTCCAACAGTGGAAGCATGAAACCCCGCACAATGGTCACGAGAAAAGGAGTCGTCCCTAGGCCTTAAGACACAACATGTCGCTTTAGCAGGGAACTGCGCTAGAGTGAACACCAGTCTTAGGGCGCAGAATTATCACGGCCTCGGTCCAGTATACCTGAAGGAGCGTCTCCACCCCCATCATTCTGCCCGGATGCTGAGGTCCAGCGCCAAGGGCCTTCTGGCGGTTCCCTCATTGCGAGAAGCAAAGCTACAGGGAACCAGGCAGAGGGCCTTCTCGGTAGTGGCGCCCGCCCTGTGGAACGCCCTTCCAGCAGATGTCAAAGTGATAAACAACTACCTGACATTCAGAAGACATCTTAAGGCAGCCCTGTTCAGGGAAGTTTTTAACGTGTGATATTTTACTGTATTTTTGGTTTCTATGGAAGCCGCCCAGAGTGGCTGGGGAGGCCCAGCCAGATGGGCGGGGTGTAAATAAATTATTATTATTATTATTATTATTATTATTATTATTATTATTATTATTATTATTATTATATTGCCTGGCCCAGAAAAATGGAGCAAGCTGTTTCCAATGGAAGAGTTGTGCATGAGCCTTGCAATTCAAGCTGGGACTGAAGATTTCACAGCAAAGGTACCCATGAACTACCACATTTCCTATCCAGTACTTCTCCGTGTATAGTGGTACCTCGGGTTACAAACGCTTCGGGTTACAAACTCCGCTAACCCGGAAGTAGTACCTTGGGTTGTGAACTTTGCCCCAGGATGGAAATGGAAATTGTGCGCTGGCGGCGCGGCAGAAGTAGGAGGCCCCATTAGCGAAAGGTTAAGAATGGTTTCGGGTTAAGAATGGACCTCCGGAACGAATTAAGTTCATAAACCAAGGCACCACAGTATAAGACTAGGGAACCGTGAGTTGTCTTATACAATGGGTAGTTGCCAGGGGTGACGTGGGATTGGTTGATGCCAGAAGCCGGAGATGTTCGGCAGCGTATCATTGGTGTCTGCAGTAAGGGGTGGTGTTGATTGGGTGTTGCTGCAGCAACTGGGCGGGCAATTGGCTGCTCCTGCCGGCGAGGGAACAGGCGTTAGGAGGTGTTCCATCCCTTAAAAAAAGCTCAACAACTCTGGGCAATCTCCCCCCCCCCATTTTCTTAATTTTTAGTCCCCCAAAACAGGGGGTGTCTTATACATGGGGGCATGGTAAGTCGAAAGGACATCATTTAAAGGACCGCAGTCTCTAAGCCAAGGATGGCAGTGGCTGATGGGAACTGGAGTTCAACAATATCTGGGAGCCCTAGAGGTGATGGGTTCAGATTTTATTTCAGGGCTATTTCACCCACACAGGTCGACCACCTGATGCTGGCAAAAGCTAGGAATGACTCGCCTTGTGTGACAGAACTGCCACCTTGCCCTTGGGTCCGTTTAAGGAACATGTTGTATGCATTTTTGCCATTCAGAGCAACAGATCACCAGCGGAACAGTCGCAACACAGATTTCCCAGTACCAGCAACAACAACAACAAAACCCCAGATCATGCCTCGACTGCTGTCTATATCTCCAGACGTATGTTGAGACGCAAACTGCCGTTTCCATTCTGAACCATTGTCAAAGGCCATTTGTATTCCCCGCCTGGGAAGACAAAACAAACAGACCTCCCAGCGCTGTGTGCGGGTTCCTTTCAATGTGTGTTTTATCAGAAAAAGCTTCTCTCCCTCCCCAGCCTCTGACTGAGCTTTGTGTCTCACGCCTCTCCCCATAGACTTGACTGAAAAGGTCACCTCTTACTTTGGTGCCGGAGACTCTGACATCCGAAAGCAGCCGCCAAATTGATGTTCCCCAGCGGAAGTCATGGATTTTGCCTTCTCATCATCTGTGTGTTGCTGGCAGGCACAATGGACTCAGGGTTTCTGAAGGTCTTCGAAGGACCTGGTCATCAAAGGTGGCCTTTGAACTGCAAAAAAGGAACAGCGACCAAAAGAGAAGGTTAACATCTGGTCAAGGGAGGGAGGGGGAAAAAGACCTGTGGAAATAGCAGACCTGGCATTTCAAACAGACGGTCGATTCGAAGGACAATGGTCAAGAGTGTACTCCAATGCCAGCAACATCAAGGACCACATGAATGGTTTTGTCTGGTCAGCTGAACCAGGTGGGGGTAGCTGATGGGTCTCAAACCCTTGGTGAGTTAGAGACTTCTCCCTACATGTGAAGACAGGATCTAGCGGATTAAGCAGATGAGACTAACAGTGGGTCCAATGGTAAAGAAGGTGGTTTCTGCACATGTTGTGTAGAGCAGTGTTTCCCAACCTTGTGCCTCCAGCTGTTTTTGGACTACAATTCCCATCATCCCTTGCCACTGGTCTTGCTAGTCAGGGATGATGGGAGTTGTAGTTCAAAAACAGCTGGAGGCACAAGGTTGGGAAACACTGGTGTAGAGGGATGTGAGGGGCAGATGGGGCTCATAAACTTAGGAAGGTAGACCATCTAAGAGAAGGAAAACTCTGATCCTAAATCTCTGCAGCCTTGCGGGGTATCTTTGGGAGAAGCAAAAGGCTAAGGGTAGGCAACCTAAGGCCCAGGGGCCGGATCCGGTCCAATCGCCTTCTCAATCCGGCCTGTGGACGGTCCGGGAATCAGTGTGTTTTTACATGAGTAGAATGTGTCCTTTTATTTAAAATGCATCTCTGGGTTATTTGCGAGGCATAGGAATTTGTTCATATATTTTTTTCAAAATATAGTCTGGCCCCCCACATGGTCTGAGGGACGGTGGACCGGCCCACGGCTGAAAAAGGTTGCTGACCCCTGGAGTAAACCCTACACAAATCTGGAGCAGAGTCTCTAAGGAGATTGGATGGCGCCTTGTATGCCTCCTTCTGGCAATTCCTGCAGCTCAGCTGGTGCCAAACGTCTTGCCCTGCTTTCCTTTGGACCACATCAGTGAGGCCAAGATGGGGGTCTTGTCACCTGGCCAGGACCTCCAGACACACTGCCCAAGTTTGCGCCCCCGGAAGGTTACTTTGGTGCTGCTAACACAGTGGTTTGACTTCACCCTAGTAGACACACCCCGTTGTCTCTCTAGACCAGTGTTCCCCAAACTTGGGTCTCCAGCTGTTTTTGAACTGCAACTCCCATCATCCCTAGCTAGCAGGACCAGTGGTCAAGGGTAATGGGAACTGTAGTCCAAAAACAGCTGGAGATCCAAGTTTGGGAAACACTTCTCTAGACAGACATAAACCAACAACAATTAGGTATACATGTGTATATTAGGTATACATGTATACAGTGCACACAAGTTAGACTGCACACTGAAACCCTGACAAAATTTTGTGAGGACTCTTATGAAAAATGTGTGATCTTATGCAGAAGCGTCCACCCCTGGAGTCTACATGTAAATATCATTAGCATTTCCTTTGTTCTGCAATGACAAACTGGGAGGGGGGACCCAGCCCCCTCCTCAAATGCATTTCAAAAGGAAGATGTAGCCATTTTGGTATGCAGGTGCCCTTCACATCTGGTGTACTCTGCATGAATTTTGCACTCAGATACCTCCATCTTGGCGTGGCCTTAACCCTCCTGCACATTAGGCAATTTTATTATCTTCAAAATCCATATCTACACATTTCAGATGTATTGGGCAAAAATCCTATTAAGGACAACAAGATTAGAAAAGGCCATTATGATCTAGTGCTGGATGGTTCCACAAAGAGAGTAATATGCAGCCCCCAAGGTGAATGCCAGAGAAGATGGAGAGACCAAAAGGATGGGGGTCAGCACATCAAAGGAGGCAGGTCGGGGGCTGGAGAGACGTTAATGAGTCCGCGAGCAAATATTAACAAAGAGAATGTCGGCTTGAGAACATCTCTCGGGCAGTTCGCAAGAGGTATCTGGAGAGAGAATTGGCTACAGCATAATCAATCAGATAGATGGGTTCCTCAAGGTTTCATGGGAAAGCGAGAGATGCTCAGGATGAGGTCTGACATCTGTGCTAGAAAGAGAAGAACACACGGCAACAATTCCTTAGGGAAAACCAAGGTGCAGCCAGGTGACAGTGAGATACTGCAATTCAGACACCTGATGGCTGGCTCAGTTGTAAGATGGTAATTAGGATCGAGCTGAAAGTACTCACAGGTGTTGTTGAGGTGTTGGCTTTCTGGTAAACATCTCAAGCAGTTCCAATAAACGCCTCCCTTATCTGATGGCTTTTTCTAGACCTTTGTTTGCTTTTTATTGGCCTTGCCCTTGCTTGTCTTCACTGTCCATTCCTCTCGCTTGCCTCCAGTGACTTCTGATTGGCTAGGCTGCATGTGATCCTTGATTGGGCTGGACCACCCATGGGGAAGCCCTATGGGGAAATGGCACTCAAGCCAACTCCTAAATATTTTTGTCTCCTCAAGAGAACTACACCTGGGGGATTGGGGGTCTTGGAGGGAGAGTGTTTTTAGTGCCAGATTTAGGGTGGCACTGTGGGTTAAACCACAGAGCTTGGAATTGCCAATCAGAAGGCCGGCGGTTCGAATCCCCGCGACGGGGTGAGCTCCCGTTGCTCGGTCCCTGCTCCTGCCAACCTAGCAGTTCGAAAGCACACCAGTGCAAGTAGATAAATAGGTACCGCTCTGGCAGGAAGGTAAACAGCGTTTCCGTGCGCTGCTCTGGTTCCCCAGAAGCAGCTTAGTCATGCTGGCCACATGATCTGGAAGCTGTACGCAGGCTCCCTCGGCCAATAAGATGAGTGCCGCAACCCCAGAGTTGGCCACAACTGGGCCTAATGGTCAGGGGTCCCTTTACCCTTTACCTTTTTAGGCAGCTGAGGGGCTGCAAAACTGGGAAGCTTCATAAATGAGAAGCTTCACTTGGGGGTGCCAATTTTTGGCTTCTCATAGGTTGCCATCTTTTGAAAGATTACCAAAGCACACCCCTGGTGTTTGGGGTACAGGGGAGAGCTGGAGGAGTGGGAAGTCCAGAGTTCTTTTACGGCTCAGATTTTAATTTGAGCTGGGAAAGAATTCCCAAGGCAAGCTTTGCAAGCCCCCAGAGCCTGTAAAAACGAGTCCAAGTTTGGAAAGCTTCACTGGCACCTCTATTAGACTTATAAAACCCCTTAAATTGGCAATTAATTGCACGTAACCAACAGATTAGAGCTTAATGGGGCTAATGGGCAGGGAGGGGGAAAATGGAGGGGTCCTGGGATTTTTTGAAAAGCAGGGAGAAGACAAAATGACAGAAGAAATTATAGAGATGCAATAAAAGACTGACAGGTTAGGTTCCTCTCCCCTGAAATAGCATCATCCATAAGTTGGAGGAGAACCTCCAGGCAGTGGTCCTTGGGGTGATGACAGGGGATGGATGAGGAGCATGCCCCCCTGTTTTAAACTCTGAAATGTTGGAGGTGGTCAAAAACCTTTCATTGCCTGGACTATGCAGAATTAGATAAATAACAGGAAAGATTTGAAACCTGCGGGACCAGAGATTCTTAGAAGACTGGAGTAAATATTTGAACTATTTGAAAAGCAATTGTAATAAACAGATTACGCCAGTAGGACTGCAAGAAGTTCTGTAAGGAGGATTATGTGAAATATTGCAAGGAGGACTATGATGAGAATTATTAGTTAATGATAATTAAAAGTAATCGAGAAATTAAGAAATGCAGAATAAGTGATAAAGAACAGAAAATTTTCGGAGGTTGATGGAAGTCTAAAATATTTTATAAGATAAGGAGTTATGTTAAATGATTGTTTGAAATGTTATGTTAAAAAATTAATAAAAATGTGTGTGTGTGTGTGTGTGTGTGTGTGTATAAACCTTTCATTGCCAGGGAGCAGAGGAGTCTTTTAGTGATGTATGGAAGTGAGAGCTGGACTATAAAGAAGGCTGATCGCCAAAGAATTGATGCTTTTGAATTCTGGTGCTGGAGGAGACTCTTGAGAGTCCCATGGACTGCTAGAAGATCAAACGCATCCATTCTGAAGGAAATCAGCCCTGAGTGCTCACTGGAAGGACAGATCCTGAAGCTGAGGCTCCAATACTTTGGCCACCTAATGAGAAGAGAAGACTCCCTGGAAAAGACCCTGATGTTGGGAAAGATGGAGGGCACAAGGAGAAGGGGATGGCAGAGGATGAGATGGTTGGATAGTGTTCTCAAAGCTACCACTTTGGTCATGAGTTTGACCAAACTGCGGGAGGCAGTGGAAGACAGGAGTGCCTGGCGTGGTCTGGTCCACGGGGTCACGAAGAGTCGGACACAACTAAATGACTAAACAACAACAACAACAGAGGAGTCTTTGCCCTGCTATTTGACAGAGGGCAGTCCTGTGTTTGAAGGGCTGTTCAGCAGACAGACATACCATCCAGCTCACCAGATTGCGGAAGACTGTGACCAGGTGAACTGCGCATCTGCTCTCTTTCAATGGTACAGCAAAGAAAACCCCCTGTGTTGCAAAACAGAACCCTCTTTCAATTGTAGCAATCCCTTCTCAAGTGTGCACCTAACTGTATATATCAGCATATAGGTCATGGGTTCGAGCCCCACATGGGGCAAAAGATTCCTGCCTTGCAAGGGGTCGGACTAGATGAGCTTTGTTGTCCCCTTCCCACTCTACAATTCTATGATTCTATGTGTCTATGATTCATACAATTATATGATTCTTTTTGTCATTTATTGGCATCAAACCTGTTTTTAGAAAGATACACAGGGAGCGTGATTTGCCTAAACCTGCGCAAGTGTCTGGTCAGGGGTTGGGGATTGTGGGTTTCTTAAAGTCTCCCCCCATCCTGTGATGCATGCATTGCAGCTGGTTGGACTAAATGACCCTTTGGCTTCCCTCTGGGTCTACAATTCTTTCTCCCACAATAATCCAAGCCCCAGGTGGAGGTTTTGCGTGTGAGCCAGACTCAGTGCTTTTTTCCTGATGGGATGCAGGGGTACGCATACCCCTAAACATTTTGTGAATCGCTATACTTCTGTCCATTTACTGTACAGTGGTACCTCAGGTTAAGAACTTAATTCGTTCTGGAGGTCCGTTCTTAACCTGAAACTGTTCTTAACCTGAAGCACCACTTTAGCTAATGGGGTCTCCTGCTGCCGCCGGGCCGCCGGAGCACGATTTCTGTTCTCATCCTGAAGCCAATGTTCTTAACCCGAGGTACTATTTCTGGGTAAGTGGAGTCTGTAACCTGAAGCGTCTGTAACCTGAAGCGTCTGTAACCTGAAGCGTCTGTAACCTGAGGTACCACTGTATTTATTTCCTCCGATTTGAACTATAAAATGGTGGTTTTCTTGAGTCAAAATGAGAGTACCCCTAAACATTTTCTTTAGGAAAAAAGCACTGCCCGGATTGATCTGAAAAGGTAGTTTAAAAACTGTGTGGATAGAAGCAGAAGCGTTTTGGGGAAGGGGTGCTTTAATGGGGTGATCTTTATCGATGGCTTGCCAGCCCTCGGCTAAAATTCATGTGGTGCACGACAGAGACTTTCTGCATTCATACGGCTTCTCTCTCAGCCCCGCCTGACAATAGCCTCAGCCTCATAAGTCTCGCACGGCAGTTGAGAGATGCTCCCGATAAAAATTTTGCTTCTGGAATGCAATTCCGCTGTAGAGGAGGCAGCCGGGATAGATCGCAGCACATTCATCCATCACCGCAGGAGCCCGTGCGGTAATAACAGATGTTAAAAGCTGCCAAACTTCTTTCTGTCACTAAACTAAAGAGACGTATAATCCCCGAAGCACAAAGGGAGCACATCTGATGAGCACAAAGTAATTTTTACATTCACTTTCCCTGAACTTAACCACACTTTGCTAAAAGGTATCACACTGCCTTCTGAACAATATCGCCGAACCGGGCAATCAGCGCTGAATGAATAATTTGAAAACCAAAGCGCCGTTTTGGATTGAACCAGTTCCCTGACACATTCCGATCTGACTTTCTTCTTTTCTTTCTGGGTCGCTGCTGCTGCTGCTGTTACTAGCAAAGCATCTGCAATTTTTATCTCTTCCATCCTGACAGCTTATATGAAACACCATTTAAAAACACATACTGATAGCGGACTGTCGGGACTTATATCTCCAGTTCCTAACACTGTCATGTTCCCTCTTCAACATTCTGTGGAAGTCTAGATTGACTCAGGCCTGCTCCTATCTTCAGGAGGGGAAAAGGCTAAAGCAAGGGCCAGCAAACTTTTTCAGCAGGGGGCTGGTCCACCGTCCCTCAGACCTTGTGGGGGGGGGCCAGACTATATTTTTTTGGGGGGAAATGAATGAATTCCTATGCCCCACAATTAACCCAGGAGATGCATTTTAAATAAAAGGACACATTCTACTCATGTAAAAACACGCTGATTCCTGAACTGTCTGCAGGCCAGATTTAGAAGGCTATTGGGCTGGGGCCGGCCCCCGGGCCTTAGTTTGCCTACCCATGGGCTAAAGAGTCAACCCTACATTGCTACAATGGCCATTCGGGTGCTACTAGCCCAGAGATGGAAGGAAGAGGTAACCCCAGCCAGAGAAGAATGGCAAATCAAGTTGATGGACTATACCAAAATGGCAAAACTAACTGGGAAGCTCAGGAACCAAGAAGACAAGAAATTTTAAAAAGAATGGGAAATGTTTATAATGCATATACAAAATCATTGTAAGCAGGTCAAACCATCAGCAGGATTTTAAACAAACTTGTAATGTATAGATAATCTAGGAAGATGAAAAATTGGAGAAGTACAGATATGCAGTTGAACTAGAATAAACAGGACCCATGGAAGCGGGGGGGGGGGAGAGGTCAGGAGATTCAGAGTAATCTCAATAATTGGTTTGGAAATGGTTTTGTTGTATGTTTATATTTTGGAAAATCAAATAAAAATTTATTTCAAAAGAAGAAGAAGAGTTTGGATTTGATATCCCGCTTTATCACTACCCAAAGTAGTCTCAAAGTGGCTAACCATCTCCATTCCCTTCCTCCCCCACAGCAAACACTCTGTGAGGTGAGTGGGGCTGAGAGACTGGCCCAAGGTCACCCAGCAGCTGCATGTGGAGGAGTGGAGACACGAACCCGGTTCACCAGATTACGAGGCTACCGCTCTTAACCACTACACCACACTGGCTCTCAGTGAGTCAACCCTATTCAGATCCAGAGTGGCATCCCTAAGGCGGTTGGATGACACCTTGTAGCCTCCTTCCAGCAACTCCTGCAGCCCAGCTGGTGCCAAATGTATTGCTCTGCTTTCCTTTGACCACATCAGCGAGGTTGAGAAGGGGGTCCTTGTTATCTGAGCAGCCCAACTTCTTCTGGAGGAGAAGAGACTTCTCCAGACAGACAGATGCCAACAACAGTTCTATCATGTCTTGCCCCCAAGGAACTCAAGGTGGTGCTCATGGTTCTTCCTCTCCCCATTTTATTCTTCCAGAGGTCACTGGACTCCAGTTCCCATCAGTCCCTGCATAGCCAGTGATCAGGGGTGATGAGAAGGATCTGGAGGGCCACAAGTTATCCATCTCTGCGTAAGACTGTGATCCAAGGCTACGGAACTGCAGGCATGACCTCTCAGTAACAGATAGACTGATTTTTCAAAGGCAGCAAGGTATATGATCCCAAGTACCCTCTGGCATGAAAAGTCTCCACATTGCTACAGTCACTACACTCTGCTTAGCAATAAATTCAGATGTCCACCTTAGGTAATTCAGGTCCCCTTTCCCAGCTTTTAAATAGGGTTGCCACCTGTCCTGTATAATACAGGACTGTCACGTATTTCAGTGTAAAATGCTATATCCTGTATTCCAGGTCATCCTGCTTTCTCTCTTTCTCTGTCTCTCTCTGCCAAGTTAGGGATCCTCTCCAAATGTTGGAAAGGGTGTGTGAAAGGTCATGCATTTAAGTTCTGGGGAGCCAAGCATGGACAGATTTACAAATTTGTGTGTATGTGTGTGTGTGTGTGTGTGCACATGTGTGACAAATCCCAGAGGGGCCATCCTGTTAGGCTGCAATAGATTGTACAGTCATACCTTGGCTTACAGACGCTTCAGGTTGTGGTTTATTGGGTAACGGACCACCAAAACCCAGAAGTACCAGAATGCGTTACTTCCAGGTTTTGGTGGTTGCGCATTCGCAGAAGTGCTAAATCACGCTTTGTGCATGCGCAGGAGCGCCAAATCACAACCCGCACATGCGCAGACACGCTGCTATGGGCTGCGAACATGCATCCCGCACGGATCACGTTTGCAACCCAAGAGTCCACTGTAATGGCTTGGTTTGAAGTCACTTCAACAACAAATATGACAAGAAATCGCTCCCCAACTGCCTTTGTCCTGTCCTGTCCTGTACCCGCTAGACGAAAGGGTTTTCCGTTTTGGAGGCGCTTCGCAAAACGAATTTCCCTATGGGTCTTGCGAGTTCCTGCGGGTCTTTTTTTCCTTTCCCCCCCTTTTCCCAAGCCCTAAGCTGCTTATCAGCTGATCCGCTAAAAGCCGCTAAACCGCTAATAGCGCTAATCCGCTAAGCTGTCAATGGGCTTGCTTCGCAAGACGAAAAAACCGTTATACGAAGAGCCTCATGGAACGGATTAATTTCATCTTGCGAGGCACCACTGTATTTTGCCAGAACAAAGGTGGCAACCCTACTTATAAAGCAGGAATAAACACCAGGACCTGGGAGGCCAGGATTTGAATTCCCACTGAGTGGATTTGAACCGGTCAACATCTCTCAGCCTAACCTACTTCACAGGGTTGTTAGGGTAAAATGGAGAGGGAGGGAAGGCTGTATGCCTCCCTGGAGGTTGGGTTGGAGATGGAACATAGATGTAATAATAATAATAATTAATAATAATTAATAATAATATAACAGTAAATAAATAAAAATAGTATTGAGATAGGGTTGCCAGACCTCCAAGTGTGACCTGAAATCTCCAGGTTTGTTTGTGCCCCCTCCAGGTGACAGGTGCAGACCTTGAATCTCCAGGTGGGAGAGAGTGTCTTTAATATATATATTAAGAAAACTGTTTTTTAAGTTCAATAAAGCAATTAAAAAAGAAAAAGAAAGAAAGTGTGAATGCAGCTTGCAAGCTTCAGTTCAGCAGCTGCCTGCTGCCAATCATAGCATAGATACTTGTGCTGGGGGCTGCCCTCCTCAGCTCCCCTCTCCTAATTAACCCCCATCTCCAGGGCCTGACCTGTGTCATCACTCGGGGCCACTCTATGACATCATCAAGGGCTGCCCCTAGGTCTCAGGTTTGCGCCCTGAAATCTCAAGGTCTTAGGTGCTCCTGACCTGGTAACCCTACACTGAGCTGCAAATCGTTTCCAGTTGCACCGCAATATAGGTTGTTAAACTATCACGGGAGAAGTCAAAGGTTTCCAAGTCAGCCTTTCCCCACCTCCCTGGCTGTGGAATTTCTCCCTTTCTCCTCCCCACCCCATGTTTCCTGTAACATCAATATACTTGGTCCAGAAAGACTGGTGCTTTTTTCTTTCAACAGACAGAGGCACGGCCGTGTGGGCTGAGAACTGCTAAAAATTAAAAACCCCTTGTCGCCATTCTCCCTCTTGAAAAGGAGAGGCATTTATTCAATGCTCTGGAAATAAGCACTGCAAATAAGTGACTTGGTGAACGACAGTTAGAATAATAGCCAAGCCCTGCACCACCCAGAGAACAGAGGAACGCGCTGGACTCCTGGGAGCACATTTCTATAATAAAGCCTTCTGTTTCTTCTGTCGCCAGCTTACAGTATCTTCCTTAATGTCTCAGCAAAGCTGAGCAGCTCTCTGCCCCCTGCAGATAGATTAGCTATCATTACGCTTTAAGGGCATTGGAATTACAAACTTGCAAAGCAATAGATTGGTACTTATAAACCACAGCTGGACAGCTTCAGATTAAGCCTTTTTGGGGAGTGGGGGGAGGAATTAAATGTTGAGATTTCTGGATTGTGTGCATGTTTTCACAAATGCCAGGCTTGTGCTCTGCAGCCGGCCCAGGCTGCTTGCACATACTTCAGTCTCTGTTCTCACAAATTATTGTTGTTGTTGTTGTTGTATTATTTATTGACATCCCACCATTTCTCCAGACTGGGACTCAAGACAGTTTACACCAATTAAAACGACGCAGATAAAATACAAAAAGCTAAAAGAAAGTATAGCAGACAATTGTTTTAAAAGCAATTAAACTCTAATAGACTTAGAACGCATCTAGTAAAATTCAGATAATGAAAACAGCACAGCACTATTTAAAAGCCATTTCCTTTACAAAAGAAAAAGAAAACCAGTCAGTTCGTAAACCAGTCTTCACCTGATGGTAGAGGAACAGCAAGGAGGGAGCTAGTCTGGCAGGACTGAGAGAAGAGACTCCTTTGAAGATCTCGGAGCCCAGGCAGGTTATATGGGAGGATACAGCCTTTCTCATTAATGTATTGATGATCTAAATTTTGCTGTATTTTGCAACTTAGCAAATTATGTTCTAAGCCAGCTTGAGCATAGTTTGCTGTGGGAATCATTTAAACACTGTGACATTTGACTGAATGTTAGAGATTGGGTATAGATTTTGATTTTGTCCCAGCTGTCCTAATATTAATTGCATTTAACCTTTTAGATAGAAAGCATTAGGCTCGGTTTTGGTGTGCCTGCGTTTTGTAACTCTCATGCCATCCTCCTACACTGCGCAAACATTGCATGCCACTTCCAGCCTTATCTCACCCTAGAAAGGCAGGTGATGTTTTGTGAAAGAGGGGTGCGTTGAGTTAGCATCTGCTAGGAAATTTACAGATTGCTCTTTGCTGAAAGAAAACTACATGAAAATGACGTATAGATGGTATATAACACCAGTACAGTGGTACCTCGGGTTAAATACTTAATTCGTTCCGGAGGTCCGTTCTTAACCTGAAACTGTTCTTAACCTGAAGCACCACTTTAGCTAATGGGGCCTCCTGCTGCTGCTGCGCTGTCGGAGCACGATTTCTGTTCTCATCCTGAAGCAAAGTTCTTAACCTGAAGTACTATTTCTGGCTTAGCGGAGTCTGTAACCTGAAGCGTATGTAACCTGAAGCATATGTAACCTAAGGTACCACTGTACAGATAGCAAGAATGTACAAAACTGGTTCAAATATATGTTGGAAATGTAAGGAAGAAGAAGGGACTTTTTATCATATGTAGTGAAATTTTAAAAAAATCTGGGAAATGATATACAATGAATTGAAGAAAATGTTTCAATTAACATTTGTAAAAAAGCCTGAAGCATTTTTGTTAGGGATTGTAGGAAAAAACCTGCCAAGGAAATTGAAGAACATCTTAATGTATGCGACAACGGTGGCAAGAGTCTTAATAGCACGAGCATGGAAGAATAAAGAAATCCTGACAAAAGAACTGTGGCAAGGGAAACTGATGGACTATGTGGAACTAGCAAAATTGACGCACAAACTCCGTGATGAGGACAACTGTGACTTTAAAGAAGAATGAGAACCTTTTACAAAGTTCTTAAAGAAACAACAAAATGAACTGGACTCCTTTGCAGGTTTTGAATAAACAAACACAAATTTATTATTGGAAATATATAGACAGATAATTTAAGGATCTTTACAATTTTATAATATGCGGAGAATAACATGTGCTGAAAAACCAGAGAGAGGAGCTGAGGGAAGTCGGGGGGGGGTCGTCTTTTTGGGGGAGGGAAAATTAGGGGGGGGATGAGGATGATATGTCTTTGATAAATTGTTATGCTGAAATTCTTAATAGAAATTATTCTTAATAATAAAAAAAGAGTTAGCATCTGCTAGGGATGCTTTAGCTGAGATTCCTGCATTTCAGGGGGTTGGCGCTAGATTAAACTCAGGACCCCTTCCAACATTTCTATGAAGTGCAGCTTCTGGGAAGCCCCACATTTTCTAGCTGCCCATGTCAAAGAGGAGGAGGAGGAGGAGGAGGAGGGCTAGGGGATGGGCCCTTGGCAGATGCCCAACTATGCCAGCATCAACGCAGCCCTGCCCATTTGCCCACTCATCGGGAATCGCCAAAGCCACAGAGAGCAGGTGCCAAAAGCAACTCGTGGAAAAGCCTTAACAGAACCGAAGGAGGAGAAGTGAAAAAGAAGAAGAAGGAAAGGCACAGTTAGTTCATTCTTAATCGGGCCTTCATTATGGCAGGCAAAAAAGAGCCGAATCTACAGCTGTTCCTGCTCTTCACTGTCCGTCAAAGCCAAAGCGAGAGAAGATTCTACGTGGATGAGAGATACGTAGCTGATGGGCTTTCTGACATACAGAAGCAGTCAATTAAATGGGAGTTTGCCTAGAACTCTCAACAAAGGCTGCTTCCTATCCCCCAGACATTCATCCATTGCACGAGCAAAACCAGGGAGGTCCTGGCTGCATCCCTTTTTCTATAATAAAGATCACAACCAGAAGCCCTCTAATATTCATTATTTATTACATTTATTTGCCACTTCCTCCCCATGGCAACTCAAAGCATCTTTCATAAAACCCAATAAAAGTTGTTTGTTTGTTTTAAAAAAAGAACATGACTCCCAGTCAAATGATATGCTTGTCCAGATTTTGCAATGCACCTAAAATGTGCATTTTAATGTTTTGGAAAATGCATGTTTGGGGGAATGGCATACAATAATGCCTAGAGTTTAAATGCAAAATTTTCATGCATTTTTTTTTAAAAAAAATGGGACAGAGTTTTTTGATTGAGTGCCAGCCAAAATAAAACGGGGTGGGCTTTGGTTGATGTGCCCATCCCTACCCTCATGCTGGAAGGTTTGTGGGCAAAAGAGAAAAAGCCTGACTGTTAGCTATGGAGGAGAAGAGGGAGGGAGGGAGGGAGGATAAGGCATGAAGCCAAGCCCAGCCTTCTTGGAACTGGCTCCTTCCCAATGCTAATCTTCCATCACATTCCAGCGTTTTGTCACAATGCGAGAAGGAACAAATGGGACCCTTCTTCCTTCCCTTCTGATCTCACATTCAGAGTCGAGGTCTGCTGGTACTGGACTCAAAGGCGAAGCGGAAATCGCTGCACAGTGACACATCTGTGCCGTTCCACTGTCCATTCTCTTTTCCTTCTCAAAGAGCTGCTGTGTGCATTAAGCAAACAGCTCTGCCTGAATCTCCGGTAGAGGAGAGGAACACTTGGGGGGGGGTGGTATTGGGGGGGGGGGTCAAGAGCAAAAGGGCAAGAGGGAGCTGGGGAAGACGAGCTCAGGTTTGCCGAGTCCAATACTTTGAGGAGGATGCTCTTCAAAAGAAAGTAAGGACAGAACAAATGTACATTGGCCACATTTTTTGGGGGGGGGGGCGATTATCTGTATCACCAGGGCAAAGCATCAATGGTCAGAACCACAGGGGATCAGATCAAAGGCCCACGTAACTCAGCGCTGTGCTTTGGCCTGGCCAGAAATATGCTTCCAGGGAAACCCAGAGCCAGGGCAAAAAAGTAGTAGCATCCTTCCATTTTTAGCCTCCACCAGCTGCCCCAATTAAGACAATGGACCAAAAAGCTATAAAACATTAAAGTAAATAATAAATATGCTGTTGCATGGACCCTAATCTCCGAGTGGCGAGAGACTGCAGAGTTGCTTGTGCTTTTTCAAGGTTCGGTAATGGAGACTGCGGCGTCTTTAGGATTTATGCTTTTATTTACACACATGCACAACCTGAGCATAGAGTGGAGGGGCTCACAACAGCAGATCTTGTTCCCCCATAAGGTTTTCAGGCAAGCTCCAAGTCAAAGCTTAGGGTCCTGCACAAAGCAAATGTTTCTCTGTGTCTCCCCAGCTCCCAATATCAACCCAAACTCACATGCCCCATTCTCTCATGCACAGACCCCCTTGGTCTATTGTTCTCCATCCTAGGTTGATGGGTGAGGTGGGAAAAGGCTCACGCATTGTCTCTATGGCAACAGAGCAACCTCTTTGGACATGGCAAATGGCAGCACTTCACTGGCCAGCCAAAGTCATTCCCTTAACAAAGGAACTGTTATGGCTTGTACCGCAGCCTTTTCTGCTAGATTCTAAGTAGGCCTGGAAAGGGCCCAGGATTTTATCCAGACTCATCTCCCTCTCCCTAAAACTCATACCACAACAGTGAAAAAATCAGCGTAAGAAAACACAGGACTCAGCTACATTAGTCAAGAAACAGTGTTTTGAATGTGTTATAAACATGCAGCACCAGTTGGCACCAGAGAGCAAAAAACATTTCTAAGTGATTTTCCATAGTGGTTTTTTTGTTGTTGTTATAACAATTTAATTTCTGACTTATTTATAGCATTTCCCCCCTTGTGTATAGATCCAGCCACAGAGAACAGGACCCATTTAAAACATCAACTGCCAGAAGTTAGAAGGCCAGGGCAGAGGTTCTGGGTTCAATTCCTGGCATCTCTAGGGAAGAGACCTCTGCCTCAAACCCAAAGTGCCACTGCCAGTCAGTGTGAACATTACTGAGCTAGATGGACCAAAGACCTGACTCTTTCTATGTTCTCAGCTGCCCTTCTATAAAGCAGTAGAGCTACTGGTGGATTTCTCCAAGAGGCAAGTTCTACATGCTAGGCACCATCACAGAGAAGGCCTCACTGGCCATACACTCCCCCCCCAAAAAAAAACCCCACATTGGGGCGCAGGGAAGGTTCTCTGGTGCTGATTTCAACATTCAGGGAGATTGATTCATACAAGAGAAAGCGGTGCTCAAATTAATGACTCCTCTACCACATAAGGTGTTTTATTCACTCATCCATTCATCCATTTATCAGCTGCCCAACCGCAACAGCTCTCTGAGTGACGTACAAATAAAAATAGATTAAAAAATGTAATTACAATCCAACAAGACAACCGTGAAAGCAGCAAATCAAACTCTGCAAACAAAACCATTCTGAGGCAGGAGATCTAGCGAGTAAGATATTTCATGGAAATAAAAGAATTCTTTTATTTCATCAAAATAAAAGAATTCATTCCAGTAACACCTTAGAGACCAACTAAGTTAGTTACTGGTATGAGCTTTCATGTGCATGCATCTGAAGAAGTGTCCATGCACACAAAAGTTCATACCAATAACTAACTTAGTTGGTCTCTAAGGTGCTACTGGAAGGAATTTTTTAATTTTGTTTCGACTATGGCAGACCAACACTTGTAAATGGAAACAATCAGTTCGGTTCATAGGGCAGGCCAAAGGGATAACCGATCATGGAGTTAGAACAAAATTATGCGTGGCTTGGAGAAAGTGGGTAGAGAAATGTTTTTCTCCTTCTTCCATAACACTAGACACTCATGGACACCCAATGAGGCTAATTATTATTATTATTATTATTATTATTATTATTATTATTATTTCTTATTTATACCCTGCCCATCTGGCTGGGTTTCCCCAGCCACTCTGGGCAACTTCCAACAAAAGATTTAAAATACATTAAGACACCAGTCAATAAAAACTTCCCTAAACAGCGCTGCCTTCAGATGTCTTCTAAATGTGCTGTAGTTGTTTATTTCTTTGACATCTGATGGGAGGGCGTTCCACAGGGCAGGCGCCACCACGAGAAGGCCCTCTGCCTGGTTCCCTGTAACTTCACTTCTTGTAGTGAGGGAAGGCCCTCAGAGCTGGACCTCAGTGTCCAGGCTGAACGATGGAGGTGGAGACACTCCTTTAGGTCTACTGGGCTGAGGCCATTTAGGGCTTTAATGGTCAGCACCAACACTTTGAATTGTGCTTAGAAATGTACTGGCTGAATGCTGGAAGATTCAAGAAAGCGATTCTTCTTACGTTGCTACCCTTTGACCTTTGAGCAACCATTTTGGGGCAGGAGGCAGGGCACAGGAAGAAATTATAAGGCTCTTGAACAACCTCTGTCACCTTGGCCCCATCCAGATGTTTTTGGGCGACAACACCTATCTGGCCCAAACATCTGGTGGGCACCAGGTTGGCGAAGGCTGCCCTATGAAGTCCTTTTGACATATGGAAGCTGGTTAAATGCTGCAATGTGTGATTAGCAGATCAGCTTGAAGGGTGGTAGAGGAGGGAGATAGGTTGTAATTTATAAATAGCTTCTGAAAGAGAAATCTTCTTTGCAGAGTTCCCGGCACCCATGTTTGGATCACAAAAGAGCTGCTGCCAAAACCTCCTGCTGCTAAAATCACTTGAAGAATCCTGAGATAAGGAGAAGGTTTCTCTTTTTCTTTTCTTCCCCCCAGAGGGCTGACTAACTATTGTGTAAAAACTATGCAAAGAAAAAGTAAAGGGAGAAATAATAACAACGCCACGTTGTTCACAAAGACCCCTCTGTCTCTTTAGTGAATTTGTTCATCTAACGCAGGAGCTGGAAGGCAAGAGATTGATCGACCACATTAATATGGCACCCCACGAGGCTCAAATTTATGCAAAAGGCCTCTTTCTCCAAAGAACAACCAGTTTTTCCTTGTCCTTTTCCTTCATTGAGCCCCAAGCCTGCCAGAGGTCCAGAGCCTCTGCATTAGGGAAGGGACATAGATCAGTGGTTAGATCATTAGGTTGCATACAGAAGATCCTGTGTTCAGTCTCCAGCATCTCCATGCAGGCCAGAGAGAGACCTCAGTCTGAAACCATTGGTTGCCACAACCAGCGTAGACAACACTCAAGTAAATGGACCAATGGTTTAACGATAGGGACAAATGCCAATTTACGATACGATAATCTTTATTGTCATTGTCCCATACAGAACAACGAAATTGAAAAAATCTACATCAGACATTCAAAAACCAACAAGCCTGCTATTCCAGCTATCTCAGCCTGGTTAACCCCCTAAAAACTCTGATACCCCATAATTAAATACAATATACTCCCACAGAGACGACCTTACACTGCGTTTAAAACCCAAATCGCATTTGGATAAAAACTGTTTCTCCAGTGGCTAGTCCTAGTCTTTTTTTTTTTTAATAAAATTTTTATTAATTTCCAATTTTTAACAAACACAAAAACAACATAAAAACAAACACAAAAAAATCATAATTTCTTTACCTTATTTCCATAAACCTCTTTTCCCGGACTTCCCCATACCTTCCCCTTTTTGCATCCTTTTATTTTTAACAATTATTCAACAACCCTTTTAGCCAATTAAATATAAATTCATTCTCCCTTTCAATTTCACCCTAAATCAAACAAAATTTACTGCTGTAATTCTACGTCTTCCTTTCCCTTAGCATTTTAGCACTCCTCAATTTTATAGTAGCTCTTAAGATATATTTTAAACTTCTTCCAGTCTTCTTCCACAGTCTCTTTCTCTTGGTCGCGGATTCTGCCGGTCATTTCTGCCAGGCTAGTCCTAGTCTTTATAACCCTGTACCTTCTTCCAGAAGGCAGAAGCTGAAAGAGGTCATTTCCGGAGTGTGCACTATCCTGCACTATCTCTGTAGTTCTACACTTAGGCAGGAAGAAGCAGATATACAAATATAGGATGGGGGAAACCTAGCTTGCCAGTGGTCCATTTGAAAAGGATCTAGGCGTCTTAGTAGACCGCTAGCTTAACTTGAATTAACAGTGTGAAGCAGCAGCAATTCTAGGCTGATGCAATTCTAGGCTGCACCGACAGAAGTTTCGCTCTAGCCTGCCTAGGTCAGACCCCACCTGGAGTCCTATGTCCAGTTCTGGGCACTACAACTTAAGAAGGATATGGAAAAGCTGAAAGGTGTGCAGAGGAGGGCAACCAAGATTATCAAGGGCCTGGAAACCAAGCCTTATGAGGAATGCTTGAGAAATTTGGATCTATTTAGCCTGGAGAAGAGGAGACTGAGAGGTGATGTGGGAAGCACCTTCAAGAACTTGAAGGGCTGTCCCATGGAAGATGGGGCAAACTCCTTTTCTGCTACTCCAGAGGGTAGGACCCTACCCAATGAATTCAAAAGGCAGGAATGGAGATTCCTGTTAAACATTAGAAATAACTTTCTGGTGGTAAGCCAGGCATTGCAAACACAGCTCTGTCCCGAAGAGCTTGCCACCGTTTCCCAGCCTTACAGCAGCTGCCACATGAGCCTAAGGGTAGATAACTACTGAACATGGAGTCTTTGTATAGCAATCATGACTAGCAGCCATTGATACTCCTCCTCCTCTACTGTTTAATGGCATTGACCAACCTCTGGTTAAATCCCTCTAGGTTAGTGGTACCCTCCCCTGGCACCACATACTGTGTCTGCAAGTTCCATAGAGACGTTCATTTTTAGGGGAGAACTTCCTGGAATTAGTTGCAGTCAGGATTGAGATTCAAAAGGAGAGACTGAGAGGGGAAGAAGAAGGAGCTAGCACCAGGTAGGTGTTATGGCCAGGAGTTTTAAAAGAGGATTGTACAAATGCGAGGCGGAAAATTACCCCTCTCCAATTCCAGTAGTGTTAATGAGAATTCTCCTCTACAATAAGAAATATATAACTTTGTACTGATGAATCTCTGGGCTTCTTGAGCTGAGGCTGCCCTTGAGATCTAACAATCCAGCAGAACATCGGGTGAAACTGATGGGTTTCGACCCAGAAAAAGCCATCAAGCAAAAAAGTGGGATGGGCTAGAGAAACAAATTGGTTTCAGGATGGAACAGGAAGGATCAAGGGGGACTATAAGATATGCAAGCAATATCTCTCTTGGACTGTGGCTATAATTTGACAAAAAAATCCTCAGTCTATAAAACTTAATATAGCTCCTATTATATTCCTTCCAGATTACAAACCACGATGCCACTGACTCATAAGCAGTGCTGAAGATGCCATCGTGTTGCAATCGAGCCTCAAACATGTAATTTGGTTCAGCGCTAGAAGCACAGACCAATTGGCAGAAAATAGTTGGTGTGTTACCAAAAGTATGATTGGAATCGAAAGCACAGAGGTCTCCCAATGAGACATGCAAGCTTAAAAGGAGACCACACAGAAGAAGCAGGGGTGGGGTCACCCTCTTTTCTGGTCCAAGTCGCTTTTGCATGTGGTCACCCATAAACCCACCTTGTCCTTCTCCCTTCCTCCTTTGCTAAACCTGCACAGAAATTCATGATTTAAAATTTGCTTTTCTCGCACAACCCGTGTTTCTAAATGCCTTTGGACATACTTTTTCGAGCTGAGAAATGCACTGAAGACATGCAAGTCTGTGAAGGGCAGCTCACAACAAAATTAGTGGAAACTGAGTTCTTCCAGCATTCTTCAATGGAAAAGCATGTGTGGGAGCTTAAGACCCGACAGCTGATTGAGCGCTGACAGTCCTACAGTCTTAGCTGTTGGTGGAGATGGAACCTGGAATAATTTTCATTGAAACATCTCCTCTATAGCCATTTCCCATTGACCTTAAATCTATCAGATATGCGTGAGCTGCAGAGGTGTGGCACTCAGCCCCTCTCTTAGTGGGCTGCTGCCAAAATGCATAGTATTTATTTATCAATCAATTTCATACAATTTATATGCTGCTTGTGGTTTTTTTAAAAAAACAACAACAACCTTGAAGCGGTTGACTAAAAGAGTAGAACAATAAAATTAGTGCTAAAAGCAAATTGCACCACTATTTAAAACATTCCTAAAACTAAAACCAGCAGGCAACTAAAAACACACACATCAGGATCCTAGATATCTGGGTAGGCTTGTCTAAACAATTTTATTTTTTTTAGCAGGTTTGGGGGGGAAAGGGCTATGAAGGTGCCTGCCTAATGTCAACAGCCAGGGAGTTCCAATGTGTAGCTGCTACCATGCTAACAGAGGAATCTCCTACCAACGTGGAGTGGGTGTTCTGTGGCATTGCTGGAGGTATTTGGAAGCATGCGATTGGAACGTGTCTCTGCATGCATGGCACATTGTTCGGGGTAGTTCAAATCCACAATTTAAATTCCTACTGTCTTCTCTATGTACCCCGTCTCCATTTTAACCTGTATAGAACATATTCATCTTTATGGGTGTGTGGGTCTCATTCTTTAATTTATTTATGGATCACGGTGGCCTTTGACTATGGGGAGAGTGCCAGTTTCAAGGCAAATGCTACAGAATTCTTAACCCTTACAGCTCACCTCCTCTACTGCTGTCAGGTATCTAGAAGTGGCTGTGTTTCCTTCGGTGTGAAACTTGTGAAAATGCTGCTCATGCACGAGGTCAGACACATCTTTGGAGACATGTACACCATACAGGATTATACACTAGAGAGATGGAGTTCCATATATGCACAAGAGCAGACCCAGATTTTGCTACTATGGGCTGCTCAAAGCATCCCTCTGGCTGTTAAGACTGAAGCAGGAGAAGAAATTTTCTTGAAGTTTTTTATTAACAATTTCAACATAACAAAATATCAAAACATATCATATTCATTATTTCCCTCCCTTTTTCCCCACCTCGCCATCAAACCTCCATCCCTCCCCCCCAAGACATCCCTCAGCTCCTCTCTCTGATTTCTCAACATATATTATTCTCTGCATACTGTAAAATTGTATAAATCCTTATATTATCAGTCTACTATATTAACAATCAATAAATTTGTGTATGTTTATTCAAAACCTGTTGTCTTTTAGGACATGTTCTCTTTTTCAAGGGTAAAATTTGAGAAAAATTCCATTTATTTGCTTTGAATGGTCGTCATAGCGTTCTCTTTTTTGCTCTTCAAAATATGGCAACCTTAACATCATGGTTTCCAAGTGATGTATGATAAGAAAAAAGCAGTTAAAACTAACCAAATTAACCATGGAAATCTGAAAAGCTTACTTAAAATTCCCAGTGAAATAAAAGAAGAAGAAGGTGGTATTCACCAAGCACCAGACGTTCAACAGAGAGGAGCACGTCTGAACTCTGCTAGGAGGGAATTCACAGAATCACAGAATTGTAGAGGAGGAAAGGTCCCCAAGAGCCATCTAGTACAAAACCCTGCATTCAGGAACCACAACTAAAGCATCTGTAACAGGTAGCCATCCAACCTCTGCTTAAAAATCTCCAAGAAACCTCCACCTTCCAAGGGAGTCCTTTTCACTGTCAAACAGCTCTTACTAACAGAAAGTTCTTCATTTTCCAGGCTAAATATACCCAACTCCCTCAACCATTCCTCATAAAGCTTGGTTTCCAGACCCTTGATCATCTTGGGTCAAGAATTAGCTCACAGTAGCATGGATATGAGCTGTGCATCTGAGCCAGGGCGTATCAGGAAGAGTGTCCTCACCCAAGACCTCCCACTGTCGGGCAGTGATGTCAAGAACAGAGCCATCTTTCCCATTGGCGTTAGTGGTTCATTGCGCCGGGGCGCCGGCCTCTCAGGGGCGCCCTAGCAATTGGGGGAGCTGTGCAGCTTTGCTAGCAGCCTCCCCTTTCCCTGCACGCCTGCCAGCTGCGCCCCGCCAACTATATGGCGGGCGGGTCCTTCCCAAGCCTCCGCAGGAGATCAGTCCTCTGCATCTGCTAAAGACAGTCCTGTTCCTGGTCATTGTCCTCCTCCTGCTTCCTGGCGAAAGGCAGTGTGCGGCCTTCCTGGGCTGCCTTCTCGGGCACCCTGATGCTGGAGAGCATGTCCGCCAGCACATTTTCCTACTTGATCGCTGCCACCACACCGGGGATCGGGGCAGTGGGGGAGGCAGAGGATATTTTCCACCGCCCCCTCCCTTGTTTTGGAGTTGCCGGGGTGTGTGTGTGTGCCGGAGGGATCTTTGCACCACGGCGCCAGACATGCTGAAGACGGCCCTGGTCAAGAATCAGGCATTCCTGAAAGTATCTTGCATCCAAGTTGTTAAGGGCTTTGTAAATTGATGCCACAACCTTGAACCTGGCCTGGTAGCAAATGGGCAGGCAGCTTAGCCAATGGTGAAGGAAGGTGAAAGCTGTAGTCAGGGTATGACAGTCTTCTGACGGTGTGCCCACTCTGCTGTGATTCCATCAGCAATGGAATCATTGAAGCAATGATTCTTTAACATCAACCTCGTTGGACTGGTCATGTTGTGCAGATGAAGAAGAAGAAGAAGAGTTTGGATTTGATATCCCGCCTTTCACTCCCCTTCAGGAGTCTCAAAGCGGCTCACATTCTCCTTTCCCTTCCTCCCCCACAACAAACACTCTGTGAGGTGAGTGGGGCTGAGAGACTTCAAAGAAGTGTGACTGGCCCAAGGTCACCCAGCAGCTGTATGTGGAGGAGCGGAGACGCGAACCTGGTTCCCCAGATTACGAGACTACCGCTCTTAACCACTACACCACACTGGCTCTCATGATCTGCCTGATGATCGTCTTCCAAAGCAACTACTCTATTCCGAACTTAAAAATGGAAAGCATAAATGGTGGTCAACAAAAGAGGTTTAAAGACTGTCTCAAGGCAAATATTAAAAAATGTAGTATAAACACCAACAATTGGGAAACGCTTGCTTGCGAGTACTCCAGTTGGAGAACAGCCTTTACCAAAGGTGTCATGGGCTTTGAAGACACTCAAACTCAGGACGCAAGGGAGAAATGTGCTAAGAGGAAGGCATGCTTGGCAAATCCACACCGTGATCAACTCCCGCTCAGAAACCAATGACCCCACTGTGGAAGGACGTGTGGTTCCAGAATTGGCCTCCACAGTCACTTATGGACTCATTGTTAAAACCGTGTTTATGGAAGACAATCTTACTTGGCTATGAAGGATCGCCAAAGAAGAAGATTTCATCAGCCACAGATGAACATCTGACACAGAAATCCAATGGCACTGGTGAATTCCGAAGAGCACAGAAGCCAGAATTTGGAGGATACGTTGAAATTCAGAAAAAGGGAAGAGGGGGGAACCCCCCACTTTCCATGCCTAAGTGAGGGAAGTTATGTAAATAAAGGGCAACGAGTGGCACATAATTACATAAAATTGTTACTTAGTAATGGATGTAAATAACCCAAAATATGTAAAGGGGGAAACCGGATGATGAATTAGAACTAATTACTTTAAGCTAATTAAAATAAGAATGGCCGGAATGGAAAATATGTTAATAGCCCTGAACCTGCCATTTCCAAGGGAATTTACATATAAGTAGGAGGAATGCAAATTCGGCTTCAGCGCTTGCCAAAGAGGAGCTGTGAGTTGGAGATTTAACACTCGTTGTTTTCCTAAGGGGGTTTGACTGCAGGAACAGATTAGCGCTGGTAGTGGAGGTGAAATTTCTCATTCTCTGACCAAGTTCCATTTGACAGGAAGTCTTGGATCACAGATGCGAAGTTCCAATAAAACAAACGAAGGACAACTAGGCCAAGGGAAGAAAACAAAACCCCAAAGACAAAGAGATTCCATATAGCTTTCATCCCAGGCCAGCCTTTCTCAATGAGAGGGCCCTCTGGGTATTTTGGACCACGTGATTCGCTGGCTGGGGCTGTTGGGAGTATTAGTTCAAAGCACCTGGAAGGCGCCAGGTTGGGGAAAAGGCTGGCCCAGGTGGCAGCAGAACTGGAGAAACAGAGGATGGGTCTGGCCCATTCAGAAGTTATCAAAGCGGGTGTCGCCGTCACCCAAAAGTCAGGCTTGGGACATCTTTTCTGAGCTGGGATGCTCTCCTAGCAATCCAAGATGGGATAGTGACTCTGTTCTGGTTGCTACATCTCAAGCAAGGAGCTGTGGAGCGGGAAAAGGTCTGAAAACAGCAACAGGGAGGTTGCAGCATGCTTACTATATGGAAAGACTATAATGTTTGGGACTTCTTATTCAAGTGTGTGTGCATTCAGTAAAGGTAAAGGTAAAGAGACCCCTGACCATTAGGTCCAGTCGTGACAGACTCTGGGCTCATCTCGCTTTATTGCCCGGGGGAGCTTCCAGGTCATGTGTCCAGCATGACTAAGCCGCTTCTGGCGAACCACAGCAGTGCATGGAAACGCTGTTTACCTTCCCACCGGAGCAGTACCTATTTATCTACATGCACTTTGACGTGCTTTCGAACTGCTAGGTTGGCAGGAGCAGGGACCGAGCAATGGGAGCTCACCCCATCGTGGGGATTCGAACCGCCAACCTTCTGATTGGCAAGCCCTAGGCTCTGTGGTTTAACCCACAGCGCCACCAGCGTCCCTTGCTTCCAAAATACTAAGTGCATTAACAGGAGATTGAACGGAGGAACCCTTTTTATTGGGATAAGCAGAAGAAACTCATTAAGTTGCAAATAGCTGGAGTTAAGAAAATGCATGTCCTTGTAGACAGACCTGGAGGGGTTGGAGGTTGGAAGCCAATAAAAATGCCCCATGCTGACATTTGCATTTCAAAAGCTTTTCCCAGCTCAACAAATACCAGGGAATGACACTATTTGCATATTTCCTTTAAATACATCCATTTAGGTTAGGTGAGAAGAACGTGTGTGTGTGTGTGTGTGTGTGTGTGTGTGAGAGAGAGAGAGAGAGAGAGAGAGAGACTGTATGAAAAGGAACTGGTCTTGGAAAGGCCAAACACCTGTTTCCTTATTTCCCCGGAGCTCCTGCAATTGCTACTCAGAAAACTGGGGGCAATGGAAACTGGGGGACCCAAATTAGAAAACTGTAGGGTGGGAAGTTGTGGTGGTGCATTATGGGACACATTTTCTGCCAGAACTCCAGATGCAACACTTTAGACCAGGCTTCCTCAAACTTGGCCCTCCAGATGTTTTGAGACTACAATTCCCATCGTCCCTGACCACTGGTCCTGCTAGCTAGGGATCATGAGAGCTGTAGGCCAAAAATAACTGTAGGGCCGAGGTTGAGGAAGCCTGCTTAGACTCCCCACTCCACCATACCAGCAACTGAAGTGAATGCCAGGCACTTGTTTAGATCCAAGAAATTAAAAGAGATGTTTGAGAGTGGAAAGCCAGACATGTACCTCCCATTAGGTAAAGTAAAGGGACCCCTGACCATTAGGTCCAGTCATGGCCAACTCTAGGGTTGCGGCGCTCATCTTGCTTTACTGGCCGAGGGAGCTGGCGTACAGCTTCTGGGTCATGTGGCCAGCATGACTAAACCGCTTCTGGCAAACCAGAGCAGTGCATGGAAACGCCGTTTACCGTCCTACCAGAGCAGTACCTATTTATCTACTTGCACTTTGACGTGCTTTTGAACTGCTAGGTTGGCAGGAGCAGGGACTGAGCAACGGGAGCTCATCCCGTCACAGGGATTTGAACCACGGACCTTCTGATTGGCAAGTCCTAGGCTCTGTGGTTTAACCCACAGCGCCACCCACGTCCTGTACCTCCCCTTAGTCTGCAGTAAATGACTCCTTACATCCTTTCAGAGCCGTCTTTCCCATTGGGCTTACTGGCGCGTTGCGCCAGGGCGCTGGCCTCTCAAGGACGCTCCAGCGAGTGGGGAAGCTGTGCGGTTTTGCCGGTGGCCTCCCCTTTCCCTGCACGCCGGCCAGCTGTGCCCCATCAACCACATGGCTGGCGGGCATGCAGCTTGCCTTCCAAGCCTCCGTGGGGATCGCTCTCCTCCTGAAGATTCTTGGGAAGGAAGCTACACACCCGCCGGGGTGCAGCTTCCTTCCCAAGCCTCCGCAGAGGAGAGCCATCCTCACAGAGGCTTGGGAAAAGGTCAACAACTCTGGGAAATGAGGGGGGGGGGCTGCCAGCGCCGGAGGGATCTTTGCACCACGGTGCTGGATATACTTAAGACAGCCCTGCATCCTTTACAACTCTTATCTCCCAAAACAAGAAAGAGATTTGTAAAACCTGAAGACTAACAGATGTATGATTACGGCACAAGCTTTTGTAACTCCACCGTAGATTCTATTTCTTGGTCACAAAGTGGTGTGACAAAGCGGCATAACTTAACAACTGACTTACATATATGGTTATTTGGTAGCTGCTATTTAAGACTTCTAAAGCGGAAAGAAGCGAGGCCTTTCACTGGACCAAACAATACTCTCAAGGTTGCAAGGGCAAGCTTTCAAGCTAATTCTAGGCTTGGTCCAATGAAAGCAACAGCCTTGCTGTTTCCCTGCTCTTTCTGGTTCTCAAGGCGGGGACACTCCTGGTTATTTTTAAAATGTTGCCGCCCCTTCCACTTTGGGTGTCTAGCTTGCTCGCAGAACGTTCCTCTCGCTAGCTTGTGGTGGGCTGGAGGTCGCCTTGGCAATGTCAGAAATGCTGCTCCGTTGCAAAACTGGAATAAACAATCACTCATATATATATAAACAGAGGGCTCAAATGGAAAACCAGAGGGAGGGGGAAACAGAATGGAGCGTACTGGAAGGTGGTAGAAACCATTGCTTGGGAACAAAACTGCATCTGGTTCCCCAGGTAGGACCGGACACAGCCCCTGTCAGAAACCCTGGATATTAGAACCTAATTCTGAGATGTCAAATTCTGAAAAGGAATTGATAAGAACTCCATTGCATAAAGCATTATGGGAAGATTTTGCAAAGCAGGATGTTGTTGTTGTTTTTAAAAGGTAATGAGTTGAAAATATGGCATCAGTACAGAAGACTATGGAGCTGGTGCCTTCTCCCCGAAAAACCAAGCTTAGATGATTTGAAAGGTGACAAAATATACAGTGGTGCCTCGCAAGACGAAATTAATCTGTTCCTTGAGGCTCTTCGTATAGCGGTTTTTTCGTCTTGCGAAGCAAGCCCATTGACAGCTTAGCGGATTAGCGCTATTAGCGGTTTAGCGGCTTTTAGCGGATCAGCTGATAAGCGGCTTAGGGCTTAGGGAAAGGGGGGGGGAAGGGAAAAAACCCCACAGGAACTCGCCCATAGGGAAATTCGTTTTGCGAAGCGCCTCCAAAACGGAAAACCCTTTCGTCTAGCGGGTTTTTCGTCTTGCGAGGCGTTCGTCTTGCGGGGCACCACTGTAATAGGTTTTAATAGGGGGGACCCCTATTCTTTAGATAATTTTAGAAAACTGAGATAGGACAGCTGAATATTCTAATATTAGATAATTTTGTCAGCTTATAGGGTGGTTTTATTTGTGTTGGTTGCAAAAGAGTGAGGTGTGAGTTCCTTGAGCAAAAAAAAAAAAGAAGCTCTGTCTTTGGACCAGAGTACTGGTCCTTTAAGAGTTCCTCTAGCATTCTCCATCAAAGGGAGCTTAGGAGCTAAGAGCTGGAAGCAGAGGCTCAAAAGACCCCAATTTACAGCAGCTCATTAAAAGTGTCTCACTAGGAGCTCTCCATGGTGCTACATGGATCCCTGCAGGATCCTCTTCAGCCCCAGAGAGGTGAAGACTCCAGACTGAGGATGGTGGAAAGTAGGCATGGTCGAAACTGCATTCCTTGGTCATGGCACTTGGGGAAATATATATATATATATATATATATATATATATATATATATATATGAATGACAGGGGCATGAAAAGGGGGTGGTGTATTTTTGGTGGTGGTGAAGGAGCCTCATTCCACTTACCAAATTTCCAAAAGAGAAATAACACACATTTCACACAAATGCTCCTGCTCTACATGTATTATCTTTGATGAGGTTACAGCCTTTTTAAAATTTCTGGTCCAATTATAATTTGTAGGTGAAAAGTGGTTTTCCTATTTTATAAAATGTTTAAAGACTTAATTGTCCCATATGTGATTAAACTGTACAATGATATCTTAGCTGGAGACTCATGCTGCCAACCTCGAAACCATCGAGAATTGTATTAATTCCCAAACCCTATAAAGACCCCTCATTAGCAGAATCGTATCTCCCAATTTCTCCACTCAGCCGATTACAAAATTTTCACAACAGTGATGGTTAATGGAATGAAAGCTTTTATCAGGAAATATATTCAGCTGGGTTAAGCTGGGTTTGTCCCAGGGTATAAAATAACAGACCCCATTAGGAAATTATTAAACATTAGCTCACCACTGGTGTCTTTATCATTAGATATATTTAAAGCTTTCTACTGTGTGGAACCAAAGTGTTTAATCCGAGTGGTTTTTTAAAAAAGGAATTGGCCCTAAATTTGTCAGAATATTGGAAGCTATTTATTATATCACACCTACTACAATTAGGATAAATAATACAGATTCACAATAATGTCAACTTAACAGTGAGACAAAACAAGGTTTCCCATTATCACATTTATTATTTGCTCTGATTATAGAATCCCTGGCAATGAGATTATGCCAAATTCTGACAGGAAAGGGTTAACTACCAATGGAAGGGTGTGTATTCTAGGACTTTATGCTGATGATATTGTTTTATGTACATGAGACCCAGTTAATGCTGGAAGGTTATTGAGTATAGTATAGAACTGGATACCTTCTTTAATGTTTCTGGACTTAAGGTAGGTTTTCAAAAATCAGAAGTAATGTATTTTCATGCTCTCCCTGCAACTTCAGGAAACTTCATCCAAAATATTACAAATCCCAAAAGCTAGAAAAAGCTTAAGATAACTTAGGCATGCAGGCTGCCCATAATTTAAACAAATTACGGTATATCAGACAAATTATAGCAAAGTATGGAAAACAAATGGGACGCAGGTGGCGCTGTGGGTTAAAGCCTCAGCGCCTAGGACTTGCCGATTGAAAGGTCGGCGGTTCGAATCCCTGCGGCGGGGTGCGCTCCCGCTGCTCGGTCCCAGCGCCTGCCAACCTAGCAGTTCGAAAGCACCTGCGGGTGCAAGTAGATAAATAGGGACCGCTTACCAGCGGGAAGGTAAACAGCGTTTCCGTGTGCAGCTCTGGCTCACCAGATGCAGCTTTGTCACGCTGGCCACGTGACCCGGAAGTGTCTCCGGACAGCGCTGGCCCCTGGCCTCTTAAGTGAGATGGGCGCACAACCCCAGAGTCTGTCAAGACTGGCCCGTACGGGCAGGGGGTACCTTTACCTTTTACCTTTATGGAAAACAATAAATATGGACATACGATGCTGGAAAAAAGGAAAATTTCTCTTATGGACCAACTGGCTGCAACTAAAATGATGCTTGCTACAAAATTATTATTTTTATTTCAAATGTTAGCAGTTTGTATCCCACCGGCCTATATTCACAATTCCAATCAGATAGGCCATTCATTAACAAATCTTTGCTATACCTCCGCCCAACAGCTGGAGGATGGGGATTCGCAAATATAAACAGCTATTACAACAGATGTCAGCATAGCAACATGGCAGACGTAAGGTTTGGCAATAAGGGAACTCAATGGAGTACATTAGAGAACTTTGAAATAGATGGCATCCTTATAAAAGTACCAAAATAATTTTTTTTCTTTATACTGGCTTACAAATCCATTCACACAACTTTCAAGATTTGGACAAAATGGGCAAAGTTTCTGGTCCCTGGCCTCTCACCAATTTATCCATTACAGTTCTACTCAGTTTTCAAAAAAATAAACACATATACACCTCAGGTTACAAACGCTTCGGGTTCCAAACGCTTCAGGTTACAGACTCCGCTAACCTGGAAGTGGTACCTTGGGTTAAGAACTTTACTTCAGGATGAGAACAGAAATTGCGCTGTGGTGGCACAGTGGCAGCGGGAGGCCCCATTAGGTAAAGTGGCACCTCAGGTTCAGAATAGTTTCAGGTTAAGAATGGACCTCTGAAACAAATTAAGTTCTTAACCAGAGGTACCACTGTAGAGTCTGCAATATACATATGTGGAAAGAAAAACAACGGTTATCATCTGAAAGATGAACGACTGCTTACCATTAATGAAATGCAAGCTCAATTGGGAAATGTTCAAATTCCATGGCCGTTAGGTTACCAATTAACAATATCCCTGGTTAAAAGCAAAACCCAGAGACCAGAGACAATTAAGCCCAGAGACAATTAAGACATATGAAAAAATAATGGCGGAAGAAAAAATAATAACAATGAAAAAAAATTCATTGATATAAAAAATTTCTTAACTGCCCTCCATGAGGAGAATTCCAAGGTGATCTACAAAGGTGTGAATAAAACTATTCTCACATACTTTAATAATAGAAACCCCAATAGACAAATGTCACACGACACAGTGAAACTAAGAGGCAGCCTTTAAAACAACTCCTGAAACACTTAAGAGCAGAGTGAGGCAAAAGGAAATTCGAAATGCACCAAAGAGATTGTAATGTTGGTGTCAGAAGTGTCTCTTTGGAGAAGGAATTCCAGCATTAGGGGGTTATTGAAGAAAAGGTCCTCTCTTTTGTGGACACGTAATGTACCTGTACCATACAGGTTTCTTGCACAGTATCCCCTGATAGAATATCTTAAGACACAAGAAGGCTGATGTGACCTGGGAAAAGAATATGGTGCTCAGTATACCTGAAGGAGCGTCTCCACCCCCATCATCCAGCCCGGACGCTGAGGTCCAGCGTTGAGAGCCTTCTGGCGGTTCCCTCACTGCAAGAAGCAAAGCTACAGGGAACCAGGCAGAGGGCCTTCTCGGTAGTGGCACCCGCCCTGTGGAAGGCCCTCCCATCAGATGTCAAAGAGATAAACAACTACCTGACATTTGGAAAACATCTGAAGGCAGCCCTGCTTAGGGAAGTTTTTAATGTGTGACATTTTGATGTATTTTTAATCTTCGTTGGAAGCCGCCCTGAGTGGCTGGGGAAACCCAGCCAGATGGGCGGGGTACAAATAATAGCTTATTGTTACCATCATCATCATCATCATCATCATCATCATCATCATCTCTGTCATAGAATTATAGAACTGCCGAGGAGGAAGGGACCACGAGGGTCCCAACCCCCTGCATTGCAGGACACTTTTGCCCAACGCGGGGCTTGAACCCCAGAGGCATAACAAGGTCAGGTGGTACCCGGTGTGGACATTTTTTTGCCACCCCCACAGATTTCATTTTTTTACGAAGGGTCCCCCAAAGTTGTTCCCCCAAGAAGCAACTTCATTCACCTCAGCCACTGGCCATAGCAACAAGAGAACATTACAATATACACAGAACAAAATAAGTTGATTATAAAAGCACAGTTTAGTGTCCTGAGCCAACAGTCAGATAGTGGACCTTAAAAGGTAAAGGTAAAGGGACCCCTGACCATTAGGTCCAGTCATGGCCACATGGGGTTGTGGCGCTCATCTCGCTTTACTGGCCAAGGGAGCCGGCATTTGTCCACAGGCAGTTTTTCTGGGTCATGTTCTGGCAAAACCAGAGCAGCGCACAGAAACACTATTCACCTTCCCGCCGGAGTGGTACCTATTTATCTACTTGCACTTTGACGTGCTTCCAAACTGCTAGATTGGCAGGAGCAGGGACCGAGCAACGGGAGCTCACCCCGTCGCGGGGATTCGAAACGCCGACCTTCTGATCAGCAAGTCCTAGGCTCTGTGGTTTAACCCACAGCGACAGTGGACCTTAGGATCCCCCAAAGTTATTAAGCTTTTTTGGGGGCAGGGTCCCACCAAGCTGCTGAGCTATCATTGGGGAGACTTGCTGTGTGGAACAGGATTTCCGTGGAACAGGAGTGCACATGCAGGCTGACGGGGGTGCGCGAGCCGCCAGGTGGGCAAGCGGCACAGCGCAGAACCCTGAGAGATGACATCAGGGCATGGCGCATGTCCTGGGAGGGTGTGGGGTGTGCCGAGGGGGTGGCCACAATGTCACCCTTTCCCAACATGGTGCCCGGGGCGGTGCGCCCTATCACACCCCCGTGGCTACACCCCTGTTGAACCCACAACCCTGAGATTAAGAGTCTCATGCTCTACTGACTGAACTATCCCAGTCATAGGAACACAGGAAGCTTTCTTACACAGAGTCTTCCACTGGTCCATCTAGCTCAGTATTGTCTACATTGACTCCCTGGGGTTTCAGCCCAAAAGCAAAAAGGCATGGTCTGGGTGGTGGTGGCTTGGGTGAGTAATGTTAGAGGTCTGGTGGCCACATTCAGCCCTTGGTCCTGAGTTTTCCACTCCCTGCTGGACATGTTCAGACCTTCAGGCAGGTGGATCAATGCAGGATACAACCTTTCCTTCTCAGCGGCACAGAATGCCCTGCAAATACCTTTTAATCCACAGAACTTTTTACCCCCTTAACAGGATTCCTGTTCATTTCTCCCTCTCCCTCTCCAGTGATACCTATTTCTTTCTCTGATTTCCTCCCCTTCTTGGTCCTCAATGGGCTTGAATTAAGTGAATGGCCAGTGAGCCTGTTTGCCTCTCCACCTGGGTTTTTAAAGAAGTGGAACGGCGCCAGCACCAGTGAATCTTTTCACACCTGGCTGGAACCAGGTCAGGCAGATAATATGTTTCTCGAGCACAGCGGCTACTTGTTGGGACACACACACACATGTACACGTACACACACACACACACACACACAGAGAGAGAGAGAGAGAGAGAGAGAGAGAGAGAGAGAGATAGATCCTGCTCAGGTATTTAAGTGCTTCAGGCTGAGAGATCGAATGCCAACCAGAGGCATAGGTGGAGAGAGGCAGGAAAGGATACCACCCCCCTAAAAGTAATGAGAGTTTGGAAGGAGAGCTACTGCATGTCCAATGTGACGTCCTCCAGCATCTCTCAGGTGGGCAACATTGCCATTATAAGAGAAGTATGGAGGTGTTCATGGTGAGTTCTGGCACCTCGTTTCTCAGAACAATAGCACTGTATACAACCTCAGTATAGGATGGAGGAGCTCATAGCATTAACCCCCAAACAGATCTTGTCTCATTAGATTTCCAGGGGACCACCAAGTCCCACACAAAGCAAGACACGTCTCTTTCTCTCCAGCTTCCAGCATCCACCCAAACTCTCTTTCACACACAACCACCCCTTGACTATGGTTCCCCATCCTAGGATGACATGGGCATTCAGCCAGGTGAGGTTGCCTCTATGACAGCATAGTTCATTCTTTTGAGATGCTGATGAGAGCACTTCGCTGGCCAGCCAAGGCCACCACCTTAACAAACCAACTGTTTTGACAGGTTCACTAGGTTGCCTCTTATACCTTAACACCTTCACAGATACGGGATTGCAGGTGTGACCCCCAAACTTATAAGAGGAAAGGCTGAAGTGGTCCACGTGTGTCTGGAGCTAATGTGTGATGGCCTGGGAATCCGATTCAGAGGCTGAACCGGAGGAATCCCAGCCTGCACAGGAGTCCCCACCTCCAGGGCCGGCTGAACTGGGGCAGGGCCTTGATTCTGAAGCGCCTGCACCTGTGCCGGATCCTCAGGAGCAGGAACCAGGTGAATCCACTCTGGCTCCAGAGGTGGTTGAGGACTCAGTGCCTACAGGTGAGTCTCCCCCTGGGTCCAGTAACCCTCCAGTCTCTCCTGAACTGCAGAGGCTCAGGGCAGAGAGGCGAAGGGAACTGGTTTCTCCCAGGAGGAGTGCTCGCCTTAAGGCCAGGAGAGGCGGGTCTCCTGGGGGCCGGGACTGCACCTGGCCTCAGAGATGATAAAGGCCAGTCAGCCTGGTCCCAGGTTGCGGGAGCAACGTCGTTGAAGAGCTGTTTCAGCCAGCATCCAGTCCTGTTCCTGTCCTTGCCCGGCTTCTCGCTGTGGACCCCGCTTTGCCCGTGGAGGACTGTCTGCCGACCCTCAACTCAGGTCCTGGACCTCGCCCCACAGTAACCTCCCCCCTGGACCAGCACATAATGTAGCTCCTATCTTGTGCCAAAACAGTAATTACCATTGTTGAACATTTGAGTGTGGGGTCGGGGGGTGGGGACAACCCCAGGAAGCTGCCAGGAAAGCGTCAGAACCTTCAGTGGATGAGATGTCAATTTCAGATGATTAGAGAATTAGTCAGCACTGGAGAACTTTCACTGAACCTAGGATCCTTCCCACCCTGACTCCACTAGGTTGCACAACACAATAAAGAGCTCCAGATGATCTGATGAGAGGATGTAAGCCAGTAGCTGAACTGAGGCTCTCAGACAACCTCTGCCAACCTGGTGTCACTGTTCTGCAGTTCCCCGAACCAAACAAAGCAGCAAAGACCAGGATTGGGGGCATGAGGCCATTTGGGTATTGCTGGACTCTGGCTCCCATCAGACTCTGCCCATGGCCAGGGAGAATGGGAACTGTAGTCCAAAACAATTGGAGGGTACTGAGTTGGGAAAGCCTAGCAGGTCAGAATTTGTTGCTATTACTTTATTATTATGACAATTGATTTATTAATCACCTTTTAAACCACTGCCTCAAGGCAAATTACACATTAAGTGATTAAAAGCAGCTGAACACTCACCCACCCACCCACTTTAAACAAGACTAAAATCCGAGCAAAGTAGACACCCACAGCAAAAACCCTCTCATGCAGTTGGGAAAGCCTGTAGGAGCAAAAATGTCTTCAACTGTTGCCAGAAAGGACAGATATAGGGTGCTGGTTGCATCTTGAGAGCAATGCTATTCCTCAGAACAGGGGCATCCACACAAAAAGCCCTGCTCTGAGTTCCTGCAGAGTGGGCTTCTGAGATCTTTGAAAGTTGCAGAAGAAACTCTTCCATAGACCGCAGCAATCTATTGAGTGTATAAGGGATAAGGAGATCTCTTAAGTGACCTGCTCCTGAGCTATACTGGGCCTTATATGTTAGTACCAACACCTTGAACTTGGGCTGTTAGCAAATTAGAAACCAGTGTGAATCCCACAAGCAAGGTATTGTATGCTGGTGGTAGTTTGCCCCCACAAGCAACAAAGCCCTTGTGATCTGCACCAGCTGCAGCCTCCGGATCAGCTCCAAGGGAGGCCCCACACAGAGCACATTGCAGTAATCCATGAGACTACCAACACATGGACAACTGTGGTCACAACAAGGAGAACAGGAGAGTCCAAACTGGAATAGTAGCAAATCAGCACTACCAGCTGTGGGAGGATGGATGGCATAAATGCTATCAGGACCAAGATTCTCTTTGTCCTGCTTTTAAAAGTCTGCTGAAGCACCATGTTGAAGCTGGCTCCTTGTCAGCCTTCTGCTTGTGACAAGAGGGAGAAGGGCAAAGTTCAGCCTCAGACATGCTTGATGGAGTGGGCTTTGTAGGACATCGCGGGGGGTGAATGGCGAAGCATAAAGCCAAGGGCGGAGAGTGACTTCTCCAAGAATGCAGAAAGAGATGTAGAGGTGACCTTTGGACTGGTTCTCTCCCCTTCCTCCACCATCACTGCCAATTCTGCAGTGTTGGATACCTTACTCAGTGCTAGCAAATTACGTAGCTATCTCCACAGGGATCCGCAAGTTTCTATCAGCCAGGAGTCAATGTGGAATCAGAGCCAATCCTTCAGTAACTGAATGGACAATGCAGGGAATCTTGTCAGCATTACTACTGCCTGCTATAGAATTATATAATTTCACACTGATCATATATATTTGTCTGATCCTGGTGAATCAGAAGTCATGGGGGGACAGGCTGAATTCACCAAACAGGTGACCAGGAAACAGAGGGCAATTGATGTCCAGAAGAATAGCAGGGAGATGTTTTCATGTCCTGCTTGTAGAGTTTCTGTCATCTGGCTGGCCGTTGGAAGAACAGGATGCCCACAGGATGCAGGAACACCACTAGATGGTCTTATGGTCTAATGCAGTAGGGTGCATCCTATGTTCTTAGAACAAGGATCAAAGTAAGATCTGCAAGCAGGAAGGACAAACGTCAGGACCAAGGACAGCTCCTAGGTAGCTGACAGCTTGCTCCTATGAATTCTGGAGCTAAACAGGGCCCTTCTTTCTCCACACTCTCCTGCATGTCACAAACCTTGTGCAAGACTTGAACAAGAAAACAAGGAGGTGGTAAATGAAGTTCAATCTGAGCAAGGCAAGCAAGCTGTTCTTCTTTATGGGTTCTGTGTACAACGTAGCCATCTAACTTACTAGAAGCCTTCCTAAACATTGCTTCCCAGTGAGCTCACGAAGAGGGCTCTCTAGGGAAAAAGTTCCACAGGGAGAATTCACATAAGACCCTGATCCCCATTGTGATCTCCATCAGCAGCTGCATGGAAGCAGACACTCTTCCGAAATGCTGAACGTTCAGAGGAGCACATGCAAGATGGAGCTCACCTTAAAACCTCCTGGACCGAGGCCACTGAGAAAGGAGTTGAGGGAAAGGAGACCAAAGATCTAAGGGAGAAGAGACCTGAAAATGTACACAGAGAGTGACTATGAGACAGAGGCCCTGCAGTTCTTACGGAACTACAACAACCATCACCCCTGTTGGCCATGGTGGCTGGCGCAGATAAGAGTTGGAGTCAATAGCATGTGCAGGGCCTCATGTTCCCCACTGCTGACTTAGAGAGTTGTGTAAATGAAAGGACTTCTTCATACAACACATAGATAAACTATGGAACTCCCTCTCACAGAAGGTATGGATGGACATCAACTTGGATGGATTGACCATTTCATGGAGGAGAGGGCTATTGGCAGCTACTAACCACGATGGCTTGGCTTTGCAAAGTCCATGGTTGGAGGTAGTAATGTTCCTGAGTACCAGTTGTTGGAAACTGCCAGAGGGAAAGAATCCTCTTGTGCTTGGGTCCTTCTTGTGGGTTTCTCGCAGGCACCTGATTGGCCACTGTGAGAACAGGAAACTAGATAGGCCATTGGCCTGATCAGCAAGCTCTTCTTGTGTTATTCTGTTCTACTGCTCCTGGAACAAGAACACTTTCGCCCTATCCTGCAATTGCCAAAACATGCCTTGGGGTCATAGAATCATGTAGTTGGAAGGGAGCCTGAGGATCATCTAGTCCAATTCCCTGCAATGCAGGAATATACAGCTGCCCCATATGGGGATCAAACCTGCAACCTTGGAGTTATCAGCACCATGCTCTAACCAACTGAGCTATCCAGGCTCAGTTTGGGGGTAACTCTCTTTGAGATCTCCTCTTCCTCCTCCTCTTGCGTTTCCTTCTCCATGTAAGAAGTGGGGCAGTGAGAAGAGGGTCTGTGCATCGGAAGAGTCCGTTTTCCTGCTGCAGAGCAAAAGGCCCGCAGAGTGAGGTTGCAGGAAATGGCACAGAATGCAGAATATTAATTCTCTTCCCAAACCAATCTGTGGAAACGCCTCTCCCTGCCGAATTGTGCTTCTAAATAAATGCTGCTAATTAAGTAATTGCCCAGATTATTAGAACTATTTTTGCTAGTGAAGCTCTCATTGTTGCTAATTTCTTTGGTGTTCAGCTAAGAATCAGCAATGGAGGCTCCGTGATGATCTGAAAATGAGCATAATTGAATTTGAAGTAGGGAAAATGTGGGGGTGAGAAAAAGATAGGGTTTTTTGTTTTTTTGAAGAAAGATTGCCTTTTTCAGCTTAAGGGATAGCTGGGGAAGTCTGAAATTAAAATCCTCAATTTTGTCTCAGACAGAGCTGATCTACACATGCAGTCAACTGATGGGATATGACCTTTCCTGGGCAGTAGCACACTGGGGGAAATCATATGTTTAAACTGGGGTTGACTCTACAGAGTCCAGCTTCCTTCAGCCCCAGCCCGCATGGCCAATGGTCAGGGTTGATGGGAGTTGTAGTCCAATAAGAACAGGAGGGCCACAGGTTCCCTCCCTACTTCATAAGGATGCTCCTTCATGCAATAAAATCTCCTTGTTTTAGAAAACCAGCATATCAAGGAGAAAACCTGACATGCTTGTGTTCTATGTGCAGGGAGCTTGTGGGCACAGCCTGGCAGAGTCTGAACTTCACTGGCTTTCCAGAGAACAGCATGTGTAACCCAAATCATGCCCTTTTTTTCCTAGCAAAAACAGCATATGAACACAGACATCTTCCTATGCTAGGCCAACAAAATAGATGTTCCTCTACCCCAGTATTGTTTACACTGACTGAGAGCCACTCTGTGGGATATCAGGCCAAGTAAGGTCTGCTTTAGTCTTGCAAATGGAGATGTCTGTGACTGAGCTTCATATGTTCTTTATGCAGACCTTATGCTCCACCACTGAGCTACGGTCTCTCCCCTAGCAAAACATCAGGTGTCTAGCAAGCGTATCCCTCTGACTTTCTGAAAACAGAAAATCTTAAATCAGAGACGAGCTGGAAGAAAAGGGGCAGAAAAAATAAAGCAACAGAGAAGTCCCAGTGGAGGGCTTCGTCTAAGGCTCTCCTTCAACCGGCTGCTATCAAAGACAGAGACCTCAAAGGTACGCACATGTTGTGCCTGTCCTCCCCATTCCCTAAAATCTGTTACGAGCTGCCTGCTCGGATCCACAGCAGAGCATGAACACTCCTGCAGCAGACCTCAAAAATAAACAGTTTACAAGCCTAGTTGCTTCCCCCCCTGCTGCCTTGGGGAGTGGAAATAACTGCCAGCTCAAGCCTTGCGTGGCCTGCTTCTGAAGCTACTCACTGGAATAACCGTCAGCGGAGGCTTTTGGAGCTGCAGAGAAAGTACCCAGACATAATAGCCCACATGAATGCACCGGCAATCCAAAGGCAACAGAATCCAGAGCCAAGGTTTAAGAATCGACATACAGCCTGGAAACTTGGGTCCTCTCCAGCTTCTGAGCATTTCTGACAATGCTTGGAGAGACAAAGCAGCAGGCTTGAATTTGGGACACAAGAACTGTAACAGACAAGCCACCTCACGACAAGCAAGTAGGCTTGCTAGGTCAGGAACATACCAGGCCCTGATATTTCTGGGTCCAAACCTGAGACCTGGCAGGCAGCCCCATGTGATATCATGAGGGCAGAACTTGGAGATGGAGGTTAATTGGGAGGGGAATGGAGAAGGGCAGCCCCCTCCCCCAACCAAGTGTCTCCTGGCTAGCTGAAGCTTGCAAGCTGCATGCACAGTCTTCTTACTAGATATATATTTACTAAAGGCACTCTCAGCCACCTGGAGAGTTAAGCCCTCCACCTGCCACCTGGAGGGAGAAAGGCAGACCTGGGGACTTCAGATCAACCTTGGAAGTCTGGCAACCCTAATCTATGGGAACCTTGCAAGCAGAACCTGGGTGCAACTGCAGGAGCCAGCTGCAAATTCTAATACAGACTCTCAGGGCAGGGGAGTCGTGCCCTCCTCTGCTCCCATCTCCCCTCTCCCAATTAACCTCCATCTCCAGGGCTCAGTCATGCTTAATGACAACACTGGTGCCCAGCCCTAGATTCCACTAGGCACTGAAATCTTAGCGTTTGGGCATCTGGTTGACCACTGTGAAAACATGATGCTAGACTAGATGAGCCTTTGGCCTGATCCACTAGATCTCTCTTTATGTTCTTAGGCCACTGATCCCTGCAGAATGGTGGTGGCAGCATGGCATAGGGTTTTCCTGTGGCAGCACCCCATCTGTGTAATGCCATGCCCCTGTGTCCTGTCCCTGTCTGCTTATTACTCAAGGCTTTGATTAGCGTTGCTGCTAGATGTGATGTATTCATTGTTAGTTCTGTCTGGCTGTCATCTTCATAACCTTTTCTGGGGTTTTTGAGGCAGCATTAATATCATGACTATTTTCCTCCTAACTGTTTTAGTGATAGGTTATATTTTTATTAATACCTTGTGGGCCACTTTGAGCAACTCCTTTTTGGAAGGGAAATGCTCAATGTCCAGTTTTCCTACACACACACACACACACACACACACACACACACACATGTGCATGCAAATAATAATAAGGGACACCTGCCGATATAGCAGGGGTCAGCAACCTTTTTTAGCTGTGGGCCGGTCCACCACCCCTCAGACCATGTGATGAGCCGGACTATACTCTTTTTGGGGGAAATGAACGAATTCCTATGCCCCACAAATAACCCAGAGATGCATTTTAAACAAAAGGACACATTCTACTCATGTAAAAACATGCTGATTCCCAGACCGTCTGCAGGCCGGATTGAGAAAGCGATTGGGTCGCATCCGGCCCACGGGCCTTAGGTTGCCTACCCCTGTTTTAAAAACTAGCTAAGCTACAGGAATGAGGGGAGTTGCTTTGCAGTTTGCCTGAAGTGCAGAGTTCCCACCAGCCCAAACAAGCCCCTCTTTAGAAAAAGCTTCCTGCTGCAAACAGCCTCCTAGTGGCATCCAGCAGCAGCAGCCCCAGAGCCACCCTCCTGCTCCTGCGATATGAGTCGCCCTTTAATTAGGGACCTCATTTCCATCACGGAGACTTTCCCCGCGGCGGCCTCACTGCAGGCTTCGCTGCAAGGTGATGGCAAAGTGGGGTTCAGAATCAATTTGCCGCGTGCCACTCTCCAGCGTGGCTGCGAGTCAGATCCAATTTCCTGGAGCTGCCCTTCTGCATATTTCATTGACATGGAGATCTGAATAGCTTTAAATACAATGCAGATCGAATCCAGGCCTTTCCCCCAAAGTGTGAGCAATGTCTGATAGGAGGACAGGGCCTGGGCAGTAGGGTGCTCTTACTGCCCCATTTCCTGGGTTGTTGTTGTTATTATACAGTGGTACCCCGGTTTAAGTACTTAATTCGCTCCGGAGGTCCGTTCTTAACCTGAAACTGTTCTTAACCTGAAGCACCACTTTAGCTAATGGGGCCTCCAGCTGCTGCCGCACCGCCAGAGCACGATTTCCATTCTCATCCTGAAGCAAAGTTCTTAACCCGAGGTAATATTTCTGGGTTAGTGGAATCTGTAACCTGAAGCATATGTAACCTGAAGTGTATGTAACCCGAGGTACCACTGTAATTGTATTTATATCCCACATTTACCTCCAAGGAGCTCAAGGGGGCCTACAACAAACCTGCGAGGTAGGCTGGACTGAGATGCAGTGACTGGTTTCCAAGGTCACCAGTGAGATTCATGGCTGAGTCCAGATTTGAACCCTGTTCTCCCAGATCCTAGTCTGACACCCTAACCGCTATACCCCAGTGGCTCTCTCATGGATGAGGTGCTCACCCTTCTAGCCTCTCATTACAGCTGTTTCTCAATCTGCCTTCCCCACACTCGGGGGCTGCTGCCCCCAAACAATATATTTTACCCACACTTCCATAGCAGATGACATAGAGCATTACAGTAATTTAAAATTCAGACTTAAAAGCAGTTGGAACAAATTACAGTCACAGGAAAAAAGCGAGTCCTGAAAATACACCTCTCAGGTGTCAAAAGTCAGGGTAAAGAGGAACACCTGTGTCAGCGCTGGGTTCAGATGCAGGTCAGCATGAAGATGTAAATTTTTATTCAAGGCAACAACATACATGCAGCAACACTTCCCCATAGGTTTTGCCCCTATGGAGCAGCTGTCTGGACTGATGGTCCCTGCCTTCTATAACACTAAGGCTCCTCCTCTGCCAGATGTTTCCCAAGCAATCTCAGTCTGCATCTAGGCATCTCTGATCTTTGTTCTGTCCTACACATCTTCCTGCACATCCTTTGAATCAAGGGGAAAGGGGAGCTTGTCACAGTAGGAGAGGGAGACTCCCTGGATTCTTCTGCAGCCTTTTGCCTCCTCTGCTTCAGCCTCGGAGTCTGAACTGCTGCCTGCCACAGGCTCTCCCTGCTCACTCAACCCTGTTGCCCATTCAGCATCCCACTCTTCTCCCTCTGGCCTCTCCTCAGTGTCCTACCACCAATCCCCGGGCTCTGAGCCATCCTCCCCTGGGGTTTCCCCTACTGGTGTCTCCCACCACTCCTGGTCATCCAGCCAGTCCCTGACAATCTTCAACATTTGCCAAAAGCTGTATAGCGAGGGTGTCAGACGCACTTCTGTGGGGAAGGAATTCCACAACTGAGGGGCTGCTGCAGAGAAGGCCCTCTCTTGGTTCACCACTACCCCTGAATTTCTGAAAGAAGTCTAAGTACCAAGAAGGCCCTCTCTTAACACCCAAGAGGGTCTGTAAGGAAGCGAGGGGGTCTTAGGGCTTCAAACACTTGCATGAGCTCCTTAAATTAAACCCGGTAACGAACTGGCAGCCAATAGCAGGGGTCTATAAAGGAGAAGAGGAACTCATTGGCAGTAGGATGGGAAACTGTCAAGCACAGAAAACAGCCCAGACATCCTAACCTGGGAGTGAGGTCAGGGGCTTTAGCTCTCCATATGCTCCTGTCGTCGCCAGAGTGGGCAAGCAATGGTGAGGAAAGAGCAATTTGGTCCTCTCTGAGCCTGTTTACACTCTGGAGAGTTAAAACAAGGCAATTTGCTCACATTGGCCAAGCTGGCCGGGGCACTGAAGTCCGACAACATCTGGCTCACACAGCCAGAAGGTGAATCAGAGGAGGCAGTGAATCGATGGAGAGGTGACAGCCCCAGGCAAGATCAGAGACTCTTTGCTTACCTCTCTTTCACATCCCTAGACATCTGCAGTTCTATGATTCCATGACTTCTTGTAAAATAAGAAACAAGTGGAATGTAACATTTCATAGAGATGCATGGTGACTTGCGGATCGGCCAACAGAAATACCCCAGATGTCCTCATTCATGTGGAAAGGGATTGCTACCTTGGGATAACAACCCCGGAGGGTCTTCATCCAATATGCGCCTTCCCGCTTTGGCAGGTTGCGCAAGTGCAAGACACATGTGTGGTACAGACCATCTATTTCCAGTATACGATCCTTGAAAATTCACATTTATACAGGCGTTTGGAAAAAAGGGGTATTTTTGTTGTCTCAAAATATATATTTCTAAATGCATTTCTCTTGGAACATACGTTTCAACATGCACTGGGTTGTGGGTTTTGAGCTAGCAACTGAGTTCAAACATTTGGGGAAGGTTGCAATCGGTGGACAAAATGGTCCTCCTAACCCACATATTTTTCTGGGAGAAGCTCAGAAAAGTTTGTATCTGGATTTGTGAAGATCAAATTTTTTGAGCATCGTTAGTGCTGTGCATGAGGTATACTACAACTACTGAGGTCCAGTGCTGAGGGCGTTCTGGCAGTTCCCTCACTGTGAGAAGCCAAGTTACAGGGAACCAGACAGAGGGCCTTCTCGGTAGTGGCACCCGCCCTGTGGAACACCCACCCACCAGATGTCAACGAGAAAAACAACTACCAAACTTTTAGAAGACATCTGAAGGCAGCCCTGTTTAGGGAAGCTTTTAATGTTTAATAGGTTATTGTATTTTTGTGTTCTGTTGGAAGCCACCCAGAGTGGCTGGGGAAACCCAGCAAGATGGGCAGGGTATAAATAATAAATTATTACTACTACTACTACTACTACTACAGTGGTACCTCGGGTTACAGACGCTTCAGGTTACAGACTCAGCTAACCCAGAAATAGTACCTCAGGTTAAGAACTTTGCTTCAGGATAAGAACAGAAATCGTGCAGTGGCGGCTCAGGGGCAGCGGGAGGCCCCATTAGCTGCAGTGGTACCTCAGGTTAAGAACAGTTTCAGGTTAAGAATGGACCTACAGAATGAATTAAGTTCTTAACCCGAGGTAAAGGTAAAGGTAAAGGTACCCCTGCCCGTACGGGCCAGTCTTGACAGACTCTGGGGTTGTGCGCCCATCTCACTTAAGAGGCCAGGGGCCAGCGCTGTCCGGAGACACTTCCGGGTCACGTGGCCAGCGTGACAAAGCTGCATCTGGCGAGCCAGAGCCGCACACGGAAACGCCGTTTACCTTCCCGCTGGTAAGCGGTCCCTATTTATCTACTTGCACCCGGAGGTGCTTTCGAACTGCTAGGTTGGCAGGCGCTGGGACCGAGCAGCGGGAGCGCACCCCGCCGCAGGGATTCGAACCGCCGACCTTTCGATCGGCAAGCCCTAGGCGCTGAGGCTTTAACCCATAAATCTTCATGCTCATGGGAGCCCACGAGGCCTGCTGTTGAACAATCTCCCCTGACCACTTGGATCTGCCATCTCCTCAGGAGTCCGAGTCATCCAGCTGCTGGGCTTGGCCCACCCCATGGTGCAGCCCAAACCCCATTTGATAACAGAGTCTCCTCCCAACTGAGAAATCAAAACCTCTGGCAGTTTTTCCCTCTCTCCTCTCTCTCTCACTTAAGTTTCACGGGAATACCCTGCTGGTTACAAAGAGGCCAAGACTCTGATGCTGGCAGAGGCAGAGGCCTTGAAAACACACATTTTTTCTTTCCTTTTTTTCCCTTTTTGACAAAAGACACAGTACCTCAGATGACTTAAATTCCCTCCTGGATGTGCAAGGAAGCGGTGCATTTAGCGTACTTGTAAGAGCTGTAAAAATACAGCCACTTGTCAGAGGAATAAACGCCGCTTTTAGCAACCAAGAGCGGCGAAGGCAAGGCTGTGTGTAAGGAGCTCCTCACAGATGCATAGCGCTGGAAGGGAATATGGAGGTCCCCTAGTCAAACTCTGTGATTGGAGGTCCAGTGCAGGATTGTAGCTACAGCAGGGGAGGAGGCCACATTCTCTCGTGGGGAGCTTTCCAGGGGCCGCTTGCCAGAAGTAAGTGGGGCCGGGAACAGAAGTGGCCCGGCCAAAGGATGTGACTCTTACTGTTGTTTGGAAGGTTACGTTCCAGGCGTGGAAAAGGCAGAGGATCCCACTTACCTCCACCTCCACACAGGCATTGCAGGGGGGTTGGATTAGATGACCACTTGGGTCCCTCCCAACTCTGCAATTCTGTGCTTTTAAGGGAGAAGCACCATCACTGTTCAAGGACACAGTCCAGACAGCAGAAGCTCTCAAGAAAGGCTAATGAGGGGTGTGGCGTGATGGTGTGGCCTGGCTTGGGGAAAGAGCCAAGGGATGAACAGGAAAACACCAGATTCCTGTCCTTGAACCATATCCACCCAATCCCAGTATTTGCATAAACTAGGGTTACCAGATGTCCCCGTTTCCTGGGGACAGTCCCCAGATTTGCGAATAAGTCCCCGGACAAATTCCATCCCCGGAATGTCCCCGGATTTCATCTAATGTCCCCGGGAAATGCAGCAGCGGCAGTCTCAGCAGCTCGGAGCAGTTGGCTCTGGCTGGCTTCAGGAGCTGCTCAGAAGTCCCCATATGATGGTGGTGCAGGAGCTCTAAGATGCAGCTTCCAGGCTGCCTCCACCTTCCCTGACCCCAGCAACTAGGCTGTGAAGGGAGGCTTCATGCCGCCTATCGGAGCAGCCTCCCAATTCCTACTTGCATGCAAGCAGGAGCGGGGATTTTTCAGCTGTGAAGGGAGGTTTCATGCTGCCTATCAGAGCTTGTGTGCAAGCAGGAGGGGGCAGGGATCTCTCAGTTAGGCAACGGGAAGCCTCCCTTCCCAGCTGAGGGATCCCCAAGCCCTCCTGCTTGCACGCAAGTAGGAATGGGATTGGGGCTGCTCCGATGGGAAGGGAGGCATTGCGCTGCCCGAGCCTCGCCGCCACAACCGCTCTCAGCCCTCCTTCTCTGCCTTCCATGCCTGACCCACCGCGCACCGCTTCCCCACCACCACCAAGGAACCAACAACTCAGGAGCCACCCAGGCTCATGGAGAAAGGAGATAGAAGCCTCAGAGGAAGGGGAAACGTGGCGGGTTGAGGTCAAGGCAGCGACTGCCCCTCTGCCACCACCATCACTGCAGCATCAACGTCCCAAACGTGTTTTATTTATTTATTTATTTATTTATTTATTTATTTATAGTGTCCCAGGATTCATTGAAAAAAATCTGGCAACCTTAGCATAAACACTTCCAGCAAATGAGAGCTGGCTACGTCCCAAGGCCCCCAACTCCACTGCCAGACAGCTGTTGCCATTAGGAAGTTTCTCCAAATGTTCAGCCGAAATTTGCTTCCCTGTGATTTCCACCCGGCTAGTTTTAAGTCCTGCCCTCTGGAGATTTCATCCGCCCCATCTTTTGCCTGCCAGCCCCCTTAGAGATCTGAAGGTGGTAGCTCCGTCTCTCCTTAATCTTAACTTCTTCGGGCTAAAACGCACCCAGCCTCAAACAAATCCACCATAACGAGGTAAGCAAGTTATAAGGCAGATCTGACTGCCCGCAAAAGGCATTTGGTTTGTAAAAGGGTCTCCAGAAGAATGACTGCATGTGGGCAGCCTTTTGGCAGCAAAGGGTGGAGAGAGCAACAGCTACAAGCTGCAGCTACCCGATAGTAAGGAGGACGGCACCCGGGGCAAACAGAGAGGAGCAGAGCAGAAAGGAAAACAAAAGACCAGAGGGGGAGATGCCAGCAACTGGAGATGGGAAGCAGTTTAAGCCCCAATGCCTCACACCCAGCTCTTAATAAGGCACCACATGGAAAGAAGCCTCTCAGTGACAGTAGTGGCTGTTGGACCCAATGGAGATACAGGCAGCTTTTCCTCAACATCCCCTTTCCATCCCTCACCTCGCCTTTGGTTTGTTGATGGTAACAAAGGGCTCTTGGGCATGTTCTCAGCTGGCATAGGTCCAACAATCCTGCTCAGCTGCCCCTAATTCCATCCAGGAACCAAGATGGCAATGCAGAACTTCAGGAGACCCCATCACCTGCCCAGTTTTGTGTTTGAACCTTCTAGAGTAGCAGTTCTCAACTTGTGGATCCCTAGATGTTGTTGGACTACAACTCCCATCATCCCTAAGCTCTGGCCTTGCTAGCTAGGGGTGATGGGAGTTGTAGTTCAACAACATCTGGGGACCCACAGGTTAAGAAAGTCTGTTCTAGAGTGACCAAGCATGTCATAAATTCGATTTCAATCCTTGCATCCTCCCTCCACAAACTGGCAAATGATCCCAGTTGTCTAATAACCAGCTCGGCTCTGGGTGCTTCTTCCCAGGCAAGGCTGTCGATTCACTTCCTCTGGTTCCGCCACTCGCTTTTCTCCCACACATATAGCAGGACCGCACGCACCCCCCCCCTTCCCCGTCTGTGAATATCATTTATTTTTGCTTGATTCATTCATTCATTCCCTGAATAAAGACATCACGGCGATTATTATTCTTATTATTCCCTCCGTCATCCTGCTCATCACACTATTATATTATTTGCATCGCGAAGCTGGAGGAGGTTTCATGTTGAGGCAGGAAATTTGTGCAAGTTGTTATTACTGCAATCAGACAGAGTGAGAATTGGATTGGGGAGGGGTTGGCAGAGGGCACCTCTCCAAGCGGGACGCCAAGGCTCCGTCCAATCTCAGCAGGGCTGCGGTTACACCAAGCGGGGATCCAGCCCCACCAGCAAGACATATCCTTCTGGAAAGCATAAGCAGCTAGGCGCCTGCTTGAGTCGAGCACATTTTCTGCCTTGGCAAGGAAAAGGAAAGTATTTGCTTTGTTAACGTTTGACGTCCCACAGAAAATGTGCCTTTGCTTTTAATGGGAGGGTTGTTAGAGGGTGGCCCGTGGGGTCCCAATCCCAGTTACATGAGGCCCTGAATCCACTGCCCCTTTCCACTTTTTCTTCCTTTTTAAACTTTGCTTACAGAGTAGCTGGGCACTCTGGCAAGTTCAGTATTTGGATGCTCTGGTAAGCACAGGGCTGGTGTGGATCCAGGGCTGATCTAAGCATATCTGGCGCCGTGGTGCTAACAGATTGAGGTTGAATTTTGACAAGACAGAAGTACTGTTATGGGGGGACAGGGGGCGGGTGGGTGTGGGGGACTCCCTGGTGCTGAATGGGGTAACTGTGCCCCTGAAGGACCAGGTGCACAGCCTCAGAGTCATTTTGGACTCACAGCTGTCCATGGAGGCACAGGTCAATTCTGTGTCCAGGGCGGCTGTCTACCAGCTCCATCTGGTATGCAGGCTGAGACCCTTCCTGCCCATGGACTGTCTCGCCAGAGTGGTGCATTCTCTAGTTATCTCCCACTTGGACTACTCCAATGCACTCTACGTGGGGCTACCTTTGAAGGTGACCCGGAAACTACAACTAATCCAGAATGCGGCAGCTAGACTGGTGACTGGGAGTGGCTGCCAGAAACACATAACACTGGTCCTGAGAGATCTGTATTGTCTCCCAGTATGTTTCCAAGCACAATTCAAAGTGTTGGTGCTGACCTTTAAAGCCCTAAACAGCCTCGGTCCTGTATACATGAAAGAATGTCTCCACCCCCATTGTTGAGCCCGGACATTGAGATCCAATGCTGAGGGTCTTCTAGTGGATCCCTTGCTGTGAGAAGTGAGGTTACAGGGAAATAGACAGAGGGCCTTCTTGGTAGTGGTGCCTGCCCTGTGGAACACCCTCACTTCAGATGTGAAGAAAACAAGCAGCTATCCTATCTTTAAAAGACATCTGAAGGCAGCCCTGTTTAGGGAAGTTTTTAATATTTAATGCTGTATTGTTTTTAACACTCGATTGGGAGTCACCCAGAGTGACTGGGGAAACTCAGCCAGATGGGCAGGGTATAAACAAATTATTATTATTATATTATCCCTCCAGTACCCCCCCCCTTTCCCAGAGTTGACCGTTTTTAGGGCTGGAGGAGGCGGGCAGCAGCTGGAGGGAGGCTCCTCTGGAGGGGAAGAGGTGAAGGCTGAACACCGCACCTCCTGAATTGCAGAGCTTTGAAAAACTAAAAGACAAAGTGCGAGATTGGCTTCATTATTACCAAATAATGGAGGCATATAAATTGGATAAGAAAATTGGCTTCCAGGTGGAAAAATCAAAATTGGAAACAGAACTGTTAGATCCCAAAACTAAGACTCTGTCGAGAATGTATAACTTGCTGTTGAAATGGAACACTCAGGACGAAATGGTGAAATCTGCTATGATAAAATGGGCACAAGATGTGGGACATAACATTATGCTGGCTGACTGGGAACAGTTATGGACCACAGGTATGAAATTCACGGCATGTAATGCCTTAAGAGAGAATATAATGAAAATGATATACAGGTGGTACATGACACCAGTCAAGCTTGCAAAAATCTATCATTTGCCCGATAATAAATGCTGGAAATGTAAAGAGACTGAAGGTACATTCTTTCACCTTTGGTGGGCATGCCCAAGGATTAAGACTTTCTGGGAAATGATCTATAATGAAATGAAAAAGGTATTTAAATATACTTTCCTGAAGAAACCAGAGGCCTTTCTCCTGGGCATGGTCGGCCAATTGGTGTTAAAGAAGGATAGAACTTTTTTTATGTATGCTACAACAGCAGCAAGAATACTCATCGCAAAGTATTGGAAGACACAAGATCTACCCACCCGGGAAGAATGGCAGATGAAGGTGATGGACTACATGGAATTGGCGGAAATGACTGGCAGAATCCGAGACCAGGGAGAAGAGTCGGTAGAAGAAGATTGGAAGAAATTTAAAGACTATCTACAGAAATATTGTAAAATTAAGGAATGTTAGAAGGATGTTGGAATGAAGTTATGTGGTTTCAGTAGTAATGTTATGAAGGAGTATTTAAAGATGGATTATTAACAGGTGAGAATGTAAAGTTATAATATATTAAGATAAATTAGTAAGATAAAAGTAAAAATGGAAAGGATTTGCTGAAATAACCGATTGAACTAGAATATGAAAAAGGGAGGTGTGAGGAGGTCAGGGAAACAAGTAAATGAAAGACAAGATATGGAAAAGTTGGTTTGTTTTTAATTGTTTTTATTTTTTGTATTTTGTATTTTTTCTTTTTTTTCTGATTTTTGTAACTTTTTTGAAACTTTAATAAATATTATTTTAAAACAAAACAAAACACGGAGCCTCCTGGATCAGCTGGGCACTTCGTGCCACGGTGGCCATGGCAGGCAGCAAACCAAGCGAGCAGGATTGTGCCGAGTGAGCGAGGGCGCGTGTGCCACTTCCGCCAAGTGGTGGCTTGGTTTTGTCCCTTTTAGCCTTCTGGCGCCCTGCAGAATTCGGCACCTGCAGGCTAAAAGGGAAAAAAACCAAGCCGATGCTCGGCGGGAGCGGCGCGCACACCCTTGCTCACTCAGCACGCTCATTCGGTGTTCCCCAGACTCTCGCCTGGCGCCCTCCAGAACCTGGCGCCCTGGCGCCCTGTGCCACTAGCCTCAATGGGTAAGACGGGCCTGTGTGGAGCCCAGCTACCCACCATCTTAACTTGCCCATAAGCAAATTTCTGTGAGAAACCTGAGTGTTTTAAATACCTCAGAAATGCTGCAGCCTTTTAAACACAAGAAGAAATCCTCCTGTTGCCCCTCCATGCCAGTTTAAATGAGCAACTCAGGAATGCCCAGGGCTGTCAAGGAGTGGAAGCTTATTTTCACTGCTTCCCTTTTAATGGTTGGGTGCCTGTTTAACTATCGTGGCTTCCCCAGAACAATTCCCAGAGTAGTTTAACTCTCAATCCCTCTCCCAAGGGAATTCTTGGAAGTGTAGCTCTGAGGGGGAAATAGGCATCTCCTAACAACTCTCAGCGGGACGCAGGTGGCGCTGTGGGTTAAAGCCTCAGCGCCTAGGACTTGCCGATCAAAAGGTCGGCGGTTCGAATCCCTGCGGCGGGGTGCGCTCCCGCTGCTCGGTCCCAGCGCCTGCCAACCTAGCAGTTCGAAAGCACCTCCGGGTGCAAGTAGATAAATAGGGACCACTTACCAGCGGGAAGGTAAACGGTGTTTCCGTGTGCGGCTCTGGCTCGCCAGAGCAGCGATGTCACGCTGGCCACGTGACCCGGAAGTGTCTCCGGACAGCGCTGGCCCCTGGCCTCTTGAGTGAGATGGGCGCACAACCCCAGAGTCTGTCAAGACTGGCCCGTATGGGCAGGGGTACCTTTACCTTTACCTTTAACAACTCTCAGCACCCTTATAAACTCCAGCTCCCAGAATTCTTTGGAGGGAAGCCATGACTGTTCAAAATGATATCATAGTGCTTTCAATGGATGGTGTGGATGTAGCCTAATGCCAACAATCTAGCCACTACACCATACTGCCTCTTAAGGGTGATACCAATGAAACAGGCTGAAACCTGAGAGGCTAATGGGTTTTCTAAAGAAGCTGGTCCACTTGACTATTATTACAGAATCTCTCTGAGGAGTCCCTCTGCCCCACTCCAAAGTTGATTGAGATCATATTTGGCACCAGCTATTTCAAACCTGGTGCCCTCCAGGTGTTGCTGAACTATAGTTCTCATCCGCCCCAGGAAGCACGATCAATGCTCAGGGGTTATAGAAGCTGTGGCCCAGAACATCTGGGGCGCACCAGGTTGGTGGAGGCTGGTTTGGTGAAATAAAGTACAAAAAGGGGGTGCGGTGGGAAAATATTTGTAAGTCTGCCTGCAATCGCCTTGGACCAGCAATGGCCATGGAGTAGCAAGCATAAAGGATGATCATCCCTTTAGATCTTCCATTTAGCAGCACTAAACCTCGCCAGAGGCTTATGACATGGAATCGTTTCATGCCTAGATACATCCTGACATTAAAGCCCTTAACGCTGTCATAGAAGCTATTACTACCAGACTCAAAAAATACTAATAATAAAAAAAATAACCCACATCAAGCAACAGTGATAAAATACCGGTTCCCTGCTGGAGCAACACCTGTTCCAGTCAAAGGATATAATGTCATGCTATCACCAAGCAAAATGGCAGCTCCAAATTGAAAGGGGTTGATTCGGACAACCCTGGCCTGTTGCATGAACTCTGGGGCCCCCTCCCTTTTCCATCGCACTCATCTTTAGTCACTTGTCCTCCACAGTCACTCTCCAGCTTGCTAAGAAGCAGCCAAACAAGCCTCTTAGAACAATAGAATCATGGACTTGTAGGGGACCCAGAGAGTCATCTAGTCCAACCCCTCCCCAACCCCCTCCCCTCACATTTTGCCACAACAGGCATTGTTAGAACTGGGGAGGAGGGAGAGGGAGAGGGAGAGGGAGAGGGAGAGGGAGAGAGAGAGAGAGAGAGAGAGAAGGTGATATATGACCAGTGATGGCCAGGAATTGTATATTGTACAAGAAGAAATCAAGATTGACGTTAACTGGCAAAAGAGTTTGGCTGAAATCCAGGGTTCACTCTAAAGGGTGGGTTTCAGAGGGAGCCCCCCTCTGTGCTGAATAGGAGAATCTTTCCATTTCAGTTTGTCTCAGTGTCTTATTTTCCAATCATAAGTTCAGCTCACCCCATTTCCACATCAGTCTTCAATATTTTTTTTAAAAGAAGTCCTCACAAAAATCCATATGCATTTTCATGCACTGTTCCCCCGATGCACGCACTCATGCGTGCAATTTTGTCTGATGTATGTACATCGCTTTGCAAGCTGTTTCCCATAATATCATTATTTCCTTTGCATTTCACTTTCGCTAATATACCCATGTTTCCACACTCTTTCTTCAGAAATACACTTCTGCATGTGCATTTTTTGGGTCTGAGATTTTGGTTCGCAAACTTTAGAGGAATGCATGTTTTGAAGGATAGCTGTGTTTCATTTTGTGGGTTAGTTTGGGAAGTGTGAGGCAGGTAGTTTCACATTAAAATGCTCATGCATTGAATGATTTTCTCTCCTTCCTTTAGTTCTGACCCCTTCTCTGTTGTTTTTAGAAGGCTACTGAAGGGCCATAAGTTGGCTAAAATTGGGGAGAGTTGTGAATTCTCTTAAGGGACTCCTAGTTGTGCCTCTTCTCTGATCTGAGCGTTGATGAAAACTTAGACACATGCACACACTTAAGGAGTAAGTGCCATTGGGCACGATGGGACTTGTTTCTGGGTCAACAAGTGTGGGAGAGGACCACACATCACCTCTGGACTGTGAGATCAAAGAAGGAAGCCATGTGACTGGGCACATCCTCTGCATGCCCAATGGGTTACAAATCAGAGGGTGAGGTTCGTTTAAGAAATCAGTCAGAGCAAGGAGTTCCCAAACTGCAGTCTGCAGACCGCCAGTGGCCTGTGAAATTCATTCAGGTGGTTCATGGTGTATCTGTGGATTTGTGGTTGAAGGCAGATGGCAGTACATTAATCGTATTAAATATTCATATTGATTTTGATTGTATTCATGCCATACATTTAAAGCACTATGAAAGAGTCATGGCTTCTGGGAGAGAGAGAGTTGTTAGAAGAGCACTATTCCCTTGCATAGATGTCAACATTTCCCTTTTTTTAAGGGAAATTCCCTTATTCTGAATAGGATTTCTCGCAAGAAAAGGGAAAAGTTGACAGCTATGTTCTCTTGTAGTAGCTCCAATTCCCAGAGTTTCCTGGGAAGAGAGATTTGATTGCCAAACCAGTCTGAGAATTGTAGCTACGGGAGAGGAAGAGGGGTCTCGGCACCCTTTACTTTCCTGCAGTTCCCAGAATCCTGTTAATGACTGTTTAAAGGGGTATCATGCCGCTCGGAATGCGAATGTGGCCTTAATCGCTTCTTCTGCTTCTTGTATTGTATTGTATCATTTTATATTGTGTTCTGTGGGATTCAAATTGTAATACATTAAAATGAAATCCACAAAAGAAGCAACAAAGGACAAGTAAAAAGGATACGGCATCTAGCCCAGCACATCATGACAGCTAAAACAGGCAGAGAAAAACATTAAGTGGTTTGCCAAGACCCTTGTGGGCGAGGGGGGCAGGAGTTTGGGGACCACGAGATTAGATGTTGAAGGCATGCAGCCAGCTGAAGAGAGGGAGTGGGAGAGAAGAGGCTCAAAGGTCAACCAATGAGGAGCCACAGAACAGTTTCCAGCATTCAAATCTGCAAGGAACCCTAATTCTGGGAACAATTTGCCAGGTTCCATTCAATCTATCTGGTCCACCCTGCTGCCCATACAGTGGCCAACCAGATGCCCCTGTGAGAAACCCCGAGTCCAAGAGCCCTCTCCCTTCCTGTGGTTTCCAGAAACTGGTATTCAGAAGCATTTACTGCCTCTGACCATGGAGACAGAGCACAGCCTGTGGGATGTGAAACACAAGAGCAGTCAAGTACAACATTCCTAGAGTGAACATGTTTACACATGGGGAGGAATGTTTGTCCAGCCAGCAGGTAAACTTCCTGTTTCCTTCTGGGCTGGGGCAGACTTCCTCTGCATGTGACTAGAGGTGGGCGTGGCCTCACCTGTGCAGGTACCGACAAAAGCACAGGACAGGGCAGCCATCTCTCTCTCTTTGACTACATGCATCGAAGAAGCAACATCTGCTTAGCCAAAGATGCTCTCTTGGCCTCCAGCCAAGAGAGGACAGAGGGACTGTCTCCTTGTGAGATAGTTTCCAGTATATGTTACTTTTCTAAGCTAAGTCTGCCTTCTGGGATCCGATTGTGAACAGAATGTGAGTGAGTAAACACTTTTAATACTTTTATAGAAGACTGTGTCGTGTCTTATCTTTTATGAGGGAATAAGGGGGGAATACCAGAACAGTTATTATAGAGGCTTTAGTGAGCCTGAGCAAATGCATCCACTGTGAGTTTAAAAAGGGGGGTGTTTCTCTGCTAAATTGTGAACTTGTTAACGCAAGTTGGAAAGGCTATAATCAAACAATATATCCTCTACTGCATCCCTGAACATTCCCACACAGCCAACGTGGCAAGTAGCCTTTGACAGCCTTCTCCTCTATTATGAATGTGTCCAAGCCTCCAGCTTGGCAGCCCGCCTTGTCTCCTGCAGGAGCGAGTTCCATAGTTTAACGACGTGACTCGTGACGAAATACTTCCTTTTCTCTGTCCTGACTCTTCCAGAATTCAGCTTCCTTGGGTGTCCACTCTCTGGCTGAGAGCCTCCGGCCTGACAAATCTGCCTGCCATTGGGCCTGAGCTCCTGCCAAATGGAAGACCGCGTCTCAATCACGGCTGCTATGAAATAGAGAAGTTAAAAAGTCAGGTCAAGGAGACGTCTTGTCTACGTGCTGCCGCCACGTCTTATCCTGTGGCAAATGAGCATGCCTCAATGGGAGGCCACAGACTCCTGTGCAGACCACTGGCTTGCTGGTGACATTCTACAGATGCGGCAATGCTATGAGTCGAAGTGCTTGTCGATGATTAAAAGGAAAGTTTCCCTGCTTTGATTGGGGCTTATAGGACCTCTGTGAAGTCAGACATTCTCGGCTCTAATGATCTGCCAGCATCTCTTCTGTTACAGCCACTCCCAGAGGGAAGCAGGGAAGCTCTACAGAGAGGCGGCCAGATCAGACGGAGGAACGCTTCACTGCCATGTTCAGCTGCGCATTTCACCCACAAAGTGAGCCTTAACAAACAAGAGAGCGACGCACCAGTGCAGGCTCGAATTGCCACATCTCCAGGGCTCACCTGAAGGTTTGCCTGGCCCCCTCCAGGCAGCAGAAGGAAGGCTGCTTGGCTCTCCAGGCAAGAACATTTTTTCAACTTTAAAATAAGAGAGAGAGAGGGAGAGAGAGAAGACTCTGCATGAAGTTTGCAAGGTTCAGCCTCGCAGGAGACAGCCGTAACCTATTGCATAGATCATAGGTAGGCAAACTAAGGCCCGGGGTCCAGATCCGGCCCAATCACCTTCTCAATCCGGCCCGCGGGCAGTCTGGGAATCAGTGTGTTTTTACATGAGTAGAATGTGCCCTTTTATTTAAAATGCACCTCTGGGTTATTTGTGGGGCATAGGAATTTGTTCATATATATTTTTTCCCCAAAATATAGTCCGGCCCCCCACGAGTTCTGAGGGACAGTGGACCGACCCCCTGCTGAAAAAGTTTGTTGACCCTGGCATAGACTCTCTGGCGTAGTGGGGAAGAGAGGTTTGTTCTCCTCCACTCCCTCCTTCCCTCTCCAAATTAATCTCTGCCTCCAGGTCTCAGCCATGCTTGTAATCTTGGGGTTGTGGGTTCAAGCTCCAGGTTTGATGAAAGAATCCTGCATTGCAAGTGGGCTACAGATGACCCACATGGTCCCATCCAACTCTACAATTCTATCATTTTACACCATTACCATGGAGCTGCCCTCTGTGACATCATCAGGGTCTGTCCTGAGGTCTGAGGTTTGGGGCTCTGAAATCTCAGGGTCTGGGGTATCCCTGCCCTGGCCAACCTTGTGGGGGGTGGTAATGGTGAAAGCGTTGGACTGGGACCTGGAGGAACAGGGTTCAAATCCCCACTAAGCCATGAAAATAACTGGGTGACCTTGGAAGCCAGTCACTCACTCTCAGCCTTACCTACCTCACAGGGTTGTTGTAAGGATAAAGGGGCGGGGGAGGAAAGCTATGCATACCTGCTTGAGCTCATTGAAGGGTGGACATATAAAGAAAGGGGGGGGGGTTATTGGGAGTTAATTTCCAGATTTCGGCTGCTGCCCACGGAGAGAAGGGAATTACCATATTTTTCACTCTATAAGACGCACCAGACCACAAGACGCACCAAGTTTTTGGAGGAGGAAAACAAGAAAAAAAATATTCTGAATCTCAGAAGCCAGAACAGCAAGAGGGATCACTGCACAGTGAAAGCAGCAATCCCTCTTGCTGTTCTGCCTTCTGGGATAGCTGTGCAGCCTGCATTCGCTCCATAAGACGCACACACATTTCCCCTTACTTTTTAGGAGGGAAAAAGTGAGTCTTCTAGAGCAAATAATATGGTACATGGCATTCCTCAACTAGCAAGGTTTGTTGGAGGGTCAGAGAGACTTAGTGAGGTCAGACAATCTGCCACTAAGGGGACCACCTGGCCGATAGCCATCTCATTTATTTTTTAAAAATAATTCTTATCCTCCTCTTCAGGCAAAAACAAGTCTTCCATAGCAGCTTACAAATCACTTTAAAAAAAGGCCTCTGCCTTCAGGCTTACAGTGGGAAAAGACACAACATAAAAGGAAAATGGATTCGGAGGCAGGAGGAAATAAGAAAACCCAAGTTCTTAGTTGCAAGTTGTTCTAGTGACCAGTTGGAATGGAAAAGTTGGAGGAGGGGAGGTTCAAAGGTTGCTTACTTCTTGGCAGCACCCCTAGAGTGGCCCTGAATCTGTTCTTTCCTCTGATGCAGCCTGATAGAATGGTTGCTGTCCCATAAGTGGTTTGATGATCAATTCCTCTTCACAGGGAACCCTGTAAATTGTTATGTGCCACCTGCTTAGCACACTTTGTTTGAAGGATTCGCACTGGCTGCTGGTCCCTACACAGCTCAGGACCAAGTTACCTTCAACACCCAGTTTGTAGGAGAGTCTCTCCCGCAAGTTCCAAAGATCTCAGCACACTCTAAAGTACCTCAGAGAAAGGCCTTTAGTGTGGTGGCCCCTGTTCTGAAGAACAGCATCCCTGTCAAGATGCAACTGGCGCCCCCTATCTGCACTTTTAGGAAACAGTTGGAGACATTTTTGCTCCAGTAGGTTTTCCCACCTAGGTCTCTACCATGAGTGTCCACTTGCTAGGGTTTTAGTCTTGCTTTAAATGTATTTGCTGGTTTTGTGTTTTTAACTGTTTAACTGGTGGTTTACAAGGCGATTAATAAATCAATTGTAATAATAAGGAGAATGTGACTTATGGGCTGAACCTAGGCTGTGCAGGTCTGCAACTCTGCATGTTCTTTCTTTCTTTCTCTTTCTTTCTTTCTTTCTTTCTTTCTTTCTTTCTTTCTTTCTTTCTTTTTCTCCACCCCAACATTTATCTACATTGTTTTTCATACAATATTCTGTTGTCACTGGCAGCGCTGCAGATCCGCCCACCTGCTCACTAGGGTGAGATTTCAACTCCAGCAGTTACGATGCTCAATTTAAAAATAAAATTCACAATTTCCTCATTGCCGTCAAGTTCCTGAGGATAATCTCAACACAAAGCCAAGCAGAGGGGCACGATCCCCTGGCAGCTGGCAGCTCCGTGACATGAAAGCCAGGAGGGCCAAGAGTTTGCTTTGACACAGCCAGAGAGAGCAGGCATGTCACAGACCCCTTCAACCTTCACGGGATGCACAGGAGGCGAAAATCTGGCCACAGGGCCTGAGATGTCCTGCAGAGAATGACCCTCAGGGTGACATTGTTGGATCTTACTTCTTAAGCCGACTTTGGAAGGATTTCAGCAGATCTGGTTTAATCGCCACAGTCCCTTCATCTCTCGACACGCCTTTTTGTGCTGCTGGTTTTTCTAAGCTGGCCTGCTGGCCATATTTATGCAGAAAGTCCACCTCCTCTTCGGATCCTGAGGACTCCAGCTTCAATTTTTAAAGTCTATAAAATCTGGTCTCCATGATTGTACAGGAAATGGAAGCCCCTCTGGTTCCTCATCCACTGCATCCCGGCAGTTTATTCCACTTCCCCAACAAGTTTCTCCGAACTGTTCATTACCACCTTATATTTGTGTTTTCACGCAATGTAAAAGCCATTTCCGGAAAACGAACAGAATTTAGCACTTCCTTAGTGCCCATTTCAGTGTTCTCTGATTCCAGAAAACACATATGTTTGCGGCTGCCTTTAACCTGGAGGCAGGGATAGGAAGCAACTTAAAGGTAAAGGGACCCCTGACCATTAGGTCCAGTTGTGACCGACTCTGGGGTTGTGGCACTCATCTCGCTTTATTGGCCAAGGGAGCCAGCGTACAGCTTCCGGGTGATGTGGCCAGCATGACTAAGCCACTTCTGGCAAACCAGAGCAGCGCACAGAAACGCCGTTTACCTTCCCTCTGGAGCAGTACCTATTTATCTACAGTGGTACCTCAGGTTAAGTACTTAATTCGTTCTGGAGGTCTGTTCTTAACCTGAAACTGTTCTTAACCTGAAGCACCACTTTAGCTAATGGGGCCTCCTGCTGCCGCCGTGCCGCCGGAGCACGATTTCTGTTCTCATCCTGAAGCAAAGTTCTTAACCCGAGGTACTACTTCTGGGTTAGCAGAGTCTGTAACCTGAAGCGTATGTAACCCAAGGTACTACTGTACTTGCACTTTGACGTGCTTTTGAACTGCCAGGTTGGCAGGAGCAGGGATCAAGAAATGGGAGCTCACCCCGTCGCGGGGATTTGAACCACCGACCTTCTGATCGGCAAGCCCTAGGCTCTGTGGTTTAACCCACAGCACCACCCACATCCCTAGGAACCAACTTAGATGGGTTCAAAAGAGATATAGACAAATGCGAGAAGGAGAAAGCAATGGAGGGCTACCAGCCGCAATGGCGCTGTTTGGCCTCCATTGTCAGAGGTAGCAATACTTCTGAAACCCAGTATCTGGAAGCCTCAGGAGGGGAAAGTTGCTCTTGTGCTCAGATCCTGTTTGTGGGTTTCCAACAGGCATCTAGGTTGACCACTGTGAGACTAGATGGGCCACCCGCCTGATTCAGCACACTCTTCTTAAGTTCTTATGTAAAAACACAAGACTAAAGTGATGAGATCTGGGGCGGAATTTCAGTGCACTGCCATTTCCACGAGGGAACAGAAGCACCCATGCTCTGAAAACGAAAGGGAAATGGCGAAGTTGTCCAATGACATCTGTTGCATACCACACCCACTGGTGTGAATGAAAGTTAATGCAACATGCTGGTATATTGGTCAAAAAGCCACAGATCCACAACACTACCAGCACTGCAGTGTGACTGTAACAGCTGAAAACAGGACAGAAGTGTTGGCATTATAATCAGGAAAACAATCGCAGTCTTCCTCATGTCTGAATGCCCCCTTAGTCATAGAACCACAGAAGGCATTGCATGCATCTTCTGCTTTATGGCAGGTGTAAACAGAAGATGAGATGACAGAAGCTTTGGCTCCAGAGAGATGAGAGTCACATGGTCTGGCAGGATGAGGCGCCTGGGGGCTGAGGACAGTAGATGATGAGAAAGAACAGCGAAGGAATGGAGAAAGGAATGTAGGGTCTCATTAGGGAAGAAGAGGGATGGGACTAAATAAATATAAATAATTTATACCCCACCCTCCCCGGCCAGGGCTGGGCTTAGGGCAGCTAAATATGAATTATAATAAATGTAATAAGAAAAAACAAACAAACAACAAACAAACAAACAAACAAACAATTCCACTATTGAACAGCTCTCACCCTTCCTCATGCTGGGCTGTAACCTTCTGTCTTCTCATTAAAGTCCATTGATTTGAGTCCTACCCTCTGGAGCAGCAAAAAGAAAGCTTGCTCCATCTTCCCACGTGACAGCCCTTCAGTTATCTGAAGATTGTGATCATATCACCTCATCATATCATCACAATCCCTTTTCGTTTTAATGCCCCGGAACAACTTGGTATCATCAGCAAACGTGACCAGTGCTCTGCTATAATTCTATCCTTTCCACTTTAAAAAATAAATAAACAAGCTTCTGTGATATGAACCCATTCTGCTTGAGGATTCTTTGTGCAACTTATTATGTACCAAGCTTGGATCCCAATACAATAGGCAGGTAGGATCCTAGAATGCAACAACTGATTAGCCTGCAGGAGAAGACCAATCAGGCTCCAGGAGGATGTTAATCAGCCAATTAGGCTGGTAGGATCGTAGAATGCAGCAACTGATTGGCCTGCAGGAGCAGCCCAATCAGGCTCCAGGAGGGAAGCAGAATCAGCCAATCAGATGGGACTCATTGTGTAAATAATGTATATAAAAGCCTGAGGTTTTGGGGGGTGGGAATTCAGTCACTGTTTTACAAGCTGCAATAAAGAGCATGAAATCTCTGCAGGACTCTGAGTATATTTCACAACTCAAGGAATTAACTTTCCTCACTCCACCACCCCACCTTCTTAGAATTGCACCAATAGCTTCAGTTCCCTGAGACAAATGTGGCTGTTGCCCATATAGAGCCAATATCCACTCTATGTGTCCTGTCTTGTTCAGTGTGCTGCTGCCGCTGCTTCCCAAGGAGATGGCCTTTCTGACAACAAATTGGCTTTCCCAGGGTCCTTCAGAGAAGATGCTTAAAAAAAATACAGACATTTCATTTCCCCCAGGATCATCCTTTCTGGGCAACATCCTTCCTGTGCCTAGAGTGGCTGGGCCAACCCAGTCAGATAGGTGGGGTACAATAAATTATTATTATTATTATTATTATTATTATTATTATTATTATTATTATTTCTTCACAGCTCTCAGATGCCAGATCCAGCTTTGACCTAACAGACAAAATGATATCTGAGTTCTCAGTCATCTTGACTTGTGCAGAAGACTGCGGCAGCAAGAAGAGACATGCTCAGCTCACCAGAAATGAATGTTGCAGGCGCCATGGAGTTAATGATCTGTGATGCAAGGAGAGAAAGGGAAAGTTGCTGATCTCACACCAGGAATCCCTACTGATGGAGTTCCACTGGGTAGTCTCAGACAGGCAGTCTAATGAGGAGCCAGCCGCACACCTCCAAACTGCGCACTTGGCAAAAGGAGTTCCTGTACCCTTGAAATGACCTTGTAGGGTCCCGACCTTGTAAAATGATACTCTGGAGGAGGTATAACAGTAGCTGCAGCAGCAAAAAAAAAACTACCTTTAGCCTTCAGCTGCTCTCTTAAGTTGGCCAATGTGTGCTGATGTGGCAACTTACTGTTGCCAGCATCTCAGTCTTGGATGCCGGAGGCAATACCATCAAAAAGAAAACACCATTGCACGGCTGGGAAGATGGGCAGAACTGGGGCATGGCAAGGAGCAACACAAGGATCAGAACTGGAAATGGCTCGTGGGCACCTTGGCCACCGCAAAAACCCAGCTGCATTGGCATAAACCAAATGCCTGATGACATTGTAGTAAGCTTTGACAGGCAATTTATCACAGAATATACTAGTCCAAAGGGACGCAGGTGGCGCTGTGGGTTAAACCACAGAGCCTAGGACTTGCTGATCAGAAGGTCGGCAGTTCGAATCCCCACAACGGGGTGAGCTCCCGTTGCTCGGTCCCTGCTCCTGCCAACCTAGCAGTTCGAAAGCACGTCAAAGTGCAAGTAGATAAATAGGTACTGCTCTGGCGGGAAGGTAAATGGCGTTTCCGTGTGCTGCTATGGTTCGCCAGAAGTGGCTTAGTCCTGCTGGCCACATGACCTGGAAGCTGTACGCCGGCTCCCTCGGCCAGTAAAGCAAGATGAGCACCGCAACCCCAGAGTCGGCCACGACTGGATCTAATGGTCAGGGGTCCCTTTACCTTTATACTAGTCCAAGTTCTCCAGCATCTCTCTATGGGACTATGCATGCTTATAGCAAAATCCAAGGGCTTCAGGAAAACCATCTCTCCAGATGCTTAAGCAGTGATGGAGCTCTGGGCCCATCTCTGCTGTGATATTGCCTATGAGTCCCTCCTCACAGTAGCATCCAGGGATACAGGGAACCACTGCAACTACATTTCCCATGGCTCCTATGATCCCTGGATGCTGCAGCAATCATATATAGGAAGATCTGATGGTCTGGGAACATGTACCATATTTTTCCGTGTATAAGACTAGGTTTCTTTTTTACCAAAAAATTAGGTTTAAAATTGGGGCTCGTCTTATACATGGGCAGTGCTGAGGGGGTGTTTTCTTAATTTGGAGTCTCCAAAAATATACACAGAAAAATGTGGTATGTTTCTGTTTCCTCTTAACTGGAATCCCCTTATACTTAGCTTAGCTGCGGAACTGAAGCAAGTCTTGTGTTGCCTTTCCTTAAATGGCACACAAGGAAGTGAATGACATGATGTGGTTGCAGATCAATTCTATAAGTCATCCATAGAAGGCAATTTTCACAATGCTCAGAACCAGCAAATCATAATCACATTTCTATGTGAGTCGAACAACCACACAGCTAACAACCTAGTTTTATTGTATGTTTTGTACAAAGTAAGTCCCGATGACATCAATGGGGCATTGCCTGGTCTGGAGCAACCTCCCCCTGCGTGTTACCAGGTAGATGGCTGTGACCCTGTGAGACTCCATAAAACGATCGGTCATGCAGCCATCTTTCCTTCTTCTTCGCTTTATACCATCTTGATGCTCTTGCTGTCTGCTGGCTCTCAGCCAGCAGTACATGGGCTCAATCCCCAGATGGGATAAACTCACTCTCTCTTCTGTAACTACAAGCTAAAGCCTGCCTTTAAGGAACCTACTGTGAACTGAATGTGAGTAAACTTCTTAGCATTACTTTAAAAAATAAATAAATGGGGCATCGTCCTGAGAAGGAGCAGAGGACTGGGTCTCCATGAAGGCACAATGGAAAGCTTTACCATTATGATTTTATTTAAATGATTTTTTAATTAAGTTTTTGTTTAACATCTCAAAATAAACATTTACATAATACCATATATTCCATGACTTCCACTTCCCTGGTTCATTTCGTTTATCTATCATTTCTGCATTTTTACTATGTCAATTTTTGTCAGTTCTCCAATTTTACATCATTCAATGATTAATTAAACTGCTGAATTTATCTTAATGCTGCCAACGTTTTCAAATGTGTACAGTTATTTTCCATATAATCAGCAATAGATATTCTTCTTGCTCTCTTAGTCTACTCATTAAACTTGATAGTTCGGCATATTCTATCAGCCTAAGTTGCCAGTCTTCCTTACTTGGAACCTCTCTCACTTTCCATTTTGGGGCTAACAGAACATGAGCTGTCATTGTTGTGTTCATAAATAAGGTTCTCTGACACCTAGAAACTTCTGACTGCACTATTCCTAACAAAAAATGCCTCCGGTCTTTTTGGGAAGGTTGTTTTAGACTTTTTTTCATCTCATTATAAATCATTTCCCAGCATTTTTTAACCTTTTTACATGCCCACCACATATGAAAAAAAGTTCATTTCTTTACATTTCCAGCACAAATCCAATTCTGCTTTATACATCTTAGCCAATCTACTCGGAGTTAGATGCCATCTATGAATCATTTTCATATGATTCTCTTTCAATGCATAACATGCAGTAAATTTCAAATCATTCACCCAAAGTTTCCCCAAAGATTTAGGCCTTTATTGTGACCCAAGTCCATTGCCCAGTGTGTCATTGAAGCTTTGACCAGCTCATCCTTTTTCCTATTCCAATGACAATTTATACATTTTAGACAATGATTTATCTTCATTCTGTATTAACTCTCTTTCATATTGTGAGTTTTGGTTTGAAAAACCATGTTTATTATCTACCGTAATTCAAACCATGATTGTTGATAGCTGGTGGTAATGTAACCAATCTGTGACTTGGTTTCTTAAATCTTCCATTGGTTTCAGTCTGGGTTCACTCCCTGTAAAATCCAACAAGTCTCTATAAATCGCCCATTGTCTATCCATATTAATTCTCTTAATGGTAATTGCTTCAATGGGGGATAACAACAGAGGTGCTTTTCTTTCCAACAAATTTTTGTATTTCTCCCAGACTCTATACAAATTTCTCCTAATAATGTGGTTCTTAAACTTTTGTAGATTTTAGCTTTCCCATACCAAAGATATGCATTCCAGCCAAATTTTATATCATGACCTTCCAAATTAAAAAATGTGTGCATTTTCCAATACAATCCATTCCTTTAACCAACACAAACAGGCTGCCTCATAATATAACTGCAGGTCAGGCAGGGCAAAGTCTCCTCTTTCCCCCCTGCCAAACGAATTCAGAGATATCTCCCTCCCCACACACACAATGGAAAGCTTTAAGTCACCTCCTACAAGATGTAAAGTGGAACAGTTTGGTGATCTCCAGAGAGCCAGCTCTGGAATGGAAGCACCACAACAGTGAAGGTTGTGCTGATGAGACCATCTATAAATATGGGGCCCCCCGAGTAAGACCTCCTTCCGTGAATGGCGTGGTCCAACTGTGACTCATGGCAGACCTCAAAACCAGGTCAAAGAGCATTTTGCTGAACCAGGAGCTCAGACTGAACAGCCACCGACCTGCATACTGCTTCGTAAAAGCTCAACATTTATTGCTGATCCACTCTACAGTGCTATTTACCCATTGAACTTTTCTGCTTTAGCCATGGAGTTTTACATCTCTCATTCATCACTTATATGGCTTAACAATCTAGTCTAGCCTTACCCTCGGTACAGAACAGATTGGCCTTTCTTTGATGATAAATTGTTTTTCTATTCAACCTAGAGCTCCCATGTCCCTTTGCCCACCATCTAAGCACCCATTAATAAATTTTAGTGGAGAAGACTCGTTACACGTTGACTTGTTACGATAAATCCTCACACTGGCCTTTGATATTGAATAACTTGACCAGGCTGTACAGCACTTAGACAGCAGGAACATAGAAATCTGCCTTATGCAGAGTCAGACCATTGCTCTATCTAGCTAATATAAACAGAGATACAGTCATACCGCATGTTACGCTCGCTTCACATTATGTTCTTTCAGGTTACATCCAGTGGTGACCCGGAAGTACCAGAAAGGGTTATTTCCGGGTTCCGCCGCCTGCGCATGCGCAGACGCGCAAAATTACATCACGCGCATGTGCAGAAGTGGTGAATCGCAACCCACGTGTGCGCAGACACACTGCTGCAGGTTGCGCTCTTTTCATGTTGCGAATGGGCCTCCGGAATAGATCCTGTTCACAACCAGAAGTACCACTGTAAAAAACTTATTTTTGGTGGTGCACTAGGTAAGTTTTTTAAAAAGCCAGCAGAAGCCATTTGGGGGTAGCTTTACCTAGCAGTTGGAGGAAATGTTCCCTCAGAGAATAAAGGCCTACCTTCTGGTGGCATAAGATCCGCTTTCAGTTTAGAAACACAATGTCAGAAGACAAAAAATGGCATTCTCCAAGTCTCACAGATCATTGCACATAGCAGGCACACTTAAGAACATAAGAAGAATGTGCTGGATCAGGCCAATGACCCATCTAGCGCAGCATCCTGTTCTCACAGTGGCTGACCAGTTGCCATAATGGCAACTCCCCTGGGCACAAGAGCCCTCTCCTCGCCTGTGGTTTCCAGCAATTGGCATTGAGAGGCAATCACTGCCTTGGAAGACCTACACTGGCTCCCAGTATGTTTCCGAGCACAATTCGAAATGTTGGTGTTGACCTTCAAAGCCCTAAATGGCCTTGGCCCAGTTTACCTGAAGGAGCGTCTCCACCCCCATCGTTCTGCCCAGACACTGAGGTCCAGCTCCGAGGGCCTTCTGGCGGTTCCCTCATTGTGAGAAGCAAAGCTACAGGAAACCAGGCAGAGGGCCTTCTCGGTGGTGGCGCCCACCCTGTGGAACGCCCTCCCATCAGATGTCAAAGAGATAAACAACTACCTGACATTCAGAAGACATCTGAAGGCAGCCCTGTTCAGGGAAGTTTTTAATGTGTGACATTTTAGTGTATTTTTGGTCTTTGTTGGAAGCCGCCCAGAGTGGCTGGGGAAACCCAGCCAGATGGGCGGGGTACAAATAATAAATTATAATATTATTATTATTGGACCATGAGGCAGAGCATAGCCTTCATCATGGCTAGTAGCCATGGGTAGCCTTATGCGTCACGATTTGGTCCAATTCTCTTTTAAAGCCATCTAGGTTGGAAACCATCACTGCCTCCAGAAGCAAACTCCACAGTCTAACTTTTCACTGCATGAAGGAGGAAAACAAAGGATTTATTCATGTATGCTACAACAGTGGCAAGAGTCTTGATAGCACAAGAATGGAAGAACGAGGAAACCCCGACAAAGGAACAGTGGCAAGAGAAATGGATGAGCTACGCAGAATTGGCTAAGCTGACATACAAACTGCGAGATAAGGACAACTGTGACTTTAAAGAAGAATGGGAACTTTTCCACAAATTACTTAAAAAGACAACAAAATGAATTGGACTAGATAGATAGATAATATATAGATTTATACAATTTTATAATATGCAGAGAATAACATGTGTTGAGAAATCAGAGAGAGGAGTTGAGGGAAATCTTGGGGCGGGTTTGATGGGGAGGTGGAGGAAAAGGGGGAAAATAACAAAATATCAAAAACATATCATATTCACTATGTTGAAATTGCTAATAAAAACTTTTAAAAAGAAGATTTTTCCCCCCTTTCTCTGTCCTGAACCTTCCTGCATTCAGCTTCGCTGGATGTTCTACCAGTTCTAGTGTTTTGTGAGTGGGAGAAAAAACTTTCCTCTCTCCACTTTCTCTATGCCATCCTTAAATTCATAAACCTCTATCACGTTTCCCTCTTCCTTGCCTTTTCTCTAAAGGAGAAAGCGCCAAATGGGGGTCAACCTTTTGTCCAAAGGACTCATTCCACCCTCTTTGGTTGCCCTCAGGGCCATATTTAGGTTTGATGAGGCCCTGAGCTACTGAAGGTAAGGGGGGGGCTTTACATGTCCAGCTGTCCTTTGTCAACAACAAATTGTCACTGTTTCTTTGTGTTGAATATATGTAGGGGTGAGCAAACTTTTTCAGCAGGGGGCTGGTGTACTGTCCCTCAGACCTTGTGGGGGGCTGGACTGTATTTTTTTGGAGGGGGGAAATGAATGAATTCCTATGCCCCACAAATAACCCAGAGATGCATTTTCAATAAAAGCACACATACTACTCATGTAAAAACACGCTGATTCCCAGACCGTCTGCGGGCCGGATTTAGAAGGTGATTGGGCCAGATCCGGCCCCTGGGGCTTACTTTGCCTACCCATGTGCTAATTTATGGACCTAACAGGTATCTAAAGCCAGTTGCACATAACAAAATATATACAGTGGTACCTCAGGTTAAGAACTTAATTTGTTCTGGAGGTCCGTTCTTAACCTGAAACTGTTCTTAACCTGAGGTACCACTTTAGCTAATGGGGCCTCCCGCTGCCACAGCTGCATGATTTCTGTTCTCATCCTGAAGCAAAGTTCTTAACCTGAGGTACTATTTCTGGTTAGCGGAGTCTGTAACCTGAAGCGTATGTAACCCGAGGTACCACTATATTTTATCCAAGTACATCCAGGTTTTCTCCCCTTTAATTTTGGGGGGGAGGCTCCCCAAGAGAGTGGGGCCCTAACCTATAGCTTGTTTAGCTTATACGTAAATCTGGCACTGGTTGCCCTCTGTTCTGTACCTCTTCCAACCCTACGTTATCCTTTTCAAGGAGAGGCAGCCAGAACGGTATCCCAAATGTGGCCGCAGCACCTCACGCCCTCCTAGTTCAAAACAGCGCCATTGAGGCTGAGTGAAACAGCAGAGCATGGGAAACGCTCAGCTGTCTTTGTGGCTGCAGGGGTTTTGCTGAAAGAGGATTCCCTTTCAGCTCTCGGTGCCCACCGAGACCGTTTGCTGACGGCGTGCTGCTCAAATATCATTTGCTTAATTTCTGTCCTGTGTATACACAAGAGAGCTCCTCTTTCTTGTCAACAAAAGGGCATCGGCGCACGCAAAAGCCTGAAGAACTTCCAGCCACTGGCTTTGCACAGCGCATGAAATATTGAAGGCACTTGTCAAAATGCCCTAATGGTTTTTTTCTGGGGGGGGGAGGGGTCTCGTTGCTTGAGCTCCATTTCCCCCTAAGCCTGCCACTGGATCTTTTGAGGGCGTCTCTCTGTTGAAGTCACCTTAGACAACAGGAGCAAAAGGAATGAGAAAATATGTTGTGTTTCCTGGCAATATGCTCCCCTCCCCGCCTGTTGTTCTTCGGAGAGCATACAGGCATTTGAAATATCATATTTGCTTCTACCTCTAGAATATAAAATAAAACAGATTGATACCCGCAACTTGCCAACCTCTCTGCATTGCCGGCTAAAAGAATTACATAAATATCCACTGTGTCGGCTCCCACCTCGTACGTCTGGGATTCTGTCATTTTGGATGTCTCACTTAATTTGTGTTACTTGGTCACTAGATTGTATCCTTTCACTCCTGATTTGTTTTGAAGTGTGAAATGAAGTAGTGTTCTAATGTTATTTTCATGCTGACTGGGGATAGATAGATTGGTTCAGGATCCGTTTTATAGAAAGCAAACCAACTATCATGTCTAGGGCAACAGGCAAGAAAAGAATCACCTTGAATCTAGAGTTTCAAAAGATTTGGACATATTTTGTAGACGCATTCCATAGAAAGGTAAGGAAGGGAGTAAAAACAGGGGGATATCTATGTTGCAAGGTGTACAGCACATCACATGCACAGTTCAGATGAGACTCTCACATTTCATTTGCAAAAATAAAATCAAGTTTCTAGACCAGGCATCCCCAACCTCGGCCCTCCAGATGTTTTGGGACTACAACTCCCATCATCCCTGACCACTGGTCCTGTTAGCTAGGGATGATGGGAGTTGTAGTCCCCAAACATCTGGGTGGCCAGGGTTGGGGGTGCCTGTTCTAAACCTTATGACTGAGGATATTTGTATGGTGAGATATTTAAAAGCATAGACATTTCCAGTGGTGAGGAAATGAGCTTCAGTGCCTTGCGTAACACCTTGCAGAAGCAGAGTAACTTGTGCACAATTGACATAGGCAATTTTTAAAAACTGCAATCATAAAATGCATATGTTTGGCTGTTAAGCCAGGCTGGGATCTTTTCAGGCAACAGAATGCTATGGTAGAATAGATTTCCGGTGCAATCCTAGGCAAGAACGGGCTGCAAACATCACCACCACTGAAGTTTTATGTGTAAAAATCTCAAATCTGAAATTCAAATAGAGCGAGCTGAAATTTTACTTGGAAATGAGAAATTCAAATCCTTAGACCTGTTGGCATCTTTTGGTTATTGTGATGAGCATGAAATCTCATGTTGTCAAATACAACGCTGTCCTTCCATGAATTCCTTCCATTTTAGGGGTTTTCTAAGTTCTTTGGGGGAAATGCTCATTTATGCCTTTAAATTGCCATCACTCCACCTTGCTCACCATTGCTCTTTGGGACATCAAGTAGCCAAATCTGATTCTTCACCATTTTGCCTACTGGGGTCTTGTGATACAGTGATGTCAGGCGTAGCATTGTGACATCATCCTGTTCACCGTGTGATCCCTGTCTGGGTGGAAGAGCCCAGGAGACTAATTCACAATGAGGAAGAAAAGGAGAAACATTGGTTGCATTTACTTTAACGTTGTTCCCCCTGCTTTTCTTCCATTAGGGGATCTCAGTGCAACTACTTGGACAGAGATACAATATCAAAAGAACATGATGAAATAACAATTCAATCAGGGAAAAAAATGTAAATAAAGGAGCAATAGCCAGGAAGGCAATGGTGCTGAAGAAAAGGGGAGTTATTTGTAGCATCTAGTTTTTTTTTTTAAGAGAAATTTCTACCGCTCTGAAATCAACAGTTTTGACCTGAAAATGGAAACCTCTTAAATATTTGCCGTAGACAGATGGGCAACTATCAGACCCTGTCCAATATTATTATATGCCAACGAGTAAACGATACAAAATGCCACTGCATGTCAGTGATTAAATATGCAACCGTGATTTCGCTCATCATCAGATGTCAAATGCTAGATAGAAAATATTCATTGGGTGTTCTGTGGCAAACGGCTAGTTAACCTTTGCCCCCTTCAGATGTGCAGTTCTCATCAGCCCCAGCCAAGTCCAGAATTTTCAGAGAATTTGAAAGCAGACTCACGCCAGACATCTAAAGCACATCCAGTACACACAACGTCTCCTCAAAACCCCCAGAAACTGCTGTTTCCTCCTCACAAAGCTACAATTCCCAGGATCCTTAAACTGTCGTTCCCAGGACTCTTTGGGTGGAGCCATGTATTTTATTTTATTTTAATTTTTTTATTAAATTTTAGTAATACAGAAAAAGAAGAAGAAATGCACATACAAAAATAAGGCTACTATTTACATACACATAAATCCTTCCCACCCACATATCTTCCCACCACCACACCCTTTGACCCCCCCTCCACAACATCTCGACTTCCGTATCTTGTAGATTAGATACTATCATTGCAATTTTTTAATTTTAAATTTTGATCTCATTACGACATTCCTCAGCGTCTTAAAAAGCAGACTCATCACAGCTATCTGCCAATCACCCAATCCCACCACCCTCCTGAGTAATGCCCCCCCCCCCACCTTCTCACTATATAGAAGGGTCTGGTGACTTCTGTTTCAGTGTATCTGAAGAAGTGTGCATGCACACGAAAGCTCGTACCAAGAACTAACTTAGTTGGTCTTTAAGGTGCTACTGGAAGGAATTTTTTTATTTTGTTTTGACTATGGCAGACCAACACGGCTACCTATCTGTAACTTAAAAAGCAGAGACATCACCTTGCCAACAAAGGTCCGCATAGTTAAAGCTATGGTTTTCCCAGTAGTGATGTAGGGAGTTGAGAGCTGGACCATAAAGAAGACTGATCGCCGAAGAATTGATGCTTATGAATTCTGGTGCTGGAGGAGACTCTTGAGAGTCCCATGGACTGCAAGAAGATCAAACCTCTCCATTCTGAAGGAAATCAGCCCTGAGTGCTCACTGGAAGGACAGATCCTGAAGCTGAGGCTCCAATACTTTGGCCACCTCATGAGAAGAGAAGACTCCCTGGGAAAGACCCTGATGTTGGGAAAGATGGAGGGCACAAGGAGAAGGGGAAGACAGAGGACGAGATGGTTGGACAGTGTTCTCGGTGCTACCAGCATGAGTTTGACCAAACTGTGGGAGGCAGTGGAAGACAGGAGGGCCTGGCACGCCCTGGTCCATGGGGTCATAAAGAGTCGGACACAACTAAACGACTAAACAACAACAACATCATGACATTCCTAATTAATATTTTCTACTTTACTCCTTTAACCTAAGCATATCAGCCTATTCATTCTTGAACAGTGTTTGCCCATGTGTTCTTCGAAACATTGCCATTCTAATCTGAATTTTTGGTTTGTCTGTCTTCTTATGTATACAGTTAGCTTTGCCATTTCTATAAATTGACTTAGTTTGTATAGCCAGTCTTCTTTTGTGGGTATTACTTCGCTCTTCCATTTGCTGGCATATACTATCCTGGCAGCTGCTGTTGCATATAAGAAAATTCCTTTCTTTTTCTGCTGTTGCATATAAGAAAATTCCTTTCTTTTTCTGTGGTATGTCTTTTCCTGATAAGCCTAATAAATATGCCTCTGGTTTCTTTTGTAAAGATGTTTTTAACATTTTTTTTTTAGTTCTTCATGAATTATATCCCAGTAGTGGGTGGAGCCATGTATTTTAAATGTGTTGGATTCACTTTGGTGTGAACCTGCCCTGGGATAGCAACTTTGACCAAAGGAGAGTAACAATTTTGCTTCCTGTCACAAGGAACACCCTACTAGCGTATTCTTCAAATCCATATTTTCGGGGGGAAAGCAACGACATGTAGAAACAAATGCAAAGTTTAAACTTAATTTTCTTTGTGCATCCTTTTTAAAGGAATCGCCAGGATCCTTCTATGCTGCTGTTGTTGTTGCTTTATTAAAAGATCACGGAGTGGCAATCAGCATTGTGGCCTCCCAGCCCCATTACCTGGGCCTTGATCCTCAGGGAAAGCAGTAATCCCCTGTTGGTGACATCACGGGCCGTTGCCAAGGAAACATCACAACCCCGGGCTTTATTAGTTTGCCACGAGATTATAGCGAGGAGAAAATGGCATGCAAAGACTTGTTGAAAGACAAATATCTCAGGCAATTAGCAAAACCAGCAAGGAAAAATTATGATAATACAGGAGATAGGAACATTAATCCAATTTATAAGTATAATCTACCCCAAAGTACTCCCCAGCGAAAAGGTAGCTCTTTCACAGCCCCTTCATTCTTAAGTAAACTGAAGTTGGGGAATAGCATGCAACAGTACAGTAATTTGCTTCATTAGACGTTTTGTTGGGCAATTTGGAAGTTTATTATAAAACTATGGCTTGAAGGTTTAGGAAGTTACAGTCCTGCTTGTCAACCTATATTCAATATTTTAATATTTTGTTGGAAGCCGCCCAGAGTGGCTGGGGAAACCCAGCCAGATGGGCAGGATATAAATAATAAATTATTATATTATTATTATTATTAATTTGTGTCAGGAAATCAGAGACGAGGCACATCACTCTTTCCATGTGTAGAAACTGGTTCCCAACATTCTATCACACTCTTGTGTGACCGAGGGAAAGAACCCAAGATGGTACTGTATACATATAGTAGCTGGCTTGGTTCTGGAAATCAGAGATGGGACATATGTCTCTATGTCTTTGCATACAGAAAAACAGGATCTCAATGTTCCGTCACACTCCTGTGTGACCAAGAGAAAGACCAAGGATGGTGCTATATACAAATAGTAGCTGGCTTGAAAATCAGATCCAAGGCATGCCTATCTCTTTCTACATGTATAGAAAAACAGGTAGCCAACACTCTGTCACATGCTAATGTGACCAAGAGACAGAACCCAAGATGGAGCCATTCACATATAGTAGCTGGCTTGATTCATCATCGCTGAGCACACAGCGTGTTTAAAAGAGCAGTGAAGTCAAAGCTCCTCTATCTCTTCCTACCCCATGCAAAGTATTATGGTAGATGTCTGTCACCAAAGGTGATCCTGAGAGTTTGTGGACACTGTGTATTCTACGTGCATAGTGACAGTGTGACCCTCATCCTGGTGGTTTTGCAGAAATGACAAGTCTTGATCATAGATGAACTGCTCAACCTGTCCACTGGCACCTCTCTATATCTGCGGCCAGCACTCTTAGCAGGACTAAGGAAAGGATTCTAGTATGGAGCTCTAAAGAAAACTGGGTGTGGCTATGCAAGGTTAGAGCAAAGTCCATTCTTGATGGTGCCCATCATTTGCTTCCATACAGGATATTCAGGTTGAATGCCGCCCTATAAGAGTTTGGATTGGATTTGATATCCCGCTTTATCACTACCTGAAGGAGTCTCAAAGCGGCTAACATTCTCCTTTTCCTTCCTCCCCCACAACAAACACTCTGTGAGGTGAGTGAGGCTGAGAGACGTCAGAGAAGTGTGACTGGCCCAAGGTCACCCAGCAGCTGCATGTGGAGGAGCGGGGAAGCGAACCCAGTTCACCAGATTACGAGTCCACCGCTCTTAACCACTACACCACACTGGCTCTCCATTTTGGACCCCCCAAAATGGCCCAATGAGAAACCTGACTAATAACGATACAGACAGAAGGTGAAACTTGAAGCTCATGCACACTGGTAAATAGAGTGCAAAGTCAGCAATATACATCATAATGCCCAGTTTCTTACGATCAGCAAGGCTGCATCCTAAGCATGGGGCTCCTGGGAGCAAGTTCCACTGAAGTTCCTTCTGACAGCACAGGTTCAACTTCTAAAGCGCATCGGACAATAACCAAAGATTTGCAATGAGCTGAAATGCAACCTTTCACTTTTAACTAGAAATGGAAAAAAGAACACCTCACAAAGAAATGTTGCTAGTGTGGACAAGGAACCCTGTGGAAAAGAAAAAAGGGTCCAACCTCTGCTGGATTATATTCCTCTGTCTCAGACTTCTACACTAATCCGTCACAAGTAAACTTGAAAGCCTTGTTATCACCTCATTCACTTGTCAGAGGAAGGAGAATCCCTCCGTTGTCTTGGAGACGGCACCATTGCACGTGCTCAGAGAAAGTCCTGGTGCTCTGCTCCCCTTCCCCACCTTCACTACACCACTGGCCATACGTCACTTCATGCCTCAGTAAGCTGAACCTTTGACAAAACTTTGCCATACTGAAACCTCTTTCCTCTGCAAGGACTCCTTGCTTGCATTTGAAGGCAATTAGTAATGTGTACCTGGAGCTTCATCCTTCCTCGCAGAGCAAGCAGCGTTGTGGAACGTGTTGTTGACTTGCAGGGATGTTCTGACATTCTGGTGCCACCAAAGGATTTAGACACCGGTCACGGCTGGAAGTCCTGTGCCAAAGAACAGAGAAAAAGAGTTTTAACTGGAGGGGGAAAACCCACTCACACATATACATGTACTGAAGAGGAACCAAAATGGTATAAATCTGGAGATGGGGTTGATTTATAGATGTAGTGGAAAAGGTCGCAAAATTAAAATGGACGTATACAGGACATGTGGAAAGACACAACTCAGGCTGATGGAATAAAGAGGTATGGAGACCCCGCAATTTCAAAAGACCAAGTGAGTGATCAACTTTATGATGGGTGGGTGATCTAAAACAGGCACCCCCAAACTCGGCCCTCCAGGTGTTTTGGGGCTACAGTTCCCATCATCCCTGACCACTGGTCCTGTTAGCTAGGGGTGATGGGAGTTGTAGTCCCAAGACATCTGGAGGGCCGAGTTTGGAGATGCCCGATCTAAAAGTAGCAGCAGGGCTTAAGTGGCTGCAAGAAACAACAATGAAGAGAACTTGAAGAGGCGTATGTCCAAGGATGTGTTTGGTTAATTTTATTTAAGGTTTTCAACACAAAATACAATAAATGTCAAACCAATCAAAAGACAAAGAATAATGAAGAACCAAAATAAGAAAAAAGAAAAATCAAGGAATAGAGACACGGAAAAGAAAAAGAATATACAGTGGTGCCTCGGTTTACAAACTTAATCTGTTCTGGAAGTCTGTTCTTAAACCGAAACTGTTCTTAAACTGAGGCTTGCTTTCCCTGATGAGGGCAGCCGCCGCTGCTGCCCTTTCACCATTCAGCTTCTGTTCTTAGACCACGGTAACGTTCACAAACCGGGACGCTACTTCCAGTTTAGCGGAGTTTGTAAACCAAGTTGTTCGTAAACAGGACTGTTCTTAAACTGAGCTACCACTGTATAGAAAGGCGTTTCCTCACATTTATGGTATATCATATCCTTTATCCATACACAGAAAGTAGACCCTCCCAGCTCCTATTTCCTCCCCCAGTCTCCCACCCTGAGAGACCCTTTCTACCCTGCCTTTCATGCGGGGACCAACAGCTTCCAGTTGTATAGCCAAGAGGTGCCTATCTAAGGATGGATGTGAAATGCTGTAGTGTAGAAGAAGAATCAAATGAGGAAAGCCAATCAGCCTCAGCTTTAAGGCAGCTGGTGACTGTTAGCTGGGCTGGGAGACAGTTGTATTTGACCAACAGGGAAACTGAGGCTCTGAGAAGTCTGAAACACTTGTACGAGGGGCAAGGGCAGAGCTACGACAGCGCATATAAAACCTGGTTGCACTGCTGGAGCAGAGAAGGGTCGCGTCAAATATTTTGCAAGCTGGTGCTGATTTCTCCGAATGCATAAAATTTTCCTTGAGCAATTATTGCCACCCTGATTTCCTAGGACAACTTCCACCCTCCAAGAGCTTTAGCAGGAGAAGAACTGGATTCTGTGTCCACCCCTCTTATCTAAATCCAGTTGGTAAGGTGGACTGGCGACTCCATCCCTGAGTGGCTGGGCTCACATAAATACAAGCGGGTGGGGGAATTGCAGAAAAGTACCAGCAAGCCTGGGACGTAGGTGGCGCTGTGGGTTAAACCACAGAGCCTAGGACTTGCCGATCAGAAGGTCGGCGGTTCAAATCCCCACGACGGGGTGAGCTCCCGTTGCTCGGTCCCTGCTCCTGCCAACCTAGCAGTTCAAAAGCATGTCAAAGTGCAAGTAGATAAATAGGTACCGCTCTGGCGGGAAGGTAAACAGTGTTTCTGTGAGCTGCTCTGGTTCACCAGAAGTGGCTTAGTCATGCTGGCCACATGACCTGGAAGCTGTACGCCGGCTCCCTCGGTCAATAAAGCGAGATGAGCGCTGCATCCCCAGAGTCAGTCACAACTGGACCTAATGGTCAAGCGTCCCTGTACCCTTTACCTCACCAGCAAGCCTACAGGTAAAAACAAACAAACACATAACAGCCTTCAAAAGACCAAAAGGAAGGGGATTTTTCTTTTGTTTTAACTCTTCCTTAGCCTTTGAAACAACGTCTGCACCAAGAACCAAATAGCGAACGCATTCAGCGCGGCACTCATTTCCATGCACTGCGCCTCGGCACCTGCTGAGGTCATCTCCTCTCTCGCAGATTCTCGGAGGACAATTTGCCATCATCTCTCTCACTTGCATTCCAAATTCTGGTCCCTTCCTTGACGGCGGTGCAGCTGACAGCCCACAGCATTGCATTCGCTGCATTGAATAGTCTATTGACGACTTGGTGCCTAATGCCTACAATGAGAAGCAGAGGAAACAAATCTACCGTAATTTTCCATGTTTAGTGCCTTATTACGGTGGCTGCCTCCACTGATTAGTTTGCATTTTTCCTGCGACGCCTTCCTGAGCGCTCCTCCTGCTCCGCATCCTTTATCTTCATCTTCAGCTATCAATGAGCTCTGGCTGGCTGTATCGGCAGACACGGCAGAAGCTTTTGAGAGGGGCTGTGGATGGAGAGACCAGGCCTTGAAGCTCCAAAAACCTCACCTCTGCCATGAACTGAACAGGGGGCTGGAGCTACCATCGCTCTGCCCATTTATCACATGAAAACAAAGAAGTAGAGCAATAGCGGTGCAGCAATAAAACTGCTGCCACATTTGCAAAGCTAAGCAGGGTCCGGTCTGGTTTCAAATTGGATGGGGGACCATGTGTTGAGATTCCTGCTTTACAAGGGGTTGCGTTAGACCACCCTCGGGGTTCCTCCCAACTCTACAATTATATGCTTCTCTGGTTTTATTTCAAGCTGGCCAATCTAAAACTCGAACTCACAGCCCTAACTGGGAAGCACTGCTCATCCCACCTGCAAAGTGGGGCTAATACCTTGCAAGCTTCGTCTAAGGCAGGGCTCAGGTGCCTCAGACCCACAGGGGCTGGATGTGCCCCCCAACTCCATCTATCTGCTCATCCCGCTCTAAGTTACACTGCCTTCTAGCCCTGGTTTAGACCTCCCTCAAGTGTTTTTGCCTGCCTGGAATATATCCTTGAACTCTGATGCTGCCCCTTGCTTCCCAGGACAGAGAGGGGAATGTGAGCGTGTGTAGAAACTCGCCTGCTGTCCAGAGGTAAATTTTGCATTCATTACCCGGCCCACCAATGGCATCTGGCCCCCAGATAGTTACTCAGAATGGAATGTGGCCCTTGGCCTGAGAAAAGTCTCATCCCTGCTGCAAGATCCTCCTTTGAATCCTCTGTCTCACCGTATCCCAACCCAGAGCATTCCAGATGTTGTCAAACTCCAACACCCATCATCCCTGACCATTGGGCATGCTGGCTGGTGATGACAGGAGCTGGATCTGAAGAGCCCCAGGATGGGGAAAGACTGCACTATTTAGGTGTATGGAGCATGTATACACTTCTCCCTTTCCGGCTGAGCTCACTGCCTCTCTGTATATTGACACTGTTTGCAACTTGGTTTGGGAAAAGCAAGAAGCTGTTGCATTCTCAAATGTTTGGCCTCAGAAATAAATGGAGGAAATAAAAGGGTGGCTAGCAGGGGAAACTGTACAACTGAGCTGGTTCGGAGGAAAAGGTAGAATGATTGCCTTAAGGCACGCACACACCCCTTACACCATCAGTTAATAAGTTTCATTGAAAGGCAGAGAAAGAGGAGAGAAACTTCTGCTTACTGATTCGCTGCTTAATTGCAGACTCCGCATCTGGGTGGAGAATCGACTCCCCATGCAAAAGCAATATTGTATCTGGTTCCTGTGGGATCCATTCCGCTGCCGACGGATCTCTCCAGGCGTCCTCATTGTCTTAACTTATTACCCAAGCAGAGAATGAATAAACAACTTAACCGAGATCATTCTCCCTCTCCCCACCCCACAAGTAACATGACTCAGAAGATTGTATTACTCATCACGAACCTGGTGCCTCCGCTCCCCTTCAAATGCTTTTGGAATTGTTTGCGGCTAATAAGTCCTTCCCCCAGGAAGTTATTGTTCTGTGCGGGGAAATCCTCTTGATGTTCTTTGAGATGTAATGGTACAAGTGTTCAGGCAACAATCCCATTGAAAGTACACATGATTGTGATGGGCGAGTCCTAAGACTATAAGACATGGCTGCTGGATTAGACCAGTGCCCCATCAAGCCCAGCATTCTGCTCTCCCAGTGGCCAGTGGGAAACCTGCAAACAGGACCTCATCCTGGTTTCCCACAACCCGTATTCAGAAACATTGTTGTCTCCAACTGTGAAGGCAGACCTAGCCACCATGGCTGCTGACCACAATAGCCCTCTCCTCCATGAATTTGCTTAATCCTCTTTTAAAGGCATCTAGGTTTTTGCCCATCAATGCCTCCTGGAGGTGCGAGTTCCATAGTTATGCGCTGCGCAAAAAAGTTGCATCTTGTTCTCTATCATGAATCTCCCCATATTGAGCATAATAATAATAATAATAATAATTTATTTATACCCCGCCCTTCCCAGTTCAAAAACCAGGCTCAGGGCGGCTAACAACAATTTTAAAACGCTTTAAAACAATTATAAAAGCATAAAATACAGTATAAAAACATGAATAACAATAAAAATCAAAAATCAATTAGATAATCCCCAGGGCTAGCTGGCTGAATTGGTCCTACTTGGGCCAGCGAGGAGGCCAGGGGAGAATTAGCTGTGGGGCCCCAGAGCGGGTGATCTTCATAAAAGGGGAGGGGGGAGGAAGAGAAGGGAAATAAAAGATCAGGCTGAATTCAAATTAAAGGCCAGGTGGAATAGTTCTGTCTTACAGGCCCGATGGAAGGAGATTAAATTCTGCAGGGCCCTAGTCTCATGGGACACAGCATTCCACCAGGTTGGAGCCATCACTGAAAAGGCCCTGGCCCTGGTGGATAGTCTCCTTAGGGCCCAGGACCTCTAAACTATGGTTATTCATGGACCTTAAGATCCTCTGTGGAGCAGACCAGGAGAGGCAGTCCTGTAGATACAAGGTGACATCCATGAGTTCTAGTGTTAGCAGAAAAGGAGAAATTTGTGGACATCCGATTCAGGCATCTGGTTGGCCACTGTGAGAACAGGATGCTGGACTAGATGGGCCATTGGCCTGATCCTGCGGGCTCTTCTTGTGTCCCTAATGTTCATAATAGAGAGAGAGGTGAGGTCTGCAGGCAGCAAAATGTCTAGAGATGGCCCTTCACATTGCCACAGATGTCATGGCACCAAGCTTGCTTGCTGCCAAACAGGAGCCACACTTGAAAGAGAGAGAAAAAGAGACTCACATGTGATCCAAGTTGGGTCATTGTCTCCCTCTTATACCCTCTGAAGAGTCAACATCTTCTGGTGCCAGGTATCTGTAACACCACCTCCTTCTAGGGTGGGGTGGGGGGGGCTTGGTAGTTCCACCACCCTCAGAGGTAGCAGCCTAGGAAAAGATCGCATTCTGTGGCAGCCCCTACACTACAGAACTCCCTTCCCACAAAGGTGTGTCTGGCACCTTTGTCTTGTAGTTTTCCTCAACTGCTGAAGAGCCACCTCTTTCACACCTGAGTCAAATCATTTGTTAGAACCTGCCCTCGTTCCTGTAACCTGTTTCACCTGAATATTGCATTGCTGTAAACTGCCCTGAAGCCTCACAGTGAGGGGATAGGACTCAGCAAAGTGTGGCCTTGCCTTTTAAAAAAGAAAAAAAAGGGGCATCTTGCAGCTGCTCAAAAATACCCTCAGTTAAAGAGCTCAAAAACTGCCAACTTCCCCCAAGAGAGGCTTCATTTTCTGCTGCTGTTTGTGGTTTGCCTTATTATCATTGGTTTAACATACTGCGGGATGTCATTTCTGGTCCGCAGCTCAGTGACCTTTGCAGGTCTGCCTCCATCCATCAAGGAATTTTCGTAAGTAAATAGCCAAAAGATCCCACTCCACTTTACTCTAGATGTTCAACATTTGTGGAGTGGAGAGGACATATTTTTCCTCCCCTCTTTCTAAATCACACATATCAAAGCAGAAGGCAGCACCTTCTTCCTCTTTGCTTTGTATCTACTAAGGAATACCAAACTTCCTTTTTTGGGGGGGGGGGGAATTAAAGTAAAAAGTTGCCAAGCACAGCTTGTATCCTTTAATGCAGAGATAAGCAAACTTCCTGCTTGTTGGACGTACTTATTGCAATCCGAATATCTACCAACCAGAGCTGAGGGCAAAAGACATACAGTTCAAAAAGAGCTCCTCTGAGCACATCCAGACTTCTTTTTCAGTAAAGGTAAAGGGACCCTTGACCATTAGGTCCAGTCATTGCCAACTCTGGGGTTGCGGCGCTCATCTCGCTTTACTGGCCAAGGGAGCCTGCGTACAGCTTCCGGGTCATGTGGCCAGCATGACTAAGCTGCTTCTGGTGAACCAGAGCAGCGCACGGAAATGCCGTTTACCTTCCCGCTGGAGCGGTACCTATTTATCTCCTTGCACTTTGACATGCTTTCGAACTGCCACATTGGCAGGAGCTGGAACCGAGCAACGGAAGCTCACCCTGTCATGGGGATTCGAACCGCCGACCTTCTGATCGGCACGTCCTAGGCTCTGTGGTTTAACCCACAGCGCCACCCACGTCCTGCTCTTTTTCAGTACTTTCACACAAAAAGTCCATTCCGGGTTTTCAAGTGCTGTTGCAATCCACAGAGAAAAGCTTGGGATATGCTCAAACCACGTGTTGAAATCAGTGGGGCATAGAATAAGGCCTTCCTTTTGACTGGATCATGCCCAACACAGCAACCGAAAAATGAAGATTAAACACCCCACCATCCCAAAACTTACTGAGCAATACAGAATCAAAGAGAGGAACTAACAGCTTGCCATCTTATATACTTATAGCAAACGCATTCAACAGGTGTCAAAATGGCACCATCAACACATGAGAAGAAGGTATTAGGATTTGGGGGAGGGGAAGAAAATACAACAAACAAGAATATACAAGAAAACACAACAAACATGGGGAAGAAAGCCTAAGGCTGGGGCAAGAGAGCCACACAACAGCTCAATGTGGGCATGAAATGCTTATTGTTTGTGATGGTGATGGGTTGATGGCAAGGGGTGGAATGCCCTGGCAAAGGGCATGGCTGGCTATCTGGCCTCCTGAACAGGAAGACTCTACATCAGGGGTAGGCAACCTAAGGCCTGGAGGCTGGATGCGGCCCAATCGCCTTCTCAATCTGGCCAGTTGACAGTCCGGGAATCGGAGTGTTTTGACATGAGTAGAACGTGTGCTTTTATTTAAAATGCATCTCTGGGTTATTTGTGGGGCATAGGAATTTGTTCATTTTTTTCTTCAGAATATAGTCCAGCCCACCACATGGTCTGAGGGACGGTGGACCGGCCCATGGCCGAAAAAGGTTGCTGACCCCTGCTCTACGCTGAAAGCTTTTCATAAATGGAGCAAAACCAAAACTGGCAGGTTTATCCATCCCTATCAAAAGCCAGGAGTTGTGCAAGTCCAAAGAGGGCACAGAAGCACACCAGGGTCAGGAAGTCAGTTGTGCATACAAAGACCCATCTCAACAGGAAGTCCATTATAGCCCTTCCTGTCTCAAAGGACCCAGCGACCAGGCTAGGGGCAGGAAGAGATTCAAGAGTCTGCAGACACCTCACTGCCAGGAAGATCCTCCACATCTTGTGGTGAGCTTCCAGATTGCTGAAAGTTCCCAGTACTAGCCCAACACCAGTCTGACCACAGACATAAAGTAGAATACTAGCTGAGTTAAGAAAGGTTTAAAATAGTTTTACAGTGTTCTCATATATCCCTTAGGAACCCCAAACAGCAAGGGATTTCTTGGGCTACTCTGAAGGGCTTGGGTTTCTTTAGAACAGCTGGAGGACTATGGTGTCCTCAATATTTGCTTTATTTACAAATATCAAAGCTGGGCTGAGAGGATACAAAATGCTCTCAAAAGCGGAAGGCATGGCACCTAGTTTAACTTTGCAGATTCCCAGAGCTGCTGTGCCCTGCTTTCTGCCAACACCAGCTAGACCAGCCTTTGTCAACCTGGTGCCCTACAGAAGTTTGGGGCAGCTCTCTTCTTCTTCATCACCATCACCACCAAGTAATCATCATCTCCTCTGCTGAACAGGCTCATTGAGGCAGAGTAGCGAGCCCAGGAAAAAATGCATAGAGGTTTGCTGCTCTCGACTATCCAGCATAAAATGCGGAAGATTAAAACAAATGCCGGGGGAAGAAATTATATGCTAAATTTCAGCTTGACGCGATTTGAAATGGCTGAGCCCTTAAGCCCTGGAAGTTAGGATTTTAAGAACACATAATGAGGGCGGGGAAAGGATACTGTAATAAAATGCAAAGTATAGCTTTACAGAGGTATTCTTTAAAATTAAAAAAAAAAAAAGACGAAAGGAGCTGAGCCCGCTAGCGATTGATTTTCAAATATCGGTATCATTACCTTCTGATTACATCCTGCTTTTTATTAGAAATGCAAAATATTAAAAGCATTACAGTCGGAGAGGAACATGAATTTCCCTGCAATTGATGGCTCCCAGCTCATTCTCTTGTTCCTATCTCGTAAGACCAGCCACACAAAATTGAAAATATATGTTGCGAGGGCCAGGGGGGTGGGCGGAGAGAACAGGATCACAGAACCATAGAATTGTGTTGGAAGGGACCCAGAAGCAAATCTAGTCCAACCTCCTGCAATGCCGGAATCACAGCTAAAGAATTTAGTAGACCAGCCCCATCCCAGCTTAATGTCAAGAAAGCCTATATTCATTCTGCAACCTGCCAGCATCTAGAGGCCACCCCTCTGGCTCCCCCACCATAGCGCATCCCTCAAAATTGATGGGCTCAGAGTGGCTGCCCGGCATGGCCAGATCTCGGTGCTGAGGATGCATCTCTTGGTGCTAAAGGCAGTACGGTGTAGTGGTTAGAGTGCTGAAAGGTGGCATATAAATGTAATAAATAAATAAATGGAAGAAAGTAATAATAATAATAATAATAATAATAATAATAATAATAATAATTTTATTATTTATACCCCACCCATCTGGCTGGGTTTCCCCAGCCACTCTGGGCAGCTTCCAACAAATATTAAAACCACAATAAAACATGAAACATTACAAACATCCCTAAATAGGGCTGCCTTCAGATGTCTTCTAAAAGTCAGATACAGTGGTACCTCTGGTTAAGAACTTAATTCGTTCCAGAGGTCCGTTCTTAACCTGAAACTGTTCTTAACCTGAGGTACCACTTTAGCTAATGGGGCCTCCTGCTGCCACCGCACAATTTCTGTTCTCATCCTGAAGCAAAGTTCTTAACCCGAGGTACTACTTCCTGGTTAGTTGAGTCTGTAACCCGAAGCGTCTGTAACTCAAGGTACCACTGTAGATGTTTATTTCCTCAACATCTGGTGGGAGGGCGTTCCACAGGGCGGGCGCCCCCACCGAAAAGGCCCTCTGTCTGATTCCCTGTAACTTTGCTTCTCATAGTGAAGGAACCGCCAGAAGGCCCTCGGCGCTGGACCTCAGTGTCCGGGCAGAACGATGCGGGTGGAGAGGCTCCTTCAGGTATACTGGACCGAGGCTGTTTAGGGCTTTAAAGGACAGCACCAACACTTTGAATTGTGCTCAGAAACGTACTGGGAGCCAATGTAGGTCTTTCTAGACCAGTGTTATGTGGTCTCTCTGGGGAGACAATCTCACAGGAATCTTGCCTCTGACTTTCCAGATTGGGGTGGCGTCCTATCAGCATTTGCTAATAACCCCTAAAGCCTGGAGGTGCGTGTCACTTCCATTTGATCGATGCAACATTGCGGGTCACATGTCTGAGCCCGCCTGGCTGCCACGGAACAGCGGCCGGCAAATACCGCCGTTTGACAGAATTGCAGATATTCATAATGAAAAAATATTGTTCTAACCAAGAGGGAATTAAAAAACAACAAGAATCCAATCTTGAAGAGCCAGGCAGGAAATGAAATAAACATCTTGAAGATTAGATGGGGGCTGTGAATGTGATGCACCTCATCTCTCTCCCTGCTATGGCAGGGATCTTCTCCATTGCACAATTTCCTTTATTGACTTGGTTCGTTTCCTTGGCATCGAGCGATGGCGATTTTAGTGTGTGCATGTCCCCCACAAACGGTGATGTAGCCGTACAGGGAAACCAGAATATTTTGGGTTCCTTCTCTCTCGGAGTGAGGTCACAGCAGCCAAACTGAAGTTTCAAGTGCAATCTACCTCGATGTTCTCCTCATAGCTGACCAGTGTCCCTTATTTGAAGGGACAGTCCCTTATTCCAACGCCATGTCCTGCTGCTGTCCCTTATTGATAGATGTCCCTTAAATGTCCCTTAAATGAAGTCCCTTAAATTTCAAAGGAAGCAGCTCCTCTCCCTCCCTCCCTGCCGGCCAGGGAGGAGGGAGGCTCCAACTGTGTTGCTTGGCTGTGTTGCTCACCCAATAAGAAGTCTAAGAACGACTGGGGGGTGGAGCTTGCATGCCTTGTGTGTGGCTAGTTAATGCAAGCTGAGGGGGTTTTTGAATGCTGGACGCCATTTTGTTGCACGTGCTGCTGCAAACTTTGCAGTGCAAAGCCAGGCCGGGGAGCCATCTTAAGTTGAGGCTGCATAGGCCTTGTGGTGCATGTGATTCAGATTCTATTCAGTTGAACCTCTGGTTGCAAAGTTGGTTGGACAGTGTTCTCGAAGCTACCCAGCATGAGTTTGACCAGACTGCAGGAGGACAGGAAGACTGGAGTGCCTGGAACAGGTGAGGCTGCAGGTCCCTTATTTTGGCTGCTGGGCTCTTATTTTCAAGGCTGCTGGTCCCTTATTTTCAAATCTGTAAGTTGACAGCTATGGTTCTCCTGCGTAACGGCACTGCTGTTTTCTTGTGTCATTCCTTCTCAGTTCAATAGGACACCTTTGGATTGTGGCATTAATGGAAATCCCTTCACAAATTAATAAGCACCACGGGGAGCTGTAGTAGTTCAGGGATGGCTGACACCTACAGGCAGCCTGCCAAGCAAAGAGACCTGCCGTAGGTTATACAAAGAGTTGGTGGCACAGCCAAATGCTTCTACCTGCTTCTGGCTCCCTCAGTTTATCTTCCTCCTCATACGATCTTTTTTCCACCATTTGGGTTCCTGCCATTATGCATTAGCCTTCTGCTTACCGACATTTAGCTTGGCTTTCAATCCGTGCCGACGTGCTCCTCGCCCGAGCCAATCTTAAATTGATTTCTTTCCCCCACTCTGAAGGAAGATTTTCACGAGATACAATATGAAACGCCTTTCTAAAAATAAAAATTTAAAAAAATCCATAGACATGATGACAATCTCCCAGGTAAATAACAGCGTCAACAGCGTGCTGCCACAATGTAGGACAAGCACTCCTGATTTCTGATAACTCTGAAAAGATATCCAAGCTCTTGAAATGGGGTGACGCCAGGAGTGGCTGATGATCAAAGCCAAAATGAATTGAATCCTGTTGTTGAATAGTCTCTGGATGCTCAAATATGTGATGAATCTTTGATTTCCCAGGATATTTCCAGGGCTGTGATGTTTATGATCAGTTAGGCTAAAAAAAGATGACTATTCGATTAAATTGGGTGGAAGATTCCCACCCCCCAATAAAGAAATCATCATTTCTAATACAACTGCTTTTAAGAACTACAGCTGACAAATGCCTTCTTCTCTTTCATAGGAGATGGTGCTAACTATAGCACAGGTGTGCCTAGTTTGAAAACAATGAGGGGATCCTTCTGGGTTTAGAATTATTGTTTGTTATCTATCTACGTGTGTGTGTGTGTGTGTGTGTGTGTGTCAAGGAAACAAGTGAGGAGAAGATTCTAACACAAGTGGAGGAAAACTCATTCAATGCAATCAAACACTGGCAAGGACTCATCGTTGAGTCTACCTAGTGGCCATGAAGGCAGCAGCATAGATGGCATACTTTGCTGCCTCCATTGCATCCTCATTGTGTTGTCCTGCAGAGCTTTTCTGCGTAGGATGGGGCCCTTTGGGTCCAGAGGAGGTGACAGAACCAATGATAGTTCACTGTGGCTTGTTCTCGAATTGCTTGCATCCACCAGGACCTCGACGCTGCTGTTACAGCAGATGAATATCAAGAGGTGTCAAGTCTTGTTATGCTGGATGAGTTCAATGGCCAGTAGCCATCAATAGCCCTCTCCTCCAGGAATTTGTCCAATCCTCTTTTAATACAGTCAAAACTGGTGGCCATCACAGTCTCCTGTGGCAGGGAGTTCCACAGTCTAACTCTACGCTGCATGAAGGAGGATTTTATTTTATCTGTCCTGAATCTTCTGACTTTCCATTTCATTGGATGCCCACAAGCTTCTCCCTCTCTTATATCACTAGTGGAAATGAATTGTTACTCAAACAGCTACTGACATCGGAAACTGGAGTTCTTGATTAAACATCTTAGGCTTGAGTCCAGGTATCAGATTCCCACTGAATGCCCCAATTGCCATGCACATTCCTTTTATATAACAACAATTAGGAGTGTAGCAGGCTTTCTAGTTAGACTAATCAGAGATGTTGGGAATGCGCCGAAAATCGTTCAAGAAGGACTCCTAGGAATATGAAGTAATGCTAGCGAAACCTTGAAACAGAAGATACTCAGAAGAGGAGGAAATTCTTGCAGCAAGGAAACACACAAATGAGTGCAGGGTACACATAAATGGGATCCTCACAGTTCCATTAGCAAGAAGCCACCTTACCCATCAATACCTCATTAGTTTGAGGATAGAGGAAACATCAGCACTTGACATATTTGGACAGCTCTATATTTGGACAGCCCTGGAAGAAACAGCAAAACAGGTACTGGATGGGGTGGCATGGGGGGTTGTATTTGTATATGCATATGTATTTGTTAAGAATGCAGCCCCACATTGTGATGGCTCCAAGCCTGTAGGAAGCCAACCTTTGACCAAACCTTCAGGAGGAATGGTTGATGGGACAGGAGGTGGGCAGGTGTGGAGGACTCCCTGGTCCTGAATGGGGTAACTGTGCCCCTGAAGGACCAGGTACACAGCCTGGGAGTCATTTTGAACTCACAGCTGTCCATGGAGAAGCAGGGTCAATACTGTGTCCAGGGCAGCTGTCTACCAGCTCCATCTGGTACACAGGCTGAGACCCTACCTGCCCACATACTGTCTCGCCAGAGTGGTGCATTCTCTAGTTATCTCCTGCTTGGACTACTGCAATGCGCTCTACGTGGGGCTACCTTTGCAGATGACCGGGAAACTACAACTAATCCAGAATGCGGCAGCTAGACTGGTGACTGGGAGCAGCTGCCGAGACCACATAACACCGGTCTTGAAAGATCTACATTGGCTCCCAGTACATTTCCAAGCACAATTCAAAGTGTCGGTGCTGACCTTGAAAGCCCTAAATGGCCTCTGCCCAGTATACTTGAAGGAGTGTCTCCACCCCCATCATTCAGCCCGGACACTGAGGTCCAGCGCCAAGGGCCTTATGGCGGTTCCCTCACTGTGAGAAGCCAAGTTACAGGCAGAGGGCCTTCTCGGTAGTGGCGCCTGCCCTGTGGAACGCCCTCCCACCAGATGACAAAGAGAACAACAACTATAAGACTTTTAGAAGACATCTGAAGACAGCCCTGTTTCGAGAAGCTTTTAATGTTTAACAGGCTACTGTATTTTGATATTTTGTTGGAAGCTGCCCAGAGTGGCTGGGGAAACCCAGCCAGATGGGCGGGGGTATAAATAATAGATGATGATGATGATGATGATGATTAAAAGGGCTGGGGAAGTTGAGCCTGCAGAAGAAAAGATCAAGGGGAGATGTGATGGGCTGCCCTCAAATATATGAAGGGCTACCACAGAGAAGATGGATTGGCTTGTTCTATGTTGGTCCAGACAGGAGTATAGTGAAAACTGCAGGGGAGAAGACTTCGGCTCAACCACAGGAGAAACTTCTTTATGGTGCAAGTGGTTTGATGGTGGAATAGGCTGCCTCAGGAGGAGATGGGCTCTCCCTCACTGGAGGTCTTGAAGCAGAAGTTGAATGCTAGGAGGGAAGCTGTAGAGCATCCTATACTGCAGAACAGGAGATCAGGGGTAGACAATGTGGTTCCCTCCAGATGTTGCTGGACTACAATGCCCCCCATGACTGTCAGCCAAGCTGGTTGTCACTCAATAATATCCAGAAGACACCACATTGGATCAGATGGTCTCCAAGGTCCAGTTCCATTTTATTATCCCCTGCACTGCCCTGAAGCACATAGTAATAGTGATGGCCACCAATTTAGGTGGTTCCAAAAGAGGACTGGGCAAATTCATGGCACAATGGCTAGGCTGATGGTTTCCCTGATTTGCTCTGCCTTCTTCAAAATTCTGGTATAACATGAGGATTTTCCACAATTAGTTCTGGAACCAGAGCACAAGCAATTTGCTTTGGAGTACAGTGACATCAGTTCATTTGCAGGTGTCACCTTCGCATTACTGATGTGCCTTGATCAAACACCTGCAAACCAAAACCAAAAACCCCAACAAACAGAAAGTAACTTTGATGTGCTCATATGTGCGGTTCCATGAAAATTCTGTTTGAGGGGGTGGGGGTGCTTTGCAGATGTTCCTGTGTGTCCCCATTGTGAGGGGATAAAGTCACCCACACAAAAGAATCTGGATATAATTGTAAGTATGGATGGACACATCATGATTTCTTTTCTGCAATGTTTTCATCAGCACAGGGACATTAGTCATTTAGATATGGAGGGGGAAGAGGAGACGTAAAGAGGTGAACCATGGGAACAAAAACCTGCAGCAAAACTATGTCAACAGCACTGGGAACAAAATCTAAAATACGTATTCAGAAGTTGTTGGGGTTTTTTTTGTTTTTTTAATGCTTTTAAGCTCATATTCACCCTATATACAGAACTGGCACTATTGCAGATACTGCATAATATCCATTCTATATTTGTAAATTGATATTTTAGTGTAACAGCACCTGTTATTGTTTTTATCTTTTTGCAAACTACTTTGAGGATTTTTTAAACAATCAAGTGGTGTATACATTTTGCGAATTGAATCAATAAACACATACATAAGATAAAACCGTCAAGACTTGCTAATGCATCAGCTCCGTTTAGAGGGGGTGGGAATGTAATTCTGGACCATTTCAGAAGCATCTCTACTTTATTCTAGTCTAGAATAAGGAACACTATTGCCCTCTGGGATCATCAGCTCAGATCCATTTTACACAGTCTTAATTAACACCTTTTGTAAGGGAGAGAAAAGCTTTATTTTGCTTCACACCCCAAATTCCTCCTTGCGGTTTCCTAGTCTTCTTCTCCCCCACCCTTTCCCCATCCGACACAAACAAGGAAAGACCTTTTCAGAGCCAGCTGGCCCACCCATTGAATGAATGGAGCATTTGTCCCAGACTTCATCCCCTCAACGAATGCAGAAAAGCTCTTCTCTGCAGGCACACAGAAGAAGATTCTAATTTCCCTAATGTTCAGAGGCAAATCTCTGAGTACCAGATCCAAACGGTACTCCAGACCAACTCACAACCACTATTGTTTTCTCATTTTTTATTTATACTTAATGATTCAGATCATTAATCCTAAAATGGCAGTTCGCAGAGCAGTATACCTTAGTTTTAACACCAACTGAAAAGCAGTGATTTTTACACTTAATCTTAGCTGAAAGGCTGAGAAGCTATTGAAAACTAACGATTCTGCATGCCGGGAGATGTCTAGAAAGCTATAATAAGAGGCTAAAAAGTGAATAGTGTGCCCCTGCACTATATAGAGCTCCTTCCCTAGAAGCATAGATATAAGAGGTGGGGCACGTGGCTGGCCAGAAATAGGCATTTTATTGGGGGTAGAATGGCTCGTGCCTTTCTCCTGCCATATTGCAGCACTCGTGGAAATTGATGAATGTCTCACCCAAAGAACATGTCCTAGCCTAGACACTGTATGGAGTGCCGGCTGGAACCGATGAGAGTTGGAATCTAGGAACACCTGGGAGGCAGCAGGTTTGGTATGCCTGGTACATTGCTTGGGAAATATTTTATGTGAAAAGGATCTAGGGGTCTTAGTGGACCACAAGCTGAACATGAGTCAACAGTGTGATTCAGCAGCAAAAAAGGCTAATGCTATTCTAGGCTGCATTAACAGAAACCTAGTGTCCAGATCAAGGGAAGTCATGGTTCCACTGTGTTCCGCCTTGGTCAGACCAAATCTGGAATATTGTGTTCAGTTCTGGGTGCCACAATTTAAGAAGGATGTTGATAAGCTGGAACGTGTGCAGAGGAGGGCAACCAAGATGATCAAGGGTCTGGAAACCAAGCTTCCTGAGGAACAGCTGAGGGAGCTGGGTATGTTTATCCTGGAAAAGAGGAGACTCAGAAGACATAGGATAGCCATCTTCAGATATCTCAAGGATTGTCACATGGAAGAGGGAACGAGCTTGTTTTTTCCTGCTCTGGAAGATAGGACATGAACCAATGGAGTCAAGTTACAAGAAAGAAGATTCCAACTAAACATCAGGAAGAACTTTCTGACACAGCTGTTTGGTTCCCTTTGAACATGGTAGATTCTTCTTTCTTGGAAGTTTTTAAGCAAGAGGTTGGCCGGCCATCTGTCATGTATGCAATAGGTGAGATTCCTGCATTGCAGAGGCTTTGACTAGATTACCCTTGGGATCCCTTTCAGATGTACAGTTCTATTTTATGTATATTGTTGACTATCCAGATTCTACTTTGGAGAGAATTTAGGCTGGGAAGCAGAATTAAAAAGAGAGGAGGAGGATCTCTGAGTCAGGGAGTCCATTTCACTCCACACTGTGTGTGTTCTCCTACTTCATTTTGATCCAACGTTTGTTCCAGCAACAAGTTCACTTTTCCCCCTTTCACTCCTTTAACTCCCAAAAGCAAACAAAGCATGTGCCAATATCTTCAATTATGTGACAACTGGACACGCTGCAAAATCCATTGTCCCTGACCCCGCGGGTCACATTTCAAAAGTGGCTTTAGCGATCGTTCAGTAGCGGTGTTTTGCTTCGGATCACTTGCTGAAATGCCAACACCACTCTCAGACAATTTAACCAATGGGATAGTTAATCCTTTTCTTCATCATCTAATGTGGTCAAGTGATGCCTCCATGGATGTGCATTGTGTAGCTCTGCCAGGATTAAATATCACTTCAGTCGGTATTGATAGTCATCAGACAACACAGCTTGATTGTTTGACTAAGCAAGGCCCAAGTATTGTCTTACAGGTTAATCATTAGCAGTGCCTTGTGCAGTAGAGTATTATAACAATGCAAGGGGACGGTTTGAGGTTCACATTAATTCTAGCCAGGAATCTGACCTCTGAATACCAGTTCCTGGGAAACATACACAGAGAGCTGTCGCTTGATTGTGTTTTGTTTGTGGGTTTCCCAATGGCATCTGGTCATAAGTGTAACTAGGCTCCATGGCATCCTTTGCAATGAGCTGTATTGGTGCCCCCATCCCTGGCACCCTTCACTGAAGTCAGGAGAGACCATGAAGCAGAAACTGAAAAAGTTTGCTTTCATGCTCTGCCGGGAACTTCCTCCGCAGTTATCAGGGTCACGTCTGCTCTGTTCAGCCTCCCCTCCTCTTCCATCACTCTATCTGTCCACCTTCCTGCCTCCCTCCCTTCTTTTTCCCTCCTCCTGCTACTCTCACCTGCTCTCCCCATTTTTCTTCCCTCTGAAATAAATAAATTAAGGTCTTATATATATATAATAAATGTTCATAAATGTACCAAGCAAACACGTACATAAATATGTGAACCACATGTCTGAAGCAGCGCAGGAGGGCAGTCCTGGAGCCATTTTGGCTCCCAAACTGACCAAATGTTTTCTCTGAAAAGTCAAAGGAAAATGGAAAAGCCTCCCCATTGTCTTTTCATTCACAAAACCTGTCTTGAGGGTATATCTGTGTATGAATGGGGTGAGCCTGTGGCCAGGCTCAGGAACTGGGTATTTGTCACTACAAAAGACTGGCCAGGCTCCCCAGGGTAAGCATTAATAGGTAACCTGCCAGGCAGGAGATAAACAAGGCACTCAGATTTCTGCTGTAGACCGTCCTTTCTGTGATGTAGGTATGATGTGTCTGGGGGTTGGTCTTGAACTACACCATTCTATGATGTATGTATGATGTTTCTGGGGGAGGTCTTGAACTCCAGGGTGGGCAATTTAAAATGTCTATATAAGGGCGGACACACCTTTGTTCTGGGTCCTCCTCCTCTCCTGCGTGTGAGGGGAGCACCCTGTTGCAACAGTTCAATAAAGATCAGTCTTACTAGCTGCTTTGCTTCTCAATATTCTTTGGTTGGCCTCTGTTATTTTCTCTGACTGATGGAGAACCTGCAAAGGACTCTATAAGGGCTCTTGTGTCCCCCATAAGGGAATAAGGGCAGATTTTCGTTTATTATACCTCCAAGCCCCACTGGGCACTCTGTTCACACTTCTAATAGCCCCATCTGCTGACTGGGGAGGGGCTTCCACAGGGCTGTTACCCATGCCAGCAGCTGGATTCCTATGTCAAGACATGCAGAGGAGCCTGCATGTCTCGCCTGGTCACCCAGAGTAGTAGAGAAGTGAGCAGGCTACTATCCACTCCAAGCCAGAGTGAGGAGGTGCAATTTTTGGCAGGGGCCAATCTGCATCCTTGGCAGGGGCTAACCTGCCCAGGGCTAACCTGCATCTGGTCAGCCACTGTCTGAACAGGATCATAGAATCACAGAACTGTAGAATTGGAAGGGATCCTAAGGGTCATCTTGTCCAACCCCCTGCAATCTCAACATGTGGTCCCCCATCCAATCTGAAACCATAGCAGACCCTGCTTAGCTTTGCAAATCTCAACTAAAGCTTCCATGACAGATGGGCATCCAAACTTCTGCTCAAAAACCCCCACCAAAGGACAGTCCACCACCTCCTGAGGCAGACCGTTCCACTGTCAAACAGCACTTACCGTAAGAAAGTTATTCCAGGTGTTTAATGCTGGGCTTAGATGGGCTTGAGCCACCAGGCTCCACTTATGTTCTTAACTGGACCATAAATTTCAGAGAAGTGCAAATTTCGAAGGAGAGCCACGGTTTCATTTGCACACTTATTCAGAAACTACGAATTAGCCAGCCGAACTGAATTTCTTTCCCCATCCATATTGACTCAGATAGCTCTTTCGCTGGTGGAATTTATCCAAAAGAAATCAAATTAAACATCCACCTTGAATACATTCTCCAGGAAACCCAAGGCATTCTGCACAGAATGGAAATGGAGGACGTATCACTTTCCTGCCTCTCCACATGTGGCGCTTCCCAAGTGTGAAATCCACATTTGGATTTGTTACGCAGGTTTCTGATTTTATAGCATTCGGTTCAGAGCCATATCTTGGCATTTGCAGCCGAAAATGCTTTTAACAAAATGCATTGAGCGGGAACAAAACTAGTCTTCAGCTGCTATTGATCTGGAAAAAAAATTCATGAATTTTTACTCCAGTGTAAGGATATAGGCAGACGCCTTCACAGGCATTTTGGTGAAACAGAGTTCAGGTTGAGATAAGCTCAGAACTGCTTGGTGTCTTGAAACCTAAACTTCAGTAAGAACGAACAGAATTTGATTTTTTAAAAAATAAAATGTATCTTCGACCTTAACTAAATACTTTTGACTACTGAAGATTACAGAATGGCCTTTGAAAGATATCAGAGTGACTCTCTCCACAGCAGAAATGAGAAAAATAACTCCTGAATTTCAACCAAGTATTTCTCTATCCTTTAAGTATAAAGAAAAAGAAGCTTTGCAAGGTCTGTTTTATAAATGACTATAAAAAAACGGCCAGAAAATATAGATATAATAACTGCCAATGTCAAATTCACTTCCCATTTACATTAGAATTATCCCTAGAGTGTTAAACTGTAATGCAGATTGCACCCCACTTAACTGGATTGCCAATATCCTTTCTGAATCCACGGCAGACGGCATCATTTTTTAAAGTATGCCTTTACCATTTTGAATTCATAAGCTGTTGTAATCTGTAAGTCCCTCAAAATTATTTATGACACTCCAAAGGAATGCAAAGCACAACAAAGGAGATGTGGGCTCTGATCTGAGAAAGAATCTCATCCAAAAATGTTATTGGTCTCGGCCAACCTGCCTGATACGCAATGCAAGAGACTTCCAAAGGGGAAATGCTATCACGCTAAAGGTCCAGTTCTGACTTCACAGGCAATGGCATAAACTAGTGGCATAGCGTGGGTTGCCAGTGCCTGGGACCATGCAGAGGGAGAGAAACAAACTCTGTACACCTGCACATTCAACTGCCTAAGAGCACCTGCATCACCCAGGAGATTGCAGCCGCAGAGATAAGAAAACAAGAGTCATTCCATCATTCTGTTGTCTGGAGAGGTCACTTCATGGAAGCCGTTTTCCATGGAGCCCATTCCCAGCAATGGAAGTGCGCAGCTCTATTGAGGCAGCACCAGGTGTTGAAATGTTGTGCCCCTAAAAATTTTGCACCTGGGCAACTGCCCCAGAGCCCCCCCCCACTACATCGCAACAATGGACCTCCTGATAGAATGGTATCTGCAGGATGCCCTCTCCTGCGAAATGCAATGATTGGTTCAGTATACAAGGGACAAGGTGATCTTTTAGATACAGTGGTACCTCAGGTTAAGTACTTAATTCGTTCTGGAGGTCTGTTCTTAACCTGAAACTGTTCTTAACCTGAAGCACCACTTTAGCTAATGGGGCCTCCCGCTGCCGCTGCATCACCGCTGCACGATTTCTGTTCTCATCCTGAAGCAAAGTTCTTAACCTGAAGCACTATTTCTGGGTTAGTGGAGTCTGTAACCTGAAGCGTATGTTACCTGAAGCGTATGTAACCCATGGTACCACTGTACGAAGTCATACATGGCTTTGAACACCAATGGTAACACCACAAACCTAGTCTGGTAGTTGGTTGGCAACCCATGCAATTATTTCAGCAGGGGTGTAATATGGTGGTGATATTCCATCCTAGTGAGCAGTCAAGCTACCACATTTTGCACAAGCTTCAGCTTCCAGAACAGGCTCAAGGACAGCCGCACATAGAGCACAGAGATGAGATAATTCCCCATAGGCTGGATTTAGTACTTGATCTGATCCTAGAGACTTTGCTTACTCTAAAACAACAACTTAAGGCGTGGAAGTGGGGCATTTTCATGCCTGAAACAAAGCAAATGTATAACATCATTTCCTCATTATAACAAGTCACACTCCAGCACAGAGTAAGTCACACCGTGCATGGGAGACAATTCTGGGTCACTTATTTTTGTTTATAATGCACGTTTTATGCCACCTTTGTACGGAAACTATCCGTACAGTTAAGACAGTTAAGAGCGTTCAAAGCTGAAATAAAAAGGCAGAACCAGATAAAATTAAAGGGATGTTAGAAGCTTGGCGGAACAAAAATACCTCAACTGCTAACCTAAAGGACAAGCAGAGAAGCAGCCAGTCTAAGCTCCCTCGGGGGGGGGGGGGGGTACCACTGAAAAGGTTCTGTCAGAGGCCTCACCAGTCACACCAAAGCCTTGTTCACACCATGCACTGAAAGCACTAAGCTGTCACTTTAAACCAGGGGTCAGCAAACTTTTTCAGCAGGTGGCGGGTCCACCATCCCTCAGACCTTGGGGGGGGGGGGCTGGACTATATTTTGAAAAAAAATATATGAATGAATTCCTATGCCCCACAAATAACCCAGAGATGTATTTTAAATAAAAGGACACATTGTACTCATGTAAAAACAAGCTGATTCCCGGACTGCGTGGGCTGGATTTAGAAGGCAATTAGGCTGGATCCGGCCCCCGAGCCTTAGTTTGCCTACCCATGCTTTAAACAGTGATGGTTTCCCCCCAGAGAATTCTGGAAGCTCTAGTTTGTTAGTGGTGCTGACAGCTGTTTGGAGGCCCCCACATTCCCCTCCCAGAATTTCAAAAATTTCCAGAGTGCCTTGACAGTCCATCTCTCTTCAAAGGGAACTCTGGAAGTTGTGACTCTTGGAGGAGGAGGAGGAGGAGGAGGAGGAGGAGGAGGAGGAGGAGAAGAAGAAGAAGAAGAGGAGGAGGAGGAGGAGTAGTTTGGATTTGATATCCCGCTTTATTACTACCCTAAGGAGTCTCAAAGCGGCTGACAATCTCGTTTCCCTTCCTCTCCCACAACAAACACTCTGTGAGGTGAGTGGGGCTGAGAGACTTCAGAGAAGTGTGAGTAGCCCAAGGTCACCCAGCAGCTGCATGTGGAGGAGCGGAGAGGCGAACCCAGTTCCCCAGATTACGAGACTACCGCTCTTAACCACTACACCACACTGGCTCTCAGTGGTTCCCCTCTCTTGAGGGGAAAAGGGGGTCTCCCAGCAACCCTCAGCACCCTTTAACAAACAACGGCTCTCAGAATTCTCTGGGGGAAGCCATGACTGTTCAAAGGGTTATCATAACACTTCAGATGTGTGGTGTGAATGTGGTCCAATTTTGGTGACACAGAGCACCACTCCCTCTTCACATCATAGCTGTCAACTTTCCCCTTTTCTTGCGAGGAAGCCTATTCGGAATAAGGGAATTTCACTTAAAAAAAGGGAAATGTTGACAGCCATGCTTCACACACTTAGCTTGGACTAGGGGAGGGGAAGATTTGCTGTGGCCCCCACAAATGTATTCATGCCCACAGAACACAAGGTAGAGTTCCTTCTATTAAAATGATGAAGGTCAGGCCTGTATGGCTGTGACTGCAGACTATTACCGTGTGTCCAGCCAGTAGCAAGGACCAAAGGAATAGTGGAATACTCTGCCAATAAAGATTCAACAGGCACCTTCCATGCCAACTTTTAAATGCCGGCTGAAAACTTTTCTACTCCACCCCCCCACCCCCCACCCCCAGTGTCAGGCTTCAGGGAATCCTATCCCTCCCACGGTGGCGGCCAAGGAGCACATAAACAAGAAGAGTTCTTACCAAGTAATTTATTCCATAATTCACAGACAGACACGAAGGAATGCAGTCCCCCTAAGATAATGGCATTGCTCCAAGTAAAGTCCCACCCCCTACATTTCTCCTATTCTACGTCACCTCTGTGTCAGCTAATCTGAGTTTTGTGCCTCTGAGCTTTCTGTTCTCCTACCCTCAATGCACGCCGGGTCCTGGGAGAGTGGGGGGGGGGGTGAGGAATGCTTTCCAAGGACACTGAGTCTGTCAGCTGTCTCTCCCCTGTGCTTCTTCTTCCTGCTGTTCCTCTCCCAATATTTCCTAGCTTCTCCCCTCTGCAGCCTCTGAACTATGGCCTTCTGCAAACCATTGTTCTAAATCTATAATGTCCTTCTCTTCTTGGGAAGGTTCAGGAGACGGGGGCGGCCCCTACCATTCCTCTTCAGTCTAGTCCCTGACACCCAGGCCTATGCAAGCCAAAACACACACACACACACACACACACACACACACACACACACTGGAGAGTGTTGAACTAGATGATCCTCAGGGTCCCTTCCAACTCTACAATTTTTTGATACTATGACATTCTGCCACAAGGGTTGACTGATGTCTTTAAAAAACTTTTTAATAGTTTTATTTAGTTGTTAAGGAATGCAGTTAATGGGTTAATTCTCCATGAGTCAGAGGAGATAGTGCACTCCCCGCAATGTACCTGCGGGAATCTTGTGACTCTCTTGTCTGTTTCATCGGGCAGATTTGGCAAGTAATTTTGTGTATAAGTGGGCTCAGGTCACAGCATACTGCGTGGTGGGAGATTTCAGGAACTGTTGAAGGCTATCTGGTGGGACTGTGGATTTGAGTGAAGACACTTTGAAGAGATTGTTTGAGGAAGCAGTTGGGAAATTGCCAGACTTCAGCTCTCAGGGAACTTATCAGTTGCAGGACTTTGCAGGCAACAGAACTAAGGACTTGGGTGTGGACTTTAGCACAGCAAGGACTTTGAAGCAAAGAACCCTCTCTGGGCTCAGAGAAAGAAGGCTACTTTTAACACTGCAAATAGTTTGTGTGCATGTGTAGTGGTGAATGTTGTTGTTGACCTAGTACAGATAACTCTGATAAACAGCTGTTTTCTTTGGGGAGCTTAACCATTTGACTGAGCTCCTTGCAGTGCATACTGCAAAAAAACCCCAACAAAACTGCAAAACAACAACACAAAACTATGTTTTTGTTGCTATAAACAGCTTTGATGTATATTTTTTATGATATAGCAGGATAAAAATACTTTTATATAAATAAACTGTGTCCTGTCATGCTTTTCCCAATTTAATTGCCACTGCTACTGTTCGTTCAGAGGTGTGCAAACATGAAATGCGGTTTTATACTGGTTATTGTTGGTGTCTAGAGGGTCACTTTTTGGGGATCGAAAGGCGGGGTTACGGATATTTCAATCCATCCGTTCTGTCACGGCTGCTTTGTTCCTTGCAAATGTCTCTACCTCCCCACTTCCTCGCAGCCATGCCTCTCATGGGTCAGCCGGCAAGCTCTCCAATGCGGAGGGCCACTGATGCATGGAAGAGTGGCGGTGGGAGGGGGCAGGGAGAAATCCAACTTCAAAAGGCAAAAGCCAGGTGCTACAATGATGGGATAAGCAGCTTTTGCTGTTGAGAGTCAATTCTGGACGGATGCCCAGGCCAGACAACTGGGAAGCAGCCATTGTGAGACTGAAAAGGGCAACATCCTTATTAAGATGGGAGGCCAAAATCTACTCTCTGGAGGTCCTTTGATGTTGTGCTCCCCAACTGTTCTTCGTTCCAATTGGCCTGTCCAAATCCCATAATGACGCTTGATGAATGCAAAAAAGAAAGAAAAAAAGGAAAAGGTAACCTGAATTCACTGGGTCTGTCTGAAGCTCAAGGGTCACGTCCAGATCTCCGATCTGCAAATTTCCTTTTGAGTCAATTTAGTGATGACGGTGTCCAAGTAAGCTGCATGTTCTCAGAGACTGGCCACCTGCACACCGTCCATTTTTAAAGCACTATGAGGCCACTTTGAGCAGTCACGGCTTCCCCCCAAAGAATTCTGGGAGCTGGAGTTTGTTAAGGTGCTGAGAGAGTGGTTAGGAGACCTCCTTATTCCCCTCTCAGGGTGGGGTTCAACCCTCAGTCCCTCTACCTCACTGCATCTCTGCATGAGATACTGTTCATCCAAGGGCATGACCAAAACTGTGGTTCACCCAGGGAGTGGACTCTTTGAAGAGTGGGCATCATCATGCTCAAGAAAATAGCAGCTGCAAAGGGTTCACACTTTAGACTGAGGGAAAGGATACAGGGGAGATGAAAAACTTTGATGCCCCCTTAACACCAAAGCCATCTCTCTGATCTGATTCAGTGTTCTGAATCAGTTGCTTTTATTTTTTATTTTTAAGTTAGAGATCTGAACATAGATCACTGAGCATCTTCTCTCATTTGGTCCTAGACCCTGGACTCCAGATAGGTATGGACAAATCAATCAGTTTCCCTTCCTCTCATTTTCTCCATACTTCACCAGCAATTTGTGATTTTCTTTTAAAACCTCGTGAAAATTACTCAGCATCTTGGTGCAAATGTCTCCCAATGAATGCAATTTTGCATTAAGTACATCATTTTACAGTTTCCCCATATATATGCATTTTGGTGCACATTGCATGGTTGGAGAACTGCATTGCAAATTTCAAGGAAGAGCAAATTTTGAAAACTAGCCACTTTTTGGTACATGCCTCGGTTTGAGAAGTGTGAATCTGGTTGTTTCTCATTAAAATGCAACCGAAACCTAATCTCTCCCCCACCCCCCACCCCGTCCCTTAAGCCTAGCCCAAATACTGCTGGCTCCAACAGCAAGTGGATGGCTCAGTTGGCTAGAGGGTGGTGCTGATAATGTCAAGGTTGCAGGTTCGATCCCCGTATGGGACAGCTGAATATTCCTGCATTGCAGGGGGGTTGGACTAGATGATCCTCAGGGTCCCTTCCATTGCTATGATTCTTTATCAGCTTCCTTCAGTCCTGACAAACGCCCATGCTGGCTGGGGCTGATGGGAGCTGGTGTCTAACTACATCTGGAGTGCCACAGGCTCCCTATCTTTGCATTAGCTACTGCACCATACAAACACACCAATGGGACCAGTTTCCCCATTTGTAACATATGCAGTGAGAAACAAGCTAGGCTCCCTGGTGCCCACAGAGCTAGTCTATGGATGACACATACCTATTGCAAGCAATACATGCTAGCTACAGTATGAATGGTATTTCTGTATGAAAAGCCATCCTTTACATTTAAGTGGCGTACAAGCAAGTTGAAAAGTGAGGGTGTGTGTGTGTGTGTGAAAGACTCCATCGCCGAGGCCGCAAATGCATCACATTTAGCTCTAATTCATCCCGAACTAATTAAAATGGAAAAAGTGTATTATACTGCTTCCCCCTAGCAAATTAGATTTATAATGTACCAGAGGGTGCAGTACCCAAAACAACTGGAGGGTACGCACACAGTTTATTATTCTGATGCCGTTTCCATTATTAAAGGAATGGGGGAAATGGTGCAGGATATCATTAATCTCTTTTTCAGAAGTGAAGGGAGTCAAAACGAGTTTGGAATAATGTGGTGGGGGCCGGAAGGTTGGAAGTGGCTAATGTGAGCAAAATTCCGGGGGGAGGAGAAGGGTGTCAATTTTGCATTTCCATGATTCTCGTCCCTTAAGATCCTGTCATATCCGGGGCAGAGGCTGAGTGGTGGGTACAAAGGAGTGGAATCGTGATGTGTTGGGAATGGAATTGAATCCCAACAAGACAGAAGTACTGTTTTGGGTGTGGGGGACTCCCTGGTCCTGAATGTGAAGGTCCCTGAAGGACCAGGTGCGGAGCCTGGGAGTCATTTTGGACTCACAGCTGTCCATGGAGGCGCAGGTCCATTCTGTGTCCAGGGCAGCTGTCTACCAGCTCCATCTGGTACACAGGATGAGACCCTACCTGCCCACAGACTGTCCCACCAGAGTGGTACACACTCCAGTTATCTCCCACTTAGACTACTGCAATGAGCTCTATGTGGGGCTACCTTTGAAGGTGACTCAGAAACTACAACAAATCTAGGATGCGGCAGCTAGACTGTGGACTGGGAGCGGCTGCCAAGACCACATAACACCGGTCCTGAAAGACCTAAAATGGCTCCCAGTGCGTTTCCGAGCACAATTCAAAGTGTTGGTGCTGACCTTTAAAGCCCTAAACAGCCTTGGCCCTGTATACATGAAAGAATGTCTCCACCCCCATCGTTCAGCCCAGATACTGAGGTCCAGCTCCGGGGGCCTTCTGGCGGTTCCCTCCATGCGAGAAGTGAAGTTACAGGGAACCAGTCAGAGGGCTTTCTCGGTAGTGGCGCCTGCCCTGTGGAATGCCCTCCCACCAGATGTCAAGGAAATAAACAACTATCTGACTTTTAGAAGACAACTGAAGGCAGCCCTGTTTAGGGAAGTTTTTAATGTTTGGTGATTTATTGTATTTTTAATATTTTGTTGGAATCCGTCCAAGGTGGCTGGGGAAACCCAGCTAGATGGGCAGGATATAAATAAATTATTATTATTATTATTATTATTATTATTATTAGGAAAGGCCCATAACTCAGTGACAGAGCATCTGTTTGCATCTCCTGTTGGGGTTCTTATTGTCCCCTTACTGAAACCCTGTAGAGCCACAGCCAGTCAGCGTAGGCAGGCAAGAAGGCAGCTCCTTATCTGAAGAGGGATAGGCTTTCCAGAGCCATTTATTGCTTATTTGAGGACAACCAAAGAAGGCCTCCCAAAGCAGCTTTCAAGTGTCACTGAGAAGACAGCCCCTGCCCTTATTCTCTAAGAGACATGGCACAGAAGGGAAAGTGTCTGGGACGGAGGAAGAAAAAAGCAAGCTCAGATACGAATTGGTGGCTACAGAGACCTTGTAGAGAGCAACAGGAAGGGAAAGAAGTTGGAGAGGACCCAAAACTGGCTGGTCATTCATCAGAGCTGGTGGAAAGGTCCTGCAACAACACCGCCCCCCCCCCCAGACAGACAGACAGAAAGACAGACAGACAGATGTGAAGACAATAGACTTGCTCCACTGTTGTTCCCATCTACTGGTTTTCAGAGGCATGTTATCACCTCTGATCCTGGAGCTAGCATATAGCCAACATGACTAAGTCGCCACTGAAAGCCTTGCTCTCCACCCATTTCTCTAATCCCCTTTCAAAGCTGTCCAAGCCGGTGGTCATCATGCATCTTGTGCTGGGGAGTTCCACTGTTTCAACTGTGCTCTGTGTAAAGAGCTGTTTCCTTTCTATACCTAGATATTTTCTCTTGCATTTTCCTGGAGCAGAGAAACAAGAGATATCTGAGCCACCTGCCTTGGTTCTTAATTTCATTCTGCTTGGTGTGTGTGTGTGTTTAATGTTTCCAGGATGTGTGGAAATTTAGCCTTCATGAAGTCCGGAGAGCATTTATACCAATGAGAAATGAAAGAAAACATCAATAAATCATCCCGTGCCGACAGTCTTCCCAATTTACAGAATAGCTCAGAGCAGAGAGCTAGGTTTGCAGAGCTGAATTATATTTAAAATGTGGGGCGGGGGAGTCTCAATCTGTTTGAAGCACAGTTATTAAAAGTTGCGAGGAAAACATACACTCTCAAGACAACAGGGTGCCTTGGAGGCTAAATGCTAGAGGTGTTCTTCTTAATGCTTAGAGTTTAGCTTTCGTAGGCTTTGTCTGAAAAATGGCCATCTACTTACTTGTATGGCTGAGAGACTGTTGTCTGAAGGGTGACCTATAAACTCTCCAGGTTTATTTATTTTAAAAATCTGGTTGTCATTTCAGAGGCCCGGCTGATAAAATTGTTTGCTGCTTTTCTTTCTTCCAGTTCAGTGCTAATCCTGTGCAGCAGTAGCGTATTGGACTTGGATGAAAAAAACTGGCTTCGGAATCTCGCTCATGGCACAAGAAAAACCAATGATGAATGTGCAGAGGCTACAGAAACCCCCCAGCAGCACATCACATTCCCTCCACCTCCGAAAATCTAAATGAAGACCACCTTCCCCTTTGCAAGTCTGCCCAGACACTGCAGTCACCGGAGCCCCTCCTTGGAGCAAAATGGGGTTCACCGGATTACAGTCATTCACTTCCTATCTCCTCCAACCGGTGCATCACCAGGCATCGCAACAACAACGGAGATGATGATGAGATATTTATCCCATGTCACTCTTCCGTTGTGATGACTTCATTTCGATGCTGCTGCTGCTGCATGATTAATGATTAAGGCGGCTGTCACGCTGTTTGATGGATTCTAGTAGCGGGGAGTGACATTTGTGTTTTGTATAGCTTCCTGAAAAGCTGAGTTCTTATTAGCATTGAGAGACACCATTTGGTTTGGCTCTCCAGCTAATCAAAAGCAGGATATTCAAGAAGGGATCACCTCAAGGCTCTGGGTATCGTTGGACTACAACTCACTTCATCCCTAACCACTAGCCAAGCAGGTAATAATAATAATAATAATAATAATAATAATAATAATAATAATTTATTTATATCCCGCCCATCTGGGTTCTGGGTCCTTCTCCTGCGTGTGAAGGGGGCACCCAGTTGCAACAGTTCAATAAAGATCAGGCTTACTAGCTGCTTTGCTTCTCAATATTCTCTGGTTGGCCTCTGTTATTTTCTCCGACCGATGGAGAACCTGCAAAGGACTCTACAAGGGCTCTTGTGTCCCCCATAAGGGAATAAGGGCAGATTTTCATTTATTAAAGGTAAAGGTAAAGGTACCCCTGCCCGTACGGGCCAGTCTTGACAGACTCTAGGGTTGTGCGCCCATCTCACTTAAGAGGCCGAGGGCCAGCGCTGTCCGGAGACACTTCCGGGTCACGTGGCCAGCGTGACAAAGCTGCATCTGGCGAGCCAGCGCAGCACACGGAAACGCCGTTTACCTTCCTGCCAGTAAGCGGTCCCTATTTATCTACTTGCACCCGGGGGTGCTTTCGAACTGCTAGGTGGGCAGGCGCTGGGACCGAGCAACGGGAGCGCACCCCGCCGCAGGGATTCGAACCGCCGACCTTTCGATCGGCAAGCCCTAGGCGCTGAGGCTTTTACCCACAGCGCCACCTGCGTCCCTGTTTTCATTTATTACACTAGCAATAATGGCTCAGTGGAATCACTCTCCAAAAGCTGAGCAAAGCCCCAAAAGCGTGGGCCCTCCTTAAGATACATAGCTGTTATCTGTTAAAGCAACACATATGCATAAACTTCCTCCACTCTGAAGTTATAACACAATACTAATTATACAATGTATGGTCTTTCCTTTGTTACCTGTTTATTGAGCAAGTGAACAAAGAACTCTCTCTAAGCCTCGCCTTGCTGCACCTGATCTCTTTGCACTCCTTTCTACCTGAGGCCGTTAGGACATTTGAAGGTACATCTCAGAACAGCAAGGCACTGTCTCCTTTTCAAATGTAGACACTTAGGAATGTGTTTACAACCTTGGAAGTAAAGATAAGGCACAAGGTCTCTAGCCTGGCTAGTTAGCTGAGCTTATAGGTCTCTATGTGCATCATTAACATAATGCAGATGCTTTGAGGGATAATCCTGGGGGGAGCAAGGTAAAAAATATGATTAATAGAGTATTGGATATACATGCCAAAGAAGAAGGAAAGGGAGGGGGCCAAGTTAAAGGTGTTGGTGCCCTATATAAGGCTCTATATGGCTCAGGAGCAGCTCCCATTGCTCTGTCCCAGCTCCTGCCAATCTAGCAATTTGAAAGCACACCAGTGCAAGTAGATAAATAGGTACCACTGCAGTAGGAAGGTAAACGGCGTTTCCATGCACTCTGATTTCCGTCACAGTGTCCCGTTGCACCAGAAGCGGTTTAGTCATGCTGGCCGCATGACCCAGAAAGCTGTCTGTGGACTAACACTGGCTCCCTCAACCTGAAAAGCAAGATGAGCGCCGCAACCCCATAGTCACCTTTGACTGGACTTAACCATCCAGGGGTCCTTTACCTTACCTCTCTAGAGATAATGCCTTGTCCCTTATGCACCCCTTATGCAATGTGCAGGAGAGTCTTTCCTGCAGGTTCCAAGGATCTCAGAAGCCCTCCCTGCAGTTAAATCAGAGCAGGGCTTTTTGAGTGGTGGCCCCTATTCTGAAGAATAGTATTCTTGACAAGACATGACAGGCTCCACCTCTCAGCACTTTCTGAAAACAGTTGAAGACAGCTTTTATCTGATAGCCTTTCCCAGCTGAATAAATGGGTCTTTACCAGAAGTGTCCATTTGTTAGCGTTTTAGCGTCATCTTAAATGCACATTTGTTGTGCATTTGGTGTTTTTAAATATCTTGCATGCAGATCGCCTTGAGATGGTGGCTTTAAAGGCAACGGGTCTGTTTCTATGCTGCGGAAGGAACTGACAAAAGAAGCCACATGATTTCTTTTGTATATGCATGATAATAAGAATATGTTAATACGGCTGGGGGAAGAGATTTCAGAGCACCCCATAAGCAGACATTTGAGGCTGTGTTTCTGGAAGGGTTCCTTCTGAAGCTCAGTGGGATTCGTCATGGGTAAGAAACTTCAGGCTCGCAGCCTCCATCTGTCTGCCTTCCCCCATTGGTAGAGCGAGGATAACAACCTCTCTCTCCCCAACAGAGGTGTCGCCAAGACTTTTTTAATTAATCAGCTAATTAATTAATGCAAAGTGGTTGGAGGCCTCTAGACAGAGCTGGCATTACTCTAAGGCAAGAAGCTCATAGCTTATACCCAATGTCACCATCCCCACACAGCTTACTTTCTGTGCTCTTTGCAACAACCACCCTTCCTCCACCTTAGAGACAGCCAGGAAATTGACCGCAATCACAGAAAATATATTTAAATGCTCCTGGATTTGGATTGAAGATGGGCAGCTACAGACTCTGGGCCAAATCTGGCCCTCAAATGCTTCACACATACCCTCTTCTCTGGTGAAAATAGGGACATCCTTTTCAATAATAATAATTTTATTATTTATACCCTGCCCATCTGACTGGGTTGCCCCAGCCACCTCTGGGCAGCTTCCAACATATATAGGTAAAGGTAAAGGGACCCCTGACCATTAGGTCCAGTCGTGGGGTTGCAGCACTCATCTTGCTTTATTGGCTGAGGGAGCTAGCGTACAGCTTCCAGGTCATGTGGCCAGCATGACTAAGCTGCTTCTGGCGAACCAGAGCAGCGCACAGAAACGCCGTTTACCTTCCCACCGTAGCGGTACCTATTTATCTACTTGCACTTTGACATACTTTCAAACTGCTAGGTTGGCAGGAGCAGGGACCGAGCAGCGGGAGCTCACCCCATTGCAGGGATTCTAACCACCGACCTTCTGATCGGCAAGCCCAAGAGGCTCAGTGGTTTAGACCACAGCTACTCGTGTCCCAGTCCAACATATATAAAAACATAATAATACATTAAACATTTAAAAGCTTCCCTGTACAGGGCAGCCTCCAGGTGTCTTCTAAAGGTTGTATAGTTTAAGGTTACCAGATTTTTTTCAATGAATCCGGGAACACTTTTCAACTTCAGTAGGAATGATAGGATTTTGTATGGGGACTGATTTGTAAATCCGGGGATTGTCCCCGGGAAACAGGGACATCTGGTAATAATAATAATAATAATAATAATAATAATAATAATAATAATAATAATTTATTATTTATACCCCGCCCATCTGGCTGGGCTTCCCCAGCCACTCTGGGCGGCTTCCAAAAAAATATTAAAATACTGTAATACACCAAACATTAAAAGCTTCCCTAAACAGGGCTGCCTTCAGAGGTCTTGGTAGTTTTTGTTCTCTTTGACATCTGGTGGGAGGGCGTTCCACAGGGCGGGTGCCACTACTGAGAAGGCCCTCTGCCTGGTTCCCTGTAACTTGGCTTTTCGCAGTGAGGGAACTGCCAGAAGGCCCTCGGAGCTGGACCTCAGTGTCCGGGTAGAATGATGGGGGTGGAAACGCTCCTTCAGATATACTGGACCGAGGCCGTTTAGTAACCTTAGTATAGTTATTTATCTCTTTGGGCCGGGAGTGGCATAACTCGTACCCTCCGAAATTTATCAGATAAAAATAAGGGCCTCCTATGCAAAAGTGGGACATTCCAGGATCAGATCGGAAACTGCTTCTCAAAATCTGGAAAATAGGGACACTTGGAGGGTCTGTCCATGTTTCACCCATTGCCACAGACCTGCCTTTTACCAGGTGAGAGGTAAAAGAGGTTTCAAATGTGCAGAGAAACACGATTTCCTCTCCACCCCCAACACTCATACATATTTTTTTTTTCCTTTCACGCTATGCTTCTGCATTTGAGCATGTATCCACATTGTACCCAAAAAAGGCCTTTCCTGAATATAGGTGGTTTTCAAAGGTTCTTGCTGCTGGCACAGTCAGTCAGTCTGACACACCACCACTAACTTCTAAAAGAAAGGGGGTAGAGAGAGGAATATTCATTATTTGAATGAATGGCCTCTCTCTCTCTTTCTTTCTTTCTCTCTCTCTCTCTCTCTCTCTCTCTCTCTCTCTCTCTCTCATATCACTGCAAGTTGGAGAGGGAGCCAGCAGCTAAAGAGGAGGAGGAGGAGGAGGAGAAAAGAATAAGGGTGGGGAGGTGGAGAGCAAGGAAAACAAGAACAGTGATCAATCTGAGATGAAACACAAGATAACATAGGGCAGGGGTAGGCAACCTAAGGCCCGTGGGCCGGATGTGGCCCAATTGCCTTCTCAGTCCAGCCCATGGACGGTCTCGGAATCAGCATGTTTTCACATGAGTAGAATGTGTCCTTTTATTTAAAATGCATCTCTGGGTTATTTGTGGGGCATAGGAATTTGTTCATTCCCCCCCCCCAATATAGTTCGGCCCACCACATGGTCTGAGGGACGGTGGACCGGCCCACGGCTGGAAAAGGTTGCTGACCCCTGACATAGGGGGTGCACAGCCATGTGGGTCAAGATGGCAGATTGCTCTCTTGAGCCTTTTTTTTCCGAGAGAGGAGAGAGATAGCATGATAACAAAAGGGAATGTTATGGCCTGGGATTTGGACTCGGATGCTGAACCTGAGGGATGCCAGCCTGCACAGGAGTCCCCGCCTCCAGAACCAGATGAGCCGGGGCTGGGACATAAGCCCGAAGAATCCTCACCTGTGCTGGATCCTCAGGTGCAAGCACCAGCTGAGTCTGCTCTGGCTCCTGAGGTGATGGAGGACCCATTGCCTCCAGGTGCTCCACTCTCAGCCCCGTCAGGGGAAGCTGAGGTTGCCTCTGGGTCCAGCCTCTCCTGAGCTGCAGAGGCTCAGGGCAGAGAGGCGGAGGGAACTAAGTTCCTGCAGGAGGAGTGCTCGCCTCCAGGCCAGGAGAGGTGAGTCACCAGAGGATCGGGGCCGCCCAGTGCCTCGGGGCAGATAAAAACCGACCAGTCGCAGTCCTAAGTTGCGAGAGCAACATTGTTGGTTGCTAGTTCTTGTCTGAACCCTGTCTTGCTTTCCTGCCTAGGCTCCTGACCTGCCTTGGCTCCCTGCTTCCATGCCTGTTCCTGACTTCACCTGACTCCCTGCCCTGCACCCAGCTTCAGCTACTACGGACTGCCTCCACGTTGCACCTTTGACCATGGACCGGACTTGGACCTCGCCTCTCAGGTAACCCAGGGGACCAGCACAAGGAGGGATAAACCAACCCTCCAAAACCGTCCTACACACCCCCAGAAGAAAAATGCTCCTCAGGTAGGTTTAAGTTTATCTCAGTTTCTCTGTATTATTTACAGAGTTTCTGAAAGGGACAGGGATCTCTGAAAGGGACATCCTACAGCCTCAGTTCAAACCACACAAGTGAAGGTGTTGCACAAGACATCCACACACATTCCCAGCCACATCCAGATCATCCAACGCAGGGAATGTTCTTAACAAGCACCAGATGATTATACAACAAGGTAGTCAACCAGGGCTGGGCCAGGACGTTTGGCAGCTGCAGTCAAGCCGCAAATTACCCAGGGCTGGCAAGTGTTATTTTAGCACCGCTTATGTTATTCTTTCATTTTCCCAGTTTGCATCAATTTGTGATTAAAAATATTAATACTAATAACTGTAACAATCTGGAATTTTCATCAGCCTTTAAGTGTGATGGAGGAGGCTCTTGAAAATATTGAATCTCCAATTGATCAGCTTTTCGGCCCTCCACCAAATGCAGCAAAGCATCATGGGCCAGCCTGGTTTCACACACCTGTTCCCTCCCCATCTAACCTTGCTGTGATGTGCGGGGGCTGTTGGGGATGGCTGAGGAACATCCACCTTCTAAATAGAACCACAGAGGAAGCAAACGTATCTTAAGTGACACCATGATGGATTGGGCTCTTTCCCCCCTTCTAATTATTATTGGATTTGCTTCGCACAGCACAGCCTGCTAGCATTAAAAACATTCATAATACATAACTGAGATAATATCAAAGGAGCAGCGGCCCATGGTTTTTTTGAACATCACAGCTGTGCATTACGAGTTTGACTAAGCCGCAAGAAAAATCAAAACTGAAATCACCATGAAGCACGCCAAGCAATAAAAAATAAAAGGCACGCCAGATTTTTTTTTTTTTTTTTTGGTTATACAAAAAAAATGCAGCAGAATTAAATTAATGGTGCCACTCTGATTTGAACAAACATCAATATCAAACAATGTGCAATTGAATTCATGGGTTATCTCACGCAGAGATAGAAAGAAAAATCCCCTACTCCCTTGCTTGATTAGACCAAAGACCCAAAGAGATAATCAGTCTATTATTAGTGGCCAACCAGATGTCTATAGAAAGTCCACAAGGTGGGCACAAGAATGCAACAGGTGTTGATGGACTACAACTCCCATCATCTCTGACTGCTGGCTGTGTTGACTGGGGCAGATGGGAGCAGAGGTTCAAGCAAATTCTGAAGGGCCACAGGTTCCCCTGTCAGGTTTACACCAGCCTTCTTCAACCTCGGGTCCACAGATGTTGGACTACAACTCCCATCATCTCCAGCCAGCTGAGTCCAATGGCCAGGGATGATGGGAATTGTAGTCCAACAATAAGGTAGACAATAAGGTGCTACATCAGGGATGGGGAACATTTGGTTGTCATTTGACTCCAATGCCCATCAGCCCCAGTCAGGGATCATGGGAACTGTATTCCAGCAATATTTGGAGGACCACGAGTTCCTGCCCTGCTCCTGAGCTAGATGTCTAAGGGTTTGACTCAGTCCAAAGGCAGCTCTCAGTGCTCATCATATCTGTTTAAGAACCCTTATTCACATAGCTGGAAATCCACCAAGATGATACCAAGCCTTGCCACGAGGCAATTGACCCACGTGGGTTGTGGCATGTAGGAATTAGGTCTTAGGAAACAGATATGGGTTCCCTCTCAAAGCCCAGGGGATTACTGCTTGGGGTCAGGAATTAAGGGCCTTCATCCAGGTCAGATGCTAATGAGCCCAGATGCCCTCTTCCCCATTGCATGTGGTTGGGTGTGACCAGAAGCTGCCGGCTCTTCAGCTATCTTTGCACTAGTGCCTTTGCCAACTGGCTTTCTATTTGCAGATCACTGTAGTCTTGATAAAACAAAACATTGTTTTGTGTTTAGGGTTGTCTGGTCATCCCAGACTCTGAGCTTTCAGGGCCCAAACCTGAAACCTAGGAGCAGTCTCTGGTGATGTCATGGGGGCAAGCCCTGGTGATTCTTCCTCTGTGCTCCCTCCCATCACAGAACACTGGAGATGGAAGTTAATTGGGAGAAGGGAGGAGGCAGCAGAGAAGGGCAAACCAGCGCACCCACCCAGCCCTGAGAGTCTATGCAATAATTTGCAGCCAGCTCCCTCTGGGCTGAAGCTTGCAAGCTGCACACATTGTCTTCTTAATTAAAATAAATAAATACAGGCACTCTTAAACGTTAAAGACAACCTCTTAATTTGGGTCCTACCTAGACAACATCTAAAGCTCATGTTTCGTACATAGAAGGCTCCAGCATCTAAAGACAAAATCATCAGGTGACCCAATGTAAGACACCTTCCTATGTTCAGGTGCAGTGTATCTTTTATTTTTATTTTTTTATAATAATATTTATTAAGTTTTTAACAAGAAAAAAAAAGGATTACAAAACAATAGACAGTGAACAAAAAGCACACAAAGAAAATACAAAAACCAAAATTTAACATACAAAGGAAAAATAAAAAAATAAAAATCCCTCTTTCTAATATCTTACAATCATTTACTTATTTTCCTGACTTCCTCACACCTTCCTTTTTTGTATTCCATTTAAAAATTTGTTCAGCAAATTCATACCTTCTTAATTTACTCTTAATTGTTTGTCCTCACATATTTTAACTTCAAATTTTCATCTGATATCAATCCCTCCTTGCATATTCTTATTTTGCCTTATTGCTAGAACCTCTTCGTTTCATTCCAACGTCATTAACATTCAATAATTTTACAGTGTTTCTGTAGATAGATTTTAAATTTCTTCCAATCTTCTTCCACCAACTCTTCTCCCTGGTCTCGGATTCTGCCGGTCATTTCCGCCAAGTGCAGTGTATCTTTTAACAGGTGGATCAGGGAACGTATTGTGTGGTACCCAACTAAGGTTTGCTCAAAGCAGACCCACTGAAAGTAGTGAGCGTGACTAAGTTAGGCCCATTAATTTCAATAGGACTACTCTGAGTAGGGCTTAGTTGCATACAACCCAGTCACTCCTGCTATGGCAGGAAACATGAACTAATTAAGGGCTGATGTAGGAATGAGAAGTAGAGACATCACCTTGCCAACAAAGGTCCGTATAGTTAAAGCTATGGTTTTCCCAGTAGTGATGTATGGAAGTGAGAGCTGGACCATAAAGAAGGCTGATCGCCGAAGAATTGATGCTTTTGAATTATGGTGCTGGAGGAGACTCTTGAGAGTCCCATGGACTGCAAGAAGATCAAACCTCTCCATTCTGAAGGAAATCAGCCCTGAGTGCTCACTGGAAGGACAGATTGTGAAGCTGAGGCTCCAGTACTTTGGCCACCTCATGAGAAGAGAAGACTCCCTGGAGAAGACCCTGATGTTGGGAAAGATGGAGGGCACAAGGAGAAGGGGGCGACAGAGGACGAGATGGTTGGATAGTGTTTTCAAGGTTACCAGCATGAGTCTGACCAAGCTGCGGGGGGCAGTGGAGGACAGGAGTGCCTGGCGTTCTCTGGTCCATGGGGTCACGAAGAGTCGGACACGACTAAACGACTAAACAACAACAACAACAAAGGAATGCTTTGGCCATGCAGTGAACAGGAAGTAACTAATTAAAGGGCCAGAAGTGAAGAAGGAGAAGGTAGTTTAAAAGAACGGAGCAAAAAAGGAAGCCACAAAAAAACCCCACTGAAATTAATTAACTAGGCTAAGGTAGGCCCATTAATTTCAATAGGTCTACTCTGAGTAAGGCTTGGCTGCATACAACTCAGTCACTCCTTCTATGGCAGGAAACATGAACTAACTAAGGGCTGATTCAGGAATGCTTTGGCCATGCAGTGAACAGGAAGTAACTAATTAAAGGGCCAGAAGTGAAGAAGGAGAAGGTAGTTTAAAAGAAAGGAACAAAAAGGAAGCCATAAAAAAGCCCGCTGAAATTAATTAACAAGGCTAAGGTAGGCCCATTAATTTCAATAGGTCTATGCTGAGTAAAACTCATCATTTCCTAGTTTACTGCACAAGTAAGGGAGAAAGGACATCAGCCAGAGAAACAACAGGGAAGTTCAGGGAAGTTTTTAATATGTAATGCTGTATTGTTTTTAACACTGATTGGGAGCCGCCCAGAGTGGCTGGGGAGACTCAGCCAGATGGGCGGGGTATAAATAATAAATTATTAAAATTATTATAACAGCAACTGGAAGCATGCTCTGCCTTCCTTCTTCCTCCCAGGAAGATCCTCTGAGCACAGGTAGGTCATCTTGACTCCAACAGGTAGGTCATCTTGACTCTTCCTACCCTCACACCAGAAAGAACCCCCCTACAACCACCCTAGGATTGCAAAGGAAAGTCTAGCCTCAGATGGACAAATTGCACTTTCTCTGAATTTCATTCTTTTCCCACCTTAAATGCAGTTTCCTGTGTTTCTGCATCAGTTTGCAACTGTGTTTGTTTTCAAGCCCCACATAAAAACCCATCAGCATTTTTTCTCCTAATAGGTACATCCTTTTGCAAGCACCTTTCCCTAATACAATGCATTTGTGTATGCATTTTTTTGCCAGTATGTACAATATTATACATGAATTCCTCCTGTGTATGCTTTCCTTTTGCACATCCTTTTTTGTGGGGGCGGAGAGGTGTTGAATTCCTAAGGACAGCTGCGTTTCAGTTTGTATACAGTTTCCAGGAAGTGCAGATTAGGCAAATTCACATTAAAATATGACCCAAACTGAATTTGTTGCTTATCCTCAGACTGGCCTCAGCTACCAGAGCACCAGCGAGCTGAAATTCTTCCATCCAAGCCACCAGAAAGTGGAGATCTGCCTGGTTCCACCCAGATATAGAAGATTGTTTTGACTGCAACCCATCAACTCCATTCAGGCACCATGCAAATGATCTTCCTTTGCTTCCCTTCCCATCCACTGCACTAGCCTTGAATATTTTCTTTTTGCAAAGTTTGTAAGTCTGACAGCAAGCCCTGCCTCTCATTTCTAATAGCCTCCAATACAGAACTGAATTTATGATTGGAGGGAGCCACTTTGGGACGACAATGTTTGCCTGAGAAACAGGATAAAACCATAATAGGTTAAAAAAAGAAGACGATAAAGGACCCCTGGACAGTTAAGTCCACTCAAAGATGACTATGGTATTGCAGTGCTCATCTCACTTCAGGCCGAGGGAGCCGGCGTTTGTCCACAGACAGCTTTCTGGGTCATGTGGCCAGCAGGACTAAACCACTTCTGGCGCAACAGACACCATGACAGAAGCCAGAGTGCAGGGAAACGCCGTTTACCTTCCCGCCGGAGCAGTACCTATTTATCTACTTGCACTGGCGTGCTTTCGAACTCCTAGGTTGGCAGGAGCTGGGACAGAACAACGGGGACTCATCACCGTCGCGGAGATTCGAACCGCCAACCTTCTGATCAGCAAGCCCAAGAGGCTCAGTGGTTTAGACCACAGCACCACCCGCATCCCTAAACATGTGTCATATAGTCCAATCCCTTACAATGCAGGATACACAGCTAATCCCTGACAGACAGCCATCCAACCTCTCTTTAGAAACCTCCAAGGAAGGAGAGCCAACCATCTTCAGAGGGCGTCTGTTCCACTGTCAAACAGCTCTTGCCATCAGAAGGTCCTTCCTAATGGTTAGTCGGAATCTTCTGTTCATATTTAAGTCCTTGATTCTATTTGACTGCACCGTCCTGCCCCCTTTGACCGCACCGTCAAATTTCTAACTACAGGAAAATACCCTCTCCTTGTTTAAACCAACTCTTACAAAGATTACTTGAGGAAACAGCACATCCTTGAGATCATGGATCTCCTTTTTTAAAATAAAAATAAAAATGTATTGCTATCTTTTCAGGAAATCCATCTGGAGCTTTTAGGGGGTCCATGGAGCTTTCTATGGTTGCTCCATCAGATTTTACCCTGTCCCTTCCTCTCTCTCTCTTTTGCCTACACTTCATGGGCTAAAATGATCTCATCTGCCCAAAACGCTTACAGCTGCTGCTTCCGTGGTGCTGATGATGACTCACCATCTCCCATTTGCACTGACATCTGCCTCCAACTGGGCACTTTGTTGAAGTGTGATCCATCACTAACTGAATGAAGCCTGGGTAGACTGAAGTCTGGTCTTTTACAAATTAAGTTCCTTCTGGCTCCCTTCCTTCTCTCTCTCTCTCTCTCTCTCTCTCTCTCTCTCTCTCTCTTTTAAGCACACCTCCATTTCCTCTGTCATTCAAAGGCAATCCAGGTGCTTTGGCTGGGAGGCATTCATGTCCAGGAGACGTCTCAATCCCCTGCTGTTTCACCCACCAAGAAGAAGAAAACAACCATGAGCATTTCCCTCTGCCCAGAGAGCATAGCTATCAAGCGTCCCTTATTTGGCGGGAAAGTCCCTTATCCCAGCGCCATGTCCCACTGCTGTCCCTTATTGATGCTGTCCCTTAAATAAGCTACTGAAGGTAATGGGGCCCTTTCTATGTCCAGCTGTCCTTTGTCAACAACAAATTGTTGCTGTTTTTTGTGCTGAATATATGCTATATGGTAATTTATGGACCTAATAGGTATCTAAAGCCATTTGCATGCAACAAAATATGTATTTTATCAAAGTAATTGTTGATCCCTTATTTTGGCTGCTGATCCCTTATTTTCGAGGCTGCTGGTCCCTTATTATCTAATCTGTAAGTTGACAGCTATGCCAGAGAGCCAAAATGCTTACCATAGCTCATGGTATATCCTGCTTTGAACCACAGGAACTGCTCTGTAGGAATGTAGCACATGGTTTCATCATAGGTTGCCAACTTTTTTGACTGGTTCTCCTCCTGACATGCCAGTATTATTAGATAATGCTTTCCCTGGTATATTCTTTCTTTGATTCGGGAAACCTGCCCGGTGCCGGATTTATGTATAAGCTAAACAAGCTATAGGTTAGGGCCCCACTCTCTTGGGAACCCCAAAAAAATGTAAAGGAAAGGAAAAACAGGATGTAAATTTCCTAAATATAAGATAAAAAAGAAATAAAATAAAACCTACATACATCAACAGCGTTTTGTGTTGTGTAGGCGCCTGTTATGTGCAAATGGCTTTAGATACCCATTAGGTCCATAAATTACCATATAGCATATATTCAACACAAAAAACAGTGGCAATTTGTTGTTGATAAAGGACAGCTGGACACAAGACAGCTGGACACAAGAGACTAGGGCCCTACGGGACTTGACATCTTTCCGCAGGGCCTGCAAGACAGAGCTGTTCCACCAGGCCTTTGGCCAAGGCACAGTCTGACCCCCTCCTTCGGTAATCCCCACAGAACTCTGGCCCAGTGGTTGCCATTAATTTGATTCTGAATTGATTTTAGAATGAATTGATTTTAGAATGTATTTCAATTAATTGATTGTGATTTTATGTAAACCGTGTTACTTTTACTGTTAGCTGCTCTGAGCTGGGGAGGGTGGGATATAAATAAAATTTTATTATTATTTTTTATTATTATATAAAGGGCCCCATTACCTTCAGTAGCTGAGGGCCTCATCAAACCTAAATCCGGCCCTGAGCCTGCCCACCATTTTAAAGGCATTAAAAGGTAAAGGTAAAGGTACCCCTGCCCGTACGGGCCAGTCTTGACAGACTCTGGGGTTGTGCGCCCATCTCACTTAAGAGGCCAGGGGCCAGCGCTGTCCGGAGACACTTCCGGGTCACGTGGCCAGCGTGACATCGCTGCTCTGGCCAGAGCCAGAGCCGCACACGGAAACGCCGTTTACCTTCCCGCTGGTAAGCGGTCCCTATTTATCTACTTGCACCCGGAGGTGCTTTCGAACTGCTAGGTTGGCAGGCGCTGGGACCGAGCAGCGGGAGCGCACCCCGCCGCAGGGATTCGAACCGCCGACCTTTCGATCGGCAAGTCCTAGGCGCTGAGGCTTTAACCCACAGCGCCACCTGCGTCCCTTAAAGGCATTAGGCTACTGTTAAAAAGCAGAGGGGTCTGAGCCACTGAAAAAGTTGGGGGATCTGCTTGGCTAAACTTACATCATTCCATCAGTGAGGCCAAGAGGGGTTTTTTTGTCACCTGTGAAGCCCAGGACCTCCCTACACACTGCCCAGGCTTCCACCCTGGGGAGGTGACTGTGGTGTTGCTCACACTTTCCCCCCAGCGGCACACTCCATTGTCTCTCAAAAGAGACGGAAGCCAACACCAAGCCAGAGAAGGAAGAAAATAAATCGCTGGTCTTTTTTCCCTTTTCCTTTTTTGTACTAGGCACTAATTGGTAACACTTCCTTGGAAGATTTTTCTTGCATTTCTAATTAAAAGCTAAAGGCTGCATGTCAGCCGGCTGGAAATCTTATGTTAGAGTTCAAAGCCCATTTACAAGCTGAATTTATTTTACAAACCTCTTCACCAACCTGCTGCCCTCCATGTGTTTCGGATGGCATCATGTGCAAGTTGTGATCCAGAGCATTTTAAGAGTACCAGGTTTGGGAAGAGTGATCTTTTCAATGATTATTCATGTGTTGGATATTATGCTATGTACTGCTACTGCTGGAGGGAAAGGGGAGAAATGATGGATAGATGATGGAGGGATGGATATGTATTGGACTGAGACAATGTTGTATTTTTGGACTTCCCTTGGGGGCCTAGCTATGGGGGCCAAAGTGATAAGAACATAAGAAAAGCCTGTTGAATCAGGCCAATGGCCCATCTAGTGCAATGCCCTGTACTCACGATGGCCAACCAGATAACTTATAGGAAGCTAATAATAATAATAATAATAATAATAATAATAATAATAATATATTTAAATCCCGCCTTCCCCAGTTGAAGCCGGGCTCAGAGCGGCTAACAACAATGAAAGTAACACAGTTTACATCAATCATAATCAATTCATTGAAATTCATTCTAAAATCAATTCATTCTAAAATCAATTCATTCTAAAATCAGTTCAAGCAAGGGCACTCTCCCATACCCTCCAACATTTCTCCAATGAAAATAGTGACGTCCTAAGGAAAAGTGGAACATTCCGGGATCAAATCAGAAACCAGTTTCTGTAAATCTTGGATTCTCCCTGGAAAATAGGGACACTTGGAGGGTCTGTTCTCTCTCACCCCAGATCTCTTTTATAGCCATCATTGCCTCCTGATGGAGTGACTTCCCTAGTTTAACTAGAGTCCTTCCTTTTATCTGTCCTGAAACGTCCTCCTGGGCTCCTGGCACTTTGAAATTTACCGCTGCACCACTGGTGTGCATAGGATTATAGCCTGATCCTATGTATGTTTACTCCAAAGCAAGTCCTCCCATGCAGCCTGCAAAAAGTATGGCTAGGATTACAGCCTCCGTTGTCTTACCAGCGTGATTCACGTCAAAGCTCCTTTCCAGAGTCCAAAATAAATAATTTGTACAAACAACTCTCCTCCTCCCGTGTGTTCACACAGAGAACAGCTCCCTAAACCTGACCTTTCCGAGTTAATCTTTCCTTCAGGGGAGGCCTCAGATCTTGTTCCTCCTAATGATCAAACAGGATTTCTCTCACCAGACATGGGAGAACAAACCCTTATCTGAGGCCGGATCTCCATCTTCTCCAGGGCTCCCTGCCTTGTATTTCAAGGTTTTTCCTCCGCAGTTCTCCCTCCCCCATCTCCTTGAAACCAGCCAAATCCACAGTCTAATCTGGAAGAGTCTCAAAGGCATAAAGTAAGGGGGGGAATTAAGAAGAGAGAAATAAATTCAACCCTTAATTCAGTCATGCCTCTGAGTTGCAAAGGAAGAGGTTCAGTTCAGTTCAGTTCAGTTCAAAGAGAGACTTTGGCCACGATCACATCATACATACAAAGCACTGTGGTACCACTTCAAACCGTCACGGCTTCCCCCAAAGAAGCCTGGGAGCCGTAGTTTGTTAAGAATGCTGAGAGAATTGTTAGGAGATGCCCTAGACCCATCCCAGAACTACAATTCCCAGAGTAGTTTAGCAATCAATCCCTCTTCGCTGGGAACTCTAGGAATTGTAGCTCTGTGAGGGGAATAGGGGTCCCCTAAAACTCTCAGCACCTATTATTATTATTATTATTATTATTATTATTATTATTATTATTCCCTGCCCATCTGGCTGGGTTTCCCCAGTCACTCTGGGCAGCTTACAGCGTATATAGGTAAAGGTAAAGGGACCCCTGACCATTAGGTCCAGTCATGACCGACTCTGGGGTTGCAGCGCTCATCTCGCTTTATTGGCTGAGGGAGCTGGCATACAGCTTCCGGGTCATGTGGCCAGCATGACTAAGCCGCTTCTGGCGAACCAGAGCAGCACACGGAAACACCGTTTACCTTCCCACCATAGCGGTACCTATTCATCTACTTGCACTTTGATGTGCTTTCGAACTGCTAGGTTGGCAGGAGCAGGGACCAAGCAACGGGAGCTCACCCCGTCACGGGGATTCGAACCGTCGACCTTCCGATCGGCAAGTCCTAGGCTCTGTGGTTTAACCCACAGCGCCACCCGCGTCCCTTACAGCATATATAACAGCATATATAGAACATAGTAAAATATCAAACATTAACAACTTCCTGATACGGGGCTGCCTTCAGATGTCTTCTAAAAGTTACAGTGTAGTTCTTTATCTCCTTGACATCAGAAGGGAGGGTTTGGAAAATAACAGAATTATTTGGGAGAAGCCATGACTGTTTATAGTAGAATCATAGCGCTACAAGAGTAAGTGTAAATGTGGCCTTCCTTGGACTGGGGAGGGAGAAGTGACTTGCCATATAGCTTCTGGAAATAGCAGACCCCAGGAGTGAAAAGTTGCCATCTGTCCTTTAATTAATTCCATCCTATGAAGGATGGTGAAGAAATCTTCTTGGTTCATATTTGAATGTGAATCCCTAATGTGCACTTCTCAAACTGATGCATAACCAGAAATGCAGCAGCACTTCAAAAAATTGTTCTCCAAATTTCGTGATGCTGTGAGCTCCCCTGCCAAAAATTGCACGCCCAAATGTACAAGTGTTAGTGGAAAATGTGCACACACACATAAATGCATTATATTTGGGGAAATGGCTTGCAATCGTATACTACTTAGGCAAAAATGCATCTAACGGGGAAATGTGCACTAAAAGGTATTTTAAACACTGAGTTTTTTGGCAGGTCAGTCTGGATGATATCCTGGGTCCCTTTCAGGCCTGCTAGAATTTAGCAGAAGAAATGTGATAAAACAGCCAAACCCATTCCTTTGTTAAGGGAATGGTTTTGGCTGTACCACAATTTATGTATGGAAGTGAGAGCTGGACCATAAAGAAGGCTGATCACTGAAGAATTGATGCTTTTGAATTATGGTGCTGGAGGAGACTCTCGAGTCCCATGGACTTCAAGAAGATCAAACCTCTCCATTCTGAAGGAAATCAGCCCTGAGTGCTCACTGGAAGGACAGATCCTGAAGCTGAGGCTCCAATACTTTGGCCACTTCATGAGAAGAGAAAACTCCCCGGAAAAGACCCTGATGTTGGGAAAGATGGAGGGCACAAGGAGAAGGGGACGACAGAGGACGAGATGGTTGGACAGTGTTCTCGAAGCTACCAGCATGAGTTTGACCAAACTGTGGGAGGCAGTGGAAGACAGGAGTGCCTGGCGTGCTCTGGTCCATGGGGTCACAAAGAGTCAGTCGGCCACAACTAAACAACAACAAATTTACATTCCCAAGAAGGTTGCCATAGAGACAAGTGGGTGGGCCTTTTCCCACCTGGCTGCACGACATGTCATTCTAAGATGGAGAACAATAGATGAAGGGCAGCTTTGTGTATAGAGAGCTCTCTATAGCAGGGGTCAGCAAACTTTTTCAGCAGGTGGCTGTTCCACTGTCCCTCAGACCTTATGTGGGAGCTGGACTATATTTTTTTGGGGGGGGGGATGAACGAATTCCTATGCCCCACAAATAACCGAGAGATGCATTTTAAATCAAAGCACACATTCTACTCATGTAAAAACACGCTGATTCCCAGACCGTCCACGGACCAGATCTAGAAGGCAATTCTCCGGGTTTCTCCGTCCTCCACCAGTCCCGGACTGTGGGCCGGGGGGGGGGAGGGGTGGCATTATTAATCCAGGAAGATTGTCCTTTCAGGGCTCTACCATCGCCATCGATCCCCAGCATTGAATGTGTTGGCCTAGTGTGGGGCTCTGAGGAGAGCTTGGCTGTCTGGCTGGTGTACCTGCCACCTAGCGCACCAGCAGCCACCCTGTCAGGCCTATTGGAGGCGGTGGCTGGCTGGGCCTTGGAGTTCCCTAACCTATTGGTATTGGGGGACTTCAACATCCATGCTGATGCCACTCCCTCCTCACAGGCTCTGGACCTGGTGTCTTCCATGGCGACACTAGGGCTCTCCCAGTTTGTTTCGGGCCCCACACATCAAGCAGGCCACACGCTGGATTTGATCTTTGGCATCGGTATAGATGTGATCATGTCTCCTTCAATGAAGGTGCAATGGTCTGATCACTACGCTCTGAAAGCCAGGATTGACTTTCCACCCCCACCCTGCTTAGGTGGCGAGCCGATTTGGGCTCGCCCGCAGAGGCTGATGGACCCTGATAGATTCCGCCAAGCCTTGTGGGACCTTGCTCCCCCTGGCGACCCATTGACTGAGCTTGTTGAGGGCTGGAATATCCAGCTCCTGGCAGCCATCGATGAGATCGCACCTAAGCGCCCTCTGCGACCCCGCAGAAACCGGGCTCCCTGGTTTACCGAGGAGCTCCGGAAAAAAGCTGGACCTCAGACGGCTAGAGCGAGTATGGCGGGGTGCCCGTGACGGAGCCTTGAGAACATCTTATAGGGCTTTTATGAAAACCTACGAGATGGCAGTGAAGGCTGCTAAGAAGTCCTACTTCTTGGCCTCCATTGCCTCCGCTAGCTCTCGCCCGGCGCAATTATTTAGTATAATTAGGTCTTTAACGTCCCTTGAAGGACAGCCAAATTTAAATAACAATTTGACACACAGTTGTGAGGCATTTGCGAGCTTTTTTGCGGAGAAGGTCTTGTTGTTCCGCCATGACCTCCCTGCCAATTTTGATACAATAAAGGAACTGGAGGCCCCTCGACTGTCCTCGGGTCCAGTATTGGACCACTTCGACCGGATATCCCCAGCCGATGTAGACAGACTCCTCCGAGCTGGAAAGCCACCACCTGTCCTCTTGACCCGTGCCTGTCTTGGCTGATTAGAGCGTGTCCAGACGAGGTGCGGGTCCTCCTGGGGGATATCATCAATTTGTCCCTTGGCACGAGGACATTCCCAGGGGAACTGAAGGAGGCAGTGGTGCGCCCGCTCTTAAAGAAAACATCATTAGATCCCTGAGATCTATCCAATTACCGTCCGGTTTCGAATCTTCCGTTCCTGGGTAAGGTGATTGAGAGAGCGGTTGCTGAACAGCTTGTGGGTTTCTGGATGAAACATCAGCTCTGGATCCATTCCAGTCTGGCTTCCGCGCTGGTCATGGGACCGAGACGGCTCTGGTTGCCCTAACAGATGATCTTCGTAGACAGCTGGATCGAGGCGGGTCGGGGCTGCTGATTCTTCTAGATCTGTCAGCAGCTTTCGACATGGTCAATCACGAACTTCTGCACCACCGCCTTGCCGACGTGGAGATCCAGGGCACAGTCCTTCAATGGCTGCGCTCGTTTCTCTAAGGTCGGGGACAGAGGGTGGCGCTTGGGGGGGGGAATTGTCATCGCGCCACTCCTTGGTGTGTGGAGTACCTCAGGGTGCGATACTCTCCCTGATGCTTTTCAACATCATTATGCGCCCCTCGCCCAGCTTGTCCGGAGTTTTGGGCTGGGTTGCCATCAGTATGCCAATGACACCCAACTCTATCTGTTGATGGATGGCCATCCTGACTCGGCCCCAGACACACTGACCAGATGTTTGGAAGCTGTGGCTGAATGGTTACGTGGGAGCCGGTTGAAGCTAAATCCTTCGAAGACAGAGGTCCTGTGGCTGGGACGGGATGATATGGGATTGGGGGGGGGCAACTCCCATCTCTTGCGGGGGCGCAATTAGTGCCAGCACTGTCCGTTAAGAGTTTGGGTGTAATCTTCGACACCTCCCTTTCCATGGAGGCGCAGATTGCAGCTATAACAAAGGCGGCATTTTTTCATCTCCGCAAAGCTAAGCAGTTGGCTCCTTACCTCTCTCGCCCCGACCTAGCCACTGTGATCCACGCCACGGTCACCTCCAGACTGGATTATTGTAACTCGCTCTACGTGGGGCTGCCCTTGAGACTGACCCAGAAACTCCAGTGGGTGCAGAATGCTGCAGCGAGACTCCTTACAGGGTCTTTGCTGCGAGATCACATTCACCCGGTGTTATATCAGCTGCACTGGCTCCCGGTGGAGTACAGGATCAGGTTTAAGGTGCTGGTTTTAACCTTCAAAGCCTTATACGGCCTAGGACCCTCGTACCTACGGGACCGCCTCTCCTGGTATGCCCCACAGAGAAACTTACGGTCTTCAAATAAAAACATCTTGAAGGTCCCAGGCCACAGAAAAGTTAGGCTGGCCTCAACTAGAGCCAGGGCTTTTTCGGCTGTGGCTCCAACCTGGTGGAACACTCTGTCACAAGAGACTAGGGCCCTGCGGGACTTGACATCTTTCTGCAGGGCCTGCAAGACAGAGCTGTTCTGCCAGGCCTTTGGCCAGGGCACAGCCTGACTCCCTCCCTCGGCAATCTTCATGGAGCTCTGGCCCAGTGGTGGCCAGCGGCTTGAATTTAATTAATTTTATAATGAATGATTTTAGAGTGTTGTTTGTGCTGTACTTTTGTACTGTTTTATTGTTGTTAGCCGCCTTGAGCCCGGCTTCGGCTGGGGAGGGCAGGATATAAATAAAATTTATTATTATTATTATTAATAATTGGGCCGGATCCGGCCCCTGGGCCTTAGTTTGCCTACCCATGCTCTACAGTGGTACCTCGGGTTAAGAACTTAATTTGTTCTGGAGGTCCGTTCTTAACCTGAAACTGTTCTTAACCTGAGGCAGCACTTTAGGGCCTCCCGCTGCCACCACACCGCCACCATGCGATTTCTGTTCTCATCCTGAAGCAACGTTCTTAACCCAAGGTACTATTTCTGGGTTAGTGGAGTCTGTAACCTGAAGCGTCTGTAAGCTGAAGTGTCTGTAACCCGATGTACCACTGTATAGAGTAGAGGCACCCAGTTCACTTTCCAGTCTGTTTCTATGGCTTTCCAGAATGCAAAATCGCTGGTTTTCAATCACTTCTGAGCCTTTCGGCTAAGATCAAGTGTTTAAAAATCACTGCTTTCCATTTGCTAGTAATGCTCAGGTATACCTCTCTGTGAATTGCCATTTTGGGATTAGTAATGGGAATTGCTAGCATTATTCAGTAAAAATCCAAAGGGGGGGGGGGGAATGTGAACATGGGTCCCATGTTGGCGGTTGTGAGTCAGAGGCAGGTCTGGACACAGGATTTTCTGGGCTTTTAAAGCAGGTGATGTAAACAACATCACCTCCTACATTGTAAGCCTGTTATTAAAGGTGATCCCAGGTCTTTTGTAGTTGTTATATGCTCAGTTCCTTTAACAATAAAGAAAGGGATTGAGGCCGGTATCCTCTGCATACAAAGGGTGAACTACAGTGGTACCTCGGGTTAAGAATTTAATTTGTTCTGGAGATCCGTTCTTAACCTGAAACTGTTCTTAACCTGAAGCACCACTTTAGCTAATGGGGCCTCCCGCTGCCACCGCACTACCACCACACGATTTCTGTTCTCATCCTGAAGCAAAGTTCTTAACCCGAGATACTATTTCTGGGTTAGCGGAGTCTGTAACCTGAAGCGTCTGTAACCCGAGGTATCACTGTATTGCTAAATTAAGGCCACCAGCACCCAACACACTGAGCAGCTGGAAATGTATTTCAAATCTGGGCTGTTTTCTGCTGCCTCTAATGCAGCCTCTTGCAGCAAACTTTCCCTCCTGACTTTTAGTGTGTGCATGTTTGTGTTTTATTTAAATTATTTTAAAACACTGTTTCGTTTGTCAGCTGCCCAGGGAATATTTACTGATGAGTGGCTGTATACATTTAATAAATATATGGAATAGAAAAGAGGAGCATTAGCAAACCATCCTTTCCCCAGTGGCTTGCTAAAACCAAGTTATATTTTGCACTTCTTGTGCTTTGGCGTTCTGTTTAGTTTTTTGAAAATGGATGAGTAATATATAAATAGGAATATGAAGAACTTGGGACCAAGAATCTGGACGATTGCCTTTCTAATTAGATTTAAAAAGGTAAAGGTAAAGGTACCCTGCCCGTACGGGCCAGTCTTGACAGACTCTAGGGTTGTGCGCCCATCTCACTCTAGAGGCCGGGGGCCAGCGCTGTCCAGAGACACTTCCGGGTCATGTGGCCAGCGTGATGAAGCTGCTCTGGCGAGCTGGCACCAGCGCAGCACACGGAAACACCGTTTACCTTCCCGCTGGTAAGCGGTCCCTATTTATCTACTTGCACCCGGAGGTGCTTTCAAACTGCTAGGTTGGCAGGCGCTGGGACCGAGCAACGGGAGCTCACCCCGCCGCGGGGATTCGAACCGCCGACCTTTCGATCGGCAAGCCCTAGGCGCTGAGGTTTTACCCACAGCGCCTTACTGAGGACTAAATGCAGTTGGCCTTTTAAAAAATTGGGGGGAGAGGGAAACCTGAAGCCAAGAATTAATATGGAATCCTCAGAGCCCTTTTCGTTTTAGGGCACAATCCTATGCACACTTTTTACTGAGTAAACCCCACTGAACACAGCCGTGCTTACTCCAGAGTAAACCCATGCACAGGATTACACCATTAAAATATCAAGTAGAAATGAAGATCAGAGGCATGAAAATAGGACGCTATAATCAAGAATCTATTCCTTTGGTGGCCAAGCTTAATTGAAATTTGCAGAAGTTCAAAACTGAGCCTTCCCCTTTGTTCCCCTCAAATTTAGTCACTCAGCTTGTGGGTTCAATTAAAATTCACCAGATTTCAAAATCACGAGAGTTCAACATTCAAAGTCTGATTTGCAAATCCCACATCTACCCATTTTTTTAATTGGTGGACAGAGGAACATCAATACAAAATTGATGGGGTTCTGTTCTCAAGACATCTCTCAGGTAGTTTTTGATAGATATTGCTACACAGCGGCAGGGAACATGTGAAATATTGGCAAAGGCTAACCCTCCGCATTGTAAAGCGACTGCGGCTCAAAGGCCCTTCTCGGACGTGGTCAAACATGGACAGCTTTGTGCCAGGGATTGCAAAATGGGGGCTGTGCTGAGGTGCAGAAGAGGCTTGAAGACACCCACTGAAATATACTCAGAGTTGCAAAGTGATTTCATGCTCTTTATTCAGCTCATAGTGGTGAGGAGGAATGAATGAAAGTCCCCTCAAAGTATCTGCTTTATATACATTATTTACACAATGGGCTGTACATGATTGGCTAATTCCGGAATTCTACTGTAAGCCAATCAGGTTGTGGATTCACTTCTATCTGGAGCATGTTTGGGTGGTTCCTGCCAACCAATCATACTGCTGCATTGTTCTAGGACCAATCAGACTGCTGCATTCTGAATCCTATTGTTCTAGGACCAATCAGACTGCTGCATTTTGGATCCTATTGTTCTAGGACCAATCAGACTGCTGCAGTTTGGATCCTATTCAACTCAGTACATAACACCCACCAATGGCAAAAAGCTGCTTTGAACAAAACCCAAAACTTCTTTTTTAAAAAAAATGGTGGAGAATCCTTCATAATAATAGTAGTAGTTGTAGTAATAAAGAAAACTGTATTTATATATAACCCTGCCTTTCCCCCCTGACAGGACTCAGGCAGGTTTGCAGATAAAAATAAGAACCACTAAAAACAGGGGGGGTCATTTTTTTATATTAAACATTGATAGAATTTAAACAGCTTAGTTCCTGAATGTTTTGGCTGCCGAATGTCGCAAACCCAGAAGTGACTGTTCCAGTTTGCAAACTATTTTTGGAAGCCAAACGTCTGAGGGGGTTTTCTGTGGCTTCCAATTGGCTGCAGGAGCTTCCTGCAGCCAGATCCATAGCTAGGTGATCTTGTACCCCAGCAGAACCATCCAGGTTGCGCCCCCTACCCATGGACAAATTAGTTATTCTTTCCACCTCTCCTCCAACCTCGCCCCCTCCACTCATTCAATTCACCCTCTATTTAAAACCTTTTCTTATGAGGCAATAATCCATATTTTTATTTATGGACATATTTTAAAGCCGATTTTGTGCCCCCCACTCGCCTGCAGCCCTGGCGGGGGCCCACCTCACCACCACCTAGCTACGGCCCTGCCTGCAGCCAAACAGAAGCCACGCTTTGGTTTTCAAACATTTTGGAAGTCAAATGGACTTCCGGAACGGATTCTGTTCGACTTCCAAGGTACCACTGTACATATACTGCATATATACGTGGAATGAGCAGAACGCAACCCACGTCTGTGCATGCGCAGGTCGCGATTCGCCACTTCTGCACATATCACATGATGTCATTTTGAACGCCTGCGCATGCGCAAGCGGCGAAACCCGGAAGTAACCCTTTTTGGTACTTCTGGGTCGCTGCGGGATGCAACCTGAAAAGACGTAACCTGACCCGAACGTAACAAGAGGTATGACTGCATAAAATTACTATAGAAACAGCATGCCAGCAGCCTTTTCATTAAAAGCAGTCAGTTCCCAAATTCCTGTTGGAACAAGAAAGTCTTCACCTGCCAGTGGAAGGACAACAAGGAGGGAGCCCGTCTGGCTTCTCCAGGGAGGGAGTTCCAGGATCTGGAAGCATCCATTTCATTTCAAAAGCAAGACCAGGTGATTTGAAACTCTAGAATATGAACTTTCCACTATGTTTCACTAAGGGCCCTCAGTTTAATGTGGATTGTGAATCCCTTGTGCCTCTTTTAATTCCCCCTCATTCATGTCTGTGGCACAATGTCTGTGTCTCTGGCTACTGAGCAGAAGATTAGTGGTTCGAGCCCACCCAGGGACGGCGGAGGGCAAGATTCCTGCCTTACAGTGGGTTGGACTAGATGACCCTCGAGGGCCCTTCCAACTCTACAGTTCCGTGATCATAGAATCATGGAATCATAGAGTTGGAAGAGACCACAAGGGCCATCGAGTCCAACCCCCTGCCAAGCAGGAAACACCATCAGAGCACTCCTGACATATGGTTGTCAAGCCTCTGCTTAAAGACCTCCAAAGAAGGAGACTCCACCACACTCCTTGGCAGCAAATTCCACTGTCGAACAGCCCTTACTGTCAGGAAGTTCTTCCTAATCTTTAGGTGGAATCTTCTTTCTTGTAGTTTGGAACCATTGCTCCGTGTCCACTTATCTGGAGCAGCAGAAAACAACCTTTCTCCCTCCTCTATGTGACATCCTTTTATATATTTGAACATGGCTATCCTATGCAGCATTCGCCAGTTACTGCCATTCCACACTGCCTAACTCCTGAGATTTCCAAAGCAATCAGTCCAGCTTTCGTATTTGGATTTTCAAAGCATGAGGAATCTCCAGATTTAAGCGAGGAAAAAGTTTGGGGCAGCAGTTGTTGGAGGAGAACGCTGGCTGGACAAAGGGGAATTAAAGGAGGCAAAAGGGGTTCACCATCCACATTAAGCTGACGGGGCCTGTGTTTCCCTAAGAGAGACAGTGTGGTGTAGTGGTTAGAGTGTCGGACTGGGACCTGGGAGACCAGGGTTCAAATTCCTACCACCACCACGAAGCTCAGTGGGTAACCTTGGGTCACTCACTGCTTTATTTAAACAAACAAGCAGGCATTGAAAGCGGGGGGGGGGGAGGGACTGAGAGAAAAGGGGGTCCACATGTTTTTACTGGCTAACCATAAACCATTCTGACAGTGAGGAGGGGAAGATAGCTCTCAGGAATGTTAAGGGGGAGCTACGAAATCCAGATTAAGAGGTTTGGTAGAGTCAATTTTTGGATGACACAGTCTTCTGGGACAATACTTTTCTCCAATTTCCAGTTCCAGCTGTGCAACCAGGACTTAGGGGGCAGAAGCCCCAGGTCCCACTGAGTGTGTGCAAACACATCGGAGACATCAGAGACTATACATTTAAACCACATGCCTCCCCACCCCCCACCTCCCCAAAAACCCTGAGAACTGTAGTTTGTTCTGGGAACCGTAGTCCTCTTAGAGGTGAACTACAGTTCCCAAGGTTCTTTTAGGGGAAGCCAGGCTCCTTTAAATGAATGGCGTAGGTGCGACCCACGAAGTCCAAAGAGACCTGACTGGCCGGCTGCCCAGGACCGATGGATTCGAATCAACCCCGAATCGTGTTAACGCGCCAACCCTGCTAGAGAGGAGCCGTCCTGCACTCGTAGCTCTTTTACAACAAGACTAATACGCGTCTCTCCCTTCCAAGCTCCCACTCCTCCCGACCACCAGCTTGCAGCCCAGGGGCTGGAGTGTGTGCTGGGGGGGGGGGGGTAGGAAGACTAACCCCCCCCCCCGCCGCGCGCGCGCCTTTCTATCCTCCGCGCCCCCTGGAGTTTAATGAAGATGCAGTCCACTGCGAGCCCAGATCAATGCCGTGGGCAGCTTCACGCTGCGTTCTTCGATTTAGCGGGCTAATGACATTTCACATTTAAGAGCAAAGAACGGGGGCGAGCGGGGGAGGGAGGTCTGTTTGGCGAGAAGGGGGGCAGAAGAGCAGGGGAGCCCCCCCTCCCGATGTTTTAAAGACAAAGATCGCCTCTTGGCTCATTTGGAGAGGCCAAACAGGGGACCCAACTAAAAACGAACAGAACACTCACCCACCCCTCTTTAAGGCAAGGTTTTCTGGCCTCCTTGCCACCTCCCGACCCCACTCCGACCGACAAAGAGATCGTTTCCTTTGAGCCAACTACGCCCGGACGCCGGGACTCACCTCCCCCGGGGCCCCAGTCAAGGCTGGCTCCCTTGCTCCTGAGCTTGTGAAGAGCGCCTTGTCCACCGCCAGTCTTCTCATACTCCACCTCTCCTTTAGCCAAGGTGAGAGGCAGTGTCATTCTCCCCACCCCCCCCCAAAAAAAACAAATTTCCCATCTGCACCTCCTTCCAGCGTCCCTCTGACACATCTCGGTTTATGCCCCGGTACCTATTTGCCTCCGCCTCCCCGTGACCTGGAGGTTTTACAGTTGCAGTGAAAGAGCAAACGCTTGTTGGTTTGTGTAGTACACACACACACACACACACACACACACACACACACACACACACACACACACACACACACTTTGCATCCTCATTGAATGTAACCTGTGAACGCCCCTACACACACACCCAACACATGTGTACATCTCCTTCCATCCCCTGGGTTTATAGTAACACATCACTCCTCACTTCCAAAGAGGACTAACTTCAAAAAAAATCTAAGCTGAGCAGAGTATAACTTCAGGGAAGATAGATCAAGAAATTCTTTTTTTATTTTTTTTACAGCCTTACTGAAAAATTCAACTTGGCCGCCCTTTCCCTTATCTTTGATGTGTCCTCGTAGCTATTTTAGGAGCTTGACCCCAAACCCTGCCTGTCTCAAAGGTTTCAGTGTTGGAGTGACGTCGATGCGAGATCGTTATGGACCAGAGCAGATACCCAGCTCTGAAAAAATCTCCATTATCTATAACTCAGAGTTATCCAGCTCCAGCTGCGCCTTAGGTTGGGAGACAGGTGGGAAATGGTCATCAGAACATATCCAACACCTTTTAAATAAAAATAAAAATCATGGTCCCCATCTCTTCTTAAGAAAGCAACTGTGTGTATCTCCTCTTTGGTGAAGCCTTTGGGATGGGCACTCACGTTTATCTGACAAGGCCTCCATGATCCAGGCTGGCTGTTATTAGCACATGGGGACATAGGAAAAGAGGAAGCAGCCTTCTACTGAATCAGACCATTGGTCCATCTCAGTAATGTCTACATTGACTGGCAGCAGGTGTCCAGGATTTCAAGCAGGGAACATTCCTAGCCCTACCTGGAAAGCCAGTGGGGATTTAAACTTGGACCTTTGGCGCTACCTGAACAGCCACCTGTTGGGGACATTCTCACCTGGCGTTCCTTGCTTCCACCTGGGGGAGATTGACTTCGATCAGGGATGAGGAACCTGTGGCCCTCAAGATGATGCTGGACCACATCTCCCATCAACCTTGACCTTGGCCATGATGGCTGGGTCTGATGAGGAGTTCAAGTACTTCAACAACATCTGGAGGTCCACATTCTCCATCGCCAGCCTTAGGCCCTTGTGCATAGAATCGTAGAGTTGGAAGGGACTACAAAGGACATCTACACCAACCCCCTGCAATGCAGGAATCTTTGCTCAAACCAATGACCCAACCGTGTGTGGACTGAGCTATCACATATTTCAGGGATAGCCAGTGCGGTGTCCAGAAAGATGCCAGCCAACATGGTCAGTGGTCTGAAGTTAAGGGAGCTGTAGTCCCCCAAAATATGGAAGGTTCCACATTGGCTGTGCCTGCTGCATTTAAATCCTAGGACAGACATGGCTATGTTTGCTGTCTCATAGGCAAATAGGAATCCGTCTTGTTCTGAGTCAGACCCATTGGCCCATCTAGCCCAGAACTGTCTACACTGACTGGCAGCAGCTCTCCAGGGTTTCAGGATAAAGTCCCTCCCTATATATTGAACCTGAGACCTTCTGCATGCAAGGCAGATGCTGTACGATAGAGTTGTGGCCCTTTCTGCTCCTATCGCCAGAGGCAGGGATCGCTCCAGTGTGGACTGAAGGCCATGAGAACATAAGAGGTGATTTTAGGATCAGACCAATGGCCCATTTAGTCCAGCATTCTGTTCCATAGATGCCTGTGGAAAATCCGCAAGCAAGACCCAAGCGCAAGAGCACTCTCTCACTCCCTGGCTTCCAGCAACTGGTCTTCAGAAGCATCTCTGCCTCCCACAGTACAAGCAAGGCAGAGCCATGATGGCTGGTAGCCATTTAACCTTCTCCTCTGTGAATTTGTCCAGTCCTCTTTTAATGCCACCCATGTTGGTGGCCATTCCTGCTTGATCAGAGTCACGGGAACCTCCTTGCACCCCAGACAGAGCCTGGACTGAGTCTCTGAATTTCTAACCTTCATAAATGCCAACTCCAAGATTCAGCTCTAAGGGACAAGGGATTGGGCTAAAGCCCAGCTTGCATCATGGTGTATTCCTCCTTTCTAACATTTACTTGGGAGTAAGCTCCCTTAAATCCAGGGGCTTTGGAGTAAACAATGCAATAAATCCTCTTCCTACATCTCAAAAGGTTCTGGCCAAGGAGAAGAAAGTTATATGACTGACAACAAGGCAAAATAAATTAAAAAATTGTCCAGCATTTATTCATCCAATGTCCTTTTGGACCAGCGGCTATCTCTGACCTTACGCCCCCTTCCCCTCCAAATGTTTTGGACATCTATCTATCTATCTATCTATCTATCTATCTATCTATCTAATCTATCACATTTACACCCCACCTCCCAGGAGCTCGACAGCATACATGGTTCTCTCTCCCCCCCCCAAGTCTCATTTAACCCCCACAACAACCTTGTGAGGTAGGTTAGGCTGTTAGGTTGAATGGGAGAGGATTTGAACCCAGGGTTCCCAGGTCCTAATCTGGCCCTCTAACCACTACACCATCCTGGCTCAATTGCCAGGCTGGCTAGAACGGATGAGAATTGGGGGCTTAAACAGCTTCAGAGTAGAAGCTTATTACAGTTAAAATTATTTCAGTGCACGATTCTTACATTATTTTATGCATTTTTAAAAAAATACGTAACGCATCGTTTTCTTTCCCCTTCAAGGTGGCGTGCCTGGTCCCCCCCCCTCCATTAAATCATCACAAGAACCCTGTGAGGTAGGCTAGGCTGACAAGCAGCGACTGCCCCCCCCCTCAACATGGTCACCCAGTGAGCTTCCTGGCTGGGCCGGGATTCGAACTCTGGTCTCCCAGTCGGACACTCTGAGCAGGAGACCACGCTGGCGCTAGAACTCCCACCGTGGCTGACCATTGGATTCGCTTGCTGGGGGAGGGGGGGGGGGGAATTGGGGTCCAAAATCAGAGAAGGAGGTGAGGGGAGCTGTATATCTAGTTATATACAGGCTATATAGTTCCGAAGCCGCCGCCCCCACTTTCCTCTTTAGACCTCTCACAAAGTTTCTAGGTCGGTGGCCAGACTGGGCAGGAGAGACGGGGAGGGTGGGTGGCCGCTGGCCGCAGGGACTCCTGCTCCCTTACCTGTCTCTCCCTCTGTGAAGGCAGCCAGCCCAGGTGGGTCGAGCGACCGTTCCTCTGTTCTCCTGGACGGCAGCAGCAGCCGCCGCCGCGCCTTAAGCGCTCTCCTCTCCGCGCCCGTCGATTCTCCGCAGCTGGTTCTCCAGCGCCGCCTGGCCGCCCCCTCGTGGGCACAGGGGGCCGGCCAGCGGGAGGGAAAGACGGGTGTCTGGACCCCCCACCCCGCGCCCAAATCTAAGAGGGAATGAAAGCAAGAAGCGGGCGTCGGAGGTCCAGAGCCGATGCCGATTTGACCGACGGTCGGGTCGGTTTCTACGCCGCGCCCATCGCCGGGTCTCCCGATCTACGGAGTTAGAAGCCCTCCCACCGGCGCCGTTCCCTTCTCCGATTCAGCGGAGGCGCTTGTCCCGGGATAGCCTCGATCCTGAACACGTTGCTTCGCGAGGAAGCCTCGAGGGGACCAGCCGTCTCGGCGGGGCTTTCCTTCTGAGCAGAGACGCCTAAAGCTGGAGCCGTCCAGCCGCAATACTAAATGCTCCGTTCCCTTTATCTTCACGGAGCCCATAGGCGGCGCCGGAGAACGGGCGGGGGGGCCAAGCGCCCCCACAGCAAAGAGCTCGCTGCTCCACTCCCCCCCCCCTCCATTGCTGAACTCCTGTCATAGACAAATCCTGTTATTTTCTTTCAGGGATCTTAACACATGAGGCACAGTTCGCCTAGCTAGAAATATACTTTCCCCCTTCTTTTGCCCATCATCATCATCATCATTATTATTATTATTATTATTATTATTATTATTATTATTTACTGGTGCCGCCACTAAGTAAGCCCCGTTGAATTCAGTAGAACTTACTTCCGTGTAAACGCTCATCAGAAGAGACTGAGAAGCGGGGTGAAACTGGATCTGACTCCCCCCCCCCATAATTTTTTTGCCCCCATCTCCTCTGAAACATGCCCCCCTCCCTCGTTTAGGTCGAGGGGGGAAGCGTTGGTTTTCCAGGTTCACCTTTCCGGCTTTGCAGCCCCCTCAAAGCTCCAGCTAGAAAATAGAAATCGCTCTCCGCCCCCCCCCCGCCCCCCGTTAATTCTCGGCGCTCTGTATCCGTAGCACGATCTCAGCGCCTCTCTCGCTCTCTCGGCAAAGCAGCTGGCCAATTCAGCCGGCATACAAAAGAGCTGCCTCGAGTCCAGCGATAGTAAAGGGAGATTTTTATTTTTTGTAAGGAGGAGGGGAGGAGAAAGACAGTAATAAAATCCTGGCGTGGACAAACGGGCAAGGAAGAAGCATTTGTGGTGATCAAAGCCAACCATCTCACCAGGTGTGTATGAGATCAAGATCAAGGAACATCCGGATTTGTTTGGGGGTGGGGGTGCGTGCAGCGTAGAACTCCTACATCTGAATTATTCTTATTTATTCGTATTAAACAACATGTTATACATGAGATACGATTTGTCGTAGTGCTGTTTAAAAAATTAGATCGCCTTGGATGCCTGGGCAGAAAGGCGGTAGAGAAACGAGATGAAATGAATTCATTCATTAATTCGTTTCGTTTCTATACCGCCTTTCCGCCGAGGCATCCGAGGCCATATTTCGGAGTGGGTGGGAAGGAAGGGGGGCAAGCTAAATGGAGGAGAAATGACGAAGGTGCAAACCTCCCGCCCTCACCTCAGCCTGCAAATTCACACCAGCACCAGTACATTAAAATAAGGGGCATGTGAGGAAGCTGAACCTGGTTCCGCAAAAGGGACGGCTGGTTTCTCAGAGAGCAGGCCTGAATGACCTCGGATATCTGGAGTTTTCTATTAGCCAGCAGGCTGCAAGCTTTGGAAAGGCACAGAGAACTCCTCCGCCTGAAGAAGAGCCCTGTTTAATCCGAAAGGTGTTTTTATCTGATAGAGACCAACAAAGTAACCACGGTCTATTCGGTGCATGAAGTGAGGGGCAGCTAAGCTTCCTTGCGCCGAACGCACCCTAGACCAGACTCTGTTCACACGTGGCCACTGGTTCCAGTTCACCGCCGCCGCCTCTAGACCGTATCCCCCGCTCTCCCATATCCCTGCATTGGCTAGACGGCCCTTTGGATCCCTTGGCATTGCAATCAGAGGAAAGAAGCTAAGCGGGTTGGACTGGATGATCCTGAGGTGTCCCTCCCATATCTGCAGTTCTGTGATTCTTGAGATGCGCAGCAGCAAGCCCCGAGCCCTGGAAGCTGCTCCCTTTTCATTCTAGCTTTAACCGAATTGTCAAATGCTGCACTTTTGCCTTTTGCATCTCATCACCAACCCCAGGAGTCTTGTCTGCTTGCCAATTTACGATCCCTCCTTATGCATCTGAAGGAGTGGACTCTGGCACACGACAGCCCAGGCCGTCATAAATATCCTCCTCCAGGCGTCACGGGACTGTTCGGGTTTTTCCTGCGGCAATCAGAGCTCGGCCTTCTCTGGAAGCCGCTCCGTTTTAAAGAGGCGACTTCACACACCGGGAGTCCCCACACGGCATATGGAAATCCAAAGCCATCCCTGATTGAAGGGAGACGGGTGGGGAAAAGACGGGAGACTTTACTTCTGCGTGGCTTTCTTAAAAAAACCAATCTGATTGCCAGGCTGTAACAACCGCAGGGAGAACTAATCCATATGAAGCGAGTCTTCAACAGCATCCTCCAGCTTTTCACGCAGCTCAATCCTGGTCATGTTTATTCAGAAGTAACGTCGGGGGCCTAGATCCTAGGAGGAATCGAACTCGATGGGTTTTCATTTCTGAGTAGGATAGGATCGCACTCCATCCCTGTGCCTACTCATCAGGCAGTAAACCAGGACTGTTGACCAGGAAAAGCGTGGGGGTGTGTGTGGCTTACTTGCGAGTAAATTTTTTGCTGGTGAAACTTAGAGTCATAAAATCGTAGAGCTGAGAGGGTCATCTAATCCAATCCCCGGCAATGCCGGCATCGCAGCAAAAGTATCTCTGACAGATGGCCACCCAGGTTCTGTTTAAAAACCTTCAGCGAAGGAGAGTCCACCACCCTCAGAAAGTTCTTAATGTTTAATACGAACCTCCTTTCTTGCCACTGGAATCCTGGGCTCTGGAGAAGCAGAAAACAAGCTTGCTTCGTCTGAAAGCCTTTCAGATATTTGAAGATGGCTATCATACAAGCAATGACAAACCTAGACAGCATCTTAAAAAGCAGAGACATCATCTTGCCGACAAAGTTCCGTATAGTTAAAGCTATGGTTTTCCCAGTAGTGATGTATGCAAGTGAGAACTGGACCATAAAGAAGGCTGATCACTGAAGAATTTATGCTTTTGAATTATGGCGCTGGAGGAGACTCTTGAGAGTCCCATGGACTGCAAGAAGATCCAACCTATCCATTCTGAAGGAAATCAGCCCTGAGTGCTCACTGGAAGGACAGATCGTGAAGCTGAGGCTCCAATACTTTGGCCACATCATGAGAAGAGAAGACTCCCTGGAAAAGACCCTGATGTTGGGAAAGATGGAGGGCACAAGGAGAAAGGGACGACAGAGGACAAGATGGTTGGACAGTGTTCTCGAAGCTACCAACATGAGTTTGACCAAACTGCGGGAGGCAGTGGAAGACAGGAGTGCCTGGCGTGCTCTGGTCCATGGGGTCACTAAGAGTCGGACACGACTAAACGACTAAACAACAACAACATCATATAAGCTCTCAGCAGGCTGAACACACTCAACTCCCTCAACCGTTCCTCATAAGGCTTGGTTTCCAGATCCTTGATTATCTTGATAGAAATACCCTTCTGAAACCGGTACTCCAGGTGGGGCTTGACATATATGGGGCCACCCACACGTGTCCTTGTCACAGGTGACGGGGTGGGTGGTGGATTTCTGCAGCCATCAGCAGAAAGCCCTAGATGTCTAAGGTAGCAGCAGGACTCTGGAACGCGGGATCGGATCCTAGGTACATTTACTCCGAGGCAACTGGCACTGCGTTCACGCAGACCCCCCGGTGCAGCCAGACATCTAACTCAGCGGGGTTTCCCCCACTTCCCTTCCAAAGGATGCCTGGGGATTCGGCTGTGTGTGTGGTTTAGGACCACGGTCGTGCGCAGCCCGATCCTAACGCGCGTTTACTCGGAAGTAAGAAGCCAAAGGAGCTTCTAGCTCGTCAGAAATCCTTTAAAATCCCACACGTGGAGGAAGGAAGAGAGAAGATAGTGAACATATATGAAGCTGCCTTATACTGGCTATTGGTCTATCTAGACCCTGGATTGAACCTGGAACCTTCTGAATGCGAAGCAGGTGTTTTCCCACTGGGCTACGGTTCCTTCCCAAAAGAGGAGGCTGTGTGTTCTGAAATTAGCAGGTAACTTGTAAGTTTCAGCCTCGCTGCCTCCCTTTCTCCTCCCTTAGTCCTTTGACCTACTCTTCCGGTTAGGCAAACTTGGAACAGCGTCGTTTCCTGTCTCATGCCCCATAAACTCACGGATTTGTGGAGCGTGGTTTTTTGGTTGAGTTTTTATGGGATGTTTCTTGGCTACAGTCGCCACTTTGGGGAAGCAGCAAGGCGAGAGAGGCTGTAAAACTGTCTCAAGGCAAACGAACCTGACAGCATAATATTTTTCTTTCTCCACCTCACTGAAGGATCTCGCGTTTCTCCCAGCGCGGCTGCCTCCCCCCCCCCCCCCCCGGTGCCTAATAGGCCTTTGCAAGAAAGAAGACGAAGAGTCAACCCCAAAGAGCTTGCCCCGTTTCCTTGTCGGAAGTGTTCTCGGCGGGTCATAGAAAACCACTGATGGTTCCACCTCAGTTGTAATCCTATGGTCTTCAATAGGTCTCCTCGTTTAGGAATCGCCTTCTCTTTAATTGGAGAGCCAGAGGTCATTGATCTGGAGGGATTTGATAATCAGTTTGCTGACTGCGAGGTTTCTTTTCCTGAAACTGCAAACTTGGGAAAGAAGGCCTGGTTCACACGTACATATCCATCACTGGGCAAGAGCGTCAATTGCACGTGTGAATGGGAGCCATCACTGATAAGGCTTTCATAACAGGATTATCTGAAACGCAATGGAGTTTTCTTTTCACACACTCTGCTTCCTGCCAAGCCTCAAGTGTTGAGGAATGGAGTGACGTTTCGCACGTGTGAACACTTGCCTTTCTTCAAGAGCAGGCCCACGGCATAAGTCCCAAAACTCACAGACACATACAGAGAGACTGTGACCTGAGTACTTCCCTGCTTACCCACCCCCGCATTGTATCCGGTTTCTCTTTCTGCCCAGTCTTTCCCCTAAGACATGGGGCAAGTTCACACGTGTATGACCATCACTTGATGAATGCAACACACAACCTTATGCCCCTGTATGTGCGAAAGGCTCATTCCTGATGAACCTTTCCTCGCACCTAGAGCTTTTCAGTAGGGTCGGTTCACACGTTCGAGTGCGCTCGCCCTTGCATCGCGTGTCTGCTGCTGAACATATAGTCCGGTCACCGACCGGTTTTATCAATGAGAAGGGCCTTGGGCGAGGGGCAGAGCCTCCGCCCCGCATGCGAGAAGCTCACTCCGCAACGGCCTCTCCAGAGAGAGCTGGAAGAGACTCGTGTTTGTCCTTCCTTTCAGAGGATATTTGGGGGATGCGTCGACTTAATTGAAAATGCGCCTGTACCGGCACCAGCTCTTTCGGGTGCCTGGAATAGATGTCATTTATATACAGCGATGGCAACTCCGTTCCCCTTTTGCTTGGAAACATTGGATTCAATTTATATTAATGATCTCTTTATTCAATACTGCAAACTTTTAAATATTTCATGCGATGCAAGCGGGCAGCGAACTGCGTCGAGCGCACAGGGAGGAAGGAGGCGCTCCGCGGCCCTCGGCGTCAATGTGGTCGCGGTGGAAGGAGGGGCCCCTGTCGCTACAAGAAAGGCCAAATCGTCAGGACGCGAGGCGGGAGGATTTCGCCCCGAGGTCGTGGCCGTCTGGAGCTGCCGCACGATGGGTTTGTTTGACAGCGGGAGCCGGGGACCCAGACGGCGCCTGGGGAAGCTGCTGGCGGCGGAACCAACCCAGTCAAATGGCTCAGCTTTGGAGGAAATGATCGCCCCCTGGAAGTGAGCCCTCGAGATCTCGAAAGGCGGGGAAGGGCTACTGCGTCCCCACGTTCGCCTCCCGTCCCGTGACGGCTGCAGCCTCCAGTGTATTGTGTGGACAAGCCAACGGATCAGGGATCAGTGGTCCCATCAAGAGATACCCTTTGGAGGGGAGAGATTTGGGACCGAAATGAGCAAGACAATAACCCCCACAACTGCCTCAAAACTGACTTGCCAGGTTGAGAAGTGAGGCGAACAGCGTGGTGTAGTGGCTAGAGCGCTGGGCTAGGACTTGGGAGGTAAAGGTAAAGGGACCCCTGACCATTAGGTTCAGTCGGCCGACTCTGGGGTTGCGGTGCTCATCTCGCTTTATTGGCGAGGGAGCCAGCATACAGCTTCCGGGTCATGTGGCCAGCATGACTAAGCCGCTTCTGGCGAACCAGAGCAGCGCACAGAAACGCCGTTTACCTTCCTGCCGGAGTGGTACCTATTTATCTACTTGCACTTTGATGTGCTTTCGAACTGCCAACCTTCTGATCAGCAAGCCCTAGGCTCTGTGGTTTAACCCACAGTGCCACCCTTAGGACTTGGGAGACCAGGGTTCAAATCCCCACTTGGCCATGGAGCTTGCTGGGCCAGCTGCTGTCTCTCAGTCAAACCTACCTCACAAGGTTTTTGTGAGGATACAATGGAGAGGGAAAGAGCTATGTATGTCACCTCCATGGAGGAAACTTTGGTGGGATACATGTGTAGTAATAACAATATACCCATTGCCATCTGAAATAGTCTTGACCATCCCGCTAGATGTTTTGGACTACAACTCCCATAAGCCTCAGCCACCTGGTTAGGGCTGATGGGAGTTGTAGTCCAAAACATCAGAGCACACCTGGTTGGTGAAGGCTGGGAGATGGAGAGCTGTAAGGCTACGGAACTAGCAATCTAAAATCACATAATTTCCCCAACACTAAATTGTGGAACTAGCTCCCACAGGAGGCAGTGCTGAACACCAACTTAGATGGCTTTCAAAGAGAACTGGAGAAATTCATGGAGGACAAGGCTATCAGTGGGTACTAGCCAGGATGTGGCTATGCTCTGCTCTCCCTTCCTGGTTAGAGGCAGTAAATGGTTCTGAATATCAGTTGCTGGAAGCTGCAAGAGGGGAGATTGCTCTTGTGCGCTGGTCTTGCTTATGAGTTTCCAACATGTTTCTGGTTGGCCACTGGTGCAACCAGCAGGCTGTTCCTCCTTCATTGGAGGCTTCTATGTATTATTATTATTATTATTATTATTATTATTATTAATTAATATGCCGCCCTATACCTGGAGGTTTCAGGGTGGTTCACAGAAAAGATCAACATAAAAACCACAATACGTATAATCAAAATAAAACAACAACCCAATAGCACCCCCCCCCAAAAGAAAGAGGCACATTTTAAAAGGGCATAGGTTTCTAAGTAGAGGTTAGATGGCTATCTGTCATGGATGCTATAGCTGAGGTTCCTGTATTGCAGGGTGTCGTACTAGATGAGGCCTTCCAATTCTGCAATTCTATGATTTTTCCTAGAGTGGGAAGTTCTTATCCAGGCATAGGCAACCTTCGGCCCTCCAGATGTTTTGGTCTACAACTCCCATGATCCCAGTGGTCAGGGATTATGGGAATTGTAGTCCAAAACATCTGGAGGGCCGAGGGTTGCCTATGCCTGTTCTTACCCATTCTTCTGAGTGGGTCCATAGACTTCTGCCTCACTGACCTGCCAGCATCCTTCTTCTCATAATGGCCAATCAGATGCTTCTGGGAAGTCCACAAGGAAGGCTAGAAGGGTTATCCACTCTTGTATTCAGTGGCCCACTACTTCTGGACATAATTAGAAGCTCAGAGAGTAATAGCTGCTTATAGACCTCGCTCCTCCTCCTTGAGTTTAATAACCCTCTCCCTCTTCAAGCCAGTGGTTCTCATCACAGCCTTCAGCAGGAGAATTTTAAAGTTCAGTTGTGGTGTGGTGTGAGTCTCGAAGGAAATGCTCTTCAGGGGTGTCACGTTCACACATTCAGCTGGTTGTCACGAAGGCTGAGATACCAATGCAGCGTAGGCACGGCTGGTTGATCTCAACAAGACTCTACCTCCTGGGTCTCAAACATCAGACTTTTGCAAGCTGGTGCCTTGCAGAAGGTCTGGAGTCCAAATCACATCAGACCCAGCCAGCATGGCCAATGGTCAGGGATGATGGGAGCTGGAGGGTACCAACTTTGGGAAACCTCCTCCTCACCTACACCTGTGTCACTGTGTATCATAGGTATGGAACTTCCACATCTGGATGCTTAAGGAGACAATCCTATGTTTCTGATTTTACCAACTGGTGGTCAGTCAAAGGGGTGCTCAAGCTTACTTGAATGGTTCCTCAATCCGAAAAAGCAAACAAGTATTGTATGCTCATTGGATGTGTGTGTGAACAAGTATGATGCCTGAATGTCCAAGGGACCTTTTGGATGAGAAGGTGGTATGGAGGGTGGTACTGCCAGTCTCCAAAGAAAAATTAGGAGCTTGGATGGAACATAGGAACCTTATACCAAGTCATTATACCATTCATGTATCTTGTTCAGTATTGTCTACACTGACTGGCAGCCTCTCAAGGGTTTCAGGCAGGAGTCTTTCTCTATCTGAAAATGACATGGATTGAACCCAGGACATTCTGTACACAAAGCAGATGCTCTACCACTGAATTATAGCCCTTCCCCAAATGAATAAAGAGGGGTTTTTTGGGGGAGTGGGTGATGCTGGTGTGGTTGGTAAGCATTTCTTAGTGGCCGTGCTAGAAGCACCTGTAGAAAGGTAACCCCCATATGTCTCAAAATACAGAAGGAAGGCTGAAAGGTTATTCCCCCCTCCATGAGAATTAACAGGAGGGCGCCATGCCTACTATTTACTCCAGTGAAGTTCTTTTATAGCAAAACTTTGATGGTTCAATAGAAAGCACTTGCAACCACTATTGGAAACAGATTGATTGAGGCAGTCCTCCCCAACTTGATGCCCTCCAAATGTCTTAGACTACAACTCCCATCAGCCCTGGCTAGCACTACCAATAGTAAATGGTGATGGGATTTGGAGTCCAGCTGGAGGGCCACAGGTTCCCCATTCCTGCTGAAATGCAGGTCTACAGGTGCTGTCCAATATTTGAGTGCTGAATGACTCCTTCTTCTGAGATCTGTTGGACACTTTCTTCCACCACCAGATATTGTTGGACTTCAACTCCCAACAGCCCCAGCCAGCACAGCAGATGGTCACCAATGATGAGAGTTGTAGTCTGAAATACCTGGTGAGCACCAGCTTGGAGAAGGTTGGGTTTGGGCTTGGGGACGTGGAGGGGATGTCCTCAGGGGGCGCTGTCAGCTATACTTATTTTTGTCCTCAGCAACTTGTGCATCCCCAATGGAAACAAGCGAACTTGGATATGGGAGACCTAAATTCAGTAGAGAATCTGGGTTTCTGGACAGGTCACACACATAGCTGTGTGCACCAGTTGCAGGTGAACTTGTGAACAGGTGGCACTCCAAAAGATCTGTTCAATGTGATGTCATGTTATTCTTTGTTTATTACATTTATATACCACCTTTCTTCCATCATGGAACTCAAGGTAACATACATGGATTCCCAAGTGGAAGCCTGGATAGCTCAGTTGATAGAAAGAGCATCAGACTTTTAAATTATGGTTCAAGTCCTTATTTGGGTGGATTCTGTTTTGGGAAGATCTGTAACTCAGTGGTAGAGCTTTGCATGCAGAAGGTCCCATGTTCAGTTCCCAAAAGGGCTGGGAATGTTCCCTGCTTGAAATCCTGGAGAGCTGCTGCCAGTTAGTGCAGGCAGTCCTGAGCTAGATGGACCATGACTTGGTATCAGGCAGCTTCCTGTCCTATCTTCCTAAATGGTCTCCTGTCCAAGAAGTGTCCAGACCTCAAACCTACATAGCTTCCTCAAGGTGGCTACCCAATGCACCTTCAAACCATATCTGAAGGCAATTGGCAATAGAAATAACAACAGAAGAACATGAAGCTCCAGCTGGGTGAAGGATTCTGCCTTGGCTCACCATCACATTTCAAACTTGATTAAAATCTCAACAGTACTTACACAGGCAAAGAGCAGCCCTGAACATATAGTCTATATAGTCTTCTTTAACCTCCCAGACGTTCTTGGACTACATCTCCCATCTTCCCTACTCATCTTAGATCAGGGATGATGGTAATTGTGGTCCACCAATATTTGGGAGCCCATGATTGATGAGCACAGAGGTAGACAACATCATAGTGACTTCCATTTGAAAAGCACAGCAATACATAAAAGGGGGCAGAAGTTATGTGAAACTTCTGCCTGACCCATGATGGCTGTTTCTCACATTAATAATAATAATAATAATAATAATAATAATAATAATAATAATTTATTATTTATACCCCGCCCATCTGGCTGAGTTTCCCCAGCCACTCTGGGCGGCTTCCAATCAAGTGTTAAAAACAATACAGCATTAAATATTAAAAACTTCCCTAAACAGGGCTGCCTTCAGATGTCTTTTAAAGAGAAGATAGCTGCTTATTTCCTTCACATCTGAAGGGAGGGCATTCCACAGGGCGGGCGCCACTACCGAGAAGGCCCTCTGTCTGGTTCTCTGTAACCTCACTTCTTGCAATGAGGGAACCGCCAGAAGGCCCTTGGCACTGGACCTCAGTGTCCGGGTTGAACGATGGGGGTGGAAATGCTCCTTCAGGTATACAGGACATTCAAGCATTCACACATTGTTGGAGTCACAGAGATACGAAATCAAATTCACTCAGTCTTTTTCAAATTGCTCCCACCTCTGGTATAAAATCAGGAATTCAGTAATATACAGAGGTGCTATGAGATCACAGAACAATGATTGTAGAGGGCTGTCCAAATCAGTCCTAGAGTTGATTCACATGTGCATGTCCATCACTGACTGCATCTCCACCCCATGACTTTATACGTGAGTGAGCTGTCATAAAACAAGCACTACATCCAGACTTTCATATGCCCCCAGATCGCTTTAAATTCAATCCTCTCCAGTGAAGTTAGTTCACACATTGAACTGTCAGCCATCAAGTGTATCCAGCTCCTAAATCATGAGAGATCTAGTGATGTAACATGCACCTGTGGACTAAATCACGGCTGCCTCCCTCAAATATTTAAGCTTTGCGTCGTTATTCTTGTGGAAGGATTCAAGTTTAGACATTAAATGAACCCTTCATTCAGGGAAAGCTATCAGGATAAATTAAATCATTTTCTGCCCTTCATTGTTGCTGTATCCAAGGCCTTGCTGTGAAAAGACTGTGTGCTCACCTTGTCCAATAGCAGAGCCGGCTCTGAAATGTGTGGCAGCATAACTGTGGTCCACAGTGACCCCAGAGCTAAGAATGGAAAGGCTTCCTAGTGCAACTGGCACACTGTTGTGAAACTGACTGGCATTGGGGAAGGCAGGCTGTGGCCTTGAAAGTAGTCTCCAGAAAAGCAGGTGACAAGAATACAGGAGCAAACAGTCAGAAGACAGATCCAGCTAGGCAGATCTGGGGTCCCCCATCTTTTAAAGAACTAGGAGTACCTGGAGAAGCAGAAGGAGACTTTAGTACCTCTGCTAGACTCGCTGCCAGAGGCTCACCCCTCTCCCTTCTTGCCCTTCGGGAACAGGGTGAGATGTTGCTAAAAGGTATTCTGATTTCTGAGAGATCAGTAACCTGCCATTCAGACTTCTCATGCCAGCTTTCCCCTCTCTTTCTTTATCTGGTTCATGTAAACAAGATGATCCCTGAAGGAAGGCGCACTTCATGCAGTTACACAAAGAGGAACAGTTGTTACGTTATGGACCCAAAGTCCATATTCGGGTGATACCTTTCTTAGGCCAAGCATAATGTCCTATAATAGTAGGCCAGCTTTCAAGTTCCTCAGAACTCTTCCTCATGCCACTAGATGTTTTTTTTAAAAATAAATGAGTGAGGGGTGGGGTGAATAAGGCTGTTGGTATTAGCTAAACCATCCAGGTTTGCAATAGCCATTGCTCTCTTCCTCTGTCTTAAAAAAAGTAGTCTGCTGAAGAGTGCTGTGGAACTCAGAAGCTTGCACACTATTGTGTAACATTTTGCTTGGCCGCAGTATGGATTCATATGGACTTTTGACTCCTGTGGAGCATAACAGTCATGACAGCGTGGAAAAAAATATCTATTTTGTATTAGGATCATAGGAAGCTGCCTTATCCTTGAGGTCAGATCTTTGGCCTGTCTAGCTCAGTATTGTGGCTCTCTGGCTTTCAAGCAAGAGTCTCTCCCAGCCTAGGGCATGGGGCATTCTGCATGCCAAGCAGATGCTCTACCTCCAAGCTATGGTGCTGCTTCTGAAAATAAAAATTCCAGTCCTCATGGCTCTGGATACAGGGCTGAATTCCGTGGGAAGCTTCCATGCATCGGGTCAAGCCAACATTGTCTACACTGACTGGCAGCGTCTCTCCAGTGACTCAGACAGGGGTTTCTCCCGGCCCTACCGGAGGATTGAAACTGGAGTCTTCTGCATGCGGCCCTTCCCTCGCCCCCCCCTTTCCTCCTTCATTTTTGTCTTCACCCACATTTAAAGCTTCTAGGGCAGAAACAAACACACAAAAAGGGGAGGCAATCGATTCACGTTTTCTCTCCCGCATCTATATTGGGGGTGGGGGGAATGGGGCCAGGCTAGAGGGAGAGGCAGAGGCTTGCAACAGACTCACTCGCCCGCTGGAAGCCGCTTCCCCAAACTCTCCATTGCCCTCTTGGTCTCTCGCTCCAGCAGGAAGGAGGAACGGGACCCAAACCAGTCCTGGCTGTACTGTCAGTGGCTCCTAGTCTTGGGCAAAGGAGACGGGCTGCGAGCTGGGACTCAGCTGACGGAGGACCGAACCTGCCTCGCTCTATCCGGACACTGGACCCACCAGAAGGATCGGTTTAGCAGGATCGCTTGCACTGTACGTACAACACACACCCTATAAAGGCAGGGTTGGAGATGGTGATTTACAGAATGGTTATATATAGGGTGTTTTTGGAACGAGGGAGGGGGCGATCAAAGCACTTGAGCCAGCCAGAAAAGATAAGGCCACCCTGATCTGAGGCTTGACTCCGCATCGCTCTCCCTACGGGGTGAATGAAAACCCTTTCCTTTCTACGGAAGGCAGAGGGAAGCGGGTGGACCCTAAATCTGCACAGCGCAGCCCGTGAGAATCACGTCTACTCATCTGCGCATAACCTCATCCAGGTCGAATTTCTGGAGCATCGTAGAATGGGATAGAATGATGGGAGCCGTGTGTGTGTGTGTGTGTGTGTGTGTGCTCTCACTACCACTGAGGCCATTTCTCAGCTGAGTCACGAATTGCAATCCATAGGCACATGGGAACCTGCTTTGTCAGTATAAAGACCATCGGCCCATCTAGTTCAGCACTGCCCACTCGGACTGGCAGCAGCATTCCAGAGTTTCAGACAGGGAGCCTCTCCCTGCCTTCTCTACACATGCTGGGATTGAACCCGGGAGTTTCTGAAGACCAGGAAAGCACAACTTCTGAGAGGGGCAGTCTGTGTTAGAGAAGGACTCGACAGGATAGTTCAGGCCTCTTTGTTTGGCGAGGAGCCTGCATAACCTTTACTCAGCCGAGGCACCGATTGCCCCACCAGCTGGGAGCGGCTCCCCAGGGGCTCAGGCGAGGTCCTCTCCGAGAACTACCTGGAGATAGGCTCGAACCTGGAACTTTCTGCATGCCAAGCAGACGCTCTATCGCCGAGCTACCTCCATTTCCTGAATTCAACGGAAGCCTTTGCAGAACCCATTGGCTCTGCACTCTTTGGAGGATGACGGAATCACTAAGTTCTATGGGATGCAATCTGTGGCACAGCTGAACACATACGAAGCTGTCCATCTGTGCAACTGGCGGCCCGCTGCTGCGCGTGCCTTGCGAGTCCAGGGCGAGTCAACCAGACAGACTCGTAGCCACGGTGTAATAAGCTGCTCTCTCTCTCTCTCTCTCTCTCTCTCTCTCTCTCTCTCCCATATGTTCTGGGGCGCGAGGGAAAGAGGGCAGCGTTTCCCTCCCTCTCCATTTCCCGTTTCTGCCAGCCTTTTGCAGCCCAGCTGGGGGGTGGGCTTGGGTAGGCCGCCCTGTTGGCTCGACTTCATTCAAATGCAATCAAGGATCTTTGGCAAAAGCTCCGCTGGATGTCGAACAATAGCCGCCTTGATTGGCAAGTTCCTCTGTGTTTATCATTAATTCTGTGGAACTCTACGGCAACATCTGTCATTTTAATTAAAGCTGCAATACAGACACCGGCTAAGCATCGTACGCCAATGTATAGATATCATATATATGTATTTGGGCAACAACCGAGAACCCACCACACGCAAGACATTTAGAGGGAGACATAAAACGCACCCGGGAGCCACCAGACCCAATCGGGTGCTGACCAGCTGCCCGTGTCTCAACTTTGGACCGTCCATCACCAAGAACCCCTCTCTCCTTCGGCACGATTTCACCGCCCCCAGCAGAATCGATTAGGGGAAAGGGGTAACTTTGCCAAGGACGAGAGAGGATTTTAAAATATCTGTCTGTGCTTTTTCTTCTTCTTTTTTAAAACAGGCTATAACTCTCCTCTGGCCTCGTTTCAATCAGCTCTGCATATTGCTGGCTTGATGTACGCAGGAGAGGATGTGAAGCCCGTCTCTGGACTGGAAAGAGAGCGGCAGAAGGAGGTCTGTGCGCGCGTTTCTTAGCTAGCGGGGCCATTAGGGCCGGACTTTGGGGCAGATGTCCAGGCCTCCATTCAGCAGACTGGGGAGGGAGGGGGAGGCGGTGCTCATGCGCAGCAGGGCCGGCTCTTGCCACATTTTTAAGCAAGGGAAGAAGTTAGACTTGGAAGCATTTAAAGCGGATGATGGGGGTGAACAAGGCCGTGATCCAGAGTGTAACACGACCTACAGCACAGGGGAATTTAATCAAGACGAGGTGTGTGTCGGGTCGACTGCAAAAAGGAAGCCCATATTTATTTATTTATTTATTTATTTAAATAAATTAAATTTATTTATTTATTTTGTTTTGGGGTTTTTTTTATAAAGGGCGCGTGAGGAGTGTTGTATGGGAACACCTTGAGCTCACAGCAAGTTGCCAAGGTGAGTGGAATGAGCAGTCCTCTGAGCGGCCAGGAAAGCAGCGATCCTGGGACACAAGCCCGATTCTTGAGCCGCTTCATCCATTCATTCATTCATGGGGAATGAAGTGGCTTGAGAAAGGTTGAAGCTTAAACGGATTGTGGATCGAGGCTGACTGGCTATCTGCGGATGGCGGTTGGAGCTGGGTGGAAATGAATGAATATAGGTCAGTCGTTAATTTCCACACCGAGTGTACTTCTCCATCCTTTGGTAGCTTTTTCTAGTGGCTTTAACCCCCCCGTATTCGACCCAACTCGGTTCAGTCACCTGGCTTACTCGGCAAGGAGCGCGATTCACACTTACGTGCTCAGAGACACACAGACCTGGAGTTACTACATTCCTAAGCAAGATCAGCTTGGAACCTAAACATTCCTGGAGGACAGAGCTCTCAGAGAGAAAGGAAACGTTTGCGTTCAAAGTCTGCGGGCGGAGTGGGGCGGAGAGACAGAGAGAACGGGGGGGGGGGGTCTGTCCATGCCCTCCTATGAGCTTTCCAGAAGTGTCTGGCTATCCATTGTCGGTGACACAACATTGGGGTGGGGGCTTGTTTTTCGTGTTGGATCAGGTTCCGGAGCACAGCCATAGGTGAAGTTAAAGCCTGATGCTAATCAAGGAAAGTCCATTAAAGAATTTTTTTAAAAAATCTAAAGCAAAATACATTGTTACTACTACTATTATCACCATTATCCTTTTCCTCCATTTATACCCTGCCTTTCTCCAGTCCTGAAACTCAAGACGACGTGCATGTGGTCTCCTGGCTCCCCCTCATCCAGACACTGCCCAGAACGAGAGCGGCTTAGCTTCAAGGAAGGAGATGGCCTCGTGAGCCTTCAGACCCGGGAAATCTAGCCGATAGGACTCGAGAGCTAAGCTCTGGGAGTGCCTCATTCTCTTGGTCTCTCTCTCTCTCCCTCCACTTTGACAATCAGGGTCATTAATCATTTTCGACAAGTTCTACAGCCACCAGTAAACAGCTTTATCCAAGGCGCAAGTTAACCTGTCAGGGAGATTTCAAGCGACGGTTCGGAGCCAGTCGCCCGGGCAAAGAAACACACATACTTGCGGGGGCCTCCTTCGCCCTAGGAACATTTCCTCTTCTTCTTTCTTTAACCACCAGTACCCTCCCGACTTTCTAGGACAGACGCCCGTGCGCAACAACCTCAGGAACCCCCTCCCCACCGACCAACCGAGGACGTCTCATCCACCCAGCAATTTTTTGATTCCGGACTGAAACCTGGGTCGAACTGTTACGTCCGACAGTCCCGATGCCTTTGAGTTATAGACGAAACCGGCAGTGGTGCCTCGATCTAGCCGGTTCCTTCCCCTTTCCAGAAACACCGGGATTGCAAGGTTAGCTGGGGGGGGGGGGCAGGACGGTTGGTCGTCCCCCGTCCCCCCGTCCCCCCCGCAACAGTTGCATTAACTTCCCAATAAGTGACGAGGCTACTTGAGGACTTAGAATGGGGGAACCGGACGCCAAGAGAAGAAGGGTGGGCATCGAAAGGAGGAACGAGAAAGGAGAAAAGTGAAATATTTGTACTGTGGGGATTAAAGTGAACTACCTTTAAGAGAAATTGGGAGAGCGGTCGAGAACGGCGGAGTCTTTTATTCGCATCGGGGAGCTGTCCGCTCCCCGCTGGTGCTGAAACAGGCCCACTTCGCGAAGAGTCTCTGCGCGCTTGGGTGCCAGCACCTACAGAGCAGCTCCTCCCTCCCTCTCTCCTGGTTCCCTCCGGGGGGTGGGTTGGGGAGGAGTGGGGAGCCTTGGTTAAGCTCCCAGCTCGCCCCAGCTGCACCCAGAGCCGCCCTGCACCCCAATGTCCCAACCAGCCCACGGCGCGGCGCAGAAAAGTTTTGGGCGACCCGCAGGGAGTCAGGCGCCACCTTCCCAGCTTGTGTGTCCAAGGAGGCAAGTTTGGACCCAGAAGGAGAGGAGAGGTTGCGGGGGACCCCGAACCCTTTATTCCACCCCCAGCACATGGAGCCTCTAGGAAAGGTTCGGGCTGGGAGTGGGGGAGCTGCACAGAAAGGCTTAGCACTGGAAACATCTGTCACGGGATGATTGGGGGGGGGGAGAGAATCCAGGGCAAGGAACAGAAGTGGCTGGAGGCTGAAGATGGTGTGTGTGCTGTTTGTGCGTGTTTCAATCTGCAAATGAATGCCTAGAGTAGGTGGGTTTGGGCGGCGTGCGCCCCTCAGGCTCAGCTGATGCAGGAGGCTCACGATCTGGCAGAGAGGAGAGCCACGGGGGACCCAGCCTGCACCCCCCTCCTCTCTGCTTAAGGCAATACTACTCATAATCCTAGCGGTTGACATCTCCCGTTCAGCTATTGCGGCGCCGGTGGAGGTTGGGAGGGGGGGGGAGAGAAAGACGAGCTATATATATATCTATATATACACACACACACCTTCCGAGCTGAAGCCGGAGCTTCGCCCCCCGCCAGGCTTACCTACCTGCCTCCGGCATGGAAGGAAGAAGGAAAGGAGCGGCTCCCCAGCCCCGACGCCCTCTTGAAACACGACTGGGAGGACCCGATGGGCGGCCAGCCTCGCTCGCTCGCTCGCTCGCTCTCCGGTGCTGCGCCTCCGCCTCTTTGCTCGCTCGCTCGCTCTCTTGCGCGCTCCCTCTCTCTCTCAGCTCCCCTCCCCAAGCGTCCTCTCCCGGCAGGCAGGCTCTCTCTGCCCCCCCCCTCCTCAGACAAATCCTTTGGCGGCCTGAAAGAGAGAGAGAGAAGGAGCGAGAGCCGCAGCTTCTCCCTTCGGCCGCCCTCACTGCGTCAAGGAGCCGGCGGAGAGCTCGCCACCATCCCGGTCGGAGGCGAAGCGAAGGAGCCCGACCAGTCTGTGGATCCCGGAGCGCCGCCTCGCCTTGAAGGATTCCCGGGAGACGCTGAGGGTGGGGCGGGGGGAGATCAGAGCTGGAGGGGGAGCAGTCAGCCTTTCTCTCTTCCCTCCTCCTCTCAGTTCTTCTTCTTTCTCTCTTTTTTTGCTGTTGGAGAGGCCCCAAGGGGGAGGGGACGCCCGCCGCTTACGGAGAGAGTCAGGCAGAGGGAAGAGCGAGCGAGAGATTCCGTCTGGTTGCAAGCCCGATCAAAGGTTTAATGTAGGAGTCCACCGACTGGGAAGGAGGTGGGGAGGAGGGAGGGGCTGAAGAGAGACTCGTGTGTGTGTGTGTGTGTGTGTGTGTGTGTGTGTGTGTGTGAATGGATAGATGGGTGGAAGGGGAGGGGAGGAAGAAGAGGGTGTGTGCAGCTCCTTCGCCGGGGAGATCCAATGGAAGTTAAAGCCTTCGAAGCGTCTCCGAGCTGATTGTTTGGCGAGGAGAACCGAGCCGTCAACGGGAGGCGGCAGCGGAGCCAGCGAGCAAATCGCCTTCCACGGGGAAACCCCCCTCCCCCAATCCGCGACCCCCCCCGTCCTTCCTTCCTTCCTTCCTTCCTTCCTTCCTTCCTTCCTTCCTTCCTTCCCCTATTTTGTATCAGTCACTCCAACAAAAACCCCTGCAAACTTGGATTATTATATTTTTTAAAAAATTCTTCAGCCAGGCCTTCGATCTCTCTCCAGCTGAATATTGAGGATGTGGGGGAGGAATAGGGAAAAGGAAACAATAGACTGAGGGAGGCAGTGCACGCGCGCGCACTCACACACGCGCTTTTAAATCGCTTACTTCCTGGGAAAATTTCTTGAAGGAAACTTTACGCACATCTCTTTCCATTCATTCAAGTTGGAAGGGGAGCCGGCAGATACAGTGCTGGTCTTTAACAGGGAATAATGCACCCACCCACCCACCCACCCCGCGTACGAAAACATAGCACCTTTGTATCCATCACTCTGCCTACAGCCCCGCACCCCAAAAAACCTACGCTGCTTTCTCTGTGCCAAAGGTAAAAGCCCACAGCCCCCTAGAGGCCTCTTTAGCGAGTCGGCCGTCGGTCCCTATTAAAGAACCATCTTTAGCTATTTGTATGCAAATATCTTCCGGTAGCATTTCACTTCTTATATTTGTGTGCTTGTGTGTGAGAGAGAGAGAGGGGGGGGAGGGAGGGGGGAAGAGGGAGATGCTCAGCAAGAGTGTTACAGAAGTTGAACCACTTCTTGATTCTGAGGGCAAGGATGGGGACCCCTTGTGGTCCTCCAAACGTTCTTAGAGTGCCATCGTCATCCCTGACCACTGGTCATGCTGCCTGGGAGTTCAGTAATACCTAGAGGTGGGTGTTATAGGTTTCCCCATCCGTGGTTTAGACTGAGGGTTCTGATCCCGCCTGTCCGGGCTCCTACTCAGCCCAGCCGCCCTTAGTAAGCTCGCAAAATCAAAGGAGTGGTTGTTTAAGTAACACGCTAAGGAAACGCTCTGATTCATCGCTAGGAGCTTCTGCGGACGATGGTTTGCAGGAAGCGGGCAGAGGAGCCGATAGTTCTCGATGGGGGGAGGGGGGCCGACAGGAGCAGCTGAGGGGCAGTGGAAGAAGCTGACTGCAAGTTATCAAGGTGAGGGCGCGAGATAAAGTTAACTACAATTCTCTGAGCACCACGGAGCAAGCACTGGCTATGCCCCTGTATTCTGGCCTGGGTGAGTCAATCGTTTGAATAATACATAGACAAATATAATCGATAGTCTTGCGTAAGCTACATTATTCAATCTGTATATCTTCCCGTCTCTTGTCTTCCATGGGACTACAGTTTATGAGCCGCCGAAGGCAAAGCACTGGGGCACACGGACCTATCCAACTGCATGGGAAGTGACCCCACCCTCTCCTTCAGTTCTCCTGATAAGCCACTCCTTCCGGTATCTTAAGAACACCAGAAGAGACCCAAGGCCAGACAACAAGTTCAGCATCCTGTTTCCCACAGGGCAGGACTAGATGCCTTGATGCCCTCAGCTGGTATTCAGAAATAAACAGCTAAGAATATAAGAAATGAGATCAGCCTGAGAGTCTAGCACCTCACTTCTCTCAATGGCCAACTAGGTTCTCCAGGAAGCCCACAGGTAGGACGTGGAGGGAGTAGCCCTCACCCAAGTGGTACAACCCTCACTCCGTGATGTCCATCCTTTGAACTGGGAGGTTCAATTTAGCTGTCAGGGCTGTCATAGGCATTGTGTTGACAGACATTCTCTCTCCTGCCCTCCTACATTCCTCTTTCTCCATGAATGCCTCTAACTCCCCGACCTTGAAGCCATCTTGTGGCAGTGGGTTCCACAGATTATCTGTGCCTTTGGAGAAGCCAGTCAGTTTCACTGAGAATAAATGTGATGCCCACCTTTCCTTTCTCTAAACTACCCTCACCCCCGCCCATTTATTCATCTATTGGCTTTTTCCTCAAAGACAATATGCGCTGACCTCTTGGCCATTCTCCTTGCCCTTTCCCCCTCCCTTTATCAGACCCCTGCACCACTGCAGCTGCTTGAGCCTGAGCATAATGAAGTTTATTTGAGCACAGGGCAAAAGGGTCATAGCTCAGTGGAAGAGCATGTTCTTTGCATGTAAAGGTTTAATGCCTGGCATGTCTAGGTAGGGATAAGAGGCACACTACCTGAATTCCTAGAGAGAAGCTGCTGCTAGTCGTAGGAACATGGGAAATACTTTGTAGTGAGTCAGATCACTGGTTCATCCAGCTCAGTATTGTTTACTCAATGATGGGTAGAGGCTCTCCAGAATTCTCTTCCACCCGTACCTGAACATGCCAGGGAATGAACCTGGGACCTTCTGCATACAAAGCATGTGGAATGTAATCCACTGAGAGCAGTCAAGTTCAACATTCCTTGTTTTCCTAGAGTGGACATGCAGGGGAATGTTTGGTCCAGCCAGTCGAAACTTCCTGTTCCTCCTGGCCTGCAGCATCCTTCCTTGCATGTGACTAGTGGGTGGGCGTGTAAAAGGACAAGCCATGCAGCCACTCTCTTTCTTTTCAATCTTCCTTTCGTCCTGTAAACTTCTCAGACTGCTAGCTGCAGTCACTAGGTCAGCCCACACATGGGACAAACCTGTTTGTATATGCTTGTAACTTTAAGCCTTAAAAGCCTTTAAGCCTTTCTTTTTATTGCTGATGAATAGGACTGTGGTGTATTTATTCTTTTAGCAGGGATTCAAGGGGTCTTACCAGGAAAATATTGGAACACATTTCAATCTGGACAAGCCAGATTGAATTGCGTATTGCCTTAAGGAACTCACACGAGTTTGCAACTAGTTTTCTGCTGTGTGTGAGAAGGGGAATGTAAACTCTGCTAAGTAAAGGCACTTGCTAGTGCAAGTTAGGAAGGACATTAATAAACAATATATCCTTTCCTGCCACCCTGAACATTCCCACAAAGCAGATGTTTTGCCTCTGAGCTACAGGCCTTCTGGTCATGGATTTGTCTGAGATCAGGTGTTCCCTAGAAGTTACCGTATTTTTCGCCCTATGGGACGCACCGTCCCATAAGGCGAACCTAGTTTTTTGGGGGGGAAATAAAGAGGGGAATTATTTTTTTTCCCCAGGTGCGGGGCTGGGGCGGGGGAAGCCCGAGCTTCCCCCGACCCCAGCCCCCAGAACAGGCAACTCTCCGCAAGCCGCGGGAGCCCAGCGCCAGGCTCCCGCGCCTTGCGGAGAGCTGCGCAAAGCCTGGGCACACTGAGCTCAGTGCGTGCAGGCTTCAGCGTGCAGACAACTCTCCGCAAGCCGCGGGAGCGCAGTGCCGGGCTCCCGCGCCTTACGGAGAGCTGCGCCAAGCCTGGAGAGTGAGAGGGGTCAGTGCGCACCGACCCCTCTCACTCTCCAGGCTTCAGCGAAAGCCTGCATTCACCACATAGGATGCACACACATTTCCCCTTCATTTTTGGAGGGGGAAAAGTGCGTCCTATAGGGCGAAAAATACAGTATTTTCTGCAAATAATACTGTAGTCAGGGTCAACACTTTTTAAAGAAGCTATTTGTAGCCTGGCAGAGGAGCTCAAGAGAGCAGATTCTTGAGTGAGGTTGCAGGGAGGGAGGAAGCAAGCGGGGGTGTTGGTGGTGGGGGGCTCAGTGATTTCCCCAAAGGTGCTTCTCCCCAGCCCTGTTTAGGAGGGAGTAAATTTTTAATGCTGTTTGCAGTGTTTTGGATGTTAAATTTAAGAACTCCAATTTTTACACCACGAGGGGAGAGGTTGAAATAGAGCAGGATAAATAGGCGGACTTTTTGAAGGGTGTATTATTATCTCTCCCACCCACCCCATTCACTTACAATCCTTCCTTCCCAGAGGTCCGCTTCAACAAGTTCAGTAAGCTCATTACAACACAGGTGGTGGAAGAAGGTTTCCAACAGATGGTCGTGTGTTTTCAGCAGAATGAGTATTTCAGAACTCAAATCCTGGACAGCTCCTTTAAAGGTAAAGGTAAAGGTACCCCTGCCGGTACGGGCCAGTCTTGACAGACTCTGGGGTTGTGCGCCCATCTCACTTAAGAGGCCAGGGGCCAGCGCTGTCCGGAGACACTTCCGGGTCACGTGGCCAGCGTGACATCGCTGCTCTGGCCAGAGCCAGAGCCAGAGCCAGAGCCGCACACGGAAACGCCGTTTACCTTCCCGCTGGTAAGCGGTCCCTATTTATCTACTTGCACCCGGAGGTGCTTTCGAACTGCTAGGTTGGCAGGCGCTGGGACCGAGCAGCGGGAGCGCACCCCCGCCGCAGGGATTCGAACCGCCAACCTTTCGATCGGCAAACCCTAGGCGCTGAGGCTTTAACCCACAGCGCCACCTGCATCCCAGAGGTCCGCTTCAACAAGTTCAGTAAGCTCATTACAACACAGGTGGTGGAAGAAGGTTTCCAACAGATGGTCGTGTGTTTTCAGCAGAATGAGTATTTCAGAACTCAAATCCTGGACAGCTCCTTTAGACCCGTGCTTTTATTTGTTTGTTTGTACTTGCATCCCACCTTTTACTCCAAAGTGTTCAAGGTTGGGCACATTGTTCTTCCCTACCTTCCTCATTTAATCCTCTCAACAACCCTGTGAGGTAGGTTAGGCCAAGAGGCAGTGACTGGCTTTCAAGGTTACCCAGTGAGAGCTCCATGGCCAAGTGGGAATTTGAACCCTGGTTCCATAGGTCCTGGTCAAACCCTCTTGTGCTGGTCCCCTGGGTTACCCGAGAGGCGAGGTCCAAGGTGCAATGTGGAGGCAGTCCGTAGTAGCAGGGAGCCAGGGCGGGTCAGGAGCTCAGGCAGGAAAGCAGGACAGGGTTCAGGCAGGAACTAGCAGCCAACAATGTTGCTCCCGCAACTTGGGACTGGGGCTGGCCGGCTTTTATCTGCCCCGAGGCATTGGGCAGCCTCGATCCTCTGGTGACTCACCTCTCCTGGCCTGGAGGCAAGCACTCCTCCTGCGGGAACTTAGTTCCCTCCGCCTCTCTGCCCTGAGCCTCTGCAGCTCAGGAGAGGCTGGAGGGTTACCAGACCCAGAGGCAACCTCAGCTTCCCCTGACGGGGCTGAGAGTGGAGCACCTGCAGGCAATGGGTCCTCCATCACCTCAGGAGCCAGAGCAGGCTCAGCTGATCCTCAGCTGAGGATCCAGCACAGGTGAGGACCCTTCAGGCTCAGGCCCCAGCCCCGGCTCAGCTGGTTCTGGAGGTGGGGGAATCCTGTGCAGGCTGGGATCCCTCAGGTTCAGCATCCAAGTCGAATCCCAGGCCATCACACCTCTAATCATGACACCACATTGTCTCTGCATTCCACTTTAGCAGGAATGGAGAACTTCTCCAGATGTTTCTGGGCTCCAACTCCCTTCAGCCTTGACCATTCATGCTGGCTGATAGGAGCTGAAGTTCAGGTAACACCTGGAGAGTCACAGATTACCCCATTCTTATCTTAGAATTATTTTAGGTAGCAGAGTTTGGAAATATGTCTGGCAGAGATATCGAAGGTCAACTGCCAGTAAGAGTTTACTGGGAGTGGGGAATTTGTGGCTCTCTGGATGCTGTTGGACTCCACATCCCATCAGCTCCATGTAGTATGGCCAATGGCCAGAGATGGAGTCTAAGAGCATCTGCAAAGCCACAGGTCCCTCAACCCCTGGAGTCCAGATGGACCAATGGGCTGGCTCTGCACAAAGCAACTTCAAAGATCCCTTGGGCAGCTTTTTGACACATTCAAGTATACGAATCTAAAGTATTTTTTTACTCCATGCTTCAGCCAAAGCACTTCTCTGAGAGCGGCTTATCACATTTGATAAGAGGATGGCCCTTGCCTTCAGATTTATAATCTAAAAGTCAGAACAGGGGAGGGAGATTTTGTGCTGGTTTTGCCCACCTGCCTTGCCGCACCCTCCAGCCCTCTAGGAGCCTTCAGAAGGGAGCTGTTTCCAGATCAAGAACTGTGACTTTGTCATTTGGTTTCCCCTCAGCTGCCCCACCTCCAGCCCGTGGAAACTTCAGAAGGGAGTTGCTGCCATGGGCTTTATTTGTATGGGTATTTTAATGAGTGATGGGTGTGTGGAGTGTGTGTGTGTGAATTCAACAGTGCTAAGTTTACTTTTTGGTTGCTGTTTTGTTAGTGCAGTTAATATTGTTTTATAGGTTATGAATTCTGTAGTACTTCGTTAATTCTGTAATATGACTTCTGTTGTAATTGTGATGTTTAGCTTATTTTTGTCGTTGTTTTATGAATAGATTTTTACGGATTGCAATTGTTTTACCGGCAGTTTGTCACTCTTTAATTCGGCTTGTTACTTGTTCTATATCTGTGATGTTCTATTATATATTATTGCCATTAATTTTTTTGTAAGCCGCTTTGCAAGTCATTTGAATATAAAGCAGGTTAGAAGTAAAATAAATCAAACATAGCAGGAAAAGGGACAGAGAGAGAGGAAGCTTTTTAAAAAAACAAAACAGCAGTAAACCTGGGCACCAGTTCTTAATTACAAAGTTGTTGTACATATTCTTCCTGGAAAGGAACATTGAAGCATGCTCCCTGTGGCTTCTACATTCATTCTTTGGCTGATGGACCGGGTTAGGTTGGTTTCATGTGAAGTATTCGTTTGAAAACCAGACCATTCGATGGCCCTGGCTTTGGGGGAGCCAGAGTAGAGGGCCTTAAAGCAGAAGGAGATTTTGCTTCCAAGGGTTGTTTTGCTATTAGACAAGAGTTTCATGCAATAAAGAAAAATAGGTGGGTGGTTTCTGCGCGCCTCTGAATCAGCAGATTGCATCCCAATAGAAAAGAGCATGAACTCGCATTCATTCAGATGCCGGCATTTATTTCTGAAAGGTAAATCTGCATTGATAAGGTCGGATCGGAATATCCGGCCCAGAAATTTCCCTGTTCTGTATTCTCACTGCTGTGAAGTGACAAAAGGAATCTCTGTCACTCAGCGGTGGATATAAAGCTGGGATTAGCCGAGAGAGAATTCCCATGAATAATTGCCCCCCACCCATTTCCCCGATCGCACATATTTTCATTTGGGCTTATTTGTATGGGTTGAGATACAGCAGCAAACACGACTACAGAGAACTCGGAGCCAGGATAAAAAGTGTAGCGCTTAATGGGCATTTGAATTTAAGAATAAAAGGTTTCTTTCCTCTCCATTACTCTTATCATTTTAGGAAAGTAATGATCTGGCATTCTCATGTATATTTTGGAGGCGACTCCAGGAGGCATCGAAATAAATCTTCAGAAATGCATTCAGAGCAGTTATGTGTTTTAGAGCATTAATCTCAGTCCTAAAATAAGAGGGACTCAGAATAGTCACTGGGATGTAAACAACGGCTGAGATGCTCCTGGGGTTATGTATCCCCCAGTAAACTGGACATACGCAACCCGCCAAAAAAAGACAGCAGGGAAAGGAAGGAAAATAAAACAGAAGAACATCTATTCCAGCATTCTGTCCTCACAGTGGCCAACCAGACGCCTCTATTGAGAAACTAGCGAGCAGGATTCAAGCACAAGAGCCCACTCCCCTCCTGCAGTTTCCAACAACTGGTCTTCAGAATAATAATAATAATAATAATAATAATAATAATAATAATAATAATAAAATTTTATTTATATCCCACCCTCCCCAGCTCAGAGCAGCTAACAGTAAAAGTAACACAGTTTACATAAAATCACAATCAATTAATTGAAATACATTCTAAAATCAATTCATTCTGAAATCAGTTCAGAATCAAATTAATGGCAACCATTGGGCTAGAGTTCTATGAGGATTACAGAAGGAGGGGTTCAGGCTGTGCCTTGGCCAAAGGTGGAATAACTCTGTCTTGCAGGCCCTGCAGAAAGATGTCAAGTCCTGCAGGGCCCTAGTCTCTTGTGACAGAGCGTTCCACCAGATCGGGGCCACAGCCAAAAAAGCCCTGGCTCTGGTTGAAGCCAGCCAACCTCTCTGTGGCCTGGGACCTCCAAAGATGTTTTTGTTTGAAGACCGTAAGGTCCTCCGTGGGATATACCAGAAGAGGCAGTCCCGTAGGTACGAGGGTCCTAGGCCGTATAGGGCTTTAAAGGTTAAAACCAGCACCTTAAACCTGATCCTGTACTCCATCAGGAGCCAGTGCAGCTGGTATAACACCGGGTGAATGTGATCCCACAACGAGGACCCCGTAAGAAGTCTCGCTGTGGCATTCTGCACCCGCTGGAGTTTCTGGGTCAGTCTCAAGGGCAGCCCCACATAGAGCGAGTTACAACAATCCAGTCTGGAGGTGACCGTCGCATGGATCACAGTGGCTAGGTCAGGGCGAGAGAGGTAAGGAGCCAACTGCTTAGCTTGGCGGAGATGGAAAAATGCCGCCTTTGTTATAGCTCCAATCTGCGCCTCCATGGAAAGGGAGGTGTCGAAGATTACACCAAACTCTTAACGGACGGTGCTGGCACTAATTGCGCCCCCGCAAGAGATGGGAGTTGCCCCCCCAATCCCATATCATCCTGACCCAGCCAAAGGACCTCTGTCTTTGAAGGATTTAACTTCAACCGGCTCCCACAGCATTTCTGTCTCCACCTGTGGAGGCAGGGAATAGCCATCATGGCCAACAAGAACTGAGATACATCATGAGAGCAAGCGCAGTGCTGGTGCATCGCCAAGTGACAGCTGGCAACCCAGATTTTTTACTTATTTACCTTAATAACACAGGCCTTGGAAGAGCATTTCCGCACGGCCCAAGCGAGAACTTGCCATACAGTGATTGGCAGGCAGGGGAGATGCTGCATATAGGTCAGTTGGACGCAGTGGGCAGCGGGCAGCATCACAGAGTCCTGGCTGGGCATGTGGCAAAGGCCAGTGGTGAAAAGAAGGGATTAAGTCAGTGGTAGAGAAGGGGGCCTGTTGACTTTGTCCATGGAGTTTTCTTGGCAGGGATACTGGACTGGCTTGCCGGTTCCTCCTCCAGGTGGATCACGTTTGGTCCAAACTCTCCACTATGACCTGTTCATCTTGGGTGCCCTGCTCGGCATAGTTCATAGCTTCTCTGAGTTATTCAAGCCCCTTCACCACAGCAAGGCAGTGATCCATGAAGGGCATCATCCTAAGACAGCATCTTAAAAAGTAGAGACATCACCTTGCCAACAAAGGTCCGTAGAGTAAAAGCTCTGGTTTTCCCAGTAGTGATGTATGGAAGTGAGAGCTGGACCATAAAGAAGGCTGATTGCCGAAGAATTGATGCTTTTAAATTCTGGTGCTGGAGGAGACTCTTGAGAGTCCCATGGACTGCAAGAAGATCAAACCTCTCCATTCTGAAGGAAATCAGCCCTGAGTGCTCACTGTGAGGACAGATCCTGAAGCTGAGACTCCAAGACTTTGGCCACCTCATGAGAAGAGAAGACTCCCTGGAAAAGACCCTGATGCTGGGAAAGATGGAGGCCAGAAAGAGAAGGGGACGGCAGAGGACGAGATGGTTGGACAGTGTTCTCGAAGCTACCAGCATGAGTTTGACCAAACTGCAGGAGGCGGTGGAAGACAGGAGTGCCTGGCGTGCTCTGGTCCATGGGGTCATGAAGAGTTGGACACGACTAAACGACTAAACAACAAGAGAAGGGGGCAGGTTGCAAAGAGAGCGCAGGAAGAGGCAGGAGGCCCCAACCAGATCCAGGGATCCAGTAGCCCCTTGAGCAAGGGGGAAGAAGCAACCGGCTCAAGCAGAGCACAACTCAAGTCTTATATCCCAAGAGCAGGTCTTGGCGGCTGTTGGAGCACTGGCATCCTTAATAACATAAGCGGAGCCTGCAGGATCAGGCCAATGGCACAGCATCCTATTCTCACAGTGGCCATTTATTTAGAATCATAGAGTTGGAAGGGACCGCAAGCATCATCTAGTCCAACCCTTCCATGCAGGTATCTCAGCTAAAGCATCCATGGCAGTACAACCCCTGTTTGAAAATCTCAAATAGAGTGTAAAACCTCCTGAGAGAGTCTGTTTCACTGTCAAACACGATATGATATGATACGATACGATAATCTTTATTGTCATTGTCCCATAGAGAACAATGAAATTGGGAGGAAAAATCTACATAAGACATTCAAAACCAACGAGCCTGCTATCCCAGCTATCCCAACCTGGTTAGCCCCCTAAAAACTCTGATACCCCATTTTAAAAATACAATACACTCCCATAGAGACTCCTTAAAGGTAAAGGTAAAGGTACCCCTGCCCGTACGGGCCAGTCTTTACAGACTCTGCGGTTGTGCGCCCATCTCACTTAAGAGGCCAGGGGCCAGTGCTGTCCGGAGACACTTCCGGGTCACGTGGCCAGCGTGACATCGCTGCTCTGGCGAGCCAGAGCCGCACACGGAAACGCCGTTTACCTTCCCGCTGGTAAGCGGTCCCTATTTATCTACTTGCACCCGGAGGTGCTTTCGAACTGCTAGGTTGGCAGGCGCTGGGACCGAGCAGCGGGAGCGCACCCCGCCGCAGGGATTCGAACCGCCGACCTTTCGATCGGCAAGTCCTAGGCGCTGAGGCTTTAACCCACAGCGCCACCTGCGTCCCCTGCCTTACACTGCATCCCCTGCCTTACTCCTTACACCGCGTTTAAAACCAAAATCACATTTGTGTTTTTTTTTTAAAAAAATATTTATTAAGGTTTAACAATTACAAATAAAAGAAAAACAGACAATAATAAGAAGGGAAAAAGAAAAAAAATTACAATACTTCAAAACTATAAAGAAGATACAATACTAAAAAGAAAAAAGAAAAGCAATACAACTAAACAATAACAATAACATTTAAAAAACACTAACATCCAATATTTTCATATCCTTATCCTTCATTTACTTATTTCCTTGACTTCCTCACACCTCCCTTTTTGTATTCTAATTCATAATTGTTTCAGCAAGTCCTTTCCCTCTTTCTCAGATTTTGTTCCACAAATTTATCTTCACACGATTTAGCCTTGAATTTTTCACTTTAACCCATTAACAATCCAATTTAACTTAATTCTTTACAACCTTTCTGCTAAGACCATGTAAATTCACTCCAGCATCTTTCTAACATTCATTAATTTTACAATATTTTTAAAAATATACTTTAATTTTTTTCCAATCTTCTTCCATTGACTCTTCTCCCTGGTCTCGGATTCTACCGGTCATTTCCGCCAGTTCCATGTAGTCCATCAGTTTCATCTTAAAACCAAAATCACATTTGGATAGAAACTGTTTCTCAAGCGGCTAGTCCTAGTCTTTATAACTCTGTACCTTCTTCCAGAAGGCAGAACCTCTTACTGTCAGAACAGCGGCGTAGCGTGGGTTGTCAGCACCCGGGGCAAGGCAAGTAATTTGAGCCCCCTAACCCAGGGCAAGGCAAGTAATTTGCGCCCCTAACCTGCTGCTGCTGCCAGCTTCTTCTTGCTGCTGCCTGGGCTGGGGTATTTACAGTAAGGTAGCCACGGCGGCGGCGGCGGGTCCGTGTCAGGTGATCTGAGGCGAGTTGCCACTGGCGCTGCCGCCCAAACGACGCCGCTTGCCCGGAGGAGGAGGAGGGCAGAGAGGCGAGGAAAATGCAACATGGCCCAGCAGCTCCAGCAGCAGCGGCGGGGCTGTGAGGAGGGGCTGCCTGGCGCGCCCTCCGCGGCCCTGACGTACAGGGACCGCGGCGAGCGCTGAGAGCCGCTGCCTGCCAGACGCCTTCAGCCCAGACATGTGCACAGCTTGTCGGTTTCGTGAGACATGGGGCTCTGCTACAGCCTGCGCCCGAGGCTCTTCGGCGACTCCGGAGGTGGCGAGCACGCCCCCCCCCCCAGATGTTGCGCCCGGTGCGACCGGCCCCCCCCTGCACCCCCCACGCTATGCCACTGTGTCAGAAAGTTCTTCCTGAAGTTTAGTCGGAATCTCCTTTCCTGTAACTTGAAGGCATTGGTTTGAGTCTTATCCTCCAGAGCAGGAGAAGCTTGTTCCCTCTTCTGTATGACAGCCCTTGAGATATTTGAAGATGACGATCATATCTCGTCTCAGTCTCCTCTTTTCCAGGCTAAACATACCCAGCTCCTTCAACCGTTCCTCATCAGGCTTGGCTTCCAAATTTATTTGCTTATTATTTGTTACTCTGATATCCCACCTTTTTCTCCAAGGAGCTCAAGGTGGCATAACATGGTTCTCCCCATCCTCCTTTCACCCTCACTACAACCCTGTGAGGTAGGTTAAGCTGAGAGACAGTGAGTGTTCCAAGGTGAGCTTCATCATGGCCCAGTGGGGATTTGAACCCTGGTCTCTCAGCTCCTAGCCCAGCACTCTAACCATTGGCTCCTCCGTATCCAGAGGGCAAGCAGAGAAGGCTGTTCCAGAGCAGTGGTGGATCTTGAGGTCTCAAATTTCAGTGGTGCCCAGTGTGACACCAAAATTCAGCCCCACTTCACCTCTCACGATCCATTCTGAGTCATTGTTGCAGCGCCCCCTGCAGCACCCCCAAGGCTTTGCGCCCAATGCCCTAAATCCACCTCTATCCAGAGTCAACATGACTGGGACAAATGCATTCAAGCAGACCCTGTTCCTCTGAATTTGTAGTAGTAATAGAAGTAGTAAAGATAAAGGGACCCACAACGCCACCCGCGTCCCCAAGAGAGGGAATAGCACCCTTTAAAAAAAAGCTCTGCCATTCCCCCTTTTTTCCTCTTCGTTCCTTTTCTCTAAATTCAAAAGACACCCCCCCCCAGCGCACGAGCCTATCCATTCAGGTGCCTATGCATTGCCCAAAACGCCCAAGCACGTCCTCATCCTGGGGAACCAAATAGCTGTTGCCCACCCCACCCCCCCGGGCTGAACCAACAAGGGGGGCAGCCCCTCTGTCTCCCCTCTCTCCTGATTACATCTAAATTGCATCTCTTGGCCTTCCTGCAGAAGTAGCTGGGGGCCTGACAGACGCACTGACACCTTCCCTGCTGCGCTCCCAGATAATTGGGTGAGGCAGCAAATGTTTTATTAACTGATTTCTCCCTCTTTCGCCTTGTTAGGCCTTTCTCTGAACCTGCTGTGTCAACAGTGGCTTTTCTTGAGCTGTAGAGAAGACCTGTCAGTCTGACGAATCCCGACCGTCACCCTGCATCCCCCCCCCCCCCGACATCTTCTTAGCCGGTCTCTAATGGGGAGGCATCTTCCAAGCAATCGCTTTGTCTTTTTTATTCCTTCCTCTCTTTAATGCAGTTAGCAGCATCTGTTTTGGATTTGACTAAATATAGGTCTAAAAGGCCACTCCGGAGCCCAGGCTCCTTTTCAGATGAATGCGTTGTGAAAGGCGGGCGGAGAAACACTTGTTTATTTTGCAGCCCTGTCTCGGATTTGTAAAGATGTTCTTCCCCGCGATAGACACTGCTCTTCTGGTGTGTTTGGGGAAAGGGGAAGAAAGACGTCTTCGTAGATACCTCTGTAGGCGCGCGGGATGCTGTTTGCGGTTTCTAAAGAAGGAAAAAGTATCTGAAATGCAAAGAGGGGGTGTGGTACCCGGCTCCCTAGACTCCCATTGAGCATTATGTTCATATTTTTTTAAAAAAATATCACTTTTATTGATTTTCCAATAAAAACAGCCAATCAAGATATCCGAACCATAATCCAATTTGAAATAATAAACTGTCAGGGACTCAGCGGGAGCGCAGGGAGGAGAGGAGATGGAGAGCGAGGGGGAGCAATCCGAGGGCAGCGTAGGAGAGGATGACAGCAGCCCAATAGATTCCGTGAGCCTCTCCAGCGAATCGGAAGATTCACAGAAGGGGGCGCCGATGGGCAGGGCAAGGGGCGACCCAAGGGGGACACCCCAGAAGCAAGGGGCCAGCGGGGACTCCCAGAGCAGCAGTTGGAAATCAGGACCAGCTTCCCCACCAGAGCGTAGTGGGGGGGAGGAGTCCCAGGTATCAGAGCCCACATATTCACCACCAGCGAGAGAAGATGAGTCAGGGGTGGCCACGCCTCCATCGGAGAGCGAGGGAACGGTCAAGAGGAAAGTTGCAGGCTGGGCGCGCGCGCCAAGTTCAAATGTACAGGCGAGCGGCACAGAAGGTAGCCCGGATAGGGAACCAGGTCCTAAAGCCCACCGGAAGGAGGGGGAAGAATCATCAGGGTCAGCGTCAGAGGAGTCCAGAAAGGATGAAACCCTAGCGGGCAGGAGGGCCCAGAGGAGAAAGGAACTTAGGAAGAGGTGGAGCAAAGCGAGAGTCTTAAACTGGTGTGGAAGGGGCGGAGACTCAGACGGGACTTCGCCGGTCTAGGGTTGAGACGTAGAGCTGCGCGCTGCGGCTTTAAAATGGAAACTGAACCTCAATAAAGACTTTTGTACATAACTACAGCCTAGCGTTGGTCCTCTGTGAGCTGGGACCTAGAGGCAGCTCTGACATAAACTAAAATAAAGAAAACAACCAAATTGTAGTTCAAATTGTAATTATTAATTTTTCCGGGCTACCCATAGTCTGGACCTCTGAATCATATCTCCAAATCTTCATTCGTTGTTTTCATATTTTCCGCCTTCTGATCCTAACACTTTAAAGTTCTCCATCCCTGGCTATGCGATTCTCAGTCATGTCCAAAATGATATATCCTTTCATCCATCGAATACAGCTTTATTTGTAAATATATATTTTTTCAACTGTCTATTTAGCAGCACAGCTTTTCCTGACTTCCTGACTTCATTCCAATCTTCCAATCCGGACTGTCGTGCAAGTTTATCCTTTGAAGTTTAACGACGCAGCAACTCCCAAGTTGTTAAACCACTCCAATCCGGGCTGTTGTCCAAACCTTTCTTTTGAGATTTAATGACACAGTACCTTCCACATTGTTGAGTTGTTACTTAGATTGTTGGGCAGACTTTTTGCAATATTAGCATTATGTTCATAATTAACCATCCACCCACTGCAAACCACTGCAAACCAATATACTCTCCAGCAAAATCCTAAAGCCTTCCTCCTCCTCCTCCTCCTCCTCCTCCTCCTCCTCCTCCTCTTCTTCTTCTTCTTCTTCTTCTTCTTCTTCTTCTTCTTCTTCTTCTTCTTCTTCTGCCAGTTGTACATTGGTTGTCTAATGCCTTGTGACTTGAACGTTTTGACTTCTGAACGCCGCAAACCCGGACGTGAATGTTCCAGTTTGCGGAAGTTTTTTGGAAACCGAACATCCGACGCGGTTTCCGCGGCTTCTGATTGAGTGCAGGAAACTCCTGAGGCCAGTCAGAAGCTGCGCCTTGGTTTTCAAATGTTTTCGGAAGTCAAACAGACTTCCAGAATGGATTGTGTTCCAGAACCAAGGTACAACTGTATTATGATTGTTACTGGGTGGTGCTGTGGGTTAAACCACAGAGCCTAGGACTTACCGATCAGAAGGTTGGCGGTTCGAATCCCTGTGACGGGGTGAGCTCCCATTGCTCGGTCCCTGCTCCTGCCAACCTAACAACTCAAAAGCACATCAAAGTGCAAGTAGATAAATAGGTACCACTCCGGCGGGAAGGTAAACGCCGTTTCCGTGTCCTGCTCTGGTTTGCCAGAAGCGGCTTAGTCATGCTAGCCACATGACCCAGAAGCTCCCTTGGCCAATAAAGCGAGATGAGTGCCGCAACCCCAGAGTCGGCCACACCTGGACCTAATGGTCAGGGGTCCCTTTCCCTTTATTCCCTCTCTCAGAGGTTCTGGTGAGGCTCGTTTGACAACCAACCAGAAACCGAGCCTTTACAGTCATACCTCATGTTACGTCCGCTTCATGTTACGTTCTTTCAGGATACATCCCAGAAAGGGTTACTTCTGGGTTTCGCCACTCGTGCATACGCAGATGCGCAAACTGACGTCAGGCGCATGCGCAGAAACAGCAAATTGTAACCCGCGCGTGCGCAGATGCAGGTTGCGTTCTTTTCATGTTGCGAACGGGCCTCCAGAATGGAACCCATTCGCAACCAGAGATACCACTGTAGTGCCTTAGGCTCTGTCCTGTGGAACTCTCTGCCAATAGAGATTCAGTGGGCGCAGGGGCGGAGCTAGCTGCTCAGGCACCCAGAGTGGGGGGGGGCAGGGTGAGCCGCCCACGGGGGCACCGCGGCAAGCTGCCCACGGAGTCCGCCTGGCAGACCTAAGCTCCACACTGCCATTTTAGGCAGCACAGAAGAAGAAGAAGAAGAAGAGTTTGGATTTGATATCCCGCCTTTCACTCCCTTTAAGGAGTCTCAAAGCGGCTAACATTCTCCTTCCCCTTCCTCCCCCACAACAAACACTCTGTGAGGTGAGTGGGGCTGAGAGACTTCAGAGAAGTGTGACTGGCCCAAGGTCACCCAGCAGCTGCATGTGGAGGAGCGGAGACTCGAACCCGGTTCTCCAGATTACGAGACTACCGCTCTTAACCACTACACCACACTGGCTCCACATCACCCCCAGGAGAGATGCATGGCTCAGGCGCGCTGCAGGCCAGGCCCCACAGTAAGTGCCCCCCCCCGCAGTGTGCCATTTTGTCACCCCCTTCATGGATGACACCCGGGGTAGACCGCACCCCCTGCACGCCCCTTCCTACGCCCCTGAGTGGGCGCCTTCTCTGCCAATTTATAGACGTCTGGTGAGAACTGTTCTACTCCACCAAGCCTGTGTAGGCAGTTAAGAGTACATCCTACCACAATGGTCAACTGGTGCCTGTTTTGAACTTTTAAAACTATTTTCATTGTATGGTTTATGTTTTTATTGCTGTAAACTGCTTTGATATGTTTTTTATGACACAACTGCATACACATATTTTAAAGAAACAAACAAACAAATAAAATACATTTCCAGAGTTCCTCATGAAGAGGGATTAATCGTTAACCCACTCCAGGAAATGTAGCTTAGGGAAGGGAAGTCTCCTCACAACTCTTAGCAACTTCAACAAACTGCGGCTGCAAATATTCTTTTGAGGAAGCCCCAATTGTTGAATCCTGGGAGCTGTAGTTTGCTAAGGGTTCTGAGAGTTGTTAGAATACCCTTATTCCCCCCTGCTCAAGCTATAGTTCCCAGAGTGGTTTAATAGCCCGCCCCTCTTCATAGGGTACTCTGGGAATTGTTTTAATTCTATCACTTTAATTTTTTTAATGATAATTTTTTTTCAACATTTTTTTGTGATTCTTATTTTTATCTATAAGCCGTCTTGAGTCCTGTCAGGGAAAAAGGTGGGGTATAAATAAATAAATAAATAACTGTTAGGTGGATTTAGATGAGGAGGAGAGAATATTCTGTTTATTAATTATCTTTTTTTCTTTCTCTCATTTGTGTGAGAATGCAAATACCTATTTCAGTAGAGTAATAATACAATCTGTGTGCAGGTTGTCTCTAGAAACTTTTAGGAGAAGCTTACATAACCTTCTAGAACAATTATTATATCCAAGGAAGCTTAGGTAGAGTTGGATTACTTCTCTCGCTTCTATGTTTCCTTCTTGAGAAAGAAATTGCTCTCAGATTGTTTAAGTATACAAGAAGATAAACAATTTACTCTCATTAAAAGTATTGCCAGGGTTCAACAATTACAAGGATGAAATTCAGGCAGGCAATAATCCTTAAAAGTTACAAAAGTCCATTGTCCAGTTCAAAATTTACTAGGATCCCATCTCATTGCAGGTAAGAAGAAGAGTGTGCAGTGAGACACAAGATCTACCCACCCGGGAAGAATGGCAGATGAAGGTGATGGACTACATGGAACTGGCGGAAATGACTGGCAGAATCCGAGACCAGGGAGAAGAGTCGGTAGAAGAAGACTGGAAGAAATTTAAAGTCTATCTACAGAAACATTGTAAAATTAAGGAATGTTAGAAGGATGCTGGAATGAAGCTATGTGGCTTTAGCAGTAATGTTATAAAGAATTAAGTAAAAATGGATTGTTAACAGGTCAGAATGTAAAGTTACAATATATTAGGATAAATTAGTAAGATAAAAACAAAGAAGGAAAGGATTTGCTGAAACAACTAATGAACTAGAATACAAAAAAGGGAGGTGTGAGGAGGTCAAAGAAACAAGCAAATGATAGATAAGATATGGAAAGATGGATTTGTTTTTAATTGTTTTTAATTTTTTCTGTATTTTGTATTTTCTGTTTTTCTTTTTCTTTCTTTTTTATTCTTGTAACTTTTTGAAACACCAATAAATATTATATTAAAAAGAAGAAGAAGAAGAAGAGTGTGCAGTGATGGGAAGAAAGAGGTAGCCGTTGTCTTTTCCACACCACAAAGTTCGGGAATATGATATCATAGCATCCCCTCTATACAGGTTCTGAGACTCTATGGTTCCACTGCTCCTGTTTGTGGCTGTCTAGCAATCAAGCATTTGTGATTTGGCTGCAGATCCTCTCATAATAATAATAATAATAATAATAATTGTATCTCTAGGGAGGAATGGGAGCCTCCTAACAACTCCCAGCACCCTTAACAAATTGCAGCTCCCACGAATCTCCAGGGCAAACCCTGACTGTTTAAAGCACAGCCATAATGGATTACAGTGGCACCTCTAGTTACGAAATTAATTCGTTCCGGAGGTCCGTTTTTAACCTGAAACTGTTCTTAACTAGAGGCGTGCTATCGCTAATGGCGCCTCTTGCTGTCGCTGCACTGCCGGTGCACAATTTCCGTTTTCATCCTGGGACAAAGTTCTCAGCTTGAGGCAACTTTTCCAGATTACTGGAGTTTGCAACCTGAAGCATTTGTAATCTGAGGCATTTGTAACTTGAGGTACTGTAGCACCCTGCTTGTGGTTAACGCTTAGCTGGAATGAAATATTCAACGCAGCAATAGAGAAATTAAAATAGTAATTTATTTGTCAGACAAATAAATATGAGGCACAGTGGTATTTGGTTACCAAGCTCTGGCCTGGCCTCTTGCCATTCTGGCCAGCACTTATATTTCCTTAATCCAGCCCCCTTGCTCCTCCTGTGGCTGCCTCTGTCCAATCAGCCTGGTTGAAATTCCTATTGGCTGTTTGCTAGAACCAATCACAAAAGATACACCCATTTCCTCTTGCCTTTTATGGAAATCAAAAAGCTATATATTCTTCTATCTATAAATGACAAATAAGTAGTAATATATCTTACATGTGTCTCAACAAGGAATCTTAATTACCAGCTCACCTCTTGCCCTCCTTGCCCTATTGCCTTCCAAAACAGATGATTAATCTTGAATTTTTATCTTAAACATATGTCAAGGATTTTGAGTTCACATCAACATTGAGAGATCTCCTTCATTTGAAGGTTTCTAAACAAAAGGCCTGACAACCATATATCAGGAGTGCTCGATGGCGTCTCCTGTCTGGCAAGGGGGGGGCTGGTGGCTGATGGCCCCTGTGATCTCTTCCAACTATATGAAATAAGAATCTAGCATTTCTTAAATCCTTTGCATAATTATATTTAAACTAATATATTTAATACATAAATAACCTTTTAAAAGGAAAAGAAATCTTAAAAGGATCTTAGTTTAAGAAAAAAACAGCTTTAGAAAAGACTTCCCAAAAATGTTCTGTTTCTGCCAGCCAGACCAGTTGCTTTTTCACTGCTCTTGACCTTCTTAACCTTAGGAAGAAGATATGGCTCATTTTACTATTTATCCACCCTTAATTTGTAGGGTCAGTGTAACCTTGGCTGTCAGCCTGTAATTCCCTTTTTACGACTTTGAGAATTGTTTTCTACTATAAATCAGGGGGCCCCTTTGTCTAGGAGAAAAACATTCTGCCAAGGTTCTTAGGCAGCTGGTCTTCTGCCTGGCATAAAACATTTATGAATTTGAACTCATTTTTAAAATACAAGCCCTGATTAAACATATAAGCTTTAATAAAAATGCAGGCTTATGATTAGATGCCTCAGTACCTCTGTAAATGTATTATTAATATTATTATTAAATTTTATTTATACCCCACCCTCCCCAGCCAAGATATAAAGCAATTGATTGAAATACAACTTAAAAACAAGATTAAAATACAACATTAAAATGCAGCCTCATTTCAGCAGAAACTCAAAAACTTTTTGGGGGATGAAAATGTCAAGTCTTCACCAAGGCTAACTATCCAGACTGGTCCTACATGGGCCAGGAAAAAAGCCAGGGAAGTCCCCAAATAGGAGTTCCATTACAGAAGGAGAAAGGGAAAAGGAAAGAGGGGGAGGGGATCAAACTGGCTTCAAGCCAAAGGCCAGGAGGAACAACTCTGTCTTACAGGCCCTGCGGAAAGAAATCAGATCCTGCAGGGCCCTGGTCTCATGAGACAGAGCATTCCACCAGGCCGGAGCCAGTGTTGAAAAGGCCCTGGCTCTGGTTGAGGCTAATCTAACTTCCTTAGGGCCCAGGACCTCTAGGGTGTTGCTATATATGGACCTTAAGGTCCTCTGTGGGAAATACCAGGAGAGGTGGTCCCGTAGGTACGAAGGTCCTAGGGCTTTAATGGTCAAAACCAGCACCTTAAATCTGACCCGTACTCCACTGGGAGCCAGTGCAGCTGGAAAAGCACTGGGTGAATATGTTCCCATGTCAGAGACCCCATGAGGAGCCTCGCTGCAGCATTCTGCACCCGCTGGAGTTTCTGGGACAGCTTCAAGGGCAGCCCCGCGTAGAGCGCATTACAGCAGTCAAGCCTGGAGGTGACCATCGCATGGATCACTGTGGCCAGGTCGGGGAGGGAAAGGTAAGGGTCCAACTGCTTGATGCGGCGAAGGTATGGTGTGAATGTGACATAAAACTACATAGACCACTGGTCAGTGGATCGACAGGGCAAACACCAATGCAACGTTACACTGCGCAACCCTCCCCCAATTATTTCTAGCAAAAGCCACACATGTTAAACCAGCCTCTGATTCCTAGTCAACAAGGCGTCTTTTTCTTCTTACGCCAGGAATGTGTTCAAACAGCGCATCTTTGAGATGGAAATAACGAGGCCCTGGAGCCTCCTTTCCTTTCCCCACGCAAGCCAGCAGAACAGATCTATATTGTTTCCTTCACATCTAGAAGAAAATATTTGCTTATAAAGCAGCGTGTGTGTATACAGACTGGCGCTCCTTTTTATGGAAGCGCTCCAGCCCTCTCCGCTAATGTGAGCGCCTGTAGAGTCCCGTCAGCATCCTCGCTACAAGCTACACTCAGCAAAGGGATTCTTCTCAAGGTCTCAGAAAGGTGGGTGAGAGACTTGTTTATCCTCTGGTGCTCATAAGCCAGTGTCAATAATGTCCCTTAAAAGACAAGATGGGAAACTGAACCCACCAGCAGCGTTTGCTCATGAAAAAATCATGGGGAGCGACCTCAGGTCACGTCAAAACAAAGTGAGGCCCACTGACACCGGATCGGCTGGGTTCATTAATAAGTAAAGGAGGAAAGCGTCAATAATTCAATTCATAAACAGCATATTCTTTTATGCCATGGTGCTGGCGGGAGCCCAGACCCTGTGCGGAAGTTGTCAGGGCCAGGGGGACCGTAGCATAAAGTTCAGGGACTTGTCAGAACAGCCCCACCTCCAAGGGGGACCTCTGCCTAGCCACGCCCCCAAAGACAGACCATAGCCCAGGGGGTGGGAAACATTGTTAACCTGTGGAACGCCCTCCTACAGGAGGGCAGTGATGGTCACTGACTTGGACGGCTTTGAAAGAGATTTAGGCAAATTCAGATATACAGTGGACCCTCTAGTTACGTACCGCTCTGGATATGTAACTTTTGGGTTATGAATGTGGCACCCGTGTATACTTTCGGGTTTCTCCACGCGTGCATGCGCAGAAGTGCTCTGCGCACCATGTGTGCAGAAGAGGCGCCTCTGCCTATGGACATTTCGGGTTGCAGACAGACCCCCGGAACGAATTTAATTCATATCCGGAGGGTCCACTGTATACATTTCACTGATTTTACAATCCTTTTGACATTTTGAAACTTGACATCCTTCCCCCTCTTTTTGCAGTTCCTTAAATTTGTTTTCAATATCTTCTGCATATCCAAATTCATTTAACTTACTCATTTATTTATCCTTCTTTAAATATATACTCTTATATAACTGCAGGTTATTACAATAACCCTGCCAGTGTTTTTATCTGTTTACAATTTATCTGTAAATATTCAAGAAACCATTTCCATTCTTTTGTAAAAATAATAATTGTTACCTTGATTTCTTATTTTTCCGGTAAAGTTTGCCATTTCTGCATATTCCACAAGTTTTTTCTATCCATTCTTCCTTTGCTGGGACTTCTTCTTCTTTCCATTTTTGGGCAAGTAACATTCTTGCTGCTGTAATCGTATACATGAATAAGTTTCTATACAATTTAGGTAGTTCTGTCCCTATAATTCCCAAGAGAAAGGCTTCTGGGTTTTTTTGCAAACATTATTTTGAACATCTTTTTCATTTAATTGTATAACATTTCTCAGTAAGCCTTAACCTTACTGCAATGATAAAAGGAAACTTCTTCCTCTTTACATTTCCAACACTTATTTGATTTAGAGTTAGACATTTTGTCAGTTTACTCGGTGTTAGATACCATCAATATATCATTTTCATATAATTTTCTCCTAAACCATAGCATGCTGTAACTTTTATATCCATATTTCATAATTGTTCCCATGTTTCCATGTCTATATTATGACCAATATTCATCTTTATCACTCCACCTTTGACAGGTGGGCAAGGGAAAGCACCTGTCAATCACTTGACATCACAATGACATATCCAGCCTCTGCTTGGGATATTTTTCTCATTCTCTGATTTCCTCTGCGCTAATCAGTCCCAAACAGCAAAGCGTAGACCTATTTAAATTAAAGCACCAAACTTACTCAGGCTCATTCATCTCAGTGGGTCTTACTCAGAGCAAAACCTACTCGACCTATCACCTCCAAATTTTAAACAAGATAATTTTAAATACATCGAAAGCATACTTAAAACAATGTAAAAATGTTTCAAAGCAATCACATATCTTTACACAGTGCTTTTTTCTGGGGGAGATGTAGGGGTACGCATACCCCTAAACATTTTGTGAATCTAACGGGAGAAGAAACTAAAATTTTTTCATTAAAAAAATTGTTTCTTCTCTAGCACGGTGAACCGTATGTTCCATTGCTATTCCCGATGTCCATTTACTGTATTTATTTCCCCCAATTTGAATGATAAAATGGTGATTTTCTTGAGTCAAAATGACAGTACCCCTAAACATTATTTTTAGGGGGGGGGAGCACTGTCTTTACAGTTACTGATTTGAAGGTGTTTGTGGAAAGTATCCACCAGTCATCAAATGCCTGAATTAGCAGGGCTGTCTTTTCAGCAGAAATTCATTAATGAGAGAGAGAGAGAGAGAGAGAGAGAGAGAGAGCTCACCTTGCAAATAATAATTAAAAACAACATTTGGGAGCATCAGGAATAATGTTTGGCTGGATCCAAAAGTTGTTTCATTGTTATATATATTTTTTCCTTCGCTGGGGTTCTCATTTGTTTAATTGGGATTTTTTATTTTTTTTTTGTAATCTAGCTTAACTGGAAAATGAAAAAACGATGACATTTTACAGGCTGTTAGTCTTCTAAGTGGACTGTGCCTTATGGTATTTAAAAACTGTTTTGCAAACAGCCAAGTTATTTTACATTGGTGGGGGGGAAGGTTGCCAAGTTTCACGCGTGTGAGAACAGAACCCCCCCCCCCACTGTACTGCTGAACATTTATTCTGAATATGCTCCATCGTAGAGATGCCAAATATTTGCCATGCGTCGCTTCTCCAAATTTCCCAGGGTGCAAATTTCTCATCCCTTGCAAATTATATCAGCTGGGAAACTTGGCAGCTTGGATAGGCTGGGTGATGGAACTGGGGGTTAGGGAAGGGTGTTTTTAATTTTTGCTTTATTTGATTCTTTCTTGGCTTCTCATGACTTTCCATTGCGAAATGAGGAACATATTTAATCAGAGCGCCAGGGAGGTATGCTAGGCTGGGAGGCCGAAGGTTCGCCATCTACGTACTCATCCCGTGAATAATGAAAAGGGGCATTTCATTGTACGGCTCACCAGACTGGGCCAAGCCTGACATTTCCGTTTTATTTATTTGGATTTTATGTATTTAATACACCGTTGGGTTGGGCATATCAACCTCAAAGCGGTTTCTAAAAAAGATAAAACAATCAAATCTCCAATAAGGAAAATTAACGGCAATAATTTTAAATGTTCAAAATAGATTAAAACTTTCACCAGCTTCCTAAGTATCTGGGTAAGTAAAGGGTAAAGGGACCCCTGACCATTAGGTCCAGTTATGGCCGACTCTGGGGTCGCGTCGCTCATCTCGCTTTATTGGCCGAGGGAGCCGGCGTACAGCTTCCGGGTCATGTGGCCAGCATGACTAAGCTGCTTCTGGCAAACCAGAGCAGCGCACGGAAACGCCGTTTACCTTCCCGCCAGAGCGGTACCTATTGATCTACTTGCACTTTATGCTTTCGAACTGCTAGGTTGGCAGGAGCAGGGACCGAGCAACGGGAGCTCACCCCATTATGGGGATTTGAACCGCCGACCTTCTGATCGGCAAACCCTAGGCTCTGTGGTTTAACCCACAGCGCCACCAAGTATCTGGGTAGGTTTGTCTAAAGAATGTGGTTTTTTTTTTGCAGGCCCCGAAAATAGTGCAGTGAAGGTAACTGCCAGGTGTCAATAGGCAGGGAGTTCCAAAGTGTAAATGCTGCTGCATCAATAGATTGATTTCTCAGAAAAGTTACGTTGATCAAAGCAGTCAAGTGGGCATATCTTCTTCTTCTTTGGCGATCCCTCGTAGCCAAGTAAGATTGTCTTCCATGAACACTGTCTTAACAGTGAGTCCGTAAGTGACTGTGGAGGTCAATTCTGGATCCACATGTCCTTCCACAGTGGGGACATTGGGTTCCGGGCAGGAGTTGATCACGGTGTGGATTTGCCAAGCGTGCCTTCCTCTTAGCACGTTTCTCCGTCGTGTCCTGAGTTCAAGTGTCTTCAAAGCCCATGACACCTTTGGTAAAGGCTGTTCTCCAATGGGAGCGCTCGCAAGCCAGTTTTTCCCAGCTGTTGATATTTATACTACATTTTAAAAGATTTGTCTTGAGAGAAGAAGAAGAGTTTGGATTTGATATCCCGCCTTTCACTCCCTTTAAGGAGTCTCAAAGCAGCTAACATTCTCCTTTCCCTTCCTCCCCCACAACAAACACTCTGTGAGGTGAGTGGGGCTGAGAGACTTCAGAGAAGTGTGACTGGCCCAAGGTCACCCAGCAGCTGCATGTGGAGGAGCGGGGAAGCGAACCAGGTTCACCAGATTACGAGTTTACCGCTCTTAACCACTACACCACACTGGCTCTTTTGTTGAACCTCTTTTGTTGACCACCAGCATTATGCTTTCCATTTTTAAGTGGGCACATACAGGGCAAGGCGACCTTGACATGAAGGGAATCATAGAATCATAGAATCATAGAGTTGGAAGAGACCACAAGGGCCATCGAGTCCAACCCCCTGCCAAGCAGGAAACACCATCAGAGCACTCCTGACATATGGTTGTCAAGCCTCTGCTTAAAGATCTCCAAAGAAGGAGACTCCACCACACTCCTTGGCAGCAAATTCCACTGTCGAACAGCTCTTACTGTCAGGAAGTTCTTCCTAAAGTTTAGGTGGAATCTTCTTTCTTGTAGTTTGGAACCATTGCTCCGTGTCCGCTTCTCTGGAGCAGCAGAAAACAACCTTTCTCCCTCCTCTATGTGACATCCTTTTATATATTTGAACATGGCTATCATATCACCCCTTAACCTCCTCTTCTCCAGCCTAAACATGCCCAGCTCCCTTAGCCGTTCCTCATAAGGCATCGTTTCCAGGCCTTTGACCATTTTGGTTGCCCTCCTCTGGACACGTTCCAGTTTGTCAGTGTCCTTCTTGAACTGTGGTGCCCAGAACAGGACACAGTACTCCAGGTGAGGTCTGACCAGAGCAGAATACAGTGGCACTATTACTTCCCTTGATCTAGATGCTATACTCCTATTGATGCAGCCCAGAATTGCACTGGCTTTTTTAGCTGCCGCGTCACACTGTTGGCTCATGTCAAGTTTGTGGTCAACCAAGACTCCTAGATCCTTTTCACACGTACTGCTCTCAAGCCAGGTCTCTTGGGAAAGATAGCAGACCACTCCGTTGCAGCTTCTCCCTTTCCCTGGGCATTTTTCTCTGGCATTGCATGAACCCCCGTGGAGTCAGGATGGATACTGGGAGATGTTTCCCGATAACTCGACTCTCATCTCTTCCTGGGAGTTGCTGGGATCTGTGTGTGTGGCTGCCCCCTGTGGCAAGTCGCTGAACTTCAGGCTGCAGCTTTTCAGCAAGCTGTATAGTCATACCTCGGGTTAAACGTGCTTCAGGTTGAGCGTTTTCAAGTTACGCTCCGCAGCGACCCGGAAGTAACGGAGGGTGTTACTTCTGGGTTTTGTCGCTCGTGCATGCGCAGATGCTCAAAATTATGTCATGCACATGCGCAGAACGGATCCTGTTCGCATCCAGAGGTACCACTGTATAGGGCAGGGGTCAGCAAACTTTTTCAGGAGGAGGCCGGTCCACCATCCCTCAGACCTTGTGGGGGGCCAGACTGACGCTCTCCTGAAAGGACCCGCCGACGCCACCACTCACGCCACAGCCACCAACGCCACCTCGTCTTCGGCAGCGTCGCCGTCATCCTCTGCCTCAGCCAGGGGTCTGCGAGGCGCAAAGCCCATGCCACTGGGCTAGGCAATGGAGGCAGCCTCCCAGCTGCCACCGCTTCCTCCCGCTCGGCTCTTGGCCATAGATGGCCGCCTCAGCGGAAAGGAAGGGACTTCGCCCAGAGGCGTCCACAGCTTCAGATGGGCTGCAGGAACTTCCTGCAGCCTATCTGAAGCTGTGCCAGTGTTGCAGAAGTCAGTCCCCACACAGCAAGGACTCCGCACCATGCCGGTTTAGCGCAGGGACTGACAGAGCGGGACGCAGGGTCCGCAGGCCAGATTTATGAGCCTGGTGGGCCGCATCCGGGCCGTAGTTTGCCGACCCCCGGTATAGAGTTTAGGATTGGACTGTGGTCACGTGGCGGCTACACTAAAAGCAGCTACAGTGGTACCTCTGGTTGTGAACGGGATCCGTTCTGGAAGCCCGTTCGCAACATGAAAAGAACGCAACCCGCAGCGGCGCGTCTGCGCACATGCGCGTGATGTCATTTTACGTGTCTGCGCATGCGCGAGCAGTGAAACCCGGAAGTAACCCTTTCCGGTACTTCTGGGTCACCACAGGACGTAACCTTAAAGAACATAACATGAAGCGGACGTAACATGAGGTATGACTGTATTATATCACTTGAACAGTGATATAACAGTTTTCCCCCCTGCAAAGAATCATGGGAACTGTAGTCAAAACAAAATAAAAAAATTCCTTCCAGTAGCACCTTAAAGACCAACTAGGTTAGTACTTGGTATGAGCTGAAAACACTGAAACAGAAGTCACCAGACCCTTCTATATAGTGAGAAGGTGGGGAGGCGTATTACTCAGAAGGGTGGTGGGATTGGGTGATTGGCAGATAGCTGTGATGAGCCTGTTGACGACTCTTAATGACTGCAATAGGTCTTACAGGAAAAAGCAAGGGGTGAGAAGGTGAAAAATGGCTTTGTCATGTATAATGAGATAAGAATCCAATGTCTTTGTTCAGACCAGGTCTCTCCATGGTCTTAAGTTTGGTAATAAGTTGCAATTCAGGGCCTGTATAGAAGGGTCTGGTGACTTCTGTTTCAGTGTATCTGAAGAAGTGTGCATGCACACGAAAGCTCATACCAAGTACTAACCTAGTTGGTCTTTAAGGTGCTACTGGAAGGATTTTTTTATTTTTTTATTTTTTTTATTTTGTTGACTATGGCAGACCAACACGGCTACCTATCTGTAACTGGAACTATGGGAACTGTAGTTAAGGATGCTCCGCGAGGATTCTCCTAACAACTCTCAGCACCTTTAGCAAACTACGCTTACCATAATTCTTCCATTCTTCCCTCCCCACACTTCCTACCCTTTTGCTGTGACCCAGGATTGGCCAAAGTATAGGAGCTGCTTGGCCAGGTGTTTCCCATCATGGGGAAGGGCAAGAGCTCTATGATAGAGCACCTGCGTCGCGTGCTTAACAACATAATAAGAGCCTGCTGGGTCGGGTCAATGGCCCATCACCAGGTGCTTGTGGGAAACCAGAAAGCAGGATCTGAGCAGGATCCCACGCCTGCAGTTTCCTGCCACTGGTATTCAGAAGCATTGCTTCCTCTAACTATGGAGGCAGAGCATAGCAGCATGCCTAGTAGCCATCAATAGCCCTCTCCTCCATGAACTGGTCCAGCCCCCTTCTGATGTTCTTACATTCACACATGAACCGTCATGTGCACCAGGCAGCGTGCAGCTCACAAATCCTGCTCAGGCAGAGAGGAGTTTCAGCTGCCGAGCGGTGCTCAGCCCTTCCAGCGCTACGGAAGAGGAGTAGAGGAAGCTTCGATCTTCTTTTGCACGGCAAGTTTGACATGCACAAGGCCGTTGGGAGATAGCCACACAAAGCCACCCGAGAAACAAATGGCCAATATAAATCCTGGCTCTCGATGGGGGTAACGGCCGCAGAGATGGCTCCACGTTGCCGAGAAGGACAGAAATGGGCAGTAAAGAAAATGCACAGCCATCTGAGCGGCGTGATCTTGTGCGATACGGTATGGGAATGAAACTGCGACGGAGCTGACGTGTGGCAGGTGGGAGCTGCAGGAAGTGGGAGATAGCTGTCTCCATGGGCTCAGCAGGGGCCCACGTTAACATTAATAATTCGTTTGTTAAAGAGAAGGGACCGGATGATCACGGTGCAGCAAACTGCTTCTTTATGGCGTCGCTGCCAATTTGTTCCAGCGCGGCCCATTTCTTCTCTTTCGCCTCATTCCACCCCCCACCCCCTCAAACTGAAACGACAGAAGCACCTGAGTTGCTGGAGGGCAGAACTGTGAATCAGGAGCTCTGCTGGGACTGAAAGTGAAGCCTTGGCTTAATGGAACGAGCTGCTTCCTTATTATATGTACCGTATTTTTCGCTCTATAAGACGCACCAGACCACAAGACGCACCTAGTTTTTGGAGGAGGAAAACAAGAAAAAAATATTCTGAATCTCAGAAGCCAGAACAGCAAGAGGGATCGCTGCGCAGTGAAAACAGCAATCCCTCTTGCTGTTCTGGCTTCTGTAATAACTGTGCAGCCTGCATTCGCTCCATAAGACGCACACACGTTTCCCCTTACTTTTTAGAAGGGAAAAAGAGAGTCTTATAGAGCAAAAAATACGGTAATAATTGAACCCTGTCTCCTAGAAGAGAACCAGCAGGAGCTGCAACAAAATGTTGCAGCATGAACTGCCTCTGCTCACTGTTACTGGCCTTGTCTGCCAGTCATGCCCTCAACAGGTAGGCAGCTTTCTATGGCTGCTGAACATCTTCAGGCCCCAGTGAGTTGCTTTGGACTTGTTGCCTCTTCTTCCAAAGCTTATTGTTTCTAGAGTTCATTCGTTTATTTGTTTGTTTCGGTATTCCTGCAAACACTGGAATTGCCTCAACTTGCCTCTTGGCTATTTTGTCATGGGCACAGTGTCTAGAACATTTAGGACCAAGGAAAAACTGTTCAGGCTCCTTTGTTGTTTACTTGCAACTGCCAAGAAGTGTAATGTTGCTACTTTTACTAGCACAGTGGTACCTTGGTTGTTGAACTTAATCCATTCCGGGAGTCCATCTGACTCCTGGAATGGTTCAACAACCAAGGTGCAGCTTCCAATTGGCTACAGGAGCTTCCTGCACTCAATCGGAAGCCGTGGAAGCCGTGTTGGACGTTCGGCTTCCAAAAAACATTTGCAAACGGGAACACTCACTTCCAGGTTTGTGGCGTTCAGGAGCTGATTTGTTCAGGAGCCAAGCCATTCGACAACCAAGGTACCACTGTACTGGAATTTAATTTTGCATGCTGTTACATTTGCTATTAGGGACACGGGTGGCACTGTGGGTTAAATCACAGAGCCTAGGACTTGCCAGTCAGAAGGTCGGCCGTTCGAATCCCTGTGACGGGGTGAGCTCCCGTTGCTCGGTCCCTGCTCCTGCCAACCTAGCAGTTCAAAAGCACGCCAAAAAGTGCAAGTAGATAAATTGGTACTGCTCCGGCGAGAAGGTAAACGACGTTTCTGTGCGCTGCTCTGGTTCGCCAGAAGCGGCTTAGTCATGCTGGCCACATGACGCGGAAGCTGTACACCGGCTCCCTCGGCCAATAAAGCAAAATGAGCGCTGCAACCCCAGAGTTGTCCGTGACTGGACCTAATGGTCAGGGTACCTTTACATTTGCTATTAGGTAACAATCAGTGCCGGAACTCACCATGATCGCTTCCCTTGTTCTCTTATGATGGCAATGGAACCCACCAGAAAGGAGCCGAGTTCTGGTGAGTTCCGGCTGGGGGAAAAAGTCCTGGTAGCAATTATAATATTATTTCTTATTGTTGTTGATACAAAATTGTTCTTGTGATTACTGATTTTTGTGAGGTATTGCTGTTCCCATTGTTGTGAACTGCTTTGAGCAAAGTGGGAAGGCCCCTACAAAGCAGGGATGTTGACCTGTTGACCCGCTTCTGCTCCTCCCTCTTCAATTCTTGCCTGGTCCTGGAGTCCAGTGGTGCAGAGAGGAGGAGGTGTGGAAGCGCTTGACTCTTAACCAGCTTGACCCATCTCTCCCTCTTCCTGCACCTGTACTTCATTCTCCACTCTTGCAGCTTCTCCTGCCTCTGCCTCTCGTCTCCTGGCTGTTACTGATCCCTCCTTCCAAATCCGTCTCCAACCCTCTTCACCTGGTGCCCACTCATCTGTGGGATGTGATCCACGAGAGGCAGTCAAGTACAACATTCCTTGTAATGCTAGAAAAGACATGCGAGGGGATGTTTGGTCCAGCCAGTTGAAAACTGCCTGTTCCTCCTGGCCAGAGCATCCTTCCTTTTGCATATGATAGAAGGTGGGCGTGACCTAACCTGTCCAGGTAACAAAAGGATGAGTCATGCAGCACACCTCTCTTTTTTTTACTTCCTTCTTCGTTTGACCAGCTTTTAGCGAGGGCTGCTCTGCTAGCTCTCAGCTAGCAGAAGCACTGGGATTATTCCCCCATATGGGGTAGATCCACATGTTCATATTTATAACTAAGTCTGCCTTCAGGAATCCAACTGTGAACTGATGTGAGTAAACTTCTTTTATCGACTTTGAATAAGATTGTTGCGTCTTTATTCTTTTAAGAGGGATTTGAGGGAACTTACCAGGAACATACAAATCAATCTGAGACAGATTGAATTGTATAATAGTGAGAAGCTCACATGAGCCTGCAACCAGCTGTCTGCTGTGCATGTATAAAGGGGAATGTAACTCTGCTAAGTAAAGGAACTTGCTAGCGCAAGTTAGGAAGGATATTAATAAACAATATAACCTCTCCTGCCACCCTGAACATTCCCACATCATAAGTATCCGGCCCCCTATCCTCTGTGTCCAGCCTGACACCAACTACCTTAGGGACTCCACTTTGGATCTGTGTAGCGTTTACTCCCAAAGATGTCCCACAAGGCAGCGGGTATGGATTGCTCCCCAGGGTTTACTCTCAAAGCCTTTATCACAAATGAATATAGCCACAAGGCATGGATTCTTCTTCTTTTTTATTCTATTTCTATACTGCTTCATGCGGGACGTGGGTGGCACTGTGAGTTAAACCACAGAGCCTAGGACTTGCCGATTAGAAGGTCGGCAGTTCGAATCCCCGTGACGGGGTAAGCTTCTCTTGTTCAGTCCCAGCTCCTGCCAACCTAGCAGTTCGAAAGCACGTCAAAGTGCATGTAGATAAATAGGTACCTCTCCGGCAGGAAGGTAAACAGCGTTTCTGTGTGCTGCTCTGGTTCGCCAGAAGCAGCTTAGTCATGCTGGCCACATGACCCGGAAGCTGTACACCGGCTCCCTCGGCCAATAAAGCAAAATAAGCGCTGCAACCCCAGAGTCGTCCGTGACTGGACCTAATGGTCAGGCGTCCCTTTACCTTATACTGCTTCATATTTTCAAGAACAAATCTCAAAGCCGACTAAAACATGTTAAAACATCAAATAAGACTATCCAGAATAAAACTTCAAGGAAAATATTTTCAGATCCTCATCTAAGTGACATTTTGAGTTTTCCTTCTCCTAAATAGGCCACCTTCCCAGGTGTACGAGCTCCATCTGCAACTTGCTTCCCTCTACAGCTCATGCAGAAACCATATTCTTGAGCATTGGAGCCACTATTCCTCTCACCTGCTCAACCACTGAAGCCTGCCTTTCCACCTGGGCTATTCAGTGTTTCTTTTCATAGAGGAGGATGGGTTTGGAGGAGCGTTTTCTGGATGAAGTCACAGGCTTCAGGGAAAACACTTCGAAACCTTTTCAGGTCTTTCCCAGGACATCGGCTCTCTGAAGGGCCTTCTTTGCCTTCCCCCAAATCATCACTTTCAGTTGTTCTCTTTGGAGAGCCGTGCACAACCTTGAGTTGCAAGCTGCAATGATGATGTTGTCTACGTCACTCCAATCACTGTTGAGGCAACAGAATGCCTGTCGGCAAGGTGAGAGAGAGAGAAAGAAAGAAAGAGAGAGAGAGAGAGAGAGAGAGAGAGAGAGAGAGAGAGAGAGGCACCTCACCCTTTACTTGCCAAACCCGGTTTTTTTGAACTGCAGGTACGCACCACCCCAAGTGGAAGATGCATTAGAGCAGAAAACAGGGAGGGGGTGTGTGCCTTGCAGGAACATATCCTGGCATTTGCCACCAGGAAAGAGAATATCGCAAAGGGATTTCTCAGGGGGTGGGGAATCAGATTGCCCCAAAGATGGAGGGATGACCCATTGGTGGGGTTCTGGAGCCAGAAGTGGGGTGGGATTGCAAGGAAAGGACCTGGAGCTTGAACATCATTGAGGGAGGGGTCAATGATGTATATGCAGGGGTGTCTATCAGTTCACTTGCAAGGGGAAAGTATGCAAAGGATCTGGGCTGCTTCATCATTGGGCAGGAGGCCACACAGTGGGGAAGGTTATAGGAGAAGTGGCCTCGCAACATGGGACACATACACACACACACACACACACACACACACACACCCATCCCAGGACAGCAGCAGTCATTATAACATATAGCAAGCACCTTCAGTTTAGGAAGCATCTTGCAGGAAAGACCCAGGAGACTTGAGACCCCAGGCAAGACTGAGCTAGCCAGATCCAGAGTCTAACCTGGTCCTAGGCAAATTCGTCCCTGACCATCAGACACCGACAGCCTCTTAGCATTTCCCAGATATCATGAACCCAACACTCCACCATCCTCCAAGTCTTCAGCTTCTGTTTTAACTCCCCGGTTCCAGGGGCATTGTTAGAAGGTTCATCCCCTCCTTCCATTTCAGCCCCCAAATCTTCTGCCCCTTCCCATCCCTTTCATTTCTTGCCCCCTTGCTTGCATGGCAGCTGGGTTCTCTGCAAAGCACACATCCCAACACCTGACACCTTGATTTGCCCAGAGAGTGCCATGCGTATAAATCAGTTTATGCAAATGGCATGCAAATTTATGTCCTGAGTCTTTGAAGCACCTAGCAATGCCCCTGCCATGGGTAGCCACAACCTAGACTGAGCCAACGCACACCATGCATTGAAAGCATATGGAAAGCACAAGGAACCCTTGGGACTGAAGTTTACCCCTCATAAAGCCAGCGTTCCCAGCACCCTTAAAAATCTAAGGTCCCAGGATTCTACAATTATAATATAATTTGTTAATTGCAATGTATTTACATACAGCAAAGGGAAGCCTAGAGCAATTAGATATATTTTAATTTAGGTAATCTATAGGGTAAGAAATGGAGGCAGTGAGAGATTTTACTTTCTGGGGCTCCATGATCACTGCAGATGGTGACAGCTGCCAAGACACCTGGTACTTGGGAGAAAAGCAATGACAAACCTAAACAGCATCTTAAAAAGCAGAGACATCACCTTGCCAGCAAAGGTCCGTATAGTTCAAGCTATGGTTTTCCCAGTAGAGATGTATGGAAGTGAGAGCTGGACCATAAAGAAGGCTGATCGCCGAAGAATGGATGCTTTTGAATTCTGGTGCTGGAGGAGACTCTTGAGAGTCCCATGGACTGCAAGAAGATCAAACCTCTCCATTCTGAAGGAAATCAGCCCTGAGTGCTCACTGGAAGGACAGATCCTGAAGCTGAGGCTCCAAGACTTTGGCCACCTCATGAGAAGAGAAGACTCCCTGGAAAAGACCCTGATGTTGGGAAAGATGGAGGGCACAAGGAGAAGGGGACGACAGAGGACGAGATGGTGGGACGGTGTTCTCAAGGCTACCAGCATGAGTTTGACCAAACTGTGGGAGGCAGTGGAAGGCAGGAGTGCCTGGCGTACTCTGGTCCATGGGTCACAAAGAGTCGGACACGACCAAACAACTAAACAACAACAACAACAATCTATTTAATAGGCTTATGTTAGGAAATGAATATGGATTTCAAATTTGATGTGTGTAAATTTTTTTGGTTTTGAAATAATTTTTTTTAACAAAACCTAAGGTCCCAGGATTCTTTGGGACAAAATCATGTGCTTTAAATGCATGGTGCATAGGCAGCCTTAGTCTACTGTGGGCAGGTCCACACAAAAGAGCATCAGGTGCCCATTTCATGCACATTCCTCCTGCCAAGAATCACGGGAACTGTAATTTCCCCCTACAACTCCCAGCAAACTCAACAAACTACAGTTCCCAGGATTCTGTGGGCAGAGGTCAAGTGTTTTAAATGTGTGCTGGGCATGCTTTAAATGTATGGCATGGATCCGCACAGGATCACGCAAGGACAGGGCAAGCCCCTCAGCTCACACTCAGTTACCCCCATTGACCTGACATTTTCAAATCCACTTATTAGGAGCACTGATTCTTACTTGCAGGCACAAAAGTAGCCTTCGGCTCCCGAGCTGATCTCTGCTTTGGTAATTCCCTTTGCTTTTATTGAGGCTGCATTTCCCCCACAGTACAGCACACTGTGGGACGCGAGGCGCTTCTGTGTACAGCAAACACATTCTCTCTAATTCCAGAGAAAGAGAGTCGACGCCGGCTCATTTGGCGTTGTCAGGAAAATTCGATACATCTGCCGGGTGCGCGGAACGCTGTCTAACCAAAGCAAAAAAAACAGTAGATGCAACAACCCTGAAAAAAATAAAATGGTCCCAATAGCTTTTATTCCAAGGTTTGTTCCTGGAAATGCCACTCAACAATGGGCCTGCAGCTGGGGTCTATTGTGGATATATATATATATGGTGGGGCATGGGTGGCGCTGTGGGTTAAACCACAGAGCCTAGGACTTGCTGATCAGAAGGTCGGTGGTTCGAATCCCAGCAACGGGGTGAGCTCCCGTTGCTCAGTCCCTGCTCCTGCCAACCTAGCAGTTCGAAAGCACGTCAAAGTGCAAGTAGATAAATAGGTACCGCTCCGGTGGGAAGGTAAACGGTGTTTCCGTGCGCTGCTCTGGGTCACCAGAAGTGGCTTAGTCATGCTGGCCACATGACCCGGAAGCTGTACGCCGGCTCCCTCAGCCAGTAAAGCGTGATGAGCGCCGCAACCCCAGAGTCGGCCATGACTGGACCTAATGGTCAGGGGTCCCCTTTACCTTTATATATATGGTATATTCTCTCCTATAATATGGAGGAGGAGATGGAGAAGAGGACAACTCTCCTGCACAATATGGTATTCAAGGCCACCCATCTGGTGCAAGCTGCCCTTCCCTTTCGGTTGCTCAGGGAGTGCTGATGGCCGCCCTGGCAGGGGCAGAGCAAAATGGTCACTCTCATGGCAGTCCATTCGTGGTTTCATCTTGTTGGTGGCTTGGATAGAAGTGGGGCCAGTAGATAGATAGATAGATAGATAGATAGATAGATAGATAGATGATAGATAGATTAGATAGATAGACAGATAGATGATAGATAGATAGATAGATAGATAGATAGATAGATAGATAGATAGATAGATTAGATAGATATAGATAGATAGATAGATAGATAGATAGATAGATAGATAGATAGATGATAGATAATTTATTATGGTCAAAGACCAGCTCGCATAACACAATAAAAACAGCGTTCATAAAGATAAAATATACAATCAAAGCAGATTGCAGCAATAGCTCATGAGTTAAAATTGAGATATATACATACACCCATACAACTGAGATTTGGGCTGCCATAAAAATTGACCCTGAGGCACCCCAAAGGGTGACTTCAGCATTTCCCTAGTAAGCTATTGTGGGGCCAGTATCTAGGAGCCCCTAGCCCTATGGCTGAGGACAGCTTAAGACCACATCCGTGCCATACATTTCATGCGCTATGGACACCACTTTAAACAGCCATGGCTCCCCCACCCCCCCCAAAAAAAGAATTATGGGAGCTGTAGTTTGTGATAGGGGCTGAGAGTTGTTGTCAATTCCCTTCCCAGAGCTACGATTTCCAAAGTGATTTAACAATGAATTTTTCTTCATGGGGAACTCTGGCAATTTTAGATTTGGAACAATTTTGGAACAGAGACCTCCTAACAGCTCTCAGCTGTTAAGGCACAGCTCCCAGAATTTTTCAGGAGAAGCCATAGCAGTTTAAAGCAGTATCATGGAGCTTTAAATATATGGAGTTGGTGTGGCTTAGAGATGGGAGAAGAATTTGGTTTTGTTCTCCTTCTCTAACATGACCTCAAGGACCGCCTCTTCCTATATCAGCGGTTCTCGACCTGTGGGTCCCCAGATGTTGTTGGACTACAACTCCCATCTTCCCTGACCACTGGTCATGCTGGTTAGGAATGATGGGAGTTGTAGTCCAACAACATCTGGGGACCCACAGGTTGAGAAACACTGTCCTATATGAACCAACCCAGAGCCTGTGATAATTTTCTGAGGCCCATCTTCAGCTGTCTCCTCCAAGAGATGTCTAGAGGGTAGTACAAAAGTATGGGCCTTTTCTGTGGTGACTCCCCATTTATGGAATGCTCTCCCCAGGGAGGCTCACCTGGTGCCTTCACCACATATCTTTAGGCACCAGGTGGAAACGGTCCTCTTTTCCCAGGACTTTGGATGATTAAACAATCGGTGGCCTTTTAAACTGTTTGTGTATGGGAGGAGGATCATTGTTTTGTTTGTCATATGTTGTGTATTTTCGTGTTTTTATATTGTAGACTACCCTGTGATCCTTGGCGAGACGATAGCCTGGGCGATGGGCCATTAAGGGGAACAAAGGAAAGGGACTCTGTGCAAGACGGATAGTTAGAAAGGCGATGTGAAAGAGCTGGAAATTTTGTGAACTAGAAGAAAAGCAGCAACCTGGGGAGAGAGAGGCAGGACAATGTTTGATTTCTGTGGCTATGGAAGAAACAAGACCTTTTTGAGGTGCTAAGGCTGTGTACATAGGTGTGCATGGGATGTGGGTGGTGCTGTGGTCTAAACCACTGAACCTCTTGGGCTTGCCAATCAGAAGGTCTGCGGTTCGAATCCCTGCAATGGAGTGAGCTCCCATTGCTTTATCCCAGCTCCTGCCAACCTAGCAGTTCGAAAGCACGCCAGTGCAAGTAGTTAAATAGGTACTGCTCCAGCGGGAAGGTAAACAGTGTTTCCATGCGCTCTGGTTTCCATCACGGTGTCCATTGTGCCAGAAGCAGCTTAGTCATGCTGGCCACAAGACCCGGAAAGCTGTCAGTGGACAAAGGCCGGCTCCCTCGGCCTGAAAGCGAGATGCATGCCACAACCCCATAGTCGCATTTGACTGGACTTAACCGTCCAGGGGTCCTTTACTTTTACCTTTATTATGTCTCCTCCTGCTCAGGGTTTTTCCCCAAGCAATCGGAGACTGTGCCTGCAGGCAAACAACCTCTCCCCTGCCCTTTTCATGCCTCTTCTGGTTCTGGGAGACCAGGCAGGGAGGGGAGCTTGTCGCAGCAGGAGGGGGAGACCCCTGTGACTTTTTATCTTTTACATTGTAGCACCCTGCTTGTGGTTAACGCTTAGCTGGAATGAAATATTCAACGCAGCAATAGTGAAATTAAAATAGTAATTTATTTGTCAGACAAATAAATATGAGGCACAGTGGTATATGGTTACCAAGCTCTGGCCTGGCCTCTTGCCATTCTGGCCAGCACTTATATTTCCTTAATCCAGCCCCCTTGCTCCTCCTGTGGCTGCCTCTGTCCAATCAGCCTGGTTGAAATTCCTATTGGCTGTTTGCTAGAACCAATCACAAAAGATACACCCATTTCCTCTTGCCTTTTATGGAAAATAAAAAGCTATATATTCTTCTATCTATAAATGACAAATAAGTAGTAATATATCTTACATGTGTCTCAACAAGGAATCTTAATTACCAGCTCACCTCTTGCCCTCCTTGCCCTATTGCCTTCCAAAACAGATAATTAATCTTGAATTTTTATCTTATGCATATGTCAAAGATTGAGTTCACATCAACATTGAGAGATCTCCTTCATTTGAAGGTTTCTAAACAAAAGGCCTGACAACCATATATCAGGAGCGCTCGATTGGCGTCTTCTGTCTGGCAAGGGGCTTGGCTGGTGCCTGACTTAATTTCAGGATAGTTACAACTCTTACAACTATATGAAATAAGAATCTAGCATTTCTTAAATCCTTTGCATAATTATATTTAAACTAATATATTTAATACATAAACAACCTTTTAAAAGGAAAAGAAATCTTAAAAGGATCTTAGTTTAAGAAAGAAACAGCTTTAGAAAAAGTCTTCCCAGAAAATGTTCTCTTTCTACCAGCTAGATGCTTTTTCACTGCTCTTGACCTTCTTAACCTTAGGAAGAAGATATGGCTCATTTTACTATTTATCCACCCTTAATTTGTAGGGTCAGTGTAACCTTGGCTGTCAGCCTGTAATTCCCTTTTTACGACTTTGAGAATTGTTTTCTGCTATAAATCAGGGGGGCCCCTTGTCTAGGAGTAAAAATATCTTGCCAAGGTTTTTAGGCAACTGGTCTTCTGCCTGGCATGAAACAGAACATTTTTAAACTCATTCTTAAAATACAAGCCCTGATTAAACATATAAGCTTTAATAAAAATGCAAGCTTATGATTAGATGCCTCAACATAGGTGTAAATAAACCATATGTCATAGATACTCCACCGTCCCTCGTTTCGAGGGAACTGAACTCTGTGTAAGTGTCTGGAATCTCGCATTGCTCAGAGACTGGGGTGATGGGCAACAAAAATATGTGAAAATAACTCAGAGAGAGAGAAAATGTGTAAAGAAATTATATATCGGCTGGAAATGTGTGCGTTAAAATGCATCTGCTCTTGAGGAGAACATACAAAGATGCATTGTATGAGAACTTGCTTGCAAAACTGTATTTTTTTTTAAAAAAAGTGTGTGTTTAGGAAAAATGCACAGTAAAATGCTGATTTCTTTTAAAAATTACAAGCTGATGTGGAAATTTCAATTAAGATTGGAAAAAGGAAAAAAAGGAATAGCAGCTGAAACCACCCAAAGGATGTAAAGTTGCTTGGGGAGGGGATCCACAAAGTTGACAGAGGAGGCAGATATTTTGCTTTCGGGGGCAGACAAAGGAGGAAGTGAAAAAGAAGCTCAATCGATTTTAATCTTTGAGTCCCCGTGACCTGCTATTGTCAAGGTATCTGCCAGGTAAGAACCCTCACTCACTAGTCAGGTAGGGAAATCTCATTGGGATGCAGTTAAATGGCTCTTTATCCAATTGCATTGATGGAGTAGAAACAGAGGTTTTTGCAATCAGCTGTCAAGTGGTCTGCAGTTAAAATCCCGACCAAGGATGACAGCGGCAAACCCTTAAAAGCCTCCAAGGTTTCCTTTTATCGACTGGAATTTTTCATTTCACATTATATTATCTTCCAGACTAACTGGCTACAATCAGCACACTAAGGGGGCTGAACGTGAGCAGGGGGGATATGTGTGTGTGTGGTTGTATGAATCCTAGAGTTGGAAGGCACCATGAGGGTCAACCCCCCGCAATGCAGGAATATTTTGCCCAGCATGGGGCTCGAACCCACGGCCCGGAGATTAAGAGTCTCATGTACAGTGGTACCTCGGGTTACAGATGCTTCAGGTTACAGACTCCACTAACCCAGAAATATTACCTCAGGTTAAAAACTTTGCTTCAGCTGCCAAAAATGACAGATAGACTAAGAGAAAAAGACAACAGAGACTTTGAAAAAGATTAGGAACCATTCATATTATATTTGCAGAAACAAAGAAAGTCAATAGACTAGATGGCAGGATTTAAACAAACATTCATATTATCAGCATTAGAAAATGTTTAGAATATAGTGATATATGATGGTGTATTTACTTTTATTTTTATGTTTTTAGGCTTGATGTTATGTAATCAATAACTTTTTCTGTTAAGAGATAGCAAAGTGGGTGAAAATAAAAACAAACCAGAGGCGGAAGTTGGGGGAAGCCTTGGAGGGGAGGGAGGGAGGAATATATAGTAAATGTTAAGAAATTGAGGTGTATGTAATTAATGAAAAAGAAAAATGAATTTTTTTAAAGAACTTTGCTTCAAGATGAGAACAGAAATAGTGCAGTGGCAGCAGGAGGCCCCATTAGCTAAAGTGGTACCTCAGGTTGAGAACAGTTTCAGGTTAAGAACGGACCTCCAGAACGAATTAAGTTCTTAACCAGAGGTACCACGATACTACCAACTGAGCCATGCACTTTTGAATGTCTGTGATGGACAGCAAAAAGACCCATTGCTCACCCCAAGTGGAATTCTCTCAGAGACTCTCACGCCAGCCCCCGCAACTCAACTGACTGCAGGGTTTGAAAATCCCAGTGAAGAGAATTACTACCTTTTTCCAGAAGGCAGAACACCCTCCCCTCCCAGTCCCATGGCGCTGGGCCTTGTGATTTATCGTGGCACCCTCGGAGATCGCAGGCTAGAAAAATAATTGCAGCGCAGGCAGGGATAAATTATGCAAAGCAATGAGTTATTTGGAAGCTATGCAAATGGGCATGCACACCTCATTGATCTATCGTTCTTCATGCAGATGTTTCGCCGTAGAGACATATTAATAAATAAATCAAAGCCGCGTTGCCTTGGTCTTCTTGGCTGGAATGGCAGAGAGAGAAGAGGCACCGGTCCCTACAGGATGAGGCCCGGCTGGCTGGCTGGCTGGCTGGCAGAACTGGCTCCAGTCTTTCCCAGAAGGAACCCTAGACTTGCCAGCCAATTAAACAATTTTTAATTGACGAGTCATTTGCCTGTGAACCAATTAATCGATCAATCAATTCATTTTAAATAAATGTTGCATGCTGTCCAAACGTCTGTCCTTTTCTGAGGCAGCTTCTGAGATACTCTCTGAGACTGGAGGAAAACCAAGCCATCTTCTACTCCTTTTTTCAGTTCATATTACTGCTAAAACACATTAGGATAAAAATGCCTTGAAACAGGCAGTGGTGTAGCCCAGGGGTGAGCAAACTTTTTCAGCAGGAGGCCGGTCCACCGTCTCTCAGACCATGTGGGGGGCCGGACTATATTTTGAAGAAGAAAAAATGAATGAATTCCTATGCCCCACAAATGACCCAGAGATGCATTTTAAATAAAAGCACACATTCTACTCATGTAAAAACACGCTGATTCCCAGACTGTCCGCGGGCTGGATTGAGAAGGCAATTGAACCGCATCTGGCCCCCGGGCCTTAGTTTGCCTACCCATGGTGTACTGTATCCAGTCAACTGACCCTGGACCCCTTGAATTGGAATAAATAGCAACTAGATGCAAATACACCCCCTTTTGGGGGAAGGTGGTGGAGACAGTTGTGGAGGGGCAGCTAGACGCATGCTCAGATGATGTGTGATTATTTAGAGCTATTCCAATCCAAGTTCATGTCTTAGTTAGCCTGGTGGATGACCTTTCCAGGGAGCAAGAGGAGGAGAGTGCAACCTTGCTCTGGCTTCTGCATCTCTTTGCATCTTTCAGCACCACTGGCCATGGCTTTCTCCCGCTTGGACTACTGCAATGCACTCTGCATGGGGCTACCTTTGAAGGTGATTGGGAAAACTACAACTAATCGAGAATGCGGCAGCTAGACTGGTGACTGACCACCAGGACCATATAACACCTCAAAGATCTACATTGGCTCCTGGTGATTTTCTGAGTGCAATTAAAGTGTTGGTGCTGACCTTTAAAGCCCTAAACAGCATCAGTCCTGAATACCTGAAGGAGCATCTCCACCCTCATCATTCAGCCCAGACATTGAGGTCCAGGTTGACAGAATAAACCTGCTGTTCTTGCAACACACACCCCCTCCATCCTCAGCACTGTGAAGACCTTGGTGGGGGCTGAGTCTGAATTTGGGAAAGGGTTTCTTTAATTGGCTTTTGGGGCTCCCCTTTTTTGCCTACTACACACAGTTCCATTGGCTTTGGGGGGAGTGGTCCTGGCTCAGTTATGTTCTTTATTGATTGGCATTTACTGCATGCAAACATAGATTTAAATGTATGCAAATATAAACTTTTTGAACTCGGGTGGCGTTGTGGTTTAAAGCACAGAGCTTAGGGCTTGCCGATCAGAAGGTCGGCGGTTCGAATTCCCATGATGGGGCGAGCGCCTGTCGCTCGGTCCCTGCTCCTGCTAACCTAGCATGTCAAAGTGCAAGTAGATAAATAGGTACTGCTTTGGCGGGAAGGTAAATGGTGTTTCCGTGCACTGCCCTGGTTCACCAGAAGCGGTTTAGTCCTGCTGGCCACATGACCCTGAAGCTGTCTGCAAACAAACACCAGCTGCCTCGGCCAGTAAAGCAAGGTGAGCCACAACCCCCGAGTCATCCATGACTGGACTTAACTTTCCGGCCCTCCAGATGTTCGGGACTACAATTCCCATCATCCCTAGCTAACAGAACCAGTGGTCCGGGATGATGGGAATTGTAGTCCCAAACATCCGGAGGGCTGGAGTTTGCCTATGCCTGATATAGGCACACAAACCCACCATCTCTGGAAGATGGTTAGGGTGAACATGCCCAGAGGGACGGAGGGATGTCTGCCTGCCTGATTTATCCAGAATCCACCTGCCCACACTTTCATAATGGATTGAATTTACTGCAGATCTTCTTATTAAGACAATTTGGTATAGTGGTTACCGTGTTGGCCTAAGGTCTGGGAGAGCAGGGTTCTAGTCCCCATGTAGCTACATGAATCATAGAATCAATAATAAAAGGAAATCAAATAAAAAGGCTAAATAATGGATTTATATCCGATAACACGCCTCTCAAGTCTTCTTTCTGAATGGGTGGGCAACTCATTGCCGAGCAATGTAGACTATCCTGCTTTCTTCGCAAATGATGGTGTGGGCGCAGATTGGCCGCCAGAACCTTGGGCACGAATGGTCTTTGGGGAGGGTTGAAGCTCTCAGATGGTCTCAAGGTCTGAGTCTTGTTCCAGCTCTGCATTTTCAGAGGCTTGGTTCCGAGACCCACTCACGAAAGAATGATGGGTTTTGGCATTTCCCTCCGCCTCCTCAGCAGAAACTGAGTGGCGCGTCGTGTCTTCCTGTTCCAAAAACTGCAACTCCAAGCAGAAAGTAGCAACACAATCAGAAATGTTTACTCAGAGAAATTCCAGAGGTTGCAATTAAATGCCTAAGACAGGAACGTTATCGCCTTGGACAACATCTGGTGACAACTTTCAGTTTCCTGTGGGTTCCTTCTTCCCCGCCCGCTCCCTCCACCGCAAACCGCCCAAGATCTAAACAGCATGTGAAGGAAACAATCTTCCGGCCTCAAAGCAAAGTCGCAAGAATAGGATATTCAGCTTAATTAAGAGAAGGTTTGTTTTATGAATCGCTGGAATGGCTGCTTGCATGAGGAGAGCTTCCCATATGGGCCAATCAAAGACTGTAGAGGCAGTAATTAATAAAAATGGGTAATGATGGACCATCTGGCCACTGCGTTTGTTCTCTAGTGCAGGACTGGCTCCGAGTCCTTATTAGATATTCACCCTCTGAGCCACTACAGATGTTTGAGGTGGTCTAGCCCATTGGCTCCTGCAGACAAAAATGAAATTACTCCGGCACCAGAAGGTGATTTAATAGACCAAAGGGAGGGGGTTAGCAGAAATGACAGCACGGGGAGGGGGGTGGATGTGTCATCGGCCCAAATGCTGGTGTTAATTGGAGCTCGCTGTCGTACTGATCAGACTGGTACATCAAGAGGTCAAGGGGAGGTCGGAGGAAGAGAAAGGAAGGGTGAGAAGCTGGGAGAGAGGGTGAGAACAGAGGGATTTAGCTGTGATTCCTGCAGTGCAGGGAGTTGGACAAGATGCAACTTTTGGGTCCCTCCAAACTATGATTCTAAGTCCCATAGACCAATGCAGTGGAAGCTGGTTCATTTGGGCAAACGAGGCATGACCCTACTGCCCTCAGTCAATGCCCAGCCAACTCCCATCTGCCTGCCTTCCTCCAGGGGGCAAATTCTTCCTGTTCAGTCTCAGTGTTGCCATCATAGAACTCAGTAGGGAAGAGGAAGATGGGGACAAACCAGAGAGAGTTGGCTCCGCCTCTCATTCACTCTGGCGCCACCTGCTGTTGGGCTCCCTAGCTTCCACCCCACCAGTCCCAACGAGAACCAGCCGCCGTTGGGTTTTGCATCGTGGATGTCGAGCAAGCGACCTGCCCTCAGTTCTGCGGATTTGCATGCCTTGGCTAGGACTCAAACGAGGAATTCCTGCAGAGGTGAAGCCAGAAGCTTTCTGAGACAATTTCCCTTTGGCAGAGTCCCTGATCCTGGTTTGCAGAATCCAGGAGGCGAGCAAACTCAGGCCATGCTCTGGAGCTGCCCGTCCACCCATCCATGAGGCTGGCAGAAGTCCTACCAACACCCCCAGGGGGCCTCCCTATTGCTCACCCAAATTGGCTCCCGCCATATAGACTAAGATGGCATTGGCGTCACCACCCTGGCAGAGCCGTTCCACGTGGCTGACGTCAACCGTGAAGATGGGATAAATAACAAGAGAGAGTCCAGATTGGAATGAGCTGGCAAATGTGGACAGTTTCAACACATGTAGGAGAGAGAGATGTCATCTGCCGCTCCTGACCCCAGAGGCTGATACTCAAGAAGAAGCAGAGCCGTCACTGAAGGATCTGGACAACTTCCATCCTGATTAAAGGAATGGGTGACTCATCAGAGAGCTTCTTCCACAAACGACTCCATATATACGAATTCGATTGCCTTGCAGTCATGGTAATCAGAGAGCTCTTCCTGACCAGCCTCAGGGAGGCTGTGAAAAATAAATTAAAATGTGTTTGGTACAGACAGCACAGGGGTAGCCAATGTTCTGCCCTTCAGACGTTGCTGGACTACCAGGTCCCACCACCCCTGACCATTGGCTATGTTGGCTGGGGCTGACAAGAGTTCGCTGCCCTTGAATTAGTGCTCTTTGTTGGGTGGGGAGTGAGTTAGTGCAGATGTTGAGGTGCAATTCTTCAGCTTGCTGAGAGCACTTTTGCATGGGGTTAAAAAAGATAAGAGTTAGGGATCTCTAGATCCCCAGACTACCTCTGTACCACTGACCTCTTTGCTGACCGCCATATTGTTGTTTAGACCGATACAACATGGGTTGCATCATATTTACAACTTCCTCCTCCTCACACTTCTTTCTCAGACCTCAAGATGAGAGGTCACCTTGGGCCTATCCTCTGAGATCTTCATTGGCAATCACTTGTAGCTGAGTAAGATTGTCTTCCATGAACACGGTCTTAACAGTGAGTCCATAAGTGACTGTGGAGTCCAATTCTGGACCCACACGTCCTTCCACAGTGGGGACATAGGTTTCCGGGTGGGAGTTGATCACGGTGAGGTTTTGTCGAGCGTGCCTTCTTCTTAGCACATTTCTCCCTTTCGTCCTGAGTTCGAGCATCTTCAAAGAGGTCAGCTTGGACCTATCCTCTGAGATAACAAAGCAGCAAACATAGCTTTCTTCTCTAGATCAGCTAGTTAGATTAGAATGAGAAGCCCTTTCTATCCAAGCTATGCATTTCCTATAATAAACTACCTTGTTGTTTTCTTACACAGCAAGCATCTCACAAGCCAAACGCTGCACACTTTCTGCATACCAAAGAGCTCCAATAGATTATGGAGCTCAGTTTCAATCGTTAGCATTACATGTCATGTAGAGCTGGGCTCAGGTGGGCTTGCTCCTGGAATATTTGCCTCTGCTCTTGCAGGAAATTCAGGCTCACCATAGCTGGAGCAGCAACCCAAAAGGTGAGAGTTGTAAGTGCTCCTGCCCGGCAGCTCTCAACCAGGGAGAGGAGCACCTCCGCTTTTTTTTGGGGGGGGGATTTGATATCCCGCCTTTCACTCCCTTTAAGGAGTCTCAAAGCAGCTAACATTCTCCTTTCCCTTCCTCCACCACAACAAACACTCTGTGAGGTGAGTGGGGCTGAGAGACTTCCGAGAAGTGTGACTAGCCCAAGGTCACCCAGCAGCTGCATGTGGGGGAGCGGAGACGCAAACCCGGTTCACCAGATTACGAGACTACCGCTCCTAACCACTACACCACACTGGCTCTCCGACTTCCATCCCAGAGGACCACACTGCTCTGAAAGGTCACAATGCTTGAGACCATTTTATTTTAAAGAGAAGGTGAGTGACATGATAGAAGTTTATCAAATTATGCAACACACAAAGAAAGCTTCTCTCTCTCTTGTAACACCAGAACTTCACTGACGTTCAATGAAGCTAAACGTTGGGAGACATTTCTGGCTGAAATGAGAAGCTTAAGGACAGATAAAAGAAAGGAATTCTTTTCTGGCTGAAATGAAATTGAGCATGTGAACTGAACCGAGTTCCTCCCATGCAGCATCCATATATGAAAATCATCTGGAGCTCTCGAGAGCTGGAGTTGAGCTGAAGGTGTCTCTAGGTACCTGGGTACACCTCACCTTGCCAAGGACGTTTTACTGCAGACCTCTGGGCCTGGTGGCAGCGGCTTGTCTCATTTCATCTGATCGCTCTCTTTCGAAAGTGTGCTTTCTCTCTGTGGGTATACAGATATACACAGAGGTGTGCCAGCACAGGGCTTTTTAGGAAGCATCCTTGTCCATGTCGAGGAACAGAAACATGCAAAATACCCATGAGAAATTTGCTCATTTTCTCCATGTTGTGCTAATTTCAAGACCCACACAGGTTTGGTTCAGGTCATCTGAAAGAGGCCCTTCTCCCATAGTTCTCCCTAGATGAACTTTAGAACATAGGAATAGCCTGGTGGATCAGGCCAGTGGGGGCCTACCTGGTCGATCGTTCTGTTCTCACAGGGGCCAACCAGATGCCTGCTCAATATGATAGGATGCCCATCTAAACTCCACAAGACAGAGTCCTCCTCCTCTTCTTCTTTGGCGATCCCTCGTAGCCGAGTAAGATTGTCTTCCATAAACACAGTTTTAAAAGTGAGTCTGTAAGTGCCTGTGGAGGCCAATTCTGGACCCACACGTCCTTCCACAGTGGGGACATTGGTTTCTGGGTGGGAGCTGATCACAGTGAGGGTTTGCCAAGCGTGTCTTCCTCTTAGCACGTTTCTCCCTTGTGTCCTGGGTTTGAGTGTCTTCAAAGCTCATGACACCTCTGGTAAAGGCTGCTCTCCAATAGGAGTACTCGCAGGCCAGTGTTTCCCAGTTATCAGTGTTTATACTACATTTTTTAAAGATCTGCCTTGAAAGAGTCTTTGAACCTCTTTTGTTGACCACTGATATAAACAACTCTGAACTATTATTTAAGCCTGCTTAATGTTCTACATTGCACGTGCATGGGAAGTTTCTTTTCAGGGGGAGAATATGGGGGTGATTCGTTATAAGTATTTTTTGGAAACTGAAAAAGAAAGTTTTACTTTCTTCCCTTACCTAAATAAGTATACGCTTTTGTAGTTTATAAGAAATCTCAGGCTGAATACCTTCTAGCTAAAGGCGTGCTCCAAGCAAGGCTGCATTTCACTAACGTTAACTTCTTCTGCTGCATACAAAGTCTCTATGCTAACAGAAATCACTACAGCCCACATCAAAATGGGCTTTCAGGAGGTTCAGGTGTCGGCTGGTTTTTTTTTCCTGCTTCTGACTGAAAAAAGAAAAGAAAAAGACAATTAATCAGGGTAAAAGATCTCTCCGTTTCCTGGGATGAAAAAAGCAGAGTCTCATTATAGTGTTTAGACATGAGATTTATTGGCCATTGCAGAGCGTAATTGACGTTTGAAAAGCCAGAGGGGATTCTGAGGCCAGCTAGGAGGGGAAAGGAGCAGAGGGCCTTGGATGAGATGGGGTCAAGGGGCCAGTCAGATTTGTGGTCACCAGAAATGGATGAAAGGGACTGAATACTGTCCATGCTGGTCCACAAGCAGTATTTTAAAATGAGCCAGCAGCCAGGAGACAAGGGGAAGATTCGACACCATATATATTGAAAGCATACCCAGTGCACACTTGAAGCATGGGATTTTCTCCCAAAAATCCTGGGAGCTTTAGAAATGGATTAGACAAATTAATGGAGGACAAGTCTGTCAGCAGTTGCTGGGCATGGTGGCTATATTCTGGCTCAGGAGCCCCCAAACTAAGGCCCATGGGCCGGATAAGGCCCGAAGGACTCGTTTATCCAGCCCGCGGTGCCCTCCGCTGCCACCACCCTCTTACTGGCGCGGCGCTGCGCGGCTGCCCACTTCTGGGTCAGAGGAGCACAGGAAATAGCTTGTGTGTATGCGCAAGCGTTATTTCCGGTGCACATCCGGGTCGGAGGAGGCCCGTGCACAAGCTATTTCCAGTGCTCCTCTGACCTGGAAGTGCGCCGGAAATAGCGTGTGCGCACGTGTATGGGCACGCGCTCCCCCGCCGTGCCGCACAATCCGCGCTGGAGACACTGGCCCGAGGCGCGGTAAGTTTGCTGACCCCTGTTCTAGCTCCACAGTCAGAGGGCAGTAATGCTTCTGAACACCAGTTGCTGGCAGCCACAGGAGGGGAGAGTGTTATGGGGCTCAAACCCTGCTTGCTGGTTTCCCACAGGCATTCAGTGGGCCACAGTGAGAACAGGGTGCTGGAGTGGCTGGGCCATTGGCCTGACCCAGCAAACTCTTACGTTCTCAAGGCTTAGGTTGGCTGATCAGACCTGAGGCATGGGAGACTCCATCTCTGTGGAGGAGCTGGTCAGCTACTTAAAAGGTCCTTGCTATGTTTTGTAGACTTTGGCTTCTTAGACTTCGGCTTCTGCAAAGCTGAGGAGATGGAGGTACTGCCATGGACTTGTCCTCTGGGTCAATGGATGGTGGCAGGGCTGTGTCCTTCAGACAGGAGGGCCCTGAATGAGGTGTCAATGAGGTTCTTTCCTAAAAGTAGTCTTAATTGAGTTGTAACATGAGCTCTGCAGGAAATCAGTCCTGAGTGCTCACTGGAAGGACAGATCCTGAAGCTGAGGCTCCAATACTTTGGCCACCTCATGAGAAGAAAAGACTCTCTGGAAAAGACCCTGATGATGGGAAAGATGGAGGGCACAAGGAGAAGGGGATGACAGAGGACGAGATGGTTGGACAGTGTTCTCGAAGCTATCAGCATGAGTTTGACCAAACTGCGGGAGGCAATGGAAGACAGGAGTGCCTGGCGTTCTCTGGTCCATGGGGTCACGAAGAGTTGGACACGACTAAACCACTAAACAACAACAACAACCTGAGCTCTCTGCATTGTAGGTTATGCCAACTACCAGTCATGGCGGTTATATGGAACCTCCAAGTTCAAAGGTCTAATGTCACTGAACTCCGGCTGCTGGAGAAGAGCAGAGCAAGGGCTATTGCTTTCATGTCCTTCTTTGTAGACTTCCCACAGGCATCCAGTTGGCCAACATGATAAACAAAAGCCTCTGTGCCAATCCAGCAGGTTTCATACAAAACAAGTGTTATATTTGCTTCCTCACAGATTAATCTGGCTGCCACATTCCTAACCCATTTGCTGTTTCTGAACAGCCTTCAAGGGCAGCCCCATAGAGAGCACATTACTGCAGTCCAGCCGAGGAATTGCCACAAAATATTATTCAAACCTTTCTCGTTTCCAGGAGAGGGCATTGGTGGCCACTAAGGCAGAACTTAGTGATGTATGGAAGTGAGAGCTGGACCATAAAGAAGGCTGATCGCCAAAGAATTGATGCTTTTGAATTCTGGTGCTGGAGGAGACTCTTGAGAGTCCCATGGACTGCAAGAAGATCAAACGCATCTATTCTGAAGGAAATCAGCCCTGAGTGCTCACTGGATGGACAGATCCTGAAGCTGAGGCTCCAATACTTTGGCCACCTCATGAGAAGAGAAGACTCCCTAGAAAAGACCCTGACATTGGGAAAGATGGGGGGCACAAGGAGAAGGGGACGGCAGAGGATGAGATGGTTGGACAGTGTTCTCAAAGCTACCAGCATGAGTTTGACCAAACTGCGGGAGGCAGTGGAAGACAGGAGTGCCTGGCGTGGTCTGGTCCATGGGGTCACGAAGAGTCAGACACACGACTAAACAACAACAAGGCAGAACTGATGTTGGGATAGCTCAGTTGGTAGAGTGTGAGACTCAATCTCTGGGTTGTGGGGTCAAGCCACACGGACAAAAGATCCCTGCATTGTAGTGGGTTGGAGTAGATGAGATTTGCGACCCCTTCCAACTCTACAATCCTATGATAAAACTTGTTCCTGGCTGAAGCCTCTATACTTCAACCTGCCAACGAACATGCTGCAAAAAGAATACATCATGCAAATATGACAACGGCTCACACAGACATTCAACTGCTTCTTAAATTCAATCCCCACCCAACTCCAGAAGAAAAAGTCTCCAAACTAGATTTCTTCACAAAACAAGGACTTTTGACATTAAGTGGCAAAGAAAAATAATCGCAAATGGTGGCTTTTATTAAAAAATAATAATAAAAGGAGGAAGATATTCTAGAAATTCTTCCCAATTATGAGAGAGATAGAAATGTAATAACAGGGTGCCTGAGCGAGGCCGTTATGAGTAAGGAAGGGCGGAGGAACAGCAAGGCGTGTTTTTAAAAAGAACAAAAGATATCAAATAAGAAAAAAACATAAATATCTCTTAAGTCAATAACACCCAGACTTAGAGCCTGGTACTGTGGTTTGCTGTAATGAGATAATGTTTGCATGCCATAAACGGGCTCATATTATGCCAGAATCAAAATGAAAACAGAGGAGCAGGAAGACAAAGTGAAATATGATAATTTAAGAAAGGGTGCGCAGAATGCTCCATCACTGTCAGAAGAGAATCCTCGAGCCTCGGAAACGGATGCATTCGCAAGGAAGGAGCCTATGCTCTGTGGCTGGGCGCTCATGTCTAGGCAGGGGTTGTATTTTTCACTGTGCATATATTAGACCAACAGTTCCCAAACCTTTATGGGCCAGCCCCCCCATGGTCCCATAAACCCATCCCCAGTGCCCGCTATGCCACCCTATAAAAAGCATTATTCAGAATAGTGGCTTGCTCGATCCACTAAGGAAGATAATAATGCGATAAAATTCAATACGCTAACAATTAATTGCACATTTATTCAAAATCCAGTTAAAACTATGTAGTTTAATTAATTCAACAAAACTGATTGTGAAAGAGCAAGCAGGCCATAAATCACACCATTCAAAGTTGGAGTTAACTCTTTATCAGCAAAAAAACGACTTGGCTGAGTGTCAGGCCTAATAAGCACAGCAGCTCATCCCTTGTAGGTCTGGCCCCATTGCTGAGACTAAAAGTCCTCACTTCCTCACAGCCGTCTAAGTCCCCTCTTCTCCAAGGCTTCTTCCAAGCAGTCAGACTGTGCCTGCATGTGGTCTGTCGCTGCACAGCCCATTTCAGCCCGCTTCTGGTTCCGGGAGACAGTGGGGAGGGGAGCTTGTTGGAGCAGAAGGGGAGACACCCATGACTCTGAACCAGCCTGACTCATCTCTGCCTCTTGGTCTCTTACTCACCGGCTTCAGCTTCTGCCTCCAATTCTGGACTTCTCTCTGCCACAGACTGTCACGGTCTAGTCTATGGGCGATCAAAGTCCCGGCTGAGGACGTCGGGACCAGGGGCAAGATGATGGGGTGGGAGCAGGAATGAGAGTCCAGAAGCCAGGGGTCCGAGGGTCAGGAAGCAGGGAGTCACAAAGTCAAGGGTCCAAGGGTCAAGAAGCAACGAGTCACGAAGTCAAGGGTCTGAGGGTTGAGAAGCAAGGAGTCAAGGAGCCAAGGTCTGAGGATCAGGAACCAAGGAGCCAAATGCAGCAAGGCAGGATACGTGTTGCTGTGGCAAAGAACCGAAGGGAAATGCTGACCTTATATGCCTTCCCGGCTCTTGCCACCAGGTGCAGTGAGTTACCAAGCGGCCTCACCTGTGCGGCTGCACTGTGCCTCTCCAGAACAAACTTAGGAAGGCCCCAGTCCTGCGAAGCCCTACTGGTCACAGGGCCTGGCTCCTGCATGCACTCCTGACACAGACTCTCCCAGCTCAATAAGCCATTACCTCTTCAGCTTCCAACACCTCCTCTTCCCAGTTTTCTCCCTCTGACCACTCATCACTGTCCCACCACCACTCCTCAGGCTCCAAGCTTCCTTCCCTTGGTGATTCCTTAGCTGGTTCCTCCCGCCATTCCTCTGCATCCAACAGTTCATGACACTGGTGAACTTAATCCAGTGATGCCGGTTTTTCAAAGGCTGATAGTCATTTACACCTCCAGTGCCTCCCTGCCACCTCCCTCCTGTTCAAAACAACAACAAACCTCTGGTGACGTGAAACATATTCAATAAACACACAAGACGTAACTGGTTGTACATTTGAAAAAATAATATACCATTCATTGTATTGAATTGTAGACAAATTTGCAAATTCGTGAAGCATTCCATATTTTTATGAAGCCTAGGACGGTGAAACAAGGCTAATAGTCCATAAATCCTTGTCTTAGACTCTGTGAAAGGATTCTGTGGTACTGTAACAACCTTTTGTGTGGATTGTTGGACTCTCTGAACAGACAAGTGGAATAGACACACATACATGGACCTTATGCATAAACCGATTAGAGAATAAATTAACCCACTGGGTCTTCTACTTTTTTCGTTGAACTTTATGAGCTACTTCTGTTGAAAACTACAATTCAATACAATGAATAGTATATATTATTTTTTCAAATGTACAGCCGGTTACATCTTGTGTGTTTATTGAACCTCCTTCCTTATTGAACCTCTTTCCTGTTGGCATCAGTTTGTCTCGAGACACAATGGAGTGCACCTCCAAGGATGATCTCAGACTTTGTAATTACCACTCCGGGTGCAAGCCTGGGCAATATGTGTGGAAGTCCTGGGCTGTCCAGATGACAAGGACCCTTCCTAGCCCAGCCTCACTGATGGGGTCCAAAGGAAAGCAGAGCAAAATGTTTGGCACCTGCTTGGCCAGAGGAGTTGCCAGAAGGAGGAGTACAAGGCGCCATCGAACCACCTTAGGGACTCCACTCCAGATTTGTGCAGAGTTTATTCCTTAGGCCGCCGAGACCTCATAACACCGGTCTTGAAAGACCTACATTGGCTCCCAGTATGTTTCCGAGCACAATTCAAAGTGTTGGTGCTGACCTTTAAAGCCCTAAACAGCCTCGGTCCAGTATACCTGAAGGAGCGTCTCCACCCCCATCATTCTGCCCGGACGCTGAGGTCCAGCTCCGAGGGCCTTCTGGAGGTTCCCTCATTGCGAGAAGTAAAGCTACAGGGAACCAGGCAGAGGGCCTTCTCGGTAGTGGCGCCCGCCCTGTGGAACGCCCTTCCAGCAGATGTCAAAGCGATAAACAACTACCGGACATTCAAAAGACATCTTAAGGCAGCCCTGTTCAGGGAAGTTTTTAACGTGTGATATTTTATTGTATTTTTGCTTTCTATGGAAGCCGCCCAGAGTGGCTGGGCAGGCCCAGCCAGATGGGCGGGGTATAAATAATAATAATAATAATAATAATTAGGCTTTTCTTATCCCAAATACTGCGTATACTGTAATGTTTTACTGTTGCTATGGCCATTGGCTAATGCGGATAAAGTTTTATTTATTTATCTCCCAGATATGCCCCTCAAGGCACCAGGTATGGATTTTTCCTCAAGGTTTACTCTCGAAGCCATTTTCTCATGAAAGAGTATAGCCACAAGGTAGCTGAGGTTTAGGAGCAAAGGGGCAGCTCTAGGAGTTGTCAGGGACTTATAGGGTGGGTAGCACAGCACAGCCTTCTTTGCCTAAGACATGTGGTTTCATTTCTTTCTTTTTTTAAAAAATAAATTTTATTTGGATTTATAAATAGAAATATCACATTTTTTTTTGTCCAAAACAAAAACATGGATCTGAATACAATAAGAACATAGAGGGGAAAGAGAGAAAAGGAAAAGTAGGACATATGGAACAAGAAATATAGAACGAGAGAGAGAGAGAGAGAGAGAGAGAAGAAATAGACAGATTAAAATGAGAGAGATGTGGTTTGATTTCGAACTCCCTGAGCCAAAACAAGTCAACTGATGTCACCAATGTCAGCTGATTGACAGGTGGGTGGCTTGCAAAAAAAACCATGTGTTTGGCAGGCAAAATTCCATACAAACATTCTATGTTAGGAGAAATGGGCTCTAAAACGTTGGCAAGTTTTTGTGAGAATTTTTTTAATTTAAAAAAATGGCAAAGCAATGCAGGAATGTGGAGAACCGAGTCCCGCATACAGGCCATGTGCCTCTTTGATAATTAAGGTATTTTGGTTTGAGGGACACACCTCATTTGTTGAATTTACACTGTTCTGCTTCTGATTTGGAATGGTTTTGTGCGTTTTCTAACTGCCAAGCTTTTACCTTTCTTAATATAATACATTATGTTATTGTAATGCGAGTTGGGGCCTTATGGTAAAGGGTGAGCAAGAAATTTAATCTCTCTATATATCTATACAGTATTTGCCCTCGTCTGTCATCATGCTGGTTGCATGACCAGAAGATAGACCAACTCTTCTTTGGCCGGTCTATCCCTAGAGGATAAAGCACAAGTGGATTCAAGGATGAGGCAATACGAAGAAAAAATCAGGGACTTGATTTTGCTGAACTGCTTAACAGTGACATGTGTGGAAAGGAGGAAACAGAACAGACGGCAGGGACGTATATTTTTGCAGCAGGAGCAGGAAAAAAAAGAAAAGGAAATAAATTAAGACTTAAAGAGCTAGCAAAAACAAAGGGACAGATTTAGTTTGAATTTGCAGGCTCAGCGGCAAGCGGAGTAAATAGGAAGAGAGGATTATTTCACACAAAAAATCCACGGCTGGCATCTGTGTCAAAAAAAAGTATTATTTGGTTGGAGAAAACGCAGAGAAGCAAAATGAGCTGCGGCTTCATTGATGTTTGGCAACAGCAGGCTGAAAGAAGATGCCAGAGACTGGCCCGGTTGCAAACAGGGACTAATACACAAACACACACCCCCAAAATCTCACACACACACCCCACCACCACCATGGACTAGACTGACTGACCAAAGACAGTCAAATAATAATAAAGCAATATTTTGCTACAATGACAAAGGGCAGAAAGATGTGGTTTGCAGGATTGGGCCTTCATTGTACATGGTACTGGACAAACACAAAAGGAGAGGTCCCTGCTCCAAGGAGCATACAATTAGTACTTTGCTATAGAGGGCAGGGAAGGATTGGGAAACAGAGATAGGAGCTAACTGCTATCAGCTGCAGGGGCGTACGAAGGGGGGTGCGGTTCGCCCTGGGTGTCACCCTGATGGGGGGTGACAAAATGGCAGGCAGCACTTGTCACAGCAGGGCCTGCAGCACATATGAGCTATGCATCCCAGTGCCCGCAGGCTCCGTGCGGCCTGACTGCTGCCTCCCCCTCAGCTGTAGGGCAGCTGAGGCCCCATCACGCGCCCCACACTTATGGGTGCTGTGCATGGGGCGTGCCATGGTGCCCATACAGACAGCACGGGACACCGAGAGCACCGTTCTGCCCCTATAGGCACCGCGCCATGCCCCTATGGGCAGTCTCGCCCCTGGGCATGCCACCCCAGGTGCTTGAGAGGCTTCTTCCACCGCTGATCAGCTGACGAGGATCCTCTCTGCCAAGCAGGAAACACCATCAGAGCACTCCTGACATATGGTTGTCAAGCCTCTGCTTAAAGACCTCCAAAGAAGGAGACTCCACCACACTCCTTGGCAGCAAATTCCACTGTCGAACAGCTCTTACTGTCAGGAAGTTCTTCCTAATGTTTAGGTGGAATCTTCTTTCTTGTAGTTTGGAACCATTGCTCCATGTCCGCTTCTCTGGAGCAGCAGAAAACATCTTTCTCCCTCCTCTATGTGACACCCTTTTATATATTTGAACATGGCTATCATATCACCCCTTAACCTCCTCTTCTCCAGGCTAAACATGCCCAGCTCCCTTAGCCGTTCCTCATAAGGCATCGTTTCCAGGCCTTTGACCATTTTGGTTGCCCTCCTCTGGACACGTTCCAGTTTGTCAGTGTCCTTCTTGAACTGTGGTGCCCAGAACTGGACACAGTACTCCAGGTGAGATCTGACCAGAGCAGAATACAGTGGCACTATTACTTCCCTTGATCTAGATGCTATACTCCTATTGATGCAGCCCAGAATTGCATTGGCTTTTTTAGCTGCCGCGTCACACTGTTGGCTCATGTCAAGTTTGTGGTCAACCAAGACTCCTAGATCCTTTTCACATGTACTGCTCTCAAGCCAGGTGTCACCCATCTTGTATTTGTGCCTCTCATTTTTTTTGCCCAAATGCAATACTTTACATTTCTCCCTGTTAAAATTCATCTTGTTTGGGGTGAGCTCCTGTTGCTCGGTCCCAGCTCCTGCCAGCATAGCAATTTGAAAGCACGCCAAAAAGTGCAAGTAGATAAATAGGTACCGCTCCGGTGGGAAGGTAAATGGCATTTCCATACGCTGCTCTGGTTTCGTTGTTCTGTTGTGCCAGAAGCGGCTTAGACATGCTGGCCATATGACCCAGAAAAAAACTGTCTGTGGACAAATGTCGGCTCCCTCGGCCTGTAAAGCGAGATGAGCGCCACAACCTCAGAGTCGTCTGCGACTGGACTTAACTATCAGGAGTCCTTTACCTTTTTTTAAGCTGCTTTGAGATTAATTTGAATGAACAGCAGCTTAGAAATACAATAAATCAAATCAAACAACAACAACAACATTCTAGAAAATGTCAGAGCCAAGAACTAACATCTTGGCCTTGCCATCAAATGATCCTAGGGCAGACTGCTTTCTAAGCAGGGACATCCTTGGATTTGTAAAATACACAACAATACTTGATGGTGGTCACATTCACAAGTTGCCGATTAAGGAGATTTGACCCTAGATCAAAGGATTCGGCCAAGCAGACACACAGCCCCTTCCGCCTCTGGACTTCTCCTTTCGTATCGGCTCACATTTGACCGTGTGACCTCACTGGAGCCGTGCATACAAAAAACAGCACAGATGTGAGAGCAGCTGAGCCACAGAAACCCAGCGCTGAACTGTGACCAGGTTGCTGCCTTCGGGTAAGCCTACAAGTTGTGAAATGTGAGACCATCAAAAATAAATAAATGTTTCCAGATCTGTGGGGCAAGTGAGTTTCTTTGTACCCTGGAGGTGCAACGGGAACGGCACAGGAGAGGCTTGCAAACTTGCAAATTACTCATATTTTTCGCTCTATAAGACGCACCAGACCAAAAGACGCACCTAATTTTTGGAGGAGGAAAACAAGAAAAAAAAATTCTGAATCTCAGAAGCCAGAACAGCAAGAGGGATCGCTGCTTTCACTGTGCAGTGATCCCTCTTGCTGTTCTGGCTTCTGGGATAGCTGCGCAGCCTGCATTCGCTCCATAAGACACACACACATTTCCCCTTACTTTTTAGGAGGGAAAAAGTGAGTCTTATAGAGCAAAAAATACAGTACTTCAGAAGCTGGAAGCTACAGGAAAGAGAAGTTCCTGTGTGCTCAGATCCTGCTTGAAGGTTTCTCATTGGCATCTGGCCTGATCCAGCAGGCTCTTCTTATGTTCTTATGTGGGGGTGAAGGGAGGAAGGAAAGAAAGATGTTGTCCTCTCCTATATTAGAAGTTCTCAAGAAGTTTTTTGGTGTAGATGATGACGATGGGGGTGTTATGTATTCCGTGGTCTGTGTTTGCCTGAGCTTGAGTCTGGATTCTGAGTTCTGATTCGATACATGTTGTCCAATCACAGAACATTTCGGGATTTGGGCCTCTGCCATTGGCCCTTAAACTCTGACTTATGATTCGCAGCTTGGAAGTTTAGACAGCCAATCACGTTGGGAGTGGGAGTGGCCCAGGCCTTCAGAAATGTATATAAGCAGTTGCTTTGCCTCTGTTTCCTGGTTATGTAGTTCACTAAAGGTTCTTGCTGTTATCACTGTGTCTTGCCTCATGGGAACCCACCTACACTTCAGGAGTAACCAAGGTGCTACCTCCATAAGTTGTCGGACCACAGCATCCCTGTCCATTGGCTATCCTGGCTGGGCCTGAGGATGCTTGGAGTCCAATAACATCTGGAGTTCACCAGAATGGCAATCCCTGCTGGAACATCTGGATCATTTGCTTCAAGGCTTTATGTTAGTGTCATGCTGAGTTTCTGATAAATTCTTTCGGTTTATTTTTTTCCCCTCTGGATGGTGTGTTACGTTTTATATATTTAAATTTTGACGGCTGTTGATTTTAACCATTTTGTATGTTCATAGAATTGTAGAGTGAGAAGGGACCACAAGAATCATCTAGTACAAACTGCTGCAATGCAGGAATCTTTCGCGCAAGGTGGGGCTCAAACCCATAACCATGAGATTAAGAGTCTCGTGCTCTCCGAGCTACCTGTTTGTAAATCGCCTAGGATCTCTGTTAGGCAACTGACAAATTAATAACAACAGCAGCTGTTATGTACTGAGTTGAATAGAATCCAAACTGCAGCAGTCTGATTGGTCCTAGAGCAATAGGATCCAAAATGCAGCAGTCTGATTGGTCCTAGAACAGTGCAGCAGTATGATTGGTTGGCAGGAGCCACCCAATCCAGCTCCAGATAGAAGTGAATCCACAACCTGATTGGCCTACAGGAGAATTCCGGAATTAGCCAATCACGTGCAGCCCATTGTGTAAATAATGTATATAAAGCAGATACTTTGAGGGGACTTCCTTTCCCTCCTCACCACTATGAGCTGAATAAAGAGCATGATATCCACTCTTGACTCTGAGTATATTTCAGCAGCAATAATGGAAAGAAGCCAAACTGGGGAACATCAGCTGGTTTGGGAGGCATTCCACTCCACCCTTAAAACTCCAACATCAGTTGACAGATTATCTTCTTTATCTAGTTTGAGGGTTACCTCCAAAGGGGGACCAGCATGGCTCTCGTTTCCAGGGCAAGCCAGCCAGGCGAAGGAATGTCACTGGAGAAATCTCTATATTTCTTTGGGCTAACATGCTTCCGGTATGTTTTGGCCTAAGGGCAGTGCCGGTGTTCCTTAGCTGCACCACAAACTTGCCTGCTTGCGACGTAGTAGGTATGACACAGAAATTTAGCCTTTCCCTAGATATTTCTGAAAGCGGAGCTGTGCACACACTGCGGTCTCGAGGGGGCAGAGAGAAAAATGCAGTGTGTTAAATTGGGAGCGAAACAGGGCTACTTGGGAATCTCAGCTTCGTTTGCAATTAAGAAGCAATTAAGTTTCCAGATCTTGTGAGGGTGAAAGTGGACTTGAAAGGAGTCAGAAGAGAGGCTGAATGAGGCTGCAATTCTGCAATCACAAAGGAGTGAGCTCAAAGGGGCTTACAATGGTACCTTGGTTCTCAAACGCTGAAAACCCAGAAGTAAGTGTTCCGGTTCTCGAACATTTTTCGGAAGCCAAACATCCAATGTGGCTGTCAGCTATTGTTTCCGGGGCGCCTTCAGCAATCAGAAGCTTTGCTTTAGTTTTTGAACATTTTGGAAGTCAAACGGACTTCCGGAACGGATTAAGTTTGGGCTTTTGTTTTTGCTATTTATTTTGCGTTTAGTTTTTTTTTTTTTTTTAATATTTATTAAAGTTTTCAAGGTTAATACATTATAACCGAAAAAAGAAGAAAAAACAGAAATACAAAAATACAAAAATTAAAAACAATTTAAAAACAAGGAAAAACAAAAAAACGCACGTATAAATTCCATTTACATATTTTCTTTTACCTTACTTTCCAGACCTCCTCATACCACCCTTTCTTATATTCCAATTCAAATTGTTTGTTCAGCAAATCCTCACCATTAGATCTTTTACTTATTTCAAATCCTTATTTTCTACCTCTTAAGCATTACAGCTGAAAACCAATTAGTTGCTATCCAACATCACTCTAGCATTCCTTAATTTTACAGTGTTTCTGCAAGTAGTCTTTAAACTTCTTCCAGTCTTCTTCCACCGACTCTTTTCCCTGGTCTCGGATTCTGCCGGTATTTTGCGTTAAGTTTTTGAAGCTTTTTTGGTTAATTCGTTTTTGTGACTGTGTGGAACCCAGTTCAGCTACTGGTTGTTTGATTGTGTGAATGCAGAAATGGATAAAAGTCCCCCATTCAAACAATAGCTTACATCAGTACAGGTAAGGAAAAAAATGTAATTTTAATTTTTGTCATCTACAATACAGTCTTATTTATTTTATAGTACAGTACATTGATTATTGCTTTCATTTTTTTTGTATGGCTCAATGGTCTCGCTAGATAGTGAAATTCATGTTAAATTGCTGTTTTAGGGGTTGTTTTTAAAAGTCTGGAATGGATTGATCTGATTTGCATTACTTTCTATGGGAAAGCGCACCTTGGTTTTGGAACTATTTGGTTTTGGAACGGACTTCTGGAACGGATGAAGTTTGAGAACCAAGGTACCACTGTACTTTTAAGAAGATGCATATAGGATTGTATCATAAATCAGATTTCCAGTGGCCGGGGGTGTTGCCTCTCCCTATGACTAGCAAAAGCAAAATTATTGTTGTTATTGAATTGATTTTTGGTTGCCTAAATAGGTGACTTACAACCGGATAAAAAAAACCAAGTTTAAAATGCAAGCAATGGTCAGCACACTACTGTATTTGTGGGATGTAAAACACAGGAGCAGTCAATGACAACATTCCTAGAGTGTACATGTTAGAACATGGGGAGGGATGTCTGTCCAGCAAGCAGGTAAACTTCCTGGGGACGGACTTCCTCCGCATGTGAGCAGAGGTGGGTGTGGCCTCACCTGTGCAGGTAATGATAAAAGCACAGGGCAGGCAGCCATTCTCTCTCTTGCCTCTCTCATCTTCATCTTCTGAAGGAGCAACATGCCCTCTTGGCTCCCAGCCAAGAGAGGAGATAAGGAATATCTTGCTACAAGATAGATTCTAAGTGTATGTAACCTTTTTAAAGCTGTATGCCTTCGGGGATCACATTGTGAACAGAACGTGAGTAAACTCTTTTATACTTTTATAAAGACTGTGTCGTGTCTTGTATTTTAAGAGGGAACAAAAGGGGAAATTACCAGAGTAATTATTATAGAGGTTCTAGCGAACCTGTGCAAGCGTTACCATTGCGAACTTAAAGGGGAATGTCATAAACTCTGCAGATATTTTGGGAACTTGTTAGCACAAGTTGGATAAGGATATAATTAGTCAATATATCCTCTCCTGCACCCCAGAACATTCCCACAGTATTAAAACAGCAACTTCAAGAATCACAGCAAGAACAGCGATAGTGAAGCATCAGCCATTGTATGACCCTTGTGTCCCTTCCAGTTCTTACAGATCTATGATATGGGCCATGGTAATGCAGTATAATAATTTAATTTCAGTTTTTTAAAGCACACGTTTTTCATCTTTGTTAGGGGAACCACATTGAACACTGTGGGGTCGGCTCTGCATTGTAGCCTCCAGCGTTTTTTTGCACATGGAAAAATTCAGTCACAGAAGAATCAAGTACTGACCAGGCTGGATAAGGAAACAAACAATCAAGCTGAGTGTTCTTTTGGGTTTCAGATGGGCATGTATATTTGAAAAGACCCTGTAAAATTGCCCAGTAGCTACTAGCCAACAGCTTCTGGTCCAAATGGCTATAAATTAGACCAGCTGCTGGGGATTATGCGTGGGAGATGGTCATTGTGCTCCTTTTTTGTGAATTTTCCATTGGGACAGGCTGACCACTGTGAGTTGAGGGGGTGGAAATGCAACCTTCCGCCCTCCAGATGTTTTGGCCTACAACTCCCATGATCCCTACCTAACAGGACCAGTGGTCAGGGATGATGGGAATTGTAGTCCAAAACATCTGGAGGGCTGAAGGTTGCCTATGCCTAGACTACATGGACCTTGGTCTGAACAGGACTCTGTTCGTAGATAGCTGGAAAGCATAGCATAGCATGATGATATATAGATAGATGATAGATAGATAGATAGATAGATAGATAGATAGATAGATAGATAGATAGATAGATGATATAGAATATTTCTGAAGGAGATGGAATGAAAATAATAATTTCTGGTTGTAAAATGTTATTCCTCTGATGTCACAGGAGTTTTAAGAAATGACTAATATAGAAAAGAGAAGAAGTCACTCCCAGAAGGATTTTTAATTCACATTTTTGCATTAGAACATGGCAACCACCCCCAAAAAACATTATTTCTAAGAAAATTGCACTATTCAGCTTGAAAAATGGTCTGCGTGCACAAGTATCAGCCAGCTCTATAAATAGCACCAAATTAAATAGAAGGAAGATTGAGTGAATGGACTGGGAAGAGGTCCAAGGAGAGAGGGAGAGGGAGATGGATAATGAAACAAGAAAGAAGGCTATAAAATGGATGGAGAATGGAGAGTCATTGGACCTTTGGCAACCCCAAGAAAAAGATACGATCGTAACACATTCAACTTGGGAGTGGACACGGCCAGCAAAACCAAGACGGAGCCCAAAATGCAGAGTCTGGGTTTTGTTTCAGAGATATATATAGGAAAGATGGGAAGTTGTGCCAACAATTAAGTGGTCTGTAGTAGAAGAACATGGGTGGGAGCCCTGCTGGGTCTGACAAAGGGTCCATCAAGCCCAGGCTGTGGGGGACATAGCTGTCAAGCGTCCCTTATTTGGCGGGACAGTCCCTTATCCCAGCGCCATGTCCCACTGCTGTCCCTTATTGATGAGGCTTCGTTTGGCTGCTGGCTGGGCTTTCTGCCTTTGGCTCGGAGGGGCTCAGATGCTGAACATACCTGTGCCCAGAAAATCCCTTATTTTGGCTGCTGATCCCTTATTTTGGCTGCTGATTCCTTATTTTGGCTGCTGATTCCTTATTTTCGAGGCTGTTGGTCCCTTATTTTCAAATCTGTAAGTTGACAGCTATGGTGGGGGACCTATAACAGGACAAGAATCGAGTAGGGCAGATAGTATAATATCAATACTTTGCAATGGAAGGGAAAGAGAAGAAGTGGGGGGGGGCTGGGGAGACTTTGTTTCTAAAAACTACTCCCAAGGCCTGATTAGAATCTGCTCCTAGCAAAGGCACCATTTTCAAACCACAGGATCAGCTTGCGGTTTTGGTTAGGGCGAACCCATAGACTTTGGCAGCAGCAAACGGTGGCTTGAGTGCAATTTGCTGGATCGTGGCCACCCCCATCCTGCTGCCTGTCCCCACCCCGAAGGATTTCAACGAAATACCCGTTTTATGTGAATATTCATTGTCTTCCTCGGGTTCCCATTATGCAGATTATCGTGATTTAGGGTGGCATTATTCAACAGCTCCCGCCTTGCCGTTTGATTTGATGAATTATTAACCCATTAATTCATTATTCCGTATGTGTTAATTTGCTAGTGTCTGATTCGGGGGCGGACTCCATGCTTGCAGAAACACCGAGTGATAGGACTAGTAAAGGTAAAGGGACCCCTGACCATTAGGTCCAGTCATGGCCGACTCTGGGGTTGCGGCGCTCATCTTGCTTTACTGGCTGAGGGAGCCAGCGTACAGCTTCCGGGTCATGTGGCCAGCATGACTAAGCCGCTTCTGGCAAACCAGAGCAGCGCACAGAAAGGCCGGAGCGGTACCTATTGATCTACTTGCACTTTGACGTGCTTTCGAACTGCTAGGTTGGCAGGAGCAGGGACTGAGCAACAGGAGCTCACCCGTAGTGGGGAATCGAACCACCGACCTTCTGATCAGCAAGCCCTAGGCTCTATAGTTTAGACCACAGCGCCACCCGTAGATTCTCCTTAAGGTGTTCTGTGGCATTTGTTTGTGTCTGGCTAGACAGTCTGCTCTCTGTTATATCTCAAAGGCAACTCATCGGGGCATCAGCCCTCATGGAAAGATGATCGCAAGGTAAGTTGACTCAGGGGCAGCCAGCATAGAGCGCCCTCAGTTGCTGTTGGACTCTAGTTCCCATCATCCTCAGCTAGCATTTCCAGTGGCCGGGGGGCAGTGGGAGTTGTAGTTCAGTAACTACACTTGGGCTGCCCTGGAGCTAACAGAACAAAGTTCCCCCTGCAAGCACATGCATAAAGAGTGGGGAAATTTGTGGTCCTTCATTGAATCATAGAATCATAGAGTTGGAAGAGACCACAAGGGCCATCGAGTCCAACCCCCTGCCAAGCAGGAAACACCATCAGAGCACTCCTGACATATGGTTGTCAAGCCTCTGCTTAAAGACCTCCAAAGAAGGAGACTCCACCACACTCCTTGGCAGCAAATCCCACTGTCGAACAGCTCTTACTGTCAGGAAGTTCTTCCTAATGTTTAGGTGGAATCTTCTTTCTTGTAGTTTGGAACCATTGCTCTGTGTCCGCTTCTCTGGAGCAGCAGAAAACAACCTTTCTCCCTCCTCTATGTGACATCCTTTTATATATTTGAACATGGCTATCATATCACCCCTTAACCTCCTCTTCTCCAGACTAAACATGCCCAGCTCCCTCAGCTGTTCCTCATAAGGCATCGTTTCCAGGCCTTTGACCATTTTGGTTGCCCTCCTCTGGACACGTTCCAGTTTGTCAGTGTCCTTCTTGAACTGTGGTGCCCAGAACTGTGGTGGTCAGATGTTATACTTTCCAAGTACCCTGGAAAAAAATGGGACATCTCATTTTTTCATGCAAGATCCTGCCTCTCTGTCATGCACTCTTGCCCTGGAAAAAGCACTTTTTCAGGGTGAGAGGCGCAGATCATGGGACTCACCCGGGACTGCATCCCAGAAGAGGTGCATCCCAGTTTTGAATTGGGAAAAATTGGACGGTATGAGAAGTTGCTGGACTACCACTTCCATCGTCCCTGACTGTTACCCCTGCTGGCTTCTGGGGCTGCTGGTTGCTGGAATCTAACTGCAGTTGGAGGACCATGGTGTGGCGATCACACAGGGTCCCCAGACGTTTCACTGTCTATTGATCCCTATGCCACCACTTTATTTCTCGCTGCCACCACCCAGGCCCTACCTGGTACAATACTGAGTCCAGTCAGGGTTAAATTGGAACATAAACTTCTGTTTATTTATTGCAGTTTAACAAGCGTGTGGTTTCATAAACGGTATCGGTCAATTACAATCATAGGGTGCCTATCCAGACCTATAACTTTTGCTACCTGCTCTCACTCACTAAACCACCTCTCAGATATTTACTTGTCTTCCTAGCTCCTAACTGTTCCTGACTCAGTTTATTTCACTACACTAACTCAAACTACCCCCGGACTCTATCCCAATTCACTCCCACTCCAACCAACCACCCAACTCCCAATGAACTCCCCCCTTCGCCCCTCCCAGAGCTGGTTTTATAGTCCTTCTGACTCCACCCCCCTGGGTTCTGATTGGGTAACCTGTTTAACTATTTCACCTCCAGCACTCTCATATGTTAACGTCACATATGGCTTCCCCATCCCTAATGTACCGTCTTCTGAAAGCTTGTCTGTAGGGCTAGGAAGTCCCCTGAACAATGGGGTGAGGAGACAGAATACTTTCTTAATTTATGAATTTCCTTAAGTTACCTTGTGCTCCGAGCCAGGGGCGGAGCTTCATGCTTGGCACCGGGGGGGGGGGCAGAGAGCAGGTGGGGGGGACTGCCGCTCATCCTGGGGGCGCTGCATGTGTCCTGGGGGTGTGGCACGCTGCCCGTAGGGGTGTGGCCCCCAGTGCAGGATTGGGGGGGCAGCCGCAATGGCACCCGACTGGGATCGCGCTGCCGGGGGCAGTGTGCTCCCCCCCACACTCCTCTTCCTCCGCCAGTGCTCCAATCCTCTTTTGGGGGGGTGAGACCCCCACCAGCCCTCTGCAGCCACCTTGCCCAGGAGAAGCCCCTGTCCCTTTGACCGGGGGGGGGGGGGTAGGTAGAGAGACGCAAGTGGAAAGGATGGGAATCTTCCCCTCTGTTAATTCAACTTCTTGGATGGTGGCTAATGGATTGAGGTTGAATCCTCACAAGACAGAAGTACTGTTTCGGGGGGACAGAGGACGGGCGGGTGTGGAGGACTCCCTGGTCCTACATGGGTTAACTGTGCCCGTGAAGGACCAGATGTGCAACCTGGAAGTCATTTTGGACTCCCTGCTGTCCATGGAGGTGCAGGTTAATTCTGTGTCCAGGGTAGCTGTTTATCAGCTCCATCTGGTACGCAGGATGAGACCCTACCTGCCCGCGGACAGTCTTGCCAGAGTGGTGCATGCTCTAGTTATCTCCCGCTTGGACTACTGCAATGCGCTCTATGTGGGGTTACCTTTGAAGGTGATCCAGAAACTACAACTAATCCAGAATACGGCAGTTAGACTGGTGACTGGGAGCGGCTGCCGAGACCACATAACACCGATCTTGAAAGACCTACATTGGCTCCCAGTACATTTCCAAGCACAATTCAAAGTGTTGGTGTTGACCTTTAATGCCCTAAACAGCCTCGGTCCAGTATAGCTGAAGAAGCGTCTCCACCGCCATCGTTCTGCCCGGACACTGAGGTCCAGAGCCGAGGGCCTTCTGGAGTTTCCCTCGCTGCGAGAAGTCAAGGCAGAGGGCCTTCTCGACGGTGGCACTCGCCCTGTGGAACGCCCTCCCACCAGATGTCAAAGAGAACAACAACTACCAGACTTTTAGACGGCATCTGAAGTCAGCCCTGTTTAGGGAAGCTTTTAATGTTTGATGCATTACTGTATTTTATTATTGTGTTGGAAGCTGCCCAGAGTGGCTGTGGAAACCCAGCCAAATGGGTGGGGTATAAATCATAAATTATTATTATTATTATTCGACTCTAAACCAACATGTGACGATCATCTGGACAAGAAAGCTCTCTGCTTCTTTCCTGCCACCGTTCTTCCTCATTACTATTTTTTAAATGTCATTTGAAAGATTTGTTATCAAGGAGGAGCCAGCCATTACCTCGGGCCTCAGGGCTGCAGTCAGTGGCAGGCTGGGAAAGCTAGCGGATAGCTCAGCGGCGATGTTGACCCAGTGTGGCGCAGCTGCGGAAAAGGCAAATTCCATGCTACGGATCATTAGGAAAGCAATTGAAAATAAAACTGCTGACATCACAACGCTTTCATACAAATCTGTGGTGGATACTGTGTACAAATCTGGTCACCTCACCTCAGGAAGGATAATGCAGAGCTGGAAAAGGACCAGAAACGGGCAAAGCAAAATGAGGGAGGGGATGGAATGAGGCTCCTGTGAGGAAAGTTTGCAGCATTTGGGACTTTTAGGCTTAGAGAGAAGGCAAGAGATGTGATGCAGGTGTGCAAAATTATGCATAGTGTTGAGAAGGTGGATGGCGAGTAACCATCCTTACTCTATTGGCTGAGCTAGCCTCTGTGGTCAAAAGAAAGTCCTTCTTCACACAGCACGTAGTTAAACTATGGAACTCGAACCTCCAGGAGGCAGTGATAGTCACAAATGTGCTGGGCCCGGGGGTAACCCTTGAAACGTGGTCAGAATCCAAACCTTCCAGAATCCGAAGGTTCCACCAGGAGTCAGTCCAACAGGGCCAAGGCAGGACACGAGGCAGGAAACCAGGCAAGGACAGGTACAGGATCTCAGGCAGGATCTAGAATACAGCAATGTTGCTCCCGCAACCTGGGACAGCCTTTTATCTTTGTCAAGGTAACGGCCGGTCCTCATCCCCCAGTGACTTACCTCCCTGTCTTGCCCAAAGGTGAGCACCCCTCCTGCAAGTACTCAGGTCTCTCCTTCTCTCAGACCTTAGTCTCTGCAGATCGGGAGACGTCGGTGGGTTACTAGACCCAGAGGCCACCTCAGCCTCCCCTGACCCAACTGGTAGTGGAGCAGCTGTAAGTGACGGCCCAGCTGGAGGCAACGAGGTAATCCCCGCATCTGGAACCAGGGCAGGCTCAGGCCCCTGACTCAGCCCAGCTGGTGCTTGTTGCAGGCAGTGGCGTAGCGTGGGGGGTGCAGGGGGGGCCGGCCGCACCGGGCACAACATCTGGGGGTTTGGGTTAGGGGGCGCAAATCCACGGATTAGGGGGCTCAAATCCACAGGTTAGGGGGCGCAAATTACTTGCCTTGCCCCGGGTGCTGACAACCCACGCTACGCCACTGGTTGCAGGAGAACCTGTGCAGGCTGGGGCTCTTCAGAATCAGGCCTCAGACTTGGTTCTGATGCCACCTGAGGCAAAGGATCCGGTGCAGACTGAGTCTCCTCTGGTTCCGAGTCTGAGCCCAAGTCCCAGGCCATGACAACAAACCCAGATGCCTTTGAAAGAGGATTAAGCAAATTCATGGAGGAGAGGGCTATTGTGGTCAGCAGCCATGATGACTAGGTCTGCCTCCACAGTTGGAGACAACAATGTTTCTGAATACGGGTTGTGGGAAACCACAGGAGGGGAGATTACTCTTGTACTCAGGTCCTGTTTGCAGGTTTCCCACTGGCCACTGGGAGAGCAGAATGCTGGGCTTGATGGACCACTGGTCTAATCCAGCAGCCACGTCTTACAGTCTTTTGACCCACCCATCACAATCATGTGTACTTTCAATGGGGATGATGCCTGAACACTTGTACCGTTACATCTAAAGAACATCAAGAGGATTTCCCTGCACAGAACAATAACTTCCTGGGGGAAGGACTTATTAGCCGCAAACAATTCCAAAAGTGTTTGAAGGGGAGCGGAGGCACCAGGTTTGTGATGAGTAATACAATCTTCTGAGTCATGTTATTTGGGGGGGTGGGGGGTGGGGAGAACGATCTCAGTCAAGTACTTTATCCATTCTCTGCTTGGGTAATAAGTTAAGACAATGAGGAGGCCTGGAGAGATCCGTCGGCAGTGGAATGGATCCCACAGGAACCAGATACAATATTGCTTTGGATGGGGAGTCGATCCTCCACCCAGATGCGGAGTCTGCAATTAAGCAGCGAATCGGTAAGCAAGAATGCTTCTGAATACCAGTGACTGGAAAGCACAGGAAGGGGAGAGTAGCGCTTGTGTTCAGCTCCCGCTTCTGGGTTTCCTACAGACACCTGGAGGGGAAAGGGGGATTTAGGGAAGCGCGACTCGTTCAGTCGCTCTGGGCATGGAGGGTGCTGATGCAGGCAATGCCACAGCTATGATTCAGAATGGGGCACGAGAAATGGGGGGCACCAAATGTTGGCATTGTGTACAGTGGTGGAGGAAGACACTCGGACACCTGGGGCGCTCTGCCCATAGGGGACTCTGTGGGGCCTCCAGAGTCTGCCTGCCTCCTCCCACTCAGCTGCCCTACAGCTGGGGGGGAGGCAGCAGGTGGACCATTTGGGCAGAGCGGAGCCTGCCCGTGCCCAAGCTGTCAGGAGTTCAGCCTACACTCGAGTAGGACCCTGGCAGAGACACATGCCTGACTGGCATGTTCCCTCCCTCCTGGTCAATCATTTGGGAGCTTCATAAGCTTTCTTCAGCCGGAACATCACAGCGACCGGTGCTAACCGACACCAGCACACTTAGGGATCCGCAGAGTTTGCTCATCATGCACGTGACAGACCTCAGCAACTCAGCATTTTGGCTAATCTACTTTATTGACATCTAAACACACACAGAGCACTGCAACATGGCTCCCTCTCTCTCTAGCATCAAACAGCAAAGAACAAAGGACAATAGTCCTACTTCATGGAACACAGTCACACAAACATCCTGTTTCCGTCACTTCCCACTCTGTGGAGTCAAAACATATAACGTCATGTGAAAGACAACAATCCCATGATTGCAATCACGGAGCAGGAATTCTAACACAAGCCACCCAGGAGAGATGCAGGGCTCGGGAGCGCTGCAGGCCCCGCAGTGAGTGCCACCCGGCATTTTGTCACCCCCCTCAGTGGTGACACCCAGGGCAGACACCCCCACCGCACCCCCCCTTCCTCGTCCACTGATTGAATCATGTGCCGTTGAAATTTGAGACTCTGCCACTGCTGGTTGGCCACTGTGAGAATAGGATGCTGGACTAGATTTGGCCATTGGCCTGATCCTGCAGACTCATCTTATGTTCTTGGGTTCATTTACACTTCCCACTTCTGGCCAAAAGGAGGCCAGTACTCTGCTAGCTGAGTCCATACTTGGCACCTCAGTTTGCCAGGTCAAGACTCACTCTGGGCTCAGGTCTTCCTGACACCAGGTTCTTTTCCTCTTCCAAACACTTTGGAATGACTTTTGATTCATGTCGTATGAAAGATATTCCTCCCTCCCTCTCTTTCTCTCTCCCTGCTTCCTGTTCCTCATCCCGTAAAAAATCTTCTTGCTGAGCTGCCACTGGCAATAATCAGGCAGAGTGACAGTTTGCCGATGGGACTCTCTAAGATAACAAGTTCCAGCATTGATGATTAACTAGATTCACAAAGTTGATTGGAGGAACGACAAATATAAGGATATAAATAAAGTATTCCCGTAGATCTCTCACCCCCTGCAGTTGTGAACTTTGAATAATTGGAGGGAATTATGCTGAGTACTAATCAAAAGGAGGTGTTTTTTTAATTTTAATTTGCTAATTACTACTGGGTTTCATCAGTGACAAGCTTTAATCATCTCAAGACATCTTAATTGACCCTTGGGAGTTGTTTACCTGGCATTGGGAGTATTCAAGGGGGTCACACAGTCAGGAAAATATGACAGTGAGTCAAGTTAAGAAGCTAAAAAAGAAAAGAAAAATAACTAAGCATTTTTTTGGGGTGGGGTTAGCTTTTAATGTCCCAGTATGCTGGAGGGGACAGGTAAAGGTATATCGTTTCCCTGGTGCTTAGAAATTTGCACTAGGTCCAGAATCCCAGCTTCCTGGAAATCTCATCCTTCATGTTTCTAGTCCATAGCACAGCAATGTTTTATTTGCCAGTTGCATCCTGCATTCCTCCAATGAACTCAGAAGACTCTGCATTCCTGGCACTACATTCTTCTTGCCCAAGGATGCTGTGGGGAAGGTTAGGCTGAGGGTTGCCATATGTCCTCTTTTTCCAGGACACGTCCTCCTTTTCATGATGGGAGTCGCCATAGAGATCCATAGTTGAAAGTAGAAGTCGGCAAATGTGTCCTCTTTTCTTTTGCTCTTCAAAACATGGCAACCCTACAAGGGCACAACAACTAGCAAACAGACTGGGCATCAGCAGGAGGCATCTCAGGCAGCTTTTGGGAACCCAGGGCCCTGGGAAGGCCCCAGTGCTGGCACACTCTCTTCAAAAATATCCACAGCTGGGTCTGGGAGCTGCCGTTTTAATTTCCCACCATACTGTTATAAGAAAAAACTGCTCCTTTTCCCTTATGGGGTATCCAAGAGCCTGTATAGGGTCCTCAAGTGGGTTCCCTATCAGTAGGAGAAAATAACAGAGGCCAACAACTCACCACACGCAGGAGGGAGGAGAACCCAGAACAATGGTGTGCAAGCCAGGGATGGTGGGAATTGTAGTCCCAAAACACCCGGAGCGCCAAGTTTGGCCATGCCTGCTTATGGGGTATTCCAGAGCCCGTATAGAGTCCTTAAGTGGGTTCCCTATCAGTAGGAGGAAGTAACAGATGCCAACCAGAGTATATTGAGAAGCAAACTGGCTAGTAAGCCTGATCTTTATTCAAGGAACTGTTGTTCATAGAATCATAGAATCATAGAGTTGGAAGAGACCACAAGGGGCATGGAGTCCAACCTCCTGCCAAGCAGGAAACACCATCAGAGCACTCCTGACATATGGTTGTCAAGCCTCTGCTTAAAGACCTCCAAAGAAGGAGACTCCACCACACTCCTTGGCAGCAAATCCCACTGTCGAACAGCTCTTACTGTCAGGAAGTTCTTCCTAATGTTTAGGTGGAATCTTCTTTCTTGTAGTTTGGAGCCATTGCTCCGTGTCCGCTTCTCTGGAGCAGCAGAAAACAACCTTTCTCCCTCCTCTATGTGACATCCTTTTATATATTTGAACATGGCTATCATATCACCCCTTAACCTCCTCTTCTCTAGGCTAAACATGCCCAGCTCCCTTAGCCGTTCCTCATAAGGCATCGTTTCCAGGCCTTTGACCATTTTGGTTGCCCTCCTCTGGACACGTTCCAGTTTGTCAGTGTCCTTCTTGAACTGTGGTGCCCAGAACTGGACACAGTACTTGTTGCAAGAGGGTCTCCACTCACCATACGCAGGAGGGAGGAGAACCCAGAACAATAGTGTGCAAGCCCTTACATAGACTTTTGAAATTGCCCACTCCATAGCCAGAGACCACCCTCCCCCCCAAAAAAACATCATATATACATCACAGAAGGAGGTGGTCTACAGCAGAAATCCTGCCTGCCAGGATACTTGATAATGGTCACTGGTTGCATTACCTGGGCAGCCTGGCCATTCTTTTGTGATGGTTAATACTTTAGTTCCTGAGTCCAGGTCACACGCTCAGCCTATTCATACACAAAGATGCCCTTAAGGCAGGATTTGTAAGCAAAAAGACAATCGGAAGGCTTTCCCCATTTGCCTCCCTTACTGCAGAGGAATATTTGAGGTCATTGGGAGAGTCAAAATGGCTTCAGGAATGTTCTCCCATACTATTTCAGACACGTGGTTTATATACTTATGCATGTGTTTGCCTCGTACATTGATGAAGATTTAATTTATATTTGACACCTTAGAATTCTTATAGCAATACCTCGAATGTATCATTCCACCAGTGCATTGTGGGCCCTGAAAACGTTGCCCACCAACACCCTGCCATTTCCACCACCAAATGAAACCATTAGCAGGTGTCAACCAACATGGGAGGTGGCCCATTGGAAGGTGTTTGGCCAAAGCCTTTCTCAAGCCTGGAACCAATTCCCAGGCAAACACCACAGCATAAGACTCATGTTCATGTTGGAAGAGCAATTTTCTCACCCAAGGATCTCCAAAATAGTGCCGGTGGATGCAATGGTACCCTTGAGGTTTCCCCCTGGTACCCACAATACCTCTGAACTTGCCCTCCCCTCTCTGCCCCTTGGTCTCAAGTTGGTGTGGGTGGTTACCTCCATTGCTATGGTCTAAACCACTGAGCACCTGTAAGGCGTGGGTGGCACTGTGGGTTAAACCACAGAGCCTAGGACTTGCCAATCAGAAGGTTGGCGGTTCGAATCCCCACGACAGAGTGAGCTCCCATTGCTTGGTCCCTGCTCCCTGGAAATTTTGTTGTTATTTAGTCATTTAGTCGTGTCCGACTCTTCGTGACCCCCTGGACCAGAGCATGCCAGGCACTCCTGTCTTCCACTGCCTCCCACAGTTTGGTGAAACTCATGCTGGTAGCTTCGAGAACACTGTCCAACCATCTCGTCCTCTGCCGTCCCCTTCTCCTTGTGCCCTCCATCTTTCCCAACATCAGGGTCTTTTCCAGGGAGTCTTCTCTTCTCATGAGGTGGCCAAAGTATTGGAGCCTCAGCTTCAGGATCTGTCCTTCCAGTGAGTACTCAAGGCTGATTTCCTTCAGAATAGATCGGTTTGATCTTCTTGCAGTCCATGGGACTCTCAAGAGTCTCCTCCAGCACCAGAATTCAAAAGCACCAATTCTTTGGCGATCAGCCTTCTTTATGGTCCAGCTCTCACTTCCATACATCACTACTGGGAAAACCATAGCTTGAACTATACAGACCTTTGTCAGCAAGGAAATAGGGGCATCCCAAGGAAAAGCAGGACATCCTGGGAACAAAATCAGAAACCACGACGGCTTCTGTAAATCCTGGACTGTCCCTGAAAAATAGGGACACTTTGAGGGTGTGTGGCAGCTCTTGGGGCCCTGATCCCATTGGCCCAGAGTTTGCAGGAATTTGTGAGCCTGCCCAGTCCCTTGAGAGCCAGCAGTGAGAGAATCACATGCGTTGAGAGCTGTGCCCTGAAAAATGCAAAATATTAAATAAACTGAAATTCCATTTTGCATTCAGGAAATCCAGAAGAAAGCTGATGTGGCTGTGACTCATGGAGGGTCTGGCTCCCATCCACCCCTTGAAAAGCCCATAGAATTGACACTCTTTCTCACTCTTTCAACTCTATGGTGCTTTTCAAACTCCAGATTAGTTCTACTGGATATGCCTTTTCTCCAAGCTCTGTTACAAAAACAAAGTGGCCCGGACAGCATGGCGACAGCAGGAAAAGCTCAAAGATGCAGTTGTTCACCAAAGCCTAAAACGGTTGGTGAACCTTATGTAGCCGCTACTAGAGATGCACTTGAAAACATACAGAGAACCCTCAGATGCTGGGCAGGGGAAATTATTGCAGGACCAAAGGGTCAAACTTCAGCACTCTGGAATAATTAATCAAATACATTCACGGCATGCAAGACAGTTCTTTTTTTAAACGTTTGAATTGTTAACATCTACGCTGGAGCCATGCAAAGGTCTTGTGGCAAAAAGGGGGGAAAACATTGACCAACATGAACCAAACTCAAAACAAAATAAAAAAATTCCTTCCAGTAGCACCTTAAAGACCAACTAAGTTAGTTCTTAGTATGAGCTTTCGTGTGCATGCACACTTCTTCAGATACACATGTGCATGCACACAAAAGCTCATACTAAGAACTAACTTAGTTGGTCTTTAAGGTGCTACTGGAAGGAATTTTTTTATTTTGTTTTGACTATGGCAGACCAACACGGCTACCTATCTGTAACATGAACCAAACTGATGCCCATTAAAAGATAAAATAAAAGGTAAAGGTAAAGGGACCCCTGACCATTAGGTCCAGTTGTGGTTGACTTTGGGGTTGCAGCGCTCATCTCACTTTATTGGCCGAGGGAGCCTGCGTACAGCTTCCATGTCATGTGGCCAGCATGACTAAGCCACTTCTGGCGAACCAGAGCAGCGCACGGAATTGCCATTTACCTTCCTGCCAGAGCGGTACCTATTTATCTACTTGCACTTGGACGTGCTTTTGAGCTGCTAGGTTGGCAGGAGGAGGGACCGAGCGACGGGAGCTCACCCCGTCGCAGGGATTCAAACCGCTGACCTTCTGATTGGCAAGCCCTAGGCTTTGTGGTTTAACCCACAGCGCCACCCGTGTCCCTAAAATAAAATGTAGAGATGTGTATTTTAAGAGAAAATGTGTTCAAAATACCTTTTTTTATATACCTTTATACTTTTTTATTGAAAAGAAAGCAAATTAATGTGGAAGCAAGATAGAATGGGCTTAGGGTGTGGACACACATGAAAGGTTCAAAGAGAGATGGTTTCTTGCCTAGGACCCTGTCCTCATCTACATCCGCACTGTGGCCCCCAAACTGGTTTTAAACTGGGTTTCACTGTCTTGATTTTCTCCCGGAAACTATACTTCTGAGAGTTACATAACTTGATATATCCAATTTATTTTTGCAGAGGGAAAGGGGGGTGATTACAATGTAGATGTGGAAATTCCAAGTTCCTCGTTCAAATGTAATTGCAGGTTGAAAGGAAGCCACGGGGATTGCAGGAGACGGCTCTCTGCCTTGCCCGATCCAGCGTCAAATCCTTTAAATCTCTTTTTCATTTGTCTTGCTCTTCCTTGCTCATCAAGGCAGGCTAACAGAGATCTCCATACTGGATTTGCTCATTCCTTTTCTGAATGCAAGGCAACCCAGCTCAAGATCTCTCGGGGATTCCTAGGCCTACTTTAATAACAACACACTCGTTATAGCAAGATCATCCAGGGGAGGGGAGTGGCTAAAATAACAAACTTATCTTTCCAATTAATGTTGCCTTGAAAACATGCAAAACTTTATGGAATATGAAATATCATACCCATGGGGGGGCAGTGTTGAGAATTAGGGCTGTACCTTTTAAAGATTTTGCACCTCTGAGAACTTTGGGGTCACCCTGTGGATGGCAGTGCCGGAAACTTTCTGCGCAGGGTGCTGAAGCGAGAGTCCTGGCAGGATCAGGGCCAGAGTTGGATGGGAGCATGGGCCAGATCCTCACCACGACGAGCAGCACAGTTGACTGCGGGGCAATTTTGCTGCCAGATTTCTGGAAAAGTTGCCCTTTTGTTGGCTACAGACAGCAGCCTCGGCCATTCTGCACCCACAGGAATGGTAACGAAATTCTCAAGTGACCCTTCGAACGAGGCAGAAAAACAAAAGCCTCTTCTGCAGAGGAAGGAAGCATTCAAGAAACCAGAGAGCTGTTCTTGGCACAGTGCTGAATCATAGAATCATAGAATTGCAGAGTGGAAGGGACACCAAGGGTCATCTAGTCCAACCCCCCCCCCAATGTATGAATCACAAATAAGGAATCCCTGACAGGTGGCCATCCCACCTCTGTTTAGAAGCTTCCAAGGAAGGAGAGACCACCACTTTTGAAGGGAGTCCATCCCACTGTGAACCAGGCAGAGGGCCTTCTCGGTGGTGGCACCCGCCCTGTGGAACGCCCTCCCACCAGATGTCAAGGGAATAAACAACTACAGTGGTGCCTCTGGTTGCAAACAGGATCCGTTCCGGAGGCCCGTTAGCAACCTGAAAAGAACGCAACCCGCATCTGCACATGCATGGGTTGCCATTCACCGCTTCTGCACATGCGCGTAACGTCATTTTGAGCGTCTGCGCATGCGCGAGCGACAAAACCCAGAAGTAACCCTTTCTAGTACTTCCGGGTCGCCGTGGGACGCAACCTGAAAATGCACAACCTGTAGCAAACGTAAGATGAGGTATGACTGTATCTGACTTTTAGAAGACATCTGAAGGCAGCCCTGGTTAGGGAAGTTTTTAATGTTTAATGTTTTATCATGTTTTTAATATTCTGTTGGAAGTCGCCCAGAGTGGCTTGGCAAACCCAGCCAGATGGGCAGGGTATTAACAACAACAGCAGCAGCAGCAGCAGCAACAGCAGCAGCAGCAGCAGCAACTGTTATTATTGCTATTATTGTTATTATAATACACTGTGTATGAAATGTGCATACAACAGATTTATGGGGGTGCAAAGATTTGGGGTTGTTGCTCCTCTCGGGCACGGCAGCCATAAGTTACAGCACTAATTCAGGCTTCTTTCTCTCCCTGCATCCCTTGCTCCAAGGCCTGAATTCCCCACCGTGGAGTTTGCCGAACAAGGCTGTAAGTGGTCCGTTAAGCAATCCCTTTTCCGTGCAGCAAAATGAAATCGGCTCGGAATGTGTGCGGAGGGAGCCCCCAAGCACCGGGCTGTTATATTTGTGGGACCCCAGGCAGCGCCGCAAATGAGACAGAGCTCGCCAAAACCCAGTCCTGCCGTTTGAAGATTATTCTCCCTGCCCCCCCCCACGCCCCCAACTCACGTTGCTTTCTTTCTTTCCCTTTAAAAACATGAGATTACAGCAACAGGCAGCTCCCTGCCTCTTGTTTCCACTGCTGTGCTGGAACAATGAAAGAGTACCAATGAGACATAACAAAGAGAGACTAATTTACTGGTGGGCCCAGGAAGATGAAAGAATAGAGGGAGCGGAGAGCCTTTATTGAAGATCTTCTCCGCAAAAGTTCCTGCTGGAATTTACCTCTGTCACCTCCAGTCCATTCTCCTTTCCCCTCTCCTGTGATATTAAATTACTTTTGCCCCTGGAACAAACCACGGGCATTTTGGTTCCTCTTTGAAGTTCATGAATTACCAAGAGGCTTACAGAGCAGCTGGGATGGATAGGAACTGAGTCTGTCAGGAAGAAGAAGATGATGATATTTATTGACTGCATTTAAAGTCCACCATTGTCTCCAAGAAATCAGCCCTGAGTGCTCTGAAATCAGCCCTGAGTGCTCACTGGAAGGACAGATTGTGAAGCTGAGGCTCCAATACTTTGGCCACCTCATGAGAAGAGAAGACTCCCTGGAGAAGACCCTGATGCTGGGAAAGATGGAGGGCACAAGGAGAAGGGGGCGACAGAGGACGAGATGGTTGGATAGTGTTTTCGAGGTTACCAACATGAGTCTGACCAAGCTGCGGGGGGCAGTGGAGGACAGGAGTGCCTGGCGTTCTCTGGTCCATGGGGTCACGAAGAGTCGGACACGACTAAACGACTAAACAACAATTGTCTCCAAAGAGCTCATGGCTGCTCCTCGATTCTCACCCCCCTGCTCATATAATCCACAACAACCCTGTGAAATAGGCAAGGCTGCAAGACCACGACAGGTTTTCGAAGCCACCCAGTGAGCTTCATGGCTGAGTGAGGAATTCAAACCCTAGTTCCCCACGCCCTGTGGGAATGTTGTGGATAGGAGGAGAGGACATGTTGGTTAAATATTATCCTTCCTCACTCACGCTAGTGAGCTGGTAGCAGAGCACATTCCCCTGTCCAGTGGTACCTCGAGTTAAGTACTTAATTCGTTCCGGAGGTCCGTTCTTAACCTGAAACTGTTCTTAACTTGAAGCACCACTTTAGATAATGGGCCTCCTGCTGCCGCTGTGCCGCCGGAGCACGATTTCTGTTCTCATCCTGAAGCAAAGTTCTTAACCTGAGGTACTATTTCTGGGTTAGAGGAGTCTGTAACCTGAAGCATATGTAACCTGAAGCGTATGTAACCCGAGGTACCACTGTATATCGCAGGAAGCTAGTTGGCAGATTCGTTTGAATCTCTTGAGTTAAGCAATCCAGTCTGGCTTGTCCAGATTAGATTTGTTCCTGGTAAATTCCCCTTTGTTCCCTCTTAAAAAGAATAAAGGAACAACAGTCTTCTCTTAAAGGTACAGTGGTACCTCGGGTTACATACGCTTCAGGTTACACACTCTGCTAACCCAGAAATAGTGCTTCAGGTTAAGAACTTTGCTTCAGGATGAGAACAGAAATTAGGCTCCGGCGGCACAACAGCAGCAGAAGGCCCCATTAGCTGAAGTGGTGCTTCTGGTTAAGAACAGTTTCAGGTTAAGAACAGACCTCAGGAACGAATTAAGTACTTAACCCGAGGTACCACTGTAATAAGTTTACTCGCACTCAGTTCACAGTATGATCCTGAAGTCAGGCTTTAGCTTGTAGCTGCAGAAGAGAGTGTGGGTTTATCCCGTATGGGGATTGAGCCCACGCGCTGCTGGCTGAGAGCCAGCAGACAGCAGAAGCATCCAGATGGAATAAAGCGAAGAAGGAGGGTCAAGAGAGAAGGGGGCTGCCTGACCAGCCCTTTTATGGGGTCTCCCAGGGTCACGCCCATCTACCTGGTCACACGCAGAAGGAGGAAGCTCCAGACAGGTGTGACAGGAAGTCCTCCTGGCTGGAGCAACATTCTTCTGTGTGTCCACTCTGGGCAAACAGGAAATGTTGTACTTGACTGTTTATGTTACATCCCACACATCCTGATCCACCTTGGCTTTCTTCTTCTTCTTCCTCCTCCTCCTCCTCCTTCTCCTTCTCCTTCTCCTCCTCCTCCTCCTTCTTCTCCTCCTTCTCCTCCTTCTCCTCCTTCTCCTCCTCCTCCTCCTCCTTCTCCTCTTCCTCCTTCTTCTCCTCCTTCTCCTCCTCTTCCTCCTCCTCCTCCTTCTCCTCCTCCTTCTCATTATTTACCCGCTGTTCCCCCTTAGGTCCTGGTGGGGCAGGTTACAACAATCTAAAACACAATATTGAAAACAGTCCCAAACAACTCACAATCACAGAAAGAAGGTGGGTCCTAAAATATACATCATATCAGGTGTCAGAAGCCAGGGTAAAGAGGCCTGTCTTTGGCATTCATCAAAAGCCGTACAATGAAGGTGCCTCTGTGGGGAGGGAGTTTTGCAACTTAGGGGCTGCCACAGAGAAGGCCCTGTCCCCAGACCACTGCCACCCTTTGAGCCTCTGAAGGTGGAGGAACTACAAATAGGGCCCCTCTGCCAATTTTAGCCCTTGAACGGATCTGTAGGGAAGAAAGAGGTCTATCTGGGGCCTGAGCCATTTAGTGCTTTAAAGACTAGCATGAACACCTTGAATTGGGCTCAGAAACCAACCAGCAACCCATCTTGTTTCAGAAGCACAACACATGTATTCTATATCCTACTCCATTGCTCCATTTCTTGTTCTAAAAGAAAGAAAGAAACCAGCTATTCTCCTGTGATGTTATATTGTCCTGTCCTCTTGCCCTGTCATCTGTCACTTGACTCACTTACTTGAGCAACCCACATGCCGGCTCCGGAGGTTACTTGATTCCACCTCTGTCACCCCAGTTCCTTGGTGCTATTTGTTGCTGAACAAGGTGGCTGATCTTGAACCTTTGTCCTGGGGTTAATTTTGCAAACAAACCATGCCTTTTCCTCTCTTTGTTGAGATATACATATATTGCTATGAGTTTGGTGGGGGTCGGTCTGGATGATGCCCTGAGTCCCTTCCAGTTTGTGGGATCCTGTATCTGAGGGGATAGAATGCAGAAGAGCAAACCAGTCCCTTTGTCAAAGTAATGGCTTTGGCTGACTTTTTAAGCACCAGAATTATCATAACCAAAAAAGTTGCTCTGTATCATACAGTGGTACCTCGGGTTAAGTACTTAATTCGTTCCAGAGGTCCGTACTTAACCTGAAACTGTTCTTAACCTGAAGCACCACTTTAGCTAATGGGGCCTCCTGCTGCTGCTGCGCCGCCGGAACACAATTTCTGTTCTCATCCTGAAGCAAAGTTCTTAACCTGAAGCACTATTTCTGGGTTAGCAGAGTGTGTAACCTGAAGCGTATGTAACCTGAAGCATACCACTGCATAACAAATGGGTAGACCGTCTCCTCCCCACCCTCACCTAACTGCTAGGTAGGAGAACATAAGCCAAAGTAGTGTGACAGAGATGAGCTAGAAGCAGCTTGGAAACTGGAGGTACAGAGACATGCCTGCTCTGAGCTGTAATCAAATCTGTGGCTAATGGAGAAGCAAGCTCTTTTGGGGTGATGATGCCGTGAGCCCCTCCATCCTATGCTCAGGTTGTAAAGTAAAGTAAAGGTAAAGGGACCCCTGACCATTACATCCAGTTATGGACGACTCTGGGGTTGCGGCGCTCATCTTGATTTACTGGCTGAGGGGGCCAGCGTACAGCTTCCGGGTCATGTGGCCAGCATGACTAAGCCACTTCTGGCAAACCAGAGCAGCGCACAGAAATGCCGTTTACCTTTCCGCTGGAGCAGTACCTATTTATCTACTTGCACTTGCTTTCGAACTGCTAGGTTGGCAGGAGAAGAGGCAGAGCAACAGGAGCTCACCCCATTGTGGGGATTCGAACTGCCGACCGGCTGATCGGCAAGTCCTAGGCTCTGTGGTTTAACCCACAGCACCACCTGCGTCCCTGCTCAGGTTGTATATATGTGTAAATAAATCCATGTCTCCCCAAAACACCAGTCTCTGCTGACTTTCATTCCAAGGCAGCTGAACTCGGGGCAAGCGCTGGAACCCCTCAAATCTTTCATGGCTTGAGGACAGGAGTGGCGTGTGACAATATGGTGGGGTTTCTGCCATTCTGCCTCTTATTTAACTTCTCTGGATTCACCTTGGCTCTTTGACAAACCTCCAGAGGAGGTAGAAGGGAATTGATTGGTGTTCTAATGAGATAGGCTTAAAAGCTTTCCCCAACAAGTATTTAAAAGTCACTCCGTTGCGATGCCAGAAATAGATACTGCAAATTGTTTAGAGCAACAATGACATCCAGTGGCTGTGTGGTTCGCTCTTTGTAATGGGTCCTGAAAACAGTTCCAACTGGGAGCGAGTCCAGCTTCCTAAGAAACGCGGCCTGCCTGCATGAATGGGCTGAATTCCTCTCATATCTTGCTAAGGAGACACCACAAATTGGACTTTTCCCTATCCATTTCCTCTATGCCATGCATACTTGCATAGACTTGTCTGGTGCCAACATCTATCAACCTTTTTGTGTGTGTGAATGGCTGCTGTTAATAATGCAATTCCCACTCTCAGTGCTTCCCTTCCCTCCGACCTCACTGTATTCTGCTCTGGTCAGACCTCACCTGGAGTACTGTGTCCAGTTCTGGGCACCACAGTTCAAGAAGGACACGGACAAACTGGAACGTGTCCAGAGGAGGGCAACCAAAATGGTCAAAGGCCTGGAAACGATGCCTTATGAGGAACGGCTAAGGGAGCTGGGCATGTTTAGCCTGGAGAAGAAGAGGTTAAGGGGTGATATGATAGCCATGTTCAAATATATAAAAGGATGTCACATAGAGGAGGGAGAAAGGTTGTTTTCTGCTGCTCCAGAGAAGCGGACACGGAGCAATGGATCCAAACTACAAGAAAGAAGATTCCACCTAAACATTAGGAAGAACTTCCTGACAGTAAGAGCTGTTCGACAGTGGGATTTGCTGCCAAGGAGTGTGGTGGAGTCTCCTTCTTTGGAGGTCTTTAAGCAGAGGCTTGACAACCATATGTCAGGAGTGCTCTGATGGTGTTTCCTGCTTGGCAGGGGGTTGGACTCGATGGCCCTTGTGGGCTCTTCCAACTCTATGATTCTATGATTCTCACTGTCCACAATTCCTTCCCCCCATCATACAACTCAGGATAACATGTCAGGCACTGATCCACAAAAGCTGGTGCTATATAACCCTTGTCAAGGTGCCACAATATCCTTTCGTCTTTGGGCTACAGCAGCTGATACGGGATTCCCCTCTGGAAGCCAAGAACATAAGAGGAGCCTGCCGGATCAGGGCCAATGAGCCCAGCATCCTGTTCTCCCAGTGGCTAGCCAGATACCTTTGGGGAAAACCCCAAGCAGGATTCGAACACAAGACCCGTTTGCTCTCCTGTGGTTTCCAGCAGCTGGTGAAGGCAGAGCATGGGCACTGAGGCTGGCAGCCTCCCATATAGCCCTGTCCTCTGTGAATTTGCCCAGATAGTTTTGCTCTCTGCTTTCTCACAAGATACCTGAATGCAGCCGAGACTCAATCTCTCCCCTAATTAAAAACAATGACAACGGGAGATAGAAAGCCTTTTAAAACTAATGAGCAACCGGCTGCATCTTTTCAAAGGCTGCAGGTTCCTCTGGGAACAGTGGGTGTCCCAGACTCACAGGGGAAAGGCTGCTCCTTTTCCACCCCAGCTGACGATTACCGGGCCAAGCAGAGGTTTCATTGCGGCGCGGAAAAGATTTACATGCTTGGATGTCCTTGCTTCCCCCTCAGGGTGCCGACTGCAAGGAAAGCTTACCTACCCTTGAATGGGCTTTCCTGCAGAAGGGGAAAGGAATACTACACAAACCAGCAGCGAGATCGTAGAAAGAATACAATTATGTCATCCTCAGAGTGACTGAGAGCCTTGGCCTTGGGGACTCAGCCTCCAGATCTTATAGTGTTGTAAACAAAAATCTGTCCTTTTCCCCTTATGGGGTATCCAAGAGCCCATATAGAGTCCTTACGTAGGTTCCCTATTGGTAGGAGAAAATAACAGAGGCCAACCAGAGAATATTGAGAAGCAAAGCAGCTAGTAAGCCTGATCTTTATTGATCTGTTGCAACAGGGTGCTCCCTTCACACACAGAAGGAGGAGGAGGAACCCCGAACAAAGCTGTGTCCGTCCTTATTTTAAATTTTAAATTGCCCGTCCTGGAGTCCAAGACCACCCCCAGAAATATTATACATACATCACAGAAGGGGTGTAGCTCAAGACCACCACCCCAGACACATCATACCTACATCACAGAAAAGGCAGTCTACAACAGAAATCTGGGTGTGTTGTTTATCTCCTGTCTGGCAGGTAACCTGTTAATGCTTACTTGATTGGATACCCTGGGGAGCCTGGCCAGTCTTTTGTAATGATAAATACTTAGTTCCTGAGCTAGGTCACAGGCTCACCCTATTCATACACAGACATACCCTTCAGACAGGATTTGTGAAGGAAAAGACAATGGGGAGGCTTTTCCATTTTCCTTTGACCTTGCAGAGAAAACATTTGGTCAGTTTGGGAGCCAAAAATGGTTTCAGGTCGGTCTTCCTGTGTTGATCTATGTAGGTGCTTGGTTGGTACATTTATGATGATGATGATGATGATGATGATGATGATGATGATATTATTTTTATTATTATTTATTTATTTATTTATTTATTTATACCCCCGCCCACTCTGGGCAGCTTCCAACAAAACACTAAAATACAATAATCTATTAAACATTAAAAGCTTTCCTAAACAGGGCTGCCCTTAGATGTCTTCTAAAAGTTTGGTAGTTATTTTTCTCTTTGACATCTGGTGGGAGGGCGTTCCACAGGATGGGCACCACTACCAAGAAGGCCCTCTGCCTGGTTCCCTGTAACCTCGCTTCTCGCAGTGAGGGAACTGCCAGAAGGCCCTCGGCGCTGGACCTCAGTGTCTGGGCAGAATGATGGGGGTGGAGATGCTCCCTCAGGTTATGAACATTTATTATATATCTAAGACCTTAAAATTCTTATCACAATAGCAAGGGGACCTCAGTCCCTGGGTGCCAGTTTAGCTGCAAGAACGTCTTACCCTGTATATGCCCACTCGGCTGCTTCAGTTGGTGGAGCTGGCACTCTTACAGGTGCCATATAATTGTTGTTCTAGAACAGTGGCTCCCAATTAGGGGCCCGGGGACCCCGCAGAGCAAGCCCAGGGGAGTCTGCAGCACCATGCCCTGCCAGACACTCACTTATCTTGTTAACAGTCTGGTGAAAGCCACAATGTTGATCCTGGGATCACCGAGCCTCTGCTAAACATGTGAAAGACTTGCTGGATGGTAAGTGAGCTGGGACTGGGCAAAAACCTCACCGTTTCTTTGGGCTTTTGCAATTGGAGAGGTCACTAAGAGTCAGACACGACTAAACAACAACAACAATTGCAGAAAGAGAGAGAATGGCTTGCTCCACGGGGTAGATTCACATGCTTATCAATTAAAAAAATGTAAGGGGTCCATTCTCTTTTTTAACTGTCTACTTTTTAACTAAAAAGAACTTCTAATTGCTTTCTAATTTTGAATTATGGTGCTGAAGGAGACTCTTCAGAGTCTCATGGACTGCAAGAAGATCAAACCTCTCCATTCTGAAGGAAATCAGCCCTGAGTGCTCACTGGAAGGACAGATCCTGAAGCTGAGGCTCCAAGACTTTGGCCACCTCATGAGAAGAGAAGACTCCCTGGAGAAGACCCTGATGTTGGGAAAGATGGAGGGCACAAGGAGAAGGGGAAGACAGAGGATGAGATGGTTGGACAGTGTTCTTGAAGTGACTAACATGAGTTTGACCAAACTGCGGGAGGCAGTGGAAGACAGGAGGGCCTGGCATGCTCTGGTCCATGGGGTCATGAAGAGTCGGACACGACTAAACGACTAAACAACAACAAATTGCTTTCAACAGCTCTCAACTTTGGAGGACTCTCCCACTGCTTGTAGGTAGGGTTTTCAGTGAATCTCAACTGATAAGTTTGGGATCCATGTCTCATCTTGGAGGTCCAACAGGGGAAATAGCTAAGCAAATTGCCACCATGATTAGCACAACAGCTCATCATCTAATGATTTAGTTTAGTGCTAGGACTGGGCGATACTTTCATTTCAACAACATCATCTATCACTTCCGGTCGGCGCCAGCGCTTAATGGCGGCTCTCTCCCCAATCTCCGGAGAGAGGGCTGCTTCACGAGTTCGGGTCTGACCGCTACGGCGAAGCGGGGACCCCTAAAATCACAGGCGCGGAAGCCTGTGAACAAGGAGACTCGGTGGGCACCTTTTGCGCCCCCCTTTACTGCAAAAGAGCCTTTTTAAAGGCTCCGGAGGAGCATCGGGGGATTGTGCGGTGCTGAGAGTTGCTACCCAGCCCGTGAAGTGAAGCCGCATCGCCATAAGCGGAGAGCGCCGATTCCTTCCTGAAATCTGGACTGAAATTGAAATACCCGTAAGTAGGATTGGGAAACCTACTGGGATTACAAAAAAAAACAACGTTTGAAATTTGGCTGAAAACGGGGTTGGTAAATAAAGGAAGTCTGCCTCCCCCGGTTTGCATGGCTTTTAAAGCAACGGAACTGGAAAGCTGCAATTGAAGGAAAAGTAACTTTGAACTTTTGGATTACCTAACTTTGGCATTGAACTTTAACTACCCCTCCAGCAAGCAGGAGCAGGGGGGGAAGAAAAGGAAATTTGGCTTAACCTGCGTGAGAGGAAATTTAAGTGATTAATTTCTGCTGTCTCTGACTCTGGGAACGGACTGCCTGGGTGAAGCGCTTTGACAGGAACTGTCTGATAGAACCTGCTGCAAAGCGGAGAGCTTAAATAGATACAATTTTTGGGACTTTACAGATACAATTTTTGCGACTTTACAGATACAATTTTTGGGACTTTACAGAAATAAATACCGTTGCAATTGGAAGACTGAAAGCTCTTTCTCCAAGAGGGCTTTTGGTTTCTTTGTTTCTTCTGCTTATTGGATATAATGTACTGCTCCCTCTAGAGGGCTGAAAGGCTACAGTTTGTAACATAGACTGTCAAATAAAAACAAGTCACTGGATTTTTCCACTTAAGAGCTGTTCCTGTGGGAACGACCTTGGGACATGAGTGGTTCCGCAGAAGACATAACAACAAGATCTAAGGCTAAAGCTGCACAAAAGAAAAGAGGCTCAATATCAGGCTTAGCTGGACAGGAGAAAGAAATAAACGCATTCATGGAAACAGTGACTCAAGCATTACTCAAAATAAATGAATCTTTAGAAAATCTGACCAAGCAGAGCACGGAGAATACCAAACAACTAACAGAACTTACAACAAAATTGGACTTGAATACAAAAAGTATTACATCTAACACAGAAACCATAAATAGATTGGTTCAAGAAAACGCTACAATTCGAAAAATTGCAGAAGAGGCTAAAGCCACTGCTGAAAACACACAGGAAAGTTTAATACCAGTCTACAAGAAGTTGGACCAACATGAGGCGGCCTTGTCTTTGTGGGAGATGCAGAGGAAAGAGAGGAATTTGAGACTTAGGCTGGTCCCTGAAAGTGAAGGGGACAACCTAGTGGACTTTCTCACAAAAGAATTATCAGAATTTTGGCAGGTAAATTCAGAGGAAGATGACTTTAAGATAACAACCGCCTTCAGAAGGCAAGGCAGGAAGATCCCAAGGGATTGTCTGATAACTCTGAGATCCAAAGAGGAAAGAGATAAAATTCTAAATTTACATTACCAGAGAACCCTTCAGATTGGAAATGCTTCTGTTCAAATTTACAAGGACATCCCAAAATACATTCTGGAGGTAAGAACTTATTTTAAGAATCTGGTTCACCTGCTGAAGAAGAATAACATACCTTTCAGGTGGGAATTTCCACAAGGCTTGTCTTTTAACTTCAAAGGAAAAAAAGTCAAAATAAGAACAGTGCAAGATAAAGAACAATTCCTAGACAGAAACGAGGAGGACCTTGTGAAAGGAGTGCTTGACTCGACCTCTGATACAGACCTTGGAAACTTGACATTTGGACTGAAATCACCTACGGAAGAAGAACAGCTGCAGGGAGCAGCTGGAGGCAACTAACTAATAATGTCTCTGCAATTTTTAACCTGGAACTGTAATGGGCTCAACCTTCCCAGAAAAAGGCGTGAGGTCTTTCATATTTTGAAACGAGAACAATTGGATTTGATATGTATACAAGAAACCCACATAACAAGGGCACACAGAAGATTACTTATAAATAAAAGATTAGGACAGGAATTTATCTCATCAGATAAAGTTAAGAAAAGAGGAGTGGTGATCTATGCAAAGGAAAAATTGGCCCCAAAATTGATCTTTAAAGATGAACATGGAAGAACTTTGGCAATTGAGATACAAATCCAAGGAGAAAAACTTTTGATAGTTGGCATCTATGCACCAAATGAAGGGAAGGCAGAATTTTACAAGAAATTGCATGAGACATTAATGGACTATTTGGATCATAAGGTGATTTTACTAGGAGATATGAATGGCATGGTCTCTACAAACATGGATAAAGCACAAAGACAGGTGGTCTCTAAGGACGGGAGACTACCTAAGACCTTCTTTGAAATGACTGAAAATATAGATTTGATTGATATCTGGAGAACAAGAAACCCTCTTGAGAGAGAGGGAACATTCTTTTCAGAGGCACAAATGACATGGACAAGAATAGATCAAATATGGATTACTAGTGGAATGGCTCCAAGGATAAAAAAGGTGGAAATCTGCCCAAAGACATGCTCCGACCATAACGCAGTGAAGATGGAAATGAAACTAACAACAGCTGGATCCTTCAGATGGAGAATGAATGACACCCTATTCAGAGAGGTGGAGATTTACAAAAAGGCCCAAAAAACCTTGAAGGACTACTTTGAGATAAATCTGAGGACAGAGGTCGAGAAAAGAGTGATTTGGGACGCAAGTAAGGCCGTGATGCGAGGTTTTCTGATACAACAGAACTCTTTAAAGAGAAAGAAACAAAATGAAAGGAAGGATAAGATTCTGGAAAAAATAAAAGAAGGAGAAAAGAAACTGAGGTCTAAACCAAAGTCTCATGAAATCCTGAGAGAAATTAAGTTCTACCAAATGCAATATATGGAATTGATGAACCAGGAGATAGAATGGAAAATTAAGCAAATGAGACAGAGGACATTTGAATCAGCGGATAAATGTGGGAAACTTCTAGCATGGCAATTGAAGAAGAGACAGAAACTAAATACAGTCACAAGCTTGGAGGTGGATGGAAAGAACATTTTTAAACCAAATGAGATTAGTAATTGCTTTCAGAGTTATTTCAGGAGATTATATGCACAAGGGCCGGAAAATGAAGGAGATATGGAAGATTTTCTTAAGAAATATGGATTACAAAAAATTTCGCAACAAAGTATGTTGATTTTAAATGAGAAAATAACAGACCAAGAAGTGGAGGGTGCCATTCAAAATATGCAACTAGGGAAATCTCCAGGACCAGATGGACTAACCTCCAGATATTATAAAGCATTGAAAGAATGGTTAGTACAGCCGCTTAAGGAGGTTTGTAATGAAATATTAGAGGGGAAAAAGGCACCTGAATCGTGGAAAGAAGCTTTCATCACACTTATACCAAAGACTGAAACTGAAAAAAACCAGATTAAGAACTACCGCCCTATATCACTACTTAATGTGGATTACAAAATATTTGCTGACATTTTAGCAAAAAGACTGAAGAGGGTGTTAATGGAGGAGATTCATAAGGACCAGGCAGGCTTTCTCCCAGGAAGACACTTATCAGATAATGTAAGGAACATAATTGATATTATGGAACTGCTAACTGTAAATATTAACACGAAGGCAGTCTTGATTTTTGTGGACGCGGAGAAAGCCTTTGATAATATCTCTTGGAAGTTCATGAAGAAGAATCTCCATGGGATGGGGGTAGGTCAAAGGTTTGAAAATGGTATAAGTGCAATATATTCTGAACAAAAGGCTAAGTTAATTGTAAATAATGTGGTTACTGATGAACTTTCCATAGAAAAAGGGACACGGCAGGGGTGCCTGATATCCCCATTACTTTTTATATCAGTCCTGGAGGTTTTGTTGAACATGATCAGGGGGGACCAGCTGGTAAAAGGAGTTCAGGTCAGAGCTAAACACTATAAATTGAAGGCATTTGCAGATGACCTAGTATTGACTTTACAAGAGCCAGACACTAGTACAAAAAGAGTTTTAGAGTTAATTCAATTCTTTGGTCAGGTGGCAGGATTCAAGTTGAATAAACAAAAAACTAAAGTTCTGGAAAAAAACTTAACAAATGTTGAAAGAGAGAGATTCCAAAATGAAACTGGGTTAATGGTGGCAAAGAAAGTAAAATATTTGGGGATTAACATGACATCTAAAAATGTGAACTTATTTAAAGACAATTATGATAAATGTTGGACAGAGGTAAAGAAAGATCTAGAAATATGGTCGAATTTGAAGCTTTCCTTGTTAGGCCGAATTGCAGTGATCAAAATGAATGTATTGCCTAGAATGTTATTTTTGTTTCAGACATTACAAATTGTGGATAAACTGGATTGTTTCAAGAAGTGGCAGAAAGATATATCTAAATTTATCTGGCAGGGCAAAAAGCCCAGAATAAAATTTAAGATACTTACTGATGCAAAAGAAAGAGGGGGGTTTGCCCTGCCGGATTTGAGACTGTACTATGAATTGGCAGCTTTCTGCTGGTTGAAAGATTGGCTACTTCTTGAGAATGCAGATATTCTGGATTTGGAAGGATTTGATAATAGGTTTGGCTGGCATGCATATTTATGGTACGACAAGGTTAAAGTTCACAAGGGTTTTAAAAACCATATTGTTAGGAAAGCGCTATATAATGTTTGGATTCGGTACAAGGATTTGTTGGAAAATAAAACTCCTAGGTGGTTATCACCTATGGAGGCTAAGGAGGTGAAGAAACTTAATATGGAATCCAAATGGCCAAAATATTCTGAAATTTTAGAACAAGAAAGCGGTGAATTTAAATTACAGAGTTTTGAGAAATTAAAGCCCAAGGTGCGAGATTGGCTTCATTATTACCAAATAATGGAAACCTTTAAACAAGACAGGAAAATTGGCTTCCAGGTGGAGAAATCGAAATTGGAAACAGAACTGTTAGAACCCAATACTAAGAATGTATCAAGAATGTACAATTTGTTGCTGAAGTGGAATACAATAGATGAGACAGTTAAATCAGCCATGATTAAATGGGCACAGGACATAGGACATGACATTATGTTTGCTGACTGGGAACAGTTATGGACCACCGGTATTAAATTCACGGCATGTAATGCCCTAAGAGAAAATATTATGAAAATGATTTACAGGTGGTACATGACCCCAGTTAAGCTTGCGAAGATTTATCATCTGCCCAATAATAAATGTTGGAAATGTAATGAGATTGAAGGTACCTTCTTTCACCTTTGGTGGACCTGCCCAAAGATTAAAGCCTTTTGGGAAATGATTTATAATGAAATTAAGAAGGTACTTAAATGTACTTTTCACAAGAAACCAGAGGCATTTCTCTTGGGCATGGTCGGCCAATTGGTGTCAAGGAAGGATAGGACTTTTTTTATGTATGCCACTACAGCAGCAAGGATCCTTCTAGCAAAGTATTGGAAGACACAAGAACTCCCCACACTGGAAGAATGGCAGACGAAAGTGATTGACTCTATGGGACTGGCAGAAATGAGTGGCAGAATCCGTGACCAAGAGAAAGAGATGGTGGAGGAAGACTGGAAGAAGTTCAAAGCTTATCTTAAGAACTGTTACAATATTGATGAGTGCTAAAATGCCAAGGGGAAGGAAGATGCAGAATTACAGCTGAAAATGTTTGATGACTTAAGGTGAAATTGAGAAAGATAACAAATTTAAATTTAATTGGCTAAAAGGGTTGCTGAAAAACTGTAAAATAAGGATGCAAAAAGGGTGAGGTATGGGGAAGTCCGAGAAAGGAGGTTTATGAAAATGAGGTTAAGAACTTATATTTATGTGTTTGTTTGTATTTGTTGACGTTTTTATGTTGTTGTTGTTTTGTTTTAAAATTGGAAAACTAATAAAAATTATTATAAAAAAAAACAACAACATCATCTATCAGCAGCTAAATACTGGTATATGCCAATCTATCATGAGGACTGGAATTTATCTCGGCTGCTTCTTCCGAGATGCATGGCCCAGCCCTAAACAGTGACTGAGTCCTGGTGTCTCTTGGGCTCAAGTGCCAGTTGAGGAGCATCGGGGGCTTTGCTGAACTGCTCAGCTGGGGGGTGGAAGAGGCCCCTCAGCTGAACAGCTCCAGTGCATCAGAAAGCATCCTGACCCCCAGCTAAGGGAGCCCCAAGACTTCTCCAGCTTGCACACGAACAGAAGCATCAGGACTCCCTATAGCTGGGGGGTGGGAGCACTTTAATGGAGCACTTTAATGGTTCGCTTGAGCCAGCAGTGGCTTGGGGCTCCGTTAACTGCTTGATTCAGGGGAGCAGCAACCACACACCCCTCAGCGGAGCAGTTTCACAGAGCCCCCAACCTGCTGCTGGCTTGTGAGAACTGTTGATGAAATGAGGGCTCTTGTTTTCTGTGGGAAGCTATGTGGCTACATTTTGGAGTAGGATGAAACAGAAGTATGGCAGAATCCTTATAAATTCAAAAGCTGGTTGTTCCTATTGGGTAATCAGCAAGAATAAATTATTATTATTAATTATTATTATTATTATTATTATTATTATTATTATTATCCCACCCATCTGACTGGGTTTCCCCGGCTACTCTCTGAATATGTAATGCATCTCACTCACTAATCTCTTTAAACCAGGGGTGAAATTTGTAGCTCCTGTTGCTCGGTCCCTGCTCCTGCCAACCTAGCAGTTCAAAAGCATGTCAAAGTGCAAGTAGATAAATAGGTACCACTCTGGTGGGAAGGTAAACAGCGTTTCCATGCACTGCTCTGGTTTGCCAGAAGCAGCTTAGTCATGCTGGCCACATGACCCGGAAGCTGTACACCGGGTCCCTCAGCCAATAAAGCGAGATGAGCGCCGCAACCCCAGAGTCAACCACAACTGCACCTAATGGTCAGGGGTCCCTTTACATTTACCTTTACAATCATCTTGTGAAGCTTAGACCACATAACACCGGTCTTGAAAGACCTATGGCTCCCAAAACGTTTCCGAGCACAAGTCAAAGTGTTGGTGCTGACCTTGAAAGCCCTAAACGGCTTCGGCCCAAAATACCTGAAGGAGCATCTCCACCCCCATCACTCAGCCAGGACACTGAGGTCCAGCGCTGAGGGCCTTCTGGCAGTTCCCTCCCTGCGAGAAGCAAAGCTACAGGGAACCAGGCAGAGGGCCTTCTCGGTAGTGGCGCCCACCCTGTGGAACGCCCTCCCATCAGATGTCAAGGAAGTAGAACATTATCTGACGTTTAGACGACATCTGAAGGCAGCCCTGTTCAGGGAAGTTTTTAATGACTGATGTTTTAATGTATTTTTAATCTTTTGTTGGAAGTCGCCCAGAGTGGCTGGGGCAGGGTATAAATAATAAATTATTATGATTATTACTTAGGTGGACATCCTATCATACTGAGCAACGTGAAGAGCAGAGATGCCAGATACTCATAAAATCATAGTGTTGGAAGGGACCCTAAGGATCATCTAGGTCAACCCCTTGCAATGCAGTGGCACAAATGCCCGACCCAAGGCTGTTTTCACTACCAGCTTAATTAATATGCAGTCCATGCAAACATCCACTGGATGGTTTCGTCCCTACTATCCCAGCACATACGCATCAAAAAAGAATATATGCTTTAAAAAAATCCATTGCTTTTCCTATCACCCCCCCCCATCTCACTACTAAAACATTCGTGTGTTTTTTCTTATTTAAACTGGCTTTTTTTTTTAACGCCCTCCTTTTAGTCTAAGCCCATTATCTCCAGCCTTATCAGTTGCTAATTAAGGAGAACAATTACTTCTGTGCCTCATTTGCACATTCTTTTATGAGCTTTTATCTCAGGATTGTATCCCCTCTAGCCTGGGCTTTCTTCAGCCAGCAAAGATTTTAATTCTCTTAATCTTCCCTGTAGTCACTCATACTGCCTACATCCTTCCGCCGCTCACCTCTCCATTACAGGGGCCCTAAAGTGCTTTGAGCAATCGGCTTCGCAAAGAGAAAAGAAAATGATCTCCGGCGCCTTAAACGCAAGTCAAAAATCATTGTACTTCCCTCGGATTGCTCTCCGTTTTGACAAATGTTCTTTTGCCAAGCACACTTGCTTAATTCATTGGGCCCATACTGGTGCTCTACAGCAATCTATTTATTATGTTGCACACCACCCCGATTTCCAAGCAGTGTGAAACTCCAGCCGTTTACCAAGGGTATGCATTTCCTTTGGAGTGAGGCACAGCAGAGATTGTGGTGTCTTTAGGATATATGGTTTATTGACACATATATGTAACCTGAGCCAACGATGGAGGGGTTCACAGCATCAACACCCCAAAAAGGTCTTCATTCTCCTATAGCATGGGTAGGCAAACTAAGGCCCAGGGGCCGGATCCGGCCCAATCACATTCTAAATCCGGCCCATGGACTGTCCAGGAATCAGCGTGTTTTTACATGAGTAGAATGTGTGCTTTTATTTCAAATGCACCTCTGGGTTATTTGTGGGGCATAGGAATTCATTCTTTTCCCCCGAAAAATATAGTCTGGCCCCCCACAAGGTCTGAGGGACAGTGGACCGGCCCCCTGCTGAAAAAGTTTGCTGACCCCTGTTCTATAGCTGCGGCCTTGGATTCAAACAGAAATCAAGCATCCTTCTGTCTCTCTGGCTCCCCTACCCGTTCCTTTCCCACTTCCAGCTTCTAGCTCACATCACTCAACTCTCTGGCTTTATGTTAGGAGCCCAGGTTCCCAGCTTGATAACACAGTAAGCGTAGGTAATTAAAAAGGAGGTTTATTGCAAAAACAAACAGATAACTCCGGACGGCTCTAACAAAGACTCCAGCATCATTACTCAAGATGATCCTTCTGAAGACTCCTTCCAGCGTCGACAGAAGATATTGAACTTACGACCCTTACGTCTCTTGTTTTGCTTCCTATCTAGCAGCTCTCCCATTCGCCAACTCTTTAGACTTAGTGGATCATCTCCAATCTCTTCCTGTTCAGAGAGGCTTCCTCTGGGTTTCTTTGCGCCATTTTGTGCTTCCCGCGAGCTTTGACCGTGTTCTAGCCTGCTCTCAGCTACTGCCTTATCTCAGCCTGCCTGTCAAGGTCAGGAAGAGCCGAAGTCTGCAGCTGCCAGCTCTGCTCTGCTCTGCCTGACTAACATCAAAGCCTCTCTGTTCCTGGCTGCTTTCTGCTGTTGGCTGCAAACCTTTGCTTGGAGTTGGCTCATTCCTGACACTTTGTTTTTCTCACAGCTCGCAAATTAGGGAGGGGCAATTCCCTCCCCCTCAACAACTTCAAGTTGCCCCCCCCCCCCAAAAAAAAGGGGTGCTGGGCAGATCTTTGCACCCTGGTGGCGCATATACCAAAGACGGCCTGGTGGTAAGGCCAAAGGGGAGGAGCTAGACCAAGAATGATCCAAAAAGTCCTCAGTGGAAGATAACAAACAGTATGTTACAATGGCTCTAAAGGCAGATGAAGGCTGCAGCAGATAAGAATCTACCGGTCATCATGATTTACTCCTGCCATCGGAATAGAGCCTTGCTGCGAAGACTGTGCATTGGTCAATGTGCACTGATCTACACACAAAAAACAAATTCACGCACAGGCGTCTTCCAAAAACCCATCCCAACCGTGTTTATGGAAGACAATCTTACTCAGCTATGAGTGATTGCCAAAGAAGAAGGAGATGAGATGACAGTGAGTAGTCAGAGAGAGAAGAGGGACAAGACTGAGAAGAGGAAGTGCTGGAAGCTGGAGAGGTAACAGGGTATAGTGAGCAGGAAGAGGCTGTGGCAGAAGGCAGTTCAGACTGAGAAGCAGTAGAGGAACAGGGCCAGGAGACAGAGATGAGAAAAATCCAGTGTGCTGGACCCAGGGGGGGGGGGGTTACCGAGAGGCATGGTTAGAGTCCGGTCCTGGGTCGAGGGTCTGGAGACTGTCCACCATGGGCGAAGCGGGGTCCAAAGCAGGAAGCCAGGCGTGGTCAGAAACTCCGAAAGAACAGGTCTGGGTGCTGGCCGAAACAGCTCTTCAATGACGTTGCTCCCGCAACCTGGGCTGGGACCGGGCTGACTGGCCTTTATCTTCTCTGAGGCCAGGGGCGTCCCAGCCCCCAGGAGACCCGCCTCTCCTGGCCTTAAGGCGAGCACTCCTACTGAGAGAACCCAGTTCCCTCCGCCTCTGGACCCAGAGGGGAGACTCACCTTCCCCTGACAGGGCTGGGAGAGGCGCACCTGTAGGCAAAGGGTCCTCAATCACCTCCGGAGCCAGAGTGGATTCATCTGGTGTCTGCTCCTGAGGATCTGGCACAGGTGCAGGCGCTTCAGATTCAAGGCCCTGCCCCGGCTCAGCCGGCCCTGGAGGCGGGGACTCCTGTGCAGGCTGGGATTCCTCTGGTTCAGCCTCTGAATCAGACTCCCAGGCCATCACATCCAGGGAGTCTGTCTCTGGTGTTGCTACCAGCTTCCCTTCCCTTGGTCTCCCAGAAGAGGTATGAAGAGTGTGGAGCAAAGAAAGACAAGATAAAGGAGCCTTAGGCTGCTGTGAAAGAAACCAAGGAAACCAAGGAAGGAGCCTTAGAGAGCAGAGGGAAAGCGGGGAACTTCAGCCCTGCAACTGCCTCATTGGAGCAAGATCCGGTACTTTTCCCCTAAAAAACAAATGTTTAGGGGTACTCTCATTTTCCTACTCATATTGAAATACTGCCCCTCAATGAGGCCAAACTTAGATTCACAAAATGTTTAGGGGTATGCGTATCCCTGCGTCCCCCCAGGAAAAAAAACACTGGCAAGACCTACTGGGAAGAGTTGTTGTGACCCCTAGAATTGAGCTGTTTTGTTTCTTTGAATAAAGACTTTGAATAAATAAAGGATGGTCAGTGGACACCATCCTTTTTCAAGGCTCACTCCCCTCTCGTGGGAGAAGGTGAATCTTGGATCTTTCTGGTCGGGTTTCTCATATCCTACCTCAGAGGATCTTGAGAAAAGGGGCAGGCAGAAAGTGGTTGATGGCATTTGATAGGCCTGTGGGCAATTTGTGGGCAATTCACAGAAGGTTCTGACTCTGGGTGGCTTAATAAAAGCAGCAACGAGGAGCAAATGCTCTAAATAAATTTGGCAGCTTCCTGGGGAGAGGGGTTGACGGCTAAACTGCACCGGGAATTTGTAGCTCTGTAGGGGGGAAGGAGAGGGACACGGGTGACCCTGTGGGTTAATCCACAGAGCCTAGGACTTGCCGATCGGAAGGTTGGCAGTTCGAATCCCCGCGAAGGGGTGAGCTCCCATTGCTCGGTCCCTGCTCCTACCAACCTAGCAGTGCGAAAGCACGTCAAAGCGCAAGTAGATAAATAGGTACCGCTCTGGCAGGAAGGTAAATGGCATTTCTGTGTGCTGCTCTGGTTCGCCAGAAGCGGCTTAGTCATGACCTGGAAGCTGTACGCCGGCTCCTTCGGCCAATAAAGCGAGATGAGTGCCACAACCCCAGAGTCAGCCACGACTGGACCTAATGGTCAGGGGGCCTCCTAAGCGCTTTCAGCACCCATCAGAAATGACAGTTCCCAGAATCCTTTGGGGGAAGCCATGGCCATTCAAAGTTCTCTGATACTGCTTTAAATGTGTGGTGTGATTGTGTCCAGTGAGGGCCTATGGTGGCATCTCAGCGCCTTTGTCCTCTATGATTGTTCGACAGAAGGGTCCCTTCCCGCCAGCTGTGAAGCTGGGCTCTAACAGGATTGGGGAAAGGGCATCCATTGAAGGCCACACTCCGAGTTCAGTCTTTACACCCCCCACCCACCCCAATAAAACCCCCAGTTTGGCTGCGCCATGCATTACATCGCGGATACCATTATCGCTATGCAACAAGAACGGCTTATTACTCTTAATTAGGTTTGCAAAAGAAAGGATCCTTTCCGCCCGGGCTGGGTGGACACTGCTAAGCCGGCCTGCAAAAGCCGGATAAGCCTCATTAGAGAGCGTCTGGCAGCCAGGGTGATAAGCAAGTTGCGCTTTTCAGAAAGCAAAGCAATTTAGGAAGAATACCAGCCCAGGAGAGAACCAGCTTTCTGAGCCACTGAAACAGAACTTTGGGGCTGTCTTCGGCTGCCCATCACTGTGATGGGCAATTACTGCTATTACAAGTCAACATGAATGAGCCCGTCTTGATCTGAAGGCAGGAGAAAGGCTTGTGTGCTTCCTCTCCGCTCTACATGCTCTTCTGGAAATCAAAGATCAAGGAGCCCTTGCAGAAGCCAAGAACTGGGACTCTCCCCCTGTTTAGACCCAACCAAATGGAAATTTTATTTTATTTTATTGCGTTTGTATCTCCAAATTTCTCAAGGTGGTGGCATATATGATTCTTCTCCCTCTCCTCATTTAATCCCCACAACAAACCCGTGAGGTAGGCAAGGCTGAAAGGCAGCGACTGGTCCCCAAGGTCACCCAGTGAGATTCATTGTGACCGAGTGAGGATTCTAACGCAGGTCTCCCCGGTCCCAGGCCAACACCCTAACCACTGCACCACACTCTCTTGCTCTCTGCTGCTTGGCAGCTAGCTCTATGAAACATCTCCTTCTCTCTCCTAGCTTGTAGTCTCTCTCCCGGAATACACTGGAAAGTGTAAACGTGAATGCAAAAATAAAATAAAATGATTAAGTCTGAGGCTGTCTGTGTATGAAAAGGGATAATTGGGGCAGTGAGTTATTTAATAATTTGTATTTATTCTTTCATGAGTGGTAGACAGGGGTTGCTTTACGAGGAGAATGGCAGTCAATGGCAGGTGACTGTTCCTTTGCCCTAATCCGAGCCTCGCAGCCAAGACAATTCGTGGGCCTTCTCTGTAGTTCGATATCATAGCATCATAGAATTGGAGAGTTGGAAGGGAACCCCAAGTGCAGTGCAGGAATGTCTACAGAGAGATATCTCCCCATATCAGCAACATTAATCCTCTTATTTGCCTGCCACATTTTGTAAACCCCCAACTACCGTATTTTTCGCTCCATGAGACGCACCTGACCATAAGACGCACCTAGTTTTTAGAGGAGGGAAACAAGAAAAATATATATAATCTAAACGAAACAGTGGATGTATGATTTTTGTGGTTCATACTGTGGCCACAGACATGTGTGTTTGGGGTATCCCAATGCAAAAATCCTGAGGATCCATGTGGATCCGTGCTTTGTAACCAAGTTTTTGCGCCATTGCGGCCCCACGAAACAGTGGATGCATGATTCTTTTGGTGCAGGCTACAGCCATGGACATGCTATGTGATCTGATGGTGAATTTGGGGTGAGCCAATGCAAAAATCCTCAGGATCCATGGGCTTTTACCTCCCCCTTCCCAGGCAGCCTCCTTTATCACTAGTGTCCCTTATCTCCCTCCCAATCGCTTGCCGATCAGCTGCTCAGCGGCTTTGTTTCAACACCCCTTCCCTCTTTCTAAAAAAATAAAAAAGCACGATCTGCTTTTTGCCCCTGGGCAATTCAGCTCCAGGGACCACGCATTCGCTCCATAAGACGCACAGACATTTCCCCTTACTTTTTAGGAAGAAAAAAGTGCGTCTTATGTAGCAAAAAATACGGTAAATCTCTGTTTCCCGTTTGGGGGGGGGGATCTCCTTTTAAAAATCTCAAAAACATGGCAAGCTTTTGAGTTCTCCAGAGTTCTTCATCAGGCAAGATGTTACACCAGTTAGGGAGTGGTTCAATGAGGGAAAATAATTCTCTCTCTCTCTTTCTCTCTTTCTCTCTCTCTATATATCCATTAAACCCCCAAGCTTCTGGTCCTCATGTTACGCTGGCTGGTGCCAAACATATTGCTCTGCCTTCCTTTGGGCCGCATCAGCAAGGCCAAGATGGGGGCAGGTCTTGCTGTATGGGCAGCCCAGGAAATCCATGCGCACTGCCCAGGCTTGTGAGCCGGGGAGGTCATTTCAGGGCTACTAATGCAGCAGTTTGACTACACCCCCCAGAGGTGAACTCAGTGCCGGATTTACGTATAAGCTAAACAAGCTATAGCTTAGGGCCCCACTCTCTTGGGGGGGCCCGAAAAATTTAAAGGGGAAAAAACAGGATGTACATGAAGGAATGACCGCAGGATGTGAAGCACACTTCCGTCCACAGACAAGCCACAGCTGTCTGAATGTCATGCCCTCTATCTAACCTTTTGCTTTCTTAGTAGTCTGCCGTGCCCTGTCTGTGACATTTGTCTCCTTTGTTTAAACATTGTTCAGGGGGAAAGTGACACGGTGGAAACAGGTGCCAAAATAACTTTGTACCACGATCGCGTGATTGGAAGATGTAAAGGGCACAGTCCAAGATGTATCTGACTGGTTTTGCATATTGTGCTAATAAAAAGAGCCTCTGCGAAGCTAGCTGGCAGCTTGCTTATGCACAGCTCACCTGCATCATCGACACCTGTCTCATGTCCTTCACTTCATGTACATTTCCAAAATATAAGATAAAACACAAATAAAATAAAACCTACATACAGCAACAGTGTTTTGTGTTGTGTCTGGACCTATTAGGGTCATAAATTACCATATAGCATATATTCAACACACAAAAACAAAGGACAGCTGGACATATAAAGGGCCCCATTACCTTCGGTAGCTTAGGGCCTCATCAAACCTAAATCTGGCCCTGGGTGAACTCCATTGTCTCTTGAGACAGACGGATGCCAACACAAGACAGAGGAATGAAAATATGGTAATAGTATCTCCTGCAGATGCAGAATACAGCTAGCTCCTTAAGGAGAAATTCCTTCCTGCAGATAAGGAAGGGGTGTCAAGAGTCATCTTTTTATCTGTGGATGTGCAGGAATCTGTGCTGCCCGAGAGCAGACAGGGCCCTCAAGGAGCTGCATTTGTGAGCGGAGTCGAGGGTTAGCACTGAAGTGGCCATATCTGAATGTGATGGATCTTTGTTCTGATCCGGCTGGCCTCTTCCACAACCAGATCCTTCTTAGACTTAAAGCTCCTTACGTCTAGACTTCTTTCATCACGTCGACTGTCGCATCAAAATGAACTTTTCTTGGGTTTTTGAAAAAGGGCTTCATGCTAATCAGTCCCCACCGTGCCTTTGCATTCATCGACCAGACTGCAGAAAGACAGGAGCAAGTTTCTGTCTTGCTCTGCAATTCCTAGAACCATAGAACTGTAGAGCTGGAAGGGATCTTATAGTGCTTTACAGATAATAGCCAGCCCCTTGAATTGTGCCCAGAAACATGTGGGAAGTTGCAGTAAATCATAACTATACAGAAGTGCTAGTTAGTACATGAAGGGGTTAAGACCAGAGAGGTCTGTTCGTAGACTCAGCTAAATCACACCCCTTTACCTCCTTGAGGAAAGAAGTGAAGCTGCTTCTCTTCCTTTCTCTCTCTCTTCCAGCCATGCAACCAAGAGTAATCTACCTGTGTTCTCCTTGCTACTGCATGGAATAACGCATGAACCAGAACTTTGGATTTAGTAAGTAAAGCATTTTTTAAACTTACATAACAGTGTGTGGTCTGCTCATTGCTAGAGGGGTAGAGAGGTGGAACAGCATTTTAAGGCAGACTAAATGGGATATGAAAGAGTTTAAAAATTCCACGCTATGTTGCTAATGAACTCTGAGAGTGTTTTTAGCTCTGCTGGGGGCTCTCACCCACAGGAGAATGTGTTCAGACCTGTGTTTTGATTCTAGACAGTTAATTTATTGTTAATGGCCCACACGTGGCTCAGATCTATTTTCCTCCCACATAAACGGACCAGTAGCCAGTGAAGCTGTTTTAACAGGGGACTAACATGGTCCCTGTGACCGGCTCCACTCAGCAGTCTGGCAGCAACACGTTGGGCAGCCCCCAAAAGAGTCTGTTACTGTAGCCCAACCAAGACAGAACTAAAGCATAAGTCACAGAGATCATCTTGAAGCAGCACCAGTGACCCCCCCAAAGGACATCAAGTCTGACCCACTTCAACGCAGCAATCCTTGACATGGGTCCATCCAACCTCTGTTTAAAAAACCTCCGGTGAAGGAGAGCTGTAACTTTGAAAAACCCTTGGCACATTCACAGATCTTTCCATGTGCGTACCCAGCTCCAGCTGACCCGGTGTGCCTCTGAAGAGCATACATAGCCAAGCAGTTAATCTGGGCAATGGGGTGGAGAAGGAGAGAGCCTGTGAAGTTGGCATTCACCCTGTGAATGCTCTATAAATGCTGCTGCCCTGGCCTTTGAGAAGAGAGATACTTGATGTTATTTTGGAATAAAGTGGGAGATGTAAATAGCAGTGGCGACCTTCCAGCATCAAAAATAACCGCCTCCGATCGAGCGCAAGGATAGCCATTCAGAGAGAGGGCCTTTTGCAAAAAGCACCAAAATCCACTAAAAGGTTCCCTTCAAAACAAGGAGCTGGTTCACGGAGGCGACATGGACCCGGTCGCCTCTTCAAGCTCATTTGGAGGAAAAGGGAGGCAGCCAGCATCTCGCTGCTCATTTCCGCCTCTTCAGATTCGGTCCCCCTGGGGAGAGGTGGGAAGGTTGGGATCATTAAAGTTTCTGCAGCCTCTGACAGGTTGAAAAAGGAGAAGGGAAGCAATTTGGAAAGTTTGAACACAAATCCCTGGTTGATGAGTTTAAAATCCACAGCGCGTCCTTATTTTCTTGCCATCAATTGCCAGGTCGAAAAATCGGATTCACCTCTTCTGTCACTCTTGTTTAACTCTCGAGGTAGGAGTCGAGACGGCCACCTGACTATCATTCATCAATCGGCTGCCCATGGAGTTAAGGACAGCGGTATTACTAGGAAGGGACCCTGAGTGTTTCTGGGTGAATTTGGGAGGCAAGAACTGGAGGCAGGGTGTGCGATTGGTTACTGAGTAGGCTATTAATCTGGGGAAATAATTTAAGATGATTTTTATTTTAAATTACCATTAGGCTGAGTACTAAAAGGAGTAATTAAAGGGGATTTGAAAGAGGATCTCTTGGGAAATTACTAGGGGGTAAATGAATTGAATTGAGGTGATCTGGGGCAGGGCGGAAACTAAGCCAAGAACTGACCTGGTGCGATTTAGATGGGGAAATCTGCTGGCTTGGGCTTCTGTGCCATCAAAGTCTCAAACTGTTCCCACACAGTTCCTCAAAGCTTTTGGAAATCTATATCCAAAAGATGGAACCTCCACACCCAGTGGCAGTCTATCTCTGAGCACTAGATATGGCAGTAAATCAGCACAAGAAAGACATCACTTTCAGATGCTGCTTTTAGGCTTCCAAGCATTGTTTGCCCAGCCTCCCTCTGGGGGAGCACACAAGATGCTGCAGGAGCCTGGCCCTCTGATCTGCTCCAGCTGGGCTGTTCTGGCCTGCCCATGAAAAGGAAATAAACAAAGCCAAGCCCTGTAATAGTCATATAAGCACAGCAACAACAACAATGGGTAGTTAAGAGACCTGGCTCATAATTCCTCAGGTAGCCCCTGGATCTTCAAAGTGCAAATGAACTGCCGCACGTGATCTGGAGTCGGAATGGGCCGTGTTCCATCTTTCGGCACAACGGCAATTAAGAAGTCATCATGTCGGGAATGCAAATGGGGCGCTGGTATTTGGCCCAGCTAATGCAGGGCCCTGATTGTTCTGGGAGCCCCCGAGCAAATCTCTGCTTGATTCAGGCAGCAGGAACAGCCCGCTGCGGACCATAGTGGTGTAAATACCTCAGAATCAGCGGCTTTGGAGAGGGAGAGTCTCCATCTTTATCGGTGTGCCCCAAACAACATTCTTACCCTCTCCGCAAAAAAGAAGAAGCAGAGCCGTCATTCCACATGTGTTAGCTCCAGAGGTCTTGTTCCTTGCAGTGGAAACGCTGGATCGTTGCAATTTCCATTCATCTGCAAAGCATCGCAGGGAAGCTTTCGACTCAAGAAGGCAGCACGTCATGCTCTCGTGGGATGTATCATCACTGGAGCAGTCAAGTGCAATGTATCCTGATGCCTAGAATGGTGGACACACAAGGGAATGTGGCTCCAGCCAGGAGGACTTCCTGGCATACCTGTTCTGGAGCCTCCTCCCCCTTGTGTGTGACCAGGTAGACGGGCGTGACCCTAGCTGACCCTGTAAAAGGGCTGGCCATGCAGCTGAAATAAATATATATATAGTGGTACCTCAGGTTACATATGCTTCAGGTTACAGACTCCGCTAACCCAGAAATCGTGCTTCAGGTTAAGAACTTTGCTTCAGGATGAGAACAGAAATCGTGCTCCGGCAGCGTGGCAGCAGCAGGAGGCCCCATTAGCTAAAGTGGTGCCTCAGGTTAAAAACAGTTTCAGGTTAAGAATGGACCTCTGGAATGAATTAAGTACTTAACCCGAGGTACCAATATATATATATAAAAAATGTTCATAACTGCATATATAAACCACATGTCTGAAACCCCACAGAAAAGGTCCTGAGACCATTTTGTCCTTCCCAAATTGACCTCAAATATTTCTCTGCAAGGTCAAGGAAAATGGAAAAGCCTCCCCATTGTCTTTTCATTCACAAATCCTGTCTTAAGGGTATGTCTGTGTATGAATAGGGTGAGCCTGTGACCTGGCTCAGGAACCAAGTATTTATCATTACAAAAGACTAGCCAGGCTCCCCAGGGTATCCAATCAAGTGACAATTAACAGGTAAGCTGCCAGACAGGAGATAAACAACGCACTCAGATTTCTGTTGTAGACTGCCTTTTCTGTGATGTAGGTATGATGTTTGTGGGGGGTGGTCTTGGGTTACACCTCTTCTGTGATGTATGTATGATGTATGGAGGGGTGATCTTGAGCTCCAGGGTGGGCAATTTAAAATGTCTATATAAGGGCGGGCACACCTTTGTTCTGGGTCTTCCTCCTTTCCTGCGTGTGAGTGGAGACCCTGTTGCAACAGATCAATAAAGATCAGGCTTACTAGCTGCTTTGCTTCTCAGTATTCTCTGGTTGGCCTCTGTTATTTTCTCCTACCAATAGGGAACCTACGTAAGGACTCTATATGGGTTCTTGGATACCCCATAAAGGGAAAAGGACAGATTTTTGTTTATTACAGAGCCAACTTCCCTTTTCCCTTTTCAGACTTCTCTCTTAGACCTCCTCTTCTGGCTCATGGCTCATCCTTACAGAGGATGGAAGCCACAAGGCAGAAAGTCTAAGGCGTAGCTCAGACTCCTTTTCTCTACAAATGTAACTGTAACCACAAGATAAAGCCTGCCTTCAGATTACTGCTGTGAAGTGAATGTAAGAAAGACTTTACTCTTACTTTTAAAGAAGACTGTCTTGAAAGAGTGTCTCCACTCCCATCGTTCAGCCCGGACACTGAGGTCCAGCTCCAAGGGCCTTCTGGCAGATCCCTCCCTGCGAGAAGTGAGGTTACAGGGAACCAGGTAAAGGGCCTTCTTGGTAGTGGCGCCCGCCCTGTGGAACGCCCTCCCTCCAAATGTCAAGGAAATAAGCAACTATCTGATGTTTAGAAGACATCTGAAGGCAGCCCTGTTTAGGGAAGTTTTTAATGTTTGATGTTTTATCGTGTTTTTAATATTCTGTTGGGAGCGACCAGAACTGTCCCAACCCCAATAAATCTCTCTCTCTTTTTCTCCACCCACCCCAAATTTTTGGCCAGCCTTTTCCTCTCCAGAAAGTTTCTCCCATCATTGCATAGGATGAGTAAATGTAGACTTTGATTCAGACCCTGGGAGAGGCCGGCCTGACTCAATTAGTCAGAGGCGCTCACGTTTTTATTAACACTGTTATAAACAAAATCTGCCCTTTTCCCTTTATTGGGTGTCCAAGAGCCCATATAGAGTCCTTATGTGGGTTCCCTATTGGTAGGAGAAAATAACAGAGGCCAACCAGAGAATATTGAGAAGCAAAGCAGCTAGTAAGCCTGATCTTTATTAAAGCTGTTGCAACAGGGTCTCCACTCACACGCAGGAAAGGAGGAAGACCCAGAACAAAGGTGTGCCTGCCCTTATATAGACATTTTAAATTGCCCACCCTGGAGCTCAAGACCACCCCTCCATACATCATACGTACATCACAGAAGGGGTGTAGCTCAAGACCACCCCCCACGAACATCATACCTGCATCACAGAAAAGGCAGTCTACAACAGAAATGTGAATGGTGTTGTTTTTCCTGTCTGCCAGGTTATCTGATAATGCCTTATCTGATTGCCTTTCCTGGTAGTCTGGCCATTCCTTTGAGATGGTGATTACCCAATTCCTGAAACAATGGGAAGGTTTTCTCACCTCCTCCCTCCTTGCAGAGAAACATTTGGTCAGCTTGGGAGTCAAAATGTTTCAGAATGGTCTTCCCGTGCTGCTTCAGACATGTGGTTTATATATTTATGTACGTGTTTGTTTGGTACATTTATTAACTTTTATTATATATCTAAGACCTTAAAATTCTTATAACGGGGCCGCTAGGGGGCGCATTGGAAGATGGCCGACAATACCATCTCTCCGGCTCACACGAGGTAATTAAGAGGCTGTTATGGGAGTATGCAGCCTCCCTCGTTACCCCAAGCAAATGGGGAACGTTGCCTTGCCTGCTGTGCCCATAATTCACCCCCGGATTCGAAAGAAGGGGGTGAGGGCACTAGGCTCAAAAGCCCTTGTGTGGGTCGGCTCTCCTGGACGCTGTCTCTGACCTGCGCAGCTAGTTGCGGGAGCTCAAAATAAACAATTAGAAAGAAGCAAACGCACATACTTCAAGCGAAGATCGGGAGTAAAGACTGCTAACTAAAGGGATCTCTGGGAAATGGAGCGACGGGCTGGACTTAACAATAAATTTAGAAGAAGAATAAATCAAGAAGAAGATTCATCAAAGGATCGGTATGTCAGAGCGAGACTGAAAATGAGGGGGGAGAAAAACTTTTCTTTTTTTGTCTTATGTGAGTGCCCAATAATCCCCCCCCCCAAAAAAAGAATCGTTGCAATTACTGATCACAAGCAGGAGAATTAAGAACTGTGTGGAAACTAATTACTATGCAAGGACGTGGCTTATGGGAGCATCGGAAAACGAAAGTAAGTCCTTTGTGACGCAGTCATAAAAAGAGATTTATTATGGCAGGCCCGCCGGCAGGAGGATTAAGGGGGAGGAGGACTGTGGCTGTTACTATGTTGGAGTGTGGGTTTGGCCTAGCAAGGCCCCCTGAGAAAATTTATGAGGGAGCGGCGGGCCTGGGGAGATCAGGACAGACTGTCAGAATGCTTTGTACGGAGGTGTTGAAATGGCATCTGTCTGCTTTTATGGCTCTTGGATGCGTGTAAAATCCACACAGGATATAACAACATTTGTCTTCAACCGGCTTGTGGAGACTGTCAGAGATCACAAAGAAAGGAATATATGATAACAACAAGAAGATGAGGAAAACAACAAAGAGAAGATTGAACAGAACTATGAATACTATTTTGACAGAACTGTGTAATTAAAGCAGCAGCAAGAGAGATGATTGGATCCCTTTCGGAGCTCGAAGCATGGGTACCCCCAACAAAATTTTAAAAAATTGGCTGTGTAATTTGGAATTATTGTGATTTGGAATTAATGTGATTTGATTGGCCTGTTAATAAAAATTATTTTAAAAAATAAAATAAAATTCTTATAACAACGCCAGCAATGCTCTTGGCAGTGGCGTAGCATGGATTGTCAGCACCCAGGGCAAGGCAAGTAATTTGCGCCCCCTAACCCCCAGATGTTGCGCCCGGTGTGGCCGGCCCCCCCCCTGCACCCCCCACGCTACGCCACTGGCTCTTGGTTTTCTGCTGATGTTAAACACCCCCACACCCCCCCCACACACCAGTTATTTATGGGAAAGAGAACACAAGCTTACAAATTAGAAGCATACTACAACCAGCTCGTGCCTCCTGGCACCGCCAAAGCTCCTCTTGGCCTTCCTGACTCAATTTGCAAACGCGGAGTCGCTTTTTAATCACATTCATTGTTATTTTTGTTGTTGGAAGCAGACTGGGGGGGGGATAGGTAGGTGTGGAGCTCCGTCTCCCCCTCTCCCCTTGTATCTTTCACAAACTCGTGCCCTAGAAAAATGCTGTGATCATGAGCGGGTGTGTCGGAGAGAATCACAGATAATAAACCGTGTTGTGGCAGCTCAAGGAGAACCTACTGATGTGGAAGCCCCACCAGCAGAAGTGGCTGGTCCATTTGGGCAAGGGGGCCTTTGCCCCATCAACCTCCCCCTGCCCTCCGCCAGCCCCCTCCTGCCTGCCTTCTTGGCTACAACCAGTCCAGGGAGTGGCATGCTTTTGGGAGCTTTGCTTTAGCCTCCCAAGGATAAAGAATCTAACATCCTGGCCTCAAAACCCTGCTTTTTAAAAAGTATTTTTTGTATTAAACATTTTCCTTATTGTGGGAGGTTTGGCATCACTCTTGCTGTTTAGGAACTCTAGGGATTAACAACCACGGAGCTAGAGAGACAAAAAGCAACGGAATTGGCAGAAACAGAGCTCTGTGTGATGTCACTTCCCTTGAGTTTTCTGGTGGGGAAAAGGCAAAAAAGTTTTAATCTTTTCTACTTTCTCTTGCCTCAGAATTCAGCCTCTTTCCCACTGAGCTTCTGTCTGGTCTCTGCTCCAGCAGAGACGCCATTTTCATCATCATCATCACTTTTAAATTGTATACCATCTTTCTATCCTACAATACCCAAGGCGGTTTACAAGCTGAAGAAACAAAGAATGTACACCTCATAACAATCTAATGCAATACAAAAATGTGATAATAAAACATTGTTTTAAAATAAGCAACCTACATCAAATAAAGTAACATTCAACAATCATTAGCATAGTATAGAATAATAATATCAGCATATAAAAATTTAACAGAAATCCACTCTTAACAATTACAATAAATAATTTCTAAACTACAATCAATAAAACAACTCTACTTTTAAACTCAATTTTGAACTCTATTTTGTGATCTAGAAGTAGAATTTGCCTGCCTTGCTTTCATTACTGCTATGCTGGAATCAGGTGCAATACTTTTATGTAAGTAAACACTGCTTTATGCTTACTTTACGGTCTGCTGTGGGATTCTTTTTTTAAGAGGGGAAAAGGGGGAATCCAGTCTGCTACCTCTGCCTGGATAAATAGAACAAAGGGTATGCAAGAAGCCAAGTTACAGGGAACCAGGCAGAGGGCCTTCTTGGTAGTGGCGCCTGCCCTGTGGAACGCCCTCCCACCAGATGTCAAAGAGAACAACAACTACTAGACTTTTAGAAGACATCTGAAGGCAGCCCTGTTTAGGGAAGCTTTTAATATTTGATGGATTACTGTATGTTAATATTTGTATGTTGTTGTTGTTTTTGTTGTTGTTGTTGTTGTTGTTGTTATCTCAAAGTTTCCTGATTAATGCTGCAAGGGATGGTTTTTTAAACTGTGCTAAGTGTATAAAGTCTAAATGCTAAACTGATTATTTTAAATTTTCTGCTCATACACATGAGTAGCAGAAAGGATAAACTGTAAAATAATATACAGTGGGTTAGCGGGTTAAGTACTTAATTTGTTGCAGAGGTCCTTTCTTAACCTGAAACTGTTCTTAACCTGAAGCACCACTTTAGCTAATGGGGCCTCCTGCTGCCGCCGCGCCGCTGCCACACGATTTCTGTTCTCATCCTGAAGCAAAGTTCTTAACCCGAGGTACTATTTCTGGGTTAGCGGAGTCTGTAACCTGAAGCGTTTGTAATCTGAAGTGTATGTAACCCGAGGTACCACTGTATGCTATACTACCTACAAATCCATCCAACACATATAACGCAAATAACAAAATAGATTTTCCTGAGACCAACATCGGAGGCACCTGGTATTACAAAGAGCAGGTTTAATTGAGATTGTAGCTGTCCTCCTAAATTCTCTTTCTCTCTCTCCCATCTCCCCACTCAGGCCCGGTACACTGAGGACTAGAGTGTTGCTTCCCATCCTGCTTGCTTCTCATCTATGAAGAAGACAGATCCTTTAGAAAACTTGGGCAGATAGATGCAGGATGGCAAATGCTTGTGAACTTGCCTTGTACAAGGGGAAATGATCTGGGACTTGCGAGGCAGTTGTGGTGGGGGTCCGGCTCTCACCAAAGAATATTAAACTTCTCCATCTTCATCTTAGCAGATGGGGAAAGGAGGCACTGGTAGCGTCGGCGCGAAGCCGGGAAATGAAATTACTGCAATTTAGACAATGCCAGCGAGGGGAAAGAGAAAGCTAAACACAAAAACACATTAAATGGGTTTCTGCGTTCGCCTCTGCTGCGGGCTGCGCAAGTCCGCCGGGACTCCGGCAGACCCAGCTGAGCAGAGGCATTTGCCCTCTGTCTACGTGGGCAAGCATTTGATTTCTTACTGGGAAGAACTTAGCGCTGGTCTCCTGTGGGCTGTTCGACTGAGATTCCCGTGATTGAGTTACTGCTTTCTATCCCTAAGGGCTCCCTTCCCTCCCCCATCACCTCCATCCTTTGATTCTCTTTTAATGAATCTTTTGATTAAATAAAAATGGCATAAACCTGTTTTTAATATGGAGAAGATCAGGGAGAGGAAGCAGAGCTGGGTGGGAAGAGAAGGACTGTAGAGGAAATGAATCAGCTACGCTGTACTCCATGCAGACCGGATCGGACAGGATTGGGTCCCGTGGGAAGGGTGGAAACCCCCCACAAGTTTTCAAAGGGGCATTCAGCTTCAGAAGCTCCTCTGGTCGCTGCCTGAGGCCCTGTCTACACTGTACATTTAAAACCGTTTCATGCCACTTCAAACAGCCATGACCTTCCCGCAAAGATCCTTGGGAACTGTAGTTTGCAAAGGGAGCTGTTAGAACCCTTACAGAACTACAAGTCCCATAGAGGTTTAACAGTCGGCCTCTCTTCCTGGGGAACTTTGGGAATTGTAGTTCTGCAAGGGGAACAGGGGCCTCCTACCAAACACTCAGCACCCTTAACAAACTACAGTTCCCAAGATTCTTTGGGGGAAACAATGATCCTTTAAAGTGGTATGAATCCTCTTCAAATGTATGGTGAAGATGGGGCCTGACCCACTCCAAGCAGGCTCTGGCAGGCATTGGCAACTCAGCCCATGACCTAGAAGATGGAGGAATGTGACTTTGACAACCTGGGAAGTGTGTGATGAACCAGTTGTCAATGGCATGGCAGCTTTTTAATCTTTCTTTGCTTGTTTGTTGTGTGTCCACATCTGAGATTTCCAGAGGCGCCAGTCACATTTTGGATGGCCTTTCTTCTGCTGTACAAACACATCCCAGGCTTAGCTTCCAATTGGCAAAAAAGAAGGAATTAAATCTACAAGGCCTATGGAAGATGCTCCATTAGGGCAAATAAGGCACCACCCCACTAACCTCAGAGATGTCCAGCTGGTGAAGAGGCACTGGTGTCTCTATCTCCTACTGCGACAAGCTCCCCTCCGTCTACGTGGCAGGCATCTGATTTCTTACTGGGTCTCCCAGAACTGGGTCTCCCACCTGGCTTGAGAGCAGTACATGTGAAAAGGATCTAGGAGTCTTGGTTGACCACAAACTTGACATGAGCCAACAGTGTGACACGGCAGCTAAAAAAGCCAATGCAATTCTGGGCTGCATCAATAGGAGTATAGCATCTAGATCAAGGGAAGTAATAGTGCCACTGTATTCTGCTCTGGTCAGACCTCACCTGGAGTACTGTGTCCAGTTCTGGGCACCACAGTTCAAGAAGGACACTGACAAACTGGAACGCGTCCAGAGGAGGGCAACCAAAATGGTCAAAGGCCTGGAAACGATGCCTTATGAGGAACGGCTAAGGGAGCTGGGCATGTTTAGCCTGGAGAAGAGGAGGTTAAGGGGTGATATGATAGCCATGTTCAAATATATAAAAGGATGTCACATAGAGGAGGGAGAAAGGTTGTTTTCTCCTGCTCCAGAGAAGCGGACACGGAGCAATGGTTCCAAACTACAAGAAAAAAGATTCCACCTAAACATTAGGAAGAACTTCCTGACAGTAAGAGCTGTTTGACAGTGGAATTTGCTGCCAAGGAGTCTGGTGGAGTCTCCTTCTTTGGAGGTCTTTAAGCAGAGGCTTGACAACCATATGTCAGGAGTGCTCTGATGGTGTTTCCTGCTTGGCAGGGGGTTGGACTCGATGGCCCTTGTGGTCTCTTCCAACTCTATGATTCTAGGATTCTAACCAGAAGAGGCATGAAGAAGGTGGAGGAGAAGTCAGCTTCAAGCAGGCACAGTCTCAGATTGCTTGGGAAAGAAGAAGAAGAGTTTGGATTTGATATCCTGCTTTATCACTACCCAAAGAAGTCTCAAAGCGGCTAACATTCTCCTTTCCCTTCCTCCCCCACAATAAACACTCTGTGAGGTGAGTGGGGCTGAGAGACTTCAGAGAAGTGTGACTGGCCCAAGGTCACCCAGCAGCTGCATGTGGAGGAGCAGGGAATCGAACCCGGTTCAGCAGATTACGAGTCTGCCGCTCTGAACCACTACACCACACTGGTGGTCTTGGAGAGGAGATGACTTAAACAGCTGTGGGGAGACGGGGACCTTCAGTCTCAGCAACTGCTTCATAGAGGCAAGACCTACCGGAGACAAATTGCTGTGCTCATCAGGCCAGACTCTCCTGCGCAGAATGTAGTTTTGCTAATAAAGAGTTAACTCCAACTTGCAGGGTGTGATTTACTGCAGGCTTGCTCCTCCTGGACGTGGGTGGTGCTGTGGGTTAAACCACAGAGCCTAGGACTTGCCGATCAGAAGGTTGGCGGTTTGAATCCCCGCGACAGGGTGCACTCCCGTTGCTTGGTCCCTGCTCCTGCCAACCTAGCAGTTCGAAAACACATCAAAGTGCAAGTAGATAAATAGGTACTGCTCCGGCGGGAAGGTAAACGACGTTTCCGTGCACTGCTCTGGTTTCGCCAGAAGTGGCTTAGTCATGCTGGCCACATGACCTGGAAGCTGTACGACGGCTCCCTCGGCCAATAAAGTGAGATGAGCGCCACAACCCCAGAGTCGGTCACGACTGGACCTAATGGTCGGGGGTCCCTTTACCTTTACCTGCTCCTCCTGGCTCTTAGTTATGTAGACGCCAACGCAGGCACAAGTAGACAGCTCAGGTCCAGCCCTCGAGAAGGAGTTCTTGTTTGCTTGCCCAGTCCAAAAGACAACTCCTACTTTGCTGCACTGAAGTTGTGCTGAAATATACTCGGAGTCGAGAGTGGATTTCATGCTCTTTATTCAGCTCACAGTGGTGAGGAGGAATCAAAGTTCCCCCAGAATGTCTGCTTTATATACATTATTTACACAATGGGCCCCACGTGATTGGCTAATTCCGGGATTCTCCTGTAGGCCAATCCGGTTGCGGATTCCCTTCCACCTGGAGCTGGATTGGGTGGCTCCTGTGGACCAATTAGACTGCTGCATTCTGAATTCTATTGTTCTAGGACCAATCAGACTGCTGCCTTTTGGATCCTATTCAACTCAGTACATAACATGTGCCTGCCCCATTCCCACATAGCGGGACTCGAGAGGGGATGTTGCTTGTTGGATCAGCCTCTTCACTGTTGCACTCTTGATCCTTGTTTTGCTTATGTCCCGTATCTATTTGAGCACCACAACTTTCAGCAGAAAACATAATCCAAATCGGAATTCTTCGTCCTGCAGATCCCCAGCTCTTACAGCTCCTGGCAATGTGGAGATCTGCTGGGGGATCTTGCTTGCTTTGATCCTCATCTCAATAGGCTTCAGCTTCAAGGTCTGGGCAGGGCAGAACCATGATAAGAGGGCTGGGCTAGGAGGTCCTCCCTTCGTCCAACTGTGGCTGCTTTGTTTAGCCTCTCACTGCAGCTGCAGCTATAGCATCCATTTCTCATCCAGACCGGGAGATGAGCCGCTTCTCTTTCCCCTCAGAGGACACCTGCCAGAACGACCCCCTCTTGGGACCTGTCACCTTGATCCACCTGACAAAGGCACCACTGGCGGGAGACTCCCTGGGGTACGCTCTGCAAAGGAGGCTGGAGTCCCGGAAGGCATTTAAGGACACACATTCGCTTCATTTAAGGACACGCATTCCCCACCAGAGGGTTCTTCTTCATGCTGCCCCCGTGAGGATTCAAAGGTGCTCTTTCCCCCTGAGCTGTCTGCCAGGAGAGAGCCTACACATGGTTCCTCAAAGAGCAGTGGGACTCCCTTGACACTGCGTGCAAGAGCTGGAAAGGAAAGGCAAGAGAAAGGAAAGGTGTTTCTGGGAGCAGGGAAAAGCTGGCTCATCGAGGACACTGTGGAGGCAACGCTCCGCTGTGCTGAGGCACACCTCGCACCCGGCATACAACAGTGTGCCAAGGAGCCTTGCGCCCATGCTCCTTGAACCTTTGCCTCTTGGCTAGAAAACAGGGTTTTCCCCCTGACCGTTTGTCCTCTCACAGATTTGGTTACTAGACATAACACTTGGCTGGAGCATGACTGCGGACGCAGATGTAATCAAGTATCTGTGGGATGTGAAACACAAGAGCAGTCAAGTACAACATTCCTAGAGTGAACATGTTTACACATGGGGAGGGATGTTTGTCCAGCCAGCAGGTAAACTTCCTGTTTCCTTCTGGGCTGCGATAGACTTCCTCTGCATGTGACTAAAGGGAGGTGTGGCCTCACCTATGCAGGTAATGACAAAAGCACAGGGCAGCCATCCCTCTCTCTTTCACCACATGCATCGAAGAAACAACATCTACTGAGCCAAAGATGCCCTCTTGGCTTCCAGCCAAGAGAGGACAAAGGGTCTGTCTTCTTAAGAGATAGATTCCAAGTGTATATTACTTCATTAAGCTAAGTCTGCCTTCTGGGATCTGATTGTGAACAGAATGTGAGTAAACTCTTTTTATACTTTTGTAAAAGACTGAGTCGTCTCTTCTATTTTATGAGGGAATAAGGGGAAAATACCAGAATAGTTATTATAGAGGCTTTAGCGAGCCTGAGCAAATGCAGCCGCTGCAAACATAAAATAAAGGGGAATGTATTACACTGCTGAAATTGGGGAACTTGTTAACACAAGTTGGATAAGGATATAATCAAACAATATATCCTCTCCTGCATCCCTGAACATTCCCACAGTATCGGGGAACATTTTAGGGAAACAGCTGCTAACACATATATTTGCTAATGCTGGAAATGTGCTTAGATGGAAATACGTCATGTTCAGGGTGGTTTCACTACTGTTTCCAATTGCTGGCTTCTGTTAATAAAAGGAGCCTCTACAGAGCTAGCCGGCAGCTTGTTTTGGAGCATGCTTGCCAGCTTGCTCCTGCACAGCTCACTGCATCCAGCCTTCCATTGTCCTCCATTATTCCTACAGTTACAACATAAGAGGAGCCTGCTGGATCAGGCCAATGGCTCACCTAGTCCAGCATCCTATCCTCACACTGGCCAACCAGATGCCTTAATGGGAAACTCGCAAGCAGCACCTGAGCACAAGAGCAACTCTCTCCTCCTGTGGCTTCCAGCAACTGGGATTTAGAAGTATTTACAGCTTCCGATTCTGGAGGCAAAGCACAGCCGTCATGGCTAGTAGTAGCCCTTGATAGCCTTCTCCTCCATGAATTTGGAGCCAGCCAGATTGATGGCCATTCCAGCCTCCAGAGGAAGGGAGTACCATAGTTTAACTACGTGCCTGTCATGGCTTCCAAATGTGGGAATGTTCAGGGATGCAAGAGAGGATATATTGTTTGATTATAGCCTTTCCAACTTGTGTTAACAGGCTCACAATTTAGCAGAGTAACATTCCCCTTTTAAAACTTGCAGCAGATGCGTTTGCTCAGGCTCGCTAAAGCCTCTATAATAACTGTTCTGGTATTTTCCCTTTATTCCCTCATAAAAGATAAGACACAACACAGTCTTCTATAAAAGTATAAAAAGAGTTTACTCACATTCTGTTCACAATCGGATCCCAGAAGGCAGACTTAGCTTAGAAAAGTAACATACACCTGGAAACCATCTCATAAGGAGACAGCTCCTTTGTCCTCTCTTGGCTGGAAGCAGATGTTGCTTCTTCGATGCATGTAGTCAAAAAGAGACCTGCACAGGTGAGGCCACGCCCACCTCTAGTCACATGCAGAGGAAGTCTATCGCAGCCCAGAAGGAAACAGGAAGTTTACCTGCTGGCTGGACAAACATTCCTCCCCATGTGTAAACATGTTCACTCTAGGAATGTTGCACTTGACTGCTCTTGTGTTTCACATCCCACACAACTCCATTATTCCTACACTTACAACATAAGAGGAGCCTGCTGGATCAGGCCAATGGCTCGCCTAGTCCAGCATCCTATCCTCACACTGGCCAACCAGATGCCTCAATGGGATACCCGCAAGCAGCACCTGAACACAAGAGCACCTCTCTCCTCCTGTGGCTGCCAGCAACTGGGATTTAGAAGTATTTACAGCTTCCGATTCTGGAAGCATAGCATAGCATAGCTATGCCTTCTCCTCCATGAATTTGGAGCCAGCCAAGTTGATGGCCATTCCTGCCCCCAGAGGGAGGGCGTGCCATAGTTTAACTACGCGCCTCTTTAATAAGTCCTTTCTTTTATTTGTCCCTAACCTTCCAACATTCAGCTTTGTGAGTTGTCCACGAGTTGTCATGTTCAATGCAGTCACAGTGTGCAGAAAGTGAATGCAGAAATATGTATCTTAAGCCTTTTTTCCTTTTTTAAAAAACTTTTATTTATACTCTTCAGGTTTAGACATTTCATTACTTTTACAATCAATTTAACATTTCAAAGTCTGACTTCCTTTCCCCTCTTTCTGTGGTTCCTTAAATTTATTTTTTAATATCTTCTGCAGATCCAAATTCATTTAATTGGCTCATTTAATTATCTGCTTTAAATATATACTCTTATGAAACTGCAGGTTATTACAATAACCCTGCCATTGAAAAGCTTCTGGGGGTTTTCCCCATAAAAGTTATTTTGAACATCCGTTTCAATTCATTATATATCATTTCCAGTAAGCTTTAACCTTACTACAAGACCACCACTTATGATAAAAAGAACCTTCTTTCATATGTATCTTGTGTCAAATAAAATGCATCAAAAAGCATTGAGGCTGTTACTTAAGGCTCAAGTGGTCTCAGTAAGAGTCTGACTTCCAGTTTAACTTTTCAAGCACTGATTCAATTCCAAAACGTACCGTATTTTTCGCTCTATAAGACGCACCTGACCATAGGATGCACCTTGTTTTAGAGGGGGAGAACAAGAAACGGAGCCCCTTCCATTTCTCCTGCCGCTTCGCTGAAGGGGCGCTGCGCAGAGAGGGGGGAGATTTTTTTTCTCTTGTTCTCCCCCTCTAAAACAAGGTGCGTTCAGTGCGTTCATGGTGCTTTCAGTCGCCTTCAGTGAAGGCAACTCGAAGCCTCCAGAGCGCAGCGGGGGTTCCCACTGCACTCCGGAGGCTTCGGGTTCCTTTTGACCTGCTCTTTGGGGCTGGCAGTGGGGGAAGCCCGGCTTTCCCCCACCGCCAGCCCCAAAGAGCAGGTCGGGGCTGGCGGGGGAAGCCTGGGTTCCCCCCACCCACCCAGCCTCAGGGACCACACATTCGCTCCATAAGACGCACAGACATTTCCCCTTAGATTTTAAGAAGGAAAAAGTGTGTCTTATGGAGCGAAAAATACGGTACTTCCAAGATTTTTGGGTGTCTGGCACCCATGAACTCTGGCACCCACAAGAGAGGACAGAGTCAAACGCTGGAGGGCTGCACTGCTGGGACCCTGCCAGAATCTTATGCATTGTAACTCCCTCCCTCCTTCCTGCAAGGACACAGCCCGTCCCAGCCTGCTGGACCTCTCCTATGGATGGTCAACAGGCAGCCCCTCCAACTTTCCCCACCTGCTTTCCTCGGGACTCCTCCTCGGGACTCATGAGAATCCCACAGGCAGCTCCAGGTAAGGGGACATTACAATAATCCAGATGTGAGGTTTTACCAGGGCATGAACTGTAGCAGCAAAGACGAAGGAGCGGAGAGGCTTCACGGGAAAGGAGTCTGCTTTTCAAAGCCCTGCTTGGTTGGGAGAGAAGAAGAGAGAGAGAGGGAAGCATATTTCACGGTCTGCAACCGTGACAGTGTTTTCTGAAGGAGGCCAAACATAAGGGACCATTTCTCATGCCTTGAAAGTTAATGACTGATCCTCGGCGCAGGTTTACAATTTAATTGAAAAATGGCAGGCGGGAACAGGTACGATGATTAATGCCGCCATAAATCATCGGGGCGCCAGCACAGCAGCACCACCCAGGGTCTGCGATGATCTGCAGCCAAGACCAGCCAGTAAACCCCGATGCAGGTGGATTTATAAGGGAGAAAACGAAGGGAGGGAAGATTGCTACGAACACAAGATGCCTTTGCCCTTCCACGGCAAACTCTGCCTGGAACGACTTCTTCATTCTTCCGATTCCTTATTTACACCTTCTCTTGATAGTGGGCGGTTGTTTTTCTTCGGCTGCTGTTTTTTAATCCCTGCATTTTTGTTTCGTTTGACAAACCCGCACGCAGGTTGTTGTTGTTGTTGTTTAGTCGTTTAGTCGTGTCCGACTCTTCGTGACCCCATGGACCAGAGAACGCCAGGCACTCCTGTCCTCCACTGCCCCCCGCAGCTTGGTCAGACTCATGCTGGTAACCTCGAAAACACTATCCAACCATCTCGTCCTCTGTCGTCCCCTTCTCCTTGTGCCCTCCATCTTTCCCAACATCAGGGTCTTCTCCAGGGAGTCTTCTCTTCTCATGAGGTGGCCAAAGTACTGGAGCCTCAGCTTCACAATCTGTCCTTCCAGTGAGCACTCAGGGCTGATTTCCTTCAGAATGGAGAGGTTTGATCTTCTTGCAGTCCATGGGACTCTCAAGAGTCTCCTCCAGCACCATAATTCAAAAGCATCAATTCTTCGGCGATCAGCCTTCTTTATGGTCCAGCTCTCACTTCCATACATCACTACTGGGAAAACCATAGCTTTAACTATACGGACCTTTGTTGGCAAGGTGATGTCTCTACTTCTCCAGATGCTGTCTAGGCCTGTCATTGCCCTTCTCCCAAGAAGCAGGCGTCTTTTAATTTCATGGCTGCTGTCACCATCTGCAATGATCATGGAGCCCAAGAAAGTAAAATCTCTCACTGCCTCCATTTCTTCCCCTTCTATTTGCCAGGAGGTGATGGGACCAGTAGCCATGATCTTCGTTTTTTTGATGTTGAGCTTCAGACCATATTTTGCACTCTCCTCTTTCACCCTCAATAAAAGGTTCTTTAATTCCTCCTCACTTTCTGCCATCAAGGTTGTGTCATCTGCATATCTGAGGTTGTTGATATTTCTTCCGGCAATCTTAACTCCGGCTAGGGATTCATCTAGCCCAACCTTTCGCATGATGAAATCTGCATATAAGTTAAATAAGCAGGGAGACAAAATGCAGCCTTGTTGTACTCCTTTCCCAATTTTGAACCAGTCAGTTGTTCCATATCCAGTTCTAACTGTAGCTTCTTGTCCCACATAGAGATTTCTCAGGAGACAGATGATGTGATCAGGCACTCCCATTTCTTTAAGAACTTGCCATAGTTTGCCATGGTCGACACAGTCAAAGGCTTTTGCATAGTCAATGAAGCAGAAGTAAATGTCTTTCTGGAACTCTCTAGCTTTCTTCATAATCCAGCGCATGTTTGCAATTTGGTCTCTGGTTCCTCTGCCTCTTCTAAATCCAGCTTGCACTTCTGGGAGTTCTCGGTCCACATACTGCTTGAGCCTTCCTTGTAGAATTTTAAGCATAACCTTGCTAGCGTGAGAAATTAGTGCAATTGTGCGATAGTTGGAGCATTCTTTGGCACTGCCCTTCTTTGGGATTGGGATGTAGACTGATCTTCTCCAATCTTCTGGCCACTGCTGAGTTTTCCAAACTTGCTGGCATATTGAGTGTAGCACCTTAACAGCATCATCTTTTAAAATTTTAAATAGTTCAGCTGGAATACCATCACTTCCACTGGCCTTGTTATTTGCAGTGCTTTCTAAGGCCCATTTGACTTCACTCTCCAGGATGTCTGGCTCAAGGTCAGCAACCACACTACCTGGGGTATATGAGACATCCGTTTCTTTCTGGTATAATTCCTCTGTGTATTCTTGCCACCTCTTCTTGATGTCTTCTGCTTCTGTTAGGTCCTTTCCACTTTTGTCCTTTATTATGGAAATCTTTGTACGAAATGTTCCTTTCATATCTCCAATTTTCTTGAACAGATCTCTGGTTCTTCCCATTCTATTGCTTTCCTCTATTTCTTTGCATTGCTTGTTTAAGAAGGTCTTCTTGTCTCTCCTTGCTATTCTTTGGAAATCTGCATTCAATTTCCTGTATGTTTCACGATCTCCCTTGCATTTTGCTTGCCTTCTCTCCCCCGCTATTTGTAAGGCCTCATTGGACAGCCACTTTGCTTTCTTGCATTTCCTTTTCATTGGGATGGTTTTCGTTGCTGCCTCCTGTATAATGTTACGAGCCTCCATCCATAGTTCTTCAGGCACTCTGTCCACCAAATCTAAATCCTTAAACCTGTTCCTCACTTCCACTGTGTATTCATAAGGGATTTGACTTAGATTGTATCTTACCGGCCCAGTGGTTTTTCCTACTTTCTTCAGTTTAAGCTTGAATTTTGCTATAAGAAGCTGATGATCTGAGCCACAGTCAGCTCCAGGTCTTGTTTTTGCTGACTGTATAGAGCTTCTCCATCTTTGGCTGCAGAGAATATAATCAATCTGATTTCGATGCTGCCCATCTGGTGATGTCCATGTGTAGAGTCGTCTCTTGTGTTGTTGGAAAAGCGTGTTTGTGATGACCAGCTTGTTCTCTTGACAGAACTCTATTAGCCTTTGCCCTGCTTCGTTTTGATCTCCAAGGCCAAACTTGCCAGTTGTTCCTTTTATCTCTTGACTCCCTACTTTAGCATTCCAATCCCCTATAATGAGAAGAACATCCTTCTTTGGTGTCACTTCTATAAGGTGTTGTAAGTCTTCATAGAATTGGTCAATTTCAGTTTCTTCAGCACCAGTAGTTGGTGCATAAACTTGGATTACTGTGATGTTAAAAGGTCTGCCTTGGATTCGTATCGAGATCATTCTATCATTTTTGAGATTGCATCCCAGTACAGCTTTTGCCACTCTTTTGTTGACTATGAGGGCCACTCCATTTCTTTTACGGGTTTCTTGCCCACAGTAGTAGATATGATGGTCATCCGAACTGAATTCACCCATTCCCGTCCATTTTAGTTCACTGATGCCCAGGATGTCAATATTTATTCTTGCCATCTCATTTTTGACCACCTCCAACTTACCCATGTTCATGGTTCTTACATTCCAGGTTCCTATGCAATATTTTTCTTTACAGCATTGGACTTTCCTTTCGCTTCCAGGCATATCCGCAACTGAGCGTCCTTTCGGCTTTGGCCCAGCCGCTTCATCAGCTCTGGATCTACTTGTACTTGCCCTCCGCTCTTCCCCAGTAGCATGTTGGACGCCTTCCGACCTGAGGGGCTCATCTTCCAGCGTCATAACTTTTATATGCCTGTTGTCTTTGTCCATGGAGTTTTCTTGGCAGGGATACTGGAGTGGCTTGCCGGTTCCTCCTCCAGGTGGATCACGTTTGGTCAAAACTCTCCACTATGACCTGTTCATTTTGGGTGCCCTGCTCGGCATAGTTCATAGCTTCTCTGAGTTCTTCAAGCCCCTTCGCCACGGCAAGGCAGTGATCCATGAAGGGGCCGCACGCAGGATTCCAGCACAAAAGCAGATCTCCTCTCCTGTGGTTTCCAGAAGCTCGCATTCAGAAGCATCGCTGCCTCTGACAGTGGCAGCAGAGCTGAGCCATCGTGGCTGGTAGCCTTCGATAGCTTTCTCCTCCACGGAAAGAACTCCAGGTTGGTGGCCATTAACGGAGGAGTGAGTTCCATAGTTAACTAGGCACTGCGTGAATAAGTCCTGTATGTCCTGAATCTACCAGTGTTCAGCTTCATTGGATTTCTTTTAGGCTTCTTCCTGTATTTTTCGCCCTATAGGACGCACCTTTTCCCCTCCAAAAATGAAAGGGAAATGTGTGTGCATCCTATGGGGCGAATGCAGGCTTTCACTGAAGCCTGGAGAGCGAGAGGGGTCAGTGCACACCGACCCCTCTTGCTCTCCAGGCTTCGGGCAGATATCCGCCAGGCTCCCAAGGCTTGCGGATAGCAGCCTGTTCTGGGGGCTGGGGTCGGGGGAAGCTCAGGCTTCTCCCGCCCCAGCCCCGCGCCTCTATAAAGCCTCTATAATAACTGTTCTGGTATTTTCCCTTTATTCCCTCATAAAAGATAAGACACGACACAGTCTTCTATAAAAGTATTAAAAGTGTTTACTCACTCACATTCTGTTCACAATCGGATCCCAGAAGGCAGACTTAGCTTAGAAAAGTAACATATACTGGAAACTATCTCATAAGGAGATAGTCCCTTTGTCCTCCATTGGCTGGAGGCCAAGAGGGCATCTTTGGCTAAGCAGATGTTGCTTCTTCGATGCATGTAGTCAGAGAGAGAGATGGCTGCCCTGCCCTGTGCTTTTGTCGTTACCTGCACAGGTGAGGCCACGCCCACCTCTAGTCACATGCAGAGGAAGTCTGTCCCAGCCCAGAAGGAAACAGGAAGTTGACCTGCTGGCTGGACAAACATTCCTCCCCATGTGTAAACATGTTCACTCTAGGAATGTTGTACTTGACTGCTCTTGTGTTTCACATCCCACACTTCCTAACTTTGAAGTTTCTTCCGTCTATCAAGCAACATATAAACTTTAGAAAACAAACAAACGCCAGGGCTGCCATACATCTGGAATTCCATCCACCTGAAATAGCATCAGGGAGGAATTTCTGAATTTTGGAAAAACCCAGGCATATGGCAACCCATGTTGGAAATGTTGAGCTAAAAAATAGCTCAAAACTTCAAATTTTTGGGAGGTTTTGATAAAAAAACTCAACAATACATCAAAAAGCATTGTACTTTATGGAAAAATGAAAAATGCATAAAGGTAAAGGTAAAGGTAAAGGTAAAGGGAGCCCTGACCATTAGGTCCTGTTGTGACCGACTCTGGGGTTGTGGCGCTCATCTCGCTTTATTGGCTGAGGGAGCCAGCATACAGCTTCCGGGTCATGTGGCCAGCATGACTAAGCCGCTTCTGGTGAACCAGAGCAGCGCATGGAAACACCGTTTACCTTCCTGCCGGAGCAGTACCTATTTATCTACTTGCACTTTGACGTGCTTTCGAACTGCTAGGTTGGCAGGAGCAGGGACCAAGCAATGAGAGTGCACCCCGTCGCGGGGATTCGAACCGCTGACCTTCTGATTGGCAAGTCCTAGGCTCTGTGGTTTAACCCACAGCGCCACCTGTGCAAGACAAAACAGTGGGAACTTGCAGGAAGGCCCAGGTTCAATTGCCAATAGGGCTGAGTGAGAGGCTCTTGCTCAAAACCCTGGAGAGCTGCTGCCAGTCAGTGCATACACTACTGAGCTATATGAACCAATGGTTTGACTCAGCCTGCAATGGGAGGGAACAGGCCTGTGATTATCCCGACACAACACATTGCGCAAAAAATTCCTGCATTGCAATCTGTCCTAGAACCCTGTGATTCTAGGATTCCAGGACAGATTTCCAGAACAAGTCATTTAACAGAAATCTTCCGGTTTTTGCTTGGTGGGAATGACCCACTCCACTCCACAAGAACTGAGCAGGGGGAAAACAGGACGTTATACAAAACCAAGTGAGCACCAGAGGTGGAAAGGTGATATAGCAGGCAAGAGGAAAAACAGGATGAAATCCACGTTCGGTAATGAAGCCACCTCATACAACTCTAACAGGGACCTCTCCTCTCCGCGGTGATACTTTGCAAATCTGAGCATGAATAAATAACCCCAAGCCCAATCAAATTAACCTTTGGCTGAGCGACGCAAGTCGAGAAATTACCCTCAATTCCAAATGAGATTAGAAAGGGGAGTTTATTCCGCCAGCCTCCCGTGAATCTGACTCCAGGAGGACAGGTGTCTTTTGAGTGACGTACACAAAGGATTTCTCTTGGGGAGCCCAGGCTCCATCCCAGATCTCTCCAGATGGGGCTGAGGATATCCACGTCTGGTTCCCCACCCCTGATGTAGACAATACTGAGCTAAATGGACCCAATGGTCTGACAGCTTCCTGTGTAACTGAGCTCTTTCTTCAGAACAATGAGGTCTGGCGCCTTTATTTAAAGAGGCCAATGGCAGAGCATCCGCTTTGCTCGCAGAAAGTCCAGGGTCCAAGCTCCGTGTTATAAGAAAATCTGCTCCCTTTCTCTTACGGCAGGCATGGCCAAACTTGGCCCTCTGGGTGTTTTGGGACTACAACTCCCATCATCCCTAGCTAACAGGGCCAGTGGTCAGGGATGATGGGAACTGTAGTCCCAAAAACACCCAGAGGGCCAAGTTTGGCCATGCCTGCCTTATGGGGTATTCCAGAGCCCGTATAGAGTCCTTAAGTGGGTTCCCTATCAGTAGGAGGAAGTAACAGATGCCGACCAGAGTATATTGAGATGCAAAGCAGCTAATAAGCCTGATCTTTATTCAAGGAACCGTTGTTGCAAGAGGGTCTCCACTCACCATACGCAGGAGGGAGGAGAACCCAGAACAATGGTGCGCAAGCCCTGATATAGACTTTTGAAATTGCCCACCCTGTAGCCAGAGACCACCCCCCCCCAAAAAAAAAATCATACATACATCACAGAAGGAGGCGGTCTACAGCAGAAATCCTGCCTGCTAGGATCCAAGATAATGGTCACTGATTGGATTACCTGGGCAGCCTGGCCATTCTTTTGTGATGGTTAATACTTTTAGTTCCTGAGTCCAGGTCACAGGCTCACCCTATTCATACACAAAGATGCCCTTAAGGCAGGATTTCTAAGCAAAGAGACAGTGGGAAGGCTTTCCCCATTTGCCTCCCTTACTGCAGAGGAATATTTGAGGTCATTGGGAGAGTCAAAATGGCTTCAGGATTGCTCTCCTGTACTATTTCAGACATGGGACGCAGGTGGCGCTGTGGGTGAAAGCCTCAGTGCCTAGGGCTTGCCGATCGAAAGGTCGGCGGTTCGAATCCCTGCGGCGGGGTGCGCTCCCGTCGTTCGGTCCCAGCGCCTGCCAACCTAGCAGTTCGAAAGCACCCCCGGGTGCAAGTAGATAAATAGGGACCGCTTACCAGCGGGAAGGTAAACGGCGTTTCCATGTGCGGCTCTGGCTCGCCAGAGCAGCAATGTCACGCTGGCCACGTGACCCGGAAGTGTCTCCGGACAGCGCTGGCCCCCGGCCTCTTGAGTGAGATGGGCGCACCAACCCCAGAGTCTGGCAAGACTGGCCCGTACGGGCAGGGGTACCTTTACCTTTACCTTTTACTATTTCAGACACGTGATTTATATACTTATGTATGTGTTTGTCTTGTACATTGATGAACATTTAATTTATATTTGGGACCTTAGAATTCTTATAGCAGTATCTCGGATGTATCATTCCCCCAGGGCATTCTGGGCTCTGTAAATGTTGCCCACCAATCCCCTGCCATTTCCACTACCAAATGAAACCATTAGCAGGTGTCAACCAACATGCTCTTCCCATACTATTCCAGACACAAGGTTCATATATTTAGATATGTGTACATTTTTGAGTATTTATTCTACATTTGAGACCTCAAAACTCTTATAACATCAGGTCCTGCTTGAGTAAAGACTCTTGCCTGAAATCTTGGAGAGCCTCTCCTAGTCACAGTAGACAATACTTGGCTCTGTCCAAGGCAGCTCCCTATGCCCCAATCTTCCTAAGCTACCTGGAAAAGAGGAAGAGGAGATATCCTGACTTGGTTTCTCTCTGCCTCTTTCTCCCCCTGAGCCTTCTAGGCAGTCTGTAGCTGGCAGGTGCTGGGGCTCAGGCCCCACCGTGACACCTAAAATACACTTGGAGTATCATAGTGATTTCATGCTCTTTATTGCAGATAGTAAAACAGTGACTGAATTTCCCCCAAAACCTCAGGCTTTTATATACATTATTTACACAATGAGTCCCGTCTGATTGGCTGATTCTGCTTCCCTCCTGGAGCCTGATTGGTCTTCTCCTGCAGGCCAATCAGTTGTTCCACCCTAGGATCCTATTGGCCTAATAAGCTGATTAACCTCCTCCTGGGGTCCGATTGGGTTGCTCCTGCAAGCCAATCAAGTTGCTGCATTCTAGGATCCTACCTGCCTATTGTTCTAGGATCCAATTTTAGTACGGTGGTACCTCTAGTTGCGGACACAATCCATTCCGGGGTGCCGTTTGCACCCCAAAAAAGTCCGTAACTAGAGCACCTCTTCTGCACATGTGCGTGGTGCGACTGAGCACTTTTGCGCATGCGCGAAGCTCGCAGAACGCTTCTGTGCATGCCTGTGGGGCGAAACCTGGAAGTACAGTGGTACCTCAGGTTACATACACTTCAGGTTACATACGCTTCAGGTTACAGAATCCGCTAACCCAGAAATAGTACTTCGGGTTAAGAACTTTGCTTCAGGATGAGAACAGAAATCGTGCTCTGATGGCGCAGCGGCAGCAGGACGCCTCATTAGCTAAAGTGGTACTTCAGGTTAAGAACAGTTTCAGGTTGAGAACGGACCTCCGGAGCGAATCAAGTACTTAACCCGAGGTACCACTGTATACACTTCTGGGTTTGCCGCGTTCGCAAGCTGAAAAGACGCAACATGAACCTAACGCAACACGAGGTATGACTGCACATAACAACACCATAGCCTTGGGAGCATTTTGTCGGAGGACCTGCAACCCAATCACAAATGCATGATTGCTAGACGGTCACAAACAGGGGCAATGGAACATAGCTGTCAACTTACAGATTTGAAAATAAGGGACCCGCAGCCTTGAAAATAAGGGACCAGCAGCCAAAATAAGGGACCTGCAGCCTCACCTGTTCCAGGCACTCCAGTCTTCCTGTCCTCCTGCAGTCTGGTCAAACTCATGCTGGGTAGCTTCGAGAACACTGTCCAACCAACTTTGCAACCAGAGGTTCAACTGAATAGAATCTGAATCACATGCACCACAAGGCCTATGCAGCCTCAACTTAAGATGGCTCCCCGGCCTGGCTTTGCACTGCAAAGTTTGCAGCAGCACGTGCAACAAAATGGCGTCCAGCATTCAAAAAACCCCTCAGCTTGCATTAACTAGCCACACACAAGGCATGCAAGCTCCACCCCCCAGTCGTTCTTAGACTTCTTATTGGGTGAGCAACACAGCCAAGCAACACAGTTGGAGCCTCCCTCCTCCCTGGCCGGCAGGGAGGAAGGGAGAGGAGCTGCTTCCTTTGAAATTTAAGGGACTTCATTTAAGGGACATTTAAGGGACATCCATCAATAAGGGACAGCAGCGGGACATGGCGCTGGAATAAGGGACTGTCCCTTCAAATAAGGGACACTTGACAGCTATGCAATGGAACCATGGAGTTTCAGAACTCACATATGAGCTCATACTCCCAAAGTTGGTGGCGGGGGGGGGGGGGAGAGATAGCTCTCACACTTGTCTTTGGAGAAGAAGGATCAACTAACTTGTTGTGGCTGCAACAAACTGTTTATCGGCACATCTGCACAAGTTGCAGGAGCAAGCACACAGCTAAGGGTGTGCGAACAACCGCATAGTCTAAACGGCGGTTGTTTCCAAGTCCTTTTATCAACAGATTCTGCCAGGCAAAGCTGGTTCCATCCCACGGCCTTGGGAAAGAAGATGGGAATGACTCACTTTCCAGATGCTTGGAACAGTCAAGTCCCCATTATTGCTCATTGTCGTCCCCCCACCTCCGTCAATGACTACACCAGACCAGAGCCTAATGGGAAGAGGACTTTGCATAACAAGAACAGCGTGAGTCACAGCCACATCAGCTTTCTTCTGGATTTCCTGAATGCAAAATGGAATTTCAGTTTATTAAATATTTTGCATTTTTCAGGGCACAGCTCTCGACACATGTGATTCTCTCACTGCCAGCTTTCAAGGGTTCAGCCTGCCTTACAAATCCCTTCAAACTCTGGGCCAATGGGATCAGGGCCCCAAGAGCTGCCACACACCCCTAAAGTGTCCCTATTTTTCAATGACAGTACGGGATTTACAGAAGCTGTTCTGGTTTCTGATTTGATCCCAGAATGTCCTGCTTTTGATCCCCCTTACCATTAGGTCCAGTCACGAACGACTCTGGGGTTGCGGTGCTCATCTCGCATTACAGGCCGAGGGAGCCGGTGTTTGTTCACAGACAGTTTTTCCGGGTCATGTGGCCAGCATGACTAAGCCGCTTCTGGCGAACCAAAGCAGCGCACGGAAACGCCGTTTACCTTCCCACAGGAGCGGTACCTATTTATCTACTTGCACTTTGACGTGCTTTCGAACTGCTAGGTTGGTAGGAGCAGGGACCAAGCAACGGGAACTCACCCCGTCATGGGGATTTGAACTGCCGACCTTCCGATCAGCAAGCCCTAGGCTCTGTGGTTTAACCCACAGCACCACCCGTGTCCCTCTCCTTCCCCCCTACAAAGCTACAAATTCCCGGTGCAGTTAACAGTTAATCCCTCTTCCCAGGAAGCTGCCAAATTTATTTAGAGCATTTTCTCCTCGTTGCTGCTGTTATTAAGCCACCCGGAATCAGAACCTTCTGTGAATTGGCCACAAATTGCCCACAGGTCTATCAAATGCCATCAACCACCTTCTGCCTGCCCCTCTTCTCAAGATCCTGGATAGGTTCTGAAAAATGACAGCCTCCCACTAACAGCCAACCGTTGCCAAAGGTCAGTGATGGCCCAGTCCTCCCTGTGTCCACTCAGAAGGACATCCAAGGCTCAGTGGTTTACACCACAGCGCCACCCACTTCCCTGCTTTTCTTTAGGACACCCCTATTTCCATTGGAGAAATGTTGGAGGGTATGGAGTTGTGCGACCCTCGAGCCAAGGAGAGAAGTGTCCATGCAACTTTTAGAAGACATCTGAAAGATTCTGTTTTTAGTGTTCTGTTGGGAGCAGCCCTGTAAAGGGAAGGGTTTTGTAATGGGATAAGGGGTTGCTTGTGCGTAAGCTCCCAAAATGCTCCAAGTTGAGCCGTTGGTTAAAACTCTCCCTAGCCGGACAGCCCTCAGTTTGTGGCTGTCTTAATCACTGGCAGAATCCGTCAGTGGGCGTTTCCTGAACTTCTTCCAACATAAAAGCTCTTTGACAGAAAGTCTCCACCTTGATTCCCTGCGCGACAGCTTTCTGCGCAGAGTGGGCGTTCCAAGGGGAGGTCCTGAGCTCTCTCCACTGGTCTCGCTGGAAGCGTCTCTGAGCCTTACCTCCGACGCCTCTTTCCCCCCCTCCTTCTTCAGCGGAAGCTCTCCCTCTTTCCCGGCTGGTTCCCTCCCCAGCATCCGAGGGTCTCCCATCATCTGAGAGCCTCTCCACCACCCTGCGCTCTGATGGCAGTTCCCTGACAGGTTTCTATGTTTTCATATAGGTTGGAAGCCACCCAGAGTGGCTGAGGCAACCCAGTCCGATGGGTGGGGTAAAAGTAATAAAATTACTATTATTGTGGAATAGGATATCCCTAATTTTGTCAGAGAAATGTTTGAGGGCGAGCCAAGTAACTTCCCAAGTGCCATGAATAAATTCTCCACCCCCATTGTTCTGCCTGGATACTGAGGTCCAGCTCTGAGTGCCTTCTGGCGGGGGCCTTCTCAGTGGTGGCGCCTGCCCTGTGGAACACCCTCCCATCAGATGTCAGGGAAATAAACAACTATCTGACTTTTAGAAGACATCTGAAGGTAGCCCTGTTTTGGGAAGTTTTTACTGTTGGGAGTTTTGTCCTGTTTTTAGTGTTCTGTTGGGAGCCGCCCAGAGTGGCTGGGGAAATTTGTTGTTGTTCTTCTTCTTCTTTAATGTGCACGGCAGCCCAGATCACCTGAAGCCGGTTCCTCAACTTATCCTGCCCCAATTCACTTCAGTTTTCCTTTCAATTATTCTGATTCATTACTCATTTATTTGTTTGTCGCATTCATTGAGTCAAGGAGCTCAGGGGGGAAACATGCTTCTCCCCCGCTTCCATTAATCCTCAGAACAACCCTGCGAGGTGGGTTAGGAGACTGTAGCTGTCCCAAGGTCACCCAGTGTCAGGGACTGGGCAGAGGAGGAATGGTGGAGACTGCCTGACCCTGACCCTTCCAGGGAGGAGGAAGAGGAAAACAGTATAGATTCACAACAGGGGTTTGAGGGAGGTCGCAGCTCAGAGGCAGATGAGGGTAAAAGCTGGGAAATCACGGGAGTGCCAGAGCAACACTGGGCTGACACATTGTCATTAGAAAGCATCCCAGAGCCTCCATCTCTCAGAACCTGGCAAGCCTTGAAAGTAGGAAAGCAAAGAGCTCAAAGACAGAGAAGAAGAAGAGTTTGGATTTGATATCCCGCTTTATCACTACCCGAAGGAGTCTCAAAGCGGCTAACATTCTCCTTCCCCTTCCTCCCCCACAACAAACACTCTGTGAGGTGAGTGAGGCTGAGAGACTTCAGAGAAGCGTGACTGGCCCAAGGTCACCCAGCAGCTGCATGTGGAGGAGCAGGGAATCGAACCCAGTTCACCAGATTACGAGTCCACCGCTCACAGAGGGCACATCGCAGCACCCATAGAGGAAGTGACGATGATGACGAATGAGGAAGTGGGAGAGACGGAGGGTGGAGATTCACTCGGGACAACGCCATTATCAAAGAGGCTGTGTTCTATAACCTCTCTCTGTAAAGAATGAAATAAAAAAGGACTGTAAGAAACTTTTCCTTGTCTTTATACTTTCCTGGGCAATCATCCGGGAGATGCTGACAGAATCCTGACACACAGGGAGATTCCTGGCCAGGTGGGGACTTGAACCCTGGTCCCCCAGGTCCTAGTCCACTACTCCAACCACTCTACCGCCCTTCCTCTCACCCGCCCTCAGATCATACTTAAACGAGGTCCACTTAAATTACTTTACCCCCCCCCCCAAATTCATATTCTACCCAGTAACCCAGATTATCTCCCCGTTAAAGCTCTCTGAGCCTTCTGCATGCAGAGCAGACATGCTTTTCCCCTGGTCTGAACTAAGGTGCGTTTCTTTCCACAGGGGGCAAAGATGTGCCAATGCACTGCCATCTCCCTTACACCCCCTCCGGCAATGCTGTCCACCTCTTCCCTCTACACATAGCCTTGGGCAAAAGCAGCTCAGCCACGACTCTTTTGTGCAGCAGAAAAAGTGCTGCTGGATGCACACACACACAAAAAAATAAAATAAAATAAAAGCAGCTGGAGAAGATGCCTGGCAATTTCAATCCGCCGTGGCCATGAGATAACTATTTGTTTAAGAGCATTCCATGCAGGGCAATTCTATGCATGTCCCAAGCAGGGTCAAGCCCTGGGTTTCTCAAACTAAGGGTCTCCAGCTGCTTTTGTACTACAACTCCCATCACCCCTAGCTAGCCAGGACCACTGGTCAAGGATGATGGGAATTGCAGTCTAAAAACATTTGCAGATCCAATTTGGGAAGCCCTGGTCTAGTGGGACTTGTTGCCAAGTAAGTGAGTATATAGGAATTGGCTTAGCACCTTTCTTTTATGGTGTTATTTAACCACAACAACTTATTTATACCCCGCCCAGCTGGCTGGGTTTCCCTAGCCACTCTGGGCGGCCTCCTACAAAGGATTACAGTAAGAATACATTAAAACACCAGTCATTAAAAACTTCCCTAGACAGGGCTGCCTTCTAAATGTCAGATAGTTGTTTATTTCCTTAGCATTAGATGGGAGGGTGTTCCACAGGGCAGGCGCCACTACTGAGAAGGCCCTCTGCCTGGTTCCCTGTAACCTCACTTCTCATAGTGAGAGAACCGCCAGAAGGCCCTCGGCGCTGGACCTCAGTGTCCGGGCAGAACGATGGAGACGCTCCTTCAGATATACTGGACCGAGGCCGTTTAGGGCTTTAAAGGTCAGCATCAACACTTTGAATTGTGCTCGGAAACGTACTGGGAGCCAATGTAGGTCTTTCAGGGCCGGTGTTATGTGGTCTCGGTGACCGCCCCCAGTCCCCAGTCTAGCTGCCACATTCTGGATTAGTTGTAGTTTCCGGGTCACCTTCAAAGGTAGCCCCACGTAGAGGGCATGGCAGTAGTCCAAGAGGGAGATAACCAGAGCATGCACCACTCCGCAGGCAAGGAGGGTCTGATGGAGCGGAGAAGGGAGCTTTAATGAGCTGCCCAGCTACTCTCTCCGTCTGTTCAGTTCCATTGGATGGACCCAGGTCCAAAGAACATAACCTCAGAAGAGTTCTGCAGGATCAGACCAGTGACCCATCTGGTCCAACATCCTGTTCTTACAGTGGCCTACCAGAAGCCCCTGTGAGAAACCCAGAAGCAGAATCTGAGCACAAGGTCCCTCCTGTGATTTCCAGCATTCAGAGACAATTCTGCAGAGATTGCCAGTCTAGCAATCCTGGCTAGGAGCCATCGTTAGCCCTCTCCATTATGAACTTGTCTAAACTTTTAAAGTCATTCAAGTCGGTGGTTCTCGCTGCCTCCTCTGGGCACTAGCTGGAGTCCTAGTATTAAAATGTAATAAACAAAAATCTGCCCTTATTCCCTTATGGGGGACACAAGAGCCCTTATAGAGTCCTTTGCAGGTTCTGCATCGGTCGGAGAAAATAACAGAGGCCAACAGAGAATATTGAGAAGCAAAGCAGCTAGTAAGCCTGATCTTTATTGATCTGTTGCAACAGGGTGCTCCCCTCACTCGCAGGAGCACCAAGGTGTGCCCCTTATATAGACATTTTAAATTCCCTGCCCTGGAGCTCAAGACCACCCCTCCATACATCATACCTACATCACAGAAAAGGCTGTCTACAGCAGAAATTTGAGTGTTGTTGTTTTTCCTGTCTGGTAGGTTTTCTGATAATGCCTTATCTGATTGCCTTTCCTGGTAGTCTGGCCATTCCTTTGAAGTGGTGATTATGATTAGCCACTTCCTGAGACAAAGGGAATGTTCCCTCACCCCCTCCCTCCTTGCAGCGAAAACATTTGTTCAGTTTGGGAGTCAAAATGGTTTCAGGGAGTCAAAGTGGTTTCAGGAATGTCTTCCTGTGCTGCTGCAGACATTGGTACATTTATGAACATTTATTATATATATATAAGACCTTAATTTTTTTGGTTTCAAAAGATAAGGAGGAAAAACCTCTGCCTTCACAATATCTCCTCTTCCCATTGTCATTTGAGCCAGAGTGAGATCCAGTTGGAAAACTATGCAGTTTGCAACGGTGGAGGGAATATGGGAATCACAAAGAGGGGCTGTTGCACTCAGTCCTGCTTTCAAGCTTCCCAGAGGCCACTCTGAAGGCAGGATGCTAAACTAGAGGGGTCTGATCCTGCAGCCAGGCCCTTCTTATGATTTTAGGAGCAGGCCCAGGAGACTCTTGCAAGCAGGCTGGGCCTTGGGTGCTTTGGCAGGGGTGCCACCCTGCCCTCAGTCGGCACCAGCCCTGCTAAGGCAAAAACACCTTTCGGCACTGGGAATCCTTCATTCCCAAGACCGCTGCTGCTGCTGCGGCTGCTGCTGCTGCTGAGCCCCCGAGGAGCCAGGCCCACTATAAATCCAAATAAGAAATAACTAGATTTCTGCTGCCGACAGAACCAGCATTGAAAACGATAAAGCACGGCGCTTGGAAGCAATAACCTGTAAACTAATAAACTGACCAGACACTTTGATAGTGCAATCCTCCCACAAGCCACGAGCCTTAATGGCCGCTCCGAAGCTCAAAGCTGATGCTTTGCTACAGGAGGAGAAAATATCTCCACTCCGCAAGGGGTCCCGGGGGTGTGCTCGGCTGGGCTCCACGCCGAAAACGCGGCCTGTATCGATCCCCACCAATGACCTCCGCCTTTCTCCAGAGCTCGTCCGGCTCCCGAAAAGCCACACTCGACTCCTAAAGTGCTTTTCCCTTTTACTGTGTTGTTTTTTTCTTTCTGGGGGAGGGAAGGAAAATAAGTGGTGGGGGGAGCATCTGTGCACTGAGTAGTGGGGGGGGGGGAGAACCACATACACCTAAATAAATAACGAGGGAGATCTAAAAATGGTTGAGGTGGCAGGCAGTTCTTATTTGGGGCATCTCAACAGCAGCACAGCCTTGCAAGCCCCAAAAAGGGCTGCATACATTTCTGGAGCCCGGGACGTCTTTATACCTTACACTCGAACCAAATGATAATTCTTGATGGGATTGAAGCTAAGGGAAAAAGAGTCTGCTTAGCATGCAGAAAGTCCAAGGTTCAATCTCTGAGCAAAAGGATCAGGTGGAAGGTAATTCAGCAGTTGTCATGGACAGTGCCGGATTTACATACAGTGGTACCTCGGGTTGCAGACGCTTCAGGTTACAGACTCCGCTAACCCAGAAGTAGTACCTTGGGTTAAGAACTTTGCTTCAGGATAAGAACAGAAATCGCACAGCAGCAGCAGGAGCCCCATTAGCTAAAGTGGTACCTCAGGTTAAGAACAGACCTCCAGTACGAATTAAGTTCTTAACCCGAGGTACCACTGTATAAGCTAAACTAGCTATAGCTTTGGGCCCCACTCTCTTGCGGGCCCCCAAAAAATTTAAAGGAAAAAGTTGTATTTCACTATTAATGTAAAGGTAAAGGGACCCCTGACCATTAGGTCCAGTCATGGCTGACTCTGGGGTTGCGGCGCTCATCTCGCTTTACTGGCCGAGGGAGCCGGCGTACAGCTCCCGGGTCATGTGGCCAGCATAACTAAGCCGCTTCTGGCGAACCAGAGCAGCACATGGAAACGCTGTTTACCTTCCCGCCGGAGTGGTACCTATTTATCTACTTGCACTTTGATGTGCTTTCAAACTGCTAGGTTGGCAGGAGCAGGGACTGAGCAACAGGAGCTCACCCCGTCGCGGGGATTCGAACCGCCGACCTTCTGATCGGCAAGCCCTAGGCTCTGTGGTTTACCCCACAGTGCCACCCGCGTACTTGAGCCAAATTCACACCCTACATTTCAAAGCACTGTGGCACCAGAATAAACAGTCATGGATTCTTCCCCCAGGAATCCTGGCAAGTGTCTCTTGTTAAGGGTGTTGAGATCTGTTAGGAGACCCCTATTCCCCTCATGGGAACTACAATTCCCAGAGCCTCCTGGAAAGAGGGATTGACCATTAAACCACCCTGAGAAATTTAGCTTCATGAGGGGAATAGGAGGTCCCTCCTAACTCTCAGCACCCTTAACAAACTACAGCTCACAGAAACCTTTTGGGGGGAGCCATGACTATTTAAAGCACTACTGCAGTGTTTTGTATGTCTGGTGTGAGGAGGATTGTCGCGAGCAAGTGGGACTCGAACCTCCAGCCTTTCCCTCCCTGCGAGAAGTGAGATTACAGGGAACCAGGCAGAGGGCCTTCTCGGTGGTGGCACCCTCCCTGTGAAACGCCCTCCCGTCGGATGTCAAGGAGATAAAGAACTATGCAACTTTCAGAAGACATCTGAAAGCATCCCTACATAGGGAAGTTTTTAATGTTTTATTACGTTTTTGTATATGCCAGAAGCTGCCCAGAGTGGCTGGGGCAACCTCGGCAGATGGGCGAGGTCCTAATAATAAAATTAGTGTCAGGGCCGTCTTTGCGTATGCACCGCCGGGGTGCAAAGATCTACCCAGTGCCCCCAAATTTCGTTAATTTTGTGTGCATGGCGTTGTTGAGAATGCCAAGCGCCGTCGTTGAGTCTGACAAGCGGCACTGTTGTGAATGACAGGTGCTGCTGCTGATGTGGCGCGTCTTTGGTAAATGAGTGCACAAAGTCGAAAGTCCTTTAGTGAAACAGTAGGTATACATTTCAGTAATACCTAGGTATATATGTGTTGTGACGTGGGGTTTGTGATTTCAGCTCTCTTGACATAATATGCTGGAGACAGTTCTCTAGTAACACTTCTTTATTAAAGCAACAAGACTGAGACCTGAGGAGGGGAGAGCTACATTTATAGGGACAGGGAACTAGCTAGAAAGGATACATTTTGGAGAGAACAATATCAGGCAATCACAGTCCTGCCTTTTGGAGGAAACCAATAAGACAGAGGGTCCAAATACAGCAGCTTAAATGAACCAATAGTAGCTGTACCTATGGAACCAAAGGCAGTTACTTTACCCTAATGCCAATACAGACAATAATAATACAGATATAAAATCCTTTGACTCAATACACAACAATATGTATATAAGCTTGAACAAAATTACCGTATTTTTTGCTCTATAAGACTCACTTTTTCCCTCCTAAAAAGTAAGGGGAGATGTGCGTGCCTCTTATGGAGCGAATGCAGGCTGCGCAGCTATCCCAGAAGCCAGAACAGCAAGAGGGATTGCTGCTTTCACTGCGCAGTGATCCCTCTTGCTGTTCTGGCTTCTGAGATTCAGAATATTTTTTCTCTTGTTTTCCTCCTCCAAAAACTAGGTGCGTCTTGTGGTCTGGTGTGTCTTATAAAGCGAAAAATACGGTATTTATTATTTCATAACAGGTAGATAGTTAAGAGCTTAGGCAGCTTCGGGGACAGGTGCTCGACACCCTCCAGGATTTGGCACCTGGGTGCCCTGCACCCCTTGCGCCCCCAGGTAAAGACGGCCCTGATTAGAATTATTATTATTATTAATATTTCCCTCCCGGTCTGCCGTTTGCGTCAACGTTCTCCCGCCTCTGTTACAGGAGGCTCCCTGGGCCCTCTGCCACGTCCTGTGAAGTTTGAAGGTTAGCAGCGTCAAAAATGGAGTGGGACTCTATCTCGGCCGGAGAATAAATTATCCTCAAAGGCTGTTGCCGCTTTTGTTCTCTGTAGGTATATTGACAGTCAGGGCCATTATCTATGCCAAGCAGGTAGATCTCTTTTGAGGGAGAGGTACGAAGCGGCAGCCGAGGCTCCTGGCGGTGCAAAGGAAACACAGGACTTGCCACACCGTTCAGCAGGGAAGGCGATCCAAGTCTGCAATCCATCTTTCCCACCCGATTAAGGAAGGAAATGTTATGAAGGCACCTTTCTGTGGGATTCTGCTGCTCTCTAGTGGCGGCAGAGCACAAGGTTCCTCCCCAGCTTCGTCAAAGACTGGAGAGGCAGAACATCTGATGGGTGGTTTTTTTATGTTTTCAGTGTTTTTTATACTGGAAATTTATGTTATGAAGCGCCCTGAGATCCACAGGTATAGGGCCGTGTACAAATTTAATAAATGGAAAATAGAATAAAGCAGTGTCATAGTGCTTTAATTAGACACGGCTTTCCCCCCGCAGAAGCCTGTGAACTATAGTTTGTAGAGGGTGCTGAGAGCTGCCTTGTTGTGTTTTTAATATTCTGTTGGAAGCTGCCCAGAGTGGCTTGGGCAACCCAGTCAGATGGGTGACTAATAATAATAATAATAATAATAATAGTCAGGAAAGACCCCATTAACTGTTGTTGTTGTTGTTTAGTCGTGTCCGACTCTTCGTGATCCCCTGGACCAGAGCACGCCAGGCACTCCTGTCTTCCACTGCCTCCCGCAGTTTGGTCAAACTCATGCTGGTAGCTTCAAGAACACTGTCCAACCATCTCGTCCTCTGTCATCCCCTTCTCCTTGTGCCCTCCATCTTTCCCAACATCAGGGTCTTTTCCAGGGAGTCTTCTCTTCTCATGAGGTGGCCAAAGTCTTGGAGCCTCAGCTTCAGGATCTGTCCTTCCAGTGAGCACTCAGGGCTGATTTCCCTAAGAATGGATACGTTTGATCTTCTTGCAGTCCATGGGACTCTCAAGAGTCTCCTCCAGCACCATAATTCAAAAGCATCAATTCTTCGGCGATCAGCCTTCTTGATGGTCCAGCTCTCACTTCCATACATCACTACTGGGAAAACCATAGCTTTAACTATACGGGCCTCTGTTGGCAAGGTGATGTCTCTGCTTTTTAAGATGCTGTCTAGGTTTGCCATCGCCTTTCTCCCAAGGAGCAGGCATCTTTTAATTTCGTGACTGTTGTCACCATCTGCAGTGATCATTGAGCCCAAGAAAGTAAAATCTCTCACTGCCTCCATTTCTTCCCCTTCTATTTGCCAGGAGGTGATGGGACCAGTGGCCATGATCTTTGTTTTTTTGATGTTGAGCTTCAGACCATATTTTGCGCTCTCCTCTTTCACCCTCATTAAAAGGTTCTTTAATTCCTCTTCACTTTCTGCCATCAAGGTTGTATCATCTGCATATCTGAGGTTGTTGATATTTCTTCCGGCGATCTTAATTCCAGCTTGGGATTCATCCAGCCCAGCCTTTCGCATGATGAATTCTGCATATAAGTTAAATAAGCAGGGAGACAATATACAGCCTTGTCGTACTTCTTTCCCAATTTTGAACCAATCAGTTGTTCCATATCCAGTTCTAACTGTAGCTCCTTGTCCCACATAGAGAATCAAATGTTGTACTAAACTATTTAAAGCAGCAAAGCGGGTGGCCCCTGTCCACTTTGCTGCTTTAAAGCAAGCTGTGGAGGAGGGACGGACATGAGCCATGGCTCCCCTGAAATTATTCGAATGCTACGAGAGAGTTTAAACTACAATAATTACTTTTCAAATATATTTTTGAAGACTTCCCATTTTGAGATAAATACCTGTTTTGGTTTATTGTTTATTTTTTCAGACAAGCTATCTACTGTAGTTCCGCATATTCAGCCAATTTTTGAATCCATTCTAGCCTTGAGGGAACTTTGCCACTCTTCCAGTTTGCTGCAATAAGAGCTCAAAATCCAAATATCGTGATTATTCTGAATCTCCTGACTTCAGGGAAGTTTTTAATGTGTGACATTTTAATGTATTTTTAATCTCTGTTGGAAGACGGCCCGAGTGGCTGGGGAGGCCCAGCCAGATGGGCAGGTTACAAATAATATTACAATTATTATTATTATTATTATTATTATTATTATTATTATTATTATTATTCCCCCTATCCCTTCCATGGGTCCTTTTGATTCTATTTTTAACTGCATATCAATACTTCTCCAATTTTTCATCTTCCTAAGTTATCTGTACATTCTGTTACATTACAAGTGTATTTAAAATCCTGCTGGTGTCTTGACCCGTTTACAATGATTTTGTATATACATTATAAACATTTCCTGTTCTTTTTTAAAATTTTCTTCTCTTTTCAATTCCTGAGCTTCCCAGTTAGTTTTGCTATTTCGGCTTCATTTGCCTTTCTCTAATCCCCTTTTCAAGCCATCCACTTTGGTAGTTGTTATGAACTGAGTTAAATAGGATCCAAACTGCAGCAGTCTGATTGGTCCTAGAACAATAGGATCCAAAATGCAGCAGTCTGATTGGTCCTAGAACAATAGGATTCAGAATGCAGCAGTCTGATTGGTCCTAGAACAATGCAGCAGTATGATTGGTCGGCAGGAGCCACCCAATCCAGCTCCAGATAGAAGTGAATCTACAACCTGATTGGCCTACAGGAGAATTCCAGAAGTAGCCAATCACGTGCAGCCCATTGTGTAAATAATGTATATAAAGCAGATACTTTGAGGGGACTTTCATTCCCTCCTCACCACTATGAGCTGAATAAAGAGCATGAAATTCACTCTCGACTCTGAGTATATTTCAGTAGCCATCGCTGCCTCTTGTGGAAGTGAGTTCCAAAGTTTAACACTGCACGTGAAGAAGTCTTTATCGGTCCTGAATCTTCCGATGTTCAGCTTCCTAGGATCTCCTTGAGTTCTTCTCTCTCACCATTTTCTCCAAGCCATGAAGTTTGGCAAACTTCTACCATGCCGTGAGAGCCAGGCAGCAAGGCCTGGGCACAAGATATCGGTCATGATGTTATGTTTGCTGACTGGGAACAGTTATGGACCACCGGTATTAAATTTACTGCATGTAATGCTTTAAAAGAAAATATTATGAAAATGATCTATCGGTGGTACATGACCCCAGTCAAGCTTGCAAAAATTTATCATTTGCCTAACAATAAGTGTTGGAAATGTAATGAGACTGAAGGCACTTTTTACCACCTTTGGTGGACCTGCCCAAAGATTAAAGCTTTCTGGGAAATGATCTATAATGAAATTAAGAAGGTCCTTAGGTGGACTTTTCCTAAGAAACCAGAGGCTTTTCTCTTGGGTATGGTTGGCCAATTGGTGTTAAAGAAGGATAGGATTTTCTTTATGTATGCCACCACAGCAGCAAGAATTCTACTGGCAAAGTATTGGAAGACGCAAGAACTACCTACTCTGGAAGAATGGCAAACAAAGGTGATTGACTTTATGGGACTGGCCGAGATGACGGGCAGAATCTGTGACCAGGGGAAAGAGACAGTGGAAGAGGACTGGAAGAAATTTAAAATATATCTCAAGAACAATTGTAAAATTGACGAATGTTAAGATGTCAGGGGGTAAGAGGTAAAGAAATTGCAGCAGTAATCAAAAAAAACTAAAGGAACTTTTATGAAAGGGAATTAAGATAATGGACCTAAGGGTTGCTAAAGAATCACTAAACAAGAATGCAGGGATGGGGAGGTATGGGGAAGTCAAAAGAAAGAAGGGTATGAAACGACCAGTTGGAAATTATGTTGTTTTGTGGTACTTTTGTTATCTGTTTGAAAAACGAATAAAAATTATTATAAAAAAAAAAGAGAGCCAGGCAGCAAGGCCAATGGTGATGGCAGATGGACTCCAAAAAACATCTGGATGACCATCGCTTCCCCACTCCATCAAGATGCAACCAATAGGCAGGAGGACATTGCAGGCTAGCTGCATTTGGCTCCTGCCTGTGCACTGTTTTCTGTCCCAGCAGGTCTTTGCAAGAACTCCTATATAACCTCAAGAGCTTACTACCGGAGTCGGCTTGTTTTCCTCCTCCCTCCCCCTCCATTTCTCCTTTGGTGCTGTACCTTTTATATCATAAGCCTGTGGGTAGGATTCTACTTCACTTCAGTCTTCTTAGGAAAACCTTTTTTTCCTGACGAAGGGTGGGGTAAAATGTTTAAATCCTTGATCTAAAGTAAAGTAAATTATTCTTGCTTATAGTGAATAAGTAATAATTCCTGCTTATGGGGGGTCTCTTCTTATTTCTCGTGTGTGTGTGTGTGTGTGTGTGTGTGTGTGTGTGACTGTCTTTATTAGTTGTATCTGGTCTTGTACTGCTTTCATTCATGTTTTCCAAAAGTCTGCAAACAGTTTTTCTCCCTTGAAACGCGGCCTATAAATACTGTAAAGACATTAATAAAGAAATGTATTTGCTCTTTATTCATAACTTTCAGGCGTGTGTGTATGTGGGGAGAAATAAAGACTATTAATCTATAGAAGAATCTTGAGAGGCGGAATTGTCTTCCTTTAAAATCAATGCGATTTAAAATTACATCTGCTATGCTGGGTTGATTAATCGTTGATATTAATCAATTTTAAAAAGCTATTTTCACGAACAAAAAAAGGTGTCCCTGATTAATTAGTCAGCAGATCTTTCTTTTAAAAAATAAAAACTCCCTCATGTTTATTTAGCACAACCAAAAAAGGGAAAGGCATAATATCAAGATGCAATAAAAATCCAATAAAATTTTAAGCAAAACATTATGCACATCTAGTCACAGAGCACGCCCCCCTCCTCTAACCAACTCCATCCATCTACAGGAATGGCAGCTATGTTTGCATCATTTTGTATTTTTATGTTGTGTACCCTGTTATTTCCGGCTGAAGAGCAGTATGCAAATCATCATCATCACATATACATCCCTGGAATCCCATGTTGTTGTTGTTGTTTAGTCATTTAGTCGTGTCTGACTCTTTGTGACCCCCTGGACCAGAGCACGCCAGGCCCTCCTGTCTTCCACTGCCTCCCGCAGTTTGGTCAGACTCATGTTTGTAGCTTCGAGAACACTATCCAGCCATCTCGTCCTCTGTTGTCCCCTTCTCCTTGTGCCCTCCATCTTTCCCAACATCAGGGTCTTTTCCAGGGAGTCTTCTCTTCTCATGAGGTGGCCAAAGTATTGGAGCCTCAGCTTCAGGATCTGTCCTTCCAGTGAGCACTCAGGGCTGATTTCCTTAAGAATGGATACGTTTGATCTTCTTGCAGTCCATGGGACTCTCAAGAGTCTCCTCCAGCACCAGAATTCAAAAGCATCAATTCTTCGGCGATCAGCCCTCTTTATGGTCCAGCTCTCACTTCCATACATCACTACTGGGAAAACCATAGCTTTTACTATACGGACCTTTGTTGGCAAGGTGATGTCTCTACTTTTTAAGATGCTGTCTAGGTTTGTCATTGCTTTTCTCCCAAGAAGCAGGCGTCTTTTAATTTCAGGAATTATTACTTATTAAGTAGGAATTATTACTTATTAAGTATTAAGAAATGGAGGGGGAGGGAGGAGGAAAACAAGCCGACTCCAGTACTAAGCTCTTGAGGTTATATAGTAGTTCTTGCAATGACCTGCTGGGACAGAAACAGTTCACAGGCAGGAGCCAAATGCAGCTATCCTTCAATGCCCTCCTGCGTATTGGTTGCATCTTGATGGAACGGATCCTGCTTAGGTGACAGCAGAGAGAGGTTTTGGATGCAGCTAAACCAGGGGTAGGCAACCTAAGGCCCATGGGCCAGATGCGGCCCAATCGCCTTCTCAATCCGGCCCACGGACAGTCAGCGTGTTTTTACATGAGTAGAATGTGTCCTTTTATTTAAAATGCATCTCTGGGTTATTTGTGGGGCATAGGAATTCGTTCATTATTTTTTTTCCAAAATATAGTCCAGCCCACCACATGGTCTGAGGGATGATGGACTGGCCCACAGCTGAAAAAGTTTGCTGACCCCTGAGCTAGACTCTCTGCAGAGCTAATGGAGGAGGCCTGGCCTGCTCCCCTTCTGATCTGTGACCCTGTAGAATGGCAGGTTGTGGTTCTTAATATGCAGCCTACTCTGTAGAGACTGGGGGTGGGAATTCCCCTTTGTGGTGCTGTGAATCGTCTTCCTACCTTCACCACTTGGTAGAGCAAATTTTGCAAGGTGGGATTTTTTTTGCGGGGGGTGGGGGGGGACAATTTGTACCAATTAAAAAAATTGATTTGCCCATAAGGTTTTGATTCTATTGGTGTTTGATTACCTTTTTTCTTTTTCTTATAGCTTTCTCCTATTTTAATCTGCGTTAAATAATTTTTAACGATCATAATCCGCAGACCGCCTGGAGTCCCAGTCTGGGGCAGGGCCGGATTTAGGTTTGATGAGGCCCTAAGCTACTGAAGGTAGCTTTTTATGTCCAGCTGTCAACAACAAATTGACCCTGTTTTTTGTGTTGAATATGTGCTATATAATTTATGGACCATATACACAACACAAAACACTGTTGCTGTATGTAGGTTTTATTTTTATCTTATATTTTGGAAATGTACATCCAGGTTTTTCCCCCTTTAAATTTATTTGGCTCCCGAAAAGAGTGGGGCCCTAAGCTATAGCTTGTTTAGCTTATTATAAGTAAATCCGGCACTGACTCTAGGGGGAAGGCGAGTGCAAATGAACCGAACACTAATGAGACGCCAGACCACGAGAAAAGCGAAGCGAAGCGAGCCCCGGTCCACGCGGCTTGCGCGCTGCGCGAATTGTTGTTGTTTAGTCGTTTAGTCGTGTCCGACTCTTCGTGACCCCATGGACCAGAGAACGCCAGGCACTCCTGTCCTCCACTGCCCCCCGCAGCTTGGTCAGACTCATGCTGGTAACCTCGAAAACACTATCCAACCATCTCGTCCACTGTCGCCCCTTTCTCCTTGTGCCCTCCATCTTTCCCAACATCAGGGTCTTCTCCAGGGAGCCTTCTCTTCTCATGAGGTGGCCAAAGTACTGGAGCCTCAGCTTCACAATCTGTCCTTCCAGCGAAAGGCTGGGCTGGAATAATCCCTAGCCGGAATTAAGATTGCCGGAAGAAATATCAACAACCTCAGATATGCAGATGATACAACCTTGATGGCAGAAAGTGAGGAGGAATTAAAGAACCTTTTATTGAGGGTGAAAGAGGAGAGTGCAAAATATGGTCTGAAGCTCAACATCAAAAAAACGAAGATCATGGCTACTGGTCCCATCCCCTCCTGGCAAATAGAAGGGGAAGAAATGGAGGCAGTGAGAGATTTTACTTTCTTGGGCTCCATGATCACTGCAGATGGTGACAGCAGCCACGAAATTAAAAGACGCCTGCTTCTTGGGAGAAGGGCAATGACAGGCCTAGACAGCTGCGCGAATAGGAGAGGGCTTTTTGGACATGCTCAGAGAGCCCCTCGCCCTCCTCAGCTTCGGCTCCGCCCAGGAGGGGGAGGAGAAAGGCGATCCGAAGAAGAGGAGCAGGAGGCGGCGCCGGAGTCAGAGCGAGGGAGGCGGGTTTCCGCTGCGTAAAGAGAAGCGCGGCTGGCGCGGCGGAGGGAGCGCATCGGAGGCGGAGCGGGCTCGGGCTCGTTTCCCTCCCCGGTTTCTCTCGCCTTTCCAGCCCGGACTGCGGAGGAAAAGGCTCGGTCTGCGGCCCCGATCGCGGGGACGAGGCCGCGCGGCGTTCCCGGAGCCGGAGAGTCCGGCGCGAGTCCACCGGCTGCGTCCCGGGGCGCGCTCGGCGGCCCCCTCGCCAGCTCTCCAGAGGCGCACGCGTTTAGCCAACCTCCTCCCCAAATCCTAGGTAGGTGCAACGGCAAAAGAGCAGATCTGCAAAACAGTCGGCGGGTTGGCGTTGCCAATGGCTAAAATCTTGGGCCGTCATGGTATAATTCTGTAAATGTCTAGGAAGGCGCAACATCCTGGAGGAAAAGGGAAGCAGCAGCTCTCCAAAGCAGCGCTCCGCCTCCCGACCCACCCGCTGCCTTGCAAACTGCTAGGATTAAGTTACAGATAGGTAGCCGTGTTGGTCTGCCATAGTCAAAACAAAATAAAAAAATTCCTTCCAGTAGCACCTTAAAGACCAACTAAGTTAGTTCTTGGTATGAGCTTTCGTGTGCATGCACACTTCTTCAGATACACTGAAACAGAAGTCACCAGACCCTTCTATATAGTGAGAAGGTGGGGAGGGGTATTACTCAGAAGGGTGGTGGGATAGGGTGATTGGCAGATAGCTGTGATGAGCCTGTTGACAACTCTTAACGACTGCAATAGGTCTTACAGGAAAAAGAAAGGGGTGAGAAGGTGAAAAATGGCTTTGTCATGTATCATCACAGCTATCTGCCAATCACCCAATCCCACCACCCTTCTGAGTAATACCCCTCCCCACCTTCTCACTATATAGAAGGGTCTGGTGACTTCTGTTTCAGTGTATCTGAAGAAGTGTGCATGCACACAAAAGCTCATACCAAGAACTAACTTAGTTGGTCTTTAAGGTGCTACTGGAAGGAATTTTTTTATTTTGTTTTTGCTAGGATTAACTCCACAGATGCTAAAATTCTAAATAGGCGGTAAAAAGAAAAAGAAAAGCAGCAACTCCTTCCAGATTGCCTTGCAAACTATAAAGGTGGTTGTGGGAAAGCTCTACTCCGGTGTAGCCAGCCCACAGGATCATAGTTGTCAACGTTTCCGTTTTTTAAAGAGAAATTCCCTTATTCCAAATAGGATTCCTCGCAAGAAAAGGGAAACGTTGACAGCTATGCACAGGATCCGGCCTTCTCCCCCCCCCCCCAATCCCACCTGGAATCATTGCCCAGGCTAGAAGGTCCCAAGTGTGTTCTCTAGGGAAGGCTTTCCACAGAGATTTACTGAAAAAGCACTTCTCAGGGTTGTACAGGCCTAGTGGACTTGCCTAAAGAAATGGGTTTTTAGCAGGTGCCGAAAGGAGTGCAGAGAAGGCGGCTGCACAGTTTCAATAGGCAGAGAGTTCCAAAGTCTTATGTTGCTGCCACACAAAAAGATTGGTTTCTTGCAAACACGGAACGGCTGTTCTGTGGCACAGCATAACAGTGCCAGGTCTGCAGTTCGAAGCTGTCGAGGATGTAAACTGGCTCCAAGTCACTAAGGGCTTTATATACTAATAGTCAGTGTTAGATACTCAGATATATAATAACCTAGGCGCCAAATGCCTCCCTAAACCAGGGTTACAGTCGCCAAAACAGAGTACCTCATTGCCATTTTTGAGCGAAATGGCTTGATAGTTGTATTTTTCTATACGACTTTTTGTTTCCCGAAATTCATTCTGATTGTGTAGATAAAATATCACTGATAGAATTCTAGACGATGTCTTGCTAGTGTGTGAAAATAGGCAAGATCCAAGGATCCCCAGGTTTGTACCTCCAGATGGTGACGATATAATAATAATAATAATAATAATAATAATAATAATAATAATAATAAATTATTTATTATTTATACCCCGCCCATCTGGCTATGTTTCCCCAGCCACTCTGGGCGGCTCCCAACAGACTATTAAAAACACAATAAAACATCAAACATTAAAAACTTCCCTAAACAGGACTGCCTTCAGATGCCTTCTAAAAGTCAGATAGTTGTTTATTTCCTTGACATCTGATGGGAGGGTGTTCCACAGGGCAGACGCCACTACTGAGAAGGCCCTCTGCCTGGTTCCCTGGAACCTCGCTTCTCGCAGTGAGGGAACCGCCAGAAGGCCCTTGGTGCTGGACCTCGGTGGGGGTGGAGACGCTCCTTCAGGTATCCTGGGCCAAGGCCATTTAGGGCTTTAAAAGTCAGCACCAACACTTTGAATGTCTGGCACCTGGGCATCTTTGTTTGGTCGCAAGTGGCTGATAGCCAGGTGCAAAATGTGCCTGGCTAATTTCGAATGCTGGTAATAGTAGCCCCTTGAACCTGGCCCGGTAGGAAGTTAGCAACCAGTGCTCATCTTTGAGCAGAAGTATTAAATGCTCATGGGGTCTCACTCCTGCCAGCAATCTTGCTGCAACATTTTACACTATCTGCAGCTTCTGGGTTAAGCTCAAGGGAAGCCCCATGTCAGGTGTGCAGCTGGCTGTTTGTTCCCTGCTGGTTGTGATGTCCGAGCAAAATAACGTTCCCTTGGGGGTTTTGTTTTTGCCAGTTGAAAGCTATCGCCATGGCCGCAAAACCCCTTGTGGACTCCAAGCAGGCTGAGGAGGTGGTGCAGGGCATCCCGACCGAGGTGGTGTGCACAGCCTTCGCCAACACGATCCTGGTGGTGGTGACCCAGTACGGGAAGATGGGGACCCTCGTCTCGGTGGAGCCGAACGTGGTGGCTGACGGCATCAGCAGCCCTTTGCTCACCACAAAAGTCCTGCTTGGCAAAGACGAGGTTTGTTCATTCATTCATTCTTCCGCAATTCTGTTCAGGAAAGCACATGGTCCCTGTCCGCAGGCTTATCAGCCTAAGTAGACACGACACAAAAGGAAAAAAGAATGGGGAGGGAAGAGGAAAACTGGAGGTTTGTTCATTCTTTCTTCCATAATTCTGTCCAGAAAAGCACAAGGTCCCTGCCCGCAGGCTTATCAGCCTAAGTAGACACGACGCAAAAGGAAAAAAGAATGGGGAGGGAAGAGGAAAACCGGAGCCAAATTCTTGCATACCGTTAAAGCAACCAGCTGTGATGCATTTTCATGACAGCTGACGGCATTTACCATTAACTGTAGCAAAAATGGGCTGCCTCTTGGGCCCCTGAGAAATATTCAGGTGACCCGGGCCTCAAGGAGGTGTCTCTAATGTCGTAAGGTAGCCCTTGGTCTCCTAGCTAAAAAGTGCTAGACCACATGAAGATGTCTGGATGCCAGTTTAGCAACTGACATCTCCGCCTGGCAGCCTGGCATGGCTGCGATGTCGTGCCCATCAGCTGGTCTGCGGGGCAGCACAGCGCCAACAGACACAACTCTTTTGGTGCTCTGCAAATCACCTGGCTCGCACAGCACCCACAGAGGCAAGTCTCTTGCTGCTGCGCTGCCCCGCGGACCATTTGCTTTGTAATCTTGTAAGGAAAAAAAGTGCCTAGGCATATCGCTGTGGGGACCATAACCTCAATTTAAGGTGTCTGTGGCGATCACACAGGGTCCCCGGACGTTTAACGGTCTATTGATGGCTGTGCCACCACTGTGCTCGCTTCCGCGCTGCCACCAACCAGTTACTCTCTGGTAAAACACTGAGTCCAGTCAGTTGTTAAAAGTGAACCAAAAAACAAGTTTATTTTACAAACATTAACAAGTTTGTACGTGGGGCTACCTTTGAAGGTGACTCGGAAACTACAACTAATCCAGAATGTGGCAGCTAGACTGGTGACTGGGAGCGGCTGCTGAGACCATATAACACCGGTTTTGAAAGACCTACATTGGCTGCCAGTACGTTTCCGAGCACAATTCAAAGTGTTGGTGCTGACCTTTAAAGCCCTAAACAGCCTCGGTCCAGTATACCTGAAGGAGTGTCTCCACCCCCATCATTCTGCCCGGATGCTGAGGTCCAGCGCCAAGGGCCTTCTGGCGGTTCCCTCATTGCGAGAAGCAAAGCTACAGGGAACCAGGCAGAGGGCCTTCTCGGTAGTGGCGCCCACCCTGTGGAACGCCCTTCCAGCAGATGTCAAAGCGATAAACAACCACCTGACATTCAGAAGACATCTTAAGGCAGCCCTGTTCAGGGAAGTTTTTAACGTGTGATATTTTACTGTATTTTTGGTTTCTATGGAAGCCGCCCAGAGTGGCTGGGGAGGCCCAGCCAGATGGGCGGGGTATAAATAATAAATTATTATTATTATTATTATTATTATTATTATTATTATTAGTTTATGGTTTCTCAGATAATATTCCTGTCAGTATCTTAACTTTAGTTTCTTTACCAGCCTATACCTTCCTAATACCTTCTGACTGATTATCTCAACTGTTTGATTGACTCCTCTTAACAAATCGTCTCTTACACCAGACTAGCCCAACCCAGACTTATCTTCTCTGTCTCTTCTAACTCCAGACTGTCTTCTCAGCAACTCTAACTAACTAAAAAAAACCTCTGTGCTTAAACCTTATACACGGTTAACTCTGCCCCCTGGGTTCCCATCGGCTAGACATTTTACAATTAGTTAACCCTTTCCCTATGAACCTAGTATGATGTCACACACATAGGATGGCAAATGCCACAGTGTCATTCGACTCCTAGAATTTACCGTATTTTTCGCTCCATAAGACACACTTTTTTCCTCTTAAAATCTAGGGGAAATGTCTGTGTGTCTTATGGAGCGAATGTGTGGTCCCTGGGGCTGGGGGGAGGGGGCTGGGCTTCCCCCACCAGCCCCGACCTGCTCTTTGGGGCTGGTGGTGGGGGAAAGCCGAGCTTCCCCCACCACCAGCCCCACAAGCTTGGGGAGCAGCAGGAAGGCTGCTCCCCGACCTGCTTTGTCCCTTCCCCACCTCTGTCCCTTCCCCACCTCCCGCAAAAGAGCTGCCCTTCTCCCTTCTCAGGGAAAAGCCTGCAAGCGCCGCACACATGCTCCTTGCAGCTCATGAAAGGGAACACTGAGCAGAGCCTGGGATGCATACAGGCTCTGCTCAGCGCTCCCTTTAAATAATATTTTTTTTCTTGAATTCCCCCCCCCCCAAAAGTAGGTGCACCTTACGGTCAGGTGCACCTTACGTAGCGAAAAATATGGTATATCTCAGTATCTAACATGGGTTGATTTGCAGCCCCTCGTCCACATCTGTGCCAAACATCTGGTGACGTCAGTCTCTCAGGAAGCTGGGAACAAGCCGGTTCTCCTGGCGTTGGCCTTGAAGGACAAGAGCGTCGGAGGGATACGGATCCTGCAAGAAGTGATTGGTCGATGCCGGGTATGGTGAGATCCGACCTCCAGCATGGAAGACGTCGACTCGCCGGGACTGTTTGTATTTACCTCTTTTTGATGGGCCCTGCCTTGGATGTGCCTTTCCTGCAGAGACAATAGTTGTTGTTGTTTTAAAAAATCCAGTGTAGTAGACCAAATAAGCAGGACACCAACACTGCAAAAGGTTTGCGTTCAACACAGCCATCTTGCGTTCCTGATCTGCGATAAACGAGTCGGTTGCAGCTCAATAAATTACCTCCATGAAGATCCATTTTGAAGCTCGTCTGTTCTTGCTGGGCCTGTATGAGACTTTTGTGAGAAAGAAGTCGAAACGGCTTTTTGAAATTGTTATTTGCCAAACGTGTATACCGCCTTCCACCCCAAGATCGCAGGGCGGTTCACAACATAAAAAAATACAATATGGGAAAACACAAAATAAATAATAAAACAGACCAATAACCCCCATCCCACAAACTCTCTTCCCCCTTAGCTGCCAAAATAGATCGTCCTCTCAATAAGTCTTTCATCTCAGTTTTCAAGGAGCTATATATGTATATGTAAATGTAAATGTATATAGTTTTTCAAATTACAGTTTCACAATCGTATATCCAACATACAACAAAAACAAGATTCCAAAGGATATCCTGGACTTTCTTTTTGTGGGTCCTATTATTAATCATTTCCTCTTGCATCTTTTATAATAATCCAGATCTTTTACTTCTCCATTATATCCAAAATTCACCATTAAACTACAAGTGTTATTCCAATCCTACTAACAGTTTTAACTGTTTACAGTGGTTTTTAAGATAATTTTTTTTAAAATTCCCATTCTTTATTGAAATTTTGGTCTTCCTGATTTCTGATTCTTCCAGTCATTTTTGCCATTTCAGCATAATCCATCAACTTAATCTGCCATTCTTCTCTGGTTGGGACTTTATCTTCTAATATTTTTTTAATATAAATTTTTATAATTTTTTAGCTGAGAGCCAGATGGGCACTTAAGACCACAATCCTAAATACACTTACCTGAGAGTAGATTTCCACGGAGTTCAGAAGGATTTGCTTATGAGTCAGTCTGCCTAAGATTGCAATCCCAACCCATCCAGTCAAAATGGGTGTTTTTGAAAGTACTTACAAACAGCTGGATTGTACCCATCTAATTTTTAATTTTATTCCTTATCAAATACATGAGTTGCATTTTTGCCACAGCAACTCAAAGCAAAAGACGAGCACGTTTTTTAAAAGTTTTTTTTTTTAAGTTGGTATCAAATTCCAGTTATATATTGGGCAGGAAATAGTTTGTAATGTGAAAGGGTGCTGAAGAACTTTGACCGCATCCAGACATTTTTTGAAGCTCTATGATATCACTTTGAAGTCATTGCTTCCCTCAAAGAATGCTGGGAGTTGTAGTTTGTTCAGGGTGCTGAGGGGTGCTAAGAGATTCCGTTATTCCCCTCCCAGAGCTACAATTGCCAATGTAGTTTAACAATGAATCACTCTTCCCAGGGAACTCTGGGAATGGTCAGTGGGGGGAATAGGGGTCTTCTAGTAACTCTTTTGGGGACGCAGGTGGCGCTGTGGGTTAAAAGCCTCAGCGCCTAGGGCTTGCCGATCGAAAGGTCGGCGGTTCGAATCCCTGCGGCGGGGTGCGCTCCCGCTGCTCGGTCCCAGCGCCTGCCAACCTAGCAGTTCGAAAGCACCTCCGGGTGCAAGTAGATAAATAGGGACCGCTTACCAGCGGGAAGGTAAACGGCGTTTCCGTGTGCGGCTCTGGCTCTGGCTCTGGCCAGAGCAGCGATGTCACGCTGGCCACGTGACCCGGAAGTGTCTCCGGACAGCGCTGGCCCCTGGCCTCTTAAGTGAGATGGGCGCACAACCCCAGAGTCTGTCAAGACTGGCCCCTACGGGCAGGGGTACCTTTACCTTTACCTTTTAGTAACTCTTTTAACAAAGTGCAACCTCTGTCAGTCAACATTCTGTGGCCTTGGATTGTTTTGGAGTTCTCTCCCTTAAGCATTTTCTTCAGTGCTCCTGCAAACTGGATTTCCTCTTTTTTTTCTTTTCTTTTTTTTTGGGCATGAGTGGTGATGATTTGGGGACATAAGGAATGGCGCTCACACTCAAGACATTGGAAATAGAGGGAATAATACAGTGGTACCTTGGTTCTCAAACTTAATCCATTCCAGAAGTCGGTTCCAAAACCAAAGCATTCCAAAACCAAGGCGCGCTTTTCCATAGAAAGTAATGCAGACTGGATTAATCCGTTCCAGACTTTTAAAAACAACCCCTAAAACAGCAGTTTAACATGAATTTTACTATCTAACGAGACCATGGATCCATAAAATGAAAGCAATAAACAATGTACTGCAGTCACACAATCAATCAATCAATCAATCAGTAGCTGAACTGGGTTCCAGACAGTCACAAAAACAAAACGAAAAAGCCGAAAAAATGCAAAATAAATATCAAAAGCAGACAGACCTCAGTGGAACACTCAAATCAGAAGCGTAACACTCAAAACACTGCAGGTTCGGCTTCCAAAGAAAGTTTGCAAACCGGAACGCTTACTTCCGGGTTTACAGTGTTTGGGTTCCAAATTGTTTTGAGTACCAAGGCATCTGAGAACCAAGGTACCACTGTACTGTGTTCTATTATTGTTAAGATGAAGAAACCATTCTCTTACAAGATACCTGGCCAACAGTTACTGTGTTTGATGCTTATTATTATAGTGCAAATAAACTTATCAAATTGATATCCCTGTTATCTTGGTGTGGGGGCTTAGTAGCATTTTCCAAATAACCGAGCTTTCCTGAATGTTCAGAGCTCCTATTTCTCCACTGGGTTGATGGATTTGCTGCGGATCTGCTGCCCTCTTGTATTGACTCCCGCAGCGATCACTATCTGCTGCTTTCTCTGGAGTCGCTGAAAACACTCATAAAGTAGCCCATAAAAACTCCCCACCCTCCTAAATTTTATTTTATTTTTGTAATATAAATTTTTATTATGCCAAGTCAATAATAGCATTATTACCTCTGTTGCATTTGTCAAACAGCCAGCTTAACGACAAGCATTAAAATCCATAGAGGTGATGCATGGTATTGATGCAATGTTTAATCTCCCGACACCTCCAGTAAGTGATTGTTTTGAGTTCATGCAGACAGACAATCTTTCCTGTTAATTTCATGGTATTGGGGGGGAAATGCAATCTAATATCTGACATTTCCTCGCATGTTGTCTTCTCTCTCTAAAAGGAATAAGGCCACAGTCCAGTACACACTGTCCCGTCAAACACAGTATTGCTTTACTTCAGAGTAGACACATATACAGTGGTCCCTTGGTTCTCAATCTTAATCCGTTCCAAAACCAAAGCGTTCCAAAACCAAGGCGCGCTTTCCCATAGAAAGTAATGCAAAATGCATTGATCCATTCCAGACTTTGAAAAATAACCCCTAAAACAGCAATTTAACATGAGTTTTACTATCTAACGAGACCATGGATACATAAAATGAAAGCAATAAACAATGTACTGCAATCACACAATCAATCAACAAATCGGTAGCTGAACTGGGTTCCACACACAGACCTCAGCGTAGCACTCAAAACAGAGCATGTTCGGCTTCTGAAAAAGGTTTGCAAACCGGAACACTTACTTCTGGGTTTGCAGTGTTTGGGTTCCAAGTTGTTTGAGTACCAAGGCATTTGCGAACCAAGGTACCACTGTATAGGATTGTGCTGCCTAGTCCCCAGTTCTTCCAGGCACATCCCAGAATAATGCCTCTGTTTAGGGCTTTAAATACTAATGTGAGCATCTTGAATTGGGCCTGGAAGTGCACTGGCAACCTATGCAACTGTTTTGAAACATGGGGTATTATGAAATCCAAAAGGAAATTCCAGCTAGCAATCGGGCCGCTGCATTTTGGACCAGTTGGAAGTTTCCGAGCTGTCTTCAAGGGCAGCCCCACGTAGAGCGCATTGCAGTAATCCAGCCTGGAAGCTGCCATGGAGCATGGAATACAGTAGCCAAATCATCTCTGGCCAAAACAGCCGGAAACAGGTATTGCAGTGATAACACTGGATCCAGGAGTAACCCCAAGACATGAATCTGCTCCTTCCAGGAGAGACCAACCTTACCAGTTGCATCTTGCTCCCAGTTATGTACGCAGAGAGTAGCAGCCAGACAGCACAATCCTGATCATGGCTACTTAGAAGTGAGTCATCCTGAATTCAGTGGAGTTTACTCCCAGGTAGGAGGAGTTTGGATTCCAGCCTTAATGATTACACTGGGAAACAAATTTTTTGTTGCATTGACACCTGCAGTTCTAACCTAATTTCGACGTGCTGATTTCATATCTGGTTGGTTTTGTTCTGTAAGCTCTAGTTTTTTTGCAGTTCATGTTTTTCACTTTTCACCATAATCTTTGTTTTTCACAATAGAAGAATTCAATATTTTATTAAACACATAGCCAAAGTAGTACAATATGAATATAAATGTGACTTATATAGCATTGAAAATGACATGTATATCTATGTACAGTTGAAGGTATGCAAAAAAATGTATTCCCTTGGGATACACAGTATAAAAGGTAAAGGGACCCCTGACTATTAGGTCCAGTTGTGACCGACTCTGGGATTGCGGCGCTCATCTCGCTTTATTGGCCGAGGGAGCGGGTGTACAGCTTCCGGGTCATGTGGCCAGCATGACTAAGCCGCTTCTGGTGAACCAGAGCAGCGCACGGAACCGCCGTTTACCTTCCCGCCGGAGCGGTACCTATTTACCGTATTTTTCGCTCTATAAGACGCACCAGACCACAAGACGCACCTAGTTTTGGGGGGAGGAAAACAAGAAAAAAAATATTCTGAATCTCAGAAGCCAGAACAGCAAGAGGGATCGCTGCGCAGTGAAAGTAGCAATCCCTCTTGCTGTTCTGGCTTCTGGGATAGCTGCACAGCCTGCATTCGCTCCATAAGACGCACACATATTTCCCCTTACTTTTTAGGAGGGGAAAAGTGAGTCTTATAGAGCGAAAAATACGGTATCTACTTGCAGTTTGACGTGTTTTTGAACTGCTAGGTTGGCAGGAGCTGGGACCGAGCAACGGGAGCTCACCCCGTCACGGGGACTCGAACCACCGACCTTCTGATCAGCAAGTCCTAGGCTCTTTGGTTTAACCGACAGCGCCACCCGCGTCCCTTCTATACACAGTATACTGGGGAACATTTTTTTTTCATTTTCTGTTGCATGAGATTTTCCCCCAGAGTTATGTTCAGGTGGCTCTCTATCACAGAAGCTGGGAGTAGACTTCAACTCCGTCTCCCCTGCAGCGTGCAATTGCGCCTTACCCGAAGATTAGATCTTGCAACTCGCTTGGAAGACGGAGACGCCATAATCACTGTTGTCACTCTGCCTTCGGAGGCTGCAGAGGGACCCGAAATCTGGCAGCCTCTTTCTGGCAGCTGATGCGTCCAGATGCAGTCAATTAAACGGGTGTTTTATGGCGCCTCTGCAAGTTACAAATTGGACAAGCGATTGCCAGGAAGGAATTATGTGGCACCTAAGCGTCCATCACCGCGCCGTAGCAGCGCCGTAATTCAGGCCGAGACGTGTGTGAGGCATAGAAAAGCAGGCCCATTGATCTGACGGTCTCTGCAAGGCAATCTGTCACCTCGCTGGTTCTCTGGAAGTGGTAGCTTTGGGATGCGTTTCGAATGCCGGGAGAACCGTTGAGGTTATGCAGTGATCATGATCGACAGGTGAAGTGGGAGCCTGCTCTGCATCTTGACACAAACGTAAGGGGAGCCTGCTGGATCAGGCCCATGGCCCGTCTCATCCAGCATGCTGTTCAAACACAAGCAGGATCTGAGCACAAGATCAACACACTTCTGGGGCTTCCAGCAACTGGTGTTCAGAAACATTACAAGTTCCAAGTTTGGAGGCAAGGCAGCAGAGCCATCATGGCTGGGGGGTGTCGCTAAGCCCTCTCCTCTATGAATTTGTCTAATAATAATAATAATAATAATAATAATAATAATAATAATAATATTTATTTATAGCTACTAGCTCTTGTGTGGAACAAGGGTGGCGCTGTGGGTTAAACCACAGAGCCTAGGGCTTGCTGATCAGAAGGTCAGCGGTTCGAATCCCCACGACAGGGTGAGCTCCCATTGCTCGGTCCCTGCTCCTGCCAACCTAGCAGTTCGAAAGCACGTCAAAGTGCAAGTAGATAAATAGGTACCGCTCCGGCGGGAAGGTAAACGGCGGTTCCGTGTGCTGCTCTGGTTCGCCAGAAGCAGCTTAGTCCTGCTGGCCACATGACCCAGAAGCTGTACGCCGGCTCCCTCGGCCAGTAAAGCGAGATGAGCGCCGCAACCCCAGAGTCGGCCATGACTGGACCTAATGGTCAGGGATCCCTTTACCTTTACCTTACTAGCTCTTGTGCTTGGGTCCTGCCTGCAGGATTCCCACAGGCATCCGGCTGACCACTGTGAGAACAGGATGCCGATTCCTAGGACAGCTCAGTCGGTAGAGTACGAGACTCTGAATCTCATGGGTTCGAGTCCTGCATTGGGCAAAAGATTACTCTCATGGTCCCTTCCATCTCTGTGATTCTGTGACTAGATCTAAAAGGCTCTCATATTCTTCATACAGTGGAACCTTGGTTTTGGAACGTCTCGGCTGCCGAATGTTTCGGAAGCCGAACACCAAAAACCTGGAAGCTTCCGTTTTCGAACGCGCCTCGGAAGTCGAATGGCTTCCACAGCACTTTTTTTTTTTCTATTTTCACCATTCACTTGGCCAACAACCCTCTGATTTTCGAACATTTCGGAAGTTGAACGGACTTCCGGAACGGATTACGTTTGAAAACCAAGGTTCCACTGTAATCATTACTTCAGAAATGACTGGAGAGGATTTTGAGGAGAAATTTGAGGATCAAATCTGTTGAACAAGGGACATAGCAAGTGACACTCAGTAGGCTGTAAGTTCTTTTGCTTGGGATGCTGTCTTGCATTCCAGAGCAAAGCTGTCTCCCTTCAGTGCTGTCCAATAACCAAGATGTCCCAGTAGCAACGAAATCCGTCTAAATTTCACTGGAACATCAATTCAGATGTTCCCACGATTAAGCACTTCCCAAACTCAAACAATGAGGACTAGATTCTTGCTTTTGGCAATGATTTGGATTCTTTGGCATCCAAATACGATGCAGAGATGCAACCCACTTGGATGTTTTTATTAGGCACCAAGTGCCAGGAGGTAGGTCTACAATATGCTTAACGCCTTTGCCAAGAAGAGTATCTTGAGAAAGCAGGGCGGGGGGGGGGGGGGGAGGCGGACTGGAACAGCAAGTCTGGCTTCCTGTGAAACATCAAACCAGAATGAAGGAAGAGGGGAAGGAGGAAGGTGTCATCAGCAACAGAAAACTGAAGGCAGGAGGAAGTGCAGTAAATGGCAGTCAGCAGGTTTCTTTCTCTGCTGCCAGTCAGTGCTGGTAATTACTGAGCAAGATGGAATAATGGTCTGACTCGGTACAAAACAGCTCCCTTTGTTCCTAAACTGTTTGCCCTCTCACACAGCCCTGGAACTGGCTGGGCAGGGGTGGGGTTGGGGAGCCGAAGAAACTGATTTGTGGTAGGCTCAGAATGAACAGAATAAAGCACTTCTTTACACACACACACACACATATATAGCATTTACATACACTTCTTTACACACACACACACACACACACACATATATATATATATATATATATGGCATTTCCGAAATTAAAGCTGCATCCTCTTCAAAATTATCTCACAGGAATGCTACTGCAAACAAACACAGTTCAAAGAACTTCTTGTCCTGTTATTTACTCACTGAACAAGCCCACGCTTATTCTGAATTGCAGTATCTGTAAATCTAAGGTTTTTCAATGGTTAAAAAGAATTAATACTATATGTTTAAACCACATTTAAAACACATGGCTTTCTCCCAAGGAATCCTGGGAACTGTAGTTCCACACAGAATTACAATTCCCAACAACCTTAACAGTTCCCAGGAGTCTGGGCGGTAAGTCATATGCGTTCAATGTGCATTGGCTGAGCTTTAAATGTTCCATGTGGAACGGCCCCTTGTCAGCTCACACCTCCAACCAGACCCCTTTTGCACAACATTGTTCTCAAAGATCAGCTGTGTGCCTTGCCACCTAAGTCAGCCAGTAGGCTATACAGTGGTACCTCAGGTTAAGTACTTAATTCGTTCCAGAGGTCCGTACTTAACCTGAAACTGTTCTTAACCCGAGACACCGCTTTAGGTAATGGGGCCTCCTGCTGCCACTGCACCGCCGGAGCATGATTTCTGTTCTCATCCTGAAGCAAAGTTCTTAACCTGAAGCACTATTTCTGGGTTATCGGAGTCTGTAACCTGAAGCGTATGTAACCTGAGGGACCACTGTACTAGCAAGAGCGTTGCCTTAAAACTTAATAGACCAGGGTTCAAATCCCCACTCGGCCTTTAAGCTCCCTGGCTGACCTTCGGCCCATCACAGCCTACCTCTCAGGGTTGTTGTGCGAGGATAAAACGGTGGAGTTATGTGTGCCACTTTGATCAACTTGGAGGCACGGTAAAAAGAAAAAGAAAACAACAAATAAGCAACAATTGTCTCCTCCTGCCTTCGCCCCGGACTTGACTTATCCAGGAAATGTGGAAAGAATCGCCATCCCCGTCTTGGCCGGGCTCTCCCTTCCGTGCGCACCTGCGCCAGGTGCGGCTGGGAAGGGAAGCAGGCGGCGCCATCTCCAGGGAGACGCGCAAACAGCAAAGGCCGGCGAGGCTGGGACTGAGCAGGAGGGAGAAGGAGGAGTCTCTGGGGAAAGGAAGCCAGGTGGAGGTACTGCCGAGGGAGGGCTCTCCGGGGCCGGATAGGACGAGAAGAGGAAGCAGCCGCGCTGGGAAAGCGCCGCGCTTCCTGGAGCTGCGCCTCCGCCCGTGCGCTCCTGTTGCGCGCCGGACGCAGGTGAGTAAAGGGGCGCGCGGCCGGGAGGAGGAGGAGGAGGAGGAAGAGACCTTCCTGGCCCGGGGGGCAGGTGAGGCGAGAGCGGCCCTAGAGAGAGAGATCTCGGCTGGACTGAGCAAAAAAAAGAAGCAGGCAGGTCGCCAAACGAGGCTGCCCCTCTTTAGCCCAAACTTGGAAACGCGCCGCGCTCCTTGGAGACGTTTGGGAAGTTCTAATGGAAACGGGAAGTTTTCTTTTGATTGTTGACGTTTCTGGGGGCGTTGGTTTACTTTTGGGGATTCAGTTACAGCCCACCTGTTTCTCCAAGCGGCGTCCGTGGTTCTCTCCTCATGTAATGCTCACAACCTTGGGAGGTAGGCCGAGTGTCTGTGGCAGGTCCGAGGGTCACCCACTCAGCTCACGGCCAAGTGTGTGCATTTGAACCCTGGGCTTCCAGGCCCCCGTAGTCGGGGACACTAATCAGTAAAACCACCGTGGTTCTCATGTTATTCCTCTCCCTCTCCCTGACTACCAGCAGTGTATAAGACCAGTTTCCCCATCTGCATGGATTTTTATGCCACATGATTCCCCTTAAGTCTCCCCGGCCCTGCTTTCAACTCAAACTGGCTTTCCGATCTAATTTCTCATAGCCTATAGATCTCAGTGGAGGCTGGCCCATTCAGAAGAAGGGGGCATTGCCCCATCAGCCTCAACTCCGTCACCTCTGTCTCCCTGCTTACAACCAGTTCAGGGAGTTGCACAAGCTGTCAACCTCCTCCTCCTCCATCTCAACATTGCCCTTACAGAGGAGGAGGATGGGGATAAAATTTGAATTACTTGGTTCTCTAGCGCCACCTATTGCTGGGTCGCCTTGCCTCCCCCCACCCCAGGCCTATGGGGCGCCGACTGTCACTGGTCCCATCTTTTCCACAAGCAACTAGCTTTATAAGGATTCAGCCATAGAAAGTTTGTTTGTGTTGACATGTGCGCTTTCAATCCTATAAACGCTTGATGTTTTTAGAGTTCTTGGAGAACTTTGGGAGTGTGGCTTTTGTTTTTAGAACAGAAATAGTATACCAACAGCACTACTTTTATTTTATTTTTTAAGAGCAACGTGCAACAGAACTCGAGTATCGCAAGGTGAAATAATTCCTTTATAATATAAAGTTGCTGTAGCATTTGTTCTGGATGTTAAATACATTGTTTACCTTTGTTATTAAGTTGGTTGGGTTTGCCTGCAAGGAAAAAGCGGGGCATATATTTGTTTTTTAAAATACAGCAGTGCAAAACTCTTCTTTTGAGAGCTAAGTTGGACACCATAAGAGTATAAAGAACATATGAAGAGCCTGCTGGATCCGGCCAATGGCCCACCTGGTCCAGTATCCTGTTCTCACAGTGGCTAACCAGATGCCCCTGTGGGAAACGCTCAAGCAGGACTCGAACCCAAGACCCCTCTTCCCTTCTGTGGCTTCCAGCAACTGGTATTCAGAAGCTTTGCTGCCTCTGACTGTGGAGACAGGGCAGAGCCATCCTGACTAGCAACCACTGAGAGCCTTATCTGTCTGCTCCTCTTTTAAAGCCATCCAACTTGGCAGCCATCACTGTCTCCTGAGGAAGTGAATTCCATAGTTTATGCAGTACATGAGGAAGTAAACCAACTGAGTTTAAAAACCAAAGTCTGACACTTGAAGCCCAATCCTACTCAGAAGTAAATCCTCCCCCCCCCCGGCAGCTCTCTGAGGCTTAAAGGTAAAGGTAAAGGGACCCCTGACCGTTAGGTCCAGTCGCAGATGACTCTGGGGTTGTGGCGCTCATCTCACTTAATTGGCCGAGGGAGCCAGCGTACAGCTTCCGGGTCATGTGGCCAGCATGACTAAGCCGCTTCTGGCGAACCAGAGCAGCGCACGGAAACGCCATTTACCTTCCCACTGGAGCGGTACCTATTTATCTACTTGCACTTTGACGTGCTTTCGAACTGCTAAGTTGGCAGGAGCAGGGACCGAGCAATGGGAACTCACCCCGTCATGGGGATTTGAACCGCCGACCTTCTGATCGGCAAGCCCTAGGCTCTGTGGTTTAACCCACAGCGCCACCTGCGTCCCAATAGGCCTACTTGTAGGTAAATGTAGTCCTAAATTATGAAGTCCGCCCTCAGTCATGTTAAATTGAATTCCAGCATTCTCTATGAAGAAATATTTTAGGTTCTGCAGGCACTTTCCATTCGGGAGGAAGCAATGGCCGTCTTGTATAAAGCTCTGCGAACACAAGTGTTTAAGCGCGGAAAGAGGTAATTAATTTATGTTAAATGATATTTAGGTCCCAGTCCTGATATCTTTCACTGAAGAAAGAAGGGCAGCTCATTAAACACCCTTTAATATGCTAGCCATCTGCTTGTAGTTGATTAATTCACAGATTGAACATGAAGAATATGTTATCTTGATGCAGGTGCCACTTTGAGGCTCTCTAATAAAATTAAGGGTTTTTGGAATAAAATTAAGCAGGTGAATTAATTTATCCCCTCGAGAAGTGTTTCAGCATTGTCTGAATTGAGTGGCGTATATAAGATGTTTTGAAAAATCCGTGTAAGGGCTTTGGGGGGCTTAATTCAAAGAAAATTGTGTATGCCTTAGGCTGTGTATTCAAGATGTACTTAACTGAAAAGCCAGACCCATGGGAACCAGCGGCATTTGCTTCTGAGTAAACACATTTTGAGGCTTGATTCCTGTCTCCTTGGTTTCAGTGGCGCTTGGTTCTAAAGATATGTTTGTGTACCACAATCCTTATTGGGTTTACCCAATAGAAAGGCACACTGATTTCAGCTGCATTGGTTTGAAGATGGCACCATGATGTTCCAAAATGTGGCTTTAAATGAGACTTGGAGGAGAGTGCACTTAAACTTTCTGAAGCCTAAGTTATACTCTTGGAGTTGGCATAGCCCAGCGGGGCTGTGCTCTGTGTCTTTCATCCTGAGCCTTTAATCACCCCACCCAATCCCCAAAAAAAGAATGTTTTAAAAAACTTTTCTTACAGGGATCCCTGGCATGCTGTGAAGTGCACTGCTAATCAGATCCCAGCTACCTTCTGCTCTGAATTCGCTCGGAAAAAAACCCTACATTTGCCTCTGTTTGTATAAATTGACCGGTGCAAATCTGCAATAAGGGGCTGTGCCCCAGGTTTTTAAGAGCCCGTAAACATTGATCGCCGAAGAATTGATGCTTTTGAATTCTGGTGCTGGAGGAGACTCTTGAGAGTCCCATGGACTGCAAGAAGATCAAACCTCTCCATTCTGAAGGAAATCAGCCCTGAGTGCTCACTGGAAGGACAGATCCTGAAGCTGAGACTCCAATACTTTGGCCACCTCATGAGAAGAGAAGACTCCCTGGAAAAGACCCTGATGTTGGGAAAGATGGAGGGCACAAGGAGAAGGGGATGACAGAGGATGAGATGGTTGGACAGTGTTCTTGAAGCTACTAGCATGAGTTTGACCAAACTGCGGGAGGCAGCGGAAGACAGGAGTGCCTGGCATGCTCTGGTCCAGGGGGTCACGAAGAGTCGGACATGACTAAACGACTAAACAACAACAAACATTGGCTTGCCTTCAAGTCCAGGGATGAGGGCTGAGCGATTTCCTTAGCGTCAGCTGAAGGTACAAAGCTGCCTTCTGTCATGACAGACCATTGCTCTGTTGGGCTCAGTATACTCTGCTCTGGCTGGCAGCAGCTTTCCTGGATTTCGGGCATACAGAAATGTCTTCCTTGCTGCCTCTGACCTGAACTTTTCAGCTGGCAGTTCCAGGGACCAAGAGCAGATCCACAGCATGTATTTAAAACATCTTCAGCACACATCAAAGAACGTAAGAATGGGCTGCTGGATCAGCCAATGGCCCATCCAGCCTAGTGTCCGCTTCTCAACAGTGGCCAGCCTGTGGGTAATCTGCAAGCAGGATTTGCGCACAAGAGCCCTCTCCTCTCCTGAATATTCCAGCAACTGGACTTCAGAACTGGACTTCAGAAGCATTGCTGCCTTTAAAGCTCAGGGCTTCCCCCAAGGAATGCTGGGTACTGTCGTTTGTTAAGAGAGCTGAGAATTCTAACTCTGAGCATAGCTGCCAAGTGTCCCTTATTTGAAGGGACAGTCCCTTATTCCAACGCCATGTCCTGCTGCTGTCCCTTATTGATGGATGTCCCTTAAATGTCCCTTAAATAAAGTCCCTTAAATTTCAAAGGAAGCAGCTCCTCTCCCTCCCTCCCTGCCGGCCAGGGAGGAGGGAGGCTCCAACTGTGTTGCTTGGCTGTGTTGCTCCCCCAATAAGAAGTCTAAGAACGACTGGGGGGTGGAGCTTGCGTGCCTTGTGTGTGGCTAGCTAACGCAAGCTGAGGGGTTTTTTGAATGCTGGATGCCATTTTGTTGCACGTTCTGCTGCAAACTTTGCAGTGCAAAGCCAGGCTGGGGAGCCATCTTGAGGCTTCATAGGCCTTGTGGTGCATGTGATTCAGATTCTATTCAGTTGAACCTCTGGTTACAAAGTTGGTTGGACAGTGTTCTCGAAGCTACCAGCATGAGTTTGACCAGACTGCAGGAGGACAGGAAGACTGGAGTGCCTGGAACAGGTGAGGCTGCAGGTCCCTTATTTTGGCTGCTGGTCCCTTATTTTCAAGGCCGCTGGTCCCTTATTTTCAAATCTGTAAGTTGACAGCTATGACTCTGAGAAGGGGAAGCCACAGCTCCCAACTTCCCCATTCCTTGGGGAAGTCATGTGTTTTGTATGTGCATTGAATATATGGAGTGGATTTCTTCAAAACCAGAACCATTACTATCATATATTAATAATAATACAGTCATACCTCATGTTACGTCTGCTTCATGTTACGTTCTTTCAAGTTACGTTCTTTCAAGTTACGTCCTGCGGTGACGCAGACGCACAAAATGACGTCACGCGCATGCGCAGAAGCATTGAATTGCAACCCGCGCGTGCACCATCCACTGCGGGTTGCGCTCTTTTCATGTTGCGAACGGGCCTCCAGAATGGATCCCGTTCGCAACCAGAGGTACCACTGTAATATAATAATAATAATAATAATAATAATAATAATAATAATAATAATAATTTATTTATACCCCGCCCATTTATACCCCAACACTCTGGGCGGCTTCCAACAAAAGATTAAAAATACATTAACACATCAGTCATTAAAAACTTCCCTAAACAGGGCTGCCTTCAAATGTCGTCTAAACGTCCGATGGTTTTTTATTTCTTTGAAATCTGATGGGAGGACGTTCCACAGAGCAGGCGCCACCACCGAGAAGGCCCTCTGCCTGATTCCCTGTAACTTCACTTCTCGCAGTGAGGGAACCACCAAAAGGCCCTCGGCGCTGGACCTCAGTGTCCAGGCAGAACGATGGTGGTGGAGACGCTCCTTCAGGTATACTGGACTGAGGCCATTTAGGGCTTTCAAGGTCAGCACCAACACTTTGAATTGTGCTCGGAAATGTACTGGCAGCCAATGTAGGTCTTTCAGGACCGGTATTATGTGATCTCGGCAGCCGTTCCCAGTCGTTGTTGTTGTTGGGCTCTTCAACCTGGGAAGGTAGCCATCTAGGAGAAGGAAAACTCTGATCTTAAACCTATGCTGCCTTGCAGGACATATTCAGGAGAAGAAAAGACTAGGGAGTAAACCCTACCCAAATCTGGAGCAGTTTCCCTAAAATGGTTGGATGGCCCCTTGTACAGTGGTACCTCGGGTTACAGATGCTTCAGGTTACAGATTCCGCTAACCCATAAATAGTGCCTCTGGTTAAGAACTTTACCTCAGGATGAGAACAGAAATAGTGCAGTGGCGGTGCGGCGGCAGCAGGAGGCCCCATTAGCTAAAGTGGTACCTCAGGTTAAGAACAGTTTCAGTTTAAGAACAGACCTCCAGAACGAATTAAGTTCTTAACCTGAGGTAGCACTGTAGGCCTCCTTCTGGCAACTCCTGCAGCCCAGCTGGTGCCAAACGTCTTGCTCTGCTTTCCTTTGGACCTCATCAGCGAGGCCAAGAGTGGTGGTCTTGTCGTCTGGGCAGCTCTGGATCTCCAGACACACAACCAAGGCTTGTGCCCCAGGGAGCTCACTTTAGTGCTGCAAACGCAGCAGTTTGACTTCACCCCCAGAGGTGCACTCCATTGTCTTTCAAGACAGATGCCCACAACATTACTATTACTGCTTAATAACCCGCCCTTCAACCTAAGGCCCCAGGGCGGTGTGCAATTAAAACAAAACATGAATATTGAAACACAATAGTACACAATGCTGAGAAACAGATTAAACAACTTAAAATTGCAAAAAAAATGCAGGTCTTTTTTTAAAAAATACACCTCAAGTGTCAAAATCCTATGGCATGCAAACCCATATTGCAACCGCTCTGCTGGTTATCTAGGCCAGGGTGGATAACTTCTGACCCTCCAGGCGCTACAGAACTATAAGTCTCATCAGCCCCAGCCTGCATAGCCAGGGCTGATGGGAGTTGTAGTTCAGCTGCACCCAGTGGGCTGCAGGTTCACCAGCACTGATCTAGGCCCCCATCTGGCAAGTGGGAGCAGTTTTTCCCCTGCTGAAAGTGTTGGCTGGGTGATTTTGAAAGCCTTTGATGAGATGATTCTGTGCCTCGCAAGCCATCTTGTTCCTGGCAAGCAACTATTTAAAAATAATAACTGGGAGCCTTGTTCTGCATTAATCAGAGGTTGAAGGGCCTGTGCATCTGGCCTTGCCCGCTGTTCCTCTCATGACTGCATAAGCATTTTAACTCAAACACTCTTGGTGCCCTTCCGCTGGTCAGTGCTGGCTGTGGAAGCTCTTGCTGCATGTACTGGGAGAAGGTGCGAGATCCCTTTGCGTTTATGGACTCAGATGAAAGCACTCAGAAGCCCTGGCGGTGGGAGGGCAGGAACCCTAGAGAACCAGCTGGAAGATTGGCAAGAACCCCCCTGGACCTGCCCTGCTCATAGTCTGCTCCTGTCTGACATAGCTCAGAAAGGTTGAGATTCAGTTGACATTCCTGCATTGCAGGGAGTGATAGCTCAGTGATGGCGCATCATTTCTCACTCGCTGGATCATCACCTTGTCGCTGTGAGTTGGGCTCTCCAAAAATTTTACACATCACTTGGGAAGACAGGTGAACTAGTGCCAGTGTACTGGAAGAAGCAAAGATCACCAGTGTTGAAGCACTGATTCTTCAACATCAACTTCGTTGGACTGGTCATGTTGTGCGGATGCCTGATGATCGTCTTCCAAAGCAACTACTCTATTCTGAACTTAAAAATGGAAAGCATAATGTTGGTGGTCAACAAAAGAGGTTTAAAGACTCTCTCAAGGCAAATCTTTTAAAAGGTAGTATAAACACAGACAACTGGGAAACACTGGCTTGCGAGCTCTCCAGTTGGAGAACAACCTTTACAAATGATGTCATGGACTCTGAAGACACTCAAACTCAGGACACAAGGGAGAAGTGTGATAAGAGGAAGGCATGCTTGGCAAACCCTCACCATGATCAGCTCCCGCCCGGGAACCTATGTCCCCACTGTGGACGGACGTGTGGATCCAGAATTGGCCTCCACAGTCACTTACGGACTCACTGTTAAGACCGTGTTTATGGAACACAATCTTACTTGACTAGGAGTGATTGCTGAAGAAGGAGAAGAAGGAGGAGGAGGAGGAGGAGAAGAAGAAGAAGAAGAAGAAGAAGAAGAAGAAGAAGAAGACGAAGAAGAAGAAGAAGAAGAAGAAGAAGAAGAAGACGAAGAAGAAGAAGAAAAAGAAGAGCACATCATTTCCATGGGTCCAAAGGTGTAGTTCGTTGTGTCACTGATGGTGTGTCCCATGGAGCACAACAGGCGCAACAGCAGAAAATGCTTTTTGGTGGGTCACTGTCATGCAATGGTCTTTAACACTGTGCTGCCACCAACAAGACTTCTCTGGTCATTCCTGCAATCTACCAGGTCTATAGAAGGACAGGCAGGTGGCTTGCCAGTTAATCAGGTGCAGAGTTCTTCAGGCCTTTACCAGCGCTTGAAATTTGCCAGGCCCATTTTGTAGCTGGCTATCGGGCGGCTGCGATTAAGTGAAGTTGCCCCGGGGGAACCTGATGTCTCCACCTGGAGGTGCATGCCTGGAGATTCTTAGATCTTGACTATTTCCACACACTAGCAGCGCATCCTGTAGAATTCTACCCATCATATTTTATCTGCACAATCGGAATGAATTTCAGGAACCAGAAAGCCAGGTTGAAAAATACACCTTTCAAGCACTCTGGCTGCAAAGTGGCAAGTGGGCATTCCATTTTGGTGACTGTAACCCTGGTTTTAGGAACCATTTGACACTTCGCTTACATATCTGAGTTTCTAACGCCGGCCTTTACATACAGTCGTGCCTTGCATTCCGAACACCTTGCAATTTGAATGTTTTGGCTACGAACGCCGCAAACCCGGAAGTGAGTGTTCTGGTTTGTGAATGTTTTTTGGGACCCAAACGTCTGATGTGGCTTCTGATTGGCTGCTGGAGCTTCCTGCAGCCAATCAGAAGCCACGCCTTCGTTTCCAAACGTTTTGGAAGTCGAACGGACTTCTGGAGTGGATTCCGTTCAACTTCCGAGGTACCACAGTATCAGAAAGCCACCAAATGCAGGGCTCTATCTTTTCTTCTTCTTTTTAAATAGGACTATTTAAATAAAAAAATAATTCACGCTAGTATACCTGGGAAGTCTCCCATGTTGTGGTCTCATGTTGATAAGGCGGCTTGGCCAAGCAAAGTCAGAGGGAATGATTAACCAAGTTCCTGCTCAGGATTGGGATCTAAAATGTATATGAAGCTTAGCACACTCTTACTGGAAAGCAAACAGAGGTTTAGGGTGTGATTCCACAGCTTTGCTTATTTACTAGAGTTCCAGGGAGCAGTGGGTGAAAGGCTTGTTTCTGAACTACGATGTCGCTGGGTAAGATTCACGGGAATCCAGGCAAAACGCTCTCTTGTTTTTAACAGCATGTTTTCTCCGGCTCTGTGTGTTTGCAACGAAACAGGTTTTTCGGAAGGCAGGTTTTTCAACTGGTGGCTCCCCTGTGATGAAAGGTTGCGGCATTTGGGATTTTTTTAGTTTAGAGGGAAAAGCATGTAAATGGGTGGCATGATAGAAAAGCGTCTGAAATTATACGTGGTGGGTAGAACGTGGACGGGGTTTTCTCCCTTCCATAACACTAAAACTCACAGACATGCAATGAAGCTGAAGGTTGGCAGATTCCTGACAAGACAGAAGTACTGTTTTAGGGGGACAGGGGGTGGGCAGGTGTGGAGGACTCCCTGGTCCTGAATGGGGTAACTGTGCCCCTGAAGGACCGGGTATGCAGCCTGGGAGTCATTTTGGACTCACAGCTGTCCATGGAGGAGCAGGTCAGTTCTGTATCCAGGGCAGCTGTTTATCAGCTCCATCTGGTACGTAGGCTGAGACCCTATCTGCCTGCAGACTGTCTCGCCAGAGTGGTGCATGCTCTTGTTATCTCCTGTTTGGACTACTGCAATGCACTCTACGTGGGGCTACCTTTGAAGATGACTCGGAAACTACAACTAATCCAGAATGCGGCAGCTAGACTGGTGACTGGGGGCGGCTGCCGAGACCACATAACACCGGTCTTGAAAGACCTACATTGGCTCCCAGTACGTTTCCGAGCACAATTCAAAGTGTTGGTGTTGACCTTTAAAGCCCTAAACGGCTTTGGCCCAGTATACCTGAAGGAGCGTCTCCACCCCCATCATTCTGCCCGGACACTGAGGTCCAGCGCCAAGGGCCTTCTGGTGGTTCCCTCATTGCGAGAAGCAAAGCTACAGGGAACAAGGCAGAGGGCCTTCTCGGTAGTGGCACCCGCCCTGTGAAACGCCCTCCCATCAGATGTCAAAGCAATAAACAACTACCTGACATTCAGAAGACATCTTAAGGCAGGCCTGTTCAGGGAAGTTTTTAATGTGTGACATTTTAGTGTATTTTTTGTTGTGACGTGGAGTTTGTGATTTCAGGTCTCTTGACATAATATGCTGGAGACAGTACTCTAGTAACACTTCTTTATTATAGCAACAAGACTCGGGGCCTGATGGAGGGGAGAGCTACATTTATAGGGACAGGGAACCAGCTAGAAAGGATACAATTTTGGAGGGAACAATATCAGGCAATCACAGTCCTGCCTTTTGGAGGAAACCAATAAGACAGAGGATCCAAATACAGCAGCTTAAATGAACCAATAGTAGCTGTACCCTCTGGAACCAAAATGCAGTTACTTTACCCTAATGCAAATACAGACAATAATAATACAGATATAAAATCCTTTGACTCAATACACAACATTTTTGGTCTCTGTGGAAGCTGCCCAGAGTGGCTGGGGAAACCAGCCAGATGGGCAGGGTACAAATAATAAATTATTATTATTATTATTATTATTATTATTATTATTCAGGACAGATAAAAGGAAGGACTTTTTCACACAGGGCCTTGTTAAACTGTGGAACTCACTTGTGCAGGAGGCAGCTGCAGCTGCCAACCTAGATGGTTTAAAAAATTAGGAGGAGATGGAGATCAATGGCTGCTAGTCACAATGGCTATGTTATATATATCCACTGCAGTCTTGGGCCTGTTTACTCTGAAGTAAGCCCCATTGTGTTCAGTGGGTGCCTACTCCTAGGAAAGTGTGCCAAGGAATCAAGCCCAAGGCTTCCCATCCACCTTCTTGGCATGTTTCTGAGCATTTGTTACTTTGCCTCAGCTGAGAAATTTTGTTTTTCAGCTTCAGGGACTGTGATGGTACATATTTATACCATCACAGGTCAGCGTGTTCCCAAAAGTTTGCACTTGTTGATGTTCTGAAACCTGATGCGAGATGTTGCAAAATGTAAGTCTCGAGATGAAATGTGCTCAATAAAGGACATCTGGCTCACAGCTCCTCTTCCAAGCTGGTTTTGGCCTCTGCAAATGTTAGGAGGATGTGGCAGTCCAGTCTGAGATTCCTTGCAATTGAGCCTTCGGCTTCATTAAAAACTTAGAATCATAGAATCATAGAGTTGGAAGAGACCACAAGGGCCATCGAGTCCAACCCCCTGCCAAGCAGGAAACACCATCAGAGCACTCCTGACATATGGTTGTCAAGCCTCTGCTTAAAGACCTCCAAAGAAGGAGACTCCACCACACTCCTTGGCAGCAAATTCCACTGTCAAACAGCTCTTACTGTCAGGAAGTTCTTCCTAATGTTTAGGTGGAATCTTCTTTCTTGTAGTTTGGAGCCATTGCTCCGTGTCCGCTTCTCTGGAGCAGCAGAAAACAACCTTTCTCCCTCCTCCCTCCTTTTATAAATTTGAACATGGCTATCATATCACCCCTTAACCTCTTCTTCTCCAGGCTAAACATGCCCAGCTCCCTTAGCCGTTCCTCATAAGGCATCGTTTCCAGGCCTTTGACCATTTTGGTTGCCCTCCTCTGGACACGTTCCAGTTTGTCCGTGTCCTTCTTGAACTGTGGTGCCCAGAACTGGACACAGTACTCCAGGTGAGGTCTGACCAGAGCAGAATACATTGGCACTATTACTTCCCTTGATCTAGATGCTATACTCCTATTGATGCAGCCCAGAATTGCATTGGCTTTTTTAGCTGCCGTGTCACACTGTTGGCTCATGTCAAGTTTGTGGTCAACCAAGACTCCTAGATCCTTTTCACATGTACTGCTCTCAAGCCAGGTGTCACCCATCTTGTATTTGTGCCTCTCATTTTTTTTGCCCAAGTGCAATACTTTACATTTCTCCCTGTTAAAATTCATCTTGTTTTGGCCCAGTTCTCTAATCCATCAAGGAGAACCTCCGCAGCAAAGGACTTACGAATGTCGCTGATCAAATGCTTAGAGGGCTGGATCTGAATGACATAAAGACCGGTGGGGGGGGGGGGTGGAGGTGGGAATTGCTATGGTTCAGTGGTAGAGAACAGGGTGGATAAAAATCAATGATTTAAATAATAATAAAAATCGGATTTTTAAATTTAAATCCGATTTTATTTATTTAAATCTGATTTTTTAAAATTTAAATCGGATTTTAAAAATAAAATGCTTTGGGTGGGAGGAAAAATCTTTCTAAAGATAGTTTTCTATTTAAGTTACATTATAGTCCAAAGGCTATTCATCAGGAAATAAGGATTTGTTTTAAGTTTTCATGTGTGCTAAAACTCAGTCTCAGTTAAAAAAAAAAAAAAGTTTAACCACATCAGTTAAACATGGATACATATGCTATAATGTTATTGTTTTAGTTAAATAAATTGTTTAAATTATTATTAAGGAAATGATTATTTTTCTCCTTTCAATAAAGTACAGCAGAAAAGTTGTCCTAATATAAACAGTTAACTTATTAAACCTCACCATATTCCCACAATTATCTGCATATGTATTTCTAAAAGTAAAACCAAATCGGTAATTATTTTTGGTATAACTGTAAAAACTACTCTGAAAATTTATTATTCCAAAAAGGAAACCTTCATCTGATTGTCAATATTAAGATTATACCACCAAGAATGAGTCTTTCTGTTAAAAAAATGATTTAAATCAAGTCTTACTGACTAGTGATTTAAATCGATTTGATTTAAATCAAATCCACCTTGGTAGAGAATCTGTCTTGTACACAGAAGGACTCCAGCTCAGTCCAGGTAGGACTGGGAGAGACAGACCTGAAACCTTTCAGAGCTGCTGCCAGTTGGTGTAGACCAGGTGTGTCCAACTCCCTAGAGCAGGGGTCGGCATGGTTTACCTCACCTGGGCCAGTTCACTCCCACGGAGATCGCTCCACGGGCCGGATCGTATCTGCGCAGACGCGATTTCCAGTGCCACGGAAGTGAGTCCCCGCTCTGCGCTGCGCCAGTTTAATGCAGCGCGTGGGGACTCACCGAGCCGGCAGCTCAGTTTGGGGGCAGCTTGTGGGCCATTTAAACAACCCCTGTGGGCTGCTTGTGGCCCATGGGCCACAGGTTGCCGAACCCTGCCCTAGAGACTGTCAGGAGCTCGTCCTACACTCAAGTAGGACCCTGGCAGAAACACATGCCCGACTGGCATGTTCTCTCCCTCCTGATCGATCGTTCAGGAGCTTCAAAAGCTTTCTTCTACCCGAACACCACAGCGACCAATGCCAACAGACATTGGCACACTTAGGGATCCACAGAGTGTTTGCAGTTTGTGTAACAGACCTCAGCAACTCAGCATTTTGGCTAATCTACTTTATTTACATATAAACACACACGGAGCACTGCAACATGGCTTCCTCTCTCTCTAGCATCAGACAGCAAAGAGTAAAAGAACAAAGGACAATAGTCCCACTTCACGGAACACAGTCACACAAACATATTGTCTCCGTCACTTCCCACTCCATGGAGTCAAAACATATACCGTTATGTGAAAGACAACAATCCCATGACTGCAATCACGGAGCAGGAATATTAACAGAGACTACTCCCAGTATAAACCAACTGGCAATGATCTACCCAGAAAAAAATTGTTGAGCTATTATTGGGGGGGGGGGGGCAAAGCTGATGAGCTATTTGGGGAGGGGAGGTCAGCATGGTTGAGCTTTTTAGGGAAACACCGGCTAAGACCGCAAAAAAAAAAAAGAGCAGGCAAATAGAAAGCGCACACAGCGATTGCAGCTAAACACGGACAAAACAAGGGAGGCACCAGGGGGGGGGGGGGGAGAGACCTCTTGCCAGTGATCGTAAGGGACCCAGCGGTCATAAAGGAGCACGCAATCAACTGCAGGAGACCGACCTGTCGATCGTGATCGACCGGTTGGGCATCCCTGGTTGTAGACGATGCTGAGCTGGATGGACAAATGGTCTGGCAGCTTCCTTCCAGTGGCATGGATGCAGAGGAAGGACCATGCAAGTCCAGTGTCTCTGGGTTGCGGTTCAGACTGGTGGAGAACAGGATAAGCAGAAGGCTTTTTTCCTCTTCCGGAGAACTGGTCTAACCAGCATCCCATATTGACACCAAGCAGGCTCCTTCACCGTACTCTTTTCAGTGCCTGCTAAAACATTTCTGTTTCGACCAGCCTGCCCAGATGTTTAGAAAGCTGGTGTGAGTTTTTTATCTCTCTTTAGTCTATTGCTATTCTAACTTTTGTGGAAGTCTTACATGGTTGTTAACTTTCCTCGTTGAAAAGCTTAAGAACAGACCTCCGGAACGAATTTGTCTCATCTTTTTTTGTAAACCGCTGAGGTTTTTTTGACAACCAAGCAGTGTATAAATCTTATGACGTAAAGGTATTCCTACTGTTCCTACAATCCAGCCTCCTGGATATATTTTGGACCACAACTCCCATCTTCCCATGACCAATGCTGGCAGTGGCTGATGGGAGTTGTAGTCCAAAACTTCCAGAAGGGCACCACACTGCATTCCCAGGACTTACTGTAAGTTAGATAGATGATGAATAGAGCTCTGTCTGTTATATGGTAATGCAGATTGCTGCTGTTATGTACTGAAGTTCTCCCTCTGGGCCAGCAGGGGGATACTGTAGATAGTTATGCAAATGAAGGATCGAAAGTGACGTTCAGTGATTGGATAGTTTTAGAAAGTTGCTACAGTTACGATGTTCTGGATCTCTATATAAGCAGGCTGACTGAGCTCTTCAGTTCAGTTCTGTTCTGGCCTCTGAATAAACAAGAGCTGTTTGAAGAATGGCTGTGTCGTCTGATATGTTTGCCCACAACTTAACAGCTGCTCCTATTATATGGGCGCAGAATGTATTTCTCACTGGGAGTACCAGCAAATAGTGTGCATTGAATCGGTACTGCAGCTTTTTAATTGCTAGACTCTAAATGGGAAATAGGGGGACGCAGGTGGCGCTGTGGGTTAAAGCCTCAGCGCCTAGGACTTGCTGATCGAAAGGTCGGCGGTTCGAATCCCTGCGGCGGGGTGCGCTCCCGCTGCTCGGTCCCAGCGCCTGCCAACCTAGCAGTTCGAAAGCACCTCCGGGTGCAAGTAGATAAATAGGGACCACTTACCAGCGGGAAGGTAAACGGCGTTTCTGTGTGCGGCTCTGGCTCGCCAGAGCAGCGATGTCACGCTGGCCACGTGACCCGGAAGTGTCTCCGGACAGCGCTGGCCCCTGGCCTCTTGAGTGAGATGGGCGCACAACCCCAAAGTCTGTCAAGACTGGCCCGTACGGGCAGGGGTACCTTTACCTTTACCTTTAAATGGGAAATACACCAATCTTCAGATCACTCAGTCAAGATTCAGTGGGCTTACCTGTCATGGACTGATTGGAGGCAGAGGAATGGTGGAAGGAACCGGCTGGGGAACCCCCAAGAAAAGATGGCTAATAATAATAATAATAATAATAATAATAATAATAATAATTTATTACTTATACCCCATTCATCTGGCCGGGCCTCCCCAGCCACTCTGGGCTGCTCCCAACAGAATATTAAAAACACGATAAAACATCAGACATTTTGGTATTTATCACCCAAGTTATACAAAAATCTCCAAATGGGTCCGAACGCCAATGTCTAAAACTCCTGGTAGAGGTCAAGGACCCAGAGATCACGCTAAGCGTGGCCAAATTCTGTGCGACTGCTATAAAACTTAGGGAACAAGCTGTATTACCAGAATGATTAAGGTTTTAAATGACAATTTTAGGTTATATTTTAGTGATTAAGAATTAACATACATATTTTTAACTGCTGCTACATCTGTATTGTCCCTGTTATACCCAGTTTCAATTCAATGTATCCCGGTCGTGTTTTATGATATTCCTGATATTGTAAGTGAGCCAGAACTGGTCTGTGACTGTAATAATAACTTCATTCATCAAACATTAAAAACTTCCCTAAACAGAGCTGCCTTCAGGTGTCTTCTAAAAGTCAGATACAGTGGTACCTCGGGTTACATACGCTTCAGGTTACATACGCTTCAGTTTACAGACTCTGCTAACCTAGAAATAGTACCTCGGGTTAAGAACTTTACTTCAGGATGAGAACAGAAATTGTGCTCCGGCGGCGTAGCAACAGCAGCAGGAGGCCCCATTAGCTAAAGTGGTGCTTCAGGTTAAGAATAGTTTCAGGTTAAGAACAGACCCCCGGAACGAATTAAGTACTTAACCTGAGGTACCACTGTAGTGGTTTATTTCCTTGACATCTGATGGGAGGGCGTTCCACAGGGTGGGTGCCACCACCAAGCAGGCCCTCTGCCTGGTTCCCTGTAACTTCGCTTCTTGCAGGGAGGCAACTGCCAGAAGGCCCTCAGCGCTGGACCTCAGAGTCTGGTCTGAACAATGGGGGTGGAGACACTCCTTCAGTACTGCCTGCTCTGACTGGCAGTGACTCTCAAGGGTTCCAGGGAGGAACTCCTCCCAGCCATGCCTGAAGATGCCCAGGGTGGAAACCTGGGGGCCCTGGCACGCAAGCCGGTCCTTGAACACTGGATTTGTGGCCCTTCCCTTTCCAAGATGGGTTCGCAGAGCGGATAAGGAAGAAGTTCGGCGTTTCCGAGCACAATTCAAAGTGTTGGTGCTGACCTTTAAAGCCCTAAACGGCCTCGGCCCAGTATACCTGAAGGAGCCTCTCCACACCCATCATTCTACCTGGACACTGAGGTCCAGCGTCGAGGGCCTTCTGGCGTTTCCCTCCCTGCGAGAAGTGAGGTTACAGGGAACCAGGCAGGGGGCCTTCTCAGTGGTGGCGCCTGCCCTGTGGAAAATCCTCCCACCAGATGTCAAAGAGAACAACAACTACCAGACTTTTAGAAGACATCTGAAGGCAGCCCTGTTTAGGGAAGCTTTTAATGTTTAATAGGTTATTGTATTTTAATATCTGTTGAAAGCAGCCCAGAGTGGCTGGGTATAAACAATAAATTATTATTATTATTATTATTATTATTATTATTATTATTATTAGAAACAATGCAGGCAGGTGCTGTGCCCCTTGCTTCCTTTCCCATGACATCAGCCTAGTGACTATCTTTGCAGTCCAGTTAATGTTTACTTGCTGGACTCTGCCTGGCAGTACCTGCTTGGCCCCAGGAGCCGTTTCCTCTTCCAGCTAGGATTCTCAGGAGGGAACTGGTGACTAGCTGATCCTTTGCTCATGCCTGCCTCTTCTGCCTCTCTCCTCCTTTGGATGCAGGTGTCCCTCGTGCTGCGCTCTGAGCCGCTGCCCTGTGGGACCACCCAGCCCCCCCCCCCGGCAGTTGGGGCTGCTCGTCAGCATCCCGAATTCCTCTGCCCAGCGTTCTCCCCGCCTCCCCGTTCTTCGGAGAGCACGAAGAGGAGTATTTTTAGACGCTGGTGTGTTCCTCGGCTGAAGATAACTGAAGCTCTTCTCCTGCAAAGGCGTAAAACTGTGGGGTGAGTTGCACGTGGGTTGCAGGGGGGAGAAGGAGGGAGGCTCACCTGAGAAGGTAACCGAAGCGTGCTTCTGATGGGGGTGGAAGAGGTTGCTGGAAATACCAGGACGATTTTTTTTCTATTGCTCTACGGTGTGCCTAGGTGGGAGCAGGGAAATATTAAGGCATGCTTCTGATCTCCAGAGGAACTTGAATGGGAGTCTTACCCTGTTACGGGTGCGAGGTTTGATCAATTTAATTGGTGAATTAATGACTGAAAGCTCATCTTGATTGGTGTGGGCAGCGTTTAATGGATGAAGTGGGAAGCTTAGGGCATGATTGTTCCCAGAGTGTGTTAACTGTGTTACTTACATGTGTGTATGTGAGAGAGAGAGAAAGAAAGAGGGAGGGGGAAGAAAGAAAATAAGTGGTTTATGAAGTTGGAGCTTCTTTCTGAATCTAAGAAGCACCCATTTTGAGTGGTCGGTGTTTGTTTATTTCTTAAAATTTATATACTGCTTGGTTGCAATGAAACCTGACCTAAGCGGTTTACAGAAAGAACGAAACAATAGAATTTTGATAAATACAGATAAGAACAACTATTTAGAAAAAATAATTAGAATCACCGATAAACCCAAAACAGATTAAAACACACATCAATTTTCCATGTACAGTGGTACAGTGGTGCCCCGCAAGACGAATGCCTCGCAAGACGAAAAACTCGCTAGACGAAAGAGTTTTCCGTTTTTGAGGTGCTTCGCAAGACAAATTTCCCTATGGGCTTGCTTCGCAAGACGAAAACGTCTTGCGAGTTCTTGCAAGTTTCCCCCCCTTTTTTCCCCTTTTTCTAATAGCCGCTAAGCCGCTAAGCCGCTAATGGCCGTGCTTCGCAAGACGAAATAACCGCTAGACGAAGAGACTTGCGGAACGAATTATTTTCGTCTTGCGAGGCATCACTGTATCTCTGGTTGCGAAAGGGATCCATTCCGGAGGCCCGGTCGCAACATGAAAAGAGTGCAACCCGCAGCGGCGCGTCTGCACAAGCGTGGGTTGCGATTCACTGCTTCTGCGCATGTGCGTGACATCATTTTGCGCTTCTGTGCATGCGCGAGTGGTGAAATCCGGAAGTAACCCTTTCCGGTACTTCTGGGTCGCCGCAGGACGTAACCTGAAAGAACGTAACATGAAGCGGACGTAACATGAGGTATGACTGTATCTGGTTTTAGCAGGCATTGAAATGGCGTCTGGCTGATGTCAGTGGGCTGGGATTCCCAAAGTGTGGGTGCTGCCACGCTAAAAGATCAATTTCTTCCAGTAATAGAGCAAATTTTGCTTTAAAAGCAGCCTTAACTTAGGGTGCTCCCGGGCCACTGCAATTTTCATGTGGGTATCAATCACATACAGTGGTACCCCGCAAGACGAACGCCTCGCAAGACGGAAAATCCGCTAGACGAAAGGGTTTTCCGTTTTGGAGGCGCTTCGCTAAACGAATTTCTCTATGGGGTTGCTTCGCAAGACGAAAAAATCTTGCGAGTTCCCGCGGGTTTTTTTCGCTTCCCCCCCCCTTTACTAAGCCGCTAAGCCGCTTATCAGCTGTTCCGCTGATAAGCCGCTTAACAGCTGATCGCTAAAAGCCGCTAAACCGCTAATAGCGCTAATCCGCTAAGCTGTCAATGGGCTTGCTTGGCAAGACGAAAAAACCGCTAGACGAAGAGAATCGCGGAACGGATTCTTTTCGTCTTGCGAGGCACCACTGTACCAGGAAATTCATCTTGGGCAACAAAAGTTGATTTGAACCTCTTGTACAGCAATCCTGCTCCTTAGTTGCAATAAGGAAAGTGATGGCAAAATGCACTGGGATACCATTTATTCCGTGCTGTTTCATCTGACCTCCCCCATAATTAAATCACAACAAACACTCAGGAAAGAGCTGGCGTTGTCTGATCTTGCAAAACCATAGGGGTGAATCCTCAATGATCAGGTCATCTGGGAGGGATTGAATGGTTGCAGGCCCACCTACAATCTATGAATGAATTGGGTGGGCTCTTTAAATGATTGGCTGTCCAAATTGTTATTGGTCCTGCAGACTTGACTGGATCAGTTCGATTTATTTATTTTTTAATCAGCTTATCTGATTATCCCTCCAAACTCCCGCTCTTGGTTAATTACATTTATATAAGAGTCACAAAGGTGATGGACATCTGGCACCATCTTAAGAAGTGTGGATGAAGGAGGACTTCTAGGAGTTTCTTGTGTGTAACAACAAAGCTGAGATAGCTCCGTTGGTAGAGCATGAGACTCTTAATCTCAAGGGTCATGGGTTCGAGTCCTGCCTTGGGCAAAAGATTTGTGCAAGGCAGGGGGTTGGACTAGAGGAGATTCTGAGGAGATTTCACCCCTCCCATATCCAAGAATCTCCTGACGAGTCTGCTGATTCTCCAGAGAGGAGGAGCAGTGTTCTGCTTTCTACTTATTCAGCTCCAGCACCAAGTCAGTCAGTCAGTCAGTGTGTCGGAGAGAGAGAGACTGAGTGTTAGAGATCGTGTGTAGAGATAAGGTTGCTGCTAAGAGCAGCTGCAGACACTCAGTGCAGCATTCATTTATGCTTAGACCTATTTAGCTCTGTATATAGTTTTGTATTATAGTTGTAGTTAAAGAATAAAAGAAGATATTCTACAGAGCTGCTCTCCGAGTCGTGTATACAATGCCAGACTCTGCTATACTCTGCTGTGCGATGACTGTATTGTGGAAGTGAATCCGGTGCTCACAACTCTAAGCTGTGAGTCCACAGCACTTTGACCTGTTCCTGTGAGAAAGGTGGTCTCTGGAAGTGCTACCCAGCTCGCCTAGCCCAGTCGGGGTTGAAGTGCATGAATCCAGTTGGTGACACTGGCTCAAGGGCGATGCTGACAGATTCAGGGTCCTTTCCAACTCTACAGTTCTATGGGGGGAAACCTATTGGGGAAAGGGGAAAGGGGGACTTTTCCACCCCAACCTCCAGACCTTTCCATCTTTTGGGAAGACTCCTTTAAGCAGCTTGCCACGTTCTTGCTTCTCACAAGGAGGCAGAACCAAGAGGCATAAATAGAGAGCAGGACCAGAAAAAGCAGCACCACTCCTGATAAACAGGAACAGTTGGAGCATCTGAGAATGTCCACACCCTGCCCTGTTTCCATGCTGCTAAACAGGCTTCTGTGCCGGCCCAATGTTCTCGCACACATTTTGCTGCGAGATCTGCTCCGCAGCCTCTGCTGTGCTCAGTTTCTGCAGCAGGATCTGTTGGTAAACGATTCACTGGTATCGCTCGTTCCTTCTACAGCATGGATAAAAATCAATGATGTTGATAATAATAATAATTAATAATCTGATTTTTTAAAAAATCTGATTTTTTAAATTTAAATCTGATTTTTTTAAAATTTAAATGGATTTTTTATTTATTTAAATTGGATTTGTAAAAGAAAATGCTTTTGGAGGAAAAAATCTTTCTAAAGATCATTTTCTACTTAAGTTACATTATAGTCCATAGGCTATTCACCAGTTATACCAGCAGGAATGCCTTTCTGTTAAAAAAAATATGATTTACGGTAAATTAAGTCTTACTGACTAGTGATTTAAATTGTGATTTAAATCAATTTCATTTAAATCAAATCCACCCTGCTCTCCAGCACGTGCAGAAACTGCCTTCCTGACCGTTAGGTTCACTATTGGGAGCAAAGCAGCAATGAAATTGCATTGGGAGTGCGGAACTCCAAATCTCAGCAGTTCCTTTCAGCCTGGCCCAGGTTGGGGTGATGGAGAGATTTGGTCCAACAACATCTGGACGGCCACAGGTTCCCCATCCCATAGTTATTTGAAAACTGCTTTGTGGTTGATTTGCTTCTTATTCTTCAAAAGTAAATACAAGAGTTTTATTGTGGCTTGAATATACGTTTACTGGAGACTGGATCTGGCTTGCAGGCTGCCCTCTATTGCTTTGGGACAGCCTTCTCCGATCCTGGAGCCTTCCAGATGTTTTGGACTACAACTCCCATTAGCCCTAGCCAAGGGGGGCTCTTGGACACTTGTTTCGGTTATTGGAAACGTTGGTGTGTTTCTTCTTTAAAGGAGGAGTCCCAAAATAGAAGCCTTGATAAATGTAAGGAATGACATCTAAAGATGGAACCGTGTTGTCCACCGCCTAAAAATACACATGTATTATTAGTTTGATGCGGGGAATGAGACACCCTGAGAAATCCTGGCTCTGTTGCTTCTGCTGGCAAAAAAAATCATTGTCTTTTGGGCCTAGCAAACTATAACAGGAAGACCACCAAGAACGGGGAAAGGTGCAAAGCATTAATATAATAACAGTATCTTAAAAAGCAGAGACATCACCTTGCCAACAAAGGTCCGTATAGTTAAAGCCATGGTTTTCCCAGTAGCGATGTATGGAAGTGAGAGCTGGACCATCAAGAAGGCTGATCGCCGAAGAATTGATGCTTTTGAATTATGGTGCTGGAGGAGACTCTTGAGAGTCCCATGGACTGCAAGAAGATCAAACCTCTCCATTCTGAAGGAAATCAGCCCTGAGTGCTCACTGGAAGGACAGATCCTGAAGCTGAGGCTCCAATACTTTGGCCACCTCATGAGAAGAGAAGACTCCCTGGAAAAGACCCTGATGTTGGGAAAGATGGAGGGCACAAGGAAAAGGGGACGACAGAGGACGAGATGGTTGGACAGTGTTCTCGAAGCTACAAACATGAGTGACCAAACTGCGGGAGGCAGTGGAAGACAGGAGTGCCTGGCGTGCTCTGGTCCAGGGGGTCGCGAAGAGTCGGACACGACTAAACGACTAAACGACTAAATGACTAAACGACTAAACAACAACAACAACAACAACAACAACAACAACAACAACCCTACCCACCTGGCTGGGTTTCCCCAGCCACTCTGGACAAATTCCAGCTGAATATTAAAAACAATACAACATCAGACATTAAAAACTTCCCTAAACAGGGCCGCCTTCAGAGCCGCCATCAGCCAAGAAACCCTGCTTCTAAAAGAATTCTGCAACGGATTTTGGTTGTCGCCCTCAGGAGAATTTCTGCAATCCAGGGGGCTAGTGAAGAAAGCGAAGCGAGAGAAACAAGAGTTGAAAATCTTGCTTTATCTAAAACCAAAGAAGCGAGAGTCACTTCAAGCAGTGGTTAGAAGGAGATGCAATCATGCCTGCCGAACTGCTGAATAACTGAGTTTCCTGTTTAGAAATAGAGGGTTTGGGAATATATGGTGTTGTAACTTGCTGAGTCAGACCCAATGGTCCATCTATTTATTTATTTTATTAATTAAATTTGTATACCGCCCTTCACCCACAGATCTCGGGACAGTTCACAATATCACACATACAATATAAAAAGACAAAGACTGCAATACTGTTAAATCTGTGGCAGCTCTTGAATAGCTTCTGTTGTACACCAGATAGATTTAGGAAGACATAACATCTTGGTTAAGTAATTATCTCAAACAGAGACAAATACTGCACTACATAAATATACATTTAAAATTAGAGGGAATTGGCAGGAAGTCAATGGAACTAAGAAGAAGACTGTAATAAAGTGTAACAGATATTGACAATTATTTGATGTTTATTTGTTATGGGTGGTTTTGATTTTGCGTTAGTTTTTTTCAAAAAGTTCAATAAAGCAATTTAGACACAGAAACAATATCAAAAGACAAAGTACATAATAAAAACAAGAACAAGAACACACACAAGCCAGTTGTTGTTGTTGTTTAGTCGTTTAGTCGTGTCCGACTCTTCGTGACCCCATGGACCAGAGCACGCCAGGCACTTCTGTCTTCCACTGCCTCCCGCAGTTTGGTCAGACTCATGCTGGTAACCTCGAAAACACTATCCAACCATCTTGTCCTCTGTCATCCCCTTCTCCTTGTGCCCTCCATCTTTCCCAACATCAGGGTCTTTTCCAGGGAGTCTTCTCTTCTCATGAGGTGGCCAATGTATTGGATCCTCAGCTTCAGGATCTGTCCTTCCAGGGAGCACTCAGGGCTGATTTCCTTCAGAATGGAGAGGTTTGATCTTCTTGCAGTCCCTGGGACTCTCAAGAGTCTCCTCCAGCACCAGAATTCAAAAGCATCAATTCTTCAGCGATCAGCCTTCTTTATGGTCCAGCTCTCACTTCCATACATCACTATAACACAAGCCAATAACACCCCCCCAAAAAGAACACATTTAAAAGAGGTATAAGATGTTAATTAGCCAATAGCCTAGCACCTAAAGGTATATAATGAAGGAACCAGATGAACCTCCTCGGGGAGAGCAGTCTACCTGCGGGGAGCCACTGCAGAATAGGCCTGTTCTCGCATCGCCACCCTCTGGACCTCTGATGGAGGAGACACATGAAAAAGAGCCTCAGAGGATGATCACAGGGTCCAGGTAGGCTCCTATGGGGAGAGGCGATCCTTGAGATATTGCAGCCCTGAGCTGTTTAAGGCTTTATAGGACAAAACCAGCACTTTGAATTGGGCTGAGAAACTTACCGTATTTTTCCGTCTATACGATGCCCCCCCAATGTATAAGATGCCCCCTATTTTGGGGGACTCAAATTTAAGAAAATGGCCTCGACACTATCCGTGTATAAGACGCCCCCTAATTTTTGACACCCTTTATTAGGGGGAAAACCCTAGTCTTATACACGGGAAAATACAGTAATTGCCAGCCAGTGCAGTTGGGCCAGGATCAGGGTAATATGCAGAAAAGGGACGCGGGTGGCACTGTGGTCTAAACCACTGAGCCTCTTGGGCTTGCCGATCGAGAAGTTGGCGGTTTGAATCCCTGCGAAGGGGTGAGCTCCTGTTGCTTGGTCCCTGCTCCTGCCAACCTAGCAGTTCGAAAGCACGCCAGTGCAAGTAGATAAATAGGTACCACTCTGGTGGGAAGGTAAACAGCGTTTTCATGCGCTCTGGTTTCTGTCATGGTGTCCCATTGAGCCAGAAGCGGTTTAGTCATGCTGGTTACATGACCTGGAAAGCTGTCTGTGGACAAACACTGGCTCTCTTGGCTTGAAAGCGAGGTGAGCACTGCAACCCCATAGTCGCCTTTTACTGGACTTAACCATCCAGGGTCCTTTACCTTTTTTACCTTAATATGCTCAAACTGTCTTGCCCTGGTGAGCAAACTGGCCGCTGAATTCTGCACCAGCTGAAGTTTCCAAACCGTCTTCAGTGGCAGCCCTACGTATAACGCATTGCAGTAATCTAACCTAGAGCATAGACAACAGAGGTTAGGCTACATGTCCATAAAGGGGCACAAGAAGACCACCAGCCGAAGCTAATGGAAAGCCCTTTGCAGCAGAATCACAGTTGGAACAGAATGCTGGGGACGACTCGTTTATAATTATATTTATAATTATAAATTATAATTATATTTTGAGAATGATTCCTGTTCTTATGTCGCTGCGTTGTTTTGTACTTTCTGGATATCCCTGATCATATTATAAAGTAAAGGTAAAGGTAAAGGGACCCCTGACCATTAGGTCCAGTCGTGGCCGACTCTGGGGTTGCAGCGCTCATCTTGCTTTATTGGCCGAGGGAGCCGGCGTACAGCTTCCGGGTCATGTGGCCAGCATGACTAAGCCGCTTCTGGCAAACCAGAGCAGTGCACGGAAACACTATTCACCTTCCTGCCAGAGTGGTACCTATTTATCTACTTGCACTTTGACGTGATTTCGAACTGCTAGGTGGGCAGGAGCAGGGACCGAGCAATGGGAGCTCACACCGTCACGGGGATTCGAACCTGTGACCTTCTGATCGGCAAGCCCTAGGCTCTGTGGTTTAACCCACAGCGCCACCCGCGTCCCTATTATAAAGTAGTTGTGTTCTATATTATAAACCAAGCACTGCTAGCAGTTGTTTCTTTTTGTTTCCCAATGTATTTCTAATCAATTAAAAAATTAGTGTGGCGCAAGGAAATTTTTATTCTCAAAGTGTGGTATAGGAAAAAAGAGAAGCACTGTATTAAACCAAATTGGGGGTGGAAAACCTTTGGAAGTCCTTGTTTATGGAGGACAGGTTCCCTCAGCCCTGACCTTTGGCCCTGCTGGCTGGGGCTGATGGCAGCTAAGCATCCAGCAACATCTGGGGAAGCCCAGGTTCCCCATTTCTGATTGCGTGTTTGTGTTCTTAAACAAGCAAGCTGTGACTTCTAGGAAAATGACTTCTCCGTGTGGAATTGCAAAATAGAATCTGTGTGGTTTAGTGGTGGAGAGTGTTGGGCAGAGACCACAAAGAAGCAGGTTCTAATCTCTGCTCAATCAGCAAGTTCACTGGGTAACCTTTGTCTAATCTCTCTCTCTCTCTCTCTCTCTCTCTCTCTCTCTCTCTCTCTGTGTGTGTGTGTGTGTGATGAGAGAGAGAGAGAGAGAGAGAGAGAGAGAGCGCTTAGCTACTTTGCAAGGTTGCTGCTGGAAGTTTGGGTGCAACTCTGCTTGCTGAGAGGGGTTTGCATGACCGGACACTGAGGTCCAGCTCCGAGGGCCTTCTGGCGGATCCCTCACTGCGAGAAGTGAAGCTACAAGGAACCAGGCAGAGGGCCTTCTCGGTTGTGGCGCCCGCCCTCCCACCAGATGTCAAGGAGATAAAACAACTATCTGACTTTTAGAAGACATCTGAAGGCAGCCCTGTTTAGGGAAGCTTTTAATGTTTGGTGTTTTATTGTGCTTTTAATATTCTGTTGGGAGCGGCCCAGAGTGGCTGGGGAAACCCAGCCAGATGGGCGGCGTATAAATAAATAAATATTATTATTATTATTATTATTATTATTATTATTATTATTGCAGGGCTGTGTGAAACCTTCAGCTTCCCAGGCCATCCCAGTAAATCTGTGCTGACTTCTCTTTTTTTTTTGATGTTTAGTGTGATAAATCTTAGGTTGCATTTAGCTGTACAACTTCTGCTGCTCATCACTTACTTCAGCCTTTCTCAACCTGTGGGTCCCCAGATGTTGTTGAACTACAACTCCCATCACCCCCAGCTAGCAAGGCCCAGAGCTCAGGGATGATGGGTGTTGCAGTCCAACAACATCTGGGGACCCACAGGTTGAGAACCACTGACTTGCTTTCGCTGGACCTTGAGGCAAGAGGTCATATTGGAACGATCTTCTGAGAACTAAAGAGCAAGCATGACATCTTTGTTTCTCCAACTAGATGGTTAGCTAACATTTCAGACCCCAGCGAGAGTATTGTGTCCATTTCTGGGCACCACAGTTTGAGGATATTGATGAGCTGGAAGGGTGTGCAGAGGAGGGCAACCAGGATGATAAAGGGTCTGGAAACCCAGGCCTTATGCGGAACAATTGAGGGAGCTGGGTATGTTTAGCTTGGAGAAGAAAAGAGAGGTGTCATGATAGACACCTTCAAATATCTAAAGGGCTTCCACATGGAAGATGGAGCAAGCTGCTTCTCTGCTGCTCCAGAAGATAGGACCCAAACCAACGGATTCAAATTAGAAGAAAGGAGATTCCAACTACGATTCTCTGATTCCTGTCAAGAATGTAAAGGTAAAGGTACCCCTGACCGTTAGGTCCAGTCGCTGAACGATTTTGGGGTTGTGGCGCTCATCTCGCTTTATTGGCTGAGGGAGCTGGCGTACAGCTTCCGGGTCATGTGGCCAGCATGACTAAGCCACTTCTGGTGAACCAGAGCACCACACAGAAATGCCGTTTACCTTCCCTCTGGAGCGGTACCTATTTATATACTTGCACTTTGACGTTCGAAAGCAGTTGGCAGGAGCTGGGACCAAGCAACGGGAGGTCACCCCGTCGCAGGGATTCAAACTGCTGACCTTCTGATCGGCAAGCCTTAGGCTCTGTGGTTTAGTCAGGGAAAGCTGCGCTGGCAAATAGACAGTTGAAAATATATATATACACAAATAAAGCTGTATTCGACGGACGGAAGGATATATGATTTCTGGCATGACTGAGAATTGTAGAGCCAGGGACGGAGAACTTTAAAGCGTTAAGATCAGAAGGCAGAAAATATGAAAACGAGAAGAAGCAGGAATGAAGATTTGGAGATATGCTTCAGAGGTCCAGACTATGGGGATCCCGGAAAAATTAATAATTACACTTTGGACTATAATTGGTCTTTTTTGTTTTAGTTTATTATTTTTAATTGGATTATGATTCGGATATGTTGATTGGTTGTTTTTATTGGAAAATCAATAAAAATGATATTTTTTTAAAAAAAAACCATAGCGCCACCCACATCCCTGTCAAGAATGTACTTCCTGTTATAAATGCAAGCTTTCTTCTTTTATACCAAGTCTCAGTCTGAATACCTTTCAACTAAAGGTGTGCTCCAGGTAAGGATCCGTTTAACGAAGCTGCGTCTAAACTCTGCCGTGTCTGCCATTCTGACCTTGGACAATAAAAGGGTGCATTGCGAAGAGCTGAGAGCAAACACAAAGCCCTCTGTTCCCCGATTCTCCCCCGTGCCTCCCGCAGAGGTGTCATAGGTTACCTTCTTATCTCCCGATAGCTCACCTTTGCTCGCTCTCTCGTCTCTGCTAGATGAACAACGCAACGCTTGCCAACGCGTCTTCTCCCCCCGGCAGCATGTCTCCTGCCACGCTGCGCTTTGATTTCCTCCCGTCGGCGGTGGGCTCCGGCCCCCTGGTCGTAGGCGATGGCTCCCAGCTGAGGGCTGACCAGAACCACTCCCAAGACAGCCAGCATCTCTTCCTGACCTCTTCGGCGGCCAAGGTGATCTCTGGCCTCTTTGTGTGGGCTGCCCTCGTCATCACTTGCCACCAGGTAAGTTGGGGGAAGCTGGAGGCCCAGGCTCTCGGAAAGACCGTATCCTGCCATAGGGATGTGCCTCAGGCTCCGAGATCTTTAGTGGAGGCCCTTTTCTCAGTTCTGCCACCCAGAAGGGCAGGCTTGGTGGAGATAAGGGAGAGGACCTTCTCAGTGGCTGCTCCCAAACAACTTTGGAGGTAAAGGTAAAGGTACCCCTGCCCGTACGGGCCAGTCTTGACAGACTCTGGGGTTGTGCGCCCATCTCACTTAAGAGGCCAGGGGCCAGCGCTGTCCGGAGACACTTCCGGGTCACGTGGCCAGCGTGACATCGCTGCTCTGGCGAGCCAGAGCCGCACACGGAAACGCCGTTTACCTTCCCGCTGGTAAGCGGTCCCTATTTATCTACTTGCACCCGGAGGTGCTTTCGAACTGCTAGGTTGGCAGGCGCTGGGACCGAGCAGCGGGAGCGCACCCCGCCGCGGGGATTCGAACCGCCGACCTTTCGATCGGCAAGCCCTAGGCGCTGAGGCTTTTGCCCACAGCGCCACCCGCGTCCCTTTGGAACTCCCTCCCAAATAAGCTAGGCTGGCTCCCTCCTAGTTGTCCTTCTGCCGGCAGGTGAAGACCATTTTATTCCTTTGGGAACGGACTGTTTTTTAAAGAATGGGCTTTTAAATAGTGCTGTGTTGTTATTGAAATACTGGTAATAAAAACATTTCATTACCTTTTAACAATTGTCTTGTATGCATACCCCTAAACATTTTGTGAATCTTTGTACTTTTGTCCCATTTACTGTACTTGTTTCCCCCGATTTGAACTATAAAATGGTGGTTTTATTGAGCCAAAACGAGAGTACAGTACCCTTAAACAATTTTTTAGAAAAGTATGTATTTTAAAAAAAACTTTTTGTATTTTATCTGTGCTGTTTATATTTGTGTAAGCTGCTTTGAGTCCCAGTCTGGGGAAAAGGCATAATAATAATAATAATAATAATAATAATAATAATAATAGGGCTTTTTACAGTTGTTTACCTTCCCCAAGTTCATGCCCTCCAGATGATGTTGGACTACAACTCCCAGCATGCCAAGGGAAGACACAAGTCTAAAACAATAAATTTTATTTATACCCCGCCCTTCGCGGCCAGAGCCGGGCTCAGGGTGGCTAACACCAGTAAAATTACAGTAAAAACATAGGGGGGGGGAACCAATTTAAAATACAGGTTAAAATGCAATTTAAAATCCAGCCTCATTTTAAAAGTAGCCCATAGATCAAAACCATAAGGGGAGGGAAACATAAGGGTCAGACTGAGTCCCAACCAAAGGCCAGACAGAATAGCTCTGTCTTGCAGCCCTGCAGAAAGATGTCAAGTCCCGCAGGGCCCTAGTCTCTTGGGACAGAGCGTTCCACCAAGTCGGGGCCAGTACTGAAAAGGCCCTGGCCCTAGTTGAGACCAATCTAACCACCTTGCGACTTGGGACCTCCAAAATGGTGTCATAATAAACACCACTTAACAGCGACACATCTTTGTGTTAGGTTTTTTGGAAGGTGCCGCAGCAATTAAAATGGGCTCCTCCTTACCAAGCATGATTCCTAGGGACAAAGGAAGCTGCCTTACACTGAGTCAGGCCCCTGTTCCATGGAGCTCAATATCGCTTACACTGACTGGCAGCAGCTTTCCGGGGTTATGGACAAGGTTCTCTCCCAGCTCTGCTCGGAGATGCCAGAGACTGAACCTTGGACGTTCTCCATGCACCACAAGTGCATTGCATGCTTTGCATTCCAATGAGCTGTAGGCTTGTGCTTAGAACAAGATTCTAGTCCTCATGTTCTAAAGACGAGGCTGATTAACAAAAGAACATTGGAAATAGCCTTTTGGCAAGTGGATGATAGGTGTGTCTAGCTCGGTGTTGTCCACACCAGGAATGTCTCTGGAGGTTGCAGACTCCCAACTCCCATCTGTCTCAGACAGTGTGGCTGATGGCTGAGGATAATAATAATAATAATAACAACTTTTTATTTATACCCCGCCCTTCCCGATTCAAAAACCAGGCTCAGGGTGGCTAACAACAAATTTAAAACACTTTAAAACACTTAATTATAAAACCAGCATAAAATACAGTATAAAAACATGAATAACAATAAAATTCAAAAATCAATTAGTTAATCCCCAAGGCTAGTTGGCTGAATTGGTCCTACTTGGGCCAATGAGGAGGCCAGGGGAGAATTAGCTGTGGGGTCCCAGAGCGGGTGACCTTCATAAAAGGGGAGGGGGAGGGAAGAGAAGGGAAATAAAAGATCAGGCTGAATTCAAATTAAAGGCCAGGCAGAATAGCTCTGTCTTACAGTCCCAGCGGAAGGAGGTTAAATCCTGAAGGGCCCTAGTCTCATGGGACAGAGCATTCCACCAGGTCGGAACCATCACTGAAAAGGCCCTGGTGGAGGATAGTCTGACTTCCTTAGGGCCCGGGACCTCTAAACTATGGTTATTCATGGACTTTAAGGTCCTCTGCGGGGCCGACCACGATGGGAGAAGCTTGCTTTCTTGCAGACATGGGCAAAGTTGGCCCTCCAGATGTTTTGGGACTACAACTCCCATGATCCCTAGCTAACAGGACCAGTGGTCAGGGATGATGGGAATTGTAGTTCCAAAACATCTGGAGGGCCGACTTTGCCTATGCCTGCTTGTGTTTCTCTGGAGTAGATGCCCTGCTTCCCACAGCCTTGCTCGTTTCTTTTCTTCCAGATCTTCTTGCACCTGAAAAGCTACACCATCCCCAACGAGCAGCGCTACATCATCCGTATCCTATTCATCGTGCCCATCTACGCCTTCGACTCGTGGCTCAGCCTTTTGCTGATCGGCAGCCACCAATACTACGTTTATTTTGACTCGGTGCGCGACTGCTACGAAGGTGAGCTGGGTTTGGCCGTTCGGCCTAGGAACGTGGGCGCCTCATTCTGCGGCGGGCTGATTTTGCACCACCGCCCGCCGCATACGGCAAAAAATGTGCGCCCAGGGCTGTTTGATCCCGAGCAGCCTGCACATGTTGAAACGACTGGGTTTCTTTTGCAATAAAGTTCAGGAGCAAGGAGTTCATTTCTCTTCCGAGAACCCTTCTGTGGTGAATTGCACAAGACGTTCTGCATGTGGCTCAGAAACACTGTGGCTGAGGACAGGCGCATCTTAGAGCATTGGCAGCATCATCTTCTTTGGTGCAAAGCACACCACTTCCTCCCCAGGGCTGAACTCTGCAAATCCTCCTGTCTCTCAACATAAATTTACTTTTCTGCAAGCATCCAGCAAAAGTCAACTGTGGACGGCATCAATTGGCTAGTACCAGTGTCGTCGCCAAGATATGTTTCAGCTCTTTGATGCAACAACTAAGGAAGCCTTTCTTTCTGAGGAGCAAGAAATGGGGTGGGAACATTGCACGTTTTGGCAGAGTCAAAACCTCTTTTTTGGTGTGTGTGTGGGGAAACAGGGAAAGGGAGAAATTCCAAAAGCAGTCCAAATGAGGACTGGGTTTGCTTGGTAATGCAGATGGACAGTGGCGAGGCTCTGAGAGGGTATGCAGTGGCTGGAATGCTAAACAGGGAAGACCTCATGCTGCAACATCTTGTTGCAGGCCACGCGGACTGATTTTTTTTGCATTGCCCATGAGTTTCACAGTCTTCAGTCTGCCAATAGAACTGCTTTCGTTTCATCTTTTAAACACCTGCTGAAAACGTCCCTATTCTGTCAGGCTTATGCAGACGATTAAAAATACGTCTTTCCATGATAAGTTAGCTGATCACTAACTTTTTATATGGTTTTTATTGTGTGGCTTTATGTACGGCTGTTGCAAACCACTCTGATATACTTTTCATGAGCAGTGGTAAATATATATACAGTGGTACCTCGGGTTGTGGACGCAGGTGGCGCTGTGGGTTAAAGCCTCAGCACCTAGGGCTTGCCGATCGAAAGGTCGGCGGTTCGAATCCCTGCGGTGGGGTGCGCTCCCGCTGCTCGGTCCCAGCGCCTGCCAACCTAGCAGTTCGAAAGCACCTCCGGGTGCAAGTAGATAAATAGGGACCGCTTACCAGCGGGAAGGTAAACGGCGTTTCCGTGTGCGGCTCTGGCTCGCCAGAGCAGCGATGTCACGCTAGCCACGTGACCCGGAAGTGTCTCCGGACAGCGCTGGCCCCTGGCCTCTTAAGTGAGATGGGCGCACAACCCCAGAGTCTGTCAAGACTGGCCCGTACGGGCAGGGGTACCTTTACCTTTACCTTTACCTCGGGTTAAATACTTAATTTGTTCCGGAGGTCCGTTTTTAACCTGAAACTGTTCTTAACCTGAGGTACCACTTTAGCTAATGGGGCCTCCTGCTGCCGCCACGCCGCTGGAGCACGATTCCTGTTCTTATCCTGAAGCAAAGTTCTTAACCAGAGGTACTATTTCTGGGTTAGAGGAGTCTGTAACCTGAAGCGTATATAACCCGAGGTACCACTGTATATGGTTTTTATTGTGTGGCTTTATGTACAGCTGTTGCAAACCACTTTTCATGAACAGTGGTAAATATATATATATAGATAAATTGTAGGGTGGACTGTTTTTAACTGCCATTCTCTCTCCTTCTGTGTTTCAGCCTTCGTAATCTACAGCTTTTTGAGCCTTTGCTTTGAGTACCTCGGAGGGGAGAGCACCATCATGGCTGAAATCAGAGGGAAACCCATTGTGTAAGTTCCCATATTAGGCTGCTAATGTGGAAATGTCCACTGCTCCCCATTGGTTAGCATTGTCTCCCTTCAGCATACCCTTGGCGCTCCTAGCCTGTATTGATGGGGGCTTGTCTTATCTTTTCCTAGGTCTAGCTGCCTCTATGGAACGTGCTGTTTACAAGGGATGTCCTATTCAATTGGATTCCTCAGATTCTGCAAGCAGGTGAGGCTCATAGGAGAGGCACTGCCTATTGCTGCAGCTGGACTTTTTCATCTCTGATGAAAATAATACAGTGGAACCTCGGTTTTCAAACTTTTTTTTGTTTTGTTAAATCATTTTTATTAATTTTCCAATAAAAAACATCCAATTAATATATCAAATCATAATACTCCAATTAAAATAAAAACTAAAATAAAAAAGACCAAATTATCATCCAAATTATAATTATTAATTTTTCGGGTCTTCCCATAGTCTGGACCTTAAAGCATATCTCCAAATCTTTTAATCCATTCCGGAAGACCGTTCGGCTTCCGAAAAGTTCAAAAACCGAGGGTCAATGGCAAAGACAATGGAAAGAAATGAAGAACAACGGCTCAGAAGCCGTTTGGCTTCAGAAAATTAAATCGAAAACCAGAGCAGTTACTTCTGGGTTTCCGGCGTTCGGGAGCCAAAATGGAGGCGTTCAGGAAACGAGGTTTGACTGTACCTTCCAGGGAGCTAGCTGTGTTAGTCTCTTGTGGCAAATGCAAAGAGAGAGAGAGAGAAAGAGTGAAAAAAGAACACAATTCAAAGTGTTGGTGCTGACCTTGAAAGCCCTAAACGGCTTCGGCCCAAAATACCTGAAATAGAAACAAACAAATAGAAACAAATAGTGCCAGGATACTGGGACCTACAGGCATATGTGGTGGTACTGCTCCAAAGTAAAAAGGTTCTGGACAAAATTAACTTCTGAGATCTCATTGATAACTGAAGAAATGATTCATTCCTCCCCTTGTCTCTTTTGAATTTATTTGTGCAATCGGTTTGAGACTTGAATAACAATAAATTAGTTTCTCATCTTTTGATTGCGGCCCAGGCCATGATTGCCAGCTTTGGGGAGGCTTTTTATCTCAATACCCTGGATTACTAGTATTCCAAACCTTGGCAGATCGCCTTTGGGAGGGAAAATCGCATAAACTAAAGGGCTCAAGGGACCAAAATGCTCAAGGTCTCGTCTTTACTGTTTGGATTCATTTTATTTCAGATACGAATGCAGTGGCTCAGGAGACTCTGGTCCCATGGGTCTATGCGAGTGTTCAGAGTTATATACAGGCAGCTCTCAATTTAAGCTGGGCTTATGTTTTGGGGATGGCACCTAAAGCCATAATTTATAGTCAAAACACACTGGGTTCCGTGGTGGGTGGGGTTGCCAAAGGTTCCTTTACCCTGGATGTCTGCCACTACCGCCCTTTTTATTTTATTTTAATTTGCCCCACACATAAAGCTGAATGTGCACAACTTAAATGCCCACAAGTTGCCTCTGGTGGTAGGAAGCGTGTGACTGTAACGCATTTTCACTGCCTTAATGTGCTTCAGCTGTGATTGTCCAATCTTTCTAGGCAACGCTGCAGTTCTGCATTGTGAAGCCTCTGATGGCTATCATCACCATCATCTTGCAAGCCTTTGGGAAATACAATGACGGCGACTTCAAGTGAGGAGACGGGAGGATGTGGGGCAAGGGCGGGTGCTTTTTATGGTCTGGGGTGGTTCAACGCCTTGACAGTTTTCCTTGGAAGAGGAAAAGCTCAGGGCAGCTTTCTGGAAAAGGGTAAAAGGCAATTGAAATGCACAAAAAAAAAAAGCAGCTCGAAACCAACACTATATTATTATTATTTTAATGAAGCAACAAACCATTTTCGCTTGGCTGACCCACCGAAAAATTTAAATGATTAAAAGCTGCTAAACTGCTGCGAGAGAGGAATGCAAATGGCCATGATTTGATTACATTTCACGAAACCATGTGGTTTCACTGCATCCACAATGAATAGTGATTGTGGACCTCTTTGTCAAATGGATCCAAGGCTGCTTGAATCTCCTTTCTATTACAGTGGTACCTCGGGTTACATACGCTTCAGGTTACATATGCTTCAGGTTACAGACTCCGCCAACCCAGAAATAGTGCTTCAGGTTAAGAACTTTGCTTCAGGATGAGAACAGAAATTGTGCTCCGGCAGCGCAGTGGCAGCAGGAGGCCCCATTAGCTAAAGTGGTGCTTCAGGTTAAGAACAGTTTCAGGTTAAGAACAGACCTCCGGAACAAATTAAGTACTTAACCTGAGCTACCACTGTAACTTGAATCCGTATTCCATGTGACAGCCCTTAAAAATTTGAAGAGGGCTATTGTATCTCCTCTCAGTCATCTCTTCCCAATTCTCTCGACCGTTCCTCATCAGGCTTGGTTTCCAGACCCTTGATCATCTTGGTCGCCTTCTTCTGCACACGTTCCAGCTTGTCAACATCCTTCTTAAATTGTTGAGGGGGGTTAAATGAGAAACATGATGGAATCAAGCACAGTCCCTTAAGTGACTTGGTGAAAGGAGAGGGATCTAAATGCAATGATTGTCTGACGCTTGGTACCTCCGTGTGTGTTTTATGCTTCCCAGCATTCACAGTGGCTACCTCTACATCACCATTATCTACAACTTCTCCGTCAGCCTGGCTCTCTATGCTCTCTTCCTCTTCTATTTTGCCACCATGGAGCTCCTGCGACCTTTTGAGCCGGTCCTTAAATTCCTCACCATCAAGGCAGTCATCTTCCTCTCTTTTTGGCAAGGTGGGTTTCCATCTTTCCGTCTCCTTCAGAGGCAGCACCTCCTCTCTTCTGGCTGAGCAAGATCTGGGGGAGAACCAGTGCTGTGTAAACATGAAGGGGGTTAGGCTGGGAGCCAGCAGGTCAGGGTTCGAATCCCCATTTGGCCATGAAGTATCTCGAGTGAGCTCTTTGGAGGAAGGGCTGGAATAGGAACGAAGGCTTTTGAGACTTGGCAGCTAAAGCCAAGGACGTACTTGGCAAAGGTTGGCCCCCACCGTGGGCTCAGGCCCAAAGGGGCATGAATATCATGCTAGTTCCCTGCCCCAGAAGGGAGGAAGTGGAGTATTTGTGCCGTGTAACATGGAGGTGCCTCTACCACTATTAAAGTACAGTCAAACCTTGGTTTTCGAACATAATTCATTCCGGAAGCCCGTTCGGCTTCCGAAACATTCGACAACTGAGGCCCAGCTTCTGATTGGTTGCAAGAGCTTCCTGCATTCAAGTGGAAGCTGTGTTGGATGTTCGGCTTCCAAAAAACATTCGAAAACCGGAACACTTACTTCTGGGTTTTCAGCGTTCAGGAGCCGAAACGTTCAAAATCGGAGCCATTCGGGTACCAAGGTTTGACTGCAGCACTGGTGGCAGCAGGGACCAGCATTGCACCAATCTGACTCCAGGGAATTTGTCCTACCAAAGTGAGAGGTCAATGGAGCTGTGAAGGGGAGGGGAGGGGGAAGCCAGGTTGTTCATTGTCCCTAAGGTAAAGGGACCCCTGACCATTAGGTCCAGTCGCGGACGACTCTGGGGTTGCGGCGCTCATCTCGCTTTATTGGCCGAGGGAGCCGGCGTACAGCTTCCGGGTCATGTGGCCAGCATGACTAAGCCACTTCTGGCGAACTAGAGCAGCGCACGGAAACGCTGTTTACCTTCCCGCCGGAGTGGTACCTATTTATCTACTTGCACTTTGACATGCTTTTGAACTGCTAGGTTGGCAGGAGCAGGGACTGAGCAATGGGAGCTCACCCTGTCGCGGGGGTTCGAACCGCCGACTTTCTGATCGGCAAGTCCTAGGCTCTGTGGTTTAACCCACAGCACCACCCACCTCCCTTTTCATTGTCCCTGGGGGGGGGGCATTATTGTTTTGATTGAATTAATTACTTGTGTTTTGTCTTGTGCTTTATTCTGTGAACTACCCTGGAATCTCTTGATGAAGGGCAGTATATTGAATGAATGTATGAACGAATGAATGAATGAATGAATGAGGGGATAGACAGGCTGAGGCTCAACTGGGCTCTCTGGCACTGCTTGCAACACCTGGAAAAATTTACCCACCCACGTCTGTGTTTAAAAGTAACATAAAAAATGATGAGAGACTAATTCATCGTTCACCTCATCTGCAGATGCCTCCCTTAAATACTTGAAGAAATACAGTCATACCTTGGTTCTCCAACGCCTTGATCCTCGAACATTTCAGTTCCCAAACACCGCAGAAGTGTTCCAGTTTGCAAACGTTTTTCGGAAGCCAAACGTCTGACGCGGCTTCTGCTTGAGTGCAGGAAGCTCCTGCAGCCAATCGGAAGCCGCACCTTGGTTTTCAAACAGTTTTGGGAGTCGAACCGCCTTCCAGAATGGATTAAGTTTGAGAACCAAGGTACGACTGTATAGGGAGCTGCCTTAAAGTGATTTAGGTCAGAAGGAAAATGAATTGATACTGATTTATATTTATATGTAACTTTGTATTAATGTAACATTTTAATATGTATATTTTTGCAATATTTTGTTTGAGTCGTTCATTGTTGCTTCTGTTTTGTACACCGCTTAGAGCTATTTTCCATATATTAAGCGGTATACAAATGAAATAATAAAATCAAATAATCAAAAATCAAACCTGCACTGACTGGCAGTCGCTCTCAAGGGGTTTAAGGCAGGTGCAAGGGATGGACGGGGGGGAAGGCAGCAATACAGCTCTTTGCCAAGGGCACAAGGGAGTCTGGGCACATCTCTGGCTAAAACCCTGATGGCAAAATGATGTACCTCACGAGATCCTGGTGACATGCAGAACTGTTCCGTGGACCTGTGGGAAACCCACATGCGCCAACAGGACTTGACAAGCCACCTAATGCTTGGGTCGGTGATAAATTGACAGATATTCCCTTTGCACAGGGATGTTGCTGGCTATCCTGGAGAAATGCGGGGTGATCCCAGAGGTTCAGATCATCGATGGGAACACGGTGGGAGCCGGGACGGTAGCAGCCGGCTACCAGAACTTCATAATCTGCATCGAAATGCTGTTTGCTGCCATCGCCCTCCGATACGCTTTCACCTGCCAGGTGTACAGGGAGAAGAAGGAAAGTGCGACATGTGAGTGTTCTCAACAAGGTTGTGTTCTTCTGAAGCTAGCCTTCTGCCACCTGGTTCCATACAGATGTTTGGGACCGCATCTCCCAAATTGGCTGGGGCTAATGCAGTCTTAAAACATCTGGACAGCACCAGGGTGAACGAGGTCGCTTGAAGTCAGGGCTTCCCAAACTTGGGCCTCCAGCTGTTTTGGGACTACAGTTCCCATCATCCCTGATCACTGGTCCTGATAGCTAGGGATGATGGGAATTGTAGTCCAAAAACAGCTGGAGGGCCAAGTTTGAGAAGGCCTGTTTTAAGTGTACAGGGAGATGGGAGGCGGAATCAGAGGAGCAGAGAGAAACCAAACCTGGAATTGTTTGTTTCTTTCCTCTTATCATTACACTATACAGTGGTGCCCCGCAAGACGAATGCTTCGCAAGACGAAAAACCCGCTAGACGAAAGGGTTTTCCGTTTTGGAGGCACTTCGCAAAACGAATTTCCCTATGGGCTTGCTTCGCAAGACGAAATGTCTTGCGAGTTATTCTGACTTTTTTTCCCTTCCCCCCCTTTTTCTAAGCCGCTAAGCCGCTTATCTGCTTATCCGCTAAGCTGATAAGCCGCTAAAAGCCGCTAAGCCGCTAATAGCGCTAATCCGCTAAGCCGTCAATGGGCTTGCTTCGCAAGATGAAAAAACCGCTAGACGAAGAGAATCGCGGAACGGATTCTTTTCGTCTTGCGAGGCACCACTGTAATTCATAAGTGCGAAGGATGGATGAATAGTGGTACTCAAGTAGAGGATGCGCTTGTGTGAAATAACCCAGTAACAGGGCTCTGCACCCTGGATTCAGCACCAGATATAAATCTTGCATATTAACTGTATTTGCATGCTTTTGTTTCTGATGTATACCGTATTTTTCGCTCTATAGGACACACTTTTTCCCCTCCAAAAATTGAGGGGAAATGTGTGTGCGTCCTATGGAGCGAATGCAGGCTCCTTGGCTTCAGCGATAGCAACGCTAAGCCTCCGAAGGGCAGAGGGAGCACTCCCTCCGTGCTCCAACGGCTTCGCGTGGCTATCCTTGAAGCCTGGAGAGCAAGAGGCGTCGGTGCGCACCGACCCCTCTCGCTCTCCAGGCTTCAGGGATAGCCGCGCGCAGCCCCTCCGGCGGGGAGAGGCTGCACGTGGCTATGGCTTTTTTAGCCCCACACAGCTTCTCCCGGGAGGGAGAGTTTGCGTGGCGTTAAGAGGAAGCCAAAACAGCCAGCGGGATCCATCCCGCTGGCTGCCTTGGCTTGTGACATAGCCATGCGCAACCCCTCCGGCAGGGAGAGGTTGTGCGCAGCCTGTACGCAGCTCTTAGGGGCTGGGGGGGGGGAATAAGATTTTTTTCTTGATTTCCCCCCCTAAAAACTAGGTGTGCCCTATGGTCCAGTGCGCCCTATGGAGCGAAAAATACGATAAATGCTTCTTGGAAACAGAGGTTTTTTTTGGCCGAGGGGAAAGGAGAGAAAAAAAGACTAAATTGGTCAGGAAATGGGTTTTAGAGAAGGAATCTGGAGCTGTATTGGCAGACTGGCACCCCCTTCTTTGACTGAGGTTACCTTGGCCTTGTGATGCCATCTCCTCCTTTCCCTTTATTAAGGAGGAAACCAGCTTTCAGGTCAATAAAGAAATTCAAATAAAAGTCATCAATCTGAAGGTGAACAGCACTTGGCTCTTGAGATATTGAAGGAGCTTTTCAGCTTTTAAGGAGGTGCTGTCTGGCAGCTGACGCTTAGGAGGCATTCAGTCTTTTTCGGGGAACAGTGTTTGGAGTGGAGGGAACAATGGTGTCATTTCCCCCCAGCATAGGTGCCAACTCCCTGGGGCCCTGGGGCTCTGGGTGCCATAGCACCCACAAAATTCCCCATGAATGCGCCGGGCACCCACAAATTTAGGTGCCAGGCCCATGCACATTGCATGGCACCCACGACACTGGACACCCAGGTTCGTGGCACCAAGCTGGCCCTCCTGCCCCCTAGATTACTATAAAATGGAGAGGGAGGCATGGTTTATAACGTGTGTGGAAGGAAAAGGCTAGAATTGTTCTGCCCGGACACTGAGGTCCAGCTCTGAGGGCCTTCTGGCGGTTCCCTCACTGCGAGAAGCCAAGTTACAGGGAAACAGGCAAAGGGCCTTCTCAGTAGTGGCACCCGCCCTGTGGAACGCCCTCCCACCAGATGTCAAAGAGAAAAATAACTACCAAACTTTTAAAAGACATCTGAAGGCAGCCCTGTTTAGGGAAGCTTTTAATGTTTAATAGTTACTGTATTTTAGTGTTTTGTTGGAAGCCGCCCCGAGTGGGGGGGTATAAATTATTATTATTATTATTATTATTATTATTATTATTTTATTATTATTATTATTATTATTATTATTATTATTACAATAGGGCCAAAGTAACCGGAGACTGGGGCAGAATTCTTATTTTAACATGTTTTGGGTCTTTTTGAACAACTGGTGGCCCAAAAATACTAAACGACTGGTCCTACATAGTGCTGCTGCTTATGATCTGAACAAACAACTTTGTTTTCTGGTAGTTTTTCCCAACCTGGTGCCCCCAGATGTCCAACTCCCACCAGCCTCATTGTGGTCCAATGGTAAGGGTTGATGGGGGTTGTAGTCCCACAATGTCTGGAGATCACCAGGTTGAGGAAACTTGCTTTTTGAGAAGGCTTTTCTTAGTTGTTTCTTTCTTATTATTATTATTATTATTATTATTATTATTATTATTATTATTACCTCACCCATCTGGTTGTGTTTCCCCAGCCCCTCTGGGCGTCTCCCAACAGAATATTAAAAACATGATAAAACATCAAACATTACAAACTTCCCTAAACAGGGCTGCCTTCAGACATCTTCTAAAAGTCAGATAGTTGTTTGTTTCTGTGACATCTGACGGGAGGACGTTCCACAGGGCGCGTGCCACCACTGAGAAGGCCCTCTGCCTGGTTCCCTGTAACCTCACTTCTCGCAGGGAGGAAACCGCCAGAAGGCTCTCGGAGCTGGACCTCAGTGTCCGGGCTGAATGATAGGGGTGGAGACGCTCCTTCAGGTATACTGGACCGAGGCCGTTTAGGGCTTTCAAAGTCAGCACTAACACTATGAATTGTTCTCGGAAACATCCTGGGAGCCAATGCAGGTCTTTCAGGACCGGTGTTATGTGATCTTGGTGGCCGCTCCCAGTCACCAGTCTAGCTGCTACATTCTGGATTAGTTGTAGGCATGTTTACATGATTACGCTTCTCTCGTGTCCTCCTCTTGCTCCCAGCAAACCTTGCCCCAATGCAGAGCATCTCCAGTGGTCTGAAGGAGACCATGAGCCCCCAGGACATTGTGCAGGATGCCATCCACAACTTCTCCCCAGCGTACCAGCAGTACACACAGCAGTCCATGCAAGAGGCTGGCGAGCCAGGGCAGAACGGGCACGTGGAGCCCAAAGCCAATGGCCAACACATCAAGAAGAGCAAGAACATTGAGAAGAGGGTGCTGATAATCTCTGATGACGAGCTATAGGGCACGTCTCGCAGGTGGGAACCATGGTGGGCTTTGTAGGAAAGACCTCCTTGCCACCTTCCAGCTCAGTTGCTGCGGACAGAACCGAATGTCAGATGGGCTGGCCGACGTGAGAGAAAATGGAGGTGTTGCCACCAATCCCGTCAATTGGCTATGCCTCGAGAAGGCTCAAATACTTGGAAAGTTGGTTTCTCAAGCCCTCCCACTTCTTCGTGTTTCCTCGGCCTTTGCGCTCAACCCATTGCGTGAGCCTTTTCCTCCTGCTTTTGGGGATGCGCCACGAGGGCACAAAATGGCGGCATTTTTCGGAAAGTTCCAAGAGGTTCTGGAAGATGGCTTAGAATGCCTCCAGCCTCTCTCCTATTGGCTGAAGCAAAGATAGTGTAGTGGGGATGACTTTTCTCAGTTGGACTCTGAGCGACAGCTCTGGTTCCAAGATGGGAGTGGGCTGGGGACTGGCTTGGAAGAACGGGGAAAGGCCAGGATTGTGGGACCAGACGTAATGGTTTTGAATGAAAACTGTGCCCCAACAGCAATAGAGTCTGGGTTTGGTCCCATGGGAAGGAATGAAACAAACTGAAGTTTTGAGTGGGGAGCTGCAATGGCTACAGCTGAAAGCAGAGGGAAGTGGGAAGTGAGAAACTCCTTATGGAGCAAATGAAGACTTCAAGGAAGCTTAAAAATTGCTATTCCTAGTCCGTTCTTGGTGCTAAAGGAAAAACCTTTTTTAAAAAAAAAATCCAAAAAAATTTTTGGGTGTGTTGGTTGAACCCAGAACTATCTCAGTAAAGCCATTTTAGCGAGACTGATCTGCTATGGATCAGGAATTTTGGCCCTGTATAGGATTGGTGGTGGTGGAATTGAAACTGTTTCCTGGAGAGGAAAGCTGAGGACAATTTGACCACATAGTAGAAAGAATGTAGGCAGAAATCTTTGCTGGGTTTAACACAGACACACACTGTGTGGGCTCAGTTCTGGCTCCCACCATTGTGGAAATTCCACACATATAGGGGGCAGCATAAGAACTGCCTATGGCTCTCCCCTTGGAATGTAGAACATGTAGAAAGGAAGACTAGCCTAAGGACTTCTAATCTTGTGCGACTCCCAGCTCTCCATCAGCTCCAGAGAGCATGGCCAATAGCTGTAGTTTCTGAGTCACCTTCAAAGGCAGCCCCATGTAGAGAACGTTGCAGTAGCCCAAGCAGGAGATGACCAGAGCATGTACCACTCTGGTGAGACAGTGCGTGGGCAGGTAGGGACTCGGCTAGCATACCAGATGGAGCTGGTAGACCTTGGATGAGGAACTGGCCATCTTCATGGACAGTTGAGTGTCCAAAATAACCCCCAGGCTGCCCACCTGGTCCTTCAGGGACACAGTCACCCCATTCAGGAGCAGGGAGTCCTCCACACCTGCCCACCCCCCTTCCCCCAGAAACAGTTCTTCCATTTTGTCGGGCTTCAACCTCAATCTGAAGACCGCCATCCATACTCCAGACACTTGCACAGGGCGTTCACTGCCTTCAATGGTTCCGATTTAGAGAGGTAGAACTGGTTATCATCCACATATTGGTGGATACGCAGCCCCAACTCCCTGATGATCTCTCCAAGTGGCTTCATAGAGATGTTAAAAAGCATGGGAAGGGGGACAGAGCCCTGAGGCACCCCACAAGTGAGAGCCCAGGGATCCGAACACTCATCCCCCCAACATCACTTTCTGGACACGGGCCAGGAGAAAGGAGCAGAACCACTGTATAACAGTGCACCCAAAACCCAACTCCTCTAGATGGTCCAGGAGGCTACCAGGGTCAATGGTACTAAAAGCCGCTGAGAGATCCGGCAGAACCAGGAAACAGCTTTCACCTCTGTCCCTATCCTGCAGGAGATCATTCAAGATTCTGCTTGAACAGCACAACTTCTCTATGCAGTGATAAAATGTATGTAATGCTTTCTTCTTTGGATGTTGCATCTTTTACAGAGAGGTGGCAACTGCTGGGAGTGTAAACTTGTACATTTTAAATTATTTATATAAAAAGGCTTCTAATAAAATGAAGGGGGGGGAAACATTTCTGTGTGCATTGTCAAATCACTGTTAAGTATTTCCCTAGCAGGCAAACCCGTTCTCTGAATAGGAGTCCTCTGTAACCCAGGAAGGCACAACCTGGGACTGGGAGGGATCAGCAAACTGCCGGGAAGCCCCAAGGTTTGCAGAAGTACAAAGAAATCTTTGCAGGGAAAAGCTCAAAATGTTCCAACCGAGTCAGAACTTCCTGAGCTCAGGCAAGCAAGACGCTTTAGTACAGTCATACCTCGGCTCCCGAACGCCTTGTTCCGGTTCCTGATCTAAACGCGGAAGTGAGTGTTCCGGTTTTTGAACGTTCTTTTGTAAGCCAGATATTAAATACAATAATTCATTAAATACTAAAATATTAATATCGCTCCTCACTCACCCTAGCAAGCTGATGATTAGACTCCTTTAAATTAAGCAATCCAGTCTGGCTTGTTCCTGGTAAGTTTCCCCTTTATTTCCCACTAATAATAATAATAATAATAATAATAATAATCATTTATCATTTATCATTTATAGCCCGCCCATCTGGCTCGGTTCCCCCAGCCACTCTGGGCGGCTCCCAACAGAATATTAAAAACACGATAAAACATCAAACATTACAAACTTCCCTAAACAGGGCTGCCTTCAGATGTCTTCTGAAAGTCAGATAGTTGTTTATTTCCTTGACATCTGACAGGACGTTCCACAGGGCGGGCGCCACCACTGAGAAGGCCCTCTGCCTGGTTCCCTGTAACTTCTTGCAGCCAATGAGAAGCTGTGTTTGGGAAGTCAAATGGACTTCTGGAACAGATTCTGTTCGACCTCCGAAGTATGACAGTATATGGTTCAGGGATATTCTGGCCAGGCCAAAGAACCAAAGGGGAGTGTTGCCTGGGCAGAGTTCTGAGGGCTGGAAACAGAAGCTTGGATGTGCCCCTCAACTCCTGTTTGAGCCTGATACAAACACTACTGCATTTCAACTTTTGCTATCTGCCTCGAGGGCCCCTACGTCTTTCACTTAATGCTGGACACAGAGCAGAGTAACTGATGGATTTTGTTGTCAGGGTTTTAAGCGAGTTGTCACTGTTGCATCTTTTCCTAGACGCCCTTGACACAACTAGGTAAAGGGACCCCTGACCACTAGGTCCAGTTGTGGCCAACTCTGGGGTTGCGGCACTCATCTTGGTTTACTGGCCGAGGGAGCCGGCGTACAGCTTCCGGGTCATGTGGCCAGCATGACAAAGCCACTTCTGGCGAACCAGAGCAGCGCATGGAAACGCCGTTTACCTTCCCGCCGGAGCGGTACCTATTTATCTACTTGCACTTTGACGTGCTTTTAAACTGCTAGGTGGGCAGGAGCAGGGACTGAGCAACAGGAGCTCACCCCGTCGCGGGGATTCGAACCGCCGACCTTCTGATTGGCAAGTCCTAGGCTCTGTGGTTTAACCCACAGCGCCACCAGCGTCCCTCGACACAACTACTAGTGCTCTAATTAAGTGTGCATGACATCTCCTGCTTGGAAGCCTAAGGCTGCTAACAAATTAAAGCCCTTCAGGTGTTTCCCATTAGCTTTCCCCAGCCCTTCTCGTCTCCCCTAGGAAGAGCCCTGTTCCATCAGGCCACAGACCCATCATCATCTCCAACAGCTTGTTCCCCACAGTTGCCAAGAGGAAGCTCACAGGCAGGGCTTGTGCTCTCCAGCAGCTGTTGCTCTGAGGCACACCGTGGAGATGATTGCTGGAGAACTTGAAAGCTTGTTAAGGAGGGGTAGCGTTTTAATTAGTCCTATGAAAGGCAGGATCGCTGCGGTTTTTGGAGTCCCCCAACAGACTCTGCTACCTGCCAGCTTTTGTTCATTTTGGTTAGACTACGCAAATGCAGAGTGGCGGCTGGATGCCCTCCTTCCACCAACTGCTGCTGCCCAACATTTTGCTCTGCTTTCCTTTGGGGCAACCCAAGACCTCCAGACACACAGCCCAGGCTTGTGCCCTGGGGAGGTCACTTTGGTGCTGCTAACACCCTGGAGACACACTCCATAATCTTCCCGAGGCAGACGTATGTCAACCATCTAGGTCATGGGTAGGCAAACTAAGGCCCGGGGGCCGGATCTGGCCCAATCGCCTTCTCAATCCGGCCCTTGGATGGTCTGGCAATCAGCGTGTTTTTACATGAGTAGAATGTGTCCTTTTATTTAAAATGCATCTCTGGGTTATTTGTGGGGCATAGGAATTTGTTCCTTCCCCCCCCCCTTTTCAAAACATAGTCCGGCCCCCACAAGTTCTGAGGGACAGTAGACCGGCCCCCTGCTGAAAACGTTTGCTGACCCATGATCTAGGTCTTTCATGTAGCCCTTCTGGGCTCTGTGTAAGCTGTAGGAAGGGTGGCAGTCTGAGGTCCCAAAGCTTTGAACATACTGATCACAGACCAGGTCAAATCTGAAACCAGAAAATGCTTTATTGGAAAGGTACAAAAAAACAAAAACAAACCAAAAACCAGTCATTGCAGCTTAAAATTTACAGCAATAAATTAACATTGTGTTGTAATTTTTTTTTTTTTTTTTTGTCAAGAGAAAAGTAGATTGGACACGCGCACACACACAGTGAATATGCCTTACGAAACAGGCACCCACATTACTTGATATATCAATAATTTATTTCATAATAAAAAAGCAGCGCACGAAAAATAAATATCGAAATGAAAATAATCAAGTAAAACCACAGAAGATAGAATGAACGGGTGACTAAAAAAAAGAAAAGAAAAAAAAAGAGAGAGACTTTCCTACAATTTTTCAAGGATGAGTGAAAATGGGGGAAGAAAAGCAATATGGTCGGCTATCAGTGGGAAAACACTCCTGTCTTTATGGAGGTAGGGACACAAAACCTTAAACATTGAAACCAAATAGTGGTAAAGCTTAAAAAGACTTGAAAAGGGAGGGGGAAGGGAAGGGCTTCACTTCTTGGCTTTGGGCCACTGGAGTAACCTGAATTCCCTTCTGATTTCTCACAAGAAGAAGCCTCACTGCTGACTGCTCCAGTTACCCATTTCTCAAAAAGTTGAACATCCTTCACTGCAGGATTAAACAATCCAGCTTGTTAGCTTTCAAATACTGAAGTGTCATGTGTTATGGCAGCCTTCCCTGACCTGCTGTCCTCCAGATGTTGTTAAGAGGACAACGCTGAGCATCCCTGGCCATAAAGGGCTGAGGCTAATGGGATCTGGGAATACATGATGCAGATTGAGATGGCAGGCTTGCACCACCTGTGGGGAGGTCAATTTATTTGATACTCCCCCATCTGTTTGTTTTTTTAAACTCCCCTGTGTGTAGTAAGCCAACATGGAAGGGAGAAAGGTTTAGCATGGTTTTCTCCCTCATGCGCAAGGTTACTGCAAGTGAGGAGTGTTCAGTGCATTCAAAATCATGATCCACCCCCCTCCCATGGAACCTGGTACAGTCCAGAATGCTACCATCATGGTATCTTACACAACAGCTCCAATACTGAGCAAGCCTTCCAAGAAAGGCAGCTGGTCTGGCCAAACAGCAGCAGGGATCGGAACAGCGCAACTGGCTGTTAGTGGACCAAAATTAGTCCATGGGATGTTTCATTCGGGCCAATCATCTGCCCCTCTTGGACATGCTAGCACTGAGGAAGAGAGTTCAGCCCCAGTAGAAAACAAGGCAGACCCCAGAACCCCCAATGGCACGTCATGCCCAATGTGGACATCATGCACAGCAACCGTGTCGTGCATGTTTCCAAGGCTCCTCTAACAGGTCCTGGAGGCTGGATGGGCAAAGATGTGCCAGACCTAGCAGAGAACAGCTGGACTGTTAACCTCGCATGAAGGTGAGCTGACACCGAGGCGGGAAGAGATACCCCAGGAGCCGAATTTGGGGCACCATTAAAGGCAGAATAGAAGACGGACAAATCTGACCACAAACCACTGGGCAGTTCCTTTGGAGGGGACACTGAGCTGGGCATGAGCCGCACCAAGACTCAGAAAAGCCAAAGCATACACTGAACATCTTTTCATGTACAGAGAAACCAAGCTCAGGATGGTGGAAGCTGATGAGCAGAAAACATGAAGGGATGTTTCATGGTTTATAAAAAGTTGGCCTGCAATCCCTTGCTGCATAGGTAACACACTTGAAAACACACACACACACACACATCACAGGTTGTGGTTTGCGCATATGGGTTGCATATTAATTCCCATGTTCAAGTGCCTTCCATGTAGGAATTGTCTAAGTAGGTACAGTGGTGCCCCGCAAGACGAACGCCTCGCAAGACGGAAAACCCGCTAGACGAAAGGGTTTTCCGTTTTGGAGGTGCTTCGCAAAAAGAATTTCCCTATAGGCTTGCTTCGCAAGACGAAATGTCTTGCGAGTTCCTGTGGGTTTTCCCCCCCTTTCCCCCCTTTTCCTAAGCCCTAAGCCACTTATCAGCTGATCCGCTGATAAGCCGCTTATCAGCTGATCCGCTAAAAGCCGCTAAACCGCTAATAGCGCTAATCCGCTAAGATGTCAATGGGCTTGCTTCGCAAGACGAAAAAACCGCTATACGAAGAGCCTCACGGAACGGATTAATTTCGTCTTGCGAGGCACCACTGTATATGCATGTAGGGCAGGCTAAGGATACACATTCCTGCAGCGACTGATGGCACAATTTGCTCAGGTCTCCTTTCCTGAACTTCCCATCCTTTTGGTGCACAGACTTTTGAGAGGAAAGTGTTTCCAATGGATATCTCTGGCTGCAGCCACAGGTGTCAAAAAAGGTGAGAAATTAAACAAAGCTTTCAGATTCCTTCTGTCATATTCCTGACTCGTCAGAGAAAACTATCGGCTCTTTTCTCCTCCCCACTTTCTCTTGGAAGCAGACTTTTTTTTTTTAAAATAAGAAAACGACAATATACCACACTAAAAAAGACAACAACCCAGACAATATCTTTTACAAAAAAATCTGTACGATAAAATGTATATAATTATGCATTTATTATATCTATCTATCTATATATATATATATTTATATATGTTTCTATAAGTGTGTCTCTCAAATATTTCCACATGGTCCTTAAATGATATCCAATATGGATTACCTACCATGGCTATGGTAACGACAGCTTTAATAATGCCTTCGGCCTCTTGCTCCTGATCAAATTACAAAGGTACATAGTCCTGGTGTTGGTTGGGTTGTTTGCCCCACAGAAGCTGCTCTTAGTTCTCAAATTAACGGCAGAGATCAGGCTGAGGTCACTCCCTCAGAGATTATCATATTATCCACGGAAATTCTAGATGCTTCATGTGCCTGCAGACCACCTATGGAGGAGGAGGTTTTCCAGCAACTACCCCATGGGGAGAGTAAGCAACAACTAGCTGGCGGTAAACACACAGCTGCTAAGGGCTAAACACTAAGGCTGAAGCCTTAATTCCGCCGGCTGCAAACACAATTTCAGTTAGATTGTTGTTGGAGCGTCTCCTACCAGTTTCTTTTTTTAAAATCAGCAATCGCTTGCCTGCACCTCTGGCCAACTTTCCTAGAACTGAGGGAGGCAGGTGATTACTCAGTTGCAAAGAAACACTACTCAAGAAAATGTCTCTGTCTCTGTTCTTATTCTGAAAGGAAACCCCATGAAACACATTCAAGGAAACCCAAGAGCTGTACATCTATGGGACTCTAGCACTGTACGGTGGTCATTAACTGGGCGCAGCCTGTACAGAACAATTTGTGGAGTCAACGTAGGAGCTGCTATTGGTGATGCCCTTCGTATGGCAGCTTTTGAGCAAGTCTAGACTTTCGTTATCTCTATGATGAAACAGAGGTTAGCACTATCCTCTCGTTTTCAGGGTCCTGGCTATGACAGTGAGCCTGTGGCCATACATATGTGGTTGAGCACCATTTCCCATCTGCCCCAGCCAACAAGGCTATGAGTGAGGGATTGTGGGAGCTGTAGTCCTGCAACACATCTGGAGGGCCACAAATTCCGCATTGCTCAGTTATGAGATGGTCCTGGGCTGTGGACAGCGGTTTCTTTCTCGAGAATAAATTCTGGGGTGTGACAGGGGGAGGTTATGAAGTATCAAGGCATCCTTAAGCCCATAATGGCCAGCCCTATTTGTTTTCCAAAGTTCCAACAGTGCAAATTATCTAAAACCTTTCTCCGCTTTAAGAACTTGAGAAGCTTACAGAGATCCAGGGCATTTTCCAAAATAATTTTTTACAGGAAATAAGAGCAATATTGTGTGATTTTTCTTTCTTTCTCAACCTTTGCTGAGGGGGTCAAAAAAGGCATGGGTTAAAACACAGGACATCAGCTTGCCTTCTAGAGGGTAATGTGAGGCCTGGAAAGAAATGAGGTAATCCTAAAAAAAGGTCACATCTCAAGACTCAGAAAATAAGCCACCGGAACAGTGGGCTGGTAGGAATTTAAGTCTTGAATAGATGACTTGGTTTTTATTTTATTTTCCTTACGGTTGTTGCAAGTGTGCAACCCTGCTAACTCTTATTGAGTGTAGACACAGTAGGTGTTAGCGGCAGCGTTGGTAAAGGATCTGCCCTGTACATGCACCCAACTGCCATGGGCGATATACCATCCATATTCCTAACTCCATTAAGGGGAGTGTGGTCTGTGCTTGCCACCATCAATGATAATGTCAAGCAGTGGTGTGTCAGGTAGAGTATCACTCCTGCAGCAGCAAACGCACACACAGAGTAAGAGTAAAGTTGGCATTGGCCATTTGGGAACACACACAAGGTTTTAAATTGCCAACAGCATCTTCACCGGCCCACCCTGGTTCAAATCCACATCACAGATTCCCCCACCGGCAATATGCAATGGTTCAGCTCTGTTTTGGAAGTTCTCCAGCCCTGTTATCAATATACAGAGTGGCGCATAATGTGCAAAACAGAGCTTCTTCCCTGTAAAAGGATGCCATCCTCCAAAAGGAGCAAGTCAGGGAGAAATTCCAGGGTAGCTTTTTTATTCTGGTATGCTTACTTGGGGCTTATGTGTCGAGTATCTGGTGGGGAGGCAGCATTCAAAAGGTCCTATCTTATACCAGCAGTCTAAAATGGTGCAGGCCATCTAAAGTGTTGCCACATGGGGCATTTTGGCTCCAAGCCTCAGGGTCCTCCCTCTTTTTATCTGGGAACCTTAAAGGAGTACCTTTTGCTAAGGAAGAGGAAGATTACTTGTCTTGCAAGCACAGCTTAAGTCAACTTGTACAAGGTCCTTCCTTTTCATTTAATCTGAAAACCTGTTGCTTTTCCTTCCTTGGATTTTACAAACTCATTTACAAACTTTAACTCCTCTCTTTCCCCACTAAATTCAAAAATCTCTGCTTTCCTCTCCCTCCACTCTTCCACCCCACCTCCCAAGTCCTCTTCTGCCCTCCCCACCACGAACCAATCAGCTCCAATCCTTCCTGTCTCAGATCCACGAAACACATTTCTCCACCCATCCCACGTCCCAACTTTGCAATTACTTGAGAAAGAAACCTTCCTGCATTTTCAAACCTTCTTGCATTCCTTGGCAGCATTTCATCTATGCCCTGGTCTTGAGATTATCTCCAAGGATCTGTTCCCTTGTAGATATTTACATCTACTAGGCAGCTCGTCCAAGAACACTGCTCTTTGTTTTCATCACTCATCTTTGCCATATGTTGTCTTTTGGCATTAAAGAGCACCAAAAAGAGCTCTCGTGAAGTCAGAGAGAGGATATGTTAAGGCTTTGTGTTGATGTCACACTTGTTTCTGTCTCTTACGTGAAACTTTCTTGTCTTCTCCTGCATGCTTCTGCTTTACAGGCCTTTTAGCAGACCCTGTAAGAGAACACCTTGTCAGAGTACGGGCTTCCTGCCGTTAACAGTATCTCTCTCTTTTTTACAGCCCACCCACATCCCCACACTCTTAACACTTTCCTATTTCCTTTTCTCTGCAGCGTTGTTCAGTCTAGATCTAATAGTTATTGTTATGAGAAAGAGAGAGAAAGCAAGAGAGAGAGAATATTGATTTAGAAGTAACAAGACTACATTTTTAAAAAGACACCTGACTCACAGGCACATTGTGGGGAAGTAGCTAGAGAGACATTTTTGCATTGTAGATACTGCTCTGTTTGCTAAGCCACACGGCAAAGGGGAGGGGAGATAACCACACCAAAGGTGGAAATTCACCTGTGAAGATGTTTCTATAACTGGAGAGATAAGACATTGTTCTATGACATTCTGATGAACTCTCAGCAAAAGCTGCTCCAGAGCCAAATGCCCATTCTGTGACTGACATAAAGCTGACTACGATCTGACATATTTTTTTTTCTGAAAGAAGGAAGAGGCTGTTCTTCATTTATTCAACTTGCCTGTCAATTCTGCCAGGCCATCCATTTCTGAGTGGTTCAGTTTCACTCCAAAATGTTCTGGAGAATACCCTGATGTCTTCTCTCGACTGGGGAGCTGCCTGGGACTTAAAGAGGCTGTGAGGAGGAGTTGTGCAAGACTCCTCGTGCAATACCTACTACTCGATATGGCATTCCCATTTCAGCCAGAAGCAGCTTGACAGAACCTGATGTGCCCAGCAAGAACAGCCCATTAGTTTCCCCCTTTGCAGAGTCCACTTGCTAGCTTTGGGGGATAAAATGGATCGCTGATCTTTCAGGAAGGCAGGCTCCTAAACCCATCAACGAGATCTTACTCTCCCTTCCAAAAGGGCTGCTAGTTCTGCCACTTTGGACACTAGGAGGCCGCTGAAAACGGCACAGAAACGGACGAGATTTCTGCCGACTTCACGATGGTGATGACGCTGGTGGCAGCCACTTTGGTCGGAGTGATGGGCCCCCGGGCGACGGTGCGGGCAAAGGTCTGGAGCGCCTCGTACTTGGAGCGCAGGGCATCCAGCTCTAGCTTCATGCTGCTGTTTTCCCGGGCGAGCTTCTCCACCTCCTGCTGCAGCTCCACCCGCTGCCTCTCCAGCTCCTCCTTCTGCGTCACACGCTTGATGCGGCAGCTGGCGGCGTAGCCCCGGTTCTTAAGCGTGCGCCGCCGCTGCTTCAGGCGGATGACCTCCTCTTTTGTGAGACCTCTCAAATGCTGGTTCAGCTCCCGCACAGACATCGACACGAGTTCATCGTCACTGAGCACCGGGGCGTTCTCTCCCGACTCCTCCTTGACCTGCAGACACCAATGTCACAAAGGCAACTTATGGATCACAGAATCATAGAACAGGAAGGGACCACAAGGGCCATCTAGCTCAACTCCCTGCAGTGGAGGAATCTGTTGCCCAACATAGGACTCAAACCCACGACCCTGAGGTTAAGAGTCTTGTGCTCTACTGACTGAGCTATCCCAGGTATAACGATCGCTCAGCCTTGCTATCCTGTACGCCTCGGTAACTTCCTGATTATTTGCTATCATATCTGGAACTGCCCTTGAAGGCTGTCCAATTAGTTCCAAATACTGCTGCCCCTCTTTTGACCAAGATTAGCTGACAAAACTGTATTATACTTGTTCAGCAACTGCACTGGCTTCCAGTAGGTCTCTGGGCTCAAATCAAGGTGCGGGCTTTGACTTCTATAAGTCTAAACTGTTTGGGTCCAAAGTATCTCAGGGAATGCCTTCTCCCGTGTAAAGATATACTAGAGCAGGAAGGAGGCATGTTGGGTTTTAGTGGTCAATCTCTGGGTTATTTGCAGCAGATCAACAAAGGTTCCTGGCCCCAAACAGCGAGTAAAATGGCAAGAAAAGCAACATTCTCTGTCATTGCTTTCCTTATGCTAATCACTTAATCTCTTGGCCTCAGTTTTCCTCACGTGTAATGATTGGAATAGTAATTGGCTGCCTCTGACCACTTCTTTGTGAATCTCTACTACCCAGTTTCAGAGTTCTGTGTCAGAATTCCTCATCTGCAGGAACTCAGATGGAGAATTCTACTTGAAATCTGCAGATGATCCAGTGAGTGGCACTTGGTGCAGAGTAGTTTCTACCCAAGTCAACATTTACACCTGACTCTTCCCTCTGAGTCCAAAGCATCATTCACAAGAATCATTCATCATTTATATAAGGAAAAAGCCTGAACCAACATAGTTAAAAGTTATGGTAATGTACTATTTTTCAAAAAAAGTATTATTTCACAATAATTAGCAGTATCATTCAGTTTTTAGAATTCAGATACGTGGCAGTAACTTTTCTTTTTCTGCTGCTGTGATAAAGTTAGTGCTTTTAAAAATACCTGACCAGTATTTGATCTGCTTAATTGACCAAATCCTTTCCCCCTTCTCACAGAATTATAGGGTTGAAAGGGACCCCAAAAGACATCTAGTCTAACCCCCTGCAATGCAGAAACACAGCTAAAGAATCCATAACAGGCGGTCATCCAACCTGTTCAAAAACCTTCACCACCTTCGGAGGGAATCCGTCCCACTGTTGAACAGCTACTTAAATCAGTCAAATGCTCAACTGCAGTATGTAAATAAATTAATATTGGCTATCTGTTTGCTTCTGGGCCCAATTCACAGTGCTGATGTTAACTTTTAAAAGCTCTAAATGCCTTGGGAGCCAAATATCCTATGAACTGAGTCTTCCCACATAGGTTATGATATTCTGCTAAAGCCCTTCTCTAGGTAGCTCCTTTAGCAACAAATGACAGGGTCTTCTCAGCAGTGAACCCATCACGCCCCCCCCACGCCCCCCATTTATCACCTATGCTGAGATGATATGTAATAGCCATCTTAAGAGCTATCACATGGAAGAGGGAATATGCTTGTTTCTCCTGCTCTGGAGGCCAGGACTTGAACCAATGGATTCAAGTTACAAGAAAAGAGATTCCGACTAAACTTACTGACAGAAAAACTTTCTGACAGCAAGAACTGTTTGAGAGTGGAACAGACTCATATGAGAGGTGTACTCTTCTTTCTTGGAGATTTTTAAGCAGAGGTGGATGGCCAGCTGTCATGGATGCTTTAGCTGAGTTAGACTAGATGATTCCAGTTCTAAGATTCTATGATCCCATGCTCAGTCTTATTCTGGGGGCAGCCCCACCCCCCAAAAACCACCCAGGTATTGTGAATTTGATGGATTTTTAAAAAATAAAATGGATTTCCTGTGTAAAGGACCATGGTTGATATATTTTAAGAAATGTCAGCGTTTCATGGGCTGAGTGTTCAGCCACTCCGGGTCCCACATTTGGGTTGGACTAATAAAAGAATGCTGCCCTTATAAGGGATTTTGGCATTTTTCCAATGGGCCAATGGGCCTTTGCTTTTTGCCCACTTCCCACAGTGGCATGAGGACATCCTGCTAGCAGCAGGGCAGGAAGCTGCAGAGTGGCTCCTTCCTTCCTCTCCACAAGCCACGTCAACCTCAGGATGTTGTCCCTCAGAAGGGCGTCCCATGTCCCTCTTCCACGAGGAATGGAAAGGGAAATGACTCAGATGATTATGCACGGAAATTCATGGCCATATGAAGACATCCAGGAAATCTGTTACAGGACCTGAGTGTGTGAAGCTGTTTAACATGGAATCCTTTTAACAAGAGATGCTGGGGGTTGAATATGGAAACCTGTGCCTTGCAAAGATGCACCCTACCACGACAAAATGGTCCCCAGCCTGTGAGTGTGGCATGAATTTTCCTGCAAGATTCCATGAACTGTGTAAAACTTCACTTCAGCTCAGGTACGGATACAGAATACTGTCCTCGTCTCCAGCAAGTTAGACCTAGGTATCCTTAGTTTCTCTTTTAAAAGCGATGAAGAAAAACTCTCTTCTGAAGGAAAGCTGTATAGCTGCGTTATCGGCAGGCAAAAGAATTTGGCACTGAACAATGTATTTTAAAGAATTATCGCTGGGGAAGGTGGTAATTTAGAACAGGGAACCTGCGACACCCCACAGAATGGAGTCTAGCTCACATCAGAATAGCCAATGGTCAGAGACTCCGGAAGTTGCAGTCCAACAATACCTGGAGGTCTACAGGTTCCCTGCTTGTGATTTAGAAGATCGGCCACGATGAAAACTATTTTCATATAGAGCACACAACACATTAAAAAAATTAAAAAATAAAAGCCTCGTGTCCTGCATTCTGTTTAACAAATGCTAGCCAGATGCCTCTGAAACAGCCTTCCCCAACCTAGTGCTCTCCCGATGGTTTTGGATTACAGTTCCTCCAACCAGCACAGACAATGGTCTGTTGCAACCTGGGAGTTGCAACCTGGAATGTAAGGATGGCACTAAGTTAAGGGAAGGCTGCTCTGGGAATTCACAAGCAAGGTGTGAAGATAATAGGCACCTGCAGCATCTGGCACACAGAGGTATACTGCCTCTGGGCATGGAGGTTCCATGAACTTGTCTCAGTTTTCCTTAAAAAGCCATCTATGCTTTATATCAGAATGGGGGGGGGGACCTGTGTTCCTTCAGATGTTCCTGGACTACAACTCCCAACATCCCTGACCATTTGCCATTCTGGCTGGGGCTGATGATAGCTAGAGTCCAGCAACACCTGCAGGGTTGCAAGTTCCACTTCCCCATTTTATGCCCACTTTACTTACCTTTAATGTTTTGTTTGGTTTTGGATTAGTCGTCATAACCTGGGTACGGTCACCTGGACAGAACTGCTCAGAAATTGCAACTAGAGGGGAAGAGAAAAAGGAGAGAGAGAGAGAGAGGAAACAGGTTTAGAGAAAGGAAACAGACCCAGAAAAGACATTCTAAATGGGACATTTCCCCCACCAAATTCATATGCTGCATTTCGATTCAGAGAACGTCACATATCTTTTATATGTCAAATCTATTTAAGGCAATGCTCCTCCATTCTTTTTTGAACTCTTTCCCTTGTCTTTCTGCTCATTTCCGGAACCACGTAAGCCAGCTCACCAACCATTGAGCCCACAAGAGAGCATACAGATATACAGGCTCCTAAGGTATGTGTGGATGGATGTGTGCCACCAAAAGACCGGGGCCAATTATCCAACAGTGGTATTAGAAAAGGCATAAATTCAAGGAGACCTCATCCTAGAACCACTTGTTGGGAAACATCATTAGGAGAATGCTGTGCCTGGGCTTCCCAATTCAGGCTGGGGTGGATGAGCATTGTAGATGTGTCAGGCTCAGATCCTGCTGTATCAGAGAAGTGCTAGGCAAAGGAGGGGGGGGTACACAATCAGCAGTGAAAACAGAATCCCCTAGTTGCTCAGTTTCATTCAGGGGATCTTTAAAGGCCAGAAAGCACCTCCTGATCTGTTGTGGCTTATCGGTATGCCTGGCTTCCCTGTCACTTTTCTCAATACCAGAATGAGTGGGGATGGGGATGGCACAGGCTCAATCTCTGCCTGATGCCCCCCGCTTGTAAGTTTAAAACCCACTGTAGTCTTGCGTCATTCCATAGCAAACACAAACTTAGTCTCATTGATCTGCACTGCCTTCTGTTAGGGGACAATCAGTTTGGGGCTGGGGAAGCTCTTTCTTCTATACCACTCCTGGAACTCTGTACTTCCTCCCTCTGTTGCCCCACAACCCCAACGTGAAATGAAAACTGCTGCCTTAAAGAGAATAAATTAACAAAACTAGCCTTTTTACAATATAAGACGCAGGATGTGGGGAGGGAGAACTGAAGCAACATCATGCCCTACCCTGGCCATCAGTAGCCATTTCTGCTAGTTGGGGCACTGAGTGGAGCTACTAGAACTTCTAAGTCTCAAGTTGTCCCTGATTTCCTCCTCCCTCCCAATGCATTTTCCTTATGTGAGGTGTCTTTTTAGATTACTAAAAAATAAACTAAAATATTAAAACCAATCCCTGCCCCCAGGTCTGCAATCTATAACTCACGCTAGGGAGCTTTTCCTCAATTGAAGAGCAGGATACAAATTATTTAAATAAATGAGATAAACAGGTCTATGATTTCAGTCTCACCTATGTTATTACAGGCAAAGACAGGGATTCCCAATTCTCAATGATCCTATCAGACATCACAGGCATGCAACCAGAGCTCACTTAAAGAAAGAAGCAGCAATGATTATACAGGGTGAGTCCTTTAAAAGAGGCCCCGTGGATATACAGTACACATGTTCCATGGGGCCTCTTTTAAAAGACTCACCCTGTATGTGTGTCTAAGAAGTTGCATACAGACCCCTGGGTATGTAACACTGGACCTTCCTTGTTGAATAGGCATTCTGTGTGTGTTCATGTTAGGCATGAGAGCCCAACATAGAGCTAGTTGCCAGCATTCACTAGACAAAGAAAGTATCAATATCTCAGATTGTACATATATAGGAACATAGGAAGCTACCTTCTGTCTAGCTCAGTATTGTCTACACGGACAGGCAGCAGGTGTCCAGAGTTTCAGACAGGAGACATTCCTTGCCTTATCTGGAGATGTTGGGGACTGGACCTGGGACCTTTCGCAAGCGCTTCATCGCTGAGCTATGACCCTTTCCCATTAGAAAACCACTTTATACAGACTCAAGGCCACTGGTCCACATAGCCTAGTGTTGTCTGTCATAATGGGCAGCAGCTCTCCAAAGCTTTTCTAGTCTTGCAACCACAAATCATTTTATGTACACTGCCAGGGTGGGATCTGAGTTCCTCTTTCTGCCTGAAAAAGATGCGCTCAGCCACTAAGGTGCTTTGCGCCTGAAGGCATGGAACCCAAACAAAATCTGGCTATTAGGCTAGGGAAGGATTGTGGAATAACAAACCAGAACACCCGATAGGACCAAACACAACAGCGGCTTAATCCACACTCAGAGTGGCAAGATGGGAGAAGATGAGAAAGCAGCCCGAGTTAGACATCATTTCTGTCCAGGATTTTCATGTAATTACCAAGTTATTGAGGTAGGGAAGAGCTCCTCCATCCCTACCTCCCGTCTCCCACACCACTGTGTCCACAGGCCTACAAAGACTTTAGACCCAATTTTTATCAATTTGCTTATCCTGGATTCCAGCATTTCATGATGCCAATCTGATTCTCCCCCCCCCCCCCGCAACGGTTTAAGTGAGGGGGTTTCTAAATTTGGAACAGTTCCTTATCTGTTTGGGTGCCGTTCATTCCGTAAAGCTAACCTTTTCTTCCCCAATCTCAACAGCTCTAGCCGATTGCTATTTTCTCTGTACAGTTTTTGAAAAACCATGCAACAGTATCTTGGAAATCTGCACAAATTTATTACAATCACAGAATCAGGGTTAGCAGATAGCAGAAACAGGGAATATGTTCCCCCCCCCAATTAAAAAAACAACACACACAAACTTTTACTTAAGACACCCCACCACCCCACACGAAGGTCACCTAAGAGCTAAGGGATGATAACCTCTGGCCTTAGTCCCCACCCTGCTAAAGATTTCAACAGTGCAAGTAGAAAAGTGAACAAATCTCTGCCCACCACCACCTGTAAGCCTCCCAAATCTCAAGGCAAACAAACAAACCACACAGGAAAAAAATCACAAGACGACAAGACAAGGATGGTGGAACAGGTTGCAAAAGAGAAAGAGAAAAATGCAACGTTCTCCTCACTTTGTGGGGTTCTCTCGCCCTAAGGCTGAGGGAGGGGGTGCCCTTCTGATCTTCCCCGCTGTGTGGAAATGTGGCACACAGCAGCGACGCCTCCTCCCCACTCGCCCTGAGGACGGCTGCCCTTCACTCTCACCTCAGGTACACTTTGCAAACTACACCCCTTCAATCAGCGCAGGAGAGGCAGTCTGCCTGTCTAGACCTCGGCGGCAGAGCCTCCACCTGCATCGCGCAGCACGGATGGATGACACAGTTGGAGCGCCTGTAGGAGAAGGGGGAGAGGGCAATGCAGCTGTGACATCACAGCAGCTTCCTTCTCCCCTGCCAGCCTGGGCCGGGGGAGCGGAGGGTCTGGGCGCTCAGGGCTGTCGCGCCTAGCAAGCACAGGCGGCTTTCGAAAGCTGCAGCGCCGGGCGTAAGGAACCTTAGAAGACAGCCTGGACCGAGTTCTCCCTTCTCCCCTACAAGCTCCCTTCCGGAGAAGGAAAACTTGTCTCCATCCACCTCTACATCGTGTCACACGTTCTAATCATTCATTTTTATTTTTTTTTAAAGGATACTCAGCCAAAGCATCCCAAGCATGATTCCCTTCCGATAGTTGCCATGGTGACCTTGGGAAAGTAGCCAACCCCGAGACGGTAACCATGGAAACAAGAGAAGCCCAAAAGCAAATCATGACTTGGGGTCATCTCTGTGCAAAGACACTGGGAGGACAAAGGGAGAGTCAACAAACTCAATTGGTTTCAGGACACTCTTTCCCGCCCCCCTAGAGAAAGTGAAAGGGGGAAGTCCAGCAGGCTGAATGGAGGAATTTGAGCAGGGGCGGGGCGGGGGGGGGGGAGCCGGTCTGGCTCAGCCACAAATGCTTCTCCCTTCACTTGTGGTGATCAACACAGTTCAGTTTCACGTGACATGCGCGCAAAATTGAAAACGAGAGAAGGGATTGCTGCTGTGGAAATGAAAACATTCCCTTTCAGGGGCCCTGCACTTCTTGGGGACATAGCTGATTTGCACCAAGTCAGATCACTGTGTCTGTCTAGCTCTGCACTCTTGGCCCCGACTGGCAGCAGCTCTCCAGGGTTTCAGGCGGGGGTCTCTGCCAGCCCTGCCTGGAGATGCCAGGAACTGAACATGCAAAGCAGGTGCACAGCGATGGCCTAGCCTCTCTCCTCCAGAAACTCCCACTGAACTACGGCCATGCTTCTTTAAAGAAACAGATGTGGAATAGTGTGATACAGAAGTTCCCAAAATGGTCCACTGACCACCAGTGATCCATAAGCGTTATTCAGCTGATCCACTGCATGTCTGCAAAAATGCATTTAAAATCGCACATCATATAGCACAACACATTACAATTACTACAGCAGTCAGAAAAATCATTAAGTGGTCCACCAAAACCCTCAGCAACTTCCAAGTAGTCCATACATGGAAAAGTTTGGAAGTCGCTGGTGTAATACAATAAAGAAAAGTACCTCTGAGTAGATACAGAGTGCCTTCCCCTCACTGCTAAGCAACCACACCTTGCAGTTAAAACAGGGAGGCATCGTTTGAGAGTCTGGACACCTGTTAGAAATCAAGCACAGCTCCCAGTAATCCTGAGTAGCAGTGTGAGAATGCAGCCCAAATATTTTAAAACTCTGAAAGTCTGTAGGTGCTTACAGAGGCTCTTCTGCGTCGCTGGTCAACTCTGTGCTGATACACTGAATGTGACTGTATTTGCCAATCCCTGTAGGAACTGGAAAGACGAACAGAACTGACAAAACTAGTAGGCGATACAGATCCATTACTAAGGTAGCCGAGGTGTGGGAGGCAAATGAGGACAGAATGAAGAAGATGCAAGAAAAGGGAAGGACTCAACAGGCTGAGGAATTGTGGGATATATTTTAGGAAGTGGAGGGAACTCTTATTTCTACAACAGCATCAATATAACTCAAGCACCGAGTGCAGTAGCAGTGTCCTAAGCTTGATGTGAGCCAGGGCTGCCAAGGTACCTAGAATTCATTTCTTCTTGGAATGAGAAGCAGGGGGCAAAGGCAAGGACTGCCTAACAAAAGTGGGTACTGAAGGGCAAGAGACTCGGAGGATCCCACACACAGGGAGGCTGCAAGTGGGTTCTAGGCCTTAGGATCTCCCAGAGAGAAAAGCAGGAGGCTTTGGAGGGCAGCTGAGAGCGGTTAAAAGCCAGAGGAGCAAAAATCACAGGCAAGCCACATAACGGGAAATGAGAAAAGGTGGGGCGAGGCGGTAGAGAGCTTTGCAGAGAGCTGGAAAGGAGCCCAGCAGCGTTACCTTGGATTTGCAGAGCCCTTCCCAAGCCCTTGCTCATTTCTGTGCAGCTCTCCTCTCCCGCCCTCATGTTTGGACTTTGCCGTGCACCATGGAAGCCTCCTTGCCGCTGCCCCGGGCACCTCCCGTGTGGAAGGCAGGTTGTGCAAGCAGGAGACGCATGAAGGCAGGAACTCTGCAGGGTCTCTCTCTCTCCTCCCGCCAAAGGTTTTCGGTGAGAAAGTTAAGGAAGCAGAGCGGGGATGTGGCGGGAACAAAACAAGCTCAGTTCCCTTCCCTGTGTATGTACACATACACACACACAGCATGCCTTAGGCCATGCATCCCTTTGGTGCCATAGCTATGCAATGAGTCACCAGCTGTTTACAGAGTGGGAGAAAGCTCACATTCCCACAGAACCAGAAACACTTCCTCCTCCTCCTCCCTGCCTCCCCACCCCAACCCCTATAAGGAGAGGCATACACTGGAGTCTTCCTGTACTTGGCAGGGCTCTACCAGAAAAGGGAAGCAGAAAAAAAAAAGTGAGAGAAAGGGAGGGAGGGAGAGAAGGCCACATCCCACTAGCAGACACAAAAAGGCTTTTGATCCTGGACCTGGAAATATTCAAAGCACTTCTCCCCTCCCTTCTGCCAGCTGATGGGAAGGCTAACCCGAAGCATGCTCAGAGATGGGAGGAAGGCACAGGACTGGGAAAGTCCAAAGGCTGAGAGTTGCTGCTCTTCCATCTGCCCACCCAACCAGCTGCTATTTTTGAGAACGCCCTTCGACTTCCTCCCGCCTTCAGGTCACCTGCTGCATCTTTATGTCTCCTGCTTTTGCTGCTGCACCAGACTCTCATACTTGGTATGTGTGTATGCATGGATGGATGGATTGCATGAGGCAGCAGCAGGGATGTGCAGCACTTTGGTTGCATCTCTTCAGGGCGGAAATAAGAACCTAAGAAGAGCCTGCTGAATCAGACCAATGGCCTACCTAGTCCAGCATCTCACAGTGGCCAAACTGATGCCTTTGGGAAACCCTCACGCAGAGCCACAACCACAAGAGCTGGCTCCCCTCCTGCAGTTTCCAGCAGCTGGTATTGCAAAGCACTGCTGCCTCTGACTGTAGAGGCAGAACAGTCACCATGGAGAGCAGCCATTGCTAGCCTTCTCCACGAATTTGAAGCCATCTAAGTTGGTGGCCCTCACCGTCTCCTGCAGGAGTGAGTTTTATAGTTTTAACAATGTGCTGGCTGAAAGACTTAAAACTCTCCCAGATCTTAGAACATTCAGCTTCACTGGATGTCTATGATTTCTACTGTTATGAGAACAGGAGAAAAACTTCTGTCTGTCTGTCTGTCTGTCTGTCTGTCTATCTGTCTATCTATCTATCTATCTATCTATCTATCTATCTATCTAATTTTATTAACTTTGGGGAAGATGGGAATCTCAGACCTATCTCTCTCAATTGCATTATACTAAATCTCTCCAAATTGCTCATTTTCATTTCCCCACACTGTCATCCACACTATGGAAAATCCTGACAAGCTGTAGCCCTCAAACACTGGCTTCCGGCCATTAGTACCTACTAAGGAAACATCTAATGATCATCACTGACCACCAAGACCACAACAGTAAACTGTTATTAATTCTCACAGTGCTTAATATGTGACATTATTCTACATTGATCATTATGTTCTCAGAACATCCTCTATGAAGCTAAGCCAAGAGACAGCAACTTATCACAGACGATTCAGGACACTTAATGGCTGTGTGGAAATTTGAACCCAGCTCTCCCACATCCATGCTCAATGCTACGAATTTCCACTTAGCAAGTGTAACTATTGCAAGTCATTACAGTCATGATTGGCCATGAAAACCAAGAGGAGTCAACCAAACATGACAGCATGCCATGAGATTTATAACTGCTGTCAAAAGTAAATGGTCAAAAAAAATACAGCATTGGAAGCCTGGAAACATCCAGGATACTTCCCCTAACCCCACTGTCTTGCTCCTCAACTTGATCAAAAGCCGTCATCAGGGATGTAAAAAACAGAGAGAGAGAGAGAGAGAGAGAGAGAGAGAGAGCGCTATGTACTTCTCTCTGCTACTCTCAACAACCAGGGACCTGCTCCTGGTCACCATATTGACAGACATGTTTGAGGAAAATAGAATGGTCACTATAAGCACACCAGAAAAAGCAAAACATGCTGAAATAGTTACCTGCAGTGGGTAATTTATTGTTTTTTAAGCTGCAGGCAAGCAGTATTGCAGAAATGCTTCTGGTGCTTTGGGGCTGGAGAGCAGAAGATAAGCACAACTACGGCTTCTGCTATCAGGCCAGGGAACCCAGGGCCACTGGGAGGCTTCCTCCCAGGAAGAATATTAAGGCAATGGGGAGACCAACCTGGCCCCACCCTGCCTGAGTAGACACGCAGTTCCAGCCGCTGGTTGCCCCAGGGAGCGCAGAAGCAAGCAAGGGCCACTCTGGAGTCTGGTCCCTTCCACTGGCTGAAGGACCGAGAGCCACCCATTGCTATTCAGGCAACACCACCAACAAAGGAAGAACAACCTGGCCCCAGGTAGATGTAAGTGCTCTCCAAGAGCTCACCTTGAAAAGCTCCTCTCCCTCCAGTCCCTTTTCTTGGTGCCTCCTGCTCTTTTAGTCTAGCCACTTTGGGAGACAGCAATTATCTAAAAAGCGGGATAAGAAATACAGTAAATAAATGAGATAATGCTGGATAGCTCCAGGGCAGCTGGGCAGGAAGGAGGCTGGAAAAATTAAAATGTGCCGTGGTGCTTCAGAGGCTCATTCCAGCACATGAAAAGCTGGTGCTGCTTATAAGCACCAATAAATCATTTTGGCCATCCAGTTCTCTCTCTTAGCGGAAGCCAGCTTTTTATCAACAAGTCAACCTGCATGTGTGGTCTGAATGAGGCTGCTGGAGCCACGAACGCCAACAGTTCTCATCTCCAGTGCAATTATTGCTTCAGCCTGCACGGGTAACTCACTCAAGATTGCCAAGGTACATTCCCTTGCTTGTGAGTAAGGAAGAAAAAACTCCTTCAGGCTGCCTTCATTTATTTATTTTATTGTGTTTATTACATTTAGATACCACCTTTATATTCCAAGGATCTCAAGGTGGTGCACATGGTCCTCCTCCTCCCCATTTCATCCTCACAACAACCCTGTGAAGTAGGTTAGGGTAAAAAGATGGTGACTGGCCCAAGGTCACCTAGTGAGCTTCATGGCTTAGTGGGGAATCAAACCCTGCTCTCCCATGTCATAGCCCAACATTCTAACCATTACACCACATTGGCTCGTCTCAGCTTCTGGTGTTCCTTAGGCTTAAACAGGAAAACGCTCCCCTGTTCTATCAATCCATACTCAAAACAGGTTCCCAAGCTTCTGCCTGGGGTGGCCAACTTTTTTTTTTTTAATCTGATACCAGGAAGCAGCCAGAGAAATTTATTAAATGATTATTATCAAAATAATGTATATACCATCTTTCATTTTGAGAAGAAAAATCAAGGCATTTTGAAACAAGTAAAAGCCAACAGCAAAATCACAAGTAAAAGCCAACAGCAAAAAACAATACACATTATAAAAATACAGCTACCCATAATCAAAATACACAGTATAAAATTTCATCGACAACATTAAAAATGCATAATTAAAATGTATAATGAACAAGCCCATTGAATGGCATAACAGTTACAACATCAATTAGAACAGGTAAACTCCTCAATTTTCAAAAGTGGCAAGCATTCACCAACAGCGTCCCTGTTCAGCCTATTGGTCCTCATACATCCAAGGACTGGTACAGCTTCTGCACAGCCTCTCCTGACTCAGAGGTAACAGAGAAACATCCTGATGATTACTCCAAATGGCTTCATACAGATGTTAAAATAGCACCTTGTGGCACCGCACAGCTAAACTGTCAGGATGTAGACACATCCTGGCCACCAATCTGGCTACTGGGCTAAGTTGAAGGTGTTCCTACCAAGATAGAATTCTCTATACAGCTCAGAAACCCAGTTACTTCAGAGACCACCTTACCCCTTGTAACTTAAAGCTTTCAAGCTGTAAAGTTCGGCTAATAATTATATTTACAATTGACATCCATTTGCTAAAATGGATTCTCTGCCCCCCCCCCCCCCGAAAATAACACACGGGAAAATTTCCCACCCCACAACAGTGACCACATCACTGCCATTTTCAGGAAACTAAATCAGGTTGCCCAGCAGTGCCAAATATCACTCTCCTGTGGCAAGAGTACAGCATGCTCAACGAGGTAAGGAGCAAAACTTCCCTCACTGTTGTAAGGTTGACAAATTCAGTTTCTCTGGGTTCAGATTTTGGATTGCCTGGGTAAAATATGTTACACGTTGAGGGTGATAGACCATTCATAATCTGGCATCACATACAGAGATTGGATGAATGGCGTTTGACAGATGATGGTGGTTCGCTGCCTTGGTCAGTATGAGCTGACAAATACTAAGCATTTCTTCTGATTCCATTTTTTTCTCCCACTGTCAGTATGAGCTGACAAATACTAAGCATTTCTTCTGATTCCATTTTTTTCTCCCACTGAATCTCCAAGGGAGGAAACCTTACTCCATTAATACAAATGTATTTCTGTATTGTAGTATATTTTTATTTATGTATTTATTTTCATTTATTTTTACATTTATATCCCACATTTTCTCCAAAGAGCTCAAGGTGGCACAATCACTTCTTCCCCTCTTCCATTTTTATCCTTACAACAACCCTGTGAGGTAGGTCAGTCTAAGAGTGAATGGTCCAAAGTTACCCAGAGATCTTCATGGTCAAGTGGGGGTTTGAACTCTGGTCTCCCAAGTCATACTTTGTCCTTAAACGCAGAACTATACCTGCCTCCCCCACCCCACAAAAAAGTATTGATCTCTTGCCACCTTCAGACCTAAGCCCTCAATTGAAACAAATAGACCCACTGCGCTTAACTAATATTCTGCTTAGGTTGCAATCTTTTACACACTTACCTGGAAGTAAGTCCTGCTGAAGACAATGGGACTTACTTCCGTGTAGACAAAAGATCACGATTTAGTCATTATTCTTTCTTTTATCTACATTTCTATGATTCTATGGAAACATAAGATAGTTATCCCTAAGGTTTTTTATTTTACTTTTTATAAAATATCCCAAACTCCAGTATTTTTCTTTAAATGAACACATTAACCAAAGTCCAACAAAAGGAATCACAGGGGCCAGTAAACACTAAGCATGGAGTGTTGCTTGCAGGGAGATGCTTCCACTCTATCCTTCACAAATTTTTTCTCCTGCTCCATCAATCCTCACTCATACACGGTCAGCCCATTAACCACAACAACATAGCAAGGGTGGACATTCGCAATTATCAGAATCATACAGACGGTGAGCATATGCAAAGATTTGCCTTGAACTGGTGGTGGTGGTGGGAAGGAGGAAAAAAAAAGGGAAACAGGTGAGTCACAGTGTTTACATAGCAGGGAGAATTCACCCAGCTGGCCAGGTTCCTGTTTCCCTAGTGATCGGAACCAGCAGCGAAAAACGGGCAGGAGCAAAGCAGGAGGCTGAGAGAGGCTTCTGCCAAACCACGGCTCTCTGGAAGAAGGCTGGATGGGGATCAGAGAGTCTGGGAAGCAGATGCTGCAGATAGTCTTTGGTTACAAGGGAAACAAATGCAGAGGGAGAGGCATGTCTGTGCTTTGGACAACACAGATTGGCAAAGATCTATGGAAGAGACCTATCAATGGACAGGGATAATGGCAGTGTAATCCACCTGGATATATGAAGCTGCCTTAGACCAGGTCAGGCCATTGATTCGTCAAGCCCACTGGTATTCACACCAGCCTTTGCAAAGCAGGTGCACTTTAATTACCGTATTTTGGACTACAGGTCCCATCATCCAGCATATTGGCTGGAGCAGGTGGATCAAAATATCTGGAGGGAGCCAGATTGGGGAAGACTGGTCTACTCCAACTGAACGTGGCCCTCCAGGACCTCCAGCATAGGTATTTCCCATCATCTGCTACTAGAGGTCCTTTTAATGGGAGATGCCATTAATCGCGGACCTTTTGCATTCAAAGCACATGTTCTGCTTTTTCAAAAAGGTTGTAACCCTCATTCGCCTGTTTTGCACAGGCGTCTCCAAATTTGAAGCCCAGGTCCTTGCACACTCAAAGCAAGAATTATGCTCCTGAAACTCAACACTTAAGTATTGGCGCTTAGTGTATTCTAGAGAACCCTGGCGTTCCTCAGAAGCTTGTTAGGCATACCTCAGTGAGATCAATAATGGTGAACTGATTTCCTGAATGAGCATTATGCTCACCGCAACACATCTTCTCCTACAATGCTCAATGACAGGGGAGCATCAAGTGTGGTGGGTTATGAAAGAGCACCCACTGCTCACTCAGGGTAGGGGTTGGGCCCAACCGCAAGTCCATATAAGTCACGTTTTCAGAACACCGTGACATCCCCAAAATGTGCTATACTATTATTTGGCTCCTTGATAGATGATCAGATGTGAAAAGAGAATCCAGTGGGGAAAGGGTCTAAGGCAGGGGTCGGCAACCTAAGGCCCATGGGCCACATGGGGGTCGTTTAACCAGCCCATGGACCCCTGCTGCCTGCTCGGGGACCTCCGCCGCCTGCTTGGTTGACTCCTGTGCGTCATGCTAAACCGGGATGAAACAGAGCGGGGACTGCCTTCTGCGATGCTGGGCGGCTTCCCATTGGCTGCAGGAAGCTCCTGCAGCCAATGGGAAGCTGCGTACGCCTCCTCCATGCCGGAAGGAGCGTTTGCACGTTCTCCGGACCACCACAGCATCTGCAGGACTGTGAACCGGCCCAAGCCACAAAAACATTGCCGACCTCTGGTCTAAGGGAACCTTTTTGAAGGGGAGTTTGTCAATCATACTTCCAAGAGGCGCGGACCAGGCTTTTCAGCTGATGAGTCTGAATCAGTTCACCTACCACCGTGCTCTCCAGGGAGTCCCCAATGGAAAAGGCAGAGGGAATACTGGGGCCACCATATGCAGCTCCAACCCAAAGCACTGCCGCTTTAAAGCATCTAACATAGATAGATGCTTGACCACCAAAGAGTTCAGCTGCCTTTCCCCAGGAGCTCTCCAGACGCTGAACAACTGCTGCTCCAGGTTTGATGGTCAGCACCTTGCAGACTCACAGCTCAACCAGAACTGGAGAGTGAGTTCAGGCGGCACAAGACAAGTTATCACTACTGCAAATCTCACTAGCATGAAACACAACACACTAAGAGTTCATTTGAAGATGCTGCAAATATCACCAGCATGTGCTGCCACATGGCATTAATAATGCAGTTTCCTAGCCCTTAATCTTTTATAGCTTCCATAAAGTGGAGGGGGCAGCTGTGGTTTCTTCCACCACCATGAAACTCTCAATACAGCCAAGGCTGCAAAACTGAAAATAATGCAATCTCTAGAACCGTTGCTCTTATGAAATACCGCTGCCGCCGAGACCCTTTCTAAGTTAATCTGAAGCCACTAAACCATTTCACAAAGCCCAGCTCAGCTCTTTCTTTTCTGATGCAATCCGTTCCAAAACAATTTTATCTGTGACAAAGTCCAGGTTTCAGCAACCCCCTTTTCCCACTTGCTCATTTGGTCTCTCTGTAGGTACAAAATAGGGTTAATTATCCCTTGCCTACGGCTCTGCTGATACTGTGCACTGCTATTGGGTAACACGGGTGTCCATCATGTTTAGGAAGTGACTGCAAGAAGGAAGGCTTCGCTGCATTACAGCTTGTACATGGAAGGAAGAAAACACAGCAAGCAGGCCAGCAAGTTGCGGGTTTTGCCGGTGCAGAAGCAGCAAGGTAAATGAATTAAATACTAAACCACATCAGGCTGACTGGGCTAGTGGTTTGAGCAGGGCTGCAGTGTCAAAACAAGAGGGCCTCAGAATCCCATCCACAAAAAGAGGCACAAACTTTCCACCTTAAGAGGATGGAATACTCTATTTTCTGCTTCTTTCTCTACTTCCAAGAACCTTTTTTTAAAAAAAAAAAAGAAGCCAGCAAGGAGATTGAAGGGAAGCAGAATCGTGTGTGTGAGAGAGAGGCAGCCAAATAATAGAGGTCCTCTACGGCCTGCCCTTGGCATAAGGATTTTTGCTTGCTTAGCTAATTCCTGATTTGCAAAGGTCTCTTTTCTTAGGACGTTCCCCCTAAGACAATTTCCCCCTTGCTTAGTTTTGAAAGAAGAGGAAGAGCTTTGGAAAACAGGAAGGAGAAAGTTTTGGATTGCTTGAAGTGATTTTGTGTTTGGAAGCATCTCAGTTCTACAACTGGGAAGGGGGAGTTCCTCTAGCGTCTAACGAATTGGCATTCTTAGCACAGGTTGTGCTTTTTTGTGCGTGTGCTTAAAGTGCTTCACGCAGTTACCTTGGTCATTCGCGGAGGATACGTCGATCAACAACTATCAGTGGTTATTTCGATCCTCCATGTTCATAGGTAGCGTGCCCCAAATGTCAGTTGCTAGGGGCAACAGTGGGAGACGGCTGCTGCCTTTGAGCGCTGCTTGTGAGCTCTTGAGGTACATCGAAATGAATGCCACGGGAAGCATGATTCTGGCCTAAACAGATGCCTAGTGTGATCCTGCAGGGTTCTGCTTACATGTAAAGTAAAGTAAAGCATGTGTAGCACCATTTTATAGGTGATGGGGCTGAAGCTGAAAGACTCTTGGCTTGCCAAGATAACCCAATGGGTGCCTTTCGAAACCCTTCCCATCCCTCTTCCAGTGTTAGAAACTCAGATATATAAGCTAGGCGCCGAACAGCACCTTAAACCAAGGTTACAGTTGCCAAAACAGAATGCCTGGTTGCCATTTTTGGGCCGAACGGCTTGAAAGTTATATTTTTCAATACAGTGGTACCTCGGGTTACAGACACTTCAGGTTACAGACTCCACTAACCCAGAAATAGTACCTCGGGTTAAGAACTTTGCTTCAGGATGAGAACAGAAATCGTGCGCCAGCGTCGCGGCGGCAGGAGGAGGCCCCATTAGCTAAAGTGGTACCTCAGGTTAAGAACAGTTTCAGGTTAAGAACGGACCTCCAGAACGAATTAAGTTCTTAACTGAAGGAACCACTGTAATGACTTTTTGGTTCCTGAAATTCATTCTGATTGTGCAGATAAGATGTAATGGATAGAATTCTACAGATGTGTTGCTAGTGTGTGAAAAGAAGTCAAGATCAAATGATCCCCAGGCATGCACATCCATACATGATGGAGACGTCAGGCACCGTCCTGGCATCTGGCTGAAAGTGGCCGATAGCCAGGTGCAAAATGTGCCTGCTGCTCTTCACAACAGACTTTGGTCTCTTGTCAGGGGAATGCTCTCAACCCAGAGGTTGCTTTCCATTTCCCCACCATCTTTCTTAGCGCGCAGCCAAGTTTCTAGTCACAGCAGAGTGTCAGACTTATTGGACACTCTATTATCTAAAGCAGAGACAGAGAACCTGTGGATGTCTATGAACATCAGGGAGGCAACTCTCATCAGTCCCAGCCAGCACTGCCCATGGTAATAGATGACAAGAGTTGTCCCACAACATCTGGCAGGTCCTTATAACTGGTCTAAATGAAAGATGGTGGAATTCACAGAAAGTTCTCCCTCCCCAAATATCTACTTCTTTCCTAACTTTTTTTTAAAAAAGAGCACACACACACACACACACACACACACCCACGGCAGCCTATCTTCCCTCTCATACAAGATACTCCGGCCTGTGTTCTGGACAGGCTGGTTGTAAAATACACAAAGCCCTACTCCACATATCCTATTATGATTCTCAAACAGCAGCTCCATTTTTTAGGCTGACCATTTTTGAAACTTTGAGACGTTGAAAAGCCTGGAGAGCTGTTATTCAAAAAACAACAACGTTGAAGCCCTCTGGGTTTCTGCAAGTCCTTTAGTGGACCTAAAACAACTCTATGCTTAATCATGTCTACACATGACAAATAATGGTTGCTTTTCTAGCTAGCCCCTCTCAGAACTGTAATGGGAATCATAAGCTGACCTGACCAAAAGTTACAATGCCAGCCATGTTTACTTTCCATAGGGATGCTTTCCTGTAGGAGCAAGACACCGGGAAAGGGCTCTTTAATGCCCTTCTCTCCCACAAGAGCAGCAACAGATGCTTTGGTTTCGTTCTCCCGTTATCTTACACATGTTAATCTATCAGGGTGCATAAGCGAAAGTGCATAAGAGGCATAAACTCTGGCAAAGGCTATGCTCACACTGGAGAGTGGAGAGCCCTGAGCCTGTGTCTTGGCTTGGGAGAAATCAGCAGAGGAGCCTGCAAGGAGTTCTCAGGTCACTAACTGCCCATCCATTGTCTAACCAGTAAGGAAGCAGTATACTGCACCAATATTAAACCAGTGGGCAAGTTATATTGGCCCTCACTGTGCCAGTATTCACTGAATTATTTTTATTTGAATCCCATGAGATTTTTGGAAGTCTCCCTGGTGGCCCTGTGAGAACATATGATTAAGATAGACTCCCTAGTTGAGAATTTCAACTATGAGCTGTCGTAAGAAGGTATGGCCAATTAAAGCAGTCCACAGTAGTCCACAGATTGCAGAGATTAAATGATTTGAGGAAAGCGAAACTCCCTTTTCTTTTGCAATAGGTTCCACTTCTGCAGAACCCAGTTCAAGCGACTTCCCTCCACTGGTGTCTGTTGCATGCTTCCCACAAACTACCAAAGCCTGCTGTGCATGCCATCAAGATGCATGGAGATTAGATTTTGCTGAATGGACTCATCTGAAGTTAGCTGGCCAGGATGCATGCATGCTACCACTGAAAGTGCAAAGAGCACAATGACTCAGAGGCACCTCATATCCAGAGTCCCTAAAAGGAGTTAATCTGCCGACTCATTCGGCAAGGCTGAAATTCCTCGAACCCAAAGCCAAACTTCCCCGACCGCAAGCAGAGTACTGGAGCTCATTCTACTCCTAAAGTACAATTACACATTCATCCGTGAAAAACAAAACAACATTTAAACTTACTATAAGAAAGTCCAGAATAGATTTCACACCAACCTACCCACATCGCACAATTGCTCATGCGTGTGCAACCTATGCGGCAAGTTGTGAATGTCACAGCCCCTCTGGCACTAAATAAATTCCAAAATAACTCCCCCAGCCCTTCACATATTCATCATTCTTGGCCTTCCCATAAGGCAGGTTGGTATGGTTATTCCCCTGACTAGTGAAAGTGAGACTGACGAACTGAATTGATTGGAGGGCTGCGGTGAGACATGAAACCAGGAGTGTCCTTGGTTTTAACAATATTAGACTCAGGGGCATCAGGTAGATTCCACTAGTAGCAAACAAGAATATATAAATTCCTGCTCGCACACTCATCAAACATAAAGGTATCCAGAAATGTAACCATGTTAATTTGTTGCAAAAAAGTGGCTTTGGATTAGCAATATACTCTCAGTTTATTCCGGGGTCACAATCCGCAGAGAACGAGTAAATCCAAAATCGTGTATAGTCAAAACACACTGGGCGCAATGGCGGGTGGGATTGCCAAAGCCCCCCCCCCCCCCGTATATATGTGTGTGTGTATGCCAAGTGCTTAAAGTGAAATGCACTGAAATTGCGAGTTACCTGTACAGTGGTACCTCGGGTTAAGTACTTAATTCGTTCTGGAGGTCCGTACTTAACCTGAAACTGTTCTTAACCTGAAGCACCACTTTAGCTAATGGGGCCTCTTGCTGCTGCCACGCCGCCGGAGCACAATTTCTGTTCTCATCCTGAAGCAAAGTTCTTAACCTTAAGCACTATTTTTGGGTTAGCGGAGTCTGTAACCTCAAACGTATGTAACCTGACGTGTATGTAACCCGAGGTACCACTGTAATTGCAGCACAAATGGCACCTGCAACAAAACGTTGCCTGTGATATGCTCCTTCCATCACCCCACCAAAGAGGAAACATAGACTCTGATGGATGGGTCTGGGGTTTATCCCATGTCAGCTGTGATGCGCGCACACCCACCCCCACCCCCGTGCATGAACAGTGTCTTTTTGGCTACATAAGCTCAGCTGTAAACATCATAAATAGAGTAATTTCATAGACCAGAATCCAGTTCATTGTATATAAGTTATAAGATTACATGGTGCATATATAAAATATAGCCACACGGGCACATGGCTATGAACAAACTGAGTTTTTGTAAACAGTGGGGCCAAGAGGCCATGAAATGCAAACAGGTGCACCACTGCTTACAAACATGTACCTGCGGATGTTCACAACCTGCCAATAGAGGGGAGACATTTCACATGCCACTAAGTGTTGAACTTTTAAGGTGTCAGAAAATCTAATCCATCTAATGCTTCACAGTATAACATAAGCAAAATGGTAGGTCTCTGCTCTCACAAGCTTCTACAGGCGCACACATATATCACACAGGCATAAAACTAGCTATTTGCTTGAAATAACCTAGGCATCACCTCCATGTGCCCTACAGAGACATCTGTAAGTTGGAAGATAATAGGGTTTCTCCCTTTGCCCCCTTTTATGGTGTCTCTGAACCACAAAATGATTCACATAACCATGTAGGGGTAGGCAGTGAAAGCGGTATCCGAGCTGGTGTGACATTTGTGTTTTTACCTAAGAGATCAAGAGCATGCAACAATCATATATGCAGGTTGTTTATGCAGTTCTACAATGTGGTAGTTGTAGTTAAGAAGTATTTTATACAGAATATTGTATGTATGGTGTAGCAGTTAGTGTGACAAGCTAGGACCAGGTGGGCATAGGTCAGCTCCCCATTAAGCCAGGAAGCTCCCTGATGACCATGGACCATTCTCTAAGCCAAAAATATGCATCAGAAGGGGCGTCAAAGGTCATCCAGTCTAAACCCCTGCTGGTGCAGGAAGGTCACTGCTACAGCACCCCTGATAGGTGATCGACCACCCAGCCTCTGTGTAAAATCTTATAACAGAAAGTCTGCCACATTGCAAGCCGTCTATTCAACTATCAAACAGCTTGTGTGGTCAAGAAGTTCATCCGCATCCTTTGCTCTGTGATCTGTTTGACAGCTTTCCAATATCTTAAGAAGGCTGTCAGACTACCTCTTCATAATATCTTCTACAGGCTGAACATTTTATTGTGTTCTTGTTTTGTATTTTGATGTTGTGAACTGCCCTCTGATCTATGGATGAAGGGCAGTATACAAATATAATTATTATTGTTTTTCTAAACTGCTTTACCCTTTCCTTACAGGACCTTGTCTCAATGCCCTTCCCAATTTTTGTCACTCTCCTTTTGACAAGCAACAGGGCTGTTGCAAAATTTGGAGGTTCAGAGCAGGGGGCGGGCATGGCTGTGTGTATGTTATCCTTAGCTTCTTCAAGAGCAGTTGAGAGACAAATGAAATAGAAAATATTATTACAGTGAATAATATAACAGAGATAAAGTCTTGCCTTCTGACTTCTTGAACTGCTCTGGTGTGCAATAAATATATTTATATAGATACTTTACCGTTTGCCAGTTTGAAAAGCAGCAACATTTCGGGAGCATAAAATAGCCTTACACAAAACAGGCTACAGTGACTATGTGTCCTCCTTCACAGAGGACAGTCCCCTGTATCTGAATCTGAAGCAGTCATGTATTTGAAGGGCTGCCCCATTCAAGTACAATGTAAAGAAGAAATCATAAGAAGGAAGAGCAAGGGAGGTATTGAAGGTGCCCATTAACATTAGCAGCTGAGCAGCAGTAAGGTCACCTGGCCACATTGTTCTTCACCACGACAAAATGTATTTCCATTGAAATTATAGTCATTATTTCAATTTCACAAGGCTTTTAAGAGCTGCTAATGTAAGCATTACGGGACGCAGGTGGCGCTGTGGGTTAAAGCCTCAGCGCCTAGGGCTTGCCGATCGAAAGGTCGGCGGTTCGAATCCCTGCGGCGGGGTGCGCTCCCGCTGCTCGGTCCCAGCGCCTGCCAACCTAGCAGTTCGAAAGCACCTCCGGGTGCAAGTAGATAAATAGGGACCGCTTACCAGCGGGAAGGTAAACGGCGTTTCCATGTGCGACTCTGGCTCGCCAGAGCAGCGATGTCACGCTGGCCACGTGACCCGGAAGTGTCTCCGGACAGCGCTGGCCCCTGGCCTCTTAAGTGAGATGGGCGCACAACCCCAGAGTCTGTCAAGACTGGCCCGTACGGGCAGGGGTACCTTTACCTTTACCTAATGTAAGCATTCACTAACTTAGAGCAGTTCAATTTTACAATTTATTTGTATTGGTTGCTGCTGTTTAAGTTTGTTGGTTGAATTTGCTGTATTAACCTCATAAAAGGTAAAGGGACCCCTGACAATTAAGTCCAGTCGTGAATGACTCTGGGGTTGCGGTGCTCATCTCGCTTTAAAGGCCGAGGTAGATGCCGTTTGTCCACTTCCGCAGACAGTTTTTTCGGGTCATGTGGCCAGCATGACTAAGCTGCTTCTGGAGAAACCAGAGCAGCACACGGAAACGCTGTTTACCTTCCCACCAGAGTGGTACCTATTTATCTACTTGCACTTTAACGTGCTTTCAAACTGCTAGGTTGGCAGGAGCTGGGACTGAACAACGGGAGCTCACCCCGTCATGGGGATTCAAACCACAACCTTTTGATCAGCAAGCCCAAGAGGCACAGTGGTTTAACCCACAGCACCACCCGCATCCCAATTAGCCTCGTAGAATCATATAATTGTAGAGTTGTAAAGGACCACAAAGATCTAGTCCAACCCCCCCCCCCCCCCGCAAGGAAGGAATCTTTTGCCCAACAAGGGTCTCAAACCCACAACCCTGACTAAGCTATCCCAACTTCAGTATGTGTTTTGTTTATTCATCATCATGAATAAACTGTTTAGTATGTTTGTTACTAATCTGCTAGACACCTGTGAACATAAACTTATGTTGAAGGGGCAGGATAAAAACGCTATACAATGGTACCTCTAGATACAAACGGGATCTATTCCGGAGCCCCGTTCGCATCTAGAAGCAAACATAACTAGCAATGGCACGTCTGCGCACACGGGCATCGCTTTCTGCTGCTTCTGTGCATGTGTGTGACGTCATTTGAGCTTCTGCGCATGTGCAAGCAGCGAAACCCGGAAGTAACGCACTCCGTTATTTCAGGGTTGCCGCCGAGCGCAACTCGAACACGCTCAACTCGAAGAGTATTCAACCCGAGGTATGACTGTATGATTGTAAGGTGGATGGGTGAGCGCCCCGTGATGGTTAGTTGCAAACAAGCAAATGGGGTGAGGGCGAGGTGGGGTGGTGGGCTAAAGTTGACAGGCGGCACCCCACACACACTAATGGACCAGCTTCCCCTCCCATAATAATAATAATAATAATAATAATAATATTTATACCCCACTCATCTGGCTGGGTATCCCCAGCCACTCTGGGCGGCTTCTAACAGAATATTAAAATACAATAACCTATCAAACATTGGTGGGACGCAGGTGGCGCTGTGGGTTAAAGCCTCAGCGCCTAGGACTTGCCGATCGAAAGGTCGGCGGTTCGAATCCCTGCGGCGGGGTGCGCTCCCGCTGCTCGGTCCCAGCGCCTGCCAACCTAGCAGTTCGAAAGCACCTCCGGGTGCAAGTAGATAAATAGGGACCGCTTACCGGCGGGAAGGTAAACGGCGTTTCCGTGTGCGGCTCTGGCTCACCAGAGCAGCGATGTCACGCTGGCCACGTGACCCGGAAGTGTCTCCGGACAGCGCTGGCCCCTGGCCTCTTAAGTGAGATGGGCGCACAACCCCAGAGTCTGTCAAGACTGGCCCGTACGGGCAGGGGTACCTTTACCTTTTAAACAGGGCTGCCTTCAGATGTCTTCTAAAAGTCAAACAAACTCTGATCCACACAGGGGCAGGGAAGAGGGGAGAGAGAACTTCATACCTACATAGATAGATATGGCGTGGCAGACTCTATTTTGCCACCACGTGCTTGGATCCAGCAATGACTCAGCAAATTCCTCCCTTTAGCCTTTTCCCTCTCTCTCTCTCTGACCCCTCCCATCTAGGCTCCTCCCCCTCCCTTCCACAAGGCGGCGCATGCGCGAGCCGGCCCAGCGCGCGGCCCAATCCCGGACCTCCCTCCGTCCCCTCAGCGGTCCAACCGAATTCGCCTCTGTTTTTCTTCCCCTCACGAAACAACAAAGCCGCCAACCGCCGCCACTCCAGTCAGTCAGTCAGTCAGTCAGTCGCTCGTTTGCCTTACCTTGGACTAGGCGGGCGGGAGCGCGGGGAGGGCGGGAGCGCGCGCGCGCACCCGCGGCTACTCTTCCCTCCCCCTTCTACCCGCCGGACAGAGAAGCGTGAGGCGAAAACTGGCGAAGGGGCCTCGCAACGGCCGGCCGGGCTCGCGCCTCGCCTCCCCTCAGCGCAGCGGCCTCGCTCTGGCCTCCTCTCCCTGGCGCGCGCGCGTGCCGCGAGTGAGTGAAAGTCAAGTTCTCCTCCCCGCCCCCATCGGGGACGGGAGGGAGGGAGGGAGGGAGGGAGGGGAGGGGAGGCCGGGAGGGAGAACAGCGGCAGCAACAAGCGCGCGCCGAAGCTCCTCCTCCCTCTCGAGCCGCCCAGCCAATCGGGGCTCGGGCCGCTTTCCGGGGACGGGTTGTCACCCGAGCCTCGCCACGGTAGACGTCAGCGAGCCTGGGGCGGGGCAAGGGAGCCAAAGCCACGCCCTCTCGCTTCTTCTCTCCCTCCTCCCGGCTCTTCCTTCCTCGCTCCCACCCACCCGCCGTACTTGGCGTAGCCACGCCCACTGAAGAATGTTCATTCATGCGGGGGAAGGAAGCGCGGGAAAAGCGGGTGAAGAGCTGGGTGGTCTCTGTCGGCAAGGCGCATGTGTTTCCTGATGGTTTTTTTTTTCTGTTGAAGGGGAGGGGAGGAAGAGACTTTAAGGCTGGTGTTTGGAAGGCGGGGTTAGAAGCCACATCAGATACATTATTACCATGGAATTGTAGAGTTGGAAGGGAAACCAAGGTTCAACCCCCACCCCCCACCCCCCGCAATGCAGGGGTCTCAGCTAAGGCATCCATAACAGATGGCCAATATATATATTTTTTTCCAATAGATTTTTATTGAGATTTTAAAGGTTACAAAAAGAAAAAATAAAGAACATATTTAAACAGAAAAAAACAAAGGGGGGAAAAAAAACAGAAAAAAGATGCAGATACTTAAAAAAAAATAATCAATCCTTTACATAACTTTCTTTCCTTTGCTTATTTCCTTGACCTCCTCACACCTCCCTTTTTTGTATTCTAATTCAATTAGGTATTTCAGCAAATCCTTTCCATCTTTATTTCTATCCTAATGATTTATCTTAATATACTATAATTTAACGTTCTGTTCTTTCACCAATTAACAATCCATTTTTACTTAATCCTTTATATCATTTCTGCTAAAACCACATTACTTCATTCCAACATCCTTCTAACATTCCTTAATTTTACAATGTATCTGTAGATAAACTTTAAATTTCTTCCAATCTTCTTCCACCAACTCTTCTCCTTGGTCTCGGATTCTGCCAGTCATTTCCGCCAGTTCCATATAGTCCATCACCTTCATCTGCCATTCTTCCCGGGTGGGTAAATCTTGTGTCTTCCAGTACTTTGCAATAAGTATTCTTGCTGCTGTTGTGGCATACATAAAGAAAGTTCTATCCTTTTTTGACACCAATTGGCCGACCATGCCCAGGAGAAAGGCCTCTGGTTTCTTCTGAAAGGTATATTTAAATACCTTTTTCATTTCATTATAAATCATCTCTCAGAAAGTCTTAATCCTTGGGCATGTCCACCAAAGGTGAAAGAATGTACCTTCAATCTCTTTACACTTCCAACATTTATTATCAGGCAAATGATAAATTTTTGCAAGCTTGACTGGCGTCATGTACCACCTGTAGATCATTTTCATTATATTCTCTCTTAAGGCATAACATGCCCAGATGGCCAAAATAATAGTAATTGCCAGGGCTATTGAAGCGCTGCTGTCAATTACAGTGAAAGACCTACACTAGCTCCCAGTGAATTTCCAAGCACAATTGAAAGTGCTGGTGCTGACCTTTAAAGCCCTAAACAGCTTTAGTCCAGTATACCTGAAGGAGCGTCTCCACCCCATCGTTCTGCCCAAACACTGAGGTCTAGTGCCGAGGGCCTTCTGGCGGTTCCCTCCCTGCGAGAAGCCAAGTTACAGGGAACCAGGCAGAGGGCCTTCTCCGTAGTGGCACCCGCCCTCCCACCAGATGTCAAAGAGAAAAACAACTACCAGACTTTTATAAGACATCTGAAGGTAGCCCTGTTTAGCAGTGGCGTAGCGTGGGGGGTGCAGGGGGGGCCGTCCGCACCGGGCGCAACATCTGGGGGGGGGTGCGCTCGCCGCCTCCAGAGTCGCCGAAGAGCCTCGGGTGCAGGCTGTAGCAGAGCCCCATGTCTCGTGGAACCGACGAGCTGTGCGCGCGTCCGGGCTGAAGGCGTCTGGCAGGCAGCGGCTCTCAGCGCTCGCCGCAGTCCCCGTGCGTCAGGACCGCGGAGGGCGCGCCAGGCAGCCCCTCCTCACAGCCCTGCTGCCGCCGCCGCTGCTGCAGCTGCTGGGCCATGTTGCATTTTCCTCGCCTCTCTGCCCTCCTCCTCCGGGCAAGCGGCGTCGTTTGGGCGGCAGCGCCAGCGGCAACTCACCTCAGATCACCTGACACGGACCCGCCGCCGCCGCCGTGGCTACCTTACCTTACCCAGCCCAGGCAGCAGCAAGAAGAAGCTGGCAGCGGCGGCAGGTTAGGGGTTAGGGGTGCAAATTACTTGCCTTGCCCTGGGTTAGGGGGCGCAAATTACTTGCCTTGCCCCGGGTTGGGGGGGGGCAAATTACTTGCCTTGCCCCGGGTGCTGACAACCCACGCTACGCCGCTGCTGTTTAGGGAAGTTTTTAATGTTTAATAGACTATTGTATTTTAATATTCTGTTGAAATCCGCCCAGAGTGGCTGGGGAAACCCAGCCAGATGGGCGGGATTTAAATAATAAATTAGTAGTAGTATTAGTACAAATCAGCCTGCTGTTTGCAACATTTTTCTTTGTGTGCACAAGTTATGTTCAAACTGCCACCTGGAGTCCTTTGTCCAGTTCTGGGCACAATAGTTTAAGAAGGATATTGGCAAGGTGGAATGTGTGCAGAGTGGGGTGACCAAGATGATAAAGGGCCAGAGAATCAAGCCTTATGAGGAACAGTTGATGGAGTTGGGTCAAGGGGAGATATGAGAGCCATCTTCAAATATCTACAGGGATGTCACATGGAAAATGGAGAAACCCTTTTCTGCTGCTTTGGAGGGTGGGATCCAAACAGAAAAGTATGGAGATTCTGACTAAATGCTAGGAAGCACTTTCTGACAGTAAGAATTCCTCGGAAGGTGGTAGGCTCTCCTTCCTTGGAGGTTTTTAAGCAGAGCTTGGATGGCCACCTGTCATGGATGGTTTAGCTGAGATTCCCGCATTGCAGGGGCTTGGGCTAGATGGCCCTTGGGATCCTTTCCAGCTCTACAATTCTGTGTAAAATCTGCCAAGTGAGAATAACAATTCATAGATCTAATGAAGGGGGTCTCTTATTTGTTCTTTCACAATAGCAGTATAGTCTTATACAACTCTTTTTAGACGTAAACTAGTTCTGTCAGTCTTTTAAGGTTGCTCAGTACCCTTTTCTATGCGGTATAACAGTGTCCCCCCTACCCCTGTTCATTTATGTTATGTTTGTTTCATTTTATTAAATCAGATTGATTTGGGATGCCTGCATATTTGAATTCCTCATCTAAAAAAGCTTTAAAAACAATCATTTTGGATTGTTGCCACAGTAGGAAAGCACGAAAACACTTTCGCTTTCTATTTCTCCACAGTGAGATCAAATAAATCAAAGGGTGTGTGTGTGTGTGTGATAGAACAAGGGCTGGAAAACAGAGACAGAGTGTGTTCAAGAGCCCTGCTTGGGGGAAAAGTAGCAAGTTCTGCCCTAGCGTGATAGTAATGAATTTTGCACCTTGCGATAATGGCTTTTCTGTGTTGCCCTGTATGTACTTTGGGGGGGGGGGGAAATTCTATGAAACTTAAAGCACAGCCAGTGCAGGTCTACTCAGAAGTAACTTCAGGTTGCGAAGTGTTTACGCTGCTTCTGTTGCAATTTTTTTCTGTTAGTAGGCAGGCTTTTACTTATCATCACCATCGTCAGTTTTGTTGCTGTTTCCGAAATACCAGTCAGTCACCAGGCAGTGCACAAAAAAAAAAAATTACAAACATATGTTTCAAATAAAAACTTCTTTAAAAAAGCAGGCAAGAATAATTAACAATTGCTGCGCAACAAAAAACAACTCAGCCTCTAAAAAGCAAACAGTGTTACTGTTTGTCACAGCTAAGAATGCAGCCCAGGCACATAAGCCTCGGAATCCAGCTCATGGTGTTCCTGGGAGCAGGCTCAAAAAAATATTCTGCTGAAAACAAAAACAAGAGTTTATTCTAGGAGGTTTGTGGCAGTACCATCCAACAGTTGCAAGGCGGGAGGCTTTATTCCTTCCTGCTGTTACCATTATCAAGCACAAACACTTGGAGGTATGGTTGGGGAAGTGGATTTGTTTTAGCTCTCCCAAGAGGTGAGCCCAGCTGCAGTAAATAAGGAAGCACAGGGTGACTGCAAGGTTGTTTGACTTGTGTATATGTTGCTTTTTAAAGCTGCTGCCCTCAAGACTGGTAAAACCAAGTAGGATATTGAGATGCTAACATAAGGACATAAGCAGGCCAATGGCCCATCTCATTCCTGGTCAGTCACTGACAGTTTAGATTTTATATGTGAGATTAATTTTTTTTTTGTCCTGACATGCAGCACCTTACATTTGTTTACATTGCTTGGCATTCATGTTTTTACCACCCATTCACTCAGTTTGGAAAAGTCCTTTTGGAGCTTTTTCCTGAACAATTTAATATTGTCAGTGAATGTGACCACCTCATTTCTCACCTGTAACTTTAGATCTTTTATGAACAAGTTAAAAACCACACGTACCAAAACTGCTTCTTAGGACACTCTGATTAATTTCCTACTTTTGTTGCATCAGTTACTATAGCAGGAATAGGGAACCTGTACTCCTCCAGAAATTTTGTTGTACTACAACTCCCATCATCCCTGTGCATTGACCACACTGGCTGGGGCTGATGCAGGTGGATTCCGATAATGTTTGGAGGTTCACAGGTTTCCCATCCTTGTTTTAAAGCCTAAAAACCACACTTGGAATTAAAGATCTTAAACAGCTTTATAGGCTCATGTTCAGTTTCCACGCTTGTGAAAGATGCTGGCAGTTAGGGAAGCTGTTTAAAAACTGGCAAGATGTGCTCAGTTTTATTGATCCAGTCAACAGCTCAGCAGCTGCACTTTTGGCTGTGTGAACTTTCTGAATAGTCTTCAAAGGCCATCTCTTGTACAGTGCATCACAGTAGTCTAATGTCAAAGTTACTGGAATGGTGGTGGATAACATTCTGCACTTATTTCTTCAGTTCCTGTGGTTGCGAATAAGAGAAATATTGTCACAGTGGGTTTCTTCTTCCTTTCTCCTTCCAGCACGCAGAAAATGAAGTCCTATCAGAAGCTGACGGCAGACGTCCCCCAGATCACAGAATCCGCAGAGGAGGCCTCTGATGGGAAACCGTTGTGTCATCAGAAGTTGTCCGCTTGGTGGCTGGGTGGGGGCCTCCTGACAGTGGCCGCCCTGCTTAGCGGGGTGACCGTCTGGGTTCTCGGGCAGATCTGGTGGGGTCAGCACGGAACGCCACCCCTGACCAAGTGCGTCTCAATCCCAGAAAGCCTCCGCTTTGACTGTTTCCCGGAGAGAAGCACAGTCGTGACGCGGGAGCTGTGCGAGGCCCGGGGATGCTGCTTCGTCGATGGTGACTGGCCTTCGGGCAGCGAGAGGGGGGTACCCTGGTGCTTCTACCCGCCTGACTTCCCCAGTTACACCTTGGGCAGCCTGAATGAGACTGAGCTGGGAGTGCGAGGATTTCTGACCAGGAAGGCAAAGACCTATTACCCAAGAGATGTTGAGAAGCTGCAGCTCAGCGTGGAGTTTGAAACAGATGCCCGGCTGCATGTCAAGGCGAGTCGTTTCCTATGAGTTATTGTTCCCAGAGCTGTTGTTTTCCCCTTTTAATCCTACTGAGCCTTCACAAGGGAGCTGGGAATCGGCTGTCAGCCCACGAGGGAGCACACATTTTACCAGTCTGTACGCTAGGGTTGGGCAACCAGGGGCCCTCCAGATGTTGCCATGCTGCTGTTATGCCTGACCATTGACCATGATGGCTGGGGCTGATTGGAGTTGGAGCCCGACAACTTCTGGAGAGCAACAAGTTCACTGCTCCTGTGCTAGATTAAATGATAAATCACGATATTCAGTGATATTCAAGTAGTTTACGGTGCACTGAAATGAAAACAGGCAAAGATTTCTCACTAGCTCCCAAAACGTGAGCCATATGTTCGATTCTGCGTGCTGTCTATTCCAGGGCTGGAGAATCAGTTGCTGGACTCCAGCTCCCACCAGCCCCTTGCAGCATGGCCAATGGACAGGGATTCTGGGAGTTGTATTCTCAAAACATCTGAGGGTGGGTGTGCACTGGCTCCCCACCCAGATCAGCTCTGCTATTTTCAGCTGGGCAGTCCTGGTGCGCAACGAACCCTTCAGGGCAGGGGCCTTGGGGAAGAGGAGAAAGGGCATACCTCAGTGGTGGAGTATCTGCTTGGGGTGTACAAGTTCCCAGGATTAATCCCCAGCTTCTGCAGGTAGGGCTGGGGAAAACCCCTTCCTGAAACCCTAGTCTGTGAGGAGACAAAACTGATGGGCCAGTGATCTGACTTCCCACATACCCTGATGTTCATGCTGGATGTGCATTCGGAAGGGAGAGAGGCAGTGGAAAATGGGAGATTTGTACATGCAGGAAATGCTAGTTTTGCGCAATGAAAAACGCTTTTGAAAGCTAACCGTGCCCGCCTCATCAGGCTGCTGGTCTTCAGTCAGCCTTCATCAGCCTGGTGATATTATTAATATTATTATCACCATCATAATTATCATAATTATCATTATTATTCATATTCATTAATAATAATAATAATAATGGTAATGAATACTTGGTCGTTGCACGTTACCCAAAGGACTCCAGACAACTGACAACACATCTTAAAGCAAGCATAGATACATTAACACAAACACATTACATTTACAATCAATGCAGTACAGCCGCAACTTAACGCCCAATTTACTCGTGTGGTTTCAACCTTGTGCGGTTGAAAGCCGACTGGTTGAAATTGTGCATATCAATTGTACACAAGGTGGGTGCAGAAAGAGCTTTTAAGCTCTCTGCCTTGCTGGAGGGATTGGGGGGGGGGAGTTCCAAGGGGGTGGTTCAAGTATACATGTTTTTGTGTATACACTCCATCCCTGCGTTACCCCTGCACAAGATGCGACCGTACTGTACATTCTGTTTATAATTTATTTGATGTTAGCTGTCGGAGACAGCCTCTCCCATCCGCCCCACTCAGCACAGCCATGCTGGCTGGGGCTGATGGACATTGTGGTCCAAGGCACTGGAAAGACCTCAGGTTGGCAGAAGCTGTCTTAAGTGGTTGCAATTGGAGACCTTCTTTCGCTCTCACATGCAGCTTTAGGATCCTGGCCTCAGCTTCAGCCCTTGGCACAATTCACGGTGTCTTGCGCCTCCCACTTACCTGGGTGTATCTATGTGTCCCCTTTTTGTAGATCACTGATGCCACAAAGCCTCGGTATGAAGTGCCCCTTGATGTTCCTCCAGCAACCAAGAGAGCAGAGAATCCATTGTACACCATTGAGTTCTCCAAGGAGCCCTTTGGGTTGATTGTGAAGCGGAAATCTTCAGGGACCATGCTGTAAGAATCCGTCTCTTCCCCTCTAAATTTATGTGTTTGTTATTCACTTCTTAAATTCATGTCCCACTTCCAGACTGATGCAGTAGTGTGTGAAACAGGCCTAAAGCAGGACCTCTCCTGGAAGGAGGGGCCTTCCCTTGGACTTTAGTATCCCACCACATTTTAAAGCTATTCTCTCTGTTCAGCCATGAGGACCAGAAACACTTTTGGCAAGGGGAAACGTCTGTAAGCAGCCTTTTTCTCGTCACCTGTCCTTCCTAACATCTCTTCCCCTCTCTTATTTAGGTTGAACACAACAGTGGCTCCCTTGTTCTTTGCTGATCAGTTTCTGCAGATTTCTACAGTCCTTCCATCCACATTCATTTATGGACTGGGGGAACATCGAAGCAACTTCTTGCATAGTCTGGAGTGGAACACCCTGACCTTCTGGGCCCGAGATGTCCCTCCTACGGTACCTTTTATGCAAGATTGGGGGGGGGGCTTAACTATTTTCAGTCATGCTGTAGCTTTATTGCCGCCTCCCTGGTCAAATGTTCTCTCTTCTTTCATTGTTTCCTTACATGTTTGAATGGCCAAAGATGGATCAGATTCTCCCATGCTTTTTTTTTTTTAAAGTTGATTAATAACAACTGCTGAGTCCCCAATTCAATTCAGGACCTCGGTTGGGTTAACCTTACCCCCTTCAGGTTGCCTTCCTATTTAAAATTCCTTCCTCCCCCAAAGTGGCTGTTTGCCCCACGAGCCAATGTTCCCATAAGACACCATGTTTGTAATCACCGACACCTGTCAGAACCATCACTCCTCCATAAATGTGACCCAGGGAAGAGGCAAGAAAGTTCTGCTCCATACATATACAGTGGTGCCTCGCAAGACGAAAAGAATCCGTTCCGCGATTCTCTTCGTCTAGTGGTTATTTCATCTTGCGAAGCAAGCCCATTGATGGCTTAGCGGCTTAGCGCTATTAGCGGCTTAGCGGATCAGCTGATAAGGGGCTTAGCGGCTTAGAAAAAGGGAGGGAAGGAAGAAAAAGTCGGAAAAACTCGCAAGACATTTCGTCTTGCGAAGCAAGCCCATAGGGAAATTCGTTTTGCGAAGCGCCTCCAAAACGGAAAACCCTTTCGTCTAGCGGATTTTCCGTCTTGCGAGGCATTCGTCTTGCGGGGCACCACTGTACTTAACTTCTGGAACTTGCTGCCACAGTTGATGGCCATGAAGTTAGGTGGCTTTGTGACCAGGCAAACCCAGGGAGGCTCATCCAATGATTGCTTTCCATCTCCTCCTTGTAGACTTCCTGGAAGGAATCCAGTTGGCCTCTGTGGGAAGCAGGATGCTGGACTGTCATGTTTGGCTGCCTCTCTAAACCCAAGAAGAGCCTGTTGGATCAGGCCAGTGGCCCATCTAGTCCAGCATCCTGTTCTCACAGGGGCCAACCAGATGCATCTATTGGGCTATCTGCAAGCAGGACCCTGAGCCATGGCAGGAGAAGAAGAGTTTGGATTTGATATCCTGCTTTATCACTACCCAAAGAAGTCTCAAAGTGGCTAACATTCTCCTTTCCCTTCCTCCCCCACAACAAACACTTTGTGAGGTGAGTGAGGCTGAGAGACTTCAGAGAAGCGTGACTAGCCCAAGGTCACCCAGCAGCTGCATGTGGAGGAGCGGGGATGCGAACCCGGTACACTAGATTATGAGTCCACTGCTCTTAACCACTACACCACACTGGCTACAGGCACTGGGAGGGGGATCTTGGGCTTGGGTTTTGCTTGCAGGTTTCCCACAAAGAGGCATCTGGTCAGCCACCGTGAGAATGGGATGTGGGACGGGCTGGGCCATTGGCCCCAATCCAGCAGGGCTCTGCTTGCGTTCTTATGAAGTGCTGGCTGAAAATGAGTCTTGACTTCTTTTTGTTTTCAGGAGTCCTTCAATCTCTACGGCGTCCACCCCTTTTACCTTGCCATGGAGAGAGACGGAGCTTCCCATGGGGTATTCCTCTTGAACAGCAACGCAATGGGTACGTGTCCCCTTGGCACCTTTTGCAGTGAAATAATTTAGATACTTAAACCAATCTGAACGTTCTCGGCATTGCCCATGTGGATCTGCTTGAAGGCGATGAATAAAGAAAACCAGGGAGTTTCAGGCTCTTCACTGGAAGCAAAGAGAAAAATGTTTGTAAGCTCACTTCTTTTGAATAACTAGTCAGAGGGTGGTCAAAAGTGGGTTCGTCTTCAGGGGTTTGTATGTATTTTTAAAAAATTCCGGGTGACACATGCTTTTCAGGTAATCAGATGGACTTCAGATGCGCGGGAAGCCAATCTGAGTCAGTGCTTTTGAAGTAACAGAGGAAAATGGAGTTTTGGAGGTGCAGCAGGGGCTTTTTACGGAGGCAAGAGCCATCTGTTTCCTGCCGTGAGGCGGGCTCTTTAGCAACCGCTGGGCGGTTTAACCGCATCTTGCAGCTGCTGGCTCCTTGCCTTCACAGCCAGCTGCTTCTCAACCCTCCTTGGCTGTGTCTTGTCTCTGACCTTCTCTCCAAGGGATTTGGCCTTTTGACTGCATGGAGACTGCAGAGTGGATGGTAGAAAAAGAGAGGGAGAGGCAGGTGGCCTGCGTCAGCTGAGAGGGCTACAGGCACCCTTTTGGCCAAGTACTTCCAAGACACAGATTGTGTCGGCAAAGCCATGAAGAGTAAGGGAGAAGAGGGATCTTGGTGTGTCCCCGAGGGCTCTTAAGAACTAGTGAAGTGGCTCCCAAACTTTTTTGGGCCACTGCCAGCTTGGATCCATAATGTCACCCCCAGTGCCTTCCTTCATAATAGTGGTTTGCACAACTCACTAAGGAAGAGAACAACACAATAAAATTCAAAACAGTAAAACACTTACCGTAATTGCACATTTATTGCAATTTTAAAATTCATCAGAATTGATGTACTTGATCCACTGATGCCAGCCTTTCAAAGTCTGACAGTCCTTTATACCTCCAGCAATTTCCAGCATTTTATTTTTTTTAACGGAGGGTTGATGGATATCGAAAGCCATAAATTCAAATATCAGTTACACTAAAGGTTTCTGTTGGATACCAAATACAAATCTTCTCTATTCTCCCCGTTTTTGTGGATTTCTCCAAGCTTCCTTCTGCCCAACAATCTGCCCATTTGAATTCAACATTTATTTTTATTCATTCATTCATTTGCTTAAATATTTATGCATCACCTTTTTGCCAAAGCCTAGCAATACAGAATTTTTTTTAAACGGTTTTTTTTCTTTTTCTTTTTAAAAGCAATGGAAATAATCAAACAGATAAATAACAAATAAACAGATGAAAAGTCTCAGCACTAATGTGTACAGCACACACTTTCGCTTGCCTCACCACTTTCCCCAGGGAAAACACACTCTTGAACATTCGTCAGTTGGGCTTTCTGTGGATTGATGTTTGCTCTGATTCAGCCCTGGTTTTCCCAGAGAAAGCAGTGGGCAGGTGGAAAACCACACAAGCAGAACCGTGGACAAACCCTAAGTCTTCCTCTCTCCTGTTTGTTGCCTAGAGGTGGTGCTTCAGCCGGCACCTGCCCTCACCTGGAGACCCGTTGGAGGCATTCTGGATTTCTACATCTTCCTAGGCCCAGACCCCAACTTGGTGGTCCAGCAGTACCAGCAGGTGATTGGTGAGTATCTATAGGCTCTTCCAAACGTCCCTTTGTCTATTGTGCTTTGTGCTTTTGATAGTATGTAAACAGTCTGGGTGCAGGCACCCTGCTTCGGTTCCAATCCCACAGCTTCCTGCTGAACTCCTGCAATTTTTCACATGACAAACGTTCCTGGTTTGCCCTGCTTTCATTATGCTATAATGCAAGAGCACCCCCTCCAGGTGGAAACAATGCTGTAATACTGGGGAGGCATGGCAGAACGACTAATAAAGTGGGGGGTGATGTGTGGATAGTCAGTGGCACATGCATACTGGAAATAGTTACAAAAAGAAATGAGAGAGTGTTGAGGAAGTGGTGGGCATGGAAAGGGGAGTAGAAGACGGTGACAGTCGATCCACCCACCCCAAAACACAGAAACAAATCATCTATGACCCCAAGTGCAGTGATTCAGAGCTCAATTTTCCCCAACATATTGGATTATCCCTGCACTGGGTAAACGTAAATCATGCTGATTGGTGTTGTTTGAGGTTCTTGTCATGTGGATTACAACAGTGTTCATCCATCATGGGTCCCCAGAAGTGGGTGGACTACAACTCCCATCATGCTTGCCCACCAGGCTAAGCTGGCTGCGGATGATGGGAGTTGTAGCCCACCCACATCTGGGGACCCAAGACTGAAGAATGTTAGGAGTGTGTGCAGGAGCCAGGCCCTGTGACCAGTAGGGCTTTGCAGGACTGGGGCCTTCCTAAGATTGTTCCGGAGAGGCAAGGCGCGGCCACACAGGTGAGGCCGCTTGGAAACTCACTGCACCTGGTGGCAAGAGCCGGGAAGAGATATAAGGTCAGCATTTCCCTTCGGCTCTTGGCCACAGCAACTCGTTTCCCACCTTGCTGTGTTTGGCTTCTTCCTGATTCTTGGACCTCGGCTTCTTGACTCCTTGCTTCTTGACCCTCGGACCCTTGACTTTGTGACTCCCTGCTTCCTGACCCTCGGACCCCTGGCTTCTGGACTCTCGTTCCTGCTCCTACCTCGCCATCTTGTCTCCGATCCCAACCTCCTTAGCTGGGACTTTGATCGCCCGTAAACTGGACCATGACAAAGAACACTGGACTATGTGGATTAAAGCGGAACGCAAATAACTGCAAATACACAGTAAACTCCGAACTGGACAAGTCAAAAGGCACAGCAGGAAGAAGACTGTGGCTCTGGGGCAGAGGAGGCAGCACACCTAACACTTTGCTGATTTTTGTTTTAGGTTTCCCTGCCATGCCTCCCTTTTGGGGATTGGGCTTCCATCTCTGCCGCTGGGGATATGGAACAAGCAACGAGACCTGGGAGATCGTCAAGGCCATGAGGAATTTTCAGATCCCGCAGGTAAACATCAACAGGGACCCTCCAGAAGTTAGGTCAGGGGTGTGGCACATGGTGTTTTCCATGCAAAGGGTCTCAGGTTCAAATCCTGAATCTCCCAAGGAGGGATTGGTTAAGACTCCTGTCTGAAATCCTAGAGAGCCGTTGTCAGCCGCTGTCGGCCAATGGTTGTCAGTACTTTTGAATGCCAGTGGCTGGGAACCACAGGAGAGAAGAGGCCTCCTGGGCTTGGGCCCTGCTTGCGGACTTCTCCACAGGCATCTGGTTGGCCAGGAACAGGATGCTGGGCTAGGTGGGCCCCTGAGCTGCTCCATCAGGCTTGTCTTATATTCTTAGGACAGTACACCCCCCCCCTTCTGCTTTAGCGTCACAATGACCTTGTGAAGTAGGTTAGGCTGAGAGAGAGTGAATGGCCTAAGGTCGCCCAGTGTGTTTAATAGCTAAGGCGGCAATCCTAATTTAACTTAATTTGATAGTAAGTTAATTTAATAACACTGAATAGACTGAATCATTTAATAAGACTGTATTTAATAGGACATACTTCTGAGTGAAGAGACGCTGGTGGCGCTGTGGGTTTAACTTGCCGATCAGAAGGTCGGCGGTTCAAATCCCCACGACAGGGAGAGCTACCGTTGCTCGGTCCCTGCTCCTGCCAACCTAGCAGTTGGAAAGCACACCAGTGCAAGTAGGTAAATAGGTACTGCTCCAGCGAGAAGGTAAACGGCGTTTCTGTGTGCTGCTCTGGTTTGCCAGAAGCGGCTTAGTCATGCTGACCACATGACCCAGAAGCTGTACGCTAGCTCCCTCGGCCAATAAAGCGAGATGAGCGTGCAACCCCAGAGTCGGTCATGACTGGACCTAATGGTCAGGGGTCCCTTGACCTTTACCTTACTTCTGAGTGGACAGGGATAGAATTGTGCTGTTAGTACAGTGGTGCCTTGCAAGACGAAATTAATTCGTTCCGCGAGTCTCTTCGTCTTGCGGTTTTTTCGTCTTGTGAAGCACGGCTATTAGCGGCTTAGCGGCTTAGAAAAAGGGGGGGGAGGAAAAAAACTCGCAAGAACTCGCAAGACGTTTCGTCTTGCGAAGCAAGCCCATAGGGAAATTCGTCTTGCGAAGCACCTCAAAAGATGGAAAACTCTTTCGTCTAACGAGTTTTTCGTCTTGCGAGGCATTCGTCTTGCAGGGCACCACTGTAGCTTTCTGCAGTTCTGGTCCAACACTGTTTCTTTCTCAACTGAGGTAGCACAGTTGAGTAGAGCATGGTGCTGATAATGCCAGTGTCCCAGGTCCAATCCCTGCATGGGGCAGCTGCATTGCAGGCAGTTGGACTAGATGATCCTCAGATTCCCTTCCAGCTCTACAGTTCCATGATATCTACGCTTTCTTTTTGCAGGCTGCCCAGTGGAATGATATTGACTACATGGATGGCTATCGAGACTTCACCATTGACTCCCAGAAGTTTGGCACTCTCCCCCAGTTGGTGGAAGACCTTCACAAACATGGGCAGCGCTACGTGATGATTCTGGTAACCTCTCTCTGCTTTTCTCACTTCTTTCTTACTCCAGCAATATAAATGTGCAATTCCAAGATACGATTTGATTTTTTCAAGCAAGGTTAGTAACATCCTGTCGCTCTGGTGTAGCTTTCATCAAAGGCTGCTGCTATGCTGGGACCCTTTATTTAGAGCTTTGCGTTTCCCAAATCCTGTGTGTTTTATTTATTTAGCCATGGAGGCAAAATGCAATCTAGAAGCGAGAACGGAAAACGCGGTTCCATGTGGCATTAAATATAGCATTCTCTTCCCCATAAAAACTTGCATTGCCCTTCATCCATGGACGAAATCCTGTTTGCTCAGAAGTACTTTCCAGCAAAGATCCCTGTTCTCCCTACAAATGGCCTTTTATTTAGTGATGTGTGCTTTCCCCCCGTTCTATAGAGCTTTTCCACCCGACTGACATACAGTTGCAGGGACAGTGGGGGGGGGGGTGACATTATGGAAACGAGGCAGTGGCCTGAAAATGTTGGGGAACCACTGCTCCAGCCCAGCAGAACATTTGAGTTTCCTGCCTTTCTTGAAGCAGGTAGCCAAAGATCCATTTGGTGCAAGAGGCTGGTTTCATTGCTGTGTGGATCCTAGCCTGTTTTTGCTTCCCCCCCAGGACCCAGGAATCAGCAGCACCCAACCTCCAGGCTCTTACTGGCCTTATGATGAAGGCTTGAAGCGTGGAATATTCATCAACAGCACCCAAGGAAAACCTCTGATAGGGAAGGTGAGAGTGAAGGAGCAGGGTGCGTTTTGCCTCTTCAGTTTACTGTTTTGAATTTTATTGTATTGTTATCTTCCTTAGTGTGTTGTACAAAGAGCTATTCTCACTACAGGGTATTCTCACTGGGGATACTTTTATGGAACCCAAAGGCTGGTGGCAACTACTGGCCTAGATGGTAAACATGAATTAAAAAATAAATAAATACGGGTAAGCCTGGTGGGCTGGATAAGGCGCTAACCTGTTGCACCCCATGCAGAGAGTTGATTGGGTTCAACTCTGCCTGAATTTTATCCATCGGATTTGTGCTATTGTCCCCCACCCCCTAGGTCTGGCCTGGCCTCACCGCTTTCCCCGACTTCTCTAACCTAAACACTCACCAGTGGTGGCTGGAAAACCTGGACAGATTCCACTCCCTCGTCCCCTTCGATGGCCTTTGGATTGTAAGTTCCTTCTTCAGTCTTTCCCGGTTTCTAAACAGAAAAGGTGCAACAGTTGAGTGGGCACTGAAAAGGGGAGGTGATGATTATTAGATTTGGAGTATTAGAATCACAGAACTGTACAGTTGGAAGTCACCCAAAGGATCATCTACTCTTTTTTTCCCCCAGTTTTTCAAATTTTATTTATACTTTTCAAGTTTATGCATTTCACTAATTTTATACATTTCACTAATTTTACAATCATTTTAACATTTCATTTTTTTTATAAAATAATTTTTATTAGTTTACAACAAAAACACAATAATTTCACATCCAATTTTTCACAAATTATCTCTTTTCTGGACTTCCTTCAGCTTTTCCGTAAATCATCCATAGTCATTATTTAAATTACGCATTCCTGAGGTTTGTATTGTCATTATTTAAACCTTTCTTTTTCTATTCCCTTTAAACAATACTTCTCAAATTTCACAGTGCTTCTTTAAATCCCTCTAGCATTATCTGTCCCTCACTTATACTTTTCAGATATTCCACAAATTTTCCCCAGTCCTCGATGAACTTTTGGTCTCTTAGATATCTAATTTTCCCAGTCAATTTATCCAACTCAGTATAGTCTAACGGCTTCATTCTCCATTCTTCCATCGTCAGTATTTCCTATTGTTTCCATTTCTGAGCCAGTAATACACAATCATTTTAACATTTCAAAACTTGCCTTCCTTCCCCCTCTTTCTGCGATTCCTTAAATTTATTTTTAATATCCTTTGCATATCCATATTTACTTAATTTGCTCATTTATTCATCTACTTTAAGTATATACTCTTATCAAACTTCAGGTTAATACAATAATCCTGCCAATGATCTTACCTGCTTACAATTTTTCTGCAAATATTCAATAAACCATTTCCATTCTTTTATTTTAAAAAGTTTGTTATCTTGATTTCTTATTCTTCCGGTAAGTTTTGCCATTTCTGCGTATTCCATAAGTTTTTGTATCCATTCTTCCTTTGCTGGGACTTCTTACTTCTTTCCATTTTGGGGCGAGTGACATTCTAGCCACTGTAGTAGCATACATGAATAAGTTTCTATACATTTTAGATGGTTCTGTCCCTATAAGCATTTATGTTCCACCTCTGTCTCCCAGGAGCTCAAAGTTTGGTATGTGATTCCCGCCACTCCTCGTGGCATCTCCACAACAACCTTGTGAGAGGTAGGTTAGGTTGAGAGACAGAGAGTGGCCCATGGCCACGCAGTGAGCTTTATAACTGAGTGGGGATTTGAACCCTGGTCTCCCAAGTCATAGTCTGTCACTCCTTGTGGGAATTTTCAGGGTGGCAGGAAAGGATATATTGTTTATTAATATTCTTCCTAACTTGCGCTAGCAAGTTCCTTTACTTAGCAGAGTTACATTCCCCTTTTTACATGCACAGCAGACAGCTGGTTGCAGGCTCGTGTGAGCCTCTCACTATTATACAATTCAGTCTGTCTCAGATTGAATTGTACGTTCCTGGTAAGTTCCCTTGAATCCCTCCTAGAAGAATAAAGACACCACAATCTTATTCAAAGTCAATAAAAGAAGTTTACTCACATCAGTTCACAGTTGGATTCCTGAGAGCTAGCAGAGCAGTCCTAGCTAAAAGCTGGTCAAACGAAGAAGGAAGCCAAAAAGAGGGAAGGGTGCTGCATAACTTGTCCTTTTGTTACCTGGGCAGGTTAGGTCACACCCACCTACCACATACAAATGGAAGGATGCTCCAGCCAGAAGGAACAAGAAGTTTTGACTGGCTGGACCAAACATTCCCTTGCATGTCTTCTCAAGCATTAAAAGGAATGTTGTACTTGACTGCCTCTCATGGATCACATCCCACACTCCTCTGACCCAATGTGGGAGCTAAAAATTAAAGCCCAGTGCCAGGGGTGCTGTTAAACAGCAGACCAGGTGCAAGGCTGGGGGAAGGACCATAGCTTATTGGCCGAGCACCTGCCTTGCATGTAGAAGGTCCCAGGTCCAATCCCTTGGAGAGCCACTGCCGGTAGCACTAAGCTGGGTGAGCCAGTGGTCTGACTTGGTATAAGGTAGTTTCCTAGATGTCGGGAATCAAGCCTTTATCAGGAGAAACTGGCAACTCTCCCAGGCACCCGGCATGATTCCCTGTTGACCTCCCTGGCTGCATTCCCCAGCAAGATCCAGGCTAGGTCGCAATAGGCGATCCTTCTCAGCGTGAGAAGAACACACCCCTCTTTCCTGCCCCCCCTGGGCAGGGCAAAGAGATAGACAGAAACGTATTTACATGCCTTTATTTCTGTCTTTGCAGCATCACAAAAAACATGACTGCTCTCTACAAGCTCCAGCAGTCTAGTGACAAACACTTCCTGGACAGGAATAAACGGAAGAGCTCATATTACACTCTGAGCTAATTCCGGTGCTTCGCACTGTGAATTGACTGTCCCTCTGATTCCCACGGGCAGTCCCAACATTCCCATCAGGTTTACTTTTCAAGCTAGCACTTTGCAGCTGCATTGTATCCATATTGTAACAGTGTGGCTTAGTGGTTAGCATGTCAGACTAGAACCTGGGAGACCGGGGTTCGACTCCCCAGTTGGCCATGAAGCTCACAAGGTGACCTTGGGGGCCAGTTGCTGCCTCTTGGCCTAACCTACCTCGCAAGGTTGTTATGTGGATTAAACAAGGAAGGGGGAAAGAACCGTGTGTGCCACATTGAGCTCCTTGGAGAAATAAGTGGGATGGAAACACAATAAATACCTGAATAAATGCGCCCCTAAGTTGATCCTGGCAAATGTAATTTCTCCCAAGAGGCGTTTCAATAGTTTAGTTCCCCCGTGGGCTTCTTGGATGTGGCAGCAGAGGGAGGCGATGAGAGACCTGTTTCTCTTCCCTGCTCCTGTTTTCCCCCAAATTAAGAGTGTCAGCTGCCACAGCCAGCCATGTGGGGCAGGAAAAGGGGGTTGGGAGGGCTGGTGAGTGGGTGGGAAGGAAGGGTGGGGGGAGAAAGAGCAGGGGGCAGGCAAGGAGGCTTATGGGGAGATGAGGGAGGGAGGCTTGCAGGTCAGAGCTGCTGCTGGTGGCCTCCAGTCCAAATTCAGATTGGCTCAAAAACAAGCCAAGTTATTTTTCACTTTTGCAGACAGGATGGGGAGTAGCATGGCTTATTTCTGAGCCAACCCTATTTGAGGAGCTGGGGGGGGGGGTCACCCCTCACTGCTTCGCAACCTGTGGTCAGGCCATAACCTTAGGGCTACATTCACATTGAACAAACACAGATATCTGTGCCTTCGAAACACGAAAAAATGTTGCGCTTAAAATGCTCGTGTTGGCTTCAGGGCAAGTCCCATGGTCTGCAACTGACCTGTGCTTGAGGAAAGTTTAAATTTCCGTGGGTAGTGTGTGAACTGGGACATTTTAATTGGCCCCAATCTCTTTGCTTTAGGACATGAATGAACCTTCGAACTTTGTGGATGGCTCCACCGCAGGCTGTTCCCAGGAAGAGCTGGATAAACCCCCATACGTGCCTGGTAAGAGAGGAGATGCTTTAGATCCTGCTGTACATGCCCATGATCCTACAATAGCCTTCTTGAGTGACTGCCTCTGTGTTTGGGTGCAACAGGAAGAGAGAGAGAAATGGTCTCCATGGGTCAACCACCCCAGACAGGAGTTCGTATCTGTTTGCCAAGCATATGCAATTTCTTGTGCTTCTTCTAACCAGCCGTTCTCTTTCTCCACCAGCCGTACTGGGAAATTCCCTTTCCGCCAAGACCATCTGTGCCTCCTCCAGGCAGAACGCATCTGTGCACTACAACCTCCATAACCTCTATGGGCTGATGGAAGCCAAGGCTACTGCTAGGTAAGCTCCCTTCGCCTCGGTGGATGGGTTTTTCCGAGGCATGAGAGCATCAGTGACAGACAAACAAGACACATCCGGTTTCCAGGGCCAAAGTTAGCTGGCATCCCTTCCCGTGCTCTCAGCTTACGAGCAAACATTTTTGCTAGTCTCCTATTTCTTTCCCCCCACTTTTAGCGCACTAGTCAAGATCCGAGGGAAGCGGCCTTTTGTCATCTCCCGCTCCTCCTTCCCCAGCCAGGGCAGGTATTCAGGGCACTGGCTTGGTGACAACAGAAGCGAGTGGAAAGACATGGTCTGCTCCATCCCAGGTATGTGCAAGTGGTTTTCTTTTCCAGCTGCAGACACAGCTCTCCAGAAAGACTCACGGAGAGCCTGGCTGTTGGATCAGGCCCATAGCCCATCTAGTCCAGCACCCTATTCTTGTGGGAATGTTGTGGATAGTAGGAGAGGATACAGTGGTGCCCCGCAAGACGAACGCCTCGCAAGACGGAAAACCCACTAGACGAAAGGGTTTTCCCTTTTGGAGGCGCTTCGCAAAACGAATTTCCCTATGGGCTTGCTTCGCAAGACGAAAATGTCTTGCGAGTTCCTGCGGGTTTTTTTTCCTCCCCCCCCCCTTTTCCTAAGCTGCTAAGCCGCTTAACAGCTGATCGCTAAAAGCCGCTAAACCGCTAATAGCGCTAATCCGCTAAGCTGTCAATGGGCTTGCTTCGCAAGATGAAAAAACCGCTATACGAAGAGCCTCACGGAACGGATTAATTTCGTCTTGCGAGGCACCACTGTACATTGATTAAACATTATCCTTCCTCATGCTAGTGAGCTGGTAGTAGAGCACATTCTCTGTATAAGAAGCTAGTTGGTAGATTCATTTGACTCTCTTGAGTTAAGCAATCTGGTCTGGCTTGTCCAGATTGGATTGTTCCTGGTAAATTCCCCTTTATTCTCTTTTAAAAACAATAAAGACACAACAGCCTTCTCTTTAAAATATTAAGAAGTTTACTTACATTCAGTTCACAGTATGATCCTGGAGGCAGCCTTTGGCTTGTAGTTACAGAAGATAGTAGTTACAGAGACAGAAGTGGAGCCTGGAGAGGGGGGGGGGTGGCCGCCAGGAGACAGAGATGAGGCAGGCTGCTGAAAAAGCCAGTGAGTCCCACCCTCTTGCTGCAACCAGCTCCCTCCCCCCGGTCTCCTACAACATGCAGAGAAATGAAAAGAGCAGAGGAAAGAATGTTTGCACACTAACCCAGTCTCAGATTGCTTGGGGGAAACCCTGGGGAGGAGGACACTTAAGCAGTGGTGGGTAGGCAGGGACCTTCAGTCCTCACCACTGCCTCTTTGGGGCAAGAGCTACTGGGAAGAATTGCTGTGATCATTAGGCCTGCACTGTTTGGGTTTCTTTGAATAAAGGGCTAACTTCACTAACACTGAGTGTTTTTTATGGACCAATCCTAGATCCAGCTCCTTCCAGACCTGTTTAACCATGCTCCTTCAATTGGACCTGGAAAAAGACTGGAAGCAGTGAAGTTGTTTTAAAACAGGCATAGTTTCCATAGGCAGGTGGCTGCATTCTGTACCAGTCGGGGGTTTCAGACTGTCTCCAAGGGCTGCCCCATAAACAATGCATTGCGGTGATCTAATCTGAAATTCATCCAGGTGTTAATGTCAGTAATCGCCTGACCACTACTGACTCCGTTCCCCTCTGCCTGAATCCTCAGGGGTGCTCAGCTTCAGCCTCTTTGGGATCCCGTTGGTTGGGGCAGACATCTGCGGCTTCTCAGGCTCCACTTCGGAGGAGCTTTGCATTCGCTGGATGCAGTTGGGAGCCTTCTACCCCTTTGCACGAAACCACAACACCCAGAATGTGAAGGTGAAGCTGCTGGGGGGCAGGACGGGGACTCACCTTAAGTGTTTCTCAAACTTCTGATTAGCTAATGCATTCCCACCCTCACAGCATTTGAGTTAAAACTTTTTGCTTCTCTTGCTTTCGTTAATAAAAATTCTTCAGAACCAGAATTGGAGGCACACTTTGCTAACGTGCAGCACGATTTGTTTTCGGGTAAGACAGTAAGGTCTGCCCGTCTTCCTCAGAGTGCTCCACCGCCACTCTGCATGAGTCTCTGATCTGAGTCTGCTTCTCCAATTGGGAAGCCGTGAGCTCATGCAGAGATGTAAGAGGGAGCCTCTTTTGAGTGCCGGTAACCAAACCACCCAGTTTGCTTTATGCCGTTGACATTATTTTGCCCCTTCTTTCAAAGTGTTTGGTCGCACCTGATGCAGAACATGATTTTCTGAATTGATCCTCAGATACGACTCAGAGCAGGGTAAAGAAAGCTCTGAATTCAGCTTCCCATCATTGTTGGTTTTGTTTTCTTCTTTATTTGATGTCTTCCCTGCCCTTCACCATAAGATCCCAGGGCAGGTTGCAACAATGTAAGCATACAGTATTTAATTCATTTTTTAAAAAAAGTTCAAGTTTCTGCACAATCTGGACCATGTTTGTTTGTTTGTTTGTTTGTTGCATTTATAACCGCCCCCCCCTTTCTCCAAGGAGTTCAAGATGTTGCACTTGGTTCTCCCCACTCCTCATTTAATCCCCACGACTTTGTGACGTAGGTTAGGATAAGGGCAGTGACCAGCCTCCAGGGTCACACCCAGTGAGTTTCATGGCCGAGTGGAAATTGGAACCCCGGTCTCCCGGGTCCCATGCAAGGACTCTAACCCCTACGCCACACAGCTTCCTTTGCCCTGGTCTTCTGTGTGCCACCGTTTTAGCTCATTTGCCTACTGTTGTTTTCCGCCCTTCTCTTCAGGCCCAGGATCCCTCCACGTTCAGCCCTGCCACACGAACTGCCATGAAGACAGCACTAGAGGTCCGCTATGCCCTCTTGCCGTACCTCTACTCCCTCTTCCACCGGGCTCATCTGCAAGGGGACACCGTGGCCCGGCCTCTCTTCTTTGAGTAAGGAATTGTGCTGATTTCCAGGGGGCTTGTAAGTGGGCATGGTTCAGGTCTAAGAGAACGGCGCAGCTCTCTCCCTTGCCTTGCCAAAGCCCTCTTCCCGGGGGTGGGGTGGGGGGTTATCCACATGAAGCTCAAGGTCCCTAACAGAATCAGGAACCCATTAAACCAGAGGCGGGGGCACTTTCAACCTGGGACACCCAAGCCACATTCATGCCACACAGTTAAAGCTCTGTGCTACTGCTTTAAAAAGCAATGGCTCCTCCCACAAAGAATTGTGGGAGTCGTAGTTTGCTAAGGCTGCTGTGAGTTGTTAGGAGCCCCTGTTCCCTTCTCAGAACCTCCATTCCCACTGTGGTTTGACACTCCATTAGTCTTCCCAGGAAATTGGGAATTGCAGCTCTTGGAGGTGCCATCATTGCATGTCTTTAGGTGCCAGGCAAAAACATTCCTCTTTACCAGGGCCTATGGCTATTAAATGGGGTGCGGGTGGCGCTGTGGGTTAAACCACAGAGCCTAGGACTTGCCGATCAGAAGGTCGGCGGTTCGAATCCCTGCGACAGGGTGAGCTCCTGTTGCTCGGTCCCTGCTCCTCCCAACCTAGCAGTTCAAAGGCAAGTCAAAGTGCAAGTAGATCAATAGGTACCGCTCCGACGGGAAGGTAAACGGCATTTCCGTGCACTGCTCTGGTTCACCAGAAGCGGCTTAGTCATGCTGGCCACATGACCCGGAAGCTGTACGCCGGCTCCCTCGGCCAGTAAAGTGAGATGAGCGCTGCAACCCCAGAGTCAGTCACAACTGCACCTAATGGTCAGGGGTCCCTTTACCTTTACCTTAACCTTATGGCTATTAAATAATCTATGGCCTGTGAAAATGTGGGACAGGGGACTGTTATTATAATGATTATTTTATTATTATTGGGCTGTCTGTCAGTATGCTTTTGATTCATTTTTTAGGCTGTCTGTTAGTCTGCTTTTCTTTTAAAGTTTGTATCATTGATGTTCTGTCATGTGTTTTTAACATTGTACATTCAGATCTTTGGATAAAGGATAGTATATAAACGGAATGAATAATAACAATAATGGTAATAAGGGACTACTAACAACTCTCAGCACCCTTAAACAAAACATTTTATTTATTTATTTATTTATTGTATTTATTACATTTTTATACCACCTTTATGTTCCAAGGATCTCAAGGTGGTTTACGTGGTTTTAGGCGATGAGATGGTGACTGGTTCCAAGGTCACCCAGGGAGCTTCATGGATGTGTGGGGATTCGAACCCTGCTCCTCCCAGGCCCTAGTCCAACATTCCAACCATTACACTTTATGGGAAGCCATAGCTTTTTAAAGGGGTCTTGTGGTGCTTTTAATGTGTGGCGTCAATCAGTGTGTGGTGTTCTCCCTCCTAGGTTCCCGAAGGATGTGGCCACTTACTCCATTGACAGGCAGTTCCTCTGGGGGCGGGGCCTGCTGCTCACTCCCGTGCTGGAGCCTGGCGTGAATTCGGTGATTGGCTACTTTCCCCGAGGCTTGTGGTATGACTACTACACGGTAAGAGCGTGCGGCCCGTCAGACCAGCCGCGATGGTCTCGTAATTTCTCTGCTTGGGTCGTCATTGTTGCCCCAGGAAAGGAAACTGGGAAATATTCCTCTGCTGGATCTCACAGCATTAACACCCCAGAAGATCTTGCCTCCCCTTTATTTATTTATTTATTCAATTAAAAACTATATACCTCTTGATCGTAGGGGAAATGCCTCCACACGGTTCACCAAAAAAGATAAAACGATAAAACTATCGCTAAAAAAATTGCAACCATAATTTAAAACATACAAATAGTTAAAACCACAACAGAATAAACTAAAGCAGGGTTTTCCCAAACTTGGGTCTCCAGGTGTTTTTGGACTACAGTTCCCATCATCCCTGACCACTTGTCCTGCTAGCTAAGGGTGATGGGAGTTGTAGTCCAAAAACAGCTGGAGACCCAAGTTTGGGAAACCCTGGACTAAAGCAATTCGAAACCTATACAAACTTTCTGGGTAGGCTTGTCTCAATAAGAATGTACATTTAGCGGGTGCTGAAATAAATGCAGTGAAAGCACCTTCCTGATCTCAATAGGCAGGGAGTTCCAAAGGGCCCCTTAGGTTTCCAGAGAAGCCCCAAATTCAGTTTTGGAGTCCGGCACAGAGCAAGACATGCCTCTAGCTTCCAGTATCAGCCCAACACACACAGACACACACACACACACCCCTCCTATGCATAGTCCCTTTCAGTTTGTTCTCTTCCCTAGGATGATTTGGCACCCAGCCAGGTGAGGTGTTAAAAGGCCCAGCCATTTGTCTCTCTGGCAACAGAGCAACCCCTTTGGATGTGTTAAATCGCAGTACAGTGGTGCCTCGCAAGACGAAAATAATTCGTTCCGCAAGTCTCTTCATCTAGCGTTTTTTTTCGTCTTGCGAAGCATCCCTAATAGCGGATTAGCAGTTTAGCGGCTTAGAAAAAGGGGGGGGGGAGGAAAAAAGCTCGCAAGACTCGCAAGACGTTTTCGTCTTGCAAAGCAAGCCCATAGGGAAATTCGTCTTGCGAACCGCCTCGAAAAACGGAAAACCCTTTCGTCTAGCGGGTTTTTCGTCTTGCGAGGCATTCGTCTTGCGGGGCACCACTGTACTTAACTGGCCAGCCCAAACCTTTCCCTTAAGAAAGGAACTGTTACAACTTGTTCAGTAAGCAGGCCTGGAAGGAACCCAGGGTCTGATCCAGACTGACTCCCCCCCCCCCTAATTTAGAACAATATAATTACAGACACAAAGACCACCCAGCAGTTAACTCTTCTTTTTTTTTTTTTTTAGTGCATCACTGTTCAGCTAATCTTAATAAATGTGCCTACGGATTTATTTCTTTTTGAAAGCAGCAGGGATGAGGCCATCTCTTTCTCTCTCTCTCTCTCTGGGAAGGGAAGGGAATTCCAGAGGTGTGGAGCCACCACTGAGAGAGCCCTGTCCCTCGCTCCCACCAGCCTAACAACTCTCGCTGGTGGGCCAACAGTCCAGGTCTTGGATACTGATCTCTAAATGCAGGGCAAGGCTCATGGAAGTGTAGCATCTCCTCCAGATTAGGTGGCGTCAAACCTTTTCGGGCTCTGAAGGCCAAAACCAGTGACCCAAAACAGGCGGCCGTGTGTCTCATAGAGCCCCGACCCAACGTGGCATCCTCCAGATCAGGGCTCAGCAAACTTTTTCAGCAGGGGGCTGGTCCACTGTCCCTCAGACATTGTGGGGGCTGGACTATATTGGGGGAGGGGAATGAATGAATTCCTATGCCCCACAAATAACCCAGAGATGCATTTTAAATAAAAGGACACATTCTACTCATGTAAAAACATGCTGATTCCCGTCCGCGGGCCAGATTGAGAAGGCAGGTTGGGCTGGATCCGGCCCCCGGGCCTTAGTTTGCCTACCCATGCTCCAGATGTTGGGGGCTGCTGTGAGGCTGGCAGAGGCTGCTGTAATCTGACCGCTTGGCATGAACCTGACAGCTCAGCCTCTCGCTGCCCCCTGCAGGGCTCTTCAGTGAACAGCAGCGGGGAGAACCTGAAGATGGCGGCACCTCTGGATCACATCAACGTGCATGTGCGGGAAGGAACCATCCTGCCAACCCAGGTGAGGCCTGATAGTTTTCATCCTCTTCCACCTGCCACCATGTGGCTTTTCTTTTAAAAGGGGTGGGTAGGTAACCCTTGGACCTCCACATATTGCGGGACTGCAAGTCCCATCATACCCTACCCCCTGACCTTGCTGGCTGGTGCTAATGGGAGTTGAGGTCCAACGGCACCTGCGTGGTCACATACTGCCCACTGCGGTGCTGTAGGATAACCTATAGGCTTTGTTGTGGTTTACTTTTCGAACAAGCCAACGCCAAACCACAATTGCTGGAGCTCATTGTTTAACCACAGCAAAGATGAACTGCAGGCCTAGCTTTGGACGGCACAGCAAACTGTGGTTAACTGCTGAATTTGCCTTCCCAGCCACATTGGGAGCAGGAGAGGGGAGCCTGGGAGAGGGGGCTTGGAGACCCGAGGAACTCAGTTCTGTTTGTGCATATTATGCTGTTTGTGCATAATATGCACAGAGCAAGACCTGCCTCTAGCTTCCAGCATCAGCCCAACACACACACATACACACACCCCTCCTATACACAATCCCTTTTGATTTGTTCTCCATCCTAGGATGATGTGGCATCCTGCCAGGTAAGGTGGCAAAAAGGCCCAGCCATTTGTCTCTATGGCAACAGAGCAACCCCTTTGGATACGTTAAATTGCGGTACTTAACTGTCCAACCCAAACCTTTCCCTTAAGAAAGGAACTGTTACAACTTGTTCAGTAGCCTTTTCTAAGCAGGCCTGGAAGGAACCCAGGGTATGATCCAGACTGACACCCCTGCCCCCATTTAGAACAATATAATTACAGACACAAAGACCAGTTTAGTGCCATGTGCAGTGAGATCAAAGTGAAAGAAGGCCTTGCATACCACTGTATAAATGTTGTTATCAAATAAGTGTTGGACATTTGTTGCTGTGAATTTATGAACTGAGGCCGTATCCACACCATACGTTTAAAGTGCTCTGGCGGCATTTCAGACAGTCACGGTTTCCCCCAAAGAATTCTGGGAGCTGTAGTTTTCTTTTTAAGGGTGCTGAGAGTTGTTAGGAGGCCCCTATTCCCCTCTCAGAAAGCGGCAGCTCAGAGGAAGGCAAATACGCAGGCAAGCAGAGCACTTTCTCAGGCTCCCTCTGCCAAGGCTGAGGCTGGGCTGTGAAGTAGGCAGGAGATCCTTCGCCCGAGCAAGCAGGCCGCTTCCTTCCCTTCCTCCTGATCGCTCCTGCCTCCCTTCCTCCACATCCCAGCCTCTTTTTCAGCCTTTCTCAGTGTTACTTCAGACATCGTGATATATCACAATGTTGAAAACCAGGCATCGCCCAGCCCTAGTCGGGGCTGCTTTCAGTGAATCTGGATTTCACACGCTGATCTCTTTCCCTCTCAGAAACTCGGAGGCAGCACATCGGTGGGCAGTGGGAACGCTCTTCACCTGATTGCGGCCCTGTCGCAGAACGCCAATGCCTGGGGAGACCTTTACTGGGACGACGGCGAGAGCCTGGACACGTTCGCCAAGGGCGACTATTCTTACTTGGTGTTCAACGTCACACAGGTAAGAAGAGCCTCTTTGCCCTGCTGTGGTGCGACCAGCAAGTTACCTACAGTGGTACCTCTGGTTACAAACTTAATTCGTTATGGAGGTCCATTCTTAACCTGAAACCATTCTTAACCTGAGGTACCACTTTAGCTAATGGGGCCTCCTGCCGCCGCTGCACAATTTCTGTTCTCATCCTGGGGCAAAGTTCTTAACCCAAGGTACTACCTCCGGGTTAGCGGAGTCTGTAACCTGAAGTGTTTGTAACCCGAGGTGTTTGTAATCCAAGGTACTACTGTATTTATTCACTTAGAACCATTTTACCCTGCTCTTTGGCAAAAGGAAGGCTCCCAGTGCAGCTTGCGTGCAATAAATTAAAACAAGACAGTCCCTTCCCACAGGTCTACAATCTAAAAAAGCCTGGCACACAAGGGGAAAGTGTCAAGGAAGATGAGGAGGGATTAAACGTTGACTACCAGTTTTAAAACCATTGCTCAATAGGGGCAGGAGGCACCTGATGGAGCTGGGCTTTTTGGCAAAGGAGACGGAATGAGCCCTGCTTCTCATCTCTGCCCCTGAGCCAGTCTGGGGCAAGGTGATGCTTGACGGCAGTAGTTCTCACAAATTGTGGCGTACCACACTGATGTGGCAGGAAAGGGTGCCATGTGTGGCAGGAAGATTCAAGGACAATCAATGAAAAATTTAAACATTTCAGTGTATCAATTTTTATTTTTGCAGAATATGGATATCTTTTCAAAATGAGAGCAAGAGCAACGAGTGATACTGCAAACAATCCTAATTGTGTTTTCCAATATATTTCTTCTCACTAAAAAGATGTGGCACAAGCAGTTTTTTTATTCTGAAAGTGTGGTCCAGAGAAAAATGTTTGCAAATGACTGCCTTAGGGTGAGGAGCTGGCCTGCCCCAGCAGAACCAATAGAGCGAGCCCTGCTTCCCATCTCTCTCTTCCGCGGATTTCAACCGACCTTGAGAAGTTGCTTCAAATCTAGCAGATCTCTTCCTGTGGCCTCGTCAGATGGGAATCACTTCTTCTCTTCCTTTAGCGACAGCCCCAGAGGATCTGCACACAGACTAATCTTTCCGAAGCAGGGTGGCATGAATGAATTGATCCTATATTAGCAGTGGGGAAGAGAAGAGAGGAGTTGAGTGTTTGCTGAAGCAGGGAGGCAGCTGTGACCAGGGAGTTCCCGCTTTTTTCTCTTTTCCTTCCAGAACACATTCACTTCCACCGTCCTGCATTCCAACGCGGGAGCCACGTACGTCACAGTGGATGCGCTGAGTGTCTACGGGGTCCGAGAAGAGCCAAAGACAGTCACTGTCAATGGCAAGGAGAGGCCGTTTACCTACCTGACAAACCAGGTAACCAACAGGCAGCTTGGATGTGCAGCCAGTGGGTGCTAGAGACAGGGTCTTGTCTGTGTTGGCACCTAGAATCTGGCATGCCCTCCCAAGAGAGGCCCATCACTGTTTGTTTTTCATTGGACAACTCTATGATTCTACTGCCTTTGTTTTCTAACTTGGTCACTGTGCTGTTTTTAGCTTTTCTAATTTTTTTTTTTAAAAAAACAACAACCCACCTTTTTATTTGAAGTTCTAATATGCTAAGAACAAACTCAGTTCTGCAGGGATAAATCCTTACACAGCCAAAACAAGAACATCCACCCTCAAGGGGGGGAGGTATCAGCAAGGTTTGGGGAACTCCAAAGTTTGCAGTAGTAGAATATAGAGTATTTGGGATGGGGTGACCCGAGTAGAGAAGGGGGAAAAACTGGCCCATGAAGACTGAGCATGTTTGTTTGTTATTTTTACATTTATACCCCAACTTCCCTTCCAGAGAACTCATACATAGTTTTCTTCCTTATTTGACTCTCACAACAACCCTGAGGGGCAGGTTTGGCTGAGAATGAGTGACTGACCCAAGGTCACTGAGGGGGGGCTACATGGCCAAATGGGGATTTGAACCCTGCTCTCCCAGGTCTTAGTCCAACACTCTAACCACTATACCATGCTGGCCACAGAATGGTGCGTGTCTGTAGGAGAGGGAAATGACATTGTATAGGACATGGGCAGCAAGAATATTATTGGCACAGAAATGGAAACAAGAAGAACTACCGATGAAAGAAGAATGGCAGAGGAAATTAATGGACTATGCAGAATTAGATAAGATGACAGGAAGGATTCGAAATCTGTGGGACCAGAGATTCTCAGAGGACTGGAGTAAATATCTGAACTATTTGAAAAGCAATTGTAATAAACAGATTACGCTAGTAGGACTGCAGGAAGTTCTGTAAGGAGGATTATGTGAAATATTGCAGAGAAGATTATGAAGAGAGTTATTAGTTAAGGACAATTAAAAGCAATAGGGAAATTAATAAATGTAGATTAAGTGATAAAGATTGAAAAATCTTCAGATGCAGTTGATGGAAATCCAAAACATTGTATAAGATAAGAAAATGTTATATGATTGTTGGAAATGATATGTAAAATAGATAGATAGAAAGAAAGAAAGAAAGAAAGAAAGAATAGGACATGGTTGGCTGTAACCCTAAACAGAAGCACTCCATACTGCAACATTTTCCTGCAGGTTTCACTTAGAATCACAGAATTGTCGATTTGGAAGGCACCGTGAGGTCCAATGCAGGAATCTCAGCTAAAGCATCCATGGCAGATGGCCATCCAAGTTCTGCTTAAAAACCTCCAAGGAAGGAGAGTCCAGAACCTCCTGAGAGAGTCTGCTCCACCTTTGAACAGCTGTTACTCTCCGAAAGTCCTTCCTGATGTTTAATCAGAACCTCCTTTCTTGTAACTTGAAGCCAACAATTTATTAGATTACCACTGGCACCTTTTTTTAAAAAAAATAATTGCAATAGAAAAATGGGGGCGGGAGGGATAACTATTAGAAACGCAAACTATTGAAGGGAATAAAGGTAAAGGGACCCCTGACCATTAGGTCCAGTCGTAGCCGACTCTGGGGTTGCGGCGCTCATCTCTCTTTACTGGCCGAGGGAGCCGGCATACAGCTTCAGGGTCATGTTGCCAGCATGACTAAGCCGCTTCTGGCGAACCAGAGCAGCACACGGAAATTCTGTTTACCTTCCCGCCGGAGTGGTACCTATTTATCTACTTGCACTTTGACGTGCTTTCGAACTGCTAGGTTGGCAGGAGCAGGGACCGAGCAACGGGAGCTCGCCCCGTTGCAGGTATTCAAACCGCCAACCTTCTGATCGGCAAGTCCTAGGCTCTGTGGTTTAACCCACAGCGCCACCCGCATCCTAATGAAGGGAATAAAGGCCCCAGCTAATGACCAATTTTGCTTCATTCGTAGGTTCTCACTGTGAGTGACCTGCAGCTCAACCTCAGCCGCGGATTCAACGTACACTGGATGTGAGACTGGCAGAGTTCCCTCCGCCCCAGCCGTCTGAATGTACTGTTGCCGGCAGACGGGTCTGTCGCCCGTCCAGGCCCTCTAGATGGGGGCCGTGCACCCCTAGGAGGGTCTCCGTGGCCCCGAGCCTCGCGCTCTCTTCTTCGTGTCTCCTCAGGAAAAAGGACTCCCTACTGCTGCTTCGGCTTTTACTGCATTTCTGCCAAAAAAACAAAAACCAATCCCCGTCTCAGCTGGGCCTTCGATGGGGCGAGGGTCTCTTGCACGCTGCTGAGCGTCCCACCGAGCCATCCCGCGCTTTGCTGCTCCCGTCGGAAAAGGGAGACGCCTCCGTCGCCTTCGCTGGCTTAGAGTGCCTAAACTGTGTACCTGTGTGCGTGAGTTTTGTGCGTGTTTCTAAAGGTAGCCCAGGATCTCTGTGCTGCTGCTGCTGCTGCACCCTGTATTGCATTGTCTCTGCTGCTGCATGAGAAGGGACTCTTTGCATGCCAAGCGTCCCAAGCCCAGTGCCTGGTGTTCCCGGTTTAAAGGATCCTAGATAGCAAGGCTGTGGGGGGGGGAGAGAGGACCTCTTCTTCCTAAGATGCCACAGAGACATGTTTGTCCAGCATAACCCTACCCTCCAGGGTCCTGATTTGGGGAGAATAGGATATGCAAGCCGGGGTCTCTGCTGTCTTTTGCTGGGAGCAGGACCTAAAGGGCAGAAAGTGCAGCACTTCCAAACCAGGCAAAGGTAGGGGAACAGGTTCCTCCGTGCCAATGAGGGGGGCAGGTGATGTTCACCTCAGTACCCTTTTGTTTCCGCAGAGGGCACTAAAGCTTGGGCTCTCTCTTGGGGCACATTCACACCATGCATTTAAACCATGGGTAAGCAAATTGAGGTCCAGGGGCCAGATGCGGCCCAATTGCCTTCTCAATCCGGCCCGCAGACAGTCCGGGAATCAGCATGTTTTTACATGAGTAGAATGTGCCCTTTTATTTAAAATGCATCTCTGGGTTATTTGTGGGGCGTAGGAATTCGTTCATTTCCCCCCAAAAAATATAGTCTGCCCCCCCACAAGGTCTGAGGGACAGTGGACCAGCTCCCTGCTGAAAAAGTTTGCTGACCCCTGATTTAAAGCAATACGATTCCGCAGGGTGGGCTTATGCCAAAGGATTCTGGGAGCTGTAGTTTGTTCAGGGTTCTGAGAGAGCATTCCACAAACAGGCATTCCCTGTGAAGAGGGATTGATCATTAAACCACTCTGGGAAGTGTAGCTCTGGGAGGGGAATAGGGGTCCCCTTGTAACTCTCAGAAGCCTTAACAAACCACAGCTCCCAGAATCCTTTGGGGGGTGGCCATTTACAGTGGTAAATGTGTGGTATGAATGTGCTCCCAAGGCTCAGCCTCAATTCCAGACATTTTCCGGTTCATAAGAAGTGTCCAGCTGGATCAGGCCACGGTCCCCGTCCAGCATCGTCACTGTGGCCAACCAAATGTTTGGGGTTGGCCTGTTTAGGCCTGCTGTCTGTGTGCAGGAGCCGGTAAAAACTAAATTCCTCCAGGACCTGAGCCCAAGAGAACTCAGCTGGAGTTCTGATACGCAGCACGAGACAGCTTGTTCTCAAACCAACATCGAAAGCCAAAGCCCTCTTTTGCCAACATTGCTTTAAACCCACAAAGATCAACGGAGGGTTTTCACTTCGTCATAACCCCGCTACGTTCGATGGCTCACAGGTTCTGCTTGAAGGTGCCTTCCAGCGATAACTGAACCGGGCTCCACGAGCTGCTCAAGCGATAGGATGCCACTGTTGACCTAACCCACAGCCTTGCCCAAGGCTGGCCCCTTGGGGTTTTGCCGCCTTAGGTGAGGTTCGCTTCATTCAGTGTTGCGGAGGTTGTACCTCTAGCATCACATCCCAACACCTGCTTGTTTTGCCAAGAGGGAATTGGGGCTGGTTATGAGCCCGCCTCCTGTTTGAATGTGTCTGCAGTGATTCAGAATGTACCCGGGGGGGGGGGGGGGATGCTCAGTTGCACTATTTTTTATACAGATCCCTCCTTCCCCCTACCTGCAGTTTCGTGAGCAGAGCAGGGAGCTGCCTGCTTTGCTTCTGGCCATTTGGGAAAGGCCAGCAATGGTGAAAAACAAAGTGAGTGGCGCATTCGGATTGTTTAGCTTTTACCCGTTCATTTGGGGCTTTGCATCTGCCATTTCTCTGTGGCTGGCTGTACCCAGATTGACTCTCAATAAAACAAACCTTCAAAAAGTTCAAAGCGATTCACTTCAGTTCATGAATGCTTGGTGGGCATATTCAAAGAGAACCAAAACGACAAACCTGCAAAGCATGTCGTAGCAGAAATTCAGGACCCCGGTGAAATGATGCATGATCCGCTCGCCACTTCTCGAGCAACACATGAGAGAGCAAACCTGTCCCTGGGCCATACAGAAGTGCAATGTTAAATGCAGCTTTGCCATTCTCATTTTAAATGCAAACACTGGTAGCTGGGGGGTTGCTGGGAATGACAACAGGAATTACAGCTGGTGGCAAAGGTTAAGGGACCCCTGACCATAAGGTCCAGTCACAGATGACTCTGAGGTTGCGGTGCTCATCTCGCTTTATTGGCCGAGGGAGCCAGCGTACAGCTTCCGGGTCATGTGGCCAGCATGACTAACCCACTTCTGGCGAACCAGAGCAGCGCACAGAAACACTGTTTACCTTCCCGCCGGAGCGGTACCTATTTATCTACTTGCACTTTGACGTGCTTTTGAACTGCTAGGTTGGCAGGAGCAGGGACCGAGCAACGGGAGCTCACCCCATCGCAGGGATTCGAACCGCCGACCTTCTGATCGGCAAGCCCTAGGCTACTGTGCTCCTGAATAAAAATTTAAATAAAAAGCTTTTCTAGGAAGAAATCCTCAATCAACACTAGTTATTGCGTTGGCCGCAGAACTAGCTGAATGTCCGTTCACTCTCTGTTGTATTTGGCTGAGTCAGGGAAGCATGGCTGGCTCTGGGTGCCAACATCTCTAGGACAGAGATGGAGAACTATGGCTATAACTCCTGGGGAGAGCATTCGACAAGCAGGGAGACACAGCTGAAAAGGCCCGTTCTTGTGTTGCCACCCTCTGGACTTCCCATTGAGAGGGCACACAGAGAAGGGCCTCAGGTTACAGTTGCAGGTATTAGATTCTGTTACGGTAAAATCTGGTTGCGAGGCTGCTCTGCCACCCAGCTCGTCGGACTAAGTCTGCGGGTCCCTGCGGAGGAAAATGAGCTCAGCCAGAGACAGGAGCAAGCTGCAGAAGATCCAAGTTTATTGCGCAACAGGTTCAAGGCGAGATTGAACAGCGAGAAAGGGGTGACATGAACTTTTGAAACTTCCCTCCATGTCCCAGAATACAGTGCAAAATACATCCCAGTTACATCATGAATACATTAAGAAGAGGTTGGGTTACACGGATTAACATATGGAGGAGGGAGGGGGGATATGCAGAGTTGGAGATATGCGCAGATAAACACTTCCTGAGTACCGGTGATGAGAAGACAATGGTCCATGTATGCATAGTCTGCCACCTGGCTTTGCCTGGAGGAAAGGCTTGGCAGAGTGATTTGACAGGATTAGGGTCTTGACACCTTGCTTGAGGGATTATGGAGGACAAGGGAGGTGTCATGGAGTCCTAGAGAAATTGAGCAAATTTTATAGAAGGTAAAGAAGACATGCCCCCCCTTCCGTATCAATTCATAACCTACATTCCATATGCAATTCAAAACAAAATAGCAAAGCATCAAAATTTTGTTTTATTAAACGGCACAAAATTTATACATGCATTGAAACATATATGTAGGTATATGATGTGCAACACACGGCAGGGATCTGATTTCCTCACATTATTTCAATTTGCATTAGTAGGACGCCACCTTGATTTAAGTGGGGATAAGTACTGTAATGACAAGAACAGGAAAATGGAGGAAGAGTGTGGAGTGTAAGGAAATTAAGCAAGATTCTGTTTTCCCCCACAACATGTGATTCTCAGGGTCCTTCCAACTCTACATTTCTATGGTTCTGTGAACTATGAACTGAAACTGTCAAATTTCACTCTTTTTGGTGCCCAATTGCCTATTGGGTAAGCCAGCACATGTTACATCTGGTATCCCATTCCCACCACCAGCAGCAGCTATCAAGGCCAGAAACAAATCTCAGCCCTCTCTTCCTCGCCTGCAGAATAGCAATGGCGCAAAGTGTTTTGCGTGACATCCATAAGCTTTGTGTCTGTTCTGCTGCCTTGCTCAGAACGGTGAGGCATCCTGGGCTGGACCACTGGGGCAGATCACGGCATAAAAATACAAGGCGAAAACACAAAATACACAGTGGCGTAGCATGGGGGGTGCAGGGGGGCCGGCTGCACCGGGCGCAACATCTGGGGGTTAGGGTTAGGGGGCGCAAATCCACGGGTTAGGGGGCGCAAATTACTTGCCTTGTCCCGGGCGCAACATCTGGGGGTTAGGGTGCGCAAATCCACAGGTTAGGGGGCGCAAATCCATGGGTTAGGGGTGCAAATTACTTGCCTTGCCCCGGGTGCTGACAACCCACGCTACGCCACTGAAAATACATAACAAAAACAAGAACAAAAGAATAACCTTTTTGCCCCCTTTGCTAGCTCTGTCTAGTGCCAATGGCCCATGGATTACAATGGTGGTGGTGTGTGTGTGGAAATCGTTGGGGTTTTTTAAAAAATTAAAGAAATGTCAATTATCAGTAAGTCTGGCGCTTGGGAGCCCCATCGTCGCAGTTCCCCTTGCCAGCCACCCCGCCGCCGGCCACTAGGGGGCAAAAGACTCGCATCGACACGGTTTCCTCCGCTCGCTTAAGTTTGAAACGATCCCGAACCTCTAGGTGGCGCTCTGCGGTCTCCTCCGGCAAAGGGGGGGGGGAGAAAAGCCTGCAGTTTCCCCTCCCGGCCGCGCGGTGGCGACAGAGAGACGCGCAGCCCAGAGCCTGGAAGCCAGTTCGCTCCCCTCCCTCGCCTTATTTTTGTTCCGGGTCGGGAAGGGCACGCCCGGCCTCTTCCGCTTCCGCCTTCCTCTCCGCGTTAACTCCCTCCCTGCCGGCCCCTCGACAAAGCGGAGAGCGGGGAGGGGGCTCCGCGGGGATGAACCGCCCGAAGCCCGCGGCCGCGCGCCGCCCCAGCGCCGTCGCCAAACCCTCCGGTGGGTAAATGGGGGTGGGGAAGCGCGTGCGCGAGACCCGGGGGGGGGGGAGGGCAGCTCCGCCTTAAAGACAAAAAACCCTCTTCTCCACCCCCCCAAAAAGGAATGACGTAGAATCCTAGAACTGCAGAGCTGGGAGGGGGATCCCCAGGGGTCACCCAGGCCAGTGTATCCCAACCTTGGGCCTCCAGCTGTTTTTGGACTACAATTCCCATCATCCTTGACCACTGGTCTTGCTAGTGAGGGATGATGGGAGTTGTAGTCCAAAAACAGCTGGAGGCCCAAGGTTGGGGAACACTGGCTTAGATGACCCCCCTTGCAGACATCGGCCATAATATATACTATGAAGAATGGGAGAAACTCTGGAAAAAAAAATCTTAAATTTACAGCTTGCATAACGTTAAAAGAGAACCTCATGAAGATGTTTTACCGTTGGTATACAACACCTGCAAAATTAGCAAAAATATATAAAACTTGTAATAAATGCTGGAAGTGCAGGGAAAAAGAGGGATCCTTCTTCCACATGTGGTGGGACTGCAGAAAGGTCAAAGGCTTTTGGGAAAGTGTATATAATGAAATGAAAAGTATATTAAGATATAACTTTGGGAAAAAGCCGGAGGCTTTTCTGCTAGGCCTAGCAGGAAGTGATATAAAGAACAATGATAGTAAATTCTTTCAATATGCAACAACGGCCGCAAGGGTCCTATTGGCCCAAAATTGGAAACAACAGAACATACCGACGCTTGAGGAATGGAGAGCAAAACTACTAGAATACGCGGAGATGGACAGATTGACGGGGAAAATTAGATATTTAAAAGACCAAAGGTTCATTGAGGACTGGGGGAAATTTGTGGAATATCTGGAAAATATAAGTGAAGGTCAGATAACGCTAGTTGGGTTTAAAAAAGCTCTGTGAAAAGCTTGGAATATTGTCTAAAGAGAAAAAGAAGGAAAGAGAAAATAATGTCAATATAAGCTAGGATTTGTGTGAATTTGTTAAATTAGTGTATGGATGATTTCAGGGGAAGCTGAAGGAAGTCTTATAGAAAGAAATCTGTGATAACAAGGCGTAAATTGTTTTACTTTCTTGTTTGTTATGACTTAAAAAACAATAAAAATTATGCAGGAAAAAAAAATAGATGACCCCCCTTGCAATGCAGGAGTAACAGCTAGACGATCCCTGGTAGGTGGCCGTCCAGCCTCTGCTTGGAGACCTACAAACCCCAGAACTGTAGAATTGGAAGGGACCCCCTGCAGCCTTTCTCAACCTGTGGGTCCCCAGATGTTAGAATCATAGAAGAGTTGGAAGAGACCACAAGGGCCATCGAGTCCAACTCCCTGCCAAGCAGGAAACACCGTCAGAGCGCTCCTGACATATGGTTGTCAAGCCTCTGCTTCAAGACCTCCAAAGAAGGAGACTCCACCACACTCCTTGGCAGCAAATTCCACTGTCGAACAGCTCTTACTGTCAGGAAGTTCTTCCTAATGTTTAGGTGGAATCTTCTTTCTTGTAGTTTGGAGCCATTGCTCCGTGTCCGCTTCTCTGGAGCAGCAGAAAACAACCTTTCTCCCTCCTCTATGTGACATCCTTTTATATATTTGAACATGGCTATCATATCACCCCTTTTATATATTTGAACATGGCTATCATATCACCCCTTTTATATATTTGAACATGGCTATCATATCACCCCTGTTGTTGGACTACAACTCCCATCACCCCTAGCTAGCAAGCCAGAGTTCAGGGATGATGGGGGTTGTAGTCCAGCAACATCTGGGGACCCAAGGTTGAGAATTGCTGCCTAGGGTCATCCAGTCCAACCCCCTGCAAGGCTTATGGTCCACTAAGACTCCTGAACAGCCACGGCCAGCCAGTGTCGGCAATACTCAGCTACCTGAGCCAATGATCCGACTCGGTATAAGGCAGCTTCCTGTTTTCTCCCTGACTTTGCATTTCTGTGAACTGCTCTCTTTTTTCCTCCTAGGCCACCCGCCTCCGGGAGATTTCATCGCCTTGGGTTCGAAAGGCCAGTCCAATGAATCGAAAGCAGCCGTCACGCTGCTCAAGCCGGCTTCGGCCGGGTTGCCCTCCGAGCGGAAGCGGGAGGCCGCCTCCAGTCTTGCCAAGCGCCCCAAACTCTCCTCGACGCCCCCTCTCAGTGCCTTGGGACGCTTGGCGGAGGCAGCCGTGGCTGAGAAACGGGCCATTTCTCCTTCCATCAAGGAGCCCTCTGTGGTCCCCATTGAAGGTAAAGAGAGAGGGAAAGACCGTTTGCTCCAGAGAAGGCAGTATACGCCTCTGAATACTAGTTGCTGGAAACAGCAGGAGGGGAGAGGGCTTTGTGTTCGAATCCTGCTTGAGCGTTTCCAGGAAAGGCATCTGGTTGGCCATGGTGAGAACAGGATGTTGGACTTGATGGGTCATTGGCCTGATCCAGCAGGTTCGTCTTGTGTCCAACAGACATCACTTGCATAGCAACACCCTAGTGGTCCCGGGCCCTAAGGAACTTAGATTAGCTTCAACCAGAGCCAGGGCCTTTTCAACACTGGCTCCGGCCTGGTGGAACGCTCTGCCTCATGAGACCCGGGCCCTGCAGGATCTGATTTCTTTCCGCAGGGCCTTTAAGACAGAGTTGTTCCACCTGGCCTTTGGCTTGGAGCCAATTTGATTCCCTCCCCCTCTTTCTTTTTTCTTTTTCCTTTCTCCTGCGATGAGGCTGCATTTTAATATTTTAATGTTTCAATATTTTAATTGTTGTATTTTAATCTTGTTTTTAAGTTGTATTCATTCAACTTGTTTTTATTATTGCTTGTTAGCCGCCCTGAGCCCGGCCTTGGCTGGGGAGGGCGGGGTATAAATAAAAATTATTATTATTATTATTATTATTATTAGCAGATGTTTTGATGCAAAGGTAGATGATGGACTTTGTTGCTCTGATGCAGATTTCAAGCCCTGGTGGCAAATATGAACCATGCTGCAAGACTTCTGCTCTTTAATATTTTGGCACCCTCACCAAAAAGGTTGTCTACCTTTAGGTTATCAAGACTGTTACCTTTTTTCCAACACCCCCCCCCCCCGAAGCCATTTGCCTTGAGTTTTGGTATAACATTTATTTGGATTGCTTAAAAACGACACCTGCCAATAGGCTGAGGGCTCTGAGGAACCCATTTCTTGTCTGGCTCTCTTTGCAGTGGCCCCAGCGGTTTTGCTGGATGAGATTGAGGCTGCGGAAGCCGAAGGCAATGACGACCGCATCGAAGGGGTGTTGTGCGGGGCCGTGAAGCAGCTGAAAATGAACCGGGCAAAGCCCGACACCACTCTGTACTTGAGCCTGATGTACCTGGCAAAAATGAAGCCCAACATCTTTGCCACGGAAGGAGTGATTGAGGTGAGAGCCAGATATGTCTTTGTCCATCAAGATTAGAAATATTGACTAACTTAATTCTAGGGGCATGGTGGGATAGACAATGGAACATACCTCTTTTGGAGAAACTAATGTAGCACTAAGGAACACAAAGACCAATGTTGATTTTTAAACCATATGGTGCATGCTTTTTCAGTATACAGGAAATGACGATGTTGCCCCCTTTCCATTAGCTATTCACAACTCACTCAGGGACAATTGGTTAAAAAAGAGAGTAACGGTAAAGGGACCCCTGACATTAGGCCCAGTGACTCTGGCGTTGCAGCGCTCATCTCGCTTTACTGGCCGAGGGAGCCAGTGTACAGCTTCTGGGTCATGTGGCCAGCATGACTAAGCCGCTTCTGGCAAACCAGAGCAGTGCATGGAAATGCTGTTTAGCTTCCCGCCGGAGCGGTACCTATTTATCTACAGTGGTACCTCGGGTTACATACGCTTTAGGTTACATACGCTTCAGGTTACAGACTCCGCTAACCCAGAAATATTACCTCGGGTTAAGAACTTTGCTTCAGGATGAGAACAGATATCATCCTCCGGCGGCACGGCAGCAGCAGCAGGAGGCCCCATTAGCTGAAGTGGTGCTTCAGGTTAGGAATAGTTTCAGGTTAAGAATGGATCTCCAGAACAAATTAAGTACTTAACCCGAGGTATCACTGTACTTGCACTTTGATGTGCTTTCGAACTGCTAGGAGCAGGGACCGAGCAACGGGAGCTCACCCCGTCGCAGGGATTCATACCGCTGACCTTCTGACCAGCAACCCCTAGGCTCTGTGGTTTAGACCACAGCGCCACCCGCGTCCCTAAGAAAGAGAGTAGAAGACCCTTAACTGATAGAATCAACCCTAAGCTATTATACAAACCTGCTTAACATTTGACTGCACCATTTACATGGAAGGCTTTCTTAGCAGGTAGGAAACTTTCAGGATCTCTGCTTGTTCTCACTGGGGGAATTTCCTTTGGCAGGCACTGTGCAGTCTCCTCCGCCGAGACGCCTCTATCAACTTCAAAGCCAAAGGGAACAGCCTGGTGTCTGTCTTGGCCTGCAACCTCCTCATGGCGGCATATGAGGAAGACGAGAACTGGCCTGAGATCTTTGTCAAGGTACACCAACTTGGGGCAGTGCTCGTGTGGGAGGCTTACTGGAGGCAGGCGGAAGTGTTAAGGCTGTGTGCAAGGACAGGAGCATCTTCAACACCTGTCACTCAAAAATAATTATCTCTTTTAAAGTGTTTTTATCCCTGCTCTTCAGATGAAAAGGCTCCCAGAGCAGCTTTGTGTTTTTTAGATATACACAGTCAAAAGGAAACAAGGCAGGCCCTGATGGACATGTCACAAAAGGAAAAAGCAATGGGGAGGGAAGACGAAATCAAGCAAACTCAGCAGCAGTTCTTAAAGTGGCCAGCTTGAATCAAAACAATTCAGGGGCCAATTGGAGTGGTGTTGTCACTCCCTCTGCTGCAGCCTGGTGGAATGGTAGAAAGAGAAGCAAATACAACATTACCGTATTCTTCGTCCCATAGGACGCACCTACTTTTTTTTGGGGGGGGGGGAATAAAGGGAAAAAAAATTCCCTTTATTTCCCCCCAAAAACCAGGTCGGGGAACAGTGGGATGGTGGCGCTGCGCCTCCCCGCTGTCCCCCGAGCTTGTGGGGCTGGCCGATGTCTGTCTGGCGCGCGGGGCGCTCTGCTTCAGGGCGCCATGCGCGCCGGGTGGCAGGCTGCTATCCGTGTTGGCTATTTGCAGTATGGTAGCGCTGCAGAGAGCTTGCTGGGGAGATCATGCATTAAAAAGAAAGGGACTCAAAAATAACTTAAACAAGGTTTTAATTACAAAAAACAAAAACTCCTTATACACTAAATACATTAACAACAAACCAGACCCAACCACCAACCCAACCCCCAGGGTAATGGGAGAGCTAGGTGCTGCTCCTTATATACTACATGCAAATGCTGACACACCTTAATCAATGCAACTCGGCAGCACCTGCTGTGTTTCACAGCTGTAAAGCTGGGTCTCGTTATCTTGCTCTGGCCCTTGCTCTGGCCCCTTAAAGACATACACATTAGGTGGAACAATGATGAACCTTTACATTTAAAGAAACCATTCAACAATCCGCAGCGTGGGGAGCCCTGCGGGGAAGTCCTGCAGGGCTCCCCACACTGCGGATGTCTGTCCGGCGCGTGGGGCGCTCTGCTTCAGGGCGCCTCACCCGCCGGGTGGTAGGCTGCTATCCGCAGCGTGGGGAGCCCTGCGGGGAACTCCTGCAGGGCTCCCCACGCTGCGGATGTCTGTCTGGCGCGCGGGGTGCTCTGCTTCAGGGCGCCCCGCCCGCTGGGCGGCAGGCTGCGGACACCTGTGCGAAGCACGGGACGTCCTCCAAAGGGCTGCCGGCATGCAAGGCTTGCGGATAGCTTCCTGAAGCCTGGAGAGTGAGAGGGATCGGTGCGCACCGACGCCTCTCGCTCTCCAGGCTTCAGCGAAAGCCTGCATTCGCCCCATAGGACGCACACACATTTCCCCTTCATTTTTGGAGGGGAAAAAGTGCGTCCTATAGGGCGAAAAATACGGTAATTGAAATATCCTACCCCATTAACTAATGTTTTTATTAAGCTATGGAGGGTTTATTATTTTGGCTAAAATTAGAGGGAGCCCAGAGTTGCCGGAGCTGCAATTATCAGCTACCGTTCATTTCTGCCACACAGATCTGTGCCATCCCAAAAGTTTGAATACCCGTAACACCAGCATCTGATATAAGAGTGGCTGGAAAGTACTGACCTTGTCTGTTTGGGGCACACCCACCCACCCACCCCGCTTAACTGCTTTGATGCCTGTGTGTTGGTTCTCTTGACAGTTGAGCCCTGGGTTACAAAAAGGGGACCAGCTCTTTTCGGTGCAGGTGCAGAGAAGAGTTTCTGTTCATCTCCTTTACAGGTTTACATTGAGGATTCTCTGGGAGAGCGTATCTGGGTAGACAGCCCCCACTGCAAGACCTTTGTGGAAAACATCCAGACGGCGTTCAGCACCAAGATGCCCCCCAAAAGCATTTTGCTGCATGGGGAGGTTGGACGCAGCGGAGGAGACCTGAGCGCTGGTAGGGCACTGACTTGGAGAGTTGCTTGGAAGGTGGTTGTTTGTTTTCTGAACATACAGATAACAACGTCAACATGCAAGAGAATCACAGTACATCCATTTTAATTGTGTTCACTGTGAAGTACAGTAGATTAAAGTTAAAAGATCTCTATTGTTTGATTGAGAAATTATGGTATGCGTAGACCTGTTGACGTATGAAATCAAACCAAGCTAAACTGCCAGTTGTGTTTTTTACCTTCCATTGTCTTTTTGTTAACTTTTCAGTTATGTATTGTTTTACTCGGGGGTCAGCAAACTTTCTCAGCAGGGGGCCGGTCCACTGTCCCTCAGACCCTGTGGGGGACCGGACTATATTTTGGGAGGGGAAATGAATGAATTCCTATGCACCACAAATAACCCAGAGATGAATTTTAAATAAAAGGACACATTCTACTCATGTAAAAACACTGATTCCCGGACCGTCCATGGGCCAGATTTAGAAGGCAATTGGGTCAGATCTGGCCCCCAGGCCTTAGTTTACCTACCCATGGTTTTACTGGTTTTACGTGCCACCTTTTTCTCCAAGGAGCTCAAGGTGTGGCATGCATGGCTCCCCCCTCCTCATTTAATCCCTACAACAACCCTGTTAGCCTAATAGACAATGACCGGCTCATGGTCACCCAAATGGGGATTTGAACCCTTGTTTCTCAGGTCTTAGTCTGATACTTTAACCACTGTGCCACACTGGCTCTCAAATTTGCCAGATGCTCATGTACAACTTGGATAACATTAATCCTGTACCACTTTTCCGATCTTTACTTATCAGCTGATGAGCTGCCACCTTTGAAACTAAAACTAAGTCCTTGTAAGGAACATCAGTCTTTTCATTATCAAATAGGAACAACAAAGCCAGCTGTGGAATACACTGAAGCTTGCATCCTACTATTTTACCAGTCTCTTCAAATACCTTTTGCCAAAATCAGTTTGTTACAGAACAGTTCCACCACATATGATCAGTACAATCCCTCCAGCGTGGTTTCCTTAACATTTTGTTGATGCAGAAGCTTAAATGGAACTTCTCAGAAATTGACCCGGTGTGAAATTTTGACCATGGTGCTTGGCAGGTCCTGGGATCTGAAGATGAGATTAGCAGAGAAATTGTCGCAAAACAAGATGGTGTCATTTCATAGGGCTTATTTCAATAAACCATCGTTTAAGGTTAACCACAGTGTACAGTTCAGACATAGCACTAAACTGTCGTTAATTGAAACTGGAAATGAAAGCTTCTGCACTCCTCACAGCTCTTCTGGAGAGGAAGGGTGAGAATGAGTCTGTGATGTTTGCTGCTTCTTCCCACTGTGACAAACCACGGTTTGTTGTGACATTTGAACTTGCCCCCTTTCTCTGTGTTGAAATGTATGTTCTTGGCTTTCCTTCAGGGAACAGCCCACATCCCTCTGTGCCTGAAGAGGAGGACAGCCAGAGCGAGCTGCTGATTGCTGAAGACAAGATGAGCCCAGAGCAGGAAGGACAACTGATGCCCAGGTACGCTCACCCATTGATGGCAAATGCCCTCGCTTCAAACAGCACTGGAGAACTGCAGAATGATTGAAGGAAACGTGGCATGTGAGATTCAGCTGGACCTTCCTATGTCTTTGTTAACCCTATAGCAGGGGAGGACAGACTCCACACTTACAGGACCTTCTTTGTGCTTTATCAGATCCACCTAGGGGAGCCAGGTGCAAAAGCATGGTGTCCTCTGCTGCTGAGCTTTGCTGTGAGTGCCAGAACTGAGGTGCACTCACACTCCTCCCCACCCCCCAGATCCATTCCTGGTCACCCCCTAGCTTTAATTTGAAATGTGGGTGTCCGGGATGGGGGGCAGAGTCAACTTGTTGCTGCTATTGTTAATGAAGTGAAGGCATGAGGCGGGAGTTGGTAATGCAGGTGAGCTGTGCAAAGGCAAGCTGCCAGCTAGCTCTGCCAAGGCTCTTTTTATTAGCACAATATGCAAAACCAGTCAGATACATTTTGGAAAAAGTGCGTCCTATAGGGCGAAAAATACGGTAATCATAATAGTCTGACCTGATATTGGGCAGCTTCCCATCTTCATTTTTTAAAAATACATCTTCCAATCACGCGTTCGTGGGGCGGCACAAAGTTATTTTGGCACCTGTTTCCACCGCGTCATTTTCCCCTTGCACAATGTATGACGATGGAGACAAAGGTCATAGACAGGGCTCGGCAGACCACTGAGAAAGCCAATGGTTAGCGTCGCCATTTTGGCGAAAGACTTATGTCTGGGAGGAGAAATGGATCTGTTTTCATATTGCGGGCGAGCCTCCTCAGAGGACTAAAGAAGGCAACAGATTTGCGAAGATTAATGATGGAAAGAGTGCTTCTATTTATGGAAGTGATGATATATGAAAACCATCTCGATATGGTGATTGGACGAACGGAAAAATTCACACAGGATTACCTGCTTAAGGAGATTATCAGAAGAGATCACAAAGAAAAAAGAAAAATATACGAACAAGATGAGATGTGAGAACAGCAAGATAGGACTGGATAGAATTATGAACATTATTTGGACAGATTTGTGGATATTAACGCAGCAGCAAGAAGATGATTGGAATCCCCTTCGGAACTTGAAATATGGGTACCCCCAACAAAAAATTTAAAATTCGGCTTTGTAATTCGGAATTTATGTGATGTGATTTGATTTGATTTGATTGGTCGGTTAATAAAAATTTTTTTTATTTTTTTTAAAAAAGAGAAAGCCAAAGGTTAGATAGAGGGCATGATGTTCAGACAGCTGTGGCTTGTCTGTGGGTGGAAGTGTGCTCCATGCCCGGCGATCATTCCTTCAGTTAAACAACCAGGAGTCAAACTCTTTCCAATTTCCTGCAAATCACTCAAAGATCTCCCAGTAGATCCGTATGTGGTTTCTTTCATCCCTGCCTTATAGGCATTTTAATTCCTATAGCTGTAGCCGCAGAGATTGCATACGGCAAAGGCTGGGAAGAAGAAACGACAGGATCAGTTGAGGGCCGAAGAAGATGGTGACGAGACTGTTCTGAGGCACAGTTGGTGCTAGCATGAGAGACAGCCTTTTCTGTGTCTGCTCCCCTATTGGGGGATTCCCTCCCAAGAGAGGTCATCCTGGCTCCCTCCCTGTTATCCTCCTGCTGGCAGATCAAGACCTTCCTCTTCAGACAGACCTTTGGAAACTAAGGTGCAGACACACTATGCTGATGATGGGGTTGCTCTCAGGACAAACCACATTTGTAACTGCAGGTTCTCAACGTGCTTTGATGCGTCTCATTTAGTCTTTCCCACCAGTTTTGTTTTTGGCATTTTATAATAATGCTTCTTCCAAATGTTGTCAGCCGCCCTGAATCTGTTTGATAGACCTAAAAGCCATGGCCCCAAACCTGTCCTGCTCTGTTAACCTTCTAAAAGCAGCCTGTGCTTCATGCCCAAGAATCGTTTCTGAGCACAATTCAAAGTGTTGGTGCTGATCTTTAAAGCCCTAAACGGCCTCGGCCCAGTATACCTGAAGGAGCGTCTCCACCCCCATCCTTCAGCCTGGACACTGAGGTCCAGCTCCAAGGGCCTTCTGGTGGTTCCCTCCCTGCAAGGAGTAAGGTTAAAGGGAAGCAGGCAGAGGGCCTTCTTGGTAGTGGCACCCACCCTGTGGAACGCCCTCCCATCAGATGTCAAGGAAATAAACAACTACAGTGGTACCTCTGGTTAAGAACTTAATTCGTTCCAGGGGTCTGTTCTTAACCTGAAACTGTTCTTAACCTGAGGTACCACTTTAGCTAATGGGGCCTCCCACTGCCACCGCCCTGCCGGAGCACAATTTCTGTTCTCATCCTGAAGCAAAGTTCTTAACCCAAAGTACTATTTCTGGGTTCATGGAGTCTGTAACCTGAAGCGTCTGTAAACTGAAGCATCTGTAACACAAGGTACCACTGTATCTGACTTTTAGAAGACACCTGAAGGCAGCCCTGTTTAGGAAAGTTTTTAATGTCTGATGTTTTATTGTGTTTTTAATATTGTGTTGGGAGCTGCCCAAAGTGACTGGGGAAACCCAGCCAAGGGGGCGGGGTATAAATAATAAATTCTTATACGGCCTTGTCCTGTCCCAGGTACGACGACCTGGCCGAGAGCGTGGAGGAATACGTCCTGGACATGCTGAGGGACCAGCTCAACAGGCGCCAGCCCATGGACAACGTCTCCCGGAATCTCTTGCGCCTCCTGACTGCCACCTGCGGCTACAAGGAGATTCGACAAATGGCCGTGCAGAGGCTGGAGATGTGGCTGCAGAACCCCAAGGTAAGAAGGCTAGGCTTGGTTTGGATTTTTTAAAAAACTGAAACTCCCCGTTCCCTTACTTGAACTTGGAAATGGGGCTGGATTCTATCCAGGACAGGTCTTGTTTTTGTTTGTTATTACGGTATGTTGTGTGTGTGTTTATATTGTAAATCGCCCTGTGATTTTCAGACAGAGGGCAGTAAGGAGATTTAATAAATAATCATAATAGTCTGACCTGATATTGGGCAGCTTCCCATCTTCATTTTTTTAAAATCATTTTTATTGTTTTTGCAAATACAAAGTACAAATAAACACAAACTTATAAGAACATATCTGTATAAATTCTCCGAATCTTGAGACTTCCCCCATCCCCTCCATAAAGTCTTATTTTAAGCATCTACAACTGCATATTCATCCATACTCCAATTTTTATATCAAACCATATTGTCCATAATATTTTTTACACTACAAGTGAGTCAAAATCCTGCTCTTGTTTCCATCCGCTTACAGTGGTCTCCTAAGTAACTTATAAATTTTCCCCATTCTTTTATAAAGTTTTTATCCTTTTGGTTTCTGAGTTTTCCAGTCAGCTTTGCCATTTCAGCTGGGTTTGCCATTCTTCTCTGGTAGGGACTTTATCTTCTTTCCAACTCTGGGCTAAGCTTCCCATCTTCATTTTATTCGTGTGGCTTCTTTCTCCCCTGCCTGCCCTCATTGCACCCCTCTTCCCCTTCCTTCCAGCTCACCAGACCTGCCCAGGACTTGCTCATGTCAGTCTGCATGAACTGCAACACCCACAGCTCCGAGGACGTCGAGGTGGTTTCCAACCTGATCAAAATCCGCCTCAAACCCAAAGTGCTTCTCAACCACTACATGCTGTGTGTCAGGTAAACCCAGGCTGAAGCCAGGCAAAAGGCCCTCTTTCACTAGGCCCCGCAAGACGAATGCCTCGCAAGACGAAAAACCCGCTAGACGAAAGGGTTTTCCGTTTTTCGAGGCGCTTCGCAAGACGAATTTCCCTATGGGCTTGCTTTGCAAGACGAAAACGTCTTGCGAGTCTTGCGAGCTTTTTTCCTCCCCCCCCCCTTTTTTTAAGCTGCTAATAGCTAATCCGCTAATCCGCTAATAGGGATGCTTCGCAAGACGAAAAAACCGCTAGACGAAGAGACTTGCGGAACGGCTTATTTTCGTCTTGCGAGGCACCACTGTATTTCAATCCCAAGAAAGCCCAACTTTGGGGTAAAAGCCCAACTTTTGGGGTAAAAAAAAAAGCTCAACAACTTGAACCCTAAAAAAGGTCAACAACTTTGGATCTGGCCCTCTTTGAAAAAAGTTTGGACATCCCTGCGCTGACACCTGAGTAATAATAAATAATAATAAATTTTATTTAAAAACCCCACCCTTCCTGGCCAGAGCCGGGCTCAGGGCGGCTAACACCAGTAAAATTACAATAAAAACATAATAGGGGGTTGGGAACCAATTTAAAATACAGGTTAAAAATACAATTTAAAATGCAGCCTCATTTTAATAGTAGCCCATAGAACCAAAACCACAAGGGGAGGGAAACATAAAGGTCAGACTGAGTCCAAACCAAAGGCCAGGTGGAACAGCTCTGTCTTGCAGGCCCTGCGGAAAGATGTCAAGTCCCGCAGATCCCTAGTCTCTTGTGACAGAGCGTTCCACCAAGTCGGGGCCAGTAATGAAAAGGCCCTGGCCCTAGTTGAGACCAATCTAACCAGCTTGTGACGTGGGACCTCCAAAATGTTGTCATTTGTGAACCTTAAGGTCCTCCGCCGGGCGTACCAGGAGAGGCGGTCCTGTACGTAAAGGGCAAAGGTGGGCCAAATCCTCCTTGTGGGTAGGGCTGGACCGATAACCAGTTTTCAACATTGTGATATACGGGCTAAACATCGTGATATACCAATGTATCACAATGTCTGAAATAAGGATGGAACTATGTAGAGGCATTGGCTGGATCCACTGCTTTACCTGCATTGTGCTTCCTGAATTACACACACACACACACACACATCATGATTCTCGCTATATTGCCACGTCAAAAATTATGAAACCGATAGCACAATATGGACTTCAAACTGGTTTTGGACGATATATCAATCTATTGCCCAGCCATACTTGCGGGAGAGAGCAGGGGCAGCAGGAGCAAGGGACAGGTGGAATTCGCATTAAGTCCAGCTGTTTGTCTAGGAGCCCGTGTTGTTTAGTCATTTAGTCGTCCCCTTCTCCTTGTGTCCAGGAGCCTAGTTACAGTCAACTTGGTTGGTTCTTTGTTCAAAATCTCTGGTGGGAACACCATCCTGTACGAGGATTTTGGTCTGATGTGTTTAAGCAACTGATTAGTGATAATATTAAATTTATGCTAGAATTATTTTTTGCTTTCATAATGTTTAAACACTGCTTGACTGTTAAAAAGAAACGCAAATGAGCAAACCACAAAGTGAAAATTACCAGTAATAACAAGAACAACTATCTAACACATTAAAAATAAAATTAAGTAAGCAACAAACTAAAAAACTGGGTAAGACATGTCAACACATCTGGGTGGGCTTGCTTAGACCAAAAATGTTTTTATCTAGTGCTGAAAAGAGTTCAATGAACGCTCTTGCCTGATGTCAGTAGGCAGGGAGTTCCAAGGTGTAAGTGTTTTCTTACAAATACAGAATGAGTATTATGTGGCACATAATAATGGCTTTACAAGACATCACAAGGACACAAAGTTTAAGGACTTGCTTCGGCGTTTCCTTATAGTTGCTAGACAAACCACCATTTGATCGTGGAAAAAACTGGATAACCTAAACTTACCCCCATTATATAGAACGATTTGGACTTTAGCAATAGCATTAAAAAATGCATATAGAATCCAGGTTCTGCAAGGAAAAGGAAAAACCACAATAATTTTACATCACCTGGCAGAACTTTATTACATATACAGCGGGCAGTTGTGGACATCTGGCAACTTTAATGTATGTTACATGAACTCTGGAACTTCTTATTCTTTGAGGAGGTCTTGACGTGCCTTGTATATCACACAGGTGCTTTTGTCAAATTCCCACTCCTCTTTTTCCTACCTTTTATATAGTATTGTTTTTCTTTTGCGTAAATAAGCTTTCCCCCCATTTTGAAAAAACTTTCATTTCCTGCAGGGAGCTGCTGAACGCCCACCGGGACAACTTGGGCACGGTGGTCAAATCGGTGGTCTTCAACGAGCTTTCAAATGCCAGAAATCCCAACAACATGCAGATTCTCTACACGGTTTTGCAGCACAGCCCGGAGCTCGCTCCGAAGGTAGGTGGCTGGTTAGCCAGGGCTTAGGGAAGCAGCCTGTGGGACAGATCAGCCCCCTCTTGCCCACCCCACTTAATGCAGCATCGCCTCCTTGCTCTCTTCCCAGTTCCTGGCGATGGTCTTCCAAGATCTGCTGACCAACAAAGACGACTACCTGCGCGCCTCGCGGGCCTTGCTGAGGGAGATCATCAAGCAGACGAAGCACGAGATCAACTTCCAGGCTTTCTGCCTCGGTCTCATGCAGGAACGGAAGGAGCCTCAGTATGCCGAGATGGAGTTCAAGGTGAGAGGCCCGCTTGGTTTCCCCCACCAGCTGCTTCTGCGAAAGGCGCCTTATATGGTGTGTTCCTTCCGTGTTTTTGTTTTTGTTTGCTTTTGTAATTTTTTTGTAATTTTCAATTACTAAAATCCGCTAAAAACCACATTTTATCAATATCTAATTACAATTCATTTGCCAGTATATACCAACTATAAAGCCAATTATACATTTTGTGCGACTTCCTGTGTGCTGGATTTCAAGGTGGAATGTGAGGTTTTTTCCATCCTGCTTCCGAAATCTTAATTAATCCAACTACATTCAGTCTTGTTCTTAATCCCTTATCCACAGCTACAGATCTTTTGACTTCCATTTGTATTATCAGATTTAATGAATCTTATTTCTGTAACAGAAGTTCTACGTCCTATAAATTTCCTGTGTGCGATGTTTACCGTATTTTTCGCTCTATTAGACGCACCGGAACATAAGACGCACCTCCCGCAAAAGCCAGGGATAGCCGCACGAAGCTTCCACAGGGCAGCGGGATGAAGGCTCCCCGGTGCCCTGCGGAGGCGTCGTGCCACTAAGGCAGAAGCTAGAACAGCAAGAGGGAGTGCTGCGCAGTGCTCCCTCTAGCTGTTCTGGCTTCCGGGGTAGCCCGCGAAGCTTCCGCAGGGCAGCAGGTTGAAGCCAATGTGAAGCTGCGCATGCCTCCTCCGCACTGGAAGGAGCGCCGGAAATAGCATTCGCGCATGCGTGTGTGAACACGCACTCCGGCCCACCGTGGCATCTGCGGGACCGTGAACCAGCCCAAGCCACAAAAACTTTGCCGACCCCTGATGTACACCGTTCCGTTCTGTTGTATCCCCCTCTCTCTGAGGAAGCAGAGAGGAACCATGTTTTCCTTTGTCCTGATTTGTATATAATAGTAGTAGCTCAGTACTCACACCTCGAGTCTAGCTCTGCTGTTGTTGACTCTGCTAAGGTAGTGTGCGCTCACGTCCCAAGACATGAGTCACGGAAGCACGTCGGGGAAGAAGACTGATGGATCACAAACTGGAACGTGTCCAGAGGAGGGCAACCAAAATGGTCAAAGGCCTGGAAACGATGCCTTATGAGGAACGGCTAAGGGAGCTGGGCATGTTTAGCCTGGAGAAGAGGAGGTTAAGGGGTGATATGATAGCCATGTTCAAATATATAAAAGGATGTCACATAGAGGAGGGAGAAAGGTTGTTTTCTGCTGCTCCAGAGAAGAGGACGCGGAGCAATGGTTCCAAACTACAAGAAAGAAGATTCCACCTAAACATTAGGAAGAACTTCCTGACAGTAAGAGCTGTTTGACAGTGGAATTTGCTGCCAAGGAGTGTGGTGGAGTCTCCTTCTTTGGAGGTCTTTAAGCAGAGGCTTGACAACCATATGTCAGGAGTGCTCTGATGGTGTTTCCTGCTTGGCAGGGGGTTGGACTCGATGGCCCTCGTGGTCTCTTCCAACTCTAGGATTCTATGATCTCCCGAGCGACACGCAGAAGGGAGAGACGGGCTGGCACATATGTCGTTTGCCTGGGGGCCTGTCCTGCCTCCTGGCGACCCCCAACCCCCTATTCACCATCCTCCCCTCTTACCCCCGGCAGGACCGCTTTGTCATCCACATCACAGACCTGCTGGCCGTCTCCATGATGCTCAGCATCACTGCCCAGGTGAAGGAAGCCGGCCTTGCGTGGGACAAAGGAGAGAAGAAGAGTAAGTGGATTGCATCGTCTGGCTTCGTCTCTAAAAACAGGACGAGGAAGAGGGAGCTGGGTAGATATGTAGGATCCGTGGGCCTGCTCTGGAGACACTGCCCAGAACCGATGTGAAAATAAGCACGTAAATAAATAAAATTATTAATTCCATCACATGTCTGTCATAATAAATCTGAGCTTTGTTGCCATGCGTGGTCAGTCCCACAGCCTGATTCGAGAGCATTGCCCTCTTTTATCAATTAAAAATGAAGCATTTGCATGCCCAAACTGCACAGACAGCAACAGTGGTTTCGTTTGCAAGAGTTGGGGGCCGTATTTTCCAACGCCAGTCCTGCAGCAAAGGATCCCTCTCTTTTCCCGGGGATCATGTGATCCTTACTATCTCTTTTTCCTAATCCCCACCTGAACATTGTTAACAGGATAACTCTTGCAGGCAAAAAATTGAACTCTAGTTAATTTTTGAAATGTTCTTTGGGGGGGAGTGTTATTGGCTTGTTGTTTTCATTTTGATTATATATATTGTGGTTTTACATTTTGATTTTGTTCTGTGAACCACCCTGAGACCTCCAGGTATAGGGTGGTACATAAATTCTAATTAATAAATATAAATAAAATGAATTTATAAAATGAATTTTCTTATTGCCGCCACCCACCCTTCAGATCTGTCTGCCCGGACTTAAGAACAGGGCTTATGTGTTGAGAGCCACAATTTCCCCCATGGTAACCTGTTTGGAGCCGCATTTTGGTTGGGGGGGCAGGACTGAAACCAGTGGTGGGCAGGGTCACACCAAAAAGGGTGGGGTCACCTCTTCTCTCTTCCTACTACCCTATTTCCTTTTTATCTCTCTCTTTCTTGCCCCTTCTCCCCCCTCTAGCCATCCCTCCACACCCTTGCATCTCCCTCTCGCTTTCCTGCTTCCATCCCAGCCCAGGGAAGGACTTCACCTCTCTTGCCAAAAGGTCTGATCACTTCTGGAAGGCTTTTGAAATCAGGCCGAGACGTGCATGAAATGAAGCCCCTTTGGCTGCAGATTGCCCACCCTGGCCTAGAACCTTGGCCCACCTGTTTTAAGTAAGATGGGCAAGATGCTGAGCTTTGCCCTTTGCCTTTGCCCCTTCCCCACCATGGCTGTGTGCAAGAGGGCGTCCTGGCTCTGCCGTCCCGGGACCAGATGATGTTACTTCTGACCTCCTCTGCCTCTCTCCTTCTCCCCAGACTTGGAGGTCCTGCGTGCCTTCCAGAACCAGATCGCAGCCATCCAGAGAGACGCGGTTTGGTGGCTGCACACGGTGGTTCCCTCCATCACCAAACTGGCTCCCAAAGAATACGTTCACTGGTAAGCAGCTGAGCTGGAGATGATGGTGTTGATGGTGCACTGGCCTCTTGGGGGAATGTCCAGCGTTCCCTCTGAGCAGAAGAAGAAGAAGAAGAATTTGGATTTGATATCCCGCCTTTCACTCCCCTTCAGGAGTCTCAAAGCGGCTAACAATCTCCTTTCCCTTCCTCCCCCACAACAAACACTCTGTGAGGTGAGTGGGGCTGAGAGACTTCAGAGAAGTGTGACTGACCCAAGGTCACCCAGCAGCTGCATGTGGAGGAGCGGAGACAAGAACCCGGTTCACCAGATTACGTGACTACCGCTCTTAACCACTACACCACACTGGCTCTACACTGAATGAGCACCCTCATTCAGACCAGGATTCTGTCTAGGGGCCAGGAGGCAGAGGGTGGGGAATCAGAATAAGATGAAATGGGGGGGGGGGGGGGACATGCATGGATCTTCTGACAAGGTAGGAGCTTGCTCCTTCCCTGCCCAAGAGATCTTGTGGGAAGATTCAGGACAGATAAAGATTCAGCACGTAATAATAATAATAATAATAATAATAATAATAATAATAAAAATCTTATTTATACCCTGCCCTCCCTGGCCAGAGCCGGGTCAGGGTGGCTAACACCAGTAAAATTACAGTAAAAACAAAATGGGGGGGGGGACAAATTTAAAATACAGGTTAAAATGCAATTTAAAATGCAGCCTCATTTTAAAAGTATCCCATAGATCAAAACCATTGGGGAAGGGAAACATAAGGGTCAGACTGAGTCCAAACCAAAGGCCAGGTGGAACAGCTCTGTCTTGCAGGCCCTGCGGAAAGATGTCAAGTCCCGCAGGGCCCTAGTCTCTTGGGACAGAGCGTTCCACCAAGTCGGGGCCAGTACTGAAAAGGCCCTGGCCCTAGTTGAAACCAATCTAACCAGCTTGCGACTTGGGACCTCCAAAGTGTTGTAATTTGTAGACCTTAAGGTCCTCCGCGGGGCCAACCAGGAGAGGCGGTCCCGTAGGTATGTGGGTCCTAGGCCGCATAGGGCTTTAAAGGTCAAAACCAGCACCTTAAACCTGACCCTGTACTCCACCGGGAGCCAGTGCAGTTGGTAAAGCACTGGATGAATGTGATCCCGCAGCAAGGATCCCGTAAGGAGCCTTGCCGCAGCATTCTGCACCCTCTGGAGTTTCTGGGTCAGCTTCAAGGACAGGCCGCATAGAGCAAGTTACAATAATCAAGCCTGGAGGTGACCGTCACATGGATCACTGTGGCCAGATCAGGGCGAGAAAGGTAAGGGACCAACTGCTTAATACGGCGGAGATGGGAAAATGCCACCTTTGCTGTGGCTGCAACCTGCGCCTCCATGGAAAGGGAGGCGTCGAAGCTATGGAAGGAGCTCCAATCAGGAAGCAGTGACAGGTGCCAACTTGGATGACTTTAAAAGAGGATTAGGCAATTTCACGGAGGAAAGAGCTACTGATGGCAGCAATGCTTATGAATACTGGTTTCTGGAAACCATAGGAGAGGAGAATTGCTCTTGTACTTGAGTCCTGCATATGGGGTTTCCCCAGTCATCTGGTTGGCCAGTGTAAGAACAGCATGCTAGATTAGGTGAGCCATTGGCGTGACCCAGCGGGCTCCTCTTAGGCTCTTAGGACGGGGGGGCCCAGAGGCATGACCTGCTGTGACAGCTGGAAGAGACAGAGGGGATGGGGAGGTAGGTCTGGTGCTGTCTCCCAGGGAGAGGCGGTACAACAAGAAGAGATTCAACCTCTCAGCCCCACCTGCAGACCATGAATCCCCACAGGGACAGGGAACCCGCTGGACATTGATTGATGGATTACATTTCTATGCTGATTTTCATTCAAACGATGAGATCCCTGCTTCAAGCAGTAAATAATGACATAACTGTTACGATATGGATGCAATGCAGCTGCAAAGTGCTAGCTTGAAAAGTAAACATGATGGGAATGTTGGGACTGCCCGTGGGAAACAGAGGGAAAGTCAATTCACAGTGCGAAGCACCGGAATTAGCTCAGAGTGTAATATGAGCTCTTTCGTTTATTCCTGTCCGGGAAGTACAGGAAGTTTTTGTTACTAGACTGCTGGAGCTTGAAGAGAGCAGTCACGTTTTTTTGTAATGCTGCAAAGACAGAAATAAAGGCATGTAAATACGTTTCTGTCTATCTCTTTCCCCTGCCAGGGGGGCAGGAAAGAGGGGTGTGTTCTTCTCACACTGAGAAGGATCGCCTATTGCGACCTAGCCTGGATCTTGCTGGGGAATGCAGACAGGGAGGTCAACAGGGAATCATGCCGGGTGCCTGGGAGAGTTGCCAGTTTCTCCTGATAAAGGCTTGATTACAAATACAGCATAACTCTCATGGAATAATTAGCAAGTCACCAGTAAAACAATTACAAATCATCAGTGAAACAGTTTCAATTATAAGGCGCTATTAACAAAACAACTACTACAAAATAAACAAAGTATCACAATTATAGCCATGTTTTAGGACTACAGTATTTGTAATCTAGAAAGCAATATTACCGTTGGCACAACAGCAGCCAAAATTAAACTAAGCACTGTTCAATTCATACACACACTTCCCACATCCCCATGACTGATAATCTTTCAATCTGTTCAGCTCATTAAAATGCCCAGGCACATACCATACTTTTCTGTGTATAAGACGCCCCCGTGTATAAGATACCCCCTATTTTGGGGGACTCAAATATAAAAAAATGGGGGGAAATGTCACAGAGTTGTTGTTGAGCTATTTTTTTTTTTTTTGCGGAGAATTGACCTGAATTGTTGAGCTTTTTTTTTGCGGAGGATTGCCAAAAATCACTCCCCCACACCCCACACTCGTCGCTAAATCCACCTCCTGCCTGTCCCATCGCCGACAGAAGCTGCCAATCATCCGCGCCCGACTGCCAGAGCGTCAGCCAATCAACGCCACCCATTGACGCAGCAACCAATAACACACACAATAGCCACTGACAGCCTCAGCAGCAACCAATCATACATCCACCCTATGCACTACCCATGTATAAGACGACCCCCACTTTTTAGCATGATTTTTCAAGAAAAAATACATAATCTTATACACAGAAAAGTACGGTAATACCCGTGGCAGCAACTCCTTCCTGAAGGTTCCTTGGGCTGGAGGTGGGGCAGCACCAGGGAAACCAACCCCCACATGTTTCTCACCCCTACAGTTCTTCCTCTGGAAACCGCTCCCTTATGAAGACTCCTGGGGCTGGAGGGTGGGGGAAGGCAGGTGGAAAAAGCCATTGCCTGATGGACGGCACAAACCTGTCACCCCTCTACTTGAAAGCTTGGTGGGTGGGCAGGGAATCCCGTTGGAGCAACTTTGCTGCTCCCGTGCAGTCTTGGAACATTTCCTCCTGTTCTTGGGCTCCTGAACCTTGACCTTTTTCTTCCTGGATCAACTGATTCTGACACATCGCTTTTTCTTATTTTTTAAGCCTCCACAAAGTGCTGTTCACAGAGCAGCCAGAGACCTACTACAAATGGGACAACTGGCCTCCCGAGAGCGACCGCAAGTAAGTCGGGGGCTTGGCTTGGCTTTATTTATTTTAAAAACCCACAAAAGCCATGGGGAAAAGGTTGTCACTCTTATGCAGAAAGGTTATTGACTAGTGTCAGGGAACTGCCATCGGCCAGAGGCGAGAGATAGAAGGGCAGTTGTGTTACAGGGAGCCTCCAAAAATCTTGCAAAGCAGTTCCTCTTCCGGCGAGGAGGAAAGCCCCATCTCCAGTGGAGAGGAGGTGCAAGGACCAGAGGATGCTAGGAAGAGCCTTAACACCGTGCCTGAGCCAGTTGGAGAGGAGGGAAGCACGCCCTTGCCATTGCCCATCATGCGCAGTAGTTTGAGGCACAGGGAGGGGCGGAAAAAGCTGGGGGTGACGCGACTTTTATGCTGGGGGAGGTACAAAAACAGACCACTCCCGGATTCTGCCAGCGATTGAGCCAGACATGAACTTATGACGCTCTTCACTGTAAATAAAAGGTAAAGGTACCCCTGCCCGTACGGGCCAGTCTTGACAGACTCTAGGGTTGTGCGCTCATCTCACTCTATAGGCCGGGAGCCAGCGCTGTCCGCAGACACTTCCGGGTCACGTGGCCAGCGTGACAAGCTGCATCTGGCGAGCCAGCGCAGCACACGGAACACCGTTTACCTTCCCGCTGGCAAGCGATCCCTATTTATCTACTTGCACCCGGGGGTGCTTTCGAACTGCTAGGTTGGCAGGCGCTGGGACCGAATGACGGGAGCGCACCCCGCCGCGAGGATTCGAACCGCCGACCATGCGATCAGCAAGTCCTAGACGCTGAGATTTTACCCACAGCGCCACCCACATCCCTGTAAATAGTTTGCACCAAAATAAAGCCTGTAAAAGACAGGTCGGAGTCCTGCATGGTTACTCTCGAGCAACCGCAACAACACCTGACAGCTAGGTTTGCTGATCTGTTTGACTTTGCACCCTATATGGACTGACTATTTGGAAGTCAGTAGCTCTTTCTCTCTCCCTCCCTCTCTCTCACCAGCTTCTACCTCCGCCTCTGCTCTGAAGTGCCGATCCTCGAAGACACACTCATGCGCATCCTCGTGATCGGCCTGTCGCGGGATCTCCCCCTCGGCCCCGCCGATGCCATGGAGCTTGCAGACCATCTGGTGAAACGGGCGGCAGCTGTGCAGGCAGACGGTAGGATTCTGGAAGTGAAGCCTCGGTTTTGCACACCCACCGGTTTTATTTTGCTTATGTATCTTCAGGTGCTGGAATCATAGAATTGTAGAGTTTGGAAGGGACCCGGAGAGTCATCTACAATACAATAATCTTTATTGTCATTGTCAACAAAATTGAAAAATCTACATAAGACATTCAAAACCCAACAAGCCTATTATCCCAACCTGGTTAGCCCCCTAAAAACTCTGATACCCCATTTTTAAATACAATATACTTCCATACAGACTCCTTACACTGCGTTTAAAACCAAAATCGCATTTGGATAGAAACTGTTTCGCAGGTGGCTAGTCCTGGTCTTTATAACCCTGCACCTTCTTCCAGAAGGCAGAAGTTGATAGAGATCTTTTCCAGTGTGTGCACTATCCTGTGCTATCGCTGCAGCTTTCTTATGGCACCTGGAAGCATAGATTTGATCCAAGGTGGGAAGAGTGTTCTCTCCACAGTCTTTATAACTCTGGACAGCATTGTTTTTTTCCTGACTGTGCAGCTCCCAAACCACACACACAGACTAGTTCTAGTCTAGTTCTAGGTAGGATCTCAACAAAAGCGCCCACTGTTGTTGGACTCCGGTTCGCATTAGAGCCAGCCAGGGGTGGAGGAAGGGGGGTGCGGTGGGTGCGGGGCGCCCTGGGTTTCACCACTGGAGGGGGGTGACCAAATGCCAGGCAGCACTCACTGTGGGGCCTGCAGCGTGCCCGAGCCATGCATCTCTCCTGGGAAAGACACGGTGGCTTGGCACCCGCAGGCTCCACGCTGCCCAAACGGTCTGCCTGCTGCCTGCCCCCCAGCTGTAGGGCAGCTGAGTGGGAGGAGGCAGGCAGACTCCAGAAGCCCCACGGGGCGGCTCGCGCCACCCCTGGGCACACCGCCCCACGCGCCTGAGCAGCTTCCTCTGCTGCTGGACCTAGCCAGCGCGGCCATTGGCCAAGGACGATGGGGGGAAATGATAAACAAGGCCACAGTTTCCACATTTCTACTATAAACGGCGTGAGGACTCCAGTCAAAAATCAGGATGAACACCTGCCAAATAATCCTGTCTCTTAAAAAAACACAAGTTGCCCTTTCGTGTGTGTGTGTGTGTGTGTGTGTGTGTGTAAAGTGAAACCTAAGGGGCTGGCCCTCATGGCAGCAAAGATACAGTCATAGCTCTTGTTACGTTTGCTTCAGGTTAAATCTTTTCAGGTTGCATCCCGTGGCGACCTGGAAGTGCTGGAAGGGGTTACTTCTGGGTTTCGCCTCTTGGGCATGTGCAGACGCACAAAATGATGTCACGCGCATGCGCAGAAGCGGCAAATTGCGACTCGCGCAGACGCGGGTTACGTTCTGGGCTCTGGAACAGATCCTGTTTGCAACCAGAGGTACCACTGTACAAATAAGATTAGAGCAGAGTTTGCTCACAACCTTTGAGGGTAAATGGAGTCTAGGTGAGATTTCCAATCGAGGCAGGACTTTTTCACTTATAAAATTCCCTGTCTCCCCAATGTATTTGTCTCTATTTTCCCATTTTTACTCATTTATTTTTCTGCCCTGCTTTCTTTCTGCGAAGCTCCATTGGGCAGCATTCATGGGCATCATCCTATCTGGGCAATGGACCAGACCTGGGCCAGCTTAGCTGTGCTTTCTGTTACTCCTGTATAACCTAATTTCCTTTTCCCCTTCGTCGAATCTGCACTGTTTTCCTTTAGGACTCCGCTAGTTTTGAGTCTGCAGTCTTAAGAAATTGAATTGCATCAACACACAGCTCATGACATACGTCTGCTTCCTTTAGATCTTGAAGTCTTGAGAGTGGAGAGGATCCAACTGATTGATGCCGTCTTGAACCTGTGCACTTACCACCACCCAGAGAACATCCAGCTGCCCCCTGGGTAACATTTGCATGCATGCAACTCTTGGGCTAGAGAGAATAACTTAATTTTATTGTGAGCAGAAAACATAAGGGGGCGGGGAGCCAATAATAGTGAACAGCTATGTCTAGAGCATCTTTGGGCAAGGGAAACAATTTTTTTAAAAAAATTTAAACTACAGCAATGCAATATGATTGTTTCTGTTTGCTTTGAAGGTACCAGCCTCCAAATCTGGCCATCTCTACTCTCTACTGGAAAGCTTGGCCTCTTTTGCTCGTTGTTGCTGCATTCAACCCCGAAAACATTGGTGAGTGTAATGAGGACAAAAAGAAGAGCCTGCTGGATCGGGCCCAGGGCCCATCTGGTCTAGCAACCCTATATCCCCTTACCAAACTACAGTGCTCTGAATGGCAGAAAGTCATTCCCTTTTCCTAGGAAGCTCAAGGAATTGTAGGTCTGTGAAGGGAATAGCGGGGAAAATCTCAGCATCCTTAACAAACTACAACTCCCATAATTCTTTGCTGGGGAAGCCATGGCCATTTAATTATATACAGTGGTACCTCGGGTTACAGATGCTTTAAGTTACAGGCGCTTCAGGTTACAGACTCCGCTAACCCAGAAACAGTACCTCGGGATAAGAACTTTGCTTCAGGGTGAGAACAGAAATCATGCAGCAGCGGCGCGGCAGCAGCGGGAGGCCCCGTTAGCTAAAGTGATGCTTCAGGTTAAGAACAGTTTCAAGTTAAGCACGGACCTCCAGAATGAATTAAGTTCTTAACCCGAGGTACCACTGTATGTGTGTCTGTGTGTGTGTGTGTGTGTGTGTGTGTGTCTCTCTATGTCCATGTATATGTGTGTGTGTATATGTGTGTGTGTGTATATATATGTGTGTGTGTGTGTGTGTGTGTGTGTATTAGCTGAGGGTGATGGGAATTGTATTCCAACGACTTCCAGAAGGCACCAGTTCAAGGAAGGAACTGACAGCCAAAAATAACACGTGATCTACTGGGGAGAGGTGTGTCATTGGGCAGAGTATTGCAGAGAGCTGTGTTCAAACCTCTGGCTGTTCTGCATGATGCCATCTCAATTCTCTCTCTCCCCCCCCCCCCCCTGCTTGTGTCTTAGGTCTGGCTGCCTGGGACGAGTACCCCACGCTAAAGATGCTCATGGAAATGGCCATGACTAAGTAAGTATGCTAATTCTGCCTATTTTGGGGAACTTAGTCTGTACATAGGGCAGGATGTAGAGACTGATTACCGAGTGGGCCAAACGGATTGTACAATTTGTGGCTGCAGGTGGGTGCTGCGTTAACATTAAAAGAGTGGGGGAACCAGCCGAAGGCTGAAGATTAGCACAGGAGGTGTCCTCCTGTCCTGACCACAGATGAAAACTCAAAATGGGAAGGGCTGGGAAGGGCTGGGAAGGCAGGGCAAGAGTTTCTGATAGCTCCGAGTGAGCAGCTATGACCCTTGGAAGAGGTCTCTTTACAGTGCTCTGTGCTCCTGACACTGCTTTTATGTCCTCTTAACACCAGGGCCTTTTGTGTGGTGGTGCCTGCCTGTGACGTTAACATATGAGAGTGCTGGAGATGAAATAGTTAAACAGGTTACCCAATCAGAACCCAGGGGGTGGAGTCAGAGGGACTATAAAACCAGCTCTGGGAGGAGTTCATTGAGAGTTAGGTGGTTGGTTGGAGTGGGAGTAAATTGGAACAGAGTTTGTGGGTAGGTTGAGTTAGTGTAGTGAAATAAGTGGAGTCAGGGGCTAGGAAGACAAGTAAATATCTGAGAGGTGGTTTAGTGAGTGAAAGCAGGTAGCGGAAGTTATAGGTCTGGATAGGCACCCCATGATTGTAATTGACCGATACCATTTATGAAGCCACACGCTCGTTAAACTGCAATAAATAAACAGAAGTTTATGTTCCAATTTCAAGAAGGACACTGACAAACTGGAACGTGTCCAGAGGAGGGCAACCAAAATGGTCAAAGGCCTGGAAACGATGCCTTATGAGGAACGGCTAAGGGAGCTGGGCATGTTTAGCCTGGAGAAGAGGAGGTTAAGGGGTGATATGATAGCCATGTTCAAATATATAAAAGGATGTCACATAGAGGAGGGAGAAAGATTGTTTTCTGCTGCTCCAGAGAAGCGGACACGGAGCAATGGTTCCAAACTACAAGAAAGAAGATTCCACCTAAATATTAGGAAGAACTTCTGACAGTAAGAGCTGTTCGACAGTGGAATTTGCTGCCAAGGAGTGTGGTGGAGTCTCCTTCTTTGGAGGTCTTTAAGCAGAGGCTTGACAACCATATGTCAGGAGTGCTCTGATGGTGTTTCCTGCTTGGCAGGGGGTTGGACTCGATGGCCCTTGTGGTCTCTTCCAACTCTATGATTCTATGATTCAATTTAACCCTGATGGGACTCAGTATTATACCAGGTACGGCCTGGGTGGTGGCAGCGAGAAATAAAGTGGTGGCACAGGGATCAATAGACGGTGAAATGTCCGGGGACCCTGTGTGATCGCCACACTGCCCTCTGGAATGTGATCCCAGGAAACATCATTGATCTCCTCCTGTGGTCTTATATTCCCCTGCTGTTCCCCTCAGCAATTACTCCTACCCTCCTTGCACTCTGACGGACGAAGAGACCCGCACGGAAATGATCAGCCGCGAACTTCAGATCTCGCAGCGGGAGAAGCAAGAAATCCTCGCTTTCGAGGGCCACCTGGCGGCAGCATCAACCAAGCAGACCATCACGGAGAGCAGCAGCCTCCTGCTGTCTCAGCTCACCAGCCTGGATCCCCAGTAAGCAGCCTCTGTTCCCCCAGGGCAGCCTTCCCCAACCCGGTGCCCTCTGTACGATTCAAACTGTGCCGGTTGGGGTGGATGGTAATTTTATTCCAAAGGAGACACAAGTGACACAAGTTCAGGTCCTGCAAAGTGGGGGGAGATCATGGGATGTACCATAAATGAAGGTGTGGGTGGTGGTGGGGATTCGGGAGCCCTCCCTGTGGAACATTCTCCCATCAGATGTCAAGGAGATTAAGAAGTTCACACCTCTTCAAAGACCTCTGAAAGCAGCCTTGTTTTTAATGTTTGGTGATTTATTGTCTTTTTATATGTGTTGGAAGCTGATCTGAGTGGTCGGGGCAACCCAGCCAGATGGGCAGGGTATAAATAATAAAATTGTCATAATACAGTGGACGCTTGGGTTGCAAACGTGATCCATGTGGAATGCACGTTTGCAACCCACAGTGCTGCGTCTGCACATGCGGGGGTTGCGTTTCGGCGCTTCTGCGCCTGTGCAAAGCACAATTTAGCTCTTCTGTGCATGTACAACCTCTGAAACCCAGAAGTAACCTGAAGCAAACGTAACATGAGGTTGTTGATGTTTAGTTGTTTAGTTGTGTCCGACGCTTCGTGACCCCACGGACCAGAGCACGCCAGGCACTCCTGTCTTTCACTGCCTCCCGCAGCTTGGTCAAACTCATGCTGGTAGCTTCAAGAACACTGTCCAACCATCTTGTCCTCTGTCGTCCCCTTCTCCTTGTGCCCTCAAACTTTCCCAACATCAGGGTCTTTTCCAGGGAGTCTTCTCTTCTCATGAGGTGGCCAAAGTATTGGAGCCTCAGCTTCAGGATCTGTCCTTCCAGTGAGCACTCAGGGCTGATTTCCTTCAGAATGGAGAGGTTGGATCTTTTTGCAGTCCATGGGACTCTCAAGAGTCTCCTCCAGCACCATAATTCAAAAGCATCAATTATTCGGCGATCAGCCTTCTTGATGGTCCAGCTCTCACTTCCATACATCACTACTGGGAAAACCATAGCTTTAACTATATGGACCTTTGTTGGCAAGGTGATGTCTCTGCTTTTTAAGATGCTGTCTAGGTTTGTCATTGCTTTTCTTTTAATTTTGTGTCTGCTGTCACCATCTGCAGTGATCATGGAGCCCAAGAAAGTAAAATCTCTCACTGCCTCCATTTCTTCCCCCTCTATTTGCCAGGAGGTGATGGGACCAGTGGCCATGATCTTAGTTTTTTTGATGTTGAGTTTCAAACCATGTTTTGCGCTCTCCTCTTTCACCCTCATTAAAAGGTTCTTTAATTCCTCCTCACTTTCTGCCATCAAGGTTGTATCATCTGCATATCTGAAGTTGTTGATATTTCTTCCGGCAGTCTCAATTTTGGCTTGGGATTCATCCAGCCTAGTGACTGTACTAATAATTTTTTCCTTTGTGAACTGCCCGTCTGACAGCTTTGCCTAGCCGATCTGGCCTGTGTGCTGTCCTTTGCCTGCGCTGCCTCGCTTCTGCCTCCCCTCGAGGCAGACCAGTCTTTAGCAGCCTCCAGGGAAGCAGTGGAGAGGTGGGGAGTGTTGGGAGAAAAGCCAAGAGACCCCCTTCTGTTCCCTTCTCAGGGGCCCCCCTCGCCGGCCACCTCAGCCTGTCCTGGACCAGGTAAAAAGCTTCAACCAGTCTCTCCGCTTGGGGCACCTCCTCTGCCGCAGCAGACACCCCGACTTCCTGCTCAACATCATCCAGAGGCAGGTGGGTCACCCCCAGGGCTGGGAAGTGCCATTCGTGGGGGGAGGCAGGGGAATCGAAGGCAGCAGAAAACTGCCGCTTGGTTTCATCATTCTGAATGCTATCCATCGGGAAACGGGGAGCCTTTGGGGTCACACCAAATGCTTCGACTCAACGTCTGGATGCGCTGAGAATGTTGGAGCAAGGATTGTTCAATCGGAGCAAGACTGAAAGAGGGTTGGGAGGAGATGGAAGGCTGAGGCTGGAATTGGGGCGGCTTTTGTAGAGCGTTGGGAACGGCACACGGTTGCCTCTGCTTGGTGGTGGCCCTCTGTTTGCAGAATTCCTCCACCATCCCAGTTATTTGGTTGATCCCATCAGTTCTGGCTTTCCATCCAGCTTCAAAGACCCATTCATTCATTCATTCTTTTAAAAGAAGACACCTCAAAGCAATTTACTCAGAGAAGAAAAAACAGATTTAAAGGCATGTCAACGTTCTGTTATCTGGGTAGGCTTGCTTAAGCAAAAAATGTTTTTTTCAGGCGCCATAAAGAGTGCTGCCTGTTATCAGTACAGTGGTGCCTCGCAAGACAAAATTAATTCGTTCCGCGAGTTTTTTCGTCTTGCGATTTTTTCATCTTGCAAAGCACGGACTTTGGAAAAGCTTCAAAAATCACCAAAGTCTTCAAAAACCTCAAAAAAGGCTACCACACCGCGTGCTATGAGTTGCTCCGCGAAGTGAATGCACGGTTTTAAGAAAAAGGAAACAAACTTGCAAGACGTTTTCGTCTTGCGAAGCAAGCCCGTAGGGAAATCCGTCTTGCGAAGCAACTGAAAAAACGAAAAACTCTTTCGTCTTCCGAGTTTTTTGTCTTACGAGGCATTCGTCTTGCGAGGTACCACTGTAGTTCCAAAGTGTAGGAGCCTCCTCACTCAAAAGATGGATTTCTTACAGATGTGGAGCAGGTATTGTGTGGCACCTGTAGCAGTGCCAGTTCTGCAGACTGAAGCAGCCAAGTGGGCTTATTTTTTATTTATTTTATTTATTGGATTTATCTACTGCCCTGTACCCGGAGGCCCCAGGGCTTAGGTGGGCTGAGGCGGTCCCACAGGTAAACCTGACCCTCTTCTTCCTTAGGCGTCTTCCCAATCGATGCCATGGCTGGCAGACCTGGTTCAGTCCAGCGAGGGCTCCTTGGATGTTCTGCCGGTGCAGTGCCTTTGTGAATTCCTTCTGCATGACGCCGCTGACGAATCCGCCTCTGGCGAGGAGGAAGAGGAAGGAGAAAGCAAAGAGCAGCGTGCTAAGAAACGAGAGGTAGGTGCTCTCTATTTGCATCGGCCACTAGCCATAGCAATAAAACAAAATAAAATTTACCGAAGAGAGAGGTAAAAACCTAACTATACAAAATGCATTCTGGAGGTTTAAATTAATAATCAAACAATAGACGTTATTCTAATTGTCCCTGCTAAAAAAGCTACAGTTTTTGCAAGGACACAGTAGCAATGGTTTTTGCAAGCACAGTAGCAATGGTTGAGTGACCATTTATGGATAGTAGTAGAGAGGTAAGAACCTTAGTCCTCGAATCTTTATGCAAGGTAGAAGCACATGAGCTACTGATTCAGTACTGCCATCTCCACACGGACACAACCATTTTTCCAGCGGGATTTTTTGAAATTGACCCTCAAGTGAGGGAACTGCCAAAACGCCCTTGGAGCTGGATCTCAGGCTGAACGATGGGGGTGGAGACGCTCCTTGAGGCCTACAGGGCTGAGGCCACATAGAGCTTTCAAGGTCAGCACCAACACTTTGAATTGCCCTCAGAAATGTACTGGGAAGCAGTGTAGATCTTTTACGACCTGTGTTATGCGGTCCCGGTGGCTGCACCCAGTCACCAGCCTGGCAGCCGCATTCTGGATTAGTTGTAGTTTCCGGGTCACCTTCAAAGGTAGCCCCACATAGAGTGCATTGCAGTAGTCCAAGCGGGAGATAACCAGAGCATGCACCACTCTGGCAAGACAGTCTGCGGGCAGGTAGAGTCTCAGCCAGTGTACTGGATAGTGTTGGTAGACAGCCACCATTTGTTTTTGTTTTTTTTTATAGAATATTTATTAAAGTTTTCAAAAAATAATACAATGTAAAGTGAAAAAAAGAAAAGAAAAGAAAAAAAAGATAACAAAAATACAAAAAATACAAAAATACAAAGGTAATTAAAAAACGCATAGAATTTCCATTACTTATTTTCTTTTAACTTATTTTCCAGACCTCCTCATACCTCCCTTTCTTGTATTCCAATTCAAATTGTTAGTTCAACAAATCCTCACCGTTAATTTTTACTTATTTCTAAACCTTATTTTTCATATCTCTTAAGCATTACAGCTGGAAACCACTTAATTTCTGTCCAACATCATTCTAACATTCATTAATTTTACAATATTTCTGCAAATAGTCTTTAAACTTCTTCCAGTCTTCTTCCGCCGACTCTTTTCCCTGGTCTCGGATTCTGCCGGTCATTTCTGCCAGTCCCATATAGTCCATCATCTTCATCTGCCATTCTTCCAGAGTGGGTAGATCTTGTGTCTTCCAATATTTTGCAATAAGTATTATTGCTGCTGTTGTCGCATACATAAAGAAAGTTCTGTCCTTCTTTGGCACCAATTGGCCAACCTTGCCCAGAAGAAAGGCCTCTGGTTTCTTCAAGAAGGTATATTTAAATACCTTTTTCATTTCATTATAAATCATTTCCCAGAAAGCCTTGATCTTTGGGCACGTCCACCAAAGGTGAAAGAATGTACCTTCAGTCTCTTTACATTTCCAACATTTATTATCGGGCAGATGATAAATTTTTGCAAGCTTGACTGGGGTCATGTACCACCTGTATATCATTTTCATAATATTCTCTCTTAAGGCATTACATGCCGTAAATTTCATACCGGTGGTCCATAACTGTTCCCAGTCAGCCATCATAATGTTATGTCCAACATCCTGTGCCCATTTAATCATAGCAGACTTCACCGTTTCATCCTGAGTGTTCCATTTCAGCAGCAATACAGCCACCATTTGTTAAGGTTGCTGAGGGTTGTTAAGAGAGCCCAATATTCCTCTCAGAGCTACCATTTCCCCAGAGTTTCCTGTGAAGCGGAGTTGATCGCTCAACCACTCTGGGGATGGTTGCCCTGTGAGGGATACAGGAGATCTCCTAAACACCCTTAGCAAACTGCAGCCCCCATAATTCTCTGGTGGAAGCCAGAGACCACATAACACTGGTCTTGAAACACCTACACTGGCTCCCATTACGTTTCCGAGCACAATTCAAAGTGTTGGTGCTGACATTTAAAGCCCTAAATGGCCTCGGTCCAGTATATCTGAAGGAGCGTCTCCACCTCCATCGTTCTGCCCGGACACTGAGGTCCAGCGGCAAGGGCCTTCTGGCAGTTCCCTCACTGCGAGAAGCCAAGTTACAAGGAACCAGGCAGAGGGCCTTCTCGGTAGTGGCCCCTGCCCTGTGGAATGCTCTCCCACCAGATCTCAAAGAGAACAACTACTACCAGACTTTTAGAAGACATCTGAAAGCAGCCATGTTTAGGGAAGCTTTTAATGTTTGATGCATTACGGTATTTTAATATTTTGTTGGAAGCCACCCAGAGTGGCTGGGGAAACCCAGCCAGATGGGCGGTGTATAAATAAATTATTATTATTATTATTATTACTACTACTACTACAGTGGTACCTCGGGTTAAGTACTTAATTCGTTCCGGAGGTCCGTACTTAACCTGAAACTGTTCTTAACCTGAAGCACCACTTTAGCTAATGGAGCCTCCTGCTGCTGCTGCGCCGCCGGAGCACGATTTCTGTTCTCATCCTGAAGCAAAGTTCTTAACCTGAGGTACTATTTCTGCGTTAGCGGAGTCTGTAACCTGAAGCGTATGTAACCCGAGGTACCACTGTACTACTACTATTACTACTACTACTAATACTGTTTAAAGGGGCATCAGAGCTCCTCAGATGCACGGTGTGGATGCTGCCTGAACGGTTCTTTGAACCCCAGCCTCCTTTGCCCTGGCCTGGCCACGGTAGCTGCTACCCCACATCAGCTCTCAGCGGTCCAGTAGCTGAGGAACCGCTGGGAAGAAACAGCGACCTCTTTCTCCACAGAGGCAGCAGAAGCAGAGGCAGCTGCTTGGACGCCTCCAGGACCTGCTGTTGGGACCCAAGGCCGACGAGCAGACCACGTGCGAAGTCCTTGACTATTTCCTGAGGCGCCTCAGCTCCTCCCAGGTGGCCTCGCGGGTGCTGGCCATGAAGGTAAGGAAGATGGCGAGGACGGCGTTGCCGGGCCTCTCTTGAGCCTCCTGAAACGGGACCGTTTCACAGGAAGATGCTTCTTCAGCTCAAGAAGTCAGGCAGCTTATTCCACTGGTAGCTTGGCCATCTGTGTACCCATTCAGATGTGGGTTTCAAATAAAAGGATAAGATTCAAATGGCAGTAAGCACAACGAGTGCAGCAAAACATGGCGATATATCCATAAATCCTAAGCTGATTGAGAGTTAAGCAGGGTCTTCAGCCAACTCTCCATTCTAGTTTATTATTATTATTATTATTATTATTATTATTATTATTATTATTATTTTCTAGCTGACATTCCGAGGCTACTGAGCAAATGCAGCCCTCACTAGACTGTTTAGGGTTTGGGGGGATGTTTTACTCCCTTTGTTGGCTTCTTTGAAAGATAGTTTTACCACCGAGCCATATGAGGAGTGGTTGAGGGAATTGGTTATGTTTAGCCTGGGAAAAGAGGAGACTGAGAGGAGACAGGATAGCCGTCTTCAAATACCTCAAGGACTGTCACATGGAAGAGGGAGCAACTTGTTTTCTCCTGCTCTGGAGGGGAGACCCGAACCAATGGCTTGAAGTTACAAGAAAGGAGATTCCGACTAAACATCAGGAAGAACTTCCTGACAGTAAGAGCTGTTCGACAGTGGAGGTGTCTCACTCGGGAGGTTGCAGACTCCTTCCTTGTAGGTTTTTTAAGTAGAGGTTGGACAGCCATCTATCTGTCTGTTAGAATTCCTGCTCCGTGATTGCAGTCATAGGATTGTTGTCTTTCACATGACGGTATATGTTTTGACTCCACAGAGTGGGAAGTGACGGAGACAGGATGTTTGTGTGACTGTGTTCCGTGAAGTGGGACTGTTGTCCTTTGTTTTTTCTCTTTGCTGTCTGATGCTAGAGAAAGAGGGAGCCATGTTGCAGTGCTCCGTGTGTGTCTATATGTAAATAAAGTAGACTAGCCAACATGCCGAGTTGCTGGGGTTCTGTCAGGCAAGCTCGAAGACTCTGCGGATCCCTAAGTATGTCGGTGTCGGTTGGCATCAGTCACTGTGATGTTTGGGCAGAAGAAAGCTTATGAAGCTCCCGAAGGATCGACCAGGAGGGAGAGAACATGCCAGTTGGGTCCTGCTCGAGTGTAGGGCCAAGCTCCTGACATTGTCATGGATGTTTAGTTGAGATTTCTGCATTGCAGGGGGTTGGAGTGAATGACCCTCGGGGTCCCTTCCAGCTCTGCAATTCTTAGTGGTCTCTGTATTGTATTAATCTGCCTCTGTCCTCCTTCCTGCAGGGCCTGTCTTTGGTGCTTTCCGAAGGAGGACTCCGTGACAGAGAGGAGAAGGACCACCCTATGGAGGAAGACTCTGGGGATTCAGAGCTCCTGCAGGGCTACCAGTGGCTCCTCCGTGACTTGCCCAAACTGCCCTTGTTTGACAGCGTTAGGGCCGCCACTGCGGTTGCTTTGCAGCAGGTAAGATCTCCCGCTCGGGGCGACACGGAAGATGGCTTCGTCTCAGGACTCGGTTGCTAATCTGACTTGTTTCTCGGTTTAGTTCAAAATGCTGGCCTTCACCTTGTAAGAAACTGATGGCGAGCTGGTCTTTGACCGTAATAAATTACCTATCTATCTAAGAACTGATGGGTTTGAGAGCAGGGCATCTCGCGACCCGGCCTCTGATGAGCCCCAGTCCACATGCTACATAGCTAGAAAAGCAGTGCTGGGCCCTCTCCCTCCCTCCCCATAAATTCTACTGAAACAAATCTAAATGAAAATGAAAAAAGAAAGAAAGAAAAAGAAAATACAAAGCCCTCTCTCAAAGGTAGATTTTAATCCTTAATTCTTTTTTTAATAATTTTATTTTTATTATTTTAGTTTTATTAGTTTTTCAATTACAATCCCATAATAGCCTCATTATAACAATACCGATTTATAATACAATTATTAATACCAATTGTTCAAATACTGAATTATATAATTTAGATAAGGTGGCATGCTAAATTTGATGGTTTGATTATTTCCTTTATTTCTGCGTTCCAAAATCTTGTTAATTTCAATTACATTCTGGTCATAATGATAATCCCTCATACAACAACTGCAATATTAATCACTTCTATTTGTGTCGACCCATTAAATGATTTATAAAACTACAAGTGAGGGACTCAAAACTAGATCCTTGTTCTTCCTGTGTGTGCTTGTTATTCTGTCCGTGGTGTTTCTTCCTGTCCTTGTAAAATGTTATGTTTTTCTTTCCCCCGGTTGTTGCTATTTTCTCTCATGTCTTGGATGGAGCTATCTTAATCCTTATTTCACCCAGAAGGGGCTGGACACACAGACACCCCCAGCTCACCTGGGAGCTTCCAGTTTATCCTCCTAGTCTCCCAGCCTGGGAGATCTTCCCTCCCCTGCCTCTTACACAGGTTCCTCATTGACCCACAGTAGAGGACACACACACACAAACCAGAAGCAAAAGAAAGAAAAAAGAAACACAGCCCAACAAGACTGTAATGGTTCTAGAGGGTTGCTCGTGCATAAGTCGGTGCCACACCTGGCTGAGTCACCTGGGTGAACCCTTTCTGTCCGGACAGCCACTCATCCGTGGCTGTCTCAATCTCTGGCAGAATCCGTCAGTGGCCGTTTCTTGAACTTCTTCCAGCAAACAAGTTCTTTGACGCCTAGTCTCCGCCTACTCTCCCTGCATGGAAGTCTTCTGCGCAGGGAGGGTGTGGGCAGTGGAGGACCCGTGCTCTCCCCGCCTGTCTCCTGTGAGGAGTCATGGAGCCTCCTCACCGATTCCCCCATCTGCCCCCCTCCTCCACTGGTGCTACGCTGATTTCCTTCCCCCGCAGATGGGCTGCCTCTCTCCCTCCCGGGACGCTCTCCGGCATCCCTCTGGAGCCCTCCCTCCTCCTCTGGCTCCGATGGCAGTTCCCTGACAAAGACAATAACAATACAGTGGTGCCCCGCAAGTCGAATGCCTCGCAAGACGGAAAACTCGCTAGACGAAAGAGTTTTCCGTTTTGGAGGTGCTTCGCAAAACGAATTTCCTATGGGCTTGCTTCGCAAGACGAAAATGTCTTGCGAGTTCCTGCAGGGTTTTTTTCCTCCCCCTCTTTTTCTAAGCCGCTTATCCGCTAAGCCGCTAAACCGCTAATAGCGCTAATCCGCTAATCCGTCAATGGGCTTGCTTCGCAAGACGAAAAAACCACTAGACGAAGAGAATCGCGGAACAGATTCTTTTCGTCTTGCGAGGCACCACTGTAATCCACCAACAGCATACAAATCCATATGGCTAACCTGATCCAAAACACCCACCCCACTCACACACGAAAACAAAGACCACCACAGCCAACCACAAATGAACAGCCACACCCATGGCCAACCCCAACCTCTCTCACCACCAAAGGAACACAAATGAACAGTGCGAGCAACGCTGACACCAAACCCTACATACATTAAGCAAAATAGAAACATTGCCACCCCACCTCCACCCATCTTCCCCCTCCACCCCTTCCCCCCCCCCAAAAAGTCTCAACAAATGAAACTGATTTGTAAAAATGTTACATGGAAAAAATACGAGAGACATTACACATAACTTCTGTAAAGCAATAAAGTCTTCAATAAAAAAAAAAAATGAAAAAAGAAAGGAAAGAGAGAGGATTAAAATAAAAAGGGTTTCCAATTTTGCGTTAGTCAGCGTTGAGGCTGAGAAACACAATTCTTTCTGCAATTTCCAGGCCATCCACATGGAGACGGATCCTCAGACGATCAGTGCTTACTTGGTTTACCTTTCCCAGCATGCTCCAGTGGAGGAACAGGGACAGCACAACGACCTCGCACTGGTGAGAGAGAGAGGCCTTCCGTTTTAAGGGCCGAACACACAGATCTGTGGTGGTTCCCTCTTAAGTTTCTCCTCAGCCATGTGTTCTTCATACCGGGTTCTTTGGGGACATTGCTGGACTGCAGCTCCCATCACCCCTCACCACTGGCCACACTGGGAGGGCTGATGGGAGCTGGAGTTCAAACACATCTGAAGGGCCACAGGTACCGAACGCCTTGCAGCGCTAACGTTTTGGCTCCCGAATGCTGCAAATCCAGATGTGAATGTTCCGGTTTGGAACGTTCTTCGGAACCCAAACATCCGCCGCTGCTTCCGATTGAGTGCAGGAAGCTCCTGCAGCCAATCGGAAGCCGCACCTTGGTTTCCAAACGGACTTCTGGGACGGATTAAGTTTGAGAACCAAGGTTCCACCGCAATGGGCTTCCAAAAACCAGCTGCTGGAAGCTGCAGAAGGGGGAGAGAGCTTCTGTTTCCTTCAGGTTTCCTGCGGTTGTCTGGTTGGCCACTGTAAGAACAGGACATTGGACTAGGTGTGTTCTGTTAATGCCTGCTTCTTATTAACTGATAAACTGTGGACCTCTTTGGATAATTGGGTTATTTGAGAGGCAGTACCTCTAATTTGGAGGGACTCAGGTGGCGCTGTGGGTTAAACCACAGAGCCTAGGGCTTGCCGATCAGAAGGTCGGCAGTTCGAATCCCTGCAATGGGGTGAGCGCCCGCTGCTCAGTCCCTGCTCCTGCCAACCTAGCATTTCGAAAGCACGCTAAAGTGCAAGTAGATAAATAGGTACCGCTCCAGCGGGAAGGTAAGCAGCGTTTCCGTGCGCTGCTCTGGTTCGCCAAAAGCAGCTTAGTCATGCTGGCCACATGACACAGAAGCTGTACGCCGGCTCCCTCGGCCAATAAAGCCAGATGAGCACCGCAACCCCAGAGTCGGTCACGACTGGACCTAATGATCAGGGGTCCCTTGACCTTTACCTTTTACCTCTAGTTTGTTGAAAGATATGCTCAACCTTTCTTGCAATTAGAGTTAATTGGGTGCTCTCCCTGCTTGCTATTCCTTCCTCTCTTGGGGAACAGGATCAACTTGTCCCATTGCTGGATCCAGTTCCACGCTCTCACCTTGAATACTCCCCCCACACTCACAATAATCATCAAGGGGAGAAAACCGTTTTTTGTTGGAACCATAAAAGCAGATTTGTTTTTAAAAGTCCTCCATTTTAGATTGTTTGGGAACCGGTGAGAGAGCTACATCCTCTGGGTCCTTGTAGCGTTTAGTAGCAGGTATATCGTCCCTGTGGGGAGTAAACAAGGAGAGGTTTCCCCAACCGAAGAAGAGAGAAAAAATAGAAAGTGCTCAGTTTGTTCAATTTAAGAGCTTCTCTGTGTGGTGATTGCCAGGAGTTCCAGGAACAAAGTATAGAAGGGAGGTGGCGGTTAATAGCTAGGAGGTGGCGGCCTGCCCAGGATGCTTCACAGAACTTGCCCCAGATGTTTCTCATAGCATAGACAAGAAGGTGCTGATAGAATCTCAGTAGGTTGGTAAGTTTAAAAGTAGAGAAGTAAAAATAGGAAAAATTACTTCCCTGGGTAGCAATCAACGCTAATTGCAGTCCTGTTATCTGCGGAGCTCTGAAGCCTGCTTGCTAAGCTGTCGCCATCTTAGAACTCCCCCTGTTGGACTAGGTGTGCCTTTGGCCTGATCTCACAGCCTCTCATTAATAATAATAATAATAATAATAATAATAATAATAATAATAATTTATTTATATCCCACCCTCCCCAGCCAAAGCCGGGCTCAGAGCGGCTAACAACAGTAAAATAATACAACATTCTAAAATCATTTCATTATAAAATCAGTTCAAATCAGATTAATGGCAACCATTGGGCTAGAGTTCTGTGAGGATTGCCAAAGGAGGGGGTCAGGCTGTGCCCTGGGCAAAGGCCTGGTGGAACAGCTCTGTCTTGCAGGCCCTGCGGAAAGATGTCAAGTCCCGCAGGGCCCTAGACTCTTGTGACAGAGCGTTCCACCAGATCAGGGCCACGGCCGAGAAAGCCCTGGCTCTGGTTGAGGCCAGCCTAACCTCCCTGTGGCCCGGGATCTCCAAGATGTTTTTGTTTGAAGACCGTAAGGTCCTCCATGGGACATACCAGGAGAGGCAGTCCTGTAGGTCCGAGGGTCCTAGGCTGTATAGGGCTTTAAAGGTTAAAACCAACACCTTGAACCTGATCCTGTACTCCACCGGGAGCCAGTGCAGCTCTCATGCCTTGTTTGCCGTTGACTTTCTCAGGACGTGGCCAGGCTGATTGTGGAACGGTCCACCATCATGACCCACCTCTTCTCGAAGCTCTCCTACAGCTCAGAGTCCGACGCCGTGCTGGTGGCCCTGCTCTCCGTCTTCTCCCGCTACATCAAGCGCATGCGCCAGAGCAAAGAGGGCGAGGAGGTCTACAGCTGGGTGAGTGGCCCTCTCCTTCCCCGCCGAGTCCCTGGAGGAGTGCCTGCCCTGTTACTCAGTGACCCCGTGCGTTATGGTCATGGGGGGAGGTCCTGCTCATCGTTCTGCCCGGGATAGAGGCTGGGAGAAGGACAGCGACACGAGTCAGGGCTTTCTTGGTGGCAGCCCCGTGTCTTTGGCATTCCCTCCCAAATGATTTGGTCTGTGTCTACAATTCACGTTCGGTGAATGAGGCTTCCATCCATTGCAGCGTTGCGAAACAGTTCGTTTGAAAACCAACAGGACACACAGCTAATCTATTTTGTTGTTGTTTTGGAGTAGGGTTCCCTGCGATTAGGAAGTAACTACGAGTTATGATCCCTTTATTGAATTGTGTCATTGTTTTGAGAAATGTATTGTTGTTTATTTATATGCAATTGGGTTTGATATTATAATGATTGCAATGTCTGTGTGTGTGTTTTTTAATGCTGCTGCGATTATTGTGAGCTCAGCATTTGTTGTTGGAAAAGCAAGATACAAATATGTCAAATGAAAAAAGAACTGAATACTTTTTTATTTGTGCATGATCCATTTCCATGGTGTTTTATCACAACCGTGTTGGATTCACTGTTTTTGTTTTTTATATTTTAAATGTATTTTAATGATCATTGAATTTTCATTATCATTGCCTTAAACCTCTCTGAACTCCATTTTGGAGAAAGGGCTTGATATAAATCTATCAAATAAATAAATAAATAAATTCACCCTCTATATTTATTTTGGTTTTACTCTCCCTTTTGGACAAGCCCTTGCAAGGCAGTTTATGATTTTTAAAAAAGCAGTGAAGCAATGAAATAAATCACATGTATTAGAAACAGCATCAGTTTTCTTTTCTTTTTTTTTTAATGTAAGAGCCAGCAATAAAAGCTTTTTGGAGGTGTGGTTTGTTTGTTTTTTTATAAAAAGGATTGATTTAGAAACGTTCTCCCCAAGGAAGGGGTCAGGCAAGATTCTTAGGGGTGAGCATTCTGCAAGTGAGCAGCCGCCATTTTTCTCCCAACAACGGTTGCATTTCATTACCCAATCTTCTCTCTTCCTCTCTCTAGTCGGAGTCCCAAGATCAGGTATTCCTCCGCTGGAGCACCGGAGAAACAGCAACAATGCACATCCTGGTCGTCCATGCCATGGTGATTCTGCTGACTCTCGGACCACCTCAAGGTGAATGATGGAGGTCATGTATTTTCCAGTGGATGCTGGATCTGCCTCTCCGCCTAGCCTCCTTTGCCCCGGGCAGGAATTAATGGATCTATGCTTGATTGAGCCAAACGGAATAGGGAATCTCTCCTTGAATCCCTGCAAAGCATCTCTGAGAGGCTCTGTCTTTTCTCCTGTGAAAGAAGAGAATCCGTGGAATGAAGCGCCAATTGCAGATTTCAATTCAGTGCTCCTGGTTTTTCTCCCCCTACATAAATCAATAAAAGGTCCCTAGATCTTATAGGTGCAGAGGCAGGCGAGACCAATGCCCGAGGAAATCTCTGATGCCTTAAGCAGTGGCTACATAGCAGTTTCCAGTGGATCTTCTCTGGCGATCTCTCGTAGCTGAGCAAGATTGTCCTTCATGAAGATGGTCTTAACAGGGAGTCCTTAAGGCCAATTCTGGATCCACACGTCCTTCCACAATGGAGACATAGGTTTCCGGGCAGAAGTTGATCACGGTGTGGATTTGCCAAGCGTGCCTTCCTCTTAGCAGAGTAAAACACAGCAGAAAAAACTGTTGCTTCAGATCCATGCAAACACACTAGGCATTTGTGTGCTTATTTATTAGCCTTTATTACAGCAGAATATTTACAGCTCAACATTTTCTCCCTTGCGTCCTGAGTTCGAGCATCTTCAAAGCCCATGACACCTTTGGTAAAAGCTGTTCTCCAACTGGAGCGCTCGCAGGCCAGTGCTTCCCAGTTGTTGGTGTTTAGACTACATTTTTTTAAATTTGCCATGAGACAGTCTTTAACCCTCTTTTGTTGACCACCAGCATTACGCTTTCCATTTTAAAGTTCGGAATAGAGTAGTTGCTTTGGAAGATGATAATCAGGCATGCGCACAACATGACTAGTCCAACGAAGCTGATGTTGAAGAATCATCGCTTCATGATTTTTGCTTCTTCCAGTACACAGGCATTAGTTCGCCTGTCTTCCCCAGTGATGTGTAAACTTTTTCGGAGACACCGTTGATGGAATCTTTCGAGGAGTTGGAGATGGCGTTTATAAGTGGTCCGTGTTTCACAAGCATGGACCTGAGCGCCCCATGTGGCTTCTCGCCTGTTCAATACGACCAGCAGAAGCTGAGTCAATTCTGCCCACTGGCCTGATTTGCATAATGGATATAGAGGGCAAGATATATTTTTTTGTGGGGAGGAGACGCTTGGGTGAACTTGAGCAGGATTTTGATGCACACATATCTCTGGTGTTAATAGGGAGTGGGCTTTGGTGGGGCGGCTTCTGTGACCCTCTTTATGCTGTTTCTTAAGTTGCGGTAAAAGATCATTTGCCAGTTTGCTGCCTCCCCCAAAAAACGTCTTTTGTGCTGTTACCACCCCACAAGCCCCAATCAGCACGGGTGGGGGGGGGAATTGTGGTGCAGAACATCAGAAGGGCACCAGGTTGACGAAGGCTGGTTTGGGGTGTAGCAAATATGTGCGAGGCAAGCAAGATGACTCTCCGAACATTTATTTAAAGCCGGGGGCGGGGACTTTTGCACCCTACTGGACATCTGGTTCCCCGAGAAGAAGCCCCTCCCCACCGCTTTCCTGGTGGACACATCTGAAGAAGCACTTCTCCTCCCAGACTGGCTGAAGCTGCGCATGATCCGTTCAGAGGTGCCTCGGCTGGTGGATGCAGGTAGGTAGGCCAGCCAGCCTGGGGATGTGGGAAGAGACGTCATTGGTGGCCTATCTGTTAAACTAACCTCCATACATGAAGTCACAGGCAGGGCTTGAAATACAGTGGTACCTCAGTTTTCAAATGCAATCCGTTCTGGAAGTCTGAATGAGTTCCAAAGCGATCCAAAACTGAAAGCGGAAGCCTCAAAACGGAAGCCTCAATATGGAAAACTCAAAATGGAGGCATTTACTTCCGGGTTTGCGGCGTTCAAGTTCCGAAACGTTCGACTACGGAGGCGTTCGAAAACCGAGGCACCACTGTATAAGCAATGAATTATTGAAAGACTTAACGATATCGGGGCTTAATAAAAGTGTATGTGTTCTAAAACAGCTATTAAAATGGAGTAACCAAAAAACATCAGGAAAAGAAGGGTGGGAAGTCAAGAAGGAATTATGTGTTTAAAAAAGCTATTTGATGACAATAGTTTTGTAATATTTGTGGTCACGTATTTTAGAGAGAGAGAGAGAGAGAGAGAGAGAGAGAGAGAGAGAGAGACGCCTGTTGAGTTATCTGTGACACAATTGGCCATGCACACAAGGCTCTGTGTAATGTGATTTTTGTGGGTTCGCAAGGAACTTGGAGCGAGCCGGTTCTGACTTGGGGGGTGTTTTGTCCCAGCTCTGCAAGACCTGGAGCCTCAGCAGCTGCTGCTGTTTGTCCAGTCCTTTGGCATCCCCGTCTCCAGCATGAGCAAGCTTCTGCAGTACCTGGACCAGGCTGTCTCCCACGACCCTCAGACTCTGGAGCAGAATATCATGGACAAAAGTAAGGGAACTCAGGGCTGCGGCCGTGGGCAGGGGGAGGATCCCCTCAAGCTCCATCTTTTTACTTTTTATATTGGGGGGTGGAATCAGTGATAAAAAATCTAAGTGATACAGGAAAAAGGAGGAAAAGTGAGGGGAAGAAAAAACGAATACAGTGGTGCCCCGCAAGACGAATGCCTCGCAAGACGGAAAACCCGCTAGACGAAAGGGTTTTCCGTTTTGGAGGCGCTTCGCAAAACGAATTTCCCTATGGGCTTGCTTCGCAAGACGAAAATGTCTTGCGAGTTCCTGCGGGTTTTCCCCCTTTTCCCCCCCTTTTCCTAAGGCGCTATGCCGCTTATCAGCTGATCTGCTGATAAGCCGCTTAACAGCTGATTGCTAAAAGCCGCTAAACCGCTAATAGCACTAATCCGCTAAACTGTCAATGGGCTTGCTTCGCAAGACGAAAAAACCGCTATACGAAGAGCCTGATGGAACGGATTAATTTCGTCTTGCGAGGCACCACTGTATGTGTATAAGAAAGAAAAAGACTCCTATATTGAATTTTTGTACAGTGGACGCTCGGGTTGCGAATGTGATCCATGCAGGAAGCACGTTCGCAACTTGCAGCACCGCATGTGCACACGCGCAGGTCGCGATTTGCAGCGATTTGCGCAAGCGCCAAAACCCAGAAGTATCCAGTTCCGGTACTTCCGGGTTTGGCGCAGTGCGCAACTCAAAATCGCACAACCCAAAGCATCTGTAACCCAAGGTATGACTGTATATTGATTTTATTATTGTTCTTATTATTCAGCATCAACCTTCTGGGCATGGGTCATATTATACGGGCAGGTTTGTTTGTGCGTATCAGAATCTTCCCAACCTTCTGCCTTTCAGATGTTTTCGGCTTCAACTACCATCATCCCCTCGTTTGTTAGCAAGAGCTGATGGGAGTTGGAGTCTCAGTGGCATCTAAAAAGCATCACATCCACCAGCTCTTTCTTGCAGCATTAAGCAGGGAAGGACATTTCCCCTGTGTTTTAGCTTTCCATGGGACACTTTCTGTTCCATTCAGACCACACCCACACCATACATTTACAGTGGTGCCCCGCAAGACGAACGCCTCGCAAGACGGAAAACCCGCTAGACGAAAGGGTTTTCCGTTTTGGAGGCGCTTCGCAAAACGAATTTCCCTATGGGCTTGCTTCGCAAGACGAAAATGTCTTGCGAGTTCCTGCAGGTTTTTTCCCCTCCCCTCCCCCTTTTCCTAAGCTGTTAAGCCGCTTATCAGCTGATAAACCGCTTAACAGCTGATCGCTAAAAGCCGCTAAACCGCTAATAGCGCTAATCCGCTAAGCTGTCAATGGGCTTGCTTCGCAAGACGAAAAGAAACGCTATACGAAGAGCCTCACGGAACGGATTAATTTCGTCTTGCGAGGCACCACTGTAAAGTGCTATGATCGCACTTTGAACTGTCATGGTTTCCCCCAAGGAATTCTGGGAGCTATAGTTTGTTAAGGGTGCTGAACGCGGCCAGCCAGAAGTATATGGGAAAGCTCACAAGCAGAGCCTGAGCTCAGCAGACATCTCCCCACTTGTGATTCCCAACAGCTGATCCTGTCCGCACAAGAAATTCCCTAACTCCAGCCTTATACAATTAACTCCAGTGCCCCCTAGTGATTGAACTGTATGACAACACTATCCACTGTCCCTGTTTTTTTTCTTTTTGGCGATTTGTTCTCTTTCAGATTACATGGCTCACCTGGTGGAGGTCCAGCATGAAAGAGGGGCTACTGGCGGACAGACATTCCACTCGCTGCTCACTGCTTCTATCCCATCTCGCCAAGGTATTCATTCATTCATTCGTTCATTCATTCATTCATTCGTTCTGCATGCTCTTACATGCCACTTTCTGTCACAAAGTAACCTCAAAGCTGTTTGCATAAGGTGCTCAAAAGAGAATAAACAGAAATCCCAAAATGCAACTTTAAAGCCACAGCGATAAAGCTGTTACACTCCAGAAGCAATACAAAAAAAGAGACTAAATGTGGTTTGGCAGCGGCAGCAGGGGACGACAAAAATGTCTTCACTGTGTGGCGAAGTTCCAGCGATTTATTTCCTCTCTCCCCACATTTTTAAAAATTGAATTTTAGTAGCAACAGGTGGCTTACAGAAATGAAACAAAAAATTGTTTTAAAACAGCTGGTTTTTGCAGTTGCCAATAAAGAAATATAGGACTTAAATGAATCGGTAACAAAACACTGCAAGAGGGTGTGGTCTATGATTACAGAAGACAACTACAACCGGGAAGGGCGGGGTATAAATAAAAATTTATTATTATTGTTATTATTGCAAACTGATCTCACAACCACTGTGCTTTCTGTGCTGCCATCTTATCTGCCCTCCTTGACCTTGGGCTGATCAGATGTAGGCTTTCCAGCAACACTGAGTCTGTTAACTCTCTCTCTCTCCCAGTTCTGCTTCGCCTAACTGTTCACCCCCTGGTTCTTCCCAACTGTTTTCTGAACTGTGTCCCTCTGCAAACCATTGTTCCAAATCTATACTGTCCCACTGCTCCTGGGAAGATTCAGGATCCTGATCAGGGGGAGGCTCCCACCATTCCTCCTCAGTGCCTCCCTCGTCTGCACGTGACAGGTTCTTGAAAAAGCCCCACTCTCAAGATTTCCCCATTATTTTCTCTTCAGACAGCGATGATTCTCCACGACCCAAAAGCAGCCTTGAGACTCCACAAGGGCAGGGCAGGATCCGCGCTTTGGCCCAGATCCGAGTTCTTGGTCCAGACGATGACTTGGCAGGCATCCTCCTTCAGGTAGGGACCCTGATCCTTACCCCCCCAACCCCCTGTCAGGAGCTTGTCCTACACTCGAGTAGGACCCTGGCAGAGACACATGCCCGACTGGCATGTTCTCTCCCTCCTGGTCTTTCGTTTGGGAGCTTCAAAAGCTTTCTTCTGCCTGAACATCACAGCAACCGATGCCAACAGACATTGGCACACTTAGGGATCCGCAGAGTCTTTGCAGCTTGTGTAACAGACCTCAGCAACTCAGCATTTTGGCTAATCTACTTTATTTACATATAAACACACACGGAGCACTGCAACATCAGACAGCAAAGAGAAAAAACAAAGGACAATAGTCCCACTTCACGGAACACAGGAACACAAATATCCTGTCTCCGTCACTTCCCACTCTGTGGAGTCAAAACATATACTGTCATGTGATAGACATATACTGTCATGTGATAGACAACAATCCCGTGATTGCAATTATGGAGCAGGAATTATAACATCCACAACCCGACTTTGTTTCTTAGGCTGCTTTGCATGTTCTTCTACACTGTCTATCTCTCTCTGGCAAAACTGCAGGCAGTCTCCACCACAGAATTATTGTTTTGCTTATTTAATGCAGTTATTAGTCTCCTTACTTTCACAAAAAGTAACCCGCAATGACTTACAAAACAGTACAAAATGTTAAAACCTTACAATGCATGTGTTCATATAAGAGACAGGTCTAAGGTTTCCCATACTCTGAAAGAGACCACAAATATCTAAACCCACTTTCTGAGCAAACATATTCCTGTCAACATGCCGGCTCTCTCTCACACACATCCATCCCATGATTCCCCTTCACTCCATTTTTGTTCCTTCGTTGAAACCTTTAATAGCTGTTCTTCAGCCTTGCCTCTCAGACCGACAGATGCCATAAGGCGGTGAAAGACAACAGGTGATAGATTCCCTAAGACCACAGTAACAAATGGCAACTTCTGAAAATATGGCATTAAAAAAAGGGGGGGGGGACCAGAACTTTGTAAAGGCCCAGGCAGATTTTTTTAAAAAAATTGGAACATTTTTATCTGGCACAAAATGGAGAACAAAGATGGTGCCAGCCAGGCTTCCATGGAAGAGGAGTTCTACAGAAGCAAGGCCACCACTGAGAAGGCCCTGTGTCTTGTCATTGTCTGGTTAATTGCAAATGGGTATGGAGGGCAGAGGGATGTGGGTGGCGCTGTAGGTTAAACCTAGGACTTGCCAATCAGAAGGTCAGCAGTTCGAATCCCCGCGATGGGGTGAGCTCCCATTGCTGTGTCCAAGCTCCTGCCCATCTAGTGGTTCGAAAGCACATCAAAGTGCAAGTAGATAAATAGGTACCGCTCTGGTGGGAAGGTAAACGGCGTTTCTGTGTGCTGCTCTGGTTTGCCAGAAGCGGTTTAGTCATGCTGGCCACATGACCCAGAAGCTGTACACCGGCTCCTTCGGCCAGTAAAGCGAGATGAGCGCCGCAACCCCAGAGTCGGTCATGACTGGACCTAACAGTCAGGGGTCCCTTTACCTTTACCTTTACCTTTATGGAGGGCAGACTTTGGGGCAGCAAATGCCATGGGCAGATGTGGCTTTGGGTTTGAAAAAACCTTTTGCCCCCCCCCCCATTTCCTTCTCACTACCAGCCCCTTCCCAGTGGGTTCCTTGCCCCGAAACTCCATGCTTCCTTTTCTCCCCCTCTTTGACCTTTCCCACTGCACCGAGATCTGCAGAAACCCAGGCATTGTGACTGGGAGAAAAGGAAGCAAACATCTGCTCCTTTGATGCTCTGTGTTGCTTTTTAAAATGTAGAAACCTGGAAACCTGTGTTTTTCCTAGTCTGGAAGCAAATGCAGCTCCCTCGCTTTTCTGACACCTCCTTTTTCGCACCTCGGGCAGCTCTTTCCGTTGACTCCAGATCCCCGCTGGCAGAACTCGAACCCGCGCCCCCTTTCCTTGGCTCTGCAGCAGGCGCTGGGGCAGGAGCTGGCTCGGCTCCGCCAGGGGAACGACGCCACGCCGGGGACCGCGGTGAAACTCCTGCAGGCGGTGGCAGCCCTGCTGAACTCTCCCCATGGCGGGGCACTGGTCATGGCAATGCACCGGAACCACGTTGCATCTTGTCCACTCATGCGCCTGCTGTTCCAGTGTCAGGTGAGGACGTCTGTGGGTGGAGGGGCCCAGGTTGTCATACGAGGCTGCCAGGGTAGCTCAGTTACAAAACAGCAACAAACAAACCTATGGTCACGTAAAGCATCCTCAATAAACACACGAGACATAACCGGCTGTGTTCTTAGGTAAATAAGGTATGCTATTCATAGTATCAAATTTCAACAGAAGTAACACATAAAGTTCAACAAACAAACAAAGCAGAAGACCCAGTGGATCAGATCATTTTTTAGTCAGTTCATGCATAAGGTCCATCTGTGTAATGGCGTCTATTCCACCTGTCTGTTCATAAAGTTCAAACAATCCACATGAAAGGTTGTTACACTTCCACAAAATACATATGGTATGTACAGTTAGTTATTGTTATTTTTGCTGTAAAATATGTGAGATCATAATATTGTATTTATTTGCATTACTTAGTGCTTTAACTACTGATCATAGAATCATAGAATCATAGAGTTGGAAGAGACCACAAGGGCCATCGAGTCCAACCCCCTGCCAAGCAGGAAACACCATCAGAGCACTCCTGACATATGGTTGTCAAGCCTCTGCTTAAAGACCTCCAAAGAAGGAGACTCCACCACACTCCTTGGCAGCAAATTCCACTGTCGAACAGCTCTTACTGTCAGGAAGTTCTTCCTAATGTTTAGGTGGAATCTTCTTTCTTGTAGTTTGGAACCATTGCTCCGTGTCCGCTTCTCTGGAGCAGCAGAAAACAACCTTTCTCCCTCCTCTATGTGACATCCTTTTATATATTTGAACATGGCTATCATATCACCCCTTAACCTCCTCTTCTCCAGGCTAAACATGCCCAGCTCCCTTAGCCGTTCCTCATAAGGCAACGTTTCCAGGCCTTTGACCATTTTGGTTGCCCTCCTCTGGACACGTTCCAGTTTGTCAGTGTCCTTCTTGAACTGTGGTGCCCAGAACTGGACACAGTACTCCAGGTGAGGTCTGACCAGAGCAGAATACAGTGGCACTATTACTTCCCTTGATCTAGATGCTATACTCCTATTGATGCAGCCCAGAATTGCATTGGCTTTTTTAGCTGCCGCGTCACACTGTTGGCTCATGTCAAGTTTGTGGTCAACCAAGACTCCTAGATCCTTTTCACATGTACTGCTCTCAAGCCAGGTGTCACCCATCTTGTATTTGTGCCTCTCATTTTTTTTGCCCAAGTGCAATACTTTACATTTCTGCCTGTTAAAATTCATCTTGTTTGTTTTGGCCCAGTTCTCTAATCTGTCAAGGTCGTTTTGAAGTGTGATCCTGTCCTCTGGGATGTTAGCCCAGGACGGCGAAACAAGGCCAATATTCCAGAAATCCTTGTCTAGACACTGTGAAAGGATTTTGTGGAAGTGTAACAACCTTTCATGTGGATTGTTTGGACTTTATGAACAGACAGGTGGAATAGACGCCATTACACAGATGGACCTTATGCATGAACTGACTAGAAAATGATCTGATCCACTGGGTCTTCTGCTTTGTTCGTTTGTTGAACTTTATGTGTTACTTCTGTTGAAATTTGATACAATGAATAGCATACCTTATTTATCTAAGAACACAGCCGGTTACGTCTCATGTGTTTATTGAGGGTAGCTCTAAATCTCAGGGTTGTGTATTCGAGTCCCACGTTGGGCAAAAGATTCCTGCCTTGCAAGGGGGTTGGGCCAGACGACCCTCATGGTCTGAATTCTGCAATTAAGGCTGGGCAATAATATCTGGCTTTCAGCATCGCAATATATCGCCAGCTAAATATCGCAATATACTGAAATATCATGATGTCGGAAATAAGGATGGAGCTATATAGCGGCATTGGCTGGCTTCACGGTTTTTCCTGTATCGTGATTTTTACATAGTACACACACAGAGACACACACATTAGGGCTGGGCAATGTCTCAATTCACTGTCAAAAATCGGTTTCATCATGGTAACTGTTTCATAATATTTAACACAGCGATATATCACGAGTCACAATGTGCATTTGTGTGCTGTTAAAAATCGTGAAGCCAGTCGTTGCTTCTTTCATTATTCCTTCTGTCCCCATTGCTCTACTATAAAAGCCAGTATGTTTCTGAGCACAATTCAAAGTGTTGCTGCTGACCTTTAAAGCCCTAAACGGACTCAGCCCAGTATACCTGAAGGAGCGTCTCCACCCCCATTGTTCTGCCCGGACACTGAGGTCCAGCGCCGTGGGCCTTCTGGGGGTTCCCTCACTGTGAGAAGTGAGGTTACAGGGAACCAAGCAGACGGCCTTCTCGGTTGTGGTGCCTGCCCTGTGGAACACCCTCCCATCCAATGCCAAGGAAATAAACAACTACCAGACTTTTAGAAGACATCTGAAGGCAGCCCTGTTTAGGGAAGCTTTTAATGTTTAACAGACTACTGTATTTTAATACTTTGTTGGAAGCCGTCCAGAATGGCTGGGGAAACCCAGCCAGATGGGCGGGGTATAAATAATAATTTTTATTATTATTATTATTATTATTATTATTATTATTATTATTATTAAAATAACAGTTGTAATAATATGTTAAAGGTAAGTAAAAAACCCTCTCCATTTTAGACCCCTACGTTGAAGCCATTTTCAGGACATGATCCCGTTCACCTCTACATAGTTCCATCCTTATTTCAGACATCATGATATATTCGCATATCGCAATGTTCAGCCAGTGGTATATCACAATGTTGAAAGCCAGACATCGCTCAGCCCTAACATACATCATGATTCGTGATACATTGCCTGGTCAAAAATTATGAAACCGATATCACATTATGGACTTCAGACCGGTTTTGGATGATATATCAATATATTGCCCAGCCCTAGCTATGATTTTATTAATCTATGATCTGTGTGGGTAGCTGGAGTCTGGCACATACAAACAACCAGGTGGTTGTTATTGCATATTAATTAATCTATTAATTTCCCGCATGCCACCCTACCAAGCATTTGTGGTGCCAAAGGCGAAGGCCCTAGTTAGACTTCTAGTAGCCCTGGCTTCAAGACCACCCTGGCGACTTAGCAGGAGGAAATGTAAGCTCCTCTGGTCTGCCGTTCTCTTGCCTTGTCCCTTTGCTTTGTTTTCTGCCTGTAATCCCACCTGTTCCCTTCTCCAGCGTTCCGTTCCCCAGGACACGACCTTCTCCTCGCTGTTTTTCAAAGTCCTCATGCAGATGTTGCAGTGGCTGGAGAATCCAGCTGTGGAGGAAGGGCCTCTGCGGACCCAGCTCAAATCCTTCGCTGTCCAGTATTCCTCCAGACACCGGATCAATGACGGTAAGAGGAGCGGTTTGGGACACCTGGGGGGGACTCGGCACTGCAGGCTGCTTGGGGCAGAGACCTTCTTTGGGGCTTATGCCACCCTGTAAAGCTGACAGGGTCTCACTCAGGGTGGACTTGATTTGAGGCATAAAGGCATCTATACAAGCAGACTACGAGCTTCATCCTGTCAAGGAAAATACATTATCATACTCCACAGCCGGGTGGATTTGATTAAATCGAATCGATTTAAATCACGATTTAAATCGCTAGCCAGTAAGACTTGATTTAAATCTCTAGTCAGTAAGACTTGATTTAAATCTTTTTTTTTTTACAGAAAGACTCATTCTTGCTGGTATAATCTTAATATTTACAACCAGATGAAGGTTTCCTGTTTGGCATAATAAAATTTCAGAGTAGTTTTTACAGTTATATCAAAACTTACTGATTTGGTTATACTATTAGAAATACATTGACAGATAATTATGAAATCATGGTGAGGTTTAATAGGTTTACTGTTTATATTTGGACAACTTTTCCACGTTACTTTATTGGAAGGAGAAAAATAATCATTTCCTCAATAACAATTTAAACAATTTATTTAACTAAAACAATAACATTATAGCATATGTATCCATGTTTGTTAACTGATGTGGTTAAACAATTTTTTGAAACAAAATCCTTAGACTGAGTTTTAGCCCATGTGAAAAACTTGAAACAAATCCTTATAGCCTCTGGACTATAATGTAACTTAAATAGCAAACTATCTTTAGAGATATTTTTCCTCCAAAAGTATTTTATTTTTAAAATCCAATTTATATTTTTTAAAAATCTGATTTAAATATATAAAATATCTGATTTTTTAAAAAATAAAATCTGATTTTTTTGATTTATTTATTTTTAAAAATCATTGATTTTTATCCACCTTGGTCTCCCTGCTGCTAGCAATCGTGCTGCAGCATCCTGCGCTAACCACAGCTTCCATTTCATGGGCATGGGAGGCCCCACACATAACTCAGAACTGGTTCCTCCAACTTGCGTCAGCTCTCCAAGTTTATCAGGCAGAGGCCTTTCCCATCAGCCGTGACCTTGTAACAGAAGGTGGTAGGAATCGAACTCGGGCCTGTCTGTAGTCAAAGGACCTGCGCAACCATTGGGCCTGGCTCCTGAGCGATCCTTTATTTCCTCTCTTCTCCCTGGCAGTCCGCGGTGGATTCCTGCACCTCGCCGAGGCTCTGTCTTTCCGCCGGGATGCCGACGTCATCGGCCCGACGGTCTGCGCCATCATCACCACCTTGAAGTCTGGGGAGAAGTATAACGTGGAGCCTGAGCTGGTCAGCAAAGGTAAGAACCATCTCCTCAACCCTTCCTCCGATCATGGATGAAGCAGTGACTCCATGGGCTGCTGGGAAATGGGAGTTCGGGGCCAGATGAGGGCTTACTCTTTCCTCCAGCAATTACCATATTTTTTGCTCTGTAAGACTCACTTTTCCCCTCCTAAAAAGTAAGGGGAAATGTGTGTGCGTCTTATGGAGCGAATGCAGGCAGCTATCACAGACGCCAGAACAGCAAGAAGGATCGCTGCTTTTGCCGCGCAGTGATCCCTCTTGCTGTTCTGGCTTCTGGGATTCAGAATATTTTTTTTCTTGTTTTCCTTCTCCAAAAACTAGGTGCGTCTTATGGTCTGGTGCGTCTTATAGAGCGAAAAACACGGTATGCGTCGTTTGGTGCAATTATGTCCTGCCTCTCTTCTCGGTTGGGATTCAAGGCAGCTTCCAACATTTAGAAACGGCAGTACAAAATGCACTATTATAATACGATTAGTATCTTACACACAGGTTCATATCTGAGGGTTTGGCCTATAGGCAAAACTGTGCATACTTTTTAAAAAAATAGTAATTCAAAGATCTTTATTGAAACTTAACATATATACATAATAACCAAAATTCCCAATGATTCCCTCACATAAAATATAATATTTAAATTACAACAGCTGCATAATTATACACTTAATTATAAAACCCACCACCCTACTTCCCTCCACAGCAATTCGACTTCCTTATATTTCTTTCTACCTTTTCCTTCTTTCTTTATTGGTTTTGTTATTGCGTACATTTTTTATTCTAGGCCTATTAACATGTAATTTTTAGAACAGTATTTTGGCATATAATCTTTGAAATACTTCCACTCCATTCTTAACTTTTGATTTGATTGATATCTTATAATTGAGGTTAATTTTGCCAATTCTATATACTCACTTAATTTACAAATCCACTCTTCCTTTGTTGGTGTGTCCTGAGATTTCCATTCAGTAGCAATCACTACCCTGGCAGCTGTTGTTGCATATAAAAAGATTGTTTTTTTCATATGTGGTATGTCTTTGCCCACCAACCCTAACAGATAAGCTTCGGGATTTTTTTATCAAGTTTTTTTTTTTAGCATTTTCTTAAGTTCCTCATGTATTATTCCGCAAAACTTCTTTATTTCCTTGCAACCCCACCACATATGAATTATCTTTTTTATAATATTTTTTATTAATTTTAACATAAAAATTATAAAATGTACCACAAAACTTATCACTTATACAATCTTTTTAGACTTCCATCAGCACCTCTGATGATCCACTGTTTTAACCACTTCTTATGCATTTCTTAACTTTATATAGCCTTTGCATCTCTTAACAAATCATCCTCCCGCTTGTCCATTTTTACGATACTTCTAATCATACTCCTCACAAAACTTCTTGCAACCCTACAAGTGTCGTCTGTTCTTCACAATTACTTTTCAAATAGTCCGTAAATTTACTCCAGTCTTCCGTGAATTTCTGGTCCCGCCGGTTTCGAATCCTTCCTGGTGGTTCAGTGGTAGAATTCTCGCCTGCCACATATGAATCATTGTTCCAGGGCGAAACTGTGCACTTGGAACCAGCACTGCATGGGCATCCTTACAGCTTTGGGATGTTCTCATGAGATCTCACAGGGCCGTCTTGAATTTCTGTGAGATCTCTCGCAAGATCTCACGCAACTGTCTCCAGGCTTGCAGAGCAGGTGCCCCTGGATGGCATTGCCCAGTAAGCAAGGTCGACCTCTTAAAAGCTCTTTTTGCGCCAGGAAAACCTTGCATGCATTTAATTTGTACGATTTCAACCAGCCAGCCTTGCAAGGTTAAAATCACACAAGTTAAGTGTGAGGTGAAATTGTATTGAATTTTTTTTTTTTTTTTAAACTGGTTGAAAATGATACAGTGGTGCCTCGCAAGACGAAATTAATTCGTTCTGAGAGTTGTTTCGTCTTGCGATTTTTTCGTCTTGCGGAGCGCGGATTCCCTGGGTATTAACGGTTGTAAGAAAAAGGAAACAAACTCACAAGACGTTTTCGTCTTGCGAAGCAAGCCCATAGGGAAAATCGTCTTGCGAAGCAACTCAAAAAACGAAAAACCCTTTCGTCTTGCACGTTTTTCGTCTTACGAGGCATTCGTCTTGCGAGGTACCACTGTAGTTAAAATACATCACATTCAGAACCAGCTGCAGGAACGCCACAGCAATGCTGTAGAATGGAGCGCGAGAGGCAGTGGGGATTTTAGTGTCGCACAGAGCGCCGCTGAAATCGGAGAGCCCAAAGGCTGCCATTGCTTGGCACCCAAGGCATGAAGTGCTGAGAGTCAAGGAATGTGAAGCTACTTCCTTTCCTCGCTCAGTCCATTTCCTGCCTTCCCTAGCTAGTTCTAGTTAAGATTCTCCTGTGCACCTCCTGCGTTTCCTATTCCTTGTTTTCCTGTTTTCGTTTGCCTCCATCCATGGCACAGCTTCAGGGGCAGGTCACGCTCTAGATCAGCATTTCTCAACCTGTGGGTCCCCAGATGTTGTTGAACTACAACTCCCATCATCCCTAGCTAGCAAGGCCAGAGCTCAGGGATGATGGGAGTTGTAGTCCAACAACATCTGGGGATCCACAGGTTGAGAACCGCTGCTCTAGATGCTGCTGGACTCCGACTCCCATCAGCCCCCAGTCAGCAAGGGATGATGGGAGCTGTAGTCCGGCAGGGTCTGGAGAGGTCCTCAGGTTCCCAACCTCTGCTCTGAAGGGCATTTAGTGCAAAGGTTTTAATTCAAGTCCTGGGAGACACGACCACCTTTTTCTCTGCCCGTGCTTCTGCTCAGTTTCTCATATATATATAATTTTATTAGTTTTTTAACGTATCATTTTCAACAGTAATTAAACATACTTTTACATCTTATTCAATTTTTTTTGACTTCCATCAGTCCTGTCTGAAAATTTTCCAATCTAATCTCTTAGTATGCATTTCTTATTTTCCCTATTACATTTCAAACTCATAACCAATATCTCTATCTTTTTCTACTTTGTAACACTTCGTATATTTCTCCTTACAAAACTTCTTGTAGTCCTACTAGTGTAATTTGTTAATTACAGTTGCTCTTCAAATAATTCATATACTTCTTCCAATCTTCTGTAAATCTCTGGTCCCGCAGGTTTCGAATTCTTCCTGTCATTTTGCCCAATTCTGCATGGTCCGTTAATTTCGTCTGCCATTCTTCTTTCGTGCTTCCACTCAGTTTCTTAACTGGCTTCTCTCCTTCCCCTCCATTTTGCCAGTCCTTCGAGGCCTGACAGAAACACACTCGCCATACCTGGAGGAGCTGCTGGCTTCCCTCTTCTCAGTTACCATGGAGATGCCATCCTGCTTCCCTGCCACAGGGCCCATTTCCGTGGTGAGCTCGCTGCTGCTCCAGGACAAAGAAGAGACCCCCGTGAAGAAAGAAACCGAGAACTGCAGGTGAGCTGCTGGCTGGGCAGGTACCCTCTGCCCTCCTTAAGACCTTGACAGGCTCAACCAGCTGCCGGCTGCCTTTCCTGTTGGTATTTTTCAATGTCTCTTTCCTCATTTTCGCCCGCCAGTGCCGAAACCTGCCAGCTGGGGCCTTCCTCTGGCCTGTTCATCGACTGGCTGGAGATCCTGGACCCCGAAGTGATCAGCAACTGCCCAGATCTCCAGCAAAGGCTGCTCTTCTCCTGGAATAAGGTGAGGAGCCATCAAGCCTGGTGTACCTGTGACGTCAGGTGGCATCTCCAGCTCCCACGAGCTGAAATTGCTGAAGAGATCCTAGTGGGGGCTTCCTTCCCATTTCCGGAACTGCTGTCAGGGGCTGGACTGAGGAGGAATGGTGGGGGCCGCTGCCCCTTCTCCTGAACCTTCCCAAGGGCAGAAAGGCAGTATAGATTTAGAAAAGCGGTTTGCAGAGGGGCATAGTCCAGAGGGGGAAAGCTGGGGAATACTGGGTGAGGAACAGCTAGAAGAGGAAACACCAGGAGAGAGACAGACGGCAGATTCAGTGCCCTTGGAAAGCATTCCTGACCCCCCCCCCTTCACCTAAGACTAGGCGGGCTCTGAGAGTGATAGAACAGAAAGCACAAAGCTCAGATTCCCTGACGTAGGAGTGATGTAGATTAATGGAGACAGAGGGGGTAAACCTTTACTGGGAGCAACGTCATTTCTAGAGAGACATTCATTCCTTTGTCTCTCACTGTGATTATTAAAGAAACTAACTGGTAAGAATGCTCCTTTCGTTTGATCTGCTTCTTTACTGCCACCGGGGGAGGGATCCGATTCCCCAAAGCCTGACAGCTGCGCAAGCTTCTTGCCTTTGCCTTCATCGCCCTCCGTGGCTTTGCCTCGTCTTCGTCTCTTTGCCCCAAGTACTCCCTTGTAGCTCAGTAGCCAAGCAGCAGACCATCCCAGCTTCAATCCCATATCCCTCCATAGTTACCTTTCCCCCTTTTCCTTTCAGGATAATGGCTCTTCCGAATCAGAGCCACCCTCTTTCCGCCCATACCTTTTGGCTCTCCTGACTCACCAGTCCAGCTGGACCACGTTGCACCGCTGCATCAAGATCCTGCTTGGCAAAAGCCGAGAGCACAGGTGGGTCAAGCCAGAGCCTCTTTGGGTGGCTTCGCTAATTCGTAAAAAGTGTATCTGTATCGCTGCATCATAAAACGACAGGGCGACTGTCGGAACTGCCATCGGAGCCAGAGGGAGAGGGAGGGCTCCAGAGGGATTCCGGAGAGCGTCCCAGGAGGGAGAGAAGCAGCCCATCTTCTGGGGAAGGGAATCAGCGTAGCACCAGTGGAGAAGGGGGGCAGATGGGGGAATCGGCGAGGCGGTCCCATGACTCCTCGCCGGGGACCAGCGGGGAGAGCACGGGTCCTCCGCTGCCCACACCCTCCCTGCGCAGAAGGCTTCCGCACAGGGAGAGTAGGCGGAGACTAGGCGTCAAAGAGCTTATTTGCTGGAAGAAGTTCAAGAAACGTCCACTGACGGATCCTGCCAGCGATTGAGACAGCCACGGGTGAGTGGCTGTCCGGACAGAAAGGGTTCACTCAGGCAACCCAGCCAGGTGTGGCGCCGATTTACGCACGAGCAACCCCTAGAACCATTACAGCGACATATAGCATCGAAGCCTAAAGCGACAATACAGTGGTACCTCGGGTTAAGTACTTAATTCATTCCGGAGGTCTGTTCTTAACCTGAAACTGTTCTTAACCTGAAGCACCGCTTTAGCTAATGGGGCCTCCTGCTGCCGCCGGGCTGCTGGGGCACGATTTCTGTTCTCATCCTGAAGCAAAGTTCTTAACCTGAAGCACTATTTCTGGGTTAGCGGAGTCTGTAACCTGAAGCGTATGTAACCCGAGGTACCACTGTACAGTCATACCGCATGTTATGTTTGCTTTAGGTTACGTTCTTTCAGGTTACGTCCCATGGTACTTGGGTTACTTCCGGGTTTCGCCACTTGCGCATGTGCAGAAGTGCTAAATCACCAAAACGCGCTGCACACCTGCGCAGATACAGCGCTTCAGGTTGCGCTCTTTTCATGTTGCGAATGGGCCTCCGGAACGGATCCCGTTCACAACCAGAGGTACCACTATATATATAAAAGTGTTTGTCAGGTGTGCAAAGAACCACTGACTCGCATGGCCTCAGGTGCAATGCCAGAGATGCTTGCAGGGGACTCTGCTGCTGTGATGCAATGTATGAAGAGGGTAGAGCAAAGGCAAACAAGATGAAGGAGTCTCATATTGCTTGGGAAGGACCCTGGGGAAGAGGAGGCTTGGTCAACGGTGGGAAGGCAGGAACTTTCAGTCCTTGCAGCTGCCTCTTAGTAGCAAGTTCTACCAGGAAGAGTTGAGGTGATCACTAGGTCTAGAACCTCCTGGAGTTGTCTTGTTTCTTTGAATTACAGAGTTAACTTCACCAAATCCGTGTGACCTGCAGGTCTTGTTTCATGCCATGCACACAACCTCTTTCCCACCTGGGCATTGAAATGGGCTGGTGGTTCCTGCAGCCGCCTTGCAGCCATGATTCCTTATGCCCTAGGGAAAGAGGGGCATGCAGTTGGAAGGAAACAGATTTCAGATGGAAGAACCTTCCCCCCCCAACCCAGTTTTAATCTGCCTGTGTGTGTGTGTGTGTGTGAAAGACTGTGTATCAGGTGTTGGGGAGAGCAGCTGATGGTTATCAGATGGAGACAGACGCAGCAGAGTGATGGCAGTGGATCCCAGGTTCTGCTCCTTGGTTTCCCAAGTTAGTTGTGTGCCATTTCCCCCTCCTTTTGATTTTGCACACCTGCGTTTATGTCTTTGCTTAGATTTGACCCAACGGCGTCCTTGGATTTCCTCTGGGCCTGCATTCACATCCCTCGCATTTGGCAAGGACGGGATCAGAGGATACCTCAGGTAATGAGCTGCTTTATCTATTGCAAGGAGAAGGTGGCCTTCCCACGGCCTTCCTCCAGGCGTGGTTGGACTCCAGCTCCAATCTGCCCCGGGCAGCGTGGTTGGTGGTCAGGGATCATCAGAGCTGAAGTCCAACAAGATCCAGAGGATGCCATGTTCCCCGTCCCTGGCCTAAAGGGGGTGCACTTTTCAAGTCAACTTGTAGGGTGATAGGGGCATAAGAAGGAAGGAAGCCTTGCTGGCCCAAAAGGCCATTCTCAGTGATCCTGCACAAATGGATCCAAAGAGCCCTGCGATTAAAACCCAGGGTCCTTGCCTGACCGCAGATGTGAGCCCACAGATGAGCTCCTGAAGGTGGCTTAGTTCAGCAGCAGCAAACCTGTTTTCTTCCTGCTCCAGAGGGTAGGACTCAAAACATTGGCTTCCAGTTCCAACAAACGAGATTCCAGCTAAACACCAGGTCAGTAGGTGCTGTTTGACAGTGGAAAGGACTCTCAGAAGGTTGTGGACTCTCCTTCCTTGGAAGTTTCTAAGCAGAGGTTGGATGGCCATCTGTCATGGATGCTTGAGTTGAGATTTCTGCATTGCAGGGGGTTGGACTAGACCATGGGTAGGCAAACTAAGACCCGGGGGCTGGACTGGCCCAATCGCTTTCTCAATCCTGCCCACGGATGGTCCAGGAATCAGCGTGTTTTTACATGAGTAGAATGTGTGCTTTTATTTAAAATGCATCTCTGGGTTATATGTGGGGCATAAGAATTTGTCAGGGAACTGCCATCGGAGCCAGGAGAGGAGGTAAGGCGCAGCAGCGATGCAGGAGAAGGGCCCAGCAGGGAGAGAGAGCTCACTTCCTCTGAGGAAGGAAATCGGCGTGACACCAGGAAGAAAGGGGAGCCTGGGAGGAATTCGGAGAGAGGGCTCCAAGACTCTTCCACAGAGACCAGCGGGGAGAGCACAGGACCTCCGCTGGCCATGCCCACTCTGCACAGAAAGCTTCCACGTAGGGAGGCTAGGCGGAGACTTGGTGTCAAAGAGCTTTTATGCTGGAAAAAGTTCAGGAAACGCCCACTGACGGATTCTGCCAGTGACTGACACAGCCACGGAGTAAGGGCTGTCCAGCCAGGGAAAGGTTTAGCCAGACAACGTTGCCTTGAGCAGCAGCCACTTACGCACGAGCAACCCCAATTCCCGTTACAGAATTCGTTCTTTTTTTTTCTTCTTCAAAATATAGTCCGGCCCCCACAAAGTCTGAGGGGCAGTGGACCGGCCCCCTGCTGAAAAAGTTTGCTGACCCCTGGACTAGAGGACTCTTGGACAGCTTTCCGACTTTTCAATTATATATGATTCCACTGTTGTTCCACTGTCAAACAGCTCTTACAGCTCTTAGATGTTGGAGTGCAACTCCCAACCAGCCTGTCTAATGGTTGGGTTGATGCTGCTGGAGTCTATGACAACTGCTGGAGGGCACCACGTTGGCTACCCCCATTGTAGACCACCTCCACAGGAATGCGGGTGGCGCTGTGGTCTAAACCACTGAGCCTCTTGGGCCTGCCAATCAGAAGGTCGGTGGTTCAAATTCCCGTGACAGGGTGAGCTCCTGTTGCTCGGTCCCAGCTCCTGCCAACCTAGCAGTTCGAAAGCACATCAGTGCAAGTAGATAAATAGGTACCGCTCCGGCGGTTAGGTAAACGGCATTTCCATGCACCCTGGCTTCCGTCACGATGTCCCGTTGCACCAGAAGCGATTTAGTCCTGCTGGCCACATGACCCGGAAAACTGTCTGTGGACAAACGCCAGCTCCCTTGACCTGAAAGCGAGATGAGCGCCACAACCCCATAGCCGCCTTTGACTGGACTTAACCGTCCAGGGGTCCTTTACCTTTTTACTTTAGACCACCTCCCCAGCCCGCTAGTTGCAGGAAACCCAAATCAGGAGCAATCCCAAACAGATGGCTGTTGCTCTTCTGAGATACCTATTTGTGTTGGGAATTCAAAGTCCTGGATTGCCTTTGTTCACATCCGTCTCCAAATTGCATTGCAGAAACGGCGGGAGGAGTTTGTTCTGCGTCTTGAGGCCCCTGAGCTGATCAGCCTGGTGGAGCTGATCCTGGCTGAATCTGAAACCAGGAGCCAGCGCTCTGGAGAGGCCTCCAGCTCCGTCACCCAGTCCCGCCTGCCGCTCCTGCTCAGCTGCTGCCACGGAGATGTCGAAAGCATCAAGAAAGTCGTCGAGTACTTGACAGCCTGCATCCAGCAGTGGGGGAGCAGGTGAGGCCTCGCTCGGCTTTGGGAAAAGACACACTTTGCCATGCAAGACGGGTGCATCTTTGTTGTTGTTGTTTGTTGTTTAGTCGTCTTAGTCGTGTTCAACTCTCCACGACCCCATGAACCAGAGCATGGCTTGGAAACTCTCACTCTCTTCTCAAAGCTTCTCCTTTTTTATGTCCATGGAGTTTTCTTGGCAAAATACTGGAGTGGATTACCAGTTCTTTCTCCAGGTGGATCACATTTAGTCTATACTCTCGGCTATGACCTGTCCATCTTGGGTGTCCCTGCACGGCATAGCTCACAGCTTCTTGGAGTTATTCAAGCCCCTTCGCCACGACAAGGCAGTGATCCACGAAGGGGTGCAACTTGCACACATTTAAAGCGGGTGAAAATGGACAAATTAAACACACGAGAGGTTTTCCCAGCACAAAAAGAGCTTTTGAGCTCTCTACATCGCTTGCCAGGTGAGGCCCTCTTGCCACGCTGGCTCTGGAAGCCTGGCGATGGTCCTGCAAGATCTGAAAGGAACTTGGACATCCCTGCAAGATCTCACAAGAGTATCCCAGACCGGTGCGCTGAGTGGGCCTTGCCCGCTAAGCCATGCAGAGAGCTCAAAAGCTATTTTCGTGCTGGGGTTCCTGGCTCTGGGAAACTACGCATGCTCGAGCATACACATTTCTGTGTCTAAATTATTATGCTGAACCTTGAGTAACATATTTTTATACTTGTACATTATAAATTTTATCGCTTTTTCGTCTCCCGCCCACCTCAATTCAAAGGTACTGTACTGAGTTTCTTTAGGTTTAGCTGAGATGGAAGGAAAATAATTTGTCTGGTTTGTTTTCAACTTTCAATTCAAAAAAATGAACTTGAAATCTCAAGGAAAGGTGAATAGTTGTTTAAATTTGGAACTGAAATTTGGAACTGAATTTAAATTTGGAACTGAACCCCCTGCATAAGATCTAATTGTATGGGACAGCTTTTGGCAAATGCTGAAGACGCATTTTTTTGACGTATATATTTTTAAGGACCCTCCTTATTTCTCTGATCTTAAGTTGTTTTATGTTGTGCTTTAGTTGTTATACCCCTCCCCCGGGACCTTAGGGGGCTCGAGACTGGAGAAAAATTGCTCATAAATCCTTGGCAACCTCAAAAAGCCCCTCTGGGAGAAACATGCACTGTTCATTTCCGTTTCTTTACTCTCCACGTGTTTGCAGGGATTTATCTGGTACCCCTGAGGACTAGCGGCTTGCATTTTAAAATAGCTTATTCCAGTGAAGCTGTTGGGTTGGCATTGCCCCATGAAGGGAAAGCTGGGGATATGAAGCAGATACATTTGGTAGACTTGGAAACCCCTCTTTGATAGGTCAGTAATCTCATGTCTCTTTTTTCTGTTTCAGCTCAATGGGAAAACATTGCCAGGATCTTCTCCTGCAAATCTATCTTCAGCTGCCTGAGCTCCTAGTGCCAGTCCCCGGGACCCTGCTTTCCACCGAAGGGGCCACCGACAGCAGCACCTGCAAAGTAAGGGCGGGGGGAGAGAAAAAGTCTTCAGAAAAAGCCTGGACCCTCCATTTTCCTTGGGCCATTCCAGCACAGGCACCCGCCAGCTACACAGTTCACAAGCTCAGGAAAGCTTCCCTCTGGCAACGAGTTTGAGAAATCCTAGTCGTGATTTCCACTAAGTGATTTATTTGCCTGCCCACTGGGTGGTGACCACCATCTCCACCCCCTCCAAAAGGGTGTCAAATGCTTGACCTTCCAAATGTGACCTGTGCTCTGATTGTCCCCCTCCCCCCCCCCAAAAAAAGCACCAAGTAACTTTCACCCAATCCAATGTGAATTGAGGGAGTATTTGAAAATGGGTTGCGGTCTCAAACCTTTCGTCCCTTGTGTTCCATCATCAACCCTAAGGAAACGATCCGGAAACCTGCCATTGACCACCTCCTCTTGGGGAGACTAGAAGTCTCTTTGCAAGTTGTGAGGTTGGAAAAGGTAGATTTGGCACATTCAGTCCATTTCAGGAAGTGTTTGAGCGCCTGGCTGATGCTTCGCTCTTCTCTTTCTCCCTGCAGCTCGACGCCCTGGTCCACCGCTTCATCACCCTCCTGGCCGACTCCAGCGATTCCAAGACGAGCGGGAGCCGCCTGTGGGATGCCAACATGGCGTGTCGGAAGCTGGCCGTGGCCCACCCCATCCTCCTCCTCAGGTTCTGCTCAGCCTGCGTTGCTTTAGGAACTTTTACATTATCTTTATACCCAGTGCTTTTTTTTTTCTAGGGAAGAAAAAGGTACAGGAACTCATTGGGAACAGACCTTTGTAGTAGTAGTACAGGCGACTCTCCGTTTTCACGGGGGTTCTGTTCCGGGCCTCTGCACACGTACGCAAAATCATGTATAATGGGGAGCAGCCTGGAGAATCCTAGGGGCTCAAATAGGAGACCCATCCCAGAGCCCAAAGAGGTCCCATGAGCCTAAAGAGGCCTTCCTGTGCGTCAGCTCTGCAGGACACCATGTCCCTCCAGCTGGTGTACGCTGACACCCAGGGAGCCTTCTTCCCCGCGCGTCAGCTCTACAAGCCACCATGTCCCTCCGGCCAGCGTGTGCTGACACCCAGGGAGGCTTCTTCCCCGCGCGTCAGCTCTGCAAGCCACCATGTCCCTCCAGCTGGCATGTGCTGACACCCAGGGAGGCTTCTTCCCCGCTCATCTGCTCTGCAAGACACCATGTCCCTCTGGCTGGCGTGCGCTGACACCCAGGGAGGCTTCTTCCCCGCTCATCTGCTCTGCAAGACACCATGTCCCTCTGGCTGGCGTGCGCTGACACCCAGGGAGGCTTCTTCCCCGCTCATCTGCTCTGCAAGACACCATGTCCCTCCAGCTGGCATGTGCTGACACCCAGGAAGGCTTCTTCCTAGCGCATCAGCTCTGCAAGCCACCTTGTCCTTCCGGCTGGCGTGCACTGACACCCAGGGAGGCTTCTTCCCCGCGTATCAGCTCTGCACGCCACCATGTCTCTCCAGCCGGCATGCGCTGACACCCAGAGAGGCTTCTTCCCCGTATGTCAGCTCTGCAAGACACCATGTCCCTCCAGCTGGTGTACACTGACACCCAGGGAGGCTTCTTCCCCGCGCGTCAGCTCTGCAAGCCACCATGTCCCTCCAGCTGGCATGTGCTGACACCCAGGGAGGCTTCTTCCCCGCTCATCTGCTCTGCAAGCCACAATGTCCTTCTGGCAGGCATGAGCTGACACCCAGAGAGGCGTCTTCCCCGCGCATCAGCTCTGCAAGCCACCATGTCTCTCTGGCTGGCGTGTGCTGACACCCAGGGAGGCTTCTTCCCCATCAGCTCTGCTGGTCCATGAGTTAGAGGCACAGCCCTGATTATACACCCCCCCCATGTGCCAAAATGTGAACTTTCTTCACTCCAAACCACAATCATCCTTCGTAACTAACAACAATATGGGCAGCAAAGCACTTAGGGTAGTGGTTCTCAACCTGTGGGTCCCCAAATGTTGTTGGACTACAACTCCCATCATCCCTGAACTCTGGCCTTGTTAGCTAGGGGTGATGGGAGTTGTAGTTCAACAACATCTGGGGACCCACAGGTTGAGAAAGGCTGCCTTAGGGGGAAGCAGTGTAGCTCTGTAGCAGAACACCTTTTTGCATGCAAGAAGGTCCCCAATTCAGTCCTCGGCACCTGCAGGCAGGGGTGGAATTAAGATCACCATCTGAAATCCTGGAGAGCTGCTACCAATCCAGTGGACATCACGGAGTTGGGCGTGCTAAAACTTTGACTTGAGATCTAAGGCAGATTCCTATTTAGATCAGCCCTTTAGTCTGAACGGTGAGGACTGGAAACTTGCTTTGTTTATAGGCGGCAGCTCAGCAGCAGAGCACCCACCTTGTAGGGAGTGCGCTCCAGCCATATAAACGAGAGCGGGCGAGACCAAGAGTGGGTCAAGAAGGCGGTTTCTGCAAGCACTGAGGAGGGAAGTGAGAGGCAGATGGGGCTGGTCTGCCTGGGAAGGGAGCCCATCTAGGAGAGGAAAAACTCTGACCCTAAACCTCCACTTCCTTGTGGGAAGACAGTGCTAAGGAGTAAACCCTGCACAAATCTGGAGTGAGTCCCTAAGGCGGTTGAGGGGCGCCTTGTAAGCCTCCTTCCGGCAACTCCTGCAGCCCAGCTGGTGCCAAACGTCTTGCTCTGCTTTCCTTTGGACCCCATCAGCGAGGCCAAGAGTGGTGGTCTTGTCGTCTGGGCAGCCCAGGAGCCCCTTAGACATTGCCCAGGCTTTCCCCCAAGGGGGCTCACTTTTGTAGGAATGATTGCTAAGTGTGGAGCACACTCCCTGCCTGCAGGCAGCCTCAGCTGCCTGCACACGTGACCTTGGGGTACTCCCCCTCACAGATAAGGCCACAGCTGTCTGAACATCTTGCCCTCTGTCTAACCTTTTGCGGTCTCAGTAGTCTGTGGTGTCCTGCCTGAGACCTTTGTCTCCTTCGGCATACATTGTGCAAGGGGAAAATGACGCGGTGGAAACAGGTGCCAAAATAACTTTGTACCACCCCACGATCTCGGGAATGGAAGATGTGTAAAGGTCACAGCCCAAAATGTACCTGCCTGAGTTTGCATATTGTGTCAATAAAAGGAGGCTCCACAGAGCTGGCCGGCAGCTTGCTTGCAGCTCACCTGCATTATCAACTCCTGCCTTATGTCCTTCACTTCAACTTTGGTGCTGCAAACACAGCAGTTTGACTTCGCCTGCGAAGGGGTACAGTGGTACCTCAGGTTAAGTACTTAATTCGTTCTGGAGGTCCGTTCTTAACCTGAAACTGTTCTTAACCTGAAGCACCCCTTTAGCTAATGGGGCTTCCTGCTGCCACTGCACCACCGCCACACGATTTCCGTTCTCTTCCTGAAGCAAAGTTCTTACCCTGAAGCATTATTTCTGGGTTAGCGGAGTCTGTAACCTGAGGTGTATGTAACCTGAAGCATATGTAACCCGAAGTACCACTGTCTCTTGAGACAGGCTAAAGGATGGGAAGCCCAAATCCAAAACTCCTTCAGGAAGAGGGATCAAAGAGTAAGTTCTTGCTGCCTGCTGCACAAACGTCCTAAGGCGTCCGCTCTCCTCCCTCTGTCCCCAGGCACCTGCCGATGATCGCGGCCTTGCTGCACGGACGGGTTCACCTCAACTTCCAGGAGTTCCGCCAGCAGAACCACCTCACCTTCTTCCTCCACGTCTTGGGCATCCTGGAGCTCCTGCAGCCGCAGGTCTTCCAGAGCGAACACCAGGAGGCGCTGTGGGACTGTCTCCTCTCCTTCATCCGCTTGCTTCTGGTAGGAGAGGCTTTTCGCGCAGAGAGAGGAGCCATACCCTGGCGGGGGCAGGAGGGGGGTTGCCAAAAAGCTGGGTGCCCTGCAATCTTGTGGCCTTGGGGGGGGGATGCACCCATCACTGTGAACACAGCTCCTGGGGTGAGCAGACTCTAGGCTTGCAAGGTCAACTTTGCTTTCTGCTGTTATTTTCTTTGTTTCAGGGGTTTGGGGAACCTCGGGCCCAGCGCTGAGATGTGGCCCCCCAGGCCTTTCTACCTGGCCCTTGAGATTCCACCCAGACCCTTCCTAATACAGTCATACCTCAGGTTGCGTTTTTTCGGGTTGCAGACTGCCGAAACCCGGAAGTACCGGAACGGGTTACTTCTGGGTTTCGGCAGTCGCGCGTGCGCAGAAGTACTAAATCGCGCTTTGCACATGTGCAGAAGCACCGAATCACAACCCGCAAGTGCACAGACGTGGGTTGCGAATGCTGCGGGTTGCGAACGTGCATCCCGCACAGATCACGTTCACAACCCGAGCGTCCACTGTAATAATAATGATAATAATAATAATAATGGCCTTCTTGGTAGTGGTGCCTGCCCTGTGGAATGCCCTCCCATCAGATGTCAAGGAAATAAACAACTATCTGACTTTTAGAAGACATCTGAAGGCAGCTCTATTTAGGGAAGTTTTCAATGTTTGAAGTTTTATTGGATTTTTGATATTCTGTTGAAAGCCGCCCAGAGTGGCTAGGGAAACCTGTTAGCTAGGGATGATGGGAGTTGTAGTCCCAAAACACCTGGAGGGCCGAGTTTCCCTATGCCTGTTTTATGGATATGTATTTGGTATTATATCTAATTTACATTCATAAAATCAAATAAAAATGATTAAAAAAAATAACAATCAAACCTCCAGGGAGGGAGATCCTGTTGCACTGTCGAATGTTTCTTGCCAGTGTGGTGTAGTGGCTAAGAGCGGTAGATTCGTAATCTGGTGAACCGGGTTCCCGTCTCCGCTCCTCCACCTGCAGCTGCTGGGTGACCTTGGGCCAGTCACACTTTTCTGAAATCTCTCAGCCTCACTCCCCTCACAGAGTGTTTGTTGTGGGGTAGGAAGGAAAAGGAGAATGTTAGCCGCTTTGAGACTCCCTAGGGTAGTGATAAAGCGGGATATCAAATCCAAACTCTTCTTGCTGATGTTTAGTTGGACTCTCCTTTCTTGTAACTGGAGCAGGAGAAAACAAGCTTGTTCGCCGAGTTCTTCAAAGTGAGATCTTGGAGAGCATTTATATCCAGCTAAGGCCAATGTGACGTTCCTTTGCTGGTGGTGTTGCTTGAATGGCAATGGGTGGCTCTCGTTCCTTCAGCAAGTGGATGAGGCCAGACTCCCTGGGGCAACCAGAAGTTGGAATGGCCAGGGTGGGGCTAGGCTGGTCTCCCTATTGTCTTAATGTTCTTCCTGGGAGGCAGCCTCGCGGTGGCCCTGGGCTCCCTGGCTTGATAGCAGAAGTTGAGGTTCTTCTTCCCATCAACTCCGCCTGTGTGAACCAGCCCTTAGAACACCCTGGGTTACGGGAGAAGGAGGAGCCTCCAGGCTGCTTCCAAAATCTCGTCCCCATACTTGGAAAACAGGAAAAGCACCACAAATGACAGAATGGCAAGTTAAGATTTGTGAGTTTGCCGAGATGGCAAAAATGACAGCATCACTCAGGGGCTGCTCCAGTCAAAAATTCTATACAGAATGGGAATGCATACATGAAGAAATATGGTGTTAAAGCAGAACTCTTAATAGGCAATTGTTAAGTGTGTAAGGACAAAAGAAGTCATTATAATTTAACAGTTTTCATGTTATTCTATTTTGTTGAGGCAACTAGGAAAAAATATTAGGATGGGAAGATCTCACACAGGTGAAGGGAAGCAGTGAGGAGGAGGGGAGGGTTAGGTTGAATTTGGGAAATAAAATAATATATGGGACAGCAAAGGATATAATAGATTCTTATAGAATAGGAATATATTGTAACCAGAATAGAAGTTCAAAAGGGGAAGTAAATGTATTTTTAGTATTTTCATTATTGTAATAGTTATTATTATTTCTTATCGGTAGAAGGCAATGTTCATTTAGGCTTCTTCGTTTTGTTGTCTGTATAATTTTCTTAAGTCAATAAAAAAAGAAAAGGAAAACAAAATCTCATCCCCAGTCGCTTTTGCTTTGCTTCAGAGCTACCGGAAGTCTTCGCGCCATTTGGCCGCCTTCATCTCGAAGTTTGTGCAGTTCATCCACAAGTACATAACTTCCAATGCCCAGGCAGCTGTCAACTTCCTGCAGAAGCACTCGGACCCCCTTCAGTAAGTCTCTTGCTCTGGGTTTGTCCAGGATGTGGGGCGGTTGGGAGCTCAGAGGAGGGAAATGGGGTAGCCCAGAAGCGATGTGAACACACCCGCGGCCGTTCCTCTCCTTCCCCGCAGCGACCTCTCGTCGGACAACAGCGACCTGGCGATGCTGAAGTCTCTCCTGGCCGGCCTGAGCTTGCCCAGCAAGAACGGCGCCGCGGACCGAGGGGCTGACGAGGAAAAGGACGGTGAGTCTTGGGTTTTCCATTTTGAGTTTCACCTCTCACGTTTGTTTGTTTAAACTTATTTAATGTATTTATATCTCACCCTTCTCCCAAGCTGGGATTTAAAGTAGCTTACAACGTTTAAAGGGAGCTGGTGGCGCTGTGGGTTAAACCACAGAACCTAGGGCTTGCCAATCAGAAGGTCGGCGGTTCGAATCCCCGTGACAGGGTGAGCTCCCGTTGCTTGGTCCTTGCTCCTGCCAACCTAGCAGTTCGAAAGCACGTCAAAGTGCAAGTAGATAAATAGGTACCGCTCCGGCAGGAAGGTAAACGGTGTTTCCGTGTGCTGCTCTGGTTTGCCAGAAGCGGCTTAGTCGTGCTGGCCATACGACCCAGAAGCTGTAGGCCGGCTCCCTCAGCCAGTAAAGCGAGATGAGCGCTGCAACTCCAGAGTCGGCCACAACTGGACCTAATGGTCAGGGGTCCCTTTACCTTTACCTTTACAATGTTTAAAACATCATTACAAAACATGCAGTCATAAAAACAATCCAGGTGGAAACAATAGGCAGGTCCCAGGAGTTCAGGGGTAGTTTTTAAAAATAATTTTATAAGTTGTGTGTCCTTGTTTCTCAGTTTGATCCTTTTACATGGTTTTGTACATTTTCTGGTATTTTTTGCACTGTGATTTGCAGTTGTTTTATTGATTGTAGATTAGAAATTAATGTAACTGATAAGGGTAAAGTGCTAAATTATTATTTGCTGGTGTTTAATTTTTCTGTTTACTGTTGGATTCTAATGGATTATTGAATACGTGTATTGCTTTATTTGATATAAGTTGCTTATTTTAAAGTTAGGGTGACTTTTTATTTAGGATCTGGTTGTTACTATTAGTGTTTGATGTTTTATTATTATTATTATGTGTGTTGGAAGCCTCCCAGCCTAGGCTGGGACAACCCAGCCAGATGGGCGGGGTATGAATAAATAATAATAATAATAATAATAATAATAATTAGTATTAGTATTAGTATTACTACTACTACTACTTCTGGACTCTGAGATCTGTGCACCTAACAGAGCACTAACAAAACCCTCTCCCTCTCTCTTCCGTGCATCTTCAGATGAAGCCCCTGGAGCAAGTTCCTTGCCCCTTGTCAGTGTCTCTCTCTTCACTCCTCTCACTCCAGCCGAAATGGCCCCGTACATGAAGCGACTCTCCAGAGGTCAGGCTGTGGAGGGTAAGTCAAGGCCAATATGGTCTGAATTGACTGGGCAGCAGCTCTGCCCAGGGTTTCAGACAGGGTATTCCTCATGGTGAACATGCTTCTGAAAACGATAACGCATTTTGAAAACGCTGATCCAACGCTTGCACAGTGCTGGTACCGAAACGTTGCAGAAGCGGGGGGGGGCAATGTTGAATGGCAGGGGACATTCATCATCATCATCATCATCATCATCATCATTTCATTTGTATGCTGCCTTTTCATAGTTAAAACAATGCCCAAGGTGGCTTACAACGTGACAAGATTTCCATAATTGCCAACATAACAAAAGTCATAAACAATAAATAAAACACATCAAAAGGTACACAACCAAATGGAAAACAATTTCCCTTTTTTCCATGGTAAATCTTTGTCGGTTTAAAATACAAACGTACAACGAAGGTAAGTATAGAGGAGTTAAATACAAAAAAAAAAAAAAACATGAAGACATAAAACTTTGAAAAGACAAAAAAGAAAAGAAAAACAAGAAAAAGAACCCAAAATTTATACAAAATCATATCATATCCATCAAATAAAAATTTCTGCATAAAACTTCTGATCGTTCTCATGATACTGTTTCTATTGTCATAAAATCATAAAATCTAAAACTAATAATACAATGTTAATATCAATAACAATTTAAAATGATGTAGATAAGAAATAAAAACAATTTTTAAAAGGAGCCCTCTTTGTCAAGCAACAGCAGTCATTTATGGAGCCTGTCAGGCCCTGTCCCAGCCCAGGTGGAGAGAGGCAGAGCAGGGCCCTCAGGCTCCCTTAGGATATTCACGTGGCGCTCCTTGCTATGGGGGTCCCCTCAATGGGGAAGCATTTCCCTACAGAAGCCACAGGCAACCTGTGAATCGGCCTAACGCTACTAGGTTTACATCCCAACTCTTGGTGTAATAGCCTATGAACCAGGAAACTACTGGCTAAATCCTTGCCTCTGCTGTGAACTCCATGGGTGGCCTTAAACAAACTACTGTTTCGTTTTTCTCAGCATCAGTCTCCCCATCTGTACTATGGGGGTAGAAGGGGATAATGATACTGAACTGACTTGGAAAATTGTTGCAAGAATTACAACAAAACGGTGTGCCTGGAGTGCTTGGAAGAGATATGTGATGATGATGATGATGATGATGATGATGATGATGATGATGATTTATTTCAATTAATTTATTAATCGCCTCCTAAACTGTGGGTTAAACCACAGAGCCTAGAGCTTGTGGAAAGACCAAGAAAGACCAAGAAAGGAAACACAAAAAGAAAGAGAGAAAAATAAGAGCTTTTTAAAGTTACGTATGTAGCTCATTTAGCCATGGTTAACAAGCAAATCAGGGACGTGGGTGGCGCTGTGGGTTAAACCACAGAGCTTAGGACTTGCCGATCAGAAGGTTGGCGGTTCGAATCCCCACGACAGGGTGAGCTCCCGTTTGGTCCCTGCCCCTGACAGCCTAGCAGTTCGAAAACACGTCAAAGTGCAAGTAGATAAACAGGTACCGCTCCGGCGGGAAGGTAAACGGTGTTTCTGTGCGCTGCTCTGGTTCGCCAGAAGCAGCTTAGTCATGCTGGCCACATGACCCGGAAGCTGCACGCTGGCTCCCTTGGCCAGTAAAGCGAGATGAGCGCCGCAACCCCAGAGTCGGTCATGACTGGACCTATTGGTCAGGGGTCCCTTTACCTTTACCTTTAAACTGCCGTCTCAAGGCAATTTACACATAAAATAATTAAAAACAATTAAACACAAAAAAACCAGGAAATATATTTAAAACACGACTAAAAGCCTAACAAATGGACACTCTCAGTAGAGCCCCATTTATTCAGCCAAGCAAGCCTGTTGGAACTAAAATGTCTCCGGCTGTTCCAGAAAGTGCAGATAGGGGGCGCCTGTGGTATATTGATAGCGATGCTGTTCCACAGAACAGGGGCCACCACACTAAAAGCCCTGCTCCGACTTACTGCAGAGAAAGTTTCTGAGATCTTTGGAACTTGCAGAAGAGACTGTCCTGCAGACCGCAGCGATCGACTTTGTGTATAAGGGATAAGTTTGATTATGAAGAGCTGTTATAAAGCAGATCGTGTTCTCTTGAGAGGCTGTCAACTCCTTCCTCCCCCTCTTCTTAGGGGTAGGGACACCAGATTGCTCACCCCAGTCTCTTTGTTTCGCCCTGCTTCCCAGATATCCTGGAGGTGCTGACCGATATCGACGAGATGTCCAGGCGAAGACCGGAAATCCTTGCCTTCTTTTCCGTACGTTGCCTATCCGCATTCAGTTGTCTGCTTTGTGTGTCTCTTGCTCTGCCCTGGCCGCCTTGGGTGGGATGTTCATTTCCCCACCCTTTCAGAAAAAGGGTTGACGGAGCTTGTGTCAGCAACCACTTTGGCCATGAGTAGGCAAACTAAGGCCCAGGGGCCGGATCCGGCCCATTCGCCTTCGAAACCGGCCTGCGGACGGTCCAGGAATCAGTGTGTTTTTACATGAGTAGAATATGTCTTTTATTTAAAACGCATCTCTGAGTTATTTGTGGGGCATAGGAATTCGTGTGTTGTTTTTTTTCTTTTTCCAAAATATAGTCCGGCCCCCCACAAGGTCTGAGGGACAGTGGACCGGTCCACTTCTGAAAAACTTTGCTGACCCCTGACTTTGGCCAGATTCCTAAGCAGCCTAATCGCCTGTGGCGAGTAAGAATTCCATGCAAGCGGTTAGGTAGTGTTTGCGAAAATGGAAGTCAGTGCTCCGCAAGCAATCCGTAACCTAGGTGGCAGGCAGGGGCAGGGAGGCTCCAATGTTGATCTCGATGTGTGGGCAGGTTGACCTGGGTATGAGTTTCAGGGTATCCCTTGGGGTACCCTGGCTCCCTTTCATCCCCGCATGCCCTAGGGGCTCCACCTCTTCCTGCTCTGTTTCTCGGCACAAGCTCGCCCTGGCAGTGCCAGTTTTCCCCATGGCCTCTGCCAGCCACTGTAGACACTCCAGAGATTTGCCAAAAGGGAGCACTTCTGCAGCCAAGTTCTTTGACTTCTTTGGGATTGCAGGAGGGGAAGAGAGCGCTGGGCCAGAATGCCCACCTCTCTGCTACAGAAAAGCCCACCCTGGAAGTTGCTTTCTCTTACTCTGAACCACCGAAGGGGTTCTGTAACTATTTTTATTTTTTAAAAAAATAATTGAATTGTTATACAAATACAAATGAAACAAGGTATAAAAACATTTCAATTGAGTACAAAAAAAGAAAAGAAAAGAAACCGAAAAAAAGAAAACAGAGCAAACGCAAAAAGTAAGAACATAAATATAATACAAGGTACCATATTTTTCGCTCTATAAGACGCACCAGACCACAAGACGCACCTAGTTTTTGGAGGAGGAAAACAAGAAAAAAAATATTCTGAATCTCAGAAGCCAGAAAAGCAAGAGGGATCGCTGCGCAGTGAAAGCAGCAATCCCTCTTGCTTCTAGGATAGCTGCGCAGCCTGCATTCGTTCCATAAGACGCACACACATTTCCCCTTACCTTTTAGGAGGGAAAAAGTGAGTCTTATAGAGCAAAAAATACGGTAACTATAACAGACAGCTCAGAATGTCATTTCTCTACCGAGATGCTGACCCTTCTGGGGTGAATCTGTTTTTATTATACTTTTGGTATTTTGTCTTCCATTGACCTCACAGTGGTTCAGTTCTTCTAACTAAAGCAATTTCTCTGTATTTGAGTATATTCCTCATCTTGGTATAAGGAGACATTTTCAAACTTAAGGATTTATTCTAAACACAACCAAATCTTGAACCTTGACTCAATAGGTAGATATTTAGGCATTCCCATTCCTTCTGGATGATTTTATTTGACTTGTTCCTTAAGGCTTCAATCCGCTCAGCTTCTGTAGCCATTCTTCTCTAGTTGGTATATGATCACCCTTCCAGTACTTGGCTCTTAGTAGGGGTTCTGTAACTATTGTTACTTGCATTGCGCTCCAACGTCCTTTCTCTCTTCCACCGCTCAGACTCACCTGCAAAGACTGATGAGCTCTCCCGAGGAAACCTGCCGGAATCTCGCCTTCTCCCTCGCGCTGCGCTCGATACAGAACAACCCCAGGTGTGGATGGGCAGACCCTGCGTGCAGGGCAGGGCTGATGGGGCCTAGGAACCGACACAGGAAGTTTGACTCGAGCCACTTTGCTTGTAGAGCGCACCCCCTTGAAAGCCCCAGGGAGGAGGAACAAATTCCAGACCGTTTCTGAGACAGATGACGGAGATCACCCAGTTAGAAACAGAATCAGTACCAGGGCAACGCTGTCCAGCAAGGAATGGGTGGCTGTAGATCTCAGGAACTGCATGACTTGGTTGTAAATCTGCAAGAAACAGGAGGCGGTGATGGGTTTGGGTACAGGCCAGCTGCAAAGCCGAACAATGGTAATGTAAGAACACAAGAAGAGGTCTGGCAGGATCAAGCCAGTGGCACATCTAGTCCAGCATCCTGAACACAAGAGTACTCTCCCCTCCTGTTTTCATGTTGCATCTTTGCATGCCGCTTAGATATTGTTAAAAATATTAAGCGGTTCAGGCATGCTTTTAAATACAGATAAAGCTCAATTTTACATGCTGTCACGACAGCCGCTAACAAGGGATTCAACACTTTTGTGGTGGAAGGAGTAGGCTCTTCTTTGTGATGACTGCGCAGAACCTCCCTGCACAACAGCAGTCTACCTCCAAATACCAAATGCGAGGGAACAACAATGGGAGAGTGCTATTGCCCTTACATCCCACTTGGGGGCTTTCCATATTCCTGCCTTCTGTGCAAACAGGACACTGAACTAAATGGGACTTTGGCCTGAAACAGCAGCCTGGCTTTCCTGATATTCTCGACTCACCGAAATCCTCTCTCTCCTTCCCACTTTTCCAGCATTGCGGCCGACTTCCTCCCCACGTTCATGTACTGCCTTGGCAGCCGTGACTTTGAGGTTGTTCAGACAGCTCTGAGAAACCTGCCCGAGTACACCCTCCTTTGCCAAGGTAAGAGCAGGCAGTTGCTTCTCCTGACGCTTCAAAACGGCCACCGTGCTTTGCAAGGTGGTTGTAAGAATTGCAGAGCTCAGTGTAAGCGAGCGAGAGACTCTGAACACTCAGAAAATGCCAAGGGGAAGGGGGGGAGAGGTTTGCATTTGTGTGAGGCTGGCTCCTCCGATATAACAGAAGCACAGCTAGGGAAGGGGTGAAGAGCCCTTGACCTTCGAGGAGAGAGGCGGTGTGGAGCAGCGGTTAGAGACTGGGGAGATGCGAGTTCGAATCCCCACTCAGCCATCACACTTCCTGGGCGGCCTTAGGCCAGTCACTGGGTCTTAGCCTAGCCTACCTCACAGGTTTGTTGTGAGGATCAAACAGGGGAGGAGAACCACTAGCTTCTTCGTGCTCCTTGGAGGATGAGGGGGTGGGGGTGGGCTTGTTGTCTGGACAGCCCAGGTCTTCTATTTATTTATTTTAAATAATATTTATTAAAGTTTCAAAAATTACAGAAAGAAAAAGTAAAAATACCACATTAAACAAAAACAAAACAACACATTGCAATATATAAAAAAAAGAAAAAAACAGAGAAATAAAACCCATTAAACAAAAACAAAAACGCAAAGAAAAATACATCAGATCTCCTCATTACTAATCTTTAATTAGCTTATTTCCTTGACCTCCTCACACCTCCCTTTTTTGTATTCTAGGTCAATTATCCATTTCAGCAAATCCTTTCCCTCTTTTAAAATTTTTGTCCTGTAAATTGCCTTAATATAATGTAACTTTACTTTTCCTCCTTTCACCAATTAACAGTCAGTTATTCCCAAATCCTTTATATCATTCCTGCTAAAATCATATAATATTATTCCAACATCCTTCTAACAGATATTAATTTTACAATGTTTCTGTAAGTAGTCTTTAAATTTCCTCCAATCTTCCTCCACCGACTCTTCTCCCTGGTCTCGGATTCTGCCAGTCATTTCCGCCAGTTCCATATAGTCCATCACATTCATCTGCCATTCTTCCTGGGTGGGTAAATCTTGTGTCTTCCAATACTTTGCAATAAGTATTCTTGCTGCTGTTGTAGCATATATAAAGAAAGTTCTGTCCTTCTTTGGCACCAATTGGCCGACCATGCCCAGGCGAAAGGCCAGCCCAGGTCTTCTATATACACTGTCCAGGTCATTTAGGTGCTACTAACACAGCTGTTTGGCTTCACCTCTGGAGGCACACTCTGTTGACTCTCGAGACCGATGATTGCCAACATGGATAATAATAATAATAATAATAATAATAATAATAATAATAATGTATTACAGTGATACCTTGAGTTACAGACACTTCAGGTTACAGTCACTTCAGGTTACAGATGCTTCAGGTTACAGACTCCGCTAACCCAGAAATAGTACCTCGGGTTAAGAACTTTGCTTCAAGATGAGAACAGAAATCGCGCAGTGGCAGCAGGAGGCCCCATTAGCTAAAGTGGTACCTCAGGTTAAGAACAGTTTCAGGTTAAGAACTGACCTCTGGAACGAATTAAGTACTTAACCCGAGGTACCACTGTGCTTATACCCTGCCCATCTGGCTAGATTTCCAAACAGAATTGAAAGCACAATAAAACATTAGACATTAAAAACCTCCCTTAACAGAGCTGCCTTCAGATGTCTTCTAAAAGTCAGATATTTGTTTATCTCCTTGACATCTGATGGGAGGGCATTCTGCAGGGCGGGTGCCACTACCGAGAAGCCCCTCTTTCTGGTTCCCTGATACCTCACTTCTCACAATGAGGGAACCTCCAGAAGGCCCTCAAAGCTGGACCTCAGTGTCCGGGCTGAATGATGGGGGTGGAGACGGGGGTGGAGCCAGTGTGGTGTAGTGGTTAAGAGCAGTAGACTCATAATCTGGTGAACCGGGTTCACTTCCCTGCTCCTCCACATGCAGCTGCTGGGTGACCTTGGGCTAGTCACACTTCTCTGAAGTCTCTCAGCCCCACTCACCTCACCGAGTGTTTGTTGTGGGGGAGGAAGGGAAAGGAGAATGTTGACCACTTTGAGACTCCTTCGGGTAGTGATAAAGCAGGATATCAAATCCAAACTCTTCTTCTTCAGGTATACCGGGCCGAGGCCGTTTAGGGCACTAACACTTTGAATTGTGCTCGGAAACGTACTGGGATAGTTCTTTTCCGTTATTTCCAAGATAGTTCCTGCTGCTAAACCCCCCCTGCCCCAGCCCAGCACCAGAATAGCTTTGCCCCCTTTTAGCCTCTGTTCTCAGTTTCAGCTCCCAGCCTTCCACCCTCCTTCGAAACCCAACTTTTCCAGCTACTTTTCTTTGCTCTGAAAACACAGGTGGCATTTAGTGTGGAAGCCCCAGAGGAGCTGCTTGTTGGCTTTTCCTTCAGATTCTGTGGGTTCAGCTTGGGCTTCTCAGAGTTTGCGTCCTCTTCTGACAAATGGGCTTCTCCGGCCCAATGGTGGCACGATGGGGCCGTGTGTACGCTTTGGTCAAATGTCAGTAGGCAACCTTTTTCTCTGATCCTGGGCAAATATTGGCAGACATTCCCGTTAGGCCGAGGCGATGCTGATCAGTACGGTGGCAGCCCAGCTCAGTCTCTGACATTGCCAATTGAGTTGTGCAGTAGGAGAGGGGAAGCTATAATAATAATAATAATAATAATAATAATAATAATAATAATAATTTTATTTATATCCCACCCTCCCCAGCCAAAGCTGGGCTCAGAGCGGCTAAAAACAGTAAAAATAGCACAGTTTACATAAAATCACAATCAATCAATTAATATTTTTTTTAATTTTTAATTTGTATACCGTCTTTCTATCTTCCAATACTCAAGGCGGTTAACAAGCTAAAGAAACAAAAAATGTACATCTTATAACAATCTAATGCAATACAAAAATGTGATAATAAAACATAACTTTAAAATAGGCAACCTACATCAAAAAAGTAACATTCAACCATCATTAGAATAGTATTAAATAATAATAATAATAACACAAAAGTTAAACAGAAATCCACTCAACAGTTACAATAAATAATTTCTAAACTATAATCTAAACTATAAACTAAATATAATGTAAAACAACGGCAAGCCACAAAATACATTCTAAAATCAGTTCAGAATCAAATTAATGGCAAGCATTGGGCTAGAGTTCTATGAGGATTACAGAAGGAGAAAGGGGGTCAGGCTGTGCCTTGGCCAAAGGCCTGGTGGAACAGCTCCATCTTGCAGGCCCTACAGAAAGATGTCAAGTCCCGCAGGGCCCTAGTCTCTTGTGACAGAGCGTTCCACCAGATCGGGGCCACGGCCAAAAAAGCCCTGGGTCTGGTTGAGGCCAGCCTAACCTCCCTGTGGCCCAAGATCGCCAAGCTGTTTTTATTTGTGGACCGTAAGGTCCTCTGTGGGACATACCAGGAGAGGCCGTCCCGTAGGTACGAGGCTCCTAGGCCGTATAGGACTTTAAAGGTTAAAACCAGCACCTTAAACCTGATCCTGTACTCCATTGTGAGCCAGTGCAATTGGTATAGCACCGGGTGAATGTGATCCCGTGGTGAGGACCCTGTAAGGAGTCTTTCGGCATTCTGGGCTGCGGCAAGCAGGACCCCAGCCCAAGAGCCCTCTCTCTTCCTGTGGTTTCCAGCAATTGGTATTCAGAAACATTGCTGCATATCAACCTAAGTTTCCTTTTCCTGCTTATTTGGCTATAACTTTTGATAGAATACAGATAATTGAACAAACTTCGTTGCATTACATTCTTCATTAAATTATCTTTCCATTGATATATAATTTCATGGTATTACTCCAAAAGAAGGTGGTGTTATGAGCCATCAAACCTCAGAAATACACTTTCCCCAAAAGGTTTCCACAATTTTGGCCACTAGTGTAAGTCCTCTCTTCCTAACACAGGGCTCTGCTTCTGGGTTTTTTTTGGGGGGTGGGGGTGGGCATGAGGAAGGGTCCTGGGCCAGCCTGCATTTCCTGTGGCGAACCCACCCACCTCCTGAATGAATCTGCTGTTTCTCCTTCGTCTCCTATGCCTGCACCCATCTCTCTCCTTCTTCTTCGCAGAGCATGCCGCCATTTTGCTCCAGAGGGCGTTCCTGGTGGGGATGTACGGGCAGATGGACACCAGCTCCCAGATTTCGGAAGCCCTGAAGATTTTGCATATGGAAGCCATGATATGAAGAGGAACAACCTGGTGGCTCAGGACTCCGAGAGGACAGAAGGACCTTGATAGTGAAGAACCCGAGGAGAAGGCACATGCTTGAGTTTGCCTCCTGGCGAGGACCAGTCCCTGGTACCTCTTACCAGGCATCTTCCACAAAAAAGGACAAAGGTCACTTTGGCTTAAGGGATGCTGTTACTGCTCCACTCCAGCCATTGATTAAGGTCAGGGATGGGGAACCTGTGGCCATCCAGGTGTTGTCGGACAAAACTCCCAACATCTCTGGCTGTTGACCATGCCGGCTAGGGCGGATGGGGCTGTACTCCAACATCTGGAGGGCCAGATGTTCCGCAGCTCTGATTTAGGCAGAGATCAAAATGTCTTGGAAGTCCTGATTAGAAGCCATTTTGCCTCTCCAGTGTGGACCAGTGTGGTGAGCACCCCTGTCATTTGGAGCGGCCAAAAAGTGGGGGTATCTGTTGGACTCTTCCTGGGGTGCGGTTTTGCCAAAACACCTCCCAGTGCAGCCAACCAGCTCCACAACGACGACCTGATAATGTTTCATTTTTTAAAAATTAAAAATAGCTGTTTTCCTGTTGCGCTGCCTTTATTTATGCATCTCTTGTTTGGTTTCTCTTTCCTTTTTGGTCTTGAAAATGTCACCCAAGGGGTAAATTTGCTTCAAAAAACAAAATACAGTTTTCCTTTCTGTTTTTAACCTTTTGAACCTGTTTTTTAACCTTCATTAAAGGTGATCTGAGCTTGCACAACGACACCTGGTGATCTCTGGATGAAATTCTCCAGGTTACAGAGATAAATCTGAAACTGCCACATGCCTAGTAGCCATCAGTCGCCCTCTCCTCGTCTGGGAATATGTCTAATCCTCTTTGAAAGTCATCCAGGTTGCTGGCCATTGCTGCCTCCTGTGGCAATGAGTTCCCTAGTTCAGCTCTGAGCTCTGCGAAGAAGGGCTTTCTTTTATATGTCCCGGGTTGCTGCTGGTCTCTAGCTCTCATCAGCCCCAGGCAGCAGGGCCAATGGTCACAGGTGGCAAGAGCTGTAGTCTAGCAACACAGAGAAAGCCCCAGGTTTCCGGTTCTTACTGGGTGAACCTTAGGAAGTTATGGGAGAAGGTACTTGGCTATCTCTCTCTTCAGTGTTATTAAGAACCGAGAGATCCACCTGGGCGATAAATAAATAAACCAGGCACCCTTCGTTTAAAGCACATGCCTCTCAGCCCATCTCTCGCCGACCTGTCAAGGACGCAAGTCCTTATCCGCTTCCGTAAGGCTTGAGGTGATGCAGCGACGAGCCCAAGACAAACGAAGTGAAGACCCAGTAGACAAAGACCCAGGAGCCAGAGAATTAGCGGTCCTGAGATACTCGGTGACGGCCAGATTGATGGCCCTCCTAAACACCGATGGACAGCAAGAGACAGATCGCTGCTGTCTGGTCTTCTTTGCCTTGGTCATTTTGTCTCAGGGACAGGTTATTCATTCAGTACAAAGGACCGCAGCGTGGAAATGGATGCCGACCTGGCAGCCTTCTGCTCCTTTGTTTTACACTTCCCTTTAACACATCTTGATTAAATCTGGAAGTTCGGCAGGGAGGAGTCGATACCCACTGGGGCTTCTGGGCTTGGGCCGTGTGATGGTCAGGTGTCTATGTAAGTAACATCTTGTGCATGCCATGAGGCATAATTAAGGTAAGCATATAAAGGTAAAGGTTAAGGACCCCTGACAGTTAAGTTCAGTCGTGAATGACTGGGGTTATTGTGCTCATCTCACTTTACTGCTGAGGGAGCCGACGTTTGTTCGCAGACAGTTTTTCTGGGTCATGTGGCCAGCAGAACTAAGCCGCTTCTGGTGAACCAGAGCAGCGCACGGAAACACCGTTTACCTTCCCGCCAGAGCGGTACCTGTTTATCTACTTGCACTTTGATGTGCTTTCAAACTGCTAGGTTGGCAGGAGCTGGGACCGAGCAACAGGAGCTCACCCTGTTGCGGGGATTTGAACCGCTGACCTTCTGATCGGCAAGTCCTAGGCTCAGTGGTTTAACCCACAGCGCCACCCGCATCCCTAAGGTATAGCTAGGTGTAAAAAAAATGTGTTAGGTTGGGAGGGGGTGAGAGAGCATTCTTGGAATGTGGGAAGTGACGTGATTAGCCAAGAGCTTGAAAGGGGAGTTTGAATGCTGGTGGGAGACAGCATAAGAGCATTAAAAGAGCCTTGTTAGAGCCATCCAGTCTAGCATCTTGTTCTCCCAGGGGTCAACCAGATGCCTGTGGGAGGCCAGGGAGCAGGATCCAAGCACAAGAGCCCCTCTCCCCTCCTTTTGGGAATGCCCTCCCATCAGATGACAAACAGTTACACGGCTGCACAACTTTCTGAAGGCAGCCCTGTGTTGGGACGTTTTTAATGTTTGACGTTTTGCGGTGCTTTTATTATGCTGGAAGCCGCCCAGAGTAGCTGGGGCAACCCAGACAGATGGGTGGGGTATAAGGAATAAATTATTATAAGTAATAAATTACTTTGTAAGGGACCCCAAGGGTCTTCTGGTCCAACCCCCCCCCCCCCCTGCATTGCAGGAATCTGCAGTTTTCACATACAGAGCTCGAACCGGCAACCTTGCCGTTATCAGCAGCATGCACTAAAAACGCGGGTGGCACTGTAGTCTAAGCCACTGAGCCTCTTAGGCTTGCCGATCAAAAGGTCAGCGGTTCAAATCCCTGTGACCCGGTGAGCTCCCGTTGCTCTGTCCCAGCTCCTGCCCACCTAGCAGTTCGAAAGAACACCAGTGCAAGTAGATAAGTAGGTACCACTGCAGCGGGAAGGTAAACAGCGTTTCCCTGCGCTGCTCTGGTTTCTGTCACGGTGTCCCATTTTGCCAGAAGCAGTCTAGTCATGCTGGCCACATAACCTGGAAAGCTGTCTGTGGACAAACGCCGGCTCCCTCAACCTGAAAGCAAGATGAGCTCTGCAAGATGAGTTTGGGAGTGGGTGGCAGTTTGAGTGACCCCTGGAGGTGGAGAGAGTATTTGGGATGGAAGCAGAGTTGAGCCAACACATATGGCCCAAAGTAACAAATAAGAGAATACAAAGCTGAAACCGTATGCCTCGCAACACTTAAGTGATCATAAAACTCTTGTTTATTAGCTCTGTGTTAATCAATTGCTGCATTGCACCACATGCTTCTTGATAGGCTACTTTAGAGGCGAGGAATATCATGTTTCATTATACAAAGGCAAGGGAAAACTGAGTGCAATAATATCCTTACTGGCATGCACGACCGTCAGCTTATGGAACTCACCGCCACATGAAGTGATGGTGGCTGACACTGGTTCAGGTGGCTTTCAAACAGAGGGCAAATCCATGGGGGGACCGTTCTGTCAACAGCAAGCAGATATGGCGACTGAACAGGACCCCCATGTCCAGAGGCACGCTAATTATGATGATGATGATGATGATGATGATGATTATTATTATTATTAAATGTACGGATGATGAGGACAAGTGAAAGGAGGTCTGGTAGCATATCCTGCCCTGCTTGTGCATCCCAAGATGTGCCAAGCTGTGTCCAGCCATATATATTTGGGGGGCGGTGTCACAAACTTGGTGTTTGCTTGCAGTCGACCAGGTAGTGGGAAGGAAGGCTTGGGAATCTGCAGATTCCTTCCTCCGAAACATCAGGCCAGGCACGTTTCCCATCAAAGAGATTGCTGCATTCTCTGGAGTCAAACTAACAGTTCACATCTGACCGCGGCAGCTTCAGCAAACGACTTGAGTGCCCACAATGGGCCTGGAATGAAATCCGAGGCTAATCGCCTAGGTATTTCCCAGGACGGCTTCAGGGTGATGAATCTGGCTTGCCTGCCGCAGGATAGCTCCCCCCCCCCCGCCCCGTCCTGCCAACTTCTGACTCTTTACCAGCGTCCGGCCAAAGAGGCAGCGTTGCCGAAGGCTTTGCCCTGCTGATGGAAAAGGAGTTGGCAGAGGTGCAGAGCTGGCCTGGGATCTCCCCAGGCTGAATTATAACTTGGGAGACCAGGGTTCAAATCCCCCCTCATCCTTGGACCTTGGAACCTGGGTTACTGCCTCTCAGCCTGACCTACCTCACAGGGTTGTTGTGCGGATTAAATAGGTAAAGGACCCCTGGACGGTGAAGTCCAGTCAAAGGCGTCTATGGGGTTGCGACGCTCATCTCGCTTTCAGGCCGAGGGAGTTGGCGTTTATCCGCAGACAGCTTTCCGGGTCGTGTGGCCAGTAGGACTAAACCCATGGGTAGGCAAACTAAGGCTCGGGGGCCGGATCTGGCCCAATCGCCTTCTAAATCTGGTCCATGGACGGTCCGGGAATCAGCGTGTTTTTCCATGAGTAGAATGTGTCCTTTTATTTAAAATGCATCTCTGGGTTATTTGTGGGGCATAGGAATTCATTCATCCCCCCCCAAAAAAAATATAGTCCGGCCCACCACAAGGTCTGAGGGACAGTGGACCAGCCCCCTGCTGAAAAGTTTTGCTGACCCCTGACTAAACCGCTTCTGGCACAACGGGACACCATGATGGAAACCAGACCACACGGAAACGCCGTTTACCTTCCCACTGGACCTATTTATCTACTTGCACTGGTGTGCTTTCAAACTGCTAGGTTCGCCACTCTGAGGTCCTGGGAGAAAAAGGTGGGATAGAAAAGCAATAATAATAATAATAATAATAATAATAATAATAATAATAATAATATCAGATTGCCTCATTCCCCCGCAAAGAGGCAGATGAGATCCCACATGAATCAAGAAGCTGGGAAACCAAATTCCAAACCCATTAACAGAGCCAATCCCCGCCCCCAAATGTAGGAACAGCCCCCCCCCCCCAGTTCCCTGCGTACACAGAGCGTCAGTTGGAGCTTTTTTTATTCAGCTCATGAGTCATTCCCAATAAACTCTGGAGAGCAAAATGGCCATCGCCGCAATCTGCAATCTCTTTATTAGTGTAAAAATAAAAGGAGTAATTTTATTGCTATTACAGCCTGTTTGCCATTGTTTGCATAATTGTTAAATGCTAATAAGACAATTAGCAATTATAGCTTAATAATTATGCCGCCGCAATAACTGTCCTATTGTATCATAATGAAATTCTTAATTGTTGCTACGGGTTTTTTCCCCCATTCAGGCTCCGCTTCCTGTGAAGGAGCAAGAGGGAGAAAGGAAAGCAGAGGGGCTGAGAGATAAAAAGGGATGTTTCCTTGAAGAAAGGGAATATAGATATTTGTTAGCAATGTTATTTAAACCAGGAGTGGGGACGGGGAGGCGGGCAGAGCTTGGGCTCGCATGACTTTTGGCGTGGAAAACCCATGCCCCACTTGCTTTAATAAATAATCATAATAAAACATTTTTTTTCCTAGCGTTTATAACTCTGTTTAATAACCAACCCAGATGGTGAGCGCTCTAGCAAAAATGGGATCATTGAAAAACAAGAGGAGGATATCGGCATGCAAGAGGGGGACCCCAAAATCTGAAGGACGGGGAGAAACCTTGGTGGGAGAAAGAGAACAAAACAGCCCAATGAGGGCTGAAAATGATCTGGTGGGGTATAATGGAGTATTTTGGAATAAAGATGGCTGGCTGGAAGTGGAAGTGGAAGTGAAAGCTGGACCATAAAGAAGGCTGATCGCCGAAGAATTGATGCTTTTGAATTATGGTGCTGGAGGAGACTCTTGAGAGTCCCATGGACTGCAAGAAGATCAAACCTCTCCATTCTGAAGGAAATCAGCCCTGAGTGCTCACTGGAAGGACGGATCCTGAAGCTGAGGCTCCAATACTTTGGCCACCTCATGAGAAGAAAAGACTCCCTGGAAAAGACCCTGATGTTGGGCAAGATTGAGGGCACAAGGAGAAGGGGACGACAAAGGACGAGATGGTTGGACAGTGTTCTCGAAGCTACCAGCATGAGTTTGACCAAACTGCAGGAGGCAGTGGAAGACAGGAGTGCCTGGCGTGCTCTGGTCCATGAGGTCACGAAGAGTCGGACACGACTAAACGACTCAACAACAACAACATGGCTGGCTGGTTCTGCTCTGTTTCCACAACCAGAGAAACTGATGCTTCCTAATTTCAGTTGCTGGAAAGTGCAGGAGGGGAGAGTTGGTCTTGTGGTCTGTTCCTGTTTGTGGGTTTCCTACAGGCGTCTGGTTGTTCACATTGCTGGACCAGGTGGGCCATTGGTCGGATCCAGAAGGCTCTTCTTCCGACTCACCTGTGCTTTGAAACATGCCCCAGCCACCCAGCAAGGAAATTTCTTAGAAATACAGTGGTACCTTGGTTCTCAAACACCTTGGAACTCAAACAACCTGGAACCCAAACACTGCAAACCTGGAAGTAAGAGTTCCGGTTTGCAAACCTTTTTCCAAAAGTCGAACGTGCTCCATTTTGAGTGCTACGCTTCCGATTTGAGTGCCACACACATGACACAATTATGAAGGTTAATGGGCTAAATAAGGCCACAACTTTATTGGTTACAGGTGATGAGCGGTATTGGCTTAGGCATTGGTCCTAACCAACTATATCTGGCTTCAGCCCGTCCGCTTGAAGTCTGGGAAGGGTTAACCACCAGTAGGGGGAGCCCTGCTGATGCACATCAACTAGGAACTCCCCCCGGGGTCACTGCTTGGGGGCATGCCTTAGGCCCTCACCTTCTCAGGCTTCGGACACGGACACGCCTGCCAGAATCCTTTATCGGACTCCCCTTCAATACGTGGGGCAGGTGATGGCGCTTCCTCCTCTCTTCCATCTACAGAGCAATGCCAATGCTTAACCGCCAATGCCCAGAAAGTTGTGGCGATTTACTATGAGGTAGGCGAAAACCAAGTGGCTGGTGCCAATTTGCCAAGTGGAAAAATTCCTACCAGGCCTCTCAATGGTGACCAACCAAGGTCCATAGCAAGGTCAAGGAACGAAAACTTTGTAGGGCGGGAGGGTGGGAAAAGCAGGAACAGCTGGCGGGCGGCAAAGAGGGAAATCCCCGGCTGCGTCCTGCTTTAAATAAGGCAGGCCACACCCCCAGAGCCAGCCGATTGGCTGACCAGGGGATGACGCAGCCGGGAATCCCCCCAATCGTGAGGGGCTGGGGTCCAGCTGCCGCACGCATGGTGGGGCCGTGAAGCCCGCAACTCCATCTCCTTCGAAGGGTGGAAGTGGCTTTGTGTGACTGTGTGGAACCCAGTTCAGCTATCCATTGATTGACTGATTGTGTGACTGCAGTACATTGTTTATTGCTTTCATTTTAGGGATCAAGGGTCTCGTTAGATAGTAACATTCATGCTCAATGGCTGTTTTAGGGGTTGTTTTTAAAAGTCTGGAACGGATCAATCCATTTTGCATTACTTTCTATGGGAAAGCACGCCTTGGTTTTGGAACGCTTTGGTTTTGGAACAGACTTCCGGAACGGATTAAGTTTGAGAACCAAGGCACCACTGTAATGAGGAAAGGAGGAGGGGGAGAAAGAGGAACAGGAAATTTGGTGCAAAAGACTTGGGGCTAGCCACATCTCTGCCTCAGATCTGTTCCACCCCCACGAGAAAACTGCAAGCGAGGCAGGTCTGCCCTCCTAATATTAATTTACTGACCTCATCAGGGCAGGGGAGGTTAATTGGTTAATATTTGCAGGATGATTAGATGCTCTGCTGCCACTAAATTATTCTTATTGTTTATCACTAAACCCACACCATCGGGGGCTTTTAATTGCCGTCAGGAGGGAGCAGCTGCATTCCAGTGGCAAGGCTGCCTTGGTTTTATTTGGACTTCAACCTCCAGCTATCTCCAGAGCTCAGCTGGGATTGCCTCTCTGGAGTCACTGGGCAGAAATGCACCTGAAGGCTCGGCTGTGGCTTTAAAGCACATGGCTTCCCTCCAGAGAATGCTGGGAGCTGTGTTTTACTCCTTGCACATCTAAAGTTCTCAGCACCCTTAAATGGCAGGCCCCAGGATTCTCGGGGGGCAAGGGGAGATAATCGTGTGCTTTCAATGTACAGTCGTACCTTGGAAGTCAAATGGAATCTGTTCTAGAAGTCCGTTTGAGTTCCAAAACGTTTGGAAACCAAAGCGCGGCTTCTGATTGGCTGCAGGAAGGTCCTGCAGCCAATCAGAAGCCCCGTCGGACGTTTGACTTCCAAAAATCGTTCGAAAACCGGAACACTTACTTCCGGGTTTTGATTACAGTGGTACCTCGCAAGACGAAATTAATCCGTTCCGCGAGTCTCTTCGTCTTGCGGTTTTTTCGTCTTGCGAAGCACGGCTATTAGCGGATTAGCGGAATAGCGCTATTAGCGGTTTAGCGGCTTAGCGGCTATTAGCGGCTTAGCAGCTTAGAAAAAGGGGGGGGAGGGGAAAAACTCGCAAGAACTCGCAAGACGTTTCGTCTTGCAAAGCAAGCCCACAGGGAAATTCGTCTTGCGAAGCACCTCAAAAGACGGAAAACTCTTTCGTCTAGCGAGTTTTTCGTCTTGCGAGTGGTACCTCAGGTTACATACGCTTCAGGTTACATACGCTTCAGGTTACGGACTCTGCTAACCCAGAAATAGTACCTTGGGTTAAGAACTTTGCTTCAGGATGAGAACATTAGCTAAAGTGGTGCTTCAGGTTAAGAACAGGTTCAGGTTAAGAACAGACCTCTGGAACGAATTAAGTACTTAACCCGAGGTACCACTGTATAGGAAACAGCAGCCAGAGTTTGGCAATGGTTCAGAGTGGAGGTTTTGAGCTTGGCACTAGGCTTAGGGTACTAAAGCCATTTCTGAGCTTGGGAGGAGTCCGGTAGAGGACTCCGGGGGGCATTGCCTTGTACGAAACCTAGGGAGGTAAGGGCCTCCGGCACACCCCCGAGCGGTGACACCCGTGGGATCCTAATTGGCGTACTTCAACAGGACTCCCACGGCTTGTGGATAACCCTTCCCGGTCTCCATGCCGGGTAGTCGATAGGAGCCAATGCCTAAGGCCAATACCTTTCAATTCTGTAATCAATAAAGTTGTGGCCTTTTTATGCCCATTAACCTTAAATAATGTGTCCAGTGTCTTCATTTCACATGGGGGAGGGGACTTGCCATGCAACAGGCATTTCCCTGTTTTTATCAAAAAGTGTACAAGGTCGCAGAATATGGAATAGAAGGAACGGACAGACTGAGCGTTAGACTCATTGTGGGTGCAAGATTGCAGGAACCTAAAACCAGCTGGAACAGGCCAGGGGCCCGCCTAGTCCAGCATCCTGTTCTCACAGTGGCCAACCAGACGCCTGGGGGAAACCTTCAAGCGGGATTCGAACACAAGAGCAACTCTCTCTCATCAGAAGCATTTCTATCTCCAGCTGTGGGGGTAGATCATAGTCCTCATGGCTTTGTTGTTCTTGTTGAGTTATAATAAGAATAAGAATAAGAATAAGAATAAGAATAAGAATAAGAATAAGAATAATAATTTATTATTTGTACCCCGCCCATCTGGCTGGGTCTCCCCAGCCACTCTGGGCGGCTTCCAACAAAGATGAAAAGTACACTAAAATGTCACATATTAAAAACTTCCCTGAACAGGGCTGCCTTCAGATGTCTTCTGAATGTCAGGTAGTTGTTTATTGCTTTGACATCTGATGGGAGGGCGTTCCACAGGGCGGGCGCCACCACCGAGAAGGCCCTCTGCCTGGTTCCCTGTAACTTGGCCTCTCGCAGTGAGGGAACCGCCAGAAGGCCCTCGGAACTGGACCTCAGTGTCTGGGCAGAACGATGTTTAGTTGTGTCCAACTCTTCGTGACCCCATGGGGGCCCTCCTGTCTTCCACTGCCTCCCGCAGTTTGGTCAAACTCATGCTGGGAGCTTCAAGAACACTATCCAACCATCTCATCCTCTGTCGTCCCCTTCTCCTTGTGCCCTCCATCTTTCCCAACATCAGGGTCTTTTCCAGGGAGTCTTCTCTTCTCATGAGGTGGCCAAAGTATTGGAGCCTCAGCTTCAGGATCTGTCCTTCCAGTGCGCACTCAGGGCTGATTTCCTTCAGAATGGATAGGTTTTGACTTCCGGAGGCGGCGCGAAACAGCAATGGCGGTCCTCTTCGTGCTCTGAAGAGGGGCTCCGCAGAAAAGGGTCGTTCGCTGCGGCATAGCGGCGACCCATCAAGAAAAACCACGGGCAGAGTGAGCTCGTGGCCGTGGGACTCGGCGGGCGCCAGAAGCCCCCCCAGAAACGGAGAAGGAACCCCGTAAGGGGCTCCGGAACGTGAAAGGGGGAGCGGCGCTGTGAGTTCATCGCTCTTTCTGCGGGAAGCAAAGCCGCGCGGCTGCTGCTGATGAGCGCCGACCTTTCTTCTTGGAACATCAGATTTGCAACTACAACCCGTGAGTAAGGGGACTTAAAAATTATCGGGACTAAAGTATTTAATTTGGCTGAAAACGGGAAACGTAACCAGGATGTCCGTTTCCCGACCGTGCTAAAGAGATCAAAGCAAAGTTTGACAAGCGGGAAGCGCTTTGAAAGAACTATAAAAAAGATTGGATTATCGTGCAGACTATTGAACTTTTGGCAGGGATTAAAAGAGACAATTTCGGAGTATCTATGCTGATTTTCTGACTGGATCTTCCTTCCTCCTTTGGGATTTATAAATAATTGAAGAAACCAAATCCGTGGGCTGCCAGGGTAAAGAAGAACTGTCAAACTGCCAAACTGCTGATATTGTTTTTAAGGTTGAAAGTGTTGCATGCAAACGTTACACCATAGAAGAAATAGGGAAACTGTTTCTTGCACCCTCTCTGAGACTTTGTATTAAGTTGGGAAAAGCTTAATGCTAAAAAGAAACTAAAAGACCTTTTAGAACTTCAGTTGTTTCTTCTTTGGATTATTGGGACTGTAAAGAAGAAGACTGTAAACCTCTTTCTTTCGGTTGAACTTTATTACTCCCCCTAGAGGACTTTGGATTTATAATTCTCTGGGAACTATATTTTGTTTTGATTCTCTGCTGCCTGGTTGTTTATACTTTGGAACTGTCTCTCTTATGGGAACACATACAGTCTGACCTTGATACACAGACAGGATTGGAATGAGTGACGCAGGGAAAACAAGGCTGGCTAAAATAAAGGCAAAACAATTGGTACAAACAACTTTGACTTCCCAACCACGTAGATCATCTGTCCCAGCTGTTCTAGAAATACAAAAAGGGGCTGTTGAGCAGACATCTACAGGGGATATGGCTTCAGGAGGATCTGAAAAAGTTTTAAATCAGATCCTAGAACAACTGGCAATTCTAAATAAAAAGGCGGACGAACATTCGACTAAAATTGATCAAGCCACATCCTCAATAAATAAATTGACTGACCAGGTGGCTCAACACACACAAGCAATTGGGAATCTTCAAGAAGCAACAGCAGAGAATCACAAACTGGCTGAGGAAGCCAAACAAAAAGCAGAGGAAGCCAACTTGAAAGTTGAGGCATTAAAGGTGGAGGTGAAGCCGTTGCATAAACAGATTAGTGAACAGCAGGCCTACTGGTTGATGACTGAACTGAGAAATCGGGAAAGCAATCTTAGACTTAGAGCTATTCCAGAACTTGAACAGGAAGATCTGATTGGTTATCTGACATTAGAATTTTCAAAGTTCTGGGGTATTGAAGAGGATAAGGATTTTAAAATTGTGACTGCTTTCAGATTGGGAAGAGTGACGAGGAGGGATAAACCCAGAGACTGTTTGATCATTTTAAGATCTAAGCAAGAGAGAGATAAAATATTAGGCCTTCATTTTGGAAAATCACTTGACATCCACGGCAACAGAGCTGAAATTTACAGAGACATACCAAAACAGCTTTTGGATCTTAGAGCGACGTATATAGAACTTGCAAAATTACTGAGAGGCAACTCAATTCCTTATAGGTGGGAGTTTCCTCAAGGACTATCTTTTAATTTCAAAGGAAAGAAAGTTAAAATTAGAACAGCAGAAGACCAACAAAAGTTCTTGAATGACCACGAAGAGGATCTACAGAAAGGGACAACAGGAGCCTGGCCACCGCCACCGCTTACACCAATACTGGCACCTACACCCTCGGGACCAGAGGACCAAAAGAAAGGGACGTCACCACAGGACCAATAGATTGACCCAGGATGTCTCTGCAGCTTCTTAGTTGGAATATAAATGGCGGAAATTCCCCAGAGAAAAGAAGAAGATTTTTTCATATATTGAAAAAAGAACAATTGGACATCATCTGCTTGCAGGAAACACATGTGACCAGGCTCCATAGAAAAGTTTTGATTAATAAAAGATTAGGCCAAGAATTCATCTCATCGGATAAAGTAAAGAGGAGTGGTGATTTATGCAAAGGAGAGCCTGTCACCAAAATTTTTATTCAAAGATGAGCAAGGAAGAGTTTTGGCTATTGAAATACAGGCCCAAGGAGAAAAATTTTTGCTATTAGGAATTTATGCACCGAACGAGGGGAAATCAGAATTTTATAGGAAACTGCATGAGACAATCCTGGACTATTTGGACTACACCAACATCATTATGATGGGAGATATGAACGGAGTGGTCTCTACAAATATGGATAAGTCACAAGACCTAAGTCTAACAAAAGATGGCAGACTACCCAAAACTTTTTTTGAACTAACTGACAATATGGACTTAATCGATATTTGGAGGACTAAGAATCCCTTAGGTAGAGAAGGAACTTTCTTTTCTGAGGCTCATCTGTCATGGACAAGAATAGACCAAATATGGACAACTAGAAGGCTGGCACCTATGATTAGAAAAGTGGAAATCTGCCCAAAAACTTGCTCCGACCATAACGCTATGAAAATGGAATTAAGACTTACTCCAATCGGCTCCTTTAGATGGAAAATGAATGACACCCTATTAAGAGATCAGGAGATTGTGAAGAAGGCCCAAAAAACCTTGAAAGATTATTTTGAAATAAATTTGAATACTACGGTGGAAAGGAGAACAATCTGGGATGCAAGCAAAGCAGTTATGAGAGGGTTTCTGATACAACAGAACACGATAAAGAAAAGAATCTGGAATGGGAAAAAAGATAAGATTTTAGAGAAGATAAGAGATGGAGAGAAAAAGTTGAGAACTAAGCCAAAATCGAAGGAGATCTTGAGAGAAATTAAATTTTACCAAGCACAGTACATGAAATTGATAAATCAAGAAGTTGAGTGGAAAATTAAACAAATGAAACAAAGATCATTTGAATCAGCTAACAAGTGTGGGAAACTATTAGCATGGCAATTGAAAAAGAGACAAAAATTGAATACAGTCACCAATCTAGAGATTGAAGGGAAAGATATCCAGAAACCCGAAGAAATTAGGAAGTGTTTCCAGAGATATTTCAAAAAGCTCTATACTCAAGGGCCACAAGAGGAGAAGGAGATAGACCAATTTTTGAAAACAAATGGTTTATCAAAACTTGCCCAGGAAAAGAGAACAATCCTGAATCATAAAATAACACAACAAGAAATAGAGGGTGCCATCCAGAATATGCAACTAGGCAAATCTCCAGGTCCGGATGGGCTTACCTCCAAGTATTATAAGATATTGAAAGATTATTTGATACAACCATTAATGGAGGTATGCAATCAGATTTTGGAGGGGAAGAAGGCACCGGAATCGTGGAAAGAAGCCTTCATCACATTGATCCCTAAAGTGGAAACTGAAAAGACTCAACTTAAGAACTACCGTCCCATCTCACTCCTAAATGTGGATTACAAAATTTTTGCAGATATTTTGGCAAGTAGATTTAAAAAAGTATTAAATGAAGTAATTCACAAGGACCAGGCAGGCTTTCTCCCAGGAAGACATTTGTCTGATAATACTAGGAATATTATTGATATTTTGGAACTTTTGCAAACCAACATTAATACAAAATCAGTGTTAATTTTTGTTGATGCGGAGAAGGCCTTTGATAACATTTCTTGGAGGTTTATGAAGAAAAATTTGGAAGGGATGGGAGTGGGACGGGGGTTTGAAAATGGAATAGAGGCAATTTATTCAGAGCAGAAAGCTAAACTGATAGTAAACAATGTGGTGACAGAAGAATTTAAAATTGAAAAAGGAACACAACAAGGTTGCCCCCTATCCCCTCTGTTATTTATTTCTGTTCTGGAGGTGCTTTTGAACATGATTAGGGAAGACCGGTTGGTACAAGGAATACAGGTCGGAGTGAAACAATTTAAATTGAAAGCTTTTGCAGATGATTTGGTTTTAACACTACAGGAGCCAGAATCTAGTACGAAGAGAGTGTTAGAATTAATTTATGAATTTGGTCGGGTAGCGGGGTTCAAACTGAACAAGCAAAAAACCAAGGTTTTGGAGAAAAATCTGACACCTTTGGAAATAGAGGGGTTTCAGAAAGAGACAGAGTTAAATGTTGTTAAAAAGGTAAAATACCTAGGGGTAAACTTGTCTGCCAAAAATTTGAATCTATTTAAAGATAATTATGAAAAATGCTGGTCAGAAATTAAGAAAGATTTAGAGATCTGGTCAAGATTGAAACTTTCCTTGTTGGGTCGAATTGCAGCTATAAAGATGAATGTATTGCCGAAGATGTTATTTTTGTTTCAGACCCTACAGATCATGGACAGAGTGGAGTGTTTTGGGAAGTGGCAGAAAGATATTTCTAGGTTTGTCTGGCAGGGCAAAAAACCCCGAATAAAATTTAAAATATTAACGGATGCAAAAGAGAGGGGGGGTTTGCCCTGCCAGATTTAAGGTTATATTATGAAGCTGCGGCTTTCTGCTGGATGAAAGATTGGTTACTCCTTGAGAACACTGACGTCCTAGATCTGGAAGGGTATAATAATGTTTTTGGATGGCATGCATACTTGTGGTACGATAAGGTAAAGGTTCATAAAATGTTTAAAAACCATATTGTCAGGAAAGCTATATTTATGGTCTGGACAAAATACAAAGACTTATTGGAAGGTAAGACCCCGAGGTGGTTATCACCAGCGGAGGCCAAGGTTCGAAAAAACCCCAATATGGAGGCCGGATGGCCGAAATACTGGGAAATAATAGAAAAAATTGGAGATAATTGGAGGCTGCAGAGCTTTGAAAAATTAAAGAATAGGGTGCAAGACTGGTTTCATTATGCTCAAATTCAAGAGGTTTTTAAGTCAGACAAAAAAATAGGATTCCAGGTGGAAAAATCGAAATTAGAGACAGAACTGTTAGAACCTAAGACCAAGGCGCTTTCGAGAATGTATAACTTGCTGCTTAAATGGAACACCCAGGATGAGATAGTCAAATCAGCCATGATAAAATGGGCTCAGGATATTGGGTACAACATTATGTTAGAAGACTGGGAAAGGTTATGGACCACTGGAATGAAATTCACGGCATGTAATGCCCTGAAGGAAAATATTATGAAAATGATATATAGGTGGTACATGACCCCAGTCAAACTTGCAAAAATATATCATCGGTCTGATAATAAATGTTGGAAATGTAAGGAGGCTGAAGGGACATTCTTTCATCTCTGGTGGACTTGTCCAAAAGTGAAGGCCTTCTGGGAAATGATCTATAATAAGTTAAAAAAGGTGTTTAGATACACCTTCCCTAAGAAACCAGAGGCCTTCCTCCTGGGCATTGTGGACCAAAAGGTGTTAAAGAAGGATAGAACTTTTTTTATGTATGCAACTACAGCAGCAAGAATACTCATTGCAAAATATTGGAAGATACAAGACCTTCCCACGCTGGAAGAGTGGCAGACGCAGTTGATGGACTATATGGAACTGGCTGAAATGACTGGCAGAATCCGAGATCTGGGAGAAGAGACAATGGAAGAGGACTGGAAGAAATTTAAGGACTATTTACAAAAACATTATAAGTTGTATGAATGTTAAGAATCTGCATGACTTGGAAATTTTAGCTCCTGCAATTAGATTAGGAAAATAGAAAGTTAAGTTATAAGTAAGAAAAAGTTGAAATTTAAAGTTATTTTATGTATTATCTTAAGGTATAAATATTTGACAAAAGGTACTTTAAATTTAGAAGTAAAACACTCTGAAAGATATAAATAAGATACGAAACAAGGTAATAATTTGCTGATATGTTTATTGTAAAGAACGCAGGGTGAGGGAGATGTGGGGAAGTCCAGTTAGTAACCTAAAAATGTATTTTGAAAGTTGGATAGTTTTTCTTTCTTTCTTTTTTCTGGTTTGTCCTTCTTTTTCTTTTCTGTAATCTGAAAATGTAATAAAAATTTTAATAATAAAAAAAAAAAACCAGAATGGATAGGTTTGATCTTCTTGCAGTCCATGGGACTCTCAAGAGTCTCCTCCAGCACCAGAATTCAAAAGCATCCATTCTTCGGCGATCAGCCTTCTTTATGGTCCAGCTTTCACTTCCATACATCACTGCTGGGAAAAGCATAGCTTTGGCTAGTAGCCATCAATAGCTTTCTCTTCCATGAATTTCTCTCATCCTCTTTTAAAGCCATCCAAGTTGCTGGCCATCGCTGCCTCTTGTGGGAGGGAGTTCCACAGGCTAACTGCACGAACAAGTCCTTTCTTTTATAATCCCAAATCCTCAAACTTTCTGCTTCAAGTTGATGAGCTCTAGTGTTAAGGGAGACAGAGAAAAACTTTTCTCTCCACGCTTTCGCCACGTTAATGTAAAATTAAATAACCTTTTCAAATGTTGCCTTTTACTTGAATTTTCTCTAAACTAAAAAAAGAGGGGGGAGAGTCCCGAATGCTGCAGCCTTTATTCTCAGGGCAGTCATTCCATCTCCTTTATCATTTGAGTGGCCCTTTTCTGAACCTCCTCCATCTCTATGATACCCTTTTCGAGGTGAGGCCAGGGCCGGATTTAGGTTTGATGAGGCCCTAAGCTACTGAAGGTAATGGGCCCTTTATATGTCCAGCTGTCTTTTGTGAACAACAAATTGTCACTGTTTTTAGTGTTGGATATATGCTATATGGGGACGCAGGTGGCGCTGTGGGTTAAAGCCTCAGCGCCTAGGACTTGCCGATCGAAAGGTCGGCGGTTCGAATCCCTGCGGCGGGGTGCGCTCCCGCTGCTCGGTCCCAGCGCCTGCCAACCTAGCAGTTCGAAAGCACCTCCGGGTGCAAGTAGATAAATAGGGACCGCTTACCAGCGGGAAGGTAAACGGCGTTTCCGTGTGCGGCTCTGGCTTTGGCTCTGGCCAGAGCAGCGATGTCACGCTGGCCACGTGACCCGGAAGTGTCTCCGGACAGCGCTGGCCCCTGGCCTCTTGAGTGAAATGGGCGCACAACCCCAGAGTCTGTCAAGACTGGCCCGTATGGGCAGGGGTACCTTTACCTTTACCTTATATGCTATATGGTAATTTATGGACCTAATAGGTATCTAAAGCTATTTGCCCATGTTGCCATGCAACCAGTCCATGCAGAATGTAGGCACCCTATATATAGAAATGAGCAAACCAGTGATTTTTGAGGGAGCAGGCTAGCAGGCGGGGCCCATGACTTACATCACAGGAGCCTACACAACACAAAACACTGTTGCTGTATGTAGGTTTTATTTTATTTGTTTTTTATCTTATATTTTGGAAATGTACATCCAGGGGTTTTTTTCCTTTAAATTTTTTTGGGGGCCCCCAAGAAAGTGGGGCCCTAAGCTATAGCTTGTTTAGCTTATACATAAATCTGGCACTGGGTGAGGCCGCAAGAAACAAACACGGTATCCCAATTGCAGTTGTGCAATTGTATAACTCCATTACGATATTGGCAGGAATTAGTTGCAGAAAGTTATTTGGATCCTTGGCTGGCGTCCTTTGCAACGGAACGGTCCATTGCTAAAAACCCATCTGGGCTTTAAACGCCTTGCCTTTTGCCATGCCTCATGGGCGCTGCTTAACGCCTAACGCAGTGCAGGCCTAAACAGATGCCGATCCTGTCCTCTTTCGTCCGCTGAGCCCGGCCATGACTGAAGGAAGCGAAGTTCCACAGTGTAATATATTTCCCATCAGCGGCCGACAACCTATTTATTATCCCGCTTGTAGAGCAACATATGCTAAACCCTTATTACAAGAGATTCCTATAAACGGCGTAAAGGATTAATAATGCATTTATAACACAACTTTGCTTTTTAGTATGAAATGATCTATAAACGCGTAATAAATGTTTTATAATGTTTTTGTAGCCTGTTATAAATGATGGATGGGGGGGAGGCTATAGATGCCGCATCAAATATTAATGGCGCATTGTTTGCGCCGTTGCGCCACTGCAGTTCGGGAGCCCATTAATAATAAAGCGCGCCGAGATGCGGGAGAGGGAAAAGGAGAAAAGTTGTGGGCGGTGGACGGCGAGCCATTTATTACGCCATCTATAATCCTTACCGTAAAGTAAATGCATTGTCCAGTGACCGCTGATGTAGACGGAGGGAATGTGGTGAATTATTTGTAACGGTGGTTATATATTAATGTATATTATCCATATCGTGCCCATAGAACTGTCATCAATATATTATATGGCATGTATTATTAATAATTCCAGCCCAATTTATGAGCAGCAGCTCTGGCAGAGGGGGAAATAAGCCTTACCTCTCCTGTTTTGCCGCACCGTCACCCGGGAGCGACGTACGTTTGTTGGGTCTTCCCCGACATTTCCTGCGAATCAACGGCGAGGGTTTATCTCTCTGACACTCACACACACACAGCTCCCACCAGGATCCCAAATGCCAGTTTGGCATGGAGTAACGTGACAAACCTGATACATGACCAGTTAGGGGGCGCTTGCTCATCGCTTAAATGCTACCAGCACTGTAGATGGCATTTCTCAGCATGAAATAAGAAAGAGAGGTCCCTGCCCCAATGAGCATACACTCCAGTCTCAGAGCGGCAAGAGACTCCAGGGGTTCCCACATGCACCCAGGGTTCGGTTGCCCTGGAATGACAGTCAACGGAGACTGCGATGTCTTTAGGATACATGGTTTTATTTACACATACGTGCCATCTGAGCATGGGATGCGGGTGGCGCTGTGGTCCAAACCACTGAGCCTAGGACTTGCTGATCGGAAGGTCAGTGGTTTGAATCCCCGCAACGGGGTGAGCTCCTGTTGCTCGGTCCCAGCTCCTGCCAACCTAGCAGTTCAAAAGCACACCAGTGCAAGTAGATAAATAGGTACCGCTCCGGCGGGAAGGTAAACAGCATATCCGTGCGCTGCTCTGGTTTCACCAGAAGCGGCTTAGTCATGCTGGCCACATGACCCGGAAAAACTGTCTGCGGACAAACGTTGGCTCCCTCGGCCTGTAAAGCGAGATGAGCTCCGCAACCCCAGAGTCGTTCATGACTGGACTTAACTATCAGGGGTCCTTTACCTTTACCATCTGAGCATAGGATGGAGGGGCTCGCAGCATTAATGCCCCAATAGATCTTGCTTGCCCATTAATGTTCCAGGGAAGCCCCCAAGCTCACAGCTTTGGGTCCAGCACAGAGCAAGACGTGCCTCTCATTCTCCAGCTTCCAGCATCAGCCCAAATCTCAAATGCAACTCTCTCAAACTCGGTCCCCCTTGGCCTATCCATCATTGACCTGTTGTTCTCCCTCATTGGCCTACTCTTAGTCCGGTGGGGTGGGAAAATGCTCGCTCGTTCTGTCCCTATGGCAACCACTTTAAACATGTAAATGGCAGTACTTAACTGAGCAGCCAGTGCCATTCCCTTAACAAAGGAACAAGTTTAACCAGTTCAGCAGCTTCTTCCACTAGATTCTGAGTCTCATTGGACACGAGATCACAAACTTGGAAAGGACCCGTGGTATCATCCAGACTGACCCCCCCAAAAAAACCACCCCATAACAATTTAATGTTAGCCTTGGGCTAACATTAGTCTAACTAGCAAGATTAAGGGCTGTGATGGTTTCTATGAGAGAATCTGAAAAGGATGCAAACCACTTCAAATGATGGTTGGCCATGTGAGAACCCAATGCTGGACTAGATGGGCCTGATCCACCAGGAGTCTTTTTATGTTCTCCTTCGAAATTAGCACAAATTTCAATGATATTTTTTTAAAGGCAAATGGCAAAATCATGGAAACAGGGCCAGCTGGGAAACAAAAATGAAAAAAGAGGTGAAATTGATAGACATGCCCATCACTTATCACTTCTCACTGTAATTATTTGGCACTTGCTAATGCTCACCTGTGGACGTGGGTGGCGCTGTGGGTTAAACCACCAAGCCTAGGACTTGCCGATCAGAAGGTTGGCGGTTTGAATCCCCAAGACGGAGTGAGCTCCTGTTGCTCGGTCCCTGCTCCTGCCCACCTAGCAGTTCGAAAGCACGTCAAAGTGCAAGTAGATAAACAGGTACCACTCAGGCGGGAAGGTAAAGAGCGTTTCCGTGTGTTGCTCTGGTTCGCCAGAAGCGGATTAGTCAGGCAGGCCACATGACCCAGAAGCTGTACACCGGCTCCCTTGGCCAATAAAGCGAGATGAGCGCCGCAACCCCAGTGTCAGCCACGACTGGACCTAATGGTCAGGGGTCCCTTTACCTTTACCTTAATGCTCACCTGAATATATGAACTGCCTCACCGTTAGAACACAATGTCTTCAAAATTGTCTGTCTGAAGTGATTAAGCTATGATTTCTCATCCATACATGGTCCTCTCCATTAGCCAGCAAGGAGTGAGCTTGTGTGAACCAGCCCAAAGAAGAGAGTTAGATTTATTACATTCTTCTTCAACCTCGGGACCTGACATGTTACTGCATTACAACTGAACGAGGTAACTGTTAGGCGGATTTGCAGCTGGTTGACTGAGCCCATTGTTGTTCAACATTTTAACAAATGACTTGAATGAAGGTATTGAAGGGGTTTGCAGATGACACCAAACTGGGAGGGGCAGCCAATGCGGCAGAAGAGAGAACCAGGATCCAAGATGACCTTAACAGACTGGAGAACTGGGCCCAAACTATCAAAATGAATTGCAATAGGGACAAATGTAAGGTTCTGCGGGATACCTGGCCTACTAGCAGTACATGTGAAAAGGCTACAGATGTCTTAGTAGATCACAAGCTTAACATGAGTCAACAGTATGTGTAGCAGCAAAAAAAGCTAGAAGTATTGTGTCCAGGTCAAGGAAAGTAAGAGTACTACTCTATTCTGCCTTGGTCAGACCACACGTGGAATACTGTATCCAATTCTGGGCACCACAATTTAAGAAGGATGTTGACAAGCTGGAACATGTGCAGAGGAGGGCGACCAAAATGATCAAGGGTCTGGAAACCAAGCCTGATGAGGAACAGTTGAAGGAGCTGGGTATGTTTAGCCTGGAAAAGAGGTGACAGAGAGGAGATATGATAGCCATCTTCAAATACTTCAATATGGAAGGTACAGCAAGCTTTTCTCCTTCTCCAGAGAGGGAGAAACTCAAAATAATGGATTCAAGTTACAGCTTCCAACAAAACATTAAAAATACAATAAAAGATCAAACATTAAAAACTTCCCTAAACAGGGCTGCCTTCAGCTGTCTTTTAAAAGTAAGATAGTTGTTTATTTCCTTGACATCTGGTGGGAGGGCGTTCCACAGGCCGGGTGCCACCACTGAGAAGGCCCTCTACCTGGTTCCCTGGAACCTCACTTCTCCCAGGGAGGGAACTGCCAGAAGGCCCTTGGTGCTGGACCTCAGTGTCTGGGCAGAACGATGGGGGTGAAGATGCTCCTTCAGAAAGGAGATTCTGACTAAACATCAAGAAGAACTTTCTGACAGTAAGAGCTGTTCAACAGTGGAACAGTCTCCCTCGGGAGGTGGCCAATTCTCCTTCCTTGGGGGTTTTAAGCAGAGGTTGGACAGCCCCCTGTCATGGATGCTTTAGTTGAGATTCCTGCACTTCAGGGGGTGGGAAGAGATGACTCTTGCAGACTCTTTAACGCTACAGTTCTATGATTCCCATCAGCCTCAGACAGCTTGGCCAGGGCTGATGGGAGTTGTAGTCCAGCAACATCCAGGAACCCAAAGTTGAAGAACACCGAGAAAGTACAAAGATAAGAAGGTAGAAATCTGATAGAACAACAGCCCTCACTGGCTTTCTACCTGCAAATGCGATCTGACTAGCATCTCAGAAAGCTGGGAGAGAGATGTGCTTTACTGAACTGGTTCTGACAGAGGATTAAGCCAACAAATGCATGCTGGCGCTGGCCTCCCCCGGTCAGGTTCCTGCGCAGAATCATGGCCCCCTACTCATCTCACATGTTAACAAAGACTCTTCCACCATTCCATGTTTCACCATAATCCATAGATCATTTCGGAGAGGCGTACATCGCCTTCTAAAGTCTTCATTTTTCCACGGGGCTGACATGAGATTTGAAAAAATCTCCGCTGACATTTAAGCACATGTTTGCTTGGCTGCAGTGGGATTAGGCGGCTGTTTCTGCTGGTTGTTGTCTGTGAAGTGGGAGGAATTTTTCAATAAAAACAGAGCTTTTTATTTTTATTTATTTTTATTTTTTAGCAGAATAAAACTTTATTTAGAATTCGACAATAACAAAGAGGGGGGGAAACAACCACAGTGGTTGCTACATCAAGTCATTACAATTAAACAGTTTAAACATTTTGTAAATACTACTAAAGAAATTACACAGCATCAGTTTGTACTGAGGTTTTCATAATAGACTTTTATCACTTTATCCTTTTCTTAACATATCAAAAAGAGAAAGACCAAGAAAGGAAACACAAAAAGAGAGAAAAAGAAGAGCTTTTTAAAGGTACGTACATAGCTCATTTAGCCATCGTTAACAAGCAAATCAGGGACGCGGGTGGCGCTGTGGGTTAAACCACAGAGCCTAGGACTTGCCGATCAGAAGGTCAGCGGTTCAAATCCCCTCAATGGGGTGAGCTCCCATTGCTCGGTCCCTGCTCCTGCCAACCTAGCAGTTCCAAAACACGTCAAAGTGCAAGTAGATAAATAGGTACCGCTCCAGCGGGAAGGTAAACGGCATTTCCGTGCACTGCTCTAGTTTGCCAGACGTGGCTTAGTCCTGCTGGCCACATGACCCAGAAGCTGTACGCCAGCTCCCTCGGCCAATAAAGCAAGATGAGCGCCACAACCCCAGAGTCGGCCATGACTGGACCTAATGGTCAGGGGTCCCTTTACCTTTACCTAACAAGCAAATCAGCCATGCCCGTTGCCCATACCACTGATCAGCAAATCCCTATTTGGGGGTAATGTAGGGGTGTGTGGAGGGTGTGTGTGTTCACAACTGCAAGGAGTATGGTAGCGACTGTCACCTGTTTATAAGGTGAAGGGCTGTGGCTCAGCCAGTGTGGTGTAGTGGTTAAGAGCGGTAGACTCGTAATCTGGTGAACTCGGTTCACTTCCCTGCTCCTCCACATGCACCTGCTGGGTGACCTTGGGCCAGTCACACTTCTCTGAAATCTCTCAGCCTCACTCACCTCACAGAGTGTTTGTTGTGGGGGAGGAAGGGAAAGGAGAATGTTAGCCGCTTTGAGACTCCTCCGGGTAGTGATAAAGCGGGATATCAAATCCAAACTCTTCTTCTTCAAACTCTTTGTGGACAGAAGGTCCGAAAGTAGGGCTGTGCCTGAAACCTTGCAGCGCTGCTGCCAGTCGGAGTAGGCAGTTCTCAGCTAGATGGACCAGTGGGTTTGCCTCAGTAGAAGCTTCCTGTTCTCCGATCTTCCCAACTCCTTTTGTATTGAAAGCAGGATTGGAAATGGACTCAGCGCAGGTGAGGAGGCCGGGCCTTGCACCTCCTTCCTCACTATCTGCCCTGGCACACACACACACACCCTTTCTGTTTGGCCCCACAAATAACCCAGAGATGCATTTTAAATAAAAGGAAACATTCTACTCATGTAAAAACACACTGATTCCCAGACCATCCGCAGGCTGGATTTAGAAGGCGATAGGGCCGGACACGGCCCCTGGGCCATGTCTTAGAGAGAATCTTTAGAAAGAACTCAGATGCGAAAACTGCTGTTCTCCTTACAAAAATATGTAATTTGTCCCCAAGATCAGCTTCCAAACTTGAGGACTGGTAAGTGGCCAATGAAAAAGCTTTTTCTTTTTTTAAAAAAGGGATCCAGTGGGGAATTTCCAAGGGGAATAGTGTCTGTTCTGGTAAAATGGGTTGGAAAGCATTGCTGTTGTTGTTGATTAAAGATCTTCTTGGTTTACAAAAGCACATGCCTTGTTTCTTTTTTTCAGGGTTTCTCACACACCAGTTACATTTGTTATGAAACATTAGTGCTGAGTACAGTATAAGGCTGGAGAAGAAGAGGGGGGAGAGGAAGGGGGAGGGGGTAAGGTTTATATTCTTTTATATAGTGTACTTGTGGGGGGGGGCTGTGTCAGCCTTGGTTGAAAAGCATTGTTAAAGATACTATTTTGTAGTTGTTGGCAACTGTCTGTTTCAAGAGATGTCTGTGGGAATCCCCTGGAGACAAGAGCAGTCAAGTTGTGCATCCACAGCAGTGGCCAGAGGAGGAATGACCTCCGGGAGGAGCAGAGAGAAAAATCGCCCTGGTGCATCTGCAACAGCACAAGTGGACACTTTCATGTGTCCCAGCTGCAACAAAACATGTCTCTCCCCTATCGGTCTCTACAGCCACGGCAGGCGCTGTAACTGTCCAACAGTTTGACTTTATCCAGGAAGGTGCACTTCTCCATTGTCTCCAAAAACAGGGGATAAGAGCAGAGGCCCTCTTATGGATTAGGAACTGCTTAAGAAGTGGGTGGCGCTGTGGGTTAAACCACAGAGCCTAGGACTTGCCGATCAGAAGGTCGGTGGTTCGAATCCCCGTGACGGGGTGAGCTCCCGTTGCCCAGTCCCTGCTCCTGCCCACCTAGAAGTTTGAAAGCACGTCAAAGTTCAAGTAGATAAATAGGTACCGCTCCGGCGGGAAGGTAAACGGCGTTTCCGTGCGCTGCTCTGGTTCGCCAGAAGCGGCTTAGTCATGCTGGCCACATGACCCGGGAGCTAAAGCGAGATGAGCGCCGCAACCCCAGAGTCAGCCACGACTGGACCTAATGGTCAGGGGTCCCTTTACCTTTAAGAAGCAGGAAGCCAAAAGTAGGAATAAATGGACAGCTCCCCCCAGCCGAGCCCTGTGTTTTAAAAAAAAATCATAAATGATCTAGAATTAGATCGTTTTCCTGTTGGACAACAGGATCGGGCTGGACGTCCTATAGGACTCTAGGAGCTTACTTCTGAGAAAGTGCAATCAGGATCCGGCCCTCGCCCCGCCATTGGGAATCCTTTGCAGGGACCAGATCCTCTCAACTGCGCGAAGCGCGCCTTACTCCAGAGTAAGCATGCATAGGATCAGGCCAGGGAACCCCACTGGACCACTCCCGAGCGCACCGGAGAGTAAACGCGCAGAAGATCGCCGCTGGAGGCCCGACAGCAGCCAGGAAGGGCAGAGCGGGGAGGTCCGGGAGGCGGAGTTGGGCTGGTCTCGTCCCGCTCCCCGCCCTCCTGCGCTCCAGACTCGGCCATTGGCTCCCCGGCTCCCCCCGCCGCCGAAGTTTTCCTTTCCCTCCCCGCCTCTTCTTTCCCACAGATCCGGAGGCTGGAGTTTCTCCGGCTTTCCCGGCGTAGCTTCACCGACGCGATCGCTCCTTACGGGGCTCCCTCCGCCCGGCCGCCCGGCCGCCCGCTCCTACGGGCGCCTCTGGGGTACTTTTTGGAGAGGTCGCGCGTCTTGGCGCACGTCGGAAGCGCCGCGGCCGCTTTCCGTTCCACCGATCGGGAGCGGGGTTGGATTTGCGCCGGCGCTGCTCTTCCCGGGCGCCGGATTTGGGGAGGGTCTCCCGCACAGAGTGCCCGCCCCGCGCCCCACAACAATTTGGCACCTTTTGCAACGCGCGACGTGGCTGGCCACCAGACGTTGCCCCGCTGCTAGACACGTGTGCTTGGGATTTCAGACAGTTTTGCCCGCAGCTTTCCTCGCCTCGCCTCCTGCTATGGAAAAAGGAGGGCGCGGGGCGACTTGGGGGGCTGGATAGGGGCGGGGAGAGCTTTAGACGGCGGCGCGCTTCGGAAGACCGCCAGCGTCTCCAATCCTGCGCTGAGCAGCCCAGAAGCCAAGGCGAGGGGCTCTGAACCGCTCTCTCCTCCTTCTCCATCGCTTCCTCGTATTTTCATCGCCCCCCTCCAAGATGGCAGCTATCCAAGCCCTCCAGCAGTGGTGCAAGCAACAGTGCCAAGGATACCGGGACGTCAGCATCACCAACATGACCACTTCTTTCCGGGACGGTTTGGCCTTCTGTGCCATTCTTCATCGGCACAGGCCGGATCTCATGTGAGTGCTACAGAGAGAGGGAGAAAGAGCTGGGGAATGGGCTGCCTTAAGGGTCTCACCCCCTTGCAATTAAAGACTTGGTGTGTGTTTGTGCAAAGAACCCTAGCAAAGCGCTGGGGGCGATGAGGGCAGGATGGCAATTTTCTGGCAGTTAGAGCTTTCAGAGGGGGGTCTGCTGGAATAGCTAATCTGCATGGACAGATGCAGCCTACCAGAGACTTAAGCCAGCGTGGTGCAGTGGTTAGAGTGTTGGACAAAGGCCAGGGTTCTCTTGGCCATAAATCATAGAATCAGAGAGTCGGAAGGGACCCTGAGGGACATCTAGTCTAACCCACTGCAGTGCAGGAATACTCAGCTGCAGGAATCAAACCTGCAACCTTGGCATTATCAACACCATGCACTAACTGACTGAGCTATATCTTGGAACAGGCACTTATTCTCAACCTGGTCTGCTTCACGGGGTTGTTGTGAGGATTAAATGAGGAGGCAGGGAAAACCATGCAAAGGCAGGATATTTAAAGCAATTAATAATAATAATAATAATAATAATAATAATAATAATATAGGTGGTGTTGGTGGCAACTTCTTCATGTCTCCAAAAGGCAGGATCAGCTGGGGTTTGTGGTCCAAAGTTGTTCCTACGCTAGATGAAATGTCAAAGTGCTCTGATCAGAAAATATGATGCGGGGATATCTTTAAGTAGTAGTAATTGCTGATGTTGGGGACCACAACTCCCATCACCCCATGGCCATTTGCCATGCTGGCTGAGGCTGATGGGAGTTGGAGCCCAACAACTAATGGATGGCAGCAGTTTGCAGGAGGCTGCTTTGGTCCATAGAGTTTCACATTCATTAACCTGTAAACATCCAGGTTGATCCAATAAGCTTCCTTATCAATCTGCCTTTGCTCTGAAATCATGTTCCAATGTCCACCTTTGTTTGTGCCTTCCCTTTTCAAGCAAAGTGGGTGGTGCTTAGTGAGAGAAGCTTTCTTCCTCTGTTATGGGATGCCGTCCCCTGAGGCTCACCTGGCAGCACCACGGCTTTCTTTTAGGTGCCAAGTAAAAAAAACCACCACCTTTTTGTTTGCTCAGCCTTTGAAAAAGTTCTTTTGCACTTTTAAAATGTACTTGCCTGCTCCTTCCCCCTCAGTTTCGTCTTGTGTTCTTAAAAACAGACAAACAAACAAACCTGTAACCTGCCCTGGAGTCAAGCCGGATGAAGGGTGGTTTTAAAAACATGCTCATTAATTTTGTCCTGACAATCCGTACAACAACCCTGTGAGGTAGGGGTGGTATTAGTGCTGGCTGAAGCCTGCAGGGTGACTTGCCAAACTCCCCCCGAGGGAATTCAGGACAGAGGTGAGATCTGAACAAGTTTTTTCACCTAAAAGCAAAAGTGATAATACAGAGATGTCAGGGCTAGCCACTGCTGATAGCTTTTACCTTCATGGATTTCTGCAATCTGCTTTAAAAGCCTTCCAAGTTAGTGGCCATTATCACATTTTGCAGTAGGGAACCTCACAATTTAACTATGCACTATGTGGATAAATTATTTTTGTCTGTCCTGAAACTTCCAATGTTCAGCTTCTCTGGATACCCTCTAGTATTCTGAGAGAGGGAGCAAAACTTTTATCTATCTACTTTCTTCATGCCATGCATAATTTTTATAAACTTGTACGTATCTTATCCCCTCTAACTTGTTGTAAAAATATGCCCTTTCCCCTATGGGGTATCCAAGAGCCCATATAGAGTCCTTACATAGGTTCCCTATTGGTAGGAGAAAATAACAGAGGCCAACCAGAGAATATTGAGAAGCAAAGCAGCTAGTAAGCTTGATCTTTATTGATCTGTTGCAACAGGGTGCTCCCCTCACACACAGAAGGAGGAGGAGGAGGACACCCCAAAATGCCGTGCAAGGGCTTATAAAGACTTTTGAAATTCCCATCCTGTAGATCAAGACCACCCCCAGAAACATTATGCATACATCACAGAAGGGGTGTAACCTAAGACCACCCCTCAGATACATCCCCCACCTACATCACAGAAATTTAAATGTTGTTTTTCTCCTGTCACAGTTTATCTCCTGTCTGGCAAGTTACTTGATTGGATTGCCTGGGGAGCCTGGCCATTCTTTTGTAGTGGTAAAATACTTATTTCCTGGGCCAGGTCACAGGCTCACACCTTATTCAGACATATCCTTGAGACAGGATTTGTGAGGAAAGAGACAATGGGGAGGCTTTTCCAGTTTAACCTTGCAGAGAAAGGATTTGGTCAGTTTAGGAATCCAAATGGTTCCAGGTTGGTCTTCCTGTGTTGATCTATGTATGTGCAGTTATGAACATTACCATATATCTAAGACCATAAAATTCCTATCACATTATCCCCCCTTTGGGGCTAGAATTTTTCTTTAAAAATTTTGCCCCACAAATAATAACATCGTATGTTGTAAATGGATGCATTTGTATAAATATATCATATAAAAATAACACATGTTGTGTTTTGTTACTAAATTACTTGTGGCATTCTAACACTTTGGGAGAGACCATTTACTCAATAGTGTTCTATGCTTACTTGCCTTTTCCCTAAACAAAAAACTCCCAAATTCTGGTGCCTTTCCTTGTAAAGTTGTTGATCCATCCCCTTGATTATCTGAACAAAATAAAAAAATTCCTTCCATTATTTTGTTTTGACTATGGCAGACCAACACGGCTACCTATCTGTAACTTGATTATCTGCATTGCCTTTTCCTGAACTTTCTCCAACTCTTCCATCTCCTTTTTGGGTTGAGGTGACCAGAACCCTACACGGAATTCCAAATGCAGTTGCACCTGAGATTTGCATCATGGTGTCACGATACCAGCATTTTTCTTTTCAGCTCTTTCCCCTAATGATCCCTAGTGTGGAATATCGATAATTTTGGTTGCCCTTTTCTGAAACTCTACAATCCCCTGGATGGCTCAGTCGGTAGAGCATGAGGCCCTTAATCTCTGGGTCATGGGTTCAAGCCGCACGCTGGGCAAAATATTCTTGCATTTCAGGGGGTTGGACTAGATGACCCTCATGGCCCCTTCTAGCTGATGGTCCAACCAGCTGATTGGCGGTCACAGCAAGCCCTGGTGAGATCAGCTGCAATAGGGAGTGCCTGAGTGGGGGCTGCGCAGCACAACTTGCCCCTCCCATTTCAGCAAGTTCACCCCCCACCCCCCCGTTTTGCCCTAGATTCACACTAGGGCTGCATGCATTCCCCCAAAGCCAATAAGTTCACTGTTCGTCTCCCGAAGCTTCAAAATTAATTCAGATTGGCAGTTGCCGCCCACAAAAAGCAGGATGGAATTCTAAATAATAAATAACAAAATCCAGCCCCTCCTCCTCCATTTCTTCCAAGTAAGTCAATTGCAGGAGCAAAAGGATTAAGAAGCAAGAAAAGGAACTGCCTTCTCTTGGGAGTTAAGAAAACTAAGAGGTTTTCCACAGGCTTGTCGAGGGTCCATTATATCACCCTCCACTCCCGCAAAACCCCGGCCAGACAAAGGAATCGCTCATAACCAAACTTCGCCCACCGGATGACGCCATCCCTGTTGAAACCCCAAACACACATGATGAATGAACTCAGAGGTTATGCATGACTGTCTGAGCCACTGTGGCATAATGTGCCGCCCTTGTCCCACTTCCTTCCATATGACTGACTCTGACGAAGAAACTAGTGGGAAATGAGAAAGGAGACAGCTGAGCGGTCAAGCTACATCACTGCTTCTACCCAACTCTCTCCTCTGTCTTCAGCACCAACAGGTCAAAGAATCGTAGAAATGTTGAGTTGGAAGTGTAATAAACAAAAATCTGCCCTTATTCCCTTATGGGGAACGCAAGAGCCCTTATAGAGTCCTTTGTAGGTTCTCCATCAGTCGGAGAAAAGAACAGAGGCCAGCCAGAGAATATTGAGAAGCAAAGCAGCTAGTAAGCCTGATCTTTATTCAAGCTGTTGTAACAGGGTGCTCCCCTCACACGCAGGAAAGGAGGAGGACCCAGAACAAAGGTGTGCCCGCTCTTATATAGACATTTTAAATTGCCCACCCTGGAGCTCAAGACCACCCCTCCACACATCAAACATACATCCCAGAAGGGGTGTAACCCAAGACCACCCCCCACAAACATCATACCTACATCACAGAAATTTGAATGGTGTTGTTTTTCCTATCTGCCAGGTTATCTGATAATGCCTTATCTGACTGCCTTTCCTGGTAGTCTGGCCATTCCTTTGAGATGGTGATCACCCAAATCCTGAGACAATGGGAAGATTCCCTCACCCCCTCCCTCCTTGCAGAGAAAACATTTGGTCAGTTTGGGAGTCAAAATGGTTTCAGGGGAGTCTTCCTGTGCTGCTCCAGACATGTGGTCCACATATCTATGTACGTGCTTGGTTGGTACATTTATGAACATTTATTATATATATAAGACCTTAAATTTTTTATTTCAGAAGGGACCTCCAAAAGTCATCTAGTCCAGCCCCCTGCAATGCAGGAATCTCAGCTAAAGCATCCAGGACAGATGGCCACCCAACGTCTGCTTAAAAACCAAGGGAGGGTTCTTCCGCAGTCAGACATCTCTCACTGTTAGATCCGCAGATGGATTCAATAAGTTTTGCTCTGTTCTTAAGACCCCATCTGATTCTGGACCTTTGCAATGGAGCCTTCCTGGAAAAAAGCCAGGATTCTTGTCCCATATCCTTTCTCTTGATTGCATCTGTGTTTAAACAGTGTTTATTTCTCAGCAAAGGGACGCAGGTGGCGCTGTGGGTTAAAGCCTCAGCGCCTAGGGCTTGCCGATCGAAAGGTCGGCGGTTCGAATCCCTGCGGCGGGGTGCGCTCCCGCTGCTCGGTCCCAGCACCTGCCAACCTAGCAGTTCGAAAGCACCTCTGGGTGCAAGTAGATAAATAGGGACCGCTTACCAGCGGGAAGGTAAATGGCGTTTCCGTGTGCGGCTCTGGCTCTGGCCAGAGCAGCGATGTCACGCTGGCCACGTGACCCGGAAGTGTCTCCGGACAGCGCTGGCCCCTGGCCTCTTAAGTGAGATGGGCGCACAACCCCAGAGTCTGTCAAGACTGGCCCGTACCGGCAGGGGTACCTTTACCTTTACCTATTTCTCAGCAAACAGACGCTAAACTTACCCCTTGGAATGTGGAGGCTAAAGCAAATAGTTTAGATGGAAAGCCTGTTCGCCTGTTATTGTTTTGACTTGCTTTGCTAACAGGTCTGACACATGTTTGGCTGTTTATACATCATCCACATCCTTCTCAGGAAAAGCAGGCGAGAGGGTGGGGGGGGTGGAGGAGTGAAACAGAATCTGCTCGCCCAAGGGCTAGCCCCTGCCTTGGTATTTTTACAATTTGTTAATCACCTTCTAAACCACTGTCCCAAGGTGATTTGCACATAAGATAATTAAAAACTGTTAAAAAAAAACAACACGATTAAAATCCCAGTGAAGCATAGTGGAAAAGACCCCTTTATCTATCTGTCGGATCAAAAATGTCTTTAGCTGTTTCTGGAAAGTGCCTGTTGAATCTTGACAGGAATACTCTAGCCAAGTAATTGTCTTCCATGAACGCAGTCTTAACAGTGAGATTGTAATTGACTGTGGAGGTCAGTACCGGATCCACATGTCCTTCCACAATGGAGACATAGGTTTCCGGGCAGGAGTTGATGACGGTGTGGATTTCCCAGGCATGCCTTCCTCTTAGCACTTTTCTCCCTTGCGTCCTGAGTTCGAGCATCTTCAATGCCCACGACACCTTTGGTAAAGGCTGTTCTCCAATTGGAGCGCTTGCAGACAAGTGTTTCCCTGTTGTCAGTGTTTATACTACATTTTTAAAGATTTGCATTGAGAGAGTCTTTAACCCTCTTTTGTTGACCAGCAGCATTATGCTTTCCATTTTTAAGTTCGGAATAGAGTAGTTGCTTTGGAAGACGATAATCAGGCATCCAAACAACATGACCAGTCCAACGAAGTTGATGTTGAAGAATCATCGCTTTGACACTGGCGATCTTTGCTTCTTCTAGTACACTGGCATTAGTTCGCCTGTCTTCCCCAGTGATGTGTAAACTTTTTTGGAGACAATGGAATCTTTCAAGGAGTTAGAGATGGCATTTATAAGTGGTCCGTGTTTCACAAGCATGGACCTGAGCGCCCCATGTGGCTTCTCGCCTGTTCAATACAACCAGCAGAAGCTGAGTCAATTCTGCCCACTGGCCTGATATGCATAATGGATATAGAGGAAAAGATTTTATTTTTTCTGTGGGAAGGAGATGTTTGGGTGAAGTTGAGCAGGATTTTGATGCACACATATCTCTGGTGTTAATAGGGAGTGGGCTTTTGTGGGGCGGCTTCTGTGACCCTCTCTATGCTGTTTCTTAAGTTGCGGTAAAAGATCATTTGCCAGCTTGCTGCTCCCCCCAAAAGCATCTTTTGTGCTGTTACCTCCCCAAAGCCCCAACAAGCACGGGGGGGGGGGGGTTGTCGTCCAGAGCACCAGGAGAATACCACATTGATGAAGGCACCAGGTTGCTTTGTAAACAAGCGTTTTGGTTTCCCTGTGAATGTCCCAGTCTTCATACACTCTGCACTTCAATCTGGAGAAAGCTTTACTTGCAGAGCTCAGGTGATGCTGAATTTTGGCATGAATGTCGGCCCTTGTTGAAAGATAACTCCCCAGGCAAGAGAAGTGATCAACACTTTCCAACGTTACACCATTGTGTTGGATTTGTGACACTGCAGAGGGGTTGTTTTGTGCTTGTTGGTGCAGCACTTTGGTTTTTTGGATGTTGAGCAATAGGCCAAGATTTCCATAAGCTTCTGCGAAGGTATTTAGGATGGTTTGGAGGTCACCCTCTGAGTGTGCGCACACTACATTGTCATCAGCATACTGAAGGTCTATGACTGAAGTCATTGTAATCTCATTCTTTGCTTTCAGCCTATTCAGTTTAAAGAGCTTTCCATCTATTCAATATATGATTTCTACTCCGGTGGGGAGTTTCCATTTGACAAAGTGTAGGATCATGGCGATGAAAATAATAAATAGAGTTGGGGGGATAACACAACCCTGTTTAACACCTGATGCCACTGTGAATGGTTCACTGAGAGCCATTCTTATCTGCGATTGCTGCTGTCATATTATCATGGACAAGCTGAAGTCATTGCCTCCAATGTTTGACATGCACACACCGCAAATCTACCTTAAGAGCGGAGTGCTGGGAGCAATTCACATACTTTTTCCTGATAATCTTTACAGCGACCCTGTGAGGTAGACCAGTATGATTATTCCCATGTAGCGAGGGAGCTCCAATTCCCAGATTTCCTTGGGAAGAGGGATTGGTTGTTGAACCACTCTGGGAACTGCTACTTCTTCTTTCTCCTTTGGCTATCACTCGTAGCCAAATAAGATTGTCTGCAGCTGTGCGAGGGCAATAGAGGGGTCTCCCAGTGACTCTCAGCACCCTATAAAACCGCAGCTCCCAGGATTCTTTGAGGAGCTGAACTGGAAGCTGATTTGTGAGCGGAGGAAGGAAAAAATCTCTTGTGCTGAGGATCCAGAAGTAAAAGTGAGTCTTCACCGAAACTGTAGAAAAGGCAAAGAACTCAGTACTTTCCTGCCTCTGTCCTGGGTCAGCTGCGCCCGAGCCAGGAGAGGCGGCTGAGCTCCTCTGTATCTCCATATCTCCATAACCTTCATTGGGGGTTTTTAATAAGAGGTTGGATGGCCATCTGTCCTATAAGATCGAGTTGAGATTCCTGCATTGCCGGGGGTTGGACTAGATGACCTTTGGGGTCCCCTCCCCAGTTCTATGATTCTGTGAAACCACAGCTGTTTAAAGTGGCATCACAGCCCTTTATTTATGGTTTTTCCCTTTTCATGTATCTCTTCCTGCTTCCTGCCAGCCCCTCCCACCTCCCTCAGGCATTTCCTTGAACTTATCTCCCTGCCTCTTCTCTTCCTGGCCAGGGAATTAACTTTCCTTTCAAACTGTGGCAGGGGGAATCCTTTTTTCACTGCCCTGGTGTTGTTCTGAGGATACGGGATTCCCCTCCCTTCTCCCTGCTTTCCCTTCATTTCCACTCCAGTTTCATTACTAATTGCCTCTGTTAATCTAGCCAGTTCAGTATACTCTTAACAGTTTGTCTTGCCATTCCATTTTTGTTGGCACAAATTCTTTTTTTCCAGTTTTTAGCAATTAGGATCCTTGCCGCTCCTGTGGCATAGAAGAATATTTTCTGATCCTCTCTTGCTATACCTGTGTCCGTTATCGCTGGTGGAAAAGCTTCTGTATTTTTCATAAAGTTATATTTTAACATTTTTTTAAGCACGTCATATACTTTATTCCCTGGAAAAGACCCTGATGTTGGGAAAGATGGAAGGCACAAGGAGAAGGGGACGACAGAGGACGAGATGGTGGGACAGTGTTCTCGAAGCTACCAGCATGAGTTTGACCAAACTGCGGGAGGCAGTGGAAGACAGGAGTGCCTGGCGTGCTCTGGTCCAGGGGGTCACAAAGAGTCGGACACGACTAAACGACTAAACAACAACAATACTATATTCCTGAAGCTTTCGATTTTTTTACAGGTCCACCAAACATGTATAAGTGTCCCCTCTGTTTTACCACACCTCCAGCACAGATTTGTTTTTGTCTTATACATTTTAGCTATTTTGGGAGGTGTTAAACACCATCTATAAAACATCTTGATTAGATTTCCACTCCAGTTTCATTACTGCACCAGGCAGGTTTGTTTGAACTCCTGTGCCTTTAATAGTTGTGTAGAAGTTGGAAGGGGGGATTTTATTCAGTGCTGCTTCTCCCCTTGCCTACAGCGAGACATTGCGCTTGAAAAAATGTCCTTTTTTAAGCAGCTGTGAAATGATAGAGGAGACCGCATGCCCTTGAGGAAATTGCTTGGCTTCTACTGAGTGGGGGTTTTTTGCACGACAGGCAGAAATCAACAGGTCAAGCCTTTCCCAGGATGTTGATATGGTGATGCTGGAAACTTGCCACAGGCATGTGGGGGGTCAGTGACTCAGGGTCAGCCTCAGACCCCTTGTCCTTCCTTGCCCTGAGCTGAGATGCGAGTAGGGGCAGGATCCTTCAGGGGAGCGGAGGACAACCCAGCAACTGTTTCCAGCTTCTCTTCATCTGTGTTGTTTGCATGTACAGGAAAGGATAAACTCACATTCCAGCAAAGGGCAGTTCAGAAAACTGGAGAGCAGCAGTAGCAATGTGCAAACGTCAAGTAAGATGGACTAGTGAATTCAGTTTGCGCTCTGTGTGGGGCTACCTTTGAAGGTGACCTGGAAACTACAACTAATCCAGAATGCGGCAGCTAAACTGGTGGCTGGGAGCAGCCGCCGAGACCATATAACACCGGTTTTGAAAGACATACACTGGCTCCCAGTACATTTCTGAGCACAATTCAAAGTGTTGGTGCTGACCCTTAACCCCTAAACAGCTTCAGTCCAGTATACCTGAAGGAGCGTCTCCACCCCCATTGTTCTGCCCGGACACTGAGGTCCAGCGCTGAGGGCCTTCTGGCGGTTCCCTCACTGCGAGAAGCCAAGTTACAGGGAACCAGGCAGAGGGCCTTCTCGGTGGTGGCGCCCGCCCTGGGGAACACCCTCCTGCCAGATGTCAAGGAAATAAGCAACTGTCTGACTTTTAGAAGACACCTGAAGGCAGCCCTGTTTAGGGAAGCTTTTAATGTTTAATAGACTATTGTATTTTAATATTCTGTTGAAAGCCACCCAGAGTGGCTGGGGAAACCCAGCCAAATGGGTGGGGTATAAATAAATCATCATCATCATCCTCATCATCATCATCATCATACTAGGACTGCTACTTACTTGCCATTATGGTTTCATTTACTATATTTGTAGGATAGGCTGTGACAGAGCAAATGGCCTGAGGCTAGTCAGTGAACTTTGTGGCTGAGTGAGGTTTTGAAGCAGGATTCAGTCCTCTAACCCAGGCTTCTTCAACCTCAGCCCTCCAGATGTTTTTGGCCTAAAACTCCCATGATCCCTAGCTAGCAGGACCAGCGGTCAGGGATGATGGGAATTGTAGTCTCAAAACACCTGGAGGGCCGAGATTGAGGAAGCCTGCTCTAACCATTGCACAGCCGGTCAAACTATTGGAAAGGTCTTCCTGATTTTTGATTCTTCCGGTCATTTTAGCCATTTCAGCATAGTCCATCAACTTCATCCGCCATTCTTCTCTGGTAGGGGCTTTATCTTCTTTCCATCTCTTCCACCTCTCCTTTTATCGCCCGACTGTCAGTTATCTGCGGCTGGACACGCAAGCCAGCAGGGGATTTTCCTCCCGTGCCCAACCTCTGTGTTTGCGTGCTGAACTTTGCACCTGCCAGGTGGGTCTTAAGGTTAATGCCCAGGTGGAAACGAAAGAGAAAGCGAGGGCGCTGCCTCCAAATTGCGGCAGGATTATAAGCTTAAAGCTCTGGTGGTGATGATTTCCTTTCAAGTCTTGAGCCGGAGTAGGAAAGAGCAAAGATCAGCGTGGGTTTTTGGCTGCTTTGCGGCGTCTACGTTGCCCAACCAGCTATGCCTTCGGAGGAAATGTGTTCTCAAGCTGATTTTTGATGACTCATTGGTGCTGAGTCATGCTTCCCTAAAACTGCTGTGGAAAATGCCTGCTAGCTCTCTGTGCCCAGTTCTTCCCAGTACAGTCGTACTTTGGTTCTCAAACCTAATCTGTTCTGGAAGTCTGTTCCAAAACCAAAGCGTTCCAAAACCAAGGCACACTGTCCCAAAGAAAGGATTAATCCATTCCAGACTTTTAAAAACAACCCCTAATTTAACATGAATTTTACTCTCTAACAAGACCACTGATCCATAAAATGAAAGTAATAAACCATATGGTACCTCTGGTTACGAACTTAATTTATTCCAGAGGTCCGTTCTTAACCTGAAACTGTTCTCAACTAGAGGCGTGTGTTCACTAATGGGGCCTCTTGATGTTGCTGCGCTGCCGGCACATGATTTCCGTTCTCATCCTGGGGCAAAGTTCTCAACTCGAGATAACTCTTCCAGGTTAGCGGAGTTTGTAACCTGAGGCGTTTGTAACTCGAGGTACCACTGTACTGCGGTCACACACTCAGTCAATCAATCAATCAATCAGTAGCTGAACTGGGTTCCACACAGTCACAAAAACAAAACGAAAAGAGGTGCAAAAGCAAAAACCCAAAATAAGTAGCAAAAACAGACAGACCTCAGTTTAATACTCAAAATGGAAGCGCAACACTCAAAACGGAGCATGTTCGGCAGACCTCAGTTTAATACTCAAAATAGAAGCGCAACACTCAAAACGGAGCATGTTCGGCTTCTGAAAAAAGTTCGCAAACCAGAACACTTACTTCCGGGTTTGCAGTGTTTGGGTTCCAAGTTATATGAGTACCAAGGCGTTTGAGTCATACCTCATGTTACGTTTGCTTCAGGTTGAGCGTTTTCAGGTTGCGTCCCACAGCGACCCGGAAGTACCAGAAAGGGTTACTTCTGGGTTTTGCCGCTTTCGCATGCGCTGACGCGCAAAATGACGTCACGTGCATGCGCAGAAGCGGCGACCCACGTACACGCAGACGCGGCTTGCGTTCTTTTCAGGTTGCGAATGGGCCTCCGGAATGGATCCCGTTCTCAACCAGAGGTACCACTGTATCCCTGTACAGAGTCTCTCACCCACTCGGTGGACAATTGGTTGCTTGTGGCTTGGTCTGAGATCAGAGGCGAGTGCAAGCCAGCGTTTCCCAGGCTTAAGGGAGTTGTAGTTCAAGATCTCTGGAGATGCATGGAGTTTGGGATGGCTGCTATAGGATTCGGAGATGGCTGCACCGGTTCATGTTCCTCAGCAAGTTTGGAAGGTGCTTTTAATAAATGTATCTACCTGCTTCTCTGGCCACATTGACAGCATATGTTTAAAACAGCACCATGCCATTTTAAACAGGCATGGTTTCCCCCCTGCAAAGAACTCTGGGAGCTGTAGTTTGTTAAGGGCGCTGACAATTCTTAGGAGGCCCCCATTCCATACCCTCCAGTGCATCAAAAGGGAAAAACCAGGACACCATATTCTGGGATGTTGTCCCTTTTTTTCTTTCTTGCAAGGGCACAACAGCCATTTTGGGTGCTGCGATCTCCTGTGATTTCACGCTGCAATCTCTCCCTGAAAAAGTGTTTTTCAGGCATGGCGCCTCAAAATGCCCAAGATCACAGCCCCGGGGAAAACGCTGAGGAAATCGTGCGAGATCACGGCGCCCCAAGTGGTGAGCGGAGCTGGGGAGCTGAGGGTTCGATCCTGCTGGGTGCTGCTTTGCCTGCAACAATCCCTGCAGGGATTGAAACTCGGATCCCTGCACCCGGCAGGATCGCATGCTCCACTCTCCAACTGAATAAAGTTCTCGGTGCCCGGTCTCACTCGTTTGGCTTAAACCTTCCTTCTCTTTGACCTTCTTTTCCAGAAACTTCGATGCTCTGAGCAAAGAAAATATCTACGAAAACAACCAGTTGGTAAGATTTTCCAGTTCTGCTTCCTGCTGTGACGTTGTGTTTTCTGTGCCCTCAGGGTGCCTCTCTGCCCCTCCTCTCTGCCCCATGCTTTGGCCCTGGATAGATTAGATCAAAACAAACGGACCATAAATTTAGACAGCTTGCCAAGAAGCTTAACCCTTCTTCCATTCTGCCTGCATCTGGCAGCCTTTGGGTCAATTCAAACACTACTCCATCTGTACCTGTTTAATCGACGTTTGCCACTTTGTACAAAATGCTTGGCAGTGTGCCCTGAATCGAACCAAAGGCTGCCGCTCGTTTGCCCTGCTGCCAGAGAAGAATACCAGGAATTTGTTTGAGCCGTGGGCTAGTATAGAAAGTATCCTTTACTGTTCAGGACAAAGAGCGCCGCCCTTTTCTGTCTGAGCTCTGAAAAACCAGTTCTGCAAGATTTCCAATGTGGTCAACTGCAGCGAGGGAAAAGCTGGACACGAAGGGGTGTCTATTGGCCAATGCCTGTGCCGTCACCAACACTCATACACACCCAGATCCTCAAGGCGGTTTTGCAAGTTTATAATTTGTTTGAGGGGGAGAGGTGAAGGATTGAAGAATAAGCGTATCCACATGGATTTGGGGAAATGTGTTTCTGTGAGGCAAGTGGCGAGGCCAGACTAGGACCTGTGAGACCAGGGTTCAAATCCCCACATGGCCGTGAAGCTTCCTGAGTGACCTTGGGGTTCAGTCACTGCCTTTCAGGGTAACCTACCTCACAGGGATGTTTTGGGATTAAATGAGGTGGAGAACCATGCCTGCTATCTTGAGCTCCTTGAAGAGAAAGGTGGGGTAGAAATGCAACAAACAAACAAACAAACAAACAAACAAATACTACACACACACACACACACACACACACACACACACACGTTTTTCTGAGGACTGTGGAACAGCATAGATGGCCCTCCTTCCTGTTTTATCTTCACAGCAACCCTGTGAAGTAAGGTAGCTATAGACTTGCCCAGTAGGCTTTGAAGACAGAGGTCCTTTGGCTGGGTCGGGACGATATGGGGGGCAACTCCCATCTCTTGCGGGGGCGCAATTAGTGCCAGCACCGTCCGTTAAGAGTTTGGGTGTAATCTTCGATACCTCCCTCTCCATGGAGGCTCAGATTGCAGCTATAACAAAGGCGGCATTTTTTCATCTCCGCCAAGCTAAGCAGTTGGCTCCTTACCTCTCTCGCCCTGACCTAGCCACTGTGATCCACGCGACGGTCACCTCCAGACTGGATTATTGTAACTCGCTCTACGTGGGGCTGCTCTTGAGACTGACCCAGAAACTCCAGCAGGTGCAGAATGCACATTCATCCAGTGCTTTACCAACTGCACTGGCTCCCGGTGGAGTACAGGATCAGGTTTAAGGTGCTGGTTTTAACCAACCCTATACGGCCTAGGACCCTCGTACCTATAGGACTGCCTCTCCTGGTATGTCCCACGGAGGACCTTACGGTCTTCAAACAAAAACATATTGGAGGTCCTGGGCCACAGAGAGGTTAGGCTGGCCTCAGCCAGAGCCAGGGCTTTTTCGGCTGTGGCCCCGATCTGGTGGAACGCTCTGTCACAAAAGACTAGGGCCTTGTGGGACTTGACATCTCTCTGCAGGGCCTGCAAGACAGCTGTTCCACCAGGCCTTTGGCCAAGGCACAGCCTGACCCCCTCCTTTGGTAATTCTTCACAGAACTCTAGCCCAATGGTTGCTATTAATTTGATTTGAACTGATTTTATAATGAATGGATTTAATGTTGTTAGCCACCCTGAGCCCGGCTTCAGCTGGGAAGGGCGGGATATAAATACATTATTATTATTATTATTATTATTATTATTATTATTATTAGCTTCATGACTGAATGGAGAGGGTAGGATTTCAACCTGTCTCAAACCTTTATTGACATACAAACAAAATTCTGAAAGGTTCAGTGCAATAGAATCACTCAGCAAAATCTGCTTCTAACGATTAAAATACTGTCATACAACATTTGTGAATCCTCACTGCATGTTGCAGAAACCTGGCTCCTATCTGCAAGATCACCCCAGTCTCCAATTTGACCCTGCTATCCTTGCACCTCGCTGGCTTCTATATTTTATTTTTTTGCAACCTCTCCCTAGACTCTGCCTTCCCATTTGGAAACTGGACCGTGCCCTGCTCATTCGTTTGTGTTTACCAAAAATTGCATTTCTGGATCTCTGCATGCGTGGTAGTGGGGGGGGGAAGGGAGCTGTTGTCTTGCACAGATGTTTCCCAACAGAGGCACGGCATTCGGACCACCCATCCGGCTCTGTGCTGGCTCCAGAAATCTGAATGTGGGCTGGCTGCATGAATGAATGAATGAATGCATTCAGAATGGAATGTGCCTTGTGAAGAAGATGGGCTGCAGATTTTGCGGCTTCTCCAAGGAGAGCTTCCCAGAATCTGTTCCACCGCTGCTCAGCACGAGCCTCGGAAGCCTCATCCTCAGCCTGTCCCTGCCAGAGAACATTTCCATGAGGACTAGTGACTTACGATTACGATTACGATATCTTTATTGTCATTGTCCTTTGCAGAACAATGAAATTGAAAAACTACATAAAACTACATAAAACATTTGAAAACCCCTAAAAACTCTAAAACCCCATTTTAAAATACACTATACTACAAAGACCCCTTATGCTGCGTTTAGAACCAGAATTGCATTAACGTAGAAGCTGTTTCTCAGGCGGCTAGTCCTGGCCTTTATAACCCTATACCTTCTTCCAGAAGGCAGAAGCTGAAAGAGATCATTTCCGGGGTGCGTACTATCCTGTGCTATCTCTGCCGCTTTCTTATGGCACCTGGAAGCATAGATTTGATCCAAGGTGGAGTGCACCCAATTATTCTCTCCACAGTCTTTACAACCCTGGATAGCATTGTTTTCCCCCTGACTGTGCAGCTCCCAAACCACACACACACAGACCATAAGTTAATACACTCTCCACAGTACAATGGTAAAATGCCATCAACAGGTCATTTGAGAGATTGTTTTTCCGGAGGATTCTCAGAAAATATAACCTCTGCTGTGCTCTCTTCACCAGGTCTTTGCTGTTCTCTCCCCAGGTTAGGTCGCCTCTCAACTCCATTCCCAGAAATCGAAACACCGAGACCTGTTCCACGCATTTCCCCTCAATAATAAGTGGCTGAATATTCAATTTACATTTCCTAAAGTCCACAATGATCTCTTGACCCTCCACTGAGTGCTGGGATGATGCCGCAAAGATGCCACTCTGACATCCCTTTGCCTCTGGGCTTTGTTTTGCCTCCCGATTCCTGAGCCCCGAAACCAGGCTTTAGTTCAGCTGAGTGTTGGGGTGCTTCATTCCCATGTGGGAGACTTTTCGGGGGCCTCATGCTTGGGCTGGGCTGGGCCAGAGGCGGGAATAGGCAGAAAGGCATCTATACAAACAGACCCCTAGATTCCTCCTGGCAAGGAAAATACATTATCACACTCAAACTGATTTAACTCAAATTGATTTAAATCACGATTTAAAACATGATTTAAATCACTAGTCAGTAAGTCTTGATTTATATCACTAGTCAGTAATAATATAATAATATAACAATTTATTATTTATACCCCGCCCATCTGGCTGAGTTTCCCCAGCCACTCTGGGCGGCTTCCAATCAAGTGTTAAAAACAATACAGCATTAAATATTAAAAACTTCCCTAAACAGTAAGGTAAGACTTGATTTAAATCTTTTTTTTTTTTTTTTTACAGAAAGACTCATTCTTAATATTCACAACCAGATGAAGGTTTCATTTTTGAAATAATAAATTTTCAGAGTAGTTTTTACAGTTATATCAAAAATTGCTGATTTGGTAATACTATTAGAAATACATAGACAGATAATTATGAAATTATTTACAGGTAGGTAGCCGTGTTGGTTTGCCGTAGCTGAAACAAAATAAAAAAATTCCTTCCAGTAGCAACTTAGAGACCAACTAAGTTTGTTATTGGTTTGAGCACACTTCTTCAGGCTTGTTTGTCTTGATTGAATACCTTCTCCAATTTTGTTCATATGATATTGATTTATTTTATTAGCTGTATCTCCACCATATGTTCTCTATTCAAGAACTGTGAAATAATATAGGTGATATATATATATATGTTGTTAGAACATTATTAGCCACACGTTGCCTCTTACTACTTAAGTTGGTCTGTGTTTGCAACACGGGATTTTTTTTGTTACATGCAACCTGGACCAGCAGATCTCTTCATTGTCTCCTGCGGTTTCCTTCATCCTGACACCCTCCAGCTGTTGTTGAACTCCAGCCCCCATCAGCCCAAGCCAACATCTGGAGAACATCAAGCTGGGTTGGGCTAGCCTACTTGCAGTATAGCCACTAAGGGACGCCTCTCATCCTGCCGTAGCTGACCCTGCTGAACCACAGCAAGACGTGGTTGCCGGGGCTGTGGGAGGTCTCTCTTCTCACCCAAAGTTCTTATTTTCTGTTCCCCAAAACCATGGTGGTCACCCCATTGCCATAAGCCCTGTATATTTACATTTTGTTCTTTAAAGCAGTTGGGTAAAAGTAAGCTGCTGTATCTGCAACTTGCCATAAAAGCCTTAAAAAGAAAAAGAATGCAATAAGAGATAAACCTAAAAAGATGGTGAAAGAAGAATGGGAATGTTTAAATAATTACCATGGGGATAAGGGTTCATCAGTAAAGGCCTGGTTTTGTTTAGAATGATACCGCATAGGGAAATGTTCCCTGATACCAAGATGAGGGATTCTATGGAATTCAGATAGAGAGAATTGATAAGAATAATGATCTGTTGTGACCTTGACGGAAGCGTGTTTTGGCTCATTTTCCTGTTTTTTCTTTTTCTTTTTCTCCCCCCCCCCCTTTCTCCTCCTTTTTCTTTCCCTTTCCTTCTTTCTTTTTTTCTTTCCCATAATAGCTTATGTTTTATGCCATGTAAAGGTAAAGGTAAAGACCATTAGGTCCAGTCGTGGCCGACTCTGGGGTTGGGGCGCTCATCTCGCTTTACTGGCCGAGGGAGCTGGCGTACAGCTTCTGGGTCATGTGGCCAGTATGACTAAGCCGCTTCTGGAGAACCAGAGCAGCGCACGGAAACGCCATTTACCTTCCTACTGGAGCGGTACCTATTTATCTACTTGCACTTGATGTGCTTTCGAACTGCTAGGTTGGCAGGAGCAGGGACCGAGCAACGGGAGCTCACCCCGTCGCAGGGATTTGAACCGCTGACCTTCTGATCGGCAAGTCCAAGGCTATGTGGTTTAATCCACAGCGCCACCCGTGTCCCTTATGCCATGTACTTTGGTTTTTTTTGTAGTTTTTTTTAGCTTTTTCCATTATTATTATTATTAAGGGTTTTTCTTTTGTAATTTTGGTTGTTTATATTTATCTGTATTTGTTTAAAGCAAAATAAAAGTATAAAAAAGAAAGAAAAAGAAAAGACAGATATTGTTCTCTGGGAAAACGAGGGGAGGGGGAGTCTAGAACAGGCCAAGCTTTAATACAAATCAGGAGGGCGGAGGAAACTCAACCAGGAAGCTGATTTTAAGATCTCTCTGCTCAGCTGTGTAAAACTGTAATGGCTTCAAGATGGTGGAGCTTCATGAAAAGTCGCCAGTTGAGACCCAGGAGGACCACCTTCTACCAGCATTGGTAGCAGTGGGCAGATGGAAACAATGGTCTTTGACTTAGTGATGTTGTTTTTGCTGTTGTCATTTATTTAAAGCCTTTTAAAAACCTTGCTCTTTTGTCCCAGAGTTTTCACCTATGATCCTTTTCTTTTACTTTATTTATTCTTTGTTCTTTTTTTCCTTTTTCTGATATCTTATTTTTCATTTCATGCCTTTATTGTAAATAGCATTTTATAGAGGTATAAATAACTGTAAATATGAAAAGAGGCAAAGTATTCTCTAATTTTTTTCCTTGGTTATATGTATTTTCTTTTTCCTTTGTGTTTTCTTTTCTTGTAGATATGTATGTTTTCTAATTTGTACTTAATAAAAATTATTAAATTAAAAAAAAAATCAACCATCAGGGCTCCTTTTCTCCTCTGTTTGCGACTGATAGGCTTTCAAAGTGGCCGAAATGGAACTGGGCATCCCAGCCTTGTTGGACGCTGAGGACATGGTCGCTCTCAAAGTCCCTGACAGACTGAGCATCCTCACCTATGTCTCCCAATATTATAACTATTTCCATGGACGGTCGCCAAGTAAGTAATTTTCCCTAACCCCTTCCTTTTCTCCTGCAGAGCTTTTGTCTGAAAATAGATCCGCAGCTGGCATGAACGCTAAAAAAAAAAAAAGGGTTCTAGCAACTAGATGGAAGCGATAGCTTTCAGTCACTGTGTTAGTCATTGTTGCGTGTTAGGAGACCCCTGTTTCTCCTCCCAGAACCAGTTTCCAGAGTGGTTTAACCATTGACCCCTCTTCCCAGTGAACTCTGGGAACTGTAGTTCCGTGAGGGGAAACGGGGTCTCCTAACAACGCTCAGCACCCTCAACAAACTACAGCTCCCAGGGTTCCTTGGGGGAAGCCATGATGGTTTAAAGTGGTACCCATTGTGCTTTAAAAGCACAGTGGTGCCCCGCAAGACGAACGCCTCGCAAGACGGAAAACCCGCTAGACAAAAGGGTTTTCCGTTTTGGAGGTGCTTCACAAAACGAATTTCCTATGGGCTTGCTTCACAAGACGAAAATGTCTTGCGAGTTCCTGCGGGTTTTTTTTCCTTCCCCCCCTTTTTCTAAGCCGCTAAGCCGCTTATCAGCTGATCCGCTAAGTCTGCTAAGCCGCTTAACAGCTGATCCGCTAAGCCGCTTAACAGCTGATCCGCTAAGCCGCTTATCAGCTGATCCGCTAAGCCGCTTATCAGCTGATCCGCTAAGCCGCTAAGCCGCTTAACAGCTGATCCGCTAAGCTGCTAAGCCGCTTAACAGCTCATCCGCTAAGCCGCTTATCAGCTGATCCGCTAAGCCCCTAAGCTGCTAATAGCGCTAATCCGCTAAACCGCAAGACGAAGAGACTCACGGAACGGATTCTTTTCGTCTTGCCAGGCGCCACTATATTGGTGGAATGTCTTATTCATTGCGTCTGAGCTACTTATTCCCCTGACAGCCCAGTGACATCCATTAAGCCAGTCTTCTCCAAACTGGGGTTGATGGGAGTTGCTCTCCAAAACATTTGGAGGTCTACCAGGTTGGCAAAGGAGGTTGTGTTACACTGAAAGACTGCAGTCACCCGCTTATTAGATCCAATTAGTGTTCTGCTGACGTTTTCTCAGTTTAGGGCATTGATTAATAATAATAATAATAATAATAATAATAATAATAAATTTTATTTATACCCCGCCCTCCCTGGCAAGAGCCAGGCTCAGGGTGGCTAACAACAGTAAAATTACAGTAAAAACATAATAAGGGGGGGGGGGGAAACCAATTTAAAATACAGGTTAAAATGCAATTTAAAATGCAGCCTCATCAAAACCATAAGGGGAGGGAAACATAAGGATCAGACTAACCACCTTAGGTCAGTCCTGCTTCCTGCTTCCTTCTTGAGACTTTTTTTTGCCTTCCTTTCCCAACAGTTGGAGGAATGTCTGGCATAAAACGCTCTTCTTCCGCACCCAGCGAGGAGCCGATGGGGAAGAAGGTTGTTTCTGAACCGGCGGCCCCCAGCAAGCCCCCGCGAGTCCTGCCGCCATCCGAACCCAGGACCGTTCCAGCCTCTCGCAATCTGGCAAAGGAGAACTCACCGGTGGCAGCGGTACGGATCCACCATCTTTTGCCCTAGAAGCGAAACGGAGGGACAGGGAGTCTGTCGACAACAATTGGATGTGATGTGGGTGGCGCTGTGGGTTAAACCACAGAGCCTAGGACTTGCCGATCAGAAGGTTGGCGGTTCGAATCCCCGTGACGGGGTGAGCTCCCATTGCTCAATCCCTGCTCCTGCCAACCTAGCAGTTCGAAAGCAAGTCAAGTGCAAGTAGATCAATAGGTACCACTCCGGCGGGAAGGTAAACGGCGTTTCCGTGTGCTGCTCTGCTTTGCCAGAAGCGGCTTAGACATGCTGGCCACATGACCTGGAAGCTGTACGCCGGCTCCCTCGGCCAATAAAGCGAGATGAGCACCGCAACCCCAGAGTCGGCCATGACTGGACCTAATGGTCAGGGGTCCCTTTACCTTTACCTAGCCAAGAATGGAGCTTTCACGTCTAGGGGCAGTGTATCTCTGGAAACCAGCGGCTTGTCCACTTCCTGGAGGCACCTGATTGGCTGCGGTGCGAAACGGGAGGCGGGATTAAATGGATCCTTTGAGTCGGGTCTCAGGTTCACTTCTCTCTTGCCTTTTTCTCCCCCAGAGACGTGTCTTAGCAGAGAGAAGCAACATGCGAAGCAGCAACTGCGCCACCTGCGGAAACCACGTCCACCTGGTACAGCGCCTCCTGGTGGAAGGGAAGCTTTATCATAGGAACTGCTTCAGGTACTGTTCAGGTGTGGCATTCGCACCTTGTTTCCACCTTTTCTCTGTTTGGGTTGTTGTTGTTGCTGCTGCTGCTGTGTGGTTCCCCCCTCCCCACAATAATATTTAGTATTTTTCATACAAAAACATAACAAAAGAGAGAGTAAACAATAATAAAAGGGGAAAAGGGAAAGTAAAAAAGAAAAGAGAAGATGAAACATAAAATACATCAAATCATCACGTAAACTAAAACTTTATTAATTAATTAAAATCCATCTTCATAAACATATTACTTGACTTCCTCTAATCTCTTCCATCTGAATTTCTTAGTAATTATATATAGCAGTTTCCAATATCATTCTTTCATAAAACCATATCACATTCATAATCATATTTCCAAACTTTTCTTATCGCACACTTTCTTATTTATTTATTTAATCCTAATTTAGTCCTAGGCCTAATTAATTCTTTCATGTGGTTACATATCTTTAATATTACAATATTTATTCAAATAGTCTTTAAATTTATTCCAGTGTTCTGGGTGTTCCTCTTCTTTCTGGTCGCGTGCTGCTGCTATGTTTGGATTTTTTTTTTTAAACAAAATTTTATTAGTTTTCCAATTTTGTAAAAAATATTCTCAATCAAATATAATTAACAAAAGAAAAAACAGATACTAGATTTCCTTTCACCCTTAGACCTCCCTCCGCCATTCCATGGCTTCCCCATATAACATTTCCTGATGCATATTTTATGCCTTCCATTTATTCCATTTAATAATTTATATCTTAAGTCTCTGTTAACTCACAAGCGTTATTTAAGTCCTGTTAAAGAGCTTAACTGTTTACAGTGGTCTTCCAAATACAATATAAATTTCTTCCAGTCTTTATTATAATCTTGGTCTTCCTGAACTCTGATTTTTCCAGTCATTTTCGCCATCTCAACATAGTCCATCAGTTTAACTTGCCATTAGAAGACATCTGAAGGCAGCCCTGTTTAGGGAAGCTTTTAATGTTTGATGCATTACTGTATTTTAATATTTTGTTGAATGCCGCCCAGAGTGTCTGGGGAAGCCCAGCCAGATGGGCGGGGTATAAACAAATTACTATTATTATTATTATTATTATTATTATTATTATTATTATTCCCCTCTGGTTGGGACCTTTTTGTCTTTCCATCCTTTCCATTTTGGCAGCTGTCGTTGCAGGTGTAAACCGTCTTTTCAGCTCCTTCTGTATTTCTGCACTTATAATAAGAAAGCTTCTGGTTTTTTAACAAACATTTTTTTCATTTCATTATACATTGTTTCCCGGAATGTGTTCAGATTTTCGCTGTTGTTAGCATTAGAATTAGCATTGGCATTTATATCCCGCTTTTTCTCCAAGCTGCTTAAGGGGGCGTACAAGATAGACCCCCATCTCCTTTTATCCCCACAACAACCCGGTGAGATAGGTTAGACTGAGGGGCAGCGACTGGACTCCAGGGTCACCCTGAGATCTTCATTTGCGGCCAAGTGGGGATTTGAAAGCTGTGGCACTGGACACAGAAGAAATCTTGTATTGGTTAAAATAGTTGACCACTTGGACTCAGAAGGGACTAGAGACTTGCCTCGTTCATTTTGAGAAACAAACGTGGAATCTTGTTATCATTTTCCACTTCATAAAACACATAATCTTAAGGGCTGCTACTTTCTGCGTAAAGCGCTCACCCTCTGTCTGCCATTTTTCTATCCTTCCTTTCTTTCTTTCTTTCTTCCTTCCTTTCTTTCTTTCTTTCTTTCGAAGAATACTTTATTTAGAATTCAACAATAACAAAGGAAAAACCCACAATAGTTGCTACATCAATTCATTACAATGAACCAATTTTAACAATATATAAATCGTAATAGAAAAATTACACAACATCACTTTTAACTTGCTGAAGTTTTCATATTACACTTTTATCTCTTTATCTCTTTCTTAACATATCAAAAAGAGCAAGAGCAAGAAAAGAGACGCAAAAAAGAAAAGAGAAGGGGAAGAAGAAGGGGGGGATGAGGGTAATGGGGAAAAGAAAAAAGGGAAAACAAAACAAAACAAACACATTTGGCTTCCGATTAGACTCATTGTATTATTATTTCTACAATTTTTTCCACACACAGTTCCAAATTATTTTATTTCTTTCTTTGTTCTCACCAGATATCAAAAAACATATTTGTTGTTTTTTTAAAAGTTTTTTTTTCATTAGGAATTTCAACATAACAGTTTATAAAAAATACATCATCCGCATTTCCACCCCCATTTTCCCTCCCCCCCAAAAAAACCCCTCCCACCCCCACAGACTTCTTTCAGCAACTCTCTCTGGTTTCTCAGTACATATTCTTTTCTGCATATTATAAAATTGTAAAGATCCTTAATTAATCTATCAATATGTTACCAGTAAAAAAAATTGTGTATGTTTATTCAAAACCTGCCAAGGAGTCCAGTTCATTTTGTTGTTTCTTTAAGTGCAGTGGTACCTTGGGTTAAGTACTTAATTTGTTCCAGAGGTCCGTTCTTAACCTGAAACTGTTCTTAACCTGAATCACCACTTTAGCTAATGGGGCCTCCCGCTGCCGCCGCACTACCACCATGTGATTTCTGTTCTCATCCTGAAGCAAAGTTCTTAACCTGAAGCACTATTTCTGGGTTAGCGGAGCCTGTAACCTGAAGTGTATGTAACCTGAAGCGTATGAAACCTGAGGTACCACTGTACTTTGTAAAAGGTTACCATTCTACTTTATTTGTTGTTTTACAAGGATCATTCTCTTTCTGCCAGGAGATATTTGTTATTGTATTGCTGCCATTTTTCGCCTTAGGTGCAAAGAGTGCTCTAGCACCCTGCAATCTGGAAACTACAAAGCCGGGAGCCATGCCGGCACTTTTGTCTGTAACCGGCACGAGCAACCGACGCCCCTCCGGGATTCATTGTCCTCCGGCACAAGGGGTTTCCCCAGCGAGGATAAACCTCCCACTCCTGCCTCCGCCGCACAGAACTACTTGAAGGGACTCGAATCCAAGACGCCGTCCGTGAAATCGGCAGCTTCTGAGCCACCTGGGAATTACAAAGGCAGCTCTGCGTCCGCAAGCTCAAGTTCGCACTGGTCAGACCTTACGGGGGGGAAACCGGATTCTCTAGCCGTTTCCAGCCCTTCTCCGTCCCCACCACGCTGGACACCATCGTCCGCCAAAACACAGCAGGCTCGGGAGAAATTTTTCCAGGCTGGATCCGGGAGCTCAGGACTTCCTCCGAGCAAAACGGAGCCGGTTAAAAACCAAGGCTCTCTTCTGAACCCTCCTCGGGTCTCCGGGAGAGCATCCTTTTCCGGGACCCACACGTCAGGGACCGGTCTGGATGTCAGCGAGAAGGACAGAGCACGGAACGTCCTGATGCAGGCTTTGCCGGGACTTCAGCCTTCCTCCAACAGGACTAGTGGCTTTGGCGGCGATTCGCCCAGCTCGACAGCATCCAGCACGTAAGTGCTTTTTTAAAAAATACATTTTTATTGATTTTTTAACATATTAATTCCAACATTCATACAACATAACTTCTCATCTTATACAATATTTTTAGACTTCTGTCCACACCTCTGATGATATTCTGTTCTTCTATCCCTTATTATGGATTTCTTAATTTCCTATTACCTTTACTTATCCTTAACTAATAATTCTCCTCATTGTCTTTGCTGCAATATTTCAAAGAATTCACCTTGCAAAACTTCTTGCAAACCTACTAGCGTAATCTGTTCACCACAGTTGCTTTTCAAATATTCCGTAAGTTTACTCCAGTCTTCCGAGAATCTCTGGTCCCGCAGGTTTCGAACCCTTCCTGTTAATTTATCTAATTCTGCATAGTCCCATCAATTTCATCCTCCATTCTTCATTCGTTGGTAGTTCTTCTTGCTTCCATCTTTGTGCCAATAATATTCTTGCTGCCGTCATTGCATATAAAAACAACTTACAATCCTTTCTATTTATATCATCTCCTACAATGCCAAGTAAAAATGCTTCTGGTTTTTTAATAAATATATATTTCAACATCTTTTTCATCTCATTATATATCATTTCCCAGAAGTTTTTCTCTTTTTTACATTCCCACCACATGTGATAAAATGTTCCCTCTTTTTCTTTACATTTCTGACATTTATTACTTACTTCATACATTTTAGCTAGTTTCACAGGAGTAATATACCACCTATATATAATTTCATCAAATTTTCTTTTAAGGCATTGCATGCAGTAAATTTTAATCCTTCTTTCCACAATTTTCCACAATCTTTAGCATGCACTGTATTTTTCGCTTCATAAGACGCACCTGACCATAAGACGCACCTAGTTTTTAGAGGAGGAAAACAAGGCAAAAATATTCTGAATGAAACAGTGGATATATGATTTTTGTGGTTCATGCTGTGGCCACAGACATGATATATGATTTGACAGTGAGTTTGGGGTAGCCCAATGCAAAATCCTGAGAATCTATGTGGATCCGTGCTTTGTAACCACGTTTTTGCACCATTGCGGCCCCACGAAACAGTGGATGCATTATTTTTTGGTGCAGGCTATAGCCATGGACATGCTATGTGATCTGATGGTGAATTTGGGGTGACCCAATGCAAAAATCCTGAGGATCCTTGGGCTTTTACTCCCCCCTTCCCAGGCAGCCTCCTTTATCTCTAGAGTCCCTTATCTCCCTCCCAATCGCTTGCCGATCAGCTGCTCAGCGGCTTCGTTTCAACACCCCCTTCCCTCTTTCTAAAAAAGAAAAAAAAAGAAAAAAGCACAACCTGCTTTTTGCCCCTGGGCAATTCGGCTCCAAGGACCACACATTCGCTCCTTAAGATGCACAGACATTTCCCCTTACTTTTTAGGAGGAAAAAAGTGCGTCTTATGGAGCGAAAAATACGGTAAGTGCTTTGTGTCCCTCCAGTCCCCCTGAGCGGGAAGCAAGTTCCCATCTCTGCGTTAGAAAAGTCACAACCACCCGTAAATTCTGCAGTCCTTTTGTGCTTGGAGATATATTGCTCTTGGGATGGAGGTTCTAATTGCCTACATTGGATAATGGGAGGCTCGAACGGCCAGTTCTCTTGCAAACCCAACCCCCTACCCCTTCTGTTTTTAACATGCAACTGGAAAAACACTTGCCCCTCTGATTTGGGATCCTGTACACTAGTGAGGCAAATGCTTGCATGTTTTACTGCGGTTGTAGAAATTTTAATTTGAACAAATTTCCGGTCTTCTCTACTTCCCTCATATTTAAAAAGAACTAAATAAATCACAGGCTAGGTTTAGAAATTGGGGAGGGAAGTTTCAGCCTTGCAATGTACACGCTGGAAATTTTATGAATGCAAGTTTCTTTCTCTCTTTTTTTGCCAATTATTTTTATTGATTTTCCATATTTTTAAACAAATGGTCACCAAATTAATACAAATTCAATTCAAATTTAAAAGCTGACTTCCCACCCACCCCCTCTATTTTCCTCCCTCCTTCACTGCTCCAAATAAAACAGCTTTTCTAACTATCGTTTCAAAATACACCCATCCCAATTTCACATCACCAATTTCTGCTATGGCTTTTATACATTGTTATAACCTGTCCTCAAAATAGTTGAGTGGAGTAAGTCCTCTTCTATCTATTTACAGTAGTTGTTCATCAATTTTCAAACATTTCCTTCTAATGCCTCTTGAGTAACACTTTGCCGGAGAAAAACAGATCTTGCTTCCTCCCAGACAAGTTCTTACCCAACGGGACTTAGTGGGTAGCTAGACTGGTGACTGGGAGCGGCCGCCGAGACCACGTAACACAGGTCCTGAAAGACCTACATTGGCTCCCAGTACGTTTCCAAGCACAATTCAAAGTGTGCTTTGAATTTAAAGCCCTAAACGGCCTTGTCCCAGAATACCTGAAGGAGCGTCTCCACCCCCATCATTCAACCCAGACACTGAGGTCCAGCTCCAAGGACCTTCTGGCAGTTCCCTCACTGCAAGAAGTGAGGTTACAGGGAACCAGGCAGAGGGCCTTCTCGATGGTGGCTCCCGCCCTGTGGAACGCCCTCCCATCAGATGTCAAGGAAATAAACAGCTATCTAATGCAATTCTGGGCTGCATCAATAGGAGTATAGCATCTAGATCAAGGGAAGTAATAGTGCCACTGTATTCTGCTCTGGTCAGACCTCACCTGGAGTACTGTGTCCAGTTCTGGGCACCACAGTTCAAGAAGGACACTGACAAACTGGAACATGTCCAGAGGAGGGCAACCAAAATGGTCAAAGGCCTGGAAACGATGCCTTATGAAGAATGGCTAAGGGAGCTGGGCATGTTTAGCCTGGAGAAGAGGAGGTTAAGGGGTGATATGATAGCCATGTTCAAATATATAAAAGGATGTCACATAGAGGAGGGAGAAAGGTTGTTTTCTGCTGCTCCAGAGAAGCGGACACGGAGCAATGGTTCCAAACTACAAGAAAGAAGATTCCACCTAAACATTAGGAAGAACTTCCTGACAGTAAGAGCTGTTCGACAGTGGAATTTGCTGCCAAGGAGTGTGGTGGAGTCTCCTTCTTTGGAGGTCTTTAAGCAGAGGCTTGACAACCATATGTCAGGAGTGCTCTGATGGTGTTTCCTGCTTGGCAGGGGGTTGGACTCGATGGCCCTTGTGGTCTCTTCCAACTCTATGATTCTATGATTCTAACGTTTAGATGACATCTGAAGGCAGCCCTGTTTAGGGAAGTTTTTAATGACTGATGTTTTAATGTATTTTTAATCATTTGTTGAAAGCTGCCCAGAGTGGCTGGGGAAACCCAGCTAGATGTAAAGGTAAAGGGACCCCTGACCATAAGGTCCAGTCGTGACCGACTCTGGGGTTGCGGCGCTCCTCTCACTTTATTGGCTGAGGGAGCCAGCGTACAGCTTCCGGGTCATGTGGCCAGCATGACTAAGCCGCTTCTGGCGAACCAGAGCAGCAAATGGAAACGCTGTTTACCTTCCCGCTGGAGCGGTACCTATTTATCTGCTTGCACTTTGACGTGCTTTCAAACTGCTAGGTTGGCAGGAGCAGGGACCGAGCAACGGGAGCTCACCCTGTCATGGGGATTCAAACCGCCAAGCTTCTGATTGGCAAGTCCTAGGCTCTGTGGTTTAACCCACAGCGCCTGAGAGGGGTATAAATAATAAATTATTATTCTTAGCCTTGGGAGGGGTTGGTGTCAGCTGGATGTTGTCTGTTGTCCATCCCACTGGCCAAAGGGCTAATCTCCTCTTGCCCATAGCAGCAAGCCATCTCCGGCCACCTCTGGCACACAGCATATCGAGACGAAAAGCATCTCGGACTGGAAGCCTTCCAGGCCTGTCAGCGTGCCAGCTGCCATGGAAGATCCACGGAAAGGACCCTGGGCGCTTTCACCTGCCCTTGAACGTTCGCCCAAGGATCTGGGTGGCAAAGCGGGCGTTGGGGTGGCCCCCCAGAGCATGCTCAAGGATCTGCCCCCCAGCAAACCTGCAGCTGACTCTGGGCATAAACTGGACGTTAAGGTCTCCAAAGGTAAAAAGTGGCCCTTGCTTTATTTACTCATTGCATCGCATTTTTGTCCGTTTGTTTATTCATTTCATGAAATCCATACATCACTTGATTGTAAGCCAACTAAAAAGGTAAAGGGACCCCTGACCATTAGGTCCAGTCGTGACCGACTCTGGGGTTGCGGCGCTCATCTCGCTCTAAGGGCCGAGGGAGCCGGCGTTTGTCCGCAGACAGCTTCCGGGTCATGTGGCCAGCATGACTAAGCCGCCTCTGGCGAACCAGAGCAGCGCACGGAAACGCCGTTTACCTTCCCGCTGGAGCGGTTCCTATTTATCTACTTGCACTTTGACGTGCTTTCGAACTGCTAGGTTGGCAGGAGCTGGGACCGAGCAACGGGAGCTCACCCTGTCGCAGGGATTCGAACCGCCGACCTTCTGATCAGCAAGTCCTAGGCTCTGTGGTTTAACCCACAGCGCCACCTGTGTCCCCTTGTAAGCCAACTAACCAACCTCAATGAAGCTGAGAAACATTTACAACAGTTCTTTAAAACGTAGAAAAAGTCAACAAACTAAAACAGATTGAAATTCTCACCAGCCTTTCTAAGCATCCTGGTAAGCTTGCTTAAATAAGAATGCTTTTTAGCAGGTGCTTAAAAGAATACAGTGAAGGCACCTGCTTGAGGTCAATAGGCAGGGAGTTCCAAAGTGTAGATTCTGCCACACTAAATGAGACTTCTTACCAACGCAGAACAGGTTGAATAATAGAATCACTATGTGATGGCCGGAGATTCAGACTCAGAGGCTGAACCTGAGGAATCCCAGCCTGCACAGGAGTCCCCGCCTCCAGAACCAGCTGAGCCGGGGCTGGGGCCTGAGCCTGAAGGGCCCTCACCTGTGCTGGATCCTCAGGTGCAGGCACCAGCTGAGTCTGCTCTGGCTCCTGAGGTGATGGAGGACCCATTGTCTGCAGGTGCTCCACTCTCAGCCCCGTCAGGGGAAGCTGAGGTTGCCTCTGGGTCCGGTAACCCTCCAGCCTCTCCTGAGCTGCAGAGGCTCAGGGCAGAGAGGCGGAGGGAACTAAGTTCCTGCAGGAGGAGTGCTCGCCTCCAGGCCAGGAGAGGCGAGTCACCTGTGGACCAGGGCCGCCCTATGCCTCAGGGCAGATAAAAGCCAGCCAGCCCCAGTCCCAGGTTGTGGGAGCAATGTTGTTGCTAGCCTGTTCCTGCCTGCACCCTGTCCTGCTCTTCTGCCAGAGTTCCTGATCCCACCCGACTCCCCGCCTTGGACCCAGCTACAGCTTTGACGGACAGCCTCCATACCGCACCATTGACCTCAGACTGGACTCGGACCTCGCCTCTCAGTTAGCCCCCGGGACCAGCACACACTGAATTGTAGAATTGGAAGAGACAACATGGGTCATCTCTTCCAGCTCCTTGCAATACAGGACTGTTTTGCCCAGCGTGGGTCTCAAACTCATAACCCTGAGATTAAGAGTACAGTGGTACCTTGGTTCTCAAACTTAATCCGTTCTGGAAGTCCATTCCAAAACCAAAGCGTTCCAAAACCAAGGCACGCTTTCCCATAGTAAGTAATGCAAAATGGATTAATCTATCCCAGACTTTTAAAAACAACCCCTAAAACAGCCATTGAACATGAATTTTACTATCCAACGAGACCACTGATCCATAAAACGGAAGCAATAAACAATGTACTGCAGTCACACAATCTGTCAGTAGCTGAACTGGGTTCCACACAGTCACAAAATTAATTAAATAATCCAGACGCGAGTGCTGAACACGCACTATGTTCTATTAGTTTTCTGGGTGGCAATTTATGTTGTGTCGAAGCTCAAATATAGCATGGAACTGAACAGGTTTGTGTGAATGCTGCCCTTAACTTGCATACTCTGTTCTTCCTAGTTACAGGTAGGTAGCCGTGTTGGTCTGCCGCAGTCGAAACAAAATCCTTCCAGTAGCACCTTAGAGACCTACTAAGTTTGTTATTGGGATGAGCTTTCGTATGCACTTAGAAGTGTACTTGAAGAAGTGTGCATGCACACGAAAGCTCATACCAATAACAAACTTCGTTGGTCTCTAAGGTGCTACTGGACGGAATTTTTTAATTCTATTCTGCCTGTGCTGATTCACATGGAGGGTTCTGTGTAAAAGGCTTATAGCTTAGGGTTACCAGACGTCCCCGGTTCCCGGGGATAGTCCCCAGATTTGCAAATCTGTCCCCGGACATATTCCGTCCCCGGAATGTCCCCAGATATGCAAATCTGTCCCCAGGAAATGTGGCAGCGGCAGCCTCAGCAGCCCGGAGCCAGCCTGGTAGCGCAGTTGGCTCTGGCTGGCTTCAGGAGCTGCTCACTGCTGTGGCACCCGCCATTCTTCCTGTGCCATGGCAGCAAGCCGCTCCTGAAGCCAGCTAGAGCCAACTGCACTACCAGGCTGGCCCCTCCTGGGCAAGGGCTGCCCGTCCATGACTCCCGAGCCTCCCCTGATCTGTCAAAACAAAGGGGGAAGGGGGAAGGAGATGGGAGAAGACTCAGGAGTCATGGGCGGGCGGCACGCCGTTGCCCAGTTTTTTAAAAAACCTGTGCATTTATGTTTCACAGGGTGCGAAAGAAGGGCTTTGCACCTTTATACAATATGCATGCGTGCTTGGGCCCAGGGTCTTTTATAATAAATAATAAATTTTTATTTATACCCCGCCCTTCCCGGTTCAAAAACCGGGCTCAGGGCGGCTAACAACAAATTTAAAACACTTTAAAACACTTAGTTATAAAAGCAGCATAAAAGACAGTATAAAAACATGAATAACAATAAAATTAAAAAATCAGTTAGATCATACCCAGGGCTAGCTGGCTGAATTGGTCCTACTTGGGCCAGTGAGGAGGTCAGGGGAGAATTAGCTGTGGGGTCTCAGAGCGGGTAATCTTCATAAAGGGAGGAGGAAGGAAGAGAAGGGAAATAAAAGATCAGGCTGAATTCAAATTAAGGGTCAGGCGGAATAGCTCTGTCTTACAGGCCCGATGGAAGGAGGTTAAATCCTGAAGGGCCCTGGTCTCATGGGACAGAGCATTCCACCAGGTCAGAGCCATCACTGAGAAGGCCCTGGCCCTGGTGGAGGATAGTCTGACTTCCTTGTGCCCGGGACCTCTAAATTATGGTTATTCATGGACCGCAAAGTCCTCTGCGGGGCAGACCAGGAGAGGCGGTCCCGTAGATACGAGGGCTTCACCATCCCCACTACTGATTCCCTGTTGCTACTCAGATTCATTGAAAAAAATCTGGTAACCATATTATAGCTGCCTTCTTATAGTCTCATTCGTGGATGAATTCTTTCACCAGCGGGAGCTGCAAGCGTTGCGGAAGAGAAATCAGAAATGCCAGCGGACTGGAGATCTCTGCTGAAGCCGGTGGCAAACAGGTGAGTAGGGCAGGAGAAGAGGGGATTTCGGTTGGGTGGAGAACATAAGGTTGTGTTTGTGGACACACACAACGGCGGACACACACAACAAAAGTGTGCCATAGGCAATATATGGCAAAACAATTGGTTGAGCAACCAGGATGGAATCTTCCAGCAATCAGGTTTGGAGCTTCAATGTCCCGCAGAATAAATTGTTGAAAATTGAGGCAATGTATGCACGACTTAGTCTGCATAAATTGCATGGGTAAAATTCTGCTTTTATTGGCATGGAAAGTTGGTTGAATGAATGAATTTTATTATTATGGTCACAGACCAGTTCTGGCTCACTTACAATATCAGGAAAATCATGAAACACAACAGGAATGCATTGAATTGCAATTGGGTATAACAGAGACAATACAGATATAGTGGCAGCTAAAAATATATAGTAAATCTTAATCACTAAAATATAACCTAAAATTGTCATTTAAAACCTTAATCAGCTTGTTCCCTAAGTTTTATGGCAGCCACACAGAATTTGGCCACCCTTAGCGTGATCTCTGGGTCCTTGTCCTCTACCAGGAGTTTTAGACATTGGAGTTCGGACCCATTTGCAGATTTTTGTATAACAGGAGTGATAAATACCGAGCGTATATCCTTGTAGAAACAAGACATGAGAGACAATTTCTACCTCCATCAAGCCGCAGGGACAGACTCGTTCCACATATGGTTTACCCTCGAATCTGCCCTGCAGTAAGGCACATGGCAGAAAGTTGGTTTGTATTAGAGCAGGGTTTGCATTATTTGTCTAGCGCAGGATATAAACAGCTCTGTCAAAAGCCCTTTTAGGGTTGTTGGGTTTAGAGAACCCTGGGCCCCTTCTCTCAATGCTTGCTTCCCTCCTTTTGCAGAGTCCCTGGCCACGGTGACCCCAGAACCGCTCACAAACCTGCGGATGTTCACAAGGCAGCTGTTGACATAACTCTGAGTCCGGGACAGAAAGACAAAAAACCAGCTCATTCAACAACCTCCCCGTCGAATCAGGAAACTGGTATGATAGCATTGTAAAGGCAGTAAGTGCAGCAGCAGGGCAGTTTGTATAGAATTCGGCATAGAAACTGTGATTTGAACCACCTCAGCAAGTATCCAGTCCTCATTGAGGCTATCAAAAAACCTAAAAATGGGGGGCTTGTCCTTGTAGAAAGCCCAGGCCCCCCCACAAAAAAATGTGTCTATGGGCACTTTGTGCTAATGCAGATTTAAGAACATAAGGAGAATTTGCTGGATCAGTGGCCCATCTGGTCTGCCATCTTGTTCTCACAGTGGCCAACCCAGTGCCTACAGAAAACCCTCAAGCAGGATTCGAACACAAGAGCCCTTTATCCTCCTGTGGTGCCCAGCAACTGGTATTCTCCCAGGCAGTAGCCACTGATAACAATCTCTTATTTGCCTAATCCTCTTTCAAAGCCATCCCAGTTAGTGGCAGGGAGTTCCACAGTTTAACAGTGCACGGCATGAATAAGCATTTTCTTTCATCTGAAGCAATTTCATAGCTCGCCAGTCATCTGCTAGACAGAACGTTGCACTTAGAAATATTGGACCAGCCAACCAGCAGCATCTAAGGATGCTTAAATTGATCAGCTCCATATTTTAGACATTCAGCTTCATAAAAGATGGAAGAACTGGTTTGCTGCAGTAGCCTTGGGTGCTATCAGTTTGTGTGTAGTGGAGAATTAGTGTGGTCGGGGTCTCAGAGGTAACTCTTGGCAGAATTAAGCTGTGTTGTGCCTGTTTTTCTTCCTTCATGTCCTCCCCCCCTCCGGGTTTGGGATACAGTGGTGCCCCACAAGACGAATGCCTCGCAAGACGAAAAACCCGCTAGATGAAAGGGTTTTCCGTTTTTCGAGGTGCTTCGCAAGACGAATTTCTCTATGGGCTTGCTTCGCAAGACAAAAACGTCTTGCGATTTTTTTCGCTCCCCCCCTTTTTCTAAGCCGCTAAGCCGCTAATAGCCGTTAACCACTAATAGCGCTAATCCGCTAAGCCGCTAATAGGGTTGCTTTGCAAGACGAAAAAACCGCAAGAAGAAGAGACTCGCGGAACAGATTCTTTTCGTCTTGCGAGGCACCACTGTAGTTATTTTTAAAGAAAAAACAACAACCCATGTTATGCTTGTCTATTTGTTTTAATTCTGTTGTGTTCTTAACTTTTGGAAGTCACCCTGAGAAAGCTTTTGAAGGGTGGTGTTTGAGTTCCTCAAAATATGTAAACCTTAGGTTGAATGGGCAAATGGGCAAGATTTTTTAGGAGGTGGGATTTCCACACGGGAAGCAGGTCTACCACTTCTGTGCATGAGCGTGTGGCAAAACCCCGGAAATATACCGTATTTTTCTGCTCCAAAAGACGCATTTTTTTCCTCCTAAAAAGTAAGGGGAAATGTTTGTGCGTCTTATGGAGCGAATGCGTGGTCCCTGGAGCCGAATTGCCCAGGGGTGAAAAGCAGATTTTGTGGCTTTTTTTTTAGAAAGAGGGAAGGGGGTGTTGAAACAAAGCTGCGGAGCAGCTGATCGGCAAGTGATCAGGAGGGAGATAAGGGACTCTAGAGAGAAAGGAGGCTGCCTGGGAGGGGGGAGGTAAAAGCCCATGGATCCTCAGGATTTTTGCATTGGGTCACCCCAAATTCACCATCAGATCACATAGCATGTCCATGGCTACAGCCTGCACAAAAAAAAATCACACACCCACTTTTTCGTGGTTACAAAGCACGGATCCACATGGAATCTCAGGATTTTTGCATTGGGCTACCCCAAACTCACCGTCAAATCACATGTCTGTGGCCACAGCATGAACCACAAAAATCACACATCCACTGTTTCGTTCAGAATATTTTTTTTCTTGTTTTCCTCCTCTAAAAACTAGGTGCGTCTTATGGTCAGGTGCGTCTTGTGGAGCGAAAAATACGGTGCTTCCGGGTTTGCCGCTTACGTATCCCGAAGTTTATGTAACCGGAAGGATACGTAAGCGGAGGTATTACTGTATATATTTTTTCATTGCAGCTTCATCAGCTGATCAGCCGCCAAAGAAAAAACTGCTGGTGCCTCCCGTGGATATTTCCAGTGGCTGGAGGTCACCCAAGCAGCAGTCGGAGGATATTGCCACAACTAAGAAGGCCGAGGGGCTGAGCCCCTCCAGGAAGGCCGTTGCGCCCGGTAGGTTTCTGCCTCCTCACTGGACTGGCTTGTATGTCATGCTAAGCCACGGTTTAGCCTCGCTGTGGAGAACTTCTGACCTGCGGTCCAAATGTCATCTCCAGGACTCCTTTATATGGCCCTTGGTGTCATGGAATTCTACTCAATATTGATCCAGAATAGATTTCAGTGTATAGTTAGCAGAGAAACAACTTTAACACGTTGCAGGATTCCCCAAAAATAGACTAGAGGCAATTTAGGGAAGTTTTTAACGTTTGAAGTTTCATTCTGTTTTTAGTGTTCTGTTGAGAGCTGCCCAGAGTGGCTAGGGATACCCAGCCAGATGGGCGGGGTATAATTTATTTATTTATTTATTTATTTATTTATTTATTTATTTCATCCAGCAGAGCTTTACTGCTACTAAAGGCAAATGAACATAATAGTCACAAATCCAATACATGCAGGATTGGCACTGTCCATAAGAAATCCAGACATAACTTAAACTTACAATAACTTATAATAAGTCTAAACCTTAACACTAAAAACTTAAGGAAAAACACTTAAGGAAAAAAGAGATAGAAAGAGAAAGTGAAACCCAGACTCCTTCTGGCCTTACTTGTATAGTCAGCATGACTATGACAGAAAGACAGGACCAGTTTAAGCCAGCTGAACTCAGCTTCTCTGAAGGAATAACCCAAACATCAGGAACCTTCTGCTTGTTTCTTTCACACAGAGAGGCTTCCAGAACCCTCTTGAATTAAGTAGAATAGGAAAGATCTCTACACATCAGATCAATACTTTCTGTACTAAGAAATGCAGACTGACACTTGGGGCCAGTGGAGTCAATCCCAGCCTTACCAAGAGACTCCAAAGATTGGACCCTCTGCATGCTAACTGAGATACAGTGGTGCCTTGGTTCTCAAACATCTTGGTTCTCAAACGCTGAAAACCCGGAAGCCCCGGTTTTCAAACATTTTTCGGAAGCCGAACGTCTGATGTGGCTGCCGGCTATTGTTTCCAGGGCGCCTGCTCCAACCAAAAGCTGCACCTTGGTTTTCAAACATTTCGGAAGTCAAACGGACTTCCGGAACAGATTAAGTTTGGCGCTTTTGTTTTTGCTATTTATTTTGCGTTTTTGAGGCTTTTTCAGTTCATTTGTTTTTGTGACTGTGGAACCCAATTCAGCTACTGATTGATTGATTGATTGATTGACTGCGCGACTGCGGAAATGGATAAAAGCCCCCTATCCAAACAACTACTATCATCAGTGCAGGGAAGAATTTTTTTTAATTCATGGTAATTTTTTTAATTCATGGTAAATTGCTGTTTTAGGGGTTGTTTTTTAAAAGTCTGGAACGGATTCATCCACTTTGCATTACTCTCTATGGGAAAACCGCATTGGTTTTGGAACGCTTTGGTTTTGGAACGGACTTGCAGAACGGATTAAGTTTGAGAAACAAGGTACGACTGTACAGCCCTGCAGTTCTGCATTTCCTTATCTGGTAGCAAGCCCTATCGAACGTGGTGGGGCTTGCTTCTGAGTAGACATGAACTGGGTGGCGCTGTCCGTCCATGTAAGAGGCTTTCCTTTTTCCTCTCTTCCCAGTGAGGCCGTCTCCTCCTAGAGTCCTCCAGAAGTCTCCGACCGGTCAAGCGCTATCTCCCTCAAAGGTACGGCCAGGAGTGAAGAAAGGCAGTTTTGTTCAGGGGTGGGGAGGTCTTTAACCCTCATCCAGGAGCAGCGGGACTCCGAATCCCATCTGCATCCGCCGGCATGGCCAGCGGTCATGGGTGATGGAGTCTACCAGCAGGTCTTCTGCAGGCATCCCATCTCTGATGTTAGAGGTGAAGAGGCTCAGATTTGCTCGAGGCCATTGGTGTTGGCCAATATTCCATTTCTCTCTCTCTATATATATAAAATTAGTTTTTTAACATATCATTTTCAACAATTATTAAGCATACTTTTATATCTTATACAACTTTTTTGACTTCCATCAATCACCTCTGAAAATTTTCCAATCTTTTCACTTAATTTACATTTCTTACTTTCACTGTTACATTTAAATATCCTAACTAATGTCTCTCTTCTTTGCAATATTTCATATATTTCTCCTTACAAAACTTCTTGTAGTCCTACTAGCATAATTTGTTGATTACAGTTGCTCTTCAAATAGTTCATATATTTCTTCCAATTTTCTGTAAATCTCTGGTCCTGCAGGTTTCGAATCCTTCCTGTCATTTTATCCAATTCTGCGTAGTCCATTAATTTTGTCGGCCATTCTTCTTTCATCGGTACTGTTTCTCAGCCCGACCTGCCTCGCAGGGTCGTTGTGCGGAATAGAAGGTCGCGGACTCTCCTTTACTGGAGGTTTTCGAACACAAGACAGGCAGCCAACTGCTAGGGATTCTTGTAGAGGGGGTTGGTCTAGATTTCCCTTGGGGGTCCCTTAAAGGTAAAGGTAAAGTGACCCCTGACCATTAGGTCCAGTTGTGACCGACTCTGGGGTTGCGGCGCTCATCTCGCTTTATTGGCTAAGGGAGTCTGCATACAGCTTCCAGGTCATGTGGCCAGTAGGACTAAGCCGCTTCTGGCGAACCAGAGCAGCGCACGGAAACGCTGTTTATCTTCCCGCCGGAGTGGTACCTATTTATCTGCTTGCACTTTGACGGCTTTCGAACTGCTAGGTTGGCCGGAGCAGGGACCGAGCAACAGGACCTCACCCTGTCGCGGGGATTCGAACCGCCGACCTTCTGATCGGCAATTCCTAGGCTCTGTGGTTTAACCCACAGCACCACCCGCGTCCCTAAGGGGGTCCCTTACAGCTCTGCAATTCTGTGAGGATAACGTGGAGGAAGAGAACCGGATGATTCTGCTCCGAGGTCCCTCCTTAACGGTAAGGATTATATTGTCGTATGATGTGCAGGATAAAGTACGGCTATTTTTTTTTCCATTTCAGCGCCACCCAGACTATATCCCCGAGGAGGAAATCCAGAAGGAAGTCCGGCAGATCGAGAAGGATTTGGACAAGTTGGAGCTCAAAGGGGTGGAGATGGAGAAGCAGCTGAGGAAGTGCGAGGGAGGTGAGGCGGGTCCAGGTGTCTTCGGGGGGGAGAGGCGACTGCGGTCCCCCCCCCCCGCGGGACTAATTATTCTTAGTATGGGATACAGTGGTACCTTGGTTGTGAGTCAAGGACCCTCCACCCTCATAGGATTATAATAAGACACAAAGACACATTATTTTTGGTTAATGGGCAAAATAACTTTATTGGTTACAGCATGGGAGTAGTATTGGCTTAGGCATTGGATAAAACAGCAATACCTGACTCCCCCCCACTCAGCAGGGACTCATTTCAGGGTTAACAACCAGTGGGAGGAGCTTGTTGATTCAAATATAACTGGAAACTCCCCCGTGACGTCACCGGGGGTCATGCCATGGCCCTAGCCACCAGCAGGGCATCGGACAGGATCCACGACTGCCGGATTCCTTTAACGGAATACCCAAAAGAGGAGAGGTAGATGATGGCTCATAGCCAATCCTCCAACACAGCACACATATTCCAATGCCTAACTGCCAATACCAGAAAGTTGTGACGAATTGCTACGAGGTAGGCTGGAAAAACCAAGAGGCTGGTGTCAATTTGCCAAATGGATAAAAAAAGACCTACCAGGCCCCTTGGGCAACCAAGGGAACCAACCAAAGTCCATAGCAAGGTCAATTTGCAGAGGAAACTGACCTAAAGGGAGGGAGGGAGGGAGGGCGGGAGATCCGACGCGGGCAGGAACAGACTGGGGACACAGCGCTGCCGCGGCTGCTTAAATGCAGCTAACCCCGCCCACCAGCCAGCCCTATTGGCCGGCTGAAGGGCTTGGTCGCGGCAGCGGGGCTAATCAGGAGCAGGGAGCCGAATATGCCTGTACAATGCTGTACAATGTTTATTGCTTTTATTTTATGGATCAATGGTCTCATTTGATAGTAAAATTCATGTTCCATGGCTGTTTTAGGGGCTGTTTTTAAGTCTGGGACGGATTAATCCGTTTTGCATTGCTGTCCATGGGAAAGCATGCCTTGGTTTTGGAACGCTTTAGTTTTGGAACAGACTTGCGGAACGGATTAAGTTTGAGAACCAAGGCACCACTGTATATGAAATGTTGAAGCTTTTCCTTTGGGACGCTGCCCATGGTTTGCTTGGCGGGGTCCAAGATGTCTCCCCCATTAAAGCCCCAATTGGCTTAGTTCTAAGATTTCTATATTCCCGGAAGTCAGACTTTATCAAACCTCTGTCAGCCTCCGAAGCGAAGAGCTCAGAGGTTTCTTTGTTCTTGTGCATGCAGATGAGAGCGAGGATGCCCTGATGGTGGAATGGTTCAAGTTGATCCACGAGAAGCAGCTGCTGCTGCGGCGGGAGTCTGAGCTGATGCACAAGTAAGTGAAACCGGAGAATTGCAGAATCGTGGAGGGGCACCCAGGGGGCTGTCAGGAGTTCAGCCTACACTCGAGTAGGACCCTGGCAGAGACACATGCCTGATTGGCATGTTCCCTCCCTCATGGTCGATCATTCGGGAGCTTCATAAGCTTTCTTTAGCCCGAACATCACAGTGACTGGTGCCAACTGACACCGGCACACTTAGGGATCCGCAGAGTTTGCGCATCATGCATGTGACAGACCTCAGCAACTCAGCATTTTGGCTAATCTACTTTATTTACATATAAACACACACGGAGCACTGCAACATGGCTCCCTCTCTCTCTAGCATCAGACAGCAAAGAGAAAGAACAAAGGACAATATAGTCCCACTTCACGGAACACAGTCACACAAACATCCTGTCTCCGTCACTTCCCACTCTGTGGAGTCAAAACATATTACATCATGTGAAAGATAACAATCCCATGACTGCAATCACGGAGCAGGAATTCTAACAGGGTCATCCAGCCCAGCCCCCTGCGATGCAGGATCACAGCTAAGGTCTGGAAAAGTTTGCCCATTTCTCAGCAGGGGCGGGGTGGGGGGTGATGGGAAAGTGGCTGAAAAGATGGTATTTGGCCTGTCAACTGATATCCTCCCCTATGCTGGATTTTTGAAATCTGGCAGATTACAGTGGTGCCCTGGAAGACGAACGCCTCGCAAGACGGAAAACCCGCTAGACGAAAGGGTTTTCCGTTTTGGAGGCGCTTCGCAAAACGAATTTCCCTATGGGCTTGCTTCGCAAGACGAAAATGTCTTGCGAGTTCCTGCGGGTTTTCCCCCCTTTCCCCCCCCTTTTCCTAAGCCGCTAAGCCGCTTATCAGCTGATCCGCTTATCAGCCGCTTATCAGCTGATCACTAAAAGCCGCTAAACCGCTAATAGCGCTAATCCGCTAAGCCGTCAATGGGCTTGCTTCGCAAGATGAAAAAACCGCTATACGAAGAGCCTCACGGAACGGATTAATTTCGTCTTGCGAGGCACCACTGTATTGATGTGTTTATAACCGTATTCACATACTGCTCTTTACTTAAAAAAAATGAAAACAAGAAGGACTAGAGTGGCTTAGAAGAATTGCACATTCAAAACCATGCAATGGAAAGCACAAAAAGAAGTTTAAAGAGCCATTGTGCTGTTAGTGGCTTAAGTGTTGGACTAGGACCAGGAAGAGACCGGGGTTCAAATCTTCCCATCAGTCATTGAGGGACTCACTTTGGGGGGGGGGCAGTCTCTGCCTCTCAGCCTAACCCACCTCACAGGGTTGCTGTGAGGATAAAATGAGGAGGGGGAGAATTTGAGGAACTTGAAGGGGAGGGGGGTGCTAGGTGACGCAGATAGGGTGCAAGAGAGTCGAAATGGGAAGGTGGAAAATAGTCATACCATGGGCAAAAATTCCTGATCGTGGCCAAGCTGTTTTGATGCTTGATATCATTTCTCGCTAACCTTCCTCCCCCTCCTTTCTTTGGAAACCGACAGGATGAACCAGCAGAAGCTGGAGGAAAAGCAGTGGGACATCGAGAGCGAGCTAAGGAGCCTCATGAGCAAATCTGGTGGGTCCTCTGCCTTTCTCTAGAGACTCTTTTCCCCTTCCCTATGCTCTGATCCAGTACAGGTGACTCACGTCTTGTGCTGCTTTCACTTTGTGCAGGTGGAAAATACATACATAGACACATACATACATACATACATACATCTTCTTTGGCGATCACTTGTAGCCAAGTAAGATTGTCTTCCATGAACACAATTTTAACAATGAGTCCGTAAGTGACTGTGGAGGTCAATTCTGGATCCACACGTCCTTCCACAGTGGAGACAAAGGTTTCCGGGCGGGAGTTGATCATGGTGAGGGTTTGCCAAGCGTGCCTTCCTCTTAGCACATTTCTCCCTTGCGTTCTGAGTTCAAGTGTCTTCAAAGTCCACAACACCTTTGGTAAAGGCTGTTCTCCAATTGGAGTGCTCGGAGGCCAGTTTTTCCCCAACTGTCAATATTCATTCTACATTTTTTTTAGATTTGCCTTGAGATAGTCTTTAAACCTCTTTTGTTGACCGCCAACATTACGCTTTCCATTTTTAAGTTCAGAATAGAGTAGTTGCTTTGGAAGACGATCATCAGGCATCCGCACAACATGACCAGTTCAACGAAGTTGATGTTGAAGAATCAGTGCTTCAACACTGGTGATCTTTGCTTCTTCCAGTACACAGGCATTAGTTCGCCTGTCTTCCCAAGTGATATGTAAGATTTTTTCGGACGCACAATTGATGGAATCTTTTGAGGAGTTGGAGATGGCGTTTATAAGTGGTCCATGTTTTACAAGCATATAATAAGGTTGGTAGTACAATAGCTTTGTAAGCAAGCGTTTTGGTTTCCCTGCGAATGTCCTGGTCCTCAAACATGAAAGCGGCACTCACAGAGCTCAGGCAAAACATACGTACATGGAGAACAGGGGAACCAAAGTCTCATGGAAGCTACAAGTTGCCGGCACATTTTGCCAGGAACACCAGGTCCACTGTCCCTCAGACATTGTGGGGGGCCAGACTATACTTTTGGGGGAAATGAATGAATTCCTATGCCCCACAAATAACCCAGAGATGCATTTTAAATAAAAGGACACATTCCACTCATGTAAAAACATGCTGATTCCCGGACTGTCTGCGGGCCGGATTGAGAAGGTGATTGGACCGGATCCGGCCCCTGGGCCTTAGGTTGCCTACCCATGTTATAATGTATTGGGACCTTGGGGTCAAGGACAGGTGATAAATTTATTATAAAATTATTATTTATTACAACTAATTTATTAACCTCCTTCTAAAGCACCACCTCAAGGCGATTTACACATAAGGTAAAAAAAAAAATTAAAGTTCAAACACAGCAGCAGCAAATCATTTAAAACATGACTGGAACTCTAACAAGCGGACACTCATGATCTACTGGGTGAATAAGGGGCAAGACCGACTCGCTCAGTCCATGGCTTCCTCTGTACTCCCATGTCTTCCTCCATTCCTTCCTGGCTTCATCTCATTCTGTTCCTTTCGCTAATCCTCCATTGGAAGGCGCATTCATCCTGTCAGTTTTCTTTTCCGTTCTCCTGCCGTCACTGTCGCCACTCGAATCCAGGACACGGGGACGGACTTTTGCATGCCTTCCCTCTTGGCAAGCCCTGTCAGCCACCTCCCCCCAACCACTGCCACTGCCCCACTCACAGCTGTGTGGATGTTTCGTGAGCCAATTAATGGTAATGGCCTGTCCCATTTCCCTTCCCCCTGTTGCTCAGAGTTCTCGAAGACGCCCAGGGAGAAGGCCCGCGAGGAGGAGCTGCTGGCGTTGTACGTGGCCACGGTCAACGACCGGAATAAAATTGTGGAGGACCTGGATGAAGACCGACTCAGGTGCGCAAAGGCCTTTCAGGCGGGGGATGGGGAGAAGGTCGTGGTCGTGCATTGCCTTGACTCTGTTGCCTATCCCTCACCATCCTGGAAAAAAAGGACAAGTGAGGTACTGTAGGGTTATGTCCTGGACCCGTTGTTGTTCAACTGTCAGACTTCAGGGTATTGGCTGTCTCCCTGCCCGCTGCCCACCCAGCAGCAGATAAGCAGAACAAAGGAAAAGGAGTCTTCTAACCAGTTAGAACCTTTAATGATCATAGAGAGAGAACAAAGGACCCATCTCCTAGAATGGCGGTGCTCCCAATTAAGGGTTACACCCCCTTAATCTACGTCACTCCTACGTCTTGTAATCTGAGTTTGTCCCCTCTGCTTTCTGTTCTGCCACTGTCTCAGCCCTTCTCGACCTTGGGGAGAGCGGACGAATGCTTTCCAGAGACAGTGGATCTGTTAACTCTCTATCTCCCAAAGTCTCTTCTCCTAGCTTTTCCCCATCCAGCATTTCTCAGCTTCTGCCTTCTGAACTACGTCCCTCTGCAAACCACTGTTCCAAATCTATACTGCCCTCCTGCTCCTGGGAAGATTCAGGATCCTGACCAGGGCGAGGGGGAGGCTCCTACCATTCTTCCTCGGTGCTGCCCTCCTCCGCACGGTCCCTGACATCAACGTCTTTGTAAGGAATGAAGGGGGTGATCATCAAATTTGCAGATGGCCCCAAACTGAGAGGGATAGCTAATATTGCAGAAGACAGAATCAGAATTCCAAATGGCTGTAACAAATTACAGAATGGGAATCACGGTGATCGGCGCTGGGTCATCCGTGTTCTGCAACGTAACCGTATGCAAAGAGTGCAAACCGTATGCAAAGAATGCATGGCTTGGTTTGCATAATCTGTGCCAGCTGCAGAAACCGACTTTTATTGGCACAGAAAAGTTGTTGACCTAAGGACAGGTGGGGCAGTGGAAGACCCCTGGAGGGGCACTGCCAGTCACTGAAGACAGAATTGAGATAGATATGGCCCCAAGACTCAGTGCAGGGCATCTTGCAGTCCTAAGGGAGATACCTCCCCACATGTAAGAAGGCAGGAACTGAACTCAGGGCCTTTCACATGCAGAGGTGATGCTCTGCTGCTGAACTCGGACCCCTCCCATCCTCTCCAGTCTTGGCGTTTCAGGGCTCTGTCGGTTCCTCCCTTCCCTGTGTAGGAGTGGAAAAGGCTGCAAAGTTGGGCTGGCTGCCTCTTCTTTCCGTTTTTGCCTCCCTGTTCCTGGTTTTCCTGTTTCTCAAGAGGAAGCCCCTTCAGGAGAAGGAGGCAGGACTTCTTAATAGAGGGCCCTGCGTTGAGGAAGCCCTCTTTGGCCTCAGCGTTTTCTGAGAACGGCCAACAAGCTCCCATGGTGGGTCTTTACTGGCTCCTTCTGCCAATCGAGGTTCATAGTGTCCGGCTCCTTGGCAAGACTTTTGGAGTAATTAGGAACCGTCTTAGTTTCTGGCTGGGGTTTCCTTGTCGGTCCAGGTCTTTTTGCTCCAAGCTCCGAAAGAATTTGCTGACTATGCAGGTGGGGAAGAGGCTGCGTTGCCAGCCTGGTATTTCTCTCCCCTGCTGCCCCTTCAAACCCCCCCCCCCAAAAAAAAACTTTCTGTGAACCAAATCAAAACTTTGCTGAGTTAAACCAAAGGGCTTGCTTCAATCGAAAAAGACTTGCAAATGAGTGTCAGGGAGGAGGCGAGGGTCCCTGCTGGGTCTCTGCTTGAGTCTCTGCTCGCCTCTTTGGACGAATGAGCAGAACAGGAACTCCTGCAGGACGACAACGGGCAGCCTCCTCTGGGAAACAAATCATCCTGTGTCTCCGATAGAAGAATGATCTGATGATTTGCGCCACAGAGACATGGCAGAATTAGCCAATCCCGGCAACAGTTGATTGCAAAGAGGCACGACTGCTATAGGGAATCATGCAGAGAGGCGGTAGACAACCTCCTCTTTGCCCCCTGCCTCCTTGATTAGTTTTTTGAGGAGATGGCTTCCTTGATAGAAACAGGGGAGAGGGAAGGAGCTGAAATAGTAGAATGTGCCCTGCTCCTTTGAAACATAGGGTCTGGCTTGGCTGAGCTGAGCCAAGGGTCATACCTGACCTTTATGAAGCCAAGAGTCCTCATCTATCTAAGTTGTATAGTTCAGTGCACTGTACTCCATAGCGTTCCAGCTGCTGAAACATCTGGAGTGCATTTGCTCTCTCTCCCCCCCCCCCTTTCCAACTGTCTGTCTTTGCTTCCTCAGGGAAATTGAAGAAGATGAAGTGATAGCGGCCATGATCCAGAAGCTTGGTAAGCCTGATCTGCGATATTTTTTGGGGGGAGAAGCCTTGCCCTTGGATAAGACCAGGTGTGCTGGGTCAGATCTGGACCACATTCACAACACACATTTAAAGCAATATCAATCAGTCATTTTATCTGCACGCTGCCTTTCCAAAGTTCAAAGCATGTTCAAGGCGCAGCTTACAACATATATATATATATATATATATATATATATATATATACACACACCGTATTTTTTGCTCTATAAGACTCACTTTTTCCCTCCTAAAAAGTAAGGGGAAATGTGTGTGCGTCTTATGGAGCGAATGCAGGCTGCGCAGCTATCCCAGAAGCCAGAACAGCAAGAGGGATTGCTGCTTTCGCTGCGCAGCGATCCCTCTTGCTGTTCTGGCTTCTGAGATTCAGAATATTTTTTTTCTTGTGTTCCTCCTCCAAAAACTAGGTGCGTCTTGTGGTCTGGTGCATCTTATAGAGCGAAAAATACGGTATATATAATCACATAACTACACACAGAGCAAAAGTAGTCATGACCGATAAACAAAGCATCAAAAGATGCACAGCCTGCTTACACGATCGCCACATAAATTTTGAGATCCAAAAGAAAGATGCAACAACTTCCGGCAACAACTTCCCCGAAGCAATACAGTGGACGCTCGGGTTGCGAACGTGATCCGTGCAGGAGGCACGTTCGCAACCCGCCGTGTCTGCGGATGCGCAGGTTGCGATTCGACGCTTTTGCGCACGCGCAAAGCGAGATTTAGCACTTCTGCGCATGTGCGGTCGCCAAAACCCGGAAGTAACCCGTTCCGATACTTCCGGGTTTCGGCGTGTCCGTAAACGTGCAACCTGAGCGTCTGTAACCCAAGGTGTTAAGTTGTGGGCGAACATAGCAGACGACACAGCGATTTCTCCAGAGTAGCTCTTTACTTGCAAGCTGGACAGAACTGAACAGCAAACAGCTCAGCCGGCCTGCTTTTATAGGCAGCCGGCTGTCAACATTGTAGCAACAACAACCCAGAGTTTGCCGCCTAAAATAACTGACGTGGACCTGAGTGAAAACTATCTACAGATCTGAGTGAAAACTATATACAGTATCCCCCTGCTGGCCCAGGGTGAAACTTCACAACATAACACAAGGTATGACTGTAATCTGTTTGGCAGCCTCAGCTTTTGCAGCTGGAGTCAGTCCGGGCCCTAGGAGGAAACTAGACCAATAGAAGCCCAGATGGTGTTCTCCATGTGGTGGTGTTGGCCTCCAACTCCCATCAGCCCCCAGCCAGGGATGATGGGAGTTGTAGCAGGCGCCATGCAGCCCAGCGGCGTAGCGTGGGTTGTCAGCACCCGGGGCAAGGCAAGTAATTTGCGCCCCCTAACCCGGGGCAAGGCAAGTAATTTGCGCCCCTAACCCCTAACCTGCCGCCGCTGCCAGCTTCTTCTTGCTGCTGCCTTGGCTGGGGTATTTCCGGTAAGATAGCCACGGCGGTGGGGGGGGGGTCCGTGTCAGGTGATCTGAGGCGAGTTGCCGCTGGTGCTGCCGCCCAAATGACGTCGCTTGCCCGGAGGAGGAGGAGGGCAGAGAGGGGAGGAAAATGCAACATGGCCCAGCAGCGGTGGCGGGGCGGGGGTGAGGAGGGGCTGCCTGGCACACCCTCCACGGCCCTGACGCGCAGGGGCTGCGGCGAGCGCTGCCTGCCTTCAGCCCGGACGCGCGCACAGCTCGTCGGTTCCGCGAGACATGGGGCTCTGCTACAGCCTGCGCCCGAGGCTCTTCGGCAACTCCGGAGGCGGCGACCGCCCCCCCCCCAGATGTTGTGCCTGGTGCGGCCGGCCCGCCCTGCACCCCCAACGCTACGCCACTGATGCAGCCTGTCCCTGCCATAGATAACAACCTTCCTGGTCTGAGGAGTCAAGTGATCTTGGGAATCCAGTCTTGAGTCCCTTCCTGCATTTACACTCCATAATCTATCGCACCCCTTGATCGCAACCACATCTGCACTCTTGTTCAGTTATGCAAAGGTGTGTACAGTGGTACCTCAGGTTAAGAACTTAATTTGTTCTGGAGGTCCGTTCTTAACTTGAAACTGTTCTTAAGCTGAAGCACCACTTTAGCTAATGGGGCCTCCTGCTGCCGCCATGCCGCCATCATGCAATTTCTGTTCTCATCCTGAAGCAACGTTCTTAACCCAAGGTACTATTTCTGGGTTAGGGGAGTCTGTAACCTGAAGCGTCTGTAGCCCGAGGTACCACTGTATTGTTTTTCTCGCCCTCTGTAGATGTGCCCCGTAACACCCAGGAGAGTGAAAAGAAGAAAACAAAATTCGGCTTATTCCATATGTTGAAGATAAAGAACTAGGCAGAAGAGTGAAGTATCTTTGGAGAGATGGAGAGTCCGTTTGCTGTCGGTGATGGAGTAGCCATTCCGTTCCTGTTTTCTGCTTTAGGAGAGTAAAGACCATTTGGCCAAAAAAAAGAAAAGAAAAAGAAAAGAGGAAGCTGAAGAATCAAACAAGGGGTTTATTCAAAACCTGAAAGTGGACAGTCAGGGATGGAGTGTCCCTGGTCCAGATCCGCAAACTGAACAGGCCTTGAAAGCCAACTTGATGGACTCATTGGCATCATTTGGAGAGCAAATGTGATCATTGGCTGGTGTTTCTCTGTACACTAGTCTGTCTTGAGAATCCCAGTCCAGCCTAGAACAATTCAGGTACTCTGTTTAGGACCAGTTTCTCCCTCCTCTGCTACCAAGAGAGTACAGTGGTGCCTTGGTTCTCAATCTTAATCCGTTCCGGAAGTCCGTTCCAAAACCAAAGCATTCCAAAACCAAGGCGCACTTTCCCAAAGAAAGTAATGCAAAACGGATTAATCAGTTCCAGACGTTTAAAAACAACCTCTAAAACAGCAATTTAACATAAATTTTACTATCTAACGAGACTATTGATTCATAAAATGAAAGCAATAAACAATGTACTGCAGTCACACAATCAATTAATCAATATCAGTAGCTGAACTGGGTTCCACACAGTCACAAAACAAAAACCCTAATAAATAGCAAAAACAGACAGACCTCAGTGCGCCACTCAAAACGGAAGCGTGGCACTCAATTTGGAAGCGTAACACTCAAAATGGAGCACATTCGGCTTCCAAACTAAGTTTGCAAACTGGAGCACTTACTTCTGGGTTTGCAGTATTTGGGTTCCAAGTTGTTTGAGTACCAAGACGTTTGAGAACCAAGGTACCACTGTAGAGCTGCCAGAAACCTTATGGCTTCCCCAAAGAATTCTGGGAAGTGTAGTTTGTGAAGGGTGCCAAAGGCTCTTAGGAGGCCCCTGTTCCCCTCACAGGGCTACAATCAACAGGGTTGCGAAACCACTCAGAGGCCATGTTCATACCACACATTTAAAGCACTGTCTTACCTCTTTAAACAGTCGTGGCTTCCCCTGAAGGATTATGGGAGCTGTGGGTTTGTTGAGGGGCGCTGAGAGTTCTTTTTTTTTTTTAATAAATTTTTTAATTAATTTTCCAATTTTTAACAAACACAACAAAAACAACATGGAAACAAACACAAAAAATCATAATTTCTTAACCTTATTTCCATAAGCCTCTTTTCTCGGACTTCCCCATACCTTCCCCTTTTTGCATCCTTTTTTTTACAATTGTTCAACAACCCTTTTAGCCAATTAAATATAAATTCATTCTCTTTTTCAATTTCACCCTAAACTAAACAAAATTTACCGCTGTAATTCTACGTCTTTCTCTCCCTTAGCATTTTAGCACTCCTCAATTTTATAGTAACTCTTAAGATATATTTTAAACTTCTTCCAGTCTTCTTCCACAGTCTCTTTCTCTTGGTCGCGGATTCTGCCGGTCATTTCTGCCAGTCCCATAAAGTCGATCACTTTCGCCTGCCATTCCTCCAGCATGGGTAGCTCTTGTGTCTTCCAATACTTTGCTAGAAGAATCCTTGCTGCCGTAGTAGCGTACAAAAAGAAGTTTTTATCCTTCCTCGGCACCAGCTGGCCGACCATACCCAAGAGAAATGCCTCTGGTTTCTTATGAAAGGTGCATTTAAGTACTTTCTTAATCTCATTATAAATCATTTCCCAGAAGGCCTTAATCTTTGGGCAGGTCCACCAAAGGTGGAAGAAGGTACCTTCAGTCTCTTTACATTTCCAACATTTGTTATTGGGCAAATGATAAATCTTCGCAAGCTTGACTGGAGTCATGTACCACCTGTAAATCATTTTCATAATGTTGGGGCGCTGAGAGTTCTTAGGAGCCCCCCCGCCCGCTACATTTCCCAGAGTCTTCAACAACGGTCACCATACATTTAAAACACTGTCATAGACCCTTAAATTTTTAAGCTTTCCTCAAAGAAATCTGGGCGTTGTAGCTTGTTCAGGATGCTGGAAGCTGTTGTGACGTGGGGTTTGTGATTTCAGCTCTCTTGACATAATATGCTGGAGACAGTTCTCTAGTAACACTTCTTTATTAAAGCAACAAGACTCGGGGCCTGATGGAGGGGAGAGCTACATTTATAGGGACAGGGAACCAGCTAGAAAGGATACATTTTGGAGAGAACAATATCAGGCAATCACAGTCCTGCCTTTTGGAGGAAACCAATAAGACAGAGGATCCAAATACAGCAGCTTAAATGAACCAATAGTAGCTGTACCCTCTGGAACCAAAGGCAGTTACTTTACCCTAATGCAAATACAGACAATAATAATACAGATATAAAATCCTTTAACTCAATACACAACAGAAGCCCTTCCCATAACTACAATTCCAAGACTTCCCTGGGAAGAGGGAGACACTCTGGGAATTGTAGCTCTGGGAGGGTCAGTGCCGGATTTACGTATAAGCTAATCAAGCTATAGCTTAGGGCCTCCCACTCTCTTGGGCCCCCCAAAAAAATTAAAGGAAAAAAAAACCCTGGATGTACATTTCCAAAATATAAGATAAAAAACAAATCAAATAAAACCTACATACAGTAACAGTGTTTTGTGTTGTGTAGGCTCCTATGATGTAAGTCATGGGCCCCGCCTGCTAGCCTGCTCCCTCAAATACCACTGGTTTGCTCATTTCTATATATAGGGTGCCTACATTCTGCATGGACTGGCTGCATGGCCATAGGCGCCGACTCCATGGGGCCTGAGGGGGCCCGAGCCCCCTCAAAAATTCGTTTGGGGGGGCTCTGCCCCCCCCAATAATTTCAGAAAAACAAAGCCACTCCCGATCTAGAGAGGGGGTGGGGTTGCGGGCTCTCGACCCATCAACAATCTCGCGGGGCTGGCGTCAGCCCCGCGAGAAGCGGGGATTTCCCCTAGCTCATTAATATTCACCGCCCACGGCGGCAGCCAATCGGCTGCTGCAAAGGGCGGGCCCTCACAGGTTCACTTAAGGTCGGGGCAGCCCGGGGCTCGCCCCTTTCGTTCCCCCAGCAGCAGCGGTTTGGAGGTCTTGGGCCCCCCCAATATTTTTTATAAGTCGGTATGGGCCCCCGCCCCCCCAATATTTTTTATAAGTCTGCGCCCCTGTGCATGGCCACATGTGCAAATGGCTTGAGATATCTATTAAAGGTAAAGGTAAAGGTACCCCTGACCGTTAGGTCCAGTCGCGGACGACTCTGGGGTTGTGCGCTCTTCTTACTCTGTAGGCCAAGGGAGCTGGCATTTGCCCACAGACAGTTTTTCTGGGTCATGTGGCCAGCATGACTAAGCCGCTTCTGGCGAACCAGAGTAGCTCACGGAAACGCTGTTTACCTTCCCACCCGAGTGGTACCTATTTACCTACTTGCACTGGTGTGCTTTCGAACTGCTAGGTTGGCAGGAGCAGGAACCGAGAAACGGGAGCTCACCCCGTCGTGGGGATTCGAACTGCCGACCTTCCGATCGGCAAGCCCTAGGCTCAGTGGTTTAACCCACAGCGCCATCCGCATCCCATAAGATACCTATTAGGTCCATAAATTACCATGTAGCATATATTCAGCACAAGAAACAGTGATGATTTGTTGTTGACAAAGGACAGCTGGACATAGAAAGGGCCCCGTTACCTTCAGTAGCTTAGGGCCACATCAGACCTAAATCCGGCCCTGGGGAGGGGAATAGAAGCCTCCTGACAACTCTCAGCACCCCCAGCAAAGCACACAGTTCCCAGAATTCCTGGGGGGGGGGAGCCATGGCTGTTTTAACTCGCTGTCCTTACGCCAGACCCCTTCATGTGTCGAGCAGAGAGGAGGGTGGCTTTAACTGGGCGGCGGGGGGCGCTGCTGAATTGGGCTTGGCTATGCATACCAGGGACGCAGGTGGCGCTGTGGGTTAAAGCCTCAGCGCCTAGGACTTGCCGATCGAAAGGTCGGCGGTTCGAATCCCTGCGGCGGGGTGCGCTCCCGCTGCTCGGTCCCAGCGCCTGCCAACCTAGCAGTTCGAAAGCACCTCCGGGTGCAAGTAGATAAATAGGGACCGCTTACCAGCGGGAAGGTAAACGGCGTTTCCGTGTGCGGCTCTGGCTCGCCAGAGCAGCGATGTCACGCTGGCCACGTGACCCGGAAGTGTCTCCGGACAGCGCTGGCCCCTGGCCTCTTAAGTGAGATGGGCGCACAACCCCAGAGTCTGTCAAGACTGGCCCGTACGGGCAGGGGTACCTTTACCTTTACCTTTACCTTTATGCATACCAGGCGCAGAGCACCCATATAGAAGCAGCTCCCCCCCACCCCACCAGTTAGAACGGGAAGGGGGCCTGCCTGTTGGACTAGATGACCTTTGGTGTCCCTTTCAATTCCACAATTCTATGATTCTGTGTGGGGAGACCAACTCGCTGCGAACATTTCCTTCTAACCACTAGGTGGCAGCGCAGCTCTCAGCAAGCCTGTTTGCCCAAAGCATCACAGACCACTTGACTTTTCCTTCTTTTCAAAATAAACCTCAGGAAGTTGTATTAAAGACAGAAGGGAGGGGTGGGGAAAACAAATAAGGGAAATTTGTTCTTTTCATATATATATATATATATATATATATGAACGACAACATCCAAACATGCGCGCCTGTGTAGCTAGCCGGTTGCTCCCGCAATGGGCTTCGCTTTTGCACTTGTTTGTATTAAATCGAGAATGATTTAAATGGTGCCGGTTTATATAATGTGGCTTTGCTTTGGTGGCTCGGGGGAAGAAATGGCCTTTTCCCTCATCTGAATTTCACCTGGTGTTTATACTGGCAGCCAAGGGAGAGGACTTTGGGCAAGTAAATAATATTAATAAAAAAGGGGACAGGCGGGTGTTGTTGTTTTTTAAAGTGGGGGACCTTTGATTGTTCCTCTTTCTTTTTAAAAAGTAAGTCTGTGGCCAGTTCAGGTATGCTGGTGGGGGTGATGCCCTCATAATCCAGTTAAATGTTTTGAATAGGACCACGTAGCATTTTTCATGGGAGTGCCTGCTAAGGTTTCCCTGCCCGTTCTTAGCCACAGGATCCTTCTCAAGACCAGGAGTTTGCAGATCTATTCCTCCCCCCCCCCTTTTTTTTTAGTGAGGTGGGTAGGAATTGTGCAGAGTTAATTCTCAAAGGCCTATGAAAGGCTCCCATCTCCTTTTGACACCATGCCTTTAAAGTGTTGTGGGACCATTTCAAACAGCCATGCCTCCCCCTGCCCCAGAGAATTCTCCATCAAATTTGTGCATACAGAAATTGGGAGGATCATTTCAACCCATTTCTCCAGGAAAGATTGTCCCAACAGTTTCTGAAATACTTGATTGTCACTTTTACAACTTGCATACAGTGAGATTACCCGAGCACCCCCCACTCAGCTCTCTTAGTCTTAATTCCCCTTGTTTACTGACACCCACCCACCAAACACGAAAGTCAGTTGCCCTGTTGTTACCTTTTCATTCAGCAGCCTAACAGCCCCCGGATAGAAGCTGTTCTTTACCCTGTTGGTGCGACTAATCATGCTTCTATATCTTCTGCCTGAGGGCAGGAGATCAAGAAAGTGCCGGCCAGGGTGTGAATCATCCCTGAGAATTTTCCTCAACGTTCTTCTGCAGTGTCATCCAGCGGATTCACGGGACAGCCCATAATATCTGGGGAGTGGTGCTCACCATTTGCAGAAGCAGAGCTTCTCCCCCTGCAAAAAAGGGTTTGGGAGGTTTTTTTGTGCCGTAGCTGCAAGGAGGGTCAGAAATTGTTGACTGCCCAACTGCACTTTTGCAACTGGATGGAACCATGGTGGGGTGGGTGGGAGCTGGAATGGTGGAACATACCATAAAAACAGACAAGAATATTCAGAAGAGGTTCTGTAAAGTGACCTTATTCTTTGACAGGCATAGGCAGCAGCTGAAGAAGGAGCAAAAAGGGTTTTCTGGTGTGTGTGTTTCTTTGTGGCTGATTAGCTGCTCTACCTGTGCAAAGGTCAGAGGGGGCAGGGTTTCTGTTGAGGCAGGTGATTAGCTGTGGGAGGAGCTTATCAGAGCATGCAGGGCAGCAGCTGAAGAAGGAGCAAAAAGGGTTTTTCTTGTGTGTTTGATCCATCTTTTAGATATAGGGGAGCTAGTCTCAAACGTTTGTTGGGGGAGACCTAGGGTTTTTTTTGGGGGGGAGTTATTTGTCCTGTCTGCACGCTTCTTATGATGGAGGACCGCTGTAGCCAGCCCCAACGACATGTTCTCAAGATGGAGGGTGAGGGAACAGCTGCAGTCGCCTGCGGTTTCTGCGCAATGTTTGCCATCTTGCCAAAGGTTGCAGGCAGCTTTACCTGCAGCAATTGCATGTTGATTGCCCTCTTAGAAGACAAAGTCCAGCAACTGGAGGAATGTGTAGCTACGCTCCAAAGAATTAGAGAGCTGGAGCTCTTCTTGGAAGCAACAGAGCACACCGTCTCCACCAAGGAGGAGACAGGGGACTCCCCTGAGAAGGAGGCTAGTTCACCAACACAGGCGCCAGATATATGGAGAAACGTGACTCAAAGAAGTAGGAGGCCCAGGGTTCGCTCTGATTGTTTAGAAATACACAATCGCTTTGAGGTCCTCTCCCCTAGCATGGAAGACGAAGAGCAGACTCCATTTGAGGATCTCTCCCTCATTACAGTCGATCAGGTATATGAAGACGAGCAGCAAAGTCAGTCCTCAGGGAATGTGCAGGCGACCTTGGAATGGACAGATCACGGAAGAACCCCGACCAGACCTAAGAGGAGGCGTGTAGTGGTGATAGGGGATTCCCTACTGAGGGGAACAGAAGCAGTGATCTGTGGGCCTGACAAGATGTCTCGGGAAGTGTGCTGTCTCCCCGGGGCTAAGATCCAAGATGTAACTGAACGACTGCAAGGAATCATAAAACCCACTGACAAATACCCCTTCCTCTTGGTTCATGTGGGAACCAATGACACTGCAAGCAATAGCCTCCAGAAGATCAAAAGAGACTATGAGGCTCTGGGCAGGAAATTGAAGCAATTAAATGCACAAATTGTCATCTCATCTGTCCTCCCAGTTGAACGACGTGGCCCAGGGAGAGAGGGAAAAATAGTGGAAGTGAACAGCTGGCTTCGCAAATGGTGTAAACAGGAACGGTTTGGATTCTTAGATCACGGACTGCAGTTTCTTGAAGATGGACTTCTGGCAAGCGATGGGCTGCACCTCACAACGGTTGGGAGGAATGTTTTTGCCAAAAATCTCAGAAACCTCATCAGGAGGGCTTTAAACTGACTAATGTGGGGGAGGGAGACAGTGCTCCTGAAGGTAGGAGTCTATCAATTGATGAAGATGATAATCCAAATGTCATAGACCAAATGGAGCAAACAGCACGCAGACCTAGTGGTGGGAGGAAAAAATCCTTAAATAAGAGACACGGGGGAATGATTAATGGACTTCAATGTCTGTACACTAATGCGCAAAGCATGGGAAATAAACAAGATGAGCTTGAGCTCTTGGTACAGCAAACTAAATATGACATAATAGGCATCACTGAAACCTGGTGGGATAAGTCCCACGATTGGAATGTAATAATGGAGGGATACAATCTATTTCAGAGAAACAGACCAGATAAGAAAGGAGGAGGAGTGGCGTTATACGTCAGGGATGTGTATACCTGTGAAGAGATCCAAGATTTAGAACCTCAAAGCCAAAGTGAGAGCATTTGGGTCAAAATTAAGGGAGAGAAGAATAACAGTGACCTCATTGTGGAAGTTTACTATAGATCCCCAAGCCAAACGGAGGACATAGATGATGCCTTCCTGGAACAGATGGCCAAGCATGCAAAAGGAAGGGAGATAGTAGTTATGGGGGACTTCAATTACCCGGATATTTGTTGGATGTCAAACTCAGCCAAGAGCATAAGGTCAAACAGATTCCTCACTGGCCTTGCAGACAACTTCATTGTCTAGAAAGTGGGAGAAGCAACAAGAGGAACAGCCATTTTAGATCTGGTCCTAACCAATGTTGATGACCTGGTTAGTGGGGTAGAAGTGGAAGGATCATTAGGCGCGAGTGATCATGCTCTTCTGAAGTTTACTATACAGCGGAAAGGAGCAGCCAAGCATACTAGGACTCAATTTCTTGACTTTAAGAAAGCCGACTTCATAAAACTTAGGGAAGTGCTGGGTGAGATCCCATGGACAGTAATACTAAAAGGAAAGGGAGTTCATGATGGCTGGGAGTTTGTTAAGAGGGAGATAGTAAAAGCACAACTTCAGGCAATACCAATGAGACGGAAACATGGAAGGTGCCTAAAGAAGCCAGGGTGGCTATCTAAAGAATTTTTAACTGAGTTAAGATTTAAAAAGGATGTGTACAAAAAATGGAAAAGGGGGGAAACCACCAAAGAGGAATTCAAACAAATAGCCAGCACGTGTAGACACAAAGTCAGAAAAGCTAAAGCACAGAATGAACTCAGGCTTGCTAGAGAGGTTAAAAGCAACAAAAAAGGCTTCTATGGGTATGTTCGTAGCAAAAGGAAGCACAAAGAAACAGTGGGGTCACTCAGAGGAGAAGATGGTGAAATGCAAACAGGGGACACAGAAAGGGCTGAACTCCTCAATGCCTTCTTTACCTCAGTCTTCTCCGATAAAGAAAACAATGCCCGACCTGAAGAATTTGGAGCAAATGATTCAGCAGAGGAAACACAGCCCAGAATAACTAAGGAGATAGTACAAGAATACTTGGCTAGTTTAGATGTATTCAAGTCTCCAGGGCCAGATGAACTGCATCCAAGAGTATTAAAAGAACTGGCAGATGTGATCTCAGAACCACTGGCAGTCATCTTTGAGAATTCCTGGAGAACAGGCGAAGTCCTGGCAGACTGGAGGAGGGCAAATGTTGTCCCTATTTTCAAAAAGGGGAAAAGAGAGGACCCAAATAATTACCCCCTAGTCAGTCTGACATCAATACCAGGGAAGATTCTGGAGCAGATCATTAAGGAAACAGTCTGTGAGCACCTAGAAAGGAATGCTGTGATCACCAATAGTCAGCATGGATTTCTGAAAAATAAGTCATGTCAGACTAACCTGATCTCGTTTTTTGACAGAATTACAAGCCTGGTAGATGAAGGGAACGCAGTGGATGTAGCCTACCTTGATTTCAGCAAGGCATTTGACAAGGTGCCCCATGATATTCTTGTAAAGAAGCTGGTAAAATGCGGTCTTGACTATGCTACCACTCAGTGGATTTGTAACTGGCTGACTGACCGAACCCAAAGGGTGCTCATCAATGGTTCCTCTTCATCCTGGAGAAGAGTGACTAGTGGGGTGCCACAGGGTTCTGTCTTGGTCTTATTCAACATCTTTATCAACGACTTGGATGATGGACTCAAGGGCATCCTGATCAAATTTGCAGATGACACCAAACTGGGAGGGGTGGCTAACACCCCAGAGGACAGGATCACACTTCAAAACGACCTTGACAGATTAGAGAACTGGGCCAAAACAAACAAGATGAATTTTAACAGGGAGAAATGTAAAGTATTGCACTTGGGCAAAAAAAATGAGAGGCACAAATACAAGATGGGTGACACCTGGCTTGAGAGCAGTACATGTGAAAAGGATCTAGGAGTCTTGGGTGACCACAAACTTGACATGAGCCAACAGTGACGCGGCAGCTAAAAAAGCCAATGCAATTCTGGGCTGCATCAATAGGAGTATAGCATCTAGATCAAGGGAAGTAATCGTGCCACTGTATTCTGCTCTGGTCAGACCTCACCTGGAGTACTGTGTCCAGTTCTGGGCACCACAGTTCAAGAAGGACACTGACAAACTGGAACGTGTCCAGAGGAGGGCAACCAAAATGGTCAAAGGCCTGGAAAGGATGCCTTATGAAGAACGGCTAAGGGAGCTGGGCATGTTTAGCCTGGAGAAGAGGAGGTTAAGGGGTGATATGATAGCCATGTTCAAATATATAAAAGGATGTCACATAGAGGAGGGAGAAAGGTTGTTTTCTGCTGCTCCAGAGAAGCGGACATGGAGCAATGGCTCCAAACTACAAGAAAGAAGATTCCACCTAAACATTAGGAAGAACTTCCTGACAGTAAGAGCTGTTCGACAGTGGAATTTGCTGCCAAGGCGTGTGGTGGAGTCTCCTTCTTTGGAGGTCTTTAAGCAGAGGCTTGACAACCATATGTCAGGAGTGCTCTGATGGTGTTTCCTGCTTGGCAGGGGGTTGGACTCGATGGCCCTTGTGGTCTCTTCCGATTCTATGATTCTATGAGATGTTTTGGGACTACAGCTCCCATGTTCCCTAGCTAACAGGACCAGTGGTCAGAGATGATGGGAATTGTAGTCCCAAAACATCTGGAGGGCCATGGTTGCCTATGCCTGTTCTTTGAGGTGAGACAAGGGAAAATCTGGCATTTTCTCAGAAAAGCAACTTTGGGGAAATTTTGACTCGGCAATAATATGATTTATTTGGGACTATTTAATGCCGCACCTCTCCGCCGCACACACACGCCTTTAAAAAGCCATGGGAATTGATTGCAAAGCCCTCCAACATTTCTCCAGTGAAAATAGGGATATCCGGCGCTATTTTTCTAGAAAAAGAGGTTCTGGAGCACACCTCACCAGTAATGCCTCTCTTGTTCTCTTATGATGGCAATGGTGCTCACTTGAGAGCTGCCGGAACTGAGTTCTGGTGAGTTCTAGCTGGGGGGGGGAAGCCCCAGGGATGTCCAATTCCATACCCTCCAACATTTCTCCAATGAAAATAGAAATGTCCTAAGGAAAAGCATCGAGTTTTCTTGGCAGGGATACTGGAGTAACTTGCCAGTGGCCACTGGTCCCATCACCTCCTGGCAAATAGAAGGGGAAGAAATGGAGGCAGTGAGAGATTTTACTTTCTTGGGCTCCATGATCATGGCAGATGGTGACAGCAGACACGAAATTAAAAGACGCCTGCTTCTTGGGAGAAAAGCAATGACAAACCTAGACAGCATCTTAAAAAGCAGAGACATCACCTTGCCAACAAAGGTCCGTATAGTTAAAGCTATGGTTTTCCCAGTAGTGATGTATGGAAGTGAGAGCTGGACCATCAAGAAGGCTGATCGCTGAAGAATTGATGCTTTTGAATTATGGTGCTGGAGGAGACTCTTGAGAGTCCCATGGACTGCAAGAAGATCAAACCTATCCATTCTGAAGGAAATCAGCCCTGAGTGCTGATTTCGTGAAGCTGAGGCTCCAAGACTTTGGCCACCTCATGAGAAGAGAAGACTCCCTGGAAAAGACCCTGATGTTGGGAAAGATGGAGGGCACAAGGAGAAGGGGATGACAGAGGACGAGATGGTTGGACAGTGTTCTCAAAGCTACCAACATGAGTGTGACCAAACTGCGGGAGGCAGTGGAAGACAGAAGTGCCTGGCATGCTCTGGTCCATGGGGTCACGAAGAGTCGGACTCAACTAAATGACTAAACAACAACAAAGGAAAAGCAGAACATTCTGGGATCAGATCAGGAAACTGGGATGGCTTCTTAAATCTGGGACTGTCCCGGAAAATAGGGTCTGGGCAGCCCAGGCAGCCATGTTGGGAGGTGGGGATCCAACTGTGAGATGGACCCAACCAGAAGAGTTTGCTAGGACTTTGTGCTCAGGCCTTGGCACATCAAGAGACGACATGGGGCATCGTCTATGTGGTTGGCACACAAAACAAAGCCTCCAGATTGGCCAGGCCTTGCAGGATCAGACCAAGGGCCCATCTAGTCCAGCATCCTGTTCTCACAGTGGCCAACCAGATGCCCATTGTGGGAAGCCTGCCTGCAAGACCTGGGTGCAATAATGCTGTCCACACTTGGGAATCCTATCAACTTGTATAGCAGGCATAGCAGAAGAAGAACATTGAGCCATCAGAGCCATTGATAGTCTTCTCCAGGCTAAGGGTGTTCTCTGCTGTCTCCACCCTGCAATGAAGTAGAGAAGCAGAGATGCAACTTGGCCAATGATGCAAAGGCGTTTGTCCTGGCGAGGTTGTGGCAGGAGAAGGCCTTGATCCGCTGTGCGATGCTCCTGGGAAGTTTCGTAGACCCTCCAGACAACAGCCCAGGACTGATGTGAGTCTGAAACTGACAAGGCTTAACTGGGCGTCTCATCTTGAAACTCCCGATTTCTGGGCCGGTTAGAGGAGCTTACTGGATGCATATCAAAGCCTTCACGCAAATTGTGGCGGCGTGATGGAGGTCTAGAGTGAAAGTGATAAGACCCATATCAAGGGAATAACTTAATTAACCGGTCTTGATCAAAGAACTGCATGGATTCAATAGCCCAGTTTCGAGAGCTAAATGAGGACATTTAAAGAAACTCTACTTGACTGCATTATCAATTTTCCTGGCCAAAGAGCTTTGAAGTAGAATTAAGCAGGGACAGGAAATTGTCCCTCCCCCACCCCAGCTCCCTCGGCTGCCAAGTGGCTCTGTGTTTCACTAGCAAAGGGATACTTGAGATCATCAGAGGCGCAATTCAATGGGCAAACAGATTTCTTGCGCAGCATCACTGAGATGGACCACAAAAGCCAGGAGTCTCTTATCATCGTTTGTCACCAAAGAGAACCAACGTTTATAGCAAGCCATCCACCTGGGCACCTGTGAAAGTCATATGCGCTCATCCCAGGTGAGTTGCTAATTGCAAGGGGGCATTGGAACCAGCGTTGGCAGGATTCATGGATTCAGAAGGATCAGTCCTTGGCAAATCCACTTAGGAGCAAAAGAAACTTCCTTGTACAGAGACAGACACTTGGTCTGGCAAGCTTAGTATTGTCTGCATGCATTGTTTCAGGGCTGCATGGAGACACCAGAAGTTGAATCTGGGATCTTTGGCAAATGGAGCATGTGGTCTGCCACTGAGCTAGGAAAGGATCTCCGGCGGCAGGACTTGGAAAGATGGGCGACTCTGGGGTTGCGGTGCTCACCTCGCTTTCAGGCCAAGGGAGCCGGTGTTTGTCCACAGACAGCTTTCCGGGTCATGTGGCCAGCATGGCTAAACAACCTCTGGTGCAACAGAACACCGTGATGGAAACCAGAGCACACAGAAACACTGTTTTCCTTCCTGCCACAGCAGTACCTGTTTGTCTACTTGCACTTTGATGTGCTTTCGAACTGCTAGGCTGGCAGGAGTTGGGACAGAGCAACGGGAGCTCACCCCACAGCGGGGATTTGAACCGCTGACCTTCTGATCGGCAAGCCCAAGAGGCTCAGTGGTTTAGATCACAGGGCCACCCGCGTCCCTACTTGGAAAGAGACTTGCTATGTAAGTAGACCAGCCTTCTTCGGCCTAATGCTATTGACCTGATGTTGTGGAGCTCCAACTCTCACCAGGTCAGGGATGATGGGACTTGTAGTCCAAAACTTCAAGAGGGCCCAAAACTGGGGAAGGCTGGAAGAGGCAGTTCTGAGTTAGCTGGATGAATGATCTGACTCGGCTGGAAGCAGCATCCTTTGCACAAATGGTGGGACCCTATTCCACTGCTTCCTAAGCTGTATGTTCTTTTTTTTTTTTTTCCTAAGCTGTATGTTCTTGGACCTATTAATTGCTCGTGAACTTTCCACCATCATCTCAGCAGCTGAGCTTGGGGGTCTAGGCGAGGGGCTCATGTCAGTCAGCTGAAACCAGAGCCAAGCCGAACCAACGGGAATGGAAGCTTGCAAAATCTGCAGGATGCCTTTTCTTCGCACAGCGCATTGTTAAACTATGGATCCCGCTCAGCCAGGAGGCAGCGACGGCCGCCAATCTAGATGGCTTTAAAAGAGGATTTGTCAAATTCATAGAAGAGAGGAATATCAAGGTCTACTAAGCATGATAGCTAGACTCTGCCCCAGCTGCTGGAAACCACAGAAGAGGAGAGTGTGCTTTTGCTTTATTTATTTATTTATTTATTTATTTATTTATTTATTCATTCATTCATTCATTCATTCATTCATTCTGTGAACCACCCTGAGATCCCCTGGTTGGCCACTGAAGACAGGGTTTTGGACTTGGACAGGTCATTGGCCTGCCCCAGGGTGTGATGGCCTGGGACTGGGGCTCGGGCTCGGAACCAGAGGAGTCTCAGTCTGCACCAGATCCTTTGCCTCAAGCATCTGAACCAAGTCTGGGGCCTGATCCTGAAGAGTCCCAGTCTGCACAGATTCCCCTGCAACAAACGCCAGCTGGGCCGAGTCAGGGGCCTGAGCCTGCCCTGGCTCCAGATGCGGGGGTGACCTCGTTGCCTCCAGCTGGGCCATCACTTACAGCTGCTCCACTACCGGTTTGGTCAGGGGAGGCTGAGGCGGCCCCTGGGTCTAGTAACCCACCGACGTCTCCTGAGCTGCAGAGACTGAGGTCTGAGAGAAGGGGAGACCTGAGTACTTGCAGGAAGAGTGCTCGCCTTCGGGTGAGACAGGGAGGTGAGTCACCGAGGTATCAGGACCGGCCGTTACCTCGACAAAGATAAAAGGCTGTCGGATCCCGCCCCAGGTTGCGGGAGCAACATTCCTGCAACCTGCCTAAGATCCTGTGCCCGACCTGGTCTCCTGCCTTGTGTCCTGCCTTGGCCCTGTTGGACTGTCTCCTCGTGGAACCCTTGGATTCAGGACCGGACCTGGACTGCGTTGCTCGGGTTAACCCCCGGGCCCAGCACACAGGTTCTCCTTATGTTCTTATGTTCTGGCCTAGCCTGCAGATCTCTCCCTGTGCTGCCCTTTAATCTGACATATCATTCCAAACCATCGTCTGGGCTCCCGCAAATGATCCAAACCATGGCTTGGGTTTCAAAACCAGACGTGCCACCGTACCTCCCTGTCCTTCTGCAACGGTTGAACTTGCAGTTTTCATTGACGATCTGGAGAGTGAAATGGTCAGGGGGCATCTCTCCCTCTCCCTCTCTCCCCACCCCACCCCTCCCCACCCCACCCCACCCCACCCCCCAAGTTGTATTTTCCTGCTGCCATTCTGAAGGTGATAATATAATTCACGTCGGAAGAGTTAGTGGGCTGAAAATGAATTGGTGGGATCAATCCAGAGGGTATAAATGAATTAGCATGTAAATGAGGACACTTGCTCTACATACTTTCATATCGCCTGCAGCTGTAAATAATTCCAGGGATGGAATCAAACACTGCAAACAACTTCATTTTGATGCTCTTCTCCCCCTCCCTCCCATCCTCTCCATCTTCCACTCTGGAGCACTTGCAGCTGCAGGCACTGGATTCTGCCTTCCGTGGGGGGGGGGGGGAGGCTGGCAGAGAGATGTGTCTCATGTGGATTAAAGGGGGATCCGTTTCTCGCATTTTCCCATATCCCCCTTCCTGCCTGATCATGCATTTTTTTTACAAAACAGGTCTGCTAATCATTTGTTTTTTTGGGGGGGGGGGGTTTGCATTCCTGCTTAGCACACATACAGTGGTACCTCTGGTTAAGTACTTCATTTCTTCCGGAGGCCCGTTCTTAACCTGAAACTGTGCTTAACCTGAGGTACCACTTTAGCTAATGGGGCCTCCTGCTGCCGCCGCGCGATTCCTGTTCTCATCCTGAAGCAAAGTTCTTAACCCGAGGTACTATTTCTGGGTTAGCGGAGTCTGTAACCTGAAGTGTATGTAACCTGAAGCGTATGTAACCCGAGGTACCACTGCATTAAGTTATCCAAACGGGTCAGGGGAGTGTCTTGCTAGCAACCCAGTCAGATGGGGAGGGTACAAATAAAATTATTATTATTATTAGCACCCTAGGCAGTGATCATAATCTCCCCCTGAAGTGTGGAAATCCTTTAGACATAGATGGGTGAGTATCTAAGAATTGCCATTTGCACAGGGTTACAGTATCTGGTAAGGGACGCGGGTGGCACTGTGGGTTAAACCACAGAGCCTAGGAATTGCCGATTGGAAGGTCGGCGGTTCGAATCCCCACGATAGGCTGAGCTCCCATTGCTAGGTCCCTGATCCTGCCAACTTAGCAGTTCGAAAGCATGTCAAAGTGCAAGTAGATAAATAGGTACCACTCCAGTGGGAAGATAAATGGCGAATCTGTGTGCTGCTCTGGTTTGCCAGAAGCGGCTTAGTCATGCTGGCCACAAGACCTGGAAGCTGTACGCTGGCTCCCTAGGCCAATACAGTGAGATGAGCGCCACAACCCCAGAGTCGGTCATGACTGGACCTAACAGTCAGGGGTCCCTTTACCTTTACAGTATCTGGTGGTTAATTTCTAAAACAGGAGTGATGAACCTGTGGCCCCACAGATACATATTTTTATTTGTAAAACTATTTTTATACCACGATTCATTTTTTTTTAAAAAAAGAATGGTGCACAGTTTTATGTACCTACAATCAGTACTTCCCCCCCCCCGGGGGGGACTCAGGGGTACGCATACCCTAAACATTTTGTGAATCTATGTTTGGCCTCATTGAGGCACAGTATTTCAATATGTGTAGGAAAATGAGAGAACCCCGAAACTTTTATTTCTTTTAAGAAAGAAAAGCACTGCATACAATGAAAACAATATGTTAAAATCTTAGCTATTTTGCTAAGATGCCTTCCTCTTGCCTGCATAGGTCTGATGGAATAGAAAAGTTTTTGGCAGGCATTTAAAAGTTAAAGCAGCACATTCGGAATCTCTCTTGGCAGAGCATTCCCCAAGATGGAAGGGCCGGTTCCTTGTTGTTCTCAAATGAGCCTCGCCGACTTGGGAATGACCAGTGGTGCTCCTGTGGGTTATCTCAGTGATCAAGCTGAAATAGAAGGGTTCCTACAATTCTGTGGTTCTAAGTTGTTCTGTTTGGCCAACTCCCATAAGCCCCAGCCAGCGTGACCAACAGGAAGGATGATGGGAGGTGTAAGGTAAAGGTAAAGGTACCCCTGCCCGTATGGGCCAGTCTTGACAGACTCTGGGGTTGTGCGCCCATCTCACTTAAGAGGCCAGGGGCCAGCGCTGTCCGGAGACACTTCCGGGTCACGTGGCCAGCGTGACAAAGCTGCATCTGGCGAGCCAGAGCCGCACACGGAAACGCCGTTTACCTTCCCGCTGGTAAGCGGTCCCTATTTATCTACTTGCACCCGGAGGTGCTTTCGAACTGCTAGGTTGGCAGGCGCTGGGACCGAGCAGCGGGAGCGCACTCCGCCGCAGGGATTCGAACCGCCGACCTTTTGATCGGCAAGTCCTAGGCGCTGAGGCTTTAACCCACAGCGCCACCTGCGTCCCTGATGGGAGGTGTAGTCTAATATTATTTAGAGAGTCACCCCATCCCTGTTATAAAGAGGTGGTGGAATACAAGGTTGCTTATGAGCTACACCCTTTGAATGGCCCATCCTGCCACCTAATCCCAGATTACAAAGCTATTGTGCCGATTCTGTGATTGGGGGCAGAGGGGAGACACTGCATAGGCTTACGGGTACTGTCTCCTTTATTATTACACCGTATTCTCCTGCGCAGAGCCTTGGCACAAATGTATGTGACTATGAGCATATGAAGGTGCCTTACTCTGAGCCAGGCCATTGAGGAACCCTCTGCATGCCAGGCACAAGAGCAATGATCCCTCTTGTTTATTTGGGCTGTGGGTGCAGTGAGGAAGAATCTGAAGAGACCAACCTGGAGCAAAAAGACATCGAAGACCTGGTAGCAAGCTGCTTTTATGAGCATCCGGTAGCAGCACAGTAGTAGATGGGGAGGAAAGAGAGGCAAGAGCTTCAGGACCCAGGACAGCTCCAAGTTTGCATAGATGTTGTTCCAGCAAGAGATGGAAGTCAACCAAGCCTTTGTATCCTGAGGCAGGTCCAGTGAATGTCTAAGCCCTACCCCTCTGTTGAGAGCGGACAAGAGCTTGAAGGAGCAGCCCACTGTCCTGGATTCTTACTCTTATTTGACACTCAATAGTCTCTAGGTGTGTCTTTTCAGGGCTGGGGTGTGATGGCCTGGGACTGGGGCTCGGACTTGGATCCAGAGGAGACTCAGTCTGCACCGGATCCTTTGCCTCAGGCATCATCTGAACCAAGTCTGGGGCCTGATTCTGAAGAGTCCCAGTCTGCACAGGTTCCCCTGCAACAAACACCAGCTGGGCTGAATCAGGGGCCTGAGCCTGCCCTGGCTCCAGATGCAGGGATTACCTCGTTGCCTTCAGCTGGGGTATCACTTACAGCAGCTCCGCTACCGGTTGGGTCAGGGGAGGCTGAAGCGGCCCCCAGGTCTAGTAACCCACCGACGTCTCCCGAGCTGCAGAGACTAAGGTCTGAGAGAAGGAGAGATCTGAGTACTTGCAGGAGGAGTGCTCACCTTTGGGCGAAACAGGGAGGTGAGTTGCCGGGGGATCAGGACCGGCCATTACTCCTACAAAGAGAAAAGGCTGTCGGACCCTGCCCCAGGTTGCAGGAGCAATGTTGCTGTATGCTAGATCCTGCCTGAGATCCTGTACCTGTCCTTGCCTGGTTTCCTGCCTCGTGTCCTGCCTTGGCCTTATCGGACTGACTCCTAGTGGAACCTTCGGATTCTGGACCGGTCCTGGACCACGTTTCTCGTGTTACCCCCGGGCCCAGCACATGGTGTCGTGGGGAAGACAATGTCTCCTTCATCCATATAGAGAAGCCAGCCAGACTGGCAGCTGAATCTTACATCAACACTGCTGACTGAGGAGTCACTGGTGACTGAAGGCTGCAAAACTGGCCACACAATACCCTCAGTCCTTTCCTCCACCGCCACACTGTTCCTCAGCATCTACAGCCTGAGAAAGCTGCCTCACCTTGCTTAATAGTAGTGCTGGCCCTGGGGAGGGGGAAATAAACAAACCAAGTAGAACAGCTTATGGTTTGTTGAACAAACCTATGGCTTCTTCGCGTCGTGTGCAAATGAAACTAGCTGGTATGAGCATTTGCGAGGGGCTCATGTTTCCCTTTTGAGAATGCCCTACCCGACTCAAAGTCTGGGAGCAGATAGGCCCTGACACCCACTGGAGGTTTGATTCCGAATACTCACAACCGTCTCCCCTCAACTGCCCTTCCTTTCCACTCTCCTTCATCTTGGCTTTCTCACTTTGACACTGACGGATTGTTGTCTTGCCTCCTTCATCAGGCCGGCGTTTTGGGTTCCACGCAAACTCGATCTCCCAGGTGGACTGGAATCGCTGATTAAGACAGATTGAGTCGAAGCGAGTCCATTAAATTGTTAATAAAGGATATTACACCCCTGCCTTAATCGCCAGCGAGGCTGACACCTTATAAAAGTACATTAGGGCCTAATCCAATTGCCAGCCCCACTATCCGAGGCGCCTCCTCCCCGCCCCAAATTGAAATTATATCATATTCCTCATTTCTTAAATTAAAAAACTAAAACCTTTTAGTTTGTTCTCATATGCTTGTGTAAAACTTAATCAGAGGCTTTAACAACGTTATTCACCCCTCCCCAAGATGGGCCATTTCAGCTCTCATTTATTTACAAGGAAGAACTTCCTGGTAGGCGAAGTGATTCAATTTGCGGGCGGATACATCAAGCACTTAAGGATTTCGCCCGGGATTGATTGATTATTTATCGTGTTATCTTGCCTGAAGACGTCTGATATGGCTTTCCTTTTGCTATCTCTTTTTCCACCTAATGCTCTGCTTCTTCGTCGTTTTCTCCCTGCCAAGTGCTCCGAGGCCTTTTTTCTTCTCTGTGGCAGCAGGAAAAAGCTGTCGGGAAACCCAGCATTCCTCAGCCCGTGTGGGAACGGAGACCCTGGCCTGCCATAGCACATCAGTTTAATGGCAGAGCGCATTGGTTGCATCCCTGGCAGTTTGAAGCACAGGGATGCTATTCTGTATTTATGTGTTGAATTTACAGCCCACTTTTTCCCTCTAAGGAGTGTACGTGTCTCTCCCGGTTTTGTGAGGTAGGTCCATTGCAAATCCTGAGGTGCCAGGCGAAAAAGTGTCTCCTCAACAAGGCATTTGGTTTTCTGACGTTCTATGACTTCTTAAATGTGTTTGTTTTGCTTTTGTTTTACAGTGGTACCTCGGGTTACATACGCTTCAGGTTACATACGCTTCAGGTTACAGACTCCGCTAACCCAGAAATAGTACTTCAGGTTAAGAACTTTGCTTCAGGATGAGAACAGAAATCGCACGGCGGCAGTAGGAGGCCCCATTAGCTAAAGTGGTACCTCAGGTTAAGAACAGTTTCAGGTTAAGAACGGACCTCCGGACCGAATTAAGTACTTAAGTACAGCTCCCATCACCCCTGACCATTGGGCATGCTGGCTAAGGGAGATAGAAGTCTGATAGCATTCAGAGGGCCCCAGGCTGGTCATTTCTGCTGTATGTCCAGCCCCGTTAAAGCACGGATGAATTCAACACCACATTTAGACTATCTAAGTATTAAATAACACTGCCATAGAACCATACATATTTATTTGGTAATGTCTCCAGATTTCCCCTCCATACACCCCCCTTCTCTTAGCTTTGGGGACCCACTCTGTGCTAATAGCTGTTCCATATTTCTAATCAAAGATGCGCTTAAAAAAATAGAAAAGAAAAAAGGCACAGCAAATGTTGCCAGCTGCAGAGAGACCCGACGATTAATCAGATTCATTCAGCAGAATGCAAGAGAACTGGGAAAAGACCAGCTTCTTCCAACAGAGATGTCAAGCAAAACATTTGGGCACCAGAACCCTGTGGCACAGTGGAGCCAAATGGATGGTTAATGCCGTTCTGGTTGGGGAAACGGTAGCCAAACTAAATGCGCCAGGCGGAGGTCAAAACGGCAAGCCTGGGCTTGTGGGGGAGGGCCTGTTTGGCATGCACAGGGTCCCGAGTTCAAATCCTGACATTTCCAGGTCCGTATAGTAAAAGCTATGGTTTTCCCAGTAGTGATGTATGGAAGTGAGAGCTGGACTATAAAGAAGGCTGATTGCTGAAGAATTGATGCTTTTGAATTCTGGTGCTGGAGGAGACTCTTGAGAGTCCCATGGACTGCAAGAAGATCAAACCTATCCATTCTGAAAGAAATCAGCCCTGAGTGCTCACTGGAAGGACAGATCATGAAGCTGAGGCTCCAATACTTTGGCCACCTCATGAGAAGAGAAGACTCCCTGGAAAAGACCCTGATGTTGGGAAAGATGGAGGGCACAAGGAGAAGGGGACGAGATGGTTGGACAGTGTTCTCGAAGCTACCAGCATGAGTTTGACCAAACTGCGGGAGGCAGTGGAAGACAGGAGTGTATGGCGTGCTCTGGTCCAGGGGGTCACGAAGCGTCGGACACAACTAAACGACTAAACAACAACAACAACAACATCTCTGTTCCTGGTGAAATGTGGTTGCTTTTCCTGTTTCCTTCCAGAAACACGGAATGCAAACAAAAGCAAATCATCAATATTTATTAATTTGCCATGATACGGGAATGCGAGTGAAAAGAAAATTATCCCCTGGCCTCTGATTTGTTGACGGCTGCTAAAATTGCAATCACAGGCGACGCGTCGCGTTAAAAATACCTTCTGTAAAAGAGTGGATTACTAAGGTTTAGCATGCTGCTCAGAACTGACAGAATTTGGGGAGTTGAGAGACGGGAGACAAAAGGCGGCTGGGGGGGGGGATGTTAATAAGAGGCATCCATTTATCGACTTGTGGAGGCCTCTGCACAACATTTGCTATCAATATTTAGCAGTGGCATAAATAGTTGCGCTTTCAGTTCCATAACTCTGATTCCAGTCCATTTTGATTCCTTTCAATTGTAATGGAAAGTGTTGCTGGCAATTGTAAAGACAGGCATAACCTCCCCTCCCCATCTCTTCGTTTTGCATATATTTTGCATACATACCCACACATAACGAGCAATCTGACCTGACAGTTATGCCGGGGAGCTGGGTAGACTCTGTTTTCCAAACCCACCTGACTCAAGAGAGGAAAGATAAACCACGTGACCAGAAAACCAGGAAGCGGCGCTGAAAAGAGAAGCCACGCCCCAAACAGTCGTGGGAATGCCCGCCCCCAAGGCCAACCAATCAGGGATTGTAAGGTAAAGGTAAAGGGACCCCTGACCATTAGGTCCAGTCATGACCGATTCTGGGATTCCGGTGCTCATCTCGCTTTATTGGCCGAGGGAGCCGGCGTACAGCTTCCAGGTCATGTGGCCAGCACGACTAAGCCACTTCTGGCGAACCAGAGCAGCGCACGGAAACGCCATTTACCTTCCCACAGGAGCGGTACCTATTTATCTACTTGCACTTTGACGTGCTTTCGAACTGCTAGGATGGCAGGAGCAGGGACCAAGCAACGGAAGCTCACCCCGTCACGGGGATTCGAACCATGACCTTCTGATCGGCAAGTCCTAGGCTCTGTGGTTTAACCCACAGCACCACCCATGTCCCATCAGGGATTGTAGTGGTTCCCAATTGCCACCCATACATAGAGCCAATGATGATGATAATTAATATATTGATCGCCTTCCAAACCACTGTTTCAAGGTGATATGAGGGGAGATATGAGAACCATCTTGAAATATCTCACAGAAGATGAAGCAAGCTTGTTTTCTCCTGCTCTGGAGAGTCGGACTCTACCCAATGTCTTCCAGTTGCATATGTTTCTGAGCACAATTCAAAGTGTTGGTGCTGACCTTGAAAGCCCTAAATGGCCTCCGTCCAGTATACCTGAAGGAGCATCTCCACAGATTAAGTTCTGAGAACCAAGGTACCACTGTACCATGACTTGCTACAGTGCTTGCTACACCAATTCAATAGGTTTGAAACATCTTCAGCACCCGTAAAGTTTGTTGGCACAGGGCTGAGCCAATGTTGTGATCAGGAAAACCGACACAATATTCGCTACATCTGAATATTGTGTCCCGGGGCCTCTGTTTCATTCCCAGCCAGATGGGCGGGGTATAAATACAGTAATAAAATCATCATTAGTATTACTACCATGACTGCATAGCCCAATAGAATCACAAAGTTGGAAGGGACACAAGAGTCATCTAGTCCAATTTCCTGCAATGCAGGAATCTTTTGCCCAACATGGGGCTCGGACCCACAACCCTGAGATTAAGAGGCCCATGCTCTCCAGACTAAGCTATCCACCTGATAGAAGCTTACTCTGATAAGTGTCTGGCGGCTGTGAATCAGGTGAATTCCATGTTGGGGAATCATTGCAGCATTTCTGATCCTCTCCAGTGCAGTGCACATCAGTCAGTCAGTCTGTCTGTCTGTCTTCCTGCCCGTCTCTCTTTTAAATAATTTATTTCATTTCGACAGTCATATAGCATCAGATAAGAGGAAAAAGGAGGCGGGATAAACAAGAGCTGCAAAGCGAGCTGAGAACGAAAGAAAGTTACGTAGCAGAAAGGTACATAGGACCATAGAACTGTAGAGACGGAAGGGACCTCATGTGCCATCTAGTCCACCCCCTACAATGCAAGCAGCCAGGTTAGGGCTTCCCGGATGAACCCATACTTAGCAGGGACCCTATTACGTTGGAGGTAACCGGTGGCCTGTGTCACGGAAGCAGCAACAGAATCTTCTGAGATATTGACTGAAATTTCTGTAAGTATAACATCTCTTGCTTTTTAATGCCACTTACCTATTGCAATAGGGGACGTGGGTGGCGCTGTGGGTAAAACCTCAGTGCCTAGGACTTGCCGATTGCATGGTCGGCGGTTCGAATCCCCGCGGCGGGGTGAGCTCCCGTCTTTCGGTCCCAGCTCCTGCCCACCTAGCAGTTCGAAAGCACCTCTAAGTGCAAGTAGATAAATAGGTACCGCTTTATAGCGGGAAGGTAAACGGCGTTTCCGTGTGCTGCGCTGGTGCAGGCTCGCCAGAGCAGCTTCGTCACGCTAGCCACGTGACCTGGAAGTGTCTCCGGACAGCGCTGGCCCCCGGCCTCTTAAGTGAGATGGGTGCACAACCCTAGAGTTGGACACGACTGGCCCATACGGGTAGGGGTACCTTTACCTTTACCTATTGCAAATGCAACGCGGGTGGCACTGTGGGTTAAACCACAGAGCCTAGGGCTTGCTGATCAGAAGGTCGGCGGTTCGAATCCCCATGACGGGGTGAGCTTCCATTGCTCGGTCCCTGCTCCTGCCAACCTAGCAGTTTGAAAGCACATCAAAGTGCAAGTAGATAAATAGGTACCACTCCGGCGGGAAGGTAAACGGCATTTCCGTGTGCTGCCCTGGTTTCGCCAGAAGCAGCTTAGTCATGCTGGCCTCATGACCCGGAAAAACTGTCTGTGGACAAACACCGGCTCCCTCGGCCAGTAAAGTGAGATGAACTCTGCAACCCCAGAGTCGTCCGCTACTGGACCTAATGGTCAGGGGTACCTTTAAAGGTAAAGGGACCCCTGACCATTAGGTCCAGTTGTGGCCAACTCTGGGGTTGCAGCACTCATCTCGCTTTATTGGCCGAGGGAGCCGGCGTACAGCTTCCGGGTCATGTGGCCAGCATGACTAAGCCACTTCTGGCGAACTAGAGCAGCGCACGGAAATGCCGTTTACCTTCCCGCCGGAGCGGTACCTATTTATCTACTTGCACTTTCGAACTGCTAGGTGGGCAGGAGCAGGGACCGAGCAACGGGAGCTCACCCCGTCGCGGGGATCCAAACCGCCGACCTTCTGATCGGCAAGTCCTATGCTCTGTGGTTTAACCCACAGCACCACTTGTGTCCTTAAGGGTACCTTTACCTTTACGTATTGCAATGGTTGGGCTCCCTTACCAGCAAGTAAAGGGCCATCAGTTCTGATGTTTTCTCTAAATATGGAAAGGAGGCACAAAGTTCTGTCTCTCTTTTTGGAGTGGCGCTGGCGACGGCGGAGTTTTGCGCAAAACCATATGCCCGAGCATCGAAGCAAACCGCAAACAGGCCAGCGACGGCGGCAAGGCTGGTGCGTGGGTGGGGAGGGAAGTGTTCATAAACGAAGCTGTGGAACCCAACAAGGGGGGGGGAGCGCTCAGCAAGGTATGCCAGTTGGTATTTTGATTTTTTACAAAAGCAATATTGTGACGGCTCAGCTCACACTTCCTTCTGAGATGCTCGGCGGGTTAACGACATCATGGAAGATGCACAATTTGAGAAGGAGGCTGGAGGAGTTGGGGAGGGGAGTTTGGCAGAGAAGCCCAGGAAGAATATCTTCAGGGGCAGACATAATTCTCCTGGAAAAGGGGTCACAGCCAGACCTTAATGACCCATATTGTGAGGGCCGTTACCTAAAACCTGCCTGACTAGTCCAACAATTTGAATCCTTCCTTCGATTTTAACACTTGCTGGATCTGGGAATTATAAGAGCTACTCCTTGCAAAACTCATAGCAGTTTTATTAGGGTTGCCATATTTTGAAAAGTTGGCAAAGTTGATGAGCATTTTTTTTTTGCACAAAGTTCTTGATCATTTTTGTAAAATCTCAAAAGAAAATGAAGTTTTAAAGCCATTTTTAATGAAATTCGCCAAAATCTAGACTTCTGACATCAGTTTCTGCCTGGACACTACTTCCAACTGCAGTATTCCAGCTATATATGGGAAATTCCAGACATATGGCAACCCTTGCTTTCCACTGTGACCAACCCTATGTATGATAGGATCTTTCCTCATTGGAGGGTCGCTCCACCCCTTTGAATGATTTGGTTGTCCTTTTATGAACCATCTCCGACTTTTCAGAATCCTTTTTGAGTTGAGGTGACCAGAACTGTACACAGTATCCCAATTACGACAACACCGTAGATTTGTATGAAGGCATTGTGATGTCGGCAATTTTATCTTCAACCCCTGTCACTGAACCCACTATTGCTATGATACCAGCTGGCCAGAGTGCTTGCTTCTGCACTCCTCACAGCTGACCTGTATGTTCTTAGGCAAAGATGATTTCACAGAGGCCATGAATGTGTATTCTTCTCCCCCAAAGGAACCTGCAAATGATGGTATCTCCACTTCTGAGAAGGGAACTCGCCCCTCATCCCCTGCAGGGTGGGGACGGAAAGCTGTTGTGAGACCCCCAAATCTCCACTTACAGCAGTTGTCCTCTCCTGAACGAGCGCCACAGATATCCCTCGCTTGGCTGCATCAGCAGTCAAGCTGATATTCCTGTATCATTTTCATTGGAGACCAAACAGCCTTGTATCTGTGTCTGGGGCTTGTTTTCACCTTCACTATATCTTGTAATTATGTCTTTATCTGTGCTCCGTACAAAATTGGTTTGTGTCCAATTATAACCCCCCCAACGCATCTGCGCATGTGTTTGCCCGCGCAAGCAAATACAGCCAGCGCTGTTCCAAAAGTCCCCCCAGTGTTTCTCGCCTGAACACCAATTAATGAAATAATAATAATGATAAGTGCATCCCAAAATTATCAAAGGAGAGGAGAGGGGTGGGATGGGGGAATTGTGAAATTCTCACAGGTGGGGTGCAGAGATTCTGGCCCAATGCAGAAACACAGGGCTCTGCCTTCGGCAAAGTCTGACCATTTGGTCTATTGACTATTATTGTCTACACTGACTGGCAGCTGTCCGAGGTTTCAGATGCAGAATGTTTCCCAACTTCACTTGCAGATAACCGGGATTCAAACCTGGGACTTTCTGGTGCTGTGCAGATGCTCTGCCACTGAGCCACAGTCCTGGGTGCTTGCATGAGCTGTTTTCCTTTCTCCCTTCTTATTCTTCTAGCATGGCTTATTCAGCTCTCTTCATGCTCAGTGGAACAATGTGTGTTTTCCCTTGCAAACATTTATCCATCGCTCTGCTACGCTTGCCCCCCACAACCCACGCTTCCTGATCTTAAAAGCCCCGTGGGAGAAGTCGCCTCTTCACATCGTGTCTTGGGCTTTAACTGAAGTCCGGGCGCCCATGAAGACTGCAGGCTGCTGACTGTTCAGCCCTGGCATTTTGCCCTGTCTCTTGCCACGTCAAACAGCATCTCTAACCTGGCAGGTGGCTAACTCCCCAGCGTGGCTTGAGAAAAGAGCTGCTAAATCAGCGGGCAGCAGCAAGGAGCCAACCTGGCTGTTCTTCTCCAGAGGATATAGAAGCAGCTTCCTGCCCTTCCAGGTGCCGACCAAGTGCCCATTTTGTGCCCCCCCCCCACCTGCCACTGATGTCTTCTCTGGCAGGGTCCAGCAAATGTGAATGTGGGTCCCTCCAGTGCATGGGTAGCAAACTAAGGCCTGGGGGCCGGATCTGGCTCAAACGACTTCTAAATCCGGCCTGTGGAAGGTCCGGGAATCAGCATGTTTTTACATGAGTAGAATGTGCCCTTTTATTTAAAATGCATCTCTGGGTGATTTGTGGGGCATAGGAATTTGTTCATCCCCCCCCCCCCCAAATACTGTCCAGCCCCCCACAAGGTCTGAGGGATGGTGGACCGGCCCCTGCTGAAAAGGTTTTCTGACCCCCATGTCCAGCGGCACCAACTTGGGTCAAAGACTTGGGTGTCCGGCCTGCACATGCCGTACCGTGACGTGTGGCATCCTGACGACGCAGTATGGCTTCTTGTGCACGTGTTCTGATGCTGCTGCAGCAACTGGGCCAGGGCGTACAACTCCACTGCTTGGCCTCTGTGCTGCGGCGGCAGTGCCAGAGGTAAGGCGGCAACGGGCAGCAGAGGCTGGGCACCCACAGCAATAACTTCATGGGTGCCCGGGCACCCAGGGCCCACTAGATTTTGCACCAGTGCCACAGAACCGTCGGGACCTGCTCTCATCCCAGTGCCTCCCAGCTCAGCCATCCAAACTGCTGGAATCTGTGGGTGCAGAACCTTTACATTGTATTCTGCCCACAGACTGTCTCTCCAGAGTGGTGCATGCTCTGGTTATCTCCCGCTTGGACTACTGCAATGCGCTCTATGTGGGGCTACCTTTGAAGGTGACTCGGAAACTACAACTAATCCAGAATGTGGCAGCTAGAATGGTGACTGGGAGCGGCCGCCAAGATCATATAACACCGGTCCTGAAAGACCTACATTGTATGTTTCCAAGCAGAATTCAGACTCTTGGTGCTGAGCTTGAAAGCCCTAAATGGCCTCGGCCCAGTATACCTGAAGGAGCATCTCCACCTCCATTGTACTACCCGGACACTGAGGTCCAGCGCTGAAGGCCTTCTGGCGGTTCCCTCACTGCGAGAAGCCAAGTTACAGGGAAGTTACAGCCCCTGAACAGGGCTGCCTTCAGATGTCTTCTGAATTTCAGGTAGTTGTTTATCTCTTTGACATCTGCTGGGAGGGCATTCCACAGGACGGGCGCCACTACCAAGAAGGCCCTCTGCCTGGTTCCCTGTAACCTCACTTCTCGCAGGGAGGGAACCACCAAAAGCCCCTCCATCCTATGCTCAGGTATATATTATATTATATTATATTATATTATATTATATTATATTATATTATATTATATTATATTATATTATATTATATTATATTATATTCCCCTCCCTCCCCGGCCAAGACCGGGCTCAGGGCTGCTAACACCAGGTATAAAAACAATTGATTAAAATACAACTTAAAAACAAGATTAAAATACTACTTAAAATGCAGCCTCATTTCAGTGGAAGCCCAGATCAAAAACTGGGGGGAGAAAATGTCAAATCTTCACCATGGTCCACTATCCAGACTGGTCCTATGTGGGCCAGAAAAAAGCCAGGGAAGTCCCCAAATAGGGGTTCCATCACAGAAGGAGGGGGAGGGGATCAGGCTGGTTCCAAACCAAAGGCCAGGTGGAACAGCTCTGTCTTACAGGCCCTGCGGAAAGAAATCAGATCCTGCAGGGCCCTGGTCTCATGAGGCAGAGCGTTCCACCAGGCCGGGGCCAGTGCTGAAAAGGTCCTGGCTCTGGTTGAGGCTAATCTGACTTCCTTAGGGCCCAGGACCTCTAGGGTGTTGCTATTCATGGACCTTAAGGTCCTCTGCAGGGCATACCAGGAGAGGCGGTCCCATAGGTACGAGGGTCTTATATAATAGAATCATTGTAGAGCTGGACATGACCGCAAGGAACCTCGAGTCCAACCTCCCTGTGGTGGAGGAATCTCAGCTAAAGCATCCCTGGCAGATGGCCAGCCAGCCTCTGCAGATCAAGAAGAGCAGATGACCGCAGAGGTTGCAAGGTTTCTAGCTGGGGCAATCAGAATAAGGTCCACTATTGGACTGCTGATTCAAGACCCTAAACGGTGTTTTATATAACCAACTTTTTATTTCTCTACTGTGTATACCGCAATGCTTTTTGTTGCTATGGCCGACGGCTGATGCAAATAAAGTTTCATTCATTCACTCTGCTTAAAAACCTCCAAAGAAGGAGATTATTTATATTCGTAAAGAAAGCCATGTCTCCTGAAGACACCACAGTCTCCATTGAAGACTGACTCCAGTCAGGAGTGCCAACTTGGGCCCGCGACTGTGGGTGGCCGGGGCTGTGGGTGCCATGCAGCATGCATGGCCCTGGCGCCGACATTTGTGGGTGCCTGGCCCCTCCATGGGGAATTTTGTGGATGCTCAGGAACCCAGGGCCCCAGAGAGCAGGCATCTTATGACTCCAGCACAGAAACCCCTGGAGTCTCTCGCCACTTGGAGACTGGGGCTGGGCGTAACAGAAGACACCTCTGTATCCCGATCTCTGGGAAGCGATCTTGGTGGTGGTGATCATCTGGCTGCCTGGCTCACAGATTTCCCGGGGGCATATGGTGTTGGACTTTCGGAGGAAGAGAGGAGAACTAGCCCCGCTGTACATTGGGGAGGGCTGTGTGGAGAGAGTCTCTTCCTTTAAATTCCTAGGAGTTTATCTCAGTGAAGACCTTACTTGGAAAATAAATACAACCCAGGTGGTTAAGAAAGCCCAACAGAGACTCCATCTCCTTAGAGTATTGCGGAAGAATGATGTCAATCAACATTTGATGATCTCCTTCTACCGGTCAACAATAGAAGGTGTCCTTTCATACTGCATCACGGTGGTACTTTGTCAAAACAAAAAAAAAAAAATTCCTTCCAGTAGCACCTTAAAGACCAACTAAGTTAGTTCTTGGTATGAGCTTTCGTGTGCATGCACACTTGGTATCTGAAGAAGTGTGCATGCACACGAAAGCTCATACCAAGAACTAACTTAGTTGGTCTTTAAGGTGCTACTGGAAGGAATTTTTTTGTTTTTGTTTTGACTATGGCAGACCAACACGGCTACCTATCTGTAGGTGGTACTTTGGTTTGACATCAGTGGATAGGAAGTGCCTACAGAGGGTGGTGAATACAGCACAAAATATTATGGGCTGTCCTGTGAATCCGCTGGATGAAATCAGAAGAACGTTGCCTCAGGAGAGTGAGGAAAATTCTCAGGGATGATTCGCACCCTGGCTGGCACTTTCTTGATCTCCTGCCCTCAGGCAGAAGATATAGAAGCAGGATTAGTCGCACCAACAGGGTAAAGAACAGCTTCAATCCGTGGTCTGTTAGGCTGCTGAATGAAAAGATAACAACAGGGCAACTGACTTTCAGGTTTGGTGGGTGTGCATCAGTAAACGAGGGGAATTAAGTAAACGAGGGGAATTAAGAGAGCTGAGTGGGGAGTGCTCGTGTATTCTCATTGTATACAAGTTGTACAAGTGACAATAAAGTATTTCGATTTCAATATGATTGGTCACAGTGGAAAGCAAGATGGTGGACTAAGGCGGAGATTCCCATTCAGAAGACCCAGGGAGTCAATCATGTTTCATCCAAGGGGGTTATTTCTACTTGGAAATAGGCATGGGGAAATCTATCCGTTCTGGTTTCTCTCAGTTTCTCATTTTTTTCAGCCTTAAGTCTGATCCTATCCATTTCTGCATTAATTTGTGGATTTCTTAAAGGCCCTTGACGATTGGTCAGTGATTTGGTATAAATTTCTCCTTACGTATTTATCTTTGTGTCGGCGTATGTCATTTTCGAGGGATGCAGTTGGCGCTGTGGTCTAAACCACTGAGCCTAGGGCTTGTTGATCAGAAGGTCGGCGGTTCGAATCTCTGCGACGGGGTGAGCTCCCTTTGCTTGGTGGTCCCTGCTCCTGCCCACCTAGCAGTTCGAAAGCACATCAAAGCGCAAGTAGATAAATAGGTACCACTCCAGCGGGAAGGTAAATGGCGTTTCCGTGCGCTGCTCTGGTTCGCCAGAAGTGGCTTAGTCATGCTGGCCACATGACCCAGAAGCTGTCTGCGGACAAATGCTGGCCCCCTCGGCCTATAGAGTGAGATGAACCCCAGAGTCATCCGCAACTGGACCTAACGGTCAGGGGTACCTTTACCTTTACCTTTATGTTATTTTCACTCACGTATGCCAATGTATGCATACTTCCCCCTCATGCGCCTATTTTCATACACATTATTTGACTGGAGAACCAGATCACAAAATTTGGAGATGTGTCCTTGTTTCTTTAACCAGCATGTGCCCAGTTATGCCCAGTGCCTCCTCGTGTGTGCATTATTGCGTCCGAGCAGCGTCACAAAATTCGGAGAACTGAGAATTTCAAAAGGCAGCTGCGTTCTGGTTTCCATATTGTTTCGAAAAGGACGAAGGAGGTATGTTTGCATTAAAATCCAAACAGAGATCAGTTTCTCCATCATTCCTAGGCAGAGGCACATAGGGCCGACTCTGGAACGGACTTTTCGCCCTGATTCAGCAGAGCTCTTTCCTTAAACCAGACGTCACTCCTGCCTCCCTTCTCCAGCACACTTGAAATAGCAAGTCTCTTTCTCTCTCACACACACACAATCTCAGAGGCAGCACTTCAGCCACAAACAAGAAGAATCAGGCTCCATGTGCCACCTCGACGGGGGGAAATCCTGCGGCCAGCCGTGTGTGAATATTCATGCGCCATCTGTGGACGAAAACGCAGAGCGGCTGGCTCAGCTGTTTGCGCCCGGGCGAGGCGTCACGCTCCAGGCTGGCTCCCTTCCAGCTCCAAGTGCAGGTAGACCCTCTGCTTCCGTCCGGAGCCTGGCAAATGTCCGCCCTGGGCCCTCTCGTCGGAGGCGTCCTGGTCATGTGATGGGCCCGTCAGCTGACAGAAGAGGATGAGTCAGCTGGCAGCTGTCGGGCCGCCTCGAATAATGACAAAAACAATTAGCAGTCCGAGTGGTAGCCTCTCCTTAATTATCTCCTCCGAGTTTAATTAACTAGCTAAATTATCAGCAGTAATGTAGGCATTAATTATGTCAAATTACAGTGTAAAAATCACTAAGTGTGGAAAATGTCAGTTCAGCTAAGCTCACCTGCCGGGCTGAGCTGAGCCGCTATGACAGGGTGCTGTGGACAGACGTGGAAGGGGGTTTCATCCTTTTTGGCATAATCTTTCCAACCCCCCCTTTTTTTACAGGTACTGAGCGCAGCGACTCCTCAGGCCTATCAAAGGGGCAGAGGTGAGCAATGGGTAGCTGAGTGGGGGGTGTCACAGCAAACGGTTGAAGCGGCCGGGGGGGGGGGCTTCTTTATTATTCACAGCCTCGGGGGATATTCTGGTCTCGAGCAGGGGAAAAAATAAAAATAAGAGAGCGAGCGAACAGTGGAATATTTTTGGCTGGTGCAGAGGGAAAGAAGCAACGCAGCTCCCCTAACCAGATGGCTTGGCTGCCGAATTATTAAATTATGAATATTAATACAAATCAGACACGGAAGAGGTAATAATTTTGCTGCCCTACAGAAATAATTAACATAATTTTGATAAATTACACGATAAGAGAATCTAAAAATTGAGGTAGATTTATCTTAATTAACATCTTGGACCTGCTCCGAAAGGTAAATTGTTCTGCTGGGGATTATGGAAGGACAAGGAACGGGGGCGTCCCCTCGCCTCGGAGAGCCGAGCCGGCCTTTGCCCCCTCCCCAGTGCTTCGTCGTTAAAGCCATTAAGGCTACAGGCCCAATCTACAGACAATTCTGGAAGCAACTGAGACCCGGGGCCAGTTGAGAAAGCCATTCTCGCCTCTCGGTTTCTTGCCACCGGAAAAAAATATTGCCTGGCATTTGGTGAATGTCTGAACGGATATCACCGGAAAACCGTTGTGCACATTGAGTTGTGAACGTGCTCTCTGTGTTGTTTGGTTCAGACATTCAAGTTCACCCTGGTGCCTGTAGTCGCCTTTACAAAATCTGCAGTACCACCACATGTGGATTACTGTGCACAGTTCTGGTTGCCTCTGTTCAAAAAGGATATTGCTGCAGGCCACCCCAATCTTTCAGCGGTCAGGGATTCCAGGGGTTTCAGGTGCTCAACCAGGATTTGGTTTCCTGGGAATGAAGGACAGCGCAGAGGATTTCCTATCAGAAGAAGCGCAAGTACCACCAACGGGACACAGCACCACACGCCTTCAGCCGTCCCAAGAAAACCCTGACTTTATTTCACTTTATTATTTGGTAAAGGTAAAGGGACCCCTGACCGTTAGGTCTAGTCACGGCCAACTCTGGGGTTGCGGCACTCATCTCGCTTTACTGGCCGAGGGAGCCGGCGTACAGCTTCCGGGTCATGTGGCCAGCATGACTAAGCACTTCTGGCGAACCAGAGCAGCGCACGGAAATTCTGTTTACCTTCCCGCCGGAGTGGTACCTATTTATCTACTTGCACTTTGACGTGCTTTCGAACTGCTAGGTTGGCAGGAGCAGGGACCGAGCAACGGGAGCTCACCCTGTCTGGGGATTCAAACTGCCGACCTTCTGATCGGCAAGCCCTAGGCTCTGTGGTTTAGCCCACAGCGTCACCCGCATCCCTTTATTCTTTGGTAGATTTACAAAAAAAAAAGAAAGAAAGAAAGAAAGAAAGAAAGAAAGAAAGAAAGAAAGAAAGAGAAAAACACACACCAATAAATAAGTTTTAGCAAGGGGCAAGATCAGACGTGGAGGCTCCAGTGGTGGCCAAACTTGGCTCTCCAGCTGTTTTTGGACTACATCTCCCATCATCCCTAGCTAACAGGACCAGTGGTCAGGGATGATGGGAATTGTAGTCCCAAAACAACTGGAGGGCCAGGTTTGGCCACCACTGCACAAAACATTTTTTTAAAAAAATTATTAAAACAATCAAGACTCATTGCACTCTGCTCTGCTCCCCCTTTCTTCCCTGCCCTCTGCCTGCCCCTCAGAGCTGGTGGGTCAAGCGAGGCTGGGCCTTGGCAATGGCAGCAGCCTCTTCTTCTCCTTGCCCGCTCTCCAGCAGCTGCTACAAGCTGCCAAAGGCAGGAGGCCGGCAGCAGCGGCCATGGAGAGGCATCAGAATGCTCAGCCGCAGCCGCTGCTAGGGAAGAAGAAGAAGAGTTTGGATTTGATATCCAGCTTTAGCACTACCCTAAGGAGTCTCAAAGCGGCTAACATTCTCCTTTCCCTTCCTCCCCCACAACAAACACTCTGTGAGGTGAGTGGGGCTGAGAGACTTCAGAGAAGTGTGACAAGCCCAAGGTCACCCAGTAGCTGCATGTGGAGGAGCGGGGAATCGAACCTGGTTCACCAGATTACGAGTCCACTGCTCTTAACCACTACACCACACTGGGACAAGTCCTGGCTCCTCTTCCTGCCTGACGTGCTGCTGGTGGGGGAAATAGGGACATTCCAGGATCAAATCAGAAGCTGGGATGGTTTCTGTCATTCTGGGACTCTCCCTGGAAAACAGGGACTCTTGGAGGATATGAGCTTCATAGAATCCTAGAATCCTAGAGTTGGAAGAGACCACAAGGGTCATCGAGTCCAACCCCCTGCCAAGCAGGAAACACCATCAGAGCACTCCTGACATATGGTTGTCAAGCCTCTGCTTAAAGACCTCCAAAGAAGGAGACTCCACCACACTCCTTGGCAGCAAATTCCACTGTCAAACAGCTCTTACTGTCTGGAAGTTCTTCCTAATGTTTAGGTGGAATCTTCTTTCTTGTAGTTTGGATCCATTGCTCCGTGTCCGCTTCTCTGGAGCAGCAGAAAACAACCTTTCTCCCTCCTCTATGTGACATCCTTTTATATATTTGAACATGGCTATCATATCACCCCTTAACCTCCTCTTCTCCAGGCTAAACATGCCCAGCTCCCTTAGCCGTTCCTCATAAGGCATCGTTTCCAGGCCTTTGACCATTTTGGTTGCCCTCCTCTGGACACGTTCCAGTTTGTCAGTGTCCTTCTTGAACTGTGGTGCCCAGAACTGGACACAGTACTCCAGGTGAGGTCTGACCAGAGCAGAATACAGTGGCACTATTACTTCCCTTGATCTAGATGCTATACTCCTATTGATGCAGCCCAGAATTGCATTGGCTTTTTTAGCTGCCGCTTCCTTTGTTCCTAAGTTCTTATGTCTCCAAGAAGCTGTCAAGCAGGACCTGAGTGCAACAGCACTCTCCCAACGGGATTCCCAGACACTGGTGCCCAGATGAATTTACTGCCTATGGCCCTGGAGCCAGAATAATAGCGATAGTGGTTCGTGTGGATATTTTTTGGAACGTTGCAAATTGGCTCTTCGGGGCCTTGGAGATGAAGGTTCAGGGCGCCAGAGTGCTGCGTCCAGCTCAAAAAGTTGCCTTCACCTTTCTACACAGTGTCCCTTGAGATTTAAAAAGGAAGTCAAGGCAATGGACTTGATCAAAACTCAGTCGGCAGAGCACAAGCCTCTTATTCTTTGTGGCCCTTTGTGGCTTAGGGCCCTCGTATCTACGGGACCGCCTCTCCTGGTCTGCCCCGCAGAGGACCTTAAGGTCCATGAATAACCATAGTTTAGAAGTCCCAGGCCCTAGGGAAGTCAGATTATCCTCCACCAGGGCCAGGGCCTTCTCAGTGATGTCTCCGACCTGGTGGAATGCTCTGTCCCATGAGACCAGGGCCCTGCAGGATTTAACTCCTTCCGCAGGGCCTGGAAGACAGAGCTATTCCACCTGGCTTTCAATTGGAATTCAGCCTAATCTTTTGTTCCCCTTCCTTCCCTCCCCCTCCCCTTTTTGTGAAGATTGCGCGCTCTGGGATCTCACAGCTGGTTCTCCCCTGGTCTCCTCGCTGGCCCAAGTTGGACTAATTTAGCCAGCTAGCCCTGGTGATCATTTAATGTTTATTGGGTGGATTTTGATTTTTGCTTCTTGATTTTATTGTTATTTACACTTTATACCGTATTTTATGCTGTTGTTGTATAGCATCAATTAAGTGTTTTAAATCTGTTGTTAGCCGCCCTGAGCCCGGTTTCCTGAACCAGGAAGCGTGGGGTATAAATAAAATTTTATTATTATTATTATTATTATTATTAATCTCAGGGCCGTGGGTTCGAGTCTCACGCCCGGCAAAAGTTTCCTGCATTGGAGGAGGGCGGGTAGGCTAGAGGACCTTTGTGGTCTCTTCCGACTCTTGTAGAGTCTGTGATTCTAAGACACCTGCAGCTGGCCAAGGGGCCGCCTCCAGTTGAGTGTTGTGTTCTTGCAGTGGCCAGCTGGATGCCGCAAATGGGGAGCCAGAAAGCAGGACCCGAGAGCAGCTTTCCCCTCCTGTGGCTTTCGGCAACTGGCATTCAGGGCCTCCGACAAAATGCTACCCTGTTGCCGGCATTGAAACAAGATTCAGCTGCTTTTGCGTTCTGCAGCCAGCGTGGCATGAGATGGGGGTGCAGCTGGCATAGCTATAGGATGGGTGTTGTAGCCTATTTGGTGGGCACCGGCTTGGGGAAGCCCGTTCCCTCCTGACTCCTGGCCAAAGGCAAAAATCCATCATTGCTTTCCCTCCTCTTCTGCTTTCTCTCTTGGCAACCAGATCGGGTGGGAGCAGCTGGAAAAGAGAACTTAGTGCTTGGGCGGATGCGGGGCTGGTGTGAGCCCCCCGGGGGCCGCGCTCCTAATTCGGGAGTCGCCACAAAGGCTCATCCGGTCCGCACCAGAGGACTTGCTTAGCAGTCTGCAAACAGTCTCTGTTGTGTGTGGCGAAGATCAGGTGGCGAAGGGGGAACGGCGCGCAGAGTACATGTCTGGGCGGCGCAGAGAGTGGCGCTGGAACAAGGGGAACCCCACTGAGGAATAATTAACGTGGCTCCGTTTCACCAGCTTCTCCCAGCTGGGCTCTGCCGGGGCTTGTCCCGGTTCGCACACCTCAAACATGACCCCTGACGGCAAGCTGTGCAAAGCGGTCCGAGACGCATATTGATAGGTACTGTGCACTGCAAGGATAGATATTGTGGGGGGGGGGGAGAGGAAGGGCCTGGAATTGTGCCCACTGCCCACCCCACCTCCAAAGCCCAGCTGAGCTTCGTTTTATTAGCCTTGTGACGATGCACAAAAGATGACGAGGACGTCGGGCCAGCCGCCAGATGTTTCGGTCTACGATTCCCATCTGCCCCAGCTGGCATAGTTGCCCATCTCCATCACCACCTTTCATGACCACGGCCGCACAAGTTTTTCCTCGCACTGCTCCCTGCCCTCCGCCTCAGATGGCGTTTTAGTGGCTCTGCCAGTTTTGAGCGGGAGCCGAGCTTGGCTCCCATTCGTGGTTGCCTCCTGCCCTCTTCCTTTGCCCACAATGCAATGCCCGGGCCTGCAGATCTATGAAATCTGTACATTTCGCAGACCTGCAGTCTGCGTTTCGAACTCTCTGGGCTCTCGTTCAGAAGTGGATCCCCCGCTTAAAATGTCTGTCCAGGGTCCCGATGGGGAATGTCAGCGTGGCCCCCAGTGAGGGGCCCTTCGGAGCCCCTGGGGCCATTGGTCAGGGTGAATTGGGCCTGAGTGTAACTCCTCTTAGCAGCAACCAGGACAGAGGTCACCATCTTTTGTGGGGTATCAGCAACCTTGTATGCCTCCAGCCTGCAGTGGGCGGGATTGAGACCTACAGATAAAAGGTAAAGGGACCCCTGACCATTTAGGTTCAGTCGTGACAGACTCTGGGGTTGCGGCGCTCATCTCGCTTTACTGGCCGAGGGAGCCGGCGTACTGCTTCCAGGTCATGTGGCCAGCAGGATTAAGCCACTTCTGGCAAACCAGAGCAGCGCACAGAAACGCCGTTTACCTTCCTGCCGGAGTGGTACCTATTTATCTACTTGCACTTTGACGTGCTTTCGAACTGCTAGGTGGGCAGGAGCAGGGACCGAGCAACAGGAGCTCACCCCGTCGCGGGGATTTGAACTGTCGACCTTCTGATCAGCAAGTCCTAGGCTCTGTGGTTTAACCCAAAGCGCCACCCGCGTCCCACAGATATTAAGGGGAAAATACATTTTGTGGTTTCCCACCAAACTCCCAAGTTCCATTTCTCTCTCTCTCCTGCACGAAGCAGCCATGATACAAGCTCCAACCATGGAGACCTAGAATCTGAAGCCATGCTTGTAAATATGAAGAAACTGAAAGTGAATAACATTTCCCCCGCTTTACCAATGGGACCTCTCTCTCTGCAGTTTATTTTGCTCTTTTAAGCAATGCTAGCTCTGTGTGAATGAGACAGAGCAGGTGTTGGTGGGACTTGGTTGCTCCAACTTCCAGGCTTTTAACTTTGCTGTAAACCAAACACCTTTTCACTTTATTATAATTATTTATTTATACCCCACCTATCCGGCTGTGTTTCCCCAGCCACTCTGGGCGGCTCCCAACAGAATATTAAAAACACAGTAAAAGATCAGACATTAAAAACTTCCCTAAACAGGGCTGCTTTCAAAAGCTTTAAGGCAGACTGGATTCTGTTGATCTTTCCCCCCTTTCCTCCCTCTTTAAACAATAATCACACAAACAGTCTCATAAAAGTTAAAAATAACATTTACTCACTTGGAGTAACAGATACAGCAGGCTTAAAATGGGAACATTCTTTCATATGTGGTGGACTTGTAAAAAGATAAAAGAGTATTGGGAAATGATCCATAATGACTTGAAAAAAAAGTTTTAAAGTACTCCCCCGCCCCCAAACCAGAGTCCTTCTGTTGAAGATAATTCAGACTGAAATTCCCAGGTGTCAATAAAGGTTGTTTATGTATGCTACTACTGTGGCCTGTGTTTTTCTGACCCCCAAAATGGAAAACGAGCGAGGTCCCAACCAAAGTAGAATGGCAACTTAAGCTGTCAGAATATGCGCAGTTTGCAGACTTAACATATAGAATAAGAGAACAAACATCTGTTTAGAGAAGACTGGAAAACGTTTGTTGAATATATGGGAAATAATTGTGTACAGCTGAAAACGTTGGCAGCATTAAGATAAATTCAACAGTGTAAATAAGTTTTGATGGATGCAATAATGGAATACTGAATGGTATAGTTTTTGTAAAATATGCAGGGACTTGTGATATGTAAAATGAACCGTGTAAAATGAAGAAGGGAAGTCACTGATATCTTAAGGATGTAAAATGAGTATTCTAAATTGTAAAACAGAAAACTTAATAAAAATTATATACAAAAAAAGAAAGAAAAAGTAATTCAATTCCAAAGATATATTTAAGTCTAGCTTAAAATGTAGTCTGAGCATGGCGCTCCTGTAGGAAACTTACAGGAAAATTCTGTGAGCTTCAGTTCCTGCCATGTGCCTATCGAGCAAAACATGAATTGTTGGTTTGATTGCGTTTTAGATAACCCCACAAAATGTTCTGATTTATTTCCACTGACTGGAAATAGCTCTCCAGGGTTTCAAGGGGGGGGGGCACATTCAAAGCCCTACATGGAGAAGGCAGTGATAGAACCTCAGGCCTCTTGCAAGGAAAGTTGGTGTATTTGGTTCATGCATATGGCTGTTCTCGGTGATGATTTTGCTATTGCACTTTTTTCATTTAAAAAATTCTTGTGTTCCGGTGGGTTGCATATATTGCTTTTTATCTTATGATCTGCTTGTTTGAACCCATTTACTCGTTTCAAGGCGACTCTGAGCAGCTTGGCATTTTGAAAACTTCTAAGCGGCATACAAAAACCGCCACGTAAAATGAAGAAAACAGTGTAATGAAACTTTTTAGAACCATCTTTATGTACGCAACTACGGCGGCTAGAATCCTAATAGCAAAAAACTGGAAAGGTGACTCAATTCCCACAAAGCTTGGCTGGCAGGTAAAGATGTTAGAATACTTGGAACTTGCAAAAATGACTGGGAGAATAAGAGGAAACACAAATCGGAAAGTGAGTAAGGAATGAATAATTTTTAAAGAATATATAAAACAATATTGTGAAAATGCAGATCTCCTGACCGGTTTAGATTGAATCTTGAATATTAAGGAATGCTAGAAACTTAAAAATGTCTTCGTGATATGCAATTGATATAACAGGAAGTGCATATAGGCTGAGAATATGTAGAAAGGTGAATCGGAAGTCAAAAGTGTGTGTGAAGTTATAAGATTTGTTGTTTGTGTGTACTTGACGCACTGTTCTTTTTGTTTGTTTGTCTGTGCTGTTTTATGTAAACTGTTTTGCAATTAAAAAATAATTTAAAAAATAATAGAATTGTAGGATTGGAAGGGGCCACAAGGATACAGTAATATTAATAGTAATTGTAATCATAATAATTTTATTATTTGTACCCCACTCATCTGGGTTGCCCCAGCCACTCTGGGTGGCTTCCAACAGATAGGAAAAACATAACAAAACATCAAGCACAAAAAACTTCCTGAGGCAGGGCTGCCTTCAGAGGTCTTCTAAAAGTTGTTTTTCTCCTTGACCAGTTCAACCCCCTGCATGGGGCTGGAACCCATGATCCGAAGACTAAGATGCTCATCCTCTACCAACTGAGCTACCAATAGGGTTGCCATATTTCAAACAGTGGAAATCTGGACAGGAAAAGTTGTTGAGCATTTTTTTTTGGCCAAAGTTGTTGAGCTACCAAGGCCAATCTTACAGGCCGGATGGTCTTTCAGGTAAGCCTGGTCTTGAGTTATTCAGGGGTTTAAGGTAAAGGGGCCTCTGACCATTAGGTCTAGTCACAGACGACTCTGGGTTGCGGCGCTCATCTCGCTTTACTGGCCAAGGGAGCCGGCGTACAGCTTCCGGGTCATGTGGCCAGCATGACTAAGCCGCTTCAAGAGAACCAGAGCAGCGCACAGAAACACCGTTTACCTTCCCGCCAGAGCGGTACCTACTTATCTACTTGCACTTTGACATGGTTTTGAACTGCTAGGTTGGCAGGAGCAGGGACCGAGCAACGGGAGCTCACCCCGTCGCGGGGATTTGAACCGCTGACCTTCTGATCGGCAAGCCCTAGGCTCTGTGGTTTAACTCACAGCGCCACCCGCGTCCCATTCAGGGGTTTACAAATGAGTAATAAGACACTTAGGGACGCAGGTGGGTTAAAGCCTCAGCGCCTAGGACTTGCCGATCGAAAGGTCGGCGGTTCGAATCCCTGCGGCGGGGTGCGCTCCCGCTGCTCGGTCCCAGCGCCTGCCAACCTAGTAGTTCGAAAGCACCTCCGGGTGCAAGTAGATAAATAGGGACCGCTTACCAGCAGGAAGGTAAACGGCGTTTCCGTGTGCGGCTCTGGCTCGCCAGATGCAGCTTTGTCACGCTGGCCACGTGACCCGGAAGTGTCTCCGGACAGCGCTGGCCCCTGGCCTCTTGAGTGAGATGGGCGCACAACCCCAGAGTCTGTCAAGACTGGCCCGTACGGGCAGGGGTACCTTTACCTTTACCTTTTTAATAAGACACTTGCATGCGAGCTGCTAGCAGGCAAAAGAAGATCAAATCGCTTCTTTCATTTATTTCATTAAAGTGTATATACCACCTGAATGTAAGGGAGAAGCAACAACTCAGAACCGTTTAGAAAAAGAAGAATACACACACACACACACACACGAGTTAAAACTAGTTATTGAAAACATTCAAAAAATTAACAATTGAAATCAATGAGAAGCTGAAAACAGTTTAAAACACACACCAACCTTCTACATATCCTGCTAGGCTTGCCTGAACATAAATGTTTTTAGAAGGCACTGAAAAGAGTACAGCTGGTATATCAATCGGCAGGGAGTTCCAAAGTGCTGGTGCTGCCCCACTCAAAGAAGGATTTCTTATAAAAGGGTATTATGTGGCACCCGTAACAGCGCCATTTCCGCAAATCGAAGTAGCGGTGGAGGATTGTGCATATGCAGAGTGATAATGAAAGTGTTTTGGGATACACCCAGAATCCTTTGCAGCGCCCGTGACTTCCACCACAAGTGTCATCAAGGCCTGACCTGCAAAAAAAAAAAAGAAAAAGAAAAAGGTTTCCTCGAGAGTAGAAGCATTGCAGTTGGCAGCCTTTGGCCAGCAAGCCTTTGGCTCCCGATCCGCCGCGTGGCCGTCCCCCCAGCGCTGGCCTAATTACTTTCCGACATGCTGCAGGAATAGGGAGGGAGATGGCTAAAGCTGGAACAACGGTACTGACAAGGAAAACATTAATTTCTGGAGTTCTTTTAATTAATTCATCAGGAATCATGCTGTGTGGGATGATTACGTTAAAGTGTTTAATTACAAATTTATATGTAATGATGCACTTTAATTACTTTGGACTGGTACATTATTATTGGGCCCCTTTCCCGAGATTCCTGGCACCAGATCCGGGCTGCAAACTAGAAGCTGCACCGATGGGGCCTGCGTCCCTTGAATTATTTACGGGGTGTTGGGAGAGATCCAGTGGTGATTGATGGGGTGTGTGTGTGTGTGTGTGGAAGCTCTCCTCCTAAGTGGACGGTCTCGCCTTGGGATCAGCAGCAAAGCAGGAAAGCTAGGATCAAATGTCCTCTTCTTAGGGGAAATGGAAGTGCTGTAGCCAATTGAGAGCATATTGGAGCAGGCTTCCCCAAGATGGCGCCCTCCAGATGTTCATACTATAATTCCCAACTCGCAGCCCCAAACCTCTGGAGGGCACTAGTTTGGAGAAGGATACACCAGAGGCAACTGATTTCGAAGTTCCAATTGCCTAGTGAAGCAAAATACAGTTAAAACGCTAAGAAAGAGGCAATAATAGTAATAATTTTCATTAATTTCTGGTTGCAGATTGAGGGGAAGCAGAAATAACGCAGCTAATGAAAGGATTGCTATGGAGGGTTGAGGGGGGGGGGTCAGTCTGGGTGATTCCAGTGGGTACCTTCCAATCCTGTGATCCTGCGCTCGCGAGGCTAGAATCTAAAGGAGGAAGTTGGGACAGATCCCTTGTTAAGGTCATGGCCTGAGCTCCTCAGCCAAGTACCCATCGTCTGCACAGGGACTGCTGCGCTCTGCTGCCCAGGAGGACTCTCCTGTGTGAGTGTCTGGGGGCCCTGCTCCTTCCTGCCACTTACCCCCTGGCCCAGGGCAGGGCCTGACGGGCCTCACTAGGACAGTTGCTGTTACTGCTGGAGGGGTGCTGAGTGCTTTTAAAATGTTTTAAAATTTTTCCTTTGAATTTTTTGTATGTGGGGGGGTGGGGGTGGGATGGATGTTTATTGGGCCTGGGAATTTGTTTGATTTTATGTTTTTGTAATTTTTACTGTTTTTTGTTTCTATTGTTTCATTGGTTTTTTGTTGTTTTTTTTAAGGTGTTATTTTGTTCTTAAGGGGAGGGGTCAGGGCTGCCGGGGAGTAGGTCCCAGCCAAAAAAATGGCTGGGGCATGTTCCACAGGGAGGGATGCATGCACTGGGACAACCAATCTCAGTGATCACGGGTAGGAGGAGGAGTTATGCTAAGACCAGACCATGTCATTACAGAGGAGGCAGGTTTAGTCGTTGTCTGAGGACTATCCCTGCCCCCGGGTCTGGTCCTGACCGGATGGATACTAGAATCAGCAAGGGATACCCACATGACCTGAAGGTGCTGCTGTGCAATGCCAGGTCAATGATTCATAAGACCACTGCCATCCATGACTTGATCATGGATGGAGGACTTGACCTGGCATGTGTAACAGAGACTTGGTTGGATGAAGCAGATGGGCCTGTCCTTGCTGCTGCTTGCCCACCAGGTTTCTCTTACGCACAGCAACCCAGGTCATGTGGGCGAGGAGGGGAGGTTGCAGTGATTTTTAGGAAGTCATTAGTTTGCACCAGGCGTCCTATTGGGAAGACCCAGTTTTCCGAGTGCATGTTCTGGAAGTTGGGCAATAGGGGCAGTACAGGATTCCTTTTGGTGTACCGACCTCCCCGCTGCACCAAGGATTCCCTGCCTGAGCTGCTTCAGGTCGTGGCGGATGTTCTCCTGGAGACACCTAGCTCGGTTGTCCTAGGGGATTTTAACATCCATGCCGACACGACCTTACAAGGGGCTGCTCGGGACTTCGTGGAAAGCATGGCCTCCATGGGGCTGTCCCTGAATAAGTCTGGCCCAACCCATAGCCGCGGACATGCCTTGGACCTGGTGTTTACCTCTATGGATGTTGGTGATCTGACACTAAGTAAAAGCGAAACGAAAGAAGTGCCATGGTCAGATCACTTCCTGGTGCAACTGGACTTCTCTGCGACCCTCCCCCTCTGCAGGGAGGTGGGACCGATTTGGATGGTCCGCCCCCGCCACTTAATGGATCCAAATGGTTTCCAGAGAGTGGTAGGGGATGCTTTATCCCATGTTGATGGCCTTTCAGCCGATTCCCTGGTGGCCCGCTGGAATGTGGAGTTAACCTGGGCTATTGACTGTTTGGCTCCGAAGCGCCCTCTCCGATTGCATGGAGCCCGGAGAGCCCCGTGGTTTTCCACGGATCTGAGGGCAATGAAACAATCGTTGAGACGGCTAGAGCGCCGGTGGCGGATAACTCATTCCGAATCTGACCGGACACGGGTTAGAGCTCAATGTCGAGCCTACCAAGTGGCGGTAGCGACGGCGAAGAAGACTTTCTTCGCCGCCTCTATTGCATCTGCAGAAAACAGCAGCAGGAGACTTTTTCAGGTGGTTCACAATCGGGGCCCAATACGGACCACATGATCTCCTGCAATGATTTCGCAAAGTTTTTTGCAGATAAAATCGCTCAGATTCGGGAAGAAGTAGACTCCACCATGGAAGCAGGGCCAGGGCGGGAGAGTGCTAGAGCCCTGTCTGGTCAAGTTGTGTGGGATCAATTCCAATCTGTTACCTCCGAGGATGTGGACAGGCTGCTTGGACGAGTGAAACCAACCACCTGTCTCCTGGATCCTTGCCCATCCTGGCTTATAAAAGCTAGCCGGGAAGGACTGGGCGATGGGCTTCGTGGGGTGGTGAATGCTTCCCTCCGTGAGGGAGCCTTCCCAGACCTGCTGAAAGAGGCGGTTATTAAACCGCTTCTTAAAAAACCATCTTTAGATGCGGCCACGATGGCCAATTATCGCCCAGTCTCAAATCTTCCATTCTTGGGCAAGGTGATTGAGCGAGTGGTTGCTGAACAACTCCAGGCACACCTGGAAGAAGCGGATCATTTGGATCCCTTCCAGTCGGGATTCAGGCCTCATCATGGGACTGAAACTGCCTTGGTCGCACTGGTTGATGATCTCCGGCGGGCTAGGGACAAAGGTGAGAGCTGTTTCCTAGTTCTGCTGGATCTCTCAGTGGCGTTTGATACCTTCGACCATAACATCCTTCTGGACCGTCTTGAGGGGCTGGGAGCTGGGGGCACTGTCATACAGTGGTTCCGCTCCTTCCTCCTGGGCCGTGTTCAGAAAGTGGTGGTGGGGGATGAGTGTTCAGACCCCTGGGCTCTCACTTGTGGGGTGCCTCAGGGTTCTGTCCTCTCCCCCATGCTTTTCAACATTTACATGCAGCCACTGGGAGAGATCATCAGGAGGTTTGGGCTGGGTGTTCATCAGTATGCGGATGATACCCAGCTCTACCTCTCTTTTAAATCAGAACCAGTGAAGGCAGTGAAGGTCCTGTGTGAGTGTCTGGAGGCGGTTGGAGGATGGATGGCGGCTAACAGATTGAGGTTGAATCATGACAAGACAGAAGTACTGTTTTGGGGGGACAGGAGGCGGGCAGGTGTGGAGGATTCCCTGGTCCTGAATGGGGTATCTGTGCCCTTGAAGGACCAGGTGCGCAGCCTGGGAGTCATTTTGGACTCACAGCTGTCCATGGAGGCACAGGTCAAATCTGTATCCAGGGCAGCTGTTTACCAGCTCCATCTGGTACGTAGGCTAAGACCCTATCTGTCTGCAGACTGTCTCGCCAGAGTGGTGCATGCTCTGGTTATCTCTGCTTGGACTACTGCAATGCGCTCTACGTGGGGCTACCTTTGAAGGTGACCCGGAAAGTACAACTAATCCAGAACGCGGCAGCTAGACTGGTGACTGGGAGCGGCCGCCGAGACCCTATAACACCAGTCTTGAAAGACCTACATTGGCTCCCAGTACGTTTCCGAGCACAATTCAAAGTGTTGGTGCTGACCTTTAAAGCCCTAAACGGCCTCGGTCCAGTATATCTGAAGGAGCATCTCCTCCCCCATCGTTCTGCCCGGACACTGAGGTCCAGCTCCGAGGGCCTTCTGGCGGTTCCCTCACTGCGAGAGGCCAAGTTACAGGGAACCAGGCAGGGGGCCTTCTCGGTAGTGGCGCCTGCCCTGTGGAACGCCCTCCCATCAGATGTCAAAGCGATAAACAACTACCTGACATTCAGAAGACATCTGAAGGCAGCCCTGTTCAGGGAAGTTTTTAATATGTGACATTTTAGTGTATTTTTCATCTTTGTTGGAAGCCGCCCAGAGTGGCTGGGGAAACCCAGCCAGATGGGCGGGGTACAAATAATAAATTATTATTATTATTATTATTATTATTATTATTATCTTAAAGAGTGGGCTCTGTTTCCATGGAGACAAGCAGGAGTGTCTATTCCCATCTCATCTGGGTGGATGCCACATTCTAGAATAGCAAACAACAGGCCAAAGGGGGGGTCTGTATAAGAGACAGCCGTGTGTGAGAGAGTTTTTGGCTGTTGCTGAAAACTGGAGCGACAGAGACATGGTTCTTGCTTGGTGCTAGACTTGGGGCTCCCCTGAAACCTGAACAGAAAAGCAAGATCTGTTGGGGTGTTAATGCTGTGACCAGGGCCGGATTTAGGTTTGATAAGCTACTGAAGATAATGGGGCCCTTTATATGTCCAGCTGTCCTTTGTCAACAACAAATTGCTACTGTTTTTTTTGTGTTGGATATATGCTCTATGTTAATTTATGGACCTAACAGGTATCTTAAACCATTTGCACATAACAAAATATGTATCAAAGTAACTGTTGAACTGAAATACAATTAAGAAGTACAGTGGTGCCGCGGGTTACATACGCTTCAGGTTACAGACTCCGCTAACCCAGAAATAGTACCTCGGGTTAAGGACTTTGCTTCAGGATGAGAAGAGAAATTGTGCTCCGGTGGCATGGCAGCAGAGGGAGGCCCCATTAGCTAAAGTGGTGCTTCAGGTTAAGAACAGTTTCAGGTTAAGAACGGACCTCCGGAATGAATTAAGTACGTAACCAGAGGTACCACTGTATATTAAAAATGAGCAAACCAACGACATCTGAGGGAGCAGGCCCATTACTTACATCACAGGAGCCTACACAACACAAAACACTGTTGCTGTATGTAGGTTTTATTTTATTTGTTTTTTATCTTATATATTGGAAATGTACATCCAGGTTTTTTCCCTTTAAATTTTTTTTGGGTGCCCCCAAGAGAGTGGGGCCCTAAGCTATAGCTTGTTTAGCTTATACAGTGGTACCTCGGGTTAAGTACTTAATTCGTTCTGGAGGTCTGTACTTAACCTGAAACTGTTCTTAACCTGAAGCACCACTTTAGCTAACGGGGCCTCCCGTTGCTGCCGCGCGATTTCTGTTCTCATCCTGAAGCAAAGTTCTTAACCTGAAGCACTATTTCTGGGTTAGCAGAGTCTGTAACCTGAAGCGTATGTAACCTGAAGCGTATGTAACCCAAGGTACCACTGTATGTAAATCTGTCGCTGCGTGCATCTCAGCTGAAAAGTAGAATCATAGAATCATAGAATCATAGAGTTGGAAGAGCCCACAAGGGCCATCGAGTCCAACCCCCTGCCAAGCAGGAAACACCATCAGAGCACTCCTGACATATGGTTGTCAAGCCTCTGCTTAAAGACCTCCAAAGAAGGAGACTCCACCACACTCCTTGGCAGCAAATTCCACTGTCAAACAGCTCTTACTGTCAGGAAGTTCTTCCTAATGTTTAGGTGGAATCTTCTTTCTTGTAGTTTGGATCCATTGCTCCGTGTCCGCTTCTCTGGAGCAGCAGAAAACAACCTTTCTCCCTCCTCTATGTGACATCCTTTTATATATTTGAACATGGCTATCATATCACCCCTCTGCCTTTGAGCTCTTTGCTCTCCCACTTTCAATGCTTGCCGGGTTCTGGGAGGGGTGGGTCTGGAATGCTTTCTAAAGACACGGTGTCCATCAGCTGTTGCACCTCTGGTGCTTCTGCCTCCTCTTCCTCCTCTCCCATTATTTCCCAGCTTTCCCCCTCATCTGCCTCTGAGCTATGACCTCCTTCAAACCACTGCCGTAAATCTATACTGTCTTCTTCTCTGGAAAGGTCAGGCTGAGAAGTCGGTCTCCACCATTCCTCCTCTGTCCAGTCCCTGACAGTCTTGTCGTCTGGGCAGCCCAGGACTTCCATGTCCACTGCCCAGGCTTGCACCCCGAGGAGGTCACTTTGGTGCTGTTTGACTTCACCCCTGGAGTGGCACACCATTGCCTCTCGAGACAGGCAGCAAATGCCCCCAAAACTGCCGTCTCCGCTGACATGCATTCCAAGGAAACCAAACCCTGGGTGAAAATGCAAGAACGCCTGGAATCTCTCATCGCTCAGAGACCATCTTGTGTGCAACAATGTACAATCCACCATAAAATAACGACAGCAACGAAATCCACAATAGTGCAATATTTACAGTAAACAGTCTTACGCACTGAGCTGTATTAGCGGCTGGGAAAGGGCCGTGGTTCAGACATAGAGGACTTGCGTTCCATGCAAAAGGTCCCAGGTTCAAGTAGATATAATTCTGAGCTGGATGGATGAATGGTCTTACTACAAGGAAGCTTCCTATTTTCCTGTGTTCCTATATGTCTCTCTTTCTTCTTGGGCATTTCCAGTCAATGGCTGGTGTGAATTACTCATCTTTGGGCTCTTTTCATAGAATGACCGCTGAGACCATATGGCACCAGTCCTGAAAGACCTACATTGGCTCCCAGTATGTTTCCGAGCAGAATTCAAAGTGTTGGTGCTGACTTTTAAAACCCTAAACGGCCTCAGCCCTGTAGACCTGAAGGAGCGTCTCCACCTCCATCGTTCAGCCCAGACACTGAGGTCCAGCTCCAAGGGCCTTCTGGTGGTTCCCTCCCTGTGAGAAGTGAGGTTACAGGGAACCAGGTGGAGGGCCTTCTCAGTGGTGGCGCCTGCCCTGTAGAACGCCCTCCCATCAGATGTCAAGGAAATAAATGACTATCTGACTTTTAGAAGACATCTGAAGGCAGCCCTGTTTAGGGAAGTTTGTAATGTTTGATGTTTTATTGTGTTTTTAATATTCTGTTGGGAGCTGCCCAGAGTGGCTGGGGAGACCTGGTCAGATGAACAGGGTATAAATAAATTATTATTATTATTATTATTATTACAATTGTAGAGTTGGACCATGAGGGTCTTCTATCCAACCCCCTGCAAAGCAGGAATCTTGTGCCCAACGTGGGACTCAAACCCACAACCCTGGGATTAAGAGTCTCATGCTCTACCGGCTGAGCCATCCCTTTCCAGAGTAGTTTAGCTACCAATCCCTCTTCACAGGGAACTCTGGGCATTATAGTTCTGTAACAGGAGCAAATAGTAGGGACGCAGGTGGCGCTGTGGGTTAAAGCCTCAGCGCCTAGGACTTGCCGATCGAAAGGTCGGCGGTTCGAATCCCTGCGGCGGGGTGCGCTCCCGCTGCTCGGTCCCAGCGCCTGCCAACCTAGCAGTTCGAAAGCACCTCCGGGTGCAAGTAGATAAATAGGGACTGCTTACCAGCGGGAAGGTAAACGGCGTTTCCGTGTGCGGCTCTGGCTTGCCAGAGCAGCGATGTCACGCTGGCCACGTGACCCGGAAGTGTCTCCGGACAGCGCTGGCCTCTGGCCTCTTAAGTGAGATGGGCGCACAACCCCAGAGTCTGTCAAGACTGACCCGTATGGGCAGGGGTACCTTTACCTTTACTTTAGTGCTCTAAATGTGAGGGTGGCCTGGTCCTGCAGTGGCTACGTCTCCAAATGGAAAGCGTGGTCAACAAAAGTGGTTTAAAGACTGTCTCAAGGCAAATCTTAAAAAATGTAGTATAAACACCAACAATTGGGAAACACTTGCCTGCGAGCACTCCAATTGGAGAACAGCCTTTACCAAAGGTGTTATGGGCTTTGAAGACACTCAAACTCAGGACGCAAGGGAGAAACGTGCTAAGAGGAAGGCATGCTTGGCAAACCCTCACTGTGATCAACTCCCACCCAGAAACCAATGTCCCCACTGTGGAAGGACGTGTGGATCCAGAATTGGCCTCCACAGTCACTTACAGTCTCACTGTTAAAACTGTGTTTATGGAAGACAATCTTACTGGACTACGAGTGATCGCCGAAGAAGAAGAAAGAAGAAGTCTCCAAAGGTAGCTTGGACTGGGCGACATGCCTGAGGTCACCCTGTGATCTTTGGGGCTGAGCAGGGATTTGAACACAGCTCTCTCTCTCTCTCTAGCCCCTCTCTGGCCCACTGAACCGTCTCTTTCTAATCCTGCCCCCCCTACACCCTCACCTAGCCCCAAACCAGCCTGTGATTTTGTTTCCAGAAAAGCCACCATGAAAACCAGGCGATGAGGGGTGGGGGTGGGGACGACGACTGTCTTTCTGTCTGTCTGTCTGTCTGTCTACAAGAAGAACGGGCATCTGCCTGGGAGCCTGCCTGTTCGATCTGGGCGAGAGCAAAACCGCTGCCAGGCGTGCCAATGCCAGATGGTGTTTGCGAGCGCTGCCAGGTCCCAGCTGAACGCTGCCCTCGGAGAGCCTTTGAGAAGTTGCCTCCGCCGCCAGCCCTGCCAACTGCAGTGGCATATGCTTGGCTTTGCCCCTACACCTGTTGGTGGGGAAGATTCACACTCGGCTCTGGCAGCCGTGGAGGAGAGGAAGGAAATACAAAATCTGGAAGTGGGTATTTAAAAAAAAAAGAAAGAAAGAAAACTGAGAAGAAAGCTGTTAAGTTTCCTACAACTCGAGGGAGAAAGCTGGCTTGCCAGAAGAGAGCACAGAGGACCCATCAGAGGACTGCAGCATCGAGCGACACGCAGAGGAAGAATACCGGGAATTCCTGGTACGGGATGGGGGAGGCGTTTTGGTGCACTTGTGAAATAATTAGGATTATTTATACCCCACCTTCGCCCCCAAACTGGGACTCAAGGTGACAAATTAAAACGACACAGAGAAAACTCAGAAGGCTAAAAACATAGAAAAGGTAATAGTTTAATTAAAACTCCCATAGAATTAAAACAATATATTAAAAACAGATCTATTAAAATACAGATAGTAAAAACTGTACAGCACTATTTAAAGGCTCTTTCCTTAAAAAAAGGTCTGTCCTTCTCCCAAAGCCTGTTGGATTATGATAATTATTATTATTACTACTACAATACTTTATCTTCCCCTGATGGGGCTAAAAACAAGAACCACTAAAAACATAGGAAAAACCCATCATTAATTAAACATTGATGGAATTAAAACTATACACCTATATACAATCTGTTTGATATATACGAGCAATTACAATAAAAACAGCACGACGCCAGGTCTTCAGCTGTAGGCAGCAAGGAGGGAGCCAGTCTGGCTTCACTAGGGAAGGACTTCTGAAGTTTTCTGAGAGCAGCCACCACCGAGAAGGCTCTGTTCCATGTCCCTACCAAGCATCCCTGTGAGGGGGGGGGGGGCGGGCAGAGAGTAGCCTTCCCCGAACTTGGGCAGGTTTGTGTGGGAGAATAGGGTCCTTCAGGTAGCCTGGCCCTCGACTGCACAGAGCCAACCAACCTAAGACAGGTGGATTTTTTGCAGGTGTAATCTGTGACATGTTGTTCAGACATTCATAACAATAACAACAACAATTTATTATTTATACCCCGCCCATCTGGCTGGGCTTCCCCAGCCACTCTGGGCGGCTTCCAACAAAATGTTAAAATACAGTAATGCATCAAACATTAAAAGCTTCCCTAAACAGGGCTGCCTTCAGATATCTTCTAAAAGTCTGGTAGTTGTTGTTCTCTTTGACATCTGGTGGGAGGGCATTCCACAGGGCTGGCGCCACTACCAAGAAGGCCCCCTGCCTGGTTCCCTGTAACCTCACTTCTTGCAGGGAGGGAACCACCAGAAGGCCCTCGGAGCTGGACCTCAGTGTCTGGGCAGAACAATGGGGGTGGAGACGCTCCTTCAGATTCACCATGTATTAGCGATGGATTTATACGGGACCATCTACTCATCATTCTGCCTTAGTCATTTTGTGGTGCTTCTCCTGATGTCTGTTTCTCGCTCTGTGTGCTTTTTCAGTAGATCTGCAGTCAGTTCAGATATGGTGGTGGCAAATTTTTGGAAGGCTTTTGATCTCAGTAATCTGGATCCTTGGTATTCCACAACATGGCAAATCCATGCAGGGCATAGTTGGAGAGCGCACTCACCGGAGGCAATGATGGCCACCGATTTGGATGGCTTTAAGAGAGGATTGGCAAATTCACAGAGGAAAGAGCTATTGGTGGGTACCAGCCACAATGGCTCATCACTGGCAAATTTGTGGAGGAAATAGCTATTGGTGGCTACAGGGCTGTCTTAAGCGTATGCTTAAGCCTCTTCACGGTAGTGGCGACCACCCTGTGGAACGCCCTCCCATCAGATGTCAAGGGAATAAACAACTATCTTATTTTTAAAAGACATCTGAAGGCAGCCTTGTTTAGGGAAGTTTTTAATATTTAATGCTGTATTGTTTTTAACACTCGATTGGGAGCCGCCCAGAGTGGCTGGAGAAACTCAGCCAGATGGGCAGGGTATAAATAATAAATTTATTATTATCATTATCATTATCATTATCATTATCATTATCATTATCATTATCATTATCATTAGCAGTGCTGGGGTGCAAATATCCACCCGGCGCCCCCCCCCCCGGTTGCCCAGTCCCAGGCGCGCAGCAGGGCGGAGCCATCTGCCCACCTCAGGTGGCTCCGTCGCCCCCCAACAGGCTGGCTCTTCCCCAGACTCAACTCTCGGGCACTGGCATACGGAGGGGGGGTGGGGGGAGCACACCGGATCAGGTACCATTTCCGGAAAGGGTGCCAATGCGGCCACCGCCCCCAGGACATGCACCGTGCCCTCCAAGGAGACGTGCCATGTGCCGCGCAACCTCGGGACGTGCGCCACGCCCCTGGGACGCATGCCAGTCATGCCCCCGTCTGTTCTTCGCTCCGGGGGCTACAGCATGTTGCTCCGCCACTGCTCTCAGGCCCTGGAATCTCGGCCTGGCGCCCCTGAGAGCCCAGCACCCAGGTGCCCCGCACCCCTAGAGCCTATGGGTAAGACGGCCCTGGGTGGCTACCGGCCACAATGGCTTTGCTCTGCTTCCACAGTCAGAGCCAGTAAATGCTTCTGAGTAGCAGTTTCTGGAAACCTCAGGAGGAGAGGGGGCTCTTGTGCTTGGGTCCTGCTTGAAAGTTTCCTACAGGCATCTGGTGTGCCTCTGTGCTGGCCCAGCGGTAACCCGTGAAACGCAGTCCAGGACCAGTCCAGAATCTGGAGGTTCCGCTAGGAGTCAGTCCGACAGGGCCAAGGCAGGACACGAAGCAGGAAACCAGGCAAGGACAGGTACAGGATCTCAGGCAGGATCTAGCATACAGCAATGTTGCTCCTGCAACCTGGGGTGGGGACCAAAAGCCTTTTATCTTTGTTGGGTTAACGGCTGGTCCTGATCCCCCAGTGACTCACCTCCCTGTTTCGCCCGAAGGTGAGCACTCCTCTTGCGAGTACTCAGGTTTCTCCTTCTCTCAGACCTTAGTCTCTGCAGCTTGGGAGACGTCTGTGGGTTACTAGACCCAGGGGCTGCCTCAGCCTCCCCTGACCCTGGAGTAGCTGTAAGCGATGGCCCAGCTGGAGGCAACGAGGTAATCCCTGCATCTGGAGCCAGGGCAGGCTCAGCCCCCTGACTCGGCCCAGCTGGTGTTTGTTGCAGGGGAATCTGTGCAGACTGGGACTCTTCAGAATCAGGCCCCAGACTTGGTTCAGATGCCGCCTGAGGCAAAGGATCCGGTGCAGACTGAGTCTCCTCTGGTTCTGAGTCCAAGCCCCAGTCCCAGGTCATCACAGCCACTATGAGAACAAGATGCTGGAATAGGTGGGCCATTGATTTGATGCATCAGGATAATTCTTATATTTGTTGTTGTTTAGTCGTGTCCGACTCTTCGTGACCCCCTGGACCAGAGCACGCCAGGCACTCCTGTCTTCCACTGCCTCCTGCAGTTTGGTCAGACTCATATTCGTAACTTTGAGAACACCATCCAACCATCTCATCCTCTGTCATCCCCTTCTCCTTGTGCCCTCCATCTTTCCCAGCATCAGGGTTTTTTCCAGACAGTCTTCTCTTCTCATGAGGTGGCCAAAGTATTGGAGCCTCAGCTTCAGGATCTGTCCTTCCAGTGAGCACTCAGGGCTGATTTCCTTCAGAATGGATAGGTTTGATCTTCTTGCAGTCCATGGGACTCTCAAGAGTCTCCTCCAGCACCATAATCCAAAAGCATCAATTCTTCGGCGATCAGCCTTCTTGATGGTCCAGCTCTCACTTCCATAGATCACGACTGGGAATTGGAAAACAATAAGAATTGAAAACAAAGACAACAATTCTTATATACTCACAGGAATTCAAAATGGGGTGGAGGCAAAACATTGCTGCAATCCCCTATTTCTCTGAGCAGCGAGAAGTTTCAAAGGTGCGCTCAATCTGCATTCTCTCTTCTTGGTCGCTGACATTTTGTGCTATTTCCATTTATTTGCAAACACGCAGGTGGTGGGGGGGCAGCACCCAAACACTCCTCCAGGCAGCCAGATCTCTAGGGAAGGGGCAGGAGGCCCCTAAGACGCTGAGCCCTCAGGCATTTTATTTTGGGTGTCATTCCAGGGCAGCAAATGATTAGCTCTCCATTCATTGCGATTGCATTTTGACTCCCGGTGAGGAAGGGAAGCGCATGCTGGATTTTCTGCCTAAGGTGCCAAAAATAGCTCAGCTTAACTGGTTTATTATTCATTTATTTACATACTCCCTAATAATTAGCTCTCTTAAGCGGTGTTGAGTACTGTGTACCTTGACGGTGGGCCAGGAGTGAGGGGGGACACAATTTGCCATTGCACGTCAGGTAGCAAAATTTACCGGACAGTCCCTGTCCCCAGAGATGCAGCCCAAGGGCACATTTACAACACATGACTCCTCTCCCCAAAGAATCCTGGGAACTGTAGTTTGCTAAGGATGCTGGGGACTGTAGCTGGGGGGGGCGGAAACTGCAGTTCCCATGATTCTTTGGGGGAAGTCACATGCTTTCAGTGCACATTGGGGTTACAGGAAATGTATGGTACAGATCTGCAGGTGGCCACAGTCAAAATGGGAAATTGTTTTTTTGTGTCCTTCTTGGGCACCTGGATTTCAACAACTTCAGCCAGGAGCGGGGTGGGAGAAAGAGGTCCTGTATCTCCTTTCCAGGTGTTTCCTATGTTACCGGAAAAATCCGAGGGCTCCCTTGGACAAAAAGTAAAGACACCAACCAGAGTAAATTGGAGCAAATCAGCAGCCTGTAGGCTTGGCCTTTATTGACTGTTGCAACAGGATACTCCCCTCACTTGCAGGTGAGAGGAAAGACAGAGAAAAATGGTGTGCAAGGCCTTATAAAGACTTTTGAAATTCCCATCTTCTAGGTCAAGCCCACCCCCAGAAACATCATGCATACATTACAGAAAGGAGGGGTTGAGGGAGGAGTTGTGGTGGTAACCTGAGTGTCCTGTCACCTGGCTGGTTCCCCCTTTCCCCCTCCCCATGAGTCACTTCCAGGTGACAAAGGGGAGTTTGCAGTTTCCTGCCCCCAGAGGGAAGATCTGATCATTGTCCTTTGTTCCAGTCCATGCTGAATCCACTCCCATATGCAAGTTCTGTGTGATCTTGATTGTCTTCTGTCTAGGACCATCAGGGTTGGCATAGCAACTGGGCAGGGCTCCTGTGGATGTGCTGGGATGGTGAAGGGATTATGGTGCCCTGTATCAAACCTTCCCCATTTTGTAGTCCTTCCTTCATGGAGTAAAATAAAAGTAGAATAGTGCAAATCCGATGTATGGTTGATTTTCTATGAATTTATAACAGAAGTGTAGCGTATGTAGTGTGTGAGTGTGAGTGTGTGTGAAGTTTGTACAAACTGAATGATGGGGGGGGGGGGTGTTTCCTGCTACACCTACAACTCAAAGCAACTAACGTACACATTCCTTTTTTTAAAAAAAAAGAAACCCCAAATACAAACACAAACCCCAATAACCCCAATATCAAATACAGTGGTACCTTGGGTTAAGAACTTAATTCGTTCTGGAAGTCTGTTCTTAACCTGAAACTGTTCTTAACCTGAAGCATCACTTTAGCTAATGGGGCCTCCTGCTGCCACCGGGTGATTTCTGTTCTCATCCTGAAGCAAAGTTCTTAACCCGAGGTACTATTTCTGGGTTAGCGGAGTCTGTAACCTGAAGTGTATGTAACCTGAAGCGTATGTAACCCGAGGTACCACTGTAATAATAGTAATAACAAGTAAACGGAATAAGTGAAAATTCAGCAAACAGCAAAAATTAAATAAAACTGTCATGCCAAGAATAAGCTGAAAAAACCAGACTGGGTCAGCAATAACCAGAAACAGCACACAAACACAATGTCAGTTCTCTGTGCATGTTGAAGTTTAACTTAAGTTTAGATCTAAAGCGTTTCATCAGTTTAATTTATGGAAATGAAACAGCCTGGATAACAAATCCATCTTATGACTAATTTCCCCTCATCATCACACCCTAATCTGCCAGCGAGAGGCAGGATGCTTTGTTTTTCTGAAAAATTAGTTCTATGTCCAGCTTAGCAACAGCTTCCTTCTACATTTCCCTCTCTCACCATAAGAAATGCTAGAAGAGCCTGCCCATCTAGTCCACCATCCTGTTCTCACAGTGGCCAACCAGGTGCCTGTGGGAAACCAGGGAGCAGGACTTGAACACAAGTAAGGTAAAGGACGTGGGTGGCACTGTGATCTAAACCACCGAGCCTCTTGGGCTTGCCGATCAGAAGGTCGGCGGTTCGAATCCCCGTGACAGGGTGAGCTCCCTTTGCTCTGTTCCAGCTCCTGCCAACCTAGCAGTTCGAAAGCACACCAGTGCAAGTAGATAAATAGGTACCACTCCGGCGGGAAGGTAAACGGCATTTCCGTGCGCTGCTCTGGTTTCGGTGTTCCGTTGCGCCAGAAGCGGCTTAGTCATGCTGGCCACATGACCCGGAAAAACTGTCTGCGGACAAACACCAGCTCCCTCGGCCTGTAAAATGAGATGAGCGCTACAACCCCAGAGTCGTCTGAAACTGGACTTAACTGTCAGGGGTCCTTTGGTAAAAAACCCTGGATGGTTAAGTCCAGTCAAAGGCGACTATGGGGTTGCGGCACTCATCTTTCTTTCAGGCCGAGGGACTCTCATAGCTGTCAACTTTTCCCTTTTCTTGCAAGAAATCCTATTCCGAATAAGGGAATTTCCCTTTAAAAAAGGGAAACGTTGGCAACTATGCGAGGGAGCTGGCGTTTGTCCACAGACAGCTTTCCGGGTCATGTGGCCAACAGGACTAAACCGCTTCTGGCACAACGGGACACTATGACGGAAACCAGAGAGCACGGAAACGCTGTTTACCTTCCCGCCACAGTGGTACCTATTTATCTACTTGCACTGGTGTGCTTTCGAACTGGTAGGTTGGGACAGAGCAATGGGAGCTCATTCTGTTGCATGGATTCGAGCCGCTGACCTTCTGATCGGCAAGTCCAAGAGGCATCAATGGTTTCCCTCATGTGGTTTCCAACAACTGGGATTCAGAAGTATTGGTGCCTCTGACTATGGAGGCAGAGTAGAACCATGGATAGAACCCAAGACACCTGAAGGACATAAGGATGTGGGAGACTCATGTAGGAAGATCCTGTTATGGGTGGGCAGGTGTGTGTTTGTGTGTGTGTGTGTGTGTGTGTGTGTGTGTTTTAAAGGCCCCTTGATATGCCCAGGTGTATCCGACATAGGGCAGTTATTTATAATTCACAAGCAGAAGAGAGACCCCTTCTGGTGGGTTATGAATGAGATGCGAGGCTCTCCCGTTTTTCTGGATTCCAACAACCTAGCTTCCAGCCACAGGAAACTAAAATTAAGCAGTGTCTTCTCTCTCTCTCTCTCTCTCTCTCTCTCTCTCTCTCTCTCTCTCTCTCATTCAATTAATTTTAATTCACCGGGAGCAACTACTCTAGGGGGTAATTGCTTCTCTCCTTGGAAATTGCGTAAACTTCATAAGTGCACATGGCCCTCCTGTTAACACGCTTTAAAGGCAGAGTCCCTCCTTTGAACTCTAGTCCTGCCTCATTTCCATTCTTTCTTTCTTGTTAATAATAATATTTAGCATTTCTAAAGGAGCACTTTGCATCTTCAAAGCGCATTTGCAGACATTAAATAATGGAACAGCACAACCCCTTTTGGGTCGTGGGGGGGGGCTGGGGGGGCCTCACCAGCCTCCTTTTGCAGGTGCTTCTAAGGAGAGAAAGAGAGAGAGAGAGAGAGAGAGAGCGCAGGAGAGAGAACAAAAAGTGCATTAGAGCTGGGTTTTAATTTGTGAATTCTTGACAGGATGCAAACCAGAATTCAGTGGCAGTCGGGAGTTGGGAAGGAATGCAGGGGATACAGCTCCAATTCCCCCCCCCCTGAACAGGAGCAATTTGGTCAAGGTACCTGATGAATTCTCTGGTGAAGAGGTGATAACGAGGCTTTCAAGTTTTACTATTGTTTTGAAGGAATGGGTTTCCCAAACCCAAAACTGACTGTGCAGGCAGTTTGAAATGGGCACCAAAATCCCTATTTTTCCTTAGCTAAAATCCATTAACTTGAGCTCTGAGTCAATGTATAAACAAAACCCCGGCTGTATAAACAAGTGCTCAGAGCCCTCTCCTTTATCAGTCACGGCAAGGGATGACCTTGGCTGTTCCAGTGGAGTAGCGATGACATGTCTGGGTCTTATCTTACCACACTCTGACGCACAGACCTAGTCTGGGAAGAGCGCCAGAGTGTGTTCTTGGAGTTGGTGACCTCTTGCTCCAAGATAAGAGTACAGGAAGGAATACCCTTTTATGGTCAGAAGTACCGGAGCAGGAACATCTGTGATGTCAACCTGCGTGCACAAGCTGACATGGCTGGATTCCTGGGGAAGGGGGGAGAGGGTGCCTGGAGGATATATATATACTGCATGAAATTTCTCATTTCTTTGGACTTGCTGTGGACTGACCACGCAAGTGCCTTTCTGCTGCTCCGGAGAGCAGAAATAAAGAACTCATTCTCTGAACCAACCCTCGGTGTCATTTGACTTCCTTCCTCCTGTCCAGGAGCAACACAGAGCCCACCAATCGGTAAAGTCTAATAAGGCTACAAACTGAGGCTAGCTGACTATTCTGTGACCGATCCCCACAAACTGGACATTATCCTGGGCACCACTGCTCTTTGTTATGTGTTAGTGTGTGTTATAGGGACCACGAGGGTCATCTAGTCCAACCCCTTGCAATAAAGGAATATTTTGTCCATGACCCTGAGATTAAGAGTCTCATTCTCTCCCGACTGAGCTGTGGCTATGTGTGCTTTCTTGATGAGCTTTCTAGCCCCCTGGCCAAGGGTGTTTTCAAGCAAGAGGATCGCAGGCATGCAAGACGTACAGAGGCATTTCACTTTCTTGAATGACGGATGGATCAAACCAAACATTTATCTGGTCCCACATCCTGCTTCCTGCTGGGGCCAGCCAGGTGCCCCAATGGCAAGACCCCCCCCCCAAAGCAAGGCACAAAGGCAACTTTCCTCTCCCGTAACTGGCATTTACAGGTAGACTGCTTTTGAATATGGAGGTGCCATTTAGCTGGCACAATAAATAGCTGTTGATAAACCTCTCTGCCTCTGCTGGAACAAACAGAACCAGTGGGATATGGTTATATATAGATGTAAACTTTATAGGAACGACAGAGAAGAACGTGGGGGCGGTGATGTCACTCTGCACATCAAAGGGGCCACTGTGTCCAGCAAGAGCTTTTCTGAATGGTGGGCGAACTCTTGTCATCTGTCCAAGAGAGCGTTGCTCTGACACTTTCAGAGACCTGCTGTAACAACTTGGCAATGCCCTTCAAGGACACAGTGGCTCTGATTCGGACAGACTGCTTTGTCTAACTCAGCGCTGTCTACACAGTTGGCGCTCTTTCCAATCCCTACATGGAGAATCGAGGGACTGGACCTAGACAATTCTGCTTGCCTTAAGAGAAGGCTGTGCCCAGGCCAGTTCACCTGCTACAGCTCACAAGGTATGTTTTCATTTATGTGCAATGATTGCAGAGTGTGTGTGTGTGTGTGTGTGTGTGTGTGTGTGATATTTGTGATACATGCATTTGCACAGCACTTCCAATTATTCAAAAAAATTCTGTATGCATCATCTAATTCTAATCCGCACATAGGACGCAGGTGGTGCTGTGGTCTGAACCACTGAGCCTCTTGGGTTTGGCGCTCAGAAGGTTGGCGGTTCGAATCCGCGCAATGGGGTGAGCTCCCGTTACTCTGTCCCAGCTCCTGCCAACCTAGCAGTTCAAAAGCACACCAGTACCAGTAGATAAATAGGTACCACTGCGTCGGAAAGGTAAACGGCATTTCCGTGCGCTCTGGTTTCCATCACAATGTCCCGTTGTACCAGAAGTGGTTTAGTCCTGCTGGCCACATGACCCGGAAAGCTGTCTGTGGACAAACGCTGGCTCCCTCAACCTGAAAGCGAGATGAGCACCGCAACCCCAGAGTCGTCTGCAACTGGACACAACTATCAGGAGACCTTTACCTTTTACTTTTTGCCTTTAATCCGTACAACAGCCCTGTTGTGTAGATTCTGCACTGGAGTAAATAATGTCAGATATCCCTTCCAACTCTAAAATCCTAGGATTCAGATAGTAGTATTAGCGCCCATATTGCAGATGGGGAGACTGAGGCAAGGAGAAAGAGAGAGAAAGAGACTTGCACAAGGTCTTTTGGCACATCTTGCAAGAGGCAAAATGTGAACCAGGAGCTGCCATGATTCATAACCCTGGTCTCAAAGTCACTATGCTACATCCTATCTCTGATCTATCTGTCGCCATTATGCCCCATGAATCCAGCTCTGCCGTACTTCTAAGACTTCACTCTATATTCTAGAGGCTTATTATATATGGCTTTCTGATTAAAAACAAACAAACCCTGGGTTTCTAGGGTCTAAATTTGGAGGATCTGTTGCCCAGATTTTAACTGCAGGGGTGAAAGAAAAAGTAATGACTGTTTAGAAGTTTTAAACTGCAGGGCAACAGCATCTTTTATTTGCTTCTCAGAGCTGTCTCCTGGAGAGAGGTGAGCGCGCATGAGATTGTCTGCTATTCACCAAGGAAAAAGAGCACCAACAGATGGCGCCCTACTGTTTCTTAAAGTCTAAGAGTTGGGTTTTCCAGGATCCCTTGACAGGTTGTTTTTTTTATATAACCATGCTGCTATATTTTGAAGACTGGTTTTTTTATTTAAAAACCCACAGTACATTTCAAGTAACTTAAATCTCTGCATCTCCCTCCTTTCTAGTGAGCTCGATGAGTTTCAAGGCCACAATTATGGATGACGGCTACTGGAAGCCAACAGGCCACCCATTTTAGTCAAGAGTTTTCAGTCCAGGTTCGCCATTTCAACCAACATCATTTTACCAATCTTCCCAGTGTAAGCTAGGCAGCGCTGGAGTCTGCAAAGATTCTGCCAGCTCATGCAAATCTGGCTTGGCTCCGCCCACAACCCATCAGCCCCAATCCTGGCTCCACCCCAGCATGCCAGTCTCCTATAGGCTCCGCCCCAACCCACCAGATTTTGCCCCCTCGAATGTTGTGGTGGCATTGAATGATGGCGAACTGTTAATCATCTAGTTCATTATTATATTTTTACCAACACAAGGAAGGGGTGGCCTTGGGAGTTTTGACCTCAGGCACTAGGGCTTGCCGATCAGAAGGTCGGCGGTTCGAATCCCTGCGACGAGTTGAGCTCCCGTTGCTCGGTCCCAGCTCCTGCCAACCTAGCAGTTTGAAAGCACAAAAGTGCAAGTAGATAAATAAGTACCACTCCGGCGGGAAGGTAAACGGCGTTTCCGTTCGCTGCTCCGGTTTGCCAGAAGCGGCTTAGTCATGCTGGCCACATGACCCGGAAGCTATACGCCGGCTCCCTCAGCCAAAAAAGCGAGATGAGCGCCGCAACCCCAGAGTTGGTCACGACTGGACCTAATGGTCAGGGGTCCCTTTACCCTTTACCTTTACCAGAATGTCGTAAGCTGTCTCTGAGGTGCTATTCATACCATACATTTAAAGCACTATGATACCACTTTAAACAGTCATAGCTCCCCACAAAGGATTCTGGGAACTGTAGTTTGTTGAGGGTGCTGAAAGTCATTAGGAGACCCTTCTATTCCCCTCCTAGAGCTACAATTGCCAGAGTGGTTGAGCATTGCCTCATCAGAGGGAACACTGGGAATTGTAGCACTGGGAGCAGAATAGGAGGTTGTCCGAATAACTCTCTGCACTCTTAGGAAACCACAGCTGCCAGAATTATCTGGGGGAAGCCATAACTGTTTATAGTGGTATCGTAGTGTTTCAAATTTATGTGACGGTGGCCTGACTCTGCCTCGCTTGCTCCCATCCTAAGCTTCATAGTCTTCAACTGGAATATAGTCTTAATTGTTCCCAATTTGGGGGGGAAAATAAATCATTACATCATTTACAGTGCAGTCCTATGCATATCTACTCAAAAGTAAGTTCTGTAGGATAAAATGGGGCTTACTCCCAGATATGTGGGTGGAGGCTTACAGTCTTAAAATTGTTATTATTGACATGCTGGGCATTCTGGGACTGAGATAAATAAGAGATGATTTGCTGGAGCTTGGAGATTGTCATGGAAGCACCATGGGGAGGCAATTATCAGGCAGCCAGACAAGGACTTTAGTCGTTTTCTTTATCTTCTCTATACAAGAGCATTCCCTATACAAGAAACTCCTGCCAGATGTCGAGTGCCACCTAGTGACTAAACAATATAATGACATGATCCACACAGGAAGCTCCGCCCAGATACAGTTAAGTCTAGTCCCCTCTAGTGACAGAACGATGCAATTACGCGATCCATACAGGGAATATTTGCTTGCTTACAAAAGTCTCTACCTCTTTCGGGGTGATCAGGGAGATGTCCATTCTTCCCCACCAAGAAATCTGCTTTGAGATTCAGAGGAGAAAAGTGTAAGTAAATAAATACAATAAATGGATACACTAGTGCTGACCATTTTAAAACGAATAAATGTAGGATGTGTTAATGAAACACCCACTGCCACAAGCTAAAAGTGTCTGTGGGGTTTGTTTTTTTGTTGTTGTTGCCTTGAATCCATCTTAGTTTTTTGTTGTTGTTTTTTTAAGAAAAAGGAAAAAAAGTTGATTTAATGCCTCAAGAAAATGCCTGCAATTGCATCTCCGGTTTGGTCAAGAAAACAGCTGCAATCAATCACCCCGTAATTGATCCAGTTTGGCAGAAATCGCTCACCATTCCTTCCTGGAATACAATCCGATGAGCCGCTCGCCGTCAAGCCATCGCTGCCCTTTAGCTCTGGGGAATTGTTGCTGTGCAAATCCCGAGCTGTGAGTCTCTCTCTCTCTCCTGCTTTCGAAAGGACCTACTGCACAAAGCAACACCACAGGGCTTCAGTCCTTGATGTGGTGCAAAGTGCAGAATTCAACTTCTAGATAATCTTAGCATTCCATTGTGTTTTATTTTGAAAGCAAGTTGCTAGCCCTCATGCCTGCAGCGGACGTTCTTGTAAGGGGGTGGGGAAGGCCTACTGCAATCTCAGAAGCCTGGAAGGAGGCTGGACATATTTATTATGTCTGTATCACATTCTTTTTTCCCTCCATGGTTCTCCCTCTCCCTATTTTATCCGCACAACAACCCTGTGAGGTAAGTTAGGCAGAGAGACAGTGATTGGTCCAAGGTGAATTTTATGGCTCAGTGGGGACCAGAACCCCAGTCAGATAGGTCTTAGTCCAGTACTCAAAACACTACGCTACTCATTTGATCCTCACAACAACAACCCTGTGAGGTAGGTTAGGCTGAGACTGTGACTGGTCCAAAGCCATCCAGGGGGCTTCAGGGCCGAGTGGAGATTCGAACCCTGGTCTCCCAGGTCTTAGTCCAACTCCCTAAACCAAGCATGTCCAAATTCCAGTCTGGGGGCCAAATCCAGCCCTCTGGTTTATTTAATCTGGCCCCCGTGGCAGTTTATTCACTGGGGGGAAATCCCCCAAAAGCTCAACAACTCTGGACGGTCCTCACGGATGTTCACTTCATCATATCTGGCCCTCTTTGCAAAAAGTTTGGACACTCCTGCCCTAAACACTACTTCACACTATATCTGGTGGAAGAAAACCTTAAAGGCAGACCCTAAACACCTCAATAATAATAATAGGTAAAGGTAAAGGGACCCCTGACCATTAGGTCCAGTCACGGACGACTCTGGGGTTGCGGTGCTCATCTTGCTTTATGGCTGAGGGAGCCGGCGTACAGCTTCTGGGTCATGTGGCCAGCATGACTAAGCCGCTTCTGGCGAACCAGAGCAGCACATGGAAACGCCATTTACCTTCCTGCTGGAGTGGTACCTATTTATCTACTTGCACTTTGACGTGCTTTCGAACTGCTAGGTGGGCAGGAGCAGGGACTGAGCAATGGGAGCTCACCCCCCCATCGCGGGGATTCGAACCGCCGACCTTCTGATCGGCAAGCCCTAGGCTCTGTGGTTTAACCCACAGCGCCGCCCGTGTTCTGTAATAATAATAATAATAATAATAATAATAATAATAATAAATTTATTTATACCCTGCCCTCCCTGGCCAGAGCCGGCCTCAGGGCGGCTAACACCAATAAAATTACAGTAAAAACATAATAGGGAGAAAAGTGGGGGGGGGGGGGGAGGAAAAGGGGGGAAAAACAACAATTTAAAATACAGGTTAAAATGCAATTTAAAATCAATCAGGACTGAGCATGCTCAGTGGTCACAGAATAGTGAGTGACCCTTATGTGGGCAGATAGTTGGAATGCAAAACCCAAAAGGGGAAAGGAAATGGGGTAGTTTAGAAGGGGGCCTGGCTGGCTGGAGCACTGTAATTTTTTTGTTCTAAGTTCCATTTGCTGTGGGGCTGGTGACGGATATAGTAATCTAGGGTTCAGTTTCTGCTGGCCTCTGTGACAAGAAGATCTGCTCTGAATATCTTTCTTAGCCTTCCATTTTAAGCTGTTTTGTTCTCTTCCCTTTTTATCTCAGAATTGGCAACGAACAAGATTAAACAGCTCCGTTTAAACAGGTACAAGTGAGGTTAAATAGTTCTACGCGCTCTCTGGAAGAGACGGCAATGCTGTTTTGGTGCCTAGGGCAGAAAACCCCGGTGGCTAAAAATATAACAAAACTCAACAAACTAATATTTGGCTTCTCTTTTATAATATACTCGCAGCCTTGCCCCTGGCGTTGCTTTGAAGAAACCGAAAGATCGGTGCGTTTTTTAAATATTCGGTCCACTGTCTTGATGCAAAATGGCATCCGATTGGATCCTAACACAGAAGAAAACCTGCTACTGGATCTCAGGAACCGTAATTCGAACACAAGAGGAGTATAGCCTGTTGCAGTTTCCAGCAACTGGTGTTCAGAATCATGACTGCCTCTGAGAGGATAGGCACTGAGACATAGCTGTCAACCGTCTCTTATTTGGTGGGAAAGTCCCTTATCCCAGCGCTGTGTCCTACTGCTGTCCCTTATTGATGATGTCCCTTAAATTTCCCGGGTTTCAAAGGAAGCAGCTCCTCTCCCTCCCTCCCTCCCTGCCGGCCAGGGAGGAGGGAGGCTCCAACTGTGTTGCTTGGCTGCATTGCTCACCCAATAAGGAGTCTAAGAACGACTGGGGGGTGGAGCTTGCATGCCTTGTGCCGATCAAATCAGCTCCGTTGCCTGGGGACTCGCCTTTGCTCAGCGCTTCCCAGCGGAGAGGTGACGGTGGTTTTCCTTGCTGCATCCCCTTTGCCGGGTTGCTGCACTGTGGGAACCACCGATTGAGGCTTCGTTTGGCTGCTGACTGGGCTTTCTGCCTTTGGCTCAGAGGGGCTCAGAAGTTGAACATACCTGTGTTCAGAAAATCCCTTATTTTGGCTGCTGATCCCTTATTTTTGAGGCTGCTGGTCCCTTATTTTCAAATCTGTAAGTTGACAGCTATGCCTTCTCCTCCATTAATTTGTCCGGTCCTCTTTTAAAGCAATCTAAATTCTTTTCTCTTTTCTCTTCAGAATCTTGGGTTTTATTTTGCTGTTGCTGCCGCTGCCGCTTTTGCAAAGGCTCAACAGCCTGACGCCTATTTCGCATCTTTCGCCTTGCCTCAACTAGTGGCGTTCCAGGGCATTGCAGAGAGAAAAATGGCAGCCAGCACCCAAAAGTATTTAAACAATAATAATGGTGGGGAATAGAATCGTAAAGTTGGAAGGGACTGCTAGGGTGAACCAGCCCCCTGCAAGAAGAAGAAGAAGAGTTTGGATTTGATATCCCTCTTTATCACTACCCTCTCAAAGCGGCTAACATTCTCCTTTTCCTTCCTCCCCCACAACAAACACTCTGTGAGGTGAGTGAGGCTGAGAGACTTCAAAGAAGTGTGACTGGCCCAAGGTCACCCAGCAGCTGCATGTGGAGGAGCGGGGAATCGAACCCGGTTCCCCAGATTAGGAGACTACCGCTCTTAACCACTACACCACACTGGCTCTCTTGCAACACAGGAATCTTTTGCCCCAGGTAGGGCTTTGAAATATACTCGGAGTCGAGTGTGGATTTCATGCTCTTTATTCAGCTCAGAGTAGTGAGGAATGGAAGTTCCCCCGAAATGTCTGCTTTATATACATTATTTACACAATGGGCCCCACGTGATTGGCTAATTCCAGGATTCTCCTGTAGGCCAATCAGGTTGCGGATTCACTTCCACCTGGAGCTGGATTGGGTGGCTCCTGTGGACCAATCAGACTGCTGCCTTCTGGGTCCTATTGTTCTAGGACCAATCAGACTGATGTATTTTGTATCCTATTCAACTCAGTACATAACAGGCTTGAACCCACGGCCCTGAGATTAAGAGCCTCATGCTCTACTGACTGAGCTATCCCACCTGCCCGGAAAGAATCCTGCAAAACAGCCTCCTTTCTCTAAGGATTATGATGACGATGGAGCAGCAAAAAACCTCAAGAAATCTCCTTGGAAAAATGCATTTTGGGAAACATCTGCAAAATTTATGGTTGCCATATTTCAAGAAGTAAAAATCCAGACACGAAAACTGTGATTTCACCCTTGGAATCCCAGAAAAACCAGAGATACTGCAACCCCAGATTATTCCATCAAGGTTAACCAAGGATCCAGGAAAGACCATGGAATTCAAGCAAAGGCCCGGATGGAACAGGAAGCTCTCTTTTGCTACTTCCTGTCCAGGAGGACTCAATGGCCAGCCTGCGTAGGTCAGCCCAGGGCCTGAAGGCATGTCACTGCAAAGGCTGCAGTCGGTCGTTCTTTGGCTCGCCACACGAGGCAGCCGGCGCACAGATCCTTGCAGCTCCTGACAATTAGGCACTGCTAGGAACATCTCATCCATGCTCAGGGAGCGCCCCTCCAATTGATTAGTCGCTGCCATTGGCGTCTCATTGTTTCCTAGGATGGTTTTTATTTTCGCTTGTGTCAGCGTTTGCATCGCGAGCGGCTCCTTAGCAACGTCTAAAAGTACAATGACAAAATTAAGAGGACCTGCCCAATTAAAGCCCGTCAGCTGATGACACAGCAACACACCCAGAGAGAGAGAGAGAGAGAGGGAGGGAGAGGGAGAGAGAGAGAGAGGCTTTGTATTTCCAGACGGAAACGGCCTTAGCCAGGCATCTGCATTTGTGGAATTTACTCGCATTAACTTCCTCTCCTGCAGGTCAATAGCTCATATTGTCAGCTCTGTGAAATTGTTCAAACATATATAATATGCTCTCAAAACATTGCTTAATTAAATTCTGGAGAACATTGACACACAAACAAAACAAAAAAAGAAAAAGGAAAAAAAGGGAGAGGAGAGATATTAATATCAAGGATTCCAGCATCTAACGGCAGTTTACATAGATCAGAGGGTGACGGGGTTTTCTCTTTTGCTGCAAAGAGGTTATGAGCACGACAGGTTTGTTAATCTACAAGTTAAGGATGTGATTTAAACGACATGACATGAAGGAGCAGTAAGGAGATTGGGCGTGAAAAAGAAGGGATATTGTACAGGAGGTTAGGGAAATGTGTGCGAGAGAGGGAGATTTGCAGAACATAAAAAATAACATTTATCAATGGAAACGGAAACAACATAATCATTGCAATGAACACCACTAGCACTATGGTGATCCTGAGTTTACTGGCACCAATGGAGTCTTGGGGCCCATTGGAAATAGTAGGGTGGAAAGCAGGGAGGCTAACAGTAGGTGGCATCAGAGCGGAAGATAGGCAGAACCAACCTTGTCATCCTGCCTGCGGAGTTCTACAAGGGGCAACAATGAGACTAAGGCAGAGGAAGTTGACAGGCAGTACCATGCCCTCAGCTACACTAGTCAAAATCTGTTTTTTAGTCGTGTCCGACTCTTCGTGACCCCATGGACCAGAGCACGCCAGGCACTCCTGTCTTTCCCTGTCTCCCCCAGTTTGGTCAAACTCATGCTGGTAGCTTCGAGAACACTGTCCAACCATCTCGTCCTCTCTCGTCCCCTTCTCCTTGTGCCCTCCATCTTTCCCAACATCAGGGTCTTTTCCATGGAGTCTTCTCTTCTCATGAGGTGGTCAAAGTATTGGAGCCTCAGCCTCAGGATCCGTCCTTCCAGTGAGCACTCAGGTCTGATTTCCTTCAGAATGGAGAGGTTTGATCTTCTTGCAGTCCATGGGACCCTCAAGAGTCTCCTCCAGTGCCATAATTCAATTGCATCAATTCTTCGGCGATCAGCCTTCTTTATGATCCAGCTCTCACTTCCATACATCACTACAGTGGTGCCCCGCAAGACGAACGCCTCGCAAGACGGAAAACCCGCTAGACGAAAGGGTTTTCCGTTTTGGAGGCGCTTCGCAAAACGAATTTCCCTATGGGCTTGCTTCGCAAGACGAAAATGTCTTGCGAGTTCCTGCGGGTTCCCCCCTTCCCCCCCCTTTTCCTAAGCCGGTAAGCCGCTTATCAGCTGATCCACTGATAAGCCGCTTAACAGCTGATCGCTAAAAGCCGCTAAACCGCTAATAGCGCTAATCCGCTAAGCTGTCAATGGGCTTGCTTCGCAAGACGAAAAAACCGCTATACGAAGAGCCTCACGGAACGGATTAATTTCGTCTTGCGAGGCACCACTGTACTGGGAAAACCAGAGCTTTAACTATATGGACCTTTGTTGGCAAGATGATATCTCTGGTTTTTAAGATGCTGTCTAAATACAGTGTTATAAATGTGTTATAACACTCTGACACCAGATGGTAGTGTAGAGCTGAAATAGCAACTCAATTATATTTTCAATTGTGAGCTTTACAACAGGGTTTTTTTTTCAGAGCGTTTTTATTATAGCTGTGTAGATCTAGCCCTGGTTGGAAGAAAATAGGGAGGTGAGAACTGGCTATGGGCAGGCTGAGCTTGGTGCAGCAGTGCCCTGCTTGCCCCAGTGGGACCCAGTAGCTACAGCTATTGCGCTTTTTTGCTGCTTGTTTTCCACTTAAGGGGCCAAATTTGGCAAAGACCAGGCTGGAATGTATGTCAGATTTCCGCCTCTACATAGCTCCATCCTTATTTCAGACATCATGATATATCGCTATATTGCGATACACGGCTGGTGATAACTCACAATGTTGCAAACCAGGTGTCGTCCGGCTTCACATTGTCACCCACCATAGCCAGCTTGTGTACTATCCTGCAGCAAAACACAGTGCTGGGGCAGGGTGTAGCTTGGGCAGGGGCACAGAGGGCGGTTGCCCTGGGCGCAAAATTCTTAGGGGTGCAACATTTCAAAAAAAGAGAAAGTAATAATAAATTGAAAAATAGCGTGCCTGCCCCCTCACACAGAAAATCTCTCGATGTCCACATGGGCGGTCTGTGGAGGGGATTTGAGTGATGGCTGGCTGCCAGGGATACCTGCTCTCCACTGTGCTTGATGCTCAAGGTGCATCGCAGCTGCCACCCAGGTAGGTCCCCAACCTATTGTCCCTTCGTTCTAGCCTATCGGCAGGCAGTGCCAAGGATACTTGCCTTGTCCCGGGTACTGGCAGCACACGCTATGCCACTGCTGTGGGGCATGATGCCCTCTTGGTGGTCTTGCTCAGATCTAACTGGACAAGATATGAGAAAGATGAGGCAAAGCAAACCCAGTAGCACCGGATCGTGTCGTTCTATAGTTCAGTCACTAGGTGGCGCTGGACTTGGGTATTGCTGGAAAGAGTCAGGAGTTGGCTGTGTGGGTAGTGTCATTCTGTAGTTTAGTCACTAGGTGGCACTGGACTTATTCCTAGGAAGTCTGGAGTTTCATGTGTCTGCTCTGATCTCAGAGAGCAGCAGTGATGCTCTTCCTGACTGCTGCATCTCCTAAACATTTCACGGCAGTATTTGATTTTGCACTTAGGTTTTATGGAAGAGTCTTCAGTGACACAGCATTGAAGGGGCAGCCATGTCAATAACAGCAAGTGGCTCCCAGTATCATAGCTGTCAACTTTTCCCTTTTCTCGCGAGGAATCCTATTCGGAATAAGGGAATTTCCCTTTAAAAATGGGAAAAGTTGACAGCTATGCCCAGAATAGCAAGTGGGCAACTAGGTTTTTCCAAGTTGTTAATCATGCCTTGCCGTTATTTGGGGAGCTGTTATTTTTCAATGGAAGACCAAGGGCTGTGACCAAGCATCCCCTTGTTCCAATTTTAAAAAGCTGTTTTTTTTCTGGAACAGGGAAACCAACATTTTCTGGAAAAGACATAGACAAGAGCCCTTCCTCCATGAATCGATCTGATCCCCTTGTAAAGCCATCTGAGTCGCTGGCCATCGCAATTTGTGATTAGTATCACCTATATAACCACCAAAGGGGAACAATTCCTTGTATCCAGCTGATTACAAGCTCCACCCCAACCATTCATATCTATCTGTCTAGCTAAACACATACACACCTACCCTATAGAATCCATACCCTATAGTACTCTATAGAATCCCATATGCTTTATTTACTAATAGTGCTATGTAAGTGTGAATCCTATGTAAGGTGAAACAGAACCATTCAGGTACAATAGGGGATCTAAAACATTTAGCACATGGGTAGGCAAACTAAGGCCCAGGGGCGGGATCCGGCCCAATCGCCTTCTCAATCCGGCCTGCTGATGGTCCGGGAATCAGCGTGTTTTTACATGAGTAGAATGTGTCCTTTCATTTAAAATGCATCTCTCGGTTATTTGTGGGGCATAGGGATTCAGTCATCCTCCCAAAAAAAATATAGTCCAGCCCCACACAAGGTCTGAGGGACAGTGGACTGGCCCCCTACTGAAAAAGTTTGCTGACCCCTGATTTAGAGGAACAAATCCTAAGCAGTGTGAGCTCCCTGTTAAGTTGTGGGCGAACATATCAGACGACACAGCAATTCTTCCAAAACAGCTCTTTATTTGTAAGCTGGAACAGAACTGCTGTGTCGTCTGATATTTTCGCCCACAACTTAACACTGGCGACGAAGGCGGGATTGATGGACATCAGAGCACAGCCAGATGCGGCCATCCTCTGAACTGAGCTGAATCACTGAGCGAAATCACTGAGCGAAATCACTAAACGTCACTTTCGATCCTTCATTTACATACAAACTATCCAATCACTGAACGTCACTGTGATGGCCTGGGATTCCGATTCAGAGGCTGAACCAGAGGAATCCCAGCCTGCACAGGAGTCCCCGCCTCCAGGGCCGGCTGAACTGGGGCAAGGCCTAGATTCTGAGGAGCCTGCACCTGTGCCGGATCCTCAGGAGCAGGAACCAGGTGAAACTCTTCTGGCCCCAGAGGTGCTTGAGGACTCAGTGTCTACAGGTGAGCCTCCTCCGGGGCCCAGTAACCCTTCGGCCTCTCCTGAACTACAGAGGCTTAGGGCAGAGAGGCGAAGGGAACTGGTTGCTCCCAGGAGGAGTGCTCGCCTTAAGGCCAGGGGAGGCGGGGCTCCTGGGGGCCGGGACCGCCCCTGGCCTTAGAAGAAGATAAAGGTCAGTCAGCCTGGTCCCAGGTTGCGGGAGCAACGTCGTTGTTGGCTTCAGATCTTCCAGTGTTCCTGTTCCCTGCCCGGCTCCCTGTTTCGGACCTCGCCTCTCATCTTGTGAACCCGGACTACGGTAACGGTACCTTTCCCCCGGGACCAGCACAGTCACTTTCGATCCTTCATTTGCATAACTATCTACAGTATCCCCCTGCTGGCCCAGGGTGATAACTTCAGTACAGTGGTGCCCCGCAAGACGAATGCCTCGCAAGATGGAAAACTCACTAGACGAAAGATTTTTCCGTTTTGGAGGTGCTTCGCAAAACGAATTTCCTATGGGCTTGCTTCGCAAGACGAAAATGTCTTGCGAGTTCCTGGGGTTTTTTTTTCCCTCCCCCCCCTTTTCTAAGCCGCTAAGCCGCTTATCTGCTTATCCGCTAAGCCGATAAGCCGCTAAAAGCCGCTAAAAGCCGCTAAACTGCTAATAGCGCTAATCCGCTAAGCCGTCAATGGGCTTGCTTCGCAAAACGAAAAAACCGCTAGACGAAGAGACTTGCGGAATGGATTCTTTTCGTCTTGCGAGGCACCACTGTACATAACACTCCCCAAATAGCCCAGTGAGATCTCCGCCTGTTCGGTTTTATCATTTTTAGCTATTGAATTCATATCCCACACGTTTCTCCAGGGAGCTTAGGGTAGAATAAATGGTGCTCCTTCCCTCCTCATTTAATCCCCACAAGAACCCTGTGAGGTAGGCTAGGCTGAGAGGCAAAGACTGGCCCAAGGTGAACCAGAGAGCTTCATGGCCGGATGAGGGATTTGAACTCTGGTCTTCCAGATCCTAGACTGATACTCTAACCACTGCACCACTGCTGGCTTTCTGATGGACTGCTGTGTAGTGGTGGCAGAAGTGGAGACGGAAAACTGGGGAAAGGGAAGATGGAATGGAATGGAATATCCTAGAAATAGCTAGAACCCCAAGCATGCCAACCAGTGACAGCTGTTTGTTTAAACCATGGCAACGATTTAACTTCAACCCGTTTTCAGTGCCATAGGACCAAATCAAAGTCTACTTTTCTTTCGGGGTCAGGATGCCTTTGGGCTCCCATTATTTTTGTCTAGAAGGCGATCTGTGAGTTTGAAGTTCGGCAACAGGCAAAGTAGACTGACTTATGTTGAGATACAGTCCAAAATGAGACAGCAAACTGTATGAGTCGGACGATGGGTTGCCGATGAACTTGAGTAAAAGCAAATTTAAGTCTGAGAAATATATTTTAGCCACCCTCTCCCCACCCACATTTGATATCAATATTGTAGAACTAGAAACAGCAAATAAAGAAATCTGGTTAATTGTTTGGCCTCGGCTAACATGGTTCTGGGGCCCTCTCTTGTCCATCAGTTATCTCCTAGTCTAAAGATTTAAGAAAATAAAAATAAGAAATTTATTTCAAGCACCCTCTCTCCACCCATATCCGATGTCAACATTGCAGTTCTAGACTGGAAGAGTAAATAAGTAAAGCTGGTTGATTGTTTGGCCTCAGCTAACGTGGTTCGAGGGCTCCTTTCTTTCCTTGCTTATCTCCACGTCGGAAGATTTATATGTGTGCTCCCTGGGAGCAGCCTTTGCGAATCCCTCCATCTCAGGGAGGAAGGTATGCTGCGTGCCAAGGCGAGTCCTGCCTCCGCACAATTATCCCCTTATATTACTGGGATGTATTAGCCACTGTTTCAGAAAGTGCTTTGTCTATATTACGCTGTAGATCATAGGGGCCTGCCAAAGCGCCGTAAATAATTCACCAATATGCAGACAAATGGAAGGGACGCGTCTGAAAATGCAGCTAATTTGTGGTATTATTTAAGCAGGGCCTTTCTCCTCTCCTTCCTTCTCAGCTCCCTTAGGCATTAGGGGCAAACTGCTACAATAGCAATTTCCCCCCCAAGTGCTAAACCAGGACCCCCGCTTGGATTTGGGAGCTGGAAACTGGGATTGGAGAAGGGTAATAAAGTTCCACCCCAAAAAAGTTTCAGTTGCGAGATTATTCACTCTTTTTCTCTCTCTCTTGATTGCTGCTGCTTTCTTCTGCTGCTGCCTGGCATAATTTCTGTCCTTAGTTACCCCTTTCCAAACGAGACATGTGGCACATCCCAGCCAATCAGGAACCCCGTAGAAAATGCAATGGAACCCCTATGCTAAGTGGCCGCTTGGATTTGGGGCTGTGATTACATCACTTGAAAGCAAACAACGTCCACTAGGAGCAAGGGCAGCGCTTTCCTGAAGTGGTCCCATGGGCAATCCCAGCCAATCAGATATCCTAGGTTTTCCCAGTGGTGATGTATGGAAGTGAGAGCTGGACCATAAAGAAGGCTGATCGCCGAAGAATTGATGCTTTTGAATTCTGGTGCTGGAGGAGACTCTTGAGAGTTCCATGGACTGCAAGAAGATCAAACCTCCCCATTCTTAAGGAAATCAGCCCTGAGTGCTCACTGGAAGGACAGATCCTGAAGCTGAGGCTCCAATACTTTGGCCACCTCATGAGAAGAGAAGACTCCCTGGAAAAGACCCTAATGTTGGGAAAGATTGAGGGCACAAGGAGAAGGGGACGACAGAGGATGAGATGGTTGGACAGTGTTCTCGAAGCTACTAACATGAGTTTGACCAAACTGTGGGAGGCAGTGGAAGACAGGAGTGCCTGGCATGCTCTGGTCCAGGGGGTCACGACGAGTCGGAAACGACTAAACAACAACTAGCCAATCAGAGGTAAAGGTTGATATCACAATATCTTGTAATCATTCCTACTGAGCTTTGCAATGATGCCACTTACTCCAGAGAGAGAAAGTGCGCCATAAGAGAGGGCAATGCAAACGAGGTGTTGCCAATTTCTTATTCTGGACACAGCCAGAATAAGCTGTGCTGATTGGCTTAGCCCTAGTAGAAACCTTATGCAGATGGAGGCAAAGGAAGCTGATGCAATGATCACTAGAATTGTGAATGCCTCTTTCAAAGCTATCCTTAACACCTTAAGCCCTTGAATTTTGGTTTGCTTGCTCTTTTAAAAAGCCATATTGCAAAGATGCTGAGTACTGCCCCCAGTCCCAGTCCCTTGCTTGCTCAGGGCAATTGCAGAACTGCAGACCCCACATCTGTGGGCTGACCATCTAGCAAAGTTCCGGATGCATTCCCCCAAAGTCACGAGAGAAAAAAATTATTATTTTGGTGCGCATGAAGAGAGTGACCATCTGCTTCAGTTCTCTGAAACGATGATGAAGAATTATTTTTGGAATGTTAGACATTCCCCCCTCCCACACATTCACACACTATGTTTCTGTGATCCGAAATCTCCTCTAGTGGAAATATCTCAAAAATCAACTTGCAACCATTAGAGGAGATTTAGCCTTGCTTTTTTGAAAAGCAGAGACATCACCTTGCCGACAAATGTCCATATAGTTAAAGCTATGGTTTTCCCAGTAGTGATGTATGGAAGTGAGAGCTGGACCGTAAAGAAGGCTGATCGCTGAAGAATGGATGCTTTTGAATTCTGGTGCTGGAGGAGACTCTTGAGAGTCCCATGGACCGCATGAGTTGAATAGGATCCAAAATGCAGCAGTCTGATTGGTCCTAGAACAATAGGATCCAGCAGTCTGATTGGTCCACAGGAGCCACCCAATCCAACTCCGGGTGGAAGTGAATCCGCAACCTGATTGGCCTACGGGAGAATCCCAGAATTAGCCAATCACATGGGGCCCATTGTCTAAATAATGTATATAAAGCAGACATTTCGGGGGAACTTCCATTCCTCACTACTCTGAGCTGAATAAAGAGCATGAAATCCACACTCGACTTCAAGTATATTTCAGAGATGCTACATTCGCAGCTCATCGGAAATCCTGAGGCCCGCGCATACAGAAACCGCAGTAGAAGGGAATGGTGGTTTTCACGAGCTCTTGAAACAACAGCGTTCCAGTCCTCCCAGCTCGTTCCCCACCGTGTGCTAGAAGGCTCCACTTCCTGGTTTTCCAATGCTCCTCTCCACCCCCCCCCCTGCAATACCCGCTAGTGTTTTTATGGGCTCCCTATCCAATGTTTTCATCTTCTCTTTATGGGTCCCGGCAGTGACAGTTGCCAAGGGAGTGACTTGCCGTTACTGTGTAAGATGCATGGATCAATTAACTCAGTTGCCGGGTTTCGCTTCTGAATCAATTAACTGGAACTGAAATTAACTAAAAATATCCTTTGCTTATTAACAGACTGAACTAATTGCAATAAAAAAAGGTGGAGGGACGGGGGTGGGGTGGGAGGGAAGGGAGGAAAGAGAGCGAAATGGGGAGATTTTATTTATCGCAGCCAATCTCGACCCGTATCATTATCTCAAATATTCCTTACTTGCTAAACAAACTAATAACTCTACAAGCATCAAATCATTATGGTGCTGGGCGGTTGGTGGCCTGTTGGATCGATCCCATCAGTGACTCGCTGGCCCATAAATGTGGGGGCTCACCCCCTTGCACAAAGCTACATTTGGGTCCTTGCGACAAGGTTGCCCCTCGGCCATTAACTGATCTGTGGGTTGTAGGATATCAGTTCCCCAACAATGGGAGAAAGAATATGGGGTCCTATCATGACACCCACAAACCACATCCAATTTTTGCCAAATAAGGCTTGTTGTATCTCTGCTTTTCTGGAAACAGTAGCTAAGGCAGGATCACAATAACTAAGGAAGAGGGGAGGCTGCCTTAAGTCAAACCACCTCGCAGGGTTTTCCCATACTCGGGTCCCCAGCTGTTGTCGGACTACAACTCCCATCATCCCTGAGCACTGGTCTTGCTAGCTACGGATGATGGGAGTTGTAGTCTGACAATGGCTGGGGAACTGACTTTGAGAAGCGCTGCGCCATGCAGACTTCCCGTTGCACCGCCCCAATTCAGTGGTAAAACATGGGTTTTCCCAGGCAAAGCTAAGGGACAAAAAACTCCACACCCACCCACTCGGATAAGGAGTTTAAAATCTCAGACCTGTGCCTAGAAACACAGGACAAAAGGCAGTCTGGATATGCCCTAGATGAGCATTGTTGACACTGATTGACATATTGTCTCCATGGCTTCATCATCATCATCATCATCATCATTTATTTATTTATACCCCACCCCCCGGGCTGGGTTTCCCCAGCCACTCTGAGCGGCTCCCAACAGAATATTATTATTAATAATAATAATAATAATAAAGCAATAAAACACCAGACATTAAAAGCTTCCCTAAACAGGGCTGCCTTCAGATGTCTTCTAAAAGTCAGATACTTGTTTATTTCCTTGACATCTGATGGGAAGGCGTTCCACAGGGCGGGCGCCACCACTGAGAAGGCCCTCTGCCTGGTTCCCTGTAACTTCACTTTTCGCAGGGAGGGAACCGCCAGAAGTAATGGAATGCGTTACTTCCAGGTTTTGCCGCTCGTGCATGCGCAGATGGTCAAAATGACGTCATGCGCATGCGCGGAAGCGGTGAATCGCGACATGCTCACGCGCAGACGCGGGTTGCGTTTGCTTCAGGATGCGAACGGGGCTCCAGAACGGATCCCATTCGCATCCAGAGGTACCACTGTACTTAATATTAAAACAAGTCATAATAACAAACTTCAAACAAAATTAAAAGTTATAATATAACTTTGACCATTGCTACAGTGTTATAAAGTTATCATAATAAGCTTAGTTACAGATAGGTAGCCGTGTTGGTCTGCCATAGTCAAAACAAAAAAAATTCCTTCCAGTAGCACCTTAAAGACCAACTAGGTTAGTTCTTGGTATGAGCTTTCGTGTGCATGCACACTTCTTCAGATACACTGAAACAGAAGTCACCAGACCCTTCTATATAGTGAGAAGGTGGGGAGGGGTATTACTCAGAAGGGTGGTGGGATTGGGTGATTGGCAGATAGCTGTGATGAGCCTGTTGACGACTCTTAACGACTGCAATAGGTCTTACAGGAAAAAGCAAGGGGTGAGAAGGTGAAAAATGGCTTTGTCATGTATAATGAGATAAGAATCCAAGGTCTTTGTTCAGACCAGGACTCTCCATGGTTTTAAGTTTGGTGATAAGTTGCAATTCAGCAGCTTCTCTTTCCAGTCTATTTGCTTTTTCCTGTAAGACCTATTGCAGTCGTTAAGAGTCGTCAACAGGCTCATCACAGCTATCTGCCAATCACCCATTCCCACCACCCTTCTGAGTAATACCCCTCCCCACCTTCTCACTATATAGAAGGGTCTGGAAACTTCTGTTTCAGTGTATCTGAAGAAGTGTGCATGCACACGAAAGCTCATACCAAGAACTAACTTAGTTGGTCTTTAAGGTGCTACTGGAAGGAATTTTTTTTGTTTTGATAATAAGCTTAATTATACATTACTTGCATTTTCTCTAAAAGGTCCTAACCACTCTGCCACTTTTCCTTACAGACGAGTTGTTGATCTTGTGAGGGATAGGACAGTTTTTCTCAACCTGAATGCCTCTGGCTATACTACAACTGCCATCCTTGCTGATCATTGGGCATGGTGACTGGCGCTGATGGGAATTGTAGCCCAAAACATCTGGAAAACATCAGCTACTACAGGAGCAAGAATGTTACTTGCCCAAAAGTGGAAAGGTCCCAGGAAAAGAAGCATGGATACAAAAACATGGAATATGCAGAAGTGGCAGAACTTACCGGAAGAATAAGAAAGCAAACTTTCTATAAAATAATGGAAATGGTTTGTTGAATATTTACAGATAAATTGTAAACAGATAAGATCATTGGCAGGATTAATGTAATAACCTGCAGTTTTATAAGAGTATATATTTACAGTAGATAAATAAACGAGCAAGTTAAATGAACTTAGGCATGTGGAAGATATTTTTAAAAATTAAGGAACCGCAGAAAGAGAGAGAAGGAAGTCGGAATTTGGAAATGTTAAATTGATTGTAAAACTAATGAAACGTATAAATTTGAAATATGCAGTGGTACCTCGGGTTAAGAACTTAATTCGTTTTGGAGGTCCGTTCTTAACCTGAAACTGTTCTTAACCTGAGGTACCACTTTAGCTAATGGGGCCTCCTGCTGCCGACGCGCAATTTCTGTTCTCATCCTGAAGCAAAGTTCTTAACCCGAGGTACTATTTCTGGGTTAGCGGAGTCTGTAACTTGAAGCATCTGTAACCCGAGGTACCACTCTCTGTGTGTGTGTGTGTGTGTGTGTGTGTGTGTGTATAATTTGTTGTTGTTTAGTCGTTTAGTCGTGTCCGACTCTTCATGACCCCATGGACCAGAGCACACCAGGCATTCCTGTCTTCCACTGCCTCTTGCAGTTTGGTCAGACTCATGTTTGTAGCTTCGAGAACACTGTCCAACCATCTCTCCTCTGTCGTCCCCTTCTCCTTGTGCCCTCCATCTTTCCCAACATCAGGGTCTTTCCCAGGGAGTCTTCTCTTCTCATGAGGTGGCCAAAGTCTTGGAGCCTCAGCTTCAGGATCTGTCCTTCCAGTGAGCACTCAGGGCTGATTTCCTTAAGAATGGATGCGTTTGATCTTCTTGCAGTCCATGGGACTCTCAAGAGTCTCCTCCAGCACCAGAATTCAAAAGCATCAATTCTTCAGCGATCAGCCTTCTTTATGGTCCAGCTCTCACTTCCATACACACACACACACACACACACACACACACACACAGTCATACCTCGGGTTGAATGTGCTTCTGGATGAGCACATTCGAGTTGCGCTCCGCAGCAACTCGGAAGTAACGGAGCACGTTACTTCCAGGTTTTGCAGCTTACGCATGCGCAGACGCTCAAAATGACATCATGCGCATGCACAGAAGTGCCGAAACGTGACCCGCGTGACCCGCGCATGCGCAGACGCGTGGACACGGGTTATGTTTGCTTCTAGATGCGAACAGGGCTCTGGAACGGATCCTGTTCGCATCTAGAGGTACTACTGTATATAATGAAAATAAAGAAGACATTAGGTTGGGGAATGTTGCTTGTTGCTTTCTCTGTAGATGGTTGCATGTAAGTAGGCAACCATCTCGTAGGCAACTCATTTCGTGTGACCCTTGGTGCCCAGATATTGTGAGCCCACTCTTGCTGCCTGGGCTGCCCACCTGGGAATCTTCCATTCCCCGAGTGTGCTTGTGCGTGAGAGAGAAGCTGAGGAGGGATGGAACAAAGGAAGCTGCCTTATACTGAGAGACTGGTCCATCTAGTTCAATATTGTCTGCCCTGAGCCTGGGACCTTCTGCTTGCAAGGCAGACTCTTCCATTGAGCTCTGGCACACAGAGGGGGAAAGCCATGCCCTGGGTAGCCAAGAAGGTTCAGAAATGGTTGGACTCCAACTCCCATCCTCCATGACTATTGGCCGTGCTAGCTAGGGCTGATGGGAAATGTAGTCCAACAATGTCTAGACAGGCACCCCATTCATCACCCCAAGCTGTACAGCCCTGCAGTGCTGAAAACCCCACCCACTTTGGTCTCTGGCCCCTCCCACCATCTCGTCTGGCTCCATCCATGATTGGTTGACTTTTCCTTCATTGGATCAAACACCCATCAATAGCTATCAGGAGGAACCCATCAGTAGTTGCCATGGATTCTTGAGGCTGTGACCAGTCTCATGGCTGTTCAATGTGCCTTAAGAAACCTACTTTCCCCTACGTCGTGAAAGAAAGCGTCGCTCTGCTCCCTCCCGTCATCTACTCAGGCTCCGCCCACCAGGCCCAAGTCTAGACCTGGAGGGTGAATTGTCCACCTCAGATACCCTGAGGTGCATGGCTAGAGCAAAGAGTCTGAAATGGAGGCTGGCAGCTCAAATGCCATAGGCAGAAAATCCTGCCCCGTCGACCTGACCAAAGCAGAAGACCTTGATATGTACACAAGGCCCAACCAACCTGAAGGCTTTGCAGCCACCAGCTCCATCTTTTTTTTTAGTCACCATGGAAATTCCACCTGAAGCAAACATCTGTGGGGAGCAGTTGATGTCCAAAGCAAAGTACTGTACCTGAGGAGTTTTGAGAAGATTCGAAAGATCTCCAAAGGGATTTCTTCACTGTCCACCATTTTCTTGAGCCTGGGAACCGTGCAATGGGTAGCTCCTGGCAGGATTAGACACCCATCAGAATCCAATCCAGATCTTTGAGCTGAAGGAGCCTGGTGACCTCCCCTCATCCCACCCAGTTCCCTCCTCTTCTTTACACTCTGTTTTTGGGGAGCAGGCCACCCCACAAGGCTGGAAAGAGAGAGGGAGACCTTCATATTTCTTTCGGAGAATCTTCTGCCTCCACCGTGCTGCCACAGCCCACCCCTTCCTGCTGTTGGATCTTACGAGCTGTGTGTGTGTGTTTTGTAATTAAGCAGTTAATTGCACTGGAGTTCTTGATTAGCTTTGGGGGATGGTAATGTTCAGGCAGGATGAGATGTTGTGTACAGTTCAGAATCATTTACAGAAATTGGAGCTAATTTTGCTGTCTGTGCTTATTACTGCATTAATTTAATTTGGGTTGCTTTTAGCTCATTAACACATCTAATTAATTCGTTGACATCACTATTAAGATGTCTCTTTGAAATTGGCGTCTCCAGATAATCAGGATGGAAGAGGCTGACAGATCAGGCGCGAAGCTGACTGGGAAAATGGGGGAAGGATTTTTTTTTAATTTTATTTTTTTTAAAAAAAGAAAAATTAAAAGGAGAGGAAGATGCCAGCTAATGAATTTTCCATCAGAATTGCACGGTTTGTCAGAGGCAGCACGGGGAAGGGAGAGAGGGAATTTGCAAAGCAAGAGGCTAGGAGTGCAATGGAGAATGAAACGCAGAGGGGGTCTTTAGTTATTTAAAATATATTTATTATAAAAGGAGGCAGACTTGCAAGGGAGTGATAAATATTCTCCAGTGAACGGCCATCATGACCACTCCACAGCCCAGAATTCATACTTTGCTTTCCTGATTTTGTAATTTTTTCCCTTTACCATCCTATTTAATATGTAATATCATTTTCAGTGGTGTGAATCAATTTCTCAGAGTGCAAGGAAGTCTCTGAATGTGGATGGCAAAGACCACCTTTGTGGTGTGTGGTTTTGTGTTGTGCGATTAAGGGTGAACACGGGCTGGACTTTTGGGGACTTACACCCCAAAATTTCCTTCCTTTGCTCAACAGCAGGGGGTTTGGCCATTTTGGGAAGTGAGGAACAAGCAGATGTGGTCCATCTGCATCAGAAGGATAGAAAGAACCACGTAGGACAAAAGCCAGGCTGGTGTTCAGCTTCTTCCCCGCCCCAAAGGAAATTGACCATCAAGGTAGGACAAAGGAAGAGGACAAAATTAAGAACAGGTTGGTATCAGCCAGATTCTGGAGGAGCAAGACAACGTAATGCCCTGGGAGCCTTGGTCCAGGGACTCAGGCAACAGAGCCTGAATGCTGGAAGTTTCATGACAGATTAAAAGAGAGTCCTTCATCACACAGCACACAGTGTGATGGTCCCACAGGAGGCAGGGAGGGCCAATAGCCTGGATGGTTTTAAAAGAGGATTGGTCAATGGAAATGCAAAGAGATTGAGGGCACATTCTTTCACCTTTGGTGGACGTGTCCTAGGATTAAGGCCTTCTGGGAGATGATTTATAATGAAATGAAAAAGGTATTTAAATATACCTTCCAGAAGAAACCAGAGGCCTTTCTCCTGGGCATGGTCGGCCAATTGGTGCGAAGGGAGGATAGAACTTTTTTTATGTACGCTACAACAGCAGCAAGAATACTTATCGCGAAGTATTGGAAGACACAAGAATTACCCACCCGGGAAGAATGGCAGACGAAAGTGATGGACTATATGGAATTGGCTGAGATGACTGGCAGAATCCGGGACCAAGGAGAAGAGTCAGTGGAAGAAGATTGGAAAAAATTTAAAGTATATCTTCAAAAATATTGTAAAATTAAGGACTGTTAGAAAGATGTTGGAAAATGAAAACTAGATGGTTTTGGTTGAAACGACATAAAGGACTAAGTAAAGATGAGTTGTTGAAATTGACGAAAGAGAGGACGATAAATTGTAATATATTATATTAAATTACTTAAATGAAAATAAGGTTGGAAGGATTTGCTGAAATAACGATTTGAATTAGAATACAAAACTGGGAGGTGAGAGGTCAAGGAAATAAGTAAAAGAAGAAAGTTATGTAAAGGTTTAATTAGTTTTTTTTTTTTTAAGTGGATGTATTTTTTCTCTTTTGGTGTTGTTATTTCATTTTGTATTTTGTATTTTGTATTTTGTATTTATTTTGTATTTTGTATTTTGTATTTTTCTTCTTTTTGTTATTCTTAAATTCTGAATAAATATTATATAAAAAAATAAAAAATAAAAGAGGATTGGTCAAATTCATGGAGGGCTATCGATAGCTATGAACACTGCCGGGTTTATGTATAAGCTAAACAAGCTGTAGCTTAGGGCCCCACTCTCTTGAGGGCCCCAAAATTTTTAAAGGAAAAAAACAACCTGGATGCACATTTCCAAAATATAAGATAAAAAACTGTTATGTATTGAGTTGAATAGGATCCAAAAGGCAGCAGTCTGATTGGTCCTAGAACAACAGGGTCCAGAATGCAGCAGTCTGATTGGTCCACGGGAGCCACCCAATCCAACTCCAGGTGGAAGGGAATACGCAATCTGATTGGCCTACAGGAGAATCCCGGAATTAGCCAATCACGTGGGGCCCATTGTGTAAATAATGTATATAAGGCAGACATTCTGGGGGAACTTCCATTCCTCCTCACCACTATGAGCTGAATAAAGAGCATGAAATCCACTCTCGACTCCGAGTATATTTCAAAAACAAATAAAATAAAACCTACATACAGCAACAGTGTTTTGTGTTGTGTAGGCTCCTATGATGTAAGTCATGGGCCCCGCCTGCTAGCCTGCTCCCTTAAATATCACTGGTTTGCTCATTTCTATATATAGGGTGCCTATATTAATTTTTTTTGGGGGGGCCAAGAGGGTGGGGCCCTAAGCTATAGCTTGTTTAGCTTATATGTAAATCCGGCACTGACCTCACCTAATGGCAGTTTTATTCCTCCACTTTTAAGAGAAGTGCTGAAGCCATGGGCATAACCAGGATTTATTTTAGGGGCAGGGCAGGCTTTATGTTGGGGGGGGGGCAGAACCTAGTTATCTGTGATGCAATTGGTCAGTTAGTTATTTTTATTTGTTTACTTGATTTAGGGGGGCAGCTGCCCCCCTGCACCCACCTGGCTACGCTTATGACTGCAGCTTAACTGCAGAGTATCGGAGGTCACAGGTTCAGCCTCTGACATCTCCAGGTATGGTCCAGGAAAATAGTTTCTGAAACTCTAGAAAGCCACTTCCGTCAGGGCAAAACAGCCTTATCCAATCTGGTGCCCTCTGTCCTGGCTGAGGCTGACGAGAGGTTGGTGCAAAACATCCAGAGGGCACCAGGCTGGGGAAGGAAATAGCGAGACATATGAAGACACAATCTGACTCTTAAGTTCAGCAATCTTGTTGTTGTTGTTGAGTTGTTTAGTCGTGTCCGACTCTTAGTGACCCCATGGACCAGAGCACGCCAGGCACTCCTGTCTTCCATTGCTTCCCGCAGTTTGGTCAAACTCATGCTGGTAGCTTCGAGAACACTATCCAACCATCTCGTCCTCTGTCGTCCCCTTCTTGTGCCCTCAATCTTTCCCAACATCAGAGTCTTTTCCAGGGAGTCTTCTCTTCTCATGAGGTGGCCAAAGTATTGGAGCCTCAGCTTCAGGATCTGTCCTTCCAGTGAGCACTCAGGGCTGATTTCCTTCAGAATGGATAGGTTTGATCTTCTTGCAGTCCATGGGACTCTCAAGAGTCTCCTCCAGCACCATAATTCAAAAGCATCAATTCTTCGGCGATCAGCCTTCTTTATGGTCCAGCTCTCACTTCCATACATCACTACTGGGAAAACCATAGCTTTAACTATATGGACCTTTGTCGGCAAGGTGATGTCTCTGCTTTTTAAAATGCAATCTAGTGCCTGATATTTCAACAGAAACTTTCAAGCTTATGTTTGCATCCATAAGGACTAGATACTTGATTATTATTTTTTTAAAAAGGAAACTGTATCCTGCACCCAGTTCTGCAACTGGCACCCATCTTCTGTGCCTGAATACCATTCTTCGCTCTGTATGATCTGTTCCAGCCTTTGTTTGACAGGAGAACCCTCCCCAGCCTCTATCCATCTCCCCAACTTGCCCCAGGGGAACTTGTGGGGTGCAACGCTTAAGATGGCTCTGAAACACTCATCGTCGGAAGGAGAGAGAAAAAGGAAAGAAGTTTGTTCGTCCTTTTTATTTAATTTCCTTCGATATTAGGAACTTCACTCCTTAGTGCTTCATTAAACACTTTAGTTTAATAACAGGTCCCCCCGGGAGATTCCTCACGTGAGCTGCGAGTAAACAGCTGCATCAATTAACCCCATCATCTCTAGGGTGCTATTAGAAGGTGAGATACCCTCAGAAAATGCATATGGCTGCAGTTAGGCTTAAAATACTTACGTGTCAATAGTTTTCAGTTATTTGTGTTCTCTCCTATCGATCTTGCTTATGTTTTCCACATTAAACAGCTCCTCTTACTTCATCAATAACTAAATGGCCGCTTAGATTTATTAACTATTTTATTATTACGCGGCCTAAAAACCTTCCACATTTCCTCCCGTTCTTGGGCCTCTCAGAATCATCGAATGCTAGTCAGAAGGAAACCCTGAAGGGCATCTAGACCAGCCTCAAGCAACACAGGGATCTGAATAAGCACTCAGGACTTCTGAGGTCCTGAAATCTATGCCCATCTGAAGGCCGCATACAGCATACTATTAGAATGGGAGACGAAAGATGAAGAGGTAAAATCAGTTATGATTAAATGGGCACAAGATGTAGGTCACAACATTATGATGGAAGATTGGGTTAAATTATGGAAAACTAACTTAAAATTTACAGATTGTTCCCTATTGAAGGAGAATTACATGAAGATGATGTACAGTTGGTACACAACACCAGTGCAGTTAGGGAAAATGTACAAAACTAGTTCAAATATATGTTGGAAGGAAAAAGAGGGGACATTTTATCATATGTGGTGGGATTGTAAGGTAATTAACAAAATTTGGGAAATGATATACAACGAATTGAAGAAAATGTTCCATTTAACATTTGTTAAAAAACCCGAGGCATTTTTGTTGGGGATGGTAGGGAAAGACCTGCCAAAAAAGTTGAAAAACACCTTCATGTATGCGACAACGGCCACGAGAGTTCTGTTAGGACAAGGATGGAAGACTGAAGAAACCCCAACTAAAGAATCACGGCAAGAAAAATTGATGGACTATGCAGAACTGGCAAAACTGACATATAAGCTACAGGACAAGGATAACTGTGACTTTAAGGATGAATGGGAACCCTTTACAAAGTATCTGAAGATGCAACAAAGCGAACTGGACTCCTTAGCAGGTTTTGAATAAACATTCACAATCTTTTTATTGATAATAATCAGCTAAATAGTTTGAGGATCTATGCAACTTTGTGACATGCAGAAAACAGCATTCTTAGAGAAACCAAAGACTGGAACTGAGGGAAGTCGGGGGGTGGGTGGGTTCTGTGGGGGGAGGGAGGAAAAATGAGGGGGGGGGAATAAGGATGATATGTTTCTGGATAATATGTCTTGTTATAATTTTGAATTTTTTTAAAAAAAGAAAGAAATCTATGCCCATCTAGCCAAGACCTGGTTTGAAACTGTGGGCAGTGGGTTTCCTCCAAGGAAGTCAACAAGAAGCAGAACATGAAGGCAAGAGCCCTCTCCTGCTCAAAAATATTTATTAATAATAATGAATAATAAATTTTTATTTATATCCCGCCCTTCCCGGTTCAGAAAACCGGGCTCAGGGCAGCTAACAACAAATTTAAAACACTTAATTGATGCAACAAAAACAGCATAAAATACAGTATAAAATGTAAATAACAATAAATTCAGAATTCAAAAATCAATTTAGGGGGGAAATCCATCCAATAAACATTGGATGATCACCAGGACTAGCTGGCTAAATTAGTCCTATCTGGGCCAGCGAGGAGACCAGGGGAGAATTAGCTGTGGGATCCCAGAGCGAGTAATCTTCATAAAAAGGGGAGAGGGAGGGAAGGAAGGGGAATGAAAGATCAGGCTAAGTTCAAATTGAAAACCAGGTGGAATAGCTCTGTCTTACAGGCCCCATAGAAGGAAGTTAAATCCTGTAGGGCCCTGGTCTCATGGGACAAAGCATTACAGCACGTTGGAGCCATCACTGAGAAGGCCCTGGCCCTGGTGGAGGATAATCTGACTTACTTAGGGCCCGGGACCTCTAAACTATGATTGTTCATGGACCTTAAGGTCCTCTGCGGGGCAGACCAGGAGAGGCGGTCCCGTAGATACGAGGGCCCTAAGCCCTAAGTCCTTTGGATCTGGTCTTCAGAGATAGATTGCCTCTGAACCTAGAATCATCAGATCATAGAACTGTAGAGTTGCAAGGTACACCAAGGGCCATCTAGTCCAGGCATAGGCAAACTCCGGCCCTCCAGATGTTTGAGACTACAATTCCCATCGTCCCTGACCACTGGTCCTGTTAGCTAGGGTTGATGGGAATTGTAGTCCCAAACATCTGGAGGGCTGGAGTTTGCCTATGCCCCCTGCAATGCAGGAATCTCAGCTCAAGCATCCATGACAGATGGCCATCCAACCTCTGCTTAAATATCTCCCATGAAGGAGAGTCCACCATCTCTCAAGGGAGACTGTTCCACTGCTGAACAGCTCCTACTCTCAGAAAGGTCTTTCTGATGTTGAGTCGGACTCTCCTTTCTTGTAACTTGAAGCCACTGATTCGGGTCCTAGCCTTGAGAGCAGGAGAATCTCATAATATAATGGGAAGGGACAATGAGAGTCATGTACTCCAACGCTCTCCAGTGTAGGAATCTTTTGCCCGAAGTGGGACTCCAGCTTATGACCCTGAGATTAAGAGTCTCATGCTCTACTGACTGAGCCATGAACAATCTTGCTCCATCTTTCGTGTGACAGCCCTTTAAATTTTCGAAGAAGGCTATCACATCTCAGGCGCCTCTTTTCCAGGCTAAACATACCCAACTCCTTCAACTGTTTCTCATCAGGCTTGGTTTCCAGACCCTTGATCATCTTGATTCTGTGGACTATATGGAACTGGCGGAAATGACTGGCAGAATCCGAGACCAGGGAGAAGAGTTGGTGGAAGAAGATTGGAAGAAATTTAAAGACTATTTATTGAAACATTGTAAAATTATTGAATGTTAAAATGATGTTGGAATGAAACGAAGTGGTTTTAGCAATAATGTTAAAAGGAATATGTAAAAAGGGACTGATATTAGATGAAAATTTGAAATTATAATATGTGATGACAAAGAATTAAGAGAAAAAGAGAGGGTATGGATTTGCTGAATTAAATATTTGAATTGGAATACAAAAAAGGGAGGTGTGAAGAAGTCATGAAAATAAGTAAATGAACTGTAAGATATAGAAAGAGGGATTTGTTTTTAATTGTTTTTTGTTTTTTAATTGTTTTTGTTTTTCTTAGTGTTTGTATTTCTTGTGTTTTCTTTTTACCATTTTTGTAACTTTTTTCTTGTGGAAACTTTAATAAATATTACTTAAAAAAAAAAAAAAAGATCATCTTGATTCTGGTTCCGTTCCAGAAATAAACCCTGACAGACAATCAGGGAACACCGAGTTTGTGCTTGGCATCCATTCCTGTTTTCCTGGTTTAGATTCCCTTGGGGAAAGAAGTGCCCTCCCCCACAAAAATGGAAGCAAGAAGAATTACCGACGAAAGAAGAATGGAGGATGAAGTTGCGTCGCGTTTCGCCGCTTTTGCGCATGCGCGTGACATCATTTTGAGCGTCTGCGCGTGCACGAGCGGCGAAACCCAGAAGTAACACACTCCGTTACTTCCAGGTTGTCGCGGAGTGCAATTGAATGCGCTCAACCTGAAGCACATTCAACTCAAGGTATAAAGTAAAGGTAAAGGTACCCCTGACCATTAGGTCCAGTTGTGGATGACTCTGGGGTTGTGGTGCTCATCTCGCTTTACTGGCCGAGGGAGCTGGCATACAGCTTCCGGGTCATGTGGCCAGCATGACTGAGCTGCTTCTGGCAAACCAGAGCAGCGCACGGAAACGCCGTTTACCTTCCCGCCGGAGCAGTATCTATTTATCTACTTGCACTGGCATGCTTTCGAGCTGCTAGGTGCGCAGGAGCTGGGACCGAGCAACAGGAGCTCACCCTGTTGCAGGGATTCGAACCGCCGACCTTCTGATCAGCAAGCCCTAGGCTCTGTGGTTTAACCCACAGTGCCACCAACATCCCAACTCGAGGTATGACTGTATATAAAAAAGGGAAATAACTGCCCTCCCCACCCCAACTTGGTGAAGTCATATTTCTGGATCCGAATGCAGGGCTCCTGGCAATCCTGGTGCCTGGCAGCCGAAAGAACAGATGACCAGGGGACACCCAGTTTGTGACTTGCGGAGGAAGGTGTCTCAAGCGAGGAGGGAGCAGACTCGCACTGGAGGTCGGATCGAAACCTTGCCTGGGCAGACCACTGCGGCAGCCACCCACTTTGGTTGCCAAGCCTGGGTTTCTCCATCCTCCACCAAATTGAATTTACAATTTGCTTTTGGGCAATGTGTAAATTGGCACTTCATTGATTATTAATGAAGTGCTAATTGCTCTTTGCAACCAATTTTTATGCAAATGATCCGAGTGCTATTTGCACAATCTTGCCATTTACAGGTTTTCTTTAAAACAAAACAAAAAAACACACACCCAAAACCCACACGGTTAGGGATGCCTTGGCGGTTAAGGTTGCAAAATAAGAAAAGCATCTTATAAGAGATGTGGGGTTGAGGTGGGGAGAAAGGAAGGAGACACCTCAGTGTTTAGCAATTAGTAGCATAACATGAAACAACCACACACACCCCTTTCTTTTTAATGACTGTTTCGGATACAGCTTTGACGGGTTGGTTTGGAAATTAACAGGATCCCCAAACAAAAGTTAATTGGGGGCTGCTGCAATGGAAGGGGTTTTCACTGGTGAGGCGAGAATATAACATTTTCCCAGCACAAAGTTCTGTTGTCAGGCTTCGTGACAAATTCTTTCCCCGGTAATAAACAGTTTGGATCTGGTGACTTGTGAAACAGGCCATCCTCATTTCACTTTGGGTACCAGCTGGCTTGTTCAGTTTCGTTAGTTTATTACATTTCCTAAAAGCCTGTTTCTAATAAGTAAACAAGAACCCTTACTTCAGTTTAAAACGTACAAACATTAAAGGAACATAACAGGAGGAGTGTCTAGTGTTTGTCCTACTCTGAGTAGAATCATAGAAATCATAGAATTGTAGAGCTGGAAGGGAGCCTGAGGATTGCCTTTCTCAACCTGTGAGTCCTCAGATGTTGTTGAACTACAACTCCCATCACCCCTAGCTAGCAAGGCCAGAGCTCAGGGATGATGGGAGTTGTAGTCCAACAACATCTGGGGACCCACAGGTTGAGAACCACCATGGGTAGGCAAACTAAGGCCCAGGGGCTGGATCCGGCCCAATTGCCTTCTAAATCTGGCCCACGGACTGTCCGGGAATCAGAGTGCTTTTACATGAATAGAATGTGTCCTTTTATTTAAAATGCATCTCTGGGTTATTTGTGGGGCATAGGAATTCTTTCATTACCCCCCCCCCAAATATAGTCCAGCCCCCCCAAAGGCCTGAGGGACAGTGGACTGGCCCCCTGCTGAAAAAGTTTGCTGACTCCTGAATTCTAGTCTAACCCCCGGCAACGCAGGAATATATAGCTGTCCCATGCGGGGATCAAACCTGCACCCTTGGCGTTATCAGCTCACACTCTAACCAACTGAGCTATTCACATACATTGAAGTTAATGGGCGTGGGAAGGGCACACCCACACCACACACTGAAAGTGCTATCATGTCATTTTAACAGTCATAAAGGTAAAGGTAAAGGTACCCCTGCCCGTAGGGGCCAGTCTTGACAGACTCTGGGGTTGTGCGCCCATCTCACTCAAGAGGCCAGGGGCCAGCGCTGTCCGGAGACACTTCCGGGTCACGTGGCCAGCGTGACATCGCTGCTCTGGCGAGCCAAAGTTGCACACGGAAACGCCGTTTACCTTCCCGCTGGTAAGCGGTCCCTATTTATCTACTTGCACCCGGAGGTGCTTTCGAACTGCTAGGTTGGCAGGCGCTGGGACCGAGCAGCGGGAGCGCACCTCGCCGCAGGGATTCGAACCGCCGACCTTTCGATCGGCAAGTCCTAGGCGCTGAGGCTTTAACCCACAGCGCCACCTGCGTCCCTTAACAGTCATGGCTTCCCTCAAAGTATTCTGGGAACTAGTTTCTCAAAGATGCTTGAATTGCAGCTGGGGGGGGGTGGGTGGGCTCTTAACAACTCTCAGCGCCCAGGATTTGTTTATTTATAAAAAGAAAATTCTGTCCATTTTGTCACAATAAGCATATGTCAAAATGGTTCACAGGGATAACAACACCATACAATAAAACCATAAAAAAATTAAAACAGGCAAATAGAAGGGGAAGAAATGGAGGCAGTGAGAGATTTTACTTTCTTGGGCTCCATGATGACTGCAGATGGTGACAGCAGCCACAAAATTAAAAGACGCCTGCTTCGTGGGAGAAAAGCAATGACAAACCTAGACAGCATCTTAAAAAGCAGAGACATCATCTTGCCAACAAAGGTCCGTATAGTTAAAGCTATGCTTTCCCCAGTAGTGATGTATGGACGTGAGAGCTGGACCATAAAGAAGGCTGATCGCCGAAGAATGGATGCTTTTGAATTATGGTGCTGGAGGAGACTCTTGAGAGTTCCATGGACTGCAGGAAGATCAAACCTATCCATTCTGAAGGAAATCAGCCCTGAGTGCTCACTGGAAGGACAGCTCCTGAAGCTGAGGCTCCAATACTTTGGCCACATCATGAGAAGAGAAGACTCCCTGGAAAAGACCCTGATGTTGGGAAAGATGGAGGGCACAAGGAGAAGGGGACGACAGAGGACGAGATGGTGCGACAGTGTTCTCGAAGCTACCAGCATGAGTTTGACCAAACTGCGGGAGGCAGTGGAAGACAGGAGTGCCTGGCGTGCTCTGGTCCAGGGGGTCATGAAGAGTCGGACACGACTAAACGACTAAACAACAACAACATAAAATAAATAATATTCTTAACTGCTTGCATAGGCCTGGTGGAATAGCTAGTAACAATTCACAACCTTCTCTGTGAATTTGTCCAGTCCTCTTTTAAAGCCATCCTAGTTGGTGACTATCACTGTTTCCTGTGGCAGGGAGTTCCAGGGTTTAACTCATTGCTGCATGAAGAAGTCTTTTCTTTTATCTGCCCTGAATCCTCCAACATTCAGCTTCATTGGCTGTCCACGAGTTCTTTTCTGCATCCACATTCTCCAAGGCATGCCAAATTTTATAAACTTCTATCGTGTCACCTCTCACTAAACCTCTTCCTGGACTAAAATGTCCAACACTACAACTTTTCTTCATAGGGAAGTTGCCTTTAAATGTGAACTGGATAACATTTCTTCTCCATCCCTAGTTAGAATCTAACTGTTAGAGGAATCAGTGGCATGTGTTTTAAATCAATTAAAAATGTGCCGCAGATTTTTTAAAAAAACAACATCAACAACCCAAACATTATTTTTATTAACAGTATTTTTAAAAACTCCAGATGGCAAGCGCCATTTTAAGAACGGACACTTTGACTTCTCTCTCACGCAGGAGGGCAAGTCTTTTCCGAGACAATACTTGCTTTGACATGCATCCACCATCTTACAAAGAACGGATGCTTCTCACTTCAGAGGCACTGTTTTCACTCACATACAAAAGTAATTAGATTTAGTTAATGGATTAATCAACTTAGTGATGCACCTAACCTATTTTCATCGGAGAAATGTTGGTGGGTATGGAGTTATGTGACTCCTGAGCCAAGGAGATAGGTAACTTTGCAACCTTTAGAAGACATCTGATGGCAGTCCTGTACAGGGAAGTTTTTGAATGTTTAATATTTTGTTATGTTTTCATATATATTGGAAGCCATTCAGAGTGGTTGGGGCAACCTTGTCTAATGAGTGGGGTATAAATAATAAAATTGCTGTTGTGGTTGTTGCTGACCAGGACGTCCCTATTTTCATTCAAGAAATGTTAGAGGGTATGTATACCATCTCATACATATAGTGCAATCCTGTATCCCATTACCTGGAAGTAAAAAGGTAAAGTAAAGGTAAAGGACCCCTGGACGGTTAAGTCCAGTCAAAGGCGACTATGAGGTTGCAGCGCTCATCTTGCTTTCAGGCCAAGGGACCCGGCATTTGTCCACAGACAGCTTTCCAGGTCATGTGGCCAGGATGACTAAACGGCTTCTGGCACAACGGGACACCATGACAGAAATGCCGTTGACCTTCCCACTGGAGCGGTACCTATTTATCTACTTGCACTGGGGTGCTTTCGAACTGCTAGGTTGGCAGGAGCTGGGACAGAGCAACAGGAGCTCATTCCATCGCGGGGATTCGAACTGCCGACTTTCTGATCGGCAAGCCCAAGAGGTTCAGTGGTTTAGACCACAGCGCCGCCCTCAGGTACCTGGAAGTAAGTCCCATTGAACTCAGGCATATTTCTGAATTGGCACATACAGGAATGCAATTTTAATAAAAGGTTAACTGACTTCCTTTTAATTGAGCCACAGTCCTGGATCAGACTAAAACAGAGAGCAGGGATATGGTCTGTTTTGAGCATTCACTGCACGAGCCTATCACAACCTGGCGCCTTCCAGCTCAATTGGACTACAACTCCCATTGCCTGAACCAGCATGGCCTTATACTACTAGCATTGCTGCATCGCCATCTTGGCTGGGGCCAATGGGATCTGTAGCCAAAGCATCTGCCGGGCAGAGGTGCCAGGTTCAGTCCCTGGCATCTCCAAGATTGAGCCCTTGTCTGAAAACTTGGGGAGCTGATGCCAGCCAGTGCAGCCAGAACTCTCTTGCCAAATGCAGGGTGGTTCTTTTAAAATGAGAGGCAGAGGCAGTACAAAATGTGGGTTAATCCCAGTGACTGCAGATTGGCAGTTGCTGCAGTTCACACGAAGAAAGCAAGATGGAAAAGAGGGAGAGTTGTCCTTTTGTTACCTGGACAGGTAAACTCACGCCCACCTCTAGTCACATGCAAAGGAAGGATGTTCCAGCCAGGAGGAAACAGGAAGTTTTCGACTGGCTGGACCAAACATTCCCCTGCATGCCCATTCTAGGAAAACAAGGAATGTTGTACTTGATTGCTCTCAATGGATTACATCCCCCCCCCCCACAAAAACAAGTGAGTGAGAAGATTTGAGATTTTATTCTAAACAGCAAGGAATATATACATAACCAAGCAAACACTGCAGTCTGCCACTTGGAAGATTATCCGCCATCAAAGAGCTTAACAAGAGATAGGCAAAAGGAAGGAACAGAGGGCAGGAAGGATAACCATGTCAGATCACTAATTCCTCAACATATAAATATCTTCCAGATAGATTGCCCAAACAAGAACTGAGCTTGGTGGTCTGACTCTGGAAAAGCCAGCTTCCTGTGTTCCTGGGAATGCATGGAAAGTTTACATTTAAATTGTATGCTTTTTCTTTTCTTTTCTGCCGCTGGGTTAGCACAGGGCTGGACTACACCAGTGACAGATAATATGCAACCCTGCAGATGTTGCTGGACTCCAACTCCCATCAGCCCCTGACAACGTGACCAGGAATGCTGGGAGTTGGAGTCCAGCAGTGTCTGCAGGGCCAAGGTTTTCCCCATCAATGGCGTTCCAACTCTGTGTTGCGATGGCTGGCAGGGAGTTGGCCGAAAGGGCAGGGCCAACCAGCTACCACTAACCCAAGAGATATTCTCAGAACTGGTTGGCAAATGAGACTTAATTCAAGAGTGCAGAGGAGAATGTGGAGGAGGAAATTTCATTGCAGGAGGGTGATGGTGGGGGAGGAAGAAACTTATCTGGTGATCAGTCGCCATCTAAAGTGGATGTTATTAGTTGGTGTAATTAGATACCCGACATGGGACATGGAGAAAGCCTCGAATTTCACCCTACACTATCCTGGCTGCCTCCACCATCCACCTCTTGCAGAGAGATTGAATTTACCGTGGGCTCGAACACATTTAAATCCATTTATTGCGAAATTACTTTTCAATAATTATATCACTTGTGCTGACTATGTTGCATAATGAAATTAGCAGGAGAGATATTAGAAGGTATATGAAATTATATGAAATATTGAAATACCTCTTCTCCCCCACAATTTCCGAATCTCTTTAGCACAGCCCATAGCTTAACTGGAAAAATGAGCCTGGCTCCTGGATGGGAGTGGAAGGCACTGTGTGTCGTTTCATCATAAGGCCTTTTGCTTAAATTAATTATAACGGTTATTGCGGCTTTGCCTTATTAGATTGGCGTTCCCCGTCTCTTCTTCCAGCACACAAAGAGCAAGTTGCCGCTGTTTCTTCCAATCCATGTGTCACCCCAAAATTTTCTTTGGCAGAGGGGCACTATTATCCCCTTAAAACCTTTGTAGACATGTGTGTGTGTGTATTTTTTATTTTAAACATAAAAATAATTATAAGACAAAAGAAGAAAAAGGAAGAACATTTATAAACTTACAAGGTTGTTTTTATACTTACCCTAAACTTTTCCTAATACAGTGGTGCCCCGCAAGACGAATGCCTCGCAAGACGAAAAACCTGCTAGACGAAAGGGTTTTCCGTTTTTCGAGGCGCTTCGCAAGACGAATTTCCCTATGGGCTTGCTTCGCAAGACGAAAACGTCTTCCGAGTCTTGCGAGATTTTCCCCTTTCCCCTCCTTTTTCTAAGCCGCTAAGCTGCTAATAGCCGCTTAGCCGCTAAGCCGCTAATAGCCGCTTAGCCGCTAAGCCGCTAAACCGCTAATAGCCGCTTAGCCGCTAATAGCCGCTTAGCGGCTAAGCCGCTAAGCCGCTAATAGTCGCTAAGCCGCTAATAGCGCTAAGCCGCTAAGCTGTCAATGGGCTTGCTTCGCAAGACGAAAAAACAGCTAGACAAAGAGACTCGCGGAACGGATTATTTTCGTCTTGCGAGGCAGCACTGTACAGTGTTTATACAAATGATCTCCAAGTACGCCATAATCATCACAATTATAACAAATAAAGACTTGACATATCTCGCTTGGCATGTCATGAGTCTATCTCATAGATTAGTTTCACCTTTTAAGTTGAATTACTGAAATGAACTAGTTACAGATAGGTAGCCGTGTTGGTCTGCCATAGTCAAAACAAAAAAAATTCCTTCCAGTAGCACCTTAAAGACCAACTAAGTTAGTTCTTGGTATGAGCTTTCATGTGCATGCACACTTCTTCAGATACACTGAAACAGAAGTTTCCAGACCCTTCTATATAGTGAGAAGGTGGGGAGGGGTATTACTCAGAAGGGTGGTGGGAATGGGTGATTGGCAGATAGCTGTGATGAGCCTGTTGACGACTCTTAACGACTGCAATAGGTCTTACAGGAAAAAGCAAGGGGTGAGAAGGTGAAAAATGGCTTTGTCATGTATAATGAGATAAGAATCCAAGGTCTTTGTTCAGACCAGGACTCTCCATGGTTTTAAGTTTGGTGATAAGTTGCAATTCAGCAGCTTCTCTTTCCAGTCTATTTCTGAAATTCCTTTGTAGTAAAACAGCTACTTTGAGATCTTGTATAGAATGTCCTGGGAGATTGAAGTGTTCTCCTACTGGTTTCTCTGTCTTGTGATTCCTGATGTCTGATTTATGTCCGTTTATTCTTTGGCGTAAGGTCTGGCCTGTTTGTCCAATATAGAGAGCTGAAGGACACTGTTGGCATTTGATTGCATACACAATGTTGGACGATGAGCAATTAAATAGTCCCGAGATGGTATGTGTGATGTTGTTGGGGCCAGTAATGGTGTTGTCCGGGTGTATGTGGCAGCAAAGTTGGCATCTGGGTTTATTGCAGGCTCTGGTGCCAGTGTCCGTGTTAGGTCTGGTTGTAGTATTATTGTGGGTTAGGAGTTGTTTAAGATTGGGTGGCTGTCTGTAGGCAATGAAAGGTCTTCCTCCCAGAGCTTGAGAAAGAGAACTGTCATTGTCCAGGAGAGGTTGTAGATCTCTGATGATGCGTTGTACTGTTTTAACTTGGGAGCTGTATGTGATGACTAGAGGTGTTCTGTTATTTTCTTTTTTGGGTCTGTCTTGCAGCAAGTTCTCTCTGGGTATCAGTCTGGCTCTGTTGATCTGTTGTCTAACTTCATCTGCTGGGTATTTTAGTTCTAAAAAGGTTTGCTGTAGATCTCTTAGGTGAGAGTCTCTGTCTGTAGAATTGGAACAGATGCGGCTGTAACGTAGTGCCTGGCTATATATAATGGACTGTTTGGTATGTTTGGGATGGTAGCTAGAGGCATGTAGATATGTTTGTCGGTCAGTTGGTTTACGGTATAAGGTGGTGTCTATGCGCCCATCCTGTATTTTTATAGTAGTGTCCAAAAAATGTATTTCTTGCATAGATTGATTCATTGTTAGGTTGATTGTGGGGTGAAAATCATTGAATTTCTGGTGGAAGGTGTCCAGGGTCTGTTGACCATGTGTCCAGATGATAAAAATATCGTCAATGTATCGCAGGTACAAGAGAGGTTTGAGTGGGTAGGAGTTTAGGAAACGTTGTTCTAAATCTGCCATGAAGATGTTGGCATACTGTGGGGCCATGCGGGTGCCCATAGCTGTGCCGCTGATCTGAAGGAACAGGTCATCACCGAATTTGAAGTTGTTGTGGGTAAGAACAAATTGGCAGAGTTTGGTGGCAAAGTCCGCTGTGGTTTTATCTGAAATGGTGTTCTTTATAGCTTGTAAACCATCGTTGTGTGGGATGTTGGTATACAGAGATTCCACATCCATAGTAGCTAGTATAGAATTGTTGGGAAGATTATTTAAAGATTGTATTTTCCTCAGAAAATCTGTGGTGTCACGTACATAGCTGGGAGCACTGATGGCATATGGTTTCAGAACAGAGTCCATATAACCGGAGACACCCACTGTAATAGTGCCAATACCTGAAATGATGGGGCGTCCTGGATTTCCTGGTTTGTGTATTTTAGGTAGAAGATAGAAAGTTCCTGGTCGAGGTTCTGTTGGTGTGTTAGTGAGGATCTGTTCTTGGATGTGTGGGGGTAGCTCCTTAACAATCTTGTTCAGTTCTTTTTTGTATTCTTGTGTGGGGTCTGAGTCCAATTTTATGTAAAAGGCGGTATTGGAAAGTTGTCTGTGAGCCTCCTGAATGTAGTCAGTTTTGTTCATGATGACGACAGCTCCACCTTTGTCCGCTTCTTTAATTATAATGTCTGGGTTGTTTCTGAGATTATCTATGGCTCTCCTTTCAGCATGGTTTAGATTTTGTTGTAAGCGATGGTGTTTTCTGGTCACATCTGTTTGGATTCTGTGGCGGAAGCAGTCAATGTACAAGTCCAGTGTGGTATTGCGTCCATCAGGAGGGGTCCATGTGGAGTCCCTTTTTGTGTAACACTTTTTCGGTGGTAGTTGGTGGTCAGTGTTCTGTTGGGAGGGTGGTTGTTGTTCTCCAGTGGGTTGAGAGGTGTTGTGTTGTGAAGTTTTTGCTTGTTCTGCTTTGTCTTGTTGTTGTGTGTGTTGAAAATACTCCTTCAGGCGTAAACGGCGGAAAAATGCTTCCAAGTCCCCGCAGAACTGGATCATGTGTGGGGATTTGGCAGGGCAGAATGACAGTCCACGTGAAAGGACTGATTCCTCAGCTGGGCTGAGTGCTTGCTGTGAGAGATTGACAATATTGTTGATCTTGTTTTGATTAGTAGCCTGTAGGTTGTAAAGGTTGGAGAGTTTCTTGTTTTTCTGTTTTTTCAGTAGCTCCAGTTGAGAGTGGTAAATGTTTTGTTTTTCCTTTTGGAACTCTTGCCAAGCTTGGTGGTTCCTGATGGAGTTGTCCAATACAAGGAGTTCCTCCTTTATTAGCTTCTGTTTAGAGTAGAGAACGCTGATCAGATGTTTGAGCAGCTTCTTAGAGAAAGTGTTGCATAGTTTTCTTGCATATTCAGTGGGATACGTGGATTGTAGAGGGTTCTTAATTCTAAGACCCTTGGGTATAATGTCCAGGTTCTTGCATTTAGTAAGAAAGAAGATATCAGTCTGTACCTGTGCAAGTTTCTTGGTGAGGTTGATGGACTTCCATTTCATGCGGCTCAATGTGGTGCCTTCCATAGTTCCAGTTACAGATAGGTAGCCGTGTTGGTCTGCCATAGTCAAAACAAAAAAAATTCCTTCCAGTAGCACCTTAAAGACCAACTAAGTTAGTTCTTGGTATGAGCTTTCGTGTGCATGCACACTTCTTCAGATACACTGAAACAGAAGTTTCCAGACCCTTCTATATAGTGAGAAGGTGGGGAGGGGTATTACTCAGAAGGGTGGTGGGAATGGGTGATTGGCAGATAGCTGTGATGAGCCTGTTGACGACTCTTAACGACTGCAATAGGTCTTACAGGAAAAAGCAAGGGGTGAGAAGGTGAAAAATGGCTTTGTCATGTATAATGAGATAAGAATCCAAGGTCTTTGTTCAGACCAGGACTCTCCATGGTTTTAAGTTTGGTGATAAGTTGCAATTCAGCAGCTTCTCTTTCCAGTCTATTTCTGAAATTCCTTTGTAGTAAAACAGCTACTTTGAGATCTTGTATAGAATGTCCTGGGAGATTGAAGTGTTCTCCTACTGGTTTCTCTGTCTTGTGATTCCTGATGTCTGATTTATGTCCGTTTATTCTTTGGCGTAAGGTCTGGCCTGTTTGTCCAATATAGAGAGCTGAAGGACACTGTTGGCATTTGATTGCATACACAATGTTGGACGATGAGCAATTAAATAGTCCCGAGATGGTATGTGTGATGTTGTTGGGGCCAGTAATGGTGTTGTCCGGGTGTATGTGGCAGCAAAGTTGGCATCTGGGTTTATTGCAGGCTCTGGTGCCAGTGTCCGTGTTAGGTCTGGTTGTAGTATTATTGTGGGTTAGGAGTTGTTTAAGATTGGGTGGCTGTCTGTAGGCAATGAAAGGTCTTCCTCCCAGAGCTTGAGAAAGAGAACTGTCATTGTCCAGGAGAGGTTGTAGATCTCTGATGATGCGTTGTACTGTTTTAACTTGGGAGCTGTATGTGATGACTAGAGGTGTTCTGTTATTTTCTTTTTTGGGTCTGTCTTGCAGCAAGTTCTCTCTGGGTATCAGTCTGGCTCTGTTGATCTGTTGTCTAACTTCATCTGCTGGGTATTTTAGTTCTAAAAAGGTTTGCTGTAGATCTCTTAGGTGAGAGTCTCTGTCTGTAGAATTGGAACAGATGCGGCTGTAACGTAGTGCCTGGCTATATATAATGGACTGTTTGGTATGTTTGGGATGGTAGCTAGAGGCATGTAGATATGTTTGTCGGTCAGTTGGTTTACGGTATAAGGTGGTGTCTATGCGCCCATCCTGTATTTTTATAGTAGTGTCCAAAAAATGTATTTCTTGCATAGATTGATTCATTGTTAGGTTGATTGTGGGGTGAAAATCATTGAATTTCTGGTGGAAGGTGTCCAGGGTCTGTTGACCATGTGTCCAGATGATAAAAATATCGTCAATGTATCGCAGGTACAAGAGAGGTTTGAGTGGGTAGGAGTTTAGGAAACGTTGTTCTAAATCTGCCATGAAGATGTTGGCATACTGTGGGGCCATGCGGGTGCCCATAGCTGTGCCGCTGATCTGAAGGAACAGGTCATCACCGAATTTGAAGTTGTTGTGGGTAAGAACAAATTGGCAGAGTTTGGTGGCAAAGTCCGCTGTGGTTTTATCTGAAATGGTGTTCTTTATAGCTTGTAAACCATCGTTGTGTGGGATGTTGGTATACAGAGATTCCACATCCATAGTAGCTAGTATAGAATTGTTGGGAAGATTATTTAAAGATTGTATTTTCCTCAGAAAATCTGTGGTGTCACGTACATAGCTGGGAGCACTGATGGCATATGGTTTCAGAACAGAGTCCATATAACCGGAGACACCCACTGTAATAGTGCCAATACCTGAAATGATGGGGCGTCCTGGATTTCCTGGTTTGTGTATTTTAGGTAGAAGATAGAAAGTTCCTGGTCGAGGTTCTGTTGGTGTGTTAGTGAGGATCTGTTCTTGGATGTGTGGGGGTAGCTCCTTAACAATCTTGTTCAGTTCTTTTTTGTATTCTTGTGTGGGGTCTGAGTCCAATTTTATGTAAAAGGCGGTATTGGAAAGTTGTCTGTGAGCCTCCTGAATGTAGTCAGTTTTGTTCATGATGACGACAGCTCCACCTTTGTCCGCTTCTTTAATTATAATGTCTGGGTTGTTTCTGAGATTATCTATGGCTCTCCTTTCAGCATGGTTTAGATTTTGTTGTAAGCGATGGTGTTTTCTGGTCACATCTGTTTGGATTCTGTGGCGGAAGCAGTCAATGTACAAGTCCAGTGTGGTATTGCGTCCATCAGGAGGGGTCCATGTGGAGTCCCTTTTTGTGTAACACTTTTTCGGTGGTAGTTGGTGGTCAGTGTTCTGTTGGGAGGGTGGTTGTTGTTCTCCAGTGGGTTGAGAGGTGTTGTGTTGTGAAGTTTTTGCTTGTTCTGCTTTGTCTTGTTGTTGTGTGTGTTGAAAATACTCCTTCAGGCGTAAACGGCGGAAAAATGCTTCCAAGTCCCCGCAGAACTGGATCATGTGTGGGGATTTGGCAGGGCAGAATGACAGTCCACGTGAAAGGACTGATTCCTCAGCTGGGCTGAGTGCTTGCTGTGAGAGATTGACAATATTGTTGATCTTGTTTTGATTAGTAGCCTGTAGGTTGTAAAGGTTGGAGAGTTTCTTGTTTTTCTGTTTTTTCAGTAGCTCCAGTTGAGAGTGGTAAATGTTTTGTTTTTCCTTTTGGAACTCTTGCCAAGCTTGGTGGTTCCTGATGGAGTTGTCCAATACAAGGAGTTCCTCCTTTATTAGCTTCTGTTTAGAGTAGAGAACGCTGATCAGATGTTTGAGCAGCTTCTTAGAGAAAGTGTTGCATAGTTTTCTTGCATATTCAGTGGGATACGTGGATTGTAGAGGGTTCTTAATTCTAAGACCCTTGGGTATAATGTCCAGGTTCTTGCATTTAGTAAGAAAGAAGATATCAGTCTGTACCTGTGCAAGTTTCTTGGTGAGGTTGATGGACTTCCATTTCATGCGGCTCAATGTGGTGCCTTCCATAGTTCCAGTTACAGATAGGTAGCCGTGTTGGTCTGCCATAGTCAAAACAAAAAAAATTCCTTCCAGTAGCACCTTAAAGACCAACTAAGTTAGTTCTTGGTATGAGCTTTCGTGTGCATGCACACTTCTTCAGATACACTGAAACAGAAGTTTCCAGACCCTTCTATATAGTGAGAAGGTGGGGAGGGGTATTACTCAGAAGGGTGGTGGGAATGGGTGATTGGCAGATAGCTGTGATGAGCCTGTTGACGACTCTTAACGACTGCAATAGGTCTTACAGGAAAAAGCAAGGGGTGAGAAGGTGAAAAATGGCTTTGTCATGTATAATGAGATAAGAATCCAAGGTCTTTGTTCAGACCAGGACTCTCCATGGTTTTAAGTTTGGTGATAAGTTGCAATTCAGCAGCTTCTCTTTCCAGTCTATTTCTGAAATTCCTTTGTAGTAAAACAGCTACTTTGAGATCTTGTATAGAATGTCCTGGGAGATTGAAGTGTTCTCCTACTGGTTTCTCTGTCTTGTGATTCCTGATGTCTGATTTATGTCCGTTTATTCTTTGGCGTAAGGTCTGGCCTGTTTGTCCAATATAGAGAGCTGAAGGACACTGTTGGCATTTGATTGCATACACAATGTTGGACGATGAGCAATTAAATAGTCCCGAGATGGTATGTGTGATGTTGTTGGGGCCAGTAATGGTGTTGTCCGGGTGTATGTGGCAGCAAAGTTGGCATCTGGGTTTATTGCAGGCTCTGGTGCCAGTGTCCGTGTTAGGTCTGGTTGTAGTATTATTGTGGGTTAGGAGTTGTTTAAGATTGGGTGGCTGTCTGTAGGCAATGAAAGGTCTTCCTCCCAGAGCTTGAGAAAGAGAACTGTCATTGTCCAGGAGAGGTTGTAGATCTCTGAAATGAACTATTCCACGATATTCTAATTTTCCGAGTTTCACCTGTAATAGTAGATAGCAGCTGACAGTGCAAACTTATGCGTGTTTACTCAGGAGTAAATCCTTCTCAGTTCAATGGGGATTACTTCCCTGGAAGGAAGAATACTATACACCTTAACAGCCAAAGAGAGTTTCAGCCTATAGGTCTCTCCTGCTTCCTGTGACAACTGACCACCCAACTTGGAGCTGTCCGTGGTTCTGCTTCCTGAACCAATTTTTTGCTCTGTCCTCCCAATCCTCCTGGCCAGGGGTTGGCAAGGTTTACCTCGCCTAGGCCAATTCACTCCAGAAGAGATTCCTCTGTGGGCCAGATTGTGTGCACACGCTCAGATGCGTGCCCGCAATTTCCAGCATCTGCATCTACGCAGGTGCGATTTTTGGCTTCTGTGTCTGTGCACACGTGATTTTCAGTGCCGTGGAAGCAAGTCATTGCGCCGTGCTGGTTCAGCGCAGCGTGCAGGGACTCGCTGAGAGGGCGGCTCGGTTTGGGGGTGGCTCATGGGCCGGTTAAACTACCCCCATGGGCAGCTTGGGGCCCATGGGCCTTAGGTTGCCTACCCCTGCTCCTGGCAGACTCCACCTGACACAGCTTTTGCATGAGCCTCTGATCTGGATGCGTTGTCCTATGGGAAGTGTCACAACATACAGAGGTGCAACAGGCAGCCTCCTTTAAGGAAATGCTGTTGATTCTATCCCATCTGCTGCAGAAAGACCGCAGGTATTCCTGTTCTGATAGGAAGGAGCCAATGGCAGAGCAGTGAAGTGCAAGGGTGCCTTGATGCTAAGATCTGCGGGTGGAGGTCCTTTGGGTGCAAGGGGTGAGGTGGGGTGGGAAGGCACGCCATGATTTGATTTATCAGTTGTTACCAGGTCAATAGCAGGTCTCTTATGGCCCCACAGTTCCCCCTGCCTTCCTTATATGAGATAACTTGATATTTTATTTTATTTTAATCCTTTACTGCCCTTTTATTTTTTTTTATTTAACTGCCCTTTTTATTTTTATTTTATTTTATTTTAATCCTATACTGCCCTTTATCTTGAACTCCTTGGAGTTCAAGATAAAGGGCAGTATATAAATCAAATTAATAATAATAAAGATGGCATACATAATTTTCCTCCTCCCCACTTAATCTTCGCAACAGCCCTGTGACGTGGGTTAGACTATGAGGCAGCAGCTGGCCCAAGTGATCTTCATGGCTGAGTGAGGACTTGAACCCTGGTCTCCCAGGTCCTAGTCCAACACTCTAACCACTACACCACCTTGCCTCTCAGTCCTATGCTGTACTGGAGACTGCTCACGCCATACATTTAAAGTGGTATGATACCACTTGAAATAGTCATGGCTTCCCCCAAAGAAACATGGGGGCTGTAGTTGGTTGGGGGCGAGGCGAATTGTTAGGAAGTCCCTATTCCTTTCATAGCTGCAATGCCCAGAATTGTGAAGAGGAAAGACTGTTAAACCACTCTCTGGGAACTGTAGTTCTGGGAAGGGAACAGGGACCTCCTGGCACCACCAACAGACCGCAGGTCCCAGTATTCTTTTGAGCAAGCCATGATTGAGCCTCTTGGGCTTGCCAATCAAAAGGTTGGCGGTTCGAATCCCCACAATGGAGTGAGCTCCTGTTGCTCTGTCCCAGCTGCTGCCAACCTAGCAGTTCGAAAGCACACCAGTGCAAGTAGATAAATAGGTACTGCTGTGGCAGGAAGGTAAATGTTGTTTCCGTGCAGTCTGCTTTCCCTCACGGTGTCCCGTTGTACCAGAAGTGGTTTAGTCCTGCTGGCTACATGACCCGGAAAGCTGTCTGTGGACAAACGCCGGCTCCCTTGGCCTGAAAGCGTTATGAGCGCCACAGCCCCACAGTCGCTATTGACTGGACTTAACCATCCAGGGGTCCTTTACCTTTTACCTAGTATCATAGTTCTTTAATTTTATGGGGTGAAAGTGGCCTTAGGAGGAGGGAATAGTCATGTACGTGCAGGAATGAGAAACCCTAGTTCAGTGGTTCTCAACCTGTGGGTCCTCAGATGTTGTTGGACTTCAACTCCCATCAAACTTGAGCTCTGGCCTTGCTAGCTGGGGTGATGGTAGTTATAGTTCAACAACATCTGAGGACCCACAGGTTGAGAACCGCTGAACTAGTTGTTCCTGAACTATTTACGAACTGTAGAAAGGCTTAGAAGGGATTCTGTTGGGCTTCACAGAGGGAGCACCCCTGTTCCTCCCTGGCTCCAGCCAGAGAGATCTACTTGCTCATCCATCCTGTAATAGCATTGCCATGGGTGCCAATTGCTGTAGAAACAGAGTCTGGTGGGACTCGAAGGCTTGGGAGTTGCCATTCAGTTAACGTCGCTGGCAGCATTGGTGGTTTGTGACCCGTCTCCCTCATAGGATTTCGGGTTCCCCAGCTGAAAAGATTTCCATTTCTTGCACATGGACTCTTTTTCCACCCGTCTCTCCTTCAAACTCCCTTCTTACTACAAGTGTCATTCCAATCCTAATAATGATTTTAACTGTTTACAATGGTTTTGAAGATAAATTATCAATTTTCACCATTCCTTATTAAAATTTTGGTCTTCCTGATTTCTGATTCTTCTGGTCATTTTAGCCATTTCGGCATAATCCATCAATTTAAACTGTCATTTTTCTCTGGTCAGGACTCTTTGTCTTCTTTACATTACTGGGCCAATAACATCCGTGCAGCTGTGGTTGCATACATAAATAGTCTTTTCTGCTCCCTTGGGATTACGGCAACTAAAATTCGTAAAAGAGAGGCTTCGGTTTTCTTTTATAAAAAGTTATTTTAAACATTTTTTCCAATTCATTATATATCATTACCTAAAATTCTTTTACTACCTTACATGTCCACCACATATGACAGAAGGTGCCCAGAAGGTTTGGTCCCCAATGACTTCTCCAGGGAAGGTTGGGATATACCTGCCTTCAAACCTGGAGACCCATGGGTGCCAGTCAGTGTAGAGCAGGCATGGCTAAACCTGGCCCTCCAGCTGTTTTGGGACTACAATTCCCATCATCCCTGACCACTGGTCCTGTAAGCTAGGGATGATAGTAGTCCCAAAACAGCTGGAGGACCAAGTTTGGCCATGCCTGGTGTAGAGGATACTGAACCAGCTACCAGTGTTTCTCAACCTGTGGGTCCCCAGATGTTGGTGGACTACAACTCCCAACATTCCTAGCCAGCATGACCAGTGGTCAGGGATGATGGGAGTTGTAGTCCAACAACATATGGGGACCTACAGGTTGAGAACTGCTGTATGGTCTGACTTGGTACAGTATATGCCAGTTTCCTCTGTCCCTTGGGGCAGCCATTCCAGCAGTGGGAGAGCTGGGAAGCAGAGCTCACTCCGTCGGCTCTGCCACGTCAGGCCAGCTTAACCAGGCCTCCTCTCCCCCTAAGTTTCACCTAGGGGCAGCCATCCCATAAGGCTGCCTCCATGCGAGACCTAGGAAGCAGAAGGCTCATTCCATCCATTTTGCGGCAGACCCAGTTCTGTCTGGAATCTCCCGCCCCTGAACTGTGCCAGCTGCTCAATAGAGGAACGACATGCATAGAAACTGAGTTCGGTTTTCATTTCCCTCTTCCCTCTGCGTCCCTTTTCCCTCATGTGTCCTGGTTTTTTCTATAGATTTTAAGCCTGTGCATAGGGACTGCCTTGTTTTGATCATTTGCAAGCTGCTCTGGGAGCCTTTGGGGCTGAAGAACAGGGCACAAATGCTCTAAATAAATAATAATAACAATAATGTTCCTGTGTGAGGCAGTGTATGTTTTGCATGCAAGAAGTCTCCGGCTCATTCATTCCTTAGGACATGGGTAGGCAAACTAAAGCCCGGGGGCCGGATCCAGCCCAATTGCCTTCTCAATCTGGCCCCTGGACAGTCCGGGAATCAGCGTGTTTTTACATGAGTAGAATGTGCCCTTTTATTTAAAATGCACCTCTGGGTTATTTGTGTTGCAATGCATCCAAGGGAACGGGGGCAACTGGCAGACCCCCAGCTGGCTCCAGCCCACCAGCCGGTTGCTGGTCAAACTCTAGTCCTCAGTTCTGCATCAGTCAGTGACTTCAGAAGCCTTTCAGAAGCTGAGCACGCAAGCCAACAAACTCTTCGCGACGGAAGGGCGGACAGAGGCATATGTAAAGCATATTTACAAGCAGTTTATTCAGCATAGATCAGGACAAAGAAAACATGTCTGCTCTCTTTCATGTCCAAGAGCAAGAAGCATAAGGCAAAAGCTATACACAAATAGAAGTTCCCAGCAAGCTGTGCTGGAATGTAAACAGACATGTGACATACAACAGCTCCACACATCTGTTTAGGTGGAACAGAACATCAATATCCTAACAATTTGTGGGGCACAGGAATTCATTCATTCCCCCCCCCAAAGTATAGTCCAGCCCCCCACAAGGTCTGAGGGACAGTGGACCGGCCCCCCACAAGGTCTGAGGGACAGTGGACTGGCCCCCTGATGAAAAAGTTAGTTGACCCCTGATCCAGGAAGAACTTTCTGACAGTAAGAGCTGTTCAACGGTGGAACGGTCTCCCCTGGGAGGTGGTGGACTCTCTTTCATTGGGGGGGGGGGGGGTTAAGCAGAGGTTGGGTGGCCATTTGTCATGGATACTTTAGTTGAGATTCCTGCGTTGGTGAGGGTTGGGCTAGATGACTCTACAATCAACTCTACAATTCTATGATTCTACAAGACTTGGGACAAGAGGTTTTGGGGTTGTCCTCCCCTGGTAGCACCTCCCTTGTGGTAAGGTAAAGGACCCCTGGACAGTTAAGTTCAGTCAAAGGCGACTATGGGGTTGTGGCGCTCATCTCGCTTTCAGACTGAGGGAGCTGACGTTTCGTTACATTTTTCCAGGTCATGTGGCCAGCAGGAGTAAACTGCTTCTGGCACAACAGGACACCGTGGCAGAAACCAGAGCGCAAAGAAATGCCGGTCCACTGTCCCTCAGAGCTTGTGGGGAGCTGGACTATACCTATGCCCCACAAATAACCCAGAGATGCATTTTAAATAAAAGGACACATTCTACTCATGTAAAAACACGCTGATTCCCGGACCGTCTGCAGGCTGGATTGAGAAGGCGATTGGGCCGCATCTGGCCTCCGGGCCTTAGTTTGCCTACCCATGAGCTGGACTCTCCATTCTTGTAACTTGAAGCCACTGATTTGAGTCCTACCCTCCAGAGCAGCAGAAAACAAGCTTGCTGCATCTTCCATGGGGCAGCCCTTGAGATATTTGAAGAGGAACACCCTTTCTCTTCTCAGTCTCCTCTTTCCAGGCTAAACATACCCAACTCCCTCAACCATTCCTTATAAGCCTTGGCTTCCAGAACCTTTATCATCTTGGTCTCCTCTACAAATATCACATCATTGATGTTTCTTTCTTCAAACATGGGGTTGTGAGTGTTGTGGCTGACTCGGTGTAAGTAGCTTCCTGCATTCCTTCGACCCAGCAGCTCCCAACCACCACCTGTTTCCCACGTCTTGCAGTTCAAAGCAAACCCGCCACTGATTTTAGGCTCCCCGAGACACTGCAGAATAACAGGTACCCGGATTCCTTAAAATTTGAGGTTTGTTTTATTAAAAAAAATATATATAACGCTGTACAAAATGCAATGAATGTTCCATGTTATTTTTATTAAATACCAAATTGATGACGCCAGGCACTTTATTAAAGTGTCAAAGCGAGTGTTCCTACATTCTAATTACTTCTTCTAACAAGGAGGACAGCTCTCCAGGAGAGGCACACGGCGGCGTGTGGGTGTTTGCACGAGGTGTGCTGCCGTTAAGTAACACCTCTTAAACTATCATTTGCACCTAAAGGCATCTCATTAATATCTCAACTGGCCAGACAGCGCTGCCTCCCCGACTCTGACCCGGGGCGTCGACTGAAGAAACGGCTCCCGGATCCCATCCTTTGCTCCGGCTTCCCTTAGACGTAATGCCTATAAAATTAATAATGACTATTCAACTTAATTGAATTCCTGATTAATGAAGATTCCTCCTGGCTCTGCGTTGGCAGCTGTGCTTTGTAAATGGTGATTAGAGGCAGGGTCGTTACCATTTTGCAAACCGGAGGACCAGTTTCACCTCCAATCTGCAAGTCGAGACCCACTTTTGGCCGTTAAATATTGCACCCCTGGTTTTTTGTTTTTAAAAAACCCTTTATCTACTTAATCTCTTTGTCCAGCCAAAATATCCCCCCTCAAGTTTTTGTTTCAAAATTAAGTCCCCAAATGGGACAGAAATATTTCCCTCAAACCATTTGTTATTATGCCAGTATGCTCTTTAATCCTGTTTGGTTCTAATCCAGTTTGTATCCCCTGTCTGAAACTTCCTCCTTCCTGGATTCATCACATGGGTGAAGCCAGCCAATCAGGAATCACAGTATGAATGGGATGGCGTTGCAATGCTGCTCTCTTTTCCCTTCTCTCCTCAGGGTGAGTATGATGGCTATTGCATTAGAGCAGGCACGTCCATCTCCCAAGAGACTGCAATCTACTCCCACTATATTAAAAAAACTGGAAGTACCCATTGGGTTGACCAAAGTTGTTGAGCTTTTGACCAGGATCGACCAGGGACATCCCACCATCGACCAGTAGATCGCGATCGACCAGTTGGACATGTCAGTGTTTGAAAAAGAAAAGGTTCTGACCTCCTTTCAACTCCTTTCCCTAGTCCTCAGACCTTAGTTGGCACAAAAGGGTCTTTGAGAAAGAGTATTCTTGCAGAGCATTTGTTATGTACTGAGTTGAATAGGATCCAAACTGCAGCAGTCTGATTGGTCCTAGAACAATAGGATCCAAATTGCAGCAGTCTGATTGGTCCTAGAACAATAGGATTCAGAATGCAGCAGTCTGATTGGTCCTAGAAGAATGCAGCAGTATGATTGGTTGGCAGGAACCACCCAATCATGCTCCAGATATAAGTGAATCCACAACCTGATTGGCTTACAGTAGAATTCCAGAATTAGCCAATCATGTGCAGCCCATTGTGTAAATAATGTATATAAAGCAGATACTTTGAGGGGACTTTCATTCCTCCTCACCACTATGAGCTGAATAAAGAGCATGAAATCACTTTGCGACTCTGAGTATATTTCAGCATTCCTGCTTTTATTCTTAAAAAGTCTTCTTCTCCAACCACGGCGGACAGCTTTTTGCACACACCAAACGCAACCAGCTTTCTACCATCCAACCAAGCCACACCCAACACTAACACTGTCCACTCTATATATACAGGTACAATTTGGTGAAAGGTTGCATGAGTCATTGCTGACTCATGCTGACTTAGTTCCTTTAGCATTAAAGAAACAGCAGCCAATTTTTAGGACATGCCTGCAGTAGAGAAACTGGTGGGAGCAAAGAAGAAAATTATGCGTCTTGGATTAGTCAGATCTGTGTCATCACAACCAGTCAGCTGCTGTTACACACTGTTACCAGCTGCCCCAAAGATGGTTCTGATTATTTGCTCCAAAGTTAGGACTTGCTGATCAGAAGGTCGGTGGTTCGAATCCCCACGACAGGCTGAGCTCCCGTTGTTTGGTCCCTGCTCCTGCCAACCTAGCAGTTCGAAAGCACGTCAAAGTGCAAGTAGATAAATAGGTACGACTCCAGCGGGAAGGTAAACGGCGTTTCCATGCACTGCTCTGGTTCGTCAGAAGCGGCTTAGTCATGCTGGCCACATGACCCGGAAGCTGTACGGAAACAACATTTACCTTCCTGCCACAGCTGTACGCCGGCTCCCTCGGCCAATAAAGCGAGATGAGTGCCGCAACCCCAGAGTCGGTCACGACTGGACCTCATGGTCAGGGGTCCCTTTACCTTTAGCTTTACCCACAGCTCCCAAATCAGAATAATTCAACTTAACTTCTTGCTTTAGTCCTAATTGTGTGATCATAACCAACTAGCTGTTCTTACGTACCGTCACAAGCTGACCCAAAGATGGCTTTGATTACTTACCTAGAAGTACCTGTGTCTCCCAAATCTGTATAATTCAACTCAAATTCTGCATATAAAAAAGCACCAATGAAGTAACCCACATAATTAGAGGAAATGGGTTTGTATGACCTTATTTTGCTTACCACGATTCTGCAGTTGCACCACATAGATAGCAGATGCAGAGGCCATTGCCCTGAGAACTGAAACTTCCATAAAAAAATGAGTTTATAGTCCTTAAGCCTATAGGCTTTAAGCATTGTGACTGTGTCAGATAACGTTTCAAAGACTTGCTATGGTTAACATAGTGGCTGGGGGGTATGTGGCCTCGGAGAGAGAGCCTGTCATCCGGGCACTGGGTTGCACCCCCTCAGAATTCTGGAGAAACATAATTTAAGACCAGCACTTTGAATTGGGCCTAGAAACCAATTGGGAGCAGGATTGGTATAATAATAATAATAATAATAATAATAATAATAATAATAATAATAATTTATTTATACTCTGCCCATCTGCCCACTCTGTGTGGCTCTCAATCGAGTGTTAAAAACAATACAGCATTAAATATCAAAAACTTCCCTAAACAGGGCTGCCTTCAGATGTTTCTTAAAAATAGAATAGCTGCTTATTTCCTTGACATCTGGCGGGAGGGTGTTCCCCAGGGCGGGCACCACTACCGAGAAGACCCTCTGCCCAGGTCCCTGTAACCTCACTTCTCGCAGTGAGGGAACCACCAGAAGGCCCTCGGCGCTTGATCTTAGTGTCCAGGCTGAACAATGGGGGTGGAGACGCTCCTTCAGGTCTAATGGGCCGAGGCCATTTAGGGCTTTAAAGGTCAGCACCAACACTTTGAATTGTGCTCCGAAACGTACTGGGAGCCAATGTAGGTCTTTTGGGACCGGTGTTATATGGTCTTGGCAGCCGCTCCCAGTCACCAGTCTAGCTGCCGCATTCTGGATGAGTTGTAGTTTCTGGGTCACCTTCAAAGGTAGCCCCATGTAGAGTGCATTGCAGTAGTCCAAGCAGGAGATAACCAAAGCGTGATAAAAGATGACAAAAGCTCTGGAAACCAAGGCCCATGAGGAGCGGTTGAAGGAGCTGGGTATGTTTAGCCTGGAGAAGAGGAGACAGAGGTGATATGTTCACCATCTTCAAATATCAGAAGGGCTGTCACATGGAACATGGAGCAAGCTTCTTTTCTGCTGCTCCAGAGCGTAGGACCTGACCCAATGGATTCAAGTTACGAGGAAGGAGATTCCAACGTCAGGAATAACTTTCTGACAGTAAGAGCTGTTTGACAGTAGACAGGCTCCCTCAGAACATGGTGGACTCTTCTTCATCGGAGGGTTTTAAGCAGAGGTTGGATGGCCATCTGTCAAGAATTTTTTGGCTGTGATCCCTGCATTGCAGGGAGTTAGACTAGATAATCCTTGAGGATCCAATCCCAACAATTCTATAAATCCATCCCAAGCAAGGGTGTCTGTTACAGCTAAACAAGCCCTCCTGCAACTCTATTGTTCTATTACTCTCTCTAATTTTTTATCCATGGCAAAGCACTAAGCAAACGGCTCTTCATTGAATTATTCTTTCCATCCTGCTTGGAATTCACCTTCCGTACTAAAAGGGGGGAGGGGGGCAATCTTCCGCTTGCAAGAATATTAAAATCTCATCACTCACTATTCAGTTATTGTTTTCTCATTATAGACGTGTTTATTTTTAAGTTGCTTGCGCAGAATTGGGAGTTTGTTTTAAATACTAAGCATAGTTTGTTGTTATTTTTTCTTTGCGGAATGAAAAATGCAAAGTTTTTTTTTTAATAGGACCTTCTTATAGGCATTCAGCGAGAGTGTGCCAAATCCCAGGGATTTTAAATTGCAAAGGTAAGTGGCAAATCAAATCAAATAAATAAAAAATAAACACAAGCTGCAGATGAACTAAATACCAAATGTAATTCTAACAGCAGCTCAGCATAACATCTCACGTACCACAATCTCCTTTGAAGGTCTCATGTCTTTGGAAATGGGTTGGTGTTTTTTTTAATCATTCCTGCCTTCAAATACAATGAGAATTCAGGGTTAGATGAACTTTTTGTTGTCTATGTTCTGGTTAACGGCTAGGTTAGATTACAGCAATGTGTTACATGTGGGGCTATCTTTGAAGATGGTCCAGAATCTTCTGCTGGTGCAGAATTGCTCGCCAGGGCAAGATGTTCTGAGCATATAATGCTCTGAGAGCTATACCTCTCTTTTAAATCAGAACCAGTGAAGGCAGTGAAGGTCCTGTGTGAGTGCCTGGAGGCGGTTGGAGGATGGGTGGCGGCTAACAGATTGAGGTTGAATCCTGACAAGACAGAAGTATTGTTCTTGGGGAACAGGAAGCGGGCAGGTGTGGAGGAAACCCTGGTCCTGTAACTGTGTCCCTGAAGGACCAGGTGCGCAGCCAGGGAGTTATTTTGGACTCACAGCTGTCCATGGAGGTGCAGGTCAATTCTGTGTCCAAGGCAGCTGTCTACCAACTCCATCTGGTACGCAGGCTGAGACCCTACCTGCCCGCAGACTGTCTCACCAGAGTGGTGAGTTGATCATGGTGAGGGTTTGCCAAGCGTGCCTTCCTCTTAGGGCATTTCTCCCTTTGTCCTGAGTTCGAGCATCTTCAAAGTCCACGACACCTTTGGTAAAGGCTGTTCTCCAATTGGAGCATTCACAAGCTAGTGTTTCCCAGTTGTTGGTGTTTATACTACATTATACTTCTGCTTTGCACTGAAAGGGGGGCTATGTTGGTCTCCCCCCTCCCTTGCCTCTTTGTGGACCAATTACTTTTCAGCCTTTTGTTTTGTTTTTTTAAAAGGATTCCGAATGTATTGTGTGTTCACCCAAATGTTGACAAACCCTTGTGCGAGGGACCTACAACAACCACAATTCTTTGAACCACTGCCATGTTACAAAATATTATGCGCCCATTTCCCGTTCCCAAAGACTAGAGGACAGGCTGAAAGGAGGGAGAGCAGAGCTGATCAAGGATGCAGCAAGGCAAAGCATTTACACTCTTTTCTTACTGCCAACTTTTGAGATGTGCCAAGATTGTTTTTCTCTTTCTCCCCATCCCACCCAAACAAACCCTTCTTGTTATGTTCAGGCTTTTGGAACAATCCCAAAAGGATGCTCTTTGTCCTCAAACATCTCCACATACTAAATTCATAGGGTTTTGTTTTGTTTTTTTACTTTATTCTTTTGTAATTGCAGGGCCAAGGACCATGCTAGCTAATTATTATTAGCCACACAATTGTCAATGTTTTTCTTGCAGGATATGGGTATTGCTGACGTCGGGGGAAACGCAGCTTTTAATTTACCACTGGCTTTTTGGCATGGAATGGGAACCATTAGTCTGTGTATGTAATGATCTGACTCCCATGTAGAGCTGAGTTTAAGGAGGAGTTTGCATAATAATAATAATAATAATAATAATAATAATAATAATAATATTCACCTGCTCGGAAAGTATTGCCCTGGATAGGCCTTGCTGACTGTAACTTGATCTCTCCAGTTGGCTAGAATGACAGAGGAAATATTGTACTAACTATAATAACTCAAATTCATTTGCTCTAAGTGACACTGGGACAAAGCCACACAGAACTGGCTAACATTACATTGTGACATCCTTGTGTTCAGTATGGACTCCCTGATAGGCTGGGATCATCTGGAAAGGAAAAAGATGTACAGTCGTACATGTGACTAGGATCCGTTTCGGAGCCCTGGCCGCTAGCCGAAAAGGATGCAGGGCAAAGTACCGCGTCTGTGCACGCACGCACAGCAGTTTGTGCTTCTGTGCATGTGCGAAGCGCGTTTTAGCGCTTCTGTGCATGCAGGAGCGCCAAACCCAGAAGTAACCAATTCTGGTACTTCTGGGTTTGCCATGGATGTTCGCTGGAATGGATGCTAGATGAGGCGGATGTTTGCGGAGGTATTACAGTACTACCTCGGGTTACAGACACTTCAGGTTACATACACTTCAGGTTACAGACTCCGCTAACCCAGAAATAGTACCTCGGGTTAAGAACTTTGCTTCAGGATGAGAACAGAAATCGTGCTCCGGCGGCATGGTGGCAGCAGGAAGCCCCATTAGCTAAAGTGGTGCTTCAGGTTAAGAACGGATCTCCAGAATGAATTAAGTTCTTAACCCGAGGTACCACTATACTGTAATAATAATAATAATTTATTATTTATACCCCGCCCATCTGGCTGGGCCTCCCCAGCCACTCTGGGCGGCTTACATAAAAACCAAAAATACAGTAAAATATCACATGTTAAAAACTTCCCTGAACAGGGCTGCCTTAAGATGTCTTCTGAATGTCAGGTAGTTGTTTATCACTTTGACATCTGCTGGAAGGGCGTTCCACAGGGCGGGCGCCACTACCGAGAAGGCCCTCTGCCTGGTTCCCTGTAGCTTTACTTCTCGCAATGAGGGAACTGCCAGAAGGCCCTCAGAGCTGGACCTCAGCGTCCGGGCTGAACAATGGGGGTGGAGACGCTCCTTTAGGTATACTGGACCGAGGCCGTTTAGGGCTTTAAAGGTCAGCACCAACACTTTGAATTGTGCTCGGAAACATACTGGGAGCCAATGTAGGTCTTTCAAGACCGGTGTTATATGGTCTCGGCAGCCACTCCCGGTCACCAGTCTAGCTGCCGCATTCTGGATTAGTTGTAGTTTCCGAGTCACCTTCAAAGGTAGCCCCACGTAGAGTGCATTGCAGTAGTCCAAGCGGGAGATAACCAGAGCATGCACCACTCTGGCGAGACAGTCCATGGGCAGGAAGGGTCTCAGCCTGCGTACCAGATGGAGCTGGTAAACAGCTGCCCTGGACACAGATTTGACCTGTGCTTCCATGGACAGCTGTGAGTCCAAAATGACTCCAAGGCTGCGCACCTGGTCCTTCAGGGGCACAGTTACCCCATTCAGGACCAGGGAATCCTCCACACCTGCCCGCCTCCTGTCCCCCAAAAACAGTACTTCTGTCTCGTCAGGATTCAACCTCAATCTGTTAGCCGCCATCCATCCTCCAACTGCCTCCAGACACTCACACAGGACCTTCACCGCCCTCACTGGTTCTGATTTAAAAGAGAGGTAGAGCTGGGTATCATCCGCATACTGATGAACACCCAGCCCAAACCTCCTGATGATCTCTCCCAGTGGCTGCATGTAGATGTCGAAAAGCATGGGGGAGAGGACAGAACCCTGAGGCACCCCACAAGTGAGAGCCCAGGGGTCTGAACACTCATCCCCCACCACCACTTTCTGAACACGGCCCAGGAGGAAGGAGCGGAACCACTGTATGACAGTGTCCCCAGCTCCCAGCCCCTCAAGACGGTCCAGAAGGATGTTATGGTCGATGGTATCAAACGCCGCTGAGAGATCCAGCAGAACTAGGAAACAGCTCTCACCTTTGTCCCTAGCCCGCCGGAGATCATCAACCAGTGCGACCAAGGCAGTTTCAGTCCCATGATGAGGCCTGAATCGCGACTGGAAGGGATCCAAATGGTTCGCTTCTTCCAGGCGTGCCTGGAGTTGTTTGGCAACCGCTCACTCAATCACCTTGCCCAAGAATGGAAGATTTGAGACTGGGCGATAATTGGCCATCGTGGCCGCATCTAGAGATGGTTTTTTAAGAAGCGGTTTAATAACCGCCTCTTTCAGCGGGTCTGGGAAGGCTCCCTCACGGAGGGAAGCATTCAGCACCCCACGAAGCCCATCGCCCAGTCCTTCCCGGCTAGCTTTTATAAGCCAGGATGGGCAAGGATCCAGGAGACAGGTGGTTGGTTTCACTCGTCCAAGCAGCCTGTCCACATCCTCGGAGGTAACAGATTGGAATTGATCCCACTCAACTTGACTAGACAGAACTCTAGCACTCTCCCGCCCCGGTCCTGCTCCCACAGTGGAGTCTACTTCTTCCCGAATCTGAGCGATTTTATCTGCAAAAAACTTTGCAAAATCATTGCAGGAGAACATGTGGCCCGTACTGGGCCCCGATGTTGCAGGTGGTTCCGCTAAATTGTGAACCACCTGAAAAAGTCTCCTGCTGCTGTTTTCTGCAGATGCAATAGATGCGGTGAAGAAATTCTTCTTCGCCGTCGCTATCGCCACTTGGTAGGCTCGACGTTGAGCTCTAACCTGTGTCCGGTCAGATTCGGAATGAGTTATCCGCCACCGGCGCTCTAGCCGTCTCAACGATTGTTTCATTGCCCTCAGATCCGTGGAAAACCACGGGGCTGTCCGGGCTCCCTGCAATCGGCTCCCACCAGGGAATCGGCTGAAAGGCCATCAACATGGGATAAAGCATCCCCTACCACTCTCTGGAAACCATTTGGATCCATTAAGTGGTGGGGGCGGACCATCCGAATTGGTCCCACCTCCCTGCAGAGGGGATGGGTCGCAGAGAAGTCCAGTTGCACCTGGAAGTGTACTAATCAGAAGCAGAAAATCTTCCTAAAGTAGCAGCAGAGGCTTTTGCAAAAGGTGGAAACTGGCACATCTAAGGAACTGGGGGAGGGCATACATCTTGACCGCATGACCTGAAAAATTGAAATGTGCAGCTGTTCAACGCAGCCCTTCAGCAAATGGTGTACATGGAAGCCCACGTGATCCTTGTTTTTAACAGTTATAATTCATCCTGTTTGTTTATTAACTAACATTCTCCAGATGGTGAACCACATTATTTAAAAACCATTTATTAAAAACAAGAGAAAATTTAAAAAATGGACAAGGTGGATCATCATAATAAAAATGCACGGGATAATCTAGGATTGGTGTGAGCACTGACCAGCAAAGTGAGACCTTCGATTTAACCTTCTCATTTGGGATTTTTTTGCTTATCTGTTTGAAACATGGTATCTCCCTTCAGCATGGAGATCTTGGGCTGAAACGAAGTATGCATGTTCAATTATAATACATGTCCTGTAATTCAGGTATGAATAGCAGCTCACTCCACCCTCTACAAAAGGGGTGGAGAACTTCTGCCCTCAGCTCCTAAGGTGGCCCTTCAGATATCTTTATCTGGCCCTTGGCATTCTCCCCATGATAGAATTCACTGTGATATAATACAGGAGTAAGGCCACATTCCCACCATACATTTAAAGGTAAAGGTAAAGGGACCCCTGATCATTAGGTCCAGTTGTGGCCGACTCTGGGGTTGCAGCGCTCATCTCACTTTACTGGCCGAGGGAGCCAGCGTACAGCTTCCGGGTCATGTGGCCAGCATGACTAAGCCACTTCTGGTGAACCAGAGCAGCGCATGGAAACGCTGTTTACCTTCCTGCCGGAGCAGTACCTATTTATCTACTTGCACTTTGACGTGCTTTCGAACTGCTAGGTTGGCAGGAGCAGGGACCGAGCAACGGGAGCGCACCCCGTCATGGGGATTTGAACCACTGACCTTCTGATCGGCAAGCCCTAGGTGCTGTGCTAAAGCACCCATATTCTACTTTCAACAATCATGGCTTCCCCCAAAGAATTAGGGGAGCTGTAATTTGTTAAGGGTGCTGAGGGAGACGTGTCAGAAATTTCCCATTCCCCTCACACAGCTACAATTTCCGGAGTTTCCTGTGAAGAGAATAGATTTTTAAACCAGTCCAGTTTGTTAAAATGTTCCTCCTAGTGACTCCAGAGTCTGGGCCTGAGAATCACAGTTCACACAAAGGGTCTCTTTCTTTCATAAAACTAAAAGCTGAGTGTTAGAAGATTTGGAAAAGATAAAAGAAACTTCTCCACACGGCAGAAAGTTGAGCTATGGAATTTGTTCCCACAAGAGGAGGTGATGGTTACAGGGAACCAGGCAGAGGGCCTTCTCGGTGGTGGCACCCACCCTGCGGAACCCCCTCCCACCAGATGTCAAAGAAATAAACAACTATCTGATGTTTAGAAGACATCTGAAGGCAGCCCTGTTTTGGGAGGTTTTTAATGATTGATATTTTAATGTATTTTTAATCTCCGGTTGGAAGCCGCCCAGAGTGCCTAGGGAAACCTAGCTAGATGGGCGGGGTATAAGTTGCGGGCTTCATGGCCCCACCATGCGTGTGGCTGGGGGGATTCCCAGCCACGTCACCTCCCAGCCAGCCAATCGGCTGGCTCTGGGGGTGTGGCCTGCCTTATTTAAAGCAGGACATGGCCGGGGATCTCACTCTTTGCCGCCTGCCAGCTGTTCCTGCTTTTCCCACCCTCCCGCCCTTTAAGGTTTTCATTCCTTGACCTTGCTACGGACCTTGATTGGTTGCCGTCGAGGGGCCTTGTAGGAATTTTTCCACTTGGCAAATTGGCACCAGCCACTGGTGTGGTGGAGTCTCCTGCTTTGGAGGTCTTTAAACAGAGGCTTGACAACCATATGTCAGGAGTGCTCTGATGGTGTTTCCTGCTTGGCAGGGGGTTGGACTCGATGGCCCTTGTGGTCTCTTCCAACTCTATGATTCTATGATTCTATGACTTGGTTTTCGCCTACCATAGCTGTCAACGTTTCCCTTTTTTTAAAGGAAAATTCCCTTATTCAAGATCATGGCCACTGGTCCCATCATCTCCTGGCAAATAGAAGGGGAAGAAATGGAGGCAGTGAGAGATTTTACATTCTTTGGCTCCATGATCACGGCAGATGGTGACAGTAGCCACGAAATTAAAAGACGCCTGCTTCTTGGGAGAAAAGCAATGATAAACCTAGACAGCATCTTAAAAAGCAGAGACATCACCCTGCCAACAAGGAGTCGTATCATTCAAGCTACGGTTTTCCCAGTAGTGATGTATGGAAGTGAGAGCTGGACCATAAAGAAGGCTGATCGCCGAAAAATTGATGCTTTTGAATTATGGTGCTGGAGGAGACTCTTGAGAGTCCCATGGACTGCAAGAAGATCCAACCTCTCCATTCTGAAGGAAATCAGCCCTGAGTGCTCACTGGAAGGACAGATCCTGAAGCTGAGGCTCCAAGACTTTGGCCACCTCATGAGAAGAGAAGACTCCCTGAAAAAGACCCTGATGCTGGGAAAGATGGAGGGCACAAGGAGAAGGGGACGACAGAGGACGAGATGATTGGACAGTGTTCTTGAAGCTACCAGCATGAGACAGGAGTGCCTGGCGTGCTCTGGTCCATGGGGTCACAAAGAGGCGGACACGACTAAACGACTAAACAACAACAACAGCATCAGTCAATTACATTCATGGGGTGGCTATCCAGACCTATAACTTTTGCTACCTGCTCTCACTCACTAAACTACCTCTCAGATATTTACTTGTCTGCCTAGCCCCTAACTGTTCCTGACTCAGCCTATTTCATTACACTAACTCAACCTACCCACAACTCTAGCCCAATTCACTCCCACTCCAACCAATCACCCAACTCCCAACAAACTCTCCCCCAGAGCTGGTTTTATAGTCCCTCTGACTCCACCCCCCTGGGTCCTGATTGGGTAACCTGTTTAACTATTTCACCTCCAGCACTCTCATATGTTACTGTCACAGTGGTTAACCCTTCCCAGACTTCAAGCTGACGGGCTGAAGCCAGATATAGTCGGTTAGGACCAATGCCTAAGCCAATACCGCTCATCACCTGTAACCAATAAAAGTTGTGGCCTTATTTAGCCCATTAACCTTAATAATTGGGTCATGTGTCTTTACTTCCACGGGGCGGGGGGGGGGGGCGGGAACTCGCCACGCAACCTGATCCAGCTGCAAGGCTCTTCCTGTGCTCCTGCGTGGAGACGAAGGGCGTCCGTCCCTCTCTTGACCAGGAGGTGGAGCGCTTCTGCTGCTGCTGCTGCTGCTGCGGCGGCCTCCCCTCTTTCCTAACAAGCCGGTCTGCCTGAACTCAGAATGAATTTTGCTCCCTTTTCATCACTCTCTGAAGTCCAGCTGCTCCTGTCAACACCTTCTTATAGCATGTAATTCATCGCTCAGAGTGACAGCTGGGGCTGTGGGCTCGGGACCAGCTTCCCCGTGCCACTGGCGACGCCCAGGGACGGTGACCGGTCTAAATAAAGGGCTTCCCTCGCTCCTCTTCTCTTCTTGCACCTGCGGCTAAAAGAGGCTCTCCAAAGGATTCTCCTGGAACAAAACAGTTATCTCTCCCGCTCTCCTTCTCTCCCTCTGGGTAAACTTTATTAGTAGACTTGAAACGCTTCTCCTGCAGTCAAGAGGAATCCACTTTAATTTATTTCCACGGAAGCATCTCCCTAAAGTCAAAATCAGAAACATTTAGGATGGTCAATATGGGAGGAGAGAATGGCATCGTGGAGGCATTTTGTCAGAGACGCAAATGAGAATTGTATAAAACCTGGGACGGTGAGGAGCAGAGAGGGTGTGTGTGTGTGTGTGTGTGTGTGTGTGTGTGTGTGTGTTTAGACAGGAGCATAATCCTGGTCATTAATGATGGGTGGATCTGAACAGTTCAGCTTCTCAGAGTTTCTCATTTTTACAGCCTTCTGATTCCCAGATTTCCACACCAGTTTGCATTTTTTTTAAAAAAAAAAGTCCTCATGGAAATTCACCAATTTTGATGCACTTTTCTCATAATTGACACATTTTTGTATGTTATTCTAGCACATGGATAGGCAAACTAAGGCCTGGGGGCCGGATCCAGCCCAATCGCCTTCTCAATCCGCCCCATGCACAGTCCGGGAATTAGCGTGTTTTTACATGAGTAGAATGTGTGCTTTTGTTTAAAATGCATCTCTGGGTTATTTGTAGGGCACAGGAATTCGTTCATTATTATTATTTTTTTTCAAAATATAGTGCGGACCCCCACAAGGTCTGAGGGACAGTGGACCGGCCCCCTGCTGAAAAAGTTTGCTGATCCCTGTAATATATATATATATTGCCAATCCATTTCCCCCAATATATTGCATTTTCAAACATTATTTTCACTAATATATGCATTTTAAATGCACATACTACCACCATTGATTCAATTTTGTACACATTGCTCATCTGGAGAAGCATGCTGCAAAATTCAGAGAGCTGCGAATTCTGAAGGTTGGCTATGTCTCACAGTTTGTTTCAGAAATGTTTCAGTGGAAACTGCTGAAGTCTCTGGAGGATGTAAGGCAACCAATTTTAGAAGAATAGATTTTGTCGAATTTCTTCATTATTATTTTTTTTTTGTAGATTTCGCCAAAAAAAAAAAAAAAAGCAAAAAGCTGAGCAACTCTGTCAAAAAATGCTCAACAACTTTGCGCCAGAACAACTTTAGTGTCTGGTCTTTCTCTTTTTGAAACATGGCAACTCTATACAGATGCAAATTTAGAAATGACGAGTAGCATTTAAATAGAAGTAGAATACATTGCACCATAGTGGGAAAGCTCTGTACCGATGATCCACTGTGTGTTGTCCCCCCCCCTTTCCCTTTTCTGATTTACAGGAAAACAGCAACAATCTGTTTATTTATTTATTCTTTCATAGAATTTATGCACCGCTTGGTTGTAAAGAACCTCAGAGCAGGTTACCAAAAAAAGAAGAAAGAAGACGAAACGATAAAATTGCTACTAGGAAAAGTTGGTAACAAACATTTAAGACTTTCGAAAAGTTAAAATAGCAATAGACAAAACCTCACATCAACTTTCTAAGCATCTGGATGAGCTTGCCTAAATAAAAATGTTTTTATAGTAGGTGCCAAAAAGAATACAGTTGAAGGAGCCGGCATGGTGTCAATAGGCAGGGAGTTCCATAGGGTAGATGCTGCCCCACTAAAAGATTGAGTTCTTACAAATGGGGAACGGATATTATGTTGCACCTGTAACAGCGCCATATCCAAATAACAAGAACCATAATAGTAATAGTTGAAAGAAAGAAAGAAAGAAAGAAAGAAAGAAAGAAAGAAAGAAAGAAAGAAGCTTATTGCATCGGTTATTGCATCTTGTCCTTTTTCGCGGCTTGGAAGGACTCACAGTATACCTGGCCTAGATGTTCAAGAAAATGTCTAGAAAATTCAAAACACCCCCATCCTAGCATTACATTTTAGCCTAATCCGTTTTTCCTATTGATGATTTAGCTCTTATTTTGCGATAAACTCTCCCTCCTTCCAATATTTAACAAGCAGAGGCTGCTGTGACCGTAATTTTCTTAAGGCAGGTCTTTGGTTTCTTTTACAAATGGGAGCCTTCCTCCTTTCTCGTAATTTATTCCATATTTCATCCGTTCCTCTTCCTCATTTATAATTCCTCTTTATTTTATTACTCTGAATAATTTCCCTCTAGGATTTGTCATAAAATAAATTCCGCACCTTTTTGTCTTCCCATTTCTAAAATCCCAAAATGGAACAGGGCTGTGTGTACTCTGCACTTTAAAATAAACTTTGGCACCTCAACACTCTGGGCTGAGAAAAGTTGTCGGGAGTGAGCTGCACAAATTAATTAAATCTGCATAAATTTGAATCATTTGCCTTTGCCTTTCTGCCAGGGAGATTGAATTTCCCCAGACCACTGAAATCCTGCTTAGCCATCCCTCCAACCTTGGAGATTGCGGGACAAAGGTTTTGTGTGTGTGTGTGCTAAGCAATCATGAGGACTGCAAACTTTTTTTAAAAAGACCAAGAGAAATTCTGAATTTGTGTGGAATTATGAAACTCATGGAGGATTGAATACAGTTCTGCTCTGTGGCCCTTTTTTTCATCCAGAACAGAAATGGGAAAACTTTTTCAGCACTACAGTTGCAAACCTTATGGGTCATCTGGCAAACCCCATGCCAGTATGCCAATGGCAGGTGAGTCCAGAGTCAAAAGATGGTGGGGGCACACGTGAAACAAATCCTAATATTTCCAATTGCAAACCACAGTGCATTTTCTTCTTATTTTACATAATATTTTTATTTCCACTTCTTGTTCTTCTTGTTCTTCCTCGGCGATCACTCATAGCTGAGTAAAATTGTGTTCCATAAACACGGTTTTAACAGTGAGCCCGTAAGCGACTGTGGAGGCCAATTCTGAATCCACACATCCTTCCACAGTGGGGACATAGGTTTCTGGGTGGGACACTGAGGTCCAGCTCTGAGGGCCTTCTGGCTGTTCCCTCACTGCGAGAAGTCAAGTTACATGGAACCAGGCAGAGGGCCTTCTCGGTAGTGGCACCCGTCCTGTGGAACGCCCTCTCACCAGGTGTCAAAGAGAACAACTACTACCAGATTTTTAGAAGACATCTGAAGGCAGCCCTGTTTAGGGAAGCTTTTAATGTTTGAAGTCTCACAGTGGCCTGCAAGTTGCCTGTGGGAAACCAGCAAGCAGGCCCTGAGCACAAGAGCCTTTCTCCCCTCCTGTGGTTTCTAGCAGCTGGTCTTCAGAAGCATTGCGGCCTCCGACTGTGGAAGCAGGGCAGAGCCATCATGGCTACTAGCCATCCAAAGCCCTCTCCTCCATGGTCCAATCTTCTTTTAAAGCCATCTAAATTGGTGGCCATCACTGCCTCCTATGGCAGGGAGTTCCACCGTCTAACCATGCACTATGTACTTCCTTTAATGCAGTGGTGTCCAAACTCTTTTTCAAAGAGGGCCAGATTTGATGAACTGGAGGGCCAACCAAAGTTGTTGACTTTTAAGTTGTGGAGGTTTTTTTACTCCAGGAAATAAACTGCCATAGGGGCCAGATTAAACTGGCCGGCAGGCCGGATTAGGCCCCCGAAATGGACTTTGGACATTCCTGCTTTAATGTTATAAGCTTCTATCAGATCACCTCTTACTAAAGAGAAAGTTATGGTCCTTAAAACCAACATCTTTCGGCACTCAGTAGTCATTCTGGTGTGGTTTCCCAGGGAGTGGGGAGAGAAAGGGGAACAATAACGTTTTCTCAAAAGCAATCGCTCATCTCATCTCCATGAGGCTCCCTTGGAACTTGGTGCCGCGTCTGGGGAAACGATTTCGATCCCACGAGAGTTGCGTGTGCATATATGTTTGGAAATGGAGCATTCCTGAAGCGGCAATGATTTGCCCCCCCCCTCCTTCCCCCTCCCCCCCCAAAGAAAGCTCCTTGGGGTTTCAGGTCTTTAAAAGATGGGAACTGGTTCTTTGCAACAAAATGCGTCCCCTCGGAAAACTCAGTGAGATGGCAGTAAAGCTGCAAATTGTTGTTCAGAGTCGATAAATGTTGACTGAAGTTTCTACATTTTCAAAGCGGTCCCTCGGGGCCGCTTTGCCTTCTCTGTGTGAGGTAGGACGATGACTCTTCTTAAAAAAGGAAAGAAACCCAGAGACCAGGGAGGACCGAAAAAAAAACAATCACCCAACCACCATTTCTAGGACCTTAAAAAAGGTAAAGGTACCCCTGACTGTTGGGACCCGGGTGGTACTGTGGGTTAAACCACAGAGCCTAGGACTTGCCGATCAGAAGGTTGCCGGTTCGAATCCCCATGACGGGGTGAGCTCCCGCTGCTCGGTCCCTGCTCCTGCCAACCTAGCAGTTCGAAAGCACGTCAAAGTGCAAGTAGATAAATAGGTACCACTCTGGCGGGAAGGTATACGGCGTTTCCGTGTGCTGCTCTGGTTCGCCAGAAGCGGCTTAGTCATGCTGGCCACATGACCCAGAAGCTGTACGCCGGCTCCCACGGCCAGTAAAGCGAGATGAGCGCCGCAACCCCAGAGTCGGCCACGACTGGACCTAATGGTCAGGGTCCCTTTACCCCTGACCGTTAGGTCCAGTCACGGACGACTCTGGGGTTGCGCGCTCATCTCGCTTTACTGGCCGAGGGAGCAGGTGTACAGTTTCTGGCGAACCAGAGCAGCGCATGGATATGCAGTTTACCTTCCTGCTGGAGTGGTACCTATTTATCTACTTGCACTTTGATGTGCTTTCGAACTGCTAGGTGGGCAGGAGCAGGGACTGAGCAATGGGAGCTCACCCCACCGTGGGGATTTGAACTGCTGACCTTCCGATCAGCAAGCCCTAGGCTCTGTGGTTTAGAGCACAGCACCACCCTTGAGCTTTTCTAGGACCTTATCAAAGAGTAAACGAGCTCTAGAAATCAGATCCACTTGAATCTGAAGATTGAGAGGAGAGAGGCAATGTTGTACAGTGGTTAGTGCATTGGCCTATAACCAGGTTCAAGTCTCTCCTTAGTCAGGAAGCATGGTCCCCCAGGAAGCTTGCTAGGGGACTATGGGTCAGTCGTTTCCCCTCAGCCTAACCTGCCTCACAGGTTCTTGTGAGGATGAAAGGGGAGGCCATACGACTAAATAACAACAACAACAACAAATGCTGATCTGAGCATCTTGGAGGTAGGGAAGATGGGATAAACATGGAATAAGCAGTGTGAAAGGTCTGTACAGCCACCAAGTGGCTTGCGAGATTCTTTCAGAAATTGTGGGGAAAGAGACCAGACTACTTTCCATCACTGAACCTTTCCCTCCAGGAGTTAGAATATTAGTGCAAATTCCGTGGCATCACTTCAAGTGAGATTCTCTATTGTCATTCTGTCTCCCTTTCTACAAACAGTAGTCAAGGTTTCTAGGGAAGGAATGGGCAGGTTGAGTGGGTAAATATTGCAAATTCTGCTTTGTCAGAGAGGGTGTAACACAATACGCAGCCTCATAGCCTTCCTTTTCCACATCTGGGATTTATTCCAATTAAAGCGGAAGCCGCATTATTATTATATTTTGCAAAACTCTGGCTAATTTACGGTGGTTTTAAAATGCATCCTTTTCCTAATGGCTGCAAGGCTGCCAAAATCTTTGCAATTGCAGAAACAGCTTCACGGGAGAATTTGGATGTAACGGCGATGGGAGATTTGGAAGATGAATTTGTAGGAGAATCTTCTCCTCCTCACCAAAACATCTTCCTCAACAATCCTGTTTTTGTTTTCTCATATTTGCCTTGGCGCGGCTGCTGTCTGTTTTATGATGTTTTAATTATTGCTGTTTATTTATTGCAATCATATTTTAATTGTTTGTGTAAGCGCCTTGAGTGTCTTGGCAGGGGGGGCAAATTATCAATTAAGTTATTATTAAAAAGTTATTACCATGTGTACCTACTCCAAACCGTGGCTCTCAAGTGCCAGGAATAGGATTTTCAGTCTTCTGCCTCTGTGTTTTCGCTCTTAGCTCAGGGCTGTTCTATGCATTGCACAGAGTAAGGGGGCAGGATGAGGCCCTTCTGGACTGTACCACTTTGGGTTGCAGGGGGAGGCGTCAATTTTTCCAGTGCTCACTCATGTAAGAAGCTTTTTGCATGTATATCAGGGACAGAACTATGCCAGACCTTTCTTACAAAGAGGTGGTGTTTTTGTGTTTTTGTTTTTATAGAGAGGAACATTAATAATGATGACCTCCCCTCCTCCCCACATGCACAAGTCAGGATTCTCCCACCTTATTCTGCATAATGAGTAGGACAGTTATCTTTATTTCTTTGTTTTATTTCATAAAATTGGCATACAGCTGGATTGTAAGGGGGGGGACGACCCAAAGCTGTTTGCAAAAAGAAGAAAATAATAAAATCAACAGTAAAGAAACACAAACCAGTTTCAAACAGCAATTTTAAAAAAATCAAATCAATGGTTAGCTAAAAACAGATTAAAACACATGCCAACTTTTTACATATCAGGGTAGGCTTGTTGAAACAAGGATGTTTTAGCAGGTGCTCAGAACAGCACAGCGAAGGTGGTTGCTTGCTTTGGGACTAAAAGGTCGATTTCTTATGGAATGAGTATCACGTGACTTCTGTAACTGTGTCACTTTCAGAGATCTAAGCCAGTGTTTCCCAACCTTTGGTCTCCAGCTGTTTTTGGACTACAACTCCCATCATCCCTAGCTAGCAAGACCAGTGGTCAGGGATGATGGGAATTGTAGTCCCAAAACAGCTGGAGACCAGAGGTTGGGAAACACTGATCTAAGCGATCAAGTGGGCATATATGGTCTACACCAGGGGTCAGCAGGGGGCCAGTCCACTGTCCCTCAGACCTTGTGGGGGGCCGGACTATATTTTGAAGGGGGGAAAAAATGAATGAATTCCTATGCCCCACAAATAACCCAGAGATGCATTTTAAATAAAAGGGCACGTTCTACTCATGTAAAAACATGAGGCAGGCCCCACAAATAACCCAGGGATGTATTTTAAATAAAAGGACACTTTCTGCTCATGTAAAAACACGCTGATTCCCAGACCGTCCACGGGCCAGATTTAGAAGGCGATTGGGCCGGATCCTGCCCCCGGGCCTTAGTCTGCCTACTCATTTGATGGAATGGGGCGTTCAAAGAAGACCAGGCTCTTTCAGACTGCAGGTTGAAGGAACGATCTTTTTGATCAGCAACTGGAAGACTACCCAGCAGGGACGCTGTAGCAGCCAACTTCCTGCCTGGGGGGAAGGGGGTTGAGCTAGATGTCCTTTGAGGTGCCTCCCAAAATCTACCATCCTCTCCCAACCTTTGCCTTTTTGTGTGCCCACTCCCCTCCCCGTTCTGCGAAAGAGCCGGGAGGAGATGAGTTTTTAAATGAAGATCGCAAGCGCCAGCAGAATGAAGAAAGCGAAGAGGAGTTCGGAACGGCAGAAGGGATTTTGAGCAGAAGAGGATCCGGAGAATGGAGTGACATAAAGATTGATTCACCCTTGCCTCCCTCTTCCACTCTCTCCTAACTTCCAGCATTCTCCAGGGATGGTCGTCGGCTTTGGGATTTTCCAATATAAAGTGTCATCTTCTGTTCAATATTATTGCATCGACTACCTCCCGAGACTCACTCCAGAGGTGCTCTCCTCACGGTTCTCTCGGGAAATTTCACAACAGCCTGAGGCTGGGCGAGGACCTGCCCCCTTCCCTTCCCCCCCCCAATCCTACAAAGAGGTGGCATTGCAAGAGAAGGAGGGGAAAGGTGTCAGCTGGCCTAGTGCGGAGAAACCCATTTAGTTGGTGCATCTGTGTGACGTTTGGGGGGAGATTGGACCAATTCGTGGGGGAGAGGGCTATCGATGGCTGCTAGCCACAATGGCGATGCTCCACAGGTGGAGAGAGCAATGCTTCCTGGAAAATGCAGGAGGGAAGAGTGCTGTCCCTGCACCAGATCCTGCTTGCAGCTTTCCCTTTTGGGGATCTGGTTGGCCACTATGAGAACAGGATACCGGCCTAGACAGCCAGTGTGGTGTAGTGGTTAAGAGCGGTAGATTCGTAATCTGGTGAACCGGGTTCGCGTCTCCACTCCTCCACATGCAGCTGTTGGGTGACCTTGGGCTAGTCACACTTCTCTGAAGTCTCTCAGCCCCACTCACCTCACAGAGTGTTTGTTGTGGGGGAGGAAGGGAAAGGAGAATGTTAGCCGCTTTGAGACTCCTTCGGGTAGTGATAAAGCGGGATATCAAATCCAAACTCTTCTTCTACTCTTCTTCTAGATGAGCCATTTGGCCCGATCCAACAATGTTCCTGCAAGCACCCAAAGACGGGAGCTGAAAGTGAGTCCTCACTAGGGTGATGACAAAGCTAGACAGCATCTTAAAAAGTATCACCTTGCCGACAAAGGTCCGTCTAGTTAAAGCTATGGTTTTCCCACCAGTGATGTATGGAAGTGAGAGCTGGACCATAAAGAAGGCTAATCGCCGTAGAATTGATGCTTTTGAATTCTGGTGCTGGAGGAGACTCTTGAGAGTCCCATGAACTGCAAGAAGATCAAACCAATCCATTCTGAAGGAAATCAGCCCTGAGTGCTCACTGGAATAATAATAATAATAATAATAATAATAATAATAATAATAATAATTTATTATTTGTACCCCGCCCATCTGGCTGGGTCTCCCCAGCCACTCTGGGCAGCTTCCATAAAAACCAAAAATACACTAAAATATCACAGATTAAAAACTTCCCTGAACAGGGCTGCCTTAAGATGTCTTCTGAATGTCAGGTAGTTATTTATTGCTTTGACATCTGCTGGAAGGGCATTCCACAGGGCGGGCGCCACTACCGAGAAGGCCCTCTGCCTGGTTCCCTGTAGCTTTGCTTCTCGCAATGAAGGAACCGCCAGAAGGCCCTCGGCGCTGGACCTCAGCGTCCGGGCAGAACGATGGGGGTGGAGACGCTCCTTCAGGTATACTGGGCCGAGGCCGTTTAGGGCTTTAAAGGTCAACACCAGCACTTTGAATTGTGCTCGGAAATGTACTGGGAGCCAATGTAGGTCTTTCAAGACCGGTGTTATGTGGTCTCGGCGGCCGCCCCCAGTCACCAGTCTAGCTGCCGCATTCTGGATTAGTTGTAGTTTCCGAGTCACCTTCAAAGGTAGCCCCACGTAGAGTGCATTGCAGTAGTCCAAGCGGGAGATAACCAGAGCATGCACCACTCTGGCGAGACAGTCCGCAGGCAGGTAGGGTCTCAGCCTGCGTACCAGGTGGAGTTGGTAGACAGCTGCCCTGGATACAGAATTGACCTGCGCCTCCATGGACAGCTGTGAGTCCAAAATGACTCCCAGGCTGCGCACCTGGTCCTTCAGGGGCACAGTTACCCTATTCAGGACCAGGGAGTCCTCCACACCAGCCCGCCCCCTGTCCCCCAAAAACAGTACTTCTGTCTTGTCAGGATTCAACCTCAATCCATTAGCCGCCATCCATCCTCCAACCGCCTCCAGGCACTCACACAGGACCTTCACCGCCTTCACTGGTTCTGATTTGAAGGAGAGGTAGAGCTGGGTATCATCTGCATATTGATGAACACCCAGTCCAAACCCCCTGATGATCTCTCCCAGCGGCTTCATATAGATGTTAAAAAGCATGGGGGAGAGGACGGAACCCTGAGGCACCCCACAAGTGAGGGCCCAGGGGTCTGAACACTCATCCCCCACCACCACTTTCTGAACACGGCCCAGGAGGAAGGAGCGAAACCACTGTATAACAGTGCCCCCAGCTTCCAGCCCCTCTAGACGGTCCAGAAGGATGTTATGGTCGATTGTATCAAAGGCCGCTGAGAGATCCAGCAGAACTAGGAAACAACTCTCACCTTTGTCCCTAGCTCGCCGGAGATCATCAACCAGCGCGACCAAGGCAGTTTCAGTCCCATGATGAGGCCTGAATCCCGATTGGAAGGGATCCAAATGGTCCGCATCCTCCAGGCGTGCCTGGAGTTGTTCAGCAACCACACGCTCAATCACCTTGCCCAAGAAAGGAAGATTTGAGACTGGGCGATAGTTGGCCATACTGGCCGGGTCTAAAGATGGTTTTTTAAGAAGCGATTTAATGACCGCCTCTTTCAGCGGATCTGGGAATGTTCCCTCACAGAGGGAAGCATTCACCACCTCGCAGAGCCCATCGCCCAGCCCTTCCCGGCTTGCTTTTATTAGCCAGGATGGGCAAGGATCCAGGAGACAGGTGGTTGGTTTCACGCGTCCAAGCAGCCTGTCCACATCCTCGGGGGTAACGAATTGAAATTGATTCCATGCAACTTGACCAGACAGAGCTCTAGCACTCTCCCGCCCCGGCACTGAGCTGAGGCTCCAATACTTTGGCCACCTCATGAGAAGAGAAGACTCCCTGGAAAAGACCCTGATGTTGGGAAAGATGGAGGGCACAAGGAAAAGGGGACGACAGAGGACGAGATGATTGGACCGTGTTCTCAAAGCAACCAGCATGAGTTTGACCAAACTGCGGGAGGCAGTGGAAGACAGGAGTGCCTGGCGTGATCTGGTCCAGGCGGACACGACTAAATGACTAAACAACAACAACAAAGGGCCAACACCAGAAGTATAGGCAGGGCCGGATTTAGGGTTGATGAGGCCATAAGCTACTGAAGGTAATGGGGCCCTTTATATGTCCAGCTGTCCTTTGTCAACAACAAATTTTTTGTTGAATATATAATATGGTCTTTTATGGACCTAATAGGTGTCTAAAGCCATTAGAACATGCAGAATGTAGGCACCCTATATATAAAGGTAAAGGAAGCCCTGACCATTAGGTCAAGTCATGGCGACTCTGGGGTTGCGGCGCTCATCTCGCTTTATTGGCTGAGGCAGCCGGTGTACAGCTGCAAACCAGTGATATTTGTGGGAGCAGGCTAGCATGCAGGGTCCATGACTTACACAAAACACTGTTGCTGTATGTAGGTTTCATTTCATTTTATTTTTATCTTATACTTTGGAAATGTACATCCAGGTTCTTTTACCTTCAAATTTTTTTGGGTCCCCCAAGAGAGTGGGGCCCTAAGCTATAGCTTGTTTAAAAAAGGTAAAGGGACCCCTGACCATTAGATCCAGTCGTGGCCGACTCTGGGGTTGCGGCGCTCATCTCGCTTTATTGACCGAGGGAGCCGGCGTACAGCTTCCGGGTCATGTGGCCAGCATGACTAAGCCACATCTGGCGAACCAGAGCAGCGCACGGAAACGCCATTTACCTTCCCGCCGGAGCGGTACCTATTTATCTACTTGCACTTTGACGTGCTTTCGAACTGCTAGGGTGGCAGGAGCTGGGACCGAGCAACGGAAGCTCACCCTGTCGCGGGGATTTGAACCGCCAACCTTCTGATCAGCAAGCCCTGGGCTCTGTGGTTTAACCAACAGTGCCACCCGTGTCCCAGTATAGCTTGTTTAGTTTATACATAAATCCGGCACTGGGTATAGGGCAGAGTCTAGATGGGAGAGGGTTAGCCTGCAGCGTTCTGATGCAAGCACTGACCTCAGCAAAGGCTGACCCTCCATGTGCCCTGATATTCAGGGACAGCCCCAGACTTACAGAAGCCGTCCCAGTTTCTGATTTGGTCCTGGAATGCCCCGGTTTTGCTTTTTCCTCGTCTCCTCGTCTCCAATTAAGTTTTAGGTGCAAAAACAGAGCCCTGTTTATATTAAAAATAAAATTCCTGTACCAAATGAAGGAAACGGTGGATCTGGCATACGAAGCCCTTCCCTGTAATTTTGAAGGAAAAGGTCACCAATCTCCTTTAAATTCTTTAACTGCAATGCTTCAGCAGCCAGCCACTTTTTAGGAAATGTGGGGAGTGTTGATTCCTTTATTATAAATAGAGCCTGACACTGTATACTCAGCAGGAAGTCCCACTGTATTCAATGGAGCTTACTCCCAGGTAACTGGGTAAAGACTGTGCAACCTTACACTGCAGTCCTAAGCATTTTTACTCAGAACAAAGTCCCACTGAGTTCAATAGGATTTACTCTCCCGTATGTTCCTGATCATTCTCACAGTTTCTATTATTATTATTATTATTATTATTATTATTATTATTAGTGTTTTTTCAGGTGGTACTCAAGAGTATGCAATACCAGCATGTCTTTTTGCTGTTGTTAAAAAGTGTGTCATTTACTGTAACAACTTCATGGTGAGTACTGGCACCTATTTTTCCAGATAAAAACACTGATATTGTTATTATTATTATTTACTGCTACTACTACTACAGTCATACCTTGGGTTACAAACGCTACAGGTTGCACATTTTCGGGTTATGGACGCGCCGAAACCCAGAAGTACCGGAACGGGTTACTTCCAGGTTTCGGCACGTGTGCATGCACGAAAGCACTAAATTGTGCTTTGCGCATGTGCAGAAGTGCCAAATCGCAACCCACGCGTGCGGATGCTGTGGATTGTGAACTTGCCTCCCGCACAGATCACGTTCGCAACCCGAGCGTCCACTGTACTACTACCCACCTTTCCCCCTGACAGGGACTCTACGCAGCTTACAGCTAAAATTTTATTTAATTCCATTTACCTGTGGAAGGAGTAGTACATTATCCCCTCCCTCACACATTTTTTTTTCTTTACAACAATCCTGTGAGATAGGTTCAGTAGATGACCGATGTAGATGTGGATATGACATATATGTCTGTGGTGAGATCGAATACGGGAGAAGCTTCCTGATGTAGTCTAGGATGTCCCTGTTATCATTGGAGAAATGTTGGAGAGGTGTGCAAGGGAAGAGATCAGACTGATTGCTACATGCGATACTGCTTCAGCAACTCTGAGCCTGATGTGGGTGCTGAGCTCTGCCTTAGTAGTGACCTCCAGCTTTACCAAGATTATGGTTGCCAGGTCCAGAGCATCCCAGACTTGGAGATTTCAGGGCCCAAAACGGAGACCTAGGGGCTGCCTTTTGTGATGTCATGAGACAGCCCCTGGAGATGGAGGTTAATTGGGAGAGAGGAACAGAGAAGGGCAGACTGCCTATGCCAGGCATCCCCAAACTCAGCCCCCCCCCCCGATGTTTTGGGACTACAATTCCCATCAGCCCTGACCACTGGTCCTGTTAGCTAGGGATGATGGCAGTTGTAATCCCAAAACATCTGGAGGGCCAAGTTTTGCCTGGCCCGTGCCATAATTTGCTTCCAGTTCCTGCTGGGCTGAAGCTCACAAGCTGCATGCACAGCCTTCTTGATTATATATATTAAAGGGACTCTCCACCCCTCCCCTGGGAGATTCAAACCTTCTACCTTCCACCTAGAGCAGGCATGGCCAAACTTGGCCCTCCAGCTGTTTGGGGACTACAATTCCCATCATCCCTGATCACTGGTCCTGTTAGCTAGGGATGATGGAGTTGGAGGTGAAGGGCCAAGTTTGGCCATGCCTGACCTAGAGGGAACCAGGCAAACCTTGAGACTTCTGGCCAGACCTGAAGGTCTGGGAACCCTATGCTTAGCTCACACTCTCCCCTGGTAGTGTGGGGATTTTGAGAGCTGGACAGGAACCCATCTCCCAGTCTTGGGGCAAGGTTGCCTAGAGATGATAGCTCCATAAGTGGTATGTACTGAGTTGAACAGGATCCAAAATGCAGCAGTCTGATTGGTCCTAGAACAAAAGGATCCAGAATGCAGCAGTCTGACTGGTCCAAAGGAGCCACCCAATCCAACTCTGGGTGGAAGTGAATCCGCAACCTGATTGGCCTACAGGAGAATCCTGGAATTAGCCAATCACGTGGGGCCCATTGTGTAAATAATGTATATAAAGCAGACATTCTGGGGGAACTTCCATTCCTCACTACTCTGAGCTGAATAAAGAGCATGAAATCCACACTCGACTCCGAGAATATTTCAATAAGATTGGTGGCAGTGTGCAGATGCTGGGGGTGAGGATCCTGCCCTCCCTGCTCCTCCTCCAAGGAGACCCTAGAAACCAGGGCTGCAGAAAGCTGAACTCTGGTGCAATGGCCACATCAATCACTTCCATCAATCATGGAAGAAATCCACTTTGTGGCGCAGTTTGATGGGCAGGAGTTGGGAGTGGGCACCATGCATCCCCCCCCCCTTCGTGGTAGGTGCCCCTGTCTCCATCCTTTCCCATAACGCCCCCTTCCCACGCACTTTTCTTGCGGGCACAGCCTGGCATGGACAGGGTTAAAGCGGACCCGTCCTCAGTGGCATGCAATTTATGATCTGGCGAATCCGTTTTTAATTATTTTTTGCTGTGACAGAGGTGGAAATATCCAACTTCAAATGGCTGGCTTTATTGATATGCTGCTATTTGTGCCTCTGTGGAGGAACAATCCTGTAAAAGCAATAAATTAGAAAACCCTTTTTCTCATTAGAGAGATAGAGAGATGGACGGGAGGGGGGGAAGTGGGGGGAGAGCCTTCTTCCTTCCTTTCTCTGAGAGACCTTGTTCCAAGCTCTCTGAGGAGTCCCCTCCCTCTTGCTGAACTCTGTCTGGCAGATATTCCATTTCGACTTGCTATGTAAGTCGCCCACAGACACAAATGGGCGAAAGCTCCGCCCCCTCCCAGTATAACCTTGCCCCCTTCTAAATCTTCATATTGTTGGGGTGCTTCTGCATTATGATAGGGCTCGATTGGGAAAAGGATACGGGGCTCCTTTTGTGCAGAGCAGTGGGATCTTGGTACTATTATTACTGTGCAGCAGTTAAGAATATGAGAAAAACCTTCTGGGGTCAGCCAACGACCAATTCAGTATGGTATCCTGTTCTCACAGTGACTAGCCACACGCCCATAGAAGCACACAAGCTAGCTTCATTTATATATTATTGCGATTAAGGTATTAATTGCCTTCAAAACTAAACCACAACATCTTAAAAAACAGAGACATCACCTTGCCGACAAAGGTCCGTATAGTTAAAGCTATGGTTTTCCCAGCAGTGATGTAGGGAAGTGAGAGCTGGACCATCAAGAAGGCTGATCGCTGAACAATTGATGCTTTTGAATTCTGGTGCTGGAGGAGACTCTTGAGAGTCCCATGGACTGCAAGAAGAACAAACCTATCCATTCTTAAGGAAATCAGCCCTGAGTGCTCACTGGAAGGACAGATCCTGAAGCTGAGGCTCCAAGACTTTGGCCACCTCATGAGAAGAGAAGACTCCATGGAAAAGACCCTGATGTTGGGAAAGATGGAGGGCACAAGGAGAAGGGGACGACAGAGGACGAGATGATTGGACAGTGTTCTCAAAGCAACCAGCATGAGTTTGACCAAACTGCGGGAGGCAGTGGAAGACAGGGGTGCCTGGCGTGCTCTGGTCCATGGGGTCACGAAGAGTCGGACACGACTAAACGACTAAACAACAACAACAAGCTATCACCCATCCTGTTACCACCATGCCCTACAAGCAAAATAAGCCGCGCCACTAATTTTTTTTTTTGGGGGGGGGGTGGAGGCAACAACTAAACAACAAAAGATAGCTAGCCCATGTGGCTTGCCTGACTAGCTATGTGCAGTCATACATTACTGGCTAGTGCAGATCATTCATTAGCCACGCTCTCCTAAACTAAACAACAACAACAAACCACTGTTTCAAGGTGATTTGCGCATAAGCATAAACAGGTCAATTGCCAACAAAGGTCCGTATAGTTAAAGCTATGGTTTTCCCAGTAGTGATGTATGGAAGTGAGAGCTGGACCATAAAGAAGGCTGATCGCCAAAGAATTGATGCTTTTGAATTATGGTGCTGGAGGAGACTCTTGAGAGTCCCATGGACTGCAAGAAGAACAAACCTATCCATTCTGAAGGAAATCAGCCCTGAGTGCTCACTGGAAGGACAGATTGTGAAGCTGAGGCTCCAGTACTTTGGCCACCTCATGAGAAGAGAAGACTCCCTGGAGAAGACCCTGATGTTGGGAAAGATGGAGGGCACAAGGAGAAGGGGGCGACAGAGGACGAGATGGTTGGATAGTGTTTTCGAGGTTACCAGCATGAGTCTGACCAAGCGGCAGGGGGCAGTGGAGGACAGGAGTGCCTGGCGTTCTCTGGTCCATGGGGTCATGAAGAGTCGGACACGACTAAATGACTAAACAACAACAACAACAACATAAACAGGTCAAAACGCAAAACCAACAAATGCATTTTAAAAACGTGACCAACAGGTAAAGACCATTTATCCAGCTGGGATTTATCCAACTGTAACCTCGACAGGGACACTATTCCACAAGTCAGGGGCAGCCACACTAAAAGCCCTGCTCTGATTGACTGCGGAGCAGGGTTCTGATATCTTTGGAACTCTCCCGCAGTCCGCAGTGATGAGGAGTAAGGATGTCTCCCAAGGAACCTGGTCCTGAGCTGTATATTTAGCACCAATGCCTTGATCTTGGCCAGTGTGAAGGCTGCATGGAATCAGATCCCTCCCATGGTGGCAGCCCAGAATTAGAGCAACGATAAAAGTTCTTGCTAAGCAATTTCTTCAATAATTCATAGTGAAAGACAAATGAATACAGCCCTCCCTAAAAATGGCGTTGCTCCAAGTAAAGTCCCACCCCCCTTCGTCTCTCTTATCCCACGTCATCCCTGTGCCGGTTGGTCTGGTCTTTCTGTCTCTGAGCTTTCTGTTCGCCTACTCTCACTGCACGCCTAGTCCTGGGGGAGGGCCCCCCCAAAATACACTGACACCTTTGGTAAAAGCTGTTCTCCAGTTGGAGTGCTCACAGGCCAGTGTTTCCCAGTTGTTGGTGTTTATACTACATTTTTAAAAATTTGCCTTGAGAGAGTCTTTAAACCTCTTTTGTTGGCCACCAGCATTAAGCTTTCCATTTTTAAGTTCGGAATAGAGTACAGTGGTACCTCGGGTTAAGTACTTAATTCGTTACGGAGGTCCGTTCTTAACCTGAAACTGTTCTTAACCTGAAGCACCACTTTAGTTAATGGGGCCTCCTGCTGCCGCCGCGCCGCTGAAGCACGATTTCTGTTCTCATCTTGAAGCAAAGTTCTTAACCTGAAGCACTATTTCTGGGTTAGCGGAGTCTGTAACCTGAAGCGTATGTAACCTGAAGCGTATGTAACCTGAGGTACCACTGTAGCTGCTTTGGAAGACGATAATCAGGCATCCGCACAACATGACCAGTCCAACGAAGTTGATGTTGAGGAATCATCCTGCCAGGTTCAAAGTTCTTGTTTTAATTTACAAAGTCCTGAACAACTTAGGGCCAGGGTGCCTTCAGGATTCCCCGAACCCTTATATCCCAGCTAAGTTGCTGAAATCATCTGCAGGACCATTGATGTGCATTCCCCGAGTTGGCGAGGCTCCTTTGACAACAGCAAGAAACGGAATCTAGTCTTGTGGAATAGTCTGCCTAGAGCGATCCAGCAGGTCGCCTTCCTTTTCGACTTTTTAAACACCTGCTGAAAATTATCCCACCAAGCCTATGCAGGCAATTAAGAATGCATCTTTCCACAATGCCTGATTTTTCTACCCTTTTTTTGCATGTTTTTATGTGCTTTCCTTGTAAGCAGCTTTGATGTGTTTTTATAAAATAGCAGAATATAACTTTTTAAACAAGTAAATAAAATAATCTCGGTGTTCCTCCTGTTGTTGCTGCTGCTAGGGCTGCAGCCCAGTTAAATAAATTGTAATCAACTAAGCAGGAGTGTTAGTCAATTAATTGATTGATCCGCCGATTAAGTGTGCATGTGCGCGAAAGCCATCTTCTGAAGGCAAGAAGCACGTTTCCTATGTGTTTTGATGGCCTCTGTTTCTTGTAGAATGCAGGCTCTTAGAAAGAAGAAGAAGAAGAGTTTGGATTTGATATCCCGCTTTATCACTACCCAAAGGAGTCTCAAAGCGGCTAACATTCTCCTTTTCCTTCCTCCCCCACAACAAACACTCTGTGAGGTGAGTGGGGCTGAGAGACTTCAGAGAAGTGTGACTGGCCCAAGGTCACCCAGCAGCTGCATGTGGAGGAGCGGGGAAGCGAACCAGGTTCACCAGATTACGAGTCCACCGCTCTTAACCACTACACCACACTGGCTCTCAGTGTTCCTCATGTGTTCCTCATGTGTAGGTGTTCAAGAGGTCTTCCTCATGTGTAGGGCGAACAGCAGTGCACCAGACGTATCTTTTCTTAGCATCTTTGGGGGCAGCTATCAAAGACTGGAGGGCTGCTGCCAGTCAGTGTAGGCTAGGGAGGAAGAGGGAATCTGTGGGATGGGGAGAAGTATGGCTTGCTTTGTATTTTCATGTCATTCTACCTACTTCCCTCCTCCTGAAACAAGACACTTAGTCAACTGCAACTGTTCCTTGAACTGCTTCCACAAAGACCAAAAATACGCTAATATGTCATACATTAAAAACTTCCCTGAACAGGGCTGCCTTAAGATGTCTTCTGAATGTCAGGTAGTTGTTTATCTCTTTGAAATTTGATGGGAGGGAGTTCCACAGGGCAGGCGCCACTACCGAGAAGGCCCTCTACCTGGTTCCCTGTAGCTTTGCTTCTTGCAATGAAGGAACAGCCAGAAGGCCCTCGGCGCTGGACCTCAGCGTCTGGGCAGAATGACGGGGGTGGAGAAGCTGCTTCAGGTATACTGGGCTGAGGCCGTTTAGGGCTTTAAAGGTCAGCACCAACACTTTGAATTGTGCTCGGAAACGTACTGGGAGCCAATGTAGGTCTTTCAAGACCGGTGTTATGTGGTCTCGGTGGCTGCAATGATGCAATCTAGCTCTCCAACCCAAAAAACCTACGCATAGAGCATATTATTAGGAGAATGATATACAACTCAAAGAATCATAGAACTGGAAGGGACCATGAGGGTCATCTAGTCCAACCCTCTGCAAAGCAGGAATCTTTGGTCCAACATGGGGCTTGAACCCACAACTCTGAGATTAGGAGTCTCATGCTCTACCAGCAGAGCTATCCCAGCTTCCCCACTTCATTGAGGTGAGTTGCTGGGAGTCTGAGCCCCAGATATTTTGTTCTGAGGACCAGATTGCATGCCTCTTTCCCCTCCCTCCTCAAAAAAACCCCAATCTATCCTACTGTGGGCCTATCTATCCATTTATAGGCACACTGCAAGGTTCAATGCTGTAAGACACACACACCCAGGTCCACCCTGGTTTTATGCAAATTAATTTATGCAAATTTGTGCCATTGGCCTGTCCTCCCGGTCCCATCAGTGCTGCAGCAACGCCCCGCGGAATGGTTCAATCCACAACTCAATTAAACCGAGATGTCAGGAATATCCGCACCTCGCTCCCATCGACCAAAGAGGAAATACAAAATCTTGAAACAGTGCTTTCACCAAGTACTGGATCAGAGAGTCTTAATTCTGCAATTTGGGTGGAGAACGGGACTTGAAGGACACTGATATTCCCTCCATTTCAAACCTTGATGCTGAGAGCTGTGCTGGAACCCACCATACTATATATATGATTTCTTAGTTTACAAAAATATGTGCATTGTCTCTTTTTTCAAGTTGCGTGTCGAGGTCCCCAAGCCACCCCCCAAATAACGCACAACGCACACTTAATTTTTGTTTAAGGTTTTTGGCATAATTTTGGCCACAACTTTATTTAAATACAAAACCATGAGTGGTTGTTTAGGCATTGGTTAAGACTATCTGTCCCCCTGCCTGGGGACAGAACTGACTTCCGGGCACCACTGAAAGACAGTGCGGGGGAAAGCAAGTCGGGGAGAAATGGAGCTGAGTCACAGACCTTCAATTCTCATCCGCATGCTCCCCGAAGGCTTGCCGGCCCTAGTCCCATTCCAGGGATTGGACGAAAAGATGGCAAGCCCCAGGATTCCTTTAATGGACACGGCAGCTAAAAAGGCCAATGCAATTCTGGGCTGCATCAATAGGAGTATAGCATCTAGATCAAGGGAAGTAATAGTGCCACTGTATTCTGCTCTGGTCAGACCTCACCTGGAGTACTGTGTCCAGTTCTGGGCACCACAGTTCAAGAAGGACACTGACAAACTGGAACGTGTCCGGAGGAGGGCAACCAAAATGGTCAAAGGCCTGGAAATGATGCTGTCAGGGACTCAGCGGGAGCGCAGGGAGGAGAGGAGATGGAAAGCGAGGGGGAGCAATCCGAGGGCAGTGTAGGAGAATATGACAGCAGCCCGATAGATTCCATGAGCCTCTCCAGCGAATCGGAAGATTCACAGAAGGGGGCGCCGATGGGCAGGGCAAGGGGCGACCCAAGGGGGACACCCCAGAAGCAAGGGGCCAGCGGGGACTCCCAGAGCAGCAGTTGGAAATCAGGACCAGCTTCCCCACCAGAGCGTAGTGGGGGGGAGGAGTCCCAGGTGTCAGAGCCCACATATTCACTACCAGCGAGAGAAGAGGAGTCAGGGTTGACCACGCCTCCATCGGAGAGCGAGTTAACGGTTAAGAGGAAAGTTGCAGGCTGGGCGCGCGCGCCAAGTTCAAAGGTACAGGCGAGCGGCACAGAAGGTAGCCCGGATAGGGAACCAGGTCCTAAAGCCCGCCGGAAGGAGGGGCAAGAATCGTCAGGGTCAGCGTCAGAGGAGTCCAGGAAGGATGAGACCCTAGCGGGCAGGAGGGCCCAGAGGAGAAAGGAACTTAGGAAGAGGTGGAGCAAAGCGAGAGTCTTAAACTGGTGTGGAGGGGGAGGAGACTCAGACAGGACTTCGCCGGTCTAAGGTCGGGACGTAGAGCTGCACGCTGCGGCTTTAAAATGGAGACTGAATCTCAATAAAGACTTTTGTACATAACTACAGCCTAGCGTTGGTCCTCTGTGAGCTGGGACCTAGAGGCAGCTCTGACAGATGCCTTATGAGGAACGGCTAAGGGAGCTGGGCATGTTTAGCCTGGAGAAGAGGAGGTTAAGGGGTGATATGATAGCCATGTTCAAATATATAAAAGGATGTCACATAGAGGAGGGAGAAAGGCTGTTTTCTGCTGCTCCAGAGAAGCGGACACGGAGCAATGGATCCAAACTACAAGAAAGAAGATTCCACCTAAACAATAGGAAGAACTTCCTGACAGTAAGAGCTGTTCGACAGTGGGATTTGCTGCCAAGGAGTGTGGTGGAGTCTCCTTCTTTGGAGGTCTTTAAGCAGAGGCTTGACAACCATGTCAGGAGTGCTCTGGTGGTGTTTCCTGCTTGGCAGGGGGTTGGACTCAATGGCCCTTGTGGTCTCTTCCAACTCTATGATTCTATGATTCTATGATTCTATGGAATTCCCTTTCCGCAGCAACCATGGAGGGGCAGGCCCAGCCTATCCTAACCCCTCCTCCACCAATTTATAACCAATGCCTAACCGCAACCTTACAAGTTGTGACGATTTGCTACGCAGTAGGCAAAAACCAAATGGCCCAGCCAATCAGCCAGATGGACAAAATTCCTACCAGGCCCCTGCCCCAACGGCAGACAACCCCATGACAGGCATAGCAAGGTCAATGCAACAACCCCTTACTCATCCGTTGCACGCAGCAAAGAGAAAGCTCCAGGCTGCGTGCAGAGTATTTAAACATTTTACCCCTCCCACCAAAATTGCAACATATCTTTTACCCCAGCAACCCACTGAACCAATCACTGCCCCAGGCCATCTTTAGAGACCCTGCCTGGTAACAGAGGGGTGGCTCAGCAGACCCCACCGCAACACGTGCTCTCCATGAAGGAGAACACGCTTTGTGTTTTCTACAGATCAGTTTCATTTGTTGTGAGACTTGGTGTTACATGCATTGGTAGGTTAGGAAGAAAAGAGGGGGAAAGAGGGGGAGAGGGAATGGTGAGTGGGGTAGGGTGGAAATGCTTCTATTCTTCTACTTAGCATATGTGTGGGGGTTTGTGTCAGCGTCACTTGTATGAGTCCGCTTACTATTCGCTTGTTGTATTTCCTTGGTGGTGAGAGAGGTTGGGTGTAGCGTAGGGTGTGGTTGGTTGTCTTTGGTTGGCTGTAGTGAGAATTGCTTTTGGGTGTGAGTGTGTATTTTTGTTTTTTATATATATATATATATATAATATTTATTGGTGTTTCAAAAAGTTACAAGAATAATAAAGAAAGAAAAAGAAAAACAGAAAATACAAAATACAGAAAAAAATAAAAACAATGAAAAACAAATCCATCTTTCCATATCTTATCTATCATTTGCTTGTTTCCTTGACCTCCTCACACCTCCCTTTTTTGTATTATAGTTCATTAGTTGTTTCAGCAAATCCTTTCCTTCTTTGTTTTTATCTTACTAATTTATCTTAATATATTGTAACTTTACATTCTGACCTGTTAACAATCCATTTTTACTTAATCCTTTATAACATTACTGCTAAAACCACACAGCTGCATTCCAGCATCTTTCTAACTGTCAGAGCTGCCTCCAGGTCCCAGCTCACAGAGGACCAACGCTAGGCTGTAGTTATGTACAAAAGTCTTTATTGAGATTCAGTCTCCATTTTAAAGCCGCAGCGTGCAGCTCTACGTCCCGACCTTAGACCGGCGAAGTCCTGTCTGAGTCTCCTCCCCCTCCACACCAGTTTAAGACTCTCGCTTTGCTCCACCTCTTCCTAAATTCCTTTCTCCTCTGGGCCCTCCTGCCCGCTAGGGTCTCATCCTTCCTGGACTCCTCTGACGCTGACCCTGACGATTCTTGCCCCTCCTTCCGGCGGGCTTTAGGACCTGGTTCCCTATCCGGGCTACCTTCTGTGCCGCTCGCCTGTACCTTTGAACTTGGCGCGCGCGCCCAGCCTGCAACTTTCCTCTTAACCGTTAACTCGCTCTCCGATGGAGGCGTGGTCCACCCTGACTCATCTTCTCTCGCTGGTGGTGCATATGTGGGCTCTGACACCTGGGACTCCTCCCCCCCACTACGCTCTGGTGGGGAAGCTGGTCCTGATTTGCAACTGCTGCTCTGGGAGTCCCCGCTGGCCCCTTGCTTCTGGGGTGTCCCCCTTGGGTCGCCCCTTGCCCTGCCCATCGGCGCCCCCTTCTGTGAATCTTCCGATTCGCTGGAGAGGCTCATGGAATCTATCGGGCTGCTGTCATATTCTCCTACGCTGCCCTCGGATTGCTCCCCCTCGCTTTCCATCTCCTCTCCTCCCTGCGCTCCCGCTGAGTCCCTGACACTAACATTCCTTAATTTTACAATGTTTCTGTAGATAGACTTTTAATTTCTTCCAGTCTTCTTCTACCGACTCTTCTCCCTGGTCTCGGATTCTGCCAGTCATTTCCGCCAGTTCCATGTAGTCCATCACCTTCATCTGCCATTCTTCCCGGGTGGGTAGATCTCGTGTCTTCCAATACTTTGCAATAAGTATCCTTGCTGCTGTTGTAGCATACATTAAAAAAAACTATCCTTCTTTGGCACCAATTGGCCGACCATGCCCAGGAGAAAGGCCTCTGGTTTCTTCAAGAAGGTATATTTAAATACCTTTTTCATTTCATTATAGATCATCTCCCAGAAAGCCTTAATCTTTGGGCACGTCCACCAAAGGTGAAAGAATGTTCCTTCAGTCTCTTTACATTTCCAACATTTATTATCAGACAAATGATATATTTTTGCAAGCTTGACTGGTGTCATGTACCACCTGTATATCATTTTCATAATATTCTCTCTTAAGGCATTACATGCCGTGAACGTCATACCTGTGGTCCATAACTGTTCCCAGTCAGCCAACATAATGTTATGTCCAACATCTTGAGCCCATTTAATCATAGCAGATTTCACCGTTGTGAGTGTGTATTTTTGAATCAGGTTAGCCAGATTGATTTGTATCCTGTTGGTGGATTCTTCTTGTTGTCTTGTTGGGCTCCCTTTCTCTTTGGCGATCACTCGTAGCTGAGTAAGATTGTCTTCCATAAACACAATTTTAACAGTGGGTCTATAATAATAATAATAATTTATACCCTGCCCATATAGCTGGGTTTCCCCAGCCACTCTGGGCAGCTCACAACAGAATATTAAAAATAGAATCAAACATTAAAAACTTACCTAAACAGGGTTGCCTTCAGATGTCTTCTAAAAGTCAGATACTTGTTTATTTCCTTGACATCCATTGGGAGGGCGTTCCACAGGACAGGCGCTACTACCAAGAAGGCCCTCTGCCTGGTTCCCTGAAGCTTCACTTCTCGCAGGGAGGGAACCACCAGAAGGCCGTCGGAGCTGGACCTCAGTATCTGGGCTGAATGATGGGAGTGGAGACACACCTTCAGGTAAGCTGGGCCGAGGCCATTTAGGGCTTTCAAAGTCAACACCAAGACTTTGAATTGTGCTAGGAAACGTACCGGGAGCCAATGTAGGTCTTTCAGGATCTGTGTTTTATGGTCTCGGCAGCCAATCCCAGTCACTAATCTAGCTGCCACATTCTGGATTAGTTGTAGTTTCTGGGTCACCTTCAAAGGCAGCCCCCCGTAGAGCAAATTGCAGTAGTCCAAGTGGGAGATAGCCAGAGCATGCACCACTCTGGTGAGACAGTCTGTGGGCAGGGAGGGTCTCAGACTGCATACCAGATGGAGCTGGTAGACAGCCGCCCTGGACACAGAATTGACCTGTGCCTCCATGGACAGCTGTGAGTCCAAAATGACTCCCAGGCTGCACACCTGTTCCTTCAGGGGCACAGTTGCCCCATTCAGGAGCAGGGAGTCTTCCACGCCTGCCCCCTGTCCCCCCAAAACAGTACTTCTGTCTTGTCAGGATTCAACCTCCATTGGTGAAGAGACTGTGGAGGCCAATTCTGATCCACACGTCCTTCCACAGTAGGGACATAGGTTTCCGGGCAGGAGTTGTTCATGGTGAGGGTTTGCCTTCCTGTTAGCGTGTTTCTCCCTTTCATCCTGAGTTTGAGTGTCTTCAAAACCCATGACACCTTTGGTAAAGGCTGTTCTCCAATCAGAGCGCTCGCAGGCCAGTGTTTCCCAGTTGTCAGTATTTATACTACATTTCTAAAGATGTGCCTTGAGAGAGTCTTTAAACCTCTTTTGTTGGCCACCAGCATTACGCTTTCCATTTTTAAGTTCGGAATAGTGTAGTTGATTTGGAAGAAGATAATCAGGCATCCTCACAACATGACCAGTCCAACGAAGTAGATGTTGAAGAATCATTGCTTCGACACTGGAGATCTTTGCTTCTTCCAGTACAAGTTAGCCATATTGATTTCTATGCTGTTGGCAGATTCTTGTTGTTGTCTTGTTGTGCTGTGTATGTGATAAAGGGGAACCATACCAGGGTGAAGACGTCTTCTTTCCATTTGTCCCCGTGTCAGTTTCAGTTTATTGGTTAGTTTTTCTAATAGGGCTGTTTCCCATACTATTTGATAGCATCGCTCCATGCTTACTCAAGATCTTGTGTGCATTCACACTGACCTCATCTTCTGTCACATGAACAAAAATAGTAAGTGCTCTTGCAGTATTTTAAGCCTAATGCACCAGACCACCCTTCTTCTTGGCGATGCTTACTCAGTGTGAAACACACACACATAGGAAATTGCCAGGCCTGTGCACCAACAGAAGTTGACTGGATGTCCAGCATCAAAGGCAGTGAAGAAGCCAGGAGAGGCCAAAATTGTTCAGGAAGCCTTTGCATTTCTTCCTACTGAGGTGGGCCAATGGTTGCCTGGGTGGGTGGAATTTCTCCAGTATCTGGAAAGCCTTTGCTGGGATAGCAGATGTGGTAGCCCCCAGAAGTTGTTGAACTATGAGTCCCATCATCCCTGACAATTGGATATACAGTGGTGCCTCGCAAGACGAAATTAATCCGTTCCGTGAGGCTCTTCGTATAGCGGTCTTTTCGTCTTGAGAAGCAAGCCCATTGACAGCTTAGCGGATTAGCGCTATTAGCGGTTTAGCAGCTTTTAGAGGATCAGCTGATAAGCGGCTTAGGGCTTAGGAAAGGGGGGGGGAGGGAAAAAACCCCACAGGAACTCGCAAGACATTTTCGTCTTGCGAAGCAAGCCCATAGGGAAATTCGTTTTGCGAAGCACCTCCAAAACGGAAAACCCTTTCGTCTAGCGGGTTTTCTGTCGTGCGAGGCGTTCGTCTTGCGGGGCACCACTGTAGTTGCTTGGTCTTATGGTAGTTGTAATCCCACAGTATCTGGGTAGCTGAGTTCCAGGTCCCTGCAAATACCATATTTTTCGCTCTATAAGACGCACCAGACCATAAGACGCACCTAGTTTTTGGAGGAGGAAAACAAGAAAAAAAATATTCTGAATCTCAGAAGCCAGAACAGCAAGAGGGATCACTGCGCAGCGAAAGCAGCGATCCCTCTTCCTGTTCTGGCTTCTGGGATAGCTGCGCAGCCTGCATTCACTCCATAAGACGCACACACATTTCCCCTTACTTTTAAGGAGGGAAAAGGTAAGACAGTATACAGTCGTACCTTGGAAGCCGAATGGATCCATTCCGGAAGCCCATTCGACTTCCAAAACATTCAGAAACTGAGGCACAGCTTCTGATTGGCTGCAGGAAGCTCCTACAGCCAATTGGAAGCCATGGAAACCACGCTGGACATTCAGCTTCCAAAGAACGTTCACAAACCGGAACACTCATTTCTGGATTTGCAGTGTTTGGGAGACAAAACATACGAGTGCCGAAGGGTTCAGCTTCCGAGGTATGACTGTACTACAAAAACCATGATGCAGAAAAACAGAGAGAGAGAAAGAAATCCCCACACTCGCATCGAAACATCCAGTTAAAGTGAAGAATTTATAATATCAACAGATGCATTATTAAAGGTAAAGGTACCCCTGCCCGTACGGGCCAGTCTTGACAGACTCTGGGGTTGTGCGCCCATCTCACTTAAGAGGCCAGGGGCCAGCGCTGTCCGGAGACACTTCCGGGTCACGTGGCCAGCGTGACAAAGCTGCATCTGGCGAGCCAGAGCCGCACACGGAAACGCCGTTTACCTTCCCGCTGGTAAGCGGTCCCTATTTATCTACTTGCACCCGGAGGTGCTTTCGAACTGCTAGGTTGGCAGGCGCTGGGACCGAGCAGCGGGAGCGCACCCCGCCGCAGGGATTCGAACCGCCGACCTTTCGATCGGCAAGTCCTAGGCGCTGAGGCTTTAACCCACAGCGCCACCTGCGTCCCCAGATGCATTATTAGAACCTGCCAAAATCCATACCAGCAGATGGAACATTCCTGCTGTGTGTTCTGAGCACAGCTAGAACCAGTCTGTTCAAAGTTTGATAGCAGAATTCCAGGAACTTCCTGTGTACCAAAAGGCAGTGGCAGAATGCGGATAATGCAGAGAATCTTTTACGCTGCCTGACACAGGCCCCTGCGTGCGAGGGAAACTGACGATGCAACACACAGAGAGTTAGCTCCTCTGTGGCTAGTGAAACTGGAAAAAAAGTTTTAAAGTCCCGCTGTCTTGTTGCAGGGTGTAATATGAAACCGTAAATCTGCTGGCGACTCGTAAGGGCCCCAGGACTGCCGTGAAACTAAAGTGTTTCTAGTTATCAGAATATGGATTTACTCTGGGTGATTCGGGTAGTCAGGGAGGTGAAAACCTTATCAATTTATATGGCAAGTGCAGAGAACAATCTCCACTGTTTGCTCCACACCTGCCCCAAAGAAGAACGCAAACACACTCACTCCTCGTGGTCTGAAGGCTTCTGCACCGGGCAGATCAATGCCTGGTTGGAAGATTGCCTGGAAGCCCTGGGTTCCTTGACAGAAGAACAGGGGATGCGGCGAGAAATCCAATTCCATTTGCATTTAAAGGCGAATCTACTCAATTCACTCTTTCTGAAACAGGACACAAACTCAAACTAGGGCTGCCATGCGTCTGGAATTTCGCCAGAAATAGCATCTGGATGGAATTTCCAAAAACCATGTTGATTTTTGGGCAAATTTCCTAAGAACCAGCTCCAAAACTTCAATATTTTTTGGGAGATTTCACACAAAAAAAGCTTAACAGCTCCCCCCCCCCCAAGCACTTTTGTGTCTGGATTTTCACTTTTTGAAATATGGCGACCCTACCTAAACACAAGTGTCTGTTTACACTTCCCAGGGCTATGAGTGGTTTACCAATCTTTCCCCCTTCCCAGGGAACTCTGGGAATTATTGCTGTGTGAGGGAAACAGGGGCCTCCCGACAACTCCTTTCACAGATCCCAGAATCCTTTGGGGGAAGCCATAACCATGGCCGGCCCTACGATGGGGCAGAGTAAGGCAGTTGCCTCAGGCGGCAGATGATGAGGTGCAGGGAGGGTATCCCCTACGTCAGCCTGCTGCCCTCAAATGCAATGGAAGATACTGTCTTTCCAGCGCTATTGAAGTCAGATTTAAAGTGTGCAGAGGAGGGCAACCTAGATCAAGGGTCTGGAAATCAAGCCTTGTGAGGAATGGTTGAAGGAGCCGGGTATGTTTAGCCTGGAAAAGAGGAGGCTGAGAAGCAATATACAGTGGACGCTCGGGTTGCGAACGTGATCCATGAGGGATGCCCGTTCGCATCCCACAGCATTCGCAACCCGCAGCGGCGCGTCTGTGCACGCGTGGGTTGCGATTCGGCGCTTCTGAGCATGCGCAAAGCACAATTTAGCTCTTCTGCACATGCGTGACCACGGGAAGTAACCCGTTCTGGTACTTCCGGGTTTTGGCGGTCTGTAACCCCCCAAAAAACGCAATCTGAAACGTCTGTAACTCGAGGTATGACTGTAATAAAGGTAAAGGGACCCCTGACAATTAGGTCCAGTCGTGGCCGACTCTGGGGTTGCGGTGCTCATCTCGCTTTATTGGCCGAGGGAGCTGGCGTACAGCTTCCGGGTCATGTGGCCAGCAGGACTAAGCCGCTTCTGGCGAACCAGAGCAGTGCATGGAAATGCCGTTTACCTTCCCGCCAGAGCGGTACCTATTTATCTACTTGCACTTTGACGTGCTTTCCAACTGCTAGGTTGGCAGGAGCAGACACGGAGCAACGGGAGCTCACCCCATTGCAGGGATTCGAACTGCTGACCTTCTGATCGGCAAGTCCTAGGCTCTGTGGTTTAACCCACAGCGCCACCTCTTCAAATGTCCAGACCTGTCACATGGAGGATGGAGCAAGCTTGTTTACTCCTGCTCCAGAGTGTAGGACTTGAACTAATGGCTTCAAGTTGCAAGACAGGAGATTCTGACTCAACACTGTGAGGGGAGAGACTCCATCAGGCAAGGCCTCCTTCCACCTGCCTTGCCCCACCCTCTAGTCTCTGCCTTTAAAGCCCTATATGGCCTAGGACCCTCGTACCTACGGGACCGCCTCTCCTGGTATGTCCCACAGAGGAACTTACGGTCTGCAAATAAAAACATCTTGAAGATCCCAGGCCACAGAGAGGTTAGGCTGGCCTCAACTAGAGCCAGGGCCTTTTCAGCCGCGGCTCCAATCTGGTGGAGCACTCTGTCACAAGAGACCAGGGCCCTGCGGGACTTGACATCTTTCCGCAGGGCCTGCGAGATGGAGCTGTTCCGCCAGGCCTTTGGTCAGGGCGCAGCTTGACCCCCCTCCTCTGGCAATCTGCACAGAATTTTACTTAATGGTTGCCATCAATTTGATTTTAATTAATTTTTATAATGAAATGTTTTTAGAATCGTTGGATTATTTTGATTGTTGTTAGCCGCCCTGAGCCCAGCTTCGGCTGGGGAGGGCGGGATATAAATAAAATTTATTATTATTTATTATTATTACTATTTTATGTACTGTGGCTTGCCGTTGTTTTATTGATTATAGCTTAGAAATTATTTATTGTAACTGTTGAGTGGATTTCTGTTTAACTTTTATATGTTGATATTATTATTTTATATGCCTGTTGTCTTTGTCCATGGAGTTTTCTTGGCAGGGATACTGGAGTGGCTTGCCGGTTCCTCCTCCAGGTGGATCACGTTTGGTCAAAACTCTCCACTATGACCTGTTCATCTTGGGTGCCCTGCTCGGCATAGTTCATAGCTTCTCTGAGTTCTTCAAGCCCCTTCGCCACGGCAAGGCAGTGATCCAGTACTTTGGCCACCTCATGAGAAGAGAAGACTCCCTGGAGAAGACCCTGATGTTGGGAAAGATGGAGGGCACAAGGAGAAGGGGGCGACAGAGGACGAGATGGTTGGATAGTGTTTTCGAGGTTACCAGCATGAGTCTGACCAAGCTGCGGGGGGCAGTGGAGGACAGGAGTGCCTGGCGTTCTCTGGTCCATGGGGTCACGAAGAGTCGGACACGACTAAACGACTAAACAACAACAATTATTATTTTATACTATTCTAATGATGGTTGAATGTTGGTTTTCTTGATGCAGGTTGCTTACTTTAAAGTTTTGTTTTATGATCACATTTTTGCATTGCATTAGATTGTTATAAGATGTGCATTTCTTGTTTCTTCAGCTTGTAAACAACCTTGGGTATTGTAAGAAATTAAAAATGATGATGATGATGATGATGATGAACACCAGCAAGAACTTTGTGACAGTAGGAGCTGTTCGAAAGTAGAACAGTCTCCCTTGGGAGGTTATGGACTTTCCTTCCTTGGAAGTTTTTAAGCGGAGGTTGGGCGGCCCTCTGTCATGGATGCTTGAGTTGAGATTCCTTCATTTTGGGGGTGGGGTTGGACTAGATGACTCTCAAGATCAGGCATGGCCAAACTTGGCCCTCCAGATGTTTTGGAACTACAATTGCCATCATCCATCACCACTGGTCCTGTTAGCTAGGGATGATGGGAGTTGTAGTCCCAAAACATCTGGAGGGCCAAGTTTGGCCATGTCTTTGAGGGTCATCTAGTCGTCATAGAATCATAGAGTTGGAAGAGACCACAAGGGCCATCGAGTCCAACCCCCTGCCAAGCAGGAAACACCATCAGAGCACTCCTGACATATGGTGGTCAAGCCTCTGCTTAAAGACCTCCAAAGAAGGAGACTCCACCACACTCCTTGGCAGCAAATTCCACTGTCGAACAGCTCTTACTGTCAGGAAGTTCTCCCTAATGTTTAGGTGGAATCTTCTTTCTTGTAGTTTGGAGCCATTGCTCCGTGTCCGCTTCTCTGGAGCAGCAGAAAACAACCTTTCTCTCTCCTCTATGTGACATCCTTTTATATATTTGAACATGGCTATCATATCACCCCTTAACCTCCTCTTCTCCAGGCTAAACATGCCCAGCTCCCTTAGCCGTTCCTCATAAGGCATCGTTTCCAGGCCTTTGACCATTTTGGTTGCCCTCCTCTGGACACGTTCCAGTTTGTCCGTGTCCTTCTTGAACTGTGGTGCCCAGAACTGGACACAGTACTCCAGGTGAGGTCTAGTCAAGATCCCTTCCAACTCTACACTTCTACGATTCCACGAACTACCAGCCAAATTGACCTATGTACGTTCCTTGGGCACGGGCGCCATCTTGTCCTTCGCCTCGGGCAGCAAAACGTCTTGAGCTATCCCCGGCCGCGATGGTTCAAAGCGGCACCACGGCACATCGAACCTATGGTGTGGGTGTGATTCAGCCCACTTCATCCTCGCAGTTTGGCGGGCCCCTGACCCCTGACTCCACCTTGAGGAAATTGCCTCCAGAAAGAAGCCCGCCACGAATGTTTGGGCCCCCTTCTGACGCCGCCAACGACCTGCTCTTCGTTTGCGCTTTCTCCTCGCCTCTCCCTCTCGCCATCCAGCTCTGCCTGTTTAAATTGGAAATTATTTGCATTACCGACAGTAAATAATAGATGAGAGCCAAGCAGCGGTGTGGAGGGGAGCTCATGTCCCTTCCATAAACTGCTCCTTCCTTTAATTAGTGCGAAGCAACCTGGTGAGGATGTGAGTTGTCGTGATGCTGGTAATTAAAATTGAAACTACTGGTGGGAAGAGGGGAGGAAAGGAAGGGGTGGGTAGGAGGGAGAAAAACTCCACCCTGCATGCATATATATATATATATATATATATATATATATATATATTCTGTCTTTTGGCACTCTTGTTGGAAGCCGCCAAGCCTCTGGCCCCGCTCCGCAGTAAAGAGCGATAATGAAGGTGAGAATTCCCGGAGGGAGGAGGGGCAGCTGCCACCACGACGGCTGAACTTACACCAGACGAAAATGTACGGCCAATTAGAGGTGGCTGCCGCGAAGCCGGGTATCTGAGATTAGTTTGCACCTTGGGAACATGGCAGGAGAGGGACAGGGGAGTGGGCCTTCCCCCACACCCCTTCCCCCCTGGAATGTGGGTGAGGGGAGGTGTGGTGGTGGCAGAGAGAAGCTTTTTCTGCCCCCACCCTGGTTGGAAATGTCAAAGCAACGTCCTCGCATTGGCCTTGCTGCTCAAAGGAGGGGCGAACTTGAGGGCTGCCCTGCTGCAGAGCGCATGCTTGGCATGCAGAAGGATCCAGGTTCAATCCAGGTAGGGCCAGGGGGGAGATCCCAGAGAGCTACTGTCTACGGCAGACATTGGCAAACTCAGCCCTCCATATGTTTTTGGGACTACAACTCCCATGGTCCCTAGCTAACAGGACCAGTGGTCAGGGATGATGGGACTTGTAGTGTTAAAACATCGGGAGGGCCGAGCTTGCCTATGCCTGGTCTAGGGTTACCAAATCTCCAGGTCTGACCAGAAGTCTCCAGGTTGGCCGTGGCCCCCTCCAGGTGGCAGGGAGGGGGCTTGGACCTTCAGGTGAGAGACAGCACTTATTATTATTATTATTATTATTATTATTATTATTATTATTATTATTATTAAAGAAGGTGGCATGCCATTAGCCTGTGTGCAAAGACAGGCTTCGCTGGATCCAGAGGACAATATCAATATTGGGGCCAACAACAAAGAAGACGATTTCTACATCTGCTGTAGAGGGAATTGAGGGGCAGATGGGGCTCATCCACCTAGTAAGGTAGAAGAGTTTGGATTTGATACCCCACTTTATCACTACCCTAAGGAGTCTCAAGGGACGTGGGTGGCGCTGTGGGTTAAACCACAGAGCCTTGGGCTTGCTGATCAGAAGGTTGGCGGTACGAATCCCCGCAACGGGGTGAGCTCCCGTTGCTCGGTCCCTGCTCCTGCCCACCTAGCAGTTTGAAAGCACGTCAAAGTGCAAGTAGATAAATAGGTACCGCTCTGGCGGGAAGGTAAACAGCGTTTCCGTGCGCTGCTCTGGTTCGCCAGAAGCGGCTTAGTCATGCTGGCCACATGACCCGGAAGCTGTATGCCGGCTCCCTAGGCCAATAAAGCGAGATGGGCGCCACAACCCCAGAGTCGGCCACGACTGGACCTAATGGTCAGGAGTCTCCTTTAAGGAGTCTCAAAGCGGCTAACAACCTCCTTTCCCTTCCTCCCCCACAACAAACATTCTGTTACGTGAGTGAGGCTGAGAGACTTCAGAGAAGTGTGACTGGCCCAAGGTCACCCAGCAGCTGCAGGTGGAGGAGCGGAGACCACAAGCCCGGTTCACCAGATTACGAGTCCACCGCACTTAACCACTACACCACACTGGCCATCTAGGAGAAGGAAAACTCTGATCCTAAACCTCTGCTGCCTTGCAGGACATCTTCAGAAGAAGAAAAGGCTAAGGCATAAACCCTACACAAATCTGGAGCAGAGTCCCTAAGGCGGTTCGATGGCGCCTTGTATGCCTCCTTCCGGCAACTCCTGAAGCCCAGCTGGTGCCAAACATCTTGCTCTGCTTTCCTTCGGACCGCACTAGTGAGGCTGAGAGGGAGGCTGTGTCGTCTGGGCAGCCCAGGAGCTCCAGACATGCTGCCCAGACTTATGGCCCAGGGACGCCAGACGCAGCAATTTGGCTTCACCCTTGGAGGTGCACTCCATTGTCTCTCGAAACAGATGGGTGACAACATTAAGAAGGCCATGCATGCAGCTTGCAAGCTTCAGGCGGGCAACAGCCGGCAGCAAATTATAACATAGACACTCTGGGGGCAGGCTGCTCTCATCCGCTCCACTCTCCCAATTAACCTCCGTCTCCAAAGCCTGCTCCCATGGCACCACCATGTTCAGGGTACTCCGGGATGAAGATTGTGGCTCCTTCCATGCCTCTCTTGCTAGTCCTTGGGACTATCACCACACCAAACTTGTTGCCGGATCTTTTTTGAAGCCTCTTTCGGCATTTGTGCCTGGGTGCCCTTGAACTTGAACTCTGGTGACACCTCTTCCTTGCCTGGAAGGCTGTCCGTGTCTGTGCAATAAACCAGTCAAGGCAGAATTTGCATTTCTTGTCCCACCCACATTTGCTTCTGGCCCTTCCCAACTCTGCCATGTGGCCCTCGCGAAGCGTATGTGGCCTTTGGATTGAAGAAGATTCCCCGTCCCTGGTCTAGAGCAGGAATTTGCAAGCCAATACCCTCTTAGTAATTACATTCTCATAGACCTCGAAACCGCTGCTTTCTTTTACCAGGAGAGGGAATAAAAGAACCACCCTAAGCTTTCAGAGAGAGAGGGAGAGAGGGAGAAGAGAGGGAAAGTAATTTTATGAGAAGCCAACTTGTAACTAATTTAATGTTTACCCAATAACAAGGACTTCTTGGGGAAAGAATAAGAAAAAAGCCTTACCTTTCCAGGAGCCGCAGGTAACACTGTCAACTCATAATTGTGCTGATCCCTTATTATCCTCCGCTTTAATAAATAATTTACCTAAATTATTAAAATGAAAATTTCAACATTATTAAAAATTAACCAGGTTAAATGAGCAAACAATAAATACGCCAGCTTTGTCCTGCGTGACAGGGGTCTGCGGGCTTTTTATTGCCTTTTTAACTCAAGCGCAAATAATACGCTTTCCTGTCTCCACGTCTCTCTCCTTCGGAATCGCCTTTAGAGGCCACGGGTGACCCGTAAGACTCGAATCCGTGGCCCCAGGTTGGCTAAGGAGAAAGGCATTTCCTCCTCTTCACCGGCCTGCTGGAAACCCCTCGTTCCTAGATCCAGTTACATCCCTTCCCTTAGATCCAGGCCTGATGAATAGCCGGCTGGACAGGGATGAGGAAATAATGGTTTTCCAGATGTTCTTGGACTTCAGCTTCCCCAGGTCCCAGCCAGCATGGCCAGTGGTCAGTGGAAGCTGGTCCATCAGGCTTTGTTGGACCCAGCAGCCTGTACAACTTAGATCCAGGCTGTCTCAAGGACCATATTGTCCCATACGAGCCTGCCCGGGCTCTGATATCTTTGGGGGAGGCCCATCTCTCTGTCCCCCCACCCTCCCAGGCATGTGTGGTGGTGACACGGGACAGGGCCTTCTTGGTGGCTGCTCCCAGACTCTGGAACTCCCTCCCTAGAGAAGCTAGACTGGCTCCCTCCTTGCTGACCTTTCACTGGCTGTCTTACTCCGATAGGCTTCTGGGAACGGACTCTTTTTCTAAGGGATGGACTTTTAAATAGAGCTGTGCTGTTTATATTATCAGGTGCGTGTATATGTTATTGGGTTGTTGTTTTTATTTTATTTTGTGGTTTTATATCTTGATTTTTTTCTCTGAACTGTCCTGAGACACCCCGGGTATAGGGCAGTATATAAATTCAATTAATAATAATAATAATAATAATAATAATAATGTATTTTAACAGATTTGTGTTTTTATATTGTTTTGATTCTGTTAAAACTGCTTTTTAACTATTATCTGTTTGTGGCCCTCTGTATCTTACCTGTGCTGTTTTAATTTGGTGTTAGCAGCCTGAAGTATTATTATTATTATTATTATTATTATTATTATTATTATTATTATAATCAGTGGTGTTTTTTTCTGGGGGTACTCAAGGCTACACTGTACCAGTTGTTGTTGTTGTTTGGTGGTTTAGTCGTGTCCGACTCTTCGTGACCCCCTGGACCAGAGCATGCCAGGCACTCCTGTCTTCCACTGCCTCCCACAGCTTGGTCAAATTCATGCTGGTTGCTTCGAGAACACTGTCCAACCATCTCGTCCCCTTCTCCTTATGCCCTCCATCTTTCCCAACATCAGGGTCTTTTCCAGGGAGTCTTCTCTTCTCATGAGGTGGCCAAAGGATTGGAGCCTCAGCTTCAGGATCTGTCCTTCCAGTGAGCTCTCAGGGCTGATTTCCTTCAGAATGGAGAGGTTTGATCTTCTTGCAGTCCATGGGACTCTCAAGAGTCTCCTCCAGCACCATAATTCAAAAGCATCCATTCTTCGGCGATCAGCCTTCTTTATGGTCCAGCTCTCACTTCCATACATCACTACTGGGAAAACCATAGCTTTAACTATACCGACCTTCACTGTACTAGTACCCTAATGTTAAAAGCGTTGCACTTACTGTAACAACTTCATAGTGAGGGGTGAGTGATCTTGTGTTTTTGGGTCCTTCTTTTGGGTTCCCCTTGGGCAACCTGTTGGCCCCTGTGAGATGCTGGACTAGAAGGGCTATGGGCCTTATCTGCAGGCTCTTTTTATGTTCTTATGGCCATAAGAGCTGTTCGACAGTGGAATTTGCTGCCAAGGAGTGTGGTGGAGTCTCCTTCTTTGGAGGTCTTTAAGCAGAGGCTTGACAACCATATGTCAGGAGCGCTCTGATGGTGTTTCCTGCTTGGCAGGGGGTTGGACTCGATGACCCTTGTGGTCTCTTCCAACTCTATGATTCTATGATTCTATGATTCTATAAAGTCTTTGAACAAATATTGCACTGCAAAACATTTTTGTGCTTTTCTGTGCCCACCTTCGAAAACTGATGCAGAGGGGGCTGAGCAGCCTACGATTTGAAAGCATTCTCCATTTAAAGAGCTGTCATGTCCAAGTTTGAGTAAGAATGTAAGAGAGCCTGCAGCTGGATCAGGCCAAGGGCCATTGAGTTCAGTATCCTGGTTCTTATCACCTGTTATGTACTGAGTTGAATAGGATCCAAAATGCAGCAGTCTGATTGGTCCTAGAACAATAGGATTCAGAATGCAGCAGTCTGATTGGTCCTAGAACAATGCAGCAGTATGATTGGTCTGCAGGAGCCACCCAATCCGGCTCCAGATGGAAGTGAATCCACAACCTGATTGGCCTACAGGAGAATTCCGGAATTAGCCAATCACGTGCAGCCCATTGTGTAAATAATGTATATAAAGCAGATACTTTGAGGGGACTTTCATTCCCTCCTCACCACTATGAGCTGAATAAAGAGCATGAAATCACTTTGCGACTCTGAGTATATTTCTTCATGGCTGACCAGATGCCTATAGAAAACCAGCAAGCCGGATTCGAACACAATAGCCCTTTCTCCTCCTGTGGTTTCCAGCAACTGGTATTCAGAAACAGCATTGCCTCTATCTTTGCAAGCATGGCCCAACCATCATGTTTAGCAGCTGTCAATAGTCCTCTCCTCCAGGAATACCGTATTGGCCTGAATATAAGCCGCACCCCAAATAAGCCACACCTTTAAAATTGAAGGCGGGGGGAGAGAATACCCGGGCTGCTTCCTGGGGGTGGGGTGGGGTGCCGTGCCACTTTGCCAGTGGCGTGAGGTCGCGAATATAAGCCGCACTTTAATTTTTCACTGTCAGAATTTTTTTTTGGGGGGGGGAGAGTGTGGCTGATATTCTGGCCAATACGCAGTGGCGTAGCGTGGGGGGTGCAGGGGGGGCCGGCCGCACCGGGCGCAACATCTGGGGGTTAGGGAAATCCATGGGTTAGGGGGCGCAAATCCACGGGTTAGGGGGCGCAAATCCATGGGTTAGGGGGCACAAATCCACGGGTTAGGGGGCGCAAATCCACGGGTTAGGGGGCGCAAATCCACGGGTTAGGGGGCGCAAATTACTTGCCTTGCCCCGGGTGCTGATAACCCACGCTACGCCACTGCCAATACGGTATGTCCAATCAGAGGTGGTTTTTGTTAAGTTGTGGGTGAACATGTCAGACGACGCAGCGATTCTTCAAACAGCTCTTGTTTATTCACAGGCCCAGAACAGAACAGGGCTGAAGGGTTCAGCCAACCTGCTTATATAGAGCTCCACTACAAAGCAACAGTAACAACTTTCTGTAACTATCCAATCACTGAATGTCACTTTCCATTCCTTATTTGCATATGTGGACCTGAGTGAAAACTATCTACAGTATCCCCCTGCTGGGCCAGGGTGAGAACTTCAGTACATAACAGTTTTAGGGTAGCCAACCAGTGCAGCTACACTGGATGACACACTGCAGAGGGGGCAGTCCATAACAATGCTGAAGAGTGGAGTTTGAGAGGCGCGGGGCCAAGTTTTAGCACCGCACAGGGCGCCCCCCCCCAAAAAAAATGACCCCTGAATTTTTGAATGTTATTGATATTGATGCTGCATTTTATGTTGCATTTTATGCTGTTTTATGCTGTTTTTAAGTCGCATTTTAATCAATGTTTTATATTTGCTGTTAGCCGCCCTGAGCCCAGTTTTTAAACCGGGAAGGGTAGGGTATAAAATATTATTATTATTATTATTATTATTATTATTATTATTATTATTATTAGTGCAGAAGTGGTCAGGCTACTCGAAATGGGTTGCTAAGAAAAATTATTTCTGTCAGCTGAAAAGTAAGGATCTTTACAATTTTATAATATGCAGAGAATAACAAGTGTTGAAAAACCAGAGAGAGGAGCTGAGGGAAGTCTGGGGGGGGGTCTTTTTTGGGCAGGGGGAGGGAAAAATGGGGGAGGATGAGGATGATGTATCTTTGATAAATTGTTATGTTGAAATTCCTAATTTTTTTTTAAATTTTTTTAAATGTCCCTTGTAGGTTGTAGCTTGGGTATGAACAGGTCTACCTTAGCACCATTCCTTTTTAGTGGGATTCTTCCTTCCTTCCTCCCTCCCTCCGTCTCCTTCTCCCCTTCCATCGTTCCCCCCCCCCCCAATGCCTCAATTAGCTTCCCTCCTCCCTGCAATGTATGTGACATTATCAGAGATGCGGCAATTTCGCTTGTAATTAAATTGTTATACTAAGCACCCCACCTCCGATATGTTGGGAGTCTGTGTACCCTCCCAGGCCCCGTTAGTGTTGGATCCCCCCCCCACACCCTCCTTGATCCACGAACACCACTCCCATTTGATATCAATAGGATATAGATCCGAGAGCGCAGGGGGTCCCTGAAGAGAACACAGTATGTCGGTACTTCAGAATACAAACAGCTTCTATTCATACAAAATTCATTAAAGCCTGCTGCTCTTGAAGGGATGCGACGCCGTCATTTCTAATTGAAAGATCTGGTTTCAAAGATGCTTTATCTTCCTCGCTACACCTCTTGCCAGATTATGTGTGTGCGGGAGAGAGTGAGTGCGGGCAAATTTCCCGTTATCTCTAAAAGGGCCTGTTTCCCTACATTATGTTGCCATGGAGGGCTGGTTCACACTCGGCGCCGTTCCTCACTTGAGGACCGCAGCATCAAGTGATGACTTTCATGTGTGAGTGGGTTGCTGTGAATATAATATAATTTAGTATCTGGTGTGCAGGCTGAGACCCTACCTGCCCGTGGACTGAATCAGCAGAGTGGTGCATGTTCTGGTTATCTCCTGCTTGGACTACTGCAATGTGCTCTACGTGGGGCTACCTTTGAAGGTGACCCGGAAACTGCAACTAATTTGATATTTGATATTTGAAGATGGTGAACATATCACCTCTGTCTCCTCTTCTCCAGGCTAAACATACCCAGCTCCTTCAACCGTTCCTCATGGGCCTTGGTTTCCAGAGCTTTTGTCATCTTTTATCACGCTTTGGTTATCTCCCGCTTGGACTACTGCAATGCGCTCTACGTGGGGCTACCTTTGAAGGTGACCCGGAAACTACAACTAATGCTGAACACCGCAGCTAGACTGGTGCCTGGGAGCGGCCGCTGGGACCACATAACACCAGTCCTGAAAGACCTACATTGGCTCCCAGTATGTTTCCAAGCAGAATTCAGACTGTTGGTGCTGACCTTGAAAGCCCTAAATGGCTTCAGCCCAGTATACATGAAGGAGCGTCTCCACCCTCATTGTTCTGCCCGGACACTGAGATCCAGCTCCGAGGGCCTTCTGGTGGTTTCCTCACTGCGAGAAGTGAGGTTACAGGGAACCAGGCAGAGGGCCTTCTCAGTGGTGGCGCCCGCCCTGTGGAACGCCCTCCCATCAGATGACAAGGAAATAAACAACTAGAGTGGTACCTCTGGTTATGTACTTAATTCATTCTGGAGGTCCGTTCTTAACCTGAAGCACCACTTTAGCTAATGGGGCCTCCCGCTGCCGCCGCACGATTTCTGTTCTCATCCTGAATCAAAGTTCTTAACTCGAGGTACTATTACTGGGTTAGCGGAGTCTGTAACCTGAAGTGTTCGTAACCCTTAGGTACCACTGTATCTGACTTTCTGAAGGCAGCCCTGTTTAGGGAAGTTTTAAATGTTTGATGTTATATCGTGTTTTTAATATTCTGTTGGAAGCCACCCAGAGTGGCTAAGGAAACCCAGCCAGATGGGCGGGGTATGTATGTATGTATGTATGTATGTATGTATAAATAAATAAATAAATAAATATTATTATTATTATTAACATGATGTCTGTCTCCATGTAATATCCTTCACTAGCAGATGGGCTGCTCTTGCCCCACTATGACCCTCTGGCGCTAACATCTGACATGGGGGGCGGACAGTAACCAACTACAAGCGACAGTTACAAATTTCCCATAATGCCTCAGAGTGCTGACATACAGTTGGTCTGGGGAAAAGTGGGAAATCTACATGGCGACCCTTGCTTCTGCCGGCTGCCATTTTACATCTCCCACAATGCCTTGGAGGCATGTCACATCAGGTGCCCCGGGGCACTATGGGATGTTTTATTTATTCATTCACGTTAAGGCATTTATAAAGCACTTAATGTTTTAAAAACCTCTCAGCGGTGTACAATATAACAACAATCGATAGCACTAAAACAGAAATGCAACCTGAAACCAATAAAGCAGCAGCATGAAAGGATATATATATAAAAAAATAAGATAGGCATATGAAGGATTCACATGCGTAAAGCAGAAAAAGTCTGGGCAAAAATATACATCTTTACAAGACGTCTGGCGCTTCTAATGGTTGCTGTGTCATGTATGGCAGAGGGAAGGGCATTTCACAGAACAGGGACACCACACATTTAAAGTGCTATGATGCCCCTTTGGGTTTCTCCCAAAGAATCCTGGGAGCTGTAGTTTGTCAAAGATTCTGAGAGTTGTTAGGAGACTCCCTCATTCCCCTCCCAGAACTACAATTCCCAGAGTTCCCTGTGAAGAAGGACTGACTGCTGAACTGTTGTAAGCAAAAAATGGCTTATCTTCTGAGTTTACGCCAATAAAACTCAGAGACAGGAGGAATTAGGAGTCCACTGTCGTTTATTGCTAGGCAATAGGTTACAGTCGGATTGTTTCGCAAAACTGCAACCTCGCCCAAGCGTCAGGGTGGTTGTATTAATAACATTTCAAACAAAGGATTTCAATTTTCACCAATCATGTACATCATTACCTCATTTCATGTTTAATACACGTGCGCAGTAAGCATTGCTGACTAAGCTTTGATTCTCACCATGATCTGTTACATGCATGTTTTCTGAATTTTCGGACAGTTAGAGCTGTTTGACTGTGGAACAGACTCCCACAAGGGGTGTTGGACTCTCCTTCCTTGGAGGTTTTCAAACAGCGGTTGGACGGCCTTCAGTCATGGATGCTTTAGCTGAGATCCCTGCGCTGCAGAGGCTTGGACTGGATGACCCTTGGTTTACCTTCCAACTCTATAATTCTTATAATTATAATTCTATTATTCTATTATTCTAATTTGTTGCATTCAGCTGCCTAGAGTGGTCTAGATGACTTTTAAGTTCCCTTCCTTGAGTCTAGGAAACAAAGAACAGCACTTCTCCCTTTGGGAGACTATATTTTATATGTGTTGGAAGCCGCACAAAGTAGCTGAGGCAACCCTGCCAGGTGGCCAGGGTATTTATAATATATTATTATTATTATTATTATTATTATTATTATTATTATTATTATTTATTATATCCCTACTTTTTCTGAGAGATTCTGTTTGTGTGTACAGTGGTACCTCTGGATGTGAACGGGATCCGTTCCAGAGCCCTGTTTGCATCCTGAAGCAAACGTAACATGAGTCTGCACATCTGCGCATGCGCGGGTTGCGTTTCATCGCTTCCGCGCATGCGCGTGACGTCATTTTGAGCGTCTGCGCATGCGCGAGCGGCGAAACCCGGAAGTAACGCGGCGAGAATCAAAGCTTAGTCAGCAATGCTTATTGCGCATGTGTATTAAACATGAAATGAGGTAATGAGTCGCCTCAGAGCGCAACCTGAAAACGCTCAACTTGAAGCGTATTCATCCTGAGGTATGACCGTAATGTTGTTCATCCTGGCAAACTTTCTTCCCTGTTCAGATTTGGTGAAGCAGGGAGAGAGAAGTCTGGCAGATACACGAACCAGCCGAAAGCCACATAAGAAAAAATAAGGGAAGGCTCTCTCTCTCTCCCCCCCCCCCCGCCCCGCACACCGCTGCCCCCCCATACTTGGGGACCTCAGTGAGTATTGATTTCTCTGTCACATGGCGAGGCCCCTCCGTGGCACGGACAGAGCTGGTATCTGAATTGCTCAGTGCTTTAACCACAATTAAGGCGCTAATGGGGGTCGTCCGCTCCTTTCAAACGCCAGTTGGCAACAAAAATCCTAATGCAGGAATTGCACAAATTGATATTGTCAATAGAATGGATTCGACCCGATAGCGCTAAGCAACGCTGTCTGTGCTCTGTGTTAGGAAAGGGCTAATTCCATCCGGGAGGGAAGGGAACTGTGGAGAAAGGGGGGGGGAAGCGGGGAGACACACTAGGCCTATTCAAGATTTGCTGGCGAGATTCTGGAAGCATGTTTATTAGGAGGAAACGGGGGGGGGGGTGAGAATCCCGGAAAATAATTGTATATACATATGAAGGCGACACATACCAGATCAGATCACTGGCTTGCAGAGACCCTGTGCTTTGCTTTGCTTTGCTTGCCTGGCTTGGTGGGGAAAGAGCTATCATGGGTCTCTGGCTTCGAAACATCCCACCTGGAGTCATTTTGGACGAACGCATTTGGAAGATAACTGGTGTGGTTTGATAAAACTGCCCCCAGCAGCAGTAGATTGAGATGGAGGAATTCTTCAATTTCTCTCTGTTTTCTTTATTTCCCCAGTACAGTGGTACCTCGGTTTACAGATGCTTCAGGTTACAGGCTCCACTAACCCAGAAATAGTACTTCAGGTTAAGAACTTTGCTTCAGGATGAGAACAGAAATCACGCGGCAGCGGCAGCAGGAGGCTAAAGTGGTACCTCAGCTTAAGAACAATTTCAGGTTAAGAACGGACCTCCAGAACGAATTAAGTTCTTAACCCGAGATACCACTGTATTTGGTTTCCAACCTTTACACAACGGTTTGCAATTTGAGAAAAAATCTGCGCAAAATATTGTCAGCTTCTCGGTGCAAATTTCGCCAGCTGCACAGATTGTTTTAATGCGACTTTGCCTTATGTGCTGTGCTGATTTTATTAGTTGCATTTTACTAGGGGTGTGTGTGTGTGTAAAATTAGAGTTTAATTAGATTTTTTAAAATGACCTTTTATACGTTTTTAGCTGTTTGTATTTTAACTCTGTTGTTTTCATTTGTTCAAGCCTCCTTGAGTCCCTTTCTTGGGGAAAAGGTGGGATATAAATAAATTTAACAATAATACACAGTTTTGCCGATATTGTCCCTAATAACAAAATGTTTCCGAAGGCTACTTCCACTAAGATTTGTGCTTTGCTTCTCATCTGCTTTTTAAAAAGGCCAGTTTGATATTACGTATTTAATTTTTGCTCCAGAAACTGTAGCTCTGGGAGGGGAATGGGGGGGGGGGGAGTGTCTCCCAGCAAGTCTTGGCACCCTTAACAAGCTGCAGCTCCCAGGATTCTCTGAGAAGGGGGAGCTACAAGCATTTATCATATCAGATGTAGGGTGTGAATGCTGAGACATGCATTTGGGGGTTACCAATGAAAGAAGAGTGGCAGATGAAAATGATGGACTTTGCAGAACTGGCAAAACTGACAGGAAGAATCCGGAACCAGCGAGACCAAGTATTCCAAAAGGACTGGAACAAATTTATATTATATTTGAAAGACAACTGTAAGCAATTAACATCATTAGCAGGGTTATCTGAAGATTTGTAAGATGAAATTGCAACCTATTCAGGTTGAGTAATATAATATTTTGGGTAATGATATACAGTCATACCTCATGTTACGTTTGCTTCAGGTTACGTTCTTTCAGGTTACGTCTCACGGCGACCTGGAAGTACCGGAAAGGGTTACTTCTGGGTTTCGCCGCTTATGCATGCGGAGAAGCACAAAATGATATCGCGCACATGCGCAGAAGTGGTGAATCGCAACCCGCGCGTGCGCAGACACACCGCTGCGGGTTGCGCTCTTTTCATGTTGCGTACGAGCCTCGGAACAGATCCTGTTCGCAACCAGAGGTACCACTGTAACAAGGATAGGAAACAAAGTGAGATGTAAAGATGTGTAATGTGATTACAGTGGTACCTCGGGTTACATACGCTTCAGGTTACAGACGCTTCAGGTTACAGACTCCGTTAACCCAGAAATAGTGCTTCAGGTTAAGAACTTTACTTCAGGATGAGAACAGAAATTGTGCTCAAGTGGCGCGGAGGCAGCGGGAGGCCCCATTAGCTAAAGTGGTGCTTCAGGTTAAGAACAGTTTCAGGTTAAGAACGGACCTCCAGAACGCATTAAGTTCTTAACCCGAGGTACCACTGTATATGTAAAACCAATAAAAATCATTTACCCAAGAAAGAGACATGGGTTTGGGGAGCAAGGCTGCTGTTGCCTTTTTCTTCTCCCTGTTCCTGCTGTTCAGCAAAGTCTTTTCTCCTCCTGGGCTCTGAACTTTGTTCCCCGGGTATTTCTTCCCAGCTTTGCATCAGTTGCCTCGACTCCTCCATCCCTTCCTGTCCCTCCTCCTCACCTTTTGACTCCCCTCTCCTTCCAGACGGGCTCCTGAGGCAACCTCCCCTGACGGGGCTCAACCAAGGGAACCGAGGGGTGAGAAACTTTTCCGGGGTCCGTGTGAAAAGAGGAAGTCCAGACCATTAAGGGCAGCCAACGGACAGAGGCTGGGTTCCTAGAGGTGGTCGGCGCGGGAGGCGAGAGGAGAGGGGGAAAGCCCCCTGATGGATGATCAGCCGCTGTCAAAGTTCCAGCCGAGTGGAAAACCTGGGAGGCTGGAGGGAGCAAGTAACCCATGAAAAATCACCTCTTCCTTTTCCTGTTTGTGGCAGGGCAGCGTGTCCAGATCAAAGGCACCTGTCGGCACCACGGCATAAGTTGTCCAATTTACGAGGTCCCATTAATGGCCAGGGAAATTCCATGCCAAAGGGGGCAGGAGGTGTCAGTGGCTCCCTTCTCATTCCCTATATTCCACCGTTACCTAGTTATTCCCTGCCCCCAAAAGAAATTATTGTTTTTTCCAGAGCTGCCTCCGAAAGGTGGGCCCTGAGACTCAAGAGGGATGAGGGTGAGGTGGGCACACACCAGGTTTTTTAAAACGTGGCAGAAGTTCACCAACACCCAGGTTCCTCAGCCCTGTTAGCATGATCCACCTTAAGGTTGCAGCAGACCAATCTCAGGCCTGGAGCTGCACATTTATGCAATGAATTAGTGAATGATGAGCGGATCTGTCCATTTTTTAATTCCCTCTGTTTCTTGTTTCACCAGCGTTTTAGTGCAAAATCCTCCCAATATATATATCATTCTTCTTTTTGTAAATTGCTTAGAGGTAGGTTTGTTTTTACACTTAAGCAGTGTGCAGATTTTGTTAAACGAATAAATAATTGCAATGCAATTTCCCTGGATATAAGATGTTTCGGCACACATTGCTAGGCTGCAGAATGGCATTGCATAATCCGGAGAAATGCAAATTTCAAAGGATGGGTGGCTTTCAATTTGCAAATTGTTTTGGAAAGTCAACGTGAACTTGCAAACATTCAAGCGAATCACTTTTCTTCCCATCCTTAGGCTGTAGGGCTGGGCGAATGGGTCAGATTCAGTTTCTTTCCATTTCTTGTTGTTCCAGTCTTATGTCCAGGTCTCCACAGTTCAACATCAACTTTGCAGCATTTGTTGTTGTTATTAGTCCTCATGAAAATTCAGCAGCATTTTGGTGCAAATTTCTCCCAGTACCCGCAAGGTGTGACAAGTTATTTTGGCACATCCTGGTGTGCTAAATTTGATGACTTGTTGTTTTTGTGGGGGTGGAATCTTTTTTTGTATCCATTCCAAATCTTTTACTGGTTTCATTGGATTACTCCAAATTCTAGTCTTATGGGGGACGAAAGAAGTTGATATATTAAGTGAATGAATACATTGAATGTCCCTGCTGTTCTTTAAAAGTACAGTGGTACCTTGGATCTCAAACGCCTTGGCTCCCGAACGATCAAAACCCGGAAGTGAGTGTTTGGGTTTTCAAACAATTTTCGGAAGCTGAACGTCCGACATGGCTTCCAATTGGCTGCAGGAGGTTCCTGCAGCCAATCAGAAGCCATGCTTTGGTTTCCGAACATTTTGGAAGTGGAACGGACTTCCGGAATGGATTCCATTCGACTTCCAAGGTACAACTGTAGTTGCTGACTGGGGTGAATCGGGATTTGGGCTCTGTGGGGCACAAGGTGAGGGTTTAACACATGGACACGGTACAAAGTTGTTACGTTGGGGTCTTTTTTGTGGGGGGGGCAGCCTGGTGGGGGAAGAAATAACACCCCACCCCCTATACATTGTGGTTCCGATCCTATCACACACAGAGACACAATCATTTCTCAAAAGCACTGTCACTGAGTTGATACATAAGTTCTTCCCAGAGCACAATCTGTCATCACTCAATGTTTGTTGTTCTGTGTGGGTCAGCTAAAAGGAAAGTCCCGAGTGAATTTTCAATTTTAAAGGGTTCCACTCGCACACTTTTTAGCAACTGAGCAGAGATTCTCACGAGAATTGTGATGCACACCCACACCTGCCCGCAAATATTCAAGGTTCAGTTTGTGCACAGAAAGTTCTGGGGGGGGGAGGGGAAAGTGGAGGAAGACCCCCAACTGTGCTTTGAATATGTGATAGATTTACCAGATGAGCGACCTGAGGAGGGGCTGCTGGGGGTGGGGGTGGGGCACAGTTGTTTACTTTTGAGGATGCTTAGGAGTGTGAATAAACATGGGCGAAATCACCCCCAGCCTCTGAGCATGCTTAGCCACCAGTGGAAACTTTCTCCCTCGCCTGCAAATTCATTATTTCATTTAATGGGCTTTTAAATAAATAAACTGCAGTTCTTCATTTAGAAAACACGTCCAAGAAAATCATGCCCAAGTGCATAGGAAGATGGTGAGACTTTGAAAATCAATAGGCATCATACACACACACACAGACACAGACACAGACACACACACACGTAAAGTTAACAAATCTGAACAACAGGAACATGCCACACTATGACAATTTGTTGCAGTTCCCAACCCTCCTGTTCTTTATAAGAACATAAGATGAGGCCTGCTACCTTTGAAGGTGACCTGGAAACAACAACTAATCCAGAATATGGCAACTAGACTGGTGACTGGGAGCAGCTGACGAGACCACATAACACCGGTCTTGAAAGACCTACACTGGCTCCCAGTACATTTCTGAGCACAATTCAAAGTGTTGGTGTTGACCTTTAAAGCCCTAAATGGCCTCGGCCCAGGATACCTGAAGGAGCGTCTCCGCCTCCATCGTTCAGCCCAAACACTGAGGTCCAGCTCCGAGGGCCTTCTGGTGGTTCCCTCATTGTGAGAAGTGAGATTACAGGGAACCAGGCAGAGGGCCTTCTCGGTAGTGGCGCCCGCCCTGTGGACCGCCCTCCCACCAGATGTCAAAGAGAACCAGACTTTTAGAAGACATCTGAAGGCAGCCCTCTTTAGGGAAACTTTTCATGTTTGATGCATTACTGTATTTTCATATTTTGTTGGAAGCCACCCAGAGTGGCTGGGGAAGCCCAGCCAGATGGGCGGGGTATAAATAATAATAATAATAATAATAATAATAATAATAATAATAATAATAATAATCAGGCCAATGGCCCACCCAGTCCTACATCTTGTTCTCACAGTGGCCAACCAGGAAACCAGGGGGCAGGATCTGAGCACAAGCGCACTTCTCTCCCCATCTCTGGTTTCTAGCAATCTGGTATTCAGAAGCATTGCTACCTCTGGACATGGAGGCAGAGCATAGCTATCGTGGCGAAGAGCCATTGATATATTTATAAGTGCAATCAATGTGCACGGCAAAGTACGATTACCTTGTGATTCCCTGCTTACAAGCAGAGGCTGAGCTAGCTGCTCCGGCACCTGGAGTGGGCGCATGTGCTGTGCACCCAGAGACGGAGCTAGCCGCACGCGGGGGCGGGGCGAGCATCCCAGGGGGGCAGGACGGTGATGTCACCCTCCATCAGGGATGACACCCAGGGAGGGCCGCATCCACTACACGCCCTTCCTCCACCAGTGCCTCCCATTTGGGGACTTCCCTGGCTTTTTTCTGGCCCACGTAGGACCAGTCTGGATAGCTGGCCTTGGTGAAGACTTGACGTTTTCATCCCCCCAAAAGTTTTTGAGTTCCTACTGAAATGAGGCTGCATTTCAATGTTGTATTTTAACTTTGTTTTTAAGTTGTATTTCCATCAAATTTTTTTATAATTGTTAGCCGCCCTGAGCCTGGTCTTGGCTGGGGAGGGCAGGGTATAAATAAAATTTATTATTATTATAAGGGCCTTACAACTGAAACCTTTAACAATTGGATTAAAATGAATTGCAGGGGCCAGTTTTCTTTGGCCAGGGCACATTTTGATATCACAGGGGAGAGCTACGGACAACACCATTTTGTCTTCTCTTGATGCGCAAGGGAATCAAATAGAAACCCCACTTTGTATCTCTTACACGCGGTTTGATAGTTCTCACAGTGTGTGAGAAACAGCTGCATTTCAGGTGGGTGTTTGCAGAGCAAATAACTAGGCCACTCAACTCAAGAGTTGAGCTATTTAGGCCTGTAGCTGGAGTCTACCGTTCAACAAAACTCAAGCAGGAACCAAGAGTTAGGCAATACATTTCACATCCATCGGCTCACGGCGCAGAGTACGCTATTCTTATTCTTCTCTCTCTCTCTCTCTCTCTCTTTTTCTTAAAGAAAAGAAAAATCCATAAATATCAATCATCATGATGTCCTGAGACCCAGGAAGGGAATTCATTATATGATTGGTTCATTTTTCTTTCCCCCACCTGCACCTTAGCCAAATATATAATGGGAAATCATTCAGAGTTTCTCCTGCTCCAAGCAATGTCTGTAGAACTGCAATCGCTGTTCCGTCATCCTGTGCTTATAAAACGAAAGATTGATCCCCGGTTTTAAGGGAACAAGACGGGAAGGAAAGGTAACTCAAATCACGACAGATCGGGAGGTTTAGCTCCTGTGGACAGCAAGGCCCCAGAATGCATTCAAAGGAGAAGAAGGATTTCACAAGCCTGTCTAATGCCGTCCTTCTTTCCTATGTGACGCTTTCCGTCTGACGTGGGCACTTGATTCACTGCCCATTAACCAGCCTCCCTCTCCAAACAATGCTACTTGTGTGCAGCTCCTGTCTCCAGTAGGGTGGCCAGGTCAGGAGTATCCCAGACCCTGAGATTTCAGGGTGCAAAAGCCCACAGGCAGCCCCTGGTGATATAACAGGGAGGAAACCCCTTGTGATGTCACAGGGTAGGCCCTGGAAATGGAGGTTAATTGGGAGAGGAGAGCGGAGGAGGACAGACCACCTCCAACCTGCATGCACAATCTTCTTAATATTTATTTATCTTTAATTGAAGGTACTCTCACCCACCTAGATATTCAGTAGAGAGGGGGTTATTGCACTCATGTCCCAGACCCTCCAAGTGTCCCTATTTTCCAGGGGCCGTCATGGATTTACAGAAGCCACCCTGGTTTCTGATTTGATCCCTGAATGTCCTGCTTTTCCTTAGGACGTCCCTATTTTCAGAAACGTTGGAGGGTATGGAATAGGACATCTCTATTTTCACTGGAGAAATCTTGGAGGTCCTGCTTCCCATTAGGGCATCTGGTTGGCCACTGTGAGATGAGCCTTGTGTCCAGTCCAGCAGCCAGGCCTTAGTTCTGATGAGTGCCAGAAATTCTGCCGCCATCCCTGCAGTTGCGTCGCCTGACCTCCACTGAAAGAGAAGGTTGTCTTGATGTGTCTCAATGCGTAAGGCGTACAGAGACATGTTGTGTTGGCCTCACACTGGGACGTACAAAACCACTGCCAACCCCATCTCACCATTATGATAATTCTGTGGGCTCTCCTTTCCTGGAACGCTACAAAGGTGGAGGGAAGCCTGGTAGACCTTGATGCAGGTCTGGCATGAGGAGTCGCCATTCTTGGCTGCCTGCTGAGGCCCATGTTCTAGTTAAATGTCTAAGCTGACCATCACTGGAGCATCTTGGTCCTGCTGCTGCGAATCAGAGGCACAGCTAGACAATTTTTCGGCTCAGTGGTCCTATGGAAGCCACCACCTCATAGCTTCAGTAGCTTCAACATCTCCTAAGCCAGCCCCATGGCGTTTGGGGCCCTCCTCCTGAGTGGGGGCCAATGGCCACTACTGCAAAAGTCCTACCCCAACAGCACCAGTGCTCCTTATCCTTGCTGCTGATGCCTCCTCACCACTCCTATCTGAGAAACAAGTCTGATGCCAAGTCAGACCCACTGGTCCTTCTCACTCAGTATTGTCTACACTGTCTGCCAGCAGCTCTCCAGGGTTTCAGATAGGGGAGAATCGCTTCCTAGGGGTGCTGGGGGTTGAGACCGTCTGCATCCAAGGGCAGATATTGTACCACTGAGCTATGGTGACTTTGGCACACTTTCTCTCTGAGAGATGCTGTGGACTGAGACCGGAGGAGAAGGCAAGTCACAGAGCAACGCCGACAGCAGTGAGTCCACTCTGGGATGGGGGTCTTGCTGCTGGGAGGAGAGCCCCCCCACCCCCAGAAAAAAGAACCTGCCTCCATCCATCCCCGAATCTTTCCAACCTGCACCGTCGACATAAATCCGCTAGCTTCCTCTACAGCCTGCTTCTGGTGACGGATTTAGGACCGTCTCTCCTTCGTCGGAGCCAGGCCTTCTCTGGGTTCCTGTGTTTCTGGCTCAGTTACGCCAGACAAAGAAGCCCAGGCTGTCAAGGTGGTTGGGGTGTGTGTGGAATAACCTCAGCCGCTTTGCTAACTGGGGTTTGATTCTCCCCAGGAAAACAGACCTGGCGAAAGAATTTGCTCCTCACCTCTGTTCCGACAGAAGTTCCTCTTGCTGCGGTTTTCCAGGCTTCATCGTGCGCCGGCGTCCATGTTTGGTTCCACTCAAGAGAGCGCCATCCCTCCCTCTGCTCTCCGTCTTGGAGAGGAGCCCAAGACCTCTGATGAGAGATGAGATCGCTCTGTATCACCTCGAAGGCAATAATGAGGGGGGGGGGAGAGACCTTCTGGCTGGAACAAAAACCCCTCTTTTCAAGCCATTTCTTCCACCCAAAATACAGTTCTCTGCCTTCTGCGTTCCCAGTTCCAGGGACAGTGGCAACACAGGGTCTGCTTCCTTGTGGGGAAAGAGTTCTGGAGACGGCTGGATATTTGCGTGATATCTGTTTATTTGCAGCGTTGCCCGCGGATCATCGGGGAGGCACCCAGACAGACAGTGCTAGTCTTTTAAAGCATCAACAGTTCCCCCAAAAGCAAACACCACCAGCCTCTGACAGCTAGCTGGAAAAAAACCCCTCATATTTCTTCACGGGCCGCAGAGTTTCAGGCCATCAAACTGTTTCCTTCAGTTCCTACCATCGCAGGTGGGCTGTCTTAGGGGCACGTTCTTTCTTGAAGTCTTGCAATTTTGGTGGTCTGGATTGCCAGACCTCCAGGTCTGACCTGAAATTTCCAGGTTTGCCTGGTTCCCTCTAGGTGGCAGGTGGAGGGCTTGAGTCTCCAGGTGAGGAACAGTGCCTTTGATGATGATGATGATGATGATGATGATAATAATAGTAATAATAAAATTATGATGCTTTTGAATTATGGTGCTGGAGAAGACTCTTGAGAGTCCCATGGACTGCAAGAAGATCAAACCTATCCATTCTGAAGGAAATCAGCCCTGAGTGCTCACTGGAAGGACAGATCCTGAAGCTGAGGCTCCAAGACTTTGGCCACCTCATGAGAAGAGAAGACTCCCTGGAAAAGACCCTGATGTTGGGAAAGATGGAGGCCACAAGGAGAAGGGGACGACAGAGGACGAGATGGTTGGACAGTGTTCTTGAAGCTACCAGCATGAGACAGGAGTGCCTGGCGTGCTCTGGTCCATGGGGTCAAAAAGAGGCGGACACGACTAAACGACTAAACAAAAACAACATTAAGAAGGCTGTGTGTTAATGCAGCTTCCAATTTCGAGCCTGGCTGGAGCTGGCTGCAAATTATAGCATAAACAATCAGGGTGGGGTATCTGTCCCCCTTCCACTCCCCTTTCCCAATTAACCTCCATCTCCAGGGCTCACTGCCATGACATCACTGTAGGACATCCTGTGACATTACCAGGGCCCTCCTATCCATGCTTCTCACCTGCCAACCCTACCTGGATCAGGACTCTTAAGTGCAGGAATAGGAGGGGATCTCAGAGGAAGCACCAAGGCAAGGTGGGGGGGGGGTCCTCCATCTTTGCACTGCAACATTTTTTGGAAGGGAAAGCAAGAGAAGAGGTGGCGAGCTTGCCTGGATTTAGCAGGCAGATTTAATTAAACTGCAATTTAATTATCTACCAGCATCCTTCTTTAATAAAACTCGGGAGGATTTTAATTTTTTTCCCCTTTCTTAAAACAAAAATTAATGAGGAGGCCTGTCTCCAAACAGGACTAATAATGCCAGCAAGTCCAAGCGACGAAAGGCAAGGCGCAGCTTTTGACCCATGGAGCCAGTGGTGGCTTGCGGCCTACATATGTAAGAGACCAGCTGTTTCCTGACCCAGCAATCTTGTATATTGGAATGTTTCCCCTTCTTGGTGCTTTCAAACATGAGAAATCTATCGGTGGCTTCAAGCCGTGATGGCTGTATAAGGTACTGCTTCATGCCAAGCAGAGTTAACCTATGGAACTCACTCCCACAAGAGAAAGTGGTAGCCACCAGCTAGAGTAATTTCAAAAGAGGATTGGACATAGAGGCTTCTCGTAGGTCCTTATGAGATCCCCAAGGACCTGGAGTTGTGTTATTTGATTCTGCTGTTTGTAGAACTTGAGTGTTGCCACAAACAGGGATGGACAAACTTTTCTAATTGACTCTCCTGCTGTCTCATTTTTTCCAACCATCCGCTCAGCTTGCTACAGTTCCTTTCATTCATTTATTTTAGGAAAGTTCAGAAAAGAATCTTTGCTCATCTCTCTAAATATAAGCATCTCTGGAACTCCAATTTTTGCCTAAAAATACACTTTTTTTAGGGACGTGGGTGGTGCTGTGGGTTAAACCACAGAACCTAGGACTTGCCGATCAGAAGGTCGGCGGTTCGAATCCCCACAACGGGATGAGCTGCCATTGCTCTGTCCCTGCTCCTGCCAACCTAGCAGTTCGAAAGCACATCAAAGTGCAAGTAGATAAATAGGTACCACTCCAGCAGGAAGGTAAACGGCGTTTCCATGCGCTGCTCTGGTTTGCCAGAAGCGGCTTAGTCATGCTGGCCACATGACCCAGATGCTGTACGCCGGCTCCCTCGGCCAATAAAGCGAGATGAGCGCCACAACCCCAGAGTCGTCCGCGATTGCACCTAACGGTCAGGGGTCCCTTTACCTTTACCTGCACTTTTTTTTGCAAGCACTTATCCCTAATGTACAGTTTTGCATTGGTATTTTTGTGTACATATACACGTTTTGGAATAGCTGCTGCTCAGTGGCAGAGAATCTGGTCTGCATGCAGAAGGTCCCAGATTTAGGATTGCCATATGTCCAGATTTTCTCAGACATGTATGGAATACCGCTGTCTCTAGCAGCGTCCAGGTGGAAATTGGAAAAAAAGTTTCGGGAAAATCCAGACATATGGCAGCCCATTTCGGCAGTGCCTTTTTTTTGCCAATTTTCCATTTAAAAAATAGCTCAAAAATGACACAAGAAAACCTCAACAAGCTATCGGTCCTGATTTTCACTGTTTGAAATATGGCAACCCTACACAGATTTGATCCCTGGCAACACCTCCATCCTGGTATATAGCATGCCCTCTGTTTAACCTTCCCCACTTGAATAGGTTGGCCCAGCCTAGAGCCCTTCTTGCAAATCCAACTTTAGCACTGCTCTGTGACTTAATGTCAGGCTTGTGGGTTCGAACCCCACGTTGGGCAAAAGATTCCTACAATGCAGGAAGGTTGGACCAAATGGTCCGCTACAATTCTACGATTCTAGAACTGCATCACAAGCAGTGGCGTAGCGTGGGTTGTCAGCACCCGGGGCAAGGCAAGTAATTTGCGCCCCCTAACCCGTGGATTTGCGCCCCTAACCCGTGGATTTGCGCCCCCTAACCCTAACCCCCAGATGTTGCGCCCGGTGCGGCCGGGCCCCCCTGCACACCCCACGCTACGCCACTGATCACAAGAATGAATTTTGAAGAATTTCAAAGGGCGGATTGGTACCAAATAACCTTGAACCAAACGGATTTTCCCATAATACAACCTAGAAGTTCCTGAGCAAATCTCTTGTCCGCCCTCCTGGTGGCATGGACTATGGGGTGGGGAGGGTCTTCATTTCCCTGCTACAGAAGACTCCCCTTCCTCCTTCCTTTGTGCTCTCCTGGAACAAGTTCTATGGGATGCCCTCTGAAGGCGCACCTTCCTTTAATGAAGTGTTTACCTTCCTCGTCATTACAGGCTGCATTAAACCCAGCGTCAACTTCTCCCTAATTGATGCGGAGACATGATTGCGTCCTGGGGGGGCCTCCCGGCGTCCCCAGGAGAACGGCGATAAAAGAATCGCTGAGGCTAAATGATAGGAAAATAAAAAAACACAGCACAATAACAAAAGGAGCTGGATGCGAAACACGAGGGCGGCTGCCGAGGCTCACAAGGAGGCGAAATATTTGTTTCCATTTGACTCCAGAGTCCACGGCCTTAAATCAGAGGTCGGGAATCAGTCAAAGGACCGCATTTCCTCATTGGCAACCTTCCAGGGGCCGCACCCCAGAGGTGGGCGGGGCTGGAGGCAAAAGTGGGCGGGGAAACAAGGGGGATTCTTACCCACAGAAAGGGGGCGACACTCCAGACGTGCAAAAGTTGGAAGGTGTACACAAAGATGCGTCTGTCTTCCATCCAGAACAGCAAGTGGCAGTGGCTGGTCCGCTGGGGCAAAATGGGGCACTGCCTGGCAGGAGCAGGCCGGCAGTAAAACACAGCGTTCAAGTTGGAGTTAACTCTTTATTAGCAACAACACGATCTGCACAGACTTGGCAGAGTATCAGGTCTAATGTGCACTGCAGTCCATCTGAGGTAGGTCTTGTCTCAGGGATCAATTGCCAAGACTGAAAATCTCCACCTCCCCAGAGTTTTCGGAGACCACGCCTCCTCTCCTCCACCCTTTTTACACCTCTTCTCGTTCTGGGAGACCAGAAAGGCGGGGAGCTTTCCACAACAGGAGGAGCAGACACTAGTAACTCTTTACCAGCTGGACTCCTCTCTGCCTCTTGGCCTCCCTCCTCTCCTGCTTCAGCTTCTGTCTCTAATTCTGGACTTCTTTCTGCCACAGAGTCCCCCTGCTCACTAAACCCTGTTACCTCTTCGACTTCCGACACCTCCTCTTTAACGTCTTCTCCCTCTGACCACTCATTGAGAGCCAGTGTGGTGTAGTGGTTAAGAGCGATAGACTCGTAATCTGGTGAACCTGGTTCACTTCCCCGCTCCTCCACATGCAGCTGCTGGGTGACCTTGGGCTAGTCACACTTCTTTGAAGTCTCTCAGCCCAACTCACCTCACAGAGTGTTTGTTGTGGGGGAGGAAGGGAAAGGAGATTGTTAGCCGCTTTGAGACTCCTTTGGGTATGATAAAGCAGGATATCAAATCCAAACTACTCCTCCTCCTCCTCCTCCTCCTCCTCTTCTTCTTCTTCTTCATTGTCATCCCACCACCACTCCCCTGGCTCTGAGCCTTCTTCTCCTGGGCGTTCCCCAGCTGGTTCCACCCACTATTCCTCTGCATCCAACCAGTCCACAACACTGCCCCAACAGCCTCACTCTGCTCTCAGCTAATTTTCTGCCAGCCCACAGGGTGGCCCTAGCTGTTAGCTTCTTCCTCCTCCTCCTCCGTCTCGCCCCCTTGTGGAACTCAGCAGGATAGAGACAAAACTAGAATGAGTAGCCTCTGCCAGTCATTGGTTCTGGTGCCACCTACTGTTGGGCTCCCTTTCTCCTGCCCTACCAGTTTCAATGGGCACCAGCCACCACTGAAAGCAAGGGGAAACAACCTTACCTGTGCAGACTGGGAGTAATTTTGGATTCAAAGCTGTCCATGGAGGGGCAGATTAATTCTGTGTCTAGGGCAGCTGTCTACCAGCTCCATCTGGTACGCAGGCTGAGACCCTCCCTTCCCGTAGACTGTCTCACCAGAGTGGTGCATGCTCTGGTTATCTCCTGCTGGACAACTGCAATGCGCTCTATGTGGGGCTACCTTTGAAAGTGACCCGGAAACTGCAACTAATCCAGAATGCAGCAGCTAGACTGGTGACTGGGAGTGGCTGCTGGGACCACATAACACCGTTCCTGAGAAATCTGCATTGGCTCCTAGTACGTTTCCAAGCACAATTCAAAGTGTTGGTGCTGACCTTGAAAGCCATAAACGGCCTTGGTCCAGTATACCTGAAGGAGCATCTCCACCCCCATCGTTCTGCCCGGAGATTGAGGTCCAGTGCCGAGGGCCTTCTGGCGATTACCTCATTGCGAGAAGTGAGGTTACAGGGAACCAGACAGAGGGCCTTCTCGGTAGTGGCGCCCGCCCTGTGGAATGCCCTCCCATCAGATGTCAAGGAAATAAGCAGCTATTCTATTTTTAAGAAACATCTGAAGGCAGCCCTGTTTAGGGAAGTTTTTGATATTTAATGCTGTATTGTTTTTAACACTCGATTGAGAGCCACCCAGAGTGGCTGGGGAAACTCAACCAGATGGGCAGGGGATAAATAAATTATTCTTATTCTTATTCTTATTCTTATTCTTATTCTTATTCTTATTCTTATTCTTATTCTTATTCTTACCCAACGGTTGAAGTGGGAATCAAAAGCAGGACCCCCCCAGCTCTGAATCACAGACCCCAGGAGACACCAGAGGGCAGCCCCCTATATTTCCTCCCTAGGACTGGGAGACCAGCAACGCCTTCTATTGCGGTAGTAGTAGTACTGGGGGGCTACCACAACTGTCACTGCAACTGCAGGAGCAGCCGATGCATTTATTGGAGGCCAAATCTGCTGTCCCTGTAGATCCTGCCCCCCAAGGCAGTCGCTTCCCCTTGCCTCGTGGGTGGTCCAGTTCTGGACGGACATCAGGGAAGCAAAGGGTTAAGCCGCCCCTCCCTGCCGCCGCTTCTCTGCTCCTGACTGCGGCCTCCGGAGGCCAATGCTCAATGGAAAGAAACAACAAACCGTCTTGGGGAGGGAAAGCGGGAGGGAGCTCAGGCGAGGATACAGGCTCGCGAGGATACCGGTGTCCTGCGTAGCCAAGTCCCGGATCCAGGGGGTCTCTGAGCTCGTGAGACTCCCCCTCGCATTGTTCCACAGTAACACACCTTCTGTCCAGAGACCCCCTGGGCCTGACAGGTTGACATAGCAGGTTAATAAGTGCCCTTCCACTTCTCCTAAAGGCTAATTAAATATTAATCCACGTGGTGAGGTCAGCAAAAATAACAAACAATTGGCAGAGCAAAATTCGTTTAATTAATTCTCCTGTGGAGGGTTTGAAAGTGTCTTTGTCCCCCGACACACGAGGAAATCAGACCTTATTGTTGCTGGGACTTGAGAGAGCGCAACCCCAACCCTTCAAAATCTCTCTCTCTCTCTCTGACTCTTTCTCTCTCTCCCTTTCCCCAGCTATTCGAGAGCTTATTGTTCTCTCTTTTTCAGGATGCTTTCGAGAGGGAAGAAGATGAGAAGGGGAAGGGAGAGAGGAGAGAGTGCCAGACAGCCAAGGGAAACAAGGAGAGCCAATCAGAACCCAACAACACCCCTCCAAGAATGGTGGCTGCCATCTTGGATGGCTCGAAAGGGAATTTGGGCAAATTTGTAGCAGATATGGCAATAGAGAGCTGCTAACCATCATGGCTGCGTCCAAGCCTCTGCAATGCAGGAAGCACAGCTAAAGAATCCCTGGCAGAGGGCCATCTAACCTCTGCTTAAGAACTTCCATGGAAGGAGAATCTACCACCCTCTAAGGGAGTCCATTCGGCTGTTGAGCAGCCCTTACTTTCACAAAGTTCTTCCCTGTGTTTAGTAGGAATCTCCTTTCTTGAATACATTGGTTCGGGTTTGACCGTCTGTAGCAGGATTGAAAACAAGCTTGCTCTCCTAACACTAGAACTTGTAGACATCCAAAGAAGATAAATGTTGGAAGACTCAGGATGGATAAAAGAAAGAAGAAGAGTTTGGATGTGATATCCCGCTTTATCATTACCCTAAGGAGTCTCAAAGCGGCTAACATTCTCCTTTTCCTTCCTCCCCCACAACAAACACTCTGTGAGGTGAGTGGGGCTGAGAGACTTCAGAGAAGTGTGACTGGCCCAAGGTCACCCAGCAGCTGCATGTGGAGGAGCGGGGAAGCGAACCCGGTTCCCCAGATTACAAGGCTACCGCTCTGAACCACTACACCACACTGGTACTTCTTCACACAGCACATAGACAAACCATGCAGCAAAAGAATACGACAGCTAGACTGTTGGCTGGGGGCGGCTGCCGAGACCATAAAACACTGGTCCTGAAAGACCTACATTGCCTCCCAGTACGTTTCCGAGCACAATTCAAAGTGTTGGTGATGACCTTGAAAGCCCTAACTGGCCTCGGCCCAGCATACCTGAAGGAGCGTCTCCACTCCCATCGTTCAGCCTGGACACTGAGGTCCAGCTCCAAGGGCCTTCCTGCGGTTCCCTCCCTGCGAGAAGCCAAATTACAGGGAACCAGACAGAGGACCTTCTTGGTAGTGGCACTCGCCCTGTGGAACGCCCTCCCACCAAATGTCAAAGAGAACAACAACTACCAGACTTTTAGAAGACATCTGAAGGCAGCCCTGTTTAGGGAAGTTTTTGATGTTTGATGTTTTATCATGTTTTTAATACAGTGGTACCTCTGGTTAAGAACTTAATTCATTCTGGAGGTCCGTTCTTAACCTAAAACTGTTCTTAACCTGAGGCACCACTTTAGCTAACGGGGCATCCTGCTGCCACAGTGCTGCTGCTGCACGATTTCTGTTCTCATCCTGAAGCAAAGTTCTTAACCCAAGGTACTATTTCTGGGTTAGCGGAGTCTGTAACCTGAAGCGTCTGTAACCCGAGGTACCACTGTATTCTGTTGGGAGTCTCTCAGAGTGGCTTGGGGAAAGCCAGCCAGATATGTGGGGTATAAATAAATGAATAATTATTATAATAATTATAATTTACTATGGAACTCCCTCCCACAGCAGTCAGAATCGGCCACCAACCTAGATGGCTTTAAAAGAGAATTGGGCATAGTTATGTGAAATATACTCAGAGTCGCAAAGTGATTTCATGCTCTATTCAGCTCATAGTGGTGAGGAGGAATGACTCGATGTCCCCTCAAAGTATCTGCTTTATATACATTATTTACACAATGGGCTGCACATGATTGGCTAATTCTGGAATTCTACTGTAAGCCAATCAGGTTGTGGATTCACTTATATCTGGAGCATGATTGGGTGGTTCCTGCCAGCCAATCATACTGCTGCATTGTTCTAAGACCAATCAGACTGCTGCATTCTGAATCCTATTGTTCTAGGACCAATCAGACTGCTGCAATTTGGATCCTATTGTTCTAGGACCAATCAGACTGCTGCAGTTTGGATCCTATTCAACTCAGTACATAACACCATGGAAGAGCTATTAATGGCTACTAGCCATGAAGGCTACGGTCTGCCTCCAAAGTTGGAGGCATACTGCCTCTGAATGTCAATTTCTGGAAGCCACAGGAGGAAGAGGGTTCTTGTGCTCAGATCCTGTTTGGTGGTTTCCCAGAAGAGGCATCTGGTTGGCCACTGTGAGGACACAATACTGGACTTCATGGGCCATGGACCTGCTCCATCAGCCTCTCACGTTCTTATGGTGACCCAAGGTTCCACACATTTGGAGAACGAGGTTGCTACTGCTATCATTCGAGCCCAAATAATGCACACAAAGGAATATTGTGGGCACTGTTGTTATTTTCCCTGTCCCAGGAACTCAGGAGACCTGCCAGAACAATCTGAGCTGGGAGAAGAAGCTTGACTGCCGCTGCCCTCTCCGTGTCTTCATTACGGGATTATAAGAGCGAAAGAAAACATTGCTCCCATGTGAGAGCGTCGCAGCAAATCCGTAACACATGGCACATTTGCCCTACCAGGCAATAGTGTGGGTCTCTCGTTCCCCATTAAACTGCTCGTCCCGTTCCTCTAGCGCTGTTCACAACCAGGCTGATATAAATCTATCCTGGGTGTAGTTGCGGTGTCAATGCAATAATTTCAGGCCTGGTGGTAGCATGTGGGGTGGGCAGAATGGCATACGCTGCCTCTTTAGACGGCCAGTGTTTAAACTTGGAATGAAAATATATGATAACAAAGGAAGCTATGGCACTGAGCAGGCTATAGCTCAGCAGCAGGGCACATGCCTTGCATGCAGAGGGTCCCAGGTTCGAAACCCGGCATCTCCAGGTAGGACTAGGAAGGACTGCCTGTCTGACACCCAAGAAAGCCCCTGCCAGTCAGTGTAGACTGAACAGAGCTAGATGGGCAGCTTCCTAGGCTCTAAAACCACCCAGCTCTGAATCTCTACCTGGATTTCGGCATTCCCAATTATCTGGTTTTGGAAGTGAATCTGGAGCCTTAGCGATTTTTCAGTGTTCTGCTTTTGTTTTGTAATTCTAAATCTTATACAGAGGGCTGTGCAGGCATATTGTGGTCCTGCTCTGAGTTCCTTCATGTTTTCACTCCTTGTTATTTTTACTTTTTAAACTAAAAGGAGTGGAGCATTTGTTGTTGTTGTTTAGTTGTTTAGTCGTGACCGACTCCTGTCTTCCACTGCCTCCCGCAGTTTGGTCAAACTCATGCTGATAGCTTCGAGAACACTGTCCCACCATCTCGTCCTCTGTCGTCCCCTTCTCCTTGTGCCCTCCATCTTTCCCAATGTCAGGGTCTTTTCCAGGGAGTCTTCTCTTCTCATGAGGTGGCCAAAGTCTTGGAGCCTCAGCTTCAGGATCTGTCCTTCCAGTGAGCACTCAGGGCTGATTTCCATTAGAATGGAGAGGTTTGATCTTCTTGCAGTCCATGGGACTCTCAAGAGTCTCCTACAGCACCAGAATTCAAAAGCATCAATTATTCGGCGGTCTGCCTTCTTGATGGTCCAGCTCTCACTTCCATACATCACTAATTGGAGCATAGTGGTGCAAAACAAAGGAGCAACAACTGGAATTCGCCAGGAATTGTGGCGAGGGGAAAGCGCTTGCCCACTGTTCAACCAGCCACGCCCTCCTCTTCATTGCTCCATTCCATACGCCCTCCCAGTTGGACTTCCAATCAATGTTTGCTTAACATTCTTTGGCCAGTGAGCATGCTCAGTCCTCACTGGGTTCTTTTCTTTTAAGTAAAACACTTCTTACACTTCTGCAAACTTTGGAATTCCCCCGAAGCCTGCCTATATCGCCCCCTTGCGCCTGGGTGGCGCAGTTATGGCTACCTAAGCAATGCTGCCCGCTAAATATCTGCGATCGCTCACAGCCGGGTTGCTGCTATCAGCTTGCAAGCAATCTCGAAATCAAACCCTCCAGCCCAGAAGAAGAGATTGGAGGAAACTTTCTTCCTGGCTCGGCGCCGGAGAGCTTCCGTGTTAATTTTTTATTTATTTGAAACTGGCACTGGAAGGGTTTTCAAAGTGAGTCTAAAGTAATTAGGCGTTCCTGCTGATGGATTGCACTGAAGGGACATGTGGATTATTTATTACAAAGTCACTTGCTGGAAAGGTTAGAGGCTGAGAAGTAATTATTTTTTCCTTTTCCTTTTTCCTTTTTTTTTTTAAGTGAAGAAATCAGCAGGGGAGAGGCGCTAAAGTGCCTCCGTGGAAAATCCCCCTCTGGTTTGACTTCTTTTCACAGAATCATGCATACACATGCATGCCCAACAGTGTTGCTCCTTAAGGAGAAAGCACCCTTTAGAGAATGGGGCTGGGGGTTGGGGGGGATGGAATTAAGTCAAATGTGGATTCAGAGACTTCTTTTCAAAAGGGAACACCCAGCACCCATGATCATTTGAAAATCATCCATCCTTCTTAATGCGACTGCCATCCAACCCCTTACATCCAATCCGAAAGAGATTTAGACAGATCCATATTGTCGAGTGGATATGGAGGGGAGCAGGCACCCAGCCAGCCAGCCCAGCGTGAGTCTGAAAAGCGCCCTTTCTCGCAAAACAAACATGTCATCATTAGGGAAGGGAATCACTGTGTGAGTGCCTGGAGGCAGTGGGAGGATGGATGGCAGCTAACAGATTGAGGTTGAATCCTGACAAGACAGAAGTACTGTTTTGGGGGGGACAGGGGGCGGGCAGGTGTGGGAGACTCCCTGGTCCTGAATGGGGTAACTGTGCCCCTGAAGGACCAGGTGTGCAGCCTGGGAGTCATTTTGGACTCACAGCTGTCCATGGAGGCGCAGGTCAATTCTGTGTCCAGGGCAGCTAGACTGGTGACTGGGAGTGGCCGTCGGGACCACATAACACTGGTCCTGAGAGATCTGCATTGGCTCCCAGTACATTTCCGAGCACAATTCAAAGTGTTGGTGCTGACCTTGAAAGCCCTAACCGGCCTCGGCCCAATATACCTGAAGGAGCATCTCCACCCCCATTGTTCAGCCTGGACACTGAGATCAAGCGCCGAGGGCCTTCTGGAGGTTCCCTCACTGTGAGAAGGGAGGTTACAGGGAACCAGACAGAGGACCTTCTCGGTGGTGGCCCGCCCTGTGGAATGCCTTCCCTTCAGATGTGAAGGAAATAAGTAGCTATCCTATATTCAAAAGACATCTGAAGGCAGCCCTGTTTAGGGAAGTTTTTAATATTTAATGCTGTATTGTTTTTAACACTCGATTGGGAGCCGCCCAGAGTGGCTGGGTTAACTCAGGTAGATGGGCGGGGTATAAATAATAAATAATATATTATTATATTATTATATAGAAATTCTGCCCAGATCTCATTCTAATGTGCCCATTCACATGCTCAGAAACAGATGCACAAACTGGAGCAACAGCTCCCCTTCAAAATTCACACATCTCCACATTTTTGCTCTTTGTTGAAAAGACATCTGCAAAAGTGCATATGATGTTTGGGAAAGTGTGCATTAGCATGCATTTTGTTACTGAAAACAAAATGCAAAAATGCACAACATATGGGGAAATGTCTTCCAAAAATGCACAACATTAGAGGAAGTTGCTTGCAAAAATGCACATTAGGGGAAGTTGCTTGCAAAAATATGTATTTATTAGGGGTGACTACAGGTCCCGCAACTGGGTCCAATTAAAAAACACAGAATCAAATCTGTTTCTGAGCTGCTTTGTGCTTTCTCTTCTCTGATCTGTATTTCTGCTCCCAAGTCGGTCTGTAAAATAAAGCTCTGGACTCTCCATTCACCAGAATCTGAAAGTAGCCATAACTTTCCCCTTTTGAGCCAAAGTGGGTAAAATTTGCAGGCATGGGAGCCCCTTCAGTGTGAATTAAGCCTGCCAGATTGCAGACAAATAAATTCAGGGACTTTCTGAGGTGGAATTTAAAGGCAGTGAGAAGGATTCACTTTCCTCCATAACCCACACTGATTTCCTAATTTCGAGGTACAGCAGGGTTGGCCTCTTTATCTTTCTTATCTTAAAATAGTTAATATGTGGCTGAGCCAAGCAAATTCCCTTTTTCACTATTTTTTAAATATAACTTTGCAGCTTCATACTGGCCTTTCTAGTGCCTTACAAGCCTCTGACAGACCTTTCAACACAAGGTTGTCTAGAGCACTGCCTGCAGAGGTCTGAAGAGCTTGGGATTTATTTATTTTTTGTAAAACCACAGCGATATATTATTTTTCATATATTAAAAAAACCCTTAAATGAAGCTTTTAACTTGTTAAAAAAGAAATCTACTGTTCTACATTCACAGAAAAGAATCTCGGCCTCTTCAGTACTCTGTAGGGAACATTTGGGGCTGTTTTGCTTTTGGAAAACTCATGGTCCTACAAAAACGTAGAAAAAAATAGGGAAAAACAGAGCTACAAACAGCAGGAAAATACAGAGCTTTTGTGGGGGCCCTCATCCAACTAGGGGATGGAAGAGATATTGACAGTGTGCTTCAACACAAAAGATCATTGATTTCCCCCTCACTAGTCAGCCCCTACACAGAACCACTGCACATTCTTATCATGTGTTAGGCACAATTTATGATCAAAAAATGTGTATATTAGGGGAGAGTTGCTGGGAAATGCAGCTAATTTTTTGAAATGCAGCTAATCACAGACTGATACAGGTACAGTGGACGCTCAGGTTGCAAACGTGATCTGTGCAGGAGGCACGTTCTCAATCCGCAGCGTTCACAACCCGCAGCGCCGTGTCTGCGCACACGCGGGTGGCGATTTGGTGCTTCTGTGCATGCGCAAAGCGCGATTTAGTGCCTGAGCGGCTTCCTCCACTGCTGTACTTAACAGCTTGTTGCCAGCCACCATCAAAAGTATCCATCGCAAATTTCAGGTTTGCCTTAGGCCAGTGGTGGCCAAACTTGGCCCTCCAGCTGTTTCGGGACTACAGTTCCCATAATCTCAGACCACTGGTCCTGTCAGCTAGTGATGATGGAAGTCGTAGTCCAAAAACAGCTGAAGGGCCAAGTTTGGCCACCACTGCCTTAGGCAAACAGTTATCTCAGCAGTGCCACGTTCCCACCATGCATTTAAAGCACTAAGATATCCCTTTATGGAGTCATTGCTTCTCCCCAGAATTCTGGGAACTGTAGTTTGTTAAGGGTTATGTGATTTGTTAGGCGCCTCCCCTCAGTCCCCTCACAGAGCTACAATTTCCAAAGTGGTTTAATAGTCAATCCCTCTTCCCAGGGAATTCTGGGATTTATAGCTGTGTGAGGGAAATAGAGTATGATGGGCTTAGCTGCTTTCCCATATGGACTGTATTATTATTATTATTATTATTATTATTATTACAGTGGTGCCTGGCAAGACAAAAAGAATCCATTCCGCGAGTCTCTTCGTCTAGCGGTTTTTTCGTCTTGCGAAGCAAGCCCATTGACGGCTTAGCGGCTTAGCGCTATTAGCGGTTTAGCGGCTTTTAGCGATCAGCTGTTAAGCGGCTTATCAGCGGATCAGCTGATAAGCGGCTTAGCGGCTTAGGAAAAGGGGGGGAAGGGGGGAAACCCGCAGGAACTCGCAAGACATTTTCGTCTTGCGAAGCAAGCCCATAGGGAAATTCATTTTGCGAAGTGCCTCCAAAATGGAAAACCCTTTTGTCTAGCGGAAAACCCTTCCGTCTTGCGAGGCGTTCGTCTTGCGGGGCACCACTGTATTATTATTATTATTATTATTTATATATCCAGAGGTCTCAGGGCAGTTCACAGAACAATGTGAACACTATGGTCAATGGTGCCCCTACTGTCCTGGAAAATACCCAGAATCCTCAGCGCTAGGCACAACAGGCTTGCCTATCTTCCCATGTGGACCGTTCTAGAATATACCCAGAGTCCTCAGCAGCATGGAGGGGTTCTACAGCCAGAAGTCTTGAAAAATCCACACAAAAGGGGGCATTTAAGGGGGAAATGGATCCTTGAAGGAAGGCGGTTTGCAATTCCCTGAGCTATAACAATGAAGCCTATGGCCGCACTATGAAATTAGGTAGAAGTTACACCAGTGCCTGCTCCCCCACCTGCTAGTAATGGGAAATCTGAGCCCAATGGGATTTGCTTGCCTCCAAAAGCTTCCTTCCACCATCCCTCCCTGCTCCTTCCTCCTCTCATAATCTTTGTCTATGATGGGTATTGAATCCAAAGAAGGAAAATCCCTGACCTTGAAGAAGCTTCTGCATGGCAGTAAGTCTTCATCAGATGAATATGCAAAAGCTCCAATCAGGGAAAGCCTTCACTAGGGAGGGGATAATTGCTGCTAACATGTTAACACAGCGCCGGATCTTTAGGCTTCTAACAGCTTCTTAAAACCGAGCAAGCGCTGAACCAACAAAGACAAGCTGAGGCAGCAAGTCATCGGGGCATTGCTCGTGCACCGGACGCTGGCTCCCTCCAAACGCCGGGCCTGTAATGAATGCAGGAGTCGAGAGAGATGCCGGAACAAGGTCAGACAGAAGCAGGTTTGGGAACGACGTCTGGGGAAGCTAGGGCAAGACAAGCAACGCTGGGAAGCTCCCAAGTAGGGTTGACCGGGTCTCCAGGTTTTCCTGGCCCCCTCCAGGTGGCAGCGGCAGGGGTTCAACCACTGGGTGGGCGAGAGTGCCTTTAATTATTATTATTTAATTCAGAAAACTATGCATTCAGCTTGCAAACGTCAACGCGGCAGGAGCCGGCTGCAAATTATTGCATCGACTCTCCAGGGGATGGGGGTCTGCCCTCTTCTGCCCCCTCCTCTCTTCTCCCAATTAACCTCCATCTCCAGGCCTCGGTCATGGAGGATGACATCATCAAGGCCCGCCTCTTGTGACATCACCAGGGGCCACCCCTCAGTCTCGCTGATTAATTAGGAGTGGGGGAGAAATCTGATTCAGCTTGCATTGAAAGGGGAATCTATTTAATCCACCCTTTCCAAAGCAACAGGTGAACTGAATATGCAATGTGTACAAAAAGGCACACTCCTGGCGTAAAGCGTTCGTAAAAATGTGTATATTGGTGAAAATTATAGATGAAAATGCTTCATATCAGGAAAATTCATACTAAAATGCTGATGAATTTTCACGGTCGTTTCTTCTGGAAAAATAAATTGCAAACTGACGTGGAGAAATGAACTTATGCCTGGGAAAATGAGAAAGCTAGAGAAAACAAAACTGAAAGATTTGCCTCTCCCTAGATTTGAGTCTCTCCTGCAAGTTCCTAAGATCTCAGAGGCCCACTCCGTTGCAACTCAGAGCAGGGTTTTTAGTGTAGCAATCCCTGTTCTGTGGAATAGCATCCCTGTCTAGAAATATTTTTCTTCCAGCAGGATCTCCGAGCTGTGTAAATCGGTCTATACTACAAATGTCCACTTGTTAGAGTTTTAGACTTCTTTTAAATAAAATACGGGGGGGGGGAGCATTGTTTATTGATTTTGTATGTTGCTGTTTATGTATTTTCCTAGAATCATAGAATCATAGAGTTGGAAGAGACCACAAGGGCCTTCGAGTCCAACCCCCTGCCAAGCAGGAAACACCATCAGAGCACTCCTGACATATGGTTGTCAAGCCTCTGCTTAATGACCTCCAAAGAAGGAGACTCCACCACACTCCTTGGCAGCAAATTCCACTGTCAAACAGCTCTTACTGTCAGGAAGTTCTTCCTAATGTTTAGGTGGAATCTTCTTTCTTGTAGTTTGGAACCATTGCTCCGTGTCCGCTTCTCTGGAGCAGCAGAAAACAACCTTTCTCCCTCCTCTATGTGACATCCTTTTATATATTTGAACATGGCTATCATATCACCCCTTAACCTCCTCTTCTCCAGGCTAAACATGCCCAGCTCCCTTAGCCGTTCCTCATAAGGCATTGTTTCCAGGCCTTTGACCATTTTGGTTGCCCTCCTCTGGACACATTCCAGTTTGTCAGTGTCCTTCTTGAACTGTTGTGCCCAGAACTGGACACAGTACTCCAGGTGAGGTCTGACCAGAGCAGAATACAGTGGCACTATTACTTCCCTTAATCTAGATGCTATACTCCTATTGATACAGCCCAGAATTGCATTGGCTTTTTTAGCTGCCGCGTCACACTGTTGGCTCATGTCAAGTTTGTGGTCAACCAAGACTCCTAGATCCTTTTCACATGTACTGCTCTCAAGCCAGGTGTCACCCATCTTGTATTTGTGCCTCTCATTTTTTTTCCCCAAGTGCAATACTTTACATTTCTCCCTGTTAAAATTCATCTTGTTTGTTTTGGCCCAGTTCTCTAATCTGTCAAGGTCGTTTTGAAGTGTGATCCTGTCCTCTGGGGTGTTAGCCACCCCTCCCAGTTTGGTGTCATCTGCAAATTTGATCAGGATGCCCTTGAGTCCATCATCCAAGTCGTTGATAAAGATGTTGAATAAGACTGGGCCCAAGACAGAACCCTGTGGCACCCCACTAGTCACTCTTCTCCAGGATGAAGAGGAACCATTGATGAGCACCATTTGGGTTCGGTCAGTCAGCCAGTTACAAATCCACTGAGTGGTAGCATAGTCAAGTCCGCATTTTACCAGCTTCTTTACAAGAATATCATGGGGCACCTTGTCAAATGCCTTGCTGAAATCAAGGTAGGCTACATCCACTGCGTTTCCTTCATCTACCGGGCTTGTAATTCTGTCAAAAAATGAGATCAGGTTAGTCTGACATGACTTATTTTTCAGAAATCCATGCTGACTATTGGTGATCACAGCATTCCTTTCTAGGTGCTCACAGACTGTTTCCTTAATGATCTGCTCCAGAATCTTCCCTGGTATTGATGTCAGACTGACTGGGCGGTAATTATTTGGGTCCTCTCTTTTCCCCTTTTTGAAAATAGGGACAACATTTGCCCTCCTCCAGTCTGCTGGGACTTTGCCTGTTCTCCAGGAATTCTCAAAGATGACTGCCAGTGGTTCTGAGATCACATCTGCCAGTTCTTTTAATACTCTTGGATGCAGTTCATCTGGCCCTGGAGACTTGAATACATCTAAACTAGCCAAGTATTCTTGTACTGTCTCCTTAGTTATTCTGGGCTGTGTTTCCTCTGCTGAATCATTTGCTCCAAATTCTTCAGGTCGGGCATTGTTTTCTTTATCGGAGGCAAAGAAGGCATTGAGGAGTTCAGCCCTTTCTGTGTCCCCTGTTTGCATTTCACCATCTTCTCCTCTGAGTGACCCCACTGTTTCTTTGTTCTTCCTTTTGCTACGAACATACCCATAAAAGCCTTTTTTGTTGCTTTTAACCTCTCTAGCAAGCCTGAGTTCATTCTGTGCTTTAGCTTTTCTGACTTTGTGTCTACACGTGCTGGCTGTTTGTTTGAATTCCTCTTTGGTGGTTTCCCCCCTTTTCCATTTTTTGTACACATCCTTTTTTAATCTTAACTCAGTTAAAAGTTCTTTAGATAGCCACCCTGGCTTCTTTATTTTGGTGTTCTTATATTGTAAACCACCCTGTGGCAGTACAGACATTTAATAAATAAATTAAATATTTGTCATATATGTGTTTCTAACTGTTTTTAACCGCCATACGCGTGAATTGCTTTGAGGGGGTGGTTTAGAAGCCCATCTACAAATTAATTGCAGTACTACGACTATCTGCACATGGACCTGAGATCTGTAACACCATGTGACCCAGCTTGTAAAAAGCTGCTTATCCCTCCTCGCCGTGACCTCACTTGTCGAAGGGCAGTCGCCCTTTCATCACCCGCTGGAAGCCCTCCCAAAAGTTATTCGTCATTATCATCATTATCAGAAGGAGGAGAAGGAGTAAACTCAGTGCTTGGGCCACCCAAGTGGAACTTTCCCTTTCATAGCCCTGGCCTTTGGGATTTTGCAGGGAGGGAACGGGGAGCATTCGCCCGTCCTAGGAGCCCAAACGTAATGTCTTGCAGATGTTAGGTGGAACAAAGCCACAGAACTGTCAAGGAAAATAGCAAGAGGCCAATAGCACGCTGTGGCCAGCACCTGCCCCTGATGCGTGCTCTCCAGCCGAACGAAAGAAATTCTTGTGGCGTCGTTTGAAGGCTGTAAAATTTGCTTAGTGCATGCTGCTAACTCCATTGAGGAACCTCAGAACTGTGCTGGTTGGGCTGATGGGAATTGCAGTCTAAAACCACTGGAGGCCAGCAGGGTTGGAGGCTGAGATCCAGCTCACATTCACACCTTACATTTGAAGCACAATGAGAGTGTCTGGGCTGAACGATGGGGGTGGAGACGCTCCTTCAGATATACTGGACCGAGGCCGTTTAGGGCTTTAAAGGTCAGCACCAACACTTTGAATTGTGCTTGGAAACGTACTGGGAGCCAATGTAGGTCTTTCAAGACTGGTGTTATATGGTCTCGGCAGCCGCCCTCAGTCTAGCTGCCGCATTATGGATTAGTTGTAGTTTCTGGGTCACCTTCAAAGGTAGCCCCACATAGAGTACATTGCAGTAGTCCAAGAGGGAAATAACTAGAGCGTGCACCACTGTCAGTCTGCGGGCAGGTAGGGTCTCAGCCTGCGTACCAGATGGAGCTGGTAGACAGCTGCCCTGGACACAGAATTGACCTGCACTTCCATGGACAGCTCCTCCTTCGGGTATACTGGGCCAAGGCTGTTTAGGGCTTTAAAGGTCAGCACCAACATTTTGAATTGCACTCAGAAATGTCCTGGGAGCCAATGTAGGTCTTTCAGTGTAGGTTATGTGGTCTTGGCAGCTGCTCCCAGTCACCAGTCCAGCTGCCGCATTCTGGATTAGTTGCAGTTTCCAAGTCACCTTCAAAGGTAGCCCCATGTAAAACGCATTGCAGTAGTCCAAGCGGGAGATAACTAGAGCACGTACCACTCTGCCGAGACAGGCTGCGGGCAGGTAGGGTCTCAGCCTGCGTACCAGATGAAGCTGGTAGACAGCTGCCCTGGACACAGAATGACCTGCACCTCCATGGACAGCTGTGAGTCCAAAATGACTCCCACGCTGCACACCTGGTCCTTCAGGGGCACAGTTACCCCATTCAGGACCAGGGAGTCCTCCACACTCACCCGCCTCCTGTCCCCCCAAAACAGTACTTCTGTCTTGTCAGGATTCAACCTCAATCAGTTAGCCACCATCCATCCTCCAACCTCCTCCAGGTATTTTTATTATTGGCATTCTCGCCAACCTGGGGGTCTAAGCCCTCTACCTGCCACCTGGAGGGGGCCATGCAAATCCACAGACTTCAGGTCTGCAGATATTCGCAACTGCCGCTTTGCTGACCACAAAAGCAGCTTCCCTCAACAGTTGGCAAGACCAGAGAATGGGACTGATGGGGCAATTGGGGTTAGAAGTCCAACCGGAGAAGGTGGAAAGAGCAGGGCCTGGTTGGGAGACACTCGGGGAACAGAGTGGCCTGCATGGACCTAGCTCCAAGCCTTGGCCTGTCCAAGCATCTGGTGGGGCCCATGCCTGGTCAAGGGGCCCACTGACAACAGTCCTCTGGGCTTGCTGTAGTGAAGAGGTAGACTCACCTGAGAGAGGGCGGTCCATGGAGCTAAATAGAAGCTCCATATTTAGGACCAGCGTACCTATGAATAATCAAAGCTGGTGAGAAGCAGCAGGAAGGACGGCTGTTGCCTCTGTGTCTTGCTTGTGGGTTTCCTAGAGGCCTCTGCCTGGCCACAGTGTTGTAAAAAGGCCCACTTCCTCAGAACGATGTCAATCAACATTTGATGGTCTCCTTCTACCGGTCCACAATAGAAAGTGTCCTTTCACACTGCATCATGGTGCGGTACGCTGGTTTGACATCAACTGATAGGAAGTGCCTACGGAGGGTGGTGAATACAGCACAAGATATTATGGGCTGTCCTGTGAATCCGCTGGATGAAATAGCAGAAGAACGTTGCCTCAGGAGAGTGAGGAAAATTCTGGCCGGCACTTTCTTGATCTCCTGCCCTCAGGCAGAAAATATAGAAGCATGATTAGTCGTACCAACAGGGTAAAGAACAGCTTCTATCCGTAGGCTGTTAGGCTGCTGAATGAAAAGATAACAACAACAACAACAACAACAACAACAACAACAGTTGTTGTTGTTTAGTCCTTTAGTCGTGTCTGACTATTTGTGACCCCATGGACCAGAGCACGCCAGGCACTCCTGTCTTCCACTGCCTCCCGCAGTTTAGTCAAACTCATGCTGGTAGCTTCGAGAACACTATCCAACCATCTCGTCTTCTGTCGTCCCCTTCTCCTTGTGCCCTCCATCTTTCCCAACATCAGGGTCTTTTCCAGGGAGTCTTCTCTTCTCATGAGGTGGCCAAAGTATTGGAGCCTCAGCTTCAGGATCTGTCCTTCCAGTGAGCACTCAGGGCTGATTTCCTTCAGAATGGAGAGGTTTGTTCTTCTTGCAGTCCATGGGACTCTCAAGAGTCTCCTCCAGCACCATAATTCAAAAGCATCAATTCTTCGGCGATCAGCCTTCTTGATGGTCCAGCTCTCACTTCCATACATCACTACTGGGAAAACCATAGCTTTTACTATACGGACCTTTGTTGGCAAGGTGATGTCTCTACTTTTTAAGATGCTGTTTAGGTTTGTAATAATAATAATAATAATAATAATAATAATAATAATAATAATATAATTTATTTATATCCCACCCTCCCCAGCCGAAGCTGGGCTCAGAGCGGCTAACAACAGTAAAATAATACAACATTCTAAAATCATTTCATTATAAAATCAGTTCAAATCAAATTAATGGCAACCATTGGGCTAGAGTTCTGTAAGGATTGCCAAAGGAGGGGGTCAGGCTGTGCCCTGGGCAAAGGCCTGGTGGAACAGCTCTGTCCTGCAGGCCCTGCGGAAAGATGTCAAGTCCCGCAGTGCCCTAATCTCTTGTGACAGAGCGTTCCACCAGATCAGGGCCACAGCCGAAAAAGCCCTGGCTCTGGTTGAGGCCAGCCTGACCTCCCTGTGGCCCGGGACCTGTTTTTGTTTGAGGACCGTAGGGTCCTCCGTGGGACATACCAGGAGAGGCGGTCCCGTAGGTACGAGGGTCCTAGGCCGTATAGGGCTTTAAAGGTTAAAACCAGCACCTTAAACCTGATCCTGTACTCCAAGATAACAACAGGGCAACTGACTTTCAGATATGGTGGGTGTGCGTCAGTAAATGAGGGGAATTAAATAAACGAGGGGAAATAAGAGAGCTGAGTGGGAGGTGCTCGTGTAATCTCACTGTATACAAGTTGTACAAGTGACAAGAAAGTATTTCAATTTCAATTTAATATTGTATTGTGTGAGCAGGGCCGGCTCACCTATGTGGCAAGAGAAGGCAACCGCCTCAGGTGGCAAGATCCACAGGGGCAGCAGATCACTATGCAGATCTTTATTCCCCACCCCACCCCATGTTCCTGTGACTAGCAGGACTCCTGCTCCCAGGCCTGGTGAGATGCAGGAATTGAAATGACCAGAGAAGAGGACAATGTGGCAAACATATTCCACGCCCGCCAAGTGGCTTTGGGTGAGGGCGCTGAGGCCATGTATCTGCAACATGGCTCCAGCTGCACACAACCCCTCAGCTCATCTCCCTTGGTGCCACAGATTTCAGCAACAGACGCCCGTCTCCCCTCTCTTCTGAGCAGAGCTTTCCCAATATTGGCAGATCCTCAGGAAAAAGAGGAGCCAGGCAACGGCGAGGGGAATCGGCTTAGCACCTCGCCCCGTACGAAGGGAGGCGCTTCTCGCGCCCAGCTCAGCGCCTCCATCTGTCCCGTCCTCTCCTCCCCTCTCCTTCCCTGCCAGCCGATGGCGAGAGAGTCGGCTGGTCGGCTGGCCCTGTCTCTTCCCATCCGCTGAGGACGGAAAGCGCCATTGAGATGCGCCCAGCGCAGCTGTTAGCTGGGCTTTGTCGAGAACCAAACACAGTAACTGTTTAACGATTTAACTGCACTAATGAATATTGGGCCAGTTATTTTCAAGGCCTGTTCAGACTGATTACTTGGAGAGCTGAGTATGTCTACCAATTACCCAGGCAATTAGGCAACTAATTAAACACTTACCCTCAGCTTCATAAACAGGGGAGAGGGAGAGGGAGACAGGGGGAGAGAATGCTGGCTCTGTTTTCGGTGAAATATTAGCTGTCAGGAATTGCTGTTTGCACAGCAAATGGAAAAGATGGACAGACAGACAGGCAGGCAGGCAACTTGTTCTGCAAAGTGCATCCCTCCTGATTAGGATTTGGCTGTCTTCAGGCACCGAGGGCAAAGCATCGGCCTTCTGGTAGCTGGAAAGACCTTTTTCTCTGGACAGGCAGTTCCGTTCCAGATGCATCTGAGTTATTTGTCCTCTCTCTTTCTCCAAGAGCCAGCCGATATCGTCCCCCTTTGTTTTCCAGCATGCAACAGCCAAAGAATGATAGCGAAGTTCTGTAGCACCAAATGTCACCTTTTGATACAGCACCACTAACTGAAACGAGGAACAGTGCAACTCAGAATTGGCTCAGTCTTTACAAGCCTTCAGAAAAAGCTGGCCTGTTCTTTTAAGAATTTGATCCCAGCTCTTCATGTGGGTGCTGATAGGGCCACTCACACATCTATTATTGCACCAGCCCCCTGGGAGTTGTAGTGTGGTTTGTTACCATGTGCACAATCAAAGTTCTCCATCTAGTCCCTCCAGTGTGCTACAGGGCAATCGCCTCTCAGTCAAGGATGCTCAACGAGGTTCTGCCAAGAGACCTTTGGCTAATTGTACCTGCTCTGGTTTCTGATCTGACCTGTCCGAGCTGAGCTGCAAAACAATGTAGTATGACTGGAAAAGAAATAACAAAAATACCGAAGTCTGTATAGTTAAAGCTTTGGTTTTCCCAGTAGTGATGTATGGAAATGAGAGCTGGACCACAAAGAAGGCTGATCGCCGAAGAATTGATGCTTTTGAATTATGGTGCTGGGGGAGACTCTTGAGAGTCCCGTGGACTGCAAGAAGATCAAACCTATCCATTCTGAAGGAAATCAGCCCTGAGTGCTCACTGGAAGGACAGATCCTGAAGCTGAGGCTCCAATACTTTGGCCACCTCATGAGAAGAGAAGACTCCCTGTTGGGAAACATGGAGGGCACAAGGAGAAGGGGACGACAGAGGACAAGGTGGTTGGACAGTGTTCTCGAAGCTACCAGCATGAGTTTGACCAAACTGCAGGAGGCAGTGGAAGACAGGAGTGCCTGGCATGCTCTGGTCCAGGGGGTCACGAAGACTCGGACATGACTAAACAACAACAGCAAGGTGCAGGATATTATCTCAATTATCATTATCTCCCAAGACTGGTTGTCGTGATTCACGCATACGCATGCTCCATGATTCCATGTGATTTTCAAACTTGCAAATGTCCAGGCATGGCTATTGTATTTCTTCATGCAGCATGCTATAATGTCCCATTATCCCATTTTTAAAAAGCACAAATAGCAATGGACAAATCAAAGTTCAGGAAACCAGGGGTGCTTCAAAATGCACAGCTCAAGTGAGACAGCAAATACATAGAGACAAGTGGGACATTCTGGCTGTTTCCACCTGAGAGGTGTTGTCAAAATTGTTGGGGTTAAAAAAAGCAATACCATGGGGTTCAAAAAGCTAAAATTTGGTTAAAATTCCATGGACTGTAAACTTGCTAGTCTCTTGCACCCAGGGGTGCCAACTTGAATAAAATATAGGGGGGGCAGGTAAGCTCTGTCCCACATAATCAGTCACATGCACACCATTTGATTGGCAATGCCCATCAACATGGGGAGCCCTGCCCACTCAAATATTTTATTAAGGGGGATGAAGGACCTTGGCTCCTGGGAGTCGGCTCCTGTGCAATGAGTCTTTTGGCACCTTGAAACAAATTTATGGTGGCAAAAATATTTGTGGATTCAGGCTCACTTCATCAGATGCATGAAGTGAAATCTTATTTGACAGGTGCATCTAAGGAGGAAATTATAAGATGGGAGTTGAATGGCACTGTATGTTAGCCGGGCACACAGGAGCAGATTGGTGATAATTTGGCAAGCAGCCTGGACCAAGCATAGCCAACCTGGTGCTCTCCAGTGGCAGCTGGACTCCAACTCCCATCAGCCCCAGCCAGCATGGCCAACCCTCAGGGCAGATGGGTACTGTAGTCCAACAATACAGTGGTACCTCAGGTTAAGTACTTAATTCGTTCCGGAGGTCCGTTCTTAACCTGAAACTGTTCTTAACCTGAAGCACCACTTTAGCTAATGGGGCCTCCTGCAGCTGCCGCACCGCCAGAGCATGATTTCTGTTCTTATCCTGAAGCAAAGTTCTTAACCTGAAGCACTATTTCTGGGTTAGTGGAGTGTGTAACCTGAAGCATATGTAACCTGAAGCATATGTAACCCAAGGTACCACTGTATCTGGAGGACATCATGGGACAGCCCTTTAGATATGTGGAAATGGCTATAATATCTCCTCTCCTCTTTTCCAGGCTAAACATAACCAGTTCCCATGCCCACTTCTCCAGCTGGGTTCTCCATTGCTCAGCCATATTTTTGGAGGTTTTTGACCTGTCCAAACTGGTGTGGTCCTTCTTAGAGAATGCCTCTGACTTCTCCGAAGCTGATGGATTCTCTGGCCTAATAAAAACCAGTTGTTGTTCCTTCAAGAGTCCTGCCGGCCTCATTGGCACAAATCTTGTCAAAGTCAACAGCGCTCTTCTTAGTGACTTCTAAGACATCATCTTGCCAACAAAGATCTGTATAGTTAAAGCCATGGTTTTCCCGGTAGTGATGTATGGAAGTGAGAGCTGGACCATAAAGAAGGCTGATCGCCGAAGAATGGATGCTTTTGAATTATGGTGCTGGAGGAGACTCTTGAGAGTCCCATGGACTGCAAGAAGATCAAACCTATCCATTCTGAAGGAAATCAGCCCTGAGTGCTCACTGGAAGGATAGATCCTGAAGCTGAGACTCCAATACTTTGGCCACCTCATGAGAAGAGAAGACTCCCTGGAAAAGACCCTGATGCTGGGAAAGATTGAGGGCACAAGGAGAAGGGGAAGACAGAGGATGAGATGGTTGGATAGTGTTCTCGAAGTGACTAACATGAGTTTGACCAAGCTGTGGGAGGCAGTGGAAGACAGGGGTGCCTGGCGTGCTCTGGTCCATGGGGTCACGAAGAGTCAGATACGACTAAACGACTAAACAACAACAACAAGCTATCACCGATCCTGTTACCACCATGTCCTACAAGCAAAATAAGCTGCCCCACTAATTTTTTTTTGGGGGGGGAGGCAGCAACGGGTGGAGGCGTCTGTGTCGATGGATGATGCCAGAGAAGGGAAGCGTTTGTTGTGTCTGTGTGGGAAACGGTAGCAAAGGGGCAGGGTAGAGAGGTCTGTTGGGGGTCCTTGGGTCCATTCCATTAAACGAGCTCCCCCAAGTTTCCTCTTTGAATGCCTACTCTGTGTGCGCCACGGCGGAGACAGAAGACTTGTTATGATACCTTCTCCGCACTGAACACTTTACAGTTTTCTCTTTAAATGACCCATTTCTGAGAGCGGAAAGCGTCGGCCAATAAGAGGCCGGGCCCCGCCATCGATATCCGGAATTTACACACCATTCCCACTGATCCGTGGCAGCTAATGGACACTCCTGCTGCTCCCGAGGACTGGGAAATGGTTCCAGGTGATCACCACCAGCCCCAGCCAAACAGCTCCAGGTCTCGGGGGCAACGGAAAGGCACGTGAGAATGAACTCAGCATTTCAGCATTTGATTGATGGAGCAGCTTGATTTATCCAGAGAGGAAAGCATGTCCGCATGTTGGAAGAGACCCTCCGCATTACAGCGAACGCAACCGCAAAGGCTTCTGGGTCTTCTCCTCATGAAAAGAAAGCAGATGAGGTCGTCAGGCTGTTTCTGGACTGTACCATTTCAAACTGCAGGCGGGGGCTCACATGGCTGCATGAGCCTCCATAGAACAACCACAAAATTCCTTGCAGGAACTTCTTGTAACAGGAAGGTTAGAACCCATTTTTGGGGCGTCTAGCTTTCTACGTGGGATATATATATATATATATGCATTATAGGTGTATATATATACTATATATAGGTGCTGTGCACTTTGTGGTGCTTAGTTAAACTTGGAAGGAGTTCCTCAGGAGGCTTAGTTAATCCTACACCATGTGTGAACAATTTTGGGGATTGTTGTGGAACGCTCTGTCACAAGAGACTAGGGCCCTGTGGGACTTGACATCTTTCTGCAGGGCCTGCAAGACAGAGCTGGCCAAGGTGCAGTCTGACCCCCTCTCTCCTTCTGTAATCCTCATAGCACTCTAGCCCAATGGTTGCCATTAATGTGATTTTGAATCGATTTTAGAATGTATTTCAATTAATTGATTGTGATTTTATGTAAACTGTGTTATTTTTACTGTTGTTAGCCACTCTGAGCCCGGCCTCAGCTGGGGAGGGTGGGATATAAATTATTATTATTATTATTATTATTATTATTATTATTATTATTATTATATTATATATTATTATTATTATTATTATTCAGATGGGTTCCCAGTTTGAGTCCAAAGTGGTACAGTCCAGAAATCTGCTCTTTGTCAACACAAAGCCACAAATGCTACTCAGATTTGCATTTTGCTAATGTCTCCATGGCTCAATCATAGAATCTTAGACTTGGGAGGGACACCAAAGATCATCTAGTCCAACCCCTGCAATGCAGGAATCTCAGCTAGAGCATCCATGACAGATGGCCGTACAAACCGACAAGGAAGGAGAGTCCACAACCTCTTGAGGGAGTCTGTTCCACTGTTGAAGGGCTCTTACTGGCCGAAAGTTCTTCCTGATGTTTAGTTAGAATTCCCTTTCTTAACTTGAATCCATTGGATAGAATCCTACCCTCTGGAGCAGGAGAAAACAAGCTTGTTCCCTCTTCCACGTGACAGCCCTGGAGATATTTGAAGGTAATAATAATAATAATAATAATAATAATAATAATAATAATAATAATAATTTATTATTTATACCCCGCTCATCTGGCTGGGTTTCCCCAGCCACTCTACGCGGTTTCCAACGAAATATTACAAACAATACAGCACCAAACATTAAAAACTTCCCTAAACAGGGCCGCCTTCAGTTGTCTTTTAAAAGTAAAATACAGTGGTACCTCGGGTTACAGACGCTTCAGGTTACAGACGCTTCAGGTTACAGACTCCGCTAATCCAGAAATATTACCTCGGGTTAAGAACTTTGCTTCAGGATGAGAACAGAAATCGTGCGGCAGTGGCAAAGCGGCAGCGGGAGGCCCCATTAGCTAAAGTGGTACCTCAGGTTAAGAACAGTTTCAAGTTAAACACAGACCTCCAGAACTAATTAAGTTCTTAACCCAAGGTACCACTGTAGCTGCTTATTGCCTTGACATCTGATGGGAGGGCATTCCACAGGACGGACGCCACCACCGAGAAGGCCCTCTGCCTGGTTCCCTGTAGCCTCACTTCTTGCAGCGAGGGAACCGCCAGAAGGCCCTCGGAGCTGGACCTCAGTGTCTGGGCTGAATGATGGGGGTGGAGACGCTCCTTCAGGTATACAGGATATCACCTCACCTCTCAGTCTTCTCTTTTCCCAGACTAAACATACTCAGCTTCCTCAAACATCCCTCTTAACATTTTGCATAATTTGACCCCTTTTTCATCAGAGAAATATTGGAGGGTATGATGTTTCTCCCCCATGAGAGACCCAGAGGGCAGCAACGTGAGAAGAGGCCTTTTCTGTGGTGGCTCCCAGTTTGTGGAATGCTTTACCCAGGTAGGCTCGCCTGGCACCTTCATTACATGTCCTTAGGTGCCAGGTGAAAATATTTATCTAAAACCAGACCTTTAGCCGAGTAACATTCTATGGTCCTTTGTGGGAGGGGGTTCATTGCTTTGGGGGGTTTTTTTTGTGTCGTCATTTTGTATTTTTATGTTGTGAGCCACCCTGGGATCTTCGAATGAATGTTGGTTTACAAATTTAATTCATAATATTAATAATAATCACTGGAGACCATCCCCATGACATTGCCCCTCATGATATAATAATAATAATAATAATAATTTATTATTTGTACCCTGTCCATCTGGCTGGGTTTCCCCAGCCACTCTGGGCGGCTTCCAACAAAGATTAAAAATACATTAAAATGTCACACATTAAAAACTTCACTCAACAGGGCTGCCTTCAGATGTCTTCTAAATGTTAGGTAGCTGTTTATCTCTTTGACATCTGATGGGAGGGCGTTCCACAGGGCGGGCGCCACTACCAAGAAGGCCCTCTGCTTGGTTCTCTGTAGCTTTGCTTCTCACAATGAGGGAACCACCAGAAGGCCCTCGGAGCTGGACCTCAGCATCCGGGCTGAACGATGGGAGGGAGATGCTCCTTCAGGTATACTGGGCGGAGGCCGTTTAGGGCATTCAAGGTCAACACCAACACTTTGAATTGTGCTTGGAAACGTACTGGGAGCCAATGTAGGTCTTTCAAGATATCCCCTGGGGCTGACCCTAAGACTCAGGTCCAGGCCCTGAAATTTCCGGGTCCTGACCAGGCAACCCTATTCAGCCAGGGGTTGAGTTAGATGACAATCAAGATCTCTTCAAACTCCATGGGCCAATGCTTAGCTTCTATTTTCTCTCTGCCTCTTTCCTTGGCGGATCGAAGGATCTGCTCTCCTGCTTCATTGTGGAAATGAAAAGCCATCTGGAAGAGCAAAGGTTAAAAGAAAAAAGCTAGCAAGAGCTCATGTTACTGCTGGACTCGAGGGATGATGTGCCCCCCCCCCCCCTGAATTCAGGCTAGCTTCTTTCCAGAAGCAACAGCAAACTTTAAACGCTCAAGACTTTAACTTCTCCCTTAAGTGGATTGAGCTACTTTTAACCTCCTTTCTAAGACAGAGCGGGATCTATAATATACAGAGAGAGGCTGACCCCAAGGGGGGGGCAGCGTTTTCTCTGCTAAGCAGAGGGAAAACATGCATATGATGGGATGCTGTGGCAGGAGGGAGAGAGCCAGGCAAGGTTCTGTCTCAATCACTCCTTCTATTCCCAGTGCTCAGAGGTGGGATTCCTTGCTTATGTAGCCAAAACTGTGCCAGCTATCCACCAGGAGAAGGTTATCAGCAGGCTTAAAGGTAAAGGTAAAGGTAAAGGGACCCCTGACCATTGGGTCCAGTCGCTAACGACTCTGGGGTTGCGGCGCTCATCTCGCTTTACTGGCCAAGGTAGCCGGCGTACAGCTTCCGGGTCATATGGCCAGCAGGACTAAGCTGCTTCTGGTGAACCAGAGCAGTGCACGGAAATGCCGTTTACCTTCCTGCTGGAGCGGTACCTATTTATCTACTTGCACTTTGAGGTGCTTTTGAACTGCTAGGTTGACAGGAGCAGGGACCAAGCAATGGGAGCTCACCGCGTCGTGGGGATTCGAACTGCCAACCTTCTGATCAGCAAGTCCTAGGCTCTGTGGTTTAACCCACAACGCCACCCGCATCCCTAGCAGCAGGCTTAGGAAACTCCAAAACTTGTAGAAGCACACCCCCCCAAAAAAAACACTTTAGGGTTTTAATGATGTGGTGGCGGGGGGGGGGGGGGAAACATACCACAGAAGGAGCTCAAAGAGGTGCATAGAAAAAAATGGGGTTGGCTTTTGCTGCCGAGTTCCTCAAGGGGCTCTGAGTCCCCTAAAGTCCATGATCAGTCAGAGAAGAATGGATGGAGGCAGGAGGCAGTGAAAGCAAGGCAGATCTTTCTGAACAGTTCCCCCCCCCCTTGTAAGGAGGTGAGGACCAAGAACAAAGTGTGCAGGAACCTTTAAAGACTTCTGCAATTGCCCAACCCCTTAGCCAAAGACCTTATAAAAGCATCATGCGTACATCACAGAAAGAGGCAGTCTACAACAGAAATTTGAAAGTGTGGCTTCTCTCCTTTCTGCTAAAATACCTGATAATGGTTTACTGGTTACATTACCTGGGCAGTCTGGCCATTCTTTTTGAAATACTTTAGTTCTTGAATCCAGGCCACAGGCCTACCCTATTCATAAACAAAATATGTCCTTAAGACAGGATTTGTAACTGAAAAGAACTACTGGGAAAAGTTTCTCCAAGATATTTCCTCCCGCAGAGGAAATATTTGGGGTTATTAAGAGTCAAGATGGCTTCAGGATTGCTGCGCTGTACCATTTCAGACATGTGGCTTATATACTTATGTACCTGTGTTTACCTAGTGCCTTTATGAACATTTATTCTATATTTGAGACCTTAGAATTCTTATAACAGAGGAGAGAGAACATAAGAATAAAAAGTGCCTACTGGATCAGGCCAATGGCCCATCTAGTCCAGCATCCTGTTCTCACAGTAGCCAACCAGGTGCCTTAGCAGGATCTGAGCATGAGAGCACTCTCCTGTGGTTTCCAGCAACAGATATTAGGAAACACTGCTGCTTCTGACTGTGGAGCCAGAACACAGCCATCATGATGGCTAGAATCCATCAGTAGCCTTCTCTTTCATGAAGAAGAAGAGGAAGAGGAAGAGGAAGAAGAAGAAGAAGAGGAGGAGGAGGAGGAGGAGGAGTTTGGATTTGATATCCCGCCTTTCACTCCCCTTAAGGAGTCTCAAAGCGGCTAGCATTCTCCTTTCCCTTCCTCCTCCACAACAAACACTCTGTGAGGTGAGTGAGGCTGAGAGACTTCAGAGAAGCGTGACTGGCCCAAGGTCACCCAGCAGCTGCATGTGGAGGAGCGGGGACGCGAACCTGGTTCACCAGATTACAAGTCTATTGCTCTTAACCACTACACCACACTGTACACCACATTTATCCAATCCTCTTTTAAAGCCATCCAAGTTGGGTGGCCATCCCAGCCTCCTGCCAGAAGAAGTTTCATAGTTGAACGATGCACTGCGTGAAAAAGTACTTTATGTCCACATAGGCAGGCTACGCAACTTGCTCTATAGTTGGAACTTGCTGAAAGGGACAGATTCGCCTTTGAACGGGAACAAAATAAAATTCCTTCCCCAGTGACCACATTTGCATATAATGCTATTCCAATAGTACAGGAAGACTTAGATGTAGGTGTGAGCATTAAATGCCCGTTTGCGGATAGTAAACTCAGTCCTTTGCAGCAGAAGCAACTGTGGTTGGAATAGTCTGCGCACGTGCGGGTTGCGATATGGCGCGTCTGCACATGCACAAAGCGCGATTTAGTGTTTCTGCACATGCGCAAGTGCCGAAACCCAGAAGTAACCCGTTCTGGTACTTCCGGGTTCAGTGCGGTGCGCAACCCAAAAACACACAACATCTGTAACCTGAGGTATGACTGTAATTAAAGGCAACCCGCAACATTATGAAATGTGAGAATGAGACATAACAATACTAACAGTAGGATGAAGCCCGAGTGCTTGATTTAGAACAATAGAAAAGGAACGAAGGTTGCCTACTGCTTCCTTGGTGTGATCTTCTGCCTTTAACGGCTGTGTGACAAATGGAAAACTTCCCTCCAAACCCCTAACAGGGGTTTGACCTGATTATGTTGTTGTTGTTGTTTAGTCATTTAGTCGTGTCTGACTCTTTGTGACCCCATGGACCAGAGCACACCAGGCATTCCTGTCTTCCACTGCCTCCCACAGCTTAGTCAAACTCATGCTGGTAGCTTCGAGAACACTATCCAACCATCTCGTCCTCTGTCGTCCCCTTCTCCTTGTGCCCTCCATCTTTCCCAACATCAGGGTCTTTTCCAGGGAGTCTTCTCTTCTCATGAGGTGGCCAAAGTATTGGAGCCTCAGCTTCAGGATCTGTCCTTCCAGTGAGCACTCAGGGCTGATTTCCTTCAGAATGGAAAGGTTTGATCTTCTTGCAGTCCATGGGACTCTCAAGAGTCTCCTCCAGCACCATAATTCAAAAGCATCAATTCTTCGGCAATCGGCCTTCTTTATGGTCCAGCTCTCACTTCCATACATCACTACTGGGAAAACCATCGCTTTAGCTATACGGACCTTTGTCGGCAAGGTGGTGGCTTTGCTTTTTAAGATGCTGTCTAGGTTTGTCATTGCTTTTCTCCCAAGAAGCAGGCGTCTTTTAATTTCGTGACTGCTGTCACCATCTGCAGTGATCATGGAGCCCAAGAAAGTAAAATCTCTCTTTGCCTCCATTTCTTCCCCTTCTGTTTGCCAGGAGGTGATGGGACCAGTGGCCATGATCTTCGTTTTTTTGATGTTGAGCTTCAGACCATATTTTGCACTCTCCTCTTTCACCCTCATTAAAAGGTTCTTTAATTCCTCCTCACTTTCTGCCATCAAGGTTGATTATAGGAAGTTCCCAGTTCATCTTGAATTTCACTTTGCGGCGCAATTCCACGGTGACTCAGCTATGGAACAGACTTTCTCATGGTGGGAGGAGCTTGGATCTCAACCCTTGAAACTTGACGAAACTCACCTTTGAACAGCCCCATCCGTAATGACCCAAGAATGTTGGCCGGGGAGCCTTTGACTCCTTCTTACCTGCTCCCGATCGCTCCATTTCCTCCCTTGATGCCAAAGGTATTGTGCCAGCTTTTTCGAAGTGAGGCATGGCAGGAGGGAAATCATTTGCCCTCTCCTCCCCCCCCCCCACTCGGGAGTCTGGAAAGATCCAATCATTTAAATTAAATGTAAGCATTCAGGAAGACAAAAGGGTCTCTGTCTCCAACAGGGCAACCGGGCGACATGGCTGATATTTATGCCGGTGCAGGTAGTTTATGAAAACAGAGGCATTCCGCGAGAGGCCCAAGAATCCTCAGCTTAACCAGGAGCCCGAACTGGAAAGATTCAGTCGCTAATTAAATCTAAGTTGGATGCTGTTCCACAGAGGGCAGATTGTAACTATAAGAGGATGTTAATGTGGATTTTAAATATTTATTATAACTGAGGTAGGTTACAAAAACAGACATTCTTCCTTTCAACACTCTATAATGGCAGATTTAGAGGTCTGTCTTTGGCCATGAGTGATATTCCTGCAGCTGTCAGGGGCTGGAGGGCAATTCATTACCCTCCCAGCAAGCAATCTGGCTGGACAGTGAAAGATTAGAGAGTTGATTTATGGAAGTCGAGGAGAGAGGAGGGGGGAATGTTGTTCTATCTGGTGTCTGGGTGCTGATTTTCACACACCTGTTCCTGGCTGGGCTGGACCTGGTAAGTGATTTTGATCCGCCAAGGGGGGGGGGTCTCTCTCTCTTTCTCTCCCCCTCCCCTTTTCTCTCTCAGTTCTGAAGAGCTGAAGTGTGAAGGTATCTTCCAGGCATGACCAAAGTCCATTTCGGGGGCCTAATCCGGCCCCCCCCGGTCGGTTTAATCCAGCCCCTGTGGCAGTTTATTCCGGGGGGGAGGGATCCTAAAACAAAGCTCAACATCTTCAGTCCTTAAATATGGTCAACAACTTTGGTTGGCCCTCATGGCCCTTCAGTTCATCAAATCCGGCCCTCATTGAAAAAAGTTTGGACACCACTGCATTAAAGGAAGTACATAGTACATGGTTAGACGGTGGAACTCCCTCCCACATGGGTAAAATCCTAAAAAAAAGATAAACAACTTTGGTCGGCCCTTTAGTCGTCCCTCATGGCCCTTCACTTCATCAAATCTGGCCCTTTTTGAAAAAAGTTTGGACACACACAAACTCAAATGACACAGCTTTTGAGAATCCAAGAATGCAGAGACAGGTTTTCCCACTCCTAGGCTGATACCACCATCACCCTCCAGCTTCCATTGGTCTTTGCCAAACTCTCAAGAACATAAAGACAAGCCTGCTAGGTCAGGCCAATGGTCCATCCATTCCTGCATCCTACTCTCACAGTGGCCAACCAGATGCAAGCAGGACCAGATGCACATGAGCAAGTCTTCCCTCCTGTGGTCTCCAGCAACTGGCATTCGTAATCATTACTGCCTCTGACTGTGCAGGCAAAGCCTAGCCACCATGGCTCATAGGCATCAGTTGCTTTCTCCTCCATGAATTGGTCCAATCCTTTTAAAGCCGTCCAAGCTGGTGGCCATTGTTGCCTCCTGGGAGAGACCTCCGTGGTTTGCACTGAAGTCCTTTCTTTCACCTGTCTTGAATCCTCTGACATTTAGCTTCATTGGAAATCCACAAGCTCTGGTGTTTTGAGAGGGGGATGAGAGCGTTTCTCTGTCGATTTTATCCATTACAAATAAAAAATAAAAAATCACACTTCTTCAGATACACATGTGCATGCACACGAAAGCTCATACCAATAACAAACTTAGTTGGCCTCTAAGGTGCTACTGGAAGGGGGAAGAATTTATTTTGTTTCTTTTTTTATAATGATTTTTTTATTAATTTTTAACATATTAATTATCATACATACCACAGAACTTCACATCTTATACAATCTTTTTGGACTTCCATCAGCACCTCTGATGATCCTCCATTTTTATCATTTCTTCTGCATTTCTTAACATCTTGCCCTCTATCTAACCTTTGCTCTCTTAGTAGTCTGCCGTGCCCTGTCTGTGACTTTTGTCTCTTTCGAATAAACATTGTGCAAGGGGAAAGTGACACAGTGGAAACAGGTGCCAAAATAACCCGTACCATCCCTCGATCTCGGGATTGGAAGATGTGTAAAGGTCACAGTCCAAAATGTATCTGTCTGGTTTGCATATTGTGCCAATAAAAGGAGCTTCTGCAGAGCTAGCTGGCAGCTTGCTCATGCACAGCTCACCTGATGATCAACACCTGACTCGTGCCTTCACTTCAGTTTTAACTACGGCAGACCAACACGGCTACCTACCTGTAACTAGACTTTATCCATGCCAGGCATAATTGTATGAACTTTGGCCATGCCATCTCTTGCTATATTGTTACAGTCGAACCTCTACTTACTACCGCCTCTTCTTACAGTCCTTCCAAGTCGTGATCACGGCAAACCCGGAAGTAATTGGCAGGTTTGCCACCATTCACGCATGTGCAGGAGTGGCAATCGCCTTTCGCACATGCGCAGGAGCAGGCAATCGCCGCCTGCAAATGTGCACAACTGTGCCTCTCCCAGCAACCTGTTTCAACCTCCGGACCGACCTCCAGAACGGATTATGGTCGCAAATAGAGGTTCCACTGTAGTAGTATTATTATTATTATTAGTTGTAGTAGTATTATATTTTGACAAAGTAATAATCATACACAAATAAGAATAAAAATGTGCTTCCCGCCACCGAGACCATTCCATTGTAACTATCCAGCCTCCCAAAATTTCAACACCTCTTGTGATGGTTTGACCCCTTTCCGTTTTAACAGTACAAATTCTACAAACACCCTCTGTATGTCCTCAGAATCATTTCTCCTGCATATTTCCTGTCTTACCTTAATGGCACATGTTAATTTATCATTAATAGCTACATCCCACACCTTTTTATACCATTCTTCCATCTCATATTCTGCTTGCCCCTTCTACTTCCTAGCTACAGTGGTGCCTCGCAAGACGAAATTAATTCATTCCACGAGTCGCTTCGTCTTGCAATTTTTTCGTCTTGCGGAGCGCAGATTGCCCGGATATTAACGGTTTTACGAAAAAGGAAGCAAATCCGCAAGACGTTTTCGTCTTGCGAAGCAAGCCCATAGGGAAATTCGTCTTGCGAAGCGCCTCAAAAAACGGAAAACCCTTTCGTCTAGCAGGTTTTTCGTCTTGCGAGGCATTCGTCTTGCGGGGCACCACTGTATCATAATTCGTGCAGCTGTCAATAAATTTGTGAGCAAGTCCTTCATAGCCCGTGAACCCTCCACCCCATTGTAAATTGATAATAAAGCTACCTCTGGACTTTCGGTCAGCTTTAACCCAGTGATTTCTGTTATCTCCTTAAACACCCTTTTCCAGAAAAAAAATGTACATATTTACACCCCCACCACATGTGAACATAATTCCCAGTTTCCTGGCACCCCCTCCAACATAACACCAAATATTCCTTGTTTATTTGATTTAATCTGACTGGTGCTAAATACCACCTCCAAACTAATTTGTAATAATTTTCTTTTATTCTTATTGCTGTATTTTAATGTCCCAGATGCTTCAACCTTTCCCCTTAGCTTCAAGAAAGTGGCCTCAAAATGCCACTGGTTTTGTCACGAGTTTTCCTGCTCCAGCTGCTTAAGAGTTAATGCTCTTCCTCTTAACAGGTGTCCCTCTGAGGAAGGGAGTCGTAGCAGGTCCCCCCACTGACCCAGGTTAGCCGTGACCACGGCATCCTTTGCCAGGGAAATCCATTTTCAAAAGTTGCGGGGCCTGGTAGGGCAAATCTCTCTCCCCTCCCACATCACCCCCATTCATTATTATCCATTTCTTCCTCCCTCCCCACACACCCGCACAACATTCACCTTCTTCTTCCCACCTTCATTTTGAAGAAGCCTGTTTGTTTGTTTCTCCCATTGCTCTGTCCCAGCTCCTGCCAACCTAGCAGTTTGAAAGCACACCAGTGCAAGTAGATAAATAGGTACCGCTGCGGTGGGAAGGTAAACAGTGTTTCCGTGTGCTCTGGTTTCCGTCACAGTGTTCTGTTGTGCTGACTCCCTCAGCCTGAAATCAGAGATGAGCGCTGTAACCCCATTGTCGCCTTTGACTGGACTTAACTGTCCAGGGGTCCTTTACCTTTTTACATTGTTTGTTTGTTGGTTGGTTGGTTGGTTGTTTAATTTCTATACCCCACGTCATGCAAGGATCACAGAACAGTTTATTTACAAGGTAAGATACCCCAAGATATCTTGGGGTAGGAACAAGCAGCAACTGCCCACCCACCCCATAAAGATTTTCCCAATCACCATCGTAATAGTACGGCCTTGGTCCAGTACACCTGAAGGAGCATCTCCACCCCCGTCATTCTGCCCGGACACTGAGGTCCAGCTCCGAGAGCCTTCTGACGGTTCCCTCCCTGAGAGAAGTGAGATTACAGGGAACCAGGCAGAGGGCCTTCTCGGTGGTGGTGCCTGCCCTGTGGAACACCCTCCCATCAGATGTCAAGGCAATAAACAACTATTTTACTTTTAAAAGACAACTGAAGGTGGCCCTGTTTAGGGAAGTTTTTAATGTCTGATGCTGTACTGTTTTTAATATTCGGTTGGAAGCCGCCCAGATTATTATTATTATTATTTATGTAAAACCACACTAACTTACGTAAAACCACACTAACATAATGTCGAGGGCATATAGCATGTGAAACTTTTCAGAATGCCATATTCGCCAATCGCGAGCTGTGATCGGTGTCATGTCAACATTCTGAAGCCCCAGTGTCATCCTGTGTTTCACGGCACATTCTCCTCAGTTAATACCATTGCATTCAGTCAAACCAGGGTGCTGCGGTTGTTGCTGTGTCGGGCTAGCACCTGTGAGGCCCGGATTCGGATCCCCACTCAGCCACGAAGCTCACTGGATGGCCCTGGAAGCCAGTCACTGCCTCTCAGCCTGACCTACCATGCCGGGTTGTTTGAGGGAGCAAACCATGTCTGCCACATTGAGCTCCTTGGGGAAGAAGGCAGGATATAAATGCAGTAAATAAACTATTTTCAACCGTTTTTCAAGCAAAAAAATCCAAAAACCCATAGGTGAGAAAACTCTCAAAAGTTGGGGGAACCATTGCAAAGCTTTGTTAATCAGCATGCCACCCACAAATGTTTTTGAGATTTGGTAAAGGTAAAGGGACCCCTGGCCATTAGGTCCCATCGTGGCTGACTCTGGGGTTCCGGTGCTCATCTCACTTTATTGGCCGAGGAAGCAGGCGTACAGCTTCCGGGTCATGTGGCCAGCATGACTAAGCCGCTTCTGGCGAACCAGAGCAGCGCACGGAAATGCCGTTTACCTTCCCGCTGGAGCGGTGCCTATTTAACTACTTGCACTTTGACGTGCTTTCGAACTGCTAGGTTGGCAGGAGCAGGGACCGAGCAACGGGAGCTCTCCCCATCACGGGGATTTGAACCGCCAACCTTCTGATCGGCAAGTCCTAGGCTCTGTGGTTTAACCCACAGCGCCACCCATGTCCCATTTGAGATTTGGTAGGTGGCATCAAATGAGGGAGAAAAGGGCAAAGGGTTTCAAAGAAGGATTGGACGAATTCATGGTGGATACTAGCCACGATGGCTGGAGGCAGTAAGTGCTTCTTGGTGTGACTTGTTCCAAACCATGGACATGGAGAAGAGTGCCCTCGTGCTCAGGTCCTGCTTGAACATGTGTCTGGTTGGCCCCTGTGAGCACAACATCAAATCAAAGAATCGTAGAATCATGAAGTTGGAAGGGACCCGAGGGTCATCTAGTCCAACCCCTGCAAGGCAGGAATCACAACTAAAGCATCCAAGAAAGATGGCTGTGATGGCCTGGGAATCCGATTCAGAGGCTGAACCGGAGGAATCCCAGCCTGCACAGGAGTCCCCGCCTCCAGGGCCGGCTGAACTGGGGCAGGGCCTTGATTCTGAAGCGCCTGCACCTGTGCCGGATCCTCAGGAGCAGGAACCAGGTGAATCCACTCTGGCTCCAGAGGTGGTTGAGGACTCAGTGCCTACAGGTGAGTCTCCCCCTGGGTCCAGTAACCCTTCAGCCTCTCCTGAACTGCAGAGGCTCAGGGCAGAGAGGCGAAGGGAACTGGTTTCTCCCAGGAGGAGTGCTCGCCTTAAGGCCAGGAGAGGCGGGTCTCCTGGGGGCCGGGACCGCCCCTGGCCTCAGAGAAGATAAAGGCCAGTCAGCCCGGTCCCAGGTTGCGGGAGCAACGTCGTTGATGAGCTGTTTCGGCCAGCATCCAGTCCTGTTTCCCCCAGAGTTCCTGTCCTTGCCCGGCTTCCCTCTGTGGACCACGCTTCGCCCGAGGAGGACTGTCTGCCGACCCTCAGCTCAGGTCCTGGACCTCGCCCCATGGTAACCTCCCCCCCCCCCCCGGACCAGCACAATGGCCTTCCAATCCCTGCTTAAAAACCTCCAGGGAAGGAGATGATTCCAGTGAAGAGGATGCTGGACTAGATTGGCCATCAGCCAGATACAGCAGGCTCTTCCAATGTTCTTATGATGGGAGTTGTAGTCCAAGCGATCAATGGTGTTCCCAGCCTGGGGGAAACTGAATTAGCAGACGATGCAACTTTCATTTCCTGCTTAGAGGTTGCAGGGGGGAGTTGGGTCAATCCTACGCCCCAACAAATCAAAACTCTTAATCCGTTTTTGCTACTGGTGCACGTTTCGGAACTGAATTTATAATTCACTGACCAGCTTCTAGGGCAGGGGTCAGCAACCTTTTTCAGCCGTGGGCCAGTCCACCGTCCCTCAGACTACGTGGTGGGCTGAACTATATTTGGGGGTGGGGAATGAACGAATTCCTATGCCCCACAAGTAACCCAGAGATGCATTTAAATACAGTGGTACCTCTGGATGCGAACGGGATCTGTTCCGGAGCCCTGGTCGCATCCAGAAGCGAACACAACCCGCGTCCGCATGTCTGCGTGTGCCGGGTCGTGATTTGCCGCTTCTGCGCATGCACGTGATGTCATTTTGACCGTCTGCACATGCGCGAGCCACAAAACCCGGAAGTAACACACTCCTTTACTTCCGTGGTCACCGCAGCACGCAACCCAAAAATACTTATCCTGAAGCTACTTCAACCCAAGGAATGACTGTAAAAGGACTCATTCTACTCATGTAAAAACACGCTGATTCTCGGACCGTCCACAGGCCAGATTGAGTAGGCGATCGGGCCGCATCCAGCCCCCGGGCCTTAGGTTGCCTACCCCTGTTATAGGGAAACCTATAAGTTTGTGGGGGCGGGGGTGTTAACGGGAACCAGGCAAAAGTGTGGGTTTGGATCGTTGCCGGAGTTTGCCTGGGTTCCTCTTTGCGATGGTCTATCCAGAGAGGCTTCCCGCATGGAGTCGGCTCGTGGGAACTGTTTGGGCTACATCGTAAACCACACCTGAAAGTTGTTTTTCTCACTCTGAGTGTTTAGCTAAGAGTCTGCCTGCTGTTCCAGTCCCCCACTGAGCTCGGATGGGACGAAGGGAGTAATCAGGTCTCTTAGCACGTTCTCCTAGGAGGTCGGTCTTCCTCGTTCCAGGAACCCCTGTGTAATTCAGAGCCGGGGGGGGGGCATTGATTCCAAACCAATCACTAATACTTACAGGGGGCCCTCATTCAAATACCCCAAACCTTGAATCAATCGCCTCCCCTCCCTTTACCCTCCTACTTAGTGAGCCAAAGACTTCATTTCTCGTTGAGGAAACCAAACAAGGCTCCTCTTTTCTCTGGATGCAGGTTGTGACGGCATCAGAGGGCAAAGGATGGGAGGTCAAATCCATCCTATGCATTTAAAATATATTCAAAACATGCTTAAAGTACATGATTTCCTCATCCCACCCCGGGAAGAATCCTGGGAGCTGTAGTTTTCCTCCTCACAAAGCTCCCATTTGCATCAAACTACAGTTCCCAGGATTCTTCAAATGTGCTTCACATATGCTTAAAATGTATATGGTGGGTCTGCCATAAATTTGCAAAATTCTCTGTAAACCACAGGCCCCGAGGAATGCTGGTCTGAAGAGGTGATGGTGTTTCTAAGCCTTGAATCCCCAATTTGGGAGAAAGGTGAGATAGAAATAGTCATACCTCTGGTTGGAGTTGCTTCATGTTGAGCATTTTCCGGTTGCACTCCGTGGTGACCTGGAAGTAACGGAACACGTTACTTCCGGGTTTCACCGCTCATGCATGCGCAGACAGTCTAAATGACGTCACCTGCATGCGCAGAAGCGGCGAATCACAACCCATGTACGTGCAGACACAGCTTGCGTTCGCTTCAGGATGGAACGGGATCCCATTCATATCCAGAGGTACCACTGTACATTTAATAATAATCAGGGCTTTTTTTCCCAGCCAGAGTTCCCAGGAGCTCAGCTCCAGCACCTCTCAGTAAGCGCCATTGCTGTTCTAAGAAAATGAAGGAAATCATGATGAGCTCCAGCACCTCTTCTTCTAAAAAAAAAAACCAGCACTGATAATAATAGTAATAATAGTAATAAATAACTGCATTTCAGCATGCAAATCCAGATGCCTAGATATGGATTTAGCCTTTCAACGGAAGGATCCACGCACTAAAGTTGCCCGGTCAGCGCATTAACCATGCAGCGAATGCAGCTAGAGTCTCCCTACCAAATTATATATTTGCAATTAGCGAACAAATAAGTCTTCAGACAAAAGCTGGAGAGATGGGGGAAATTTTGAGTAAAGACGAACGCTTCTAATTGTCTTTCTGTAGCTCCTCTGTTCAGTGATCCATTGAGTCATGATAAAAGCATTAAATATGGTGATTATGTTCAGTGTTTCTAATGAAGGCAGGCTGCCGGAATGACTTGTCTCGTCTTGAAGAGCAGGTAGAATTGTCTGCCTGCCAAACACCCCCCCCCCCCAAGTTCAATCCTATGTCAGGTCCAATAGGATGGGATCTTAGTCATGAATTGGAGCAAGATCTACTACATGAGTAGGCAACCTAAGGCCTGGGGGCCGGATCCAGCCCAATCGCCTTCTCAATCTGGCCTGCGCATGGTCTGGGAATCAGCATGCTTTTACATGAGTAGAATGTGTGCTTTTATTTCAAATGCATCTCTGGGTTATTTGTGGGGCATAGGAATTCGTTCATCCCCCCCCAAAAAATATAGTCCGCCCCCCCCCCAGGTCTGAGGGACAGTGGACTGGCCCCCTGCTGAAATTGTTTGCTAACTCCTGCATAAAACCATGCAGTAAAAAAAACCCCACCAAAACTTGGAAACAAAAATCAATTAGCCATCGTGTAAAGAAGATTCTCAACTGCCTGCCTAGGCCTGGCAGAATAGAAAAGTTTTCAGCAGGTGTTGAAAAGAAAGAAATTTTGAAAATCAGGTTTCTGGTCCCCACCCCCTTGAGCTGCTTATAATATGAAGGCAAAAGGCAGAGACAGGGGCCCTGAAGGCACCTTTAAGTCCCTGCCTGGCTTTTCATTATGACCCCGGTCATCTTGTGCCCCCCTCCCTTTCCCACGCCTGGACATCACATGGTGTGGCTAAATTTCACGAGTTTCTTCCATGCTCTGAGCCCTCCGAAGTTGCCTCCCTCGAAGGAACGGGCTGGGCTTCGTGCACAAGAAAACACACACTTCCTTGTCAACATTGTAAAACAACTGACAAAACACAGGCTGTCAACGCATTATGTGGAGCAAGCATCAAAGGGAACAGGGAGAGCGATTCGGCAAGGCAAGAGCCTCTGCCACACAAAGGAAGCTTCAGCCTTCGCTGCATCCAGTCCAGTGCCGGATTTATGTTTAAGCTAACAAGCTATAGCTTAGGGCCCCGCTCTCTTGGGCCCCCCCCAAAAAAAATTATTGGGGGGGGGGACCCCATATGTACATTTCCAAAATATAAGATAAAAAACTAATAAAATAAAACCTACATACAGCAACAGTGTTTTGTGTTGTGTGGGCTCCTATGATGTACGGTAAGTCATGAGCCCTGCCTGCTAGCCTGCTCCCTCAAATATCACTGGTTTGCTCATTTCTATATATAGGGTTCCTACATTCTGCATGTGCAAATGGCTTTAGATACCTATTAGGTCCATAAATTCCCATATAGCATATATTCAACACAAAAAACAAACACAATTTGTGGTTGACAAAGGACAGCTGGACATATAAAGGGCCCCAATACCTTCAGTAGCTTAGGGCCACATCAAGCCTAAATCTGGCCCTGCATGCGTATGAGTGGATGATGCAGGAATTAAAACGAATGCTGAGTCAAAAGTTTCCAGGAGAGAAACTTTGGCTTAGCTGTCTGTGTGAACAGAGAGCTGAAACCTGTTGATAAATTTTGAGGCTTTTTGGCATGTGTATGTATAGGTGGCGCTGTGGGTTAAAGCCTCAGCGCCTAGGACTTGCCGATCGAAAGGTCGGCAGTTCGAATCCCTGCGGCGGGGTGCGCTCCCGCTGCTCGGTCCCAGCGCCTGCCAACCTAGCAGTTCGAAAGCACCTCCGGGTGCAAGTAGATAAATAGGGACCGCTTACCAGCGGGAAGGTAAACGGCGTTTCCGTGTGCAGCTCTGGCTCTGGCCATAGCAGCGATGTCACGCTGGCCATGTGACCCGGAAGTGTCTCCAGACAGCGCTGGCCCCTGGCCTCTTGAGTGAGATGGGCGCACAACCCCAGAGTCTGTCAAGACTGGCCCGTACGGGCAGGGGTACCTTTACCTTTATGTATAGGGGCTCCAGTAGTGGCTGGCGTGTTCTGACCCCTGCCTTGAAAAATTGACCCGGCACCTAAGCACCCCAACCGTGAATGTGGAAGCATAAGGGGGTGGGGTTTCAGGGGAGTCATAATTAACTCCTTCCGCCCTGAAATGGACTATAGCATGGGTTGCAAAGGGAGCACCGTGGAAGAGGCACCTTGTTGGCCACTGTGAGAACAGGATAATGAACCAGAAGAGTCACTGGCCTGATCCAGTAGTCTCTTCTTATGTTCTGAATTAGGGGAATAGGGACAAATGGCAGGCAAGACAGCCAATATTCTGCACTTAAAAAAACCCCAAAACAAACAAAACAAATACAAACTCCATATCCAGGTAGAATCCAGCAATCCTGAAGGCACTTTTGGGAGATGAATTTCAAATGCCTGCAAATGTTCATTTCCGCTCTGTATGGAACCGATGTTGTCAAAGCACTGAAGTGTAGACTCATATTATTCACCCCCAACCTGTAAATAGATTTTGCAGGTTTAGATTTTTTAGACCTGTCCATCTACCGGAAGGATAAATCAGAGAAATTCAATGCAATTTGCCTGCAATGTTCCTAGAACGTTCTCTGTCTAATTAAATGCTGGAATCTCACCCAATCTCTTCTTTCACTTTCCTCTCTTTCTTTTCCTTTTTTCTCATTGAAATGCTTTTATACTGCCTCCCAAATCAGGCTTGAGGTAGCCTCCTTTTCCCCCTCTCTCCCCAAAATAAACTTATATAACAATCAGTGGCGTAGCGTGGGTTGTCAGGACCCGGGGCAAGGCAAGTAATTTGCGCCACCTAACCCATGGATTTGTGCCCCCTAACCCGTGGATTTGCGCCCCCTAACCCTAACCCCCAGATGTTGCGCCCGGTGCGGCCGGCCCCCCCTGCACCCCCCACGCTACGTCACTGATAACAATAAGTCCATATGCAGTCAAACCTCTTCTTACATCCGCCTCCGCTTGAATCCATTTTGCCCAACGTCCGAGGCAAACAAGGAAATAACTGGTGAGTTTGCTGCCGGTCGCGCATGCGCAGGAGCGGCGATCACCGTTCGCACATGCGCAGAAGCGCCTGCACACAATGGTGCCTCTCCCAGAGACCCGCTTTGAACTCCGGACGGATCTCCAGAACGGATTATGGTCACAGGTAGAGGTTCCACTATATAGAATAAATGCACCTGAAATTGGGCACTAGCAAGTTAAATCGCAAACTGGAATTGAACCGCAGGAAAGGCCTGCATACACAAATCTGTTTTTAGGAGGAGCTGAAAGGTCCTCGAGGATTGTGCCTGCCTGCGTGTGGAGGAAAGATGCTTCCACAAAAGGGGAGCCACCACCAGGAAGGCATTGCCAGAGGAAGGCAATGATTTATTAGGGCAGAAGGGATGAAGGCCAAAGCCCCTAGGTCAAAGTCAAAACCTCACACCTGGCTCTGTATTTGATTGGAAGCCCGTGTAATTCCAAGTAGCCCCCCTGCCACATTTGGCACCAGCTACAGCTTCTGGAGGACGCAGGTGGCGCTGTGGGTTAAACCACAGAGCCTAGGACTTGCTGATCAGAAGGTCAGCGGTTCGAGTCCCCGCGACGGGGTGAGCTCCTGTTGCTCGGTCCCTGCTCCTGCCAACCTAGCAGTTCGAAAGCACAAAGTGCAAGTAGATAAATAGGTACCGCTCCAGCGGGAAGGTGAACGGCGTTTCCGTGCGCTGCTCTGGTTCGCCAGAAGCAGCTTAGTCATGCTGGCCACATACACCGGCTCCCTCGGCCAATAAAGCGAGATGAGCGCCGCAACCCCAGAGTCGGCCACAACTGGACCTAATGGTCAGGGGTCCCTTTACCTTTACAGCTTCTGGAACAGCCTCAAGGGCAGCCCCACGTAGAGGACATTACAGCAGTCCAGCCTTGAGGTTACCAATTGACAAGTCACACCCTTCTTTCCCCTCGATTACCAGAGAATGTACTTCTGATGAGCTTGTGGAGTTCCCCCCCAAATTTGCCATATAGTATATAAAGCCCTTAACAGCTTGGGACCAGTTTGCTTGCAGGGTTGCTTAGTTCCATATATGCCCACGCAACCACTTCCACCTGCAGAAATGGCCCTCTGGAACTCCCTGCCACTGGACACCTGCTTATAACATTTTTGCAGACATGAAGAAGTTAGACATGTTTTAATCCAGTGCTTTTTTCTGGGGGGACACAGGGGTACACATACCCCTAAACATTTTGTGAATCTAAGTCTGGCCTCACTGAGGGGCAATATGAGTAGGAAAATGAGAGTACCCCTAAACATTATTTTTTAAAAGAAAAAAGCACTGTTTTAATCTGTTTTTCGCTTGCTGTTGTTTGTAATGAGCTGTGTATGTTTTTAAAATATCTGTCGTTTGTTAATAATTCTCATGTCCGTGGTGTATTATAAATATATATATATATATATATATATATATATATATATATATATATATATCTGGTGTATTATAAAAAGATATATATATATATATATATACACACACACATTTGTTAAACAAACAAAGATATATATATATATATATATACACACACACATTTGTTAAACAAAATAATCAGGTTGCATTCAGGCCACACGTAAGTCAGAGGTTTTTACCCACATATTTATGTACCATGTTCCACCCTCTGTACAGGCTAACAAGGTCCATGTTCCTATTTGGGGGCACATTCCAATGATCCGGCCCCCGGGCCTTAGTTTGCCTACCCACGGTTTTATGTTTTAGTGCTGGGAACTGCTTTGATGTATTTTTATGGCATGGCAGAATATATAGATATTTTTTATAAATGGATAAATAGAACACCATGATTATAAGGTTTTCTATCGAGTCTGTGGTATGTATGAATTTGTTCCATTAATAAAGGAATGATAGCTTTTCTGTTACATTAAGGGACAATGCATTAATGAATTAATGATAACAATCCTATTTAATAATATAAATATAATAAAGGTAAAGGTACCCCTGCCCGTACGGGCCAGTCTTGACAGACTCTAGGGTTGTGCGCTCATCTCACTCTAGAGGCCGGGAGCCAGCGCTGTCCGCAGACACTTCCAGGTCACGTGGCCAGCGTGACGAAGCTGCTCCGGCGAACCGGCACCAGAGCAGCACACGGAAACGCCGTTTACCTTCCCACTAGAAAGTGGTACCTATTTATCTACTTGCACTTTAGGAGTGCTTTCGAACTGCTAGGTGGGCAGGAGCTGGGGCCGAACGACGGGAGCTCACCCCGCCGCAGGGATTTGAACCGCCGACCATGCGATCGGCAAGTCCTAGGCGCTGAGGTTTTACCCACAGTGCCACCCGCATCCCTTATATAAATATAATAGCACACTATAAACAATAAGAAAGAAAGAAAGAAAGAAAGAAAGAAAGAAAGAAAGAAAGAAAGAAAGAAAGAAAAGATGGGACATGCTGTCCAGTGTGTTTTCTCTCTGCCAAAAAGGGAGAGGCCAGATTCATACCATACACTTTAAGGAGTTGTGGCTTAGCCCAGGGAATTCTGGGAGTTGTTGTTTATTAAAAGGACGGAGAGGCATTAGGTTACTCCCTGTCCCCCTCACAGAGCTGCCATTCCCAAAGGTCCCTGGGATTGATGGTTAAGCCAGTCTGGGAAATGTAGTTCTGAAAGGGGAATAGGGGCCTCCTAACAACTTTCGACGCCCTTAATAAACTACAGCTCCCAGGATTCTTTGCGGGGAGCCGCAGCTGCTTAAAGTGGTATCACTTTAAATTATGGTGTGGGTGGCATCTCTCAGGTGAAAACAGATGAGAAGGTTAACTGATAGGACCAACTCCAGGTCTGATGGGGTCCTGGGTTCAAGTTTCGCTTTGGGAATTCCCCTTCTTATGTTTGTCCCACTGGACTTATCTGGAAATAGGGATGTGCAGAGAACTTTAATCCAGTTTGCCAAATTTATCATCTTCGCACTTTCTGAGAACCGAAATGCAGCCGTCCTTTGAAATTTGCACTCACCCGAATTTTGCAATTCAGTTCTCCAAAACAGTGTTTACAAAGACGTATTTATCGAGAGAAAATGTGCCTACAAATGAATGTGTTTGTGCAAGTAGCATACAAAATGCATGGTATTAGGAGAAATGGCTTGCCAAAAGGTGTACTTTGGTCAAAACTGTGCTTCGTGGGGGAATGTCACGCTAAAATGCTAAAGAATTTTCAGGAGGATTAAAAATAAAAAAAAGGAAATCCAGAAATTGCTGCAGAAATGTGGAGAACCAAATTTAAGATTGGAAAAATTGAGGGAACCAAAGCTGGCAGGCTTCCATCCTTGCCTACAGTTGGTGAGGACCAATTTGCTGGCTCCATCTCCATTTTCCTTTCCCACGATGGGCCAGAATGATGCTGTATTGAGGATATTGTGGGAAATTTAAGTGGGAGTGAAGTGAGGCTGCCTGGTAGCCCAGGACAAGGATTGGCACAGGCTGAGCAGCTGCCCAGTGATGCCAAGTGCTGATGGCAGTCCTGCACATGGTCCCATCGGTTGTTACTGGAAGCAAAATCCTAGGCCTCAAACAGGGATGGGGGATGTGGTGCCCTCCAAGCACTGCTCAATTTCAATTCTGCCAGCTGTGGCCAGCATGACCAATGGTTAGCGATGATGGGAGTCGGAGTACAACAACACTCGAAGGGTACCACTTTCCCCCTCTGTGACCCAAGCCCAGGATTTTCCTTTCCCAGCACAGAATAATTAAGCCTGTCTCCGAGATCCTCTGTGAAAAGATTGCTTTGAGGCTTAGTGTGGGCAGCAGGTCAAGAAGTGTGGCACAGAGGCTCCTGCTTCTCAGCCTAACGCTGTAAAGCACATTCAGCATGCCAATGGGGCAGGGAGAAGATAATCAAGGGCATGACAGGAGAGCCAGTGTGTCTCAATGATTAGAGTTGCAGACCAGGGTTCAAATGCCCGAAACTGGCTGTGAAGTTCCTTGGGCTGTTCACTGCTTCTCAGACTAACCTACCTAAATGAGGTGTGGGGACAGCCATGCCCACCACCCTGAGTTCCTTGGAGATAAAAAGGTAAAGGTAAAGGGACCCCTGACCATTAGGTCCAGTTGTGACCGACTCTGGGGTTGCGGCGCTCATCTCGCTTTATTGGCCGAGGGAGCTAGCGTACAGCTTCCAGGTCATGTGGCCTGCATGACTAAGCTGCTTCTGGGGAACCAGAGCAGCGCATGGAAACGCCGTTCACCTTCCCACTGGAGTGGTACCTATTTATCTACTTGCACTTTGACGTGCAGGGAGCAGGAGCAGGGACCGAGCAACGGGAGCTCTCCCCGTCGCGGGGATTCAAACAGCCAACTTTCCGATCGGCAAGCTTTAGGCTCTGTGGTTTAACCCACAGCACTACCCGCGTCCCCTTTGGAGATAAAAGTGGAGTATAAATGCAATTTTAAAAAATGAGGTTCTGGACAGCGGCAGCTAATCAGGTTCTGTTTTGTTGCAGAAGAGTGTATGAGCCTGGAGCAGTCTATCTGAGCAGCGGGAACTTGAGGTTTCAGCAGCGGTGCCTTTTAAAGCAAGAATTGCCAAATCAAGAGTCCGCCCAGGATGCAGGAACAATCACGGACGGCGTTGCCAATTGAGTTCCCTTTGCTTGTAGCGTTTCATCTTCAGCTTTGGGAAGCTGCCAGCCAGCCCCCCATTCCGGGCAGCTCATCAATCTCCCTCTTTTATACCAAAAACTCTTGCAGTGATCAGCTTCCCCGCGGGCTCCCGAGACAGTGGACAAATTGCCAGATTATTTGTGAATTTTAGTCACCCGACGGGAACTCCGCACTTAGCCTGCAAATGCGAGATCGTTGACTTCCCAGAACTTCAGAAAAAGCAAACAAGAATAGAAGGGGGGGGGGAACCAGGGAGCCCTTAACAAGTCAGGTGAATTAAACAGCCGACTCTCTCTGCTAACAGGCAAAGTTGTCAAGGAAGAGATAGATGTCCGCAATCAAAGGAAGCGCTGGAGCTGGCTCTGCAGGATCCCGGATCCCTGTTTCACTGATTTGCGGGAAGAAAACCGAGATTGTTTTGAGAGTCTTAAAAGTGTTGAGCACTCACAGCTTTTCCCATCGTTTCCTCCCCCCCCTTCTCCTTAATCATAAATATATTTATTTGTTTTCCGTACCGTGACTGCATTACAAAAGGAACATTGATTGAAGAGTAAATAAAAATGACTCCCCTCCCATCATGAGCAGTATTTCAGGATTCAGATTGCATTAAGCACAATAGTTTCTACAAGAAGGTCTAGGAATCTTCTCTTTAACATAATCGTCAATTTCGAATTATAATACTACTTTTTTTCTCTATAGCATTTGTTGCTTCCAACCGACAGTGACTCCATTAATTGGATTCATCTTTCATTTTTCTTTTCGTCTAACCTTTCCTCAATTGATCCCATTTTTCCTTAAACAGACCAAACCATTTTATATATACTTGGAAATGATCTTCGAGATTCCTGGCTATTGATAAATCCAATAACATCTTTGTAATGTATTCCCTCTGTTGATAAATCAGAAAACTCTTTGAAGGTGACATATGGATTGTGCAAAGACCTACCTTCCGATGGTTACACTTTCCAGGGGGCAGCCCCTGTCTTCCAGTTCTTCAGAGATCCCTGGATTCCGAGTAAGCCAGTTAAACTCAGTTCTGGCAAAATCAATGGGAGTTAAGTCTGGATAATTTGCTACGCTGATTTTAATGGAACCACCAACTTGAGCTTGTTCCTGTTTTTGTGTTTTGGAAATGACTTAGAATCATAGAATCATAGAATCATAGAGTTGGAAGAGACCACAAGGGCCATCGAGTCCAACCCCCTGCCAAGCAGGAAACACCGTCAGAGCACTCCTGACATATGGTTGTCAAGCCTCTGCTTAAAGACCTCCAAAGAAGGAGACTCCACCACACGCCTTGGCAGCAAATTCCACTGTCAAACAGCTCTTACTGTCAGGAAGTTCTTCCTAATGTTTAGGTGGAATCTTCTTTCTTGTAGTTTGGAACCATTGCTCCGTGTCCGCTTCTCTGGAGCAGCAGAAAACAACCTTTCTCCCTCCTCTATGTGACATCCTTTTATATATTTGAACATGGCTATCATATCACCCCTTAACCTCCTCTTCTCCAGGCTAAACATGCCCAGCTCCCTTAGCCGTTCCTCATAAGGCATCGTTTCCAGGCCTTTGACCATTTTGGTTGCCCTCCTCTGGACACGTTCCAGTTTGTCCGTGTCCTTCTTGAACTGTGGTGCCCAGAACTGGACACAGTACTCCAGGTGAGGTCTGACCAGAGCAGAATACAGTGGCACTATTACTTCCCTTGATCTAGATGCTATACTCCTATTGATGCAGCCCAGAATTGCATTGGCTTTTTTAGCTGCCGCGTCACACTATTGGCTCATGTCAAGTTTGTGGTCAACCAAGACTCCTAGATCCTTTTCACATGTACTGCTCTCAAGCCAGGTGTCACCCATCTTGTATTTGTGCCTCTCATTTTTTTTGCCCAAGTGCAATACTTTACATTTCTCCCTGTTAAAATTCATCTTGTTTGTTTTGGCCCAGTTCTCTAATCTGTCAAGGTCGTTTTGAAGTGTGATCCTGTCCTCTGGGGTGTTAGCCACCCCTCCCAGTTTGGTGTCATCTGCAAATTTGATCAGGATGCCCTTGAGTCCATCATCCAAGTCGTTAATAAAGATGTTGAATAAGACTTATTAAAATGCTGTTGGTATGAGTTGCTAAAGTTGCCCGGTCAGTGTTCAGCTCCCTTTCCACGGTCTCTAGAAGTTAGATCTGCCTGGTCAATCGTGTTACTGGTGCAAAGGCATGTAAAATATCTGTGCACTATGTCTGCAATCACGCACCCACTGCAGTTGCTGAGGTGTCTTTTGAAATACTATCACCATATTTACCGTATTTTTCTGTGTATAAGACGAGGTTATTTTATTTAAAAAATATGCTGAAAATTGGGGGTTGTCTTATATATGGATAGTTGAGAGGTGGGACAGGCGATTGTTGGCTGCCATGAGCAGGAGATTGTCAGAGCTGTGTTTTTGGGTGATTGGTGGGTGTGTAAATGTCTGCTGGCTATTGACTGCTGCAGCAATTGGGAGACCGACCAGTGCTTTCTTTCAGTGAGTGTGCAGATGATTGGTGGCTTCGTTGATGTGCGTGCGATTGGCTTCAGCCAATTAGAAGCCACGCTTTGGTTTCTGAATGTTTTGGAAGTCGAACAGACTTCCAGAACAGATTCCGTTCAACTTCCAAGGTACGACTGTACAAAGAAACAGCCATATATAACATGTATAGTAACAGAAATATTCACTGGGTTGTCTTCCCGCTAAACCTTGCCAAATGCAACAGCAATATTTGGAAAATGTAATTAAAAAATTATATACAGAGGGAAAAAATATTTAATTTAATTATATATACAAAGACATAACAGCAGAGATACTGAAAGAAGGAACAGCCATTTTTGAAGCATATCTGACCTTCAATTTCTGAGCCCCCTTTTCTTTTTTTTATATACGTTTTTATTAGTTTTTAACATATTAATTATCATTCACACAACAACTCATCTTATACAATAATTTTTGGACTTCCGTCAACACCTCTGATGATTTCCGTTCTTATCACTTACTATGCATTTCATATTACCTTTAATTATCTTTAACTAATAATTCTCCTCATTCTCTTTCTTGCAATATTTCAAATGATTCACCTTACAAAACTTCTTGCAAACCTACTAGCGTAATCTGTTCATCACAATTACTTTTCAAATAGTCCGTAAATTTGCTCCAGTCTTCTGAGAAACTCTGGTCAGGCAAGTTTGGTGTTTCACATTCAAGGCTTGAACTGGTCTGGCCCAAGTTAGTTTTGAATCCAAAATGAGTGGTATGACCTTGCTGTTGACTGCGCCGCAAACCTGTATAAGTCTCCAGATCCTGGCAAGGCTCATTCTTTCCCCATATTGGGTTTCCCTTCTCCCCACCCCCCCGCACCCGTGAGTCGCTCCCTCTGGGATAGGCTTAATTCCTCCTTTCAGATCAGTGTGTCTATGAGCTGAGGAAGGGGGTGATGAACAGGACACAGTGAAAGGAGGAAGGGGGGAGAAGATTATCCCAGCTCTCTGCACCTGGTTGTCTTCAACCAGAACAGCCACAACATCAGTAAAAAGTCTGCCGACTGGCAAGAAATCAATTTGTTCTAGAGGTAGAAGATTTAAAAGTCTGGTGGAGTCTGGTGGCTGGTGGGAACGAACAGCCTTTGTTTACCTTTTCACTTTCCCACCATTGAGGTGGGCTTTCAGCAGCGTGAGTCCATCGGAGGAGATCTTCAGCTGTATTTACAAACAGAAGCCGGTGGCTGGCTGGCGTCCACCTTTCGCAGAAGCCAAGCAAAGGCTTCTTCCCCTCTTCCCAGCATCAAGGATGGGAAAACAGCTGATCAGGCTTGCGCTCGGAGCAGAAGAACTCAGGAGAGGATGGCCCAAAGGCTCCATCTGTTCCTTCGGCTATTCACTTTGGCAGGGGGTTGCTCAATAGGCTAGTTGCGACGATTTAGGGGCGCAAGAATAATATTTGCAAAATATTGGAAGGCACAATTCAGGCTTGAGGAAACAGCAGCTTAGAGGGAGCTGCGTGAGCTGGTAAAAGGATCAGAATCAGATCTGTGTCTGTGTGTGTGATTTATTCCAATTTTTGTATTTATATCTCACCTTTCTCCCAAGCTTACAACATTTCAAAAACATCATTATAAACTGCAATGTACAGTGGTACCTCGGATTAAGAACTTAATTTGTTCTGGAGATCCGTTCTTAACCTGAAATTGTTCTTAACCTGAAGCACCACTTTAGCTAATGGGGCTTCCTGCTGCCACTGCGCCGCCGCCACAAGATTTCTGTTCTCATCCTGAAGCAAAGTTCTTAACCCGAGGTACTATTTCTGGGTTAGCAGAGTCTGTAACCTGAAGCGTCGGTAACCTGAAGCACCTGTAACCCGAGGTACCACTGTAATAAAATTAGACCAGTGAAAAACAATAATGAAAAGGGCAACAGAATGCATTTAAAATCAGCAATTAAAACCCAGTTTGCCGTGAAATAAGTCTGCAGGTCAGCATCATATGCTAACACCAACAACCGGGAAACACTGGCCTGTGAGCGCTCCAGTTGGAGAACAGCCTTTACCAAAGGTGTCATGGGCTTTGAAGACACTCAAACTCAGGACACAAGGGAGAAATGTGCTAAGAGGAAGGCATGTTTGGTAAACCCTCACCGTGATCAACTCCCGCCTGGAAACCTATGTCCCCACTGTGGAAGGATGTGTGGATCCAGAATTGGTCTCCACAGTCACTTACGGACTCATTGTTAAAACCATGATTATGGAAGATAATCTTACTAGGCTATGAGTGATCACAGAAGAAGAAGAAGAGGACGAGGAGGAAGAAGAAGAGGAAGAAGAGTTTCCAAAGGCTGTCTGAACAAGAAGGTCTTAACCTGCTGGTGGCAAGATAACAACAAGGAAGCCACTCTAACCCCTCCTGGGGGGGTGATTCCCACAGTCTGGGGGGCAACCACAGGAAAGGCTCTTTTTCTCTTTTGTGCCGCCACCACCACCCATTCTTCTGATGTTGATGGGGCCTAGAGAAGGTGCTCACCCAAGGATCTTAGCAAGGATCTTTAGGGAAGTTTTTTTAATGACTGATGTTTTAATGTATTTTTAATCTCCTATTGGAAGCTGCCCAGAGTGGCTGGGGAAACCCAGCCAGATGGGTGGGTTATAAGTAATAAATTATTATTATTATTATTATTATTATTATTATTATTATTATTATTATTACTATTACCAGCTTCGTTGGACTGGTCATGTTGTGCAGATGCCTGATTATCTTCTTCCAAAGCAACTACTCTATTCCAAACTTTAAAATGATAAGCATAGTGCTGGTGGTCAACAAAAGAGGTTCAAAGACTCTCTCAAAGCAAATCTTTAAAAATGTAGTATAAACACCGACAACTGAGAAACACTGGCCTGCAAGCGCTCCAGTTGGAGAACAGCCTTTACCAAAGATGTCATGGGCTTTGAAGACACTCGAACTCAGTACGCAAGGGAGAAACATGCTAAGAGGAAGGCACGCTTGGCACAACCACACTGTGATCAACTCCCACCCGGAAACCAATGTCCCCACTGTGGAAGGATGTGTGGATCCAGAATTGGCCTCCACAGTCACTTGTGGACTCACTGTTAAGACCATGTTGAGGGAAGACAATCTTACTCGGTTATGAGTGATCCTCACAACATGATCTTCACAACATGACCAGTCCAACGAAGTTGATGTTGAAGAATCATTGCTTCAACACTGGTGATCTTTGCTTCTTCCAGTACACTGGCATTAGTTTGCCTGTCTTCCCAAGTGATGCGTAAAATTTTTAAGAAGAAGAAGAAGAAGAAGAAGAAGAAGAAGAAGAAGAAGAAGAAGAAGAAGAAGGAGAAGAAGGAGAGGAGGAGGAGGAGGAGAAGGAGGAGTTTGGATTTGATATCCTGCTTTATCACTACCCTAAGGAGTCTCAAAGCAGCTAACCATCTCCTTTCCCTTCCTCCCCCACAACAAACACTCTGTGAGGTGAGTGAGGCTGAGAGACTTCAGAGAAGTGTGACTAGCCCAAGGTCTCCCAGCAGCTGCATGTGGAGGAGCAGGGAAGCAGACCCGGTTCACCAGATTATGAGTCCACCGCTCTTAACCACTACATCACACTAACTCTCTGGAGACACTGTTGATGGAATCTTTTGAGGAGTTGGAGATGGCGTTTATAAGTGGTCCATGGTTCACAAGCGTACAGTAAGGTTGGTAGTACAATAGCTTCGTAAACAAGCATTTTGGTTTCTCTGCCAATGTCCCAGTCCTCAAAGACTCTGCACTTCAATTGGGAAAAAGCTGCACTCACAGAGCTCAGGCGATTCTGGATTTTGGCATCATTGTCAGCCCTTGTGGAAAGATAACTGCCCAGGTAGGAAAAGGTAGGAGACACTTTCCAATGTTACACCATTGAGTTGGATTTGTGGTGCTGAAGAGTTGTTGTTTTGTGCTTGTTGGTTGAAGGACTTTGGGTTTTTTGGATGTTGAATGATAGGCCAAGTTTTTTATAACCTTCTGTCTGGTCTCCCTGTCTCCTCCACAGAATTGGCATTGTGATATTTTTTCTTATATTGCTTTGGACTAGGGTTTGAACCTGGCACCGTTCCAGAGAGCGGCCCTGACATTAATTAAAAGCCAAGGGATCACCCACATCCTTGGAAACCAAACCAAGCCAACCAAAGTGCGAGGGAGCCGGACGAGATCGCCCCCACAGATTTCTCCTTCCCCATAAATCAAATTATTTTACAATCCGTCAGCTTAATTCATTCAAAATACGCCCCTATCACTCTGCGCATCTCTCCGTGTCTCTCTCTGCACAGCATTTCCCTCGATGGATTGCCTGTGAGAGGACCGTGAGCCCAGGGGAATTGTTTAACAGTGATTCGCTGGGTCACTGTATTAGAACAGACTCAAGTCTATCTGCCAGATGGTGGCTTCAAGGAAGAAGGAAGGAAGGGAGGAGGGGGGTGTTGGAAACCCTGACATACCATTTCAAATAGATTTCACGCAAAACCTCCTGAGGGGAGCCAGTGGGAATCCAGCAATCAGATCTGTTGTGAATTAATATTACAAAATTGCCAATTAGAAAAGGGATGTTGAAAATGTTTGACGGGTTCTGAAGTCTCTTTGTTCAACCCCCAGTTATACTCTCGTGACAGATCCCTCAATATCGGTGACTGATCGCCAGTCTGCTTCTGTGGCTGTTTCCTTCCCTGTGCTGTTTATTTCCGGCAAAAAGAGAGAGAGATAGAGAGGAAGGGAGGAAATGCTGCTGCTTTTATACATTTGGCATTTCTTTGCAGTAGTACTTTGATTCTCAAACTTAATCCATTCCGGAAGTCCGTTCCAAAACCAAAGCGTTCCAAAACCAAGGCATGCTTTCCCATAGAAAGTAATGCAAAATGGATTAATCCGTTCCAGACTTTTAAAAACAACCCCTAAAACAGCAATTTAACATGTTTTTACTATCTAACGAGACCATTGATCCATAAAATGAAAGCAATAATCAATGTACTGCACTATAAAATAAATAAGACAGTATTGTAGATGATAAAAATTTAAATAATTTCCCCCTCCCCCTTACTTTCACTGATGATAGTCATTGTTTGGATGGGGGGCTTTTATCCATTTCCATAGCCACACAATCAACCAACCAATCAATCAATCAATCAGTAGCTGAACTGGTTTCCACAAACTCACAAAAACAAATTAACTGAAAAAGCCTCAAAACCAAAAAATAAATAGCAAAAACAAAAGCGCCAAACTTAATCCATTCTAGAAGTCCCTTTGACTTCCAAAATGTTTGAAAACCAAGGCACAGCTTCTGATTGGTGCAGGTGCCCCGGAAACAATAGCTGACAGCATCAGACATTCAGCTTCCAAAAAACATTTGAAAATCAGAACACTTACTTCCGGGTTTTTGGTGTTTGAGAACCAAGGTGTTTGAAAACCAAAGTATCACTGTATTTGGATTTCTGTCCCAGCATGTTGCAAGAGTCAGGGCAACCAACAGAACACATCCAATGGCTACAGCTACTGCTTCTAATATTAACCATATTCATCTCGGAAAATCATTAGCTGTTCTGCGGACAGTCATGATAAAACAGGCCCTGCCCACATGCTCACAATCTAAAGTCAATGGCATATATTTGGGTTTGCCCTCGTTAGAATGCTGCTGGCTAGACTACTGCAATGTGATAAATGTGGGGCTGGTCTTGAAGACTGGTCTGAAATTCAGTTAGTCGTGGTTACCTTAATTCCTTTCTATATCATATAAATTTGTACTTTCCCTTTCTACATTATATTCAATTCCATTGTCAAATTCCAAATAAAAATGTATCAACATTACAAGTCTGCTTAAGTCAGTCCTGCTAGTGTGGTTAATTGCTTGCAATTGTCATTTAAAGACTGTATGAATTGACTCCAGTCTTTTTGGAACGTTTGATCACGCTGGTTTCAGATTTTCCCAATATTGCCAATCATTGACCGGGATGTGTATTCGATCGTCTTCGCCTGCCACTCCTGAATTGCTGGCATATCCTGTTGCTTCCATTTTTTGCGCTAATAAAGTTCTCGCTGCCGTAGTTGCATATCTAAACAACAACAAACCTATGGTTATGTGAAACATACTCAATAAACACACAAGACGTAACCGGCTGTACTTTTGAATAAATAAGGTATAGTATTCATTGTATCAAATTGTACATTTCAACGGAAGTCTCATAAAGTCCAACGAAAAAAGCAGAAGACCCAGTGGATCAGTTCATTCTCTAGTCAGTTCATGCATAAGGGCCATACATGTGTCTATTCCACCTGTCTGTTCAGAGTCCAATAATCCATATGAAGGGTTGTTACAGTTCCACAGAATCCTTTCACAGAGTCTAAGACATGGATTTCCGGAATATTAGCCTTGTTTTGCCATCCTAGGCTTCATCAGTAGTACAGGCTCTAGGTAATGCAAATAAATACAATATCGTAATCTCACACATTTTTACACCAAAATTAATTTTAAAACCATTCCTGCATCTCAGGGGGTCAGACTAGATGACCCACATGGTCCCTTCCAACTCTGCAATCCCATGCTTCTAACTTCTCTCTGTAACGCGAGAGCAGCAATAAAACAGGCTGCCCCCTGCCCTTCTCCTTTCAACCAAATTCGGGCTTCTCCCTGACCCTGAACAAGGAATAAGCAAACATTTTTGCCAAGGGTTATTCTCTGGCATTTTCTTTTTTGTTCTCTCTCTCTCTCTCTCTGCCCCGTTCCCGTCCGGGTCCCTGTGCGTTTCCTTTTACTACCCCTAGTAACAGATGCACGAGGCTCTGTGATGTGTTTACACTGTTTTTTCATAGGCCCCTGGCTCCTCGTAGAGGAGTCAATGGTGGTTCCCATAGAGAGGGGTGGCAGAAGGGCCTATTACTCTGCGCCAGAGAAATGTCAGGCTCCCGAGCATCTGGGCAACACCTGTGCTCCTTGTCCAAGAAGGCTCTAAATAATCGGGGCTGTCAGTCGGAGCGGCCGAGCTCCCGGATGCTGCAGCCCCTCTCCTCGCCAAAACGGACCGTCACAATTGAGATTGGCTCAGGTCAGCCTGGTTCATGAGAACCTGTTGTTACAGCACTTCTCACCTTCTGGGCTTACGGTGACCTTTCAAACGGCACCATCTCTCATCAGCTCAGTCCGGGGATCGCAGCCTTATTTATTTATATTGGGGGGTGGGATTATAATCCGTTTAATTAAACAGACACACATAAACAGGCACCTCTAAGCTCTGTACGTAGAACAAGGGAGCGATTATTGGTGATACACTGATAAACTTAAAAAGCCGTAAGTACAGTGGTACCTCGGGTTAAGTACTTAATTCATTCCGGAGGTCCGTTCTTAACCTGAAACTGTTCTTAACCTGAAGCACCACTTTAGCTAATGGGGCCTCCCGTTGCTGCCGTGCCGCCAGACCACGATTTCTGTTCTCACCCTGAAGCAAAGTTATTAACCCGAGGTACTATTTCTGCGTTAGCGGAGTCTGTAACCCGAAGCGTATGTCACCCGAGTTACCACTGTAAATGGCATATCCAGATAAGCTTGCTGAAATAAAAATGGAAGAGAAAAATAGCGAGGGTGCCTGCTTAATATCAGTAGGCAGGGAGTCCCAAAGCCTGAGCATTTTCTGCATTCCACAAGATTGACTCCTAGCAGATGTCAAACGAACTTTATATGGCATATGTACAAGCAAAACAAAACAAAATCTTTTAAGCAGGTGCCAGAAAGATCCTAGCAAAAGCACCTGCATGACATCAATAGGCAGGGAGTTCCAAAGTATAGGTGCCGCCATACTAAAAGATGGAATTCTTGCAACTGGGCAATGGGTATTATGTGACACCCGTAACAGGGTCATTTCCGCAGATCGAAGCGATCAAGAGTCCATAGATGTGGGAAGGCGATCCTTCAACTAAGCTGGTTACCCAGACATTAGGGGTTTGATATAGTTATTTTTATTGATGGATAGATTTTATTAAAAAATGTCCACCGCTTGACTGTACAAAAGAAAATCCTGAAAGCCTTTAACAAAAAAGATAAAGCAATAAAATTATCCATGAGAAAAAGTAACAACAATAATTTAAGACTTTCTAAAAGTTAGAATGACGATACATTAGAAACAGAGTAAGACTCACATCAGCTTTCTAAATACCTGGATAGGAATGTCTAAACAGAAATAATTTTAGAAGGTACCAAAAGGAGTAGAGTGATGTCAAAAGGCAGAGAGTTCCACAGTGCAGGCGCTGCCAGACTAAACTGATAGTAAAATCTTGAATTTGGCCCGATAGCAAATTGGCAGCAAATCCCTGATTCTTGCATGGCTCCTGTCTGGGGCTGCAATGGAAGTCATGACATATACTCCAAAATTCAGGGGTTCGCTGAGACTATTGCAGGAAGCCCAGCCATGATGTCATGGCATGCACTAAAGAACAGGAGGCAAAAATTACAGTTTAAAGCAGGGGTCAGCAACCTTTTTCAGCCGTGGGCCGGTCCACCGTCCCTTAGACCATGCGGGGGTCCGGACTATATTTGGGGGGGGGGGAATGAACGAATTCCTATACCCCACAAATAACCTAGAGATGCATTTTAAATAAAAGGACACATTCTACTCATGTAAAAACACGCTGATTCCCGGACCATCCGCAGGCTGGATTGAGAAGGCTATTGGGCTGCCCCCAGCCCCTGGGCCTTAGGTTGCCTACCCATGGTTTAAAGGCTATCTGACTTACCTTTCAAATATCGTTTCAGCTAGTTTCTTTTCGAAGAGGAAATGCCATTGGGGCATTGGAGGGGGGCAGAAAGGTTGAGTCTGGGTGAAATTATGTTATATTATAAACACTGTAGAACATTCTTCTTCTGCCCATTGCTCAAACTTGGGGCCGGGAAATTATTCTTACTGGCAGCATAGCTGTCAAGTGTCCCTTATTTGAAGGGACAGTCCCTTATTCCAGCGCCATGTCCCGCTGCTGTCCCTTATTGAAGGATGTCCCTTAAATGTCCCTTAAATGATGTCCCTTAAATTTCAAAGGAAGCAGCTCCTCTCCCTCCCTCCCTGCCGGCCAGGGAGGAGGGAGGCTCCAACTGTGGTGCTTGGCTGTGTTGCTCACCCAATAAGGAGTCTAAGAACGACTGGGGGGTGGAGCTTGCATGCCTTGTGTGTGGCTAGTTAATGCAAGCTGAGGAGGTTTTTGAATGCTGGACGCCATTTTGTTGCACGTGCTGCTGCAAACTTTGCAGTGCAAAGCCAGGCCGGGGAGCCATCTTAAGTTGAGGCTTCATAGGCCTTGTGCTGCATGTGATTCACATTCTATTCAGTTGAACCTCTGTTTACAAAGTTGGTTGGACAGTGTTCTCAAAGCTACCCAGCATGAGTCTGACCAGGCTGCAGGAGGACAGGAAGACTGGAGTGCCTGGAACAGGTGAGGCTGCAGGTCCCTTATTTTGGCTGCTGGTCCCTTATTTTCAAATCTGTAAGTTGACAGCTATGACTGGCAGGCAGAAAAAAATGAAATAATGGCACTAATCTCACCCTGTGCAAGCTAGAGTGGTGGCTACACTACTGGGAAGGAAGGAGAAGGTCTATCAGTGGCTACTAGGCATGATCACTAATTGAATCTTCGTGTACAAGAGCAGTCTATCTTCACTATGCTGATCATAGGGGGAAAGTATCAGAATCCCAAGCAACTTGCAGGATTCCCAGAGGCATCAGACTGGCTGCTACTGGATTTTTTTTTTTAATGCTGTACTTAGAAATGCATGTGGCCTGATCCATTTCCTGCAATCTCATTGCACTGTGCCTCAGTTCTCGCCATTGCCCTACCCTTATTGCTTTGACATTTCTGGGGGGATCTGGCAAATGTCTGCAGAGTAAGAGTAAATCATATGCCCAGACTCTACTACAAAGTTATTAGGGCAGCCGTAATACTTGAAATACCACTGCCTTCCCCAGCTGAGTTTGGAGGATGGGTCAACTCTCAGATGAACTGATTACCAGAACCGAATAGGATGACCCCGGAAGCCCCTTAATGTCCTACCCAGTACTTAGCGAGCTGTGATACCCAAGCCCCACCATCAATCTTCCGCGGTGACCCTCCCCGCCCAGGGTTTTCAACAGCTTCTCAAATTCAAGAGCTCCCTCCGGCCTGCCAAGGTCTCTCAAAGGCTGTCCTCGCATCGCGCGCAGATCCCGTTAAGCTGCACTTCAGACGCAGGGCCGATCCGCTAATCCGGCACGCCATCTCAATTGAAGGCTTCAGTAAACAAGAGTTCGGAGGATGTTAAATTGAGTTCCATGGTCATTACTTCTAGGAGCCTCTCGAGATGGGAGGTAAGGAAGATAATGATAAAGGTCATTCATAACTTTAAACAAGAAGTCAGTTCTGTATCCCCCTGCCAAATCATCAGCTCCTCGAAACATCATCATAACTCTGATCATCATCAATGAGGCCAGGCAGGTGGGTGTAGGGGGGGAAAGAGGTTTTCATCGGATAAAGAAGCACCTTCCATCTATTTCATTAGGTCCGATAATAGAGCTAAGATGTTACAAACCCTGGATTGGTTCTAGAATTTTGGCGTTGAATCCAAACCTCTTACCGGTGTCCCTCTTTCAGTTTGGGTGAAGTGTGGTCTGAGTCCGTCTCCTCCACAAAGTCATGTCATGGCCATATCAGTGCTAGAAAGGTTAGACTGGCTTGAATCTGGATTAAGTTCTCTGGCCCAGAGATGGAAAGAAGATAAAGTCCCAACCAGAGAAGAATGGCAGGTCAAGTTGATGGATTATGCCGAAATGGCTAAAATGACCAGAAGAATCAGAAATCAGGAAGACCAAAATTTTAATAAGGAAAGGGAAAATTTTATAACTTATCTTAAAGACCATTGTAAACAGTTAAAAAATGTTAGTAGGAATGGAATATCACTTGTAGTTTAATGGTGGATTTTGGACACAATGGAGAAGTAAAATATTTGGATTATTATAAAAGATGCAGGAGGAAATTATTAAAAATAGGACCCACAAAGGGGAGGAGGGAAGTCCAGGAGATTCATAGGAATCTTGTTTTTGTGTTGTTTGTTGGATATGTGACTGTAAACTTTTAATCTGAAAAACCAAATAAATAAATTAAAAAGAAAGAAAGAATCTGGATTAAGTTTCCTCCTGCTGAGGTCCAAGGGCAATTGATGGCCTTGGTCCATCAAGCCATTGATCCATCTCGCCAGGCACTGTCAACTCCTCTAAATGCTGTAGAACTACAATTCAGGCAGCCCTCAGCTAGCCCTTGGGTCAGTGGCTGCTGTTGCTGAATGCCAGGTCACCTTGGAGTAAGAGCTCTCTCATCCAAAATAAGGAGGCCTATCTGGTCTGTATCACTGAGATGTGGGTGGGTGAGGAGGGTCTCACCCAGCTGGGTACTCGGTGCAGCATCAGGGCAGGCTTGAGGGTCAAGGAGAGGGAGCTGCTATAGTCTATAGAGATTCCATCTCTCTCTCTCTCCAGGTTCCCTGTCCAGTTGTGGTGGGATCTAGGCAGGGCCGGATTTAGGTTTGATGAGGCCCTAAGCTACTGAAGGTAATGGGGCCCTTTCTATGTCCAGCTGTCCTTTGTCAACAACAAATGGTCACTGTTTTTTGTGTTGAATATATGCTATATGGTAATTCATGGACCTAATGGGTATCTAAAGCCATTTGTGCATGTTGCCATGTGACCAGTCCATGCAGAATGTAGGCACCCTATATATGTTGTTGTTGTTTAGTCGTGTCCGACTCTTCGTGACCCCATGGACCAGAGCACGCCAGGCACTCCTGTCTTCCACTGCCTCCCGCAGTTTTGTCAGACTCTTGTTTGTAGCTTCAAGAACACTGTCCAACCATCTCGTCCTCTGTCATCCCCTTCTCCTTGTGCCCTCCATCTTTCCCAACATCAGGGTCTTTTCCAGGGAGTCTTCTCTTCTCATGAGGTGGCCAAAGTATTGGAGCCTCAGCTTCATGATCTGTCCTTCCAGTGAGCACTCAGGGCTGATTTCCTTCAGAATGGATAGGTTTGATCTTCTTGCAGTCCATGGGACTCTCAAGAGTCTCCTCCAGCACCAGAATTCAAAAGCATCAATTCTTCGGCGATCAGCCTTCTTTATGGTCCAGCTCTCACTTCCATACATCACTACTGGGAAAACCATGGCTTTAACTATGCAGGTCTTTGTTGGCAAGGTGATGTCTCTGCTTTTTAAGATGCTGTCTATATGTAGAAAGGAGCAAACCAGTGAAATTTTAGGGAGCAGGCCAGCAGGCGGGGCCCATGACTTACATCATAGGAGCCTACGCAACACAAACCTTTTTTTTCTTTTAACTTTTCTGGGGGGCCCAAGAGAGTGGGGCCCTAAGCTATAGCTTGTTTAGCTTATACGTAAATCTGGCACTGCGTCTAGCATGTGTTCCTGGGCAATTGGAACAGATTAGGGATTCTGCCCAGCAGTCTCTGCCTGAACTGACAGAGCTGGTCTCAGAGGTGGTGTTGAGGACTCACAGACTGCAGATTCTGGGGGACTTCAAGTCAAGACAGCTGTCTTTTGGGTGGCTTGGGACTTCATAGCTGGAGTAATAATAATAGTAATTTGAATCCCCGTGACGGGGTGAGCTCCCGTTGCTCAGTCCCAGCTCCTGCCAACCTAGCAGTTCGAAAGCACGTCAAAGTGCCAGTAGATAAATAGGTACCACTCCGGCGGGAAGGTCAACGGCGTTTCCGTGCGCTGCTCTGGTTCGCCAGAAGCGGCTTAGTCATGCTGGCCACATGACCCGGAAGCTGTACGCCGGCTCCCTCGGCAAATAAAGCGAGATGAGTGCCGCAATCCCAGAGTCGGCCACGACTGGACCTAATGGTCAGGGGTCCCTTTACCTTTTAATAATAGGACTGTCCCAACATGTTGTTGGCCCAATGCATGTTGCAGCTGGATCTTGTTTTCTCAACTGGGCAGGGAGAGGGTGATATGAAAGTGGGGGACCTTGACATCATATATTATATTATATTATATTATATTATATTATATTATATTATATTATATTATATTATATTATATTATATTATATTATATTATCGATTATATTGCTTATGTCTTAGACCGTTTATGGGTCTCAGTGGCTTTATTTGTGTTTTCTTACATATATGAACAGATGAAATGCTGTGCATCCTAAAATTCCAGGCGCTTCTCGCTTCAGAGGCACTGTTTTAACCCACATACAGAAGTAATTAGATTTAATTAATGGATTAATTAACTTAATGATGCACCTAACCTATGCGTGTTCAATGATAGTTACTCCCAGGTAAGTGCATTTACCCAGACACTCCAAGTGTTCCTTTTTCCCAGGGATAGTCCCAGATTTACAGAAGCTGTCCCAGATTCTGATTTGATCCCAGAATGTCCCGCTTTTCCTTAGGATGTCCCTATTTTCATTGGAGAAAAGTTGGAGGGTGTGGAGTTGTGCGACCTCTGAGCCAAGAAAACCTTTAGAAGACATCTGAAGGCAGCCCTGTATAGGGAAGGTTGTTGTTTTTTAATCCCTACCTGGAGATGCCAGGACTTGAACCTGGGACCTTATGTGCGCAATTCATGTGCCCTTGTTGTTGTTGTTTAGTCATTTAGTCGTGTCCAACTCTTCGTGACCCCATGGCCCAGAGCACGCCAGGCACCTCTGTCTTCCACCGCCCCCGCAGTTTGGTCAAACTCATGCTGGCAGCCTCGAGAACACTGTCCAACCATCTCGTCCTCTGTCGTCCCCTTCTCCTTGTGCCCTCCATCTTTCCCAACATCAGGGTCTTTGCCAGGGAGTCTTCTCATGAGGTGGCCAAAGTATTGGAGCCTCAGCTTCAGGATCTGTCCTTCCAGTGAGCACTCAGGGCTGATTTCCTTAAGAATGGAGAGGTTTGATCTTCTTGCAGTCCATGGGACTCTCAAGAGTCTCCTCCAGCACCAGAATTCAAAAGCATCCATTCTTTGGCGATCAGCCTTCTTTATGGTCCAGCTCTCACTTCCATACATCACTACTGGGAAAACCATAGCTTTTACTATACGGACCTTTGTTGGCAAGGTGATGTCTCTATGTGCCCTATGGCTAAGCAATTGTCCCTTCCAAAATGCTTGGGAGTTTCCTTATACTAAATCAGATCATTGTTCCATTCAGCTGAATAGTGTCTACACTGGCTGGCAGCTTTTGTCCAGGGTTTCCCTGTATTTCCTGGAGATGCTATGGGGGGGTGGACCATTTGCATGCAGGTGTTCCACGCCTTCCCTTAAAAATAATATTCTCTATGCTTCTACTGGTTATATTTTGGCACACATCAGCTGTTAGATGGAGTAAAGACTGGCACGAATGTTAGCCATTTAGACTCCGTGTAGCCCTCTCAGAAGACCTGGAATTTTTTTAATATTTTTTTTATTGTATTTTATTTTATTTTTTGGTAACGAGCGAGACGAGGCTTCTTCAGTTCATTCCTGAGCCAAATCAGATAAGAATAATTATCCTCTCTTGGGATATTAAACTGCACCTCAACAGGACCGGCAGCTGACAGCTGTTTTATTGGCCGAGTCGCCTGGGTCTGGAAATCAAGGATTAATTGTTCATGCGTCTTGATGTCTCCACGAATAACAGCAAAAGAAGGGGCATTGCTATGGAGATCCCGGCTCATTTTTCCACCCCCTGGTGTGGCTCCTACAACCAGTGAATAATTTCTCCGGACAATCAAAGTTCAGTAGCCGGGCTTTGAACCGAGGAAAGGGGGGTGTCTTTTGAAGTTACATCATTTCCAGAAAAGGAAAACAAGAACCAGGATAGCAGGAAGTCATGAATGAGGCTTCTTTTGAATGAACCCGAGATTTACTTAACGGGGGGAGAGGTGATAAGAACAAGTGTGTGCATTCTGTGCCAAATCCTGCGCTAGACGAAAACCAAATGTCAAAACTCAGGAAAAACCAGGCCAGCACCACTCATTTGCATGCTTGTATAATTAATTCGGCTAATAGATTCAGGCTTTTGGAGAAGGTGACGTTTATTAAAGAGGGAGAAGGAGTCCTGGATTGACTCTCTAGGAAATGCCACAGTGATTGAAGGCAGAGGATTCTCTCCCCCCCCCCCCCAATCTTTCATTTCAAAAGCAATACAGTGGTACTTTGGTTCTCAAACTTAATCCGTTCCCAAACCAAAGCGTTCCCAAACCAAGGCGTGCTTTCCCGTAGAAAGTAATGCAAAACTGATTAATTCCAGACTTTTAAAAACAACCCCTGAAACAGCAATTTAACATGAATTTTACTATCCAACGAGACCATTGATCCATAAAATGAAAGCAATAAACAATGTACTGCAGTCACACAATCAATCAGTAGCTGAACTGGGTTCCGCACAGTCACAAAAACAAAACAGAAAAGCCACAAAAATGCAAAATAAATAGCAAAAACAGACAGACCTCAGGGTAACACTCAAATCAGAAGCGTAACACTCAAAATGGAGCATGTTTGGCTTCTGGAAAAAGTTCATACACTTACTTCTGGGTTTGCAGTGTTTGGGTTCCAAGTTGTTTGAGTACCAAGGCGTTTGAGAACCAAGGTACCACTGCACAAAGTATAAAAAATGCTTGTGTGGTGGTCATAAGAACATAGGGAAAGCCTTTCTGGATCACGCCAATGGCACATTAGTTCAGCATCCTGCTCTCTTAGCAGCCAATCAGATGTCTGTGGGAAACTAGAAAGCAGGAATTTTCGCGCACAAAAACAACTCCCGTGGTTTCCAGAAACTAGGATTCAGAAACATTATTTTCTCCAACTGTGGAGGCACAGCGTAGCCATCACAGCTAATAGTCATTGGTAGCCTTATTATCCATGAATTTGCCTAATCCTCTTTTAAAGCCATCACAGTGAGTTCCACAGTTTAACTTTTGGGTGTCCTGAGTCTTCCGTGTGGTGAGCCAGTGTGGCGTAGTGGTTAAGAGCAGTGGACTCGTAATCTGGTGAACAGGGTTCGCTTCCCTGCTCCTCCACATGCAGCTGCTGGGTGACCTTGGGCCAGTCACACTTCTTGAAGTCTCTCAGCCCCACTCACCTCACAGAGTGTTTGTTGTGGGGGAGGAAGGGAAAGGAGAATGTTAGCCGCTTTGAGACTCCTTAGGGTAGTGATAAAGCGGGATATCAAGTCCAAACTTCTTCTTCTTCTTCTTCTTCTTCTTCTTCTTCTTCTTCTTCTTCTTCTTCTTCCAACCTTCAACTTCATTGGACATCCACAAATTCAAGTGTTCCGAGAGGGGAAGGAAAACTTTTCTCCATCCACTGTCTCCATTTTCTAAACCTCAGTCATGTCACCACTCACTCACCAGTCCTCTAGACTACAAAGTCTGAAATAATAATAATAATAATAATAATAATAATAATAATAATAATTTATACCCCGCCCTCCCTGGCCAGAGCCAGGCTCAGGACGGCTAACACCAGTAAAATTACAGTAAAAAATAATAATGGGGGGGGGACAATTTAAAATACAGATTAAAATGCAATTTAAAATGCAGCCTCATTTTAAAAGTAGCCCATATATCAAAACCATAAGGGGAGGGAAACCTAAGGGTCAGACAGAGTCCAAACCAAAGGCCAGGTGGAACAGCTCTGTCTTGCAGGCCCTGCGGAAAGATGTCAAGTCCCGCAGGGCCCTAGTCTCTTGTGACAGAGTGTTCCACCAAGTCGGGGCCAGTACTGAAAAGGCCCTGGCCCTTGTTGAGACCAATCTAACAACCTTGCGACCTGGGACCTCCAAAATATTGTCATTTGTGGACCTTAAGGTCCTCCACAGGGCATACCAGGAGAGGCGGTCCCGTAGGTACGTGCTACAATGCTAAATGCTGCAACATTTCCTCATAGGAGAGTCCTTCCATCCCTTTGAAACTTCTGGCTGAGCTTTGACCTCATCTCCTGACCCCATGACCTTTTACCCCTAAGCCCAACCTACCTTGCAGGGTTGTCGCATGGATAAATACGGTCTCTTCCTATGCAACAATTCTATGATTCTACGTTCCGTACCCAACTGAGGCCTGCACACAATAAAGTGAATGACTTTTGGGTGAAAGGAATCAAGGGTCAAGCCATCCATGTCATATTTCAGGACGCAAAAGTTGTTGAAGAAGCTTGAAGAAGTCACACAATATCCTGAGAGATCCCACCCATCCTGCTCACAACCTCTTTGAACTGTTGCCTTCGGGCAGAAGATATAGGACAATGAAAACACGAACCACACGCCTTCTAAATAGTTTCTATCCAAGAGCTCTGATTGCACTAAACAATGATCTCAGGGCCAGTTGTAAGAAATAGCAAGCAGTGAGTAGTAAGGAATGAGATAGGTTTTAGGTTATGCTATGCTTCTAATAGGTTGGGTTATATTCTGGGTTATGTATGTTTTAATAGATTATGTCTGAATAGGATGAGAGTGTTGGAGATACGTGCAAATGTGTATGTGAATCCGGTCTTGGGTGTTTGATTTTCGTTGTTGTGTATACTGTGTATATACGGACAATGACAATAAATTTATCTAATCTAATCTAATCTGAAGCTTTAGGAAACGAAACGCAATGTTCAGAACAGCGACGCCATTTTCGTCGGTTAAATCCCGGTTCCCGAACATATGGCAACCCTAACGCCCAAGGTACATTTGCACGCGCATGCTTGCCCTCACAGGTGGTCCAATCGCTTAGGGGTGCACAGTGTGGACCTCCCAGGCCCGGCAGTGGTGAGGAGGCTGCGGCGCCGTGTCACAAAAGGTTTGAGACGGGACTGATACTCGAGATTCAATAATTACGCGAGTGCCAGCTGAGTGTCCTTCCATGGCAGGGATGGCTTTCTGCTCATCAACGCGACGGTGGTAATGATGATAGATGGAGGGAACCCAGGAAGGCGTGAGATGGATGGCAGAAGCTGATTGCCGGCGTTCTCTATTGATTGAAAGAGCAACGCCCTCCCGTTAATGAGGAAGCGGGCAGAAGGGGAGCGGGCGCAACGTTGTCATAATTCATAAAGCGCCGAAGTCGCTTCTCCTTCCGAGAATCCCAATTCGAGGACAGTTACAAAGTCTCCAAAGCCGTGGGATCTGGCCGTGTCGGGGAGGTGTGCGTCATGATGCCCTCGCTATGGGCAAGTTTATAAAGCGATGCCTGGCGTGGGGAAAATGGGTAGAGAAAAGGTTTTCTCTCCCTCTTTCGTGACACCACAACTTGTGGGCATCCAATAGGGCTGTCCTGAAGATTCAGGGCAGGTGAAAGAAAGTCCTTGAACTGTGAAGGCAGGAGGCACTCGTCTTCCGATGTTCCTATTGAAATCAGCCCTTGATGAGGACTAGAAACTTGCTTCGTTTTTAAGGGATGAGCTGTAGCTCAGGGGTAGGTAGGGCTGGGGCCGTATCCTGACTGGAGAACTGTTGCCTGTCAGCGGGGGCAGTATTGAACCAGCTAGAGCAATGGTCTGACTCAGTATAGGGCAAATTCCTGCGTCACCAAATATACTGAGCCGTCCAAGGATCCAACTAGACAAATGGATTAATTGCTGCTGTTATTCATAACTACTATTTTGTGATTTGCTATTATTATTATTATTATTATTATTATTATTAGCCTGCCCATCTGAACTGGGTTTCCCCAGCCACTCTGGACTGCTTCCGACAAATATAAAAGCAAAATAAAACATCAAACCTTACGAGTGGTTGTCATTTTTAGGGACCACATTAATTTATGCATTCTTTTCTCCTACTATTTGATGTTGTGGTAAACTGCCCTGTGGCTTTTTTGCATTACATACTATTATTCGTCATTACGTATTATTATTATTTCATGCAATTTATATGCCTCTTGATTGTAAGAATAAAGACTCCAAGTGGTTCGCGAAAAGAATAAAATGTTAAAATTATCAATGGAAGAAAAGTGAAAAACAGCTCTTTAAAATGTTCAAGAAATAAATAAAGCCAAGAATAAGCCTTAAACAAAACCAGATTAAAACACATTTGACGTGTCTGGACAGACATTCCTAAACAAAAATGATTCCTTACAAATGTGGAATCAGTACAGTGTTACCTCGGGTTACAGATGCTTCAGGTTACATATGCTTCAGGTTACATACGCTTCAGGTTACAGACTCCGTTAACCCAGAAATAGTGCTTCAGGTTAAGAACTTTGCTTCAGGATGAGAACAGAAATTGTGCTCCGGTGGCGTGGCAGCAGCAGGAGGCCCCATTAGCTAAAGTGGTGCTTCAGGTTAAGAACAGTTTCAGGTTAAGTACAGACCTCCAGAACGAATTAAGTTCTTAACCCGAGGTACCACTGTATTGTGTGGCACCTGTAACAGCGCGTGTTCTGCAGATCAAAGCTGTTGCGTGGGCCTATTTTGGGTAAAGTGATCTCACAGGTAGGCTATAAATATTCCAAATTAATGAATAAATTAATGGGTGCCAACTGAAAATATACAAACCATTTCAGGTGCCTCGGGCTGCAATTCTACGGCTCTTGGGAGTGGCAGCACCTCCCACAAAATTCCCGCAATAATTTTATTTTCAATATAAACAGAGCTCCAGGTTTTTTGCACCTACACAAACCACTTTTACCTGTTTTCCAAGACGAGGAGGGGAGGAAAAAGGAAAAGCGAGACATTCCGGGAGTCAAATCAGAAACTGGGATGGCCTTTGTAATTCTGTGACTGTCCCGGGGAAACCAGGACACTTGTGGGGCATGCTATGCCAACCACAGACATTGCCCTACACCAGGGGTCAGCAAACTTTTTCAGCAGGGGGCCGGTCCACTGTCCCTCAGACCTTGTGGGAGACCGGACTATATTTTTTTTTGGGGGGGGGGATGAACAAATTCCTATGCCCACAAATAACCCAGAGATGCATTTTAAATAAAAGGACACATTCTACTCATGTAAAAACACGCTGAGTCCCGGACCGTCCACAAGCCGAATTTAGAAGGAGATTGGGCCGGATCCGGCCTCCAGGCCTTAGGTTGCCTCCCCATGCCCTACACAAAGGGACCAGTTGGGCAAGTCTGCCCTCATATCTTTAATCCCTACAAAGACCCAAGAATCTGGAAGGGACTCGGGGCGTAATGCAAATTGGCACACACACACAAACACACAAACTCACATATACCAGGACAGATATTCTGCTTTTTATGTAGGGCATTGCAAATTTGAGGAGGGGGAAAATGGATGGCCTATTCAGGCTTTTAAGGACTTGCAATGTCATGCAGACTAACCCTCCCCCAAAAAACCCTAATAGCTATACACACAAACACACACACACACACACACACAAACTCACATATAGCAGAATAGATATTTTGATTTTTATTTAATTTTTCAATCTTTTTTTAGATTCACAGTTCCTTATTACAGCAGTTAGAACTGCTCCTGGAGTCAGACTCACTGCAACCTAGCTGGCTGCTTTATATAATACTAAGTAACTTGTAAAAGTAATATTCTGCTTTTTATATAGGACCTTACAAATTTGAGGAAGGGGAGAATGGATGGCCCATGCAGGCTTTTAGGGACTTGTGGTGTCATGCAGACTAACCCCTCACACAAAAAATCACTAATAACTATACACACAAACACACTACACACACACACACACACAGAGAGAGAGAGAGAGAGAGAGAGAGAGAGGTACCTCGATTTACAAACTTTATCCGTTCCAGAAGTCTGTTCTTAAACCAAAACCGTTCTTAAGCCGAGGTGTGCTTTCCCTAATGAGGCCTCCCACTGCTGATGCCCTTCCACTGCTCGGATTCCGTTCTTAGCCCAAGGTAAAGTTCTCAAACCAAGACACTACTTCCAGTTTTGTGGAGTTCGTAAACTGAATAGTTCGTAAACAGGGCTGTTTTTAAACTGAGGTACCACTGCACCAAAATACAGTGGTGCCCCGCAAGACGAATGCCTTGCAAGACGAAAAACCGGCTAGACGAAAGGGTTTTCCGTTTTTCGAGGCGCTTCGCAAGACGAATTTCCCTATGGGCTTGCTTCGCAAGACGAAAACGTTTTGCAAGTTTTTTCCCTTCCCCCCCCCCTTTTTCTAAGCCGCTAAGCCGCTAATAGGGATGCTTCGCAAGACGAAAAAACCGCAAGACGAAGAGACTCGTGGAACGGATTATTTTCGTCTTGCGAGGCACCACTGTACATGCACACAGCTTTTTATGTAGGAAACTGCAAATATGAGGAGGGGAAGGATGTCTGGCCCATGCAGATTTTTTAAGGACTCTGGGCATCATGCAGACTAACACACATACCCCCAATACTAATAACTGCACACACAAACCCAGAAAAATATATATACCTACACAGAGAGAGACAGACAGACAGCTTTTTATGTAGGACACAGCAAATTTGAGGAGTGGGAGAATGAATGGCCCATGCAGGTTTTTAGGGACTGAGCATCACGCAGACTAACACACACACACCCAAGACTAATAACTAAATACACACAAACACACACAAATATATATAACTACACACAGAGAGAGAGAGCTTTTCGTGTCAGACACTGCAAATTTGAGGGAGGAGGGTGGTGGATGGCCCAGGCAGATTTTTTTTAATGCGGGGAAAAAATAAAAATTGAGGTTGATGGAGTCGGGGATGTCATAATAATTGTCAGTTGAGAGCGCATTCTGTCCCGTCGATGTTCTTAGGAGATGAGTGTCACCTCGAGACTATTGTCTGTTCCCTCTCTGTTAAAGTCAAGATAAGGCTGGGATAAATCTCACCGGGCCTTCTGCCCTGTGATATTATTTCATGCCACATCACCTAATAGGTGTATTTTCACACCACCCGCCGCTCCAGCGAGGTTCCGCAGCTCCTAGCAGGCTGACAATCTCACTATATGGAGAATGGAATAGTGACGGCTAATTGATTTTACAGCAGTACCGAAGGACAGACAATGAAACTACCATCAATTTAATCCACTATTTAATGGTTCCAATTTAGCCTCTGTAAATGCTCACTAAACTAATTTCTCTGGGTTCAGCAATCTGAAAAGCTATCATATCTCTAATCTCCTTCAATATATTCATCTGGAAAAGGGAATTTAGCCAATTCCGATGTGCGGAGATGATCTGTTAGCACAGTGTAAATGTTTATAACACGGCAATCGAGTTCGTTTATAAGGATATGAAAAGTTTTATTGGGGAGGGCGCTGGAGTGGAACCGCGGGATAATAGGCAGTTACCCAGCAGTCTCCGGGAGACCGGGGAGCAGAGCACGCATGCAGAAAAATACTAGGATTTACTTTAATCCCAAATTGTAAGCTCAAATTCGGCCCAGTACATGATGCACCTGGGACTTGATGGCACAAAGGATTCTCTTCCATTCCCCCAGTGACCTGGGCTTTCCAACCAGACCGTGATCAAAACAGTTCCCCCCTCCTTCCCCCCTTTCTCTTCCCCCCCATTCCTCTTGCAAAGGCTGGAAAAAAATGAATTTAGTTTCAGCGTATTTGTACGTGTGCCTGCCCACACCTCCCCGGTCCTGGAAGAAACCCCCTTCTTCATCGTCGTCTTCTTCTTTTCCTCCTCACATTCCTGTCTTGCTACCCCACCTCCTCCTGTGGCCATCTAACGTTCAATTGTAGCCTCCTCAGGGCAGGGACCTGTATTTACTCAGGTTATATTATTTTGCAGAATAATGTGCAACACACACAAACCTGGGTGATCATCTAAACGGCAGGCTCTGTATGTATTTCTCCTTGTTTATTTGTTAGTTTTGCAACATAAGAAAATCTTTAATAAAATCCAAATTAAAGAGATATATAAATAAATTGAGGGCTCTTTGGGGCAGGGAACTGCCTTTGCTTATTATGTCATTCCGTAACATACTGTGCGCTCCATGATGCAATGACGATCATTTATTTCGACACACACAATCCTGCCACCTTTCTAAGGTCCGGGTGTCCTCGTTTTCCGAGCTGACAGGGCTGCATGATTTGTTTTCATGTCGTAGGGAAATTTGACGGGAGCAGGCGGAAGGCGGAATCTGAGCGCGATGCTTGACGTGTTACAACATTGTTTGCCACATTTGGCCTGAATGTGAGTAAAGCGGCTGATCAATCATGATTCTTAGTTATTGATTAATTATAATTTTATAAAGCCCATGTGAAAAACAAAGCAAAATCTCAAAGTGGTTTATGAAAAGAAGACAAAACAACACAATTAGCAACAATCTTTTAACATTTTCTGAAGGGTTAAAATAAATGGAAAACAGATGAAAACTCTCATCAGTTTTCTAGATATCTGGATAGGCTTGTCTGAATAAAAATGTAATTACCAGGTGTTAAAAAGGATATTTGGAAGGCACTTGACTGGTATAAGTTGGCAGGGAGTTCCAAAGTGTAGATGTTGCCACATTAGAAAATCAAGTTCTTACAAATGCAGAACGTATTATGTGGCCCCTGGAACAGGGCCAGTTCCTTGGACTGAAACAGCTGAGAGGGCATATATGGAATAAGGCAATCTTATTTGGCACCATAGTTTTTCAGCTTCATTGTTTGAGAGATGTATTGTTGTTGTTGTTGTTGTTTTCGTTTAGTCGTGTCCGACTCTTCGTGACCCCCTGGACCAGAGCACACCAGGCACTTCTGTCTTCCACTGCCTCCCACAGTTTGGTCAGACTCATGCTGGTAGCTTCGAGAACACTGTCCAACCATCTCGTCCTCTGTCGTCCCCTTCTCCTTGTGCCCTCCACCTTTCCCAACATCAGGGTCTTCTCCAGGGAGTCTTCTCTTCTCATGAGGTGGCCAAAGTACTGGAGCCTCAGCTTCACAATCTGTCCTTCCAGTGAGCACTCAGGGCTGATTTCCTTCAGAATGGAGAGGTTTGATCTTCTTGCAGTCCATGGGACTCTCAAGAGTCTCCTCCAGCACCAGAATTCAAAAGCATCAATTCTTCGGCGATCAGCCTTCTTTATGGTCCAGCTCTCACTTCCATACATCACTACTGGGAAAACCATAGCTTTGACTATACAGTGGTACCCCGGGTTACATACGCTTCAGGTTACAGACTCCGCTAACCCAGAAATAGTACCTCAGGTTAAGAACTTTGCTTCAGGATGAGAACAGAAATCGTGCCCCGGCGGCGCGGCAGCAACAGGAGACCCCATTAGCTAAAGTGGTGCTTCAGGTTAAGAACAGTTTCAGGATAAGAACGGACCTCCGGAACGAATTAAGTTCTTAACCCGAGGTAACACTATACGGACCTTTGTTGGCAAGGTGATGTCTCTGCTTTTTAAGATGCTGTCTAGGTTTGTCATCGCTTTCTCCCAAGAAGCAGGCGTCTTTTTATTTCCTCACTGCTGTCACCATCTGCAGTGATCATGTACTTGGGTTGTTTTTTTAAAAAACCGCTTAGAAGCCATCTTGGTAATAAGCAATGCATATGGAAAAAGCAAAGAAAGAAACTATGTCATGCATCCATGTTTATATTTGTGATCTGCTGCATTGGCTTCCAGTCCATTTGGGGGCCCAATTCACAGTGCTGGGTTTTGGTCTCTAAAGCCCTTCAGAGCTTAGGGCCAGGTTAGGTAAAGAATTGCCATTTCCCCCACACCCTCAGATCATCCTCGCCTCCCTAGACCCTCGGGTCATTTTTGCCAGCTCTTTATATATATATGTGAGAATATATATATATATATATATATATATATATATATATATATATATTCTGTTTTACAATTTAAAATACTCATTTTACATCCTTAAGATATCAGTGGCTTCCCTTCTTCTCTTTCCATGGTTCATTTTACATATCACAAATCCCTGCATATTTTATAATAACTACCGGTATACCATTCAGTATTCCATCATTTCAGCCTTCAAAACTTATTTACACTGTTGAATTTATCTGAATGCCGCCAGCATTTTCAGCTGTATACAACGATTTCCCATATATTCAATAAACGCTTTCCAATCTTCTTTAAACATATCTTCTTCTTGTTCTCTTATTTTATATGTTAAGTCTGCAAGTTGTGCATATTCTGTCAACTTAAGTTGCCACTCTTCTTTGGTTGGGACCTCGCTTGTTTTCCATTTCTCAGGTGTAAATAGATGCATTTTCATCGTACAGCTGAAATAGCAATTATAGCAAGAACAGATCGTGAATAATATTAATAGTATGATTAACAATATATTAATATATTAACCTCCATCGTTCAGCCCAGACACTGAGGTCCAGCTCCAAGCGCCTTCTGGCAGTTCCCTCCCTGTGAGAAGCGAGGTTACAGGGAACCAGGCAGAGGGCCTTCTCAGTGGTGGCGCCCGCCCTGTGGAACACCCTCCCACCAGATGTCAAGGAAATAAACAACCATCTGACTTTTAGAAGACATCTGAAGGCAGCCCTGTTTAGGGAAGTTTTCAATGACTGGTTGTTTTTTGTTGTTGTTGTTAAAGATTTTATTGATTTTCCATTTTCAAAACAAATATCCAATATCAATACTAAACATTAGTTTTTCACACATACACACCCCATTGACTTCCCTCAGCTTCCGTTTCTGGTTTATTACATCAAATGATATGTTCTTCTGTCTATATACAATACTATGTTGTCACAGTGTTATATTCCTTGTTTTATGTAAATAAAATCATAAATGTTTATTTAAATCCTGCCACTGAGTCCATGGTTGTTGTGTTTTTGGTGTTTCTGCAAATATATTGTAAAAGGTTCCCATTCTTTTTCAAGTCTCTGTTGTCCTTTTCTCACAGTTTATCCGTTAACTTTGCTAACTCTGTGTAGTTCGTCAATTTTTCTTGCCATTGTTCTTTAGATGGTACTTCTCCAGTCTTCCAATTTTATGCTATTAGAATTCTTGCTGCTGTTGTAGCATACATAAATAATGTCCGTTTTTCTTTCGGCAGCTTTTGTCCTAAAATACCTAACGAAAAGGCTTCTGGTTTTTTAACAAATGTTAATTTAAACATTCTTTTCAGTTCATTGTATATCATTTCCCATTTTTTTATATATAACCTTGCAATCCCACCACATATGATAATGACTGTTTTTAATGATTGGTGTTTTAATGTATTTTAAATCTTTTGTTGGAGGCTGCCCAGAGTGGCTGGTGAAACCCAGCCAGATGGGCGGAGTATAAATAATAAATTATTATTATTAAAATTATGATGATATCTTCCAGGCTTTGGCTTCGCTGGACATCCACCAGTCCTAATGTTACGAGAGAGGGAGGGAAACTTTTATTCATCCACTTTCTCCATGCCAAGCATGATTTTGTAGACTTCGGTCATGTCGCCTCTTCTCTAGCATGCAACCAGCTATCCGCTGTGCATTTCAAAAGAGAATGTAAAACTCGGCTGAGTAAAAGAACTTGCTAGCGCAAGTTAGGTACCCCTGACCATTAGGTCCAGTCGTGGCTGACTCTGGGGTTGTAGTGCTCATCTCGCTTTACTGGCCGAGGGAGCTGGCATACAGCTTCCGGGTCATGTGGCCAGCATGGCTAAGCCGATTCTGGCGAACCAGAGCAGCACACGGAAACACTGTTTACCTTCCCGCCAGAACGGTACCTATTTATCTACTTGCACTTTGACGTGCTTTCGATCTGCTAGGTGGGCAGGAGCTGGGACCGAGCAACGGGAGTTCACCCCGTCACGGGGATTTGAACCGCTGACCTTCTGATCGGCAAGCCCTAGGCTCTGTGGTTTAACCCACAGTGCCACCCACGTCCCACAGCCTCTTCTCTAAACGACCTCAAAAGCTGCAGCCTTTGCTTGTAGGGCAGTCACTGCATCCTCTTGGTCATTCCGAATGCCCATTTCTGTTACGGTAATTATTTTGTTATGTTAACGATTGGATTGTTGTCATTTTGCGGCAGGTGCCGTTGTTTCTTCCTTAGCCTCTGTGGGCACCTCAACTGGAGGCAGGACAGTGGGGTCAACATGATTTTTAATTAATAAACTCCAGATAAATGTAGCATGTGAATCCAGCTCACAGACACCAGCCACAAAGTGAAGATGGCGTCCAGCAGGCCAGCCGCTTGTCTGTCAAACGCCTTTTAGTGAACAGGAAATGTCGGAAGCATCCACCGCCTTGACTTCCACCTTCCAAAGGCAATTCCGCAAATGAGCTTGGGCTTGATGAGTGTTTCTTAATGAATATCTCTGCAGCTACCACAAGGACACCAGCCGTGACTCCGAAGCCAGAGGCTGTGACATTCAGATTGCCTTCCTCCGAGCTTGTCATCCCAGGGTGCGCGTGTCAGGGGTGCCTGGATCGCGGGCGAGGCAGGAGAGAGAGAGAGAGCAAGGGAGTTGTCAAGGAATAATCTCCCTGCAGTCGCCTCAGATGAAATTGTACAGTTCAGGGACCGGAAACGTCCAGAAGGACAATTAGAGCTATTTGAACGCTTTCCTCGCTGATGGAAAGATGTGGCTCTGTGGAAGTCGTAAGGAGCTACTTAAGGTGATTCTTAGTGGCAGGGAAGTGCCTTGAAAGCAGGCGATTAGGAACATCTAAATCCCCAAAGCAGAGAAGCTGGTGGGAGTGGGAGGTCTCCACAAAGGAGAGGCAGCCCAGGAAATCAGCCCTTTGGTGTCGCTCCTTCTGGGCTGGTACTGGGGGCCAGGGGCCACACCCAGACAGAAGACAGAAAGACCCTGACAGAGAGGCAAGGCAGCGAAGGGGGGGGGATAGAGGAGGGGAAAGCTCCCAGGTGAGAGCCGGGAAGGTCTGTCATTTTCTGTGGGTGGTCCAGAATGAAGAGCTACCTTTGAGAGAAGAGTTCATGTTGGCGCACTGTTTTTGTATTTTAGATGCCCTGCGGCTGATTTTCTCTGCCCTTATTTTTTAATGCTGTTGCTGCTACGAGAATCTGTATTCTTAGCATTAAAATTATATGCATATACAGAGGAACCTCGGTTTTCAAGCATCTCGGAAGCCGAATGCCAAAAACCCGGAAGTGAATGCTTCCGTCAAACGGCTTCCGAGATGCATTTCTCCATTTTCTCAATGGCATTTGCTGACCGCCCATCGCACCTCGGCTGTCGAACATTTTGGAAGTCGAACGGTCTTCCGGAATGGATTACGTTCGACAACTGAGGTTCTGCTGTAATCGTTTTGATTTCTTTGTTGCATTTGATTTCTTTGTTGCAACAGTGTGACGCGGCAGCTAAAAAAGCCAATGCAATTCTGGGCTGCATCAATAGGAGTATAGCATCTAGATCAAGGGAAGTAATAGTGCCACTGTATTCTGCTCTGGTCAGACCTCACCTGGAGTACTGTGTCCAGTTCTGGGCACCACAGTTCAAGAAGGACACTGACAAACTGGAACGTGTCCAGAGGAGGGCAACCAAAATGGTCAAAGGCCTGGAAACGATGCCTTATGAGGAACAGCTAAGGTAGCTGGGCATGTTTAGCCTGGAGAAGAGGAGGTTAAGGGGTGATATGATAGCCATGTTCAAATATATAAAAGGATGTCACATAGAGGAGGGAGAAAGGCTGTTTTCTGCTGCTCCAGAGAAGCGGACATGGAGCAATGGTTCCAAACTACAAGAAAGAAGATTCCACCTAAACATTAGGAAGCACTTCCTGACAGTAAGAGCTGTTTGACAGTGGAATTTGCTGCCAAGGAGTGTGGTGGAGTCTCCTTCTTTGGAGGTCTTTAAGCAGAGGCTTGACAACCATATGTCAGGAGTGCTCTGATGGTGTTTCGTGCTTGGCAGGGGGTTGGACTCGATGGCCCTTGTGGTCTCTTCCAACTCTATGATTCTATGATTCTATGATTCTAGATGTCATGTTATATAGTGACATTTGTATTGTACTCTGTAAACTGCCTTTTGGTCTTCTGACAAAAGCAGCATGTAAATTTTATCATTATTAATACTAATAATACCCAGAAGCCTTTCTGCAGGAATGTTCTCTCTAGCCTATTGGTGTTAATGTGGTTCCTTGGCTGGTTGCAATTGGCCCAAAATTCCCTCCATTTTTCCTAGGCAGCTGATGGCTCTCAGGTAGGATCTACATCTCTCAACTCCAGTATGGGAACCTCTGCAGATCCGAATTCCTATGTGTGACTCATGGATCTATGGGCATCCTAGGACTTTCCCAAAGATATAGGAAGAGGCCGGGGGCTCCTGGAGCTAGAACTGAGAGTCCCCTGCCAGCTATGTGTACTGGAACCCTATTGTAATGACCTGGGACTTGGGCTCGGACTTGGAACCAGAGGAGACTCAGCCTGCACCGGATCCTTTGCCTCAGGCATCATCTGAACCAAGTCTGAGGCCTGATTCTGAAGAGCCCCAGTCTGCACAGGTTCCCCTGCAACAAGCACCAGCTGGGCCGAGTCAGGGGCCTGAGCCTGCCCTGGCTCCAGATGTGGGGATTACCTCGTTGCCTCCAGCTGGGCCATCACTTACAGCTGCTCCACTACCGGTTTGGTCAGGGGAGGCTGAGGCGGCCTCTGGGTCTAGTAACCCACCGACGTCTCCTGAGCTGCAGAGACTAAGGTCTGAGAGAAGGAGAGACCTGAGTACTCGCAGAAGGAGTGCTTGCCTTCGGGTGAGACAGGGAGGTGAGTCATCGGGGGATCAGGACCGGCCGCTACCCTGACAAAGATAAAAGGCTGTCGGATCCCGCCCCAGGTTGTGGGAGCAACATTGCTGTATGCCAGATCCTGCCTGAGATCCTGTACCTGTCCTTGCCTGGTTTTCTGCCTCATGTCCTGCCTTGGCCCTGTCGGACTGACTCCTAGCGGAACCTCCAAATTCTGGACTGGTCCTGGACCGTTTTACCCCCAGGCCCAGCACACCTATGTGATAAGGCATCAGGGCCACAGGAAGGAACTTCTCCTCCAGCCAGGGATGGGGAAGTGGTGTCCCTCCAAATATGGTTGGACTCCAGCTCCCATCATCCCCAGGCAGCATGGCCAATGCTCAGAGACGGTGGGCAATGAAGTCTGACAATATTTGGAGAGCCAAAGGTTCTGCACCCCTTCCTTAGGCCCTCACACACAGACATACACACACACACACACACACACACACACACGGAGTAACTCTCGAGAATAATTGGAGAGAGCACTCCAAAGACTGAGCATGCCTTCCCTTCTTTTGATACTAGGATGTAACCCCCACATCCTATGAAAGGACTAGGGAACCTATGAATGTTGTTGGACTACAACTCCCATCATCCCTTGACCTCCAGCCATGCTGCATGGGGCTGATGGGAGCTGGAGTCCAATGATAGGGCACCAGATTCCCCATCCCTGGGTTAGAACATACTGTTATAGATTTGGAGAGACACCCCCCCCCAACCCTAGAAATTAATAAATGCTAAGATTTTGATCATTTGGGATGTTAAGGGAGAACTACAATTACATAGGAATCTCTGGGCTAGTCTATACAAAATGACCTGGCCAAGCTAGGACCTTTAACAATAAATGGCCATTGAGATCCAGTGGCAGTAGAAGAGAATTTCTCCGTGTTCTGAGGTGTGAACAGAGACTGGGGGGTTGGAAGGCTGCCGGGGTAACTGGGTGTGAGATGACAGGAAAAAAGAGGCTTTTGGCAAGGTGTTCTGGGAGGAAGAGAAGGAAGAAGAAAGACTGGGATCCATCTTGGGCAGGCCGGCTGAAGGCTGGCTGGGAGAGATGCCTTGGACTCCAGGACTGCTCTGCTGTGGGGGACAAGCCCCTCTAGAAAGCACCATGCTGTAAGATCTGGACTTGCTCCTTGCAGACTGAAGGTGCTAATAGGTGAATAAACCATAATTCTTAATGTTTCTGTCACGTCTCAATTCTCCAAAGGACCACAGTGCCTGGAACCCCATGGACTCTTGCCACTGCTTGAGAGAGAGGGGCGGGAGACACCCAACTTTTGTAATATGAAGAATACTCCTGCTGGATGAAACCTCTCAGGGGTCAACCAGATGTCTCAAGGAAGCCCACAAGCAAGGTGTGGAGGCCAACCTGTCTTGCTGTCTCTCCTCCAGCAACTAAGAACATGGGAAGAGCCCTAAAGGTGGACCAGTCCAAAGTGGGGGCATCTAGTCCAGCTTCCTGTTCTGACAGCGGCCAACCAGATGTCTCTGGGAAGCCCCAAAGCAGGGAAGTAGTGATAGCTGTCAACTGTCCCTTATTTGGCAGGAAAGTCCCTTATCCCAGCGCTGTGTCCTACTGCTGTCCCTTATTGATGATGCCCCTTAAATTTCCCGGGTTTCAAAGGAAGCAGCCCCTCTCCCTCCCTCCCTGCCGGCCAAGGAGGAGGGAGGCTCCAAGAGCGTTGCTTGGCTGTGTTGCTCACCCAATAAGGAGTCTAAGAACGACTGGGGGGGGTGGAGCTTGCATGCCTTGTGCCGATCAAATCAGCTCCGTTGCCTGGGGAATCGCCTTTGCTCAGCGCTTCCCAGCGGAGAGGTGACGGTGGTTTTCCTTGCTGCATCCCCTTTGCCGGGTTGCTGCACTGTGGGAACCACCGATTGAGGCTTCGTTTGGCTGCTGGCTGGGCTTTCTGCCTGTGGCTCGGAGGGGCTCAGAAGTCGAACATACCTGTGTTCGGAAAATCCCTTATTTTGGCTGCTGATCCCATATTTTCGAGGCTGCTGGTCCCTTATTTTCAAATCTGTAAGTTGACAGCTATGGAAGGAGTACAAGAGTCCTCTTCTCTTGTTCTGCCCATGAACATGGACAATCTGATGCAGGTGGTCCTATTCTCCCCACCCTAAGGAGACAAGTCTCTGCTGTGTCCCTCATATTTCTAACCACTCTGTTAATTAGCGCTCACTTGGCAGGCACGAGGCACACTCTTAAATGCTCGGGACGGATTTGACCAAGGTTGCTCAGGGCGAGAGAAATGACAAAATACCAATTTGCTATAGGACAGCTTGCTTGCTTGCTTTTTTTTCCTGGGTAAATGACACCACAAAAGATGGTTTATGACAGCTGGGAACATATATTTTTTCCCCCTCCCCGCCGGCCCCCATCTCACTGCCCCCCAATTGTAAATTATATTTAACATTCCACAGAACTTTATTGCATTCCGTGTTTGGGTTTTATGAAAAAATCTGTATTTAACTTCAAGCCCTGGTAAACATCTTTGCTTATGTTGTTATGTGATTCCTTATTTGAGTATTTCGATTTAATTTCACAGTTCATATACCTTAAAGTTTTGATTTCCAGCCCACCCCCTCTTCCCCCTACTCATTCCGAGAGAGGCAGAATGCTGGCCAGGGGCACCTCAGTCTGACAATGATTCTCCTGGATTGAGTCTAAACTTCCACTGGCTGCTGGAAAGACAGGGGTATGCAACGGATCCCCCAGGAATTCGGCCCACCAGCCATAGGCCTTGAGTTTGCTGGTTTATTTAAAAGATTTCTAGGCCACTTTTCGCCAAACCAAAGGTCCCCAAGCCATTTCCAACAGAAAAAATAATAATACAAATGAGGTTCAAAGGATAGCATGGACTAATATTGTCAAAGTAAGGGAAGAAAAGCAACTTATTAATCATTTTATCAAAAAAGGAACATAAGAAGTACCTGCTTGATCAAGCCAATGGCATTTCTAGTCCAGCATCCTGATCGAAGCATAGAGGGAGGCTGATATGGAAGAAGGTGGTCCTTAAGGCCACCAGTTCTGGGCACCACAATTTAAGAAGGACGTTGACAAGCTGGAAGGTGTGGAGACGAGGGAGACCAAGATGATGAAGGGTCTGGACTCTGGACACCAAGCCTTGTGAGGAACAGTTGAGGGAGCTGGGTATGTTTAGCCTGGAAAAGAGGAGACAGAGAGGAGATATGATGGCCATCTTCAAATATCTCAAGGGCTGCCACATGGAAGATGGAGCAAGGTTTACTCCTGCTCTGGAGGATAGGATCCAAGCCAATGGCTTCAAGTAACAAGAAATGAGATTCTTACTAAACATCAGGAAGAACTTTCTGACGGTAAGAGCTGTTTGACAGTGGAACAATCTCCCTGGGGAGGTGGTGGGCTCTCCTTCCTTGGAGGTCTTTAAGCAGAGCTTGAGTGGCCATCTGCCACGGATGCTTTGGCTGAGATTCCTGCATTTCAGGGGGTTGGACTAGATGACTCTTGGGGTCCCTTCCAACTCTACAGTTCTGTGCTGGGCCCGGGGGTAACCCATGAAACATGGTCCAGGACCAGTCCAGAATCCAAAGGTTCCACTGGGAGTCAGTCCGACAGGGCCAAGGCAGTTCATTGTTGTGAACTGCTTTGAGCAAAGTGGGAAGGCCCCTACAAAGCAGGAGTGTTCACCTATTGACCCGCTTCTGCTCCTCCCTCTTCAATTCTTGCCTGGTCCTGGAGTCCAGTGGTGCAGAGAGGAGGAGGTGTGGAAGCGCTTGACTCTGCACCAGCTTGACCCACCTCTCCCTCTTCCTGCACCTGTACTTCACTCTCCACTCTTGCAGCTTCTTCTGCCTCTGCCTCTCGTCTCCTGGCTGTTACAGGTTCCCCCAATCACTGATCCCTCCTTCCAAATCCGTCTCCAACCCCCTTCACCTGGTGCCCACTCATCTGTGGGGTGTGATCCAGGAGAGGCAGTCAAGTACAACATTCCTTGTAATGCTAGAAAATACATGTGAGGGGATGTTTGGTCCAGCCAGTTGAAAACTTCCTGTTCCTCCTGGCCAGAGCATCCTTCCTTTTGCATGTGATAGAAGGTGGGCGTGACCTAACCTGTCCAGGTAACAAAAGTGTGCTGGTCCAGGGGGGAGGTTACCGTGGGGCGAGGTCCAGGACCTGAGTCGAGGGTCGGCAGACAGTCCTCCACGAGCGAAGCGGGGTCCACAGCGAGGAGCCGGGCAAGGACAGGAACTCTGGGGAAAACAGGACTGGATGCTGGCCGAAACAGCTCTTCAACGACATTGCTCCCTCAACCTGGGACTGGGCTGACTGGCCTTTATCTTCTCTGAGGCCAGGGGTGGTCCCGGCCCCCAGGAGACCCGCCTCTCCTGGCCTTAAGGCGAGCATTCCTCCTGGGAGAAACCAGTTCCCTTCGCCTCTCTGCCCTGAGTCTCTGCAGTTCAGGAGAGACTGGAGGGTTACTGGACCCAGGGGGAGACTCACCTGTAGGCACTGAGTCCTCAACCACCTCTGGAGCCAGAGTGGATTCACCTGGTTCCTGCTCCTGAGGATCCGGCACAGGTGCAGGCGCTTCAGAATCAAGGCCCTGCCCCAGTTCAGCTGGCCCTGGAGGTGGGGACTCCGGTGCAGGCTGGGATTCCTCCGGTTCAGCCTCTGAATCGGATTCCCAGGCCATCACAGCAGGACACGAGGCAGAAAACCAGGCAAGAACAGGTACAGGATCTCAGGCAGGATCTAGCATACAGCAATATTGCAACCTGGGGCGGGGTCTGTCAGCCTTTTATCTCTGTTGAGGTAATGGTCAGTCCTGATCTCCCGGCGACTCACCTCCCTGTTTCGCCCGAAGGCAAGCACTTCTCCTGCGAGTACTCAGGTATCTCCTTCTCTCAGACCTTAGTCTCTGCAGCTTGGGGGACGTCAGTGGGTTCCTAGACCCAGGGGCCATCTCAGCCTCCCCTGACCAAACCGGTAGTGGAACAGCTGAAAGTGATGGCCCAGCTGAAGGCAACGAGGTAATCCCCACATCTGGAACCAGGGCAGGCTCAGGCTGGTGTTTGTTGTAGGGGAACCTGTGCAGACTGGGACTCTTTAGGATCAGGCCCCAGACTTGGTTCAAATGATGCCTGAGGCAAAGGATCCGGTGCAGACTGAGACTCCTCTGGTTCCCAGTCCCAGTCCCAGGCCATCACAAATTCTATGATTCTGCCAGCTGCATGGTTACAAACAGGACTGGCCCAAGTCATTTTGCTGCCTGAGGCAAAAGTCAAGATGGCGTCTCTTCCTGCTCCACATACAAAAACGAACTGGACTAGCATCTTACTGCAACACAGGTGATGGGATGGTGTCACCCACTGGAGAAGTCTACCTTGCACCAATCTGACACTTCCTAAGATATTTTAAGGCTTCCCGGTCGTGCCTGACTATCACTCTGATCAACCACTGCCTGGGAGATCTCCCTTTGCCTCCTTTCTGCCCCCAACTGCACGATAGCTGAATCTGACTGCCTCCTGGCATGCAAAAGCCACAGTGAACATTAGATCACGTCCCTCTTATTATCCACAGATATGAAATACCCTAGACAAATTAGGATTCACTCATGAAACTGACCTCCTGCCTCTCGAGATAATGGACATGGTGCTTCTGAGATCTCTCCACCCCAACGGATTTCTCCCACTGGATTACAAAATCCGCCCATCCTTTGGGTGTTTGCGGCAGGCGCGCCTGAGAAAAGGGCCTTCCTCCGAGAGGCGGAAGATCTCCATCAATCTGATAAAAGAATAAACATTCCTTATTACCGTTCTGATTCCGGAATGAAATCAACAGGGGCGTATTACAAGCTCGCATTCAAAATGCATTGCCCCCCCCCCGGCAAAGCTTTTTTTAAAAAAAAAGAGGAGGGAGAAATATCACATGAGAGCAAATGGAAATTGGCCTTCCCAAATGAATGGGCCGTGCTTTAGCACTCGCGTCTGTGCAAAATTTCCATTGACACCAATTCCACTTATTTATTGATTGATTTTTATGCGCGTGGTGTCATGGCAACTGGGCCGTTATGTAAATTGCACGTGATGTAACATTTACATTCAAACTTCCGTCATCGGCAGCCCGCGAGCTCATGCGAGGTGCCCTGCGGGGGGGGGGGTGTTCTCCTCTTGAAGAAAAATAAAAACACGAGCCCGGCTAGCTGACTCTTGCTTGCTATAGGTTTATCCCAGCATTCTCGAACGTGGCACTTATCGTACCATCCCCAATCCGTTTGATCTTCACAATGAGGTACATTAAAGACCAGGTGTGTGGGATTGATCCAAGACCATCATGTGAGCTTTGCGTCTGAGGGAGGGTTTGCGTCTCTATTTCCTCGGTTCTAGCCTGGGACACTCACCCAGTTTCCGCCAGCCTGGTGCCTGCCCTCCATATGTTTTGCACTGCAAAGAATTCTGGGAAGTGCAGTTCAAGGAGCTAGATAGCTTGCTGAGGTTGCTAAGAGTTGTTAGGAGGTCCCTATTCCACCCTCCCCAGATCTACAATTCCCAGAATTCCATGGGAAGAGAGATTGACAAGTACAGTGGTACCTTGGTTCTCAAACTTAATCTGTTCCGGAAGTCCGTTCCAAAACCAAAGCATTCCAAAACCAAAGCACACTTTCCCATAGAAAAAGCCAGGGCGGTAGTTGTCTTGGTCAAAACGAGACAGTTGCAAGGTCTGCTTAAAATGTCAGGGGTCAGCAAACTTTTTCAGCAGGGGGCCAGTCCACTGTCCCTCAGACCTTGTGGGAGGCCAGACTATATTTTTTTTGGGGGGGTGAACGAATTCCTATGCCCCACAAATAACCCAGAGATGCATTTTAAATAAAAGGACACATTCTACTCATGTAAAAACACGCTGATTCCCAGACCATCTGCATTGAGAAGGCGATTGGGCCGGATCCAGCCCCCCCGGGCCTTAGTTTGCCTACCCATGGCTTAAATGGTTGCCACCCCCCTCCGATGAATAATCAGATGGACAGACTCATTCTCATATGATGGGGAAACAAATGAATGGTTCCTGATTTCCCAGGGAGGTTCCTTCCCCCTGTCTACAGGGTCCTTCTTTCATGCAATGATGGACAACTTTGGTTTCCAAATGGCACTCAGTTAACTGAACCAAATGGGATCCTGTTAAGATGCCAATCTCCCTTTCCTTTTGTTTTATTGGACTGCCAAGCTCAGGGTGGCACAGGTGCCGTCAGCAGCAGCAAAAAAGACAGAAAAAGAGGGGGGGACCTCTTTGATTTGCCTTCCATCCCATCCTTTTCCTTTCTTAATTCCAACTCTCTCCCCCCGCCCCCCGCTTTCTTCCCTAAGGGAGAAAATTTCTGGATTAACCAATTACAACCATCTGAAATGCATAATAATGAATTCATCAACATTAAAAGTGACACCTCGGAGGATTAGAGCCATTTAAAAACCTTTTCTTCAAACAAATGAAACCCTTTTAATCTTCCTTTTTTTTAAAAAAAAAAAGAACCAAAAAAATATATTAAAAAAACATTGCCCTTACAGTTTATAACAATTTGCTGTCACTTGAGGTCCTGAGTAAATTCTTTGGAAATTTGGTATGCGCTACAGGGAAGGAAGTAGGAGAGAGAGAGAGAGAGAGAAGAGGAGGCAGGTGATTGGAACTGAAGATGTACAAGCTCTGTCTGCTTTTCCTAAGCACAGATCAATTACAAAGTAGACAAGGCAGTGTCATATATGATTCACAATGTCAATTTCATGCTCGCGGTAACCATTTAAGAAAGTGCCGCCTAGGTTTTTTACATTTGATAAGAAATCAGCTGTGTTTGTGTTTAAAAAAAAGGGGGAAAGACCGATCAGAGAGTGTGACAGCTCAGAAAGATTGCTACGGAGAGCTGGCTGTGTTCTGCCGTGTCTGTCATTGGGCCCATAAGTATTTATTTCAAACGTTGGGGGCTTGTTTACGCTCGGCGTTCTGTGTGTGTGTTTGCGCGTGCCTGTCCCCGCACTCTGAAACCAGGAGGTCGGAAATAAACTGTCAGTCTCTATTTACTGCGGCTAAAGTGGGGAAAGCGAAAGATTTTTCTTCTCTTTTTTGGTTCAATTGCCAGTTAATAGAAAAAAAGGAGAAAAAAATGTGCTGGGTTGTGTTGTTGGTTTTTTGTTTTGTTTTTTATTGGCCCCTTCAAAGGGAGATGGGGATTGTTTGATTTGATTTTTTTTAAAGGGGAAACAGGCTGTTTTGGTTTGGGCACTCTGTGTGTGTGTGTGTGTGTGTGAGAGAGAGAGAGAGAGAGAGAGAGGGAGGGAGGGAGGGAGGGAGGGAGGGAGAGAGAATGCACTCACTCAGCCCCCCCCCCCCCGTTCTTGTGATTGGGTGGTCACAGCTACTGCTGTGAAACAGGACAAGAGTGTTCACACATTCAGAGGGCAGGAGGCAACAACCATTTCCTGATCTTGAGATCTTGATTCAGGGCAGAGTGTCCTAACCATAAGAACATGTTGTTTAGTCGTTTAGTCATGTCCAACTCTTCGTGATCCCCTGGACCAGAGCACGCCAGGCACTCCTGTCTTCCACTGCCTCCCGCAGTTTGGTCAAACTCATGCTGGAAGCTTCGAGAACACTGTCCAACCATCTCGTCCTCTGTCGTCCCCTTCTCCTTGTGCCCTCCATCTTTCCCAACATCAGGGTCTTTTCCAGGGAGTCTTCTCATGAGGTGGCCAAAGTATTGGAGCCTCAGCTTCAGGATCTGTCCTTCCAGTGAGCACTCAGGGCTGATTTCCTTCAGAATGGATAGGTTTGATCTTCTTGCAGTCCATGGGACTCTCAAGAGTCTCCTCCAGCACCATAATTCAAAAGCATCAACTCTTCGGCGATCAGCCTTCTTTATGGTCCAGCTCTCACTTCCATACATCACTACTGGGAAAACCATGGCTTTTACTATACGGACCTTTGTTGGCAAGGTGATGGTTCTCTAAGAACATAGGAGCTTAAAATGTAACCTGCTGGATCCAGCCAATGGCCCACCTAGTCCAGTATCATGTTCTCACTGTGGCCAGCCAGGTGACTGTGGGCAACCAACAAGTGGAACGTGAGCAGCAGAGCAATTCTCCCCTCCTGTTTCTTCCAGCAACCAGCATTTAGAAACATTCTTCTCTATATACACCTGTGGAGGTAAAAGTAAGTAAATGGTAAAGGACCCCTGGACGGTTAAGTCCAGTCAAAGGTGACTGTGGGGTTGCGGCGCTCGTCTCGCTTTCAGGCTGAGGGAGCCGGCGTTTGTCCACAGACAGCATTCCGGGCCATGTGGCCAGCAGGAATAAACCACTTCTGGCGCAACGGGAAACTGTGATGGGAGGAGGTGAAGGAGGTTTTTGGAGGTGAAGGAGGTTTTAGATTGGTCTCAGGGCCTTTTCAGCACTGGCCCCGACTTGGTGGAATGCTCTGTCACAAGAGACTTGGGCCCTGTGGGACTTGATGTCTTTCCGCAGGGCCTGCAAGATAGAGCTGTTCCACCTGGCCTTTGGTTTGGACTCAGCCTGACCCTTATGTTGCCTTCCCCTTATGGTCTTGATCTATCGGCTACTTTTAAAATGAGGCTGCATTTTAAATCGCATTTTAACCTGTATTTTAAATTGGGGGTTTTTCCCTATTATGTTTTTACTGTGATTTTATTGGTGTTAGCCACTCTGAGCCCGGCTCTGGCCAGGGAGGGCGGAGTAGAAATAAAATTTATTGTTATTGTTATTGTTATTGTTATTGTTATTGTTATTGTTATTGTTGTTATATCCTGCCTTTCACTCCCCTTAAGGAGTCTCAAAGCAGCCAACCATCTCCTTTGAGGCTGAGAGACTTCAGAGAGAAGTGTGACTGGCCCAAGGTCACCCAGCAGCTGCATGTGGAGAAGCGGGGAAGCAAACCCGGTTCACCAGATTACAAGTCCACTGCTCTTAACCACTACACCACGCTGGCTCCAGACGGAAACCAGAGTGCACAGAAATGCCATTTACCTTCCCGCCGCAGCGGTACCTATTTATCTACTTGCACTGGTGTGCTTTCAAACTGGTAGGTTGGCAGAAGCTGGGACAGAGCGACGGGAGCTGACCCCGTCGTGGGGATTCGAACCGGCAACCTTCTGATCGGCAAACCCGCACCCCAACTTGCCTTGGAGGTAGAGCACAGCCATCATGGCTAGCAGCTGTCAATAGCCTACCCCTGCATGAATCTGTCTCATCTGCCTTCAGAGCCATTGATGTTGGTGGCCGTAACTGCCTCCTGTGACAGAGAGTCCCATAGTCCAACGAATAAGGGTTTTCTTTGATCTGTTCTGAATCTTCCGACATTCGGTTCTTAATTGTTTTAATTTTCTTTTTAATTGCTTGATTGTTTGCCTCCCCCTCGGCTCCTTTGGGAGGAATGGAGGAAGGGGAAATTCAGTTCCTAAATAAACAAACCAATGTGGGTGTAGAATCCAGGAGAAGGGGAACCCAGTGCTGAGTGGACCACCGGGACAAAAATTAATAATAATGGAACAGGGGGTGGGGAATCAATTTCCTCCTCTCTAAAGGGTGGGGAACTGGTTCCCTGGCTAATTACCAGCAGGTTGCACGAATGATGTCAGGGTGGATGGTGTAACCATAGAGAAAGTGTGAAAGGAGGAGAATGCCTTCTCTTCAAGCAGCTTTTTCTTAGGAGCCACGGTCTACTCTCCCGAAGCCCAGGAGGAATCATCAGAACATTTAACATGACCAAATTAACCCCTGTGGACAGCACAACACTTGTTTACAAAGCCGAGATGGAAATTTATGGTGTCACTAAAAAGAACTTCTCACCCAGTGTCCAGAGATGAGGAGGGAGAGACAAAACGATATCTCCCATTGAAAGGAAGTGGGAAAGCTCTTAAGAAATCAATACCGTTATTTAGTCAATAAAGCCACAAAACAACCCCTCTGGGGGATAAACACAGAGAAAATTCACTGCTACCAAACAAGCAGACATGACACTTGCCTTAAATATGTTGTGTGTGTGTGTGTGTGTGTGTGTGTGTGTGTGTGTGTGTGTACACGTACTTCAAGGAGAGTGTGCAAGTGAGGCGCACAGACACACACAAAAATTTAAGAGTGATCAGCGTCTGATAGGAAGCACAGAAACTCATAAGGTGTAGAAGGTTCCTTGCCAGATCCAATGTTTAATTCCTTACTGGTGGCACGAACACCAAATTCATATGTTTGTTGCTTCTGGAAACAGACAAGATATTATTGTTGTTGTTGCTATTCTAATTACTGTTCTTGCAGTTGTTATGCTGCACCATCAGTATGCATGGAGGGGGTGAGGCGAGAATAACAAATTGCAAAGGAATAAATAAATAAAATGCAAGTCTCTGCCCCAGGGAGGTTCCAATGAGAACGTTAGCAGGGAAGAAGAAATCAGTACTGGAAGGCAGGATGGGGTTTAAGAGCTTGTGGTAAGGCTTGGTCTGAACACAGCAACCTCATATTGGAGGACCCATTGACAGAGCCCATCCTCATAGACTTCTAGAATCGGATGGATTCCTGAATTCTCTAGGGCAGGGCAGTCCAATGGGCAGTTCCATGTCAAAGTCCTCTTGCGGCCAGGGGTTTTTTTCAGCCGGAACTCACTGAAACTCAATTCCGGCACCTCTCAGGTGGATGCCATTGCCATTATAAGAGAGCAAGGGAGGTGTTCATGGTGAGTCCCAGCCCCTCTTTTTCTAGAAAAACAGCAATGCTTGTGGTCCACTTGGACCTCCCTGATCTGCAGGGGTTTCCCCTGATCTGTGGGGATTTGCTGACTGACGTGACAGGCAGTTCTGTTGAGGCTCCTGCTCCCTGTGAAATGTGAGGTGCATGGGCCCATTGTCACGATGGCAATGGGATAGTTCAGTCGGTAGAGCACGAGGCTCTTAACCTCTGGGTTGTGAGTTCAAGCCCCACGTTGGGCAAAAGATTCCTACACTGCACGGGGTTGGACTAGATGACCCCCATGGTCACTTCCAACTCTACAGTTCTATGTTCCTAAATGAGCTGGCTGTCTCTGTGGATCATGGAAATCACTCGGGTGACCTGTGAGCAATGAAACAGGACAGTCGGCACCTTTATTGTATTTTTATGTTGTGAACCGCCCTGAGATCTACAGCTGAAGGGCGGTATATTAACTAACTAACTAACTAACTAACTAACTAACTAACTAACTAACACACACCGTGTGTGTGTGTGTGTGTGTGTGTGTGTGTGTGCAGGTGGTGCAAATACTGTTTGTTTGTTTGTTTGTTTGTTTGTTTTTTATACCCTGCATTTTCCCTGATGGGACTAATGGCAGCTTACAAATAAAAACATAGTACCAGAGCAGCGCATGGAAACACCGTTTACCTTCCCGCCGGTGTGGTGCCTATTTATCTACTTGCACTTTGTGCTTTCAAACTGCTAGGTTGGCAGGAGCTGGGACAGAGCATCTGGAGCTCACCCCGTCGCAGGGATTCGAATCACTGACCTTCTAATTGGCAAGCCCAAGAGGCTCAGTGGTTTAGACCACAGCGCCACCCGTGTCCCTTTCCATCTGTACTGGATCAGTTTCAGTTATTGCAGCCTGAGAATGTGTCCAAGCTGTCTAGAGAAGTGTGTAGACCAGCTGCCCCCTTGGCCCTTGCTTATCTTGGCCTCTTAGGGCTAGCTGAAGGGGGTTGACTGGGTGGGTCTAGGTTTGATTTCTCCCTTGTTGGAGAAAGGGAAGATACTATCTGCCCTGAAGGAGATGGTGGTGTATTGCAACCTTAAGAGGACCTCTCTTGTCCTGGATTTGTCATACAACTATCTGTGGGTGGCTAATATCCCCTTTTGGGACCAGGTATTCGAGAAGGTGGTGGTGGTCTATCATTTGATGAGCTCATCACTTGATGATTGCCACTTTGTATGATGCTTCCATGTCTGGATGGCCTATCAAAGACAGAATCAGCTAAGAGGAGGGTTTTTATCTCTCATAGGCACCGTGCTCTTCAAAGGATCCCATTCACATAATCAGCTGCCAGGGATCAAATGTTGAAGGACTCCCTTGCTAACGTGAACCAACCCTTGAGAATTGGCAGCTGAATTCAAAATAAATGGAGATGTTTTTGGAGATGTGTGACCATAGGTATGTAGAGGCAAGGAATTGGGGAGAAATTTGAATCAGTTTACATTTAAAGGCAGCTCTGCCTTATTTGCAGTTTTGAGAACCACAGGTGACCTGAAACACAGCCGCCCTGCGAAATTTGCACGTCTCTGAATTTTGCAATACCATTCTCCAGCCAAGTAATGGGCCCAAAAATGCATATATTGGGGTAAGGTTTGCATAGGAATGCATATATTAGTAAAAAAACAATGTGCAAAATTGCATTGTATTCGGGGAAGCATCCTTGCAAAAATGCGTATTTCAGGCAAAATTGCGCATTTAAAAGTGCATGGTAGGATAAAAAAAGCACTAGAATGCTGGCGAATTTTCACAAGGACTTCTTTAAAAATTATTCACATTATGTGGAAAAGTGGAGAACTGAGTTTAAGACTGGAAAAACGAGAAACTGAAATTGACATATTGTTTGCCCATCCTTAGCCATCCTTGCAAGCAATGAGTCATGCAGCAAAACTATTCCTGGGCTATATCTCTTTAGAGAGATTGCTGATCATAATACTGGATTGCACCCCTCCTCTATCTGCATGCAGGAGTTTTGTTGCCATTTGAGAAGTTCCTTCACAGAGGGGAAGAAGCATTTAGTCAGGCTAAATTTCCCCTACTTGCAGTTGAAGGTCGTATAGTCTAAGAACCCAACAGTGATTCCACCATGTCTGCTGCTTGCATAGACTAAACCTCATTCACCTAGGAATGCCATTCCTTCAGGGTGCTGGTCCTCAGGAAGGGGTGAACATCGGATCAGCTTATTCCCCTTCTTTGTCAGTTTCACAAGTGTTTGATCATGTCCATTCTGGTCAAATTTCTGTGGAGTTTTGTTGTTGTTGTTGCTTTTAACTGCCTCAAAACATTGCATTTAAATCATACATGTTTTCATGTACTTTCCCCTAATATGCACATTTTGAACACATTCTGCAGTCAAGCCCAACTGCTCTGCAAAACCTGGAGAAGTGTGTGGTGTAATTGTCATCTGCGAATAAGTCCGGGAACGGTGTGTTAGGGCAGATCACTTGAAAATTCAAAGGAGCAAAATTCTCCGACCCTCTCTCTTTGGGCGGTTGATATACATGTGTGAACATAGATTTCAGAGCAGGCTTTAGTTTTCCAACCGGCTCCCCTGATGTGGTGCGCACAGCTCTGCGCCCCCATGCGCCTCCATGAGGAACGCATTCACCTAAACCTCCCCCTTGTTTAGTGCTTGATAAGTGTACCTTGGAAATGAGAAGCCATTCTGCCTTTGCTCTCCCTCCACTCCTTCATCCTCCCCCACCCGTTTCGCTAATTCAAATGTATATCCGTAATTCATGGCTTATGACTCCTACTAGGTTCTTTCCTGGGATAAATCCGCTGCTTCCTTAAGATTACGCTGAGCAAGAAATCCACAAGCCCAACAGTGAAACAAACCGTTCTTAATCTGCTGGGGATGCCACATGAGATTAAAAGACGGTCCCCGTTAATCTCTTCTACGGCTGAACGGCAAGCCCATATCGAGCTTCAGTAGGTTCGGCCACTAAGCACTAATTGCAAGTCTTATTAGGCCATGGGTGGAACTGGCGACTTGTGTTTGTACGAACGATCCCACCCAGCCACGTCACCCCAGTTTCCTGAGGAACCCCTTCCCAATACTATTCAGCACCTCCTTGCCTAACTTAACCCCCAAGACCATCAAGATGGCTTTGCCCAGCCTCCTCAGAAATGTCACCTACCACCCACGGGACCTTCAGCTGGAGTTTGCTCTCCTCCTTCACCAGCTGAATAGCCTTTATATTGGATGTCATAGCACCACCCACCCCTCCAAGAGGTCTCAAGAAGGGAGTGGCTCCCCTGGGTCCAAGCTCCATCCATCCATCCATCCATCCATCCATCCATCAGCACCCATGGAGTTTAATCCAGTTCTTGGTCAGAGTTGCTCCACAGCTCCAGTAGGACAGGGACTTCACATGCCAACCTTCACAATTTGACTCAACAGGTTGACCCCTTCACGAAAGGTATGTCTCTGGCTGCCTCACTGTGTGTGTGCAGGATCCCTTTGTGACAGTCACAGCCATGGCCCCTTCTGAGATTATCCAACCCTCTAAGATACACAACAATTTTCTAATTATGCCGTTATGATAATTAGGGATGCGTTGCAATGTTCAATGCAGATCTCTGTACGTTCCCTTGAAGCTACATCTGCTATTATCTGTGCACATACATGGGCAAATGATTTGGAGTGCTGCGATATCTTCTTTTGGCACAACTCAAGTTGCGTTTTCCTTGAAGTTCCGTTGCACGTAACAGAACTTGCACATCGTTCTCTTGAAACGGAAGGACTTTGGGTTTTCAGTGTTCCTAAATGCTTGGCTTGTTCTTCCTGTGTGCCTTCTCCAGAGTGACCCAGGGGGCCGATCCTCAATGACTGGCTCACCTCTGTCATTCCAGCACAAAGAGCGAGAGGAGAAGTCCTCTGTGGCTAAAAAAACTCTCCTTTCACGCTGGTTGGGCAGCTCTAAGATGCTGGGGACTGAGACCCTCCTGAGACCCTGCTGCAGAAATGATGGGTCTTCAATCTCCTGGGACCTTGAACGAGTGCCAGATTTACATATAAGCTAAAATAGCTATAGCTTAGGGTCCCACTCTCTTGGGGGCCCCAAAAAAATTTAAAGGAACAAAACTGGATGTACATTTCCAAAATATAGGATAAAAAACAAATAAAATAAAACCTATATACAGCAACAGTGTTTTGTGTTGTGTAGGCTCCAATGATGTAAGTCATGGCAATGATGTAAGGCAAGCCTGCTAGCCTGCTCCCTAAAATATCACTGGTTTGCTCCTTTCTATATATAGGGTGCCTGCATTCTGCATGTGCAAATGGCTTTAGATACCTGTTAGGTCCATAAATTACCATATAGCATATATTCAACACAAGAAACAACGACAATTTGTTGTTGACAAAGGACAGGTGGACATAGAAAGGGCCCCATTACCTTCAGTAGCTTAGGGCCACATCAAACTTAAACCCGGCCCTGCCTTGAACCAATACATGTGTGTGTGTGTGTGTGTGTGTGTGTGTGTGTGTGGTGTGTCTATGTGTCCCCTTCATCAGTGAGATACCAGGGCAGTGTGCTGAATGTGAAAAATCATATCACAGAACAGCAAGTCAAATATAAGCAGTAAGTCAGACAATAAATACAATTAAACAAGAGTGAGCATTTTTGAGTGCCATTTAAGAAACGACTCCTGCAGCAATCTACACAATAACACCTTCAATTACAAGCCAGGGTAAATAGATGAGCTATTAAAACTTTCTTAAAATTCTGCATTGATGAAGCCGGATGTTTCTTTTTTCGGCAGGGAATTCCATAAGATAGTGGCCTTCGATGAGTCAGAACACAGTGACTTGGGTCTCTTTTATTAAACTTGCTTAATCCTTTTAAAGTTGCATTTTAATGAAACTTTAAAACAAATGGTTTATCTGATACAGAAGTACCAGTCAGTTACCCCAGAATCTAAGCAATCACTGGAAATAAAATACTTCCAGCATGTTTTGAAGTTTGATCCTATCCACATTTATTTACAAGTAAGCCATGCACAATTTATTTGTCAAATTATTAGCATTATTATTACTGCTACAATTTATAACCCATCCTTCAGTGTAGGGTCCCAGGGCAGGTTTCAACAATTAAAACACAACACGCATATGAACACACAATATTACACCTTTTGAAAACAGTTTTAGACAACTTAGAATTACAAAATCAGGCAGGTCCTAAAAATACGCACCTCAAAGCCAGGGTGAAAAGGTGTGTCTAGCATTCACCAAAAGATGTACAATGAAGGTGCCAGATACTCTTCTACAGCAAAGGATTTCCACAATTTAGGGGCCACCAGAGGGAATGTCCTCTCCTGGGTCACCACCCCGGATTCTAGCATCAGCCCGACTCACAAACAGAACTCCAGCTCTTGTCTTGGGTGGGATTCCAAGGCCTGAGATGCTTCTTCATGCTGCTTCTCAAGTTACTCTGGTGTAAGGAAAAGAAGATGTATGCTCTGAACATATGCCAAGACAGATGCTCACGACCTGCACTAAGAACATGGCTCTGAGGACAGCAGAAGGTTCTGTTCAGTTTCCGCAAGCCCAATGCACCAACGCATGAATTAGTAGGCTGTCTGAGGCGCACTGTGGACCACTGAGAGGATCATGTGGATTTTGTGCAGTAAATAAATAACATTATCTTTTTTAAAATGTGGTGCACACATGCTGGTGCTGGAGGAGACTCTTGAGAGTCCCATGGACTGCAAGAAGATCAAACCTCTCCATTCTGAAGGAAATCAGCCCTGAGTGCTCACTGGAAGGACAGATCCTGAAGCTGAGGCTCCAATACTCTGGCCACCTCATGAGAAGAGAAGACTCCCTGGAAAAGACCCTGATGTTGGGAAAGATGGAGGGCACAAGGAGAAGGGGACAACAGAGGATGAGATGGTTGGACAGTGTTCTCTAAGCTACCAACATGAGTTTGACCAAACTGAGGGAGGCAGTGGAAGACAGGAGTGCCTGGCGTGCTCTAGTCCATGGAGTCATGAAGAGTCAGACACAACTAAACGACTAAACAACAAGGACACATGCGATGACTTCTTAGACCGTCTTCAAAAGAAGTTTATAAAATCATGCTTGGAGAAAATGGACAGAGAATAGTTTTCCTTCCTCTCTCCTAACACTAGACTTCATAGACTTCCGATGAAGCTGGATTTTGGTGGGACACCAGAACAAGGTTCAGAAATCTCATCTTCTGCAGTTACTCCCAACTGATCCAAATGGTGAGTCACGTGCTGGGGCCACGTAGGGAAGGGTTCCAGGATGCTGCGTAATGTGTGAATGCTGCATTCAGAAGCTATTTCGGCAAAAGCAGTATTAGATAGGCACATCTATTGAACTTCCAAAGAGGTCAGATAATCCCACGATAGGAAGACTTTTAACTGACCTTGCCAAGATGTTCCTCCAGCACAGAAGATCCTGAAAGGTTGAATCCAAGGGTTCCCTGCTGAAGTCATAGCTGAACTTAAGTTCAAAATCATCCTATCATCGTATGATCTATCCTACGATAGATGCCTGCCCATCTAGAGCTGTTAGAAGAGCTACTTGCCCGGGGCCACCCAGCTCAGTGGTTTCCAAATCACTATAGAAGCCCAGCAATAAAAATTTGTCAGTCCCACAACACCTGGGGCAAATTTGTGATATGTAGTTGACAGCAAAATAGCTATCAGGTGGCAGATGGCTGTGCAAAATTTTCTGGAAGTGCTTTTTATTTTCCAGAACAAACTTCAATGATTGTACACTACCTGGGCCAGTCAATATTCTACTTAGCCAACAAACACAATAAAGCACCTTTGTAGCAGATCAGGCAATTTGTCTGCCTAGCGTAGTATTCTCTGCTGTGACTAGAGATGAAGGAGAATTTTGTTGTGTCCACTTTTAAAGAAAATTGACCTGATACATGGATTGGAACATAATCATCCCCTGAATTCGGCACATCTCTGAATTTTGTGAAGCTAGTCCTCGGCTCAGAAAACATACCAAAGATCCATCAATACCTGTATTTTAGGATGAAATGTGTTTATAATATGCGTAAAGGCAAAGGTACCCCTGCCCGTACGGGCCAGTCTTGCCAGACTCTAGGGTTGTGCGCTCATCTCACTCTATAGGCCGGGAGCCAGCGCTGTCCACAGACATTTCTGGGTCACGTGGCCAGCGTGACAAGCTGCATCTGGTGAGCCAGCGCAGCACACGGAACGCCGTTTACCTTCCCGCTGGTAAGCGGCCCCTATTTATCTACTTGCACCCGGGGGTGCTTTCGAACTGCTAGGTTGGCAGGCGCTGGGACCGAATGACGGGAGCGCACCCCGCCACGGGGATTCGAACCGCCGACTATGCGATCGGCAAGTCCTGGGCGCTGAGGTTTTACCCACAGCGCCACCCGCGTCCCATAATATGCATACGTTGAGATAAACATTTAAGTGTTTCTTTTGTGATAAGGCCCATATTAAGCAGTATTTAAATGCAAATTTTGTGTACCGACTTTTGAGGTGGGGGGAATCGCAGATTAATGCAGTATCAAGACAAAATTGTTACAGGTTCCACTTTGTTGACAATGACGAGAACAGCCCTTCCTATTTGCACAGCATTTGATCCAAGAACTGGTCTGCAGGTCCATGAAGAAGCATGTGAAATGGCTCACCTGGAACCCTGCCACGTGAAAACGAGAACTTTGGCTCATTTGAAATTAGGCAGCCTTGACCATTCATAAAGCAGCCGAAACTCCGGGTTCTTCCAGGGTTTATTTATTAAAGTTATACTGGTCTAATAACAGCTCTCCCTTCCCAGCAAAATGAAATTCATCTGAAACTTTTATACCCTCTTCAACAAACCAGGATGGCTTCCAACAGTTAAAACAATATATATATAAGGAGTTTCCAGAGGAAAGCTGCTATATAGTAAGAGGGGAAGGGTGGGGGGAAATGCCATAATTTGCCAAGGAGATGCCAAATTATGTTTAACTCTTGAAGGGTGTAAAAGATTGTTTAAACAAGGAAACATCATTTGAGCCTTCTTAGCTCCGAGAGGCAAGCAAAGGCACTCAGTTCTCCCAGAAGAGATTTTTTTATTTTTTATTGAAATAAAGTTTATTTCACTCTAACATATAATAAGATAGAATCACAATAAAAACAACAACAAACTTGAAACGTTTCCGTTCTCTCGATTTGACAGCAAAATCAGAAGTTGGGCAGAAGTTTAGCAGAAACATTAAGAAGTCCGTATTTCCCTCATTGGTGTTGCCAATGAGTGCTGGAGGTTAGTTGCATTGGTATAAATAAATGACAAAAGCTCCACCTCACAGAACAACAAAAAAATTTATCTTCTAAGCCAGTGGTGTACAAACCTTTTTCAAAGAGGGCCAGATTTGATGAAGTGAGGGCCAACCAAAAAGGCCAACCTTAGTTGTTGATATTTGCAAGCCAAGAAGATCTTCCATTCCAAGGTGAACGTTGGAAGATAAAAAGCAGATAAAAGGAAGGACTTTTTCGTGCAACATATAGTTAAACTGTGGAACTCCCAACCTGGATGGCTGTAAAAGAAGGCTATCAATGACCACTAGCCAGGATGCCTGGCAATGCTTCTGAAGACCAGGTCCTGGAAGACACAGGAGGGGAGAAGGATCTTGTCCTCGAAACCTTCTTGCTGGTTTCCCACAGGCATCTGGTTGGCCACTGTGAGAACAGGATGCTGGACTAGATGGGCCATGGGCCTGATCCAGTAGGGTATTATATAACTGTGCTATTATACTCTTGTTACTTACTGAAAGAAGGTGTTTCAGGAGCAGAATCTACCTCTAAAGTGAATCATGTGGATCTCAAAATCTTGGATCTTACACACACACACACACACACACACACACACACAGTGCATCTCAGCAAGCTATTGGCCAGAATGGGAGCGAATGGCTTGCGGTGACATTTCGCCTCCACGATGGAGGTGTTGCGGTGGAGAGAGGGAACTCGCTGTTCCCCCCGCCACACCGGAACGGCTCAGACAAAGCCCACCAGATGCAAAACCAAAACTCTAATCGCCATACCAGATCCCTGACACATGCTTGCCATTCCGCGCGCTCATCAAGCCCCGGCCGTGCCGTGGCAGCTCTGCCACCCGAAACCCTGCGCCAGGCAGCTGTCAATCCAATGCATGTGCCAAACGGCTTGGCACTTGAGGCCCCAGGAGCTGGCCAGCGCTCCTGCCGATCTCTCTGTCTGAAATCACACGCGTGCGTAGACACACACACAGAGAGAGAGAGAGAGAGAGAGAGAGAGCGCATGCACTTGACAAACAAACCTTGCTGTTACCCTGAGCCGGCCCAAAGGAATCGCCATATTGTGGCCCCTTAAAGGCCCTTATCCATTACAGCCTTCTTTTGGTTTCTCTTCCTGGTTGCAGGTCTTCCTTTCCATCTCCGCCACCTGCCATTCGAGTTCCCATCACCCCCTTCGTGTTTGGTTTTGCAGAGAGCACTTCTACCCTCTGGATAGCTTTCGCCCCTGATCTTATAGCCAAGATCTATATCTTGGCCTGATCTTGCGGCCAAGCCAATATCAACAGATCTCCTGGCCGCCGGCCTCTTGGGGAGAGGGCGGAAGGGGCGGAAAGGCGGAAACCAGGCAGCGTTTGGCATCGCCGATAAAGCCGAGGGAAAGGATTATGGGCTCTTTAAGCCTGTTGGTGCCGTTACATTTGCCTCCCCGGGTGCTGACCCATTTGTGTGCCGTATTAGAATTGTAGAAGTAATAAATGAACAGTGGAGGGGGTTTGTAATGATGATTAGGGACTGAAATTGGCTCAGATTTACTGTGTCACTCAGAAACGGAGGGAGATGGGGGGGGAAGCATTCGGAGCGGCCTAATGGATCCATCAACTCGTTTTGGCTGCTCAGTGGGCCGAGCAGGGTCACCAGGCTTTCCGCTGGCAGCACAAAGCACTTCAATTTTGTTAGGAAATGTATCAATTTAACTGACTTGAGCAGCACACTGAAAAACCTAATGAATCTGGACTCAATTTTCCGCCACACTGCTTCTGTGAACTGTCGGAAACAATGTCTGTGGTCGGGGGTGAAGGCTGTCTCGGATAGGCTGCCTGTCCCTCCCTTCCTCCGCCAGGGTTAGCAGAGGAGAGAGGCGGCTCATGCCTCCCGCAATCAGGTGACAGCTCCGGACCCGCCGCTTGCCACTCTCCTAACAATGATGTCATTAAAGGTAAATTGGCCTCTATTTCAGCAGGATGATAGTGCTAATTGAGTGGGAAAATATAATATAGGGAGCTGTTGTCTCCAGTTAAAGGGAGGAGGGGGACAGATTAAATGGCCTACAATGGTGGGTGTCAGGCATGGCAGATGTTGTGTTCTGCTGATAACGGCACTGACGTATCTCCGGCTTGTCAAGGCCGAGGTTTTCAGAGAGACTTACAGCAAAAGGCAGCAGATGGCCTTGTGGAATGGGAATGAAGTGCTTAACCAGCCTGACTGCTGAAGGCAGCTAGTTTGTAAACAGACAAAGTCGGAGGTGTCTTATTGATCCCCGCTCGCTGCCCATCAGCTCCGCAGAATGAAAGGCGGAGAAGGCAGGCCCCGAGCCGCAGGGCGCAGGCCTTTGCCACCAGGCGAGGGTGCCTCTCCAGAGGGAATCAGCCAGACCCAGTGGCTCAAGTTCAGACCCTCCAAGTGTCCCTATTTTCCAGGGAGACTCTCAGATTTACAGAAACCGTCCCTGTTTCTGATTTGATCCCAGAATGTCCTGCTTTTCCTTAAAGGTAAAGGGACCCCTGACCATTAGGTCAAGTCATGGCCGACTCTGGGGTTGCGGTGCTCATCTCGCTTTATTGGCCGAGGGAGCCGGCGTACAGCTTCCAGGTCTTGTGGCCAGCATGACTAAGCCGCTTCTGGTGAACCAGAGTAGCGCACGGAAATGCCGTTTACCTTCCCACTGGAGTGGTACCTATTTATCTACTTGCACTTTGACGGCTTTCGAACTGCTAGGTTGGCAGGAGCAGGGACCGAGCAGCGGGAGCTCACCCCATCATGGGGATTCGAACTGCCAACCTTCTGATTGGCAAGTCCTAGGCTCATTGGTTTAGCCCACAGCGCCACCCGCATCCCTTGAGACTCCTTAGGGCAGTGATAAAGTGGGATATCAATTCCAAACTCTTCTACCTTCCCAGGTGGATGAGCCCCATCTGCCCAGCATCAGAGAAGTGGTGAAGGGTGTGGAATAGGACATCTTTGGGGCTTTTTCCCCCCAGCCAGAATTCAGTTCCAGCACCTCTCAGGTGGGCACCATTGCCATTATAAGAAAACAAGGGACGCGTTGTGGTGAGTCCCAGCACCTCTTTTTCTAGAAAAATAGCACTGGGCACCCCTATTTTCATCGGAGAAATGTTGGAAGGTGTGTAAGTTGCTTCATGGATTGTCCCCAAGCCCACAGCAAGGGCTAGCCAAGGCCCACTTTCAGCTGTATCTTTGAAAGACGCAGGCTGCATTCATATCATGCCTTCGAAGTCCTATAGCGCCACTTTACATAGTCATGGCTTCACCGCCGAAGAATCCTAGGAGCTGTTATTTGTTAAAGGTGCTGAGAGTTGTTAGGAGATCCCTATTCCCCTCACAGAGCTACGATTCCCAGAGTTCCCTGGGAAAAGGGATTGGTTGTTAAACCACTCTGGAGATTGTAGCTTTAGGAGGGATATAGGTTGTCTCTTAACAACTCAGCACCCATAATAAGCTACACTTCCCATAATTCTTTGGGGGATGCCATGGCTGTTGCCTCACAGCACTTTAAACGTATGGTGTTATTGTGGCCACAGATTCCCTCCCTGCATCCCTTTTTGAAAAGGTCAATTTTAATAAAAAGCTCTGTTGTAAGCCGCTTTGGGAAATGTGGAACTAAAGGGTCAGGTGCTAAACGTTTGAACAAATAAATGCACAAGAAGTGGTGAAAACAGTTTTGCTGGTATTATTAACCATACTCAAAAGAAAAGTGGCTTCAAAGAGACCAAATAGTCACACAGAACTGTGGAAACGGAAGGGACCCTATGGGTCATCTAGGCCATGGGTCCTGGGGCCCGGATCTAGCCCAATTGCCTTCTCAATCTGGCCTGCAGACGGTCCGGGAATCAGCATGTTTTTACATGAGTAGAATGTATGCTTTTATTTAAAATGCATCTCTGGGTTATTTGTGGGGAATAGGAATTTGTTCATTTCCCCCAAAAAAATATAGTCCAGCCCGCCACAAGGTATGAGGGACAGGGGACCGGCCCCCTGCTGAAAAAGTTTGCTGACCCCTGATCTAGGCCAACTCCCTGCAACGGAGGATCACTATTTCTGGAACCACGGTTCACATAGTTTCCCAGCACTCCCTGCCCACCAGCATCTGCTGCCTCAGGTGGCTGCCTCACATTGTCTAATGGTAGAGCCAGGTTTTCACTACTATAATGTAGCAGATCAAATGCATGCTTCTCATATAGGTGAAAGTCCAAGTCAGGATCTGTACACCAGCCAGGTGGGGAGGAGATGGGTACCCTTTGCTTCCTTTCCATAGATTGGTCTAGTTCCTGTGGGAATCATAGCCAAGTGTGAGCCAGTCAACACTTCCCAACCAAGGAGGAGACTAGCAACCTGCCGAAGAGCAAAACCACAAGGAACACAACAACATCAATGTGGTGCATTGATGTACAGTGGTACCTCGGGTGGCATATGCTTCAGGTTACAGACTCTGCTAACCCAGAAATATTACCTCGGATTAAGAACTTTGCTTCAGGATGAGAACAGAAATTGTGCAGCAGCAGCGCAGCGGCAGCAGCAGGAGGCCCCATTAGCTAAAGTGGTGCTTCAGGTTAAGAACAGTTTCAGGTTAAGAATGGACCTCCAGAACAAATTAAGTACGTAACCAGAGGTACCACTGTATTTGTTTTATTTAAAACATTTCTGTACCAACTCCCATAGCAAGTCTTTAGGTAGTTTGCAACCATACACACACCCCACTATTGAAAAAAATCAAATATAGGGGGAGGGGAATGCAACTGGAAAGAAGAAGAAGAAGAAGAAGAAGAAGAAGAAGAAGAAGAAGAAGAAGAAGAAGAAGAAGAGTAGTAGTAGTAGTAGTAGTTTGGATTTGATATCCCGCCTTTCACTCCCTTTAAGGAGTCTCAAAGCGGCTAACATTCTCCTTTCCCTTCCTCCTCCACAACAAACACTCTGTGAGGTGAGCGGGGCTGAGAGACTTCAGAGAAGTGTGACTGGCCCAAGGTCACCCAGCAGTTGCATGTGGAGGAGCGGAGATTCGAACCCGGTTCCCCAGATTATGAGACTACCGCTCTTAACCACTACACCACACTGGAAAATGGGGGGGGGGGGTTAAATCATAATAACCTGAGATCCAGGTGTGTTTTTAATGATGTCTCCATGCTATGAATGTGGGCGCTCACCTCAGCTCAGAGGGAAACTGGTTTCATAGTACGGGGGCCACCACCAAACAGACCATCCCTCTAGACATGGCTAATTGTAGTTTCAAAGGCTGCTGTATGATGAGGAGAGTTTCATCAGCTCTTCTTGACTAGAGCTCCTCCAGTCTTGGATGCCCTCATGTTGTTGGACTCCAACTTCCATCATCCCTGACAATTGGCTAAACCGAGTGGGGATGATGGGAGTTATAGTCTAGAAACATCTGTAGAGCCAAGGCTGAAGAACTCTGGTGCAGGCCTCACACTGGAGAGCAGCGGGGAGAAAGGCACCCCTTCAGAAAGCCAGTTCCTAAGTTGTTTGGGGGTTTATCGGTTTTACACCGCCATTAAATCTGAGCCTCACCATGAGGTGCCTATTATTAATAATATTTTACATAATATGAAGTAAGCTTATGAAGGCACCCCACGGTTCAGACCTATCAGGCTGTCTAAAAGTTAATTGGCTGGAAAGCAAGTTGTAAATACTGGGACTCGACCAATTCATCAATTGCAAGTCACTCTGTCCTGAAACTCTCTTCTGGTCAAGATGCAACCGGAAAACGATGGGTAGGTATTTACTTTACATCATGGAAAGTTCTCTCCCAATGAGTCTTCCAACTGAAAAAAAAGTCCATGTAAAAAAAAAAAAAAATCACATTTATTTATTTATTAGCAGGGATTGTCCCTTCCCAAATGGAAATCTGTGTCATTCCGCACAAAATTTAACCTAATAATCATGTTTATGGCTCTGGGAAACTGTGGTGGCTCAGACCTTTTGGAAGGTGTTGACTTTGCAGTATACATATTTATAGCATTATTATTAATATTGTGCCTCCTAATGTTTAATTTGATACTCTTCCCTGCATCTACCAGCCACCCTGTCTTTTCTGCCCTGATCTCTCTTCCCCTTCATTCTCCTCTTAGCCTCTGTTCTTCTTTTCCTTTTGCATTAATATCCCCGGCATCACATTCCTGTATTCGTTTGACGAATTGCTGCAGTAATTCAGCTTTTAATCAAGTGTAATTCTTGCCTGCCTGCCTTTCTGTACAAACTTCCTTATTTTGACTCCCCTTATTATACAAAAGCATAATTCCAGGCCTCCCTATATGTCTTCTCGCTGTATCCTCGGAAACAATCCTAATTGAATTTTATTATGGCGTTGCTGGAAACCTGACTTCAAGTTTCATTTCGCGATAGGAATGCTGTCACCCTACGAAATAAATGGATGACGTGAGAAGCACTTTGCTGGATCGGCCCATCTAAGTCCAGCAGCTTCTGCGATGACCCAGCCACATGGGCAGGGTACAAATAATAAAATTATTCTGATTATTATTCTGATTCCAAAAGCAACAAATTGGGCGTCTCTCTGGGGCCATCCCCTATTGTTCTTCCCCAGCATCTTGCACTTAAAGCTAGGCTGCCCCTTATTAGGGAGGTTTCACTTAGCTATCATATATTAATAGCAATTTTTGAAAAGAAAAAAAGTTTCCTCCATGAATTTGACAAAAACTCTTTCTGTAGGCTCATTTAGGCACTCCTGCCAACCTAGCAGTTCGAAAGCACGTCAAAGTGCAAGTAGATAAATAGGTACTGCTCTGGCAGGAAGGTAAACGGCGTTTCCGTGCGCTGCTCTGGTTCGCCAGAAGCAGCTTAGTCATGCTGGCCACATAACCCGGAAGCTGTACACCGGCTCCCTCGGCCAATAAAGCGAGATGAGTGCTGCAACCCCAGAGTCGGTCACGACTGGACCGAATGGTCAGGGGTCCCTTTACCTTTACCTTTACAGTTAAGCAAGCAGTAATTGGACAGATGTCCACCTGCGACTAACTATGTCCTGCTTCTGCTTCTTCTTTTATTCTTTGGCGATCCCTCATAGCCGAGTAAGATTGTCTTCCATAAACACAGTCTTAACAGTGAGTCCATAAATGACTGTGGAGGCCAATTCTGGATCCACATGTCCTTCCACAGTGGGGACATTGGTTTCTGAGTGGGAGTTGATCACGGTGAGGGTCTGCCAAACATGCCTTCCTCTTAGCACATTTCTCCCTTTCATCCTGAGTTTGAGCGTCTTCAAAGTCCATGACACCTTTGCTAAAGGCTGTTCTCCAACTGGAGCACTCACAGGCCAGTGTTTCCCAGTTATTGGTGCTTATACTACACTTTTTTTAGATTTGCCTTGAAAGAGTCTTTGAACCTCTTTTGTTGACCACCAACATTACGCTTGCTGTTTTTAAGCCTACTATGCCCTGCCCATTGCTGTGATTAAAAGCCAAGACCATTATTATCCAGAGCCGTTTCAATAGCACCAACCTGCTAGGATATCTAACCTTCCATTGGCCGCAGATCATTGTAGAAGATCAAGCAGCAGGTCCCAGGCTCAATCTCTGCTTGAAACCGTAGAGAGCCATTGCTAGTCAGTGTAGACCAGGCATAGGCAACCTCAGCCCTCCAGATGTTTTGGGACTACAACTCCCATGATCCCTAGCTAACAGGACCAGTGGTCAGGGATGGTGGGAATTGTAGTCCCAAAACATCTGGAGGGCTGAGTTTGCCTATGCCTGGTGTAGACGGTACAGATCTAGATGGACCAATCTCTGACTTGGTATAAATAGGGTTGCCATATCTTGAAGAGCAAAAAAGAGGACAGCCCGAGCCGCTGCCAGCCTGAGCCAAGGAAAGAGGAGTGCGGGGTCGCCACGCCCACATGCCTCTTTCCCCAGCTCTGGCTGGCAGCGGCTGCAGTGTGCAGAGCAGGCTGAGTCCGAGCAGCAGCGGAGCAAGCCAATCAGGTGCCTGGGGCAGCGTGCATGCCCTGTACCTAAGAGCAGGGCCACCTGTGGGAGCGGGGCCAGCCACCACTCAAGCGGAAGCTGCATAGGACGTTTGGCTTCTGAGGAATGTTCAAAAACCGGAGCATTTACTTCCGGGTTTTCGGCATTCGGGAACCGAAATGTTCGAAAACGGAGCCATAAGGTTTGACTGTACACCTTTAGGTGCCTGGCAAAAACATTCCTTTTAAACCAGACCTTTGGTTGATTTGAGTGACATCCTACGCCCTTTTAAAATGTGGCTGTTTTTTTGGGGGGAGGGTGTTATTGGGTTGTTGTTTTTAGTGTGTGTGTGTGTGTGTGTGTGGTTTATATGTTGATCTTGTTCTGTGAACCACCTGTGACCTCCGGGTATAGGGCAGTATATAAATTCAAGAAATAAAATAATAATAAGCCAAACTAGCGTAGAATCACATCATTGCTGAACCTGTAACTGCTGCCTCCCGTATTGTCAGATCAAGTCCTGGAAGACTGAGCTATGCAGTGACCAAACTCACTGGATGGCTTTGGGCTAGTCGCTGTCCCTCAGCCCAAACCACCTCACCTTGTTGTGAGGGTGAAATGAGGTGAGGAGGGGATGCTTCTTAGAGGAAAGGCGGGAGATAAATATACCAACAAACCAATCATGACTGTTGAGCTCGTTTTCCACCAAAGAACCAAGGTTGTCGCTGCATTAAGTAGAAACTAGGCCCTGAGGTCTAAATAAGGGAGCCTGGGCTTAAACGGAAATGCAGACAGACAGGAGCTGGGCACTGGGGAACTGGGGTTTTAGGAGACAGCCCAGCATTTAAAGTAATCAAGAATGATTCAAATGACAGGTTTGTGTGGTGTTTGCTAATTTACTCGAGATTCATTTCTAGGAACAGCTGGCTGTATCCCAGCAGGAATGGCGTTTGCACACGCCCACCTGCTGCCAGGCAGACGGGCCTCGGGTACAGCTGTACTTAAAGTTCAGGAGGCTCAGTATCCTTGCCCACTGAAAACCTCGCAAACTGCCCGGGGAAGACTCACCTGCACGGAAACGCACCTTGCTAACGGTGCTCAATGCTTCCGCTTCTCCCCCAAAACTGTCGTTGGTTTTGCAAAAGGAGGGGGGGTGCTTTCACGTGCTGGAATGGCCACGGGCCAATTAAATTGTGGGTGCAGGGAGAGATAATTACACAGAAGCGCAGAACAGAGTAGGAGGTCGAGTGCCTCCCTCTCTGTGGCTCTCTTGAAAATTAAGGGGTTTGTGTCCCTATGAGCAAAGCCAGGCTGATGGCAGAGTTAATCCAATTAAGCCAGACCATGCTTAAACCCAGGGCTGCGTGCATTAAAGGGGCCAACGATCTGCACTGAATTCTGCATCACATAATGTTCATTCTGTGAGTGGAATCAATGAGAAAAATTGCATGCTTTTTTGTGGCTGCTCTTGTTCCTGAGGTTTCATCGGGCATCAGTTGTGCAGCTTCAAGCATATTGTTCTGCTGATAAGGGTTTAAGAAATGCAACCAAATTTGGAATGCTGTGTCCTGCTTTTGTTGCCTCACCTCAAAAAGGATGTGCTATTTTTTTTCTAGAAAAGAGGTGCCAGAACTCACCATGAACTCCTCCCTTGTTCTCTTGTAATGGCAATGGCACCCACCTGAGAGGTGTCAGAACTGAGTTCCAGCATCTCCTGGCTGGGGGACAAAAGCCCCAGTTGTAGATTTGGAAAAGGTTCGGAACAGAGCAACCAAAATCAACGGGATGGAGCAATTCTCCTATCAGGAATTGTTGCAGTATTCACACACACACACACACACACACACACACACACACACACACATACACACACACATTTTTATTATTTTTTAACGTATCAGTTGCAACAGTCATACAACATATCTTCACATCCCATACAATATTTTGACTTCCGTCAGCACCTCTGATGATTTCCCATTTTTTAACATACTTCAGCATTTCTTAATTTCCTATTACTTTTAATTATCCTTAACTAGTTACAGATAGGTAGCCGTGTTGGTCTGCCATAGTCAAAACAAAAAAAAATTCCTTCCAGTAGCACCTTAAAGACCAACTAAGTTAGTTCTTGGTATGAGCTTTCGTGTGCATGCACACTTCTTCAGATACACAGTTGCATAGTTTTCTTGCATATTCAGTGGGATACGTGGATTGTAGAGGGTTCTTAATTCTAAGACCCTTGGGTATAATGTGTGTATCTGAAGAAGTGTGCATGCACACGAAAGCTCATACCAAGAACTAACTTAGTTGGTCTTTAAGGTGCTACTGGAAGGAATTTTTTTTTGTTTATCCTTAACTAATAATTCTTTTCATAGTCTTTCATGTAATATTTCAAATAATCCACTTTACAAAACTTCTTGCAGTCCTACAAGCATGATCTGTTCATCACAGTTACTTTTCAAATAATCCATATACAGTGGTACCTCGGGTTAAGTACTTAATTCTTTCCGAAGGTCCGTTCTTAACCTGAAGCACCACTTTAGCTAATGGGGCCTCCTGCTGCCACCGCGCAATTTCTGTTCTCATCCCGAAGCAAAGTTCTTTACCCGAGGTACTATTACTGGGTTAGCAGAGTCTATAACCTGAAGCGTATGTAACCCGAGGTACCACTGTAGTTACTCCAGTCTTCTAAGAATCTCTGGTCCTGCAGGTTTCGAATCCTTCCTGTTAATTTATCGGAAATGTTGCAGTATTCAGAACTTTTTAGTTTAGAGAAAAAGTGAGAGGCAAACATGATAGAAGTTTATAAAGCTGGTGCATGGCATGGCAAGAAGAAAGGGGATGGAGAAAAGGGTTTCTCACTCTCTCATAACACTAGAGCTTGGGGACATCCCACAAAGCTGAATATTGGAAGGTTCAAGACAGATAAAAGAAAGTCCACCTTGATGAGGCACATAGTTAATCCATGGCGCTTGGCCACCAACTTGGTTGGCTTTAAAAGAGGATTAGGCTATGATTTATAATGAATTGAAGAAAATGTTTAAAATGACATTTGCCAAAAAAAAACACCCAGAAGCATTTTTGTTAGGGATTGTAGGACAAGACCTGCCAAGGAAAATAAAGAACTTATTTATGTATGCTACAACAGCGGCAAGAGTCTTGATAGCACAAGGATGGAAGAATGAGGAAACCCCGACAAAGGAACAGTGGCAAGAGAAATGGATGAGCTACGCAGAATTGGCTAAGCTGACATACAAACTGTGAGATGAGGACAACTGTGACTTTAAAGAAGAATGGGAACTTTTTACAAACTACTTAAAAAGACAACAAAATGAATTGGACTCCTTGGCAGGTTTTGAATAAACATACACAAATTTAGTGATTGTTAACATAGTAGACAGATAATTTAAGGATTTATACAATTTTACAGTATGCAGAGAATAATATGTGTTGAGAAATCAGAGAGAAGAGCTGAGGGAAATCTCGGGGCGGGCGGGAGGGTTTGATGGGGAGGTGGGGGGAAGGGGGAATAATGAATATGAGATGTTTTAATATTTTGTTATGTTGAAATTGTGAATTAAAAAACTTTTTTAAAAAAAGAAGATTAGACTATTGATGGGTAGGAGCCATGATGGCTACGCTGCACCTCCATCTGCAATGCTTCTGAACACCAGTTGCTGGAAGCTATGGAGGGGAGAGTCCGCTTGTGCTTGGGTCCTGCTTGCTGAAGAAGAAGAAGAAGAGGAGGAGGAGGAGGAGGAGGAGTTTGGATTTGATATCCCGCCTTTATCACTACCCTGAGGAGTCTCAAAGCAGCTAACATTCTTCTTTCCCTTCCTCCCCCACAACAAACACTGTGTGAGGTGAGTGGGGCTGAGAGACTTCAAAGAAGTGTGACTGGCCCAAGGTCACCCAGCAGTTGCATGTGGAGGAGCGGGGAAGCGATTACGAGTCTACTGCTCTTAAACACTACACCACACTGGGTCTCTGGCTTCCTGCAAACATCTGGTTGGCAACTGTGAGAACATGATGCTGGGCTAGATGGGCCATTGGCCTGATCCAACAGAGCTCTTCTCATGCTGCTAGGAAGCTGGCAGGCTTCTAGTTTGTTCCCAGGCATTCAGGACTGCATGCCTCTCCTCGACTTTCTTAGCACTCTGCAAGGCCGGCCCTGCCAGTAGGCAGAATGAGGCTGCCTCCTCAGGTAGGGGTAGGGAGTGGACCAGCTGTGAGTGCCCCGTGGCCTTCCCTGCAGCTCTTAAACTGGAGCACAGGCCTGAGGAGTAGCGAAAGGCCCTGTCCTATTGCCAGCACCTAAGTAGATTTCAGCTGCCAGTCTGGCTGGAAGGTGGTGGTGGAGAGCCGCCATCTTGTCCTTCGCATCTTGCACTTGCCAACCTGCTCTGAAGCTCCTCCTGGTTCCTTTTATAGGGGCTGCTGCAAGGATGGAGCTGAAGACAGCAGGGGAGCACTTGGTTTCCAATGAGATGGATCGATACTTTCTGTTTCAATTCGGATGGCAAACACATACCAGGAGGAGGTGCTTGATCTGCACTTCTGGTTTCCAGAATGGATGTCAAACTCTAGGGATTGTGCCACAGAGAGGTCCTCCTGGCCCCCAGAATGTCAGCTTTTGATTGAGAACAGGAAGTGAAGAAGGCTGGTTGCCCCTAGAACCTTATCACCTCTATGGTTTCTCTCCACCAACCTTGTCTTCCAAGGTGAGTCGGGGGGCTATGGAGCAATTCCTGACCACCATGAAAACACATGTCTGAGGCCTAACATTTTGTAGAAGCTTTTCAGTGGTTGCTGGGTTGTTACAGTAGCCCAGATCAAGATAAAAACCCAAGGTGGATTGATTTATGAAGGGTAGAGACTCTGGCAGGGGGCAGGTTCTTCATCCATGATAGGACGCCAGCTCTCTCTGGGTTTCACAACTCACAAGATCGAAAATCTGTGAATCAAATAACAGCTCCCCTGTCAGTTTTATCCCTCCCCAGATACTCCATGTTGGTTCCTTGCCCTCTTAAAAAAATAAAATAAAATAAATAAACCTATATGCACGTTAATCTGTTTTTGCATTTATTTTTCTTCCTTTTTTAAAAGCCTAGAATGGCAGAGTAAGGCAGCCACCTCCAATGTCAGTGCAGTTGAGAATGCTATCCCTTTGCCAGTGCTGAAGTAACAGCAAATCTGCTCAGCTTCTGAACTTCTTCTTATTAGTAGTAGTAGTAGTATACTTATTTTTATTATTAATCTATTTATACCCCACCTTTTCCCCTCAAAGGACTCAAAGCTTCTTACAGACAAAAACAAGAACCACTAAAAACACAGGAAAGCCAATCATTAAAATACAATCAAACCTTGATAGAATTAAAACTATATACATATATAAAACTTGTTCAAAACATACCAGTAATTACAACAGAAATAGCACGGCACTCTTGGAAGTAGGGTGTTTGCCATTTTGTTGTTTGCCTCAGAGAGCAAAACATCTTCAGCTGCACCTGAATATAATTTTTCATAATCCAGGGATTGGGCAGAGGGGTATGAGTGACTTTGCAGGCGCTAGCCAATCACCCCTGTGCACAGCCAGCCTGCGCTTATCAATGAGTAGAACTGTTAGTTCCTTTGCGGGTGATGGTTCAGAGCTCGGCCCAGGAGATCTTTTGAAATGAATGTGGGGAAGGAACTTGCTTCCAAACGAGCTCTGCTGTTCCACAGATATATATATGTCTGTCTGCACCCCCTACAAAAAAGCACCAAATCCGGTGGCTGGCTTGGCCTGTCACCTCTCTCCGGTGCCTGATCTGATCTTCCTTTTGTCAGCCTCAGACATCCCCTTTCCAGCTCCATGGGCCAGCCGGGCCCTGCATCCCCTTCTCTATTTGTACAGTCTGCACACACCAGTGGAGACCCATGAATAATAAGAGCAGCAATAACCTTCAGATTGTTTGTGTCTGCTCCAGTGGGCACTGCATGCGGGGTGCTCATTCATTTTGCCGGCACCGAGTTCTTCTTTGCTTAAGGTGGCACAGCAGAGGAAGTGAGATTGGAAAGACTCCCCATGCCTCACTTCTTTCTAAGGTTCAGCTTTGATTTCACACACACACACACAAACCTCAAGCCCCAAACCGGCTCCCTTTCTCCTAAGGCAATCACCCTTCCAATGCCCAGACTGGGTCAGAACAAAGGCCAATCTAATTCAACCAGTCTGTTCCCCACAGTGGTCAACCAGATGTCTCTGCGAAGACCACAGGCATAACCCCGGTTTCAAAACAGCTGCACTGGTTGTCTGTTTATCTCCATGCCCAATAATAATTTTTAATATTAATTTATTATTTATACCCCACCCATCTGGCTGGGTTTCCCCAGCCACTCTGGGCGGCTTCCAACAAAATATTAAAATACAATAGTCTTTTGTTGTTTAGTCGTGTAGCCGTGTCCGACTCTTCGTGACCCCATGGACCAGAGCACGCCAGGCACTCCTGTCTTCCACTGCCTCCTGCAGTTTGGTCGAACTCATGCTGGTAGCTTCGAGAACACTGTCCCACCATCTCGTCCTCTGTCGTCCCCTTCTCCTTGTGCCATCTTTCCCAGCATCAGGGTCTTTTCCAGGGAGTCTTCTCTTCTCATGATGTGGCCAAAGTATTGGAGCCTCAGCTTCGCGATCTGTCCTTCCAGTGAGCACTCAGGGCTGATTTCCTTCAGAATGGATAGGTTTAATAGTCTATTAAACATTAAAAGCTTCCCTAAACAGGGCTGCCTTCAGATGTCTGGTAGTTGTTTTTCTCTTTGACATCTGGTGGGAGGGTGTTCCACAGGGCGGGTGCCACTACTGAGAAGGCCCTCTGCCTGGTTCCCTGTAACTTGGCTTCTCGCAGGGAGGAAATCGCCAGAAGCTCCAGAAGGCCCTTGGCACTAGACCTCAGTGTCCGGGCAGAACGAAGGGGGTGGAGACGCTCCTTCAGGTACACTGGTCCAAGGCCATTTTCCATTAGTGTTTGGCTTCCCAAATACCTGAAAAAATGCCTCCTCCTTCCCAGGCCCCCATGGTTGCTGAGATTGGTGAAGAGGGCCCTCTTGGTATTCCCTCAGAAGTTTGGCAGTGTTGTAAGAAAAACTGCTCCCTTTCCCTTAGAAGGGAGCCCATATAAAGTCCTTAAGTGGGTTCCCTATCGGTAGGAGGAAACAGAGGCCAACCAGAGTATATTGAGAAGCAAAGCAGCTAGTAAGCCTGATCTTTATTAAACTATTGAAACAGGGTCCCCCACTCATGGCACGCAGGAGGGAAGAGAACCCTGAACAATGCTGTGCAAGCCCTGATATAGACTTTTGAAATTGCCCACCCTGTAGCCAGAGACCCCCCCCCCCAAAAAAAAAAAAACACATACATACATCACAGAAGGAGGCGATCTACAGCAGAAATCCTATATGCCAGGATACCTGATAATGATCACTGATTGCTTTACCTGGGCAGCCTGGCCATTCTTCTGTGATGGTTAATACTTTAGTTCCCGAATCCAGGTCACAGGCTCACCCCCCATCATTTAGTTTGTACAGGATTTGCAAGCAAAAAGACAATGGGAAGGAAGGTTTTGCCTCCCTTGCTGCAGAGGAATATTTGAGGTCATTGGGAGAGTCAAAATGGCTTCAGGATTGCTCTCTCATACTGTTTCAGGCACATGGTTCAGATATTTAGATATGTGTGCATTTATGAATATTTATTCTATATTTGAGACCTTAAAATTCTTATAACAGCAAGGTGGCAGCCCACAGCAGGGCCTTCTTGGTGACAGTCCCTAAATTATGGAGCTCCACACAAATGTGTACCTGGCACCTTTGTTATACAGCTTTTTGCAAATCATTTGAATCTGTATACCACCCTCCATCCCTAGATCTCAGTGCGGTTCATGACATAAAATTATAATATAGGTAAAGGTAAAGGGACCCCTGACCATTAGGTCCAGTCACGGACGACTCTGGCGTTGCAGCGCTCATCTCGCTTTATTGGCCGAGGGAGCCAGCGTACAGCTTCCGGGTCATGTGGCCATTATGACTAAGCCGCTTCTGGCAAACCAGAGCAGCGCATGGAAACGCCATTTACCTTCTCGCTGGAGCAGTACATATTTATCTACTTGCACTGTGTGCTTTCGAACTGCTAGGTGGGCAGGAGCTGGGACAGAGCAACAGGAGCTCACCCCATTGCGGGGATTCGAACCATTGACCTGCTGATCAGCAAGCTCTAGGCTCTGTGGTTTAACCCACAGTACCACCCACATCCCTAAATTATAATATAAAAAGCGCAAAATGAATAATAAAAACAAAAACAAACCAATGGTTTTGTGGTCCTTTAGGTACTGCGGTCCTGATTGCTGAAGATGCAGCTCTGTGCCCTGGCTTTTGACACTTGAGGCGTGTGTTTTTAGGACCCGCCTTACGTCCGTGAACTCATTGTTATTCCTCCAGGGTCTCGTCCTCTGTTACAAAGGGGAAAGAATTGCATTAGCCACAGCAGAGCAGCCATCTTACCACAACACTCCTCCTTTACAACATCTGTGCTACTGACTCTCAAACTTTGGGATTGTTGAAATATATACAACAAAAAATTAATCAATTTGAGTCACACGAGACCCAAAATTTTTAAGCAATGTGAACTGGTCCTGGGACCCCTCTGCTACCAGTTCAAGAAGGTGGTTCTCCTGATGCAGAACTCACCCAGGCCTTGGGTTTCTACAAACCATTTTGCCAGACCTGGGAGGAGGGAAAGAAGGTTCGATGGGCACCTTATGTAGGACTGTCATATGTCCAAAATTTGCCAGACATAGCCAGGATTCATCCATCAAAAATGGTGTCCAGGTGGAATTTTCAAAAACCCATTAAAACATCCGGGAAACCCAGGCATATGGTAGTGATCTTCCTAAAACATAGTTTAAAAACTACATTTTTTTTTGAAATATGGCAACCCTATACCATGTCCCCCTAGCAACATGCTGTTTCCAGTTGAAACGCCACTGGATTGGTCAGTGCTTGATGACTCAGCGTTTCAGCCCTGTTCACAACGTCATCTGATTGCTCTGTTGCAGGAAACCTCCCCCAATCATTTAGTTTGTACAAACTCTACACACACCCCATCATTTAGTTTGTACAAACTCTACACACGCACACACACACACACACACACACACACACACACACACACTCACACACTCATACACGACATACGCAATGTTTCTGTTATAAATTCATAGAAAATCAACCGTACATCGGATCTACACCGGCCCACTTTTATTTTGCTCCATGAAGGAAGGACTATCAAAAGGGGATGGTTTGATACAGGATGGCCATAATCCCTTGAGCATACCAACACGTACGCAGGAGCCCTACCCAGTTGGCATGCCAAATTTGATGGTCCTAGACAGAAGACCATCAAGGACACAAAGAACTTGCATATGGGAGTGGATTTAACACAGACTTGAACAAAGGACAATGATCAGCTCTTCCCTCTGGGGGCAGGAAACTGCCAGCTCCCCTTTGTCCTCTGGAAAATACTCATGGGCAGGGGGAAAGGAGGGACCAGCCAGGTGACAGGTTACCTCCACAAACCCCTCCCGCAATCCCTCCTTTTTGTGATGTATCAATGATGTAGTCATTAGGTAGTTGTGATGTAGTTCTAGGGGTGTCGCTTGGGGGATTAGTAGCTAATAAAAGTTGGGGTCTCCTTTTGTTCAGGGCTTCCATCTTGTTTCACCTGGTGGCAGGTGGGAGTCCTGTTGCGACAGTCTTCAATAAAGACCAGGCTGCTGTTTTGCTCTGGTATTTCTGGCTGGCCTCCTTGTTTTTTTGTCCAAGGAAGCCCTCAGATTTCTCCGTTAACAGCTCCATGCTTGATGACTCAGCACTTTGACTCAGTTACAGATAGGTAGCCGTGTTGGTCTGCCATAGTCAAAACAAAAGAAAAGAAAAGAAATTCCTTCCAGTAGCACCTTAAAGACCAACTAAGTTAGTTCTAGGTATGAGCTTTCGTGTGCATGCACACTTCTTCAGATACACGTGTGAACTAACTTAGTTGGTCTTTAAGGTGCTACTGGAAGGAATTTTTTTCTTTTATTTTGTTTTCACTTTGACTCAGCTCGCTCCTTTCTTGTTTATCCTCTTTAGCCACACCTACATACCACACCTATATATAAGCAGTTTACAAATATATAAAATAAAACATCAACATTATCAATTATAAAGCAGTTAAAAGCAGTATTAAAAGATATTCAAAAGAGGTCTGAAATCAGTAGGAGCTGGGAAGAATCAAACACATGTAACAAATGTCTGAACGTCATCTGATTGTTCCATATTTTGCGACTCAGCACTTTGGTCCAGTTCACAACATCCCTTGATCATTCTGCGCTTGATGACTCAAGACTTTGGCCTTCCTCACCCAGAAGTCACATTCATGCCAAACATTTAAAGCAATGTTATACCATCATGGAGGGATGTGGGTGGCGCTGTGGGTTAAACCACAGAGCCTAGGACTTGCCGATCAGAAGGTCAGCGGTTCGAATCCCAGCGACGTGGTGAGCTCCCGTTGCTCTGTCTCTGCTCCTGCCAACCTAGCAGTTCGAAAGCACATCAAAGTGCAAGTAGATAAATAGGTACCGCTCCAGCGGGAAGGTAAACAGCGTTTCCGTGCGCTGCTCTGGTTCGCCACATGACCCGGAAGCTGCACGCTGGCTCCCTCGGCCAATAAAGCGAGATGAGCGCCACAACCCCAGAGTCGGTCATGACTGGACCTAATGGTCAGGGGTCCCTTTACCTTTACCATCATGGAGAACCCTGGAAACTGTAGTTCGCTAAGAGTTGACCCCTGCAGAGCTACAATTCTCAACAACCTTAGAAAACTACAGTTCCTGGGATTCTCCACAATGGTTAAAGTGGTTTAATAGGGCTTTAAAAGTACAGAGTGGGCTGGGCCATACAGTCTCGCTCAATAGCTCAGGTTGTTCACTAACCGATGACTTCAACCTCAAGTGCTAAATCGCTTGTGAGAATAGGCCACCACATTGCTTTGTCGTTTATCATGAGATTTTCAAATGTCATAAGCTTTTTTTCCAGCTGAAACTCGGTTCCAATACCTCTCAGGTGGGCAGTATTGGCATTATAAGAGAGCAAGGAAGGTGTTCGTGGTGAGTTCCGGTACCCATGGGCATAACCAAGGGGTGGGCAGGGGGCAACTGCCCCCCTAAATCAAGTAAATCAATAAAAATACTTAACTAACTGAGATTCTGCCCTGCCTAACATGAAGCCTGCCTCCCCAGTAAATCCATGTTGGTTTCTCTTTTTTTTTCTAGAAATATATCCCTGGTTGTCACCTTGAGTCCCAATTTGGGGTACAAATACATTCAATGAAACGATAATAGTGGTTAGTCATGGAGTTGTTGGGGTGACCTTGAGGTGGGGGTCCAGTTGCTGCCTCTCAGCCTAACCTACCTCACAGGGCTGTTGTGGGGAATAATGAGGAGCAGACAGGGGGAGAACCATATACATCACTTTGAGCTCCGTGAAGATATAAACTATATTGTGGGATATAAACAAAATACAGCGGAACCTTGGTTCTCGAACTTAATCCATTCCAGAAGTCCTTTCAACTCCCAAAACATTTGGAAACCAAGGCGCAGTTTCTGATTGGAACAGGTGCCCCAAAAACAAAAGCCGACGGCTGCATCGGATGTTTGGCTTCCAAAAAATGTTTGTAAACCGGAACACTTACTTCCGGGTTTTTTGCATTCGGGAGCCGATTTGTTCGTCAACTAAGGCATTTGAGAACCAAGATTCCACTGTAACTAAATAACTGAATGAATGAATGAATGAATGAATGAATGAATGAATGAATTTTCCTCCATTGCCTGCATAATAAGCCTGCCGGCACAGAAAAGTTTTCGGCAGGTGTTTGAAGGTTGAAACGGTTGAAACCTATCCACTGACAAAATAATACACTGGGGGGGGGTCTCCAGTGGAGAGAGAAGCGTGCCCCCGTCCCCCAGCTCTCCTGCGCCATTTGGGCCTGCTCCTATTTTGCTGCTGGAGGAAGAGAGGGGCACCCGAGCGGCCCGGCCGGCTGGATGGAAAGGCGTAATTGTTCCAATTGCACGTCTTCAAAGATATTAGGTCCGTGTAGCCTCCCCATCAAGCTGTGTTTGGAGTAAATAGAGAGCGTTTCGCCAAGTCGAGAGTGCCTTTAATGGAAAAGACAGCTCTTTCCCCTCGTCAGCCGCTTGTCCCCACAGCGGTGTTATTTAAAGTCGAGTTTTAGAAAAAGAAGGGGGGAAGGAAGAGAGGGAAAAGGTTGGCGGTGGGGGGGGGGGGGGGAGAGAAATCAGTAGACAGGTTTGGTTTGGGAGCCTGAGGACAGGAAAAGTTAGAGATATTTATTTGACAGGGTCAAGGTTGCTGGCTTCCTTTTCTCTTTCCCCAGGTCCCATAGGTGTTAGACTGAGAGACATTTAATCGAGGGAGTAGCGGTTTCATATCTATAACAAAAATCAAATAATGCAAGATGATTTACTCCCCCTAGCAACCGGGGAGCTTACCCTTAGCAACCAGCCTAGCCCCAGGCAGCAGTGTAATCAGCTTGAAAATATTTCAATTATTGTGTTGATTTTAGTGGATTTGAGAAGCGCTGTGCGGAGAGACTAGGCACATTCTAGCCACGACCTGGAGAGGAAGATATTGATTTAAACAGGTGTCAGAAAGGAAAAGTGGAGTAAATTTAAATGCAGCCGGAGAACGGAGAGCCGCTGAATGCGGTTCAACGTGGGGGTGACATTTTGCTCATTGCCTTGAATGAAAGTGACTCTCCTGAACGGGGAAATTTCACCTTGAAAATCATCTCCCATCGACACAATCAAGAGAGAGAGGCCGCTCGCCATCTCTTTTCCTGAGGCTGTTGGGGAAAGTGGAGGGTGGCAGAGAGAGGGAGGGGGTTGGTTGGTTGGTTGGTTGGCAGCAGGACTGCCGGCGGTCGGGTCCTGGGATTTGGCTAAAAGGGGTGATAAAAGCGTCTTTCAAAGTATGCTTGGAAGGGGTTGGTGAGATGGGATGGAGGGAAAAGTCCAGGTATGCTAGGGAAATGTTGCAGCTAGAGCAGAGCAGGGGTGGCCCAAGGCATTTTGGCACAGGGTACGCGGTTGAGACTGGGACGCAGGTGGCACTGTGGGTGAAACCACAGAGCCTAGGACTTGCCAATCAGAAGGTCGGTGGTTCGAATCCCTGCAACGGGGTGAGCTCCCGTTGCTCAGTTCCTGCTCCTGCCAACCTAGCAGTTCGAAAGCACGTCAAAGTGCAAGTAGATAAATAGGTACCGCTCCGGCGGGAAGATAAACGGCGTTTCCGTGCGCTTCTCTGGTTCGCCAGAAGCGGCTTAGTCATGCTGGCCACATGACCCGGAAGCTGTATGCCAGCTCCCTCAGCCAATAAAGCGAGATGAGCGCCGCAACCCCAGAGTCGGCCACGACTGGACCTAATGGTCAGGGGCCCCTTTACCTTTACACGGCTGAGAAGTGCCCTCACCCCTAAGCGTCCTTTGCAGTGATGCAGAAAGGCTCAACACATCCCAGGATCCTGCTTCCAGCAGCGGCTAGCCACTTGCCTCTGGAAGTTCACAAGCAGAACCTGATGCTGGTGGTTATGTCGCCATTTGCTGTCCCCTGGCATCTGGTGTTTAGAAGGATACAAGCAGGGCTCTGCAACAAAATGCAGCAGTGCAGAATTTTCCTGTTCATGATGCCAGCCACCCAGCTGGGCCCTCCTCCACGGTATTCCATCCCATCTTCCTGCCCTGCTTTTCAGTTCCCCTTCTGCCACCATTAAGTCAGCATTCCATGGCTACTGAGCATGCTCAGTCTTCAATAGGCTGTTTTCTGGGAGAAGGACCCCCCCCCGGTATCTTCCTCCACCACCAACACCCCCCCCCAAATGTGTACTTCTGCAAAACTTGGGGTTCCCTCGAGTCCGCCAATACCTCCTTGTTGTGAGTGGCTGATGCTGTTGGCTGCACAAGCCATGGTACACGCAGCCTAAACATCAGAGATAGAGGGAATTTGCCATTTAGCTTTCATGAGCAATAGCCATGGACAGAGCTATCTTCCATGAATTTGCCTGTAAAAACTAGGGTTGCCATATTTCACGTGTGGGGATGAAATAAGCACATGCCCCATTTCATTTGCATTTGTAAATTTGGGTGCCATAGAAAACACTTCAAGGGTGTTCTGCTCCCCTCACAAAGTTCTGGCACACACATTGGACAATCATCCTTGCATTAAAGTTTACTTGATAGCTTTTGGACAAGAAAACCCATGTTTTGCCACCTGAACCCGGGATTTTGTTGCTTCTTATTGTTGTTGTTGTTTAGTCATTTAGTCGTGTCCGGCTCTTCGTGACCCCATGGACCAGAGCACGCCAGGCACTCCTGTCTTTCACTGCCTTCCTCAGTTTGGTCAAACTCATGCTGGTAGCTTCGAGAACACTGTCCCACCATCTCGTCCTCTGTCGTCCCCTTCTCCTTGTGCCATCTTTCCCAGCATCAGGGTCTTTTCCAGGGAGTCTTCTCTTCTCATGAGGTGGCCAGAGTACTGGAGCCTCAGCTTCAGGATCTATCCTTCCAATGAGCACTCAGGGCTGATTTCCTTCAGAATGGAGAGGTCTGATCTTCTTGCAGTCCATGGGACTCTCAAGAGTCTCCTCTAGCACCATAATTCAAAAGCATGAATTCTTTGGTGACCAGCCTTCTTTATGGTCCAGCTCTCACTTCCATACATCACTACTGGGAAAACCATAGCTTTAACTATACGGACCTTTGTTGGCAAGGTGATGTCTCTGCTTTTTAAGACGTTGTCTAGGTTTGTCATTGCTTTTCTCCCAAAGAGCAGGCGTCTCTTAATTTCGTGACTGTTGTCACCATCTGCAGTGATCATGGAGCCCAAGAAAGTAAAATCTCTCACTGCCTCCATTTCTTCCCCTTCTATTTGCCAGGATGTGATGTTGCTAGGTTTGAGCAAATGAAGGTCTCAGCAGCCCTGAAGAATTTATTTTCGATGTTTCTGAATGCTGGGTGCCACAGGACTCCAGTTGGGGGCCCTGGGGACCAGAGTTCCCTGGCTCCCTGTGCCCTTGAAATGAACTTCAGGCAGATCCAGATATGGGGCATTTGCATGACTTCCCAGAATTCTCTTAACGCCGGGAAGTCAGGTGACAGCATAGGGCCAGTCTGGTGCTGCTGTATAGTAAGAAATCTCCTTGCCTATTCTGCTCGGTGTATTTGCTCGGGAGTGCCTAGATGCTGAATAAGAAGAAGCAAAAAAGAATATTCGGCTTGTGAACATATTCACATCAGTATTAATAATGAGCCGAAAGGCTGGAGCCAATTTGCATATTTTAGTGCACACAGAAGCCCTCTGCTATTACCAAAATTTGCATTTAAATCTGGTGGAAACCAGAATACAGTTCGTGGGCAGGTTGCCTTCTTGATCTGAGGACATCTTGTGCTATTTCGGTGGGGAGTGGGGCAAAATGTGCAGCCGAATCCTATGAGCCAGCAAGCAAGTGATCTGGATGAGAGCGCAACAGTTTCCGCGCCAAGGCAATGTCAATACTACTGTCACAAGATGACTTGGACTAGCATGCTAATACAGTAGCGGCGTGGGTCAATGCTGCTGCTATGGTTGCTAGATTCCCAGAAATGGCGTAAAACTGGCATGCCATGCATATTAGAACAGAAAGGTGTCCCGTTGTAGTTGTGTGGTGCAGCTGAAGGGTGCCAAGCAAATTGCATGAAAGCAATGTGGCCTCTAGGTCAGCTACCCAGATGCGGGTGAGTAGCTAGGATCACAGTAACAACTAGCCACAAGGAATTAGCTCACGTGTGGCAAAGTTTCAGATACAGTAGCAGATTCAGAGAGGGATCTTCAGAACCTTGGACAGCTCTGAGGTAACACAAATGTTGCTCCAGCAAAAATCAAATCTCAGGTCAAGCCCTTCCAAACCTCCTAAAGGTATGATCCTACTCTGGTTAAGAGCTGTCGGGTTCTTACACACCACATCAGACCTTTTAGGTGTGCTCTCTGACATCCTAAGGAGAGTGAGGGAGCTTCTGTGGTTCCACACCGAAGAGGTATGAGTTGCTGGCCTTTGGGTTGGAGTCTAAAGTTGGCTTTTCTTTTTCAGGCTGGCCTGTGTGCTCTTCATCCTGTCATGAGTCCCATAGAGGTGTCGTGGAGAAGATGGTCCTTTTCGGGTGAGCTGGTGTCGAAAGCACGTCAAAGTGCAAATAGATAAATAGGTACCGCTCTGGCGGGAAGGTAAACGGCGTTTCCATACGCTGCTCTGGTTCACCAGAAGCGGCTTAGTCCAGCTGGCCACATGACCCGGAAGCTGTACACCGGCTCCCTCGGCCAATAAAGCGAGATGAGCGCCACAACCCCAGAGTCGGTCATGACTGGACCTAATGGTCAGGGGTCCCTTTACCTTTTACTGTGACATGCTAAGGAGAGATCTATCTCCTCACTTTTCTCACTGCTGCTCACACACTTGGAGAGGGCAAGAGAACATCTGGCAAAGGCCAAGAGCAGGAGCTGTTCTGCAGGGTAGTTTATCCTCTGCTGGGGAGTGGGCCTCAACCCAAACCTGACACTGCTGTCCTCTGACACCAACCCTGGCTGGAATATCCTAGGGAAGCAGACCCCTACAGGCTCACCTGTGACTGCAGCCTGGTCAGAACAGGAGAAAGATGAAGTGTGTCAAATCGGTGCTTTTTCTGACACTACTTGCACCATTAACAGGCTCACACTCCAGCCCAGTAACCATTACCCCACACTGGGAAATGGAATCCATTCATCTGGATTTTGAGCATGTCACTGATCCTCTTGGACACTTTCCCCAAGTTTCAGCTCTTTCTAGACTATTATTTACCAAGGAGTCTTGGTGTAATAAGTGCCTCTACGGAGCTTTGTGGAGATGAACGGCATCTTCTCACACATGTGGTCCTGATCAGAGGCTTCCTCACGTGACAAAAGCCTCTGGCTTGTTTCCCACTAATAGGGTTTGTTGTGACGAGACTGTGGGATATTAAAGTGCAGTCAAACCAACAATTCATGTTTTGCTAGATGGGCACAAGAGAGAAGCCGGAGCTCACAGAGTTTTCCTGTAAACTTACTAGAGAGACAGGGGCGTCTTACCCATAGAGGCTAGTGGCGTGGGGCGCCAGGGCACCACGTTCTGGAGGGCGCCAGGGAAGAGGCGGAGGCTGGACGCGGTGCCTCCAAGCATCAGCTCGCCGCCCTCGCTCACCTCCGCCATGCCACACCGAAGCAGTGCCGCACCTGGAGCCTTCATCTGCCGTGGCCACCACGGCACGAAGCGGCCAGCTGAACTGAGAAGCCCCACGTCCAGCCTCCGCCTCTTCCCTGTCAGAGGAGCTGCCCTCCAGCCGCTGCCCGCCTCCTCCAGCCCCGCCGGCAGCACCGTCCTCCCTAAAAAAAGGCGGACAACTCTGGGAAACGGGGGGGGGGGCACCAGAGGGAGCTTTGCACCACGGCACCGGATATGCTTAAGATGGCCTTGTAGAGTGAACTCTGTGAGAGGAACACCCACTGTGCCCTGACAGGGGGATATTCCTATAGCTATAGATATTCCTACTCTTTTCCATCTCTTTCTGCTCTGCCAGCAATGTGACAACATCTGCAAGCTCAGGCACCATTTTAGGCTAGATTTAAGTATGTCTTTGTAACTGAATTACCATTTTGAGCCTGCCTGAACAAAGTTGCTGTTACTGTTACAGTGGTACCTCGGGTTACAGACGCTTCAGGTTACAAACGCTTCAGGTTACAGACTCTGCTAACCCAAAAATAGTACCTCAGGTTAAGAACTTTGCTTCAGGGTGAGAACTGAAATCGTGCAGCAGCAGCGGGAGGCCCCATTAGCTAAAGTGGTACCTCAGGTTAAGAACAGTTTCAAGTTAAGAACGGACCTTCGGAATGAATTAAGTTCTTAACCTGAAGTACTATTGTACTCTTCAACAAGTATTCTGAGTGAGTAAATGTTATTTTCATCTTTTACAAGACTGGTTGTGTGATCATTATTTTAAGAGGCGGGGAAAGGGGGAAACAGCAGGAGAATCCAGTCTGCCTTTAAATCATCCTGGATTACTTAAACTAGACTAAAACTGGCCTAGAAGCTTAGAAGCTTCCCCTTTAATCTGCAAAGGGATGGCATTCTGCTGAACTCACAAACGTGGGGAAGGAAGGATAATATCTAACAAATATATCCTCTCCTAGCATCTATTCACTTCCCAACAACAATTGGCAAGCGTCTTTTGGAAGAGCTGTTTGGCTGGACATGTGTTTTTTTGGAAAAAGGAAAGAGCTTGCGAAAGTACTTTCCTCCATATCTGGAGTGTATTAAAACCTTAGTTCTTAGTGGGGTGACAGTTTTATACACAGCGTTCCTAATCAACTGAGTGAGGAGGGGACCTCCAGATGGTTTGCCAATTTTGTGTGTGTGTGTGCGCGCGCGTGCATCTGTGTGTTGGTGACAGTTTGTATACAAAGCACTTAGCACCTGCTTTCCAGTACAATAAGCAAATAGTCTATGGTGTAAGGATGACCCCAGCAGTGGTAAGGACTTGATGGGATCGATAGCAGAGGAAAAATAAATGTCACAAGCGCCCGAGGACCTGCCTCCTTCCTGTCAACTCGTGTCTCCGTGATTATACAACCCACGGTCCTGTGGGTGTAATTATGGGGAGGGAAAGAGGGGTGTTTTGTCTTTGCCCACCTCTCAACTTTAGAAGCAGGTGACTCTGATTTCTTTCAGTTACCCCATGCGCAGGGCATTTTGGCAAAAAAAAACCTTTCAACTCCTGTTCGGCAGCAGCCAATTTGAACATGCTTTCCAAATTACAGCATGGCACAGCCTTCGTGGAATCGCACCGTGTCAACCAGCAAGTTTGTTCGGGCAGCATTTGTGCTGCACACTGAAAGCACTGTGATACTACTGTCAACAGTCATGGCTTCCCCCCAAAGGATTCTGGGAGCTGTCATTTGTTAAGGGTGCTGGGAGCTGATTAATTCCTAGCATGATTTATCAGTCAATCCCTCTTCATAGGGAACTCTGGGAATTGTAGCTCAGTGAGGGAAATGGGGGGGGGGGTCTCCTAACAACTCTAAGCACCTTTAAAAAAACTACAGCTCCCAGAATTCTTTGGAGGAAGCTGTGGCATTTTAAATTTGCAATTAAATATCCATAAAGAAATAAACATAATTAGAGCAGGTTGAAAACAGCATAAGGTTGAACATTATCCTTAAAAATCTTGTTCCAAAAAAATACCAAAAAAACCCACCACATTTTTTCCGGAAACCTGCTAGGCAGATTTATATGTATAATCAGTGCTTTTTTTCTAAAAAAAATGTTTAGGGGTACTCTCTTTTTCCTACCCATATTGAAATACTGCCCCTCAATGAAGCCAAACTTAGATTCACAAAATGTTTAGGGGTATGCGTACCCCCAGAAAAAAAAGGACTGTGTACAATCATAGTTACTAGAGACCAGATTTTTTTAAAACCATTCATATACAGTGAGAGGTATAATCCCCCACCCCATTTTTAACTATCATAATCTTTACAGCTGCCTTAAAATTTATTACTATTTCTTGATCCTCTTCTGGAATAACATCTTTCAGTTAACCAAGTAGAGATATTTCCAGTTCTAAAGGAATGTGATGTTATGTATTCAGTGGTCTGTGTTTGCCTGAGCTTGAGTCTGGACTAAGGATTCTGAGCTCCTGTGTACTGATTCGATACATATTGTACAATCACAAAACATTTCAGGATTTGGGCCTCTGTCATTGGCCCTTGAACTCTGAGTCGTGATTCGCAGCTTGGAAAGTTTAGACAACCAATCACGTTGGGAGTGGGAGTGGCCCAGGCTTTCAGGCATGTATATAAGCAGTTGCTTTGCCCCTGTTTCCCAGTTATGTAGTTCAAGAAAGGTTCTTGCTCTTATCGCTGCGTCTTGCCTCGTGGGGACCCACTTACACTTCAGTATCCTGTCAGGAATATTAGCCTGGAGAGATTTCCAAAATAACTGTATCTGAGAGCAATTCCAAAGGGTGTGTACATAATTCACTTTCCTCAATCCGCATCTCCAGCATTTGTCTGGTCTGGGGGAAGCCATGACAGTTCAAAGTGGTATCATAGCACTTAAAATGTGCAGTATAGATGTGGCCCTGGTCTCTTTACAACTGTCACAGATCTTCAAGATTGCCCCTGAGGAACAGCTCATTGGACTCGGTTTAAAGCGCTGTTGTGTGAAAAGAATCGTCTCTCTTTCTTTTCCTTCCATACAAAACAAAGCAGAATTGTGGGGGTCTTGCAGGCTGAATAACCTGCAGTGTGCCGGAGAATCCACATCACTGGAAGTCTCTTGAGAATCTGCCGTGTCAGCTGACTTGTGCATCTCCCCCCCTCTCCCCCCCCCCCTTGCCGGCCACCCACCCACCAACCCCACCGCCTCAATTTTCTTCTTATCGTTGGAATTTTCTCCCTCACTTATCAAATGACCAAGGTAAATCACTTCTCTTTCTCTCCCTTTGCTGACAGTTCACACTTCTTTGGGTTCAATTTCAAAAGTGGCATTTTGGAGCTTATCGCTCACCATTTCTAAATGGGAATATCACTTCTTGTTCAAAAGGCCTGGCGCGTTTCAATACCCTCTCCGAGGAACAAGGAAGCCACGCGATCTTCAGAGAGTTGAGGGCCGCACATTATCTTCAAAGAGGGGAGGGTATTACTCTTCACTGCTAGGGATCTTATCCTGTATAATCAACTCTCTCCTTGACTTCTAAGCCTACTGTGGCTGTTCGTTGACGGGGATGGGGACGGTTCGTTAAAGCAGTGATGCTCTGATGACGCGCCTTGGAGCCTGGAGGATTCTGGGATTGACTGTCCTTTAAGCCAGCCATGCTTTCCTGCCTGGAAGTCGCAGCGCCTGCAGGGAGGGTGGGGCTGAGGGCCACGTCCCCTCCTGAACAAGATTCCAGGGGCCACCTGCCTGTGGTAAGTGAAGCCAGAGACAACATGGAATACATAGGGTGTGTCATTTTAGGAGGCGAGACTTAATTTTTGCAAATTTCTTCAGTGAGGGGGTCTTTTAAATACGTTTTTAGGTGTGAGGAATTCAAACCTGCTGTTATTTTTTGCAACTGGACAACATTTGGCCAGATAATTCTACATTTAATGAAGAAGCACATAATCTGCTTTCGGAAAACCAAAGGATTTTCATTTTGCCTTCTGAAAATCTCAGGCGATGCTAAATAATATAATTGCAAGTACTTGGCAATCATTTTTCATTATTTATGTGCGGTTTTTACACACATTTTACTTACCAAGCAAAACTAAATTATATTAATTTAACCCAAATATCCTTTGGTGATAGCCACCTGCTACCTGATCGTTGTCATTGGCAGTGCCAGGGATCAAACTTGTGATTTTCTGTATGCAAAGCAGGTGCCCGACTCCACACCTTCGGACCCTCCCCAAAGCACTGGTCAGTTTCAAAAGCCATTGCATCAAACAGCATGGAGGGAGGCGGCCTCTTTGAGGAGCTTGATTCCAAATCCCCCCTTGAGCACACGAAGCCAGTCGTACGGCGATTTGGACCCTGGCCCTTGACTCTCTGCAGTGCCACTGCAGCTCTCTGTGTTCAAGCCAATGGCTGCCACTGTGGTCTGTTTCAAGTTGGTGCAGTTTCACCTCTCGCAGCCAGACCCCTCTGCCAAAATGTAAGCAGATACTCTAGGACAGTTAATTAGAAACATCCTTCGACAAGGCTGCAAGGATCCTTACCTCTGAGGGCATCAGCAACAAACAGGAACGCTTCCAAGAGCTTAGGACCAAACAATGGTTCAACGCTGATTATAAAGTCATGTCCTAGTTTGTCTACAACACCTCTCTCTCTCTCTCTCTTTCTCTCTCTCTCTCTCTTTCTCTCTCCCCCTTGCTCTCTCTCTCTTCCTCCCTCCCTCTCTCATTTCATGGTCAGTTTTCTTCCACCGTTGCTGAGTCTTGGCAAGGGGGCAGTTTTCTTTGTGCCCAGAATAGCTGCCAGTTTGCTTGGCTTCAACACACGGCAGTCGCAAGTCCTATTTTCTTTTACAAACTTCCCAACCATGCGTTAAAGAGAGAAATTCATTTCTCATTATACAGCTCCCAGCCCCGTGAAAAGGACTTCAGCTCTGCCAGGTCTTACGACCACTTCTTAAATCTCTCTCTCTCTCTCACACACACACACACACACACACACACACACCGCTTTGAAAATCTGGTTCTTGGAATACAAACACTTTTGGAGTGCAAATGGACCATTCAGCGCTAGAAAAATGTTTATGCAGTTCTCATCTTCCTCACTGGGTGGGTCAGCATATAAAAAGTGATTTCGGCGTCCTGGTAGCCAATCATAACACCTCCCTGGCTCAGATAGAGTGAGAGAAGTGCCTTTCCCTTCTGTTAACTCAGCCACATCTGAGCTGCTCCCAACTAATGACTCATTCTCAACCTGAATCCTTCATCCTTTTTTGGGTGATGGATTTTCCAGCCTATAACGGAGGCCACAGGGTTTAACTCCTGGGGAAGCTTATAGAATCAGAGAATCTTAAAGCTGTGGAGCTGGAAGGGACCTCAAGGAACATCTAGTCCAATCCCCTGCCATGCAGGAATCTGAACTTTAGCATCCCTGATAGATGGCCTTCCAAGCTCTGCTTAAAAACCTCCAAGAGAGTCCATTCTACTGCCGGACAGCTCTTGCCACCAGAAAGTTCTTCCTAATGTTTAGCCAGAATCTTCTTTCTTGTAACTTGAATATGTTGGGTCAGGTCTTACTCTCTGGAACAGGAGAAAACAAGCTTGCTCCATCTTCCATGTGACAGCTCTTTAGATTTTTGAAGATGGCTATAAAATCACTTCTCAGTCTCCTCTTCTCCTCCTTCGGGTATACTGGGCCAAGGCTGTTTAGGGCTTTAAAGGTCAGCACCAACACTTTGAATTGCACTCAGAAATGTCCTGGGAGCCAATGTAGGTCTTTCAGTGTAGGTTATGTGGTCTTGGCAGCTGCTCCCAGTCACCAGTCCAGCTGCCGCATTCTGGATTAGTTGCAGTTTCCAAGTCACCTTCAAAGGTAGCCCCATGTAAAACGCATTGCAGTAGTCCAAGCGGGAGATAACTAGAGCACGTACCACTCTGCCGAGACAGGCTGCGGGCAGGTAGGGTCTCAGCCTGCGTACCAGATGAAGCTGGTAGACAGCTGCCCTGGACACAGAATGACCTGCACCTCCATGGACAGCTGTGAGTCCAGAATGACTCCCAGGCTGCACACCTGGTCCTTCAGGGGCACAGTTACCCCATTCAGGACCAGGGAGTCCTCCATACCTGCCTGCACCCTGTCCCCCCAAAACAGTACTTCTGTCTTGTCAGGATTCAACCTCAATCTGCTAGTCGCCATCCAGCCGCCTCCAGGGAAGTGCATGCAAGGGTTCGCTGAGAGTCAGGAAGGGGTAAAGATCTCAGTTTGAGTTGCTTCCTGTCAGGGAACTGCCATCGGAGCTCGGGGAGGTGGCGAGGCTCCCAGACGCTGGGGAGGGAACCAGCAAGGGGAGAACTTCCACTGAGGAAGTAGAGGAGGGGGAAGCGTCGGAGGGAAGGCTCAGAGACGCTTCCAGCGAGGGCAGCGGAGAGAGCTCAGGACCTCCCATTGGGACACCCACTCTGCGCAGAAAGCTGTCGCGCAGGGAAGCTAGGCGGAGACTCTCGGTTAAGGAGCTTTTATGTTGGAAGAAATTCAGGAAACGCCCACTGACGGATTCTGCCAGTGATTAAGACAGCCACGAAGTAAGGGCTGTCCGGGCAGGGAAAGTTTTAGCCAACTACTCAGCTTGGAGCGGTGTGGCGCTTACGCACAAGCAACCCCTTATCCCATTACACTTCCCTTGGGAAGGCCTGTAGACCATCTTCGTTTCATGCAGAAGGTCACAATTTCAACCCTTGGCATCTCTAGGTAGGGCTAGGAATGTCCCTCATCAGTAACCCTGGAGAGCCACTGCCACTGCAGACAATATTGAGCTGGATGGACCAGTATAAAGCATCCCTCTATGCCCCCATGAAGCAACAGGTCCCTTTTAAGCTCTAAGCCTGAATCAAGGAAATCAACACCCAACATTGCTCTGGCTCATGGGAGTTGTAGTCCAAATCCTGGTTAGCAAAGACTGGTTCAAACCTTTAGCCACGGGCCTCTAGTCTTCATGTACCATACTTTTCCGGGTATAACACGTCCCCATGTATAAGACGCCCTCTCTTTTTGAGGACTCCAAATTGAGAAAATGGGGGGAAATTGCCCAGAGTTGTTGAGGTTTTTTTTGGGGGGTGCCAAAAATCGCCCAGAGTTGTTGAGGTGTTTTTTTTGGCGGGTGCCAAAAATCGCTCACCCATGGGACCAACACAGCCGATTGCACGCACATCAACGAAGCGATCAATCATCTGAGTGCTCACCAACAGCAAACGCCAATAGCCCGCCTAATTGCCGCAGCAGCCAATAGCCTGCGGAACTTGCCAAAACAGCCAATCAACTGCCAAAACGCCGCTGACAATCTCTGGCTCATGGCAACCACCAATCACCCATCCAACCTCACCACTATCCGTGTATAAGACGACCCCAAATAACTAGTCTTATACAGAAAAATACGGTAATTTGCTAGTCATTTATCAGATTCAAAAGCCACAAAGAAGGAGGAGAGAAAAGCAAGGCAGGAATGCCATTGGCTCGCTGAAGTGTCTTGCATTCACTGCTTTGGTTGCCAGGCGATGAGCCTGCCCCGCCTCCGTACAGGAAAGCTTCTACTTTGCCTAGCATGATCCAGATCAGATCAGATTTTATAAATTTCATAAGAGCTCTGTTATTCCTCTGTCTTTCTTCATTTGCTCATCCATCCGGCAGAGTGCCCAATCTCTCGCAAAGATCTTTCCTGCGAATTCACCTGAGGCTGATATTCTATAATGCATGCCTTTTAGCATATAATCAAATGAAACTATAGACTCCAGGCCCGGCACATTTTAATCTTTCGATCAACTTAATATCTCAAGGAATAACTTTGCAGGCTTTTAGCCCCTGACATTTATTAATCCCCCCATCGTAGAGCTTCTCTGACACTTGACCTCCCGGGAAACATATAAGAGAGCAGGCGGAGAGTGCCGAGGCTTAGGCCTGCAGCGGAAGAAAGTGGCAGAGTCCTGCCTCGGCAGAAAGGACTGCACCACTTTAAGCTGCAGGTAGGAAAGTCAAACTTGGCAATTATAGTGGACGCTCGGGTTGCGAACGTGATCCATGCGGGATGCATGTTCGCAACCCACAGCATTCGCAACCCGTAGTGGCGCATCTGCGCACGCGCGGGTTGCGGTTCGGTGCTTTTGCGCATGCGCAATTTTGCACTTCTGCACATGCGCGACGGCTGAAACCCAGAACTAACCCGTTCCAGTGCTTCTGGGGTTCGGCGGTTTGCAACCCGAAAAAACACAACCTGAAGCATCTGTAAACCCAGGGTATGACTGTACCTCTTTTACAAAAAAACAACAACAACCCAGTCCCTATCTGTACAAACTCTAATGTACCATAGAATCATAGAGTTGGAAGAGACCACAAGGGCCATCGAGTCCAACCCCCTGCCAAGCAGGAAACACCATCAGAGCACTCCTGACATATGGTTGTCAAGCCTCTGCTTAAAGACCTCCAAAGAAGGAGACTCCACCACACTCCTTGGCAGCAAATTCCACTGTCGAACAGCTCTTACTGTCAAGGATATGAGCTTATATTAATCCCCAGCAAATTTAGTGATCTCCCAGCACTAACACTATCTCCCAGTCTTCATGTCGTTACATAACCTGCAACATTTCCCTGATGAAATTCGGATGTTTACTATTATATTATTATTCCCTACCCATCTGATTGGCTTCCCCAGGCACTGTGGGCAGTTTCCAACATATATAAAACCCTAACATGAAACATCAAGAAACTTCCCTAAACAGGGCTGACTTGTATAGGGTCACATAACTTCACACCCTCCAACACTTCTCTCATGGAAACAGGGACATCCTAAGGGAAAGTGGGACATTCCGGGATCAAATCAGGAACCGGGACGGCTTCTGTAAATCTGGGACAGTCCCTGGAAAATAGAGACACTTGGAGGGTCTGATCCTGGCTGCCTGAATATGCCACACATCTTCAGCCTGGCATACAAAGGGAAAATCTAGCAATCTAGTATTAGAATTAGGAATGCTTATAAAAAAGAAAAACAGATTCCAGACCTCATTGTGGAGAAAATATTGGAACTTAAGGAAGTTTGAGTAGCAGGATGCTGTGGGGTGCCCTTTACCTGGCTTCTACTAGAAGATTCCTGCTGGATCAGACCAAAGGCACAGCACCCACAATGGCCAGTCAGATGCCCCTTCCTCTCAAGTAGGAAATGGGTGCAATAGCCCCTTCTTTAGTCGCCCCCCAGAGATTTGTTTTTGTTGATTTATCTGCTGTCTACTCAGCTCCATCCTTTGCCATCAGAGTGGCCGCTGTGAGTCATAGAATCATTGAATCATAGAATCATAGAATCATAGAGTTGGAAGAGACCACAAGGGCCATCGAGTCCAACCCCCTGCCAAGCAGGAAACACCATCAGAGCACTCCTGACATATGGTTGTCAAGCCTCTGCTTAAAGACCTCCAAAGAAGGAGACTCCACCACACTCCTTGGCAGCAAATTCCACTGTCTAACAGCTCTTACTGTCAGGAAGTTCTTCCTAATGTTTAGGTGGAATCTTCTTTCTTGTAGTTTGGATCCATTGCTCCGTGTCCGCTTCTCTGGAGCAGCAGAAAACAACCTTTCTCCCTCCTCTATGTGACATCCTTTTATATATTTGAACATGGCTATCATATCACCCCTTAACCTCCTCTTCTCCAGGCTAAACATGCCCAGCTCCCTTAGCCGTTCCTCATAAGGCATCGTTTCCAGGCCTTTGACCATTTTGGTTGCCCTCCTCTGGACACGTTCCAGTTTGTCAGTGTCCTTCTTGAACTGTGGTGCCCAGAACTGGACACAGTACTCCAGGTGAGGTCTGACCAGAGCAGAATACAGTGGCACTATTACTTCCCTTGATCTAGATGCTATACTCCTATTGATGCAGCCCAGAATTGCATTGGCTTTTTTAGCTGCCGCGTCACACTGTTGGCTCATGTCAAGTTTGTGGTCAACCAAGACTCCTAGATCCTTTTCACATGTACTGCTCTCAAGCCAGGTGTCACCCATCTTGTATTTGTGCCTCTCATTTTTTTTGCCCAAGTGCAATACTTTACATTTCTCCCTGTTAAAATTCATCTTGTTTGTTTTGGCCCAGTTCTCTAATCTGTCAAGGTCGTTTTGAAGTGTGATCCTGTCCTCTGGGGTGCTAGCCACCCCTCCCAGTTTGGTCCTCTTGTGATCTGGCAGCCTTTGCGCTGAGCTAGCAAGGCCATACTACTACTACTACTACTAATAATATATTTCTTATTTATACCCCACCCATCCAGCCACTCTGGGCGGCTTCCAACAGAACACCAAAATACAATAACCTGTTAAACATTAAAAGCTTCCCCAAACAGGGCTGCCTTCAGATGTCTTCTAAAAGTCTGGTAGTTGTTTTTCTCTTTGACATCTGGTGACACTGATTGATTGATTGATTGATTGATTGATTGATTGATAGAATCAAATCCTAGAATTGTAGATATGGAAGGGACCACGGGGGTCATCTAGTCCAAACCCTTGCAATGCAGGAACCTTTTTGCCCAATGTGGGGTTCGAACCCACGGCCCTGAGGTTAAGAATCTCATGCTCTACCAACTCAGCTATCGGTCACTGACTGCCGACCCACCCTCCCCCAAAGCCAAGTGTTGAGCAAAAATTATTTGTAAGGACAGAAAATATATTTTTTCCTAAACGGGTTGGGTTTGTATGGTTCCATTTATACAGCCCTGTCGATCATTTACAGAGCTGTTCCAATATCTGGCGTGATTATATTTCTAGGCCGCTTTTCTTTCGAACGACTCCCAAAGCCGCTTACAAATAAATAACGCCAGCATAACATCGCAAATACGGCATAGCTCAGGCAGAATAATTAGCAAGACATCAGTAAAACAATTAACAATCTATAAAACACTATTAACAAAAACAACCACTGAAAAATAGGCTGGGTATCATTATTATTAAAATGTCATAGGATTCACAAAGTATAATCTGTAAAACAATATCAGCGACATTAGCAAAACAGCAACCCAAAACAAGCTGTGATTCATGCCCACTGTCTCCCCACTCTGTTCAGCTCAATAAAATGCACATGCTTCCTAGAGGTAGGAAAGTACAAAGGAAAATATACACACACCCCATGATGATGGACAAAGTCTCCCACCCCTCACTGTTCTTCCTCTGGGAAAAGATCCCTTTTGAAGGCTCCTAGGGGCTGGAGGGTGGGGCAAGGCAGGTGGAAAAAGCCATTGCCTGACGGCCAGCACAAAGTCTCTCACCTCTCACTTAGATCTATTGCAAGCCTCCTTCTCCAGTTCCAGCAACTGTGACACCCGCCTGGTCCACACACAGCCCTCCGAAAGCCGCAGTGGTTGTACAGCTCTCGGCTTGAAGGATTCCCATCCCTTAAAGAGGCAGCTGGCCTGGAACGTGTTGTCAAGCTAAGCAGCACGCCGTTCTCGCTGAAGTGTTTCTCCAAGACGCCATAAGCAAGCGCCTCTTATATTTTTACTGCCATCTGAGGCAACAGTAAAAGTATTTTTACTTGTTTGTTAAAATATTTAAGCGCAACTTGACAGGTCACCAGATGCTGGAAAAGGGAGTTTGGCGAGAGCAGCCGTTGAGTTTAATAAAGACAGGGTAGCCCACCGCTCGCGAACCGAGACAGTTTGGGAGCTTGCTTAGGTATCTATTGCAGATGCTGGCCCACATGTTCAGAGCCGAGAATAAATCCTCTGCAATTTGCGGACGGTTTGAGTCGGCGGGAAACATGGAGAATATTGAAATCATGTGAAAGGGGGGTTGCAGGGAGGTGGTGCTGGAGTCCAGGCAGGGCCGGATTTAGGTTTGATGAGGCCCTAAGCTACTGAAGGTAATGGGGCCCTTTATATATCCAGCTGTCCTTTGTCAACAACAAATTGTCACTGTTTTTAGTGTTGCATATATGCAACACTTGGCCCTCCAGCTGTTTTGGGACTACAGCTCCCATCATCCCTAGCTAACAGGACCAGTGGTCAGGGATGATGGGAATTGTAGTCCCAAAACAGCTGGAAGGCCAAGTTTGGCCATGGTAATTTACGGGCCTAATAGGTATCTAAAGCCATTTGCCCATGTTGCCATGCAACTAGTCCATGCAGAATGTAGGCACCCTATATATAGAAATGAGCAAACCAGTGATATTTCAGGGAGCAGGCTAGCAGGCAGGGCCCATGACTTACATCATAGGAGGCTACACAACACAAAACACAGTTGCTGTATGTAGGTTTTATTTTATTTGTTTTTTATCTTATATTTTGGAAATGTACATCCATATTTTGTTTTTCTTTAAAAAATTTGGGGGGGGGCCAAGAGAGTGGGGCCCTAAACTATAGCTTGTTTAGCTTATACATAACTCCAGCACTGAGTCCAGGACCGGTTTTCTCAGGAAGTGCCTAGCTGCAAGGGGAAAAGAGACAGGAAGGGCTTTTTTTCAGGGATAACCCGCCAGAATTCAGTTCCGGAACCTCTACGGTAGATGTCATTGCCATTCTAAGAGAAAGACGGAGGAGTTCATGGTGAGTTCCGGCACCTCTTTTTGTAGAAAAATAGCACTGGGGATGAGTGGGGTGCTGCGCTGTCATTTTAGGGGGCAAAACATATTTTTTTGCAAATGTCTTCAGTGTGGGGGTGTTAAAAATATTTTGGGGGGTGTGAAGAATTCAAATGTGCTATTATTTTGTGACTGGACAATATTTAGCTTGGTAAGTCTACGTTTGAGGAAGAAGCACATAAATAGCTTTTGAAAAACCAAAGAAGAAGAAGAAGAAGAAGAGTTTGGATTTGATATCCCGCCTTTCACTCCCTTTTTTAAGGAGTCTCAAAGCGGCTAACATTCTCCTTTCCCTTCCTCCCCCACAACAAACACTCTGTGAGGTGAGTGGGGAATTTTATCTTCTGAAAATGTCATGTAATGCTAAATGTTGATGATGGATGATGACCGCAATAATAATAATAATAATAATAATAATAATAATAATAATAATAATAATAATAATTTATTTATCTATTCCCCATTGATCTGGCTGCAAGTACTTGGCAATCAACTTTTATGATTTCTATGCAATGTTACACACAGTTTACTTACCTAGCAAAACTAAATTATATTAATTTAGCCGGAGTATCTCTTTTTAGTTATATTTTATTAAATTTCCAAAAGTTTCACGTATAAACTCCAATACGTAATATTTTTTTCCTATGTTTTGCTGACTTCCCATCCTGTTTTCCATGGGATTTTTTTATCTTTCTCCCCCTTTGCTGCACCCTATCTTCTCTCTCTTACACCAGGCATAGGCAAACTCCGGCCCTCCAGATGTTTGGGACTACCACTCCCATCATCCTTGACCACTGGTCCTGTTAGCTAGGGATGATGGGAGTGGTAGTCCCAAACATCTGGAGGGCCGGAGTTTGCCTATGCCTGTCTTGTTGTTGTTTAGTCGTTCAGTCGTGTCCGACTCTTCGTGACCCCATGGACCAGAGCACGCCAGGCACTCCTATCTTCCACTACCTCCCGCAGTTTGGTCCGACTCATGTTTGTAGCTTCGAGAACACTGTCCAACCATCTCGTCCTCTGTCCTCCCCTTCTCCTTGTGCCCTCCATCTTTCCCAACATCAGGGTCTTCTCCAGGGAGTCTTCTCTTCTCATGAGGTGGCCAAAGTATTGGAGCCTCAGCTTCACGATCTGTCCTTCCAGTGCGCACTCAGGGCTAATTTCCTTCAGAATGGAGAGGTTTGTTCTTCTTGCAGTCCATGGGACTCTCAAGAGTCTCCTCCAGCACCATAATTCAAAAGCATCAATTCTTCGGTGATCAGCCTTCTTGATGGTCCAGCTCTCACTTCCATACATCACTACTGGGAAAACCATAGCTTTAACTACACGGACCTTTGTTGGTAAGGTGATGTCTCTGCTTTTTAAAATGCTGTCTAGGTTTGCCATCGCTTTTCTCCCATGAAGCAGGCGTCTTTTAATTTCGTGGCTGCTGTCACCATCTGCAGTGATCATGGAGCCCAAGAAAGTAAAATCTCTCACTGCCTCCATTTCTTCCCCTTCTATTTGCCAGGAGGTGATGGGACCAGTGGCCATGATCTTGGTTTTTTTGATGTTGAGCTTCAGATCATATTTTGCACTCTCCTCTTTCACCCTCATTAAAAGGTTCTTTAATTCCTCCTCACTTTCTGCCATCAAGGTTGTGTCATCTGCATATCTGAGGTTGTTGATATTTCTTCTGGCGATCTTAATTCCGGCTTCCAGCCCAGCCTTTCGCATGATGAATTCTGCATATAAGTTAAATAAGCAGGGGGACAATATACAGCCTTGCCGTACTCCTTTCCCAATTTTGAACCAATCAGTTGTTCCATATCCAGTTCTAACTGTAGCTTCTTGTCCCACATAGAGATTTCTCAGGAGACAGATGAGGTGATCAGGCACTCCCATTTCTTTAAGAACTTGCCATAGTTTGCTGTGGTCAACACAGTCAAAGGCTTTTGCATAGTCAATGAAGCAGAAGTAGATGTCTTTCTGGAACTCTCTAGCTTTCTCCATAATCCAGCGCATGTTTGCAATTTGGTCTCTGGTTCCTCTGCCTCTTCTAAATCCAGCTTGCACTTCTGGGAGTTCTCGGTCCACATACTGCTTGAGCCTGCCTTGTAGAATTTTAAGCATAATCTTGCTAGCGTGTGAAATGAGTGCAATTGTGCGGTAGTTGGAGCATTCTTTGGCACTTCCCTTCTTTGGGATTGGGATGTAGACTGATCTTCCCCAATCCTCTGGCCACTGCTGAGTTTTCCAAATTTGCTGGCATATTGAGTGTAGCACCTTAACAGCATCATCTTTTAAAATTTTAAATAGTTCAGCTGGAATATCATCACTTCCACTGGCCTTGTTATTAGCAATGCTTTCTAAGGCCCATTTGACTTCACTCTCCAGGATATCTGGCTCAAGGTCAGCAACCACACTACCTGGGGTATACGAGACATCCATTTCTTTCTGGTATAGTTCCTCTGTGTATTCTTGCCACCTTTTCCCTGCATCCACCACACGCAGGTTCACAACACAAACACTGCGCTGGCAGAGCAGCGTCAAGGAGCGTCATTCTCCCTGCCCTCTGTACATTTCGCGGCGTGGATTTACGAAAAGCCGAGAAAAATCCCTTTTAATTTAGGAAAGGGCCCTTTGTGGGAATCCGCCTTGAGAGACAGAGCAGGGTTTGGAGATATCTTTGATGTTCCATCCGTGGAACTCCTCAAATTACGGAGCACAATCACTTTTGAGCCTTAGCGGCGCTGAATAAACTGTCTGTCCAGAGACACAATGAGAAAACACAGACGCCGGAGAGCTCAGTAACAAGGGGGAGACAAATTGTCGGCAGCGCCATGAATATTAAAAGCCACGCTCTAAAAAGATTTTCTATTCTTTTCTTTAAAAAAAAAAAAAGGAACAGGAAGGATGATGCCCATGACTTGCTTACAAGCTGGCACGCCGACTTCTGAGCCTTCATTTTATCAAGAAGGATCATCTTCATTTCGTTTATTTATTTTAAGCCCTTTGAAATGTACAAAATGATGTACAATATATTGACATGCAAGGAGCTTCCTGACCTAATCTAAAGCGATTTGAGAATCCTAAGCACTGTAAGGGATCTTGGGGGATCATCTAGTCAAAGGGCAGGGGTCCTTTTTTAGAGCCCGAGGGCCATATCCCCTCATAGCAATCGTCCAGGGGCCGAGTGCCAGCATGGGATGGGCAGAGACCAAAAGCAAGTGGTCCTGCTCAAAGTTGCGTACAGCTGCGTTCCAGCCAGGAAGCATCAGAAGCTTCTGCCCCTTCCTGTGGTCACAAACACACAAACACACAAACACACAAACACACAAACACACAAACACACCTCTCTCTGGGCAAGGAAGGGGCATGATCACAGGGAAGGGGCATATTCCAGCCAGGCAAATGCACTCAGGGCCAGCGAGGGGCATGGGCTGGGGAGAATTCTAGGGGCCTGATAGAGCGATCGGCCCCTGAGTCTGAGGTTCCCCTCTCCTGATCTCATCCAACCTCTTTGCTCAGTGCAAGATCTAAAATGCAGAATTGCCCAAGGTGTAAAGGTAAAGGTAAAGGGACCCCTGATGATTAGGTCCAGTCGTGGCCGACTCTGGGGTTGCGGCGCTCATCTCACTTTATTGGCCGAAGGAGCCGGTGTACAGCTTCCGGGTCATGTGGCCAGCATGACTAAGCTGCTTCTGGCAAACCAGAGCAGCGCACGGAAACAACGTTTACCTTCTCGCCGGAGCGGTACCTATTTATCTACTTGCACTTTGACATGCTTTCAAACTGCTAGGTTGGCAGGAGCAGGGACCGAGCAACGGAAGCTCACCCCGTCGCAGGGATCCGAACCACCGACCTTCTGATTGGCAAGTCCTAGGCTCTGTGGTTTAACCCACAGCACCACCCACATCCCTTAAATACTTTTAGCAGAGGATGGTTTCGATCCATCGACCTCTGGGTCATGGGCCCAGCACACTTCCGCTGCGCCACTCCCAGCAGTAAATCACACCATACCAGAGTTAACTCTTAATTAGTAAAAACAGGGTGGACACAGCAGTGTCAGGCCATGTCCCCATGAAGCAGTTGCTGAGGCTGAAGATCCGAGGAACTGCAGACTATGTCTGCAAGTCACGAACCTCTCCTCTGCCCTTTTCATGCCTCTTCTGGTTCTAGAAGACCAGGGGAGAGGGAAGCTTGTCGCAGCAGGATCAGGCCCTCCAAGTGTCCTTCTTCTTCAGGTTTGTGATTTGATCCCAGAAAGTCCCTCTTTTCCTCCAGACATCCCTATTTTCATTGCTCTTGTTCTTACTGGTCACCTCCCCTACAGGCCAACTTTTGGCAGGCAAGGCAACCTACCTGCCAATCACCTGAGAGCATTACATCATCAGGTGATTATCAGGGATATTGCCCCACCCACCTGCCATAGTCACTTGTGCAGCACTTAGGAACTGCGGGATAATAGCTTTTGCCATAATAATAATAATAATAATAATAATAATAATTTATTATTTATACCCCACCCATCTGGCTGGGTTTCCCCAGCCACTCTGGGTGGCTTCAACAAAATATAAAAATACAATACAGTGGTACCTCAGGTTACATATGCTTCAGGTTACATACGCTTCAGGTTACATACGCTTCAGGTTACAGACTCTGCTAACCCAGAAATAGTACCTCAGGTTAAGAACTTTGCTTCAGGATGAGAACAGAAATCGTGCTCCGGCAGCACAGCAGGAGCAGGAGGCTCCATTAGCTAAAGTGGTGCTTCAGGTTAAGAACAATTTCAGGTTAAGAACGGACCTCCGGAACGAATTAAGTACTTAACCCGAGGTACCACTGTAGTTGTTGTTCTCTTTGACATCTGGTGGGAGGGCGGGTGCCACTACCAAGAAGGCCATCTGCCTGGTTCCCTGTAACTTGACTTCTTGCAGTGAGGGAACCAGCAGAAGGCCCTCAGCACTGGACCTCAGTGTCCAGGCACTGTTTTATTATGTTATTATCTATGTTGGAAGTCACCCAGGATGGCCAGTTCGATACTCAGCACTCCCCAAGTCCAAGCTTTCTGCAGGAACCAGCTGCCTGACAGAGTTTCTCATGCAGCCAATCTCTACCAACCCCACACCTGATGTCATGCATGGTTTCAGTGGTGGGGCAAGTAGGTGAGACTGGGGGAAAACAGCCTTTGAGGAGATTTCACCCCTCCCATATCCAAGAATCTCCTGACGAGTCTGCTGATTCGCCAGAGAGGAGGAGCAGTGTTCTGCTTTCTACTTATTCAGCTCCAGCACCAAGTCAGTCAGTCAGTCAGTCAGTCAGTCAGTCAGTCAGTGTGTCGGAGAGAGAGAGAGACTGAGTGTTAGAGATCGTGTGTAGAGATAAGGTTGCTGCTAAGATCAGCTGCAGACACTCAGTGTAGCATTCATTTATGCTTAGACCTATTTAGCTCTGTATATAGTTTTGTATTATAGTTGTAGTTATAGAATAAAAGAAGATATTCTACAGAGCTGCCCTCCGAGTTGTTTATACACTGCCAGACTCTGCTATACTCTGCTGTGCGATGACTGTATTGTGGAAGTGAATCCGGTGCTCACAACTCTAAGCTGTGAGTCCACAGCACTTTGACCTGGTGGTCTCTGGAAGTGCTACTCAGCTCGCCTAGCCCAGTCGGGGTTGAAGTGCATGAGTCCAGTTGGTGACACTGGCTCAAGGGCGATGCTGACAGTCCAGATTTGGCCCATGGGGTAGAAGTCTCTCAGGCTTGCTCTAGAGATAATAATAATAATAATAATAATAATAATAATAATAATAATAATTTATTATTTATACCCCGCCCATCTGGCTGGGCCTCCCCAGCCACTCTGGGCGGCTTCCAAAAGAATATTAAAATACTATGATACATCAAACATTAAAAGCATCCCTGAACAGGGCTGCCTTCAGATGTCTTCTAAAAGTCTGGTAGTTGTTGTTCTCTTTGACATCTGGTGGGAGGGCATTCCACAAGGAGGGCGCCACTACCGAAAAGGCCCTCTGCCTGGTTCCCTGTAACTTGGCTTCTCGCAGTGAGGGAACCGCCAGAAGGCCCTTGGTGCTGGACCTCAGAGTCCGGGTAGAACGATGGGGGTGGAGACGCTCCTTCAGGTATACTGGACCGAGGCCGTTTAGGGCTTTAAAGGTCAGAGAGAAGGGATGTTCTGTGAATGCACTGTTGGAGCTTTGCGACAGGGGAATCGTCTCCCTTGGGAGGTTGTGGACTCTCCTTCCTTGGAAGTTTTTAAGCAGAAGTTGGGTGCCCATCTGTCACGGATGGCCTAGCTGAGATTCCTGCTTTGCAGAGGGTTGGACTAGATGACCCTCAGGGTCCCTTCCAATGCTACAATTCTATGATTTGGAGGCCCTGGAACTGAACTCCATTTTTCAGCTACAGTTTAAAACTTCTCACAGTGTCAACACAAGCAGATGCGCATGACACTTTGGCAAGGCTCTGATATACTGCTGAGGTGGGTTTTTGTTTGTGAGTTTAGCTTGAGTCGTCTTGTCCCATTTTTCAAGCAAAGATACCTTTGGAGCATGAGAGACAAGAAAGAAAGAGAGAGAGTGTGCAAGTCTTTCGCTACAAGGCCAGTGACTCACCTGATTAACAGATATGCTTGTTTTCAATCTGTGATTAAAAGCTTCCGTTCATTTATTATTCCAAAAGCTCTCGGCTCTGGCTGACAGATCTCTCCTAAGAGATGGTTGAGTATGGAGGCTTTTAGTGGGTCAGGAGCATACCCAGCCCATCAAGGTCAAAAACCAAGAAAATCCATCCAAAAGTTGGAACCCAAAGCTTCCTTTAAGGGTAAAGGTAAAGGTAAAGGGACCCCTGACCATTAGGTCCAGTCATGGACGATTCTAGGGTTGTGGCGCTCATCTTGCTTTACTGGCCGAGGGAGCCGGCGTACAGCTTCCAGGTCATGTGGCCAGCATGACTAAGCCGCTTCTGGCGAACCACAGCAGTGCACGGAAACACCATTTACCTTCCTGCCAGAGCGGTACCTATTTATCTACTTGCACTTTGAGGTGCTTTCAAACTGCTAGGTTGGCAGGAGCTGGGACCGAGCAACAGGAGCTCACCCCGTCGCGGGGATTCGAACCGCCGATCTTCTGATTGGCAAGCCCTAGGCTCTGTGGCACAGCGCCACTCTCATCATTGAGTAGCACAGCGCCACTCTCATCATTGAGTAGGACGTCCCTATTTTCATTGGAGAAACGCAGAAGGGTATGTTATCCAGTTGGGCTGCATTTGAATATTGAAATCTGCAAGTTATCTGAGCTAAAGTGCCTATCGCTTACAGCTGATGGCCAAAGGAACATGCCAGATTTCTCAACAGACAGCTTAAAAGATGAAACTGTGCTGAAGTATCGCCACATTGGCTTAGCCGAATTGAAATAATAAAGAGGGTTATTTCTTTATAACAAATATTTGTATACCGTTGAGCCATTAAAATATATATATATCTCAAAGCAGTTTACAGCAATGGAAACCTAAAACCTTACTGGGAAAACCCTGTTTAAAATGGCCTAGAACAGGCATCAAATACATTAACAAGGACTGGGGAAAATTTGTAATATATTTGACAGAACACTGTAAACAGTTAAAAACACTTGCAATGAGAAAAGAACTGTAGGAGAAAATAGTGTTTTATGGATAAATGGAGGATAATATGATATGCAGTGAAAACGGTTATTAGTAGACTCCACGAAAGGGAGGGTGGTAGTCTGAGAATTCTGAGAATTCTATATATATTGATTTTATTTTATCTTTCTGTGAATGTAAAACCAAATTATAAAATCATATATATATATATATATATATATATATATATATATATATATATTTTACAGGCATGAAATAACCGTTGTGGATGGATGTAAGCCAGCGTTTGTCCGCAGACAGTTTTTCTACCTTCCCGCCAGAGTGGTACCTATTTATCTACTTGTACTGGTGTGCTTTCAAACTGCTAGGTTGGCAGGAGCAGGGACCGAGCAACGGGAGCTCACCCCGTCGCGGGGATTCGAACCGCTGACCTTCTGATCGACAAGCCCAAGAGGCTCAGTGGTTTAGACCACAGTGCCACCCGCATCTTTTAATGGCCTGCATAGGTTTTGGCGGAATGGAAAAGTTTCCAGCGGGCATTTAAAAGCTGGCACAGAAGGAGCCTGCAGAATCTCTATTGGCAGAGTATTCCAGAGAATATTTAGAAGCGACGTGTCTCTAAATGACAGGGCGCAAATGGGGAGAGGACTGTGGACCCAGGACGTTCTTGTGACCTTCCCGGGGGCATCTGGTTGGCCATTGTGAAAATAGGATGTTGGACTAAATGGGCCTGATCCAGCAGCAGGCTCCTCTTATGTTCTTATGACTGCCTTGGAAGTGTAACCCCTTGTCCTTCGTTCCCGAACACAAAGGAAAGGAAACTGTTTACAGAAAATAAAAGGCTTGTAAAATGGGGCTCTGAGGGGCTCAGTAAATGATTATGCTAATTAGAGGCAGAGCGCGAAGCGATGCTCAGGAATTTTGAACTGGAGTTTTTAGTGTGATTACCGATGATATTAAAATTCTATTAGTCTTCACTTTAAAATGTAAAAAAAATAAAATATAAAAAATATAAAAAAGCAGAAGGGGATAACGGGTTTGTGCTTTGAGAAATCCACCCTTTCAGCACGGATAGATTTGAGGGGGTGCAGAGGGTGGAATAACACCTTTGTAAAATAGTGGGGAAAGGGTTTTGCTTGAGGACAACAGTGTTGAAAATTATCTGTGCAATCCCTGGAGAACTGGTGACACCGGAGACCAGAAAACTGATAGGAGGCACAGCAAAAGGCTGATCTTCCCTGGAATTGTTTGGTATTCTCCAAAGCAGGAATCCTGGCTAGGGTCGCCAGGTCAGGAGCACAGCAGACCCTGAAATTTCATTGCCCAAACCTGAGACCTAGGGGCGGCCCCTGGTGATGTCATGGGGCATTCCCCAGTGATGTCACAGGGAAGGCCCTGGAGATGGAGGTTAATTGGGAGAAGAGAGCAGATGCTATAATTTGCAGACAGCTCCTGCTGGGCTTAAGCCTGCAAGCTGCATACACAGTCTTCTTAATAAAATGTTTATTATTATTATTATTATTATTATTATTATTATTATTAAAGGCCCTCATCCCCACCTGGAAATTCCAGCCCTCCCCCTGCCACCTGGAAGGAGTCGGGCAAATCTGGAGACTTCAGTAGGGTCGCCATATTCCCAAAAGTTAAAATCAGGACAAAGTTGTTGTTCATTCATTAATCCAGTAGTAGCCAATTTGGCACCAGAAATTCCACAACTGATCGCTGGCCACACAGGCAGAGGCTGGTGGGTAATGTAGTCCAAAAACATTTGGATGATTCCATGCTAAGTACCCCTACTTTAATCTGTTTGTCCATCTAAGAATTAAACTTTTTTTAAAAAAAAAAAGTGCAGAATTTAAGTTGCCGTGATGTGGAATTTCTGTGGTTTAATTTCATTTCTTTCTCCCCTAATTGTTATTTCTTTTTAACCTTCCTGATGCCCGCTTAGTGAAAATAAAGAGGCACTGGGGAAGGAAATTTTCTCTCCCTCTTCTCGCTCTCTCTCTCCCTCTGCCTTGTCCATGATAAATTCTTAATGAGCACCTGTTACAATGTTAATGAAAGTAAGATCTGTCTGTAAATAAAGAAAATTTAATAACTTAACAAGCTGGATTAAAATTCCCAACCTGTCCTTTTGCTAATCTAACACCAAACACCAAATAGTTGCCATCTAAGCAGGAAAGCCTTTAATGCATTCACCTCCGTGTACTTTTCCAGCGATAATTAATATTTTAAAAATTTATAAAACTGAAACGGCAGGTCTGATTGTAACAAACAAGATATCTGTCTTTAATCTACTACAAAAGGTTTGGTACAAACCCCTTAAATGATACTAAACTGTAAGCCAGCAGGTTCCACAGGGGGCCTGATTGTGTTTAACTTCGTTGGTATTCGCCGTATTCACAGCCTGTATAATTGTGTTTCAAATTGCAGTTGATCGGTAATTCTGTAGCTGAGTGGAAAATAGGAAATGAGAACATTGTTTCCCATATATATATATATATATATATATATATATATATAACCATTAAATAAATAACTTTCAAGGTATGTCCTCTGGACATCGAGGGAATATTAACATTTGACAAATGGACGCTGTTATTTCTGAAAGTAAACTAAAAGTTCTTTAAGGGGAAACAATCAAGAATTTTCTCATACAAAATACAGCGATTTGTGACTTGTTAGAAAAGGGTCACCATCACTCAGAAGCACAGCATGGGCTTTGCATGCTGATGTAAAACAAGTTCGGGGAAGCTTTCGCCCTCGCTGAACTACAAATCTGAACATTCTTGCTGAGGCTGATGGGAGTTGTAGTTCAACAACACCTGGCGAGGGCAAAAGCTTCCCTGGTGTGAAAGATTCCAGGACCCATCCCCAGTGCCGGATTTACGTAAAGCTAAACAAGCTATAGCTTAGGGCCCCACTCTCTTGGGGGCCCCCAAAAAATTTAAAGGGGGAAAAACTGGATGTACATTTCCAAAATATAAGATTAAAAAATAAAATAAAACCTACATACAGCAACAGTGTTGTGTGTTGTGTAGGCTCCTGTGATGTAAGTAATGGGCCCCGCCTGCTAGCCTGCTCCCTAAAATGCCACTGGTTTGCTCCTTTTTATATATAGGGTGCCTACATTCTGCATGGACGGGTTGCATGGCAACATGGGCAAATGGCTTTAGATACCTATTAGGTCAGGGGTCAGCAACCTAAGCCCCATGGGCTGGCAGTGGCCTGCGGAGGTCATTTGACTGGCCCACGAGCTGCCCCTGAACTGAGCTGCCTGCTCGTGCGCTGGGCTGTGCTAAACTGGCGCAGCACGATGCAAGGACTCGCTTCCGCGGCACCGGAAATCACGTCTGCACACGCTCAGATGCCGAGTATCGCATCTGTGCACTTGCAGACCCTGAAAATCGTGGGCCTGTGCACTCATGCGCACACACAATCCGGCCCATGGAGGGATCTCTGCAGGACCGATCCCGCCCAGGCAACATAAACCTTGCTGACCCCTGTATTAGGTCCATAAACTACCATATAGCATATATTCAACGAAAAAAACAGCGACAAAAAGTTGTTGACAAAGGACGGCTGGACATATAAAGGGCCCCATTACCTTCTGTAGCTTAAGTAAAGGTAAAGGGACCCCTGACGATTAGGTCCAGTCGTGGCCGACTCTGGGGTTGCGGCGCTCATCTCGCTTTATTGACCGAGGGAACCGGCATACAGCTTCCGGGTCATGTGGCCAGCATGACTAAGCCTCTTCTGGCGAACCAGAGCAGTGCACGGAAATGCCGTTTACCTTCCCACCGAAGCGGTACCTATTTACCTACTTGCACTGGTGTGCTTTCGAACTGCTAGGTTGGCAGGAGCAGGGACCGAGCAACGAAGCTCACCCCGTTGCGGGGATTCGAACCGCCGACCTTCTGATTGGCAAGTCCTAGGCTCTGTGGTTTAACCCACAGTGCCACCCGTGTCCCTTTTCAGTAGCTTAGGGCCTCATCAAACCTAAATCCGGCCCTGTCCCTCCTCACTGTCTCCATTTAAAAGAGTCTCTCATAGCTAAGCTGGAAAAGAGCTTTTACTGAGACCTTGTAGCTCAATGGTAGAGCACATGCTCTGAGTGTCAAAGGTCCCATGTTCAACTGCTGCTATTTCCAGCTAAAGGGATCTCAGGTAGCAGGTGATAGAAAAGAACTCTCTCTACCTAAGTCCTTGGACCAGTCAGAGTAGACACACAGGTATAGTTGCTTCCTGTGTCTCTAAGGGACATCCATCCATGTCTGGGGCAGGAAACCTTTTCTGGCCAGTGGTCCAGATCTTAAGATTTCTGTCCTTGGGTGGCCAAATTTGACAGGTGGGCATAGCCACGATTTTCCGGTGCTGCTGTGCTTCAAAGCCCCACTTGTAGGGACTTTGAGGCATGGTGTGGGGCTGTTTAAAAGCCCTTTTGCAAGCAGCCCCATGCTGCTCCTGAGGTGTGGGAGGGAGAGATGACTTCCATTGAACAGAAACTGCTTCTCCCTCCTTGCCTCCTGCAAAGGAACCATCAAGAGCTCACTTGAATCTCCCGGTTGTCCCTTTCAAGTGTCACCCCCACCCACCCACCTCAGACCCCGCCCATTTATTTATTAAATAATAAAACTGCTGTTGGTGTTGTTTCTGCTGCTATCAAATAAATAAATAAATTCTTTTTGTAAACCCACTTTGAGGTGTTATCCAACTCTGGCATATAAATCTTGTGACATTAAAATAAATGGGCAACAAATCTAATAAATAATAATAACAATGACAACGGCAACAACCTTATCCCTGGTATTTAACTCTTGCAGGCTGGATCACTCAGTTACTATCAGATTCTGCACTGGCGGTGATCTGTTCTAGAGCCCAGAGGTGCTGTCTTACCGATATAAATGACTTCGGAGTAGGCAGCACGGCTTGCTACAGAGATTTAGGGCAGGAGCATGCAAAAAGTCTCCGTTACGAACTGAAAACTTCCTTCGGGAATGTAAAGTCAAAGTGATCTCCATCATCTTTTTCTTCGGTGCTCCTCTGAATCCTCGCCAGCCTCCTCTGGGTGAACCTGCAGGGCATCAAGGAGCTTTTTCTTCTCCTTCTGTCTCTGCCTGTCATTACGAGAAACTGTTCTGCAGACGGCGGGACTATTTTGCAGAGAAGAGGTGGTGCATGGCAAACCGTCTCATCAAGAGGCCGCAGCTCTGTAACCTGCAAAAAGGTTCTTTTAGCGAAATACATTTCCTCAGACCCTTCTCTTTTCAGCTGCCTGCCTTTCTTTGACTGCAAATCTATTTTGGGGACAGACCACCTCAAACCTTTTGCATCCATCTGTGTTAGGTTTTTTGGGTTTTGTTGCAAAGGGAAAGGAAAGAGTCAGTTTCATACATCACCATGCAACCACTTAGCTCACTCATTTTTCATTGTTTGACCTCACTTTTAATTAGAGGCTAAATTATTAATGCCATTTGATGGGAGACTAACTACTCGGAAAACGCCGATACTTTTTGGGGGCAGCTTCTAGGAGCAACGCGCTCGGGTTTTGCAAATTTCAAATAAAACACAAGTGGCCAAAGGAGGTTTCCCTGCCCCCTCTGAAAACAGAAAAACAATTTACATTTACGGCTCGGGCAAGAACCTCACATCCATCAAGAGTTTGGTTTTGAAACTATGGCAGTGTTAACAACCAACTGTTCACGAAAAAATGGGGAGAAATAAGAAAATTAAAGTTCCCTCTGAGACCAACTCCCTGAAGATCTTTCAAGATCTTCTGTAGCTTTATAAAGCAGTTACGAAGCTTTCTAATCATAATCTTTATGATCATTTTATTAAGAAAAGATACCGTATCACTGTTTTCTCCTGAAAGAAAGGTTTCACAGGCTGTTAGCAACAAAACAGCAAACAACCTCAGAGGAATATTAGTGGGGGGGGGGAGGTAGGGGAGAGATTTATAATAAATAGCATGACAGATTAGGTTTCCATAGTATACAGAGGAAGGCAGGGCCAACTTAGTTCCTCTCCAAAGAGGTTTACTTGCACCTGGATGATGATGATGATGATGATGATGATGATGATGATATTTATACCCCGCCCATCTGGCTGGGTTTCCCCAGCCACTCTGGGCAGCTTCTAACAGACTATTAAAATACAATAACCTATTAAACATTAAAAGCTTCCCTAAACAGGGCTGCCTTCAGATGTCTTCTAAAAGTCTGGTAGTTGTTTTTCTCTTTGACATCTGGTGGGAGGGCGGGTGCCACTACCGAGAAGGCCCTCTGCCTGGTTCCCTGCAGGTTTGCTTCTCGCTGCGAGGGAACCGCCAGAAGGCCCTCGGTGCTGGACCTCAGTGCCCAGGTAGAATGATGGGGGTGGAGACGCTCCTTCAGGTATACCTGGATATTTTAAGAACATAAGAGACTACAGCTGGATCAGGCAAATGGCCCACCTAGTCCAGCATTCTGTTCCCACAGTGACCAACCAGATGCCTATGGGGAACCAGCAAGCAGGATTTGAGTACAAGAGCAACTCTCTCCCCTCTTATGGTTTCCAGCAAGTGGTATTCAAAAGCATGGTGTAGGTAGAGCATAGCCATCATGGCCGGTGGCCATCAATAGACCTCCTCCATGAATTTGTCCAATCCTACTATGCCCTTTTTGTGTCTGGATGCTACCAAACATTGGATTGGATTCTGGACCTGACCTGGATGTCCTACAGCAGTCTTCTTCTTTGGCGATCCCTCGTAGCCAAGTAAGATTGTCTTCCATGAACACAGTCTTAACAGTGAGTCCATAAATGACTATGGAGGCCAATTCTGGAGCCACACGTCCTTCCACAGTGGGGGCATAAGTTTCCAGGAAGGAGTTGATCACAGTGAGGGTTTGCCAAGCGTGCCTTCCTCTGAGAGCCAATGTGGTGTAGTGGTTAAGAGCGATAGACTCGTAATCTGGGGAACCGGGTTCGCTTCCCCGCTCCTCCACATGCAGCTGCTGGGTGACCTTGAGCTAATCACACTTCTTTGAAGTCTCTCAGACCCACTCACCTCACAGAGTGTTTGTTGTGGGGAGGAAGGGAAAGGAGAATGTTAGCCGCTTTGAGACTCCCTAGGGTAGTGATAAAGCGGGATATCAAATTCAAACTCTTCTTCTTCTTCTTCTTCTTCTTCTTCTTCTTCTTCTTCTTCTTAGCATGTTTCTCCCTTTTGACCTTAGTATGAGCGTCTTCAAAGCCCATGACACCTTTGGTGAAGGCTGTTCTCCAGTTGGAGCGCTCGCAGGCCAGTGTTCCCCATTTGTCGGTGTATATACTACATTTTTTTAGATTTGACTTGAGACAGTCTTTAAACCTCTTTTGTTGACCACAAGCATTATGCTCTCCATTTTTAAGTTCAAAATAGAGTACAGTGGTACCTCAGGTTAAGAACTTAATTCGTTCTGGAGGTCTGTTCTTAACCTGAAACTGTTCTTAACCTAAGGTACCACTTTAGCTAATGAGGCCTCCTCCTGCTGCTGCTGCTGCTGCCGTGCCGCCGGAGCACGATTTCTGTTCTCATCCTGAAGCAAAGTTGTTAACCTGAGGTACTATTTCTGGGTTAGCAGAGTCTGTAATCTGAAGCGTCTGTAACCTGAAACATCTGTAACCTGAGGTACCACTGTAGTTGCTTTGGAAGACGATAATCAGGCATCCACACAACATGACAGCAGTAGAAGATATTGTCATCGCCTACCTTCATGATAGGTCCGTATAGTTAAAGCTATGGTTTTCCCAGTAGTGATGTATGGAAGTGGGAGCTGGACCATAAAGAAGGCTGATCGCCGAAGAATGGATGCTTTTGAATTATGGTGCTGGAGGAGACTCTTGAGAGTCCCATGGACTGCAAGAAGATCAAACCTATCCATTCTTAAGGAAATCAACCCTGAGTGCTCACTGGAAGGACAGATCCTGAAGCTGAGACTCCAATACTTTGGCCACCTCATGAGAAGAGAAGACTCCCTGGAAAAGACCCTGATGTTGGGAAAGATGGGGGGCACAAGGAGAAGGGGGCGACAGAGGATGAGATGGTTGGATAGTGTTTTCGAGGTTACCAGCATGAGTTTGACCAAACTGCGGGAGGCAGTGGAAGACAGGAGTGCCTGGCGTGGTCTGGTCCATGGGGTCACGAAGAGTCGGACACGACTAAACGACTAAACAACAACAACAACACCTTCATGATGAACTGGAGGCCTCCACCCATGTGTGGCAAGTTCTAGGATGGCCCAAAGGACCATTTGTGAACCCACCAAGCCCACTGATTGTTTCTAAGAAGTGCTGGTTTTAGCCCACTCACTTCAGAGATCCAATCAAAGCGGGCACAAAGCATGTCAATCTCTGGATTGCTAATTGGGTCCTTCCATCAAGGTTTGCATTTGCTTCAGAGCAGCCCAGTAAAACAGGAAGGAAAGCCTCACCAGTGATAACCGCAGACTGAAGATTGCAACTGGAATGAAGCAGTCTGTTTATTAGCATACAAAGCTTAATGGTATTATGAAATGTAAAGAAAATAAAACAAATTATGAAAAATAAAACAAATTGCATAGGATGAAATTAAATGGAAATAACGCAACGTAAAGCAATAGGACATAAATTGCACCAGCTAATTCATGGTTTAATAACGGCATAGACTAATAATTGCATTGACAAAGCAATCAATCAGAGTAAATAAGATTGTTAACATTGTCCCCTCCTTAACTTGCTCCAACGCATTTAGTTGTAAAACAGAAGTTCAACGTTTCCTAGCATCTCCATTTAGGGAAAAACAACAACCTTGTGACAAGGCTGGCCCTATCATTGGGCAGAGTGAGGCAGAACCTCAGGTGGCAGATGCTGAGTGGAGGGTAGCAGCACCAAGGTGCTAGAGGCTATGGCTCAGAATGGCACATAGCCTGTCCCATCATCAGCTTTGAAGCTGTCCTTCAAAATGTCTTGCACTGACCCTGCTGCTTCAGAAGCAATACAGACACCACTTTCTACAACTTTGATTCCACCATCTCCCAAATTGCCTTCAAGTTTAATTAGAGTATACCCTCCAAAACCTTTCAAGGTTCATGTACAGTCATACCTTGGATCTCAAACGCCTTGTGTCAGGGACTCAGCGGGAGCGAGGGAGGAGAGGAGATGGAGAGCGAGGGGGAGCAATCCGAGGGCAGCGTAGGAGAGGATGACAGCAGCCCGATAGATTCCGTGAGCCTCTCCAGCGAATCGGAAGATTCACAGAAGGGGGCGCCGATGGGCAGGGCAAGGGGGGACCCAAGGGGGACACCCCAGAAACAAGGGGCCAGCGGGGACTCCCAGAGCAGCAGTTGGAAATCAGGAACAGCTTCCCCACCAGAGCGTAGTGGGGGGGAGGAGTCCCAGGTATCAGAGCCCACATATTCACCACCAGCGAGAGAAGATGAGTCAGGGGTGGCCACGCCTCCATCGGAGAGCGAGGGAACGGTCAAGAGGAAAGTCGCAGGCTGGGCGCGCGCGCCAAGTTCAAATGTACAGGCGAGCGGCACAGAAGGTAGCCCGGATAGGGAACCAGGTCCTAAAGCCCGCCGGAAGGAGGGGGAAGAATCATCAGGGTCAGCGTCAGAGGAGTCCAGAAAGGATGAACCCCTAGCGGGCAGGAGGGCCCAGAGGAGAAAGGAACTTAGGAAGAGGTGGAGCAAAGCGAGAGTCTTAAACTGGTGTGGAAGGGGCGGAGACTCAGACGGGACTTCGCCGGTCTAGGGTTGAGACGTAGAGCTGCGCGCTGCGGCTTTAAAATGGAAACTGAACCTCAATAAAGACTTTTGTACATAACTACAGCCTGGCGTTGGTCCTCTGTGAGCTGGGACCTAGAGGCAGCTCTGACACCTTGGTTCCCAAACAAATCAGCTCCTGAACAATCGAAAACCCAGAAGTGAATATTCCAGGTTTCCAACGATTTTTGGAAGCTGAACATCTGGCGCGGCTTCTGTGGCTTCCGATTGGCTGCAGGACGAAGATGGAGCAAGCTTCTTTTCTCCTGGTCTGAAGGGTCGGACCTGAACCAGTGGGTTCAAATTACAAGAAAGGAGATTCTGACTAAACATCAGGAAGAACTTTCTGTTCAACAGTGAAACGGACTTCTTTGGAAGGTGGCGGACTCTCCTTCCTTGCAGGTTTTGAAGCAGAGCTCGGATGGTCATCTGTCATGGATGCTTTAGCTGAAATTCCTGCGTTGGTTGGACTCGATAACCCTTGGTGTCCCTTCCAACTCTATGAACTACAATTCCCAGGATTCCTTGGGGGAAATAATGTGCTTTGAATGTCTGGGGCATGTTGTTGTTGTTTAGTCGTTTAGTCGTGTCCGACTCTTCATGACCCCATGGACCAGAGCACGCCAGGCACTCCTGTCTTCCACTGCCTCCCGCAGTTTGGTCAGACTCATGTTTGTAGCTTCGAGAACACTGTCCAACCATCTTGTCCTCTGTCGTCCCCTTCTCCTTGTGCCCTCCATCTTTCCCAACATCAGGGTCTTTTCCAGGGAGTCTTCTCTTCTCATGAGGTGGCCAAAGTATTGAAGCCTCAGCTTCACGATCTGTCCTTCCAGTGAGCACTCAGGGCTGATTTCCTTCAGAATGGAGAGGTTTGATCTTCTTGCAGTCCATGGGACTCTCAAGAGTCTCCTCCAGCACCAGAATTCAAAAGCATCAATTCTTCGGCGATCAGCCTTCTTGATGGTCCAGCTCTCACTTCCATACATCACTACTGGGAAAACCATAGCTTTAACTATACGGGCCTCTGTTGGCAAGGTCATGTCTCTGCTTTTTAAGATGCTGTCTAGGTTTGCCATCGCCTTTCTCCCAAGGAGCAGGCGTCTTTTAATTTCGTGACTGCTGTCACCATCTGCAGTGATCATGGAGCCCAAGAAAGTAAAATCTCTCACTGCCTCCATTTCTTCCCCTTCTATTTGCCAGGAGGTGATGGGACCAGTGGCCATGATCTTCATTTTTTTGATGTTGAGCTTCAGACCATATTTTGCGCTCTCCTCTTTCACCCTCATTAAAAGGTTCTTTAATTCCTCCTCTTTGGTCTGGGGCATACACTGCCCTAATCCAACAACATCTGAGAGAGGTTGTCAGGTGGAAGAGGAACCCTGACCTCATGGCGGGAGAACAGATAAGACAAGGAAAAGTCGTTACCATCTGCTTTTTATTCAATATTTACAGAGGGAGGCTTGGGAATGGAGCCTCTTGGAATAATGACGTTGTCCCGAGTAAATCTCCACCCCACCTTCTCTCCCATTTCCCCATTCCTCAACAGCACCCTTACTGTTGCTGCTTAGGGCCACCTGTCTTCCACCTCTTTGCTCTCCTACTTTTAAGACTCGCCGGGTTCTGGGAGATGGAGGGTCTGGAATGCTTTCTAGTGATAACGTGTCAGCCAGCTGCCTCCTCCTCCTCCTCCTCTCCCATTATTTCCAAACTTTCCCCCTCATCTTCCTCTGAGCTGTGACCTCCCTCAAACCACTGTTGTAACTCTATACTGTCTTCTTCTTCTCTGGAAAGGTTAGGCTGGGGAGGCAGTTGTGACGTTAACATATGAGAGTGCTGGAGATGAAATAGTTAAACAAGTTACCCAATCAGAACCCAGGGGGTGGAGTCAGAGGGACTATAAAATCAGCTCTGGGAGGGGCGAAGGAGGAGTTCGTTGGGAGTCGGGTGGTTGGTTGGAGTGGGAGTGGATTGGGATAGAGTCTGTGGGTAGGTTGAGTCAGTGTAGCGAAATATGCTGCATCGGGAACAGTTAGGGGCTAGGTAAATATCTGAGAGGTGGTTTAGTGACTGAGAGCGGAAGTTATAGGTCTGGATAGGCACCCCATGATTGTAATGGACCGATACCATTTATGAAACCACACGCTTGTTAAACTGCAATAAATAAACAGGTTTATGTTCCAATTTAACCCTGACTGGACTCAGTTTTGTACCAGGTAGGGCCTGGGTGGTGGCAGTGAGAAATAAAGTGGTGGCGCAGGGATCAATAGGCGGTGAAACGTCCAGGGACCCTGTGTGATCATCACAGCAGTCTCCACCATTCCTCCTCTGCCCAGTCCCTGACAGAGGCAGAAGTTCCCCAGCAGCAGTTCTGCAGGGCATCACATGCCAGGAATTGACCCTGAGACATTCTACATGCCAAGCAGCTGTTCTACCATTGAGCTATGGCCCTTTGTGTCTCCCAGAGTGCAGCCAGAGGGCACACCAAACCAGGAATGTTTCTTGGTTGTTCTCCTTTGGCTGCAATCTTTGGCAACGAGCCCCAACGAGCCCCGGGATGAACTTCTGAGTCAATGCAGGGAGTGGGGATCAAGCTGGGTTGTTTGAAAGACATTATCAAAAGTCCTTCAGGCTCGCCCTTCTCCACCTCTGGAATCACTCTGGCTAATTCTCTAAGGTCCTGAGTCAAATATTCCATCATTTTAAACGATTATTAAATATCTTTTTGGGAAGGATTATAATTGTGTTCCTGATTATACAACTAATATATCTATCTATCTACCCGGATCACAAATAGCTAGACCATAATGATGATTGAAATATATAATCCCCCCCAAAGATAGTTAGACTAATTTAAACTACCCTCTGCTTAATTAAAGGAAGTCAGAGGATTAGATTTCAGATTTAAGATGCAAGAGGAGGAAAGGGGACTCAAAGTTATGCTGTGCGAGAACTAATTTTATCCCTCTGGAGAGTTTTTAAAGCTCAGAACTAGGCGAAGCCGGGGAAGCAACGAGGGCCAAGCAGGAAGGTCAAAGGTAGGAAAATGTGACTTGGGGGGGGGGGTGTAGGAACCTAGGAAATGGAATCATACCAAGTCAGGCATTGGTTCTTGTAGCTCAGTAATGCTTGCACTAACTGGCAGCAACTGTCCATGGTCTCAGGCAGGAAGCATTCACAGCTCTGCTTGGTACAGTGGTACCTTCATCCTCAGACACTTTGGTACTCAAACAACTTGGAACCCAAACACTGCAAACCCAGAAGAAAGTGTTCCAGTTTGCAAACTTTTTTTTCATTGTTTGTTTGTTTGTTTGCTGGCTTGCTTTTTTAGATTTTGCAACAACTTTGGGCAAAACTCAACAACTGTCAGAGAGTTTCTCCCCACTCCCAACACGTTTCTGTTCTTAGGCTTTGCTCTCACGACAACCTTCTGAGGGAAGCCACTGGGTTGTTTTTTTTCCCCCATTGCATCAATCAAACCTTGAGTTTTACAGGAAAGCAAAAAAAAGGGAGGGGGAAAAGAGGTTGCGAAGATCTGAGATTTCACCTCATTTCCATTCCTTCAGCAGCCCTCGGAACTAACTGCCAATACCATACAGCGCCCAAGCGATGTGTTTGTCTTCCTTTCCCACTGACAATAGATCCAATCACACTCCAGATGGGTAAATAGAATTGATCAGGGTCCCCGCTGCCACCTCTCCCCGTCGTTCACCAGGCACCACAAAAATCCTCTTTCCAAGAACCTGGGCTGATTACCGCTTTTGCTTTTAATTTGCCAATTGCGGAGACAGTTTTGTCATTAGAGGTAAATTAATCAAAGGTGGGGGGGAGAGAGACTGAGACTAGAGAGGGAGAGTGGTGTTGACACAAACACACAGCCCAGATCCAAATTAGTTGAATGGTTGGGGCGGGGAGCAAGAGAGATTGCTGGGCAGAGAGCAGAGAGGAGGAGAAGGAGAAATACCGTATTTTTTGCTCTATAAGACTCACTTTTCCCCTCCTAAAAAGTAAGGGGAAATGTGTGTGCGTCTTATGGAGCGAATGCAGGCTGCACAGCTATCCCAGAAGCCAGAACAGCAAGAGGGATTGCTGCTTTCGCTGCACAGCGATCCCTCTTGCTGTTCTGGCTTCCGGGATTCAGAATATATTTTTTCTTGTTTTCCTCCTCCAAAAACTAGGTGCGTCTTATGGTCTGGTGCATCTTATAGAGTGAAAAATACGATAAACCTGAGGACCAGAATCGCTCCCTGGTTTCTGAGTGAGTCTGCGAAAACTTTTAAAGATCTGGTTGAAGCACAGCAAAAGACAGAGGGGTAGTGGACTAGGCGTGCCCAAAAAATGCCCTAATGTTTCCAGAGGATCTGTCCTGCCTCTGGCCAACTGGGCATGGGCCTTTTTTTCTCTGCACGGTCAACATCTCCTGTTTGGACTTCTTGACCATTCTTGTTACATGCCTGTCAACTGCCCCAGAAAAACAGGAACATCCTGGTTTTTACCCACAGGAGCCCGGCGGCCATTTTGGGCACCTTGCTCTTGTGTTATTTCGGGCCAAGATCTCGCCCTCCAAAAAGCTTTTTTTTTTTTTTCAGATCTGCAATCTCACGTGCGACCCCAGAAGCATGCATTTTAGGTCACCGCCACTGTGCACATATGACAAGGCAGTATGTGGGCCACAGGTTCATGAAAGACCTACATTGGCTCCCAGTATGTTTCGGAACACAATTCAAAGTGTTGGTGCTGACCTTCAAAGCCCCAAATGCCTCGGCCCAGAATACCTGAAGGAGTGCCTCCACCCTCATCGTTCTGCCCGGACACTGAGGTCCAGCTCCGAGGGCCTTCTGGCGGTTCCCTCCCTGCAAAAGTGAAGTTACAGGGAACCAGGCAGAGGGCCTTCTCGGTAGTGGCGCCCACCCTGTGGAACACCCTCCCATCAGATGTCAACGAAATAAACAACTATCTGACTTTTAGAAGACATCTGAAGGCAGCCCTGTTTAGGGAAGTATTAATGTTTGATGTTTTATTGTGTTTTTAGTATTCTGTTGGGAGCCACCCAGAGTGGCTGGGTGGGATATAAATTATAAGTAGCTGTTGTTGTTGTTGTTGTGTCTTGTGGCCCACTTGGTATGGAAAGTTGGACTGCCTTGTTTTACATCATGAGATCTTAGGTTGCTAGGAGGAATCTAGCAGGGTCCAGTATTAACAACTTTTCAGATCTGATGAAGCACAGTTAAACCATCGTCCTGTACACATGTGTAGTTTTGAAGAAAGAAAAATAAAGAAAGTCAGATGGGCTTGAAGAGCTCTTCTCATAATTCTTCCTTAGAGCTGAGCTGCTTCTGCCCTCTCAATTCACTTCTCTTTATGATTTGCAACTTTGCGTTTGAGCATATTGTGCATCTTGGTTGCGTTGGGCCTGTTACTGAGATCTAGCTCACTTTTTCTTCCCTTAGATTTATATTCATGTTTTTTATATTACAAGTTTGTATATTTTGCTGGAAACCGCCCAGAATGGCTGGGATACCCAAGTCAGAAGGGCGGCATATAAGTAATAATAATATTGTTGTTGTTGTTGTTGTTGTTGTTGTTGTTGTTGTTGTTGTTGTTGTTAAGTAATAATAATATTGTTGTTGTTGTTGTTGTTGTTGTCGTCGTCGTCGTCGTCGTCGTCATCATCAATATTCTCTATACTCTGGGTGGTGCCAGAGGGGGCAGGAGGACAAGAACCCCCGCCCCAAAAAAGGAACTTGCCCACCCGCAAACCCCCAATTGCTGTCATTAACAGAGACTCTTATTTTTCTTTGAGAGATCTTAACATGCAGGACATAACTCTCCCACCTAGAACTATATCTTGCCCCTTTTCTGTACCCATTCCTCTGAAAAAAAAAATTCTCTGCTCTACATATGTAATCAGAGAGGTGGGGGGCAATGGGGGAGAATATCTGGAGGGGAAATCTTGGTGGGAGGGATGGAGCTTTTTTTGGGGGGGGGGTCCCAGAAGTTAGATAGAAAGGAAGCAGGAAGCGGTGGGTTTCTGCCTGAATCAGTCACAGGGAGGAATCTTTTGTCTTTGAAATCTTGTCAGCATTTCAGCGCAAGCTGATAAGGCCAATGTTGTACTCACACTTCTTTAATTAAGTGAATAATTAAAAAGAAGTTGATCATCAATTAGTTAATTAAATAATGGATCCGTTTTACTTTCAGGCACCCCTCCCTCATTCCCCTCCTCTCTTTTTTTCTTTTTCTCCTTTTTGTTGTTGTTAATCACTCCGGCTCCGAATAATGAGCCTCCTATGGGTTGCTAAGCAACCGCCTCCTAGTTTAAACAAGAAACAGTCGCCTCCCATCAGTACCAGTCTGAAGGGATGCAGCCGGGGGAAGCCAGGAGCACAAGGGAGCCTTGCCAACCTGCCTGCCATTCCCCTACCCCTTCTCTGTAAACAGTAGGCAAAGCCTTTGGAGATGTAAGAGACTGGAAAGCCATCCTGCCTCATCTGAAGCTTAGTTGTGGTGGAGAGAGGACTGCTGGGCTCAGCACACACACATCTGCAAGACACACTGTTATGTCCTGGGTGCGGTTGGCGCTGTGTATTATGTCATTCCAGAGAAGCACAGAGAACCGCAGAATGGGCCCAAGGGTTCAGCTCCAAAGGTAAAGGTAAAGGGGTCCCTGACCATTAGGTCCAGTCGTGACCGACTCTGGGGTTGCGGCGCTCATCTCGCTTATTGGCCAAGGGAGCCAGCGTACAGCTTCCGGGTCATGTGGCCGGCATGACTAAGCGAACTAGAGCAGAGCACGGAAACGCCATTTACCTTCCCGCCAGAGCGGTACCTCTTTATCTACTTGCACTTTGACGTGCTTTCGAACTGCTAGGTTGGCAGGAGCTCCCAAACAGCTCCCAAACAGCCCAACTAACATTACAGTCGTACCTTGGAAGTTGAACGGAATCCATTCCGAAAGTCCATTTGACTTCCAAAACGTTTGGAAACCAAGGCGTGCCTTCCGTCGGACATTGGGGTTCCAAAGAACGTATGCAAACCAGAACACCTGGTTCCGGGTTCGCGGTGTTCGGAAGCTAAAACGTTCAACTTGAAAGGTGTTTGGGATCCGAAGTACGACTGTGTATTTGGGAAGACAGGCAAACCAATACCAGTATACTAGAAGCAAATATCACCAGTGTTGAAGCACTGATTGTTCAACATCAACTTCATTGGACTGGTCCTGTTGTGTGGATGCCTGATGATCGTCTTCCAAAGCAACTACGCTATTCCGAACTTAAAAATGGAAAGCGTAATGCTGGTGGTCAACAAAAAAGGTTTAAAGACTCTCTCAAGGCAAATCTAAAAAAATGTAGTATAAACACTGACAGCTGGAAAACACTGGCCTGCAAGCGCTCCAATTGGAGAATAGCCTTTACCAAAGGTGTCATGGGTTTTGAAGACCCTCAAACTCAGGACGCAAGGGAGAAACGTGCTAAGAGGAAGGCACACTTGACAAATCCACACCATGATCAGCTCCTGCCCGGAAACCAATGTCCCCACTGTGGAAGGACGTGTGGATCCATAATTGGCCTCCACAGTCACTTACGGACTCACTGTTAATACTGTGTTTATGGAAGACAATCTTAGTCAGCTATGAGTGATCACCAGAGAAAGAAGTGTGTGTGTGATCAAGTTTCTGGCCCATAGGGACGCCTGGGAATGACAATGGGTAGATTGTTGTTGTTGTTGTTGTTAAGTCGTTTAGTCATGTCTGACTCTTCGTGACCCCATGGACCAGAGCACGCCAGGCACTCCTGTCTTCCACTGCCTCCCGCAGTTTGGTCAGGCTCATGTTTGTAGCTTCACAAACACTATCCAGCCATCTTGTCCTCTGTCGTCCCCTTCTCCTTGTGCCCTCAATCTTTCCCAACATCAGGGTCTTTTCCAGGGAGTCTTCTCTTCTCATGAGGTGGCCACAGTCTTGGAGCCTCAGCTTCATGATCTGTCCTTCCAGTGAGCACTCAGGGCTGATTTCCTTCAGAATGGATAGGTTTGATCTTCTTGCAGTCCATGGGACTCTCAAGAGTCTCCTCCAGCACCAGAATTCAAAAGCATCAATTCTTCGGCGATCAGCCTTCTTGATGGTCCAGCTCTCACTTCCATACATCACTACTGGGAAAACCATGGCTTTAACTATATGGACCTTTGTTGGCAAGGTGATGTCTCTGCTTTTTTAGATGCTGTCTAGGTTTGCCATCGCCTTTCTCCCAAGGAGCAGGTGTCTTTTAATTTCGTGACTGCTGTCACCATCTGCAGTGATCATGGAGCCCAAAAAAGTAAAATCTCTCCCTGCCTCCATTTCTTCCCCTTCTATTTGCCAGGAGGTGATGGGACCAGTGGCCATGATCTTCGTTTTTTTGATGTTGAGCTTCAGATCATATTTTGCGCTCTCCTCTTTCACCATCATTAAAAGGTTCTTTAATTCCTCCTCACTTTCTGCCATCAAGGTTGTGTCATCTGAGGTTGTTAGAATCATAGAATCATAGAGTTGGAAGAGACCACAAGGGCCATCGAGTCCAACCCCCTGCCAAGCAGGAAACACCATCAGAGCACTCCTGACATATGGTTGTCAAGCCTCTGCTTAAAGACCTCCAAAGAAGGAGACTCCACCACACTCCTCGGCAGCAAATTCCACTGTCTAACAGCTCTTACTGTCAGGAAGTTCTTCCTAATGTTTAGGTGGAATCTTCTTTCTTGTAGTTTGGAACCATTGCTCCATGTCCACTTCTCTGGAGCAGCAGAAAACAACCTTTCTCCCTCCTCTATGTGACATCCTTTTATATATTTGAACATGGCTATCATATCACCCCTTAACCTCCTCTTCTCCAGGCTAAACATGCCCAGCTCCCTTAGCCGTTCCTCATAAGGCATCGTTTCCAGGCCTTTGACCATTTTGGTTGCCCTCCTCTGGACACGTTCCAGTTTGTCAGTGTCCTTCTTGAACTGTGGTGCCCAGAACTGGACACGGTACTCCAGGTGAGGTCTGACCAGAGCAGAATACAGTGGCACTATTACTTCCCTTGATCTAGATGCTATACTCCTATTGATGCAGCCCAGAATTGCATTGGCTTTTTTAGCTGCCGCGTCACACTGTTGGCTCATGTCAAGTTTGTGGTCAACCAAGACTCCTAGATCCTTTACACATGTACTGCTCTCAAGCCAGGTGTCACCCATCTTGTATTTGTGCCTCTCATTTTTTTTGCCCAAGTGCAATACTTTACATTTCTCCGTTAAAATTCATCTTGTTTGTTTTGGCCCAGTTCTCTAATCTGTCAAGGTCATTTTGAAGTGTGATCCTGTCCTCTGGGGTGTTAGCCACCCCTCCAGTTTGGTGTCATCTGCAAATTTGATCAGGATGCCCTTGAGTCTATCATCCAAGTCGTTGATAAAGATGTTGAATAAGACCGGGCCCAAGACAGAACCCTGTGGCACCCCACTAGTCACTCTTCTCCAGGATGAAGAGGAACCATTGATGAGCACCCTTTGGGTTCGGTCAGTCAGCCAGTTACAAATCCACTGAGTGGTAGCATAGTCAAGACCGCATTTTACCAGCTTCTTTATGAGAATATCATGGGGCACCTTGTCAAATGCCTTGCTGAAATCAAGGTAGGCTACATCCACTGCGTTCCCTTCATCTACCAGGCTTGTAATTCTGTCAAAAAACGAGATCAGGTTAGTCTGACATGACTTATTTTTCAGAAATCCATGCTGACTATTGGTGATCACAGCATTCCTTTCTAGGTGCTCACAGACTGTTTGCTTAATGATCTGCTCCAGAATCTTCCCTGGTATTGATGTCAGACTGACTGGGCAGTAATTATTTGGGTCCTCTCTTTTCCCCATTTTAAAAATAGGGACAACATTTGCCCTCCTCCAGTCTGCCGGGACTTCGCCTGTTCTCCAGGAATTCTCAAAGATGACTGCCAGTGGTTCTGAGATCACATCTGCCAGTTCTTTTAATACTCTTGGATGTAGTTCATCTGGCCCTGGAGACTTGAATACATCTAAACTAGCCAAGTATTCTTGTACTATCTCCTTAGTTATTCTGGGCTGTGTTTCCTCTGCTGAATCATTTGCTCCAAATTCTTCAGGTCGGGCATTGTTTTCTTTATCGGAGAAGACTGAGGCAAAGAAGGCATTGAGGAGTTCAGCCCTTTCTGTGTCCCCTGTTTGCATTTCACCATCTTCTCCTCTGAGTGACCCCACTGTTTCTTTGGTCTTCCTTTTGCTACGAACATACCCATAAAAGCCTTTTTTGTTGCTTTTAACCTCTCTAGCAAGCCTGAGTTCATTCTGTGCTTTAGCTTTTCTGACTTTGTGTCTACACGTGCTGGCTATTTGTTTGAATTCCTCTTTGGTGGTTTCCCCCCTTTTCCATTTTTTGTACACATCCTTTTTTAATCTTAACTCAGTTAAAAGTTCTTTACATAGCCACCCTGGCTTCTTTAGGCACCTTCCATGTTTCCGTCTCATTGGTATTGCCTGAAGTTGTGCTTTTACTATCTCCCTCTTAACAAACTCCCAGCCATCATGAACTCCCTTTCCTTTTAGTATTACTGTCCATGGGATCTCACCCAGCACTTCCCTAAGTTTTATGAAGTCGGCTTTCTTAAAGTCAAGAAATTGAGTCCTAGTATGCTTGGCTGTCCTTTCCGCTGTATAGTAAACTTCAGAAGAGCATGATCACTCGCGCCTAATGATCCTTCCACTTCTACCCCACTAACCAGGTCATCAACATTGGTTAGGACCAGATCTAAAATGGCTGTTCCTCTTGTTGCTTCCCCCACTTTCTGGACAATGAAGTTGTCTGCAAGGCCAGTGAGGAATCTGTTTGACCTTATGCTCTTGGCTGAGTTTGACATCCAACAAATATCCGGGTAATTGAAGTCCCCCATTACTACTATCTCCCTTCCTTTTGCATGCTTGGCCATCTGTTCCAGGAAGGCATCATCTATGTCCTCCGTTTGGCTTGGGGATCTATAGTAAACTTCCACAATGAGGTCACTGTTATTCTTCTCTCCCTTAATTTTGACCCAAATGCTCTCACTTTGGCTTTGAGGTTTTAAATCTTGGATCTCTTCACAGGTATACACATCCCTGACGTATAACGCCACTCCTCCTCCTTTCTTGTCTGGTCTGTTTCTCTGAAATAGATTGTATCCCTCCATTATTACATTCCAATCGTGGGACTTATCCCACCAGGTTTCAGTGATGCCTATTATGTCATATTTAGTTTGCTGTACCAAGAGCTCAAGCTCATCTTGTTTATTTCCCATGCTTTGCGCATTAGTGTACAGACATTGAAGTCCATTAATCATTCCCCCGTGTCTCTTATTTAAGGATTTTTTCCTCCCACCACTAGGTCTGCGTGCTGTTTGCTCCATTTGGTCTATGACATTTGGATGATCATCTTCATCAATTGATAGACTCCTACCTTCAGGAGCACTGTCTCCCTCCCCCACATTAGTCAGTTTAAAGCCCTCCTGATGAGGTTTCTGAGATTTTTGGCAAAAACATTCCTCCCAACCATTGTGAGGTGCAGCCCATCGCTTGCCAGAAGTCCATCTTCAAGAAACTGCAGTCCGTGATCTAAGAATCCAAACCGTTCCTGTTTACACCATTTGCGAAGCCAGCTGTTCACTTCCACTATTTTTCCCTCTCTCCCTGGGCCACGTCGTTCAACTGGGAGGACAGATGAGATGACAATTTGTGCATTTAATTGCTTCAATTTCCTTCCCAGAGCCTCGTAGTCTCTTTTGATCTTCTGGAGGCTATTGCTTGCAGTGTCATTGGTTCCCACATGAACCAAGAGGAAGGGGTATTTGTCAGTGGGTTTTATGATTCCTTGCAGTCGTTCAGTTACATCTTGGATCTTAGCCCTGGGGAGACAGCACACTTCCCGAGACATCTTGTCAGGCCCACAGATCACTGCTTCTGTTCCCCTCAGTAGGGAATCCCCTATCACCACTACATGCCTCCTCTTAGGTCTGGTCGGGGTTCTTCCGTGATCTGTCCGTTCCAAGGTCGCCTGCACATTCCCTGAGGACTGACTTTGCTGCTCGTCTTTATATACCTGATCGACTGTAATGAGGGAGAGATCCTCAAATGGAGTCTGCTCTTCGTCTTCCATGCTAGGGGAGAGGACCTCAAAGCGATTGTGTATTTCTAAACAATCAGAGCGAACCCTGGGCCTCCTACTTCTTTGAGTCACGTTTCTCCATATATCTGGCTCCTGTGTTGGTGAACTAGCCTCCTTCTCAGGGGAGTCCCCTGTCTCCTCCTTGGTGGAGACGGTGTGCTCTGTTGCTTCCAAGAAGAGCTCCAGCTCTCTAATTCTTTGGAGCGTAGCTACACGTTCCTCCAGTTGCTGGACTTTGTCTTCTAAGAGGGCAATCAACATGCAATTGCTGCAGGTAAAGCTGCCTGCAACCTTTGGCAAGATGGCAAACATTGCGCAGGAACCGCAGGCGACTACAGCTGTTCCCTCACCCTCCATCTTGAGAACGTGTCGTTGGGGGTGGCTACAGCGGTCCTCCATCATAAAAAGCGTGAAGACAGGACAAATAACTCCCCCCCCCCAAAAAAAAAACCTAGGTCTCCTCCAACAAACGTTTGAGACTAGCTCCCCTAAATCTAAAAGATGGATCAAACTGTGCGTGCCACTAGGCACACGCCGCTGCCCTGCAAGCTCTGATCTAGGCTCTTCTTCTTATGCTCTTAATAAATATCTGTTGATATTTTTTCCGGCGATCTTAATTCCGGCTTGGGATTCATCCAGCCCAGCCTTTCGCATGATGAATTCTGCATATAAGTTAAATAAGCAGGGAGACAATATACAGCCTTGCCGTACTCCTTTCCCAATTTTGAACCAGTCAGTTGTTCCATATCCAGTTCTAACTGTAGCTTCTTGTCCCACATAGAGATTTCTCAGGAGACAGATGAGATGGGTAGATTACAGCCAGTCTTTTTATACTGTGAGTAGATCACAGTCTCTTGGGAGTCCAACTAGATTTCAATGGGGGGTGAGAAGAAATTTTTTGCCCCGGGTACCACCTGACCTTGCTATGCCACTGCTGGTTGGCCACTGTGATAGCAGGATGCTGGACCCAATGGGCCACGGGCCTGATCCAGCAGGCTCTTCTTCTTATGCTCTTAATAAAATATCAGAGGGCGGTGATGGTGTTATTAAGGAAGAGTGATTAAATTCAGCTGCATGAAAAGTGTGGCAGGCCAAGCTCCCTATCACTGTGGTGCCGTTCTTTAAACTTCAGATGCTTTGCTCCTGACAGTTCACAATTCAAGTGTCTCATTTCATCCGGCCTTTTTTTTTTTTTTTTCCTTTTTAAAATTTTCTTCCAAATTATCTGTTTGACTCCTTGGAATAATTTCCGCCGATGATGTTTTTGGGGCTCGTCTCCCATCCGCCACTTTCAGAGCCAAAACGGATTTTCGGATCGTCTCCTTAAACCGGATTTGCAAACTGAATGTTTCTGCGGGATGGAGACATGATGCCACTCCTGGGTGCGGCAGGAGAGGTTGCTGTCATGTAAAACTCCTTTGAACTCTTCTTTCACCCTCTCTCCCCCTCTCCCTCTCCCCCCCCCCTCTGTCTGTCTTCCTTCAGCCAAGCACAACATCGCCTCTCCAATTTTCAGATCTAAGAGATGGCCTGCAAGAATCTGCTGTATATCAAGTCAGGCCAGTGGTCCATATAGCTCAGTGCTGCCTGTTTTGACTGGCAACAGCTCTCCAGGATTTCAGATAGCCATTATTTCCAAGCCCTGCCTGGAGTTGCTGGGGACTGAACCTGCGACCTTCTGCATCCAGAACAGATGCTCTACCACTGGGCTATAGCCTTCCTTCCCAGATTGAGCATAAGGCGACTGAATTTCAATTTTAAGCCTGCCTGAAATAAGCTGCTGTACCTGTTATTCTGCAGCACAAGTTCTGAAGGAGTAAATGTTATTTTCACAAGACCGTTTGTGTCCTAAGGGTGAGAAAAGGGGGAAATACCAGGAGAATCTAAAGGTAAAGGGACCCCTGACCATTAGGTCCAGTCGTGACCGACTCTGGGGTTGCAGCGCTCATCTCACTTTATTGGCCAAGGGAGCTGGCATACAGCTTCCGGGTCATGACTAAGCCGCTTCTGGCGAACCAGAGCAGCCCACGGAAACGCTGCTTACCTTCCCGCCGGAGCAGTACCTATTTATCTACTTGCACTTTGATGTGCTTTTGAACTGCTAGGTGGACAGGAGCAGGGACCGAGCAACGGGAGCTCACCCCGTCACGGGGATTCAAACCGCCGACCTTCTGATCAGCAAGTCCTAGGCTCTGTGGTTTAACCCACAGCACCACTCATGTCCCTACCAGGAGAATGTAGTCTGCCTTAAAGCACCCTGGATTATTTAAACTAAAAAGGCCAAAACTAGCCTATCTAAGTGTCAGGGAACTGCCATCAGTGCCGGAGGGAGAGAGCAAAAGCCAGAGGGATTCCAGAGAGCATCCAGGGATCGGGAGAAGCAGCCCATCTTCTGGGGAAGAGAATCAGCGTAGCACCATTGGAGAAGGGGGGCAGATGGAAGAAGCGGCGAGGCGGTCCCATGACTCCTTGCCTGGGACCAGCGGGGAAAGTAGGGGTCCTCCATTGCCCACGCCCTCCTTGCGCAGAAGGCTTTTGCGCAGAGAGAGTAGGAGGAGACTAGGCGTCAAAGAGCTTCTTTGCTGGAAGAAGTTTAAGAAACGCCCACTGACGGATTCTGCCAGCAATTGAGTCAGCCACGGGTGAGTGGCTGTCCGGACAGAAAAGGTTCACTTTGGCAACCCAGCCAGGTGTTTGCACCCAGCCGGGGAGATAAGCACCGGCTTACGCACGAGCAACCCCTAGAACCATTACACTAAGCTTCCTTTTAAGCTGCAAAGGGATAGCACTCTGCTGAACTCACACATGTGCGATAACCTCTAATAAATATACCCTCTCCTGGCATCAATTCGCATCCCTACAAAAGGTTATGGGGCGGTGGTGGCCTGGGAAATGTGGCAGCCCCTAAGCTGTGGTGAAACTTCCACCCCACAGAGGTGCATCTGGATTCACTATAGTGTTTCTGGGCAATCCTGAACACTCACCTCTTAGGTACCTCTGATTCATGTGTTTCAGGAGCCACCCAATTCTTGTGAGTGCAGTATGTTTTCAACATTTTTAATTCTGGATTTTAAAATGCTGTAACACTCCCTGGGCCCCGCTAGTGAAGGGCGGGTCTTCTTATGTCCTTTTGATTAATTGATTGACAACTATAACACACCTGAACCCACCAGACTTCAGGGCACGCAGTAACTTTTGTAAGAATAGGCCTAAGTACAGCTTCTGCTATGGGATTTGGGTGGCACTGTGGGTTAAACCACAGAGCCTAGGGCTTGCCGATCAGAAGGTCGGCGATTCGAATCCCCGTGACGGGGTGAGCTCCCGTTGCTCGGTCCTTGCTCCTGCCAACCTAGCAGTTCGAAAGCACGTCAAAGTGCAAGTAGATAAATAGGTACCACTCCGGCGGGAAGGTAAACGGCATTTCTGTGCGCTGCTCTGGTTCACCAGAAGCGGCTTAGTCATGCTGGCCACATGACCTGGAAGCTGTACACTGGCTCCCTCGGCCAGTAAAGCGAGATGAGCGTCGCAACCCCAGAGTTGTCCGCAACTGGACCTAATGGTCAGGGGTCCCTTTACCTTTACAGCTTCTCCTAATATACTGAATTTGCACAACTTCCACTGGGGGACCCTGCAAGGTCAACAACCCCCTTGAGAAGTTTCTCCAGATACTGTGCATTTTGGGTGTTCAAAACAGTAGTATAACTTAATGAAGCACACAGAGTAATCTTCGGGATCCGGGTGGGCAGAAATGTAAAATAAATATGCAAAATGTAATGCCACTGAATAAGCTAAATCCTTGCAGTAATCCTCTAAAATGAATCACTACTACTATTACTATTATTCCCATACTGCAGATTGGAAGGCTGTGAGGGAGTAGCTTGCCTGAAGGACATCTAGAGATTTTATGACAGAGGCAAGATTAGAAGCATCTCATGGCCTAAATGGAAAGAAGCAGAAGTCCCAGCAAAGGAAGAATGGATACAAAAACTTATGGAATATGCAGAAAGGGCAAAACTTACTGGAAGAATAAGAAATCAAGATAACAAACTTCTTTTTATAAAAAAATGGAAATGGTTTATTGAATATTTACAGATAAATTGTAAACGGGTAAGAACAATGGCAGGATTATTGTAATAGCCTGAAGTTTGGTAAGAGTATATATTTAAAGTAGATGAATAAATGAGCAAATTAAGTTAATCTGGATATGCAGAAGATATTAAAAATAAACTTATGGAACTGCAGAAAAAGGGGGAAGGAAGTCAAGTTTTGGAATGTTAAAGTGATTCTTAAATTAGTGAAATGTATAAACCTGAGCAGCATAAATAAAAAGGTATAAAAAAGAAAGAAGCATGGCCTCCTAGGATTAATAATGATTATTTATTTATTTACCGGTATTTATTTATACCCCGACCATCTGGCTGAGTTTCCCCAGCCACTCTGGGCAGCTCCCAATCGAGTGTTAAAAACAATACAGCATTAAATATTAAAATCTTCCCTAAGCACGGCTGCCTTCAAATGTCTTTTAAAAATAAGATAGTAAAATAAGATTGACATCTGATGGGAGATTTAAAAATAAGATTGACATCTGATTGGAGGGCGTTCCACAGGGTGGGCGCCACCACCAAAAAGGCCCTCTGCCTGGTTCCCTGTAACCTCACTTCTCGCAATGAGGGAACCCCCAGAAGGCCCACAACCTTCTGAGGGAGTCCATTGCACCGTTGAACAGCTCTTACTGTCAGAAAGCTCTTCCTAATGTTTAGTCTGAATCTTCTTCCTTGTAGTACACTCTTTTCTCTGTACTATGGGCAGAGTAAGCATTTGCACAACAGTTCACTCCATTTCCCTGATATTCCCCTAACTGTTAATTCCCACATTATATCAGAGCTTCCTCGTGATGTCAAAACCACTTCCAGAAAACTAGCAGAAGATGGTATTTAGCCATCCAAATGTGTGGCTGGCTCAGCGTAATGCAGCTTACATATAGATTATGCAGGGTCTCCAGCAGCCTTGGACTACAAGTCTCATCATCCCTGGCCACTGGCCCTGCCAGCTAAGGGTGATGGGAGTTGTAGTCCCAAAAAACAGCAAGTTTGGGAAACCCTGGATTATTGTGTGCCGATTTCGTGCCAGTGTGGCCCACCTTGTTTAAGCACCAGTCAATACAGTGGTACAATGGGTTACAGATGCTTCAGGTTACAGGATATCTGCCTGCGGACTGTCTTGCCAGAGTGGTGCATGCCCTGGTTATCTCCCGCCTGGACTACTGCAATGTGCTCTACATGGAGCTACCTTTGAAGGTGACCCGGAAACTGCAACTAATCCAGAATGCGGCAGCTAAACTGGTGACTGGGAGTGGCCGCGGAGACCACATAACACCGGTCTTGAAAGACCTACATTGGCTCCCAGTACGTTTCCAAGCACAATTCAAAGTGTTGGTGCTGACCTTGAAAGCTCTAAATGGCCTTGGTCCAGTATATCTGAAGGAGCGTCTCCACCCCCATCGTTCTGCCCGGACACTGAGGTCCAGCGCTGAGGGCCTTCTGGCGGTTCCCTCACTGTGAGAAGCCAAGTTACAGGGAACCAGGCAGAGGGCCTTCTCGGTAGTGGCACCTGCCCTGTGGAACGCCCTCCCACCCATTGTCAAAGAGAAAAAGAACTACCAGACATCTGAAGGCAGCCCTGTTTAGGAAAGTTTTTAATGTTTAATAGGTTATTGTATTTTGGTGTTCTGTTGGAAGCTGCCCAAAGTGGCTGGGGAAACCCAGCCAGATGGGCGAGATATAAATATATTATTATTATTATTATTATTATTATTATTATTATTATTACAGACACTTCAGGTTACAGACACTGCTAACCCCGAAATCGTGCGGCGGCAGCGGGAAGCCCCATTAGCTAAAGTGGTGCTTCAGGTTAAGAACAGTTTCAGGTTAAGAACGGACCTCCGGAATGAATTAAGTACTTAACCCGAGGTACCACCGTACCTGCTTGCTTGGCCTTGCATTTTATTTAGAATGGTTTTGCTAACAGAGACAACAAAACAATGGCCGAACTATCTGCCTTCCTCCCCCCCCCCCAACCCCCCCAAAAATCCCTGTACCAAAATCCAAAGGGAAACTTTGAAACTGTTTCAAAGGATGTGAGCAGGTGGAGGGAGGGAGTCCTCACTGAGTAACCAATATCAATTATGAAGCCTGGCTTCTGAGCCTTCTCTAAATGATAGGGAGAATTGGCCAGAGAGAGGAGGAAGCCTGATATTATTTACGCCAGATTAAGGGATCTATCCAATTTGCTGGCCATCGCCTTCTGCGGGGGGTGGGGGGGTGGGCTGGCAGGCTTTTATTATTGTTCTTCTGGTTTTAATATCCTCTAAATGAATTACAGCCGAGTGAGGTAGTTAGTCAATAGTTTGATGCAATTCATTAATTTTCCATTATTTATTATCTTCTTTTTTGCAGGGCCTTCTTCTCGTCCTGTTATTATTAGTGGTAATAGTAGTGGTAGCAATTTTTTTTTGGGGGGGGGGGAACTTGCATACCCCCTTTCATCGGAAGACCACAGAGCAGCTTGCGCCATACAGCAAGCGTCACTTCGTGACATCATATCTATGCAACACAGAAGTCAAAAGGATTCTGTCAATGCAATCATGATAAGGAATGCTTAGAAAAAAATAAATTCTCTTTCCCAGAGAGCTCCTTTCCTCCTTCTCCCCACACCGCTAAAAAAAAGGTAAAAAAATACAGCACATTGTTTACAGTAAATAAAACCGAAAGGATGATACGAAGGCCCTTTCAGTGTAATATTCTGTATTATTTACTCTTTTGAATCTACCAGGTTCTTTTTGTATTGGGGGGGAAATGTTGTTCTTCTCTTCCTCCTCCTCTCCTCTCTCTCTTTCCTGCTCACCTGCTCTGCGAATTGTTTGACATAACCAGAGCTGAAGCAGTACATTTCTTCAAACAATGCTTCCCTTATTCCATTTGTAATGGAATTGGAGGGAGAAAATGTAATTGTGTGTTAAACACAAGGCAGTCATACATGAAGATAAGGAGGGCTGAGTGACTGGCTGTATATGGGAATCCACCGTCAGTCGGGGAGATACCGGAGGTCTATTTGGGAGTTAAATGGCTCGCTTTCCCACCCCGCCTTTCTCTCCCTATGTATGTATGCAATGAAATATATATTATATATTCATGTGTATTGAAACAGGACCATTTATTTACTCCACACACACACACACCCCACTCCACTGTCATAGGAGACTCTGCATGCTGCAGACTGGAGGAGGTGGAAACAACTGGCATTGCTTAAAATTGTCTACAGATTTGGGGAGGGTGGGGTCCTTTAGAGGAGGTGGGAAAGGGAAAGCAAGTATTTTATATATATGTTGTTGAAGGACCACGGAGGGGTGACGGTCATTGAAGATGTGAACTAACAGAGGAGCTTCTTTTTCAAGGAGGGAGGTGAGAGAAGGGAAGGCATGACCTTCAAAAACATATCCACAGAGGATTCCTTTCCGTCTTCGGCAAAGGAAGGCATCCTTCTCAGTTCCAGGTGGTTATTTCTGCCTGTGGCGTTGATAGAGCGGCTTCGAGTCCCACGGAAAAGACAACTTCCTGCACAGGGGTGTGTTGTGTCTCTCAGGCTGCAACTTGAAGTCAGTGTGTACCAGGCCAGGGGCCGAGGGACCTGTGGCCTTCCCTCCAGACGTCAACAGACCCCCAACATCTGCCTGACACAACTAGCAAAGTGTGTGGCCAGGGCTGAGGGCCTTCTCGGTAGTGGCGCCCGCCCTGTGGATCGTCCTCCCATGAGATGTCAAGGAAATAAACAACTACAGTGGTACCTCGGGTTAAGAACTTAATTCATTCTGGAGGTCCGTTCTTAACCTGAAACTGTTCTTAACCTGAGGTACCACTTTAGCTAATGGGCCCTCCCACTGCTGCCGCCACCACCGGAGCACGATTTCTGTTCTCATCCTGAAGTAAAGTTCTTAACCCGAGGTACTACTTCCAGATTTGCAGAATCTGTAACCTCATTGTGCTTTCTACATATTCTTAACCTTTACGCATTTCCTGTTATACAGTATCTGTTACATATCCAGAAAATTTTCTGCATTTATAGTTTTCCTTAATATTCAAGATTTAATCTAGGCCTGTCAGGAGATTTGCATTTTCACAATATTGTTTTAGATATTCTTTAAATATTATCCATTCTTTACACGACGCGGGTGGCGCTGTGGGTTAAACTACAGAGCTTAGGACTTGCCGATCAGAAGGTCGGCGGTTCGAATCCCTGCGACGGGGTGAGCTCCCATTGCTCGGTCCCTGCTCCTGCCAACCTAGCAGTTCGAAAGCACGTCAAAGTGCAAGTAGATAAATAGGTACTGCTTTGGCGGGAAGGTAAACGGCATTTCTGTGCGCTGCTCTGGTTCGCCAGATGCGGCTTAATCATGCTGGCCACATGACCCGGAAGCTGTATGCCAGCTCCCTTGGCCAATAAAGTGAGATGAGCGCCGCAACCCCAGAGTCGTCCACGACGGACCTAATGATCAGGGGTCCCTTTACCTTTACCTTTATTCTTTACACACACTCTGGTTTGAGTATCCTCTTATCCTCTTAACCAGACAGAGGGCCTTCTCGGTAGTGGCGCCCACCCTGTGGAACACCCTCCCTTCAGATGTGAAGGAAATAAGCAGCTATCCTATCTTTAAAAGACATCTGAAGGCAGCCCTGTTTTTAATGTTTAATGCCGTACTGTTTTTAACACTTGATTGGGAGCCGTCCAGAGTGGCTGGGGAAACTCAGCCAGATGGTGAGGGTATAAATAATAAATTATTATTATGCGAAAAGTTGATGTTGTTCTTGTTGTTAGAGTTACAGAAAATGAACAGCAGAGTGAAGGACATCCTGTGACAAGAAAACAGCTTCCGGCACTCAATACACACACACACACACACACACACACACACACACACACACAATGATCTGGAGGGGTTTAGGTTAAACTTCACATTAAAAAATAAAATAAAAATAAACTCCTATGGGCTGCAATCATTTATATTACATTTGGTACACAAACATCATTGACTTACTCATGAGTAAACATCTAGTCTGGAGTTGTGCAGTAGCCAGGAGGATGACTTGCAGATGGGGGGTAGTAAGTAATCTCCCACCACCATCAATAGTGTTTCTAATACAGTATTCTTCTTTCTTTGGGTACCCCTCCTTAACCTGCTGTTTTTACACACTGAAATACTGTAAAACAAAACAAGAAACAATTAGGCATGTCTGCTAGGTATGTGTGCCAACTCCACAAGTCCCTTTGCTTCAAAAAAACAAAAACAAAAAACCACCATTAATTTAATTTAATTTAAAAGATGACTACTTGACCTGTGTTGTAAACATTGCTGTTGTTTGTGTGGTATAAAAAGTAACAGCAACCAACACTCTTTTCAAAAGTGGTTTTGCTGGTTTAAAAGAAAGAAAGAAATATTTTAATTATGCTTATATCAGAGACCAGGGCTTTGAATCTTCCCACGCACGTACCCCCAAATCACCCCAGGAAACCCACCCTTTCTCACAGTCTTTGTCTCTTTTATCCTCCACACCTGATGATTTTACAGATAATTTGCTTAGGAAATTCCAAGTGAATCGAGCTAGGAAATATAAAATCTGAGGCTGTGCCAGATAAGGTGGAAATTTCCTCCTTTCTGTCCCTCACATGGGAAACCCCAAAACACCCTCTCAAAATTAACTAGGGACCAAGATTACCAAAGCCCCATTCTGCCTGCAACCGCTCGGGTATCAGGTGGGCACCCAGTGAAATTCTTCCCAGCCACAAAGTCCAATACAAAGTATTTTTGTGGTAGGGAAGGAGTTTCAGCTTTGCCTTGTGGGCTGTTCCTCCAAGCTGTCTTTGCGGCGCGTAACAGCCTGGAAGAGAATCGGCGAGAGGATCTTTAGAATTCAGTGCAAATTGAATTTCACCGGAATAGCTCGGAGGTGCTGGCAGCCTGCTCCGCCCCCCCCCTCCCCGCTTTTTCGTTTTCTAAACAAGTGATCGGACTCTTCCCCTCCCCTCAGCCCCACGAAACAAGTCCCCAGCGCGAAAAGAAATAATAATTAAAAAAAAAGAAGATAACAAGGACGGGTTGTTTTCCAGAGCAAGGTGGAAGCCGCCCACCGCAAGGGCAGAATCTCTGCGGTGCGTAATTACGCGCGGCTTGGAGAGCTCTTTTCCCCCCCATTACCCGGACCCTAGCGGGGCCCGCGGCAAGGTGAGGTTCTCCCTCTCCGGCAGGCGCCTCTGCGCGCCTTCACCCCATTCTCCAGCCCCGCCACATCTGGGAACATCATTAAGGAGTCGCCTCTGCAGCTCAGGAAGTTTTCACACTTCACGTTTCATTAAACGCAGGTCTTCTCGGATTCCTTGGGAAAGGGAGAAGCCGGAGAGAAAGGGGAGAGGCGATGGGCGCGGGTCGGGGGAAAGCGCCTGATTTGCAGCTGTTGGGCTTTCAAAGCCAAATAAAACGGCCAGTCTGCGGGGGCACTTCAAGCCGGCCGGGAGGGGGAGGCGGGTTCTCAGCCCTATGTGACCCTCTCCAGAAAGATGGGCTCCTGGGGAAGATGGGGGTTTGGAGAGCTATAAATCAAAGGCCCGGATGAAATGCGGCTCCCGAATTGTAAGCTGGTGGGAAATATACCAGATCTCCTTTTCACTCCCCATTCTTCATCTGCATGGATTTAATAAGCAACACATGGACGTTGCAACAATTTGGAGTTCATGATCATCATCACTGTTTTCCAGTACTGGGCGTTTGACAGAGAAATATAGCAAACATGTCTCTGCCTGGAGGAGCTTACAATCTAAATTAGCTAGCCCAAGACGTTTGGTACCCGAGGTGAACCACACAAAGGTGCCTTCTTCCCCACTAGGGAAGAAGGGATGAATGAAGATCTACACCTGGAAGAAGCAGGAAATAAATATCTACACTGGGGTCTTGCTGCCCCTGTGAATTCTGCCACCTGAGGCAGTTCCCTCACTTTGCCTCATGGGTGGGCCGGCCCTGAACATAGGATGCTGCCTTATACTGAGTCAGACTCCTGGGCCATCAAGCTGAGTAATGTCTACACTGACTGGTAGCAGCTCTCCAAGTGCATCTTCCAGTCCTACCAGGAGGATACTGGGAATTGAACTTGGAATATTTCTGTGTGCAAAGCCAGGTGCCCTACCTCTGAACTGCAGCCCTTTCTGTGGAGAAGGCAGGGCGAGTAATCGAGGGAAGTAAGACAGAGGCAAATGTACCAGTGGAAGAATATCACAAATGCTGATTATACAGCTGGTGTGATTGAGTAAATTCCTTTAAGATTTTTTAGAACGCCCTCCTGGCTCCATTCATGGATGTGGGTGGGTGGTCATTTGGCTTCCGTGGGAGGAGACCTGCATGCTCCTCAGAAGGGAGTCCCGCTGAGTTCAGTAGGAAATCTCCAGGAAAGCAGGCAATGAGGACAAGCAAGGAGCAGCTGTCCATCTTCTTCTTTCACATCTACTGAAACCCAGAATATTTAAGGTATGGGGTGGGAGATGAGAAATCCCCAAACCTCTTCAGCACACCAGGCTCCATTCACTTCAATTCCATTCCATTCATGGTTCTGCCGGACTCAAAAGCTTGCTCACTTTTGTGTGACATTTTGGGTGGTCATCATTAAAGGGACTTTTGGAGTTTTCAAAATAACAGGTTTGGTTTAACCCCTAGCCAAGCATGCTAGTTTAACCTGCCCCCAACTTCTCCAGGGCTTGTTTGATGGGTTTCTTTCTTATTTATTTGGCATGCAGAATATGTGGGATGTGATACATAAGAAGCAGTCAAGTACAACATTCCTTGTTTTCCTAGAGTGGACATGCAGGGGAATGTTTGGTCCAGCCAGTCAAAAACTTCCTGTTTCCTCCTGGCTGGAACATCCTTCCTTTGCATGTGACTGAATGTGGGCGTGACCTCACCTGTTCAGGTAACAAAAGGACAAGGCATACTGCCACTTTCTCTCTCTTTGACTTCTTTCGTCACTGGAGCAGCTTTTTAGCTAGAAATGCCCTATTGACTTTCAGCCAGCAGAGGACACTGGGATTATCCCCATACGGGATAGATCCACATGTATATATCTGTAACTAAGTCTGACTTCAGGAATCCCACTGTGAACTGATGTGAGTAAACTTCTTTTATATACTTAAACAAGATTGTGACGTGTTTATTCTTTTAAGAGGGATACAGTGGTACCTTGGGTTACGTACTTAATTCGTTCCGGAGGTCCGTTCCTAACCTGAAACTGTTCTTAACTTAAGCACCACTTTAGCTAATGGAGCCTCCCGCTGCTGCCGCGCCGCCGGAGCACGATTTCTGTTCTTATCCTGAAGCAAAGTTCTTAACCTGAAGCACTATTTCTGGGTTAGCGGAGTCTGTAACCTGAAGCGTATGTAACCTGAAGTGTATGTCACCCGAGGTACCACTGTATAAGGGAACTTACCAGGAACCTAATAGTGAGAGGCTTACACAAGCCTGCAACCAGCTATCCACTGTGCGTTTAAAAGGGGAATGTAAAACTCTGCTAAGTAAAAGAACTTGCTAGCGCAAGTTAGGAAGGATATTAATAAATATATATACTCTCTTGCCTCCCTGAACATTCCCACGGAAGATTGACAAATAACACCCAGAAAACAGCATCATTGCCTCTCCTTTGATATAAGTGGTGCTAGCATTTCATCCCTGCGTGCCCCTGGTAGGCTCACAAGAGAGAAAACCTATTTTGATCCCATTTATCCCCATTGCATTTGAACCAAACACTTTCTTTGGAGGCAGAAAGATATTGTACCATTATCTGGTCATTGCAGTTCACCCAGGGCATGCTATTTCACGAGACGTGGAAGCAGGCACGTTACAGGTCATAAACACGTTATCTCTTTCTGAGCATCATTTTGAGACATGGGTGGGGAACCTGTGGCCTCCGGATGTTACTGAACTACAACTCCCATCATCCCTGGCTGCCATGGTGGCTGAAGGCTGATGGGAGTTGGAGTCCAACAGCATCTGCAAGGTCACAGGATCTCCACCCCAGTGCAGTCTCCCCTAGGTTCCTCCCTTCCCTGTTACCTTCAGAAATGAGGCAGGCAGTGACTGACAACAGGGCCTTTTTAGTTGTGGTGCCTTGATATTTAAATATCCTTATCAGAAAGGCTCACCTGGCACTCTCTGGTGTCCTCTGGATGACCATCTGAAGACCATCTTTAGTTGCTCAGATGTTCAGGTGGCTCTGTGTACATTGCTACCGTTCTTGAATCTTTATATTGTTTTCTTGTTTTCACTTTGAGGGAGTATGACCTAAACAGCAGGAGAGAGGGAGAGAGAGAGATCACTCTAACTAAATAAAACATTATAGGACTATAGACAGCAATGGTGGCAAGAAGGTAGGTCAAGATCTTGTAGGAGTACATGTTAGCATACGAAGTTTCTATGCCACAGCAGAGGTTAACCTTAGTCAACTAATCCTTATTAGGAGCACACCTTTAACTGAAAACAAACATTCAGACTGAGGCTTTCTGAGTATAAAACAAGACTAGATCAGCCAAGGTTTCTGACTCATGCTTCCATAAACAACAAAGCAACTATTTCCACCTAAATTAAGTTGCTGAAATGGAGAAAGTGAACTAGAAGTGGACTTTTGTGTGCAAGGACTATGAGATCAGTTTAGTTCGGGTACCCAGATATCTACAAGGGTACTGTAAGATCCTGGTGGTCCCTCTTCAGTGTGAGGTACATGGTAGAAGGGGTCATGGAAAGGACATTTTCAGGGGGGTCTCCTTGTGTGTGGAATACCTTCCCTACTCTATAGTTTTAGGCAGCTAATTAACACATATGTTTTTTAGTGGGTGTTTGGAGAAGGATAGACCCAATTTCTGCCGTTGCTGTCAGTGATTGTTATTCAATTGTTTGTTGCTATATGTTTTTAAAGGATTGTGTTTTATTCATTTGCCTTGTTGTAAACTGCTGTATGGCTTCTGTAAGGGGTGGCATATAAATCATCTAAAGAAATAGATTGCAGAGTGGCCGGTGTTAACATCATTTTTTAATAAAGGGATCCAGGGGGTTCCTGGAAATTATAGACCAGCTAGTTTAACATCTGCCCTAGGAAAACTGGTGAAAAGTATAAAGATAAAATAACTGAACATATGGAAGAACAAGCCTTGCAGAAGCAGCACGGCTTCTTCAAAGGTAAGTTCTATTTCACTAGCCTATTAGCATGCTTTGAGAGTGTCAACAAACATATAGATAAAGATGATCCAGTTGACACAGTGTACTTTCACTTTCAGAAAGCTTTTGATAAGGTACCTCACCAAAGACTGGAGTAAGCTTAGCAGTCATGGAATAAGAGGAGAGGTCCTCTTGTGGATCAGATCAGAAATTGGAAAGAAAGAAAGAAAGAAAGAAAGAAAGAAAGAAAGAAAGAAAGAGGAGTCTTCCCCCAAATGATCAGTTTTGGGATCTAGGCTTTTTAACTTGTTCATAAACCATCTAGAGTTGGGGTGAACACACCCGGGAAGAATGGCAGATAAAGTTGATGGACTATATGGAACTGGCGGAAATGACTGGCAGAATCCGAGACCAGGGAGAAGAGTCGGTGGAAGAAGATTGGAAAAAATTTAAAGATTATTTACAGAAATACTGTAAAGTTAAGGAGCTTTAGAAAAAAGGTGGAATGAAGCTAGATGGCTTTGGCAGAATGTTAGACAGAATATGTTAAAATTAATTATAAGACAGAAAATAGATGAAGATGGAAAGGACTTGCTGAAATAATTAACTGAAGTGGAATACAAAAAGGGAGGCGTGAGGAAGTCAATGAAACAAGTGCATGAAAGTTAAGATTAGAAATATTGGAAGTGTTTTTAATTCTTTTTGTTTACTTTGTTGATTCAATGTTTTATGTAGTGTTTTTGTTTGTGTTTTTGTATTTTGTTATATTGTTATGTCTAATCTTTCTTTTTTCTTTTTGTAACTTCTAAAATTTCAATAAATATTATTTTTTTAAAAATAGAGTTGGGGTGAACAGTAAACAGACCAAGTTTGCTAGTGATACCAAACTATTCAAGGTCTTTGAAGCAAAAAGGGATTGTAATTAATCCCAGAATTCACTCCAAACTGAGTGAATGAGTGCTAAAATGGCAAATGCAACTCAGTGTAAACAAGTGTAAAGTGATGTGTGTTGTGGCCAAAAGAAAAGAAAGAAAAACCTAATTTCACATGGGGCTTTAATTAGCAGTGACTGAGCAGGAGTGAGACCTTGGTGGTCAGAATTGATAACTCGGTGAAGATGTTCACCCAGCGGGCAGCAGCTGTGAAAAAGGCAGATTCCGTGCCAGGGATTATTAGGAAAGGAATTGAAGATAAAACTGCCAATACCATAATGGCGTTATACAAATCTATGACGCGGCTGCATTTGGAATACTGTGTACTATTATGGGTAAGGTAAAGTAAAGGTAAAGGGACCCCTGACCATTAGGTCCAGTCGTGGCCAACTCTGGGGTTGCGGCGCTCATCTCACTTTACTGGCCAAGGGAGCCGGCGTACAACTTCCGGGTCATGTGGCCAGCATGACTAAGCCGCTTCTGGCGAACCACAGCAGCGCACGGAAAAACCGTTTACCTTCTCGCCTGAGTGGTACCTATTTATCTACTTGCACTTTGACGTGCTTTCAAACTTCTAGGTGGGCAGGAGCAGGGACCGAGCAACGGGAGCTCACCCAATCGCGGGGATTCAAACCGCCGACCTTCTGATCAGCAAGTCCTAGGCTCTGTGGTTTAACCCACAGTGCCACCCGCGTCCTACACTACTATGGGTACCTCGTATCAAAAAGGATATTGTGGAGTTGGGAAAGCTTCAGGTTAGCAGTTGTTGGGAAGTGCCAGAGGGAAGCAATTGCACTCAGGTCCTGCTCACAGGTCCACTGTGAGAACAAAATTCTGGACTAGATGGGTCATTGGCCTGGTCTAGCACAGCTCTTCTTATGTTCTTAAAATAATGAAAGCAAGTTTCTAGGCTCAAAATACTGTATTTTCCCATTTATTAGACGAGTTTTTTTGACTCAAATATCATGTCAAAAAACTGGGGTCGTCCTATACATCATGGATAGTGGTGTGGTGGGGAAGCTGCATGCCCGCCAGCCAGTTGGTTGGCGGCACACGCTCTAGGGAGCGTTTCCCACCCACAGTGGCGTGGGAGGAGCAGCTGCGCCAACCCCCAGCAACGATCCTGCTGGGGTGATGGCTCGCATGCAATCCCCCCTTTAAAAAGCTCAACAACTTTGGGCCATCTCCCCTCATTTTCTTTAAATTCAGTCCCCCAAAAGAGGGGGCGTCTTATACATAGGGGCATCTTATACACACAAAAATACAGTATACTCAGAGGCACTCTGGTCTTTCATTCTAACACTTTTAATGTTTAAGAGATTATTGTATTTTTGTGTTTTTTGGAAGCTGCCCAGAGTGGCTGGGGAAGCCCAGCCAGATGGGCGGGGTATAAATAATAAATTATTATTATTATTATTATTATTATTATTATTATTATTATATGACTGGTAGGTCCTGAGGTTCAAGAACAGAAAGGGACCACTGACCGTTAGGTCCAGTCGTGGACGACTCTGGGGTTGCGGCACTCATCTCGCTTTATTGGCCAAGGGAGCCGGCGTACAGCTTCTGGGTCATGTAGCCAGCATGACTAAGCCACTTCTGGCGAACCACAGCAGCACATGGAAATGCTGTTTACCTTCCCGCCGGAGTGGTACCTATTTATCTACTTGCACTTTGATGTGCTTTCGAACTGCTAGGTTGGCAGGAGCAGGGACTGAGCAACGGGAGCTCACCCTGTCGCAGGGATTCGAACTGCCAACCTTCTGATCTGCAAGCCCAAGGCTCTGTGGCAACAAAACAGATTCAGGAAGTTTGCCCACGTCTGCACTAATGCAGCCACTATTATTAGTGGTGACTGCTCCACAAGCCACCAGGAAGCCTATGTATGTATTTTCAATTACAGAAAAGCAACCCTCCCTATAAACATGTTGCAAAGTAATGGTCAAGCTTCTTGTGTCCATGAATTCCAGAAGTTATTCCTGCACTGCATGGAGAAGTATCTTCATCCTGAACCGAATGCCACCCAATTTCATGGAATGTTAATCCCAAATTCTAGTATTCTGTGAGGAGGAGAAATGAGAGGTGGATCTGTTTCTGAAAGCAGGTGATTCACTGAGCATAAATTACTTAATCGCTTGACTGCCCTGCTAGGCACAAACTGCTTAGTGGCGTATCAATCAGCACAAAGCCCCTATTTCTCACGGCCAAACTTTGGCCTGATATTGCCTGCTCTGACTGGCAATTACTGTTTGCAATCTCAGGCCTAACTGGAGATGGGTTTGCAAAGGGAGTAGCACCACATTTGCTTAAAGGTAAAGGTAAAGGTACCCCTGCCCGTGCGGGCCAGTCTTGACAGACTCTGGGGTTGTGCGCCCATCTCACTTAAGAGGCCAGGGGCCAGCGCTGTCCGGAGACACTTCCGGGTCACGTGGCCAGCGTGACATCGCTGCTCTGGCGAGCCAGAGCCGCACACGGAAACGCCGTTTACCTTCCCGCTGGTAAGCGGTCCCTATTTATCTACTTGCACCCGGAGGTGCTTTCGAACTGCTAGGTTGGCAGGCGCTGGGACCGAGCAGCGGGAGCGCACCCCGCCGCAGGGATTCAAACCGCCGACCTTTCAATCGGCAAGCCCTAGGCGCTGAGGCTTTAACCCACAGCGCCACCTGCGTCCCTTCACATTTGCTTAGGGTGCCGAAATCTCTGAAAGAAAACTATATAGGCAAAATCTCAGCCAAGACATTTACATACTTCAGCAAACCCATGGTTGCTTGGAAGCGAAGCCAACCCACACATGAGGCAAGTTGAGATGACCACCTTTTTGTTGTTTGTATATAATAATAATAATAATAATAATAATAATAATAATAAATTTTATTTATATCCCGCCCTCCCCAGCTGAAGCCGGGCTCAGGGCGGCTAACAACATTAAAACAGTGTGACATTATAAAACATTATAAAAATGAATTAAAATCAAAATTGATGGCAACCATAAACTAAAGCTTTGTAAAGATTGCCAGAGGAGGGGGTCAGGCTGCGCCCTGACCAAATGCCAGGTGGAACAGCTCTGTCTTGCAGGCCCTGCGGAAAGATGTCAAGTCCTGCAGGGCCCTTGTCTCTTGTGACAGAGCGTTCCACCAGGTTGGAGCCGCAGCCGAAAAAGCCCTGGCTCTAGTTGAGGCCAGCCTAACCTCTCTGAGGCCTGGGACCCTCAAGGTGTTTTTATTTGAAGATCGTAAGTTCCTCTGTGGGGCATACCAGGAGAGGCGGTCCTGTAGGTACGAGGGCCCTAGGCCGTATAGGGCTTTGAAGGTTAAAACCAGCACCTTAAACCTGATCCTGTACTCCACCGGGAGCCAGTGCAGCTGGTATAGCACCGGATGAATGTGATCTCTAAGCGAGGACCCCGTAAGGAGTCTCGCTGCGGCATTCTGCACCCGCTGGAGTTTCTGGGTCAGTCTCAAGGGCAGCCCCACGTAGAGCGAGTTACAATAATCCAGTCTGGAGGTGACCGTCGCGTGGATCACAGTGGCTAGGTCAGGGCGAGAGAGGTAAGGAGCCAACTGCTTAGCTTGGCGGAGATGAAAAAATGCCGCCTTTGTTGTAGCTGCAATCTGCGCCTCCATGGAGAGGGAGGTATCGAAGATTACACCCAAACTCTTAACGGACGGTGCTGGCACTAATTGCACCCCCGCAAGAGATGGGAGTTGCCCCCTCAGTCCCATGTCGTCCCGTCCCAGCCAGAGGACCTCTGTCTTCGAAGGATTTAACTTCAGCCGGCTCCCACGTAACCATCCAGCCACAGCCTCCAAGCATCTGATCAGTGTGTCTGGGGCCGAGTCCGGGTGGCCGTCCATCAACAAATAGAGTTGGGTGTCATCAGCATACTGATGGCAGCCCAGCCCAAAACTCCGGACAAGCTGGGCGAGGGGGCGCATAAAGATGTTAAAAAGCATCGGGGAGAGTATTGCACCCTGAGGCACACCACACACCAAGGAGTGGCGGGATGACAATTCCCCCCCAAGTGCCACCCTCTGTCCCCGACCAGAGAGAAACGAGCGCAGCCATTGAAGGACTGTGCCCTGGATCCCCACGTCGGCAAGGCGGTGGTCCAGGAGTTCGTGATCGACCATGTCGAAGGCTGCTGACAGGTCTAGAAGAATCAGCAGCCCCGACCCGCCTCGATCCAGCTGCCTGCGGAGATCATCTGTTAGGGCGACCAGAGCCGTCTCGGTCCCATGACCAGCGCGGAAGCCGGACTGGAATGGATCCAGAGCTGATGTTTCATCCAGAAACCTACCAAGCTGTTCAGCAACCGCTCTCTCAATCACCTTACCCAGGAATGGAAGATTCGAAACCGGGCGGTAATTGGATAGATCTAAGGGATCTAATGATGTTTTCTTTAAGAGCGGGCGCACCACTGCCTCCTTCAGTTCCCCTGGGAATGTCCCGGTGCCAAGGGACAGATTGATGATATCCCCCAGGGGGGCCCGCACCTCTTCTGGACACGCTCTAATCAGCCAGGACGGGCACGGATCGAGAGGACAGGTGGTGGGCTTTCCAGCTCGGAGGAATCTGTCTACATCAGCTGGGGATATCCAGTCAAAGTGGTCCAATACTGAACCGAGGACAGACGAGGGGCCTCCAGTTCCTTTATTGTATCCAAATTGGCAGGGAGGTCATGGCGGAGCAACAAGACCTTCTCCGCAAAAAAGCTCGCAAATGCCTCACAGCTGTGTGTCAAATTGTTATTTAAATTTGGCTGTCCTTCGAGGGACGTTAAAGACCGAATTATACTAAATAATTGTGCCGGGCGAGAGCTAGCGGATGCAATGGAGGCCGAGAAGTAGGACTTTTTAGCGGCCTTCACTGCCATCTCATAGGTTTTCATAAAAACCCTATAAGATGTTCTTGAGGCTCCGTCACGGGCACCCCGCCATACTCGCTCTAGCCGTCTGAGGTCCCGCTTCATTTTCCGAAGCTCCTCGGTAAACCAGGGAGCCCGGTTTCTGCGGGGTTGCAGAGGGCGCTTAGGTGCGATCTCATTGATGGCTGCCAGGAGCTGGGTATTCCAGGCCTCAACAAGCTCAGTCAATGAGTTGCCAGGGGGAGAAAGGTCCCGCAAGGCTTGACGGAATCTATCAGGGTCCATCAGCCTCTGCGGGCGAGCCCAAATTGGCTCGCCACCCAAGCAGGTTGGGGGTGGAACGTCAATCCTGGCTTTCAGAGCATAGTGATCAGACCATGGCACCTTCATCGAAGGAAACATGATCACATCTATACCGACGCCAAAGATCAAATCCAGCGTGTGGCCTGCTTGATGTGTGGGGCCCGAAACAAACTGGGAGAGCCCTAGTGTCGCCATGGAAGACACCAGGTCCAGAGCCTGTGAGGAGGGAGTGGCATCAGCATGGATGTTGAAGTCCCCCAATACCAATAGGTTAGGGAACTCCAAGGCCCAGCCGGCCACCGCCTCCAGCAGGCCTGACAGGGTGGCTGCTGGTGCGCTAGGTGGCCGGTACACCAGCCAGACAGCCAAGCTCTCCTCGGAGCCCCACACTAGGCCAACACATTCAATGCCGGGGATCGATGGCGATGGTAGAGCCCTGAAAGAACAATCTTCCCGGATTAATAACACCACCCCTCCCCCCCGGCCCACAGTCCGCGACTGGTGGAGGACGGAGAAACCCGGGGGCGCCATCTCTCGTAGGGTAACAGTATCCCCTTCGCGCACCCAGGTCTCAGTCACACATGCCAGGTCAACCCCCTGCGAGGTGAAGAAATCTCGCAGGGTGGCGGTTTTGTTGCCTATAGACCTGCCATTGCACAACACCAGTGACGGAGGTGAGTAATCCTTGCTCACCCTACCCTCGTCTCTCGGGATGGGGCGCAGATTGGAAGGGGTACGAGCATATCCGTATCTCGATCCCCTTCGCCTATGACATCTGCCCCCACCGCCATACCTCCCTCGCCCCTCCACAGTAGGAATCCCAAGCCTCATACTTGCCTCCATTTACAAAATATAAAAGCAAACAAACAAAAACAATTACATGAAAACAAAACCAATCCCCACCCCACTCCCCAACCACCCCACCCCAACCCACAATAAATCAAAACAAAATAAAAGTACATGGATAAAAACCACCGCTTATGGTGGTACAACAAAGCAAAAAAAATAAAAACAGTTTAAAACATATAAAAACACTTCCAACAACCGCTGCAGCAGCACCAGTGTCCCTGAGGCTGCGTCAGTGGTGAGCGTGGGCACCGCCCCCTGGCCTGGTGGAGAGTGGGCCTGCAGGGGGAAGAGCCCTCCCCACAGACGCACGGCAGAGTGGCAGCAGCAATGTTCCGAGGCCTCCGTGGAGTCTTTTATGCTGAGGTGGAGTCTGGGGCCCGCCCCCAGGCCCAAGGTGGAGAATGGGCTTGCAAGGGGAGCGGTCCTCCCCAAGACTCACCGGCAAAGCGGCAGCAGCAGTGTCCTGGGCCTCCTTGGAGTCCTTCACGCTGAGGTGGAGTATGGGCCCGTCCCCAAGCCCAAGATGGAGAATGGGCTAGCAGGGGGAAGAGCCCTCCCCACAAGGAGGTGGAGTATATACCATATTGGCCCAAATATAAGCCGCACCTTTAAAATTCGGGGGGGGGAGAGAGAATGACAGTACCCAAACATAAGCCTCTCACTTAAAATTCCACAGGCACTCACACCCGTTCCGTTTTACCATATGTCTGTTTCAGCAGCAATATCGTAAAAGCCAATTTTGGTAAGGTCGTGAATTTAAGCCACACTTTAACTTTTCACGGTCGGAATTGGGGGGGTGGGGAGTGAGGCTTATATTCAGGCCAATACAGTATAACCCGTGCAGTGTTCTGGCAATCTTTTGGCTGAGAAAGATCACGGTGGCAGAGGTGATGATACAGCTGAAGAGATGTGCGAACAAGTAGGGAAGGGTGCTGTTTGAGTTATGGGCTTCCAACAGACATCTGCTTGGCTACTGTGAAAACAGGATGCTGAATTAGACTGGTCCCTTTTGGTCTAACCTAGGAGCCAGGCTCTTAGAATCATAAAGGTAAAGGTAAAGGGACCCCTCACCATTAGGTCTAGTTGTGACCTACTCTGGGGTTGCGGCGCTCATCTCGCTTTATTGGCCGAGGGAGCCGGCGTGCAGCTTCCGGGTCATGTGGCCAGCATGACTAAGCCGCTTCTGGCGAACCAGAGCAGCGCACGGAAACGCCGTTTACCTTCCCGCCGGAGTGTTACCTATTGATCTACTTGCACTTTGACGTGCTTTCAAACCGCTAGATGGGCAGGAGCAGGGACCGAGCAGCGGGAGCTCACCCCGTCACAGGGATTCGAACCGCCAACCTTCTGATCGGCAAGTCCTAGGCTCTGTGGTTTAACCCACACCGCCAATCATAGATATGCAGAATTGTAGGGTTAGAAGGGACCGCAAGGGTCCTTAGTCCAACCCCTTGCAATTGCAGGGATTGTTTTGTCCAATGTGGGGCTCAAACCCACAACCCTGAGATTAAGAGTCCCGTGCTCTACCGATTGAGCTATCCCCCCTATCTTATGAATTCATGAGATGTCCCTGCTGGTGGGTGGGGATTTTTTCAACCCACGGTTTCAGAGTGGCTTCACAGTAATCCAAGCTAAGTTGGGAGACCTATTTTTAAAAGTACTCAAGCAACCACACAGCATTCTGATTACTTCCAAGAGGGATAATATATAGGTATGGTGCCTGAGTTTGGAAAGAAGACCTCTATGACTCCATTCAGCAGGGCCTTCACAAATCCAAAAGCTACGTCTGTTCAAGGAGTTTCCGTGCTTTGCTTCATGACATTCTTTCACCAGAGGACTTTATATCTTCACTGTGAAGTCATTCCCTTCTTCTCTAAATCTGGAATCGTTCCACTGACTTAGGGACCGTGGACTGAGAGTAGGCTTCTGTCCTATAATAAGCCCTAAACAATTTCGGATGGAAAGACCTAAAGTCCTGCCTCTCCCATATGTGTTTTTCCATACTCTTGGTTTGACACCTGAAGCCCTGCTTCGGGTTCTCCAAACCATCTGAGTTTGGTGGTTCAACAGACAGGACAGTGCCTTTTTGGTTGTGGTGCCAGTGTCCTAGACTAACCTTTCTAGAGAGGACACAGGCCCACACAGCTTCCAGCTCCCGATGAAGACCTAACTATGTTCAGGAGCTTTGGGAGCAGGCTGAACTGATGTTCTATTGAAACATCTGGTTTGGTTATAATACTATAGGGAGGCCAGGGTTCCTTAATGAGGCTGATTGGAAGCACGAAAGGTCAGGACAGACGAAAGGCCAACTTTTTTAACTTGCAGAGTTTGCTCCCACAAAGTGTAGTGATGGCCACTAGCTTAGATGCCTCCTTTTTTAAAAAAGGAATATGTGAGTGAGTAATCTATTTGCGGGTGGTGGGTGGCGCTGTGGGTTAAACCTCAGAGCCTAGGACTTGTCGATCAGAAGGTTGGCAGTTCGAATCCCCGCGACAGGGTGAGCTCCCGTTGCTCAGTCCCTGCTCCTGCCAACCTAGCAGTTTGAAAGCACGTCAAAGTGCAAGTAGATAAATAGATACCGCTCTGGTAGAAAGGTAAACGGCGTTTCCGTGCGCTGCTCTGGTTCACCAGAAGCGGCTTAGTCATGCTGGCCACATGACCCAGAAGCTGTACGCCTGCTTCCTCGGCCAATAAAGCGAGATGAGCGCCGCAACCCCAGAGTCAGTCACGACTGGACCTAATGGTCAGGGGTCCCTTTAGCTTTAATCTATTTGCTGTAATAGTTAAATGGAACCCCCATGTTAAGGAATAGTCTATCTGATGCTTAGGAAAAACTGTAGGGAAGTGGCTATTGGAATCATAGAACTGTACAGTTGGAAGGGGTCGTGAGAGTCATCCAGTCCAACCCCCACAATGCAAAAAATATTTTTACCCAGTGTGGGATTTGAACCCATGACCATGCGATTAAGATGCTCTGCTGACTGAGCCATAGAGATGGGGTACATGCTCTCTCATCCTGCTTGTAGACTTAAAAAGGAAAGAAAGAAATCAAGCTGGCCACTGTCAGAGCAGAATGTTGGGCTAGACTGTAATTGGGGACCTTTTACCCACCTGGGAAGAATGGCAGACGAAGGTGATGGAATATATGGAATTGGCTGAGATGACTGGCAGAATCCGGGACCAAGGAGAAGAGTCGGTGGAAGAAGATTGGAAAAAAAATAAAGTATATCTTCAAAAATATTGTAAAATTAAGGATTGTTAGAAAGATGTTGGAAAAAGAAAATTATGTGGTTTTGGTAGAAATGATATAAAGGATTAAGTAAAAATGAACTGATGAAGGAGAGAATGTAAAATTACAATATATTAAATCAAATTATTAAGATAAAAACAAGGTTGGAAGGATTTGCTGAAATAACAATTTGAACTAGAATACAAAAAAGGGAGGTGTGAGGAGGTCAAGGAAATAAGTAAAGGAAGAAAGTTATGTAAAGGTTTAATCGGTTCTTTTTCTTTTTTAAATGATTGTATTTTTCTGTTTTTTTTATTTTCTTTTTTCTTTTTTCTTTTGTAATCTTCAAAACTCTGAATAAATATTATTTTTAAAAAAAAAAGTAATTGGGGACCTTTTTCCAACTTTGGGAAACATTAGCTAACGAGCAGCCTTCCAGGGGCCACTTGCCAATGGCAGGCAGGGCCAGAAGGAAGCAATGAGTTGTGACTCTCGCCTTTCTACAGCGACATTGGTTGCAGCCACACAAAACTCAGAGGTTTCTACAAGTCCCCAGCCACCCACACCTCTGCACCCGGACAAGCAATAGACATTATCACTATTCCAAGATAAGCAAGCTCAAGCGAGGCAAAGGCGATCAAGGCCAGTGCAGAGGAGGGATGTCTAAGAGCAGGGTTTCTCATTGAGTTCCCAGCTGTTGGACTACAACTCCCATCATCCCTCGCTAGCAGGGCCAGGGGCCAGGGATGATGGGACTTGTAATAACAGCCGGGGACCCAAGTTTGAGAAACACCGGAGGGTTTGGCCTGGAGAGGGCATGGCCCAGGATGAGCCTCAAGGTCCCAATAGAGAGAATTAGAGGACCACATTTGCCCCATCACCGCCCCACCCGAAGTTCCCCATCTCTGGACCAGGTGATCTGATCCATCATCACCCTTCCTATATCCTCATGAAATCCACAGGTCTGTTTTGCAGTGCTTTGGGGCGTGTGGGTCCAGCAGGCCTCTTATAAGTCAGCAACCTTTTTCAGCCCTGGGCCAGTCCACCATCCCTCAGACCCTGTGGGGGGCCGGACTATATTTTGGTGGGGGGGGGGGGATGAACAAATTCCTATGCCCCACAAATAACCCTGAGATGCATTTTAAATAAAAGCACTCATGTAAAAACACGCTGATTCCCAGACCGTCCGTGTGGGCCGGATTGAGAAGGCGATTGGGCCGGATCCAGGCCCATGGGCCTTAGGTTGCCTAGTAAAAGGTAAAGGTACCCCTGCCCGTACGGGCCAGTCTTGACAGACTCTGGGGTTGTGCGCCCATCTCACTTAAGAGGCCAGGGGCCAGCGCTGTCCGGAGACACTTCCGGGTCACGTGGCCAGCGTGACATCGCTGCTCTGGCGAGCCAGAGCCGCACACGGAAACGCCCTTTACCTTCCTGCTGGTAAGCGGTCCCTATTTATCTACTTGCACCCGGAGGTGCTTTCGAACTGCTAGGTTGGCAGGCGCTGGGACCGAGCAGCGGGAGCGCACCCCGCCGCAGGGATTCGAACCGCCGACCTTTCGATTGGCAAGCCCTAGGCGCTGAGGCTTTAACCCACAGCGCCACCTGCGTCCCACTAGGTTGCCTACCCATGCTCTTATATGCACAAAAGAAGGAGCCTATCAGGGATCCTTGCAGGAGTGCTTCTGAATTTCTCCCTTCTGTGGATCGACCCAAACTAAGCCTTGTGGGAAAGTGGGCCCATCCTTTTCCAGATCCCACCATTCCTTTCCAATCATACTTTTTCCCCCTCTGTCATTCCAGATATCGTCTGGATGTCTGAAGGGGATGGTTGTGAACGTGGCAATTACAATTGCTTCTACTTAAATTTATTGGATGGGCACAGCCTTTATGTTCAATCTCCATGTAGATTTCTCCTCTCCGTGTGTGTGTCCCCCCCCCCATTCTCCCATAACTTAAATGTTCTAAAAGGGTTTCCTCATCTGTACTTAACAGTGAGCGAAATTAAAAAGAAACAGTAAAAATATTTGAAAATGAAGTGCATTCTGTATAATAAATTTAAAATGAACAAAGGCTGCCAGATTGCAAGCAATATCAGTTTCTGCCTAGGGGCATTAATAAAGACTGGGAGAGGTTCAGATTTGGGGGGGGGCGAGAGAGAGAGAGAGAGACTGACTATTTTTTTCTATTAAAATTCGAGGCTGCTTTTCAATATTAAAAGGGTAGGTGATGAATTTTCAGTGTTATGCAGACGGGGTCAGAGACTAATTTCATTTCTGTCTCTCTTTTTTTCCTGGTCAGCATTCTGTCGATAATTAATCAAAAGCAGTGTTTCTTAATGAAACACTTTTCATAAGGTGATAATGAGCAGGAAAGGGGGGGGCAGGGATTCAGAGAGGCATTGGTGGCAATGATAACCAGAGTGGAATTAGGGGGAAGGTCCTAAGAGTTGGGGGGGACAGAATAGCGGGAAGATAGGAAGGAGAAAGAGAGAGAGAGTCAGGAAATCTACTTTAGACAGCACAAGTAGGGCCTGCAACAAAATGTTGCAGTCCAGAGCAGGGGTAGGCACCCTAAAGTCCATGGGCCACAAGCGGCCAGCGGGGGTCGTTTAACCAGCCCATGAGCAGCCCCCAAACTGAGCCACGTGCTCAGTGAGTTCCCCTGCGCCGCGCTAAACCAGTGCAGTGCGGCGCGGGGACTCACTTCTGCGGTGCTGGAAATTGTGTCTGCGCAGACGCCAGAAATCGCACACATGCTCACACACCTGCACAATCCAGCCCACGGTGGTAACTTCATTGGAGTAAACCGGTCCAGGCAAGGTGAACCTTGCCAACCCCTGGTCTAGAGCGCTGCTGTTCAGGTATATCCAACCAGTCATGCCCTTTTCCAGTACACTCCATTCTGTACCCCACAGTTTCTGAGATGTTTCCTCAACAGCCAGTCATTATTCCATGCCCAGTTATCACTGGGCTGTTGCGGGGAGTGTCCCCTCTAGGGTGGGGTCCCTTAACTTTTTTTATATAATAACTCTTCAAACCTTGGAGCTTCCCTTCATCAGCTAATACTACCCCCTTGTGTGCAGTTGCTGTTCTCTTGGTTTCATAAAAATCCACACACAGAAAATCAGTTTGCCACCAGGACACGGTGTTTGTTTATTTGATCTTTCTCTTGCATTTTATATACTACCTTATTTATCTCTGATGTTTCTACACCACCAGGGAGGCTCAAAGTGGTCTCTCCCTGCCTCAGGTTGTCTCCTAGGACATAGTATGACACTCTAACCATTACACCACAGTGACTCTCACAAATTAATGTTGTGGGTGGCCGCTTTCCAGTGACTCAGCAATTCCTTAAGTAAATTTTGCAAAAACACATATTTGTAAGGAGGGGGAGGAGGAGGAGGAAGAGGAGGAGGAGGAGATCTGGACCCAGTTCAGAAGACCAGGGCCTGCCCCCCTAGACCATCCCCTAACAACATGCCTAAGCCCACCTGAGGACTGATTTCCAGAGACTTATTGCCACCAGTTCCTTCAGCACACGTAACCAATGCAGTGCTCACCAGATAACATTGGACTACCATGCCTATCTTGCCTGACCACTGACCATGCTTCCTGATAGGATCTGGAGTTCAACAACATCCAGATAGCACAACATTGTCCAGTCCTATCATAGACCCTATGTCAAATGAATTTTTAAGCATGTATCTCACACAAGTCTCATCACGAATACAGCAGGAAACAGCTACCTATTCAGATACCTGTGGGGTATTATCATATTATTTATTAAATTTATTGGTTACTTTTTTTACTAATTTAACTGTCCTGGCCCATCCCAGCTAAGGAAGACACATGTCTGATTGTTTATATATTTAGTTACTGACTTAACTAACAAATTGAAACCAGCCTAAAAGGAAAAAAACAGATAAAAAACTAAAAGACAATCCTATTTTTAAAAACGTCATTTTTAAAGCATTCCACCCACTACTGAAACAGAAACGCTTTCACCTAGTGCAAGTGTGTGGAGGAATGATTCCTGGTTTCAGTTGTCTCTATACAAATGCACAGAGTATGGGAACAAAGCAAGAAGAACTTGTGCTCTTAATTCAAGATGGCAGATATGGTCTAACAGGCATTACTGAACCCTGGTGGGGTGAGAGTCATGACTAAAATGTAGAAATTGAGGGGTACAACCTGTTCAAAAGGAATAGATTGAACGGGAAGGGGGGAGGAGTAACATTATATGTATATGCACACTTGTGAAAGAGATCCATGACAAAAAAAATTCATCAAATATAAAATTAACCTTCCATAAATGGCTGGGTCACTGATGATGGGAGTTGCAGTCCAGCAATATCTGAAGGTCTCCACCCCTCTTAAACCCGGAGCTGGGTATAAACAGTCAAGGAAAGCTGTCACCTCCATGCCCTACAGATGAGTCTCTTATGGGCATTTGCCCAAAAGAAGAAAAATGATGGCCATTGGTTTTTATGAGACAGATGCAGACACAGTCTACCCCTCCAAACACCTTCACTGTAATCCTGTAAGGAGGATTCCTCTGGAGTAAAGAGCCTTCTGGATCAGGCCAGTGGCCCCTCTAGGCCAGCATCCTCTTCTCACAGCTGTCAATTTACGTGCCTGTAGGAAAACTCGCAAGCAGCATGAACCTCTGGCCTGGTCAAGCTGAGCTCTTCTTATGTAGACCAATTTACAAATCACCTGACTGTGTCCTCAAAAGAAAAGTGTGTTTTCCTTTCTCTTGAAGGATCTGGACCAAATTTATGCCAACCCTTACTGTTTATTTAACTAATCAATGGCAAGGTACTTGACGAGCCAGCTTAAGTGCCCGCACTGTGCCCTTTTATACTGCCTTAAATCTCACCTCTAAGTCAAATTTATAAGAAGTCTAAATAAATGGCACATGGATTGCATCACTTCAGTGTGGGGTGTGTGTGTGTCATATGACTGAATGTTTTCCAAACTTGAAAGCTCCATGCCCGTAGAAGTCCAGGTGTCAGTGGGGGAAGTTTTCTTCTCTTGCCATCCCCTCGTTCTTCCTAGTTTTCTGCTCGTACATTTATTTTTTTAATCTTTGGGAGAGATTTCAAGCATGCCAGTTCTGTGTCTCACACACAACCAGCCCCCCCTGCATCCAATATGGTACATGCTAGAAACAGGCAGGAACACAAACAAACACCCCTTTCCAATCTGCTCTTTCTGTAGTTTGTCAAAGAGCAAACGCAAGATTGTTCCTGGATTGTACCACTTCACTTTGGGTGGGGGGGGGGGTCACCTCACTGAATACTCCTTGGTACAAAAGAAAAAGTCAATCTGCTGTAGGGTGAGCATCATAAAGGGCATCTGATTTCCATGCAGAAAGTCCAGGGTTCAAGCACCAGCCTTCCCATGTAAGAATGGGGAAATCTCCCTGGCTGAAGCCCACTGCCAGTCAGTGCAAAATGGCAGCCTCCAGAAGTTGTGGCTTGCAACCGAGGAAAGGTTTAGACCAGGCATGGCCAAACTTGGCCCTCCAGATGTTTGGGGGCTACAATTCCCATCATCCGTGACCACTGGTCCTGTTAGCTAGGGATGATGGGAGTTGTAGTCCCAAAACATCTGGTGGGCCAAGTTTGGCAATGCCTGGTTTAGACCCAAGTATTTGGAGGGCACCAGGTTGGAGAAGGGCTGCAGATCAGTGGAGAAGCCCCTACTGGCTTTTCTGGTGTTCAGTCAAGAGCTGGGCTGAAGTCTAACCAGTGTTTCCCAAACTTGGGTCTCCAGCTGTTTTGGGACTACAATCCCCATCATCCCCGACCACTGACCCTGCTAGCTAGGGATGATGGGAGTTGTAGTCCAAAATCAGCTGGAGACTCAAGTCTGGGAAACACTGGTCTAAATGAACGTAATATTTAATTTATGTGTTAGCTTAATAGAACACCTTTTTTCTCCAAGGAGCTCAAGGTAGTGTGTATGGCTCTCCTACCACCTCCCATTTTACCTTCCCAACAACCCTGTGAGGCAGGATAGATGGTGACTGGGCCTCAAGGTCATCCAGTGAGCTGAGTATTCAAGCCCTGGTATCCCAGGTTGTGGTCCAAGATGGTTTCACATCCATTGCCCGGACACTAAGTTCCAGTGCCAAGGGCCTTCTGGCGCTTCCCTCGCTGCGAGAAGCCAAGTTACCGGGAACCAGGCAGAGGGCCTTCTCGGTGGTGGCACCCACCCTGTGGAACACCCTCCCACCAGATGTCAAAGAGAAAAAGAACTACCAGACTTTTAGAAGACATCTGAAGGCAGCCCTGTTTAGGGAAGCTTTTAATGTTTAATAGGTTATTGTATTTTGGTGTTCTGTTGGAAGCCGTCCAAAGTGGCAGGGGAAACCCAGCCAGATGGGTGGGGTATAAACATATTATTATTATTATTATTATTATTATTATTATTATTATTATTATTATAGCACCCTGGCTTTCTGGGACTCCTTTCTGTGTTTGTGTTTTGCTTTCGCCTTGAATGGACTGTTATGGAAGATTATATTGCTTCTCAGGATTCTTAACTTTAATGCTGACAGTACCTTACAAATGTTACCTGTTGCAAATCAAGGATGGAGAACCTGCATAGCTCTCCAGGTGTTTTTGGACTACAGCTCCCATCATCCAAGAGCGTTGCCTGTTCTGGCTGAGGATGATGGAATTTGGAGTCCAACAACATCTAGGGCAGGGTTTCTCAAACTTGAGTCTCCAGCTGTTGCCGGACTACAACACCCATCGTCCCTAACTAGCAGAGCCAGTGGTCAGGGATGATGGGAATTGTAGTCCCCAAACAGTTGGAGACCCAAACTTGGGAGACACTGATCCACCACAGCTTCACCATCCAGGTTCTAAAGGATGCTGGCATTTTCTAGAGATGCTGGTCCTTCAACCCAACGGTAAAAGAAATACAGTATTTGATATGCTGGTAGGATTTATCCAGAGAGGAAGCTGCTTATGGGAGAAAGGGGTTTCTTTTCATTGTTGTTGTTTAGTCCTTTAGTCGTGTCTGACTCTTCGTGACCCCATGGACCAAAGCACGCCAGGCACTCCTGTCTTCCACTGCCTCCCACAGTTTGGTCAGACTCATGTTCATACCTTCGAGAACACTGTCCCACCATCTCGCCCTCTGTCCTCCCCTTCTCCTTGTGCCCTCCATCTTTCCCAACATCAGGGTCTTTTCCAGGGAATCTTCTATTCTCATGAGGTGGCCAAAGTCTTGGAGCCTCAGCTTCAGCATCTGTCCTTCCAGTGAGCACTCAGGGCTGATTTCCTTCAGAATGGAGAGGTTGGATCTTCTTGCAGTCCGTGGGACTCTCAAGAATCTCCTCCAGCACCAGAATTCAAAAAGCATCAATTCTTCGGTGAATGGTGTAAAGAAGGGAAAGGAGAGCTCCCAGTGCTGTTGGACTCCAACACCCATCAGCCCCTGCCAGCATTTCCAATAGTCAGGAATGATGGGAGTTGTAGTCCAACAAATGCCTGCCCTGGCACAACTTGGGTCCTATCCCTGCCACAAATGAATTTTTTTTAATGCATCACGTGTCATGTGGCTGTGACGTCATGCACCATCCACCCTCTTCCGCAAAACCTCAGTTTTGTCCAGGATTCCCGCCCCTTTTCAAATCTCCTGTTATCCAAGCAAAGTAGAAGGCTTGACACCAGCAACTTCAGGGCGGAACCTTGCAGTTCTTTCTTCAGAAAATAAGAACCGGACAAACAACCGCACCCTAGGCCAACCCCAAACTCTCTCACCACCAAAGGAGCACAAAAGTGAATAGCAGAGAACCTGCACAGAAAACCCCCACATATATTAAGTATGATAGAAACATCGCCACCCGACCCCACCCCACCTCTTTCCCCCTTCTTCCTAATGTCTCAACAAATGAAACAGATCTGTAAAAAATGTTACGAGGGGGGGAGAGAGATTGCACATACTTTTGTAAACCAAGGAAATCTTTAATAAAAATACATTTAAAAAAGAAAAGAAAGAAAATAAGAACCGAGTTGCTAGGTCAGGCCAAAGGTGGGTTTAATCCTGCGTTCAGCAGCGTCCAGGCAGCTGCTCCTGGGGTGCTTAAAGTCCCGCCTTCCATTCCCCATCTGTTTACCTCCAGCAGCTGATATTCTAAGGTAGCGTGCCCCTATACATGCAGGTTCTGTTTAGATTTCACCTTTAAAAAATGAAGAAGGGTTCCTTTAAGGTTCCTTGACCTCAACCCTCCGAACCTAATAAATGTAATTAAAGGGAAGGAATAAATGGGGGGGGGGGGATATTTCCCATTTACCTCGCTTAGTCCTCGCCCTTTGAAGAAATCCTGATTACTCGAATAGTAGGGTGGAATTTAAAATAGCAGTAATAACAATAATTAAGAGGTTGAAGAGTAAATGAAACTAATGAAGAAAATTAACAGCAATTAGTGCCGTCTGGGCGTTTCAAAGGCCTCTGCGCGCGCAGGAGAGGGAAGAGTATCTACTGACAATTAAAAATGATACTTTGCGCATAAACAAAGGAAATTAGGCTCTGGAATGATATTAAACAGTCTAAAATTAACTGAAAAATTGTAATAAGTGGGGGATTAAGGGGAAACCTGGCATTAATTCATGGCTATGAATGCAGAGCCCCTGTAGAAGCGAGGCAGAGGTATGTTGAGCCTTTAATTAGTACTTGGCTCCAGCGTTACCTTATTCAGAATTGCTCGTTGATGTAATTACGCCATAAACAGACAAGAATCGTTTGTTCAAATAACCTGCAGGTGAGATTTGAACCGCAGACACTCACGCACGCGGAAATCCGAAATCTAGATCTGAGTATCTAAGGTTGCCACTTTCAACAGCACACCCCCCACCCCAGTTGAATAGGGTGTTTTCAGATTATTATTATTATTATTATTAAAATATAAATATATATTTGTGTGTGTGCATTCCCTTCATATTAATATTTTCTAATCCCAACTTGAATGACAGGTACTGCTTTCCTACGGGTTTGTGTGTGTATCTCCTCTCTCTTTCTCTCCTTTTTAAAGAATGCTGAAATTCTCCTGAAACGCTGTAAACTTTCAGATAAAGCTGAACAGGCAAAGAGGCTGTTGAAGCGATCAGATTACTGATAGTCATTGAAAGTCCCCCAAATAGGATTTTGAAATCGGTCGCTCCTGCTCCTTTAATAGAATTCCAGATAATCTTTTATCACAACAAGACACCCATAGAATTATTTAAACAGATCGGGGCTGCTCCGGCAGCAAATTTCAATTATTCTAATGCTTTAATAAACGTGTGGGGGGGTGTATGTATTAAACTCTAGCTTCTTGATCCAAATTTTACGATTTAACCGCTCTGGGTTTCCCACCGCTACCCATTCCAGCTGTAACTACATCCTGCTGTTTGTATATTATTATTATTATTATTATTATTATTATTATTACTTTCTGAGGAAGGAGGTCCCTTATCAAAATTTGGAGCGGGGGAGTTTGAAGTGATTTGAAGGAAACTGATCTGGTTAAAATTCAGAACGTGGTTTTTTATATATATATAAAGGGGGGGGAGGAAGAGAAGCCATCTCAAAATGCGTCAAAGGCTGAAAGGAAATAATATGGAAGTGAAGGGAGAAAATAAATCAGTAAAGAGCGGGCGGCTGAAGAACGCGGGAAAATTAAGAGGGGAAGATTGAAAGGCTCGGATTTGGCGGCTTTGTTGCTAAAATCTTTTGTTTCAATATTTATTTCCACCGAAGGTTAATACCTCCTCTTTTTAAAAACGCAACAGCAGGTGAGGAGGGAAAGGGCAGCCCTTCCGGATCTGTCAGTATCAACCCGACTAAAAGGAACAGGATTAGCAAGCAGTAGGGGAGAAACAACATTTTAAATTATCATCACATTATGGCGACGGCTGAGATGTCTTGGAAGGGGAATGGATCAAGCACGCAGCTGACGCGGAGGCTCCTTCCAGCCGCGCGCGCGCCCGCGCTCTTTCAGCGTTTCCAGTGAGAAATATACTTTCCAATATAAATAGAATCCGGGGTCGCCCGTCGAAGGAAAGGGAGAGAGTCGACGGGGCTGGAAAGTGATTTTTATTTTTATTTTTTTTAAGGCCCAACCTCGTGGGGCGCTCCTGCCCTCGGTAGCCCAGAAAGGCAAATAATCGGAAGCCGATTTGAAGGCTCAGGGATTAGTATTATTTCTGGAAAGGGCTTCTTTCCTCCTTTTTACCCTCGCCCCATTTTTATGGCACCAAATATATATATATATGTTGAAAGTCGGTGGTTATAGTCCCAGGGGCTCCCCCGACGGCCCTTCTACTGCTTTTCCATCCCCGCCACCCCAACCCCTGTTTTTCAAGCCGATTTAAGACAGAATCCGCAGGGAAGTTCTCCACCCAAATACACTCCAGGGGGGAATTGTTTTTTTAAAGAAAAGGATCGGTGAAAGAGAGCGGTTTAAAAAAACAAAAAACAAGGATAGAAAGCAGCCAGCAACAGAAAACATTTTTGGGTGGAGGAGGCATTTATCCTAAATCGGAAAAGGGGGCTCTTTTCGACCCCGTTTCTCCCCTTGCAGCGAAGGCGCAAGGCGATGCTCTATGGTGGCCAAAGCGCACCTCTCCAGAAAGGGCGTTTAATGGGGAGAAGGGTGCTGTGCGCAAGGCGCCACCCTTATATTTGGCAAGGGGGCTCGCTTTGCTCTCCCTGTCTCTGAGTCGGCCTCGTGCACCAAGAAGGAACCCTTCGATCCTTCGAACTTAGGAGCTGCCGGGGGCGCCCAGATCCCATAGCTGCCCCTTCGCTTCTCTGTTACCCCATGCGCATCCCCAGCGCGCCTCCTCGTTTCCTAGGAGGCAGCGAACTGCCTCGGCCGTCCAATCGCCAGTCAGGTGTGCTCGGAAACTATTACGTCAGTGGGATTTTACTCCCAGGTAACTCTGGGGAGGAAGGAAGAGTCAGCCCAAGCCTCCAGCCAGCCCGGCTACGGTCTCCCCTCAACGCCTTGGGGGAGAGCAGCAGGAACAATCCGTTCTTGTCCTGCGTAAGAGGAGAGGGCCGCGAAAGGTTTCGCTTCTGACACCATGTTGAGTCTGCGGCGGGTTGGGAAGAAAAACGCGTTCATGGAAAGCGACCAGGAGGCAGACTAAACAACTCCGCAAGTCATGTGTACCCAAAATCGTCACTCCGACCCATCCAGTCCTTTTATGGCTTTTTCTTCGCTTCTCCCCCCCCCAGCCCCCCAGCGCCACCCCATCTCCTCCCATCCCCTCTCAACCATACTAGTCTTGTTATATAACAAGGGAGGCTCAGACGCGCGTTGCTTTGCTTGTTCCAACCCTGTCTAGAAAAAGGCAGCAGCAGCAACAGACAGGAAAAAGCCTCCGGGCGCTGCAGCGGAGTTATTAAACAGTTCAGTTTGTTAATATTTCAAGCTTGACCCTGCAAAAGGTGGGGAAGAGATGTTTCTTAGCCTGCCCTTTCCCCCCCCCTCTCTTTCCAACTCCCACTCCCCTCTTTGTAATCATCTGTTAACTATACAAACAGCTTCGCTGCTGAGGATTATCTGATAATCGTATTTTATTAACTGCAAGAGGCATTCCTGCAAATATTTGGTTTTTATTATCTTACGGGGTATCAAATATACGATTCCGAATTTCCTACACGCTTCCCCCCCCCCACCCCACCCCATGTGTTGCCTTTAAGGCTTGTGAAATAAACAACGCCCCTCCCCCGAAGAAAGTGAAAGCGGGGGTGGGCGGGCGGGGAGGAAGTTAAGGAAAGTTTCCTCTTATTATTATTATTATTTATTATTTTGAAAGG